>NC_090447.1:560095908-565095908 GCF_031143425.1 Pleurodeles waltl
ATAAATATGGCGTTAGTTGGCGTTAGTTCTGCGTCGAATTTGCGTCGAAAAAAACGACGCAAATTCGGCGCAACCAGAGTATAAATATGGCCCTTGGTCCCATATTTATACTTTTTTTAGCGCCGCATTTGCGTCGTTTTTTGACGCAAAAGCGGCGCAAACTCGCAAAATACAATTGTATTTTGTGAGTTTGCGCCGTTTTTGCGTCAAAAAACGGCGCAAACGCGGCGCTAAAAAAGTATAAATATGGGCCTTGGTACACATCTACCAGATTTTTAATGGCTGGGCACCAAACTTTTTTGTCTTTCCATAAAACAAAAAAAATAATACCTCTTCTTCCTGGAGGTTTCTCCCAGGGTGAGGAGATATTCTTGTTTTTTCTGTCAATGACCACCAGGTAAAACCTGACAGAAAAAAAGGACATCAGACCGTTCAATCTAGATAGGGCTGTCGGTCTGATGCCCATACTCTGGCAGTCACTTCTCAGTTGGACCATCTAATAAGGTTTAGGACAGCACAGCCACCGTCAGAAAACTGACAGTCCAGCTGACTCATAATTGAGAGGACATACTGAGAGTTTGGCAGACAGGCTACTCAGTCACATTTGAACGTCTGTGGTGTCCTGGAACCTGCTGGGGCAGATGAAGATTGGGGATGTGTTTGAGACATTTGTGTGTACTCTGCTATTTCACAATCTGCTACTTCATAATAGCTGCAGGACTTATCTGTTGGCAGTTCTTGTCCTTTACATTTTTTGACAATTTGCTATCTAACAGTGAAACCACGTTATCTGATGAGATGCAGCTCACTTGATAGGCAGAAAATGTTGTGCTGAAGAAGAACATGTTGGATGTGGGAGGTCAGTAACTATGGTGAATAGGACATATGGTTTGCTGTATTCAAAACTTTGTTTGCTGTTTAGCTGACTGAGGGTGAAGAGGGAGATGTCCGCTGGGTCACATGCATCCAGGGATGGAAGGAATGGTTTAGAGAACCTTTTCCCAACCTGTGATCTCCAGCCTCCCTGGGGTTTATGACACATTCCCAGGGGGTCCAGCAGGAAGGCACTTCTCCAGCTGGGGCCTCTCAAAACGTGCATGTTTTTATATATATTACTTCTTTTGTGTAGCAGTTTTAAAAGCACTTCAACGTTCCTTGTACAACCAGCAGATTTCTGGCAAAACACTGGTGATTAATGTACCTGCTGAAGAGAGATGGGAGTTTTGTCTAGTGGCAGTCTTGACTCATCTAAGGTAGCACTGAGGGTTAATATGCCTGCTGCAAAGAATGTGTATCGTGCAAAGAACAGAAGTAGAATAGGGGAATACCTTTCCTCAGAAAACTGGAAAGTGACAGTTGTCCCGCCAACCCTCCCCCACCCCCCTGAAATGACACCAGTTCTGTTACCCGGGCCCGCCCCGGAACTGACGTAGGTGTAGGTGGGTCACGTGGGAAGTGACATCATGTGATCATGTGATCATGTGTTAGTCATGTGCCAGGGTCCTAGCCCCAGTGTCTCGGGTTATGGGCTGTGTAAAATAGGAGCCCTGTTGGTGTGCACCCTGTTTCTGAGCCTAAGAGGACAAGTCAGGACATGTCAATCAGTCAGGATCATGTGGCTGTCGGGTGTCCCCTCCTAGGGAGGAGCAGTGGAAATGTAAGGCCAAAGCTCCACACTGCTGGCTAATCCAAAAAAGGAGGCTGGTCAATATGGCTTTGCAAGAGCCAACCGATCAATTTTTAGAAATGCAACCCCAAGGGTTCTCAGGACAGGAATCAAAGGTGTTCAAGAGCTCTCAAAGTGTAAACCGACCACACATGCAAATTGTGAAACAAGCAGCTGTCAGCCCAAGAGTTTCCAGGACAGGATTCAAAGGTGTTAAACAGCTGTCAAAGTGTAAAATGACCACACATGCAAGTTGTGAAACAAACAGGTGTAAACCCCCAAGAGTTCCCAGGACAGACTTCAAAGATGGTCAGCAACTATCAAAGTGTAAAATGACCACACATGCATGGTGTGAAACAAACAGGTGTTAACCCCCAAGATTTCCAAGGACAGGCTTCAAAGGGGTTGACAAAAGATGTCAAAGTGTAAACTGACCATTCAATTAAAAGTTTGAAACAAACAGGTGTCACCCCTCAAGTGTTCTCATGGCAGGCTTCAAAGGGGGGTCAAAAGATGTCAAAGTGTAAACTGACCATGCAATTAAAAGTTTGAAACAAAACAGGGGCCATGTAATGCAAACCTAACAACACAGATGTCTATTTCAAGCCCTCCCCCACCAAACCTATGCATAATTTGCACAATGAGGCTGACATGAAAGCACCCCCACATTCACAGGGCTCTTTTTTCTAAACAATGTTTTTCAAGTTTGCAGACAGCAGGGTTCACCCAAATAGCCAAGTAGGAAAACATGAAGGGCAGAACATAGAATGGTGATACTAACCCTCTTCTACTTAAGGTAAGTAACAAGAACTGTTTTTATATTTGCAATGTTGTGTCTCCTACTCTTCAGAGCCAGAGCGTAATGTGTGTGTTTTAATTTTTGCATAGGATTATCTGAGAAGGGTGTTTTATATGTTGTCTCGGGCTCTGTTTAATTTATAGAGGGGGAACAGGTTTTTAAAGGTAAAAAACAGGGATTGTGGTAAAAATAGGTCAAAATTTATAGTACAATATGCATGATAATTAAACGATTTTAATATTGTAAGCCCAAGATACGTGGTTTAGACCCGTACAATTTTATTACTATGCTGATTTTTAAAATAGGGTTATCTAGCCCTGTATGTTTTAAAGGTTGCTAGAAGGCCGTCTTTAGGGAGGTGCAAGTGGTGGTGTCGCACAGGGTGTTGATGTGGAACGGGTGATGCATGCCTCATGGGCCCGCTATGTTTAGCAATAACTGATGAAACCAGCAATTTTTAAAACAGCTACTGAAAAGTTCCTAGGACATCATGCCTTCAGGATACATTTATAATGTCAAGATACCGCCTGTAATTAACGTTCATGCTAGGGATAGAGATGGTAGTTTTGTCTAGAGGTTGCTTTGGCTCCCCATAAAGTAGCACTGAGGGTTAATATGCATGCTTCAAAGAGAAGAACTATATTTTTTTACGTGAATAGTTGTGTGGATTAGTAAAGTCGACATTGTGTGTGCCTTGCAGAGGTCCTAACAGGCCATCTGTAATGAGGGCCGGGGGGCCCTTGCCCCCCTAACAGTACATTGGTAATGGAGGCCGGGCCACATGTCATCTCGGGTCCCCGGCCACCATTACATAAGTGTTGTTAGAGGGGCCAGGCCTGGGGTCTCTACCGGCCCTCCAATGTTGCTGCTATGTTGGGGTCTGGGTAGAGACCATGGTCCGGACCCCTAACAGTACAATGGTAATGGAGTCCGGGGACCCAGGACCGCGCGCGGACCCTGGTCCCCAGGACACCATTACATAAGTGTTGTTAGGGGGGCAAGGTCTGGGGTCTCTACACAGCCCTGCAATGTTGCTGCTGTGTTGTGGGGAGGGGGGCTAGTCCCCGGCCCCCCCCTAATAGTACATTGGTAATGGCAGCCGAGGCCATTCGTGGTCCGGGTCCCCGGCCACCATTACATAAGTGTTGTTACGGCGGCCGGGCCTGGGGTCTTTACCCAGCCCCACCAACTTTGCTGCTGTGTTGGAGTCCGGGTAGAGACCACGGTCCAGACCCCTAACAGTAGGGTAATGGTGTCTGGGGACCCAGGACCGCATGTGGCCCCTGGTCCCAGGCCGCCATTACATAAGTGTTGTTAGGGGGGCCAGGCCGTGATCTCTACCCGGCACTGCAATGTTGCTGCTGTGTTGGGGGGGGCGGTAGAGACCATGGTCTGGACCCCTAACAGTACCTGGGGTAATGGGGCCAGGGACCAGGGACCGCGTGCTGCCCCTGGCCCCCAGGCTGCCATTACATAAGTGTTGTTAGGGGTCGGCGCACCAGTCTCTGCCCTGCCCTAACCATACAACTGTAATGGCGGATGGGGACCCGGGAACGCAAGCAGCCCCTGTGTCCCCGACCTCCATTACAGAAGTGTAGTTAAGAGGCCAGGCAGAGACCACTGCTCCTCCCTAAGAGTACCATTGTAATGGAGACCGTGGTCCCGAGGCATCGCACGGCCCCAGGGCCTCGCCCTCCATTACAAAAGTGTTGTTAGGGCCGGGCAGCGGTCTCTGCCCGGCCCCACTAGCAGTACATAAGTGTAGTTAGGGGACAGGGCCAAGACTACGGCCTGGCCCTAACAGAACAGTAGTAATGAAGGACGTGGTCCCGGGCCTGAGCTGCCTCGGGCCCGCGTCCGCTATTACAAAGGTGTTGTTAAGGCCACCCTAACAGTGTGCATGCTACGTGGGGTACGGAGGTGGGGGAGCCTGAAAGCCGCCAGGGCCCCCTGACCCTCAATAAACCCCAGAGCCCCACATCCCACACTACAGGGGCTGATATTTAGGTATTGCGACCGGCGCAGCACTGGTCGTACTGTTTTTTAAAAAAATGTACCCCCCAGGAGTGGGGGCTTAAATACTATACAAAGTGGGGGCACCGCAATGGGTCCCCTTTACATACCTGGGCTGTGGTGGTGAATTTGCCGGTAAAGGGGGTTCTCCAAAGTTTGGGGGAGGCAGGTATTAAGTCCATGTGTCTGGAGGAGCATGAGGTTGTGCATCAGCTGACCCTTCCTTCCTTCCTAGTAAGGCATACCCATAGCACTGCCCCTACATGGCTGAGAGCATGGGGAGTGAGGGTAAAAACCTAGAGCTGATCCTAGGATCTGGTAGCCATTCCATTGTACAGATACAGCTAATTCAATATATATATATATATATATATATATATATATATATATATATATATATATATATATATATATATATATTGAATTAGCTGTATTTTTTCAAAATGATATATGCTTTGTGTTATACTTTTATTATTATGCGGGGCATTACAGGGACTGTAAATGACACCGTAATATGTGTAAATAATGTTGTGAAGGTTCTGGAGCCCTATAAATAAGACTGTATTGAAAGATTTCTAGATCTTAAGTTGTGCATCAGCGCCACCATGTGGACTTTTTTTTGTTGATAATCAGCTCTTGCTGTTTGAGAAATGTGAACAAGAGGTTTTGTGTATAGTACTTTTAGAACATTTGTAGTGATAAGGATTTGTGTGGATTGATAGGATACTGTACAGATAGCATCATTACTGATTTAGCTTAACCTGAATTTTATTTTGAATTGTGTATGTAAAAGTGTATCTTGAAATGCAACGTGTATTAGTATATGTCTCTAAAAGTATGTGTACCGTGCTATTTAATAATGCTTACACTCCTGACTACCCTGCAATTATGAATATAGCTTAAAAAGCATTCAAATTTAAGTCCTTTTTCTGTTTGTCTCTTCTGTACGTAGGATCCCCTAGAGCTAACGATGTCCCCAGAGGAAATGGATGTCATGACCACACAAACTTGCCAAGTCAAATCAAAGAAGTGCATGAGAAAAGCAAAGAGATATCCTCAGTGGAGACAGCAAAGCCCAAACTGGAAGAAGGTTTGCAGAGTAATCTTGCGCTTATTTCAAAGGAAGAATCAAGAAGAGAAGATCCAAGATGGCCGCTGTGAGTCCTGAAGGTTAGTTACAGTTCTAGTCTTCCAATCGTTTGGTTGCTAGGTTACGAGCTCTCCAGCTGGAAGCCTTGCACTTCAACTGAGGTCTGACAGGAATCAGCTGTGTGGAGAGAGAGCGCGCTTCAGAACAGAAACTCCTGTGAGGTAAAATTACATTTGAAGATTATATTACAGAAAACAGATAAATATTGTCAAGGTTTATTCGAAGAGTTTGATAGTAGACCGTTCCCGTGGAAGTCGGCAAGGCTACAGAGTTAATGTATGAATTAACCTTATGTTTACAAGGTTCTTGTTTAAGATATTAAAGTCAAAGAAAAAACGAACTTTAAAAGAGCAAATATCTACAAATGTCAAGGTTATAAACAAAGGCCAAGTTTAAAGGAGAAACGAACTGTTAACAAATAAGCATTTACAAATTCAATGGTAATAAACCAAAATAGAGTTTAAAAGAGAAACGAACTTAAATAAACAAGCATTTACAACTACAAGTTATCGGCAGTTGTCGAAGTAAGGAAGGAGAAACTAACTGTAATAAACAAGCATTTACAAATACAAGTTATCAACAAATGTTGAAGTAAGAAAGGAGAAACGAACTTTAATAAACAAGCATTTACAAATACAAGTATTGACAGAAGTCACAATAAGACAGGAGAAATTAAATAACATCAGCTGATTTGAAGAACGCATTATCACCAACTATATATATATATATAGTAACATAAAACCAATCTCTAACAAAGGTTGAGAAGTTCTTCCAGAATCAGTAATAAGCATTTTTTAAGAAGAGCTATCATTTATAGAGAGAAGCAAGGCTACAAAGAACTCAGGGTGAGTGAAGAAATAATAGAATTAAAGAGAATTAAGTGTTGAGAGTAAAAAGTGAAAAACTGATGTTGTATGTCCCTAGTAATTGCGACTGTGACTCTTGCAGGTGCTGTATCCAATCTTAGATGTGAAGAGGCAGACTGAGTACTGGCGTTCATCATCTCTGTGGCAGTCTCTCTACTATCCCATTCCCCTTTCCCCCTCCGGGGTACTCAGCACGAAGGATTAATATTCGTTGTGAGTAGCTCGGGTCGGGACTGAGGAGTTATCTTCTGCTTCTGAGGAAATCGAATTGAAGTATCCTGACAGATTGAAGTGCATTCACCCTAATTTTAGGGAAAAAAAACAGATTTCCTCCTGAGCAGAATGGCAGAAGGAATTGATATAAAAGCATTAGCCACCGTTTTGGAAGGGTTACAGAAACAATTAAATAACACCATAGAAGAAACAGTCCAAATAAAACAGCGAATAAATGAGTTAGGGAACACCGCTAAATCAAATGAATCTGTGTTTTCACAAATCCCTAGCCCTTCACAGTCTGCAGGTATATCCACTCAAGTAATTCATGAGGTCTCCCCTATTATTCCTTTGGCTCAACCCGAGCGCTTCGGTGGGGATCCAAATAAGGCGCAGATTTTTCTGACCCAATGCTCATTGCATTTTTTATGTAGACCAGTCATTTTTTCCGAAGACCAGTCCAAAGTGGCATTTATATTGTCTTATCTGACAGGAGATGCGGCCGCATGGTCCATGCCAATAATTTCCAGAAATGATCCTGTTTTATATAATTTCAAAAATTTCAAGGAAGAGTTCTTAAGAATATTTGATCGGCGAACTGCAGCTCAAGTCACTGACAATGAACTACTGGAAATCAGGCAAGGTAATAAAGATCTAGTAGCATATCTGGCTCATTTCAATAAACTCATTGTAGAGACTGCCTGGCCGGAGTCAAAAAGAGCCGCCATATTTTATCGTGGACTGAGAGATGAATTGAAAGATGCCTTAGCACAAGTTCCAAATAGACCCACCGAAATTTCGGAGTTAATTGATCTTGTGTTACAGATTGACCACCGGTTAACTGAACGAAGAGCAGAAAAGAGAAGAGAGTATCGACCATTTCCCCTGAGAATTGATTGTGTAAGAAAGGATCATACGAGAGCCGGAGAAGGGATAACGATAGAAGAACCAATGCAAATTGGTTCCATCCGAGGTCCTTTATCTAAGGAAGAAAATGAGAAAAGAAGAGTGAATCAACTATGTTTATATTGCGGTGCATCTGGGCATTTTGTTAAAAACTGTCCCAAGAAACCCAAAGCTCTTCAGTCGGGAAAAGGCCAGCTTCATCAGTAGAGGGAGTTGCCCTGATGAAAGCAGAACCCAAGACAACTCCTTTAGATCAACGAGTGGCGAATACCTTACAAACCGCAGCGCCACATTTGGTACAAACAGTATCAGTTAAGACCCTTGAGAAGGAAATTCAAGGGATCTCAGTTATGATAGACTCTGGAGCTACGTGCAACTTCTGTGATATCAAATATGCTCGTAAAATGGGTATTCGATTTATCAAGAAATCTACTTTGGAAGTAGTAAGAGCTGTGGATGGAACCAATCTTTCTTCAGGACCCATTTCCCATGAGACCGAACCAATTCAGATGCAAGGTTTTGGTGGACATCAGGAGCAGATAATCTTTAATTTGATAGATGCTCCACAATTTCAACTCATTTTGGGTCTGCCCTGGCTTACAGAACATAATCCACAAATTGATTGGAGCAAAAGAACGATCAAGATGAATTCCTCTTACTGCAAAGAGAATTGCTTTCATGATGGAGTGGAAGTGTCCACCAAGTCCCAAGCGGCCTGTTTATCATCACACTCTTCAATGATCTGTGCACTAAAGACAGCAGAAATCCCAAAAGAATATGAGGATTTAGTCGCCGTTTTTGATGAAAAGGAGGCTGAGAAATTGCCACCACATCGACCCTACGGCTGCAAAATTGAACTGGAGCCAGGTGCGATATTGCCATAGAGCAGAATATACGCATTGACCGAAGCAGAGAATCAACATTTAAAGGAGTATTTGGATCAATATCTTGCTAATGGTTTTATTCGTCCTTCTGAATCTCCAGTGTCATCCCCACTATTTTTCATACCAAAGAAGGATGGGAGTCTTCGAACTTGCATTGATTATCGAGCCCTCAATCAGGTTACCATCAAGAATCGATACCCACTGCCTTTAGTGTCAGTTTTATTAGATCAAGTAAAGAATGCTAGAATCTACACCAAATTGGACCTGCGAGGAGCAGATCATTTGATTCGAGTGGCTTCAGGGGATGAATGGAAAACCGCTTTTCAGACTCGATACGGATTATTTGAATATCAAGTGATGCCTTATGGGTTATGCAATGCTCCCGCTGCCTTCCAGCATTTCGTTAATGATATATTACGAGAATTCCTCGACCGGATTGCCGTGGTTTATATAGATGACATTTTAATCTTTTCCAACAATCTACAGGAGCACATTTCCCATGTTCGATCCATCCTCACAAGGTTGCAAGAAAACCATCTCTATGTAAAATTGGAGGGGCTTCGGGCGTCAAGATGGCGGTCGCACTCTGAGAGTGCTCTGGACCCCTCCGTCATCCGCCCTTAATTAACGCGGTCCGAAGGAGCAGTAAGACGCCGACTTAGACTCCCCTGTGACCCTGGGGCCCTGGGAGAGGTCGACCGATACGAACAAGCGGGGTTCCGATGCCCCGCGCTTACATGGCGATCCAACAGATCCCGGGAGAGGAAATAAAGATGGCGGCCGCTGCAAGAATCGCCCGGCCGGGCTGAGATCGGGTTGACGGCCCCGCCGATAGCGACCGCGGCAAACCGAAGAAGCAGCGGGTGGCTCTGGGGAGGCCTGGGCCGTGTCCCACCCGCGGATCCCTGTCGCTGAGGGACCGGCGGGACCCCGAACGAGGCAAGAAGCACCAGGTGAGAGGCGCTGCCCCTGCGTGCGGAGACGCGGGTGCGGCCGGGGAGGCCGAGGCCCCCCCCCATCCACCCAGCCGGCCCGCAGGTCTGAACGGAGGCGGCTGGGTGGGGAGAAGACGTGAGGACCGCCGACGCGGCTGGGACCCCCTTCCCCCGCGGTCCCCTTTGGCAGAGAGTTGGCACTGGAGCCGTGCGGGAGGTCGGGACCTGGCGGGGGATCGAGTGGAGCCCTGGGAGGGCGAAGATGAGACTTGAGGACCTAAGAGAGGAGGGGGGGAACGGCGATTGGAGATATACCCCCCTCCCGTCTCGGCTACAACACGGGGGAGATCCGGTGGCCTGGTTCTGGCTCTCCCTCGGGCCCCCGCCCGGACGGGGCTCAGGTTGGCCCGTGGCTGGAGCTGGGAGCGAGCTGGGAGCCGAGAGATGGAGGAAAGCGCCCCTGGGCAGTCTGAAATTTTGTGATCGGGGGCCCACGTGAGGTGGAGCGGGACCCGTCGTTAGAATACCGGACCCTGAATATGGAGGGGCCTGAGCATTGACCGTGGGAGGGTCCCCCCCGCCTCGGTGGAGGGAGCGAGGAGGGGAGCTGGCGAAGAGAAACCGACGGCCCGGTCCCTCGCGGTTCCGACAAATGATGCCCCCGCAGGGCCCGGGGGAGAGTAATAGAGACTAGAGGAAACCCCTGAGACAGTGACCTCCTGCCGTCCTTGCGTGAAACAACGCGTTGGACCCTTCCTCGATCCAAGGCACTTGACAACCCACTGAAGCCTCGGGCTTGAAAACGCAATAAAGAGGGTGTGACGCACCGGACCCCCTTCCCAGGTGCTGCGATGGGAAAAGACAAAGCGAACAAACAACCTCCGCCCTCCCAACAAAAAATCGACCAGTTCACGACTGCGGCGGGCCAACGGGGAGGGGGAGACACGGCTAGCGGAGGACCAGCCCCGGACGGAGTGAGTGCCATTCTCCAAGCTATTCAAACATCACAAATGGCCGTAGAGACTAAAATCGGAGAGGTGCGAGTTGACATGGGCCTCATCAGACAAGACCTTAGAAACGCAGTGAACCGAATTACTGAAGTGGATTCCCGAATCTCTCAGACCGAAAGCGATCTGTCTGATCTTAAAACTAAAGTGGCCCAGCTTCAAACCCGAACCAGCGAGCTTCACCGCCGTGCAGAAGACGCGGAAAATCGGGCAAGGCGCAATAACTTGTGCTTCATAGGTTTCCCAGAGGGCATAGAGGACGACAAGGCCGCCGAATTCCTAGAGAAGTGGATCAAAACTTGGATGCCGGACCAGTCCCTCTCGCCCTTGTTTGCAGTTGAACAAGCCCATAGGGCGCTTGCACCTCGCCCCCCTCCAGGTGGCCCGAAGCGCCCGATGATCGCACGATTTCTTAACTTTAAAGACAGAGACAATATCCTCAAGGAAGCGAGGCGGCTGGAAGATCTTCAATGGGAAAACCACAAAATCCTAATTTTTCCAGACTACACTGGAGAGGTCCAAACCCGCCGCAGGTTATACGAGGGTGTTAAACAAAAACTTAGGGCAATGCAACTCTCGTACATGCTCCTCTTTCCTGCACGCCTCAAAGTTCTCATGGCTGGGAAAGCTTATTTTTTTGAATCACCAGAGGAGGCATGGGATTGGCTGACGGAGGAGGGCGTCGGGGCCCGAAGGGGTCCACCTAAAACCATTGGGAAAACCCCACGTGTCGAACCCTCCTCCTCGGAGGGGCCCCGGAGGAGCCGGCGGCGCACCAGATCCCGGAGAGGCAGGCAGAAAGACTCGATCACTCCTGCAGACGATGAGTCGACCCATGACCCTAATCCTCAGAGCGAGATTACCGCTGATGCCCTCCCGGGGCCTTGGACACCATCACAGACTGCGGAGAACGATCGCTTGAGTCAATCTCCGGTATTCGGCTGACAGGATTTGTGTGGTCCCTTTGCTGGACACGAGGGGAGATTGACCACACGTGGTTTGCTCGAGCAGCCCACAGCGGGGCTGCCATTGATGGCACCGGAGACCTCCTAATGTATGATGTCTGGTGCTCGATTTGTGACCGTTAATTGCAACTGATCCGAGTGAAAGGAGGGGTCCACCACTCCACCCCAATGACAGCCCTACTGGCTGTCTGGTTTTGGTTGGGTATTTGGGCGACAGATGCTTCCGGGGTGGGAGTATGGGGAGGGGGGGTGTATTTGGGGGGGGGGAAAGTTTAAATTAGGTTTAAAGGGCGACAAGTTAGTCAGCCTGGTTTGTAGTTTTAAGGCTTCGCCGACATGTTTGAAATGGTCATTCCTGGGCTCGCACCCGCACACCCACACCCAATCTTATATAGCACCTGCACATCTCACGCTTGGCCCTCAATGACCCAAGTCCTCTCCTGGAATGTAAACGGCTTATTAGACAAGATTAAAAGGTCAGCGGTATTTAACACTCTCCGCAGATACTCCCCCTCAATAGCCCTCCTGCAGGAGACCCACCTCCTTGGGTCCAGGTGCCCTATGCTTGTGCGAGGAGGATACGACAGGGTATACCATGCAGGATTCACCAGAGGCTCTAGAGGAGTAGTTATCCTGCTCCACCGATCTCTGCCCATGGTGATCACAGCTGCGCAGTCCGATCCACAGGGTAGATTTGTAGTAGTCACAGGGACTCTCCAAGGGCACCCATTGAACCTGGTGTGCGCCTACGCTCCTCCAGCAGGTCTTGACGCCTTCCTACTTTCACTCCACCAAGTGATCTCAGGACTTCCCCAAGGGACCACCCTATTGGGAGGTGACTTCAATGCAGTTCTTGACCCAACTCTGGATGTGTCTGGGGGGGTCACCACTAGTAGAGCCAAGCGAGCTTCAACCCTAAGCGACTGGGCGGAGAGCCTCGGTTTGTGCGATGTGTGGCGCACCTGGCACCCCAGAGAGCGCCGGTACACGCACACATCGGCGGCCCACCAGGCGCAATCCAGAATAGACCTGGTGTTTATGCCCGCCCTAGACTTCTTAAGCGTCGCGGGGGCGGAGATTCTCCCTCGAGGGGTCTCGGACCATGCACCAATATGTATTCGAATGGGCGGAACGGACCCCACCAGGCGGCCTATGTGGCGCCTGAACGCTTGGCACCTACAAGACAAAGATTACGTCCAAGAGATCAAGAAGCACCTTGGCCAATTCTTTGAGTTAAACGAAGGCTCGGTTCGGTCCCCAGGAATACTATGGGCCGCTTGTAAAGCCACTATTAGAGGCCACGCCAAAAGCATCCTTCGGTCCCGTGAACGTGACCAAAATTCCCAGATCTCTGAGCTGGAAAACAAGGCCCTAAGACTGGAACGCCAGCACGTAAACTTGGCATCGGCCTCTACCACGAGGCAACTGAATAGGGTGAGAGAAGATATCAAACACATAATGCTGGAGTCGGCCAAACACATGTGGAGAGCCTCAGCAGCCCGAATCTATGGATGGGGGGATAAAAACGGGAAGCTGCTGCACTGGCTAGCCACCCGCCCCATGGCGAACAGAATTATACCTGAGATCTTAGCGGACTCGGGCTCTCTGTCAAAACATCTGTGGAAATTGCACAGAGTTTTGCCTCCTACTATACTAGTCTATATGCCAAGCACCCACGCCTTGCCATTGAGAGAGAGGCCCCCCTACTAAACGACATCACCCTTTCTAGGGTGTCCCCGGAGGCGAGAGACAGACTGGAGGAGGCCATTAGCCTCGTAGAGATTTGCAGTGCAATATCTAACCTGGCATCAGGCAAAACCCCAGGCCCTGACGGCTTTCCAGCGGAATTATACAGTAAATGCAGCGATATTCTGGGTCCCCACCTGCTTAACATGTACGATGAAGCAGAAAACCAAGGCCACTTCCCTACTGAGATTGACCAAGCGACTATTGTGGTGATCCCCAAAACCCAACCCCCGTCACGACACTGTTCAGCATACCGGCCCATCTCACTCCTAAACGTTGAAATCAAGGTGCTCTCCTCGATCCTTGCCTCCAGACTGAAGGAGGTAATGCCCACGCTGGTACACCCTGACCAATGTGGTTTCATGCCTACCCGTAGCACTAGACACTGTATCAGATGGTTACACCTGGCCCTGGCGCACCACAAAACCCTATCACATACGCACTTGGCACTACTCTTACTTGATTTTGACAAGGCCTTTGACACAGTAGATTGGTCTTACCTCGAACAGGTCTTACATAAGAATGGGCTCGGACCTAAATTTCGAGGACTAGTGAAACTCCTGTACTCTAACCCGACTGCCCGAATCAGGGTGAACGGAGTAATCTCCGACCCATTCCCCATTGGCCGTGGAACGCGACAGGGATGCCCGCTATCCCCCCTACTCTTTGCGCTAGTAATAGAGCCATTGGCGATACTGCTGAGAAGTGACCCACTGATTGAGGGCTGGCGCTGGCCCTCTGGTTCGGAGGACCGAGTGGCGTTGTACGCAGATGACGTGCTCCTGTATATCTCGAACCCATCCAAAAGCGGCCCACGAGTCCTAGAGATCCTGAGACTCTTCGCGGAAGCCTCGGGACTGATCCTGAATCCAACCAAATCCTTGCTAGTTCCCCTACATCGCTCCCGCGACTGTATAGACTGGCAACGAAACATCCCAGTACGGAGAAACAGCTGCAAATACCTGGGAGTACATATTTCACTTTTACCCGAGTTAGCGTGGGAACTTAATGTCACACCACTAACAAAGAAAATCAAGTCCGATCTCCTCTGCTGGAGAACCCTCCCCCTGAATCTACTTGGCAGAATTGCTCTGTACAAGATGATGATCCTTCCCAGGCTCCTATACCTCCTGCAGAACTTTCCACTTCCCGTCCCCATGAGATGGTTCAGGGAGATGGACTCCTTAGCGCGCCAATTCATATGGAGCGGCACTCGCACACGACTGTCGCTCAAAACATGCCAGAGGGACATTTATGAGGGTGGCTTGGGCATGTCTAATATCCAATACTACTATTTAGCGATGCACGCACTCGTAATCAATGACTGGGTGGGTGGACAGACCCCGCATACCAACTAGAATTACAGACAATGGGCTACCCACGGATCTTTGGCGCACTATACGGAAGCCCGATCCCCCGAGAGACTCCAGACGTGACCAAAGTGGTGCTCCAGGGATGGCGGACGGCCCAGAAAGTGACAGGGTGGTGGAGACGTCTGACCCAACAGACCCCGCTATGGCATGGGAGGCAACTGGCACAGGTAGCAGGGCTAGAAGGCTTTCAGAACTGGGACAACATAGGTATCTCTACGCTGGGTGATATCTGGCGAGGGTCACACATACGGTCCTTTCAAGACCTTCAGACACAATACTCCTTAAACAAGACACAGTTCCATCGATATCTTCAGTTACGCCATGCCCTACTAGTTCATCTACAGGCAGGGGACATCATACCCGAGAATAGCCCCATGGAAGCCAAGGCGTTGATGGGAGACCTGGGCAGAGGAGGGGTTTCCCAGATATATCGCACCCTGATCACCACCGCTGGGGGCCCCCTGAAAGAGCTTCGCCGGAGGTGGGAGAATTGGGTGGGACCCATGGAGGAAATGGACTAGACTGAAGCACTGATGGCCCCACGTTCCCTTACAATGGCCACACGCCTCCGATTAATACAAACATATTTTCTTCATACCGCATATCTCACACCCGCCAAATTACATAAAGCGGGCCTCCGCCCCTCGGCGGAATGCCCCCGCTGCAGGAGTCACACAGCCGATTTCTTCCACATGGTGTGGGCATGCCCGACCATAATGGCTTATTGGGAAGCGGTGGTGCATGAGATCTCTGGGGTCTTACAAGAAGAGGTAAGGAGGTTGCCTCTCCTGCTGGGGGTCATGGGAGACACAGGGCTGCGAAGAGCAGATCGGTCCTTTTTAGGGGTGGCGTGCCTAGTGGCCAAGAGACACATAATGGCAGAGTGGAAGGCCAGGTCTGCACCGACACTGACAAAGTGGAGACGAGGGGTGGATTGGTGTGCGCAGCGAGAGAGACTGGTGTATAAGGCCAGAGGTTGCTTACACAAACATAATAAGATTTGGGGGAAGTGGGAGGGCATAGCGGGCTTCTAAGCTCTAGATTGTGTGTAATGTTTTAACAATGTATAGCGGGGGCCTAGGGTTTGACCATCATCGTTTGATGCCCGTTGGCATCATGTGGAAGTGTATACATTATTGTTTCATGCAAAATCAATACATTTTCCTTATAAAAAAAAAACAAATTGGAGAAGTGTGCATTTCATGTGGAACGAGTTGAGTTCTTAGGATTCATTTTGTCACCAGAAGGAGTTAGTATGGATCCTGCCAAGATAAAGACAGTGCAACATTGGCCTTCTCCTTGCAATGTCAAAGAGATCCAGAGTTTCTTGGGTTTCGCTAATTTTTATCGAAGATTCATATCCAATTTTTCTCAAACAGTTACACCCATTAATCGATTGTTGAAGAAAGGAGTGAAGTTTGAGTGGACAAAAGAAGCTGAAAATGCTTTTAATTTATTGAAGAATTCCTTCGTCTCAGCTCCAATCTTGCTCCACCCCAATCCAGATGAGCCATATTATGTGGAGGCAGATGCTTCAGATGTTGCCATAGGAGGTATCCTTTCCCAGCGTCATAAAGATACAGGTCAATTACATCCAGTGGCCTATTTCTCTCGAAAATTAACACCACCAGAGATAAATTATTCAATTGCGGATAAGGAGCTATTGGCAGTCAAAGAAACTTTTCGTGAGTGGAGGCATTACATTTTGGGAGCTAAGCATAAAGTGACCGTTTACACGGACCACCGAAATTTACAGTTTTTAAAATCAGCTCGAACTCTAACAGCTAGACAACTGCGTTGGTCCCTATATTTTGCAGACTTTGGTTTTGTTATCACTTTCAGACCAGGAAAAGTAAATGGGAAGGCAGATGCTCTATCTCGAATTGATACCGGTGCAGTTAAAGAGCCTCCAGAAAAAGAATTGATTATTCCACAAGAGAAGTTCATATCTGCCATATTGTATGAAAATTTAACCAAAGAAATTCAAGAAAACTTAACATTCGAAGGAATGCTGAAGTGGTCCAAAGAAGGCCAAGGAAGAGAAATCAAAAAAGGTTTGCCATACTTTAAAGGTGCACTGTATGTTCCGACTGTGGAGCTGCAAGAAAACATTCTTCAGCCTTATCATGACGATCAATTGGCTGGACACAAAGGAATTCAAAAGACTCAAAATCTAATACAACGAGAATTTTGGTGGCCAAAAATGAAAACTCAGATAAGACAATATGTGTCAACTTGTGACAAATGTCAAAGAGGGAAATCAAATAGAACAGCTTCACAAGGTCTGTTAAGACCTTTGCCCACTGCACCCCATGCCTGGCATACTATTACTATGGATCTTATAGTGGACCTCCCTAGTAGCCAAGGTTTTAACACTATCCTAGTTTTTGTAGACACTTTCACTAAAATGGCGCATTTCATTCCTTTGAAAGAAATCCCTCGAGCCCCACAGGTTGCACAGTTGTTTACACAACACATAGTACGCGCCCATGGTATCCCAAAAATTCTAGTTTCAGACAGGGGGTCCCAATTTGTTTCTCGCTTTTGGAAGGCCTTTAGTAAAAGATTAGGAATTGATTCTCGTTACTCTACCAGTTACCATCCTGAAACCGATGGGCAAACAGAGAGAGTGAATCAAGAGTTAGAACAGTATTTAAGACTCAATTTATTCGATAAAGAGAAGGAATGCCCCGAGTTGATGTGGGCAGCTGAATTTGCTTACAATAATGCTGTTCATTCCACCACTGGGTTCACCCCCTTTTATCTGAACCATGGTAGACATCCTAATGTAATGTTGGGTAAAGAAGATGATTCAGTGCCTGCAGTAGAAGAGATGGTGAGGGATTTGCAGACCACGTTAGTTAGGGCTAGAAAAAACATAATTCAAGCAAAAGACTCATATAAGACTCAGGCTGATAGAAAAAGAAGAGAGAGCCCCATTTATTCGAAAGGAGGCAAAGTTTGGTTATCCACTCGTCATTTACGTCTCAAAGGAAATCGCAAATTTCAGCCACGATTTATAGGCCCATTCAAAGTTGACAAGATGATCAATCCAGTGGCAGTTAAATTGCAGTTGCCAGCTCATCTAAAGATACATCCTGTTTTCCATGTCTCCTTGTTAAAGAACAGTCCTCCAAATTTACGTCAAAACTCCCCTCCAATTCCTATCCAGATTAGCTCTGCAGAAGAGTATGAGGTCAATCAAATGTTAGATTCCAAAATCCGTAATGGCCAGCTTTATTATCTAATTGATTGGAAAGGTTATGGTCCAGAGGAACGATCCTGGGAGCCGCACGAGTATGTACATGCTTCAAGATTAGTGAGAAACTTTCATAGAACCTACCCAAGCAAACCTAAATTGGAGAACTGTTCCTTGAGGGGGAGTACTGTCATGACCACACAAACTTGCCAAGTCAAATCAAAGAAGTGCATGAGAAACGCAAAGAGATATCCTCAGTGGATACAGCAAAGCCCAAACTGGAAGAAGGTCTGCAGAGTAAGCTTGCGCTTATTTCAAAGGAAGAATCAAGAAGAGAAGATCCAAGATGGCAGCTGTGAGTCCTGAAGGTTAGTTACAGTTCTAGTCTTGCAATCGGTTGGTTGCTAGGTTACGAGCTCTCCAGCTGGAAGCCTTGCACTTCAACTGAGGTCTGACAGGAATCAGCTGTGTGGAGAGAGAACGCGCTTCAGAACAGAAACTCCTGTGAGGTAAAATTACATTTGAAGATTATATTACAGAAAACAGATAAATATTGTCAAGGTTTATTCGAAGAGTTTGATAGTAGACCTTTCCCGTGGAAGTCGGCAAGGCTACAGAGTTAATGTATGAATTAACCTTATGTTTACAAGGTTCTTGTTTAAGATATTAAAGTCAAAGAAAAAACGAACTTTAAAAGAGCAAGTATCTACAAATGTCAAGGTTAAAAACAAAGGCCAAGTTTAAAGGAGAAACGAACTGTTAACAAATAAGCATTTACAAATTCAATGGTAATAAACCAAAATAGAGTTTAAAAGAGAAACAAACTTAAATAAACAAGCATTTACAACTACAAGTTATCGACAGTTGTCGAAGTAAGGAAGGAGAAACTAACTGTAATAAACAAGCATTTACAAATACAAGTTATCAACAAATGTTGAAGTAAGAAAGGAGAAACGAACTTTAATAAACAAGCATTTACAAATACAAGTATTGACAGAAGTCACAATAAGACAGGAGAAATTAAATAACATCAGCTGATTTGAAGAACGCATTATCACCAACTATATATATATATATATATAGCAACATAAAACCAATCTCTAACAAAGGTTGAGAAGTTCTTCCAGAATCAGTAATAAGCATTTTTTAAGAAGAGCTATCATTTATAGAGAGAAGCAAGGCTACAGAGAACTCAGGGTGAGTGAAGAAATAATAGAATTAAAGAGAATTAAGTGTTGAGAGTAGAAAGTGAAAAACAGATGTTGTATGTCCCTAGTAATTGCGACTGTGACTCTTGCAGGTGCTGTATCCAATCTTAGATGTGAAGAGGCAGACTGAGTACTGGCGTTCATCATCTCTGTGGCAGTCTCTCTACCATCCCATTCCCCTTTCCCCCTCCGGGGTACTCAGCACGAAGGATTAATATTCGTTGTGAGTAGCTCGGGTCGGGACTGAGGAGTTATCTTCTGCTTCTGAGGAAATCGAATTGAAGTATCCTGACAATGGATGCCGTGCAACAAGGTATATGTATCTAGAGATTTATATTTCAGAGAAACATGTCAAGATCCAAACATCCATCCTAAACCAAGATGGCTTGATTTTCTTTTATTTTTGCCATTAATGCTTTCCTGTTTTTGTGTGCTTTTACAGGTATGAAGCAAAACTGCAGATGGCTGTGGGTGCTCTACAACAAATCCTCCAAGCTCAAGACATCCCTACCTTAATGTCTCAGGATACAGCTTTTGTGGGTAAATAAAATGAGTCCTTCTGTAAACGCTGTGAAAACCTCAAAAAGCTCCATAAATAAAAACTTGTTGAAGGGACCCTCAGAGAGCTTGTATATGTGTTGTATTATACTGTAAATGTGCCATTTAATTCATTTTTTTTCTCCAGACCCCCCCGGTGGTACAAGAGGCCCGCATGCCCATGATGCAGAACGTGTTAGGGAGTGTTAAAAAGCTGGCCCACAAAGGGAAGTCCCCAACGCCTATGGATAGACCCCCAATAAAGAAAGGCCCCTCACAGCAGAACCCAACAGGTGTGTTTAAGAAACTGTAGAGCCATATGAATTTAAGCCTTATTGTCTCTCAAACGTCTTACACCTCTTGGATATTGCTGCTATAGCAACACCTAATATGTATTTTGTTATCCTTAAATCATAGAGGCAGCACAATAGAGCTCTGGAGGAGTCTGCCATAGGGCTAAACGGACAGCAGCGACTTCAAAGCACATCACTGTGAACCTTCAAAACACAAAGGCTCCGAAAGCATCCGTGATCATCACAGGGTCCCAGGACAAACCATGCAGCGGTTCTGCAGACAGCTGTCATAGACCAGGTACAGCCCTCAACTACACCACACCAGCAATAATAAAGGCTATGCCCAGTACCGTGAACACTATTACAGGAATTTTTATGTGCATGGGTTTGGACACTCTGACAGTGGCGCACTTACAGGCTCAGACACTCAACACCCTGTAACATGTAGAACAAATGGTTGGGACCCTAACCAGTGCAACATGCCTAAAATAAATCAGTTGTCCTTAAAGAACTGCAAGAAGAAACTAGTGGCCCCTGAGCTACAATCATTGCCTTTAGACCTGTCTTTCAAAACTACTATTAATGCTCACTCAGACTGTTCCACATAACCCACCGCATTCTAAATGCTTATTGTTTGAGGAGCTTAAAATAGAGGGGCCTGTCTATGCCCTAGCACCAACACCCTGTATAAGTAGCCCTCCTAGTCTAGGAGACACACAATTCGAAATTGATCAACCCTTAGAGGATCCTTATTCTGGGTGTATTGCACTTCTCAGGGCCCTGGTAGGTTTGGTAGAGAGTTCTGAAGCAACAGCCCCAGCAAAGCCCAGTGACCCTTCTAAGGCAACCCCCGAAGGGCTGCAATCACCCGGACCTAAATCACCTGAACCCAGCCACAGCGCTTCCTACGCATCAGAGGCCTTGAGTTATTATGACCAACATTTAACTTCCCCATATCTGATGTCACCAATTACACCCCCAGGGACGTACGACCCCACCAGCCCAACAACAAGTGCCTGCGCGCATTGGTCTTCACCTTCCTACTCAACATACCCTGACAGCAGTAAATGCTGTAGCAGTTCAGAAAATCTGAATTTTGGAACTCCATCTAGTGAGGATCAGGCCTCCGAAACAGCGGGGTGTTCACATTGAGGCCCTATTTTTTTGGCCCACCCAAACCCCTCATTCAGAAAAGGCTTATTGAGGTTAACAGCTGTCCTGCCATAGGGGTGGCCCTGGGTAATATGCATCACACATGTAATGGATCAAAATATGTTGCAAAGGACCACAACAGGGTTTTGGAAACATATCTGAAAGAAATACAGCAGGTCGCTAGGAGACTAAATTCACGCATGAACCTCAAGATCTCAAAACTGGGGAAGGTGGGGTGAAATACAGGGGCCTCCAGACCCTCCCAGAGAGCGTTAATCCTGAGGCTGGCAAGGTGTAGAAGGAGGGTGGTCCAAGCTTGTGAATCAGCCATGATAGACATAGATAATATACCAGCATGACTAGGCCAATGTGTCCCCCTAAGTAGTGTAAAATCATTTTTTTATAATAGGGGTGTCCATAGGTCTAAATATAAAAACAAAACCCTAGACATACTCACTAAGGCTCTACGATTCTTACGTGCACTCAAAACCAAAAGGCAGATGGAACCCCCCAACAAATCCTTAAAAGTCACAAAATCCATTACCTTGACATGTAAAACGACAGGTGTCAGGCCTCAAAACATAAAGTCAGGAGGGAACATCACAAATATAGGGTGTTTTAGGACCTCAAGGGGCTGTGTTCAGAGCACGGTAGCCCCCCATGCCCCTGAAGGGTCCTTAGCCGTGGCTGTAGTAGGTCAAGCTGCAGGCACACAGCCTGTAAATACAGAACCTGCTATTCAAATAGGCTATGGGCGCTTACCTAAAAATAGGTTGTCTTGTAACAAGCAGAAGTGGACTAGTAGCGCTAGACGTCGTAGGTGCCTGCTGAGGAAATTAAAGAAAGCCAAACTATGTGTTACAAGGAGGCTTAAAAACACAGAAACACAGAGCCTTAGTCCTCTACCCCAGAATGACACTCACGGGATCCAACCAGACAGCAGTGATCCTCAAGCTGAGGATTCAGAACCTGTGTTTTTAGAAAGTGTAAGAAGGTACAGTCATACTATAGAACGGTTTAGCACTACAGAACACTACGAAGAATTCAGGTTTGTTATCCTAGACCGTATAAATTCCTCAGATCACAGTGATTTAGCCATCCACCAAGCTGTACAAACACTAATAGAAACAATGTGGGTCCTAATGATTACTTCCAACTGCATTTCCAGGGGCAGGGTATTAACAGGCCGTTGTTCACACGTAGAACACCCAGGGATGTGTTTGATGTGGAATTTCTGGAGAATCTCTGTAACCTGTTGCAGAGTAAGGCAGAAATAGTAGCATATGGGACCTTTAGAGTTATAGTCCTTATTGTCCGGGGCCCTAAGGGTGGTGTTTCCAGACCATTAAAGAGTATCTTGTAAAGTAAGATCATTGGTAAGATACAATGATGGTTGCTCAATTTTAACACAGAAGCAACCAGCACCTGTCTGGCTGCCAGCACAGTGGGGTTACTGTTGGATCGCACTACGCCCAATGCTCATATTATGCCCAGAGCTGCTGAAGCCCACAGGGCTCTTGAAATACCACCCGACAGAATGGTTGGTTTCGGGGACCTAGGGCTTTTTGAGAACTATTTTGCTGTTACGGTGAAAGTTCTTTACCACAACGGTTCCTGGAAGTACTTAACAACCCAGGAGCATCCAAAAAACAAGACCATTTATGTTCTCCATCATGAAAACCACTTTTATGGTATTTTGAACCTGAAGGGTTTTCTAGGAGCCAAGTATGTATGCCCCCACTGTGACCATATCTACAACACACAGACAACTCATCAGTGTGAAATGCACTGTAAAATGTGTCAGAGGGATGGTTGTATTGAGGCAGCCAAGTAGAAGGTCCAGTGTTGCACGTGTAATCTGTTTTGTTGCTCGCAAAACTGCTTGAGCATACACAACAGACTTGCGTGCTGCTTCCCTAAAATAGACTGTAGGGCCAGCGGCGTTACGTCCTGTATCAGCATAAATGTAAAGGCATGAAATGTCCCAGGTGTAAGAAGTATTTTCAGGCTGGGACAGAGCACACATGTTACATGGTTAAAAGGCGACCGCTGACCAAAACTGAAGACTACATAGTGTTTGATATAGAGTGTACACAGGAGACAGGTGTACACCAGCCTAATTATATTTATGCTCATCATCTAACTTATGAGGAGAACTGGGAATTTGAAGGGTGCACATGCACAAACTCACCACTTTCATTCAGCCTAAATTCAAAGGGTAATCTATGATGGCTCATAACTCTAAAGCATACAGCTCCTTCTTTAGGTTGCAGACCATGATTGGTGAAAAGATGGGTGTAGAACTCATAATCCAGGGTTCCAAATTGATGCTGTTAATGGCGGTGCCTTTTCAAATAAGGTTCATAGATACCCTACATTTTCTACCTATGATATTTAGTAAATTAACCAAAGCCTTTGGTTTCCCAGGCTGCAAAGGTTATTTCCCCCACTTTTTCAACACATGGGCCAACCAGAATTATGAGAGTCCCATGCCTCCAGCTATGGTGTCGAGTATATGATGCCTGCTGAGAAAGAGAGCTTTCTACAATGGTATGGTGAAAACCGTGAAATTTACTTTCATTTTCAAATCGAGTTGAAAGCGTACTGTCAGGTAGATGTAATGGTCTTCCTAAAAGCCTGTAACCTTTTCAGAGATGTAGAAGTGGAGATGACCTAACAGGTGAAGGTTTTGAAGCCCAACACGCCCCAGATGACAAAGACTGTAGAGTACATAGGCCCATATTTATACTTTTTGACGCTAAACTGCGCTAACGCAGTTTAGCGTCAAAAAATTTAGCGCCGTCTAACGCCATTCTGAAGCGCCATGCGGGCGCCGTATTTATGGAATGGCGTTAGCCGGCGCAAGCAGACCGGCGCTGCCTGGTTTGCGTGGAAAAAAACCACATACACCAGACAGCGCCGGCGTAGGGGGAAAATGGCGTATGGGCGTCTTAAAATGGGGCAAGTCAGGTTACGTCGAAAAAATCGTCGTAACCCGACTTGCGCCATTTTTTTTCGACGCCCATCCCCCATCAACATGACTCCTATCATTGTAAAGATAGGAGTCATGCCCCCTTGTCCAATGGCCATGCCCAGGGGACTTCTGTCCCCTGGGCATGGTCATTGGGCATAGTGGCATGTAGGGGGGCACAAATCAGGCCCCCCTATGCCACAAAAAATAAAAATAAAAATACTTACCTGAACTTACCTTAATGTCCATGGGATGGGTCCCTCCGTCCTTGGGTGTCCTCCTGGGGTGGGCAAGGGTGGCAGGGGGGGTCCCTGGGGGCAGGGGAGGGCACTCTGGGCTCATTTTGAGCCCACTTGTCCCTTAACGCCATCCCTGACCCAGGCGTTAAAAAGCGGCGCAAATGCGCCGTTTTTGGCCACGCCCACTCCCGGGCGTCTCTTTTGCCCGGGAGTATAAATACCACGTAAAGGCCTGGGAGTCATTTTTTAAGACGGGAACGCCTCCCTTGCATATCATTAACGCAAGGAAGGGGTTCACGCTAAAAAATGACGCACACTCCGGGCACTTTGGCGCCCGAAGCGTCTAACGCCAGAGTATAAATATGGCGTTAGTTGGCGTTAGTTCTGCGTCGAATTTGCGTCGAAAAAAACGACGCAAATTCGGCGCAACCAGAGTATAAATATGGCCCATAGTTCCTTTCCAGAATATCACGCTGGCTTCCATGTGTATGTCTATCTACAAACACATGTTTTTGAAAGTGTACAGCATTGCCCTAGTACCAACAGACCTGTATAATGGTAAACAGAAGCGTTATTCAACCCCCTTGATCCAATGGCTCGTGTATTTCTCGGACAAGGAAAACATAGCCATTTAACACGCATTACAGGGTGGTGAATACCACTTGGGGCCTTATTATCTTGACGATTATGCCATAATTGATTGTGTGCCATTTGCCTTTGAATACAACGGGTGTTTTTACCACGGTTGTCCACGTTGTTACAAACCCCATGAGTTTAACAGGCTGCAGGGAACCAAGTTTGAGCACTTACGCCATTGTAATCTGATGAAGGCAAAATATGTTAAAAACTGCGGCTTTGAGAATGAATGAATAGATATGTTAACCACAAATGCTGAGCTCATGTCTTTCATTAAGAGTCACCAGTTACCAGAGCCTATGGAGCCCTGCAACGCCTTAATTTGTGGGTGTACAAATGTTATACAGCTGTACAGGGCTGTGGGCCATGGTGAGAAAATATACTATTACAACTTCACATTCTGTATCCGTTTGTGAACAAGCAAAGGTTATACCCTGTAGGTCACCCAACCGTCATATACATGGACTTTAAGCCCATTGGCAAATACTTTGGGCTCATTAAGTGCCAAATCTACCCAACCCGACGTCTTTACTTCTCTGTACTACCATACGTAGTTGACGGTAAGCTAATGTTCACACTATGCCGTACATGCACTGAAAGTAAAGAGGCTAGAGTGTGTAGACACAGTGAAGAGCAAAGGATATTGACCGGTATGTGGTGTAGCATTGAGGTACAAAAGGCCCTAGAGAAAGGATACATGCTTGGTAAAGTAGTGGAAATATGGCACTTTGAAAGGACGACAACACAATTCTTTTCTAACTATATCAACCTGTTTCTAAGAGACAAGCAGGAGGCTTTGGGGTTTCCAGGGTGGTGTGTTGATGAGGCCTGTAAGCAAAAGTACATAGATGACCACTACACTCATGAGGGTATATGCTTGAGACCCAAATTCATCAGGATCAACCCTGCCTGTCGGCAGTTAACCAAAATCTGCCTAAACTCCTTATGGGGGAAATTCGCACAGCGTACAAACTTGTCAAACACGACCATAATAACAGATCCTGATGAGTTGTTTAAGTACCTTTCTCCCCCTTGTTATGAGGTGTCCAGTTGAGTATTTATCGATGATGAGACTGCAGCTCTGTGTTGGAAGTACACTAAAGAGTACCCTACAATGTGTAACAATATAAACATTTTCATAGCATGTTTCACAACTGCTCACGCCCGTTTAGAGCTTTACAGATAAACTGAAGGACAGGTGTCTGTATCAATATACAGACTCTGTTATATTTGTGAGTAAAGTAGGTGATGAAGACATTCCCTTAGGTGATTATTTAGGGGATTTGACCAGCGAACTACAAAAGGGCGAACACATAGTGGAGTTCACCTCATCAGGTCCTAAAACCTATTCGTATAAAACCTCAAACAATACTGTGTGCATGAAAGTCAAAGGTATCACCTTAAATGTCAACAATACAGTAAAAATCAATTTTGACAGTCTTAAGGATCTGGTGAGCGAATACGCTATGTCCGACACCTATGAAAATAATAAAACAATTGTTATACATCAGTCGAGCATAGTGCGGTCCAAAAAGCGGTTGGAAATCACAACACAACCTTTACATAAAACCTTACGTGTAGTGTTTGATAAAAGGGTCCTGACTGAGGACTGCAAAACCCTATCATATAGTTATTAAAGGGCATTAGACTCTTGAATCCCCACGACTATGGACACCCGCTTACAACATCCATTCTCCTGAGTACTAGCAGGTCCATCAAATTGCCGTAAAAGTTCTTTTATAAAGACGTTGTTAGAAAACGCTCCCCATGTTCTATCCCAAAACCCCAACAATATTGTATGGCTTTATTCATGCTGGCAAGATCTTTATAAGGAACTATCCCTAAGGTTCCCTCACATCAAATTTATAGAAGGCATACCTGGTAATCTCAACGACGATGCACGGTTACTTACACACCTCTTCAACATGGTGATTGTAGACGATCTCATGCGTGAGGGTGGGGATCATCCAGAGATAGGAAAAGCTTTTACCCAATATTCACACCATCATAACCTAAGCATATGCTACATTGTGCAGAACGTGTTTTACAAGGGTAACAGCAGTTGTTCTATAACTCTGAACGCCTCATACCTTGTTTTATTTGAAAACCCCAGGGACATACAACAAATACCAATCATCGCTAAGCAGACGTACCCTGGAAACATTGCGTTTTTCTTAGAATCCTTTAAAGATGCCACCGTTAAACCTCACGGGTACCTGTAGGTAGACTTAAAACCCAAGACTCTAGAAGACAACAGACTAAGTTCTAATATTTTCCCACCAGATCTCCCTGTAGCTTACACCCCTAAAACCATACCCCTGGCCTATTAAAAGAATAGTTAAAAAGACTTTTGTAACATTTTCTTTCTAAACCTTCTAATATGAGGTGTTGACCAAGTCTGCACTTGTACACCGTAATTTAGCTCTTCTTAAAATGCTAGTAACCACTAGCCCCCAACAAAGAAAGGCCATCCTGTGCGCAGCTTAGGATGACTTAGTGGCAGCCCTTTCAGTAATAGCCCTGAACACCCTAAAAGGCAACGTATATAGGAGAGTCAGTTCCGCATGCTGAAGAAGAAGCATGTCCTTATAAAAAGCTTAGTAATAAAAGTGTGTCCCTCATTTCCAGGAAGAAACTTGTAAAACAGTTGGGTGGCTTTATAAGAGCGCTCCTAGGCATAGCGCTACCTTTTATTACAAACCTCCTAACTGGGAACTGATGGATTATGCCCACAAGATGTACTTGGTACAGCGCCAACAGCTAGAACAGTTGGGGCCGTCTACGGGCGACGCATTTGATATACGGAAAAATGAAACACTACGCCTAGCTGCCGAGATTAAAAACATTTTGAACTGTACTGATTTAAAGCCTTACAACAATGCGGATCTTTACTCCAGAGCTTTTCAAAACTTCATACAAAACTATAAGCAATGGACTTCTGAAAAAAAACATTGAATCTGTAGTCCCAAGACTCTGGTCCGCCACCACCAGCCCATGCAACTCCTCAGGATCAACAGCCCCAACAGCCGTCGGTACGATCAACAGCCCCAACAGCCTTTAGTCCTAACACCACCGCCCTCAGACGTCTTTGATAAAGAACTTTTTAACAATATAAGTCAGCGATACATAGGCGCAGCGCAAATGTTATGAAGTACAATGGCTGCTTCTAAAGATCTAACCTCTTGGAATGAACGGGGTGAATTCCTCTACAAAGGGCAACCAGTTGTTGGGTCTCAAATGTACGACCTCATCAAGGGTTTCACACACCCCGAAGCCCTACCACTCCAAAAAGTGCCTAGAGGCTGGGACCAGTTTCTACATGCCGCTGCAGAACTCAACGTTCCTTTTACACTTGTTGGTAATACTGAACACTGGAGGCTGCTTGAAAGTTTGAAAGATCCTACTTACAGCCCGCCAAGTACACCAGCAGCGGTTGTTTTGAAACCCGCCCGAGGGTGTCAATGCCTCTGTCTACCCGTCAACTATCCCCCTTTTGGAACACAACCCCTCTACCTTCGGTAGCTAAAAAGTCATTGTCAAAGAGGAAACCCAGGTTAAATGTGTGATATTTGTGATCATATGTATTTTGTTTTCCAATGTTTGTGTATATAGTTTTACAACAGTTAATATATTGATTGCTTTTCTTTCATCATTTATTTTCTTTAGTATGTTTGGATACTTATTGCTTGTACTAAAATTATGTGCAATAAACATTTTTTTTAACCATTTCATCACTCATGTCATATTTTAACATTAAAAAAAAATGTAATGTGTGTCTTGGCAGCTGAATGTAAATGTATAGTCTGATTTTGAGCTTAAATTCTTTTATTGTAGACATTTAACGTTACACGTACATATGCATTACAAGGCCTTACACTTTTGACAAACTGTTTATTCTGTTGAACAGAGCATGACGTAGACCTCGCACTTTCTTTTACATACTACACAACAATACTATCATTGTTTACTAGATCGTTCGAATACAGATTTAGAAAATTTCTAAACGTCATACTCCCAGACATTTTACTAATAAAATATATACAGTGCTCCCCACATGTGATGGCTAGAGGATCCTGCACCCGCATCTTGTTTTACTCGACACTAACAGCCGCTTACTTTAGATAATTGAATACATGTTTTGTATAGATGCTATGCTCTGGGAAAGCTGCTGAACTGTCAAACACTGTAACCTTGCTGTTATCCAAAAACATTCCCACCTAGTGTGTTCAACCCTTGTAATGTGGATCTGTGTTAAAGACTAGCGATCAAGGTCTTCCCACGCCCATTTCCGAGGGTAGCCTGTCACTTGGGAAACCATCTAAAAAGTATTTCTTCACATATCTATGTTGGTTTAAAAACTCATGTATCTGTACAGTGTCCATTGTACAATGTTTTAAATATAGTCAAACATAATCTGGCGGGCGTGGTTGACCTGAATGACGCTGTAATACACTGCAAATACAGCCATGTTCACATGGGTAGCCAAGGGTTGACTAAAACGTATTTCAGCTTTTAGATTTCCATTTTTTATCAGATTAGAGTGATCCCCGTCTTCCATCTCGGGCGTCAGTTCAAAAGCGGAAAGGGAGTAGCCTGCCCCATAGCCTTCTCTTGATACATCGACTCCCGAGTCTCTCAGATGTTTTCCGTTCTCGACACCAGACCAAGATGTTCCCTGTTAAATTTAGATGTTCCAAAACTCATCGCTTGTACGGCTTTGCAGGAATCACAGCACCCTTGTTTACCGGCGCCACGCAGTTGATGTCGTAGTGTTTGAAATTGAAAGGGTTTAAGATATACAGCCCGCTAAAAGCGGTGTTGTCCACAAACCTTATAATAAGTTTCGGTAGTTGACCCAGAAATACATTTTGCTGTTGGGTTAATCGGGTACTGGTGGGTATACTAAATATCTTCAGAGCCACTCTTTCCACAGCTTACTTGGTGTTTGACAGCTGTAGGGCCTCTGCACGAGGCCGTCTGACGCTTAGTGACACTTTCACTCTCTTTACAAACAAACTGGCAGGCAATATAACAAGTTTATACTGTTGAACATCCCCACTGAAGAGACAGAGCGAGTCCTTGTTGCGCGTTACTTTGATCTTAAGATTGATACCATTGATGAGCAGTTTATCTTGGTAGAAAAGGTCTGAATGTATGTGGCCTAGGAGGTCAAACTGTCTATCGCCTGCGGCAAAGTTTTCTCCTTTTCCGAAACCCTGAATGTGACCATCCAACACCGTAGCTTCGAAATGACAATAAGTATCTTTGTAGAAGAGTCCCGCTAAAAGCTGAGTGCCCAGGGCATCACAGCTGTAATTCAGAATACTCTCAATGTATGCCCTATACGCGTATGTGTTATCACTCTGCTTGATAAGCCGATCCGCGAGGGTGATGTCCACTTGATTAAACATGGTTACTACGGGATAAGCGATCGTCGCCACTTTAGCATCGTTCTCTAGGTTTGAACCATCCGCTTTTACAAATTTTGCAGATGTGGTGCAGCAGCGTATTGTTGAGATCCAGATACATATCCATGAACCCTGAGTCATAAAACTCTATTGGCGCCAAAGATGTTAAAGCGGCTAGCGGCGATACCTACATGAAAAAACTGTTTTCGATGCTAGTCTGCTTTGGTTTTAGAGAAAACAGGTCTAACGCCGATTTAGCACATTCACCCGATGCACAATGTACGAAGGCCATGTTTGCACAGTGTTCAGCTTTTTAAAAAATATTTATGTTAGTGCCCCTTCTCTTCCTCTTCTTCATAGATCTCTTCCAACTTACGGATCTTTGTGAGCGTTTTTTGAAGATCAGTGTCTTTGTTTATAGGGAGCAGGCGGACCCCTGCGCTTTGAAACACTGCGCTTCTTTAACACATGTGCAAGACTTGCACACCAGCCCGCACCATCTTGGGATTGTTTATTCATACGTTCAACAACCGCAGACATCTCAGAACCCACAATGTCCTGCTCAACGTCATAGCCTCTTCTCGGGAATGTCATAGCTCTTCTAAACAAACTATGAAAGAAACCCCCCAAACCGTCCCCGTACCTACCAGAGGCCCCTTGAAAGTACAGCGGTGAGGCTCCATATCCAGTCTGGTTTCTGTAATAATCCCTACACATAGAGGGGTTGCAGTATGTTTTTATAATCACTATGATGACTTGTTATTAGTCGCTGTCGCATTGAGGTCTTAAATTAAGCTTAAGAATAACTTTTCGGTAGTTAAAGGACACTGGCTCAGCCTGATCGTCGTAGATCATGATCGTAATGGTGTCAAAATGGTTTTTAGAAACTGACACGTAGTGGGCTTTTTTGTATTGTATATTAACCATTGTGTTATTTTTGCCCTGCACCTGGGCCCAAATTAGCAACGGCGAATAACTGTCCCCTATCCTCTACGACTCTATGATGTCACTATACACGTAAAATGTATAGAAAACGCCGTTAATATCGGGGGCATGACTAGTCTGATTTCATTTAACTTCTTTTAGGTTGTACTGTCCCTAAAACCCTTCTTAATTTACCTGAACAGTTAAACACTGTATCGTGATTTGGAGCTTTAAGAATCACCTTCCGTCTAACGTTATCTACCACTAGATGAACATTCGTATACATTTCAATGTTGCCTATAGATTTGGTGATAGCGTTGACCACCGAAGCGACGGTTGGGTAATAGCCTCCTGCATGGATGCTCAAAGGGTCCTGCTCACACTTTATATTAAATTTGGCCTTGGGCATTGAAAAAGTATTTCATGTTCTGGGGTATTGGATTTCTGTTAGGGCTACCTCCCAATCTCCTTTCAGGTCTACGGGTTTAGCCAATTTCACTGTATAATTAGAAATTTTATTGTCAGGGAACATGTCCTTTGAGGCGTTGGACAGCAGCGTAATATAAAATGGTGATGTCTCCATCTCAGTGTCTACAACAACACCTGATCGTACTCAAACAACCTGCACAGAAGTAGCCAACACCCAACTGTAAAATTTCTTAGGCCCCCTCGCCATTTGACAAAAACCTGTCGGTCAGCGCCACTACCTTTCCTTTTCAGAATCTTTTCAACCCTATATATCCTGTGTGGATCATTAGGTACCTTCTGTAGCTTCTCCTTGTAAAAGACGCCCGACACCATTTCCCCATCATAGTCCTTTAGCCTGTAAATATATATACATCCTATTTAAGCTCCACACTTTACACTATAAATATCTCATCACTAAAAGTCTGTTGGTAACCCTTCGTAAAGGCCCCTTTTAATTTTGAAACCCTAACATGGTCGCCTTCTTTTAAAAGAGGCTTCTTTACACCTGTGGTTCCCGTACACAGTTCTCCACACCTTTAACGAGTTACCTGATGTTACATTTACGGGTACCGCTTTGATGGTTCTGTGGTAAGTGGTGTTATAAATGGCTATAAAAGCCTGCAGTACATCCACGTATCGGTAAGTGTTATAGGCTGTGAAATATCTCCACATCTTAGACTTTAAGGTTCTGTTACAACGCTCTATAACGGCCGCCTTTACCTCAGTGTGTGTTACAAAATGTTAAACATTGTGCTATTTTAGTAATTTCTGAAACATTCTGTTTAAAAACTCTTTTCCACCATCTGTTTGTAGTTTTTGAGGTGCTCGTCTTTTCCTGAAGATGGCTTTAAAGGCATCGGTCACACTGCTCCCACTTTTATTGAATAAGGCTTCTGCGTATGCGTACTTAGATAAGACATCTATGACCCCTAATATATATCGAGCGCCGTTATTGTGTTTTGGCTACATATTGAAGACTCATTATGTCTGCCTGCCATTGATAATCTATTTGAGCGTTAATGATTGTAGGTCTTCTGTTAAACTGCTTCCGGGCGGGCTTATGGAGTGAATACGCTTCTTCCCCAGATAACCATGTCTTCACCTGGGCTCTGTGTACCGGCTCATTTTCAACTAGAGCCCTCCTAAGCAGTGCTTTGGCACCCCTAAAGCTACCGACACCACTTGTATTGTAATAAAGCTTCCTTAACCCACTGTCACTGGACATATTATCAGCTATTACATTCCATGAAATGAAAGACAAATGTTTTGGGTGAGGCCATTTTAATAAAAATAAAGAATACTAGCACAGCATAACCACGACATACTTTACAGTTTCTAGTTATTGGTCTTATGGGCGGCATTGCCGTACAATATGTTGACTTTTCACTACGCGTACATAGTATGACACTTGCTACATACATTACTAGAACCCCACCGCTACTCAGTTTTGCTATTTTTATAGATATACACTCGATAGATCTAGACACAACTTCCCTCTCACCCCTCCTACAACTTTGTACACTCAGAATACTGACAGCATTCATAAGCTCATACAGTTCTAGGCCTAACAACACAAAACTCTTATTTGTGAAATAATCATCGGTCAGAAGCTCCAAAGCTGTGCGTAACGTGGTCGTCGGCAATAGTCTTAACTCATGCATACACCCTTTGTAAGCGTTCCAGCATTTAGCCGTTGTAGGCATCCACGTGTTGATACACCATCTGGTTATACATTCAGGAATGACGCACAGCCCCGTAGCTGACAGTTCAAATACTGTAGAGTGACGGGGTGTATTTCAGCTATTCTTTGTTTAAGCATCACAGATATCATCCCGGCAATGCATATGTATCCAGAGTGTAACTCATAGACATATTGCACCGCAACATTCTGATTCTTATCCTAAAAGTGAGTAATTATGTAACGTTAAATAACACAGTTATGTCCCGCTACTCTCGACCTCTGTATTTTTTAAAACAACCTTCGTAGGGCTAAAGACCCCATTCTTCTATTTTTATAATAAATATCACACATTCGTCTCTCTATGACCCTTTCTATCAATCTTCTGTCAAACTAGGAACACATTCCAGGCATACATTCGAGTTTTGAGCAGGGATCGCCCGCATATCGGATCTCGGATTTCTTCACCTCCGACAACCAGTACACCACCCTAAACAACTTATATACCTTGTGTGGGTCTAACCTGGTACATATGTATTGAATTGTTCTTGCTGTGTATGACTCGTATAGACAGTCGTGAGCTTCCTGTTGTGGTTCAATAATTTTATGCCCATAAGATAGGTTATAATAGTCATGTTTATCACATGTTCACAACAGTTGCCGCAGAACATTTGACAGGCTATACAGCGTCATAGGGTACGCCCGGATTTTCCTTTTCAAAATCTGTGCTATTGTAGGTGCAAACACATTTCTTACGCAGCTCTTTGTTCTGGCTTGTGATACTTTCAGATTGTTTGGAACAACATAAGCAGTAAAAATTTACGTTGTTAACCTTTGGTGTCGACCCCTCTAGCGCATCTCTTTTTGAAGTTGTTTTCTACAGTTCAAACAGAAAGAAAAGACAACTATTAGTTAAAAGTATATCATCAACGTATAGACAATACTTTTTTTGTAATAACCTCATCGTTTTTGCTACATTAAGTGGCTGCTCTGAAAGCTTGAGAGTCGCATAGGTCCATTGGTGCATTAGTGCATAAGCGGTGTTGGAGTTAACACTCACTGGCTGTACAACAACTGTCTCAGGATCAGGGTCCTCCTGAAACCCCATATCTTCATAGACAGGCAAATTCGGTGGTGCTACACCTTCTTCATCATCTTCAGTGTACATGAAGTTGATTCCACAATTGAATTCGCCTTTCGAGGCTTCACTATTGCTGCTGTCAACCTTAATAGGGGATATCAGTTGTGGCAAATCCTTGGGGCTGAGGTTTTAAAGCCGATAGCAGAGTTCCTCTTGAAAGCCGGTAACATTGAAACCCCCATCTTTAGGGGCAGCTGGCTGTGCATTTTCATCCATGACCGAAGGCGTTAGGGTACGAGAATATCTATTGATAGTGCTCAGGGCCCTTGAGGAGGCGGCTTTTCTGGCGAGAAGGTTGTATCGCTTCATAATGCCCTGACAATCTATTTCAGCTGTGGCTCACGGTTTGGCATGCGGCTCTAGCCGGCTCCTTCTATGTAATCTACGGTTCAAAAAGGGACATACTCCTCCACAACACATAGTGGTCACATGCTCTCCATGACGGCTCTGATACGTCGAGGGATTACACGTATCGTTAACCACGTGTCATGACCTTATGCAACATTTGAACTAGGACCCTGGCACATGACATGACTAACCCGTGATCACATGATGTCACAACACACCCGACCCACCTACGTCAATTCCAGGGCGGGCTCTCACAGGCACCGGAAGTCCTGGTAACAAAAGTTACATTGTTTCTGGGGGCGGGACAGCTGTCACTTTCCAGTTTGATGAGGAACAGTATCCCCCATTCTACTAACAGTATTTCATGTGCCTAGAGCAGTGAGTTACAGCTTTTGTCACAGTGATTCTTTTGTTTCTGTGCAGTTCATAAGTTACAATCGTAATGTAGCAGAGTGAGCTATGAACTGCCATCAAACAGTTGCATGCAAACTGCATGGTGCAAATTACAAAGTTATGAGTTTTCCCCAGTCTTTCATTTTGCTTATGCTGCTGGAAAAGGCTTGCTTGCATAAAAATACATTCTTATTTTTTAAGTCAACGCTGTGTTATGTTCTGAATCTTGAGTTTGCCCTTCTCCGAACCAAGCACTCTTAGAAAATTGCGGATGGCCAGTGATTCCTACACCTTGTAGTCCCCTGTAAAGTGCTTTGCCACCCTACACTGGTATGGGAGGTGCTATAAAACAAATTATTTACATGTAACAGAGAGGCTTTGGAGAGATGAGAGGCCCTTAAGGTTTTCCTTCCTTTCTCCACCACATGTTTATGTGAAAAAGCCTTCTTAGATTTGATGTGCCTAACTTGGGAAATGAAAAATCTGACCTGAGGAATCAGCTTTCCTAAATAAAACCAAATATTGAAGTTAGTAGACGAGATATACGGTCAACATTCCCATTAAAATTTTTCGATTTTTGCATATTTTTTCAATGGAAAATAATTATATTTTGAGTAATTCGAGTATTTGTTTGGTGTGTACTTGTTTGCACATTTTTTGTGAATTACTATTTTAATGTTTGAAATGTAAAATCGTACAAATTGCTTCGGGTCCCTGGCTTCCTGTAGTGATTCAGTGGTGCTCCTGAGGCATCAAAAGGTTGGGAACCACTGGTTTAGAGTGTTCAATGCTTCTCTGTGTGCTATTCAAGGTTTTCGATTTCATGCAGACAGTAATGCTTGTTGGAGTACTACTAGGTATGGAGGGCCATAGTATTTGTGTACACATACTGGTGTGCATGCAAACTGGTGGGGTAGACTATGATGAATATCAGGAAGTAGTGGTGAGATTAGAAACACATTTTAACACACAGAAGAGTGTATTAGGAAAGAGGCATTTTTTCAAAGAGAACAAGGAGGAGAATGAGTGTACACTTATGTTTTATTAAGCCTCAAGTGTAGAGATTGTTTCCTACGCATTTGAGATATTCACTGAATAACTCATTTGAGATCAATTAGTGTGAGATACTTCAGTAAAAAATAAATATATTAGTAAAAAATATGTTTCTGAAGTTCAAAAAACTTCACTGAAGGCATGGAAATAGCAAAGAATGTTTTCAATACGACGCACATTATTGAACTAAACTAATGAGGATGATGTGTGTTCAAACTTCTGCAGAAATTAATGTTGTGAGTGTGGTATTAAAGAAGATGTGGCTGGAAACAGTTCTGTATGAAAACAAGTGAGCGCGTTTGGAAGTGTGGGTCATTCGTGCACATGGATCATTTCACATTTTATTCAGCCATAAGCTATGTCTTACTAAGGTGTATTAGGGTATTTTGGCAGGGTGTTTTGGTTATCGAGCAGAGGAAAAGGGTACAATGGTGATGTGCAGGCTGGCATTGGCACTGTAGTAGCCTGCACTGTAAAAGCGGTGGAGAAAATGGTAAGATTGCAAAAATCCCACTGTTGAAATAATTGCCATGGCATTGTATAGAACCTATGGGTGACTCTGGGTCACGAATCACCAGAGTGACAGACTAAACATGCACGAAAATGTTAAGTTTGGTAACTCTTTTGCTGCCAGTTATCAGCCAGGACTTTGGAGAGGAATACAAAAATGATCTGGTAGGAAGGTTACTTCGAAGCTCAACTTGAGTTCAAAGGGAGAAGGCTGTTTGTTAAGGTCCACAACAGAAGACAAATCCTTCATCCTCACAGAGTTGCACTCGAACATCTTAGGATGGACTTAGGAAACAGAAACAGTTAGATGGTGGCTTTCAGACTGTCTTTTGTACCGGAGTAACCATTCTCATAAATTAACAGTAGCAGTAATAGTGTTGGTGTTTAACCTGCCAATGCTTCCTGCAGCTCTTGAGATGCTGATCGCTTTTCAGAGAGCACCACCTTTGTTGCAGGTTCTTGGCAAATCTTGAAATGATCCTCTGGACAGCCTTGACTCTCGACCTGGCCTTTTTGACCGTATGATGATCACCTCAAAACTATGTGACTATCGATTCCATGGATACACCAGTAGAGTAGGTTGAAGAAGAGTTCCACAATATACCAAAGGCACATAAAACAAGAGAGGGTTCAGTGGCTGTATAAGCAGAGACCAAGGCGAGTCAGAGTACAAAAGCAACCATGCTGCACTCAATATAAATAAGTAGAACAGTGATGGCAGACAAGACGCAGGCTTGTGCATATAACCTGTGGGGGACAGAGAGGATTTATCACCCCCACAGACTCTGGAGTGTGGATATACAGGGGGACACTTACCCAATTCCACCCCGGCCCTCACGAGATTTTATAGGGGCTACTGAAAAATAAATCATACCAGACAGAACATGTCTCGCTAAAGACATGCTGCACACATTATTTTTTGCCCTGAGGTGCTGTAACCTAAGGAGCACAATCTGTGGGGGTTGAAAGACCTTTATTATGTTTATTGTTTAATTGTGGTCATTGAGGTGTTGAACCTCTCTTATAATTGATCTGTTTGCCAAGGCATCAAATTAAGGGAAGGTAGTAAATGCTATTTCATGTTACTGTTGGCTCACCTAAGAAAACAAAGATTTTAGGAAAAAGAATCCCCAACACCTCAATTAAATAATTAGCGAAATGAAAAAGGACTTAGAGATCCTAGAGTTGCTCTGATTGTTACAGCTCTTCAAGGAGATACTGCAAAGTGCAGCAAGATTTGAGACAGGCATGTTTTATTGCAAAGTTTTATTAACATTGTCTGTGGAAGCACTTAAAACAGAAAACCATACCTTTAAGTCTTATGACTATGTTTATAGTGTCAGTTTGATTAAGATAAGTGGGTCTGCACATACTATAACGAATCACTGAATGCAAGCACTCACCTTTGGTATTAAACAGAAAAGAGAAGGATGCAATTCTACTGTCTCTGAACTGCACAATATCCAATCCTGGATTCATATTCTAGCTTCCCCAGTAGACTAAATGAACAAATTAGTTGTACAAGTTACTTACCTTTGGTAACAATATAACTGGTAGAGACATATTCTAGTTGCAGATTCCTTACCTTTTTAATTCCCCTAGGCGTCAGACTGGATCCGGTGACTTTTTCTTCAAGCAGTACCTCTTTGCGCCATCAGGTGGCGTCAGTTGACTCCACGGGTGTCAGTGGCATTATATTAGCCGTGATGACGTCACAGTCGTATATAGGCACCACCCCGGCATGCTGGCGTCAGTTCTTTTCTTTCCGTGCCACCCTACGCGCGGATCCAGAGAGGAGCTACCTCAGTCACTTTTTGACTACGACAACATTTTTGTTGAATGATTTTGACCAGGTTGTGGATGCGTCAAGGGATGTCCTGCAAGACCGGTTTTAAGCCCTGCGACTTCTGTCACCGAATGATGTCAGTAACGGATCCGCACCTCGTGTGGCTTTGGTGCCTGGAGTGCGATCACGACCCGAAGTTCACCGTGATGACGTCGCGGTCGTACATAGGCACCAAACCCTGTGCTCTGATGTCAGTTTCTTTTCACGACTTTCCACGCCAGAAGCGCGGAGCCATGAAGAACACTGATAGTGGTGCACCAAAGCTAGGGCCCTTTAAGGAAAGCTCCTGCCCCTAGAAATTAGTTCACAGAGCAGGGAGGATGGGCGGGTCAGTAAGGAATCTGCAACTAGAATATGTCTTTACCAGATATATCGTTACCGAAGGTAAGTAACTTGTACATCCGATAAAGACTTCTAGTTGCAGATTGCTTACCTTTTGAATAAATACCCGAGCAATACCATCCCCAGAGGTGGGCTGCAAACCAAGATCACACAAGGAAGTCCTGTAGGACCGAACGACCAAAGTAGCCATCCCTACGAACCTGACTGTCCAGGCAGTAGTGCTTGGTGAACATGTGCAGAGATGCCCACGTGGCTGCCTGACAGATATCCAGGATTGGAACGCCTTGTGCTAACGCTGTGTTAGCTGCAGTTGCTCTGGTAGAGTGAGCTCACAAACACTCAGGGGGCTGCTTTTTTGCCAAAGCATAGCACATTTTGATGCATAGGAAGACCCATTGTGAAATGGTTGTCTTTTGCACCGCCTTCCCTTTCGTCACCCCACATATCCCACAAACAGTTGATTGTCCACCTGGAAGTCTTTAGTACGATCATGGTAGAACGCCAACGCTCTTTTGGGGTCCAGGTGGTGGAGTATCTACTCCTCATGTGAGGGATGTGGGGGTGGGTAAAAAAAAGTAGGCAAGGTGATGGATTGACCTACATGGAAGGGTGTTACCACTTTAAGGAGAAAAGAAGCCCTAGTGCAGAGTACCACTCTGTCAGGATGTACTGCCAGAAAAGGTGGTTTAGATGACAAAGCTTGGCGCTCACTTACCCTGCGAGCAGACGTAATGGCAACCAAGAAGGTAGTCTTGATGGTTAGGAGCCGTAAAGGGCAGCTATGAAGCGGCTCAAATGGAGTGCACATCAGATATGTGAGGACTACATTTAAATCTCATTGGGGCATGATATATGGGATAGGGGGGGAAGAGATGTGTGAGGCCTTTGAGAAACCTCCCTACAATGCGAGATTTGAATAAAGAAGGTTGGTCAGGTAGTCTCAGGAAGGCAGAGATAGCAGAAAGATATCCCTTGAGGGTGCCTAAGGCAGAGCCCTGTTGGGCAAGAGAGAACAAAGAGCAGAGCTTCAAAAAGAGGTGCAGAGAGAGGATCGACAGATTTGTCGATACACCATGCCACAAATATTTTCCAACGACGGGCTTATACCGTTTTGGTAGAGGGACGCCTGGCTGCCAAGATGATGTAATACACTTTGGATAGAAGGTCAAAAGCCGTCCACTGTCACCGCTCAATCTCCACACAAGGAGGTGGAGAGTGGACAGGTTCGGGTGGATGACTCTCCCGTGCTGCTGCAACAGAAGATCCTCCCAAATGGGCAGTCTGATAGGAGGAGCTATGGCCAATGCTCAAGAGCTCAGGATAACAGACTCTTCATGCCCAGTCCGAAGCCACCAGAATAGCTTGGGCCCGGTCTTACCTGATGATCTTCAGAACTCTGGGCAGAAGTGGTACGGGCTGAAAGGCGTACAGGAGGCCTGAGCTCCACTCGAGACGAAAGGCATTGCTGAGTGAGTGCCGCCTTGGAAACTCCAACGCGCAAAACAGCTGACATTGCACGTTCTCGGCGGAGGCTAAGGGATCTAACTAAGGCGCTCCCCACTGCTGAAAAAGACTTTGCGTCACCTCTAGATGGAGACGGCGTTCGTGATAGACTATGCATTGTCTGCTTAGTTCATCTGATCTGGCGTTCAATGAGCCCGCCAGATGTTTAATCACCAGGGAAATGGCCTGATGTCCCAGCCAAGTCCAGAGACAAAGGGCTTCTTGACAAAGAGTCCATGACCCCCCCACTCCTCCTTGTTTGTTGCAGTACCACATGGCGGTGGTGTTGTCCGTGAACAATTGCACTGCTTTCCCTTTGAGAGAGAGAAGAAATGCTTTCAATGCTAGTCGAATCGCACAGACCTCCAATAGATTGATATGAAGCCCAGAGTCCGCCGGAGAGCAGAGGCCTCTGATCTCTGCCTCTCCCATGTGGCCGCCCCATCTCAGGAGTGATGCATCTGTCACTACTGTGAGGTCTGGTTGGGGAAAGGAGAGGGATCTGCCCTTGAACAAATCTTGATTCGTAAGCCACCACTGAAGATCTTTTGCAGTTTCTTCTGAGATCTGGACTTTGTCGGAGAGTCTCCCCTGATGCTGCACCCACTGGAACTTCAGGTCCAACTGCAGAGCCCGAATATGCCATCTGGCCTTTTGAAGCAGCAGGATGCAGGAGGCCATGAGGCCCAGCAGCCCCAGAGTCATTCTCACCAAAATCCAGGACAGAGGCTGAAACACCGGTATCATAGCCCAAATATGCTGGACTAGCTTTTTGGGAGGGTAAGCCCACAACTGCACGGTGTCCAGAACAGCTCCTAAGAAAGGGAGCATCTGAGAAGGAGTCAGGTGTGACTTCGGCATGTTTATAGTGAACCCCAGCGAATGAAAGAGGTTTGCCATAGTCTGAAGGTGGGAGACAACTTTCTGAGGTGTATCCGCCTTTAACAGCCAATCGTCGAGGTAGGGGAAGACTGGGACCCCTAACCTGCGCAGATGAGCTGCAACCACTACCATCACCTTCGTGAACACCCAAGGGCTGCTGGTAAGGCCAAAGGGGAGCACGGTGAACTGAAAGTGCTTGTTGCCTACCACGAATCTTAGGTAACATCTGTGGTCCGGCAAGACAGGGATGTGTAAGTATGTGTCCTGCAATTCCGATACCATCCAGTCTCCCGGGTCCAAGGCCGATAAGACCTGTGCCAATGTCAGCATCTTGAACTTCTCCTTTTTGAGGAAGAGATCGAGGGACCAAAGATCTAAGATAGGACGAAGGCCCTTGTCCTTCTTTGGCACCAGAAAGTAGCGGAAATAACAACCATGACCTACTTCTGACGCAGGTACCCTCTCTATAGCTCCTTTGGCAAAAAGAGCATTGACTTCCTCATGGAGAAGTGCCATGTGATCCTCAGAATGAAGGTGGTGTGGCTGGGGGAGAAGACTCGAAAGGGAGGGAGTAGCCCTTCTGAACAATCTGAAGGACCCACCTGTCCATGGTAATGGATTTTCAGTGGGGCATATGATGCGAACCCTGCCTCAACTGGTTCCAGGTGTTCCAACGGACTAGGAAGGTTTGGAGACCGAGGAGGGGTGGGGGGGGTGGGGAACTGGGTGACCCGCTGGCTCCCTGATCCCAGAGATCGTGTGTTCCCGCATCCATGGCTGCACAGGGGCTGTACAGCATGCGCGGGACGATGGTTCGGTGGAAAAGGACCTGGTTGGGTGACCCTTCCAAAGCTACGAGAGGTGAACTGGTGGGGTCTAGGGCAGGTGCGAGGACAGGGGACAGGGCCGTGGCTCGGGAATCCTTACAGCGCTCGAGCACCGAGAACGGCTTGTCTCTGAAGAGACGGGTGCCAACAAAGGGCATGTCCAACAACGTTTGCTGGACATCCCCAAGAAGCCAGATGTTCTCAGCCAGGCGTGATGTCTTAGCGCTACCGTTGATGCAACCGATCTGCCTAGAGAATCGGTCGTATCCAGTCCACAGTGGATGATGAACTTGGCTGCATCTCTCCCATCGGCGAGCACCTGGGAAGAGGACAGTCTGGGTCTTCTCTGGAGCTGTAGGCAGCACCTGCGCAACCGTATTCCAGAGAATATGGGACTAGCGGCCCAAAAGGCAAATGGTGTTCACTGACCACAGCACTAGACTGGCAGAAGAATTTTCTTCCCAATTATCCAGTCTTTTTGATTCCCTATCTGGGGGGGCAGTAGCGAATGTGCCAGAGGAAGAAGAAGAAGCCTGGATCACAAGGCTCTCAGGCGTGGGGTGTTGGGTGAGGAATTTCGGGTCTGTTGGCGCAGGCCAATGGCAGTGGGCAATCGTCCTATTCACAGGAGCCCCTGTGCTGGGTCTGGACCAAGTACCGAAAAGGACGTCCGTCATTCCCTTATTAAAGGGGAGAAGAGGTTCTGATGTGGAAGACCCCGGCTGAAGCACATCGGTTAGGATATTAGGCCTACCCTCCACAGAAGGTAGCTCAAGGTCCAAGACCTCAGTCGCCCTTCTCACCGCTATGGAATATGTGGTGCCCTCCTCCGTAGCCACGGTGGGGGGAGCATACCATTGTCAGGGGAGGTGGCTAGACCACTGGCATCACCCAAATCCTGCCCCCAGTCCATTTGGGGGTCAAGCTGGTATTCTAAAGGGTCCAGCAGCCCCTCTAAACTCTCCCCATATCCATACCCAGAAGTATAAGGGTCTGGATCAACCCTGGGCCAGTAGAGCCCATAGAGAACGGAATCGGCGTTGAACGATATTGTTCCGGCTCCGGGTATAAGAATAGGATCCACGTTGATTGTGGGCCCAACCGACGTCAGGAGCTTCGACGTCTGACCAGAGGCCGGGGAAGGTCGCTGTGGCATGACCGGCATCGGGGCAATTCCGAGAAGCACTCCTGAGCCGTGCCCAAAGCTGATGACTTCACACCCGAAAGGGCCCTCACCCACTCACCGGTGCTCAAGGGTGCTGAAGGTGAGTCAGTCTGCCCAAAAATGAGCCACATTGCCTCATAAAACTCTTTTAGATGGGCAGTGGTGGCTCTGTCTCCTGGGAAGTCAGGGAAGCGCGGGCGGACCCAGATGGAGGCTCCGATGACTGAGGCCTAGAGCATCGACGCTCTTCCCTCACCACATCGTCCGAGCAATGGGATGAAGTCAAAGAACGATTGTTCTTCTTCAACTTTTTTCTTATGACCCGAATGTCCCGATGACTTCGAGGATGAAGAGTGGTGGTGACTCTGCAGCCGGTCTTGAGAACTTCCTCTCGAATGAGACTGGGAGCGATGTGAAGGCGAGTGTCGGGCTGCCATTAGCTTTAGGGACCGCTCCCTCACCAGGCAGGTCGCTCCCCCCATCTGCCACACAGCCCCCTGTGGGTTGAACCTCCGTTGCCACTTTTGCCGCCTGACTACTCGCTCCCTTTTCTCTATTCCCCTGAGCTTGTGCTTCTGTGCCACTTGTTTTTTTCATTCTGTGCCCCTGTGTTTTGCTTTCTGTACCCCTGTGCTCTGTTGTCCCTCTCCCGCCGTCTTTTCCCGCCGTTTTTTTTTTCCCCTGGTTTTTTCCCTTGCTGCTGAGCCCCTGCTGCCCCACCCCCTTCACTCCCACTGGCCGCCCCGCTCCCACCTCCCAGCTGCTCCTCCCTCCCTCTGGCCTCATATGGAGGCCGCGAAGCGGGCGCTCAGCGGGCACGCCGCTGGCGCGCCGAAGGCACGCTTAAAGCAAGCCCGTCTGCGCCCGTCCGCGCCTGGACCGCACCCAGCACCAGAACCCCTGGAACCCGCACCCCCGCAACACCAGACTGCACTACGACGCAAGCACCCTCCATGCACTCAACACCAGACGAGACCACCCCTGCTACCGGGCCGCCCCGAAACGCACCCAGGGGCCTTTCACCTGCCGGAACTGCAGATTCACCAGCATCCAACCCTCCACACCACCAGCCAGAGAACCCAACCACCTCCGCTGCATCCTCCTCAACACCCGCTCCGCTCGCAAGCACGCCATCGAACTTTGGGACCTCCTAGACTCCACTGCCCCTGACGTCGCCTTCCTGACGGAGACCTGGCTGAACGCCACCTCAGCACCAGACATTGCCATAGCCATCCCACAGGGCTACAAGATCTCCCGCAGAGACCGCACTAACAGAGTGGGAGGAGGAATCGCCATCATCCACAAAGACTCCATCAAAATCTCAACGAACACCGATGACACCCTCACCACCGCCGAGCACATGCACTTCCAGATTCACACCGACCCCAACACCACCCTCAGAGGAACTCTCATCTACAGACCTCCCGGACCCTGCCCACAGTTCAGTGACACCATCGCTGACCTCATCAGTACCCACGCCCTCGCTTCCACGGACTACATCCTCCTCGGGGACCTGAACTTCCACCTCGAGAACAACAACGACGCCAACTCCACCGGCCTGATCGCCAACCTCGGACTCAAACAGCTAGTAACGACACCCACTAACGCCGCTGGACACACGCTCGACCCCATCTTATCCGCAAGCCCCCACGTCTCCTTCAACCACACCACCGAACCACACTGGACCGACCACAGGTGCGTCCACTTCACCTTCAGAAAACCCACCACACACCACCGCACCCAACAGCTACCACGCCGCTGCTGGGGCAAGGTCACCGGGGACCAACTGACTACCGCCCTCGCCCTGAGACCACCCACCGACCCCACCGACCCAGACACTGCCGCAACCAACCTCACACAGTGGATCAACGACTGCGCCAACACCCTCGCCCCTCTCAAGACCTTTACAACCAACCACACCAACAAGAAAGCCGCCTGGTTCACCGAGTACCTCCGGATCTCCAAGAACACCTGTCGGAAGCTGGAGAAGAAATGGCTCCACGACCGAACACCAGACAACCACACAGCCCTCAAGAGCGCCACCCGCAGACATCACCAACTCATCAGGACCGCCAAGAAGACCGCCTTCAAGGACCGCCTAGACAACAACGCACACAACACCAAAGAGCTCTTCAGCATCGTGAAAGAACTCTCCAACCCCAGCTCCATCACCAACGACATCCCGCCATCTCAAGACCTGTGCGACTCCCTGGCCACCTTCTTCCACCGCAAGATCACCGACATCCACGACAGCTTCAACCCCGACCCCCCCGCACCCACCACCGAGTCCACCACCCCTGCGACTACCACTCGCACCAGTCGCCTGACCGTCTGGTCCAGCGTCAGCGACGAAGACACCATCAAAACCATGAACTCCATCCACTCCGGATCCCCATCGGACCCCTGCCCTCACCACGTCTTCAACAAAGCCAGCGCAGCCATCGCGCCCCACCTCCAGAAAACAATCAACTGTTCCTTCGAGACAGCAACCTTCCCGGAAAGCTGGAAGCACGCCCAGATCAACGCCCTTCTGAAGAAGCCCAAGGCAGACCCCAAGGACCTCAAGAACTTCCATCCCATCTCCCTGCTCCCTTTCCCGGCAAAAGTGACAGAGAAGATTGTCAACAAACAGCTGACCCGCTACCTCGAAGTCAACAACATCCTGGACCCGTCCCAATCTGGTTTTCGCAGTAACCACAGCACCGAGACCGCCCTCATCGCCGCCACTGACGACATCCGGACCCTGTTGGACAAAGGAGAAACAGCCGCCCTCATCCTCCTGGACCTATCAGCAGCCTTTGACACGGTCTGCCACCGCACCCTATTAGCACGCCTCCATGACGCCGGTATCCAAGAGAAGGCCCTGGCCTGGACCACATCCTTCCTCTCCGGCAGAACCCAGAGCGTCCGCCTCCCACCCTTCCGCTCCAAAACCACTGAGATCATCTGCGGTGTCCCACAGGGATCCTCCCTCAGCCCGACACTGTTCAATATCTACATGGCCCCCCTCGCCCACGTCGCACGACAACACAACCTCAACATCATCTCCTACGCCGACGACACCCAGCTGATCATATCCCTCACCGAAGATCCCCACACCGCCAAAGCTAACCTCCACCGAGGAATGAAGGCCATAGCCGACTGGATGAAGGACAGCAGACTGAAGCTGAACTCAGACAAGACGGAGGTCCTCATTCTCGGACCCACCCCATCAGCCTGGGACGACTCTTGGTGGCCCACGTCACTAGGCACAGCCCCGGAACCCACGGACCACGCACGCAACCTGGGGGTCATCCTCGACTCCACTCTCTCCATGACCAGGCAAGTCAACGCCGTCTCCGCGTCCTGCTTCAACACCCTCCGTATGCTCCGCAGGATCTTCAAATGGATCCCCCTCGACACGAGAAAAACCGTTACCCAGGCCCTCATCACCAACAGACTCGACTACGGGAACGCCCTCTACTCAGGAACTACAAACAAGCTCCTGAGACGATTCCAACGCATCCAGAACGCCTCGGCCCGACTCCTCCTCGATGTCCCCCGCCACAGCCACATCACACTCCACCTGAGAGGCCTGCACTGGCTCCCCGTCAACAAAAGGATCACCTTCAAGCTCCTGATCCATGCACACAAAGCACTGCACAACACCGGACCCACCTACCTCAACAACCGACTCAGCTTCCACACCCCCACCCGAAGCCTCCGCTCAGCCAACCTCGCCCTCGCCACAGTCCCCCGCATCCGAAAAACCACCGCCGGGGGCAGATCCTTCTCCTACCTCGCCGCCAAGACCTGGAACACTCTACCCACCATCCTACGACAGACCCAGGACCTGCTGGCCTTCAGAAGACTCCTCAAGACCTGGCTCTTCGACCAGTAGCACCCCTCCTCCCCAGCGCCTTGAGACCCTTACGGGTATGTAGCGCGCTTTACAAATGCAGTGATTGATTGATTGATTGAAAGCTTTCGGGTTCAAGGCCTGACACTAGGAGCACGACTTTGGGTCGTGATTGCACTCCAGGCACCAAGGACACACGAGGTGGGGCTCCGTCACCAACATCATTCGGTGACAGGAGTCGCAGGGCTTAAAACCGGCCTTGCGGGACATCCCTCAACACATCCACAACCTCGTCAAAATCATTCAACAAAAATGTTGTTGTAGTCAAAAAGTGACTGAGGTAGCGCCTCTCCGGATCTGCGCGTAGGGTGGTGCGGAAAGAAAAGAACTGACGTCAGCATGCTGGGGTGATGCATATATACGACCGTGGCGTCATCTTGGCGAACACGACGCCACCGACGCCCGTGGAGTCGACCGACGCCACCAGATGGTGCGCAAAGGTACTGCTCGAAGAAAAAGTCTCTGGATCCAGTCTGACCCCCGGGGGGGGAACTCAAAAGGTAAGGAATCTGGAATTAGAAGTCTCTATCAGATACATTTGTTAACTCTCTTTAAGGTACAGATTCTTCATCTCTTAAAAACTCCAACATGTCAGATTGGATTGGAAAATCTTGAGGAATACCCCTGCTTGCTGGCAGCACTACATCATCTTTTCGAGACAGATGTGATGTGCATGGGCCAATATAAGCGCCACCCATGTGCACTGACAGTCGATAATTCCTTGTCCACAGCCATGGGTCGATCAGATTGGTGATGATCAATGTTGAGATTCCTAAATTGAGATCTTTTTAGGTGAAGAGACCAATTCACAGAACAGGGAGGTTGGAGGTTCAGTGAGGAATTATGGTTAGAGTACCCGCCAGAAAGAGCGTTCCTAAAGGTAAAACACTTGTTTGCTGATAGAGATTTCTAACTGCAGACTCCTCAACTTTTGAATAGATACTTAAGAAATATTGTCTAGGTATTGGGTCGGTGAACCGACTCAAACTAAAAAGTCCTGAAATACCAAGCAGAAAAAGTGCCCTTCCTAGCAAACCTGATTGTTTAGGCAATTGTGCCTCCTGAACATTTTGTAACTTCCATGAAGCAGCCTGACCAATGTCGAGAACCGGCACTACACGTGCCAGTGCTCTGGAAGCAGCCTTGGCCATAGAATAGCTGGCAAGACCTCTTGGAGCTGCTTTTCGTCCACTGCGTAGCAGATCTTATTGCAGAGTATGCTCCAGTGCAAGATGGTCCTTTTCTGGGCAGCCTTGCCTTTCTGTGCTCCAGTGAACCTGACAAACCACTGATCATCCACCTGCTGTTCTTTGTTATTATCAATGGAGAAGCGGAGAGCCATTTTTGGATCCAACCAGTGAAGTCTCTCTTCCTTGGTAAAGAGGTGAGGTGGAGCGAAGAACACAGGAAAGGTGGTGCTCTGACCAGCATGCAAGGGAGTCACTATCTTCGGAAGAGAGGAGGCTTGAGTGCTCCCTACCAGCTTGTCCAGATAGAAGAGGTGTAGGGCGGGTTAACAGAGGGGGTTGCAACTCGCTGACCCATCACCCTGATGCCATAACAGCAAGAAAGAAAGAATGTCCTGAGGGTAAGCAGCCTGACAGAACAGCTATGGTGGAGCTCAAAAGGTGTGCACATGGGCTGGAAATTCAGCTGTGCCAGAACGAGTTGCGGAATCAGATTTCAAGTTGAACATCAGAAGTGAGATCATGATGTATGGTGCCACTCCAACATTTTCAGAGGGGAGTCAGTGTCCGGAAGGGGCAAAATCCTGTTTAGATTTCTTGTGCTTTTTCTTTAACTTACCCAAAGATTTGGCTTGAGAGGAAGGTTGACCCCTGGAAAGACTCCGGCGACTTCTAGATCTCAAACAGGATTAACTTTCAACTTGGACCAATCTTGCCACAGAGTCTTCCGCAGCATGGCAATGAAGTTTTGCATTGCAGTTTTGTTTGTCCTTTGGTTCATTCAAGCCTTAGTCATGGCTCGAACACCCAAACAAAATTGGCGAGGCTCTGTTACAGGCATTTGTTTGTGAGTCCCTACATTGCTTAATACTGTTATTTTGGGAGGTGACATTTCCCTTGCACATTGGATTAGTAATTGTTTGAATACAAGGGTTAGCTCTGGATCCATGTCTGTAGGCAAGGAAAAAAAATTACATCTGTGAATGGGAGTGGTGCCTATAAAAGGTTCTGCATGTCAATTGTTAGAGCAGGCCAGCGTCAGTAGTGCAGAGCCACATGGCACCACCTACCAGCAGGCAAAGGGACTGGGGAAAAGTTTCAGGATCCAATCTGACTGAATATTCAAAAGGAGAGAAATCAGTGAATGGAAGTCTCTATCAGAAGTTATGCGATAGGCAAGTTATAACAGTAGGTGAATACATTGGTTATAATGATGTGTTTATATTTTCATTATATGTTGCTGAATCAGTCATTCTGTATTGTTATTGAAATTATCGCTGAGTGTACTCTTCAGTCTTAGACATCTGTTGAGCCTTTTCACTAGTACTGCTCTAGATGGGTGCCCCGAGAGGCTGGCTTAAAGGTGTCCCTTGTGATTCTTTGCTTTGTCTTCTGGTAATCCATGGGAGGGTGATGGTGTTCTCGGAAAACGAGGTAGGACTCCTTTACTTTTTCTTGGGCTAAAGCTCTATATTCACTGACTAGGTGGTGCTATCCCTTTCGACTACAACTTGCACAGCATGGGATTTGGGTTCTGCTGCAGAAACTGAGGAGGATGGGCATACCCGCTTGTGATGGATCTATGATGAAGAATATTAAATGGAGAAGTTAGACTTGGCTGCCTGAAACAAGGTTCTGCATGTCAATTGTTAGAGCAGGCCAGCGTCAGTAGTGCAGAGCCACATGGCACCACCTACCAGCAGGCAAAGGGACTGGGGAAAAGTTTCAGGATCCAATCTGACTGAATATTCAAAAGGAGAGAAATCAGTGAATGGAAGTCTCTATCAGAAGTTATGCGATAGGCAAGTTATAACAGTAGGTGAATACATTGGTTATAATGATGTGTTTATATTTTCATTATATGTTGCTGAATCAGTCATTCTGTATTGTTATTGAAATTATCGCTGAGTGTACTCTTCAGTCTTAGACATCTGTTGAGCCTTTTCACTAGTACTGCTCTAGATGGGTGCCCCGAGAGGCTGGCTTAAAGGTGTCCCTTGTGATTCTTTGCTTTGTCTTCTGGTAATCCATGGGAGGGTGATGGTGTTCTCGGAAAACGAGGTAGGACTCCTTTACTTTTTCTTGGGCTAAAGCTCTATATTCACTGACTAGGTGGTGCTATCCCTTTCGACTACAACTTGCACAGCATGGGATTTGGGTTCTGCTGCAGAAACTGAGGAGGATGGGCATACCCGCTTGTGATGGATCTATGATGAAGAATATTAAATGGAGAAGTTAGACTTGGCTGCCTGAAACAAGCTTCTGAATTCACCACAGCACTCTGCCAAGGGAGAGAGATTGTTTTATCCTGATGGGGCAACAGGCTTCCAGAACTGCACCCACAAAGAAAAAGTTGATTGTGCAATTAAAAAACGTTATGCGCTTGCAAGCCAACAATCAAGCTGTGTTCCTGGGGGCCCCTCCCATTCATTCCTGGACTGCAAGATCACTACGGTTTGCAATGGATCTCACTAGCAGGCACATGTCCTAATAGAAGAGAACTAAAGGACAGAAAGGCCTTAGACATAGGACGCATTTATAAGGGTTGTCCATTCTTCTTGGAGGAAGGACGTGTGTATGTAACCAAATAATTGCGAGACGGGTAGTTTACCTGCCAGAATGCAACAAAAGCATAAACTGGTTAGTTTAAAGACAGAAAATGTGGCAACTTGTAAAAGTCTTTAACATTATATAATGATCTTGTGGCCAGTTATTTTTATTTTTCTTAATTATTAAAATGCAACAAGAATGCCTCCTCTATTTTCTTGAGGTAGTCTACGAAAAATCCTGAGACTACATAAAGCAAACGCTGACGCAGTCAGGTTTCAACTGAACTCATACCTGGGCCCTCTTCAAGTTTCAGTTATACTCCAGCTGTGATGTCAGTGCCCACTTCAGCTGCCCCTTCCGCACTAACCCTGACCAAGTATGCCTGTTAGGGTCCTCAGATGTCTTTTAAACGGCTGCACGTCGGGAGCAGCTTGTGGTATAGATCTGACTGCGTGTTGCAATATACAACCTCTTTGTGCTATTCTTGCAGCGTCGGGAGAGGGGAGAGAATCCAGCACATTGCTTTCCTACGCCTGGCTAGAAGTAGGCCAGTGGGGACCAATCGCCTAATATCACTCTGCGCCTCCCTGTTGTATCCCAGCACCACCAGCAGAGGACTCCGCTCCAGGGGCTCACCAATGAACCCTTCCAATTTTTTGTAAACGTGGCTTGCCAGAACCTCCGCACTCCAGAACAAAATCAAGCAATGTGTGCAAATCCCGCCACCCCGGTGTCACTTTGAAGTGTCCTGCAGTACGTATTTAAATTAGACAGGCCAGAGACTAATACACCCTGTTATCAAATTTGAAATGCAGCAATCTGCCTACTGTTAAGTGAAATGGATTTCACGACCAAGCAGCAGTATGTCCACCGATTGTCGCTAACAGCCCATCCCCAGGTCTTACTACCATTCGAGCCTAACTTTCAGGAATCCCGGTTTCTGTGCCTCCTGTGCGTAGGCCTGTAGTCGTGCCACAATGCGGCAGGTTGTTGCCCTTTGAAACAAAAAGGTCAACGCCGGTATCTCTAGCAGCTCTAGGAAGTCATGCCCTAGCAAATCTCGCTTCGTATGGCGCGCTCTGTAGTAATGGAATAGGGCCAATATGGTGAAGTCTGTGCACTGCTTTCGGACCGAGCACCAGCTAAACATCATGCCATCGCAAAAAGAGTCATGCATAGTCTGCAGACCCAGCTCCCGAGGTGTGTTGACAGCCCTGCTTTCCTGGTCCACGAGGAACCAGAAACCACTCCAAAGGCACCTGTGGTAAGTACAGCAGCGATCTGTCGTGCCGCTCCAGGAGGCACTGCCAGGAGTAAATTGTCATGTTCAAGGAGTTCAGAATGTTATGGCGGATTACTTTATTCCTAAACAGCGCTTGAGGGAGCATGTGTGGGGCCTCGGCATCTCGCCCCAGCCACAAATGTGGCAGATTCTGTGGGCTCTGTATTCAGTAGTGTACAAACATGCACTATTGCAGCCTTGTAGTAGGTCTCCAGGTCAGGGGCACTGAGACTACCCATAACATAGGGTAAGGTCAAGGTATCCTGGTTCACCCGTGGTTGCTTCCCTACCCAGGCCAACTTGATCATAAGGGTAAGTTATCAAACATTGCTCGAGACAGACATAACAGGATGTTCGTGAACACAAATAAGAATGTGGTAGTAGCACCATTTTCATAATGGCTATGGGCCCAGTTAGCAACAGCAGCAATCTCACCCAATGGTCTATTGCCTCTCTATATCAATTTGCCATAGTTAAGTAATATTACCACTGCCGGGTCGGAGTGCACCTGTATTCCCAGATAGCACACTGATTTCATTGTCCACTGCAAGGGAAAATCCAATTGCACCAGAGTAGTGGTGGGTGAGTGGGAATATAATGGATTTATTCTAGTTAATCTGCAGTCTCAACCATCTGACCACTCCACCTCGTGCAGCACTGGGGTGAGATTGTGGTCAGGGTTGCGTACATACAGGATAGTGTCATCTGCATTTGCTGAAATGATTAGGTTGTAATGTGGAAACCAGAAATCTCTGTGCGCACAGTATTCCCGGTGCACGCAATACAGCGGCTCCGCCACTAGGGTGTGGTGACGGGGGATAGCCCCGTCTGGTGTGCCCAGTGAGATCAATAAGAGTGGTGACAATGCCATTGATCCGGTTCCGAGCAGTGGGCAAGCTGTATAACACCCAGACGAGCTGGTGGAAGATATCTCCCACTCCAAGACGCCTCAGGACCGTGAACATTAACCCCCACTCCACGAGCCAAGTGTTTTTTCTACGATGAGAAACATGGCCATGGCCCTCACATCAGGGTCCAGACACTGAACAGCACCAAGAAGTGTATTCAGATTGAAAGTCAGAGAGGGGCCGAGGACAGAGCTGGCCTGCTCTGGGCCCACTACACCAGGAAGCAATGGAGCAAACCGGTTAGCAAGGATCTTCACATAGATTTTGGTGTGTATAATAGCAACAGCACCTATAAGATAAGCAACAGTCAGTTGTTTAGCTGGTTTCCGAAGAGAGTAGGAGGGCTTTGTGCATCGTAGGGGGCATACAACCATCCTTAACCATCTCCTCATAGAGGGTGATCAGGTGGTGGATTAACTGATCTTGGTACACCTTACAGAAGGCAGCTTTTACAGTGGGGGATTAACTGATCTTTGTACGCCCTGTAGAATGGGGTCTTTGGTTGGCAGTCAGGTTACTCTCTGTCCAAGCAAGGACCCTCACTCTAGTCAGGGTAAGTCACATACAATCCAAATTATCCTGTGCTCACTGTCTGGTAGCTTGGAAATGAGCAGTCAGGCTTAACTTAGAAGGCAATGTTGAAAGAAATTTTGCAATAAATCATGCAATAACAGTATAACACCACAAAAATACACCACACAGTATTTCGAAAAATATTGAATATTTATCTGATTAAATGCAGGCCAAAATGATCAAGATTTGACAAGTACACGTTGAAATATCACATTAGAGAATTATAAAAAAAAAAAAAAAAGAGTCTTTAAAAAGCAACAAGTGTCTCTTGCAAGCACAAAGTACCAGGTTTGTATCTAAATTATCCGCAAGGGGCTGCAGAGGAGATGCGTGGAAAAGGGGGAGGTGTTCATCAGTTTCTCCGGGCGCACACAGGCGATGTGTCAATGTTTTTCCATGCAGTCAGGGCCTTGCGTCAGTTTCCGGCACGAAGACTTGGATGCTCTTTGGGTTGCAGGGTATTTGGACACCCCGGGGACTATGCGGAGAAATCCTGGGCGCGCAGGATGAAGTCACAGGAGCTGTGTCGTTCCGGTGGGCGATGCCGGGAAGTTTCTGTCGCACAGCAGGCACTGCATCCATTCTTCTTGCAGGAAGTCAGGCTGCGTCGCTCCGGCTCAGCTATGCGTCGATCCAGGGGGCCGTGCGTTGAAGTTCCGGTCGCAACGCTGGCACTGCGTCGATCTCCTCTCAGTGAGCCAGGCTGCGTTGTTTCAGACATGCAGTGATTTTGTCACTGCGAAGCAGGCGGTGTGTCAAATTTTCACCGCACAAGGAGTTCTTTGCAGGCTGAAGTCTTTTTGGCCCTGAGACTTCAAGGAACAGGAGGCAAGTTCTATTCAAGCCCTTGGAGAGCACTTCTCGGCAGAGCCAGAGGGCAGCAAAGCAGCAGGGCAACAGTCCTTTGCAGAAAAGCAGTCAGGTGAGTCCTTTGGGCAGCCAGGCAGTTCCTCTTGGCAGGTTGCAGGGTCTGGTTCAGAGTTTCTTCACCAGTGGTATCTTGTTCAGAAGTGTCTGAGTTGGTAGGTCAGAGGCCCTGTTTGAATACCCAAATGTGCCTTTGAAGTGGGGGGAGACTTCAAAGAGTGGCTTAGAAGTGCACAAGGTCCCCTTTCAGCTCCACCCTGTCTGCCAGGGTCCCAGTAGGGGGTTTGGCAGACCATTTTGTGAAGGGAGGCCACAGTCATTTGGCTTGTAAGTGTGTCAGGCCCTCCACCCTCCCAGCCCAGGAAGACCCATTCAGTATGAAGCTGTGTGCAGGTGTGACTGAGCATCCAGTGTTTGGGGTTGTCTGAGTGAAATGCACAAGGGAGCTGTCAAGTAACCCAGCCAGAAGTAGGTTATAAGGCACAGAAGGATTTAAGTGCAGAGAAATACTCACTTTCTAAAAGCGGCATTTTAGAAATAGTAATATTAAATACAACTTCACCAGCCAGCAGGATTTTGTATTACCATTCTGGGCATACTAAATAGGACCTTGTTACTCCTTTCAGATCGTAATCTACCACTCAAACAGTATATGAGGGTAGCCCTAATGTTAGCCTATAAAAGGAGAAGGCCTCACAGCAGTGTAAAACGAATTTAGGAGTTTTACACTACCAGGACATATAAACTAGACAGGTACATGTCCTGCCTTTTGTCTACACAACACCCTGCCCTATGGGTTACCTAGTGCCTATCTTAAGGGTGACATGTATAAAAAGGGGAGTTTTAGGCTTGGCAAGTACTTTTAGGTGCCAAGTCGAATTGGCAGTAAAACTGCACACACAGGCTTTGCAATGGCAGGCCTGAGACATGGTTAAGGGGCTACTTATGTGGGTGGCACAATCAGTGCTGCAGGCCCACTAGCTGCATTTAATTTACAGGCCCTGGGCACATATAGTGCACTTTACTAGGGACTTTGAAGTAAATTAAATAAGTCAATTAGGTATGGTTCAATGTCACCATGTTTTAAGAGAGAGAGCATATGCACTTTAGCATTGGTTAGCAGTGGCAAAGTGCGCAGTCCTAAAACCAGCCAAAACTGTCAAAAAGTGGAAAGAGGCAAGCAAAAAGTTGAGGGTGACCACCCAAAGGCTGCCAGGTCTAACATGTGTCTCCTCCCCCCCCCCCCCAGCTGAAAGTGGGGAGAGCCACCCAACCTCCTGGGAGCTCTCATCGCTAAGGCAGAAGTATCGGGAGAGACCATCAGCGTTGGTGTGGTAAATTCCCGGGTGATGCTCCACCTCAAGAGTTTAGGATTTTCACCCCTCATCTGCATGAGCCATCTGAGTGGCCTGTGGTCGGTCTGAACCCGGAAGTGAGTCCCCAACAGGTATGGTCTCAGCTTCTTCAGTGCCCAGACCACAGCAAATGCTTCTCTCTCTCTCTCTATAGCACTCCACCTTTGTTCCTGTGGTATTAGTCTTCTGCTAATAAAAACTACTGGATGGTTTAGGCCCTCCTTATTTAGCAGTGCGATAACCGCCCCTATGGCATGCTCTGAAGCGTCCGTCTGCACAATAAACTCCTTGGAGTAGTCCGGTGCCTTGAGCACAGGGGCCGTGCACATGGCTTCCTTCAGGGAGTCAAAGGCTTTCTGACAAGCCTCTATCCAATTCACCAACCTAGGTTGTTTCTTGGATGTCAGTTCTGTTAAGGGGGCTACTATGGTGCCATATCCCTTAACGAATCTGTGGTAATATCCTGTGAGGCCTAGGAAGGCTCTCACCTCTGTTTGGGTTCTAGGTGGGTGCCAGGCCTTGATAGTTTCAATCTTGGCCTGGAGGGGCTGCACCTTGCCACCACCTACCGGGTGTCACAAGTACACCACGAGACCCTGCCCAATCTGGCACTTACTGGCCTTGATGGTCAGGCCTACCTGTTGTAGGGCCTGAAGCACCTCCTTGAGGTGGAGCAGGTATTCCCCCTAGCTGGAACTATAGACGGCAATGTCGTCTAGGTAGGCTGCACGAAAGGCATCCCTTGACAGCTAGGACCCCGTTAACCAACCATTGGAAGGTAGCAGGGGCATTTTTCAATCCAAAGGTCATTACTTTTAACTGCTAATGGCCCTCAGGAGTAGGGAAAGCGGACCTCTCTTGAGCCTCTTTAGTCAAGGCGATCTGCCAGTACCATGTCGTGAGGTCAAAGGTACTAAGGAACTTGGCAGCGCCAAGTCTGTCTATGAGCTCATCAGCTCAGGGGATGGGGTGAGCATCTGTCTTTGTGACAGAGTTGAGACCCCGGTGGTCCATGCAGAACCTAAGTTCTGGCTTGGCACCAGGAGCAGCAGCCTTGGGAACCAACACCACTGGGTTGGACCAGGGCCTACTGGACTTCTCTATCACCCCAGAGCCAGCATCATGGCAACTTCCTCCTTGATGCTGGACCTCACTTTGTCTGACACCCTGTAAATTTTGTTCTTCAAGGTGGACTGTCTTTTGTGTCAATATCATGGACACACAAGTGTGTGAGCCCAGGAGTGGGAGTGAACAGGGAAGAGAACTGCTCAAATAACTCGTAGCAGTCTTCCGTCTGATCTAGAGTCAGGGAGTCAGAGAGATTAACACCCTCCACTGACCCATCACCTTCTCTGGCAGAGAGGAGGTCGGGGAGAGGCTCACTCTCTTCTTCCATGCCCTCATCGGTCACAAGAATCATACTGGCGTCATACCTCTCAAAATGAGGCTTCAGTCTGTTGTGGTGGAGAACCCGTAGGGTGTTTCTAGGGGTCTTGAGGTCTACTAGGTACGTGGCCTCCCTCTTTCGCTCCTTGAGTTCGAATGGGCCAGTCCAGCTAGCCTGGAGAGCTCTAGGCTGTACTGGCTCCATCACCCATACTTTGTCTCCAGGTGAGAATTCTACCAGGGTGGCCTTCTGGTCATACCACTCCATCACCTCTTGACTGGCCTCGAGGTTGCTCTTGGCCTGTTTCCAGAAACGTTGTGTCTGGTTGCAGAGGGCCAGCATGGAACTGACAACATCCCGAGGAGGTTTCTTGGGAGCTTTCTCCCATCCCTCCTTTACTATGCTTAGTGGTCCCCTGACTGGATAACCATAGAGAAGTTCAAAGGGGCTGTACCCCATCCCTTTCTGGGGCACCTCCCTATAAGCAAAGAGAAGGCAAGGCATGAGGACGTCCCACTTACACCTCATGGCCTCAGGCAGGCCAGTGATCATGCCTTTTAGGGCCTTGTTGAATCTCTCAACAAGCCCATTGGTTTGAGGGGTGGTAAACCGGTAGGTTAACCCACACTCATTCCACATGGACTTCATGTACGCTGACATGAAGTCTGTGCCTCTGTCAGACACAACTTGCTTTGGGAACCCCACACGGGTAAATATCCCCATCAGAGCTCTGGTCACCACCGGTGCAGTCACTGTCCTTAGAGGGATTGCTCTGAATAGCGGGTGGCATGGTTCACCAAAACCAGGACAAACCTGTTGCCTAGGGCAGTTTTGGGGTGCAAGGGACCAATGACGCCGATGCCCACCCTTTCAAAGGGGTGCCAATGACAGGGAGTGGGATCAGGGGGGCCTTAAGCCTTTTCCTTGTCTTGCCACTAGCCTGACAATTTCTGTAGGGCCTGCCTAACCTATCTGAGGCTACTCGCTTTCTAGGTCAATGGAAGTGGGTGACAAGCCTGGCAAAGGTCTTGTCTTGCCCCAAATGTCCTGCCAGGGGGAGGTTGTGAGCCAGGCCCGGTAACACTGGGGGACCACCAGCACATGAGCTGCCCCAGTGGCCGGTACCTTAGGCTCACTGTAGAGAAGATCATTCTCCCAATATATGTGGTGATTGCCAGAGGCTTCACCTGCTGCTCGGACTGAGGCCTGTTGCCTCAGACCCTCAAGAGTGGGGCACTCCTTCTGCGCTTTGCAGAATTCCTCCCTGGTTGGTCCACCCTCCACTTGCCAACTAGCAAGCTCAGGCAGGTTACACAGGGCAGCAATATCTTCCCCAGTTGGCTCAGGGGCCTCCTCTTCTGGCACCCCGTCAACCACCGTGTGAATATCTGGGGCCGGTTTCCCGCGCCCCTTTCCCTTCCTCTGTGCAGTTGTCTGGGCCATTGTTCCAGGCTCCAGACGCCCTTGACTCCCTTCCCAGGCAGCCATGGACCGTGTGGTCATGCAGACCCACTCAGGCAAACCTAACATGTCCAGGTGGGATCTGAGCTCTACCTCTTTCCAGGCAGTGTGCTCAAGATCATAGCCTAACAGACAATCTACAGGCATGGCAGGACTCACAGCTATTTTTTAGAGTACCAGAGACCGCCCCCGACTCAAAGGGAATCAGAGCTACTGGTAGGTGGCTCTTGCAATTGTCAGTGACTATGACTTGGTGGAATGTATTAGGGATTACCTACTCTGCTGACACCAACTGACCCCTGACAGTAGTCATACTGGCACCTGTGTCACGCAGAGCCTCCACCCTTTGCCCATCAATGGTGACTCACTGCCTATACTTGGAAGTATTGGCAGGCATATGGGCTTTTGGCACCATTTCCTTATCTTCCAGGGATACTAGTGACACCTCTATCTGCTCCCCAAAGCTAACTGGGACTATCTCCCCCAGCGTGCTACACTAGCCAACCCAGGTGTCTGCCCTCCAGTGGGGGGGGGGGGCTGTGCCCTCTTGGGACACTGGGAATCACCATTATAGTGTCCAAACTTGAAGCACTCTAAGCATTTGGAGATAAACTTCCCTTTCTTCTTGTCAAAGTACCCTGGCTTCCTGTCAGATTTAGGTGGGGACTGGTAACCCACCCCACCCGGCCACCCCCACCTGCCCCGGGAACTGTTTTGGGGGCCTTTTGAGAACTCCTTTTCTCCCCCCCTCTTTCTTCTGGTGGGAACCCTGACCACCTTTGTGGGTGTGTGTCCCCCAGGTACCTTCTTGGACACTCTGGTGCTAACCCAGAGGTCAGCCTCCTCAGCAAGCTTCATAGGGTCAGTCAGCTAGCTTGGTATCACTATCTGGGTTAATAACTGGAACATAATCTTTAGAAACATTCTTTAGATCACCACATATGTTGGCTTTTTGGATAGAAAGTGCCTAACATATCTGTAACTTTTAACATAAAATAAAAAATGTATCAACCAAGCTGTGAGGGGGGGGGGGCTACTAGGGGAAAAGGGCAAAGTTAAAGCCAACACGCCCCATAGCACCACACTGGATTCTTTTTTTGGCCAGAGCTGTCGGAGTCATCTCTAAAGAGACTGACCTTGCAGAAACAAGTCTGACCTTAGGGAACCCCCAAGCATTACCCCCACCTCCGGATCATAATTCATTTTCAGTGATGTGCAAATCACTAGCCACACATAGTTCACCACCTGAGGAAACTGTGGCTAAAGCCCACTTGCCACATAGAGGGAATCTTAATGACTCAGCTGTATCCCACAATAGGGAGGGTGGGCTCTTTGCAAAAAGGAAGTGACAGTCAAAGTAATTCCACAGTTTTAGGAATTGCGCAAAGTGCCTAAGTAAGATCAACTTGGCTACTGAGCAGCATCCCAAATGCATACATTCACTCACAGTGAAAGATCCTAATTCCAACTGGGATAATCTACTAGATAGTTCAAAGCTATTGTTGATGCTGGTGTTGCACACACCTCCAGTGGAAAAGATAAGACGATTGTGTTGCAGATTGAGTAGTGCTCATTTTTACGTGCATGAATTAATGCATCAACAAGCCAGTAAGAGCTCCTCAGCCAGCCCCCCTTAATTTGTTTCAAACACAACCTACAGGTTATCTATAGAGCATGTTTATGTGGGACAGGAAGGTTCCCTAAATGGTGTGCAGCAGTGATCCCCTACCCAAAGTTCCCACCTACAAGTGTCTGGTATCTTGGGTTTTGATTTCAGTCATCGCCTCCCAATAATCTAGTGTGTGCGGAAAGGATTAGGCCTCTCCATTGATATGGGTGAGGTCCTTAACCAGGAAAGGTTCACCAAGCATGCCCTTGTTTACTGACAAGGGATTACGATCACTGTCATCAGTTCAGATTTTACAGTGGTCGTAGCATGTTGTGCGAATCCATAGTTGTGACCAGACTTTTCTACCTGGGTCGGTGAAGTGAAGGCTTACCTGCTCACTCCAATAGGATTCCGTTTCTGTGCACTAACCCGGATGCTAGCAATAACATCCCAAGTGGATAAAGTACATGTTTGTCGATATGGTACATGCATTGCATGTCTGAGTGAGCCAGAATTTCGGAAGCCTGTGGATTCCTTTTTGGAAGCGCCTGGCCTGTGACACACACAAGATGGAGGTGATGTTTTTTCAAACAGTGAGAGTATTCTTAACGTTCATGAAGCTGAAGAGATTATACCTAAACACTGAAGTGGGGACAGAGGAGACAAGGCTCCTTAAGAAATCAATGAATGCCTATTGCTGAGCAGCTGCTGATTAGTGTTCTTGTAGCGCTGCCATTTTGGTAGATGGTGGAGTAAAGGAAATTGCTGCAATCTCAAACTGAAAGGGAACCCTTCAGATGAGGCCATATTTTTGACTGATCACCGTTCAATGTGGCTGTTGACAGGCAGGTGCAGAAAGTTTACAAGTACAAACTGTGCATAGACAGACTGTGCTGCTGTAACTACGAACTGTGACGCAGGTAAACTGTACCAATTTCACTATGGAGTGTGCCACTGGTATCAAGAACTGTGACAAGGTGACCTGCTGCTGTAGCCAAAAAATCCTCTGTGGCTGCCATGACCCATGTCTGCCCCAACTGCTACACAGCACCGGAGACCAGGACGCAGGACTACCTTCCTCCACTTGGATCAACCACCCATCAGAAAGGATTTCGGACAGCATCTTGGGCTATTGTCTCCTGCAGCTTGCTGCTGAAATGTGTGTTGTACCTCCAGCCTGCATGTCCCCTCCCATAACCAGGGAAGAGGAGAAATACATGCTGCATGTCCCTGAGAGCCACCAATAAAAGGACTTTCATGACAGCACTGTAGTGAGACTGTATAAATAAATAGGACTGAGGGGTAATCTGCACATGAACCTTGATGTATGTCCATGAGATACACTAAACATCAGGGGAAGACCTTGAGTAGAATCACAAAAATAGGAGAAATGACAAAGGTGGCAGAATCCACAGCACAGGCACCATAGTGATTATCCAATGAGATTTGGTATTATAGTTAACAGGGGTGGGTAACTACCATATTACTTTTCTACTTAATTGTTTTGCTTCAGAAGATGAGCTATCTCTAAAGTTTTCACCGCAGTATGAAAGATGCAGGTAGTATGACTTAGCACCTTCAGACCATGGCTATTTTACACAAATAGTGCCTTTTTTGACAAATGTTGCATCGAGTATACATTGCTCTTAGTAGATACTTAAATACTCTGTGGTGTATTTTTCATGCCACCTTACCTGTCTGCAAACACTGGTAAAGAGTAACCTTTCTCCATAACACTTTTTTTTTTAATATAACCAACATTGTACTAACAATTATGCAGCTATTTATAATTATAGAAATAATATTACAAAAAGATGTAAAGGGAGGTTTTATGGGGACTCGTTTATTTCAGGTAGGAGCGATGAGAACCATTTTCATGTGCATATTCAGGCTTCTCCACAGGAAAGTGAAGGATTCTAAAGCGGTCTTCTGGAGCAGCATGTCTTCCACTGCAGACACATTCTGACCAATTACTTCCATCTTCCGAAGTAGCGGTTATAGAAAGCAAGCATTGCGATATGTGGGTTGATTCTGTAATGACCCTTGTCTCAGGTACAATCTCGAAGGTAGATGAGCAGCATTTTGCTAGAGTTCATCTGTCCCATTCAAAGTTCCACTATTAAATTATATAAATGGAGAGAAAGACAGGTGGCTGTCTCAACATACACCAAGTTTATTGTTTAAATACTAAACAAATCTGTCATTTCAAAATGTTATAATAGTTTATTACACGGTTTCAGAATTAAACATACAATACACAAAGGAACAGTGCAGCTGATACCAAGGTAAAGCTATTTACAGATCACAGTGAATTTTTGTACACTGGTTTAAACTTTTAACAGAACGTACACAAGATGTAGGGCTGTGGTCATTGTCAGTTTGTAGTATATAAAATTATGATAAGCAGTCACAGTATAAATAGTTATGTAGTTTTGAATCAGTCAGCGGCTATTTCCAATTGTTCGAATTCTGATACTTACAAAATAAGCCAGGCTATTCTTAGAAAAGTGCAAAAACTTGACAGCTCTGTACACAGTACAGTACGACAATAAATTATGCTACAGTTCAGAAAGGCTGAAAAATATTCCTATAGCATTGGAAGCACTTCATCCCGTCTCATGACGGGCAGAAAAAATGAACCATCTTTCAAAGGCAACAAAATGCCAGTTTAATCCATTTCAGCTCACGTTTACACAGACAAAACATGGCGGTCACTCTGCAAATGTGACTTCAGCGAAACATCACACAGGTTTTCAATAATTAGACTCAAGCCAAAACAGATAAAGCGGTCTTCATTATTGCCAAAAGATAGCGACTGGCGCCTATAATATCAGCAAAAAAATAAAAACCGCAACCAATACATGAACAGCATACCCCATAACAAAAAACGTTATTTTCCTTACTAATGTTGCATTAATCAAATAACAATAAAACTTGGGACTGACAGAAATTCTCAGGAAAGTATTTATGTTGATGAAAATTACAGATCGCAAAATCAATTATTCTTAATACTGGCTACATTTCACCTTACTGGAACTGAATATATCAGCGATAGGCTTATGGTCAGTGCTTAATTTGTACACAAACAAGTGGCAGGGCCCAAGTTATTGCTCAGGAGGCCAGTGCAGCTTGCTCTACTTACTGAAATCGCCATCACTACCCCATGTCAATACAAGCACTTTCAATTAAACATCAAACTCATATAAATATGAATTTGGACAATACCAGCCTACTCAATGGCCTGGATTTGCTAGAATTATTTTTAAATGTATACCTAAACTGCTAAACTGATGTGCTTCTATAAAAAAATGGACAGAGAGAGAGCGTCACCGTGTGATGGACTGTCTTAAGTGCTGCTGCTAATCACAAACTGGTGCTCAGCACCAACAAACACAAGCACAAATTAAGCACTGCTTATAGTATATAAAATACTGCTGAGAACTACGTGCATGTAGATTTAACTTAGTAATGCTGCAGTTTGTTGAACACTTGTTCACACAGCCTGGATACATATTAAAAAAGAACAACAAGTCAAATACCTACCATGCCACAAAGTGTGTTGCATTATGAAGGTGGGCTTCATACTGTCAACAAGCACATATCAAGTGCATCTGAACAATAAATGTTTATTCACTGAGAAGCAAATAACTTCTTGTAAGGCCCTTTTTGCACAGTAAGAAAATAAACTATCTAACACACAACACGTTAAGTTCACAGAAATTTCAGTCAGAAAAATAAGGGGATCAAAACAGCATCAGCACTCACTCTTTCTCAGAGCTCATCACTAGAGTATATCCGCAGATGCGCAAAGCATTTTTCAGGGCCTTAGGAGCAAAAGATTTTGAAAAAGTTAAGCACAAGTACGTATTAAAGATGATCGATGCTGCTGTACAATCCTTTGCGAGTACACAATAAGCAGCAGGAGTTAATTTGAGGTGTTAGCTATCTCCTTATAAACTGGCCCGAGGCAGTTAATATTGACAAATCAAATGAAGCCATCAGCTATATGCTGCAATCTGATAAAATATGCGAAGAACACTTTCAGCAAGACCTAACACAACCCGCAGCACTCTTGTGGTTGAAGCTGAATTTGTCCTTGCAAGATTTATAGGAAACATGATAAAACTACATCAACCAGTGAGGGACTAAAAGAAACGTAGGTGGCAGGCCATGCTATAAAACGACTAAGGGTACATAGGTTTGACTGAAAATATTTAACTTCAGACCAGGAGCACCCACATTTTGTTTTTGTTTTTTACGTTGAAGGGCCAAAGAAATTTGGCCGAAAAACCGCTGGGTATTTTATAGACAGCACCTCCACTAGGACTGGTTTGTGATGTTCAAATGCATTGGAAAGACTGTAGTTAAAATTGCTCGTCTTTTACATTACGCTCAAAGGTCACAGCATTGCTCTGTTTTAGTGGAAGCATATGACCAACTCGAAAAGTAATCAATACCACCAAGCCTGAATGAGGTTTTCTCGCTCCTGCAGAAGATTCTAAATGGAAGAGCGATGACATTATCCAACATCAAAGGTATACATCTTTATGAAATGACCATTCCTGTAAATATTTAATATCAATAATGCAGCCATTTGATGGATGTTTGAAGCACCTATAATAGCAACTGTATGGGCATGCCTAGTCAACCCATGGGTTTTAAGATTTTAAGGCATCCACATAAGATTGGCATGCAACTTGTCTCTTACTGGTGGCAGCAGGAACTTGGCAGCAAGTCCCGTAGGACCAATATTTTGATGAGAACAGCTGAAGCAACTTAATAGTTGTAAAGAGATATTAGGGCAAAATCAGAAAACTGAACTGAAAACTAACTCAGAAGATGGGGAAGACAAGGGAGTAAAACATCCATGCTAATGGTTACTGCTCACATTATGTGCCAGAAGACAAAGTCTTTTGTGCCTGCTGACAAATGTTTTAAGGAGAAAGCGTCCAATCCCACTAGATGGTACAAATATAACTGAGGGCGAGCAAGAAATGTAATAAAATCCCAGACAATGTCTGGAATTTTGAATCAGCACTACTGGAATAAAGGGAAAGGACTAGCTGATGTCTAGAATGTAAAGAGAATTCCAATTTACTCTTCTACACTCACGGCCAAATGCCTTTCAGAGGATATGCAATAAAACTCAATGATTATAGAACAAATCCATTTTTTTCTCCACAATATCTATCTGCAAAATACACTAGTGCATCAAAAGTAAAAAGGTGTTTTCTTTTCTATCCTTTGGTCTTTTCTGAGGCTTCAGTGCACGCATCCTCAAAGATGATAGCTAAATGGTGGCAGAAGAAAACTGTCAAATTCTAGTTACTGGAAAGAAAAGCTACAAGAAAGTGCTACATGTAGATAATACAACACTCTTAACTTCACCAATGATCAGTTAAACTAAAGACCAATAGAGTAAATTTAAATAAAAGGAGTCCAAGAATGGACCATCTGTCTGCATTGCCAAACCAACCACTCAACCGGTCGGTGAATGCAGATTTCCATCATTGGCACTTTATCTTAAAGCAATGCCACCAGTTGAGATACAATGGCTCTCGAGATTGTTCGCTTAGCAAAACCTACATCAGGTCAGCCCGAGAAGCAGACGCTCAAAGTCTTCGTTCTTAGGGATAAAACGGTATCACCAAGACAGGAAGTTTCTTTACTGTCTTCTGAGCAGCCATAACACATAAGAAATCTTTGCTTCAAATGATGGTACCATCACAATATTATGTTCATATCACATTTAGAACTACAAACTTCATAGGGGAAACCATTCAGGCATTAAATAACCAAAGGATTGGGAAAACAGAAATGTGTTCAGGGATTATTTAAAAAACAAATGTCACCAGGCATCCCTTAACAGCAGTAACCACTAGCCTTGCATGTGTGGAAGCCACAAGAATTCAATCTGTGGCAACAAAGGCAAGGTAACTCGACTAACCTAAAACTGGTTAACATTACCTAATGGCTTACTTTTACAGCTTTACTAAAGAGTTAGTGACAGAAAGCAATTTGGGCATCTCATCCTCTCAATGCAATAATGAAGGTGGATGATAGACATGTTCAGATGGACAATGACCATCCTTTCTGCCCATGAATGAGAGATGAAGTCCCCCCTTACAAGTAGTTCCAAGAACAGGGAAACTAGAAGGCTCAACTACCACTTCCTCCTCATTGAAGCCAGGGACATGGAGGTTATTTAAATCATACATAATTCTTCTGACAAAATGGCGTTAGTGTGCTTACATGATAAATAACCATGCACAAGTAACTGATTAATATACATTGAATCATTTAGAAGAAAATCGTTTTTCTGCTTCAGAGTGCAGAAGACAGTTGCTTTTAAGTGAATTTGTCATTTAGCATTGGGTAGAGGTAAGAGCTTGAGAAAGTGATTATATTGGAGAGATCTAGTTTAAATATATATTTAAAAGTTGAGTTTTTAATTGCTTTCTGAAGGATGTGTTGGTGGGCTGCATTTGCAACAGCACCAGGAAGAGTTCCAGAAGTTAATTGCAGCTTCAATTAACCACTATTTAATGGCTTGGGCTGTCCTGTAGTTGGTGTTATTAAGCTGCAGTGAGTGCCTACTACCATGTTTTGTTGCCCACAAGATATGGTCAGTTGGCCAAATAAGGGGAATAGGTTATTTGAATTGCCTTATAAGGTAGCCAATATTAAAGGTAGCCATTGACATTGCAGGATTGGGATAGGTTGCCAAATTTTCTTAGTCTGGATTAGTTTGGCTGTTAAGTGAAACACCACTTTGATTGGCAGGAGCAAGGATTGGGATGCCTGGCAGAATGTAATTTCAGAAATCTGTGTAGGAGATAATTAATGCCTATGCTGCTATTTTAATATGCTTTGGGGAAGTTTAATTTTCTTTAGCAACTGCAGGTATATGTTTGATGATTGTGCCACTTTGTTGATATGGGGGTCATCGTTACAGCTATAATTGAGTGAGAAGATAAGGGATGACCGACGGAAAAACAGAAATGGATACATTACAATGGTTATACCTAGACAACAACTACTGCATCCACAGAGCTCCCCAAACTAGAACCTCTCTGGAAAGGAACAGGTAACAAATCTTGTCCAACACATGCATTATTACCGAAACCAAGAAAATTCTGTCTGGTAGCAACTAATGTAGTCCCCACGTTTAGAGATCGCCTCCTACTGAAAGGGTTTTTCCAGGATCTTCAGCTTCCCTGCCACAATTGGCTATTGTGATTCAGATGTCATGAACCAGCACCCAGAATTAGATTAGCACAGCCTCACTGGGCGAGGGAAGACTGCCCATTTCAAAAGTGTTGTCCATAAGGAGCAGTGCAACCACCCATTGTACAATCAGATAAACACTCCATATCACGAGGGTTCACCTGGTCCAACAATCACTGAAAATCCAGACAGAGGAGAGCCAAGGTCAGATTCCAATGACTGGGACATCTATAACAGATTTCAATGACTTTAATAAACTCTGGAAAAGACTTTACCCTGAGCCTGCTATAGGGCAAAAGAAATATTTAGAAATCTGTGACCCCGAGAAGATTCAGAAGAGAAACAGCTACTAGGGAAGTATAGAGATTAACAGTGTAGCAAGCTGGCATTATCCCACACTCTCGTAGAAGCAATGGATCCACTAAGGCTTTTATGACTGAAGGCCTGAAGAATAACTTTTGCTGTGCATAAAAATAAACACCTCCATTGCAACAAAGTCCTCATTCCGTTTAATTCTGAGAGTGTCAAGTTACACTACAGGGATGATACCAAAGTTCCTCTGTTTGAAATGTGCACATAAAATAGTACAATAAGACAACAGCGCTTCCCTGAGAAGTTTACAATACGAATAAATATCAAGCAAAGCGGTTTCCAAGTTGGGACTTGTGAATTCAAACTAGGGTTTGCAGAACTCAATATTACTTTTTTTTATCTCAGTTACAAGTGAGGGAGTAACGAAATTCCAAGAATGTCTTAGTAAATGCAACAATCTTGGCGTTATTTCTTGGTGGTGTGTTTTATCCTCAGGATAAACACACAAAAAAATCTGTAAATAAAAATGATAAAAAAGGAACAAAGTCATAAAAAACTCATTACGGGTTTTCCCTACAGCATAAATCATAACATGTACAGCAGATTAACCATTTTGTCTATCAGATGCAGCAATTTATTGCTTGGCTTATATTTTTATGAACTGCAAGTACTTCCACTGTTTGTGAAGAAAATTTCCAGTTTCGTTATTATTCAAGTTTAGTTAAAGCAAGAATTCCTTAAAATGACAACTTTCATTATCCAACCATTTATCGTTTGTCAGAAGAAATAAGTGTTACACTGAATATATTATGTAAAAAGGACTGGAAATGACAATAGGTCCGGCAAGTCAGTGTAATGATTAATTTATATATTAAATTTTTTACAAGCATGTCCCACAAAAATAAAAACGTAGAAGATAAAAAGAAAATATGCGGCTGTCTAATTCTGGCAGGGAATACACTTACAATTCGAGTGTTACATTTAAAAATAATTAACCACTGCATATAACTGTAATAGGACAATAAGAGTGCGTTTTAGCAGGCAAGAGCACTCACAAAACGGACAGAAAACCTTTTTAGCTTGAATGTACATCACAGGAAAATATGATTTCTATAGGCCCACACAATAAGGACTACAAACACAAATAAAAAGGATAAATTACAAGAAAGAAGCATTACTAAAATGAAGTACTGGCCAACCATGCCATTTAAGTGCACTCCTTTTTAGGTAGATGTGTATATGTGATCAGGCAAAAAACAGCCACTCTTGGCATAAGAGCAAATACATTAAGTGGGCTGATCAGTGGTCCAATGTTTGCATGCTGTAGTGAGCAGAAGCAAAAAGTGAATTAGTCAAGAGGACTAATGGATGAAGAGGACTCACCCAAGCCTGTCCTGTACAGATGGGCTATTTAAAATGACATGTTACATGGGAGCAAAAGATCGAGTTACAAGGCCAATGCTTTTCTTTCGCCAGCCAAAAGTCAACAAAATTACAGTTTCTATATAGTTTTCAACTGTTGTAAGAACAAACAAGTATTTGTAATGCAATAGGCCTCACGTTTGCTTGAGACAGAACCTTTAGCATTGTAAATTCCTAACTGGACTTTTCTTGCCACAAATTGAAAATGAAAAGTAAAAATGTTGACATAAGCAAGCTGATTCAAAGCCTACTTCCGCGATGAGCATGAGTGCGAAAGAGAGACACAAAAGCAAAAAGAAGTTTGCTTGCAGTCAAATGTATTGGCAATAGTGCAATTATCCATGTAACAGGGGAGATGGCCAAGGCAGTAACAGAAGTGCCCCAAGGAAGGACAAACGTAAAGTATTTGCCAATGATAACAAAGGATTTTTGAAAGCCAAGCCCATGAACGAGTGGTAGTGATGGGCATGCAGTGGGTGTGGTTAAAAGTCCACAGATAGATTACAACATGAAAGAGCGCTTGCACGCTAGACCTAACAAGTACTGTACTCGCTATTAAAAGTATACGTTTAACAAGAATATGAAACAAGTGTTTGCTTTTCCCGAGCATGGGGAGAGAGTTGGGAAGGAGCTTTAGACAAAGAGCAAGGGCAAGCTGGCCCTGGAAACCTCCCCCCTCTGCTGTTGGTTTTATGTTTGTAGAGTGAGTAGGGGGAGGGAAATCTGCTGGAGGACATGCCAGAGGAAGTAGCTGCTCTGGAACACACACCCACAGTGTACGAAGTGGGCAAAAACTAAAAAAAAAAAAATTGTTTAATTTCTCCAATGTAAAAGGTCATTAGATCAACAACATGTAACCCTGCTCTCGGACTCAAAAATTAGGTATGTTCTCCGATTTTCATGGCTAAGTCGGCTTTTGAATATTTGTTTTACTAATGTACCAACAAACAATTTCTTGGAGTAACAAGTCAAACAATAGATCTTTCTATTTCCTTTCAAAGTGTTATCCAGAAAACTATAGTAATATGTCAGTTATTAAGTGAGTGTGTAAACCTTTAGACCACAGTTTTAATCTTTATTTTAGAGAAACTCATGCATTTTAGATTATACAAAAATCAAAGCTTTATTTATCTTAAACAAAAACGAAAGACAGATTTTTGGAGGGGAAAGAGAGTACTGGTGATACAGTAAACGGCTAGAGAGGCCACTCCACTATGGTGGAAATGCAGTACACAGCTGGAGAGGACATGTAGAAATCACAACTAACTACACTAAAAACATTTTTGTTAAGTGTTCTGCTGCCTCTTGGACGTAGAAACAAAATTAAGGGCATATATGTACATGCAGTACTACTGAAAATGTGTGGTCCTATCAAACGTGTTTTAGAGACATGTATGAATAAATCTGCATTCACACATTATTAGTGCATAGAGTAAGGCGGATAGTTACCATAGTAAAGTTTAAATAAGGCCTTAATTCCGCCTGAACACACAACTATGTAGCCACAAAAAGTAAATACAGCACCGAGAATGTATGCAGATCTGCTAGAATATTCTATTTATTACCACTAACCATGAAAATGGAAGCATCATTATATCCCCCTAAGGCGTCCTACACCTTAATAGTAGTAATAAACAGCATAGTAAACTTGGCACATCTACAAACACACATGCTTAGAATACCAGTGCGTTTACCCTAAAATTGTTTTTGGCCTGGTGCATCACAGTAGAGTAGGCAAAATAAGAAGTCTTGTTTCAGCAAGTCAATAGCAAACAGGTGGGAGGACGGCAAGCAATTAAAAAAATAAACAAAAAATAAAACGATTCTGTTTTTTTTTTTTTTTTTTTAAATCAAGAAAAACATTTACTGACTTAAAGTGAAGAGGGAGAGCTTGAGTGAAAACATTTCAAATAATGCTTTCATCTGTCATTTGTTTTCAAGTACCATGGTTGCAAACATACATTTTTTCAGCATTAATTTTCCGCTGATATTTCTACATGATTGCATTCTACTTGTTCTCTATCGTCTTTTTTAACTGATTAACTGCTTAAAACATTATTTAAAAAATAAAAACCATAAACTCTGCAAAGTACAAACATTTACATCCCTGCACAGTTCTTGTGCATTAGTATAATTTTCTTTATATACATATATACTAACGTGTGCTTAAAATTACACAACTTTAGTATAAACTTAAACAATTAGGTTCTACCAAAGGAGAATTATAAAAAGGAAACCTTGACATGGGGGTAACCGAAAATATGACTAACCATATTATTTGTGTAGTGTTCCATACACATCATAAGAACACTTCTAAGCATTTACAATTCTATAACTGGAGAAACTGACTCACTGAACAAGCCCAGTGTGCTAAGATTTGGGAAAATAATCCTGAAACATTACTTAGGATGAACTTGTACCTTCCATTATAAAACACATTTCTGCAAAATGCTCTTGGAAGCACTGAGCTTCCTGTGGTAAACGTTCAGAAGCCATTTTGTTTTGCAACTTGATGTCACTAAATAAAGGGAAGTTGACAGTTGTGAGCAGCATTTTGCCCAGTGTTTGGACTTGTCACCAAAGCCGCAGTACGATTTCCAGTATTTCCAAAAGCAGGAAAGGAACGTAACTGGCTGCCAATGTTCACATAAATAGGCAATTGTGCATGAATGATTGAAGCCACATGGTCCACCCGTTCCAGGAAAGAACGTCAGTCCGTTGGTATACCCATTAACACCAGTCTTCTTGGTGTTCCTGAAGGGAAAAAATAGAACAAATGAAAGTTAGGTATGATCCATTGCTGCAAGAATTCAAAGTCCGGGGGTTTCAACTGCGATTCTTCAGAAAGAACGTGCCCCATCTGTAGGAGGCTGGACTGGCTTGTAGTGAGTACCAAGGGGTACTTGCACCTTGCACCAGGCCCAGTTATCCCTTATTAGTGTATAGGGTGTCTAGCAGCTTAGGCTGATAGATAATGGTAGCTTAGCAGAGCAGCTTAGGCTGAACTAGGAGACGTGTGAAGCTACTACAGTACCACTTAGTGTCATATGCACAATATCATAAGAAAACACAATACACAGTTATACTAAAAATAAAGGTACTTTATTTTTATGACAATATGCCAAAGTATCTTAGAGTGTACCCTCAGTGAGAGGATAGGAAATATACACAAGATATATATACACAATAGCAAAAATATGCAGTATAGTCTTAGAAAACAGTGCAAACAATGTATAGTTACAATAGGATGCAATGGGGAAACATAGGGATAGGGGCAACACAAACCATATACTCCAAAAGTGGAATGCGAACCACGAATGGACCCCAAACCTATGTGACCTTGTAGAGGGTCGCTGGGACTATTAGAAAATAGTGAGAGTTAGAAAAATAACCCTCCCCAAGACCCTGAAAAGTGAGTGCAAAGTGCACTAAAGTTCCCCTAAGGACAAATGAGTCGTGTTAGAGGAATAATGCAGGAAAGACACAAACCAGCAATGCAACAACTGTGGATTTCCAATCTAGGGTACCTGTGGAACAAGGGGACCAAGTCCAAAAGTCACAAGCAAGTCGGAGATGGGCAGATGCCCAGGAAATGCCAGCTGCGGGTGCAAAGAAGCTTCGACTGGACAGAAGAAGCTGAGGTTTCTGCAGGAACGAAAAGGGCTAGAGACTTCCCCTTTGGTGGACGGATCCCTCTCGCCTTGGAGAGTCGTGCAGAAGTGTTTTCCCGCTGAAAGAACGCCAACAAGCCTTGCTAGCCGCAAATCGTGCGTTTGGCGTTTTTGGACGCTGCTGGGGCCCAGGAGGGACCAGGAGGTCGCAAATTGGACCTGAAGAGAGAGGGGACGTCGAGCAAGACAAAGAGCCCCAACTGAAGCAGGTAGCACCCGGAGAAGTGCCAGAAACAGGCACTACGAGGATGCGTGAAACGGTGCTCGCCGAAGTTGCACAAAGGAGTCCCACGTCGCCGGAGACCAACTTAGAAAGTCGTGCAATGCAGGTTAGAGTGCCGTGGACCCAGGCTTGGCTGTGCACAAAGGATTTCCGCCGGAAGTGCACAGGGGCCGGAGTAGCTGCAAAGTCGCGGTTCCCAGCAATGCAGCCCAGCGAGGTGAGGCAAGGACTTCCCTCCACCAAACTTGGACTGAAGAGTCACTGGACTGTGGGGGTCACTTGGACAGAGTCGCTGGATTCGAGGGACCTCGCTCGTCGTGCTGAGAGGAGACCCAAGGGACCGGTAATGCAGCTTTTTGGTGCCTGCGGTTGCAGGGGGAAGATTCCGTCGACCCACGGGAGATTTCTTCGGAGCTTCTGGTGCAGAGAGGAGGCAGGCTACCCCCACAGCATGCACAAGCAGGAAAACAGTCGAGAAGGCGGCAGGATCAGCGTTACAGAGTTGCAGTAGTCGTCTTTGCTACTATGTTGCAGGTTTGCAGGCTTCCAGCGCGGTCAGCAGTCGTTTCCTTATCAGAAGGTGAAGAGGGAGATGCAGAGGAACTCGGATGAGCTCTTGCATTCGGTATCTGAAGTTTCCCCAGAGACAGAGACCCTAAATAGCCAGAAAAGAGGGTTTGGCTACCTAGGAGAGAACACAGGCTACTAACACCTGAAGGAGCCTATCAGCAGGAGTCTCTGACGTCACCTGGTGGCACTGGCCACTCAGAGCAGTCCAGTGTGCCAGCAGCACCTCTGTTTCCAAGATGGCAGAGGTCTGGAGCACACTGGAGGAGCTCTGGACACCTCCCAGGGGAGGTGCAGGTCAGGGGAGTGGTCACTCCCCTTTCCTTTGTCCAGTTTCGCGCCAGAGCAGGGGCTAAGGGGTCCCTGAACCGGTGTAGACTGGCTTATGCAGAATTGGGCACATCTGTGCCCAAGAAAGCATTTCCAGAGGCTGGGGGAGGCTACTCCTCCCCTGCCTTCACACCATTTTCCAAAGGGAGAGGGTGTCACACCCTCTCTCAGAGGAAGTTCTTGGTTCTGCCATCCTGGGCCAGGCCTGGCTGGACCCCAGGAGGGCAGATGCCTGTCTGAGGGGTTGGCAGCAGCAGCAGCTGCAGTGAAACCCCAGGAAGGGCAGTTTGGCAGTACCAGGGTCTGTGCTACAGACCACTGGGATCATGGGATTGTCCCAACTATGCCAGGATGGCATAGAGGGGGCAATTCCATGATCATAGACATGTTACATGGCCATATTCGGAGTTACCATGGTGAAGCTACATTTGGTAGTGACCTATATGTAGTGCACGCGTGTAATGGTGTCCCCGCACTCACAAAGTTCAGTGAATTGGCTCTGAACAATGTGGGGGCACCTTGGCTAGTGCCAGGGTGCCCACACACTAAGTAACTTTGCACCTAACCTTTACCAGGTAAAGGTTAGACATATAGGTGACTTATAAGTTACTTAAGAGCAGTGTAAAATGGCTGTGAAATAACGTGGACGTTATTTCACTCAGGCTGCAGTGGCAGGCCTGTGTAAGAATTGTCAGAGCTCCCTATGGGTGGCAAAAGAAATGCTGCAGCCCATAGGGATCTCCTGGAACCCCAATACCCTGGGTACCTCAGTACCATATACTAGGGAATTATAAGGGTGTTCCAGTAAGCCAATGTAAATTGGTAAAATTGGTCACTAGCCTGTTAGTGACAATTTTAAATAAATGAGAGAGCATAACCACTGAGGTTCTGGTTAGCAGAGCCTCAGTGAGACAGTTAGGCACCCCACAGGGAACATACACATGCACACCTATGAGCACTGGGGCCCTGTGTGACAGGGTCCCAGTGACACATACATATAGGCTACAAACCTATGAGCACTGGGGTCCTGACCAGCAGGATCCCAGTGACACATAACAACCATACTGAAAACATGGTGTTTTCACTATGAGCACTGAGGCCTGGCTATCAGGATCCCAGTGAGACAGTGAAAACAGTGACAAACACCCTGACATACACTCACAAACAGGCCAAAAGTGGGGGTAACAAGGCTAGAAAGAGGCTACCTTCTCACACCATCTCAAGAAAAACGAGAAAGAAAAGTAAAATACGATAGCATTAGTGCAGCTCAATATTCTGCCAGCATATATCCAATCAGGACGGCAGAGTGTTACTTCCCAGGGAAGTCATTTGATAATTCATAAAGTCCAAACAGTACCCAAATCCCAATAATTAGTATTTTATTATTTAAAACATATGCATTACAAATAGCTAGCATTAGAAAAATTTAAAATAAATCACAAATGGAATTTATGCAAATTAAATGTAAGAGAAGAAAAGTATTCCTTAAAACATTCACACAAATGCAAAATAAGGAAGGAATCACATAAGCAACAGAGCAAAAATGAACAATAGACAAACGACAGTAAAACCATTAGCTTATACACAGCTTCAAAAGACTCAAATACATTAATTAAATATAGAAGTCAGTAAATGTCGAAAGTCTGGATGCAATCCATCCAACAGGCCATCCAGAGACAAACTGGTTACACCCATCCTTGTACTGCTCATAACCATAAAATAAATACATTAAAACAGTTAGAATTTGAGTCTCAGATTCTTTCACAAGGTCAATGACTATCCACAAAACTCGGCATGATTGTAACATAAGGATCAACGAATGGGACAAGAGGTTGCCAAGTTCTGATTCTGGGTTGTGTTGAACAATTCTAAGGAGTATTTCTTGAGTGGTTTTGCCAAAATATACTGTAGTCTACAATGACATTTACTACAGTACACATAATTCACAGTACTGCATGAAGTATAGGTCAGAAACCAGAACGATTTGCAACCATGTCTGAAAACCGTACAATTACAGTGGAGGCACTTGCAAAGTCCACAGTTAAAATGCCCAAATTACAGGTTCCATAACCATCAGCTCTGTGCAGGATTTAGAAGGTCCCTTAAAAGCCCTGGCCAGGTGGTTATGCAAACAGTGCTAAACGTGAAGTGTGGTAGATCAGTAACTACTCTGGTCTTATACAAAAGATGCCAATTTATCATGACAATTTTCTTAATGTCATTACTCAAATAGCCAAAGATAACACAAAGGAGATTGGCCACTTGTGTTTTTTAATTACATTCTCAGTGAAAAATCGTGATGACCACACCAATCCTCTTAACGAAAGTCCAGCTAAATGTTTAAAATAGTCTATTGGAAGTAGTTTCTCTTACAGAATTAGTTCTTCAAGAAAAAAAGTCTGTTTCATTAGAACAACTCCTAAGGACTCTTAAAAAGCATTACGTCCTCCAGTGATGGCAGCAAGCTCCTAAGTCGACGAGATGGTGTGGCTGACTTTTGGGTCATTCTGAAAGGTGGGTGTAGCCTTATGTCCATCAGGACAGGGCTGGCGGGAACAGTGGGAGGATGCTTAAATCAGTTTGCTATGCGTTTTATTTTGGATTCCACTGATAAGAATGTAAAATGCAGCTTTCCTTATTAGTATTGAGTGAAGAAATACTTGGATGCCTCGGCCTATTAATTCAATGTATGATTCAGGAATATGAATACAGGAAGGGGAATATGTGCTCCCCTTACCTACAGAGTGAGGCAGTCTTCTCAGTGCTGCCTGCACCCAAGACACTTCCTACGATGGAGGGTGCCGCACCGAGGGGGCCACACATCTGCCGTCGCTGACATCCCCTGGGGTGAACAGACACCTCTGCTCTCTGGAGTAGCCTGCATGCTTCTACAGTAACCACCTACAGGCATGGCCCACCCGCTCCAGAGAGGGCTATCTGCCGCCAGGGACTGCTACTCTCCTCGCTGCCCATCACACAGACCTCGCTCCTGCCCTTCAGGCCATCTGCAGGCAGTACTGGGACATGCAACTGCATCAGCCTCATCCTCCTGCATGGATGTAGCCAGCGGATGTTTCCCAGCAACGGTGTTGCGGATCGTTGGACAGCCACTAGGGGTCTACTGGTCTCTCCACCTGCATTGCCACAGGGGTGGCTTCTTGGAATTATAGCCCCCACCCCACCCATATTACTCCCGCACTAGGTTCTCCTTTGTCCAACCCCATAAAACAAGATGGTGCCAGGGACGGAGTGACTTTAGCACCCCTCTTCCCCCTGGCCAAAACTAGAAAGCCAAATCTTTGCCAGCCTCTTCCCCACATGCGATCATTTTGTAGCATCCTAACCCCCAGTCACTATCGGGCGCAGGTGATGTGGGGGTCTGAGGAGCAGATTGGAGCATGACCGTTCCTCTTTCTGTGTCCGCGATGCCACAGGGGAGGCCATGGAGGATTCAAGCCATCCCCATTCTACTGATGAGCTGCGGGCCTTGAGAGGTGAGGAGACTGAGTCTACTTATCCCCCCCCCCGCCAGTGTCCTGTTGGACCTTTGTGCTGCTTGTGGGTGACAGAGGGCAGTAGGTGTGCACATTGAGTGCCTCTTCGACTACAGTTCAGCTCATAGCCCTGCGTCTTCGACTACAGCTCGGTCCAACTATGACTTCTCTCCCACCTAGCCCCCCCAACTGATCAGGGATCCCTGCCCCTCTTAGGGGTGGTTTTGCAGGAGACTGGCAGCAGCTGCAGTCCAGCTCCATCTTACCTGCATGGCTGGCACCTCCTCAATCCTTGACCTCCCGGTGGCCCAAACTGCACTTACATACATAATCCACCCTGTTTTAGCCTCCCCCAGCTGCTGTCCCCTACACGGATGACAGCTGCCTTTCAGTTGTTCCAATTGTCAGTGGAAAGGCCATGTGACAACTTTTCTTCACAGAAGTGATTGGGGGTGGGCAAGGGAAGCCTCTGAACTCTTAACCACAGCAAGAAGCCTCCACGGATCTTATCCTGAAGGAGATTACCACGGTGGGCAGGAGGTTGGGTTCCATTGACATAAAGGTTTGTACCTTGTAGTCGAAATGTAAACTCAGAACGGACCTAGGCTCCCTTCCACTAAAGCATACATCCCATGTGGAAGAAAGACTGGACTCCACAGACTTCTGAGGTGCGGATATTTGGCACCTCAAACAAAAAGCTGTACAATTGGAAGACAGAGCCAGCAGGGACAATGTCAGATTCTATGGGGTACTGGAGAAAATGGAACAGGGCAACAACATCCAAGGCCTGCTGGGGCGTTTACTTCTCCAGTGTTGGCCGTGACTTTCACCCTGCCACTCAAATTTCAAAAGGCATCACCGGAGGTCAATGCACATCCCTGACTGATCGCCTCTTCCCTCGGCATGAACAGGCTCACCACGGCCACTCCACAGTCCACAAGCATCACCCCTATGACCTGGAGGGCCACAAGATCAAACCCTGCGGATAACAATGGATGGCAAGTCAAAGGACCTTGAGAACTTGGCCCTCTTTCTTGACAGTTTGGACGACCTCTGAACTGACATCTTCCCAGTCCTCTTCAGACCTCAACACCTGTTTGTTCGGCTAGAGGTGTCCTCGACAGTTTTCCACAAGCAAGATGAATGTGACTGAGCCATTCAACATGTGGCTGAGCTCAAATAGGATAACTGTAAAGAAAAATACAGATTGCCCTTGAAGCCGACTCAGGGAACGAGCAGCGGCTCCTCGGAGCAGCTACCCAACTCCCAAATCCTCTTCTTTGATCAATGATCGTTATTTATTATACACTAAGCATTGTTACACACTCCTCTGCACAGCTTCCCAACGAAGAAGGATAAAGTCAGCTAAGTATTACCAAATCCTCTTGTCTGATCAGCGAGTGTTATGTATTATACACTATATGCTGTTACACGCCTCTGCTGGCTGCTGCCTCTCCCCCCAGGAGCCAACCATATCAGTGTCCTCCTTTCTTCATATTCCCCCACCCCCTGGCTGTCTCTCTGTTGTTTTGCTACTATGGATACCCACTTGGCTTGTCACTTCAACTGCCTTACAAAGGCAGGTCCCTTCTCACGTCTCCTCCATTTGCTTGCACGCTCTACCCGGAAGGTGGCATGGTGTTTGTACTATATTTATGCATCCTTAGAGAACCCTCCCGTGCCTTGTGGCTAGTGACTCTGCCCGAGGTTTAGATCCCCTGTAGGAAAGTACCATCTTTCTTGGTATGTTACCCCCAATTTCTGCCAGTTTGTCAGTATGTTTTGCTTGTCTCACTGGGATCCTGCTAACCAGGACCCTAGTGCTCATAGTTTGTGGCCTAGGTGTGTGTTGTCAGTATGCTTAACTGTGTCACTAACGTTCTGCTAACCAGAACTCCAGTGCTTCTGCTCGCTCTACTTACCAAATTTGTCACTATACTTTAGTGACTCCATATTCCAATTCTAATTAGCACACTGGAACCCCCCCTTATAAGTCCCTAGTATATGGTACCTAGGTACCCAGGGCATTGGGGATCCAGGAGATCGTTATGGGCTGTAGCATTTCTTTTGCCACCCATAAGGCCCTAAGACAAGCCTTTCTTCAGGACTGCCACTGCAGCCTGAGTGAAATAGTGCACACACTATTCACAGCCATTTTCACTGCATTTAAGTAACTTATAGGTCACCTATATGTCTAACCTTCATTTACTGAAGGCTAGGTGCAAAGTTACTGTGTGTGAGGGCACCACTGCACTAGCAAAGGTGCCCCCACGTTGTCCAGGGCCAATTCCCAGGACTTCGTGAGTGCGGGGATATCATTACACATGCACTACATATGTCATTACATATTTGTAGTTTCACAATGGTAACTCCCAATATGGCCATGTGAGGTGTCTAAGATCATGGAATTGTCCCCCCATTCCAAATATGGCATTGGGGGGCCAATCCCATGCACCCTGGGGGCTCCACCATTGACCCCCAGTACGGCCAAATCAGCTATCTGAGGTTTCCACTGCAGCCCCAGCTGCTGCCACCTCACAGACAGGTTTCTGCCCACCTGAGGACTGAGCAACTCAATCCCAGGAAGGCATAACAATGCATTTCCTTTGGGGGGAGCGTGTTACACCCTCTCCCTTTGGAAATAGGTGTTACAGGCTTAGGAAGGGTAGCCTCCCAGAGCCTCTGGAAATGCTTTGAAGGGCACAGATGGTGCATTGGTTCAGGGACCCCCAGTCCCTGCTCTGGCACGAAACTGAACAAAGGAAAGGGGAGTGACCACTCCCCTATCCATCACCACCCCAGGGGTGGTGCCCAGTGCTCCTCCAGTGTGTCCCTGGCATTAGCCATCTTGGATTCCAAGGTGTGGGGACACTCTGGAGACCTCTGAGTCGTCAGTACCAGCAGGTGATGTTAGAGACCCCACCTGATGGTGCATACCTGGGTAGGTAGCCAATCCCCCTCTCAGGGCTATTTAGGGTCTCTCCTTGGAGTGTTTCCTCAGATTCAGTGTGCAAGTCTCCTCTAGGAATCCTCTGCATCAACTTCTGATTGTCGGATCAACCTCAGACTGCTCCAGGAACCGCTGTAACTGCAACAAAGTATCAAGGACGACTCCTGTGACCTGCAACTTCCGCTCCAGCAAGCGTTTGCAACAGTTTCCAAGGTGTGCACACTCTGAGGACTGCCTGTCTTCACCCTGCACCAGAAGAATCTAAGGAATCTCCCGTGGAGTGACGGAGTCACTTCCCTGCTTCTGTAGGCATCCTTCTTCGACAACGACCGGTACTCTGGGACTCCTCTCCTGACGACGAGCGTGCTCCCTAGAACACAGGTGGTGGACCGAAGTGACCCAGACTGTCCAAAGGTCCAGCTGTCCAAATTTGGTGAAGGTAAAAGCTTGCCTCCCGGTACTGCGACAGTACCTCTGTGCACCGCGTCTTCTCCAGCTCCTTGAGCTTCTGTGCACTTCTTCCAAGAATACTTCGTGCACAGCATAGCCCAGGTCCCCAGCACTCCATCCTGCGACACACAGCTCCCTTTAGTTGTTCTACGGCAGCGTGGGACCTTCCAGTGTAGTGCTGCTATGACCGCACTTTGCATCTTCTTTGTACCCGTGTTCTGGGACTCCCGTGGGTGCTGCCCGGTCTTCTGAGGGCTCTCTGAAGTGCTGAGAGCCACCTCTGTCTCCTCAGTCTGAGTTGGGACCCCAGGTCCCTCCTGGGTCAAAGCAGCTCCTTTTTTACGCAAACAGCGTACTTGCTTGAACCAATGCTTGTTGGAGGAATCCAGCAACACAAACAGCCTACATCCAACAACTCGACGTGGGACATCACCTGCACCAAGCAGGAACCTGCAGCCATCTTCTTTGGTGCTCTTCTGTACTTTTTTTCTTACCAGAGAATCCACTTTTGCACCATCTTCTAGGTTGGCAGGGGCTGCTGTCCTTCCTGGACTCTTCTTCGACTGCTGGACTTGGTCTCCTCTCTTCACAGGTCTTCAGGTCCAGGAATCCATCATTTGTTGATTGCAGTCTTGCTTGGTTCTTACAAAATCTCTTATCATGACTTGATGTGTGTCCTGAAAAAACTTGCTGTACTTTACTCCTTCTTTCATGGGCTCTGGGGTGGGGTACTTTACTTACCTTTTCTGTTTGCCTACACTCCCAGCAACCCTCTACACACTACACTTGCCTAGGGGGGGAATTTGTGATTCACATTCCACTATTTTAGTATATGGTTTGTGTTGCACCTAGGCCCATTGCAATCTATTGTATTTTCTACTGTTTGCACTATTCTATGACTGTTTACTTGCCTGATTTTGGTTACTAGTGTTGTTGTTAGCTTTTATTTCTGTAAAAAACAAGTACCATAAAAGCACATCACAAATTCACAATTTTACAAAAATAGACTATGTATAAAAATCCTACGATATAAATCATTCTCCCTGTAAAAGATTCGTGCAATATTGTAGAATCGTGCAAAATACAAAGTTTTTGATAATAACTATCATAGATCAAGTATGTTCCTGAATAAAAACAATATAAATAAGATGAAAATAGAAAACATTCACATTATAGGCTCCTATTTAGGAGATGGCTTTAACATTTTTGTTCTCACATGCCAGATTTTATCTAAGTAACTGGCTAGGGCAAATGCCACCGCACCCTGGGTATTAGACCTAAAAATTCTAAGGGCTGCAAACCAGTTTTGAAAGTCCATGGTTCTGCAAAGAGGTATTATCCATTTAATTTGTTGTTTATCGTAAGCAGGACAATGGAATAGTACATGTGCACTGCATTCGGGAAGGCCACAGCCCATTGGGCAAAGGTTGGCATGAGGATCATCTTTACACCAGGTACAGGTAAAAGTACGTAACGGTAGCAAGCCTAGCCTGATTCTGATGTAGAGGGCACGGGCTCGGGGGAATGTAATCAAATCCATATATGATTCAAACTGATAGTGACATTTGGCTGATGTAAACTTATCTGTCAAGCTACCTAAAGGGACCTCTTCTAATTTGCCCAGTTTTAGCCTCAGCCAGTATGCATCCTTAACAATATATGCCACATTTTTGGGTAGTTCACAAGGGACCATCCAAAAATGGGCCAACCCCAAATTGGTCAGACTAACTAACATAATTGCACCACGTGATTTTTCCCGTATTGTTTTCACTGATCAAGGCATTCAGCCATGTACTGAATGGGCTAAGTGTATCCAAGGAGCATATTCTGATCCAGTATAATATTGGTTTCAGCGCAGCTATATGTGCAATAGAGTCTAAATTCACGTCCATACGGACAGGCATCGTAGGGGAACTAGTGGGTATTCTGAGGATAGATTTTATAAAATAATTTTCAGCGATCTCCAAATCCTTCAAGTTACCATGTCCCCATAACTCCGCTCCATACAGAGCGCTCCCTCTTGCCTGTAGCTTATATATTTCTATTGCTGGAGAAATTGCAAACCTAGGGGACCTGTTTGCAAATCTCAAAACACCACCCAGATTCTGTTTCAAACACATATGTGCCCTCGTTAACTGCGCCTGCCATCTATGCGTATCCTCCAATCTAACCCCCAGATAAACAAATTCGGCAACTCTCTCCAACTCTACCCCTTCCGTAAAGATTCTCTTTCTTACTTTGTGTTTATTGTCACCGAAGATCATATACTTGGTTTTCGTAGAATTAACTTCAAGGCTGTGGTCTTTACAGAAGGACGTGAATTTTAGGAGTAAGTTTGTTAAACCAGAAGCAGTTTGGGATAACAATAATGTATCGTCCGCAAAGAGCAGGCATGGTGTCTTCACCGCCCCTAGTTTGGGAGCATCATTGTCACAGGCGAATAGGTAAGGAATACAAGCATTTATAAATATTAGAAACAGGGTTGGAGCCAAAACGCACCCGTCTCACTCCCCTTTTAATTGGGATCTCGCTTGTTACTTCCCCATTTACTCCCCATCTAATTTTAGCAAAGGTCTTGGTATACAAGCTTTTGATTGTATTTAGTAGGGGGCTTGGGAGTCCTACTCTATCCAATACCTCCCACAACTTTTGGCACAGGACCAAATCAAATGCGGATCTGAGATCCACAAAGGCTACGAATAGCTTCCCTCCTTCCAGATCCACAGACTTCCATTTAATCGTGAGGAATCTGAATATCTCGTTGATTGTGCTCATTTTTTGCCAAAAGCCTGCTTGGAAGTCACTCAAGATTTGTGATTCTTGCAGCCATTCCTTGTTTCTCGTCAGAATCTGGTGGCAGAATATTTTTGGGAGATTGTCCAAAAGGCTGATTGGCCTGTAGTTCATTGGATCAGATCTGGTTCCCTTTTTATAAATAGGTATGATAATAGCGCCACTCCAGGTACGGGGGTCATTTCCGCTGGCCAAAACTGCGTTTGATACTTTGTTTATATATGGACCCCATATCTCTAGGTCAGATCTATACAAGTCAGCAGGAATGCCATCGAGACCAGGAGCCTTTCCAGCTTTTTGGGTCATAATGGCCTTTTTCGTTTCAGATAATGTAAATGGCATGGGGCTATTATCAGAGGAAGAACCAGTTTTGTGCACCTCAAGATCACAAGCTTCCTCTTCATAGAGTTTCATAAAATGAGCAGCCCAAATGTCAGAGGAAATATGGCAATTGGGTCTATGGTCCTGGTTTCGCCCATTGGAAGCTACCAAGGACCAAAAGCATTTTGTATGCTTTTCCCTGGCTGCTGTCAATAGCTTCTGCCAGGACGCCATTTCCCAATTATTTTTGGCATGCTTTATTACTAGGGCATACTCACGGCTGGCGCTAATTATCAAAGTCTTGTCTTTAGATTTAATTGCTTTAATCAGGCCATTTTTAGCATCCCTACATGCTTTGTCAAACCAACTGTGACGAGAGCCCACTGGGCGTTTGATTTCTTTGATAGTTTATAGGAAAAGGTCCCGCAGAGTGACAAATAGGGCCGTGCGGAGGCTCAGGATCTCATTAGGAGAGTGAAAGGAAGGGGCTTCCACTAACTGATGAGTTGATACTAAGTCGTGCATAGTCCTCCGCAATTTACTTGACTTTTGAAAACACTCCCATTTCAGGGCACGCTTGTTGGAGGAAACTGTTAGGGGCAGGGGAGCTCTCTTACTACATTGAAATAAAATAAGACCCTCGTAGGTGACTAAAATCGGAGCATGGTCACTAGTGTACTGTTTTCCTACATGCATATCATGTATGCTGTTCCAAATTATTGTATCAATTACCACATAATCCGATGTGCTACTATATGGCCTCTAAAGAAAAGTGGGCTTTGCAGGTGTATCCGAGAGAAAGTGCCCGTTCCTAGGGCGAAGGCCATGGGTGATCATAAAATGTATAAATTGGAGCGCTATACCATTGGAGTTGGCCTGTTTCTTTAGAGAGGAGAAGGGAGGAATGTTCCATGTTACATCTTCTAGCTGGGTTACCTCAGAAAAAGCACAATTTGGTTCAAGCGTTACATTTAAGTCTCCCGCAATAAAAATGAAGTGAGAGCTTATGTATTCTGATACTAGAGCATTCAATGCATGGAAGGCTTTGGACAATTGGTTTGAGGGGCCTGGTCTATTGTAAATGTTCACACATAATAGGGAGGAACCGCACTTCTGCTTTATGGATAAGGCCAATATATCTTCTGAGTCCACTGAAATTTCTTTGATTTTCTCCGTAACTGTGATCTTTAGCCATGTAATAAGCTCTCCAGCAGCTCTCCCCATCGGGGAAGGACTTGCTGATTTACAATAAGATTTGAAACCTAGCCAAAATACATTATCTATCATCCATGTTTCTTGGAAAAAGCAGATGTCAAATTTGTCAATATACTCCCCCCAATCTGGATCGTCTAATTTAGTGCGAATTCCTGCCAGATTCCATGACAGAAGGTTAGGAGTTAAATACTCCTCACTTACATTCATCTTCCGTGGAGGTGTAAGACTACACATATTACCATTAAAATTACTAGAGCAAAAGTTAAGCGGAACATTTTCTGTAATTGACAGTGGAAATTCCTCCCTCCATTTGGCGAAAGGCTCTACTGGGGCCCCCTTTTCCCCAAAGAATGTGGTGTAGGGGGGCCCCCTATGATCCCGTACAAGAATAAGTCAGTTAGTTTCAGCTGCCAGGAGTAATTGTGCAGGACTCTCTGGTATTGGTAATACGTTCTCGGGGGCACTCTCCGGATTGTTGGACTGGTCCAAGATTCTCTTTGGAGCTGGTAAGTTTGAGATTGGCACATAGTCATCTTCAGGCCAACAACTTTTGAAGTAAATCTTCGAGCCATTTTGCAGAGGGTTTCGCATTTCTAAGGATAGAAGACCCCTTACCAGATCTGAAGTGGATAATGTCAGCTTTATTATATCCAGTTGACCCTCCGATGTGGTATATCGCTGTGCAAAGATTATATCTGAGTGTATTACAGAACTGCATTGTCAAGTGTGCCGAATCCAGTGTATGACTATTTTTTAGGGGCGTTGTGTCTTCTTTAATGTTTGTTGCTAAGGAGGGAACTCTACACATGTAAATTGAGTGTCCGCAGTCTCTAGACTGATATACGTTTTGAGCAGAGTTTGCGACCCTTGCATGTATTGGATGAGCCGATGTTGACACGTAAGGATTTTTTATTCCAAAGAAACTGTTATGACCAGACGATAAAACAGTACTTGATCATGTAAGCGCCCGGAGTGGAGATTTTTCCTTGGTTTCCCTAGAAACAGGTACTTTGTGGGGTCTGGTTTTAGTAATTGGCTCAGGGTTATTTGAATTACAGATTTCCCTGGCAGTACTTTTAGAGCGAAGTAGAGACAAGACCTCAGCTAAAGAAATTTTTAGGTCTTTCACCTCTTCTTTTAATTCTACAACAAGAGTTAGCAAATCCTTCTGGGAGGGAAAAATGGGATGTTGGCTTGTAGATTGTTCATTGGAGAAGCCCAGATCTTCATTATGGCCCAGGGACTCCAAAACAGAAAAGCAGTTGGAACACGGATCTCATGAACTATCACACTTCTGGCTGAGGTTTCCTCCACACTTGACAGAGCTCCATATGGACCCCCTTTATTTTGGGTTAGGCTTTCTGCTTGAGAAGGCAGAAGCCTCGTGGTGGCATCGCTAGTAGGGATCTTTCCCTTTTCACAGGGTTTGAGAAAAGTTGTGAGGGAGCCATTTTTTAAACACTTCTGTGGGTCTTTATCTTTTTTGGTCAATAAGGCCTCCACTTCCTCTATTAAATGGTCAATGTCGTCTGTCACACAACGAGACGAGGCGCGGGATGTTTGAAATAGCTTAGGGATCTTGGGCTGGGCATTACCCCCTGGCGGACTGTTCCTGGCCTTTCGTTTCCCCATAGAAGCAACTCGCTATAACTTAGGGATGCCTAAACGCCTGACAATGAGGAGGTGAATACGCGGGATTCCGGACTTCTGATGTACAAACTCCTACCTTGTTTCAACGAGGGATTGCCCAGCCTGGCCTTCTGTCGGTCTCTGACGGGCACGGACGGGCCTGCCCTTGGCCCGGGCGCGTCCCGCGCCGCAGGGTGTTGCGGCACGCTTAGTAGCGCCCGCGATGCAAGGCCCAGCCCCCTCCGGTCCAGCAAGTGCTCCTGGGACTCGTGGTCCCACCAGGAGCCGAGGGTGAAGTCAGGAAGGTGCCGCGGGGTGTTGCGGCGCGCTTAGTAGCTCCCGCGATGCAAGGCCCAGCCCCCTTCGGTCCAGCAAGTGCTCCTGGGACTCGTGGTCCCACCAGGAGCCGAGGGTCAAGTCAGGAAGGTGCTGCGGGTATTGCGGCGCGCTTAGTAGCGCCCGCGATGCAAGGCCCAGCCCCCTCCGGTCCAGCAAGTGCTCCTGGGACTCGTGGTCCCACCAGGAGCCGAGAGTGAAGTCAGGAAGGTGCCGCGGGGTGTTGCGGCGCGCTTAGTAGTGCCCGCGATGCAAGGCCCAGCCCCCTCCGGTCCAACAAGTAAGTCAGGAAGGTGCCGCGGGGTGTTGCGGCGCGCATAGTAGCGCCTGCGATGCAAGACCCAGCCTCCTCCGGTCCAGCAAGTGCTCCTGGTACTCGTGGTCCCACCAGGAGCCGAGGGTGAAGTCAGGAAGCTACTAGTGTATATATTCTGAATAATACTTACCTCCAGAAGGAGTATTGCCTCTAAGATATTTCTGGCCTTTTGTCACTAAAATAAAGTACCTTTATTTTTGGTAACACTGAGTATTGTCTTTTATTGTGTATAAGTACTGTGCAGCTATAGTGGTATTGCAGGAGCCTTGCATGTCTGCTAGTTCAGCCTAAGCTGCTCTGCTACAGCTACCTATAGACAGCCAAAGCTGCTAGAACACTGCCAACATTTCACTAATAAGCGATAACTGGACCTGGTATAGGGTGTAAGTACCTTAGGTACCCACTACAGACCAGGCCAGCCTCCTACATTCCCCCCTGACAAAAGTTTGCATCACCCTAGCGCCACATTGTGTAATTTGGGATTACTTATCCCCTACCACCTACCCTCACCCTAACACCCCCCACCCCCACACACCCAATCTCTTACCTCCTTCTTGAAGTACCCATGCCTTAGTTATGGCACTCACAAAGGGGTAAAGCATGTGTACAACTAGTTTTATACACTGCAAGTCTCCCTTCTCCCCCCCTTCCCTTCCGGCCCACTTGTTTTATCCCCTCAGTACCAGTCTCCAGTCTCCTCCTTCCCTTGACACTGTTGCTGTCCAACTCACCTTCCTCTCTATCCCAGGGACCACTACACAGCCCAGATGCTTCACCTTTGGTATCTGCACTACTATGCCTTAAGTAGCCCCTCCTATATCCCATCCACTATGCATCATGTCCTGCAATGTCAATGGTCTGACCCACTATGTGAAGCAGCTGAAGACACTCTACTATTTGGCCCCCAAAGGGGCAGATCTCACCCTATTCCAAGAAACACAACGTTTCCTTCTGAAGCCTTTAACCTCCACAGAGGCTGGGTGTTACAGGTCCTCTACAGTTGTTGTTCACACCCTCTTGCCTGACTAGAGGTCAGCCTCTCAGAGCTCCAGGAAATGTCAGGTTGCCATTCTGATACATAAATACCTTCCCTGTTCGTTACTGCACTCCTGGAACGATGGGAGTTATGTCCTTGCGAAAATTAAGACCAATGGGACAGTTCTCACTGTGGGTTCTGTGTATGCCCCCAAACAGATCTAAGGGGCCTTTCCTTCTGCAACTCAATGGGATCCTGACAGAACTTGAGGCCAAATGCTTTATTATTCTGGGGGGTGACTGAAACCTGGTGCCTGACATGATACTTGAGCGGACAGGCCCACTTAATGTGGCACACTTTAGAGACAGAGCGTTAAAGAATGACTATGGGATGACCATGGCTCCTCTGACATATGGCGCCTCCTCCACCCGGACAACCGTGAATATGTGCATCTCTCCCCTACCCAAGCCTCACAGGCGTGGATTGATTACATTCTTATTGCCCAGACGACCGTGCCCAAGGTGATATCCATGATGTCAAGTGACATTGTTGAGACATACCTAATCAATCATGCCCAGATTTGTCTACTCCTCGACTAAAAACTCAAAACCCCCACAGGAAACCACAGAGATTTATTACCTTGCGCTAAAAAATGCCCCAAAAAAAGGCATGCCTTTGGGAGCATCTCACTACTAACCTCTCTGACAACAAAGGCTAAGTGAGCTCAGCCCAGACACACTGGGCACCAGTGAAAGCCACAATCTGGGGACAATTAAAGTGATGCAGTGACTGCCAAGAAGAACAGGATTGACAGGCAGGTTTCCCTTGAGCTGGACATTTCACTGATAAGCAGGGCCCATGTTACCAACCTGTCTGACAGTTTGCAGAGTTAGCTGGAGCAGGCAAAAAGGGAGCTTAACTCTCTTTTCATAGCCAAAACAGAGTGCATGCTACATCAACTTAAGGCCCCACACTACGAACAGAGTGAGAAGGCAGGCAAACTATTGGCTGCTCAGTTGTGGCAATGGGAAGCAGCGATGGCTATCCCGCTCATCAAAGACACCTCTGGTAACACTCTAACAGAACAACAAGATATTGCAGCTGCATTTGCAATAGAGTACAGGGATTGATGCATGTTCAGGCCCACAGCTCTACGAGGACACCAAGGAGCGTGTTTTCAGGGCCTCCACCTACCATGTCCTAAAGACGAGGGGAGGACACTCCTAGCAGAGGAAATTACTAAAGAAGGGATCTCCCAGGTCATTGTCAACCTCCCTTACAATAATGACCCGGAAGAAGATGGCTTTCCTGAAGAATACTACAAATGGACAAAAAGGGAAGAGATGGACCCTCTCTAGAATGACAATAAAGTAGCTGAGGTGGTGACCCACCTTGCCGCTTCCCTACACTAGGGCCCTAATCACGGTCATGTCTAAAGAGGCAAAGGATCCCCTTCTGTGCAGCAGCTATCGTAGTATATATATCTACCTAATGTGGATGTTAAGATCCTAGCAGGAATCTTGGGTATGTCTTAAAAAGGTGATCCTTACCCTCATCCACTCTTCCCATGTCAGATTTATGCAAGGGAGATGCTCTCACAACCACCCGAGAACACTGGCCCATGTCCGATAGCTTTCTCAAGATGCACCAGAGAACAGAGTATCGCTCTCATTAGACACCGAGAAGGGGTTCAGTAAGATATACTGTGCATGCACGTTTCATACCCTCCACAAATTTGGTCTCAGTGACTACTCTATTACAAAAGTTAAATGGTTATACAGGGACCCAACAGCACTGGTCAATTGTGGAGGGTTCCTGTCAGAATCCTTTTCAGTATTGCGGGAAATGCAGTCTATACACCTTGCAGACTGCGGGAGAGGACACCACCGAGACTGCAACACGCTCCATATCATCTATCGCTCTCCACAACTGGGGAACGTTTTGGTCCACAATCTGTACCACTGACACCCTGGACCAACATGTCCCCCTTTCTGGGAAATTGGTCATTCTACATGATACAATCAATCTGGCCACACTGACTAATTTTGCGAAGTGCTTGCTATCAACAGCCCTCAAAGCCACAAAGATCTGCGTACTGTGCCACTGGCACTTCCCCCAGGGGTTGATCAACTCTAAATAGTTGACTGAAATATACAAAACTGCGACTTATGAGACACACATATAGACTGAAGGACAGAGTGGAGATGTTCACTCAAGTGGGGCTCCGTTCTGGGATGCATCAGACACAGACAACAGTCATGAGGGTGAAATAGCCTGAGCATGGACAGGAATCCTGGACTGACACCCACTGACTGAGGGAGCTCACCTTGGTTTTCACTCTACGTCCTGATCCCCAGCACACACCATTCCCCATCATGACTCCCCCTCCCACCAATACTGCCTCTCACCAGATGTAGAACCATATTCCCCTTTGGAAATGTCTCGCTCCTCACCACTTTACATACCACTCGGTTATTACCTGATCTTTCCCCTCCCCAGAGTTGCAGTGTGTATGGTTTTGGTGTAGTTTGCATATGCTTGCTGAACCTCTCTCACTTCTTCCTTTGCACTGAGATGTACTACTTGCTATTACTATTTAGCCCACACTCCGGGACGGTTATACAAAATCACTTATTGTTTGATGTATACCCTTGTGAGGACAAAGTTATGTCATGCAGTGACTGACAAGCTCCTCAGCAGATCCATGTATTCATTTGGGGCTCGAGAGTTGGGCATTTTGCATCTTATTTTGCATATTGTACTTCACATACAAAGCTTTGCACACTGTACCCTGACCTGTAGGGTTTGAGTGTTGCGGCTTACAGTGTAAATGTGCTTTTCCCCATGTACTACCTAGGCATGGGGTAGTATGACTATATGACCCGGCTGTGGAACCTGTAAATGAGTACTATATCCTGCCCCCCTGCTTTTTCAAAAAATAATTTAAAAACAAAAAAGGAATGCTAACACACACACCCACAGACCCAAACACCCACATACACATAGGGAAAGGGTTTGAGCCCTCATCTGTCAAATTGAATAGTACCAGCCGTGCACAGCTCAAACGAAAAGTTCTAGAGGAAGTTTCTGGTTCTGTCAGAAGTTGGTCTGGTATTTACAGGCTGAGAATGGCAAAAAAAGGGCATAGTGGAAAAATGTTAACTGTAAATTCTTGTGAGAACCTGCAAGTTAGTGGGGGTATTCGGTTTTTGTTAATATAGTTGACGATAACAACTGGTGAGGACCAACTTTCAAGATCTATATGTAACCTTCAACAAGTGCTGAGGAACAAGTGGAAGGGAGCTGCCAAATTCCAGACACCAACAAACAGTAAGGTGCCACAGAAAAACACGTGGAAGAGGAGTCCTGGCTACATAAAATGTGTTTGGGAAAGAGTTAGGGCGGGGCTAGAGTTCAGTAGAGAAAATCATTTTGCCAAGATGGCAACTTGTTTTTGCTCTATGTTCGCCATTAAGGACGTCCTACAGCCATGAAGGAATGGCTTAGTAGAATGAAGAAGAAGCAGGAAGAAACTCTAATGGTATTACCAGAACCCATGGTTTGTGTTCTGTGCATATATTTACCTTACATGACATCTGAACAAATGCCTTCTATTCCTAGAAATTTTTAAAAATTTCTAAATCTTTTGGAGGTACTGGAGGGCTCTTGTTCCAGTCATCTTCAGGATAAGCTTCAAAGTTCGATGTATCTCCTTCATGGGATACTTTCGGCTTGATAGGGGGCTGTCGAGAAAGGAAAAAATACATTTAAGTAATTTTATTCAACATAACTGTGGCTTGATGAAAGTAAGAAAGTGGTTATTGTCAGCAGCAACTAGTAACATATGGACAACGAAAAAAAAGCAGGTTACTTGGAACATTCAACAAACAAACGCATGACAAAAATGATTTTAAAAAAAAACATTACCCACGAAAGCATATGCAATTTTTGAGGGATGCTTATAAGGATTCATCACAAGTCATAAATCGATAGCAAGGCAAGAAACGGCCTGTGCTGCTTTTAAAATACTGTCAGACCAGTGTTCCCGGGTCAGAGGAGCTCTAGGGCAAATAGGCAAACCTTTTGACACATACTCCCTCTGGTCCTGGAACCAGAAAAACACAAATATTTCTGTGTGGAAAATGAACTGCTGAGTATCTTCTTTTTAGGCTTTCATTTTTAGGGGACACAGAAGTCTAACAATCAAGGCTTACTACTCTCGGAAGGTGGGACGGGTCATAAAGTCTAGTCATGCAACATGTATTATTTACAATGGATAGACTGGTATAAGTTGTGTTTTCCAGTTTAGAAAAAGGGATAAGTTTTGTGCTAAGTGAGGCAAATATGCTTAACAACCTGGAGAAGTCAAATGGCACAAATTAACAATTTGAATAATTAGTTGGAGACACTCTCCATCTTAATGATCAAAATTCTAGTAGGTAAAGTGCAACTGCCCAGTGTTATCTTCCCATATCACTGGTTACTACCCTTCAAATGTTTAATCTCCATAGGAAAAGCGTTTTTTTAGTTTGCTTATATATTCACAAAATTGTCAAAACTAGTGTGCCAGTCACTTTAGCTACTGTCTGGAAAGTTTTGGGGGGTGATTCGTCAGGCAGGGGCCAAGTAAAAGGGGGTCCTAAAACGTGTTTTGCCAATGCGGCAGAAAGAATAAAGTGTAAATAGGATATAAGGGGTAAGGATAGAGTTATCCTGACCCCTTGGGACTAATGGAGGGGTCTGTGAGGGGCCCCTAATGAGCAAGAAGTTGCCCCAAAAAGTTTTTGGGGTTGTGCAAGGATCGGCAGATCCTCTGTGGCGCTCAGCGTGGTCTGGCCCCCATGTAAATCCGTGGCAAATCGACAGATCCAAACCCCAATTAAAACAAAAACACATACACCCACTCACAAACCCACACAGCCACTCACACCCACTCACAAACCCACACAGCCACTCACACCTACTCGCAGACCCACACAGCCACTCGCAGACCCACACAGCCACTCGCAGACCCACACAGCCACTCGCAGACCCACACAGCCACTCGCAGACCCACACAGCCACTCGCACCGACTCACTGACCCACAAAACCACTCACAGACCCACACATAGCCACTCACAGACCTACACATAGCCACTCACAGACCCACACACAGCCACTCACAGACCCACACACAGCCACTCACAGACCCACACACAGCCACTCACAGACCCACACACAGCCACTCACAGACCCACACACAGCCACTCACAGACCCACACACAGCCACTCACAGACCCACACACAGCCACTCACAGACTCACACACAGCCACTCACAGACCCACACACAGCCACTCACAGACCCACACACAGCCACTCACAGACCCACACACAGCCACTCACAGACCCACACACAGCCACTCTCAGACCCACACACAGCCACTCACAGACTCACACACAGCCACTCACAGACTCACACACAGCCACTCACAGACTCACACACAGCCACTCACAGACTCACACACAGCCACTCACAGACCCACACACAGCCACTACAATACCAACTCACAGACCCACTTACTCACACTACCACTCAAACCCACTCACACACATATACAGCCACTCACATATCCACTCAGAACCACAGAACCACTCACAGACCCACAAAACCACTCGCACACCCACTTTGACCCACACAGCCACTCTCGCACCCATACAGCCACTCACGCACCCCACATACACACTGTAGTACAGTTTATATTAAAAAAGGGTGAAATTCACTACAAAAAAAAAGGTTATGGGTACGTTATAGTAAGGAAATAGCATTAAAAACAGAAAGTCACTGAAAAAAGCAAAGGTTACAGGGACGTTATTGTTAGGTTTAGATTGTACACACACAAAACCACAGAAATTCACCAGCTATAGTTATCTCAAGTAACTATAACTTGTGCCTCTAAGGTAGCTATAACTCAAGCCCTAGAATGCACTGCTAATTGCCTCACGTTACATCACTCATGACATCGTCTATCACATCGTTGAAAATCTCACTGCAACATTTGCTACTGATTAATGATGCAAATGGGAAGCTGGCTAAGTCTTTAGCTAAAAATCTAGACAGAAGAGATTCCCATTCTCAGAACCCATTTGGGGATCTCAGCGCAAGCAGGGGCTACTGAGTCACAACCATGGGTATTTGGGCATTATACCACACTATTTCGTGACCCGAAGTACATGGCACAGAAAAAGCACCAACTGACATATTTCAGCACCTGTCTCACAGGGCTAGGAGAACCACTTTATTATTCAGTAAGCAATGGACAAGTTACTTACCCTCGGTAACGCCTTATCTGGTACAGACAATATCGACTTGCAGATTCCTTACCATAGAATTTCCCCAGACACCAATATGGATCCAGAGATTATTCTCAAGCAGTACCCCTAAGTGCCATTAGGTGGCGCTATCAGCTCCGTGTCAGCTGTCTGCATCATCCACACTGAAAATGACATTGTGGGTTCTATATAGGCGGCATCCTGGTGCGTTGCTACCAGTTTCTTTTCACAACTTTCCATGCCACATGCGCGAAGCCATGAAGACCGCGGACCTCTGGTGCGTCAAAACTAGGGCCCTGAAAGGGAGTCACTGTCCCTACAAATCAGTTCACAGAGAGGGGAGGATGGGTGGGTCAGAAAGGATTCTGCAATTAGATAATGTCTCTACCAGACAAGGCGTTACTGAAGCACCACTTTGTCAGGATAGATGGAACGGTAGGGCGGCTTAAATGACAATACCTGCAGCTCACTAAATCTGTGGGCAGATGTAATGGCCGTAAGGAAGGCTGTTTTCAAAGTGAGAAGCCCAAGAGAACAATTGTGGAGATGCTCGAAAGGAGGGCCCATCAGAAATGTTAAATCTAAATTCAAATCCCACTGGAGCATAATGAATGGAGATGGAGGAAACATAAGTAAGGCCTTTAAGGAACCTGTTTATAATTGGAGACAAACAAGGAAGGTTGATTAGACAACCGCAAAAAGCAGAAATGGCAGACAGATGACCTTTGAGAGTGCTCATTGCAGAACCCTGCTGGGCCAGAGAAAAGATAAACAAAACCTCAGAAAGAGGGGCGGAAAGGACGTCAAACTTGTAGGTGCACCATGCCACAAATTTCTTTCAAAAACAAGCATACAAAGATTTTTGGTGGAGGGACACCTGGCTGCCAACATTACATTACTTCAGGTGGAAGGTCAAAAGCTGTCAAATGTCGCTGCTCAATCTCCACACAAAAAGGCGAAGCTGGACAGTTCTGGGTGGAGAACCCTCCCCGGCTGCTGTGACAGAAGATCCTCCCGAAGGGGCAGTCTGATTGGAGGATCGATGGCCATGTTCAATAGCTTGGGATACCAGACTTTTCGTGCCAAGTCCGGAGCCACAAGGAGTACTTGGGCCTGGTTGTTCTCGATCTTCTTGAGCACTCTGAGCAGAAGTGGTATGAAGGGAAGGCGGACAGGTGGCCAGAGTTCCACTAGAGACGAAAAGCATCATCAAGCAATCCCTGCCTTGGAGACACCAATGCCCAATAGCGTTGACATTGTGCAATCCTTGCACAGGCGTACAGCTCTAACCAAGGCTGTCCCCACTGCTGAAAGAGACCTTGTGCCACCGTCTGATAGAGACACGATTTGTGATCAACTAAGCATTGTCGGCTGAGTTTGTCCGTTCTGGTGTTGAGAGCCCGCCGGATGTTGAACCACCAGGGATATGACATCGTTCCAGCCATGTGTAGAGGTGAAGACCCCCAAAGGGTCCACAACCCCACCCCGCCCTGCTTGTTGCAGTACAACATGGTGGTGGTATTGTCTGTGAACACCTGCATTACCTTCCATTTGAGAGAGAGAAGAAATGTTTTCAATGCTAGTCAATACTCGTCAATGCTAGTCTGTTCGCTCAGAGCTCCAACAGGTTGAAGTGGAGTCTAGACTCTGCCGGAGACAAGATGTCTGATCTCCACCTCTCCCAGGTGGCTGCCCCAACCCAGTAGTGACGCATCTGTCACTACTTTACCTGGCTGGGGAAAGGAGAGGAATCCACCTCTGGCCCAATCATGTTTTGTTAGCCACCACTGCATATCTCGTGCATTTCCCTCCAATATCTGGACCAAGTCTGAGAGATTCCCCTGATGCTGTGCCCACTGGAATTTCAGGTCCCTATGCAGAGCCTGCATGCGCCATCTGGCATGTGTCACCAACAGGATGTGGGAGGCCATGAGAACCAACAGCCTCAGTGCCATTCTCACCGGAATCCAAGATAGAGGCTGAAACATCAGCATCATAGCCTGACTATTCTGGAGTGGCCGTTCTGGAGGATAAGCCAAAAACTGCACAGTGTCCAAAACAGTTGATATGAAAGGGAGCGTTTGAGAGTGAGTTAGGGGTGACTTTGGCACATTTATAGTGAACCCCAGTGAAGGCAGGAGGTCCGCTGTAGTATGGAGGTGGGAGACATCAACCTGGGGCGAGCCCGCCTTCAACAGCCAGTCGTCAAGATAGGGGAAGACTGAAACCCCTGATCTGCACAGGTGAGTTCTGCCCACTGCAACCACCCTGGTGAACACCCAAGGAGCGCTGGTTAGGCCAAAGGGGAGCATAATGAACTGAAAGTGCTTGTGGCCTACTGTGAACTGCAAGTAACATCTGCGGGCAGGCAGGACCGGAATATGAAAGCAAGTGTCCTCTAAGTCCAACGCCACCATCCAATCTCCTGGGCCCAGGAAGATAGAATCTGAGCCAGATTGACACTTTTGAAGTTCTTCTTGAGAAAGAAATTGAGGGACCAAAGGTTTAGGATAGGGTAGAGGCCCTATTTGGGCACCAGAAGATAGCAGGAATAACAACCATGACCTATTTCTGGCACAAGAACCCTCTCTAAGGCTCCCTCCGCCAAAAGAGCTGTAATTTCCTCTCAAAAAAATGCTAAGTGATCATCCGTCATCTGATTGTAGGATGGTGGCACAGATGGAGGGATAGTCTTGAAGTGGAGGGGGTAGCCCCTTCGGACTATCTGCAAAATCCACCTGCCTGACATGATGTACTGCCAGCGGAGCAGTTGATAGCAGATCCTGCCTCCAACTGGTCCCTGGTGGGGAATTGTCAGACTAGGAAGGTTTGGAGCAGCTGCAGAGGAGGGGTTGTGAACTGGCCGGACCACTGGCTCCCTGATCCATGAGGACGGTGGATCCCACATCCCCAGCCACAGAGAGGCTGGATAGCATGCATGACACGGTGGCTGGAGGGTAACAGAAGTGGCAGGACGCCCCTTCTGTAGCCATGAAAGGGGGGAAAAACAAACTGAGTGGGATGATGGGCTGCCGCGAAGCCCAAAGACCTGGTCATAGCATGAGAATCCTTGAAGCGCTCCAGCGCCAAGTCTGCCTTCTCTCCAAAGAGTCGGTGCCATCAAAGGGCATGTCCATAAGATTAGCTCGGACATTCCCCCGAAAAGCCAGTTGTCCTCAACCAAGTGTGGTGCCTCAAGCCCACCGTCGAAGCAACTGCTCTGCCCAGTGAGACTGTCATCTCCAGTCCATATGTGATTGTGAACTTTGCTGCTTCTCTCTCCCATCAGCAACTGCTTGGGAAAGTACAGCTTGGGCCTCCTCAGGAACCTGTGGCAGCACTTGCGCAACCGTATCCTACAATGTGTGGGAACAAGGGCCCAAAAAGGCATGCAGTTTTTAATAGACCGCAATGCTGAGCTGGCAGAAGAAAACATCATCTTCTCAAGTGTTCAGCCTCTTGAAATCCCTATCCAGGGGTGCGGAAGGGAACACATCCTGGAGAGTGGAGGCTTGGATAACCAAGCTCTCAGGGTTGGGGTGTTGTGTCAGGAAACCTAGGTCACCAGGTGCAAAGTGATGGCGACAGGCAATAGTCCTGTTGACAGGAGCCTCTGTGCTGGGTTTGGACCAGGTACCGACTAGGACATTCATAAGGGCTTCATTAAAGGGGAGCAGGGGTTCAAAGGATGAAGCACCGCTGTCAGGAGGTTAGCCCTGACAGCCACCGAAGGCAGCTCAAGGTCCAGGACCTCAGCTGCTCTCTGCACCACCATTGAATATGAAGCTCCCTCCTCTGTAGCCACGAGGGGGCGATGTGGCGAACAAGGGAGAGCATGCGCGTATCTGGGGAGGTACCCAGTCCATTGGCTTCACCCAGGTCTCTATACCAGTTCACAGGGTCTTGGAGTCTGGTACTACAGAGGGTCCAGCAACCCCTCCCAATCCTTGCCGTAACCTAGCCCATAGGAATAAGGCTCAGGATATGACAAAAGCAAGGCCCCTGTCAGCGCTGGAATCAAGTTTCGCACAACGCCCACACGGCTCCGTGTCAGCAATGAGGATGGTAACAGAGGTGCCCAGGGGCAGTGGCAGGAGCGCTGATGTTGGTCCAGTGCTGGGGTAGGTTGAGGTGGTATGAACGGCGTCAATCCAGATCTAGGAACAGATCCATGGGTGCCCCTGTGAGCCAAGGCCGATGCTGCTGGAGCAGAACCCATAGGGGCCCCTTACTACTCTACAGGGCCCACCAGGTGCACCAGCTGAGTCGGACTGCCCAAAAATGAGGCGCATGGCCTCATAAAACTCCTTAAGTTGGGCAGGGGACGCTTTTGCTCCTGGAACCGTGGGGAGGTGTGGAGTCAGCCCAAACACAGGCTCTGCAGTTGGAGGTCGAGATCGCCGATGCTGCTCCTACCTCGTCAGCTGACGGATGAAGTGAAGTCAAAGAGCGTTTCGCTTTTTGCAACTTCTTATACCTGGACTTACCTGATAAGCCGGAGGACTTGGAAATGGGACGACAAAGAGGGGGACTCTGCAACTGAACCCGCGACCCTCTTCTCGACCTAGACTGGGGCTTTCGGGGGGCTCAGCCCTGGCCACCATCAGCTTAGGGGACCGCTCCCTCAAAGTCTTCGGATTAATGGCCCGGCACTCAGGGCACGACTCTAGGTCGTGGTCGCACTCCAGGCACCAAAGGCACACAAGGTGCAGATCTGTCACAGGGGATTGCCCAATGGCAGGAACCACCGGGCTTGAACCTTGGTGTAAATCAAAGACATTCTTAATGCACCAGGATAAAAATACTCAAAAAAGATAAACAAAAGCTCAGTCAAAAAGTGACTATGGGGTGGCTCTTCCTTTGGATCAGCGCTAACTGGTGTGGAAAAAAAAGAACTGATGTCAGCCTGCTGGGGTGGCACCTATATAGGACTTAAGATGTCATATCTGGCATGACAATCGACACGGAGCTGATCAACGCCAACTAACATCGCGTAGGGGTATCGCTTGAAAAAAATCTCCAGATCTAGACTGACGCCTGGGGAAATTCTAAGGTATGGAATCTACAAAAAAAAATATATGAACAGTGTCCCAGGATTATAGTGAGGTATTACAGGAAAACGAACTAACAATCAGCATGGTAAAATCACAGCTGCAAAATCACAGCTGCAGTATTACAGTGAAAGTGCATGCTGATTGATGTGCCTATGACCCACAGGCCAGACTCTTAAGGTACACAATCTGTTTGTTTACCAACTGGGCCCCACCTTCCATTTAGGCCCTAATGTAAGTTTAAGTCTAAATAAGTTGAGATTATTTTACTCTTGTGGTAATTGGACCCCAGCATGAGGTCCTGGCAGTGGTTGTACTGCAGGGCCCGGTCTCTCTTCTGATGTTACCGGGGAAGCACCAGATACCACGGCCAGTCTGTCCATACAGCAACGAGCACCAGAGGACAAATGGACACACTGTAAAAAAATAAAAATAAAAATAAATAAAACATCACTGAAACTGTGAAGACCCTATCCTCAAGTTATCAGTGAGGTTGCCATTTCCGGGTGTTTGGCAGTCACAGGTATTGTCAGTACAAGCTGCCAATCCTCCTGCACAGCACAAAGATTGTGAACTGTGGTCAAGTTTGTCTCTGTGAATTGTATCTGTCTGCAGAGTTGTGAGGGACATAGGCAGACCCACTCCAGCACTCGGATTGGCTACTTTTAACATCCCATCCATTAAGGATGACCATGGGCAATGGTTACACTTTTCCTTTCAGTGGTACAAAGTGACAGCTGCGATTACGGGGAAGGTAGACCCAATCCAGCATTTGTTTAAACTCCTGCAATGTGCTTCATGTCAGGGTTGCAATGATCAAGATCTCTTGTCGGCCTTTGGCGCAGTGCACCAGGTGAGATTATGAGGATCTGGAAGACGCTCTCTAGCACACAGGTCTGCACCTGTGCCTTCCCAACTTGTCAGTCTGTATGCCTGGCCAGTACACACCTCTCCTGGGCATCGAAGCTGGGCTTCTTCTCCAACCATTCTTTCTCCTGAGGGGTTGCCCTCCACTTCCCTTTCTCAGAAGGCAGGCTCCATACAAAATAGAACCACAGTTCTCCTCCAGTAGTAAATGCAGACTTCGAGGTGATATTCTCTCACCTCTGGAAGAACTAGCTGTCATCAGCATGAATCTTCGAGCACAAGAACTTCCTGACACTTTGCTTAGTGCCACCCCATCAGGGAAAATTTCTGGAATGCTTTTGGAATTTTTCATTTCCTTTCTTATAGGCACGTTTCCAGATAGGGAATGTTGATTCAAAACGATTTAAGGCAGTTTGCTCCGACAGTTTATTCGTCCTCTCCAGAGTATTTGCCATTTTCATTCCCTGGGGGAGTTACCGAAGCACGGAGGGATTAAGAGTGCCTTACAGGGGAACGACCAAAACAAACACAAAAAACAATCAGGAGTGAAGTCTTCTAGGAAAGAAATGGCAGGCCCTGAATGGAAAGCTCTGTACTACAAAGGTCATCACTTCCCGTATACCATTCAACAAACATAATAGAGTACTCAGGAAGGAATAATCAGGCAGACTGCTGCTGAGAAGTCACTCTCCAAATTCCACAGGCAGCCCTGCCTTCATCCGTTTACATATAAATGTCTAGTGCATGTCAAAAGCCTAAAAATGACAACAATACACATTAATGAGAAGAATGCTTGAATTAATCTCAAGCCATTCAAGCTGCATCCTAGTCCATATTTATTTTGCTCACCATGCCATCTTAGGTTAGACCGAGCCATATGCAAATCAGCCTTTGTCATTCTCCAAAAGAAACAATCCAGCCTGAACTGCCAAGACAGGTCCGCTCTTAACTGGAACACGACTAACTCAAGACCGGTTTTAGTCTTCTGGGCTTCTTCAGTCGGGTGTAGCTTGGTTCCAGTGGCAGATGGCACACTCACATCTGGGCATATCCGTCATACTTAGGGCATCACAATGAAGAATACAGGTAAAGAGTGATGGAATGAATACATGAATTAATCTCAGCCACTGATAATTACTCCGGCCACAGCCCAGTCCATAGTTTTTTTTGTTGCTCGTCATGCTACCCTGAGGTTAGCCCAGCAATATGTAAATCGGCCTTGGTCCTCATCTGATAGGAACAGTCCACCCTGAACTGCCAAGCCAGGTTCTCTCTGAACCAGAATACAAGCAACCAACTACTGGTTTCAGGCTATTGTTTTGCCAGGGGCAATCCGAAATGGATCCCACTGGTCTCATAACTCACATCTACCATACAGCTCGATCCTACACATTATTCCCACAGCACTCACATACCACATATACAGGATTTCAGCGTGAGGACCAGACTGAAGCGCTTCACCAGAACTTTACATAGCGAAGCAAGTACACTACTTCTTTACTACCAGAAGGATAAAAGGTCCTGTCTGGCACTGTAATTCAAGAACTGCATGCTGCCATCATTGTCAAGGGTCTAGAAGACGGTAATTGACAGCAGTTCTATGAAGGTAGGAGGGAACGCAAGGCGTACCCACCAGACCACAGACTGGCTCTGGGTTTCAATACCTTTACTCAAACCAGGCATCAGAATGCTTGTATGACTCTGGAAATATGCAGCTGAGCAACTTTGCAAAGGGGTGAAGACTTGCAAAGCCATGCAGGTAAATTGCTTTCCAACATCTGTTAACTCCTCTTTGGCCCAAACCACCAAACCATGCAAAACATATATAAAAATGGGTGCCAATAAATCAAACTACAACACGGCATGCCATTAGCTCAGTGAACAAAGTTTGCTAGAATTACTCAAAGGACATTGAAACAAGCAGTGAACACTCCTCTGAAGGACTGGCAAACACAAGTTTATCAGTTGTTAAAAAGAGCTCCACACAATAGGAAGAAATAAATAAAAAATAAGCTTGATTATACTGTTACATTTACACAGGATTTAAGGGAATGATGGCTGTGGAGAAGATGAAATGGAAATAGTTGGTGTGTGCAAGAGTCTGTTCAATGCTTCAGCCGCAAACGTCTTGTATTTTATGTGGGTCTCACATTAGCAATATCTGTGTATGAAGTGAGGCCTCCACAAATAAGACCATAGTTTACCCCTTAATGGGAACCAAGTACCTCACTGTGGAACTTGACTCTCTCAGGTTAAAGAAGCAGAGCAGTCCATATCAGAGGAGGTGGTGTGGGCTAGTAATCACCATTCACTTGCATTCAATAATAGACAATGATCATCCAGTCAGTGTTTCTTCAAGAAAATTACATTTATTAAATACACTACTAAATATTATGCATTAATTTACAAAATTATTCATCAGATAGATGAAATAAATTGAGGATACTCTGAAATCAGATTTGACCCTTAAGGGGTCATGACCCACAATTGTATACACCTTCAGGACACACAGGTTGCAGTCATATAATCAACCTTGTAAGGGTGTTGTACTCCCAGCTGGAGAGCAAAAGCTCCGGCCTTAGGACTGCTCTGAAATGATTATGAAAATACTGGGTGGTCATAATTTCTTGGATCGTGCAGATGTAGAGTCACTTTTGAAAAGTTAACGCAGGTGGGAGGTGGGGTGTGGGTGGGAGGGAATGATTCTCTCCTGCAGCCCACATCATCTTTTTCAATAGTTTGGTTGTGCATCTGCCCATTTTGGGGCTACCACAAGCAGCAAACCTTTATGCCAAGCAAAAGCCTCACAAGACATTAAGGGGTACTCTCTCCCAGGATTATGAATATTAGATTAGTGGTCCTGGCACTTCATTTTTACTGCGTGGGTAGGTGTTGCATCTCTTTTTACAATTTTGTCAGGGGACATTATCTCAGTCTAATTTTTATCCTTTAGGGAGTAGCATGGGAAGCCCACCCCAGCTGCTCCTGCTAGCTTTCTGCCCTGCTGGCCTCTTACTGCTCACACGGGAGCAGGCAGCTTGTTTCTCCCCTGCCCGATCAATGGGGCCAGAGTATTCTTTGTCTGGTGGCTGCCCTGGCTCCTCCTGTACACAGGCACAGGGAGTGGGGGAAAGCCTACCACAGTTGAGGAGGATTATGAAGACAGGAGCAGTTTCAGCAGGCCTCCTGGCCTAGAAAGCAATGTCCTTTTTAGTCCTAAGTCCCTCAGGGGGTTTGGCCTTCAAGCTTTCCATAGTGTTGTCTTGGTCGCAGTCCAGGTCCAAAGTCCAAAGTCCAACAACAACTCTCTCCCTTGTGCAAGAGTTTTCAAATGGTGGTGGAAAGTTCTAGAAGCGAGTCACCCCTGGCAACTTCTAGAGTGTCCACTCATCCCTTCATCCTTGTCCCAACCATCCTCTACAGCATACTGGGACAATTCAATATGGAGCTGTCAAGTCTAAGGACCTTAGCTCTGAACCTCGCTGACATCAAAGCCGGGGACTTTCCCACCAAAACTTCAAAGGGAGCCCCTTGGCTCCAGCGGTCTGGGCTTCCTCCTTTGTACAGCAGTCCTGGGCTGTCCCAACCCTGGTACAGTGTGACAGATAATTACCAGATGCATATCTTCCTCCTAACCCATTCCTCCTTAGGAGCCGAATACAAAGCACTCTTATTTGTTCTTTGTGCATGGGGAGGTCTCTGTTCTCTCTATAGGGGAGCAGAGTAAGTAACTTGGCCCAGTAGAGTGACAAAAGACCTGGACCACGATCCCAAGCAGAACCCCCCCCGCAAAAAAAGACAATTCTGGATGACCCATAAGGTGGGCATGTATGATATTAGGACCTGCGTAGTCAAACTGAGTGCCCATGTTTCACCCCCAGTTCCATACCTTATGGGATTTTGGAGGCCAAAGGGGAGCAAAACTGCACTCAAAGGAAGATTTTCCCAAAGCGCGTAACACCGCAACACTGCAGATAAAACAGTAAACCATACTGACCTAGGTGATATATGATGACCATGTATAAAGCGCAGCGAATCACACCCAAAGATGTCTCTCAGTGTTAACCTCTTCAACAACCATTGTCAAACCTAGAATAACCAGGTTTTCAACAGCTTCTTAGTTGACTGGAATATGAGCAGCCGCACAGATGGCAAGGAAGTTGGATCCATGCCCTTTAAGCAGTCTAAGAAAAAGATCTCCCTCCAGATCTGGCGAGCCGCATTCCAAGGGATAGAGGGGAGTGCTTTGTCACTGGATCTCAGAGCTTTCTGGGCAAGACAGCAAGTCTTAAAAAAGAAGAGTTTCCTGCCCGGCAACCAATGCAAGAACCTTGAAAAATGTGCAGAAGGAGAACCTGCTGGTAAGTCGCATACCAGTAAGGCAGCTGTATTGTGTACAACCTGAAGTTTCATAAGAAGGGTGTCACTGGCTGCCATCAACATGGTATTGCTCTAATCCAGGCAATTTATACCCAGCACCTGGATTAGTGTTTTCCTGGCCCAGGAAGGGAGACAAGTAAAAACCTTCTTTAGGGTGCACATGGTGGCGAAACAAGTCCCTCTTACTGCAGCAACGCAACTTTTCATTGTCCGTTCATGGTCAAATGTAATCTCAACATTTTTCCCCGACTTGCTGGGGGTCGGGGGCGTGCCCAGCTCCACCAGCCACGAGTCCAGTGACCAGAGCTGTTGTGCCTTGCCGAAAAGCAAGACCTCTGTCTTCTCACTATTGAGCTAAAGACAGTTTCCAGCCATCCAGGCAGCAATATCTTTCATACAGATTTGGAAGCGATGTCCTGAATCCTCAATGTCCTGTCCTATAGTGATGATCAGCTGCGTGTTATTGGCATACAAGATTACTTGAAATCCATGGAATCTCACCAGCTGTGGTAGTGGAGCAACAAATATTAAACAACACTGGGCTCAATGATGAGCCTTGGGGCACTCCACTGGTGAAACCTGCCAACATTTAAAAGAATCCTGTGTGTTAATTTTGGTCTAATCTTTTTTTTTTAAATCAGCTAATCACTGCAGGGTGAGCCCACTGACACCGATCTCATGCAGTCTGCTAATCAGAACAGGATCAGAAACAGTGTTGAAAGCTGCTGAAAGATCTAATAGTACGAGCATGGAAAAGTCACCATCATCCAATGAAAGACAGATAGAATCGGTCACTGTTACTAGAGGAGTTTCGGTGCTATGTGCTGTTCAGAATCCCGACTGAGTGGGATCCAAGATGGAATTATCATCCAAAAATGTCATGAGCTGTTTGTAAATATATGGCACACAAGAATCTTTCCTAGTAAAGGAAGAACGGAAAATCAGCGATAGTTGCTCAGATTGGTGGGATCAATGTGATTTTTTTCTGTAGCGGGTCAACCACAGCTGTTTCCAAGACTATAGTATTTTAGCAGATTCAAGGGACAGGTTAAAGACTGAACTGCGAGGAAAGTTCAGCTGACAGTGTGGCAATGTTCTGGGTGCAGTGAGGGGGGCAAACATCCACAGGTGAGTCACATTTGGCTGTCCTTAATGCAGATAGGACCTGCTTTTCAGTCATAGGCGCTAACGTGGGAGAGAAATGTTGTAAGGCGCCAGTGGAGTGACATAATTGAACTGCTCCTGTTTAGCCCGACATTTTCTGTAAATTGCTTCCACTTTTTACTCAAAGAAATCTGCAAATGAGTTGCAGAGCTGTTGCGAAGAAGCTCTTAACAGATTCACATGCATGAGGGTGCATAAAGTCCTTAAGTTTCCTAGGGAGTTCTTTGGAAGAATAAGGAGCATTGGATATTTGGCTGCAAATGGAACTACGTATGATTTTCCTAATAAGGGCGTAATAATCTGTTAAAGCAGTTTTATAAGCTGCTCTATCCTCCAAGGCTTTAGATCAGCGCCAGCCTTGCTCCAGTTTCCTACACTATCACTCTGCCTTCTGTAGGTGTAAATCTTTAGTAACCTAAGACGTGGGGCCTACTCAAAGTGTACTTGGAAGTTTTAGGGGAGCAATTTTATCAAAGGTGGTTGACAGAGAGAGATGGTAATTATCCTACACCTTAATATCCAATTCCTGGGTCCCCGCTCCCGATAACAGTACTAGCATATTTTTCGTTTATGACATTGCTCCAAATTCTACAAGACCGATTCACTTTTGTTGTCATCTGTTTTAGTGTATCATTTATGGAAATGTGAAACTTGAGCATACATGTATCTGTCCAAATGAAGGGAAGCAGGTCTTCACTAACCAAAAGAGGTGAGTCAGTAAAAAGCAAATCCAACGAATGGCCTGCAAGGTACGTGGGGCCCTTAATATGCTGAGTTAGGTTTAGGGATTCCATGTCTTTAAAGAGGCCAACAACCTCCGGTTTATGAATGTCATCCCCATGGAAATTAGAGTCTCCTAATAAAAAAAAAGTAATTAGAAGAGAGTACACAGAGAGCAATACGTTCAGTTAACGTGTTGATAGAATCTCTTAAGCCCACGAGGGTGGTAAACTAAGGCACCCTTCCAATGAGGACCGGAGTCCAATTCAAGTTTGAAAACACATTTCCACCCAACCTTCCATAAATGACTCAATGATTTGTATTTGGGCCAACTTCCAAAACACAATGGCAATGACGCAGCCGGTTGTAGATTCTCTTTCTAATCTGACCAGTTGATTATCAGGAAGTCCCAATGGAATGCAGGACAAAGCAGAGTTATTTAACTAGGTTTCTGAGAACAAGCAGAATACCGGGAACAGCAATGTTAATAAGTCTCATACTTCCGCAGCGTGTCTCCGAAGTCAACATCTAACCCTTCAATCGATCAACTAGCGTTTGTAAAGTGTGACTTATCACCCGGGGGTCTCAAGGTGCTAGCTAGGGGACACAGGTCAGTCAAAGTGCCAAGACTTATGGTCATTCCTGAACAGAGCCACGAGGGGGACTGCCTGAGGTGGAGCGGCATCGTGTTCCAGGCCTGCACGGTGAGGTAGGAGAAGGATCTTCCTCCGGCCATGTTCTTCCAGATCCTGGGGATGTTGGCGAGGGCCAGTTGAGCAGAACGGAGTTGCCTGGAGGGTGAAGGGCCTTGTATGCGTGTCAGGAGCTTGAAAGTGATGCGTTTGTTGAGGGGGAACCAGTGTAGGTATCTCCAGTGGCGTTATGTGATGTCGACTTTGAAGGCTTTGTGGTCTGTTGGGCTTTTACTGCTTCTCCATTTTCTCTCAAGTCGTCTGCATGGTGTAGGTATCTGTGGTATCTCAGGGTGGGGAATGGCTGAGAGAAGTGGTGAGCTGCGCTTAGGTGACTTTGGTCCAGTTCCTGCAAGGGGAGGGAGTGGGTGGTGGGGAAGGGTGGTGGTATTGGGTGGTTAGGGGACTCGGTGTGTGGTGCCGTCCCAGTGTCATGGTGAAGGCCAAGTGGACGCAGTGGTGATAGGTATAGTGGAGTTCGGAGGCATGTGAGTTTCCGGTGGAGAAGATGCCTTGGGCAAGACGCGATGGCAGGCAGTGGAGCCTCCGGGGTTGAAGGCGCGCAGGGTGCTTGGGTCATACCAATGGATGGTGCGGGAACCTGGGCGTGTGGCACTGGACCCAGACGGCTGCTGACGAGCTTGCCTTTGGCGCACCAGCGGCCACCATTAGGAAGGGGAGGGAGATGGGAAGGGCCACTTAGCTGGGAGGCGGGAGGGTGGGAAATACAGCAATGGGAGGGGTTGTGGGGCAGAAGTGGCAGGGGAGCATGGGGATCACCGAAGGAGGAGATAAAAAGAGCAAAAATGAGGGAATAAAGAAAATAAAGATGACAAAATGCAAAAAGAGCAAAACAAGAAAAGGAAGGCCAAAAAAGCAGAAGGCAGCAGAGAGACAGAAGGGCACCACTGGCCACCAGGGATGAGCGCAGGTGGGTGCCTGCGGGTATAGAAGGGCCTCGAACACTGAGCCAGGTAGGTTTAGAGGACAAAGGGCAGCAGCAGCAATGGGAAGTGCTGGGAGGGAAGCAGGGCTACAGGGGCAGCAGCAGTCGGGGAGCGCCAGGATCACCGAAGGAGGGGAGAAAAAGGGAAAAGACAAGGAAAAAAGAGTGAAAGAGGCACGAAAAGAAAGGAAAATAAAGGCAAGAAGAACAAAAAAGAGAAAAGAAAGCAAAAAGAAAAGCAAAAAAGGCAGAAGGCAGCAGAGAGAGAGAAGGCCACCATTGGCCATCAGGGATGAGGTGCAGGTGGATGCCTGAGGATGGAGGAGGGCCTCAAACACACTGAGCCAGGCGGGCTCAGAGAATGAAGGGCAGCAGCAGCAACAGATGGTGCTGCGCGGATGCTAACTCTGGCCAGAGGTCACCCTCCCACTTCATGCACCAGGCTACTTGTGCGCTGTTACTGGGTTGTGTGCACACATGTCCATGTGTAACCAGCCAAGTGCTCCTTACCTTAGCTGCGTCAAAGTGGCCTAATCTTAATAGGCAGACAATGGCAGTAAATAAGCACCGTTTATTTACCACACCATTAATGTGGGTGAGACTCACCCACAGTAAGAAGTCCAAAATCGGATGATCAAAAAAGCAAAACATCTGGGCTTACTAAATGGGCAGTATCCAATAGTTTTTAGTAACACTAAAAGTGTCAAAAGTGAGGGTGCATCAATCCTTTTCAGAGCAGAGCTATTGTGAGTTATCAGTGAACCTCATCACAAGTTAAGTCAGAACAGCACCATTATTCAATGATGGCCAAGAAGCAAACTCTTGCAGTATAAAACAAAGGAACATTACAACTGTTATCAAAGTGGCACAATAAGTTATATCTGAACTGGAGAGTTCACAACTAATGGGAGATTTCTTTTTTCTTTTTTTTTGGGGGGGGGGGGGGAAGCATCTCAGACTTTTCAATCAACAGTTTGGAAAAAAAACAATTGTGAAGCACTGGCAGAACTGGACATCCCAACCATGGTCAAAGTGTGCCTTAATGAGCATGCAAGTTGGATAAAAGAATGGGGGGCTCTAAATGAACAAAGACACACCTGACACTGTCAGTCACATGAGTCATCAAAAGCACCATGTCAATGTTCTACCACAACTGATGTTTCAGACTAACAAAGCCCTGTAATGAGACAAGACCTGATAACACCAAAGGCCGAGAACATTAGGATGGCCAAGGACAAGGAATAAGGATTAAAACATTCAGTAGGATTTGATTTATATCAAATGTGGCATAGCCAGGAAAATGTCTTGCTATTGTAACGTAATAAATATGGCTAGGGCTGATGAACCAATTCAGGCTGAAGTTGTGTGCAGAATAGACACCTCGACTACAAGCAAAGAAGGATATTGCTTTCGAGGGCAACTAATATTTTCATTTCATCTACTGGTATTATTTGAATTAAAGATTGTATGACACAAACAAAATACATTTAACACCAAGTAAGAAAGCAAAATACTAATATTGTCTTGTTAATTTAATAGTCAGATAGTGTGCTAATAACCAAGGAGCAAAATTGTCAGGGTTAACATTTCGACAAAATTTAAAATTGTGTCTCAAGATACATTTGTAGTTTGAGCGCACAAGTGCTATGACTGTAATCTATTGGTGGGCTTTTACCCACAACCACTGTACGCCCATCACTATCACTCGTTCAGGGGTTTGCCTTTCAAAAATCCTCTCTCATCATTAGTACATGCTTTACTTTTGTCCCTTCTCTGGGCAGTTTTGTTACTGCCTTGGCCATCGACCCTGTTACATGGATAATTGCACATCCACCGAAACGTTCGACTATGAGTGAACTTCTTTTTCCTTTTGTGTCTCTCCTTTGCGCTCACGCTCATGGTGGCAGTGGCACTTTGAATTGACGTGCTTATGTCAACTGTTTTACTTTTCACTTTCAATTTATGTGGCAAGAAAAGTCCACATAGGAATTTATAACACTAATAGCTCTAACTTGAGCAAGCGCGAGACACATTGCATTGCAAACGCTTGTTATAAGTTACCTTTAGTTTTCGCACAACAACATCATCCCAGTCTATAGATCTGAACCATCTGTGTCGCTTCACATCATCTGCTCCATTCTAAATAAAAAAATTAAAAAAAGAAATGATAAAGATGTTTGCAAAACTAGCACTAGCCAAACATGCTTTCGTGCTTGTTAAAATATCAAACAAAAAGCACTGCAACAATTCAGAGTTTATAAAGCACAACAACATATATTCTTACATTTAAATTACGCCTTCAAACCTTAACGTGTTTACATTAGATTCTTGAAAATGCTCCCTAAACCTTAAAGCAGCAGGAAATTTTAGTTTCAGATCAAAAACACAACCATACAAGGACCACTTCATTGAAGACTCATCTGAAGTATTTACTTGCACATTAGAACATTGGAAGTTGGCAGCTCCATTGAAAACAATAGAGTGCTGCGGGCTTTTACTGGCCGGTAAAAGCCCGCAGCGCCAAAATTCCAATGTTCGCTTTGTTCACAGCAGCAGCTGTGAACAAAGCCTCACGGAGCCCAAGGGGATTTTAATCCCCTCGGGCTCCGTCAGCAATTTGTTTTTTTTAATAGAACATTCTGCCCTGAGTGGCAGAATGTTCTAATAGCCTTAGAACCCGCCGTAGCGGGCTCTACCAGCTATTAAAGGCCCTTTCCCTTGTTAAATGCCCTCGCTTTCGGCTTGGGCATTTAACGCGGGAGCGGGCCTTTAATAGCCGGTAGAGCCCGCTACGGCGGGTTCTAAGGCTATATTAGCAACTGTCTGTGTTAACTGCTAAGCCAGTGGGGTACAAGTTCCTTGTACCCTCTATTTCACCAGTCTGCATGTCACCATACAGGAAAATCCGACCCCGCATGGTGAGAGGTACTGGGTCAGTGAAGGCTGAAAGGAGGAGGCAGAGAGAGAGTCTGGAGCTTGGTTCCTATTGGTCAAGAGGTCCCCGATAAGCAAGACACAACAGAGTAGCAAGTTTTTAGTGTTGGACTGGTTGTGTTGTCTTTACCTGTTGTAACTCCTATTCGCTTGCCCTTTCGTTCACAGCTCTACAAGCCACCCTGTAGTAAAGTCCGACCCTACACAGAGTTAGCGGGTTGGTGAAAACTGAAGTGGGGAGGTGCAGACTGTATTTGGAGCATGGTTCTTGTTGGTAGGGAATGGACGAATACACAGGAATTCTTGGAGTGATATGAATGTGGTATACACACTGTGCGTTAAGTTAAGTATGTTATGCTGTCTAGCTGGAAAGCTGAAGGTTGGGGAGCCTGGGGCCAGCTGTGCTAAAAGTTTAAAGCAACGATAGGCATTTGAGATTAAATAAGAGAACAGAAAGAGTCACTGAAAAAAGGTGTACTGAATGTCAAAGCTCCTGTCTGAAGAAAAGGGATCTTACATGTCCTTTGGAACAATTTGCGCATTCTACATTTTTCCACATCTCCCAAAAAGCCATCTAATTCAAGTGGTATACGTAAAAAGATGAGCATGTAGTTTTTGCTGAGATTCAGAAACGCTGGAACATGAAGTGACTTCTCCAACTTAGTCTCTCCTAATTCTCCAATTGCAGAAAATAAACTTACTACAGGGAGTAATTTGGTGGGGAAGTGGGGGGGGGGGGGGGGGAGAGCGGGTTGATGAAGAAATGCTGTAAACAAATTGAGGAGGATCTAGCATATCTCCCATCCATATATATTTGCTCCTCATAAATAGAGACAGGTTCTAGGGTTGATGAAAAATTACAGCTAGGGCTTACATTGTTGCTAGTCACAGTGCAATTTAGCACCAGGAAATCTAAGTAGGTTCTGTAATCTAAGAAAACACTGAAGCTTAATGAAAATGAAAAGGCTAAATTCCACTGAAGTATCACTAACTGCTACTCGTCACAAACAAGAAAGAAGATGAACATATTCCTGAAAGGGGTTGGTAACTGCCTAGTTGGGGTATAGTGACCCACCAGGATAGAGGACTCACCCAATGGAAAGAAAACCTTTTTGTCTCAGTCTTTACCAAGGAACTGTCAAGGTCTCCCATTTTTAAGGACGACTTGGTTGTTGATCTAAGTAACATTGACAGAACAATCTAATATAATCTTAACCCTCTGAGCCACACCAAATGTCGCAGTTTCTAAGCCAGAAGTGGCTTTAACAACCAGAGATGAACAGGCAGCCTCTAACATCTACATAGTTGCTGGTTAAAGGATCCTCCCATTGTATGGACCTATTACAAGACCCATGGTGGGCATCCAAGGTGCGGGAGAGGAAGAACTGTTTGATCCTTACCTGCTATCATTTTCACAAGAAGAGATAATGCAGGGTCCTCATGATGTCCATATATTACAATCTAACCCAGGCTATTACTTTTAAAAGCTAAATACGTTACTTACCTTCAGTAGTGCTCTTTCTGGTGGATACTTTGTTTAGACACAGAAAAAGCACAGGGGTCTAGATCAAACAGTGGTAATCTAACTATCAGGTATTCCTACTTTATGGTCGAATTCTCTCACCCACAGAAGGTGGCATTCTTCATCATAGGGAATCTCCTTGCACCATGGCAGCTCATCACCGGGCGGGCTACAACTCCTCTACCAAGAGAAGCAGCTCAATGGATGTTTTGAGAGATGTAGTCAGTGCCCTATGGTGAGCTGCAGTATGCCAAGGTGAGTAGAGCAAGTGGTAAGTGCTAGCGTGATAATTGATGGTTAAAACTGGCTACAGGATGCGCATATACCTTTATTCAGGCTTCCCTGGTCAGGATTAAAAATTGAGGGACACTGCAGGATTGGATTAAACCTGTTCAAGTGTGTCACCCAAAATGGTCAACATGTTCTTGCCATATTACTCTCAGAAGAGGTTTATCTGCCCCTCGTCGGGACGAAAAAAAAACCCATAACTTCTGCTCCCAAGGTGTAAATCAAAAGGAATTTAAATCATACAAAGCCATATTGGCAAATGCGAGAGGAAAAAAATCCACTGGCGGGCAACCTGTGGAGGAATACAAACAGAAACGTTTTTAACAATTTAAAGCAAGGGCAGATATCGAGTAGTGTCACCAGTCACCACTACTGAGTGAAATATACTGATGGCTTATTTGTGAATGTACAAGAATTCTGTACCGTAAACATACCTACTGCAGAGTAAATATACTATATTGTACAGAGGTAACAGGATTACCCACAGTCGTCAGGTGTAATGCCTCAGCTCAATTACCCTGGTATAGGGCTCACGGTGCCTTTTATCCTGAGCAGAGATGCAGAAAAAAAATTAAAAATAAAACAAAAGGCTCTGGGTATATGAACGTTGATGGAAACGAGAATTGTCAAAAGATATGACAAACACCAGCAGCGTTTTCATGACAATATGATATGTGCAACTGTGACATTAGAATATTACGACCTCCTTCTCTGTGTGTAGCATTTATAGTGTCTTCATTAAGAGTTTAAGAAGCTTGTGCAGGTGTGTCAAACGGGAGTCTTAAAACTCTAAGCACATATTCAGAGGAATGAACAACCAAAGCCAGTAATAAACATACATAGTTATATGATGATAATAAAAAAATAAAAAAATATGAGATGCCACACTGGTTACAGGGGCGTAGAGCAAGGTTTACATCATTTGTAGAACATGGAAGAATCCCCAAAATTAAAAGAACTTCACTGGGTCACAGGGGAGGATTGCAATTCCTGCAATGTTCAATGAAAGTGGACCCTTCCTGCAGCCCGTCATCGCGTCAAAGCAGGCTTTCAGCAAAACCTGCATGCAACACGCCACTGATTCAAAACGGGCTAGACGTGCAGCACAAGAAACCCCAATGGGAGCTTAACTAAAGAGGCCCTTGGAAAAACTGCACCCATGACGAGGTACAAGGGACCGGACAACGTGACTCAACTCCCTTTAAAAACTCGAGTTGGAAGCTATGGCGAGTGCGTGAGGCTTATCGATATTCTAAAAGCCCTAGGGAGGCTGGACCGTGCACTTGTGGGTTGACTGGGAAATGTAGTTCTGGGCCGCTACGCCCATGTACTTGTGAGAGGGGCAGGGCCAGGAACAAGTTGTGGAAAACAATGTAACGCTAAGCACCTGTTCCACAAAAAGTTTTTTTAAAAAGCCATAAAGGCTCATAGGGCATGTTACAAAAATAATTAAAAATCAAGTCAAAAGAATACGAAGCCTATGAATACATTGAAATGGACAACTGACTAAGGGGCTCATTACGAACGCAGCGGTTCGGACCGCCATGCTGGCGGCGGTGGAAAAGACTGCCACCGGCATGGCGGTCTGAACCGCCATATAATTAACACAGGGAGGGCCGCCTGTGGTGGCCCTCTGCCATCACTGACAGGCAGCCTGATGATGGTGGATTACATTATCCGACAGGGCAGGGCTGCCCTCTGGATAATGTACCCTGTTTCCCCTGGCGGGTTCCCCCGCCAGTGAAAGGCTGGCAGAAGGGGTGCTCTGGGGCCCCTTGCACTGCCCTATCGTGCAGGTCACTGCCCGATTTACAGGCAGTGATCTGCGCGACAGGTGCTGCTCCACCCACCGCACTGAGGCATTGCCTACGGCTCCATGTGGAGCCGTCGGCAATGTCCCGGCCCTGCATTCTGCTGGGCCGGCGGGGAGAAACACTGTTTCCGCCCAGCGGAATGTTCTTTATGCGCCGGCAGGGTTCTCAAGGGGGCTGGCGGTCTATAGAAAGACCGCCAGCATGAACACAGCGGTGTTTACTGCCGTGTTCATAATGACCCCCTAAGTATTGCAGAACACAGCCTTCGCAAACATCAACCCCTGCCTAGGGCATTGTGAGAGATGTAGTGCAACAACTTACATCTATACCACTGTTTATGTCCCGCCATCAATAATAAGGGCCCAATGAAGTTCTTTTAATTTGGGGGATTCTGACACTATCCAAATGATGTAAACCTTGCTCTGTGCCCCTGTAGCCAGTGTGGCGTCTCATATTTGTTTGTTTTTATTACCATTGTATCACTATGTATGTTCTTCACTGGCTTTGGATGTTTTTGTGTCTCTGAGTATGTGTTTAGAGTTTTAAGACTTCCCTTTGTCAAGCCTGGACAAGCTTCTTAAGCTCTTAGTGAAGCCACTATCTAGGCTAAACAAAGAGAAGAAAGTCATAAGATTCTGACATTAGAATTGTGCATGGAAAGTTGTCATTGACACGCTGCTGTGGTTTGTCAGAAACCTTTTGACTATTCCCTTTTCCACTAGGTCCATATACCCGAGAGCCTTATATTTTATCTTTTCATTTCATTTTCCTGTATCTCTGTTCAGGATAGAGAGCACTCTCATCCCCAGGGAAACCTAGTTGAGGCATTACACCAAATAACTGCTGGTAAGCCTGGTCTGGTTTATTTTGCATGCACAGCTCTGTAAGATCTAGCATATTTACTCTGCAACAGGTGTGTTTACTGTGCAATATTCATGTACATTCACAAATAAGTTAGTTATCATTTTATTTCACTCAGTGGTGATGACTGATGGCACTACTCGATATCTGCCTTATCATTAAATTGGTGATCTTTCTATTTGTATTCCTCCACAGGTTGTCCGACAGTGGATTCCTTTCCTCTAACATTTGCCAGTAGATCACTGTACAGTTTTGTATGCTTTAAATTATTTTTGATTGACAACTTCGGAGCAGATGTTATTTCTTGTTGTTACCGACGGAGGCCAAATACAACACTTCTGAAGGAAATACGCCATAAACATGTTGATCATTTTGGTGACACACTTGAGCTGGTTTAATCCAATCCTGCAGTGTTTCACAGTTTTTAATCCTGACCCAGGGGTGCATGAATAAAAGTATACGGGCACCCTGTAGCCAGTTTTAACCTACTTCATCACTCTAGCACTTACACCCACTGCTCACCTCACCACACTGCAGCTCACCAAAGGGCACTGACTACATCTCTCAAAACTTATGCTGAGCTTCTCCTGTTGGAAGAGGAGTTGAAGGCTGCAAGGTGACAAGCTGTTATGGTGTGGGGAGATTCCCTATGATGAAGCATGCCACCTTTGGTGGGTGAGGGAATTCATCCTTAAAGTAGGAATACCCCTGATAATTAGGTTATCACTGTTTGATCCAGACCCATGTTTGTTTCCTGTTATTGATACAGCTGGGAAGCTAAAACTTGTTGGTCATGAAAGCTCCCTTGGCCCTCCCAGTGGTGGTTTCTGGATGCTCTATTCAGCCACAGATTTCTCACTCTCTGAATTGCCCCAGGCACCAAACCTAACCAGGGAGAATTTAGCAATTGCTGCAGCACACTGATAAGTGGTGCCATTGTCTCTACACTTAGGGCATCACATACAAGCTGATGGATGGAATGGTTGAATTAATCTCAGCCACTGGCAATCGCTTGGGCTGCATTCCTAATCCACTGTTTTTGACCACCATGCCACTTCCGTATTGACCCAGCCATATGCAAATCAATGTTGACCCTGCTTCATTGGGAACCATCGAGCCTGAACTGCTAGGCCAGGTCTTTCGCAAACACAAACAACCCAGGACTGGTTTCACCCTTATTAGGGCCGCTCAGACAGGAATAGCTTGGTTCCAGTGGCACAGTAAACGCGGGACCCTTGTCTGGGCATAGCCATCATACTTAGGGTATCAAAAACAAGGTGATGGATGGAATGCCTGGATTAATCTCAGCCACAGGCAATCACTCGGGTCTCTACAATGGCATTCTCTTTCCACTGAAAGTGACTTCTTAAAGCCATACATGCCACCCAGAAGATGACATCTGATCCTTTTTTTCCCCCATGCACTTCAATGCAGATCCACAGCCCCACTCCCTAGCTTGCCAATGCTCTACCAGCTTCAAAAACGGCATTTCTATTGAATGCACTAAGGATGTCTACTAAGAATACTAGATGTTTAGAGGCTTCAAACCATGCTGCAACTGCAGGAAGCAGATGTTGGACATAGATTCCCCTGTCGCCGTTCTTTTGATGCTTCGGATACAAGAATGATTCAAGGTCATGCAACAAACGCTCCTGATGCACCCGAACGCCATAAAGGAAAAGGCAGTTAAGTTGTATATTGCCAAGCTCAAGAAAAGGTCCAAGGCGGAGAGATGCCTGCTCCAAATGCTGGTGCCGTCAAGATCCTGACTCTTGAGTAAGTCTAGGATGAAGGCCAATGACAAGTCATGTCATAAACATAAGATGACCATAAGGCAGTCCTTCCCTCGTTGCTCCTGCAGTCTACATTCTAAAGCCCCAATTTTGAACCAGTCATCCCATCCAGACTCCATTTCACAGCTGGTGTGCCTCAAACAGGGCCATTATTGACTCAACACAAGTTAGAGGCCTGCAAGGAAGCAATTCTGTAGCTCTTCTGGATGATTCCAGAGCCTCTGCAATGTCTTTTGAACACAAGGACCCAGCAGGGCTGCTCTGACTTCTGCAGGTGAGCCCTGCCCCAGATCCTACTGACCCAGCTAATCCTCTGTCTGGATCCTCACTGGTTCAGAACTATACCGCCATTCCTTTGCTCTAGGCCACGGTGGTTAGAGCCGGACCTGAGCCCGACATGGCTGCAGTGGTGCCAATCCCGGATTCAACAAAGATGCTGCTGATTTTGGATCTGGAACAGACGTCAGCCAGTTCTTGCTTAATGCCTCACCAAGAAATTACTAAGATTCAGGCAGATTTTGAGAAGCCTCTCCCGCAGTGCCCTTGCCTTGGCACCAGTATCTTCGGCGACTCGAGGACTTATTTTGCTCTCACTCAGATGCCTTACAGGACCTTCAGGATGTTCCACATGATGGGGATAATGGTGAGGAGGTAGACAATGTATTACCTCCTCACTATACTGAAGCACTATACACAGACTTCCAAAATGGCAATGTACTTCATACAGTGCCAGATATGTAACTGGATTCCTCTTTCTAGCCCCAAACTGAGCAAAGTCCCCCTTTTCTGTGGTGGTATAGAGTAGCACAGGTGTTAGAATTGTACCTACCAACAGTTGAAACCTATGCTAATCAGCTTACTTAAATTTTGCAGCCAGGCCCTGTAACTTCAGAGCTTATAATACCATTCAATGAAACCCTGACATACACGCTGACTTTGGTGTGGGCTGAACCATGCTGGGTGCCGCCGGTTAGTCAGCCTATACCCAGGTATCACAAACCAGCCCCAGGTCTCCCAGCCTTCTTTACTCAGCACCCAACACGGTAAAGTCTCTTAGTGCAGACTTTGCTCAGCAAAGCCAACCCCGCAATGCTTTCCTGAAGTCTCCAATTGATGAGGTTCTCTGCCAGTTCTAATGACTACTAGATGGCCTTCGATACTGCATATTGATGTCTGGTATGGAAGAAGTTACATGGTTGGGGTGTTATACCCCTGCTATATAAGGCGATTTGGATTTTATACCACAACATCGGGGTTCAAACTGAATTAAGTCAGAACTGACACTTACGTAGTATAATTTATACCAAGATGAGAGTTAAGCGGGGCAGGAAGGTGGAAAGGGGTGGTTGGCATCTCAGCTGATTCATTTACATATAGCTTGTAGGATTACTCATTTTTCAGGGCGGATGTTATCAGCAAAGTTGAGTACCTTACCATCTTACATTACCACAGTCTGCGCAAGATACTCCACGATCTAGCACTGTTATCACCTTTAGCTCTTGGTGGATGCTCCGAATTGTTACAGTTAGACCCATAAAGCTTGTAGTCAATCCAAACAAACCAGCTGTCATTATTTTTGGCTGAGATACTCCTACAAAGGCAAGATGGTCGATGGTTGAAGTGATTATAGAAAGAGAAGACCGAAGGGCTTACCGTTTCTCCTAAAAAAGTAGTATTTGAAGAGGGATGGCTGGCAAGATCAGAGAAGAACGTAACTGACTGCCATGTCACAACATACATTTGCCTTCGCAATTTGTATGGCCTTAGCAAGCCTGCAATTTTTTGTTAAACATGCATTGAAACTGTACAAGTAGCAAACAGTAAAAATGCAGTAGCCTCAAGGTGAGGTGCAATATTCGTATTAATGTATTTTTATTACAATTTTGTTTTAGAAGACTGGATAGCAAAACAGCAGATCTATCTCTAGGCCAGACCTAAAAATGGAGTTACTTAAGAACTTTTTTTTTTTTTTTTTTAATAAGAATGTCAAACCAACCTTCATATTTCCTAATCGCCTTGTCCGGTCAACAACAAGAAGCTTCTTAATGAGATCTCTGAAAAATAGAAAAAAACGCAATTAGATGTTGTAGGAGGCTGGCCTGGCTTATAGTAAGTAGTACTTACACCTTGTACCAGGTCCAGTTGTCCCTTATTAGTAGAATAGAGGTGTTCTAGCAGCTTAGGCTGATCGAGGTAGCTATAGCAGAGCGGCTGAACTAGGAGACATGCAAAGCTCCTACTATACCACTTATATCATATAGCACTATATCATAAGAAAACACAATACTCCGAGTTACTAAAAATAAAGGTACTTTATTTTAGTGACAATATGGCAAAAGTATCTCAGAGGATATAGTCCCTTAGGAGGTAAGTAATATACACAAAATATATACACACAAACCAAAATCAGGTAAGTAACAGTTAGAAAAGTAGTGCAAACAATGTAGAATCACAATAGAATGCAATAGGGAGAAATAGGCCTAGGGGCAACACAAACCATATACTCCAAAAGTGGAATGCAAACCACGAATGGACCCCAAGCCTATTGTAGTGTGTGGAGGGTCGCTGGGAGTGTAAGAAAACACGAAGGGTGTCCAAGATACCCCACCCCAAGACCCTGAAAAGTAGGAGTAAATTTACCCTACTACCCCAGAAAGACAGTAAAGTCGAGATATGGGATTCTGCAAGGACAACAACGGACTGCAAAGCACTGAAGACGGATTCCTGGACCTGAGGACCTGTAAAGGAAGAGGACCCAGTCCAAGAGTCACGCAAGTGTCCTGGGTGGGCAGGAGCCCACTAAACCCCGGATGAAGGTGCAAAAGGGCTGCCTCCGGGTGGAAGAAGCTGAAGATTCTGCAACAACGGAAGGTGCCAGGAACTTCTCCTTTGGTCAGAAGATGTCCCACGGCGGGTTGGAGGATGCAGAGTTGTTTCCACGCAGAAATACTGCAAACAAGCCTTGGTAGCTGCAAGAGTCGCGGTTGAGGATTTTGGGTGCTGTTAGGGCCCAGGAAGGACCAGGAGGTCGCCCCTTGGAGGAGGAGACGGGGGGGGTCACTCAGCAACACGGAGAGCCCACGCAGAAGCAGGCAGCACCCGCAGAAGCACCTGAACAGGCACTTAGAAGATCTGAGGACAGCGGTCGACTCAGTCACAAAGGAGGGTCCCACGACATCGGAGTCCAACTCAGCGAGTTGGGCAATGCAGGACGGAGTGCTGGGGACCTGGGATAGGTTGTGCACGAAGGAAGTCTTGCAAAAGTGCACAGAAGCCCGAGCAGCTGCAGTTCACGCAGTACACAGGATTACTGTCTGGTGTGGGGAGGCAAGGACTTACCTCCACCAAATTTGGACAGAAAGGCCACTGGACTGTCTAAGACACGTGGACCCAGCTCCTGTGTTCCAGGGACTACGCTCGTCAGGATGAGAGGGGACCCAGAGGACCAGTGATGCAGATGTTTGGTGCCTGCGTTGGCAGGGGGAAGATTCCGTCGACCCACAGGAGATTTCTTCTTGGCTTCCAGTGCAGTGTGAAGGCAGACAGCCCTCAGAGCAAGCACTACAAGGAAACAGTCGAGAAAGCCGTCAGGATGAGGCGCTACAATGTTGCTGGTAGTCTTCGTGCTACTTTGTTGCGGTTATGCAGGCATCCTGAAGCAGTCAGCGGTCGATCCTTGGCAGAAGTCGAAGAGGAAAGTGCAGAGGAACTCTGGTGAGCTCTTGCATTCATTATCTGGTGAGATGCCCACAGGGGAGACCCTAAATAGCCCTCAGAGGAGGATTGGCTACAGAGAAAGGTAAGGACCTATCAGGAAGGGTCTCTGACGTCACCTGCTGGCACTGGCCACTCAGAGCTGTCCATTGTGCCCTCACACCTCTGTATCCAAGATGGCAGAAGTCTGGGACACACTGGAGGAGCTCTGGGCACCTCCCCTGGGAGGTGCTGGTCAGGGGAGTGGTCACTCCCCTTTCCTTTGTCCAGTTTCGCTCCAGAGCAGAGCTGGGGGATCCCTGAACCGGTGTAGACTGGCTTATGCAGAGAGGGCACCATATGTGCCCTTCAAAGCTCTTCCAGAGGCCAGGAGAGGCTACTCCTCCCAGGCCCTTCACACCTATTTCCAAAGGGAGAGGGTGTAACACCCTCTCTCAGAGGAAATCCTTTGTTCTGCCTTCCTGGGACCAGGCTGCCCAGGCCCCAGGGGGGCAGAAACCTGTCTGAGCGGTTGGCAGCAGCAGTAGCTGCAGTGGAGACCCCAGAAAGTTAGTTTGGCAGTACCCGGGCTCTTTGCTGGAACCCCGGGGATGCATGGAATTGTCCCCCCAATACCAGAATGGTATTGGGGGGACAATTCCATGATCCTAGACATGTTACATGGCCATGTTCGGAGTTACCATTGTGGCGCTACATATAGGGATTGACCTATATGTGGTGCACACGTGTAATGGTGTCCCCGCACTCACAAAGTCTGGGGAATTTGCCCTGAACAATGTGGGGGCACCTTGGCTAGTGCCAGGGTGCCCACACACTAGGTAACTTTGCACTTAACCTTCACCAACTGAGGGTTAGACATATAGGTGACTTATAAGTTACTTATGTGGAGTGTAAAATGGCTGTGAAATAACCTGGACGTTATTTCACTCAGGCTTCAGTGGCAGTCCTGTGTAAGAATTGTCTCCCTATGGGTGGCAAAAGAAACGCTGCAGCCCATAGGGATCTCCTGGAACCCCAATACCCTGGGTACCTATGTACCACATACAAGGGAATTGTAACGGTGTTCCAGTGTGCCAATGAGAATTGGTAAAATTACTCATTAGCCTGCAGTGACAATTTTAAAAGCAGAGAGCATAAACACTGAGGGTCTGGTTAGCAGAGCCTCAGTGATACAGTTAGGCACCACACAGGGAACACATATAGGCCACAAACTTATGAGCACTGGGGTCTGGCTAGCAGGATCCCAGTGACACATAACACACTGACAACATAGGGTTTTCACTATGAGCACTGGGCCCTGGCTAGCAGGATCCCAGTATGACAGTAAAAACACTCTGACATATACTCACAAACAGGCCACAAGTGGGGGTAACAGGGCTAGAATGAGGCTACATTCCTACAGCTGTGTGTTTGACTATCATTACGAAAATATCAATTCATTCAGTGAGGAGTCGTGCATCTAGATGAAAAAAGGACTTGTTTATACGATCATTGGTCTATTGAGCTGTACTTCAGATACTTCAGGTGCAAATGTTCTAGGTCTGTAATGGAGAAGCAAAGCGATTTGTCACTTGTGTGTTCCTGTCGTTTCACTCCCTGGGAGAGGACTGGGAGGAAGGACCCAAACACTAAGCTCATATTATAGGAAGAGGGACACCTATTTCCTTAATTTAGTAGCTAAGTGAAAAGAAACTTGATTCAGGATCAATTGCATATTTACACACAGAATACTCCATTCCTGAACAGGTCCACCCTTTCACAAAATCATAATTTCTTTAACAATGTCTGGGATTGCTTCATGCGCAGAAAACTCATAAATTACAAGCTTCACACCACACTTTTTCACACAAACATCAATCCCTATACCACAGAAGTCTGCCCATAATAGCGGAGGAATGAAAATATATTACTTTCTTCTAACAAAGGTCTCTCGGAATCATAGCAATACATACACGTGCATCTTCACAAACCCCAAATAACCATTTTTATAAATCCAATACATGAATAACCATCACAGCAGACATAACCACCACAACAAATAATCACCTAAGTGCATAGAAGCAAGCTTATCTGGAAGAGTCATCTGGTACTCTGTCCATTCAGATCTGCAGAAAAGTGTCAGGGCACACAGAATAAAACAGTTTCAGTTGTTAGGCAGACACGCCCCCCAATCACGGCAAACAGATAACTCAGCCATTCAAAAGTTGCCAACATTAGTACACAGGATTACTACGGATTACCACAGAAACATCTACTATTTACATTAAAAACAACAACATTCTTTAAAAAGCGCATCGAACATCTGAATAAGCGGACTGACAAGAGGCGGGAGACTCAAGTCCTTCACTAATAATGTGGAGGCTCACACACAGGGAACTGAGGGCCAAGTACAACGTGTTACCTTGCGACATAGAAAACCTATGATGGCCATGAGTTGCAATGAGTTTGGTTTGGGGGATTTAAAAACATTCCAGACAATCTACAGAGGTGGGGAACAAATTGCGATCCGCTGCTTAGCCAAAGGCATGAGTGACAAAAAGGCTACTGCACTGGTTAGGAGGCAAATACAAGAAGGCAATTATACAACAGCAGAACCCAGCAGGCTCGTAAAATACACACCAATCCCTATAGGTTCCCAACTATCCAAGCAGTGGGACATTCAGATGTCCCGAGTGTGCAACTCCACCAAAGCACCTGCCGCAAAGGTGCTGGTAAGGTTAGAAAAAAACAATGATGAAAACTGTAATGGTGGTGCACCAACCATTAGAAATTATCAGTTCACATATAAAGAAAGTCCAATTCTCATGTGATGTGGATACATCAAATCTTCCCTTTATTTTTTTCCATTCACTTATTTCCTTCCATATTGTTCTTGGTGAAACATAATGTACATAGTAGCAACAGCCAACGCGTTTCGCCCTTTAACATAGGGCTTCTACAGGGCAGTAACATAATGTGTAATAAGAAATAAAAACACAAACACTTGAACACAGTCAGAACAACACAATTATGAGACAAAACATGAAAGTAAGTGTAAATACAAATATAGATTAAATTAAAAACAGACAAATAAATATATAAGTATATACACAGACGCAAGTCCAAAACGTTATTAGGAATTGCCTAGACAACAGTGAAACCACAGTGGAGTGACAAAAGAAACTTACAAGGGAACTTACACGTGACTCAAGAATAAAAAGAAAGTATAAAAAATGTTAAGTGATGGAGAAATATCCAGTGTAATAAAATAGTTTTTGTTATCACCAGTGTCAGAGGCCGACTGTGTGCATGCATAATCATGCAATGGTCCATAATTGCCAAGTATAAACATACCTGTTCAGTTTCTGGTTGGTTATGGTATAAACATTTCTTCACATACATATTCCTAGTGGATCTGGTGGGAAGAGGGACAAAAAAAAGAACCAGACCATTGTATGACCAAACCGGAATGAGCCATGGGCAGTGAGTGCCAACATATCAAGATAATTATCTCCAGCTTAGCCCCCCTGTCATGTAATTAATGCGTTTATCAAGATTTAAAAAAAACTTGTGTCGCTCAAAGTAACAATTAGCAAAGAAATCCCTTACATTATACAGACCATCCACCGATGGTCATTGTCGGACGGTTGGTTATATAAACCGATCAGTATTTTAAATACTGAATCCTCTGTTAGTGTAGGCAAGTTAACAAAAGGTAAAATGTCTTACCCAAATGTTCAAGAAGGATTCATAATGCTGGGTGGAATCTAATCATGGCCCTCAATATGGTTGGAGAACCATTCGAAGCAGGAGCAATCCAGCAGCACTTCGCCGGCGCGGTTTCAAATTTACCGCCGCCGGCATTCTCAAGTATGGGCGCTTATTAGGTGATGCCTCTGTTCCCGGGAATCCGTGGCCGGGAAATTAAAATAGAACCATTCCAAGAAGGAGAAGTCCTGCAGCACTTGGCCGGCGCGGTTACTGCCGCCATCGGCGTTCTCAAGTACGAGCGCTTATTATGTGATCCCTCTGATCCCAGAAATCCGGGACGAGAACTAAAAATAGAGAGTGGACCATAGGATTAAGAGTAGCGGCCATATTGGTAGTATGTATCACTGCGTCAATAAGTGGTAAAAAGAACCACATCTTAGCACAAAAGAAATATCTAAGTGTGAAAAAAGGGGCGGCCATCTTATTTGGGGTTATATACATGATACTGTGGTTAGTATATCTGAGAAAGAAGTAAGGCCTATATATGCACATCATCGTTTAACAAATTGGTAATACAAATAATGTAGAAATACTAAGGTATGTACAATTACTGAGGTATACACAGAAAAATATATTAAAAAATTTAACAGCCACTAATAACGATTTAACATCGTAATCCGAAAGACAGGTATAGTTCCAAAATATTCATGGTTAATATATCTGAATAAAGTGCAAGGACTGAGTATACCAATCATCATTTATCAAATTAGTAGTACAGGTACATAACATGGTTGCAAAGAGTAATGGAACTAAATACCCATATAGTCTCATAACAAATTGATCTGCAAGATATTGTGCTATATCCACCTATCCACTTCAATTAGTACTTGAACAAAAATATAGACATTTTGATATATACAAATATGAAACATTGTTATAGATAGTAGTGAAATTCATGATCCGTATTGTGACCCAACTCAACCGCCGCAGGCGGCAAATCCATGCTGTCTCCTTTTGACGCAGGATGAGTTCTCTGTTTCCTCCTCTTGGTTTGGAGGGGGGGGAGGGGGGGGGATGTGATCTACCCCTTGGAACCAGATATGTGCATAATCTGGATGAGATAAAATTATATGGGATGTTAGTGGGTATCTAGTATCCTTGTTTCTAATAGCACGTATGTGTTCCTGTATTCTTAGGCACGATTGAACAGTTAAACATGTACCATGCTTTTCTTAACGACAACCCATACAACGTTAAACTTAGCATACACTACAGTAAAGATACAATTGATTTTCTGGATATTAGATTTTTTTAACACATAACTGCATACAGAGTGTTTTATATAGAAAATCTACTGCTTGTAACAGCATTTTACATGCAACAAGCGCCCACCCCAAATCAGTAATTTATATCCTGTTTGGTGAGATGGTGCGTGTAGGAAAGTACCATCTTGCCTGGCATGTTACCCCCATTTTTCACTGTATATATGTTGTTTTAGTTGTATGTGTCACTGGGACCCTGGTAACCCAGGGCCCCAGTGCTCATAAGTGTGCCTGAATGTGTTACCTGTGTAGTGACTAACTGTCTCACTGAGGCTCTGCTAATCAGAACCTCAGTGGTTATGCTCTCTCATTTCTTTCCAAATTGTCACTGACAGGCTAGTGACCATTTTTACCAATTTACATTGGCTTACTGGAACACCCTTATAATTCCCTAGTATATGGTACTGAGGTACCCAGGGTATTGGGGTTCCAGGAGATCCCTATGGGCTGCAGCATTTCTTTTGCCACCCATAGGGAGCTCTGACAATTCTTACACAGGCCTGCCACTGCAGCCTGAGTGAAATAACGTCCACGTTATTTCACAGCCATTTTACACTGCACTTAAGTAACTTATAAGTCACCTATATGTCTAACCTTTACCTGGTAAAGGTTAGGTGCAAAGTTACTTAGTGTGAGGGCACCCTGGCACTAGCCAAGGTGCCCCCACATTGTTCAGAGCCAATTCACTGAACTTTGTGAGTGCGGGGACACCATTACACGCGTGCACTACATATAGGTCACTACCTATATGTAGCTTCACCATGGTAACTCCGAATATGGCCATGTAACATGTCTATGATCATGGAATTGCCCCCTCTATGCCATCCTGGCATTGTTGGTACAATTCCATGATCCCAGTGGTCTGTAGCACAGACCCTGGTACTGCCAGACTGCCCTTCCTGGGGTTTCTCTGCAGCTGCTGCTGCTGCCAACCCCTCAGACAGGCAGCTGCCCTCCTGGGGTCCAGCCAGGCCTGGCCCAGGATGGCAGAACAAAGAACTTCCTCTGAGAGAGGGTGTGACACCCTCTCCCTTTGGAAAATGGTGTGAAGGCAGGGGAGGAGTAGCCTCCCCCAGCCTCTGGAAATGCTTTGTTGGGCACAGATGTGCCCAATTCTGCATAAGCCAGACTACACCGGTTCAGGGACCCCTTAGCCCCTGCTCTGGCGCGAAACTGGACAAAGGAAAGGGGAGTGACCACTCCCCTGACCTGCACCTCCCCTGGGAGGTGTCCAGAGCTCCTCCAGTGTGCTCCAGACCTCTGCCATCTTGGAAACAGAGGTGCTGCTGGCACACTGGACTGCTCTGAGTGGCCAGTGCCACCAGGTGACGTCAGAGACTCCTTGTGATAGGCTCCTTCAGGTGTTGGTAGCCTTTCCTCTCTCCTAGGTAGCCAAACCCTCTTTTCTGGCTATTTAGGGTCTCTGTCTCTGGGGAAACTTTAGATAACGAATGCATGAGCTCAGCCGAGTTCCTCTGCATCTCCCTCTTCACCTTCTGATAAGGAATCGACCGCTGACCGCGCTGGAAGCCTGCAAACCTGCAACATAGTAGCAAAGACGACTACTGCAACTCTGTAACGCTGATCCTGCCGCCTTCTCGACTGTTTTCCTGCTTGTGCATGCTGTGGGGGTAGTCTGCCTCCTCTCTGCACCAGAAGCTCCGAAGAAATCTCCCGTGGGTCGACGGAATCTTCCCCTGCAACCGCAGGCACCAAAAAGCTGCATTACCGGTCCCTTGGGTCTCCTCTCAGCACGACGAGCGAGGTCCCTCGAATCCAGCGACACCGTCCAAGTGACCCCCACAGTCCAGTGACTCTTCAGCCCAAGTTTGGTGGAGGTAAGTCCTTGCCTCACCTCGCTGGGCTGCATTGCTGGGAACCGCGACTTTGCAAGCTACTCCGGCCCCTGTGCACTTCCGGCGGAAATCCTTCGTGCACAGCCAAGCCTGGGTCCACGGCACTCTAACCTGCATTGCACGACTTTCTAAGTTGGTCTCCGGCGACGTGGGACTCCTTTGTGCAACTTCGGCGAGCACCGTTTCACGCATCCTCGTAGTGCCTGTTTCTGGCACTTCTCCGGGTGCTACCTGCTTCAGTGAGGGCTCTTTGTCTTGCTCGACGTCCCCTCTCTCTGCAGGTCCAATTTGCGACCTCCTGGTCCCTCCTGGGCCCCAGCAGCGTCCAAAAACGCCAAACGCACGATTTGCGTGTAGCAAGGCTTGTTGGCGTCCATCCGGCGGGAAAACACTTCTGCACGACTCTCCAAGGCGTGGGGGATCCATCCTCCAAAGGGGAAGTCTCTAGCCCTTGTCGTTCCTGCAGTATTCACAGTTCTTCAGCCTAGTAAGAGCTTCTTTGCACCAACCGCTGGCATTTCTTGGGCATCTGCCCATCTCCGAGCTGCTTGTGACTTTTGGACTTGGTCCCCTTGTTCCACAGGTACCCTCAGTCAGGAATCCATCGTTGTTGCATTGCTGATTTGTGTTTTCCTTGCATTTTCCCTCTAACACGACTATTTTGTCCTTAGGGGAACTTTGGTGCACTTTGCACTCACTTTTCAGGGTCTTGGGGAGGGTTATTTTTCTAACTCTCACTATTTTCTAATAGTCCCAGCGACCCTCTACAAGGTCACATAGGTTTGGGGTCCATTCGTGGTTCGCATTCCACTTTTGGAGTATATGGTTTGTGTTGCCCCTATCCCTATGTTTCCCCATTGCATCCTATTGTAACTATACATTGTTTGCACTGTTTTCTAAGACTATACTGCATATTTTTGCTATTGTATATATATATCTTGTGTATATTTCCTATCCTCTCACTGAGGGTACATTCTAAGATACTTTGGCATATTGTCATAAAAATAAAGTACTTTCCTACAGTGCGCGTGAGACGCAACTGTAGAACCAATGATACATTTCTCACACAAATTCAATATGCTAAACAGATTTATTAAGAGAGGGTATGATGATAGGACTTTATCTGATGCGGAAAAACGGATCATGAGAATCTCTAGGAAGGAGACTTTGATTGTGAAATCTCGCAAAGATAAAAAGAAATGTTCTGATCAGCTGTCTTTTGTGACCCGATATTCAGTCCACAGCCAGGACATTTTTAAGACCTTAAAACGTCACTGGCATTTACTTATGGACATACCGGGATTGAAAGGGCATATATCCAAGACACCAAAGATTACTTATCGCAGAGGCATGACACTCAGGGGTCAACTATGCCCTAGCTACGTTGCCGTTCCAAATAAACTTACATGGCTCTCAACGAAACCAAAGGGTTTCAATATAGGTCACGAATGGAATATCTGTGCCCTGGGTTTGGATAAGTCCAAAGACTTTTGTTATAACACTACTAGAACATACACCATCAAGCATTTTATCAATTGCAATACGAAATATGTCATCTACATTTTGGGCTGTACATGCAACAAGATCTATGTGGGAAGTACTGTGTGGTCTCTTAAACTAAGAATACAGGAACACACACGTGCTATTAGAAACAAGGATACTAGATACCCACTAACATCCCATATAATGTTAACTCATCCAGATTATGCACATAACTGGTTCCAAGGGGTAGATCACATCATCCCCTCACCCAAGAGGAGGAATCAGAGAACTCATCCTGCGTCAAAAGGAGGCAGCATGGATTTGCCGCCTACGGGCGGTTGAATTGGGTCATGGATCAGGAATTTCACTACTATCTGTAACAATGTTTCATATTTGTATATATCAAAATGTCTATATTTTTGTTCAAGTACTAATTGAAGTGGATAGGTGGATATAGCACAATATCTTGCACATCAATTTGTTATGAGACTATATGGGTATTTAGTTCCATTACTCTTTGCAATCATGTTATGTACCTGTACTACTAATTTGATAAATGATGATTGGTATACTCAGGCCTTGCACTTTTTTCAGATATATTAACCATGAATATTTTGGAACTATACCTGTCCTTCGGATTACAATGTTAAATCGTTATTCGTGGCTGTTAAAAAATGTTATATATTTTTCTGTGTATACCTCAGTAATTGTACATACCTTAGTATTTCTACATTATTTGTATTACCAATTTGTTAAACGATGATGTGCATATATAGGCCTTACTTCATTCTCTGATATACTAACCGCAGTATCATGTATATAACCCTGAAAAAGATGGCCGCCCCTTTTTTCACACTTAGGTTGTTTGATATTTCTGTTGTGCTAAGATGTGGTTCTTTTTACCACTTATTGACGCGGTGATACATACTACCAATGTGGCCGCTACTCTTAATCCTATGGTCCACTATTTTTAGTGCTCGGTCCCGGATTTCCGGGATCAGAGGGATAACATAATAAGCGATCGTACTTGAGAACACCAACGGCGGAGGTAAATTTGAAACTGCGCCGGAGAAGTGCTGCAGGACTTCTCCTGCTTGGAATGGTTATATTTTCATTTCTCGGCCAAGGAATCCCGGGAACAGAGGCATCACATAATAAGCGCCCGTACTTGAGAACGCCGGTGGCGGTAAATTTGAAACTGGGCCGGCGAAGTGCTGCTGGATTTCTCCTGCTTCGAATGGTTCTCCAACCATATTGAGGGCCATGATTAGTTTCCACCCGGCATTATGAATCCTTCTTGAATATTTGGGTAAGACATTTTACCTTTTGTTAACTTGCCTACACTAACGGAGGATTCGGTATAAAATACTGATCGGTTTATATAACCAACCGTCCAACAACGACCATCAGTGGATGGTCTGTATAATGTAAGGGATTTCTTTGCTAATTGTTACTTTATGAGTGACACAAGTTTTTTTTATCTTGATAAACGCATGAATGACATGACAGGGGGGCTAGGCTGGAGATAATTATCTCAATATGTTGGCACTCACTGCCCATGGCTCATTCCGGTTTGGTCATACAATGGTCTGGTTTTTCTTTTTGTCCCTCTTCCCACCAGATCCACTAGGAATATATATGTGAAGAAATGTTTATACCATAACCAACCAGAAAATGAATAGGTATGTTTATACTTGGCAATTATGGACCATCACATGATTATGCATGCACACAGTCGGCCTCGGACACTGGTGATAATAAAAACTATTTTATTACACTGGATATTTCTCCATCACTTAACATTTTTTATACTTTCTTTTTATTCTAGATTCACCTGTAAATTCCCTTGTAAGTTTCTTATGTCACACCACTGTGGTTTCACTGTTGTCTAGGCAATTCCTAGTAACGTTTTGGACTCATGTCTGTGTATATACTTATATATTTATATGTCTATTTTTAATTTCATCTGTATTTGTATTTACACTTACTTTCATGTTTTGTCTCATAATTATTTGTTGTTCTGACTATGTGTTCAAGTGTTGTTTGTGTTTTTATTTCTTATTACACATTATCTTACAGCCCTGAAGAAGCCCTATGTTAAAGGGCGAAACGTGTTGGCTGTTGCTACTATGTACGTTATGTTTCACCAAGAACAATATGGAAGGAAATAAGTGAATGGAAGAAAATAAAGAGAAGATTTGATGTATTCACATCACAAGAGAATTGTACTTTCTTTATATGTGAACTGATAATTTCTAATAAGTGGTACACCACCATTGTAGTTTATAAGAAGGCAATTGTCATACTTGGTATGTGTCCATTGGATGCGAGTTGCCCAGTCATGCAAAAGAAACAATATCTCCTAGGTGATTAGGATTTTGAGAAGAAAGTGAGGGCAAGGTGCATATGGGAGTTCAATCTCCCCCACTTATTTTGTCTACCAGAAAGTGTAAGCAGGTGGTGCGATGTATAGTGCAAATCAAGAACATTTCCAAAGAAATGTACTCCGTTACACAGGTTTTACCAGACGTTTGGTAAGGGCAGCCAAGAAATAACCACATCAGTCCATGCTGCAGAGCAAGTCCCTATCCCTCCCATGGAGAGCTTTAAGAAAGGTCTCACTATCTAAGGTAGCTTTAAGCCTTAATAGGTGGGGTGTAAACATGCTGTATTGCTGCAACTGGCCCGTTCGGAGTAGCATCAAAAACCTCCCCCTCATTACAAGACAATGTTTACGTAAGCAGCAAAACAATGCGTTTTTACAACTCAATTTTCTTAAGAAATTGGCTAACGACCCATGGGTTGTATAAGCACTTCAACTAATCTGGTAATGAAAACTGAAACCTCTTAAGTTTGTTTAGCACTCCGTCGCCACTTTGCATAAGGTGCGTATTACCACCATGACAGCAAAAGCTGAACCCCTTCCAGACATGCGAGAAACCATCCAACTCACTGCCATCCTGTGTCCCCCATCCCCAAGACACTACTCTGGAAGCAATGTTGGATAATACTCGGCCTCAGTTTATTTCAAATCATACATGGTTCAAAATCACACGTGGTTGGCGGTCAATCTCTAATATACGGCCTCAGTTTATTACAAATCATACATGTTCAAAATCACACGTGGTTGGCAGTCAATCGTATGACCAAAGCAAAAGGTAATTTAATATGCTATTGTCTGTAATTACCGCTGGGGTCCCAGAGTGCGCCGGCAGTTCCCTTGCTGCAAAGTGTTGGTGGGTGGCTTCTGACTCTGCCTGGGCTGCAAGTACCGTGCCCGACCGCCACTGCCCCTTTTACCAATTATTGTTTGCCGCCCACCACACCCCTGCCATCAGGCATCATAGGGGCACTATTCGGGTGCTCCTTATTCCTTGCGAATTGTGTTTCAAGGCTTTTTTGACCCTTCTGCCTCTTGAAAACCAACCCCTCGTGCGCAGCTGCGATGCCCACTATAAGGTGTTGGTGGGTTGTCGTCTTGCTCTCCTGTGCTGGTCACTTTCGGCCACTGACCCCCTTTAAACCTGTGGCTCGGCCAAGACATTTGCTTTGATTGGCGGGTTCGAATCCCGCTGGCAATCTAGACTAAACCTGTTTGCAGGCTTTTTTTGCAGGCATACGGGCCTCCCGTATCCTGGTTCCCGCCACTGGGAGAAGTTTGTTGCGGGACTCTCTTAGGTCTGGCTTCGCCTCCCGGCCCGCGCTCTAACTCATTAGAAAAATAAGCTTTGGCAATTGGACGGTGGGTGGAGTTCAGAAGGTTGGATAACAGGATGATTTTAAAAAGCACTATGAAGCAGCAAGCCTCACCGCTTTATAGAGGATGGGACGAACAACGGTGAGGGGCGAGGTTAAGTTGAGAAAAAAAGACGGGATGAGAAACAAAGGTGGGAGGGAGCAAGGGGAGAAGAAAAGGGGAGGTGATGGGGATAAGTTCAATTAAAAAGAGCTATGACAGATCGCACTGATCATGTCATAGCAGCTGGAGTCAGGAATAAAAAATTCATATCTTTAGCGTTTTTGATGAGGGTGCATTAGTGATGTAAATTACCTTTGGGTATTACCAGAAGCCGTACTGCATGTGTGCTGTTGGAGAAACTGCACATGTTTACTTCAGAGTTCATTATAGCACAGCTTTGTGGGTTAAAAATGTACTGTATTTTGGACGACGACGTACAGATGCGTGTCTGTTTACTTCTGAGTTGAATACACAAAGCTTTCGCAGTGCTTTGAGCTTTAGTGAAGTGTAAGGTGCTTAGTTTACATGTTTGTTACTGTGACTATAACGTAGTCTAATTTTGGCAGAACTGTGCACACAGTAAGTGCTTTGTGTTGGACAGTCCCCTTGTTCCGTTTTCAGACGCGTCTAATTGCTTTAAACTGGAGGGTGGAGAGAAGACGGAGCTGGAGGTGAGGGTATCAACTCTCTCCTACTGAGTGGGGAACATGTGTAGGGTGTGTGTCCATATATGTCCCTGAAAGCTGCAAACGGATATGGCGGGAACCAGCCATACCAGCAAGCAATGTGAACGGTATCATAGCAGGTGTTGTAGTGCCACTGGATTTACTGTGCCTGCCTCCCAGCGGTCGAAGTGCATTAAAAAAAGTATGGGAACTGTGATGCTACATGCAGTGGGGGCCGGGTCTATGAGAGTGGGGGAAGGGACAAAGGTTTGGCAACAAAAAAATATAAAAGATTCTCTACGTTTTTTTTTGGTCTTTCACCATCAAGTAGCTACATATAAAATAACATGCATCTCAAAAGAAAAATACATTAAAAAAAAATTGTCACTCACTGGGAAATGCACTATAGTACATTATGAAACCTCTCTCAATAATTGCACTGCAGAGGAATATGTGTAACCAGGGAGCCACAGAATTAAGTCTTGGCTGGTGCAGTGGAACAAAGTGTGTATTTTAAGTGCTATGAAGTCACAGCCTGTGACAGAAAGCACTGTTAATGAGTCATTTTTTTAAACTTGCATTTCACATAGTATGAGATAGACTGCTACAAAATGCACAAAATGTTTAAGTTAAATGGCCTCTTCCAAAATATACATTTTATTAACACCCAGAGTGTATGCACTGCATTTTATTTTTACATTACTGTCTCTTTCACAATACAATTACAAGCACGCACATCACAGCCCAGTTAACTCTTCACACTACCATTTAGTAAGAATACATCTCCTCCATCACACAGCTTCGAATGCTTGGGTCAATTAAAGCCAGTACCAGTTCCAAAGCATCCTTTACATTTGCAGATTAACTCGTAGCAGACATTTGCATTTCTTTCAGACAAGCAGATGCCCTAGGCAGGAAGACCTGTTGAGCTGTCTGCCCAACTTCAATGTCACCTTACAGGAGACTAACTGAATGGCACTTTGACTTAGGCATTTAAACTGTCAGAATTAAGCAACCCAGGACGGCTGTCTTATTACAGAAAGTAGGGAATGGTGTGTCATAAATCATAAAAGGATGGGCATGGTCAGTGGGATGGGCCACTTTGACCACTGCTGTCTATACTACTGGCGAAGTGTCTGGTAAATAGTACCCCATCACATGAATAGCTCACAGGATGCACACTTGCTAACTGGTCATCACTAGTCATGTGCAGCGTTGGATCCATTGTTTGCTAGACATTGCACAATGTGAAGATTTGCATACACACCGCTTCAGCTTCTGGCTTCATTGTGGGTTAAAATACCCCATTTAAGCCTGCAAAGGGGACGTGGCTAGTGAATGGGAATGCGAACCCCAGAGCAAGCAGCAGATGGGCAGTCGGCGAGGGGGCAATATTCAAAGAGAATTATTTAGAAATGGGGTCTCTGGTTGGCAGTTAGTTTGCACTCTGTCCCAGAAGGGACCCTCAGTCTAGTCAGGGTAAGGAAGTTACACTCCTAAGACAACCCCTGCTCACACCCTTGGTAGCCTGGCACAAGCAGTCAGGCTTATCTCAAAGGCAATGTGTAAAGTATTTGTACCAACACACAGTAATACAGTGAAAACACCACAATAATTTAGAAACATTGCCAATATTTCTCTAAATCAAACAAGACCAAAACGACAAACATCCAACATATGCAAGTAAAGTTATGAATTTTTAAATTAAAAAGAGTCTTACTCAATAGAAAATAATGGATGCGTTGATGTTACCCAAAGTACATGGTTTGCGTAAAAATAAAAGCTGTACGGGCGAACGTGCGTCGGGAAAAGCCAGCAATGCATTGATTCCTTCCTCACAAAGGAGGCCGAGCATCATTTCTTTTCCGGTTGGGTAGGCGATGCGTTGTTTTTCTCTACTGCAAGATCCAGATGCATCGATTTCCAGACAGGAACACTGGATCCAGGCAGGTTCATGTTGATTTTCACACCTGGCGACGATGCTTGCGAAATATGGCCGCAAAGTGATGAGGGACCTCGCTGCGTGGGCGCTGGTGTCGATTTTAGCAGCCAAATGCAGGTGTTGCATCGTTTCTACAGCCGCAGTGAAGGTGATGCCTCAATTTCCCAGCCACAATGCAGGTGGTGGTTGATTTCTCAGCTGCGATGCAGGTGGTGCGTGGATTTCTGCCTTGCTTCCACCAGCTTCACCTTTCAAGGGCCCAGGGACTTTAGTGGGCACCACTTTGCAGGATAGGAGTCTCAGCAAGAGTCCAGGTGCTGGCGGAGGAAGTCTTTGATGGCCCTGAGACTTCAAAACAGGGGACAAGCTCAGTCCAAGCCCTTGGAGACACTTCACAAGTAGGAATATAAAGCAAAGTCCAGTCTTTGTCCTCTTTCAGGCAGAAGCAGCAACTGCAGGCCAACCAAGCAAAGCACAGTCACAGGCAAAGGGGCAGTACTCCTCCTCCAGCTCTTCTCCATTGCAGAGGTTCTTCTTGACACCAGATGTAATCTAAAAGTCTGGGGTTTTGGGTCCACTACTTATACCCCTTTCTGCCTTTGAAGTAGGCAAATTTCAAAGGAAAGTCTTGGTTGTTTAAAAGAGCCTGCCTTGCCCAGGCCTGGCCCCAGACACATACCAGGGGGTTGGAGACTGCATTGTTTGAGGGCGGGCACAGCCCTTTCAGGTGTGTCAGTTCCTCCCTCCCCACTCTAGCCCAGGAGACTCATCAGGATATGCAGGCTACATCTCAGCCCCCTTTGTGTCACTGTCTAGGGGAGAGTCATAAACCGCCCAACTGTCAGTCTGACCAAGACAAGGAATACACAAGCAGGCAGAAGCACAGAGTGGTTAAGCAAGAAAATGTCTACTTTCTAAAAGTGGCATTTTCAAACTGACAATCTAAAAAACAACTTTACCAAAAGATGTATTTTTAATTGTGAGTTCAGAGACCCCAAACTCCTGATCTCTATCTGCTCCCAATGGGAAATTACACTTAAACGATTTTTCAAGGCAATTCCCATGTTTCCCATTGAGAGGTCGGCCTAGCAATGGTGAAAAACAAATTTAACAGTATTTCACTATCATGACATGTAAACCTCACCAGTACATGTCCTACCTCTTAATTACACTGCACCCTGCACATGGGTCTACCTTAAGGGTAACTTACATGTAGAAAAAAGGAAGGTTAAGGCCTGTCAAGTGGGTGCACTTGCCAGGTCGAACTGGCAATTCTAACTGCACATACAGACACTGCAGTGACAGGTCTGGGACCTGTTTACAGGGCTACTCATATGGATGGCACAATCAGTGCTGCAGGCCCACTAGTAGCATTTGATTTACAGGCCCTGGTCACACACAGTACACTTTACTAGGGAATTACTAGTAAGCAAACATGGCAATCATGGATAAACCCATCACCAATACAGTTTAGACAGACAGCACTTGCACTTTAGCATTGGTCAGCAATGGTAAAGTGTCCAGAGTCCTAAAGCCAGCAAAAACTAAACTCAGCACAGGATCAAAAACAGGAGGTCAGAAGACAAAAAGACGGGAAACCCTACAGACAGGGCCATCCACAGTACAGCATGTGGTCAGTCAGTTTTCTATCTGTCTATGTTTTTGTTGTTTTGTTTACCCAAAAAGTTCAGTGTTTCATCCCTAACATTCTAGCTTGTTGTGTTGTCCCATGTTTAGCTCCCAGTACGTTAATTAATACTTGTGGGAGTTCAGTACTCTGTAACGGTGATGTACAGTTTCTTGGTGGGTTTCACTGTTTGGTCTTTCTGTACCTAGTAACAAGTGAACATTTGAATCATTTTATTTGATGTGTCACAAGAAATTAAATAGAAGCTTCTGGATATTGAGCAGTGTAGGAAGTTGGCTCTTTATGCACTATTTTAAAGTAAGAAATAGCATGCACAGAGTTCCAAGGGTTCCCCTTAAAGGTAAGATAGTGGCAAAAAGAGATAATTCTAATGTTCTAATTTGTGGTAGTGTGGTCGAGCAGTAGGCTTATCAGAGGGTAGTGTTAAGCATTTGTTGTACACACACAGGCAATAAATGAGGAACACACACTCAAAGACAATTCCAGGCCAATAGGTTTTTATATAGAAAAATATATTTTCTTAGTTTATTTTAAGAACCACAGGTTCAAGATTTACAATCAATACTTCAAATGAAAGGTACTTCACTTAGGTATCATAGGAACTTTGAAACAGCAAAATAGCATGTACAGTTTTGGCAAAAATGGCAATAAGCTATTTTAAAACTAGACAGTGCAAATTTCAACAGTTCCTGGGGGAGGTAAGTATTTGTTAGTTTTGCAGGTAAGTAAACCACCTACAGGGTTCAAAGTTGGGTCCAAGGTAGCCCACCGTTGGGGGTTCAGGGAAACCCCAAAGTTACCACACCAGCAGCTCAGGGCCGGTCAGGTGCAGAGGTGAAAGTGGTGCCCAAAACGCATAGGCTTGCATGGAGAAGGGGGTGCCCCGGTTCCAGTCTGCCAGCAGGTAGGTAACCCGGTCTTCGGAGGGCAGACCAGGGGGGTTTTGTAGGGCACTGGGGGGGGGGGGGGGGGGGGGGGGAGAGACAAGTCAGCACAAAAGGTACACCCTCAGCGGCACGGGGGTGGCCGGGTGCAGAGTGCAAACAGGCGTTGGGTTTGCAATGGAGGGAGCCTCTGGATTCCCTCTGCAGGCGTCGCGGGGGGGGGGGGGGCTCAGTGGGGTCAACTCTGGCTACTCACTGGGTCGCAGTCGCCGGGGAGTCCTCCCTGTAGTGTTGTTTCTCCGCAGGTCAAGCCGGGGGCGTCGGGTGCAGAGTGGAAAGTCTCACGCTTCCGGCGGGAAACGTGCAGTCCTTTTAAAGTTTGTTTCTTTGTTGCAAAGTTGTTTCTTCTTTGGAGCAGAGCCGCTGTCCTCGAGAGTTCTTGGTCCTTTTAGATGCAGGGTAGTCCTCTGAGGTTTCAGAGGTCGCTGGACCCTGTGGGACGCGTTGCTGGTGCAGTTTTTCTTGAAGTGGGGAGACAGGCCGGTAGGGCTGGGGCCAAAGCAGTTGGTGTCTCCGTCTTCTCTGCAGGGCTTTCAGGTCAGCAGTCCTTCTCCGTCTTAGGTTGCAGGAATCTATCTTGCTAGGTTCTGGGAGCCCCTAAATACTCAATTTAGGGGTGTGTTTAGGTCTGGGGGGTTAGTAGCCAATGGCTACTAGCCCTGAGGGTGGCTATACCCTCTTTGTGCCTCCTCCCTGAGGGGAGGGGGGCACATCCCTAATCCTATTGAGGGAATCCTCCATCTGCAAGATGGAGGATTTCTTAAAGTCAGCGTCACCTCAGCTCAGGACACCTTATGGGCTGTCCTGACTGGCCAGTGGCTCCTCCTTGTTTTTCTCATTATCTCCTCCGGCCTTGCCGTCAAAAATGGGTCCGTGGCCGGAGAGGGCGGGCATCTCCACTAGCTGGAGTGCCCTGGGGCGCTGTAATAAAGGGGGTGAGCCTTTGAGGCTCACCGCCAGGTGTTACAGTTCCTGCAGGGGGAGGTGAGAAGCACCTCTACCCAGTACAGGCTTTGTTACTAGCCACAGAGTGACAAAGGCACTCTCCCCATGTGGCCAGCAACATGTCTGGTGTGTGGCAGGCTGGCAAAACTAGTCAGCCCACACTGGAAGTCGGGTATGTTTTCAGGGGGCATCTCTAAGATGCCCTCTGGGGTGTTTTTCACAATAAAATGTACACTGGCATCAGTGTGTATTTATTGTGCTGAGAAGTTTGATACCAAACTTCCCAGTTTTCAGTTTAGCCATTATGGTGCTGTGGAGTTCGTGTTTGACAGACTCCCAGACCATATACTCTTATGGCTACCCTGCACTTACAATGTCTGAGGTTTTGCTTAGACACTGTAGGGGCATAGGGCTCTTGCACCTATGCCCTCACCTATGGTATAGTGCACCCTGCCTTAGGGCTGTAAGGCCTGCTAGAGGGGTGACTTACCTATGCCATAGGCAGTGTGAGGTTGGCATGGCACCCTGAGGGGAGTGCCATGTTGACTTAGTCATTTTCTCCCCACCAGCACACACAAGCTGGTAAGCAGTGTCTCTGTGCTGCGTGAGGGGTCCCCAGGGTGGCATAAGACATGCTGCAGCCCTTAGAGACCTTCCATGGCATCAGGGCCCTTGGTACCAGGGGTACCAGTTACAAGGGACTTATCTGGATGCCAGGGTGTGCCAATTGTGGAAACAAAGGTACAGGTTAGGGAAAGAACACTGGTGCTGGGGCCTGGTTAGCAGGCCTCAGCACACTTTCAAATCATAACTTGGCATCAGCAAAGGCAAAAAGTCAGGGGGTAACCATGCCAAGGAGGCATTTCCTTACAAGCAGCATGACAGATCCATAGCCCCTCCCACCCCCTACCAATTTGTAGGGCTTACCAGATCCAAGAAGTGGCATTTGGTTGGGCCAGTTACCAGTAAATATATAATTACCACTTTCCAACTACTGTGCAGCTAAGAATCACTGAATTACTATCAGAAAGAATACATTTTGGTGATTGTGTCTATTTTTAAGTTGCACCTACGAAATCATGGCTAGCCCATGTGCTCTCGTTTGCAAGACTCTTGTGTTCAATACTGAGCTTGGTGCTTGCCCATAACCTACAATTTGTTGGACTCACCGTTGTCTTCTTTGCTGCCTTCGCATTGGGCAGTACTTTAAATGCGTCACTTCCTTTTCTTGCTTGCCATAGCCTATGGCCCAAGTAAAGAATTATTATGTTAGACCTGGCATCCTTAGCGTGGTTTACCCTGTCTTTTTGCCTCTGCTTCCTGTGTCTTTGACTGGGTGCTGGACTTTGTTTTTGCTGGTTTTGGTACTCTGGGCACCTTACGACTGCTAACCAGTGCTAAAGTGCATATGCTCTCTATGTAAAATTGTATGTAATTGTCTTTCCCACGATTGGCATATCTGATTTACTAGTAAGTCCCTAGTAAAGTGCACTAGAGGTGCCCAGGGCCTGTAAATCAAATGCTATTAGTGGGCCTGTAGTACTGGTTGTGCCACCCACGAGTAGTCCTGTAAACATGGCTCAGACCTGCCACTGCAATGTCTGTGTGGGCAGTTTTAAATTGCCGATTCGACCTGGCAAGTGTACCCACTTGCCAGGCCCAAACCTTCCCTTTTTGTACATGTAAGGTGCTCCAGTGATGCCTCATCTTTCTGACTCCCTGCAATTTCTTTGTTTTCTAAAGGTACTGTACCTGGGGTCCGTGCGACTCTCTGACTGTCCCGCACTACTCCCTCACACGTGGCATCGCACTGTTGAGAAGGACTCCATCAAGACGTTGTGATAGCCCCAGTTGGAGCTATTGTGTTTTCTAAGCGCTTTTCTGAGATTTAATCTTTAAAAATGCTTATCTTTGCTTGTGTATGCTGGATTGCCGTTGTTTTGGTCTTGTTTTACTCAGACAAATATTAGCTTTTACTAAACTGGTATGGAGTACTTTTGTAGTGCTTTCACTGTATTACTGTGTGTACACAAATACTTTACACATTGCCTCCGAGAATAGCCTGACTGCTCGTGCCAAGCTACCAAGGGGATGAGCAGGGGTTGTCTTAGCTGTATGACTTCATTACCCTGACTAGAGTGAGGGTTCCTACTTGGACAGGGTGCAAGCCCCTGCCAACTAGAGATCCCTTTCTAACATGCTAGAAATAAAAAGTGACTGACATAGATGAAGCTGCAAACCAATAGATTCTGCCAATTGGTCTAGAAAAAGTGCACTATGAGATTTTCTCAAATATTGTTTCATTTACATACACAGGGGGACACTTTTTCACATTCTGTGAAGAAAATGAAGCTTTCTGTAGTAAAAATATTGAAAAGAATGGGGCTCTTTCCGGGAGACATGCCTTCAATAGCAGACATCGAAACAGGTTTATGCATGCCATCAACAGAGACCAGATTAATAAAACAGGAGATTTAAAATGCCCTGGTAACTGAAAGAATCACCACGGAAATGACTAATCTTTTTGTTTCACAAATGTTTGCTTTGGAAACACTTTTCTCACTTACCTGAAGAGCCACAAAACACAACACTACAGGAAAGGCAGTCCCAAATGTGGTCACTAAAATAGTTTCCAAAAAGAAGGAAAGGCTATGGGCTTGGACCATAAAAGACTTCTGTGCAGTGGTCAAAATGTTCCGATTTAACTTGAGTTGAAAGAACCAGACAAACAAGTTTCTTACCTTTGGTAATAATCTTTTCATTCTGGTGGCTACTCTCATCACACTTTCCTCAAATAGTGAATCTCTCCCTGGTGCCAGACTGGATCCAGAAAACTCAGTGCAGCAGCTGTTGCATACCAGAAGATGGTGCACTGGTCTATCCAGCGTTCGGACATTACCCCATGGAGACACATGCAGACGCCCCCCCCCCCCCAATGGACTGACAGCAATTTATCCAATGACATTTTCCAAACCCTCAGGTGCAAGTGCAATTGAGCAACTGACAAATTAGAAACATTGACAGCATGCGTCATCTAACCTGGAACCTTTTTATTTTCAAAAGCCCATTCCACAGAAAGGGGATGGGAGTGGGAGAAGGCAGTGGAATCTGCAGTTACAATATCCACCAGAAAGAAAACATTACTACCATCTAAGCATCTGTGTGTTGCGTGTAGTGCTGTAGATTCAGATGTTCTGCATACTGCAGCAGTATATTTTGGCTAAGACATTACAACTAGCTCTTCTTTGAAGATGTGTCGAGCCCCAGGATGCACTGTGCCTCCTCTGCAGTTCACAAGGTGCAAGCTTTTTTGCTTAGCTGGTGAAAGGTGATAGTGGAGTGCTACTCTGATGAGCTGTATTATAAGATTGTAAATAATGTGAAGGTGGGAAGCATGTTCCATCACTGACAGCTCAAAAAGGAAGAGGGTGGGTACACCTGAATCTACAGCTGTATACATTACAAACAGATGCTTACAGTTCAAGTAACATTTCCCATTCGTAGCACGTGTGGCTGTACATACACATGCTCTGCATCAACTGTAAAGCAGTTTCCTACCAAGCAGTGGTTGACGGGCAGATGTTTGGAATAATGTTCTTAAAGTCTGGCCAACCACAGCCTGTTGGCAGGTTAATGAACAAGTTACTTTCTTTTGGTAACGCCTAATCTGGTAGAGACTATATCTAGCAGTACATTCCTTACCTTTGAATTTCCTAGGTGTCAGACTGGATCCAGCAGATTCTTCATGGGCAGTACCCCTCTGCACCAGTAGGTGGAATCGATCGGCTTGGAGTGTGTCACCTGAGAGGGGACCCATCTGGTTCTGTCCCACTCTAGTGGGCCACCCCCAGGGATCTATTCATGGAACAGGACTAGCAGCGGACGTACCTTCTTGACCTTCCCCGGTGCCGGCCACGATGTCAACACTCCCGGAGCCCACAGGCAGCGCCATCCCCACTGTGATACCCGACTCCAACTGAGTTGGAGGGGTGTGCCCCAACGCCAGCAGGAACCATGCTTCCTAGAGCGGACCCTGAGCCCTAATCCCCTGGTAAAGGCCTCGGGAAGAAATGGTAGGGGTTGCTGGACCCTGCAGAATACCAGCCCTATGCAGAAGACCCAAATATGGAGTGGTGAAAGGAACTGGGTGAAGAGAGTGGACAAGATACTTCTCCAGATACTGGTATTCTTTTTTCCCCTCGTACTGTGGCTATGGAGGAGGAAGCCTCATTTGCAATAGTGGTGCAGAGGGCGGCTGAGGTCCTTGACCTTCAGTTTCCCTTGGTGGCAGTCTAGACTAAAATCTTGACAGAGGTGTTGAAACCATGAGTTTCCTCGTCCGAAACCCTACTTCCCATTCAATGACGCCTCACTGTCATCCATTTGGGGACTTGATCCAAACCTAACACAAGGGCTCCTGTGAACAGGATGATTGTCCGCCACCACTACCCTGCCTCATGGGACCCAAACTTCCTCATCCTTCCCTGGAGAGCTTGTTGGACCAAGCCACGACATCCCAAGGCACACTTCCTACCACCCTGCCGGATGGGGAATCCAAGAAGCTGGATTCTTTGGGAAAGAAGCAGCTTTCTTCCACCAGCCTGGCATTGCTGTCTGTGAACATTGCATCCCTTTTGGGCCATTACGTCCACACTCGGTGGAACACAGTTGCACAAGTGCTGCCACAGGTTCTGGAGGAGGCCCGGACCGTGCTCTCTCAGGCTGCTGCCAATGAGAGAGATGCAGCAAAGTTCAGAATATGAAGTGGACTCGACACAACCCACTTGCTGAATAGAGCGGTTCATCAACAGTGGCCCTGAGGTGCCACACCTGGTTGAGTAAGTCTAGCTTAAGCAGGAATGTCCAGGCTTCCCTTAAGGACAGGTCCTTCTAGGGCACCCATCTCTCTGAGGACCAGGCAGATTCAGCACTGGAGTGCTTTAAGGACTCTCATGTTAAAGCCAAGTCCTTGGGCCTCTCTGCACCCCACATCATCTACAATATGCCTTTCCATAGCCATGAAAGGGGCTTCCAGCTACATCAATTCTCTCCCACCTGCCGATCTGCGCATGTTCCCCAGCCTTTGTGTGGCCGAGGGCACAGTAGTCAGATGCCTCGTGGGTAAGGTAGCCAAGGGTCTGGTCAGTCCACCCCTGTACTATCATGGGCACCCATTTAGCAGCAGGATTCGCCATCACCTGCCCCACTGGCAGTCCCTAACATTGGACAGGTGTTTTTTGCAGATTGTCCTGGGGCTACTCCCTTCCCTTCAAGACTATCCTTCACTCCATGCCACCATCTCATGACCAGCTGATGGAGAATCATCTGTCCGTTCTCTGCAAAAAAAGTTGCAGCTCTCTTGGCCAAGGGAGCCACAGAGTCACGGTCGGCGAGCGTGTTTTACCAGGGGGCCCCAGTGACCACGAGTAGTTGCTGGCATCTAGCCCCTAAAGCCAACCACCTGCACATGCGCAGAAGGTCTATAGCGAGCACTGGCCCTTGGGGGTGGGGGCACCCGAGGTTGGTAGCCTACCAGGCAGGCGGGCCCCCTCCACAGCAATCCAGTTTGGAAGGTATGAACAACCCTGATGGAGAACCTACCACTGGGATTCGTGGCGTAAGGAGAGACAGGGTTTGGGGTAATAGGAAAACAGTCATGATCTCATTCACAGCCACCAACATTGGGTACGCAGGAATGAACTGTTTTAGTTAGTGACAGGAATGTGGATGTATTAGCGTACTCTGTTAAGGCTAGGCATCCCTTGAACTCTGTAAATACTTTGTGAATATGATTGTGGTTACTGTGTATAATTTTGATTATGATTAATAATATTTTGTCAATAAAAATACGGCAGAGGTTTTACGACTCCTAATCCCAAAACAAAGTGCATCTAAGGGTTAATTTAAGCTTGCATGGGGGGGGGGGGGGGGGGTTTAGGGGGTGAGTGGTGTTTGGTGGTAAGAGGCCTCGGCGATACTCGGCCATAAGAGGTAGTGCGTGAAAAGCACAGTGGATTCAGTGTGCACTTTCTTCCTTCATGTCGTACACACCCCTAGGGTGGAGAGGGGGTGGAGGGAGTGGTAACAGAGTTCAACCCTCCGTAGTCTTGACTGCCATACACAGTGCTGAATGGCTTTCTTGTAGATATGAATGAGTGAAAGATTTTTGGGTGTGGGTAGAAGATCTCAATGCACTTTGAGCCAATATATTCCACATGGCACAGTTGCTTTCAAGCCACACTTAAGATGGCCCTGCTTCGTCTCACAAACCAATGTGCTGTCTCATTCAAAATTCACCCAATACTCTGTCAAGAAACACTGATGAGGCTAAACATTAATTAGCCAAAACAATGGCGGCAACTGGACAGATAAAACTATCACCAAAGGATTAGAATATATGCACTGGCGAAGTCATAAGGTCAAGTGGGGAGAGGACATTAAAAAAAATATAAAAAAACACCAGCAGGATGGAAAGGAGTGTGAGCAACAGATGAGCTACTACGGGGTTGTGAAAGGAGGATACAACAGGAAGAGTAAACACAGAAGAGATCAAGAAAATACATGTACGCGCAAGGAGGGCTTAAGGTAAACGAGGAAAAAGTTATTTGTACGCAAGCAAAGACAGGAGTGGAAAGACACAAGTCAACCAAATCAGAATACTGAGACCGAAATGCTCCTGGGCTGGACAAAGACATGAAAAGGGAGGGAATGCCACTGAAGCAAGGAGAACTGCTAGAGACAACAAAGCCATCCAGTCATGAGGAAAGTCCTGACTAAAAGCATGTATGTATAAAGGAAACTAGATCTGGCCAAGTGACAGCTAGACTAACTGAAAGAATGCTAAAACCAGGGTCACTCTGGCAAAAAACTAAACCGAGGTTTAGTGATTGTTGGGCTTTCCTAAGCATGCAAAACATAAAATGGAACTGCTTCCAATCTGTTCAAAGTGCATGCAGTACCTCCACTAGCTACCCAGGGTAGTCTTCTCTTGGTGCCCCCGTAAATCCAGTTTTTGTCGCAGCATGTTAAGTTGCCACTGCCTTCTTTCCCTACTGTCATGTAGGTGTTTTCTACCAACACCCATTATGCGTCAACATTCGGAGTTCATCTTCACTAACTACGTTATCAAATCCTATTACATGGGTGATATTCCTCACATGTTCATCTGAATTGTGGCAATAAATAAATGAAACAATAAAACATTTCACACAACTTGCTTTAATAAAAATAAAGTTTATACCAACTAATCCATTTGAACAGCGTTTAACAGAAACATTAGCTTCACTGACAATTGAACCACTGTTCCGCAGAGCCCATAATGAAACAGCTGAGCTCAATTAACTGCAAAATAAAGCAGGTCTGAAGGCTCACGTGTTGGATGCAACATTTCCCTTTTGTTCAACCTGGTTTAACTTAACGTAGGAGCCCTGTCACATATTAATTGACAACAGCGCAGAACGGCTAGTCTTCTGTAAGTGATTGTAGTTTCTCTGTTACCAGATGTGTAGGAACCAACTGGTTCATCGTTGTTCCACAACTAAAAACACTTCAACACGTTGTCATGGCAACTGGATCCATGATTACACAACAATAGTCAACTGGGAAAACCCATGCAATGTTGCATCATTGGATCCCGTCACAGAAAACCAAGTGTCATATTAACGCAATACACACCGGTTGGTGTATATTTATATGTAAGGAATCCCTCTACAAAACCAGAACACAATTAGCTTTGTCATGAAAAAAATATGTTTAGCCACTTGCACAGGAAAAATTCACTATAATGCCAATCAATGATGGATGATTACATACCCGTGTCTATAAAACACCGGCAAACGTAGTTTGTAAAACAAATCAAATTCCATTTTAAAATGAGTTTTTAGTTGTGGAAAATGAACAGTAGAAAAGAACCCTGATCTGGTAAGCTGCAGAAATCAAACACCCAAAATGCTCTGTTCAGAACCTTGCACAAGACACCAGTTGACACCACATACAACGTCATCAAAGACATCAGTTAAGACACTACATAATCTTACCAATGATATCCGTAACCTCACAAAGGATTCTCAATTGTTTTCATTTTTTTTTTTTTTAAATATTGTAATTTACTGCCCTGCTGTGTGCCATCGTTTTTGTTACCACATCATTTCACCTTTGGCCAATTACTATACAGACCTTTTGCCTAGGTAACCCACAACACACGGCTTTGGTCAACCATGTGGTAATTGCGAGGTGATGAGTTTCTAAGTTATGTCACTGATGTCATTTATGACGTAGTGGATCAATTGGGGTATAGTGGTAGCAGTTATGGTTAAAACCTTGACTTGAACATTTCAGTGCTTTTTTAGTTTTTGTAATGGCACAGTTTCACTGGTTTTTCATGTTTTTTTTCTTTTACTATGCTACGGTCTTATGCGCAAAAGAAACCATAAATTACCCTTAATACTTGTTTCAGATAATTATTGGCATTTCATTACATATTGCGTGCAAATCAAATGTTTTTATATTCACTATTCCTTATCATCTGTGTGGCCAACCCCCAGTTGCATGTGGGGGTGGATGCAGGCCGTGCGCCCAACTCATGGTGCTGTATATTCCTGATGCTTACTACTTTTGGCCATATATGGTAACAGCAGATCTCAGTACTTGGGCCTCTGGCCTGGCCTTGCTCCCAGGACTCGAGCCCAACCTTCCAATTGGCCATCCTCCACTGGGGATGACCTTTTACCATGGAAAATGGAGGCCGACTGCAAAGCCTGATCTGCCATGCACCCAAACTTCAAAGCAGTCACAAACCCTTGGCGTGCATAGACTCTAACTTTCTTTTCATGTCTTTTTTATTTTATGGTCTGAGAATGTTGTATGGAATCTGTAGACATCCAGGGATACCAAAAGGCCATGTGAACCTTCAGTGCAAGATTGGCTCCGTGGACCCCGCTCGGCTCCTTTAACCAACCATACTATTGCTTATTAACCAAATTTGAGGGCTGTGGTAGCCCTTTTTAAGCTCCACTTTCATTTTGATGAGGGCCAAGATATTGTGGCTCTGTCTCCTTATACTCCATCAAACTTTTTGAGAATGCAGGGGCAAGTCACTCATTTTGTAATGGCCACAAATGCAGTTTTCCTGTTACCGCCACCGACCCATGTCTACAGAATGCCCCCTCACCCAATGGGATTTGTTTATTTTTCTAAAAAAATTGATTTGTAGGTGGTCTGAGAATAGTCAAGATACAACTCTCATATTTTTTTTTTAATTCAAGTATTTTAAAAACGACCAAGCAGACTTACACCAAACCATAAAAAACCTCCAACAGTGGATAAAGCTCTAGTTTCATGCCACTTTGGTTCAATTCGATTCAGCAGATAACACTGTACCAGACAGCAAAAAACTGCTTCTCCTAACAATGTCACGCAATGTCCTACAACCTACACTCCTCAGGCCCCACGCAATGTCTTTCTCCTCTGGACCAACATAAAGATCCACCACACAATTTCATCTTAGGTACATCCATGATGTGATGTCCCTGGCACTGAGCACTGCCCTGCCAAACAGTGAGGAGGTTCCTAATGTTTTTCTGCACCAAGACTAACTACACCCTTGGAACAATACGTAGTCCCTTTGTACTACTCTTGCTTTAGGTATCACTGCTATCTCAAACCACACTAAAGGCCTCCCAAGATCCATAAAACAAACAACAAGCCCTGCTGTTGAGGAACCTCAGCAATGGCAGGGGAATGTAGGTCAGAGCACAATAGCAGAAAGTGACAAATTAGGAGCAACCATTACAGACGTGCCTGAGAGGAAATCATTGAATTACAGGCGGCACGATTTCTGATCTATCCAGCATACAACTACGACATTGAAATCACATTGTTTACATAATCCTCTTGGCAAGCACAGTTGGACTATGTAAATAAAGTGTACTGGAAGTGGTTCGATGACTGAATTTCACATGGCTGAACTGAGGGCTTTGGAAGGAATGGAACAGATGGCTTTAAAGTTTGTGGGCTGTTCCACGCAGAGGACCAGTTTGGGGGTCCGTGACAAAAGCCTCCCAAGGGCAGAGACCAGCAGGCCACTTAAGGCCTGAACTCGCAAAAGAAAGGTGCGCTGATTGGTTGGCATTCTTCAAACCGGCCAAACATGCGCGATGGAAATGGGCATCACAGCGTTTAAATAGGGTGCAGGACAGCACCCCAAGAACAAGAGACCCCCAGCATTGAACAACGCCCGAAGACCTCACCTCGTCGTGGGAAGCAGCACTATGGACACAGCGCCACAGCCGGCCCTGGTGTGAGTGAGCAGAGTGGATGTGCCACCAAGGAGCGGAGACTGAAGAGCAAGAGCAAAACAGGGCATTAAGTTGGGGGCAGCAGCATCAAGAACCGACCACAAGGAGTGGCAACCAGAGCGAGAGAAAAAGGCACCGGAGGAAGCAGTAAAATAAGCATGGGCCAATGGCTGCAAGGCACCACAGGTTCAGTTGCTGCAGAATCAGAGTGGGTTTGGGGACAAAGCTCTGGCAGTGCATCGGCTGCCAGGAGCAGAGGCCAACGCCCTCCCGAGATTCCGTTTTTTAATTTTATTTATTTTTTAAAGGGACAGCGCAAGCACTGTACTTCCTAATTTGACACGGACGGGAGACTGAAAAGAGGTTACACTTAATCTATTTGAGGCTGCCAGCATCAACAAAAGTGAGCGGAAGGCATAAAGAGAGGGGGGGGGGGGGGAGGGGACACAGGCAGACACCCTCACGAGATTTGTCGTTTAAAGGGACAGCGCCAGCATGGCGCTAGCCCATTTTGGACAGGGACTGAACTCCTTCCAAGGAGGTCGCATTTAATTTACATGTTGCACCAGAGCAGGGACAGCCCCTACTAACTTTGGTAATTCCCCACTTAGAAGAACCCACAGCAAAGGGTTCTGTAACAAAGGTCGTGCTCTTGCCTGCAAAAGCAGGCATGAGCAAGGACGTGTGTGAAAGCCCCCTGCATGTTAGGGGGATGATGGTGAGGCACTGGTAGAGCTGTCGGAGGACAAATGGGAAGAGCCACGGAGTAAGCGTATCAGAAGCCGGAGTTGGACGACAATCTCGAGGAATTATTAAGGAGAACTAGAGGGCTGCAGGCCAGGCAGAGTGGTGGCATTGAAAGTAAGAGAGATGCAAGACCACCTAAGCAGGGCCTGGCTAAGACAGAAGACTGGGCAAGAAGGTGCGGAGAAGCAATAACTAAGGACCGGGCAAGAAGAAGGTGCGGGGAAGCAATCAATGTGTGACAAGGAGAACAGTGCTCCCTCAAGGGCTCAAGGTGGCTGCAGCCAGAACGGCACCCCCAGTCAAGTACGCAGCTGCCCAGGGCCCAAACAGGGTAAAGGAACAGTAATGGCCTGACCCTCAAAAGTTGAGTCACACCACAACAGACCAAATCAAGGTGACAACCCTCCTACCCCTCTGGACAGTGAGGGGACAAGAGTCGGGAGCAGCGATAATGACGGGATGCAGAGCAAGACCCCTGGAGACAGTGCAGCGGTGACCACAGAACCAGCACAGGAGCAGTGGACAGCACAGGAGGGTGACCAGCCAGCACAGTACAAACCTTACTTGAAGTGCAGTACAGGGCTGGTTAATGGGAAAATAAACTTTGGCGAGCAGGTGGGGGTAGTGAACAGCACCCAGCAACACCTTCTTGGGCGGCAAGGTACCTTCAGTCACACCCAGCATAGCCAACCTGGTCTATGGGTGGGGAGGAATGGGTTTATGGCCCCAGCAACCATACCCTTTGACACCTACCGCAGGCAGGCAGTGGGGGGCTAGGCCGGGCTCAGCACCTGCATTTCACCCGGGCTATACATCATGCTGTTGGTCAGGCATGGTTCCCTGGAAGGGCCAGGCCACAGGAGGGGCCACCACTGGGGAGGCATCCGAAACGAGCAGGCGCACAGTGCAGACTCAGGAGTGGCAGAAGTGTCTGACAAGGAGGGGCAAGCACCTGGGGACAAACAGGACAAAGCAAAAGATGATGGCAAGGAAGGGGGACAGGCAGCGGCTCAGGATGATGCCCCCCGCAAAGGGACCAGCCCCAAAGGCCTGGGTAGGAAGGGCAAGCCAATGGATGGGAACAGGGAAACCAGCAAGTGAATATATCGGACTGTCCTCTGGGGACCTACCCATAATAGCCAGGGAAACAGGCCTTGCTAGCCTAATCCCACTGGCAGTGAAGAAAACGATATGGAGAAAAGAGTTTATAGCTATACTTTCCCTCCTCGAGGTGCGGCAGGCTGAGTTGGACTGGACAACACATGACAAAAAAAGACAAAGATAAAAGGGAGAGGTGCCGGGCCAAGGAGAGATGTATAGAGAAGCACCATAGGGTATGCCTTACACATGGAGTCAAAAAGGACCTACAGCAGTGGCTGGGATTCCTGAATAGCTTTAATGGAACACTAATCTGGGGGGAACTCTGAGTCTCCATAAGGCAGCTCAAACTATTCAAAAATGCAGCAGGGGCACAGGTTTCGGGGCTATCCTGGGATAGGCATGGACAGAAGCCCGCTGGCCAGCCTGATGATGTGCGGGCGGAGTCACCAAGAACATCATGGTGTTGGAATGCTTCCCCATAATTGTTGCCTTCTCAATACAGGGGAACAGACTTGCGAACAGGTATATCACGCTATGGTCTGGCAATCACACGGTGGTCCAAGCGTTAAATCTCGGGACAGCCCAATGCCCCTTGAGAGTGTGCCCATTCTGCCATTTAATCGGCTGTCAGCTAAGGGACATCACTGCAGTGAGGACTAGACATATATTCCCGGTTGCGAAAACTCTGTGGCTGACGCAGTATCTTGTTTCCAATGGCACGGGTTCAGTAAGCTGGCTCCTCACACAGACTTGTGCATAACCCTGGTACCTGGGTGGCTGTGGGAACTAGTGAAACCCTCCTGATAATGTTGGTGGACAACGTGTTAGCCCCCAAGATGGCAGCAAGATACAGTAAGTGCTGGGAGGTCTTCCAGGGAGTCACCAGCATGAAGGGGTGGGGCAAGGTCCCTGCCGAGGAGGTACAAAAGTTTATACACTGGGCCTTCACAGGGGGCAGGAGCAAAGCATGGGCAAAGCATGGGCATAGGCCCATAGCGTTGTCTCATACAATACAAATTTATCCTCGAAGTGGACCCCACTAACTCCTACTGCAGGGTGGCCATGAAAGGGTGGGGTAGACTACAGCCCAGGTACCAGGACCAGCGACTAACCATTGAATTCATGTTAGGGCAGCTAATAGCAGCTCTACCTAAGGTATGCAGGACAGAACACAAAATCATGCTGTTCAAAGCGGCTTTCATGCTGATGTTCTTCGGGCGTATTCATAGGTGAGCTCGTTACATCCTTATGATCAAACCTGGGTGGGTGGGTGGTCGAGGGGGATGGGGGAACCAACATATGACAATCCAGCTACAGAGGTCCAAAACAGACTAAGGGGGTAATGGTACATATTCTCACCGTTATTGCCTTAATGAGGGCACACTGTGCAGCATGAAATAGTACATGGGGCAAGGCATCCATAAGGGCTCACAGCAGTTTTGGCATGAGAGTGGCTCCTACCTCAGCCGCTTTCAATCCAGAGCAGTGCTCAAAATGGCCGCTGCAAAAGCTGGGCTTCCCCCTGACAAGTTTGGTTCCAACTCCTTCCGCATAGGCCCAGTGGCAGTGAGTGGGATGGGCGAGGAAAGGATAAAAAGCCTGGGCAGCTGGGCGTGTGGCACATTTAAGGGTTACATCCGGCCTACGTCTTAACCCCTCCCCCTCTCTTTTCTCACGGCAGGCCCACAACACTGGGTGCAGAGTATGGATTGTTGCCGATTCGCATGTCTCGCGGACACAGCAGTGAGCAGCGCAAAAGAACCGTGGAGGACTTGGGATGACGAGCATGTCTGTGTCGTGTCTGGGCCAGCCTTAAGATGGGCCCAGTTGCTCCCCTTCGTGTAGAGTGCTTTGTGGTGGGAAGGCAGGCCAAATGCTGTGTAATACATCTGGGGGGAAAGACCTAACTTGCTTGGGTAGGAAGGACTGGTTGGGTGTGATGGCATCAGGCCTCACAGCAGTGGCACGACTGTTACATCCTGCTGACATTTTATGGTCTGTAATCTTAGCAAGCCAGAGTGGAGGGAACCAAGGACCATGAGGCAGTGTAAGGATCCAGGAGGACGTTGAACATCTCCATGGCCAAAATATGCAGGGCCCACAAGTGGGGTTTCTTGAGGAAGGGGTTCATCAACCTAAGGATAGTGAGGCTTTATGAGTCAGATGGCATCCACCTGACAGGGGTAGGCATGGATATGTTCTTGTTAAACATAATTGGAGCATTAGAAGAAATAGGGTTCCAGTACAACAGGTAAGAAAGGGGGAACTGCCTTTGGTCAGGTAACCACATGCAGCCTGGCAGATAAAAAAAAAAGCTGGACGGATAGCACACTAGCCTAAAGAAAGAGAGCTGCTCAAGTAGTATCCTTGAGATGTCTCACGGCAGGGACATGGGGGAGCAGACAAACGTCAATAAGGGTTAGCAGCGGGCGAACACGGCACTTGCAGTCATGGCAAGGCCAGAGGGCCGCCCACTGTGATTTGGTGGCAAGGGAACCCTAGCCGCAAAAACGCTGACTACCTGACCAAAGAGCCCTCAAGAGGAAAGGCTGTGCAGGAACACTGCCGACAGGTAACATAACATGCGAAACACAGGGTAACACGAAGGATAAAGAAAGCTTTTATTGTGCTTTTAACTTAATGACCAGTATAGCGATGTTTATTTACGAGTCGATAAACTGCGGCTGTTTTTATCACAATAATGTCTCCCCTCCATTTGTGCTACAAAAAAGAGGGGGGGATTTGAACCAGGGGTACCCAAGAGCAGCCAGGCGGGGGGGTTGGTGTCTAGCACGTCTGGGGAGGGGTTATTAATAGTCACTCTAAGGTCAGTGTGACTGCTAGCGAGCTACTCTGGCAAAAATTAAGAAAAAAACAAAATGATGACTAATTGATAATGAACAGCAGAGCTGGGAGAAGGGGGACTAATCAAGGAGTCTGTGTATAATTTGACATGCTGAGTAAAAGCAATCCTAACTGAAGGATGAAAATGAAAGTCAAAACTAAAAACTAAATAGCAATGAAAATCTTACATAAATGTCTGCAAACATCCTTTAGTCAGAATCACAACCTGTAATTTGCATTGTGGGTATAATAAACCTTCTGACAAGCAGCTGCACTTTATTAACTGTGAAAAAGGACTGAAGTCACTTGTGTCCTTGCAGAATGAAATCGTCGTGGTAGTGAAAATGGGAGTTGTTCCTCCTCTGTTCTTTGGAGAGAAAGCTGGTGTACTTCACCATCAGAAGTCAAGATGTGGACCAATGCCAGGGAGGGTAAGGGGGGTTCCTCGACACATCCAACAATCCACTAATTTCCACATGTTATAATAAATGATCAAACGTAGTGCCTTATAGCCTAGCCTACATCACATTGTGCAGCAGCGATCTAACGCAATATTCCCTGATGAAGGCCAAGGCTAGTTCTGTTCAAGGGGTCATTACATGGAGACATGCTTACAGTACACATGCCAATAATGACCGTTGCCCTCAGAACAATCCTATGTGTGAAGCTAGAGACTAAATCCCAGTTTACAAAATATTTTAGACTGCCACTATTTCATATCCTTGGTGGTAAGCTAAGGCAGTGCTTGCTCCGAACACCTTTTACCAAACAGGATTCGGAACATATTTGTGTGGCTAGCACGTCTGGGCATATTTGGTGTGTGGTGTCTTTTTGCTGTGGTCATGTGTTCTGTTTTTGAGCTACTTCATTTTTGTGCTGCGTTACTTCAATTTTATTGAGTTGCACTGCAGTTCTCCGTCTTGTGTTCTGTTTTGACTTATGTGATATGCCCTGTTTTACATTTCTCAGCATGCTATTGTGTAATTTTATGTTGTTTACTTTAGAGATGTCAACAAATGCTGTTGCATTAACAGCTAAATGCAGCACATGCCTTGAAAGTTCCTGTGACGATCAGCCACTTACCAAAGTCTAAAGTGTTAAAATTCTGCTTCTTCTACTCTTCAAATACTTGACATGAGTCAGCCCAAAACTGTGGGAGACGAGACCGAGCCTAAACTTAGCGCGCTCACTTTGAAATACAGCCCTAGAGCTCTAAGTAAACCAAAGTGAGAACGGCAGCACAATATAGTTTACACTTGAGATACCTTCAGTAGTGAATTCCAAATGAATCTGCATTTCAAAATTATTACAGTTAAAATACACCCTTTCAAAAACTTACTTTACATAAAGATCCAAATGCCTGGGAAAATCAATTTTGCCTGCGAGAATCTTCTGATAAATTCCAAACGGGTTGTCATCAAAAAAGGGAGGAAATCTGTTAAATGTAAAATGGAATTTATTGCCCTTAAGAACCATCAATTCAATATATGTTACAATTAACATTCAAGTAAGTTTTCGGTAAGATTTCTCTGCTCCACAAACAATCATACATGTATTCTAGGAGAAAGCACTGCAAAACTTTGAGTCACTGTAAGGAATCTTATCTGCCCAAGATGCGGCCGCAATGTGCTTTTAAATTCGCTGGATATTTTTGCCGTGTTGGGCCTGGTGAGCAAGACTCCGTTCATGTGTGTTCTGAAAAATACATCCCCTCTCTTCTAGTTCTGTGGTTAACAGAAGGCGGTGCGACTGGTCTAACATTCTGAACCTTCACTCGGCTCACAGTGAGAGCTAGAAAACATTATTAGCCAATACACTGTGAAACAAGTGCAAGAGCAGAGGACCATAGCTGCTTGGTGGCATGAGAGCTTGCGGGTAGGAGGCAAGAAAAGGTAATGTTTTCATCACCACACCATCATAACTGGCCATGTACCGCTACAGATTGCTGACGTTCTGTTACCCGTAGCCTCTCCATTGCTGTGTGCTCCATAGTCTTCCTCTCCATATCTTAACCTAGTGTTGCGCTGTCTACTTTATGTGCTATTTCCCATTGCCACCTGCCTCTCTTCCTTTGCCAGTGTCTCCTTTGATCCCCACCTACTCCAATCCTGGTCGCCCAGGGTTATGGTGAGAGTTTCTGGGAGATTTCCGAAGCCCTAAACCAACCATTCTCTCTAGAGCATGCTGGCCTAATGCTCTGGGCCAAGAAGCAAGGACAGCTGCAGCGCCCTTCACCCCGTCTCACCATTAGCAACACAGACAGGCGCGACTGTCATGCTGCCCGTAGCCTGCCTCTCTTGCATCTCTGTACTGAGCAGTGGGACGGTAGGCTTTAGAGACTGGGACAAACGCCAGGACAGTGAGAGTGAGGGGGGTGCTCGAGAGAGAGCCTCAGAAAGTGCAGCTACTTCTGGAGCCTGAGGTGAAATGGATGAACCTGCTCATTCCCACCTTACAGTGGGCGGGTGTCCGAGGAAGCGGGGACCGATACTCCCAGGGAATACATCAGTGCCTTACCAAGCGATTAAAGGAAGAAAGTGAGGAATTTATGAATGAAGAGAATAAACAAAATGGGTCAATCATGTGCCAGCATGTGCATTACTTCTTAGGACTAGTGAGCCGACGAGCAAGTGTTCTTCCACAGATCAGAATAACTAGGTGCACTGAATTCAAAGGGGGCTTTTGGTGACACACAGAAACAACTGTATTGCAAGAACTGCTCATATTTCTTGTATGTTCCTTAAAAAGTATTATGGAAACACTGCAAGACGAACAAGTTACTTACCTTCGGTGACAATATATCTGGTAGAGACATATTCTAGTTGCAGATTCCTTACCTTAGAATTTTTCCCCAGACGGTAGACTGGACCCGGAGAATTTTCTTTGAGCAATACCCCTTCATGCCGCCAGGTGGCATCGGTTGACTGCGCGGGCGTCGTGGTCACTGTGATGATGTCACGGTCGTATATAGGTGCCACCCCGGCACGCTGACTGCAATTTCTTTTTACGACTTTCCACACCAGTAGTACGGAGCCATGAAGAACAAAGAATGGGGCGCCAAAACTAGGGCACTTAAAGGGAAGCTCCTGTCCCTAGAAATCAGTTTGCAGACGGGTGGGGGTTGGGGTGGCAATGGGCGGGTCGGTAAGAAAACTGCAACTAGAATGCGTCTCTACCAGATATATTGTTACCAAAAGGTAAGTAACATGTTCATCATATAGAGACTTCTAGTTGCAGATTGCTTCCCTTAGAATAGATACCCCGAGCAATACCATCCCTGGTTGTGGGCTGCGAACTAAGATCACACCACAAAGTCCTGCAGGACTGGAGGGCCTAAGTAGCCATCTCGGCAGACTTGACTATCTGCGCAGTAATATTTAGTGAACGTGTGCAGGGATGCCCACGTCGCTGCCTGGCAGATATCCAGGGTTGGAACACCGTGGGCTAATGCTGTGGTAGCAGCAGTTGTTCTGGTGGAATGAGCATGCAAACCCTCAGGGGGTTGCTTTTTCACCAAAGCGTAGCACATCTTGATGCAGAGGACTACCCATCGCAAAATGTCCTCTTCTGCATGCCCTTCCTTTCTTCGCACCCACATAACCCACAAAGAGTTGATCGTTCACCTGGAAATCTTTGGTACGATTGAGGTAGAACGCCAACGCTCTTTTTAGATCCAGGCAGTGGTGTCTCTCATTCTGATGAGAGGGATGTGCGGGTGCGTAAAAAGTAGGCAAGAGTATTGATTGGCCTACATGAAAAGGTATTACCATTTTGGGAAGGAAAGAAGCCCTGGTACAAAGCACCACTTTGTCAGGAGGGACACCTAGAAATGGTGGCTTCCAAGAGAGAGCCTGGAGCTCACTCATTCTGCGAGCAGAGGTGATGGCACTCAAGAAGGCAGTTTTAAGAGTCAAGCGCCGCAGGGGACAATTGTTGAACGGCTCAAAAGGAGCACACATGAGATGCGAGGACCAAGTTCAAATCCCACTGGGGCATTATGAACAGGAGTGTAGGGAACTTGTGGGTTAGTCCTTTAAGAAAACTTCCAACAATGGGAGATTTGAACAGAGAAGGTTGGTCTGGCAGCTTTAAAAACAGACAAATAAGCCTTGAGGGTGCCCAGAGCAGAGCCCTGCTGGGCAAGAGAGAGAATGAAAAGGAGAACCTCCGAGAGAGGTGCTGAAAGGGGATCAACAGACTTGTTGATACACTATGCCAGAAATGTATTCAAACATATACCCTTTTGGTGGAAGGACACCTGGCTGGCTGCCAAGATAACATCACAGACTTCCAGTGGAAGGTCGAAAGCTGTCAACTGCTGCCGCTCAATCTCCACGCAAGAAGGCGGAGACTTGACAGGTTCAGGTGAAGGAACGTCCCCATGCTCAATAGTTTGGGATACCAGACTCTTCATGCCCAGTCCGGAGCCACCAGGATTACTTGGGCCCGGTCGTGCCTTATCTTCTTCAGAACTCTGGGCATTAGTGGTATAGGAAGGAAGGCGTAAAGGAGGCCTGAGCTCCAGTTATGACGAAAAGTGTCGCCGAGTAAGTGCTGCCTTTGAAACTCCAACGTGCGAAACAGCTGACATTGCACATTGCCTCCGGAAGGGAACAGATCTAACCAAGGATATCCCCACTGCTGAAAGAGACCTAGCGCCACCTCCAGATGGAGACGCTATTCGTGATCGACTATGCATCAACAGCTGAGTTAGTCTGCTCTGGTGTTCAGAGAGCCCGCCAGATGTTGAACCCCCAGTGGAATGCCCTGGTGTTCCAGCCATGTCCAGAGACAAAGTCTCTAGACAGAGGGTCCATGACCCCACTCTGCCCTGCTTGTTGCAGTACCACATGGCGGTGGTGTTGTCAGTGAACACCTTCACCACTTTCCTTTTGAAAGAGGGAAGGAATGCTTTCAATGCAAGTCAGATCGCCCGAAGCTCCAAAAGACTGATGGGGAGGCCAGACTTCACCGGAGACCAGAGGCCTCTGATCTACGTCCCATCCCAGAAGTGACATTTGCCACCACTGTGAGATCTGGTTGGGGAAGGGAGAGAGATCTGCCACTGACCCAATCTGGATTCCATAGCCACCATTGCAGATCTAGTGTAGTACCCTCCGAAATCTGACCATGTCAGAGAGATTCCCCTGATGCTGCACCCACTGGAACTTCAGGTCCATTAAAGATTGCTAGACATCCCCTGAAAAGCCAGACGTCCTCAACCAGGCGTGGCGCCTCAAGGCTACAGTCGATGCAACTGATCTACCTAGTGAGTCTATTGTATCCAGTCCACAACGAATCATGAATCTCTCCCATCATAACAGCTTGGAAACACCGCACGAGGCCCCCTCCAAGACACGAGGCAACACTTGCGCGACTGTATCCCAGAGAGTATCGAAGTATCTGCCCAAAAGGCATGCGGTTTTCACAGACCACAGCGCTAGACTGCAGGAAGAAAACATTTTCTTCCCAAAGTTATCCAGTCTTTTTGATTCCCTATCTGGGGAAGTGGAAAGGAATTAGCCAGAAGAGGAAGCCTGGATCACAAGCTCTCAGGCGTAGGATGTTGGGTCAGGAATTTTGGGTCGGTCTGCGCAAGTCGATGGCGACAGGCAACTGTTCTATTCACAGGAGACCCTGTGCTAGGTTAGGACCAGGTACCCAGTAGAGCGTTCATAAGGGCTTCATTAAAGGGTAAGAGGGGTTCTGAGCTGGAAGCCCCAGGCTGAAGCACCTCGGTCAGGAGGTTAGTCCTGACCTCCACAGAAGGAAGCTCGAGATCCAAAACCTCGGCAGCTATTCTCACCACCATGTATGAAGCTCCCTCCACCGTAGCCATGGTAGGGGAGAAAGCATGCCAGCGTCAGGAGAGGTATCTAGTCTGCCAGCGTCGCCCAAATCCTGAACTCACTCCATGTCATGGTCAAGCTGGTATTCTAAATGGCTCAGTGACCCCCTCCACACTATCGCCATATCCATACCCACAGAAAGAAGGGTCTGGATCTGCCCAGGAAATCCCATGGAAAACAGAATCGCCATCGAGCGACGTCGGCCCGGCTCGTTGGGGACTGACGTCAATTGTGGGACCAACTGATGTGGGAGTGCAGATGTCTGTCCCAACGCCGGAGAAGGTCGCATTGGCATGACCGGCATCCGCACGGATCCAAGAGCGGATTTGGAGATGTCCCCCAGAGCAGAGGCCAAAGTCACATGCGTGGAACCCGCCGGGCCCTCATTGACTATCCTGGGCCTAAAGGCACTGAGCATGGGTCGATCTGCCCAAAAATGAGGTGCACAGCCTCGTAGAACTCTTTCAACTGGGCAGGGGTGGCACTGACTCCCAGAAAGTTGGGGAGGCGCAGAGTTAACCCAGACGCAGGCTCCGAAGGCAGAAGCCCAGAGCGTCGACGCTCTTCCCACGTCGCCTCATCTAAGTGACGGGAAAAAGTCAAAGAATGTTTGGCCTTCTTTTACTTCTTTTTCTTGTGACTAGATCATCCTGAGTACTTGGATGAAAAGGAGAGGTAATGACTCCGTGAGCGGTCTTGTGACCTTCCTCTCAACTGAAAGCAACGCAGAGTCAGGTGCCGGGCCCCCATGAACTTCAGGGACCACTCCCTCAAAACCTTCGGATTCATGGCCCGACACTCTGAGCACAACTTCAGATCATGGTCGCGCTCCAGACACCAAAGGCAGACTAGATGTGGATCTGTCACCAACATCATTTGGTGCCAGGAGTCGCAGGGTTTAAAACCGGTCTTCAGGGACATCCCTCGATGCATCCAAAACAGGTCAAAGTATTTGACAAAAGTGTCACAGTTAGTCAAAAAATGACTAGGGGTCGCTGTTATTTCAGATCTGCGCTAGGCTGGTGCAGAAAGAAAAGAACTGACGTCAGCATGCCTGGGTGGCACCTATAAACAACTGTGACATCATCACGGCGACCATGAATCCGACACCTGCGGGATTGACTACTGCCACCTGACGGCGGGCAGGGGTACTGCTTGAAGAAAAATCTCTGGATCCAGTCAGACGCCTGGGGAAATTCTATTCTAAGGAATCTGCAACTAGAAGTCTCTATTAGATACTGTATTCTGCTGCAATTCTTGTGCATCAATGAATGTATGCTTGACACCTGCAATTAACACGTATCTTTCCATTTCATATGCTAGCACTGATCAACCGTAATCCTACTCATGCAGCAGCCCCTCACCACTACCCACAGAATATGTTCATCCTTGCCTTAAACAATTAAAGGATGAGTCTCCAACAGCGCATTTGAATGGGAACATTCGAGTAAATGCAAACAATAGGTCTTGTGGATTTTTTCAGAATAACATGTTGTCTTGTGTTCCTTGAGCTACAGGAATAGGTCCCAAACTTCAAGCCATACAGTGGCCACAGTTGTTGCTTTCAACTTTTGTGCGGAAATTAGAAACTTTCCTTCTCTGTGTACAGTTGGGGGTTATCTGCGTACAGTCAACTGTGGGTCTGAAGGGACGTGCATGAGGCAGAGAACCCTTAATGATACTTTAGGTAAACTAGAAGCTAGTAAAGTGCTCACAGCGAAGGCACAACTTCACCCCTTGGATTCAGATCTCGTGAATTTATTCTAGTGTACTGTTCAGGGTTAATGGGCATAAGGGAATCAGTGTCAGGAGAGACCATCACGGCCAGCAGCACAACAATTGTGGGAAGAAATTTTGCTGACTCATCTAAACACATACGGAAACCTATATTATTTTAGGTGGTTGTTGCTTTGACTGACTACCTGTTGGCTATGCAGTTATAAGATTAAGCCTGTGATACAAATGAACATTCGGACATCTCGCTGTGGGTGAAGGGTCAGGTCCCAGCCCACAAACAGTTAAAAAAAAAAAAAAAAAGGTACTATGGGCCTTGACATTCTGTTTAGCCACAGTTATGATAATACAAACCTGAGTCGGCTCAGCGGGTGAATATGTTTAATGCAAATACATCTGACATAACAATATCCAATTGTTTTTATTTTTTTTAAGCTAAAGATTTGATAAATATTAGATTTAAAAAATCCCAAACAACATTTCCAGTGTGATGATTTGGGTGTATTACATGGTATTGCTGTGTGGCCTTATCATGGAATACACTTGCAAAAACTGTCTTGGGGCCAGTCGGGTTTGTTGGTACAACCTTAAGTTCAACCTGTGGTCGGTATGGTTTCGAGCAGCAAGGCTTTAACAAAGAAATGAGTGTAAATCATGTAACAGTACCAAACAACAAAATAAAAAAGCCAACCAACCCAAAAGAAACAGGACACCAGTTCATAAAACCAGATTATATTTTTATTACTTTTGAGAGTCCATGATGAGGAAAATCCCCCGGAGAGTTCCAAAAGTACACATTCTTAAAATAAATCTTACTTTTTTTTATACCTACCACAAACAAGCATTAGTAAACGTAAAGTTTCTGCACTTTTGAAAAGTTTTTATAAGTCAGTCTGGCTACTCGGATTGGGCAAGAGTTTGACAGGGAAAAGGGGAGGAGATTAAGACAGGTAACTGGCTACCAGAGCATTTTCCAGTCTAATTCCAAACTTCACCGCATGACTGCCACAATCTTCAATGGAGTGGCCCTGACGCTCCGGACGCAAAAGATTAAGTTGCTCAAGGATGCTCCAGGTGCTGGGCGGTCCATCGGGGTGCCTTTGCAGCTATTCCTCAGTCCACAGGTCAGGTGGGCAGACTATGGTCACAGAGGTCAAGGTCCCTTAAAGTCTTCTTTGAGTCAATACCAGGCTAGCAGCGGCTGGACTACTGGTCTCCATACATAGCAGTCCCAGTGGTATCCTTTGATGGAGGCTGGTGACTCTTGGGTGACCAATCTGGACTCAGACCACACTCAAGGGTCTGGCTGACTCGAGTGTAACTTTTGGCTGTTGAGGATGGGTCTCTTGGAGCACCACGCAGCAGCCAGTGGGGATTCTTCTGAAGTGGTTACTGACATAACAAGTTGGCTTGCTTCCGCTTTGATGGCCCTATTGCTGGTTTTAAGGCATCACCCAACTGACCCTTGTAGTCAAGTCTTTGGTCTGGGGTGCAACTTTCCCCCAAGCCAGGAGCCACAGGCAGTCCTTTCTTCACTAGTCCAAGGTGCAGTCCAGCAGGTGGGTGCACAGTCCAGGCGGACAGCAGTACAGACTTGCTTTGGTCCTTGTTCTAGTTCCAATGTGATCCGCGGTTCAGGGAGCCAGGGGTGCCATATTTATTCCTAGAAAATGCCCTGGGGGATAATGCAGTCACTAGCCAATGGGCTACCAGGTCCACTCTTTCTTTGTGATGACTTTCTGGCTATGTGTGGCATCTGGCAATCTCATAATGCACTATTCTGGCTCCTTTCAAGAAGTCTGCACCTTTTCTCAGATATTAGGTGCTTAGTAGCCCACCCTAGAGGTGTGGCTACCTAGGGGCTATACACCCATGAGAAATCCGGTTTGATCAATGTGCCCTTCAATTCCAATGGAAGTAAACAATCTAATAGTTTTTTACTCTTCCCTTAGGTCTTTCCTTGGCCCTTTAGTGTTTTACCAAGATTCTAAAATCTGTGATTGAGTGCCTATGAGTCAGAGGCAACAGTCTGATTGCTTACCTAGATGGCTTACGTTTGATGGTTCAAGACCCCATACAACTTCAACATCAATTGCTCCTCACTATCAACATTTATTTTCCTTGGGCTTTGTCATAAATTACTCCAAATCAGATCTACAGCCCTCCAAACAAATGACCCTTTATAGATTTTGCCACTAAATCCGAATCAGCAATCCTTGGCCTTGAAGGAAATTGGCAGCGCTCTAAGGAAGGAATCTATCACCCTATGCTGCCTTGCTCGACTAGTTGGCCCTCCTGGCCTCCTCCATCCAGATGAAATTTCCGAACCCTCTCCATTACTGAGCCCTCCAGTGGCTCAAGATTCAAAACTTCAAGAAAAGCCTGTTGTACTCTAACCAAGTTCTTCGGACCACAGAAGTTTGTCAACAGCACAAATGGTGGTTCCATTACATGGAAGCATGGAACGGGTATGCAATATTTGCTCTTCTTCCAGACACGGAGATAGTCAGAAGCAAGTCACCTGGATTGGAGTGCAAGATGTTCCAGTCTAACAATGTGAGGCAGTGGGCCAACAGAATAAGTTTCTCTTCATATCAACTGCCCAAAAATACAGGCAGGTTACTTTGCTATCCACTCCTTTAAGGCACACTAATTTCATTGTTGAATTCTGCTTAAGAAGAAAATGTCTCAGTGGTCCAGTATGTGAACCGCCTGGGAGGTAAGGCTGTCTTTTGGCCAGGACTGTGCCAAAGATTTCTGGCCTGTCTACGTGACCCACAACATCTCTGTAATGACTCTTCATCTGCCCAACAAGTTGAATCTAGCAGAAGACTAGAATTCTCACCATTTCTGAGACAGAAGTGAATGGAAGTTGGATCCTACATTATTCTCCAAGAAAATGACAAGATGGGGCCCATGTTCAAAGGACCTTTTTGCATCTCTGCTGACTTACCAATTACCATTGTCCTACAGTTGGAGGTCTGATCCTTTGGCAACAGTGACAGATCCCTTGTTACAGGTGTACCAGCCTAGATTATGTGTTCTGACCTTCTCCGTGCTAGTGAGGGTGGCCCTTAAAGTCAGAAAACAGACAGCAGAGTTAATCTTGATCACTCCTCTCTAGAAAACTCAGAGTTGGTTTCCATTTCTGATGGAACTCTCCTGCAACTGTCCCCTCCTCCATTCTCTGGCCCCTCTAGGTCATCAACATCCTCTAATATCAATGAATCTGGTAAGATTAGTAGCACAGAGACTTTCCAGGTACGCTGGCAAGTGCCAGGAATTTTAGAAGAAGCTAGACAACTTATTGATGAGGCCTGGTCCTCTTTTACACACAAGAGATACAAATCATCTTGTAACAGATGGGTTCACTGGTGCGTGGAGTGGAACCTGGATTCAGTTGAAACAGGTATAACCAACATCATCAATATCCTAGCTTCCTTAGGTTCTGAATGACTATGGTACAGAACAATTAATGCTTACAGATCAGCAATCTCCGCAGGACATATTCCATTAGACAACAGGCCTGTTGGTGAACATCCACTAATTTCCAAGTTGTTGAGAGGCATTAGGTTCTCTGTTCCTCCTCAACCTAAGTATTCGCTTCTTTGGTAGGTGTCTGTAGTGTTAAAATCTCTATAGTCTTGGGCAGGCAATTCCAGTTTGTCAAGAAAACAACTGTCAGACAAACAGGCTTTACTCCTTCGTCTGATCTCCTGTAAACGTGGGTGATGTTTGAGCACTGGAGTTAACAAGTAGTTTTTTGTTTTTGTTTTTTAATCCAAAAGGAGTTTACTTTGTGATTTCCAAAAGGACAAAATCTGCAACTCTGCTGATCACCTTTCTGGCTTTGCCAGGAAAACCAGAAATTGCGTGTTCCCTTTGTCTGCAGGAGGATAAGAGAGTAACTTTGTATCTTTGGAATTGTCAGTCCGGACAACTCATTGTGTTGGTACATTCCTTGTGCCCCAGTTTCCTACTTTGGTTGATGAATCGGATGGACACTCCAGGAAGCAGGTACTGACTCTTCCATTTTTGGCACCCACTTAGTTATGGGGTGCCAAGGCATCAAAGTCTTTCAACGTAGGAGCATGCCTGGAGAACATTATCTGAATGGCAGATGGTCATCTGACTTGATGTTCAAGGCGTTTTATCACAAACCAGTGAGTAATTATTTTTCGTTGGTAGTGGATAAGCTTTAAACATGCATAATCCGAAGCCTCCAAGCCTGACACAGAATTGAAAATGTTATAACATTCATGACCAAGAATTTTCAATTCTGTGGAGGACAGGGGGGGCAAGGATTATGCAACTTTGTGTTCCTCATAGTCAGTACTGTGTCTGTCTTACGCTTGTTTATTATGTTTACCCATCCAGAAATGTTGCAATGCTGATATATATTTCATCTATGTGAAAGCTAACATATTGATTCTCTATTTATTGGATGGTTCTCTTATGTACTTAGGCCTCACATATTTCCTCTCAGTTTCAAACCAGAAGAAAGAATGTGACCTTTGTGGTGAAAATAACCTTCCAGCAAGAAAAGGCAGTTTATATGTTAAGACTACTGTTTAATTGGTCACCTGCACCCTGACTGGCTATGGATGCTCATGACAGGATTTGTACTTTCTTCTATTGGATTTATGGGTACTGAAGCTTTTTTCTTATACTACACCTTTGTAATTTTTGTGTTTAACAATGCTGCTATCTTTATTAAAATGGAAGAAGAGACGGCATAATCCTCGCCTCCTAGTCATTAACAGAATTGAAAATTCTTTGGCACAAATGTTTTCATTTTTTTTTTATTATATAATGACGTCTCCAGCTGTGAGGGAACCGGAGAGCTACACGTTTCTGAAAACCAGGCACAATTCTAAATTCTGGTGTAATTCGCTCATCGTTTTTCAGAACATACTGTTGAAATTAAACCTAGTAAAAGTAAGCAGGAAAAATTAGAAAACTGAGCATGCTTTCATTTCATTTGTAATTTTTTGCAACGCGGCACTGAATTTAGCCCCATGCTGCTTAATCTGTGCATGGCTCCTTTAGCTAAACGCATTAATTTGTTTGGTTTCACAACTATAGCATATGCCGACGATACTCAGATTGTGGTTTCAATCTCTGGGAATACCGAATAAGTGACTGATCGGTTCAACAACCATAAAAAGGCGATTGAAACTCAGATGAAAAAAACTTTAAGTCACAAAAAACAGAAGTTCTTCTGTTCGGTAAAGATTGTCCTTTTTGGAATACATCCTGGTGGCCCCTATCTTTAGATTGTCTCCCTGTGCCGGCCCCAAAAATTAGGAACCTAGGAATTATCTTTGATGTGGAACTATCATTCGCGGATCAGATCAATAAATTGTCATCTTCCTGTTTTTCTGTTCTGAAAATGTTGAGCAAAATGTTTCCTTTTGTTTATTTGGAACTACAGAAATTGGTGGTCATATCCCTAGTTCTATCTAAATTAGATTATTGTAATACCTTGTATCTGGGCATTAATCAGAGACCACTAAAAAGCTTCAACTGCAGCAAAACTCCACCTGTCACATGATTAAGAACCTGCCAAAGTACCAATCTGCAAGGGGGAGCACTGGCACAGCTTCACTGGCCTCCAGTAAAAGAGAGAATTGCGTTCAAAGCATTATGCTTGGCACATAAAGCACTCTACAGAAAAGCTCCAGAGTATCTCAAAAAGAAGTTCACCTGGTATGTGCCACCAAGACTGCTTGATCTGCTATAGCTATAACAGTTTAGATTCCTAGAATCACGAAAGCGAGGTGGGGAGGTCGTAGTTTTGTTTATACTACTAGTCACCTCTGGAATAGATTGCCTATAACACTTAAATGTCAGGAAAATGTAGTCTTCTCTCATAAGCAGTTTAAAACTTGTCTTTTCACAGAATCTTTATAACATATCTGCACAGTAATACTTTTTGGGCTGGGGTAAAACTTAGTATGCTGGTAGCGCCAAGACGTCCTAGGGCATTTGCACCATTTATAAACTCAAACTTACAAAGGAATTATACTATGACATACTTCATCTCTTTCAGTTATAGAGATGTGTAGGGTATTCAAAACACGGTATACACAAATCCATCAACCAAGCTGCACTGTCTAATGATTTTGCATTGTGTCTCGATACCACATCAATTCATAACGTAAACTCTAATGAATAAAAAGAACGGATGTGATAGAAAGCTATCCACTTCAGAAATGTGCTAAACAAATCAGTTTATTAAAAAAGGTTGTACGTACCATTAGGAATTAGAGATTATCCCCAATATGAGGTGAATATGAGTTGGTTTTAGAAACTGTGTTTGTATACACCGACTTGAATGTAGAAACCAAAAATACAAAGAATTTCAATAAACAATGAATGCACCACCACTGTTCGCTGCTACACTTCTCCCGATGAGAAACGTACCCCAGATGTGTGCATGGGCCTTTCACAGGGAGCAGGAAATGCCCCAAAACACACCCTTAGAACATCAAAAGACTGAATTTGAACTGCATTAATTCTCGTGATGGGGTAGTTACAGTATTTTGGACTATGTTTGGCCAGCACTCAAGAGAACTTGACAACCCCAGCCGTTTCTAAAAACTAATCATATGGAAATACAGGGTGAGAGGATCTCACTTTGCTTACCCTAACTGCCCTTGCAAATGTTAATCTTTAGCTCAAATCCCCCACTTCTCATTTCTTGGAGGGGAAAAAAAACTGCCACCACCCAGCATACCCACACTCCTCCAGGTAAAAAGTGCCCAATTTATTTTTTCGCAGTTCAGTTTTAGCCAGTTGGCCTTCATGCAACTATTAACAGCTAACATACAGGCGTTAAAGGGAGCCACAACTTCCTCCACATTTTTATTGATAGGAATGATAAATTGTGTCTCTTCTGCGTAGGAGGTAGGGATGAAGCCAAAAGAGCGTATTAATTCAGCCAAAGGGGCAACATAAACATTGAATAGAGTAGGGCTGAAAGACGAGCCCTGCGGGACCCCACATGGCAAGAGATAAGCAGGGGATTTGAAATCTCCACTGCTTACCGTAGACCACCTTTTGGTTAGGAAAGATTCAAGAAGCTTAAGGGCTTGATCCCTGACACCAGTATGATATAATCTTTCTAACAGAATATGGGGTGGGATGGTATCAAATGCTGCTGATAAATCCAGCAATACCAGAAAGACACCCTGGCCCTCATCTACCAATCTACGAATGGTATCTGATGACGAAATGAGAGCGGATTCGGTGCTGTGGGATTTCCGGAATCCATGTTGAGAGACATCTAAGCCCCCCGATTCTAGCAAGAAATTGACTAGTTCTTTATTAATATATTTTTCAAATATTTTGGCCAGAAAAGGAAGCAAAGCTATGGGGCGTAAATTGGTTAGGTCATCACTCTTTCCGGTTTCCTTTTTTTTAGGGGGATAATGATGGTCTCTTTCCATGCATTCGGGTATATGCTGGTTGTAAGAACCTCCTGAAAAATGGGAACTAACGCTGATGCCACCAAATCAGAGACCAATTGAAGAATGGCAGGGGGGCAGGGATCTAACGGGGAGACTGATTTACATTCATGGATCAGCTTATGGATTACATCATAAGATGGAATTTTGAACTTTGAAAGTAATTGAGGGTTATCAAGGGTGGCAGTGAGTGAAGCAAACGGGAGCATCAACGTAGCGTCCGTAAGTAGAGAATTCCCCTGAGCCTTGCAAGAAGTGAAGCTCGAATGAATGTTTATGATTTTGCTTTAAAAAAATTTAGCTATTTTGTTGCAGAAATCCTGAGAGTTCTCCAACTCAGACGTACCAAGGGGAGTAGTTAGGGCATTGATAACTTTAAACAACTCTCTGGAGGAGTTGGCAGCCTCTCTAATTCTTGAAGTATAATAATCTGATTTAGCCGTAAAGCAAGCCTCTCTGTAGGTTTTTAGAGCACATTTTAAATTCGCTTTCTCGCTGGAACTGGTACTGAGTCTCCGGCGGCGCTCCTGTTGTCGATATTTCCTCTGAAGTAGTTTGAGGTCCTTAGAGAACAATGGTTGGCTAGGTTTTTTTCCCGGTACGTGGCGCAGAGACCTTCAGAGGGGCTAGAGAGTCAATGGCCGTGGCTATTCCCTGATTAAAGCGAGCAAGCGGCGGCAGAATAGACTTATTTGGCTCCTTCCAGCCGTGTTCTAGCGCCGTTCTCAAATATTCGGCTTTGATGCTTTTCCATTGCCGTATCAATTTATTCGGGGGTTTGGGTATGAGAAAAAACTGTCTTTCAGTAAATTTAAAAGTCAAGAGAGAATGGTCAATCCAGTCTAATGGAGTAGTCGTAAGCTTTAACTGCTCCTCAGGACGGGTGAAGATCCCGTCAAGGATGTGGCCAGCTGTATGAGTAGCTGGACCCCCCTTTAGAACCCAATCCAAAGAGGCCATAAGATTGAGGAATTCGGTGCCCAGAGGATTACTAATATCATTGAAATGAATATTAAAATCACCTAATATAATGGCTTTAGGGGCCATAAGAGGTTCCAACAGGTCGGTCCATTTCAAAAGAAACTTAGGGAGGGGACCAGGAGGACGGCAGATTAGGAGACCATCCAAAACTAAAGAATGACCGTGTGAGAGTTTAAAAAACATAGTTTCACATATATCTGAAATAAAACTAGTGCGAGGAACTGCAGGAACCAGTGATTGCTATATTCTTAACAATCTAATTTTTTATTTTAAATTAAAAAAGAAATGCGAATATGCCTTAAATAGATACGTACATCAACGGGGACATATGCTGCGACATATGCTTAATACTTGGTCACACGCATTGACCAAAAACTTTTACAAATAAACGCAGCATTTTCAGTGTTAGCAGGGCCACACTGCAGAGATAAGTGAAAGTGTTACATTGTGCAGACACGTGTGCATGGGTGAGAGCGAATATAACCTGGAACTTTCTGACACTTTGTGAATTCAATTAGGAAATGTAAGTTAAAAATAAATAAAACTTCACAACTCTAAATGACATGTGGGCAACAGGCGTGGGGAATAATAATGTTCATCAGAAAGCGAAAGATATTGACATTATCAAACGGCTCAATGGTGCTGTGCGCCTGAATGTGCATTCAGGTGGTGGGAACCCGTGCTGCTCACGAGGACTCCGTAGTGAGATGAACAGATGCGTGTCCTCGCCGTTCGCCCCGAGAGCCCCTCAGTGCGAATGCTTCTTTTGGCACAAGCCAGCTTGAACGTGTCCCGGACCTGGGTGGCCACAAAAATAGGTTTCCTCCTGCGTTCCCCAAACACACGAGAACCAATGCAGCGTGTTTAAAATAAGATAAATTGTAATGATTCTGGCCCAAGCTGTAACAGCTGACTACTGCTGTGAAAGATTAATTAAACTGCAACCCTCAGTGGGAAAAGTCTCTAGTGCACGATTACTGTAAATTTCAAATGTGGGTTCATATTTCAAGATGATTTTTCAGCCCTGGGAAAATAAGATAGGCTTAGCAGTTCGTACTTCTAGAAGGTAGTAACATCTGTTTTAGTCCTAACTACCACAGCTGGTGTGTCTGGGTAAGAAAGGCAACAGTAAGGCTTAATTATGGTCTGGGAGCTACTTCAAGGGTAGTGCAAACTATACTCTCTTGCTGGTAAATTAACTGCAACGATGAGAAAATGTTCTTGTTTATTTTTCTGCATCAATTTTACTCAGAGAAAACCTTGCGTACTAACAACAGCACCTCCTATATTTAGAAAGTTGATGCTCACAGGAACCGGAAATGACTGCACACATGAAAGGTATGGAGAGAGAATCAATCCTTTAGGATACGACTCAGGCTTGCCCTACAGCGGGAGGTAAGAAAGACCTAAGCCCAATTAAGGTTTTTTTGGGGTAATACAGGGCCATTCAAGATGTACTGAAGAGGATAGAGTACCTCAACCCACTTACTGTCAAGCAACCCTTGAGGAATCTGTTTCACCTTTAGAAATATCAGAAGCTTTCTTTGAGGCACAAGGAGCTCAGCGTGTTCCCTGTATTTTTCAATCATTTTGACCGAAGTCTTACTCGCAGACATAGGCGCTTTACCAGCTTTCCACGCACTAATCATGGTGTCACCTCACTGTCAGTTTCGCGCTGCGTGGGGTGACCTGCTTTCAAAGCAGTGCCAGGAGGTGCAAGCAAAGTATGAGCCCTGCTCTGCATTTTATATCCAGCACACATACATACACAGCGGTGAGTCCACAGGGTGAGCGGTTTTTGCAAGGGCTCCCAACTGCAGGTGATCACCGCACTAGCAGCTAATGGACCTGCCTCAACCTACAGAAGACAAAGTCTAACTAAGGAGAGAATCCGAGGTGATCGCGAGGCAGCCAACGTCGTCTTCTAGTGAGATGCAGGGAATGTGGGTAGATGTGAAGTGCTAGGAGCAAGCTGTAACCAACACGCAGGCATGCTCTTACATTTGTGTACAGTCAGTGGGGAGCAGGCAGCCTGTGCCATCCGACCAGGCCCGGCTATATAAACACTAGCAGAAAAAGATGATGTTCTGCTTCAGCTTAGGTAAGGCGAGAGGATTTAAGTGGACTGACGTGCTTTCAAGCATGTAATGAGGGGATCAGCGTCAGATTTTGCCTCGTCTGTAGAGGAGGCTTTGGGCAACCCGCTTCAGCCATTGCTTCTTGGAAGGGGCATTACATTTTCAGATATGCCCAAAGCACTGCCATTCGGAGTTAGTTTTAGTCTCTTTGCCTGTTTACTGTCTGAGTGTGCACTGGGAGGGGTGAGCACGTACAGGTAAAGGAATCTAATCTTCAGGCACTCTGCTGGTGTGCAGCAGTGATAGTGAGGCGAAAATTAGCAGGTGCTTCAACACATGGAGGGTGGCTGTAGCATCTGTGCGGTGTGTCTGGTTTTCTTTTAAAATGAAGGTGCTCTTTTTTGACATTGTGTAAGTGGTCATAATTGGTTAGAATGTGTGGGCAAAAATCATTTGGTGTAGAGAAATGGATGGGGGCACACGTGCATGAATCGGCAAGTATGTGGGTGCTTAGACAGATTCATTAATGAGTCCGTGCCAGCTAGGTGACTGCATGGACGGGTGAGTGGGCAAATTAAAATATGGACAGGTGGCTGCGTGAATAGATGAGTGCATGAATGGATGAACAGGTGAGTGCACTGGTGTATGCATGAGTAATACAATGATGGGATGCATGAACAGCTAAAGCCCTGTTGGTGACAGGAGGCTATTCTTCACTCCCACTGTTGATCAATCATTCATCCATTCATTCATGCCTTGAGTCTATCACGCATTCAAGCATCTATCCATGCACTCACTAATCCATTCATTCAGATGTTGAATTATACACGCATTCACCCACTGACCTATCCACACAAATACAGCCATCAATGAAGAATCACTCGCAGACATTAAAATAAATCCGGATGTATCGGCTTTATTACTGCTGGGACCTGGAACAAGATAAGAAAGATTGTACAGTATTTACGGCTACCTTCACCCAGGGGTTGTGGTATCTGGGGTAGCCAGTTGCCATGGAGGGAAGAGAGTATTTTGGAATGTTGGGAAAAGGTTGAGCGGGAACGGCAGTTGGTAGGAGGATTGGAGTTTGTGGATGTGCTACTGCTCGCCTCATGATAAATCACTTACCACTCATCTGGTATCCGTGTGATCTCTTCGTCGCAAAATTGTAAGAACTTGCACAGCCTTTGCCTCTGTTCCGATGCCAGGTGGTTCTTTTATAAATGTTAAAATGATCTCTGCAGAGTGTTGGCCATGGCTGCTTTTGAGGGGTGACAGAAGGCTATGTCAGTGCAGCACTAACTGTGGGAGAGTATTTTATACAATTTACAAAGACTTTTGGGCTTCTATACGTGTAACTTGTTGGAATTTAGCTCCTAAAGCGAACTCTGCAGGTAGGCTGTTGTGTACAGCACAAGCTTCTTGTGCAACCTCCATTAGAGGTGACCGTGAAGGAGGGGGAGCAAATGCGTGACGCTGCAGCCATACTGGTGTGGGCCGAAATCCCATACAGGCGTTTACGCTATGGACATACCAGATCGGGCTGAAGTCATCACGCATGGGTTTCACATAGCAGCCATTTTGATTTGGGCTGCAACGCTTTCTATATCCTAAACGTGCTTTTATGCATCAACTTAGTTGGGCATTCATACTTAACCTTGCATCGTATCTGCGGTGATACGCACACTGATTGGAAATGCAGTGTTACACCTTGACTTGCATGTTCTGCGTTGAACTGGGCTGCAAAGCTTCCAATGGCAAACTCTTAAAAGTGTGGATGTGCTTTTTTGCAACTAGTGGCTTATTTATACCGTACTTTGCGCGCCTGTGGTGGTACACACACCTGATTTTACAAGCAGTGGTTATAATTTACTTTGCATGCTCCACAGAGGTACGCACAGCTGTTTGTGCACTGTGCCACATTACAAGTTTCTGTTTAATGGTGACATGTACACCTTGCTGACCTATAGGTTTTGATGGCACTTGTATTTAATGCCACTAGGGAGCACTAGTTGCATGACGTGCAGCAATACGCATATCTTCTTTGCTTGTTCAGAAAGAATATTCCTTCAACTGTATTTCCGCACAGGAAGAGGAAATGTACTCTTACAAGGAAGAAGACATTTTTGCTGCATAGTTTATGTCCAGAGGGACAGGGAAATGGAAAAGAAAACTATCTCGCCTGACAATACTGATGTGTTTGAACATGTCTCGGAGAACTCAGTTATTACCAACCAGCTGTTTGTGTCGCTATTGACAGATATTTTTTTTCAAATGAATCCGGGCAAGTTGTAAACGGTGGAAGACTGTCTGTGTGTCTGCTCTTACGAAGTTTCCAATTTCATGTTAATTGGAATCTTTGCAGGAGGAATTCGTCGGTGATCAGTTTAAAATGCATACAAACATTTCTAACAAACATTTCTAAAACACAGGAGTAGTTATAGGTGTGGGTAATGCTTATCTTAAGAAAATCATTGCCATTATAAAGAAAGCGGCGATTTCTTAAAGATGTGCCCAGGCTTCTATTAACAATTCTGAGGCTTCTGAACCAGTTACGGTGTGTAAAGTTTCTGGGACTTCCTTCAAAAAAGAGATCAGGAACTGGAAAGAGTCAAATAAAGATCCTATTGCTAGTGGTTACAACTCTAGCAATGACAAGCGGCCAAGCTGTTTCAGATGTGGAAACAAAGGACATTTGGCCAGAGACCAGAACTGTCCCGATCTTAAGTCCAAATGTTCTTATTCTGGAATATTGAGCCATTTTGCTAAGGTGTGCAATAAAATGAGTGGAAATGTGAAGTGTGTCATGGACAATTTGGATGCAGAAAAGGGGGTAAGGAGGAAACAGAAGCTCCTGAGAGAATTTTGAGTATTGACTGTCCAGTACTCAATGTGGTCACACTGTTGAAGAATAAGCCAACTTGTGTGAAGAAAATTGGCCGAGAGGAGTTCAAAATTGTTGCTGACTCAGGCTCACCTACACCATCTCGTTTTCCCACACTGATTGCAACGATAAGTGTGGGAAGAGAAGTTTGTAGAAGTTCTGGGTGATAGGTCGACTCCTACTGATATACATCCACTCACTTTCACATGTGAATCTGCGTGGTAGGGTTTAGGACTTTTACATTTATGTTTAAGAGTAGGAGTATGGAAGGAAAAATTTATGTGGTGGAGAGAGGTCCTTCAGTTTCAGGCTTGATTGACCAACAGGTGTTAGGAACTATTCTTAATCCCAATAGTGAAGATCAAGTTTTGTTGTTAAGGGACCCAGTGGTGCACATGGAGGAGTCACAGAAATGGTTTCCCAAGATATTTTCAGGTACTGTGGGAAGCTGTGCAGGGTTTTGCGCGGGTTTGCGCTGAAAGATAATGCAGAACTTGTGTGTCACAAAGGAGTACACCTTTGAGTGTGAAGGATGATGGGGTGAGAGCGTTGGACAGATTAGAGAAAGAAGGAATTGTTGAAGTTGTAGAGAGCAGGGAATGGTTGAAAACCTTGGTAGTTGCCAAGAAGTCCGATGGTAAGATAAGATTATGTGCTGATCTAAATAGAATTAGTAGTGACAAGTTTCCGCTACCTAAGATCAATGACATCCTGCCAAAAACCAAGGGAGTCAAGTAGTTCTTAACTGATTTAACATCAGCGTATCACCAGATTCATTTTCATTCTTCTAGCAAGAGACTGACATCTTTTATTACCCTATTTGGCTGCTATAGGTTTGTACGTATTCCCTTCGGTCTGGCTTCAGCAGCTGCTGTGGTCCAGCATCTTATGTACTTGTTGTTTAAAAATTTATAGGGAATGACATACTTTCAAGATAACATTCTTGTTATGGAAGAAGGGCTGTTGTGTTCCAGCATCTTATGTATCTTATGCACCTGTTGTTTAAAGATTTAAAGGGAGTGACATATTTCCAAGATGACATCCTGTTATGGCATGTAACAAACAAGAACGTAACAGCCTTCAGATAGTCATGGAAAGATTGGCAGTCAAGGACTAACAGCAGATTGTAAGAAATGTAAAATTGCAATGAAATATGTAACTTATTTGAGGCATGAAGGTAGCAGAGAGGGATTTTTTCGAAAGAAAGGTACTGTTGAGTTGATTAGTAGTTTTCCAGCACCCACTTGCAAAGATGAGGTTAGAGCCTTTTTGGGACTGATGGAGTTGTACTCTAAATTTGTGGAAAAATGATGGCTTGAGACAGTTGTTCAAAGAACTGGTATTTGTTTGGAGTGGGGCTCTACAAAAGGAATTTGAGAGCAATCAAAATGACATCCGCAAGGCTGTGCCCTTGTAAGGGTTTGGCTGTACGGCTAGGTGTATTGACCACTGATGCAAGTGCCAAGAGTTTGCCCGTTGTTTTAATGCAGGTTTTGGCTGATAATTCTGAAAGCACAGTGACATTCGCCTCCCGCTCCTCGTCTCCTGCGGAGAAGACATTTTCTGTAATTGAAAGGGAGATGTTCACAACACTGTGGGCCATGGAGAAATTCAGACAGTATTTATTAGGTGTGAAATTCACTCTACACACTGATCATACACCTCTTTTAAAGACTGACAATGAAGGGAGCTGTAGGAGAGATGCTGTGTGTGGGTACAATGTCCTTGTGTCGCCTTGATTACTTCTATGATGCTGAATACTTACCAGGCAATCTGAATATATGATAGCAGACTATGTAAGTGGATCTTGCTTAACACTGAATGAATATACCAGCAATTAATGTGATGCATACAGTGTTGCCTTGGTTACTCAAAATAGTGATGCAACTGGGGGTGAGGACTGGCTGTCTGGATATGAAGACGATGAAACTTTAAGGGTCATAAGGAGACATATTAATGATGGATGGCATGTACAAGCAAGCTGATGAATAGCTGTAAACAATTTTCTGAATGAAGAATGAGTTATCCATAAATGATGTTCGTTTCATTTTTACAGGAGAAAGATTAGTACCTCCTTTAGGTCTGAGGGGCAAGATATTGAGTATTATGCATAAAGGTCATTTGGTTATAGTTAAATCTAAGAAAGGGGTTAAATCTAAGAAAGGGGTGAAGTCTTTGTGTTGGTGGCTGGGGATTGATTCGGAAATGGAGAGGTGCGTAAGGTCCTGTAAGTATTGGCCAATACTGACAAGCATTTTCAGTTTTTAGACCACCTCTTGTTTGCATTAAGTGCCCAAGAAAAACTTGGGAAAACATAGGGCCTGATTCTAACTTTGGAGGACGGTGTTAAACCGTCCCAAAAGTGGCGGATATACCACCTACCGTATTACGAGTTCCATAGGATATAATGGACTCGTAATACGGTAGGTGGTATATCCGCCACTTTTGGGACGGTTTAACACAGTCCTCCAAAGTTAGAATCAGGCCCATAGTGTTGGACTTTTTTGCTTATGCAGGGTCATCCCCAATCTGTTTGCCTCCTGCCTCCTATTTTTTCTGACCTGTTGCTGTTGGCTTTTGAACTCTGAGCACTTTACCACTGCTAACCAGTGCTAAAGTGCATATGCTCTCTATGTAAAATTGTATGTAATTGGTTTATCCATGGTTGGCATATTTGATTTACTAGTAAGTCCCTAGTAAAGTACACTAGAGGTGCCAGGGCCTGTAAATCAAATGCTACTAGTGGGCCTGCAGCACTGGTTGTGCCACCCACATGAGTAGCTCTGTAATCATGTCTCAGACCTGCCACTGCAGTGTCTGTGTGTGCAGTTTTAACTGTAAATTCGACTTAGCCAGTGTACCCACTTGCCAGGCCTAAACCTTCCCCTTTCTTACATGTAAGACACCCCTAAGGTAAGCCCTAGGTAGCCCCAAGGGCAGGATGCAGTGTATGGTTAAGGTAGGACATATAGTAATGTGTTTTATATGTCGTGACAGTGAAATATTGCTAAATTCGTTTTTCACTGTTGCAAGGCCTGTCCCTCTCATAGGTTAACAAGGGGGCTACCTTTAAATCTGATTAAAGTGTAGATTCCCTTTGGGAGCAGATGGACATGTGGAGTTTGGGGTCTCTGAACTCACAATTTAAAAATACATCTTTTAGTAAAGTTGATTTTAAGATTGTGTGTTTGAAAATGCCACTTTTAGAAAGTGAGCATTTTCTTGCTTATACCATTTCTGTGACTCTGCCTGTTGTGGATTCCCTGTCCGGGTCAGTTTGACAGTTGGGCTGGTTGCACCTTGCACTAGACAGTGACAAAAGGAGCTGGGGTGTAGTCTGCATATCCTTATGAGCCATCTGTGCTAGGAGGGAGGGGAGGAGTGGTCACTCTCACCTGAAAGGGCTGTGCCTGCCCTCACACAATGCAGTCTCCAACCCCCTGGTGAGTGTCTGGGGCTTGGCCTGGGCAAGGCAGGATTTCACATTCAAAAGAGACTTTACTTTGAAGTAGGCCTACTTCAAAGGAGAAATTGGGTATAAGAAGGGCACCCAAAACCACAGAGTTTAGAAACACTTCTGGAAACAAGAGGAACCTCTGCCTGGAGAAGAGCTGAATAGCCGAAGAAGAAGAGCTGCCCTGCCTGTGAATGTGCTTTGTGGAGCTATCCAGCAGTTGCTGCTTCTGCCACAGTAAGAGGGCAAAGACTGGATTTTGTGTGCCTTCCATCTTGAGAAGAAATCTCCAAGGGCTTGATCTAGAGCTTGTCTCCTGTTGTTTGAAGTCTCAGGGGCAGCAAAGACTTCTCTCTGCCAGCACCTGGAGTCTCGGGAGAGACCCCTACTCTGCCCTGTGGTGCCCATCCAGTTCCTGGGACCCTGAAATCCACGCACAGAGCGCCGTGCGGGGAAAAGATTGACTCGACTCCGATCTGCGGCTGAAAAAACGACACACCGCCGGCTCCGCAGCGGAGAAAAGACACTCGCAGGAAACCCGACCGAAGAATCGACGCACGGAGCAGGAGGAACGACGCGCAGCATCACTGACAGAGGCTGGGAGATCACAACCTGCGCTGCAGGGATTTCGGATCATCGTGTGGCTGGATTTCCGACTCACGTACCGCTGTGCGGAGTTATTTTTGACGCACACCCGCCCGTGCGGGGTTATTTTTGACGCACACCAGGTACATTTTCACACTAGCAGCGCTAGTGTGTGTTTAAAACGACTTAAAGACTCTATTTGCATTTTTATTGATAACTTGACTTGTGTATTGTGGATTTTTGTCTTGGTCTTGTTTTGTTTTTCCTGTTTTTCTAAACTGGTGTTGTGTCATTTTGTAGTGTTTTCATTAACTTACTGTGTATGTTGGTACAAATACTTTACACCTAGCATTCTGAAGTTAAGCCTACTGCTCTGCCAAGCTACCAAGGGGGTAAGCAGGGTTTAGCTGAGGGTGATTCTTTTTTACCCTGACTAGAGTGAGGGTCCTTGCTTGAACAGGGGGTAACCTGACTGTCAACCAAAGACCCCATTTCTAACACATAGAAATTGATGCTCAACTCTAATGGAGTATTCAATTATTTAATTTTTCTTTTGGACTTTTACTCCAAGGGGTCTGAGTTTGCTGTTTGTAGTAAAGTGGATTCTACTGCATTGTTTCTTTCCTTGAGAAAAAGTATTTGAGAGCGGGCAATCCTAAATCTCTGCTGAGTGACAAATGTCCTCAATTTACTGCGGAGACGGTTGAGGGATTTTTGTCACGGAACGGTATCAAAATTAGACATACTGCAGCAATGGTACTGTACAACCCTTTAATCGTGCGATCATGGGAAGCCACAAACTGCCATCAATGCGGTGTTGGACTAGGAAGGAGAACTGAGCAGCATGATTTGGGCACATAGAATTACACCTACTTTGACAGAATACAGTCCGTTCCAGAATCTTGAGGGTAGAGAACCACTCACCAAGGACAATTCTGCTTGGATGACTAGGAAATTACATTGCAAATGGTCTCCGGAGGTGGTCAATCCGAACCTGATGAAAGCACAAAAATTGTACATGGAGTATTATAACAAGAAACATGGTGAAAAAGTGCATTTGGGACAGGGTTATTGGGTGACAGTTAAGCTAGGTACCAAGATGATAATATGATAACCTTTTGCCTAATACTGTTCTGCCTGAGCAAGAATCCAATGATCAGATAACTCTGGATAATTGTTATTTGTGGGAGGGGGGAGAGAGGGGTTGAAAACATGGGATCAACCGTGCATGATCGTTTGAGGCTTCCCTTGAAATCTGGTGAACCATCAGCTCTGACTAAGAAGTCTGGCGTTTCTACACATTCAGGAAGGATGTCTGTTATTCAAGCAAACTATAAGGATTCTCTAGATGGCTAAAGGGATGTCAACGCCTTTGGCTTTTATATTAAAGTTATGAGTAGGATATTGATTAATGTTATGTTTGTATTAGTTTCAGCTCAAATGCTTTAAGTACTTTATATTTTGTACGCCAAAGTATGTTCTATGGCAAGAGATGTGTAAGTATAAAATGTTGGATATGTTCTTTATGTTTTGTAAGGAACGTTGTAGTTTTCTGTGTCAAGGGGGTGAGTGTGTGGTAGCTGGGTTAGCTAGTTGCCATGCATTGAAAGGAATGGTGGGGAAAGGCTGAGTGGGAACGACAGTTGGTAGGAGGACTGGAGCTGTGTAGATGTACTTCTGCTCGCTCTACGATAAATTAATTACTACTCATCCAGTCTCCGCCTGAGGAACAATATAAGATCCACTCTCATGCGGCTATGTGGCACTTGACATCGGGCTCTAGCCCACTCTCTCCGGGCTGGCGGTACGCACATGGAATTCTTCCCCGGGGTGAACAAATAGGAGCATACGACATCAAGTTAGCAAACGTGCAGTATGAGCAGCGCTGGTGGCGCCCTGGGCCACATACGTTTTTGGCCTTGTACACAGACTCAACCATCCATTACCGGACACTCTCACTAATATTTAAAACACAAACGTACATATTTTTAAAATACGTCAACTGCTGAAAGAGGTCACCTTGTTGGAGAGAATAAAGGCCTGAAAGCAATACAGCAGCAGTGGACCAGGCCTCTACCGCAAACGGTCAGCGAAAAGTAAACAGGCCAATTAAGATGGTTCGTAAATGTTTAAATGCGCACTTGAAAAAAGGAGATAGCTAAAAGCAACTCTTGGAACTCTGGTTCACGTTCATAACTCAAGCTTGAAACGGGCCCTCCTGCTTCAAGTAGTAAATAAAGGGCTTTAATAAAGCCGTCTTCTCAATATCATTAATTTCCTTTACATAGTAATCTGGTCCTAAAAAGTCTAGACTGGCTACGCAATATAGCAGTTCCAGGCGTTTAACATTCATACCGATAAATATGTCAACTTGATGAACGCAAGCAGGCTTAGTTTTGTATTACGGAACAATGCTGCCACCTAGAGGTGTTTAGTGAGATCGGAGAGTGAGATTTTTCTGTCAACGACAGAGAATTCGCAAGTTTCACATTTTAGTTTTTCAAAAATAGTCCCAGTTCACGTTTTACATTCTGAGCAGTGCTTTAATTGGTTAAAAAACACTGGCGAACCCATAAATTCGGTGTCAAGGCGTGGCAGAGGAAATTGGGTGGAGTCAGGAGGGAGAAAGTTTGAACAGTGACAATCAACTTATCCATTTATTTGAAAAAAATGCTTAAAATAAACTGCCAACAAGGACAACTGCGACAGTAAATCCGTCCGAGCTTACTTAATTGCTCACAAGGAGTGTGCATTTTATAGGCTTAAGACACCTCCTGCCTTTGTGTGCCCAACAATTTTTAAGGGATTATAATGTTTACGAGTATGGACAATATGCAATTGTTTTATGTAACATTTCTTGTACATTTATTTGCACGTTTGTATGATTTATTGTGTCAGTATGTGAGGTAAAGAGCCCCTACTTACACTGGGAGGAGTAGCAGTATTTAAGAATTACATACAATAAATGAATAGGTGTCATTTGAATCATCTGCGTCATTACAGACACACAGATGAAGCTTGCATTCTTACAGATCATTCACATTTTCTCTATGGAGAGTTGAACAAAGTCAAAAACCCGCCTCCAATTTATAGTTCTTCTAAAGTAGCTGTAAAATGATAAGCTCTGCGTATTTGTTTCCCCTTGCATTGGCATCGAGGTGCTAGGTTCCTGACAGATTTCAGCCAAGGTGATACTTAAAAGAATGGCTGATTACCTTTTAAATCAGGCATTTGTCTTGTGCTCGGCCGGAAGTGAGGCAAAGAATCCTCCCTCGTTGCCTGCAGGTTGGTGCATCAAATGGAATGTACACAACATACAGGCGCTGCTAAATTTTTATCACTTTACTAGTGCATCCTCTTGAAACGTATATTTTTTAAGGTGTTTTAAAGCATGGGAAAGGCATTGTCCCACATCGGGATACCCTAGTTTGTTAGTAGTGGTGAAACATGGGTTCTTGCAGGATAAGGTGGTATTTGCACGGGGAACAGTACAAGGTGAGGAATCGGTGTGCATTAATAGCCGTTCACGCGTGAATTACTTTGCATCTGGTACTCCGCCTTCTGGCGGCCAGAGCACTGCAGTGCCTTTACTTCGCCTTACTGAAGCAGAGACATCAATGGAGAAAGACTGGGTCTTCTCAAGTTTTGTTTATCTGGGCCAGAAATACAACATTTTAAGCACTGTTCTCGTTTTTTGCCTGGCGAACCCTTAACTGAGTGTGCCGGACGCTGACTGGTTAGGTGTGCCAGTTAAGGATACAACATAGACTGTCCTCTGAGAAGATGTAAACTCTTAACAGATTGTGAATGCACTGATGAGTACACATTAGTGAATGAGTGATGATGCTTGTAACTGCAGCTCAGTCTCTCTAGAGGCAGACAGGAATTTCATTAAAGAAGGGAAAGGCACCCCGCTATAGGATGGTGCAGTGCATTACATTACCCACCAGCCACGATGACAACATCCTTTTCACCCTAGAAATGGGCATCCACTGTGGGCACAGTCCTCCGTGTTTTCAAACCTTTTCACATCTGTGCTTAACAAGGTTATTCAGCTGTCTAACGTTACCGAAATAGACAAATACGTTTTCCATATGATTACTCAACTTGTTGCTTTTTCCCTGTGATTGTTATAATGCACATACTTAAAGGAGTTTTGCAGGTTATATAGTGTCTTGTCCTTGGTAGTGTGCCGTATGGACATAATGTGGACTGTGGTAAGCGTGCAAGTGTGTATTGCACTCTCAGACTCTTGCACATGGCCTCTCATCTCAGAAATTCTCACAAACAATATCAGCTCTCTCTATGGTTTCTAGGACTATTAATGGTTTAATAAAATGTAATTCATTTTTTTACTAATCAAATCACTCAAAGCTAGTGGTCATTTTCTTGCTCCTTTTTGAATATTAGGACTTTAAAATGGTGGAGGTTAACCCCACCAATAGTATAGTATATCGTTCAAATTAGTGAAAGCCCCATTGTGATTACCTTATAGCAAAATGATTGCTGGTGCGATCCATATTATAAAAGAGGGCACTCAAGCAACTACAGCAGCTACTAGAATATCAAAGATCCCAAGGGCATAAGAAGTGGCTGCAAACACGTATTGCGTCCCTGGGGCATCACCGGTAAATCGCCCCCTTGTGCACGTTTCTCTAGTCAAAGAAATTGAATGGCTCGGCTGCGTTAGATGCACTGGTGTCCACAAGTAGGCCCATTGACAAGAAGTCTAATTCCCCACAAATTAAACAAGCACATGGGTAAAGAGACTGTGTACAGGAAATATCTGTTAACCTTAATGGAGTTTCGCATGAGGACAGGTTTGAAAACTGGAGATATATGGATCTTTAACCACACCCACGAGCACGTGTTGTTTCCGACAGACACACAATATTATATATTTTTTTTCAATCACAGGATCACTTATCTCCACATTGTAGGTTTAGATTGATGTAAATAAAATGCAATGACAGAGCATGATGATGTATAACTTAATGCTCATTAGGAATAAGACTTAACAAAGATACCACTGGAACTGAATACAATTTGCAAAATGCAAAATCAATAAATCATTAGAAAAAATAAAAAAGTTGTAGTATTTCAGAATGTGTTGCCTTCCATCTCAGGAGGTTGGGTCATTTCAGGAGGTGCCCAAGATTAGAAGACTCCCCGTATACTTCTGCCAGCTGGACATTTATTTTTAAATTTAGTGCAGTGGCTTAACGTAGGATGGTTTAGTAACGAGTCTGTAGTCTCATCATAGGTCATAATAGTTTTTTGTAGATGTAGAAGAATTCACATAAATGGATTGAGAGTGCCAAGGGTTTGTTTGCCACGTGCGCACGTTTCTGAAGATGAATTGCTTTAAAAACAGGGTGACTAAATATAGGTCCAAGAGGAAAGGATTCAGGTCACATTTTCAGGATATCACCACATATGTTAAAATGCAATGAATAAAAACCGGATTAGCTTACAAAGTCAGTGCTAATCCTGAAAAGGGCTAGACAGCCTTCCCTTAGGATCTACCTTGTGCTAATGGACACAGTCAGACAGGAGCTCATTTTGAATTCAGGGCAGAAGGACTTAAACTGTGATCCTGCTGAAGATGAAAAGATAGATTGTTAATCCAAAACCTAGGTGTCGCTGATATTACTACTTTCTATAGTTATGAGCTATTTATCATGGACTGCATGTACTGTGATTACTTTAGAGTACTTAAAGGCCTTCAAGATAAATAGTCAGATGAGGAGGGTCATTACATCAATTCTGATACCTTCTACCATTTTCTTTACACGCTATCCTTTTATTGACTAAAACTCAGTTGTTGGCACGTTTATAAAGTTCTGCTTTCAGTGTTCGAACTGCTTGTAGTTTGGCTTAGGAACTTTAATAAAGTGGCATTTGGTAGATTTCCGAAGTTCAATTCCTGGGGTGGAAAAGCTGTTTTTATTGGGGTGCATGCAGCGGAAGCATACAGTTTTGGAACTGTTTTGGTAAGTAAGCTTGTTCAAGCACATTTGTCATCTGATCAAAGGTATGAAAGGTGTGTTTTGTTGGATGCTGTTATTTCTCAACATATTCCTGCAACCCTTAAAGTAGTCAATTTTGGTGCTTGATATCAACAACTATAATTTATCTCTTAAGGGTCCGCAGAATTGTCGGTCAGATGCATACTGTAAATGAGCTTGTATTTTCAGTAGCCTAAGTGTACTCTACTTCATACTAGAGGCCACACCTCCTTCTGTTTACACTGCTTTTCATGACAAGTGTGTTTTTTTTCAAGACACACAATGTGGATTTTTTAATAGTTTTCAGGTATTTTTTTTTCCAGAACTGTATGACAAATAGATTTTTTTTTTTTTTTTTTAAAACACAAGCTAAACCATGCACAACTCACATTTGCTGGATTTTGCATATTTTGTCCTAGTTATGTGTTAAAGTTTTCCCCACAAGACATTGGTTCATTCATGCAGAAAACGTCTTATGGAATTGTCAGACTGGTGTGTTCTGCAACTGCATGGGATCTTCTGCTCGAACACATCTCCTACCGCTGCCTTTATTTTGATGTGCAAAGCATGCACACAAGTACAATTTTCGCTGTTGCGACCAACACATTTTATTTTACTTAAGAGGCATCTTTTTGTGAAAATAGCTCAAAGAAGAAATGTGTTGTTTCACCCACTCCAAATAGCACTCTTATTTGTGAGAACGCAAGGCAGATGTCCCCAACACGGGTTTATGTGGACTTTGTGGTATTTGATTATGCAATGGGGAGGGGGATCAGGTTGGGAGCTCTTGATACAGCGAAAAGGAGAGCAAGAAGTGATTATACTAGACAAACAAAACTAAGTGCAGTGTTAAGGATGGCAGTGAAGACCAGATCAACCGATCTCAGAGAATACTAATAATGCAAATACACTTTAAATATGTGAACGTGCTCAAAGGTAATGGCACGGATAACGTCGCTAAATCACGCTAGCAAAAGGAATGTGGGGTTCTGGTGGAAATGGGAGCGAAAAGCTAAAGACATGATGTGGTTTCGAGTGCAATCTGCTGGGCAGTATTATAGGGTGCAGGCGGCCTTCACTGCTTAGGGAAGACCTGCCGTACCCAAAGAGTTATCTGTGAAGCAGGTGAGCTTAAATACATGTTCAGGACGCCATGAGATTCTGCGTGTGGAGGTGCACATAATTTTGTTTTAGGTCTTCGCATGCAGGGCATGAGGCATCCACCCTGGTAGACAACAAGAAACTCATAGGAACAGTAAATGGGAATCTACATCTAAGTTTTGAAGTCAAGCCAAATCTGCTTGAACGCATCAAAGGCATAGGTTAGGGAGTGGAGGGCTGCCAAAAACCTTTTGCTTTAAAGATTATGCAAAACTGTGGTGCCTCTTCTTTTTCTCCACCCTATTTTCACCTCCACGATTCCACCATCCCACACCCAAGGGAACTGCCCGAGTACAGGGCAGTGTTAGGAAGAAAATCAAGTTTGATATCTGTAGTAGATTTACAAATTTGCTTTGAAAGAGGCTTTAGGTTTTTAATAATATATTATGGGTCATATTTTCTGAACAATAGTAAGGATGCATTCAGTATATATTATCAACTAGTAAGCAGGTTCAATAGGAAAATTGGACACTATGCCATATAGGCCATGAACAAGGACCTCACATTTAAGCCATTGGCACCACTTTGTGGGGGGAGGGGTTCTAGCATGATTTGTTTGCAAGGTATGGATGCCTAAAGATGGAAAATATGTGATAGCAAGTTATCACTCTGTCTTTTGTCTGATATAATTGGATTAGCAACCATACCTAAAAAAAATAATGGTTTTCATGTTTTTGATAAATATATCATAATACGTGAAAAATAAATTAATGACACCAGATTGGTTAAATTCAATGAAATTGAAAAATAATTATGATTATTAATTGTAATAATATAGTCCTTGAAATAATAACAATAAAACGTCATTACATTTCCCATATATCGATATAGATCATACGCATAATTCACACTGTTTCACTGTTAACCTATTTCATGCGCCTTCATTATGTTGGATACTATATCTTGAGATGCATTTTTTGCTGTGGAGAGACTAAAGAGATCATGTGGCCCCAAAAATTGTTTTATTCAGCTTTGACTCAGACTAACAGCTCTTGTAACAGTATCCTTGTTTTTTTCAATTTGTGACTTGTGTAGGTCTGCTTGAGTAAGATCTGATCTGTTGTTACAAACCATTTCCCTTATCTGACTCAAAAAGGCGCTTCTGTGTTCAGCCGTCATAATATCTTTTCACAGCATCCCCATGAGGTTGAACCTTGTCATACCACCACCAGGCTGTGTGTCTTTGTTGACTGTTACCTCCATCGCTTGACTGACTGGAATGCATTCAAACAGATTAACATCTGACAGTTGAACTGAAAAGCATCCGTTGATGAAGTTGTGGTGTATCTCCATATGTTTCACAGCAAGTAATGTCATTTTGGTATAGTATACATGAAGATATCTAGCGTAGTTCATACTGTCATACGCAAACCACCATGGGATCATAGAGTGTACGGTGGCAAGATGTAAATGACAATTTTCTTCTCAAGCAGCATGCAGCAGAGCCAGCAAGACATTTTTTAACTATATCCATATTCGACATCCAAAATGCAGGGAGATCTCCATTGTCATGACCAAGAAAACCCAGAATACATCCCACAGCTGTTTTACTTCGACAAAGGCAGCATTCTGTAAGAGGTTGTCTAATCTCTGTTAGCATAGGTCTTTTGCAAAGTCATCAACATCCTCTTTCAAGCAGTAGACTACCTGAATATTCTCTTCATAATTCTTCTCCACCCTGGGGATAAATTCCAACCAAGCCAGTCTCAACATAGCTTCATACACATACTTGTGTACTCAAACTGCACAACGGTACATACAAGCTTCTAGTACTGATAATATTGATCCTTCTGATATGTCTGCTTCAATGCAAAAGTCATGAAGGCCAGCGTCTTGAAAGCGTTTTCCAAGAATGGACTTAATGCAAGTGGAGTGAAAGGTGCCCATTTGAAGAATGATTCTGTCGTATGTCGCTTTATTCATCCAGACTATCTCAGCTGCTTTTGTGTAGAGCTTGATCTATGACCACTACAATTTCTTGCCAATTGTAGTGATTCCCTTATCAGCTCTGACTGATTCGAAATTTCAGAAACTGTTATTACTGGCATTAATGGGAGGCAAGTAGTACTGATGTTAAATCCCGTCCAACTTGGTATGATCTGTGCAAGGCTCACTTCTTGTCTTGTAACAACCCAGATTATGTTCTTATTTTGTGCAAGCTTCAACTGGGCAACACATTCCGGAATTACTTCGGTATTTGTCATCAATGGTTGAGGCCAAACTCTTTCACCAGAAACATACATGAACAATTCAGCAGTATTTGGGGTCAATGTTCTTTGCTTTTGTTTCTCAATGCTTGGGAGAGGAGCTTTAAAAGGTTGGGGTCCAAACAACGTGGGCTGCATCACTATCGCATTGACTGGATGAGTTGTTCCCTTAAAAGTAGGAGTCTCTTTAAGCTTATCAGCTTATCAATACTATCCCATGCTAAGTTAGTGAAGACACTAGGCTGAATGTCGGCTGGAAGAACAATTTGCTCATTTAAGTTAGCAGCAACCTTCTAGACACACAAGGTGGTATCATTTTCTTCCAGTAGTGAGTATGAAATCCATTGACCAAACCCGTTTAGAGAGTTACAGTGCTAATGAATTCAACATTGCCCGTCAGTGTTTTTACAGCATATGGGAGCAACAATTGCTGCTGGTGGTGGTGGGGGGTGGGGGTAATGCTGACTATTTGTGACTGCATATATAATGTCCTAACTGAATGATTGCATAAGTAAGGCAACCCTTTTTGACTGTGGTTTTTTCTGGCTCTGTAGTCAGAAGTCCTTATAGGAACTGTTTAAGGTAATCAAGCACTGTAAATGAATCTTTATCAACATCCGATAGATGATATGGCCATGGTGTTGATATAAAGTTTGTATTAATCATTGTTCTTATGTGCGATGATGTTTCATCAATGTGCGATGATGTTTCAATGATCTTGTTCATGTCTGTTGCCTTAACCTTTAAAACTGATAATTCTCTTTTCAAACTCTGGGTTTCTCTTACAACGCCCTGTAGCATGACAGTATCAGGTTGGGCCAATAACTTTCCTTGGGTGTCTGGGAATATGTGGAGGCTGTTACTAAACGAGAGTCCAATTTTCTACCAATATGCTTCTTGGCTAATTTGTCTATTTCCTGTATTCATCTGCATGTCATGAGGGTTTCAAGCCTTTCAGCGAGTCTTGTCACACTTATTACCTCTTTGTTAGGAATAATCACAGTTCTAATGTATTGAAAGTGTTCATCAGACACTTCATCTCATATTTTTGAAGTGATCATCAGTTTGAATGCTAGATGCATGATCTTGCTTAGAGGTCTCAAACCTTTTTTGTAGTAAAAGCTACTTATGTTGATGAAAATCTTCCAGAGCTACACATATTATTAGAATTTTAATACTGACAACATCAGACAAGTTTATATGTTTGTTTTAAATATGAACTTTTCAGTTTTTGTAGGCTGGACTACATATAGGAGAGCTACTTATGCAAAGCTCCGGAGATACTAGTAGCTACTCGCTGAAGACCCCTGCTTCAACCCTTGTATAGTTCCTATCACAGGATGCATGATACTGGGCTTCTGCAGCCAATTTGTCCCCACTACAAAGATCTTTGAATCACAATTAATGGTTGCACACTCTCGAAGCCTTTTGTCAAATCTATGCTTCGTGGCCTTGATTAACTTCTCACGCGTTTATGTTCCCTTGTACCATTTTATCTTTCCACAATATATACATTCTCCAGCATAAAATTTGACCTTAATGATGTTTTTCTGTTTAAACGTTTACTCATGCATTTGTCTCATTCCATCATCACTGACACTTGCTTCAGCTTTTCGCTTAATAGTCTGTAAATCACTATTCATAGTAAACGGTTATCTGGACTTCCTGTGGTAAGGAACTTGGGGAACAGAGTTGCTTTCCACATTTCTCGCAGTGTCTAACAGTGGAATGTGATTCCTTACTTGAGCTGTCTCTAACAAAACTCCACATTGGACATTTGACAATAAATTAATTATACTATATATATATATATATATATATATATATATATATATATATATATATAATATTTGTTTAATTTAGTGTACCAAGATTGTCTGTTGGAAATGGCCTTTTCCGCAGGGTCATCCCCCATCCCCATACTTTTTGCCTTCCTCCTCCTTGTTTTTCTGACTCATTTTTGCTGACTTTTAGGATTCTCGGCACTTTACCACTTCTGACCAGTTCTAAAGTGCATGTGCATGGTAACATTAGCTTCTCCACAATTGGCATATTTAATGTACTTTTAAGTCCAAAGTAAAGCGCACTGTGTGTGCCCAGGGCCTGTAAATTAAATGCTACTAGTGGGCCTGCAGCACTGATTATGCCACCTACTACAGTAGCCTTTCAAACATGTCTCAGGCCTGCAACTGCAGAGACTGTGTACAGGTCTAAGATTCCATTTTGATCTGGCAAATGTACCCACTAGCCAGGCCCAAACCTTAATTTTTATTACACTTAAGTTACCCCTAAGGTAGGCCCTAGCTAGCCCAAAGTGCCAGGTCCAGTGATTTAAAATGTTGGACATGTACTTTTAAGTATAACATGTCCAGACAGTGAAAAACGCTTAATTTGTTTTCACTATTGCAAGGCCTATCTCTCCTGTGGGATAACATTTGAATTATCTTAAAACATCTTTTAAGTGTAATTTCCAATTAGGAAAAATAGAAATATAGTGTTTGGTGTACCTGGACTCACTATGTAAAATCACAACTTATGGTGAAGTTGGATTTTAAAATAAGCCTAAAAATACCACTTTAGAAAATTGGCATTTTCTTACTTTATTCATTCTGTGCCTCTACATGCCTGAGAATACACATCTAGGGTTGTTGACAGCAGGGATATGTGCATTCCCTCTAGACAGTCAAACACAAAGGGAACTTGGGTGTGGCATTTGCAAATTGTTGGCCCATCACCAGGCTGGATGGTCTTCGTGTGTTAGATGCGTGGGAGGAGCTGACACTGTGCTGTGCTTCTCCTCACACAAAGGGCTGCATAACCCCCAGTTGAGTGTCCGCAGCCAGGGAGGGCAGGACAGGGACCTTGTGGACTTCAAAACAAGGTCTCAAAGTTTCTCCCACCTTCCAGAACCAGGGCACCAAAGTATAAATACTGGAACCAAAACCCCACCAAATCAGATCTCTACAGGAACTGAGGGCACTCTGCCAGGAAGAAGGACTGCTGTGCTGCCACGATGGACTGCCACTTTACAACTGCATTGCTGTGTTGGCTTACTGCTTCCTGTGCTGTACGAGGGAACTATCATTGTGCTATTTGATTTGCTATGTTGGCCTGCTGCTTCTGTCCTGCAGCAAGAAGGATTGGACATCTTCTCTACATCCTTCCACCCAAGAGTTTCCAAGGGCTAGCCCCCTGTTCTCCTACAGTCTGAGAGACATCCAACACTGCTTGCAACTCTCTTGATGCTGCTGGACTCTACCATCTGAGCCCTACCCTTGCTTGAGGGGCCTCCTCCAGTCCTGGGCCTCTGAAGTGGTTTCTGCAGCTACAAATTTAAAAAGGCAACGCATCACCCAGAGTGCAGCAGAAGAATCTACACATCGCATCTCCGATGGCGATGCAGTGGCTACCCGACGACAGTGGCTTCACCTACTGCCCAGCCAGAAGACGACACTCTGTGCGGCCTGTAAGCAATGCATCGCATCCACATCTACAGAGCCCGACTATTATGTATTGGCCCAACTTCAGCAGAAATATTGACACATCGTGTCCTCACCGTCAATGCATTGCTCCAACAAAGGTGCTGTTCAGCAGACCCTGTGTGGGTTCTGTAGCTGGCCTCCCCCTCCATTCCGGTTGGTCTGAATTTAGGATTTGCACCAGTCCCTAGCGACCTCAAATAATCTTTTTACAGCTATAGACATCTCAGAACTCATTTAATCTTTAAAAATTCCTATCTAGACTTCTACTGAAAGGATTTTTGTCGTTTTGGTCTTATTTTAATAAGATAAATATTATCTATTTTTCTAAAGTGGTGTTGAGTGTTTGTGGTGTCTTTCACTGCGTTACTGTAACTAAGTGTTGCAGAATTATTTTACACATTGCCTCTTACGTTCAGCTTGACTGCTCTGTGCCAAGCTACAAGGGGGTGAGCACAGGTTAATTTAGGGTGTGCCTGACTTACCCTGACTAGATTGTAGTCCCTGCTTGGACAGGGTGCATACCTCTGCTAACTAGAGACCTTATTTCTAACAGTCTGCCACCAGAAATGGTCAACTAAAACAAAAACTAAATGGCTGCAATAGCATCAGGATGACTGCAGGAGCATGAGTGATGAAGCATGGACGTGTACACATTAATATGTTATATGTATATTTTATATCTATTGATCAACACCTTTTTTCTTTTTCCCCAATGCTCAAAAGCAGCAGCAAAGCCAATGGTATGCATCGGCAAATCCAAAATGTGGCACCTCTTGGCTCTGTCAATAATTGCTTGGAAACAGAAGAGTGAATTCAAATAAACTGCAGAGTGACACTACACATAAAAAACGAAGTGATTAAAAGAACAGTAGTCACCTTTATGTTGGTTGTCAAAGGTACTACATCTTTGAAAGGTTCACTCTGGTGGGTCTGACTTTGAATTTGTTGGATTTTGGGCCATTAACACATCAATAAAAAGTTTGGTTCAAGAGCAGAGTAGAAGCTAGCTAAAGTGTAGAGGAAGGTTAATATGGTGTCGCACAATTTGCATTTTATAAAGTCTCCTAGTCTTTGTACTTTTGTCCACTACACACTGCATCAGCTTTCTAGGCCACCTGAACTGTATGTTTTCTTTCACTTGACATAGCTACAAATCCAGCCTCCTAATTTGATTAACAGAGATTAAATTAATTACCAGAACACTTCATTTGAAAAAAGGAAGAAAACGTGTCAAAGCTCACCAGCACAGCAAGTATCAGCGAGTAAAGCAAACTTCCACTAGAAATGTTTGAGTTCCTTTTATCCTGTTAAGCACTACCCTGCAAAGCTCAGGGGTGGGCAGAAGTCCTGGTAACCACGGTCACAAGGGACCCCACTTCTAAGGCAAGGAATAAGACTATAACCGTTGTAGCCCCACATCTATTTGCTAAATAATTTTGACTACGCTCTACTTCCCCACCAAATCTTGGCCCAGAACAAAAAAAACAGATCCTAAAAGTATGGTTGTTTTATGCTTTTATGAAACTGCCCTATCTGGAAAGAAACCCATTTTGTTACATCAAAGGCAACAGCGTATATTCACACAACAAAATGCAGTGCACTGTGGGACCACTGAGCAGCTACTACAATGTTACGCTCACTATTTGGATTTTGGGAGAAACCTGCGAAGCATCCCAAGGCGTGTCAAAATGACAGAAAAGTGTGAACCGTACTCAACAAGAGGATGACTCAAATATATTCAATTTTCCTTAATTAAAGAGCAAAATATTTGCAGGTGAAACTTGGACCCGATGCTTAAGAGTTCTGTTTAAAATCAGACATTTCCCTTTAAGTGGAGTCACCTAAAGCGTCAGGGATGCAGAAGTAGGCCTGGTTATTAGGAGTTATAGCAGATATGAAAAAACAGTAGGGAGTATGGTTTGGGCCACATAAGGCCGGTTTAAAAATGTACTCACCCAGAGAGCATCTCAAATATCAGGATGCCCAAAGCCCACCAGTCCACGGCTCTTCCGTGGCCTTTACTCTGGATCACCTCCGGTGCGAGGTATTCTGGTGTCCCACAGAGCGTCCACGTCCTTTGAGAAACAGGAAACCGAGATGAGGTCAAAATCAATCCAGCATGTCCACAAGACAAGCAACACAAAGTAACAGCGTGTACACTGCGTACCAAGCATCTAAAGACGGTCCCCACCCCCAAGTACATTTAGCAACAAGACAGGAAGTTATATCCTTAAGGCTCCAGTGTAGGCACTTTAACTTGAGGCTTGAATGAAGTAACAACTAGCTAGTGGGGCTCCAAACTTCAGTACCGGCCAAACTATGAGCTTATTAAACACATGCATGCAAGATGGACAAGTTTCTCCAGGATGATAATAAAGCTAATAAGTTGAAAAATGTGTTGTGGGAGAGCTCCTGCCTCATCTGACAATTACGATTGTCAACATAAATGTACAAGCACAGTTTCGATATTCTTGTATTTACGACAATTACTTCACACAAAAGTAACAATATTTTAGCTACTTTAGCAACACCGACCATCTCCATTTGAATATAGAAATGATTAATTACTGATACAAATAATTACTAAATGTATATCCAAAAGTCCCAAAAATTATGAAGGGAAAGGGCACGTTGCATGCTTGTTACTCAGGTGTTTGTTGGAGTGCTACAGACCTTTAAGAGAGAGATATGGCAGTGGTGGTGGCTGCTAGAGTGATGGGAGGTGGGTGTACCATGGAGACTAAAGATAAACGACTGTAAGGGACACTGGAATAAGAGGAGAAATACAAGGGGCGGGATATGCTGAAGGGTCACAATGGAAAAATAAATAAATTTGGAACATTGGAAGATACAGTTGTAACAGGCATTTGCAGTGCAATAGGTCTCGCATTTACTTGAGTTGGAGCTATTGCAGGGGTGTGGAATTTATTAAAATATCTACTTGTCCAGGGGACAGGTTGCTTCTCAAATCTACTTGTCCTGTAAAAAGATCTACTTGTCCCTTTGGTGCCATGTAGTGTGGCGACAAATTATGGCAGCAATTAATAGCCTCTCTGATTATGCCAGGGCTACTACCATAGTAGGGCTTGAATACTTGGAGTTTCAATCCCCACTGTAGCAATTTCCTTATTTTGCCACCTTTCTGCAGATCTGCATACTGGGGTTGGAGGAAGCAGTAAGCAATAGTTCCAGGGCTGGAATACCTTTGAGTCTGCAAACCTACTAACCTGCATGTTTTAAATATTTTTACCAGCTTCTCTCTAATATTTTCCCATAATAAGAAAGGTTGGACATTTACTCCTGACAATGGCAGAATTAGAACTTCTTCCAGGGTTGGGAAGAAAGTGGCTGGAGGGAAAATGAACTTGCAAATGCTCAATAGATTTTCACATGAGCACATCTACACATCGTATTTACCCACGCTAAAATACAGTTCACAAATATTTTATAGGGGTACGACATATACCATGGGTGCACTTTTGTGACTTTCTTTAAGAATTTGGGGCCACAAGTAGGTAGGTTCAGATTTGTGACCTGCAAATTGCGAGTCGCAAATCCGAATGTAGGATGGTGTCCTTGACACCATCTGTGATTCGCAAGGGCTTCGCAAATGCCCACATTATGAATAATCATGAGGTGGGTCGCAATTTGCGACCCCCCTCACGAATGGTGGCCTGCTGGAGACAGCAGACCACCATGTCTGTGACTGCTTTTCAATAAAGCAGTTTTTTGGGGTTTTTTTTGTAATGCAGCCAGTTTTCCTTAAAGGAAAACGAGATGCATAACAAAAACGAAAAATGAAACTCTTTCGTTTCATTTTTTCAGAGCAGGCAGTGGTACACAGGAAAAAATGTTTACAGTGACATTCACAATGGGGAAGGGGTCCCATGGGGATCCCTTCCCTTTTGCGAAAGTGTTAGCACCCATTTGAAATGGGTGCAAACTGCGATTGGTTTGCGCCCGCGTTCACAAAACAATCCTACATTGCACTGCGAGTTGCAATTAGGAAGGGAACACCCCTTACTAATTGCGAGTCGCAAACCCGTTTTGTGATTCGGTAACCAGGTTACTGAATCGCAAAACTGGGTTTGTGCATCGCAATGTGCTTTTTGCACGTCGCAAACAGCGCAAGTCGCTGTTTTCGACATGCAAAAAGCTACCTACATGTGGGTCTTGGTCCCTAATTAGGTCTGGTGTTAACAAAGACATTTTGTTTTTATTAAACTTCTATTTCTCTCTCTTTTGGCTGGCTTTACTGTGAGTGATCGCATTCTGCTCTTCCACAAGGAGCATATTGCCACACAAAGTAGTTTTGTTCAGTGTCAGGAACTACAGTGGCAATCAGTGACGTAACGAAACTGGAGGGTGCCCCTTTGCAAAGAACATGGAGGAGCCTCCTCTCCAGACTCACTCAGGGCAGGTGCTGTGCTGACGGGGCCCCCTGGAGGGCGGCTGCGGGGCCTTTGTTATGCCGCTGGTGGCAACGTGTGCTTTAAGAGTTCAAAAACTTTTTGGGGGGGTTTTGCCAATGTTTGTTACAATGTTGAGGGCCTGGTAGCTCCCACAACAATAAAGTGTTACAAAAGCCATGTCAAAACAAGACACGCATTGATGAAACTAAAAGACTTATAAAAGTATGTCAGATCAGTTGGCTTTGTCAGTGTTTGTTTATTTTCATGCTTCCCATAATCGTGTTGAAAATGGTTACACTGATATTCCATTAGAAATATTTTTGGGAAATACTAGCATGCATCAACACATTTTACTAAATGACACTTCATTTGCATATAATCAGAGAGCATTCTGGGAGCATTATACTTAGCCTAAACTTTTCAAACATGTGTGTACAAGTTTTTTTTTTTTAGTACTGGAACCAACGTCAGTAGTGAAGTGTGACCTTATAACATTTATTTACAGCACGCACCCTAATAATGAAGGCTTTCAAATAATGAACCATAAATACAAGTTGAACAGCATTATCTTTTGGAAACACATTACCTCAACTGCAGAGTTCAACTCTCTGTAAACAGGCAGCCAAAGGGTTTGTGCTGCAGGGGGTTGGGCTTACTTGTCCCAAAGACAAAGTAAACATAAAAACGTGTTGCCCTTGACCCCAAACAAGATGTCCCGGGTGTCAGGCGATAGGAATTCCACATCCCTGTATTGGCACTGTAAATGCATAACTGGACTTTTTTACCACATTCATTGTTAAACCCTGCAACATATTTGGTCCTTTCTGCCATATGATTCCAGTGGCCCTGCATATACCTAAGGGCTAGGAGGCCTACTGGATTTTTTTTAAAAGACAAGGACCTTAAAACACAAACTACTTTCAGGTGCAAAACATTTACCTGGCAGTTGATACAGGTGACATTGCCAGCGGGCAATAAATAATTGTATTCCAAGAATGTGTGCTTACTGTATCACTGGCCTTTACTGCAATCTGGGGAGTCAAACAAAACGCCCATGATTTTTCACACGCTTGAGGAGACCTCACATGATATTAATGATCCTCAGTCTTGAACTGAAATATTACTTATAAAATATTGACCATTGCACAGTATAATCAACTGGTAGCTCTCCTTGAGGTTATAAATACACACACACACAGCTCAAATTTCAGACTCAAATGTGTGTAGTTCATCTAGTCAGGTTTCTGCTTTGTATTTGCAGCTTGTATCACGTTATAAAAATAAAACTACAAGTGCCAGAATGCAAAGCAGCAACAAACAAAATGAGCTAATCATGCAACGAAGTAGGGAGCTGGACAACTCTACAAGTACTATTAAAAAAGTACTGGTTTCCAGATTGTATCACGTTATAAAAATAAAACTATAAGTCCCAGAATGAAGGGGCTGCAAAGAGCATGTACTAAGATAACATATAATGCAAAAATGTCAAAGTAACTGTTAATTAATGTTCTTTCTGGAGACAGAACATACTTTTGTCTAGTGGAAGCTTGAAGTCATCATAAGGTAGCGCACAGGGTTAATTTGCCTGATGCAAAGAATGTGTGCTAAGCAAATCACAGTGTATAAAATGTAAAAATGGCCAAATAACTATGGCAATTTATTTTCTTTCTGGAGAGAGAACGTACTTTTGTCTAGTGAAATCTTGGAGTCTTTATAAGGTAGCGTGCAGGGTTAATATGCCTGCTGCAAAGAACGTGTACTAAGCAGATAAAAGTTCACATAATGTAAAACAATACCGCTGATCAAGTTCATGTTCTGATCGCTGTGAGCGCCATGGCAGCCATGGAGCGCAGACAAAAGAAAAAAGTAGTTCATCCACGCTGAAGTATATTGGCAATCGTGCAATTATGCCTGTAAAAGGGTCAGTGTCCCAGACGGCAAACCTCCTCCACATAACTCCCCCTCCCCCCCAACTAGCAGGACAAACGTAAAGCATTTACCAATGACATGAAGTGTTTTTGGAAGGCAAGCCCACGAACGAATGAAAATTAGGTGGGCGTGGTTAAAAGCCCACAATACTTTCAACATATTAAAGCACGCTTGCTCGACCTAAAGCTATGGACTCCTCTAGGAAGACGCAGATAATAGGATTAAGTGCATGGTAATTGGCTTTGAAAAAGCTTAGCAGATTCATGGCAACAAAAGCAGCGAAGTATGCTTGAAACAAGATGGGCACGGGTAAGCCACAAAAAGGAAACATAACCCAAAGAGAATTATCTGTGAAATAATCACAAACATTAAGCTTCCACGCATGCCCAAAAGTTTAGCTTTCTGATTAGCCTATTTAGTGCCTTGGTTGTGTTTTCTCTGTTCTTCAGAGAATGCACCTTCCCAACTCGTTACTCCTTCCTGTCCAATTTCCTAGTCAAGCATCTTTTCTCCACTGCAGACATGAAATTACTTTATGAGTTAAGCGTGTTTACTGTAACTTTCACCTCCTCCTGTAACAGTGTTAAAATGTGCACAAGGTTCTGCAAGGTCCAAACAAGAGTGCAAATAAAGTATCCAAATTTAAACTGATTTTAGATGCTATTGTTCTGAACAGAGCATCCTGAACACATACAAAACAATGTTTATTAGAAAATTACTGTATGGCCTCAAAAAGCTTTTTGCCAAGGTCTCAGATTTCCATGATGAAAACAAACTGCTATCCAACAGACTAACATGGTTCTGACTTGGGAGAGACAAAGAATCTCCCCGATTGCAGTATATCTTAAGTCTTCAGTAATACTGCTAATTCTGATGGAATGCTCAACATGGAAATGATTATGAACTCCAAACTCTTCCCCGACCAAGATTAATGAAGCAACTAATGGTGCCTTCTATACAGAAGACCATTACATCCCTGCTCCTCTGCCTCCCAGACACCACAATGGCACCCCTCAAAGGAATCTTACACGCCACACCAAGTCTCATCCAGGGATCGGAGAAATCTGACCACATAACCCCAATCATGATGTAACTTCCTTTGCTCCCCTTGCTGGCCTGCATTATCTTTACAACCAGCTGTATCAATTACAAAGCTATCTTGAATATCACCTTACCCAGCTTACCTTGGCAACAAACTCACCATCTCTGGTGAGTCTCGGCACACTTGCTATCAGGACACCATCCAACTGCTGGCTATTAAGAATAGAAAAGAAAAAACAAGGCAGCACACCACAAAACCACAGAAATTCAGCAGTTATGGGTATACTTATGTTAAGAAACGATAACTTAAGGCCTAAAGTTACTTAGCGCCACAAGTTATAGTTTCTAAAGATAAGTATAACAATAACTTTTGAAGTTCTATGGCTTTGTGTGTGTAAAACCAGAGGTGTGGAATTTGACAAAACATCTACTGGTACATGGGATAGGCTGCTTCATAAACCTACTTGTCCTGTATAAAAAATCCACTTGCCCCTTTGGTGCCAATTAGTGCAGTATCAGATTATGTCAGCAATGTCATGACATAAGATCTATGATACCAGCCTCTCTGATTATTCAAGGGTTCAAACTGTAGTAGGGATTGAACACTAGAAATGTCCTTCTTTTGCCACCTTTCGACAGATCACATATTGGGGCTGAAGGTAGCGGAGGAGCAATAGTTCCAGTGAAGGAATACACTTTCGAGCCTGTGCAAACCTACTAACTTGCATGTTTTAGGGGTTTTCACAAGCTCTTCTCTGCTATTTTCCCACACTGAGAAAGATTGCAAATTTACTTCTGGCAAGAGCAAAAGTAAAACTTCTTTCAGGGTTGGGAAAAAAAGGGGTTGGAGGGAAAGATTTTGGCATGCACAAATATACACATGCATATTTGTGTGTGCTAAAATGCAGTTTAAATATTTTTAGGAGTATGAATTCCTAGCCCACTTCTGTAAATTCTTCCCGATTAATGTAAGCCATAAATATGCACTAATAGAAGGACATATACCATGGGTACACTTTTGTGACTTTCTTTAACAATTGAGCCCCTAATTAGGTCTGGTGTTAACCAAGATCTTTTGTTTTTATTAAACATCTATCCCTCTATCAGCTGGCTTCCCAATGAGTGACAGCATTCTGCTATTTCACAAGAAACATAACTGCACAAAAAGTAGTTTTGTTCAGTGCCAGGGACTACTAAGCACTGCGTGCTACTTGGAACCAAAAAATAGTTTTTATTTTGCCAATGTTTGTTATAATGGTGAGGGCCCTGCAGCTCCAACAACAATACAGTTTTACAAAAACTGTCACAACAAGACATGTATTGACAAAACCAAAAGGCTGACCACCAATGTTAGATCTATTGGCTTTGCCAATGCTTGTTTATTTTCACGTTTCCTAAAATCTTGTTGAAAGTAGTTCTATGCTTTTCCATTACGATTTTCCTTTTTATTTTTTATGAAATATTATAGCATGCATCAACTCATTTTGCTAAATGATGCTTCAAAGAAAGGATACCTAAAATTTCTCAGTAATTTTTTTTTTTAGAGCATTCATCCTAATTATAAAGGCTTTGCACAAATGAAGCATGAATACAAGTTTGAACAGTATTAACACATGGACAGAATTATTACCTTAAATGCAGACAATGCCCTTCTCTAATACATAATGTGGTACTGTAAACTCGTAGCCAAAGGGTTTGAGTTGCAGGGGGCTGGGTCTACTTGTCCTAAAGACAAAATAAAGATGAAAACTTGTTGTCCTTGACCCAAAACAATATGTCTGGGGTTTTGGGCAATAGGAATTCCACACCCTTGTAAAAATGTGACCGTAACTATAAAGTCCCTGTAACCTTTGTTTTTTTTGTCAGCGAATTTCTAGGGTTTTAATGTAAAGTAATATATAATTAACATTTGTTAATACAACCACCGATGCACGTGGCCTTTGGCAATGCATGGCGGGGGTTTGCTGTGTGAGTGGGTGCATTTCTTTTCCACTGGCCTACAGATCAGTAGATCATTCCAGATTTCACACTGGGGATTGGGCTGAGCCCTGCAGTAGATCTGCAGATACGTGGATAAGCAAAAAAAAAACAACATTTGTTTTGCACCTGAGGGGTCCCATCAGAGACCCATCTATCTTTTCTTTGGGGACAGGATACCACTATCGTAACCCCTTGTGTAATTTGTTTTATCTATAATTTCTCCCCGGAGCCCAGCCGAGAAACAAAATACTGTAACTTTCCTTTCAGGTTGGAGCCAGCCAACAAGGGCTTTGCTTTTGGGTTTGGATCCCCGGGTACTTGTGGATAACCCCAAAGGTACACACCGATCTGTGAAAGATCCAGATCCCTAGAAATCTATATTTCTTTCCCTTTAATAACTCTGAAACTACTGAACAGATTTACACCAAGTTACAAAAAGGGCTCTTTCTAGACCAAGATCTAGGTTTCTGCCAAATTTGGTATAATTCCGTTCAGCAGTTCGGGCTGCAACCGTGTCTAATATTTGAAAAATCCCCATAGACACTGCATAGGGAAAAAACCTACCACCCTTCTGTTATGCGACAATTAAATTGTAAATTGGAATTATAGTGTCTTAATGCATTTCTTATTACTTCTTTGGAAACTGTCTCTTTACATATGTGTATGTAGTTATTGTGTTTGACTATTATCCTGTTAAACTTTATTGCAAATTCTTTCATACAATTCTTGCTTTTTTCATTTTAGGGTATTTCCATGACCAGCTTTGTTCTTTCTCGAGGAACAGATTTAATACCTTTTTCTCTTCAGAAGATTCTTGGTAACCAGCTAAGTAGAACGAAAACATAACATTGAAAACTCTTGCTCAAAAATAGTTAAACGCAGTGTCACACTTGAACTAACCGTTATAAGGACAGGGACAAGATATGTTGGTTAAAAATTGGTGATTTTGATATTCTGTCAGTGATCCGGCTTAACTCACAATAGGAATCCCACTGGATTGCCCAATAATTGTGTGGCCGCAAAAGTGCAGAATGAAGCCCTCTTCTTGATTCCTTGCTGTTTCCTATTAGGCATGGTGTGTGAGTGTGGTGTGCTGGACTGCGGATCGTTCTGATTTCTGCGCCAGCCATCTCTCTGCCTACAGTCTCCTGCCTCTGTCCCCTGCTTGTCTGCGTACATCTGCCAGCTGTCTGCCGGTATACAGCCGGCATCCAGCCTCATTTTTTTTTCTCACAGCCAGCTATTGGCTGTGTTGTGTTTGCTGCACTCAGAGACCGGGGGGTCGGCCATGGCCTGCTGCAGTCTATCACAGTCTGCTGTGGCTTTCATTGGTGCATGTTTTTATGTGGCTGGCTGACTTTGAGCAACATCTCATGTTGTGGGGGTAAGAGGGGATAAGAGGGGGCTTACGGGTCTCTGGAGGGCCTAGATCCAGATGAAACCAGAGACATGCAGCAGACTGACATCAGACGATCAGATTGGGTTGAGCTAGCCCCAAGTAAACAGCCCAGCTCAGCTCAGCTAGAGTAAACTGTAGAACTGGTGCATGCTCCCCTATTTTACCTACCCCCCTTCCTACCTGCTTTAAAGCCCGCTTCAGACCTTTGCCCTGACTGGTAACACATGATTTGCAGGGCCCCAAATGGGAAAACAAAGGAGTGCATATTGCGGTGGGCTTCGCGCCCCTGGAAATTTAACAACGCTATACTACTGCTGTGTGCCTGTATCAACTTGTGAGAGCTCCCGCTGAGCATCGTCAGGCCATCAAAGCCATGGTCTTAGGGTACAATCACAGAGACTATTAACCACAGAGTTTGGCTAGGCATGGGTTAGGCTTAGGCTTCTTGCAACACTGTACGGGGTCAGCTTCATTTCTGCACTGCTCCAGTCGTTTGCCGCAACCTGTGCCGATCTGCTGTTGCGCTGCAGCTACATTGCCAGCCCACTTTGCCACTGCTGTGAGGTGCTGTGGCGCACTTATTTATAGCAAGCAGTGACTACATTAAGATTGTACACTCACACTTCAATATTACTGCTAAATAATAAAATCACCCCCAAAAGCAGAGAGAAAAAGGAAACCAGGAGCTAAAAAGTGTCAGAAAAACCCAGTTCGCATAGAAACAAACGGTGACACTGACAACACTGAATAGAATCTGATAAACCACCTTCCCCAGGACCCTGAGATAAATTCTTCAGATTTTCAAGCTCTCATGGACCTTGATTGATAAGACGAAACATAAAACGGGTATAAAAAAATAAAAAAAAACTTTTAACGTTAGATGATGCAGCAGACCGCAATCCCCCTGTTGCCCTGATAGACTTTGACTTTAGTAACAAATTGACACAAAATTTAGCATTGCCAACACAACTACCAAAATTAGTTAAATCTACCCTTAACAAGATTGAGTCAGACCTAATGACCGACTCAATCGTCGACCTAATGGCCAACAGGGAACAATCATTGGTAAACACATGAGATATAGTATCAACTTTTGACGGCTGCTGCACTGGTTCTTTGCCTAAACATATAACATCTACTTGCCAGTGGAACTTCAGTAAGGGACTTCTACCTAAAGGGTCTTCAAGACAGTGATAGCCCCCCAAAATGGGTTTGAGGAACGTGATTTAAGAGTCCCACTATCTCCTACAGTCCAGATTATTAATTCTGACATGACAGGCGTGGCTAGAGATTACAGCATGCCACTTGGGGAAAAAGGCATTGAAGGGATGGCTGTAGGTCTTAATGATTACGGAGGTGCTTTGGTTTCTTCTTTAACAGAACCAATATCTCGATCTCCACAAGCACCAAGATGTACAGAGACTTTCAAATATAGGTCTGATAAAATCGTCTTTGAAGACGATCCTGCTCCTCAAGTGCCTCTACTGACTAAGCATCACCAGAAAGCAATTTCGTGGTGGCTATCTGTGGGTCATGCCATTTCTTAAACTGGGCAACTGGGCTGCTGCATGCAGATAAACTCGGTTAGCAAATTACAATCTTGTAAAAGCTGGCAAATTACACTAAAGATAGTGATAACAAATAGACAACTTGATTCGTTTAATTACTTAAGTTAATCAAATTGCTTAAGATATACAGACTAGCTGTTACAGTTCCCATCTTCTGGAAAAACTAGCAGACCTTTCAACTATGATGTTATCTTTAATTATAGACCTGAAAAAGGAGTTCTGCAACTTGGAGATAATCATACTCCTAGGGCCTTGCAGTACAAGGGGGGCAGTGGAAGTGTGTCAACTAGGAAAGCATGAAGCATTGATTTGGACTAACAGGTGCGAGGTCGGTCTGCAACTATATAACAGAAGAACTAGAAAAACGTGAGGAACCAATCTTGAGAAACAACAAGGGCAAGAAATGAAATCAGACTGGAAGAACCTGCAGTGCCAAATGAAGAATCCACAGGGGCTAACCAAACCTGGAACAGGGAGGATCTATTGGCGCAACCAAAAAGTAGCGGCATAAGGAAACTGCATGGTGGTAAGCGCCTTAAGGCCCCACCTCCTATGAAATTTTTTTGTTTAAAAAAAAAAAGCAAATAAAAAAAAAATGCATCAAAAAATCATTGCCGATTGCGGCCGCAGATTGATTTTTGTTTCCTGGTTTTAATAAAGTAGGGTCCGCCTGTTGTATGTCCTCCAATTCTAATCCGTCCGCAAATACTGATATTACAAACACCACACCCAAGAACTTGGTATCCGATATAACAATTTAGCCTAGTTCATTACAAAGATCAAAGGACTGGGAGGCCCCGATTATCCAACCTAGTAATCGGATTTCAGAGCAGGCTGTGGCAGAGAAGCAGAGAAATTCAAAGTCGCAAACCAAAAACAATACTCAACACACACCTATTGTCACATCTGACAAAGGGGCTGCTTGCACGCCACGCAACGACCGCCACACTTCAAAAGCTAGGAAACAATCAGAAGGGTAGATGTCAGCTGTCACAGGCATCATGAACAGAACACTGGCAAGCTCAAATGTCATTTAATGGCGTGATGCCCATAGCTCAGGTTGGTGCGAGTGTAACAGACCTATTAAGCTGTAAAAATCAAGCAGGTGAATTGTGTGTTACTTTTTACCTAAAAGGCAAGAGCAAAGCAGAAAGCTGTACCCAAGATGACAGGCTGCGTCTCTTACTCAGGCTGCCCAATTTGCAAGTAGTCAATTCCAGTCGATCCAGGATCAGCTATCCATATATAATGCCACAGAAGCCCAAAGCTTTGCAGGTGACCTAGTCCATCTGATCAGAACCTAGAATGCAATGAAAGAATAATGTGGTATCCTGAGTATGCCTCACGAGGCAAGGAGGACATACTGAATAGAGTAAACACACTAGAGCTATTCTCAGTTCTATCAAACCTGGTAGATATAACCTCCAACTATATTGATTTTATAGCGTTTTTGCCTTGCAATTTTGCAGAAGTGAATGCAAAAAACAAAATGTGCTTCCCAAATAAATGTAATTCCCCGAATAGTAGCAGAAAAACACAGGCTAGAAAAATGGGGCATATGAATTTTATATCCATCTAGGGTCAAATAACCATTGATTTTCAATATAACTAATCAACAGAAACAAATGCAGACGCAGTGCCAGAACAATCTCTTCAAGACCCTCAATCTTGCATGGAACATCTGGTCACTTTGATACCGCTCTTTTAAGCCCATAGAACAATTAAACTAGGAGTAAAGCCCTGTGTCAGGCCGAAAATGTTTTTCCACAAATTTCAGAAAACAATTGGGCCTGGCTATCTGACGTTATCCGCCTCGCCAACAGTGATGTAGGCCTAAATCAGGAAAGTACTCAGCTATGTGTTCTTGGAACCTCCGGCGTTATAAAACACAATGACACACTCAATCGAGTTCTTAAAAAAATGTACGATCTTTTAATATAATATGCCTACAGGAAACCTGGCAAACACTCACAAACCCCTGGCCTGATTATACTTTTCAATCTCCAACACTAAAGTCTGAAAAAGGTGGTTGTCCTCTAGGTGGATTATCGATCTATGTATAAAACCAACTGGGGCTAACAGCAAATATCCTCTCCGAATCAAACAGTGAATTTATAAGAATAAACCACCTACTGAGGAATACACCGGTGTGTAACATTTCACTAGCTGCGGTGTTAGCAAACATGTACATGAAAAACAAAATCTGATGGAAAAAAAGAGCTACAATAGAGCGTCTAACAGATACCCTACATTCTTTATGACAGCCAATGTAAAATCAATTTGGTTGCTAGCAGGAGATATTAATGCTTGCTCCATTATACAATGAAGACTGGCTTGATTTGGAGAATCAACAATGGGGAATCCCAACGAAAGTTCCAACTGCATCAGATAAAAGTAAAAAGGATTGCCAAAGATTAACCTCGATTCTCAACAACCTAGACCTTTGAATGTTGAACAGTAGGCATACATGGGATCAAGAAGTCTCCTAAACACACATCCCATCAGAGGCTGGCCATGCTAGACTACTTCAGGGTCTCAGGCCAGCATTTTCAACGGTTTTGTAGTTTTACAATTGAGCAATGCTAATTAGCGATCATGCGGTTCTGTCATGCTCATTTCTTCTTTGGTGGCAGCCCCTCTGGAATAAAGACTAGACTAGGCCATGAACAAGAGATTGAACCGGCCAGGAGGCTTAACTGGGATAGTGAAAGCAGCGATATTAAACTAATTAAACTGAAAGCCCTCCTATCTCCTCTGTTGAAAGTACATCAGAATATCACTGAGGGGTGGTCAGGCTTTACCAGTGGGCTTCTTAATGCTTTTGCCACCCCTGAACCAGGGTTGTGGAAACACGGTTTTCTTTTCTCTTTAAAGCATTAAAAATCAATGAGCTAACATTACTTAACAAAAATAAAAAAAATAAAAATAAAACAATTAAATAAGGCGGTGAATAAGGATAAAAGAAATTCTGCTATGAAAGAAGAATTTTGTTATCACTTTTACTAAAAGAATCTGCATGCAAAAGATGAGCAATAGATTTCATGTTTGAAGCCATCAAATCTAAAGATCCCAAACAATTCAGGATAGTGGTTCATAATCTTTCAGTTGGGTACGCATTTAATGAACTGTCCAATACTCAACAGGATGGACATCTTATATTGCCATTCCATATGTCATTAGTACAAGTGTGAGTGTTGCATAAATTATACTCTTAAATCTATATCTGGCAGAAATAGATTGTCTTTAATCTATATCTGGCAGATTTTAATGATCGGTTAAGTTTATCTAAGGGATTTCCACCTAAAATTAAGGGCAGCAGTTTACTGTATACTGATAACACCATTCTTATGGACCAAACAACAATAGAAGTACAATGATCTCTGTTTGCATTAGCAGACTATTACAAAGCCAATAGCCTGTGTATTAGCAAGTCCAAAACTAAGATTCTGTTTTTTGGCAAAAAGAAAATCAAGTATGGTGCTTTGTTTTTAAATGAGCAAAAAAAAAAAAAAAAAAAAACTTAAAAAGTTGATGCAATATAATACTTGGAGATGTGGCTTAACAGCTTTGGCCAGGCAGCTCCGCAGATCGAATCACTGACATCCGTAAAGAATTTTCTCACTTTTGCTTTACAGCACCTTCAGAGCTACAGTTCCAATCCAGATCTTTGGCATTTGCAAAGACATTGAACGTAAACTGATCTCTACTTTGACATATGGATCATTTGTACATAAGGATCGATTATTCTTCTGGCTGGATCATGGACAATGCCGTAGCTATAGACGTCTCTTCTACCTACAACAGAGCAGGATCACATCGGCCTTGAGCTCAACTTCACACAGATTCCCTTCTCTCTGTGGGAAAATGAGTAGTGATGAATGTGACTCGCTTAAGCAGTTCTTATGGAATATTATTCAGAAAAAGGAATCTGAGTTGCATATATTTTACTTGGATTCAAATCAATGTGCTTACAGCCGAGGATCTGATGTAACTGTCTGTTCCACCGAAACAACTAGCAAGAATTCTTTTGAAGAGGGCAAGGTTGATATCTACCCATGATGATTGAGAGGCAATTTATGCACTATCTAATGTTAGCCTGTTGAGCAACCTGTGTCAGCCTCTAGCGCTTCCACTGTATGTATCTAGTCTATTCTGACATACTACAAAAACCCAACTCCTCCGCTTCCGTTTGGGGTTGTTTCCACTTAAGGCATACAAATGTAGCAGCAGACCGGTACCCCGGAAGCACTATGTAGGGGCTCTGGTGCAGCATTGCAAATTCTCCAGCACACGCATTACCTTTACTGCTTCAAGACGTTACTGGCTGGTACCAAGTTTTAGACAGATAAATATCAAATATTACAAAGCTATTGTGTTGGAATATTTAAAAGGGTAATTGGGCCAATTGTCTCGAAGATTTATAAAAGACATGAAGGTGGCGTTAACGGTCGTGAATGAGATGGCTAAATAGCATTAGCAGTTGTTTCTAGCATTCGCCTGTGCTCAGAATGGCTGTGCATTAGCTGCTGCTGATTGATGGCTCCATGCACAGTCAGGAGTCAATGCGCTTTGACTGTGGAGATTTAATAGCACATGGACATTAAAAAGATGACATGCTATGATGAGCATGAATGATCGGATACCACACCGTCAAAGTAATTTGGTTTAACATATTCCGGTTAAATTAGTATGTAAAGAGTTCTCAGAAGATGTTTACATAGATGATAAACAATGACGAGGCTGAATGTTGGGATAGCAAGTCCTCAGTGCTGAGATTGTTTAAATATACACTTCAGCGGTTTTGGATGGCAGATTAACATTCTCAGGTTTGGCGAGGCTAGCTAACCACATTTTATGTAACACACAGTTCTACTAATCACTTGTCCGTTATTGAACATTTTCTACTTCTCAGTCATCTATCTCACTTCATCTCGTTCAAATTACAAATTGCTTGATGTCAAATGTATCTAACCTTTATGGGTCTAGATGAGTGAACAAAGCAGTTTTTAAATGGTTTAATTTGATTTTCATTCCTTCTGTTTGTTTTATCTATGGTTTCACCACGATGATTTGCGATTTAAATTATTTGTGCAAATAAATAAAAACTTGAACTGTGAACTTTTTTCCTTACAGGTATCGACGCATTTGACCTATCTTTCTGCATGAATAAGAAAAATTAACAACCTTCCATAATTCCAAAAAAGAATAAAGAACTGGCTACTCTCAAACACGTACAGGTACAGTTTAAACATCGACCGGTACGTATATGCAATCAGCGATCCACTATCCCAGTTGTTCCCAACCTTTTGATTTCTGTGGACCCCCACTTTAACATTAATGGAACCCCCACTGAATAATCATGGGAATCCGGGGACCCCCGCCTGGGTCATTACTGGAAGCTGGGGACCTAATTTGTCAATATTTTTTTACTTTTCTAGGCTCTTGCGGTCCCCCTGAGAAGGCTTCGCGGACCCCCAGGGGTCGCCGGAACACAGGTTGGGAACCACTGCTCTATCCTACTTCCTGCGTCAGGCATCCAGGCACAAGGACTGTTACAAGCCAGCTGCCGCCCAACGGAAGCACATATCCGAAACTCAAGCATGGCACCCAACGTAGCAGACATACGCTACATCCTAAATTCTACTGGCTATGAGCACTTGGAGTAGCCACTAATTCTGCCATCCATAAAGTGTTTTGAGGCCTCTGTGGGGGGTACAAACCGCCATAGAAAAATGTACACTAGAAGAAAGCCTGGAAACTGATATTTAAGTCTGGCATGCACGATAAGAATGTATCCTTTATCTTGGCTAATCCTCCAACTTTTCTATACGTGTCCTTTTTTAGGTTTTACCGGACATCCTGGCCGTGGATTGTCGGCATAAATTTATATATAGATATACACACACACACATATACACACACACACAATTCTTTTCAAAGATGAATAGCATCTCACTCCAATGAAAAACATCGAAAGGTCGAAACGCGTCTGTGCAGTTGTGTTTTCTTCTTTTTCAATAAAGAATCACAAAAGTTCACTGTGTGGTGCCATTCATCTTTGGAAATAAATTGAGACTGAGGACAGCAGTCTACTTCTTTGCACCCGCATCCGCTGTTGAACGTGCCACCATTGATTGCATTAGGGAAGTAATAATAATAATATATATATATATATATATATATATATATATATATATATACACATATATACACACACACATATATATATATATATATACATACATATACATATACATATATACATACACACACACATACACTTCCTAGTGCCAGTTGCCAATAGGTAGTTACAGTTAGACCTTCTTTTCCATAGATGGAAACAAAATGATTTGCCAAAAACGTTGCCACCTTTTAATGACTCTTCATGACATTTTCAAAACTTATACTTTGGTCAGTTCAGCTGCTGTCTTGATTGTTTCGGAGATATCTGTGAAGCAGGGACCGAAGTAAAGGGGGTGGGGGTACCAAAAGACTTTCTCCATGGGGATTTTGCCTTTTTTTAGACACACTTACAGCTTAAACCGCTGAACGGAATTAAACCAAATTTGGCACAAAGTAAGATCCTGTTCTACAGATTGTGCTTTTGGTGGTTTGGTGTAAATCAGTTCGGAGTAATTTAAAGCCAAAAAATATAGATATCTAGCGCCGCAGATTCTCCACAGATCGATCTGTTGATCCAGTGAGAATCTGATTGGCTGGCCACAACCCAACAGGAACATTGTGACTGCCATTTAATTCACCGGGAAACAGTCCCTGGGGCTCAAATCTTGGGTGAAGGTAGATCAAGAGGTCAAGGGAGAGGTTCCCTGACCCCATGGGGGTTACACAGTTGTGTAAAAATGGTCATTATATGCCTTTAAACGTATTTTTGTTTTACGGTTTCCTAAATCTGCAGATCCATCCGTGGGGCAGCCCCCAGTGTGAATTCATTGGTAGATCTGCAGATTTCGGAAAACGTTCAAAAAAATTATAATGAGATATAAATTCATACACCTAATCAAACACTCAAACACCCAAACACACTCACACCCCAGACACTGTCACATCGACTCACACTGACACTCGCACACCCACTCACGCCCATGCAGACACTCACACTCAGACACACCATCACATCCAATTTACAAATTATTACAGTGAAAATCAATTTAATAGGTAAAAAGGTGAATCCGCAGATCCAACACACCCACTAACATGTGGTTGGACGAAAAACCACACAGTTCATTCACTCTGCGGGTCCGTGGAAAATCTGCGGATCCAATTTTTTTTTTCACAAATGAAAAATTAATTAGCTGTGTAATAAATCTCTCTCATATTATAACATTTAGTATACACAGTTAGTTCCTTTTACATAGTAATTAAGTTAAACAAATTTCAAAGAATGTTTTCTACCAATCAGTTCATACATTATGTCATATCAGTAGACAATGAAAATAGAATTTTGTAAAATAAATACATAAAACATAACTATATTTTTCATTACAACAGCCAACACATTTAGTGAAAAAATAAAAAGTTACAGAAAGATTATATTTAGGGATTTGAATTGAAAAAAAACATTCGCTGAAAGAAAAAAAAAAAAGGTTGCAGGGACGTTATAGTTAGGCAATATAATTTTTTTTTACTTAGAAATTCACTGAAAAAATGTTATATGGACGTTATAATTAGGAAATACTTGTTCAAAAAATTATATATATATATATACATACACACACACACACACACACACACACACACACACACACACATATATATATATATACATACATACACGTACATACACCTTCTGCCTTAAGGGCCGTCCTGATATAATAGCACTGTCCAGTGGCACTGAAGGCAACACGGTCGACACTTAATAAGGACAAAATACGTACACAAAATGACAAATGTTAGCTATGCCGCACCCGCTTATGGAAAAGGATAATTACGACAAAATCGTGAAATGTCCCTTATATGCCGGTGGTTGCAGTGGAAACGAACCAGGCTGTCGAGTCAGAACATGGACTCCAACAGACCCAAATAACCTTATTTTCCAGCTGAGTCTGGGAGGACAATCTTGACGGCTCACAGTTGTCTTATTGTTATTTTATTTATTTATTTTTTTGCTGAAAAGCACGTGGGTGTCCTTCGCCAACACGGACAAAACAGTTATCTGTGTGAGTGGTTTTCTTTTTAACGTTTGTGTTTTTGAGCAAGGGATATTAAGACGCGCAATCTAGAATGACACAATAAAGAATAAGACACACAGCAGTCCAAAGAAACCACACACTACAAAAGATCGTGCTTGTGAGTTTGCGCTATCACCAGAGAGACAACCTGCATGTTAACCTGTTTTGCCAAAATAAGAATCCGATAGCTTTAAGAATACCTTGAAACCCTTAAGTATAAGATGGCGTGAGAGTTGTAAACACAAGAATGGTCAAATACTGCCATCTACTGTCTGAAAATGATAGCTTTCAGTTCTCTCCATGATGAGCAGCTCTGAGTGAGGGACATTAAGAATTCGATAACAGGTGGAGTAGAAAGATACATTAACTGCCTACATCAGTCAGTGGTTCTTAACCTATGGTACACGCACCTCTGGGGGTCCGCGATGACTACTCAGGGGAGTCTGCGACAATTTAGAAAATTGAATATCAACAGATTAATAAAATGCATATGAATGAAAACGCAAAATGTGCAACTGAACATTTTAAAACGTTACGTTAATGTGAAGGATTTTGAAACTGGAGGATGAAAAATAAGATGCTGTCCTCAGCATGATTTGTGGGAGCAGTGCACGGTAGGTGGACTCTAACTTGGAGAAGCTCCAACCTTCCAACTAAAATTAAAATATTGATTGCTCGTTTGTTTGCAAAGTAAATACAATATTTCATTGTTTGTGTATTTGTTTGACGAATGGTGGTGCCTGTATGTGTGTGTATTGTTTTGCGGTTCAAATCACCAGAATTGATTTGGCCGATGTCCCTGTCTTCCAGTAATGACTTACTAGGGGTCCCCGGAACCACTGGCCCGTGACACTAAGGCACCGTCAGCTGACAAGATGCAGGAGCATCTGCATTCTAGGCTTCGCTCAACAGTTGAGCCCGTGCCATCTCTGTACTTCACTCAGCTGAAGCGACCCCACCCAACTCAAGGAGTTTTATGTCGCCATGTGCACCATATTTGGGAGGGCTGACCCCTCCGGTGTGCTTTCGAGCCCTCAGGGTCAGCAGGGAATCCTGCTGGTTCCATGGCAGCAGCTGTGGAACCGGCACCAGAGGGGCCCCATGGATCCACTTCTGGTTCTGGACCAAAGCTGGTCGTGCCACCTTGACCTTCCCCAGTGCTGGTCCCAATGCAGATGCTCCCAGCGCCATCCTCATTGTGTTCCCTGACTGCAAAACAAATCCAGCCTGATGCCTGGAATAATTCTAAGGTAAGGAATCTGTAGTTAGAATTCTCTATCAGATATTCGCTGTTACTGTAGCACATACAACACATGTTTCTAATGCGGTTATGCATAACATAATGATGTATTCTGGCAAATTATGAGTGATGGAATGACATACTTTAATTTTGTTTGCAAGCATGCATTATATGGACTATGTTGGAAAGTGTCTCTTCAATTTTTAGGATGATGCGTTTATGGACCTGGTGCGTGTCACTCTTGAAAAAGGTAGTGATGCCGAAAAGTGTTTCTGCTCAAATAAATCTTGCACCTCAGTAAAGGCATTTGCAGCTCCTGGGGGAAAGCCTGAGTGGGGAATTTTCATTTTCTGAAAACCCAAATAGAGGTTTACAATTAGGTGAAAATGTCAGCTAAAACATACAATTTTAAATGGTAATTCACTGAACTAGGAATGATAACTCATGTCCAATAGTAACTATAACTTGCGCACCCCACCATGCACAGTGTCAGTGATGCTATTTCAGATGCTGATGTCATGTTATCAATTATGTCATAAAACATGTTATAAGTGATGTAATATGTGAGGTAAATTGGCTGTGCATGGTGAGGGCTCAGGTTATATTTACTTTAGTTAAAAAAAAAGTATGTTTTAGCTGATATTTTAACCTAACTGTGTCACTTTAACTTTTTTTTTTTTTTTTTTCCCTCAGTGATTTCTGTGTTTTTTGTTTTAATGTATATTAAGGTGACCACTGCTGTGTACAGTTGAATTTGGGTGCAGAGCCTGGCCGACAGCCTACAGCTCTGTGCAGCAGGGCTAAGGGCACCAGCACCCCATAGTTACAACCTTCTGCCACACAGCTCAATGTCTTGTAACAACGTAAACAGTATCATTTTAAGTATGTCAGAGCTATTGGTTTTGTCAAAGGATCAGCTGGTTTACTGGCTTCATCAAGGGGTCAGCACAAAAACATATCAAATAGACCTACTAGCTTTGTTAGCAAGACACTGGCAACTATAATCAGATGTATATTCCAAACATTGACACATTGCAATGTTTAACAATAGGGATTATATTTTCAATAAAGCATTATGTAAAATAAAACCTGAAACGTAGCTCTGAATCTTTTTTTTTTTTTTTTTTTACATTTGTCTGTCCACAAAGTGGGGAAATAGAACTAACCACAGGAGGTCCCTGTACTCTAGCTGAAGAGCATACAGCTCCAGCTTGTAGTGCTTTAAAAATGTATGGTAAGCTCTTGTAGAGTCATGAATTCAATGACTCAAGAGACTTAATGTGTGTATGTTTGTTTAATGTTGCTGGGGGGGGGCTGTTGAGCTCGCTGTAGCCCTCCAGAACATTACAAAAATGGTTGGTGCTGCCCTTGCTAGACTCGGGAGGGGGTGGCAGAGAGTTAACACGCACCCCCTCTCTCAATCTTATTAAAAGTGGCCCTGGGGGTGAGCCAGGCCTGGGAGGGGCAGCCGCAGATTCCCTACCTGCCCTCCCCACCTGTTTTTTTTTTTTTTTTTTTACTTTTTTCATAGGACAGGGGCTGAGTCCCAGAGTCCTAAAAATGGATGCTGCCACTTCTTTCATGATGTAGGGGCAGCCAATCAGATCAACTATTTTGATCCGTTGTATCTGCAGATCATCCATAGCGTGATACATACATACAATCTGAACCTTAATTTCTCAAAAACTACTAAACAGATTTAAATCAAATCATAAAAAACATGCTTTCTGGACCGAGATCTAGCTTTCTGACAATCTTGTCGTCACCCTGTTTTTGCAGCTTCGCTGTACAATTTTGCTATGGAAAAATGCATGAGGAAAATACATTTTGGGCTTCCTCTTTTTCAGGGCCCCGGCTTGACTAATCACACCAAAACTTTCCAGAAAGGAGCTGAGTTGGATGACCCTATTTATTCTGGAAAGTTTTGTGAAGATTTGCTAAACGACTGCAAAGTTATCAGCAAACAGAAAAATGCTTTACCTATGGAACGTCGTCCTAACTCTCACTACCCAATAACTTATATACTTAAAATATTGCGAGTTAGAATCAGATAAATGCAAAGGACCCTGGGTGTGATCGACGTAGGTCGGTTAGCAACAGCAGTGCATCAGGTATGCTCAGTGCACCTCAAATGGTGCAGAGTTGGGAATCTGTGGTGCTCACTAATACAACGCCTAAGTGACCTTATTCCATCAGATCTTCTGGCTAGAATAAGAATAATGTTGCTTAAAGGCCAAATGAGTGAGTAAAATCTGCAGGTGTGTACACCATAGGCTGCCTCAAAAGGCTGCTCTTGAAGGTGCACCATGTCCCGCCTTCCCTTTCTCCTGCGTTTCCTCGTGTGGATTCGGTAGATGTCCTGGGAGAATCTGTTCAGAGGAGGACTTTTAGTGCCATAATTTAAGTGCCATATTTCCATTCCTCACCAACATAAGTCACTTGGGTAAGGTCCTCCCACCCGAGCGCATCGAATCCCAGTTCGGCATTATCTGGCTTAACAGCAAGTATCAGAAATAAGAGTAAAAAAAAAAAAAAAGAAGTTTACACACCAACTAACAGAAAACTACTTGTAAGAATATTCATGGCCTGATGTTTTCAAACTTCTAGGTCCCAACCAGGGCGAACAAACAGACGCAAAGAAAGCACTGAAGAGGATTTGGAGGCTGCAAGACTATCCACTGCGTAACTGCTGGTCCGATCGCTAGATGGTGTATTCAAAGCAAGTTGTACATTAAACATAGCGTGGATGTCACAACATGTTTAGTAAACATCAAAAACGGGGAAATGACATTATAGATCATAGACTAAGTTAGAAACGAGGCTGGGTGCACGATGTGCTCCTAAGTAATCTTGAAAGATCTCTAAACCACCCACAGTCACCTCGCATAGGCTGCAGACAAGCACACGGGAAGCATATGAAATCACCCGATGATGAAGAGCGGCCTTGTGCTCAGGAAAAATGAACTCCAGGGATGCAAATAAATTAGCCCTGGAGGAACTGCGTAAAGTTACTGGTACATAATCCACAAGAGTCTGGTTTGAAAAAACAAACAAAGCAATCTGACATTTCACACAGACCGAGCCAGTGGAGAGAACTCAGGTTCGAGAGAAAAGGCCATCATCTCTAGATCCTACAGAAACAAATTCGAAAGAGAATACTTGCATGCAATTTCCCTTTAATATGAAATGAAAACGAAGCATAGCCAGAAAGTAATATTTTAGGTTGCCTCCCTTGGTTTCTCCAAGCGTTGCCAGCCAAGAACAAACCAACTTAGTAAAATCGTGTCCCAGTCCACACGAGAGAAACTGCAATTTAAAGACTCAGGAAAAAATGTGCCATTATATCCTGCCATTGTGCCCATCTGCGCAGTTTCCATCCTAAGCCTCGTTTGTATTTCCTGTATCATTTTGCTGCGACACTTAACAGGAGGGTTACATTCGTCAAGCCATGTTTACAGTATGTAACTCTGTTCCAATGGCAAAGACACAACAATCGCTCTGAAGGCATGAGGATCACCTCGTACCCCAGGAAAAAGTGTCCTACAAGTTTTTCGCTAAACCAACCAAATTGCAGGACATTCGTACATCCACCGTGTAAGTTACCATTAAAAGATCAGGTGTATAATAGAAAGTTTGTCTGTCTGTGTGTGTGTTTTTTCTAAAGGCGCACAAATTCATGGATGCAACAATTAATCTATGGGGGAATTAATCGAATAATGAGAACAAGGATGAATGACCAAGCACACAGATCAGCAACTGCATGGACAGATGGACGAGTAAGTTCATGGAGGAAAACACTCCATCCACCCATCTACTCATTCTTGCATTAACCTACCGGACCACCCACAATACATCTCTCGTCAATGACCCACAATAGCTCTCTCTCTCTCTCAATGAAATAAACTTTCAGTTATAAAATGGATTTGCCAGTGCTTGCTTTTTGGTGTTCAATTTATTCCCTTTTTGCAAGTTTTACCGAACACTTTTGATTCTGAAATCATTTCAAAAGCGCCACACTATGTTCAACTATCGACAATGATGTGTTAAACTGGAAACTGTAAAGACGCAGTGGAAAATACAACATTAGGTACGAATGAACATTAGGTACCAATGAATATTGGGGAGAAAACGTTAAAAATACCTAACATCCACCCAAAACATAGCAGAGAAAAGTTTATGTCTATTTTGCAGTAAAGAAAGGACAAATAAAAGGTATTCTTTATTTATGATCACCAAACTCCCTTTTGTTGTCTGGAGTTTATGTGCATGCAGGCAAGAAATTGTAGGTAAGTTAGGGCCGTGTTTTTGGATGAGTTCAAATTAACAGGGGCGGGGAAGTGGGGGCCTGAGCAGGACATCCACATACAACAGCTCACAGTGTTGTCTTATTCCACCCTGGTTTCACCTACTTAATGTGGCTTGAATAGAAAAGCAGTCACTGCATCCTGAGAGATGTCCTTGCCTGAAATTACACTAATTCTAGATGATTCAGTTCCACACTCAACCAATAGATGACCTCTCATAGTGTTAGTCTGTAGATACAGGCTACTTATTGGTCCAGACACCTGAGCCATAACAGGACAATCTTTGTACTTATGTTGTTAAGGTACCCCCAGCAGAGACTGGAAGAAAATAGGAAGATACTTGTCATTCCATGTAAACACGTAGATATTTGTTTGGCCAATGTTCTGAATTTTTCACATAATCTATGCACTTTTCTAACATACCACAAATTCATATTTAGAATTCTCCTACTTCTCTTAACTGGTTAGAACGTGGTGAACTACACTGCTCACTACTTCACACCAAAGTACTGGATCTTTTAAAAACTGAAAAGACGGCTGAACCCACACATCTTTCAATCTGCTATTCTTTCTTCAGCATAAATCAAAGTTCAACTGAATCAAGATTGTGACAATCATGAAAAAAATTAAAAATCCACTGTTTGAATACTGTGTGCTGTAAATCAGATACGCCACAATTCGACGAATCAAATAACAGAAAGTCACAGACACTCACACCACATGAAGAACACAACTATTTGCAAATAAGTATGCGTTACAATTTTTATTTATTTATTTCCATATTAATGAATGAGGTTGCTGGTTCCAGGGCTTGTTCACATACACGCAAAGCATTCTGGGTAGGAGCATTAATACACCAGATAAATGCCTGGAGGCGGGTGAAATAAGTATTCAGTGCGCTGATTAAAGCGTGAATGCCATTTTATTCAAGATAGGACACGAGACCTGAAGAAAAACAACCAATGGCTGAAGGGGACTGAATCAAAGCGCTCGTGTGTATGATAAAGCCCCTGGCTATCGCTCGACCTGGAAATAGAACCTATAATAATTTAAAGTGAGTGAGATAAGCTCACCCTACATACAATGCAGCCTAAACACGGCAGACAGTGAGAGGCATTCACTTTTCAGTGTGAGATCTTAATTACAAGTCAGAATAAGTTATTGTTTTGTATACATCTTGATCTTTAATGCACATGTTTTCACTATGCCTCCAGCACCACGTATTCTCTGCCACGTTTGCAGAGGACCTATTTCAAGCTGAAGGCCTTCAAGATCTAAAAGTTAATATTGTTCCACATAGACAACAAGGTGGTTTGTCTCATATTCCATCCTACTTTGATTTGGAAATCTAAAAGGTTTCGACAGAAAGCACATCACTTCTAACACTAGTAATCAAACATTGGATAATGGACAGCCCTAAAACGTTACTGCTCAATGTTTACATTAATCCCTTTCAAAAGGGAAAGAAAAGCTTTGAGAATGGAATGTAGCCTAACATTACGCAACTAAAAGAAGAGTTTCCTTAAGCTCAATGGCTGGTCCCCTGAGACTAACTTGAACCTCAAGCACAACCCATCTGTGGAGCACATTGCTGGGTGCGAGCGTAGTACATGGCACATTCCGGCGCAAACATCTTTCAGAGAAACGACAAACTGGGCGAATAACTCCTGTTGCCCTGTCAGACACCAAGAATAGCAGTTCCTAATGCGAGGTTCATGACAGACCAAACAAAATAACTTCAACACATCTCCTTAAGCATAAATGCAGCTTCAAAATCGTCACTGGTCAGCCTCCCAATAGATACATTTGTAATTTCACAATAATGAAGAGGTGTGGGAGAGACTATCTACCTCAGGCTTTCAGCATCAAAGCCTCAAATGAGCACTCACCTCGGATAACGCCTGGCTGGCCTGCTTGCCACAGAAAAGTACTATGTACTTTTAAATTTTTACTGCTTTTGCAAACACTGTAAAAATGTCCTACTTTTTTGCAGTTAGTGCAGCGTTTACCTATAGCAGGGCATTGTGCAAAATTGCTCAAATGTGATTTAGAACCACATCTAAAACAATACTGATTAGTTTTCTTAACATAAGGCTTAACATTCCTGCCCCTGACACCAACAAAATCCACATGCTCTCCTTCATTAACTGAATTTACCAGAACTGAAGATGATCTGGTATATTGAGTTATTACCCGAGTTGATACAATAGAGCGTTCAATACTTTTAGCTAACATCAGCACCTCACTTGATGGATCGCTGCAACATAATAATCTCTTGAAATAGCAACTGTAAACAAATTGATCACGTAAATACGTATCTAATGCTGACCCAAAATTGCATGTGACAGCTAAAGAGCTCAACACTGAAATAAAATCCTCCACAGACTCATCGGCTGCCTGTTTTTTTTTTTTTTACAAAAAATTTAACCTTTTTAACAAAACACTTGGTTCTTCGCAAAATGTATGTTCGAGACGTGCAATAGCTTCTGCAAATTCATTCCAATCACCAGCCGCTTCTTCAGATGGAATAACTTGGGGTAAATTATCAAACACTTGTTGGCCTTCCTGCCGCAGGTGACTAAATAAAATGGCAGCTTTACGCTTAGGTGGAAAACCATCAGCACCTACTGCAACCAAATAGTTCTCAAATGAACGTAACCAAAAAGGCCATTTAACATGAGGTTTAGCAGGACATTGTAGAAATGGAGCATTATTAGCCAAGTTAGAAGCAGATTCAGAAGACATACTAACTAGAAATTCTATTTTGCGTTCCCTTTAAGACCCAAAAAAATAACCACTCTGTGATAATTTCAAATTGCAAACATTGTAAAACTAATATGACTAAATTAAAGACAAACCAAATTTCATGGCACTGAATATAACACTACTGATATAGAAGTCTTTTAAAACTTAAAGTTGCGAAAGGTGTGCCTGTCACCGTGGTGTAAGCACAAACAGTTACCAAGACAATGGTGTGCTCATCGCCGTGTTGTGCCTAATACTGATTAATAGGCTATTAGTTCAGTTTCAGTGTCATGTAGGACAAATCTTGAAACTGTAATTAACACTGGAATAAAGAGTCCTTTCCGGATATTCCAAACAGACCAGAAATAACTTTGTGCTTCAAGGATGCTTGGCAGTGAAAGAATTAACACTGCAAGCACAACACAGAAATGTTGAAGGGCTGATAAGAAGAATATTACAGCGAGGCGTCACTTCACAGCCATGAGAAAACAGTAAACAGAGCAATCCAGTAGGAAACACCAGGAACAATCCAAGGAAGGTTGAAAGGTAAACAGACGTCAGCTTTGTTGTAGAGCACTCCAGGAGTTCACGCGAAAGGCTGTTCTGAAAGTCAACAGCAGGAACAAAACAGACTGCACCTCAGAAAACAACGATGTGCCCTCCAAAAAGATTTCGTTCAACAATAGTTAGAAGAAGGAACGATGCAGTTGTGAGCTCCAATGAACTTAAGGCAAACAGAAAAATTAAGAAAATTGTCGCCAAATGTTGTAAGTGCCTTAATATTGGAAATAAATTGAGGCTCGACAAGCAGGATCCTGTGTAGAAGTTCTTTAATTCGCCCCAAAAATAGGAGCCCACAACCAACATGACATGAGCACAGGTGACAAGGAGAAAACTGTCAAACCGATGTCGCACTTACATTTAAATTAGAATCGTGCCATTCAAAATACAACATGTTACCTGCACACGAGCCATTAGCTTAAACAACCAAATATCAAACTGAAACGCACGAGTCTCTCATAAAAGAAAACATACGCTATTGAAAATAAACAGAGCGTGCTGCTGCTGAGAACCTAATGACGTAAACATGCAGCACACGTCACAGCGAGAGCCCGCGCCAAGCACAGTGCACAACAGCAGGAGCTCACACTGTGACAGCTGACACTAAATAAAAAGTAACACCTATACGACTTGCTTGCTTGCTGTTGGGATCAGATCTTTAGTGTGCGGGTGAGAGCTGAAAGACTCTTACCCCCTTCAGTTGGGGTTGGGGCATAACCATTCCCATACTGGTTGGTAGCAACCACCCCACTATTTTTTATTTGTTTTTTGTAATTCCCTGGCATCTAGTAGGCTTTTCTACACCCCTGGGGAGTGGATTGGGGGTAACTGCCCCATCTGCCCACCAGTGGGCATAACAACTTTGTCCCACTTAATTTGGGGTGGGGATATGGCCATACCCCCACCCGTTTTTTTGAAAAACATTCTACCCTGGTGTCTGTTGGGCTTTCTGCCCCCCTTGGGGGCAGATGGGCTTACAAAAATAGGCCGATATGCCCCCAAGGGGGACAGAAAAGGGCAACAGTATTGTGCTCCCATGGGGAGCGATCCGTGCCCAAGGGGCTGCTCCCCCCAAACAAAACACACACCAATCCCTGGTGCCTAAGTGGTTTCTTCCCCACTAGGGGGCAGATCGGCCTAATAGAAATAGGCTGATCTGCCCCAAAGGGCAGAGCTTCCAGCAGGATGGGGTGCCTTTGATGAGGTCAGCGCCCACTAACATCATCAGACATCACTGGGGATGGGGTAGGTGGGATCGGGAGGTGGAAGGGGAAGTGATTCCCCTTTCATCCCTGCCCAGGGGAGGGCCTGGTGCAGGATGTAATGGTTATGTCCTCGGCACCCGAGTGGTGCTGCCGAGGATGTAAACTTTACCGTGGGGTTAAACAGGAGCTATCGACAAACAACTTGATCATTTTCCTATAAAGGAGTATCCTAAATATCAGGTCTGGGATTGGTGCATAGTTTAGTGACATCATGGAAGTCATGTTTTAACGCTCACAGGCAACAATGTGGTAGGATTCAAAACAGAACGCCTGATAGCCACATTTGGGGACTCAAGAATGAGTAATTCATATCGGGTAAAACAGCTATTGGTCAAATATTGGGGTTTTGTTCAAGTAAAAAAAAGACTTCGACCAAATGCCGGACACAGACAGTTAAAGGATGTCCCATAACAATACCTTCACACTCACTAAGACTTACACCAGTAGCAAACCACATTCTTTAAGCAGCTGTGCAAAGCTGCAGCAAGAGGATCCAACGTGGAAGAAAAATGCACCACAGGTCTGTTTATTCCTCCTTGCAACAGTGTCAAAACAGAAAGAGCACAACCATCACATTCATGACAAAACAGTGAAAAAAATGTTGTGTAGTCCCGCATTACCAGAACCAGAATTCTGCACAAACTCTCTCTCAACTCAGTGAAATCTTTCATGCATTTTCCATCAAATGGAACTGCGTCAGTAATGTCTGTGTGAATTTCTGCAGAGGTTTGGAAATTACTGAAAAATGTGAGATCTATTAGCCGCAATAGCTCACCATTTCCAAAAACATTCTGACATCTCTCTGTGACTGGGGGGTGCATCTGCATAATGGTCGCAACTCTCTTCAGGAACACTTTCCTTGCACCTTTCTCAATCTGGTGACCCAAATTCATTACTTCCTTCTGGCAATAATGCAGAGGTAGAGGAAACTTTATGCCTGTTTTCACCCAAATGATTCAACAATGCTATGGTATGCAGGCTTCACATGTATGGGATGTAACCACCACATCATCAATGTATTGTACGAAGGTGGAGTGAAATGGCATTTTTAAGAATTCTGAGTTCTTCATCAGGGTCTGATTAAAAATGGACAGTAATTCTGAGAATACCTGTGGTGTACAGCACCACAAATATACACAACTACCAAATTAAAATGAGAAAAGGAACTGATTGTCTTCATGTAAGGGCACTTAAAAAATGCTTGTGACAGGTCAATCACAGAAAACCATTCTGCTTCCCATGGAATCCATAACAAACATCACTCACGGATCTGGCACCACGAGACAACATACCACCACAATTATGTTCACCTTTCTGAAAATACTGGAAAATTGGGTATTTCCCACTTGATTTCAGCAGTCCCATAACAGGGAATTACAAGGGCTACCCATCACTTCTTTTAGAACTCCCTTCTCAACAAAGTCTTTAATTATTGGAGTAATTCTCTCAATTACTTCTGGGGTCATGTTATACTGAGGCGTTTTGTGAAAAAACGCATTTGGCTTTATCGTTACGTTGAATGGCTTAACACCTTTTATGAGTCAACTCTCAACATTACTGTGTCTTGTAATTCATCAGTCAAGTCTCTGACTGTCATGACAATGAAACAATGAAATGAGGGGTATATCTCATCGATTTGGCAGAAAATGTTATCATCACTATTTGTTTGAATTCGTTATCACTTCATGAGTAAAAGTGATGGAGCATTTTAATTTGCACAGCTAGTCTCTTCTTAACACTCACAGGATTTGAATCACAGACTCCAAATTGGTGTAAATCTTTAAAGGTTCCTATCTTGACTGGGATGTACTCTGTAATTGGATTTACCAGAAGCTGGTTTGCTACTCCTACTACCTGAACTGTCATTTCAGAAAGGGGCACGTTAGGTACTTCTGCAGATCTGATAGTGGAATGGGTTGCTCCCATGTCAACCAGAAATGAAACATGAACCATAAAACTTGTATTCACATAGGGACCACACTGATCTACCTCCAGGGAAGCAACAAACACACATTCTTCCTCTTCTGAACTCTCAGTCTGATATTCTTCACTTACTTCATGATCACTGAAATCAATGAGCGGTTATTGTGTGATTAACTAATTTACATTTGCCCTCTGGTTTGCGTTCTGTTAAGGAATCATGACCTGCTCCTCTGCCATCGGAGCTTGAGGAATCTGCATTTGCTGTGGGACCTGAATTCGCTGTTAGGGAAACTGTAGGAAAATTCATATTTGGGTTTCAGGGCCATTGAACTCTTAGGTTTTGGAATTGACTGCTGTCAACCATTTGCGCAACACCACCACATTGCACCAAATTATTTACGTTGCTGTATGGACACTCCCTTCTCCAGGGTTCAACATTGCTGTACCTATGACAAGGAAGCATTCTCTTTATGGACTGAACATCAGCCACATTGACATTCTTATCTACTCGAGCTCCACGACTTCTACCTCTAAACAGAAGTATCATATTGCCCTTCTGTTCTCTCGGCATTCCACATGTGCTCATCATCCTTTGCAGACCTTTCATTCCTGCTGCTTGGGCAAATTTAATTTGCATCACCATAGCTTTCTCCTTTAATTTATTCTGCTTCAATTCAATTTCATCACTAGAGTATTTTGCGTACTGCAGTATTTGATCAATCGGTTTTCTCAGCCAGCAAATCAAATGATTCAGAATCATATTGCTAATTTCAGCTTCAATCCTTGCACAATTCTAAACACCAAGGGGATCATATCTCAGCTCAATAATCACAGTACCACTATACTGTTTGAATGCTTTCAACAATCTCTCAAAATACGCATGAACGGACTCCTTCGGATCTGGGGCCGTCCTGTCAATCATCTGCCAATCAACATCTTCAGGGGAAACTCAATTCGATCACCTTATAATAACTTTTTATCACCTACTCAGATGAGCACCTGTCACAGGACCTCCTGCTGGTTCTCAAGTTGGCCTATCGACACCCAGCTTACATTCATCCATAAAACTGCTGGAACTTCAATTTCAAATAAAGTGTTCAAATCTTCCCACAGACACTTTGTAAGCTTAACAAACCTGTTTGTGGATACCATTCCACTGGCTTCTCCCTCAATTTTAGGTAATCATTGGTACATGACAATATGTCACCTCATATTCCCTCCTGGGATTTCTCTCATTGGCATAATTTTTACAGCTCCCTCAGCCTGCTGTACGAAACTTGAGGGTGCAGTCGCTTTTTTCTTTTGGTCTGGTCTCTTTACACACTTGCCTTCCCATTTATCTAATGCTACCCTTGTTTGGGTGTTTTGGATCAACTCTCCAATGTGTATTTTCATGTCAGATGATCTCATGTTTGCAATTTCTCTAGAATCGAATTCTAATCTGTAACTTATTTTTAACTGTTTGGATTTATCTATCTCAATTTTATACTTTTCCGACAAATCAGTTAATTTCCCATGAACCTGTCCTGCACGGTGTGTGACATCCTTGCACATAAAGCACAATTTGTTTTCACTGTATGAATCCAACCTGTCCAGCTCTAGTGTTCCCTCAATCATTTAATTCACTTCTAATTTTAGTCTAGACAAATTCAGTGTCTTTTCTCCTTCTGGTGTAGTTCCGAAAAACTGGCACTTCACGCAAACTGTCTAACCATCCAGTCAGTTGTTGTGCTGATAATCCTTACAAACAAATATTACCTCGAGATATGGGCTGTGGAGTATAACTTGTTAATCTTTTAACCTGCTCAGGAGCCAGCACAGATGAACTTGGGGAACACAGGGCATGTCACATTAATCAGCAGACCTACTTTATCAAATTATCTGGTTAGAACCGAAATAATTCATAGGTGTCATGGCTGGCACAGTAATGCTTAATCTTTTCGTTTCTGCATTAGTTCCAAAAGGAGAATGTACTACTTATACCGGCATTTGGAGTCTCAAGACCACTTCCATTGTTACCCAGGGCATAAAAAGGGACGACTGGACCTATTGTCAAGGGAACTGTCACTGCATGTGGTCCGGACAAATTTGTTTGACTTGATGGGAACGTCAGTCCTGTACCTTGACCAGTCAATACTGCACCAAAGGTGTGATTTGATTGATTTATGGCAACATTCTGTGATGTCGATACTGGAGAATACATTGGTCTTGTCCGCCTTGGATTCACAATCTGTGTAGGTGTCATTACATTAGACATAGACTCAATTTGAGTCGCTCCTGAACTCCGAGTTGGCTGAGGCATAACTGAACTGCTATATTCTGGGTTAATAACTGGCACTGTTTGAATAAACTGCTGTCCAGCATGAATTAATCCCACCCAAGAGGCAAAGCCTTTTCACACTACCTCTTTTAGTATTCTTCCGCAAGTGCTTCTTTCTGTAAACAAGCCTGTAGATGTTGTTCTCATCTTGTCACATTTGCTGTGCATTCAAAGGCAGAGGTCTAATGTAATGCTATGTCTTCGGAGGGAGATTGAGGTTTTCTTTTCTTTCTCCGACTTCAAAGTGAGAAAATGTATGTGACCATCTTGATGGATAATGCGGTAGGAATGTTTTTTCCTAGCACAACATGTAAATGAACTGTGCAATTATTTCAGAATATATCAGAATTAGGAAATCACAAATCAAGCAGGTATTAGCTAGTACAGAAGTGTGTTAAAAACAAACTATAATATAATCAAACTAAATCAACACACTAAGTGATTCAAGTTAGCTTTTTTCTGTAACAACAAATACCATAAAAGCACACCACAAGTTCACAATTTTGCAAAAGAACAGGCTCTGTAAAAAAATCCTCAAATATAAAACATTAAACTACATGTAAAAAATCCTCGAATATAAAAAATACTCCCTATGAAAATTCGTACCATGTTATAAAATCATGCTAAAATGCAGTTTTTCATGATAAATATCATAGATCAAGAATATACCTAACTAAGAACAATAAATAAGATCAGAATAAAAAACATTTCCATTTAAAACATAAAAGAATATAAAAATATGGAAAATTCGTTAGGCGGCGGCGAAGTGATTCCATTTCCACACTCAGCAGCCATTATGAAGTCAGCAGAACTCAGAACATTAAAACATGCCAAAGATTATAAAACTCCTTAAACAATCAGTCCTTTTTCTTTTATTGCTGTTGCTCAATGAGATAAGTATATGTGTTACACTTATTACTTTGTGTGCTTGTCCTTCTATTCTTACACACATTAAGTCTTCAGTAAGGGTGTATCTATATTTGCTGTGCCATGAATGAGTTAAGTTTGGCTGTCATGTGGTCATTTATTAAATTACAAGCCTTTTAAACTAGTCCCTTTAAACTATCATGCTCTGTTTTGGCATTAGACCTTGCATGCTAGTTATCTATATAAGTAGGTACTGCTGGCCTTTATGTTTAGATGTGCTTTCTTTAAAATAGCGTGAGCGAGGACTTTGTAAATTTACTTGCGACATGGGCGAGGGAGCTGGCGTGGGCAAGGAAATATTTAAGGAACTTATATTTTGTTACTATTTTCTGTGACCGTTTAATAGCATGAATACATGCAGGCTTCCCTCGTGCATAACGGCTTGAGCACGGTGTAGGCCCTATCTCATGACGGTTGAGGTTAGGATTGTGCTGTTTTTTCTTCACGTGCCTTACTTGTTTGCTGATCTGGCAGGCACATGCCGTATCTTCTATTTTCCTTCAGTGCGCTCCGGGGCGCATGTTGATTAATTTCATCTTTGCCTTGGGGGAGCACAAACCATATAGTAAAAAAAATTTAATGCAAACACAGGACCCCCACCTAGGTCAGTGGAATGTCTAGAGGGGAGCTGGGAGTACTAGAAAACCACAGAGGAAACAGTAATACCCAGGGACTAGGAAAGCAGGAGTAAATCACTGGAATTTCCCCAAACCACCCTAAAGGAAGAAAAGAAAAAGATACCCAGACAAAACTACAATAAATCAACAGTGGATTCCTGAAGAAAGAAGCCCTTTGAAGAAAGGAGGCCACAGCCAAGAGCCACAGTGAAGTTCAGAAGGAAGAGGAGCTACTCTCAGCCAGATGTACTTGCAGGAGTTGGTCGACAGTGATGAATAACAGGTCAGCATTGCAGCCCTGGAGCCGGAGATGAGTTCCTGATGGATGCAGATGATGTCCCGCACTGGAGTGAAGATTGCAAATGGGTGGCGGTGTAGTAATTCCACCAAAAAGCCTTGGCAAAGGCAAACTCACGGTTAGTGGAAAAGCTGGGCTGCTAGGGACCAGCAAGGCTCAGGAGGACTCAACCCAGGAGTGAGGACTCGCAGGGCCCCCTCAGCATCGCAGAGAGTCCCACAGAACAGGGACACAGGAGTCTCAGAAGAAGCCCACACAGCACTACAAAAGAGGATACCACGCAGGCAGACATCCACGCAGGAGTCTGAAGTGCAGGAAGAGGTGCTGGGGGCTGGAGCTACAGGTCGCCTGAAGATCCATTGGAGGAAATGCAGACTAGCCTTGGTAGCTGCAAGAGAGACAGTGCACAGGGGTGCAGTCCTGCATGGGAAGGCAAAGGCTTACCTCCACCAAAGTTGGACAGCTGGCAGAGAGGACTACACGGACCACCACCCGTGATGCAGGATCCACACAGCTCAAGATGAGGAGAGGAGATCCACGTAGCATGTCGAAGCTTGCTGCAGGTGCCTGCAGTTGCAGGGGGGGTGACTCCTTCACTCCAAGGGAGATGCCTTCTTGTGCAGCCTGAAGAGTTGCTGTCTTCAGAGGATGCATGGCCAGGGTAATGTTGCAAAGCTTGTAGGAGACGTGGAAACAAAGTTGCAGAAGAGTCTTCTTCGTTGATAGCAGCGTTGTCAGTTCCTGGAGTATCCAGTCGCAGTTCCAGTGGGAGAAGTCTAATTGGAGGTTGCAGAGGAATCCTGCTTGGCTTTTGAAAGCCGAACCTGAGGACCCACCGAAGAGGGAGACACTAAATAGCCCTGAAAGGGGGGATTGGTCAGCTAACCAGGTAAGTAGCTATCAGGAGGGAGGTCTGACATCACCTGCCTGGCCACTCAGATGCTCCCAGAGTTCCCTGCCAACCTTGGAAACAAGATAGCAGAACCCAGGGACATTCTGGAGGAGCTCTGAGCACCACCCCAGGGGTGGTGATGGACGGTGGAGTGGTCATTCTCCTTTCCATTGTCTAGTTTAACGGGGGTGGCCTGAACCAGTGTGGACTGGTTTATGCACAGAGGGCATCAAATTTGCCCTTCAACGCATACCAGTGGCTTGGGGAGGCTAACCCTCTCAAGCCAGTCACACCTATTTCCCAAGGGAGAGGGTGTTACCTCCCTATTCCAAAGGAAATCTTTTGGTCTGCCTTCCTGGGCTTGATCAGAAGAAGCAACAGGAGGGCAGAAACCTGCACGAGGGGTGGCAGCAGCTGGCCTGACAGGAAAACCCTGTAAGACTGGTGGTACAGTGCTGGGGGTCCTCTAAGGAGCCCACAGAGTGCGTGGAATCATACTTCCAATCCTTGCAACAGTACTGGGGTATGATTCCAACATGTTTGATACCAAACATGCCCAGGTTCGGAGTTACCATTATATAGCAGGAGATAGGTGGTGACCTATGTCCAGTACATGCGTAAAATGGTGTCCCCGCACTCACAAAGTCTAGGAAAATGGATCTGGAGTTTGGGGGGTTGGGGGGAACCTCTGCTAGTGCAGGGGTGCCCTTTCACACAGGTACCTGCATCCTGCCCTCTGGGCTGAGAGGGCATACTATAGGGGTGACTTACAGTAAACTGTTTGCAGTGACCTCTAGTGAAAACGGGTGCATGCACCTGTTTCACAAGACTGCAATGGCATGCCCGTAGAACCCTTTGCATGGGCTCCCTATGGGTGGCAGAATAACTGCTGCAGCCCATAGGGATCACCTGAAACCCCAATACCCTGGGTACCTAGGTGCCATATACTAGGGACTTACATGGTGGGACCAGTATGCCAGGTGTGGGAAGAAAAAGGTACATTTTACAGAAAAGAGCATAACTACTGGGGTCCTGGTTAGCAGGATCCCAGTAGACTCTGTCAAGCACACTGACAACAGGCAGAAAATGGGGCTAACCATGAAAGAAAGAGGGTATTTTCCTACACCACACCAAAGCGCAAAGCCGCGAAGAACACTGAGATTGGTGCTACAGAGCTAAGGCCCTGAATTGGGAAGCCCTGAGCCTAGAAATCGGTTCGCAAGCGGGGAGGATGGGTGGGTCGACAAGCAATCTGCAAGTGGAATATGTCTCTACCAGATATATCATTATCGAAGGTAAGTAACTTGTACATCTGATAGAGACCTTTAGTTGCAGATTCCTTACCTTAGAGTAGATACCTAAGCAATGCCATCCTTGGAGGTGGGCTGTGAACCAAGATCATACTAAAAAGTCCTGCAGGACCGAACGACCAAAGTAGCGGTGCCTAAGGACCGGACTGTCAAGGCAGTAATGTTTGGTAAACGTGTGCAGGGATGCCCACGTTGCTGCCTGTAAGGTATCCAGGACAGGAACTCCAGGTGCTAACTCTGCTGAAGCAGCAGTTGCTCTGGTGGAATGAGTGTGCAAACCCTCAGGGAGTTGCTTATTTGCCAAAGCGAGGTACATCTTGATACAAAGAAGGACCCATCATGAGATGGTACGTTTTTGCACTGCTTTCCCTTTTTCGCACCCACATATCCAACAAAGAGTTGTTCGTCCACCCAGAAATCTTTAGTACGATTAAGATAGAATGCCAATGCTCTTTCTGGAACCAGGCGGTGGAGTCTCTCCTCCTCTTGAGAAGGATGTGGAGGTGCAAAAAAAGTAGGCAAAGTGAAGGAATGGCCAACATGAAAAGGTTTAACGACTTTGGGAAGGAATGAAGCCTTAGTGCGTGGCACCACTTTGTCAAGGTGCACAGACAAAAATGGGGGCTAAGAAGATAGAGCCTGAAGCTCACTCACTCTGTGAGCAGAAGTGACAGCAACAAGAAAAACAGTTTTGAAAGTAAGGAGCAGTAAAGGATAATTGTGCATCAGCTCAAAGGGAAAACACATTAAGTAAGTAAGGACAAGACTGAGGTCACACTGAGGCATGATGAACGAAGTGGGAGGAAACAAATGAGTGAGGCCCTTAAGGAATCTACTAACAATAGGAGACTTAAAGAGTGAAGGCTGAACAGGCAACCTAAAAAAGGCTGAGACAGCCGATAAATAGCCTTTAACGGTGGCCAAAGCAGAACCCTGCTGGGCCAAAGAAAGAATTAACAAATTAAACTCAGAAAGAAGAGCAGAGAGAGGATCAACAGATTTGTGGGTACACCATGCCACAAATTTAGGCCAATGACCGGTATTGGTGGAGGGACACCTGGCTGCCAAGATTACATCACAGACTTCGGGTGTAAGGTTACAAGCTGTCAACTGCCACCGCTCAATCTCCATGCATGAAGGAGGACATTGGACAGGTTTCGGGGGAGAACCGTCCCCCGTTGCTGCAACAGAAGATCCTCCAGAAGGGGCAGTCTCAGTGGAGGACCAGTGGCCATGCTCAGTAGCTCTGGATACCATACTCTCTGTGCCCAGCCCAGAGCCACCAAGATTACTTAGGCACGGTCTTTCTTGATCTTCTTGATAACTCTGGACAGAAGTGGTATAGGCAGAGAGGAGGCCGGAGGTCCACTTGAGATGAAAAGCATCCCCTAGCGAGTGCCGCCTTGGAAACTCGAACATGCAAAACAGTTGATATTGCGTGTTGTTGAAAGAGACCTTGTGCCACCTCCAGATGGAGACGCCATTCACAATCGGCTATTTATCGACGGCTGAGTTCATCTGCTCTGTCGTTCAGAGAGTCCACCAGATGTTGAACCACCAGGGTTATGTCCTGATGTACCAGCCAAGTCCAGAGGGGCAGCGCCTTCTCACAAAGGGTCCAGGACCCTACTCCACCCTGTTTGTTACAGTACCACATGGCAGTAGTGTTGCCCGTGAACACTTGCACCACTTTCCCTTTGAGAGAGGGAAGAAATGCTTTCAACGAAAGTCTGATCGCCCAGAGCTCCAAAAGATTGATATGGATCCCAGACTCAGCCGGAAACCAGAGGCTTCTGATCTCCGCCTCTTCCATGTGGCCGTCCCATCCCAGAAGTGACGCATCCGTCATTATGCATAGATCTGGTTGAGGAAGGGAGAGGGATCTGCTGTTGACCCAATGTAGATTCAAAAGCCACCATTGCAGGTCTTCCACAGTCCCCTCCAAGATCTGGACCATGTCAAAGATTTCCTTGATGCTGCGCCCACTGGAACTTCAAGTCCCACTTCAGAGCCCCCATATGCCATCTGGCATGTGTCACTAGCAGGATGCAGAAGGCCATGAGGACCAGCAGCCTCAGTCTCATTCTCACCGAAACCCAATATAGAGGCTTAAAGATCAGAATCATAACCTGAATATCCTGGACTCGCTTTTCGGAAGGATAGGCCCAAAACTGCACTGTGTCCAGAACAGCTCTGATGAAAAGGAGCATCTGAGAGGGAGTCACGTGTGACTTTGGCACATTTACAGTGAAGCCCAGCGTGTGCAGGAGGTTCGCCGTAGTCTGAAGTTGGGAGACAACTTGCTGGGGAGAGTCTGCCTTCAACAGCCAGTCGGTGAGGTAGTGGGAAGACTGAAACCCCCAACCTGCGCAGATGAGCAGCATCTACTGCCATCACTTTAGTGAACACCCCAGGGGCGCTGAGAAGGCCGAAGGGGTGCATGGTAAATCGAAAGTGCTTGTGACCTATCACAAATCGTAAGTAACGTCTGTGCACAGGCAGGATGGGAATAAGAAAATAAGCATCCTGCAAGTCCAACGCTACCATCCAGTCTCCGAGGCCAAGTCAGACAGGATCTGAGCCAGGGTGAGCATTTTGAATTTCTCCTTCTTGAGGAAGAGATTAAGGGCCCAAAGGTCTACAATAGGATATAGGCCCTTGTCTTTTTTGGGCAACAGAAAGTAGTGAGAACAACAACCACGACCTGCTTCTGGCGCAGGGGCCATCTCTATGGCTCCCTTGGCCAAGGGAGCCACGACTTCCTGGTGGAGAAGTGCTAAATGATCCTTTGGAATATAAATGAATGATGGAGGCATGGCTTGCATGGCAGTCTCGAAGGTGAGGAAGGAGCCCCTTCGAACAAGCTGCAAAACCCATCTGTCCGTAGTGATGGATTCACAGTGGGGCAGGTGATGGTGAATCCTGCTGCCAGCTGGACCGGAGTGAGGGAACGGACTAGGAAGGTTTGGAGGCTGCGGGGGGGGGGGGGGGACAAGGGTGGATTGAGCAGACCTCTGATTCCCTGTCCCATGACCATGTGGGATTCTGCATCCCCTGCCACGCAGCGGTTGAACAGCATCAGTGGCACGGTGGCTGGGAAAAGGGCGCAACAGGAAGCTCCTTCCATGGGCACAAAAGGGGCAGAGGCTGACTATTGGGGACGAGGGGCAGTGGAAAGACCGAGGAACCGAGCCGTAGCCCTGGAGTCCTAGAACCTCTCCCGCGCAGAGTCCGCCTTGTCTCCAAAGAGATGGGTGCCATCAAAGGGCATGTCTATAAGGGTCTGTTGGGCATCCCCTGAGAAACCAGATGTTCTTAATCAGGCGTGGCGCCTCAAGGTCACTGTTGTTGCAACAGATCTACACAGAGAGTTGGTCATGTCCAGCCCACATCAGATAGTGAACTTTTCTGCGTCTCTCCCATCTGTAACAGCTTAGGAGACGATAGCACTGGCCTCCTCTGGTATCTGCAGCAAGAATTGCACGACCGTATCCCACAGAGAGTGTATGAAAGGCATGCGGTGTTGACTGACAGCAGAGCTAAACTGGAGGAAGAAAACATCTTCTTCCCAAATTGGTCCAGCCTTTTTGATTCCCTATCCAGAGGTGCGGAATGGAATGCACAAGAGGATGAGGATGCCTGAACAACAAGGCTCTCAGGTGTGGGGTGTTGGGACAGGAATTTAGGGTCGATCGGGGTGGGCCGATGGCAGCATGCAATTGTCCTGTTCACGGGAGCCCGTGTTGGGTCTGGACCAAGTACCCAAAAGGACATTGGTGAGAGTTACACTGAATGGAAGGAGAGGCTCAGAGGTGGAAGCCACTTGTTGAAGCACCTCCATCAGGAGATTAGACCTGACCTGAACAGTAGGCAGCTCAAGGCCGAGGACATCAGCCACCCTACTGACCTCCATGTAATAAGTAGCTTCCTCCACCATAGCCCTGGTAGGAGAAGACCGCATGCTAGCATCTGGAGAGGTATCCAGACCACTGGCCTCGCCCAACTCCTGTGTCAGTCCATGTTAGGATCATCCTGGTATTCATATGGGTCCAGGGACCGGTCCAATCCTTTCCCAAATTCAAACCCATAAGAATAATTATCAGAATCCAACCTGGGGTGAATAGGCCCCTTCGAAGGAAGTTGCATCAGCTGACGCTGTTCCAACTCAGAGTCGTCAGGGATTAGTAGTTGGTCGACGTCGATAGTGGGCATCACCGATGTCAGCAGCGTCGACATTCGAACCGGCACTGGGGAAGGTCTCGATGGTAACTAGAGTGGATCCAGAGGGGACTTTGGTGGCCGGAGCCGCCAGCACAGAACCCAAAAGGCCTCTAACCGAACCCCCTGGGCCATAAGGCGCTGTAGCGTGGTCGAACTGTCCAGAAATGAGGCGCATGGCCTCATAGAATTCCTTTAATTGGGAATGGGTCGCTCTGGCTCCTGGAATCTCGGAGAGGCGCAGAGCGGACCCAAAAGCAGGTCTAGAGGACAGAGGCCTAGAGCATCGATGCTCCTCCCACGTCACAACAGCCGAGCGACTGGGTGAAGTTGAAGGATGACGAGATTTCTTCGACTTTTTCTTACCTTGACCCGAAGACTTAGAGAAGGACGAGTGGTGGTGGCTCTGCGAACGGTCTCAAGACCTTCCTCTCGAGCGGGACCAATGTGAAGTCGAGCGCCGGGCTGCCATAAGCTTGAGGGACCACTCTCTCAAAGCCTTCAGGTGCATGGCCCGGCACTCGGAGCACGACTTTAGGTTGTGGTCGTGCTCCAGGCCCACAAACAGACCCAATGCGGATCCGTCACCAACATCATGCGGTGACAGTCCTTGCACGGTTTTAAGCCGGTCTTCTGTGACATCTTGACGCACCAAAACTTCACCAAAAATATGACAAAAAGGTCGAAGCAGTCAAAAAATTACTAGGGTAGCTCTCTCCAGATCAACGCGTGGCACGTAAAGAAAAGAACTGACGTCACTGCACTGAGGCAACATCTATGTACTACTCCCAACGTCATCACAGCGACTACGACGCCTGCGGAGTCGACCAACACCACCTAACGACGTGCAAGGGTACTGCTCAAAGAAAAAATCTCCAGATCCAGCCTGACGCCTGGGGGGAAATTCTAAGGTAAGGAATCTGCAACCAGAAGTCTATCAGGTAAGTAACACAAACATCCGGTGCAGGAACAACTGCATTAGAAGAGAGCATTCAGACACCAGGGTCAGAAACACTACCAACAGCAACTCAAAAGGAAAAACAAACACACTTGGGGCAAGAAAAGCCCATCTGCCCCCTTTAGATCAGATGACCATGAATTGCACCATAGTAGACTAGGACTCGCAGAGCAAACTTGCAGGGTTGGCTTAAAGCTGCAAGATCCTTCTATCCGCTCCCTTTATGAAGCCAACAATTTAGAGACCTCTTTACTGAAGACATCAGTGAATGAGGTCAGGAACATATTGAATGTAAAGAAAATACCACATAGGGACTTGGACTGCCAAGATCACACAGTTAGCAGAACCAGGAATACATCAAAACAAAGACTAAAATTGCATCAACATGGGAATGCTTAAATGCAGTGGTCAAAAACCCAGGGTTTCAAGGAAAATTGCGGGTTGAAACACCACCTCCCAAACCTTAGTTCCACAAGCCGGAGCCTCTACTTTGCTTAATTCTCACCCAGCAGACTAAATTACTTACAAACTGATCAATGGTGGCATGAAACATAAAAATATAATGCTATACAAACATTGGGTGGACTGACAGAATGCATGTGGGTGCTAAGAAACATTATGCACAGGCAATAACCCTCCCAATGGAGAGCATGAGCAGACTAAGGGGGTCATTCTGACCCTGGCGGTCGGCGGTGAAGCGGCGGTAAGACCGCCAACAGGCTGGCGGTCTTTTTACATGTATTCTGACCATGGCGGTTACCGCCATGGTCAGCCGCCGCTTCACCGTTCCGACCGCCACGGCGGTAACGACCGCCGGGCTGGAGACCTGGGTCTCCAGCCCGGCGGTCGTCACATACCGCCGGCGGTATTCCAACCCACCTGACCCTGGCTTACCGCCATGGATTTCATGCGGTTGGGGACCGCCATGCAATCCATGGCGGTAAGCACTATCAGTGCCAGGGAATCCCTTCCCTAGCACTGATAGGGGTCTCCCCCACCCCCAACCCCCACCCCGACTCCCTCCCCTACCCCCCCACCACCCCTGCCACCCCCAAAAGGTTGCAGGACCCCCGTCCCCCACCCCGATCCCCAACATATACACACACATACAGGCACGCATTCATGCACATACACACACCCCCCCCCCCCCAATTCATGCACGCATTCATGCACATACACACCCCCCCCGCATTCATGCACGCATTCATGCACATACACACACCCCCGCATTCATGCACGCATTCACACGCCCCCTCAATATACACACACGAACGCACACCCCCATGCACGCACACAACTCACAACACCCCCCCACCCCCCTTCCCTAGCGGACGATCACCTTACTTGTTCCTGGTGATCCTCCGGGAGGGAACGGGCAGCTCCGCCGACACCGCCACGCCAACAGAACACCGCCACAGCAAATCACAGGTCGTGATTCGCTGGGCGGTGTTCTGTTGGCGTGGCGGTGGAGGTGGAGCTACCTCCACTTCCCCGCCTGCCGCCAGTATGGCTGTTGGCGGCTCTTCGTCCGGAAACGGGCGAAGCGCTGCCAACAGTCAGAATGGCCCATGCGGAAGACCGCCAGCACTGGCGGTCTTCCGTACGGCGGTCCCTCGGCGGTCTATTGAAAAGACCGCCGAGGTCGGAATGACCCCCTAAGTGTGTTCCATGTGAGATCTTTTAGAGTGAGTAGTAATCCACCGAAAATGTTTCATTAGAAATTCGGCAGAAAGTGACAACACTGGAGCTCCTAGGCAGCTAAATTGCATACCAAAGACTATTTTTTTACATTTAGCCTGGCAGTGCTGGGCGGTGCAGTGCTACTGGCCCCGGATAGAGGCAGAGATACAGGGAACCATACGCTTGAACCTACACCACAGTGCTGTCCATTTGGAAACGTCAATCGACCAAAGGGCAGGAAACTGGCGTACATAAGTAACATTTTTTAATGTTGGAAATCAAGGTAGAAGGGTGATTACACTCTTGACCTTTGGGATCTAATGGAAAACCGAGTTATATTGAGGAACTGTTCTAAAAGATTCGGACAATCCTGAACAGCACTGATCAACCAAAAGAAGGCCAACGTTTTTGTTTTAAGAGTGACGCTGATGCAAAGATTCAGTTTCTACTTTGCTTCTAAGGTGGAGCATAATCAAAAGCCCAACACTGGAACTAAAACAAATTAAATAGCTGTGTCTTAAGCTAAACAATTTGCTGACATTCCTAAAATTAACACTCACAATCACCAGAGGAAAAAAAACATGCTCAGTGCAGGGTTTGAAACTGCCACACAATTGTTCTTACCTGTCTGCTAACTTTTTAGCAAATCCAAAATCCGTGAGCTTGATGTGCCCTTCATTGTCCAATAATATATTTTCTGGCTTTAAGTCCCGGTAAACAATTTCTTTGGAGTGTAGATATTCTATCGCGCATATAATCTCCACAGAGTAAAACAGTCCAGTGCTGTTATTAAAACGTCCCATGTTGCGCAAGTAACTGAAAAGTTCTCCTCCAGGTACATATTCCATTAACATGTATAAAAAACGTTCATCATGATGGGTCCAAAACCTGTACCAATATAAACGAAAACAAAGTCATGTACAGCTAGTAAGTAACGCTTTTAACTTTTGCAGGTCAGTGGAGTTTTCATTTTCCTCTTAACTCACTAAAGTGTAATATGCGAAAAGTCGGTGTCCTTGAAGAAGTCACAGGGATAAGAGGTTATGTTTTTTATGTTTTTCTTTTAAATTAAAATCAAACGGCATCCAACAAGCATCGGCAAAGCCAATAGGCTCGTCTTTTGGTTTTGCCGATGCTGTTCAGCAAAAACAGTGCAAAATAACATTTTGAATGGAGTGACCCAGCTTCAAACTATAGCGGCAAGGCCCTACAATAAGGAAATTAAAAAAGTAAAATAAAAAAGACTAACAGGAAGAGGGCCTGGTGCCGGCAGAGGTCAGGGAGGAGCGAGTAAACATCACCAACTGCAGGAGCAATAGGGAGCAAGGGGGGATGGTGGGGGTAATGGAAGAACTGAGAAAGGTGGGAGGTTAAACAAAGACAACAAAAAAGCTGAGTGGGAAGAGTAGGGGAGGAAGAAGTTACAGAGAAGCTTGAGGGAAGCAATATAGTGCAGGAGATGGAGATGAGAAGGAGGAAGCAGCTCTGACAGCGAGAAAACACATTCATGTGCTACAGGAAAAAAAAAAATTCTAATACACAGCCCTGGAAAGATGCATGCCATCCTGTCAAAAGAATGAAAAAGAAGCTTTGTGTCAGGGGAGGAACAAACATAACAAAAAAAAAAAAAAGGAAGGAAGGAAAACCATAGAAGAAACAAGCAAACGATGACTGACAAGAAAGTCAAGCAACGGTAAGTAATGGGCTGACAATGAGCACCCCTGCAAGTACTAATACTGTTCACAATCAGTCTTCAGCAAGAAACAGCTAAACGTTATCTGTAGGTCAGACTTAACAAAAATAACCGAGCCCAGCCACGACCAACGCAGGTCATGTAGATTTATGGCAAATGCCACAATAGAACTTGCGTCAAAACATCTGAGTGTATCTTAAATGTCACAGAGATGGAAACTCCTTTTTGGGAAGGGGAGGGGGTGCACCCAGGTACAAACCTGTACAAGACGTGTCACCTCCTACAAACGAATGCCTTGCATGCCAACAGTGCAGCATCCAATCCGTACGATACATTAAACGATGATGTCAGTCAAAGAAGAACCATGCTATCAACTGAAAAAGACGTGCTTGAAGTGAATTGTGAACATACCCCGAAGGGTGCGGAATATCGGAGATGAGCGGAGTTAAGTATTCGATGGACCATTGTTGCTTTACTGGAGGAAAGGTAATTTAGTGACAAGGGCAATTAACTGTTTTGTCTTTCAACCAGAATGGGAAAATGCGTGTACCTCTGAGGAAGAGCAAGCACTTACTCAACTCTAGTCAAAGCAATCTTCTAAGAATAATGGTCAGGAATGCAGAACGGCACGAATAGTTATCAAGCAAGAATCCTACCTCTTTTCTGAAACGAATACAATTACGTCTCTTGGATGTCGGCCGCAAGTTCCACAGCAATTATTTCGTATTTCAGTATCGGGGCAATGTCTGGGGACGGAAAAGTGCAGAACGAAAAACTAAAGCGCACCTTTATATACGATGACCACCCGTCCGTAAATGTCACGGACTGTCCGTAATTTCGCCCTGCCGTCCGTTGTCCGTGATGAAAGCCTTAACAGACGGCATTTGTCTGTAATTTTAGCCTTTCACCTAAAGGGCAATGGAGGCAGGGCGAAATTATGGGCAGATCAGTTTCCCCAGCTGGGCTGGAAGGCAGGGAGTCTCCTGTGCTCTGAGGGAGGGAGGAGACAGATAAGAATCAGACCTTCTTGACAGGGGGTCTCCTTTCCTAAAGACATGCAAATGTGCCCAACTGGTATATCTGCGAATACATAGGGGCTTGAAAACCTGCATTGACTTTACTAAAAGGAGTCACTTGAAGTTTTCTGGTGGCAAATATATTTCTTTTAGAGAGGTATTGTAATGGTGTTCCAAGGTGAGCTGTGGAGTGTATGGTTTTAATGTAGTGCAGTAATGCAGAGTGGTGCAGTGTCAGAGTGCAGAGTAGACTCATGTGGCATAGAGTGCAGTGGTGTAGAGTGGTGCAGAGTGGAGTATTGTAGAGTGGTGTAGAGTATAGTGCCTAGAGTGCAGTGGCGTAGAGTGCAGGGTGTCAGTGCAGTGGTGTTGAGTGGTACAGAGAACAGTGGCATAGAGTACAGTGGTGCAGAGTAAAGGGCAGTGGCATACAGTGAAGCTGTTTAGAGTGCAGCTGCATAGAGTGGCACTGGGTAGAGTAGAGTGGCATAGAATGCAGTGGAATAGAGTATATTGGTGCAGAGTGCAGTAGTACAGAGCAGAGTGGTGTAGAGTATAGTGGCGGCCAGTGCAGTGTTGCAGAGTCAGCTTGCAGTGGTGTAGAGAGCATTGACCTAGAGTGCAGTGGTCAGAGTGGTATAGAGTACAGTGGATTAGAATAGATTGTTTCACAGTAGAGTGCAGCGGCGTAGAGAGGTGCAGGGTAAAGTGCAGTGGCACAGAGTACAGTGGCATAAAGTAGATTATTTCACAGTAGAGTGAGGTGGCCTAGAGCGGAGAGGTACATGGTAGAGTGGAGTTGCATAAAGTGGCATAGAGTGTGATGGCATAGAGTAAAGGAGTGTAGAGTGCAGTGGCATAGAGTGCAGAGGTGCAGAGTAGAATAGAGTGACGCACAGTGTATTGATGTAGAGTGCAGGGGCATAGAGTTCACTGTTACAGAGTAAAGTGCATTAGTATAGAGTGTATTATCTTAGAGTGCAGTGGCATACAGTGCAGTGTTGCAGAGAGTGGTGTTGTGCGGATTAGATTGGTGTTGCCTAGACTGGAGTGGTATAGCATGCAGAGGAGTAGAGCGCAGTGGTGCAGAGAGGCGTGAAGTGCATTGGCATAGAGTAGAGTGGTACAGAGTAGAGTAGAGAGGCATAGTGTGAAGTAGCATAAAGTGCAGTGGCATAATAGGGAGTGGTTCCGAATGGAGAAGAGTGCAGTGGCATGGAGTGGAGTAAAGTAGAGTGATACAGAGTAGGGTGCAGTGGGGTGTAGTGGTACAGAGCAGAGTGGAGTGCAGTATGGATGGTATGCCAACACACTGCCATTACAGACAACACATTTTTGATTGAAATGACCATTACATTTGCACAGATATACAGTTTTTCAAATCAAACTATACTGTGCACAGACTATGATGTGTGGAAATTGCATCACCTAATGCAATGATTTGTTTTAATCATGTAAAGGTATTTGTTCCCAGCACAGTTCAGAATTAACAAAAATGTGCTTGATTTGTACTTCTAATTCTGATATATTCTAAGGTTAATTTAAATGTTGCCATGTGATAGAAAGAACTCTTTCCTAACCCCAGTATCCAGCAAGATTGTCGCATAAATCTTCTCACTTTGAAGTCAGAGAAAGGAAAGTCAACACTAAGTTCCCACCGAAGACAGAGCCTGACATTTAACTTTATTCTTTGAATGCACAGCAAATATGATAAGATAAGAACAAGATTTACAGGCCTGTTTACAGAAAGGGAGCACTCTGCAGGATACTGTAAATAAGGTTTTGGCAAGGGAAAGGACGAATTCAAACTGCATAGCCTAAAACAAATAAAGCCAGCAAATTGAAAGCAACAAATTGTGAGTTACAAACCACAAGGCCAATGGCAAGCAACGGGCAGAATGCATTCACAAGGAAGCACTATGAATTTACTTAAAGTGACAGCTGTGGGATACTTTGTGGGGAACGTCCAGTATTTTAGTCCATATCTTGCAGAGGTTTGGCCACATCAATCACCCAGGTAGTATGACGAGAAGACCTGGAGTGGTTTCCATGTTGCAGGATAGGTCTGTACACCCATTCTATCAGTTTGCCACCATTTCCTATGATACAGAGCTTCTGGCATACCTCTTGTAGGGTTTAGTGCTAGGTGGCAGACATGAAATAGGGCATTTAATGATTATTTAAGGTGTTTGTAAGTAAGGAGTTGACCGGGGTGAAGATGGTAATCTGCCACAAGGGTTTGGAAATTTAGTAGCTCACTGTTCAGAAACAAAGTCCCCAATTTTAAGACACCTGCAACATGCCACCGATGGAGTTGCTCTGAGCACAGCCATCCTGTGCGAGTGGGAAGGCTTAGCAAAGGTAGTGCAGGAGTATAGTTTATTTTTGTGTCATTGAGTTTACAGGTTCTGGCAAGGCAAGAGAAAACCGTGCATGATAACCCCGGATGTTGATCTGTAGAATGGTCAGTAGGAAACAATGAGCAGTGCATTAAGCCTTTCTTAAGTCTTTAATGGTAAACCCCATCTTATGCAGGGAGGTGGGCAGAAAGCCAGCCAGACACCCATTGGACCTGTGCAGCTGAATAATAGCATTCTAAGTCCAGAAGACCTAATACACCCGCAGTCACAGTTAGCTTTAGAGTGGAAAGAGCTCCCGATGGCGCCGCAGTGACCAAATCAGATGTGTGGCCTGTCTGAAGAAGGAATGAAGGATGACCAGGGGAAGGTTTGCAAAATAATACTATCATTGGGGTAGCACACCATCTTCACTAGTGCCACATGGCCTCTACAGAAAGCAGAAGAGAAGACCAAAAAGCAAACTGGGCTTGAGGGACCGTTCGCTCTGCCGAGATTTTCATCCTGGAAATCAAGAATGGTAGATATTAATCATTAGGTATCAAAAGGTAACTGGTTCCCAGTTCAATCTGAGATATAATTGTATATAAAGGCAAAAACAGTGCCATATGTTAAAGAAACACCAATTAAATTTGAAAATTTGTAGATTTTGTTTGTGCAATTTACATCCCAAATATTTTGATGATTCTATGTGTACTTGACCTTTAGGGATAACCCAGATCTCTAGTTTGGCTTTTGCTCAATTTTAAAACCATATGAAGACATGGACAAAGTGGGCAATTGCCTTGCACAACCTTGCAAGGGGTCTTGCCCCTGCTCACCCTTCAAAAGAACTAACAGCGGACCATTGCACCAGAAGAGTTTGCCAAGGTGGATGGGTGTTGCTTGTTCAACCCCTTGACAGTGCCCCTTCTGTTTTGCTCCTGTGTGCAGAGACAACTCCCCAGGTACCCAATACCTTTGAATAGTCTTGGTGGACCCATCTTGTCCGATTTTAAGAATTGTCCCACCTTGTTCTTCTCTTCTTTATTTATCCAGTTTTTAGCAACAACCCTTTGAATTACTTGCCGTGGATCTCCCATTTGCTCTCAATTTCATCCTCCTCTTATTATCTTTGATTGGTAGTCCGGGCTCCCATTTCTGAGATAAATGTAGAGTCCCAGGCATACACTCTAGTGCAGTGAGACTACAGACAAGTTATGGGTACATCACATCCTGACATTAGGTGTGAGACTGTTGCCCACACCATCTGCCCTGCCTCTTAAAAAAAAAAAAAAAAGTTTGAAAGTCCATGGGCGGTTGGGGTAAGCCAGATGTTTTTGTTCAATTTGTTTAAACTAGCATACGGTTAATTACCTTAATGTTTCCCAAACTGTTTGCCAGGGGTTTTAAAATGTTCAGAAACATAATAAAAATGTTGCTGTTACTTTCTCTTCAGGAAAGATCGGGTAGATTTGGGTAGGGGTGATGGACGTAATGTGACACCTGAATGCAGCATACCAGGAGGCAAACACAAAAAGACCACAGTGAATAAATAGTGCTATGTTAAAAAAAAGAGTTAATAAATGCACTGACAACATAGTGAGGCATGGCCTCTCTTGCGTGTGTCTGTAAAACTGACAGACGTTTGTTCTTGAATTTTTGTCCTGAATTTTGACCTTTTGTCCTGAATTATTGTCCTGAATTTTTTACAGTCCTGTCCAGAATTTGCCTCAATGCCAGGTGGTCACCCTACCTTTATAGCACTGGCCTGCCATTTTTTCTATTTAAAAAGTCCTTATAATACCTCAATGAGCCATTACCATGATAACATTACGTTCATGCTTTCCGCCTTAATTGTGAGCATAATAAGCAGAATACAATCTTAAAACTGCGGAAAAGGGGCTACATTTTTAATAGAGCTTGGGAAAGGAAACACTCACCCTTGTGGTAATCATTATGTCTTCAGCAGGCCCGCCTTGGTGCACGGCTAGAACTGCGCCCCAGTTGTTTAGGGGACTGAGGCCTACAAAGAAACCAAATCTATGACAGACCACCCTTCAGTTTTCAATATGAATAGCTTGCATGAAAGATGCTTCATAGCCATAGCTGATCCTCGAAACCTGGGTGAATTTCGCCAACGAAAAGGGGACAGTAAACTGCATGCAGGAGGTTACTAAAGACAAAACATTTCGCTGCTCAATCCTGTTCTGCCACCTAACTCTAATATGTTCACAGCAGCAATACAGGCATCCCTCCGATGGCCTCAGTCCAGGATGCGCTAAGTAAACCACATCTGTGAGGTAAGCACTCGCTGCTTTGTAAAGGCTGAGATGTAGGACAGCAGAACGGTATTACCCAAGTAGAAATAAGCAAAGCTGTGTAAATGTCCGGTTATTAGCGGTTATTAGCAGTGAGAAAGGAGTATACCGGGCGCACCCCACCACCACCTCATCACTCCTATCTAAAGCGTGCTATTAAAATTGAGCTCGTTCAGAGTCGGCCATTTTAGCTAACTGCACCAGCATCAAGGCCTGCCACGTGCAGGACGACAGCGCACTTACAGCAGCAACAATGCTGCTCTACTCTCCTTCCTAAGGAGGCACCTGCTGGAGTTTATCATCAAGAGGGGTACCTCAGTCTGAGGCACCACCAGCAGCCCGAACAGCGTTATCTCTAATGCGATAAGGTGGCTGTAAAAATGTCATTTTTCACGAGCTGATTGCATGCACATAGATATCAAGTGAGCAAAATCAATAGCGACAATGGACTAGAGCTCCGATCAAGTGTAGTGAAGGGCACACACGTCTGGTCTTCAACTCGTAATGCCTTCTGCTAGTAAAGGAATGGCAGCACTGGTGTCAACATCAGACCAACAATAGCACACCGGGCTGGAAACGAATCCCAGTCTGACCACTAATCCAGCTACTCACATTTAATACTAATATCCCATGCCTTGCTTAACAAGAACATTTTGAACCATTTACTTGGAGGTTTTGACGATTGCAAAAGGGCTGAACGATTAATTAGGCTGTGGCCCACCATTAAAAGGCGGGAAGAGGTCACAAGGACTAACTACCTTAGTGACCCCTTTGCTGCAATTTCCAGCAAGTAATACAAGAACGTTTTCCAGTGAAGTTTTGGGCGGACACCAGATTTGTTCGCAACTACATTTTTCACTCGAACGTGGCCTGTAACTGGGCTGCACGTCTGCTATGGCTTTGGAATTCCATGACAGTTCAGCGAGGAAGCTGTAGTTATTGGGGTCATGTGAATCTAGCATTGCTTCTTGGAGCAGGGGAGATTAGCGTGTTTCGGTGCTGAAAGTGCATGGTCTGCCTTATCAGACTGCATCACAGGGATCACCTGGATCTTTGCAAGGACAATTTTTCTGCAGATCTTGTTGTTCTTGTTATGCCTTCCAGGTTAGCCGTGGAAAAGGCTATACTATTGGTGGGGAAGGGGGGGGGGGGGGGGTTAATTCCACTGTGACAGTATTAAAAGCAAACCTGGGGTATTGCTGGGGCTAGTGGCAGCTTTTATATTCTGCTGTTTTTAGTGAAAAACGACCGCAGGAGAATGCACGGCTCCCATGTTTGGCCGACTACTCCAGAGGTGTAATGGGAATAAATACTCTGAACTGCTATGAAGATCTTGCAAAGGATGTGCACGGCTTGTAGAACGTTTCCCGAGAACTCTTTCTTCATTTGGTGCACTGATTTGTGATATTTGGTGCCTGGATGAGTGTTTGACATATACTTCTGTTGATTGGGATAGTGAGTGGAAGGTGGTGGGGTATATCTTGGGATTTGTGCCAGCCTAATTTTAAGGTGCAACTATGTTTTTGGTTTGTTGATTATTTCTGTCAAACATGAGCTGTTGGTGGACCAAAATGTAGACTTAGCCTTCAGTAACATTTTGAAGAAAAGGACATAGCACTTCATCCCATGCAGCGGCAATCTCAACAGCAAGATATTAGGTGCTGGAGGACGCAAACCAGAAATCACTCATTGGCACACAGCCTAGAAAATCCACGATTCCCCCAGTTCATAAGAATCAGTAAAGGTAGAGATGGAAAACGTAGACAATCTGCCTACAAAATCTCTTTTAAAATGCTAAATGGCCTTCCTGGTGGCAACATCCCAGCTTAATACATATCAGATCTGTTTAAAGATCTTCAACATTTGTAAAATAAGTCTACAGGCAATTTTGTCTACGTTACAATTATGTCAAGACCAGAAAGTAATCATTAACCTCTGTCCTCTGGTTTAACGAGAAGGGTTTTAGCAACAAACAAACCTAGCAAAAGACGACAGTTCAGGTCACAGTAGGATCTGTAATTATAAAATGTTAATCCATTGTTAAGTTACATGCAATTATAGGTTCAAGTTATGTAACAGAATTATAGACTTGTCTAGTAACAAATGTCAATCAGGATGAGCAAACGATATTTGTCCAACATGAGTTACGCTATCTGGCAAAATAATTGTTAAATGGTGTGAATCAAGCCATATCAAGTTGACTCACGACTACAAGACTGGTTTAACACTAGGATCAAAAGGAAGAGGGCACAACTGATAAGGGCTAGGCGGGGGCAGAGGGTGGGCTATATAGGGGGTTAGTTACGGTGCCATTCTGTGGAATGCAGATCAATCCTAAAGAAATAGAAAAACTATAAAGATTTCACAATACACACAAGGAGGATATTCATGCAAAAAAAAAAAAAAAGATTGGGTTACAAGTCCCCAAGACAGAAGACGGTAGCCATGGCTGCACATTTAACTATTAAGAAGCCAGGAGCCACAACACGGTTGTGGTGGTAGTCTACCCAAACATTAGCAATTGATCAAGGACAATCCTGCACAGAAATCACCTACTTCAATTTACAGGAGTAGCAAAGATGCAGACTTCCTCAACCGCAAGTGACGATGCTCGGTGGGCTAGAGTTTCATTTGTGGACGCGTTGGAGGGCATCATGTTGTCGGCCTAGTTATGAATTAAGAACATACAAATATTCCTATCTTGGAGAGGTCTATTGATCGTTTCTGTACAGAAGAGCAACAGTTGTGACCAGACCAATTACAGTTTAATAATCTATGTTAAGTCGTGTGAGCATGGTTATCCCTAAGGTAATCTTGAAAGAAATAACCAACTCAGAAACAGAAAGGAGATAGGGTGGATTGAAACCGTAGTAGGAAGGGATGGAGTACCTGAGCAAAGTAAGCATTAATAAACCGTAGACCACTTTTCATAGTGCACGCATAAGTTTGATAAATTCAATAATAAATCATGGTACAAAATGAATGCCAGGAAGATTTTTACTAAGCTCTTTCGGTCACCACAGATGAACATGGATTAAGATTAAATTTGACCAAATTCATTCAATACCAAAAAAATCCACAACAACCACACCACATATTGGCCTTAAAGAATAAGTTACTTACCTTCGGTCACAAGTTATGTAGTAGAAACTATCTAGCCTTACCTCAGAGCAAACCCCAGGAGTCAGACTGTATCTGAAAGATTTTCACCCAGTACCCCAGCGCGCAGTTAAGTGGTGTCATTTGGCTCCATGTGAAGTTATCAGCGTTTTACGCGCTGGAAGTGATGTGCGCGGTACCGATACAGGAGCGGCTTCAGCACACTGACGTCAGTTACTTTCGTGACTTTCCACACGATAAGTACTGAACAGAGGTGTTACATACTACAGCCCTTAAGAGGGTATCCCCTCTACCATAATCGGTTTGCAGAGCAGAGAGGATGGCTGGGTTGGTAAGGAATCTGCAACTACACACAGTTTCTACCAGATAAGGCGCTACAGAAGGTAAGGGGCTAATCATCTGATAGAGACTTCTAGCCGCAGGTTCCTCAAATCAGAATAGATACCCAAGCAATATCTCCTCAGCGGTGGGAGTGTGAAACCAATTACACCAGAAAGTCCTGCAGGACCAAACAAAGGGTCTGTCACGCAGGATCTGACTGTCCGGGCAGAAGTGCTTGTTGAACATGTGCAGTGAAGCCCACACTGCTGCTGACAGATGCCCAGGTCTGGAACGCCACATGTGAATGCAGTAGTCATAGCCTTGGTTCTGGTAGAGCGAGCCCACAAGCCCACAGGAGGTTGCTTCTTGGCCAATGCATAGCAGATTTTAATGCATTGGACAATTCATCACAAGGTGGTCCTTTTCTATACTACCTTCCCTTTCTTTGCTTCCACATAGGCCAAGAAGAGTTGATCATCCACCCAGAACTCTCATGTAATCAAGGTAAAACAAAGCTCTTTTTTCAAACCAGACAGGTGAGTCTCCTCCTCTTTGGGGAGATGGGATGGAGCGAATAAAGTAGGGAGGGTGATGATCTGGCCTACATGGAAAGGAGTCGCAACCTTTGGAAGGAAGTATGTGTCCAGAGAATCCCTTGTTCGGATAGAAGGTAATATTAAAGGAAGGTGAGCAAAGAGTGCTTGCAGTTCGCTGACCCACCTGGCCGACATGATGGCCACTAAAAGGGACGTTTTACAGACAAGAGACTTGGAGGACAATTGTACAGACGCTCGAGTGGTGAACACATGAGAAAGGTGAGGATCAGGTTGAGGTCCCACTGAGGTAAGATGAAGGGCGTAGGTGGAAACATATGTTGTAGGTCCTTACAGAATCTAACCACAACAGGTGACTTAAAGAGGGAAGGTTGGTCCAGCAACCACAAGAATGCCGAGATGTCAAAAAGGTAACTCTTAACTGTGCAGAGAGCAGAGCCACTGACAACTGACTACACTGCCCAATCTAAACTAGAAAACACTAAAATGTACATGCAGCATCAAAAAAATATTTAAATAAACTACTTTTATTTACATACAAAATTAATAAACATGTTCACCTCAAAATACCCCATCAAAAAAATAAGGACAGAACAAGTGTCAAAAGAAGCAGTGCTTGTGTTCAAGAGAAGAAAGTCAATCTCACACCTAACCAAAAAACAATTACAAGACAGCCTGCTGGTTCAACTTTTAACACATTGAATCTTTTGATACATTTATAAAAGTAATGAATCCCCAATAAAGTCCTTCTTTTATCCTAAAAAAACAAAAGAAAAACAAACACATCCAGGCTCAAACATCATCGTCGACGTTTCGACCCCTGGATCTTGGGCTAGTTCCGGGCTCACATACGGGTCTTCATCATGATTAAAAAAGATAGGGGACCAACTTGTTATAATTCAATTCTTAGGGCCACAATCCTCTTCAATTAAACGCCACAATGCCTTTATATTCCAAACACATGGGGATATCCTTTCTTCATATTAACACCAACTCTTCAAAATGTAATCCTTTCATATCCAATTGCTTTGTACTTCTCTTCATATTGCAGAATCTATCAAGCCACGGCTGGGCCAAGAGCAATGCATACAAAAGAACTTTTGATAAAGGTGCAGAAAACGGGTCAACATTGAGGAAATCACACCATGACACAAACCCAGAAGTATACAGACTTGGTGGAGGAACGCCTGGGTGCCAGAACAACATTACAGACTTTGGGAGGAAGATCAAAAGCTATCAACTGTCGCTACAATCTCCATGCATAAAGGTGGAGGGTGCGCAGTATCGGGTGCAGAAACTTCCCCTGTAGCTGCGGCCGAAGATCCTCTCAAAGAGGCAGCATGACTGGAAGACCAATGGTCATGCTCAACAGCTCGGGATACTAGACTCTCCGTCCCCGAATCAGAGCCATAAGAATGACCGACTGGTCGGTCCTGATCTTATTTAGAACTCGGGGCAGGAGTGGTATTGGCAGAAAGGCGTAGAGGAGACCAGTGCTCCACTCAAGAAGAAAAGCACCTCTGCGCAAGAGTTTCCTTGGAAACTCAAGTGTGCAAAACTGCAGACCATGCATTCTAGGTAGTGGCGAACAGATCTACTCAAAGTTCCCAACACTGTTGAAAGAGAGTCTTGCCAAGTGTTGAACCACCAGGGGAATGCCCTTACGTTCCAGCCATGTCCAGAGATGCTAGGCCACTTGACAAAGAGTGCACAGTCCCATCCCGCCCTGTTTTTTGCAATACCACATGACAGTGGTATTGTTTGTTAACACCTGCACCAGTCTTCCCTTGATCGAAGCAAGAAAGGCTTTCCGTGCCAAGCAAATGGCCCAGAGGTCCCAACAGGTTGATGGCGCGCTCAGACTCTTCCAGAGACAAGAGGCCTCTAATATCCTCCTCTCCCAGGTGGCCAGTCCAGCCCAGGAATGATGCTCCTGTCACTACAGTCTGCTCCGCTTGGAAGAGGGGTCTTCAAATTACCCAATGGTGCTTCCTTAGCCACCACTGCAGATATTTTGCAGTCCCCTACAAGATCTGGACCATGTCAGTGAGATTCCTCTGATGCTGTGCCCACAGGGACTTCAGGTCCTACTACAAAGCCCACATATGTAATCAGTCATGAGTGATTACCAGGTTGCAGGAAGCCATGAGGCCCAACATCCTCTGAGTCAGTCTCACCAAAATTCAGGACATAGGGTGAAACATTGGTATCATAGCCTGGACTCGATGCCCGGAAGAATATTCCTGAAACTGCATTGTGTCCAGAAAGGCTTCGATGAAAAGGAGCTTCTAAGAGAGAGTCAGGTGCAACTTCGGCATGCTGATAGTGAGCCCCGGCGAATGCAGGTGGTTTGTCATATTCTAAAAGTGGAGACACCTGCCAGGAGCAAGCTTGCCTTTAACAGGAAATAGTCAAGGTAGAGGGAAGACTTTTGACCTGCGCAGGTGATCTACCACAACCACCACTTTCGTGAACACCCAGGGGGCACTGGTAAGGCAAAAAGAAGCAGAGCAAACAAAGTGATCTTGGCCCTCCGTTAACAGCAGGTAACGTCTGTAGACAGGCAGGACTGGAATGTGGAAATATGAATCCTGCAAGTCCAAACCTACCATCCAATCTCCAAGGTCAAGGGCAGACAGAACTTTGGTGAGCGTGAGCATTTTTAATTTCTTTCTTCCAGAAAAGGTTGAGAAGGTGCAGATCGAAAATAGGGCCAATTCAGCTGCCCTCCTTTAGCACCAGAAAGTAGGAGTAAAAAAAAACAAAAAAATTGACCTACTTCTGATGCTTGCAGCTTCTCTATGGCTCCCCTGGGTAGGAGAGCCTGTATTTCTCGAAGCAGCAAGGAGAGATGGTCTCCAGCAACCAATCTTAAGTGGGTGGCATTGGTGGTGAGGTAGTCACAAAGGGGAGGGTGTAGCCTTTTTAAACAATCTGGAGAACCCAGTGGTCTGAGGTCACTGATCACCAGTGGGGCAGGTGATAACGTATCCTGCCTACCACTGTATGCCCATGATGGTCGGAGGGAAAACTAAAGAGGTTTGGAGGCACCAGCTACCAGAGGATGGGGGGTGAACTGACTAATGCTGGACACCTGTCCCACGCTGTCTGGGGGATCCACGCCCTCAGCCTTGAAAAGGCTGGAAAGCCTGTTCGCTGTGGTTGCTGGGAAGGTATGGAAATAATTGGAGATCCCTTCTTAGCCCACAAAAGAGTCAGAAGGCAGACTGGGTTTGGGGAGGGGCTGTAGACAAGCCCAAGAACCTGGCTGTAACTCTGCGGTCCTTAATGCGCTCCAGTGCTGAATCCACCTTTTCTCTAAGGAGACGAAAGCCACTGAAGGGCATGTCCATGAGGGAAGACTGGATATCCCCTGAAAAAGTGGTACCCTCCTATGTAGCCACAGTGTAGGGAGAGACCACACCAGTGTCCGGTGAGGTGTCTAACCCACTGGCTTCTGACAGTTCCTCATACCAGTTGTTCTGTTCTTCTTCAGGGAGCTGGTAACCATAAGTGACCATCTATCCCTCCAGTTGATCTCCTTCTCCAGGCCAACACATAAATAAGAAACTTGCTCCGCTGCAGGACGCATGGGCCCGATTAACCACAGAGTATGCATCGGATGATGTTGCTCCAGCTCAGTGTCAGTCGGGAATAACAATGGGGGTGTCAACACGGTCTGCACTGGAGCAGGTTTTGAGGAAGGTCTCTGTCTTGCCGACAGCTCTGCTCCAGATCCAGCAAGAGAGCTATGGGGCCTGACGGCATCAAGGGAAAATCTCCCCCATCGTGGATCCAGTAGGGGCCTTTCCAGAGTCCATTGGGTCCACGGGTGCTTCAGGGGGGCAAGGCCACCAAAATATGAGACACATGGCCTCAAAAAAACTCTGAGGTGGGTGAGGGGTGTTATGTCAAAATTGGGGGAAACGCACAGCTGACTGGCGGGCCTGGAGTGCCGACCATCCCATGTCTCATCTGAAGCCTTAGACGGACACAGTGGTTATTCATGAAATGTTGATATAATTGACTAATGATTAATGACTTACTTAGTGGCTATATTGATAACATTGGTCACTACATGGCTAGGTTACTGCATGCGAATAAAAAGGTTCATCGGCCTATACGGGTCCCCTTGTAAGTTTACTTACTAAGGACCAGGCGCGCTAGCACACCACTGAAAGGTGAATCCTCCTGGTCACAGTTCAGAGAAGATTTCTCATCAGTGGAATCAAAAACCTAGATGGCACCAAAGACAGGTGTTGCATGCAGAAGTTTTTCCCACCGCAGTGGTTGTTCAGACTTCACGGCATAAAACACAATCTGAGATGGAGTGTTTACACAAGTCTAAGAAAGAGGTAGACACACTGGCGTAGTCCGACAGGAGAGAAAAGGGAGTGGTAGGCAATGAAAACTATGGCACTGGTAACATGCAGAGCAAATTGCATTAAGTGAACCAATGCAGCAGATGTGAGAAGTCAAGTCAGACTGCAATACACCAAGTTTATAATAATAGTGGAGACTATAGCAAAGTGGGGCCAGGTGATTCTTCCTACAACCATCACATCTCATGCAGCTGGTTCAGTGGTCTATATAAATTCAAGCACTAGCAATAACAGGCTCTTCACCATAATGGTGCATAAATGGAGCAGCATAACCAAATACAAGGCTGCGTGATCCAAGTCGTCCCTTTAAAACTTGACTTTGCACATGACTCTCCAAGTTTTGAAAGCCCCAGATACAAAACAGTGAAGAAGAGGAGATCCTACAATGAAACATTCAGGAGAGCCAACCCAAGACAACATGTCTTTGCTGGATCAATTTGATTCTGTCATTTGAAAAACTGCTGCAAACCCAACGCAAGAGGGTATGGCCATTTAATTATGGAAATTCACGCAGAAGATCCGAAATTCCGCGACACACTGAAATCCCTCCAATCCAATCCTAGCATCCTGGTCTAACTGGTGAGTGTTCTTCTGCGTACATAAGCAATAGATGTTACTGCTCAAGCAGAGAAAAGCTGCTGCAAATGTGCCACATATTTACCTGTCTGTCCTCTCCATCCAATCCAAGTGAAATTATCTAGAGATCGTTTCAGTCGAGAGACTTATCCATTCTAACAAAATGACCCATTTCCACCTCATTTGAAAGTTCTGTTAAAACTGGTTTTGCCTTAGTCTATCATCTAGCAGCAACAAAATGGCTAGAAAATATGATGCAGTAAGAAATACTGCTTTATTGTTCAATAATTCAGGGGATGCCGGACTGCAAGCTTATGAAAATTTACTGGAGACAGAAGCACCAGCATCAGCTTTTGGCACTTGGAAGGAGTATAATGAAGCAACTGCTCTATGCTTAAACAGTACTTTGATGAACCACTAGTCATGTTGGAGAGAAAGTTTTCAAGAGCAAGCAGAATATGTTGGAAAATGCAAAAGAATATTTAGGCAGTTTAAGGGTTTAAATCCAAAATGACAATTTGGTAGCAACCATGACAGATCTTTAAGAGCAGTTAGCCACTGGCAACTCAAAAAAAAACATCAAGAAAGGATCTTGAGTTGTAAAAATGCTTCACTCGATGAGGTGATGGATTAACCCAGAAGCATAAAGCGATCAGTATGATCTTGTAACGTTTTATCTTATGATTCAAAGGATTCTGTGTCTGTGTGTGAAATGTCTGAATGATCTGAAGTATTTGCGGATACAAGTTGGTCATTTTAAAGGATTTGAACTCAAGATAAAATTGATAACTGATGCTAAGCCTGTTGTTCAGAAAGTAAGACCAGTTCCGTTTTCTGTGAAATCAGGGTTGAAAATTGTATTGGATGATTTATGTGCCCAGCATTTAATTATCCATGTTGCTCTTTCGACTGGGTTTCTGCAACTGTTATTGGCAGAAAAATCTGGTGGGATTCATTTGTGCACAGACCTTTGTGCTTTGAACAGAAATAAAATTGTGGATTGTCATCCTCGGATACAAAACATGTTGGCCAAGCTATGTGGGAACAAGTATTTTTCGACTATAGATCTTTAATAAGCTTATCACAAAACTACACTGGCAAAAGAGTTTCAACAGCTACTTCTTTTGCAACATCTTTTGGTGCATGCATGTATTTTTGGATGCCATTTGGGTTGACATCTGTAGCAAGTGTATTCCAGTGCATAAGGAATATTGTGTTTGGAAATAAGAATGGAATATAAGAAGTCTAGGATGATAGATTAGTATATACAGACAGTGCGGAACAACATAATGAGAAATTAGCGATTGTGTTAGAAACTCTTTTGAGACATAGCATGGCCATTAACAAAGAAAAGTGTAAATTTTTAACCAAACAAGTTGAATATCCTGGTCATAGCTTAACTGGAGGTATTAAACCAAAGGTATCCTTGATTGATGGAATATAAACAGCACCTTATCCTGAAGATAAACATGTACTGAGATTTTATTAGGGCTTTGTGAATATTATGTCTGGTTATCCAAGGCTACGCATATAAGGTTCAAACTTTGTGTAAACTTTTGAAGAAAGGCTCTACATTTCAATGGTCAAATGAGATTGAGGCTGTTAACACAATTAAAGGGTTAGTTATAAAAGCTACAGCAATATAACATTTTAACCATGAGCATAAAAGCACCATTACTATTGATGCAAGAGCATGTGATTTGTGGGCAGTTCTAAGCCAGTTGTCTAATGGTAAAGAATTAACAGTTTGTGCGCCTTTCAGCGTACAAGATGCAAAGGCAACTAAGAATAGTACTATTGAGAGAGAGAGAGGCTTTGGCCTGTTCACGACCAGTAGTGATATTCAAAATGTATATTTGTGGTGCAAAATTAAAATTACATAAGGATTTAAACCTCAAATTTACATTTTGGGAAGAAGTCAATCTAATAAAGCCTCTTCAAGACTGATGAGGTTAGTAACTCGATTACATGAATTTAACTTTGATATTAAACTCTTACCAGATGGAAAAAAATGTAAGGGCAGACTGCCTTTCGTGTATGCCTATTGATGACCGTGCAGATCAGTCTAGTAAAACTATTCAGGATGATGATGAATACGTCATTACAGCTATAGATGCTTGAGCAGTCTGAATATCACTGAGAATGAATGGAATGAAAGTTATATATAGGATGTTACTTTATGAAAGGTAAAGGACTTTATTGTTGAAGGTTGACCATGTAAAAGACTGTTGCCGAATGATTTAACACATTTTTCTTAAGTACATGCAGAGCTTACTAAGGTCAGCATGGTTCTTAGACATGGGTAGGTCGGCAACTGTGCAAAATTAAACAGTTTTATTGGTGGCCTGGTACTGATGGCAAGGCAGGAAATTGTAGACAAATGTAAAGAATGTTTGATGTCTGATGAGCACTGGAAAGAAGTCAATGGGCCATTAAATCCCAAGTCTTGGCTAGAGGAAACGTGCAAGAATATGGGTCTGGATTTTGAGAGGCCCACACAATATTTTAGATAGTGAAGGTAGGAACTTTATAGTAACTGTGAATTAGTTTTCCGAATTGGTGTATTTTTATTTGGTTTAAATCTACAGATACTAACAATTTTGTCAAGTTTTTAGAGCAGTTATTCACGTGGGAGACGTTCCACATACTACTGTGGCAGATAATGGTGTACATTTTGTGTCTTTGGAGTTGTCACAATATTTTGGGAAACATGCTACAAAGCAATTGAAGGTTCCTCTCTTCAGTCCTGCCTCTGGCGGTTTGGTTGAGAGAACACATAGGTTATTAAATGAAGGTGTAGAAATAGCAGTAGTGAATGGATTATGTGTAACAAAATACCTGAAAGAAAAGATATGGAGTTATAATACAACCCCGTATAGTAATACAAGTTTATCACCTTTTCTGTTATGGAGAGAGAGGAAACCTGGTTGCAGTTTGGATCCTGTGTGGGTGAAAAGAAAAATGGGACTTTGTGATGATAATTTGGAATTACAGAAGATAAGGGATGGAGTTGTGTCCAAGCTGAATGGTGACTAAGCCTGTTTTGATCAGAAAATAAAGAAGCTGGAAGGGAGAGTTGGGGATTATGTATTAATCAGAAAACCGTACAAAGCGGTAAAGGGAGATTCAAAGTTTTCTAGTCCTGTCAAAGTGGACAGCTAGATCTGCTCTTTTATTGCACGATAATGGATTGTAGAATATAAGTCTAATTGTGAAGTTATCTGAAGAACATGTTCATCTACTGGAGAATGGTTTGGATGATAATTAACGTGAGAGTGCAATTAATTAGCTTGATTGGACCCTATTTGATGAATACAAAAAAAAGGCTGTTAATTATAATGTACAAGATAGTGCTTATAATGATGGAAGATCAGACTAGGTTAATTCAGATGAGGAGTCAACAGTATGTGAACTTAATTTCTCAAAGAGGACAGCCAAATATCGAGATGATTTGTGAAAGTACAAGGATTAACCCCTTTGCTGCCAGGCCTTTTCACCCTCCTGTGCCAAGCCTTTTTTTGGCTATTTGGGGCAGTTCGCGCTTAGGCCCTCATAACTTTTTGTCCACATAAGCTAACCAAGCCAAATTTGCGTCCTTTTTTACCAACATCCTAGGGATTCTAGAGGTACCCAGACTTTGTGGGTTCCCCTGAAGGAGGCCAAGAAATTAGCCAAAATACAGTGAAAATGTCATTTTTTTCAAACAAATTGGAAAAAGTGGCTGCAGAAGAAGGCTTGTGGTTTTTCCCCTGAAAATGGCATCAACAAAGGGTTTGCGGTGCTAAACTCAGCAGCTTCCCAGCTTTCAGGAACAGGCAGACTTGAATCAGAAAACCCAATTTTGGCATTTTACTGGGACATACCCCATTTTTGCAATTTTTTGTGCTTTCAGCCTCCTTCCAGTCAGTGACAGAAATGGGCACATCTCTGAATTCCGGGGTGACCATACTAGCATGTGAATTACAGGGCATTTCTCAAATAGATGTCTTTTTTACACACTCTCCTATATTTGGAAGGAAAAAATGTAGAGAAAGACAAGGGGCAATAACACTTGTTTTGCTAATCTATGTTTCCCCAAGTCTCCCGATAAAAATGATACCTCACTTGTGTGGGTAGGCCTAGCGCCTGTGACAGGAAACGCCCCCAAACGCAACGTTGAAAGAAAACAGAGGTGTTTTTTTGCAAAGTGCCTACCTGTAGATTTTGGCCTCTAGCTCAGCCGGCACCTAGGGAAACCTACCAAACCTGTGCATTTCTAAAAACTAGAGACCTAGGGGAATCCAAGATGGGGTGACTTGTGGGGCTCTGACCAGGTTCTGTTACCCAGAATCCTTTGCAAACCTCAAAATTTGGCTAAAAAAAATCATGTTCCTCACATTTCTGTGGTAGAAAGTTCTGGAATCTGAGAGGAGCCACAAATTTCCATCCACCCAGCGTTCCCCCAAGTCTCCCGATAAAAATGATACCTCACTTGTGTGGGTAGGCCTAGCGCCCGCAACAGGAAATGCCACAAAGCGCAACGTGGACACATCCAATTTTTTGAAAGAAAACAGAGGTGTTTTTTGCAAAGTGTCTACATGTAGATTTTGGCCTCTAGCTCAGCCGGCCCCGGGTGGGGGGGGGTGGGGGGGGGGGGGGGGGGGGGGGGAGGGGGGTCGGGGGGTGCAGAAATGCCCTAAAATAAATTTGACACCCCCCCTGCTCGGGAGCGACCCTTGCCTACGGGGTCGCTCCCCCTGCGTGACATTGGCGCCAAAAAACAAATCCCCGGTGCCTAGTGGTTTCTGCCCTCTTGGGGGCAGATTGACCTAAAATCGACCAATCTGCCCCCAAGGGGGGCAGAAATGGTCTAAATACAATTTGCCCCCCAGGGGAGCGACCCTTGCGTGATGGGTCGCTCCCCATCTCAAAAAAAAAAAAAAAACACACAAAAAAAATTTGCCCTGGCGCCTAGAGGTTCCTGCCCCCTTGGGGGCAGATTTACCTAAAATCAGCCGATCTGCCCCCAAAGCGGGCAGAAATGGCCTAAATACAATTTGCCCCTCCAGGGGAGCGACCCTTGTCCAAGGAGTCGCTCCCCATCTGTAAAAAAAAAAAAAAAAAAAGATCCCTGGTGCCTAGAGGTTTCTGCCCCCCCCCCGGGGGGCAGATCGGCATAATAATAGGCCGATCTGCCCCCAGGGGGGGCAGAAAAGGCCTTCCCCCAAAAATTCCCCCCCCTGGGAGCGACCCTTGCCCAAGGGGTCGCTCCCCTTGCGTGAAATTCACGCAAAAAAAAAAAAACTCCCTGGTGTCTAATAGTTTCTGCCCCCCTTGGGGGAAGATTGGCCTCATCAAAATAGGCCAATCTGCCCCCAAGGGGGGCAGAAATGGCCTACATATAAATCGCCCCCTTGGGTCGCTCCCCACCTAAAAAGAAAAGAAAACATAACTAAAAGAAAAAAAAAAAAAAAAAAAAAGGATCCCTGGTGCCTAGAGGTTTCTGCCCCCAGGGGGGGCAGAAAAGGCCTTCCCAAAAAAAATGCCCCCCCTGGGTGCGACCCTTGCCCAAGGGGTCACTCCCTTTTGTCAGTTTCAGATAAAAAAAAAAAAAAAATCCCTGGTGTCTAGTGGGGTTTCAAAAGCCGGATTGCAAGCAATCCGGCTTTTGAAACCCTGGGAGAGACTTCAAAGGGAAGGAAATACATTTCCTTCCCTTTGAAGCCCCTTCGGACCTCCCCCATGGGATTGAAAGAGAAATGCTTTGCATTTCTCTTTCAATCGCGCTGGAAGCAGAGCTTCCAGCGCGATGGGGGAGACCCTGTGACTAATCAGCGCGCGCTGACGTCACAGGGGGTTTGGGTGGGGGGGGGGTCAGGGGTGGAAGGGGAAGGGCTTCCCCTTTCATCCCTGACTTGGGGGGGTAGGGGGGAACCCCACAGAGGGAGCGCTAGCGCTCCCTCTGGGCTCTGTGCACAGGACGTAATGGTTACGTCCTGGGCACAGCAGCACTGTGCCTCAGGACGTAACCATTATGTCCTGGGCTCAGAACCAGTTAAAATCAGTGCCTTTCAAGTTTAAGGATTTGCGGATTGTAGTGATGTTTTCTATTCCTATTAGATCTTTTCTATTTCTATATTTTATTAAAATTTTGCTTAGTTTGTTATAAAAGGGAACAATTATGTAATACACTAGTTTGATGTTACATTCTAGTTGCTGTTTGAGTAATAGATTTCTTTATAGGTATTAGTATAGAATCTGGTGACGTCATATTGAAGAATGTTTTTAAATGGAACTGTTTCAAGACATTCAAGGATTTGACTTTTTTGGGAGATGTTGTGGGTGTCCTTCTCTTGGATTAAATCTTTGTTTTCAATGTTCAAGGCTTCCTATGTGGTTAATACACAAAGTCCTGACATTATAATACCTCACCTGTAAGTTCAGTAGGACCAGTAAACACAAATTCAAAAGATCTGTGGTGCACTAGGATATCCCAGGGAATTCAAAGGGGGTCTGTAGAAGCAAAAGGCTACTCGGACATTAGAATGTACAGTAAGATGACAGATTGGTAGACACTGTTGCTGCATAACAGGCAGTCCAATCTCACTGACCATCATTTAAAACTCAAAATTCTAGTTTTTGGAGAAGGATTTAGCCTTAGCAAATAAATGTGGCCTTGCAATGCTCCTTCGATTGGAAAAGGCATGCTCTGTGGCCACCACATCTGTGCACTAAAGAGTACTAAAAGATGATAACATCCATTTGCAAAATACATCATTTTGTGTGAAGACATTTCACAGTTATTTAAGAAACTGGTTGAGCATGACAGTACATAGCAGATTTTTGCTGCTTCGCCACGGCTGTTGTGTGTGGTCCCAACTCAGAAGGCTAAATTTTTCAACTTTACAGACTGACAGATTGTCTTCAATTCTTAGTGGAGTACACTTACCAGAAGGGCAAAGAACAAAAAAGGTGTTTTTAATCACATATATTCAGCTTTCTCGCCAACGCTAAAATAATGTTACAATATCCTAAGGTAGTTGAAATCATGTTGATTTTCTCATTTGCTGAACAGTTACGTACATTAAGAAATCTTCCTTATGCATTGTCTCCTCAAAGAGATTTCTTTTGTGTTTCATCATCCCTATTCCAAGTTTTTAATTTACATACCTTTGGTATCAAATGAGCATGGTGGTACTTAGCCAACAAAATAAGTAGTGATACGCTTCACAGGAAAAATCTAATATTCTAAGACAGGGTATAAGGCAATGCAGATATGGAATAGTTTAGCGTGTTTTAAGGTGGTAACGAAGAAGTTCTGCACTTTACAAATTCACCAAGTGTAGTTCAAAAGATTGTTCCGGCCTTTTGGACAAAGCAGGAAGAGAATGGGATTGTGCAGACTTTGTTGGTAAGAATTTCTAGATGCCAGGGAAGAGGATCCCAGAAGTAATCTAAGCAAATGCATTTATTTTGTAGTGCAGCAGATATGTAGAGTTTTTTTTAAGTGAGACCCAGTAAATTGTGTTGCAAAAATGTAACTTTTTTTTTTTTTTCACGATAACCCATCTCTGTGGAGTGATAACATTTCCAGAGAAACGCAGTCAAGCATTAAGACTTGATCAAAGAAAAGGGATTGCTCTGAACTGTAACTGAATGGATAAAGGTAACACGAATTACATCACAAATCCACCATCAAGCCACTAGAGACCACAGGGATTGAATATCGTTCTTAAAATGGAGAATGGGATTATTGTTTCACTAAGCATGCAAAACTGGCACTGAACAGATTGTGGGATCATTTAATAAGCTCTTGACCCCACTTTGACCAGGATACAAGGACATGTCAGATTTGTTCCTCAGGGAGCAGTTTACCATATTTTCTTAAGGTCTTGGATTGTTCTCCTGAGCAGAATGTGAAAGAGATACATGGCACACTTGTGTTAGACTCAGCACAGAGGTGCTCTATGGAAGAACACAAGCAACAAATTATTCTGGGCTGTGTGCTTTAAGAGTTTTAAAATGTGTTCTGGTATGGATTTTGCAACAAAGTAGATTTATTGACTCGTTCAATTGTGATGTTGATTTTCACCCGAGTCTAGGGGTATTTAAATCTACACTGTTAAAAACAATGCACCATGTAACGGACTACACCTTAAAGTTTCAAGGCAGTCCAAAATGTGAAATATCACATGAGAAAGGAGCGGAAAACTATCGGATATTTTTTTTTATCTCAAGAGGTTTTATTGACTTTTTACAAGTGATGACTAGAGGGTAATTATACTACAATCAAAGAAAAGAAAAAAAAAAAAAACATGCTGATATGAGATTATTTCAAATAATCAACACTTCTAGACTGACTGTTAAAACCACTAGAACAATTTCGGAATGGCTCTTCGATTCATATTTCTGCAGTCTGTGGCATACAGCATTTCATCACATGAATCTATTTTGTTAACTACCTGGTCACAACAATGTTTTTGAAATTACACTGCTGCGCAATGAAGCTTTGTGCAAGGACATACGTGCTTGCATCATAAAGTAATGCTTTGGGATGCAGAGAGCTGGTTCAGGTAGTTTCCTTCAGGCTTGCCAAAGAGTTATTCCCTTGGCTCTGCACTCATGTTTCACCTTTTGTCAGGAGCTCAGGGATCAGTTCACATTGCTATTTATAACCTGCTTGTGTAATGTTGGCTTTTCATTGTTAGGAGTAGAACTAATGCATTATGGGCCAAACGTATCCTGCAATGGCATGAAAAGCCAGCAAGCATCCCACTTTAGCATGAGATCTAGGGAAAGTCATCTGATATGGGGTTCCTGAACCAGGTGCTATTGTCAAACCCTTCAGAGTCTAAATTTGTCACATACGATTCTCGAACATTTAACGTTTTAGGTATGCGGAAGATGTCTGTACAGGAAGACGAAGAAAAGGGAGGAGATGGAGAAAATGAATATAAACTGGACTAAGTAATATAAAATACTTCTGTCAGTGCTTGGTGGTACTATTTCATCCAGTCGCAGAATACGAAAAGGAATCAAGAGCATCACAACCACAACAATACAGCATATATCACATCTCTGCATACTTTTGTATCTTATTAAATCACAACACTAACTCATTGAGAAGGTGAGAGGGTGGTAAGGAATCTGCTGGAAGCTGTAGTACTCAAAAGAAATATTGTTAAAGTTATCTAATTTTTTTTTTGATAAATACTTCTTTCCAAAGATTCCTCACCAGATTAATGAGTGTCTCTCTCAGGGATTTGGGATTAAGTAGTGCTGATTAACTGAGGTAATCATGAAGCAGCACTAGAAAAGCATCCAGTCGCTACATGCTTAAGTTGGGAGGCAATGTGTACCAAAGCTATGTAAAGATGAAAAATTGGCCACTCAGAAGATGCCAACCAGTAGAGCGCATCTATTAAGAGCTGTGGAAGTAGCCATGACTTTCGTGGAGTAAGCAAGAATGCCAGCTGATGATCATTCCGGGCCAAGGCATAACAGAATGAAAGGTAATCCAACAAGAAACTGAGTGCCCTCTTTTGTTACCTCGCACTCCCATTCCCATGTAGCTACCTCCGAGGCTCATGTTTGAGTCCTGATGATGATCCTAATTTATATTGGGATCGAAACGCCAACCACTAAAGTGGGATAATTTGCTAGAATTAATTTTCAATACAAGGGCAGTATGTTGGTAAAAAACAAAAACAAAAAAAAAAAACAAAGGAAAAATAAAAATAAAAAATAAAACTTGTGATGCACACATTTCTGTGATACCACATATGTATCACACTCACTTGAAGCACAAGGACAAGCTTCTTCTCACTTCACAAACTGTGATAGTTATTCATTATAATATTTCATTTGATGAGTGTTTATTAAATCCGAAATAACATCTTCCTAATTACATCCTTTTCTATAGGGACAAATCTCAGTTGTACTCGGACATCCGAAATCCCGAGTGATCGCAGAATATCCCTTGAGTTTTACATTTTTATATTTAAAAATAAAGGTCATTTTATCATGCTAATTTCTTAACTTTAATGTGTTTGGTGCTGCTGTTCACATCACTCATGCCTTTTCTCTGAGGGAAGCCTTTCACTTAGGCCACAGCAACCATAGGTAAGCCCAGAAAGTCCTACAGAAACCTACTTGGACTTTTTAGGAACAAGGGCTATTATGTATCAACTCGTTTCTACATAGATTGAGAATGTGTAAACTACTTTGGTACTTTAGAGTTTAAGTTATTTAACTTTGTGGTATCTAAACTATAGCTCATATGAATATTAAGGGTGCTCTCCGTTCTAGTTAAGAATCAAGTTCCCTAGAAGTGGCAGATGCTTGGTGCGAATTTCCCCAACACTGTGCAATGGTGTGGAACTCAGTCATGTGATTTATGTCAGATGAGGATTTCACAACAATGTATTGGCATGCAGCAGAAGCTAATATTTATGCATAGGTCTGCTGTCGTTGTTGGTTGGCTTGCAGACACTCCCTAAAACCTGTGACACAATAAGTGGGCTGTGTACTGCCAAAACCTGGGTTTTCTTAGAGAGAACCATGTAGTTTGTGTCCATGGTATTAGGTGCAGTTAGTAATACTGATTACTATAGTGGTGTCTGATAGTTCTGCACAATACCAGAAAGCAGCTTTCCTGAAAGGATGGTGTTATCGTATATTAAATGGGGGACTGAAAGCTGGGATATTAAAGTCATTTGAACATGGCACTATGCGCTAGTTTGGCACACAGTATTTTGGCTATGGGCACTGTGCACGTAAAGGAGGTTAGCGAAAGTTAGGGGATGCAGTACACCTATAGCCGAATTCTGCTGGGGAGTTAGAAGGCAATCTTTCAAGACTATATGGATTTCCTTGATTGTGTTGACAGATGACAGTTGCTTCTTTTAAAATGTTTACTTTTCACTGATGTAAGAAAAAAAGTTTTAATAGCCAGAAAACATTTGAGGAGCGGGCTCAACGAAATGAAGATATTCAGGTGTTAAAGAATATCAAATAATATTCCATAATAGAGTTGTGTACAACATGATCTGCCTACTGTATTAAATGGCAGAAAATTATTTCGGAATAAGTGTATTGGAAAGACAGGGTGAGGGCGTTTGAGCCCGCACAGATTAACAAATTGGGCAGAAGAGATTAACAGAAAGTAAGACAATTTCTCTCAAAGTAATGTAGGCTCGGTCGCTAAGCAAATGGTGTCTTGGAGCACATAAAAAAAAACACCAATGACCGTTGCTTGTAGAGAAAAAATATTATCCTAATGGAGCACATCGAAATAAAGGAGGCTGACAAAGATTCTTTAAACAAATGTCTCACAGTCTAACATCGGAATATAAAGGGAACAAGGGGTGGTCAAATGTAGACGACTAAACTATTTTCACTGATAAATATAAATGAGGCGTTAATGTCTCTCTTACTGCAATTTGTTGCTCTTACAGATGTAATCAACTTATTGTACCAAAAGAAAAATAAGTGTGTTATGTTGAAAAGGTTTTGGTGCATTACAGAGAACCTGACTCTTAAATAATTACCTACGGTGCAAATGTTGATGAAAATTTTCTTAAACACTCTCCTCCTAAATTATTAAGGTTATTATCGAGACAAAGAACAAAGTCACTTACAGTCTGATTAAAAATGGATGAATTACTTCTTTCAAGACGGCCTTCTCATTGTGCACGTGCTGCTCTTGTTTTAAGCGAATGACATCAGGAATGCTCATCACTTTCAGTGCAAAGTATCGTTTTGCCTTTTTCTCTCTGACCAGATGAACCCGACCAAAGGTTCCAGTACCTACAAGTGAAAAAGAAAATTAAATGTTGATTTTCCGGGTTTACAACAGCCAAAAATATGGTCAATCATCACTATTTCAACTCAATGCTATTCAAAGATTTAACCCAAAAATATTTTAAACTTTGATTAAAAACAACTGTGCTTACAAATACTAAAGGAATAAAGTCTACATTAATTTTTATTAATTGATTTAGAATTCAACATTTTTAAGTAAAACTTGCAGAAATTATTTCCAGATATGAGTAAAACAGAACACCCTAAACCAGTGGTCTTCAAACTTGCTAATGCCGCACCCCATCCAGTGGAAAAAAAATACATCATCGGGCCCCCCTCAGAATTTTTCAAAACTTTTCTATTAAGTTGGCAGTCTTTAAATAAGTCTAGACTTATTTAAACATTGCAGTTAAGTTCTGTTACCTTTTTACAAGTGCAACATACAGGTTTCTTCTTTAAACAACGCACTATTATATGCATAATCTTTCTTTTGGCCAGAGCCTGGCGCCCCCCCTGGGATCATTTGAGGCCCCCCTAGGGGGGCCCGCCCCCCAGTTTGAAGACCCCTGCCCTAAACTATTAAAACAACGAATCTTGCAAACACCTAAAAAAAAAAGAGTCAAACATATGTATTGTAGCAGATGTAAAGACAACTGCAAAAAGAAATGGAAAAGCTGCCAGCCCAGATAAGCTCCACCAGCTGCTTTAACTGCAGCATTACAATTTCGATATTCCAAATTACATACACATACTGCTATAGGAACTCCAGCTGATCCAAACATAAGAAATACAAATAAACTGTCCACAAATACACTAAGAAAAGGCAGACTAAGAACCAAGACCTTGACCAGAACAAACCATATTAAAACAAATGCGTGAAAGCAGATCTCACATTCTTATTAACAGGTTGAATATCATTTTATCACCAAGCCTTGAGGGTAATGCCTATTTGGTAATGCCTAATCCACTATCTGATCTTCGACAAGCAATAGTTTTGAGCAATTTGAGAACCTGCAGCTTGGATCGGAGAATCAGCTCCACACAACCAAATATTTCTAACCACAAATGTATTATTACCCGTTGGAAAACTAATGGTGTATGCTTCAGAGTACCAGGATTGAGCTTACAAGACCAACAGTGACCAACCTACACTTTGTTGTGCATCCATCAAGCAGAGATCAACGTTACTTCATGCTCATTAAATACCCAGTGCAAGGTTTTTATCAACTGCCAGAACAAGGCGATTCAGGTTCCCAAATCCCAACTGATTATTTTGAGCTCAGTTTATACTTGCATTTCAGTGGCGCAGATTGAGCATTCACCTACCAGTAGAAATTACCCAATTTAAACAATGGCAGTAGAAAGCCACGACTTCCGAAACAAATGTATTTTTCACAGTGGAATAATCACAAATTTAAATCTTTTTGATCGAACAGAATCAGAGGAGGACTATTACAAACAGAAATTCCTTTTGAATTGACAATAATACGTAGACCCACCAAAATCAGGGGTATTTAGTCAAATGATAGGCCCAAGTTACAACGTCTTGGAGTGACAGATGGAGTGCGACAGGTACACGAGTAGCAGGATTGTTTTTCAACTTTTGGTGTCAATTATGTGTAGAATACCCCCACACGTCCCCTATAATTAAAACAATCCCTCCTAAGGCGCATTCAAAAATGATTTGAAAGTCCTTACTGCTAAAATAGCACAGCATAAATGCTGAAGTTTACTGATTCATTATTTGTCCAAAATCAAACACAATTCCTACCCTGTTGGCCTTGGGCTATGTTCCTATTCAATTATGCTGCTTACCCATTGCTATTATGTACATCATTGTTACCTTTATTTTTCCGTCCATTTTGCATTAATGAAACCTATGTAAGCATCTTTCTGAAGCAATGTATTGCCTATTTTGGGATAGTATGTGTTAGATAATAAAACAAATTGTCAAAACCTACATGTTTGACTTTTATATAGGGTAGACATGTGCTGATGCAGATATATTATAATTATTAATGAATGTTTATGCATTTTGAATAATAATAATAAAATATATAGGTAAATGAATGCAGAATAATGTGCACGTTTGAAAATGTGCCCACAGAGATTGCCCACCAGAATGCACGAGTTATACTAAAATGATTAAAAATGCATGATATATTTAAAATGCGTAATAAAAATGTATTATATGTCATAATAAGCTATATAACGTATGTTGGTCACTATACTGTAAAGCTAACTTGGCCGAAGTTGTGGCCTAGTTTTGCCAGGCCTCATGCAGAAGCTGAATCATCATGCAATGTAGAAAGCTGATGTGTTGAACTGACCCCGAACCACTTGGGTAATAAAATTTGTTAAGCTAGCATATTCTGCAATGAACCGACGGACAGGAGAGGAGGGAATACATTTTTTTATCAAATCAGGTGTAAAGCAGACAAGATGTACTTTCCCAGGACTCGAACAATAGAGACACTGACTGGAGAAGATGCAACATGTTCGATACCTGATGAGCTGGATGATGAGGACATCGTACAGTGAACCAATCGACACCCTGAGAACGGCAAACTATTTGAATTCATAGATTTCTAAAATAAAAGTCAATGGCTAGCGTTATATAGGGTGATTAATTTACAAATTAGGAATTAGGGGATGGACTGGGTAACTAATATAATGCTGTGACAGAGGGAAAAATCTTCAGAACTCATTCCGAAATTGATGCGCTACTGGGGGAGAAGCGATTCAAGATTCTATCATTGGGCTCGTGCTCCTTTGAGCCTGATGCATTGCGGAGAGATTGATGACCGGAAGATGAAGACTGACTTTGTTGCAGATCCATACTGTGGATAGGTAGCTATGATAATTGACGTTGGCATATACGGTGACAAATGACTGATTTGCTGAACTCGGCTATTCATGTTAACACGTTCTTCTTTATTGGCTTATGTTGAGGCATTAGAATGCATGTTTTCTCAAGTACTGAATAGATTATGCTATTGGTGGACACTAATGAATTAATATTGAGTGAACTGAATAAAGTTTGAATTAACCTTATGACTTAGTATGTAACAAATATGGAAATAAAATTGATAAAACATATAATTGAGTTGTGGTTATTCATGAAATGTTGACGTTGATTAATGTCTTTGCTTATTGGGTATTGATTTGTGTATTGACTATTGATGGTCATCAATTACTACATAGTTGAGATACTCCATGCAAATCAAAAGTTTCATCGACCGATACACGTCCCCTTGTACTTACTAAGGACCAGGCGCGCTAGCACATGTAACATATTTCCAAACATATACTGAAAACGCATACAGACCAACACACAGGTAATCATTAGTTTCTATGAAGATCACAAGCAGAGAGCGATACAATCAGACCACCCTACAGACAAGTATTAATGCAAACAAACGGCCTTCCACCTTCAATTCAGAGTGAAGGGCATTAGCAGAGCAAATACTTGAGTGAATTTTGGACACAAGGTGACTGAGACAGAGTTGTTCGTTTCAGGGGGCCGGGTGTGAGCCCTCTTCATACAGCAGCCAAAATCCTTGTCAGCGTAAACCACAATCACTAAATTAACCTGTGCTTAACTCTCTGGGAACTTTGCAGTCAGGCTTAACTTGGAGTCAATGTGTAAAGCACTTAGGCAGCACACAAACAGCAAAATAAAGGGACAACACAAGAAAAATCCCACAACAATTTAGAAAAAATAGAGTAAAATGTAATAAATTGACACCAAAACTACAAAAATGCAATCAGTACAACCAGAGATATGCAATTTCAATGTTTTAAGATAAATATAGCACCTAAATCCACAAAGCGCCAACAGTGGTTTTCTGGTCGCACCGGACTGGGACAGTCACAAGTTTAGGCTGACCACGATGGCGTGAGGGACGAGTAGAGGGACCAACCATATTAGTCCCACTGAGGATTGTATCTAATATCCTAGGTGCGGGGCATTGCCTTGCGCTGCGTCTGCTCCAATAAGGGGCTGCAAGGGCAGCGATGGGAAGTGCTTCATCGAGTTGTGTTGGTCCTGATGTGGAGCCGCAAGTGTTGTGATCCACGGCCCTGCTTCAAGTTGAGTCACACAGATGAGGGGCTGAGAGGGCTGCGATGGGAGGGCCTACGTCAAATTGTGTCACACTGCTTCTGTTCCAGTGAGGTCGCTGTTCAGGGACAGTGATGTGCTGTGGTACAAGATGCTGCATCAGTTCTCTGGGAACCCACACCTGGCCCAGGAGGAGTATTCTGATGCCAGGCAAGGATACATGACCTGGGGATCAAGTCTCACTCTACCAGAGGCCACTAGCAGGGCACAGGCAGCTTCAGTAGAGTCTGGGCAGCTGGGCCGATACAGGACCCATCTTTGGAGCTTGGTGTGTCCCTGTAGCTCAGAGCAGAAGGTCAGTCAGCCAGCCCTTGGAGTCACTCTGGTGCAGGGCTAAAACAAATCATCAAAATGTCACTAGACCTGCAGCTCGAGTAACTTAAATAATCTACTCGATCTAACTTTAAAGTACTTGACCTGTAAACGGGTCTCAAATTGTGTGATCCTAGGCAAATAGTTTACAGAGGCATCTTTTTCTTAATTCTCACATATGATTGAACCTTCAAGCCCACATAGCCTAGGACTTCTTTTAGTTTACTAACCACATTGCCATCAGGACAGGAGTGTTTCCCAGCTTGTTTAAACACCCACTTTTAATAAATATATTACTAAACCATGTTGTCATCTACACACCGTAACTTTCCAAGAAATGTCCAAAAACCTCTCCACTAACTTGCAGCTTTACTGATACAACTATATAGTGTATTAACAGTCAGTAAAAATAGGGTTTCAGAAAACATATCCTTTGCACATCAACAACTAAAGTATTCTGATTTGTTTTCATCCAATTAAAATATTTTTTTCACCATACAGAAATATTAAAAAAGGGCTTTCAAAACTACTGAAATGTATTTTGAAATGTTTGCACAGTTGGCTTAGTCATTTAAATGTTGTGTGTTAGGCAAAACCTGACACCCTATATCCTTTTATTTGACATTCTAAGCAGCAGGTTACACAGTTCACCTTACAAAGTCCTGGAACTCTGCAGCCAGAAGGAAAATTAATTGTAAGCAAAACTGACTTTTGACCTCTGTCTGTGAACACAGAGCAAATGGGGCATAAGAACAAGATTTAAAGGAATCTTTTATTGTCCCTCCACTTTTCAACTGAACAGAACACCTATTCAGTGTAAAGTTGCCAGAAAGGAAAAGCTCGACCTGGCCAATGAGAGTGGCCAAGTGGATTTTTCAAGCCCTGTGGCGGTTCTGAGCTGAAGGAGCAGGTCCAGTCTTCCTACCTCAGGCAGCAGAAGAGTCCTTCCAGCAACAGGGCAGTCCTTCTTTCACAGGTCCAAAAGTCATCTAAGGAGCGAGTCTGAGGGTCCTATTATACCTGGTGCTACATGTGAAGTGGGAGAAGCTCCTGCAGTTCTCCTGTCCCCATACCCCCAAAGAGGTTTCTGGAGTTTCCTGACTTTCTGTCCTGGTCCCACTCTGTTTACGATCACAATAGGCTAGTGTGACGTTATTTGTGTGTGATCTGAGGCAGAAAGTGTGACAGGAGACATCTCAGCCACCCCCCAACCTTGAACGGTCCATCCTGCCAACATCCAGACCCTCTACTGTGATACCCTTCATAGGGAATACACAAAGTCCAACTGCCAAATACATCTAGTCATATGACCCAAGTAAGAGGCTGCAGACACCAAATGCTAAGGACAAGGAAATGCCAAGTTACTAAAGGTGCCACATTCAGAATTGTGACTTAAAATCAGACTTTACCATCGAAGAGAGTTTCAAATTAGAATTCCTCAGACAAAATTAACATTCCTACCTGCTTCCACAGAAGTTATCACATATTAAGTGCAATAAGTAACCCAACGTCCTATGGGAGAGAGAGACCTTACAATAGCAAAAAAGAAATTTGTGAGTTTTTTCACTACCAAGTCATGTGAAAGTTAAAAGTACATGTCCAATTCATTCAATACAATGCACCCTGGCCTATGGACTGTTTAGGGCCTACCAGTGGAGAAGTGTGGCTCAATGGTTAGAGCGGCAGACCCTGAAGCAGAGATCTGGCTCAAGACCAGGGTTCAAGTCCCGCTTCGGCAGGTCTTGGGCTCAATTCCCCTTGACCAGATAATTCTCGCCTCGGTGCCTAATCTAATTCATGGGTCCCACTCTGCAACTCTGGGCAATAGCTTGCTTAATCTCCACAACGGCCCCAACAGCGCTTGGATGCCTGGCTTCACCCTGGGGGTGCTCAGGAGTGGGCGTCTCACAGGGAAAAAGCCAGGAGGGGTTCCATAGCGGTATGAGTACAGCGCCTTGAGACCCTAACGGGTGAGTAGTGCGCTATACAAGTGCTAATTTACATTTTTACAGGAGTGACATATCTATTAAGATATCTATTTATTCTATTTACTCTATTTATATCTATCTATTAAGATATATCTATTAAGATAAGGTCTGAGCCTGGCAAACCATCTATTTTGATATCAAACTGATGATCAAATTAGGTGCAACAGTCACAAGGTGCACAGCCTTTAACAAGGTCCACGGGCTAATGCAAATCCAAAGACACTTGTAGTAACAACTATTTATCCATTTTTAACCAACATTATCCATTTCAATCCATGTTTAGTCCAGTTCAAAGAAAACAAAACGTAAATATTCACATCTTCCCTGTTTTATTGACAGTATGATGATTCCAACTTATGAAAATCCATGAAGTTAATGATTTCACCGCTAACAATCCATATTTTATCCATAATATTTTATACCCAAAGCGTTTAGAGATACAATCTCTTTGTCAGGGGTAACTGCAACAGGAAAGTTAAAAGCAAATACTCCATCAGAATCAACACTAGACAGCACATTTCCCTCGAACATACGCCCACAGTAGCTAAATGATGATTAATCAAATAGGGTGTGTTTACCATGCGATTTTGTATAAGTCACACGCCGCGTGGAAACTTTTGTACTATTACACCCGCGTACAAAAAAAAAAAAAAAAGAGACCTAAACCTAGCCCCAAGAGCGCTTTTGCAATAAATTTCTAAATGTGCCCAAAAGTTTAAGTAATATTTCCTTATAACCAATACATGTGAAAACAATTCTAGATTTGTGACAAAACAAAAACAAACTCACGTATACATTAATGTGGGGCCCGACCTGGCAGGATGTTCTCCTTCTAAAAGCTATTGGGCATTCCTTTCAGCATAAGGATGCTCCCTTGGGAGTGTAAGTGTGCTTTATAAATGTCTATTCATATTCATATATGGCATGAAGAAAATCCTAATGCCCGAACAAACCAAGGTGCCAGTAGCGTGTTAGCAAAATGTAACAGAAAATGCTGCGTTTTAAGATGCCAGTTTTTTCATTATTTTTTCAATGGGTCTATTTTTGCCAGGACGAAAGGGCAGTTTCAGACTGCACTGGCAGGCCTCAGACATATATCCAAGGTCTACCTAAGTGGGTGGCACAATAAGTGTTGCAGGCCCACTAGTAGCATTTAATTTACAGGCCCTGGGTACCTATACTCAGGACTCTCCAAGTAAATTAAATGTGCCAACTGGGTGGTAAGCGAATGTTACTATAATTAAAGGAGAGAGCACAAACACTTTAGCACTGGGTAGCAGCAATAAAGTGCAGAGTCCTAAAACCCCCCAAAAACAGGTTCATAAAACATAAGGTAAAGGCAAGATGTTTGGGGTGGCCTGCAGAGAGAGCAAGGTCCAACAGTGACTCACTTCATGAGAGTACTTGGTGATGGCACCTCACAAGAGAACTTAGTGTCATTGTTCAGGGACACAGCTGTGGGCATTACAGGGTCATAAAGAGATGCTCATAACTTGATTTGTGGTTTCATGTGTAACCTGCTTTTTAGGATTCCATATTACAAAAAAAGTACAAGTTTAAATTTTTTGTTTAATGATCTCTTCTGAAATGTTATCACACCAGTGCCTATACATCAATGTAGGGCTAAAAGTTTGCATGCAATAAATTTGAGTAGGAAGAGCAAAATAAAAGTGGCTTGATGAATCCAGATATAAATCGGGAAACGCACTATCCAACTCAAAATATTTCTGAGAAGACTGGGGTTTCTTCAGAACAGTTTCCAAAAAAAATAAAAATAATAATAATAAAATCCAAGGACTAAGTGCTTAGTTCTCACCCGGAAGGATGATACGTAAATGCCTCTTTCTCAGCCAATTGCAAAACCATTACTCTCCAGGTGTCCTTTATTTTTCTAAAACCTCCAAAATTAATTTGACATTTGAATGCCACAGTGAACAATAATGAACCCAACCCCCAAAAAAGTAAAAATCTCAAAAGACATCAAGATAATGAAAATGTTTGCCAAAATATAAGTGAAAAACCAGCACTGGCAATGCCAATAGGTCTGACTTTAAAGTAATTTGGATTGTAATGTGAAGCATTACAAGTAAATAGAGTGGGAAAAGATATGTATTTGTGCGGAGGCAAATAACTGTAGAATAATATTGGTGTAAATTAAAAGGTCAGGTGACAGTTGCCCTGGCAAGCCAGACCTAAAAACCCATGTGAGTTAACGACTGCACTCCTCCGATCTGTGCTGATGCAGGGAAAACAACATAAAATATCCACTTACTTAAGCCGCTTTAATAGCATTCCAATGTCACATGTGTGTCCTTGAAAGTTCAAGTCTGGGTAGTTAGATAAAATAAAAATGATCACAGCTGCTGGAGGCCAAGCACTTTTTTGGTGGAATCAACTAACTTCAACCCAAACTAAACACGTGCTCCTGGCTCCCAACATGTGGGAGTCTCCAAACCCCCTCTTTAGTAGTGATCACAACCAGACCATAAAAATGTTGTGCAGTTTCAAAAATATTGAAAAAAGGTTGGATTTTTTGTTAGGGTAAGTGCTTGGTAATAGTTTGGTGACCATGGACGTGCTGTCACCAGCTGTGCTTAACCCCTTAACCGCTGGGCCTTTCCCCCCTTCAGTGCTGAGCCAATTTTTGGCTATTTGGGCTAATTTGTGCTTAGGCCCCCATAACCTTTTGTGAACATAAGCTATCCACGCCAAATTTGCGTCCCTTTTCTTTCAACATTCTCTAGATTTTAAGGGTACCCAGAGTTTGTGGGTTCCCCTGGAGGAGACTAAGAAATTAGCCAAAATACTGCTAAAATGTGCGTTTATTTTTTTTTAAATGGGGAAAAAAGTGCTGCAGCTAAACATTTCAGAAAAGTAGACAAAATTCTGAATTCAGCAAGGGGTCAGTTTTGGAGATCCTTCAATGTTTTCCTACAGAAAACACCAGCTGAAACAAAAAAATATTGAAATTGAGTTGAAAAAAAACCCAGCCTTTTCTGTCCACGTTTTCATCTGTAACTTTTTCCAGCTATGGCAGATTTTTGAAAGCAATATACAGTTACGGCTGCAGGACTCTTCTGACTGCGGAGATATATAGGGCTTGTAGGTTCATCAAGAACCCTAGGTTCCCAGAGCCAATAAATGAGCTGCACCTTGCAATGGGTTTTCATTGTATACCGGGTATACAGCAATTCATTTGGTGAAATATAAAGAGTGAAAAATAGGTATCAAGGAAACCTTTGTATTTCCAAAATGGGCACAAGATAAGGAGTTTAGAAACAGTGGTTATTTGCACATCTCTGAATTTGGGGATCACCATACTAGCATGTGAATTACAAGGCATTTCTTAAAATGACTTATTTCTTACACACTGCCTTACGATTGGAAAGCAAAAAAGTAGAGAAAAACAATCTGTGTTCTTCCAAGTCCCAATAAAAATGGTACCTCACTTGTGTGGATAGGTCTAGTACCCATGACAGGAAACATCCCAAAACACAACATGGAAACATCACAATTTTTCCACTGAAAAATAATGTGTTTTTTTGCAAAGTGCCTAGTTGTGGATTTTGGGCTGTAGCTCAGCCGTCACCTAGGGAAACCTACCAAACTTATACATTTATTGAAAGTAGACACCTAGAGGAATCCAGGACAGGGTGACTTGTGGGGCTCTTACTGGGTTCGCTCACCCAGAATCCTTGGTAAACCACAAAACTGGGCTAAAAAAAAAAAAATACTCTTTTCCACACATTTCGGTGCTGCAAAGTTCTGGAATCTGAGGGGAGCCACAAACTTCCTTCCACCCTTTATTCCCCCAAGTCTTCCGATAAAAATGGTACCTCACTTGTGTGGGTAGGCCTAGTGCCCCAACAGAAAATGCCCCAAAACGCAACAAGGACACATCACATTTTTCCATTGAAAAATGATGTGTTTTTTGCAAAGTGCCTAGCTGTGGATTTTGGGCTGTAGCTCAGCCGGCACCTATGGAAACCTACCAAACATATACATTTATGGAAAGTAGACACCAAGGGTAATCCAGTATGGGGTGACTTGTGGGGCTCTCACTGGGTTCTGCCACTCAGAATCCTTTGCAAACCTCAAAATTGGGCTCAAAACACACTTTTTCCTCACATTTCGGTGTTACATAGTTCTGGAATCTGAGGGGAGCCACAAACTTCCTTTCACCCAGCATTTCCCCAAGTCTCCCGATAAAAATGGTACCTCACTTGTGTGGGTAGGCCTAGTGCCAGAGTCAGAAATGGATCACAATGGTCAATGTAAGTCCTTACATGAGGGCAATTGTTGACCCTGAGGTGATCCATTCCTGACACAGGCACTAGGTACAGGCACTCAAATGGGTTAGCATTTTTATCAGGACAGGTGGGGAAACACTGGGTGGTAGGAATTGTGTGGATCTCAGCATATTCCTGTAGCTTGTGTGACAAATACAAGAAGAACAAGTTACTTACCTTCAGCAAAGCCTTTTATGGTGGATACACTAGCTACCTGTGGATTTCTCACCTAATGAATTCTCCCAATGTGCCAGCATTCGACAGAAATTTTCTTCCAAGCTCTGCACGTCGACGAGGACGTCACAACCGCCCGACTCCCACGCGACGCCATCTGACGTCATCGAGGCAATAAGATGTCCTCGCCGGCATGCTAACGTCAGTTTTCGCTATTTTTTATGTGCCTTTGAGGCGAACAGGTGACTACCGACAATACATACTTGACATGAGTATAATCAAATATAAAAAAATAAATTTAATCATACATAAATTGCAAAATACCACATTTTATATACACATATATATATATATATATATATATATATATATATATATACACACACACATACATACACACACATACATATACATATACACACACACACACACACAATGAAAAACGCATAACCACATGTGATCAAAAATATACATATACCATCAGGCAAAAATACACATTCTTATATACAAACGTACCCCAGGATATCCCTGCAAGACCATCCAGGCAACGGGGAGGCGGGTGGGATTGTGAGGAATCCACAGGTAGCTAGTGTATCCACCAGAAAAGGCGTTACCAAAAGTAAGTAACTTGTTCTTCTGATGGATACAACTACCTGTGGATTCCTCACCTAATGAATAGAGTCCCAAAGCAGTACCACACTCGGTCGTGGGTGCCTGAGTGGTCAAACCAAAAAATCCTGCAGCATGGACCGTGCAAAATGGCCATCCCTCCTAACCTCCAAATCCAAACAATAATGCTTTGCAAAAGTATGGAGGGATGCACAAGTTGCGGCCTTACAAATGTCAGCCAGAGAAACACTTCTAGCAAAGGCCGAAGAGGCAGACTTAGCCCTGGTGGAATGGGCTCTAATTCCCACAGGAGGAATCTTCCCTGCCGAAGAATAACACACTTTGATGCAAAGAACAACCCACCTTGATAGGGTTCTCTTGTGGACAGCCTTGCCTTTCCTCTTCCCCACATAACCGACCAAAAGCTGATCCTCCACTTGGAATTCTCTTGTCCTGTCGATGTAGAAACTCGACGCCCTTTTTTGGTCCAGCCGATGCAGTCTCTCCTCCTCCTTTGATAGATGAGGAGGAGGAGGATAGAAGGACGAAAGAATTATAGTCTGTCCTAAATGAAAGGGTGTAACAACCTTCGTTAGGAAAGCCGCCTAGGTCCTCAACACCACCTTGTCCACATGAAAGGAAGTGAAAGGGAGCTTAACGCTAAGCCCCTGAAGTTCACTCACATGCCTAGCCGATGTAATGGCTATAAGAAAACTGTTTTTAAAACCAAAAACCTTAAAGGACATGAATGCAAAGGTTCAAACGGTGAACCCATCAGGAATGTTAATTCCAAATTTAAATCCCACTGAGGCATAACAAAGGGAGTGGGAGGAAACCTGTTAGTAAGGCCCTTTAAGAACCTTAAAACTATAGGGGACTTAAATAACGAAGATTGATCAGGCAGGCATAGAAAGGCTGACAGTGCCTACAAATGGCCTTTAACAGTTGCAACTGGACAACCCCTCTGCGCCAAGGATAATGCGAACGATAACACGTCCGACAAATGGGCACATAAGGGATCAATTTGACTCTCTCCACACCAAGCCACAAATTTTGCCCATATGCCAGCATAGACCGATTTGGTGGAGTGTCGCTTGGCCGATAAAATAACGTCCACCACTGCTGGTGGGAGAGAAAAAGCACTCAGATTGCCCTGTTCAATCTCCAGGCATGTAGGTGCAGACTCTGGAGGTGGGGGTGTAAAATCTGCCCCTGCAACTGCTAGAGGAGGTCTGCCCTGTGAGGGAGACGGAGCAGAGGGCACAGTGAGAGTTGGAGAAGATCTGTGCACCACACCCTTCTTGGCCAATCCGGAGCTATCAAGATAACTTGGGCCCTGTCTTGGCGAATCTTCCTTAGAGCCCGAGGAATCAAGGTTATATGGGGGGGGGGGGGGAGGGGGGGCAGAGACGCGTAAAGCAACTGGCCGAACCAGGACATCTGAAACGGGTCCCCCAACGCTACTTGCACCAGATACTGGAGGCTGAAGAATGACAGGCAGTGCGCATTCTCTTGAGTGGCAAACAGTTCTTCCTGTGGAAATCCCTACATCCGAAAGATATAAAGAATCAGATCTGGATGAAGACGCCACTTGTGATCGGTCAAGATGTTCCGACAGACTGTCCGCACGTACGTTCAGAACTCCGGCCAAGTGGTTTACTGGTATGCAAATCAGATGGTCCTGTGCCCAGGACCAGAGCTGCAGAGCCTCTCTGCAGAGAGGGTACGACCCTACTCCCCCCTGCTTGTTGATGTACCACATCGCAGTAGTGTTGTCCGTCAGGACCTGAACCGACTGACCGCGAAGGGAAGGGAGGAAGGCCTTGAGAGCTAGATGTGTCGCCCGCAACTCCCAACAGATTTATATGAAACCTCTGTTCCACTGGAGACCTATGACCTTTGATCTCCAGGTCCCCAGATGAGGCCCCCAACCCTAGAGTGGAAGCATCCGCTATGAGCGTGGCCACTGGCGGCGGTAGTGAAAACTGCCTTCCTTGGGAAGGGTTGCCGTCCACCGCCCACCACTGCAGATCCGCTGCAGTGTCTCAGGAGATCTTTATCGACTTCTCAAGATCCCCTTTGTGTTGAAACCACTGCCTGCGGAGGCACCACTGAAGAGCCCTCATGTGCCAGCATGCATGAGTGGCCAACAGAATGCATGAAGCGAACAGACCGAGCAGACGAAGGACCTTGAGGAATAGAACAACTGCTCCACTTCGAAACATCGGAATAAACGCCTGAATGTCCTGAATCCACGGAGGCGGAGGAAAGGCCCGATTCAATGTTGTGTCCAGTACTGCCCCTATGAACAGGAGGCGTTGAGAGGGCTCCAGGTGAGATTTGGGCACATTCACCGAAAATCCCAGGTTGAACAACAACTAGGTTGTCAACCGCAGGTGATGCAGCACGAGCTCTGTAGACTTGGCTTTGATCAACCAATCGTCCAGGTAAGGGAATACCGCTATTCCCTTCCTCCTGAGATTTGCTGCAACCACTGCCATCACCTTCGTGAAGACTCGAGGTGTGGGAGTAAGACCAAAAGGAAGGACAGCAAACTGGTAGTGTTACGATCCCACCACACACAGGAGATACTTCCTGTGCAACTTCAGAATGGGGATATGAAAATAAGCATCCTGCAAATCGACAGACACCATACAATTCTCTTTGTTCAACGCCAAAAGCACCTGTGCTAGGGTCAGCATTTTGAATTAAAACCCTCAGATCCAGGATAGGCCTCAACCGACCATCCTTCTTTGGGATCAGGCAATATCTTGAATAACAACCCTGACCCCTTTCCTGCTCGGGAACCAACTCCACTGCACCTTTTGACAAAAGGACTAGAACCTCCTGCTGCAACATCAGGAGATGATCTTCTGTGCAGAAGGAAAAGGAAGGGCATAACCTTTCTCCACAATATTGATGACCCAGGAGTCCGATGTGAGTGACTCCCAAATACAGAGAAAATGCAATAGCCTTCCCCCTACAGGAGAAGTATGGGATGGAATGGCTGGAGGACTAAGGCTGTTTTCCCTGTTGCACCCCTCCCGAGGAAGAGGAAAGGTGCTGCTGGGCAGCCCCTCTGGTCCTAACTCTACCCTGCCCCCTATATGACCTATAGGGAAGAGTAGTGGTAGGTTGCTGGCCTGCTGACTGCAATCTCCTCCGAAAGGAAGAGCCACGCCCAAACCCCCTGAACCTCCTGAATGATCGAAAAGGGGTGGTGGTAGAAGCCTGCAAGCCCAGACTTAGCAGTAGCCCTTCTCTCCTTGAAACGTTCCAAAGCAGAATCAGCCTTAGTACCAAACAGTTTGTCCCCATCAAAAGGCAAGTCTAGGAGGGTTGATTGCACCTCAGATGAAAACCCTGACGACCTCAACCAAGCATGCCTCCTGGTTGCTATAGACGTGCCCATCGCCCTGGCCACCAAATCAGATGTACCTAGTCCTGACTGGATGACCTGAGTCGCTGCTGCCTGCGGATCTGCCAGAAGGCTGAGAACATCCTCGGACAAATCAGGCAGCGGTCTTGGCCGCATCCATCAAAGAATAGATATACCTGCGCAAGAGACAGGTTGCATTGGAAGACTTCAGGGCCATACTGCAGGATGAGAACATTTTCTTTGCAGATTGTTCCATCTTTTTTGATTCTCTGTCCGATGGGGCCCCAGGAAAAGACCCAGGAGCTGTGCGTGAGGAATACGAGGCCTGTACCACCAGACTCTCCAGAGTCGGTGCCTTGAAAGGAAACCTGGATCCCCAGGAGCCACTCGGTATCTCCTCGCCACAGATCTACACACAGCAGGTGAAGATACTGGCTTTCTCCACACCTCCATGATCGGTTCCGTGAGCGCCTCATCACAGGGGAGGAGAGGCTCCGCCGCAGCTGAAGCAGGATGCAATACTTCTGTAAGGATGTTAGTTTTGACCTCAGCTGCAGGAAGCGGAAGATCTAGACAATACGTTGCCTTCCTCACCACTGAATGGAACATCGGACAGAAGGACATGAAAGGCGTCGGCCTGCGTGGAGCCGGAACACCCAAATCAAAGGCCAAGGCACCTGAGGGACCAGCCGGTGCACCGCCTGAGGCCATGGAGGCGAAGATATTGAACATCGCATTAAAAAATGCGGCTGGATCCGCACCCGGAGCCAGGAACACTGGGTACCCCTGCGGCGTCGGATACCCTTGCGGCGTTGGTGCCGTAGACTCCTGTGGTCCCGGCATCGGATCAGGCACCTCCGATTGCACCGGCGAGAAGCCAGGGCTCTGTTGAGGATCAACTTCAAAGACCATAAGCGCCAGAGAAGCCCGAGGGCTCTGCGTCTGAGGCGTCACAGTCGGGCTGATCTCCCACATCGAACGACGCCGAGCCGATGGAGACCTTGAACGAGACCTGACCCTCTCTGACCAGCATTGGGAATCATGCCGGCGTCGGGAGTCATGACAACGTCGCTTATGGGTCTTCGAAAATTTGGAAGATGACCTCCGATGTCGGCGCTTCTTTTTCTTCGACTCCGCCAAAAACAACTTGGCTTCTCGTTCTTTGAGAGCCTTCGGATTCATCCGTTGGCACGAACCGCACTCCACCACATCGTGCTCAGAGCTTAAACACCACAAGTAGTTATTGTGCGGGTCCGTCACCGACATACAGCCCCCGCACTCCCTACAGGGTTTAAACCCAGATTTCCTAGGAAGAGACGTAATACAAAGTATCACTTTCTAAGAAACAGTTACTCCCTAGAGCCTGAGGAAAAAAATGTTACTCGAAGGCACGGAAAAAAGGGAACTGACATCAGCACGCCGGCGAGGACATCTTATTGCCTCAATGACGTCAGACGGCGTTGCGTGTGAGTCGGGCAATTGTGACGTCCTTGTCGACGTACAGAGCTTGGAAGAAAATTTCCATCGAATGCTGGTGCATTGGGAGAATTCATTAGGTGAGGAATCCACAGGTAGTTGTATCCTTCAGAAAAAATAGTTTTATTCAATATTTCACCTTTCCAGGGTATTCTGGATAAGAAAACTTTGGGGAATGCTCACAAGCCACACCTCTGAACTCCCCCGGATGTCTAGTTTCCAGAAATGTTTGGTAGGTTTCCCTATTGGCCGCTGAGCCAAGGACCAAAAACGCAGGTGCCTGCCTTACAAAACCAGGTTGTTTTGTGATAGATAATTTTGATGTCTCAACAATATGATTTGGGAGGTGGAATTTGGGGCTCAACTAAATTGAGCAGCTCCCAAGAGAGCACTCTCTCTGTGCCTGCTGCCGCATTCACCTGCTCTCTGGGTTGGGATAACATACTATTGTCCCACTGCACAGACTGTGTTTGCGAAGGGACAGCAGGACTGTCCTCAACCCCTCCCTCAGAATCACTGGAAGAGGAATTGTTGGATGGGACTCGTCCAACTGAAAAATCACTCCTAGAGTCTGCGTCAATGCCCTATCCATCAGATGCTGTCTCAGTATTTTCTGTCTCAGTCTCTGATCCTACATCAGAGCTGCCCTCTATAACCAGAATTAGGGCTTGAGAAGCAGTCATCCAACGAGACACCATCTCTGCTACTAGATAAACTGTCGCTCTAAAACACCACCCTACGTAGACAGTCACAAAATTGCTGGTGGGTGTGTGTGTGATGCGTGCAACGGTAAAAGGTCACCTTACCTTTGCTTCTTCCCTCAATTAGCATATTCTCTAAAGACACTTAAAAAAAAAAAAAAAAAACACTATAACTTCACCTTGTCACATACCAATCGTCACCCTGTTTTCAGAGGGGGCCTCCCCACCCCTCCCACCCCAAAGTATAATCCTTGGTGTCTAGTGGGGTTTCCTGGGCATGGATCGCAGCACAGCTCTGATCCATAGCCAGGAAACCATTTCAGGAAGGCCTTGTTAGAAAGGGGATAATCTCCCCATTTAAATGAGGCCTTCCCGAACGGTGGGGAAGCCCTTTTGGGCCAGTTTTCTCCACTGGAAGAGAAAGCGGCCTTACCTGCTGCTTCCTGCTCCAGTGGGGAAAACGAAGTGTGATGTCAGCGCGCATCTCGGTGCGCTGACATCACAGAGGGGCGGGTGGGAGAAGGACAGGGGGATATTTTTATATGGTATGTTTTACTCCCCAATTCTGATACTTGGGAGAAAAATCCATTTGAAGGAGTTAAAAAAAACAACAACAAAAAAAAGCTTCTGTCATATTCAATGAGTATTCTTAAGTGAGTAAACAATGGGAATTATTAGCTTCATACCTTTTTGCAACACACAGCATTAGTAACAAATACGTTTTTATAAAGCACTTCTGGCGTCTTCAAGCACCGTAAATAACTGATTTTGCAAAACATAAATGCTACTGAAATACAATAACCCAATTTAACGGTGTTGACTTTGGAAGGACGTTTGAGTCTGCATTGTTGGGTATGAACCCACAACCTTTAGATCATTGCAGGGCTCGGGAGTCAAGCATTTGCTCTATCATCTTGGCGGTTCTTTTAACTGTTGATGACACCAAACTGAGCACAGGAGCAGAGCAGTGTATGTGCAAGAGTGGGTGGACTCCAATGAATCCATTAGTCTCTATTATCTTTTTTTTTTTTGCTTGGTTTCGAGAATCCTGGCCCGAAGACACAAAATGTGACAAACATGAAAAGATGTTTCTTTACAATGAAACAGTTCACATAGGTATGTAAGAGATTACTTCTGTTTAAACTGAAATCTATTGAGTGCAAGGTGAGAACTGAGACTACTTACGATAGGGCAATACAGCAGCAAATACATATGTTGCAGACTAAAAAAACAACCAAGAGAATACAATAGAGGAATTAAATATACGTCTTGATCCATTTAAGTAAATAAACTTGAGAAAGTAGATTTAGGTACTATGGGGGTCATTATGACCCCGGCGGTCAGCGTCAGTATGGCGGTGAGTACTGCCAACAGGCTGGTGGTACTTACCGCCAATGTACCACTCCAACCGCAACGGCGGTAACAGCCACCGTGCTGTGGGTATCCATCTCCAGCCCAGCGGCTGTCATTGTTCCGCCTGCGGGATTATGACCCCGCCTTCCGCCATGGTTTTCGTGACTTTAATACCACGAAAACCATGGCAGTAGGCACTATCAGCGACAGGGAATTCCTTCCCTGTCACTGATAGGGGTCTCCCCCCACCTCTCTTTCCAGTTGCCCCCACCATCCCCTCCCTCTACCTATCCAAAGTCCCTCCACCCCCCTACATTTACGCCCCCTTCTCACACACACACACGTGCATATACTACACTTTCATACATACACGCATTCACACCTCCATACATGCACACACGCATTCAACACACACCCGCATCCACGCACAAACATTCACACACCCCCACACACAACACCCCCATCACCGCCCCTGTCGGAGACCTGACTTACCTATGTTCAGGGAGTCCACTGGCAGGAGACTGGACGGGCGCAGCTGCCACCAGCGCCGCCTGCCAGTAGAACACCGCCAGACCGTATTATGGTTCATAATACGGCTGGCGGCGGTCTACTGGCGTGGCGCTGCTGATGGCAGCAGCGCCACATTACTGCCATCCGCCGGCATGGCCACAGCCATATTTCCATCATTCTTGTGGCAGAAATCCAGCTGTGGTCCTAATACGGCGGACGGGTGGTAGCCGCGGCGACAGTCTTTTGGCGGCCATCGCTGCGGCGGTAGGTGGTTTTTACCGTCAATCTCAAAATGAGGGCCTATATGTTAAATGGCAAAATTACTTTTCGTGGACTTCTCTGCTTAGGTACCGATTTATTAACAGTCAATTACTTTATCTTTTATGTTAACTACAGCTACTCAACTTTATTATTTATCGACCGATTTGACTTCTTTGCCCATGTGGAATTTCCATTACACGTGATTTACTTGGCAAACGATGTTATGATTCCATGGTAATTTCTTACGGTGTAGCATGCGACGCATGCAATGGTGTACATTTATCACTCCAATCCTACGTTCCTATGATTTTTAGCCAAGACGACCATCTGCAGAATAATCCTATGACATTTGTGCCCATAAACTAGTTCAATTCCAGCTTTTGGGGACCCTTTGACGTTACAGGGTGAGGAGGTGCAAATGCAAGAAACAGCTGCACCAAAATGCATTACTCGTACAAGGTAAATGCGTACGAAGATGCATGAGCAAGTTTTTCTTCCATGTGTGACTCTGTATGGCATGTCCAAGGATAAAGTGATCAAAGCTTACTGCTTTGATAAGGAAACAACTGTATTTTAATTTGCGAAAGTGAAAGAAGACTACGATCTATGTCAAAATGTGGAAACTGCAATTCCACTGCTGGTGAATCGTTCCTCATTTTGTACTTTGGGTTCCTTTAAAGACACACTGGTTAGGGTTGCAGGCGTCTTGGCATCCTGTCTTCAGTAGTATTTTCAAACAAGTGTGCTCGAGGTGATGTTAGAACACATGAAACTCTGCTTAATATTTACAAAAACCCAGATGAGCTCAGGAATGTAACGTCTGTTTTTTATTTATACAATTGCAGGCTTCACTAACGTGGTTGCTGCTTTTGACTGAGAATTACACTTATGTTTGCCTTGTTCCACCCATATACATGACAGAAAATTCCATAACAGGAAGAGGACATACTCCCTCTGTGCATGCATGTTTTGTTGTGTCAATTTGGCAGTGAGTCATGCAGTACTAATTTCCCTATATCAGAGCACAATTCATTGTATTACTAAGCGTTAAGTCTCCCTTCTAACATGTCCCAGATGTCAAAGGAGTAGCTGGCTTTTAGGCACGTTTTACATTCCTGTACTTACATCACTGTTTATCTGCTGGCACTTATCTGTTTTTAAATTATGGAAAATAGATATGTCCTTCTGTATATGCATACGCGCAATATGTATTTAAGTGTAAATACATTATACTGAATAAATATCAATTTAGGTAAATAAACATTTATAAATATGCATATTTAACTTTTAGATTTTCAAATTAAATTTACAATTATATATAGAGGTACAAATAGTATATACAAGCCAATATTTTATATATGCATATTTGGTTTAAAATATACATGTTATATATATTTAATAATTGTGTATTGAAATATACACAAATACATATAAATATAGCTGTAACTGAGAATATAAAAAAATTGAAAAATAAGCGTGTAAAGATGAATATATTGATATATGTATATGCATACATACGATTATTTATTTTTGTATGTATAGTTAACTATGCATGTACATTAAAAAAACGTATACACGCCCACAAGTAGATCAAAAGTAAGTTAAAGAAAATGTTCAGAAAAGTACAAACAAAAATGTTGTAAACGGTTGTATTGCTGATAAAGAAGAAAAAAGACACTTGCACAATAATTATTTTATTTAAAAAGAACAAATGTATTTTTCCAGGTCACATATTTCAAACTGTTTTCTTGATTGACTGCATACTTAATAAATGACAAACTACCAGTTTTTAATTTTTAAACACAATGGGCCTGATTACACCTTTGGAGGAGGTGTTAATCCGTCCCAAAAGTGACGGTAAAGTGATGGATATACCACCAGCCGTATTACGAGTCCATTATATCCTATGGAACTCGTAATACGGCTGGTGGTATATCCGTCATGTTTGGGACAGATTAACACCTCCTCCAAAGTTGTAATCAGGCCCACAGAATTCAGTACGAATTTGCCTCGCTGTGTAACGATGGCTACCACAGGAAGCTGAAAGAATTTGGGCTCCGCTATGGATGATCTGTTTATGATTACTGTGTTATGGGTTACACTGTATCCCTCACCAACTGAATTTTAGCTATAATACCCGTTATCATATGACTGCGTTCCAAGTATAATGTTTTATTAAGCTTGTTTCTTTGTGTTGATACTTCAGATGAACTGTAAATTACTCGACTTTGTGCTTTCCTACTAAAAAAGGGACACTAGGTAACTAACATATTTACAGAGATAACATTTCACAATAATGTTGAGAGAAAAAGGGCACACGGTTCTCCCAACGAGAAAGCCTGTACATTTCTAATGTTGCATTTACACTATAATATATTTGCAAATTGAAACATTTTCATGCCTGATTTTTCATCATAAAATCATTGCTGTAAATTATTTATTTACTAGAGCTTACAAGCGTTGGTACAGCCAATGGCTCCAACTTGTGTACAATGTATGGCCATTACTGTGCGAGATGTCTGGGTGCATTTGCAGAAAACAGAAATACTAAGCAGTCAGGTGGCAGGTTGTGTCATACATACCACTTAAGGTCACATGTTTAAAGAAACCTATTTGGCTACCTGGACTAAAGATTTCCCAGGTGCAACAACAAGGTGATGGATGGAATGCTTAAAATAATCTGAGCTAATAGCAATCCCTCCAGGATGCAGCCCAGTCCATCATTGTTTGTCCACCATTTCACCTCAGTTTGGACCCAGCTGTATGCAAATCAGTCTTGAACCTGCTCCAATAGCAAGAAACAGTCCAGTGCGAACTGTCAGGCCAGGTCCTCCTTGAACCAGACTACAATCAACCTAAGACTGGGTTTGCCCTGATTGGGACTCTTCAGTCCAGTATAGCCTGGATCTAGTGGCACAGTGAGCTGGGTATGCCCAGACTTGGGTCCCATAATAACAGTGAATCAGAATGGCCTGCGCTTTGTAACGCACATGCTCAACATTAACTTCAATTTATTAGTATTCATTTCATTATTATAGTGACTACATTCTAAAACCAGTTCATTGAGTGCAAAGGACTTCCTTATTCGTGCATACAAATGAAGTTAGGTGCCATTTCATGATGCACAAGATCAGATAATAAAACATTACAGGCAAAATGGTAGAACACAACATCCTGAATCTGCACCACTAACCTTTTCACAAGGAAATTACTATAGCATCAGATTGGTTTACTATTTAAAGCTGGACCAAAGAAAGAGTTTATGCAGATGAACCAACTCCTAGCTGCAATGAGAACTACTGCATTTCAAAATTGTTAGCTCATCAGCAGCACTGCCCAGCTCGAATAACACTGATGGGTTATACACCTGCTATCGCCGTTGACCAGACACAGGGATAATGTCCGCTTAACACCTGCCGTAAACCAGAACACACAAAGGAAACCTGTGGTCAGGGACTAACCTGAAGGGCATACATAGCAGGACAGCACAGGGCTGTGGCCCTAGACAACAGAGAGAGGAAACGTCCAAGTGCTGTTTCTTGGAATTGGACAGAGCAAAAGTTAAAGTGGGTTCCCTTTATCACGTCACATGTTTTTAAAAAAAGTAGTTATTTCATAGCAACATCAATTTACCGCATCTCCTATAACCTCATCAATAATACCTTAAGGCTATTTGTTTTTCATCTTCACTGTGTATCAGCGGTTGAGCAAACGACAGGCTTGTAAGTTTCAGCGCTATCTTCTGCTTTATGGTCAACGGTAGTTTTATTCGGATACTTACTCGTCAGAGAGCGTGTAAATAAGAATAAAATAAGTCAAGAAAAATATTTTAAAGAACACAGGAAAAGTAGAAAATTTATGGGCTAAACTGTTAGTGTACTATGAAAAATTCCAAGGTTTTCCCATCAAAGAGAAAGTTTACAAACGTGTTTTGTAGAAGAAAAAAAAAACAAGCAAACCTATTTTTTTTTAATCCTTTGCTCTTAATAAAAGGTTTTGTTTCCTAAAAACGTTGCACTTTGAATTTGTGGTAGACTCTTACAGTATAAATGCACAACTAAGAACTAAATTTGAAGTTTCACTATGTATCTAAAATGGTGAACTTTCCCCAGACACGACGGCGAAATTATAATTTCACATATCCTCTACAAAAAAGCAACATTACTTAATATCCCCTATAACGCTGTAATCGTCGGACAGACGTAGTACACTAAGAGGCATAGTTTAATTTATCGACAGTTTGGCAGATTCAATATCAGTTGTGCACCATTTTGCTGTTTCCGGCTTCGTCACCTAGTGTGACCCCAAATGTTATGAGCCACAATAGCTGCTGGTAGAAGAGCTAGCGGCAAGGTACAAAAATGATGAAGGGTTTGATCTGTTCACTGTGGGAACCTAATGCAATTGCTGTCCTAATTACGTTTTAGTTCACGGAGTTTAATTAAGTGCCCACTATCAAAGACATGTTTTATTTTTCCTCTAATATTTCATGGTGAGTTGTAAGATTACAACCTTCCTTGCAGAGGACTGAGGGAAGACACCAGTTTTAACAGAGCTTTTTAAACTGATGCACATGCTGAGCACAACTTCTTTAGAAGGTGTGTTAAGCGACACTGAACAATGATTTTGTTTCGTATTCCAGCGAATCCTGGATATTTGTTAACAGTTGGGCCTTCATTGCAGGTAGCCTGTTAGATCCAAATAAGTACAACAATTCTTATTACCACACATACCGGAATTCAGAGTCCTGCAAACAAATGCTGCACCCCATTTGTTTGGCAAGGGACCTGAAATTTACAGTGGGATGAAATATCTTTAAAATACAGATGCAGTATTTGGGGTACTAATCAACGGCTTTGCCCCACTTTATAAGCGTGATAGGTGATAATTATGGCAACTGTTAAAATCAGATCCTCGGGATATCGGATTTTAATAGGCTCTGAAATGATCAGATACAGGTCTTGGGCACTAGTCCTAAACAACCTGTACTGCCAGCAGTATGGCCACATTCACAGTCTTCTCACAATAAATAATCTTTATTCCTTCTGCGTTTTAATACCAAGAGGCCAGTGTCTAAGGTGCTCAAAATACTATTCCTCAAACAAGTACACATACAAAATTGCTCATGGAAATAGTTTTGCAGAAGGAAAATACATCCCACTACCTGTTTCTAAAATTTAAGATGCACTAAACAGCAAGCCTTCAGAAAAAAAGATTTTGAAGCAGCTGATGACTGTTGCACATTTAGAGAATTGTCCTGGGAAATTCTGCATGTGATCAAATCCCTAAAGAATGCAGTTGCTGAACACTGGAAGTATGTAAACAACCTTGTTTGCACCAGAGACATATTAAAGGCTAGCTCAAAAGTCCTACAGCTTACAACTAGATTACTTTGTGATTTTAATACTTTTCAGTGGCAAATAGCTATAAAAACAAGAAAGCACACAAAATTGGAAGGCTTGGTGCCAGATGAGGTCAAAGAACAAACATGCCCAAAGAAAACCCTCTGCCTTAAATTACCTTCAATACATATTTACAAAGGATGCAGTCATAGCAACTATGAAATATTTGCATCAAATCCCTGCTTTACAGCCACCCACCTTCTAACTGCCCCCCACTAATGGATCACTGCAGAAAAAAAAATGAATTACAGACAATCATAAAGCAGCACTGCACGCTGTATCCCCAAACTTGGATTAGAAGTCGGACATAAAACATGCCTATAATCTTAGAAACAATGGTTTCTTCATCACCCATCCTGTATTCTCTCTCTCATGACAGAAAACCTTCATTGCAGCAGGCCCTGACCATCAGCTCCCTAGGTTCATTTGTTTGCATCAGAACATGCATGGGCATCTAAAGAGTGATTTCTTGCAAGGAGCAAATAAGAGGATATGTAAATTACATGTGTGGATACTGTAAGTGGGTAGAAGAAAGTAAAAGCAAAAGCAAGATGGGAATGAAGTGTGGTGTAGATGCAGAAGTAAAGGTAGAAGAGATCAACATCCTTGGTGAGTAGCCATATTAGAAAAATTAATAAACCTGGCAGGACACTTTACAAAAGAACAGAAAAACTAAGAATAATGTAAGGGTGCTGAACAAGGACAGTGGTGAAATACCATTTTGATAACAAATGAGTTTAAGCGTTTATAATTTAAGAGGCAAAGACACCTGGTTGTTAGAAAAAGTTAACAGTTATTTACTATGGTAGAAAATTGCTTGCCTTAAAATGGGTAAGCAAGACAAAAGGCTGAGCATAAATGAATATTGGTAAGGCCAGTATGTCTTGAATTTTGAACCTATTGGTTTTCCCAATACATTTGTCGATGTTATAAAGCGCTAACAATAGCATGGCCTAATGTAAAAGCAAAAGAAAAGTAACAACACAACATCCATGTCAGTTTGCACTACTGTGCATGCGTCGCTTTTTTCCTGATTCGATGAGTAAATAAAAAAAAAAAAGGTGAAACAGAAGTAGAGTGAAAGGGTTTTTTCCAATACAAAAAAAAGATAGGGGGCGGGCAGCATTTTGCTGGCCGGTTCTCGTTAAAAAATAAATAAAATAGAACTAAATAAATAGATATATTAAAAAAAAATACAATAAAAGAAACCGCAATATTGGAGAAAGACGTAGGAGGTGGGGGAGAAAGACAGGTGTGAAATAAACCAGAAAAACTCAGGGGGAGGGGGGGGGGGGGGGGGGGGGCAGAGAGTTTGGCAGCACAGCCCAAGAGTGCTTTCAACACAGAGTGCCAATATTTGGCAGTGGCAGAAACACAAGGGAGAGCTGGAAAACACAGTTACACTCGAAGTACTTAAGCAAAAAGGAAAATAGTTCACTAAAACTAAGCAGTGAAGAAAAGAAACCAGCCAATCAGAGCACAGCTAAAGAGTATGCTCCAGATGCACAAGCTGAAACAAAGCAAGCCACTAATTAAGAAGCAACCAAATGAGTGGCATTAAAGCCAACCAATAGAAAGCAATGTGAGGGCTGTGATCCCTTTAATATTTTTGTAAAGCGCACAATAGATCTTTAGCAACCAGCATAGGCTGTGTTGTCTGGTAGGCTCAATCTCTAAAGGGATTGCCTGCAACGGAGAAAGATATACATCATCAAGGCAAAAACATGACAATATAATTATACCACAAGTTCAAGCTACTGGCTATTACAATCTCACCCACTGGAATTTTAAATATCCCAACGACTTCCCCAGCTATCCTAGGATCCAAATAGGAAACCCACCTCACCAAAGCCAATGACTGTGCTGCAGCTGCAAGAGAACTTGTGTCATCCATAATGGACGCTCCACAGAGAACTGGTCCCTGTTCAGGACAGCTGCAGCCACAGAATTTCCGTAGGTGGCAGTGTTAAAGGATCCAGCCACTTAGTCTGTTCCTCATATGAAACGGCCAGTGAACTATTAATTGCTTCTATTTAAACACTGTTGCAACCAAGTAAAAGATATTCCATACATATCCATTGTCCTCAATCAGGATAGACCAACGTCTTTCAAAAGAGATCCAGAACATTCTGAATACATTCAACACAGTGCAGAGAAGCCATACCAACTAACTGAAATCATGTCACTTTACAACATGCACAAACACCAACATACGCATCAAAGAACAACAACAGTTAATACTGGAGTCCTCACTCAACAGACCACATTAGACAAAATATCTCCAAAAATCCAACTTAGTGCACAGCTATGCCTTAAAGTCTGCTGAGGCTACACTCTCTACCACACTAGTACTACGAAATGCCTCACAAACACAACAGAGCTTATGGAAAAGATGACACAAACACCCTGAAACCAAAGGCATGTCATGATGCAAGGCATACCATGTACAGATTAAAAGCTGAGTAACAGTACCCATTAGACCAAGCATCGCTCACAAACAGGTCACAGAGCTGGCAGCACAGACTAACTCTCAAGCATCGAATACTGAGTGCTTCTACTACGATAATACACTTATACACAAATGATTAAGACACCCTTACACCATCCCTGGGAAGACATCCCTCCAATATTAATTTCATACAGACCAATTGAAGAAATAAGAAATTGCCACCCAACCATCTAACAAGACCACTTAGGCTTCCTCTTCAATCAAACCCAATGCTTAATGTTACGAACGGACGCAGTAAAGTCTTAGGAATGAACTGCAAGATATTATCTGAAATTCATCAACACACTCATTTACAATTAGGTTGGCAAATATACCCTTGGATTACACATGAACGAAAGCCCACTGTACTCTAAGGCCATAGAAAGGGAGGATAATCACTACTCGAATGTTGTTAACGCAATAAAATATCAATGGTAAAACGGTTAAGAAAAAGAACACAAGATGGGTAGAAAAAATCTTAAGTAAGAATGTCCTCATTTGTGAAACAAATGCCTACTTGGACAAGGCTAACATGAATTTGTGGGCTTCTTAATTGAAAGCAAACAATTAATGTTAAGCAAAGCACTCTGATGACCTCACTCAGAATTGACAATATCTGCCTATAGGTTTCTCATGTATCTGTGAAGCCTCCCCAATAAAAGGAAGAATCAGATCAATAAATTAATCCAGCAACTGACTACTGTGAGAAAATGCACCTTTTGGTTTGACAATAGTATGCACTGCCTTAGCATGCATAGTACTCCTTAAGAGTACAGAGAAATGTGGTGACAATACTTTTAAGCACCAAAACCCACAAGTCCGAAGTAGAAATTCCAGTGAGAACACTGTAAAAAGCTCACTCTAAGTTGAAACCTCACTGGAGTCTCTGTAACTCTATTACAAATAGAGCAAAGAAAAGGTAACCCAGGAACATGTTCCACAACTTTAACACCCAGAGTCTAACCATCAAGGAAGGATAAAGCTTTCTGGCAAATGGTATAACATGCAGAACGCAGAAGATTCCACTGCAACCATTCATTTAGCAACTCCTAGGATTCACTCAACACCTACTCCTACCCCACAAGTTGGAGACCATTTGGCCAAACCGAATTTGAAGGGGTAAACAGAGTTCAAAACAAATCAGCACCCAGACTTGATGTAGAAGAAGATTTGTATTATTAATATAACGTCCAGACCAAAAGCTTTCAGCCAGCCCTAGTGTCCAGCAGCATGCAACACTGTTACAACTAGACCCTGGAACAAAGCCCAACATTCTAAGAACAGCAGCATTAAAGGAACAGAAGGAAAGAGCACAGAAATGCTTATAAATACTAACCATACATATATATATATATATATATATATATATATATATATATATATATATATATATATATATATATTACATTACCCCTTTTCCTCAACAAAGAAAGAACACAAGCCCTAAATAAAAAAAAGATGTTTTATATGAATCATATCCCAAATGTTTTGCAGGTACCTTAAAATAAATCATATTCCAAAGGTTTTGCTGGTAGATTAACAAGGCTGAAGAAGGCCTTATAAAGTTGTTCCCAAGTCTTTCACCACATCATGAGTTTTCTGTCCAAACTCAACATCTTGGGAATCATCATCAACAGAGGAAGAACACAGAACCAAATCAGAAATCTGGGAATCCTCCTCTGCAGAGACAACATTTCCCAAAGATGAGTGGGAGCGGACAACAATAACCACAAACATACCTCTTCCCACCATTTTTAAAATCCATTGTCAACATTGAGTTTCCGGTATCCAAATCAGAACATGTACCCAAATAAATCTTGGCTTGCTCCTCAGAAACTGGAATTACACTACTCTTGTTTCACAACCTTTTGCTGTGCAGAATAGATGCTCCACTCACCTGCATTACTTCGACCGGTAAATAGAACCTAGATTCCCCCTTCACACCGTAATTTTTTTTTTCATCAACATCCAACCTTCCACATCAACATACTTTACATTTTTCCTGGAGCCAAAATTACCTTTCTGTACACACTTTTTTTGTTTAACCCTTTTTTCTCAAACCATTCCCGTTGCTATAAGTACCATCACACAATAGTCTTTTAGTACTTTTAACATTTAACCACATAGACACTAGTTTTGTTCTGGCTTCCCTGACTCTCAACAGTTTGAAAGGCAAAATACCCACTGTGACCTGAAGAGTAGTTAAATAAGCCCACGTTTTTTCTTCGAGAAAATCACCAGCCTCCGGACCACAAAAAGGGCCTTTTTGATGTCCCTCTTCAAAGTCTGTTAGCTGTATCCACCAAACCGTTGGCTGCTGAATTATAGAGAGCAATCTGAAGATGTTTAATGTACTCAAAATGTTTTCCATTTCACGAGACACAATGTGTGCCAATATATGTAACAAATGTCTTAGGTGACCCTTCAATGAGGAATGTTATGTTCTTAATCCCTCAGGTGCCCTGGACGTAATGGTTACGTCCTCGTTTGCACCGCTCGGGTGCCAAGGACCTAACAGTTAGGTACACCTACCGGCCCTCGGGGGAAGTGCTAGCACTCCCCCGAGGGCCTAGTCACCCCCCTCCCCTGGGCAGGGATGGAAGGGGAAGCGCTTCCCCTTTCACCCCCACCCTGTTGACCCCCCCGTGGCATCTGATGACGTCAGCGCACAATCACGTACTGACCTCATCAGAGGCTGCCCCCTCGGATTGGAGGAGAAATGCAAAAGCATTTCTCCTCCAATCACGTGGAGCGGGCGAGAGCAGCATGAAAGGAGAGGAAAGGCCTTTCCTCTCTTTTCATGTCTCTCTCTGCATTTCTGTTGCTGGGCAGCAGAAATGTCTACTAGACACCGGGGATTCTTTTTTTTTTTTTTTTTTTTTTAATGTAGAAGGCTTTAGGCAAGGACCGCTCCCCAGGGGGAGCTAATTTGGCTAATTTCTTGGTCTCCCTCAGGGGAACCCACAAACTCTGGATACTTCTAGAATCCCTAGGATTTTGGAAAAAAAGGACGCAAACTTGGCATGGGTAGTTTATGTGGACAAAAAGTTATGAGGGCCTAAGTGCAAACTGCTCCAAATAGCCAAAAAAAGGCCTGGCAGTGAATGGGTTAAAGGGGGAACATTCACAACCAACTGCTTGATATGCTGAAAAGCACTGCATTCTTCCTGAGACCAAACAAATGTTGTCCCTTTTTTGTAAAAGAAATTTTTTAGAAGAGACCTCAGTGGTTGAAACACCAACACATATCCTGGCACACATCTAGGAGTTGAAGCTTGCTTAATGGCTTCAAGATTACAAAATTTGGGATTCACCCCCTCTTCTAAAATGGTATGTCAACAATCAACATGCTGGACTGTCAGTTTGCCTTCTTCTGGTTAAAGAGGCATTTCTCGCTCATCCAGAATACACAAAACACTCTCAAACACCTGCAGATGTTCTTCCTTATCGTTTGTAAAAAACAAGATGTCATCTTGGAACACTTGCAAATTACGCATACTACCAAACAACCAATTGATCATTCACTGAAATACACTGGCCACCAACGCTAACCCAAATGGCAACTGTAGATATCTATATGTGCCATGTGGAGTGACAAAAGTAGTGAGCTCTTGAGAATCCCTAGATAACAGAATTTGGTGGCAGTTAAGTGCAGATCAATCGTAGAAAAATACTTTGCCCCACCAACATTAGCAATCATCTCTTGTATGCATGGTAAAGGGTGGCAATCCATTAACATGTTTTTGATTAAGTGAACGAAGGTCCACACAGAGGCATAAATCACTTGAGTGTTTTTTTTCAGCCCAAACAATCAGAGAAATCCACTCCGATGAATCAGTGGGCATTATAACTCCTGACGCAGTTTGTCAAGCAAAATGTTAAAATCCTCATTAACGAGGGCGTGGCCGGGCCACGAAACAAGATGGCCGCTTAGAGCATGTGCTCCGAGCCGCGACGATCCTGGAGGGGCGACGGGGGCGAGAAGACAGCAGGAGAACACACCGGGTCCGTAGCCCCCCCCCACCTCCACAACAGCGGCGACGCGGAACCATGCCCGGGGACCCCGCAAGTAAGGCAGAAAACCAGCGACTCGCCCCAGGCCGATAAGGCCCGGCAAGAGGGGCGAAGTCGCGTCTTCGGAAGACCGAGATCAGTGCGCCTGCAGCGGCAAGGAGTCAACTGAGCAGACCTCGGGAACTGCGGGAGCCGTGACGACCCGCGGCCACCTCCCTACACCGTTAAACACCCGCGGACCTTCGGACCCCCAAAGTGAGACGGGAAGACGCAACGAAGGGGTGCGGTCCCTTCGAACAGCCGGGAGAGGAACCCGGCCAGAGAGGTAGGATCGAACCTCTTCAAAACAGAATGGCAACACCGGAGGCAGAGTTACTGCTCCCCCTCTCCCCTCTTTTCCACCACAGAGGGATCATAAAACCCTCCTACTGAGATATCCTAATAAACCCTCGCCCCTCAGCTAATACTGAGGGGGGCGGAGAGGGAAGGGGGAGAGGGGTACGACAGGAGGAATGGAGGGAGAGGGGAGAGACCCGAGGAGAACGGACATGTGGAGACGGAGAGGCGCGGAGGGGGAGCGACCGGAGATATCGCGGAAATAAGGGAAGTCAGAGGGAGCTAAGGGAACAGAGACACAGGAGAGGGGATAGGAGAGGAGAAGAGACGGATGTACCGACAAGAAGACTATGCCTCTCCCCCCCCCCTCCCTTCGGATCATCCTGGCTCCAGCGTAAGACATCAAAGCCCTCACCGCCCCCCACACCTACCGGGGGATACTGGTGAGGATAGAAGAATCAGGTATACCCCTGCCTAGATCAGCCAAATCAGACGGACGGCACAAGACTTGGAGGAAAGTAAATCAGCCCCTCACCTCCCCCTTCCCTCTACTACTCAACGCAAACAATATCAACCACTGAAGAACAAACCTCGGCAGATACCAGAACTTGCGGAGGGAGATCAGGGCCTCACGAGGCCATACTCTGCATACAGTTGAGGCGATGTCCGGCAACAAACCGAACCATAAACCCGTCAGCAAGCCTGCACGACAACTATTATTCTCAGAAGCGCTACAACCCAAACGCCTAACCCCCACAAAGATAAATCCCCAAACATTGCCACCTTTAAACGAGCCTACCACAATGTCTGAAAAAGACCAATCCACGACTATGGACAGGATACTACAGGAGATCACCGCTGTTAGTCATCGCATAGAGGGGATGGACGCCTCTATAACTTCATTGACACTAGAAACTAAATCCATGCGATCTGACATTGCAGGCTTTCAATCTAGAGTGACAGGGCTAGAGCAACGCATGGGATCACTAGAGACACAGATCAACATGTCTCAGGAATGAGAACAAGACCTCCTCCACCTCAAGAGCAAATTAACGGATATGGAGAATAGGAGTCGGAGAGACAATATCCGCGTACTTGGGATCCCAGAAAATGAAGAAGGCTTGGATATGCAGGCTTTTCTGACCTCCCCCCTTCCAAAAATGACTTTGTTGGACTTTGACCCGCCACTAGAATTCCAACGGGCACACAGGATAGGCCCATGACGCTCTGACAACTCTTCAAGGCCCGTCCAATCATCGCATGCTTGCTGCGGCATAATCAAACCCGTCAAATACTCCAAGCAGCACGCAACCACGGCCCTTTCCGAATAGATCAGCACGAGATCCGAATAACAGCCGATTACTCCAAGGAGACCAATGAACGTAGAAAGGTTTTCCTAGCTCTACGACCTCGGCTCCGTAAACTAGAGATGAAATACGGCCTCTTTGACCCTGCAAGAATGAGAGTTACCAAAAATGGAGTATCCAAGGACTTCTATAACCCCGACGAACTGAGACTCTTCCTTAACTCTTTCCAAACCCAGCCTATGGATTCCCTCAGCACAGTCTGTGAGCAGGACATTGCAGGAGGCAGTGATAGGGCTGAAACCCCCCACTTAGGAATGGAAAAGACGAAGGCGATTCTACACGACGCCGGAGCCAGTCACAGAGGCAGAGACATGGAGAGACTAACCAGATCATATGACAATAGGGGTCAGATTTTACACGCAGTAGTAACCCACACTCAACTATCGGAGAGAGACAAATCCTGCTCCCCTTTAAAACCAACAACTGGATCTCCTTGAGAAGGCAACGCGACAAGACGACATGTGGGACTATCGCTGGAGAGTCGGAAACAACAGCTGTAGACCCCGAGGACGGATGAGTACCTTTCCAGATCATATGTGTATTACTATTGTAACTGTCCAAGACTGTTAGTATCAATGTTAACACTAGATGCTTGAAAAGTCCATGTTCTGCATGACTAGAGCTGAGGCCCTATAAGGGGAAACTAACAGTAAAATTGTTATTTGTCCTCAGTATACGACAGGTGATGACTACTAGCATAGAGTCCAGAACCCACTGTCTCCCTGTATGTCGAATAAGGACCTAGTCCCGACCCTACAACCCTATAACAAGGTAACAGGGGCATTAAGTAGATAACAAATAACAAACAATAACCAATTATTATGGAACCTGCCCTGTATCTCACACACTACAAAATACCTTACAGGGATAAACAACATGGTATGCGAAGCCTCCCTAATATAGACCATACTCGACCAGCGTCGACATCAGAACCATCTAGCCCCCATTATCACCCCCAGGGATGGGACTAGACCAAGTAAAGATAAATTAATCCCAACACAGGGATACACAACATGATATAACCTGAGACATACTAACGCCCCCATTACTTGACTTTACTTCATTTTACTATAAGAAAACGGAAAACAAAGAAACAGAACACAAGGACATAATACAACACAGCGCCGCATAACAAAGCAAAACAATATAATATCTTACAATGTCACACTACATCACATTATAACATCATAATGTAAATTATTAGCTATTCCTCCTCCCGGATGATCGTACTACTCCCCAGCCTAATCACTGTTATTATCCTAAATTACCATCTAAAACAGAACGACCATGATGGTAGCATATGTCAAGTAAGACTTTAGCAGGTCAGTCAGTATTATGATGTAATAATACACGGCAAGAAGTTTGTAACGGGGTGAGATACGCTATATCCTCGTGTAATCCGGGGCTTAGTAACACCCATTACCTATCCTATTATAAATAGCGAGACGCCTGGCATAATGGCTCTTAACATGATAATGTGATAAGATACTAGGATATATTACGTTGATCAACTTACTATATCACTGAAACGTAGTGAAGTGAGATGAAGCAGTGTTATAGTTGAAAAGAAATATTCAGGATGTATTATATTATATTGTATATTGTATATTGGTATCTTCATGTACCCTTCCTTGCACGAGAACCGTAACACACTGAGCTCTTACCCCCCCCTCCTTCGCCCTGCTCCCCCGCCAATCGAACTCTGCCCTTCTATCAGCCGCGTCTTTACTCTAATTTATGTCCCTATCTTAAGAGTCCACAAACACTCTACGATACCACACAACACCTAGTATTAGGCACAACATCCTAAATACCATTCTCCATCAACACTCCACACCTTATCCCTCCTTTCCATTTCCAATGCCGCCCAGGTATCTTAGTTATCAACTGATCATCATTTCTACTGATATACACTTTAGTCATATAAACACTATACTAGCCATTAACCATCGACGAACGGACCCGCTTCTCAATACATATACATAAACACTGCTGTGTACTCCCCACCCCTCCTTATCACCGACATATTGACAACTGGCTGTCTGCCACCTCTCCCCTCGCCCCCCCCCAGACTGAGATCGCCCGACGGCACGTGAGCTCCGAGAGAAATCGGACCCGCCGTTTACAGACCTAACGAACGAAGGAGGTTGGACTCCTAACCTCCCTCATCCCAGATCCATCCCAATTGCACGCCTTTTTGTCATACTCTCAACTTCAACGCACACATCCGTTCCCTTCCCCCTCCTTTTCCCTCTCCTTTTTCCTCTAATTTCTCCTGGTCTTCTCCCCCCCCCCGAAACCCCCCTCCTCCTAGCTCTCACTCTACCTACATTGTCCCTCTTCCTTCACCCCATCTTCTCTTTCCTCTTTCTTTTCCAGAGGACACCCTTGGCCCCCCACCAGCTGCTACCCTCCGTATAAAACACCGTACCATACCAAAGCACAACTCCCACTCTAACAACCGAGTCAATATTCCCCATCCACCCTCCCCTCCCACCAACATTAACCCCGGAACGAGGGTGTTTACTCACAATTATCCAAGATGTCGAAGAACCACCCTCAAGTGACGCGACCACTACGGATACTCTTCTCTTGGAATGTACACGGCATGACGAGCTATGTTAAACGGAAAAAGATACTGTCCTATCTCCAATCAAAAAAAACAGATATAGCTCTGATCCAAGAGACTCACCTTGACACTCTGGAATCCAGTAAACTCAAACGGGATTGGGTAGGGAGGGTTGCCTTCAGCTGTCGTCCAGCGGGTCAGGAACCCAAAAGTAGCGGGTCCTGCAAATGTGAAGTGGCGATACTAGTGCGAAAATCACTTCCGGTCACTATCATTAAAACTTGGAATAATACGGAAGGAAGGTATATATTTGCTAAACTCAAACTAGGGGACACCTTTTTATGCGTGGGATCCATCTACGCGCCAACCGGCCCAAAACGCCCATTCCTCCTACAGCTAAACCGCCTTCGGACAGAAATCGGAACTACTCGATACATAATCGGGGGAGACTGGAATCTCGCCCAAGATGCCATAATGGATAGGACAGGCCCTGTTGATATATGTAATAATCACGACAGAGCACTCCTGATGGACCGGACCACCGACGTCGGTCTAGTGGACTGCTGGAGAATACTACATCCGAAAGATAAGGAATATACTTTCCTATCCACCGTACATGGCACCCAATCGCGCCTGGATTATTTCTTAGTATCACATACTGTAATCCCTCATATGCAAGACACCTGGATCCAAGATAGCGGGCTCTCAGATCACTCCCCAATACTAATCCAGATCCAGGTGGGACTATCCTTCTCTGGTCGAAAACCATGGCTTCTGGCTGTACGCAGATACCGCTCTCCCCAAGGGAAGGAACAACTAAAAGCTTATATATCTACATACATGGCCGAGAATACTGGCACTGTGTCCTCAAAAAGGATCCTATGGACGGCGGCAAAAGCGACCCTGAGGGTGAATATGATGCAAGACTCAGCACTGGCCAATAAAGATAGAATAGCCCGCCAAACCACCTTAGAGACCGCGATCTAGGACCTCACTAAACAATATACCGCCCAACCATCCCCTAGGCTGCGACGCGCTTTAGAACAGGCCCGCATGGCACATAACGAACTCTACACATCTCAGGTGGAATACGCACTGCAAAAATTGCGAGACCGCCATTACGAACAAGGAGAAAAAGCAGGACGCCTCCTAGCGGCGCAGCTCCGACAAAGAGGCAGCCTCCGCCATTGCGGCCATAACATCTTCATCAGGAGCAGTGCTAACTCGTCCACAAGACATTGTAAACGAGTTCGCCAAGTACTACCGACATCCGTACACTCCTGAAACAACGACAGATCAAACACAAATGGAGACATTCCTCACTGCGGCCAATCTACCTCGCCTGTCTGAGGCAGGCAGGACCCTCTTAGATGGTAACATAAGCAAATAAGAGATAACTCAAGTTATAACAAGCCTCCCCTACAATAAATCTCCAGAAGACGGATTCCCTGCTGAATTCTATAAGTGGGCCGGGGAGGAGGCAACCACCGCAGTACATGAAGCACTGACGGAAGCATGTCAGGAAGGCTCCCTGGGCGCTCTATCCAATAAAGCCAAGATTGTCGTCCTGCCTAAGCCTGGGAGGGACCCCCTTCTCTGCAGCAGTTACCGTCCTATCTCCCTTTTGAATGGGGATGTCAAACTCCTAGCCAGCGTCCTAGCAGCGCGACTTCGTAAGGTCATACCATCATTGATTCACAATACCCAAGTAGGGTTCGTGCCCGGCCGTACCTCCAGAAATCATATGCGAACTCTCTGCCATACACTGTTAGAATCCCTACAACTACCTGACGAAGCCCTAGCCCTGTCCCTAGTCGCGGAGAAAGCATTTGACCGCATCGAGTGGCCCTACCTATTCACAACCATGAAGCATTTTGGCCTGGGGGAACAATTTATCTCTAAAGTACGTTTATTATATGACCACCCCACTGCACAGGTTAACTGTGGGGGCATCCTGTCAGACCCATTCCCTATTGGAAGGGGCACACGCCAGGGATGCCCCCTGTCACCACTTCTCTTCCTATTGGCCATGGAACCCCTAGCTGCCACCATACGAAATTCTCATTAGATAAAAGGGATCCACATACCCAGGGGCATATCCAAAATCTATCTCTACGCAGATGACATCCTGTTAACAATGTCCGATCTAGAAACCTCCCTCCCAGCACTACTTTCCACTATAGAAGACTTTGCATCCCTATCCGGATATCGGGTAAACTGGGATAAAAGCGAAGCACTACGAATATCCCGCATAACGACAAGGGCAGCGATACATGGCCTCCAATTCAAATGGACCCCGACCCGCCTTAAATATTTAGGAACGTTCATTAACCGAGGTCTGGAACATATGGTCAGGGACAACACAGACACCCTTATATCTAAAATGAAACAAGACTTTGCCAAATGGTCTCTACTAGGCCTGTCCATGTGGGGTAGCACACAGGCGGTCAGAATGGTCTCCCTACCACGCTTCACATACGTACTAGGCATGCTCCCTCTACAGATACCTCTTTCCTCACTCCGTCTAATCGACGCATCCATAAGGGCCTTTATCTGGGGATCCACACGCCCAAGACTGAAACCTGCAACAATACTGGCAAGACGGCCCTACGGAGGATTAGGACTGCCCTCGGTAGAACAATACTCACTGGCCCTACAACTTTCACAGCTAATATACACACGTCCAGATATACCCGATCCACCGCAATGGGTGACCACAGAGAAACTCCTATATGGACAGCACACGGAGGTGCGAGGAATATACGCTGACCATGTTCCCCCAGCTAACCCCATCCTAAAGGCTACAAACACAGCGTGGTGCAGAGCCCATCGACTACTAGGAGTACAACCCTCCCTGCACACTCAGGCTCCCATAGTAGGGAACAAAAGCATTAAAATAGGAGGAAATATTCCCAGATGGCCCCAATGGTCTGAGGCAGGTATCCACAATATATCTCATATAATAGATGGAGATAGCTTCCGCAACTTCCCCTCCCTCCAGGAAGAGTTCGGTATCCACAGTAACCAGGAGTGGCGATACCTACAGCTTAAACATTGTATGTGTAGAATATTAGGAACCCCCCTGTGGATGCTTAAAACCTCACCCATCGTCACCTATCTCCAGAAATGGGGCCGACAAAAAGGCGTCATGGCTGGCCTCTACGCTGAATTAACAAACCACCTCTACTCGCAACCTCTTCTTGAACGATTACGCTTAAAATGGCAGGACAAACTAGAGATAACCTATACGGACGAAGAATGGCCAGACATACTAGAAGCCCTCGACAGGGGCGTATGTGAAGCACGACTGAAATTTTGCCTGTTCAAAATCCTTCAGGAGTGGTACTGGACCCCGTTAAACTTCTCAGGGCAGGGTTGATACCGCACGCTAACTGTTGGCGATGTACAGATTCCTATTGTGACCAACTCCATATCCTATGTCATTGTCCAACGGTACAGCCCCTATGGGACGCGGTACGCCTTGCCCTATCGGACCTCATACAGATACCAAAACCGACCCCGCCAGCACTTATCATTCTACAAGATACTCGCCCGTATCCCTCCCTATCACGGGCACACAAACGATTACTCCTTACGGCGCTCGCCATGGCTAAAATATGCATACTCCGGCACTGGAGATCTAGTATTGCCCCCACACCGATAGAATGGATGACGGCCATGTATCAAACGGCCACCCATGAACGGGTAATTTATAACCTACAGGACCAAGCAGAACTATTTGCGGAGGTCTGGCGCCCATTCCTGATGAGACCATGAAGCGGCTGGTGGATGACCAACGGAGGAACAATGGCCAACAACCAATGATTAGGGAATATCAACTACCAATTACCCCCTGAGAATCTTAGACCCTGGAAACATATCTAATTTCCTACTGTCCCATCTCTCTCTGTCTAGCTACTCTTTCCTCCCCCCTCCGCCCTTTCCTCTTTCTCTACACCAACACCTAGCCTATTTTGACATACGCTCGGAACCCTGAACTAATCAACATGATAAATACACGTCATTCCCTAACGCAAACAATGACGGAGAAACCAACCCATATAAGACGTAGTCGTTCTTTAACCGACCTCACCATATTTAACATACATACTACCTACTCCCCAGATAGTAATTACAATAGACGGAGAACTACAGAACGATTTACTCTCCGGTCTGATCAAGCTAGCTTCAGGATACAAAGATCCCCTGCCTACTCCTAGTCTCTTCATCTTACATCCCCCCCGATTACCCTTCCTCTCTCTTCTTTTCCACCCCCCCCTTATCCCTCATTTCATATGACACTTTCATTTCTCCCCTACCCCAAGATCAACACCCTCCCCACACTACCCTATCCTTGCTCTCCCCCCCTTTTACCCTCCCCCACCCGTCTTCCGCTCTCCTTCAAAATAAGGGTACAAAACTTTACTATGCAACTAGGAATTTTTGATTGCTTGATAATACATGTATATATGTCCACAATGGAAATAATTGTGGTGAAAGAACGAAAATAATGTTTTGAAAGCTAAACAGTCTATTTATATACTGTATGTACCGCCTTATATATTCCTAATAAAACTTTTGAAATTTAAAAATAAAAAATAAAATCTCCTTAACACTTAAGGGCATGGGTCTAACTTTATGCTTTATCGGCGCATCATTTTCTTTTAAGTTTTCTTCTATGCTCAATGCTCTTTACCAAGCCAATCACATTTTTGATCACACTAGGATACATCGCAACCAATCTTGGCGGATATCTTCATACACGCTTACCGCCAACACTGGCATGTCTCCTGACACAATGGAATCCGGAGGATCAGGTCTGAAGAAAATACCAAATTTAGCCAAATCCATCCAACCAATAAGGTCACATTCATTTATAGCCACACAGACTTCCGAACAAATCATCCTTCCCAAGTCATCCAATGTTGTCACAAAGCAACTCAACATACCAATGTCAAATTCCCCAAAAGCTTCTGGATTGACATCAGTGCTATTGAGGTGAACCGTTTTTGACCAGTATCTATAAAACCCTGCGTCAGAAAAAATGGTTTTGAGCATACCAGAGTCAACCATAACTGGCAAAGAAACATCATTATTCTTAGCCTTACAGAAAGATCCTCTGACCCTTCTATTAGCACACAAATCAGTAGTGTCAACCGTTAAAAGCAGATTGCTGGATGCATCCACAGACTCTTGTATCTCAGCTTCAACATTATGATTTTTCACCTTCACACTACTGATCTTTACATTATTCATACTATTTGCAGATGTCTTACAAACTGTCAAATGTTGTTGCAGTTATTACATTTTCTTCCTTGAGCAGCACAAGAAACCTCAAATTACATCTGGACCCACACCTAAAGCAAATACACTGCCATTTTCTTGCTTACACTCTGAATGTTTACTGTACACAAAGGGTGTCACAAGGAATAGCGTTCACAGGGGACAAAGCTCATGACTTGAAAAAGCTGGCAAGGACACAAATGAACTCTCAGTACTTTTCACTATGTCTATTACATCCAGTAAAGAGGGATTTCTGCAACTCAATAGTCTCTCCTGCGTCTTTTTTGAGAAGCAATCAAAAATCAATTGATCCCGTATGTAAATTTCATATTATTTTCAAATTCGCAGGTAGAGGCTAATACCCTCACATCTGCAGGAATCTCCTCCACTGACTTATCACTGCCTTGTTTACATTTGAAAAAGTTGTGCCTATTAAAAAGCACACTCCACTCCTCAGAGAATTGTCTTTCAGCCTCTCCTTTGCCTCTCTTCTGTTGGTGCCATCACCTGAGAAAGGTTATCAAAAACCCGCTGCTTGCAATTCCAACAACAAGGTCATCTTCTTTGGGAGCTCATACTCTCCTGCATTAATTGCAATGAAGTAGTTTTCAAAGATTCATAGCCACTCTTTCCATTTTGTTTCAGGTTTACCTGCTCTTTGAAGAAATGATGGAAGCTGAATAACTCCCTGATTCAATGGCATGCCCCAAACTAAAACGTTAAGAGACTTAACTTGGTCACAAACGTTTTTGGTGGAATAGAGGTGAAAATTATATTTTTTCCTTCACAAAGTGGCTCGCTACATACTCGCAATACGAGACAATGTCAAATCAAGGGACCCATACTGGTTAATATTTTTTTGCTTCAAAAATATCACACCCTAGTCTCCTTCAGAGAAGTACACAACCATCTGAGTGAAGAAGAGGTACGAGAGGAAACAAATTACTTTAATTCATTTCCTCCTCACGCGACACTATGCACACTACTCTGAAGGTTCTCCCAATACAGAATGGCCACTCCAATGTCTGACCTCAGACACTTGTATACTATAGGGCTGTCTCGGTAATCCTGTGCATGCCTCTTGCCAGCTGTGTCGACTGCTGCGTTCTCCTGCAGACTGTTGGCTCGTACCCAACACTGCCCATGCAACTGCTGCACTCTCCTGCAGACTGTATGGGCTCGCAGAAAACACTGCCCATACAACAGAGTAACAGCTGTGGAGAGCACAGATCGAAATTCCGGTAAGGCTCACTCAGTTTTGTAATGGTTGACCAAAGCACTGTTAAGGTCAAATCTCACGGCCAAACAGCTGCATTCAATCTTCCGATCGTTGACAGTGAAAACAGGAATGGATGGCCACAAATCCTCCTTGTCTGGAGCCCGTGTGTCTGGAGCAGTACACCAAAACCAGGAACTGTGGTCTCCAATAAATATAAAAACCCTTTGGTACAAAAGTATGTAAGGGTGACGGAAACAGAGACAACCCAGCAGGCAGACTTGTTGGTGTATAAGAGGCTTCTTTATTCAATTAATATCCAGACCAACGCCTTCAGCCAGTCCTAGTGTTCAGCAGCAACTGACACGGTTACAGATGGAACCTAATACAAAGGCCAACATTCTAAGAACTCAGAGAAACGATTAACAATACTAACTATAACTATATACTTCACAAGTGTACAACCATCATCAGACTGCCTTGGCTGAAAACAAGATTGCCTAGTCTACAAGCACAGGCACACTTGGTTTGGTCACAAAATGGGCAAAAAAGGGTCAACTCTCTGGATTGGCTCTGTTATGTCTTGCCCTAATCCTGTCCAAATGTATATAAGAACAAGTCCACTGCATACTTTCCTTACCCAATTATTTATTTATTAGAAAAAAGACAAAGTTTTAGCAAACCCTGGAATGTCACTGATGTGAAAACACGTTAACTACCACTCAGCGAAAGTATCAGCAAACAGAATAAACAAACACTGGCAAAGCCAACAGGTCTCGCCTACACAATAGCTACTGGCTTGGCAATGTGTTTTGTCATGCTGTACACCAGTGTGGCTCCAGTTCAACATGGCTAAAAGTTAGTGGTGTGGAGTGTCAGATTGGAATGGGGGAGTAGAGTGTCGTAGAGTGGATTTGTCGGAGTGGCACAGAGTGGATTTGTTGGAGTGCTGTGGAGCAGGAGTTGAGTGTTGTAGAGTTGTGCAGAGGGGAGTAGAGTTCAGAGGAAGAGTGCCGTAGAGTGGGGTGACATAGGCTAGAGTGGGTTGGAATAGACTGAGGTAGTGGGGTGGAATAGGGTAGAGTGGATTGAGGTAGTGGGGTGGATTGGACTGGAGTGGGGTGGATTGAAATGGGATGAGGTGAACTGAATTAGGATGGATTCAAGTGGGTGGATTAGATTGGATTGGGGTGGGTGGTTTACACTGGAGTGATAGGGCTGGTGTGCGGTGGATTAGAATAGGGTGGGGTGGATTGGATTGGTGTGGTGTGAAGTGAGGGGGATTGGATTTACTGGATTGCAGTGGGGTGGATTGGAGTGGGCTGGATGGATTGGAGTGGGGTGTTCTGAGCTGGAGTGGGGTGTTCTGAGCTGGGATGGGGTGGACTGGGCTGGGAAAAGTGGGTGGATTGGAGTAGAGTATGGTGGATTGACGTGGAGTGGGGAGGACTGAAATGGACAGAGATGGATTGGATTGGGGTGTGGTTGGCTGCAGTTGGAATGACCGGATTGGGGAGGTATGGGGTGGATTGCACTGAGGTGGGGTGGAATAAATTGAGGTGGGGTGGACTGAACTGGGACGGGGCGTGGTGGATTGGATGGATTGTAGTGAGTTGGAGTGGAGCGGGGTAGGCTGGGTGGATTGGAGTGCTGTGGACTGAACAGGGGTGGGGTGGATTGGATTGGGGTAGAGTGAGGTGAATGAGAGAGTGGGTGGATAGGGGTAGAGTAGGGTGGACTGGAGTACAGTAGGGTGGACTGGAGTACAGTAGAGTGGGGGATTGGACTGGAGTAGAGTGGGGTGGGTTGGAGTAGAATGGGGTGGAGTGGATTGAAATGGAGTGGGGTGTAGTGGATAGGGGTGGAGTGGTGTGGGGGTGGAGGGGGTGTATTGGATTGGAATGGGGTGGGTTAGCTTGGAGTAGGGTGGGTTACATTGGAGTGCAGTGGGTTAGATTGGAGTAGTTTGGAATGGGTGGATTGGAATGGTACGGGATGAACAGAGGATGGATTTGGTTGGGATTGTAATGTGGACTGGACTGAGTGGGGTGGATTAGGGTGGGGTAAGGTAGATTAGGCTGGGGTGAACTGGATTGAGTGTGGTGGATTTGATTTGGGTGGGCTGGACTGGATTGGATTGGATTGTGGTGGATCGGACTGGAAAGGGGTGGTCTGGATTGGAGTGTGCTGGATTACATTAAAATGGGGAGGACGGGATAGGAGTGGAGTTGGCTGGATGGGAGTGGGGTTGGCTGGGTTTGACTGGGGTGGGTGGACTGATTGGAGAGGGTAGACTGGAGTGTGGCAGATTGAGGTGGTTTGAAGTGAGGTGGATTAGAGAAGGGTGGGTTAATGGGGACTGGAATGGACTGGAGTGGGGTGGATTAAAGAGGACTGTATTGGAGTGGGATGGATGGGGTGGCACGGGTGATTGGATGCGAGTGAGGTGGATTGGGTAGCAGCAGACTTGACTGGACTTAGTGGGGTGGGTTGGATTGGAGTGGGATGGGATGGACTGGAGTGGAGTGGGGTGGGTTGGATTGGAGTGGGGTGGGGGGTGGGTTGGATCGGAGTGGGGTGGGGGTTCGTTGGATTGGAGTGGGGTGGGTGGGGTGGACAGGACTGCAGTAGGTTGGATTGGATTGGATTGGGGTAAAGAGGTGTATTGGAGTGGTGTAGATTGGACTAAGCTGGATTGAGATGGATTGGATTGGTGTGGGGTGGCTTGGATTGGTGTGGGGTGGACTGGATTGAAGTGGGGTGGACTGGCCTGAGGTGAACTAGAATGGAGTGGAGTGGATTGAATTGGTGTGCGGTGGATTGGATTGGGGAACTGGAGAAGGGCAGATTGTTTTGGACTGGAGCAGATTGTTTTGGACTGGAGCAGATTGTATTAGGGTGGGTTGGAGTGTGGAGGATTGTTTTGGATTGAGTGGGGGCAAATTTGTTTGGATTGAATGGGGTAGATTGTATTGGGGTGGACTGTAGTGGGTTGGGATGGATTTTGGACTGGGGTGGGGCATTTTAGATTGGAGTGGGGCAGATTAGATTGGATTTGAGGCGGATGATTGGAGGGGTGTGGGCTGGAGTGGATTGGAGTAGGTCAGTGGTTTGGATTGGTGAGGGGTGTATTGGGGTGTACTGCACAATTGTGTGTTAAAGCATCATTTCAGATATAACACATAATAAATTAACAATGTTGCCTTGCAAAAATTAGAACAAGATAATTGTTATCTTCTGAGAACAGCGCCCACAAGAAAAAACTAAAGAACACGCATGCAAAATGAGAGAAGATGATTTGACAAATATGAAGTTAGCGATAAAAAATAAAGCTTTGCAAATTTGTTTGTCCTGCTGGCACGTTTCTGCCAGTCACACACCTTCCCTTTGCTGGGCACTAGAAGTTAAATGAACACAAAATAGTACCTCAATCACGTCGGGATCAGCGGACGGGCACTGATTAAATTGAATCAATCAGTGCTTGGAAGCTGCTCCACAGAGAAGAAGGGAAATGATGCTTGACCTGCACTGACGAATTATGAGACTTTAAAGAACAGTGCCAGGCAAGCCCACAATTGGTAAGTGACAGGCGGACTTCCAGGCCCTTCACAGTACACAATAAGAGTCTTGTAAGCGAAACCCAGGCGCTAGATCATGCTCTTGCAGACCCGACCCTAAAAAATGCTTTTTTTCTCAGGCCGAACTGAAGCGGCGAAGTAAAATAAGCATTGTCTAAGCCAATCGGTCTTGTATTTGGCCATATTGGCTCTGCCAAATAATTTAGCCATGCCGCACAGCATTCATGATGCTGTGGAGCATGGCTGACAGCGTGGGGGGCAGAATGTAGGTGAGGGAAGCAACAGAGGGCAGAACAACAGAGGACAGGGAATCAACAGTAGGCATAAGAAGCAACAAGGACGGCACGTGGAAGTAACACAAGGCGTGGGAGGGGGATAGCAAAGAGTGTAACGTGGAGTGGGGAAGAAGGCACACAAACAAGGGAGCACAACATGGAGCTAAAACTCATAGGTGATTTAAAGGTCGAAGCTGTATAAAAGTGAAAACATACAAAGTGCAGTTCAAAGGACAAAGTTAGGTAAAATTCAATTTTTATAAAGTTATAAACGATGATAGAAAAGCATGCACTCTCAGACAGGGCTTTGGAAAAAGAAAAAAAAGTTCATGAAAAGCAAATACTTGTGCAAGGATAAGAGCAGCCAATCCAAGAGATGGTTATGCTTCACAGGAGGAACAAAGACTAATGGACGGTTTAAAAAAAAATAAAAAAAAAGAGCATTGAATAGAAAGTAAGAAAATAAGAGAGTGACAAGCCAAAAAGCCAATGGAAAGCAATGGATGGAGTTGCTTTGCAGCTAGTTATGGACTTGACCTCAAATAAGTCTTTCACAACCAGACAGCTGCAGTGTCTGGCAGGCTTCGACCTAAAAGTGCTGAGGAAAAGTGCACAGGTATCAACACGCAGAACTCAGGGCTACAGTGACAGCAGAGTAAAGACATATACGTGTGCATGAGTCACCATGCTCAGATAATCCACGACAGAAAGCCATTCTATTTTTGTGGTACCTTACCATATTCAAGACAAAGGACGTCCATCTTGGAGCTGTAAAGAAAACAGTATAAAAAGTTTTCCAAATTATAATTTACATAAAACGCCCCAGTATCAAGCTGCAGCTGCCAGGCCCTTCAAACAGAAGAGAACACAATTTAAAAAACTGCAGAGCGCGGTAGGAACTCAGTGTGGGGGCAACGGTGGGGCATGAGAAAAGTAAACAGAGATGGAAGCAACAACTGGGCTGCATGGGGGGAGGGTCTTTAAATAAAATTGAAAAAATATAAATTGAGATGGGGCAGGACGGAGGAAGCAATACAGAGTGTGGGGGGGTAGGAAAGTGATGGGGCAGGGATGTAAGGGGGCAAGCAGCACACGGGGGAGAGCAAGAAAAACACATCCAGCACTGAAGGTAAAAGAAAATAGCCAGCACTTGCAAAATCAATGGGTCTCTGTTTGAAATGGGGTTTCTGGCTGGCAAGGGTATAAACGTATGCCAGGCAGGACCCACCACTTTAGTCACACAAGTAAGTTACATATCAAAGGTAACCTGTGCTAACCCGCCCCATTTAGCACAGAGCAGCCTGGGGCATCTCCAGAGGTCATGTATAAAGCGTCTGACCAACACACTCACACCAGTGACATAATAAGTAAACCATAAAAGAGACTCCACACTGGATTATATAAAATATGCATCTTGTTAGAAATGGAGTCTTTGGTTGGCAGTCAGGTTACCCCCCTGTCCAAGCAAGAACCCTTACTCTAGTCAGGGTAAGTCACACACAATCCAAATTATCCTGTGCCCACCCTCTTGTAGCTTGGCACTGAGCAGTCGGGCTTTACTTAGAAGGCAATGTGTAATGTATTTGTGTAATAAATCATACAATAACACCATATAGCACCACAAAAATACACCACACAGTGTTTAGAACAATATATAATATGTATCTGATAAGATGCAGGTTAAAAACGATTCAAATGCAATAAGTAGATGTTGAGATATCACTGTAAAAGTGATATAAAGTGTCTTAAGTCTTTTTAAAGCAAACAAAGTCTCTTTCAAGCACAAAGTACCTGGTTTGTGTGAAAAATCGTCGCAAAGGGCCGCAGAGGAGGAGAAGCGTGGAAACAAAGGGGTGTGCGTTGATTTCTTGGGCCGCACACGGCTATGCGTTGTCTAATTTGCACGCAGGGACAGCTGCGCAACGATTTCCGGCACTTGGTCGTGGACCCTCTTCGGGTTGCAGGGTTTTCAGATGCCCCAGGGTCTGTGCGTGGAATCCTGGGCTTGCGGAGCGAAGTCACAAGTGCTGCGTCGATCCAGTGGGCGTTGCGTGGTATTTTCTTCCGCCAGGCAGGCGCTGCGCTGATTTCCCTCTGGAAGTTGGGTTGCGTCGTCCCAGGTCGGCTGTGCATCGATCTGGTGGGCCGTGTGTCGAAGTTCCAGTCGCAACGCAGGCGCCGAACTTCTCCTTGCCAAGTTGCGCTGCGTTGTTCCGGTTAGACATGCAGTGAATTTCTCACCGCGGGTCAGGCTGTGCGTAGGTTTTAGCAAGCTGTGCGTCGCTCAAGGAGTCCAGTTGCAAGAGTGAAGTCTTTTTGGTCCTGAGACTTCAGGGAACAGGAAGCAAGCTCTATCAAAGCCCTTGGAGAGCACTTCTTCACCACAGCCAGAGAGCAGCAAGGCAGCAGTCCTTCACAGAAAGCAGTCAGGTGAATCCTTTTGGCAGCCAGGCAAGTCTTCTTGGCAGGATGCAGGTTCTGGTTCCAGTTTTCTTCTCCAGGAAGTGTCTGTGAGGTGTAGTGTCTACCCCTAAAAGCGTCTAAAGTCTGTGGTTTTGGGTGCTCTTCTTATACCCATTTTGGCCTTTGAAGTAGGCTTACTTCAAAGGAAAGTCTCACTTGATTGTGAAATCCTGCCTTGCCCAGGCAAGGGGTTGGAGTCTGCATTGTGTGAGGGCAGACACACAGCCCTTTCAGGTGCGAGGGAAGGAGTAAAGATCAAAGGCACTCACCCTGCGCTGGAAGCACAGAGCCAGGGGCACATGGGGGACAAGGGAGCCACTAGAAACCCCAGCCCCGCGCTGGCCCTTGGGAGAGCAATGTTAGGGCAAACACGGGCAGACAACAGTAGACAGAGGACAGCACCACCAAGGCAGCTAAGGGCAGGTCCTCTTGTCAGTCCAGCGTTAGAGAGCAGCTGGCATCAAGGCAACATGCAGAAAAGCAATCCAGGTGAGTCCTTTAGGTCACCCAGCAGATATCAGGCAGCAGGACAACAACAGAAAACCAGTCCAGATGAGTCCTTTGTGCAGCGCAGCAGTCCTTCTGACAGAGGCCCAGTCACAGTTCCCCCAAAGTGCTAAAAAAATCATGGGGTGAGACCCACTGTACTTATTCCAGGTACCCTGCTTCTATTCTAGAAGGTAGGAGAAGTTTCCAGCCAGATCTCATCACTTCCATGAATTTCCCTTCTCCCCTACTCTGGCTCCTGACATCAGTAGGGGGTAAACGAGCCCTTTGTGTAAAGGCAGGACACAGCCTATTCAAGTGTAAAGTGTGAACAACTCTCCCTTTCTCCGAGGAGGACCATCAGTATGTAGATGAATGCAGAAGTAACCGTGTCACACCTAACCCTCCCTGATGGATGGCGGTTTGGATAGTATGTACAAAGTGGAGCCCTAGATGTGGATTGGAATCAAGCTGCAAAGTACCAGCAATATAAGCACATACCCACTTTCGAAAAGTGGTATTTCTAAAATTGTAATGTAAATCCACCTACACCAGTAAGCAGGATTTCTCACTACCATTCCAAGCATGCCCACACTACTCACAGATCAGAAATCACCACTAAGACATATGAGGAAATTCCCAATGCAAACCTATAAAAGGAGCAGCACTAATAGCACTAAAAACAAAATAGGCTGTCTGTCACTACTAGGACATGTAATACATATATTTTTATGTACTACCTTTTACATACACAGCGCCCTGCCCACAGGGGCCTACCTTAGGGGTGACTTGGGTGTAGTAAAATGGGAGATTAGTTCTTGGCAAGTAGTTTGACTTGCCAAGTCAGTTTATCAGTAAACTGTGCAAGCAGGCACTGCAGTGGCAGGCCTGAAACAAGTTTGAAAGGCTACTTTTGTGGGTGGTGCAATCTGCGTTGCAGGCCCACTAGTGGCATTTAATTTACAGGCCCTGGGTGTATGCTATACCACTCTACAAGGGACATAGAGGTAAATTAAATAAGACAAACAGGTGTATGCCAATTAAACCAAGTTCTAGGGGAGAGAGCACATGCACGTTAGCACTGATTAGCAGTGGTAAAGAGCACAAAGTCCTAAATCCAACAAAAAGAGGGTCATAAAAATAGGAGGAGAAAGGCAAAACGTTTAGGGATAACTCTGCAGAAAGGGCCATTTCCAACAGTCTCACTTACATTTACACAAAGGAAAGCAAGTGGCAATGCCACTGCTTGCTTATGGAAATTTTCAACGTCTGTCATGATCAATGTTGTAGCTTCCACCATTCTACTGAATTTCTTTCAAGTCACCATAAGGTGGCACTGGAATGCAATAAGCAGGTCTTGTTTAAATGTGGCTCTGAAATGTTGTATGCAGAGCAGGACAAATGAATCTACAGATTGCAAATCTTAATAGATTCTGTGGGCAGGTCAAACAAAGTGAGGAAAGCCATAAATAGGAGCATGGCAACAGAGACGTACACAAAAGCCATCCAATCGTGAACAATGATTGGCTCTGTGGAATATTGTTTACAAAGCTGCCTCTCACAGACAGCTAGAGCTCTGTAGAGACACAGAAAAAAGTAGTTCCTTGATGTGGAATGTATGGGAGGGCACAATTTGTCCAACCTGATGATGAAGAACAAACTATGCTATATGGGAGGAACAGACAAAAGAAGACCATCAAAGAACACCACCACTGAATAAGCAAGGAAATGGGATGGAGAAGAAAGTCAATTAATCAAGCAATGACTGACCCAAGGCCAACTGTAAATAAAGGTATTAGCCACAATAGGACTTCATCAACACACATTAAATAGCGGTCTTCAGGTAAGACCCAATAACATGACCTCAGTAAAAATTATTTGCTAGGAGAAGCATGGGAGAATCTTTTTCTACTTCACAATATATATTTTTGCTTGGTCGCACAAATCAGAACTGAAGACTCAGTCTCAATGCAGGCACTGCAATCATGAGGAAGTTTATTCTGACCATATTATATAAATTCAAGTAAAAAAACCATTACTGGAATGATATGCAACTTTAGGTAATAAAAAAACAAGGTCAAATGTTTAAAGAAATCACGCCTGGTCTAGAAGCAACCATATAGGAAGGAAAGTTAAATAATGATTGGGAACGTCTTCTTATTGTTAGATCTCTAGTTGGATGCAGGATTAGCAATGGTTTAGAAAGAACTGCAAATGTGTGCAAAAACCTTCTATCCTCACCTTGTTTCATAGATTATCCTGGTAACCTCCTTAAAGTTCCAAGTCCTTGGGGAGTACAGTTGATGCACATTTTAATTCTTCAAAACCGTTATGATCATACGGTTCTGTTTAAAAGTGGTGGTTTAAATCCACTACACATGAATGGTGCACTTTTGAGTGTCGAGTACGTGTGCCACACTATTTCCTCCACTCTTCTGCCTTTTACGGTCATCTCTCCTCCACCAATGCTCTTCTCCTAAATGCATTTTCATATAACAAATGTGATAGGGTGGTTTACACTACTCCCAATTCTCGGGCCAATGAACCTTTTTCTGTTTTGGGGGGGGTGAAGAGATCAACATAAAATTTCAGAAATTAATTCCAGTGTAATCCATTTGGTCACACATTCAACCTCGGAGAAGAATTTAAAGTTTTAAAGGATTTTATTATGGACTCAAATTCAGACTTAACATTCCGTAAATGTTAAGTATTGCGTAGGCGAATCAAAGCGGTGCACGTCATGAAACTTGATCAGCAAATAAAAGACCAATATTTCAATAGCAATAACACAGAAAATGAGGAAAAGCATATAGTGCCTTGAAATCAGGCTGAAGCCCACCTGCCTCACCACCTATTTTATGTTCCTGGGCATTGGTTCCCAACCTGTGGTCCGCGGACCCCCAGGGGTCCGTGACACATTCTCAGGGGGTCAGCAGGCCTGGGCGGCAGGATGGCACTTCTCCTGCTGGGGCCTCTGACAAACACGTGCGTGTGTGTTTTATATTTATAACTTCCTTTGTTGGCAGTTTTAAAAGCACTGCAACATTTCTTGTACATCCAGCAGCTTTACAACAAAAATAAAAGTGTGAAGATAACTTAGTGATTAATGTACCTGCTGGAGAGAGATGGGAGTTTTGTGCCCTGGCAGTTTTGACTCAAAGGTAGCACAGATGGTTAAAATGCCTGCTGCAAAGAATGTGTATTATGCATAGAACAGTATTTTATATGCATAGCACAGTGGGTTTTTGTTTTTGTCACAGATTCTTTTGTTACAGTGAATCTAGCACAGTGAGCTATGAACTGCCATTAAAAAGCTCCAGGCAAACTGCATGGCACAAATTAGAAAGTTGTTTTTTTCTCAGTCTTTCATTTTCTTTATGCTACTAAAAAAGGTTTCCTTGCATAGAAATACTTTCTTATTATTAAAGTCAATGCTAACCACTGCGTTGTGTTAGGATTCCTGAGTTTGTGCTTCTCCAGACCAAGCACTCTTAGAAAACACCTACCAGTGTGGATGACATGTGAATCCTACACCTTGTAGTACCCTGTAAAGTGCTCAGACACCCTATCCTGGTATGACAGATGCTATAAAACAAATGAATTATATGTGACAGAGAGGCTAGGGAGAGATGAGAGGCCCTCATGGTTTTACTTCCTTTCCCCAACACATATTTATGTCAAAAAGCTTTCTCAGATCTTAGGTACCTAAAAAATAAAACCAGAAATTGCTTTGAAAATATAGAATCTGACCTGAGGATTCAACTTTCTTAAATAAAACCGAACATTGAAAAGTTAGTCGCCGAGATGCAGCTCCAACCTTCCCATTAAAATGTAAAGATTTTTGCATATGTTTTCAATATATAAAGATTATGGCCCTCATTATGAACACTGCGGGGGCGGGCGGTCTAAACACTGACTGCCAGCCCGTCGAGGACCCCGCCGGCCCAATAAAGAGCATTCCGCTGGGCCAGCAGGTGGAAACAGTGTTTCTGCCAGCCGGCCCAGCGGAATGCTGGGCCTGGACATTGCCGACGGGTCCACATGGAGCCGGCGGCACTGTAGCAGTGCGGCGGGTGCAGCAGCACCCGTTACGCATGTCACTGCCCGCAAATCGGGTAGTGACATGCGCGAAGGGGCTGTGCACGGGGGCCCCGAGGCACCCTTCCGCCAGCCTTTCCCTGGCAGGGTAAACCGCCAGGAAAGGCTGGTGGAAGTTGCCTCATTATCCGGCGGCCAGTGCTGCCCTGTCAGATATGTAACTCCACCATCGCCAGGCTGCCTGGCAGTGGTGGAGTTACGCGAGTGGCAGTTTTGCCACGAATAATATATGGCGGTCCAGACCGCCATGTTCATAATGACCGCGCATATCTTTACTAATTGGAGTATTTGTATAGTGTGTACTTGTTTGTGTATTTTTTGTGAATTACTGTTTTAATGTTTGAAATTCAAATTGTACAAATTGCTTGGGGGTCCCCAGCTTCCAATAAGGATTCAGTGGGGGGTCCTCAGGAGTCAAAAGGTTGGGAACCACTGTTCCTGGGTATTCCACATCAAAACGATTTTATAGAAAGTACCAGCACTACACCTTCCACTGAAAAACAAAGTTATAAATCACACATTTAAATGATACTTTCATCCTAACTGTGCTTGCCCTTGGTCTCTCTTTCGCTTTTAACACATCTTCTGTGGACCCCCTTATCACACAATAACAATAACTCATTCATTAGCTACTGGCAGGTACACATGCAGTTCAAAGAAATATGCAGCAAAACAAGCTTCCCGTGTAAAGTTAAACCAATTAGAGAAATTCAGGCCTTTACTTCAGCCAAATGAATACAGACATAAATGCATACTTGCTTTGATTGCATATATGTATTTATTTCATAATGCAATGAATATAAATGACTGAAAATATTTCTAAGCACTAAAACAAACATTTGAAAAAGGATTAATAAATGAGGTTTACATGGAAATATTTAAGGGGTTTTAATCATGTGTACCTTACTAATATGCATTTCAGTGCACCACATTATAAGAAAGTAATTTCCACATGTTGCATATTAAGCTGATTACTCCCTCATTCTCATCTTGGAAGAACACAATGGCACAGCCAAGAGATGCTTTCTCTTATGTCATCCCCAGTGTGACATCATTAGTACCATCGGGAGTAGGGCATGCATCAATTGCTGGAAAATTTTGTTTTCACACAAATTTGGCTGTATTTTACACCTTAATACCTGGTTACTTAGCCTTTTAAATGGCTCACAAGCTCACTCGGTCATATGGTTGTATTAATTTCCGTATCTAATATTTGCATACGGAGAAGACATGCATATTTGTGATTAATCTATTTATTCAAAATATAACGAAAGTTAATAAAAATATTATGTTTTCCAACTTTTTTATTTTGTGGTAACTTTGGGATAGTGTGGCATTAACCATGACGTATTTTTAATGGCCCCAACAAACCATCAAATAACACCCCTCCACACCCTCATCTTCATGAGAGAGGAGCATAGTGATCCGAGTGAACGGCTCTCAATAATTTATTGACACAGCGTGCGGCGCTCCGTGGTCGGGTTAAAAGTGCAAGGTGAGATCGAATGTTTATTCTTTCACTGCTAAGAGGTGTGAAACTAAGAGCGTATTTGGCTCAGAAGCAGTAGCTCCTATCGGTAAAGCTTTTTTTTTTCCCCCAATCGCCTCCAATTTTGTCGTCTCTCCCTAAACCCTGGAAAGGGAGCCTGTTCAGAGGCACCTTCAGGGTTCATAAATAGTAAAGTGAAGTGGAGCCCTAAAAGCCAAATGATTCCTCTTCTTTAATTGCTCTTTATTTACATTTTCATGATCTACTCCATTTTAGAATGCAGCATATTTTGTAATATACATATGTGCGTGTGCGCAATCAACACTAATGCCATCCATATGGGGGGCCAGGGTCACCTGTTCATGTCCCATTATATATGCCTTCTTGCCAATGGCCACATTACCCTTCTAGCCGTTTTCATGTGGGTTACATGTAGGCTTCATCAATGCATCCTTGAACTGATTCGGGCTACATATTTGAACATTCCAAAGCAAAACTTAATTATCCTTAACATATATAATAAGGTTGCTCTTTTAACCCTCCCCCCTCCTTGGAGATTTTGGTGACCACCATGCAGCCAGTTCGAATTTTTACAGGTGTGACTGACAAATTAAAAGAAAATTGCAGACAATTCCACTACTGCCCTTCCTGGTGCCAACACCCCCATGCACAGCTCTTGCTCATCATAGTCCTGCCAACCTCCCACAGGTGCACGACTCAACCAACATGAGGGTCTAGTGTGGTCACAAGGCATTCCTCAGGGTCATCCTGTGTCAGACTTTGCCTCAGGGGCCATTAGAAAAGTATCCCATATCTATCCCACCACCCTGCCTCTTGTACAGAGTTGTCCGCTTCAGCAACTGCCCACCCTTTCAGGGCTCCCAACCAAGAAACCATCTCAAGGGAGCCAGCTAATTTCCATGACATGGCTATTTGTCCTTTCTGTATTACCAGGGCCAGGTAAACAGACTTAATTCGATATTTAGTCTTCTTACAGCTGGGCATTATACTTAGGAAACATGCTGCAGGGTCAAGCTCCAACAGTCTCTAATCTTGGCTAGGACACACTGTTTTCTCCAGTATTGTTCCAAATGCTTACTCTTAAAGATGCCGTCCAGTGAATGATGTCACAATGTAGATTTTAACAATTAGGGGTGGGTGTAACTTGCATAGTTCCGTATTGCATAATCATACCCAGGAGTTCTGTGCGATTACACTTGAAAGACGCCAGAAGGCAAATTCTGCATTTAGCACTACTTTGTGCAGAAATTGCTCAGGAGGCATTTGGGGCTAAGAAATAGCGCTAAATTCAACAGAACGTGAATAGTGAACACGTAATGTGCACCTGAGGTAGGATTCTTTCCCCAGCTTACTAGTGGCACTTAGCACTATTTTCTTAGCAGAAAACGCACCATCGCATGATGCATTTTGCTCCAAGAAACAATGCTGAATGCAGCAGAACACAAATTGTGAGCAGCCGCTCACACTCACTAAATGTGCTCTTGGTGTGGGATTTTTCCTCCATACCACTCTTAATTACATGAGGAGTAGTTGCGGAATTATCGGTAATTCCGCATCAAAGAGTAACGTGTAATTATCTACTGGCAATGCCTATCGAGGATTGTTGAAGATAGAGGACTGGAGAATAGTGGACTTATCCCATGCTGTAGGATATCGTGGTCAGAATCATGAGCAGAATAAAACAAAAATGTGAATGACAATACCAGACCTTTGTATGTATGTGTATGGCACTTATACTACGCAGTACTTAAGTAATTTTCTGGAAGAAATGGTTTGACTTTCATTAAAAGAGAGAGCTGGTACCAGGCAGTCGGGTTTTTTTGGCCATATGTTTCTTGAGACCGAGGTTGGTGTCAGAAGTGAACTCCAGCAACTTGGCATTTGGATAGATTTGTGGTTCAAAGCCATCAAGGTTCGTATCTGAGACATGTTTGTACTGTATATTGTCTGGGGGTAACAGAGTGGGCTGGCGAGAAGCACATAAGCAAGAAAGCACATTGGGGGAGAAGTACACAAGTGCAAAATGAAGGGAGCAGAGAGAAACACTGGTGTCGCAGGACTCTTACCATGAGAGTAAGACAGCTTAGTTTAGGGCGGCAACACCACCGAATGTGGGTGACTGAGTCGGTCCCACACTGACTGGAAGCTGCAGGTCTGACTTGGTCTGCTAGCTAGCAGCACCTCACCTAAACCTAGGAAGTCAAAGTGATTTGTGGCAGCCTAATAACATGACCCTCTGACTCTTCAGGGAAGTCGTGGTGAACAGATCAAACCCCTTTCGCTCAGTTACACAAAGTCTCACACATGTGAAGGCAGACAAGGAGATGCAAGATAAGTTTCAGTACATCCTCAGACAGCCATGGCTGGAATGCCCTCTACCCTCCTTAGGCCTACGTGCTGCTTAGCTAGCAAAACATGTTGTGTTCTAAGAACAGGCCTGATGTGATAATAGGTCTATGGTTTGATGGTTGACTCCACAACTCTTGGAGCAACAATACTAAGCAAACTATTGTGTACAACATATGACAGCCTTGAACATGCCACAGAGTGAAATGCATGCAAAGGAGAGATAAATGTGAAAGAAAAACAACTTTGCCTTCTCAGAAAGGCAACTGAATAAAATATAAAACAACAAGCTGAAAAAGTGAGCTGTGCTAAAATATAATAAAACTAATAAAAACATAAAAAATGTGTATGTGTTTTAAAGGCACAGGCTATGGGCCTAAGAGTTAAAATAAAGATGCCCAATCGAGGTGCTAAAAATAACAGACACACTCTCCATTGTTGGTACAGGAGTGCAGGCACAGACAAATAAAATTAACAACACTAATGTTAAGTATTCTAAAAGTAGGCTACAATATACATAAAAGAGAAACATGTCCAGGTTGAAATGCAGACCAGGTCAAATTATGCAGCCAAAATTGAAAACAAGTCAATTTAGGAATTTAAAAACATTTCCAAATGCTAAATTAACAACAACCTCGATCCCGTAGGAGGTCTCCAAGCATCTTGTTAGAAATGGAATCAAGGATGGACCCTACTTAAATCCACCAGCTTGCCAGACACAAGGGAGAAGGAGCACATGTGATCCATCGTCTCAGCCACAGTTCCGGCCAAAGGGGCAGCGTTCTGTGCCAGATGTTAAAGCACCAGGAGGCCACTAAATACACAAAAGGTGGCTCATGGAAGGCATCCTCCAACAACCGCAATTTTAATGGACAAGTCCGGCAATGAATCCTCATTGACAACATCATAAGATTTACATCCAACGAAGGTAGAAGCTGTTAGGCAAGACACAACTCCAGTGCATTTTCGAAAGGGCACCACAAGCAACAAAAGACAGGCTGCACACAGTTAAGAACCGGTTGAAATGACAGTAACCAATTCCTGTCCAGTTGTTCCAAGAGTGATGCTCCAAAATAAGACATTATGTGGTCACGGCACAGTTGGGCTTGTGGGAGCTCCATCATTTCTCTTTGTTGAGGTGAGGCAGCCACTGTGGATCAAAAAATGGGCAACAGCAGGATCACACCAACTAATGCCAGTGCTATTAGGAATACTCCCAAAATACTCAAAGAAAGTGAGTGGAGGGCTAAAGGTATAACTCCAAACACAGTCTGGAAAGTACTGACAAAACCAAAACCTATAGCCTTAAAAAAATGCAACTTCCCAGGTCACCGAAATGTTTTGGTAAGTTGGTATTTAAAAGGGACTGTATCGAGGGCACGGCCAACCATCATGGCCGACTGGTTGTGATCCAGTGAGGCTATGCTCGCTGTCCCCACAATTCGCTCTCATCAGGGGTAATCCGAATCCCAGATGGTACATATTGGCTGCACTGGGTGGACTGCCTGTGCGGGGTGACGGGGATAGCTTTTCTGACATCCCAGGAGCCAGACTGAAGACTTTAACAACATCCCTTTGAGCGGCCTGCAAAGAAATGGTGGTGGCTCCGCGGCTGGGCCGATGCGGTGGCACTGTGTCTGAAGATACTGGGACTGCGGACTCGCTCCCCCCTCCACCTTCAAGAGTTGTGCACGGCGACCCCAGAAAGTTATATCAAAGGCTCTGGTGCCGATTGGCAGCGCACTGATCTCACTGGGACTCTACGTGAGGACAGGCGACCGATCAGCCTGAAGCGAGCTGAAGGAGCAACATGCAACCACTGTGCTCTTTGAAGATACCAACCTCTGGGCTTACCGCTGATTCTCTGAAATACCACAGCGGGGGAGAAGGCAAAAGGAGAAGAGGGGTTGGGCTCTTTGCTGCCTGCACCTGCCTTCTGCTTGACTTTAACAAGGTGCTGTAGTGGAGGAGTACAGATGAAGGGTGCTTTCTTGGGGAGAGTCCGTCCTTCCATTGTGCTTGCTGAACTGCTCCTGCAGTGTTTACTCACCACCCTGTGAACTCGGAAGCAGAGGACAGGGCTATTAGTTGGCCCTGCCTGGGGGAAAATACATACAGTAGATTTGGGAGGCTGGTTCAGGTACCAAGTGGCCTTCATGACTTTACCAGCACATTGGTCTACCAAGCTCTGCTTATCGCTTTATAGCACCCTGGAGGGAGGCAGGGAATGAGGGGTTGGGAAGGTGGCCCCTGAAGCAAAGGATACAAGCCCCTGATCCTTCAGCTGTTCAACTTCATGACCCTTGACTCGTGGGCTCAATGTACCCCGCTGTCTTTATGCCTCCCAAGAAGTCCCAAAATAACAGAGTATCCAACTACTTTGCTCCTGCTCCCAAACAGACGCCAGTAGCTCTCGCACTCTTGGATGCCACAATGGCTTTGACCGAGGACAATCTTCCGTCCTTACTTTGCACTTTTAAAATGGAAATGAGAGAGGAGTTCAAAGCAGACATAACAGCCTCCTTCAACACCTTTAAATCAGAATTCTATTCCCATCTGATCACTCTCCAATGAGATGTCGACTCAGTGGGCACACAAATACTAGATCTTGAGAATAAAAACCTGGAGTTTAAACGACAACTAGACTCTGAAGCAGGGACTTCAGAACGCCTGAAGATACAACTACAATCTGCCCTTTTGAAATGTGAAGACCTGGAAAACAGGTCTAGAAGGGACAATATTCGCATAATAGGTCAGGCGGAGGGCACGGAGAGCCCGACTTAAAGAACTTTTTTTATAGGCCTCTTTCAGAAATTTTGGATGGCAATAGCACGAAATTCGAATTGATTAAGTACATTGAGTGGGCCCTCAACAAAGGGGAGAAGGCAGGAGACCGACACATACGAGCGAAAATGCACTCCTTCAAAACCGAGGAACCAATTTGTCAAGTGGCCCGAAGGTTAGATCAGATTTCCTTCCAAGGATCGACACCCGCCCTCTACCAAGATATAGCCCTGCTACACTAGAGCGCAGAGTACAATTCCGATCAGTGACCGAGGACCTACGCAAAACTCAAGTTTGATATAGGTGGACATATCCGTTTGGTATAGTTTTGGAGCTCCACAACTAATCCCATCATTTCACGACAGTAAAAGAAACAGCCACATTACTTGGCTTCACTATATTGAAACTAGCAGATCCTGACAGATCAGGAGGGAGTCCCCCTCCAGAGCTCCAGACCAGACTCAGGCAGGGAACCCGGCAGTCTCTCAGAAAAGGAAGATGGGCGGAAAAAAATAAAGACCTCTTCTGAAGTCTCTGCACTCAAGCTACTATGGCGACACACAGGGATGATGGGAATAGCTGGCATATCTCAGACCTGCTTGTGCACAAACTGTGCCAGGACTGGGGCAGGGGCATCCACCATTGCTGACTTAATAGATTATTACCTTGGACGCGTACCCATACCTATTGGCCGAGCTCTGATGGCTGAGAAATCCTACCTGGGACACCTTACAGAATCTTAGTCTAGTGTTGGATTGGGGGTTAAAAGAGTGGGTGCCTGTTCCATGCACCCGAGTCACAGTATGGTGGCCTCTCACTATACACCACATGTTGACACCTGGAGCTCCATAAAGCCCTACGTCCGGGACTACAGCTTTTTCTCCCACTCTCACAAAAGGACCACACATTCACAAGCCAATCACAACTTCATGCTATCCATAGCGCCACCAGGCACCCCATTTCTCTTTCAGATAATGCACTATTTGAGGTGGTGTTCAATTGCCATATCCCAAAGACCAGACACGGTAGGTGGTACTTTCCTGACTTCCTCACAAGAGACCCATCCACCAGGACTCATATGTAAAACTATAAAGGAATTCTTCACCCTAAACAAGCCCCAAGACATGTCCTATGCTACAAAACAGGGACATGTTTAAAGCATTCCTGAGGGGGGAAACACATAGGCCCTCATTCTGACCCTGGCGGTCTTTGACCGCCAGGGCGGAGGACCGCGGGAGCACCGCCGACAAGCCGGCGGTGCTCCAATGGGGATTCCGACCGCGGCGGTAAAGCCGCGGTCGGACCGGCACCACTGGCGGGGTCCCGCCAGTGTACCGCGGCCCCATTGAATCCTCCGCGGCGGCGCAGCTTGCTGCACCGCCGCGGGGATTCCGACCCCCCCTACCGCCATCCAGATCCCGGCGGTCGGACCGCCGAGATCCGGATGGCGGTAGGGGGGGTCGCGGGGCCCCTGGGGGCCCCTGCAGTGCCCATGCCACTGGCATGGGCATTGCAGGGGCCCCCGTAAGAGGGCCCCTACATGTATTTCACTGTCTGCTGCGCAGACAGTGAAATACGCGACGGGTGCAACTGCACCCGTCGCACAGCTTCCACTACGCCGGCTCGATTCCGAGCCGGCTTCATCGTGGAAGCCTCTTTCCCGCTGGGCTGGCTGGCGGTCTGAAGGAGACCGCCCGCCAGCCCAGCGGGAAAGTCAGAATTACCGCCGCGGTCTTTCGACCGCGGAACGGTAACCTGACGGCGGGACTTTGGCGGGCGGCCTCCGCCGCCCGCCAAGGTCAGAAACAAAAAACAGCAACTATTAGAAGCTAAACTTTCCACTTCAGAAAAGGCCCATATCGCAGCCCCCACTTTTCAACGGCAGGTGACGGCCGTTAGGGGCAAACTAAAAGCCATTTATACCAATAGAGCGGAGTTAACTCAGCTATGCCTTAAAAAAAGACAACTTCCGAACACAGTAATAAAGTAGTTGCTTTTTAGCACGACAGTTAAGGGTTAAACAAGAGAGACTATATCCCTCCAACACACGGACACAATGGTATATCACACGTGAACGAGACAGGCAAAGCCGCTCAGTTTAGGGATTTTTATAAGCAACTCTATACTGCTGACCCTACTGATACAGATGCTCAATAGGCATACCTTGATGGAGTCTCCCTTCGCCAGCCTTCCCCAGATATGCCGGAGACACTTAATGACCCCATCACATGGAAGAGATTCTGACAGCTTTTTCTACACTTAAATCATAAAACTTCCCCAGTCCGGATGGGCTGGCCACACTCTTTTACAAGTCTTTTAGTTCTGATTTGATCCTCATTTAAAAATGCTGTTTAATCAAATAGAAGATTCACAAGCAGTTACCACCTCAATGGGCGAGACCCTCATCATTGTCCTCCCCAAGCTCAGAAAATACCCTCATACATGCTCCTCCTATTGGCTGATAGCTTTATTAAATCTAGATGTTAAACTTTACATTAAGATACTAGCCACTAGGTTGTAGGATATCATGCCAAACCTGAATCGTCCGGACCGATCTGGCTTCATTAAGGGCCGACAAATCCACGACTATCTATGCTGCACGGTCCATTTAACAGAAAAGGCCAGAGGAAAGGAAAAAAAAAAAAAAAGACTGACGCTCTTGTTTGTATTTGATGCCAAAAAGGCTTTTGACCATGTGGTCTGGAAGCTCCTTTTACGTACTCTCTGCAGCTTCGGGTTCGAAGAATTCTTCATCTCCATGATATCTGCAAATTACGTCTGCCCCGCTCTAGAGTACTGGTAAATGGAACTGTATCAGAATATTTTGAGTTGACGAGAGGAACTCGACAAGGGTACCGTCTGTCACTGCTACTTTTTGCACTTAGCATAGAAACCCTCACATCCCAAATAAGAGCAACCAACTCCATTACTGGTCTTCAGTTTGGCCAAGATGAGCACAAATTTTCTTTCTTTGCAGACACTGTCCTTCCGACCGTTAGATCCCCTGACACTTCTCTGCCAGCCCTATAGGAATGCCTCTAGCATTTTGAATCATGAGTGGGGTTCAAGGTTAATCTCCAAAAATCATATGTGCTAAACTAGACTGTCCCCCCCCCCAAACACTTGGAAAGGTTGGCGACTTCTCTCCCTTTTCAATAGGCGCAAAAAGAGATCACTTATCTTAGCATACAACTCACTCCCAGACAGGATGATTTCTACGCATTAAATTACCCTCCCCTCCTTCGCCAACTTAAACTGGATTTTCAACTATGGGCCCCAATGTTTCAGTTTTGGCAGGGATTAATTAATGCGGTAAAAATGTTGATACGTCCACATATCCTATACTTGAGGGCTTACATATAGAACCCCGTAAAGACCTCTTCCCCACCTTCCGCACTCTAATAATAAAGTTCATAAGGCAGGGGCATAGAGTCCGCCTTTCTCAAAAGCACCTGAGCAAAAGCGCGAAGGCCAGGGCCTACCAAACTATTTCCTACTACAGGGCAGTTAAGCTGAGAGTCATCTCAGAATGGGCTCTCGAAGAGTCCGACAAATTATAGTTGCACATGGAGAGTGGTAGTGGGCAGAACCATTTGGGATATTTTGTGGAAACCCAAGAATGCCGTCCTACTAGTGTATTTCTCAGCACTCTGACCGCCTCTACGTTAAATGTCTAGGACAGAGTGACTAGGTCGCACACTATAACCACGTTTCCCTCACCATACATGGCAATGCTGATTCCCCACCGGCGCTACATCCCAGATTTTTTGACCACTGGCGTGAGGCCAGAAGATGGACTATTTCAGACTTCCATCGTAGGGACACTCTTCTAACCTAGAAAACTGCTGCAGAGATTTCAACCTGAACTCTTCCGATACACACATTTGAAGCTGTGGGTTATGCAGCCCTCGCTTCGCAGACAATTCGGACCTACTTCCCATTGAAAAATATGTATGACAGCCAAGCACGTCCCAGGGAACTATCTCCTTCCTATATTCCCAATTGATAACTACCAGAGATACTTACGTCCCCATCACAATGCCTTCTGGGACTGCACCCTCTTACTGTTAATCACAGATAAACAATGGCAGACTCTTTGGCAAGACATATCCTGGCACAACCACTCATTGGGACTTAGGGTGGCTCATTATAAAGTCCTTTACGACTGGTACCTGTATCCAGTCAAGCTTAAAAAGATATTTACTTATACCTCGGACCTATGCTGGTGAAGATGTGGCCTACAGGGAGACTTTCGTCACATATGGTGGGACTGCACAACCATTAGAACATACTGGGCTGAAATATTAGCCGAAATTAAGGAGATATTATATACCCAACACTCTCTAATGCATTCTATTGGGACTACGAGATCCTTCACTCCATTTACAAACCGAGGAGATTGCTCCATCATGTGACTCTGCCCAAGAGCAGCTAAGATGGCACTAGCTGCAATGTGGAAAAAACCAGAGGCACCATCTATCCTGCAATGGCACGCATGACTGGCACAACTTAACCATGGAGTGTATGTCTGATATTGTAACGAATACTAGTTCACATTTTTAACACATTTTGGGACCACTAGTCCAGTTCCTATCCTGATGCCTCCCTCTTTTCTCATGTCCCACATGAACTAGAGCACTACATTCCTGCCAGATTTGACTCACACCCACCTCTGGCTAAACACCACCACCACTCTGACCAGCTTTGAAGCAGGATGCTTCCCCATCACCCACCCAACTCTAGAGTTAGCTCACCATAATACCACACTCGATTTTTCTGTTTGCTTAATGTTCAAATTATCTTCTTTTGGTTCTTTAGCTCGGAGAAGACTACAGTTGGTAAGATTGAACAATTGTTTGTGATGACAGGTCTACGTACCTACTAAAGCCTGTTTTCTCTCTGCTCTTCATAGTTTCACTTTTCTCTTGCTGTTTCTCTCCCTCTTTCTCTCCTCTTATTTACCTCAGTAGCTGCTTGGCCAAGCATTATTTGTGATGGTGTAACCTTTAATGGCCACCACTGTATGCTCTGGTCTCACTGAATGTTTAAGTGCTCTTTTTTTTAAAAGAATCTAGATAAAAAAAATTTGGGGAAAAAGGGACTGTGTCTCTATGGACAACCTTACCACTTGCAGGTCATGGGATTTATGGGTTGATGTAAGAGCCACTGGTTTTGAAAACAAAGGGGTTTTCACTTCGCTCAGTTTGGCAAACGTTACATTATAAGTAGCAAAGTGAGTCCACAAATCTGCTACTTTTATCTCATCGGGAGGGGTTGTAGAATGGGATTACATTTGCGCAACAAATCACAACTTGGAAGACCAAACTCACATAAGCAGCACCTGGTCTCATCCCACTGCAAACGTGATCACTTCGCATTTAATAACTCCCATTTGAAAGTAACTGAAACACTGGGAGCAACAAAGGCACGGGAATACCCTTCAGATAGCAAGCTAAATTTGCAACTGACGGTTTGCATGCACTGTGCAAGGCCATCTGTTTACAAATCAGAGTGGCTTACAGACGTTTTGCATTCAATACCACTAAAAAAAAACCTGTTTTAAACACTTGTAATCGAAGGGTAGCTCCCACACTTCATGGATGCAACTGCCTCTCAAATTTGACTACTGGGAAGTGTTTCAAACAAAGTGAATTTGTAGGATACTGGCAGACAGATCGCTCATTGTATTAACAAATCTGACTATGATATTTGTGCCACAGTAAAAGGCAACTTTTCAATGTTAAGCATGATGTACCTAGCATCCTTCTTTGCCATTATCTGTTGTTTTCGTGTCAGGTTAAATGCAGAAAATAACTCCTTAGAGTTAACGTGCTTAAAAGGCATGCAGCCATTTTTCAGAACTTGTAATGTCCAACTTACCTATATAATGGACCTATGCTGACTCTGTCCACGATGTAAAAGTGATATCATGTTGAATGATGACAATAGGAGAAGACATAATGCTGTTTAATGTGTAAATGTGAGTGGACAATGTGTTCGTACCATTATTGACAACAGCTAGAGCTTTCTCTAAATTCTCCTCATCTATTTGCTTTTAACATGCAGCAGCTTCCATTTGCGAAAGTGTCCATCCTTTTATTATATAGTACCTACAACAGATGTTTTGAGCGTGGCTTTTTGGGACTTAACAAGAAAAATTATAAGTCTGCATCTTCTGAAAGGAGACTAAGGTGTTCTTTTACAGCTGCATGGAAGATTGCAACCATTGCTGACAAACTTTACCCACACTGTATGTGGTGATGATACCACAGTGTTGTATAATGACGTAACAAGGGTCAGGTCTGCTCGCTCTAAAACCCAGTGTAGGGATAGCAAAAATGTACATGACAACCATTTGTGTCCACTGGCCACAATAACCACCCATTGGGACCTGAAAGTGATTAATTAAAGGTGGCATTCTGAACCCAACCATTGAGCTGTTCTTCAGTGACATTTAGAATCTTTATCCAATTGTCAAATGTTGAGAAAGAGGGAATACTGGGTGTATTCTCTTTTTTTTTATTTTTGCTAACCCCAAACAAGCTGTTTGTTGTATGGTGTAATTTAAAAATATTAACAACAATGGAATAAGGCAAGCTCTAACTAAAGCTACCATGCCTTGTATTTGGTCAACTTTTCATTCCCCAAACACTCTTCAAATTAATTGATTTCTTCCAATACTCATAAACCTTCTATGGCCAACTGGGGAGCAAAGGAATCCAAATAAATCAATCTGGTGTTGGTTAGCAATATTTTCCTTGCTTTTGAAATAGTACTCAGCATTTTCACATCATGCCCGGTAGAATAAGAAAACTTGTCTACATACGTTTTAGAACTACCCACTGGTTAAGTCGGACAATGTTAGACAATGGTGTCCATAAAGATAACAGAACATTTCCCCATAATTTGCAGTGTTCATGTAAACATCTTCACTTTCAAATACAGTATGATATCCAAGCTCAGAAAACATAGAATCAACAGTTTTTACATCCCAGTCATCACAAACATCCCTGGTGTAATAATATATTTCACTGATACTTTAAAAACATAGGAATTTGAATCATTTCTATAGGGCCAAAGATAGCAAATGGTACGTTGTACCAAAAAAACCACATCAGGAAATGGAACAGCTAAAAATGTTCAGTAGAGACAAGCCTCTTCACACTTTGCATGAGGACAAGTAAGGCTTTAAAGCCTCATCCACCAGTCCAACCACAGAGCGTTCAGGAAGATAATGACCATGTATCAGCAGAAAAAAGATAACAAAACCAATCCATAGAAAAAAGGAAAGCAACATCAGTATTATCCACTGATAGATCCATGGGGAAACCAAGATATTATGTTTAAGCCAGTTGAAAAGCTTACGTATTTTTGATACAGGTACCTTAGCTGACGCTGAAGAGTTTAAAGAAAATTAATCAAAGTGGAAAAAGTACCCAGAAGCAGTCTATGCAAAAATTGAAGCCAATGCAGGTAAAAGGGAACTGGTGTACATAGGTGGTTTATCATAAACTATGTCATCCATTTGTGTTGTGTTGGAAAACTACAAATGTATATTCTGAGAATTTCTGGTCGTTGAAGTGGTGACATTAATCAACAAAAGTTCATTGCCCGCCCTCCATAAGCTCTGGAAAGTAATTTCAGCATTGCTTAGTACTTGAAGAGGTATATCCTGAATGGTACTGAGAGAGGTACGGGAAATACCCAGGAATCCCAGTGGTCTACTGTGCAGGATCCGTCACATGATGCAATTTGATCTTGTCAATTGAAACAAAATTTGCCTTTAGAACCAGGTAGTGGTGGCAGAATAACAGATCGGGTACTGTGTATTCCTAAGACTTAAACCGGTGCTCAGTAAGATGGGCCAAACTCCTCCTTTACAGGTAGTTTTTTCACGGACTAGATCCCAGACTTTAGGAATCCAGCCTGTGGATGGTAGCAAATCCACCCCAGGGTGGTGGCATGTGCAGATGAATTTTCATCACAGAACTGGTGTATTTCCTGCAAGACTGTGACATATTCATTTATGCCAAAAGGTGTATCTGCCGCCGCCATGCCAGGTCCATCAAGATCAAGGGCATATATAGGAATCCCAAGTATTTATTACTTAATAGGGGATGCATCCTCCCAATGACCTTCAAGGCAGATTTTGTGCTTTCGGGACTCCATACAAATGATAGAGCCAACTACGACCTGAACCTAGTACCCTAGCTCTTAAGGATTGCTTTAAGTCTCAGTTCTTCTGCTCAACAATCAAATCTGCCTTGAGATGATATGGAGACAAGAAATTCACCCCAAATCTAATATTTTCCATGGTGTCCCTGAATGCCCTGGAGGCAAAGGCAGGGCCCTGGTCCGAGTAGAATACTGTGACTGCATATGTCCCGACAAAAACTTGCATATCTTTAATAACAGTTTGAGCATCAGCTGATCATTGTGGCTACACCCATAGAAATCTGGAGCATGAATCAACAGCAACAAGAACATATTTGAATGCACCATCTGGTTGTAAGGGACCACAATGATCTAGGTACACACACTGTAAAGGCTTGTTGGAAATTAAGAGAGGTGCCTGCGGTAGGCGTTTTACAGTGGACCCTTTAATTTGTTGCCAACTTCACTTGCTCGGTCGGTTTGTATAGACCAGACCACAATAAGTGTTTCTGCAAAAGGGAGATGGTATCCACCACACCAGCATAGGCAGAAGCAACCCCTTCTTACGCTGCTTTGATCAGATCTAGTCTGTGGTCTTGGTTGGGGATTACACGATCCACTCACCCCTGGAATTGTTTCAAAGGCAACTTCTAGGCACTTTAGAGATAGGAATATTTTACCGGATATACTTTTGTTAGGGCATGCCATCAACCAAGGCTTTCTTCATCCAACCTTGCATAGGAATGAGTTATCACAGCAACAGAAGCCATAGTTACTGTATATTTGACAGCTTCATCGGCCAATGAGTTTAGTACAACGTGTATACCAATACATTAGTGATCCAATGTATATACTACATGAGCCCGTGGCAGCTTGTCTTTGAGATCTGCCACCTTCCCCCACAAAAATTGTGTTTTATGGTATTCCCCTTTGAATCACTGAACCCATTAAATCGCCAGTAGTCAAAGCATTCATTAAAGGATTGGACACAGTAATAAGAATCCAGTGTCAAAATTAAAGATTTGAGCTCTGCAAGTTGTGCTGTGCAGTCCCCTTCGGTCTGCATGTATGTCTGTCGAGGATGGAATTTACCATCCCTTATCACTACATGCTGCAGAGTATTGGTGTTTGGTACCTACAGCGGTTTGTGCTGAAACATCAGTGTAAAAGATGATTCTGCATTGATCGAGGGGCAAAATGTTGGAGGACATGGGGTATTCAAGTTCATACTGGATAAATTCTTGGGTCTGCAATTTGGATCAAAGACAAACAACATCAGTGGCAGTCAGGGAGGTAGCCCATTGTATCCAACGTGGATGTAATGCTTTTGCGGCGCTTGCCTTTGTGACGGCTTCAAAGGATGGTATTGGGGTAATGACAATCGGTTTCCCTTGGACTAGTGTCTTCTCCTTTATGATTGCCACCTGAACAGCAGACAGTGTTTTTTCTGTTGGTGCAAAATGCTGTTCTGCGTTAGAGTACAAGTGTAATTTGTATGCTATGGGTACAGTATCACCTTCATTGAATGTGACATACGTGAACCCGATGGCACCCAGAATGACCCGGATTACCAAATTAGTTTTGTCACATGCGCAAAAGCATGTCAATCTGTAATGCTCTAAGAATTTGTGTGTGTTGTGGTGTTCAGTGTTTGCATAGGAATTGGGGATGAATCAAGTGGTAAAGTGGTTTTATGCACTGGAATGTATGTTCTTCCAAAATTAAGGAAACATAGCAACGATTACAGTTTCTTGATGGTATTTGGTGGTTGCAATTGTGCACATTTCTCTAGGAATTGGAGAGGGAGGCTCTTTCCGTCATTTGATAGTTTGCATTGTAAAAGTAAGACACTAAAAAAAGCAATCTTTGTTTTCTTGAAATTTAATTTATATTTGTGTGTGTCGAATCCCAAAACAATGGGATCCACCCTCGCTAGGTGTGTATTGAGGTAGCCATGTGTCAGATAGATGCAATCGGCATAGGACAACACCTCAGGATCAGTATCATGTAATACTGATGTCACACAGGCTGAAAACAATCCTTGACTGTTCTTATACCCTTCAGGTAAGCAACTAACTCTACTCTGGAAACGCAATGCAGAGAGCGCGCTTAGATCCTGGCTTTCAGGTGCTAGATTTTGCCAGTTAACAAAAAAAAAAAAATAGAAATATCCAAGGTTTATTTCTATTTTCTGTGCACTACGTTGTTCATTAGTGCTATACTGTGTGAGTTTTGTATTGCAAATGTGCATGAGTGACTGTTTAAGTGTCTGTAATCTAAGACTATTCTATATGAATGGTCTGGCTTAGCTACTAGAAACAAAGGGTTATTCATGGGAGAAACAGGATTCAATAACACCCTGATTCTCAAGCTATGAGAGAATTTCCCTCACTGTTGCTTTAGCCTCATGTTTAACGGGATAGTGAGGTTGTCAACCTGTGAGATAATTTCACTCGCTGGTGCTTTAGCCTCATGTTTAATGGGATATTGAGGTTGTATCTGTGGAGTGGATCTTATCAAAATAACATGATACATTAAATCCCTGTCCCACCCCACATGGTTGCAGTACAGCGCTGGAGCCTGCGCCAAAGCCCAATCTGTGGCATAGGCTTCTTTTACTGTGTCAGGAACCAGGACTGAGCGAGAAGGCAAAATAACATCTTCCCCTTGTGTGAGTGCACAGACAAATTCAGGTGACCAATCTTTTTCTGCCAATAGTATGTCATAACTTAGTGTAAATCTTCCCCAGAAGATTACTTACTCAATGTCTCCCTCAATCTGTATTTTTAATGTGTAAACCCTGTCTGGTGGGGAGACGTACCTCTCTGTAATTTCAACTTCAAAGGAGTCGTTTGTTGCTGTCACATCCAGAAGCTTTCGAAGATTCTAGTGAACTACTGTGACCTCTGTTGCACTGTCAAGCAGTCACTGGCCACATCCTATTCTTCATTATTGTTATCAATATGTGTGGCATGTTCAGTCCAAATTGTTGCAACCTTTTTCTTTTCAACTGGGGTTTTTGTTGTGGAAGTTTTCCTTCCTTTTTAACTGAAATCTCTGAAAAGCGCTGACTCCATTCTTGGTTTCACATACTCATTTCAGTGGTCTGACCGTCCATCTACCTTGCTCCATTTGTCAGGTGAGTCCTAGAAGGAACGAGATATGGGTATGTATCAGTATACTGATATATGTTAGGAATTTTTTAAGTTTCACAATTTCTGAAATTATATATTTTCTTTCCCTTCTTAGGTCCTTTTATCTTTATTTATTTTTTGTTTAGCCTAGAGTTTCTTAGAGCCCTCCTGTGCTTGCTTAGCATTATCCTCACAGGAATTGCTTTGTGATTGTGCAATATTTCATCTGGCCCCCAGACTATCCCAACCTATACTGATATAGGTTTTGGAAATTATCTTTGGCAGCTTGCGTTCTTGATCTTGCTGAGGAACTTCTGAGCCTCTGGCATATTGCCAAAGCTGCTGCTTCCCCTTTAATATTACTAAAAAATATGTGAGGAGACTGTGGCAAGGTTGTCCTTTAGTTTCATCCTTAAATCCAGATCAGGGGCTGCCTGCGTTAATTTTGAATTTGTTTTAACACTTCCGGAAAATTAGCAATTGTGGGTTTATCATGCGTAGTAGTATTGATTGCAGCAAATATTCAGCCCCAAGTGGCACAGTCGTCTATGGAGGGAACCATTCCAAAAGGCAAGCGCATCGCGTGAATCCTTTGTTTATCTTGGGGTCCCATAGAGCAAAAGCTGCTTGCAGCCGATTTGTTTTTTGTGCTTTCCAAAACTGAATTTCCTCCAGTTTGTTGGGTGTTTTACCCATTATTGTATGAACTGTTGCTGAATTTATCACTGTTATAGCCAACTGGGGTACAGCTGAAGCAGCCCTCACTGAGAAGGTGTTTAATGTCCGCATTACAAATTGTACTAAAAGTCTACATATATCAAAGAGATTGTTGCATAGTATGTAATTCTGCTACTGGCATATTTTGTACATTAGGATGTGGTGCATATGGTGGCAATGCGGGTCATGTAGGTCCACCATTGCTTAAGGGACCTAATCTATCATGTTGAATTACATGTGGGGGGGGTGCATTCAAACCAATGTTGGTGTTCTTGATAAGTTAGAAGTATTTCTTAATGACTAAACTCTGTATCGTGTAGGTACATTTGCAACTGGGTGTATGAAAGGTATTTGTATCTTTTGACTGCAGGAAAATTGACTCATGAGTAAAACATTTCTGTTCTGTACACTTCATGTGCCTCTACCACAAATGACATCCCCACCCTGATCAGTGAACCCATTCGCAAGAAGATACTGTGTGACTTGTTTTCTATAGTTTATTGTTATATTTACTGATTCTGCATCATCCGTATCAAAAGATAGGAATCAATGTTGGAAAAAAAATCATAACTGAGCAGGTCACCCCTTCATCAGATAGTTAAAAGTGAAGTGGCTAAAAGATCCATATTTCTCAACAGCAACATTTGCAGAAAAAACTGGAACATATCCAGTCCTGCAATATGATGCACAGGTACATTATGCAAAGAAAACATCAGGGGCACACCACTGTTTACTCCTAACAAACAATTTGGTGGGGGGGGGGGGGGGGGGGGGAGGAAGGGGTGTGTCCAACATGGAGCCTATGTAGGAGCCTTCTCATGGAGTTCTGCTGCATCTGCCACTCCACATACCGGCCTGGGGGCTCCCCTGCCAGAATAAATGGCTTGCTAAGCGAGGGAGATACAGGTACATCCAATCTCCTGCCGGAGCCATACTGCACCAGAGAAAAAGCTCTCCTTTTGGAACAGTGGTCAGCCGCCCAATAGTTTCTGCTTGTAAAATGGTGGCTGCTGTGCGCTAAGGTGCCGGAGACCCCCAGTGAAGGATAAGGCCAGAGAAGCCCGTTGACCGGCAGAGAGTACGCATTTGTCCTTGCGCACCCACGCAAAGAACAAAGAAGCATTTGACCGGTGCTGCTGCCTCCCTGGGGGACCACTGCCAGCTTTAAAGGGCCAGTGTACCGAGCGGGTCAGGCCTGGAGGCCCTGTCACCAAGATTCAGCGCAGGTGTCCTCATCACCTGTGAACAGCCATTCCCTCCCCAGCCAGCGGAGAGGCTGAACTTTAGGAAGGGGAGGTGCAACCCAAACTTAAAAGGCCTGAATCCAGTAGCAAGATGGCAGCCCCAGGGACTGCTATTACAATGAGACAACAGAGCAGTGAGGGGCCCGGTAGCCAGTGACTAGAGGTGGGTCAAACACCCTCCCCGGAGGAAGACTTATATCAGCCCAAACACCACAGCCTCATTTGTGGCAGGACTAGCGCCTAGCACAGGAGGTACAGGAAAAAACAGGTTGCCTAGCCCTAGACCCGGAGCGGTGATCTCTGCCATGAGTGAGAGTGGAGGCCCAGCACAACTACATACATGGCGCACTGCATCGAGGGGATGCTGAGTGTCTACCATGACCACACCAACCACCGCTGGAGAGGCGCTGAACACCCTTTCAGCCAACTGTGAGGGGGTAAAGAGACAGTGACCTCTGCCAAGTCCCAGCACAACACAGACTCGCCTACCCCAATCCATTAGAGGAGCTGCAGCAATTGCCCTAAATTGGCAGCAGGTGTGTAGTGCACCCTACAACTACACCAGAGCACTTGCCTTGACGCTTGGAGAGTTTGAGGAGCGACTCCCTACGTTAACAGCCCTTCTCAGCCCGGGGTGCCAAGGTGCCATTGGTGACTGAGACATTCATTGTCCTTCTTGGAGGGCATCCCGTGCATCACATGCAGATTGACTGCTGCTAGGGCAACTCATCGGGCAAGAAAGATGCAACCATTAAGGACATCCATATGTGTGGAGCAGACCAGAGACCCCACATCTCCTTCGCAACCTCTCTGCTGTCCCACAGGATAGCCATACAAATGACAAAGCTCAAGTTACAGGCTGGTTTATGGAAACCTTTCCATGCACAATAACTTAGCGGCCCCTTAGGCAGGAGGAAGCTTGGGATATCAGGAAGGGCCAAAGTGAGATGGGAGAAATGGACCAACGGATCGACGCCTTGGAGCAGAGCAGCGACGCCAACGAAGAGGCACTCGAGGCATACCGCCGTGAGCCGACAGCTTTGAGATCAGAAGGGCATTCTCCAGAATCATCTGGAGGACATTGGGAACAGGTCCCACAGATCCAATATCCGAATCCAAAGAGTCTCCCAGCAAGCAAACTCTGGCAAACTGGAAGATTATGTAATCGGTTTTTTTCTACCATATAGTACCGCCACTTGCCAACAATTATATCATCCTGGACCACACTCACAGAGAAAGCTGCCCCTCCAATGTCCCTGGGGCACCACAGGATACTGACCTGTCAACACCACTATCGTCAGAAAGAAAAGACCATATCCTCAATGAGGGACCAAGGGTCTGTCACCTTTGCACGGTCAAAAGTTTGGATTTACCACAACCTCTCTCTCATCACTGTCCAACGCTGCTGAGCACTAAAGCTCCTTACCACATTCCCCAGGGAGAAAGGAGTCAAATATAAATAGGCATCCGCTATGCCTTATCTTTGTCTGGAATGGCAAGACTCATGTGCAACCTGGAGGAAGCCCGATGGGCCTTGGTATTGGAACAGGTGAGAGACAACCCTCCACCCTCACAACAGCAATGGACTCCGTCCCCAACTGCCCGGGTGAAGGGGCGTACATGGCACCCAAAATGGAATAAGAACAGCAAGCCCTCAGCTGACGAGAGTCAAAAAGAGCAGTCAACTTTGTTACAGCAACTGTATCAATGGGAACAATCCTCAGACCATATATCAGACTGATGGTGACCGATAATGACACCCACCTTGGTTACGGGCGGGTTGATGACTGTCTACATTGTACGAGGCAGGTAACCCTCCTTTATCCTTTGGTTCCCTACCTACAGCCTTGTAAGCCTCCCTGTAATACTGCCTACCTACCACATTCTCACTTAAGAGTGTAGTGGAGCTCTAATCCCTGCTATTCTCCTACTCTGGTTTCACACCAGTGACATGGACCCTGACCACATAACATTCTGGAATATGACTTCCAGAGCAACTGTTTTCACCTGTTTGGCCGTTTCCCCACTCATCCGATGCGCCAAGATCATCTCAACTTGGTGTCTTCCTCACAACATACCAACATGATTGGCGGATCAGGAGGACCTATGGTGTTGTCCTCAGGGTGGGAGGCTTGGGAATTCTCTGACACAGAGGTAATGAGGGAATGGGTAGAAGTGGACCTATCTCTAACAACCTGAAATCTAGTTACCTGGCCTTTTGGAGTGAAAGGTGCCCTACTAGTATGTGACCCCCCCTCCCACTACCAGCTTCACTAGATGGCCTGTTAACTGAAAGGTATTTGGAAGTACCCTCCCCAGAGTCCTCAGGGACCTCCACTGGAACTATCTGGGTACCCCCTCCTCTACCTCCTGATCCTGGGTTTGACCAGTCTGGTTCTGGTCACTTTCAAGGAGAACGCTGAGAAGGAGATCTTTGGTGGGGTTCTTACCAATCCCTAAACTCCTTTCTATACAGAGACCCCTCACACCTTTAAGGTTTAAATTGTCGTAAGTTGTCTGCACAACTTTGGGAGTGGCCTCTACTACAGACACAGTGGAAAGAAAGAGCTTAGGGGAGAGAGAAAAACTTTAGAAAAACTTTTAAATAAAAGAAACAAACTTTTTAGAAAGTTGTTAGAAAGAGAGTTAGACTGTTTAGGTTAACTGTGTATATTTTTAAGTATTTAGAATATGGTTTTCTTATGAAAAGCACCAATGACAAAGTGGTAAAGCAGTTCCAAGTACTTATCCCACCGCTGCACCACCAATGTAGGAGGCTGGCCTGGCTTATAGTGGGTACCAATGGTACTTACAACTTGTGCCAGGTCCAGTTATCCCTTATTAGTAGTGTTCTAGCACCTTAGGCTGATAGAGGTAGCTATAGCAGAGCAGCTTAGCCTGAACTAGGAGACATGCAAAGATCCTACTATATCATTTATATAATATAGGTACTATATCATAAGAAAGACAATACTCAGGGTTACTAAAAATAAAGGTACTTTATTTTAGTGACAATGTGCCAAAAATATCTCAGAGGATATACTCCCTCAGGAGGTAAGTAAAATACACAAAATATACACACAAACCAAAATCAGTTAAGTAAAACAGTCAGAAAGAAGTGCAAACACTGTAGAATACAATAGGATGCAATAGTCCTAGGTGCAACACAAACCATATACTAAGAAAGTGGAATGCGAACCACGAATGGACCCCCTAGGCTAGTGTAGCATGTAGAGGGTCGCTGGGAGTGTAGGAAAACACTAAGGGTGTCCAATACACCCCAACCCAAGACCCTGGAAAGTAGGAGTAAAGTAATACTATTTCCCCAGAAACACACTAAAGTCGTGATAGAGTATTTTGCAAAGACCACAACAGGCTGCAAAGCACTGAAGACGGATTCCTAGACCTGAGGACCTGCAAAGGAAGGGGACTAAGACCAAGAGTCGCAAAAGTGTCCAGGGTGGGGGCAGGAGCCCACTAAACCCCGAATGAAGGTGCAAAATGGCTGCCTCCGAATGGAAGAAGCTGAAGATTCTGCAACAACAAAAGGTGCTAGGAACTTCTCCTTGGTGCAGATGTCCCACGGCATGCTGGAGGATGCAGAGTTGTTTCCTTGGTAAAAGACCGCAAACAAGCCCTGCTAGCTGCAAGAGTCACAGTTGAAGAAAAAGGGTGCTGCCCGGGCCCAGGAAGGACCAGGATGTTGCCACTTGGGAAAGGAGACAGAGGGGGCCCTCAGCAACATAGAGAGCACACGCACAAGAAGGTAGCACCCACAGAAGTACTTGAACACAGGCTCAAGAATTCTGAATACGGCGGTCATCTCAACACTGCAAAAGAGGGTCCCACGAAGCCGGAGATCAACTCAGGGAGCTGAGCATCGCAGGACAGAGTGCTGGGGAACTAGGCTTGGCTGTGCATGAAGAATTTTGTGGAAATGTGCAATGAAGCTCTGGTAGCTGCAGTGCACAGGATTACTGTCTGGAGAGGGGAGGCAAAGACTTACCTCCTCCAAATTTGGACAGTTGGACCACTGGACAGTCTGGGTCACTTGGGTCCACCACCTGTGTTCCAGGGGCCACGCTCGTCAGGATGAGAGGGGTCCCAGAGTACCGGTAATGCTGAAGTTTGGTGCCTGCTGAAGCAGGGGGAAGATTCAGTCGACTCACAGGAGATTTCTTTGTGGCTTCCAGTGCAGGATGAAGGCAGGCAGCCCCCAAAGCATGAACCACCAGGAAACAGTCAAAAAGCAGGCAGAGTTAGGCGCTACAATGTCATTGGTAGTCTTCTTGCTACTTTGTCGCAGTTTTGCAGGCGTCCTGGAGCAGTCAGCGGTCGATCCTTGGCAGAAGTCGAAGAGAGAGGTGCAGAGGAACTCTGGTGAATTCTTGCAAGTCGTTATCTGAGAAAAAGCAGACAGGAGAGACCATAAAAAGCCCTCAGAGGAGAATAGGCCACCTAGTCACGTAAGCACCTTTCAGGAGGGGTCTCTGATGTCACCTGCTGGCACTGGCCACTCAGAGGCCTCCAGAGTGCCCTCACACCTCTGGATCCAAGATGGCAGAGGTCTGGGACACACTGGAGGAGCTCTGGGCACCACTCCTGCGGTGGTGGTGGTCAGAGGAGTGGCCACTCCCCTTTCCTTTGCCCAGTTTCGCGCCAGAGCAGGGACCGGGGGTTCCCTGAACCAGTGTAGACTGGCTTCTGCAAGGAGGGCAATATCTGAGCCCTTCAAAGCATTTCCAGAGGCTGGGGGAGGCTACACCTCCCCAGCCTTCAACACCTCATCATCAATCTTTCTTTATTTCGGCTGTAAGCCATAAAAGTAGACAAAACAAAACATAACATGATTAAGAAACATAGCACTTTAAGATTTTTAAAAATGTGTAGATAATATTGTTTTTAAACATTTTTGTTTTTACAAAATCGCAAGACATATAAAAATATTAGATCGTTAAATTTTAATTGATTGAACCCAAATTCTATCAGACTAATTAATTATAATCTAAAACCAAATTATTAAAAGCACGTAATTATCAAAGTTTTAGTTCATGTCTCCTATATTTTTTTACAAAACCCTCGCCGCTGGAGGACCAATTTTTAATTTATATCTTTTTTTTTTTTTTTTTTTTAAACCCCTAAATAAAGTTATGGTCACAAATTTATAAAACATGCAAATCATCATTATTCTTTAACTAAAAGTCCAGACCATTAAGGCTATAGCTTCATCCAATTGAGAACTGATATATTAAATGAATATGGTCTAAAACCAATGTGTTGGGATTACACATTTATAATAGTTATTTTGTTCTTATTGACCATGCACTTCGTAGGTATCCCACCACAGAGAAAACTATTTTATCACTTGTATCAGTTGTTAGGAGTCGTAATGCCGTATTCCATTCCCTTATTCCAATTTCCCTACATAAGGGAGCAATCCACTTTTTCCTGGGTACCAGATATCTAGGGCAGAAAAACATAAAGTGCGCAAGTGACTCTTTTGTCTTTTGACAGTGATGGCAGTATATTGAATTGCAGTCCTCCGATCTCCATTGCGCTGTAAATGACTTAAGCGGAAGAGTCCCTAGTCTAAACTTAATAAATAGTGTTTTGGTATATGGAGGATTTACATTATCCATGTAAGCCTCAAACTTGGGACTGCATTTGTGGTCTAAGAAGTGCAAAGTCAGACTGCCATGGTTTTTAACCAAGTTTGGGTCAAAATGTTCTCCCAGTAGCACTTTTTTACACGTTCCTTTATTTCCTTTACCAAATTGTGGGGAGCACTCCACACCTCCTCCATTTTGAGAAATTTACACGTGTCTCTGATGTATCTAAACCAAGGGATCTTTAGTACACTGTTATTTGCGAGAAATTCATCTAGTGCTGCATGGAGAGTATGCCGGTCCTCTGAGGTCCAAAGATTAATCCAATACATTAGGGGTCTTAGTGCAATTTCATTGTGTATTTCATTTAGGGCTAAATCAAATCTGAGCGGAGTGAGAGGGGTGCTCATCGGCAACTTTAGGAAGTTTCGAATAAACCGGTTTTCTACAGTGGTCAGACATCTAGAATTAGTATGGCCCCAAAGCTCGGCACCATAAGTTGAGGCCGCTACTGCCACTGCTTTATAAACGGTGATGGCAGGTGTTATCTCCCCCTCATAGGTATTAGCTATTTTTTTGGCTATCACTATAGCCCTTTGCCTAAGTATTGTCAGACTCTTCTTGATCTGTGCCGACCAACGTTGGTCGTCGCTTAGCCTGATCCCCAAGTAGTCAAATTGTCTGACTCTCTCCACTAATTGGCCTGCTATCGTCATTTTTCCCCTAAATAATTTGTGTGGGTTAAAGGCCATAAACTTAGATTTTGTTAGATTAATTTCAAGTCCTCTGTTGGAGCAAAAATTATAAAAGGTATCCAGTTAGTTTTGCAAACCCATAGGTGTTCTTGAAATTAATAAGGTGTCATCGGCAAACATTAAAATAGGGACCGGAGTTCCAGCTAGTCTAGGGGCATCATGATTACAGTGTAGCAATTGGTCCACAGCACCATTTATATAAAGATTAAATAGTGTTGGTGCCAAGATGCAACCCTGCCTAACCCCTCTATTGACGGGTATGGCTTCCGTTAGGTCACCACTATCTGACCAACGAACATGGGCATAAGTCCCTTCATGGAGGTATCTAATCAGTCTTAGTAGTTCGCTATTGGGGTGATAACTCTCCATAACTTCCCATAGTGTATCCCGAGGGACCGTGTCAAAAGCAGCTTTTAAATCGATAAAAGCTACATACAATTGGCTTTTATTGAGTGACAGGTATTTCCAGCAAAGGAGGTTGAACCTAAATGCCTGGTCTATTGTACTCACTCCTCTTCTGAAGCCTCCCTGGAATTCGGAGAGAATTTGGGAATCCTCTATCCATGTCTGTAATCTGTTAAGCACTTGCTTAGCGAAGATTTTTTGACTAACATCAATAAGGCTGATAGGCCTATAATTGTCAGGTTGATCCCTTGGCCCTTTCTTATAGATAGGGACTATGACTGCTCCTTGCCATGTGATAGGGAGTCCTCCCCCCCTCAATATCTCATTACTAAGTGCATTTAGATACAATGACCACGTTGTCAGACGAGAAAGATATAGATCTCCTGGGATGCCATCAAGACCAGGGGCCTTTCCCTTGCGTGTAGATTTGAGAGCCTCTGTTGTTTCTTTTAAGGAAAATAGGTCCAGATCAAATTTGGGTGGTGTTATACTCCCCCACGTTAAGATATTGCCAACAGAATCATTAGGTTTTAGTAGGGGTGTAATTGTACTGTTGATATGTGGTTTCCTATATATATTTGAAAAGTGCGTCATCCAAATTTCTGGCTGGATAACAGGGTAGCTTCCCATTTCTTGGGGGCTACTCTTATCTGACACTAGCTTCCAGAATAGGTTAAGATCCTTCTCCTGGAGCGCCACAACCATCTTATTCCAATTCCTATTCGTCCATTCTTTTTTTGCATTTTTAAGTGTGTCTTTGTATACAGACCTATTCTTCCTTATCTCTCTTGGGTTCCCTTCCTTAAGTGCTACCAATAACTGCGTCTTAGCTTGGCGGCAGGGATTGGAGAACCACCTAGAGGTTTTAATCACAGTCTCTGTCCGCCTCCTTACCGTCTGGAAGTGTGGTTTTAGTCGGGTGACCAAGGTGTTATGAAGATAGACCAAGTCTACCAATTTGATGTTTGTATGTTTCAAGGGAGAGAGTGTTGTTGCGAGCGATCTATAGATCGCTAGCTGAAAATTCGCATCACTTTCAACCCGATCCCATTTCACATTTTTACGATCGTTGATCCTAGTGAGGACACTATTTGAAGTCCACGTTGACAGTGTCTTGGAACTAAATAAAATAGTGGAAAAGGAGGTGCTTAAGGCTAGATGGTCACTGTCCATACGTGGGAGAACTATCATGTCAGTTAGGGATTTGCAGAGGGCGTCATTTACTAAAACATAGTCCAGATGACTAGTGTATACGCCTCTCCTATATGTAGGTGACGCCGGGTTATCTGATCTGGTATTCCCATTGACTATTCTTAATCCCTTTATTTTTATTAGGTCTTCCAATAGTTCTGATACTCCTCCTTCTTTCTTAGATGTAATTTGCACAGGCCCTGATCTATCCCATGAATCTGTGAGCTGGGTTCCCTCTTGCTGATTACCATAGCTGCAATTCAATTGCATATTGAAGTCACCCGCGGCCATTATACCCCGCCCATTAGGTAGGCAGTTAAAGAAATCTACTATTGAACTCATCTGAATGGTCTGGGTCCTTTGAGTGCCAGGTCTGATATATACATTTACAATTATTATATTAACTGGACCTTTAACGGTACTGATTTCAATCGCAACAGCTAGTAGATCCCTCGTAGGGGATACTATCTCTTTGACTTTTGGGAACAGGTCGTGTTTTAACCAAATTATCAGGCCGCCTGAAGCCCTACCTGATGGCGATGGTAATGCCGCCTTCTGAAAGGTCCAGTAGCCTTCTCTATTTACTACAGATGACGCCCATGTCTCCTGCAGTAAAATAATGTGATGTTGATCTATAAATCTGCACCAGTCAGGATTATCTATTTTCTGAGTCAGGCCTGCCACATTCCAGGATAGGATCTTGATCGGTAAGTCATGGTCTTGCCCATTTTCTGATAGATTTTCCCTATTCTCATATATACAAATTATTTCTTGCTGGGGCTTCTCCTTTGGCGAGCCACTGGAATATATTTTGGGCTCTGCTCCCAGAATATTAGATAGGTCATTTTTTGTGTTATAGGAGTCAGGCTGGGTTATGCCATCACTCCCAACTTCAGCGGCAAAGGCTTCACGTCAATCTATGTCAGAGATATGGCTTTGCTTTCGATCCCTACTCTGCGGGCAAGGATACTGGGCCATTATAGTGTTGTTTCTCTCTTGTGGGAACCGGTTTAGTTGGGGAAGTTTGTGGACAAATGTCATTTGGGAGAAGGTACCCGGTCTCATTCTTTCCTCAAGTGCCAAAAGACCCTTAGCTAGATTCTGACTCATCAATTTTATCCCTATGAGATCAGATGTTGAGCCTATTTTTGTGAGTCTCTGTGCGATGACTATATCGTCCCTTATAATGGATCTACATTTCTTGGTCTTTCTTATCCAATGTATAACTTTGTTTTTAAGAGAATCCCCTTGCTCAATTTGATCTTTACTTAACTTGGGGACCTTTGTTATATAAATATCATAAATATTATGTCTAGGCTGACTTTTGAAGTTATTTCCCAAGGGGTGTTTGGGGCTTTTATCTAGATGTCCTTCTCTGTACATCTTCCAATTGTTCCCTGTATCCAAGGGTGGGTTATAGTTATTACGAACACACGCTACAGGAGGTGCGTTATTGCCCCCCTGGGTAGTCTGTGTTACCATTTCGACCCTTTGGCCCCTACACCTTTGTGGGATAGATGTTTCCGATGTTTCAACTAACTTTGGCAGAATATTAGGATCTGATTTTTGTGGTGTCTTCCTTATATCCCCAATTACTGCTGATATGCTATCCAGCTTCTCATATATCATATGGGTAAAAGATGTAAGATGTTCTCTAAGACCTAAAATTTCATCTCTTAACTGCGCTAACTGAAAGTCAGCTAAATGGTCTTCCTGAGTGGGTATGGCTGGAACTGGCTCCTCAATTTCCCTTGAGATAATTCTCTCTAATTCAACTGGTGATGGTAAAACAAGGGGTAAGAAGCGATTATTGCAGTTTGGCAGGGGGGGTGCGTCATCTTGCTGGTTAGACAGATTTAATTTAGGGCTCGCTGTTGGATTATTTAGAATTTCTAGCTTCCTAAGTTCTGTGCTGGTGCCTTGAAGTATAGATCTCTGCGAGTCTCTGTGCACAGGGGCGAAGAAAGATTTTATGACATTGGAGGAGGAGGGAGCATCTTTTCTACAAGATCTTGAAGGTTTGGTGGCTAGCAAACTCTCCACTTCCTCTATTAGGTCATCGATTTGGGTGAGCGTACAATTTTCGGCCGCGTGTTGGGGTGCTCTTTTTGCCCTTCCCTGCTCAGTAGGATTGCTGGTAGCTTTTCTTTTCCCCATCTTGATAAGCTATTAACCTCAAGGACGTTATAGCTAAAGCGCGAAGGGGAAGTTATGAATACCTTGAGTAATATATTCCAGAAACCGATAGGCCCTAATTGAAAGGTAGCGCGATATAGGTAAGGTTGTTTATACTTAAATAAACCCAGGCGCACTACTTTTAAGGGGCATCACATTTGAGCCTACCTAGTTCAAAACATTAGGGGGGTGGCCCTGCCCTGGCTCTTCCTGGCAAGGACGGGTAAGGACGGGCCCGCCCTTGGCCCAGGCTTCGCCCGGGTGCCGCCCGCGCGCGTCCTGCGCAGCGGGAGCGCATCAATGTTTTTAAAGGGCTCCTTGCCCTGACGTGTGGCGGCTGACCCCTCCTCCTTCTCCACAAAGCGCTACACGCGGCAGCGCGTCAATGTTTTTAAAGGGCTCCTTGCCCTGACGTGTGGCGGCTGGCCCCTCCTCCTTCTCCACAAAGCGCTACCCGCGGCAGCGGGAGCGCGTCAATGTTTTTAAAGGGCTCCTTGCCCTGACGTGTGGCGGCTGGCCCCTCCTCCTCCTCCACAAAGCGCTACCCGCGGCAGCGGGAGCGCGTCAATGTTTTCAAAGGGCTCCTTGCCCTGACGTGTGGCGGCTGGCCCCTCCTCCTTCTCCACAAAGCGCTTCCAGTGCAGGATGAAGGCAGGCAGCCCCCAAAGCATGCACCACCAGGAAACAGTCAAAAAGCAGGCAGAGTTAGGCGCTACAATGTCATTGGTAGTCTTCTTGCTACTTTGTCGCAGTTTTGCAGGCGTCCTGGAGCAGTCAGCGGTCGATCCTTGGCAGAAGTCGAAGAGAGAGGTGCAGAGGAACTCTGGTGAATTCTTGCAAGTCGTTATCTGAGAAAAAGCAGACAGGAGAGACCATAAAAAGCCCTCAGAGGAGAATAGGCCACCTAGTCACGTAAGCACCTATCAGGAGGGGTCTCTGATGTCACCTGCTGGCACTGGCCACTCAGAGGCCTCCAGAGTGCCCTCACACCTCTGGATCCAAGATGGCAGAGGTCTGGGACACACTGGAGGAGCTCTGGGCACCACTCCTGCGGTGGTGGTGGTCAGAGGAGTGGTCACTCCCCTTTCCTTTGCCCAGTTTCGCGCCAGAGCAGGGACCGGGGGTTCCCTGAACCAGTGTAGACTGGCTTATGCAAGGAGGGCAATATCTGAGCCCTTCAAAGCATTTCCAGAGGCTGGGGGAGGCTACACCTCCCCAGCCTTCAACACCTATTTCCAAAGGGGGAGGGTGTAACACCCTCTCTCAGAGGAAATTCTTTGTTCTGTCTTCCTGGGACTGTTCTGCCCAGACCCCAGGAGGGCAGAACCCGGTCTTTGGGGTGGAAGCAGCAGTAGCTGCAGAGAAAACCCCAGAGAGCTGGTTTGGCAGTACCCGGGTTCCATAGTAGAGCCCCGGGGATGCATGGAATTGGCTCCTCAATACCAGATTTGGAATGGGGGGACAATTCTATGATCTTAGACGGGTTACATGGCCATATTCAGAGTTACCATTGTGAAACTACATATAGGTATTGACCTATATGTAGTGCACGTGTGTAATGGCATCTACGCACTCACAAAGTCCGGGGAAATTGCCCTGAACTATGTGGGGGCACCTTTGCTAGTGCAAGGGTGCCCTCACACTTGGTAACTTTGCACCTAACCTTCAGCAAGTGAAAGTTAGACATATAGGTGACTTATAAGCTACTTAAGTGCGTGAAAATGGCTGTGAAATAACGTGTGTTATTTCACTCAGGCTGCAGTGGCAGCCCTGTGTAAAGGTTGGTCTGAGCTCCCTATTGGTGGCAAAATAAATGGTGCAGCCCATAGAGATCTCCTGGAACCCCAATGCCCTGGGTATCTAGGTACCGTATACTAGGGAATTATAAGGGTGTTCCAGTGTGCCAATTGAAATTGGTAAAAGTGGTCACTAGCCTATAGTGACAAATTTAAAGGCAGAGAGAGCATAAGCACGAAGGTTCTGGTTAGCAGAGCCTCAGTGACACAGTCACTACACAGGTATACACATTCTGGCCACAAACTATGAGCACTGGGGAGCTGGCTAGCAGGATCCCATTGAGACAGGCAAAAACAAACACATACATGTAAAAATGGGGGTAACATGCCAGGCAAGATGGTACTTTCCCACAGATCCTTTCCTGTGGTGTTGCAGAAGTTGTGCTGCTAATGGCATACCCTCTACTTTTAAACTAAAGTTAAGGTTCTAAGCTTCAAAATCCGAGGCCTCAACATCCCAGTGAAATGGCTTGCACTTCTCGCTATGCTGAAACATTTACACTGTGACATGCGTCTCCTGTAAGACAACTCCTTCAGCAGGACTAGGGCTTTATGAAGTCCAGGTGGATTGGCTGGCAGTACTTCTCCTCTTTGCCCAGGAAGACAGCATGAGTGGTGATCCTCCTAGCGACGCACTTTCAGGGATAAGTGCTCCGGGTACATTTGGAGCTAGCTGGCAGGCTTCTCTCCTTACGAATTTCCCCCTACACCTTCACTGTGGCCAGCATCTATGCCCCCAATGAACGGCAGGAAGCCTATATTCAACAAGCAGTGGGGTGGGTGCTCACGTCTCTTGATGCTGATGTTTTAATGGTGGGGGTGTGGGAGGGGACTTCAGTTTGGTGTTGGAAGCCCTCCTGGATCAGTTGGCCCAAAGGACAGGCCAAACTGGGGCATTCATGACACACAGATGGCAGAGGCTGACAGAGGCAGGACTGATGGTCGTCTGGGGGTCCCGAAACCCGCAACAAAATACTACCCCTTTTTTTCTGCAGCAGACCAGCCATATGCCAGGATTGATTGCTTTCTTGCCACTCCTGTCAACAACTACACAGACATCAGGGTTGCTGCCCTATCGGCCCATGCCTCGATCTCTATTACTCTACGCACACCCATCACGGGACCGCTGTCACACGTGTGGCACCTGTTCCCCAAGCTATTAACTTACAAGCCTAACACTACAGAAATTAGAAATGCCATACAGGCCTACCTCCTTTCCAATGATAACTGAGATACTTCAGTAGTGATACTTTGGGATACTCATAGGCCAGTAGTGAGGGAGCCTTTATAACTATATCCGCAAAACTCAAAGACAGTTGGGGCAATTGTTCTACATTGGAGGACCAAGTGAGGGCCTTAGAAGATACCCACAGACAATCCAGTTCACTTAAGATAAGATGCCAACTCACACTGGCCAGGGACCAACTTAAAGCATTAGATGTGGACGCTGCTGAACACACACTTGTCCGCACAAAGCAGAAGTACTATGCTGGAGGCAACAAGGCTGGCGCCTTTTCTTCCATCAGCTGAGGGTGCAAGTCAAACGCCATAGGGTTGCAGAAACCTGGGGTCACTCTGTAACTAAGTTATGCCAAGATGACGGAATAGCAGCAGAACTTGAACGCTTCTTAGTTGAGCTGTACTCAGCAGAGCAGCTCAGTGACACATAGTTCTCTGTATATATAGTCCAAGGTCATCTTACAAGCCTCACCAGTAGTTTAGCACTCCATCTAGAAAGGGACATCACAGTCAAGAAAGTCTTTGGAGCCACAGGGAAACTCCAGTTGGACCTAACCAGGATGGCTTTACCTTCTCTTTCTATAAAATCTTTAATGCACAGCTGGCACCCATATTGACCAGACTACAATTCCTTTAGCGAAAACAATAAGTGATGGACGGAATGCTGAACATTGTCAAACATTCACCCCCAGTACAGTGATCTGGGCCTAAATCCATCGTTTTTTTGCTGCCCATGCCATTCCAGTTTGGACCCAGCCACATGCAAATCAGTCTTGACCCTGTTCCCCATGGGAACAGTCCAGGCTGAACTGCTAGGCCAGGTCTTCCCTGGACTGGAAACAAGCATCATGGGACCGGTTTCGGGGTTTCACCCCTCATCAGCCAGGCTAGCTTGAATTCAGTGGCATGGGAAGCACGGGACCCACGTCTGGGTATACCCTTCCCACTTAGGGCGACAAATGCAAAAACAATAAGTGATGGACGGAATGCTGAACATTGTCAAACATTCACCCCCAGTACAGTGATCTGGGCCTAAATCCATCGTTTTTTTGCTGCCCATGCCATTCCAGTTTGGACCCAGCCACATGCTAATCAGTCTTGACCCTGTTCCCCATGGGAACAGTCCAGCCTGAACTGCTAGGCCAGGTCTTCCCTGGACTGGAAACAAGCATCCACGTCTGGGTATACCCTTCCCACTTAGGGCGACAAATGCATAAACAATAAGTGATGGACGGAATGCTGAACATTGTCAAACATTCACCCCCTAAGTGGGAAGGCTATGCCCAGACGTGGGTCCCGTGCTTCCCATGCCACTGGATTCAAGCTAGCCTGGCTGATGAGGGGTGAAACCCCGAAACCGGTCCCAGGATGCTTGTTTCCGGTCCAGTGAGGACCTGGCTTGGCAGTTCGGGCTGGACTGTTCCCATGAGGAACAGGGTCAAGACTGATTTGCATATGGCTGGGTCCAAACTGGGGTGGCATGGTGAGCAAAAGAACGATGGATTAAACCCAGATCTGTGACTGGGGGTGAGTGTTTGACAATGTTCAGCATTCCGTCCATCACTTGTTGTTTTTGCTTTGTCGCCCTAAGTGGGAAGGGTATGCCCAGACGTGGGTCCCGTGCTTCCCATGCCACTGGATTCAAGCTAGCCTGGCTGATGAGGGGTGAAACCCCGAAACCGGTCCCAGGATGCTTGTTTCCGGTCCAGTGAGGACCTGGCTTGGCAGTTCGGGCTGGACTGTTCCCATGAGGATCAGGGTCAAGACTGATTTGCATATGGCTGGGTCCAAACTGGGGTGGCATGGTGAGCAAAAGAACGATGGATTAAACCCAGATCTGTGACTGGGGGTGAGTGTTTGACAATGTTCAGCATTCCGTCCATCACTTGTTGTTTTTACAATTCCTTTAGCGAGCAGGGTACCATTAATGATACAAGGAAGACCGCTGTTACTACAGCCATTCTTAAACCTGGGAAGGACCATACTCTCTGCCCTTCATACTATCCAATTTCACTTCTAAGCGTAGATGCAAAACTTTTTATCAGCATACTTGCCGCTCGTTTGGACCCATATATGCTGGGGCTGAGTTAGCCAAATAAATCCAGGTTTATTCCCGGGAGAAACTGCAGCAATAATTCTAAGCGGATCCACCATCTTATTGATAAAACAACCTCAATCCCGTATGACAGCTTTGTTATTATCAATCTACACTGAAAAAGCATTCAACCGAGAACACTGGCCTTTCCTTCAATTGATCTTAGTCATGGCGGGTTTGGGCCTGAGCTTCTGCAGCTGGGTCTGGTCCCACTATGTCAGCCTCAGTGTTTCTACGTGGGTCAATGAGTTGTTGTCCAAGCCTTTCAAAGTTTGACAAGGGACTCATCAGGGATGCCTTTTGTCTCCCCTTGTACTCACTCTCTATATGGAGCCCCTTATCAAGTGGATCCAGGTGCACAAACTGGCCATCTATGCGGATGACATTCTTGTGGCCATCACTCAACCTCATAGTTCCCTGCCTCCGCTAATGCAAGAGCTTGAGACATTTGGCAGAGTCTCTGGCTAAAAGATTAATGTGCAGAAATCACAGGCCCTTAATCTCACCATCCCGCTTGGTGAGAGAACTCGGCTGGAGAACCTTTCCCCCTTTCCCTGGACAACTCAGGGTGTCCAATACATAGGTATCCTACTGTTTTCCACCACTGATAAAATGGCAGAACGCAACTATGCATCCCTGCTGGCCATTGCCCGCTCTATAGTTCAGTCTTGGCAATGGGGACGATATTGTGGCTTGGTAGGATAGCAGCCATCAAGATGTCCTTTCTCCCAAGGATTCTCTATTTAATGCAGACGTTCCCCCTGCAGCAACCATCCACACATCGTATAGAGGCTCCATAGGTTTATCCACACATTTATCTGGGATGGCAAATGGGCACGTATGGCTAGGATGCATGCCTATCTGCCAGTGGGGGGAGGAGGGACTGGGTATCCCCTACTTGGTGGCCTCCTATCAGGCAGCATAGTTGAGATACATGGTAGAATGGCAGTGGTCGAGCACAGAGAAAAAGCAATGTTTTATAGACCAAGCCATCAAAGACATACACATATGGAAAATACTCTGGCTACTCAAGAAACACTGCACGCCAGAGGTATACATCTCCCCAGTGGTGAGGGAGACTATTAAGACATGGAACAGGGTTCAATTAGCTAAAAAAAAATAACTCTGCACACCTCTTTCACTACTCACACCCGTAACTGGGAACCCAGACCTCCCACCCGCATTGCCCATCACCCTTAAGTACTGGGTAACACATCCTCTTATATGCCATTTTGCAAGCAGACCCCTCACGAACCTTGAAAAGTGGCTTCTCACCCGCCACAATGACTAACATATCCTCTCTGATATTTATGCCTCTCAACACCCTCCCAAATTCTAGTAAACCACCAGTCCATGTATGCTGGGAGCTGGAGTGTGAACGCCCATTCTCCGATAAGGAATGGTCAGATATCATGCATTTCGGCAGCACCATAGCCCATAGAGCATCGTTGGAAGAAACCCTAATCAATATCACCCATTACTGGAGTTACACACCAGAAAAAGTGACAAGTGGAAGCGAGGTGGCAATGACAGCTGTTGGCGCAATTGTGGCCAAACCGGCACATCGTCTCACCTCTTATGGCATTCCCCTAAATTGGACGGCTATTGGACCAACATTCTAGCAGACACTGGCAAAATGCACAACACGGAGACAGCCAGATTTTCCAGTTATATTTTATTGGGTCTCTCCACTGCTTTAACCTACACACTTTGGTCAACAAAGGGAAAAGCCACCAACCTCGCTCTCTGTGAAGCCAAACAGGTCCTATTGTCAAAATGGGGCACAGAGGTGGTTGCCCCAGAGACAGATTGTGGGACCTTCTTGGTATGGAAAAGCTGACGGCTTTTGAAGAATATAAGCTTCCAGTATTTGAGAAAACATGGAGGTCCATGCCTTTGGTTCCTGATGCAGAGCTTCTGGGAGTTGGAATGTCCTGCATACCTGCGAGTGCTTCGCCTCACAGCTGAGACCCCTAATGAGACTTGATAGTCCCTCTGCTTTGTTTTCCTACCTAGACTATGTTGAGAGTTAACAGTAATTGGTGAGCACCTCACCATCCTTCCTTGTTCCCTTTCCCTCCCTCCCCCTACCTCTCCAAAGGACATTTGCTCTCAACTCATTTCCTCCAACCTCTGTCCCTTCCGCACTTTAGCTTCCCAATTGTTACTCATTCACATTATTTTTTCCTCACCAGCTGGTGGATGTAGGTGAGGTTGTGTTGTCTTTGTTTCCTGTTTTGATTTTGTCTATATGAAAACCAATAAAACCGATTTAATCTTAACAATAAAAACAAAAATCTACAACCAAACCAGAAATGTTTTATCTTTACTGCATAATTTGAATTCTGTATAACTCTTTCATATCAAAGCATAAATTATGCCTTGCTAACACATTAGACTATGCATAAACAAAAAACTAGTTTAATGCATGGCTGTTTCTCAGAGTCCTAGCAGCTTTCTATCTAAATTAATACAAATGTTTTCACAGTTTGAGCTACTAGTCTCGTCAGAATACATAACAATTACCCTGTTCTATTTAACTTAATTGATCCTCAAAAATAATGGCTTAAAAACTTATGTAGAACACCACAACTACATCAGAAACATAATCCTGTCTAGTATCCACATGCATGATAATGTTACTAAGAGTGAAGCATCCCCTTAACACATCTATTCTTGCTCATGGCACTGGCCCAAGAAGAATTTCCATAAATTGTATGAAACAATGTAAAACATCACTATTAACTATATCCATTACGTTTGATTAAATCAATGTCATCGAGATCCCTCAGAGTACCGCAGTACTGATTCACAAAGCGCTTCTGAACCTCACCAGGGGTAAAAAATATATATATATATATATATATATATATATACATACATATACATATATATACATATACACACACACATCACTTCCATACTATAATCACTTGGATTCCTCTTGACTTAAATGGTGTCAATGTGCTAGAAGAATGTAATGATGCCAGTCTTGTCAAGCAGCACTGTTGTCTGTGTGAGCCTCACATGTATTTCTCCTACACTGAAGGAGCCATTTTTCAAGAGATACTAATGTTCGCATCAGGTCTGTAATCTTGCACCTGGCACTGCCGTGCACTCCAAAGACCTTTGTGCCTGTGCCATTCTGTTCCATATAACTTTCGGCTGCACTTCCAGTATTCCTGCAGTAACCAGCAGGCCAAGGTCCGTGTACCATCAACCACATTCCATAAAATTCTTGCTGTATTCTAAGACTGACCGATCTTCCTCTGCATCTGGCACAAGGAACAATCAGATTAAGCAGTCGGTGTTGACCAAGGCTGTTCAGGGAGAGCAGACATGATACTCTGCACTAATGTAGGTCTACAGAGCGTGATGCAAGATACATTTAACCGTACTAGTGTGTCCCTAGATAAAAGCACAGAGATATTAGAGACAGAAACATGAGTGACGATCAGAAGGATTGTTAAATACCATAAAACTTCTTAAAGTTACTGAGCATTTGATCTTGTATCCCATTTCTCAAAGTTGATGGCTTTTCACACATTTATCACCCCTTCCCCCTTCCCCCAAGCCCCCACCAGTCGAATTTTAAAGAGGAAGGGCTTGGCAGTTTCACAACTCAAAGTGCTACTTAGTTGATTTGACGCCAAGAAGAAGGGCAATACTGGTCACACAGATCGCCCTACTGCCACAAAGGCCTCAAAGAACAGCCCTGATCAGGACTAAGTAAAAACTGGTACATGACAATTAGACCGATTTACAATGCCTACCTTTTCTGGGATCCCAATTTGTTAGACAAAACTGAAAGGGTGGTAATGGTTTGAGAGATACTCAAAGATCTTTCCCTCCTTGCTTGTGTGAATTTCCTTTCCTTGAAGGGGTATTAAAGGAAAAATAGAACATTCTGGTGCCCCAAAAGACCATATTTGCAGGCAAATAAAGAATATTTTCCTACCTACAGGCAAGGGGTTTCGGGCCTAGTAGAGTGCAAGAGATACTGGGGAAAGTATAGGATGAGACTGACCTTTCCCTCCGCCCCCCCCCCCCCCCCCGCTAAGACTCCTCCAAAAATGGTGCCCTCACTAGCAGACCACGGAAGGCCACGAGGAGATGCAGTTTAAAACGTTTTTAAGTAGGTATGTTTTTAATAGAGTACTTCCATTTAATTTAAGCATTTTCTTCTGAATCAGTATTTCACAATGTAACACGACAAAAGCAACTTGGTAGTCATCAAGTACGACGTTGAAACACTTCATACATAAAATCACAAACAAAGATAACAACATTCCAACCATACACCCTACATGGTGCAGAGTGCTACCCATGTAAACAAGCGATTTAGCGCCTCAACTAGGGACGTTAAGCCCTACATAAACGCAGCATTACAATACAAGTTGAAGGGACACTTCAGAAAAACAGCAACACTTAAGTGATATATTGCAACGACTTGATTTTCCGAAGCACTGAAAAGTAGTCTTACAAAGAAGAACATATGGCTACTGTGAAGTGACAAATGCTAGTCGGAAATATTAAGAGCTTTAGCGGATGTCATAGTTGTTAAACGAGTTGTTCAAGGTTACAGTTTCACATTGCTATGCTTGGGAGAGGGAGCAGCAAATGGAAGAGGGCAGTGAGGAGGACTTCCCAGTCACGCTTTTAATACCAATGAGAAATCAGCATGGACTAAGTTAATTTAAAGGAATTCCTTGGACCAGGACTGTTAAAAGTGCATAGTGAATACGTCACCCAACACCAGAAGGAATTAAATTCAGTGTCTTAGTAAACTGAATGACGTGCAGAACAAAACAGGACTATATTGGAACACTCGTGATGAAAAAAAAAAAAAATCTGATTTGATCATAATACTGAGATTACCTGTTGTCAGTGGCGGCCGGCAGCTTTAGGAGGGAGGGGGGCGGGCGGGGCACATACACACACTCATTCTTTCACACACAGACACGTACGCACATCCATTAATAACACTCATACCATTCAAACATGCATGCACGCACCAAACATTCATTTTAAAACATCACACACACTCATTCTTTCACACACGCACGCACATCCATTAACATTCATACCATTCAAACATGTATGCATGCACCAAACATTAATTTTAAAACATCGCACACTCATTATTTCACACACGCACATCCATTAACATTCATACCATTCAAACATGCACGCACGAACCAAACATTCATTTTAAAACATCGCACACTCATTCTTTCACACACTCACATCCATTAACATTCATACCATTCAAACATGCACGCACGAACCAAACATTCATTTTAAAACATCGCACACACTCATTCTTTCACACACACACATGCACATCCATTAACACTCATAACACTCAAACATGCACGTGCGCAAACATTCAATTTAAAACATCACACACACACACACACACCTTCAGCCTCTAGGTCCCAGGATGGTTGGGACTGCTGCCTTCCCTCATTGGCTGACCTGGAGTCAGCCAATGTGGGAAGGCAGCAGTCCCAGCCTCGTCACAGAGTGGGATGGGGTCAGTTAGACTGCTGACCCCACCCCACTCTGTGAGGAAGTGTCACTGATTGACACTCACCCTGGGCGCTTCAGGGCTTAAACCTGAAGCGCCCAGGGCTAGTGTCAATGGGTGACGCTTTTCTCATCACCCAGGGGAGGGCCTCGAGGCACCTTTGCTGGGCCGAGGAGGTCACGCCCATAGGAGCTATGACCTCCTCAGCCCAGCAAAGTTCAGTTCAGGCAGCCAGGAGTGTGCGCAAATCGCGCATGTCTGCTCCTGGCTGCCTGACCTGAAAATGAAGTGTGTGTCAGGCTGACCTTTGTTCAGTATGACAGACACTCTTCATGAGGGGCAAAAGGTGGGGGGCGTGGCCCCTCCGCCCTAAAGGACAGGCCATCACTGCCTGTTGTATCACTTGAAAAAACGCCACCTGTTTCAAGATCACATTACCTTTTTTATCTGCATGCTTCATAAAAGTAGAGAATGTTGCATTGATTTACTAAGCCCTTTTGGGACTGAAGTCAGTGGTGCAGTTTTCCCACTACCCTGTTATTGAATTGTCTACTTTTGACAGACACAAATTCCTTTTTAGGGCCTCTCCTATCACATGCCCGCTGAAATGATTACCACTGCTCCAAAAAGGAATCTATGACAAGATCTGAATGCTGCTGACACTCCAGTACCCAGAGTGTTAGAGTGGCTGCTTCACTGTCCTCTAACAACGCCTGATGTGTAAGGAGGCAACGACTATGAGGCTGAATTTTCTGGGGAACCCACAAAGTCCGGGTACCTCTAGAATCCCTAGGATGTTGGAAAAAAAGGACGCAAGTTTGGCGTGGGTAGCTTATGTGAACAAAAAGTTATGAGGGCCTAAGCGCGAACTGCCCCAAATAGCCAAAAAAAGGCTCGGCACAGGAGGGGGAAAAGGTCTGGCAGCGATGGGGTTAATCTTGCACAACAAGCATCAAGGAGGCACCTAGAACACTCTAGATATTTCTTGCTATGTACTATTTTGACCACCTACTTCAGTGCTCTTAACATTAACTGTAGCTGGGATATTGTGCAAAATACTTATTTTTATTTTTTTAAATTAAGGAATAGACAAACGGCAAAATGCGAGTGAGAAAATGTACATTGCACATCATTACAATGTTACAATGATGGCTGAATTCCTGTAGCCCCTTCCAGTTTGAAGATCCACAACTTAAACATGCCCAGGAAAACACAAACATTCAAGTAATAGGACGATATAAGCAGTTAATTTCCACACTTAGTTGTCTTTTTGCTGCCAAGTGGAGTCTTCGTAAACAAAGCATGTACAATCCTGATTCAAGGAAAGGGTTTTCATTATTGGGGCTATTATACTGAGTAGCAAGTATACATAAAGCCCCATCATTGTTGCTTTGCATAGGTAACAACTGCAAAGATAACGAGCAAAGCAAGAATCTTCAAAATCTTTTAGGATGCCTGCATTACTGTTTGCAACCATGAGTTGTACCAGTTATCTCTAAGCACAAGGAGACAACAAGAGGATTCTAACCAAATCACAAACAGTAGCACTGGTTTCACTATTTTTTAAAGCAGTAAAAGCAGTAGAATGCGGTTAAAGTGCAATACTGTGAAATTACTCAATGGAGAGTAGATAAACGAGAAACATTTAAATGAAATCCTAGACGGCTGCAGGTAGGTCAGGCCTATTATCATGTTCCATTAAGCAAACAATTACCAGAACGATGCGGCACAGTACTTTCAAAGACAGTAAGGGGTACAAAGTGTCCTGAACAGCAAAGGCTTGAGAATAGCTTCCTCAAAGGAAAGGAAATATGGCACTGTACAAAATAACCCACAACTTTAAGGAGGAGACCAGGTGAGATAGGATGGTGAAGTGAAACCCAGTGATAAGCACACACAATGTCCGAGTCAAATATGTCCAATAAAGAAACGCCACTCTATGATGCTCAATAATGCTCTCCACAGGTCACTAACCAGGGTTAATTACTGTGACATGCAATGCATTCTATTTTATTTTGCTTGACTGCTCCATTACAGAAACGGTCCAACCACATGCACTCGTGAGATGCAGTTTAGAATACCATGGAGCAGACAACTCACACAGAACTCCATAAAGGTAAAAGGAGTCTGTGCTTTTCAAAGACGATATGACCTAGAAATTCAGGCAGACTGGTTGTTTTGCGCAAGGCCAGTAATGATTTGTCCGTGGTTAGTCCTTCTGCTTAATGGCACAGACTATCTATAAAGACTATGGAACTTTGAGTTCATCACCCCCATGAACTCAAAATGGTTCAGAAAATTTCAGGCATTTACATCCATCACTTTGTCTATTCACATCAAACTTGATGAATATAACTCTTGTAACCAAGTTAGCTGCAATCAAATTCAAATTCCGACTTGTCGAAGCACTTGCAAAATTCTGCCTATGCCAAGGCTTATTTTAAAAGCAATGAGCTAATCAGAAATCTCCCTTTGGGTGCATTGAATTGTACTGCTTAGTACAGGTTTCCCAGCAGGCCTATTCCAATGGGACCAGATCCCTGTACATTAACTTGCTGCTCTATTCCGAATCAATCAGCTTTCAGAGGGCTTTTAAAGAGCAAACCACTAAGAAACAAGCACTGACAAAGCTTTGAGGTTTGGCGTAAGTGGAAAAGCCCTGTATAACAGAATGGAAGAATAAAGCATTAACAAGCACTGTTTACGCCAATAGGACTGGCTTTTCTAAGTTATCCCATACAAATACAAGCATGCACAAATGTTTTTTTTTTTTTTTTTAATCAAGGTAATGCTTTCTGGCTTTGTCAATACCGGGAGAAATAGCAGCAAAAAAGGACTGCTTCCTGTAGAGAATGCATACTGCAAACAGTTTAGCAACTGAGTGTACTTTTCAGGTGGAAAATAGTGCCTTATGCATGCCAATACAAGAAGCTTCTGGAAGGCTTAATGATAAACCAAACTGCGAACACGAGGTAAAAGTGAATGCTTTTCTGGACACTGTCAAGCAAGACCTGAAAAGGGTGCAGTGGGATGAAGACGCACTAGATGCCGAAGCAAACCAACATTAGACACAAACCCAACATACAAGATACCTGTAGCCATGAAAGTCATGAACATCCATATGGCACATTAAAAACGCAGCACGTTTTTGATGGTGAACTGAATTCACTGCTACAATAATAAAACAAACAGGCAAGGTACAAAGCTCCAAGACCTGCTCGCATTGAAGACCAGCCACAAGATGCACTGTAGTGAATCAAATCAAGTCAAGTCAAGTCAGGGTTTATAAAGCGCAACTACTCACCTGTTAGGGTCTCAAGGCGCTAAGGGGGTTTGTCCTCAGATACCATTGAAGAGCTAGGTTTTAAGGTCCTTCCTGAATTGGGGTAGCAATAGTGACTGCCCGAGGTGCCTGGGCAGGGTGTTCCAGCTCTTTGCCGCAAGGTAGGAAAAGGATCTTCCACCAGACAAGGTTTTCCATATGCAGGGTATGGTTGATAGTGCTAGTCGAGCGGAGAGGTCTGGTGGGGGAGTAGAAGGTGATGCAGTAGTTGAGGTAGGCAGGTCTTAGGTCTTGGAGAGCCTTGTAAGCATAGGCGAGGAGCTTGAAGTTAATTATTTTCTCAATAGGAATCGATTGGAGGTCTCTTGGGTGACTGGAGATATGTTTGCAGCAGGCAATGTCCAGGATGAGTCTGGCTGAGGCATTTTGGATATGCTGTAGTTTCTTCAGGGATTTCTGGGTGGTACCGGCGTAGAGGGTGTCCCCATAGTCCAGTTTGCTGGTAACCAGGGCATGGGTTACAGTTTTGCAGCAGTCCTTTGGAATCCATTTGTAGGTCATCCGGAGAAGTTGGAGTGTGTGAAAGCAGGACAATGCCACTGAGTTGACTTGGCAAGTCTTGGTGAGCGCCAAGTCCAGGATGAAGCAGAGGTTGCGTGTGTGGTTTGTTGGGGTAGGGAGAAGGTGCCAAGGGTCAATGGCTACCAGGAGTCATCCCAGGCTGATGTGGATGGTCTCAGGATGAGGACCTCGATCTTGTCAGAGTTGAGCTTGAGGCAGCTGTCCTTCAATCAGGAGGTTAACGCTTCTATCCATTGGGGAAATTCTTCTTGGCAGTAGTGGGATTTTCAGTTAGTGAGATGATCAGCTGAGTATAGTCGTCATAGGAGACGATGTTCAGCCCATGGGTCCGGACGATGGATGCGAGCGACGCATTAGGAGAGCCATTGGTGGAAGTTCTGTACTGAGATGTTAGCGTCTGCGGGGGAGACTTGCTGAGGGTGTTGGCGAGCTGTTCCTCAGTGATTCGGTTCCATTTTCTCCATGGGGCTCAGAGTGTGTGGAGGAGAATGGTCGGTGAGGTAATGGTGTATTGGATAAATGGATGTAGTGTTGGTCAGTCCAGTGAATTGTGGAGGTGTTGTCGACGGTGATGTTGCTGGTGGAGAAAATAGCATTGAGTGTGTGTCCAGCGATGTGTGTTGGCAAGGTGACCAGTTGCTTTAGTCCTATTGTGGGTAAGTTGTCGAGCAGGGAAGCGGTGTTAGTGTTGTTGCCAATGTGGTAGTTGAGGTCGTCGTGGAGGAAGTAGTTCGGGGAGGCGAGAGCATGATGAGAAATTATGTTAGCGATGGAGTCGCTGAAGGCTGGAAGGGGGCGTGGTGGCCTGTAGATGATGGTGCTGCGGATGGTTAACTTAGGTGTGGCGTGTATCTGGAAATGGAGGTGCTCCTTGAGGGGTGAGAGGGAGTGTTCTTCCGTGTTGGTTGTCAGTCAGAGGGAGGATTTGTGTACAATGGCCAGGCCACCACCTGGGCAAGAAGGCCTGTCTTTGCAGAGAAGTTTGTAGTTGCTGGAGATGGTGATGTTCGGTGCAGATACTGGGTTTGTCCAAGTTTCAGTGAGAAAGGCGATGTTCAGGCAGGTGGAGTCCAGTAGGTCCCAGAGTTATATTGCATGTTTTGTGTAGGGAGTGAATGTTGAGAAGGATGCAGTTGAGGTGCTCATGGTTGGTGTTCGATGGCTCAGCGGCAGGAGGGTCCTGTGCTTGGTGCAGTGTGAAGGTGCAGTGGCAGTGGAAGCAGGAGAACATTCCATGGGTGTCTCTGGGAGATGCGATATGGTAGGTGGCAGATTGTCCTGTGTTCAGCACCTGGAGGGTCTCCGCGCTGTAGCGCTGGAAGGTCCATGGACCAGGGTTTGTGGAGCTGGGCATGGTTCAGTTGCGGATAGGTGCAGACGGGCTTGCCTTTAGTGTGCCTTCGGCAGAAGCAACAGGTGTAGCTGCACAGAGGAGAGCAATCAGTCGCTGACCAGGTCAGGGAAGTCAAAGGGGAAGGCTTGTACATAATGTAAATGATTCTTTAGGTCTAACAAAATAAGGGACACTCTGTGGTTAATGCTGGTTGCCTGTACTGTTTGCACAAGGAGGAAGGGGACAGACAAAGCTAAGCACACATTTAAAATGTTTCATTAAAGGTAATCGCACCAATACACAGCATGATAAAAGTACAGAGATAAATGGATTCTGGTGTGCTGGGCACCAAAGTAATGTATATTACTACCTCCAAAATGCAAGCATTAAATTTCCAACACCTTGTTGCCGGACACAATAAATCTCCACAGTAAGCTGTGCAGTGGCTTAGTATCTTTAGGACACAGTTTGGTAAGTTAGAGATAGTCCAGCATGGTTGGTTAGAGACAGCTCTGTGTGGTGAATTACAGTACACAGGATATAGTGCAGGGTGGAAGGTTACTGTACTTAGAGGGGATGGAGTGTAGACAGTACTTTTTTTTTTTGTTTTTAAGGGTCGAGCGCTTAAGCGCTTTGGCCCCTGTTGTAATCACTCTGTGGGCTTTTAACCACGCCCATGTCACGTCCATCAGCTTTGCTGGTTCATGGGCTTGCCTTTTAAAATCCACTTGATTTCATTTGTGAAAGGCATGCAAACGTCATGCGTTTTTTGGTGTTTAGCCCTCCTCGCCAGCACAGGTAAACTACTGAAAACATACGAGGCTCCATGTTTTCCACATGGCTTCTGGACTACTTTTTATATTTATTTCCTACGCAGTACGACCTCGCTGGGCAGCGGTCGAGCACTTTGTATGACATTGATCCTGTTACATAGATAATGGCATAACTGTTGATACGTTTGACTCCGAGGGAACTTCCGTTTCCTTTTGTGTGCTCCTTCACACTCATGGCGTGGTGCTTTAAATCAGCTCGCTTATGTAAAACTGTATGCCTTTTCATTTTCAATTTATGCAGCAAGAAAAGTCTGGTTAAGACTTTACAACACTAATAGCTCCAAGTCGAACAAATGTGAAACCCATTGCATTGCAAATACTTGTTTTACTTGGGTGCACTGCTGTGTGCTTAATGTTCCTAAAATGCAGTACAGTCGATGGATTTGAGTATACAAATAACAGTGCAGCGTTTTGGTTTAGGTCTCAAAAGAATTGTTGCAGCAGATTACTGCTGACAGGGTAGAGTCATCCACAGTATAAAGTGTTAAAGGTTTGTACTCTAGAATAGAGTGAAGTGAGGTGGGTTCTTTTGCCAAGAGTGTGTTCTACCATGTTTGGGATGTCAATGCAGTGCAGTGGGCAAGTGATCTCAGTTGGCAAAATAGTGTGATGGGGTTGTGTCCCTATATAGCAGCACAATGGGTTTCATTATGATCTAGGCTTGTGTATTGTATTAGTGCCCTTAAATACAGTATGGGGATGTAATTGGAACAACACAATGTAGTGGTTTATTCACCTTGCTGTGCAGTGGATCGGTCCTAGAACGGAGAGCAGCATGGTGGGTTAATATCCTTACAATGCAGTGAAGGGTGGCAGGGGTGCAAAGAAGGGCTTTCTTTCCATGTGGTGCAGTATGAAATATGAATAAGTCTTGAATGCAAGGCAGCGAGGTAGTTTGTGCTATGAATTAGACATCTGTAGGTTGGTGTTCTTATAGTGCACCCAATAAGCGGCGTAGGCGGTTAATGCCCCAAATATCAAGTGACGCTCACAGTACGTGTGCTGGTACCCCTAGGATGCAGCTCTGTGTACTAGGTTAGTGTCTGCAGATAATAGACGCAAGAGTTCCAGCAGGCAGCTCTACTACAACTACACACAGTTAAGCAACAGTACTGTATACAATAATGCAAGTCATTACTTTTGCAAGCCAAGTATGAAGACGAATCAAAACCCTCAGTAAACTTTCAGCCGTTTGAATATGTATTGGCTCAGAAAAATATTACTATACATTACACGGTCAGCAACAGCTAAAACACATTTCTGCTGGACCTAAAATGCCTTAGCAGTTTAAGGACATGGAAAAAAGTTCACAAGCTAAACTGCAATAAAAACGTTAAGCTACGAACCAACGGAATTCCTATAGGTTGAGGAAAATACACACTGGAGAAGTCACATATGACACCAAACATTGACAATATTAGCCACAACACATTTACTTTTTATTTTTTATTTTAGCACCTTGATTGCCCCAAGTACTACTAAACTAAAATAACTGCCGTCAGTAGGAAATGTGCGGAAGACAGAACAAAAAGAAACTCCAAAACATTACTTCATCTACATTTCATAATTGCATCAGCTGTTAGGTTATATAAAGCAACACTTAACAACAAATGAAAAGAGAAAGGAGCTGGCTCCACCCAACCAGCATGCACAAGGGACTAGAAGAGACCGAAGCAGGTGGCAAACGAGAAGCAGAATGTGTCCTTGTTTTCAATGTGGATAGTAACGTAACAGACTTGAGCAGCAGCAATGGGGAAATGTGGTAGGAGCACTTCATTACCAAAAAAATATATATATATATATATATATATATATATATATATATATATATATATGTGTGTCAATAAAAAATAATAAAAAAAAAACACCAGCTGTGCAAATTCAACGTGGAAATCTGTGAGGGAGAATTTAGAAACACAGAACTGGGGAACAACCGTGAATAGTCATAAGACTGTAATAAATAAGACACGTTCACTGAGCTCAATAGGAGTTTCACAGTTATAGAGGGTGAGAAATGGAGGCAATAGTACAAAAAATGTATTCCCAGATCTTCTCAACTGAAATATACACTTAATCAGACTTGTCTCCCACGCCGGAAAATACTGACAAAATAGACTGATGTTATATTTTAGGAATTTATAAAAGAGTATATTCAGCAATGTTTTTCAGCACTAAACAATGTGGTAATCGGACCTTAACTGATCAAGTAATGAACTAAGTATAGGAGTACACCTATTGGAAAAGCCAAGTTTTAAGACAACACTACAAGATTAGACTGAAGACGAAGCTTATCCAGGAACGAATGCCAAAGCTTGAGCGCACAGACTGAGAATCACCAGGCCTCAGATCCTGGTTTATTCTGCATATTTTGGTACCTCAAGTAAATCAGCTAAGGGACTTAACCTTGGAAGAGTTGGAATGCAATATATAGAGCTTTAGACTGGGTGTGTGGTTTAGTAGGCAACAATCGTAAATAATGTACAGTCTAAACCAGACCCAACTATTGCCTCAACAGCTAATCTCCCAATAGATAGATGTGTTTTTAATAACCTAAACCTTAATTGGTCACTCCTCATACTTGTCTGATGCATTCAACTAAGGCCTGATGGAGTTTTTTTTTTTTTGGGAGGTGGGGGCGGCTCGTTTGGGGGGGGGGGGGGGGGGGGGGGAGGTGTTCCATGATGGGACACCCAAATAATCACCGAAATGCTGAGTTTTTTTGGTATTGAATAACCAAAGAAATGTGTATGGAGATGTTATATTGCGTAAGATTTAGACATCCCAGAGACTTCAGCAAATGCACATACACACAACATATCTTTGCGGTCAACATAAACCAAACTATAAAAAGCATTGTCAAGACAACAGGTCCGCATTAGCTCGAGTTCGAGCTATTAGCGTGGTAAAGAAAAAAAAACGCAGCACAATTGCACTATGTAAAATGCAGCATGATCACGCTGCATGGAAAATAAACAGATAAAGTAGTCCGGACACCGTGCTGAAAACATCAAGCCTCGTATGTTTTTAGTAGTTTACCGGTGCTGTGTGGGTGGGCTAAACAACGGAAAAGGCATGACGTATGCATGCCTTACACAAATGAAAGCAAGCAGATTTGAAAAGGCAAGCCCACAAATCAATGTAATTGACTGACGTGACATGGGCGTGGTTGGAAGCCCAAAGAGAGATTACAGAATGGGACGGAGCGCTTCGCGCTTGGCCATAAAAAGGGGCTGCCTCTTGTTGTTTCAGTGCATGCTCATTATGCCATTTACTGTTCTGACAGGCAGATTTTGAACCTCTGAAAGTAGCCAACTTGGTGTCCTTCCAATTCTAGCTGTCCAGTGTGTGAGAGCAGGATGAGAAGATCAATGCAGATATCCAGAATAACAATCAACCATGTAAAGGAGTTCGATATGATTGATGTTATGTAAATTAAATGCAGAGTCTGCCAGTCAGTGAAGTGAAACCTATTAGGGATTCAATTTTTCCATTGTATTACGGGTAGTTAACTTGCAGGATTGGATGATGAGTTATCCATTCACCCAGCAAAACAGAAGAAATCCTTGTCTAGTTTGCAGTTTATGGTCAGATCAAACACAGTGCAACACTTATGTTGCAGGAATTTGGATAGAGAAGTATACAAATCTGACCACAAAAGTTTAGACATGCTGGAATGGAAACACTGTCTATCTCCAGAACCATACTTTCACCTTGTACATTCCAGCTCTACCACTGATTAGCACCAGAACAACAGCATCCATACAGCACATCACTTCCACTCCCAATCAGCAGATAAAACAACCATCCCTCAGCAGGAGGCATAGAGGAAAACCATTCCACTATATAGGGCAGAGAATCGGCTATGAAAATGCTCATTTGTGAAGCCACTTTACCAGTTTGCGAGAAAAACTGACCCTTGTGGAACACTGCAGATGTGGTACCATGCTACATTTAAAGGACAAACATAAGGCCTAGGGCAGGTACACCCAGGTATTCAAGATAACCACCAACTTTGTAAATCGAGTTCAATTTCAATTAATTTAATTCAGGTTTATTCTACATGCATACTGGGAAAATCTGGTATGGAGAACGCCTTTCAAAAATAAGGTTTCACATCCCTGGTCTACAGATCATTAATAGAATCGAACAGCGAGCTCAAAAGTAAAACAACAAATTGTGCCTCTAAAATTATTATTATATGTATAAGTATATCCATATCAAAGTGAAAGGACAGAAGCAAACCAAGCTCAAAAATAACAGTTGTAAGGTGACCCGGTTGGTCTTAACTTGTGCCTGTAAAGCAAAGTGCTAACCTAAAAAAATAAAATAAAAAATAAAAACTCTAAAAATACCTAGACAAGGACAGCCACTTAAAATAAAAAATAAAATTAGATCTGCAATTTGTTCATTTAATTTGTGCACTTCCACTCATAAGACCCTCGAGCTGGAAGAGCAAATCTAACAGTGGTTTGTTGAGCGGATGAGAGCGAGAGAGGCAGATAAATAACTTATTGGAGTTGTCAGAATGCAGGTGTACTGTTTTTGAGCACTTCCGGGAGCAAGGTTATCATTAATTAACAGGCTTTGCCAATTGCTTGTATCTTTTGGGACCTATTGGCTTTGCTTATGTGTGTGTGTGCGCATATATATATTTTTTATTTTTTCTAAACCAGGTAGGGGGGAAGGAAGCAACACAGAAGGCCCAGTGAGGCGGGGAGGAGCATGGAGGGGGCAAGCAACACTGGGATAGAAGCAACAAAGAAGGTGCTGAGAGAGTAACTTGGATGATGCAGGAAGGAAGGAGCAACATGGAGAGCGAAGGGAAAAGAACATGATATTGACAACATAGACATAGCGAGGGTGCCAAAAGTAGCACACAGACGAGAGAGAGCAATGTGGAGCAAGGAGTGAAGAAGCACATGGGTGATAAATTGAAACAGGGCAGAAGCACACAACGGCGAGAACACAGGGAGGACGGGGAATAAGCACACTTACAAGAGAAAGCAACATGGAGCACTGGGGGACGTTGAAAAACAGGGGAGACAGCTGGAACACACATGCATTATCATGGACTGCACAACCAGAAAAAAGTAGGGCCTAAAAAGTAAGCAGTGAAAGTACACATGCAAGGAGGCCCCGCACCACATGAGGGCCAAACAAGAAGAGGAAGGCAAGCCCACACAAGTAAACAACTAAAAAGGAAGCAAATGACATGACAAAGCCAACCAATGGTAAGCAAAGGCCAAGCTAAACGGCCAGTGTAAACTGACAACAGTTCTTTATACTAAAAGACAGCTTGTGCTGTTTGGCAGGTGAGAACCCAAACAATACCAGTGGAATCGGTTATTTGTGCTGGACCTGGCAAACGGTCCTCACAATAATAGGGTAAGAGGAGCCTAGTCTGACAAAATGTGCAGTAACCTAGGAGCAAATAAAATCCTTAAAGACTGTCCCTGGCCAAATATTGTGCTATTAATTAGGATGGAATGCGGCACCAGGGTGGAAACTACCACCATCTTCAGCAGGACAAACGTGAAAAATGGCTCCCCAAAGATCCGCAGGATTATAAAACTAAATGATAGGAACAAGCATTTAAACAAAGCAGACAGCCTTGTGCGTGGTATTACAATGGAGAAGATACAACAATCTCCAATTGTATGGACAAACACAGCAAATAAGCTGAATGCAAAAAATACATCAGACAGCTGACAAGAAGAAGACAGAGGCGACAGCTAACTTACTTTTCTCACGTCCACAAGGATGGGTCCTAGCAAAAAAAAAAAAAAAAGTTTAGCAGTTTGGTGTCCATCAGACCCTGTAAGCTGGAATAAAAAAAATGATGAAGACCACGGATTTTCCAACAGATGCCACTAATGAGGAGAAGTTTGCAGTGTTTAGCTTGAAGTCCCTTACGTCAGAGAGAAGCATAGTTTGATGCATTAAGCACAACAGCGGTTGCCTGAAATAAAGGGCTGCAGGGCACTTGCTTATCAAGAAATTATATTTTAAATCACATAAAAAAATTAGGTGGTTCTTTTAAAATTTGATGCTGTTGAACATACTTGAGTGGGCAAGAGCGAGCAAGCTCTAAAAATAACTCCTTCATTAAAAATTGATTTAGACAATTGTTTGCCTTTCATAGGATTACTTAAAACTACGTTGAGTGGAAACTAGCCTTAAGACAGACTATATCACTATACAAGGATTTGCTCCTCATCGTGGGCGTTCTGTGGCCTCTTGTTGCTGTTTATGACTTGCAAAATCAGCTTTGACTATTTCATACCCTAAGCCAGGTAAGACGTTGTAAGAAACAGATGTGGCTCCAAATATAGCAGAGGATTTAGTGAACAGCTTTAAGGAAGTGTACAAAAATAACTGTTTACTAATGTGTTACAGATGAAGCCAGTATTCTATGCCTAGTAAGGTTCTCCGGCAGGCAAGGCACAGGTCTAAATACTGGATCATCACTGCTTCACAATACGGGAATAGACAATGAGATTGTTCTCTTGTTCAGCTTAATACCTGCATTTATACGTATTGCACATCAAAAAGCATGGAATAGGCCATGTATGCAGATGTGCCAGGAGTTAACAGATATTTATTACAACTGTTAAAGGAGGGAAGCAGCAGCATGACTCATTTAAGGCTTGAACTCGGAGTCATTGCCCCTCTACACACTCAACAACAGTTATAAATCGCATATTATGTATATACGCACAAGCATAATTTCACATTAAACACTTACAATTAGATATATTAAGCCGTGTGGTATACCCTTCTCTTTCCAATCGCATGTCGGGACACAAAGAACATTTTAAATACACAGAGTGGGACAGACCTAAGTGTCTGCATGGAGTGTTCGAGCGGAGGCAATCAAGAAGATAACTACTGTAGATCACAAAATCTATGCTGCACTGGGTGGTTTGACAATTTCTTATTGGCAGAGCAGAGATTCTTGGTGGGTCGTCGTGCGCAAAGTTGTTAGCAAGATACCCAGGGGATAGGTCACTGACTACTTTCAATACAAGAGGTAACACCGTGTAGAAGGCTTTGTACTATAAAAGAGACAACCAGACTCAAGACGATTGAATGTAGACCGCGGTTAGGCTCAGGAAATCAACCAAGGTTATGGTAGCAATGTTTAGAAACTTTACACAGTGAGCCCAAAAAATGTTTAAAAGTCCCACGAACAGGCTCTTGCAATGATCAAATATGCTGCACATCAATCTAACAATCTGTGGTTCAGATATATGTAAAGGAAAAAAGGGGAAATGTTTCATTAGTTTATTATCAGATAGCAGTGCTGCAAACGTAATGATTACTTTGTCTCCAAGGGCTGAAAAGCAATGAGGAGAAAGTCAAGATGTAAACGGGGGAGAAATGGAGTGAGCAATGTATTATGATGGATGGAACTGAAGAGTCATGGTATCAAGCCGTGGCTCATCTCCTCATATAATCTGAAATTCACAGTTAATTACAGAAGGAAAAAAATATACTACCCACCCAGACCCATTTTCACGCATGGCAACCCGTAACAGATACCAGGGATTCAAGGGAGGAAAAAAAAAAGATAGTGAACGATACAACAAGGCAGGACAAACAACACTGAAGAGACCTGTAAATTAAATTCAGTCACATAAGAACCAAGATGCCTCGCCGCCGTCAAGACTGAAGAAACAAACTATGCACGATAAAAAAAAAAAATGACTCGATACATCATTTTCTAGAGTACATTTTGCACTAGTTTAACTATTATTTTTTTGGGAAAGCCGCCTATGATTTTCTTTTATAGTATTGCTATAAATAGCTGCAGTCTGGGCATGGTAACCTGGAATATGCACTTCTACTTCCTAAAATTCATTGTTTGGAGAGTTTTTCGGCGTAACTTTCATGTAGCCTTCCTTCAGTGCAGTTATTTTCCACTTCTGGCTGGGAGCGCACGAAATGAAGCCTCACTGCTTGGGCAAAACATGGATTATAGCAGTAACGGAGTCGGGCAAGCCGGTTCTCACTAGCACTAATATGGCGTGCTTTTTTACAGGCAAGGTTTGATAGCACCAAATGGTAGAATCCATACCATGGGAGTGAGAAGGTCTGAATGGGGGAACTTGAGGGAACCGCTATGGGAATACAGAGACTAAGGGTTAGCCTGTCACAGTACAGCCTTACCTGACCAGCGTCCACCTAGGAAATGAACTAGGATACCAAATTACTAGGCAACAGAAAGTTACAATCGAGAACTCAGTGATGCCATTGTGACGTTGTTACAGAGTGGTAGATTAGAAACAGATTATTTTCAGGGCAGGCCTAGAGACTGCTTTAGCTGTCTCGCCAGTCGCAATACAATTTTTTTTTTTTTTTTTTAAACACATACAAATATATCAAGAGCTTTTGGTCCAGCCAGCTTCGTCTATTGACCTGTTCAACTGTCATTCATATTTTGCTTCTGCCCATAATAGCCTACAGCATGACCGTAGGGGCCAGCACATTTCAGCCAATGACTCTCTTGCATTGTGAGTGACAGGCATTTTACCTGTTCACGTGTAAAAATGCACATATATCAGTGGACTACAGCGCAAAAGCTGGTGGGCCAATGCTTTAATTTGCCAATGTTTTTGCTTTCCATTCTTTTTTAAGTCATCTTTGTATGTTTAATCTATTAATTCAGGTTAAAGTAATTCAAAGTCAATAGTTCCTTTTTTTCGAAGCACAATAATCATTTTCCTGTGCACTAATAGTAGTAGTCTTTATTAGTAGTAAATGATCATTACTGCTAGTTAATTAAAAACCATGTCAAATCATAACAGTGGGTCGCCATAAACTACAAACATCAGCCTTCCTGAAGTAGCTAATAATGAATTGATGTCAGCACGGTCAAACATTTAAAAAAGGTTAGTACTAAGAATGAATATGCTATCTAAGAACAATTTACACTGAATCCATACCTACTCACATAAACACAGAACCTGATTAAATTTGCAGCCGTTTGCCATTCAACAGAAGCAAAAAATAAAATTAATTAGTTACGGTGGTGCATTACATTACAAAAACTTTGTTTGAATAAAAAGTATTCTTCCAAACAAAAAAAATGATCTGGTCCAGTGGAATGAAGCTTATTTGGCTGGATCGAAGGAAATTCATCTGACCAATGCCACTTCTTTAGTAGTTATAATCCTACCTAACATAGGCTACTTTGCTCCTAAAACAGTCAAGGTTTTGCAATATTTTCTAACTTCTCGCATTCATTTTAAAAATTACTTTCCTTTAAGTTACATTACCAATAAAAAACTCTGCAGGTCCTTGTGCCTTTCGTAAGAAACTAAAAATAAGTACATTTTCAAAAAAGGATGTCTAAACTTGTTCTAAGCACCAATACTGTTGTATTAAAACAATCCTGTTTTTTTTTTTTTTTTTCTTTTTTTAAGGTAAGGTCAAACCTACTGTGTTTGCCTATGCTTATTTGGTCTGAAATGCAGCACTTGGCCGGGTAAGCTCTCGTTTCCTGGATGTATTCAGTGGAGTTTCATTTACTTAATAAAGGACATATTGCTTTGACCTTATACCAGTGGTTACCAACCTGTGGTCCGGGGACTCCTGGGGGGGGGGGTCAGTGAAGCCTCCTCAGGGGGTCTGCGACTACTTAGAAAACAAAATATTAACAGATTAACATACAAGTTAGTTACCTTCGTTAACAAAATATCTGGTAGAGACATATTATAGTTGCAGATTCCTTACCTTAGAATTTTCCCCCAGGCGTCAGACTGGATCGGGAGATTTTTCTTCGAGCAATACCCTTGCGCGTCAGTAGGTGGTGTTGGTCAACTTTGCAGGCGTCGTTGTCGCCTTGATGTCGTCGGGAGTAGTATGTAGATGCTGCCTGAGCGAAGTGACGTCAGTTTATTTTAACGACTTTCCATACAAAAGCGCAGAGCCGCTAAGAACACGGAGATTGGTGCGCCAGAGCTAGGGACCCGAAGGGGGAATCCCTGTCCCTAGAAATCAGGTTCGCAAGTGGGGAGGTTAGGTGGGTCGGTAAGGAATCTGCAACTATAATATGTATCTACCACATATTTTGTTACCGACGGTAAGTAACTTGTACATCTGATAACGACGTCTAGCTGCAGATTCCTTAACTCAGCATAGATACCCAAGCAATGACATCCTCAGAGGTGGGCTGTGAACCAAGATCATACTAGAAAGTTCTGCAGAACTGAACGACCAAAGTAGCCATACTGACGGACTCAACTGTCCAGGCAGTATTGTTTAGCAAACGTGTGTAGAGATGCCCACGTAGCTGCCTGGCAGCTATCCAGGACAGGAACTCTTTGTGCTAATGCAGTGGAAGCAGCAGTTGCTCTAGTGGAATGAACATGCAAGCCCTCAGGTGGTTGCTTCTTGGCCAAAGCGTAGAAAATCTTGATTCAAAGTAGCACCTATTTAGAGATGGTACATTTTTGCACTGCCTTCTCTTTCTTCGCACCCACATACCAGACAAAGAGTTGATCGTCCACCCAGAAATCTTTAGTACGATTTAGATAGCATGCCAACACTCTTTTTAGGTCCAGACGGTGGAGTCTCGCCTCATGAGAAGGATGTGGAGGTGCAAAAAAAGTAGGCAAGGTGACAGACTGGCCTACATGAAAAGGCATAACAACCTCAAGAAGGAAGACAGCCTTAGTGTGCAACACTACTTTGTCAGGGTACACAGACATGACTGGAGGCCTTGAAGAAAGAGCTTGAAGCTCACTCACTCTGCAAGCAGAAGTGATGGCAACAAGAAAGACAGTTTTGAAAGTGAGGAGCCGTAAAGGGCAATTGTGCATCGGCTCAAAGGGAGTACAGAATAAGTAAGGCCAAGACTGAGGTCCCACTGAGGCATGATAAATGGAGTGGGAGGAAATAAATAGGTGAGACCTTTAAGGAATCAATTGGCAATAGAAGATTTAAAGAGGGAGGGCTGATCAGATAGCCTAAGAAAGGCCAAAATGGCTGATAAATACCCTTTAAGGGTGCCCAAAGCAGAGCCCTGCTGGGCCAAGCAAAGAAAGACCAAAAGAACCTCAGACAGAGGAGCAGAGAAGGAATCAACAGATTTGTTGGTACACCATGCCACAAATTTATGCCAACGACAGGCGTATAACGTTTTGGTGGAGGGACGCCTGCCTGCCCAGTTAGCATTGCGTACTTTGGGTGGAAGAACAAAAGTCGTCAACTGACACCGCTCAATCCCGATACATGAAGGCAGAGATTGAACAGGTTTGGGTGGAGAACCTTCCCCTGTTGCTGCGACAGAAGCTCTGCCCCGAAAGGCAGTCTGAGTGGAGGATTGGTGGCCATGCTCAATAGCTCTGGATACCATACTCTCCGTGCCCAGTGCAGAACCACAAAGATAACTTGGGTCTGGTCGTGCCTGATCTTCTTGAGAACTCTGGGCAGAAGTGGTACAGGCATAAAGGAGGCTGGAGGTCCACTGGAGACGAAAAGAATCCCCTCGCGAGTGACGCCTTGGAAACTCCAACGCGCAAAGCAGTTGACATTGCGCATTCTCTCCTGAGACGAACAAATTTAACCAAGACTCTCCCCAATGCTGAAAGAGACCTTGCACCACCTCCAGATGGAGATGCCATTTCTGATCGGCTGTGCATCAACGGCTGAGTTTGTCCACTCTGGGGTACAGAGAGCCCGCCAGATGATGAACCACCAGGGTAATGCACTGATGTACCAGCCATGTCCTGAGGCACAGTGTCTCCTGACAAAGGGTCCAGGACCCTACCCCACCCTGTTTGATGCAGTACAACATGGTGGTAGTGTTGTCGATGAACACTTGCACTACTTTCCCTTTGAGAGAGTGAAGAAATGCTTTCAACGCAAGCCTAATCGCCCAGAGCTCCAGAAGATTGATACGGATCCCACACTCCGCCGTAGACCAGAGGCGTCTGATCTCCAACTCTCCCATGTGGCCGCCCCAACCCAGAAGTGAGGCATCTGTCACTATGGATAGATATGACTGAGGAAGGGAGAGGGATCTGTCGTGGAACCAATGTGGATTCGAAAGCCACCCCTGCAGGTCTTTTGCAGTCCCCTCTGAGATATGGGCCATGTTCGAGAGATTTCCCTGACGCTGCGTACACTGGAACTTCAAGTCCAACTGCAGAGCCTGCATATGCCATCTGGCATGTGTTACTAGCAGGATGCAGGGGGCCATGAGGCCCAGCAGCCTCAGAGTCAGTCTCAGCGTAATCCAAGACGGAGGCTGAAAGATCAGAATCACAGCCTGAATATCTTGGACTCGCTTTTCGGGAGGATAAGCCCGAAATTGCACTGTGTCCAGAACAGCTCAGGTGAAAGGGAGCGTCTGAGAGGAAATCAGGTGTGACTTCAGAACTTTGATAGTGAATCCAAGCGTGTGCAGGAGGCTTGCCATAGTCTGAAGGTGGGAGAAGACTTTCTGGGGTGAATCCACCTTCAACAGTCAGTCGTCGATGTAGGGGAAGGCAGAGACCCCTAACCTGCGCAGATGAGCTGCAACCATCGCCATCACTTTCAAGAACACCCGAGGGGCACTGGTAAGGCCGAAGAGGAGCACGGTAAATTGAAAGTGCTTGTGACCTACCACGAATCGCAGGTAACACCAGTGGACAGGCACAGTGGGAATGTGGAAATAAGCACCCTGCTAGTCCAACGCTACAATCCAGTCTCCTGGGTCCAAAGCAGACATGACCTGAGCCAGGGCGAGCATTTTTTATTTCTCCTTCATGAAGAAGTCATTGAGGTCCCGAAGGTCTCGGACAGGGCGTAAGCCCTTGTCCTTTTTCGGCACCAGAAAGTAGTGGGAATAACAACAAACACGAACTACTTCTGGCACAGGGGCCTTCTATATGGCTCCCTTCACCAAGGGAGCCGTGACTTCCTGGTGGAGAAGTGCCAAATGATCCTCAGGAAGATGGCTGACTGATGGAGACATGGCTGGTGGGACAGATTTGAAGGGAAGGAAATAGCCCTTTCAAACTATCTGCAAAACCCCCCTGTCCGTAGTGATGGATTCCCAGTGACGAAGGTGATGGCGAATCCTGCTGCCAACTGGATTGGAGTGACGGGCGGATTAGGGGGGTTTGGAAACAGCAGCAGGGGCAGGGGTTGACTGGGCAGACCTCTAGTGTCCTGTCCCACACCCATTTGGGATTCCACATCCCCGGCCACACAGCAGCTGAACAGCATGGGTGGCATGGTGGCTGGGTTGGTGACGCGACAGGGATCCCCTTCCGTGGCCACGAAAGGCGGAGTGTTGGGGCGAGGGGCAGCAGAAAGGCCAAGGGACCAAGCCGTAGCCCTGGAGTCCTTAAACCTCTCCAAGGCAGAGTTCGCCTTGTCTCTAAAGCAACGGGAGCCAAAGGGCATGTCCATAAGGGACTGTTGGACATCCCCCGAAAAAAACAGATGTACGCAACCAGGCGTGGTGTCTCAAGGCCACCGTCGTAGCAACCGATCTGCCCAGAGAGTCGGTCGTCTCCAGCCCACATGGGATCGTGAACTTCGCCGCATCTCTCCCATCGGTGACAGCTTGAGAGACGATAGCACGGGCCTCCTCCGGTATCTGCGGCAGAACTTGCGCAATCGTATCCACAGAGAGTGGGTACAGCGGCCCAAAAGACATGCAGTGTTCACTGACTGCAGCACAAGACTGGAGGAAGAAAACATCTTCCCAAATAGTTTGAGCCTTTTTGATTGCCTATCTGGGGGTGTGGAAGGGAATGCGCCTGAGCAGGAGGAAGCCTGAATGACAAGACTCTCAGGCGTGAGGTGATGGGACAGGAATTTAGGGTTGTTCGGGGCAGGCCGATGGCAGTGTGCGATATTCCTGTTCACAGGAGCCCCTGTGTTGGGTCTGGACCAATTACTCAAGAGGACATCAGTAAGAGCATCATTGAATGGCAGAAGGGGCTCAGATGGGGAAGCCCCTGGCTGAACCACCTAAGTCAGGAGATAAGCCCTGACCTGTACAGTAGGCAGCTCAAGGCCAAGGACCTCAGTCGCCCTACTGACCACCATAGAATAAGTTGCTCCCTCCGCCGTAGCTATGGTAGGAGGAGACAGCATGCCAGCAGAGAAGTGTCCGTGCCACTGGCCTCACCCAATTCCTGTTCCCAGTCCAAAATAGGGTCATCCTGGTATTCATAAGGGTCCAGGGACCCCTCCAATCCTTCCTCTAATTCATACCCATAAGGAAAAGGGTCCAAATCCGACCTAGGATGAGTAGGCCCCATCGAAGCCAGAGACTGCGTCTGCCGACGCTGTTCTGAGTTGTCAGGGATGAGGATCGGGTCGACGTCGATGGTGGACACCGCTGACGTCGGGAGTGTCGACAATCGAACCGGCACCGGGGAAGGTCTCAGTGGTGTGACCGGCATCGGCGCGGATCCGGAGGTGACCTCGGTGGACGGAGCCAAAGCCACCAGTGTGGAACCCGAAGGTCCCCCGACAAACCCCTTGGGCACAAAGAGGCTGTATCAGGGTCTGCCTGCCCAAAAATGAGGTGCATGGACTCATAAAACTCCTTTAATTGGGCAGGGGTTGCTCCTGCTCCTTGAAATTCGGGGAAGCACGGAGCAGACCCAAAAGCAGACTACGAAAACGGAGGCCTCGAGCGTTGACGCTCCTCCCACGTCACATCAGCCGAGTGACAGGGTGAAGTCGAAGGGTGACGGGACCGTTTCAATGACTTCTTACCTGTGACCTATGCGGAGTCGAGCGCCAGGCTGCCATGAGCTTGAGGGACCACTCCCTCAAGGCCTTCAGGTGCATGGACCGGCACTCGGAGCATGACTTCGGGTTGTGGTCGCGCTCCAAGCACCACAAACAGACCCGACGCAGATCAGTCACCGACATCACGTGGTGACAGTCCTTGCATGGCTTGAAACCGGTCTTTGGGGACAGCTCGATGGAGCAAAAACTCACCAAAAAAAACAGACAAAACAGTCTAACTCGGTCAAAAAGAGACCAGGGTCACTCTCTCCGGATCAGAACGTGGCGTGCAAAGAAAAGAAAGGACGTCACTGTGCTGAGGCGATGTCTACGTACTACTCCCAACGTCATCACAGTGACTACGAAGCCAACGACGCCCACGGAGTCGACCGATGCCACCTACGATGCACAAGGGTATTGCTCGAAGAAAAATCTCCGGATCCAGTCTGACGCCTGGGGGGAAATTCTAAGGTAAGGAATCTGCAACTAGAAGTCTCTATCAGATAAAATGTATATAAATAAAGTGGCTAAATGTACAATTGAACATTTTAAAATGTACTATTAGTGTTAAGGAAATTGTATCATCAGATTGATTTGTGGGACCAGTGCAGGTCAAACAGATTATAGCATGGATGATGTGTGGCTTCAACAGAATTTAGAAAATCTCCATTCTTCCTATTAAAATTACAATTAAAACATGTTTTTTTTTTACATTTGCTTGCAAATTAAGTAGAATACCCTATAATTTGTGTATTTGTTTGATGAATGCTTTTTTCTCTATTTTTCTGTGTAATGTTTTGTGGTTCAAATCATCGACAATGTTTAAGTCGGAGTCCCCGGCTTCCGGTAATTACTCAGTGGGGGCTCCCCAGATTCCAATAGTGATTCAGTGGAGGTCCCTGGGCTCTAGTGATGATAAAGTGGGTGTCCAGAGAACTCAAAAGATAGAGAATCACTGCCTTTGACTGAATAAAGTGAATACATTAAGGCGGCACTCAGAGATGCACGTGGATATCATACGGCACAATGCTGTTAGGCATTATCTACAAACTACCCAGTGCTGGAAGACATCCTTTGTGGACTTTTTGGTACCTGAAAGACTATTTACTATCTGGATTCTAAAGAAAAATTTACCCTTTTTTGTCTAAGCAGTTGAATTTGGGCAGAGTTACCCAAAGTAGATTGAGATACATCCCGAACTTTCAGGGTAACAGCTGTAAACAATTTTACCTTCAATGGAATTAATTTATGTAAACAGGGATTACCATGAAATTTATCTGCACCTTCTGTACTAACATTAGACACTGCTAAACTCAATTACTCAAATATTCAACTTTATCTGCATAAAACTATGTGAACTTCAGCTACTTTGTCTGCCAATCATATTAGATTCACAATTAGACATACAGTTTCAAAGTTTTACAACATTCCTCTCTTACAAATATTCACTAGCTGCAAACACAACTGTATGAGTAATCAAGTAGTCAAAGCAAGTGCAGAATCTTTGCAAAACCACAACCCCTTCCCTTCACTTCAGAGTCAATGATACGCATGATGTTACAATACAGCAACATGATAGTCATTTTTAGGTCTGGCCTGCTAGTGCAGCGTTCTGTGATGTCATGTGCTACTAATTGTTAAACATTTGCTATGCGATGGGTATTACATTTGCAAGAGCTAGAGCTAATAATGTTGTAAATTCCTAACTGGACGTTTCTTGCCTTATAAATTTAAAATGAAAAGTAAAACTGTTGACATAAGCGAGCAGATTCAAAGCGCCACGGCCGCCATGAGCAGGAGAGACACAAAAGGAAATTTATCACAGCACGGAATGGCATGTTTTTTCAGAGAAAGCTTATTCACTCTTAAAAGTCGGAAGCAAAATTACTCTGGAAGCTGACAATCGCGTACACAAGTCTTTAAAAGCAGCCTCACACACTACATAACCCGACCGTCAAGCTAAGGTAAAACGGGGTTCTTACAGGTATTGTCACCATGTGGTATTATTCATTCTTGGAGCGATTCTAAATTGCATTACCCTTTCTGGTGGTGGTGGCAGGAGTCTGAGCTCCCCTCTCACCAACTAGGATTGCTCATGCTGGCTATATCACGGTCCGAAGGAAGCAAGAGTCAACTGAACAGGAATGCACAGTTTCAGGTCAGATTGTTAAACAAGCCCTACTTGCGTTGAATAAAGCTGCCAAAGCAGGCCCACTGTATATAGTGACGATGCTGGGTGAGATAATAAGGAGGATAAAAGACTTCTGTTGCTGAACAGCTTTTGTAATTGTATTTATATAGCGCTTACTACCCCTGATGTGGCGTTGAAGTGCTTTAAGGCGCATCGTACGCTAATTGGAACCCAAGGCTGGTGGTTAATCAAGTGCTTCTTTTTTGTTATTGCAATTAGTCATGGGGTCTTAAGAAAAACAAGGGAAGCAAGGGCGACAACTCACAACCAAGTTACAAAACTAGAGAGCGAGGGCAAGCTTGCCCTGGAAATGCAATCCTCTGCTGCTGTTTTGTTTGCAAGGGGGGGGGTCTAAGGAAGGGGGGGGGGGTGCCTGCTAGAGGACTTGTGCCAGGAAGTGTGGCTGCTCTGAAACACACACCCGCAGTTTAAGACGAGCAGGTAAACACTGGAAAAATGTCACCTACAAAAGACAAACTGAAAGAGAAAAAGGAGGGACAAAGAGGCAGAACTGACCACTAGCGAGCAAGGATTTTTAAAGGACACTGCAACCAACAAATTAAATTGCTTTAAATCCCACGGTATAAGTATACGTATAAGTAAACGTAAAAGTATACACAAGAGCGAACGCTTACACTCGACCTAAAAATATATACGATGAACTTTGGCTCCATCCAAAAAAGTATTTCTCATGCTATTGGCAGCTTGATCTACCATTCTGCTTCTTATGTATGGATGGCTCGCATTCCAAAGTATGAGGGACTATTTCGCTTCTCAGAACTACACTTAATACTGGGGCTCTAAATTATTCAGTTCATATATACATTCTATACAAAAAGCAAATAATTTGTTTTGTTTCTTTCAGTGGAGCACGTTTTTAAATGGTTTTAAGGAGTAAAAATGCAAGTTCAGCCTCTTGCCATTATTAAAGCCCATAGCATAAGCAACATTTTTAACATCACAAAAGGGCCCGGAATAAGATGGGCATTACTAGCCAAGGAACGTATTTAGTATGTCTTCTTCAGAATCATTTTAAATAAAAATGCATACTAGATTAAGTTTTCATAATGTGCCCAGCTTAGTTTACCTCCACACACTAACATGAAGGGGTCACTAGCAGTTGAAAATGGCTTCATGACCAGCCCATCAGTATTTAAACACAGATTGTATTCCATATTGCACATGGTCAAGAGGTATCTGTCAAGTCTGCAATGGAGGTACCGGGCCACTAGTATCTGAACGCTTATGTACCAGTAAAGTCTATGGTGCTAATACTGTGGCTGTTACACATCTGCAAACCACACACTGGTGATTAAAATATGTACATGGAGCGCACTCCTAATATGGATGGAACAGTTACAATTTAATTCACAAATAAGGTTTTCCATGTCGTTATTTTGGTCAAATCCAAAGTTTCTTAACAGCATCATGAAACTCTTGAGTTTGTTAAATATTTATTGTCACAGTGAACATGTATGTTCTTTAACAAGCTAGGATTCAGTTTTGCATTTCAGTCATACTGTTGTGGGTCTACCTTTAACAAGAAATCGAGAGTACATACCCACTATTATCTAATCAATGTAAAAATGACATAACGTTCAACAAAGCTCTCACGGTCTCTGACCTGCTACTTTGTAGCACCCTTAGTAACACACAACCCTTCAATCCAGGTTAATGGTAGTCGTTTATTGACCTTTGAAAGATGAAGGGTTGACAAAGCTTCGCCACAACTGAAAAGTGATGACCTCACCTGAAATGTGCAGCTCTGCAACCAGTGCATTATTCTACTAAACCAGCGGTTCCCAACCTGTGGTCCGGGGACCCCTGGGGGCTTCTCAGGGGTCCGTAACTACTTACAAAATGGAATATTATTAACAGATTAGGTCCCTGGCTTTCAGTAATTACTTATTGGAGGGGGAGAGAATCCCCGTATTACAATAATTATTCAGTGGGGGTCCCCGGGTTCCAGTACTGATAAAGTGGGGGTCCACAGTAGTCAAAAGGTTGGGATCAACTGTACTAAACTAACTTACAAGCTAGACGTGGGGCTCAAACATACTCCTTTCAGCATTGCAAAGAAGTGAGAGGGAAATGAAAGTAAATAAAGATAGATGTAATCTAATAACTAGGCAATGGCAAGAACATTTAAAAGTTCAGAAAAATCTTAAGACTAAAACAAGAAGAAAAGCTACTTGCTGCATCAGCGAACAGTCATACGGGCATCTACCTGAACTACAGTGCACACTATTAGAGTTAACTGAAACACCTCCCAAAACGTACTGCTGTGTAGAAGGTGAAGAACGCTTTATTCACAACTGGCAGTATTAATTAAAATGGGACTGAGAGAGCGTAGCAAATATAATCAATATTAACATGAAATGTTTATGAATCACGAGTGTGATGATGCCGCATAGAAACTGTAATAGTAGTAATTTGTTTAAACGTACGCTTGAATAGTGACCACGATGAGTGGCCACCAATGTATAAATAGACTAATAATAATAATGATCAAAGTGTTATTTTATGTTCAAATAAGTTTATACTAACATTTGCATTATTAAATCTGTATTGAAAACCTCATAGGCCTTAAGTTAGCATGAGCCGAAGCTTAGCTGCCTGGCTCTCATATTAAATGCATTTTTCTATTTCAGTGTGCTGACTCACAAGGGGCCATGGCCTTGTTTATTCTTTTTCTTCGACTTGGAAGATGAATGTAGCCATGTTAGATCCGTTCTCACCATCTCCCCTCGTCCACATACTAAATGTTAAAAATTAAATGAAACAATGTAGATTAATGTAATGTACAAGGCCATTCAAACCGATGAAGACAATGGAACTGCTGACCAAAAGATGTGCAAGGAATTACAAAAGGATGAAATCACACCGGACTTGCCACCTCTGAAGACGTCAATTACGAAGACCAATCAAAAACTTGTAAAATAATATGGGGTGAAGAGTTAGATTACCTAATGTGTTATATGATAGGTTAAAGATAGTGGGGTTTAGCAAATGTCCAATAGAATTTTGGGAGAATGTACATCGAAAAAGGGATAAAAACTCATGTCACAGGGAGTCATTTAGAATTAGGTAGGGAATGCTATTGGTTTTATCCAGAAACTCTGTCACTCTGTTTGGTGATTTGATGGTTTACTTAAACCATCCTCGCCCTTCGAATTGTCCATTTACACTTTACCTCCTTATGAGGGAAGTGCCCTTTTGCCCCAGAGCTGAGTTCTGACTGATGGCGATTTGACTGATGTCTTGAAGACGAAGACTAAACCTGTGCGCTGACCTAATCCTTGGAGGGTAATTATGACAATGCATTTGTAATTTGTCTGTCTGCTTTTCCTTTCTAGGTACCAACTGCTTGCTTTTGACAGAGACCTTAGCTAGATGTTTTCCAAATTGGTGTTCTAAATTGTTTTGCATGAAGCCCAACATGCGAATGCTAATCAGTGGTTAGGACAGGGGTTCATCAAACTGACCCAAATAGACAAACGACCAAGATTATGTTTTGTTGAACTGACGCGTTATTGACACTCTGCTAAATTGATCTATGTTCACGCCGTGTTATGTTCTGATGTTTGTGATTCTTGCTTTAATGAAAGCTTACCAAAGTTGCCATATCGTGACTATGCTATTATGTTTCTTGGTGTTGAGATTAACGCATTTGCTATTAGACTGTAATTAATAGGGAATAAAACTCACAAACTTCTACTAAACAAGGTGTGGTTATTCATGACTGAAAGGTCATGGTAGCGTCTTTGAATTGATTAAAGACTTTGACTAAAGTGAAATGTATTGTTGTAATAAATATAAATGACATTATTGACGCATTGACATATTGATTAGCTATCTCGTCCTAAGGTGTCGCTCAACTGGGTCAAAAGATTCATTGGCCTTAAACGAGTCCTGATGTGTAATAAAATATCATAAAAGGACGCGTTATCAGGACCAAAAGTACTTGTCACAGCTTGGAAAGCCTGTGCTGCCCAGGGTTTTCTGCCCTGCCCATGTCCTTTGGTGAACACACCAATCAGATCCCCCAAGGAGTTTGAGGCGAGGGATGTCCCAGATCGTCAGAAGACTGAAATAAAGCCCAGCAGAACGAAGTTTTTCAAGGAATCAAGGGGCCAAGAAAGAGGGCAAATACGAGCGCTGCTTGGGCTGTGGAGCTGCAGGAGAAACGTTTTTTGTATCATCATTGGTGTGCCTACACAGTCTCGGACCACGATTTCGAATTTTGCAACATCCAGTGTGACTGAATTCCATTGGTCGGCTCCTGACAATACGATTCTGGAAACATCTGACGCATTGCTCTACCCACTGCCGTTTCAGAGAGATCACTGTTCAAGTTGGAAATGCCCCTTTGCCCTACACTGAAGCTGCCATAATAAAAAGCAGATTCATTGGGTCCAGTAAATGCAGCCAATATTGACTGATATTGGCCCTTTGAGATACAGGTCCCTAAAGTAAAATGGGGATGTTATAGTGGGGGCTGATTCACTACTACAAATGCCTTTCAATGAACGACAAAGATATCAGTTGGGTTTTACGTATCTTTAAGGCTGTCCCAACTAGACACCGGTTACTGAGTTACCAACTATCACTCTGAACTGTTCACCAAAACCTTTGGCCTCTGAAACTGCACCACTGACTGTGCTTGGATAAAGTGATTGTTGTTGGGGAGTTATGATTTTTGTAGGAAGGGAATTTTTCACAATACTCAATTTATTTTTTAACAGGACATTCAGCAGATCGTACTGAACTCAGAGTCTGAGACCATTAAAACAGGGGACCTGGTACTTCATAGCAAAGCGACCCCTGTATCCTCTGTCACCCATCTTGTTATGAAACATTATAGTGAACCAAAGAGATTCATAGTTCATCTAAAAGCAGCCGCTTAGAACAATGTTCACCACCGAGCCACTGTTCTAGTATATCTAGAAACTCGTGCATAATGGCTACAAAATTTTATGTAGTGCTGTTTTGCCTTCAAAAAATCTGAACGCCGCCTGTTTTTCGGTGTGCACCTGTGGAAGGCACAAGGCAGCGTTATTCAGCATACAGGTTGACCCATCAATAGCAGCGATCAGCCGGCTCGGATCCTCGCCGCAACTGACTCAGTCAGCTCAGTTGATATAAATTATTTAATCAGCTACAAGAGTGGACGTGATCTCTGCCTTAGCCAGCTCCTCCAACTGACCTATAGTAATATGTCACCACTACTATGACAACTGGTTAGAATGTCACCGCTACTATGACAACAGGTTAGAATGTCACCGCTACTATGACAACAAGTACAATGCATTACAACACAGTACCACATTTACCCCCTGTTTTTACTTACCTACAAGTAAAAGTAATGTTCTGAAAAAAAATTGCACTGGCTGGCTATTAGCAGTTCAGTGTTACGAACTCCATCATGCTATACCAGAGATTCCACCCCCTACTACACTAGAGTAATCCTCAATTACTCTCCAAGATAAGCAAAATTCAGTAAAGTGGCCAAAGGGAGAGACCGCATAATTCAATTGGAGTGGAACAGTATTTGTGGCCACCAGCGGTATACATACAGGACACTGTCATGTAATCACCAACTGTCCGAGAGCCTCAGATAAAAGCCTCACACAGAGCCAAAAAAAACGGGGAAAGGCGGTGGACATAAACTGCACACTGTACGGTACACAAATATCAAAGGAATGATTGAAAAAAATGGTAAAAGAACATAGAAAAAAAGGACCATTTACTTACTTCTACGCAAGGAAGTACTCTGGGGGCCACGAGCAAAGACCTAGGTCACCACATGTGGAGAAAGGACGGCTCAGACCTGCACAACGTGTTTTACTGTGTGCAAATGTTTATAAAGCGTGAGCTGTTCTGAGCCACTGTGCAAGGGTGTAATAGTGCAGTGCAACAGCTGCCTTAGGTGGACGTTGAAGGCAATCTCTAACCCATAAGAGGTGAGAAGGTGTACCTTTCTGACTTCAATCAATTAAAGGGCATTGCAACCACCATCAGGGGCACATGTTTTCAAGAAATGTCGTGAAAATGACATTTGATTATTGCACAATTTTCTTCACTGGTATCTCGTATGAAAACTAAACAAGCGAGCCTCTATCTCATTCAAAAGTCATGCAGGATACAGGTTCGAGGCAAAATGTCTCACTGCAGATTTTCTGCTAAAAAAAAAAAGTCTACATGAGGGAAAAAAAATCTAATTCTCATGACAATTCCCACTTGCAACGTGGCAAGAACTTCCACAAAATTTGCACTACGCATAATCCACAAGATTTTGCCATCTCTCAAAACAATAAAACAAAAAAGTTAACATTTTTAGAATGTCTGTATCTAACGCTCCCCCGACGCCAGCCCTGCACGGATCAGGTGGCGCTTTGCTTCCTGCATTCCTACTTATGCCAATTTTTTTTATATGAAGTCCATGCACTATTGCGGTGTTCAATCACCAGTTACAATGTATGATGTATGACAAGGGGCACAGACTTTGCCTGGATGTTTGAGCAGCCGCTGGAAATAAGAAGGAAATAGCGTTTGAATCAATAACACTCAAAGAAAGTACACTTAAGGTCACAAATAGACCTAAACCTTCATTAAATGCGAGGGCAGAACTCTAAGGCAAGAACAGACGTGTCGCTACCCTCCGCATTTTATTCCATTAGGGATGAACAGCTTTCTTTGCCCTGCAGCATCTTTACACTCCACTTGCCCCGCTGAATGAATCCATAAATAGAACGACTTTTACATTTACAAGCAGGCAGCTAGTGCTCCAGATGCACCATGGTGGTTTTCATGGTACATGTCTTGACCTCATTCGATGTGGCAGGCGTAACAGTTATAAATAAAACTGTGAGACAAGGGATACCCTTAGCAGAATATCTAATATAGAAAGCAAGCAAGTCTTTTCACTGTGTAGCCTGACTTATTCTGACATTCTTTGAGCTAACCCAGGTAATTACACTTTTGGGTGTCTTGAGAAGCTCTTTAAAATTAAGATGAAGGTGCCCTAACTAATTCCAAAGCAGACGCTCCTCTTAAATGCTTGACTTCTAAGGGGCTACCAAATAGTGATGGTTTCTTGGTGAAGAAACCACCTTCAAACTTATTTTAAGCTGTTCCAAGCTTTCTATTATTTCATCAATTATTTAATAGGTTATCACAATCTGTTTATGTATTCATAAATACGTTAACTGTTTTTTTTATGTGAAGTTAACAACTTTGTATATCTAACTTTTCACAATATTTGTTAAACGTCTATGTATATTTTAAAAAACTGTTTTCAAAATTCACCTAAATTAAATATCCAGTTCCCATTAATTTATTTTACATCTATGCTGTTGTTTACACAGACAAACCTAACAGTTCCCTACCCTGTTTTAGCTCCACTCTCTCCTGGGTATAGAGTAAACACTGTAGAATACAGCCTATTTACCCAAGCAGCATGGTCTCCATAGTATTACTGCCCTATCATCTTGTACAGGTAGATTATGTTCTACGAGAGGAACAGGAGTTTTAATTCCATCAATGTTAGAATAAACCTAAAGCACTCACTCATTTGGGTTTGTTTCATTGATGAGTCCGCCTTTTCGTGTGGGAGCTTGGCAATTCTAATGTAGTTGGTATAGCCCAAGGCAGACGGGCTAGGAAGATATTATAACATTTCACCTATTGAGGGTAGCAAATACTAAATCAAAGTGGCAGGAACACAAAGACATAATAGAATGTTGGAGAAGAAGGCCTATACCAGCCATTATTAATCTTGAAACACTCCATTGTCTTCAGTGGAGCTCTCAATATTGCAATGTTTTAACCCCTTCACTGCGGGCGTCCGCCACTGGCCGACGCCCACACTACCTCCCTGGTGCGGATCATGACCAGTGGCCGACACCAGGGAGGGGGTTAATAAATCCTCGGTTGCGTCGGGGGCGGGGGGGAAGGGCTGGGAGGATCACTGTTCGAAAGCCAGGTTTTGGGGCCCTTCCTGAAAAGAAGTAGGATTTGGGTCTTGCGAAGGTGGGTTGGGAGGGCGTTCCAGGTTTTGGGTGCAAGGTAGGAGAAGGATCTGCCGCCGGTGGTGGTGTGTTTGATGCGGGGGACGGAGGCGAGAGACAGGTCAGCTGAGCGGAGGTTTCATGTGGGGGTGTGGAAGGGGACTCTCGTTGAGGTAGGCAGGGCCTGTGTTGTGAAATGATTTGTGTGCGAGGATGAGGATCTTGAAGGTGATCCTTTTGTCAATGGGGAGCCAGTGGAGGGATTTGTGGTGTGGAGAGATGTGTTTGTGTCGGGGGAGGTCGAGGATGAGTCGTGCTGCTGAGTTCTGGATGCGCTGTAGTTTGCACTTGAGTTTTAGAGTGGTGCCGGCGTAGAGGGCGTTTCTGTAATCAAGTCTGCTGCTGATGAGTGCGTAAGTGACAGTTTTTCTGGTCTCTGTGGGGATCCATTTGAATGTTTTTTTCAGTACACAAGTGTGGTGAAGCATGAGGAGGTGAGAGCGTTTATTTGTTGGGTCATCGAGAGGAAGGAGTCTAGGATGATGCCGAGGTTGCGTGCGTGGTTGGCGGGGGTGGGTGCAGGGCCTAGCGTGGTGGGCCACCATGAGGGGTCCCAGGTGTTTTTGTGTGGGCCAAAGAGGATTATTTCGGTTTTGCTTGAGTTGAGTTTCAGGTGGTTGGCCGTCATATATATATATCACTTTTGTCAATATGTGTGTGGTTTCCCTGGGGGCTGCGATCGGCCCCCAGGAAAACCAGACCCACATATAAAAGTGATATATATATATATATATATATATATATATATTTGCCGCCAGTTGTCTTGCAGTTGCAGCTTGCGTCTTCAAAGCAATGCACATACTTCAACTGACGCTTTTCAACTGTAGCTTTTAGGCAGCAATAAAAAAGTCAAGTAAGTATTGTGACTATGTTTCTGCTACAAAAGGGTCAGACTTGTCTAGTGGCAGTTTTAGTGCCATAAAGAAGCGCAGAAGGTTTATATGCCTACTGCAAAGAGCAAATCTGTATTTTATGTAAATAGCTGAGTACATTAGTAAAGTCAGCCATTACCTGCGCTATAATACCAATGAAATGTATGTGCGGGGAGGAGGGCGGCTATGGAGAGATGAAGGGCACTTTTGCTGGGTGGCAATGAGGGAATCCGAGGAGGAGGGAGTGGGAGCACCAATAATGATTGTTGGACTGGGCGCAGGAGGTGCTAAAGACTGTGACAAATGGTATGTGACAAGGTGTTTTTTGAGTGTCTTGAAAGAACGTGCTGATTGAGGGAAGAAGCGCAGGTAAGGTGGCCTCTACTGTTGCACGTATCTCACACACACCATCGATTTTGTGACTGTCTACGTAGGCTAGTGTTTTAGAGCAACAGTTTAGCCAATAGTAGAGATGGCATCTTGATGGATGACTGCTGCCGGCACTCAGGTTATAGAAGACAGCTCTGACATAGGATCAGAGACTGAGACAGCATCTGAGGGATAGGACAATGGCGCAGACTCTGGGAGTGATTTTTCAGTCGGAGGAGTCCCATTCGATAACTCCTCTTCCAGTACATTATGAGGGAGGTGATGAGGACAGTCCTGCTGTCCCTTCGCAAGCTGTTTGTGCAACTGGGTAATAGTGGGTTAGCCCAACACAGAGAGCAGGTGAATGCGGCAGCAAGGGGGGGGGGGGGGGAAGGAGATATATATCTCTCTCTCTCTCTCTCTCTCTCTCTCTCTCTCTCTCTCTCTCTCTCTTTCTCTCTCTCTCTCTCCACCTCCCCCCCTCCCCCCCCAATTTAGTTCAGCCCCAAATTCCACCGCCCAGATCGTATTGTGGAGACATCAAAATTATCTATGGCAAAACAAATTGGTTTTGTAAGGCAGGCACCTGTGTTTTTGGTCCTGGGTTCGGCGGCCAAATAGAGAAACACACTAAACCCAAACATTTCTGGAAACTAGACATTCGGGGGAGTCCACAGAGGTGCGACTTGTGTGGATTCCCCAAAGTTCTTACCCAGAATACCCTGCAAAGCTGAAATGTTGAATAAAAACTCTATTTTTCTCGCATTTCTGTCAGACAAACTACAGGAATATGCTGGGATCCACAAAATTCCTACCACCCAGTGACTCCTCACCTGTCCTGATAAAAACACTACCCCACTTGAGTGACTATACCTAGTGCCTGCGTCAGGAATGGATCACCCCAGGGTCAACAGCTGCCTCATGTAAGGACCAACACTGACCGTTGTGTGATCTATTCCTGTCGCGGGCACCAGGCCTACAAGTGAGGTATCATTTTTATCGGGAGACTTGGGGGAACGCTGGGTGGAAGGAAATTTGTGGCTCCTCTCAGATTCCAGAACTTTCTGTCACCGAAATGTGAGGAAAACGTGTTATTTTAGCCACATTTTGAGGTTTGCAAAGGATTCTGGGTAACAGAACCTGGTCAGAGCCCCACAAGTCACCTCATCTTGGATTCCCCTGGGTTTCTAGTTTTTAAAAATGTGCTGGTTTGCTAGGTTTCCCCAGGTGCCAGCTGAGCTAGAGGCCAAAATCCACAGGTAGGCACTGTTTTCTATGAATAAATGTGATGTGTCCACGTTGTGTTTTGGGGCATTTCCTGTCACGGGCGCTAGGCCTACCCACACAAGTGAGGTATCATTTTTATCGGGAGACTTGGGGGAACGCTGGGTGGAAGGAAACTTGTGGCTCCTCTCAGATTCCAGAACTTTCTGTCACCGAAATGTGAGGAAAACTTGTTTTTTAGCCACATTTTGAGGTTTGCAAAGGATTCTGGGTAACAGAACCTGGTCAGAGCCCCACAAGTCACCCCATCTTGGATTCCCCTAGGTCTCTAGTTTTCAAAAATGCACAGGTTTGGTAGGTTTCCCTAGGTGCCGGCTGAGCTAGAGGCCAAAATCTACAGGTAGGCACTTTGAAAAAAACAGCTCTGTTTTCTGTCAAAAAATGGGATGTGTCCACGCTGTGTTTTGGGGCATTCCCTGTCGCGGGCGCTAGGCCTACCCACACAAGTGAGGTATCATTTTTATCGGGAGACTTGGGGGAACATAGAATAGCAAAACAAGTGTTATTGCCCCTTATCTTTCTCTACATTTTTTCCTTCCAAATATAAGAGAGTGTGTAAAAAAGATGTCTATTTGAGAAATGCCCTGCAATTCACACGCTAGTATGGGCACCCCGGAATTCAGAGATGTGCAAATAACCACTGCTCCTCAAAACCTTATCTTGAGCCCATTTTGGAAATGCAAGGGTTTTCTTGATACCTATTTTTCACTTTTCATATTTCAGCAAATAAATTGCTGTATACCCAGTATAGAATGAAAACCAACTGCAGGGTGCAGCTCATTTATTGGCTCTGGGTACCTAGGGTTCTTGATGAACCTACAAGCCCTTTATATCCCCGCAACCGGAAGAGTCCAGCAGACAAAACGGTATATTGCTTTCAGAAATCTGACATCGCAGGAAAAAGTTACAGAGTAAAACAAAGAAAAATGGCTGTTGTTTTCAGCTCAATTTCATTATTTTTTTATTTCAGCTGTTATTTTCTGTAGGAAAACCTTGTAGGATCTACACAAATGACCCCTTGCTGAATTCAGAATTTTGTCTAGTTTGCAGAAGTGTTTAGCTTTTCGGGATCCAGCATTGGTTTCACACCCATTCCTGTCACTAACTGGAAGGAAGCTGAAAGCACCAAAAATAGTAAAAATGGGGTATATGTCCCAGTAAAATGCCAAATATGTGTTGAAAAATGTGGTTTTCTGATTCAAGTCTGCCCGTTCCTGAAAGGTGGGAAGATAGTGATTTCAGCACCAGAAACCCCTTGTTGATGGCATTTTCAGGGAAAAAACCACAAGCCTTCTTCTGCAGCCCTTTTTTCCCATTTTTTTTGGAAAAAACAAAATTTTCACTGTATTTTGGCTATTTTCTTGGTCTCCTCCAGGGGAAACCACAAACTCTGGGTACCATTAGAATCCCTAGGATGTTGGAAAACAAGGACGCACATTTGGCGTGGATAGCTTATGTGGACAAAAAGTTATGAAGGCCTAAGCGCGAACTACCCCAAATAGCTAAAAAAGTGCTCAGCACTGGGGGGGGGAGGGGAGCCATAGCAGACTACATTAACCATTAAAGGCCCGCTTCAGTGTTATGCTGGTATAGCCCAGCTAAGGAGAGCTATAAGGCTATTAGAACATTTAGCCACTAGAGGGAAGAATGTTCTAATAAATAAAACAAAGGCCTCATGGAGTCCGAGGGGGTTAAAATACCCCCTTGCTCAGTGAGACGTTAATTCACAGCAACACCTGTGAACAACAACATTGGAATGATGGAGCTCCAGGCTTCTAGCAGCTATTAGAAACCCCTAGCACTCAAATGTTTTCAATGGAGCTCCCAACAGTCCAATGTTCGAATATAGACTTATAGCCCACTAATAAGTGCAATAGTGGTTGCTAAAGTGCCTGAACCGTAGTTATAGACCCAAGCTGCAGGCAAGGGGCTATCAAAAGGGAGAGGACTTTTAACAACAGGTATAGCCAGAGGCTGAAGTGCTAACAGAACATTCCACCCACTAAGGGTAGAATAGTTGAAATTAAAAAGGGAAAACAAAGACAAACATTGGACTGTTGGTGCAGAAGACTTACACCAGACATTAAAAGCCCGGAGCCACTCCATTGCCTTCAATGAAGTTCGCAATATTTCAATGTTCTGATGCAGCCTTATAAGCCCATGGCCGAGCACAACAGTGGTTGAAAATTAGTTACAGGCCCGAGCCACAGGCGAAGGCTTTCGACGAAGGCAAGGGTCTTTAACAACCAGTATATCCTGAAATAAAAGGGCTTCTAACGCTATTAGTACATTTCACCCACTGAGAGAAGACTGTTCTAAGTTAACAGGGAAGAATCAAAAGGCAAACATTGAAGCACAAGGCTTACACTCGCCCTTGTTAACCCTAAGCCACATCATTGTCTTCCATGGAGCTCTCAACATTGCAAAGTTCTAATTGAGTATAAAGTATCATGAGCATAAAGAAGCACCGCTACACAAATATCACTAAAATTGTATTTGGTGCATAGCACATTTTATTAGGTCCTCCAGACCACAACCCTAAAGCACTAGTGTGTGTAATTATCAATCCTTCATTACTGCCAGCATATTTCTGGCCACACTGTGCACCCCTCGGGGGTCAGACACATGCCAGGATGTACGTAGCGGTGGTCTTGCTCTTCCATCAGTAAAGGTAATATAGCTCACCCTTTACTCTTACGTCCTTTTGAGTTGCTCTGAGCAGTTATCTACAAAACTGTACAACAAACCTTAAGGTAAATACATACACCTAAATAAAATACAAAATGTCATAACTTGGATCTTAGCATATGCCGTTTAATTTTATTTCTAAGAGTAACAACCCATATAACTGTAAAATGTCCACAAGCTCAGGAGTAACATAGGTAACGCTATCTTTTAACAGTCCAATTCAATGAAGTACCTTTCTTTCCTGTACTGCACCTTCATAAAACTTGCTTTCAGAGCAGCCAAATAAAAAAAATGATTTTTTATTTTGGCTTTTGCACAAGTGCAGCAAGGGCATGCTTGTGTTACACTTTCTGAAAAAGTGTCCTTCCACTATTCAACTGTACTGTAATCCAATGCAGATGCCAACCAAATCTAAATTATGCAGCATTATTCTTGATGATGTTACGGGTTTACTGCATGAGCAGTAGTTCTCTGTTCTAAGCTTTTTACATGTCAAATAGAAATTACTAGCCACACTAAGAGGGAGATGACAGTCAGACTCAGCTTTTATTCCTTTCCTATATTTGCTTTTTAATGAAGTTCACAAAACAAAACCATAGCAGCCCTATCAAAGAACAGTCGAATACAACAAAACAAACATGGAAATTAATGGAAATGTCCAAAGCAAGAAGTTGACAGTGAATTAACAGTTTGGCAATTTAGTTCACAAATACCCTAGCTGATCCCAAAACGGGCAAATAAATGAAAATTGTATCCACATACAATTGTATTAACTGAAATTAAAGGCACTTAAAGGAGATTATACCATGAACGTCCATCGATTATTATTCCACAATTATCTCCCTTAATCTCACAAAGTAATACCATTGTTTCTCATTTTTATATCCTGGAATCACAAGCTTTTGAACACAATGTCAATAAAGGACAGCATCCTGGTAGACACTTTTCCACAAGAATAATGTAACTGGCCAAATGGATGATTTTAATAGCTTGCAGGATAGAAACCCAATTCTCATAAGACTAGAAAGAAAGCAAGGCAGTCTTAAACACTGGGCCTTGCGGCCTTTACTCTACTTTTAACAAAGCTTGGTTGCAGTTATCTCATACCCAATGAGATTTTCCAGGTTCTGACTCGCACCATTATCACCCACACATGTTTATCCGTAAGTCAACCAAAGCACATTGAGGGTTCAGCTTTCAACATATGGAAAATCTCCAGCCACCTCCAATACAGCCTCTACTTTTAACATATATCTAAATGTACTTTCATATTCATGTTATGGACCAAGTCCATGCCCGTCTTGATTCTTGTCAACTTCCACAGCTTTTGGCACTGTGGAACATAACATTCTATAAAACAATCCTGAGGAAAAAGGAGGGCTGACCTGCAATAGCTCAATAGATTTCGCTCATATTTCAACCACCAGGTCTAAGTAGGCCCATTCCGCTCCAAACCTTACAATGTCTTCTATGGGAATATAGTTATTGATTCTCTTAAATGGAAGCACATAGCACAATCAAACTCACAAATGTATGCTGAAGGAATGAGATTACAAATCATGAACTTCGACAACTATATGAAGGAATACACACAGCACGTACAACAGATACACCTGTGAGCAAGAGTTGTTAGCAAGGGTGAACAGCATCTTGTGATAGTGGGACTAGTAAAAAGGGATGCAGGAAAACTCCAGAGAGTTACAATATCTCATACCAAATCCAAGAAACCTCTTAAGTCTTGCAGCAAGAAAAGGTAGAGTTATCTGCTAAGATTAGTTATTGACTATATTATATATGTTAACCTTCTAAGTTACCCTCAAAATCTTTAATTCTTATCATCGTAAGAGTCCGATATTAACAATAACTAAAACAATTGCCTGTGATATCTGAATCACTGGGCACTAAGCATGATGGTGCTACAGGAATTTGGTAACCAGCATTGTTCACTAAACTAGCTGTGACTCAAAAGTATTTTAAGTCATTAAGCTAACCCGGCAGGTTGACAGAATCAGATATAATGCATGCAGCCCATTAGTGGCTACCTGTAGTATGCTCATCTACGAAGCTCCCAAGTGAGAGAATATGGAGTAGAAGAATGGGGAATAAGGCCAAAACCCTATTTTGTAGATGGCAGTATATGGATTGGTAAATATGCACTACAATATAATGCAGAAAAAAAACAGATGGCGGATTACCGCTTGCTGTTAAATTATAAACCAACCAGTATTAGGTAATAAAACATTACTAATGTTGGTACTACATTTGACCTATCATCACTGTCAATAAAAAACAACTTCAGTTCTTCAGCTCATAAGTGTTCCTTTAAGGTCCCTTGGTAAATCTCTTCCCCCCCCCCCCCCCCCCCCCCCCTCCAAACGCCAAATTAGAGACATTTTCGGAAGACAGTCACTTGACTGATGTAAGACATCTCCTCAATATCATTGAGGAAAGTGTGCATCCTTTCTAAGACTTCAAGATTACCCAGGTGATATGTATTTAAAAAAAAAAAATGAAAGGAGTCAAGGAAAGCTTACTCCAGTATATGGACACTCAGAACTTTTTTAATTCCAGTATGGTTGTATGACAAAACCACGCATGCCATTACCGCACGTCCCTTTACAGCGCCATCATTGCAACACGTCATTACCACGCATGAACTTACAATGAACATTTTTACAACGCATATGCCTTTACCACAGATGCCTTTAACACAAAAACTTTGTTATAGAGGCATGGCTGGTAAAGACATATGCGTGGGTAAAAATGTAATTGGCAAGTATAATTTCTATACATATTATAAATACATATATATTTATATCCACAGATCCATACATGTATATTTGAAAATAATCATCTTGCCATCCAAAAATCCCTACCTACCCTAAAAATACCCCTGCTGCCATAAAACCCATACTAACCCTAAAAAAAAAAATACCACCCAAAAACCCATACCCACCCTAAACACTAACGCCTTCCCCCCAAATTAACCCATACCCACCCTAAACCTTAAAAAGCCTCTTGCCACACAAAAACTCATACCCAGCCTAAACCCTAAAAATCCCATACCCTCCCTAGAACCTTAAAATGCCCTTGCCACCCAAAAAACCCATACCCACCATAAGCACTAAAAACCTCTTTCCACCCAAAACCCATATACCCTTACCCACCCTAACAACGATCTTTCCCCAACAAAAACACATACACAACCTGTACTTACCTGTAAAACATTTACCACCCATATGCCTTTACCATTCATTCCTTTAGAACAAAATTCTTTGTAACGGCATACGTAGTAAATGCATATTCATGGTAAAGGATTAGTGGTCATGGGTGGTTAAAACCACCCTGTAATGGCTGTTTTCCTTCAAGTAAAAATCTTTTTCCTCCTCAGCTCTGCTGGAAAGGTGGCTTTAAGTGCGTACCAACATTTTTGGTGTGGTGTGCGGGGGCAGGAAAGAGTGGGTGTTCCTCTGGGGTATCCACTGACAAAATACAGAACATTTGTTATCCGGAGCATATCCCACCAAACCCCCTACCCCCCCCCATCCTCCCCGGCAAACCCCATCCCACCACTGACCTTCCCCACACCCCCCAGACAGCCAGCTTGGTGATCTGTATTCTAATAGTGTGTACTTGTATGGGACTTGTTCTTGCACATGGAGTTAGAAGGCACCAGTCAAGAGGCACACATTAATAAGGATAGAAGCCACTGACTCGTGTTTCTACAGTGGGAACTGAAGGCAAACTGCATCAAGTTATCAGATGGCCTCACTAGTTGGAAAAATAATATCTCAAATCACGCATTTGGTTCTCCAATTTATAGCTCTCTAGGACAGGTCAGTGTGACGTGATTGTTATAAAGGTCTACACGTCCTGCAAAGCATTATACTCATTCCATCCCAAAACACTGTAATTTACCACAAAAAAAAATAACAAGGTCAGTCAATAGTAAATGACCTAATTAAAAAAAAAAAAACAGCAAGCAAAGTGATCACTGGTGAAACACGCCTCTCAGTCAGCATTGCCAAGCACAACAGTCTGTTTGGCTCAGTCAAGCCAGCCGAAGCCAAACGGTGCTGCAAAAATTGCCTTTACTGTTTCCATGAACAAAAACAACCCTTGTAATTAACCTTGGCACCTACATTATAGATGTTATTAGTTTTCAGAATATTGTGTGTGGAAAGGGACGAGGCACTATGAAGAGTAATATTGCTTCCAGTAATGGCTGCCTGAAAAGTTGCAGTCCACGTGACTGCATGGTATTGTGGTGAAGCAAACAAGGAATTGCAGGAGACCAAATGAATAGTGCTTTGTACTAAGAAAACGCAATGTATATTAGGGGTTAAAGCTCTGAAGACAAACTTCGACAAAATGGATTCCATATAATTTTTTAAGTTGAGAGGAAAAGCTCAGTTATTTCTGATGTAATTTGTCTTTCTAGGCCTCACCTAGACAGCTTTATCTCTCTTCCCAGCTTCATATTAAAAGAAAAAAATACAATTGCATACATTATGAAGTTTATACAGACTGACCCTATTAAAGCAGGCAAATTAATCACTGGAAATCATGTATTCCAGTCTCAATATTCAGTATGGCTTAATCAAAGCAGTCAGTGACTGACCAGCGGTGATACAAAAACTTTCTGTGCCTAAAGCCATGTCCAGCAGGGTTGGCCATCCACAGCGGTTTGGGGTCTGGCCTGGCAACAGTGAATATGATGGACAAAGCAATCTGAGTTTGCCCTTAAGCTTTAGGGCTGTGGCTTCCTTGCTCTAGCAACAAATGTAAGCCATTAGGCCCAGCAGCCGACTGCATCCCCTAAGAACACGAGAAAAGATATTTAACAAGGTACCCCCGCAGGAGTAGAAGGCAAACAGTTCCAGCAGCCTCTTTTACTGCCAAATATTATAGATCTCTGGATTTTGAGGGTAGTAAAGCACAAATCTGCAAGGAGCTGAATTGAAGAGTGCCAAGGTGAGCAGCAAACAGTGTATGTTCAAGAGGTCACACCTTTCTACATGCCTATTTTTACGTTGTTCAACAGAACATGCTCTGTGGAACAACCCTGAGAAATTGGATGACCTTAAAAAGTTAATCAGTCAACAATCGCTCTATTTGGCTGTATTCTAGCTATTCTTGATCTACTAATTTGATTAAAAAACATTAAATTAGCTGGAATTTTTGCATAAGAAGTGGACATAGCATCAGTGAGAAAGATGTAAAAAACAAAAAAAAAAAATTTTTTTATTTTTTTAAGGCGTGACAAAAAAATTCTAAAGGGTAAAACAGCATGCAGATATTATTCTGAGGAAGCCTTGACTTAAAACAACTGAACAAGAACATGAAAATGAGCTACTATTGAGATGACTTTGGTTTAAATGCAGCTGCGTGCACAAACATTGTGCTTGGCCAGATGTTGGCCATACAAAGTGAAACATTAAACAGCCAAATATTGGGTAAGGAAAATGTCACTTACCCAGTGTACATCTGTTCGTGGCATTAGTCGCTGCAGATTCACATGCTGTGCACAGTCCGCCATCTGGTGTTGGGCTCGGAGTGTTACAAGTTGTTTTTCTTCGAAGAAGTCTTTTCGAGTCACGAGACCGAGGGACTCCTCCCATTTCGAGTCCATCTTAGATTGTTTTGCCCGCAGAGGGTGAGGTTGGAGTTGTGTATGCTAGTAATAGTGCCCATGCAATGGAGTGAATGCGTATGTACATAATAAAGTTTTAAGTAATATATTTACAAATGTTTAAGATCTACTTCTAAACGGCTACAGGCTCCCGGGGAGGCGGGTGGGCGCATGTGAATCTGCAGCGACTAATGCCACGAACAGATGTACACTGGGTAAGTGACATTTTCCGTTCGATGGCATGTGTAGCTGCAGATACACATGCTGTGCATAGACTAGTAAGCAGTTATCTCCCCAAAAGCGGTGGTTCAGCCTGTAGGAGTTGAAGTAGTTTGAAATAATGTTCTTAATACAGCTTGACCTACTGTTGCTTGTTGTGCAGTTAGCACATCTACACAGTAGTGCTTGGTAAATGTATGAGGCGTAGACCATGTTGCTGCCTTACATATTTCGTTCATTGGAATATTTCCTAGAAAGGTCATGGTAGCACCTTTCTTTCTGGTTGAGTGTGCCTTTGGTGTAATAGGCAGTTCTCTTTTAGCTTTAAGATAGCAGGTTTGAATGCACCTAACTATCCATCTAGCAATGCCTTGTTTTGAAATTGGATTTCCTGTATGAGGTTTTTGAAAGGCGACAAATAATTGTTTTGTCTTTCGAATTAGTTTTGTTCTGTCAATGTAGTACATTAGTGCTCTTTTGATGTCTAATGTATGTAGTGCTCTTTCGGCTACAGAATCTGGTTGTGGGAAGAACACTGGTAATTCTACCGTTTGATTTAGGTTGAACGGTGAAATTACTTTTGGTAAAAATTTAGGATTGGTCCGTAGAACAACTCTATTTTTGTGTATTTTAATAAATGGTTCTTGAATGGTAAATGCTTGAATCTTACTCACTCTTCTTAGAGATGTGATGGCAATTAAAAATGCAACTTTCCACGTTAAGTATTGCATTTCACAAGAGTGCATGGGCTCAAAAGGTGGTCCCATGAGTCGTGTTAGGACAATGTTGAGGTTCCATGAAGGAACTGGTGGTGTTCTTGGTGGTATAATTCTCTTTAGGCCTTCCATAACCGCCTTTATGACTGGTATCCTAAACAATGAAATTGAGTGCGTAATTTGTCGGTAAGCAGAAATTGCCGTAAAATGTATTTTAATGGAAGAGAAAGCTAGGTTAGATTTTTGCAAATGTAGTAAGTATCCTACTATTTCTTTTGCAGATGCGTGTAAAGGTTGAATTTGATTATTATGGCAGTAATAAACAAATCTTTTCCACTTATTTGCATAGCAGTGTCTAGTGGTAGGTTTTCTAGCTTGTTTTATGACCTCCGTACATTCCTGTGTGAGGTCTAAGTGTCCGAATTCTAGGATTTCAGGAGCCAAATTGCTAGATTCAACGATGCTGGATTTGGATGTCTGATCTGTTGTTTGTGTTGTGTTAACAGATCTGGTCTGTTGGGTAGTTTGACATGAGGTACTACTGAAAGGTCTAGTAGTGTTGTGTACCAAGGTTGCCTTGCCCATGTTGGTGCTATTAGTATGAGTTTGAGTTTGTTTTGACTCAACCTGTTTACTAGATATGGAAGGAGAGGGAGAGGTGGAAAAGCGTACGCAAATATCCCTGACCAGTTCATCCATAGAGCATTGCCTTGGGATTGATCTTGTGGGTACCTGGATGCGAAGTTTTGGCATTTTGAGTTTTCTTTTGTTGCAAATAGATCTATTTGAGGTGTTCCCCAAATTTGAAAGTAATTGTTTAGTATTTGGGGGTGAATTTCCCATTCGTGGGTTTGTTGGTGATCTCGAGAGAGATTGTCTGCCAACTGGTTCTGAATCCCTGGAATAAATTGTGCTATTAGGCGAATGTGGTTGTGAATCGCCCAATGCCATATTTTTTGTGTTAGGAGGCACAACTGTGTCCCTCCTTGTTTGTTTAGATAATACATTGTTGTCATGTTGTCTGTTTTGACAAGAATGTATTTTTGGGTTATTATGGGTTGAAATGCTTTCAGCGCTAGAAACATTGCTAACAGTTCAAAGTGATTTATGTGAAACTGCCTCTGATGTATGTCCCATTGTCCTTGGATGCTGTGTTGATTGAGGTGTGCTCCCCACCCTGTCATGGAAGCATCCGTCGTTCGGACGTATTGTGGCACTGGGTCTTGGAAAGGCCGCCCTCGGTTTAAATTTGTACTGTTCCACCATAGAAGCGAGATGTATGTTTGGCGGTCTATCAACACCAGATCTAGAAGTTGACCCTGTGCTTGTGACCATTGTGATGCTAGGCACTGTTGTAAGGGCCGCATGTATTGAGCACAGCCTGCTGGATTTCCGGTTTGAACCCAGAAGTGCGCAGCCATGCGTGCCTTCGTATTGTGACTGCAGTGTTTATTGTCCTTGCAGCTGTATCTGCTGCATCCATGGAAGACCGTATCTGATTATTTGAGATACTTTGTCCCTCTTCCACCACCTGTTGCGCTCTTTTTTGGAACTCCTTGGGTAAGTGTTCGATGAAATGTTGCATTTCATCCCAGTGAGCCCTGTCGTATCTTGCCAAAAGTGCTTGTGAATTGGCAATACGCCACTGATTTGCTGCTTGTGCTGCAACCCTTTTTCCAGCAGCATCAAATTTGCGGCTCTCCTTGTCTGGAGGTGGTGCGTCGCCTGAGGTATGAGAGTTGGCTCTCTTACGAGCTGCCCCCACAACTACTGAGTCTGGTGTTAGTTGTGTTGTGATATACCGTATTTATCGGCGTATAACACGCACTTTTTCTCCCTGAAAATAGGGGGCAAATGATGTGTGCGTGTTATACGCCGATAAAATCGAATGGTTTTTTTTTCTGAAATTTCCTTTTAAAATGAGGTGCGTGTTATACGCCGATAAATACGGTATATTGGATCTGTGGGCGGTGGCTTATATTTTTTCTCCACCCTTGGAGTTATGGCTCTGCCTTTAACTGGATCCTGAAAAATTTGTTTTGAATGTCTTAGCATTCCTGGGAGCATGGGAAGGCATTGATACTGGCTATGGGCGGAGGATAGGGTGTTAAAGAGAAAGTCATCCTCAATTGGTTCCGAATGTAAGGAGACATTGTGAAACTCGGCTGCCCTTGCGACCACCTGTGTATAGGATGTACTGTCCTCAGGTGGTGACGGTTTTGTAGGATAAGAGTCTGGGCTATTGTCAGACACTGGAGCATCGTAGATGTCCCATGCATCGGGATCATCCTGACTCATTGTGGTATGAGCTGGTGAGTGCATCAGTGGTGGAGTTGTTGCTGGTGATGCATGTATTGATGGTGGTGGAGATGGTGGTGGGTTGGTTTTCCTTGCCACCTTTGCTTGTGGTTGCTTGTCCTTTTGTTGAAAGGCAAGTTTCCTTTTTATTTTGATTGGGGGAAGAGTGGTTATCTTCCCGGTGTCCTCATGAATATGAAGCCTTCTTTGCGTGTAGTCAGGCTCTACCGCTTGAAGCTCCTCTCCAAATCTGTGTAATTGGGAGGTTAATCCTTGTTCCTCTGTATAGGAACTAGTTTTCGGCTCCGAGGTTGGCTGTTTCGGAACCGAAACCTTTTCGGAAGTCTTTTTAGGCTCAGAAGAAACCTTCTTTGTTTTCGGCGTGGTGTCTCGGTGCCGAAATTCTTCGGTGCCGCTGTCTCTGTGCCGAAGTTTCTCGGAGCCGCTGTCTCGGCTCCGAGGTTGCTGTGTGGCGGTATCTCGACCGGAGTCGGATGACTTCGACACTAGCATTCCCTTTTTCGGTGCCTTGGATGGGTCACCTAGTTTTCGGGTTAAGCCATGGCCTGTTGGCGGTGGCGTCCCCTGGGCTTTTGTAGACTTCTCGTGAGTCTTGATTTTCGACGTCTTACTCACGGTTTGGTGGTTATTCTTCGGCGTCGAGTTCTTCAGAATCCGACTCGCGGATGGAGAAAGCTTCTTCTTCCTCCTCGAAGCGTTCTTGACCTGTCGGCGTGGACGCCATTTGCAGTCTCCTGGCTCTTCGGTCTCTCAGCGTCTTCCTCGACCGAAACGCTCGACAGGCTTCACAAGTATCCTCCTTGTGCTCGGGGGACAAGCACAAGTTACAGACCAGATGGTGATCCGTATACGGATACTTGTGATGGCATTTTGGGCAGAAGCGGAATGGGGTCCGTTCCATGAGCCTTGAAGTCGCACGTGGCCGGGCCGACCAGGCCCCGACGGGGGATCGAAAAAACCCCAAAGGGCCACCGGAGCTCTTCAGAATTCGGTGTCGATTTGTTCTAACTAACCCGATACCGAACGCAAACAATACCGACGTTTTTTTCCGAGATTCTAACTAACTTTCCGACCCGAAACACAGAGCGAAAAGGAACACGTCCGAACCCGATGGCGGAAAAAAAACAATCTAAGATGGAGTCGACACCCATGCACAATGGACTCGAAATGGGAGGAGTCCCTCGGTCTCGTGACTCGAAAAGACTTCTTCGAAGAAAAACAACTTGTAACACTCCGAGCCCAACACCAGATGGCGGACTGTGCACAGCATGTGAATCTGCAGCTACACATGCCATCGAACACTGATATTCAACAGTAGTTACTCCAATCTTTGCATTTTGCCCCCTATGAAGCACAGCTGGTTCACACAGCTTCAGCTTTCTAGAAGACCTCACTCGTATTGCAAATTCTTCAGAGAAATACAAGTGGGCTTTGAGTCAACCCCTTTTATCCCCTGGCTTTCACGTTTTTCATGTTTTAGCTCTGCTTGGATGGGCTGTCCATCAAGTCCGTGGCTTTTCAAGGACGAGTTCATTGCCATGAGAGTGTTCTCACTAGGTTTTGGTTATGGAGTCGAGCACGTATTGATTCTTAGACTGCAGATGTGATTGGAGGTTGAGACCCAGTGAGTTTTCTTTGATTTATTACTTTGCTGACACAACAACATTTTTATTGCCAATATTTAGGAAGTGCCTTAATCTTTCATAAGGGCACAAGTACTATTCAGTAATTGCCCTTGTGTGTACATTCGTTTCACTTTTAATCATAACACAGGTTTTACAACTTTTTCACAAAGACGTGTGTGCACATTGGTTTGCCCAAAGATGAAACAAAAATAAAACCCCTTTGTCAAAAGTATCTACTATGCAGTATTTTGTAGTTTACGTCTTTTGAGTTCATTACTTACAACGCAATCTTCTGACTTCTTTCGATAATGCCCTTCTTTAACAGTAAAACTTACACATGCCGTCTGTCCAGCAAAGAGGTCCTTACTCTCCAGCTTTCACATTGTTCTAGCCAAAGATTCTGCTTCATTTGGGGATTTTCTTTGCAGGCCAGTTAGGAGCATCATGCACAAAACCACCCAACTATTATCAAACATTTCCCCTGACAAGAAGTTATAACTGTTGGCTTTGCCAAAGCTAATTTTCTCAGAAACATGTTTCAATCATATGTCATAACTACAGATGCAAGCACTGTAGGAAAGTACCATCTTTCTTGGCATGTTACAGCCAATTGTACCTGTATGTCAGTATGTTTCTGCCTGTCTCACTGGGATCCTGCAGGGCTCTGACCTCCTGCGGTCTGAGCAGCTCAGTCCCAGAAAGGCAGAACAAAGCATTTCCTTTGGGAGGAGGGTGTTACACCCATTTCCCAAGGGAGAGGGTATAACAGGCTGGGGAGGGGTAGCCTCCACAGGCTCTGAAAATGCTTTGAAAGGGACAGATGGTGCTCTTCTTGCATAAGCCAGTCTACACCGGTTCAGGGACCTCCAGTCCCTTCTCTGGCGCGAAACTGGACAAAGGAAAGGGGAGTGACCACTCCCCTGTCCATCACCACCCCAGGGGTGGTGCCCAGAGCTCCTCCAGTATGTCTCAGACTGCAGCTATCTTGTTTTCCAAGGTGTGGGGACACTCTGGAGGCCTCGGAGTGGCCAGGGCCAGCAGGTGATGTCAGAGACCCCTCCTGATAGGTCCATACCGGATACGGTAGCCAATCCCCCTCTCGGGGCTATTTAGGGTCTCTCCTGTGGGTTTCTCTTCAGATTCTACTTTCAATTTCCAGCAGGAATCCTCTGCAACTACTATTTCATCGTCTGACCTCTGATCGACCGCAGACTGCTCCAGGAACCACTGTAACAGCAGCTAAAGTATCCAGAAGGGCTACTTTTCCTCTGCAACTTCAGCTCCAGCCACCAACTGCAACAGTTTCCACGGTGTGCACGCTCTGGGGACTCCCTGTCTTCACCCTGCACCACAAGGCCCCAAGAAATCTTCCGTGGAGTGACGGAGTCACTTACCTGCTTTTTCAGGCACCTTTTAATTCGACGACTGGTTCTCTTTGACTGGTGACGAGCGTGCTCCTTGGAACACAGGTGGTGGACCCCTTCGACACAGACTGTCCTAAGGTCCTGCTGTCCCAATTTGGAAAAGGTAAGAGCTTGCCTTCCCAGAGTACAACAGTACCCTTGTGCACCGCGTTGTCTTCACCTCCTGAGGCCTCTGTGCACTATTTGCAAAATTCCTTCGTGCACAACCTGGCCCAGGTCCTCAGCGCTCTATCGTGCATCGCTCAACTCACGGAGTTGACCTCCGGCGGCATGGGACCTTCCTTTGTAGTGCTACACCAACCGCATTTTGCATCTCCTTTGTCCCCGTGTCCTGGGACTCCCGTGGGTGCTGTCTGGTCGACAGAAGGCTCTCTGAAGTGCTGAGAGCCCCCTATTCCTCCTCGCGCAGAGGTAAGGCCCCCAGGTCCCTCCTGGGTCCAGACAGCGCCATTTTGACGCAAAACGCGACTTTGCTGGAACCAAGGCTTGTTGGATGAATCCAGCGCCAACACACTCCTGCATCCAACATCTCTTCATGGGACATCCATTGCATCATGCAGGAACCCGCTGACATCTTCATTGGGTGCATTTCTGCAGTCTTCGTCCAACTGGGGACTCTTCTTTTGCACCCTCTTCTGGGTTGGCAGTGGCTCCTGTCCTTCCTGGAACTTCTTCCGACTTCTGAACTTGGTCTCCTTCCTTTGTAGGTCTTCAGGTCCAGGAATCCACCATTTGTTGTTTGCAGTCTTGCTTGGTTCTTGCAATAACTCTAATCACGACTTGTAGTGTGTCTTAAGGAAACTTGCAGTACTGTACTCCTACTTTCCTGGGCTCTGAGGTGGGGTATTTTACTTATTTTTGCTGTATTCTTACTCTCCCAGCAATTCTCTACACACTACACTTGTCTAGGGGGGAAATTCGCGATTCGCATTCCACTTTCTTAGTATATGGTTAGTGCTGCCCCTAGACCTATTTTCTCCCATTGCATCCTATAGCATTTCCTATTTTTTGCACTATCCTATGTCTAATTACTTACCGTATTTTGGTGTCTAGTGTATATATTGTGTATAATACTTACCTCCAGAAGGAGTATTGTCTCCAAGATATTTTTGGCCGTGTGTCACAAAAATAAACTACCTTTATTCTTGGTAACACTGAGTATTGTCTCTACTTGTGTATAAGTACTGTGTAACTATAAGTTGTATTGCAGGAGCTTTGAATGTCTCCTACTTCAGTATAAGCTGCTTTCCTACAGCTTCCTCTATCAGCCTAGGCTGCTAGAACACTACATTTCACTAATAAGGGATAACTGGACATGGTGTAAGTATCCAAGGTACCAACTACAAACCATGCCAGCCTCCTACAAGCACGTCTCTTCAAATAGGCAAGGTATCCGCAGTCCACAGAATCATTCTTTATTCCAGAGTTTCTTCAGTATGTAATGTTTTAGCCAGCTAACATTTTTTGTCTAGCTGGAGTGGCCTAATTACTTTGTCAGGGATAGGAGAGATACATACAAGTACTACAGTAAGTCTAACTTGTTCAATAACTTTCTTATGCAATTCTCAACATAAAAAGTACAGTAATAGCTATACTGCTTCAAAGTGTCCAAACATGCTCCTAGACTATTTATGATGAATTAAGTTGTTCATATTAGTACAAAGACTGACAAACAAACTTTTAGATCATAATGTTGAAAGGCATTGCATGCCAATCTTTCGCACTGAACAGTCCGCACCTTACCATAGTGAAGCCAATACAGGATCTATGCAACTTAAGTCTCCTCGACTACCAATCATCCACATCTGAACAGGTTCATGTGCAGTTTGTGTACCATCCAGTGTTTACCATATACAATATCTTGTGTTAAACTAGTGTGTAATCTTATCCTGTATGTGTGGTCAGTATCTCACCTCCAACTACTTAGGATTCTGAACGCATAATGTAGTATGCTCTATGGCATTCTAGAGAAACCATATAATAATTTGAACAGAAGATGGTTCTCATTACCAAACTGAATTGAAGTGCAGGACACCAATGCTGTTATTTATAATATCTATATAGGATACGTCAAAAGTGTCCAAGTGCTCTCAGTACCAAACATTAGGTAGTATTGACCAACCGGGTGCCATGAGTAAAGCACACAGTTAAGGTGGGAGGAGTGGCAAATAAATGCGCCAGTGCTGGAGTAGCACATCTATAGTGTTTATACTATACAATAATAGCAGTACACATCCCTAACAGCAGTGTGTGTGTGTGTATAATAATAATAATATATAAATATTTTTTTTCCACTTGAAAACCAAAGGTTACAGGAACTTTACAGTTAGGCTCACATTTTAAACGTACAAAACCATTGAAATTAACCTGTCATAGTTGAAGTGATCTCAAATAACTATAACTCGTGCCCTAAGGTAACCATAACTTGCGCCCCCGCCATGCACTGCCAATTACCTCACAATTTACGACTCATGACATCTTTGATAATATCATTTATAATATCAATGTCCTATTTGCAGTGAAATATTTGCCAAAAAAAACTGCATGGCAGGGGCGCCAGTTAGTTACCTCAGGGTTGGGTGGTTAGGGGATTAACTCTCATTCCTGCCACGCACAGTTTTTTTCATCAAAAATGTTACTGCAAATAATACACTGATATTATCAATTATGTTATCAAAGATGTCATTTGTGGGGCAATTAGCAGTGCATGGGGAGGGAGTGAGTTATAGTTTTTTGAGATAACTAACTAGAACAGATGAATTACTATGATCTTGTATGTTTAAAATGTGAGCCTAACTATAACGTCCCTGTAACCTTTGGTTGTTTCAGTGAATTTCTATGTAATTTCATTACTATACGTTAATCCAACTGCCACTGCGCACAGCCGAAGAGGCCAGGCCCTGTGGCCAACCCCCTATAACCACCCAACCTTGAGCCTCGCACAACCTTCAGTCGTGCATCATGGGATTGGCCGCAGGGCCTGACCTCTTCGGCTGTGGCAGCTGGATTAACGCATCGTAATGCCCCTAACCACCCAACCCTGAGAGGGAAAGTGAGAGAGAGTGAGGGTGAAAGTGAGAGAGACAGGGAAAGTTAGAGAGAGTGTGTGAGAGTGTGTGTGAGAGAGTGAGAGAGAGAGAGAGAGAGAGAGAGAGAGAGAGAGAGAGAGCGCGCGCACACTATTTCGGCTTTGATGAATGATGTATTTAAAATGACAAATTGAAAAATACATTTTTTGTCAACTAAGAAGAGTGTGATCAACTTTCAGTGTGTAACTTAAACATTCATAGTTGAAAAGAAACTAAAGCAAGACAAGGGCTACAGACTCACCTAGGCTAGAACCCTTAACCTTTTGTGTGCATGTCTGAGACCTTAACTAGGCCAGCGGTGACCCCTTACTGTGCAGTGTTCAGACTTAGCTAAGACATTCAACCCACAGATTCAGAGGGTAAAAACATCAATAGGTATGTTTAACTGTGAAAACACCAGAGAATAAATAGACACACTGCCAACTTAAATAGCCCTAGTGAAGCGGTGGTCCCCAGGGCTGGGGGTCTGTAACAAACTCACAGCCCACTTCATGTTTTAAATTGTGCCCCAGGGAGGTAGCATACCACTGGGCTGCGAGGGGGCAGGGGCCAGGCAGACCCCCCACGTGTTAACAATTTGTGCCCTGGCGAGGTGGTGGTCCCTAAAGCTAGAGATTTGGGGGGGGAGGGCACCCACATTAGTTGACAATTTGTGCCCAGGAAGGTGGTGGTCCTCAGGTTGTGGCAGGGAGCCCCCCACATTTGTTTAAAAATTGTGCCCCAGGAGATGGTGAGCCAGGGGCTGCTGGCGCGAGGGTGTGTGAAGGGGGTTAGCAGGTGCCACCACACCGCATTTGTTTAAAATGTGTGCCCCAGGGGAGGTGACAGCACCCAGGGCTGAAGGGGGCCGAACGCCCTCATCACATCCAAAATGCCAATGCTGCCTGGCCAGGCCCATGCAGGGGCTTTTTTAAATCTAGCGTAGCAGTGTTTTTTTTTTTTTTTTTTTTGCCCTGCCAGGTTCCCTCACGAACCCCAGCACCAAAGCTAAGGGGTCAGGGTGTACCTACCATGGACCCCTTTCTTTATTTTTTCTTTTCAACGTTTTTCAGGGACTAGACTGAAGCTGAGGCCCAAGATGGCTGCCAGCACTTCCTGGTTTGAAATGTTGGCAGTCAATCAGAGCTGATCAATGAGGATTCCCTTTAATATCTCAAAAATTACTGAACAGGCTTACACCAAATAACTGAAAGCATCATTTGCCTACCAAAAGCTACCTTTCTGCCAAATTTGGGGGTAATTCTGTCCAGCGATTTGGTCTGTTGTCGAGTTCAAAACTCGTAATGGAATTAACATAAAAAAAGATGAGAACACATTAAAAACAAATGTACACATGATATAAATCAAGATAAAAATAGGCAAACAGCATAAGGCACACAGATCAGACCAAGACCCACGGATCTTAACAACAATGCTTAGGAAATAACCCATTATACAGCAAACACGGATATACCAAACATGGCTAAAAAAAAAAAAAGCATAGCTGGCCTGACTTGAACAAACTGAGCCTTTCTAAGAAGGGGAGCCAAACACTTTCTCCTGGGCAATGTATACAGGCTACAAAACATAATGTGCAAAATTGATTGGGCTAGGATTTTATCACACTCATAAGGGCTAAATGGCCGTCTGGAGCCCAACCTTTGGGGAAACTTACCAAGGAACGAAAAGAATTCAATCTAAACCTGGATAAAAGCTGGCAATGGTAAATATTATTCACCCAGGATAGATATGGTTCTATGGAACTGAAGAGTTTCAATCAAACTGGAGTCCTCAACAGATTGTTGAACAAGTTCGGAACCCTCTCTGAAGACAGACAGGCCAGCTACAAAGGTGTATTTAACCCACCAATAATCATCTTTGACGATATATGCAGGCTGCATAAAAAGACTGGGTTGCCCCAATGCTGTAAAATAAGACTTCATGTAACTTGTTCAAGTGGAGACAGTCCAGTACATTTTCGTAAACTTTGCGAGCTCTCTTCAGCTCCTCATTTTTGATTGCAGCTGTGTGACAATTCAGGGTTGGGAGGGCACTGGAGGATAGATTGTCTTGAGAAGGGATGAGCCACTCTCTGCTTTGCAGTTCACTGCAAAGCATGGCATGCTGCACAAGAACTGAAGCAGCAATATCTATATGAAGATCCACCAATGAGGAGACCAGAGCATGCTCTACCCCCAGCAATAATAACAAACCCCACAGCTTTGATAGGTTCACCCAGTCAAAGGCTGATAAAAAATAAAAAAATAAAACACTTTTTGGCCACTGTATACTTTTGAATCAAAAGGTGCAGGTTCAAGCACTGATAGATGGTGCCCAGCCCAGGTCTAAACTGTATTGGGCATTAGTAGTAATACACTTCTCGTCAGATCAGTAAGTCAGTCTATTTAAAACAACCTGACCCAGAACCTCGACTGTGGTGTCAATGAGTGAGATAGGGATATAATATTTTGGTTTCCCTAGATCCCCTTTCCTAAAGACAGGCACTAACAACAGACCATGACCAAGAATGTAGAGGGCCAGAAGAGGCAGCCACATTTAAGATATTGGTCAGCAGGGGATCGCAGATAGCTAAGTTACCCTTAAAAACATCAGCTGGAACCCCATCAGGTCCGAGGGCCTTGTGACGCAACAGGTGTTTGATGGCAGCACTGACTTCTGTGATAGCAAAGAAAAGACTAGGGGGGTTTTCCACCTGATGGCTAATGATAATTGTGGGTGAACTTTTTCTGTCACCCGAGGAACATATTGAAGAAAAAGGATGAAACCATTGGGCTTCCGGAATAACCGCGGCCAAACTTGACATGGGGTCCTTTACCAAGTAAAGGCGACAGACTCTCCAGAAAGTCACACAGTCATTTATATCGCTAACTCAAACTAACTTATTCTAGGCATCATCCTTAAGTGACTCCTTATGCTCCCTCAACACCCTCTTGTAATGAGATCTCAAATCCCGAATTAACTCCCCATTCCTCGCTGAGATTTAAGAGCCGACCTAAGGGCTCCCAAAGCTTTTGAAGATTCCTGATTACACCAAAGGGGATTATTGGTGACAGAAACAGCCTTGCCTGGTGCTAGGAGCGCTGTCTTATCCCTGGCATAGAGAGCCATGAAGGCTGCCAGAATGTCTTCCGGACAAAGATCAGGGTTAACACTACCTCTTTATTGAAATGGTTAAAAAGGGACCCACAAAAATCGTCAGAGGAGATCTTGGCCCACTTAATAGGTCTCTCATGATCCAAGACAGTCAAAGGGTAGAGGCGAAAGATGAATCCAAAGTGGACTGGCTCGAGTACAACAAGGCTAACACAAGCGCGTTGTGGTCATTACAACCAACCCATTTAACACAAAAGTCCACTAAAGCGGAGAGAAAAGACAGATTAAAATATGATCCACAATGGATTCAGCCCCTCTCCCCACATAGGTGGGAACCAACTGGGTACTAGGGATAATCAAATTCTGAGAATGAATTAAACTATTTATCTGCTCACCTTGAGAGGAGCGTTCAAAGTGAGAAGTGGAAGACATATCAACCGCTAGGGAATCCTAAAATACAAAACAGGGTCCCAAGCAGGGATGGATGTTAAAATCACCTAAGGCCACTATTGAAGCCTTAAACTCTAAATCTACCTCCAGCGGTAAATTTCTCAATGACAGCATCCATTCTTTGCAATGACCTAAGAATAAGAAAGATTACCATAAGGGTTGTAGACATTCACCATTAACGGAACGGAACGGAAAGGAAAGGAAAGGAAAGGAAAACCGCCCATAAATAGGGGCAATGAGTCTCCAATTCAGTCACTACACAGTTAAGTGCCAGGGAAACCAGGATACACAACCCTGCCTTAGCATGCTCAGATGGAGAGGGCAATGCTGGGCTAAAAAAGTGAACAAAGTTAGCTTAAAAATAAAAAAATAAAAAAGGGAAGGTTGTACGGGCCCAAATTTCCTGAAGGACTAACACGTGGAATGATTTAATGAACTCCAACCAATCAGGGTCCCTCATCGTAGCCTCCAACCCAGCTATATTCCAAGAGAGAACCCTCAGCTGATCTGTAGCATGACTTTCCGGGGAGACAACCCCAAGTCATTCTAATTCTAAGGGCTTTTCGGACCCCAACTCAGGAAGTCTATCTACACCCTCAAGGGAGCCCAAACGCTCAAATCTGTTGGAAACTCTAAATGGGCCACGAGACTCCCCAACAGGCCCACCAGGGGGGCACAAAGAACAATGGCAATGAAGGATTGATACAAATTATGCAGATCTGCACCGGGGGAAAAGGGTGAACACATGGCTCCCAGGGACGCCTACAAGGTGCAACTTGGCCAAACTGAGAAATACCAATTACAGGTGGGCCATTTGTCCTGAGGCCCTTCCCAATTTATTAAAAAATAAAATAAAAGAAGGGAAGCACACATGCCCAGGTCCCTCAGGCCCTGGGAAGAGGCGAGGATTCTAACAACTGCCTATTATTGAAGTTAACCACAATATAGTCCCCCTTGTAAGATTTTAAGCCTCAGCCCACCCAGCCCACTCGATGGACCATGTTTATCTGAGAATAAACAAGGCCATCCACACTTACCTTCCTGGAGAGCCAATGAAACACCTTGTCTCTAAGCTGGTAAAACTCTTCAATGATATCGGACACAGTTGGGGGCACATTCACTAAAACCACTATATATGGTGTACAATCAGGTGGGAGATCGAGACAATCAGATCTACAGGCAAATAGGACAGCTCACCATCTGCTCATCTGAATGAGCCTCAGTGTGATCCCTTGGCTGATGATATCTTGGCTGATGATCCCACATAATAGAAGGATCATTTAGAGGACCAATTTGTAAATTAACTAAACTAAAAGGCCTACAAGAGTCTGAGGCCTCCTGACCAACAGATCCGAGGCGTTCATGGGGGCTGTGAGGGACATCCCCAAAGGGGGCAACAAAGAAGCTCTCCTGTCAGAAACGTCCCGATGTGAAGTCCCGGGTGCACAATACCCAGCTAAACAGGGAGGGTGAGATTTTATGGGAGGGGGAACAGCAAGAGGCTATCTTGAAACATCGGCAGGAGCTGATTGTTGGTATTAACAAGATCCAACATCCTAATATTCAATGGGAGCACCACCTCTTTTACCAGCTTTAATTTGGTACTGAGCTGTGTAACAAGATTCTTTAGTACAGATACACAGTCAGTGGGCAATGTCAACTTCCTGATCCCCTGCAGACCCTGATGACCAATTCCACCAGAAGAGCCCCCCACTGGCCGAACATTTGCTAAAGAGATTCCAGAAGAGGGAACTGGAGCATCTGGCTTACTCATGTATCCTTGCTCGGACTCTAATGTCGGCCCTGAGAAAAAGCCTACCCCTAAGTCAGATGCAACAATGCCTCGGAGACCACCCTCTTTCATGGCGATCTTCTCCTTCTAAAACTGGGCAATCTTAGTTTTTCCATTCCTGACAGCAAGTGTCACAGGAATAGAGTGCCCACTGCTGATCATATCCTCAACTTCAACAATAAGGTTGTCTACTACCTGAAGGGCACAGTTTTCAGCAGCCTGGTGCCTTGCAGATGTGGGCCCCTTCCCTGCATCGTAGAGTGCTATTAGAGGCGTTACGCTTACCCATAATGGCAGGAAGATCAAATAAGGTAACAGAGAGAGTAAAAATGGGTCAGTCAAACTAACAAGCAGTTGGCGACTAAGGAACCCTCTCCAAAAAGACATCCCACAAGACAGGGCTAGCCAAGCTGAAGGAAGGAAACCAAGCTAAAGGAAGGAGAACAACCAGGACAAAATCATCTCAAAGGCAAAGACAAAGGAGGGTGGCCCTGCCAAATTCCGGCGCAGAATTCACCCATGCGGAGGAACTCCACCAAATGCCTTATAGCGTTTCCCGCTGCTGGAATTAGGGCCACCTCCTGCCCCAAATTCTCCTGGGACACAAAGACCCCACCTCTGCTGATTAGTTCCCCCCTAACAGCAGTAATCGCATTGATCAAATCCATAATGTATTAAATGGAATAGCATTAGAAGGCAATGCATGCAAGTGCCTGGTATAGAGAAGCAGAACATGTAAAACAACAGTGTCTGCCTCACGGGGTGAAGTGCCCACTAAGGCACAATTTAAACAGGCTGTGTTTGGCTTGCCAAACGTAAAGGCGTGTTATAGCATACTACAAACATAAATACAGTTTCTAATTTGTATATACTGTGACCTTGCCATAAAAACATTACATACTCACCAAGTTCCTGATCCACTTTTGATCATGAAATTCAGGTGAAGGATATGTGCGCAGTAAAATGTAAGTTAGCAGTGTAAGGGCACGCCATGCATGTGTTAAGGGCATAGATAAAGTGATTGTTAAACTAGCTTAACAGAAAGAAAGGTATACTTAAAGTATCGTAGATGCCTAGTGACTTCTCTTAGTGTTCCAAATACACACCATGTTGGAGAACAATAATTAATACCAGTAGACAAGGAAGAAAGAATCCACTATAAGAACATAACGGCTCACAGCTTGTAGTTTGAAGACCCATCTTGTAATGACAGGATATGGTTTCCTACTCGGTTGTCCATAAATTAAATTAACTGACAAAGCAGGGGCTCAGAAGTGTCAATACGATTAGTTTACCAAAATGAACAGTGCACGATATGTATGTAATCTGGCAGAGTTAAAATTGTCTTAGAGGTGAATTATTCAATGGGGAAAGAGTACTTTTGTGCCTGATATATTGTTGGTCATGTGTTCATGGCATAAACAGTAAAAGCAATAGAAAGCATTTATAAATACAATCCCCCCCAAAAAAGGACTAAACTATGAAGCAAAGTAGTCACACCATACTGTAATAGTCCCCGCCACCACTGAGTAGTATTTTAGAACTCGTACCTATAGCATATATGCAGTAGTGCAGTTTCAATATGTCCAATATGAGATTGGGGCTCACAGTGGACCTAAGTGGTAAAATCTGATATACTGTATTATATGGTTTCTCAAATCAAAAGTATGCTAATTAAAGAGTCAAATACTCATTTGTAACCCCTATTGCATAATGTAGGTTATAATTGGCCCTCAGAGCCAAAATTAAATAAGAGGGTGCGGTACCATGGCCACCGAAGTAAAAGGTGCAGCAAGTAGTAAGGATATTACCAGGTAATAAAAAGCAATGATAAATAGGACAACTCTGGCACAACCTATAATATTCCAAATATCTGAGCTTAAGTAGGAGTGCTTCGATTTCATTAAACTGATGCAATGCTACCTGTATTTAAACACCGGCTCCATCTTGATCACTGACTCCATTTTGTGCTTAGCTTAGCTTCAAATGCAGTCACATTGGTGGTGCAGGTATTTTGCCGCGCAGAGCTTGTTATCGTGCTTTCGCCTTTTCTCCCCAAGGACGGGAACATAACATGGGGGAGCAAAAGAGATAAGGATGTACCAGGCTGAGCATTGTATGGTAAAGATCTTGTACGCAAAAAATGTTTACATGCTTGTATACCTTTCTAATGATCAATAATAGTATACAGAGAATTCACATCTAAGGATATAAGTAAGAAATCCTCTTCCCAAATAATGCTTTCCAATTTGCCTAAAAAAATCTTTAGTATCTTGAACATAGGAGGGTAAGCTCATGACAAATTCCCTCAAGAAAAAATCCACGTATTTGGATATATTTTCTAATACATTACCACATGAGGAAACTATAGGTCCCCCTGGAGGGTTATTCCAGAACCAGTGAGAAGTTTTCTCCTATAGCTCTGCTATAAGTCTATATGAAGAAAGGTTGTGTGATTTACCATAAAAAAGGAAAAATATTGGCAATATATTGGCATTGAGCAGCAATTGGAATTATAAAATGTAGAAATTTAAACATTTAAAAATGTATACATTAGATAAATTGGATTGCTTTTAGTAGAATGGAATGAAAAATTTAAAGTTAAAAATATTGGCTCTGCCACACAAAATAATATTTCTTTTAGTATATGGAGATATTTGAGCCATATTTATATATCTATATATTTGTATTAAATGTTCAATTATATTTATATCTATGTTTACACCTATATTTATTCTCTATATTTATATTTGTACTGACATATACAATCACTCATATATAATTAATATATATTTATAGTGCTTTTATTATCCAGCATTTTTTGCAGCAATTTTGTGGTAATTCAGTGAAATAATAATTCATCAATGAGATATATGGTTGGACGTATACGGATATATTGATTTAATTGAATCAGTCGTTTCATCTATTGTACAATGTCTATATTACCCATGTTATTCTGATATCTATCTGTATCTATCTGCACAAAAAGAAAAGATAACTTATTCCTGTTTCTATGTTTATGCCTGGATGGTATTTAAAGTGTTGTACACTGGTTGAACTATAAACGTGACCAAGGCTGCTTGTCAGCCGAAACGCGTTGTGTTAAATAAACACCTCAGCTTTTGAATTCCTGAGTGTGCGTCTGTTCTCTGGAAACTTTGGAGATTATATATATACATATATATATATATATATATATATATATATAAAAAATATTCATTGTTGAAGCATTTGATCTTTTTGATCATTATTATCCTGCACATGTGTTGCTGCATTTGAAATAACAGTTCACGTTATTCTTCTAGCTTGTGAAACATGGCAAGTGCCTTAATAATTGAATTACTCAGACTAAGAGTGCTGCATTCTTTGCATTCCTTTCACTTCATTCCTCTCAGTCTGAAGTAAAGCAGAACAAATGGATAGGTATAACATTTCAATATTGGCTAGATGTATTAATGGTAAAGGAGAGGAGGGTGTAAATTGTATCTACCTTTTCATGGGTACAATAAATATGTTCCCAGGACAGTTCCTCACATAGTTATATTATGTATTCCCTAGCTCAAGATATCATTGCTGCCATCAACATTCAGTCGCACTGCATAAATATATCTTGCAATTGTTAATCACACAAAACGTATGGAGTATTGACGTTCATGCTTCCAGACCAAAAGAATAGACACACAAAGTTAGATGCCCACAGCAAATAGCAATCCTCATGGTGCATTGCTAGCGGTTCGGTGCAAGGTCACTGGATTGTCAAGCCTCATTCATGAGAGACTCTACTTTGGAGGCAAACATTGCAAAGTACATAAAACATTAGAAAACCCACGGTTTCTGTTAAGTTTTAATACTAGTCCACGCCTAATACTGGTTTCTTATTTCTTGTACATTCCGCTCCTTTTCTGCCAACTCATAGCCTTCCTGCTTTTAGCACTTACTGATGGAATTGAGGTTAATTCAGATAGCAACAAATTAATTAGGGCCATCTCCAGGACATAAGAAAAAATAACTTTTAAAACTTATAACAGGCTTTGTTGGGTGCAGGCATTTTGGTAACTTCAACTCAGTAGCCTCTGCAGCAATAGCAAAGTACACTAAAACACTAAGATTAGTGAGGGTAGACACATTTGAAATTGACAACCCGCACCTCAACAGTAACTGAATACGGGATCATCTCCATATTCAATCTAAAGCATCATAGCAATGGCCCCAGCCAGTTACATTTCCTCCCTATTCTGGACACACTGAACCAGACCTCTGGAAATTCAGTGGAGCCCTGAAAATGCACTTTCAATTAGGCCTTTGAATCGCTCTAAAGTCTGCAATCCAGATAACTTTGAAGTGTCTCAAGATTGGATGATACCATTCCTGAGCTTAGTAATCCCAATGTAACAAAAAAATGTGGTTTGGCACATGCAGAGAGCAACAATGCTACTTAAAAAACAATAGAAAGTGGAAGAGGTAATAAGTGGCAATTCTGGTCAGACTTACCTCTCTCCCAACACAGAGGAAAGAAGGCAGGAAGCACTCAACAAACCGGTCTTGTGTACCACAGTTCCAGAAGGTTCTTGAAACTCACTGGTTGCATACTGTTTAAGGGGTGATGAAGTTGCTACAAGTTAAGGGAATGTTAAAGAAAGAGTTCTGGGTTGGGCGATTATGAGAAGCTTAGCCTTGGAAATATGGGATGAGTAGTGCCAGGCTTATCATATTGCTGCCATTTATTTATATACCCCCTTGAGAAATAATCTTGTTTTACCCCTTATTTTACAGAACAGTATAATAAATGTAAAGAAAGCATCGAAAGGGGCTACAATGCTTTAGACAATTGTATGACCGACTGTTTATCTGAACTTATTCAGACATACAGTCACAATTATGCCTAACAGATATTTTTTCAAATATTTACACGAGTTTTTTTTTTTTTTTTTATTACCTCACTCAAAATGTGAAGATTGTCTAATACAATCAATCATATATTCTGGAAAAGAAGTGCTGTCAATCAGAGAATTATATCAGGTTATCAGTAGCCAGGCAAAGTATAATCTCATAAATTTTGCTATGATGTGGACCAATAAATTAGGGACATTAATACACCCAGAGGTAGCCTTTTGTGGTCAATCGATTTGAGACTTAAGCAACTTAAAATAATGTGTATGATGTATTATACTCCAGAAAAAATATCGAAATGGACAATTGGTTGAGTTATCTATCTGAAAGATTATATTATGGTAACCAGTCAACTAGACTCAATTAGAAATTTTGCCCCCATGTCAGAAATTGGGTTTCAGATGGGCAGAGGTATTGCCCCAGTTCAAGCAGGAGACACAATCCTAGTCAGGGTAAGTCAGATACACACAATAAATTAACCTGTGCTCACTCTCTGGTAGCTTGGCACAGAGCAGTCAGGAGGTAATGTGTAAAGTACTTGTGCAACACCTTGGACACTATAACAGTGAAACCACCACACAAAAACAATACCAAGTTAGAAAAATCTTCATTTAACGATCAAAGCAAGACCAAAACAACAAAAATTCAATTAGTAGAAGTCAAGGTATGATTTTTAAAGAATATCTGCAATTGCATTTATTAAAAGCTTAAAGCACCAACCAGGGATAACTGGTCGCACTAGACCAGTATCAATCCAAAGTTCAGGCTGACTGCGATGGAGCGCAGGCAGGCTACAGGGACCAACCTTGTCCTGCTAAAATAGTACCTTGTGTGGAGGTTTGCATCAGCGTCGAAGATCTGATGCGAGGGGCAGAGGAAACAATAAGAAGGTGATGCGTAGTTTTGATCAGCGCAGCCAGGAAAGGCATTGTCAAGCTACGTAAGCGTTGATGCAATGTCCTCAAGATGAAGGGTCAAACCTGTTGTGATAAAGGTGATGTGTTGTCGTCGAGCAACATAGCGGGTGATGCAAAGGCGATGTGTCGAGATGGAGGGCGATGTGCCAGTTCCGAGCCACGCAGTGGGTGCTGCAAATGCATCAGCAACAGATGCGGTGGCTCCAATCGGCACAGTGATGACAATGCATAGATTTCTGTAGAGAACAGTAGCAGAAACCACTTCCAATGGCCCAGGGCTTGATTGGCGCCACTTGGCAGGGTAGGACTTACATTTGGCAGGGTGAAGAAACTGTAGCAGAGGTGAGTGGAGTGAGTGAAGTCTCCGATGTCCTCGAGACGTCAGAATAGAAACAAGCCAGCAAGCCCTTGGAGTCACTTTGGTTCTGGGGATGCAGAGATGCAAGTTCAGTCCTTCTCACTCCCAGGCAAGGATGTCAGCAGGGCAGGCACAGCTAAGCAGAAGTCGAGTTAGCAGCACAGCAGTCCTCCTTCCTGGCAGAATATCCTCTGGTCCAGAAGTGTACTGATTTTGTAGGGCTTGGGGTCCAGTTCTTATACCCGAGGTGCCTTTGAAATGGGGGAGTCCTCAAAGAATGGCCTTTGAAGTGCACAAAGTCTCTGCCCTGGCTCCAGGCACACTAAAGTGGGTTATGCAGCCCATTCATGTGTGTCATCTACTCCCTCCTATCCTGCAAAGAAAGGGCCATCAACATGCAGATGGCCACTAAGCTCTCTGTGTGTGGCCGTCTGGAGGGAATGCACAAGAACCCTGCTGTCACCCACCAAGATGTGTATTCAGAGACTGGCAGAAAACAATAGATGATTTAAAGTAAGAGAATTCCAATTTTCGAAATGTGGACTTTTCTGAATTACAATTTAAAATCTGACTTCACCATAAGCTTAAATGTTAAATAGTGATTTCTGAGACACCAAATGTGGGGGTTCCATCTCTTCCAAATTAAAAATTAGACTGAAAAATGTAATAAAGTAATCCCAATGTTAACCTATTGTAGAGATTGGCTTTGTAGCAGTGAAACATTTATTTAAGAGTTTTTTACTGCCTGGACATGTAAAACTTAAAAGGACATGTCCAACTTTTGAAGTACACGACACCCTGTCCATGGGGCTGTCCAGTACTACCTTTGTGGGTCACTTATATGCATTAAAAAAGAAAGGTTTGGGCCTGGCAAGAGGGTTACCTTCCCACAGACGTGGCAGTTTAAAACTGCACATACAGGATTTGCAATGGCAGGCTTGAGTCATGTTCAAAGGGCAGATCAGGACTCAAGCCTGCTTAAAAGGGTGGTATTTTCAGTGCTGCAGGCCCCCTAGTAGCAGTTAATTGATAGGCCCAGGGCACACTTAGTTCACTTTACAACAGTCTTATAAGTAAATTAAATATGCTAATTGTGGATAAGCCAATTGTAACATGTTTAAGGGAAATAGCACATGCACTTCAGTACTGGTCAGTAGTGGTCAAGTGTCCTGCGTGCTAAAGCCAGCAAAAACGAAGTCAGCAAACATGAGGTCTGTTGGCAAAAAAAGTCAGAGGAGACCACTCTAAGGATGCCACGTCTAATAATTACTACTACGGTTATTCCTGCCTGCTTTATGTACTGCACAACAGTGGATTTTCAAACATCACCCACAAACAATAAATGGAGGTTAATGATTACTCAAATATACAAGATTGAATCTGCTCTGCTAAAAGGAAATAAGGGGAAACTGAGTGTCAAACAATTAAGGTAAATTTGGTCACCACTATTTTAAGATGACATTTTCTAAAAGCTGTATAATGACGTAGTGTTTGCCTGCTTCGGTTTTAATCAGTTTTCTCAAGTTTATTTATTGAATTTCTAGCAATTAAACATATTGCATGCTGTATTGTGTGTTCACGCTCATATCTTCCAATTTAAGAAAAAATTGCCTTGGAAACTTTATTGAAAGACACTTTACAATACCCGTGTCCTTATATATTTTTATCACTATGCCATTAAAATGTGCTGAGAAACAAAAATAGGACTTTCTCCAAGGAAGCCACTTGGCAATTTACAAAGAATTTCAGACGTGATGGAAACCATTAATTCCCTTGTGTTGCTATCATTCAGACCAACAGATACTCCAGACAGCAGACTGGCTATAGAAACGTGCCTCAAAAGTACTCTTCTTCCTCACCTAACATAATCGTCATATTTCTCTGTGTGATCTTAAAAATCAGAATCAAGTCCGAAGTATAAGCAAAGACCTCACCTCAAATAACAGCCCACTGTTTATGAGTGGCATCACTGAGAACATCTCAAATTATAATCCTTTCATATCAATTTAACAAATGGAAAATTTCAGTGTATAAAAAAAATAGACTTTCAAATGTTGTTTTATTATCCCTTTTTCACAGCATCATATTTAACTTTATTTTCCCCCCACTTAAGCCTTAGAGGGGCTGACTGTCCCTAGTTCCCATATGAAAATGTTACTCTGCCCGTAACACTGTTATATTAAAAAGAAAATATATATATTAGAAAACACCTTTATCAGTATATTACAAATCGTGACTGACTGCACCCGAGTGTTAAACAGCAAACTTAAGTGTAAGATTTGGATGGGTCTCCTCTCACACTGCTTATTAAGGACTAATGTAAAAACAATTTACCAGATTCACTATGTCGACCAAGAAAGAGAGGAAAGCCAAGAAGCAGTAGGCAATCCATTAACTTCTGACAAAGACCACAAACAAGCTTCTCCTGGATTGATGCTTGCTTCCATAAGTAAATAAAAAACTAGCAGCATTACCCTACCCACGTAAAAGTTAACCTCATTCTTCACTAAGAATTACACCTCGTGAAGACCAGTTTTCAAAAGGTGGCCAAAGTGATAGCGCTGAGAAAACGAAATCATCACCTTACTTCGCCATTCCTTCATTTTAACCTTCCAAATATTTGACTTAATCATATGTGTATGAGAATGGCCCTTGTTGCAGTTTTGCCTGATATTGATGCTGACTTGACAGAGTGTGCTGGGGCCCTGCTACCAGGCCCTAGCACCAGTGTTCTTTCACTAAAAATGCACCATTGTTTCCACAATTGGCACACCCCTGGCACACAGATAAGTCCCTTGTAAAAGGTATCAGTGTACCAAGGGCCCTGTGACCAGGGAAGGTCGCCAAGTGCTGCAGCAAATGTTGTGCCACCCTAAGGGGCACCTCACCTAACACATGCACACTGCCATTGCAGATTGTGTGTGTTGGGGAGAAAAAGGCAAAATCAAGATGGCACCCCCCTCAGGGTGCCATGCACACAAAACACTGCCTGTGGCAAAGGTAAGTCACCCCTCTAGCAGGCCTTAAACCCCTAAGGCAGGAAACTCTATACCACAGGTGAGGGCACAGTTGCATGAGCAAATTCCCCTACAGTGTCTAAGTCCATTCTTAAACATTGTAAGAACACTGTGGCCATATTAAGTGTATGGTCTGGGAGTTTGTCAAAACGAATTCCACAGTTCCATAATGGCTACCCTGAATACTGGGAAGTTTGATCTCAAACGTCTCAAACTAACAAACCCACACTGGTGCCAGTGTTGGATTTATTAATGAATGCACACAGTGGGCATCTTAGAGATGCCCCCTGTATTTCACCCAATGCTTCAGTGCAGGACTGACTGGTCTGTGCCAGCCTGCCACTGAGAGATGAGTTTCTAACCCCCTGGGGTGAGAGCCTTTGTGCTCTCCGGGGCCAAAAACAAAGCCTGCACTGGGTGGTGGTGCTTCACACCTCCTGCCTGCAGGAACTGTAACACCTAGCGGACCTGTCCAACAAGAAGACAAAGAAACCATCTTTAAAGGGACTCTCACCTCACTCCAGAAGCGCAAGTCCAACCTACTCTGCACCAGATGCCCCTGGCCCGTGTCCGGAGAAACCAACCAGCCAGAGAGGATCCCCAGGCGAGTCAGACTACGTGTCCACCCTGGGCTGACCTCTCCAGACCCCCACGACGACGCCTGCAGAGGGAATCCTGATGACCCCCCTGACCACGACTGCCCGGGACGAAGATATCCATCGCCTGGAGAATCACTGCACCCGCAGGCCCCCAGGCCAGAGAGAAACCCACTACCGGTGCAACAAACACCAGCAGGCGGCCCTCGTCCTTGCCCCTGTGCCCTGCCTGCAGCGTCTAAGTGGCCCCCAGGTCCCTCTATAGAGTTTTATTGAGAAGCCAACGCCCTGTTTGCACACTGCAATCGGCTACCCCTTTGCCGCTGAGGGTGTGGTTTTTGTGCCTACTTGGGTCACCTCAAGTGCTCCTTCAAACCCTCCTGGTCTGCCCCACTACAACACGGGTACTTACCTGCAAGCAGATTGCAACCAGAGTACCCCGTCTCCATAGGGGGGCACATTATTTTGGCTCCTTTTGGCCCTCTTCATCTAACTGGCCCTGTGTTGCTGGGTGTTTGGGGTTATCTTGAAACCCCAACTGTGGGCTACCTATGCCCCAGAGATTGAACCCGTAAGTTTGTTACTTACTTCAAAAACTGAACTTTACCTACCTCCAACAGGAACTGTTGAAAATTGCACTGTGTCCACTTTTAAAATAGCTTTTTACCATTTTAACAAAAACTGTGTACATTGTTGAGTCCATTCAAATTTCTAAGTATTACTATGCAAAGTACCTTTCATTTAATGTAGTTACCTGCTAAATGAATCTTGTGGTTCTAGAAATAAATTAACAAAAGAATATGTCTCTATATAAAAAACTATTGGTCTGGAGTTAAGTCATGTGTTTTAACTTATTGCTTGTGTGTGTACAACAAATGCTTAACACTACCCTCTGATAAGCCTAACTGCTTGACCACACTACCACAAACAGAGCATTAGTATAATCTATTATTACCTCTGTCAAGCCTCTTGGGGAACCCCTGGACACTGTGCACACTATATCTCATTTTGATATAGTATACACAGAGCCAGCTTCCTACAATGTGCATCTCCATGAATGGGTGTAACTCAAACCCAAAAGTCTCCACAAACAAACCGATGCTCTGATAATAGTGCTTGTATAGAGTTCGAGAATATATAAAAGCCAGTAATGGTTCAAAAACTGGTCTACAAAATTCGAATTACCATCTAGTTACAATATCACTACTGAACGTGAGTTGCGACAACATAATATCCACTGCCTGAGCCAGAGGACATCATCAAATGCAGGTCACTGAGTGAACGGCTGTTTAAACAAAGAAAGGGACTGTATGGACCATATCTAAAAAATAAAATAAAATAAAAATTACAAATAACGGGCCTTAGCTGATAAGGAGACTATGGTATTATTTATTGAACAGCTGAAGTTCATTAGATAGGTGCTCGTTTATATCTGCATGCTACTGCATACCCTTGACTGCAGCTGTATTTGGACTCAATATTAACAAATTCTTGCTTAATGCAAACCACAAATTTAAAAAGGGATGGCAAAGGTTGATGGTATGATCATGTAACGCAGAGAAAAAGTACTCTATCTTATAAAGATATTTATTGCACGTTGCCTGGCAGTTCCATGACTTCATGGGGCGACTTGTCTTTCATCCTATTTTATATGCATAGTTACAGAATCCACTTTATAACGTCTGATAGAGAACGTTATGCTAGGTATACAATACATCCAAATCGAAATAATCTAACTGCCCACAACTGAATCTTCAAGTAGTATTGCAAAATTCTTCCTGGGAAGGTGATGATAAAAGCTGCGCAAAGATAGTTTCTGAAAAAATAATTTGACCACGTAAGAACAATTAAATGGGTAAGGAAAACAAGCCAACAGCCCTTGATGCTTAATTTGTGATGGACCAACAATCATTTTTGGAGACCGCGGCTGATTTTTCATCATCAGACCCAGCGAGAGAAAGGCAGAAATGGTTGAAAGAAAGACAAGGGGAAATATAAGAAAACGGTTGCAAAGTGAAAAAACAGTTAAAAAAAGGCTAGAGTGAAATAAATAGTTACGAAGTGTATGACTGAGGAAGCAAGAAGCACAAGGCCGAATTAACATTAGACAGGCCTTCGTAATCTGCAACTATGGCAGCACCCTCGGCAGGCTCCTAGGAAAGACTCTAGAACATTCACTTTGTATTATTGATTTGTTTATTTTATAACAAATCACGCTCTGCAAACACCTGTAGCCAAGCAGCTATAAAATTGTAATCTGAGATCTTGCTGCAGATACTCGTGTTGGCGACTGTGCGCAGACACTGCGCCAGGCTGCAGTAGGGAGGGAAATGGCGCCTCGGCGACAGATGCAGTCAGAATAGAAGCATGCCTGGCTACTCGCAAAGCCTCTGCCCCGGTACCTTCCTCTCAGACATAATTAAGTCTCTCCACCAAGTACGCACGTTTGGACAATACAACTCCCTGAATTTCATACTTGAGGACGAAACATATTTGGAATCGGGTACAGGCAAAATTATATGTTCTAAATTGGCATATATCGCAATCGGTGGGTTAAAAAAGCAGTCTAACAAACTAACTTTGAGGTCCGGTGCTGGATCTATATTGTTTACTTTTGCTGGTGTTGTATTTTTAAATTTAGAAACGCACATTCAATTAACTGTTGGCTCAAAACATTTCCTTGTAGACACTGCTTCTTGGTCAGCTCCCTGGTCTCCAGCTTTAATGTTCGTTGTTTTGGGGGAAATGATCTACGCAACTATAATGTCTACAGACCATTGTACAGATGTAAGAAGAGGAGGAGGAGTTCACGTATTCACAGGAATTTTATTAAAATTATATTGGAAGAAAAAGAATGGAAAGAAAAGAAAAAAAACAACAACAAAAAAACACATGTTGCCACCTAGAATATTGTGCGTTCATATTTGTACAGGTTCCTAGAAAAGAAGGAGGGCTTTTTTTCCTTTCAGTTTCTGTCTGACGTGGGCTTTTCCTTAGAGCTTCTCTCATTCCCACACAAACTACATGTATATTTTTTTTTCACTGAGAAGAAAAAAATTACATAAATAAATAAATAAAATGTTACAGGGACGTTACACTTAGGTTGACATTTTACCTATACAAAACCATAGAAATTCAGCAATCGCTATACTTATACTTATGTTAAGAAACTATAACTTGTTGCCCAAAGTTACTTTCCGGCACGAGTTATAGTTACTTCAGATAAGTATAACTATATTTATAACGATAACTACTGAATTTCTAATGTTTTGTATGGGTAAAAGGCCAACCTAACTAGAATGTCCCTGTAACCTGTTATTTTCAGTGTTTTTCCAACGCACAGGTTATTATTTCTGTCAAGTTGCGACCAGCCAATCAGGGCCTTGCTTTTCCCCAGGATCCGAGGAGGATCCTTGAATCCATGGATTGGCAGGGAAAAAAAAGAATAAAAAAAAGGAGGCAATTATTCACCCATGAGGGGTCCCTAAAGGTCCCCTCCATGTGTCATACGGGGGTCATGATACTTGTATCCTGACCTCATATGTTTTTACAGTGTTTTTTCCCTATCCCAAGGAAATGCGAGAAACAAAATGGCGGCAGTAACTTTTCTGTCAGGTTGCGGACAGCCAATCATGGCCTTGTTTTTCCTCCGAATCCGAGGAAGATATGCATCCCTATATATACAAATTTGATTTTCATTTAATAACTAGAATACTATTGAACTTATTTACACCAAATCACGAAAAGGATGCTTTCTGGACCAAGAGCTAGCTTTCTGCAAAAATTAGTTTAAAGCTGTCCAGCGATTCGGCTGTAATCCCTATGGAAATTAACATGGGGAAAAACACGTTTTGTGATCCTCTCTTTCTCAGCCCCCCCTTGACAGATCACCCAAAACTTTCCACACAGCAGCTGAACTGTCTTATTTTTTTTCCCCAGTAAATTTTGTGAAGATTCATCAACTGCCACCAAAAATATAAACAAGTAAAAAAACACTTTTTCAATGGAAACTAAGTCCTAACTATAACTACCTACTGGCGACCATCAGTTGGTGTATGTATATATATATATATATCACGATTAACCTGTTTCTTTGACGCCTGCTGTTTTGTAGCTGAAGGCAAAGGCTTTATGCTCATACACTGATTCGCTCATCAGTGCTTTTTATCTGATACCTGAACCGACACCTTATTCTATTACAATCATTTAGATTAGGAAATTTCCTTCATAGAACAAGCGTGTTGTGTTATTACAATATTAACTGTAATTTTAACCAATATTGTTTAATTCTTATAGTGAAATATCAATTGTTGGAATATATTAACTTTTAATGCTGATACTCAAAGATTAATACTCATTGAACAAATAAAACAAAGGAATTGAACACAAAACCCCTTTAACTTGTACAAAATCTCTCTTTATTGACTGTACTAAAAGTCTTTAATGATTTATAGGTATGTGTTTAATATAGATGATTGCCCATTTTTACTTTTCCTTGTTGACTAGCAAAGGTCCATATGACCAGTGGTAGGGATTATTTAATGATTACACTTGAAGACAGAGATATAGAAAACCCCGCTCAATCATACTCAAAACCTCTCCTTCCATCACATCTCTACAAGCCCCAACGACTACTCCACCCAATTTCCCTACCGCCAAATGCAGTGAAAGATCAAGGCAGTGCTGAAGAATGAGATAGGGTATGGCAGTGGGTACAGAAGACAACACTGAATGAGTGACCATGCTGCCCTGTTCTAGTGGATGACAGACAGTAAATCAATAGAGTCCAGTTTATTTTCCCCAATGGTTGCGTCCCTTTCTTTGGTTTTAAAATAGTTTGTGTCCCTAATTCAGTTTGGATTGTTGATTTGTTAAAGCTGACATGCGCACTGAAGTTTGTTGCCCGGTTTCACTCAGTTACTTACAAAAAAAGCATGTTACAAGGTACATATCCCTTTCAGATACACTTTACCTCTCAGTCTGGAATGCTGGCTCCACCGATTACAACAAGGGAAGTAAAACGTAAAATGAAGCAAAAAGATCTGAGGGAGCCCAAAGAATGCAGACTTTGGTTCCTTTTTCGTAGGATAAAATTTGCCCATAGACTTAATGGTAAATAGATTATATCACCCAGCTGCTAGAAAAACATCAGAGGTGGGCCTCAGACAAAGAAAGTGCTGCAAATGTTGGGTTTTCTTGGGGTATCCAATTTCAACTTACCTTTCTTACCACTATAAAGATCTATTCCTTTTTACAGAATATAGCCATGACTCATTATTGATTTTCTCATGTGTTATTTTAATATACTACATGAACTCCATATTTACTAACCACATCCTAGATCAAACCTTCTCTGCTTATACATTATACCTTTGAAAGTAGGTTTAATTTGTTTATTTATTGTGTCAGTTTATTAACATAAGCTATGCAATATACAAATAAAATCCTCATCATAGAGCATTAGTACAATAAGAATAAATATGAGCAATGAGTATACACTGAAATAAAAACAAGGGCATCACAGCAGTTGATTCATGTTACTAACTCATCCAGGACAGCTGAAAGCCATCAAATGCAACTAAGAAAATACTCATTACAACCAGCAAATAATGCATATTCAATATCGGGCATCAAAAATATAATATAAGAGAGTACAGAATGCTTGCCCAAGTTAATGGGAAAACATACTGGATAAGGTGGATAAAACTCAGCTAATGGAAACAATGTGACTATTAGTTTCAAATGGCACAAATTTGCAACTTCGTAGGAGGACTTCAACGATACGTTGAAATTCCCTGGACCACTATTCTTCTTCAGTAGTAAGAAGTATCCCAGTAGTACAAGCATGCATAAACTAGATATGTGTGCAAAATGGTGACACTAGAGCACGTCAGTATGGTTAAAAATTCAGAATGAATACGATAATCGACCAGGAGACGTGAAAGAAATCTATAACCAATGCAACCAAAGTAATGCCTGCAGACCCTACTAAAGTGCTTTGTGCAAGAAATTTCATATTAGTTTAAGTATTACTTCAACTTAAAAATCAACAAAATTAAAAAGTAACATAACTTCAATTAACTGTTTATAGTTAAGGCACGTGTAAAAACCACACCTTTTCATGCAGCATTGATGTAGGAGGCCACTTGGTTAACAATGGAGTTGCTAACTACTCTTAGCAAATGTGCATGGCAGTGTTACAATGTCTAATACCATGCTTTATGAAGCAAGCGCAGAGAAATCTCCTTCTTGCCGGCAAAGAAAAAGAGCATAGTCACAAAGTGCATTAAGGACTCATCACCACCTTGCAGGCAGGGGCAGATGGAATCGCCCCTAGACTTTGACCAATTCCATGTGGAGGTATTTACAGGGAGACACCCTAACCTGAATTTTATGAACAGTGCTGTCTTTATCTGTGGAAATAATAAGTCCATAGACCTCAAAACCAGGTGTGGGTTTAATTTCTTGCAGTTTAAGTAGCAATTTGCCATGGTACTGTTCTAAAAGCCAGGGCCAGTAGTTGCCTTTTATTATATTTAGGGTTGGGGGTCCCATGGTCTCTGCAAAATTCATGGCAACCAACGCTGTTAAAGGTGCTTGCAGTATGTTTGAACCACAGTAGCTCATGATAGTTGCTATTTTCTCAAATTTAAATGACTGGCTTAAGATATATTGACAAACTCAGTTTGGACTATAGTCAATGTCAAAAAAAAAGGGAGTGTCTTTGATGTATCAACAGCATCAACATGCCCAGCTCACGTCAAAGTGCTGCCACTGGAGTCACACCGAAATAGATTTTTTTTTATTTTCTGGATGCCTGTTACCTTGCTGCTCCCCCAAATCTTGGCAGCATTTAACCCCTTAGCATGAGCTTTGGCCTAGTAGACCCATAGTGCTGGCTTTATTGCCCTTCGGCCAATAATACTACTAAAATGGAGGACAGCATTTGATTGCCGGAGCATACTCATTTCACTCTTCTTCAACTGGTTGCTCTGGGATAAACTTGCGTTGAACCTTGTCCTCTGGTAGTAACAGAAGTCAACAGGGGTGTGGAATTCCTATAGCTTGATGCCCAGGCCATCTTGTTTGGGGTCAAGGACAACAAGTTTTCATGTTTTTGTTGTCCCTGGGACAAGCAGGCCCAACCCCCTTCAGCACAAACCCTTTGGCTACCAGTTTACAGGGAAGGAAACTGTCTGCAGTTGAGGTAATATTTGTGTCCATATGTTAATGCTGTTCAAAGTTGTATTTAAGTTTCATTAATTCATAGCCTTTATTATTCAGGTGAGCGCTTTAAATAAATGTTGTAAGGTCAGAGTGCACTTCTGACTGCAGTTCCAGAAAAAAAAAAAGAAGGACACAGATTTGAAAAGTCTAACAATATGAGGCTACATATAATGTTCACAGAATGCTCCCTTCTTTAAATGAAAATGTTGTTTGCAGAAGCTTGTAAGCAAGATTGATCATTCTTTGCTTTCAAAAATAAATGTTCAGCAAAAAAAATGTGCGGAGGAAAAACAAGTTTTGCTAAATTACTGTGAAACTTCAGGTACTATTTCTTTGAGGCATTATTTAGCAAAATGTGTTGATGAATGCTATTAATTTTCCCAAAAATATTCGTAATGGAAAATCAGTGTAACCATTTCAAACAAGATTAGGGAAAACATGAAAATAAACAAGCACTGTCAAAACGAACCAATCCAACGTTGGTGGTCAGTCTCTTGGTTTTGTCAATGCGTGTCTTGTTTAGACAAGGCTTTTGTAAGACGTTATTGTTCTAGGAGCTGCCAGGCCCTCTCCATTGTAACAAACATTGGCAAAAAGCAACAAAAAAAAATTTGACTCAAAAAACACACAGTAGTTCCTGGCACTGAAGAAAAAAAAAAGAAAAAAACTACTTTGTGTGCCAATATGCTCCTTGTGGAAGAGCAGAATGCTATATCACTCACAGTAAAGCCAGCCGATAGAGAGAGAAATAGAATTTGAATAAAAACTGTCAACACCATGGCTGCGCGCGCGCTCTAGGGCCCGCCTGATGCCAGAGTCCGTGTATTACTGTTTCCACCACACAGTCTTCGTCCAGAGACTGCCAATTGCAGAGTCTAGTGGCTGCTGCAGCGCGCTGTGCATGCACTGTGTTTATTTCATGGCATTGGTCCCAAGTATCTTTATGGCAGCCATCTTGGGCGGGGCACTTTGGGCGGGCCACTTTGGGGCAGGGCACAAGTCTATTTATGTGACCCCGCCCAGTTCTCACTGCTCACTATTCTGAGGATCTTGTGAGGACTGGAGCTTTTTTGTTTGAAGTCGGGTGTTTCTATATTCTTGCTTGTTCACCTAGGATTTCCCAGTGTTGAGGCATTTAAAGCAGCGAGTAGCAGACACTCAGGGCGGTAAGACGGATGGTGGTTTCAAGCTTCCATCATCCGTTTTCTTATTTGATAAAACTGTTTAAAGGTTGATATTCTTTTTTTGTTGGAGAAAGTAGTAATCTTTGGCAATCAACTGTAAATATTTAAATTGATAACAAACTAAGCAAATGTTTTGCTGTTAAAGTTTTACCGCTTTCTCGCTGTCACTTTTCAACTTCAGCTGCTTACTTGTGGAGTCGCTCGGTAGTGACAGAGATACATTGTATAGGGCGGATAATCAGAAAAGGTTTAAATGGTTATGAATAAATGCTAAGGCAATAATTTGAACTCAAGGGAATATTTGATTATGGTTAATGTAAAATACGGACACAAACTGAAATCGTGTATCTTGGAAAGTTTTTGAAATGTGAAGTAACATTTCTTTGAGTGAATACCGTGTTAACCTTTTATTTCTTGAAACTTATGAAAGGCGCTATGATTTACTATTGTTCCAAGCGACTGCTGGATTTAGAGTGGACAGATTCCGAAGAGTTCTGTGATTGATATTTCTCTGTAGTATCTGTGATTCTTGTTTCCGCAGGTCTCCTTCCACGCTGTACCCTTCCTTAACTCCCTACCCCCCCCAACTTGGCCACTCTAAGACTCTGCGCTGTTAAGGCTTGTAGAGTTGGAGCTGCCAGGAGGTGGGCCTATTGACAACAACGCGTGTACCCTGAGGATTTGGTTAACGCCAGACCTAATTAGGGGCCCAATTCTTAAAGAAAGTCACAAGCATGCACCCATTGTAAATGTATTTGCATTAGTGGGTTTCATGAATTCACAAGAATTTACAGAGGTAGATGAGTACATTTTACTCCTAGAAAATATTTGTGAGCTATACTTTAGCATGAGTAAATATACGTGTGGATTTGCTCATGTAAACATCTATTGTATGTTTACAAGTTTACATCCCCGCCAACCACTTTTTCCCCAACCCTGGAAGAATGTCTACTTCTGCCCTTGTCAGGAGTAAATATCCAACCTTGCTCGGTACGGGAAAAGATTAGAGAAGAGCTGGTAAAAAATACTTATACCACGCAAGTTAGTAGGTTTGCACAGACTCAAAGGCATTCCAGCCCTAGAACCATTGCTTTCTACTCAAGCCCCAGTATGTAGAATTGTGGAAAGGTGGCAAATTAAGGCAATTGCTATAGAAGGGCTTGAAGTTGTGAGCATTCAAGCCATACTGTAGTATTAACCCAGGAATAATCAAAGAGACTATTATAAGAGCGCTTACGCAATGAAATTGCTGCCATAATTTGTCGCTGCACTACACAGCAACAAAGGGGCAAGTGTTTTTTATTTTTTTATTTTTTATTAAACAGGACAAGTTTATTTTTGAAGCAATCTGTTCCATGGACAAGTAGATATTTTGTTAAATTCCACACATCTGAAGTCATCCCAATCTAACAGCTGATTATAGAATCAATGATTTTTTCAGGCTGCGCCACAAGTTGAACTAAATATATTTAGTTTTCGAGATAGTTATTTTAAAGTTTCTTCTTAAAACCGTAAATTTCACAGCACTTCAGGAGTTTGTGAATAGAGAGTTCTGTGCAGGCCAGAAGGATAGCATCCTCAGCAAACAAGATGGGTGTTTTATTCCCCCAATCAAGGGAAAAACTAGATATAATGCTAAGAGTTGGTCACTCAAGTTGTTAATGAAGAGATTGAATTATAGTGGTGTGAACATGCACCCTTGCCTCCCGCCCAGTTCAATGCCGAATCTTGGAGTATACTCTCCCTTGGTGCCAAATCTCACTACGGCTATGTTACTCTAATGGAGCAACTTTATGGCACGAAAGATCTTGGTGTTGATGTCATATTCCTCCAGGGCATGCCAGAGGGCCTGTCTGTCCCCTGAGTCAAAGGCTGTTTTAAGATCAATGAATATTAAGAAGAGAGCTGATTGTTTTACAAGAGTGTACTTTAGACAAGCAGTTATAATCTGATAGATTGATCCGTCGTGGCTTACGGTACTCAGCTTGGAAGTAGGTGTACTACAACATAAAACTGGTCAATGCAGTTTGAGTGCAATAGTAATACATAGTCCAGCCTAGACACCAGTGAATGTTGCCCAAATGCTACCTTCTGCCCCGAACATAGAGAAAATGCTTCACGGAGACTGCTCCACTAGGTTTTAAACATGAGAACAAGAAGCTAGATATTGCACACATCTCTGCAGGGAAAAATGCCCAAACTCAAAGTGTTAGACGGACAGAGCAAGTTCAGTCCTTCCGGTCAAATCAGTCAACATACTTTGAGAGACAGGGAACCCCTTAAACTGTCTTAAGGCACAACCTATCAATGGTTGTTTTGCTTATGCACACATCAACCATGGTTCCACAAGCCACAACAAAGGGCGCTTGGAGAGCGGTCTTGCCTTAGAAAAATGAGGTAATTCTGTCAACTCTACATATTCACAGCTTTAATAGCCAAAATCCCATGGAGTGCTTGTTCACAGGGGATACACACACCTCACTTTGAAGACCACAGAGATGAAGTCTGAAGAGTAACAGTAAATATATGATTTCAATGAAAGTTTAGCTAAAAAGCCAACAACCTCCTTTCAGAACAGTCAAGAAAAATAATAAGGAACAGAGAAACAATATCAATGACTAAGTAAAAGTAAAGCTGTAAGACCATGAGATGGCCTTAAAAGGCTCCAACTTTATAGCCAGGGCCTAAGAGACAAGTCAGTCTGCCAGGAATTAACAACAATGTATGCATGTTCATTTTAAAACCACAAAAGTTTCCTTCACAAAGAAAAAACTGCATTACCTCTAAGATAGTAAGCAATATAGTGTGAGGACACAAGAAAGCTGAAACATAAATGGGGGAGATCAGAGATTTCCCTTTGACATAAGCAGGGACTACCGTTTTAAATCAAAATAGTATATTCAGTGCCAGACTTCATACTAATTACTTTACAGAATCCTCATAGCTGTCGTAGGTGATGCAACATTGCATAAATAAGCAGGCAAGCAAAGACTGCGTACATATTTTAGAGCAGGAGCTCCCCTCACACCCCAACTCTAGCCTCCCCGGGGCATTGACTCGGCCGCTCGGCTAGACAATTGAAAGCTCGATAGCAGCTGAATCTATTTTAAAGGGCGCGGATGAAATACCTCAACAAAAACACAGAAGGCCTTCTCACTGCTGAGTCAGACATTCCTGTACCACAGTTGCAACACATGGGTAGTGTATATATTTTCAGCGCAAACTTCCTTTATTTTCTCCTCAAAGCAGCTGACAGGGCAGGTTGCGCAGGCTATCACACGAGTTATTACAAGTCAGAAAGGTAGGAGCAAACGCAGGCGAGCAAAGCTGGGCGCGAAAAGGAGGTCAGGTCAGCGCAGGAAGGAGTGCACGACTAGCATTCAGCTGTAGTCAAACTATACTAGAGGGCACAGCCTGGCAACCAGACTGAAAGTTTGCACAGCAGCGTCTTTGAAGCTTTAACAATGCTTAAGCATCTGCTTAGTGCCTTTTATTAGTATCCACATATGCAGACGGTGAAAATGAAGCCAGATTTGTCCATGCTTACCGCAGGCCGAAATATAACCTTTCAGGTCTCCCTTATCAAGGGCGGTTGGGCAGAGGTCTAGGTCATTCTCGCGTGTCCCTCTTCTTGATATATTATCAGTATACTTTCACAGGGATGAATTCTAGACAAATTGTCCCCCTTCATCAGGATCGCATTATAATACCCTTTTTAGGTCCACCTTAACCGAGACCTTTTGATTTTAGTAAAATGATGTGTATACTCTCTTATTGGGGCTTTCAGTCAGCCCTCTTCATCCATTGGTCAGTTGTGTCATACACATTTTTCTTCAGCCAAAGGCATTATATAGCATAGGGCAATGTGTCACCCTCCTTCAGCCACTAACTTCACTGAGTGACACCATGTAGCCCTTTCACGAGGATCACATTCAAATTAGCTCCCTTTACTGTCAGGCAATACACCCTTTTGAGGTAATTTTTTTTAATGGTTAGACAATTTGTTTTGATTGGCGAGGACCCATGAGCTTCACCACAAAGATTTACAAAATCATGACAAAACAAAGCAAGCATTGACAAAGCCAAAAGGCTTGCATACAACACCAGAACTACAAGCGTTTGCCAATGCTTGTCTTGTATAATGCTTCATACAAATTTCTGACTTTTCTAAATGTAAACACAGGGAGTTGTCACCCAATTTAATGGTACTGAATGTATTCATTTCTGAACGATTAAAGGCTGAGTTGGTAAGCCTTGCCAGATTCAATCTCATGACCTGCAAACCACTGCATACTTCAGTAGAAAGATATCAACTCATTGAGCCATTCTTTTGGCACAATGTGATGTTAAAACAGTCTACTAGCTAACGAGCCTGATCTAACAGGGCTGACCCATAACGGTGGCTTCGTGTAGAAGGCAAGGTTCTGGTATTAAAATCAAAATTAAGGTTGATCAAATCCAATTAGCTGCCACCAGATCCAGTACGAGAGCATAGATTTTCAGGTGCGAACTATACATGACCAAGGGAAATTCTACCTTTTACAAACAAACGTGTCTTGTTCAAAATGTTCAAGTGATTCATGGGAAGCTTTAAGTCAAAATGCTTTGTTAACTTTTAGGTATAAGCATAACAATCACTGGATGTAGCATAAAATAAAAAATGTTGCTTTGTATACAACAGTCTTTTAGGTAAACTGAAAAAAAAAAAAAAAAAGTTGCACCTCATTACATCCATTTCGATAATCTTAAAACATCTTCAATCGGGAAATGTTTTTACCATTTCGCCAACGGTCTCAAATTTAAGAAAGGAAAATTAATAAATGTATTAATCCTCATCATTATAACCATACCTACAAGAACATGTCTTCAATCTTTCTTCTGCCCGATTGTAATATCTTAAATGGTATAGATAGTGCTGTTACTTTTGTTTTAACAAAACGTGCTTTAAGCTGCAGTGACTGCATTTGGTTTAGTTAGGTGATCGTCCTTCAGGGTATGTTAAGTTCTGTGTTTGTTTGTTTTTTAATTCCTGATACAACGGATAGGCTTGTGAATCCCATATCTTTCTTCAGTATTCTTTTTTTCGAACACAGTATCACTAGAACAACATGAAATCCAGGTAAACTCAACAGTTCATCCTTAAAAATAAACAAAATGCTTGTCAAATGTATGTTTCAAATAATAAGGCAGCAGCATGAACTTCGTTTCTCTTGAAACTGGATGAATCTGGGTGGAAAAGGCGAAATTTAAGTTAGCAAAAATTGTAAGCCACACTCTCCAAGATTAAGTAATATTAGGCCATTAACAAAGACATTGGCCCATAAGCTACATAAATTCACACCCCAGAAGGGATGATCCAGAGGTCGACAGGATAAGTACTATTAGCTTGGGTAATAATAACAAAAACTCATAATGCAGGGGGGCAACAAAGAAAAGTGTTAGAAATGGAACACATTACAAATGTCAACAATCTATTAGGCAAACTAAAAATATGCCTTGGAACACAATTGGATATATCAGAGCCACCAGAAAGTCCAAGGAGAAGAGTACAAATCTAAATTTGTGAATTTGGCATCCGCCCATCATTACCGATTTACCCAAGCGACCCTGAAAGCATTGAGTTCTTCACGCAGTAAGAAGCAAATGCCATCGGCGTACTGTGCCAAGAAAGCTACAACTGGAAAAGCCACCTGTTCCGTTGTACAGTGTGGCTGGAATGGCACATGCAACATCAGCAGTTTTATTCTAAAACTATTTGAGGAGAGGGGCTCAGATATTAAATTCCCTACAGATTACAAACAGCGATCTAATTGTGCCAGAAGCACAAAAACAAACGAAGATGAACAGCTGCAACTTAAATAGCCTAACACAAGCAAGGCAATTGTCAGCTGGAATTTTACAGAGCCATGGGTAGTACAAGAGAACGTTTCACATAAACTCCATCATTAGAGAGGGGAGCCCCAACTTAAAGCAACACAAAGATGTTCTACCCAGAGACCAAATAGTAAGATAGCAGCTCGGTGTACAATTCCATAGTTAAATAAGCATGCATGCCAGTCTGGCGACCCTGCACAACAATATTCCCCTAATTCTGACACCCAGAACACGAGCTGCAGCAACAAGTCAAGCTGCTCATTTATGCACTGCATTCCCAATAGACACATGCCACAGATTAAGAAACTGAGAGTAAATGAAAAGGGATAAAGATAAAAGCAAAACACCGCCCACATGACCTAGATTTGCTGGTCGTTTCAAAGCAAACTACAACCCAGAGCAAGTAAAAATCACCGTTTACACAAACATTCATGTAAGATTTAGAAGAGCGCAGTATAAAATATAAAACCGCAAACCACCATTTGTACAATAAGTGTTACAACCATTCACAAGAAAAGTGGTCCGATCAAAGGCTACACCTAAGTACAAATGTATAAACGATAATTTCTCCCCCGATAGTATATTAAAAGGAGCTTAATTCCCGAATGTAAAATGTACCCAATCGTAAATTGGCCAGTGTGCCCCCCACCAGCAATTTCCGGGTATTGGAACACGGAACCTGATTTAAACTGCCAAAAGCAAATCGAGCCGGTAAAACGCAGATGGCTATGGCTGAAAATGCAGCCCAGGCCGGCCCCTGCCTCAACCCTCTTATAGACAAAAGGGAGGATGCAATGCTCCAATCCTGCCAACCTCCTTCCTACCCTTTTATCTCTCTCTCTACACCAACCACCACAACCCACATTTACCACGTCTGCAAAGCAAGTTGTAAATGGGAGCGTTAATTCCCAATAAAAAGAGAATACCATGTGGAATTCTGTCCGGTAAAAGCAGATCTGCAGCTGTCCTCCAATCCATGGAATTTAATTAATAATTGCATGACACTAGATGGATGTCACCACCTGGCCAATGTTTTTTACGGGTGCACAGCTACCACTGAGCAGTACAGTGCAACTTGGAATCGTGGGCCCGAGTGCACATTTATGTATGCTGGCACTCCTAGGTGCAGTTCTTGTTGGAGCTACATGAACAGGAATGGGTACTCAACCTGGCTGTGTCTTCTACTTACTGCCGGAACCTGACATATTTCAATTCACATTCAAGGGAATCCTTCTGGTTTGTGGGTCCACTGCATATTAATCACACAGCTCCCAACTGAAACACGCAGACCGACTGAATGCAATACTAAATAAAACAAAATGTGTTTACAGCCTCTGTTGTAAAAACCTGGTACATAAACTCATACTTGTGGGGTGTGCACATACCAAATCAAACATATTTCTGAAATCCAAGTGGGCCCCTTATACTAGTGTAGTACTTGTAAATATCTCGCTCTACTCCCTCCTGGGCAAGGACACCTCAATCCCCTACCCCTAAGTGGTTATCTATGTTCACATGAGAGTCCTATAACTACTAAGTAGTAAGTCTGAAAACAGATAAACATAGTTTCACCCAATATCCCTCTTATGTTCACCTAAATGTGTCATTATGCCAATGAAAACCTACTGAGAAATGCAAATGCACGTGGCAATAGTTGTGGGACAAAGACTACATGGGAAAGAACACACTAAGAGCGTGTTCCCCAGTGTCCAACACTTCAAGCACAGGGCTGGTGGTCCTCAGTTGCAGCTTACTGTCAACACCAAGGAACTGCCAGCATGGACCACACAAATACTCATCTTAAGCACCAAGTGAAGATTTGTTCAATGACAAGGGCAGACTGAGAAACTGTCCACCAGAATTTACATCAAAGCCTACTACAGGCCAGCCCATCTCTACACTTTCTAAAGGGTTTGGTCCTTTCCCTCAGGCTGCAGGCATGCCACTCACAGGAGGAGGGCTCCAAATGGGTAAGTGATGTGCCATTGGATACATTAAGGTGTGAAAGCAGAAGAGAAGCTCGCTCTTTCTCCGCCCACCGCACCCAGCAATACCACACATGACCACAGAATGACATACAGTTGCAACTTGACCCCAAAACTCAGGCTCACCACAAGCCTGAAGACCCCAGTTCAGTCAGGTATGGGCACATATATGATGCCCTTCCTGGACGATGATTCAGCTCCTTCCTCATCCGCACAGCACTGTGCTGCAGTATTTGTGGGGTCCCTTTATACATCTGTCCCAATATAAGGCAGACATAGTAAGGGAACAACAGCATATTATCTGTTGTGCTCAGAAGGGGGGAAGTGAACAAACACAAAGGAAGGACAGAATGCAGAACAAATCAAACATTCACCCCAGTAACAGATCTCATTTACTCCATCAATTCTTTTGCTGACCACACCACCCCAGTTTGGACCCAGCCTTATGCAAATCAGTCATGATCCTGTTCTCCATGGGAACAGTTCAGCCCGAGCTGCAAAGAAGGATTTGCATATGGCTGGGTCCAAACTGGTACGGCATGGCAAGCAAAAAAGTTGATGGCTTAAACCCAGATCTGTGACTGGGGGGTTGAATGTTTGATTTATTCCGCATTCCGTCCATCATCTGTGGTTTTTGCAGGAGGGGGAAGCAGGAGGCAGGGCTTTGGCAGCACAACAGGCACTGCAGCTTACTCTGGAGAGAGGCTCATGGTAGCAGAACGCCAAATAAGGGATTGTGGCATAAAGGGGTAAGTAAATGCCAGGAGCCAGTCTGTTTTAGCTGAAGGAATGCCAGGAGTGGGAGCTATTTTGAATTTCAGAAGAGGTAAAACAATTTTGGGTCTTTTACAACGGTGTACTAGGACTTAGGTGTTGGGGGAGGTGGGCAAAGGGACAGTACGTTTTCAAGCTTATCTTGTCCATGGGACAAGTAGGCCCAACCCCCGGCAGGATAAACCCTTTGGCTGCCAGTTTACAAGGAAGGGAACTGTCTAAAGTTGAGGTAATACTTGTGTCCATATGCCAATGCTGTTAGAACCTGTATTTATGGTTCATTCATTCAAAGCTTTTATTATTACGGTGAGCTTTCTAAATAAATGTTAGGCAGCCCATTGTGTGAGGGCAGGCCTCTAGCCTTTGAAATGTAAGTGTCCGGCCATCCACCCTCCCAGCCCAGGAAGACCCATTCAGTATGCAGATGAGTGCAGGTGTGACTGAGTATCCTGTGTTTGTGGCTGTCTGGGTGAAATGTACAAGGGAACTGTCAACCAGCCCAGCCGGACATGGATTGGAGACAGGCTGTAAGGCACAGATGGATTTTAAGTGCAGAGAAATACTCACTTTCTAAAAGTGGCATTCTAAAATAGTAATATTAAATCCAACTTCACCAATAAGCAGGATTTTGTATTACCATTCTGGCCATACTAAATATGACCTGGTTACCCCTTTCTGATGGGAATCTACCACTCAAACAGTATATGAGGGTAGCCCTAATGCTAGCCTATGAAAGGAGCAGGCCTCACAGTAGTGGAAAACAAATGTAGGAGTTTTACACTACCAGGAAATGAACCTACATAGGTACATGTCCTGCCTTTTACCTACATAGCAACCTGTCCTATGAGTTACCTAGGGCCTACCACAGGGGTGACATATGTAGAAAAAGGGGAGTTTAAGGCTTGGCGAGTACTTTTAAATGCCAAGTCGAAGTGGCAGTGAAACTGCACACTCGGGCCTTGCAATAGCAGGCCTGATACATGGTTAAGGGGCTACTTAAGTGGTTGGCACAACCAGTGTTGCAGTAGCATACAGTAGCCCACTAGTAGCATTCAATTTACAGGCCCTGGGCACATGTAGTGCACTTGACTAGGGGCATACAAGTAAATTAAATATGCCCATTGGGTATGAGACAATGTTACCATGTTTTTAGGGAGAAAGCGCAGGCACTTTAGCACTGGTTAGCAGTGGTCAAGTGTCCAAAGTACTAAAGCCAGCAAAAATGAGGTTAGAAAAAGAAGAAGAGAAAGGCAAAAAGTTTGGGGGTGACCCTGCAGACAGGCCACTTCCAAAAAAGGGCAAAAAAGCAACAAAAAAAAATAAAAATAAAAAAGTCTCAAAAAGCACACATTGCAACTGTAGTTCCTGGCACTGAATAAAACGACTGTGTGGCAATATGCTCTTTGTGGAAGAGCAGAATGCTCGCACTCACAGTAAAGCTAGCCGATGGATAGAGAGAGGTAGAATTTTAATAAAAACAGAAGGTCTTGGTTACCACAAGACCTAATTAGGGGTGGAATTCTTAAAGAAAGTCACAAAAGTGCACCCATGGTACTTGGCTTTGCATTAGTGCAGAATTATGGCTTTCATGAATTCACACAAATTTACATAAGTAGACCAGGAAATCGTACTCCTAAAAAATATTTGTGAATTGTATTTTAACACGAGGAAATATACATGTGTAGATTTGCTCATGCGAAAATCTAATGAGTGTTTACAAGTTCACTTTCCCAACCCTGCAAGAACTTCCACCCCTGCCCTTGCCAGGAGTAAACTTCCAGTATGGAAAGAGATTGGAGAAGAGCTGGTGAAAATCCTTGAAACACGCAAGTTACTAGGTTTGCACAGACTCAAAGGCACTCCAACCCTGGAACTATTGCTTACTGCTTCCTCGTCTGTGGATCTGGGGCAAGGTGGCAAAATATAGAAATTGCTAGTATTCAAGCCCTACTGTAGTATTGACCCTGGCATAATCAGAGAGGCTATTATCAGAGCTCTTACATAATAAAACTGCTGCCATACTTTGTCACCGCACTACACAGTACCAAGGGGACAAGTATACTCTTTTTTACAGCACAAGACGATTTATGAAGCGACCTGTCCACTGGACAAGCAGATATTTTATTAAATTCCACACCCTTGTGGGTATAAGTTCAAACAAACAAAAGTCAAAGAAAGGACATGCAAATCAGAGTTACAACCAGCAATGCGACTTTACACTGAACAGAAGAATGCCAATAGTCAAAAAAGAGGAGGTGGACATCTTTCAGATTACATCCCTGGCTCACGCATAGTGTCAAGTGTTTCTCCCAAGCCCCCCCCCCCCCCCCAACTCGTTATTCAGCAAAAGAAGTTGCAGAATATTAAAAATGGCCCAAATCGTTGCTGCAATTGTTGTTCAACCTTTCCAGCTTTAGTTACACGATTCCTTTCCACGGACTGGCAGCACACTTTCTTTTCAGTCTGATGCCTCAGAAATAAGCCTATACTTTAGTGTAAAAATGGTTTGTGAAGTTTCCATTAACTATCAGTAATTAAGAGAAAAGCACTTCTGAACTGTTTATTTTTGCGACTGCAATAAGGGCGGGGGTAAACAAATTCAAGAGTAAGGCTTTATTCTCTCCAAGACAGAGATAGTTGACGGGAAACAAGTGAAAAAGTGTGAATCTCTTCAAATAACTCTTGGCCTAAAGCTCTTCAAAACAAAACGCAAATTGCATGTTTTTACAAGTACTAGAAAAGCCAATTGGTCAAGCTTTAAAGAGCCGACACAAAGGCATGTACAAATGCGTACAAACAAAAATGGGTGAGAGGAGGGCAGAAACAGAAGGGGGGCGAAAGCTGTGCAGATAGACCGTGGAAGCATGGGAGCGAGAACATGGAAAGTGTTCAGGCAGCCAGCAACGGCATGAGCAGATGAGAGGAAGAAAATGACAGGTCACCAGGGCAGTGAGACTATGGCAGAACTTTGGATAGCATCAAAGGGGAGGTTAGAAAATGGGGTGGGAGAGAGCAATAGATGCATAGACAAAATAGGGTGGACGGAGGTTTGAAAAGCAATGAAGGAGACCAATTGGTTAGAAGACTAGGGGGAGAAGAGCAGCGTGTTAAAGATAGGCAATGAAGGAGGGTGATGTACAGGGAAGAGAATGTGCAAAGAACATAATGGAGGCAAAGAGCCAATGAAAGGGGAGATGAACTAAATAAAAATATTCAAGTGAATATGAATAAAAAGAGCGGGAAAAGTGACAGGGGGCGATACATGCGTGAGGATTAAGTGGATGTGAGGACAGCAGAAATCGAAATAAGGGAGAGAAGTAAAGACAACGGAAATACCAGGCAAAGACAAGCAGGAGAGCAGACACAGTTCTGGGAAGACGGGCAAAGAAAACAAGAGAAGGACTAAAGAAATAGGGATTGACCCGAAAACGAAATTGGAAAAATATTGAGAAAAAACACTGTGCCTCAACTAAGCGTCGGCTGTGCTACTGCTTGCCCAAGAGGCAAGTGCCTGCAATGCAGGTCCAGTGCTGTGTATCACCGCTGGTCGGAAAATTAAGTTGCTGAAGATGAGGGGTGGGTCGTTGACTAGAGGAGGAGGAATTACCAGCACGGCTGACAGTATGATGGTGGAAACAGACTATTTTCTGCCAGACGCCAAAGCAAAACTACAATCCGGAATGCAAATCAAGACCAAAAACACCCCAATGCACCCGCTATTTTTTAATACATTCATTCAAAAAGAGAGAAACTTGTGTTAAGTCAGAGTTAGAAAATATACTTTAAATAAAAATACTGGAAAAGACATGTGCAGCCTTTTTCAACAGTTTGACAACCAACCTAGGACAATCAAAATAAGAAACTGAAGTCACAGTCCACTACTTTCTGGAGATGTGTCAAAGGCTACTTGCCTTTTGAGATGCTGGTTTGGGGGACATAGGGGTGGAATCAATATCCGATTTGTGTTCTTTAACATAATCTTAGTTTAAAGTAAAAGATAGGGGGCATATTTACAAGCCCCATACACAGCCAAAGTAGATATGGTGCTGTATACTGTGTCAGGGAGGTGTACCATGTTCCCACGCAGCCTACTGTGGGTTTTGAAGCATTCCCAGATTTACAAGAAGCTGTAAACCTTGGAATGCTTCATAACTGTATGCCTCCCCAGGGAAGGCGCAACAAGGAGAACAATTTTGATTTCTCATTGCTGTTTCCTCTTTCAATTTGTGCTGCATTCTGCAGCACACATAGAAGGAGGAAGATGCCTCACAGAATTGTTTTTGGGCAAACAATCCTGCCAACAACGCAGACACCCTTGCACTTGCACCATGGTGCAAGGGTGCCTGTGTTGGTGTGAGGAAGCAATTTGTGCTCCAGCGCGGGGGGGGGGCAGAAATGCACTTAATCTTGTAAATACTGCGCATTTCTGTCCTTTTGAATTAGCATAGGACAGTGAGGCAGAAAGGCTTGCAACGCTCCACTACGCCAATTCCTAGTAAACACGGCTTTAAGTGCGCATCTCTACGTTCCTACATTATTAGCAAGGAAGCAGACATTTCCGTTAGTGAGTTGTAAGACATGGAACCCCAAAACGTGATCTGTTGGATGCCTCCCACAAATCAGTTTTTCAACTGTAAATCATAAGCTTGATTCCTCCCCACATCCCCCTCTTAACATGGCACTGCGTTGATATATCGAACAAGAAACAAATGGTCTGAATTTGCTTGTGTTCTGGTTCACAAGGGGCCAGGACGGTCATTTCAGTTTGGCCCTTCTCATGTCTGGAAAAGTTAAATATTTGCAGTGTTGGGCCCTGCCTAAACTGGTACAAAGAAGCTAAAAATAATCCAGTGGAATGCAGCCCAAAGCAATTACTAGTGGCTGACATTATTTCAAGCATACCATCCATCATGATTAAGCCAAGTGAGCTCGGAGGCAGTATGCTACTGATTCAAGCACACTGGGCCATCCCTGTAGGGTAATACATAAACAGTGGCAAAAGAACAGTTGCCAACTGTAAAACAACTCTATAACTTCTACTAGATATGCCCTCACTCCACTCCTGGAACGGTTACAGTAGGGCCCATCAAATGAATATTGGAAACAGTTTCTTGCCATAGCAAAGGAATTCACAACTAATATCCTTAATAAGGAGTCCAAATATACTCGTGGGGGGACGAACCAAAAAAGCACAGTCTTAATGGTGTGGGGGGGAGGGGGGGGAATATTTCAAAACCACAAAATACCAACGTTCAATCAGTGCCAAATTTATCCTGTTCAATTGAGTATTTCTTTAATGAAAACAGATAACAGCTATGCACCAGAGTAAAATTTAAGACAGAACTGGGACAGATGTTTAAATTCTACCAGCAAAGACACACTCATTTTTTAGACCATCAGGACATTAAAGTGGGCCAGGTCCCACCCCCGGTAGTAATTAAAAACAAACACTAAAACAGGTCTCTTTTGGGCCCTATATTCATGTCCTTAACTTTACTGGGAAAATGTGCAGAAAACGGTAATGTAATCCATGTCGTTCCTGTTTAGAGTTCACATTCTATAACTAATCTTGCATTCCCTAACAGTGTTTGCTTCTTCCAAGAAGTTGTGTTACTATATTTTATTTATTTACAGGTAACAACTATTACTCTTGAAAAGTACACACTTTGAATTGAGTCGCATCCAGATGTTTATATTGGTGTACGATTGAATTGTGGCTGAACTCAGTGCAAGTTTCTCTCACTGCCTGTCAGGGGGTCAAAAAGGTGTTCAGAATACACTATCATCCAATACCTGGCCTCTCTGCAGAGCGCAATGGTCGCGTATGCAAGTTTCAGTTCTGATTCTATGCTAATTTATGGTTTAAGTCGCACTTAATTAGAATTTTAATTTACATGTTTAAGACCCCCTCCACTTATATAGGGCACACCCCTTTCAGGGGCCCATATTTTTTCATCTCACTTGACGCCCTGGGGACCATATCGTATTTGTCATCATTAAACTCTGACCCGGAAAGCAAAAGGTGTGAACTGGAGAAATGAAGAGAAAGGGGAGAAAACCGAGGCAAAGGGAGAAATGTATGGATGACGAAGAATCTGCCAAGAGTGAGATAAGAGACAAAAAGTGCAGGAAGGTGGAAGAGAAAGGGGTGTGGTGCAAACAAGATGAGCCTGCCTGGATATTCGGCAAACCTGGAATTCGGTAGCACCCGTGCCAACTTCTAGGACAACATATTGGAAAACTGCTCATTTTTATCAAGCAATTAAAAGAAAAAAATGCACTTAACAATCGTTGCAATAATGTTTAATTAGTACAGAAATCGCACATTTCTATGACGCAACTTGCGATTGAAACCTTATACGTAATATCGAGCAAAAACACTTTTTCGTAACGCGTTCAATTATGACAAATTTGATTCTTGAATAGTTCATGCACCAACCTCACAGTGACTCAATGCAAGAAGTGGGTGGGCGTTTTCAGATAGTAATCAACTGTGTACTTCGTGGCTGTTGCATGATGGCGTTGGCCCTAGTTACATTGAAGGGTGCGTAATGTGAGGGATGTGTTTAGCTCACTCAACAGCATTCCAGGCTCCTCGGACCGGCGACTAAAAGGCAAGGAATAAAGTAGCACCAGCCTTCACTCGAGGACTTGGCGTCCAAAGATTACATAGAAAATAGCCAGAGGGAGAAACCAGCCCACTCCCCATACAGCGTTTACGCAGCCTCCTCTATATGGCTTCTTAGATCTTGACTAGCCTTAGGGTCCTGTTACATGTAAAGAAAGGCGAGTGTCTCGGGAATTCACCAAACTGCACCACTCTTTCTTGTCACAGTTGATGGCTTGGCTCGTCTATAGCCTGCACATCTCTAGTCACTTTTTGGGGCTCCCACCATGAAAGTTACCAAAAACTCAAAGCCCCTCTTCCCTTCTCGCGCCTGATGATTGGGTCACTAATGTACAGTTACATCAAATAGTTCGCATTAAAAAGTTCAAAGCCCCAGTTTTAGCTAGGTGGCCAAAACCAACCCTGCCGAACACGAGGCATTTCCTTTCTGAATCCACGTCATGCCTTTTCCATCACCACCCTTTAGTTCGGTCTCTTTATCTCTTTTTCGCAAGTTTTTTCTTACCTATTTTCAAACCATTTGTCACCATTTCTCATCCTCCCTTTTTAAACTTTCCCTCGTGCTGTGGGCCAAAGTCTAATAAGTACAGATCCTACTCACTGCAAGCGCCAGCACACGAACACCGACTATACCCCACATCTGCTGCACGCTGCTCTCGACTAGAGGACCATAAACCCTCGCAGCCCCCCTGTGTTCACACAAGTTCCAGATCACCTTTCTTGCAGATCACTTAGTAGTCGGGGTTAAACTTATAGGCTGCTCCGGTCGTCGAGAACCCCTTGACCAAGGAAGCGGTGGGTGCACAGTACTGCGGAGTCCTTAATGTGCCCTGTCATCACTTTCAGTGGCGTGAGTAGAGAGCCTAGAGTTGGGACGTGCAAGCTAACAAACATAGAATACAGCCAGCCTTCCACCTGCCTACACTGCAAGCCACACCTTGCAAACTCCTGTCGCCATCCAGCAAATATCACTCTCAGTCCACTAGGATCTCTCTCCTGTGGGTGACAGCCAGTCTCATTAACACCCAAACGCGCACCGCGGGCCCGATGGGCATTTCATTCGGCTGCCTCGGCAGCACCTGCTACTTGTTCTTTTGAGCTGAGTGGTCCCGCCTAACACGGAGGTGGGGAACGTTGGTCTCTTAGCGTTGGAAAGACTATGCTTCCCCGTTGCATCTGTCGCACTAAACGCGTGCCACAGCAGGTGCAGCCCAGTAGCCAAGACCAGTTTTCAACACTCCCACTACACAAGGAAATGGCATACGTAATGTGGGCATAACTAGTGGAACAAAACTCGAATTCGTTCCAGACAAAAAATGAAGTATGACGGATGATGACTTCGCCGGCGGAGGCATGACAGAACAGAGCTGCAGGCAGCGCCCTCTCCTCAGTGATGCTGTGAGAGGAGGCCGTCAGTACACAGTGGGGGGGGGGGGGGGGGGGGCATTCCAATTGTGCACTTTGGACAATTAGTGCGCTGTTAAAGGATGTGGCAAATCTGCAGCTGGTGGGACTATGTCCCGGACTTACCCACTGTGGCCAGCGTGTCCAAGTCTTCCAGCCGGTACTGCTGCGGCTCCTCAGCAGGCGGCGGCGGCTCCTGCAGGGAGGTAGGTAGGCACCAGCCTGCCTCCTCTCCCTGTTCTTTTCCAGTGCTGCTCGCCGGGCCGCCCGGCGCTCTAGCCGCCCCAGCCTCCATCGGAGCGGATCCCCACTCACAACCGCTGTCCGGGCCACGGAGTACCCCGACGGACGCCGCCCCGCAGGCCGGAATACCGCACTAGGGGTCCAGGCTTTCCGCGCCACATCGCCTCGGGTCACAGGGAAGGCATGTACACCTCGCCGGGGTACCGAAGCCCTAAACGGAGAAAGAGCACCCACGGCCGACAGCAGAGTCCGGCGCGGAACACACCGCCCCACCCACTGAACAACTACTACCCAATACCAAACGTCCTCGGGTTCGGCACCTGGCGTCTATTGGCTGCGGCACGTTCGAAGAGGTGACGCGGAAGTCAGGGAAAGCTCTGCTTAAAGTGTTTAGAGCATGCAGCATGAGATGTGGTCAGCTGTATTGCGTATGTTTCAGTCACCCAGTGCAAGAAACACGTAGGCTGAAAATTCTGCTTTGCAGACGCGAAAAAACTGACAACTGGTTAGAAAGTGTTGTAGAGTGTACAATTGCAATTTTCAAGCATAACCATGAGCTAAAATTGGACACGCCTCAAACCCCTGGAACGGATTGGATGAGCATAACGTCACTCGTTAGCTTCTCTCGGTGCTTGCCAGTAACTGACAGCTGCGTCTTCCAATCGGCGCACTACTAGAGGTGTGTCCCTTTAGGCGGTTTTCGGATCCTGCCTATCATGTCCAGTCTGACTCTGCTTTCCTCCCCCCAAATTCCAGCTCCTTCGGGTTGGCTGTTTCAATAGATGGTGCATATGAACAGCCAATCGGAAGGGCGAAAGGTTCCACCCACAGTTCACCTGTAGAGCGGGTGGCGCTTTGTGTCTGTGACTGAGGGTGTGACCAGACGGCTGCTCTCAATATCCTGGAAATACCCCGCCCCTCAGCAGCTTCATATCTGTTCAGGAGCACTCGCCTTCAGTCCCTGGGGCATGGACAGTTATGCGTGTTAAATCAGTAGAAATATAAGCGCTTGTATTGTGTTATGTACGGCCCCAGATTAACAACAAGCATTGACATAGCCAATAGGTATCGGTTCTGGGACCTTATTTAGCCATGCATCACATTAAACCTTTATCAGAAACAAACTGTGTGCATTCCTTTGAGAGAGCGTAGTTTATATAAATATATTAACATGAGATGTTTATGAATTAGTGTGTGATAATGCCGCATAGAAATTATATTAATGTGTTTTGCTTAAACGTGCACTTGAAATGTGACCACGGGGAGTGGCTGCCAATGTATATGGGGACTAATGAAATTGACTAATGCTTATGAATATTTGTATTAAAATATGGTTTTGTACTAATTATTAATGATTATGTTATTACAGTTATGCTAAATGAATCTTGTAGGCATTAAGTTAGCATGAGCCGAAGCTTAGCTGCCTGGCTCTCGTATTAAATGTGTTTTTCTAAACGTGCAGTGTGCTGACTCGCAAAAGGACATGACCTCTTGTTTTCTTCTAATAGAAGCCGAATGTAACCATAGTGGATCCGTTCTCATGAAATTCATCTTGCTTGTATAAATGTTTAGCTAAAATGCAACAGGGTAGATTAATATAATGTTCAAGATCGTTTAAACCGGTGAAGACAATGGAGCTACTGACCAAAAGATGTGCAAAGAATTACAGAAGGATGAAATCATACCGGACGTGCTACCTCTGAAGACGGCAATCATATGGACCAATAAAATGTCTGTAAATTAATATGGGGTGAAAGAATAATGACATAATCTGTTTTCTAATAGGGTAGAGATAGTGGGGTATAACATTCAACCAATTAAGTTTTAGGGGAATGTACAACGAAAAAGGGATAAAAACCCATGACACGGGGAGCCATTTAGGTGGGTTAGGGAATGCTATTGATTTTATCCAGAAACTGTGTCACTCTGTTTGGTGACTTATTGGTTTATTTAAACCATCTTCTTCTTTAGGTTGTCCATTTACACTTTGCCTCCTTATGAGGAAAGTGCCCCTTTTGCCCCAGAGCTGAGTTTTGACTGATGGCGAATCGACTGATGTCCTGAAGATGAAGACTGAACCTGAGTGCTGACTTAAACCTTGGAGGGTAACTATGACAATTAAATTGTGATTTGTCTGTTGCTTTTCCTTTCTAGGTACCAACTGCTTACTTTTGATAGAGACCATAGCTAGATGTTTTCCAAATTGGTGTTCTAAATTGTTTTGCATGAAGTCCAACATGCTAATGCTAATCAGTGGTTAGGACAGATGTTCACTAAACTGATGCAAATAGACAAACAACTGAATCTATGCTTTGTTCAACTGACGCGCTGATGACACTCTGCTAAAGTTGATCTATGTACACGTCGTGTTATGTTCTGATGTTCGCGATTCTTGCCTTAATGAAATCTTATCAGAGTTGCCATATCGTGACTATGCTGTATTGTTTCTTGGTTTTGAGATTAACACATCTACTTTTAGAATTGTAACTAATAGGGAATAAAACTCATAACATTCTACTAAACTGGTGTGGTTATTCATGACTGCAAGGTCATGCTGGTGTCTTGAATCAATTAATGTCTTTGACTAAAGTGAAATGCATTGTGGTAATAAATATTGATGACATTATTGACGTATTGATTGACATATTGATTAGCTATCTCGTCCTAAGGTGTCTCTCAACTGGGTCAAAAGATTCATTGGCCTAAAACGATTCCTAATGTGTAATAAACTATCATAAAGGGATGCGTTAGCAGTTCTGGTAGCAGAGTGACGGTTTGGCCCTTTTGGGCCCTAGGGCGGAGAATTATTGTTTAGATTGTTTTTCTGAGATAATGCAAATTGGAGTTATGATGTGCTTCTAAATTCAACATGACTTTCCTGGGATCTCGGAGCCTGCCTAAGTGAGTTGGGAATGTTCTCGGTGTTTTAGCATGTGTGGTGTAGAATTTACGTTTGCTCAGCTTATGCATTTTGCAGGTGATTTGTGAAGATTATGTGTGTTTAGCTCAGGTAAATGTTGTTTTAGTAGGAGTGGGCGTACTCCACGGTATGAGAGTAGGGAAGTTGGCGTACTTCACATGAGTGTGGCGCTTTGTGCTAAAAAATTATCCACGTGGTTGGTTGTTAATGTACGGACCCATCGCAGTCTAAGACTCCGGAGTATATTGACAAGTGTAGGAGACACTTGGGTTTATGTTGTAATTTGTGCAGTTTAATAGGTCAATCGGGCGTGGTTGACAAGTCGAGTTTGAGTCAAGTGTGTAAGTGAAACCTTCGATGGAGATTTGGCAAGTTCTAGAGTTCACTAGAACGAACCATTGACAAGTCGAGAGTAGGATTTGCAGGTCGAATTCTGCTTGCGCATGCGGGAACTGAGAAGGAGAGACTAGCGGCCGAGGCTTCAAGTGAAATCTCTGTAAGGTTCTGAAGCGATTGTGTACCCTTCCTGTAGTAAACCGACAAATTTGAGTTGTTGCTGTTGAGGTGCTCGCAATATATTGCATTCGTTTGGTGTGAATCCAGTGCGGGGCGGACAAGCCGCAAGACTTTGTCAGCTGCAGTGTGTGTGTGTGTGACGTCAGTGGTGTCGCGCTGGGATAGGTCGGTTGCCGAGAGAGGTTACGCACGGATTGGCAGCCGTCCGTGAGAGACAATAGGTTGAGAAAAGTGGGTGAACAGTGTCCTGGGAATTAAAGTCACTTCCTGATTAAATACAAACAAAGAAAAGACGTAAAGATGAATTTTATCAAAGCTTTTAGGAGCGATCTGAAAGGAGACGCATACATTATGGCGAGTGAAGGGGAGCCTACACCTCCTGAGGGTACTCCAGCTTATATAGTAATGGAGGAGAAGGGAGTAGCGCCTTGCTTATGGATGAAACAGTGACGCAAATTGACGGAAAAGGAGGGATGTTTGGCGATTCCGGAGCACAGAACATTCAATACAAGAATTTTAGACAATTTAAGGTGGATGTTAAGTGTACAAAAGCCACCTCCGAGGCCAGCTCAGTACGAGGCATTAGCAGTCTGGGATTTAATGGCTATTAAACAAAGACAGCAGAAATTTTAGAGGAGAATGAGAAGGGCAGAAAAGACCTTAGCTGAGGCTAGATGGGACAATGAGAGCAAAATGTGGAGAAGGGGGATAGTTGACAGACTTAAATTGTTCCCAGCAATAACACAGGGAGACAAGACACAGGGAAAGAAAGCCACTTGTAAGACAGATAAAGACTCTAGCAAACCAAAAGAGACTAAGAGGTCTTGGATAGAGGAAGACGACTCAGATGACGAAGAGTTTCTTAATCAGTTGTTGCATGATCGCCCGCCACCTTATGCAGTAGACAACAATGCCCCGAGCACTAGTGCGGGTCCTGGGAACCAGACGCAGGAAAAGGGAGCTACTGATACAGTACAGGTATGTGTGATCAGGCAGTAATGACCCAAGATGCAATAAGAGGAGGGTCCATAGGAACTCCCCAGTTAATGGCTCTGGGAGAGCAATCAGTTGAAGGACCCAGGTCCTTGTTGGACCTTAGTCCGACTGAAACACCTTTATATGCAATGAGACAGGCAGGGCTAGGAGTGCTAACTCCACAGACAATAAGTACGAATGCCTCACAGTCACCAATGATGCATGCAGGGAATATTTCACTGCAAGGTTTTACGGTGCAACAGTTTGAAAGAATGGTTAGAAAAGACTCATGCTTCTCAAACTACTGCAGTGACCGCAGAAAAATCTGAAAGAGACAACTACCTACATTTTGTAAGACTGGGTGTGAAAGTTGCTGAACTGGTGTTAGGGACAATAGGGGTAAACAGATTATAATCATACACAGAAGCAGAATTGAGGTATCTGTGTCCCAAAATCACTAAAGAAGTGGGCAAGGTGCATCAGAGGTTGGCGAACCTGGCGGCCAAATACAATATTGACATTGAGAATACTAAACATTTGAAAAGGAGTTACAGATTAGACTTTGACTCTAAAGACTTTGACCACTTGAGGTCGTCCGGAATAAAAGCGCATCTTAAAGAAATACTGCAGAGTGCACAGATCTGGGGAGCCTTAGAAAAGTGGGAAGGCAGATGGGCAAAGAAAAGAGATAAGGACAAAGGTGATAGTCCAGGATCAAGTCCGACTAATGCTTCACAGGACACTGGGGCAGTAAAGATATTACCAATGAGAGAAACAGCTGGAGGGGTTCTAGTCCATGTACCGTGGACTAGGGGAGACATTCTGGGGGTCATTACAACCCTGGAGGACGGTGTTAAAGTGGCGGTAAGACCGCAAACAGGCCGGTGGTAAAAAAATGGGAATTATGACCGTGGCAGAAACCGCCAACAAAGACAGCCACTTTAACACTCCGACCGCCACGGCTGTACAGACAAACAGCTTGGCGGTCACCGCCAACAGACAGGCAGAAGACAATGTACCGCCCACAGTATCACAACCTACCAATCCGCCACCTTTTCCGGGGCGGATTCCCCGCTGATAAAAACACGGCGGAAACAGCCATTTCAAAGGGAAAACGCTCACCTCTACACACCCCACGAGGAACGGGGACACCATGGAACCGGAACTCCAAATTCTCCCTGCGATAGTCTTCCTGCTCCTATACGACCATCATCAACGCCGGCAGCGAAGACAACGGTGAGTACTGCACCTACGACATAGGGGAGGAGGAGGCAAAAGTCAGGGACACACACACGCAACACCCCCACACCCACCCCGACCCTCACCCACTACAACACACACACCAATGCATATCCAAACATTACAATAACAACCCCCAACCCCCCCAGAAGAATGCAAAGACAAAAGGAAATGAGTTCAACCAATGTAATATATCACAATACAGTAACCAAATATATACAGATATATATACACATTCAACAAAATATACATCACGATTAGTAGTGCAGGTAATGCACCATTCATTGTCCGTGGACCACTGTGCCCAAAATGCATGGGCGAGGCCCACATCACATACCTGATCAAAACGGAGAGAACACTGCTGGGGCATCAAATAGAAATACAACAGGCACCTCAAGGGGAAGGGAAGGGGGGGCACCTCAGCCGGATGAGTGCACCACGCCAGATCCACGAGGGGGCTCCATGCCCATAGATGTATCCTGGGAAGTGCAAAGCCACAGTCTCTCAAGTCTCCTCAGTGGGTGGGTTGCCCACTGTACCATCCTGGGGAGTGCAAAGCCACAGTCTCTCAAGTCTCTACAGTGGGTGGGTTGCCCACTGTACCATCCTGGGGAGTGCAAAGCCACAGTCTCTCAAGTCTCTACAGTGGGTGGTTTGCCCGCTGCTTTATCCTGGGGAGTGCAAAGCCACAGTGTCTCAAGTGGATAACAGTCTCCACTGGTTCTGGAGGGGGACTGGTGCCCAGAGTGCTTCATCCTGCCAAAGACAGAGGTAGTGGATGCATGTCTCCACTGGTTCTGGAGGGGGACTGGTGCCCAGAGTGCTTCATCCTGCCAAGGACAGAGGTAGTGGATGCATGTCTCCACTGGTTCTGGAGGGGGACTGGTGCCCAGAGTGCATCACTCTCCCCGTGACGGTCCCAGTTGCGTCACTGCCCCTGCCGCTCATGGGCTAGCGGTGCTTGCCATGACGGTCTTTGCCCTGTTCAGCGGTGCTTGCCATGGCGGTCTTTGCCCTGTTCAGCGGTGCTTGAGTTTGCAGTTTCTGACCTGTTCAGCGGTGCTTGCCATGGCGGTCTTTGCCCTGTTCAGCGATGCTTGAGTTTGCAGTTTCTGACCTGTTCAGCGGTGCTTGCCATGGCGGTCCTTCATTGCCCAGCTGGGCTGGCGGTCCTTCATTGGGCAGCTGGGCTGTGGCTGCCGGGGCCCTCCTGGGCAGCTGGGCTGTGGCTGGCAGTGGTCTCCTGGCCACTGACGATGGGGCTGCCCTCCTGGCCACTGACTCTGGCGGTGGCCTCCTGGCCACTGACGATGGGGCTGCCCTCCTGGGCACTGACTCTGGCGGTGGCCTCCTGGTCAGTGACGATCGGGCTGCCCTCCTGGGCACTGACTCTGGCGGTGGCCTCCTGGCCACTGACGATCGGGCTGGCGGTGGCCTCCTGGGCAGCGGGGATGATGGCGGTCTTCTCCGCCGTGCTGCTCCTCCCAGACTTTGGCGATTTCTTCTGCCCCTTCCCCACCTTGGGAGGAGTCACAGCTGAGTCGACACTCCCCCCGGGACCCTTGTGAGCGGCTTTGCTGGCTGGAGTCTTCACCCTCTCCCGCCGGGCACTGTCCAACTTCTGGTGCTTCACAGGGGGGGGGGACTGGCTGTACTGTGGCTCCGTGTCACACTGGCTGCCCTGGTGTCCTGTGCACTCCACATACCTGTAACAACAGGCACCACTGGTCCCGGAGATTTTTTGGCTGAGGTGCTAGTACGGGACCTATGAATTGGAGGGGGGGGAAAGAGGTCAAGCTTGGTCAGGAAAAGTTTCTTAGGAACACTGGGACGGGTAGCTGGAGGGGGTCTGGGAGTGGAGGAAGAGGAGGTGGTTGTAGAAGGTGTAACTTTTGTGGCTTTGGGTGCAGGTGCATGCGCTGGAGGCTGTCGTGAGGTGGATGTATGTTGGGTGAATGTGTGCCTGCGTTTGTGTACTTTGGGAGGGGGCGTCACAGACACACTGGGAGAGGACACAGGGGACGTGTAAATGGTAGTGGGGTGGTGAGTGCAGGTGAGCGGGGTGTGGTGGTGGGTGTGCTGGTGCGGGACCTAGTGGCTGTAGTGGTAGTGCATGCAGGTGAGAGTGTAGACGACACTGGGAGGGAGGAGGGAGACGACGAGGAGGGGGACACAGTGGAGGCAGTGGATGTTGCTGTGTCTGTATGTGTGTGATGCTTGCGTGAGTGCCTGTGGGATGTGTGGTGCTTATGTTTGCCTGAGCTTCCCTTGTGTGGTGAGGAGTGTGCAGGCTGGTCTGATGGTGTGCTTGGGATAGGCTGGGGTACAGGGGATTGGGTCTGGGTGGAGGAAGTTGGAGGGGGGAGGCTAGAGACAGGGAGAATGGCTGCCATCAGTGCTGAGGCCAGAGTTTGCAGGGTTCGATGAAGGGCAGCCTGACCAGAATGAATGCCCTCCAGGAATGCATTTGTGTGTTGCAATTCCCTTTCTACACCCTGGATGGCATTCAAAATGGTAGACTGCCCAACAGTGAGGGACCTGAGGAGGTCAATGGCCTCCTCACTGAGGGCAGCAGAGGTAACAGGGGCGGGGGCTGAGGTGCCTGGTGCGAAGGTGATGCCCACCCTCCTGGGTGAGCGGGCAAGGGGCGAAGGCTGAGGGGCTGCTGGGAGGGCGGTGCTGGTAGGGGGGTGGCGGCTGTACCTGTAGAAGTGGGGGGCACAGATTTTACCACCACCACAAGGGAGCTCCCATCGGAGGACGAGTCCGTGTCGCTGGTAGCAGATCCTGTGACCGTCGTGAAGCTCCCCTCATCCTCCATCCCACTGGTGTATTCAGAGTCCGTGGTGTGGCCCTCCATGGCCATGTGGGATGCAGCTCCCTCGTGCTCCGCAGCCACTGTACCTCCGCCTGATGATGCTGATGCACACAAGAACAGGGAGACCACAAAAAGGGGGGACGACGACAGAAGAAAGACAGGTTGAGTGCATGGCTTACTGCTACCGTTGGCGGACAATACAGACACAGCAGCCCCCTGCACTACGCCACGCTGTTGGGCTCTACAGATGCAGTTCCTGGGATATGGCCTACATGGCTATGGTCGACATCTGCACACATAGATGACACAGGGGCATGTATACCTGTACTTGGCACTCTACAGAGGTAGGGTGGAGTGCCACATGGCCTGCATTACGGAGGGGCCTAGCCTACGGAACTCGCCCTGGCCTAGGGGAACCCACAGCCCTCCTCCCCCACCCAGACACCTTCACTGCGCACTAAGTCCGCAGAATGATGTTGTACTCACCCCCTTGTGTCTGCTGTGATGCCCTCAAGCGCCCATCCAACTCAGGGTAGGCCACCGCCAGGATCCGGAACATCAGGGGGGTCATGGTGCGACGGGCACCCCTCCCACGTTGGGAGGCCATCCCCAGCTGAGCCTCCGCCATCTTCTTGCTCCAGCGGCGAATGTCCTCCCATCTTTTCCGGCAGTGGGTGCTCCGTCTGTGGTGGACCCCCAGGGTCCGGACGTCCTTGGCGATGGCACGCCAAATATCCTTCTTCTGGTGGGCGCTGACCTACATGTAATGTACAGGGGAAGAAGAGAAGTCATTAGCAACTGCACCGTCGAAGTGAGTGGCCCACATCCCTAGCCTTGCCATGTGGCACATGCATTCACACTCCTTCATGCATGCAGAACTGTGGCCCCTTCCTTCTTACAACCAGCCCTCTCCACTCAGGCATAGCCCATACAATGTGCTCCCTGTGACTTACCTGTTGGTCTGGAGGACCGTAGAGTAGCGTGTACTGGGGGAGGACCCTGTCCACGAGCTTCTCCAACTCCTGTGCAGTGAAGGCAGGGGCCCTTTCCCCAGACGCACGAGCCATTGTCTCTTCCAGACTGAGGTCACAGCAGAACTTGCAGTGTAGGTCCTTTCCTGTCGAAGATCAGGTATCGAGTGATTGAACAGCTAGAAAATGGCGGTCACGTCCGCGGCGGTGACGTCCGCGGCAGTGCGTATCATCACCGCCGGCGCACTTCGTCATTGGCTCCTGGGACCCATAGGGTCCAATGTTACCCAATGCAGCATTGCGCCACTGTCTTCTGGTGCCTACCGCGACGGTGTACAACACCAGCGCAGTTACCTCACATCCCATTGTCACAGTTTAGAGGTCAGGCAGCCGCCATTTCAGGGGCCCACATGGCTTCATTTTCAACTGCGTCACACATACCTAGGCCTAGACTCATCACACATACAGGCAACTTTTTGGATTATGTTTCATGTTCTGTGTAGACTGTGGGTACATACCTCTGAGTTGTTTGACTCTGTGGTCGCTGTTGTCCTTCCTAGGCACCGTCCGCTGGGACATGTGAGGAGATTGCGGAATCCTCCGGTGTACCCACCGCTGGTGGCCCTGTTGACAATGGAGGAGCGACATTTAATCATCACCTACAGGTCTGACTGTGCCGCAATCCAGGAACTGTGTACCCAGTTGGAGCCTGACCTGATGTCAGCAATCCGCCATCCCACAGGGATCCCCCCTCAAGTGCAGGTGCTATCAGTGCTCCATTTCCTTGCAAGTGGGTCATTTCAAACAAAAGTGGCCATGGCATCAGGGATGTCCCAGCCTCCTGAAGGCCAGGTTCAGGTACCTCCATATGACAGGTGGTTCCCTATTCTACTCACCAAGGAAGGTGTGCCAGATCATCGTGGCCTGCTGTATGATTCACAATCTGGCTTTGCGACGACAGGTGCCTTTTCTGCAGGAGGATGGTCCAGATGACGGTGTTGTGGCAGCTGTGGAGCCTGTGGACAGTGATGAGGAGGAAGCAGAGGAAGAAGACATTGACAACAGGGACTCAGTTATCCAGCAATATTTCCAGTGACACACAGGTGAGAACACATTCCTTCCTACTACAAGTACTTTCACAAATCTACCTCTATCCTGTCTGTCGATTTCAACCAGTATATGGTAACTGAGTTGTTCATTTCCATTACGGTTTCACAGGTGTGGTTACCAACGTGTGTCATCTGCTTAAATTCCGCATGGACTTGAGATGTGTGACATAGGTATGTTGACATTACATTTGAGAACGCATTTTGTCACTGTCATTGCTAATACACATTTTCAAAATCACAGACTGACTCCAGATTGTTTTGTGCTTCAAGGGTGTTTATTGAAGTGCTAAATATTGGAGGGGGTGGTAAAATGGTGAGGGGTGATGGTGGAGGAATGTCCATGGCAGAGTCCAGTCTATTAATCTCACAGTTGCACTGCCCATATGGGCATAGGAAGTGGAGCTGGGGCAGTTCCAATATTGACAGGGTTCCAAAGTGAGACAGTGGGATGACAATCAGGGTGGTCTAATTTCTTGGCGGGAGTCTTGGCATCATGCTCTGTCCTGTTCCTGGATCTCAGGGACCGCTTGCGGGGTGGTTCTCCGTCTGCAGGGGGTAGGGTGCTGGTGTGGTGGTCCTGTGGCGGGGCGTCCTGTCCACTAGCACCTGCGGAGGTAGTGGGCAGTTCTTCGTCCTTGCTAGTGTCAGGGGCCCCTTGGAGTGCCACGGTGTCCCTCCTGGTGTTAAGTATCTCCTTCAGCACCCCTACGATGGTGCCCAGGGCGGTGCTGATGGTTCTGAGTTCCTCCCTGAAGCCCAAATACTGTTCCTCCTGCAGGCGCTGGGTCTCCTGAAACTTGGCCAGGACCGTTGCCATCGTCTCCTGGGAGTGGTGGTAGGCTCCCATGATGGAGGAGAGGGCCTCGTGGAGAGTGGGTTCCCTAGGCCTGTCCGCCCCCTGTCGCACAGCAGCCCTCACAGTTCCCCTGTGTTCCTGGGCCTCTGTCCCCTGGACCGTGTGCCCACTACCACTGCCCCCAGGTCCCTGTTGTTGTTGGGGTGGTGGGTTATCCTGGGTTCCCTGTAGTGGTGGACACACAGCTGATTGACGTGTCCTGGGTACAGAGGTATGGGCCCGCTGGGTGGGTGCTGGTGTTACCAGAGGGTGGAAGGTCTGGGGTGGCCTGTGACTGGGTGTGGGGAACCGACTGTCCCGAGGCCCACGATGGTTCAGGTTGGTCATCTGGATCCAGTTGGACAGAGCTGCTGTCATCACTGTGGGCCTCTTCTGTGGGTGGGGTAGAGATGTCTGGACCCCCCTGTCTGGTACCGTTGGGTAGTGGTCCTGCACGGGTGTAAAAGCATGATTATTGCATCTGTGTGTGTCATGGTGTGCAATGGGTGGGTGAGCGTGTACCCCAGTGCTAGCATTCCTGTGTGGGGGCTTGTGTGATGATGGTTGAGGGGGGTGTTATGGGTATGTGCAGTGGGCATGCTTTAGTGAGGGGTGTCCATGCTTTGTTGTGTCATGCAGGGCTTGGGGTTGGGATGGGTGGTTTGTGTTAGTAGTACATATGTGAGGAGTTGGAGTGATAGGAGAGGGGGTGAGGGTGGGGGTCTGTGATAGCATGCAGGTAGGGTGGGGGATATGATAGTTAAGATTTGACTTACCAGAGTCCATTCCTCCACCGACTCCTCCGAGGCCCTCAGGATGCATAATAGCCAAGACCTACTCCCCTCATGTTGTTAGTTGTGGGGGTGCGCCGCCAGTCCGCTGTACCGCGATGTTGTGCCTGGAGACCACAGAACGCACCTTCCCCCGTAGGTCGTTCCACCTCTTCCTGATGTCGTCACGATTTCTTGGGTGCTGTCCCACTGCGTTGACCCTGTCGACTATTCTTCGCCATAGCTCCATCTTCCTAGCTATGGAGGTGTGCTGCACCTGTGATCCAAATAGCTGTGGCTCTACCCGTACGATTTCCTCCACCATGACCCTGAGCTCCTCCTCCGAGAACCTGGGGTGTCTTTGCCGTGCCATGGGGTGGTGTAGGTGATGTGTGGGGTGGTGTATGTGGTGATGAGTGTGGTGATATGTAGTGGTGTGTGGTGTTTTGTGCGTGGAAGTAGTGTGGGTGATGGTGTTTTGTGCCTCTGTATGGTGGGGTTGTCTATGCTGTGCTGTCTCTCTCGCCTTCGGTCGTGAATTTCGGTCGTAGGGGTTTGTGGGTGATGTGGGTGTGTGTTTTATATAGTATTGATTGTGTGGGAGTGGTGTGTGTATGTGTATCAGGTGTGTGTATTTCGAATTGTCCAATGTGGTGGTGTTTTGGAGATGTGTGTGTATTTTGAGTGCGGCGGTGTGTACCGCCAATGGAATACCGCGGTTGAAAGACCGCCACGTGGATTCATGGGTCGTGATAGCATGGGCGTGTTTCTGTTGGCGTGACGGTGGAGGTTTTGTTTTCGCCAGTTTATCACTGACCTTTGGTGTGGCGGACTTGTGTGGGTGTCTGAATTTTGGCGGATTCCGAGCTGTGGGTCATAATAGCTGTGGCGGAATTCCGCGGCCGCGGCGGTGTGTTGGCGGTCTTCTGCACGGCGGTAAGCGGCTTTTACCGCCAATGTTGTAATGACCCCCTCTGTCTTTTACAAATGATTATCCCAGGTTGAGGGAGAAACTGATAGAGTGGTATCAGCAGACAGGTTTGTGAAGCTTGCGAAGTGTCTCTGGGAGGACTTGAACACCTTGTTTGAGATTATTGTTCCATCCGACTTATGGCTTGAGTGCAAGAGAGTTGTGGACTGGCCGATGCAGGAACCGGCAAGGGATAAGGTGACTGGAGCACCATCTGAGGAGGTGATGAAGTACTATCATAAAGTGATTGAGTTTTTGAAGTAGAAAGTGTCACCGAAAGTGACTGATTGGCAGAAAATCGACCGGACCTCACAGGAGGTTAAAGAGTCCATCCATGCTTATTATGAGAGGTTGTTGAAAGCTTTCAAGCATTACAGTGGTACTGAGACTATTGAGCCGAAAGACATGAACCATCTTGTGTTCAGATTTGTTGAAGGGCTGAGACCGGAGGTCAGCCAGATGATTAAGAATCATTTGATCTGTTGGCAAGCAAAGCCGATTGATGAGGTGTTGCAGTATGCGAAATACTGTAGTGACAAGATTGAGCTAAAGCAGAGAAAGTTGAAGGAGAAAGTGATGGTGATGCAGATAAAAGCAGCGCAGGCAGGTATGCAAGGGAATGGAATCCAGCAGATGGCACAACAGCAACTGCAAGGCAATGGTGTGTTTCAGGCTCAACCGAGAGGCCGAGGTCGAGGTTTTGTGAATCACTGTCCAGATTTAAATACTGTTGTGGTTCAAAATGATGCGCAGGGGATGAAAAAGATGTCACCATGTCATGCGTGCGGGGGCGTGGGGCAGTGGAAGCGGGAATGCCCAAATGCGGTACATGATGGTGTCGTTCAACAAAGCACTGATGTCAGTACATTTCAAAATGTGAGGGGTCCAAAATTGAAAGGTCAATGTCAGAACTTCCAGAATAACATGGTGCAGATGCAGGGGTTACAGCTCATGGAGCAAATACACATGCTGCGTGTTCAACCAGCACAAATGCAGCAAGTACCACCGCAGGTTCCCATGCTACCTAGACAGCAAATGCAATTACCATTAGCTCCAATGGGACAGCAACAGGTGATGCTTCCTCAGCAGGGCACACGCCAAATGATGAGTCAAAATAACACAGTACAGAAGTTCCCATTGCGTGGTGAAGATGGAATGAATGACGAATGGTCGGATGACAGTTCAGACAGTGAGGCGTGCAGGCTTGCAGCGTCCCTAGAAGTAGATCAGAGGGGACCCTATTTAGAGGGAAAGGTGATTGGTCACAAGGTTTCATTCTTGGTTGACACAGGAGCTACACACTCTACAGTCAGAAGTGCAGAGGTTCAGAAGCTGCCACTTTCAGGGCGTACTATAAGAGTAGTAGGAATAGCAAATCAGTATTTGACCAATCCGGTTCAAGTCGAGATTGGCAACTTTCAGTGACTACATAAGTTTGTAGTCTGCGATTCGAGTCCTGTATCCCTACTGGGAAGAGACTTACTGTGCAAGACGAAATGTTCGATTACCTGTTCTAATGATGGAATTGAGGTGCAGACAAACAGTGATGATGAGGGGGATGATGGGCAATTTACAGAATCAGAAACAGAGTCCGCAAATGAAGATTACCCTTTGATAACCCTATTCCCAATGCTTACAGTACCTGACTTACCAGCTGAGCTGCAAGGAACAGTGACAGAGAAAGTGTGGGACCTGACAGGAAAGGAAGTGGGATTGATAAAAGGAGTTGAACCGGTTAAAGTACAGGTGAAGCCAAATGCAGTGTTTCCTCAGGTGCCGCAGTATCACATGGCACAAGATGTCCTTATACAGGTGTCGCAGATAATTGCAGATTTTGTAAAGCAAGGAGTCCTGAAGAAAGTATTGAGCAGCCCATGTAATTCACCAATAATGGGTTTGAAAAAGCCTTGTGGGAAAGTTCGGATTGTGCAGGATTTGAGAAAAATAAATGAGATTGTGGTAAAATGTTGCCCCATAGTGCCAAATCCAGCAGTGATTATGTTTCAGGTTCCGTGTGATGCAGAGTGGTTCACAGTTGTGGATTTGTCACAAGCGTTCTTTTCGGTGCCTCTCCATGAGTACAGCCAATTTTTATTCAGTTTCAAATTCCTGGACAAGGTGTACAGTTGGTGCAGAATTCCTCAAGGGTTTTCTGAGTCACCGTCCATCTTCAATCAGATATTGAAAAAGGACTTTGAGTCATTAGAACTGCCTTTCAGTTCGATTCTAGTGCAGTACATTGATGACTTGCTGATTGCGTCCAGAACAAAAGATGACTGTAGGTATGACACAATTGCCTTACTGAACCATTTGGGAAAGAACAAACATAAAGTGTCCCCAAAGAAGCTGCAGTATTGTCAAAAAGAGGTGAAATACTTAGGACACTTGATTGAGAAAGGGTCCAGGAGAATATCAAAGGAGAGGGTGACAGCCATACTACAGATGAATCCCCCGACAACAAAGAGAGATGTCAGAATGTTTTTGGGAATGGTGGGCTACTGTCATCAGTGGATTCCCAACTTTTCGATTATCTCTAAACCATTGATACAGTTGGCAGGCAAAGAAACCAAGGATGAACCGTATACCATAGCTTTGTCCAAGGAAGAGCTTGAGTCATTCATGAAATTGAGAGAGTGCATGTGCAGGGCACCAGCTTTAGGTATGCCTGATTACACAAAACCTTTTCTACTGTTTTGTCATGAACGTGATGCTTGTTCTTTGTCTGTCTTGACACAGGTCCATGGAGGTGCAAACCGCCCTGTAACATATTTTTCAGCTACCTTGGACCCAGTCGCAGCAGCCTTACCGGGTTATTTGCACGCAGTTGCAGCAGTTGGTCAGAGCTTCACACAGTGTGAAGGCATAGTGATAGGATATCCCTTAACAGTAATGGTTCCGCATTCAGTTGAGATTCTGTTGACCCAAACTAAGACTCAGCACATGACAAATGCCAGACTTACCCGATACGAGACAATTATTTTGGGGTCACCTAATGTCTCCTTAAAGCGATGTACTATGTTGAACCCGGCAACTCTACTTCCTGTTGAAAACACTGAGATTAGTAATTCGGAGGAGGTGGAGCATGACTGTCTTGAGGTAACAGAACTATGTACCAAACCCAGACCTGACATTAAAGATACGCAGCTAAAGGAAAATGACTGCATTATGTCTGTTGATGGATCATGTTTGAGAGACTCAGTCGGAATACTAAGAGCTGGATATGCTGTGTGTACAATCACTGGCATTATATAAGCCTCCTGGCTCGAAAGAGTGTATTCCGCACAAGTGGCTGAGTTAATTGCCCTTACTAAGGCGTGCCACGCAGCTGAAAATCTGAAAGTCACTATCTATACTAACAGCAGATACGGGTTTAGCATTGTACATGATTTTGGCCAATTTTGGTCACAGAGGGGTTTTATGACCGCTTCTGGTTCACCTGTGAAGAACGGCGAACAAATTAAGGATTTGTTGCATGCGATTCAGTTGCCTCTTGAAATTGCTGTGGTGAAATGCAATGCTCATGTTAAGTCGCAGGACTTTGTGTCAATGGGAAACGGCTATGCAGATCAAGTCTCAAGGTTTTGCGCATTGAACTGTATATCATTCAAGGATCAGTAGGAATTGTTACAGCAAACTGAAAATGAGACATGCCTGAACTTTGCATTAAGAGTTGTTGACACATTAGATGAGCTAAAATCACTGCAGGGTCGTGCTAGCAGGGAAGAGAAACGCTCCTGGCAGAGAATGCAATGTGTACAAAGAGCTGACGACTTGTGGGTCTCAGAGGAGGGGAAACTGGTTTTGCCCAACAGTCTTTTGTCTCAATTTGCAAGACTTTACCATGGTCAGGCACACCTTGGGAGAGACGCAATGATCAGATTGTTCAAAATTGATTGGTTTAATCCGAAATTCAGACAAGCCGCAGAGGTTACCTGTCACAGGTGCATCGTCTGTCAACAGATGAATGCAGGAAAAGGGACAGTGGTGACTTTGAGCCACATAGGGAGAGCTGGAGGTCCGTTTAGCAAGATGCAGATGGATTTCATTGAGATGCCTGTATGTGGAGGCTTGAGGTACGTGTTGGTGATTGTGTGTGTTTTCAGTCATTGGATTGAAGCCTACCCTACAAGTAGAAATGACAGTCTCACAGTTGCAAAACTGTTCGTTAGGGAGTTAATACCAAGGTTCGGATTTCCGGTCTCTTTAGAATCAGATAGGGGCAGACACTTCGACAATGAGGTGATAAAGCTCTTGTGTGCTGCATTAGACATTGAACAGAAGCTGCATTGTAGCTACCGCCCCGAAGCAGCAGGACTAGTGGAACAGATGAATGGTACCTTGAAGTAGAGAATGGCAAAAATGTGTGCAGCTACCAATATGAAATGGCCAGATGCATTGCCTTTAGTGCTAATGTCAATGAGAAACACACCTGATAAGAAGACAGGACTATCTCCTCATTAGATCCTCATGGGCAGAGCAATGAGGTTGCCCGGAGTACCTGCAAATGCTCTTGTGAATATCATGGATGATATGGTGTTGGACTACTGAAAAGGTTTGGCTGATGTGGTCCGCTCTTTTTCCCACCAGGTGGAGGCCAACACATTGCCACCGATCAGTGATCCAGGTCACAACCTGCAAACCGGTGACTGGGTGGTTTTCAAGAAGCAAGTAAGGAAGTCGTGTTTGGAGACGCGCTGGAAGGGGCCATATCAAGTAATACTGACAACAACCACTGCTGTAAAATGTGCAGGCATTCCAAACTGGATACATGCCAGTCACACAAAGAAGGTGACATGTCCGATTGATGAGGAACTTGAAGTTTCCAACTCAGCAATTCCAGAGAAGGAAGTCTCAGGGCCGGAGAACAGTCAAAGGGGAACTGAGACTGCAGGAGAGCCCACTGAGGATGGCCTAGTCCCTCAAACAGTAAACTAGTTCGGTAGAGGTGACAGTGAGCCTATCTCAGTAGAGGCAGCAGGAGAACTAAACCAAGGAGAGGTTCTCCCAGAAGTAGACGGATACGGGTTAGAGCTTGAACCCGTTACAGACCCTGAGGAAGGAGGGGAAATAATAGAAGAAGGTCAAAGTACACCGGCATCTCCTGAGCCAGTTGCATGTCCGTAAAGAGAAAACATCAAAGAGCAAGAGGAGGGTGCTGTTCAGCGTCCTGAAAGGCCAAGCAGGAAGAAAACGCATAAAGGTGATAACTGGCCAAAGAAACCAGCTGCAAGGGAAAAGATCGTCCTAGGTGAAACGATAGAGGAAGAAATCGATACAACCATAAAAGAGGATCTAAGTGAAGGAGAGCTACAGAGTGAGCGCAGGCTGAAAAGAAAGAGAGTCGCAAACCGAAGGTACGCAGGACCTGAATGGGCATATGCAACGACAACTTAGTGGCAACAAGAATTCTTAGCGTTTTGCTTTGATCGAGAAGTACCAGGCCAATACTACGGTACCTGAATCCAAACAAGAAAAGACTGTGTTAAAAGTTGAAATCAAAATTGAAAGCTGATAGCTGAGAAAAGAGACTTATAAATTACCGGATGTGACACTTGAAACCTGATTTGACTCTGAAAAAACGATTATGACAAGCTGCTAACCTGATTTGACAAAAGGGTCCTCGGGTGAGTGAAACGCTGTAAATACAAGCAGAGAGAAAGAGAGACTTTGCATTAAGAAAAAAAAAGAGCTTTGAACCATCTTCAAGTTGATTGATTGTTTTGAGTTATTCTGCTATCTGATTCTTTACAGATCATGGCTTACACTAGAGGTAGTAGCAAAAAGGGTAAAGTGTGTGGTTGGTTAAGTGTTATATTAGGTATTGTATGTGCAATAATAATTGTCGGTATGATTGTGGGAATGCCATGGTTGGATAAGAAAGTGACTAACAATGCTTCAAAACCTGAGACTGCTACACTAACTCCGTGGGAAAAGTTTGAGCAGGATGCACAACACTTGCATGAGGGAACTAATTCAAAGGGGGAACTCTCCACTAATGTCTTCAATCGCTTGCTGAATGAGTATGTTGATACAATGGATGCGAGAAACTGTTATGTGTGCACAAAGATTCCTTCATCAGTACAGGAGAGGGTCATTTATCATAGCTTGCCATTAACTTACGGGATAAGCTGTAGTCTGCTACTAACAAGATTCTATGATCAGGAGCATGTGCAATATTTTTATTCAAATTTGGATGTGGTGTTTTCCTTTGTGCCTGTGATTGAGTTTCTGAACAAGTTAGCTAAAGAGCATAGTATAAAATTAGTTAGAGGTTTCTTTGAGCCAACACTAACATTTGGGACAGCTTATACACACTGCAACAATCTGACCTGCTTATTAACACCTGTAGAGAAAAGCTTTTTAGATCACACTGATGATAGACGCAAAGCACTTAAAAAAAGGCTAGAAAAGGGATTAGAGAAACGCACATATGCAAACGATTATGCTTACACCGCAATAAAGACGCAAGACAAACTAGCTATAGATGCATTACATGTAGGAAGGCTTTGTATATATAGGCCAAAATCTGATCATGACACTTTATTTGTGGGAACGAGTGAATGCAGCCATGTGTTTTTGTTTCAGAGCAAGCGGACATTCATGTTAAATGGACAGGATCCAGCGATCCCTGGGATCTATTATATATGTGGACTTAATGCTTATTACCGTCTCCCTAAGGGATTGTATGGGACATGTTATTTGGGGATAGGTTTCCCAAAGATATACCAGATTGATGACTTAAAACAAATACCTAAAATGTCTGAATTACAACATGCTGGACAAAAACGAGAGTCAGCGGCTGCTGTCATTGGTGACATATTTGGAGCCATAATTCCTTCAGTAGGGGTATCTTAAACTCCATAAAAATTCGAAAGTTGTCTACTATTGTGGATAACATGCTGACAAACTTCACAGGGGCTATACTCCTGATGTATAATGAACTTGCTGCGGAAAGAGCTATGACTCTTCAAAATCGGCTTGCTTTAGACATTCTTTTAGGAAAGAGCGGCGGAGTCTGCAAGATGCTCAATGAACGTCATTGTTGCTCCTTTATTCCGGATAATAATAAAAAGATTAGAGATATGCTTACTAACTTAACTAGAGATAGTGCAGAATTGAAAGATTTGAAGGAACCTGGAGCTTGTGAGAAAGTTGGAAAAGGAATTGCCAGAGTAGGGAGTTGGTTTAGTAATATTTGGAACGGGGTGCTTGCAAAAATATTAGGGGGTCTATTAATTGTCTTAATTTGTTTATTGGGTTTATGGGGAGTGTTAGAAATGGGGTCTTTGGTTGGCAGTCAGGTTACCCCTGACCAAGCAAGGACCCTCACTCTAGTCAGGGTAAGTCACACACAATCCAAATTATCCTGTGCCCACCCTCTGGTAGCTTGGCACTGAGCAGTCAGGATTAACTTAGAAGGCAATGTGTAAAGTATTTGTGCAATAAATCATACAATAACACAATATAGCACCACAAAAATACACCACACAGTGTTTAGAAAAATACATAATATTTACCTGAGTATTTGCAGGTCAAAACGATAAAAGATGCAATATGAAATTGTAGAGATATCACTGAAAAGTGATATAAAGTGTCTTAAGTCTTTAAAAAGCAAACAAAGGGGGTGATTCTGACCGCGGCGGATGGCGGTCGCCGCCCGCCAATCGGTTCCCGCCGAAACACCGCTCCGCGGTCAAAAGACCGCGGCAGTCATTCTGGCTTTCCCACTGGGCTGGCGGGCGACCGCCGAAAGTCCGCCCGCCAGCCCAGCGGGAAACACCCTTCCCACGAGGAAGTCGGCTCAGAATGGAGCCGGCGGAGTGGGAAGGTGCGACGGGTGCAGTTGCACCCGTCGCGAATTTCAGTGTCTGCAAAGCAGACACTGAAATTCTTTGTGGGGCCCTCTTACGGGGGCCCCTGCAGTGCCCATGCCATTGGCATGGGCACTGCAGGGGCCCCCAGGGGCCCCACGACACCCCATACCGCCATCCTGTTCACGGCGGGCGAACCGCCAGGAACAGGATGGCGGTATGGGCTGTCAGAATCCCCATGGCGGCGCAGCAAGCTGCGCCGCCATGGCGGATTCCCATGGGCAGCGGAAAGTTGGGGGTACACCGCCGGCTTTCCGCTTCTGGCCGCAGCTGTACCGCCGCGGTCAAAATGCCCGGCGGAGCACCGCCAGCCTGTTGGCGGTGCTACCGCCAACCTCCGCCATGGCGGTAATTACCGCCAGGGTCAGAATGACCCCCAAAGTCTCTTTCAAGCACAAAGTACCTGGTTTGGAGTGGAAAATCCCCGCAAAGGGCCGCAGAGGAGGAGATGCGTGGAAAAATGCTGTGTGCGTCGGTTTCGCCCCTTCACACATGGACTTGCGTCGTTATTTTCCACGCGGGGAGACGTGCGTCGTTCTACGGGAAGAAAAATGGTGTGTCCGTTGGTTTCGCCCCTTCACACACGGACTTGCGTCGTTATTTTTCACTCGGGAAACACATGCGTCGTTTTCCGGCACGCGGACCTCCTCCTTCTGTGGGTCGCGGGATTGCCAGATGTCCCAGGGTCTGTGCGTGGAATCCTAGGCTTTTTATCCGGCTGCGCGTCATTCCAGTGGGCTGTGCGTGGGATTTTCATCCTCACAGCAGGCATCGCGTAGATTTCCTCTCTGGAAGTCGGGCGGCTTTGTCCAGGCGGGGCCGTGCGTCGAAGTCCCGGTCGCACCGCAGGCGTCGCATCGAGCGGCGTCTTTCCGGATCGGCGTGCGGTGAATTTTTCACCGCGGAGCAAGCTGTGCGTCGAATTTTTCGGTGCACAAGGAGTCCAGTTGAAAAAGAGAAGTCTTTTTGGTCCTGAGACTTCAGGGAACAGGGGGCAAGCTCTATCCACACCTTTGGAGAGCACTTTTGCAGCAAGACAAGAGTTCAGCAAGGCAGCAGGCCAACAGCAAGGCAGCAGTCCTTTGTAGAAAGGAGTCAGGTGAGTCCTTTGAGCAGCCAGGCAGTTCTTCTTGGCAGGATGCAGGTTCTGGTTCAGGTTTCTTCTCCAGCAATGTCTGAGGTGGTAGGGCAGAGGCCCTGTTTTATACCCAAATGTGCCTTTGAAGTGGGGGAGACTTCAAAGAGTGGCTTAGGAGTGCACCAGGTCCCCTTTCAGTTCAATCCTGTCTGCCAGGGTCCCAGTAGGGGGTGTGGCAGTCTTTTGTGTCAGAGCAGGTCCTCCACCCTCCCAGCCCAGGAAGACCCATTCAAAATGCAGATGTATGCAAGTGAGGCTGAGTACCCTGTGTTTGGGGTGTGTCTGAGTGAATGCACAAGGAGCTGTCAACTAAACCCAGCCAGACGTGGATTGTAAGGCACAGAAAGATTTAAGTGCAAAGAAATGCTCACTTTCTAAAAGTGGCATTTCTAGAATAGTAATATTAAATCCAACTTCACAAGTCAGCAGGATTTTGTATTACCATTCTGGCCATACTAAATATGACCTTCCTGCTCCTTTCAGATCAGCAGCTACCACTTCAATAATGTATGGAGGCAGCTCCAATGTTAGCCTATGAAGGGAGCAGGCCTCACAGTAGTGTAAAAACAAATTTAGGAGTTTTACACTACCAGGACACGTAAACTACACAGGTACATGTCCTGCCTTTTACCCACACAGCACCCTGCTCTAGGGGTTACCTAGGGCACACAATAGAGGTGACTCATGTGTAGAAAAAGGGGAGTTTTAGGCTTGGCAAGTACTTTTAAATGCCAAGTCGAATTGGCAGTGAAACTGCACACTCAGGCCTTGCAATGGCAGGCCTGGGACAAGGTAAAGGGGCTACTTGAGTGGGTGGCACAACCAGTGCTGCAGACCCACTAGTAGCATTTAATTTAGAGGCCCTAGGCAGATACAGTGCACATTACTAGGGACTTATAAGTAGATTAAATAGTCCAATTGGGTATGATCCAAAGTTACCAGTTTTAAAGGGAGAGAGCATATGCACTTTAGCACTGGTTAGCAGTGGTAAAGTGCACAGAGTCTAAAAGCCAGCAAAAACAGAGTCCAAAAAGTGGAGGGAGGCAGGCAAAAAGTTAGGGGTGACCACCCTAAGGCATGTCAGGTCTAACAGGGAGCATGCAAAATTAAGAAAAGAATTAGAAGAAATTGGACCAACCGTAACAAGAGGAATGAAGAAAATGAAAGGGAGAAAATGTTTAATGAAATCTGGGAGAGCTCACACAAAGGACAAGATGTTGAAATGCGCATTATACGTAAAGTGAAAAATTGAAAGTGAAAGGTTAAAAAGGAAAGGTTTGTGTGATGACGAACATCATCAGAGGAGGGACTGAGAGAGCGTAGTTTTTATAAATATATTAACATGAAATGTTTATGAATTAGTTTGTGATAATGCCGCATAGAAATTATATTAATGTGTTTTGCTTAAATGTGCACTTGAAATGTGACCACGGGGAGTGGCCGCCAATATATACGGGGACTAATGAAATTGACTAATGCTTATGAATATTTGTATTAAAATATGGTTTTGTACTAATTATTAATGATTATGTTATTACAGTTATGCTAAATGAATCTTGTAGGCCTTAAGTTAGCATGAGCCGAAGCTTAGCTGCCTGGCTCTCATATTAAATGTGTTTTTCTAAACGTGCAGTGTGCTGACTCGCAAAAGGACATGACCTCTTGTTTTCTTCTATTAGAAGCCGAATGTAACCATAGTGGATCCGTTCTCATGAAATTCATCTTGCTTGTAGAAATGTTTAGCTAAAATGCAACAGTGTAGATTAATATAATGTAGAAGGTCGTTTAAACCGGTGAATACAATGGAGCTACTGACCAAAAGATGTGCAAAGAATTACAGAAGGAGGAAATCATACCGGACGTGCTACCTCTGAAGACGTCAATCATATGGACCAATAAAATGTCTGTAAATTAATATGGGGTGAAAGATGAATGACATAGGCCCTCATTATGACATTGGCGGTAAAAGCTGCTTACCTCCGTGCAGAAGACTGCCACCACACCGCCGCGGCCGCGGAATTCGGCCACAGCTATTATGACCCACAGTTAGGAATCTGCCAAAATTCAGACACCCACACAATTCCGCCACACCAAAGGTCAGTGATAAACTGGCGAAAACAAAACCTCCACCGTCACGCCAACAGAAATACGCCCACACTATCACGACCCACGAATCCACGCGGCGGTCTTTCAACCACGGTATTCCATTGGCGGTACACACCCCGCGCTCAAAATACAAACACATCTCCAAAACACAGCCACATTGGACAATTCGAAATACACACACCTGATACACATACACACACCACTCCCACACACTCAATACAATATAAAATACACACCCACATCACCCACAAACCCTTACGACCACAAATCACGAACGAAAGCCAGAGAGAGACACCACCATCAACAACACTAGCATCCACAGGCACACAACACCATCACCCACAGAACTTCCACACACCTCACACAACACCCCACTACATATCAGCACACTTATCACCCCACACACCACCCCACACATCACCTACACCACCCCATGGCACAGCAAAGACACCCCAGGTTCTCGGAGGAGGAGCTCAGGGTCATGGTGGAGGAAATCGTCCGGGTAGAGCCACAGCTATTCGGACCACAAGTGCAGCACACCTCCATTGCAAGGAAGATGGAGCTATGGCGAAGAATAGTGGACAGGGTCAATGCAGTGGGACAACACCCAAGAAATCGGGAGGACATCAGGAAGAGGTGGAACGACCTACGGGGAAAGGTGCGTTCCGTGGTCTCCAGACACCACCTGGCGGTTCAGCGGCTGGCGGCGGACCCCCACCTCCTCCCCCACAACTAACAACATGGGAGGAGCAGGTCTTGGCGATTCTGCATCCTGAGGGCCTCGCAGGAGTAGGTGGAGGAATGGACTCTGGTAAGTCAAAGCTTTACTATTACATCCCCAACCCTACCTGCATGCCAGCACATACCCCCACCCTCACACTTACCCCATCACTCCTACGCCTCACAAATGTCCCACTATCACAACCCACCCATCCCAACACCAAGCCCTGCATGCAACACCAAAGCATGGACACCCATCACTAAAGCATGCCCACTGCACATACCCATACACCCCCCTAAACCATCATCACACAAGGTTCCACATAGGAATGCTAGCACTGGGGTACACGGTCACCCCCCATTGCACACCTTGACACACACAGATGCAATAATCATGCTTTTATACCCCTGCAGGACCCCTACCCAATGTCACCGGACAGGAGGGTCCACACATATCCACACCACCAACAGAAGAGGCCCACAGTGATGACAGCACCTCTGTCCAACTGGCTCTAGATGACCAGCCCGGCCCATCGGGGACCTCGGGACAGTCGGTTCCCCACACCCAGTCACAGGCCACTACAGAGCTTCCCCCGTCTGGAAACACCAGCACAGCACCCACCCAGCGGGCCCATACCTCTGTCCCCAGGACACGTCAATCAGCAGTGTGTTCACCACTTCAGGGAACCCAGGCTAACGCACCACCCCAACAACAACAGGGACCTGGGGGCAATGGTAGTTGGCACACGGTCCAGGGGACGGAGGCCCAGGAACACAGGGGAACCGGGAGGGCTGCTGTGTGACAGGGGGCGGACAGGCCCAGGGAACCCACTCTCTACGAGGCCCTCTCCTCCATCATGGGAGCCTACCACCACTCCCAGGAGACGATGGCAACAGTACTGGCCAAGTTTCAGGAGACCCAGTGCCTGCAGGAGGAACAGTATATGGGCTTCAGGGAGGAACTCAGAACCATCAATTCCGCCCTGGGCACCATCGTAGGGGTGCTGAAGGAAGTACTCAACACCAGGAGGGACACTGTGGCACTACAAGGGGCCCCTGACACTAGCCTGGACGATGAACTGCCCACCACCTCCGCTAGTGGACAGGAGGCACCACCACAGAACCACCACACCAGCACCCCACCCCCTGCAGATGGAGAACCACCTTGCATGCGGTCCCTGAGATCCAGGACAAAGACAGAGAACGATGCCAAGAGCACTGCCAAGAAATGAGACCACCCTGAATGTCATCCTACAGTCCCACTTTGTCACCCTGTCCATCCTCAAACTCCCCTTGCTCCACTTCCTATGCCCATTTGGGCAATGCACCTGTGAGACTAATAGACTGGACTCTGCCATGGACATTCCTCCGCCATCACCCCTCACCATTTTACAACCCCCTCCAATACTGAGCACTGAAATAAACACCCTTAAAGCACACAAAAATCTGGAGTCTATCTGTGATTTCGGAATACAGTATTAGTAATAACTGTGACAAAAAGCTTTTTCATTGGTAATGGCAACATACCTATGTCACACAGCTCTAGTCCATGAGGAATCAAAGCAGATGTCACACAGTGGGACCCACATCTGTGAAATCGTAAGGGAAAGTGACAACTCAGTGACCATACTCTGGGTGAAAACGACAGACAGTAGAGAGGTAGTAGTGTTTAAGTACATGTAGTAGGCAGGTTTGTATTCTTACCTGTGTCTCACTGGAAATAATGCTGGATCACTGAGTCCCTGTTGTCCATGTCTTCTTCCTCTGCTTCCTCGTCTTTACTGTCCACAGGCTCCACAGCTGCAACAACACCGCCATCTGGACCATCCTCCTGCAGAAAGGGCACCTGTTGTCACAAAGCCAAGTTGTGAAGCATACAGCAGGCCACGATGATCTGGCACACCTTCTTTGGTGAGTAGAATAGGGAACCACCTGTCATATGGAGGCACCTGAACCTGGCCTTCAGGAGGCCGAAGGTCCGCTTGATCACCCTCCTGGTTCGCCCATGGGCCTCATTGTAGCGTTCCCCTGCCCTTGTCCTGGGATCCTCACTGGGGTCAGTAGCCATGACAGGTTGGGGTAACCAGAGTCACCTGCAAATGGCGAGAGACAACTGTTAGATACACACTAACCTGGAGGGATATCCCCAGATCCAGACAACCATTCCCACTGACTAGCTTCCAGGTGCTCACCTAATAGCCACACACGGTGCCTCTGGAGTTGACCCATCACATAAGGGATACTGCTATTCCGCAGGATGTAAGCGTCATGCACTGAGCCAGGGAACATGGCATTCACATGGGAGATGTACTGGTCTGCCAAACATACCATCTGTACATTCATCGAATGATAACTCTTCCGGTTTCTGTACACCTGTTCACTCCTGTGGGGGGGTACCAAAGCCACATGGGTACCATCAATGGCACCTATGATGTTGGGGATATGTCGCAGGGCATAGAAATCACCTTTCACTGTAGGCAAATCCTCCACCTGAGGGAAAATGATGTAGCTCCGCATGTGTTTCCGCAGGGCAGATAACACTCTGGACAACACGTTGGAAAACATAGGCTGGAACATCCCTGATGCTATGGCCACTGTTGTTTAAAATGATCCACTTGCAAGGAAATGGAGCACTGACAGCACCTGCACTTGAGGGGGGATTCCTGTGGGATGGCGGATGACTGACATCAGGTCTGGCTCCAACTGGGTACACAGTTCCTGGATTGTGGCACGGTCAAGCCTGTATGTGATTATCACATGTCTTTCCTCCATTGTCGACAAGTCCACCAACGGTCGGTACACCGGAGGATGCTGCCATCTCCTCACATGTCCCAGCGGACGGTGCCTATGAAGGACAACAGCGAGCACAGAGTCAAACAACTCAGAGGTACGTACCCACAGCTTACACAGAACACCATTCATACTCAAAAAGTGGCCTGTATGTGTGTTGAGTCAAGGCCTAGGTATGTGTGACGCAGTTGAAAATGAATCCGTGTGGGCCCCTGAAATGGTGGCTGCCTGACCTGTAAAGTGGGACAGTGGGATGTGAGGTAACTGTGCTGGCGTTGTACACGGTCGCGGTAGGCGGTCGAAGACCGCGGCGCAATGCTGCATTGGTTAACATTGGACCCAATGGGTCCCAGGAGCCAATGACGATGTACGCCAGCGGTGACGGTACGCACCGCCGCGGACGTGACCGCCATTTTCTATCTGTTCAATCACTCGATACCTGATCTTCAACAGGAGAGGACCTACACTGCAAGTGCTGCTGTGACCTCAGTCTGGAAGTGACAATGGCTCGAGTGTCTGGGGAAAGGGCCCCTGCCTTCACATCGGAGGAGTTGGATAAACTCTTGGACGGGGTCCTCCCCAGTACACGCTACTCTACGGTCCTACAGACAAACAGGTAAGTACACTGGGAGCATGATGTATAGGCTATGCCTGTGTGGAGAAGGGTGGATGTAAAAAGGAAGGGGGGAGAGTGCGGCGTGCATGAAACAACGGTGAGTGCATGTGCCACATGGCAAGGGTAGGGATGGGGGCCAATCACTTTGACGGTGCAGTTGGTAATAACTTTCTCTTCCCCCTGTACAAATCATGTACGTCAGCGGCCACCAGAAAAAACATATTTGGCGTGCCATCGCCCAGGACGTCCGGACCCTAGGGGTCTACCACAGACGGAGCACCCACTGCGGAAAAGATGGGGGACATTCGCCGCTGGAGCAAGAAGACGGCGGAGGCTTTGCTGGGGATGGCCTCCCAACGTGGGAGGGGTGCCCGTCGCACCATGACCCTCCTGATGTTCAGGATCCTGGCGGTGGCGTACCCGGAGTTGGATGGGCGCTTGAGGGCATCACAGCAGCCACAAGGGGGTGAGTACACTCGCATTCTGCTGACTTTGCGCGCATTGGAGGGGTCTGGGTGGGGGAGGTGGGCTGTGGGTTTCCCTAGGCCAGGGCGAGTTCCGTAAGCAAAGTCCCTCCAAAAGGCAGGCCATGTGGCACCCCACCCCACCTCTGAAGAGTGACAACTACACCTAGCCATGTCCCTGTGTCATCTATGTGTGCAGATGTCGTCCATACCCTTGTAGGCCATTTCCCAGGAATTGAACAGTGGAGGCCAAGAGCGCGGCGTAGTGCAGGGGGCTTCTTTGTCTGTCGTGTCCGCTAACGGTAGCGGTAATGCATGCACTCAACATGTCTTTCTTCTGTCGTCCCCCCCTTTTTGTGGTCTCCCAGTTCTTGTGTGCATTATCATCATCAGGCGGAGGAGCAGTCGCACCTTAGCACCAGGGGGCTGCATCCCACATGGCCATGGAGGGCCACACTACGGAATCGGACTTCACCAGTGGGACGGAGGGCGAGGGGAGCTCAACGGCGGGGACAGGAGCTGAGACCATTGACACGGACTCGTCCTTTGATGGGAGCTCCCTTGTGGTGGCGGCAACATCTGTGCCACCCCCATCTACAGGTACAGCCGCCACCATCCCTTCCAGCACCGCCCTCCCAGCAGCCCCTCAGCCTTCGCCCCGTGCCCGCTCACCCGGGAGGGCGGGTATCACCTTCGCCCCAGGCACCTCAGGCCCTGCCCCAGTCACCCCTGCTGCCCTCAGTGAGGAGGCCATTGACCTCCTCAGGTCCCTCACTGTTAGGAAGTCTACCATTTTGAATGCCATCCAGGGTGTAGAAAGGCAGTTGCAACAAATCAATGCATTCCTGGAGGGCATTCATTCTGGTCAGGCGGCCCTTCAGCGAGCTTTTCAGACTCTGGCCTCAGCACTGATGGCAGCCATTGTCCCTGTGTCTAGCCTCCCCCCTCCAACTTCCTCCACCCGACCCAATCCCCTGTACCTCAGCCTATACTAAGCACACCTACAGACCAGCATGCACACACGTCAACACACAAGGGAAGTTCAGGCAAACATAAGCACCACACATCCCACAGGCACTCACGCAAGCATCACACACATGCAGACACACCAACATCCACTGCCTCCACTGTGTCCCCCTCCTCCTCATTTCCCTCCTCCCTCCCTGTCTTGTCTACACTCACACATGCATGTACTACCTCTACAGCCACTACGTCCCTCTCCAGCACACCCACCACCACACCCCGCTCATGTGCAGTCACCACCCCCACTACCATTCACACGTCCCCTGTGTCTTCTCCCAGTGTGTCCGTGACGCCCCCTCCGAAGATTCACAAATGCAGGCACACACCCACCCAACAGCCATCCACCTCACGACAACCTCCAGCGCATGCACCTTGATCCAAAGTCAGTAAACGAACACCTCCTACAACCACAACCTCTTCCTCCACTCCCAAACCCCCTCCAGCTACCCGTCCCAGTGTGTCAAAAAATCTTTTCCTGTCCAACCTTGACCTCTTTCCCACACCTCCCCCACCCCGTCCGTCTCATAGGTCCCGAACTAGCACCTCAGCCACAACATCTCCGGGACCAGTGGTGCCTGTAGTCACCAGAATCTGGAGTGCACCGGCCACCAGGGCAGCCAGTGTGGCACGGAGCCACAGCACAGACAGTCCCCCACCTGTGAAGCATCAGAAGTTGGCCAGTGCCCGGCGGGAGAGGGGGAAGACTCCAGCCACCAAAGCCGCTCCCAAGGGTCCCGGTGGGAGTGTGGAGTCAGCTGTGACACCTTCCAAGGTGGGGAAGGGCCACAAGAAACCCGGCAAGTCTGGGAAGAGCAGCACGGCGGAGAAGACCGCCATCATCCCCGCAGCCCAGGAGGCCACCGCCAGCACAAGCCCAGCTGCCCAGGAAGCCACCGCCAGCACCAGCCCAGCTGCCCAGGAGGCCACCACCAGCACCAGCCCAGCTGCCCAGGAGGCCACCGCCAGCACAAGCCCCGCTGGGCCATGAAGGACCGCCAGCACAAGCCCCGCTGGGCCATGAAGGACCGCCAGCAAAAGCCCTCTGGGCCATGACGGACCGCCAGTAAAAACCCCGCTGGGCCATGAAGGACCGCCAGCACAAGCCCCGCTGGGCCATGGAGGACCGCCAGCAAAAGCCACGCTGGGCCATGAACGTCCGCCAGCAGCTAAGTCCCTGCAATGGAGACTGACGTCTCAAGCACCGGTGAACAGGGCACCGCCGCCTCTATCCCTGCTGAACAGGGCACCGCCGTCTCAAGCATCGCTGACCAGGGCACCGCCGCCTCAAGCACCGCTGAACAAGGCACCGCCGTCTCAAGCACCGATGAACAGGGCACCGCCGTCTCCAGCACCACTGAACAGGGCACCGCCGCCTCAAGCACCGCTGGCCCATGAGCGCCAAGGGCACTGACGCTACTGAGTCCGTCACGGGCAGAATGAAGCATTCTGGGCACCATGCTCCCTCCAGAACCAGTGGAAAGATCCATCCACTACCTCTGTCCTTAGCAGGATGAAGCACTCTGGGCACCATGCCCCCTCCAGAACCAGTGGAGAGATCCATCCACTACCTCTGTCCTTAGAAGGATGAAGCACTCTGGGCACAATGCCCCCTCCAGAACCAGTGGAGACTGTTATCCACTTGACAGACCGTGGCTTTGCACTCCCCAGAATAGAACAGTGGGCAACCCACCCATTGTATAGACTTGAGAGACTGTGGCTTTGCACTCCCCAGGATGGAACAGTGGGCAAACCACCCACTGTATAGACTTGAGAGACTGTGGCTTTGCACTCCCCAGGATGGAACACTGAGCAAGCCACCGACTTGTGAGACTTGAGAGAATGTGGCTTTGCACTCCCCAGGATGGAACAGTTGGCAACCCACCCACTGTATAGACTTGAGAGACTGTAGCTTTGCACTCCCCAGGATTGAACAGTGGGCATGTGGCCCCCTCGTGGATTTGGCGTCGTGCACTCAACTGGCTGAGGTGCCCCCCCTTTCCCTCCCCCTGAGGTGCCTGTTTAGTTGCTCTCTGATGCCCCTGCAGTGTTCTCTCCGTCATGGTCGGGGATCTTGTGTGGGCCTCGCCCATACTGTGTGGGCCCAGTGTTCCACGGACTTAATTGGAGCACTACCTGGACTACTATGCTTGGTATATATTTTGTAAATGGTGTATATATATATTTTTGCCTACTTGATTTTAATATATTACAATGGTTACACTCATTTTCTATTGTCTTTGCATTCTTCCGGGGGGGTTGGGGGTGTAACTGTGATGTATTAATATGCATTAGTGTATGTGTTGTAGTGGGTGAGGGTGGGGGTGGGGGTGTTGCGTGTGTGTGGCCCTGTTTTTTCCCTCCCCCCTCCCCTGTGTCGTGGGTGCAGTACTCACTGCGGTCCTTGCCGCCGGCGTTTGTGCTCCTGGTAGAGGAGCAGGAAGACTATCGCAGGTAGAATTTGGAGTTTCGGGTCCATGGTGTCCTCGTTCCTCATGGGGTGTGTAGAGGTGAGCGTTTTCCCTTCGGAATTCCTGTTTCCGCCGTGTTTTTATCCGCGGTGAATCCGCCCCAGAAAAGGTGGCGGATTGGTGGGTTGCAATAGAGTGGGTGGTACATTGTCTCCCGCCTGTCTGTTGGCGGTGACCGCCGCGCTGTTTGTTTGTACCGCCGTGGCGTTCGGAGTGTTAAAGTTGCTGTCTTTGTTGGCGGTTTCCGCCACGGTCGTAATTGCAAATTTTTTACCGCTGGCCTGTTGTCGGTCTTACCGCCGCTTTAACACCGTCCGCCAGGGTTGTAATGACCACCATAATCTGTTTTCTAATAGGGTCGAGATAGTGGGGTATAACATTCAATCAATTAAGTTTTCGGGGAATGTACAACGAAAAGGGATAAAAACCCATGACACGGGGAGCCATTTAGGTGGGTTAGGGAATGCTATTAATTTTATCCAGAAACTGTGTCACTCTGTTTGGTGACTTATTGGTTTATTTAAACCATCCTCTTCTTTAGATTGTCCATTTACACTTTGCCTCCTTATGAGGGAAGTGCCCCTTTTGCCCCAGAGCTGAGTTTTGACTGATGGCGAATCGACTGATGTCCTGAAGATGAAGACTGAACCTGAGTGCTGACCTAAACCTTGGAGGGTAACTATGACAATGAAATTGTGATTTGTCTGTTGCTTTTCCTTTCTAGGTACCAACTGCTTACTTTTGACAGAGACCATAGCTAGATGTTTGCAAATTGGTGTTCTAAATTGTTTTGCATGAAGCCCAACATGCTAATGCTAATCAGTGGTTAGGACAGATGTTCACTAAATTGACGCAAATAACTGAATCTATGCTTTGTTGAACTGATGCGCAGATGACACTCTGCTAAAGTTGATCTATGTATACGTCGTGTTATGTTCTGATGTTCGCGATTCTTGCCTCAATGAAATCTTATCAGAGTTGCCATATCGTGACTATGCTGTTTTGTTTCTTGGTATTGAGATTAACACATCTACTTTTAGAATTGTAACTAATAGGGAATAAAACTCATAAAATTCTACTAAACTGGTGTGGTTATTCATGACTGCAAGGTCATGCTGGTGTCTTGAATCGATTAATGTCTTTGACTAAAGTGAAATGCATTGTGGTAATAAATATTGATGACATTATTGACGTATTGATTGACATATTGATTAGCTATCTCGTCCTAAGGTGTCTTTCAACTGGTTCAAAAGATTCATTGGCCTAAAACGAGTCCTAATGTGTAATAAACTATCATAAAAGGAACCCGCGTTAGTACATTCGTACACTAGGCATTGGACTGTAATGGCTAGAACACCACCTAGGGGCCATCACAATAAAAATAGCATTTGGAATAAACGTGGTAATTTAACCATATAGTCAGTTCCTAGAAGATATAACCACATGAAAAAAGAAAGGCAGAGCACAAGGCTTAATGGCAGTGCGACTGGTGCAGCTCCAGCAGGTGCTGACCTGGATTGGGAGGGAGCAGGGTGCTCTGTGTTTCGTAGTAACTTACTGTGTCCAACCTCCAGGAAGCAATTAATTGTCAAGATAACTCTTGTGATGAATGTTCTTGCTAGAGAGATTTTTGTTCACTGGCAGTTTTGACTTGCCGTAAAGAGGGTTAATATGCCTGCTGTAAAGGACAGAACTATGTTTTATGTGAATAGCTGAGTGGAGTAGTAAAGCCAGCCTTTCAAGTGCTTTTAGGCAAATGAAATGTATGTGAGAGGGGCTATGGAGGGATGAGGGGCACTTTTGTCGGGTGGTAGTGAGGGAATTCGAGGAGATGGTCCTGGGTGGGGGGGCACCAAAAAAAGATTGCTGCACTGGGCGCCACCAGCACTAAAGCCGTCCTGGCAGAGAACATTGTAGTGTAACCATATATTCAGCCCCTACAGAGCATAGTGCATTACACATTTTCAGGTCTAGCAGGACTTCTAGAATATTATTACCCTTAGATCTCAAACTACTCCCAACTGTAAAGCAAAAGCTACAGCCACAAGAAAGCTTAAAAATACATTGCATGGTGGAAGACCCAGAAGATGATGAACAGAAAGAGCACGTCGTGCTGAACGTTTTTGTGGTGATCTCATTGACCTAGGACCACCACAGGCTGAGTTATGGGCAAAAATGTATTGTTTGTTAGGAATGCCCTGCAAAGCATTATAGGAGGAGTTTTCAGAGTGCATTGAATAATGTAGTATCAACTCTCCTGCCGCATTGAGGCTTCTCTTGTGTTTTTTCTATTTAAAATGCACCAGTTTGTATATTTTTCAACTGCTAAACTTGGGAACAATTTAGGACCGGGACTGCAAAGTTAACAGTTGCTCATGTAAAGTGCTGTTCAAGTTTGTGCTATATAAAAAGGAATCCCCCTTTAGCTTGCAGCCTTTGTCTGGTGCAAACACCGCAAAGAAACAGCGAGATTCCAGAGGAACAAACAACATACTGCCACGAGCACGCAGCTTAGAGGCAAAAGAACAAAAGTAGGGCCCAGCACTAAGGTATGTGGCCAATATTGTGCAATAATTCATTTAACAGGGGCAGTCTCTAGGGCTGTAACAATACAGCCTCAAGGTGGGGTAAACCTACAGCATTTACCTAACATACCAATGGAATTTTGAAAGGCAGGCAAAGGGATGATTTAAGGTAATGGGCGTGTGATGGGCATGGTGAAAGCCCACAGAAGTAGATTACAGCATACCGAGAGACAGCGCAGCCGGGCTGCTTAGGCCCGACCTAAAAATGGTTAATCTTGCGAGGCGAGATGTCTATAACAAGCACTGGCATAGCTAATAGGTCGCACCTTTAGAACCTGTTTAGCCATGCAACACATTATCTTGTGTGCCGCGCTGCCAGGGATTGAAGAGCTATGCAATTACTACACACTGGGTCATGCAGTCTGAATCAGGAATATATGCTTGCATCAGGAAACATTTATGGACACATTTCAAGGCTTTTAGACGCACAAAGATAAGTGCCTCCTTGCAAATCAACAGTACTGGAGTGGAGAGGAGGTGCTACGTACTGAGATACAGCTCTGCTGTTTGCCTTGATTTCTGATGAGACACTGGCATTGTCTTGATGAAGCCTAACATCAGAAGCCATGTCAGAGAAAGCAATGCCTGGTCAGCATACCAGATGAAAATGCCTCACATTTATGACCAGTTTAGCACTATAAGGAAGGGTCCTTAAGTGGGAAGGCTGGAACGCTTGTGCATGCAAACTTCCCCCTTGCCTGCCCAGAGTGCTTGCAAGAGGCATTAAAAACACAGTTTGATTTCAATAGTATTAGACTGTGATAGTTTACATTCACCTTGACTTATGTCCTCATCAGCAAGCAGTCTTTGCAACTAGTTTCACCACAAGCTGGTTTTATTCAATTTGAAAAATTGCTCTCTATGCGTTTTATGTGGGGTGGGAATTATATAACACATTGCAAGTACCCCTCTATAAATGCTTCCTTAAATTGTACACTCATCCTGTACACTTCTTGCAGTGTCATAACCAGAACTTTATACAATAATGGGTAATCCAGACACTGAAAATCAGATTGTACTTTAACTTTCACACCTGTTAGTGTTATAGAAAGAACACTGACAGTTGTTTAATTGAAAAGTGCGTGAATGCAGGACATATTGCTCAAGAGGGCAAATTAAGTTGTGGAACGTGCAACATAAGAGAACTCAAGTGCTACTTAAAATGTTTTTCTCTCACAAACTTTAAAATGCTGACATACAAAAATAGGTCATTGTTTATTGTATCGATCTTGACTTTAAAGGCACTACTGATGGGCATGCAATCTTTAACAAGTGAGCTTCAACTTGGTCTTGTAGCAGCGGAATCCCAAACACCTATGTTCCCCAAGTGGCAAGCTTACGTGACAGGAATCGTTTACAGGGACTTTCAGTGATTAGCAACATCATGGTTGGGCACTTGTTTCCCTTTCACTGACAAGTGGAGCAAGTCAAAAGCAGACAGTTCCCTTGCCACCTCACCCTCATGCTGCTGGAGATCGGGCAGGATGTGGCAGCATAGGAGATTTTTTGTCACTCAGCCACATTCAAAAGCATAACACAATGCAATAATTCAAATTAAAAAGCAGACACACTGAGAACGTTGTGCCTCGCAAGTAAAGCGTCACTCAGCAAGGACACCACCACATATAAAGCACCAGTGCAGTGCGTGACGCCTGTCTTTGTGCATGACGTCGAAGCTCAGCTCACTGCCCTTCAGGTTCTCCACGGCCATCTTCTGCCAGGGTCGGTAAGCTGCACCAGCAGCATCCTCTAAAGCAAACAGGATGAGCAACTTGTAGGTGCAGCTTTTCTTCCCCAGAATTTTCACAAGACTGGCCGATCACCTCCAGAACAAGACACTCTCACGAAAGAAGAAAAAAATGAAAAAACAAGCAGTGAGGGGGTAAAGGACAGGTTTACTCATGTTGAAGTCAGAGAAACAAGAAAAGGAGACATATACCCTTGGAGAAACAGCCTCTAACATTTGATCTTGGTCTTTGAATGAGCAGCAAATGTGAAGAGATAAGAACAAGAATTGCAGCCCTGTTTACAGAAAAGCTCGGAACAGTGAAAAGACAAGCGCCCTCCTGTGCTGAAGCTGAACACAGGCAAACAGTAACAACAGCAAGAAACAAACTAAAAAAAAGTCTTCCAAACAACAAAAGCATAAAAATACAGTAACTGATCCATGCTCCATGGGAGATAACAAAAGCCAAAAAAGCAAAAAGGAAAAAAAGAGGAAGGATTGACCACTAACAAGCAAAGATTTTTTAAAGAAACTGAAACAGACAAATGAAAAGCATTGGGCAGGCTACAAGCCTGCAAAGAAGTATATACAAAGTATATACAACAGGTCTCGAAAGCTCGATCTAAAAACTGTTCATAAGGTTGATGGTGATAGTATTCTTAGAGGATCTCCCATTCCATCAAATTTGGCGTGCCTCCACACAGGGAAACCTTTGAAAACTAAGGGCCAGATGTATCACAGGTTTTTGCATTTGCAAACAGTGCGAATGGCCGTTTGCAAATGCAAAAATGCCTGTCAGGATGTATGAAAGGCATGCGCAATGCAAATTTAAGGAATCGCTAAAATAGCGATTCCTTAAATTTGCGACCCCGTTTAGTGAATCGCAAATTACGATTCTCTAAATAAGAAATCGCAAATAAGGGATCCTTGTTTGCGATTTCTAAACCACATGTATCAAGCAATATCTTAATGCAAATTTGGCATTAAGGAATCGTAATTACCACCAAGTCAAACTTGGTGGTAACCATGTGCAAATTTTAAAAATGCATTTTTAAAATTGACATGTAATGCACACATGCCCCTTTGGAATGTGTGCGCCTTACATGTCCCAAAAAACTTTTTGGGGTGCAGCAGAGGGTGCCTTAGGCCCCTAGCACCCTGGGGATTTGCATTTCCAAAACTGCGAATTCCAGTTAGGAATTCGCTATTTGGGAAATGCAAAAAAATCGCAAATATGGGCCTACAGGCCCATAGGTGCGAATGGGGGCTGTATCGCTATTTGCGGTTCGGTAATAGCATTTGCGATGTTTAAGAAATCGCTATTACCGAATCGCAAATATGATAAATACCATTTTGCAACTCTGAAATAGCGATTTCTTAAAATTCGCTATTAGAGAATCGCAAAGTGGATTCTTGATACATCTGGCCCTAAATTACGGAAGGGCTCTAACACTGCATATTTAGGTAATAAAATGTAGAAAATATTAGTAGAGGACACGTAATTTAAATGTTTCATGTATTCGTATGTGCGAGCAATAGAACTGAATACTGTCTTTAAAACAGTAAACTAAAAGTAAAGATGCAGAGTTAAAGCTCGCCCCGCACCCAAGAGTACAGACAGAGATAATGGGAAGTTGAAAAAATAGGATGTGAGGCCTCTAATAGTCAATTCCTAATTATTTGTTTAAAGAGAATATGAACTGCTTGGTAGTGAAGTAAAATAATTACACAATAATTAGGTAATACATCACTATGTTCATATGTGCTATTTACCAAGAGAGTAACTAAAGAAGTAAAATATCCCCAATGTAAATAAACGTCCTGTGCTGAGCAACGGAAGAAAATAACATCCATCCATCCATCCATCCATCATCCATTCATCCACCCTTTGAACATTTCACCCAACTATTCACCCATTAACACACCCATTCACTTATCCATTGATACATCTTTCCTTTCACCCATGCAACAAGTCTTTCACCTTTCTGACATCCATTTTCATCTTCCCATTGATCTTTTCTTCTGCCCTTACATTTCATACTTTTACCCTCCTGTCCTTTCACGCTATTGTCCATTCTTCCATTCACATATTCATCCATGTTCATATCCATCCAGTCATTCCATCCATCCATCGATCCATCATTTCACCCTTCCTTCTTTTCAGCCTTCATTCGTTCCACTATGCTTTCTTTTCACGTCTTTACACTCCTTTGACTATTTCTTTATTCCTCCCTTTTATGTTTCACCCCTTCGCACTTCCCTCCTTTCATCCTTCCTTCAGACCTTCCTTCATCCATTCTCTTTCTTTTCTCCCCAACTAATTTTTTCTTTTTGACCTTTCTCTGTCCCGTTTACTCTAATATCCTTGTTCTCCTCCCGCCCACTTTTCATAATTTCTTATTCTCTAGCTCATTTACTGTACATTTCTCATTTATCAGGCCTTTGTCCCCAGCTCTTAAAAAATCAGGTGTGGGCAAGTCACCAAATTTAGATAAAGGGTCAAGCCTGAGACTTGGAATGGTCCCCGTGCCAAACCACCAACAGAGCCATGGAACATTTGACCATGTAAGCTGATGATGTAAAACATGACAAGATCGCTCAAACTGTATAAAGAAGTTCATTAAGTCTGATATATGTGTTTCAATTCAATACTTCACACTCAAAGCATTAATTATATTTTTTGGTGTATGATTGTCTTTCCTGGTGGTGCTTGCAAAGTTTGCAGTTAAGGTCAATGAGCTAGAGTGACGTACACATGTTTACCCAGCATCACACAATTTGGCCTTGTGTATAAGCTGGCATTTCAGCTCAGGACAATGATTTGAGTAGTTGTCTGTGGAGAGTTAAACTATCCCATTGTTCAATAAAACCAAATAGTGAACTTTACAAAGAGAATGAGCTTACCTAGAATTAAACAGGTTATCTTTCAAGAAACACGTTGGGTAAACTGTGAATCAATCATAAACATTATTTTCATCATTAGTATAAACATCTTCAGCACACTACATGAATTAAAACTGAATATGTGTTGTCTTCTATAGAATAAACTTTACGGTATGGATAACAGAACAGTGTTTATCATGGGCATGGGCTGTCAGGTAATGAGTACCTGCGATTCCTCAATTTCACATGGAGAGTACCAGCATATTGTTTTCTTGCTTGACAAAAACACTATATCCACTACTAACAGCTTCCTCACTAGTGGCCTGGTACTGTAAACTTCTCACATGAATGGTTGTTATACGGTTGCTACTAAGATAATAGGACTGCATACTAGAACAACAGAACTTCAGAATGTGGGGGACTAAGCCAGTCTACACCATCGGAAGCTGTTGGCCCAATTCCTGCCTAGCTCACAGTGCCTCACCTGCACCCTTAAACCTACCAGGGTGGAAGGTGATTATGGCAACCTAAACATGAGACTCTGACTCCTCAGGGATGTTGTGGAAAAAAAGCTCATTCTTTCATTATATTATTCATGCATGTCCAAGCGATAACAATACAAGAAGTGTTTTTAATATATTTATTGAGGCAATCATAATTTTACATAGAGAGAATGAGCTGCAATAAAACAAAGCAAAGTTATGAGCATTATGAACGTGGTAAAGACAATAAATGATCCAACCTTGGTAAATGAGTTCTAGAGGTTCTTACCTTACCAGAAGATTATACTGAGGGCATGGCAGGTATACCTTTCTTCCTGGCCCGAGCTGAGGGATTGGTTTTAGCCCCGTACCTGGAAATAGTGTCAGGAGTCAGCCTGCAGTGTGGATGGCAATCCTCTTGGGAAGCTGACAGATTAGTGCCAGCAGAGCTTCATGTCGAACACAGCCTTCGTCCCAGGATTGTTGCAGCTAGAATGCCCCTCTGCCTTTTCCTGGTCAGTGCATCATTTATATATTAAAACCTACACTGTGTTATAAACACAGTTCTGATGCAATGCTATGTCTAGATGTTAGAAGCTGTCTACTGAACAGGCAACACAAGCAGGAGGATATCGTGGACAGTGATCCTAGGCTTTAACAGAATGTATTGATTACATGTTGAGAAAAGGATAACTAAACAAGCCACTTATATAGTATCTTCCTAGAATAATATTATGCAATCAAGGTATGTGAAATGTTATTGCTAAAAGCAATGCAGCTAATACATATATGAAATATAAATTGAAGATAAAAATGGGGGAACCAACTCAGGTCCTAGAGGTCCTTATGGCACGGTTCTTAACCTTTTGTCTTATGAGGACCCCCACTGAATAATTATTGGAATCCAGGGACCCCCACTGAGTCATTATTGGAAGCTGGGGACCCCGACCTAAGCAATCTTTATGATTTGAGCTTCATAACAATACACAAAAACAAGTATACACCAAACAAATGCCCACATTTTGAAATCTTTTGTTTAATTCACAATCAAATATAGAAAATGTTTTTGCATTTTCAAGTTTGTTTTTTTGTATGTAATTTATTCATTTTAATGTTTTAAGTTTAATGTAATCGAATGTTGTAACACAGTCAGGAACTCCCTGAGTAGGCTTCGCAGACTCCCAGGGCTCCTCTGACCACATGAGCAGAACCGCTGATTTTTAGGTGTAGCTTCACAGCACTGATGTCACCAGGCATTATGTGAACAACCTAAACAAGGGTTTAAAGAAGCACTACTAGAAGAGGGGCTTTGGCCCCACCCACATGTTGGTAGACAGGAGTATATGTTTTGATTGGGAAGAAGTTGTATGTTTCCATAAAAAAGCTTGCCCTCAGACAACTGCCATTGTTTTGTTTTTTCATCCAGCTGCCCAATCTTAAACTTTCAGGGACACACACAAGGCACTGTAGTTCCATTAAAGTTTCTTAGTTTATTAGATAACTTACAGTATTAGCTTTTCTCTGACGGCTGCACATACGAGAGAGTCATTAACATTAGTCTTCAAAGTGCAGTGTTGGAGAGCCAGGTCTGTACTCATCTACATGGATTTTCAGGTCTGGCTTGAAAGTACAGCTGTTGCCTTACCTTGGGTGATCTGCAAAAAGGAGCTTTTACAGACCTACTATAATATGGGTTTAGGCTCATCCAAATGTTGGTTCCTCTGAGGACAGGATTTGATTGGGCTGAATTTGTGTGCTTCCACTAAAAGATTGCTCGCGTTGCACTTTTTTGGCTTGTGTCAATGCTTATCCTAGATACAGCAGGACTAAGTTGGATATGGTGGCAATGCAATGATCATGGCTATAGTCTTGAACTGTTTATTCCAAATGTTATGATGAAGGAGCCACGCCTGATGGATTTATTGCGAAAAGTAAAGCTTAAGATGAATAGACATTTAAGTGTGGATTGGTATTACTCTAAATTACAGTCTACAGATAGACATTTTTATTACATGGAATCTCACAGATTACCGTAGTAGGCAGTGGCTTTGGTGTTGGTCACCTACTGTGACAGACCGTGGACAGATGGTTTGCTAAGTTAGAATCCCCGTTAGGCTTTCTTAGGAAAGATAGTATTTTGCTTTGCCAACTGTAATTTCATATGCCTTTCTAATTTTATGACTGTGTGTCTGACAGATGCCTTGTGAACAATTTATGCTTAAAACTATAAGCCTGTGATGGTTATGTTGAAAATCTATAGGCCTTATTGATGCACTGGAAACATTGGGGGTTATTCTAACTTTGGAGGAGGTGTTAATCCTTCCCAAAAGTGACGGAAAAGTGACGGATTTACCACCAGCCGTATTACGAGTCCATTATATCCTATGGAACTCGTAATACGGCTGGTGGTATATCCGTCACTTTACCGTCACTTTTGGGACGGATTAAGGTGGTCATTCCAACCCTGGCGGTCCATGACCGCCGGGTTGGAGGACCGCGGGAGCACCGCCGACAGGTAAAGCCGCGGTCGGACCGGCAACACTGGCGGGCTCCCGCCAGTGTACCGCCGCCCATTGGAATCCTCCAAGGCGGCGCAGCTAGCTGCGCCGCCGAGGGGATTCCGACCCCCCCTACCGCCATCCAGTTACCGGATGGCGGTAGGGGGGGTCGCAGGGCCCCTGGGGGCCCCTGCAGTGCCCATGCCACTGGCATGGGCACTGCGAGGGTCCCCCGTAAGAGGGCCCCTAAATGTATTTCACTGTCTGCTGCGCAGACAGTGAAATACGCGACGGGTGCAACTGCACCCGTCGCACAGCTTCCACTCCGCCGGCTCGATTCCGAGCCGGCTTCATCGTGGAAGCCTCTTTCCCGCTGGGCTGGCGGGCGGCCTGAAGGCGGCCGCCCGCCAGCCCAGCGGGAAAGTCAGAATTACCGCCGCGGTCTTTCGACCGCGGAACGGTAACCTGACGGCGGGACTTTGGCGGGCGGCCTCCGCCGCCCGCCAAGGTCCGAATGAGGGCCTAACACTCCTCCAAAGTTAGAATAACCCCCATTATGTTTGATGCCATAGGTCTGGTCTGCTTATTCTGAAATATTATGACGAAGGTAGTTGGTCTAGCTTATTAAGTGAAAAAAGCAGAAGTTGAAGCCTGTAAGCCTTTAACAGTTGGTTGTTATCTCATTATGTTACAAACTATAGACAGTTATTTTGTCAATGTGATCTCAAAGATTACCGTAGTCGGCAACCGTTTTGGCATTAGCCACCCACCCTGACAAGCCTGCAAGTTTTTCACTGCAATGTTTCTTATTATACCCTATTCAGAGGGGTTGTATATTGTTTTGCATGCTGTATTGCTCTACATATTTGTAATTTTGTAACTGTATACATAATAGTTACCAGATTATATTCACTTCAATAGGCTACTGCTGGTTAACATGTAAAGCCAATGGTAAAAGATAAATTCTTCATCGGTTTATTGGGAAAGTGATGCCAGATTTCATATGTTCGATCAGTTTATTATGAAACATTATAAAGACAATAGGCTTTTAAGATGGATTGTTATTAAGCTGTGATAAAGCCTCGAGGCAGGTATTTTGTTACATGGAATTTCACTGATTACCATACTAATTTTGGTATTGGTGATCCACCTGAACAAACTCTGAGGAATAGAATAGAAGATATGTACTACAATAATCCTTGTTAGGCTTTTTCAGGAGGGATGGTATTTTGATTTGCCAACTGTCATTTTGTAAACATTTCTACTTTAACCCCTTAGCTGCTGCCCCCACCAGTGCTGAGCCCTTTCATGGCTATATGTGGTAGTTCACGGTTAGGCCTTCATAACTTTTTGTCTACATAAGCTATCCATGCCAAATTTGCGTCCTTTTTTCCAACATCCTAGGGATTCTAAAGGTACCCAGCATTTGTGGGTCCACTGAAGAAGACCAAGAAATTAGCCAAAATACAGCTAAAAGTTCGTTAAAGGGCTGTAGAAGAAAGCATCCCTGGAAATGGTGTCAACAAAGGGTTTGTGGGGCTAAAATCACGATCTTCCCAGCTTTCGGGGACAGGCAGACGTGAATCAGAAAACCACATTTTTTAACAAAATGTTTGCATTTTACTGGGACATACACCCAATTTATACTAATTTTTGTGCTTTAAGCCTCTTTCCAGTTAGTGACAGAAATGGGTGTGAAACCAATGCTTGATCCCAGACAGCTAAACATTTCTGAAAAGTAGGCAAACTTCTGAATTCAGCAAGGGGTCATTTGTGTAGTTCCTTCAAGGTTTTCCTACAGAAAGTAACAGCTAAAATAAAGAAATATTGAAATTGAGGTGAAAAAGAGCTATTTCTGTCCACGTTTTCTTCTATAACTCTTTCCAGCTATGACAGATTTTTGAAAGCAAAATACCCTTTATGTTTGCTGGACTCTTCTGGTTGTGGGGACATGTAGGACTTGTAGGTACATCAAGAACCCTAGGTACCCAGAGCCAATAAATGAGCTGCACCTTGCAATGGGTTTCCATTGTATACTGGGTATACAACAATTCATTTGGTGAAATATAAAGAGTAAAAAATAAGCATCAAGGAAACCTTTGTATACCAAAATGGGCACAAGGTGTTGAGAAGCACTGGTTATTTTCATATCTCTGAATTCCAGGGTCCCCATAGTAGCATGTGAATTACAGGCCATACACAATGTCTTACATTTGGAAGGAAAAGATGTAGAGAAAGACAAGGGGCTATAACACTTGTTCTTCTATTCTGTGTTCCCCCAACTCTCTGGATAAAAATGGTACCTGACTTACCTGGGTAGGCCTAATGCCCGCGACAGAAAATGCAACATGGACACATCACATTTTTACATTGAAATCTGATGTGTTTTTGGGAAAGTGCCTAGCTGTGGACTTTGGCCTCTAGCTCAGCCGGCACCTAGGGAACCCTACCAAATCTGTGCATTTTTCAAAGCTAGACACCTAGACACCTAGGGGAATCCAGGATGAGGTGACTTGTGGGGCTCCCACCAGGTTCTGTTACCCATAATCCTTTGCAAACCTCAAAATTTGTCAAAAAACACTTTTCCCTCAGATTTTGGAGACACAAACTTCCTTCCACCCAGCATTCCACCAAGCCTCCCAATAAAAATGGTACCTCACTTGTGTGGGTAGGCCTAGTTCCCGTAACAGGAAATGCCCCAAAACACAACGTGGACACATACATTTGAAGAAAACTGACCTGTTTTTTGGAAAGGGCCTAGCTGTGGATTTTGGTCTCTAGCTCAGCCGGCACTTAGGAAACCCTACCAAACCTGTGCACTTTTTAAAACTAGACACCTAGAGGAACCCATGATGGGGTAACTTGTGGCGCTCTTATCTGGTTCTGTTACCCAGAATCCTTTGCAAACCTCAAAATTTGGCAAAAAAACACATTTTCCTCACATTTAGGTGATAGAAAGTTCTGGAATCTGAGAGGAGCCACACATTTCCTTCCACTCAGCATTCTTCCAAGTCTCCTGATAAAAATGGTACCTCACTTGTGTGGGTAGGCCTTGTGCCTGTGTCAAGAATGGATCACACAACGGTCAATGTTAGTCCTTACATGAGGGCAACTGTTGACCATAGGGTGATCCATTCCTGATGCAGGCACTAGGTACAGGCACTCAAGTGGGGTAGTGTTTCTATCAGAACAGGTGGGGAAACACTGGGTGGTAGGAATTTTGTGGATCCCAGCATATTCCTGTAGTTTGTGTGACAGAAATGCAAGAAAATTAGAGTTTTTATTTAACATTTCACCTTTGCAGGGTATTCTAGGTAAGAAAACTTTGGGGAAACCCACAGAAGTCACACTTCTGTGGATTCCCCCGGGTGTCTAGTTTCTAGCGATGTCTGGGTTTGGTAGGTTTCCCTATGTGGCCGCCGAGCCGGAACCAAAAACACAGGTCCCTGCCTTACAAAACCAGGTTGTTTTGTGATAGATAATTTTGATGTCTCCACAATACGATTTGGGTGGTGGAATTTGGGGATGAACTAAATTGGGGAGCTCCCAAGAGAGCACTCTCTCTGTGCTTGCCGACACATGCACCTGCTCTCTGGGTTGGGCTAACCCGCAATTGTCCTGCTGCACAGACTATGGTTTTGAAGGGTTGGCAGGACTGTCCTCATCACCTCCCTCAGAATCACTGGAAGAGGAGTTGTCAGAAAAATGGCTCCCAGAGTCTGAGCCATTGTCCTATCTCAGATGCTGTCTCAGTATCTGCTGTCTCAGTATCTGATCCTATGTCAGAGCTGTTCACTATAACCCGAGTTAGGGCTTGATCAGCAGTCATCCAACGAGGCACCATCTCTGCTACTGACTAAACTCTCGCTCTAAAACACTAGCCTTCGTAGACAGTCACAAAATTGCTGGTGGGTGTTTGTGTGTTGCTTGCAACAGTAAAGGTCAGTCACCTTACTTTTGCTTCTTTCCTCAATCAGCACGTTCTCTCAAGACACTCAAAAGAACAAAAAAGACACACTATTACCTCACTTTGTCACATACTAATCGTCACAGTCCAACAATCATTATTCATTTTCCCACTCCCATGACCACCTCCTCCTCGGATTCCCTCAGTACCATCCATCAAAAGTGCCCTTTATCTCTCCATAGCCCTCCTCACACAGACATTTCATTTGTATTTTAGCGCAGGTAATGGCTGGCTTTACTAATCCACTCAGCTATTTACATAAAATACAGATAAACCTCATGCGCTACTTTATGGCATCAAAACTGCCACTCTAGAAAAAAGTCAAATCCTTTTGTAGCAGAAACATAATCACATATATATATATATGTTGGCTTCATTGTCAAAGAAAACAACACTAGTGGAGGAAATGCAATTTGTTTTTTAATCAACAAACGAGAGGGAGAGGAAGAGGAAACAGGGGTGGCCAAGGGAGAAACAAAGAAAGAACAAAATGAGAAAAAAAAAACTGGAAGGAAATCCAGGAAGAACCTATTCTCTCAGGGACAGGAAAAAATAAACTTGGAAAATAAAGATTTAGTAGTAAATATATCAGACTATACCATAACACCTATTTAGCATAAAGTACTGAATAAGGGCCTCTCTTTCTGCCAGGAAACACATTATAGTCATGTTGAGACAAAAATTGATTTATACAAATTCACTAGAAAATTTAAACTTATGAAAATTCATGCACAGATCCCGAAAAAAGAGAAAGGTAAAACGGTGGAATATCAAACAAGTGAAACACGTATTAATCAAATACCAGACCTAAGAACAATTTTGGAATTGCAAGATCATGAGGAAATTAGCAACAGAGTTGTTACAAAATTGTGATATAGATACAGATATACACAAATATAGTAACTTTAAACCTAAGACAAAACTCTGCCCAATGTTGCCACCAAGAAATAAAATAGACCAATTTCATGAGATGTTCAGAAAAGATTTGGATAAAATTAAGAAAGTAGAAAATAATGGGAGGTTGGAAAATCTATCTCGAGATGAAAGACAATCACTTCAAACATTTAAAGATAACTCAACTATCTTTACAAAACCTGCTGATAAAGGAGGCAACATGGTGATTTGTGATAAAAAAGCATATAAGACTGAGGCATTGCGACAATTGAATGATAAAGACAACTATACTAAATTACCATTTAATCCAACGATGACAATCAAAAAAGACATTGACAGAAAACTGAAACAATGGCATACAGATTTATTGATTAATGATGATGAGTTGAGATTTTTACAAGTGGAAAATCCCATATCGCCAACAATCTACTTCTTACCGAAAATTCATAATAGCTTGAAAAATCCTCCAGGCAGATCTATAATATCATCATGTGGTTCAGTGTAGAAAATATTTCAAAACACATTGAATACTATCTATCTCCCTTGGTACAGAATCTAAGTTTGTACATTAAAGATACAAGTGACTTATTACGTATCATAGATGGCATTACATTATAGGAAGACTATTATTTGGTAACTATAGATGTAATAGCCCTGTATACATCAATACAACATGAAATAGGTATGCATGCCATTGAGTATTTTTTGAAAGATAGAAGGGTAGGAAAGTATAAGCATTCGATGATGTTGATGGAAATGATAAATCTTTGCTTAAATAATAATGTGTTTATTTTCGATAAACAAATGTACTGACAAAAATGCGGAACAGCAATGGGAGTGGCCTTCTCATCTAGCTATGCAAATTTAACAATGTGATGGTGGGAGAAAGAGGTTGCCTGAACTGAACATTATGATGAATATATGCAAAAGGTGGTACTATGGACAAGATATATCGATGATTTGTTCATCATTTGGAAATGGACTATTAAGGATTTTGCAAACTTCTTTAATATTTTAAATTGCAATCATGTGGGTTTGAGGTTTTTGAATGAAATTGACAAGAACATAATGAATTTCCTGGACATAAGTTTATATATAGAGAATCATCAATTACAGCCAACTCTATATAGAAAGGAAACCTCTACAAATTCTTTCCTAGACGGATCAAGTTTTCATCTGCAGCATATAATAAAAAATATCCCACATGGGGAGTTCTTAAGATTAAAAAGGAATTGTTCTACCGAGAAAGAATTTGAAAAACATGGGGAAAACATGATTTATAGATTCAGAGCAAGAAAGTACAAATTAGGAGACATACAAAGAGGTTTGAAGAAAGAGAGACAGAGAAACCATAGCGACATGTTAGTACAAATGCAACAAAATAAAGATAGGACTAAAAAGATACAAACATCTAAACCAAGGGCCATAATATCATATTGCAAGGAAAGTGGTAAAATCAAGAACATTTTTCAGGAATACTGGCACATATTGTAAGAGGACCCAGATATAAGTGGGAAGATAGGACCATCAGTATCCATTGCTTTTAAAAAGGCACCATCTATTTAGGATATGCTAGTACATAGCTACTTTGAGGGTAAGAAAGATGGAGGGTAGTTTGATAAAATCAGTAAAGGCTTTAGAAAATGTCTACAGTGTAAAGCCTGTAATATTGCAAAGAATATGAAGTCCTACAGAGATGCAATGGGTGAAGAAATACTGATACATCAAAAAATCACATGTGAAACTACATTTGTGGTATATGTTCTTGAGTGTAAATATGAGCTAAAGTATGTTGGTAGCACCATTTGTCAATTAAAAAAGAGAATACTTGAACACATAAGGGCCATAGAAACTAAAGATACAACTTATGCCATAGCAAGACACTTGAATAGAGTACACGAAGATTCTACATGGAAAAGTCTGAGATATTATGGGATAGACACAGTATCCCAACTACCAAGAGGGGGTAATAGCATTCTAACTTTAAGGCAAAACGAATTGACATATATTATGACACTAAGAACAAAATACCCAAGGGGTTGAAACCTTGATGTGGAATTATATGTACATATTTGATGATTAAATATTTATTGACAAAGCCACTACAGCAATGATGTTTCAATGAGGTGAAATAGAGCATCAATGTAAATACCCACTTCGGGTTTTATTCACAATTCATAACTAATTTGCAACATGTGTGGATGTAACAAACATAATAAATGTAGCTAGCGAAGAATATTTTTGTAATGATTTTTTCTCTCATAACAAATTACCTTGTTATTGGAACACTTTCATCTATAAATGAACTTGAACTACATGATCCAGAATGCATTGGATCATAAAAATGTATTTATTGTCAACATGAAAGTAGGACTAACAGTCGTGAACAAGACCATTGTGTCGATACGCGTTGACTGTTTTTTGAGTGAATAAACAGAATGTCCGCTGCTGAGTGTTTCCCATTGTTCTTTGAACTAAATATATATATATCTATTGTTAGAAATGGGGTCTTTGGTTGACAGTCAGGTTACCGCCTGTTCAAGCAAGGACCCTCACTCTAGTCAGGGTAAAAGAGAATCACCCTCAGCTAACCCCTGCTTACCCCCTTGGTAGCTTGGCAGAGCAGTAGGCTTAACTTCAGAGCGATAGGTGTGAAGTATTTGTACCAACACACACAGTAAATTAATGAAAACACTACCAAATGACACAACACCAGTTTAGAAAAATAGGAAATATTTATCTAAACAAAACAAGGCCAAAACGACAAAAATCCGACATACACAAGTCAAGTTATGAATTTTTAAAGATTAAACTCAAAAATAGCGCTTAGAAACAAAAATGCTTCGATGAGATGTTAACACGGCGTTGTGACGGAGTTGTTCCCAACAAGCCGACACCAGCGGCGGCGGACACGGAGTCGTTTAGACCCCGAGTACAGTACATTTGGTGAAGAGTGAAAACAAGCTGATGCGCAAAGTCGGGGATCGCGGCGTCTGTGCGAAACGTTGAATCCACGCGCTTCGAACGGCGTCGGTCACGACGTGGTGCAGCGACTTCCACAGAGTCGCGGACTTCAGCGGGGCTGCTGCGGCGTCGGGCCTGCGAAGAGCGCCGCGTTCCAGCGAAGGTCACGGCGTTAGGTGCAGGTGGCGTTACCGGATTCAGCAGCGGCGTCGGTCCGAAATTGTCCGAACTCGATTTCCTTGGATTTCACCAGCTTTCCTTTCAAGGGCCCAGGGACTGGATAGGGCACCACTTGTCAGAGCAGGAGTCTCTCCAGAGACTCCAGGTGCTGGCAGAGAGAAGTCTTTGCTGTCCCTGAGACTTCAAACAACAGGAGGCAAGCTCTAAATCAAGCCCTTGGAGATTTCTTCACAAGATGGAAGGCACACAAAGTCCAGTCTTTGCCCTCTTACTCTGGCAGAAGCAGCACTGCAGGAAAGCTCCACAAAGCACAGTCACAGGCAGGGCATCACTTCTTCCTCAGCTATCAGCTCTTCTCCAGGCAGAGGTTCCTCTTGGTTCCAGAAGTGTTTCTAAAGTCTGTAGATTTGGGTGCCCTTCTTATACCCATTTTAGTCTTTGAAGTCACCTTTCTTCAAAGGGGACTCATACCTACTTGTGAAATCCTGCCTTGCCCAGGCAAGGCCTCAGACACACACCAGGGGGTCGGAGCCGGCATTGTCAGAGGCAGGCACAGTCCTTTCAGGTGAGAGTGACCACTCCACCCCTCCCTCCTAGCAGAGATGGCTAATCAGGAAATGCAGGTTACACCCCAGCCCCCTTTGTGTCACTGTCTAGTGCGAGGTGAAAAACAACCCAACTGTCAAACTGACCCAGACAGGGAATCCACAAAAAAGGCAGAGTCACAGAATGGTTTAAGCAAGAAAATGCTCACTTTCTAAAAGTGGCATTTTCAAACGCACAATCTTAAAATCAACTTTACTAAAAGATGTATTTTTTAATTGTGAGTTCAGGGACCTCAAACTCCACATGTCCATCTACTCTCTAGGGGAATCTACACCATAATCATATTTAAAGGTAGCCCCCATATTAACCTATGAGGGAGACAGGCCTTGCATCAGTGAAAAACGAAATTGGCAGTATTTCACTGTCAGGACATATAAACCACATTACTATATGTCCTACCTTATCCATACACTGCACCCTGCCCTTGGGGCTACCTAGGGCCTACCTTAGGGGTGCCTTACATGTAAGAAAAGGGAAGGTTTAGGCCTGGCAAGTGGGTACACTTGCCAAGTCGAATTTACAGTGTAAAAATACACTTACAAACACTGCAGTGGCAGGTCTGAGACATGATTACAGGGTTACTTGTGTGGGTGGCACAACCAGTGCTGCAGGCCCACTAGTAACATTTGATTTACAGGCCCTGGGCACCTCTAGTGCACTTTACTAGGGACTTAACAGTAAAACAAATATGCCAATCATGGAGAACCAATTACTTACACATTTTAAACAGGAGCACTTGCACTTTAGCACTGGTTAGCAGTGGTAAAGTACCCAGAGTAACAAAAACAGTAAAATCAGAGTCCAGCACACATCAACAACCTGGGGAACAGAGGCAAAAAGTTAAGGGAGACCACGCCAAGGATGAAAAGTCTAACATCTATTTATCTATATATATATATATATATAGATAGATATGTGTGTGTGTGTGTGTGTGTGTAAAGAGATCACCTTTATATGTGGGATCGCAGCCCCCAGGGAAACCACACACACATTGACAAAAGTGATCTCTCTCTCTCTCTCTTTATGTATATATCTATATACATATATATATATAGATCTATATATAGATTTGTCTATATAGATCTATATGTATATCTATATATATCAATATGTATATATATATATATATATATATACATATATATATATATATATATATAGATCTATATAGATCTATATATTTTTTTAATAGTTGTATGGGAAACCATACAACTATTTAAAAAAAGCAATTGCCTCCACAGGGTGTCCCCCTGCCCACGGGCGACCCCCTGTCAATTTCATTTAAAAAAAGTTTTTAAAAAATGTTTAACCCGGGGGAAAAGGGGGGAGGGCGTGATCGTGTACCCCTATGGGTAAACTTACTTACAAAAAAAAATGTGCCCCCGGGTGGGATGGCCCGTTTCCAGAGGGGGCCGACCCCCCCAAGTGAATACCCTGGTGTGTAGTGGGGTTTCCTGGACCTCGATCGCCGCTGTGCAGCGATCGAGGGCCAGGAAACCATTTCAGGAAGGCCTCGTTTGAAAGGGGAGAATCTCCTCTTTCAAACCAGGTCTTTTATTTCCCCACTGGAGTAGGAAGCGGCCTTAACTGCTGCTTCCTGCTCCGATGGGGAAAACAAGTGTGATGTCAGTGTGCCTCGCGGCGGGCTGACGTCACAAAGGGGCAGGGGTGGGGGAGACATGAAAGCTCTTCCGTGTTTCTGGTTTTTTTTAACCCCCCCTCACAGGTAGTGCGGGCGTCGGCCAACGGCAGGCGACCGCACCAGAGGGGTTAATGAATGTATGTCGATGGTTGCCTTGTGGAAAATTTGCTCTTAGTACAATGGGTATGAGTTAGTTATGTTAACAAACCAATGATAAAGGTTATATGCCTGATTGTTTATTTTGAAAAAGTAAGATAATGGTAGTATGGTTGACATATTGATTGTGAAAAGCATATGCAAAGTCAATAGGCTTTTAAGTATGGATTGTTATTACTCTGAATAAAAGCCTACAGTCTCCCACCCATCCTTATCCAAAACCTACATGACATCAGAATCCGGGGAAATGCACTTTGATGGATCTGCTCCTTCCCGACTGTACTGTGCACCTCAGATGCCCATTACCTCATTTGCAGATTCCAGCAAGGATCCTCTCTGAGTCTGACCCTCTTCAGCACATACATGATCCCGCTAGCCAACATCATCAGCTCTCACACCATCAACGTCCTCATCTAAGATGATGGCACACAACTCATTCTCTACCTTGCTGACAAGATACCCAGTACCCGGACCGAGTTCAGTGCCTGCATGACTGAAATCACCCTCTGGATGAAGACCAACTGTCTGAAGCTGAACACTGACAAGACCAAAATCAATATGTTCGGGAAGAACACTTCACCATGGAAGTGTCCCTGGTCACCAATAGAGCGTAAAGCCAATAGGCCTCGTTCACTGGATTGTTATCACATAATGTTGCAGGCTGTATAAAAGTATTTGGTTAATGTAATCTCATAGATTACCATAGTATGCAACAGGTTTGGTGTTGGCCACTCACTGACAAATCCCTGGTAGAAGAATTTCAAAGTGATTGTTATCTTTAGGCCCTGCTGAGAGGGGTTGTATATTTGTGTGCTAAGTGTACTTTTGTACATGTTTATAATTTTATAAATGTATGCTTGTTTTTTTCATTTTATGCACACTTCAGTAGACCTGGTGTGCATATAATGTAAAGCAATTGTTAAAGACTGAAGGCCTTATCGATTTACTTGGAAAAGTTATGTCAGATTTCTAAGGTGTGATCTGTTCGTAATGAAAAGCTTTAGCGAAGCAAGTAGGCGTTACCTATTGTGAAAAACACATGTTTTATGCAATAAGCTTTTAAGGGTGGATTGTTATTACACTGTGCTAAAGGCAGGTATTTTGTTACATGAAGTCTCACAGATTAATGTAGTATGCTAGGGTTGTGGTGTTGGTGATCCAACTGAACAATCCATGGGGATAGACAATTTGCACTATGGTAATCTTTATTAGGCTATGTTAGTAGGGCTTTTGCTGTTTCAACAACTGTATTGTGTGCATATTTATATTTTTATTATGGTACATATCATAGTTAACCCATGGGAAGGCTTATGAACCTGCACAGCAGGTCTGATTTGGTTGTGGTGATATGCCAATGATAAAGGTTATTGGCCTGATTGTTTAGAATGAAAAGTTCTTATAAAGGCAGTAGGTATGATGCAGTTTTCATGCAAACCATATTTTAAAGTCAATAGACATTTAAACTTAGATTGTTATCCCTTTGTATCAAAGTCTACTGCTAGGTACTTTTGTACATGAAATCCCACAGATCACCATACTAGGCAATGGTTTTGGTGGTGGGAACTCCTTATGACAAATGGTTGGTATAGAAGATTTGTACTGTCAAAATCCTTGTTAGACCTTCACAAAATAAATAGGGCCATATTTATACTTTTTGACGCAAAACTGCGGTAACGCAGTTTTGCGTCAAAAAAAATTAGCGCCGGCTAACGCCATTCTGAAGCACCATGCGGGTGCCGTATTTAATTAATGACGTTAGCCGGCGTTAGCCGCCGGCGCTGCCTGGTGTGCGTGGAAAAAAACGACGTACACCAGGCAGCGCCGGCGTAGGGGGATATGGAGCTTGGGCGCCAAAAAATGGGGCAAGTCAGGTTGAGGCAAATTTTTCGCCTCAACCCGATTTGCGCCATTTGTTTTGACTCCCAACCCCCATAGAAATGACTCCTGTCTTAGCAAAGACAGGAGTCATGCCCCTTTGCCCAATGGCCATGCCCAGGGGACTTCTGTCCCCTGGGCATGGTCATTGGGCATAGTGGCATGTAGGGGGGCACAAATCAGGCCCCCCTATGCCACACAAAAAAAAAAAAAAATGACTTACCTGAACTTACCTTAATGTCCCTGGGATGGGTCCCTCCAGCCTTGGGTGTCCTCCTGGGGTGGGCAAGGGTGACAGGGGGTGTCCCTGGGGGCATGGGAGGGCACCTCTGGGCTCCTTCAGAGCCCACAGGTCCCTTAACGCCTGCCTTTTCCAGGCGCTAAAAAACGGCGCAAAAGCGGTCGTACGTCATTTTTTTTGACCCGCCCTCTCCCGGGCGTTATTTTTGCCCGGGAGTGTAAATACGGTGCACATGCCTCGGAGTCAATTGTTTAGACGGGAACGCCTACCTTGCATCTCATTAACGCAAAGTAGGTGTCCACGCTAAAAAATGACGCAAACTCCATGGACTTTGGCGCTAGACGCGTCTAACGCCAAAGTATAAATATGGAGTTAGTTTTGCGTCGGAATTGCGTCAAAAAAAACAACGCAATTCCGGCGCAAACGGAGTATAAATATGCCCCATAGTATTTTGCTTTGCCAACTTTAATTCTGTATGCTAAGGACATTTATCCCTTTATGTCTGATGGTTGCCTTGTGGAAAAGCATATGCTCAGTACAGGAAGCCTCAGCTGGTTATGGTGCTAAGCCATTGCTAACAGCTGCAGGCCTGATTGGTTCACTAGGAAAATATTTCTGTTGTCATAGACCTGTTCTGTTTATTATGAAAAGTTATGATAAACGCATTAGGGCTGACATATTTTAAGAATGATCATGGTCTTGTTATTGGTTAATGCTTGTGACAGACTCCAGGAGGAGAACATTTGCAGTGTAATAGTTATTGCTCGAATCTCTTAGCTGTCTGACCGGATCTTGTAACAAAAAATGTAATTGCATTTTACATCCATCCATGTATACATATATTTATTTCAGGTACGTTATGGTTAGGGCAGAGAAATAACAAAAACATAGAAACTCATTTAAAGAAGACAGGGACTATATAGTTAGGCTCTCATAAAAATTCACCTGTTATAGTTAGAATTAATTCAAGTAACTATAACTTGTGCCCTAAGGTAACTATAACTCACGACCCGTCCGCACATTATTTTTATGAATAATTTTGCAGCAAATGTTACAGTGACATTACCAATGATGTTATAAAAGATGTCATGAGTGCTGTAATGTCTGGGGTAATTAGCACCTTTGGTTTTTTCAGTGAATTTCTATGTTTTTTTTTTTTAACGTAAATTAGTTTTAATTACTACATGTTAATACAACCAACACCACGCACAGCCTTTGGATGTGCACCATGAGGGTTGGCTGCAGGTTCTGGCCTATGGCCAGGCCCTGCAGCCAACCCTCCAAAAACCACCCAACCCCACTCCATGCATGGCCTCTGGCCCTGCGTGGTGGGGATTGGCCACAAGTCCTGGCCTGCGACCAGGCCCGCATCTAACCCCCCTATAACTACCCAACCCCACACCATGAACAGCCTAAGGCCGTGCAGGGTGTGGCTGGCCACAGGGCCTGCGGTTGGCCAGGCACTGCAGTCAACCCTCTTTAAGCTCCAAACCCCGCACCATCCTCAGCTGAAGGGGTTTGGAGCTTAAAGGGGGCAACATTAAATATATATATATTTAGGGGGAGCGCATGGGCCCCCAGACCCAAGGGACCACACCTACCCGGTGGCTACATAATACAAAAACTTAAGGGGGGGCCATGAAGACCCCCTGGGTCCCACCACCTCCCTGGTCCAACAGTAAAAAAATATATGAGGGGCAGCACAGACCCCCCCCATGCCCTGGGGACCACCACCTCCCCAGGACAGCACTGAAAAAATATATGAGATGGCACACAGACCCCCCTGGGCCCTGGGGACCACCACCTCTCTGTGGCTTTTTACAAAAAAAAACTTAGGGGACCCATGCAGAGCCCCCGGGTCCACCACCTCCCTGGAACAACATTAAAAAAATATATGGAGGGGCTGCATGGACCGCCCCCTCTTCCCACCGGAGCACCTGGGACCACGACCTCCCTGGGACTACATTTTAAAACTATGAGAGGGCTGCCTCAGGGAGGTGGTGGTCACTGGGGTGCAGGGGTGCATGGCCCCCCACATACCTGACATATTATACTGCCCCATCCAGGTGGTGGTCTTCGGAGTGTGGTGGGCTGCAGGACTCCTCCTGCATACTTGACACAGCGACCCCCCCTGCATATATGACACATTATATTGTCCTGTGGACCTGGAGGTCCCCAGGGCATAGGGGGGCCCTCAGCCTACATATTACCCTGGGGAGGTGGCAGTCCCTGGCACATGGGAAGGGCCCGGCCCCCTACATGCTTAAGATATTGCCCCAGGGATGTGGTGGTCCCCGGGGCACGAGGTCCACGTGGCACCCTTCATACTTAATAAGGGGAGGGTGGTCTCTGGGGCTGCTGTAAGCCCTAGGAGGGGAGTTTCGTGCACTCCCTCCTATTTTTCCACAAAATACCCCCTGGACCTGGCCCATCCAGTGGCAACATCAGTTAGAAAAGCGGGAAATTTTTTTTTTAAGATCATGGTGAGATCTGCAGATCCAGATGCAAATTTGTCCATGATTAAAAAAATATACTTTAATGCCTTGGTGGGGTCCCAGGGACCCCTGTTCCAAAGGCTAGGGGGTTAGGGTCTATATACCCTGTCTCGTTTTCTATATTTTTTTACTTTTTTGGGGCGACTCGGTTGAAGTCGCGTCCTAAAATGGCTGCCATCACTTCTTGTTTGAAGTGTTGGCAGCCAATCAGAACTCAGCAGGAGAGCTCCCTGGATCCACGGCCCTAGATTTTCAAATTTATTTTCCTTTTAATATCTCAAAAACTACTGGATGGATTTAGGAATCTATGGAGTCTATGGGAATTACCATGGAAAACATACTTAATTTGCCCCTCCTTTTTCTTGGCCCCTGGTTGACCGATCATCCCAAAAGTTTCCATGCACAAGACCCAACTTGACACTTTTTTTGGAAAATTTCATGAAGATTTGTCAAACGGTGTCAAAAATATAGGCAAGTAAAAAAACTCTTTTTCAATGGAAACTAGGTCCTAACTATGCCTACCTACTGGGAACTGCTAAGTATGGATACTTAAAAACATATCCATATAGATAGATGACCTTTGGGTCAGCTCTGTTATGCCATTTGTTTATCTGAGATTCCATCTATGACAGCAAACTGCAATGGTTAATCCTTCAGTCTACATCAGTCATTGACTCTTTGCCCTGTAAATGACTGAATTTTTAGATCACATGTGTGCATTCCTATGAAAATGAGTGTGCCTCAGTGTCAGGGGTGTCTGGCCAGTCTTTTAGTTTTGGAATTGCATTTGCATCTCCTCTTTTTACTTTATTGTTTCTTAAGAGGATGCTACAGTGCTTCAGGCAGTGCGAACAGGTGACTTGCTTACGGATTTTTTATCTTCAGTGCGCCGCATCCCATGTGGCCACTTCCTGTAGACAGGGAGACGAATAAGGAATGTTGTTGTTCATAATGTATCATTGTTTTACAGTTCCTATACAGCCAACACATTGGTGTGAGAAATTGGGTTGTTGGGTGACTGGGATGTGAGCCCTGGTAAAGCAACAGCCACAGTCCCTTGCAGAGTGAATCACAAAAAGTCAATAAGTTAACCCACGCTTATTGCATGGTAGCTTGGCACAAGAAGCAGTCAGACTAAACTAAGAGGCAGTGTGTTAAGCATTTAGAAAAATACAACCACTTTTAATACATCATTTCACAACAAAACCATCAAAATCCAATTAGGAGAACTAGAGTCATGATTTGTTAAAGTTTACGGTTTTAAATATCAAGTCTTCAAATTTGGGAAATGGCCACCTGAGCACCTTTAGCATCAAAAGCAAGGGTCCAGGAGTGGATGGAGACCCCCTTGGGTGGGGGGAGGTCAAGATTTTCTCAGGCTGGGTCCAGGTGCAGGTTCAAGATTGTGGGAGTCTGTTTTGTCCCTGGGATCCTGGACAGGAGACTATTTAAACTAGCCATTGGAGTCACTTCTGAACTCTTGGGTGCTTGTGAAGATGGTGGGCTCCGCAGTAGGGCTGGTCTCTGATGATTCAAAGCAGGCTCCAGGAAGCAAATCAGTCCTTCCAGGTATAGGAGCAATCTGGGAGAGTGCACTGCAAGTCACAGCAGCAGGCAGTCCTCTGAGAGGCCTTCTGCAGGTCCAGTAGTGAAATGAAGAGTGGGTCTGAGAGCCCTATTTGTATACCCGGTAGCCCTGCTCCTAGAAGTTGGGAGAAGTCTCCAGAAGGGTTCTTTGAAGTTCCAGGAGTTTCTTGCCTCTCCCCCCCCTGGCTCCTAGCCGGCTGCACCTAAAATACAGGGTTGTTAAGCCTACTGTGTGGTGGCAGAGCCCAACCTATTCAGGTGCAAGTAGGGCTGTGCTTAGATCCGCCCCCCATCAAGTTAGTTAATGGCCCAATCAGGCTCAACAAATATGGGAGTTTTTCACTACTAGGACATTTAAAACTTAAAAATACACGTCCTACCTTTTGATTACAAAGCCCTTTGGCCTACCTAGGCCCTACCTCAAGGATGACTTATATGTAATAAACGGGGAGTTTAAGGCTTGACAAAGGGGTTTAAATGGCAAGTCGACAGGGCAGTGTGACACTGCATTCAGTCTGCAATGGCAGGCCTGGGACATGTTTTGAAGTACTACATAAGTGAGTGTCAAACTAAGTGCTGCAGTCCCACTAGTAACATTTCATATACAGGCCCCCAATATATGGTATACCACTGTACAAGGGACTTTTTTGTTAATTAAATATGCCAATCTAACCATGTTTTAGGGAGAGAGCACAAGTACTTTAGCACTGGTTAGCAGTAGTAAAGTGCACAGAGTATTAAGGCCAACAAGCAACAATCCAGCAAAAAGTAGGAGGAGGAAGACAAAAGGTTTGGGGGGGACCCTGTAGAGAGGGCCATTTCCAAAAGCCAGCTTAAACTTTTAAACCATGATAGACAGTAAGACGAGCACCCGCTGCTGTCCTTAGTTTTGTTATTGCAAACATATGCCCATCGTGCTTAATGGCAGCATGTTTTCTTTTTTCTACTTGTATTATTTTAATTTATTTTGCATATGTTGTTGAGTTTGTTTATGTTTTATTCCGGTTATGTCAGAGGGTGAATGCATTAATAAGTCAGTGGATTGATACATGGATGAGTGAGTGCAAAGATTAGTGACAGTGTATGTATAATGACCCATAGAGGTCTATACCCATCAATGACACAAAAGGCACTTTCGTTCAGATACCAGACCTATAAGCACTGCAATTGCTTGTTTATTTTACCTGTGGCCGAATGCAGTCTAGATTAATCAACATGCTGTTTTGTTGTGCTGCAGTTTACCCGTGTTAGTATGATCATTTTCTGGTTGGCCACTGGTGGTCTGCCTAGGAGATGCTGGCAGTGTTGCTGATGTTGGAGACAGAGGTACAGTGAAATCTCAGTTGGCTCATGCTGCTATGCCCAGAGTTCTTAATGTTGGATCTATCAGACGGAGCTGCTCCACCTGCGTGCTACCAACACCCAGTGGTGAAGCCCCATGGCCAGTGAGGTCTTCCAGCCACTGCTGAATCTACACTTACTTAATTACAATGGTTTCCATTGGTATCATTCATTTCAATCCTCATTAATCAGCAAATCATGACTGTATGCAACTAATGCACAACATATAAATAAAAATTCAGATCACCGTACATTGTCAATGATATATTTAAGGTATCAACCTATTATATCACCATGAATCCAAAAGTGCAGTGTGTCCCATTGACAAAGAAAACCTCAAGCCAGTGTATTACATACAAAGTGAAAATAAAATGTGATCACAGTTTTGTATGTGTGTTTTATTAAAGAACAAACAGCAAGGCTGGTAATAAACTATTTGGCTAACATATAATTTATAATTTGCTTGTTTATTTGTTGACTATGTTTTGTCCCTCAACGTGGTACAGGGTTCTCATAAGGACGAGAGGAAGCCTGGGACGAATTGTGTAAATGGTAAAATTCACAACAGTCTTCAGAGGGGGGTAAATACAACGTAAATCCTGTGATAAGGTAACAAGTACTCTCTGTATGGGTGTTGCGTACCCTCACAGTGCAAAGATGCTGATTATAACGCGGCCGGTTGACGCATGGCAGCTTGGATACACCACAGTAAATCAACTCATCATTGTTTACAAACAAACAAAGAAGAACCATTATGATTAAGTATGTATCAATAGCCTAGGTTCCCATAGGTTTATGGGTGGCTTTTGTTTCAAAGTGCTGAGGAATCTACAACATGGGTCTTAGTCATGGCATATGCTAGAGCCCTTCAGTTCTTCATGTATGTCACCCACAAAGCCAGAGACGAAGACACAAGACATTGCTAATATAACAACACAATGTAGTAACATTCGAGGGTTTGGGGCAAAACCATACCCAGTAATAGGAGTTTCCTTAAGTAGTTGCCCACCCATGCTTACATCTGAGTACTGTGATAGAGGGTTTAACCTTTGGTACAGAGGAGCCCATTGTTTAGAAGGATCCTAAAATTCATCCCCAACGTCTTGTCCTCCAAACTTCTCACACCTCTTCGACATTGCATGTGTCTGGGACCTCTGGGATGGAGTGTAAGTTAGCAGCTTCACCCCACCAGAGAATGCTTGGATTGTGCATCCCTGAATCACCATGTCATTTTCTACATCCACTGCTCTAAGAACCGTTCAGCTACCATAGACCCTAAGGAGTCTACAGACCAGAGCAATGCAGGAAGCCTATGCAGCTGGGACTTGGGCGGCATTGCCTGCAAGAAGATACCTAGGCTCTCATTACAACCATAGCGGTCAGTGTTAATACCGCCAACAGGACGTGGAAAAAAATGGGATTACGACCGTGGCGGAAACCGCCAACATAGACAGCCACTTTAACACTCCGACCGCCACAGCGGTATAAACAAACAGTGCGGCGGTCGCCACCAACAGATAGGCAGGAGACAAAGTACCACCCACCCTATCACAACACGGCTATCTGCCACCTTTTCCAGGGCGGAACCAACGCAAATAAAAACACGGCAGAAACAGTACACAGAAGGGAAAACACTCACCTCTCCACACCCCACGAGGAACCAGGACGCCATGGAGCCCGAATTACAGATACTGCCGGCGATGGTCTTCCTGCACCTCTATCAGGAGCTCCAACGACGGTGGCGACGGCCACGGAGAGTACTGCACTTACAACACAGGGGAGGGGGGAGGGAAAAGGGAGTGACACACTCACACGCAACACGCAACACCCCCACCCACACCACCATACACACACATGCATGCTGCAACATTACATATACACACCACCAGCCCCCCTTGAATAACGCAAGGACAAAAGGAAATGATTGTCACAATTGTAATCAATCAAAAAACATAAGTCAAAAGTCCAAATCCAGTATATACAATTATTTACACCAACTACACAAGTCCGGATAGTGCACAAATCATTGTCCGTGGACCACTGGGCCCAAAATGCATGGGCGAGGCCCATACTAGATACCTGACTCCAAGCGGAGTCAAGGTCTGAGGTAGTGGATGTGATGCTCCACTGGTTCTGGAGGGGGCTTTGTGCCCAGAGTGCTTCATCCTGCCAAGGACTGAGGTAGTGGATGTGATACTCCACTGGTTCTGGAGGGGGCTTTGTGCCCAGAGTGCTCCATGTGCATTGTGGCTGGAAAAAAGCACTCGACTGGGGGTGTGTGCCACGAGATTGCCGAGGTACAGGTAGGATGATACTCCATGGAGGCAGAGACATACCCCACACTGCTGCGGCTTCGCATTCCATATGCAGGTGACAACTGTGATGACAGTGATGCTTCATGGAAGCTGCCCAAGGTCCACAAACTCACCACCAGCCTTGGACGACTGACCACTGGGGATGGTAGCCATGTCTGCGGTGGTGCAATTGTCTGAGGATGTTGCGGGCCGCTGGCGGTACTTGCGGCGGTGTCATTCGCGGCGGTGCTAATGGCGGCAGTGCTGGATGCGGGCTCTGTGGCGGCAGTGCTGGCAGCGGGGTCTGTGGTGACGGTGCTGGCTGCGGGCTCTGTAGCGGTGGTGCTGGCGGCGGGGTCTGTGGTGGCGGTGCTGGCTGCAGGCTTTGTGGCGGTGGTGCTGGCGACGGGGTCTGTGGTAGCGGTGCTGGCTGTGGGCTCTTTGGTGGCGGTGCTGGCGGTGGGGTCTGTGGTGGCGGTGCTGGCTGCGGGCTCTGTGGTGGCGTTGTTGGCTGCGGGCTCAGTGGCGGCGGTGCTGGCTGCGGGCTTTGTGGCGGCGGTGCTGGCGGCGGGGTCTGTGGTCGCGGTGCTGGCTGCGGGCTCTTTGGCGGCGGTGCTGGCTGCAGGCTCATTGGAAGTGGTGCTGGCTGCGGGATCTGTGGCGGCGGTGCTGGCAGCGGGGTCTGTGGCGGTGCAGGTGGCGGTGTTCTCCGCCGTACAGGTTGGCATCAATGTGGATAGAAGGTGTGACACTGGTCCCTCAGTCGGTGCCACCATGCCCTCTGTTGACCTGTCCTTCAGTTTTTGGCCCTTCTCCACCTTTGATGGTGGCGCAGCTGTCCTGCCACTATCGTTTTCCCTGACCCCTTGGTGGCAGGTGTCTTTGGCTTCTCCCTCCAGGATGTGGATACCTTTTTTACTTTGGCAGGTGGCGGTATGTCCTTCCCTCGCTCCGTGGCACACTGGCAGCCCGGATGGTTGGTGCACTCCAATACCCTGCATTTGCTGGCACCACCGTGCCTGGGGATGTGGTGGCTGAGGTGCTGGGCTGGGACCTGGAAAGCCTGGCCCTAGGGGAAGGACGGGGGGGAGGTGTAGGGAAGAGGTCAATATAAGCCACAAAAAGTTTTTTTAGACACACTGGGACGGGTAGATGGAGGGGGTTTGGGAGTGGAGGTAGAGGTAGTGGTTTAGTCCTTGAATACACACAGTAACAGGCACATTGCGGATTAATAAATGAGTGCAAATGACATTTTGTGATACCTCAGTGTTGGCTGACTTTCTGCTCGCTGTTTTCGTCCATAGGGCACATCTGCTGGGGCAGGTGATGAGATGGCGGCATCATCCAGTGTACAGACCCCTGGTGCACCTGTCGACAATGGAAGAGAGACACATAATAGTCACCTACAGACTTGATTGTGCAACAATCCAGGAACTGTGTGCCCAGTTGGAGCCAGACCTTATGTCGGCTATCCACCATCCCACAGGAATCCCCCCTCTAGTGCAGGTCCTGTCAGTGCTCCATTTCCTGGCAAGTGGTTCCTTTCAAACAACAGTGGCCATTGCATCAGGGATGTCCCAGCAAATGTTCTCTAACGTGTTGTCCAGAGTGTTGTCTGCCTTGCTGAAACACATGCACAGTTACATCGTGTTCCCACAGGTGGAGGATTTGCCCACAGTGAAAGGTGACTTCTATGCCCTGAGACATATCCCCAACATCATAGGTGCCATTGATGGGAAACATGTGGCCTTGGTACCCCCCGCAGGAGTGAACAGGTGTACAGAAACCAGTACATCTCCCATGTGAATGCCAAATTTCCTGGCTCAGTGCATGACGCTTACATTCTGAGGAATAACAGCATCCCTTATGTGATGGGGCAACTCCAGAGGCACTGTGTGTGGCTAATAGGTGAGGACAAGGACCCTATACAGTGTGAATAGGTGTCTGGGTATGGGGTTGTCCATACGGGTTAGAGTGTGTCTAACAGTTGTCCCTTGAAATTTGCAGGTGACTCTGGTTACCCCAACCTGTCATGGCTACTGACCCCAGTGAGAAATCCCAAGACAAGGGCAGAGGAACGCTACAATGAGGCACATGGGCGAACTAGGAGAGTGATTGAACGCAACTTCGGCCTCCTGAAGGCCAGGTTACGGTGCCTCCATATGACAGGTGGTTCTCTCTACTACTCACCAAAGAAGGTGTGCCAGATCATCGTGGCCTGCTGTATGCTGCACAACCTGGCTTTGCGACGTCAGGTACCTTTTCTGCAGGAGGAGGGTCCAGCTGGTGGTCTTTTGGCAGCTGTGGAACCTTTGGACAGTGAAGAAGAGGAGGCAGAAGAAAAGGATATCGGCAACAGAAATAACATAATCATGTAATACGTCCAGTGAGACACAGGTAAGAAGATGTCACTTCCTCCCACATCTCATACTATTGTTGGAGCTAGCATAAGTCTGTCATTTTCACTCAATGTATGGACCCTGACTTGTCACTTTGCATTTCCATTTCACAGATGTGGGTCCCACTTTGTGTCCTCTGCTATATTTCCTCCAACCCTACAGCTGTGTTACATCGGTATGTGAACAATTAAATTGACATTGCTATATTCCATGGTTATTGCAATTACATGTTTGTGAACGCACAGACTGACTCCAGATTGTTTTGTGATTGAAGGGTGTTTATTTCTGTGCAAATAAGTGGAGGGGGTTGTAAAATAGGCAGGGGTGATGGTGGAGGAATGTCCATGGCAGAGTCCAGTCTATTTGTTTCACAGGTGCATTGTCCATGGGGGGCATAGGAAGTGGAGCAATGGCAGTTGAAGGATGGACAGGGTGACAAAGTGGGACAGAAGGGTGACATTCAGGGGGGTCTCATTTCCTGGTGGGGGTCTTGGCATTGTTCTCTGTCTTTGTCCTGGATCTCAGGGACCGTTTGCAGGGTGGTTCTCCATCTGCAGGGGGTGGGGTGCTGGTGTCGTGCTCCTGTGGCGGTGCCTCCTGTCCACTAGCGCAGGCGGAGGTGGAGGGCTGTTCATCATTCAGGCTAGTGTCAGGGGCCCCTTGTTGTGCCACTGTGTCCCTCCTGGTGTTGACAAGGTCTTGCAGCACCCCTGCAATGGTGACCAGGGTGTTGTTTATGGACTTCAGGTCCTCCCTGATCGCCAGGTAGTGTTCCTCCTGCAGCCGCTGGGTCTCCTGAAACTTGGCGAGTACCGTTGCCATCGTCTCCTGGGAATGATGGTAAGCTCCCATGATGTTGGAGAGGGCCTCATGGAGAGTGGGTTACCTGGGCCTGTCCTCCCCCTGTCGCACAGCAGTCCTCCCATTTTCCCTGTTTTCCTGAGACTCTGTCCCTTGAACCGTGTGCCCACTGCCACTGCCCCCAGGTCCCTGATGTTCTTGGGTTGGTGGGTTTGCCTGGGTTCCCTGTAGTGGTGGACACACTGCTGCTTGACGTGTCCTGGGGACAAAGGGATGGGCCCACTGGGTGGGTGCTGTGCTGGTGTTTTCTGAGGGGGGAGGCTCTGTGGTGGCTTGTGCCAGTGTCAGGGGAACCGACTGTCCCAAGGTCCCTGATGGGCCGGGCTGGTCAACTTGATCCAGTTGTGCAGAGCTGCTGTCATCACTGTGGGTCTCTTCTGTGGGGGGACTGGATATGTCTGGTACCTCCTGTTTGGTGATGTTGGGTTGGGGTCCTGCAGGGGTGTAAAGGCATGATTATTGCATCTGTGTGTGCCATCGTGTGCAATGGGTGAGTGACCCTGTACTCCAGTGCTTGCATTCTTGTCTTGATCCTTGTGTGATATTTGGTTTGGGGTCGGTATCTGTAGTGGACATGCTTTGGTGATGGGTGTCCATGCTTTGGTGTTGCATTCAGGGCTTGGTATTGGGATGGGTGGGTTGCGATAGTGGGGCATATGTGAGGTGTTGGAGTAAAGGGGTGAGGGTGAGGGTGGGAGTATGTGATGGCATGTAGGATATAGTAGTAAAGCTTTGACTTACCAGAGTCCAGTCCTCCTGCTACTCCTGTGAGGCCCTCAGGATGCAGTAGTGCCAAGACCTGCTCCTCCCATGTTGTTAGTTGTGGGGGAGGAAGTGGGGGTCCACCGCCAGTCCTCTGTACAGCAATCTGGTGTCTGGAGACCACGGAACACACCTTCCCCCGTAGGTCGTTCCGCCTCTTCCTGATGTCATCCCTTGTTCTTGGATGCTGTCCCTCTGCGTTGACCCTGTCAACAATTCTTCGCCATAGCTCCATCTTCCTTGCAATAGATGTCTGCTGCACCTGTGATCCGAATAGCTGTGGCTCTACCCGGACGATTTCCTCCACCATGACCCTGAGCTCCTCCTCAGAGAACCTGGGGTGTCGTTGAGGTGCCAGGATGTGGAGTGGGTGATGTGTGAGGTGGTGTCTGTTGTGATGTGTGAGGGGATGTGTTGTTGTGTGTTGTTAGAGGTGCGTGGATGTTGTGTAAGTAATGGTGTTATGTGTCTGTGGATGCTGGAGTTGTGTATGGTGGTGTTTCTCTCTGGCGTGGTTTCAGAATTCTGGTAGTAAGGGTTTGTGGGTGATGTGGGTGTGTGTTTTATATTGGATTGGGTGTGTGGGTATGTGTGTCAGGTGTGTGTATTTTGAATTGTCCAATGTGGTTGTGTTTTGTAAATGTGTGTGTATTTTGAGCGCAGCGGTGTGTACCGCCAATGGAATACCGCGGTTGAAAGACCGCGCGTGGATTCGTGGGTCGTGATTGTGTGGCCTTATTCCTGTTGGCTTGACGTGCCGGTTTTGTTATCGCCAGTTTATCACTTACCTTTGGTGTGGCGGACTTGTATGGGTGTCTGTATTATGGCGGATTCCGAGCTATGGGTCGTAATAGCTGTAGCCGAATTCCGCGTCCGCAGCGGTATGTTGGCAGTCTTCTGCACGGCGGTAACCAGCATTTACCGCTAGGGTTGTAATGAGGGCCCTAATGTCAGTGAAGAAATTCATTAATAGCCCTCCACACCCTTTTCCTTAGTAAAATATTTACACAATAGGACCAAGTGCTATCTTGACCATCTTCAATGTTGAAACATGTTGGTGTGGCAAACTCATTCGCATAGTGAGGGACATGCACCCGTGCCCTGAGTGCCCCACTGTAATGTTGTCTGGATCTCTGATGCTGATTTCTGTTGTTATAGGCGAACACAAATCATGCTTGTACTCCTCAACATATGTCTCTCTCACAGATTGCAGTCTTTTGGAACCTGGAGAGGCCCACAAAGCAGTGCCCTGATAGTGCTGAAAGGATACTGCCTTTACCAGGAGTTAAGAGCATGAATGCGGTGGCGGCAGCATACCGTGCAGAGATCAGTAGGATTGAACAGGTCCTTTTTGTCTCTGTCACTGGAATGAGGCCTACCGGCACACTCATTTAACATTCCACTGCTGTGTGCTTAACTCAACTTTTGCCATCATCGGTCTGATGTGGAGTGCTGCGCAGTGCATATGTGGTACACATGTGCTGGGTATTTGTGTGCCTAGTGCAATACAGGAATAATGCAGTGCTGTGCAGTGTGTGTATATATTAAATACATGCTGGGTCTATATGTGCCTGTGAATGATAAAAAAAAATAGGAGTGTAGTGAAGTGCAGTGTATGTATGCCTGTGAAGGGCACAATACATAGAAGAATCTAGGTCCAATTTTGGGAGACCCAGGGCTGACTGAAGGAACATGAGGAGAGGAGGTAGAGGAAGCACTCCAGATAGATTTGTGGATTGCTGCATTTCTGTAAGCTTGATGAGGTCTGAACCTCCAGTGACTCCCATGGCCTGGGTTGTGGGGCTATAAGATATGGATTTGTTCTTGCTATGACTACTTTCTAGGTGAAGGGCAGGGCAGATGAGAGAGCATTTCAAAAGGAAGCACACCCCAATATATGTTTCAAAGACTCAGACTCAAAATCACATTTAGTGTCTGGAAATGGACTGTAAGACGGAGAGCTAGGGCCCAACTGTCAACTGTTAAGCAGCCAGCTGGGTTGTGCGAGGAGAAGAAGCTTTGCAAGACTTCTGCCTATGACAAAGACCGGTGGCCAATGCATGTTAGTCTCCTAGCTGGGGGAGGGGACATCACCTAGGGATTCCAAGACTACCTGCCTTGGAGACTGGAGCACCATCACCTACCTGCTTCCCAAGAACAGTGTGCCAAGTGAGAGAGAGGAGAGTGTTGGAAGTGGCAGGTTCCAGTGGGGGATCCTGGTGATGGGATCCCCATAGCAAGGTCTGAGGAGACTGCTGCTGCACCAATCAGTATGTTGCCTCTGTGCAGGGAAAAGTTGGTAATCCCTGTATGCCAAAGGAGGACTGACGTGAAGTGAGTTGCGAATTTTGCTGTACTGATCGGGTTGTTGCCCATGTGCAGTTACCAAATCAGTGATCCTGTATGCAAGGTGTGGCTACCGTGAAGATTGCTGTTGTACCGATTGGGCTGTAGCCTGTGTGTGGGACCACTTCAGCAACCCAGTGTGCCAAGAGCAGCCACTGTGAAAATTGTGGCTGTGCACATCGTACCATAGCTTGTGCACAGTGGAGTAACGGTGACACCCTAAGCCGGGGGAACCATCTTGGACAAGGCAAGTAGTGTGGTCTGTTTGAGACGATCATTGAGGAAGGAGGCTGTTGTGGGGGCCGGTGCTGACCCAAGCCATGACTGAGGACCAGCACCACGAGCATCTCAACCCTTCCCTTACCAGCAGGAAGGAACTAAAAAAAGGTACCAGCTTCAGAGGATGTAGGAGGGTGGCCTGGTTTGTAGTGGGTACCTAAGGTACTTACACCTTATACCAGGTCCAGTTATCCCTTATCTATTAAATGTAGTCAGTTTCTAGAATTCAGGCCGTCTAGAAGTAGCTGTAGGCAGAGCAGCCAAGGCTGAACTAGGAGACATGCAAAGCTCCTGCAATACCACTGTAGTCACACAATACTCACAAACATGAAAGACAGTACTCAGTGTTACCAAAAATAAAGGTTCTTTATTTTAGTGACACAAGGCAAATATATTTTAGAGGCTATACTCCCTAAGGAGGTACGTATTATACATAAACTATACACTAGTAACCAAAATCAGGTAAGTAAACAGTCATAAAATAGTGCAAATAGAGCAAAACACCATAGGTTACAATGGGCCTAGGGGGAACACAAACCATATGCTAAAATATTGGAAGGCGAATGTCGGTTTCCCACCTAGGCAAGAGGAGTGTGTAGAGGGGCACTGGGAGTGTAAGAAAACATCAAAGGTGAGTAAAGTACTCCACCCCAGAGCCCAGGAAAGCAAGACTAAAGTACAGCAAGTTTCCTGAGAAAACACTAGAAGTCGTGATAAAGAATAATGTAAAAACCAAGCAAGACTGCAAGACACCAACGATAAATTCCTGGACCTGAAGACCTGTGGAGAGAAGAGACCAAGTCCAAGAACAGCTGAAGAGACCAGGAAGAACAGGAGCCTCTTCTAAACCAGATGAAGGTGCAAAAGTGAAGCCTCCAGTTGGAAGAAAATGTCAGAAATGCACCAAAGAAGACAGCTTCTGGTTCCTGCTTGGTGCAAGAGATGTCCCACGTCGAGTCGGTGAATGCAGGCTGGTTTTCGACATTGGGTTCCGCCAACAAGCCTTGGCTCATGCAAGAGGCACGTTTGGCGGGAAAAGGTGCTGCCCTGCCTAGGAGGGACCTGGGGGTCTCAACTTGAACTGAGGAGACAGAGGGGACTCTCAGCACTTTGGAGAGCCCTCAGAAAACCAGGAAGCACCCCCAGGAGTCCCAGAACACGGGGACAAAGGAGTTGCAAATCGCGGTCATCGCAGCACTACACAAAGGGATCCCACGCCGCCGGAGCACAACTCAGGGAGCTGAGTGTCACAGGATAGAGTGCTGGGGACCTGGGCTAGGCTATGCATGATTGATTCCTTGGAAAAAGTGCACAGAAGCCGTAGGAGCTGCAAAACAAGTAGTGCACAGGGGTACTGTCTGGCATGGGGAGGCAAGCTCTTACCTCCACCAAATTTGAACAGTTGGACCTTTGGACAGTCAGGGTCGCTTCGGTCCATCACCTGTGTTCCAGGATCCATGCTCGTCATCAGGAGAGGGGACCCAGAGTACCGGTCATCGCTGCAGAGAGGCGCCTGCTGAAGGTAGGAAGTGACTATGTCACTCCATGGGAGATGCTTCGGTCCTTCTGATGCAGAATGAAGGCAGGCAGTCCTCGGAGCGTGCACAACCTGGAAACTGTTGCAGTTGCTGGCAGGAGCTGGAGTTACAGAGTTGCAATAGCCATCTTGGATACTTTGTTGCAAGTTGTAGAGTTCCTGGAGCAGTTCTGCGGTTGATCTGATGGTAGAAGGTGAAGCAAAGGATGCAGAGGAGTCCTTCTGGAGTCTTGCAATCTGAATCTGAGGAAACACCCACAGGAGAGACCCTAAATAGCCCTTAGAGGAGGATTGGTAACCTAACCAAGTATGGACCTACTGTGAGGTTACAGCATCTGGGGCTGCAGTGGAAACCTCAGAAGGCTGGTATGGCAGTACTGGAGGGCCATGGTGATGTCCCCAGAGTGCATGGGATTGTGCAACCAATACTGGAATCAGTATTGGTGTACAATTCCCAGTTGTTAGACACATCACATGGCCATATTCGGGGTTACCATTGTGAAGCTACAGATATATATTGACCTATATGTAGTGCACACTTATAATGGCGTCCCCGCACTCACCAAGACTGGGAATATGGGCCTGGATGATGTGGGGGCAACTCTGCTAGTGCAGGGGTGTCCTCACATATAGTTATTATGCACCTAACCTTCACGGTCTGAAGGTTACATATATAGGTGACTTATAAGTGAGCTGGTGCAGTGAAAATGGCTGTGAAATAGTGCTCACACTATTTCCCTCAGGCTGCAATGGCAGTCCTGAAGAAATGTTTGTATGAGCTCCTTATGGGTGGCAAAAGAAATGCTGCAGCCCATAAGGATCTCCTGGAACCCCAATGCCCTGGGTACTTAGGTACCGTATACTAGGGACTTATAAGGGGGATCCCGTATGCCAATTTGGAGTGAAATATGGAGTCACTAGAATATAGTGACAAATTTAGAAACAGAGAGAGCATGAGCACTGGAGTTCTGATTAGCAGGACTCCAGTGCCAATTTAAAAAACAGTGCAAGTACACTGGCAAGCAGGCCACAAACCATAGGCACTGGGGTCCTGACTAGCAGAATCCCAGTGACACAGTCAAAACACACTTACAATCCGGCAGAATTTGGGGGTAACATGTCAAGAAAGATGGTACTTTCCTACAGAGGAGCATCGAGAACCACCCAGCCAGACTGCATGTAAGGAACTCAAAAACACCCAACTGCAGCTCTCCAGAGCTACCTGTGTGAAAGACTTACCAGAGGCAGCCACTGCAGCTTCAGCACCCGCAAAGGAGGCGTGGTCTGAGACTACCATCACTCGGATCCTTCTGGTCAGACTGACTGATGCACCAGAAATCCCCAGGGAAACTTGCCTTCCAGAAAGCACCTTGGTGCTGGGGGAGGTCATTCTAGGATTTGGCTGAGAGGTAAGAGAAAGCCCTGTCTTGTTCCTATGCAAATGGAGGGTGTTGGCGATTGTGAGCGATGCAGAGCAGATGTTCTTGGTTGGTTGATGGAAGTGTAGACAGTGGCTGAGGTAGGTGGGACCTTGGTTGTGAAGTGACTTGTATGCATGGGTGAGCATCTTGAACAAGCAGCATTTCTGACTGGGGAGCCAGTGTAGTTTTCAGAGGTGAGGGGTGATGAGTGTGGGGCAAGGAAGGTTGAGGATTAGTCTGGCTGCAGTGCTTTGTATGGTTTGCAGCTGGTGTAGTACGTGTCTGGAGTGCCATAGTCCAGTCTGCTTGTGAAGAGGGTCAGGGTGATGGTCTTTCTGGTGTCAGGAGGGAGCTATTTGAAGATTATTCTGAGCATGCGAAGTATGTAAAAGCAGGCGAAGGTGACACCACTGATTTGATGTCTCATGATGGGATTGGTGTCAGGATGATGCCCCGGTTTCTGCAGTAGTAAGAGGGTGAGGGGTTGGGGGCCTTGTGCTATTTTTGCCAAATATCAACACTTCAGTTTTTTCAGCATTCAGTTTTAGGTAGCTGTCTCTCATCCAGGGGGCCACGTTGGTCATGCACATTTTGAAATTACTTTTAGTGGTGTTGGTGTCTTCCGAGAGAGATAGAATAGTTGGGTGTCATCGGCATAAGAGATGATGTTGAGTCCATGGGCCCCAAGAGTCATGTATACATGTGTCATGTATACATGTATCATGAAGGTCTGAAACCCAAGCAAAACACCTCTGTGAAGGTGGGGTCAAAGGGGATAATAAATATCAATTTATGGATGATCTTTTTAAGGGAGCTGCCCACTAATAGGCCACATTGAACTTTGCCATTGCGATTCAATGGTTTCACAGATTGTCACCCTCAAGTGTTCAAAAAGGTGTCACAGCACAACTTGAGGTAATAGTGCTTTTCTGTGGTAGCTTTCTATTGTGGAAAAAACCTTTCAGCGGGCAATGCATCACAGGTCATGAATTAATTTGGTCATAGTAACTTTTCTAAATCTACACTTGCCCACCACTGTGACAAAACATTTAACCTTTTTGACCACCAACTACACTCCAATCACCTAAATAATAAAGGCAGTATGTACTGTGAATCAGGAGCTACTGACAGATTGCATATAGGCCTTCAGTCCAGGAGGGAAAGAAGGAATGAGGGAGGGATGGGGCATCTTAGATTGGACCCTCCCAATCACATGCAAATAAGAAAAAGCAAACCTGATGAAACACATTAGTATACCAAGAATATTATCCAAATTGTATGGTGCACTAAGCAATGTCTAATGTGTACGTCCAAGAAAAGCATAAGCAATTCACAAATTGTTAGGTAGGCTCTCACAAAAATACTTATAATGACAAATGGGGTTTCTGAATTTTTAGACCAAAACAATGCTGGAGTGGCTGGTCTCCTAGGCGTCGGTTATTATATGTGTTAATCATCCCCTTGGTGCTCATTAAGTAAAGATGTACTTGAGATACTTTGGGGATTTTTAATTCCAGGATCCCCACCTTCAACTGCCTCCAAGTGCTTCCTAGAAATTCAGGAAACCCATTTGTCATAGGTGTGTGAAGATTTAACTAACAATATTTTGATTTGCTTATCCATTGCTTGGACAGACACACTGGATAATGGTTAGTGAAGCACACAATTTAAACAATATTGTTAGTACTCTAATGTGCTTCAATGGTCTTTTCTTATTTGATACTCACAGACTGACCACTTTTGAGCACCTGTGACAACATATTTGCTCTTCATCTGCATCTCACCAGTACAGTCTTTTCTACCACTTTGATCACATGCGTTCATTGACCATCCTAGAAGTCAGTTCTGTAATTAGCACATCAGTTACAACATCATTTGTGGACTGGTCATAATAACAGTCAGAGTCACTGCAGATGAGATAATGCACATTTGGGAATGACTTTTTTAACTGTGCCCACACATTCAGCCATCTTCGTAGCCTAGTTCTTCCTTGCACTTTTGAGGTGAGAGCTCAATTTCCCAGAGAGCATTGCCCCTTAAATGATGGTGTACTCTACCATTCACCATTGCCCACTGCCCATCCTTGCGTCTAGACCCAAGCTGTTTTCAGATCATGAAGAGATGTATATGTAAGCAAGATTGAGCTCCAAATTAGTTGGGCACATTAGGAGATGTTTAGTGTGCTTGCTCCATTTGCAAAAACATGGAAGGTCCCTTTGGAGTTACAACCACAGTAAACCAATCCTAGAAGAAAGGTTGGGTGCTGATGTGGCCCTCTGCCAGATCAGGGAGTCCCACCACCCTGATGTTGTGGATGCTGGCTCTCCACTAGTGCAGGGAGCCCCACCGTGCTGATGTTGTTCCTTCTGGCACAGCTTTCCTGTTCCTCTGATTTTAATTCTACAGATTGGTTCTGACTTCTGTCACTTCCATCAGGTGTCTGTGGTCTCCACTCTCCCACTTCAGAACAATCTCAAATGCCTCAAAACGTAGCTCCTTCTCCAAAGACTTCCACAGGCCATTGTCTAATTGTCCAACGTCAGTTGAAGTAGGCTGATTTTTAAGCTCCACTACTGTACAAGTTTCATGATTAGCTTCTATAATTTCCCACAGGCAATCCACATATGCTGAGCTGGACAATGATGGTTGGTGGGCCCTGTTTGCCTTTGGATCTTGTTTGGCATTAGGAGGGTGGTTGCACAATGTGTTGCAGTGTGGACTAAGAGTTGTGTGAAGGATAAATCTCAATTGGTTGTCACAGTTTGGCAATGGCTGTGTAACAGCATAGGGCATTCAATGCCTTATTGATTTTGTGTTGCATCTGCTTAGCATCTGGTGGTGGAATGTTGTGAACAGTGCTGCAAACTCCACTTCCTCTGATCGAAATGTGGTGCTTGATGGTCATTCCTGGAGTGTATAAAAGGCCAAAGGCCCTTGGTTCTAATGACAGGTAACAAAGGCTACACCTGTACCAGTGGGCTTACAGGGAGTTGTCTAAAGAAGAAAAGCAGGCTGAGACTAACCACAGGTAGCACCCCAGTAGTTCAAATCAGATGTTTTGCCTCGGATACTGAAGATGAGTGCAAGATCACACATTTCCCCATCCCGTCTGACTGGGGGAGTTCCAATAAGATGAAGAAGGGGGCATGAGTATGTGTTCCTGAACACTATTTAGTTAACCAAGGGGGCACCGTAACCCAGTTCACCACCATCCAGTTCACAACACATCCGGTAAACTAAATGCCTCCAACTCGGGTTCAATAGTCTACACCACACCCACTTTAGGCGTAGCTCGCATGTTGAGAGACTCCCCAAGGTCATACCCTTTATGCTGTTGCTCTCAAAGATGCTCAAAGTATGTATTGTCCACCCTTCGCTTCCAGTAATGGTACCCTACTGTATGTGGTCTTCAGCAGTTTTGGCAAGGCAGAAAGTGTGTTGGGGTACTATTGCCAGCATAACTCATCTGGTGTGGTCCAGATCAGTTACACCCTGTAACACAGGTCAGACAGGGTGGGGGGATACAGTCTCCAGCGGTATGTTCATTTGCCACCTGGCAGCAGCACACATCTATAGGGGAGCAGCAAAGAGCACAATGCAATGTTTCAGCACCCCTTAGCGAGTCGTGCCACACCAGCAGCTTCAAACTTGGCTGGATCAACAGGATGCACAGTCCTCAAAAGGAGGCCAGATAAGCTTACTTCTGTGCTGTGATCTAGTAGGCGTGCTCTCACAGCGTCTCCTAGCAACTGAGGACACTGGAAATTATGAACCACAACATGTTACAAGAAGAGGTGAGCCATCAGCCACCAAAGGGGGGCTTATATAGGGTGTATCTACTTGTACAAGTCCAGTGCTGTGATGTATGGTATATCTCTGGGATCTGGATATCTCTGTCCACAATTCTGTGAATTAATGGTCAAGATATACATAAAACTCTTCAGAGCCCAATTACACCCTTGTATAATTAAAGTATGTTTTACAACTACTCTTCTGAGCAAAGTGTTTTATCTTCATGTCTTCAGGTCATGTTTGATATAGTTCCGTTCAGTATTTTTTACTGTAAGGAACAGCAAAGTTCCCATATGACTTACAATGAAAAATATGACTTCATTTAACCACCCTATAACTTTGCCTCTTATTCAGGAATCTGCACAAAACATTACATAACAAAAAATATGAACATGCAAATTGTCTGCCACACTTCGTACATACCCACCAAATGGCAGTAGAGTTATTAGTATGTTGTGCTATGTAAGGTTTGTACTTTAGGGTATAAATGAGTGTTAGAAATGGGGTCTCTAGTTGGCAGTGGTTTACACCCTGCCCAAGCAGGGACCCTCACTCTACTCAAGGGAAGGGAGTCATACAGCTAAGATAACCCTTGCTCACCCCCTTGGTAGCTTAGCTCAAGCAGTTGGGCTTATCTCAGAGGCAATGTTTGAAGTATTTGTACATACACACACACAGTGAAAACAAGACGAAAGGACCCCACACCAGTTTAGAAGAATAGCCAATATTTATCTGAGTAAAACATGACCAAAATGACAAAAATCCAACATACACAAGCCAAATAGCTATTTTCAAAATTTTAAGCAAGTTTTAATCCAAATAAATCAATGGATGTATCTATTTAGCACAAAGTACATGTGATACATAAAATAAAAAGACAATGAGGGCCACAGGGAAAGTGAGGCACTCGAAAAGCAAAGCAATGCATCGGTCCCTTACTGGCAGGGCAGGTGATTTGTTGATTCTTTCCTCGCAGGAAACAGAATGCGTTGATTTCTTGACACGCAGCCTTGGTTCCTTGCTGTGATGCGGGATCGATGAAAAGGTGGCACCTAGGGATGATGCGTGGAAAATCCAGGTGAGCTGTGTAGATGAGACCACTATGAAACAGGCACTGCATCGATTATGCAATCGTCAGACAGGCGCTGTGTAGATTTTTCATCTGGGAAACAGGCGGTGCATAGATTGTTCTGGCACGATTGCATGCATGGATTTTTACCTTCAGATCACCAGCTTGTACTTCCAAGGGCCCAGGAACTGGAGTTGGCCCCACTTGGCAAGTTAGGACTCTCAGCAGATCAGCCCAGGCACTGGCAGATGAAGTATGTGAAGTCCCTGAGACTTCTTAACAGGAGGCAAGCTCTGTCCAAGCCCTTCGAGAACTTTTGGAAGCAGGATGTAGAAAGCAAAATCCAGTTGTTTCACTTCCAGGATAGAAGCAGCAAGCAGCAGGCCAGCACAGCAAAGCAACAGGCAGAATGGCAGTCCCTCCTACAGCATCCAACTCTTCATGGCAGAATTTCCTAATTCCAGAAGGATTCAAACTCTGTGGTGTCAGAGATCCAGTACTTATACCCATCACTGTCTTTGAAGGAGGTAAACTTCAAAGAAAAGTCTTTGTAGTGCACAAGACCCTGCCTTTCCCTGCTATGGCCCCAGCCACACTCCAGGTGGTTGGAGACTGCTTAGTGTGAGGGCAGACATGACCCTATTCAGGTGCAAGTGTCAGTTCCTCCCAGCACTCTAGCTCAGGAAGACCCATCATCCTGGTGATGGGCCATCAGGATATGCAGGGCACACCTCAGCTCCCTTTGTTTTATTGTCTAGGATGAATGCACAAACAGCCCAATTGCCATCCTGACCCAGATGTGTATTCAGCAGACAGGCAGAAACACAGAATGGTTAAGCAAGAAAATGGCCACTTTTTAAAAGTGGCATTTTTCAAACTCACAGTTCAAAAAACAACTTCACCAAAAGATATATTTTTAAATTATGAGTTCAAAGACTCCAAACTCCAGATCGCTATCTGCCCCTAATGGGAAATTACACTTAAAAGGTATTTCAAGGCAATACCTATGTTACCCTATGGGAACGATAGACCTTGCAATAACGAAAAATGTATTTCACTACCAGGACATGTCCTACCTGTTAAACACATTACACCCTGCCCATGGGGCTGCCTTGCATTCTACAGAAAAGAGGAAACCTGATAACCCTAACCTGACCTGGGTTAAATAATAATATATCAACAAGAAAAATGGTCTACAAGTCGGGATAAATTACATCAATATTTTAAAACACAGTGCTCAATATTGTCTTTATGGATTAATTACTTTCCAAAATGTATTACAACTATTTATGTGCAAGGCAGACAATAATTCATTGGTGAATAAATACAAACTCCAAAATGTTTACAAAACAAAATGTTACACACATACAATTAGTTCAAACATATAGAATTAAATTCGCATTTGCTTCTTGATTCAGTTAAGGCCAACATCTAGCTTCTCAAAGTCTTATGGCTGACCATACCATCAATAGAGGGTTGTGCCCAACAACTTTCTGATTGTAATCCACTCTGTTGCGATGATTGGAAATTCACATACAGGCAACTGTCAAATACCTATATATTTTTAAAGGTATTTTGCAATGCGTATTCAATGATTTTTGTAAAGTTGACTCCAATTACAGAACCCAATCTCGCCACTCTAAATGTCAACGTGTCTTGGCCTTTCCACTCAGGGCCTCATCAGGACTATCGAGGGGCAACGTCGCCTCTGTAAATGGCAGTGTCCAAATTCTGTTTCAGGAAGCACCTTGTGTAAACACATACACGTGTGTGTCTTTGGAAATACGGCAATCCCTCTGTGGAAATTTACCTGGACCAGGCTCGCATACGCGGTGCTTATGGCCAGGGAGGGTTAATCTGCATGGCGTGTCTGGTTAACTAAAGGCTTCCGACTGGGCGCTTCAAACCCGGACAAGCGGCTGGTATTCCGATTAATAAAACTATTCAGCCGTATTTTCGCCGCATCTCTACCGTGGCGTCATGCCTCTTCTGACATGGGGCTGCCTTGGGCCTACTTTAGAGGTGACGCACATGTAGTAAGAGGGAAGGTTTGGGACTAACAAGTGATTTTACTTGCTAGGTTGAAATGGCAGTTTAAAACAGCACACACAGACAGTGCAGTGGCAGGTCTGAGCCATGTTTACAGGAGATACTAATGTGGGTGGTAAAATCAGTGCTGCAGGCCCAATAGAAGCATTTGATTTGAATGCCCTGGGCACATATAGTGCACTTTACTACGGACTTACTACTAAATCAAATATGCCAATCATGGATAAACCAATTTCTAATACAATCTAGACAGGGAGCCCTTGCACTTGCCCTTGCACTTTAGCTCAGGTTAGCAGTGGTAAAGTGTCCAGAGACCTAAAACCAGCAAAAACAAAATTCAGTACAGGATCAAAAACAGGACGTCAGAAGCAAAACAAAACAGGGGAAACCATGCCAAGGTCTAACACCTGTTCCCCGCAGCTGAAAGTGGGGAGAACAACCCAAACTCTTATGAGTTCACATCACTAAGTTGGTAGAACCTGGAAAGACCATCAGCTTTGCCGTGTTCAGTTCCAAGGCGGTGTTCCACCATGAAGTCCATTTCCTGTAGGGAATTGGACCACCTCATCACTTTAGGATTCTCACCCCTTATCTGCATTAACCATTTGAGGAGACTGTGGTCTGTCTGAAACAAGCAGGGGCTTCTTAAGTGCCTACATCATAGAAAAAGCGTTCCATTCTATTGCCCTCCCCCTCTGTTCCCTCGGAAGTAACCTCCTACTAATGAAGGCTACAGGTTGAGCTAGGCCCTCTTTGTTTAGCTGTGAAAGCCCGGCTCCCACACCATGCTTTGAGACACCTGTCTGCCCTACAAGTTCCTTGGAAAAGTAAGGAACCTTGAGCATGGGTGTGGTGCACATGACTTCCTTCACAGCGTCAAAAGCAGTTTGGCACTCCTCTGTCCAGGTCACCCGACGTGGCTGCTTCCTGGAATTCAGCGCTGTCAAGGGGACAACAATGGTGCCATACCCCTTTTTGACTCTCCTGTAGTATCCGGTGAGGCCTAACATTCAGGTGAGTGGCTTTTCACTATAATTTATGCCTCTGGTCTTACAAGGTTCTGGTATTCGGGCGCCTGTTTGCTTTGACCACTATTCTAGGGGTTTGTTCCCTCCTGCTCCTCATCATCAGTTTTCACACTTGTGATTGTGTTAGAGTTATTCCCATGTGAATAAACCAGTATGCCAATATATGTAGGGTGTGTATGCACTTTAGGCAGTCCACCGGCTCACAAATTAATGCAGACCCTTGCTATCTTGATGGTTCGTATTTCATCTGTAAGGCTGGGAGCTTACACTTACTCAGTGCTATCCACACTTGCCTAAATCCTTTCAGGACCTCATGAAGGGCAATGGTTCAGATCCCACCATGGGAATTAACAGAAGGTTTTGGGCCCTATTGTCTATTGAAAGTTGTGAGTTCAATCCCCGTACAGGCCATGCCCACTATGTTTTTGTAGCAGGTATTTCCTATCTGGGTCAGAGGTTATTAGTGGCGGCAAGGGAGCTCGGAGTAATTTAACATGGGTCAATGGAACAGAGTTTTCTGATGACACAGGCTTAAGATTCCCAGTACATGTTATGTCCGAAATTTAGAAATTTCTGATTCCCATCATCTCGGGTTTGCCAGGCGCAGGTATCAAGCCCCTACCCTCACCCCACCCCTTAGTCTTGCAATTCATGTTAAAGCTACACAGGATTTTACAATGTGTTGTGAGTAACCCCCGGGAGCATGCAACCATCATGAGATTTTGGCAGATTAATTAAACAGACACAAGTTTGGCACTACGACAAGTGCAACTGAGTTTAGAATTGAGACCCTAGCTCAAGGCTGGGTGTCTTCTTGGCGTCCTGTGATCCTGGGCAGGCACTCATCCTCTACTGTTAATATTCAACATGTCTTTTAATTACTTTCAGGGGCGTAGCTATGTCAGTATGTCTGGGGGGGATATTCAGTGAGGGGGGGTTAGATTCAGATTTCCCGACAATCCCGCTTTCACATGATGATGAAATACAATATACACCAAGCAGGGCGCACAAGAGGGGTTTAAGGGACAGGAAAGGGAGAGAGAGGAATGGGTATTGGTAGATGTACTGAGTGAGAGAAAGTGCATTATTTAGTGAAGTTTTTAAATCTTTCCAAACAGAGAGCGGGAGAGAGAATGTGCTGCGTGTGTAAATTTTCCGGTGAAATCCGACATACACCTTATCATACCTGACTGAAAGCACCTGCACGCAACTACTTATTGCACAATACATTTATTGGGGGGGTGTAACACCCCACAACCCCTCCAGAAGCCACGCCCCTTACTTTTCGTGTGTGTTGAGCATGTCTTTAATTGCATTTCATCTGAATGCAGGCAACCATCCTTGGAGGTCGGGTGAAATAAGTGAAGTCACTGTGTCTTTTCAGTGTGGCATGCAATTTTTTAAGTTGATAAACAACATACTCATTTTTGAGGTTGGGGCTAAGCACTTCGGGCCATGATTTGTTTGTTAACCCCTTTGCTACCATGCCTTTTCCCCTCAGGTGCCAGGCCTGTTTTTTGGCTATTTGGGAAAGTTCGCGCTTAGGCCCTCATAACCTTTTTGATCACATAAGCTACCCATGCCAAATTTGCGTCCTTTTTTCCCAACATCCTCGGGATTCTAGAGGTGCCCAGAGTTTGTGGGTTCCCCTGGAGGAGACCAAGAAATTAGCCAAAATACAGCACAAATGTAATTTTTTAAAAACAAAATGGGGAAAAGGGCTGCAGAAGACAACTTGTGTTCTTTTCCTGAAAATGGCATCAACAAATGGTTTGTGGTGCTACAATCACCATCTTCCCAGGTTTCAGGAACAAGCAGACTTGAATCATAAAACCACATTTTTCAACACAATTTCAGCATTTTACTGGGACATACCCCATTTTTATTATTTGTTTGTGCTTTCATCCTCCTTCAAGTTAGTGCAAGAAATGGCTATGAAACCAATGCTGAATCCGGGACAGCTAAACATTTCTGTAAAGTACACAAAATTCTGAATTCAGCAAGGGGTCATTTGTGTAGATCCTTCAAGGTTTTCCTACAGAAAGTAACAGTTAAAATAAAAAAAAAATATCGAAATTGAGGTAAAAAAAGAGCCAATTCTGTCCACTTTTTTATAACTTTTTCCAGCGTTGGCAGATTTTTTAAAACAATACGCCTGCTGGACTCTTCTGGTTGCAGGGATATATAGGGCTTGTAGGTTCATCAAGAACCCTAGGTACCCAGAGCCAATAAAGGAGGTGCACCTTTCAACGGGTTTTCATTGTATACTGGGTATCTGGCAATTCATTTGGTGAAATATAAAGACTGAAAAATAGGTATCAAGGAAACCTTTGTATTTCCAAAATGGGCACAAGATAAGGTGTTGAGAAGCAGTGGTTATTTGCATATCTCTGAATGTGAATTACAGGGTATTTCTCAAATAGACGTCTTTTTTACACAATGTCTTACATTTGGAAGAAAACAAAGAAGAGAAAGACAAGGCGCAATAACAGTTGTTTTTCTATTCTGTGTTCCCCCAAGTCTCCCGATAAAAATGGTACCTCACTCACGTGAGTAGGCCTAATGCCCGTGACAGGAAATGCAACATGGACACACAACATTTTTACATTGAAATCTGATGTGTTTTTTGGAAAGTGCCTAGCTGTGGATTTTGGCCTCTAGCTCAGGAGGCACCTAGGCACCTAGGGAAACCTAGTAAACCTATACATTTTTTTAAACTAAACACCCAGGGGAATTCAGAATAGGGTGACTTGGGGGGCTCTCACTAGGTTCTGTTACCCAGAATTCTTTGCAAACCTCAAAATTTGGCAAAAAACACTTTCCCTTCACATTTTGGTGACAGAAAGGTCTGTAATCTGAGAGGAGCCACAAATTTCCTTCCACACAGCATTCCCCCAAGTCTCCCAATAAAAATGGTGTGGGTAGGCCTAGTGCCCGCGACAGGAAATGCCCCAAAACACAACATGGACACATCACATTTTCCCACAGAAAACTGACCTATTTTTTACAAAGTGCCTAGCTGTGGATTTTGGCCTCTAGCTCAGCCGGCACCTTGGGAAACCTACCAAACCTGTGTATTTTTGAAAACTAGATACCTAGGGAAATCCAAGATGGGATGACTTGTGGGGCTCTCATCAGGTTCTGTTACCCAGAATCCTTTACAATCCTCAAAAGTTGGCAAAAAAACACTTTTTCCTCAAATTTCGGTGACAGAAAGTTCTGGAATCTGAGAGGAGCCACAAATGTCCTGCCACCCAACATTCCCCCAAGTCTTCTGATAAAAATGGTACCTCACTTGTGTGGGTAGGCCTATTGTCCGCAACAGGAAATGCCCCAAAGAACAACATGGACACATCACATTTTCCAAACGAAAACTGACCTTTGTTTGCAAAGTGCCTAGCTGCGGAGTTTGGCCTCTAGCTCAGCCGGCACCCTGGGAAACCTACCAAACCTGTGCATTTTGGAAAACTAGACACCTAGGGGAATTCAAGTTGGGGTGACTTGTGGGGCTTTCACTAGGTTATCTTACCCAGAATCCTTTGCAAACCTCAAAATATGGCAAAAAAACCCTTTTCCTCACATTTCGGTGACAGAAAGTTCTGGCCACAGGAAATGCCCCAAAACACAACATGGACACATCCTATTTTCCCAAGGAAAACTGACCTGTTTTTTGCAAAGTGCCTAGTTGTGGATTTTGGCCTCTAGCTCATCCGGCACCGGAAAACATAGCAAACCTGGACATTTCTGAAAACTAGACACCTGGGGGAACCCAGGATGGGGTAACTTGTGGCGCTCTCACCAGGGTCTGTTACCCAGAATCCTTAACAAACCTAACATGGCAAAACAAAACACCTTTTCCTCACATTTCGGTGCTGCAAAGTTCTGGAATCTGAGGGGAGCCACAAACTTCCTTCCACCCAGCATTCCCCCAAGCCTCCTTATTAAAATGGTATCTCACATGTGTGGGTAGGCCTAGTGCCCGCGACAGGAAATGCCCCAAAACACTACATGAACACATCAAAATGGTCAAATAAAAAACGACCTGTTTTTGGGGGGGTGGGGCACCTGCATTTTTGGTCTTGGGCTCAGCAGCCATCTAGGGAAACCTACCAAACCAAGACATTTCTGAAAACTAGACACCCAAGGGAGTCCAGGCAGTTGTGACTTGCGTGGATCTCCCAGTGTTTTCTTACCCAAAATACTAAGCAAACCTTAAATTTAGCTAAAAAATCACATTTTCCCTACATTTCTGTGTGGGATCACTGCACCAGCACACATTTCCTACCACACAACGTTCCCCTCGGTCTCCCTATAAAAATGATACCTTGCTTGTGTAGGTGGGCCAAGTGCCTGTGACAGGGAAGAGCCAAAAACATGTTGAAATTGAGCAGGAACCAAAGCGGGTCCAAAAGGGCAATTTGAAGAAAAAAAAAACATTTTTAGGCTGACAAGTGGGGCAGAATGTTTATCGGTATAGATGCAACAATGCTGGGTGATAGGAATTTTGTGGATTCCTGCAGATTCCAGAAGGTTCCATCACAAAAATGTGGAAAAAATGTGTGATTTCAAGCAAAGTTGGAAGTTTGCAGGGCATTGTGGGTAAGAAAATGGTGGGGGTGCATGCAAAGCACACCACCCTGGACTCACCAGGATATTTAGTTTTCAGATGTGTCTAGGTCTCGTAGATTTTTCTAGATGGCAGCGTCCCAATGTCCGAAAAGTGCAGCCCTCACCATTCCAAGTGGGATGATTTTGAAAGTTAGACAAGCTTGCATGGTCCAAATGTAAAACCAAAACCGAAAATAATCAAATGTCCTCTTGCTTTCCATAGGATAAGATATTTTAGGGTGCGGGGGGAGAGCTGAAAGACTGTTACCCCCTTCAGTTGGGGTGGGGGCATAACCATGCCCATACTGGTTGGTAGCCACCACCGCACTATATATATTTTTTGTATTCCCTGGCATCTAGTAGGCTTTCGGCCCGCCAGGGAGTGGATCGGGGGTAATTTCCCCATCTGCCCACCGGTAGGCAGAACAACTTTGTCCCCATTTATTTGGGTGGGGGTGTGGCCATACCTCCACCCTTTTTTTCTCTGGTGGGCTTTCTACCCCCTTTGGGGGCAGATGAGACTTACCAAAATAGTCGGTCTGCCCCCAGAGGGGGGCAGAAATGGCCACCAGTAATGTGCCTCCATGGAGAGCGACCCTTGTCCAAGGGGCTGCCCCTCCAAACAAAACACACACACACCAATCCCTGGTGCCTAAGTGGTTTCTGCCCCCCCCCCGGGTGGCATATTGACCTAATAAAAATAGGGCAGATCTGCCCCCATGGGGGGCAGAGATGGCCTAAAAAGAATTAGCCCTCTAGGGGAGCCACCCTTGCCTAAGGGCCTAAGGGGACGCTCCCCATCTGTAAAAAAACACAAAAAAATTCCTTGGTTCCTAGTGGCTTCTGCCCCCCTGGGAGCAGATGGACCTAATTTTAAATAAGCCGATCTTCCCCCGGGTGGGGCAGAATAGGCCTCATAAATAATTGCCCCCCAGGGGAGTGACCCTTGCTCAAGGGGTCGCTCTCCTTCATTGTTTATGTATGAAAAAAGTATCCCTGGTGTCTAGTGACTTCTGCCCCCATAAGGGCAGATCGGCCTAATTGAAATAGGCCGATCTGCCCCCAAGTGGGCAGAAATGGGCTAATAAAAAATTGCCCCTCAGGGGAGCGCCCTTCGATCAAGGGGTCATTCCACTTTATTGATTATGTAAATACAACTATCCCTGGTGTCAGGCTAATCTGCCCCCAGAGGGGGCAGAAAAGGCCTAATAATAAAATGTCCCCCAGGGAAGCAACCCTTGCAAAAGTGGTTGCTCCCCTTTATTGTTTACTTTATGAAAACAAAAGTCCCTGGTGTCTAGTGGGCATTTCATCATCCCGTGCAGAAATGCTCAAAGAGACATGGCTCTGCCTCATGCCTCTGCCTGCCCCCACCCCCTGATCGGAAAAGAAATACAAAGCATTTCTCTTCCAATCGTGCTGGAAGCCGAGCTTTCAGCACAATGGGGGCAGCCTCTGATAAGGCCAGCGCGCGATCGTGTGCTGACGTCATCAGACGTCACTGGGAGGGAGCGGGGGTGGAAGTGGGAACGATTCCCCTTCCATCCCTGCCCATGGGACAGGGGTGGGAGGCCCTCGGGAGGAGCGCTAGCGCTTCCCCTGAGGGCCGGGTGCAGGACATAATGGTTACATCCTGGGCACCCGAGCAGTGCTTCCCAGGACATAACCGTTACGTCCTAGGCACCCAAGGGGTTGAAGACTTTATACAGGGAGGTCAAAGTTATTTAGCGCTGCCTTTTTCCAGGGGCGGTTTCTCTTTTAGGGCTGAGGGCCTCACCCCTCTGAAATTCCTACACATTCACATGAAAAATATTAATTTGATTGATTTGTTGAGAGATACGATCATTTCTCTAAACAAATCGACAGATTTAAGTCTAGGCTGTCTGTCCCAGGCTGCCTGCCCCACCTCTCTTTGAAGCATGAGACGGAAGCCAGGCAGTAAATCAACTTTTGACACTGTGACACAAGTGACTTTGGATTTCAGAGTTTTCATCCCTGCGTGAGGGCAGCCATCTGTCATTAACAGGCAGAGATCCCATCCTTTCCCTATTCAACACGAAGTAGGAGTGGATGCAAGAACGTGTAACTTGGTGCCTCATCTTTGGTAATGGTAAGTGTTATAATGCTAATCTTGTGTTATTTTATTGTTCTGAGACCTCTTGTCACACTAACCTCCCCCTTGTGACATCCCAGGCCCTATCTGCAGATCGCTGGCTCCTTTAGAAGTGGAGCTGCTGTATTTGTTCCTCATGAAACTGTTCAAAAAGATGAGCAGGGTTCCTGCTCCTTGCAAAATGGATCCAAACATCCGAGTCAAGTGCAAGGGGAAAAATACGTGCTCACAGTAAAGGCAGTTATCTGCTGTATGGCATTAAAACTAGCCCTAACTTCATGCCCTTAACATTAATGCCACAAACATGGAGTGATATGCGAACAATGAACGTTAAAATCTCTGTAATGTGTGTCTGCCATTTATTTCCTCTTATTTCACATGTTTTACTTAATGTTGCATCTGTTTCATCATGCTGTATTTCTGTGCATTGTACTAGTCTGGCATAGTGCATTCTTTGACTTGTGACATGTTTACAAGGTGCTTTGATTGAGAGCGCTGGTGCTGAGGCTGAAGGCAAAGCAAAGTGCCTGACAGTGGGTTGGTCTCTCTGCAGAGCATATAGAACAATGGTCATGTATTCCAGTTGCAAATTAAATTCAGTGCAAATGTGTGTGAAGGGGTGCAGAGAGGTCAAAATATTTAGAAGGAAAAAGCAAAATGAAATAAAGTGCTTGAATGTGAATGAGTACAGCATATGTTTGGGGTGGTAAAACGAGGGAGATGTGAAGGAGTGCATTCAGGGGGAGGGATAAGAGGATTCTGAAGAGGAAAGAGAGGAGGTTGAAAATGTGCAAATGGATGAGATGTGAAGAGAAAAGGGGCATACTTATCTAATGTAAACCACTCATAACTGAAGGCCATACGCCTTCCATAGGTCGCAATAATATTTAACTCACAGTCTCACAATTTTAGAATTGAAACATTTCCAATGTTAATTATTTATAACTAATTGTTGTTGTTACTCATTTATCTTAAACAGCTCACCACCATTGACAAAGCCATACTGACAGGTTTTAGGTGTATGTCAGTTGTGTTATATTTCTAGATGCAATAACATCTCAAAGAGAAAACAAAATGCAGGAAGGGTGGCACACCATGGGAACCACAGAAATGTATGTTTCATGTTCCCTTTTACAGAGCCTCCACTTTTTTCATCCAACTTAAAGGTCTTATTTTTGTATAAATGATTGCAGCCAGCAGCTGCAGGTGCTTCCTGATGTCTGGTTAGAGTATTTTCTTCCAAAGTTGATGCTGCATGCAGTGCAAGACACTGGGCAAGCACACATGTCAAAGGGGCTGAAGTTTTTGCGCTGTATAATTTGCACATTAAAGTAACTGTTGGACTTATTAATGCAGTACGATATGTGTCCGTTTTTAATGTGCTTAGTATTTCAAGACTATGCGTTCCCACTGCTTTATAAACCTTGCTTCCTCACTAAATTCATCTGCTTTCAAATGCACCATTTGTCAATCTTTTTTTTTCTTGGGTGGAGGTCTCACCTTGGACCCCACGTTTGACCATTAAGCTTGCTCGCTTCACTGGCTACTTAAAAGTCATAGTCATCTTTTACGTCCCACCACTTTCAAATGTCACCATCCGCCGCTGCCCTTTTCAAAATAAAGTAAAAGGGGAGGTTTACAAAAGGAATTGTACTTTCCTTGCATTTAGTGTGGCAGGATTAGCATTTCAAGTATTTTAAGGTAGGAGTAGGGTGACCACCTGGCACTGAAGCAAATTCTGAACAGTGACTCTAGAAATTCAGGAAAAAATCTCAGGACAAAAGAACTATTTTACAGACACTTTAGAACGTGAAAGTGAATAAACAGACAGCTGATAACAGCAAAACTCAAAAGTAAGCTTATGGTCTTTGGCTGTACATTACATAGCAGGACTTTTATCGAAATGGCTCCATCAAGGGGTTTAGACTGGGTGATGGGCTTCATACAGGCTCAGGAGCAGAAGAAGGAACTGGCAGACAGTAATACAGAGCTGGATGCCCCCCAGCACCAACAGGCAGAGCACACTTAAACCCAAGAAGGCAGAAAACTGCTAATGTGTCAAGCAGGGTATCCACACACACTGTGCAATGGAGGTCAAAATTCCCTCAATGTCAGCATCCCCCCAAATGCTTAAGATACCCCCCAGGGAGGAACCTGGCCAGGAGAATTTAAACATGATGGGTACGTTTATGGAGGCAATGTGGGAATCATGAGCAAATTCAAGTCATTAGTTGAAACTACCAAAAATTGCCAGCAGCCTCCGTTCCCAGTCACAGCCAGAACAGCCACTACCCAGGTGGGCCGGGTTTGGAATGGTGTGGTTGAGCAGCAAGGTTCCTTAAACATAGTGTCCCAGCAGCAGTCCCTGCCAAAGCAGCCAGCTTGGGAGATAGGGCGAGCCAACGATGTAACAGTCCAGCCAACCTAATGAACACTGCCCCAACATCACAGATAGCACACGTGTTAGGCCAGACACACAGAAACAGGTTAAATTCAACACCACCAACCCTCTGCTCCACCAGAATCCACCAAACCTCCGGTCACATCCACCTTGACTCTACCTGTTCCTTCGGTGAAGGCACTGGTATGACATGTTCCAGTAGCAACTTTACCCATCTCCAGCGCATCGCCCAGCCAGGAGCCAGGGCAGACGACCTTAATTATTTACCAAGTGCCGCACTCCTTCCATCACACTGTTAGTATCGGGCCGATGCTCACTGGCCTGGCAGGTACCTTTGGCCGCTAAGCAGGGCATATGGAGGAGGGAATTCAGTGATATACTCATACTGCTGATGCATAGCAAAGATGGAGTGGACACAAGGCACATGGGTGGGGAGGAGGATGACAAAAATAGCAGGCACCAAGTTTGGCCAGACAGATCTATAGAGATCTGGTTAGAGGCCTTTTGACATCTTGTCAGCTGTAATCATGGAGAAATACCCTCATCAAGGTCTGGCTTTGTTCAAGTTTTCTAGGACAATACACAGCTAGGTTATCAAGAGTGTGGGGGATTGGTTGGTTCTATTACGATAGGGAATTTAGGAAGAAGATGGGCATGTGTCCCAATCTAGGCTTGGACCAGAACGAGGTCCAGCTCTGGACATTGTGATGTGCATTCTCCCACAGAGGGATTTCTACAGCAGGGCACAACAGAGACAGGACCCCTTTAAATCCTTCATATAGATGGCAAAGCAGGCCTTGAAGCACCCCTTTCAAGGGCCTGGGGGTGGGCTGGTCAAAAAGGTTTGTTCAAAAGTTTTGTCTCAGGAACTTGCAAACTCTGCAGTGCAGGTTCTTGCTCCTGTGAAAAACCCTTCAAATTCAGTCATAACTGCTCAAAGTGCTGGGCCCCCCACCTGGCCTCAGCATGGAAGGAGACTAAAAAACAGCCCACATAAGAGGGCCTACAAGTGAGGGAATGCAAGTGAACCCCCTCCCAAACTCCCAAATTGCCATCTGCTTGTCATAACCCAACAGTAGGCTCACAGCAATCCACCAACCTCACCCATGTAGACCAAGGGACTTTAGACATTAAACTACAGGCCCTGTTTAACTGGTTGAGGCAGTACCTGAACCATAGAAAGCTGGGTCTATTAGCCAAAGGTTTTCTGGAAAGTTTTATCAGCCCCCACACTGGCCCCAGGGTCAGCAGGTGGGCTTAGAACTTGAAATCCACCATAGAATAACCACAGGCGGTGGACAAGAAGCAGCGCAAGGAGGCCAAAGCCGAGGTTGAGTCAGCTTCCTGGTTGCTTCCTAATCACCCTGACAGTTTTAATCTCCTAGGCTTCCATTGGGTTGGACAATTCTACTTCCACAAATGTATGCCCATGGGTTACTCTGTTTCATGTTCTTTCATCAAAACCTTCAGTACTTTCCTGGTTTGAGAGGTGGCAAAAGCGCACTAGAAGGTTTGGTCAACACACTAGCTAGATGACTTCTTGTTCATAGGCAAGGCTGGCACACCACACTGCAAGTCTTTTTTGCAGGCATTTCAGAACCTAGCAGATGAGCTGGGGGTCCCACGTACACCTGGAAAAACTGAGGGCCGGAACACAACACTAACTTACTTAGGGATAGAATTGGACAAGGTCAATGGAATATCAAGACTTCCTAATAAAAAAGTCAAGGCACTGCGGTCTGATGTGGCGATGATTTTGGCAAAGGAGAAGGACACCCTAAGTGCCATCTGGGTTAACTGAATTTCGCGACTAGAGTCAACCCAGCTTGGAGGGTATTTGATAGGAGATTGGTCACCCAAAAACACCATTTTGTGAGTCTTAACAAGGGACTGAAGGAAGACCTGTTAATGTGGGATCAGTTCCTGGAACAAGTTAACGGTCCCTTGATATTGGGAGTGCTGTGGGCAGCAAATCCTGAACTGTCCTTATTCACAGATGCTTCTGGCAGAGAGGGTTTTGGTATCATATTTGGAGTGGTGCGTGCAGAAATGGCCCAAAGCCTGGTGTAAAAGAAGGGTGACTGCAAATATCATGGTGTTGGAATTGACCCCATAATGGCTACCACCACATATGGCAAACAATCTAGTATGCAGGAGGGTCCTCTTTTGGTCCATAACATGGCAGTGGTATAGGCCATTAATTTACACTCTGCCATCTGACCCATGGTACTGGGCTTGTTGAGGGAGCTAGTGAGGAGGGGCTCATACAGAAATATAGAGTTTAGGGCAAAACACATACGAGGAGCCTGCAATAATGCTAATGATGCTCTTTCTCATTTGCAATGGCAACATTTCCGGGCTGCATGGCTGCAGGTGAACACATACGTAGCACCTTTCCCGTCCCAGCTTTGGCACTTCCAACAGTGGACCTGGGTACAGGAATTACGTCAACACATTTGCAAGGGTGACAGCGACCAGGAACGGCGGCACCTCCAAGAGTGCAAGACTTTGTATTAATGGCTAGGGAGGAAGGAAAGAGCTATGCTTGAGTATAAAGTCACCTTACGGCAGCCACCTCCTTTCCTCTCAGAGCAGCTTTGAAAGGGAGGGTGCAGTCCAGCACAAAAGGACAGATAGCAGAACCCTCAGGAATTTCATATTTTGAGGGACATGTTAAATGGGTTACACAGAGCGACCTACTCCAGTTATGAAGCAGCACTTTTTCCTGTAGCCTTTGCATTAGCCTTCTTTGGGCCTTCAAGGTGTAGCATATTAGTGGCCAGGTCTAACAGGGATACCCACATGCATGCTGTGGCCTCGGTTGACATTACAATCAAGGCCGGGTCTCTGGAGATAAGGGTTTGCAGATCCAAAACTGACAAAAGGGAACAGGACAGAACTATTTGGCTAGGTACCCTGGAGGATCTAGCTGACTGCCCGGTGGCTCTGGTTAAAGCATACTCACAGGTTCTACTTATTGTGCCACACAGAGGACTCCTCACTCACCCGTCACCAGTTCAGTCAGGTAATGGATGCTTGCCTTCGCTTATTAGGCCACACAACCAAACATTACTCCACACATTCATTCAGGATAGGGGCAGAGACCTCTGCTTACAGTGTAGTCCTCCCCACTGACAGGATCAAAAATTTTTGCTGGTGGGAGTCCGACTGATATTAGCTATACATCAGGCCCTGAAAAAGGATAACGCAGTTGGGGGAAAGAAAAGTAGCAAGGGGAGTATCACACCCTGGGTGAAGGTTTAGAGGACAATTATTGGGTGAACTGTTTCTACTGCTGTTCTGTGACCCACACTTTGTAAATAGGATTGTGAATTGTATGTCTTTAGCATCAAGGCAAGTTATGTATGATGAAGGCATGTTTGGTGGTCAACTGGCAGAGGATTTTGTGAAATGCGATGATGTTAGATGCGCAACGAGGATTGCTTACACTTATTAAAACACTTTTGATGTGATGCCCTCTGCTTTATTTCTCACCAGGTTCAGAGTTTGGGCCATCAGCCACTCTTTCATCGTAAGTTGGGCACAATGGGTTAAGGCAAGGAACTGGAACCATGGCTTTCCCAACACCAAGATAACATGGGTGGGTTTTTCAGGCATGCGACGGGCACATCATTTAAATAAGCAATGCGAGGTGCTGGATAGCGATCCAAGAGGCCCTTATTTGTTAGTGATTCATTTTTGGGGGAATGACTTAATCACATTAGGCCGGCGCCCCCTGGTTCAGGCCATGAAAGAAGTACTGGTTGATATCAGCAGATTCATGAGGTCTTTTGAAATCTTTTGGTTGGGGGATCATCCTGCGCCAGTTTTGGAGGGGAGCACTCCAAAGCTGCAATCAAAATATCTTGCAGACATATTAACAATGCTATGCAGAAGTTCACAGAGCAAAGGGGATGGGGGTTTCTTGATGCACTGCCTGATCCAGGGGCACACCAAGGGTTACTTTGCAGAGGACGGTGTCCATTTATCAGAGTGGGCACAGATATATTACTTTTAGACTTACAGGAGATACTGGGTACAGCAGGATAAAGATAAATGTATTGGCAGGAATTTATGTGAGGCAGCATTGTTGTGTCCTAGAGCCAATGGCGGGCTCTTCTGTGCCTTGGCGTAGTTACGGGGCAATCCAAAGGAGTTTAGTGCAGAAATCAACCAAGTAGGGATCAGAGAGGGTGTGCTCCAAATCGACTCTCCTAGAGTCTTTACGTCTGGACCCCAGGAATAAAGAAATTTCACCTCAATAGTCATCTTGGCACTGAGCATCTGGGGGCTTCTTGCCCTGTACCGCTTCTCCACTGGTGCTAGTACAATTCTAAGTGGTCCACAGGGTGGAAGGCCACAAGAGGTATAGCACCCAATGGTGTGTAGTCCAGGTGCTCATTGGCCAATTAGGTGGTCAGTCAACATTGGTCGTTCATCCGCTGGTCGATCTAGATTGCCCGTAAGTTAACCTAATTTTGTTTTGCCTACATATGCAACAACAAACCTTCTGCAAAGCTTGCCCCAGCAAAATTGGGTGTGTCCGGGTCTTTTGTTTTTTCTATGGGTTACAGTCCATCCTTCCATGCATATCTTCTGGTGCAACATAGGGTTTAGTGGGGCTATGGGATTGTGGTGCTAAGCAAAGTTCCCATGTGAATTACAGCAACAAATATTAAATTTTGTAACCACCCTATAACCTTTCCCCTCATCTAGGAGCCCGCACGAAACATTGCTTAACAAAAAAAGATGGACTTACAAATTGTCTGTCAAACTTTGTACATACCCATCAAATGATACTACAGTTATTAGTATGTTGTCTTATATAAGGTTTGTACCTTACAGTATCTTGCCACTGTAAGAAACCTACCTCAAAAGAATATGCCTAGAGTTCCATGCTAATGGGAGCCAAAAACTTGCTGAGTTAGAAGACACTGGGTATGATTTTGGATTTTTCTAAAATTGTAAGTTTGAATTAGCCGAGTTTTTCAAGTCTCCTTGAATTTTCGTTGGTCTGTGTCTAAACGAATTTCATTGAAATGTGGGTTCCATTTTGATCTGGCCATCATTCAAAATGCCTTTCCAATGATCGTAATGTGATTAATTTTAGCACACTTTTAGCAGATATTAATCTGCAGATCAAAGGGTACAGGAAGGAATATGCACTTGGAAGCAAAAAGATAGAGGAGTATGAATCTGCTGTAATTATCTAAAGATAAGGTGTACCTAAACTAGCAACCAATGTAGAGAAAAGAGGGCAAGAGAAATATGATGATACAATCTAAGGCACATTAGAAGCCTGATGAAGTGTATTAAATTAATCAATTTGGGAAAAATAAATGTATTCATAATTTGCATTTAATGTGGGAATGACAAAAAACAAAAGCTTTATATATATATATATATATATATATATATATATATGTGACAGCAACATGAACTAACAACAACATTAATCTAGCTGAAAAGTTGAAAATCAGAACACACACCCGGGTTTTTACACAGAAAACAGGTTCTGATTTAACACCTAAAACCTGGGGCCTTCATTCACATTGGAGGAACTCACATCTAGATTACCTGTGATGTTCAACACTATTTGAGTGCCATCTGCATGCATCCAATACGTAAAACTGAAACTTTCTATAAGATGAGCTAAAGAAAGTGTAAATTAAACAACGAGGAGAGAATCGAACGCTGGAAGACCCCTAGAGCCTATTTGTTTTTTTGGAGTAGTTTCACAAAGAGTTAGGGCCAGATGTAGAAAGCTTTTTGCACGTCGCAAACAACGAATTTTGCTGTTTACGATGTGCAAAAAGCACTTTGCAATGCACAAAGCCCATTTTGCGATTCGGTAACCTGGTTACCGAATCACAAAACGGGTATGCGAGTCGCAATTAGGAAGGGGTGTTCCCTTCCTAATTGCGAGTCGCAGTGCAATGCAGGATTGCTTTGTGACCGCGAACGCGGTCGCAAACCAATCGCAGTTTGCACCCTTTTTTAATGGGTGGTAACCCATTCGCAAAAAGGGAAGGGGGGCCTATGGGACCCCTTCCCCGGTGTGAATGGCACTGCAAACATTTTTTCAGAGCAGGCAGTGGTCCTATGGACCACTGCCTGCTCTGAAAAAAAATGAAACGAAAACGTTTCATTTTTCGTTTTTGTAATGCATCTCATTTTCCTTTAAGGAAAACGGGCTGCATTACAAAAAAAAACTGCTTTATTAAAAAGCAGTCACAGACATGGTGGGCTGCTGTCCGCAGCAGGCCACCATCCCTGTGAATGCCGCCACTCGCAAGGGGGTCACAAATTGCGACCCACCTCATGATTATTCATGAGGTGGGCCTTTGCGACCCCCTTGCGAGTCGCAGATGGTGTCAGGGACACCATCCAACATTCTGAATTTTTGCGAGTCGCTCTGACTCGTAATTTGCGTGTCGCAATTCAGAATCTTCCTACATCTGGCCCATAGTGCCTTGATGAGTTCTGTACTTCAAAAAACATTGGAACCCATTTCAGTGTATTATCTTTGATACTGAGACCATTCAAGCTAGACAACAAAATCTGATTGGTTATATTGTCAAAAGCTACCAACAGATGCTGAAAGCTCAGAATTACATAAGTTCCTTATCTGTGAAGCTGCATAGTCCGTCTACAACTCCAACCACCTCATTCTCATTACTTCATCCAGCATTACTAAATACTGCGTTAGCACATCAAAAACAACATTTGCATCCTCCTAGATAGGGGTGAGACCGTGGCTTTTATCTTCCTTGACCTGTCTGCCACCTTCAACACCATCTCCCACCGCACTCTACAGAGCCGTCTTTACGACGCCGGCATCCGAGACAAGGCACCAGAATGGATAACCTCTTTCCTCTATAACAGGACCCAAAAAGTCCACCTCCCCCCCTTCTACTCAGAGGCCACCAAGATCATCTGCGCATCCCTCAAAGCTCCTCTCTGAGCCCCACCCTCTTCAACCTCTACATGGTCCTCCTAGCCAACATCGCCAGACACCACGCACTCAACATTGTCTCATACGCCGACGACACTCAGCTAATTATCTCCCTCACCAACGACCCGCTCACAGCCAAAGCCAACTTCCACAACTGAATGAGGGCAGTCGCAGCCTGGATGAAGGAGAGTTGCCTCAAGCTAAATACCGAAAAATCAGAAGTCCTCGTCATCGGCAACAACCCCTGAGCCTGGGACATCTCCTGGTGGCCCACTGTCCTCGGAAGTGCTCTGGCCCCCACCAACCACACTCGCAACTTCGGTTTCATCTTGGACTCAGCACTCTCGATGAACCGTCAAGTCATCGCAGTCTCCTCTGCCTGTTTCAACACCATGCGCAGGCTCTGGAAGATCTTCAAATGGGTCCCAACTGAATCCAAAAGAACAGATACCCAGGCCCTTGTCAGCAGCCGCTTCGGAACCACCACCAAGGGACAGAATAGACTACAATGCATCCAGAATGCCTCCACCTGTCTCATCAAGAATGCCCCCAAACACAGCCACACCTCCGCCCTCCAGAGAGACCTGCACTGGCTCCCATTAGACAAGAGATTCACCTTCAAACTTCTCACCCACGCATACAAAGCCCTCCACAACGCCAGACCAGAATAGCTCAACCAAAGACTCCACTTCTACATGCCCACCAGGCAACTCCCCTCTGCCGACCCCGCCCTCGCCACCGTCCCACCCGTCCAGAAGGCCACAGCCGGAGGAAGGTCCTTCTCCCGCCACGCCGCTAAGACCTGGAACTCCCTTCCTATCCACCTCAGAAGATCTCCCATCTTATCACAATTCAGGAAGGACCTCAAAACCTGGCTCTTCGCCTGAACCCATCTGACCTTCACTTCTGCCCACCCAGCACCTTGAGGCCCTAACGGGTGAATAGCCATGCTCTACAAATACATTGATTGATTGGTTGATTGATTGGTTTTGTTCCCATTTAATTTGTCCCTCTTCAGCAGATCTACACAAAACATGATATTACAAAAGTAAGACAAGCATGCTAATATTCTTTTGATTTTCATGCAGAATCATCGAATGGTTACAAAGTTATTATAAATTACAATAGATGTGTTAAATGGAACTGAAACGTAATCATAATGTTTGAAGAAATATCAAGATTTCACAGCAAACTTGCAATTTCATTATCATGTTTTTATTTTAAATTATCATGTTTTTGTTTTAAATTGCTTTTTTGGATTTAAAAATATTCAGTTTTACTTGTTCCTAAATACTGATTTTCCTCTTGGAATCGTCTAAACCTCGTACATCTAAACAGTACTCATTATAGCATGTCTTTACCACAGACATTTATTTTCACAGTGCAAAATCATGAATTCAGACGAAAATCATGAGTTCAAGATGACAGAAAAAAATTATTTTGAAGACAGTCATCTTAAAATTAGATTTCTTCAAAAGTAAAGGTTTCATGGAAAGAAATCACAATTTCAAAATAGCAGTTTCAACCATTTAAAATATGTATACATCATTTGCTTCCTTTCAGCCTTCAATTTTATGCCGTTTCATTGAAAAAAAACACACTGTTCACATACCCAGAAAATGATACCAAGTTTTTGCTCCACGTACAGCCTTATGTTTTTTGCCTTTTTATGACAAAAACACACTGGCCAAGCTTTCCCACCACCAGAAAACGATTCCAAGCTTTTCTTCTATGTACTACACGATTTTTCTTATCCTGATTAAGATGGAGATATTCATCCTTGAGTTTGTCAACAAACGTTGTTCCACTCTCCATCACCCGATAGCTCCCCAGAATCTAGTTCCGTTTAACCTTTCTATAAAGTTATATAGAACATGTCTAAAAAGGAGAACACCTACATTTAAGACAATATAATCCAGATATTTTTACACATATTGTCCGATTTTAACATATAGCTATCACATCTTATTTGTACAAGCAGGACATAGCCTTTCATTTTCTTAGAGACTTAGGAGACAATAGAAAAGATAAACTTGCCAGAGGTCTGTTTCCACAGATGCCTAGTCATTCACACCTTCCATAATGTCTTCCTATTGGAACAACTGACACAGCACAAAAGTCCATTCAACTCCGTAGCAGTACCAAGAGCATTCTAATCTATGAAAAAAGGGACCTCTGCATAACAGACTTGCTCTGTCTGTGCTGTGGTAAAAGGTATCATTGCGCATGAAATGGAATTCTGCAACCCAACCTAACATGCTAAACAAGAAGCTTTGACCAAGTCCGAGGAAGCCCAAGTTGAGTCTAAAACCATTTTCCCCAGAAGAGAGTAGGAAAGTCCCTTTAAAATCCCTTAAAAATCTCTTTTAGCCCAATAGATTTTTCTATCCAATTTTTCATTCATGTTGCACCTATCCTCATTTGAATGATTGCAGATCTGCTTTGATTTCGGCCCAGCCAATAACTCCAATAGGGCGAGGGGGCCACGTGGCTCCCCTCCTGGGCTGTTTTTGGTCCCCTGGACCACCACCTCCCCAGGGTCAGGCCTTTAATTTAAAGATAGAGGGCCCCCCTCCCCGGGCTGTTTTCGACTCTGGGGACCACAACCTCCCTGGGGCACGGCTGTGCAGTTTGAAAGGAGGGGGGCTGTGTGACCCTCTTCTGCAGCCATTAATGTCCTTGTGGACCACCAGCCCCCAGGTCCGGCTCCTGCTATGTCCAGAGGTTCATAGCTTTGGGACATAGCTATTTTCTCTCACTTGGCATGAGCTATTTGACAGCTCCTGTCAAGTGAGAGCAAACAGTAAGTCCACTCTCAGAAGGCGGGAGCCTGCTGGGAATGGACTATTCTTCTGTTTCCCTGCCTACTGTGAGTCGGGCAGGGAAATAGATAAAAAAAATTGCTCCTGCATGCAGGGAGCAGCATTTTTTTGCTGCTCCCTGCCTGCATGCAAGAGCAATGCTGGCTGCCACTGGAGGTGGGGAGCTGACAGAGGCAGCAGGGGCACTGGGGCTCTCCTGCTGCCTCCAACAACAAGAGGTTTGTGCCCTGGGTGTGGGGATGGGGTCCCTGGTGCCGATATAGGCCCTGGGAGGGGGGCTTTGTGCCCCCTTCCCATTTACTATCTAGCCAGGACCCAGGAGATGTGGTCCCCGAAGCCAACATTGGCCTGTGGAGGGGGGCTGCGTGCCTCTCTCCCCTTTAGTTAGTGGGAGGGCCTCACGGTATGTGGTCCCCAGGCCAATATTGGCCCAGGGAGGGGGACTGCGTACCCCCCTCCTTTACAAAAGGGCAAGGCCCAGGGCGATGGGGTTCACAGCGTTGAAATTTGCCTTGGGAATGGGACTTCTTGGTCCCCAGGGTCCCTGGGAGACAAATATGGCCTGAGGATGGTGGCCACACACATCCTTCCCTAAGAAAAGGTAGCAGGACACATGGGATTGGGTCACTGGTTCCAAAATTAGCTTGGGGAAGGGGACTTCATGAACCCACCCAGGCTGAGTGCCTTTGGTGCATTTTGGGGCACATTGGGGCCCATACACTCTAAATAGAGCGGACTGGACATCTGTCACTTTTTTACAGATGTACCACAACACCAAACTCTAAAGCTCTTATTCACAACTAATGTTAAGTAATCCAAGGAATAAGCTCTGCACACTTACTCTCTGCACTCTCAGGCAGCAGCATTGTCTTAAGTAGCTCTTCTGCTTTCCCCTGTTCCTAGAAGAAGTTCTCCTTCCTACTACTGGTGACTCTCATTTTATCTGTTGCAACCAGAACCCCTTGAATAAATCTTGGTTTTATCACATTTAAGTTCTTCCTTTTTTTAATGTCTCTCATGCTAGACCAGGGAAAATTAGGATCCTGCATCTACCATATTGTTTTTTCTTAGGTAATTCCATTACACTCTATCCCTTAGGGCTGTCTGATCAGTGTAGGTCCTGCTCCAGGATGAAGAATGTATTAATATTGTTTTTATTCTGAAGCACCCCTCTAAATAGATTGAGTTCTGTTCAGTGGTCTGCACCAATAGCTTTGAGATCCTGTTGGCAAAACAAGGGATGTGTGCTTCATATTTTGTACCCACCAGGAGGCCAAGAGTTCTACGTTCTAGAGTGGTGCAGCCTCTCTCCAGTTTTCAAGTACTAGCTCTGAAAGCGAACGTCTTGTTTTTGCAAATTAGAGCATCCTCATTTGTCCTTATGTTTGCAGTTTGACTTTCAGAAAATAATGAATACCAGACAAAACCAACATTCCTAAGGAAATTGGCATTATGATAAACATCTCAGAAACTTTCCTGAGCTTTATGGGAGAAAGTACATGGCAAAAATTGCCTGCAGTTTTTTATGGTCTCGCTACAGACAGCTCAAGCAGTCTGTCTGGAGGCAGACTTGTGTGGGAAACTTCCCACAATCCAACCTTGCTCAATACTGGATGACTTTCTGGACAATCTCAATTGCCTTGCTCTTATTTGTTGCTTCCGTTCTTTCCTGTGTTTGACCCACCCACAGGAGCTTTTTGGTTTGCCATAAGTAAATGTGTTATTTATCCTACCCCAAACGCAGCCTTTTATCTAAGAAAACAGAGGAACATATAAAACAATATCAGTTTGCTGCATTTCATTGCAGTCTCGTAGTCACTAGAAAACTTCAGGGGAAATGTGGAAGATACAACATGATCTTGATAGACATTGACGACTGCTTTCATAAAAAGCAGTCGTCAATTTGTAAAAAAAAAAAAAAAGTACCAGGGTTCCTGTCAGAAGATCACTGCAGTTGGCACCACCCATTGCTCCTGACAGAAGAGCCAATGACAGTATCATCATAACCACTAACCATCACACTGTTCAAAGTGTGACAATTCAGACTCTTCCAGTCAGCCAAAGCTATAAGCTTGGCTGCAGTGGCAGGTATAAGTCATTTTAAATGTATATAGAATTAATAAACAACCGTTGTTGTGCTCATCTCAAATTAGAAAGGCAGTGCCACCCTGTGGCAGGCAGCCATGAGCGCCAATGTTGACAATTAGGTGCCGGTGATGAGCACCAAAATCCACTGGCTCAAATTAAGTACTGATAAACAATTGGCAATGCCAGTCGGTCTCACATGTATGTAAAGGTAAGAAAGACAGACTGACATTACAAAATGCATGGTCCTCTATCGCTCCTATCTCTTCTTACCCCATTATTCTTTTTTTCTCTACAGTTTCTTTAATATCTTCACCAATTGTTTTGTTACTAGAGTCCTAGAGAATTCCCATTGACTTTTCCAATTTGGTGCTGTATCTAGCTATTGAGTCAATGCTAATCTCTTGGTTTGTGCCAAGTTACTGGAATGAAAACACACTTTTAGAAATGTGAGATAGACTGAAAGGCACTGAGCGGGGCACATGGGTATGTGACTATATTTCTCTGGAGGTAGGAATTGTACTAAGGAGATTTGTGTAGTATAATGCTGCAGTGTGGTCTTCCTTGTTGGCCGCTTACACTGAAAGGCAACTGATAAAGTAGGTACTGTATTCTATAGTGGGATTGTGGTTAAGAATGAATATTAATTTATCAATTCTCTGCGAGATTCAATAACTCCAAAGAAGCACCTTAGGCAGAAAGGAACAGCTATTGGCTGACAGCTAGATGGCCACCTACATACTCAAGGAAACAATGGATTCTAGAATTGAACCATGATTAACAGAAATTTCGCATAGAAAGCCAACTGAAGACACATCAGACACAGAGAGCACATCTCAAAATCCCCAAATCAACAGAATTATTAGTCACACCAAGGTCAACTCCTTATAAACCACCACGAAACCAGAAAGCCTCCTATATTCCGAAAGCAGTTGCCCATACTCCCACGATTCAGAAAAACAAACAGCCATAAAACCCAAAACACCGTGCCAACTAGAGTCACAGAAGAGCATTCCACCCCAGAAACATGAGCTGCTTGACTGATTCAGTGAACCCTGTGTTGGCAAGACCAGATTCATGGAAAGACACCAAGGTGTTTTCTCCACAAGTTGGGATAGGGGAGTGGAGGACCGCTGTGTCATGCTTTTTTAAGAAAAGGGGCTAGATCATTGTGTCATGCTTCTTTAAGAAGAGAGAAGATGTCATGTTGGAGATGTGTCGTTTTGTGGACCGTACAGAAAAAGTGGGGACGAGCGGGGCGGTAGGGATTAGGATAGCACAGGGATTGTATGGGTGGAAAGAAGCTTCCTCCAGAAGTAGAGGAACAAATGCGGTAGATAGACAGCAGCCATAATAAAGTATCAGTACATTTAATTGCCTCTGACTCTTGTAGTCATCCCTGAGCACAGGACACATCACTAAACAAATCATTGGATGGCGAAAAAGACTCGACCATGAAATGGTTTCTTAAACAGGGGCACCAGACATCATGCTCTTTATGATTCCTGCTCTTTGACTGCCTATTTCTCCATCTTTGCATGCAGTCCTGCTGATTAGGAAAAGCATGATGTAAACATACATATATATATACATATATTTATGCCTCTTTCCATCTCATCTACGTAAAATTTCACAATTAAAGTTATCTACATTGATGCAACATCCTTCATTAGATTATAAATTTCGGTTTAACTTCATCAAACATTCTTAAACCCTAGGCAGAATGATTTCGTAAGTAAGACCAGTTTATGGTTCTTATATTTATGGCTTAGATGAATTTCTTTCCTGAAACTTTGTTTTGTACTTGCATTAGAAACGGACAGCGGATGGAAGTGCCAACATTCAGTAAACAGACTCACATTAATGAGCTGTGAATCAACATATAATTGCACGCACAAATCCCAGCAGAATGGAAACTGCATTGAAAGCTTTGAAATATCAATGCATTTTTAATGATGTATTTTTCCATTATAAGTTGTGCTTGTTTGGTGCTGACGCAGTGGCATTTGAAATATATGTTCTTGTTATTGATAAATCATATTTGAATACATTTCGTATGACGACAAACTTATAAAAATGTATAGTTCGTACTTTCATAAAGTATTTGCTACCAGGATCTGTCAACTTGGGAGCACTCGAGACAGACAATTTATGCAACAAGCAGGGCGCACGACAGGGACTTAAGGGGTAGCGGAAAGTGAGAGGAATACGGACTGGTAGGAGGACTCCGTGAGAGAAAGCGCATTATTTTGTGAAATGACCAACACTTTTTAAGTCTTTCTAAGCAGAGTGAGGGGGCGAGTGTGTATGCGTTTTTGTCTGTGTGTGTAAAATTTTGGACAAATCCGACAGACACCTCACCATTCCTGACTGAAAGCACCTGTACCCAACTATTTATCCCAAAATGCATTTATTAGGGTGGCATGACACCCCAAACCTTTATTAGGGAAGCTATGCCCCCGAGGAGACCCCTCAATTGATTCAACAATTTAGACTTTCCATTTGACTCTCAGTCTGCAGAAGAAAAATTCTTCCTAGGCTTGAAGATCTGGCATGGTCTGCTTCAACAGGAGTATAATCATGGAACGTCTGTTTTACTCACTTGCTTCCAACTAACTCCTCATGCAGTTTTGTACTTTGTCTTTTCTCTGTTCCCTTTCTGTTCTGAATCCTTAGGAAGGACCAGTAGTATAATGCATAATGGGCCTGATTACAACTTTGGAGGAGGTGTTAATCCATCCCAAATGTGACGGATATACCACCAGCCGTATTACGAGTTCCATAGGATATAATGGACTCGTAATACGGCTGGTGGTATATCCGTCACATTTGGGACGGATTAACACCTTCCTCCAAAGTTGTAATCAGGCCCCATGTCTCTTTATTGCCTCCTGATGGCCCCAGAGACCCTGGTTTCCAGTTGCAACAACTCTCCTCAGAGTTTCTGATCTGCTCTTCTCCTCTAATGCTCCTACTTCTTCCAGAATTCTTTCTCCTTCGTCTAACCTTGGGTGTGTAGAGTGTGGGAAGTTGAATATTGAGGCCCAGAGCTGCTCCAGAGAACTCTGCGGAATTGTAAAATTTCCAGATTTGCCTTAGAATTACTACAATCCCCAATGCTATTTTATTTGCTGGTGCTAACTGTAGAACCAAGCTGCACTGCCTATGAAGTATTGAGCCTGACTTTCATCTTTGGCTGTAGTGAGTGAGAATTCTCAAGAAGCTTACTGAGCACCAGTAACTTTAAAATTTTAACACAACTTGAAGGTTGAATGTGCTCTGTCTCACGAGTTCTGTCTGGACCAGCAATGTTTTCTCGGTATGTTTTAGTCACATGATCTTCATGGGTGTCTACCTTTGGCTTGGTGTTCCACCAAACCTTTTGCCTTCACTACTCTGTTTTTGCTGAAACCCATTTTTGTTGGCATTAGGACTCTGTGCACTTGATCCCTGCTAACCAGCCCCAAAGAGCCTGTGCTCTCACTTCCAAACATGCTAAAATTGGTATACACCTAATTGTCACATTGAATGTATTTATAAGTCCCTAGAAAATGTTACTACGTGTACCCAGTGCCTGTAAATTAAATTTTACAGGTGGTTTGCAAACACTAATTTTGCAACTCACTAAAGCGTCACTGTAAAACATGTCTCAGGCCTGCTGCAGATTGTTTTGCAGTTTTAAACTGCCATTTCGACCAGGCAAAAAAAAAAAAATGCCATACCCCAGACTTCCTATTTAATACTTATAAGTCACCCCTAATGTAGGCTGTTGGGATGGAAATGTCCTCTGTATGGTAAAGATGTGTACCCCTGTCCTGAATGCCCAACTGTACTGTTGTCTGGATCCCTAATGCTGATTATTTGTCATAGATGAACACAGATCATGCGTGTGTGCCATGCCATAGGCGTGTCTCAGGGATTGTGGTCTTGTTGGACTGGGAGGGGCATCCACAGTGCTACCCTCAAAGTGGTGGAATGCTACTGCTTTCACTGGTAGTTGAACAGCACATGTGCGGTGGTGGCAGCATACTGCATAGTGATCAGCAGTAGTGAACAGGACCTTTTTACCCTGTGTCACTGGAGGGAGACCTGCAGACTCACACACCTTTCTGAAATAGCTAATATCAACTTTTTTAAAGGCACCAAATTGCTTAGATTGTATTATATGTGTTGGGTGTTTATGAGGAGTCATATCCTATGGGGTGTTTTTTTAAAAAGATTGTAAAAGTATTGATTGGCAATCATGGTATTGTCTTTTTGTTTTTATATTGTGTGATTACAGTGGATTAATTTATGGATGTTTTTAATTTTCAGCTCTGATGAAGTCCGTTATTGGATAAAATGTGTTGGCTGGACTGGGTGACATTGTAAAGAAAATTAATAAAGCTCTATCGGTGATACTACTACATGGTTCCTCATTGGATAACTGTATGATGAACTGGATTACCGAGGATCACTAACTTTGGACGCCATGATGAACTTTTGAACTTTGATTAATCATTTTTATACGTACTAGCTTCTTCATTTTGTTGGTCTGTTGTTAGAAGTAGGTGATCCCTGAGCGGTGGGTTCACGAGTGGTTGAGCACTGGAAACTTATCTGATTTGGACTAACACTTGTGTGATCATCAGTGGCCTACACTGCTTGTGGTGCTTTTTTATTTTGTGGATTGGGGGCCCAATTTGCACAGTGGAATGGAATAGTAATAATCACAATGTTGGCTGTTGATGATAGTTGTGAAAAACTATCAGCAGAGCTATTCAAACAGAGTAAAGATCTAAGTACAGGGACGAGAAAGGTACCATCAAAAGATAGTCTAAAGATGACATTTCTGCAATGGAGAAATTAAAAAAACTAAACTAACGAAGTGGTGGGATAGGGTGACTTTGAAAAGTTACTTGGAAAACAATTTCAACCACAGAGGGTTGTGAATTCTTATTTTTCCTACTTTTGATGACTTGCAGGATAACCATCTTAAGGAATGCGAACAGAAGTTCTAATCAGCCTCGTTTTGTATGATGCAAATACTTATTTAGAATGCAGAAAGAAAGGTAGAGTAGTTAAAAGTCCAGATACTTCAGTTGGAAAAAGAGATCAGAGATATGAATATTATATATTATACAGAAAATAATTATGGGTGAAGTAATTAAAATTGAATAAGATCAGAAGAGATGAAAAAGATTACAACACAGGGCGCATTTTCACATTTGCCAATATATTTGATGAGGTTCTTAAAACCAAAATTGTTCAGGGGAATGATCATACAGATGAACTAAGTTCAGTAAATTACTGTAGTTCAGTCCTCTAATGATGAGCTGGGTCTTGGTAATTTGTTAGACCTAAACTCCCTCACTTTACTTCTTTTTCCGAGGAGGTTTATAGAGTACGAATAGGATTGAGAGGAAATCCAGGAAAGTCAAGAGGGGAGAGAACACTGGAGATTCAAGGGTGGTGACCCGAAGTCAGAACAAGAACAAAACCTCAATGTAGCTGGAACGACAAGGATGAAAAGTGAGGATATCTTACAAATAGTAAATCTTTCAGATAGAGTTCTCAATGAGGCTGAATTGTGGGTCTTACAGCGTGGGCTCACCTTTTTATCCGGATAAGTATTGTGACTTTACAGGACTGCAGATTGATTTATATAAATTTGCAACACCCCTTAAATTGAAAAGTTTTTTGCTACCCTAAAGAAATGGTAGTTTTTTTTGCTACCCTTCTACAAGCAAAATAAAAAGTTCTAAACTAACCATATCTGGTGTTCAGTATGTGCATGTTCTTTTGTCCTTTTCAGAAGAAAATCAATTGGGGGTGGAGGATGTGGACACTTTGCTTGATCGAGAGATGAAGTACAGTTGTACAAGTGGCCTGTCATTCCCCTCTAAGTTTGTACCACAGGGTAACCAATTCTCAGCCATAGATCTGTTTGTGAAAAAAACAGTGGCAGAACTGTATAAATTGGAAGATAGCAAATCCAGTAGAAACAGGCACTGGGCTAGATGTCCTAACATAACACATGAGAAGAGGAAGACTTTGGCAAACTTGGGTTCAGACAGCTCCACAGTTATAAGAGAGGCTGATAAAGGGGGGCAATATTGTTATCATGCAGAGGCCTGATTATGACAAGGAAATCAGGAGGCAATTGAATGATTCCCAGTGTTATTAAAAAAATGCAAAGAAACACAACTTGGGAAGCGAGTAGACTCATTTCAAATATATTATATACATGGAAGGAAATTGGTTTACTTGATGCAAGGGAGTTTAGATATCTTAGAGTTGCTAAACCTAGATTTCTGTTTATCTTCATTCTATCCAAAATCCACAAGTCAAGAGATCACCTCCCTGGCAGACTGATTATTACAGGCATGAAGAGTCCTATGGAACATCTTACTGAATATGTTGATCTATTTTTGAAGCCCTTGGTCACAAATCTACCCTCATTTATAAGGGACACACTGGATGTACTGAATAAGCTTACATGTATGGGATTCGGATATGAGTTTTGTTTTGCTAGATGTGGTAAGACTCTATACCTGTATCTGAAATGTGTTTGGCCTTTGGGCAGTGGAACACTTCTTGTCAAATAGAAGTGCTAGCTTGATGGAGCACTCCAAAATGTTGATTGAGATGTGTGAAATGATTCTAACAACTTTGTTCTGTATGAAGGAAACTGGTACCATCGGTTCCAGGGCACAACAGTGGAGTCCAGGTTTGCTCCCTCTTACAACAATCTGTTTATGAGTTGGTTTGAGAGCGAGTATGTCTGGTCCTCATTGGCTAGGAAATGGATGGAATATAACTACTTCTGGGGTCACTTTATTGCCAACATATTGATTATCTGGACAGGTACAAAAGAGAGTCTCAATGAATATGTGGAATACATTAATGGAAACATGCACAATGTAAGATTCATGATGTGCTATAGTCCTGATAATATTAACATCTTAGATGTGCAAATTTACATTCTAGGATGGCGCATTCAGAGTAAATTGTACCATAAAGATACAGCCACAAACAACATCTTGAGGGCACCCTTCCCCTGCAATGAATGATTGTGGCTATCTAAAGTACAGATATCCCAAGACAACACTATAATTTGCTCCAGTCACATGTATATATGTATATAGCACCAGTGCACTTTTTTCACTTTGTTACTTTGCACTGCACCGTCACCAAAAAGGAGCACCTTGTTTCATGTCATTATAAGATGTTTGTATATTTAATAAAACTGTATAATTTTCAAAAATGTCCTTCTACTACTCTATATATGCACAACAGAGTAGCTGTGAATATCAAGGGCAACAGTTCCCCGTTGAGGACCATTTGTGTCTGATACATAGAATATTGAGTAGCCACAATAGCATTGCCAAATATACAATTCTTAACTCTGCATCGATATACCATGAAAATACATCATCAAGGTACACATAAGCGGAATTCAGTATAGATAATCCATGCCTACTTACCTGTGGATGTTTTGGCCCTCAATATATTTGCCCCAATATTGTGGTAACTCAAAATTCCAGACATTTAAAAGTACATGAACTCATACTAGAAGCAAACTACCCATACCTGCCTTGGTGATTCAGATCCAGTCCACTACAGGGTCATGTTGGTTTTAGACTAGTCATAAGCAGTTTACTCTTCCCAACTGCTACTATATGTAGGAAAGCACCATCTTTCTTGGCATGTTACCACCAATTTCTGCCCGTTTGTCAGTATGTTTTGCCTGTCCTGCTAGCCAGGGCCCCAGTGCTCATAGTTTGTGGCCTAATATGTGTGTTGTCAGTAGTGCTTAACTGTGTCACTGAAGTTCTGCTAACTGGAACTCCAGTGCTTATGCTCTCTCTGCTTCCAAATAAGTCACTATAGTTTAGTGACTTCATATACAATTCCAATTGGCACATTGGACCCCCCTTAAAAGTCCCTAGTATATGGTACCTAGGTACCCAGGGCATTGGGGTTCCCGGAGATCCTTATGGGCTGCAGCATTTCTTATGCTGCCCATAAGGAGCTCATGCAAACCTTTCTTCAGGGCTGCCATGTCTAACCTTCATTTACTGAATGCTAGGTGCAAAGTTACTAAGTGTGAGGGCATCCTTGCACTAGCAAAGGTTCACCCACAATGTCCAGGGCCAATTCTCGGACTTTGTGAGTGCAGGGGTACCATTACACCAGTGCACTACATATAGGTCAATACCTATATGTAGCTTCACAATGGTAACTCCGAATATGGCCATGTGAGGTGTCTAAGATCATGGAATTTTCCCCCCATTCCAAATCTGGTATTGGGGAGACAATTCCAGGCATCCCGGGGGCTCCACCATGGACCCCAAGTACTGCCAAACCAGCTCTCTGAGGCTTGCACAGAAGCTACAGCTGCTGCCACCTCACAGACAAGTTTCTGTCCTCCTGGGGTCTGAGCAGCTCAGTCCCAGGAAGGCAGAACAATGCTATCCCTTTTGGAGGAGGGTGTTACACCCTCTCCCTTTGGAAATCGGTGTTACAGGCTTGGGAGGAGAAGCCTCCCAGAGCCTCTAGAAATGCTTTGAAGGGCACCGATAGTGCCCTCCTTGCATAAGCCAGTCTACATAGGTTCAGGGACCCCCAGTCCCTGCTCTGGCGTGAAACAGGACACAGGAATGGGAGTGAGCACTCCCCTGTCCATCACCACCTCAGGGGCGGTGCCCAGAGCTCCTCCAGTGTGTCCCTGGTGTTAGCCATCTTGTTTTCCAAGGTGTGGGGACCCTCTGGAGATCTCTCAGTGGCCAGTGCCAGCAGGTGACGTCAGAGACCCCTCCTGATAGGTGCATACCTCGGTAGGTAACCAATCCCCCTCTCAGGGCTATTTAGTGTCTCTCCTGTGGGTGTCCCTTCGGATTCAGCTTGCAAGACTCCTCTAGGAATCCTCTGCATCCTCTGCTTCAGCTTCTGACCGTCGGATCAAATGCAGACTGCTCCAGGAACCGCTGTAACTGCAACAAAGTATCAAGGACGACTCCTGTGACCTGCAACTTCAGCTCCAGCCAGCATTTGCAACAGTTTCCAAGGTGTGCATGTTCTGAGTACTCCCTGTCTTCGCCCTGCACCAGAAGAACAGAAGGAATCTCCTGTGGAGTGATGGAGTCACTTCCCCGCTTCTGGAGGCACCTTCTGTGATGATGACTGAATCTCTGGGACTCCTCTCCTCTCCTGACGACGAGTGTGCTCCCTGGAACACAGGTGGTGGACCAACACAACCCAGACTGTTGTAAGATCCAGCTGTCCAAGATTGGTTGAGGTAAGAGCTTGCCTTCCCAGTTTACAACACTACCCCTGTGCACTGCGTCATCTCCTTCTTCTTGGGCTTCTGTGCTCTTTGCCCAAAAATCCTTTTTGCACAGTGTAGCCCAGGTCCTCAGCACTCCATCCTGCGATGCACAACTCTCTGAGTTGTTCTCCGGTGGCGTGGGACCTTCTTTTGTTGTGCTGCACCAACCGCATTTTGCACCTTCTTTGTCCCCGTGTCCTGGGACTCTTGTGGGTGCTGTCTGGTCATCTGTGGGCTCTCTCCAGTATTGGGAGCCCCCTCTGCCTCCACAGTCTGAGTTGAGGCCCACAGGTCCCTCCTGGATCCAGGCAGAGTCATTTTGACGCAAACCACGATCTTGCTTGAACCAAGGCTTGTTGGACGAATCCAGCAGCGTAAACAGCCTGCATCCAACATCTCGATGTGGGACATCTGTTGCACCATGCAGGAACACGCAGCCATCTTCTTTGGTGCTCTTCTGCAGACTTCTTCTAACCAGAGAATCCTCTTTTGCACCATCTTCTAGGTTGGCAGGGGCTCCTCTCCATCCTGGCATCTTCTGCGACTTCTGGACTTGGTCCCCTCTCCTCACAGGTCTTCAGGTCCAGGAATCCACCATTTGTGGCTTGCAGTCTTGCTTGGTTCTTGCAATAACTCTTATCACGACTTGTAGTGTGTCCGGAGGAAACTTCCAGTACGTTACTCCTGCTTTCCTGGGCAATGGGGTGGGGTATTTTACTTACCTTTGGTGATTTCTTACACTCTCAGTGCCCCTCTACACACTACACTTGCCTAGGGGGGAATTTGTGATTTGCATTCCACTTTCTTAGTATATGGTTTGTGTTGCCACTAGGCCTATTGCATGCTGTTGTATTTTCTACTTATTGCAATATTCTATGAATATTTACTTACCTGATTTTGGTCTCTAGTGTATATAGTCTGTATAATACTTACCTCCAGAAGGAGTATTGCCTCTAAGATATTTTTGGCCTTGTGTCACTAAAATAAAGTACCTTTATTTTTGATAACACGGAGTATTGTCTTTTATTGTGTATAAGTACTGTGCAACTATAGTGGTATTGCAGGAGCTTTGCATGTCTCCTAGTTCAGCATAAACTGCTCTGCTACAGCTACCCCTAGACAGCCTAAGCTGCTAGAACACTGCCTATATTTCACTAATAAGGGATAACTGGACCTGGTATAAGGTACCCACTACAAACCAGGCCAGACTCCTAACCTACATTCAAGGTTCTGACAATGGAAATAAAAAACGTCTATGTGCTAAAATCGCATAAACCCCGTCGTCACTGAGGACTCCGTGTTTATTTTGCAGGCTCGGGTTTTGAAAAACTTGGTTATCTGTCTTGTTGGTCCAGTTGAAGCGAAATTACAAATTGTCAGCATAGCTACGGTGGTAAATTAGAGTCTTAGACTGGCACGTCGTGTCCCTGTGATGTGAAAGCAGATGGTAATCCTGCGCAGTATATTTTCTGTAGATTAGATTCGTTATCTTCAAGACCTTTCTTGAAGCAACAAGCAACGCTAGGTATTCCGAGTGCAATTCATCTAACTGTGGCACTGATAGATATTTGAGTGATGGTTTGCAAGGGATAGAGTCGTGTGAAATCACATATTTTTTGTGCTACATTTCACGAAATTTTGAGAAACTTATGCAAAATCATGATATATTTGGCTCCAGCAGAAAATGTCTTCTGTGCAAGTTATTTTCTTATGCAACCAGTGTCCCATGGCTTACACTTATGCGATTTTGTATAATACAAAAAGTCAGGCCTCGCAAGGGCTTGGATCTTGTATCATTTCCAGGAAGGGATTACAAAGTCCTCCTTCAGGACTTTATGCCTCTTTGTTAAAAAGTCATATTTTTACCTCATACTTTAAATATGTGCAGTAATATTTACATTTTGAAACGTCCAATTTGCATTTTTTTAAACTGGTCATTTGCTTTCGTCTAACTTCAAAGCTTGCATATGCTTTAGGTTTCTCTGCTTCCCTTGGCGGTTACGTTTGTAGGCAACCTTTGAGGCCCAGGCCTTGGCACTCCAGGATGTTTCGGTAATGGCAAAGGTTTTGTGATCCTGGGAGTGAAAACCAATGAGGATCAAATATCTTGCTTTATGATACAAGGGCAGTCCATAGCCAGGGACAGGGGCGCAGCTATCATTGGTGCAGCTGATTGCAGTAGAACCTGGGCATATAGGCCAGACGGTCCCCCTAAACCCTGATAATTGCTGTATTTTATTAACACGGCAGCAGGCAAAATGGGCATTTTTCTTGCTTAGGCGAGGGCGCATGGCATCCTTGCCACACTACTGACTTTAACTCGGTCCCCCTGACCTCCCAGTATTCAGGATTGCAATGAGTTTAAGAAGTTTATGCGGTTCTCAAAGGCAGCGGTGTAGCCATTCCATGGTAGGGTGCAAGCTATGAAGGGTGATTTCAGAGCAAGATGGGCTACCATGACCCAGTTATGCCCCCAGTGGCACTCTTCTAGTATGCTGGTTTAAACATTTTTTCCAGAGCTCATTTTGGTGTCTAGTACGACCCTGAACTCCACTGACTCATTAGTTCATGGTTCAAATCACGATTCAAAATTATTGACGTAGTAGGCCATCAATGCTTTTTTCATAAGTTTTCAATATTCCATGTGCCATCTCCGCATTTCCCTCCCTTTCCCTCTCTTCCATTGTCCCAACTACAATATGTTTTCACTTAAGCGGCTTCCCTTTGTCCCTGTATTTTTAAAACTTTTTATACTCCCTTCCAACACGCTCCTCCCATTTCTAAAGATACAGTTCAATGGCTGAATATGAAATGCAGGTTTCCTTTATTGATTTGGATTTCTTTTTCGGTGTGAAATAGATGTCACTTAATATATTCAGTATGCAATGCTTACTCGATTGATGTGCCTAATCGCCTGATACATCTGAGGGATGTGCGCTTTATTTCAGAACTCAGTGTGCAGTTGGGGCCCCTCTTGACTGTGTGCAGCAAGATGCGGGGCCAATTCTGTAGTTTTGCATTACCCCTGACTTAAATGTGAGTTACACCTACATATCCTGGTTTCATTCATAAAGCATGTTATTAGGGTAGTTTCAGGAAGGGATGCTTAGTTGTGAAACCTGAAAATAAGCATGTCTTACCCATGGAAATTCATGAGTAAGTCATACCGAAACCTGAAGTAAACACACCCACTAATAGAAAAACCTTTATGACTCATTCCTAGATATTTACTGATAAGGTGCACTGTAGACTGGGTCAATGAGCCGTATCTTATCGAATGCACTGTGCCCAGCGTAGCCGCAAACGTCGGCCTTTCCTCGGGGCAGTGCATTAGTCAAAGGCAGACCTGCTGCTGGAAGCTACTGGTCTGCTTTTTGCTGTGCAGTCATCAACTGGCCTGCACTTCAAAGGGGAACAGATATTTCCCTGCAGGCAGGTGCAGTGAGTTACTGCATGGGAATGTCTCTTTTTTCCCCTTTGAAGGGTCACCTTCAGTAGGAGCACCATCTGTGTGACTTCTCAATGTAACCCACAGACTGTGCATTTCCTGTCATCTCCTTTGCCTCTCTGCTCTCGCCTCTAGTATGGTGCAGGAACAGGAGCAAAGGCCCGTATTTATACTTTTTTTTTTGCGCCGCATTTCCGCCGCTTTTTGACGCAAAACGGCGCAAACCTACAAAATACAATGGTATTTTGCAAGTTTGCGCCGTTTTTGCGTCAAAAAACGACACAAATGCGGCGCAAAAAAAGTATAAATACGGGCCAAAATGTTTCATGATTTGCATGGGAGTGTGCCCCCGAGCAAACAGGGTAATACTTTAAGATTGCACCGGGACATCTGTAGTGCTGTTGCAATGTGCATTACAGAAGGAGCCGTGAAAGTGCATGTGATTCTTCTGTAATATCAAAATACTCAGGTGCATAAAAAGTGCCATGCACTCCTGGCCAGTGCACCTAATGTAATATGGGCCCTTGTAGCCATCTTCATTCTTTGATTTGTTGCCCTGCTCAATTTACACTGCTGTCAGCACCTACTGTAAGTGCTATGCAACATCTCTGTGTCTGAAAAAAAAACTAAATTATTAGCTAGCACTCTGGGGGTCATTCTGACCCTGGCGGTAATTACCGCCATGGCGGAGGTCGGCGGTAGCACCACCAACAGGCTGGCGGTGCACCGCTGGGCATTCTGACTGCGGCGGTTCAGCCGCGGCCAGAAACGGAAAGTCGGCGGTGTCCCGCCGACTTTCCGCTGCCCTTGAGAATCCTCCATGGCGGCGGAGCGCGCTCCGCCGCCATGGGGATTCTGACACCCCCTACCGCCATCCAGTTCCTGGCGGTTCTCCCGCCGGGAACAGGATGGCGGTAGGGGGTGCCGCGGGGCCCCTGGGGGCCCCTGCAGTGCCCATGCCAATGGCATGGGCACTGCAGGGGCCCCCGTAAGAGGGCCCCAAAAAGAATTTCAGTGTCTGCCTAGCAGACACTGAAATTCGCGACGGGTGCAACTGCACCCGTCGCACCTTCCCACACCGCCGGCTCAATTCTGAGCCGGCGTCCTCGTGGGAAGGGTGTTTCCCGCTGGGCTGGCGGGCGGACCTTTCGGCGTTCGCCCGCCAGCCCAGTGGGAAAGCCAGAATGACCGCCGCGGTCTTTTGACCGCGGAGCGGTCTTTCGGCGGGAACCGCGTGGCGGGCGGCGACCGCCGTCCGCCGCGGTCAGAATCAGCCCCCTCTGTGTCTACAACATATGCAATTTCCTTGCTATATTGGTTTATACTTACTGGGATTAAACAAATGTGAAAAATCTGAATATCACATATGTGTTTTTAGATTTTAGGCACTGAGGCTAGTTATTTAGACATATTCAGCATGCATATAAATAAAACAGAATCCTGGTGTGTTGTTGAATGTGGCAGGAGCAGGATCTACTCGTCGAAATTGTTAACACATACTAGGTTTAGTTGCGGCCATTCTGGTGTGTTGCAGGACATTCAAATAAACTGAACATATATGTTTTTGACAATAGAGTTCTGCAAGAGTCCCACGCCAGCTCTACTGGGGACACACCCCTGAGCAATGCTTGACACTAGCATTTGCCTGTTGCCCCTGGAATCACAGGGACCAGATACTAGGGCGTGCCCTCAACTGTCAATTACCTCTCATGTAGTGGTTGACTTTCAGGATTTAGTGTGGTCAAACAGTAAATGCTTACTCTTACAGGTTAGTTATCAGAGTGGAAACTCAGATATGGTCAACGCATAAGTAGTCCACAATCAATGCCATTGATCTGACAGTTGTAGATCTTTGAAAAAGGGATCTGACCTTTATTCCATTAAGATCAGTTTCTCAGTAGCTATGAAATACCGAGCAGACGGGAGCATATCAAATCACATTTATCACCACCCAGAATGAATGCCTGCATAGCCCGTGAACCCATGGGTCCTGTCTACTCAACAGTTACTGCCTGGGGTATCAGGATTGGGATATTCATAAACAGAATTAAAAATCACGGTAACACCACTATTTTCATGATGGTTTATGCACCCTGCGAGCAACAGCGTCAGTCTGACCCAGAATATATCGCCTCCGAAAGCTTCTGCACTGCCGCAATTGTCTAGCATCACAATCACTGGGTCCGTGTGCACCTGTATCCCTAGATAGCGCACTGAGTCCATTGTCCACTGCAGTGGGTAGTCTAACAGTACCGGCATTGTGGTGGGGGTGAGCGGGAATTTAATGGACTTGTCCTAGTTTATACAAAGCCCAGAGTGTCCCCCAAACGATACCATCTCCTGTAGTACCGGAGCAAAGTTATGCTCTGGCTAACATATGTAAAGCATAGTTTTGTCAGCGTTCGCCAATATGATTAGAATGTAATTTGGGAACCTCAGGCCCCCTACTCTGCATGGTAATCCTGAAGTGCGCAATCAAATGGCTCAGCACCAGATCATACAACAATTTAAATGGGGCAACCGCCCAATTTGTCTGGTGCCCCTCGTGATATCTATTGGAGCAGTGACAACACCATTAATCTGAACACAAGTGAGCCCGGAAGAGTGTTCTGAGATTGAACATTAGAGAGAGGCCCGGGGTTAAACTGGATTGCTCGGGGCCCACCACACCTGGGAGCAGCAGAACCAACCAATTGGCCAGTATCTTTGCATACATTTTATTGTCCATATTTTAGAGTGACAACGGCCTATGTGATGAGCAACGGTCTGCTGGCTTTCCCACCTTCAATAGAGTAATCAGGAGGGCCTTGTGAATTGTAGGGGGACTGCTGCACCTGGCCCTTTTTGCAGGGTCATCCCCAATCTTTTTGCCTCCTTCCTCCTAATTTTTCTGACCAGTTTTTGTTGGCTTTAGGACTCTGGGCACTTTACCACTGCTAATCAGTGCTAAAGTGCACATGCTCTCTGTGTAAATTGCATTATTGATTGGTTTATTCCTAATTGGCATATTTGATTTATTGGTAAGTGTAGGAGGCTGGCCTGGCTTGTAGTGGGTACCAGAGGTACTTACACCTTGTGCCAGGTCCAGTTATCCCTTAGTAGTGTAGAAGAGGTGTTTCTAGCAGCTTAGGCTGATAGAAGGTAGGTATGGCAAAGCAGCTTAGGCTGAACTAGGAGACATGTAAACCTCCTACTATACCACTGGTGTCATATGCTCAATATCATAAGAAAACACAATACACAGAATTACTAAAAATAAAGGTACTTTATTTTTATGACAATATGCCAAAAGTATCTCAGTGAGTACCCTCAGTATGAGGATAAGATATATACACAAGATATATGTACAAAAACCAAAATTATGCAGGTTATAGCAAGAAAAGTAATGCAAGCAATGTAAAGTTACAATAGATTGCAATAAGAGCACATAGGTATAGGGGCAACACAAACCATATACTCCAAAAGTGGAATGCGAACCACGAATGGACCCCAAACCTATGTGAGCTTGTAGAGGGTTGCTGGGACTGTAAGAAAACAGTGAGGGTTAGACAAATAGCCCACCCCAAGACCCTGAAAGGTATGTGTAAAGTGCACCTACTACCCCCGGAGAGCACAGAAGTCTTGATAGGGGGATTCTGCAGGAAGAACAAACACCAGCAATGCAACAACAGTGGATTTCTGGACCTGAGTACCTGTAAGACAAGGGGACCAAGTCCAATAGGCGCGACAGTGTCGAGAGTGGGCAGGAGCCCAAGAAATGCCAGCTGAGGGTGCAAGGAAGCTGCCACCTGTTGGAAGAAGCTTGGTGTTCTGCAAGAACGAAGAAAACTAGGAACTTCCCCTTTGGAGGATGGATGTCTCACATTGTGAAGAAGCTTGCACAGGTGTTCCCACGCAGAAAGACCGCAAACAAGCCTTGCTAGCTGCAAGGTTTGCAGTTAGGGTTTTTGGATGCTGCTGTGGCCCAGGAGGGACCAGGATGTCGCCACTTGGATGAGGAGACAGAGGGGGCGCCCAGCAAGTCAGGGAGCCCTCACAGAAGCAGGCAGCACCCGCAGAAGTACCTGAGCAGGCACTTAGAAGAAAAATGAACTGGAGTCCACCCGAAGTCACAAAAGGGAGTCCAACGACGCCGGAGGACAACTCAGAAGGTTGTGCACTGCAGGTTAGAGTGTCGGGGACCCAGGCTTGGCTGTGCACGAAGGAAATCCTGGAAGAGTGCACAGGAGCCGGAGGAGCTGCAAATCACGTGGTACCCAGCAATGCAGTCTAGCCTGGGGAGGCAGGGACTTACCTCCACCAAACTTGGACTGAAGAGTCACTGGACTGTGGGAGTCACTTGGACAGAGTTGCTGAGTTCCAGGGACCACGCTGATTGTGCTGAGAGGGGAACCAGAGGACTGGTGATGCAGTCTTTTGTTGCCTGCGGTGGCAGGGGGAAGATTCCGTCGACCCACAGGAGATTTCTTCAGAGCTCTTGGTGCAGAGAGGAGGCAGGCTACCCCCAGAGCATGCACCACCTGGAAACAGTTGAGAAAGCCAGCAGGATGAAGCGATACAAGGTTGCTAGTAGTCGTCTTGCTACTTTGTTGCGGTTTTGCAGGCGTCCTGAGCAGTCAGCGGTCGATCCTTTGGCAGAAGGTGAAGAGGGAGATGCAGAGGAACTCTGATGAGCTCTTGCATTCGTTATCTGGTGAGATCCCCAAAGCAGAGACCCTAAATAGCCAGAAAAGGAGGTTTGGCTACCTAGGAAGGAGGATTGGCTACCAAGAGGGGTAAGAGCCTATCAGAAGGAGCCTCTGACGTCACCTGCTGGCACTGGCTACTCAGAGCAGTCCAGTGTGCCACAGACACCTCTGTTTCCAAGATGGCAGAGGTCTGGGACACACTGGAGGAGCTCTGGGCACCTCCCCTGGGAGGTGCAGGTCAGGGGAGTGGTCACTCCCCTTTCCTTTGTCCAGTTTCGCGCCAGAGCAGGGCTGGGGGATCCCTGAACCAGTGTAGACTGGCTTCTGCAGAGATGGGCACCATCTGTGCCCATCAAAGCATTTCCAGAGGCTGAGGGAGGCTACTCCTCCCCAGCCTTCACACCTATTTCCAAAGGGAGAGGGTGTTACACCCTCTCTCAGAGGAAGTCCTTTGTTCTGCCTTCCTGGGCCAGGGCTGCCTGGACCCCAGGAGGGCAGAAACCTGTCTGAGGGGTTGGCAGCAGCACCAGCTGCAGTGGAGACCCCGGAAAGGCAGTTTGGCAGTACCCAGGTTCTGTGCTAGAGACCCGGGGGATCATGGAAGTGTCCCCCCAATGCCATTCTGGCATTGGGGTGACAATTCCATGATCTTAGACATGTTACATGGCCATGTTCGGAGTTACCATTGTGACGCTGTACATAGGTAGTGACCTATGTACAGTGCACGCGTGTAATGGTGTCCCCGCCCTCACAAAGTCTGGGGAATTTGCCCTGAACGATGTGGGGGCACCTTGGCTAGTGCCAGGGTGCCCACACACTAAGTAACTTTGCACCCAACCTTCACCAGGTGAAGGCTAGACATATAGGTGACTTATAAGTTACTTAAGTGCAGTGGTAAATGGCTGTGAAATAACGTGGACGTTATTTTACGCAGGCTGCAGTGGCAGGCCTGTGTAAGAATTGTCAGAGCTCCCAATGGGTGGCAAAAGAAATGCTGCAGCCCATAGGGATTTCCTGGAACCCCAATACCCTGGGTACCTCAGTACCATATACTAGGGAATTATATGGGTGTACCAGTATGCCAATGTGAATTGGTAAATTTAGTCACTAGCCTGTTAGTGACAAATTTGGAAAGCAGAGAGAGCATAACCACTGAGGTTCCGGTTAGCAGAGCCTCAGTGAGACAGTTAGGCACCACAAAGGGAACACATACATTTAGGCCACAAGCTTATGAGCACTGGGGTCCTGGCTAGCAGGGTCCCAGTGACACATAACAAACATACTGACAACATAGGGTTTTCACTATGAACACTGGGCCCTGGCTAGCAGGATCCCAGTGAGACAGTGAAAACACCCTGACATATACTCACAAACAGGCCAAAAGTGGGGGTAACAAGGCTAGAAAGAGGCTACTTTCTCACACAACCCCCCCCCCCCCCAAACGAAGGACAATAAGGTTAACCTTGGCCAGTTGAGTCTTTATTGTCTAAGTGGTGATAAGTGGAGAGTAGCTCTGCAATAGACTGGTTACTCCCTTTATCATCCACTATATGGTTACTTCCCTGTGGGGATGTAAACCACCCTGTTTGAAGTTTTTTAGCTAACCAACAATGTGAAGATATATTTTCAGAGTTCCTATCAGTAAGTTTTAGTTTAGAACAGTGGGAATTGTCCACTGGACCTATGTCTAGTGATGAGAATGCCTGACAGGGATGCTGTCTCAGTAAAGCCATAGCTGGGCAAAAACTTTGTCCATATGGCTGTAAGAGAGAACAGGGATGCTGTTTCTCTTAAGCTGGAGCAGGGCAGGGATGTTGTCCTATGAGCTCCACCCTAGGGCAGGGCTGCTGTCCTAAGTGTTGTGAGGCAGTGCAGGGTTTCTGCACTAAAGTTTCTCTGGGAGGGTTGGAGGGATGCTCCATGTTAACTAAAATGGTGCCCTTTTTCTCACCCATATTAGTTATCCCACAGAGAGGTACTTTCACCTCAGGGAGTACAGCTGTGCCAGCTGATGATTCCCTTGATACAGGTGCCACCCCAGGAGAGGTTTCTCCCACCACAGGAATGGTATCCTGAATGGCAGGGTGGTTAGGGGATACTGTGATACCCTTTTTACCTGTTGGAGAAGGATTCTGATTTTTCAGGCCTTTTTCTCTCCTTTGCTTTTTCATTTCTGTAGAAATGAGAGGAAGCAATTCCTCAGGGATAACCAGCATGGCTGCATGGGTATGAAACTCTACCTCAGCCCAACCTGAGGTCTCTAGGTCATTACCTAAGAGACAGTCTACAGGTAAGCTAGGTGACACTACCACCTGCTTAGGGCCAGTAACTCCACCCCAGCTAAGCTGAACTATAGCTAAGGGAAGAAACTTAGTGGAGTTATGGACATCAATAATCTTGTACTGTTGTCCAATGATGTGTTGTTCAGGAGGCACTAGGTTTTCAGTCACCAAAGTGATACTGGCACCTGTGTCCCTGTAGGCCTGGGCCTCAACACCATTTATTGAAACTGTCTGGCTGTACTTATCCATTGTAAGGGGACAAGCAACCAGTGTGGCAAGGCCAATGCCACTAGGTGTGACAGAAACTGTCTTGGGACTGACTACCCCAGTTTCTATGATGGACCCATAAGTGAACCCAACTACACCCTTGCTTTGACTGTTACCAGCAGTCCCACCACTATTACCACTACTGCTAGGGACACTACAGTTTGATGTATTAGTGGTGGTTGGCTCAGGGGGTTTACCTGGACAGGACTTATCCCCTTGCCAATGGCCTTTATTTTTACACACATAGCACCAAGGCTTTTTAATGTGTGTATGTTGTGAAGAAGAGGAAGAATTTGATTTATCCCCACCCCCTGAAGAGTGTTAAGGATGTGAAGAAGGATCTTTGGTTTTACCCTTATCCCCATGCTTATCCTGAGATTTCTCACCATCTTTCTTCTTGCCATCCTTGTCACCCCCTGTATGAACTTTTCTGTTCACTCTTGTTCTGACCCATTTGTCTGCCTTCTTTCCCAATTCTTGGGGAGAGGTCAGATCTGAGTCCACTAGATATTGGTGTAACAAGTCAGACACACAGCTATTCAGAATATACTCTCTCAGAATAAGATTATACAGGCTTTCATAGTCAGAAACTTTACTGCCATGTAACCACCCCTCCAAGGCCTTCACTGAACAGTCAACAAAGTCTATCCAGTCTTGTGAGGACTCTTTTCTGGTGTCTCTGAACTTAATCCTGTATTGTTCAGTGGTTAAGCCAAATCCATCCGAGAGTGCATCCTTCAAAACTGCAAAATTGTTAGCATCACTTTCTCTAACAGTAAGGAGCCTATCCCTACCTTTTCCATTGAAAGATAGCCACAATATAGCAGCCTACTGCCTTTGAGGGACCCCCTGTACCACATAGGCCCTCTCAAGTGCAGCAAACCACTTGTTGATGTCATCCCCCTCCTTGTAAGGGGAGACTATCTTGTGCAGATTCCTGGAATCATGCTCTCTAACAGGATTGCTATCAGGAATACTGCTATTGCTGCCACCATGGGGTCCTAACCCCAATCTCTGTCTCTCCTTCTCTAAGTCTAGGGATTCCCTGTCTAGAGCCAGCTGTTGCTGTTTAAGCTTCAGTCTGGTCTCTTCCACTCTCAACTTTTTGAGTTCCCTTTCTAACATGTTGTCTTCAGGGTGGGTGGGTTGGGAATGCTTGGACACAGAGGATAAATTGGAAACAACAGAGGGAGATCTGTCCCTAACTGACTGGACTCTAACAACCTGGCCTCCAGGAATAAAAACATCCCTACTATGATGGGAGCTCCTATTACTACCAGCATTGCTAGGTGGTCTGCTAAGGGGCAGATTTGGAACAGAACCCTCCCCATCTCCCTCAAGGAGTTCCCCTGAGTCAGAATGGGAGCCATCTATTAACTTCTCATTTGAAGTGCCTGCTTGGGACTCATCATTCACATGTTATATAGAAACTCTCTTGTAGGGTTCTTTCCTATCACTAAACCTCTATCTAAGCAGAGACTCCTTAGGCTCTTGAAATTTCAATTGTCATAGGTAGTATTGACCATTTTAAGAGCAGACTCTACAGCAGACATGATAAAAGAAGGTTTAGAGACAGTGAGAAGAAAGAAAAAGTTTCAGAACTTTTTAAAGAACAGAGAAAAAAACTTTTTCTAACTTTTTGAAAACTTTAAAAAGTTTTAGAGTACTTTTCAGCACTTAGTAAAAGTTTGAGAGAAGAAAAGCAAAACTTTATGGTTAGGTGTACATACACTGAACTTGTTTTGTATATTATTCTCCTATGAAAAGTACACAATGACAAAGTGGTAAGTAGTTACAAGTACTTATCCCACCGCTGCACAACCAATGTATGAGGCTGGCCTGGCTTGTAGTGGGTACCAGAGGTACTTACACCTTGTGCCAGGTCCAGTTATCCCTTATTAGTGTAGAAGAGGTGTTTCTAGCAGCTTAGGCTGAAAGAAGGTAGCTATGGCAAAGCAGCTTAGGCTGAATAGGAGACATGTAAAGCTCCTACTATACCACTGGTGTCATATGCACAATATCATAAGAAAACACAATACACAGAATTGCTAAAAATAAAGGTACTTTATTTTTATGACAATATGCCAAAAGTATCTCATTGAGTACCCTCAGTATGAGGATAAGATATATACACAAGATATATGTACACAAACCAGAATTATGCAGGTTATAGCAAGAAAAGTAATGCAAGCAGTGTAAAGTTACAATAGATTGCAATAGGAGCACATAGGTATAGGGGCAACACAAACCATATACTCCAAAAGTGGAATGCGAACCACGAATGGACCCCAAACCTATGTGAGCTTGTAGAGGGTCGCTGGGACTGTAAGAAAACAGTGAGGGTTAGAAAAATAGCCCACCCAAGACCCTGAAAGGTAGGTGTAAAGTGCACCTACTACCCCCAGAGAGCACAGAAGTCGTGATAGGAGGATTCTGCAGGAAGAACAAACACCAGCAATGCAACAACAGTGGATTTCTGGACCTGAGTACCTGTAAGACAAGGGGACCAAGTCCAATAGTCGCAAAAGTGTCGAGAGTGGGCAGGAGCCCAAGAAATGCCAGCTGAGGGTGCAAGGAAGCTGCCACCTGTTGGAAGAAGATTGGTGTTCTGCAAGAACATAGAGGACTAGGAACTTCCCCTTTGGAGGATCGATGTCCCACGTTGTGAAGAAGCTTGCAGAGGTGTTCCCACACAGAAAGACCGCAAACAAGCCTTGCTAGCTGCAAGGTTTGCAGTTAGGGTTTTTGGATGCTGCTGTGGCCCAGGAGGGACCAGGATGTCGCCACTTGGATGAGGAGACAGAAGGGGCGCCCAGCAAGTCAGGGAGCCCTCACAGAAGCAGGCAGCACCCGCAGAAGTACCTGAACAGGCACTTAGAAGAAAAGTGAACCGGAGTCCACTCGAAGTCACAAAAGGGAGTCCCACGATGCCGGAGGACAACTCAGAAGGTTGTGCACTGCAGGTTAGAGTGTCGGGGACCCAGGCTTGGCTGTGCATGAAGGAAATCCTGGAAGAGTGCACAGGAGCCAGAGCATCTGCAAATCATGTGGTACCCAGCAATGCAGTCTAGCATGGGGAGGCAGGGACTTACCTCCACCAAACTTGGACTGAAGAGTCACTGGACTGTGGGAGTCACTTGGACAGAGTTGCTGAGTTCCAGGGACCACGCTCGTCGTGCTGAGAGGGGACCCAGAGGACCAGTGATGCAGTCTTTTGTTGCCTGCGGTTGCAGGGGGAGGATTCCGTCGACCCATGGGAGATTTCTTCAGAGCTCCTGGTGCAGAGAGGAGGCAGGCTACCCCCAGAGCATGTACCACCTGGAAACAGTCGAGAAAGCGGGCAGGATGAAGCGATACAAGGTTGCTAGTAGTCGTCTTGCTACTTTGTTGCAGTTTTGCAGGCGTCCTGAGCAGTCAGCGGTCGATCCTTTGGTAGAAGGTGAAGCGGGAGATGCAGAGGAACTCTGATGAGCTCTTGCATCCGTTATCTGGTGAGATCCCCAAAGCATAGACCCTAAATAGCCAGAAAAGGAGGTTTGGCTACCTAGGAAGGAGGATTGGCTACCAAGAGAGGTAAGAGCCTATCAGAAGGAGCCTCTGACGTCACCTGCTGGCACTGGCCACTCAGAGCAGTCCAGTGTGCCACAGAAACCTCTGTTTCCAAGATGCCAGAGGTCTGGGACACACTGGAGGAGCTCTGGGCACCTCCCCTGGGAGGTGCAGGTCAGGGGAGTGGTCACTCCCCTTTCCTTTGTCCAGTTTCACGCCAGAGCAGGGCTGGGGGATCCCTGAACCGGTGTAGACTGGCTTATGCAGAGATGGGCACCATCTGTGCCCATCAAAGCATTTCCAGAGGCTGGGGGAGGCTACTCCTCCCCAGCCTTCACACCTATTTCCAAAGGGAGAGGGTGTTACACCCTCTCTCAGAGGAAGTCCTTTGTTCTGCCTTCCTGGGCCAGGGCTGCCTGGACCCCAGGAGGGCAGAAACCTGTCTGAGGGGTTGGCAGCAACTGCAGTGAAGACCCCGGAAAGGCAGTTTGGCAGTACCCGGGTTCTATGCTAGAGACCTGGGGGATCATGGAATTGTCCCCACAATGCCAGAATGGCATTGGGGTGACAATTCCATGATCTTAGACATGTTACTTGGCCTTGTTCGGAGTTACCATTGTGACGCTGTACATAGGTAGTGACCTATGTACAGTGCACGTGTGTAATGGTGTCCCCGCACTCACAACGTCTGGGGAATTTGCCCTGAACGATGTGGGGGCACCTTGGCTAGTGCCAGGGTGCCCACACACTAAGTAACTTTGCACCCAACCTTCACCAGGTGAAGGTTAGACATATAGGTGACTTATAAGTTACTTAAGTGCAGTGGTAAATGGCTGTGAAATAACGTGGACGTTATTTCACGCAGGCTGCAGTGGCAGGCCTGTGTAAGAATTGTCAGAGCTCCCTATGGGTGGCAAAAGAAATGCTGCAGCCCATATGGATCTCCTGGAACCCCAATGCCCTGGGTACCTCAGTACCATATACTAGGGAATTATATGGGTGTACCAGTATGCCAATGTAAATTGGTAAATTTAGTCACTAGCCTGTTAGTGACAAATTTGGAAAGCAGAGAGAGCATAACCACTGAGGTTCTGGTTAGAAGAGCCTCAGTGAGACAGTTAGGCATCACACAGGGAACACATACATATAGGCCACAAACTTATGAACACTGGGGTCCTGGCTAGCAAGGTCCCAGTGACACATAACAAACATACTGACAACATAGGGTTTTCACTATGAGCACTGGGCCCTGGCTAGCAGGATCCCAGTGAGACAGTGAAAACACCCTGACATATACTCACAAACAGGCCAAAAGTGGGGGTAACAAGGCTAGAAAGAGGCTACTTTCTCAAAGTAAGCCCCTAGTAAAGTGCACAAGAGGTGCCAAGGGCCTGTAAATCAAATGTCACTAGTGAGCCTGCAGCACTGATTGTGGCACCCGCATAAGTAGCCCTGTAAACGTGGCTCAGACCTGCTACAGCAGTGTCTGTGTGTGCAGTTTTAAACTGCCAATTCGACCTGGCAAGTGTACTCACTTGCTTGACCCAAACCTTCCCTTTTGGTACATGTAAGGCACCCCTAAGGTAGGCCCTAGGTAGCCCAAGAGGCAGGGCACAGTGTTTTTAAAAGATAGGACATGTACTGGTGTGTTATACATGTCCTAACAGTGAAATACTGCCAAACTCGGATTTAACTGTTGCAAGGCCTATCTCCCTCATAGGTTAACATGGGGACTGCCTTTAAATACCTTTAAAGCGCAGATTCCCTTTGAGGGCAGTTAGAAATATGGAGTTTGGGGTCTCTGAACTCACAATTGAAAAATACATCTTTTAGTGAAGTTGGGTTTTAGATTGTGAGTTTGAAAATGCCACTTTTAGAAAGTAGGCATTTTTCTTGATTAAACTATTCTGTGACTCTGTCTGTTTGTGGATTCCCCGTCTGGGTTAGTTCGACAGTTGTGAATTCCCTCTAGAAAGTCACACAAAGTGGTTTGGGGTGTAGCCTGCATATCCTGATGAGCCATCTGAGCTAGAGTAGAGGGAGGAGTGGTCGCTTCCACCTGAAAGGACTGTGCCTGCCCTCACACAATGCTGTCTCCAACCCCCTGGTGTGTGTCTGGGGCCTGGCCTGGACAAGGAAGGATCTTGCAAACACCTGGGATTTTGCTTTGAAGTTTGCCAGCTTCAAAGGCAGAAAGGTGTATAAGAAGAAGACCCAAAACCCAGACTTTTAGAATCATTCTGGAATCAAGAGGAACCTCTGCCAAGGAGAAGAGCTGAAGAGCTGGAGGAGGAGTACTGTCACTTTGCTGTATTGCTTTGCTGGACTGGCCTGTAGCTGCTGCTTCTGCCTGAAAAAAGTGCAAAGCATGAACTTTGCTGTGTGTCCTGCCTGAGAAAGCTCTCCAAAGGCTTGGAGTAGAGCTTGCCTCCTGTTGGAAGTCTCAGGGACACCAAAGACTTCCTCGACCTGCAGCACTGGGAACTATGGGGGTCATTTTGACCCTGGTGGTACATGACCGCCAGGGCTAAAATGACGGAAGCACCACCAACAGGCTGGCGGTGCTTCCTGGCACATTACGACCGCGGCGGGCGGTATTCCGCCACATTTGCCCCGACGGTGATAATCCGCCTGGGCAGCGCTGCTAGCAGCGCTGCCCAGGGGATTACGAGTCCCCAACCGCCAGCCTTTTTCTGGCGGTTTGAACCGCCAGGAAAAGGCTGGCGGTACGGGGAGTCGTGGAGCCCCCTGACAGGGCCCCATGCGGCTTTTCACTGTCTGCTATGCAGACAGTGAAAAGCGCGACTGGTGCAACTGCACCTGTCGCACGGCTGCAACACCGCCGGCTCCATTTGGAGCCGGCTCCTGTGTTGCGGCTCACATCCCCGCCGGCCCAGCGGGGATGTCAAAATGGGCAGCGCGTGAGTGTGGCTGCATTGGCGGCCGCCCGGTGGTTACAACTTGCCGCCCGCCATTGTTGTAAAAGGCCCTATGTGTTTTGTGCTGTTCAAGAGGAGAAACCACTGCGCCGCCGCCAACAAAGCCGCTTGCCTGCACCGTGACCTGCCGATGCCAGTTGCATTACCCTGCTTCGCATCGCGACCCTGGTCTCACTGACGCTATCATCGAATGACTTCACCAAGCTGCTGCTCGCACCGCAACCTGAGGGCCCCGCACTCTGGCATTGCCTGCTCACACTGCAGCCTGGGCATCCCAGACGATGCTGCTCCTGCTGACGGGGCATAGATGACTCTTCTGAACTTTCCAGAATATGCAGGGTAGAGAGCTGTGAGCAGCATTTTTAGCATTGTATTTTCACATTCTGTCTAAATGTCAAATCCTGCTAGACACCTCTTTTGGGTTTTAATATAACACTTTGGGGCACATTTGAAAGGAATGGAAACAGAAAGCCAATACAAGGTATTTTGTATCTACTGTCTGGTTGCCACAAACCCATTCTTTTGTTACACCAGATGTCTGTCTCTGAACTTTACATAACACACTCTGGGTTGCTCTTGAAAGGAAGGGAAACATGTTGCCAATATAATTCTTGTGTAGCCAGTGTCTGGGTTCTGGAAAACCCTACGTTTGTTCTCGCAGACTTGTTCTCTGGGCTTACTGTGGATGCGTTGGCTGCCCTAAACTCAATTTTAGTGACAGGTGTGGGTGGGCACTACGATTAACATACTGTACACATACACGCACACACATACCCACACACACACACCCACACACACACACCTCTCAGGTATCAGAAACTTTCGTCCCATTATTTAGGGCTTACCCTAGAGTCATTCCCACCAACTAGCTCTGTCAGGCATATGTGGCACCTTAAGGCATCTACTTTAAAACACACCTGGACCTGAGGACGATAAGAAGAGGACTAGACTGCAGCCTGTTACCTAAGAAGAGCCCTGAAGGACTGGCCTTGCTCTCTCTACCCATGACAAACGAGAGGACTCCAAGGGTCATAAGGCTGACTTCCAGGTCAAGCCACAGGGGTGCAACAAGTAAGAAGAGGCCTTTCTGGCAACTGCACTCAGCTGACCAGTGGCAACTGGACCTGGTCTCTGGTTCCTGCTGTTGCCCCCTGTCTGATAATCTGAAAGTCTCTAGGTGCCACCACAGAGGTTCTGCAGGCTTTATAAGTGTACTCCTGTGGTGGATGGACACTTAAGGGCTACAGCCATGTCCACAGACTCAACATCAACTTAACTTTCCAACCGTTGATAGTTGCACACCTTCCTTGGCTGTCAGCGGTTCTGTAGCTGCAGCCCCAACTGGGCCAATATTAATTCAGTATTTGTAGGCCGACTAGACCTTTGGCACATTCCTGCCAAGAACTGAAATGAGAGCCTGGCAGGCCTAAGGGCACAAGGATCCTCACATATCACTCTCTCAGGTAGTCGGCTTCTTTCTGGCGTCCCAAAGCCATACAGATATGTTAGTTTTCACTTTGGCCTGGACAGTTTCTTTCTGCAGTGTAAGGCAGACTCCTTCACTCTATTAGCAGGCAAGCAGTCTTCTATGAACTTCAGGGCAGGCACACAGCTCCTCCAGCAAACAAATTCAGAGTTCAGGTGATGTGGCCCCAGGTCTGGGAGCCTGTTTGTCAGGCAGACACAAGCCCTGGTTGCACAGCAGTCCTCTGAGTACTCTGGGGAGGACCCTCTTCCTTGGCCATTGTGAAGCTGGAACTGGAACAAAGTGGAGTGGTTTGGGTCTCACTTTTATACACAACATCTAGACAGGGGCGTGGATAAATGTCTCAAATGGTAGAACTCAGTTGGGGTGGTTCTTCTTTCAAGTGTTCCTAGGTTGTGCTCCAGACGCCACCTTTTTGTAAGGTTTAATGTAGCAGGTAGCACTGGGGACGTCTGCATCTTGAAATGCCTGCAACAGAGATACAAAGAGGTGTGAGGTTTCTCCACCTGGTTGTCATCCTAACTGAAGGACTATCAGGGAAAGACAAAAGAGCAGGCTACATCCAGGGACACCTCATGTTTCACAACCGGTTTATCATCCGTCCACTCTCAACTACATCCACCAAATGGCAGAGCCCAGGAACACTAATCAAGAACTCCTTGTTAACCAAAACACCTCATAGAAAACCTGAAGGAGCCCTGTCTTCACTCCCCTCACTTCAGTTTCCAGGTCTATTCTCTCTAGCTGCTGGAATGTACACTTTTGCAAAGGACTAGGGAACACGTTGTCTGGGAGTACAGTCCTCACGCTTCATCTTGTACTAGGGTAGGTCAGGGATATCCAAAATGCACACCCACTTGCCACTATTATCCTCGTTCACTTATCCACATTATGCTTCCACCACCGATCTATGTGATGAATCCATGACAGGGACCTCTCATATTCATTTACCAGCCCTAGGTGTCTGGGTAACACTTAGATTAGTATGATGCCAAGGCCAAAATAAAAGGTCAGGATACCAAAGATACAGGTATTCAGGCACTTAGGCAATTAAGAATACCCCGTATACCATGCAGGGGAGATTCCTTTCCAAACAGTAGTACACATTTTTGCTCATGAAAGTGGGTTTGATTCAAATAGAGAAAACATGTAACTTCTTTTTAATTTCATTCTGATTTTCTTTTGCTTTTGAGAGACTTTCAAATGTGGTTAACCAGGGACAATGTGTTGAATAATGTGACTCAAACATAGTTTAGTAGTGCATCTGCAACACCATACAAGTACTTAGGGTACCATTTCCACTGAATTCAAATTAAGTATTGTAGTGCTTTACAGCGGGCACATATTAGTAATCATTTTATTTTTGGCGACTCTACAGGACATACATTATCCTACAGTTATTTTTAGAATTTCTGTGTTGGCAGAATGTACTGCGTTTACTTAATGGAATGAAGTGTACATCATGCAATGGACGCCTTCCTGGAATACCAACTTGTTTCCGAGTATGTACTTTGCTCCCAAGATAGCGAAATCAGCAGTTCAGGCTACAGAAACCCTCTTCAGCATATAACCGGGCGAATATTTGTGTCTCAGGTGACGGTAAAGCAATCCTTCTAATTAATCAATTCCACCTTGCTGAGGATTATCTGAAATAGGTCTTTACAAACTGGGCAATATAAGTCACTAAGAAATTTGTGCCTTAAATCCTGTGTGAAAAACGGCCTTTTTTTATTAACAAATCACACCAACACAGAAAATAAAATTTATTGTCGTTCTGTCTTTGAAAGTCATAAGTAGGGACTTGTGGAGCCGAAGTCTTGCCGTTGACTACAGATATAATCAAAAACAAACTAAATCCTGGTGATTTGAGTAAATAAAGACTCCAGTAAACACTGGAGCAGCATGTGAGGAAAAGACTCATCCCACCATCGACTAGAAGCAATTCACGGACCAACGCCATGTTGACTGAGGGCAATGTAACTTAAAAGAACATTGCTATTTGATGCTCAGCAGGATAGTTTTAGCGATCAGGGGTGAGATAACGTAAGCACTGGCGGGGCACGTGTCATCCGTTTTATAATGGCACCCTGGTCATCAGGACAGGCTGCGCTAGAGTGCCCACTCCCAACAGAGTAGCCTGTGCACCATCTCAGAGCAGCTGGCCACAGTCTGCTCAGTGATCCTGTGCTGCCCATCACCCTTTGAGAAGGCCTACCAAAAGTCAGGATACCTGTGAGAGTGCATTAACAAGTAGAGAGCATGCCGTCTTACCGCTATCTGCAGATCCACTACTTAGAACAGTGGTCTTCAAGCTTTTTTATGCCGCTCCCCCCCAGTTGAAAAATAAAAATCATTGGGCCCCCCCTCAGAATTTTTCACAATTATTTTAGAAAGATGGCAATGTTTAAATAGGTCTAAACCTATTTAAACATTGCAGTTAAGTGCTGTTACCTTTTTAAAACTGCAATAACATGCTTCTGCTTAAAACAAAGGCATATTATCTGCATAATATTTCTTTTGGCCAGAGTTTGGCACTCCCCCTGGGATCACTTGAGGCCCCCCAAGGGGGGGCTCGCCCCCCAATTTGAAGACCTCTGACTTAGAAGTACCTTGTCCGTCAGAGGCAGGAAAGGCACTGGATGTGCTGTCCTATGTAGGGTGTCCCCTCCGCCGTCATTCCAGCCCGTGTCTACTCTCTACGTTTCTGCTATGTTAACCATCGTGTCCCCTGAGGGAAAAGCTGAGAAATGTCCCCAACACACTTGGAGTAAATGCCTATCAAGTAGAGGAAATTACCTACATTATTTATAAATAAAGTACCTTAGGTTAGCGCATGGAAAAGCCAACCACTATTTTGTTACCCCTGAAGAAGCTCATGTCATAGAGGGCAGTGCTTAATTTGTAAATCAAGAGGTGCCGGTGCTCAAAGCCCTTCTCTTGAACACGAGGCTGCTGTAATTAAATCGGCCAGCACTGAATACTGAGGCAGCTTAATCCTGAAGCCATTTCGGGCCTCTTCAATCCATTTACAGCCACCCCTGCCCCTTCAGCTCATCCTGCAACTTTCTACTTTCTCCCTTTATGACTCTTTTTCGTTTTTCCCTTCCTCCGTCTTTCCCATATGTGTCTTTTGCTCGCAGCAAATGCTTGAGGCATAAGAATAAGCCCCGGCCCTCACAAATAAGTGCCGGTGCTCAGCACCGGAAACAACAAGCACAAATTAAGCACTGATAGAGGAGCTGCTTCAGGAGCAAAGTTTCACTCCACCGTGCGAAGCACTGTGGATCTGGCCCACTGAACCTTGAGTGAATTTTTTTTTTTTTTTTTAAGATGTTTTTTATTGAGTCAAATACAAGAACATTAACTTAACATTGCCAGGACAGAGATATGCAGTTGTGAATATATATGCATAAGGAATATTGTACTTATAAATGCATATTAAACATGTACATGAATTAGGCATATACTGCAATATAGTATCAAAGACTCCAAGTTTGAATAAAGAAAGAAGAAAGAGAGAGGGAGAGGGAGAAGAGCTATAGGGATAGAAAAGGGAATCAAGTGATAGCCATGTGGAGAGAGAGGTAATAGCCATTAGTTACAGCGAATGTAAGATGAAATAAGTATATATAAGAAGAAAAACAGGAAATATATTGACATTTTTTTTAAAGGAGGAGAAAAATCCATTTCCTTTGCAGTGCGTGAGAGATAGTTACTTAATGGCAACCATAGCTGATGACGTTTGAAGAAAGTTCCTGTTGAATCAAGCTTGTACCTGTCAAGTCTATGATGATAACATACAGAATTCCACCACTGTCTGAGAGTAATGTTCTCCGAAGATTTCCAGTTAGAAGTAATAATAGAGATTGCAATACAAAGCAAAAGGTCCACCAATTTTCCAAGAGGCCTGAATGAACTCCAGATATTGTGTATGCCACCCAAAAACAGTAATTTATATGACATTGGTAAGGAAATCTGAGCTATTGTTGAAATGCAAGACCATATTGAGGACCAAAAAGTAGATAGGGATGGATAGGAAAAAAACATGTGAAAGTCAGTACCCTGCTGAGTGTGGCAGCGCCAACAATTGTCATTTTGTGCAAGTTTGAGTTTGTAAAGGCGTACAGGAGTGTAGAAAAGTCTATTATAAATAAAATATAGGGTCTGTGTGAGGCTTGCTGTGCGTGCAGTGGAATGTATCTTATACCATATTCTATCCCATAAAGAAGTTGGCCAAACAACACCAAAATCTGATTCCCACAATGTCTCAATAGGTGATTTGAGTAAGGTGAAACAGACGTTCTTAAAAGTTTATAAATTCCAGCTGCCCTAGGATAATTAGAAGTTACAATCGGGTGTGGAGATGGTGCAAGAGAAGAATGATTATGATGTATAAGTTTATTGAGGGCCTCTTGGACTAGAGTAGAAAGAATGATATATTGGGATTTCATGCTAATAGGGAGATTATAAATTGCTGAGAGTGTAGTAAAAGGGATGGTAGAGTCTTTATGAGATAATTGGGAAATGAGAAGAATACCTTTAGTCATCCAAGCCTTCCAACACAAGGTTTTACCTTGCTTCGTAAGCGAACTATTGTGCCAAACAGGACTGTTAAAGAATTGATTAATGGGGGTAAGATGCGAAATAAAAAAAGGTTTCAGTAAGTTGACTGAATGGGAGATAGTGCTGGGCAACCAGAATTTTGGGGGGTTAGACATAAATATAATGTGTTTATGGGAAAAGGGAGAAATAAATGTTTCTTCCAAAGAGAACCATAGCTTTTTAGGGGCATCATTGAGTGTAGATAAATAGGGATGTATTTGCTTAATACCAAAAGATTTGTGATAAGATATAAAGTAAGGGAAATTAACTCCACCTTGTACTTTAGGAAGTTTTAATTTCAAGAAAGAGATTTGAGATTGTTTACCGTTCCACAGGAACTTGGATAGAATTTTATCAATTGAACTAAAAAATAGTTTAGGTATCTTAATAGGAAGCATAATAAGGAAGAAGTTAATGATAGGGAGAAGCATCATATTAATGGTGTCCAAGCGGCCCCACCACGTGAGATATAACGGAGAGCATTTCTGTGTGAGATCTACAAGCTTTGCAGATAAGATTTCGAAATTAGTCCTTAATGTATCCTTGAGGGTAGTGCAGTACCATACCCCCAGGCATTTAATCTTAGAAGAATTCCAAGATAATCCTGCATCAAGGAATACAGAGCCAGTGCAATGAGCATTAAGTGGTAAGACCACTGTTTTGTCTATATTAAGTTTATAGCCAGATACATCAGAATATAAGTTGAGCTCATACAGGAATGCAGGAAGAGAAGTGTCAGGATGAGACATGAACAAAAGAATATCATCAGCATATGCCATAAATTTGATGTGTGCATTATTAATTTGAAACCCCGTAAATTGTTCAGACGTTTTTAATTGGTATAGAAACGGTTCAAGAGACAAAATAAATAGTAAAGGAGATAATGGGCATCCCACACGAGTACCCCTTTTAAGAGGGAAAAAAGGAGATCGGATACAGTTTGTTATAACCGAAGAACATGGTGAGGAATAAAGAATGGATATAAAATGTCAGAATTTAGTACCTAGTCCGTGCCATTCCAATGCTTTCGACAAGTAGACCCCAGTAGACCCTATCAAAGGCCTTTTCCACATCCAGTGATAAAGCTGCCAGAGTAATCTTAAGTTTAGATGCCTTGTTAATAATATTTTAAAAAGTACGGGAATTATCTGCTACATTTCTATTAGGGATAAAACCAGATTGATGAGAATCAATAAGGTCAGGTATATAAGGGAGTAAACGGAGAGCTAAAACTTTGGCATAGAGTTTACAATCAGTATTAATTAAAGATATGGGTCTATAATTTTTACGGTCAGTCGCATCCTGATGTTTTTTGGGAATAAGACAAATCATGGCCTCCGTAAATGAGCCAGATGCAGAACCTGACATTATAAAATGATTAAGTAATTGAAAGAGTTTGGGGAAAAGAGACTTAGCAAACTGAATAAAGAATTCTACTGTGAAGCCATCTGAGCCTGAAGCCTTACCCTTGGGGAGAGATTGTAAAGCTGTATATAGTTCGGTAAGTTGTAGGGGTTGGTCTAAAGATGAGAGGTCACTCCGCAATGGGTCTCTTGGTTTGAGATTAGAGAAATATTGGTTGAGAGATTCAACTGTTGGTATGTGTTCTGGAGTGCACAGGTCCTTATAGTAAGAAGTGAAACACAATGCTATGTCTTTATCTCTAAAGTGTTTAACACCATTGTTATCTGTGATAGATTTAATAGTTGTTTTTTCTTTTCTTTGTTTCAAATATTGAGCTAGAAGAGAACCAACTTTATTGTTACCACCATAGTATCTGGCATTTATTTTCAGGAGGGTGCCGCATGCTTGTTCAGTGGTATATTGGTTAAACTCCATTTTAGCTGAGACTAGTGCTTCAAGATGTGATTTACTAGTTTTGAGAGTATAGTATTCATGTTCTAGGGACTTTATATTTTCAAGGATGGAAGTCGATTTTTGTTGATCAGATTTTTTTTGTGAGTGAGTGTAACTTATGATGAAACCCCTAGAGGCTGATTGAATGCATCCCACACAAAATGAAATGATAGTTGATCACTATCGTTGATGTGAAAGTATTCTTCTATAAACTTACTGTAGGAAGTGATAAAAGTAGCATTTGAAAGTAGAGAGTTATTAAACCTCCATGAAGATGTTTTAGAACCATAAGAAAAAGATCAAGGTCAGTAATCACAAGTGCGTGATCTGAGATCAAAATAACACCAATTTCAGAGTTGACCATATGTTGCAATAAACCTTTACTCGGAAAGATATAATCAAGCCTGGAATGGGAATGGTGGGTAGGAGAATAAAAAGAGTATTCCAAGAGGTCGGGATTGCATACTCTCCAGGAATCAGAGAGAGAATGCTGTAAAATAATTTTTTTAAAAGCTTTGTGGGAGGCATGTGGAATGAAACGTGACGTTGAACGTGTGTCCAATAATGGATCGAGAATTTGGTTGCAGTCACCACCTATTAATAAATTGTTTGAGGAATGTTCAGAGACAATATGTGAAAGATTCTTCCAAAAATTTGGATCTGGATGTGTGGGGCCATATATATTTAGGATAGTAAGAGAAATATTGTAAATTGTAAATGTAACAAGTACCCAGCGACCTTCTGTATCTTGATGCTGTGAAATGATGGCAGGTTTGAGAGATTTATGACTGAGTATTATTACCTCATTTTTGTTTGTGATGGAAGGGGAGTAGAAAATGTCCCCACCCATTGTTTTTTAAGCTTAATTGCCTCAGAGTCTAGAAGGTGAGTCTCTTGCAACAAAGCAATGTGGCATTTCAAACGAGCTAGGTGAGATAAGACACGCTGACGTTTAATGGGGTGTTTAAGCCCCTTAACATTCCAAGTAACAGTTCTAAGTTGCATAACAAGAAGTATTAACCCCTTAGCTGCTGGGCCGTTTCCCCCCCCAGTGCTGAGCCCTTTTTTGGCTATTTGGGGTAGTTCGCGCTTAGGCCTTCATAACTTTTTGTCCGCATAAGTTATCCACGCCAAATTTGCGTCCTTTTTTTCCAACATCCTAGGGATTCTAATGGTACCCAGAGTTTGTGGTTTCCCCTGGAGAAGACCAAAAAATTTGCCAAAATACAGTGAACATTTTGTTTTTTCCAAAAAAATGGGAAAAAAGGGCTGCCAAAGAAGGCTTGTGGTTTTTTCCCTGAAAATGGCATCAACAAAGGGTTTCTGGTGCTAAAATCACCATCTTTCAGGAACAGGCAGACTTGAATGAGAAAACCACATTTTCCAACACAAATTTGGCATTTTACTGAGACATACCCCATTTTTACAATTTTTTATGCTTTCAACCTCCTTCCAGTTAGTGACAGGAATGGGTGTGAAACCAATGCTGGATCCCGGAAAGCTGAACATTTCTGAAAAGTAGACAAAATTCTGAATTCAGCAAGGGGGCATTTGTGTAGATCCTACAAGGTTTTCCTACAGAAAATAACAGCTGAAATAAAAAAATATTGAAATTGAGCTGAAAACAATAGCCATTTTGCTTTATGTTTTACTCTGTAACTTTTTCCTGCAATGTCAGATTTTTTAAAGCAATATACCGTTATGTCTGCTGGACTCTTCTGGTTGCGGGGATATGTGGGGTTGTAGGTTCATCAATAACCCTAGGTACCCAGAGCCAATAAATGATCTGCACCCTGCAGTTGGTTTTCATTCTATACTGGGTATACAGCAATTCATTTGCTGAAATATGAAGAGTGAAAAATAGGTATCAAGAAAACCTTTGCATTTCCAAAATGGGCTCAATATAAGGTTTTGAGGAGCAGTAGTTATTTGCACATCTCTGAATTCCGGGGTGCCCATACTAGCATGTGAATTGCAGGGCATTTCTCAAATAGACGTCTTTTTTACACACTCTCTTATATTTGGAAGGAAAAAATGCAGAGAAAGATAAGGGGCAATAACACTTGTTTTGCTATTCTATGTTCCCCCAAGTCTCCCGATACAAATGATACCTCACTTGTGTGGGTAGGCCTAGCACCTGCGACAGGAAATGCCCCAAAACACAACGTGGACACATCCCATTTTTTGACAGAAAACAGAGCTGTTTTTTGCAAAGTGCCTACCTGTAGATTTTGGCCTCTAACTCAGCCTGCACCTAGGGAAACCTACCAAACCTGTGCATTTTTTAAAACTAGAGACCTAGGGGAATCAAAGATGGGGTGACTTGTGGGGCTCTGACCAGGTTCTGTTACCCAGAATCCTTTGCAAACCTCAAAATGTGGCTAGAAAAACCAGTTTTGCTCGCATTTCGGTCACAGAAAATTCTGGAATCTGAGAGGAGCCACCAATTTCCTTCCACCCAGCGTTTCCCCAAGTCTCCCGATAAAAATTATACCTCACTTGTGTGGGTAGGCCTAGCGCCCGCGACAGGAAATGCCCCAAGACACAACGTGGACACATCACATTTTTTCATAGAAAACAGTGCCTACCTGTGGATTTTGGCCTCTAGCTCAGCCGGCACCTGGGGAAACCTAACAAACCAGCACATTTTTTAAAACTAGAAACCCAGGGGAATCAAAGATGGGGTGACTTGTGGTGCTCTGACCAGGTTCTGTTACCCAGAATCCTTTGCAAACATCAAAATTAGGCCAAAAACACTTTTTTCTCTCATTTCGGTGACAGAAAATTCTGGAATCTGAGAGAAGCCACAAATTTCCTTCCACCCAGCATTCCCACAAGTCTCCCGATAAAAATGGTACCTCACTTGTGTGAGTAGGCCTGGTGCCAGCGACAGGAATAGATCACACAACGGTCAATGTTGGTCCTTACATGAGGCAGCTGTTGACCCTGGGGTGATCCATTCCTGACGCAGGCACTAGGTGTAGGCACTCAAGTGGGGTAGTGTTTTTATCAGGACAGGTGAGGAATCACTGGGTGGTAGGAATTTTGTGGATCCCAGCATATTCCTGTAGTTTGTGTGACAGAAATGCGAGAAAAATAGAGTTTTTATTCAACATTTCAGCTTTGCAGGGTATTCTGGGTAAGAAAACTTTGGGGAATCCACACAAGTCACACCTCTGTGGACTCCCCCCAATGTCTAGTTTCCAGAAATGTTTGGGTTTAGTGTGTTTCTCTATATGGCCGCCGAACCCAGGACCAAAAACACAGATGCCTGCCTTACAAAACCAGTTTGTTTTGCGATAGATAATTTTGATGTCTCCACAATACGATTTGGGTGGTGGAATTTTGGGGCTGAACTAAATTGGGGAGGTCCCAAGAGAGCACTCTCTCTCTCTGCTTGCCGCCGCATTCACCTGCTCTCTGGGTCGGGCTAACCCACTATTACCCAGTTACACAGACTGCTTGCGAAGGGACAGCAGGACTGTCCTCATCACCTCCCTCATAATGTACTGGAAGAGGAGTTATCGAATGGGACTCCTCCGACTGAAAAATCACTCCCAGAGTCTGCGCCATTGTCCTATCACTCAGATGCTGTCTCAGTATCGGATGTCTCAGTCTCTGATCCTATGTCAGAGCTGTCCTCTATAACCCGAGTGACGGCAGCAGTCATCCATCAAGATGCCATCTCTGCTATTGGCTAAACTGTTGCTCTAAAACACTAGCCTACGTAGACAGTCACAAAATCGATGGTGTGTGTGAGATACGTGCAACAGTAGAGGCCACCTTACCTGCGCTTCTTCCCTCAATCAGCACGTTCTTTCAAGACACTCAAAAAACACCTTGTCACATACCATTCGTCACAGTCTTTAGCACCTCCTGCGCCCAGTCCAACAATCATTATTGGTGCTCCCACTCCCTCCTCCTCGGATTCCCTCATTACCACCCAGCAAAAATGCTCTTCATTTCTCTATAGCCGCCCTCCGCCCTGCACATACATTTCATTTGATTTATAGCGCAGGTAATGGCTGACTTTACTAATGTACTCAGCTATTTACATAAAATACAGATTTGCTCTTTGCAGTAGGCATATAAACCTTCTGCGCTTCTTTATGGCACTAAAACTGCCACTAGACAAGTCTGACCATTTTGTAGCAGAAACATAATCACAATACTTACTTGACTTTTTTATTGCTGCCTAAAAGCTACAGTTGAAAAGCGTCAGTTGAAGTATGTGCATTGCTTTGAAGACGCAAGCTGCAACTGCAAGGCAACTGGTGGCAAATCTATCTATATATATATATATATATATATATATATATATATATATCACTTTTATATGTGGGTCTGGTTTTCCTGGGGACCGATCGCAGCCCCCAGGGAAACCACACACATATTGACAAAAGTGATATATATATAGATATATCTAGAGAGATAGATCTATATATATATCTACATAGATATATCTATATATATATATATATATATATATATATATATACATACACACACATATATCTATAGATCTATCTATAGATATATCCATGTACATAGATATATCTACATAGATATATCTATATATATATATATATATATATATATATATATATATATATATATATATATATATACTTTTTATAGTTGTTTTATGGTTTCCTTGGGGGCCAAAATGGCCCCCAGGGAAACCCTACAACAACTAAAAAAAATATTGCCCCCACAGGGGGTCGCCCTGCCCACGGGCGACCCCCTGTCCATTAATTTTTTTATTTTTGTTTAAAAAAAAAGGAGGCACCTACCTTTAAAAAAAAAAAAAATGCCCCCGGGGGGGTCCCGTTTTCCGAGGGGGCGGACCCCCCCAAGTGAAATCCCTGGTGTCTAGTGGTGTTTCCTGTCCCCCGATCGCAGCTGTGCTGCGATCGGGGGCCAGGAAACACTTTCAGAAGGCCTCGTAAGAAAGGGGAGACTCTCCCCTTTCTTACGAGGCCTTCCCGAACGTGGGGAAGGTCGTTTGTGGCCATTTTCCCCATCGGAGCAGGAAGCGGCCGCAAGGCTGCTTCCTGCTGCGATGGGGAAATCCACATAGTAATGTCAGCATGCCGTCACAAAGGTGCGGGTGGGGGGCGGGGGGAGACACGGAAGAGCTTCCGTGTCTCCCAGGGATAAAAAAAAATAAAAAATCCTTTATTAACCCTCTCTCTGGTGTCGGCCACTGGTTGTGACCCGCACCAGGGAGGTAGTGTGGGTGTTGGCCAGTGGCCGACGCCCGCACTTAAGAGGTTAATAAACAACTGCTATAACAAGGAAAAAACTAGGCATATCAATTTTGCAAAAGCAAAGAAATGGGAAAGAAACAAGATAGTAAAGAAAAATAAAAGGAGGAAGATGACCTCCAGAAGTTGTATATACATGGATGTGGCAATACAGGGACTAAAGTCCACGAAATCTAAAGAAAACAAGATAGAAAGTGAATACCCCGAAAGGTAGAGGGACAGCGGAGAACCTGAAAAGACAGGAAAGCGTGGCTTCAGCACAAGAAAAGTGATATTAGATATTAAAACATATGAAGGCGAGTTTCATGGAAGAAAAAAAAAAAAACATACAAACGAAAAATTTACCATTCAGGAGACCAAATAACGTAATAACTACAGTAAAGGACTGTGACATGAAAAACAATAAAAATCAAAGCTTACCAGTGGAACATGTAGGAGAACAGTTTGGATGGTGAGAAAGGAATACGGTTGGGAAAGGAACATGAGGATTGCACAAAGAACACTATATATAAGAAAATAAGAAGATGCAGAGAAGGAAAACCATTGATATAAATATTAAACATAACCATTACTATTAAACTGTCCAGAAAAAAAAAAAAAAAAGAAAGGACATTAAAGACAAATTAAATTATATCTTCAGGTAATTGCAGATGCTCCTAGTTCCATTGCTTCTGTTTTGTGTTGGTTAATAAACGTTTGTAGTGCTGAAGGTTCCTCAAACGAGTAAGATTTGTCCTTGAATGTAATTTTGAAAAGGCATGGATGAAGAAGACCATATAGAATATTCAAGGATTTGAGTTGTGGACGTAAGTCCAAAAACTGTTTGCGACGTGCAGCTGTAGCAGGAGAGAAGTCTTGTGTGAAAAACACTTTATGACCTGACCATTGCAAAGAGCCCATCTTTTTGGCTTCCGAGAGTATTTGCATCAAGTCAGTAAATTGGAGAAAGAGAATAATAATTCCTCTAGGATGTGCATGAGGGCCAGTTGAAGTCTGTGGACCTAAACGATGTGCCTGTTGGATAGCGAGGGAAGAGGTAGATGACAAGCGAAGAATTGAAGGTATTGCTTTTTGAAGGAATGCAATCATGTTAGAGCCTTCCGAACCTTCTGGAGTCCCAAAAAGGTGAAGATTATTTCTCCTATACCTGTTTTCTAAGTTTTCAGCAAGCCTTTTAAGTTGACCTATGTCTTTAGAGATCTGAGGATTGACAGTGTTACAATCTTCAAGGTTACTGACTCTCTGTTCCAGAGTACAAATTTGTTGTTCGTGTTGGACCATTGCTCCTCAATACGTTGCAAAGAGGCATTAGTGTCCATCATAGAGGGCTTTAGTGCATGCAATTCCTCCATGACATCATCTAGAGTAAGATGTGTAGGTGATTTTGAGAGAGAATCAAGGTCTTTTTTGGGGCGCTTGACGGAGGAGGTGCTAGATGTTTTTTTCGCAATTGCGCCAGCAGCATGAGATGAAGAGGCGCTATCCTTTAAAAAGACTGCAGCACTATCCATTGTTAAAGATGATGGTAGAGAAGATTTAGTTATATGTGTGCGCACCACTCGAAGAGGATTATTAGACTTGGAGAAAGATGATGACTGGCAACTCTGAGAATTATGTGGTCTCCCCATAAAAGCCAGCAGCAATTTGGTAATAGGAAGCCAGCAATGTGAGGTGTCGATGAAATTATATTATGATGAGAAGCTGCTGCCAGAAGTTTCCAACAACAGAGCAAAATATAATAAAAAATATATAAATAGAAAATCCTAAATTATTCTCTCATAACAGGCATGACAGAATACCACAAGAGCAAAGCACTTTACTGCACATAGTCAAACAATTGGTGTCTAGTTTTAAGGGAACATTCTGAAAAGGAAAAAATCCCCTCCATCAAAGGAAAGCATTTATCATGTTATGAAGAGCAATTTGAAAGTGCTCCTCGACAAGAGCTGCCAGTGAATGCTGAAAGTTGAAAACCTCAGCTAAATGTGTTTGAAGAGAGAGGTCAAAAGTTCAGCTGGCTGTCAGAAGGTAATAAATATTCCATTGCAGAGGAAACTAGATTTGTAGAATCACATCCAGGCAAGCAGTTAAAAGTCAAAAAGAAACATCTCTGTGAAAGTTTAGGTTTGTGCAGAGGCTTACAAAGGAGCAGATAGGCCCTCACATGAAGTCTCTGAAATTACTTCAAAACACAATGTCTCTGTAAGATAAAGGCAAATTCATGCAGCCACAGTGCTCCGGTGCTCACAAATGCTAAGTGCTGAAGCCTCACGGAGCTCTAAAGAGCAGCGGCCATCTGGCGTGACCTCCAGCCACACCCCCCTGAGTGAGAGTTTTGACTTCAATTTATTCAAGGGTTTGGTGAAAGGTCTCAAGGTCCGAACCTTCCCTACTCTGAGGCAAGAGCTAAATGGTGACCTTTCAGATATGCAGTGAGTAGGGTGCCCAGCTAAATTTAATTGAGAGTAAGCACAAATCCCTTGCATGGGGGATTCAAAAGATACGTTTTACAACAGAGAAAACTGTAATACATGAACCCAAATAGTGCACTTTACAACACTTTTTGGCAAACAAACTGACTAAAAGCCTTATCTCTAACAGCAGTTCTGAAGAGGCACATTTATGCAGAACCTCGTGGTTGCAGATGAAGTCCAACCATCTCCAGAGGCATTTAAAGGGCTGTCTCGCCAAAGAAAAGTCTGAAAGAAATAGGACCTAACAGTGCATTGGTCAGCACAATCTTTGAAGGAGTTTGACTAAGAAGTCAAGGAATTTTCTTTAGTGCACAGAAGGGGATATAATCACAGAACATTCAGGGAAGATGTAAAATAAAGTTGTAACTGGGAAACTTTACACATTAAGATTTAAAAACCTAATCACTAGGCTAAAGAGAACACTGTGAATAATAATAACTCACCTACTCGGAGAGAAAAACTAACTTCTTTGGGGAGAGAATAGTTTTTTCATATATAGCGGAATTGACTTTGTGAAGGTTTCTTGCTGATCAGTCTACACTGCCAAATATATTTACACAAGGTAAATATAAGGGAATGGAGAAACTGCATCATTGGGATGGAGCTCCATTACTGTGGCAAACAAATAAGTAACCACAGAAGGACTACTTTCTGTCTAATGTGTCTCTTGGGAGAAACAGGTGTAGCAGAATAGGAAGAGATGTTTAGTGATGCCTTTTCGCCCTCCTGTCACAGCACATTCCCCCTCCTTCCTCTCTACCACCTGGGCGGCCTGCATTAATATTTGGGCTTTTAGCACAAATCCAGTTGCAACCTTCTTTCCCTTCAGTACTGCTGGTTGTTTTAGTGGTGGGATTAAAACAATCTTCTATGGTGACATTAGGTGGAGCATCGAGGAGACTGGGATGATCACCTCTAAATGTAGGTACTATTATCATAGCTTGACACTCTGATTGCAGCTTAATGATTGTGATGTTTGAGTATTTATAACATTTTTGATAACTGAGTGATTACTTAGGTCAATTATTTTAATCTGTTGCCATGATAATGTAATGGACAGAGCTGAGCAAGTCTATTTAGAGGATCCATTTGACTCTACTAGCTATCTTTTCCCTTTGGAATTTGACTTTACATGCCTGACTAGCATGCCTGAGACGTTTACCAACAAAACTGTAGACCCAAATATATCAGAAGCCAATCGAGGAGAAGAAAGCTAGGGTTGCAGTAAATAGAGAGCCTAGATATGGATTTTTCTGTCTGGACTTCCCTTTGTGACACTAAATGTCCACTCTTGAAACTCTCAGCTTTGAGATATGTCCTGCAACTCCCTTATGAGACCAGTCACTATCCTGCTTTTTTTCTGATAAAGTAAGATGGTGACCTTCATCATTTCACCTCATTAGCAGGCCCTTCACCCAAATCTTCAGTCTCTCTACCTATCACCTCACCTCACCTGTACGATGGTTCGCATCTCTTCAGAAAGAGCTCCCTACCCAGGGTTCTTTGTGTGATCCCCACTAATCACTCATCAGTGTTAGAAGAACGCCCCATGCAGCTCTAGGGATAAGACATCAGTCACTAGAACTCAAGCAATGTTTAAACATCTGCCAGTGTTGTGCGTCTTGCCTTATTTCTGCTTTTGGGGCACCTCAAATTATACATTTATTTGTGTTCTTAATATCACTTATGTAAATGTTATAGTGCGTGATTTTGTTTATATTTTAGCGTGCATGTATTTAAAGTTCAATTATATTTTCTGTATGTTGCTAGTGAATAAATATGTCGTATATAATCCTATATTATCATATTTACAGAGAAACGCAATAGTCTTAGAAAAATAATGTTCTCATAATAATGCTGAGAAATAGTATATAAAACTCAAGCGAGAGCCTCTCAGGGAAAGTGAAGCTACAGGCATTGCTGAAAAAGGTATTGTCCTATAAGAGTTTTATGTCAATGTTGCACATTGGAGCTGGCTATCTGCTGGTCTTGAGTCATTTCCTCTAAGGTTCCAAGATGCATGTTCATTCCTTCCAAGGTTCCAAGATGCATGTCAGAAGTACAGACCTCACAACATGCTCATCTCTCATTCAGACTTATTCAGATATTTTGATGGGAGTTAGAATATACAGGACTAACAACCAACAATCTCCTGCTAGTCACACAGCAGCAACAATGAGCATGCTGCACAAGATGGCTAGCTGTGCTTCGGCCAACCATCCTCTAAACATGACCATTAATCCTAATGTGCCGCATAAAGTGAGTTGTGCAATTATTACCTACTTTATTTCTTTATCTCATCCTGCTCATTTAAAGTAGGAGCTTTGCCTCACGTTTGGCAGATCACATTGCTCAGGCCTCAGCAGCACTTATATATAGTGATAATAAGGCCACATAATCCAGTAATATCAATAATCAAATACGTACACATGAACTGTAGTATAGTTGCCACAGTAGCAACAACATGCCCTCCCTAACCCAAATAATTACCCCATTCCTTTAACAATCAGTGTCCTAAATTAGCATACAATAGCACTCATATATCAGTTTGAACCATTATGTAAATGCATTTTATTGAAAATATCAGATTATCTTTTTGAGTAGTTTTTTTTCTTAATGCCAATAATAATTTTCTGAAAGTACCATCGTACCATTTCAATAAGTATAGTACTTTTGTCCTCAAACATCACCTTGTCATTTTCCTACTATATACCTTTATCCTCAAATATAATATTAGCTTTGCATGTTTTTAAATAAGCTTGCATCTTCCCTATTTGTATGTATTTTTTGTTTTTAAAAATACACTTATTTTGTTTCCAAATGCCAACTTTTCATTCTCTAAACAACACTTCTTTTGTTCCCAAAACCAGCCTGTTTTTCATATAAATGCATTTATTTATAATTAATTCAGTTTTAGTAAACACGTTTACAAATGATCGTCATCAAGCCCCGTATTAACCCCTTTTTTGGGACAGAGCAAGGCCGCCTGTATGATTCTGAAAAGCGTAGCACCTGCACTGAAGTCCCCAAAGCAATCTATAGTGTTTCTTACCTTAGCACATATTTTGATCATGCATGTGTGCCAAGGCCTGCCAGTGTAGTGGAATGGGACCCGTGTAGAATGAGAGGCGGCTGTTGAGGTATTCGGGCCCATGTCGTGAAGTGCTTTGTGTGCATGGGTGAGGAGCCTGAAGGTGATCCTCTTGTCGATGGGGAGCCAGTGCAGGTGTTTCAGGTGGGCGGATATGTGGCTGTGGCGAGGAATGTCGAGGATGAGGCGGGCAAAGGCGTTCTGTATGTGTTGTAGACGTTTCTGAAGCTTGGCGGTGGTTCCTGCATATATGGTGTTTCCGTAGTCCAGTCGGCTTGTGACGAGGGCATGGGTAACTGTTTTTCTGGTTTCGGCGGGGATCCATCAGAAGATTTTCCGGAGCATGCGTAGGGTGTTGAAGCATGATGACGAGACGGTGTTGACTTGCTTGGTCATTGTGAGGAGGGGGTCTAGGATGAACCAGAGGCTGCGTGCGTGATCCGAGGGGGTTGGTGCGGTGCCCAGCACCGTGGGCCACCATGAGTCGTCCCAGGCAGATGGGGATTGTCCGAGGATGAGGACCTCCGTTTTGACTGAGTTCAGTTTTAGGCAGCTGAGCTTCATCCATTCCGTGACGTCTTTCATTCCTTCCTGTAGGTTAGTTTTGGCAGTGGTTGGGTCTTTGGTGAGGGAGAGTATCAGCTGGGTGTCGTCGGCGTAGGAGATGATGTTGATGTTGTGTTTGCGTGCGATGGCGGCGAGGGGGCTCATGTAGATATTGAGGAGGGTTGGGCTGAGCGAGGATCCTTGGGGTACGCCGCAGATGGTCTCAGTGGGTTCTGAGCAGAAGGGAGGGAGGTGGACTCTCTGGGTTCTGTCGGAGAGGAACGAGATGACCCAGTCCCGGGCCTGTCCTAGGATTCCAGTGGTGCGGAGGCGGGTTATTAGGGTGCAATGGCACACGGTATCGAAGGCTGTCGAGAGGTCCAGGAGGATGAGGGCGGCTGTTTCTCTGTTGTCCATCAGGGTCCTGATGTCGTCGGTGACTGCGATGAGGGCGGTTTCTGTGCTGTGGTTGGCCTGAAATCCAGATTGGAATGGGTCAAGCGAGTTGTTGGCCTCGAGGAAAGCGGTCACCTGCTTATTGACGGTCTTCTCGATTACCTTGGCCGGGAAGGGAAGAAGAGAGATGGGGCGGAAGTTCTTCAGGTCATTGGGGTCTGCCGTGGGTTTTTTCAGGAGGGCGTTGATTTCAGCATGTTTCCAGCTCTCGGGGAAGGTGGCTGATGCGAACGAGCTGTTGATGATGTTCCGGAGATGGGGTGCGATGACGGTGTCGGCTTTGTTGAAGATGTGATGGGGGCAAGGGTCCGAGGGGGAGCCGGAGTAGATGGTGTTCATGATGCTTCTGGTCTCTTCTGAGCTGATAGGGGTCCAGGAGCTGAGGGTGGTGGTGGGGGCTGCTGGTTCAGTGGGTAGGAGGCGGGGCCTCGGTCCGAAGCTGTCGTGTAGATCTGCGATCTTTCGGTGGAAGAACGTGGCGAGGGAGTTGCAGAGTTCTTCTGTAGGTGTGATGTCGTTGGAGCTGGCGTTGGAGAGCTCTTTGACGATGTGGAAGAGTTCCTTGCTGTTGTGGGTGTTGTTGTCTAATCGCTCTTTGAAAGATGTCCTTTTGGTGGAGAGGATCAGCTGGTGGTGTTCACGGGTGGTGATCTTGAGGGCTGTCATGTTTTCTGTGGTTCGTTCGCTGCGCCAGGTTTTTTCGAGGGTTCGGTAGGATTTCTTAGATTCTTTGAGGGCGTCCGTGAACCATGGGGTTTTCCTGATGCTGGTCCCGCCTGTTTTTTTTTAAAGTAGTGCGAGGTTGTCGGCGCAGTTGGTGATCCACTGTGTGAGGCTGTGGGCTGCGTTGTTGACGTCAGTGATGTTGGCTGGGGGGTTTTGGTTCAGTGTTGAGAGGAGCTGGTCTGTGGAGATTTTTCTCCAGCGTCTGCGGGGGATTTGTTGTGTGCGATGGTGGTGAGTCTCCCGTTTGAAGGTGAAGTGGACGCATCTGTGGTCGGTCCAGTGTAGTCCGGAGGAGTGGCTGAAGGAGACGTGGTTGCTGGCGGAGAAGATGGGGTCGAGTGTGTGGCCGGCGATGTGGGTGGGGGTGCTTACCAGTTGCTTGAGTCCGAGGTTGGCGAGGTTGGCGAGGTTGGCGAGGTTGTCGAGCAGGGTGGTGGTGTTGTTGTCGTTGTTTTTCTCCAGGTGGAAGTTCAGGTCCCCGAGGAGGATGTATTCTGGTGAGGCTAGGGCGTGTGGGCTGATGAAGTCTGTGATGGTTTCGCTGAATTGCGCGCGTGGGCCCGGGGGTCTGTAGATGAGTGTTCCTCTGAGGGTGGTTTTGGCGTCGGTGTGAATCTGGAAGTGTACGTGTTCGGCGGCGAGGGGTGTGTCTTTGGTGGTGGTTGTGATGTTGATGGTGTTCCTGTGGATGATGGCGATTCCTCCTCCAGTTTGGTTGACGCGGTCCTTCCGGGCAATCTTGTAGCCGTCGGGGATGGCGATGTCTGGGGCCGAGGACGCGTTCATCCAGGTTTCTGTGGTGAAGGCGACGTCTGGTGCTGTTGTATCCAGGAGGTCCCATAGTTCGATGGCGTGCTTTGGGACGGAGCGTGTGTTGAGGAGGATGCACTTGAGTTGGTTGTTGTTGTTGCGAGGGCCGCTGGGTGGTCTGCAGGTTCGGGGGCATGTGTATTTGCAGGTTTGACAGGTGAAGGGTCCATGGGTTCGCTTAGGGGTGGCTTGGTAGCAGGTGGCTGTTCGTCTGGAGTTGAGGGCGTTGAGGGAGGCGGAGTCGTATCTCAGACGGGTGCTTTGTGTGCGGTGGGGGCCAGGGGTTCTGGCGCTGGGCACTTCTGTTTCCTTTTCTGTATCTCCATCACGCTCATGGCAACCGTCGGCTCGCATATGTGAAACTGTGTTACTTTTCATTATCAGTTTGTGTGGCAAGAAATGTCCGGTTCGGAGTTTACAACGCTAATAGCTCTAACTCGTTTGAATTACTTAGCACTTTACAGGCAGACATTTAATAACAGGGTTAGCAACCTCAGACGGATAAAAGGTTTTGTTGGGTGTTGCAGAGTGTTGACGGCCACCACTTAACTCACTGCACTGTCTTGCCTTTTTAACCCATCAGCGATTTAAATGCTTGCAGCTGATAACCTGTGATGTGCAAGCCATACGTTCAAATAGGAACAAGGTCACTTCGGCCTTTCATCATTCCAATGTCAATAAAAGGATTACCATACAGTTCCTAATGGTGCTTAGAAATGTGGTAGAAAGTGCTATAAAAAAACAAGTTGTCACTCATAGCGCTACATGTCTACTTGTAGTGCTGCTGAGTGCGCATAAACTTTGAGCTACGCATACAGATGCACTTCTTTGGCTGACATAAAAGTGCTGCCATTTCGTGTACATAGTAGAGCGATGCAGTTATAGATGTGGTGCTGGGGCATCTCCTGACTGTACTGTAATATGAGTGATCACAGAGGTGGTGCTTCTCTAGATTTTAGAAATACACATATCGAATGATTACACACAGAAATGCGTGAAATCAAGTGGCTGAAACTAAAGCAAGTGAACTTCTGTTTCCTTTTTTGTGACTCCTTCACGCTCATGGCAACCGCTGGCTTGCATATGTGAAACTGTTTTACTTTTCATTTTCAGTTTATGTGGCAAGAAAAGTCTAGTTAGGAATTGACAACCCTAATAGCTCTAATTTGAGCAGATGAGAGACCAATTGTATTGCAAATGCTTGTTCCTTTTGCTACCTTTGGGACTGAAGCCTTCCTGCCTCTTCCACATTTCAAATAATTCTGTCATTCCCCTATGGGGTGGCCCTTCACCCATCCGAGGGAGGGATAGATTTTTTGTGTGCATGTATTACAGTTGTCTAGATATTGCATGTATGACGTGTGTAAGATGGGTATGAAGAGCGAGTATAAGATGGGTATGAAGAGCGAGACAGAGCATGTGACTTCAGCCATACTCTGCATGGTACCTTAGAGGAAGACATGTTGGGAGAGGCCAGGCAGCAAATATCTATTGCAGGGCTTCCCCCTGAACAGTTCATGGATCCATTTAGTACATCTGACAATGGAGTGTTGCGGTGTTTAAGAAAGGAGACAGGGTCCCTTTGAAGATTGGGAGTTCTTTCTGCCCCTTCTTGATTACTGTTCCTTGGGAGAGGCTACACCCCACAGATTAACAAGTAATTAAGTGGGGCAGCCTCCTTTGCCTTTGCATTGTTGTTTGAGGCTGCTCCTGAGAAGAGGCTCCTAGCTCCCCACCACTGTCCTGTTCACACTTATCACAAAGACCATGGCTTGATCAGTCTGGACAGAATTCACAAAAACACAGAACTGCATAGAACTGTCCTGTTCACACCTGTTACAAAGACCATGGCTGGACCACTCTGCGTAGAATTCACAAAAATACAGAACTGGCCAGAAGAGTTACAGATGTGAACTGCTGGAATGCACCACAACTGTCTGCAACTTATTTGTAATGATGGGGCAGAAACATCCAGTCAGTGTGACAAGATTCCATGACCAGAAGCCTTTGGTCCAACACCACTGTGAACCAGAAGATTCCTTTGATCTTCGGGTAGGAGCTCTGACTATCAACCCCACTTACCTAGTTTGGGATGAGTAACCAGGGGAAGAGTTGACTAGCCTGCCACGAAGGGCTGCCTGCAGCTAACTGCATAACTGAGAATAAGCTAGACGAATGGAACTACCTTAAAGCAAGGTTTGCTTGTTATAAGATCTTTTTTGGCTTGGAGGAGATAATAAGCCTAACTTTTATCTGACTATTATACCATTATGTAGTTGCAATAGAATTGATGGTGGAAAACTTCTTGTATTGTTAATGTTTATCCCCCTTCTCGATCTACCTTGCTAACCTTCATGTACAACCCCAATTACCAACACCGTTAACATGTTTGCCATGCTCTTACTATGTTCATAACTACATCAAACTGATCATGGGACTCAATGCTAACACTATATAGGATTTAGATTTTTTTTTTATCTTGAAAGCAAACAGAAGCAGAGGAAATGGCTTAAAGAAAGAAATAAGGCCAAGTGGTTAGAGCTATTGACTTTGGAATATTGGAAGCTAGTTTCTGCTCTGCCTCTGCTCAACATTGTGTGATTCTAGGCAAATCACTTACCATAGCTCTGTCTCCTCCTCCAAAAAAAAAACAAAATGTGTAAAGTTGTTTCGTCCTTTGTAAATAGCTGTAATGCACTTGGGCCAGGTTCATGCTATAAAAAATGCAAAAATTAGTTAATGATTCTATTGGCTAATCTTACCAAAGAAACTTATTGGAAAGCTGGACACAACCAGTCCACTGCCATGTTTAGGTTGTTAGGCCAAGGGTGCCCTTCTTGAATTTCTTTAAGAGATATTGTATATGACAAGGACACATTGAACTCAGATAGATCACCTGCCCACATTTAATTTGTTGTTAAATAAAGGCATGACACTTCTTTTCCAGATCACTTGTTCTTGCATCCAATCGAAGTAGAGTTTCCACACCACTTTTTAGCTCATGCTGGTCAGAAGTTGTGGGTTTTCGTAGGCAAATTCTTTTTCCGAATTCAGGAGTATTGTTTCACATAACTCCCATCAAAATCATTTACTTTCCTGGATCAATAACATTTCTTGAAATACTTCCTAGGAGGGCCCTGATGAACAGTGGAACAAAATCCTTTACCATAGAGGACTAGTTTGATAGCAGCCATTTGATCTACAACCTTCCAGCCGATTTCTTCTGTCATTGCTAATGCTGGAAAATATTTGGGTGCCCAATTATGCCTTTCAGGAATATACATTACTTGCACCCCAAGGAAACTGATTTACGGGATCGTGGATTTCAGCCCCTTGAAGAGCTAATGATTTGGCTTTGACTTTGTATCAAGGATTGGGTTGGCCTTTCTGACAATAGACAATTCCAGAGGGCTGGCACAAAACAACAATAGGGCCTGTTTTTTTGTGCCAATATGATCTAGGCTGGTTAGTCCAATACTATTGTAAGAGCTGGATCAGACGGACACAGCAGTTGATGAAGATTGGGCTTCAGCGGCAGGTAGCAAGGAAGACTGCATCTAAAGAAACACACACATGTGCACATGTACACACACATTCCTTGCACCCCTACACCCTTTATTCCATTAGTGGATTTTCCTGATAATCTCTGTGATTTTTTTTTAAAGTTCTTCCCAGTTTTGCACAATGCAGCACTCACCAAAAATACTACTGAAAATGCATTGCCCCTGTCCTACCAAATGGGTCTCAAACAGTGCTTTAGATGGGCAAGGATTGTCAGATATTGAGTAGCTACACATTTCATTTGTATTGGGGAGTACCACCACAGTAATAAGGGAAAACACTACAATAGGACACCACACCAGTTTTAGAAAAATAGCCAATATTTATCTATATAAAACAAGACCAAATACGATAAAAAATCCAACATACAGTAATAAAAATATGAATACTGCAAGATGTACTTAACAATACAGTTCCTTGAAGTCAATAACTCCACCTGGGGCTATCATGGTGTCATGAACAACAAAACCAAAAGTTTAGGCTGGCCTCGGCGTCGCGGGCCAGCTGCGGTGTCGGGAAGACCCACAAACAGTACCTTGGATTCGCAGGGCGTCGTGATCCTTGCGGTGAGCTCCGGAGAGCGGCGTCGCTGGCGTCGGTTCCGGAGTCGGTGCAGGAGTCGTCGGGCCCTTGAAGTCATGCACCACGGGGATCGAACTCCGAGCTGATAAAATCCGGTGCGCTGGTGGGGATGGCGTCGGGGCTGCGGTGCGAAGCGGGACGATGCGATGTGTGGTGCCCACAGGTCATGGTGCAGGCAACGGCTTGGTGACGGCTTCCAGCGGCGTCGGTGAGACCATGGCTGCGGTGTGAAGCGGGACGGTGCAATGTGCGGTGCCCACAGGTCACGGTGCAGGCAGCGTCGTCGTCATAGCAGAAGTGCTGTCGTCTGTAGGCCCAAGCCAGTGGTGCGGGACGGGACGGTGCTTCGTGACCCTCACGCGCTGTGTCCACAGGCCACAGTGCAGGCAAGGATGCCTGGTGACAACACTGGAGCCGATGGTGCTGGCGACGGTGGACCGGGGCTGAGGCGTGGGACCGGACGTGCTTCGTGCTCCTCACTAGCGGTGTCCACAGGCCACGGTGCAGGCAGCGGTGCCAGTGTCAGCAGGAGCAACGTCGTCGGGGATGCCCAGGCTGCGGTGTGAGCAGGTGACACCGGAGTGCGGGACCCACAGGTCGCGGTTCGAGCAGCGGCTCGGTGAAGTCGTCCGATGAAGGCGTCGGTGAGACCAGGGTTGCAGTGCGAAGCTGGGCAATGCGACTCCATGCGGCGTCGGCAGGTCACGGTGCAGGCCAGCAGCGTCGTTGGCGGCGTCGCAGTGGTTTCTCCTCTTGGACAGCACAAAACACACAGTTTCCAGTGCTGCAGGTCGAGGAAACTGAAGTCTTTGGTGTCCCTGAGACTTCCAACAGGAGGCAAGCTCTACTCCAAGCCCTTGGAGAATTTTCCCAAGCAGGACACACAGCAAAGTTCACCCTTTGCACTCTTTTCAGGCAGAAGCAGCAACTGCAGGCAAGTCCAGCAAAGCAACACAGCAAAGGGATAGTACTCCTCCTTCAGCTCTTCTCCTGGGTAGAGGTTCCTCTTGATTCACGAAAGATTCTAAAAATCTGGGGTTTTGGGTCCTTTTCTTATACCCAGTTCTGCCTTTGAAGTTGGCAAACTTCAAAGCAAAGTCTCAAGTGTTTGCAAGATCCTTCCTTGTCCATGCCAGGCCCCAGACACTCACCAGGGGGTCAGAGACAGCATTGTGTGAGGGCAGGCACAGTCTTTTCAGGTGTGAGTGACCACTCCTCCCCTCCCCTCCAACACAGATGGCTAATCAAGATATACAGGCTACACCCCAGCCCCCTTTGTGTCACTGTCTAGAGGAGAGGTGTGACCAGCCCAACTGTCAAACTGACCCAGACAGGGAATCCAAAAACAGGCAGAGTCACAGAATGGATTAAGCAAGAAAATGCCTACTTTCTAAAAGTGGCATTTTCAAACGCACAATCTTAAAATCAACTTTACTAAAAGATGTATTTTAAAATTGTGAGCTCAGAGACCCCAAACTCCACATGTCCATCTGCTCCCAAAGGGAATCTTCACTTAAATCAGATTTAAAGGTAGCCCCCATGTTAAACTATGAGAGGGACAGGCCTTGCAACAGTGAAAAACGAATTTAGCAATATTTCACTGTCAGGACATATAAAACACATTACTATATGTCCTACCTTAACCGTACACTGCACCCTGCCCTTGGGGCTACCTAGGGCCTACCTTAGGGGTGCCTTACATGTAAGGAAAGGGAAGGTTTAGGCCTGGCAAGTGGGTACACTTGCCAAGTCGACGTTACAGTCAAAACTGCACACACAGACACTGCAGTGGCAGGTCTGAGACATGATTACAGAGCTACTTATGTGGGTGGCACAACCAGTGCTGCAGGCCCACTAGTAGCATTTGATTTACAGGCCCTGGGCAGCTCTAGTGCACTTTACTAGGGACTTACCAGTAAATCAAATTTGCCAATTATGGATAAATCAGTCCACAGTACAATTTATATGGGGAGCACTTGCACTTTAGCACTGATTAGCAGTAGTAAAGTGCGCAGAGACAATAAACCAGCAACAACAGAGTCCATAACCAGGAGGTCAGAAGGCAAAAAGACAGGGGAGACACGCCAAAAAGCTGCCAGGTCTAACACATGTCCGCTCCAGCTGAGAGTAGGGGGAACTACGCAACCCCTGGGGATTCCTCCTCACTAAGGCGGAAGAACCTGGACAGACCATCAGCGTTGGTGTGCTCTGTGCCAGGGCGCTGTTCCACCTTAAAGTCCATCCCCTGTAGGGAAATGGACCACCTCAACAGTTTTGGGTTCTCACCCCTCATCTGCATTAAACATCTGAGGGGCCTGTGGTCGGTCTGAATCTGGAAGTGAGACCCAAACAAGTAGGGTCTTAGCTTCTTCACTGCCCAGACCACGGCAAAAGCTTCCCTTTCAATTGCACTCCACCTCTGTTCCCTGGGGAGTAGTCTCCTGCTAAAGAAGACTACAGGCTGGTCTAGGCCCTCTTCATTTAGCTGTGAAAGTACTGCTCCCACACCATGCTCAGAAGCATCTGTCTGTACCACAAACTCCTTGGAGAAGTCAGGGGCCAGTAGCACGGGCGCTGTGCACATGGCTTCCTTCAGGGTGTCAAACGCAGTCTGGCACGCCTCAGTCCAGATCACCTGTCTAGGCTGCTTCTTAGAAGTCAGCTCTGTCAAGGGGGCAACAATGGTGCCACATCCCTTGACAAACCTCCTGTAGCACCCGGTGAGGCCTAAGCAGGCTCTCACCTCTGTCTGGGTCTTGGGGGGTGCCCAACCCCAAATGGAATCAATTTTGAGTTGTAGGGGTGCCACCCTGCCACATCCTACCTGGTGTCCTAAGTACACCACGGACCCCTGCCCTATCTGACACTTATTGGCCTTGCTAGTGAGGCCTGCGGCTTGCAGTGCCTTCAACACTTCCCAGAGGTGATGCAAGTGGTCCTCCCAACTGGAGCTGAAAACAGCAATGTCATCAAGGTAAGCGGCACAGAAGTTTTCAAGCCCTGCAGGACCTGATTGACCAACCTCTGGAAGGTGGCAGGGGCGTTCTTCAACCCGAAGGGCATGACACGGAACTGGAAGTGCCCCTCTGGTGTTGAGAACGCTGACCTCTCCTTGGCCCCTTCAGTTAAGGCAATCTGCCAGTACCCAGACCTTAAATCAAACGTGCTGAGGAACTTGGCTGCCCCAACCGATCCATGAGCTCATCAGCTCTGGGGATGGGGTGGGAGTCTGTTTCGGTGATGGTATTGAGCCCCTGAAAGTCCACACAGAACCGAAGTTCTGGTGTGGCACCAGGTGCAGCAGGCTTGGGTACCAGAACCATTGGAATGGACCAAGGGCTGCTGGAGCGCTCAATCATCCCTAGAGCCAACATCTTGGAAACCTCCTCCTTGATGCTGGCCTTCACTCTGTCAGCCAACCTGTAAACCTTGTTTTTCACAGGCAGGCTGTCCCCAGTGTCCACATCATGCATGCATAGATGCGTGACCCCTGGAGTGAGTGAGAACAGAGTGGCAAAGTGTTCTAGTAACTGGTGACACTCACTCTGCTGCTCTAGAGTCAGAGAAGGGGAGAGGACCACGCCTTCTACTGACCCATCCTGCTCCTTGCTAGACAGGAGGTCAGGGAGAGGTTCACTCTCCTCTTCTGTCCCATCATCTGTTGCCAGAAGCATGGTTAACTCGGACCTCAAAAAGTGAGGTTTGAGGCGGTTCACATGTAGAACCCTCAAGGGTTCCTAGGGGTCTGCAAGTCCACTAAGTAGGTGACGTCACTCTTGCGCTCCTTTACCTCAAATGGCCCTGACCACCTGTCTTGTAGAGCACAAGGCTCTACGGGCCCATGACCCACACTTTTTGGCCAGGCTGAAACTCAACCAGAGTGGTATTCTGGTTGTACCAGCGTTTCATGTCCTCCTGGCTTGCCTCAAGGTTCTCTTGTGCGAGCTTCCTGAAGTGGGCGGTGTGGCTCCGGAAGGCCAGCATGTAACTAAATACATCCTGGGGTGGCTTCCTAGGAGCTTGCTCCCAGCCCTCTTTCACCAGACTCAGAGGTCCTCTGACCGGGTGCCCATACAACAGCTCAAAGGGGCTAAAGCCAAACCCTTCTGTGGTACTTCCCGGTAGGCAAAGAGAAGGCATGGTAATAGGACGTCCCACTTAAGCCTCATGGAGTCTGACAGACCCCCAATCATGCCTTTCAGGGTTCGGTTGAATCTCTCAACCAACCCATTACTTTGGGGGTGGTAAGGGGTGGTGAATTTGTAGTTCACCCCACATTCCTTCCACATGGCTTTTATGTACATGGACATAAAGTTGGTACCCCGGTCTGATACCACCTCCTTAGGGAAACCCACTCGGGTAAAGATCCCCATCAGTGCCCTGGCCACAACAGGCGCTGTCACTGTCCTCAGAGGGATAGCTTCCGGGTACCGGGTGGCATGGTCCACCAAGACCAGGATGAACCTGTTGCCTAGGGCTGTTTTGGGGTCCAGAGGCCCCACTATGTCAATAGCCACCCGCTCAAAAGGGGTGCTCACGACAAGAAAGGGTTGGAGGGGGGCCTTTCATTTCCCTCCACTTTTGCCACTTGCTTGGCAAGTCTGACAGGATCTGCAGAATGCATCAGAATGTTTTCTCATCTGGGGCCAATGAAAGTGGGTGACAAGCCTGTCAAAGGTCTTGCCTTGCCCCAAATGTCCTGCCAGAGGCACATCATGAGCCAAACCCAGTAGGAAGGCTCTGAAGCGCTGGGGTACCACCAGCACACGTGCTGCCCCATGCTCAGCAACCTTAGGCTCGCTGTACAGGAGATCATTTTCCCAGTATATCAGGTGATCCTTGGGCTCAGCACCAGCTGCCTGGTCTTCGGCCTTCTGCCTAAGACCCATGAGAGTAGGGCACACCTTCTGCTCTGTGCAAAACTCCTCCCTGGTGTGACCCCCCTCTTGCTGCCAATGGGTCAGCTCAGGTAGGTCTCCCAGTTCAGCCACTTGTTCCCCTGTAGGTGCTGGGGCTTCCCCCTCGAGGTCAGCCTCCTCCCGGACTGTGGGAACTTCTGGGGTGGGTTTCCCACGCCACTTGCCCTTTCTCGTGGCAGTCACCTGGAGCACTGTTTCAGGCTCCAGGTCTGTCTGATCACCCTGATTGGCTGCCATGGACCTAGTGGTCACACGTGCCCACTCTGGCAACCCCAACATCCCCAAGTGTGACCTGAGCTCCACCTCCTTCCGGGCGGAAGTCTCCAGGTCGTTGCCCAGCAGACAGTCAACTGGCATGGTGGGACTCACAGCTACCCTCAAGGAACCTGAGACCCCTCCCCACTCAAAGGGAACCTCTGCCCCCTTACATTGGTGCTCTGAGCTGTCCACTGCAACTATTTGGTGGAATACACCAGGGACTATGTGCTCTTCAGACACCAGGTGACACCGGACCGTGGTCACACTGGCTCCAGTATCTCTGAGAGCCTCTACCCTCTGCCCATTGATGGTCACCCACTGCCTGTATTTTTTAGTGTTAGCAGGCATTAGGTTTCTCTGGACCATCTCACCGTCCCCTAGTGAGACAAGGGTCATTTCTGTGGGATCCCCATACCCCCCCTGGGACCACCTCCTCCCCAAGTGTTACACTGGCCAACCCCTTGGTCTGCCCACCGCTGTGTGGTGGTGTCCGCTTGGGACACTTGGGATCTCCCTTCATGTGACCCTCCTGGTCACAAGCAAAGCACTTACGGTGCCCTGCCTCTGCAGGCTTTCCTGAAGAGGCCCATGGTTTCTTATCTCCTGGGGGGTGGGATTTCTTACCGGGGTTACTAGATTGGGGCCCTTTGGAAGACTCCTTTTGTTTACCCTTGTCCCCCCCACTCTGCTGCTGTGAACACTGCCCACCTTTGGCAGAATCTCCCCCATATACCTTTTTGTGGACTCTGGTACTCACCCAGCGATCCACCTCCAAAGCACGCTTCCTGGGGTCAGTCAGCCTGCTATCAGTCAAGTGTTGGCTCAGCTCAAAACTTCTGGCTGGCCTCAACGTTGTGGGCCAGCTGCGGTGTCAGGAAGACCCACAAACAGTACCTTGGATTCGCAGGGCGTCGTGATCCTCGCGGTGAGCTCTGGAGAGCGGCGTCACTGGTGTCGGTTCCGGAGTCGGTGCAGGAGTCGTTGGGCCCTTGAAGTCACGCACCTCGGGGATCGAACGCCGGGTTGATGAAATCAGGTGCGCTGGTGGGGATGGCGTTGGGGCTGCGGTGCGAAGCGGGACGATGCGACGTGCGGTGCCCACAGGTCACGGTGCAGGCAACGGCTCGGTGATGGCGTCCAGCGGCGTTGGTGAGACCAGGGCTGTGGTGTGAAGCGGGGCAGTGCAATGTGCGGTGTCCACAGGTCACGGTGCAGGCAGCGTCGTAGCAGAAGGGCTATCGTCTGTAGGCCCAAGCCAGCGGGACGGGACGGTGCTTCTTGACCCTCACGAGCGGTGTCCACAGGCCACAGTGCAGGCAAGGATGCCTGGTGACAACACTGGAGCTGATGGTGCTGGCGTCGGTGGACTGGGGCTGATGCGCGGGACAGTGCTTCGTACTCCTCACTAGCGGTGTCCACAGGCCACAGTGCAGGCAGCGGCGCCGGTGTCAGCAGGAGCGACCTCGTCGGGGATACCCAGGCTGCAGTGTGAGCAGGTGACGCCAGAGTGCAGGGCCCACAGGTCGTGGTGCGAGCAGCGGCTCGGTGAAGTCATCTGATGATGGCGTTGGTGAGACCAGGGTCGCGGTGTGAGCGGGGCAATGCGACTCCGTGCGGCGGCGGCAGGTCACGGTGCAGGCCAGCAGCGTCATTGGCGGCGTCGCAGTGGTTTCTCCTCTTGGACAGCACAAAACACACAGTTTCCAGTGCTGCAAGTCGTCTTTGGTGTCCCTGAGACTTCCAACAGGAGGCAAGCTCTACTCCAAGCCCTTGGAGAATTTTCTCAAGCAGGACACACAGCAAAGTTCACCCTTTGCACTCTTTTCAGGCAGAAGCAGCAACTGCAGGCAAGTCCAGCAAAGCAACACAGCAAAGGGACAGTACTCCTTCTTCAGCTCTTCTCCTGGGCAGAGGTTCCTCTTGATTCCCGAAAGATTCTAAAAATCTGGGGTTTGGGTCTTCTTCTTATACCCAGTTCTGCCTTTGAAGTTGGCAAACTTCAAAGCAAAGTCTCAAGTGTTTGCAAGATCCTTCCTTGTCCAGGCCAGGCCCCAGACACTCACCAGGGGGTCAGAGAAGGCATTGTGTGAGGGCTGGCACAGTCCTTTCAGGTGATTGTGACCACTCCTCCCTTCCCCTCCAGCACAGATAGCTAATAAAGATATGCAGGCTACACCCCAGCCCTCTTTGTGTCACTGTCTAGAGGAGAGGTGTGAGCAGCCCAACTGTCAAACTGACCCAGACAGGGAATCCACAAACAGGCTGAGTCACAGAATGGATTAAGCAAGAAAATGCCTACTTTCTAAAAGTGGCATTTTCAAACGCACAATCTTAAAATCAACTTTACTAAAAGATGTATTTTTAAATTGTGAGCTCAGAGACCCCAAACTCCACATGTCCATTGGCTCCCAAAGGAAATCTACACTTTAATCAGATTTAAAGGTAGCCCCCATGTTAAACTATGAGAGGGACAGGCCTTGCAACAGTAAAAAACAAATTGAGCAATATTTCACTGTCAGGACATATAAAACACATTACTATATGTCCTATCTTAACCATACACTGCACCCTGCCCTTGGGGCTACCTAGGGCCTACCTTAGGGGTGCCTTATATGTAAGAAAAGGGAAGGTTCAGGCCTGGCAAGTGGGTACACTTGCCAAGTCGACGTTACAGTCAAAACTGCACACACAGACACTGCAGTGGCAGGTCTGAGACATGATTACAGAGCTACTTATGTGGGTTGCACAACCAGTGCTGCAGGCCCACTAGTAGCATTTGATTTACAGGCCCTGGGCACCTCTAGTGCACTTTACTAGGGACTTACCAGTAAATCAAATATGCCAATTATGGATAAATCAATCCACAGTACAATTTATATGGGGAGCACTTGCACTTTAGCACTGATTAGCAGTGGCAAAGTGCGCAGAGACAATAAACCAGCAACAACAGAGTCCAAAACCAGGAGGTCAGAAGGCAAAAAGACAGGGGAGACACACCAAAAATCTGCCAGGTCTAACAGTGGGAGAATACCGACCCTTCTCACTAGCAAACAGGTACTTTCAGTATTTTGAGTACCTGCACTTCTACAGTTCTATTTTAAGCACTGGTGGCAAAAGGCCAGGAGCAGTGGTTCCCAACCTTTTTACTTCTGTGGACCCCACTTTATCATTACTGGAATCCAGGGACCCCCACTGAATCATCATTGGAATCTGGGGACCCCCCACTGAGTCATAAGTGCAAGCTGGGAATCTGATCTGTTAATATTATTTAATTTTCTAAGCAGTCGCAGACTCCTTGTGGAGGCTTTGCTGACCCCCAAGGGTCCCTGTACCACAGGTTGGGAACCACGAGCCTAGAGTAACTATTTCATAAAGCAGATCACTTTTCTTTTTGATGGGTTGCCTCTTTTGCCCACTCCCGCACTGCCTTTTAACAGAATCCTAGCTATGGCCGCAGCCTCTCGGCAAGTGCATACAATAGAAATTAAGGACGTCTTAATGACAGTCTACACTCACTGCTTTATTGTCTGCCTTCACAGCATTACTTAATTAAAAAATATATAGCTGCAGTGCAGAAGTGCAGCAAGGCAATTTAATTTTGTCATTAAGATCGAAGCTCTGTTTGAGAACTACTGCATTTAGTGAACAAATGTGATAGCTCAACTGAAGACTTCAATTGTTCTTTCTACGTAAAGTATAGTGCCATGTAATTTCTAAACAGTATTGACAATTATTAATATGTAAAAAAAACATAAGTGAAGGGTCCAAGATTTTGCTTAGGAATTCACTAGTGGTGCTGTCCAATGTTGGGGTTGGTGAATACCAAGGCTGCATAGTTTTGATTTCACCTCGTTTCTTTCTTCCATCATCTAACACTTTCTTTGTTTCACTCTTGAGTCTCGTTCCCATCCATGCTTTCCCCCTTTGTCACTGTTTTCTTGTATTTATTTTCCTCTTTTCTTTCTCCCTTTTCTGCAATTCTCTCTGTTTCTCTGGGGCAAGGTTGATGATGAGGAATGTCCAGTTTCCGAAAATGAGTCCTGGTGCCAATGTGCGGCACAATTTAAACAAGATCGGTTGAGGTCTGGACAGAAAATAATACTTCAGTGAAAAGGAGTCTGAACTTTTTAATTGTCAGCGAGGTTTTTGGAGCAACACCTACACTCTATCACTTGGTTTTGATTGAGCGCCTTCACAGCACTGAGGTGGCAATTTTGAGGGACAGTTGATTGAAAATAATAGTGATATTTTTCCAAGAAAAGAGCATGCTTATTCTGTTCATTAGGAGCACACGGTTAATATTACCCGAATGTATATTTGCCCGCAAGAAATCAATTAGCGATATAAAGACATAGTTGAATCACTTTCGCTCCCACATTTGGGTAGCTCCCTATTCAGGAAAAACAGAAACCACGGAACCAGTTACACCGCATCCCGCATTCCGGCTCTGGCGCCACATGCCTCGTGCCCCACCTATCCATGTGAAACACGGCGAAGGCGAATCCTCCATGACTGGCATTTCACGTTTTGGCAGCTTGCAGTGTTTGTGGAACTGTACACCAAACCTCCTGGCCATGTGGAGTACCTCAAAATAGATTTCTGATGTTAGGCTTGCATAAGCCACTTCTAAAAATGAGTAGTCAGTGTGACAATTATAGCAATCCAAATTGATGGCACACAGCTTTACTTCCTACTAAATTCCAATGTATCCCTCAGGAACTTTCGACACTTTTGAACGTTTAACCTGCTGAGCAGCTCATTTTATGGTATATAATCTATGAGTAAGTAATTATATATGTCAGTTTCCAAAATATTGTTCTTGCATGATCAAGTTACAGCCAAATGATGATCATATTAGAAACATGAATGGTGCCCTCATAAATTATTGCTTTGCATAATAAGTACAGTAGGTTGTACGAAATGTTTTCATGTTATTATTGGCAAGACTGCATAACAGGCCCAGTCTTCTGAAACCAACGATGATAACTCCATTGAAGTATGGTAGGAATGTGTGCTAATAGCAAACACAAGCATGCGTGAAGAAGTCCAAACTTAGAAACATTATAATGGCTTGAAAGGGACACGTGACCTTGGCAGAACAAAACGCTATGTGTCCAGAGTGATGTGCAAAACATTGCAGCTAAAGGCAAACTGACGGCATTACAACGTTACATCTGTAACGATAAGAAGCAAATCAGGGGCATCATCCAAACAACTACATGCATAAAGACAAGTGTAGACCACAAATCGCCTCTATGGCTGATCTTTACATGCCAGTAGGCTGAAGACGATTCCAAGCAGGAGAGTCAACAAATAAAAAGGCAAAGATTTTGAAACGCTCAAAGACACTAATTGCCAAGCAGCACAGACCGCAACGGTCACGAGGCTGCACCAGCAGGCCATCAGAGCCCGTGTTTCGGACTGAAATACAGTATGAGGTTGCGAATCACCAATGTGCCTGTGGCGGTCCAACCACCACATCTCAGAAGGCGGAAATGGACAGTATAAAGGGAGACACTCACCTGCAGGTAACCTCACTCGTCTGTTGCCGCCATGGAGCCCATCACACGTGTACTGCAGCTGATGATGATCCTCAAAGGTGCACGAAACCAACACGGCTTTGGACACCACCGACCATAAGTACACACACCTACCTGTATCGTAAACACTGAAAACTGATTGTACCACAGTCATCCACTTGATATGGGGGTCACGCTACGGGCACCAAGTACTTGTACCATCCCGTACACTGTCTGAAACATATTTCAAGACAGACACATTCAAAGTAACACTACGCCCCCTTTGAGCAGCTCACTCATACTGCACCGCATCACTACACAAAAACACACGTCTGCTCACCTCAGGCACAGGGACTGCGAAGGCTACACAACATTTACCCACATATCACCGCCAACACACAAACATCACACATTCAAGTAAAACTCACACACTCACATTCCTCACAGGCCAGGGACTGTCATCACATTCAACACACATATGTGTTAATGTGATATTGAACACAAACAACACCACCATTAAACATTCCTGCAATAGACACACACATCACAGCACAGTAGAAGTACAATGGCATGCACAACACACAGAGAGACAAATAGACAATGGGCACTATGAAAACAATACTTGTGCAATTTGAATGGGGGCACCAGGAACACAAGAAGGAGGCTGCATTTAGACACATATCACCTTGCAACTGCCCATAAAACAACATGCGTACATGAAATGGCCCTACGTGTGTCTCAGGGGCAAACAGTACTGGACAGAAATGTCATGCCCATCTTCATGATGTGGAAGTGCAAGGCATCTAAGCACATGCAACTCCAACTGCGTGGGACATACACCTGCATGAACTAGCTGCAAGGGACACACACCTAAATGGACACATACACAGTCAAATGCAAACAAATCTAGCACAACTGAACTCACTCCATGTCTGCACAAACATAACTCATGCTGACACACATCAGATTAATACATAAACCATACCAGGGGCAAGTCTAACACCATACATGCTCACACTGGACAATACACAATGAAATACTCACCATAACAAACACCACACAATGCCATGGCACGACCATTGTATTTACACACATATACATACACTCAACATATACCCTCTTCTTGGGGGACACCAGCACTGCCCACAATGTCACATACTGCAAACAACAGCAAATGGAGCAGCAAACAGGCTGAAACCCACACAACAGCAGGCACAAAACACAAGTCAGTCAGGAACAACATTAAAGTAGAAAAGGAATTGCAGGACAAATTTATTCTGAAAGGCCATTGGCTAGTCCTTGATCAAATGTTCATGCACATCACTGTGCTCAGACTTAAAGCCTTAAAAGACAGGGAACCTCCGCAGGAAGGGGCATCAAGGGGGCAGGCAGACACCTCAGGGATTATTTGGAGGGAGGGTCGGATTTGGGAGAGGGGGGTTTGGGCTTTGATCTGAGAGGGGTGGTCTTCTTTTTGGGAGAGGTGGACTTCTTCTTTGGGGGGAGAGGTATGGGTGCTTGCAGGGGAGGCCTTGGAGGTAGAAGGGATGGCCTAGGAGCTGGGTGGGTGCCTCCTGGGTTGGGGTGGTTTGAACAGGGGTTAGGTGAAGGTCTAACAAAAAATGTTTTTTAGAGACACAGGGATGGTCATCAGAATGGGGTCGGGATTTGGAGGTCAAGTGAGTGGTTGTATGCTGTGTAGGTGTGGCTGTTGTGGGTGCATGCTTTTGGGAAGTATTCTTGTGTGCGGTGGCTGTCTGTTGGGTGGGTGACTGTGGGCCTTTGTGTCTCTTGGGTTGTGGGGTGGAGGTGCTGGGGAATGCAGTGGTGGGTGGGTGAGTGCAGGTATGGTGGATGAGGTAGATGTCCGTGCATCTGTAGTTGTGGTGTCTGCAGGTGTGGTCCTTTTGGTGGATATCTGGGGGTCTGCTGGGGTGGTGTCTACAGGTTTGGTGGGTGTGGTGGTTGTGTCAGTGACTGCTGGTGAGGTGCCTGTAGGTATACATGATGTGGTGTGTGTGATGCTGGGGGTGGTGAGGGTGTCTAGGGAAGTTGTGACTGATGCTGAGTCTGTGGGTGGATGTTGTTTATGTGCGTGCCAGTGTGTTTTGCGTTGCTTGTGTTTGTGTGTGCTCCTCTTGGTTGTTGAGGTGGATGTCTGCAGATTAGTGTTTGTGCTTTAGGTAGGTAGGGGAAAGGGGATTTGAAGTGGAAAAGGGAGGTGGAGGGGAGACGGAAGGTAGGGGGTGACTGGCTGCCATCATTGAGGAGGCCAGAGCCTGAAAATATCTCTATAGGCCAGCCATTGAACCATGAATGCCTTCCAGGAATGTGTTGGTTTGCTGGAGGTGGGTCAGCAATCCCTGCATGACATTCACAATAGCTGACTGACCCACAGAGATACTTTTCAGGAGCTCAAAAGCATCCTCACTGAGGGCAGCACGGGTAGGAGGGGCTGGGGCAGAGGTGCCTGCAGTAAAGGAGATGCCCACCCTCTTGGGTGAGCAGGCACAGCCAACTGGGTGGGGAGAAACATGGAGGGTGGTGTTAGAATGGGGGGTGGTGGACAAAGATGGTACTGGGGATTTCCTGAAGGCTCCGTTACCACTAGGGAGTGCCCACTGGTGGAGGAATCCAATGATGATGAGGATGTTCTGGTCTCCTCCGTGGCACTCCCCTTGCCCTTGGGGCCACTGGGTCCCTCTGTGTCAGTTGTGTCTTGACCCGAGGTGACGTGGCCAGATGCTTCCCCACTCAGCTGTGTCCTGTCTCCTTCACTTGCTGATGCTAATGCTGCAAAGACAAAGAGGAGTAGTAAATGTGCTATTCCACACACAGTTTGCCATGCACACATATGTGAGGGAAATCAGACATCATCCCATCTACATAGGTAGACCATGCATGAAACTGCAGCTGTTTTCTAAAGAGAAAGGGACACATGCTGGCAAGTAGATACAAGGAATGTTGGCAACAGTGATGGCACATAATGCATGTCAATTGACATTCCCCACTTCCCAAGGGAAAGTAGTGAACTATAGCTGCACACAAAGAGCAATATAAGCCTGGTCACATGTCTGCTGGAACCTTTACATCACAGACCACAGTGAGGCACCTACAAACATCATACACCGTAAAAAAAAAAGCTTCTGGGTGGCGGATGCCAACATACACATTTACACAGACACTTGGCTGAGGACAGTGGTCCATCAGCTACTTACCTTTGGCCTGGAACACTGAGGAGCAGTGTTTTTTTGCCTAGAAAACATACACACTACAACAACAAACAATATATATGATTGATAACTGTACACAGCCATATGTGGTCCTTTCAGAGCAAGTGGTGTGAGGATTCCGCCCAGTTCTGTCCTAGGTCCCTAGTCCAATAGGCAAGGAACATCAGTACAAAACACATGATATGTCAACACAAACAATTTCTCCTCTACTGTGTGACACATGGCTCATCCCTAATAGTAAGAGAGAGCAGTTAGAACCTCACTCAATCACTTGGCAAGGGGAAAGGCAGGGATATGACCTGTATTTACCCTCTTGTGGCTGCTGTGCTGACCTCACATGCCCATCAAGCTCCGATCACTTGTTTTATCACAAATGGTTCAGTCAAATACATGTCAGTTATATCAAGCTAGAAGTTTCCCATTTTGTCAATACTCCCCAAGTGTGACACATACAAGCCAATAAGTACAGGGACATTACTACAGACATACATTTCCCAATCTGCAGACCAATCCACCACCCTGCTCAGGACATATAATGACTAGGCAGGCTTACTGACATCTTGTGGGACGTGCCTGAACAACCTGACTGATATGTGAGCCACTATGAGACTCCTCACACCTCTGTGGCTTCTATAAGATCAACTCCTTAGGCATGAATGGACCAACACATTCACACTCTGTGAGAATGACTCTGCATACAGTCCCTACAGGCTACTGGCAGAGTACAAACTCAAATATCACACATGGCTAACAATGAAAGTGCTGGTTTGGTGGTTACAAAGAGTGCCTATACTGCCTATGTGTGGACATGTGACCTAACAACTGCAGACTTATGCCACTTCAGGGAGTGGGGTTCTGTGTTATGTGTTTGTACCACAGAATACACTTTTGGACATGTGTGTCTAACCTACAGAGATGACATCCAACAAACAAAGACATACATTGACCAGTTTCTGCTATGTGACCAAGCTACTGCATCACATATCATGGTCTCCCAGGAATCAACACACTATCTGCACTGTGAAAATGTCAGTTATGCAATGAGCTTGCACAGGATAATACAACCTATATGAAGGTGACAACAGGGCTGTAGAAGTAAGAGACCTGTAGAGACACACATTGACAATGATGCTAAGTGCACATCTGTCACAGATCAGTAACCCACCCTTGTACCCATTCCCAATCTGATCAAGAGGATGAGTCAGTCTGGCCAGCATACTACAACACAGCCTCATATTGGCCACATGACAGCATCTGCTGGTGTAGAGTGAGCACAGTGCTACAGTTGCATAGCCATAGTGACTCCACCCCAACCTAGACTATGACCCATACTGGGAGATACATGTGAAAGGCACTGGTCTCTGCAGGCTGAGCAAACAGAACCTACATGATACCACATTCCCATCACCTCCATGCATAACAGTATATCATGTAGCCAACAGCAAAGTGGCATGTGGTGTGTATGGCAACCTGGAAGACAAAGAGAGTGATGACATGTCTTACCAGCAACAGTCTAGTAAGGGCAGGTGTGAAGAAATCTCTGTGGCAACATACACAAAGCTCACATTACTGACAACTGACACATACAAGATGCATACTCAGCTTATGCTGTCATGCAAATACATGTTGTCTCGCATATACAACATTCATGAGGAAAGAAATGTCAGTGGATGGCTCTAATGTCACCTCATCTAGTTATGTGCATCCAGCACAAGGTGGATCAGGGAAGACAATGACACACAGACCACAATGTGAATGAACTCACCATGTGGCACTGGCCAACAATACATGCACATTGACTCTCCCATTGATGCCACACAGACCATACCTACAGACACATGAGTATTCAATCTGATACACATGGGCACATTCTATCCTGTGAGGAGGGAAAGGATGAAGAACTACAGAGACAACTGTGCACATAAGGCACTTACTTGCTCCTCTGGTGCAACATGGAGCTACTCAAAGAGCGGTAGGACCTCAGTCACCAGGCTTTCCAACTCCTCTGGTGAGAAGACAGGGACCCTATCACCTCCTGGATGTGGCATGACCACTCCCAGTTGTGGTACACAGCAGCTTGTTAGTGGAGGTGTTCCTGGCAGCAGTGTCAGGAGTCAAGTGAGGGATTTTGTAGAAGATGGTGGTCACGTCTGCCATGTACGGACGGGGTTGTCACAGCCAGAAGACACAGCCATTGGCCTGCAACCGCTACTGACAACAATGTTTGCCTATGGCTGTATCCGTCGCGGTTGCAACTGCCTACCACCTTGACGACTTCCACCGACAGTCCCAGGTGGTTCCTAATGTCCAGTGGAGTAGGTCAGGCAGCTATCATTTAGTGACATGAAATTCGGGTTTGGGTTATTAACACTGCATCACACATCAGAAAATTTTGTATTTTGCAAACAAGTCAGCTCATCATGTCTTGTCATGTAGGTCCCACTACTCAAACACCATTGTTGTGTGTTGCAGGGCACAGATGGCAATTTCCAGTGGGGCACAGTCTACCCCGGCAAACAATAGTGGATCTATGTCGTCAGTTGGAGCCAGATTTGATGCCAGCTATTAGTCATCCAAACAGCATACCACCCACTATACAAGGCATGTCAGTGTTGTACTTTCTAGCCACAGGATCCTTCCAACATACAATGGCCCACACCAGTGGTATGTCCCAAACTATGTTCAGTCTGGTGTTAAGGGATGTCCTCTCTGCAATCTTGGAACACCTGGACAGCTACATCCAGTTTCCCCGACGTGGAGATTTAGCCCATATGAAGGCTGATTTTTATGCTTTAGCATGCATTCCACATGTGGTGGGGGCTATTGATGCACACATGTTGGCTTGGTCCCACAGCATACTGCAACCGAAAGAACATCCATTCCATCAACGTTCAAGTTGTATGTTTGTCTGATCTCTGCATTTCACATGTCTGTGCCCATTTTACGGGTTCAGTCCATGATGACTTTATTCTGCGGAACCACACGATCCACCAGCTGATGTCACACTGTACCCAGAGAGGACCTGGCTGGTCTGTAACTCACATCTGTCCTATTTGTGGGTATGCAATGTCTGGTGAGGATTTTTTGATAAGAGGGACTCATTGTTGCACATATGTCCCATTCAGTAACTCTGCATATCCGAACCTTCGTTGGTTGTTGATGCCACTGAGGAATCCAACTACACTAGGGGAAGTATGCTTCAATGAGGCTCATGTAAGAACAAGGCCAGTAGTGGAGCGGGCATTTTAGGCTCCTAAAAGTCTGATTTAGGTGTCTGGACTGCACTGGTGGATCCTTCCTCTACTCACCCGGGAAAGCGTGCAAGATCATTGTGGCCTGCTCCATGCTCCACAACATTGCCCCAAGAAGAACATCCCATACATCCCAGAGAAGGGGGAGCCTGCAGTGCAGTGTCACTAGGTGAGCCTTCTGAAAAGCCAAGTGAGGATGACAGAGGTGAAGAGGTTGGAGCTGACTTGCAGGGAGATCTCATCACTAACTACTTTTCTTGACTGTAAGTGTGTCATGTGATGTAATGACGGTGACTGTACCAAGGACTGTAGTTGTCAGAATGTGGGGAGTCAAGTGCTTTGGCATAACTAATGCTCAGCAATAATCACCCAAAGGGTGCTTGAAGAATTAGCCTCTGACATTTCCCCACCATGATGTAGTTGCTTTGTTTGTGTCAGTCGCACTGCAATGTAACTTCATTTCCAGATGCTGGCTATGTGATTTGTGCAATATATATGTTTTCAAATCAATGCTCCATGTTTTGTCTTTGTACCGGTACCATCACCCCAACATCCTCACGTGGGCATTTCAGAGTTGTGACACTGGCAAGTAACTGATGCTGTTCTGACATAGGAAGTGGACATGGATTGTTCCAGGTAATGTGGGTACCAGTTTTGGGGTGTATGAGACTGGTGCCAAGCCAGCATGGGCAGTATGTGGGTGGAAGGACTGAAGTGTACATTGTACTTGTTTAGTGTGTTGTGGTGGGCCCATTGCTTTAGGTGTATGATCAAGTGGCCATGAAAGCTGTCAGCAAGTGCAAGCCAGCCATTCACCCTTCACATGGGCTAAAAACTCTTCTTGTATGACCAGTATGTAGCTGTAGATATGTTTCATAATTGCAGGCCACAGTGGCTGTGCCACAACACTGACATATATTTTTATCATACCACCAGATGCATGTTCATTGGATTATGATGGACCTGTGATCAGGGACTGGGGTACTGCCCTCTGTCTGTATCCTGGGGTATGTGATGTTGGATTACATGTTTTTGGTATGTCTTAAGGCTCAATCAGGGGGCACCATTCACTTCTCTGTTTGCATATTCTACAGGACAATGTCTGACAAGACCCTTCCTTCTGTGGTCTGAGAGACTGTACCTCTGTTTACCTACTTAGGCACAAAATGAGTCAGCCATTCTTGGCTATGACAGTCCAGACATTCCACAGCCCTTGTGCTGTATAGTGAAATAAAATGTTTGGTGTGACCAGACACTTGTACCAATGTGTTTGTGTGTGCTGGTTGTAATCCTTACAGGACACTGTACCTGTAACACATCCCTCCTTGCACTAGTATCTTGTATCCTCATCATTTGCTTCACATAGTCTTACATCTCTACATAGCAACAATTGAAACAGAATCAAGCAGACACAATCTTTGTGATAAGTGGTATTTATTCTGAATGTGTGCATAGAGTCAAAAGCAGGGACATGGCGGATCAGAATAGTGAAGGGTTCAGTCATGGTGGAGGAAATCACTGTAGTAGATGCCACCACATTGTAAGTCGAAAATTCAATGTACTCCTCCCATAGCAATTAGAAGGTGGTGGAAGGATAGTCAACAGAGTAAATATGTGGCACACAAAGGAGTTCCTTCAGGAAGAGGTCACTTGCTGGCAGTGTTCTGTGTCTGGCCATCTGCACCTCCTGAATTCTAAGCTGAATGTCCCTGCTGGTACAGAGGCAGGGGTGTCTGGGGTGGGTTCTTCCCCTGACAGGGCGTAATGGGTCTGCAAACCTGGATGTGCTCAAGTAAGGTACTCGTAAACCAATCATCTGCCTTTGCAGGGACCAATGTTTTTTGTAACCCCATAAGAATGTTTTACAGAAAACAATGCTTGTTTACAAAGTCAAATGCTTGTTGGAACCAATGCTTGTTTAGGACACTTGTTACTCAAGCCTCCGGCATCCCTATGACTCAGACTGAGTGTGGCTGGATGCGTCAGGCATTTAAACCACACCCGGCTTGAGTGAATTGCTTGCTGTAAAGGTCACCTGCAGCAGAGAAGGAGTCGCTGCTTCTTCACGTTTGATTTTCGTGTTCAGTCCTGTATCCTGGATGCCGCTTCTGGGGAGTTAAAGAGATGGGGAGAACTGACTACTAAAAAGGACATAATGTGCTGCGCGCACTCAAAAAGCATTTATTTGTAAAATCTTGACACTTGCTGACTTGATATTTGAGAGTCAGATGTTTCTGAGCGCAATGCGCCTAAGAAGGCACATCATTGGCGTTTAAGGTCACTGGGATGCTCACTGCTAGTCGCGTCATAACGCTTATCGTTGTAGCTTGCTATATATGGCAGAAAGGAAATTCCTTCGTGCAAAACAGTGATAAAACCGATTGCTTGTGTTATTGATATTAACCCTATGTTCCCAGAATGTTACAAACATTGCACTGTGATTTTTTTATATTAACCCAGACTGTTACAAACATTGTACTGTGATCTTTTGATATTAACCCTATGTTCCCAAAGTGATGCAAACTTTGCACCGTAATCTTTGATATTAACCTTATGTTTTCAGTGTGATCAAAAGACAGTGAATGTGTGTTCCTTGGAATTCTAAGTACAGTGCATACATTAATGAATGTCTGCAGACCTAATTACCTAAGAATTTGTTGTCATTATTTCTTACCTATTCAAATGTCTATGGAGTCAAGTGAGTCAGCATATTAGGAAATCTCAGCAAGGTCATGCAACAAGATATCCACGGAACTTCAAGTACATTTAGGGTGGAATTCATTAGGGGGATGTGGGATCAGGGGTCACAGTGGGAGTAGTCATAGATATTATGGAGGTTCAAGATTCTTATTTATTTACAGGCAATCCTCATTGTTTCCCCAAAATTCCTAGAGAGAGGGAGAGCCATCTGAGGCAGGAAAGGGGAACCTAACAGGTACACCTACCTTTCACATAGTAGCCAGAGACTAGTATAGACATGGTTACAAGTTATGAGCTGTTTGACTGATATGTAATTTGTCATAGGGAAATCGTGACTCTTCAAGGACCATCATCAGTCGGGTGGATCCGGACCTGTGGCTCCAGTGTCTCTCTGTCTTTTTCATCCATCCCCTTTCCCCCGGGGCGTTCTGATGATGATCATGTGCATTTAAGTGGGAGGCACGTAATGTCTAGGAGGAATTGGGACTAAGCAAATTGGTCAACATTGTGTCTCTGTGGGACAAACAGGTTAGTTCTTGACAAGGCCACCCTTCCAGTGGCTGGCACCAATGAAGAAGGGCCTGGTGTTGTTGCACCAAAGGAAGGGGTAGAGTGTTGCTGACATTCCCTAATCAGGGTACCGCTAATGTCCCTCAACACCCCTAATAGGGAGGAGAGGTTGGTATTGGTGGGCTACCTTTGTTGAAGCATATCCATGTAGATGTCCCTCTGCAGCTGCTTGATCTCCCAGAGTTTGGTTACTACCTGGCCCATCATGTCTTGGGACCCCTCATAGACTACCTTGACCTGGCTGATGGTGCCCTGCCAGGACAATCCCCACTGGCCTCACCCGGTGGTCCACAGCATCCCTCCCATGCACCCTACCCACATTGGCCTGTGCCCTTGCCACAGGGTGCCCTTTACTACTGGTTCCAGGACCATTATTGTCCGAGGTGTTATGCTGTGACTCAGGATCCTGGACTGGAGGGCATGAGATGGTTTCCACTGTCCTAGGGACGCAGGTTGGGGGGCAAATGGCTGCCTGTGATGTTGAAGCAACTGGGCTGGGAGGTCTTGATGTAGACACACTGAGACTCACTGTAAGGGTCGGATCAGGTTGTTCACATGGGCCATAACCGTCCTTCACGTCCAGATGTCCAGGAGTGGCGCCATCACTGAGGGCTTTATCCGTGGTTATAGTGGCAGTCTCGTCTGTGAACTCTTTATGGCCAGTGGCAGCTCGACCTGTTGATGTGAAAGAAACAATGTTACTGGTGGCATTAAGACATGTACCTCCAAACATTTACAATGACATTTTGCAAAGCCGGTGTACATAATTGATTTGTAGGTGATCCTATTGTGACAGGTACCCATGGTATTGATTGTATTAAGCTGACATTTGTGAAGTATGCCAATTCCATTAAAGGCCAGCAGCTGCTGAATTTAACAAGTAATATGCACTTGGAAGGAAGGGCAGAGATTTACATCTTGCCAGCAGTGCAGGCAAAACAGTGGGTGGGCAGAATGTGGCTTTGGCCTTTTTGAGGACAAGTTGAATGTTATGCAGGCTGACCCAGGAGTAATTGTGCTTGGAGTCATCATGTGGTCAGTGCATTGTGAATGTGTCTACAGCCAATACCATTCTGGTGATGCATCTTGAGGCCTTCTTGATCATTTATGTTGCACACTGCGTTAGCTGTCCTTCCTGCCCTCAATAGTTTCACCTTGGCTTAGCAGTTCAAGATATGGCTAGGTGGGCAGTCACATCTCTGAGTTGAGCATGATCTTTATCTTTGTCCCTCCCAAGTGAGTTAAGATGATTTGAGAGTATTCAGGCTAAGATTTATGGACAAGTGACCTCTGTTCTGCTATTTGGAGTCACTTGAACAGTGCCTCCTTGGAGTTGCATTCAGGTAACTCCTCCAGGTCCTGACACTAGTCAAATGTGATTCTTCCAGGTGAATACACTTCCTTTGAGAATTCACTAACAGATGCATTAGGGCAAGTGCAAACTGGGCTGGCGAATGGAGTTGTATCAAAACAGGGTCCATTGGGCTTGACATTCAGGTAACTCCAACTAGTTCCCAACACTCAACAAATGTGATCCTCCCAGGTGAGAACACTTGCAGTGTGAGTTAACGAACAGGGGTATTTGAGCAGGTGTACAACAATCGGCTAGTGTTTTGAGTTGGAAAGGCAGAGCCTCCTGGCCTTAGCAGTCATGTTACTCCCTCTACTTCATACTCCTGAGAAATGTCACCCCCATGTGAGTACACTTCTTTTGTGATTTTCCAAACAGGAGTATTGGGAAAAGAGGACTCTGGACTTATGTTTGGAGTGACAGTAAGTGAGACTCCTGTGAGTTGCAGTCATGGAACTCCCTGTACCACACACAGCGTACAAATGGTATCCTCCCAGGTGAGTACATTTTGATTGAGAGTCAAGACACATGGGTCCTTGGACAAGAGAACAATGTGTTGGTGTTTGGTTTTCTAAAAAAAATAAATCCCCCGGGCATTGGCAGTTATGTAACTCTCTATACTACACACACTGCACAAATGTTATCCTCCCAGGGAAGTACACTTCCACAGAGAGTTGAGACACAGGGGTCTTTGGAGGGGAGAACACTGGTCTGGAGTTTGGAGTTGGATGAACAGTGCCTTCTGTGAGCTGCAGTCCAGTCACTCTCACTACTCCTCAATATTTGACAAATGTTATCCCCCGCAGGTGAGTGAGCTTCATTTGGGAATTAACAAACAGTGGGCTTTGGAGAAGAGAACACTGTGCTTGTGTATGTAGTTACAGATACAGGTCCTGCTGTGAGTTGCAGTCATGTCACTCACTCAATTACACACATTTGAACAATGTTGTCCCCCTAGTGTACACACCACACTTGAGAGTCCAGTAACAAATGTATTTGAGCAAGTGAGCACTGTTCTGGAGTTTGGATTTACAGAAACAGTACTTGCTGGGAGTTGTAGTCATGTCAGTGCCTGTACTACACACAGTATACAAATGATATCCTTTCAGGTGAGTTCACTTCAATTGGGAGTTGACAAACACAAGTGTTTGGAGAAGAGGAAATTGGGCTGGCTGAGTGGAGTGACATTAGCAGTGCTTGCTATGAGTTGTAGTCATGTAATTCCCTGTACTACACAGACTATACAAATGTTATCATCCCAGGTGAGTCCACTTCAATTAGGAGTTGACAAACAAGGGTATTTGGAGAGCAGGACACTGGGCTGGATGAGTGGAGTAACAGTAACAGAGTCTCCTGGCCTCAGCAGCCATGTCAGTCCCTGTACTACACACAGTATACAAATGGTATCCTCCCAGGTGAGTACACTTCAATTGGGAGTTGACAAACAAGGGTATTTGGAGAAGGGGAAACTGGGCTGACTAAGTGGGGTGACAGTAACAGTGCTTGCTGTGAATTATAGGCATGTCAGTCCCTGTACTACACAGCCGAGACAAATGTTATCCTCCCAGATGAGTCCACTTCAATTGGGAGTTGACAAACGAGGGTATTTGGACAAGAGAACACTGGACTGGCGAGTGGCGTAATAGTAACAGAGCCTCCAGGCCTTAGCAGTCATGTCAGTCCCTGTACTACACACAGTATTAACCTAGATATATTTTATTCAGCTTTGTTTTATTATTCTTACAATAGCCACTTTTGTGGTCTTGTTTTTATTTATTTCTATGTAGCTGTTTTTGCTTAGGCCAGCACTATGTTCTTAAACAACACATTCTTGTTCACTCTGTGCTTTTTTCAAGGCTGTGGTAAGATAGGGTGCCTGTGAACGTGGTACAAGTCTTATTTCTGACATTCATAGAAATACACATATCCTTACGTATGGACATTTTCTCAGAACATCAGCTGTTTTATTATAAAAACACTTCCCTGTCCCTTACACATTAGAGGGAGATTCCAGCCAGAGAACTACAACTGTATGCTGATTGCTGAACGCTTCGCTACAGCTGCATATGCAGACTTCAGGCCTTTGCTCAGGTATGGGGGATGATGTCTTCCCAGGGGAACCTGAAGGGCAGAATTAGAGCTTAACATGCTGTGCTCTATTATAGCCTAGGTAGGAATTAGTCTATTGATTCTAGTGACAATATGATAGTGTTATTTCTATGCTTCCCTCTCCTTGTCATAATTTGAATCTTGTCATGCTGTATCATCCTGGTTATTGCAGTCCATGCTTTGTTATCTAAGATGCAGTCGCTTTATTAAAACCTTATAGAAACATATACTGCCTCTGTTTGTCATTGTGTATTTGAGACTAATGTAACTGAGGGAAACAGATGATACCTGAGTGACCATGGTTTCCCTGAGAAATCAATTATGTCATGCGCTCGGCTGCCCAAGCATCCCTGCCCTTGGGTAGAGATGAGGCATTGCTAATTAGCCGGAGTAAAACCCGGGTTGGGGCGACAGGCGTCACCTGTAGTGGGTCAGACTCAGTCTCCCACACCGCATGCAATTCTGCCGCTCAAAATCCAGTAGTCTCATTAGAATAATGAGAGCCTACGCGACATGGCGCCCAACATGGGGCCACTCAAGAAGAGGGCTCTGTTGAAGACCAGGAAGTTGGCACTAGCGCTGCTAGGCAGAGCAGCAGATGTCACAATAGTTTGCCGGAGTTTTCTAGAGCATCTGGAGGTGAAAGCAACTGATAACGTCCTACAAGTAGAAACTGCAGACATGCGTGTCTCCATGCCTGATAGGGTGTACAAAGTAACGCTACAGTTAGAAGGAGACATTGAATGCACAATAAACGCAATCTTCTGGTACTGCGTGGTAAATATATATGATATTTTGTTGGCCAAACAAGACTGGCCACCTGAGTTTGTCCGTACCTGCCCATATGGGGAAGATGTTATCAAACCTTCTTTCTCGCCTCTTGTTCCCGAAGAGCTTGAAGAATCTTACGCCATCAATTGGGCATTGGCGCAGGCACCCATGTGATATCGCAATCACGTAGGAGGGACAAAGATTCACCCTACCATAAAATTCCTATTAAAAAACAAACCCCAACCTCAACCTCAGTATCCAATAAAACATGATGCTAAAGCACCCGTGAGGGAAATCCTCACACAACTAGGGGTACCAGGGAGTAATTGAACCCTGCTTCTCCCCAATGAATAATCCTTCATTCCCAGTAGCTAAACTGGACCATTTGTACAGAATAGTCTTAGACTACAGACACTTTAACAGTCATACACGCACATATACTATACAAAACTCACATAGCACAGCACTGATGAACAACATAATGCGTGAAAAATCCAAAACAACACTGGATATTTCCAATGGCTTCTTCTGACAAAATATAGCGCCTGAGAGTAGAGACTTAACAAGTATCAAAGCACTGGGCTTGCAGAAACAACACTGCTGTTTACCCCAGGGGTACAAGAACAGTCCAGGACTGTTCGCAGCTGGTATGACTTCAATCTTGCACGACATTGACCCAGAAGCATTGTCCTATGTAGATGATATCTATCTCACGGATGTTGAATTGCTACAACATTTAAGATGGGTAGCCCGCATTGTTGTGGGATTTGCTGAATTTGGCTACAAATTCAATTTAAAAAAAACAAAAATAGCCTTCCTTAGCATCCTGTTTCTGGGATATGAGCTATTGAGTGAAGGAAAGAGCCTAGCGCCACAATTCTTGGAAAAATGCACACAATTACAACCTCCAAATACCATTAAAAAACTCCAATCTTTATTGAGTTTCCTAAATGTTGGCAGAACTTACATTCCTGATTATGCAACACGCAGAAAAGCTTTGTATTACTTAATACGTCCGGACTTTTCAAGTAAATTTTGGACAGTTGAACACACATGCATTCTCAGAGACCTGCAGACAGACATGCTTGCAGCACAACACTTACACACAAGGGACAACAAAACAGATTTGGTCATCAGAGTAATTGCTGGTGCCATTGGTTTCACCTATGTAACCTTCAATGAGGGTGAGACAGTCCAGATTGCATAAAAATCACATTTGTACTCAGCAGCAGAACAACACTTTGCTCCCACTGAGAAAATTCTCACTGATGTTCAGATGGCTGTCATAAGAGAAAGACCTCTAGCCCAAGGCAAACGCATTATTGTCATCTCTCTAATTCCAGCCCTTGAGGGTGTCACCAAAGCCAGCGTTCCAAACGCTAAAGCATTAAACCCAAGTTGGATACAATGGGCCATGTCTTTGAAAGCCACTGATGTAGAATACATTCTTGACCCCAAATTACAAACTCAAGAATTTCTGCAATATGAACTAGAATGCCCAGTTCCAGCAAACACATTGCCTATTGATCAGTATCAAAGAGTCATGTACACTGATGGCTCAGCGCAACCTGCAATTGGCACAAAGCATCAATACTCCGCTGCTTGCTCAGTTGTAAGTGGCTACATGGAGGATAATACATTTTGTCCCCAGCATACATTCACGAAAATGCTAGAGCATTGCACAGCACAATTAGCAGAGCTAAAGGCTCTGGTGATGGCACTGGAACATACGGATCATGCAAAGTTAATACTGATTGTTTGTCATTCGTATTATTGTGTCCAGTCCTTCAATGAATACCTGCATTACTGGTGCCAGAATGGGTTCAGAGATTCTAAAGGCAACACTATTAAACACAGACTTCTGTGGGGGAAAGTAGCAGATCTGAAGGAAATACTACCTAATATATCCATGTTGTACATACACTTGGACACAAGCACATTGGAATACACGTTGCTGGGAATACACTGGCTGATGAAGCAGCAAAGTCAGCAGTAGCTACGGCCACTGTTGCTGCAGTAGCCCGCTTAGGTGCGAATCCTGACAAGAACATATAGGCTGCCGTGAAAGCTACGGCTGAAGGTACGCCCTATCCAAAAGCATTTCCTGCTAAATATTCCTACCGAATGGGAGGTTGCCTAAACGCTGAGGTTAAGATACTGTTACGCCGCGGCTCTCGCCGCGGCGCTCACCGAGGCCGCGGGCTCAGGGTGCCGCGGTGCGGCGCCTCAATATCTCCGCGGCCGACACCCGGGACACGGAGAGCGCCGCGACCGGCGCTCGGTCCACAGGGGACACCGCGGCTGATGCCTGGGTCGCAGGGGATACCGCGGCTCAGGCAGGAGCCGTGGAGGCTCCTAGGAGCCGGTTTACGGGTTGCGGCATTCGCCGCCTACCTTATTTTAAGCTCTGCCATAAAGGCAGACGCTACTTGGCAACGTACAGCGCGTTATGCGCTTAACCATTTATTTACTGCATGTTCACTTACTGATATCCTGGGAACAAACCCGAACCATTACACAAGGAGCACTTTATACTTCCCCTTTTTCTTCCCAGCATGCTGACCTCTTCCTCTCTGCCCAGCATGCATTGTCAGACGCATGTTTCTGATTCACTATTGTTTTCTTTTCCCCAATTCAAGATGGTGGCATTTCTACTTCCTGTTTTTTACTTCCTGTCTAGGGGTATATAAGGGGATTTCAACTGCCTGTTCATTGCGTTGCAACACTCCTTGGTGATAGTCACGCTCCTATTTGATATCCTTCTGCGAATCCTGTCTGTTCCTGATTTGCCTTGTTTTCCTGCCTTCCTGAACTGCGGTCCTAATACCCTGGTGTCCTCCTTTTCGTTTCAGGGAGTTCCCGTGGAGGTTTTTTACCCTACTGGGGTTTTTCCTCTGGGACTCCTTCTGGAGGGCACGGACTGTAGTGGTTCGCTCATACCAAACAGCACCGTGGCTACCGGAAGGGGTCGCCCCTACCTCGGCCAGAGCAGAACCCGTCGGAACAAGGACCGTTCCCCTACACCTCTCCGCTGTGAGGGTAAGACCATTGAGAACCGCGACAGATTGCAACGCCCACAATTCCAGTTGCAGTCCGGAACTATGGATAACCCAGTGGCAAGCACAGAACCTGCTAACCAGGACCTACTGGTGACGATACAACAACAGGCTCAAGAACTCCAGCAACTACGTACTGAGAATACTGTTTATCGGCAAGCCTTTGCCTCGCGGACCACAGATGTCCCTGCAGTAGCCGCCTCTACACCTCGATTTTCCGGGGATCCCACCACATTAAAAGAATTCCTGGATGCCTTAACGGTGTACTTTGCCTTTCGTCCCTCGCAATTTGTACAAGATAAGACCAAGGTGGGGTATTTGATTAGCGCCTTATCAGGACCAGCCTTGGCCTGGGCCACACCTCTAGTAACCAGAAACGATCCATGTCTATCTAATTATTCCACCTTTATCACTACTTTTAAACAGATGTTCGAACGCCCTGGACTCGAGGCGTCAGCAGAAGAGGCTCTTTGCGAAGTCCAACAAGGGAGTCAAGATGTATTACAATACATCACCCATTTCAGACAATTAGCTGCAGAAACAACCTGGGTGGAACGTACCTTGGTGACACTCTTCCGTAGAGGTCTAAGAGAGGACATCAAAGATGAACTAGTACATTCTGCCAGGATAGAAAACCTCAAAGGGTTGATGGACCAGGCACTAACGATAGAGTATCGGTTGAGTGAACGAAGAATGGAGAAAAAGAAGAGTCGGTTGCCTTCTCACTCAGTACCATCTCGTCCCTTCGCCCATCGTTCCGAGGAAGTCCGCCCTGAATCCAAAGGGAATACCGAGGAAGAGCCCATGCAGATTGACACAGCTCGCGGACCGTTATCCGCCAGTGAAAGGGAACATCGACGAAGGAAGGGGCTTTGCCTATATTGTGGTGCAGCTGGTCACCTAATTCGCGCCTGCCCCATTCGTCCAACCAAGCCCTTGGGAAACGCCAACTCCCGTCCCCGGTAAGAAGGGCGAGGACGGGATATCGTGATATACCTTCTATTTGCTCTTCCAGGGAGGGAGGAACTGCTCTTTTTCTCTTACCAGTTACCCTCCATTTAACTGATGGACGTGAAGCAAGAACTTTGGCTTTATTGGACTGCGGAGCCAGTGGCCTTTATTTAGATGAAACCTGGGCCAAAGAACGACAGATAGCACAAATACCCAAAGAAATACCAGAACAGGTACATACCGTTGATGGATCGCTCTTGGCCTCTGGGCCTGTACAATACACCACCCCCACCTTCTGTTTACAGTTCGGTAAACATCAGGAGATTCTCTCGTTTGACTTAATCTCGTCACCACACCATGTCATGATCCTGGGAATTCCATGGCTTACCCGGCACAATCCTTACATCAACTGGGAAACAAAAACCATTTCGTTATCCTCCCATTTTTGTCAACACCACTGCTATCCGGCCGGGGATTATTGGTCCCCAAAAATCTCTCAACAACACCTTCTCAGGTGGGAGGATCCATTAATGTCCTACAGGGAGTTCCCAGACAGTATCAGGACTATATCGATGTATTCCAGAAGCCAGAAAGACCTGAATTGCCACCCCACAGAGAATACGACTGTGCCATTTCTTTAGAGCCAGACACTGTAGTTCCTTTTGGGCGGATGTACTCCCTCACCGAACCAGAGAAACAAATTTTGAAGGAGTACCTAGATGAGAATCTACAAAGTGGGTTAATAACTCCCTCCTCTTCACCCGCCGGGGCTCCTCTTTTCTTTGTACCAAAGAAAACCAAAGATCTGCGTCCCTGTATCGATTTCAGAGGGTTAAACAGGATCACTATCAAAGACCGGTATCCGTTACCCCTCATCAAAGACATCTTAGAAGCAGTCAGAGGAGCCAAGAGATTCACTAAGCTGGATCTCCGAGGAGCCTATCATCTACTAAGAATCAGAGAAGGTGATGAATGGAAGACCGCCTTTAGAACACCTTTTGGTCACTTCGAATATAGAGTAATGCCCTTCGGACTCACTAATGCCCCGTCCATCTTTCAAAGATTCATGGATTCTATCTTTTCTGATCTTTTGCAACAAACAGTGGTAGTGTATCTTGACGATATTCTAATTTATTCGATCCATCCAGAGGAACATTCCAAGCACGTCCGCCAAGTCTTAGAGAGACTCCGACAACATCATTTGTTCTGTAAGCCTGAAAAATGTGAATTTGATCTGATAGAAGTAAAATATTTGGGATACTGTATAGACCAAACCGGAGTTGCCATGGACTCAGACAAAGTACAGGCAATATTGGATTGGCCATCTCCTTCTTCCATTAAGGAGACTCAATGTTTTCTGGGACTAGACAACTTCTACCGACAGTTCATAGCAGACTTTGCCCAGAGAACCAGCTTCATTACCCAAACCCTCAAAAAAGAACACCTAAAGAAAGGTTTTTGTTGGACACCAGGCGCTGAGTCAGCTTTTCAGGACTTAAAGAAAGCCTTTATTCAAGCCCCTATTCTTCGACACCCAGACACCAGCAAACAATTCATTGTTGTCACAGACGCCTCAGAAAGAGCCATTGGGGCTGCCTTGTTACAAAAACAAGACGATGATGACCTAGAACGCCCTGTATTTTATCTGTCACACATACTATCTGATTCCGAGCGAAACTATTCTGTGCTAGAACGTGAATTACTCGCCTTAAAGGTCGCGTGCACCGAATGGAGACACTTTTTGATGATATCCAAGGAGCCCTTCGAAGCCTGGACCGATCACAGAAATCTACAGTGTTTAAGAAATTTCCAGTGCCAAAACAGCCGGCAGGCTCGATGGGCCTTCTTCTTCAGCCAATATGATTTCTATATCACCTACATCCCTGGTTCTCAGAACATTCTGGCGGATGCCCTGTCCCGACGTTATCCTGGGTGCGGTGATGCTGCGGTTCAAAACTTATTTGACAACAATAAAATCATAGGGGTAACACAGACCTTTTTAGATCAAGTCAAGTCTGAATATGCCCGTCTACACGAAACAGAACTAAAAAGGCTACGTCCACAGTTGCACATAGATCGTGACTACTATTATCATGATAAGGCCCTGTTTTTACCCACTAAAACAGTGCAAATCGAAGCTTTACGCATGTGCCATGATTCCCCCATTGCAGGTCATCGAGGAATGAAAGCGACTCAAGATCTTTTGCTTCGCTCTTTCTGGTGGCCGACTTTCAAGGCTGACGCTGAGGCATATTTGTTATCCTGTCCTACATGTGCTCAAGCCAAGACACCCCGAACCAGACCTGTGGGGTTACTCCGCCCATTACCTGTTCCCCCAGGCCCATGGCATACCATATCCACCGATTTTATGTGCGCTTTACCTTCCTCAATGGGAAACCACGTCATAATGGTAACTGTGGACTCCTTCACCAAGATGGCCCACTTCACAGCCTTGAGAAAGTTACCTACGGCAAAGGAATTAAGTCAGGTCTTTACTCAAGAAATATTCAGGCTACATGGGCTACCCCAAGTTATTATATCGGACAGGGGTCCTCAATATATCTCCCGTTTCTGGAATCAATTCTGCAAGATCTTGGGAATCCAGGTAGCCTTATCATCCGGGTTTCACCCTCAAACCAATGGACAAACGGAACGACTTAATCAGGGTCTCGAACAGTACTTACGTAGCTTCTGTAACGCTACACAAAGTAATTGGGCTCCCTACTTACCGCTTGCAGAATTCTCCTATAATAACTCTCTACACAGTGCCTCTAAACACTCTCCTTTCTATGGCTCTTATGGTTTCCATCCCAGGGCCTTCCCAACTCCCCTGAGGGACATCTCCAATCTTCCCGCCATCTCCTCTTTCGTTCGACGGCTACGGGGTATACAGCAAATTATCCATTCCAACCTTGTGTCCACCAAGTCCCGTATGAAGAAGATGGCAGATAGGAGACGCTGTGCAGCTCCTCTATATCAGGTCCATGATAAAGTCTGGCTCTCCTCTAGATTCCTACCTCTCCGACTCACCCAAAAGAAATTCAAACCCCGCTTTTATGGTCCCTTTCTCATTCTCAAGAAAATCAACCCAGTATCTATGCGTCTTCGCCTACCTCGGACGTGGAAGATCCACCCTCTATTCCATGTCTCGCAACTGAAACCTTACCGTCCTGATCTTTTTCATAGGCAGTTGCCCTGTCCCCCTCCTCTGTTGGTTGATAACGTGCCTGAGTACGAAGTTCAAGAGATCTGTGACTCTCGGTTTTTCCATGGGCACCTCCAGTATCTTATTCATTGGAAGGGCTACCCTATGAGTGAATGTTCCTGGGAGGATGCCTCCTCAGTTCATGCTCCTCTTTTGATCCGCCGCTTTTTTTGGCTTTTCCCTCACAAACCCGGGGCCTCGGGGAGGGGGCATACTGTTACGCCGCGGCTCTCACCGAAGCCGCGGGCTCAGGGTGCCGCGGCGCGGCGCCTCAATATCTCCGCGGCCGACACCCGGGTCACGGAGAGCGCCGCGACCGGCGCTCGGTCCACAGGGGACACCGTGGCTGATGCCTGGGTCGCGGGGGATACCGCGACTCAGGCAGGAGCCGTGGAGGCTCCTAGGAGCCGGTTTACGGGTTGCGGCACTCGCCGCCTACCTTATTTTAAGCTCTGCCATAAAGGCAGACGCTACTTGGCAACGTACAGCGCTTTATGCGCTTAACCATTTATTTACTGCATGTTCACTTACCGATATCCTGGGAACAAACCCGAACCATTACACAAGGAGCACTTTATACTTCCCCTTTTTCTTCCCAGCATGCTGACCTCTTCCTCTCTGCCCAGCATGCATTGTCAGACGCATGTTTCTGATTCACTATTGTTTTCTTTTCCCCAATTCAAGATGGTGGCATTTCTACTTCCTGTTTTTTACTTCCTGTCTAGGGGTATATAAGGGGATTTCAACTGCCTGTTCATTGCGTTGCAACACTCCTTGGTGATAGTCACGCTCCTATTTAATATCCTTCTGCGAATCCTGTCTGTTCCTGATTTGCCTTGTTTTCCTGCCTTCCTGAACTGCGGTCCTAATACCCTGGTGTCCTCCTTTTTGTTTCAGGGAGTTCCCGTGGAGGTTTTTTACCCTACTGGGGTTTTTCCTCTGGGACTCCTTCTGGAGGGCACGGACTGTAGTGGTTCGCTCATACCAAACAGCACCGTGGCTACCGGAAGGGGTCGCCCCTACCTCGGCCAGAGCAGAACCCGTCGGAACAAGGACCGTTCCCCTACACCTCTCCGCTGCAAGGGTAAGACCATTGAGAACCGCGACAGATACCAGGAGTAGGGGTTCGAGATATTCCCAACAAAGATATATGACCAGAGTTGATTAAAGCAGCACATGAGGGGGCAGCATCTGCCCATGCTGGTGTGGCGGCTACAATATCATTGTTACAAGCCCGTTATTGGTGGCCAGGCCTATACAAAGAGGCCAAGCAGTATGTCCTTTGTTGTGACATCAGCCAACAAATCAAAGTTTCCACTGTTAAATGCCCACTGCAGACACCCCTCCTTATTTCAAACAAACCATTACAATGTGTGTACTTGGACCATTGTGGTCCAATAACACTGGACAGTGCATACAAATATATCTTAGTTGCTGTAGAGTCCTGCTCCAGATTTCTATGGGTGTGGCCACAACGCTTGGCTGACACTCAGACTGTTATTGAAGATTTGCAAGTCTTTATTGGTACATATGCAGTTGCGGCTTTTCACTCGGACCTTGGCCCTGCTTTTGCCTCAAGGGCATTCAGGGACGCCATGGCTTCATTGGGGGTCCAACTCGAGTACTCGTCTCCATTTCATCCTGAGGGAAATACTGTAGTTGAAAGATTAAACTTTGGTTTACAGCAGTCCTTCACAGCCAGAGTCTTAGCTACGGGTCGCAGTTGGCTTAATCACCTGTATGGAGTCCAGGGAGGACTTAACAATCTGCCTAGAAGGTCCCTGGGGGGTTGTACTTCATATGAGTGCCTGTTGGAAAATTGAATGTATGTTCCAGATCTTGAGGGTCCTGGCGTGGAGGCGGCAGAAACACCCTTTGACATAAATGAGCGTGTCACTGTCTTACAGGATTTGCAACTGTTTTGTGCCGACAACGCTACTGCCAGTGCTGCCTCCACAGGAATTAAGGATGTACCTGTAACACCTACAGACTGTATTCCTGAAGTTGGGGATCTAGTACATGAAAAGGTTGCTGTGAAAAAGAAGTTTGGTCCTTCTTATCTTGCACCAGTCCCAGTTTTGGGAATACATGGTACCAGAACTGTCATTCTACCACTGTTGGCTGGTGCCAAAGAAAGCCGCTTTGTAGCTATCGACAATGTCAAGTTACACGATGCGGCCACTCCTGCACAGCTGACTAAAAGGAAGAGCCAGCCGTTCCCGAATCCCTCTCACTACTGGTCAAAAAGTTCCTCTATAAGTTGTAAGCAGCAACACTGACAGCTCTCCTAGCTTGGGGAGGGTGGAAAATGATCTTGCCTTGGTTCCACTGACATTGAACAATACAGAAATAACTGAACCATTTGACACAACTTCAACACAAACAGATGGCGTCATTTATTCTGAACCACCATGGGAAACACCCACTCCACCTAAAATACGGCTCCAGCTTTTGTATAAACTGCTTCTAGATACTTTGCCGGCATGAACAATAACGTTTCGGACTCATTCGCCTCTTCGACACCTGAATTGTCAAAAACACGTCAGGTGATAAACTGGCTTAAAACAACTTACTTTATTCTTCCATGGAACTATCTGTGGCTTTCCTTGACTATACTGATTTTAGTGCATTGGATTTGGTTTGTTATAACATTCTTTTTATTAATACATGGTAATTTTCTTCCTGAAAAATCAACCGTTGAACTGGTGGATGAGGTCCTAAAACCACACTTTTCTTCTCACAAGGTCCGTAGAGACTTGTCTTTTGTGAACATTTCCGCTATACCAATCCTGATGGGATTGTTTGGGATAAAGTAACATTTGATACATATGACCCGACAGAAGTCATTAAAATACCATATGTGCTTAAACTGTCAATTAACTATGCAATAATACCCAAAGTTGTTTCTGATGATTGGGATGTGAAAATAGTTGATTCTATGATGACTAAATTGCAGTATTACACTGTATTTTAAAATAAAGATGCTTATCAATCTAAAGAGAATTATGGTGATTTGTTTTTCTATAATTATTATGGGCACCATTTCATCCACAGAGCAAGTACCCCAAAGACTGGGAATATTGTCCGACTCCTCCACAAGGGAGCTCTAAAACATATTATGAAACATTTACATATTTTTCTGGGCAAGATGTTAAAAATGCTGAGGCATATTATTTTAAATTGCCACTGATAAAAAATGGTCGCATTTTATTGACTAATATGAAATGTATTTATTCTGATTCCTTTGTGTCCCGGTAAACTATGGCTGAAGTCGATTACCTTAAAAAGTGTGTCGGGAACTAGACATTGGCAAATACGGGGGAAGGAAGCTTTGTTTAGAGCATGTTTGAAACCTGTTCAAATGATATTTTTGAATGAAACTGTACAACAAACAAGTTGTTTAGGCTTAGCAAAGATTAAGGAATTGAACACGCCACGTATTCCTGCACTTGCAAAATTTAATAAATGGCAAAAGTATATCAATGCAACTGAAGGTTAGCTCTATAAATGGGTCCATAATGGCACTTTTAATGTTTCACTGTCACGTCCTGGTGGTTGGTTATTGTGGCCAATAGATACCAATGGGTGTCATAAACGTTTTATAAACTTCACTGGGTTTTTAGAACTAGTAGGCTGGACCCTCACTATATATCATCTGAACATGCGGGTATAGTAACAACATACAGTGTAGGGAAACTATGCCAGCAATGGTTGAATAGTTCCTCACTAGATGCGGTTAGAGAACACCTCAGTCTCCTGTCTAATAACACCGACTTACAGGAGTTTCTGTTAGGCCCCATAAAACAACGCAGAAAACGTTTCTTATATGAAGTATATAATGAGATTTGGGAGCTTTCCCAACAAGAAGCTGCTGCCCGATTAAGGCAAATAGACCAAGAAAATTTACAGAAGGCATTAGCTGTTGTAGATAATGGGATTAATATCCTGTCCGACCGGAAATACACTTTAAATAACATCATCTCTTCTGCTATAGACATTATACAAACAGATTTGTCTTCCTTACACCATGGACAGAGTCAACTAAGGTCCATAATGCAGATGGGTTAGACACTTCAAACACTGAAGGCAGGTCTCGTTCCCTGGCAACATGTTAGTGCAAGAGACATATTTTCTAAATTTAATTTAATGCGACAACAACAACTAATGGCTAAGAAAGAAGTGTCTTATGTCATGCTAAACATCAAAAAGTTAGAAAAGTTGCCTTTTACTGTGGCTCAAATACCATCTGCTGAGTGTTTTAATACACAGAGTCATTAATCTGCCTATTTCCACACTACAATTCACGTCCTGTTTAAAACACATTCCGGTAGGCAGGGCTGAGAGACAGTTACATCCATGACCCTTCTCGTACAAGTCTCAGTGACATGAAAGTAGTCTTTCTTAGTGGTAGTGAATGCAAGACTTCTGTCAGACATTCGATGGTTTGTAAACAGCTGTCTTTCCATGGGGCGTGTAAAGCGTCTGCAGCGAACTTGGTTTGTTATCTGAAGGGAGTTCCAGTCCCCTTGATTAGACCTACGTTCCAGGTGGTTTCAAACAGCAGCTATATTCTCCTCAATGGTGAAGACTGTTGTGGGGTGTGAGCCGGAATAGTTTATGTTGTTTCGGTCTCTAAGATTGTTACATGCTGCGGGAACATACTTTTTCCTCCCACTAGATTAAAAGAGGTAGCTGACATTCGGCCCCATACTTCTAATGTGAATGTTGCTACTTCTAATGTGAATTTTGACAAGTTGAGCAGACTCAAGGCTTTACTGTTCCAAAAACATGTGGCTTTCACATCTGCACGCAAGACCTACGCACTTCAGGTGGCAAGGTCGTCAGCAGAGATACAGTCCCTTTTAAGTACCAACTTTCCAAGACACTTTGGTGAACTCGTGGGATAAATATTTAATGCGTCCAGTACTACTGGAATCACAAATTTCTTTAAGGCTGTTGGTTCTGGTTTCGTTGACCTTATCCTCCACATTCGGTTTGATACCATCAGCCATCCTCTAAATATTCTCCAGTATTTTCGGGTGATTTCCAATAACTTTGGCTCTAATAGTTGGCATTTTGCTGTCGCTACCTTTCATGCGCAATGGCTGTCCCGTCGCAACAAGGAGAAATGAAAGTGCTCCCACCAGCTCAGGTGTGTCGTGACTGCATGATGCAGTACTTTGGAGCAACACTCCTGGAGGAATTGGAGTGTGACTGGTATCTGTCATTTGGACCGGTTTTGCATTGTGTGCAGCTCGTGTTTCGGTGCCTCTGGTGCTCATTTGAACATTTGCCTTTCTACGCAGCGCTTGCTTTCATTGGACGGTGATCTGTTCATGTTCTCACTGGGGGTTCATTACCGGACATGCGCGTTGAGGGTGGGTTTGCTACGAGAAGCTGCTTATGAGTTGCCCTTCCTGGAGGATGCGGCTCTTAACTCATTATTGGGGACACCACGGAACGCTGCTGCCTTGGCTGAGGCTATGGAACACGACTGCTCCTTGGTCCTTCTCGGCGATGCCTTTCTAACTTTAATGCCTGCTGAAGTGGAAGATTTCCTGTCGTCCATTCTCCTGGATCCAATTGGCAATTTTCAAAATTACTTTGACTCTTGATTCGGTCCCTTTTATGCCACACGTTAACATTTTAAATTGTCCTTTTATATATGCTCATGTGTCCTTTTAACTTGTCATTATTTACATTTTTTACATATATATCTTAGGCTGGTTTTAGTAGCCTTTTTATATATTTAGGCTTTGAACCACTTTCAACCAACAAGGGGAGGGTGTTGTGTAGCCATTTTAGTTATGGCTCCATGCACATTATTTTAGCATACTAGGACTGCCGCTGTGCACTTCAACCTAGATATATTTTATTCGGCTTTGTTTTATTATTCTTACAATAGGCAGTTTTGCGGTCTTGTTTTTATTTCTTTCTATCTAGCTGTTTTTGCTTAGGCCAGCACTATATTCTTAAACAAGACATTCTTGTTCACTCTGTGCTTCTTTCAAGGCTGCAGTAAGATAGGTTGCCGGTGAACGTGGTATAAGTTTTGTCTCTGACATTTATAGAAATAAACATATCCCTACATAGGGATATTTCTCAGAACATCAGCTGTTTTATTATAAAAACACTTCCCTGTCCCTTACACACTAGTGGGAGATTCCAGCCAGAGAACCACAACTGTATGCTGATTGCTGAACGCTTCGTCACAGCTGCTTATGCAGACTTCGCGCCTTTGCTCAGGTCTGGGGGATGATGTCTTCCCAGGGGAACCTGAAGGGCAGAATTAGAGCTTAACATGCTGTGCTCTATTATAACCTAGGAAGGTGTAGGAAGTTGGCTCTGTATATACTATTTCAAAGTAAGAAATAGTGTGCACAGAGTCCAAGGGTTCCCCTTGGAGGTAAGATAGTGGCAAAAAGAGATAATTCTAATGCTCTATTTTGTGGTAGTGTGGTCGAGCAGCAGGCTTATAAGAGGGTAGTGTTAAGCATTTGTTGTACACACACAGGCAATAAATGAGTAACACACACTCAAAGACTTACTCCAGGCCAATAGGTTTTTATATAGAAAAATATATTTTCTTATTTTATTTTAAGAACCACAGGTTCAAGATTTACAAGTAATACTTCAAATGAAAGGTATTTCACTCAGGTATTCTAGGAACTTTGAATAATCACAATAGCATGCACAGTTGTCACAAAAATGGCAATAAGCTATTTTAAAAGTGGACACAGTGCAAAAATCAATAGTTCCTGGGGGAGGTAAGTAATTGTTAAGTTCACAGGTAAGTAAAACACTTACAGGGTTCAAAGTTGGGTCCAAGGTAGCCCAGCGTTGCGGGTTCAAGGCAACCCCAAAGTTACCACACCAGAGCTCAGGGCCAGTCCGGTGCAGAGGTCAAAGAGGTGCCCAAAACACATAGGTGGTCACTACAACCCTGGCGGACGGTGTTAAAGCGGCGGTAAGACCGCCAACAGGCCGGCGGTAAAAAAATTGGAATTACGACCGTGGCAGAAACCGCCAACAAAGACAGCCACTTTACCACTCCGACAGCCACGGCGGTACAGACAAACAGCTTGGCGGTCACCGCCAAAAGACAGGCGGAAGTCAATGTACCGCCCACAGTATCTCAACCTACCAATCCGCCATCTTTTCCGGGGTGGATTCTCAGCGGACAAAAACACGGCAGAAACAGGACTTCGAAGGGATAACGCTCACCTCACACACCCCACGAGGAATCCGGACGCCATGGAACCAGAGCTACACATTTTTCCAGCCCTCATCTTCTTGCTCCTCTACCAGGAGCACGAACGCCAGCGGCGAAGACAACAGTGAGTACTGCACCTATGACACAGGGGAGGGGGGAGGGAAAAAACAGGGACATACACACGCAACACCCCCACCCTCACCCACTACAACACACACAGTAATACATATTTATACATTATAGTTACACCCCCCAACCCCTCCAGAAGAATGCAAAGACAAAAGGAAATGAGTGTAACCATTGTAATATATTAAAATCAAGTACACAAAAATATATATATACACCATAAACAAAATATACACCAAGCTTAGTAGTCCAGGTAGTGCTCCAATGAAGTCCGTGGAACACTGGGCCCACACGGTATGGGCGAGGCCCACACAAGATCCCCGACCATGACGGAGAGAACATTGCAGGGGCATCAGAGAGCAAGAAAACAGGCACCTCAGGGGGAGAGAAAGGGGGGGCACCTCAGCCAGTTGAGTGCACGACGCCAAATCCACAAGGGGGCCACATGCCCACTGTTCAATCCTGGGAAGTGCAAAGCCACAGTCTCTCAAGTCTCTACAGTGGGTGGCTTGCCCACTGTTGCATCCTGGGGAGTGCAAAGCCACAGTCTCTCAAGTCTCTACAGTGGGTGGGTTGCCCACTGTTCCATCCTGGGGAGTGCAAAGCCACAGTCTCTCAAGTCTCTACAGTGGGTGGCTTGCCCACTGCTGCATCCTGGGGAGTGCAAAGCCACAGTCTCTCAAGTCTCTACAGTGGGTGGCTTGCCCACTGTTGCATCCTGGGGAATGCAAAGCCACAGTCTCTCAAGCCTCTACAGTGGGTGGGTTGCCCACTGTTCCATCCTGGGGAGTGCAAAGCCACAGTCTCTTAAGTCTCTACAGTGGGTGGGTTGCCCACTGTTCCATCCTGGGGAGTGCAACGCCACAGTCTCTCAAGTCTCTACAGTGGGTGGCTTGCCCACTGCTACATCCTGGGGAGTGCAAAGCCACAGTCTCTCAAGTCTCTACAGTGGGTGGGTTGCCCACCGTTCCATCCTGGGGAGTGCAAAGCCACAGTCTCTCAAGTCTCTACAGTGGGTGGGTTGCCCACTGCTGCATCCTGGGGAATGCAAAGCCACCGTCTCTCAAGTGGATAACAGTCTCCACTGGTTCTGGAGTGGGCCTGGTGCCCAGAGTGCTTCATCCTGCTAAGGACAGAGGTAGTGGATGTGATACTCCACTGGTTCTGGAGGGGGCCTGGTGCCCAGAGTGCTTCATCCTGCTAAGGACAGAGGTAGTGGATTTGATACTCCACTGGTTCTGGAGGGGGCCTGGTGCCCAGAGTGCTTCATCCTGCTCGTGACTGACTCAGTAGCGTCAGTGCCCTTGGCGCTCATGGGCCAGCGGTGCTTGTGGCGGCGGTGCCCTGTTCAGCAGTGCTTGAGGCGGCGGTGCCCTGTTCAGCGGGGCTTGAGGTGGCGGTGCCCTGTTCAGCGGTGCTTGGAGCGGCGGCGCCCTCTTCAGCGGTGCTTGAGGCGGCAGTGCCCTGTTCAGCGGTGCTTGAGACGGCGGTGCCCTGTTCAGCAGTGCTTGGAGCAGCAGTGCCTTGTTCAGCAGTGCTTGAGGCGGCGGTGCCCTGTTCAGCAGTGCTTGGAGCGGCCTCCTGGGCAGCGGGGATGATGGTGGTGGCCTCCTGGGCAGCGGGGATGATGGCGGTCTCCTCCACCGTGCTGCTCTTCCCAGACTTGCCGGGTTTCTTGTGGCCCTTCCCCACCTTTGAAGGTGTTGCAGCTGACTCCACACTCCCCCCGGGATCCCTGGGAGCGGCTTTGGTGGCTGGAGTCTTCCCCCTCTCCTGCCGGGCACTGGCCAACTTCTGATGTTTGACAGGTGGGGGACTGTCCGTGCTGTGGCCCCGTGCCACACTGGCTGCCCTGGTGGCCGGTGCACTCCAGATTCCGGTGACTACAGGCACCACGGGTCCCGGAGATGTTGTGGCTGAGGTGCTAGGTTGGGACCTGGAGAGTCGGGACCTAGGAGACGGACGGGGTGGGGGAGTTGTGGGAAAGAGGTCAAGGTTGGACAGGAGAAGTTTTTTGGAGACACTGGGACGGGTAGCTGGAGGGGGTTTGGGAGTGGAGGAAGAGGTTGTTGTTGTAGGAGGTGTTCGTTTGGTGACTTTGGGTGAAGATGCATGCGCTGGAGGCTGTCGTGAGGTGGATGGCTGTTGGGTGGGTGTGTGCCGGCGTTTGTGTATCTTGGGAGGTGGCGTCACAGACACACTGGGAGAGGACACAGGGGACGTGTGGATGGTAGTGGGGGTGGTGACTGCACGTGAGCGGGGTGTGGTGGTGTGTGTGCAGGTGATGGCAGTAGTGGCTGTAGATGTAGTGCATGCAGGTGTGAGTGTAGATGAGACTGGGAGGGAGGAGGGAGACGAGGAGGAGGGGGACAAAGTTGAGGCAGTGGATGTTGGTGTGTCTGCATGTGTGTGATGCTTGCGTGAGTGCCTGTGGGATGTGTGGTGCTTATGTCTGCCTGAGCTTCCCTTGTGTGTTGAGGTGTGTGCATGCTGGTCTGAAGGTGTGCTTGGGATAGGCTGGGGTACAGGGGACTGGGTCTGGGTGGAGGAAGTTGGAGGGGGAGGCTAGAGACGGGGACAATGGCTGCCATCAGTGCTGAGGCCAGAGTCTGAAAAGCTCGCTGAAGGGCCGCCTGACCAGAATGAATGCCCTCCAGGAATACATTTGTTTGTTGCAACTGCCTCTCTACACCCTGGATGGCATTCAAAATGGTAGACTGCCCAACAGTGAGGGACCTGAGGAGGTCAATGGCCTCCCCACAGAGGGCAGCAGGGGTGACTGGGGCAGGGCCTGAGGTGCCTGGGGCGAAGGTGATGCCCACCCTCCTGGGTGAGCGGGCAAGGGGCAAAGGCTGAGGGGTGCTGGGAGGGAGGTGCTGGTGGGGGGGTGGTGGCTGTACCTGTAGATGCGGGGGGCACAGATGTTGCCGCCACCGCAAGGGAGCTTCCATCAGAGGATGAGTCCGTGTCGTTGGTGTCAGCTCCTGTCCCCGCCGTGGAGCTCCCCTCACCCTCCGTCCCACTGGTGAACTCCGAGTCCGTAGTTTCGCCTTCCATGGACATGTGGGATGCAGCTCCCTCGTGCTCCGGTGCCACTGCTCCTCCGCCTGATCATGCTAATGCACACAAGAACAGGGAGACCACAAAAAGGGGGGGGGTGACAGAAGAAAGACATGTTGAGTGCATGCATTACCGCTACCGTTAACCGACACGACAGACACAGAAGCCCCCTGCACTACGCCGCACTCTTGTGCTCCACTGTGCAATCCCTGGGACATGGCCTACTAGGCTATGGACGACATCTGCACACATGGATGACACAGGGGCATGACTAGGTGTTCTTGGCACTCTACAGAGGTGGGGTGGGGTGCCACAGGGCCTGCCTTACGGAGGGACCTTGCCTCCTAAACTAGCCATGGCCTACGGAAACCCACAGCCCACCTCCCCCACCCAGACACCTCCACTGCACGCTAAATCAGCAGGATGAGAGTGTACCCACCACCTTGTGGCTGCTGTGATGCCCTCAAGCGACCATCCAACTCCGGGTACGCCACCGCCAGGATCCTGAACATCAGGGGGGGTCATAGTGCGACGGGCACCCCTCCCACGTTGGGAGGCCATCCCCAGCTGAGCCTCCGCCGTCTTCTTGCTCCAGCGGCAAATGTCCTCCCATCTTTTCCGGCAGTGGGTGCTCCGTCTGTGGTAGACCCCCAGGGTCCGGACGTCCTTGGCGATGGCACGCCAAATATCTTTTTTCTGGTGGGCGCTGACCTACATGATTTGTACAGGGGGAAGAGAAACTTATTACCAACTGCACCGTTACAGTCATTGGCCCCCATCCCTACCCTTGGCATGTTGCACATGCACTCACCGTCGTTTCATGCACGCCGCACTCTCCCCCCTTCCTTCTTACATCCACCCCTCTCCACACAGGCATAGCCCATACATCATGCTCCCAGTGTACTTACCTGTTTGTCTCGAGGACCGTAGAGTAGCGTGTACTGGGGGAGGACCCCATCCACAAGTTTCCCCAACTTCTCCGATGTGAAGGCAGGGGCCCTTTCCCCAGACACTCGAGCCATTGTCTCTTCCAGACTGAGGTCACAGCAGCACTTGCAGTGTAGGTCCTCTCCTGTCGAAGATCAGGTTTCGAGTGATTGAACAGATAGAAAATGGCGGTCACGTCCACGGCGGTGCGTACCGTCACCGCGGGCGTACATCGTCATTGGCTCCTGGGACCCATAGGGTCCAAGGTTAACCAATGCAGCATTGCGCCGCGGTCTTCGACCGCCTACCACAACGGTGTACAACGCCAGCGCAGTTACCTCACATCCCATTGTCCCACTTTAGAGGTCAGGCATCTGCCATTTCAGGGGCCAACATGGCTTTATTTGTAACTGCGTCACACATACCTAGGCCTAGACTCTACACACATACAGGCCACTTTTCGGATTCTGATTAGTGTTCTGTGTAAGCTGTGGGTACGTACCTCTGAGTTGGTTGACTCTGTGTTCGCTGGTGTCCTTCATAGGCACCGTCCGCTGGGACATGTGAGGAAATGGTGGCACCCTCCGGTGTACAGACCGCTGGTGGACCTATCGACAATGGAGGAAAGACATGTGATCATCACATACAGGCTTGACCGTGCCACAATCCATGAACTGTATACCCAGCTGGAGCCAGACCTGATGTCAGCTATCCGCCATCCTACAGGAATCCCCCCTCAAGTGCAGGTGCTGTCAGTGCTCCATTTCCCTGCAAGTGGGTCATTTCCAACAACAGTGGCCATAGCATCAGGGATGTCCCAGCCTATGTTTTCCAACGTGTTGTCCAGAGTGTTGTCTGCCCTGCTGAAACACATGCGGAGCTACATCGTTTTCCCTCAGGTGGAGGATTTGCCTACAGTGAGAGGTGATTTCTATGCCCTGGGACATATCCCCAACATCATAGGTGCCTTTGATGGGACACATGTGGCTTTGGTCTCCCCGCAGGAGTGAACAGGTGTACAGAAACCGGAAGAGTTATCATTCCATGAATGTGCAGATGGTATGTTTGGCCGACCAGTACATCTCCCATGTTAATGCCAAGTTCCCTGGCTCAGTGCATGAAACCTACATCCTGTGGAATAGCAGCATCCCTTATGTGATGGGTCAACTACAGAGGCACCGTGTGTGGCTATTAGGTGAGCACCTGGAAGCAAGTCAGTGGGAATGGTTGTCTGGGTCTGGGGATATCCCTAAAGGTTAGTGTGTGTCTAACAGTTGTCCCTCGCCATTTGCAGGTGACTCTGGTTACCCAAACCTGTCATGGCTACTGACCCCAGTGAGGAATCCCAGGACAAGGGCAGAGGAACGCTTCAATGAGGCCCATGGGCGAACACGGCGCATAATTGAGCGGACCTTCGGCCTCCTGAAGGCCAGGTTCGGGTGCCTCCATATGACAGGTGGATCCATATTCTTCTCACCAAAGAAGGTGTGCCAGATCATCGTGGCCTGCTGTATGCTTCACAACTTAGCTTTGCGATGACAGGTGCCTTTTCTGCAGGAGGATGGTCCAGATGGCGGTGTTGTTGCAGCTATGGAGCCTGTGGACAGTGAAGACGAGGAAGCAGAAGAAGAGGACATCGACAACAGGGACTCTGTGATCCTGCAATATTTCCAGTGAGACACAGGTAAGAATACAAACCTGCCTACTACATGTACTTGAACATTACTACCTCTCTACTGTCTGTCGTTTTCACCCAGTGTATGGTCACTGAGTTGTCACTTTCCCTTACGATTTCACAGATGTGGGTCCCACTGTGTGGCATCTGCTTTGATTCCGCATGGACTAAAGCTGTGTGACATAGGTATGTTGACATTACAAATGTAAGGGCTTTTTGCCACAGTAATTGATAATACACTAATTCGAAATCACAGACTGACTCCAGATTGTTTTGTGCTTTAAGGGTGTTTGTTTAAGTGCTCAATATTGGAGGGGGTTGCAAAATGGGGAAGGGTGATGGTGGAGGTATGTCCATGGCAGAGTCCAGTCTATTGGTCTCACAGGTGCATTGCCCAAATGGGCATAGGAAGTGGAGCTGGGGCAGTTTGAGGATGGACAGGGTGACAAAGTGGGACAAAAAGATGGCATTCAGGGTGGTCTCATTTCTTGGCGGGGGTCTTGGCATCGTTCTCTGTCTTTGTCCTGGATCTCAGGGACCGTTTGCGGAGTGGTTCTCCCTCTGCAGGGGGTGGGGTGCTGGCAGTGCTGTGGCGGTGACTCCTGTCCACTAGCGCCGGCGGAAGTGGTGGGCAGTTCATCGTCCAGGCTAGTGTCAGGGGCCCCTTGTTGTTCCTCAGTGTCCCTCCTGGTGTTGAGTACTTCCTTCAGCACCCCTACGATGGTGCCGAGGGTGGAATTGATGGCTCTGAGCTCCTCCCTGAAGCCCAGATACTGTTCCTCCTGCAGCCGCTGGGTCACCTGAAACTTGGCCAGTACCGTTGCCATCATCTCCTGGGAGTGGTGGTAGGCTCCCATGATGTTGGAGAGGGCCTCGTGGAGAGTGGGTTCCCTTGGCCTGTCCTCCCTCTGTCGCACAGCAGCCCTCTCAGTTCCCCTGTGTTCCTGTGCCTCTGTCCCCTGAACGGTGTGCCCACTGCCACTGCCCCCAGGTCCCTGTTGTTGTTGGGGTGGTGGGTTAGCCTGGGTTCCCTGTAGTGGTGGACACACTGCTGATTGACGTGTCCTGGGGACAGAGGTATGGGCCCGCTGGGTGGGTGCTGTGCTGGTGTTTCCAGAGGGGGAAAGCTCTGTGGTGGCCTGTGAATGTGTGATGGGAACCGAATGTCCCAAGGTCCCCGATGGGCCAGGCTGGTCATCTAGATCGAGTTAGACAGAGCTGCTGTCATCACTGTGGGCCTCTTCTGTTGGTGGTGTGGACATGTCTGGACCCTCCTGTGCGGTGACGTTGGGTAGGGGCCCTGCAGGGGTGTAAAAGCATGATCATTGCATCTGTGTGTGCCATGGTGTGCAATGGGTGGTTGACTGTGTACCCCAGTGCTTGCATTCCTGTGTGGGACCTTGTGTGAGGATGGTTTAGGGGGGGTGTATGGTTTTGTGCAGTGGGCATGCTTTGGTGTTGGTTGTCCATGCTTTGTGTTGGGATGTGTGGTTTGTGATATTGGGACATTTGTGAGGAGTTGGAGTGATGGGGGTGAGGGTGGGGGTATGTGATGGGATGCAGGTTGGGTGGGGGATGAAATAATGAGAGATTTGACTTACCAGAGTCCATTCCTCCTGCTACTCCTGCGAGGCCCTCAGGATGCAGAATTGCCAAGACCTGCTCCTCCCATGTTGTTAGTTGTGGGGGAGGAGGTGGGGGTCCGCCGCCAGTCCGCTGAACCGCAAAGTGGTGTCTTGAGACAACGGAACGCACCTTCCCCCGTAGGTCGTTCCACCTCTTCCTGGTGTCATCCCTATTTCTTGGGTGCTGTCCCACTGCGTTGACCCTGTCCACTATTCTTTGCCATAGCTCCATCTTCCTAGCAATGGAGGTGTGCTGTACCTGTGATCCGAATAGCTGTGGCTCTACCCAGACGATTTCCTCCACCATGAACCAGAGCTCATCCTCCGAGAACCTGGGGTGTCTTTGCCGTGCCATGGGGTGGTGTGGGAGATGTGTGGGGTGGTGTGTGTGGTGATAAGTGTGCTGATATGTAGTGGTGTGTAGTGTGAGGTGAGTGGAAGTTATGTGGGTGATGGTGTTGTGTGCCTGTGGATGCTAGTTTGTTGATGGTGGTGTCTCTCTCTGGCCTTCTCTCAGTGATTCTGGTCATAGGGGTTTGTGGGTGATATGGGTGTGTGTTTTATATAGTATTGGGTGTGTGGGAGTGGTGTGTGTATGTGTATCAGGTGTGTGTATTTCGATTTGTCCAATGTGGCTGTGTTTTGTATGTGTGTGTGTATTTTGAGCGCGGCGGTGTGTACCGCCAATGGAATACCGTGGTTGAAAGACCGCCGAGTGGATTCGTGGGTCGTGATAGTGTGGGCGTATTTCTGTTGGTGTGACGGTGGAGGTTTTGTTTTCGCCAGTTTATCACTGACCTTTGGTGTGACGGACTTGTGTGGGTGCCTGAAGTTTGGCAGATTCTGTGCTGTGGGTCATAATAGCTGTGGCGAATTTCCGCGGGTGCGGCGGTGTGTTGGAGGTGTTCTGCACGGCGGTGAGCGGCTTTTACCGGCAATGTTGTAATGACCGCCATAGGCTTCAATGGAGCACAGGGGTGCCCCGGTTCCAGTCTGCCAGCAGGTAAGTACCTGCGTCCTTGGGGGCAGACCAGGGCGGTTTTATAGGGCACCGGGGGGGACACAAGTACACCCTCAGCAGCACAGGGGCGGCCGGGTGCAGAGTGCAAACAGGTGTCGGGTTTTGTATTGAAAGCAATGGGGAGACCCGGGGGTCTCTTCAATGATGCAGGTAGGCACAGGGGGGCTCCTCGGGGTAGCCACCACCTGGGCTAGGCAGAGGGTTGCCTGGGGGTCACTCCTGCACTGGAGTTCGGATCCTTCAGGTCCTGGGGGCTGCGGGTGCAGTGTTGATTCCAGGCGTCGGTTCCCTTGTTACAGGCAGTCACGGTCAGGGGGAGCCTCTGGATTTCCTCTGCAGGCGTCACTGTGGGGGCTCAGGGGGGTCGTCTCTGGCTACTCACGGGCTCGCAGTCGCCGGGGAGTCCTCCCTGTAGTGTTGGTTTTCCGCAGGTCGAGCCGGGGGCGTCGGGTGCAGAGTGGTAAGTCTCACGCTTCCGGCGGGAAACATGAAGTCCTTAGAGTTGTTTTTTTGTTGCAAGAAAGTTGCGGATTGTTGAACAGGGCCGCTGTTCATTGGAGTTTCTTGGTCCTTGGTTGCAGGGCAGTCCTCTGAGGCTTCAGAGGTCGCTGGTCCCTGTTGGATGTGTCGCTGTTTTCTTCGAAGTTGGGAGACAGGCTGGTAGGGCTGGGGCCAAAGCAGTTGTCGTCTCCGTCTTCACTGCAGGGCTTCCGGTCAGCAGTCCTTCTTCTGGTTAAGGTTGCAGGAATCTAGTTTCCTAGGTTCTGGGGTGCTCCAAAATACTGAATTTAGGGGTGTGTTTAGGTCTGGGAGGGCAGAAGCCAATGGCTACTGTCCCTGAAGGTGGCTACACCCTCTTTGTGCTTCCTCCCTGAGGGGAAGGGGGCACATCCCTAATCCTATTGGGGGAATCCTCCATCCACAAGATGGAGGATTTCTAAAAGTAAGAGTCACCTCAGCTCAAGACACCTTAGGGGCTGTCCTGACTGGTGGGTGACTCCTCCTTGTTTTTCTCATTATCTCCTCCAGCCTTGCTGCCAAAAGTGGGGGCAGTGGCCGGAGGGGCGGGCATCTCCATTAGCTGGGATGCCCTGTGGCGCTGTAACAAAGGGGGTGAACCTTTGAGGCTCACTGCCAGGTGTTACAGTTCCTGCAGGGGGAGGTGAGAAGCATCTCCACCCAGTACAGGCTTTGTTCCTGGCCACAGAGTGACAAAGGCACTCTCCCCATGTGGCCAGCAACATGTCTGGTGTGTGGCAGGCTGGCAAGAACTAGTCAGCCTACACTCGAAGTCGGGCATGTTTTCAGGGGGCATCTCTAAGATGCCCTCTGGGTGTATTTTACAATACATTGCACACTGGCATCAGTGTGCATTTATTGTGCTGAGAAGTTTGATACCAAACTTCCCAGTTTTCAGTGTAGCCATTATGGAACTGTGGAGTTCGTGTTTGACAAACTCCCAGACCATATACTCTTATGGCTACCCTGCACTTACAATGTCTAAGGTTTGGCTTAGACACTGTAGGGGCATAGTGCTCATGCACTTATGCCCTCACCTGTGGTATAGTGCACCCTGCCTTAGGGCTGTAAGGCCTGCTAGAGGGTTGACTTACCTATGCCACAGGCAGTGTGAGGTTGGCATGGCACTCTGAGGGGAGTGCCATGTCGACTTAGTCATTTTCTCCCCACCAGCACACACAAGCTGTGAGCAGTGTGCATGTGCTGAGTGAGGGGTCCCTAGGGTGGCATAAGACATGCTGCAGCCCTTAGAAACCTTCCCTGGCATCAGGGCTCTTGGTACCAGGGGTACCAGTAACAAGGGACTTACCTGAGTGCCAGAGTTGTGCCAATTGTGGAGACAAAGGTACAGTTTAGGGAAAGAACACTGGTGCTTGGGCCTGGTTAGCAGGGTCCCAGCACACTTTCAAATCATAACTTAGCATCAGCAAAGGCAAAAAAGTCAGGGGGTAACCATGCCAAGGAGGCATTTCTTTACAGTAGGAATTAGACAGGCGTCACCTGTAGTGGGTCAGACTCAGTCTCCCACACCGCATTCGATTCTGCCGCTCAAAATCCAGTAGTTTTATTAGAATAATGAAAGCCTATGCAACAATATACAAATGGTATTGTTCCAGGTGAGTACACTTCAGTTGGGATTTGACAACCAAGAGTACTTGGAAAAGAGGAAACTGGGAGTGACAGTAACAGTTGTAGTCATGTCTGTCCCTGTACTACACAGACTATATAAATGTTATCCTCCCAGGTGAGTCCACTTCAATTGTGAGTTGACAAACAAGGGTAGTTAGAGAAAAGAACACTGAGGTGGTGAGTGGAGTAACAGTGAAGGTGTCACTGTGCCACTGGATTCGAGCTAGCCTAGCTGATGAAGGGTGATACAGTGAAACTAGTCCTTTTTTCTGGTGCTGGGAGGACCTAGTCTGGCAGTTCGGGCTAGACTGTTCCCAAGGGGAACAGGATCAAGACTGATTTGCAGATGGCTGGGTCCAAACTGGAATGGCATGGCAAGCAAAAAAACTGATGGATTAAACTCAGATCTGTGACGGGGTGAATGTTTGATTTGTTCTTCATTCTGTCCATCATCTGTTGTTTTTGCATTTGTTGCCCCAAGTGGGAAGTGTATGCCCAAACGTGGGTCCTGTGCTTGTTATGTCACCAAATTCAAGCTAGCCTGGCTAAGGAAGGGTGATACCCTGAAACCGGTCCCAGGGTGCTTGTTTCTGGTTCAGGGAGGACCTGGCTTGGTAGTTCGGGCTGGACTGTTCCTATTGGGAACAGGGTCAAGACTGATTTGCATATGAATGGAAGCAAACTGGAATGGCATGGTAAGCTAAAAAACTGATGGATTAAACACAGATATGTGACTGGAGGTGAATGTTTGATTTGTTCTTTATTCCACCAATCATCTGTTGTTTTTACATTGATTATAGAGCTTTGAATCAAATTACAGTTTGAATCACTATCCCTTGACTTAAATATTGGTTATTCTTGTTCAATTGAGGTAAGTTTAGATTTTCATCAAAAATGATCTGAAAAGGCATCTCAGGAGATAAGTTGTAGTACTAAATTTAGGGTGTTCTAATATCATTTTAAGTGATTCAGATTGTTCAACATCCAACATATCTACTTCATTTTAATCGTTTATTAATGAAATCCTTTGTGAGTACATTGATATTTTTGTAGTTGTCTAAATTGATGACATCCTTCATGACATTCTTATCTGTTCTGATACAGAACAAGATCACATTCATCATGTTCAATTGTTATTACAAAGATTACAATAAAATACGTTCTATGCTAAAAGCAAAGACGTACTCTTTCCATGGCACCACTGTTGAATTTTTAGGATTTATCATTTCTCCAAAAAGACTCAAAATGGACAACAAGAAAGTTAAGAGTAACCTCAATTTGGCCAGCTCCTCAATATGTGATCAATATTCAATGGTTCTTATGATTTGCCAATTTCTGCTGTTGATTTCTTACTTCATCTTGTAAGATAATCACTCCTACACCAGACTGCTAATGAAAGGGATTTAATTTCCACAGTCTAACAAAGCAACTGAAGCCTTTCAAACAAAAATCACCTCAGTACCCATGTTGCATCATCCAGCTCTCTATCAATTATACTTTGTAGAACCGAAGCTTCAGATGTCACCCATGGAGAAACGTGGTCCCAACGGCAGTCAGAGACAGGTCAGCTACAGTCTATGGCCTATCATTCCAGAACACCAACACCAGCAGAAGTAAACTATAACATTTTAAATAAAGAACTCTTAGTTATCAAATCTGCCTTTGAAGAAAAGAATCATTATCTAATATGGGCAACATCTCCAATCATGATGTAAATTGATCATCAAAATTTTACCTTTCTCAAATCTGCTAAAGCATTAATGGCACGATAATTGGCATGGTCTTTATTCTTCAATGAGAACGATTGTGGGATCACCTTTAGAACAGGACATCGAGATGGAAAAGCAGATGCATTATTAAGGTATCAATCTCCTGATTCATCATTAAAGATGGAGTCTTTTGTGCCAATAAATACAAGTGCAAAAATAAATGAACATAGAAAATTAGAAAATTCAAAGGTGGTTTGTTGTGATACAAAGGGAGCATTTATGTACCTACTGTTGTGTTACGATAATAAGGTTATTTCAACCTCTCTACATTTTTCCTCCTTATCTCTAGCTTTCTATCTCAATATAGAGTTTAAACAAGCTGTCTCTGGCTCTCTTTCTCTAGGTACACCTTCCTCTTTTTACCTTTCTTTAACATTATTTCAGACTAGCTCATCTTTCTCTCTTTACCTTACAGCACCCCCTAACTAACTTATCTCTCTACCTCATCTAAATATCCCTACCTGTCTTTTCCTCATACGTCATATCTCTTCGTACAGCCTACTCTCGTGAATAATTAGAATGTATTTGAAAAAAGAAAATAATAATTCACAATAAAATATATGTATAAGAAATGTGAACCTTTTGAGTGTATGATGTATATGCATTTATTGACAAGGTTGAAATGTAGTGGGTAGGATGTGCTGTTTCTTTTAATGTGTTAATCTGTTAATTTATACCCTGTACCTCTGTCCTTCTCCTGCCATCTTCCTGTATATTTTCTCAGCAGATCTGAGGGTCACGGTCTAGCCACAGAAAACTACATACAGCAAAAGAAGAGGAAGTATGAGCTAGGCAAAATAAATTAAGGTGGAGCATCCAAAATCACCCAATGCAGTGGTGAGAATTCTCAGAGCAATGCTTTGATTTTCACTGTTGCAGTGAAAATGCCGATATAAGGGGGATTCATATTAAGAATATACAGAAAGTAACTTAAATTATTGGTGTATTTTATTTGTATGCTTTAGTGCAGTAAACATTCATCAACACACCATTACAGTGCCTTTACTACAACGGGAGGAACAGGCTGGTTAGAAACTCAATTCCACATACCATATTGTTATTAAACAGAATTGAGATCAAAGTTCAAAATAAATGGCTTTTTTTACTGCTTGTTTGAGATTACTTTTGTTACTATGTGGCTGATGGATGCCAAACAGCCCGAGCTTTCAGCTGTTTTTGTGTGCGTATTGCTACTGAAATGTAACAATTAATTCAGTATTTTTGGCATCATAAAGGCAAGAAATAGCTGAAAATAGGTCATAAATTAAACGATGTCTCAAACAGGCGGCCCTAAAATAAGCCTTGATGGCACTGGTTTGAGACTTTAAGTAGAAACAAGATATGGGTAGTGAATAATAAGCATGTGAACTGATCGAGTTCAATGTTGTTTTGGGTAAATCACAAGATTTGCCTGTTTCTGATGTTTCCAGAATTGTAGTCAAAATAGCAAATCTATCAGAACAAGATTTTGTGATTGTTTTTAAGGAAAAATAACTCCTGGGAGGGACTATTTTCTTACGTGCTCAAGAAGCCTCATTACAGATTTGAATTAGAATAAAGAGAAATGCTATAGTTGCCAGGAACCACTGCCAAAAGAGAATTTTTCTATTTATTGAAATCATGTTCAACTTGTTTCACAGTATTCCCTGGCAGTGTGGGTAGAGGTTTGGGTTTTCAGTATCTTCTGTCCATCTGAGGGAGGACATTTCAGCAGTCACTGGGGCCTGTGACCACTTTGGGGTTTGCTGAATCTGCAATACTGGTTGAAAGCATGAGTTATTTTCTGGTAGAGGCTCACTGTCTACCAATGACTCAACCGCCTGCAGAATTAGGTATTTTTTTCATTTGATATATCATTTTGTGGGCCACCAAATGATCCAGATCTTTCTCTTGCTTTTCTTGGCAGTGCAAGAGCTGCAACTTTTCTTTTATCCATGGTGTGGTTAGGGAACTTATTGATACAATGAGCTTAAATACAATTTACACATTGTGGGAAAATACCTACATGGATTCAAAAGTGGTCCAACCAGTCTTTAAAACTTTAAAAAAAGAAAACAGAGAGAAACATTATTAGAGATGCCTAATGATACAAGGAAGGACCAGATGGTGTTTACATCAGCCATTCAGTTTATACTTGACAATCATATGTGTTGAGGAAAGTGATTTTTAATTGAAAGTCTTAATTTTTCATTTCACACAAAAGAGTTCTGGCCCAGCTCAAACTCCAAATGGGCACTGGCGTGTGCACTTCTGTCCTCCATCGACCAGGGCTTTGCCCGGGCTGAGGAGTGTGGGGCTTGGCCTGCCTTTTCACAGCCAAGCCTCATCAGTCCTCGGAATCATGGTCAGCACAGTGGAGTCTGCTATTTGAAGGGTTTTGATAGTAGGCCACCAGCCCCAACTCAAATCGCAACTCACACTTATCATAGGACAGTGTTTAGAAAGGTACACTGAGAGGAGAGAGAAACATTGCATTGCCGGGGTTGGACTGGGACACAAAATAGGCCCAGGCATTGAAATAAAAGTGGCCTCACATTAGTGAACCAGGTGCCTAAAAAAATGGCCCACTTTTACAAATCAGGCCAGTTTTGAGCTTGTAAAGACATGGTGTATGGGTATTTTGCTGGGTATACGGAATTGCATAGTTTTGCGTTTGTTGCAGGCAATGCTTGTGATAATATCAGGCAAATCAACAGTAAAAACTGGCCCTCCTGGCCATAAACAGGACTGCAAACTGCTAAAAAAAAAGTCCCACAGACTGATCTGTCAGACCAGCCCATTGAGCACTGCCTCATTGCCTTATAGGCCAGTCCAAACTCAGCACATTGCAAATTCTGGGTCTGTGGGTATACAAACAAATAGCAGATGTCCAAAGGCATCTAGAATCAGGGCCGGAGCTTGTGGCTGGGTCAGAGAAGCTTGGGTCTAGTAGTTTCCCAATGGCAGGTTGCTAACCCCTGGCTCAAACCCCAACACCTGTCCTTTATGGAGCAATTTTCACAGAGGTATACGGGACATAGAGAAACATTAAAAAGAAGTTAATTGGGTAGAAGGTAGGTGGACCCTTCAAGAATTGCACTCATAATTGTATTGTTTTACTAAGTGAGACATCCTAAATGTGACGAGTATGCTCAGAGCCCAGCGCCCAATAGCTCATTGCACATAGAAATCAAGCTGTACTTCAATAATAATGCCCAGTAAAGTTGAAATTACCCTGGGATTGCTTGTGTGCTCTTCCATTATGGAGCGTGGCCTACAAATTCACACTGGACAGTGGCATAGAAAGGCAAAGAATAACATGCAAATGGTCGACCCATGCCTTTAATGGCACGTTGAGCAACAAATTATGGACTGGAATGTGGCTCCCTATGATTAAGAGTGGCTGCGATTAAACAAGGCATTCGATTTATCAATTTTGTTTTTCACTTTCAAGCACAAACGTACACACTCACTTGCCCACCTTCTCTTCAGCATGTTATCCATTGAGAAGCAAGTGGGAGGAGCATCTGCTTCACGTGTGAGTCCCATATTTGAATTTTGCGCATATGCACAATACCTCCTCTCACAATTAAAAGCTGTCGTATTCAATGATCGAATATGGCTAGTAAAAAGCCCAGAAGTTTTATAGTTCAGGGTCGGAACACATGTAGCTGACGTTTGAGAATGTGTCTAGAGAAAATCCAGAGGACAAATATCAGTTATCCGGGTAACAAAATGGTCGGAAAACAGCAACAATGTACATTTCGTACAGATTGTCTGATAGAATAGGCCGTTACATTTCTTTTCTGAATTTGTAAACCCTTTATATTTCTTAGTGACTGTGCCAGGACGTTCGTCACTTTCTGCTTTCGGATGCTGGCCCCAGGCTACAACTAGCAATGCTTCTTCTTTCTATGGAATAGGAAAATAGTGACAAATAGCTGACCTGAATTGTGTTATGGGCAGGACTGCTGCAGTGGGGTAACAAAGGTCACCGCAGCCTCCGCGGTTACCCAGGGCTCCGAGTTTCAGGGCCCTCCCTCAGCTCAATATCCTTGTATGAGAGCTCCTGTGTGAGTTGGGTGGGGGGAGGTAGGGGTGCTCCATGCACTCTGCAGGGGGCACATTTAAGTTTCGTTACACCTCTGGACTGCTGCAGGTGTCACACTGACCCTGCCACTCAGCACAGCAAAATTCCTGCATTCCTGAACCACAACACAGAAAAATGCAGGCTGACTCCGCTTTGAGACTGATTTAAGCACCGAGCTTAATTTGCATTGAATATGAATAAGTGGGGCCTCCTGAACTCTTGTCTTTTTGTGGTTAAGGTAGGTAGGCACTCGTATATGCAGTGGCGAAACTTGCAGGCCCCTCCTGCAAAGTACACGGAGGGGGCCCCCTCTGGACTGACTCAGGAGCTCTCAGGCAAGGGTACTATTCTGAGGGGGCCCGCAGGAGCTAGCCCCGCACCCCGCACCACGGGGGGGGGGGGATGAGGGGGCCTTTGTGACCCCACTGCATACATGCGAGCACAGGGAGCACTCAAAAAAGCAGACATTGCCATTTCCACTTTTCCACAAAACATTTTTACCAAGGATTCCTAAAGAGGTAATTATGTGATGGAAAAAAAGAAGCAGCCCCACAAAGCAAGATAAATTAGGACCAACAGTCCAATAGAGAATCTGTGTCACTATAACAAAAATAGTATTTTATTAGTCTATTAATGTTATTAGTGATGCACCCTTACCATAAATCAATACTTTTTAATAAAAGTTTTTCATAGGTCAAGGCTTTGGAATGACTCGTACTTTGAGGGACTGAAAAACATTGCTCCATGATCTGCCACGTAAACACTCAGGCCCATATTTATACTTTTTGGCGCAAATCAGCGACAGGGCAGATTTGTGTCAAAAAGTTTACAGCCGGCTAACGCCATTCAAACGTGCCAGCCGGGCGCCTTATTTATGGAATTACGTCAGCCGGCGCTGCGACCTGGTTTGGGTCAAACTAAATGACTCAAACCGGGCAGCGGAGGCGAAGGGAAGACTGGGGTTGTGCGTCAAAGAATAGTGCAAGTCAGGTTAGAGTCAAAAATATTGGCTGCAACCTGACTTGCGCCATTTTTGGATGCACAACCCCCATGGAAATGACTCCTGTCTTAGCAAAGGCAGGAGTCATGCCCCCCTGCCCAATGGCCATGTCCAGGGGACTTCTGTCCCCTGGGCATGGCCATTGGGCACGGTACCATGTAGGGGGGTCTATGCCTCTCTAAAAAAATAAAAAATATATACTTACCTGCACTTACCTGGACTCACCATGGATGGGTCCCCCATCCTTGGGTGTCCTCCAGGAGTAGGCTAGGGGGGCAGGGGGTGTCCCTGGGTGCAGGGAAGGGCACCTGTGGACTGCTTCCATGGTCTCCCACCATGGAAAAGAGTCCACAGGTCCCTTAACGCCTGCCCTGACCTAGGCGTTAATTTTTTATGCAAATTGGGACTTACATCATTTTCCGGCTCCAGCTACCAGCCGTGCGCCATTTTTGCCCGGTTGGATAAATATGGCGCACAGGTGTTTAAGTAATTTTTTGGACGGGATCGCCTACCTTGCATGTCATTAACGCAAGGCGGTTTCACGCATCCAGAAAATGATGCACACTGCGAAATGGGTCTAACATCAAAGTGTAAATGTGGTCTTAGTTTTGTGCCAGATTTGCATCATTTCTTTTTACGCAAATTCGGCGCAAAACTAAGACCATATAATTTATAATTGTTGCATTTATTTTGTAATTGTAAGATTCTCTTTGATTTTTTTTTCTGGCCTCATAGTGAATTCACAAAGGCTAAGGGGGCAGCAAGGTTAAAGCCCAGATGAGCCGCCCGTCCGCTCACAAGCCACACAAGATCAAAACAGATTCCTGCCAGTATCATCTGGCAGTGGGCAAGTAGTCACCTAACCCAGCATACCCATAAAGAAAGGACTTGTGGGAACTCTTAATCATTGGATATCATCAGTGTTCGAAATGGTATCTCTAGTTGGAAGTCGGTTTGTACCCTGTCCAAGTAGGGACCCTCACTCTAGTTAGGATAAGGGAGATACCCGCTCAAATCACCCCTGCTCACCCCCTTGGTAGCTTGGCATGAGCAGTCAGGCTTATCTCAGAAGCACTGTGTAAAGCATTTCACATAACACACAGTAACAAATACACTACTAAAGGACACCACACCAGTTTTAGAAAGCCAATATTTATCTATAAAAAGCAAGACCAAATACGATAAAAATCCACCATACAGTAATAAATATATGAATTCTGCAAGATTTACTCAAAAATATAGTTCCTTGAAGTCGATAGCTCCACCTGGGGTTATTACAGCACCGTGATCAACAAACACTACTGTTCAGGGCAGTCGCGGCGTTGCGGGACAGCTACGGTGTTGGGAAGACCTGCAAACAGTACCTTGCAGGGCGTCATGATCCTCACAGTGAGCTCTGGAGAGCGGCGGCGCTGACGTCACAGTGTTGGTTTTGGAGTCGGTGCAGGAGTTGTAGGGCCCTTGGAGTCACATGCCTCGGGGACTGAACTCCGGGCTGATGAAGTCAGGAGCGCTGGCGTGGATGGCGTCGGGCTGAGGTGTGAAGTGGGACGATGCGACATGCGGTGTCACCAGGTCACAGTGCAGGCAGCAGCGTCCTCATTACTGAAGCGCTGTCGCCCGTAGGCCCAAGCCAGCGATGCAGGACGGGACGGTGCTTTGTGACCCTCACAAGCGGTGTCCACAGGCCACTGTGCAGGCAGAAGGCCGGGTGACGACACTGGAGTCGATGACGCTGGTGTCGGTAGACCAGGGCTGCAGTGCGGGATGGGACGGTGCTTCGTGTACCTCATGAGTGGTGTCCACAGGCCACAGTGCAGGCAGCGGCGCCAGTGTCAGCAGGAATGGCATCGTTGGGGATGCCCAGGCTGCAGTGTGAGCAGGCTATGTCAGAGTGCCTGGCCCACAGGTCGTTGTGCGAGCAACGGCGCAGTGAAGTCTTCCGATGACGGCGTCAATGAGACCAGGGTCGCGGTGTGAAGCAGGGCAATGTGACTCCGTGCGGCGACGCCAGGTCGGGGTGCAGGCCAGTGGCTTTGTTGGTGGCGGCGCGGTTGTTTCTCATCTTGAACAGCAGAAAACACACAGTTCCCAGTGCTGCAGGCCGAGGAAACTGAAGTCTTTGGTGTCCCTGAGACTTCAAACAGGGGGAAAAGCTCTACTCCAAGCCCTTGGAGAACTTTCTCAAGCAGGACACACAGCAAAGTTCACCCTTTGCACTCTTTTCAGGCAGAAGCAGCAACTGCAGGTCAGTCCAGAAAAGCAACACAGCAAAGGGAAACTACTCCTCCTTCAGCTCTTCAGCTCTTCTCCTTGGCAGAGGTTCCTCTTGATTCCAGAAAGATTCTAAAAGTCTGGGTTTTGGGTCTTCTTCTTATACCTCGTTCTGCCTTTGAAGTTGGCAAACTTCAAAGCAAAGTCTCAAGTGTTTGCAAGATTCTTCCTTGTCGGGGCCAGGCCTCAGATGTACACCAGGGGGATGGAGACTGCATTCTGTGAGGGCAGGTATAGTCCTTTCAGGTGTAAGTGACCACTCCTCCCTACACTGTAGCTCAGATGGGCCATCAGGAGATGCAGGCTACACCCCAGACCCCTTTGTGTCACTGTCTAGAGGGAATTCACAACAGCCCAACTGTCAAACTTACCCAGACCGGGAATCCACAAACAGGCAGTCACATAATGGTTTAAGCAAGAAAATACCTACTTTCTAAATGTGGCATTTTCAAACTCACAATCTAAAAACCAACTTCACTAAAAGATGTATTTTTCAATCGTGAGTTCAGAGACCCCAAACTCCATATTTCTATCTGCCTTCAAAGGAAATCTGTGCTTTAAAGTTATTTAAAAGCAACAGAAGATGGGTGGAATGCAGAACAAATCACACATTCACCCCCAGTCAAAGATCTGGGTTTAATCCATCAGTTTTTTTGCTTGCCATGCCATTCCAGCTCAGACCCATCCATATGCAAATCAGTCTTGACCCTGTTCCCCATAGGAACAGTCGAGCCCGAACTGCCAGGACGTGTCCTTCCTGGACCAGATACAAGCACCCTGGGACCGGTTACAGTGTATCACCCTTCATCAGCCAGGCTAGCTTGAATCTGGTGGCATAGCATGCACGGGACCCACGTCTGGGCATACCCTTCCCACTTGGGGGGACAAATGCAAAAACAACAGAAAATGGACGGAATGCAGAACAAACCAAACATTCACCCCAGTCACAGATCTGTGTTTAATCCATCTGTTTATTTGCTTGCCATGCCATTCCAGCTCAGACCCAGCCCTATGCAAATCAGTCTTGACCCTGTTCCCCATAGGAACTTTCCAGCCCGAACTGGCAGGCCGGATCCTCCCTGGACCAGAAACAAGCATTGTGGAACAGGTTTCAGGGTATCACCCTTCATCAGCCAGGCTAGCTTAAATCTGGTGGCATAACAAGCACAGGACCCACGTCTGGGCATACCCTTCTCACTTTAGGCGACAAATGCAAAAACAACAGAAGATGGACGGAATGCAGAACAAATCAAACATTCACCCCAGTCACAGGTCTGGTTTAAGCCATCCGTTTTTTTGCTTGCCATGCCATTCAAGCTCAGACCCAGCCGGTTCTCCCGCCAAGCCATGAGAATTAACACAAACAATAGGGATCTTTGATATCCATGAATCTCCTGACTTAGCTCTTCCCCATTAATCACACCAAATATTACCAGAGAGAGGCTTACCTTAACTTCTGGACAAATCATATCCATAAGCACCTTACCCACACCTTGCCAGAACTGGTAAAGCATAGAGCACTGGCAAAACAAATGGAGATCATTTGCCCTCCCTTTGTTGCAATAGGGACAGTTCTTCTTAAGCCTCCCAAGGCTGTCAATGTCACCAGTGTCCAATAGGCCCTATGCAGTGTAAACAGATGGTTTTTCTTTAACCCCTTCGCTGCCAGGCCTTTTCCCCCTCCTGTGCCGAGCCTTTTTTTGGCTATTTGGAGCAGTTCGCGCTTAGGCCCTCATAACTTTTTGTTCACATAAGCTACCCATGCCAAATTTGCGTCCTTTTTTTCCAACATCCTAGGGATTCTAGAGGTACCCAGACTTTGTGGGTTCCCCAGAAGGAGGCCAAGAAATTAGCCAAAAAACAGTGAAAATTTCATTTTTTTAAAAAAAATTGGAAAAATGGGCTGCAGAAGAAGGCTTGTGGTTTTTTCCCTGAAAAGGGCATCAACAAAGGGTTTGCGGTGATAAAATCACCAGCTTCCCAGCTTTCAGGAACAGGCAGACTTGAATCAGAAAACCCAATTTTTCAACCCAATTTTGGCATTTTACTGGGACATACCCCATTTTTACGATTTTTTGTGCTTTCAGCCTCCTTCCAGTCAGTGACAGAAATGGGCATGAAACCAACGCTGGATCCCATAAACCGCAACATTTCTGAAAAGTAGACAAAATTCTGAATTCAGCAAGGGGTAATTTGTGTAGATCCTACAAGGGTTTCCTACAGAAAATAGCAACTGAAAAAGAAAAATATTGAAATTGAGGTGAAAAAAACATCAATTTTTCTCTAAGTTTTACTCTGTAACTTTTTCCTGCAATGTCAGATTTTCGAAAGCAATATACCGTTACGTCTGCTGGACTCTTCTGGTTGCGGGGATATATAGGGCTTGTAGGTTCATCAAGAACTCTAGGTACCCAGAGCCAATAAATGACCTGCACCCTGCAGTGGGTTTTCATTCTATGCCGGGTATACAGCAATTCATTTGCTGAAATATAAAGAGTAAAAAATAGCTATCAAGAAAACCTTTGTATTTCCAAAATGGGCACAAGATAAGGTGTTGAGAAGCAGTGGTTATTTGCACATCTCTGAATTCCGGGCTGCCCATACTAGCATGTGAATTACCGGGCATTTCTCAAATAGACGTCTTTTTTACACACTGTCTTACATTTGGAAGGGAAAAATGTAGAGAAAGACAAGGGGCAATAACACTTGTTTTGCTATTCTATGTTCCCCCAAGTCTCCCGATAAAAATGATACCTCACTTGTGTGGGTAGGCCTAGCGCCCGCGACAGGAAACGCACCAAAGCGCAACGTGGACACATCACAGAAAACAGACCTGTTTTTAGCAAAGTGCCTACCTGTAGATTTTGGCCTCTAGCTCAGCCGCCACCTAGGGAAACCTACCAAACCTGTGCATTTCTGAAAACTAGAGACGTAGGGGAATCCAAGATGGGGTGATTTGTGTGGCTCGGACCAGGTTCTGTTACCCAGAATCCTTTGCAAACCTCAAAATTTGGCTAAAAAAACACATGTTCCTCACATTTCTGTGGCAGAAAGTTCTGGAATCTGAGAGGAGCCACAAATTTCCTTCCACCCAGCGTTCCCCCACGTCTCCCGATAAAAATTATACCTCACTTGTGTGGGTAGGCCTAGCGCCCGCGACAGGAAACACCCCAAAGCGCAATGTGGACACATCACAGAAAACAGACCTGTTTTTAGCAAAGTGCCTACCTGTAGATTTTGGCCTCTAGCTCAGCCGCCACCTAGGGAAACCTACCAAACCTGTGCATTTCTGAAAACTAGAGACCTAGGGGAATCCAAGATGGGGTGATTTGTGTGGCTCGGACCAGGTTCTGTTACCCAGAATCCTTTGCAAAGCTCAAAAATTGGCTAAAAAAACACATGTTCCTCACATTTCTGTGGCAGAAAGTGCTGGAATCTGAGAGGAGCCACAAATGTCCTTCCACCCAGCGTTCCCCCACGTCTCCCGATAAAAATGATACCTCACTTGTGTGGGTAGGCCTAGCGCCCGCGACAGGAAACGCCCCAAAGCGCAACGTGGACACATCACAGAAAACAGACCTGTTTTTAGCAAAGTGCCTACCTGTAGATTTTGGCCTCTAGCTCAGCCGCCACCTAGGGAAACCTACCAAACCTGTGCATTTCTGAAAACTAGAGACCTAGGGGAATCCAAGATGGGGTGATTTGTGTGGCTCGGACCAGGTTCTGTTACCCAGAATCCTTTGCAAAGCTCAAAATTTGGCTAAAAAAACACATGTTCCTCACATTTCTGTGGCAGAAAGTTCTGGAATCTGAGAGGAGCCACAAATTTCCTTCCACCCAGCGTTCCCCCACGTCTCCCGATAAAAATGATACCTCACTTGTGTGGGTAGGCCTAGCGCCCGCGACAGGAAACGCCCCAAAGCGCAACGTGGACACATCACAGAAAACAGACCTGTTTTTAGCAAAGTGCCTACCTGTAGATTTTGGCCTCTAGCTCAGCCGCCACCTAGGGAAACCTACCAAACCTGTGCATTTCTGAAAACTAGAGACCTAGGGGAATCCAAGGAGGGGTGACTGGCGGGGCTCGGACCAGGTTCTGTTACCCAGAATCCTTTGCAAACCTCATATTTTGGCTAAAAAAACGCATTTTCCTCACATTTGAGTGACAGAAAGTTCTGGAATCTGAGAGGAGCCACAAATTTCCTTCCACCCAGCGTTCCCCCAAGTCTCCCGATAAAAATGATACCTCACTTGCGTGGGTAGGCCTAGCGCCCGCGACAGGAAACGCCCCAAAGCGCAACGTGGACACCACCAAAATTTTGGAAGAAAACAGAGGTGTTTTTTGCGAAGTGACTACCTGCAGATTTTGGCCTCTAGCTCAGCCGGCACCTAGGGAAACCTACCAAACCTGTACATTTCTGAAAACTAGAGACCTAGGGGAATCCAAGGAGGGGTGACTGGCGGGGCTCGGACCAGGTTCTGTTACCCAGAATCCTTAGCAAAGCTCAAAAATTGGCTAAAAAAACACATGTTCCTCACATTTCTGTGGCAGAAAGTTCTGGAATCTGAGAGGAGCCACAAATTTCCTTCCACCCAGCGTTCCCCCACGTCTCCCGATAAAAATGATACCTCACTTGTGTGGGTAGGCCTAGCGCCCGCGACAGGAAACGCCCCAAAGCGCAACGTGGACACATCACAGAAAACAGACCTGTTTTTAGCAAAGTGCCTACCTGTAGATTTTGGCCTCTAGCTCAGCCGCCACCTAGGGAAACCTACCAAACCTGTGCATTTCTGAAAACTAGAGACCTAGGGGAATCCAAGGAGGGGTGACTGGCGGGGCTCGGACCAGGTTCTGTTACCCAGAATCCTTTGCAAAGCTCAAAAATTGGCTAAAAAAACACATGTTCCTCACATTTCTGTGGCAGAAAGTTCTGGAATCTGGGAGGAGCCACAAATTTCCTTCCACCCAGCGTTCCCCCAAGTCTCCCGATAAAAATGATACCTCACTTGCGTGGGTAGGCCTAGCGCCCGCGACAGGAAACGCCCCAAAGCGCAACGTGGACACCACCAAAATTTTGGAAGAAAACAGACCTGTTTTTAGCGAAGTGCCTACCTGTAGATTTTGGCCTGTAGCTCAGCCGCCACCTAGGGAAACCTACCAAACCTGTGCATTTCTGAAAACTAGAGACCTAGGGGAATCCAAGGAGGGGTGACTGGCGGGGCTCGGACCAGGTTCTGTTACCCAGAATCCTTTGCAAAGCTCAAAAATTGGCTAAAAAAACACATGTTCCTCACATTTCTGTGGCAGAAAGTTCTGGAATCTGAGAGGAGCCACAAATTTCCTTCCACCCAGCGTTCCCCCACGTCTCCCGATAAAAATGATACCTCACTTGTGTGGGTAGGCCTAGCGCCCGCGACAGGAAACGCCCCAAAGCGCAACGTGGACACATCACAGAAATCAGACCTGTTTTTAGAAAAGTGCCTACCTGTAGATTTTGGCCTGTAGCTCAGCCGCCACCTAGGGAAACCTACCAAACCTGTGCATTTCTGAAAACTAGAGACCTAGGGGAATCCAAGGAGGGGTGACTGGCGGGGCTCGGACCAGGTTCTGTTACCCAGAATCCTTTGCAAAGCTCAAAAATTGGCTAAAAAAACACATGTTCCTCACATTTCTGTGGCAGAAAGTTCTGGAATCTGGGAGGAGCCACAAATTTCCTTCCACCCAGCGTTCCCCCAAGTCTCCCGATAAAAATGATACCTCACTTGCGTGGGTAGGCCTAGCGCCCGCGACAGGAAACGCCCCAAAGCGCAACGTGGACACCACCAAAATTTTGGAAGAAAACAGACCTGTTTTTAGCGAAGTGCCTACCTGTAGATTTTGGCCTGTAGCTCAGCCGCCACCTAGGGAAACCTACCAAACCTGTGCATTTCTGAAAACTAGAGACCTAGGGGAATCCAAGGAGGGGTGACTGGCGGGGCTCGGACCAGGTTCTGTTACCCAGAATCCTTTGCAAAGCTCAAAAATTGGCTAAAAAAACACATGTTCCTCACATTTCTGTGGCAGAAAGTTCTGGAATCTGAGAGGAGCCACAAATTTCCTTCCACCCAGCGTTCCCCCACATCTCCCGATAAAAATGATACCTCACTTGTGTGGGTAGGCCTAGCGCCCGCGACAGGAAACGCCCCAAAGCGCAACGTGGACACATCACAGAAAACAGACCTGTTTTTAGCAAAGTGCCTACCTGTAGATTTTGGCCTGTAGCTCAGCCGCCACCTAGGGAAACCTACCAAACCTGTGCATTTCTGAAAACTAGAGACCTAGGGGAATCCAAGGAGGGGTGACTGGCGGGGCTCGGACCAGGTTCTGTTACCCAGAATCCTTTGCAAAGCTCAAAAATTGGCTAAAAAAACACATGTTCCTCACATTTCTGTGGCAGAAAGTTCTGGAATCTGGGAGGAGCCACAAATTTCCTTCCACCCAGCGTTCCCCCAAGTCTCCCGATAAAAATGATACCTCACTTGCGTGGGTAGGCCTAGCGCCCGCGACAGGAAACGCCCCAAAGCGCAACGTGGACACCACCAAAATTTTGGAAGAAAACAGACCTGTTTTTAGCGAAGTGCCTACCTGTAGATTTTGGCCTGTAGCTCAGCCGCCACCTAGGGAAACCTACCAAACCTGTGCATTTCTGAAAACTAGAGACCTAGGGGAATCCAAGGAGGGGTGACTGGCGGGGCTCGGACCAGGTTCTGTTACCCAGAATCCTTTGCAAAGCTCAAAAATTGGCTAAAAAAACACATGTTCCTCACATTTCTGTGGCAGAAAGTTCTGGAATCTGAGAGGAGCCACAAATTTCCTTCCACCCAGCGTTCCCCCACGTCTCCCGATAAAAATGATACCTCACTTGTGTGGGTAGGCCTAGCGCCCGCGACAGGAAACGCCCCAAAGCGCAACGTGGACACATCACAGAAAACAGACCTGTTTTTAGCAAAGTGCCTACCTGTAGATTTTGGCCTGTAGCTCAGCCGCCACCTAGGGAAACCTACCAAACCTGTGCATTTCTGAAAACTAGAGACCTAGGGGAATCCAAGGAGGGGTGACTGGCGGGGCTCGGACCAGGTTCTGTTACCCAGAATCCTTTGCAAAGCTCAAAAATTGGCTAAAAAAACACATGTTCCTCACATTTCTGTGGCAGAAAGTTCTGGAATCTGGGAGGAGCCACAAATTTCCTTCCACCCAGCGTTCCCCCAAGTCTCCCGATAAAAATGATACCTCACTTGCGTGGGTAGGCCTAGCGCCCGCGACAGGAAACGCCCCAAAGCGCAACGTGGACACCACCAAAATTTTGGAAGAAAACAGACCTGTTTTTAGCGAAGTGCCTACCTGTAGATTTTGGCCTGTAGCTCAGCCGCCACCTAGGGAAACCTACCAAACCTGTGCATTTCTGAAAACTAGAGACCTAGGGGGATCCAAGGAGGGGTGACTGGCGGGGCTCGGACCAGGTTCTGTTACCCAGAATCCTTTGCAAAGCTCAAAAAGTGGCTAAAAAAACACATGTTCCTCACATTTCTGTGGCAGAAAGTTCTGGAATCTGAGAGGAGCCACAAATTTCCTTCCACCCAGCGTTCCCCCACGTCTCCCGATAAAAATGATACCTCACTTGTGTGGGTAGGCCTAGCGCCCGCGACAGGAAACGCCCCAAAGCGCAACGTGGACACATCACAGAAAACAGACCTGTTTTTAGCAAAGTGCCTACCTGTAGATTTTGGCCTCTAGCTCAGCCGCCACCTAGGGAAACATACCAAACCTGTGCATTTCTGAAAACTAGAGACCTAGGGGAATCCAAGGAGGGGTGACTGGCGGGGCTCGGACCAGGTTCTGTTACCCAGAATCCTTTGCAAAGCTCAAAAATTGGCTAAAAAAACACATGTTCCTCACATTTCTGTGGCAGAAAGTTCTGGAATCTGGGAGGAGCCACAAATTTCCTTCCACCCAGCGTTCCCCCAAGTCTCCCGATAAAAATGATACCTCACTTGCGTGGGTAGGCCTAGCGCCCGTGACAGGAAACGCCCCAAAGCGCAACGTGGACACCACCAAAATTTTGGAAGAAAACAGACCTGTTTTTAGCGAAGTGCCTACCTGTAGATTTTGGCCTGTAGCTCAGCCGCCACCTAGGGAAACCTACCAAACCTGTGCATTTCTGAAAACTAGAGACCTAGGGGAATCCAAGGAGGGGTGACTGGCGGGGCTCGGACCAGGTTCTGTTACCCAGAATCCTTTGCAAAGCTCAAAAATTGGCTAAAAAAACACATGTTCCTCACATTTCTGTGGCAGAAAGTTCTGGAATCTGAGAGGAGCCACAAATTTCCTTCCACCCAGCGTTCCCCCACGTCTCCCGATAAAAATGATACCTCACTTGTGTGGGTAGGCCTAGCGCCCGCGACAGGAAACGCCCCAAAGCGCAACGTGGACACATCACAGAAAACAGACCTGTTTTTAGCAAAGTGCCTACCTGTAGATTTTGGCCTGTAGCTCAGCCGCCACCTAGGGAAACCTACCAAACCTGTGCATTTCTGAAAACTAGAGACCTAGGGGAATCCAAGGAGGGGTGACTGGTGGGGCTCGGACCAGGTTCTGTTACCCAGAATCCTTTGCAAAGCTCAAATATTGGCTAAAAAAACACATGTTCCTCACATTTCTGTGGCAGAAAGTTCTGGAATCTGGGAGGAGCCACAAATTTCCTTCCACCCAGCGTTCCCCCAAGTCTCCCGATAAAAATGATACCTCACTTGCGTGGGTAGGCCTAGCGCCCGCGACAGGAAACGCCCCAAAGCGCAACGTGGACACCACCAAAATTTTGGAAGAAAACAGAGGTGTTTTTTGCGAAGTGACTACCTGTAGATTTTGGCCTCTAGCTCAGCCGGCACCTAGGGAAACCTACCAAACCTGTACATTTCTAAAAACTAGAGACCTAGGGGAATCCAAGGAGGGGTGACTGGCGGGGCTCGGACCAGGTTCTGTTACCCAGAATCCTTTGCAAAGCTCAAAAATTGGCTAAAAAAACACATGTTCCTCACATTTCTGTGGCAGAAAGTTCTGGAATCTGAGAGGAGCCACAAATTTCCTTCCACCCAGCGTTCCCCCACGTCTCCCGATAAAAATGATACCTCACTTGTGTGGGTAGGCCTAGCGCCCGCGACAGGAAACGCCCCAAAGCGCAACGTGGAGACATCACAGAAAACAGACCTGTTTTTAGCAAAGTGCCTACCTGTAGATTTTGGCCTGTAGCTCAGCCGCCACCTAGGGAAACCTACCAAACCTGTGCATTTCTGAAAACTAGAGACCTAGGGGAATCCAAGGAGGGGTGACTGGCGGGGCTCGGACCAGGTTCTGTTACCCAGAATCCTTTGCAAAGCTCAAAATTTGGCTAAAAAAACACATGTTCCTCACATTTCGGTGGCAGAAAGTTCTGGAATCTGAGAGGGGCCACAAATTTCCTTCCACCCAGCGTTCCCCCACGTCTCCCGATAAAAATGATACCTCAACTGTGTGGGTAGGCCTAGCGCCCGCGACAGGAAACGCCCCAAAGCGCAGCGTGGACACATCACATTTTTTCATTGAAAACAGTGCCTACCTGTAGTTTTTGGCCTGTAGCTCAGCCAGCACCTAGGGAAACCTACCAAACCTGTGCATTTCTGAAAACTAGAGACCTAGGGGAATCCAAGATGGGGTGACTTGAGGGGCTCTGACCAGGTTCTGTTACCCAGAATCCTTTCCAAACCTCAAATATTGGCTAAAAAAACGCATTTTTCACACATTTCGGTGACAGAAAGTTCTGGAATCTGAGTGGAGCCACAAATTTCCTTCCACCCAGCGTTCCCCCAAGTCTCCCGATAAAAATGATACCTCAGTTGTGTGGGTGGGCCAGGTGCCTCCAACAGAATAAGGCCCAAAACTTGTAGAGATACAGGGGATAGTACTGCGAGTTTATAAGGACATATTCTTTTATACATCTTTAGACTGACTCTGCTTTGGGGACCCACATACGTGAGGTGTCATTTTATTTGGGAGACTGAGGGGAACACTGGGGAGTAGGAATTTTGTGCTGGAGTGGTGATCGTACGAAGAAAAGTCAGGAAAATATGCTTTTTTTAAGCACATTTTGAGGTTTACAGAGGAGTCTGGGTAAGAAAATGTTGGGGGATCCACGCAAGCCACTCCTCCCTAGACTCCTTGGGGTGTCTAGTTTTAAAAAATGTCTATGTTTGGTAGGTTTCCCTAGATGAAGGCCGCACACAGGACCAAAAACATAGGTGCCCTCTCCCCCCCAAACACAGGTAGTTTTGTAATATATCGTTTTGATGTGCCCACATACGTCCGTGATGTGCCAAACACTAAAATATTGAAAAGAAACACACTTAGGTTATGTGAAAAAGACCCCTCACCCACCAACCAAGTTGGTGGCATGCTTCATAATCGGGGTCCCACCTGAGGCACCTAGCGTGTCATAGGTGTGCTGCGACGCCTGATTACAGCGGAGCAGGTTTGGTCATTTTTACCACACATACTGGTTGGATTTGGCACGAGGGTGAGTGATGGTTCAGTGGATCAAATTTTACTAACAAGAGCTTTCACAAAAATGAAAAGCACTGTTAGTAACTGAAAGGCAAAAAACTGAACCAATGACTCACAGCTCGTGAGCTGTAAAGCCGCGACAAGGCACCAACCGCTTTACAGTCCATTCACACAACTTTCATACATGACACACACAAGGCCATTCACACCGCCAGCCACGGGCCCAGCACATTACAACACTCACATCGACAGACAGCGCCACTCAAGGGCCCATCACTTACATACGCCCACATGCCTGATACAACAATCACACCAGCTGATGGGAGTGTGTGGACTGGTGTTTGGCTTGCAGTGTGTTGCAGTAGCCAACATCAAGTCAATATGTACAGTCTCAGCCAAGCCCCACTCCACACACAATGGCATCATATTTTTTTTTTTTTTAACAGAGGAACCCCTAACTAAGTAGAAAGAATTACAAAACAACAAACACAAAAGCTCTAACTAACAACATGACAGAAATGCTAACCATGAAACTAAACACATGAAAATACAAAACAGACATGAGTTTACACTCATGGTTGTTCCCAGAAATTCTTCTGGGTGTGGTAATTCTTAAAACAAGCACCGACACACAGCCCAGGCTTTGAAGGACAATCTGGGCAGTACATTCGAGTCTCCCTCCGGATACCTCTTCGAAAACACACTCTACATTTCTTAGCTGGAAAGTCTTTTTTGGGTGTGGGAGGAATGTGCTCAGCAAAGTGGCGATCTTTCAATCTAGCCACATCCTCCACCACTGCTTCTCTAGGAACTCTGGCCTGTTCCACCACAATAAGGCTCTCTATCACTGACTCCTGAAATTTCACAAATGTCATCTTTGAGTCTGGAGACCTATCCCTAAACACAATAAAAGCATTGAAGGTTGCTAAGTGGAAGAGGTGAAGTGCTAACTTCTTATACCAAACATAAGACTTACGAATAGCAGTATAAGGTTCCAACCTCTGGTCAACTCTATCTACACCTCCCATGTGCTTATTATAATCTAAAATGCACACAGGTTTGCGCACTTCAGCAACCTGGCCCCAAACAGTCACAGGGGAAGTACTCTCATCATGGATGGTACTTAGCATGTAGACATCCCTCTTGTCTGAAAATTTCAAAGCTAGCAGCTCCTCGTTCCGCAAGGCACAGCACTGTCCCCTCTCAAGTTTTTTACAGACAAGCTCCCTTGGATAGCCTTTCCGGTTAGAACGGATTGTGCCACAAGCAACTGTGTCCACTCTAAACAATTCCTTGAACAACTGCACACCAGTGTAGAAGTTATCTACATACAAATGGTGACCTTTGTTGAACAGTCGTCTACCAAGATCCCACACTATTTTCTCAGTAACTCCAAAAGTGGGAGGACAACCAGGGGGGTCAATATTGGAATCCCTACCAGTGTACACACGGAAACTATACACATATCCTGTCCTACTTTCAGACAGCATATACAATTTAATTCCATATCGTGCCCTTTTGCTAGGAATGTACTGCCTAAAAACCAAACGACCCTTGAAGAGGACCAAAGACTTGTCCACACTTATCTCTTTGCCTGGAACATAGACCTCCGAAAACCGATCTACAAAATGATCAAGGACAGGCCTAATCTTAAAAAGACGGTCAGAATCTGGGTGATCTCGTGGCAAGGCTAATGCATTGTCAACAAAATGCAGCATCCTAAGAAGAAGCAAATACCGATTACGACTCATGGTAGCTGGAAATATAGCTGTTGCCATCAAGGGACTAGTAGACCAATAAGAAGCCAGTGACGGCTTCCTTATCAACCCCATCAAAAAAGTCAAACCCAAAAACTTTTTTAGCTCCTCCAAATTTGTGGGAATCCACTGGGCAGCTCTAGAGTGTGGCCTAAGTCTAGCAGCGTTGTCCCTCAAATGCTGCTCCGCATACAAATTAGTCTGCTCAACAATCTCTTCCAAAAACACATCATCCATGAATAACTCAAAGAAATTGATAGGCATAAAGTTCTCTGTATTGGCGTTACACCCCGGGAGACCAGTAAAGGCAGGCAACTCTGGCTGCTCCATGTTTGGGGCAACCCAGACATCAGGTCTTCTAACGGGAAACCTTTCAGCCCCAGGTTGCTGCACTATTGGCACATCAATGTCCTCCTCTAAAACAGAACCTTCATCTGCACTGAGTGTGGCTTCATCATCAGAAGATTCCCCTCCAACAGAAACATCACTGCCAGAATCTCTGACTTCCTCCTCTGCCTCAGATGCAGAGTCCGTCTCATAGTCATGATCAGACTGTGACTCAAAAAGCATACCAACCACCTGCTGAGCGGTCATCCTGCGGCTAGCCATGATCTCTCCTGCTAAAATTAACTGGACAAATTCACCACCAACAACCAGCACTGTGTAAGACAAGTAACAAAGTGTAGCTTTGTTAGTAAGAGTTACAAACTCAAAAACTATACCGCTCACTTGCCTGAAAAAGCTTGATTCACCAGCAACTACACAGCAATCACCAATGATATCCCACTAAAAAGAAAGAAAGAAAGGCAAATTAGAAATAAGACACAACAAATATCATTGTGCACAAACCTAAGGACAATTTCACACACAATCCTGCATTTAGTACACCCCCTACAAACATGTCATTCATGCATGGCAACAATACTCCTTTGGAGTAAATTGTTTTTACTTACCTAAAACATGCAACTGTGCAAACTGCAGGTCAACCACCGCCAAAACCGCAAGGAGCCACAGCAAATAAAGCAAAAGCTTTGAACTAGAACAAAAAGGAGGAATTTTTTTTTTATCACAAATGCAAAGACTTCTTCAGTTGACAAACACCCCACCATCAAACATTTTAGAAATTGGTGCCTAAGTGGATTCTGTCATAGGGGCAGATGGGCCTACTAAAAAAATAGGCCTGTCTGCCCCAAGGAAGCCAGAAAATACCTTTAGTACTGTGTCCCCATGGAGAGCGACCCTTGCCAAAGGGGACAGCCCTCAAACAAAAAAAAACAAAAAAAACACACACAACACTATCCCTGGTGCCTAAGTGGCTTCTGCCCCCTTGGGGGCAGGTGGGCCTAAGAAAATAGGCCCATCTGCCCCCAGGGGGTGTAGAAATGGCCAACAGGTCAATGCCCCCCTTGGGGGGGCGCCCCGTGACCAAGGGGACGCCCCCCCACAAAAATAAACACATAAAAAAAAATCCCTGGCGTTCTAGTGGTTTCTGCCCCCCTTGGGGGCAGATCAGCCTAAAAATAATAGGCTGATCTGTCTCCAAGGGGTGCAGAAATGGCCTGGGTACATGTGCCCCCAAAGTGGGGGGCGACCCTTGCCCAAGCCCCCCCCATCCACTAACACACACACACACACACTATCCCTGGTGTCTACGTGGCTTCTGCCCCCCTTGGGGGCAGGTGGGTCTAGAAAAATAGGCCCATCTGCCCCCAGGGGGGGCAGAAATGGCCAACAGGTCAATGCCCCCCTTGGGGGGGCGCCCCGTGCCCGAGGGGACGCCCCCCCACAAAAATAAACACATAAAAAAAAATCCCTGGCGTTCTAGTGGTTTCTGCCCCCCTTGGGGGCAGATCAGCCTAAAAATAATAGGCTGATCTGTCTCCAAGGGGTGCAGAAATGGCCTGGGTACATGTGCCCCCAAAGTGGGGGGCGACCCTTGCCCAAACCCCCCCCCATCCACTAACACACACACACACACACTATCCCTGGTGTCTACGTGGCTTCTGCCCCCCTTGGGGGCAGGTGGGTCTAGAAAAATAGGCCCATCTGCCCCCAGGGGGGGCAGAAATGGCCAACAGGTCAATGCCCCCCTTGGGGGGGCGCCCCGTGCCCGAGGGGACGCCCCCCCACAAAAATAAACACATAAAAAAAAATCCCTGGCGTTCTAGTGGTTTCTGCCCCCCTTGGGGGCAGATCAGCCTAAAAATAATAGGCTGATCTGTCTCCAAGGGGTGCAGAAATGGCCTGGGTACATGTGCCCCCAAAGTGGGGGGCGACCCTTGCCCAAGCCCCCCCCCATCCACTAACACACACACACACACACACTATCCCTGGTGTCTACGTGGCTTCTGCCCCCCTTGGGGGCAGGTGGGTCTAGAAAAATAGGCCCATCTGCCCCCAGGGGGGGCAGAAATGGCCAACAGGTCAATGCCCCCCTTGGGGGGGCGCCCCGTGCCCAAGGGGACGCCCCCCCACAAAAATAAACACATAAAAAAAAAACCCTGGCGTTCTAGTGGTTTCTGCCCCCCTTGGGGGCAGATCAGCCTAAAAATAATAGGCTGATCTGTCTCCAAGGGGTGCAGAAATGGCCTGGGTACATGTGCCCCCAAAGTGGGGGGCGACCCTTGCCCAAGCCCCCCCCCCATCCACTAACACACACACACACACACTATCCCTGGTGTCTACGTGGCTTCTGCCCCTCTTGGGGGCAGGTGGGTCTAGAAAAATAGGCCCATCTGCCCCCAGGGGGGGCAGAAATGGCCAACAGGTCAATGCCCCCCTTGGGGGGGCGCCCCGTGCCCGAGGGGACGCCCCCCCACAAAAATAAACACATAAAAAAAAATCCCTGGCGTTCTAGTGGTTTCTGCCCCCCTTGGGGGCAGATCAGCCCAAAAATAATAGGCTGATCTGTCTCCAAGGGGTGCAGAAATGGCCTGGGTACATGTGCCCCCAAAGTGGGGGGCGACCCTTGCCCAAGCCCCCCCCCATCCACTAACACACACACACACACACACTATCCCTGGTGTCTACGTGGCTTCTGCCCCCCTTGGGGGCAGGTGGGTCTAGAAAAATAGGCCCATCTGCCCCCAGGGGGGGCAGAAATGGCCAACAGGTCAATGCCCCCCTTGGGGGGGCGCCCCGTGCCCAAGGGGACGCCCCCCCACAAAAATAAACACATAAAAAAAAAACCCTGGCGTTCTAGTGGTTTCTGCCCCCCTTGGGGGCAGATCAGCCTAAAAATAATAGGCTGATCTGTCTCCAAGGGGTGCAGAAATGGCCTGGGTACATGAGCCCCCAAAGTGGGGGGCGACCCTTGCCCAAGCCCCCCCCCCATCCACTAACACACACACACACACACACTATCCCTGGTGTCTACGTGGCTTCTGCCCCCCTTGGGGGCAGGTGGGTCTAGAAGAATAGGCCCATCTGCCCCCAGGGGGGGCAGAAATGGCCAACAGGTCAATGCCCCCCTTGGGGGGGCGCCCCGTGCCCAAGGGGACACCCCCCCACAAAAATAAACACATAAAAAAAAATCCCTGGCGTTCTAGTGGTTTCTGCCCCCCTTGGGGGCAGATCAGCCTAAAAATAATAGGCTGATCTGTCTCCAAGGGGTGCAGAAATGGCCTGGGTACATGTGCCCCCAAAGTGGGGGGCGACCCTTGCCCAAGCCCCCCCCCCATCCACTAACACACACACACACACACACTATCCCTGGTGTCTACGTGGCTTCTGCCCCCCTTGGGGGCAGGTGGGTCTAGAAAAATAGGCCCATCTGCCCCCAGGGGGGGCAGAAATGGCCAACAGGTCAATGCCCCCCTTGGGGGGGCGCCCCGTGCCCAAGGGGACGCCCCCCCACAAAAATAAACACATAAAAAAACATCCCTGGCGTTCTAGTGGTTTCTGCCCCCCTTGGGGCAGATCAACCTAAAAATAATAGGCTGATCTGCCCTCAAGGGGGGCAGAAATGGCCCTAAAAGACATGCCCCCCAAAGGGGAGCGACCCTTGCCCAAGGGGGCGCCCCCCCATCCACTACACACACAATCCCTGGTGCCTAAGTGGCTTCTGCCCCCCTTGGGGGCAGATGGACCTAAAAAAAATAGGCCGATCTGCCCCCAAGGGGGGCAGAAATGGCCAACAGTTCTCTGCCCCCTTGGGGGGGGCGCCCCTTGCCCAAGGGGGCACCCCCTCCCAACATACCTGCACAGAAAATATAATTCCCTGGTGATCCAGTGGTTTCTGCCCCCCTTGGGGGCAGATCCGCCTAAAAAGTAGGCCAATCTGCCCCCAAGGGGGGCAGAAATGGCCGTAACTAATTGCCCCCACAAGGGGAGCGACCCTTGCCCAAGGGGCCGCTCCCCGCCAGCAAGAAACACGAGCAAACAACAACAAAAAAAAATCCCTGGTGTCTAGTGGGCATTCCTGCTGCCCGATCGCAATGCGATCGGGCAGCAGGAATGCTCAAAGAGACACCGGGGGAAAGGAAAAGCCTTTCCTTTCCCCCGGTGCCTCTTTAGCCCAAACCCCCCACCCACCGGGAAGAGGAACTCACCTCTTTCCTCGTCGCCGCACAGGAAGCAAATGGCTTCCTGTGCGGCGAAATCCCCATAATGAAGTCAGCGCGCGATCGCGCGCTGACGTCATTATGGGGGGGTGGGGGGGTCGGGGGTGGAAGGGGAAGGGCTTCCCCTTCCATCCCTGACTTTGGGGGGGTGGGGGGAAGCACACAGAGGGAGCGAGAGCGCTCCCTCTGGGCTGTGTGCCGAGGACGTAGTGGTTACGTCCTCGGCACAGCAGCACTGTGCCGCGGGACGTAACCACTACGTCCGCGGCACAGAAGGGGTTAAGGAAGCAGATTTGACTGTGGCCAAAAGCATAGACATTGATACTTGCCAGAGGGTGATGACATCCAGCGGTGGCAGGTCCTTTTCCCATTTCTTTTTCTGCAAGAGAGGAAGACTCTTCTCCAGGATCTATTAGCATCCAGTACCATAAGGAAACCTATTTATGATAAATTCGTCTCTGAAGCAGTTTTTTCCCTAGATATTCTTCCCTTGCCCTTCCTTAGGTAGAGTACTTGCCCATCTCGACAGTTGATAATATTAAAATTTGGAGACAATACCCCCCAGTTGCTCAGTAAATATGGACCAAGGCAACAAAGTGTGACCCTCTGAAATTTGATTCCACTTCACCAACCCCTTCTCCTTTAGGAGGAGAGATAGTTTATCTTGAAGACATTCCAGGGTGCCTGGCAAGTCCCAGATAGGAGCCGAGCTACTATAGTATGATATCCCTAGAACTCGCTGAACCTGAAACCATATCTTGCAGGCCGCAATCAAAATCTTTAGCCTAATCTTCCTAAAATATTTCAGATGGACAAATTGAAATAGAAAAATATCCCCTGTCTCCAGGAAGTAGCTGGTCATAGCACTAAATAGAGGAGTAAACCCAGAACTGTTCTTCAGCAACCTTCTTATGTTCTTTAGCTGAAATGCCAGATAATATTTATAAAAATCGGGGCTCGCAATCCTTCCTTGTTTTTTCCTCTTACACAGCTTCTTCCAAGCAATACAGACTCTTCTTGATGCCCACAGAAAAGAAGTCAGCTCTTCCTGTAGCTTTTCAAACCAGACCAACTTAAACTCTAAAGGAATTGTGGTAAACAAAAAAGTAAACTTTGGCAAAATAACCATCTTCAAAATATTCGATCTTCTAATGAAGGAGAGTGGAAGAGCGGCCCACACTTTCAATATTTTCCTTATGGCTGACCATGACTTGTTAAAATTGACCTGGGCAACCTCATCCAAGTTAGCAGTAATTTGCACCCCAAGATATCTTATCTCCTGTTTAATCAGAGGGCTTTTTTGGTGATATTCAAACACATATTCTCAGTCTTCTGCTGGTTTACTGACTATCCTGACACCCTCCCAAACTCCTCTAAGGAGTATAGGATGTTTGGGAGTAGTCCAGCCAAGTGCCTAGTGTACATCATTAGGTCATCCTCATAGAATACTACTTTCTTCTCCCATATCCTACATTGAAAGGGAGCGATATTTAAATTAATTTTAATCTTAATTGCCAGTGGCTCAATATACAAATTAAATAGAAGGGCGGGAAGTGGGCAGCCTTGACGGGTCCCTCATCCGATTTTAAATTGCTGAGAAAGATTGCCATTAATCAATACTTTGGCCATAGGGTTCTTATATAGGGCTCTAATTGCCTTAGAAAAAACATCTCCAAGCTTGTATCAGTCAATGACCATATGCAGAAAGGGCCAGCTTATCTGATCGAATGCTTTAGCTGCATCAAAGGTAAGCATCGCCAGGGGTAGCCCGTCCTGGAGTGCCAAATCTATAGCACTCAGTAAGTCATGCATTAACTCAAAAAGTTGTCTTCCCTTGATAAAGCCCTTCTGATCATTATAAACCAATGAGTCAACCACCCTTTCAAGCCTCTTTCATAGAATATAGGTGTAGATCTTATAGTCTGAATTCAATAATGAAATGGGTCTATAGAACTCACACTGTGATAGATTCTTATTAGGTTTCAAAATTAGACTAATAATAGCCTCATCCCAAGACTTTGGCACCTCTAGACCCTCAGTACAAATGTCATTAATTAACTCCAACATGATTGGAGCCAACTCATCTATGAGTAAGATATAAAATTCATTAGGTAAACTATCAGAACCAGGTGCTTTCCCCCTCTTTAAACTCTTTATACCTTCATATAGCTCCTCCATGTCTTTCTTGGCTTTATTTTTCGTCTAGGCTGGGGAGGAGACTATCGCCCAAAAAATCCCTAATATGCTCCCCTGTAACCTCTGAGTCTTCTGTATATAGTTTCTGAAAGAAGGAAGTAAAAGCATATGCTATCTCATCATCCCGTGTGGAGTTATAAAGTGTATCCTCATTCAGAATAGATGTAATACTATTCCTTGTTTGTTCTACCTTCATTTCCAAGCCAGAAGCTTGCCACGCCCTTCCTCATACTCATAATGCACAAACCTGCTACTTTTCCATCTTCTTCTATTCTTATTTTTTTTTTAATATCAAGGTCTGTTCTAGCCCTCTTTATCTGACTATCCAAATTTAGTGATTGTTGTTCATCCATCATGCGGGCCTTAAGTTGCAAATCTTGTATCACATGTTCAAGTTCCCTTATCTATTTTCTCTCTTCTCTACGTATGTGGGCAGCCATGCTAATTAGCCTGCCTCTCATATAGACCTTGTAAGTATCCCAAACCACCTGTAGGGTAGCAGACCCACAGTTTATAGCAAAGAAATCCTTGTTGTCCTGCCTTAAAACCTCAATGACCAACTCATCCCAAAGCAAGACACGGTTTACCATCCACCTAGGATTAGTGATCGGCTTATCAAGATTAAAATAGAATCTCACAGCAGAATGATCAGATAGATGTTCGGGGCATGCCCAACATACTTAACTTTCCCGCACAAACTTCTATCCATTAAAAATAAATCAGTCCTAGAGTGATGCCCATATTTCTTATTATGGAAGGTAAATCTTGGACCAATACCACCCTTCCAGTGCCAAATATTTACCAGGCCCAGGTCTCCCATCTCCTGTTTCAATCAAGCTCTTGATTTAGGTGAATTCACAGTAACTGTTGTGGTAGACTTATCCAAGACTGGGTCCAATAGGATGTTAAAATCGCCCCCTAACAAGACTGTATATTTTGAGACTAATATTTGATTATATGGAGCTTGAAAAGGTGCTGGGCCATCTATATTAGGGCCATAATAACAAACTATTGTTAGCTAAGATCCATACAGCTTTGCTGAGCTAACCCGATCCTAGACATCACAAAGACGGAGTAACCTGGCATTCCACTGTAAGCCCCTATACCAGTGGTTCCCAAACTTTTTTGATCCCCGGCTCCTTTGACCTATTGGCTGTGTTGGCCACGGCTCCCCGTTATGTTACTTTTTTTGGCGGGTGGGGGAACGTAATCCCAGCCTGTACCTGTACCTACACTATTTACCGTTTGTCTTCTTTATTCTCTCCTTCACGTTGCTGAAAACCATATATTGGAAACTATTTTTGTTATAGGGATATTATTAATGGTACTTTGGCGCCCTCCGCTGGTCAGAATAATTAATGCAGGGTGTTTTTTTCCAATACCACGAGGAAAAGCTACCGATTCAAAGCACCTCGAGTGGTTTCCAGACTGTGTGCGGCGCCCCTGGCTAGTTTTGACGGCGCACCAGGGAGCCGCGGCGCACAGTTTGGGAACCACTGCCCTATACAATCTGCTTTCATAGTTAAACACTATGAGGACTCATTTTGTTTTGTTTTCTCCCATATACTCCCACACCCTGTAATATATAAATAAAAACTTCCTTAGTGCCCCAAGCCCCTCCCCCATCCTTTCATTGGAAAAATAAAAAGGATTAACTCCGAATGTACTTTCTTCGCCCTGGGCAACTAAGATCACGTTTTTATTACAAGATGCCTTAATCTGCTCCAGAAAGCTGCAAACCTCATTTGGGTCCCTAATCTTATGCATCTTATGGTCCCACATGATTCTGACTGCGGCCGGAAATTGCATCTGAACAGTTGCCCCCAAAGACCTGAGCTCCTGAATATATTTCCCCAGCTCCCATTGTCTGCCCTGTGCAGCCCTGGAAATATCAGATCTTATATGGAAGAACCAATCCCCCTTAGGGAAACTATTCACTTTGAGAGCTTCTAATAAAATCTTCTCTTTGATGGAATAGGATCTAAAATTAACCAGTATTTTCCCGGGATTCTTCCTGCCATTTTTCTTGAAGAGGTCCAAATGAACTCTCTGAATATCATCTTTCAAGCTGAAGTGACCCACCACGGGATGGATTCTTTTATTAGAGCTTTGATGTTGTCCCCCTCTGCACCCTCTGGAATGTTCAACAGCTTAATATTGTTCCTTCTCATATTATTTTCCAGGGTTTCTAACTTATTCTGCATGACCTTCTAAAATGGAAGAGCGACTTCCATTTTATCCATCCTTTCCATCAATATGCTTATCTTACTCTCCAAAACCTCACAAGTCTCTTTAATCGTTTCCTGATTACGTTCAGGGATCTCAAACTTTCCTCCAATTTCTTCCATTAAAGAGAACAAAAGGTTCTTCATGTCCATCTGGGCTCCAAGCTCAGAGATTGAGGGGTCGAGGACAGGTATGTAGACCCTAATCCAACCTGAGGCAAAGACAATATCTGAAGCGTTTTCATGGGCTCATTGGGGGGATATAATGCTACTGAGCAGTCTACTTGAGACAGTATACACCTCTCATCCGATTTGTCTAAGACCTGCATTCTTAAAACTGTGTCCCCCAGGGCTAAAGGAGGGTAGGTGTCTACTAGACCCTCAGTGTCCCTGGGGAGAGTCTTAAAGAAAGAGTGCAGTGAGGGGGTGATCCTAAGACCTACTACAGGAATGGTTATCTTCTTCCTAAATACAGAAGAAGTACCTTTAACTGCCTTATTCTTATTTTTAACAGGTTCAGAGGGGGGCACTGCAAGTGGGGTGAGTTAGTTGAATTTCTGTGCTATCGCTATTCTGTACGTTACTACCAAAATTAACTCTCCCCTTAACACTAGCCCCTCTCTTAGGTCTCTGAACGTAGCCCCCAGCAACCTGATGCTCAATAGGGGCACCCCCACCCTCGTTGACACCACAGATATATTGTGAAGAACCCCCGTACCTTTATGCTGCTTGCTGCTTCGAAGAGATGGAAGAGATGGAGCAAAGGAGGCTCCCTCAGCACAAACCTGTGTCCAAGTTTGAGCTGGTGTCATGCTGGGTGCATCTGAAGCACCCAAACCACAGCGCCTCAAAAGTACTGGGGCGCGGTGCTACCAATCCCAAAATGGGAGTAGCACCTCTGATACCTCCAGCTGTGCCCCCAGTCCCCTGGAAGTTGACCTGGGCCAAGAAGTGTCTCCCTTGGTCGAGATTCCAGGCTGCCTCCACCCAGAAGCCGACACCACGGCCGTCCGCCTTCCCATGCAACACTGTCAGAGCCTCATCCGGCCGAACATCCAGCACCCACTAATGCCGAGCGCCTCCACCTCCAGTGAAAAATGAAGCCCACAACAGGTAATTGTGGAACATGCAGTAGTTGCCCAAGTTCCGAGAGTTCTCTGCCGGGCTGTTCAGCCAGCCGCCATGTACCCCCCATCAAGATTCTCTTAAAGTCATAGAATAAACCATTTCAAATGACCTACGCTCTGGAAGAAATTCCAGTGTAAGTCATTGCTTCAGCGTATCCGGATTGCCAAATCACTGGAAATGCAGAGCCAAAATGAGGTTTCCACATAGCTAGTCTCTCTACCATGTTGGGGAAATAAAGACTCAATATTTACAATTCAGCACATATTTAGTCGGGCAGTGTTAAGAACTCCATATTTAAATTCGGGGAAAGTCTTGCATTACACCTTATCATATTTTCTAAAAGAAAATTGCAGGAGATGTAAGTGGATCAGTCACTTTTGCATGGGCAGTACACCTCTTTCATATTAATGAGGTAGCCAGAGGAGTTTCAGTCAACCAGAGGTACATCATCCACCTCCCTCTTTCAAGGGAAAATATGCCAGGAAGGTGCAGACAGTACATGAGGCCATTAATATCAAGCTATAGTTCTGATTGAACAATGAACTGATTGTGTGCTATAACTGTGTGATACATTATTTGAGTCTGAAACCTGGACTGCTCACCACTGCTGCCCCTGGTTAGTCAGGTATGTAGGGAAACTACTGGGTTATCCAATGTTGAGTGCAGTAGTATCCAAGCACCTGGGACACCTTTGTTATCGGTTGTAAATGATAGAACACATCACATCACAAATACTGTACAGTAACCTCTGACTGCACTGGATCTGGAGGAAAGGCTTCACAGGTGGTAAACAGTACAAGATAAATTGGATATTCTAGCTTTAGCGCAGAGGAAACATAAGGGGTTCATCTATTCTTTAACGGTGAACCTGCCAGCCCACCAAATCAGTGGAAACCCCTACCTCAGTCTCTCTGGCAACTGTTTTCAAAGATCCCTATAGTCATCCTGTTGGTGCGACATGCTCACAATTCAATTTTGTTTGTCAAAATCAAGCCGCCAAATTCAATGTTTGCTTCTGAAAAGCAAAGTGGCGTGGTGTCATTGTGTCTGTCTTGTGCCAGGTCTTCCGTGCCTCATGTGGTGAACGCAGACAGTGAAAAAGTACAATAATGCATTATCAGGAACGCTCTAAATAGGATGGGACTAATAAAGAATGCAAGGGAGCGGACATGTGGTGAATAGACTGATAACTATGATGTGGTGGTGACTCCACTAGTGGTCAATCAGCAGTTCCCCCACCTCTGTATCAGGGGTGGTCAAGTTTGGTTGGTAGGAGAAACCACCACTTTCTGAATTAACTGCTAAATGACACTTTAAGGTTTTAGTAAAGGTAAGAACAAACGTACAAAATGCAAATAAACTTTTGTTACTGTCCTAGCAGCATCATCACAGAGATAAATCAAACACATTATGTTGCAACTGTCCATGTTCAAAAGTGGCATTACTTACAGAGCACCAACCTTTTTATTGCAAACAACAGCAAGAAAGAAAGAATCATTAAGCGAAAGCAAGTCTCCCAATGGGAGGTGGAAAGAAAACATAAAAAACAAGGCTATAAAAAGGACTAAAATATACCTGCAAGGAGGAAAGGTGATGATGCTCTGGCACATACTCTGATCTTTCATTTTGATTAATCATTTAGGAAGTGTGGTAGGCCAAGTGAACAAATAACACGTAGTTCTGACGTCAAGCAGGTAGGTGATTTTATTGATAAATATTGTGAATTGAGACTTTGGTTTTCTCTTTGTGCTTCTTGTTGTTCTCTGATGGATTGGTGCTCAGTACCCTGGATCTTATACTTCTTCTTGGTTCTTTTCTTCTCTTAGGGCTCCCGGGAAGCGCATGCGGATATAAGAAGAAAAATATCGGTAAGTGGAGGGTTTCACTCGCTGGGTTTATCTCCTTATCTATCTGTCTCTAGGTTTCACTATTCTTACTGCCTTTCTGTCTTTCTTGGTTTCTGTCCTTTCTTTAACTCTGCTGTTCCCTGGTCTGTTGGTCTCCTCTTCTCTTTCCCTTCCTGCCCGTAGCTTTCCTTAGTTTCCTCCTGTCTTCGTTTATCTTCTTTCTTCGTCCACAGTGCTCCTGTGGCCTTTTAGACTGTTGTTATGTCTGCTTTTCTTCTTGTTGTCTGTAGGTCTATAACAATGGGTGCCTTCTCATATGCACGTGGTTCCCCAATGCCCCTTTTCCCCTCCAGTGATAACTCAAACCAAAACACAACACAGTGCTCGCATTCTATTTCCCACTCCTTTCCTCCCACCGTCCACAACCCCCTTGTTTCCCTGTATCCGCTCCTCCTGTCCTCCCTCCTTTCAATACGGTGTGGTCACGCACCTGGATATGCCACGCTTCTCCAGAAGCGTGGCGGGATTCAGGATTCTGCCTCCCAGGGCCACTGCGGTTTTCAGACCTCCGTCTGCCGCTTCTTCATCCTCTTCTCCCCGGCTGGGGAGAAGCCACTCTCCAGGCTCCGCGATTCTCTGGGCTCGTTCCTCCTCCTCGTCTCCGTCTCTCTCCTCCTCGTCGTTCTCCTTTCCCCCTTGCTCTGCCGACACGGACCTTTTTGTTCCTCCTCCCTCCCGCGTCGTGCCAGATACTCGTCCTTCATTGGTGCCCGCCCAGTGGTGTTCCTGAACACCACAGGCAGCGTCAGCACAAGTCGGCTTTGTGTGCGGGTTGGTTCCGGCCTGCCCATCACAGGAAGCAACAGAGGAAAAGGTAAAATAAATTCTGTAATTCAAAGACATTAACAGTGTAACCTCTCTTGTTACTGTAGGAGGCTGGCCTGGTTTGTGGTGGGTACCTTGGGTACTTACACCTTATACCAGGTCCAGTTATCCCTTATTAGTGAAGTAGAAGTGTTCTAGCAGCTTAAGCTGATAGAGGTAGCTATAGCAGAGCAGCTTAGGCTGAACTAGGAGACATACAAAGCTCATGCAATACCAGTTATAGTTAGACAGTACTTATACACAAGTAAAGATAATGCTCAGTGTTACCAAAAATAAAGGTGTTTATTTGGGTGACACAGTACCAAAAATATCTTTCCTTCTGGAGGTAAGTATTATACACAATATATACACTAGACACCAAAATTAGACAAGTAATTAGTCATAGGATAGTGCAAACAATAGGAAATACTATAGAATGCAATGGGAGAAAATAGGTCTAGGGGCAACACAAACCATTTACTAAGAAAGTGGAATGCGAATCACAGATTCCCCCCTAGACAAGTGTAGTGTGTGCAGAATCGCTGGGAGAGTAAGAATACAGTAAAGGTAAGTAAATTACCCCACCCCAGAGCCCAGAAAAGCAGGAGTAAAGTACTGAAAGTTTCCTTAGGACACACTACACCTCGTGATATGGATTATTGCAGTAACCAACCAAGTCTGCAAACAACAACTGCTGGATTCCTGGACCTGAAGACCTGCAAAGAAGGGGACCATGTCCCGAAGTCTAAAGAAGTTCCAGGAAGGACAGGAGCCCCTGCCAACCCAGAAGAGGGTGCAAAAGAAGAGTCCCTGGTTGGACAAAGACTGCAGGAATGCACCCTAGGAAGATGCCAGCAGGTTTCTGCATGATGCAAAAGATGTCCCACAATGTGAAGATGGATGCAGATGTGATTTCTTCTTGGAATTCGCCAACAAGCCTTGGTTATGACAAATGTGTGTTTTGGTCAAAATGGCACTTGCTGGACCCAGGAGGGACCTGGGGGCCTCCACTCTGTGTGAGGAGGAAGAGGGGCTCTCAACACTTTGGAGAGCCCTCAGGATGCCAGACAGCACCCACGGGAGTCCCAGAACACAGGGTCAAAGGAGGTGCAAAACGTGGTTGGTGCAGCACTACAAAGAAGGGTCCCACGCCACTGGAGGTCAACTCAGCGAGTTCAGTGTCACAGGATAGAGTGCTGGGGACCTGGGCCAGGCTGTGTATGACGGAATTTTGCAAATCGTGAACAGAGGCCTCAGGAGGTGAAGAAGACACAATGCACAAGGGTACTGTCACTCTCAGGGAAGGCAAGGTCTTACCTCCTCCAAATTGCGTCAACAGGACCTCAGGACAGTCTGTGTTGATGGAGTCTACCCTCTGTGTTTCTAGGAGAACGCTCGTCGCTGTGAGAGGAGTCCAGGAGTACTGGTTATTGACTTGGAAGGTGCCTGCGTGAGCAGGGTAGTGACTCCATTCTGGTGCAGGATGAAGACAGGGAGTCCTCAGAGCGTGCACACCATGGAAACCGTTGCAGTTGCTGGCAGGAGCTGAATTTGCAGAAGAAAAGTATCCCTTGTGGATACTTTGTTGCTGTTACAGTGGTTCCTGGAGCAAGCTGCGGTTGATCCAAGGTCAGAGGATGAAGTAGTAGTTGCAGAGGTTTCCTGCTGGAAACTTGCAATTATAATCTGAAGAGAACCCACAGGTGAGACCCTAAATAGCCGTGATAGGGGGATTGGCTACCTTACCAGGTAGGGACTTATAAGGAGGGGTCTCTGACATCACCTGCTGGCACTGGCCACTCAGAGCCCTCCAGAGTGTCCCCACACCTTGCAAAACAAGATGGCTGAAGCCTGGGACACACTGGAGGAGCTCTGGGCACCACCCCTGGGGTGGTGATGGACAGGGGAGTGGTCACTCCCCTTTCCTTTGTCCAGTTTCGCACCAGAGCAGGGAACAAGGGGTCCCTGAACCGGTGTAGACTGGCTTATGCAAGGAGGGCACCATCTGTGCCCTTCAAAGCATTTCCAGAGGCTGGGGGAGGCTACCACTCCCTAGCCTGTAACATCTGTTTCCAAAGGGAGAGGGTGTAACACCCTGCTCTCAGAGGAAATGCTTTGTTCTACCTTCCTGGGTCTGAGCTGGTCAGACCCCAGGAGGGCAGAACCCTGTCTGTGAGGTAGCAGCAGCTGTAGCTGCAGTGCAAGCCTCAGAGAGCTGGTTTGGCAGTCCTGGGGGTCCATAGTGGAGCCCCCAGGATGCATGGGATTGGCTCCCCAATACCAGATTTGGAATGGGGGTACAATTCCATGATCTTAGACACCTTACATGGCCATATTCGGAGTTACTATTGTGAAGCTACATATAGGTATTGACCTATATGTAGTACACATGTGTAATGGTGTCCCCGCATTCACAAAGTCCCGGGAAATGGCCCTGAACTATGTGGGGGCCTCTTTGCTAGTGCAAGGGTGCCCTCACACTTAGAAACGTTGCACCTAACCTTCAGCAAGTGAAGGTTAGACATATAGGTGACTTATAAGTTACTTAAGTGCAGTGAAAATGGCTGTGAAATAACATGTGCGTTATTTCACGCAGGCTGCAGTGGCAGTCCTGTGAAAGGGTTTGTCTGAGCTCATTATGGGTGGCAAAAGAAATGCTGCAGCCCATAGGGATCTCCTGGAACCCCAATGCCCTGGGTACCTAGGTACCTTTTACTAGGGACTTATAAGGGGGGTCCAGTGTGCCAATTGAAATTGGTAAATGAAGTCACTAGCCTACAGTGACAAATTTAAAAGCAGAGAGAGCATAAACACTGAGGTTCTGGTAAGCAGAGCCTCAGTGACACAGTCAAACACTATACAGACGCACACATTAGGCCATAAACTATGAGCACTGGGGTCCTGACCAGCAGGATCCCAGTGAGACAGGCATAAACATACTGACATACAGGTAAAATTGGAGGTAACATGCCAAGAAAGATGGTACTTTACTACAGTTACACATTAAATCTCAGCGGCAGAGAATAAAGCTCAAAATGTATTAACATTTAGGGCTAAATGTATGTAAATAAATCTTAAAAGCATGCTGTATAAGTACAGAATCACCAAAGGTGAAGTAAAGCTCTGGAACAGATTAAATCGTACAATCATAAGGCATACAAGGATCTAAGTCGCAGCAGTATAGAAAATGAGGAAAAATATCTGATGATCCTTGTACAAGTCACGGTCTTCTTGTCTAACCATTTGAGAATCTATATTAATCTAAATGTCCAAGTCTAAGCTAAAGAAAGTCTTGGTTAAGACTCAGGCAAAGTATAAGAAACATAAAAAAATATTGGAAATAATTAAAAAGTGTCAGCACCACAGGTACCTCAGTAGAAGTTCTGCAAGAGAGGTATTGGGTAGCATAAATCCACACCAAAGAATCAAATAAGAGAGGTCTGTACCTCTCAAAGTCTCTAAAGGGTCTACTTCCGGTCAAGGGTAAAAAGGATCTGCCTTCACCAAACTAGATGCCAACTGATTAAACCCACAGAACATTTGAGATAACTTCACGTCGTCACCACCAGTAGTTTTCCATCTTCCTTGCATAGTAGAAATTGGCAACTTCCACCAGGCATTTCATCCATAAATGAGCATCAGGACGACCTTGAGTGTCTCCCAGTTCTTAGTGAATAGAAAAGAGTCTCATCTTCTTCAGTTTATTAGTGTTCCACTCTCCTGGCTAACGTATCCTCACGTACTCCACTAATTCAAATGTACAACATGCCTTTCATTAACTATAGACTCATGCAGACACACCTGCAAGAAAAGAAAAATACAATGCAAGAAAAACTCCACAGTGAAAGTTAAACATAGGAATACAACAGTTTCAAGTCTTCAGTCAGGTTAAGCTTATGCCATATAGCCGGATAAGCATACTCGCGAACGTTTAGGAGACGCGGCAATGTGGAGCCTTTACAATCTAAAATAATAAGGAATTCATCAAAATAAAAAATAGGAATAAGCAGCCCTGATGAAGTCATGGGGCACACCCCTGACGAAACACATGTTGGCATCCGGCGAGTTCTGGTGTAATCGATAAGTAACAGCTGGAAATTGAAGAATTGAAGAACAAAGACATGAATGTTTGTTTCTGAATTGAAGAATAAAGCCACGAACATTGATTTCCAATGGACTTTTTGTTGGATGTGTGCCTTATATAAATTAATTTTGTTATCAGTGATTTCATCACTGACGGTAAGGAGTTAAGGGTGATCTTCTTTTAAGTGCACCATCAGTATTAATTGGACTTTTGACAAGCAGCGCCATATACTCCCTTTGGTCACCCATCATTATCACTAAGCTAAAATACTGCTACAATGAACATTTGTGATATGTAGTTAAACGTACATGACTCTTCATATGTGAATAACTGCGATCATACATATCATACATACATTTATGTGTTACATTTCAGTGGGTTAATTCAATATTAAAATACACGTATGCAAGGATCACTGTTGTTCTACTTTTACAAGCATCTTTAAGTATATTATCCAGATACACCACTCAGCATTAATTGTATTAAAGTGCACTATATATATATATATATATATTTATATATATATGAATATATATATATAAATATATATATATATATATATATATGTATATAAATATATATCTCCAAGCATGTCCTGTTGTTCTTCCTGTGCTCACCTGACGAGGTGGGTGCTCAAACAATGGGCACAGGACCCATTCTAAATATGCTTCACATAAGATTCAAACGACGGCACTCCATGCAGTTTACTGTCCTTTATTTATGTCAGGAATTCCATATAAATTCAAAAACCTCAAGGAATCACAGGTTTAGGGCGACGCGTTTCAACCATCACGGTCTTCCTCCTGGCCCTCCAAGTGTTCAAGTCATGTGACCCATCTTACTCTTTAAATAACCACTAGTCTAATTAATAGACGTAGAAGAAATCTCTCTTTTTTTCTTTTTTTTCTCCTTTCCTTTTTTTTTTCACCTTCTTCTTTGTGTCCCATATGCATTGCTCCTCTCTGTAAATTATACATTTCTAATTACCTAATTCATCTATTCATCTCTGATGGGCATCATTGCCCCTCCCAACCTCAAAATTAACCTATAGGACAATACGTCATTATTTATACCGTTCCTTGTTTCCCTTTTAGGAGGAGTCACCACATGACTTCACTAACTGAGTTAAAACTATAAAACTAAAAATCTACCAATTTGTATAACACTAACCCAATTCTCCCTTTACTGGATATTATGCACTCATCCAATAGGTACATGAAGTTCTTCATCCTTGTTCAATCCCCACGGGAAACGACAATTCAATCGAATAATGTATTCTGATTCCATCTTCCTCAATTGTTTCTCTCTGTGGCCCCCCCTGATGGTACCCACTACCCTATCAATCCCAAAGAATCTCAACTCAACTAATTTCCCATCATGTACTAAGTTACAATGGCGCCACTGGATATGTAGTATCCTTATTTACTATCGCTCTCCAATGTTCTAAGATACATTTTTTAAGAGGGAAAATTGTACTGCCAACATATTGCAACCCACAAGAGCATTCAATGACATAAATGGCAAAATCTGAGGTACAGGTGATACATTTCTTAATATTCTCTTTCTTGCCCATCGGTAAAATATACTGTTTCCGATTACTGCTATGTCTGCATGCTTTGCATTTGGAACATTTGTAGAACCCCAATTGTGTGTCTAGAAAGGTTCCCTTCTTTTTCGGTACAAAACTGCGTACCAGAATATCTCGCATGGAACTACTTTTTCTGTAGGTTATCCGTGGTAGGGGACTGACTAACTGGCCAATCACTTTATCAGCTTTGATTAAATGCCAATATTTGGTCATAATCTTCTTAATCTCCAATGAATATGCATTGAAAGTTGTCACAAATCTCGGGGGACCAGGGTCAGTCTCCTTCTTTTTCGGGACTAAAAGTTTCTCTCTATGAACCTCCCCTGCCTTACGGCATGCCTGCCTCACAATATTGCATGGGTATCCCCTGGATTTGAACCTCTGTATCATTGTATCTCGTTCCCTGTCATAACTTTGCCGTGTACTACAATTTCTCTTTGCTCTAAGCAATCCTCCATAGGGAATGCTCCATTTAACACAGGGTGGGTGGTGACTTGCGGCATGTAGGATACTAATACTGGCTGTGGTTTTCCTGAATAGCCTAGTATGTAGGGTGCCATCTTCTACGCTGACCTCTACATCTAAGAATTCCATATTCTGGCTGTGTATTTTATATGAAAACTGTAAATTCAAATCATTATTTGGTAAGGCACTCAAAAAATAATGTAACAGTAATTCTGGACCGTCCCAAATCATAAAAATATCATCGATGTATTGTGTCCAAAAAATGATATGTTGGAACCATTTCAAGTTCTCATCTGCCATTACCCATTGTGTTTCCCACCACCCCATAAACAAACAGGCATAACTTGGAGCAAAGCAGCTCCCCATTGCAGTCCCGGTAGTTTGTTTATACCACTGATCCTCAAATATAAAAAAATTGTTCTCCAAACAAAACCTCAACATATTCAAAAGACACTCAGAATGTTCCAAAAGTCTAATAGGTTTGTCTCTGAAAAAATGTCTGCATGCTCGAATTCCCTTCTCATGTGGGATGCATGTATACAGTGATACCACATCTATGGTCACCATGATATAATTAGTTTGCCATGGTATGTCCTGTATTTTGGTCAAAAAATCCATAGTATCCCTACAATATGAACTTAGATTCAAAACATACGGACTTAGGAAGTGATCTAAATAGATTGAAGCATTCTCTAAGAGACTGCCTCTTGCTGACACAATAGGTCGCCCAGGAGGGTTATCAAGATCCTTATGTATCTTTGGTAACAGATAAAAGCAAGGTGCCACTGGTTTCCGTACCAATAAAAATCTCTACTCATCCTCAGAAAGCAGGCCTCTGCTGACACTATCAGACAAAAAATCATGAAACCTATTTAAAGATTGTCGGTATGCTGAAACAGTAGACATCTCATAACAAGTAGATTCTAGCGGTTGTCTCTTTGCTTCTTTCTGGTATTTACAAAGGTCCCATAAGACAACATTACCCCCCTTGTCTGCTGGTTTGATGACAAAGGACGATGCTTTCTTGAGGGACAGTAATGCTGTCCTTTGTCCTAGGGTTAAATTCTGTGCAAAAACATTGTTTGTTCTCTTCCACAGTCTAAATAAATCAAAAGTTATCGCTTCATGAAAAGCATCAAGGTTGTCATGTGGTAAGATTGGGTTATATTTGGATTTAGCTTTGACCCCACTGCCACTGGTACTATCTGTATGTAAACCCAGGTCACATAATAACTCAAAATTAGTTGTCCATGTTTTTTTACCTATTTCTAATTCTCTTAAAGCAGCTAGCCCTGCTATATCTCCAATCATTAAACATGAGGTACCATCTGTATTACCCACTTTCGCTGTCTGTATAGTGCCTGTATCTTTCTTTTGAGCAAAAATGTTCATCAACTTCAATTTCCTAATTAACAGAAACATGTCAATTCGTGTTTTGGTATAGTCAAAGTTGGCAGTGGGGCAGAAGGATAATCCTAGTTCTAATACACTACGTTAATCCTGCGTTAAAGTGTGTGAAGAAATATTCACTACCGTCAACTTTCTGTCCTGCATTATTTCCTCCTCCTGTTCTGGCGTGTATTTTTGCCAATTAATTTTTCACTTCCTTGCTGACATGCCCCCTCTCCTAATCTTTCTGTTCCTGCGCTTTCTCCCCTGCCTCATGGGGTTTTCGCTGTGGTCTTGAACTCATTTGTAAAAAACGATATTCCTCCAAGATTGTGAAGGGTTGTCCCACCACTGCACTTGAGCCCGGTGCCTCATCAATCTCTGAAATATTCTCCATGCTGGATTCCGATGAGGATAACTCCTGTCGTCGTAGGGCCTCCCCTGTCTATAATCCTGTCTGGCTTGGTCAAATCGCCTGCTAAATGTCAAAATACGTCCCATTGCATAGTCATTCTTATCTCGTAGGAATTTTCTCCTCTTTCTCAATTTAATCTCATCTTCATATTTCTTAAGTCGGTCTTCCATTGATTCACAAAATGTCTTTATCTTGTCCTGTGCCTCATGCTGTTCCAGACTGGTCTTTAATTTTTCGATTTCCTCACTGGTCTGTGTTAACTCAATTGCTGCATACTCAGATAGAAGTTCTAACATATTTTTGCATGTTGATGCCATTAAAAGTGACCACTCTTCGGGTTGATATGTGTTGGGATAATCAATATTCTCTGGCCCCGTGGGACCCAGCCAACCTCAATGTAATTATTTAGTGAGATTACTTCCCAAACTCTGTTGATCTCTTTCCTCCTTAATTTCTCATACTGCCACAGTTGTTGCTTCAGGGGCACCTCCCCTCTAGGGCCCCCATCCCTATTGGCATACATTTTTGATGCAATGCCTGTGGCAGTTTCATCAAATAAATTGCGTGCCTCCTCCATTCTCTGGCGCATAGCATCACTCATCCTTGCGCTTTGCTGAGGTCCCCTGAGAATTACACCGTGTGTTCAATTGTTATAAAACACACCAATTAATTCTGTGATTCTCAATAATACGGTTGCGATCGCACAGCCCTGCAATTTCTGGTCACAGGCACTTGTCATAAACTTTAATTGTTTCCGAGCTCTTGCCTCAATCCTTGCTTTCAAGTCTTAATCCCCAGTGAGAGGGAAACCACCACATATATATGCAATCAAGCATTACAGACTCTATAACAACATTCCAAATCACTGTGTTGGCTTCCGCTTTATAAATGATCCATCAAAGAAATTTCACGTTAGTCTTTACTTTGAAATAGTCTCAAAATATAGCAAACCCTGTTGTCGCATATATCCGTGAGTCTTTAAATTCCTGCTCCAATTACAAAGAAACGGCAGCCAACAATAACAGTTCCTTGTTCCATGCAGAGAAGAAATCAATACTGTTGCTACTCAAAAACAAATTTAAATGACTTGCCTAAGTCACAGCATTGCAGCATTTTCCACATTCTCCCTTTACCTGAACTTGGATTGTCCTTCGTCTCCGGATATCCGAAACACCCGTGGGGATTGAACAAGGATGAAGAACTTCATGTCCATATTGGATGAGTGCATAATATCCAGTAAAGGGAGAATTGGGTTAGTGTTATACAAATTGGTAGTTTTTTAGTTTTATAGTTTTAACTCAGTTAGTGAAGTCATGGGGTGACTCCTCCTAAAAGGGAGACAAGGAACGGTATAAATAATGACGTATTGTCCTATAGATTAATTTTGAGGTTGGGAGGGGCAATGATGCCCATCAGAGATGAATAGATGAATTAGGTAATTAGAAATGTATAATTTACAGAGAGGAGCAATGTATATGGGACAAAAAAAGGAAAGAAAAAAAAAAAAAGAGAGATTTCTTCTATGTCTATTAATTAGACTAGTGGTTATTTAAAGAGTAAGATGGGTCACATGACTTGAACACTTGGAGGGCCAGGAGGAAGACCGTGATGGTTGAAACGCGTTGCCCTAAACCTGTGATTCCTTGAGGTTTTTGAATTTATATGGAATTCCAGACATAAATAAAGGACAGTAAACTGCATGGAGTGCCGTCGTTTGAATCTTATGTGAAACATATATATATATATATATATACATATATATATATATATATTTACACACACATATATATTGAGGATTGCACTTTGACTGCTCTTGTAATGTATAATGATATTTTCAAAGTTCCATGTTATCAACTCCCCTCTGATGATGGAATAAGTCATCTCCAGCATAATAGAACCCTTTTATGACACAAATTAGACATTTTTGGTTCTCATTAACTTCCTTCTAGTTTCTTCCAGGTGCTTCATGCCATCATAGTATTTTCACTGATTGTTTTCCATCTCAACATCCACTCTCCCTCTCTTCTTTGACTGCTCCATTTTCATTCTTTTAAATATTTTAAAGCCTACAAACAACAATATTGCACAAGTGACACTAGCCAAAAACGGCTTCAGAACAAAACCTATAACTCCACTTCCTAAATTTTCAAACCATCTGCCTACAGCAACAAATCCATTTCCAATTGCCTCCCATGCACCTGTCACTTCCAATTCCTTCAAATCTTTTGTCACCTTAGAAATGTTCCAGATGTACTTCTCTAGATCCTTACTTTTGTCTGGGATGTAAGTACAGCATTGCTGAACTTTTACCATCCAACAGTCTCCACCCTCTTTTGCGAAAAGGACTAACACAAGTCTATTTTTCAAAACCATTTATCTGATCCCTACCATCTCTGTATTTACAACCAATAACGAATTTGCTGTACTAGTGACTAATTTATCCATGATAGACAACTTTCTAATCTTTAAATCATTCACAATCACGCCTACTGATGGAATCAGTGCACCAAAAGTATCCCCCACTACTTCACCAACACTAACAACTCTTCTAGTTCTGGGTTTTGTATCCCACAAGAGATCATTGAAATGTTCCACATGATCAATCTTCAGGCAAACCATACCAAAATAGTATGTACCATGCCATCCCTTGGGCAATTTGAAATAAGCATATTGTCCACAAATAAAATATACTAAAGAAATCACAAGATCTTTCCCATCTAGAAAGAATTCACTCTTTCCCCTGACATCAAAGTATGTTCATCGTCACTCTTTCCTATGAACGATGGGTCCAAATAACTCTGGTCAATGTGTATGATCATCTTTCCCATATGTTGCCAATCTAAAGTCAAGACTAGTAAATTTTTCTTCACTTGATGTTCAATCTCTTCTCTATTCCATCAGTGTTCTTGTTTGAGATCTCTATCTTTTTTCATCTTTTACTCTAGATCTCTCCTCCTATCTTCCACTAAATTTAAGAGCTTCTTCCGTACATCTGTCATTGAGCATGTCATATTATGCCTTTGTGGATATGCAGTGTATAATGGCTTTAGAGATGGAAAATATTTCCCTGCTATTTCTGCACCCTTGAAATAAGGATTCTTATTCAGGTGATTAAAGAAAGGGACTTTCCGGAAGAACTAAGGGCCTAATTTAGAACTTGGCGGACAGGTTACTCCGTCACAATGGTGACTGATGTCCTGTCTGATGAAATCTAAATTCCATTATATTCAATGGGATTAAGATTTCGGTGGATGGGACTTCTGTCACCTTTGTGACAGAGTAGCCTCTCTGCCAAGTTCTAAATCAGGCCCTACGTCACAGTTTGGGAAATAATATTGGAAACTTCCCTCTCCAGAGTAGACTACATGAAATTCCATAGGTTAAAGGAATATGGTGATAAGTAATGTCTTCAGAAAGAAAAGCAGGTAATTGCATACACACATAGCAATCCCTGGCGTCCATAGTGTCAATGTACTCATAAAGCGGTCTTAAATATACAATTGCAGTGTAATCGCCTCTGGAATCATCTATATGTAAAGTCTCTTCATCTAACTTATAGAGGTTACTATCTATAGGACTCAGTGTTTGTGGGGGTACACTAGACGATATCTCATTTTCTACAGAAAGCGTAGGAGAAAATTCTCCTATTAATAGAACTGCCAATTCTGTAAGGAAAATAAGCAATACTGCATCTAATATGTATTTATATCTACAAGCTTTGATGGTTTCCATGACTTTTCTAAAATCAGATTGTGTAGAGTGGAATGCAGCAGCAACAGAATATTCAGAACAAGTGCTGTATAGCAATGTTTTATTTGCAAGATCTTCGTGAGTCCTTTTAGCCCTACTCTGTGATCCTATAAAAGGCAACCACTGCCTTGTTTCACAGACTCAAGCCTCGGTACTCTCCTTTATTCTTTTTGCTAACAGAGTTTGTACATATAACACAGTTCAAAGTCACTGATAATCACATACAAGATAAAATGTCTCAGTCTATCCAACAGCATAGAAATCTTGAAATAGAGTTCAAACACAATGCTCAGTTCAGGGAGGTTCCGCTGAAGCTGCAGTGTTACCCCAAAACTCCCAAAATGTTTTCTCTCTGTCACCTGCAGCAGAATATGTCCATTCAGGCGAAGGATACCTCCAATAGGGCATCCTCGCTCTGTTTGATCTCCTCTGTGTAAATCCTTTGTTTTCACTTTCGCTAAGATCAGAGTTCTCAGTGTTCTCTGGAATTGTTTACGGCACACGTTCTTAAGGCAAATTCAATTTCTCTCTTCCTTGTCTTCGGGTCAATGGTCTTAAGCTTCCACTCACTTTCTCACAACACTACGTCCTTTGTCAGGGTCTGAATCTGCATTTGACTCTTCACCACTTTAGGATGAGATTCCACTGCGTCAGTGTCAACTATGGAACTCTCCAGACCCCCCTAAGACTGGTCATGTCCTGTTTCAGGTGCTGTTTGATTCCCAACAACTTGACTCACCTGCTCCTGTTGTCTCTCTGCCACCACCGGAACTTCTGGAACAGAGACTGTCGCATCAAGGGGACACTCAACTCTGCGATATGGGAAGCATGAATCCAGTTAGGCAGACCCCCATGTGTTTCTTCACCAACACTGATTGGCCGAGACTAAGGCCATGGCACTGCTCTTGAAGCAGAGAGGCTGTGGCTGCTCTGACCTGATGAGACACAGAATGCACCACATCAGTTAGTCCTTTGCAGTAATCAAGGATCATATCATCTATAATGTTCACATGTGCATTTGCAGGTATAGCTGGCAACCTCATCACCCTTCCCATGATTATCTCATGGGGAGACAGTCCTGTTCTTTCACCTGGTATACTGTGAAGACTCATCAACACAAGAGGAAAAGCATTAGGCCATTTCAGAGATGTTGAAGCACACACTGTTGTCAATCTTGATTTCAGTGTCCCATTAACCTGTTTGACCAGGCCTGAAGCTTTAGGCCTGTAGCTGCAATGTAGTCTCTGTTCCACTTGGAATGCTGCGCACAAAAATCTCAGGATCACCTTGTAAAAATGAGTCCCACAATCTGATTCCATAGAAGGTGGGAATTCATACCTTGGAATCACTTTCCTCAATTCCCATGGAAATGTCTGACCATTGGAGGCGACAAACTATTTGGCAACTCATCCAACACATCCATTGAAACCCAAATATCATCATTATCATCTCTCTTCACACAACCTGCTCTAAACCAGTCTTGCTGTTCTTCCTCTGGCACCTCTTCCTCAAGCCTTTTCATCTCTTCCCAAGTATCTGCAGTTGTCAACAACAGGTTATAGCTGGTCTCATCCATCCCCTCATTAGTGTATTCCCCATTGAAGGTACAGACATTATTTACACAGTATTTTGCGACTTGATTCGCATATTTATTTCCCAATGTCATATGTTCATTCCCACTTCGACGAGCAGAGCACTTGACCACTGCAACTTGTGCAGGCAATTGTAATGCTTCAAGGAGATTCCTAACCTGTTTGCCAGTCTGGATAGGGGATCTGGAAGACGTCTTGAATCCCCGCTGGTACCATAACTGTCCGAAGTCATGCACAACACCAAAGCCGTACTGACTATCAGTGAAAATTGTCACCTTCAGCTGGTCTGAAACACAGCAGGCTCTAGTAAGAGCAATTAATCCAGCCACTTGTACAGAAAAAATCCTTGAAGCTATGAAGCTTGAACACCTCCTAAAATTATGCTAACTGCATAGGCAGTTCTCAGACTTCGTACATTGTCTTGCATACACGAGCCATCAACGTAAAGCACAAAATCAGATTCAGGCAGTGGCTTATCTTGTATATCTGGTCTCAGCTGAGGGCATAATTCAGTGACATAGAGACAATCATGCTCCACTGCACAATCACTATTTTCATTATCAGGTACAGATTAGGGGTGGGTGGAGTTCATGGAGTCACACTACGCGGAACTCCACGAAGTGGTAAAAAAATTCCAATGCCCTAAGCGGAGTTCTGCGAGCAGGTGGAGTTCCCCATTGCGCCCATTCGCGTAGCATTTTATGTCTTGTTTTTTACTCTGATTATGTGCTGGGCCTGTTTTATTCATACCTTATTAACCGTTTCAATCCTCCACCCTTCTAATTAATCTACACCTCATTTTTATTTATTGTGTGTCTTTTTGTGCCTGTATATTTTTATCTTTCTTTCATTTTTTTGTGCTTTTTGTGACTTTTTGTATTTTTATTTTTCCCTTTACTTCCTAAGGTATCTCTTCCTTCCTTCCTTCCTTCCTTCCTTCCTTCCTTCCTTCCTTCCTTCCTTCCTTCCTTCCTTCCCTCTCCTGTTTCTTTTTGCTTCACCCCACCACCAAGCGCCATGGCAGTGCATGACAGCACCCGCGAACAGGGAAGCAGCAGCTCCAGGCCCGCCTGAACAGCCAGCAGCAGCCGCCTACCTTGTGGGCAGCGACACCGCTAAGGGGTGCAGCCTTGGCCCATCTTCTGTGAGGAGGAGGTGGCAGCACTGATTTTCTACATGCAGCACCACCTCTCCTCCATGCTCGCAGCAGGCAGCAGAACTGGCAGTGGTTACCCCCTTCAGGAGCATCAGCTGCATTGGGGGAGGGTGTGCAGGAGTGCTTGGCACACCACTCAGGTGCAACATACCACCCAGCAGCTCACTTACTGCTGGGGGGATATCATCAACCGCAAGCAGAACCTGCTTGGCCTGCTAGGCATTGAGATTCTGGGGCTCAGTGAGTATTAACTAAATATTGTTCTGTTTGTGTTCTACAATGCTAACTTTTTTCCGAATCGTGTGCTGCTCACCTTCAGAGGTGAGTTTATTTTATGTTAAGTATATAATTATGTGATCCAGTTAGAGCTAGGCACGTGCTCTTGGCTACCTCATTGTACTCATTGGTGCTCTCTTTGGCTGATTATTTAAGAAGCAATTGCAATGCAGACTCCTCTGTCCTCCTGTCACCATGTAAATTAGTGATCTCAGTGAGTAAGCATTCTCTGTGACTTTCTTTATTTAGCTCATACAGTCCCAAGCAATTTTACCGTGATGTGTAGTGCTAGTATGCATCTATGCATTGTAAAAAAGGGAAACTGAGTTGGTTCATCAAGGGGATTATGAAATGAGAATAGAATTAAAGGTCATTCATTGCAAAGCATTATTTCCAAATGTAGCTTTTGTTAAGAAACTTTGGAATAGGGATTTTAGGATTAATAAGCCAATCAACGATAGTCAATACTAGTACCATAGGAGATCTGATTTAGATACGTACACTGTTACTGCTTTTGCCTATTATAATAATTTTGAGGAGAATAACTGTACAACTAATCTATTACTTTATCTTCTTTATTTCTTACATCACCACCCAAGAGCAAGAAGAGGCAAAGCGAGGAGGCTGGTCCGGGAAGAGCTGTGCATGAAGCGCCAACCACCAGCGCCTCTGCTGAGGGCTCTGCTCATCCCAGTAAGTCCTATTATTAATTATTAATATTTTCCTAACTTTTACCTCTGCCCATTGCTATGCCACTTTAAATTTTGCCTTGTTTATTTTTTTATACTGTTTCCTTTGTTTTCAACTCACCTTTCCAATTTGTTTAATTCTTGCTATCTCTGCATTATCTTTTTTTCCTTTATTTCATGTTATTTGTTGGTAGCTAACTTTATTCAGTCTGTATTAGTCTGAAGATTTCTCTTGCTCTGTTGATAATCTTTCCCTCCTCCTATATATCTTGTGGTACTGTAAGACTAAGAACATATTCATGGTACTCTACTGTCTACTGTGAAGATTGCAGGCCCAAGTGAGCTGGTATTATTAATAATATTCACCATGCATGTTTGTTGAGAAGGCTTTGTTTTTCTTGCTCATGCTCCAACAGTTAATGAGACAGTGGCCTTGGTCATTGACCGCCCTCTAACCTCCAATGTTGTGCTGTATAATTCAATTATACAGTATCCCAGCTGTTTCTATGACAGTGCAGCATGGTTGGAAAGTATGAGGTCCCCTTGCATTTGCCAACCACCACCATATGTCTTTCATTGACTATTATTATTCCACCATTCATTGCACCTCAATGAATTAGACTCATCATCATCATCATAGCCTATTAAGCTCTGCCCCTCCCTTCCAAAATGTTTTTGGGTGGCTTGACCACCTGACTTTTCTAACATTGTGAACCAACAAAATGCCTAGAGTGATATTTTTGATAGAAGATACTGCTATGGTAACCGAGCTGTAGTGATGTATTGCAGTTGTATTTTTTTGATAAAAAAAAATTAAGGGGAGGCATATCTGGCATCTAAAAGATGTATAATGTTTCTTTGTAGCCACACAGAGTGCCACCAACTCAAGTTCCGCTGTATGAGAAGAAGCAGGGTTAAGAGAAGCCGTGGCAGGGACAAGCGGTGGTAAGTCACATTGCTTGTTTATTGACAATTACTATTATACTCACTAGCTACAAGGGTGACATTGTGACTTGTGATCGTGAACCCCCAGTTTTACCAGCTACTGCAGGGGTTGAATTACGGCCTCTTCTATCTGCAACTAAGCAAAAGCTCACATAATGTCCACTAAAAATGATGGCTTGATGGAAATGGGGAAAAATGGAAGGTTAAATGAAAGGATGGGTGGAATAAGTGAAAGGAAAGCATGCATGGATTGGGTGATCGGATGTGTGGTTAAGTATTGGGTAAATGGATGAATGAGTGAAAGGATGATTGAAAGAAAGGGTGGATACTGAATGACCGGATAATGGATTTGAAATTTTGGTGAAAGACTGGATGAGAGAAAGTAAATCTTCAATGGGACTACTAAGTGCCTAATTCGATTTTAAGTTTGGCGTAAGGGACACTCTGTGACAAATGTGCCAAATACATTCTCTACAGCCCGTTCCTTTCCCTGTAGGGCAGTGCATCATTTTCCCCACTATCTACTTAAGGCAGACAGGATAATATATCCACATTTTATAAGTGACTTGTGTGACATGTCTTATTTATTATGTATTCACCTTTTGGAGTCAGGGTAGATAGAAGGTCATGAAGGTAAAGCCATTTGGAAAGGAGCAGGGCCATTTGATTTATAGACAGATAATTGTCAACTACAGCTGCCCCAGCTGCACACAGTAGCAAAGTACCCAAAGTGCCTCAAATTAATTTGGCACAACTACTTGCACTCTATAGAGCATACTACCTCACTCATAAATGAGAGGTCATTTATTTTTATTTTTTCCACTAAAATATTCTGTTTAGTCACTAGAAAAGCCTTTAAAAGAAAACAAATCAAATCACTGTTTTTTAATCTGGTGTTAATCTACCTTAATTCTTTTCTTCAAGACAGTCAGTGCTTTTATGTGAGGCATGTGTGGGTAAAGACATAAAATTGGCCCTATGACTCCCCTAATCATAATCACATCAAATTCCAATGTCCCCAGGGGACCAGCAATGTACTGCTAATATGCCTCCCACTACTTTCATTTAAAGAAGTGTTTGCTTAAAGCATTGTTTACAATTTGTCTTTTTTATTTTTGTTTTTCTCGATACAGCAACTCCTGCTGGTCGACCAGCACCACCCATCAGACAGGAGATAGCGGCCCTTCTGTAGCGGCAGAGGCTGGAGAACTGAATATTGGTGGCTGGTGGTCCTGGAGGATGGAGAGGCGGAAATTGCTGCCTCTGACTCTGGACCCAGTTCATCAGCAGCATGCCAACCCCAGCCTCCCGGAGATCACATTGACGGTGCCGCCGCCAGCTGCAGGGGCCCTGACTGCACCTGCTGCTATCCCCTCCTGCTCTGAAAGGGCATTGCTCCACTCTATGCTGCAGCAGATGGGTGGAATGGTGAGCCAGCTCGCCAGGACTGAGCGGACCCTGGAACTGCTCCAGAGCCAAATAGACAGTGCCCTCTTCTGAGCCCTTTTTAAATTTTTGTTTTTAGTGGGAGGGACTTGCTGTGGGTGGAGAGGGTGGTGAGGTAGTAGGGACTGGGTTTCACTTTGGACTTTCGTTGGACTTTTTGGAGACAGGGTTATTTGTATGGGAAGAGGTGTGGCCCTGTTTTGCGTGGAAATGGTGGCTTTTCTTATTTGTTAAAAATTAAAAGGTACATTTTATTTTACTTCATTTATGCTTCAAATGTTAATTTGGGTGTTTCAGTTTGCACTGCTGTCTTTTATTGCAGGCTGTTTTTTTTTATCTGCTAAGAAAAGTGTATGTCATTTACTTATACCCTTGCTCTACTTCCCTCTATAACTATGTTGACAACTAGTAGATGATTGCATTGCCTATTTTGTCTACAAAAACCTAGATACAGACAAATAACATCTTCTTCATTAGAAGTCAATTACTAACTTAATAAGTTCACTTAAATCCATTGTTCTTCTCTTACCTGAAAAGGTGAAGCAAGGTCTTATACCGCAGTCTTCTTACTTCAGGATTTTCCCAACGTGGCTTCTTAACTTAAGGGGGTGGTAGTAGTAGTTGCAGGCTAGTGCACTAACAGGTAAGACACAAGGTGCAAATCCCACCTCTGCGAACTACAACTGCAGGATTAATCAAAGGGTTACCAATCACTATCAACTAGATTGAAAGAAAACAGAGTTAGTGGGTCATATATTAGATCATAACTTTATGAAGACTGAGACCAGACTACCACAATGACAGTATTTGACACATAACACAGAAGACCTGATATGATAATAAAAACTAGCAACATCAACTTCTTCTGAGCGAAAGAGAGCTAGTATTTAAAACCAAAACTTAGGAAAGAAAATCCTTGAGTCAGGAGAAGTGGGCTCAGAGTCAGGAGTGGTTGGGCAAGGTTAAGGGTTTAAGCAACACACAACACAAGGCCTTAATGATGATGGTGATGGGGCCAATGTAGAATATTGCTCAGGTAAACAAAGGCCATGCAGTGAGTTGGTGTCGGGTTCACCACATCTGCCCCAACAAGTGTGTGATCTATTTATACTGTGAAATTAAGTAACAATTCAATAAATCACAAAGCCCGGGGAAAGAGGGTTAGGGGCTCAATGAATGGTTAGGAAAGGGGATTTGGGGAAAAGAAACCACAACAATACTCATCGGGGCACTGAGCAGCACACCATCACCAATCTGTTGTGGAAGGGAACAATGAAGTGATAAGAATAACACAGTTCAGTTAAATGCATTGCAAACAGTCCTTCTGCACCAAAGAGACCCAAGATAGTATATTTCTAAATGTTATGCCTTCTAGATTTGAAAAATAGAAATTATGGAGGATTGACGTTAACCTACCCAGTTCTAAAAATTATGACTGTTAAAAGGAAAATGATACTGTATTGCAAAATTGGGCTGTGCATCTCCATTCTTCTTGGAATGTCTGTCACTCTTGGGTGCCTGGCTGAACCCATCTGGTACGTAAGCTAAAGTGCTGAGCTTTCTCCAAGTTTTGTTCGTGCAGGAGAGGACTAGGAGAAGGCCTGGGTTTGGAAAAACAGTAACTGCATTACAGAGTAAAGGAGAAGGAAAAAAGGTAGCAAGGTAAGCTTCATGAGGAGTCAGGAGTGTAGTACGAATACTCAGAGGCAGAGCAAGAACATAAAGAGGAGTTTCACATTTGAACCAGCAATGCAGCAAACACACACTCAGCAGAATTTCCCAAATCAACGCATCTCTCTCTCGTCCACAGAGCTAAGTGAGTACTAGGCCATTTAGAGACTTTGCCACCATCATGGTTTCTCTTTGAAGTCAATAACTTTCTCCTTCTAGCTGAAGAGGTAGTCCCACCCTGAGTCTCGCCCTGGGTCCTTCCATCCTCCTGATTCTGACTCCGTCCCAGTCCCAAACCGAGTGAGGTAGACGTGTGTAGTGCACTGCTGTTGAAAAACAATTAGAGAAACAGAACTAGGGTATTTTGTGTAGATTTGTGTTTGGTAACTAAAGTGACTAGTCTGGTCTGAGGAACCAGAAAAAAAGAGTGGACCATGCAGGTAAATTTCACTAAGATTGAAAGGCCAATAACGTTCAGGAAAAAATGATCATCCATAAGAAGTTTACACATTTGTTGAACTCCCTCTCTCACTGTCAGCCACCACATACATCATGGATCATCACTCATAATCACTAAAGATATCACCACTCATTTGTACAATAGTTAGTACTTACCTCTTCCAATCCAAGCATGGTGGCTGAAAAAAATCTTCTTTGATGGTGGCAAAACATTGGAATTTGCCATTGGCACTGGCAGTCTTTTAATCATTGATCGTCTGGGGCAGCCCTACTAGGTGGTGCAAAAAAAGGGATAGGCAATGACATGAGAGGGAGGCAGGCATTATTTCCAATGTCCTGAAGGAAATGTAGGGGCTTTTTAACTACACATAGGACCTACTCTAATCTGGCCATTTATATGCTAAAAATGGTGGGGCAGCATAAATTTAACACAAACATAATGTTCCACTAGCATTTTATTTTTGCAAAGAAAGAAAGAAGTTCAACGAGAAATGATCAAAAGGTTCTATGACGGCACTGGCATACTCAGTCAAGAAGTAGAGTTCATGCTCAAATTCAGGTGGTTCACCCAGGAGTTGGTCAGCAAGCACACTTGACTCTGACCAATCATCCTCTTCCTCTCCCTGTGGTGTTTCGGGAACAGTGTAATCAGGTGGTATAAAATGCTAGTTCATTTTGATGGTGGTTAATCTCTCCACGGTTCGAGGTGAGAGACTGATCCTTCTCTCTGTTACAAATGCACCAGCTGCAGTGGACACACGTTCAGCAGGCTCGCTGGCTACAGGGCAAGCCAGACATTGTATTGCCAGCCTGCTGAGCTGTGTCCCTTTGCACATATTCCCATTCTAATACACCAATGGGCATTGATCCACATACACCTCTTTTGGGTTATCCAGATACTTGTGGAACATCCTTTGAAGCGTCATTGGTGCTGCCACTTGCTCCATCTCTTTTGCCTTTGCCTCGGCACTGGACTTAAGACCTGCCACTTGAAACCAAGCCAATGCCGAGGTAGGATCCAATTCTTCTTATGCTGTTGTTGTCAGTGTTATTGTTGCTGTTTTTGGTTGCTGCAAGACAACACTGCCCTCTCTGGAAATTGAAGGCAGCACCCCAGAACTGCAGAGTGGGACTTTACATTCCAGCCATTCTTCTTTCAGTTCTCCGGCTTGCTCGACAGGCTACCTCTTGTATTCTGAAACATCCCCTTCAGAAAAAGGAAAAAAAGTGGGAAGAATTGTTTTGTAGCGTGGATCAAGTAGGGTGGCACAGATGTACCAATTGGATGACATAATGTCATTTTACAGCCTTGCATTACAAGCCAATCAGCGGATTAAGCTCTCAACTAAGGCATGCAGTTCTGGGTTTCCACTCACACCTCCAAGATCAAACCTCTCAGACACCTTCTTTACCTGCTCCTGCAGCAGATGTAACAACGGGATAGCTTGGTTCATCATAATCTTCTCCTTGTTAACTTCCCGCATGAAAACCTCCTATGGGAGCAGCATCTGTGTCAGGCATTTGACTAGGCCCCATTTGTCTGCATCCATGGTCATAGCTTTCCCAGATGCATCTCCTCTTGGAATGACATAGTCATTGATTTGTTTGTACTGCTCAAACAGATGTTTGCAACATATAATATGTCGAGTTCCAATGTGTTGGCACTTACTGTATCAGGGCTTCAACTGGTACTCTGTTACCACACTAAATAATCTGCAACTGCTTCTGGGCTTTAAAAGCAAGGCTGAAATTAGTGCAGATTTGTCTGCAATTGGTCAATATGTTGCTGACTAAGGTGGTCATTACAACCTCCGTGGTCTTTTTACAAGACCGCCGAGGGACCGCCGTGCTGAAGACCGCCAGTGCAGGTGGTTTTCCGCTCTGCGCATTATGACTGCTGGCAGCCCTCTGTCCTTTTCCGGACGGAGAGCCGCCAGCAGCCATACTGGCGGACGGCGGGGAAGTGGAGGTAGCTCCACCTCCACCGCCCCGTCAACAGAACACCGCCCACCGAATCACGTCCTGTGATTCGGCGTGGCGGTGTTCTGTTGACGGGGTGCTGGCAGCGGAGCTACCCCCATGGATCCCGTCCCCTCCTGGAGGATCAACAGACCAGGTAAGTTGATCGTCCGTTAGGGGAGGGGGGTGGGGGGGCGTTGTGTGATGTGTGGGTGCATGGGGGTGTGCGTGTGTGTATGTAGAGGGGGTGTGTGAGTGCGTGTATGCATGGGGGTGTTGTGTGTTTGGAAATGAGTGCGTGTCTGTCTGTATGTATGTCTGTATGGATGTGTGCATGTATGTCTGAATGTGTGTGTGGCTGTTGGCATGTATGTTGGTGTGTGTGCGGGTATGTGTGTTGGTGGTGCCTGCGTGCGTGTCGGGTGTGAATGTGTAATGTAACGTTGGGGGTAGGGGTTGGGAGGGGGGTCCTGCCACCTTTGGGGGTGGCAGGGGTGGTGGGGGTGTAGGGGAAGGACTCAGGGTGGGGGTGGGGGAGACCCCTATCAGTGCCAGGGAAGGAATTCCCTGGCACTGATAGTGCTCACCGCCATTGATTTCATGGCGGTTCCAAACCCCATGAAATCCATGGTGGTCCGCCGGGTCATGATACTGCCGGCGGTATTGTGACGACCGCCGGGCTGGAGACCCAGGTCTCCAGCCCAGCGGTCGGATTGGAGAAGTGGCGGATGACCATGGCGGTAACCGCCATGGTCATAATTCCAAAATATTTACCGCCAGCCTGTTGGCGGTAAGACCGCCGCTTCTCCGCCGACCGCCAGGGTTGTAATGAGGGACTATTTTTTTTTTTTTTGAGAAAGTCTTGCACAACCAGGTTGATGCAGTGCACCAAACACAGGACCCTGAAATAGCATACGTCTCCCAGAGCCTTGACTATGTTACTGCCATTGTCCATGGCAACAAATCCAAATGAATGACCTCTGGGTCACAGCCATTCAGACATCTTGCTATTAAATTTGTCGAAAATGTGTGCAGCTGTTTGTGATTTCTCCATGGCCAACATGGCTACTGTTGAATGCCACCGAACGCTCTTAAAAATGGCTTCAGAAAAAAGACCTGTAGACAGCTTTTGCTTTACCCCAGCAAAAGAGATCCAGTGTGCAGTGATGCACATGTAATCAATGGCCTGATAACTGGTCTACATTTCTGTTGTCAGGTGGATAGTGTGGACAACACTTTGCTGCACAGCTTGTCCAACTGATTGCAGCACATTGTGATGCAGTGCTGAAACAGCAACTCGGGCAAAATAGGTCCAACTTGAAACCTTCCATTTTGGGCAGATGGCTGCCACAAACTCTAAGAATCCCACTTGTTTCAAAAAGAAAAATGGAGGAAGTCCAAGGTTAACATTTTTGCCAGCCTCCCATCATACAAACATGGCATTGGGTGGTTGCGGTTGTAGGGACCCTCCTGCCTAAACATACCTGTAATTGTAACCTGGATTTTCTTCTTTTCTAGGGCCATTGACGCAAGTGACTTTTGAGATGTAGGTGGTGGTAGACTCAATGTGCGTCATGGTGCAGTCACCAAATGCCGTGGTGTCTTCATCTGACTGTGAGTCTTCCTGTGCATTGCTGAGGCAAGTGATTCTGCCACACTGCTGGTGATAGGACTGCTTTGCGTGAGGATGACACCACCTTCTTCCTCACCTTCCACCATGATTTGACCAATTGTAGCTGACCTTCCTCAGCTCTCTTCACCTTCACCACTGCGGCCACGGTCAGCATTTTTTTAGGAGATCCTCCCACTGGATTGCGTGATGTTTTTTCATATGGGTCGGCTGGCCTCCAGTACCATAATGTGAACCAGGCTTAACTCAACAAACATTCACATGGCAAATGGAGCATATCGTAATGTTCTCTTGTTTGCTAATTGTAAAAAGGTCCTAAACTGGGAAGAAGTACTTTCTTACTGGGCCAATGCCTGAAGAAGAAATAGAGGTAGGTGGGCGTGTTGATTGCCCCTCTGCAGTGTCTATTTCTACTGAGGTATGAGTTTCTACAGGTCTCTGCTGGGGCCTTACAAATATGAGAGCTGGCGGTGCTGCCTGTGCTGCATCCCTCGGAGCAGGTTGACTAGTAATGTCGGACTCCTTTGTGCCAGCTTCCACAATGACTGAGTCACCGTCATCATCCTCCGCACCATCATCACCTTTCATGATTCTAAGGCTTTCTGGAACTTTTCTTTTCTCTTGCCTCTCCTGGTGTCTCCAAGACTCTGCCGGGGTCTACTCCATATCCCTATCATCCTCATCAGAAGTGGTGCTTGGAGAAGATGGTGAAGTAGTACCCTTCCTTTTTCTTGCTGGACATCTGGTAGCCATTGATTCTAAAAGAGGAGGTTCTTGCTCCGTGGAAAGGTCGACCTCCTATTCTGCTCCACTTTCAGAAAAACATACTTTTGCTGGCTGCGGCTGCTGTCCACTTTGCTCTGCTTCCTGAAATGTTTGGGTACTACTTTGCAAAAGGGACTAATCCAATTCAATGTCACTGCTTGTCGGCATCACCATGATTGCAGTGGCTGCTGCTCTGACAGACTTGGTCTTGGGCTTAGGCTGGGGTGGTGCTGTAGATGTGGGAGTGCTGGTGCAGGTTCCTCCCCAGAGGTGGGTGTGGCAGGCACAAGTCTCTCAAAAAAGGTTGCGGTCAGCACACCACTGGCAGAAGGCTGCTTCTTCTAACTGACCACTTTCTTTGGAGCAACTTTCTTTGAGGTCATCTTAAACCTGTCAGGTGACAGTGCCACTAATCTGCTCAAGTGGAAGAGATTTGTGGACTTAAATGTACAGGCCTTCTCTTTGGCAGTAGGGCGGGTGATGTGACATTTTTTATCTTGTGCACCTAAAAGTCACCAAAGAAGAAAAACATGTAGTTAGTGAAACGTGGCATTGTTGGAGGTTGAAATAGTACAGACTAATGCATCTTAGTGCAGTTGGTTACTTATGTAATAAATACCAATTTAATCAAACATTGTAAAGTTAGACCACCCCCCTACACCATAAAATTTAATTCCAAATCAGACAGACCAACATGCAGATATAGCGTTTTGCTTTATCTCCACCTGTTTTAAAGGAGAAACCTGTGGTAGTCAGAGAGAGGTGCATGGGTAAATGGAATAATCTTTAAAAAATCTATGGCTGCACTTTGGTCCTTGGGAAATGGAATAATCATAAAAAATGTATTATGCTGCAGTGAGTTGTCTGCAGTGCGCCACAGCCAGGGTGTCCAGGAAGAAATGACATTATTATACACCTAAACCGAATGCTGTAGTGCGGCTGTATGCATTAGGTGGATGAATGGATGGATGGAGGAATAGTTATGGATATACATGATTGGATGGATCAAGGCAAAATGTAGAATTAAATAAAATGTAATAACTTTAAAAAAATTAAAAAATCTAAAAAAACTTTAAAAAACTAAAACAAAATGAAAATAAAAAATATGAAATAAAAAATTTAATTACAAATTGAAATTTAAAAAAAAATAAAAAAATAAAAACTACTTAAATAAAAAAAATGTAAAATGAAAACATCAAATTAAAATAGAAAAAAAATATATAAACTTAAACTAAACAAATTATCCATAATTAACGATATTTGTATGTAAGCTTATGCAAAGACACACTGGCTGGATGCACATAATGGCGTCCTACGCTCACTGTGCCACTGGATTCAAGTTAGCCTGGCTGATGAAGGGTGATACCCTGAAACCGGTCGCAGGATGCTTGTTTCCAGTCTGGGAGTAATTGGCCTGGCAGTTCCAGCTGGACTGTTCCCATGAGGAACAGGGTCAAGACTGATTTGCATATGGCTGGATCCAATCTGGGGTGGCATGGTGAGTGAAAGGACAATGGATTAAACCCAAATTTGTGACTGGGGGTAAGTGTTTGAAAAGCTTCAGCACTCTGTCCATCATCCTTTTGTGTTGCTAAAGCTGCCCTAAGTAGGAAGGGTATTCCCAGATGTTTATCTCATGCTCATGGTGCCACTGGTTTAAAACTAGCCTGTGTGATGAAGGTTGATACCCTGAAACTGTTCTCAAGATACTTGTTTTCTGTCCCTGGAAAACTGGGGTTGGGGGTTGGGCTGGGTTATTCCCCTGGGAACAAGGTGAAGACTGATTTGCATATGTCTGTGTACAAACTGGGATGGTATGGTGAGCAAAAGAATGATGGATTAAACCCAGATCTATGACTGTGGGTGTTTGAAACGTTTCAACATTCCATCCATCATCCTTTTGTGTTGCTAAAGATACCCTAAGTGGAAAGGGGAAGCCGAGATGTTGGTCTCATGCTCACTGTGCCATGTGATTCGAGTTAGGATGGCTGATGAAGGGTAATACGTTGAAAATGGTCCCAGGATGCTTGTTTCCGTACCAAGTGTCAACACCAGGACAGTGCGCGCTCTACGGGCATCTAGAATGCAAAAAACCAACACTTGCAAGATAAAGTAATTTATGCATTGTGATGATATGTTATTGTTTAACCTTTTGCATTGCAGAATTCCATCCAAAAGATTCATTTTTAAGGTGCTTATAAATACTGTACATTTACAATGTATTGCTGCAGACATTCAGAGTGTGTTAGGGTGTGGTCCCTTTCCAGGGCCTTCTGGAGACTTTCCCTGCAACATGCCTGGGCGTGGTTCTAGGCTGGGCCAAGACTCTATAAAAGAGAGTCAGACCAACTTCCAGTGCTCACTATTCAGAGGTCCCGGTGCAGAGCAGCAGCTTCTTCCTGAGCTCCTGTCCCGGCAGCCTATTTGGATTTTCCAGTCTTCTGCACTCATCTCTCATTGGTGATCACTGTTTCCAGGCGGTAAGACGGTGTTTGGACATTTCCCAACACCGTAATTGAGAATCTTCATATTCTTGCTTTCAATTCTTAAAGGAATAACAGATTACTTGTGCGCTGCCATTTTTTGACATTTGTATAGTGGTTTGCAAATAAGGAGGATGCGCAATTTATTCCATAAAGATTTGACTTTGTTATTACATTATTGTTCATTGCGCGCTGATATTTCTTGACATTTACATGATGTTTTATGAGTTGGCAAGACGTGCAACTCGTTTCATGAGCATTTAACTTTGTTGTTCATTGCGCGCTATCTTTTCTTGACATTTACATGGTGGCATTCGAATCGGCGAAACGCGCGATTCACTTCTCGTGTGTAATTCATGCTGTTCATTGTGCGCTATCATTTTCTGGCATTTACATGGTGGCATTCGAATCGGCAACACGCGCAATTCTTTCCTTGAGTGTTTTTTCATGTTGTTCATTGTGTGATACTATTTCTTGGCATTTGTATGGTGGCATTTGAATCGACAAAGCGCAATTCTTTCCCTGAGTGCTTTTCATGTTGTTCATTGTGTGCTACTATTTTTTGGCATTTGTATGGTGGCATTTGAATCGGCAAGACGCGCAATTCTTTCCTCGTGTATAAATAATGTAAGTTACTGTGCGTTACCATTCTAAGACATTTTCTTGGTAGCATTTCAAGTTGACACGTCGCGTGATTTATTCCTTGAATCTACGTTGTGTGATTTCATGGTTCACAAACCTTTATGGTGTTTAATACTCATATAAAAATCTGCAATGTGCGCAATTTACTTCCAAAATGTTTTTTCTGAGATGAACACAACAATACCAGAATTTTAGATGTAATGCTGTGTGTTCCTGATATGTATTCATAAAAGGAGATTCATATGGTTGTTTAGAAATTGCTCAGAGTGTTTCCTGATTCTCATGCTAAAGAAAGTACTTGATTCTGAAAGTCCTATTTAACTTTTCCTGTTTCCTCCTCAGGTATTCGGTCATCTAAAGCCTAGTCAGTTTTAGGATTATTCCAGGGTTGTTCATGTTTTTTCGGAAAAGACAAAGCTTAGAGTTGTAGCATGGTACTGATTTCATGAGATGTAATTTTGATGTTGTGTTTTAACCTTTTGCTTCCTACAGGTCTCCTTCCCAGCTGTTTCCGTCCTAATCCCCTTTTCCCCACTTGGACTCTCTTAGACTCTGTGATAAATCTAATCAGAGTATTGGAGCTGTCTTGTGGTGGAAGTGTTGGGAACGTGCACGGACCCTGAGGATTTGGTGACTCTGACACCAAGGAGGACCTGGCCTTGCAGTTTGGGCTGGACTGTTCCCATGGGGAACAGGATCAAGACTGATTTGCTTATCTCTGGGTCCAAATTTGGGTGTCATGGTGAGAAAAAGAACAATGGATTAAACCCAGACCTATGACTGAGAGTGAGTGAAAAATGTCAGCACTTCTTCCATCATTCTTTTGTGTTGCTAAAGTTGCCCTAAGTGGGAAGGGTGTGCTCAGACCAATCAACCAATCAATCAATTTGTAAAGCGCACTACTCACCCGTTAGGGTCTCAAGGCGCTGAAGGGGGGGGGAATGGGCTGTTACTGCTTGAATAGCCAGGTTTTGAGGAGTTTCCTGAAGGTCAGGAGGTCCTGGGTCTGTCGTAGGTGAACCAGGAGGGAGTTCCACATCTTGGCGGCGAGGTGGGAAAAGGATCTGCCGCCAGCTGTGGTCAGATGGATGCGAGGGACGGTGGCGAGGGCGAGGTTGGTGGATCGTAGCTGACTGGTGGGAGTGTGAAAGGTAAGTCGCTCGTTGAGGTAGGCAGGGCCTGCGTTGTGGAGAGCTTTATGAGCGTGGACCAGGAGTTTGATCGTGATCCTCTTGTTGATGGGAAGCCAGTGTAGGTCTCTGAGGTGAGCTGCGATGTGTTCGCGGCAAGGGATGTTGAGGAGGAGGCGTTCTGTAAACGTTGCAGTTTCTTCTGGAGCTTGGCCGTTGATCCTGCGTAGAGCGCGTTGCCGTAGTCCAGTCTGCTGCTGACGAGGGCATGGGTGACCGTATTTCTAGTTTCGGTGGGGATCCATCTGAAGATCTTGTGGAGCATGCAGAGGGTGTTGAAACAGGCGGATGAGACGGCGTTGACTTGCTGGGTCATGGTGAGAGATGAGTCAAGGATGAAACCTAGGTTGCGTGCATGGGTGGTGGGTGTTGGTGCGGTTCCTAGGGTGGCTGGCCACCAGAAGTTGTCCCATGCAGAACGGTTGGAGCCGAGGTTGGGAATCTCAGTCTTGTCTGAGCTCAGTTTGAGGCGGCTCATCTTCATCCAGTTGGCGATGGCATGCAGTCCGTCGTGGAGGTTGGTCTTAGCGGTGGCGGGGGCCTTGGTGAGGGAGAGGATCAGCTGGGTATTGCCTGCGTAGGAGATGATGTTGAGGCTGTGGGATCTGATGATGTTGGTGAGCGGAGCCATGTAGATGTTGAAGAGAGTAGGGCTGAGAGAGGATCCTTGGGGAACGCCGCAGATGGTTGTGGTGGCTTCAGACAGGAACGGAGGGAGGCGGTCTCTCTGGGTTCTGCCGGAGAGGAAGGAAGTTATCCAGTCCAGGGCTTTTTGGCGGATCCCAGCATCATAGCGGCGTGTGCACAGGGTGTGGTGACAGACGGTGTCAAAGGCTGCCGAGAGATCTAAGAGGATGAGGGCAACGGTCTCGCCTTTGTCGAGCATGGCCCTGATGGCATCTGTTGCGGCGATAAGTGCGGTCTCGGTGCTGTGGTTCCTGCGGAATCCGGATTGGGAGATGTCTAGCACGTTGTTGTCCTCCAAGAAGCGGGTCAGTTGGCAGTTGACGATCTTCTCGATGACCTTCGCAGGGAAGGGGAGGAGGGAGATGGCCTGGTAGTTCTTGAGGTCTCCAGGGTCTGCTTTGGGCTTCTTTAGCAGCGTGTTGACTTCAGCGTGTTTCCACATATCAGGGTAGGTTGAGGTCTCGAAGGAGCTGTTGATGACGGCCCGGAGCTGGGGAGCGAAGATTTTGCTGGCCTTGTTGAGGATGTGGTGGGGGCAGGGGTCTGTAGGGGAGCCTGAGTGGATGGAGCTCATGGTTTTGCTGGTGTCTTCAGTCCTCATCGTTGGTGGTGGTCCAGGAGTTCAGTATGTTGGTGCAGCAGGGTGCTGTGGTGTTGGCTGTGTTGGTGATGGTGATGGTGGGAGATGCCAATGTGAAGCTTTCGTGTATGTCTACGATCTTGCGATGGAAGTAGTTGGAGAGGGAGTTGCAAAGGTCTTGGGAGTATGGAGGGTCGGTGGCGCAGGATTTGGGTTTGGTGAGTTCTTTAATGATGCCAAAAAGTTCCTTGCTGTTGTGCGCGTTGTTGTATATGCGTTCTTAGTAGAATGATAGTTTGGTGGTCCGGATGAGGTGGTGATGTTTGCGTATGGCTGATTTGAGGGCAGAGAAGTTGCTCACTGAAGGTTCTTGGCGCCAGGTTTTCTCAATTTTCCGGCATTCTTGTTTGGAAGATTGAAGTTCTGCGGTGAACCAGGGGGCTGTCTTGTTGGTGCGGGTGTTGTTGGGTTTTCTGAGTGGGGCGAGGGAGTCTGCGCATGTTTCTAGCCATCGAGTGAGGTTGAGAGCGGCTGTGTTGGGGTCGTTGGTACTGGGAGGTGGAGCTTGTGCGAGGTTGGAGATCAGTTGTTCTTTAGAAATCTTGTTCCACTTGCGATAGGAGATCGGATGTTGTTGGTGGTGGGCTTCAGGAAGGAAAAGTGGATGCAGTGGTGGTCAGTCCAGTGGAGTTTGGTGATGTGAGTGAAGGTGATGTGGTTGCTGGAGGAACAAATGGCGTCTAGCGTGTGACCAGCTGAGTGGGTGGGTGAGGTAACTAGTTGCTTGAGGCCGAGGTTAGCGAGGTTGTACAGCAGGGTAGTGGAGTTGGAGTCGTTGGTGCTCTCAAGGTGAAAGTTTAGGTCATGGGAAGTGGGTCCCATGCTCACTGTGCTACTGGATTCAAGCTAGACTTGCTGATGAAGGATGATATAGTGAAATCAGTCACAGGATGCTTGTTTCTGGTCCAGGGAGAATTTGGCCTGGCAGTTCAGGCTGGACTGTTCCCATGGGGAACAGAGCCAAGACTGATTTGCATATGGCTGGGTCCAAACTGGGGTGGCATGTAGAGCAAAAGAATGATGGATTACACACATCCCCAGATCTGTGACTGGGGATGTGTGTTTGAAAAGTTTCCGCACTCTGTCCATCATTCTTTTGTGTTACTATAGTTGCTCTAAGTGGGATTGGTATGCCTTGATGTGGGTCCCGTGCTCACTGTGCCACTGGATTCAAGCTAACTTGGCTCATGAAGGGTGATACTCTGAAACTGATCCCAGGCTGTTTGTTTCTGGTTCAGGGAGGTCTTGGGTTGGCAGTTTGGAGTGTGCTGTTCCTATGGGGAGTAGGGTCAAGGCTGATTTGCCTATGGCTGGGTCCAAACGGGGGTGGCATGGTGAGCTTAAGAACAATGGATTAAACCCAGATTTGTGACTTGGGGTGAGTAGTTTTCCATCTTCCTTGCACAGTACAAATTGGCAACTTCTATCAAGCCTTTCATCCCACAAACAAGCATCAGGACGACCTTGAGTGTCTGCCGGTTCCTAGCAAATAGAAGTGAGTCTCATCCTCTTCAGTTTGTTAACGTTCCTCTCTCCTTACTAACATATCATCCTGTACCCCACTATCTCAAATACAGAACATGCCCTTCATTAAAATATAGATTCATGCAGATGCAAAAGAAAAATACAACACAAGCAAAACTCCACGTTGAAAGTTATACATAGGAAAACAACAATTTCATACTTTCAGTTATGTTAAGCTAAAATACTGCTTCAATGCACAATCATGATACATGGTTATATGTGCATGTCTCTTCGTATGTGAATAACTGTGATCATACATACTTCAATCATAATACCATCATTCGAATACATAAATATAAATGTATTTACGTGTTACATTTCAGCAGGTTAATTCGATATTAAAACACACATATGGAATGATCACTATTGTTCTACTTATAAGAGCATCTTTACGTATATGGTTCTGATACACCACTCAACATTAATTGTATTAAAACACACAATATATGTATTGGTGATTACACTTACATTACTTTTGTAATGCATAAAGATCATTATAAAGTTGCATGTTATTAAAGGTGAAGATTACTTGGACAAAGATATATGTGGGTGAAAGTATCATGAAGAAATAGAGATATTATTAATAAATAGACCAATTACTAATCAGCATCAAAACACATTGTTGGCCAACAACATATTACCTTGACCAATACACTGAGTATGGTGGAAGGAATACTAAACTCACCTCCTTTCCTTCAATAAAATCTCAGATTTCTTTTTTGCTAAAACTGGGGAATGTCTAATTTTAGGCTACGTCAAACAGGCAGTACAAAAAGTTAGGGGCAGATTTATGAAAACAGTAGGTTTTTTTACGCTAATGTGGCATTGGACGGTCACAAACGCTGCATCATAAATACAAAGTGGCGCAATGCTTGGATTGCACCACTTTGTAACCACTTGCACCACATTATGCCTGCGCCAGGCATAATGTTCGCAAGAAGGGCGTTCCAGGGCTAGGGAGGGTGAAAAAATGGCGCAAAGAAAACTAAGAGATTTCTTTGCTTCATTTTTATCTGCACAGAGCAGGTGTTAAAGGGAGGCACACCTTTGTTTTCAATGGGCCTCTGGATGCTTTGTAGGATTAGCGTCAACATTTTTTACGCTTATCCTGCAAAACACCAGACTAGAGTAAACAATTATGACACTAGTATCCGTGACTAACGCCATGGTGTGATTTAAGTGGGCCTAGCGCCATCCTAACAACACATTAGAGTAATTTTTTTTACACTAATGTGGGCCAACGAGGCCAAAATCACTGCGCCAGATTTACAAAGTGGTGCAATGGATGCATTGTGCCACTTTCTGACCCTTTGCGTCATTTTATGCCTGCACCAGGCATAATGTAGGCAAAGTGGCCATTCCCCCGTTAAGGGGGCCGAAAAATGGCACAAAGAAATCTAAGAGAATTCTTTGCGTCATTTTTTTCAGCACTTTTAATGCCTGCTCAGAGCAGGCGTTAAAAGAAGGCTACAGTTGTTTTCAATGGGCCTCTGTGTGCTTTGCAGGATTAGCCTCAACATTTATGACGCTAGTCTTGCAAAGCTCCGAGCCAGAATAAAAAATGTTGATGCTAGTTTCCCTAACTACCAGCATGATGCATTGTATTTTAGATATGGCATACGCATGGTGGTGTTAGGGGAGCGCTAAGGGGTGCAAGGAAAGTGGGTCAACATTGGGTGCAGCACCACTTTCCTTAATTCAGGCCCTTAATGTTAGTAGTTTGAAGATGTGGCCACAAACAGTATCTGGATTTTCAGGGTAGGTTTAGAGTCAGTAAAATGCTTTTTGCTGAATTTCTTGCCAAATGGTAAATGCTTAAGATGATTTGGGCATATTAGATACATCAAACATCCAGGGATTGGCTTTACATTTATGTGATAGATTTAGAAATTAATAAACATATAGGGGGTCATTCTGATCCTGACGGGCGGTGGAGGCCGCCCGCCAGAGTTCCCCCCTCCGAAATACCGCTCCGCGGTCGAAAGACCGCGGAGGGTATTCTAAGTTTTTCCCTGGGCTGGCGGGCGGTCGCCAAAAGACCGCCCGCCAGCCCAGGGAAAAACTCCCTTCCCACGAGGATGCCGGCTCGTAATCGAGCCGGCGGAGTGGGAAGGTGCGACGGGTGCTGTTGCACCCGTCGCGTATTTCACTGTCTGCCAAGCAGACAGTGAAATACTTGTAGGGGCCCTCTTACGGGGGCCCCTGCAGTGCCCATGCCAGTGGCATGGGCACTGCAGGGGCCCCCAGGGGCCCCGCGACCCCCCCTACCGCCATCCGGTTCCAGGCGGGCGGACCGCCGGGAACTGGATGGCGGTAGGGGGGGTCGGAATCCCCTCGGCGGCGCAGCAAGCTGCGCCGCCTTGGAGGATTCCAACGGGCAGTGGTAAACCGGCGGGAGACCGTCGGTTTACCCTTTCTGACCGCGGCTGAACCGCCGCGGTCAGAATGCCCTCGGGAGCACCGCCAGCCTGTTGGCGGTGCTCCCGTGGTCGGTGGCCCTGGCGGCCACCGGCCGCCAGGGTCAGAATGACCCCCATAATTTGCAATGGGTCTGTGCAGGGGTCTAGCTATGAACAGTTCAACAGCTGCAGTGACACTGGGGCATATGAGGTGTCCTCTGCACCAAAGGCCCATTTGTATTCCTTGCATTAAGGCCCACAACTTTCTTGCACTGTCTTCATGCAAATGGATTATCAGGTCCTTCAGTTTACCTATGTTCAGGTTCTGGTTGTTTTACCACATGGCATGGCAGGTCAGAAGCTTCAATGCCATTGATTGGCAAACCAGATGCCCTCTCATCTCCGGCTTTATTTGAGAGTCTTGCAAAGATTTGATGGTGTCACTGATTGCCAAGGCAGTATTTTACAGACCAAGACAATGCCCTGCTCTATAGAGCGGCAATAGCTCGTGCTCTGCTGCAGTCACCGATTCAGAGAAAACATGTCTACTGATCAGCAGACTGCCATTTGCAAATTGTGGTAGTGAGAGTGGGGTTTGAGGAAGTAGAGCATCTACTGGAGTGAGTTTTGGGTAGGGATGCAGGATGTCCAGTGATTTGTTGATAATAGCGGGTGCAGGAAGGTCGTCGGATTACTGTAGGGGTGGAGGCAGTGCTGGAAAGTTTGGGGATTGTTCCAGATCCCGGTTCTGACAGCTATTTCTAGTTCAGATCAGGCCAAACCTGGGAAATATGCTAAATTTGTCCTGGTGTAGTTTTTCAAAACCTGGACCCAATTCATCAGCGGCTGCTCTTTGTCTGCATTCAGTTCAGTGCAGCAAGCTGCAGGCAGTGAGGGGGTTTTTTCTTTTTCACTCCAAGTCAGGCAAAGGCTTGGTTCAAAGAGCCATCAACCCTTCTTTTGCTCAAATATCGTCTGGGATGGGAGCCGTCAGGAGCCTTATGCCTAGATGCCAGTGCAATAGAATGACACAAAGATGCACAGTTTATCACTTCACAAGTACTTTAGAGAAACTAAGGGCCTGATTTAGATATTGGCGGATGAGTTACTCCATCACAATAGTGACTGATATCCCATCCACTGAACTCTAACTCCCATTATATCCTATGGGATTCAGATTTGCCAATTTCTAAATCAGTCCCCAAGACTTGCTACCAATGTCCATGCAATGTAAGAATTCAGTATGTATCTGCATATATAAATAATTGCACTAAGTATTTAAAGGGCACCTACTAATTTATTTTTTATTTTGTTCTTTTTTAGAGCGACTCGTCCCGGTGTAGGGTGTTAGAGTGCTTTACATCACACACAGAGACAGAATACATCATACAAGTGTGTACATTAATGTACAGGAAATGTTACCCGAGACAGTGACGGTTATAAGGTGTAGGGATCACATATTGTCTTTATATATAGACATTATAGGGCATATTTAAGCGCTCCTAGGAATGCCCTGTGCTGCATTACAAGGGGGTGTTAAGCCACTTTTTGTGGCTTAACGACACCTTGTAAATACGGCCCCTTCACATGCAGCACTTTGTGTGGAAGGGGCATGCAATGGGTGTTGCTGTGGGTGCACCATCATTTTCTGTTAAATCTGGCCCTATATGTTAAGAGTGAACCGTTGAGAGAAACACATAGGCCCATATTTATGAAAAATGACGCACAACTGCACTAGCGCAGTTGTGCGTCATGTTTTGTAATGCAAGCTAACGTAATTCCCCAGTGCCATCTGTGTGCCGTATTTAAGAAATGACTCACAATGGTGCTAAGAAATGGTTAGCGTAAAAAAAAAAATACGTTAACCATTGCGACATGCCGTAAGGAAAAATTATGCTAATGCTGCAAAAGTGGAGCTAGACCGTTTTGCGGCACGCATATATGTTACAAAACGGGTTAGCGCCATTTTTTACCACATTAGCGTCAAAACAAAACAACAAGCAGGAAAAATTGGAATTGAAAGACAAGATGGAGTTTGCAGGCCAGGAGAGACCACAGAGGGACCCCAATCACCCAAGTACCAGCCAGGAAGGTCCAGAAAAGTGCCTTGAGAAAAAGAAGAGGAAGCGCAAATGTTGCTTTAGTGAGGAGGAGAATGACATCCTGGTCAGAGAGGTGAAGGGGCACCAACACCAGCTCATCATCACTTCCAAATTGCCAGCCTATAGGAGAGACCCAATATGGCATGCAATAGTAGACAAAGTCAACAGCATGGCAGAGGTGAAGAGGACTGTCACCAAGTGCAAGAAGCGCTGGTACGATTACAAGCACAGGACTAAGGAGAAACTGCCCAGGAACCAAAAGGCAGCACTGCAGACTGGAGGTTGAAGTCTCGCCCCACAGGAGGACCTGGATGAGCTGGAGAGATGGTCGCAGCGGTCATTCTTGAGGAGCTGGTTACTGGAATCACAGGACAGCACAGACTACCAACAACCACCACAAATGCAGGATAAGTTGCAGGGGGGAAATATCCTGAATTCCACAAATTACAGAAGGAGGAGGAACATAGGACACACTCAATGTATGCTAAAGGGTTGCATCAGAACACATAGGCCCTGAATCAAGACGCGCCATCCCCACCCAAGCCACACATGTACTGACGCTTTGGTTGTGCAATGCACTCCAACATATACACAACATGGACATAAGCCACTCACTATGGCTGTACTCCACCATGTAAATATGCAGCACATTGCCTGGAAGGGATGTGCAAATAGTGTGACTGTGGCTGTGCCACAACAACAGCCATTGCATATTGTCAAAGCCCCTGTACCTACACAACTTAGACATCAGAAACTAGGACTGAAGTCAATACCACCTGAGGGGTGGTGTCCGGATGGTGTAACTGGCCAAAATGCTTCCCTTCCTCCTTGTCTCATTGCCCTTCTCATGTGTGCTGCATCTTGCAGCACCCGTTGAAATGCCACCTTAGCAAAAATAGCTTGTGCATGTGCAGGAAGGGACACCTCCCTGAACATAAACAAATTATCCCCTCAAGGTGGGCACCCCTTCATCATGCTGCAACAATGCCTGTGTTAGTGCAGGGAGATCCAATCTGTGCAGGCGCAGAGGGAATTGCTGGGCTGTACCGTATTCTAGTAAACATGGCACATCCCTGCATTTCTAAACTGGTGCAGTGTCGTGCAACACATATTATGGCTGCACTGAGCCGTGCCACTTGCGAAAAAATCTACCTTAAAGCTTGCAACCTGTGGAACACAACCCACACAGGGTGAACCCATAACAACTGAGACACAACTATATGTGCCATATGGGAATGGTCACAAAATAAAACACATATAACACATGGAGCATGTCTGTGAACATCATTGTTTGTGAGGCACAATGCTAGACATAGGGGGTCATTACGACCCTGGCGGACGGCGGAGAAGCGGCGGTAAGACCGCCAACAGGCTGGCGGTCTAATTTTTGGAATTATGACCATGGCGGTCATCCACCGCTTCTCCGTTCCGCCCGCCAGGGCGGAGACAACCGCTGGGCTGGAGACCTGGGTCACCAGCCCGGCGGTCGTCACTATACTGCCGGCGGTATTTGGACCCGGGTGACCGCCATGGATTTCATGCAGTTTGGAACCGCCATGAAATCCATCCATGGCGGTAAGCACTATCAGTGCCAGGGAAGCACTATCAGTGCCAGGGAATTCCTTCCCTGGCACTGATAGGGGTCTCCCCCACCCCCCACCCCGACTCCCTCCCCTACACCCCCCACCACCCCTGCCACCCCCCAAAGGTGGCAGGAACCCCCTCCCCACCCAGACCCCCAACATCACATCACTCATTCACACACGACACGCACGCAGGCACCACCAACACACATACACGCACACACACCGACATACATGCCAACATCCACACACACAGTCAGACACGCACACCCACATTCAAACATACACGCACACATCCATACAGACATACCTACAGACATAGACGCACTCATTCCCAAACACACAACACTCCCGCAAGCAGACACACACTCACACACACCCTCTACATACACACACGCACACCCCCATGCACGCACACAACACACAACACCCCCCGACCCCCCTCCCCTAACGGACGATCGACTTACCTGGTCCGTCGATCCTCCGGGAGGGGACGGGATCCATGGGGGCTGCTCCGCCGACACCACACTGTCAACAGAACACCGCCACAACGAATCACAGGACGTGATTCGGGGGGCGGTGTTCTGTTGACGTGGCGGTGGAGCAACCTCCACTTCCCCGCCGACCGCCAGTATGGCTGTTGGCGGCTCTCCGTCTGAAAAAGGATGGAGAGCTGCCCACAGTCATAATACGCCGAGCGGAAAACCGCCACCACTGGCGGTCTTCAGCACGGCGGTCCCTCAGCGGTCTTGACAAAAGACCGCCGAGGTCAAAATGACCCCCATAATGTACAACTACAACCTTGGATCAGTACCATGTCACTGAGCCTCCAGTAGTAAATAAATGATATGCCATGTCAACAGCCACAACAATATAAGATTGACTTTACACTATCTCATTGCAGAGGATAATGGCTTACCTCCTGCAGAGCTCCTTGTCCTGGATTTTATAGATGAAATGGATGACCAGCTGCCAACCATCAATGAAGAGACTTTCCAGGATGTGCTAGAATCCCTCCAGACACCACCTCCAGTATCAGGGAGGACATACAGTGTTGTGGGGTCTCCACGTGAACCACCCAGCTACCAACACACACCACCAGACAGTACTGACACAGCCCTGGACTCCGAGGACCCAGAGATCACCTTTCAGAGGACAGTGGTAGGAGTCCAGCTAGAGTTGGCCAAGCAAGTGTGGGTGGGGATGGAGACCATGGTAGGCAGCCTAGAGGGAGTGCAGAGGTGCCTCAGTCCAGTTAAGGACAACTCAGCTGCCATTAGACGCACCCACTCCTCGCTACGTGCACTCCAGCAGTCCCTGGCCGACATAGCTGCTGTTATGAGACAGAGGATACAACAATTGCCCTCCCGAACTGGCAGCAGCATGACAGACAACGGGCTGGGAGCTATGCAGAGTACCCTGGCGTCCATACAGCGGGAAGTGGCCTCCCTCAGGGAAAACATGGCTGCCTACCACCGTGATGTTGCTGCGGTGTTGAAAAATCAGCAGTTCCTCCTTGCTGCAGTGATGCTGTATGTGTTCCCACAAATGGCAGCTGGAGGGACCTTTGACTCCACTTCTCTATCCCCTGATGTGTGTGTGGCCCCTTCTACACCAGCACCAGCCATGGCACAGGAGGTACCACATACATCAGAGGATGACGTTGTGAAGGAATAACATTCACAAGGAAAACCACCCATTAGCACCAGTCTGTGCCACATGAACAGTATCTCCTTAGTTCTGGGCTTAAGGTCATGCCAGTATTGTGTCAGTAGGAAATGTGCTCTTTTCACCCAACAACTATTGACTTGTCTGCTATGTACTGTCATTGCCTTCAGTCCTACCAAATGGCAATTTTTAACCTCCTATCTAATGCACACTTCTCATACCCATGTCTCATGACATGTCCCTCACCCCTGGACTCTGAGTATGCTACATATGGCTAACGATCTCTCTGTGAACCACACATAGTATAGCATTTGAAAATACACTTGCACCTGTAAACAAAAGCACCTTGTATACATGTATCATTTCTGCGTTTACTGTGATCCATCTACTCAGCTAAATTAGTGCATTGTGTGAATCAATATCAATGAGTACAGAACATCATTATATGCATGCATTACTGTCATACAGAAAGCCACACACTAGGATCCTGACATGAATAAGGTGAATGATGGTGGTGTCAGCTACAACCAAGTTACTGAGTATTCTATACAAATATTGAACAGAAATCCTTTGAAGTTGACATACGGCATGTATGGCTCAGAACCAAGTAAATGGTAATTTACCCAGATGGGAGTACCAGTACAACTAATTTGTGTGGTACAGAAGACGCTAACCATATCAGTGATGAGCACCTGTCAGTGTGAAGGAAACTGTTCCAAATTTGCCTGTTGTCAGATGTGCCACACTTGCCAACAATGAAACTGTAAGTCCCCACCAATGACAGTTGAAGATTCATACTTACCTGTCCAAGATAAAATATACATACACATTGTGAATGGCTTTAACAGTGGATGGCAAATGTATGGACTAGTTGATGTTATGTAGTAGCCAGTCTGACAGCTCCTTGGTCATAGGGAATGCACATGGCAATCCTTGGAAATCATAACAGTAAGCATATCCTAGGCCATTTCTCCAACTTGGCCAGTGCACAAATGAGAACCCCCAGACACTCAATCAACATGGAAATAAATTAGTCTTATACAAACAGAATTTATTGTAAAATATGAATAGCTCTATACCTAATACTATCCTAAAAACTATCCTACACTAAACAAATCTAAACTAACTTAACTTATATGTATATGTATATATATATATCTATATATAAATATATAGATACAGATATTTTAATTTGTAATGTTTTTCTTTTTTTTAAACATTTTTTACACAAATATCCAAACATGAGGCTCAGAAATACAGAGGTCCCCTGCACCTGTGATGTTTTCCCTAAATTCCTTTAGAGGTCCTTTTTCTTCTGCGAATGCTGTGGAGGTCCCCCATGTGCAAACGCACACCATTATCCTGTGGCCTTTTCCTTGAGGAACCTCTTTGCCATCCTGTGGTATCAGGCACCCACTTCCAATATGTCAGCCCTTTTGTGGTATGCATGCGTTGTTCACATGTCATATTGGCAGCTGAAAAATTAGGAGAATCAAGCATTACATACAGCTTTGTGTGGAGGTGTAACAGACATATAGGCCCTCATTACAACCCTGGTGGTCGGTGATATAGTGGCAGTAATACACAACAGGCCGATGGGAATAAATATGAAATTATGACCACGACGGAAACCGCTCAGTCAGACAGCCACTTTAACACACCGACCGCCATGGCAAAATCAACAAGCACCACGGCGGTAACTGCCTACAACCTGGTGGAAGACAATGTTCTGCCCACCATATTATGTCAGTACAATCTGCCACCTTTTCCAGGGCGGTACCAACGACATCAAAAGCCTGGCAGAAACACTGCATAGAAGGGAAAAGACTCACCTCTGGAGAATCAAGAAAGAACCACGCCGCCATGGAGCCCGAGTTGCATGTGTTCCCCATGCTCTTCTACCTTCTACTCCCCTACGAACACCAACGCCGGCGAAGACGACCATGGTGAGTACTGCTGCCTAGCACACAGGGGAGGGGGGGAAGAAAAAGAAAGTGACACACACATGCAACATGCAACACCCCCACCCCCAACACCATGCACAAGCAGATGCACTAGCATTACATATTCACCCCGTACCCCTCAGGAATAATGCAAGGACAAAAGGAACTGATTAAAGTGAGTGTAATAAGATAAAATAGTATAAATACGTGCATCCAAATCAACAAGTATATACATATTTACAAATGTAGGGACACTGCCCAGTCCTCAATGTCTGTGGGTCACAGGGCCACATCACAAAGTCCAAGACCCCACCTCACTCCTGCAACACCATGGAGAGAACACTGCAGGGGCATCAGGTCGAAAATAGCCAGGCACCTCAGGGGGACGTGGAACAGGGGGCACCTCAGCCGTAAGATGGTACAACACCACTGGTCCTGGAGGGGGCAACATGCCCTGTGCTCTGTCCTGGGGAGTGCAAAGCCACAGTCTCTCAAGTGGGTGACTTGCCCACATGCTCTGGAGGGGGCAACATGCCCATTACTCTGTCCTGGGGAGTGCAAGGCCACAGTCTCTCAAGTGGATGGCTTCTCCACTGGCTCTGGACACGGCAACATGCCCTGAGCTTGGTCCTGGGGAGTGATAGGCCACAGTCTCTCAAGTGGATGGCTTCTCCACTGGTTCCGGAGGGGGCATTGTGCCCAGTGATCTTCATCCTGTGGAGGATGGGGTGAGTGGATGGCTTCTCCACTGGTTCTGGAGGGGGCACTGTGCCCAGTGATTTTCATCCTGTGCAGGATGGGGTGAGTGGATGGCTTCTCCACTGGTTCTGGAGGGGGCATTGTGCCCAGTGATGCAGATCTTGGGGAGTGCAAGGTCACAGTCTCTCACCTGGGTGTCAGACCCACAGGAGTTGCAGGGGCCAGGTCGCACAACAGCCCATGGAGGCAGGACTACACACTGTCCGCCGGTGGTGACAGCTGCTCAGTGGTGGAATTGGTGCTGCTAATGGTGGAGCTGGCAGTGGTGGGGGGAGGCTCCAGCCCATCCCCTGCAACCTCGGATGGCTGCCCACTGGGGCTGCTACTGCTGGTGGTGGTGCTGGTGGCAGTGCTGGCAGTGGTGGGGGGAGGCCCCAGCCCATCCCCTGCAGCCTCGAACGGCTGCCCACTGGGTCAGCTGGTGGTGGTGCTGGCGGTGGTGGGGGTATGCTCCAGCCCATCCCCTGCAGCCTTGCATGCTACCCACTGGGGCTGCTGCTGCTGGTGGCGGTGCTGGCAGTGGCGGGGGGAGGCTCCAGCCCATCCCCTGCAGCCTTGGAAGGCTGCCCACTGGGGCTGCTGCTGCTGGCGGCGGTGCTGGCAGTGGTGGGAGGAGGCTCCAGCCCATCACCTGCAGCCTTGCATGCTACCCACTGGGGCTGCTGCTGCTGGTGGCGATGCTGGCAGTAGCGGGGGGAGACTCCAGCCCATCCCCTGCAGCCTTGGACCTCTGCATCACCATGGTTGGTGGTGGGGGCTCTGAATGAGTCCCTGCACCAGGCCCATTGTCTCTACTTCCTGCTGTTGCAGGCCCCGTGCCCCTCCTTCCTGCAGCTGGGGCTGCCTTCTTGCCCTTCCTTCCTGCAGCTGGGGCTGCCTCATTGCCCTTCCTTCCTGCAGCACTTTGGGCTGCCTCCTTACCCTTCCTTCCTGCAGCACTTGTGGCTGCCTCCGTGCCCTTCCTTGCTGCAGCTGGGGCTGCCTCCTTGCTCTTCCTTGATGCACTTGGGGCTGGCACTCTGTCCGTCTGGCTGGCTGGTGGCCTGGATCCTTTCCCACCTGGAGTAGTTGGGGACAATAATGTGCCCGTGGATTGGGTGGCTGAGGTGCTTGGCTGGGTTTTGACCACCATGGACTGACGTGAGTGACGGGGGGCTAGGGAAGAGGTCAATGTTGGTGAGGAAAAGCTTCTTAGGGACATTGGGGTGGGAAGAGGGAGATGATTTGGGAGTGGAGGAAGAGGGAGTGGTGGTAGGAGGTGTCAGTCTGCTGTGTTTGGGTGCAGGTGCATGGGCTGAATGCTGTTGTGAGGTGGATGGCTGTTGGGTGTCTGAGTGCTTGCGTTTGTGTAATTTGGGAGGAGGGGGCAAAGACACAGTGGGAGAGGACACAGGGGTATGTGCATGGATGTGGAGGTGGTGACTGCCAGTGAGGGGCGTGTACTGATGGGGTGCTGGTGATTGTGGTAATGGATGATGATGTAATGCATGCAGGTGTGAGGGTAGATGCAACTGGGAGGGAGGTGGACGAGGAGGAGGAGGGGGCCACAGTGGAGGCAGTGAATGTTGGTATGTCTGATTCTGGATGTTGTTTGCGTGAGTGCCTGTGGGATGAAGTGTGGTGCTTGTGTTTGTCATGTCCACTCTTGTGTGTTGTCCTGGGTGCCTGCTCGTCTGACTGTGTGCTTGGGATAGGTTGGGGTTGAGGGGAATGGGATGGGGAAAGGAAGATGGAGAGGGGAGGGTGGAAACAGGGACAATGGCTGCCATCAGAGAGGAGGCCAGAGCCTGGATTGATCTCTGTTGGGCCGCCAAGCCAGTGTGAATGCCCTCCGGGAATACATGTCTGTTGCATTTGGGATGCCAGCCCCTGCATGGCATTCACAATGGTTGACTGCCCAAAAGAGATAGATCGCAGGAGGTCAATAGCCTCCTCACTCAGTTCAGCAGGGCTAACTGGGGCAGGGCCTGAGGTGCCTGGGGCGAAGGAGATGCCCACCCTCCTGGGTGAGTGGGCACGGGAAACTCACTGAGGGGCTGCTGGGAGGGTGGTGCTGCTATGGGGGTGGTGGCTGTACCTGTAGCTGGGGTGGGCACAGAGGTGTCGCCACCACCAGGGAGCTCCCATCGGAGGAGGTATCCGTGTCCGAACTGTCCCCTCCTGTCTCCACTGTGGTGCTCCCCTCACCCTCCGTCCACTGGTGCCCTCACCATCGGTGGATTCGGCCTACTGGGTCCTGTGGGATGCAGCTCCCTCCATCCAGTGCCTCTGCTCCTCTGCCAGATGATGCTAATGCACAGAAGGACAGGGTGACAAAACAAAAAGTGGGGGGGAGGAGACAAAGGATACACCTGGTCAATGGCGGCCACAACACCAATGTTGGCATACACAACACACTCACACACAGGGAAAAGCCCTACACACTAGGCAATGCACTACCAGTCACAATGCTAGTCACCAGGCCATGGATAGGTACACCTAATGCCAATTGCAGCATACCTGATACCCACAGACCCCTGCCCAGTAGTGGATGCCTACTAGCTTGGTTGGAGTACTTTCACATCAGAACCCTGCCCAACATGGGACCTACTCTGCAATGCGAGGCCTGGGCTAGGGGCACCAGGGCCTACACCCCTCACCCGGATACCACCCCACCAGGCATAAGTTGTATCTTAGGGTACCGTACTCACCCCCTTGTGGCTGCTGTGATGCCCCAAGTGCCCATCTAGCTCCGTATAGGCCACCGCCAGTATGCAGGCCATTAGGGAGGTCAGGCTTCGACAGGCACCCCTTCTTCATTGGGAGGCCATCCTCAGCTGGGCCTCCGCCGTCTTCCGTGCCCAGCGTCTCAGGTCCTCCCACCGTTTGTGACAATGGGTGCTCCACCTGCCGTAGACCCCCAGGGTCCATACGTCCTTGGCGATGGCACGCCATATACCCATATTTTGAAGGTCACTGCAGGGAAATGGACACAAGGAAAGGTATTAGTTTGACAATCCTGCCTGTTACACTCATGGCCCACCATGCCCCTTCCCATCCCCATTTGCACACATGTGGCCCACAATACATGCTGTATGCTGACCAGGGCCCATCCACCAACCCCCCTTTCATGAGGCCTACACACACAGCACTCCATGCATTCACGCCCCATGCATCGTACTCACGGTGTACTCACCTGTTGGTCTGGAGGCCCATACAGCAGTCGGTACTGGGGTAGGACCCCATCCACCACTCCCTCCAACTCTGCCGAGGTGAAGGCAGGGGCCCTTTCCCCAGTAACACGAGCCATGGTCAGTTACAGATACAGGTCACAGCAGCACATGCAGAGTAGGCCCTCTCCAGTTGAAGGTCAGGTAGCAAGTGAGGAATCAGAAAATGGTGGTCACTTCTGCGGCGGTGGGTACCGTCACTGTCGGCGTACATCACCATTGGCCATTGTACCCATAGGGCCCAATGTTAACCAATAAGGAGTTGCACAGCGGTTCTCGACTGCCTCCCGCAATGGCGCACAACGTCAGCGGAATTACCTCATTTCCACCTGTCCCTCCATACAGGACAGGCGGACACCATTTCAGGGGGGGTGCAGGCCATAGCTCCTAACTGCATCACAGTGCACAAATGAACCATTTGGACATCTCCAACAAAATTCTGTTACAATCACAGCATGCATTGAACTGTAGTGGTTGGAATGTAGAGATAATGACCAGTTGCTTACTCTTTTGGCCCATAGATTGCAACCGCTGCGGATGAATAGGAGATGGAGACATCCCCCAGTGTACAGACCCCTGGTGGACTTGGCAACAATGGAGGAAAGGCACATTATCCTCACCTATAGATTTGAGAGGGCCACAATCACTGAGCTGTGTGCCCAATTGGAGCCTGACCTAATATCTGCTACTGTCTCCCCACCGGGATCCCCCCTCTTGTGCAAGTGCTTTCAGTGCTCCATTTTCTGGCAACTGGCTCATTCCAAGTGACAGTGGGCTTGGCAGCAGGAATGTCACAGCCAATGTTCTCAATGGCGCTGACCAGAGTGTTGTATGCCCTGATCAAACACATGTGCAGCTACATCGTTTTCCCCCAGGTGGTGGATTTGGCCACAGTGAAAGCTGACTTCTGTGCAATGGGACATATCCCCAACATTATTGGGGCTATTGATGGAACACATATTGCATTTGACCCCCCCCAGCAAAATAAACAGGTGTTCAGAAATCCAAAGAGTTTTCACTCCATGAATGTGCAGATGGTGTGCCTGGCGGACCAGTATGTCCCCCACGTCAATGCAAAGTATCCTGGGTCTGTGCATGATGCCTTTATCCTGAGGAATAGCAGCATCCCAAATGTGATGGGCCAACTACAGAGGCACAGGATGTGGCTAATAGGTGAGCCCTGGTTCCCAACCAGTATATGTTGGTGTATGGGTATAGTGTGGGCCCTAAGAGTTAGTGTGTGGCTAACAGTTGTCCCTCAATATTTGCAGGTGACTCTGGTTACCCCAACCTCTTATGGCTAATGACCCCTGTGAGGAATGCGAGGACAAGGGCAGAGGAACATTACAATGAGGCAAATGGGTGAACAAGAAGGATTATAGAGAGGACCTTTGGCCTACTGAAGGCCAGGCTTCATTGCCTCCATCTAACAGGTGGAGCCCTGTGCTACTCACCCAAGAAGGTCTGCCAGATCATCGTGGCATGCTGTATGTTGCACAACCTTGCCTTGTGTCACCAGGTGCATTTTCTGCAGGACGAAGAGGCTGGAGATGGCTGTATGGCAGCGGTGGACCCTGTGGACTGTGAAGATGAGGAGACAGAGGATGAGGATGACGACAACAGAAGTGCAATTATTCGTCAGTACTTCCACTGAGACACAGGTAAGACAGTGTTGATACACATATAATTGACAGTAGGATGTGTGACATTGTCACTGGCAGGCTGTGTATTCCTACTTCAATTCCCACTCACTGTACCCTTTGGCATCTATTTTTGCAGATGTTGTTGCCCCACTGTTGTTCCTGGTGTGTTCAGTGCAGCCAACTACTGTATAGGTCTTTCCAATGTAAACATTACTGTACAGTTGAATTTCAATGTTTGAACCTTTGTTAAAGAAATACCTTTTGAAAAAATCTGACATATGCCATACTTGTATTTTATCAAAGTGTGTTTATTGTAGTGCTCTGAAGAAGAGGGGGTAGTGCAATGGGCTGGGGTGATGATGGAGGAAAGTCCAGGATAGAGTCCAGTCTATTTGTATCACAGGCTCATTGTTCAAGGGGGCATAGGAAGTGGAGCAATGGCAGTTCAAGGTGGACAGGGTGACACGGTGGGACACAACAGTGATAATCAGGAGAGTCTTATTTCCTGGCTGGGGTTCTTGGCAATAGTCTCTGGCTTCTGCCTGGATCGCAGGGAATGTTTGCTGGGTGGTTCTCCTTCTGCAGGGGGAGGAGTGCTGGTGGCCTGTTGTTCCTGTGGGGGGGCCTCCTGTCCACTAGCGCAGCGGAGGTGGAGGGCTGTTCAGTAGTTTGGCTAGTGTCATGGGCCCGGAGGTGTGCCACTGCCTCCCTCATACTGTTGGCCATGTCTGCCAGCACCCCTGCAATGGAGACCAGGGTGGTGTTGATGTCCTTCAAGTCCTCCCTGATCCCCAGGTACTGTCCCTCCTGCAGCCGCATGTTCTCCTGCAACTTGTCCAGTATCTGGCCCAGCGTATCCTAGAAATGTTGGTATGCTCCCAGGATCGCAGTGAGTGCCTCCTGGAGAGTCGATTCCCTGGGCCTGTCCTCCCCCTGTCGCACAGCAGTCCTCCCAGCTTCCCTGTTGTCCTGTGCCTCTGTCCCCTGAACCGTGTGCCCACTGCCACTTACCCAAGGTCCCTGATTGTCTTGGGTATGTGGGGTGTCCTGGGGTCCCTGTAGTGGTGGATACACTGCTGATTGATGTGTCCTGGGGACAGAGGTATGGGCCCACTGGGTGGGTGCTGTGGTGGTGTTTCCCGAGGTGGGAGGCTCTGTGGTGGGGTGAGACTGTGCCTGGGTAGCCGACTGTCCAGAGATCCCTGATGGGCCAGGTTGGTCATCATGATCCAGGCAAGCAGAGCTGCTGGCATCACTGTGGGCCTCTTCTGTGGGAGTACTAGATGTTGCTGGCACCTCTTCGCCTGTGACACTGGATGGGTTACCTGTGGGGATGTAAATGCAGTGTTATTGTTTCTGCGTGTGACATATTGTGCATGGGTGTGTTGCCCTCTATGGTTGTTATTGCCCTCGCAGCTTTGCCTTGTGTGAGTTGTAATTTGGAGGGCTAGGTGAGTCTCTCTAGAGTGCATGCTGTGGTGATAGGTGTCCATGCAGGTCTGTGAGGGGTGTCCATGCATTGGTGTTGCATGCAGGGATTGGTATTGGGATGAGCGGGTTGTGATGGTGGGGTATGTGGGAGGTGGTGGAGTGATGGGAGTGAGGGTGAGGGTGGGGATATGTGATGGCATGCAGGTGGGGTGGTGATAGTAATAGAGATTTGACTTACCAGAGTCCAGTCCTCCTCCTACTCCTGCCAGGCCCTCAGGATGCATGATTGCCAAGACTTGCTCCTCCCAGGTTGTAAGTTGTGGGGGAGGAGGTGGGGGTCCACTGCCAGTCCTCTGTACTCCGAGCTGGTGTCTTGCTGCAATGGAACGTACATTCCCCCATAGGTTGTTCCACCTCATCCTGATGTCATCCCTTGTTCTTCGGTGCTGTCCCACGGCATTGACCCTGTCCACGATTCTCCACCATAGCTCCATCTTCCTAGCAATGTATATCTGCTGCACTTGTGATCCAAATAGCTGTGGCTCTACCCAGATGATTTCCTCCACCATGACCCTTAGCTCCTCCTCAGAGAACCTGGAGTGTCGTTGTGGTGCCATGAGTGTGGTTTGGGTGGTTTGGGTGAGGGTGTGTAGGGTGATGTGTTGGGGTGTGTGTTGTGAGGTGCGTGTGTGGTGTGTAGGTGATGGTGATATGTAGCTCTGGTTGTGTGTGTGTTCTTGCTTTCTCTCTCTGCTGGCAATTATTTCTAGTCGTAAAGGGTTGTGGGTAATGTGGGTGTGTGTTTTATAGTGGTGTGGGTGTGTGGGTGTGGTGTGTGTAAGTGTGTCAGGTGTGTGCAGTTTGAATTGTCCAATGTGGTGTTGTTCTATATGTGGGTGTCCTTTGTGAGCGCGGCGGTATGTACCGCCGATGGTTTACCGCCATTGAATGTCCATCGTGGTGATTTGTGGGTCATAATGTGATGGGCGTTGTTTCGTTGGTGCAACGGTATGGGTTTTGGTACCGCCACTTTATCACTGACCTTTAGTCTGGCTGATTTGTGTATGTGGCAGTATTCTGTCGGATTGGTGTGTGTGTGTCATAATATGGTGAATGTTTATCCACCACTGCGGCGGTATGTTGGCGGCCATCAGCATGGCATTAAGCGGGATTTACTGCCATTGTCATAATGAGGGCCTTGTCTCAGATAATGAAGACCCAGGTACCTACAAACCATCACTTTTCCAGACACTCCTGTGATGCTTTTCACTGCACCATATATACAGGTCATTGTAATGCTGGTGTTTCTTAGCTTTACACCTCCATGACCATATGGGACTACATGACACTGTATACTGCATCTGAGGGGCATGCAGTGGTTGTTGCAGTGGCCATCCTATTGTGACACCCATAGCTTTTGAGCCTGCCCCAGATGTTGAAGACATCTACCTCATTGTCACAGCAAACTGACGAACAACTGCCCAGGGCTTGTGTGAGTATTCCAAAGTGTTGAGGAATGCTTGATAATCCTTGTTTGTAGTTACTAATATGTGTGTGCCACCACAAGGCACACACATGAACAATAATGCCATGGGAGTCTACATAGGTTTATTGAGTTGTACCTACCTGCACATTGACACAAATATGCAGCAGGCCTGTGGTACTAAATCAGCACATGTGTGTGGTGTAATAGACATAGTTTGGGGTGTATGTGATACACAATGTACAGAAAGAGGAAAGTGCTAGTAGTCTGGACCCAGTGCATAGTCAAGCTCCCTTACATGGCCTTGGCCAATTACACAAAGGGGCAGATTGAATAAACGTGGTGCAGCACCAAGTGCATCACTACAGTCCTTGTGGTCCTCAGTGCATCCCTTACCCCGCCATGTGCGCGCCTAATGAGAATTAAGGCACAGCATGATGCAGGTAGGGTCCAACTGCATCAATTTATGTGGAGGAAAATTATGTACTCAGCCGGAGTAGCAACAAAACCGATCATAACGACTTCTGCTGAGTACACAAGGGCCCATCATATACATTTATATGTCTCTGTATAACATCTGCTCTCAGCAGCCGTTCAAAGTGCATGAAAAATGGCACTTAGGAATTTCTAGTTTTTCCCAGAGGCTTGTACATTTGCCCCCAAGCAGGTGTTGGGCCCTCCTCCCATACATGATGCATGGTGCAGGCCACATGTTGTGCTGCTCAAAACAGAGTTGCCCTATGCATGTATCACAACACTTTGCAATCGTTGTGCAGGGAAGATGGCACATATGCCCTGCCTCAGCTTCGTTATTATATATTACAATGGCCGCCTTAAGGTAGTGCTGGGGCTCTTCATACAGGCAGCATACGACATGTCTAGATCCTTAAAAATGACATGCAGCACTCAACTGTTGCAGCACCTGTCATGCACATGCAAATAATGGACTTGGAATGGAAATGGGATACTTACCAACTGTTCCACCAATCTCTATGCCCAGGTGATCCAGCAGATGTTGCTCCCTTGTGATGAGGTCAGCCCGACTGTGTTTCAGTTGGTGGTCATTTTGTCATTTCGTCCGGTGGCAAAGACTCAAGTCAGTTGGTGGAGCAGCTCCCTGCCTCTGTGGGGGTAGCCCTGAATTACACGGCCACCCAATACGAGCATCATGGGGAGGTACTGTTGTACCAGCCAAATTAAGCCCCCCAGCTCATCTGCCAACATGTTGCCCATCCTCCCTTTCCCTGACATCATGCACTGCAAATGCAGCTGGCAGAGAAAAAAATACCCTAGCACTACCCAACTACCCAACAAACTATCCTACCTCTAGGCAAACACCCCACAAAACAGTGACAGATACAGGACAATTACAATACAAAAGATTAACAGAAAACAAATACTGCATACAATGACTTATACCTTGTGCAAATGTGCATGTATACCTACACTCTGTCCACATACATGTTAGCACATGTGTACATATATGTTTGAACACCTATTTGTGGGTGTACCACATTGTTATGTCTGATATACAAATGTATACATACCCACAACACAAAATATATGATGGCCTATTTCCAAAACATGATAAGGCATGAGACAGCCATGACAATTTGTACTCAGAGGTTGCAATGGGCTAGGACTGGGTTGTTGGTTTAGTCTTCATGATGCTCTGCTACACGTGTGACATATAGTTCCCCATGCATCTTATGTGTAGGAGATGGTATAAACACATGTGTCACTAAAGTGCTGTGTTGGTGTAAAGATATGTGTAGTGTCATTTCAGTAACATATGACCACAGTGTTGTGTTCATGAGATATGAAACCTCACATATCTATTTTCTTGCATGGACACATGTTGGACTTTGACAAATGCCTGTTTAGTCATATCACTGCCACCTATGTTTCCGTATGTTGGAACACATGCGAAGGTCATGTATTTCAGTCAGTGATCTTGTGATAAATATTCTCTTGCATTTGTGGTAGGTTGCCTTTTGTTCAGAATCCTATACAAATTACCATGCCTGAGCCATTTAAGTGGTATATGTGTGCTGAGATATGTGGTATATGTGTGCATGCCACCAACTAGGAACTCAAATTCATCCACATCATATTTGTTATGACTGTCACATTCAATGCCATACCACTGTGCAGCAGTGTTGCAGTCTGGCATAGATAGCAGCCTATTCTTCATCACTACTGTGGTAGTTTGTATGGCAACACAAACCCATGGTTGCATGTGAAAAGGCAGGTTTATGACGCTACAGATTACTCAGGCCACTGTGCACATGCATCAGACTCCTGACAGTGTGTGTTAGGGTGTTTTGAGCGGGGATCTAGCCTCTTCATGATTGCTAATCAGCAGAGCAATGCACACTCTCCTGCAGACAGACACATGCACAATTGTAATCGAACAGACCAGGATATCACATTTTCCTCTGCGGCACTTGATGTTAGCCTTTCCTTCTCATGCACTGAGGGCTGGGTACTTGCACGTGTTGGACATGTCTAATCATGTGATGTCCTTAGTAATTTCCATAGGCAGCTTGGTTAGGGGTTGTATCTCTGTTGTGACTTCCATTTTGGGAACATGCTAGGGGACAGATGCTGTTACCTGTCACTGCCTCCTGTCATGTTCGCATTCGATGGGCAACTACCAGGTTATGGTGGTGGCAAACATGACTGGGTTATGTATTGACCTGGCCACCCTTTCTGTACACATGCTGGATGTCCACATGTAGACATTGATGTGTTGTACAGCCAGTATTGATGTATGTGTGTTCCTTCTCCATGTTCTACCACATTACTTGTAAGGTATATTTTATCTCCTACATTGCTCAAATTCTCTAGGCTGCTTACACTTTGTACACATCTTCTACAGCAACATTATCTGGTTATACATGGACAGGATGCAACGTGTGACTTGTGTAAATTGTGAATGTCCACATCTTCTACTACTGGCTACCTGATAGTTACCCTCCCATTGCCGGTATTTGTGAGATGTAATGAGTGCCACACACACATGACATTACACCTGCCACAACACTTGTGATGTCTCCAAGTGACCTCCTATGTTGTATTTCAAAGTATCTGTGGGTATCTCTCAGCTCTCCATGCACATCCTCTGTTGAACATGGATATGCATGTATTCCTGCATGCCACAACCTAGGTCATTCTTACCATGACTGAATTATGTTGATGTGTGAACTCATCTCAGTGCTGCTTTTTTTCATTAGCCAAATGCAACATATATTGCTACTTCTATTCCCATTCATTTTTTGGATGGGTCTCTGACATTTTTGGACATTGCTGGATGTAGTCGCACATCACATACCTGATTGCCATGTTGGAGCACAAAACATGCATGGGATAATCTGTAACTGTTGGTACCTTGCTCTTGTTCTGGCATGTGAGTGGCAATGTTTGGTGTGTGTATTGCTAAGCGCTGTGTGATGTTGTTATACAGAGCATACTGGGTAACCATGTTGACACATGTCAACCATTGTTGGGACTAGCAAACCATTTGCTACCTATGATATAAACCCGTACATCAGTATTCACTTGTTTATCTGTAATTGCTGTAGGCTTGTGTCACGACATCAGATTTGTGTGAAAAGTGTGCACTCCACAGTCAATGTGTGTGTGCCATAAGTGAGGTATAGACCACCATGTGTCAGGGTTGTACCCAATGGCAGTGCCAGGACATAATCCCATGGATACATAGTGCAGGCTCTGCCTCTAACATTGGCTACAAACCCTGGACAGTTACTGAAGGTCCATAGTTACCAATGATGTCCCCACCTTGTCACACATGCACCATGCAGGCAAAGCAACAATCACCCTGAGTTGTGACAGTGTTCAGTTCCTACATTACTTAAACACCATTTGATCACATCCCCTACCTTATGTATGCCCCCCTGCGGTGATGTGGGGAAAGGGCTGGAACTAGCACTTTGCCCACTTGACGGCACTTTATATGTGCGGTGCATGGATCCAGGCCTTCAAGAGTCACATGCCCGTGAATTGCGTGTCACTGATAAGTGAAATGGAGGCAGTAGACCATCTTACATCACAAACGATGTTGCTACCATACTTGTAACTATTGTGTTTCTCCCCTTCTCTTTGAGGTTTGAGTTACATTCCACTTGTATATGTAGTGGGGAATAAGTAGACCAAGAAGATTTAGGCGCAGAGTCTTTTTTGGTGCTATTTACAATGCGATTATGAAAGTACAGTCACTATGTATAAAAGTTATTTTCTATGTGGAGTTTCCTGTGAACTCCTGCAGCAGTGTCCTGTTGTTCCCCCTCCAAATTTGCTGCACCATTATCATCCTCCTCCTCATTGGGGACGTCAACCTGTTCATCCCGGGGAACATTTGTTCTCATACATATATTATGGAGGATTGCATATGCCAGTATGATTTTACATAGCAGTAGTGGAGCATCCAAGAGGCTTCCTCCTGTCAGGGCCAGGCACTCGAACCTTGACTTCAGAAGCCCAAATGTCCTCTCCACCACATTGCGTGTTCTTCTGTGTCCTTCGTTATATGCACGCCCGTCCACCATTGTGGGATTGCCAAATGGAGTCATAACCCATAGCTGTATGCTGTAACCTTGATCGGCTGCAAAGAAATGGGAGAAGATGTCTTGGTAAAGCTTGATAGTGGTTTGGAAAATATCATAACAGTTGTTAGTTGTAGGTGGAGTGGTGACTCAGACTTGCTTCTGGTATAGTGTATTTAGTGTGGTGTATATTTGGTATGGTGGCTTACCATCGAGTAACCCATTGCCATATTGCCCATCCTGGAACCGCTAGTTGATAGTGGAATGGCAGAATATGTAGGCATCATGGACGCTGCCAGGATATTTCGCTAGGATGTTAGTGAAGAGCCCACGGTTGTCCACAATGGCCTATGTATTGACCGAATGGGTGTGCTTCCGGTTCATATATAGATGTTCGATTGCTGCAGGTGGCACCAATTGGACATGGGTGCAGTCCATTGCACCCAGCACATTCGGGAACCAAGCAATTTGGTAGAAACCTTGCTTGGCCTCCTGCTGCAGTTGTTGGGTGCTTGGGAAGCAGATGTGGTGGGGTGTAAGGTGTATGATTGCGTCCAGGACCTTAGGTAGGAAGACCGAAAAGGATGGCTGGGACATACCAACCACTTGTGCGCCCGTTATCTGAGAAGATCCATACGCCAGCATATGAAGGACAGCGAGGAGTTTTGTCATGGGTGGAATAGTTGTAGGATTTTTGACCCTTGCTGTGATGTGTGGTGCAATGTGGTGCAACAGGCTTGCAATGGACTCCCGGTTCAGTCGGTACATGCTGATGACATCTTGTTCCCTTAGGCCAAGGATGGTTGTCTGCTGTCTGAAGATCCTCTCCCACCTTCTGCGCTGGCTTTGTGGCTGCTGTGGTGGTGTTTGGGGTTGCTACTATGGTGGTGGAGGGACCTGCTATTTTCGGTGACATCTGCGTCGTGTGCCAAGCTGGAGAACTACCACTTCTATGTTGTCCGGGAGGTTGCAAATGCTCCTTCTGTGCGTTTTCCTTAAGTGATGGTGTGTGGGCCTCTTTTTAACACCTGGTCTGACAAGGTGTTAAATTTTGACACTGATCGGTCTTAGCATCAATTTTGAGGTCCACTTCCTTGGTGTGCATCTTTTTTGTGTTGGAGGTAAATATGGCGCTACAGGGCTGGCGTTATTTTTTGGAAGGAAACGCCTACCTTGTAAATCATTGTCACAATGAAATGCAAGGTGGGTTAGCGCCTCCAGAAATTTAAGCTAACTCATATATTGTGAGGCTAGACGGGTCTAGTGTGATTGGAGTTGTCTGTACTAGCAATACTTTATTAATTCCCAGAGGAGCCCTTTTTTGCAAACTTAGAATAATAAGAGATTGAAAAAAAATAATAAGGATCTAAACCCACGACTTACAGTTTCCATGCAACTACTTGATTCTGGTAAATAGATAACTGTTCTATCTAAGGAGAATTACAACTTATGAACTGAAAGAAACAAAAAAATCTCAGTGTCAAAAACAGTTGCTCACTTACCTATCTACTTAAAATATAAATCTGTGATCTGCATTTTACACGATGAGGCTTGCATCAGACACAATAACCCTCTATGCTACTTTCTGAGTCCCAACTGTGATTGGGCAAAACACAGAACTCTCCCAGAACTGTATTAACCACCAGAGTTATCTTTCCAGTAATATCCCCCCTCAAAATTACTGGCCACACAAAGATGTCTGTAGCAGGTCTCCTAACCCTGTAAGATATTTTAAAATGCAGGCTCTTTCTGACTAATTAAGTAAGCTTGAACAGAATTGCTGTAACATTTGTCCTCGTTACCAATTTCTTTACAGCAGATATTTTTTTAACTAAGGGGCAGATTTACAGAAAGTGGAGCTGCACCCAGTGCAGCACCACTTTCCTTGTGCACCTTGATGCCCTCTTATCTCCACCATATGTGCGTGGTATCTAAAATACGGCGCACCATGGCGCAGGGTAGGGGCAATAGCATAATTTGTTTTTACGCTATTGGTGTACTCTGCAGGAGTAACGCAAAAATGTTGGTTCTACTCCTCCAGAGTACATAGGGGCTCATTATAAATAATGGTATGCCCCCTTTTAACGCCTGCCCTTTGCAGGCATTAAAAGTGTTGAAAAAATGGCACAAGGAAATCTTTTAGATTTCCTTGTGCCATTTTTCGGGCCTCGTAATGGGGGAATGCCCCCCTTGCATACATTATGCCTGGTGCAGGCATAATGTGGCGCAAGGGTTTACAAAGTGGCGCAATGCATGCATTGTGCCACTTTGTAAATATAGCAAGGGAAAAATGCCACTTTAGCTCCACCTTAACGGCAAAAAATTGAAGCTACGGCTGTGCTAAGGTTGTGCTAGGGGCACTTATATATGCCCCTAAATTTATAAGCTGAGTGTCAGAATCTGCTTTTCAAGGTGTGCCCCTTGTGGCCCCTCTACCTTTCCTCTCCTACACTTTGATCTCTAATTTATAGTTCCCAGACTAATCTTTCTTATTTCCAGCACTAGATGGAGAAATCAGGACACCAGGTACTGAATTGTTATTGGAGGCTACAGAGGCACCGGGGGTAGATTTAAGAGCCCCTATCACCTCCTTGCACCACATTAGTGTCATTTTGTTTTTATGCTAATGTGGCTCAACAAGGCCAAAATTGCAGAGCCAAATTTACAAAGTAGAGCAATGCATGCGTTGCACCACTTTGTAATCCTTGGCGCCAAATTATACCTGCACCAGGCATAATGTATGCAAATGGGGTGTGTAGGAGGCTGGCCTGGCTTATAGTGGGTACCTTGTGGTACTCACACCCTGTGCCAGGTCCAGTTATCCCTTATTAGCAGAATAGATGTGTTTCTAGCAGCTTAGGCTGATAGAAGGTAGCTATGGCAAAGCTTAGGCTGAACTAGGAGACATGCCAAGCTCCTACTGTACCACTTATATCATACAGCACAATATCATAAGAAAACACAATACACAGAGTTACTAAAAATAAAGGTACTTTATTTTTATGACAATATGCCAAAAGTATCCCAGTGAGTACCCTCAGTTAGAAGGTAAGATATATACACAAGTCATATGTACACAAACCCAAAACAGGTAAGTAATAGTGAGAAAAGTAATGCAAACAGTGTGGAATTAAAATAGGATGCAATAGGTGAACATAGGTCTAGGGGCAACACACACCATATACTCCAAAAGTGGAATGCGAATCATGAATGGGCCCCAGACCTATGGGAGGGTCACTGGGACTGTAAGAAAACATTCAGGGTGTCCAAGATACCCCACCCCAAGACCCTGAAAAGTAGGAGTAAATTACTCCTACTACCCAAATAGGACACAATAGTCGTGAAAGAGGGATTCTGCAAGAACCACAATCACCAGCAAAGCACTGAAGACGGATTCCTGGACCTGAGGACCTGCAAGGCAAGGGGACCAAGTCCAAGAGTCGTGATAGTGTCTAGGGGGGGCAAGAAACCCCGGATGAAGGTGCAAGAAGGCTGCCTCTGGATGGAAGAAGCTTAGGATTCTGCAACAACGAAGAGAGCTAGGAACTTCTCCTTTGGATGAAAGATGTTGCACGGTGTGCTGAAGGTTGCAGAAGTGTTTCCACGCAGAAATACCGCAAACAAGCCTTGCTAGCTGCACGGGTCACGGTAGAGGTTTTTGGGTGCTGCTGGGGACCAGGAAGGACCAGGATGTCGCCCCTTGGAGGAGGAGACAGAGGAGGCACTCAGCAACTCAGAGAGCCCCCACAGAAGGAGGCAGCACCTGCAGAAGTACCAGAGCAGGCACTTAGAAGATTTGTGAACCGGAGCTGGCTCAGAGTCACAAAGGAGGGTCCCACGACGTCGGATTCCAACTCAGAAGGTTGCGCACTGCAGGAAAGTGCTGGGGACCCAGGCTAGGCTGTGCATGAAGGAATCATTGGAGAAGTGCACAGAAGCTGGAGCAGCTGCAAATCATGCAGTACACAGGTTGGTAGTCTAGCGTGGGAAGGCAAGGACTTACCTCCACCAAACTTGGACTGAAGGATCACTGGACTGTGGGAGTCACGTGGATAGAGTTCCTGTGTTCCAGGGACCACACTCGTCAGGATGAGAGGGGACCCAGAGGACCGGTGATGCAGTCTTTTTGGTGCCTGCATTAGCAGGGGGAAGATTCAGTCGACCCACAGGAGATTTCTTCTTGGCTTCCAGCGCAGGGTGAAGGCAGACAGCCCCCAGAGCACACACCACCAGGAAACAGTTGAGAAAGCCGGCAGGATGAGGCGCTACAATGTTGCTGGTAGTCGTCTTGCTACTTTGTTGCGGGTTTGCAGGCGTCCTGGAGAAGTCGAAAAGGGGAAGTGGAGAGGAACTCTGGTGAGCTCTTGCATTCGTTATCTGAAGAATACCCCAGAGGAGAGACCCTAAATAGCCAGAAAAGGAGGTTTGGCTACCAAGAAAGGAGGATTGGCTACCAAGAAAGGTAAGAGCCTATCAGAGGGGGTCTCTGACATCACCTGCTGGCACTGGCCACTCAGAGCAGTCCAGTGTGCCCCCAACACCTCTGTTTCCAAGAAGGCAGAGGTCTGGGACACACTGGAGAAGCCCTGGGCACCTCCCCTGGGAGGTACTGGTCAGGGGAGTGGTCACTCCCCTTTCCTTTGTCCAGTTTTGCGCCAGAGCAGGGCTAGGGGATCCCTGTACCGGTGTAGACTGGCTTATGCAGAGATGGGCACCATCTGTGCCCATCAAAACATTTCCAGAGGCTGGGGAGGCTACTCCTCCCCAGCCCTTCACACCTATTTCCAAAGGGAGAGGGTGTAACACCGTCTCTCAGAGGAAATCCTTTGTTCTGCCTTCCTGGGCCAGGGCTGCCCAGACCCAGGAGGGCAGAATCCTGTCTGAGGGGTTGGCAGCAGCAGCAGCTGCAGTGGAAACCCCGGAAAGGCAGTTTGGCAGTACCCGGGTTCTGTGCTAGAGACCCAGGGGATCATGGAATTGTCCCCCCAATACCAGAATGGTATTGGGGTGACAATTCCATGGTCTTAGACATGTTACATGGCCAAGTTCAGAGTTACCATTGTGACGCTATACATAGGTAGTGACCTATGTATAGTGCACGCGTGTAATGGTGTCCCCGCACTCACAAAGTCTGGGGAATTTGCCCTGAACGATGTGGGGGCACCTTGGCTAGTGCCAGGGTGCCCACCCACTAAGTAACTTGGCACCCAACCTTCACTAAGTGAGGGTTAGACATATAGGTTACTTATAAGTTACTTATGTGCAGTGAAAAATGGCTGTGAAATAACGTGGACGTTATTTCACTCAGGCTGCAGTGGCAGGCCTTTGTAAGAATTGCCGGAGCTCCCTATGGGTGGCAAAAGAAATGCTGCAGCCCATAGGGATGTCCTGGAACCCCAATACCCTGGGTACCTAAGTACCATATACAAGGGAATTATATGGGTGTACCAGTGTGCCAATGAGAATTGGTAAATTTAGTCACTAGCCTGCAGTGACAAATTTAGAAAGCAGAGAGAGCACAAACACTGAGGTTCTGGTTAGCAGAGCCCCAGTGATACAGTTAGGCACCACACAGGGAACACATATAGGCCACAAACATATGAGCACTGGGGTCCTGGCTAGCAGGATCCCAGTGACACCTATCAAACACACTGACAACATAGGGTTTTCACTATGAGCACTGGGGCCTGGCTAGCACGATCCCAGTGAGACAGTAAAAACACCCTGACAGATACTCAGAAACAAGCCAAAAGTGGGGGTAACAAGGCTAGAAAGAGGCTACCTTCCTACAGGGTGTTCCTCCGTTAGAGGGGCCAACAAACTGGTGCAAGGAAATCTAAGAGATTTCTTTGTGTCATTTTATTCTGCTGGCATTACATTTTCAATGGGCCTCAAAGGGCTTTGCAGGATTAGGGTCAATATTTTTGAATGCTAATCCTGCAAAGCTCTAAACTAGCATCAAGTTCCCCTAACTACCGTCATGATGCGCCAAATCTCAGATACGGCGGACACATTGTGGCATTAGGGGGATGCTAAGGGTTGCAATAAAAGTGGCGCTGCACTGGGTGCAGCGTCTCTTTTCATAAATCGGGCCCCAGGTGCTTTGTCAGTTTTGGAGGGTGTGGAAGGTAAAAGACAGGAAAGAATGTGGCGTTACAGCCAGAGCTGTTGACTTCAGAACTAGGAAACCAGGTTAGAGTCTCAGCGTTGGCTCAACATCCTGTGATTCTGGGCAAATCATTTAATGTCCCTGTGCCTAAAAAACAAAAAAAAATAACCTGAACGAAACCTTTTGTAATGTAACTGTTGCTCCTGTAAAGCTCCCCAGTCCCTTCAAAACAAGTTTGTGGTATATAAAACTGCATAAAAATGAATGTGCTTTTGGAGGTGGATACATTATGCATACATTATGCCTGGCATAGACATAAAGTGGCACAAGGGATTACAAAGTGGCGCAATGCATGCATTGCGCAACTTTGTCAATATGGTTCAGCATTTTTGGCCTTCTAACGCCACAATAGCGTAAAAAAATGATGCTAATCTGGCGTTAGAATGGCACCAGGGGCTCTTAAATATGCCCCTTAATGTGCAAGAGGGAACTTATTTTGTATGTCTCTTTTCTAAAAACGTGAAGTCAAATCTTGCAGAGCTTTTAATGTTGCACAATGCATTTTAAACTGTACTGCTTGTCTGATAGGTAATCAGTGTGATTGTTTTAGGATTCACGTTTCATGGGAACGCCTCAGAAGACCATTTATGAGGTGGGCGTCTTTATTTTGATTGAACTGGAGCCTCTGGATGACACTATTTGGAAGAGCTATATGAAAAGAGTCGGCATAGTCTAGCTGAGAAATAACTGTAGACATAATTATTGTTTTCAAGACTTCCATGGGGAGAATTGAGGAGGTTTTCCTGATCAGTTTCACAGTAAACATTCATTTAGATATGAAAGCACCAATTAGAGAAGTCATCACTAGACAACTATTTAACAATACACCCAAACTCATAATCGGAGTCCTAGGTTGCAGAGGGTCACCCACCTCCACTGACCAATCAATTCCACTCCAGAGGTCGAATTGTTGTTTAGAACAATGATGTCTGTGTTTTTTTGCTCATAATTGGAGCCGGGCATTTTCCACCTAGCACCAGATGAAACTAATGATGTTTTGAAATTCCAGCTTTGAGGGCAGGGTATTATCTAAATGGATGAGATAGTTGTACACTCTACAACCCTTACCTACAAGTTCTTTAATTAGGAGTCTGGTATATAAATTGAATAGAAGGGGCATGGAGGAAGATCCTTGGGGAACTCCACATGTTATCTGGGTAGATCTAGCAACAAATGGACGCACCATCACTGCTTGAGTGTGATTCTGCAGGAAGGATTTCATCCAGTTCAAGGCAATATCCCTGAGCCCTGCAGCCTCCAAGCTGTTGACAATAAGCTCATGGTTGACTGTATCAAAGGCAGCTGATAGAACAAACAGTACCAATGCAGATATCTGACCAACATCCCCACCAAGTCTGAGATCTTCCATTGCAGCCATTATCACTGATTTGCCACTGAGGCCCGGATAAAAACCCGCTTGCTGTGTTATCAAGTAATGCGATTTTTGCAAGTGGTCTCTGAGTTCCTATGTCATGTGTGCCTACAACAGGTTTGCTGAATAAGGAAGCAGAGACAGTAGTTTTTTAATACCTTGTTTTTTTAAAAAGAGGGACCACCCTGGCACTTTTGGAAGTTTTAGGAACTGATTTTTGGAGCATAGATTTATTCAAAAGCTTTAAAAGCAGAGCTTCAATAACTTTCCCCATACTTCTCATCATGTGGGGAGGACATAGATCTGTAGGGAATCCTTATTTGATGTTCCACATCAAGTCATGGAGGAGGCTTTCATCCAAACAACTAAAATAAGCGAAAAAGTAGGTATTCCTATTCTCTTCCTGACAGATCAAATTAGAACAACATTTTCTGATGGTAGCTCTAATTAAATCACTTTTATTTATGTATCACAACATTCCCGAGAACGCACTGCTTTTATAGCAACTCTATTTGAGGAAAGGGGATGTCTCATTCATTATTCTAAAAATCTCCTTTATTTTAAAGGAGTCCTCTGACATTTGTAGTGGAATAATGATTAGATTTGGCTTTAAGTAAAACCAATTTATATTCTGCCATCCCATTAATTTATTTTAATTTGTGTCATCTTTACGCCAGAGGCTTTCTAGGAGAGGTAAATGTAGCTATGCAACTTTTAGCTCTGTGATATACCAAGGGGCCGGTTTAGGACGAATAATAATTCTGCAATTTTGTAGAGAAGAATGAAGATCAATATTATTCTGTGGCCAGGTCGAGAACTGCGAATATCCTATCTCTGCCTGCTGGCTAAACGCACGTTCAGTAATCATTAATGTATTACACTGTGCCTCAACTTTCAGTTGTTGCCACTTGGATTTGTAATCTGTGTGCCTCAACAGTTTGTTATTAGTGAAAGGGAGGTTGAATTAAACAAAATACTGGACTGGTCAAAAGCAGGGGAACACACTGAGGTCATGTGCCTTCATGTGAGAAAAAGTCAAGAGTATGCCCTTTAACATGAGTTTAGAGATTACATAAATTCTCAAAACTAAAAATCCTTTGAATTCATTTTAGAGTCATTCATCCAGTAGTTTAAATCCACGGCCACTACCAGTTGGGAATACTATATGATAAGAGAGGTGACTAATTCAATAGAGGAATTGGGAAATGAAACCAAACAATGGGGGCAGTATAATAGAATATCAATTAACAATTTCTAAACTCAATCTTTACACCAATTAGATCAATGTCAGGGATGGGTTCTAGAGGCATCTGGAGGTGTTGTCATACTATTGCAGTCGCATCCCCACCTCCCTTCTTAAATGGTCTATTCCTGTTTAACATGTTATAGCCATTGAGTGTAGCTGCCAATATATCAAGCAAGGATTCATCTCTCAGACACGTTTCTGTTAGCAGCAATATCTCACGTTTGCTTTGCTCTAAAAAGGTGAAGATTTCAGTCTTATATTTACTTAGCGAACGTGTGTTAAGGTAATTAACCTCAGTAAGTCTGCAGCGCTAACAGTCAAGTCTCATCCTTCAGGCAAGATTTGTGTTTGCTACTGATATTTTTTAACATTGAATAAACTATCTGAAACCTTTTGCATTTTCATTATTGCTCACTGTAAAGGTGTTTGAACTCCAAGTAACAAATGTTGTACACTTAAAAAGCAGTTTATTTAGGAAAACTGTGTAAGGGACTTAGAAGACAAGTTCAGTGCTTTTTTAAAGCAATTAAGGGGCATATGTATACTCTGTGCTGTTTGTGTGTCATTTTTTTATGCAAAAACAGCGCAAACTTAACTCCATATTTATATTTTGGCACTAGACCCTTCCAGGGTCAAAATATGGGAGTTAAAGTCATTTTTTGGATGTGCGAACCCACCTTGCATTAATGAAATGCAAGATGGGCGTTCCCGTCCAAAAAAGGACCCTGAGCCTGTAGCGCCATATTCATCCCCCATGCAAAAATGGTGCACAGGTGGGAGGAGGGTTTAAATAATAATGTTGCTAAACCTGCTTAGCGGCATTATTTAACGCCTGGGTCAGACAGGCGTTAAGGTACCTGTGGACCCATTTCCGTGACCAAACACCATGGAATGGGCCCACAGGTACCCACCCCAAGCCCCAGGAACACCCACACCACAGAGACATCAGAGGATGGGGCACCTGACTACTCCAAGGAATTTGTTGTGGAAACAGACGCCTTAGGGCATGGAATAGGAGCAGTACTCTCACAGCTTAATGAAGAGGGCCTAGATCAATCTGTAGCCTTCATTAGCAGGAGGTTGCTTCCCAGGGAACGTAGGCGGAGTGCAATTAAGCGTGAAGCTTTTGCTGTGGTCTGTGTACTTAAGAAACTAAGGGCCCAATTTATACTTTTTTAGCACCACATTTGCGTCATTTTTGATACAAAAGCAGCGCAAACTTACAAAATATAATTGAATTGTGTAAGTTTGTGCCGCTTGTGCGTCAAAAAATGACGCAAATGCAGCACTAAAAAAGTACAAATCAGGCCCTAAGACCCTACTTGTTTGGGACTCTCTTCCGGGTTCAGACAGAGCACAGGCCCTTCAGATAGTTAATGCAGATGAGGGGTGAGAATCCACAATAGTTGAGGTGGTACACCGCCCTGGCACAGACCACACCAATGCTGATGGTCTGTCCAGCTTCTTCTGCCTTAGTGGTGAGAACTCCCATGAGGTTGGGTAGTTGCTCCCTACTTTCAGCTGGGAGAGACCACTGCTAAAGTTTGAATGTTCCCTGTATAAATTCTCTGTGTAAGTTGGCTTATCCCTGATTGGCATATTTGATTTACTAGTAAGTCCCTAGTAAAGTGCACTAGAGGTGCCCAGGGCCTGTAAATCAAATGCTACTAGTGGTCCTGCAGCACTGGTGTGCAACCCACATTAGTAGCCCTCTAAACAGGCCTCAGACCTGCCACTGCAGTGTCTGAGTGTGCAGTTTAAACTGCCAATTTGACTTGTCAAGTTTACCCACTTGCCAGGCCTAAACTTTACCTTTTTACATATGCAAGGCACCCCAGAGGTGGGCTCTAGGTAGCACCATGGGTGGGGTGCAGTGCATGTTAAAGGGACATGTACTGATGTGTTTTACATGTCCTAACGGTGAAATACTACCAAATTCGGTTTTGACTGTTGCAAGGCCTATCTCTCTCATAGATTAACATGGAGGCTGTTTTTAAACCATTAAAGCACAGATTCCCTTTAGGAGCAGATAGGAATGTGGAGTTTAGGGTCTCTGAACTCACAATTTAAAAATACATCTTTTGCTAAAGGTTGTTTGTAGACTGTGTGTTTGAAAGTGCCACTTTTAGAAAGTAGGCATTTTCTTGGTTAAACCATTCTGTGACTCTGCCTGTTTGTGGATTTCCTGTCTGGGTCAGTTTGACAGTTGGGCTGTTTGCATCTCTCCTCTAGACAATGACACAAAGGGAGCTGGGGTGTAGCCAGCACATCCTGTTGGCCATCTGGGCTAGAGGGGAGGAGTGGTCACTTACACCTGAAAGGGCTGTGCCTGCCCTCACACAATGCAGTTTCCAACCCACTGGTGTGTGTCTGGGGCCTGGCCTGGGCAAGGCAGGATCTTGTAAACAACAGAGACTTCTCTTTGAAGTAGGCCTACTTCAAAGGCAGAAAGGGGTATAAGAAGTGGACCCAAAACCCCTGAAAATCAGATTACTTCAAAATTACTTCGGGAACCAAGAGGAACCTCTGCCAGGGAAAGAGCTGGAGAAGCTGGAGGAGGAGAACTGCCCCTTTGCCTGTCAGTGTGCTTTGCTGGGTTGGCCTGCAGTATCTGCTACTGGCTGAGAGAGGACAAAGACTGACTTTTGTGTGACTTCCCACTGGTGAAAAACCTTCAAGGGTTTGAACTGAGCTTGCCTCCTATTGTTGAAGTGTCAGGGGCATCAAAGACTTCTCTCTGCCAGCACCTGGACTTTCTGCTGAGTCCTGCCCTGCCAAGTGGTGCTCTAACTTGCCCTTGAAAGGTGAAGCTGGTGGAAAAGGACAGGTATCCCTGCAAAGACCGCCATGCGAGGAAACATTTGACGCACCACTCGCCCTGCGGCTGATATACGATGCGCCGCAGCCCTCTTGGCTAAAATCGACGCTCCACCTGCAAAGCAGCTGGGAGATCGACGCAACGTGGCTGGGGAAATGACATGCAACATCCGCAGAGGCTGCTGTTAATTCCGCAAGGCCCCACGCAGCACAGTTTCTTGACACTGTGTGACCGGATTTCAGCGCAACATCGCTGGGTGCAGAAAATCAACGCAAAGCCTGCCCGGACCTGAGGTGCCTGTCCAGGATTGATGTATCGCTCTCTTGCGGGAGAGAAGACCCGACCGGAGGAGGAATGACGTACAGTCTTGCTTGTGAGTGAGAAATCGACACATCGCTGGCCTTTTTGACGCACACTCGCCGGTGTAGATTTATTTTGATGCTTCCCAAGTACTTTTGTGCAGTAACAGCATTCTCACTGTTTACTAAGGATTAAGACTCTTATTCTTTTTTTAATTCATATCTTGACTTGTGTATGTTGGATTTTTGTCATTTTGGTCTTGTTTTGTTTAGATAAATATTACCTATTTTTCTAAACCTGTGTTGTGTCATTTTGTAGTGCTTTCACTGTGTTACTGTGTGTGTTGGTACAAATACTTTACACATTGCTTCTGAAGTTGAGCCTGCCTGCCTGTGCCAAGCTACCAAGGGGTTGAGCGGGGGTTAACTGTGGGTGATTCTCCTTTGCCCTGACTAGAGTGAGGTTCTTTGCTTGGACGGAGGTAACCTGACTGCCAACCAAAGACCCCATTTCTAACATAAGTGAATACAAAGTGTGTACATCACCTAAATAAATGTTTTGATAGCAGACTTCCTACACTGAATATGCCATTAACCTAGTCCACTCACAGTCAAAAATGAGACTTTAACATAGTGTTTGGGATGTGACTATTTGTATAAATTGTTATGTCCCATAGTCCCAGCCCATCAGACTCTCCAGAAAAGGGTGAAACAAAATACTCCAAGGCCTGGATGAGGGGCGAGGGAGAAATGAACCTTATTTACTGCTTTGCTGCTGTGAGCCATGATGCAAGTATACAAAGAATACAGGAAGGCCATAACTCCTTTCTTCCACCCACCACTTGTGCAGGACCAAGGCATGACTACTAGAAACTCTCTATCCTGCTACTGTTGGTGGTTGGAGTTCCCTCTTGCCTTCCTAATCACCATACAAATTCATATGTGTGGGGGCACCATGCACACACACACACAAAAACACAACGATCTAAAGTCCCCGGTGCAGTAACCATATGCCATCATGCTCATCATTTTCCCATTCTGAGCACCCAATAAACTTTCCTATGAGGTGTAGATATGCCACAAGTCCCCTAGTAGGTGCTCTTTTTACCACAGGATATTGCACACTAACAGACTCCTAGACTCTTTTGGGTGCCAGGAATACACCCAAACTGATTCTCCTTTCATCATGCCTGTCTGCCTTCCCAATAATCATGACATGGCTAACAAATGGTGCCACTTTTTAGCTTTACCCTAATGGAGAGACTGCATACTGGCGTTCTCTGGGAAAATTCATGCAGTCTTTAATAACAGCCCCCCTGGATTCCTCCTCAGTGTAAGAGGTGTGTATAAGTCACCCTTGGGTATATGAGAGAATAGGTAACCCCCAGTTTGGGTCTTTGTATATGTATGTAGTCTCTAAGGATTTAGAGTGTTTCAAAAGATTTACTGATAGTCAGAGTATCTGTCACCATTTCCCTGTCAGTACCACTGCTCTACTCACCTTCCCCAATACCCCCATCCTTCCACCAGAAACCACTCTAAAGCCCGGGGTATATGTCTGGTTTCAAATTGATTAACTATTGGCGGAATAGTAAGGACTCTTTGCATGCACTTCCCCAGTACATCCCGTTTTCAGCATCCTGGAGTATCAACATGTGAACAAAGAGGGCTTGGCAGGGTTGGACTGCTAACCAAAAATGATGGACTGCCTGCCCATCTCACACATAATGTGTTCTGAGATACTGTTGAAGCAAAATACCACAGGGGCTGCTTGTTTCCAGTATGCAAAATACAGTTGACATTATGGGATATCTGCTAACCCAAAGAAACCGGGCTACAGTGCATCTTTGGTAACTGGTTACCTTGGAACTGTGCAATACCCACAGAAAGATGGGCCTTTAAATCATTGACTGCCTTCAAAACTTTCAATCTTAGTGGTTAGTTGGTTTGTGACAAACTGCAATAAAATCTGAACTTAAGCTGATCTATTTGGTTATTTTAGAGTTGACCTTATGACTTAGAAAGACTCTGTACACCTGTGGAGAGAAAGGCTGACACCAGAGGCAGGCTAAATAAACTATCTCTCCTAAATGAGTGGAGAATATTCCCCAGTCCTAAGGAAAATATATTGCTGATGCTGCAAACTGAAGACAAGAAGGAGTGACATGCAGAGAACATAATTATTTCATCCCAGATCTACATTGGCCCAGCCATCTGATATGATGCCACGAAGGGCATTGTTCTTCAGAGACTACCAAGACAGGATGCCTGCAACCACTGCCTCACTCTAATTAGACTGTGACAGTGAGTGACCTGTAAAGTGTGTGGTTAAGTGAAGATGCCACTGAAATGAACCACTAATGAAGAATGAGTTACCCATGGCCTCTCTCACTCCTTTGGCACCCCACCATCATCAGTGTGTCACTGTTTTGTGGTACACATGCTTTCTATTTGGGTCTGTCAGTCTCTGCATTACAGCTGCAACACCTCCTTCCTTCTATGGTGTCAATCCTGTGGGTGTTGGCCTGGGACTCTCTGGACTGATTCCTCCCACACCAATACCTCTGTTGATGGTGCTATGCTCTTTTGTGTGTGAAGGCTGCAACATTGCACCAGCACCTTGTGCCTGCCCGCATAAGTGGTGAGACCTCCTTGAAACTTACAGATATTCCTCTGGGCCACCTTGCCTGTACATGACTGCAACCAAGGGAGTCATGACTCTTTGAACTGAACCCTCACCTACAAGCACCTGTCCTCATCTGAGAAACAATAAGAAACCATGCCAGAGCACATGTGGTGGTCAACCACCAAAATTCTTATTTGTGATCCCAGAGAAAACCTGCAAACCTTTTCCTTTTTGTCAAGCAAATCAGATGGTGTGCTTTGGTTAGATACCTTTGCAAAACTGTATCCACATTTTCAAAAATGCTTAGTTCACTAGCATAAACCTAATACACAGTGTAAGTACACAGCCCCACTCAGGGTAGTCCATAAACTTCTAAACAATTCAATTTAACAGAAAAAAGCATTTTCTATTTTTATATAAGGCATAAAGTACCCAGTGCCATACATTATAAGGATATTGCAAGTAAAGTAACCAAGGAGTTCCATAACTATACAGAGGAAAGAGGCTAAAGGCAGAGTTCTTTATAAGGTTATGGAACTCTGAAATGACTTGTAATATGCTTAGCACGTAAACCAAGGGATACTTTAACACATATAATACATGGTCACACCATTACCTTTCCCATAAACCACTTAATACCTTGAGCAATAGGGATGCCCCCTCTTCTTTTTGCCCTGGCCCTTGAGCCTCTGGCACAACTGATTAGAATAGATCCTCTGTATCAAGGTTGGAGCTGGGGAAACGCATATGAAGATTGCATGGCTCTCTCTGCTGATGAAGTCTTGCTATACATGGCAGAACCCAGAGACCTGTCCCTCGAAGTTTTCACCTTCTGCGTTGCTATGAGGAGGCATCAGGGCTCAGAATGAAGCCCGCTAAATCGGTGCTGGTGCCCTTGGCACCATCATGGGACTGCTATGACTAGCAGGAGGTAGTGCCAATCCATCGGTTGAGTTTCAAATACTTAGACATCTAGGTGCCTCTCCTCCCGGAGCTAACTTGGTCTCTAAACCGCATGCCACTGATGTCTCGGGCCAGCACAGACTTACAGTGATGGCAAACACTGCCACTAAACATCTTAGGCCGTGTGGCACTGTATAAAATGATGATACTGCCCTGTATTTTATATGTACTTCAGAATTTCCTGTTCCAGATCCCACGCTCCTGGTTCCATACGCTAGACAGAACAGCAACCTCATTTCTCTGGCATGGCTCGAGACATCGAATTGCAGTGCAACACTGTCAGAGGGGGGTGTATGATGGGGGGGTGGGCATGGCCAACCGTTATTTATACTATTTAGGGACACAGCTCTTGGTCGTTCATGACTGGTTTAATGGGGATTGGGCCAACCCGGCATATCAAGTTGAACTAGCTTCACTTAGCTTCCCACAAATTTTAGACCTTCATGGATCTCCGATCCCCTGCGAGATGGACCCAGTGACTAGAGCGGTCTTTTATGCCTGGCGTACGGCCCTACAACGTACATGTTGGGACAATGTCATCACACAGCAGACTCCCTTGTGGCAAGGCATGTGGTTAAAAGAATCGACTACCCTAAGTGGGTTCGGCAGGTGGGACTTGTTGGGTATTTCACAGTTGGGTGATGCGTGAAGAGGGGTATCAATGCGGTCCTTTCAGGACCTACAGACTGAGTACCAATTTTCCCATACGCAATTTTACAAATACCTCTAGTTCACCATGCCCTGAATGTGCACCTGTCTCACACTGACACATGACCTGAATACAGTCCACTACAGGCCAAACTGCTTATGGGGGCTTTGGGATAAAAGAAGTGTCTCAAATTTATAAAATTTTAATTAATCATACCCGGGCTATCTAGCCCATCTCAGGGCTAGATGAGAGGGATGCCTGCTCCCTCTTGAGGAGACAGACTGGCAAGACGCACTGATGGCGCCAAGACTAATAGCAATATCGTCTAGACTGTGTTTGGTACAAATGTACTTTCTACATTGGTCATACCTCTCTCCTGTCCGGTTGTATCAAGCAGGTCTCCGTTCCAATAACCTCTGTCCCAGGTGCTCAGAAGAATCTGCAGGCTTCTTCGACATGGTTTGGAAATGCCCCCACATAGTTAAATACTGGGAAAAGGTATTCCAGGAGCTTAATGCCATGATGGGGCGGGAACAGCAGATGTCCCGAGAGTTGCTCTTATTAGCTTCAATGTAGGAAATGAAAAGGCTCGAGAGCAGACCGAACATTCGTAGGAACTGCCTGATGGTGGCTAAAAGAGGCATTGCACTACTGCTTTGTCCCTTCGGAAATGGAAACATGGGGTTGATTGGCGTGCAAGTCAGGAAAGATTGGTTTATGAGGCAAGGGGATGCCCACGTGAACACACAAAGGTGTGGGGGAAATGGTTGGGACTCCTCCTATGAACAATTAAGGGTGTGACACATTTGTTGTGTAACAGTTATAAGTCAATTGTGCACTTGGATGCTGTACTGAAGAATTCCCTGCTGCCTTTATGTTGTTTATTTTATGCTGACAACAAAAGTGCCAACCCATGTATTCCTTTTTTTCTTCTTTCTTTCTCATATAAAACCAATAAAAATTTGTTTACCAAAAAAAAAGGCCTTGAGTCATAGCTCTTTCATTTGAGCAGGTCCCAGACTAGCTTTCCCCTCCTGCTGCATCGCTCTCTCATGCTTTCTGTCTCATTTTCACTGCTTTAGCCCCCGTTTTTGAGTGCTTTTTCCTTTTTGCCTAGTTTTTACTGCTTCCTCCTTCTCTCCCCCTGTTTTTCTGACTGCTTTCTTCTGCTTTCTGCCTCATTTTCACTCCTTTCTCCTTCCTTTTCCCCAGTTTTCTGAGTGCTTTCTCCTTTTTGCCTCGTTTTCACTGCTTTCTCCTCCTTTCCCTCTATTTTTCGGAGTGTTTTCTCCTGCTTTCTGCTTCATACTGACTGCTTTCTCCTTCCTTTCCACTGTTTTTCTGCATGATTTATCCTTCTCTTTGCCTCGTTTTTAGTGATTTCTTCTCCTCTCCCCATTTTTCTGAGTGCTTTCTCCTGCTTTTTTCCTTGTTTTCACTGCTTTCTTCTTCCTTTCCCTGTTTTACTTAGTGCTTTGTCCTGCTGTTTGACTCATTTTTTCACAGTTTCTCATTTTTTTCTCCATTGCCGCTCCTGCTTGTTGTCTGTCTTCATTCCTAGACCAGCCCACTGCCTCCCAGCGCCCATCCCTTCTCTCAGGACCTACTTAATGGAGGCCTGAGCGTCACCCCATTGAGCAGGTCCCAGGCCAGCTCTCCTGTGCTGCTGCATCGCTCTCTCCTGCTTTCTGCCTTGTGTTTACTGCTTTATCCTACCTTTTCCCCATTTTTCTGAGTGCTTACTCCTCTTTGCCTCATTTTTACTGCTTCCTCCTCCTCTCCCCCATTTTTCAGCGTGTTTTCTTCTGCTTTCTGACTCATTTTCACTGCATTCGCCTTCCTTTGCCCCCATTTTTCTGAGTGCATCCTCCTTATCTTTGCCTCGTTTTTATGGCTTTCTCCTCCTCACCCCAAATTTTTCTGAATGCTTTCTCCTTTTGTTCCTTGTTTTCACTGCTTTCTCCTTTCCTCCCCCTTTTTTGAGTGCTTTCTTCTGAGGCATTTGCCTCTTTTTTTCCACTGTTCATCCTTTTTTCCCCATTGCTGCTCACGTCTGCTGCCTATTTTACCACCTCCCACTTAGCTGCGTCACTGCCACCTCATCTTTAGCACTGAAGCAACCAATAACACCAGTGTTAACGCGTTCCTTTATGATAATTTATTACACATCAGGACTCGTTTTAGGCCAATGAATCTTTTGACCCAGTTGAGAGACACCTTAGGACGAGATAACTAATCAATATGTCAATCAATACGTCTATGATGTCATCAATATTTATCACAACAATACATTTCACTTTAGTCAAAGTCATTAATCAATTCAAAGCCACTACCGTGACCTTGCAGTCATGAATAACCACACCAGTTTTGTAGAGTTTTATGAGTTTTATTCCCTATTGGTTACAATTCTAAAAGCAGATGCGTTAATCTCAAAACCAAGAAACATAATAGCATAGTCACGATATGGCAACTTTGATAAGATTTCATTAAGGGGAAAATCACAAACATCAGAACATAACACGACGTAAACAGAGATCAATTTAGCAGAGTGTCAATAATGCGTCAGTTCAACAAAGCATGGTTTCGGTCATTTGTCTATTTGCGTCAGTTTAGTGAACACCTTGTCCTAACCACTGATTAGCATTAGCAGAATATGTGACAGAACAACTAGGTCCTAAACAACTGTAGCCTAAACCACTACTGCTAAACAACTAAAAAGTCTCTACAACTAAGTACTGAACAACTACTGTCTGAACAACTACTGTGTCTGAATAACAATTGCCTGAACAACTAATATATATATATATTCTAAACAACTAATAAACCATAAAAACCAAAAGGAAAACCTTACCTTAAAATTAGTTGTTCAGGCAATTGTTATTCAGACACAGTAGTTGTTCAGACAGTAGTTGTTCAGTACTTAGTTGTAGAGACTTTTTAGTTGTTTAGCAGTAGTGGTTCAGGCAAGTAGTGGTTTAGACCTAGTTGTTCAGGATGTTTCCCGCATTAGCATGTTGGGCTTCATGTAAAACAATTTAGAACACCAATTTGGAAAACATCTAACTATAGTCTCTGTCAAAAGTAAGCAGTTGGTACCTAGAAAGGAAAAGCAAACAGACAAATGACAAACGCATTGTCATAATTACCCTCCAAGGTTTAGGTCAGCACACAGGTTCAATTTTCGTCTTCAGGACATGAGTCAAATCACCATCAGTCAGAACTCAGCTCCGGGTCAAAATGGGCACTTCCCTCATAGGGAGGTAAAGTGTAAATGGGCAATCTAAGGACGAGGATGGTTCTAAGCAAACCACGAAGTCACCAAACAGAGTGACAAAGTTTCTGGATAAAATAAATTTTGTATGAGAGCCAAGCAGCTAAGCTTCGGCTCATGCTAACTTAAGGCCTACAAGGATTTCAGCACAAATTCAATAGCGTAATCATTAATAATTAGTATAAAACGTATTCAATATAATATTTCATAAACATTTTAGTCATCATTATTAGTCCACGTATACATTGGCAGCCACTCCCCGTGGTCACATTTCAAGTGCGTGTTTAAGCAAAATTACTACATTTGTTTCTATATGGCATTATCACACATCAATTCATAAAACATTTCATGTTAATATAGATTATATAAGCTACGCTCTCTCAGTCCCTCCTCTGATGACGTTCGTCATCACACAAACCTTTCCCTTTTGACCTTTCACTTTTAATTTTTCACCTTGTGCATAATGCGCATTTCAACATCTTGGGCCAGATGTAGGAAGCCTTTTGCGCGTCGCAACCTGCGAAAAATGCAGTTTGCGACGCACAAAAGGCCTAACGCGATGCACAGCCTCAAATTGCGAGTCGGTACCGACTCGCAATTTGAGGCTGCGACTCGCAAATAGGAAGGGGTGTTCCCTTCCTATTTGCGACCGCTTCGCCATGCTGAGTTGCTTTGTGACCGCGAATGCGGTCGCAAACCAACTCGCAGTTACCATCCACTTGAAGTGGATGGTAACTCATTCGAAAAAGGGAAGGGGTCCCCATGGGACCCCTTCCTCTTTGTGAATGCCCCAAAAAATATTTTTTCAGAGCAGGCAGTGGTCCTATGGACCACTGCCTACTCTGAAAAAAACGAAACCAAATGGTTTCGGAAGTTTTTCCTTTTGCAGCTCGTTTTCCTTTAAGGAAAACGGGCTGCAAAAAGAAAAAAAAAACTGCTTTATTAAAAAAGCAGTCACAGACATGGTGGTCTGCTGTCTCCAGCAGGCCACAATCCCTGTGAGTGCATTGACTCGCTATGGGGTCGCAAACTGCGACCCACCTCATTAATATTCATGAGGTGGGTCTTTGCGACCCCATAGCGAGTCGCAGAAGGTGTCTGAGACACCTTTCTGCATTTCGTTTTGCGAGTTGCAATTTGCGAGTCGCTATGACTCGCAAATTGCAAGTCGCAAAAATCTACGTACCTACATCTGGCCCCTTGTCCCTTGTGTGAATTCTCCCAAATTTCATTAAACATTTTCTCTCTTTCGCTTTCCTCATTCTTCTTATTCCTCTTTGTCCAATTTCTTCTAATTTTGTCATTAATTTTGCATGCTCCCCATAAACCTAATAAACAGGCCAGAAAAATTAATAGACCCCCTAATATTTTTGCAAGAACCCCATTCCAAATGTTGCTAAATCAGCTCCCTACTCTGGCAATTCCTTTTCCCACTTTCTCCCACACTCCTGGTTCCTTCAAATCCTTCAAATCTGCACTATCTCTAGTTAGGTTAGTAAGCATACCTCTAATCTTCTTACTATTATCGGGTATATAAGAGCAACAATGACGCTCGTTTAGCATCTTGCAGACTCCGCCGCTCTTTGCTAAAGGAATGTCTAAAGCAAGCCGATTTTTAAGAGTCTTAGCTCTTTCCGCAGCAAGTTCAGCATCCATCAGGAGTATAGCCCCTGTAAAATTTGTCAACATGTTATCCACAACAGTAGACAACTTTCAAATCTTTATGGAGTTTAAGATAACCCCTACTGAAGGAATTATGGCTCCAAATATGTCACCAACGACAGCAGCCGCTGTCTCTCGTTTTTGTCTAGCATGTTGTAATTCAGACGTTTTAGGAATTTGCTTTAAGTCATCAATCTGGTAAATCTTTGGGAAAACTATTCCCAAATAACATGTCCCGTACTATCCCTTAGGGAGTCGGTAATAAGCATTAAGTCCACAGATATAATAGATCCCAGGGATCGCTGGGTCCTGTCCATTTAACATGAATGTCCACTTACTCTGAAACAAAAACACATGCCTGCATTCACTTGTTCCCACAAATAAAGTGTCATGTTCAGATTTCGGCCTATATATACAAAGCCTTCCTACATGTAATGCATCTATAGCTAATTTGCCTTGCGTCTTTATTGCAGTGTAAGCATAATCATTTGCATATGTGCGTTTCTCTAGCCCCTTTTCTAGCCGCTCTTTCAAAGCTTTGCGTCTATCATCAGTGTGATCTAAGAAGCTTTTCTCTACAGGTGTCAATAAGCAAGTCAGATTATTGCGATGTGCATAAGCTGTCCCAAATGTAAGCGTCGGTTCAAAGAAACCTCTAACTAATTTTATACTATGTAATTTTATACTATGCTCCTTAGCTAACTTGTTCAGAAACTCAATCACTGGCACAAAAGAAAACACCACATCCAAATTTGAATAAAAATATTGCTCATGCTCTTGATTATAGAATCTTGTTAGTAGCGAACTACAACTTATCCCGTAAGTTAGTAGAAGACTATGGTAGGTGACCCCTTCTTGTACTGATGAAGGGATCTTTGTGCACACATAACAGTTCTTTGCATCCATGGTTTCAACATACTCATTCAGCAAGCGATAGAAGACATTAGTGGAGAGTTCCCCTTTTGAGTTAGTTCCCTCATGCAAGTGTTTTGTATCCTGCTCAAACTTTTCCCACGGTGTTAGTGTTGTAGTCTCAGGTTTTGAAGCATTGTTAGTCGCTTTCTTATCCAACCACGGCATTCACACAATCACACCTACAATTATTATCCCACACACAATACCTAATATAATACTTAACCAACCACACACTTTACCCTTCTTGCTACTACCTCTAATATAAGCCATGGTCTGTAAAGAATCAGATAGCAGAATAACTCAAAGTAAACAATCAACTTGAGGACAATTTAAAAGCTCTCTCTTTTTTTTCTTTCTTTTTTTTCTTGATGCAAAGTCTCTCTTTCTCTCTGTGTGTATTTACAGCTTTTCACTCACTCCAGGACCCTTTTGTCAAATCAGGTTAGCAGCTTGTCATAATCGGGTTTCAAAGTCAATTCAGGTTATCAGTGTCACATCCGGTAGTTTATAAGTCTTTTTCTCAGTTTTCCAGCTTTCAATTTCAATTTTAATTTCAACTTTAGCACAGTCTCTTTCTCTGTTTGAATTCAGGTACCGTAATATTGGCCTGGTACTTCTCGATCAAAACAGAATGCTAAGAATTCTTGTTGCCATTCAGATGTCGTTGCATATGCCCATTCAGGACCTGCGTACCTTCTATTTGCAGTTCTTTTTCTTTTCAATCTGCGCTCGCCTTGCAATTCTCCTTCACTTAGATCCTCTACTCGGGATGTATCAGTTTCTTCTGTTATTATTTCACCTGGTGCGACCTTTTCTTTCGCAGCCTGTTTCTCTGGCCAGTTATCTCCTGTATGCGTCTTCTTCCTGCTTGTCCTTTCAAGATGCTAAACAGCACCCTCCTCTTGTGCTATGGTGTTTTCTCTTGATGGACCTGCAACTGGCTCAGGGGATGCCGGTGTGCTTTGATCTCTCTCTACTATTTCCCCTTCTTCTTCTTCTGGATCTATAATAGGTTCAAGCTGTAACCCGTATCCGTCTACTTCTGGGAGAACTTCTCCTTGATTTAGTTCTCCTGCTACCTCTACTGAGATAGGCACACTGTCACCTCTCTCGAACTCGTTTACTGTTTGAAGGACTAGGCTGTTCTCAGTGTGCTCTCCTACAGTCTCAGTTCCCCCTTGGCTGTTTTCTGTCTCTGAGACTTCCTTCTCTGGATTTGCTGAATCGGAAACTTCAAGTTCCTCATCAGTCGGACAGGTTACCTTCTTTGTGTGACTGGCATGTATCCAGTTTGGAACGCCTGCACATTTCACAGCAGTGGTTGTTGTCAGTATTACTTGATATGGCCCCTTCCAGCACGGCTCCAAACACAACTTTCTCACGTGCTTCTTGACAACCACCCAGTCACCGGTTTACTGGGTGTGACCTGGATCACTGATCGGTGGCAATGTGTTGGCTTCCACCTGGTGAGAAAAAGAGTGAACCACATCAGCCAAACCTTTGCAGTAGTCCAACACCATATCATCCGTGATATTCACAAGAGCATTTGCAGGTACTGCGGGCAGCCTCATAGCTCTGCCCATGAGGATCTCACAGGGTGATAGTCCTGTCTTCTTATCAGGGGTGTTCCTCATCGACATCAGCACTAAGGGCAATGCATCTGGCCATTTCATATTGGTAGCTGCGCACATCTTTGCTATTCTCGACTTCAAGGTACCATTCATTTGTTCTACTAGCCCTGATGCTTCAGGGCGGTAGCTACAATGCAGCTTCTGTTCAATGTCTAATGCAGCATACAGGAGCTTAATCACCTCATTGTCGAAATGTCTGCCCCTATCTGATTCCAAAGAGACCGGAAAACCGAACCTGGATATTAGTTTTCTAAGCAGCAGCTTTGCAACTGTGAGACTGTCATTTCTACGTGTGGGCTAAGCTTCAATCCAGTGGCTGAAAACACACACAATCACCAACACGTACTTCAATCCTCCACAAACAGGCATCTCAATGAAATCCATTTGCATCTTGCTAAATGGACCGCCAGCTCTCCCTATGTGGCTCAAAGTTACCACAGTCCCTTTTCCTGCATTCATCTGTTGACAGATGATGCACCTGTGACAAGTAACCTCTGCGGCTTGTCTGAATTTCGGGTTAAACCAGTCAATCTTGAATGACCTGATCATTGCATCTCTCCCAAGATGTGCCTGTCCATGATAAAGCCTTGCGAATTGTGACAAAAGACTGTTGGGCAAAACCAGTTTCCCCTCCTCTGAGACCCATAAATCATCAGCCCTTTGTACACATTGCATTCTCTGCCAGGAGCGCTTCTCCTCTCTGCTAGCACGACCCTGTAGTGTTTTTAGCTCATCTAGTGTATCAACCACCCTTAATGCAAAGTTCAAGCATGTTTCATTTTCAGTTTGCGGTAACAATTCCCACTGATCCTTGAACGATATACAGTTCAATGCGCAAAACCTTGCGACTTGATCTGCATAGCCGTTTCCCATGGACACAAAGGGGGTCATTCCGACCCTGGCGGGCGGCAGTCGCCGCCCGCCTGGCGGAAACCGCCATATGGCCGCTCCGTGGTCGAACGACCGCTGGGGCCATTGCGACCTTCCCGCTGGGCCGGTGGGCACTAACATTGTTAGCGCCCGCCGGCCCAGCAGGAAGGCGGCCTGCAACATTGAAGCCGGCTCCGAATGGAGCCGGCGGTGTTGCAGGTGTGCGACGGGTGCAGTTGCACCCGTCGCGCTTTTCACTGTCTGCTAGGCAGACAGTGAAAAGCAGGCTGGGGCACTGTTAGGGGGCCCTTGCACTGCCCATGCCATTGGCATGGGCAGTGCAGGGGCCCCCAGGGGCCCCAGGACACCCGTTCCCGCCATCCTGTTCCCGGCGGTAAAAACCACCAGAAACAGGCTGGTGGGAAGGGGGTCAGAATCACCATGGCGGCGCTGCTTGCAGCGCCGCCATGGCGGATTCGCCCAGCCGGGGGAAATCCGGCAGAAAACCGCCGGACCCGGTTTTCTGACCGCGGCTTTACCGCCGCTGTCAGAATGGGCAGGGAAGCACCGCCAGCCTGTTGGCGGTGCTTCCGTCACCCGCGGCCCTGGCGGTCTATGACCGCCAGGGTCGGAATGAGGGCCAAAGTCTTGTGACTTAACATGAGCATTGCATTTCACCACGGCAATTTCAAGAGGTAACTGAATCGCATGTAACAAGTCCTTAATGTGTTCGCCGTTTTTCACTGGAGAACCAGAAGAGGTCATGAAACCTCTCTGTGACCACAATTGGCCAGAATCATGTACAATTCCAAATCCATATCTGCTGTCAGTATAGATAGTGACTCTCAGATTTTCAGCTGCGTGGCATGCCTTAGTAAGGGCAATTAATTCTGCCACTTGTGCAGAATACACTCTCTCGAGCCAGGAAGCCAGGAAGCTTCAATGATACCGGCTATGGTACACACAGCATAACCAGCTCTCAGCATTCCGACTGAGTCTCTCAAACAGGATCCATCAACAAACATAATGCAGTCATTTTCTTTTAACTGCGTATCTTGAATGTCAGGTCGGGGCTTGGTACATAGTTCTGTTACCTCAAGACAATCATGCTCCACTTCCTCTTCATTATTAATCTCGGTACTCTCAACAGGAAGTAGAGTTGCTGGGTTCAATATAGTACATCGCTTCAATGAGACATTAGGCGACCCCAAAATGATTGTATCATATCGGGTAAGTCGGGCATTTGTCATGTGCTGGGTTTTAGTTCGAGTCAACAGAATTTCAACTGAATGTGGAACCATTACTGTTAAGGGATGTCCCATCACTATGCCTTCACACTGCGTGAGGCTTTGACCAAGTGCTGCAACTGTGCACAAACAACCCAGTAAGGCTGCTGCGACGGGGTCCAGGGTAGCTGAAAAATATGCTACAGGGCGGTTTGCACCTCCATGGACCTGTGTCAAGACAGACAAAGAACAAGCATCACGTTCATGACAAAACAGTAGAAAAGGCTTTGTGTAATCAGGCATACCCAAAGCTGGTGCCCTGCACGTGCACTCTCTTAATTCCATGAATGACTCAAGTTCTTCCTTGGACAGAGTTATGGTAAACAGGTCATCTTTAGTTTCTTTGCCTGTCAGCTTTATCAGTGGTTTGGGGATAATTGAGAAGTTGGGTATCCAATGGCGACAGTAGCCCACCATTCCCAAAAACATCCTAACATCTCTCTTTGTTGTCGGGGGGGTTCATCTGCAGAATAGCTGTCACTCTTTCCTTTGATATTCTCCTGGACCCTCTCTCAATCAAGTGTCCTAAGTACTTCACCTCTTTCTGACAGTACTGCAGCTTCTTTGGTGACACTTTATGTCCGTTCTTTCCCAAATGATTCAGTAAGGCAATTGTGTCATACCTACAGTCATCTTTTGTCCTGGACATAATCAGCAAGTCATCAATGTACTGCACTAGAGTCGAACTGAAAGACAGTACTAAGGATTCTAAGTCCTTTTTCAATATCTGATTGAAGATGGACGGTGACTCAGAAAACCCTTGAGGAATTCTGCACCAACTGTACACTTTGTCCAGGAATTTGAAACTGAATAAAAACTGGCTGTCCTCATGAAGAGGCACCGAAAAGAAGGCTTGTGACAAATCTACAACAGTGAACCATTCAGCATCACACGGAACCTGAAACATGATCACTGCTGGGTTTGGCACTATGGGGCAACATTTTACCAGAATCTTGTTTATTTTCCTCAAATCCTGCACAATTCGAACCTTTCCACAAGGCTTTTTCAGACCCATTATTGGTGAATTATATGGGCTGCTCAACACCTCTTTTAGAACTCCTTGTTTTACAAAGTCCTCAATTACCTGCGACACCTGAATAAGGACATCTTGTGCCATGTGGTACTGCGGCACCTGGGGAAACACTGCATTTGGTTTCACTTGTACTTTAACTGGTTCCACTCCTTTTATCAGTCCCACTTCCTTTCCTGTCCAGTCCCACACTTTCTCTGTCACCGTTCCCTGTAACTCAGCTGGTAAGTCAGTCACTGTAAGCATCGGGAATACATTTATTAGAGGGTAATCCTCATTCGCGGTCTCTGTCTCTAACTCTGAGAACTGACCATCATCCCCTTCATCATCACTGTTTCTCTGCGCCTCAATTCCATCATTGGAACAGGTAATCAAACATTTCGTTTTGAACAGTAAGTCTCTTCCCAGTAGGGACACGGGACTTGAATCGTAGACTACAAACTTATGCAGTCCCTGAAAGTTGCCAATCTCAACTTGCACCGGACCTGTAATCGAATTTGTCAAGTACTGGTTTGCTACTCCTACCACTCCTATGGTACGTCCTGAAAGTGGTAGTTTTGGAACCTCTGCACTTCTGACTGTAGAGCGTGTAGCTCCGGTATCAACCAAGAATGAAACCTTTCCCTCTACATAGGGTCCTCTCTGATCTACTTCTAGGGACGCTGCAAGCCTGCACTCTTCGCTGTCTGAACTGTCATCGGACCATTCCTCATTCATCCCATCTTCACCATGCAATGGGAATTGCTGCACTGTATTATTTTGACTCACTACTTGACCTGTGACCTGCTGAGGAAGGATCACCTGTTGCTGTCCCATTGGAGCTAATGGTAATTGCATTTGCTGTCTAGGTACCATGGGAACCTGCTGTTGTACCTGCTGCATTTGGTCTGGTTGAACACGCGGCATCTGCATTTGCTGCATGGGCTGTAGCCCTTGCATCTGAACCATGTTATTTTGAAGTTCGGATTTTGACTTCTCAATTTTGGACCTCTCACATTTTGTAATGTACCGACATTAGTGCTTTGTTGAACGACACCATCCTGCACCACATTTGGGCATTCCCACTTCCAATGCCCCACGCCCCCGCACACGTGACATGGTGCCATCTTTTTCATTCCTTGCGCATCATTTTGAATCACCACAGTATTCAAATCTGAACCGCCATTCACAAAACCTCGACCTCTGCCTCTCGGCTGCGCCTGAAACACAACATTCCTTTGTGGCTGCTGCTGAATCATTTGCTGGATTCCATTTCCCTGCATACCTGCCTGTGCTGCCCTTATCTGCATCACCATCACTTTCTCCTTCAGTTTTCTCTGCTTTAGCTCAATCTCGTCACTGCAGTATTTCGCGTACTGCAACACCTCATCAATCGGCTTCGCTTGCCAACAGATCAAATGATTCTTAATCATCTGGCTAACCTCTGGTCTTAACCCTTCAACAAATCTGAACACGAGATGGTTCATGTCTTTTGGTTCAATGGTCTCAGTGCCACTGTAATGATTGAATGCCTTCAACAACCTCTCATAGTAAGCATGTATCGATTCTTTAACCTCCTGTGAGATCTGGTCGATTTTCTGCCAATCAGTCACTTTCGGCGACACTTTCTGCTTCAAAAACTCAATTACTTTGTGATAATACTTCATCACCTCCTCAGAGGGTGCTCCGGTCACCTTATCCCTTGCCGGCTCCTGTGTCGGCCAGTCTACACCTCTCTTGCACTCAAGCCATGAGTCGGGCGGAACAATGATCTCAAACAAGGTATTCAAGTCTTCCCAGAGACACTTCGTAAGCTTCACAAACCTATCTGTTTGCTGATACCACTCTATCGGCTTCTCCCTCAACCTGGAATAATCATTCGTGAATGACAGTATGTCTCCCCTAGTCCACGGTACATGGATCAGAACCCCACCAGCTGTTTCTCTCATGGGTAACATCTTTACTGATTCCGTATCTGGTGAAGCTTTAGTCTGACTTGATCCCGGACTATCACTTTTCTCCTTATCTCTTTTCTTTTCCCATCTGCCGTCCCACTTTTCTAAGGCTCCCCTAATCTGAGCACTTTGCAGTATTTCCTTTAGATGCGCTTTCATTCCAGCAGACCTCATGTGCTCAAAGTCCTTTGAGTCAAAGTCTAACCTATAGCTTCTTTTCAAATGTTTAGTATTCTCAATATTGATATTGTATTTTTTCTGCCAGGTTCGCCAACCTCTGATTTACCTTACCTACTTCTTTAGTGATTTTAGGGCACAGATATCTCAATTCTGCTTCTGTGTATGACTCTAATCTATTTCCCCCCATTGTTCTTTCCACCAATTCAGCAGACTCTGATCCCGCAAAGTTCTCCAGTCTCACAAAGTTCAGGTAATCATCTTTCTCAGACCTTTCTAACTTTTCTACAGTTACTGCAGCTTTTGGAGCGTAAGTTTTTTCTAACCACTCATTCAATTGTTGCACCGTAAAACCTTGCAGTGAAATATTCCCTGCATGCATCATTGGTGACTGTGAAGCATTCGTACTTATTGTCTGTGGGGTTAGTACTCCTAGCCCTGCCTGTCTCATTGCCTCCAATGGTGCTTCAACCGGGCTAAGGTCTAGCAAAGACCTCGGTCTTTCGACCACTTGCCCTCCTGGGGCCATTAACTGGGGAGTTCCTATGGACCCTCCTCTTATTGCATCTTGTGTCATTACTCCCTGATCACACATGCCAGGCTTACCTTGTGCATACAATGGCACCGGTGGACCAACGGTAATTGGCAATGATATAGCGGCAGGTGTCTGACCTGGTCCAAAACTCCGTGGAGGAGCAACTCCGAAAGTTTGATTCTCTGAAGCTGGGGCAGGTACTAATGGAGGTCCTGCTGCTGGATTATATCCTGGTATCAACTGTTGCTGCGGCTGGGGCAGAAATTGTGGAGTTGGCTCAATCTGCACTAACCTCGATTTCGTATATATCGGGTCTGGCGGCACTATCAGATTTGTAGTAGTCTCTAGTACTGGGACGTCTGGATAGATTCTCTGTATCTGCGATGGAGGTTGCAACTGTATCTGCATGTCTGGCGCCGTGGGTACACTGACACCATTCTGTATCAAACCCGTATCACTAGTCTGTGCTGTATCAGTAACTCCCTTCTCCTGCGTCTGGTTCCCAGGACCTGCACTAGTGCTCTGGACATTGTCACTTACCGCATAAGGTAGCGGGCAATCATGTAATATCTGATTTAGGAACTCTTCATCGTCTGAATCATCTTCTTCTATCCAAGATCTCTTAGTCTCTTTAGGCTTATTAGAGCCCTTGTCTGTCTTACATGTGGCTTTCTTCCCCTGCGTCTCGTCTCCCTGTGCTATTGCTGGGAACAATTTGAGTCAACTATTCCTCGTCTCCACATTTTGCTCTCATTGTCCCATCTAGCTTCCGCTAAAGTCTTTTCTGCCCTTTTTATCCTCCTTTGGAATTTTTCTTGTCTCTGTTTAATAGCCATCAAATCCCAAATTGGTAAAGCCTCATACTGAGCTGACCTCGGAGGTGGCTTCTGTACATTTAACATCTACCTCAAATTCTCTAGAACTCTCGTATTGAACGTTCTGTGTTCCGGAAACGCCAAACATCCCTCCTTTTCCGTCAATTTGTGCCACTGTTTCATCCATAAGCAAGGCGCAACACCTTTTTCCTCCATGACTATATAAGCTGGAGTACCCTCTGGCGGTGTAGGCTCTCCTTCACTCGCCATAATGGATGCGTCTCCTTTTAGAGCGCTCTTAAAAGCTTTGATAAAATTCATCTTTGCGTCTTTTCTTTTGTTGTATTTAATCAGAAAGTGACTTTAATTCCCAGGACACTCCTCACCCATCTTTTTCAACCTATTGCCTCTCACGGATTGCAGCCAATCCGTGCACGACCCCTCTCGGCAACTGACCTATCTCAGCGTGGCACCACTGACGTCACACTCACACACACTACAGCTGACAAAGTCTTGCGGCTCGTCCGCCCCTCACTAGATTCATACCAAACTAATGCAAAATTACTGCGAGCACCTTTAACGACAACAACACAATTTTGCCAGTTTACTACAGGAAGGGTAACACATTTGCTTCAGAACTTTACAGAGATTTCACTTGAAGCCTCTGCCGCTACTCTCTCCTTCTCAGTTCCCGCACCCGCAAGCAGAATTCGACCCGCAAATCCTACTCTCGACTTGTCAATGGTTTGCTCTAGTGCACTTTAGAACTTGCCAAATCTCCATCGAAGGTTTCACACATACAATTTGACTCACCTGTACTGAACCAACAAGCATGAAGGCGTATTTGCTATCATCTACAGGGACACCATCTGCTGCACGACATCTCTTGATCCCAACACCAGTAATGGAACACCGGAACTTCCAACTGTACACAGATAGAAAAAGCACCATCAGAGGCACCCTTGTCTAAGGACTACCAGGATCATGCCCTAGCTTTCGCATTGCCATCCTGGAACTCATTGCCCAGTGAGAAATCGACTCGGAGCACTACATATTCCTAGTGTATCTCAACTTCCACTTCGATGACCCCAGCAACGCCAGTTCCACCAACCTCCTGGAAAACATGAGCAACATTGTCTCAAGCAGCTCATTACCGATCCTGCCCACATCACAGGGCACACTCTCAACCTCATCTTCACCTCCAATAACAGTCATGTACTTCCACACCACATCACTCACCTGGTCCTACCACCACAGCATGCACTTCACCATCTCAGGATCCACCTACCCCCGCACGGTCCCCCCAGATCCATGCCAAGAAACTGGAAAAAGACCAGTGGAATGACACTCTCTGCTCCCACCTCCCAGACTCTACACAAGACCCTGAACAAGCAGCAAAGAGCTTATTCCAGTGGATCACAGAATGCATTGGCACCATCACCCCCACCAAGACAGCCAAGGTCACAGAACAAAGCAAAAGAGCAAGCTGATTCACAGAGGAACTGCACTCCAGCAAATGCATCTACCGACAACTTGAAAGGAATCAGCGCATCAGCAAAAAGACAGAAGACTACACCCTTTCAGGACCCCTCTCAACCAGTACCACCTCCTCCTGAAGGAAACTAAGAAGAACACACTAGCAGACCGCATCAAAGCCAGCACAAACCGCAGCAAAGAACTCTTCACCATTGTGAAGGAGTTCACCAATCCTGCAGTCACCAAGAACGACATCACTCCCTCTCAGGAACTGTGTGACAACCTCGAGGACTTCTTCCACAATAAGATATCGGTCAGCTATTAAAATTTTGAATGCCAACCCTCTGCCACAGACAGCATCAACCAGCTCACACGCATGAACACAAACCCCTAACACCTTCTCAGCCACTAGGAATTCCTCACCACGTATGACACTATCTCCATCACGAACTCCGTGCACTTGGAAGCACCCACAGGCCCTTGCTCCCATCATATTTTCAACCTCAGAAGTAAGACAATCAGCAACGAGCTCAGGAAGGTCCTGAATACCTCTATCACAATGGCCTCCATCCTGGAGGTGTGTAAACACGTTGAAGTGAGGCCCATCTTGAAAAAAACACCCACCAACCCAGCCAATTTGAAGAACTACAGGCCCATCTCTCTGCTCCCCTATCCAGCAAAAGTCCTTGAAAAAGCGATTAACCAGCAACTCATCCAACACCTAGATGACCACAACTTTCTGGACCCCTTCAAATCCATATTTCGAGCTAACCACAGCATGGAGACAGCTCTGATTACAGCCACAGATGACAATAGAGCCCTCCTGGACCATGGGTAAACTGCAGCTCTCATCCTCCTGGCACTATCCACCATGTTTGACACCATCTCCCACTACATCCTGATCAACAGACTACATCACATCAGGATTCAAGGAAATGCCCTCAAATGCATCACCTCATATCTCATCAGCAGAACCCAAAGGATCCATCTCCCGTCGTTCACCTCAAAGCCCCAGAAGATCATCTGTGGAGTCCCCCAAGGATCGTCCCAAGGCATGACCCTTTTCAACACCTACATGACCCCCCTGGCCATCACCATCCGATCACATGGACTCAACATAATTCCCTACGTTGACAACACACTGCTCATTCTCTCACTGACTGGAGATCCCTCCACCACAAAAGCTAACTTCTGCAGATGCATGATGAACATAGCCGACTGGATGAAGAACAACGTTTCAAACTCAACATCGAAAAAGTGGAAGTCCTCATCTTTGAGAACAACACCTCACAATGGACTGACACATGGTGGCCGGCGAATCTTACCACACCCTTGCCCCAACAGACCACACCCGCAACCTCTGCATCCTTCTGGATAGCAAGTTATCCATGAAGAAACAAGATGAAACAAGATGATGGAGTCTCAGCCTCCTGGTTCCACACCCTTTGCATGTTCTGCAAGATCGTCAGGTGGCTCCCAGCAAACACCAGAAGGACCGTCATGGCCCTCATCACCAGCAGACTGGATACGGAAACACGCTCCCTGTAGGAATCACTGCACGCCTCCTGAAGAGACTCCAGACAATAGAGAACTTAGCAGCAAGACTCATACTTGACCTCCCCCGAAGGACCCACATCACACCCCATCTCAAGAAACTACACTGGCTCCTGATTCAGAAGAGATACCAGTTCCAGATGCTAATCCACAACTACAAGGCCCTACACAAAGAAGGACCAGCATACATCAACAATCACCTGACCTTCCACCAACCAACCAGGCACCTCTGATCAGCTTCCCTCTCCCTCAAAGACAACCCACGAATCTGTCGAGCCAAAAGCAGAGGACACTCCTTCTCACACCTGGCAGCCAAGGCTTGGTACAACCACCCCTGCACCTCATGGCTGCACCGTCACTCCAGCGATTCAGAAGAGAACTAAAGACCGGCTGTTTGAATAATCATACCTCCACACAGCAGCATACAGCTCCAGTACCCCGAGACCCTCACAGGTAATTTGCTGTACTCTAGAAATGTTTATGTATAATGTGGTTTGTTTGAGCATGTTTGCAAAAATGAAGAATCAAAATAAAACCCTCAATGCAAAATTAAACACATCAAAAACTTGATATTATAGAAACCGTACAACACAAGTTTGTGTTTTTCTAAAAAAAAAAAGATGCAGTAGCTCAGAATGTGTAGAAATATGCAGAAAATTATGGATTTTCTCTATCTAAGGAGTGCAAAAAAATAAACATATTCTTTCTGCTTGTCCTTGTAAGCTATTAAAATAGGGCAGAAGAAAGAAAAACAAAGTTCTGTTTTCATTGCTTTAAACAGCTGCTTCAATTATGCTTTGTGACCTGACCTGTCTTTTACCTCCATGCTGGCTCTAGCCGCAGGCATTGTGATGTCAGAACTTGACTGTAATAACTTATAATGGTTGAGTTCTAATATCGTTTCTTTATCAGTGGCGACTGAGTGAGACACTAGTCGCTGATTTTAAAGAAATTACAGACATGCATTTATACAGTGATTACAGAATCCCATGTATTTTAAAGAGATAATACTGCGCACAATATATTTATAATTGGTGATCTGTATTTTAACAGAAATTTGACTTCCTATTCCCCGTGATCCTCCAAAAGTACACCTTGACTGTTTGATCCCGTTAAGCTTTGAAGTTCAAAGCCTCCATACGAGGTACATTACAATTCAATTAGCTCACTGTAGTGTTTGGCATTTGTGGCTCCAGGGACAATAGCCATACTTTTCACAATGAGTTCCTTGTTTTCCTCGACAGCCTGCAAATCTTTTCAGTTACTTACCCTACTAGCAGTAGTCCAAGTCAGGGTTACCAATCCCTGCGCACACCTATCCAGCTTACCTGCCCTCCCCATACTCACCAGGCCTGTCTGTTCCTCTGTTCCTCTGTCCCTCGTTCCCACCCCACAGCACCCCATCTTAGTGGGACACACTATATAAGGTTCATTGCCGCCATCGCCGTCAATACGGCTCTACTTAAAGTGACTATGGCTAGGATAATACCTCGTTAAGAATGTCAGTACTGAAAAGTAAAAGGTGAATATTGAGACCGCGTGTTTGCAGTGGAGGCCACCAGGACTCATTTTCCCTGATCAGAAATTTCCCAAGAGCGAGTGAGAGAAAGATAAACAAAGGGGAAAGAAGGAGGAGGACAAAGACGGAAAAATATCATAAAGGGAGAAAGCAGGAATGTGCAAGAGATAAAGGGGTAGGGGCTGTCTGGTACTGGAATGAAAAAGTATGAGGAGAACTGAATTTAGCACACTCTTAGTAGTCGGCTCACTGACATTTAATAGCGTCGGTATCGGGCTTCGTAGCACAGCTTTGGGCACCAGCTTTTATTACTTTTAAACTAAGCATTGTAAATTATGCTGATTACTGCAATTGTAAGCATTAAATTAATTATAGAGAATGTTTAAAATTAAGGTTGACAGATGTCTGCATTACAAGAAAATAGCAAAGAAATAAGATGCAAGTTTATTCTGTGGTTGTAAACTGAACGGCTCAATAGTGTAAGGTGTATTTCATTGGGGATTAAATACTAGAAGAAGATGTCGGCAGCATCTATCAGGTACTTCAAATGTGAGATTTTTTAAAGCTGTTTTAGTACCAACACATTATTTATAAATGCCATTTTCTTATTTTCGACTTTCGGGTGAGTATTATTCATACACCGGTTATCGTGGAAGAAAATATCATCAATATTAAGGGTACCTTGAATTGAATGCATATGTTGATTTACTATATCAATTACAGATGACATTTTTGAAATTATTTGACTTTGCTAAACAGATTTTCCAAGAATGTGTCAAAATATATTACAAACATAGAAGGAGACAGCTTGCCCACCTCTAATTGGAGTGCAACCTAGCTTAAACTGATAGTATGTTCGTAGTACATACGAAATGTACAGATTGAATTTTTAATCCCATTATGCAGGAACGACATCCTAGACTGCACGAAATTCATATAAAAATATTCGCCTGCTAGAAAAATGGGAATGAAATGTGAACAAAATACTTCATCGACTGTAAAAAGTGTAAGTTCATCAAACTGTCAGAAAACTGACAAAACCAGAAAATATCTCAAACTGGAAAATGATTTATACTGCATCATATTGTTGTCTGTTATTCATGATAGTTGCTGCGGTTATGATTGTTTTTCTTTTTTTCGTGCATGCTTCGTTATGGCACTGTGTTTGTGTCCCCCTTTAATTAGGTGGAATTGCTTTACGTAGAGAGCAATTGCCACCATAGCATGAAAGACACAATGATTCAATTTCATTTTTCTGGCACTCCTGGCAACGTGCACTTGTCCGAATATAATGGATCAATGTCTTGCAATAACCCATCAGTTAAATGCGTCACCAGAACCATGCTCCGCCCATATATCGTCTTTTCCGAAAGCCTCTCACCGTATCACCTCCAATGACCCTGTTTACAAGGGGCACTGACTATTTTCAGCCGTGAATCAAATAGATATGGTAGCATTTCAGTTTTGATCGGTTGGCCCGAAAAATAACCCAAATTCATGATTTGCTTTTTAAAAGTGAATGCAAATTGTGTACATTGCCTAAATAAATCTTGTGAAAGCAGGCTAGTTAATCTGAAGGCTAATTAACCTTTTTCCCTCACTGTCAAAAATGGTCTGTTGACAAGTTGTCTGGGATGTGTATATATATTTATTTATATAAATGGTTATGTCCCTTGGTCCAATCCGCTCAGCCTCTCCAGGATACAAAAGATGAAACAAAATACTCATAGGCCTGGCTGAGGAGATGGGGAAAAATAAACATCTTTTGCTGCTTTTATTCTTTCTCCTAAGCTGTGATACCAAAACGGGTAAAGGTGATAATATGTGAATTAATGGAAAAAAGGTAAATTGAGAAAGCGTTTTGGAGGAAACCAAATCACGGAAAACCACGTTTGAGGAAAGTCAAATTTGAGGAAATATATTTGAATAGAAAATAAAGGAATCATTTTAAAGGAAAGATAATGTTACTGAAAAATCCCAAATTACAATAAATGAATGTAGAGTTTAGGATGCTGAGAATTTTTTGAGTTCTGGGATGGGTGATGTATAGGTGTGAGAATCGGTACAGTTTTGGGGTTTTAAATAAAGCGCTGCCGCCTGGGAACAAAAACGTTTACAGCAAATTCATAGAGATTTCACGAATATGCAGCACACTTTAAAAAAAAAACCATGACCTAGCCACGCACTATTATTTACCTCACATATTGCATTACTCCTGACATCTTTTATGATATCTTTGATAATTACAATTCCTAACTATAACGTCACTTTAACCTTTGCTTTTTTCAGTGAGTTTCTGGAGTTTTTAAACATAAACTAATATTTCATTACCATATGTAAAGCCCAGGGGATTCCATTGTACCCCTCCTGTACCAGCACCCATCATCTTTTTTTAAACATTGGGGTGGAGGGCAAGCATCCCCCTTCCGGAGTCTTTCAGGCCCCCATCCCCTGGGCATTTTTCATCATCAAGGGAAGGAGAGCAGACACCACTGCAGGCCCCAGAGACCCCATTTCCAGGTGTCTTTATATATTTTAAGAGGAGGGGGACACTCGGCCTCCTCCCTGAGCCATTAATGACCTTGGGTACCCTCTCCCCCAGGGCTTTCAGTGGGTACTCCAATGCCTACCTGTAGCACCCACAAACACTATGGGGATTATCTAAGAGCCCCGAGCGCCTCCTTGCGTCATATTTGCATCATTTATTTACGCAAATGTGGCCCAACAAGGCCCAAAACACTGCGCCATATTTACAAAGTGGCCCAGTGCATGCATTGCACCACTTTTGAACCCTTTGCACTACAACATGCCTGTGCCAGGCATAATGTATGCAAAGGGGGCATTCCTCCATTACGGGTGCCAAAAAAATGGTGCAAGGAAATATAGGAGATTTCCTTGTGCCATTTTTTTCGGCACTTTTAACGCCTGCTCAGAGTAGACGTTAAAAGGAGGCTTCCATTGCTTACAATGGACCTCTGGGTGCTTTGTAGGATTAGCGTCAGAAGTTTTGATGCTAATCCTGCAAAGCGCCAGACTAGTGTAAAAATATCTGGCGCTAGTCCCCTAACTACCACCATGGTGCGCCGTGTTTTAAATACAGCGCACACATGGTGGCATTAGAGGGCACTAAGGGGGACAAGGAGCACCATATTTCTTAAATATGACCTATATTGGAAGCTGCAAGGGAAGCCCCAGGGCCTCTGTGGTCCCACCAGCTCCCCACATGCACCCATCCAGGATGGATCAGGAGCCAGCTTTGCTCCCACCCGGTGGGAGCAAGCATTTTTCACTCCTGCCGGCGGGGAGAAGGAATCTGAGTTTCCCTGCCTGCAAGAGCGCAGGCAAGGAAACACATGTCTGCTCCTATCTGGTGTGAGCATTTTTAAAGTTCCCTCAGGGTGGGAGCAGACATGCCTTCCCGGTCCACACTCCTCTGGGCAAGGATACTACAGTGTCCCTAGAGTGGACTCCCTGGGATGCAGCTAGTAAGCTGGCCCGAAAGATAGGGTCACCATGGCCTTTTCAGGCTTGGGGTGGTGAGCCACGTAAAGTCTCCTCTTTCTATTTATGCTGGCCCCAGGGGATCAGGTGCCAGAGGCTTTGGGAGGGGGACCATTCACTCTCTTCTCTGAAATATTCTATTGCACCACCCCCAGGCCCTGGTCGACCCCTGGGATGTTTATTGTTCTACAGTGGGAGCTTGGCCAGGCCTCCGTCTCTTACTGTGAAGAATCTTTTACAGGCAATCAACCATACCATTTTTGCAGAGTGCCTTGAGCTGTGTGAAGAGGTAGTTTAAAGCACGCATTTGCTTGTAGACATACATCTTTTTGCTTTTTCAATTTGCTTTTTTAATCTTTTTGGATTTTTTTTAATGAGGAATTAGTTATTGGGCACACTATACAGTCAAACTATTTTTTTTATTTTAGTGAACCCTATTTTTATCTCTTTTTCAAAATGTTTTCTGTAATGTTTTATTTTTATAGTAAGGCAGTTTTAACACATTTTACATTTTGACTATTTATATTTTTTAATTGTTTTATATTTTTAACAGTTTTATAAATGTCCTTGTGTTGCTATTTCAGATCTTGCTGTAGAGCTTTGAAGAAAACTCTATTGTCTTTCTCCCCGGAAGAGACACCTTTTTACATATATTCCAGTATGTTGTATATTACTGCTCAAAACGGCCATCCTGTTCTTCTACCTTGTATAAAACCTCAGATGGTGCATTTACCACTACTTTATCACCATTTCCCCTTTACCTTTCCATCTAGGCCCCGGCAAAATGGTTCTTGTGATTGGACTAAAAAAGTGTTTTACAATTTGAATGTCTCCATGTAACATTACCCTCGCTGTCCTCAATGCATCACCTGACTGAGCAAGGTGCAAGTTACAGAACGGGCATTATTCTTTTTTGCCCTGGTGGAAAGTAAAACACTTCTGCACAACTGACTCCTTTTTGTCCTAGTGGATGGTGGTGCTCTGGATATTGTAGGCACCAAAATTACATCATCATCCTGTGATAGTCGTGTTAAGATCACAGTGCTTGCACTGGTTGAGGGGTGGGTCTCTCCAGTTTCTCTTGATACCATGATGGATCTGTAATCAAACTTTCTCAGGTGCCTCTGTCAAAGAACAATGGGAAATGGTAACCAGGATTATGTTACTGTGTATTTCTAATTTAGATGAGTGGAATTTTAGGTCAATTGTTACTGTTTTCACTGTCTGTCATTGCCAGGAAGACCCAAGAGGTAAGGAGGAGTGAAAACAGATAAATGAACCCCTACCACGGGAAGGGACTCCCATGGAAAGTGAAGCATTTTATTTTTTATTTTCAAAAAGAAAATCCTGCTTCAGAATTTTCTCTTTGGACAAAAAAGAAAACAGCATTTTGCACAACTCTGTCATGTTGACAGAGCTGTGCACCAAACTGTAAACAGCACTGCCAGGAACTACCATGACACCGGTTACTGCCAATGTTTTAGAAACGACTGACAACTTGGCACCTTCATCAGGCAGAGGGCGTCATTTACTCCATCTCCTTGATGGAGAAATGGGCTGCCCCCAAAAAAATAAATGAGACCCTTAGTTTTGAGTGCTGTAATATAAGTATAAGGCCTCTCAATAGTTTCTCCCTATTACCATCTCTTGGACTCGATGGAGCTTGGTAAAGGGCAAACATCCTTAATGAGTCACTGTCAGATTCATGCATTCCATAGAAATGTCTGACTACAGGATAGTGTTTTTAACAATTCCTAATTGCTCTCATATGTTCAAGCACATGTTTTTTTCTCTGGATGAATGGTAGGACAGATTGACCAGAATTACATTTAAAGAAATACCCTGAAATCCACCAGTAATCATTAAATGAAGTAACTAATACTCATGCCCTTGCCATGCACAGTTATGTAATTTCAGAAGTTGCATTGATGTTATTAATGATGTCACAGAACATGTCATGAGTGATGCAAAATGTGAGGTAATGAGCAGTCCATGGCGAGGGCATGTCTCGAGGTAGTAGCCTAGTACCAAGGTGCCATAAAAAAAAACATTTTAAATTGGCCACCTGTAGGTGTCCTTCTGGTTCCCCCTCTGCCCCCACAAAGGCCAGGGGGTCATGGGGTCAGGGTACCACTAATCTGGCCTCTTATTTTTATTTATTTTTCAAGGACACAGTGACCGTGTTCCTGAGTCACAAACTTTCTCTTCATGTTGCGATCAGCCAACCAGACCTTAAAGTTTGACCTTGTGGCACCACGGTACTTCGCAGCAGTACCATGGTGGTAACACATCACTAAATAGATTTAATTTATCTAGAACTACTGAATGGATCTACACCAAATTACAATAAGTATGCCTTCTGGGTAGACATCTAGCTTTCTGCCAAATCTGGTTTCATTCCGTTCATCTGTTTTGGTTGTGGCACTGTTCAGTTTTCCTATTGAAAATTTCCCAGCAGTAAATGAGTTTTGAGACCTCCTTTTTATCGGCCCCCTTTCTGGTAAGGAGCTGAGGTGGCTGAAAATTTTTTGTGGAAAGTTTTGTGAAGATTCATACACCCATTTTCTATGGTAACCCGTTCCTAACTATAAGTACAAGGTGATTACTGCCACAACATATAAATATAATATTATGTATATGAAACACACTGGCAGTTTTCACTGTGTACTTATAGTTAGGTATAGTTAGGACTTGGCTTCAATAGAAACATATATATATATTTCTCCAAGTGTGGCCCTCTTCTTGAGCAATCGATACAGCAGCACAGCACAAACGATTCCAAACCCGGGATCTTTCAGCTAAAAAAATCTTTATTATTTCAGGGTCAGCCAAGAAAAATCTTCTTTATTATTTCAGAATCCAAAATCTGTGCAAAGAATAACAAAACAAAATGGCCTCTGCATTTCAGCTAAATTGCTTTAACTGGGCCTCACAACCAATCACGTTAGGCATCCTTTATTTTCCAAGCCTTCCTCTATTTTGTCGCCCTAAAGCACTAGACCCACAACCTGATTCACTTTTCCCAGTGGAATACTGCAGCCATTTAATGGTCCTGATTATGTCCAAACACAGTAGAGCTCCACATTACTTCTTTCATCATAGTAAATACATCAAATCACCCCACGTGATCCAAAGTAAGCCCCATATACATTTATCCACAGTGCATTGCCCATTATACATCTTTAAATTACTAATTATGCATTTCAATCATTTCACTCACATATATGTATATATACATGTATGATTCACATATAAGTTGATATAGTTTAATGTTATTCTCAGGGTTACTTATTTTCAATCATATCAATGGGCCTTATGGTGTGAAAAAGTACAAATGTATAATTTCATAATCTAAGACAAGAGCCCCATGTTTTCCACAGGGAAAGAACCACTGGTTGTTTAACTTGACCAAGAGTTCTTTGCATGCTACCTCACTCACATAAGGTGCACAATTTTACTATATATATATTATCTCACAGTATGCAAATAATACGCTCTGGATGTATATTCCATCTCAGGATCCAAGTATCTAATGAAAACATTACGGGCCTTATTTATACTTTTTGGTGCAAAACTGCACTAAGGCAGTTTTGCCCCAAAAAGTTTTGCACCGGCTTTCACCATTTTTTAGCACCAGCTGGGCACCATATTTATGGAATGGTGCAAGCCGGTGCAAAGGGTAGGTTAGCTGAAAAAAAAAATGACGTTAGGCAGTTTTGAGTCAAAATAAATGATTCTGACCAGATTAGCATCATTTTTTGATGCTAAGGAGCATATTTATACTCCGTTTGCACTGAATTAGCGTCATTTTTTTAAAACTCTAATTCAGTGCAAAACTAACTCCATATTTATACTTTCGTGCTAGACCCGTCTAGCACCAAATTTATGGAGTTAAAGTCATTTTTTGGAAGTGGAAACCTACCTTGCCTTAATGAGATGCAAGGTAGGCGTTCCCGTGCAAAAAAAATGACTCTATGGCCTTAACACCATATTTATACTCCCATGCAAAAATGGTGCAAGGTAGGGAGGAGGGGTCAAAAAATGGGGCAAAGCTTGCTTTGCCCCATTTTTTAAGACCTGGGTCAGGGCAGGCGTTAGGGGACCTGTGGCCCTATTTCCATGGTGGAACACCATGGAATAAGCCCAGAGGTGCCCTCCTTAGGCCCTAGGGGCACCCCCACCCACACTAAAGGGACTGCTAGGATGGGGGACCCCATCCCAGGTAAGTACAGGTAAGTGCATTTTATTTTTGAAAGTGCCATAGGGGGCCCTGAAATGGGCCCCCATACATGGCACAGGGTGCAATGGCCATGCCCAGGGGACCCCTGTCCTCTGTGCTGGCCACTGGGGTGGTGGGCATGACTCCTTCCTTTTCTAAGGCAGGAGTCATGTGGCATGGTAGGTTTAGCACCATAAAATGACGCTAATCTGGTTAGAGTCATTTTTTTTTACTCTAACCTGCCTAAAGCCATTTTTTGGTGCTAAACCCTCTTCTTCTATACTGCCAGCCCCACCCGACTAAAGTCATTTTTAAAACTCTAGCCTACCCTTTGCACCGGCTTGCACCATTCCATAAATATGGTGCCCGGCTGGTGCACAGAAATGGTGCAAGCCGGTGCTAAACTTTTTGGTGCAAAACTGAGTTAGTGCAGTTTTGCAGCAAAAAGTATAAATAAGGGCCAATATTTTGTAAGTTTGCGCCACTTTTGTGTCATAAAATGACGTTAATGCGGTGCAAAAAAAGTTTAAATCAGGGCCTTGGTGCTAGATGGGTCTAGCACCAAAGTATAAATATGGAGTTAGTTTTGCACCGAATTAGAGTAAAAAAAAATTACACAAATTCGGTGCAAACAGAGTATAAATATGCCGCAGAGTATAAATATGCCCCTAAATATGGCGTTAAGGCCATAGAGTCATTTTTTGCACGGGAATGCCTACCTTGCATCTCATTAAGGCAAAGTAGGTCTCCACTTTCAAAAAATGACTTTAACTCCATAAATGTGGTCCTAGAGGGGTCTAGCACCAAAGTATAAATATGGAGTTAGTTTTGCACCGAATTAGAGTTGAAAAAAATGACACTAATTCGGTGCAAACAGAGTATAAATATGCCCCTACATTCTTTAAATAGGAACATTGTTTATCCAATGCATCCACACACCATCTTAAAGTGCATAGTGCCAATATGTAAACAACAATATATGAATTTTAAGAAGGGCTTCAATTTCCCAATCCTGAGGATCATCGTCTCATAAGGGCCATCACGCCCCCTTCCTTTAAAGTGCACTTTGCTTGTTTAAAAATACTAAAAACATGTAAATATTTTCCTTCATGTATGGCCATGTTAAAGTGTATCCTATCTAAATATGAACAGCAATAAATAACTTAACAAAGGATCATCATTTTCCCACTGTGGAATAAAATGCTCACATAAGTACCATCACATCCACCTTCTCCTACGGTGCACCATGCTCGATTCTAAAGTGCTGAAAACATACGACAATTTCTTCCTTATGCAACCCCTGCAATAGGATGCACTGTACAGAACACTTCGCTTGTAATGATAATGATACATATTTTCCTTCACAGTGCGCTATCCCTAATTCCTTATTTAAGGGTGGCATTTCTCTTCCAAATATAACCACTGCAATAAAGTACATTGTGCAAAGCACCTCTCTCATAATCATAATTGCACTCACTTTCCTCCAAAGTGCACTGAGCCTAATTCCAAACTATAACTCACTATCCAAAGGCAGCATATCTCCTTCAGATATCAATTTCATACTATCAGGTGTATCTCCCTCATAAAAATATTGTGTCCCTCTGGAATGGGCCATGCACTAATCAGTCATAAGTGGTGGTAGTTTATCTCTATAGATCCACTTATATAAGGAACATTGTACATGGATGTAAAATGTTCCTCATAATTCGTGTGAGATACATTATAAATATTAGCTGAAAGTTAAAGTACAAATAATGTTGGAACAGGAAAAGTGCACTGTGCAACAATATAAAAAATTATTTACAAAAATCAGTTCTTCAATGGGATTATACCTTACATTACAAATTCATAGGCTAGTTCCCTACATCATTATATGTTAAATCCATAACCATAATATTCAAAGGGATAACCTTTACTCATCATTATAAATGTACATGTAGATCAGCATCTGAGTTTTGACCCCAAGGGAATTCTGTACCCAATCTCATTTTTAGTTTTGATTCCACTCTCCATAAGGTCTTCTCTCTATCCCCCCTCAGATGGACGTTAATCTGTTTAATGTCACGATATTTGAAGGTACCCAAGGATCGATCATGATAACGTTCAAAATGATAGGCCAAAGGGTAGCTCTTATCACCATTCACAATCGCTCGTATATGCTGGAGGATTCTAACTTTTAACTTCTTTGTTGTGCTTCCCACATACTGTTTGTCACAACCGCATTCTAGGACATATATCACATAATCTGAGTTGCACTTGATCCTCAACCTTCAAAAGTCAAATAACTCTTACAATTGAGTCCATACCGACAGGCCCTCTTTCTTGGCATGGTAACCCACATTTTCTGCCTGTTAGTATGTTTGACTGTGTTTGACTGTATCTACTGGACTCCTGCTACCCAGGACCCCAGTAGGTTTGCTCTCTCCTCTAAATTGTACCTTTTTCTTCCCACAATTGGCATACAACTGCCCCCATGTAAGTACCTAGGGCCATATTTATACTTTTTGACGCAAAACTGCGCTAACGCAGTTTTGCGTCAAAAAAATTAGCGCCGGCTAATGCCATTCTGAAGCGCCATGCGGGCGCCGTATTTAATCAATGACGTTAGCCGGCGTTAGCCGCCGGCGCTGCCTGGTGTGCGTGTAAAAAAACGACGTACACCAGGCAGCGCCGGCGTAGGGGGATATGGGGCTTGGGCATCAAGAAATGGGGCAAGTCAGGTTGAGGCAATTTTTTCGCCTCAACCCGATTTGCGCCATTTTTTTCGACTCCCAACCCCCATAGAAATGACTCCTGTCTTAGCAAAGACAGGAGTCATGCCCCCTTGCCCAATGGCCATGCCCAGGGGACTTATGTCCCCTGGGCATGGTCATTGGGCATAGTGGCACGTAGGGGGGCACAAATCAGGCCCCCCTATGCCACAAAAAAAAATGAAAAAAAAACACTTACCTGAACTTACCTTAATGTCCCTGGGATGGGTCCCTCCAGCCTTGGGTGTCCTCCTGGGGTGGGCAAGGGTGACAGGGGGTGTCCCTGGGGGCATGGGAGGGCACCTCTGGGCTCCTTCAGAGCCCACAGGTCCCTTAACGCCTGCCTTTTGCAGGCGCTAAAAAACAGCGCAAAAGCGGCCGTACGTCATTTTTTTTGACCCGCCCACTCCCGGGCGTGAATTTTGCCCGGGAGTATAAATCCGACGCACATGCCTCGGAGTCGATTTTTTAGACGTGAACGCCTACCTTGCATCTCATTAACGCAAAGTAGGTGTCCACGCTAAAAAATGACGCAAACTCCATAGACTTTGGTTCTAGACGCGTCTAACGCCAAAGTATAAATATGGAGTTAGTTTTGCGTCGAAATTGTGTCAAAAAAAACGACGCAATTCAGGCGCAAACGGAGTATAAATATGCCCCCTAGTATATGATACATAGGTAGCGAGGGCATTGGGGTTCCAGGGGATCCCTATGGGTTGCAGCAGTTATTCTGCCACCCATAGGGAGCCCATGCAAAGGGTTCAGCAGGCCTGCCATTGCAGTGTGCGTGAACCGGGTGCATGCACTCGGTTTCAGTACAGGTCACTGCACCAGGTCACTGTAAATCACTCCTATGGTAGGCCCTGTCAGCCCTGAGGGCAGGGTGCATGTACCTGTGTGTGAGGGTACCCCTGCACTAGCAGAGGTGCTCCCACTAACTCCAGCACCATTTTACTGGACTTTGTGAGTGCAGGACGCCATTTTATATATGCACTGGACATAGGTAACTACCTATGTCCAGCTACATAAAGGTAACTCCGAACCTGGGCATGTTTGGTGTAAAATATTTTGGAATCATACCCCAATATTATTGCAAGTATTGGAAGTATGATTCCATGCACTCTGTGGGCTCCTTAGAGGACCCCCAGCATTGCTGCCACCTGTCTTACAGGGTTTTCCTGGCAGCCCAGCTGCTGCCACCCCTCAGACGGGTTTCTGCCCACCTGCTGCTTCATCTGATCAAGCCCAGGAAGGCACAACAAAAGATTTCCTTTGGGAGAGGGAGATAACACCCTCTCCCTTTGGAAATAGGTGTGACTGGCTTGTAAGCCACTGGTTTTGCTTTGAAGGGCACATTTGGCGCCCTCCATGCATAAACCAGTCCACACCAGTTCAGGGACCCCTAGTCCCTGCACTGGCGCAAAACTGGACAATGGAAAGGGGAGTGACCACTCCCCTGTACATCACCACCCCAGGGGTGGTGCCAGGAGTTCCTCCAGAGGGTCCCTGAATTCTGCTATCTTGATTCTAAGGTTGGCAGAGAACTCTGGTAGCATCTGAGTGGCCAGGCCAGGCAGGTGACATCTGAGCCCCCTCCTGATAGGTGCTTACCTGGTTAGGTGACCAATCCCCCTTGCAGGGCTATTTAGGGTCTCCCTCTTGTGTGGGTCCTCAGATTCGGCTTGCAAGATTCCAGCAGGACTCCTCTGCAACTGTTGCTTCAACTTCTGGCCACCTGAACAGTGACTGGACCCTCCAGGAACCTACATGCTGCAGATCCACGATCTGCAACATTGTATCCAGAGTTCCTGCAGCTTTGTAACAGTTCCAGTACCGTGCATCCTCAGAAGACTGCAACTCTACGGCCTGCATTAGAAGAAGAAGGAATCTCCCTTGGAGTGAAGGAGTCACTTCCCTGTAACTGCAGGCACCTACAACAAGTGACGACCGGCTGTGTGGATCCCCTCTCCTGCTGAGCTGCATGGATCCTGCATCACAGGTGGTTATCCAGAGTAGTCCTCTTGGTCCTTTGTCTTCCCACGCAGGACAGCACCCCCTTGCACTGCGTCTCTTGCAGCTAGCAAGGCTTGTTTGCATCTCCTCCAAGGGATCTTCAGATGACTTGCAGCTCTAGTCCACAGCACTCCTTCCTGCAAATCCCAGCCTTCTACGTGGTTCTTCTGCAGCGTGGGAATCACTTTTGTAGTGCTGTGTGGGCTTCTTCTGTGACTTCTGCACCCCCCTTCTGTGGGACCCCTGTGGGTTCTGCCTCTGCTCCTGTGGACTCTCTGTGACTCTCTCTTCCAGCAGGCAGGTCGCTCCTCGCACCGCCACCCCCGCGCCGCCTCCTTCCCCATCGGTCTTTTCCTTTTAGAATTTCCCCTGCCGCTGCGTCCCTGCGTCCCTGCAGCCCCTCCCACCTGCCCCCACCCCCTCACCATCCATCTTTCCTTCTTAGAATTTCCCCTGCGGCTGAGTCCCTGCGGCCCCTCCTGCCTCCCCCCACCTCCTCATCGTCCGTCTTTCCTTCTTAGAATTTCCCCTGCCGCTGCGTCCCTGCGGCCCCTCCCGCCTCCCCCCACCTCCTCACCGTCTTTCTTTCCTTCTTAGAATTTCCCCTGCCGCTGCGTCCCTGCGGCCCCTCCCGCCTCCCCCTACATCATCACCATCCGTCTTTCCTTCTTAGAATTTCCCCTGCCGCTGCGTCCCTGCGACCCCTCCCACCTTCCCCACATCCTCACCGTCTGTCTTTCCTTCTTAGAATTTCCACTGCCACTGCATCCCTGCGGCCCTTCCCACCCCCTCACCGTCCGTTTTTCCTTTTTTCCCGCCACTGCCATCCCCTGCGGCCCCACCCCCCAGCCTTCCCATTCGCCCAGCCCACCCTCCTCCCAGCTGCCACTCCCTCCCCCCTCCCCCCTCCCCCCTCCCCATTTATGTCAGCTGTGGCACGGAAGCGCCGCTGGTGCGCCAAAGGCGCACCAAGGGCCAGCCCGTCTGCGCCCGTCCACGCCAAGACCGTGCCCAGCGCCAGTCCCCCTCAGACAAATCTACTCCCCGCTCACCCTCCACTCACTCAACCCAGGCCCTCGCCCCATCTGCACCCTTTCCAGCCCCACGCACACTCATGGCCCCTTCACCTGCCACACCTGTCATTTCTCCTGCTCCTCATCCCTCACACCACACACCAACCATAGCAACCCCCCCTACGACAAACACAACACCCCCAATGCAATACTCACCTGCTCTGCCCCCACCCCCACCAACCAACCCCGCTCCACACCACCCCACAACCAGAACACACCCTGCAACAACACCCTCATGCACCACACCAACACCACCCACCACAACCACCTCAACTGCCTGCTCCCCAACACCCGCTCCCTTCTCAAACTTGGAATAGAACTCTGGGACCTCATCACACACACCTGACATCACCTTCCTCACGGAAACCTGGACCAACCCCTCCTCGGAACCCAACATAGCCATCGCCACCCCCAAGGGATAAAAAATCCAATGCAAAGACCGCCTCAACAGGCCAGGTGGTGGCATCGCCATCCTACACAGGGACACCATCAAAGTCACCACCAGCTCCCAAGACACTATCAACAACACAGAACACATGCACTTCCTAGTCCACATTAACAACAACTCCACCCTCAGAGGCACACTAATCTACAGACCACCAGGACCTCGCCCCGCCTTCTGTGACACCATTGCTGACACCATCAGCTCGCACGCCCTCACCTCCACAGACTACATCCTCCTTGGTGATTTCAACTTTCACTTGGAGAACCTTCAAGACCACAACTCTACCTCCCTCATAGACAACCTCACCAACCTCACCAACCTCGGACTCAAACAACTGGTCACCACACCCACCCACTCAGCAGGACACATGCTTGACGCAATTTTCACCTCAAGCCAACACATAGCCTACACCCACACAAGTGAACTCCTCTGGACTGACCACCACTGCGTCCACTTCTCCTTCACCAAACTCCCCACACACCACCATCAACACACTACACCCTACCGCATGTGGGACAAGATCCCCACAGAACGCCTGAACTCCCAACTGACTCACAACACCCCCCCCACACCAACGACCCCAACACAGGAGCACACAACCTCTTTAAATGGATCACTACCTGCACAGACACACTAGCCCCCCTCAGAAAACACATCGCCAACCGCAACATCAAGAATGCCCCATGGTTCACCCCCGAACTCCAAGACTCCAAGCGCAAATGCCGCCAAGTGGAGGAAATATGGCGACAAGAACCCTCTACAACCAACTTCTCCACCCTCAAAGCCACCATCCGCACCCATCACCAACTCATACGCACCGCCAAAAGAGCCCACTACAAGACACGCCTTGACAACAACTCTCAAAACAGCAAAGAACTCTTCACCATCATTAAAGAGCTAGCCAAACCCAAAGCCAGCAACATAGACCCCACACACACACAGCCCCTATGTGACTCCCTCTCCAACCACTTCCACCACAAAATACTAGACATCCACAACAGCTTCATACCACACACACCCACCACACACACCCCTCACTCACCCAACTCAACCCCCACTCACGACCCCCCACCACACTCACCACCTGGGCCCCCACCACACACGAAGAAACCAAAAAAAACATGAACTCCATCCACTCCGGATCCCCCTCCGACCCCTGTCCACATCGCATCTACAACAAAGCCAGCCCTACCATCGCCCCCATACTCCGCGACATAATCAACTCCTCTTTCGACTCCGCCACCTACCCAGACCCCTGGAATCACGCGGAAATCACTGCTCTCCTAAAAAAAAACAAAGCCGACCCGGAGATCCTCTCCAACTATCGCCCCATCTCCTTCCTCCATTTCCCCGCCAAGGTTGCCGAGAAACTAGTCAACGCCCGCCTATCCCACTTCCTCGAAGAAAACAACACTCTTGACCCCTCACAATCCGGGTTCCGCAAGAACCACAGCACGGAAACCGCCCTCATCGCATTCACTGATGACATCAGGACCAAAGTCGACAAAGGCGAGACCGTCGCACTCATCCTCCTAGACCTCTCTTCAGCCTTTGACACTGTCTGCCACCACACACTCCGCACACGCCTCCACAACATAGGAATTCGCCACAAAGCCCTAGACTGGCTCACCTCCTTCCTCACCGACCGGATCCAGAGAGTCCGCCTTCCACCTTTCCACTCCACCGCTACCAAGATTATCTGCGAAGTCCCCCAACGGTCCTCCCTCAGCCCCACACTCTTCAACATTTACATGATCCCCCTAGCCAACATCCTCGACCACACAGAACCACCATCCTCTCATACGCAGATGAGACCCAACTCATCCTCTCCCTCACCCGCAACCCCACCACCGCCAAAACCAACCTACACGCTGCTCTCCTCGACACCGCCAACTGGATGACAACTAACCACCTCAAGCTTAACTCCAACAAAACCAAGATCATCATCTTCGGCCCCAACAAAACCATGTGGGACGACTCCTGGTGGCCCACAGCCCTTGACCCCGCACCCACCCCCTCAAGCCATGCACACAACCTCAGCATTGTCCTGGACCCCTCCCTCTCCATGACACAACAAATCAATGCACTAACCTCCTCCTGCTTCCACACACTCCGCACTCTAAAAAAATCCTTCAAATGGATTCCCCCAGAGACCAGGAAGACAGTCACCCATGCACTCATCAGCAGCAGACTTGACTACAGTAACGCCCTCTACGCCGGCGCCACACTCAAACTCAAACGCAAACTCCAGAGAATCCAGAACACAGCCGCATGCCTCGTCCTTGGCCTCCCCCGCCACAAACGAATCTCACCACATCTCAAATCTCTTCACTGGATCCCCATAGACAAGAGAATCACTTTCAAGATCCTCATACACGCACACAAATCCCTCCACAACACCGGCCCGACCTACCTCAACGAAAGAGTGAACTTCCACACTCCCACCGCAACCTCCGAACAGCCGACCTCGCAGTAGCCACAGTCCCCCGGATCCATCGAACCACCACAGGAGGCAGGGCCTTCTCCTACCTCGCCCCCACAACCTGGAACTCCCTCCCCACCAACCTCCGCAAAACCAAAGACCTCCTACTCTTCAGAAAAAACCTCAAGACATGGCTGTTGGAACAGCAACCCCCCCCCTATTCCCCCCACTAGCGCCTTGAGACCCTCACGGGTGAGTAGCGCGCTCTATAAATGTTTTGATTGATTTATTGATTGTTTGCGACGCTGAGGGTCCCCTGTGACTCTGCCTCCCAGGTTAAGTCCTCCTGTGCCTTTCTGGTCCCCGGCAGCACCTCTTTTCCACTAACCGTGAGTTTGCCTTTGCCAAGGCATCTTGGTGGAAATCCTGAAACAACACCCGTCTGCAACCCACCTTCTGGCATGGGACATCTTCTGCACCCATCTGGAACTCTTCACCGGCTCCTGGGCTGCAGTGCTAACCTGTTCTTTAGAACCATCCACCAACTCCTGCATCCACAGCTGGGTGGGTAGTTCCTCCTACTCCTTCAGGACTCCACTGTGACTCTTGGACTTGGACCCCTCTCTCCACAGATCTTCTTCCTTCAGGAATTTACTGCTGGTTTTCTTGCAGTCTTCTCTGGGTGTCTTCTTTTTCTTCTTTTCCTCTTTTGGGTGGTTTGGGGGAAATCCAATGTTTTACTCCTGCATTGCTGGTCGCTGGGGTTTACTGTGTTACTTACCTTTGTGGTTTTCTAATACCTCCAGCTCCCCTCTACACATTTTACTTACCTCGGGGGGTATCTTGTTCGCATTCCATTTTTTTTAGTATATGGTTTGTGCTCCAACTAGGGTCACTATTGGTTATTTCTGTTTGCACTGTTTTCTAACCTTTTCTATGCCTACTTCTGATTGCTCGTCTATATATATATATATATATATTGTGTATTACTTACCTCCTAAGGGTGGGTCACCTGTACAGTGATTTGTGATAATCTGTGCCAAAAATTAAGTACCTTTATTTTTGTACAACTAAGTGTTTTCTTTCATGTGTGTAAGTGCTGTGTGACTACAGTGGTATTGCATGAGCTTTGCATGTCTCCTAGATAAGCCTTTGGCTGCCCAACCGCAGCTACCTCTAGAGAGCCTGGCTTCTAGACACTGCCTTCACTTCACTAACAGGGGATACCTGGTATAAGGTGTAAGTACCTTGGGTACCCACCACACACCAAGCCAGCTTCTGATATTTACATTAAAAAAAAGCTTGAGATCTCTCTTTTAACCAGTTGTTGCTCACCACATCAGGATCAAAATAGCTCGAGGTCAAAATTTGTCCCAATTATCTGCTTTACTTAAAGGTTATTTGTGGTCCCACCAGTACTATATCCTCCATATGTTTATCACTGTTCAACACATGCCAATTTTTGTGTAATATCCACCTGACACTAGACTGAGCTGCATTATACTTAGGGAACAACCTCTTCACCTCCTTTTCCCTCTTGCTCAAACCATTTTTCTGTGGATACAACAATTGTTCCCTAGATTTCTTGTGGACTCTAACTTTTGCATCTTCCACAACACTCCTGGGGCATCCCCTCTCAATGGCCCTCTTGAGCATGTTAGATGATTCTTTTTCATACTACTCTCCATTGAGCACCCTCTTTTAGCCCTTAAAAGTTGTCTATAGGGGATACTCCATTTCAATGTCCCTGGGTTGATACTATTGTTGTGCAACAACAAATTGGTGGCAGTTGGCTTTCTATGGATTTTAGTAATAATTCGGTCATTTTCCACATTCATTGCTGCATCAGTGAATTCATTATGAGTCTTACTACATGAACTCATAAATCTTAGGTTCATCTCATTATTGTTCAACTTCTCTGTGAAAGAGCATAATTCAATTTTGTCACTCTCCCATAGAATAAATAAATCATCAATAAACAGCACCCAGAGTGCTACTTTCTATATGTGCTTGTTTGTTAACGTCAGCCTAAGTCACCTCCTTAACCCACCACCTCATGAATACATTTGTGTAGGTGGGGGTAAAGGAGGTGCCCATCACAATACTTGTTCCTGCAAGTAATACTTTTTGTTAAATACAAAAGCATTATAGGTGAGACAGTACCTAAGCATCTCAATCAACACATGGGCATGTTCCAATAGCTTTATAGGCATGTCCCTCAAAAGTATTCACATGCATGGATATCCAGTTCATGATTAATTGATGTACATAAAGATGTCACATCTAAAGTGACCATTATTTAATCCGATTTTTTTGGAATGCATAATTTAAGAAAAAAACAAACTCAGTTGAATCTTTCAAATATGAAGGTAAGTTAACAACATATTCCTGCAAAAACAGATCCAGATATTGTAATGTATTTTTTAATGAGGACCCTATCGGACTCACCATCGGTCTTCCTGGTGGTACTCTTTTATGTTTATGGACCTTAGGGAGAAAATAAATTATTGCCATCCTTGCATGTTCCACCTTTAAGCATTGGTACTCATCTCACTCCAATAGTTAAGAATCAAACTATGATTTTAGTTTCTGATGATATTCCTTTTCCATTTCTTGTATGAGATTCCCACGGAGGCACCTATAGTGCGTAGTATTGCCAAGTTGTCTTTTGGCCTCTAGTAAGTACATGTTCAAATCAGTTAATCCTATCTGATGGTTTGATGATCAGTGAGAAGTTGTTATTTAAATTAAGGATATCCTCCCAGTCCTTTTTGGAAAAGTAAATTTTCCCTGAATCACTTCGCCACTTGTTCCTTAACATGTTAAGATCTTCAACTACCAATTCTTGAAATAGATCTTGAAATAGTTCCACTCGATTTCCAGGTGGTAATTGTGGACAGAACCATACATATTACACACACTGGTATTCTTTACTGTGTACTCATAGTTAGGACTGGGTTTCTATAGAAACATATATATATATATATATATATATACATATATATATATTTTTTATCCTATACATATATATTCAATGGAAAAAACAAAGGTTCCAGGGATATTATTGTTAGGTTCTGAATTTACTTATATGAAACCATAAAAATTCAGCAGGTATCATTAGAGTTATTTCAAGTAACTATGGGCCAGATATATCAAAAAAGCCTGTTGCGATTCGGAAATAGTGATTTTTAAGAAATTGCTATTTCTGAGTCGCAAAATGCTATGTATCATATTTGCGATTTGGTAATAGCGATTTCTTAAAAATCGCAAATGCCATTACCGAATCGCAAATTGCAATACAGCCCCCTTTCGCACCTATGGGCCTGTCGGCCCATATTTGCGAATATTTTGCATTTCCCAAATTGCTAATTCCTAACTGGAATTCGCAATTTGGGAAATGCAAACTCCAGGGTGCTGGGGGCCCTAAGGCCCCCTCTTCTGCACACCAAAACAGTTTTGGAAGACATGTAAGGTGCACACATGCCAAAAGGGCATGTGTGCGTTACATGTCAATTTTAAAAATGCATTTTTAATGCATTTTTAAAATTTGCCCATGGTTACCACCAAGTTCAACTTGCTGGTAATAGCGATTCCTTAATGCCCAATTCGCATTAAGGAATTGCTTCATACATGTGCTTAAGAAATCGCAAATAAGGATTCCTTATTTGCGATTTCTTATTTAGAGAATCGCAATTTGCGATTCTCTAAATGGGGTCGCAATTTTAAGGAATCGCTATTTTAGCGATTCCTTAAAATTGCACTGCGAATGCCTTTCTTACATTCAAAAAGGTGATTTTGCATTCGCAAATGGCCGAATTTTGCTATTCGCACCGTTTGCAAATGCAAAATTCTTTGATACATATGGCCCTATAACTTGTGCTCTAAGGTAAGTATAACTCGCACCATTGCCATGCACAGTTTTCTTATCAATCATTTTATTGCAAATATTGCAGTGACAAAATTAAAGATGGCATATAAGATGTCATAAATTATATAATATGTGAAGAAACCTTAGGGTGCTAGCTATAGTTACTTGAAACAACTCTAACTATAACTGCTGAATTTCTAAGGTTTTGTACAAGTAAATTCAGAACCTAACTATAAAGTCCCTGTAACCTCTGTTTTTTTCATTTAATTTATATGTTTTTTAATCGTAAAGTAATTTTAATCACTATACATTATACCAACACCTGCGCCGCATGGCCTTTGGCTGTGCACAGCAGGGGTTTGTCGCAAGGCCTGGCCTGCGCCGAGGCCCTAAATCCAAGCCCTTATAAACAACGCAGCGCAGGTTGGCCACAGGGCATATCTCTGTCAGTGGATCTGTGAGTGTCTGAGTGGGTCTGAAAGTGGGTGTTTAGATCCATGAGTGGGTCTGAGTGGGTGCATGAGTGTGTGAGTGGGTGTGTAAGTGGGCGCATAAGTCCCAGTGTGCATGTATGATCGAATGAATTAGTGTGAGTCTGTGAATTTTTTTTATTTTTTTTTTTGCATATTCTCGCGTATTCAAGATTATCCTAGAATATTTGAGGATATTCAAGGATATTTGTGAATATCACGCATGGTGAAGAAAAATCACTTTAAGCCCCTAAATTGACCCTAAAACACCCCTATATCACACCCCTGGGATCAGGGTACCTCCAACCTGGCCCCTTACCCCACTTATCATTTCAGTGTTCAACCCCGGGGACCCTCTCCGATAACATATAATAGTGGTTGCAACTTTCTGGTCAGGTTGTGGCCAGCCAATTACAGCACTTCTATTTGCGTGGGCAGTCGAGAAAATATGTGAATTTTCGCAACTTATTCACAAAGGATCCACGTCCCTAGATGTACACATTTATTTTCCCTTTACTATCTCAAAAACTACTGAACGGATTTACACCAGACAAGCGAAAGTGTAATCTGTGTAGCAAAAGCTAGCATTCTGACAAATTTCGTGTCATTTGCCAAACAGTTCGAGCTGTAGCTGTGTCTTAAGGTCATATGGGAATTAACACAGGAAATGCACCTTTTTTGACCCCCTCTTTTTCTTTGCCCCCGGTTGATAGATCACTGCAAAACGTTCAATGCACAAAAAGAATCACTGGGGCACTTTTTTAGGAACATTTTGTGAAGATTCGTCAAATGGTGCCAAAGATATAGGCAAGTCAATAAAAATTTGTTGTATGGAAACATGGTCCTAACTCAAACTACCTAGTGGCAACCACCACTAGGTAATATATGTATATAAATTTGTGAACTACGCAGAATTCTCTGTTTTGTTTTGCATACTTTACGCATCACTCTAACCCTGAAAGGGTTTTGTTTTGACTCATACTGGTTGCTCCCTTGGGTCTGGAAAAGCAAAACCTCTCTGAAAAGATGTAATAACTTTTGAATATGTGTCAGGGGTTGCTTTTTCCGGATTGGCTTGGATGTTATTTTATCAATCCAAAGCTGTCTTACTGTGTCTGGAGTGATGAAAGGCTTTCGTCATTTTACAGCTCAGCAAGAATGGCACTAAGCCAATGCTATGCTTAAAGATTTTGCTGTACAAATGGCAAAAGACTATATAGTTTTCTAGCTCAGCGTGGATGGCACTGTGCCAATCCTATAAATAAAAACTTCGCTAGAAAAACAGACACTTGAGGTGAGCAAATCCAGAGTGCGCTGGTGTTGGAGTGCTCTTTACTGCAGCTGCTGTCCACTTAAATTTGCGAACTACCCAGAATTCTCTGTTTTGTTTTACATCATTTATGCGTCACTATAACCCTGAAAGGGTTTTGTTTTAAGTTATACTGGTTGCCCCCTTGTGTCTGGACAAAACTACATTTCTCTGAATAGATGTAATGACATCAAAACACATATCAGGGATTGATTTTGCTTATTCCAGGCTGGAGTGGGTGGTATTTTGTCAATCCAAAGCTGTAATACTGTTCCTGGAGTGGTGAAAGGCTTTTATTATTTTACAGCTTGGTAAAGATGGCACTGAGCCAATCCTATGCTTAACAATTTTGCTGTACAAATGGCAAAAGACTGTGTTGTTTTCTAGCTTGGCATGGATGGCACTGTGCCAATCTTATTCTTAAAAACTTTGCTAGAAAAACAAACATTTGAGGTGAGCAAATCCGGAGTGTTGCTGGTGTTGCAGGATGTTCTTTACTGAAACTGCTCTCCACTTAAATTTGGGAACTACCCAGAGTTCTCTGTTTTGTTTTGCATAATTTATGCATCACTGTAACCCTGAAAGGGTTTTGTTTTGACTTATACTTTCTAAATAGGTGTTAGGACATCAGACAATGTCAGGGGTTGTTTTTGCTTGTTTCAGGGAGGTTTGAATGGTAGTTTATCAATTCAAATCTGTAATACTGTGCATGGAGTGGTGAAAGGCCTTTGTCATTTTTTACAGCTTGGGTAAACAAGCAGCGGAGACGAGAGAGACGAGAGACGAGAGAGGAGCTCAGACGTACGGCGCTGGTGCCGGGTGGCTCGCGTCGCGGTTTGCTCACCGCGAGTGCAAGTGTGAGCGCGAGGTGCGCGGCGTCCGGCGTCCGGCGCACGGCACACGGTCTGGGGGCTGCCGCTGCTAGCCGCTCCCCGTGCTAGCAGGAGAAACAGCCGCGGGAAGCCGGGAAGCCGAGTGAGCGCGGTCCGGGGGGCAGAAGCTGCTGGCAGGGGGGAGCAGCTTCCGCGAGCAGGCGGGTGCGACCAGGGCTGCTGCCTGTTTTTTCACCAGCGCCGTCACGCGTGGTCTGGACACTAAGTAAGCCAGTAAGCCAGAAAGGAGCACCAGAGGAGTACCGGAGTCCCAGAGCACGAGAGGAGCACTAGAGGGGTACCAGAGGAGCTTGGAGTTGCTGCCCTGCCCTGCCCTGCCATCACATGGACTAGGTGAAGCCAAGGAGGTGAGCCAAGGAGGGTATTCGCTGTTTTCAGCCACCACAGCGGTACCTAGCGGTACCTAGCCATATCTAGTTTTTCTCTGACCTGACCTGACCCAACCTAAGGATATTACCCCGACCTGGGTGACTTAAGTGACTTAAGTGACTTAAGTGACTTGGGTGACTTAAGTGACCTAAGTGGTTCCTGTGGCTTGGCCATGAGCGGATCAAGAGTGGGCCATACAAAGTAGCGCATCAAGTAATGCATAGTCAGTGCATAAACAATGCATAAGTAACGCAAGTAGGCGTAAGTAGCCTTCACAAACAGAGACAGAGACAGAGAGGATCTGAAGGGGCCAGATAGAGAGAACCAGAGAACCAGAGAACCAGAGGAGGCCATTAATCGACACATTAAACTGCGCTAGAGGGGCAGATATCATTCGAACACCGCGCTTTTGTACGGCGTATTGTGCACAGCAAGGCAAGCAAAGCCAAGCTCTATATATTCTAGAGAAGCATCCTACAGATCCTACAGATCCCGGAAATTGTTGAAGTTGCTGATCCCGATCTTCTCAAACAATAAAAAAAAAAAAAAAAAAATGGTTGGAACAAGAGGGAAAACAAAGAAAGCCAGACAGGCCAACGAGGCACTCGGTAATCCAGTGAAACCCCAAAGACCAGAGCAGGAACCTAACAGCTTACAAGATCTGGGGTCAGACCAAGACCAAGACCTGGACCCTAGAGCCACTAAGTCATCCCGAGGGGAATTTATAGACCAAGGAGTGGTCGCAGCAGCTGAGGAAGCCCACAATGGGATTCCCAACGATGAAAGCAAACCAGGAGAAGAACCGGGTGGGACACCCGAAGCGGCACCAGGGCCTATGCTGTCTATGCTGCTAGTCCATACTGACTCTGACGACATGGGGCATGTATCACTGAATGCAGGTGAAATGGCGGGGGGCCCTGCAAGTCCTCCACTTAGGAGACAACAGTATATACCAACGCACCTGGACCCAGGTGGGACCAGGGGAGCAAGGAAAATTAAATCAAAGATAAATACTATTACCAACTATTACAATCATATAAATCTAAATACTGATTGGCTGCAGATGCAAAGCTCTAAAGCTAGCGACCTCCCATCACAGCCATCAGGGGAAAAAGGTGACAATAATGTGGAGGGCGAGCTGGAGCTCTTAGAGACCGGGCATCAGGATTCCTGTCCATCCCAGCAGCGACCTGCCCGACCATCACGACTACCCTGTGGAACAAACGACTCCTTTATGGGTAGTGAAGTGGGGTCAATTAGTTCCCCAGAATGGGGCAGTTTCTCGGAAGAACAAAGACAAAGAAAAAGAAAAAGAAAAGGTAATGAATCACCTCATTCGGAAGCCCTAATGGGACCACTACATTCTGGGAGCTCTCCACTGACATTCCCTTTACCTCATCTAAAAGTAGAACCTACAATCCTCCAAAATGTAAAGGGGCCTGAAATAGAACAATCACCACAGAAATGCTCACACAAGCTCTCTACACCACAGCTTCATCATGGAAGCCAAATTGTAAAAACTAACCTAACGTTGAGTAGATTTGATCATAGTTCTTGTAGTCTGGAGCTCTCCTCGCCTGACAACTCCGTAATTGGTAGTATAGAGCCCCAATTAAACAGTATAACATCGGAAGACTTAAACATCTTGGAAGGTAGTATAATGTTAGGTCATAGAGGAGAGGATGATAAGAACCTAGAAGGCCAGACAAATAATGAGCAAAGTGAGCAAACCTGGGGAAATAGAGACGATCCCCCATTAGATCAACCAATTCTAAGCATCATGAAAGTTATATGCACAACATTGGACTCAATAGCAACAACGATCATGGTCCAGTCTCAAAAATTTGATGATCAACTTGAGCTAACTAAACAATTTACTAACTCATTACAGACCATAGACCATAGGATGGCCTTAGTAGAGGGTGTAATAAGGGAAAATTTGTTACATCAGGCAGTGGCTGAAAATATGGACAAGATGGACAGGCAAGCTTGTGGCCCACTGCTGGAAAAATTACTGGAAGTTCCAAAAGTAATTAAAGACATAATCGAAGATTGCAAATCTAGTCTCAAAAACACACAGGCGTGCAATCACGAGTCAGCAAAAATAGAATCGAGATTAACTGAAAGACCAATAGATAGCGAAGATAAAGAAGGGCCCTCTGGCACGGGACGAGACGAGCACCCAGACGTAAAAACCCACATAGACAAGACGGAGAGAATCAACAAAAGTCCTGTATCAGCAATCGAAATCACAAATATAGTAAAAAAAAAGACTCTGAGTAAAGGGCATCAACAAACAGGTAGATGGAAATACACATGGAAAAAACCTAGAGGAAACAACAAAGTTCCAGCAAAAAAGGCTCAAAATATGCCGCAACAGGCAAGCCCAACAGGGCAGACCAGGAACACAGGCGATGAGTCTACTCAACAGCAGCCTAAAGATCAGTGCATCAAGCCCGAGAGTCTCGAGAAACCAACTGACAAAGATATTAGTTTTATAAATAAAAATCCTGGATTATTGTGCGACAAAAGCTGCACCCACCATTCTCATATAAACCGAATTCCCATTGGTCCTAGGGGCTACCAAGTATCTGGGCACGACTTAGACAAAGGAAAGAGGCCAGAAAAAGACCCCGGTACAAATCACGGGATCAATGAGGCAAACGATCCCCTAGCTAATGGACAATACAAATGGAGCCCAGAGACAACAAATTCAAGTACCGGCATTGATAAGCACCTCCCAGCCATAAAAATAGAACACTCAATTCAGGCGCATTATCCAAATACAGTAGGAGTCCATAATGGAAAACGTCAGCAGCCTCTGAACTTTATTACCGAGGGGGTAGAACAAGAAAACAGCAAAAGTGAAAACGGAAGGGCAGAGAGCCCAGAATGCACAAGAAGCGAACAAAGCACAAGAAAAATCTTGTGCGTGGATAATACAATAGCCCCGGTTCCCGCACCTCGGTCAAAAGTAAAACACTGCTCTCAGGCAAGTTCGGGAAACCACAACTTTAGTAGCCAGCCAGGGTGGGTGACTGATCCACCTGCCCCACCGCGTCCGGTGCTTGACTTGGAAACTAAAGGAAAAAAGGATAATTGGCCTCCAAAAAGACAACCTCATGAGGAACATAGGAACAAGGAGTTGCAATTCGGGAGGGAAAAATGCCAGGTAGAACGAACATTGACTAGTCGGGCAGCTACTATTTACAATAAAGCAAAGGAAGATAATCAATCTCAAGGAAGATGGTCACAGGGAGGTAAAGGGCATACCGAGATTCGCACTGCAATAACTAAAGAGCCTGATGCCATAATCACGTTTATTCCCGAGTACTCCTCAAGAGGAAGTCATGACATTCTAAATAGGACTAACATCCTACATTTGGTCAATTCTCTGCCAGCTCTGCAGAATGTAACAACTAAAGACCTCCTCTCAGTGAGATTTATGCAAAGGAAAGAATTGGAGAACGGGGAATCAACAGAAACAGTCTGGGCTTCACCCTGGATAGTAGAACAGATTTTAAAATGTTCTAACATGATGAAGACATGGGGAATATCTACTGCTACTCCACAAAAGGAACCGTATCCAATAATATTTCTTGAAAAAGCTCCAAAGCAAAATGTTTCGGGCAGGCAAGAGGTAGAAGGCAATTCTGGTTCGATACTACAGGGAGCAATTAGTTCCAAACAACAACTCCCTGAACGAATAAACCTGAGCAATATGAGGTTCTGCCTGCTTGTTAACTCCCCTAGAAACAGCAGGGGCCATCCCCCACAGTTGCAGAATGATGAAGACCAACCATCTAGAAATTTGTAGCAACAAATGGGCAGCTCAAACATAAAAAATAGTACTAGTCCTACATTAAAAATCATAAGCTGGAATATTGAAGGCCTAAAAAGCAAAATGGAAGATAAGGATTGGGTTGAATTTATTAAACAGCAAGATATCAGCTGCTTCCAAGAAACTTGGTCTACCAACGCCATTGACCTAGACGGGTTTTCCACTTTTTACATACCTGCTATCAAACAAAAAAAAGGAAGACCATCGGGAGGTCTGATCATTTGGATCAGAACTTCGCTATTGGGAAATTCTGCTGTAACCCATGCCATACTAAGCAAGGAAATCCAGACGCTTGCAGTAAAACATGAGGAGTGGTCACTTGAAATAGTAAACGTGTACTTCCCTCCCATTAGCCGGGCCCAAGTCACGCCTGGTGTGCGGCTCCTCGAAGAACATATTTTAAATTAAAGATCTAAGGGTTGGAGGAACCCAATACTAGGTTACGCGAACAACCGTCCCCCTCAGTTTTGTAAAACCCTTCTACTAATATGTGGTGATTTTAACACTAAACCCCATTCTATCCTTTGGGATGAACAAGTAGTAGAGGAAGATCACGCTTGGAATATACCAACGCCCCTCATCCAACGTTGTCAAGATTCTAAAAAAGGGGAACTAATCTTTGAAGTACTAATAGAAGGCGGAATTCGCACAGTAAACGGAAGAACCAACTCAGATAGAACTTTTAAATCTACCTTTCGAACTGGAAAAAGACATAGTATAATTGACTATATGGCAATAAACATCGAAGCCTGGCATTATGTTATCGATATGGAAATAAGGGACAGGATCGAGAGTGACCACGACCCATTGCTAATGGAGATAATCCATCCGGACGCAAGCCTGGGGAAGGTTGAGTTTCCATTTAACGGAAATTGCTTAGCTATAACCATGAGACCAAATAGGAAAAACATACTAAGGTCAAACGTAGATGAACCCTATTTGAGCGTACCTAGTCAAACCTGGTTTCTATCACTTAGTACGTTTTTAAACCTACCAGTTAATGAAGCTTTACCCCTCCTGGATAATTTTAACAACTTGCTATTACAAACAACAAAGGAAAGAATTAAGCATCCCCAAACTAACCCTAATACGATGGAAGGCTGGTTCGATGAAGAGTGTTTGAAACTAAAAAATACCTTATCGCAAGCACTAAAGAATCGGCATTTGAATAACCATAATGAGCAATACTTTTATGAATGCAGGCAACAGTACAAAAAATTACTAAGATATAAAAGGAAGACATTTCCACATAAGCTCTGGAAATCCCTCCTGCAGGCAATATCGGCAGGAAACTGCAAAAAGTTTTGGGAGATTGTCAGATGGGGAAGCGAAGGCCCCTCAAAAAACCTAGAACTGAATATCAACCCACAACTCTGGGTAGAGCATTTTACCGCCTTGTATCAGGATGAGGTCAAGACGGCATCCCGGAGTACAAATAACTCAACCAGCCTCATCCAAGGACTGGAAGGTAGTAATCAAAGATCAAACAAGGCAGTTCCACTTCAAACGACCTATGTAGCATTATCAAAAAGGTTTGTTAGATCGACAAATGGAACCCAGAATGAACTAGTCCCAAACGAACTCCCCGGCACAAATGCCATGCAAGTAACCCATGCCATCCCTTGCGCAATGGAGCTGATACCGGAATTCAGCGAGAAAGAGATTAAACAAGTTATTCTCCTTCAAAAGCCGTACAAGGCTGCAGGCCCAGATGGTATCCCTTCAGACGTCTATCGTAATCAGTTAACGCTATGGCTGCCTGCTCTAACACGCATATTCAACAGTATTTGGCACCACGAGGTAATTCCTACCTCTTGGAAGAAATCAATAATTGTCCCAATTCACAAAAAAGGACCTCGGGACATGGTGTGCAATTATAGGCCTATCTCACTGCTTGACAGCGTTGGAAAAATCTTCGCCAAATTGATCCAGCTGCGTTTAGATCAATGGCTGGAGGATGGAGATTTAATATCGACACACCAAGCTGGTTTTAGGAGAGGCCAAAGTACAATAGACCAACTTTTTAAGCTAAATATGATCTGCGCGAAATACGCCACCCTAAAAGATTGTGCATTATATCTGGTCTTTGTGGATCTCCAAACAGCTTTTGATAGCGTCAATCGCCAAACATTATGGCTGTTATTGTCGGAAATGGGCATACAGGGAAAAATTCTAAGGCTGTTAATTCTACTGCATACAGGGAATACTAACAGGGTTAGATATTCTATGAGAAATGATTATACAGCAGAAATTCCAATCCAGCGCGGTGTAAAACAAGGATGTGTTTTGGCCCCAACCTTGTTTAACTGTTATATAAATAAGGTAAGCCAAGATCTGAGGAAATTAAATCTGGATGTGCCAAAACTAGCCAACGAAAGTATACCTATCCTGCTTTTTGCTGACGACGCTGTACTACTGGCAAGAACAGAGATAGCAATGCATCGTCTACTTAGGGGTTTCGAATCATTTTGCACTTCAAGGAGCATGGTAATTAATGAGGGGAAAACAAAGTTTATGATTCTTAACCCAAAACAAACGATGCATTCGACTTTTAGGGTAAACAACAAGCCCTTGGCCCGAGTGACTACCTATGACTACCTGGGTTGCAGACTGGATGAAAAACAGACATGGAAATCACAAATCTACAAAAGTAACATCTCCTTGGCCCAGCACGCTGGAGCGGTACTTAGATTTGCTAAAGCCACAGGCAATCATTCTGTGAGCTCTGCACTGCTTGCTTATAAAACCAAAGCAAGGACTGCAGCACTTTACAGCGCAGAGATCTGGGGATTTAGAAAGACCCCATTAATACAAGTAACCGAGAATAATTTTCTACGCCGATTACTTTGCTTAGGCACTGCCGTACCAATGATTGCGTTGAGAACTGATCTACAAATGAGAAAGGTTGAGGATTACATTGCATTGGCCCCAATAAGATATTGGATCCGTATCTGGGCAAAAGAGGAACTCAAACCATACAGAGATACACTCATGGACATCCTGAAGCTACAAAATCATCGAAAATTGCCTTGGTTTAAACACATCTCAACTACCCTGGCTGCTATGGGCCAAGAAGACCTCTGGCTTCATCCAGGGAAAATCAGAAGGCCAAGTTTATCTGTCATTAAAAAGGCATACTGGGACCAAAAGACCCAGAGTATGTGTGAGATACTTAGCCCTCTACTCAAGCGGTACATTTTGTTCAATCAAGAGCTTAAACCAGCATTTTTCATTGACTGCATTTATCCGGAAGAAAAAAGGGCTCTCTATTTTAAATTTCGTATGGGTACATTACCAGTGACGGCGGTGACTAACAGATGGCAAGCCATCTCACAGCGCGGTTCAGACTGCTGTCCTTGCCTTCATGGTGGTCAAGAAACATTATCCCACTTCCTTTTATTATGTAATTTTACGCTTAAACTCCGCAAACTGTACTTACGTCCGCTTTTTAGATCATACGGAATCAGGAAATGTAATGAGGCGGAAGTGCTTTGTATGCGATCAGATGAGAAACATATTGTGGCGAAGGTTTCAACTTATATATTGGAAGCATGGAAGCTACGTTCATTAATGTACTCACAGTTGGCCTAAGTATAATTTCCTGTGTTATCCTAGCTATCATTTATATGGGAAACCGTTGAAGGTTGCTGATCAAACCGGGCTAGGTCCTGGGTTATTATTATATTGCTGGCAGGTATCGCAAGAACCCAAATGATTAGTGCAAGAATAGGATATTTAAATTTTAGATCTATAATGCTTTTAGAATAAGTAAAGAGTCTTATGCCAATTATGGTTAATTATCAAGTTTTATGATATTGCAGGGTATATTGGATTCACCTAGGGCCATGTAAAATCAAAAACGCAAGTATAGTCTTTCTTTTATTACAATGTTTTATTTAATGTAATTTTATTGCGTGTGATGGATTGATACTTATTGTGTACTATTGTTAAGGCCGGATAGGCTGACAACAATTAAATAAATGGTAAATGGTAATACTGTGCATGGAGTGGTGAAAGGCCTTTGTCATTTTTTACAGCTTGGTGAGAATGGCACTGAACTAATTTTATGTCTAAAGATTTTACTGTACAAATGGCAAAAGACTGTTTAAGTTTCTAGCTCGGTGTGGATGGCACTGTGTCAATCGTATGCTTTAAAACTTTGCTTGAAAAACAGACATTTGAGATGAGCAAATCCAGAGTGTTGCCGGTGTTGCAAGGTACTCTTTACTAAGCTGCTCTCCACCTAAATTTGGAAACTACCCGGGGTTCTCTGGTTTGTTTTGCATAATTTATGTGTCACTGTAACCCTGAAAGGGTTTTGTTTTGACTTATACTGGTTGCTCCCTTGTGTCTGGATAAAGCTAAATCTCTCTGAAGAGATGTGATGATATTGAAACACATGTCAGGGGTTGTTTTTGCTTATTCCAGGTTGGCTTGGATGATAGTTTATCAATCCAAAGCAGTAATACTGTACATGGAACGGTGGAAGGCTTTTGTCATTTTACAGTTTGGTAAGGATTGTACGGAGCTAATCTTATACTTAAAGATTTTAGTTTATAAATGGCAAAAGACTGTGTCATTTTCTAGGTCAATGTGGATGGCACTGTGCCAATCCTATGCTTAGAAACTTTGCTAGAAAAACAGACATTTGAGATGAGCAAATCCAGAGTGTTGCTAGTGCTGCAGAGTGCTCGGTACTGGAGCTGCTCTCCACCTAAATTTGGGAACTACCCAGAGTTCTCTCTTTTGTTTTGCATAATTTATGTGTCACTCTAACCATCAAAGGGTTTTGTTTTGACTTATACCGGTTGCTCCCTTGTGTCTGGAAAAGCTAAATATCTGTGAAGAGATGTAATGATCTTGAAACATGTCAGGGGTTGCTTTTGTTTATTGTAGGTTGTATTGAATGATAGTTTATCAATCCAAAGCTATAATACTGTGCATGGAGAAGGGGAAGAATTTGTCATTTTCCAGTTTGATGGGGATGGCACTAAGCCAATCTTATGCTTATAGATTTTGCTGTACAAATGGCAAAAGACTGCGTCATTTTCTGGCTCTGTGTGGATGGCACTGTGCCAATCCTATGCTAGAAAAACAGACATTGGAGTTGAACAAATCCAGGGTGTCTCTGGTGTTGCAGCGAACTCATTACTGGAGCTGCTCTCCATTTAAATGTGGGAACTACCCAGAGTTCTCTGTTTTGTTTTGCATAATTTATTTGTCACTCTAACCCTGAAAGGGTTTTGTTTTGACTTATACTGGTTGCTCCCTTGTGTCTGGACAAAGCTAAATCTCTCTGAAGAGATGCAATGATAGCAAAACATATCAGAGGTGGCTTTTGTTTATTCTAGACTTGGTTGGATGATAGTTTATCAATCCAAAGCTGTAATACTGTGCTTTTTGTCATTTTATAGTTTGGTAAGGATGGTACTGAGCCTATCTTATGCGTCCAGGTTGTGCTGTGCAAATGGCAAAAGACTGTGTTATTTTCAAGCTTGGGGTGGATAGCACTGTGCCAATCCTATACTTAAAAACTTTGCTAGAAAAACAGACCTTTGAGGTGAAAAAATCCAGAGTATCGCTGGGGTTGCAGGGTGCTCCTTACTGGAACCGCTCCCCACTTAAATGTGGGAACTACCCAGAGTTTACTGTTTTGTTTTGCATAATTTATGTGTCACTCTAACCCTGAACGGGTTTTGTTTTGATTTATACTGGTTGCGCCTTTGTGTCTGGACAAAGCTAAACCTCTCTGAAGAAATGTAATGATTTTGAAACACATGTCAGTGTTTTCTTGTGCTTGTTTTAGGTTGGTTTGGCTGGTATTTTATCAATCCAGAGCTGTAATACTGTGCCTGGAGTGATAATAGGCTTTTGTCATTTTACAGCTAGGCAAGAATGGCACTGAGCCAATCCTATGCTTAAAGATTTTGCTGTACAAATGGCAAAAGAGTGTGTCATTTTCTATCTCGGTGTGGATGGCACTGTGCTAATTTTATACTTGAAAACTTTGCTAGAAAAACAGACATTTGAGGTGAGCAAATCCAGAGTGTTGCTGGTATTGCAGGGTGCTTTTTACTGGAGCTGCACTCCACTTAAATTTGGGAACTACACTGTGTTCTTTGTTTTGTTTTGCATAATTTATGCGTCACTCTAACCCTGAAAGGGTTTTGTTTTGACTTATACTGGTTGCTCCCTTGGGTCAGGACAAAGCAAAATTTATCTGAAGAGATGTAATGACATTCAAACACCTGTCATAGGTTGTCTAGGTTTATTCCAAGTTGGCTTGAATGATAGTTTATCAACCCAAAGCTGTAATAATATGCAAGGAGTGATAGGAGGCTTTTGTCATTTTACAGTTTTGCAAGGAAGGTACTGAGCCAGTCTTATGCTTAAAGATTTTGTTGTATAAGTGGCAAAAGACTGTGTCATTTTTAAGTTCGGCATGAATGGCACTGTGCCAATCCTATGCTTAAAAACTTTTCAAGAAAAACAGACATTTGAGGTGAGCAAATCCAGAGTGTTGCTGGTGTTGCAGGGTGCTCTGTACTGGAACCGCTATCAACCTAACTTTGGGAACTACCCAGAGTTCTCTGTTGTGTTTTAATTTATGTGTCACTCTAACCCTGAAAGGATTTTGTTTTGACTTATACTGGTTGCTCACTTGGGTCTGGACAAAGCTGTTTTTTTTCTTTCTGAAGCAATGTAATGACATTGAAACACATGTCAGGGATTTATTTTGATTATGATTGGATTGGGTGATAGTTTATCCAAAGTTTAATCCAAAGCTGTAATACTGTGCATTGAGTGGTGAAAGGCTTTTGTCATTTTACAGTTTAACAAGGATGGTACTGAGCCAATCTTATGCTTAAAGATTTTGCTCTATAAATGACAAAAGACTGTCAGTGTGGATGTTTTGTTTTGCATAATTTATGCGTCACTCTAACCATGTAAGTGTTATTCTTTGACATATACTGGTTGCCCCCTTGTATCTGAAAAAACTAAGGCCCATATTTATACTTTTTGACGCTAAACTGCGCTAACGCAGTAGAGCGTCCAAAAATTTAGCGCCGTCTAACGCCATTCTGAAGCGCCATGCGGGCGCCGTATTTATGGAATGGCGTTAGCCGGCGCTAGCAGACCGGCGCTGCCTGGTGTGCGTGGAAAAAACCACGTAGACCAGGCAGCGCCGGCGTAGGGGGAAAATGGCGTTAGGGCGTCTTAAAATGGGGCAAGTCAGGTTGAGGCAAAAAAATCGCCTCAACCCGATTTGCGCCATTATTTTCGACGCCCAGACGCCATTTAAATGACTCCTGTCTTAGTAAAGACAGGAGTCATGCCCCCTTGCCCAATGGCCATGCCCAGGGGACTTCTGTCCCCTGGGCATGGTCATTGAGCATAGTGGCATGTAGGGGGGCACAAATAAGGCCCCCCTATGCCACCCATTTTTTTTAAAAAAAAATAAAAAAATATACTTACCTGAACTTACCTGAATGTCCCTGGGGTGGGTCCCTCCATCCTTGGGTGTCCTCCTGGGGTGGGCAGGGGTGGCAGGGGGGGTCCCTGGGGGCAGGGGAGGGCACCTGTGGGCTCATTTTGAGCCCACAGGCCCCTTAACGCCTACCCTGACCCAGGCGTTAAATAGTGGCGCAAATGCGGGGTTTTTTGACCCGCCACCTCCCGGGCGTGATTTTTGCCCGGGAGTATAAATACGACGCAATAGCGTCGCCGTAATTTTTTTAGACGGGAACGCCTTCCTTGCATCTCATTAACGCAAGGAAAGCGTTCACGCAAAAAAATGACACTATTTGCCCATACTTTGGCGCTAGACGCGTCTAACGCCAAAGTATAAATATGGCGTTCGTTTTGCGCCGAATTTGCGTCGAAAAAAACGACGCTAATTCGGCGCAAACGGAGTATAAATACGGGCCTAAATCTCTCTGAAGAGATGTAATGACATTGAAAAACATGTCAGGGGTTCCTTTTGCTTGTGTCAGGTTTCCTTGGATGGTAGTTTATCAATCCAAAACTGTAATAGTGTGCATAGAGTAATGAAAGGCTTTTGTCATTTTACAGGTTGGCAAGAATGGCACTGAGCCAATCTTATACTTAAAGATTTTGTTGTATAATTGCCAAAAGACTGTGTCATTTTCTAGGTTGGCTTGTATGGCACTATGTTAACCCTATGTTTAAAAACTTTGCTAACAAAACAGACATTTGAGGAGTGCAAATCCAGCATGTTGCTGGTGTTGCAGGGTGCTCTTTACTGGAGCTGCTCTCCACCTAAATTTGGGAACTACCCAGCGTTCTCTGTTTTGCATAATTTATGTGTCACTCTAACCCTGAAAGGGTTTTGTTTTGACTTATACTGGTTGCTCCCTTATGTCTGGAAAAATTAAAGCCCTCATTTATACTTTTTTGGGCAAAACTGCACTAATGCAGATTTGCACCAAAAAGTTTAGCACAGGCTTGCACTATTTCTGGGCACCAGTGGGGCACCATTTTGTTGGAATGGTGCAAACCAGTACAAAGGGTAGGCTAGTGTAAAAAAAAAAAGAAAAAGGAAGAAATGATGTTAGTTGGGTGGGGCTGGCAGTATGGAAGAAGGAGGTTTTGCACCAAAAAATGACTCTAACCTGCCTAGAGTCATTTTCTGACACTCACCACCCCAATGGCCAGCACACCCTGTGCCATGTATGGGGGCAATTTCAGGGCCCCCTATGGCACTTTAAACAATAAAATAAAATACTTACCTGTACTTACCTGAGATGGGGTACCCCATCCTCCGTTGTCCCTCTGGTGTGGGTGTTCCTGGGGCTTGGGGAGGGCACCTCTGGGCTTATTCCTTGGTGTTCCACCATGGAAATAGGCCCGCAGGTCCCCTAACACCTGCCCAACCCAGGCGTTAAAAAATGGGGCAAAGCAAGCTTTACCCCATTTTTTGACCCCTCCACCCTCCCGTGCACCATTTTTGCATGGGAGTATAAATATGGCATTAAGGCCTTTGGGGCATATTTATACTCAGTTTGCGCCGAAATTGCGTCGTTTTTTTAGACGCAAATTAGACGCAAAACTAACTCCATATTTATACTTTGGCGTTAGATGCGTCTAGCACCAAAGTTCCTGGAATTAGCATCATTTTTTTGCGTGAACACCTTCCTTGCGTTAATGATATGCAAGGTAGGCGTTCCCGTCTTAAAAAATGACTCCGATGCTATTGCGTCGGATTTATACTCCTGGGCAAAAATGACGCCCGGGAGTGGGCGGGTCTAAAAAACCCGCATTTGCGTCGGATTTTAGCACCTGGGTCAGGGCAGGCGTTAAGGGACCTGTGGGCTCAGAATGAGCCCAGAGGTGCCCTCCCATGCCCCCAGGGACACCCCCTGCCACCCTTGCCCACCCCAGGAGGACACCCAAGGATGGAGGGACCCACCCCAGGGACATTAAGGTAAGTCCAGGTAAGTATATTTTTTTAATTTTTTTTGTGGCATAGGGGGGCCTGATTTGTGCCCCCCTACATGCCACTATGCCAAATGACCATGCCCAGGGGACAGAAGTCCCCTGGGCATGGCCATTGGGCAAGGGGGCATGACTCCTGTCTTTGCTAAGACAGGAGTCATTTCAATGGGGATGGGCGTCGTAAAAAAATGGCGCAAATCGGGTTAAGCCGATTTTTTTGCCTCAGCCTGACTTGCCCCATTTTTAGACGCCCAAACGCCATTTTTCCCTACGCCGGCGCTGCCTGGTGTACGTGTTTTTTTTTCACGCACACCAGGCAGCGCCGGTCGGCTAACGCCGGCTAACGCCATTCAATAAATACGGCGCCCGCATGGCGCTTCAGAATGGCGTTAGCCGGCGCTAATTTTTTTGGCGCAAAACTGCGTTAGCGCAGTTTTGCATCAAAAAGTATAAATATGGGCCATAGAGTCATTTTTTGAACGGGAACGCCTACCTTGCATCTCATTAAGGCAAGGTAGGTTTCCACATCCAAAAAATGACTTTAACTCCATAAATTTGGTGCTAGAAATGGGCCCAAATACATGGCACATGGTGCAATGGCCATGCCCAGGGGACCTTGGTCCCCTGTGCTGGCCACTGGTTTGGAGGGCATGACTTCTGTCTGTTCTAAGACAGGAGTCATGTGGTATGGATGGTTAGGTGTAAGAAAATGACTCTAGGCAGGTTAGAGTCATTTCTTTTACTCTAACCTGCCTAACGTCATTTTTTTGGTGCAAAACCCCCTTCTTCCATAGCGCCAGACCCATCCAACTAATGTCTTTTTTTTTTTTATACTAGCCTACCCACTGCACCGGCTTGCACCATTCCATAAATATGGTGCCGAGCTGGTGTACAGAAATGGTGCAAGCCGGTGCTCAACCTTTTGGTGCAAACCTGCGTTAGTGCAGTTTTGCACCAAAAAGTAGAAATCAGGACCTTAGAGTTAAGAATAATGAGGCTAATCTGGTGCAAACAGAGTATACATATGCCCCTAACTCTCTCTGAAGAGATGTGATGATATTGAAACACGTGTCAGGGGTTACTTTTGCTTATTTCTGGTTGGCTTGGATGGTGTTTTATCAATCCAAAGCTGTAATACTGTGACTGGAGTGGTCAAAGGCTTTTGTCACTTTACAGCTTGGCAAAGATGGCACTGAGCCAATCCTGTGCTTAAAGATTTTGCTGTACAAATGGGAAAAGACTGTGTTATTTTCTAGCTCGATGTGGATGGCACTGTGCTAATCCTATACTTAAAAACTTTGCTAGAAAAACAGACATTTGAGGTGAGCAAATCCGGAGTTTTGCTGGTGTTGGAGGGTGCTTTTTACTGGAGCTGCTCTCTACTTAAATTTGGGAACCACCCAGAGTTCTCTGTTTTGTTTTGCATAATTTTTGCGTAACTCTAACCCTGAAAGGTTTATATATATATATATATATATATATATATATATATATATATATATATATATATAAATATAAATATAAATATAAGTATAAATTTAAATATAAATATATATTTATTTGTGTTTCCCATGTTAAAAGCCCAAACCGCTGGATGGAATTACACCAAATTTGGTAGAAAGCTAGCTGTCTTTTTCGCTTAATTGGTGTAAATCCGATCAGTAGATTTTAAGAAAATATAGGTAGAATGAATTTGTTTATTTGTGGCTGCGAGGACTTTGCGAATAATGATGAGTTAGTGCAGTGACATGCGCAGCTCTGATTGGCTGCCAACACTTCATCCAGGAAGTGTGTGCAGCCATCTTGGAAAAACACAAAAAAAGGAAAAGAGTTTAGGGTAGTGACACCCTGACCTCTTAGCTCGGGTGTTGGGGACCCAGAGGGACCCCACCAGAGCGCAAAAGTACTTTAAAAAGAAAACTATTTTGCTGCAATTTCACAGCTTCTGCACGAATTTGCAGCTAAGAATAAAAAAAAAATGGGATCTCCCACGCTTGTTTTCTAAAGCCCCTGGGTGGGCCAGGTGCCGGGATACTAAACATCCCTAGACCCATGTTCTCACACAGAAGGGGTCAAAGTCTCAAAGACATGTTGGTACACCCATGCCCAAAGAAGGAGATTACAATGAAAATGCACAGATGACACACTCTTCCCCCAGAGATCGGTCATCATCCTTGTGGGGGTTGTAGTTTATGACATCTGACCAGGCCCACAACAACTATAACTTACAACAACACCACCATGTGGGAAATAACGCCCTGATTTATACTTTTTGGGGCAAAACTGCACTAACGCAGTTTTGCACCAAAAAGTTTAGCGCCGGCTTTCGCCATTTCTGTGCATCAGCTGGGCACCATATTTATAGAATGGTGCAAGCCAGTGCAAAGGGTAGGCTAGTGTCAAAAACAATTACTTTAGTCGGGTGGGGCTGGCAGTATGAAAGAAGGGGTTTTGCACCAAAAAATGACTTTAGGCAGGTTAGAGTAAAAACACAATGACTCTAACCAGCCTAGAGTCATTTTCTGATGCAAAAACATCCGTACCACATGACTCCTGTCTTAGAAAAGACAAGAGTCAAGCCCACCATCCCAATGGCCAACACAGGGCACCAGGGTCTCCTGGACATGACCATTGCACCCTGTGCCATGTATGGGGATGCATTTCAGGGCCCCCTATGGCACTTTAAAAAAAAAAAAAAACTTACCTGTACCTACCTGGGGTGGGGTCCCCCATCCCCACTGTCCCTGTGGTGTGGGTGTGGGTGTGGGTGTCCCTGTGGCCTGTCGAGGGCATCTGTAGGCTTACTCTATGGTGTTCCACAATGGAAATAGGCACACAGCTCCTCTATTACCTGCCCTGACTCAGGCATTAAAAAATGGGGCAAAGCAAGCTTTGCCCCATTTTTTGTCCCCTTCTCCCTCCCGTGCACCATTTTTGCACGGGAGTATAAATATGCATTAAGGCCATAGAGTCATTTTTGCACGGGAATGCCCACAATACATCTCAACAAGGCAAGGTAGGTTTCCACATCCAAAAAATGACTTTAACTCCATAAATTTGGCACTAGACGGGACTAGCACCAAAGTATAAATATGGAGTTAGTTTTGCACCTAATTAGGCCCTGATTTATACTTTTTGGGGCAAAACTGCACTGACGCAGTTTTGCACCAAAAAGTTTAGCACCAGCTTGCACCATTTCTGTGCACCAGCCAGGCACCATGTTTATGGAATGGTGCAAGACAGTTTAAAGGGTAGGCTAGTGTAAAAAAGGAAAATGACGTTTGTCGGGTGGGGCTGGCGGTATGGAAAAAGGGGTGTTTGCACCAAAAAATGCCGTTAGGCAGGTTACAGTAAAAAAATTACTCTAACCTGCCTGGAGTCACTTTCTGATGCATAACCATCCATACCACATGACTCCTGTATAAGAAAAGACAGGAGTCATGCCCACCACCTCAATGGCCAGCACAGGGGACCAGGGTTCCCTGGGCATGGTCATTGCACCCTGTGCCATGTTTCGGGCCCATTTCAGGGCCCCCTTGGCACTTTAAATAATAAAATAAAACACTTACCTGTACTTACCTGGTATGGGGTCCCTCATCCTCCGATGCCCCTCTGGTGTGGGTGTGGGTATCCCTGGGGCCTTGGGAGGGCACTTGTGGGCTTATTTCATGGTGTTCCACCGTGGAAATAGGTCCACAGGTCCCCTAACGCCTGCCCTGACCCAGGCGTTAAAAAATGGGTCAAAGCAAGCTTTGCACCATTTTTTGACCCCCTCCTCCCTCCCGTGCACCATTTTTGCACTGGAGTATAAGTATGGCGTTAAGGCCATAGAGTCATTTTTTGCACAGGAACGCCTACCTTGCATCTCATTAAGGCAAGGTAGGTTTCCACGTCCAAAAAATGACTTTAAATCCTTAATTTGGCGCTAGACGGGTCTAGTGCCAAAGTATAAATATGGAGTTAGTTTTGCATCGCATTAGAGTAAAAAAAAAAAAATGACGCTATTTTGGTGCAAACAGAGAATAAATATGCCCCTAAGGTAGTTAACTAACTGTAACACAGAAACGTTGGTGTACTTAATAACATGCCCATTCAACCTTCATTACGTAGGCATGATGATCCGTAAGATAAAGACATGAACATGTGAATACCGTAGCAACTTTAGATGTAGGAGGGCCACCACAAAAATGTCAATTCATTTCCCAGAAAAGGGCACACAGCACAGGATTGCAGACGGGTGTTTTTGGAACACCTAAAGGATGAGCATAACTGTGAACCGAGGTTGTTCAACAAGGAACAAAGTTGGATTTACAAATTAGAAACACAAATGGGTTGAATGACAATATTCTCTGGAGACAAATAAATCCATGAAAGAGCTGATGATATCAGGAACTCGTGTACGCTTACCATCTTTTGATAAGATTTACTAGGCAATCCCACACATGCGGTGGTCCAAATCATGCTGCATATGGGTACACCAAGGGGTCATCCTCTAACATATGACCCTCATAAATCAATTATATATTAGGATACCCATCTCACACTTACAACCTCCACCATGTCATTTGATTCCCATATGTACAGCATACATACTCACCACTCGGCCACCACCGCTATGTGAACCCCGATTTGACATCAGGTCAACCACCATTACTGCATTTTATCTTATTTTTATTGTTTTCCCATTAATCCAGGGGATATCCATATCCATTCAAACAGGAGGTGGATCACCCGCACTTCAGGGGCAATTCACTTCACAATAATTGGCTAAGAAGACACTTTTTTAGGGCAAAGAGCACTGTTTACTGCTTTCCCCTTATAGAAGTTGTCTTTAAAGTCTGACGGCAACTTCAGGATTGAGCCATTTTTCTGTGCAGGCATTGGGATAACTCCCTAAGATCAGGAAGGGTCTTGCAGCGTGATTTCCATGTGTTCCAAAACCAGCTGCCATTTTCTAATCAAGTCTAGTTTTTTTACAGACATGGCCACGAGGATTCGGTCTGCAGACACTCGTATTTCCCAATGTTTAAGTATACTGCAACTCGACTGCACACCGACATTTGGACCCCAGGCAGGAACAAAGCTGGTTCAGAGATGGGAGTAGAGCCTTGGAGTAGTGAGTATGGGACACTTTTTCAAACGCCAGTGGCATGAAGGTAACAGGATGGTGGGAAACCACCATTTGCCCATAACTAATTGTTCCCCTTCAGAGAGTATGACTTCAAGCCCACCCCCCACCGGAGGATCCATGATACTTGTAACCATTATCTGTTCTGTATGTGCCTACACTATTTATGTGTTACTGTTGTTTTGTGTCTGATTTTGAATGTCATCACTGAGTGCGATCACCTTTATTTATGTTTGTGCATCACAAGTGTATTCCACATTTGAAGGTGATATTACGATTCAAACGACACAGTATTAATGTGCAGGTAGCAATTTAGTGCCTTGGGCAGGCTAACTATTCTGTTTGTAAATACCAGGTAAATTAACAGAATCAATTACACAAATAGGTGTAGCATTGCCTTTATATATATACATTAGGGGGCAGATTTATACTTTTTCACGCAAAACTGCGTTAGCACAGTTTTGGGTGAAAAAGTATAGCGCCGGCTAGCGCCATTCCAAGACACCAGCCGGGCGCCTTATTTATGGAATGGTGCTAGCTGGCGCTAATGCCCTGTCAATGTCCTTGGAAAGGACTCTAACAGGGCTGGGGTGGTGTAGGGGAAACCGGAGCTTGTGCGTCGAATTATGGCGCTACACTGTTTAGAGACCGGAAAATTGCCTCTAAGCAGTGTAGCAACATTTTCTGGTGCACAACCCCCATGAACATGGCTCTTGTCTTAGTAAAGACAGGAGCCATGCCCACCATCCCAATGGCCATGCCCAGGGAAAGAATGTCCTCTGGGCATGGACATTGGGGCCAGCGCCGTGCAGGGGACTCCAAGTCAGGGCCCCCGAGCGGTGTTGGGGAAAATAAATATATACTTACCCCCATCCTTCGGTGTCCTCCTGGTGTGGATGGGGGTGGGTGGGGGTGTCCCTGGGGCCAAGGAAGGACACTGGTAGGCAATTTCCATGGTCTCTGACCATAGAAATATGCCTACAGATCCCCCTACGCCTGCCCATACCCAGGCTTTAAATAATGGCACTAAGCAAGCTAAGCACCATTATTTAGGGCCCCCACCCCGTGCTGGATTTTAGCACAGGGGATAAATATGGCGCAAAGGCCATATCGTCCTTTTCTGGACGGGAACACCTACCTGGCATCTCATTGACGCAAGGTAGGTTTTCCCATCCAGAAAATGACGTTAACTCCACAACTTTGGCGCTAGACGTGTCTAGCGCCAAAGTATAAATATGCAGTTAGGCTTGCGCTGAATTAGTGTAAAAAAAAAGACGTTAATTCAGTGCAAACCAAGTATAAATATGGGCCTAGGTGTGTAGTTGCACTATAATTTCACTAGTAAGGAGTGGCACTAGGTAGCTGCTACTGGTCCTGAAGAAAAGCCGAGGGGTAGGCTTGAAACAGATAGATCTCAGTTTGAAAGGCAGGTTCATAGCATAACCATATCCTTTACATTTACTTCACTTTTAATCATACTAACACAGCAATAAGTATTGAAACATATGTTCCTCTGGGAGGCAGGTATTTAAAAATTTTTATGACACCCCCCACTCCTATTCAAGTATCATCTTAGTCAAAGTTACAACAAGTGCTCTCATGTAGTCCTTCGGTTGCAGCATGGCCCGTTCTGTAGTTGAACTGGAAGGACCCGATGATGAAGTATCCCACCAAAGGAGTAACCCTGGTGAGTGAAGGTTTTCTTAGGAAAGTAATCAGTTCCTTGGTCTCCTTGTTTGGAGAGTTAGTTTTGCATTAATCTGGGCCTGGCTCCTGTTAGGTTGATGTATATGACCTTGTGGGAGGACGAGCCTTGGCCCTTACAGTTCCTCTCAAATCACTTTTACGAGTATATTTATATAAATATATATATATATACGAGTATATTTATATAAATATATATATATATATATATACATATATATATATATAAAACTATAATTCGCACATTCACCATGCACTGCTTGTATCCTCAACAATCAGGACATGTTGAATGAGTGCATTGATAACATCCCTAATGACATCTCAAATGACATAATTGGAAACAACACTGTGCACAAGTTATAGTTACTTTAGGGCACATATTGTAGTTGCTTGCAATAACTATAACTGGTGAATTTCAGTGGCTAATTTAAAATAATGGGCCTCATTATGTGCCTTACTGTCTTTTGACCGCCAGGTTTAATGTGGCGGTATCACCGCCAACAGGCTGTTTATGAGTGTGGCGGGTTGGCCGCTGCAAACCCGCCACATCTCCACTCATACCACCATGGAGGTATGTACCGCCGGGCCGGAGATGTACATCTTCGACCCAGCGGTCCACAGCTGACCGCCAGCGGCATTATGAGCAGGCCTACCACCATGGTTTCGTAGCACTGCCACGAAAAGCATGGAGGTAGGGCTACCGGTGGCAGGGAATTCCTTCCCTGTCACTGGTAAATGGCTCCCCCACCCTCCCAGCAACCACCTGATCCCCCCACGCCCCTAGCATGCACCTGATCCCCCACCCCTACACACATAGCACCCCCACATCCCTACTTTCACACCGCCCCCACTCCCGTATTGTCACAGCACCCCCACTCCATCCTGCATACATGCACAAATACACCCAGAAGCACCACGCATACACCCAATCACTTGCATTCCCATCCATGCATCCACTCACATACTTATACACATTCAGGCACGCATACACACATACATCCAAACATGCATACTCACACACATTGTAGGAGGCTGGCCTGGCTTGTAGTGGGTACCAGAGGTACTTACACCTTGTGCCAGGTCCAGTTATTCCTTATTAGTGTAGAAGAGGTGTTTCTAGCAGCTTAGGCTGATAGAAGGTAGCTATGGCAAAGTAGCTTAGGCTGAACTAGGAGACATGTAAAGCTCCTACTATACCACTGGTGTCATATGCACAATATCATAAGAAAACACAATACACATATATACTAAAAATAAAGGTACTTTATTTTTATGACAATATGCCAAAAGTATCTCAGTGAGTACCCTCAGTATGAGGATGAGAAATATACACAAGATATATGTACAAAAACCAAAATTATGCAGGTAATAGCAAAAGGAAGTAATGCAAGCAATGTAAAGTTACAGTAGATTGCAATAGGAGCACATAGATATAGGGGCAACACAAACCATATACTCCAAAAGTGGAATGCGAACCACAAATGGACCCCAAACCTATATGAGCTTGTAGAGGGTCGCAGGGACTGTAAGAAAACAGTGAGGGTTAGAAAAATAGCCCACCCCAAGACCCTGAAAGGTAGGTGTAAAGTGCACCTACAACCCCCAGAGAGCACAGAAGTCGTGATATGGGGATTCTGCAAGGAGAACAAACACCAGCAATGCAACAACAGTGGATTTCCGGACCTGAGTACCTGTAAGACAAGGGGACCAAGTCCTAGAGTCGCGACAGTGTCGAGAGTGGGCAGGAGCCCAAGAAATGCCAGCTGAGGGTGCAAGGAAGCTGCCACCTGTTGGAAGAAGCTTAGTGTTCTGCAAGAACGAAGAGGATTAGGAACTTCCCCTTTGGAGGATAGATGTCGCACCTCTGGAAGAAGCTTGCAGAGGTGTTCCCACGCAGAAAGGCCACAAACAAGCCTTGCTAGCTGCAAGGGTTGCAGTTAGGGTTTTTGGATGCTGCTGTGGCCCAGGAGGGACCAGGATGTCGCCACTTGGATGAGGAGACAGAGGGGGCGCCCAGCACATCAGGGAGCACTCACAGAAGCAGGCAGCACCCGCAGAAGTACCTGAACAGGCACTTAGAAGAAAAGTGAACCAGAGTCCACCCAAAGTCACAAAAGGGAGTCCCACGACGCCAGAGGACAACTCAGAAGATTGTGCACTGCATGTTAGAGTGTCGGGGACCCAGGCTTGGCTGTGCATGAAGGAAATCCTGGAAGAGTTCACAGGAGCCGGAGGAGCTTTAAATCATGCAGTGCCCAGCAATGCAGTGTAGCGTGGGGAGGCAAGGACTTACCTCCACCAAACTTAGACTGAAGTGACACTGGACTGTGGGAGTCACTTGGACAGAGTTGCTGAGTTCCAGGGACCACGCTCATCGTGCTGAGAGGGGACCCAGAGACTGGTGATGCAGTCTTTTGTTGCCTGCGGTTGCAGGGGGAAGATTCCGTCGACCCACGGGAGATTTCCTCAGAGCTCCTGGTGCAGAGAGGAGGCAGGCTACCCCCAGAGCATGCACCACCTGGAAACAGTCAAGAAAGCCGGCAGGATTAAGCGATACAAGGTTGCTAGTAGTCGTCTTGCTACTTTGTTGCGGTTTTGCAGGCGTCCTGAGCAGGCAGTGGTCGATCCTTTGGCAGAAGGTGAAGAGGGAGATGCAGAGGAACTCTGGTGAGCTCTTGCATTCGTTATCTGGTGAGATCCCCAAAGCAGAGACCCTAAATAGCCAGAAAAGGAGGTTTGGCTACCTAGGAAGGAGGATTGGCTACCAAGAGAGGTAAGAGCCTATCAGAAGGAGCCGCTGACGTCACCTGCTGGCACTGGCCACTCAGAGCAGTCCAGTGGGCCACAAACACCTCTGATTCCAAGATGGCAGAGGTCTGGGACACACTGGAGGAGCTCTGGGCACCTCCCTTGGGAGGTGCAGGTCAGGGGAGTGGTCACTCCCCTTTCCTTTGTCCAGTTTCGCGCCAGAGCAGGGCTGGGGGATCCCCGAACCGGTGTAGACTGGCTTATGCAGAGATGGGCACCATCTGTGCCCATCAAAGCATTTCCAGAGGCTGGGGGAGGCTACTCCTCCCCAGCCTTCACACCTATTTCCAAAGGGAGAGGGTGTTACACCCTCTCTCAGAGGAAGTCCTTTGTTCTGCCTTCCTGGGCCAGGGCTGCCTGGACTCCAGGAGGGCAGAAACCTGTCTGAGGGGTTGGCAGCAGCTGCAGTGGAGACCCCGGAAAGGCAGTTTGGCAGTACCCGGGTTCTGTGCTAGAGACCCGGGGGGTCATGGAATTGTCCCCCCAATGCCACAATGGCATTGGGGTGACAATGCCATGATCTTAGACATGTTACATGGCCATGTTCGGAGTTACCATTGTGACGCTGTACATAGCTAGTGACCTATGTACAGTGCACGCGTGTAATGGTGTCCCCGCACTCACAAAGTCCAGGGAATTGGCCCTGAACGATGTGGGGGCACCTTGGCTAGTGCCAGGGTGCCCTCACACTAATTAACTTTGCACCCAACCTTTTCCAGGTGAAGGTTAGACATATAGGTGACTTATAAGTTACTTAACTGCAGTGGTAAATGGCTGTGAAATAACGTGGACGTTATTTCACTCAGGCTGCACTGGCAGGCCTGTGTAAGAATTGTCAGAGCTCCCTATGGGTGGCAAAAGAAATGCTGCAGTCCATAGGGATCCTCTGGAACCCCAATACCCTGGGTACCTCAGTACCATATACTAGGGAATAATATGGGTGTACCAGTATGCCAATGTGAATTGGTGAAATTGGTCACTAGCCTGTTAGTGACAAATTTGGAAAGCAGAGAGAGAGCATAACCACTGAGGTTCTGGTTAGCAGAGCCTCTGTGAGACAGTTAGTCATCACACAGGGAACACATACAGGGCACATACTTATGAGCACTGGGGCCCTTTCCTACACAACCCCCCCCAAACGAAGGACAATAAGACTAGCCATGACCTGATGAGTTTTCATTGTCTAAGTGGAAATATCTGGAGAGTCCATCTGCATTGGAGTGGGTACTCCCAGGTCTATGTTCCACTGTGTAGTCCATCCCCTGTAGAGATATGGACCACCTCAACAATTTAGGGTTTTCACCTTTCATTTGTTTTAGCCAAAGTAGAGGTTTGTGGTCTGTCTGAACAGTAAAGTGAGTGCCAAACAGGTATGGCCTCAACGTTTTCAGTGCCCAGACCACAGCAAAGGCCTCCCTCTCAATGGCAGACCAATGCTTTTCTCTAGGGGTTAACCTTCTGCTGATAAAAGCAACTGGTTGATCCTGGCCCTCAGAATTCAGTTGTGATAAAACTGCCCCTACCCCTAATTCAGATGCATCAGTTTGAACAATTAATTTCTAGGAGTAACATTAGCTTTTTAGGACAGGTGCAGTGCACACGGCCTGTTTGAGCTCCTCAAAAGCTTTCTGACAGCTAGCTGTCCACAATACCTTTTTAGGCATCTTCTTGCTAGTGAGATCATTAACTGGGGCTGCAATGGAGCTATAGTTTTTAATGAATCTCCTGGAATATCCAGTGAGGCCTAGGAAGGCTCTCACCTGGGTCTGTGTTGTAGGGGAAACCCAATCCATGATTGTTTGTATTTTCCCCTGTAGTGGTGCAATCTGCTCTCCACCTACATGGTGTCCCAGATAAACCACCTTTCCCTGCCCTAATTGGCTCTTTGAGGCCTTGATAGTGAGGCCTGCATTTTGCAGGGCCTCTAAAACTTTCCAAAGGTGGACCAGGTGCTCATCCCAGGTGGAGCTAAAGACAGCTATATCATCTAGATATGCTGCACTAAAAGCCTCCAACCCTTGCAGGACTGTGTTCACCAACCTCTGAAAAGTGGCAGATGCATTTTTCAAACCAAAGGGCATCACTGTAAATTGGTAGTGCCCTCCTATAGTTGAAAATGCAGTTTTAGGTTTAGCATTCTCAGCCAATTTGATCTGCCAATACCCTGCAGTCAAATCAAAGGTGCTTAGATACTTGGCAGATGCCAGTGAATCTATGAGCTCACCTGCCCTGGGTATAGGGTGAGCATCAGTTTTTGTCACCTGGTTGAGACCTCTGTAATCTACACAAAACCTCATCTCCCTTTTTCCATCTTTTGAGTGAGGCTTTGGTACAAGCACCACAGGACTCGCCCATGGGCTTTCAGAAGGTTCAACCACTCCTAGATCAAGCATTTTCTGAACCTCTTGTTTTATGCAGTCCCTGACATGGTCAGGCTGCCTATATATTTTACTTTTGACAGGCATGCTGTCTCCAGTATCAATTGTGTGTTCACATCAAGATGTGGTGCCTGGCACAGTTGAAAAGAGTTCAGAAAATTGTCCAAGGAGATTTATGAAGTTGTCTTTCTGTTCTGCAGTCAGACAATCTGCTAAAACTACTCCCTCCACTAAAGCATCATCTTCAGTGGAGGAGAAGAGATCAGGGAGAGGGTCACTCTCTTCTTCCTGTCCTTCATCTGTTGCCATGAGCAGGGTGAGATCAGTCCTGTCATAGTAGGGTTTTAGGCGGTTGACATGAATCACCCTAAGGGGACTCCTGGCAGTGCCCAGGTCAATTAAGTAGGTGACCTTGCCCTTCTTTTCAACAATTAGATGGGGTCCACTCCAATTGTCTTGGAGTGCTCTTGGGGCCACAGGCTCCAATACCCAAACCTTCTGTCCTGGTTGGTACTGAATCAGAACAGCCTTCTGGTAATGCCATTGCTTTTGGAGCTCTTGGCTGGCCTGAAGGTGTTTACTGGCCTTTTTCATGTACTCAGCCATTCTGGATCTTAGGCCAAGTACATAGTCCACTATGTCCTGTTTGGGAGCTTTTAAAGGTTGTTCCCAACCCTCCTTCACAAGTGTTAGTGGCCCTCTTACAGGGTGTCCAAATAGGAGTTCAAAGGGGCTGAAGCCCACTCCTTTCTGGGGTACCTCCCTGTAAGCAAAAAGGAGGCAAGGTAACAGGACATCCCATCTCCTCCTGGGTTTTTCAGGGAGTCCCATTATCATTCCTTTGAGAGTTTTATTAAACCTCTCTACCAGTCCATTAGTCTGTGGATGATAAGGTGTGGTGAATTCGTAGGTTACACCACAATCCTTCCACATAGCCTTCAAGTATGCAGACATAAAGTTGCTACCCCTGTCTGATACAACCTCTTTTGGGAAACCCACCCTGGAAAAGATTCCCAGGAGGGCTTTTGCCACTGCAGGTGCTGTAGTGGTCCTTAGAGGAATTGCTTCAGGATATCTGGTGGCATGGTCCACAACCACCAAGATAAACCTATTGCCTGAAGCAGTAGGAGGGTCAAGGGGGGCAACTATGTCAACCCCTACCCTTTCAAAGGGAACCCCAACCACAGGTAGTGGAATAAGGGGAGCCTTTGGTGTGCCACCAGTCTTGCCACTGGCTTGGCAGGTCACACAAGACTTACAGAAATCTTTTGTGTCCTCTGACATCCTAGGCCAGTGAAACAGGGGGACAAGCCTTTCCCATGTCTTGATCTGGCCCAAATGCCTAGCCAATGGAATGTCATGTGCCAGAGTTAGGAGGAACTCTCTGTACTGCAGGGGAATGACCAATCTCCTGGCTGCTCCAGGTTTTGGGTCCCTTGCCTCTGTGTATAAGAGGTTGTCCTCCCAGTAAACTCTATGTGAGTCACTGACATCCCCATGTTGCTGCTTGACAGCTTGCTGTCTGAGACCCTCTCATGTGGGACAGGATTGCTGTGCCACACTCAGCTCTTCCCTGGCAGGCCCCCCTCCACCCAAAAGCTCAGCAGTGTCTGCTGCCAGCTCATCTGGTGAAGGTGCTGCACAGGGAGGAAATTCTTCTTCCTCAGAAGGAGAATCATCTGTATAGGGAGGGATAGTGGGTATGGATTTACCCTTGCTACCCCTAGCTTTAGGGACCACTTGGTCCATTGTTCCAGGATCCAAGTTACCCTGTCCTTTTTGCTTTTTGGCCTGAGCCCTTGCCAAAGCAAAAATATGCCCAGGAATGCCCATCATTGCTGCATGAGCTTCCAACTCCACTTCTGCCCAAGCTGATGTCTCTAAATCATTTCCTAGTAGACAGTCTACAGGTAAATCTGAAGCAACCACAACTTTCTTTGGACCAGTAAACCCCCCCCAGTTGAGATTCACAACAGCCATGGGGTGGCTAAGAGTGTTGTTATGAGCGTCTGTCACTTGGTACTGGTGACCAAGTAGGTGTTGTTCAGGGTGTACCAGTTTCTCTAATACCATGGTAACACTGGCAGCTGTGTCCCTGTAGGCCTGGACCTCAACAACATTTATTAGGGGAAGTTGCTTGTACTTATCCATCTTAAGGGGACAAGCAAGCAAGGTGGCCAAATCAATGGCACCTTCAGAGACTAACACAGCCTCTGTGGTCTCCCTAACAAGACCAACCCCAACTAAATTACCAAAAGTGAGCCCAGCTACTCCCTTGGATTGGCTATTAGTAGGTTTGCTCCAACCACCACTGCTATTACTAGGGGCACTAGAGTTTACAGTAGGGGTTGTGGTAGTGGGAGGTTTGGAGTTTTTCTTTGGACAACTGGCATCAGTTGTCCAATGGCCTTTGACTTTACCCAAATAACACCAAGGCTTTTTAACTTGATTTGAAGAGGATTTGGACCCACCACCCCCACCAGAGGATTTTTGTGGGCCTGCTGAAGACTCATTTTTACCTTTGTCCCCACCCTTGTCAGAAGACTTACCGTCATTCTTCTTGCCATCCTTGTCACCCCCTGTATGAACTTTTCTGTTCACTCTTGTTCTGACCCATTTGTCTGCCTTCTCTCCCAATTCTTGGGGAGAGGTCAGATCTGAGTCCACTAGATATTTGTGTAACAAGTCAGACACACAGTTATTCAGAATATGCTCTCTCAGAATAAGATTATACAGGCTTTCATAGTCAGAAACTTTACTGCCATGTAACCACCCCTCCAAGGCCTTCACTGAACAGTCAACAAAGTCTATCCAGTCTTGTGAGGACTCTTTTCTGGTGTCTCTGAACTTAATCCTGTATTGTTCAGTGGTTAAGCCAAATCCATCCAAGAGTGCATCCTTCAAAACTGTAAAATTGTTAGCATCACTTTCTCTAACAGTAAGGAGCCTATCCCTACCCTTTCCATTGAAAGATAGCCACAATATAGCAGCCCACTGCCTTTGAGGGACCCCCTGTACCATACAGGCCCTCTCAAGTGCAGCAAACCACTTGTTGATGTCATCCCCCTCCTTGTAAGGGGGAACTATCTAGGGCAGATTCCTGGAATCATGCTCTCTAACAGGATTACTATCAGGAATACTGCTGCTGCCACTATGGGGTCCTAACCCCAATCTATGGGGGTCATTCCAACCCTGGCGGTCAATGACCGCCGGGTTGGAGGACCGCGGGAGCACCGCCGACAGGCCGGCGGTGCTCCCAAGGGCATTCCGACCGCGGCGGTAAAGCCGCGGTCAGACCGGCAACACTGGCGGTCTCCCGCCAGTATACAGCCGCCCTTTGGAATCCTCCAAGGCGGCGCAGCTAGCTGCGCCGCCGAGGGGATTCCGACCCCCCCTACCGCCATCCAGGTCCCGGCGGTCCGCCCGCCGGGAACCGGATGGCGGTAGGGGGGGTCGCGGGGCCCCTGGGGGCCCCTGCAGTGCCCATGCCACTGGCATGGGCACTGCAGGGGCCCCCGTAAGAGGGCCCCTACAAGTATTTCACTGTCTGCTTGGCAGACAGTGAAATACGCGACGGGTGCAACAGCACCCGTCGCACCTTCCCACTCCGCCGGCTCGATTACGACCCGGCATCCTCGTGGGAAGGGAGTTTTTCCCTGGGCTGGCGGGCGGTCTTTTGGCGACCGCCCGCCAGCCCAGGGAAAAACTTAGAATACCCTCCGCGGTCTTTCGACCGCGGAGCGGTATTTCGGAGGGGGGAAGTCTGGCGGGCGGCCTCCGCCGCCCGCCAGACTTGGAATGACCCCCTATGTCTCTCCTTCTCCAGGTCTAGGGATTCCCTGTCTAGAGCCAGCTGTTGCTGTTTAAGCTTCAGTCTGGTCTCTTCCACTCTCAACTTTTTGAGTTCCCTTTCTAACATGTTGTCTTCAGGGTGGGTGGGTTGGGAATGCTTGGACACTGATGATAAATTGGAAACAACAGAGGGAGATCTGTCCCTAACAGCTTGGACTGTAACAACCTGGCCTCCAGGAATAAAAACATCCCTACTATGATGGGAGCTCCTATTACTACCAGCATTGCTATGTGGTCTGCTGAGGGGCAGATTTGGAATAGAACCCTCCCCACCTCCCTCAAGGGGTTCCCCTGAGTCAGAATGGGAGCTATCTATTAACTTCTCATTTGAAGTGCCAGCTAGGGACTCATCATTCACAATGAGTATGTTATACAGAAACTCTCTTGTAGGATTCTTTCCTATCACTAAACCTCTATCTGAGCAGAGACTCCTTAGGCTCTTTAAATTTAAATTGGCATAGGTAGTATTGACCATTTTAAGAGCAGGCTCTACAGCAGACATGATAAAAGAAGGTTTAGAGACAGTGAGAAAAAAGTTTCAGAAGTTTTTAAAGAAGAGAGAAAAAAACTTTTTGAAACTTTTTGAAACTTTTTAGAAGTTTTAGAGTACTTTTCAGCACTTAGTAGAAAGTGTTAGAGGAGAAAAGCAAAACTTTTTGGTTAAGTGTACATACACTGAACTTGTTTTGTATATTATTCTCTTATGAAAAGTACACAATGACAAAGTGGTAAGTAGTTACAAGTACTTATCCCACCGCTGCACAACCAATGTAGGAGACTGGCCTGGCTTGTAGTGGGTACCAGAGGTGCTTACACCTTGTGCCAGGTCCAGTTATCCCTTATTAGTGTAGAAGAGGTGTTTCTAGAAGCTTAGGCTGATAGAAGGTAGCTATGGCAAAGCAGCTTAGGCTGAACGAGGAAACATGTAAAGCTCCTACTATACCACTGGTGTCATATGCACAATATCATAAGAAAACACAATACACAGATATACTAAAAATAAAGGTACTTTATTTTCATGACAATATGCCAAAAGTATCTCAGTGAGTACCCTCAGTATGAGGATGAGAAATATACACAAGATATATGTACACAAACCAAAATTATGCAGGTAATAGCAAAAGGAAGTAATGCAAGCACTGTAAAGTTACAGTAGATTGCAATAGGAGCACATAGGTATAGGGGCAACACAAACCATATACTCCAAAAGTGGAATGTGAACCACGAATGGACCCCAAACCTATGTGAGCTTGTAGAGGGTAGCTGGGACTGTAAGAAAACAGTGAGGGTTAGAAAAATAGCCCACCCCAAGACCCTGAAAGGTAGATGTAAAGTGCACCTACAACCCCCAGAGAGCACAGAAGTCGTGATAGGGGGATTCTGCAAGGAGAACAAACACCAGAAATGCAACAACAGTGGATTTCCGGACCTGAATACCTGTAAGACAAGGGGACCAAGTCCAAGAGTTGCGACAGTGTCGAGAGTGGGCAGGAGCCCAAGACATGCCAGCTGAGGGTGCAAGGAAGCTGCCACCTGTTGGAAGAAGCTTAGTGTTCTACAAGAACGAAGAGGATTAGGAACTTCCCCTTTGGAGGATGGATGTCCCACGTCGTGAAGAAGCTTGCAGAGGTGTTCCCACACAGAAAGACTGCAAACAAGCCTTGCTAGCTGCACGGGTTGCTGTTAAGGTTTTTGGATGCTGCTGTGGCCCAGGAGGGACCAGGATGTTGTCACTTGGATGAGGAGACAGAGGGGGCACCCAGAAAGTCAGGGAGCCCTCACAGAAGCAGGCAGCACCCGCAGAAGTACCTAAACAGGCACTTAGAAGAAAAGTGAACCAGAGTCCACCCGAAGTCACAAAAGGGAGTCCCACGATGCCGGGGGACAACTCAGAAGGTTGTGCACTGCAGGTTAGAGTGTCGGGAACCCAGGCTTGGCTGTGCACGAAGGAAATCCTGAAAGAGTGCACAGGAGCCGGAGCAGCTGCAAATCACGCGGTACCCAGCAATGCAGTCTAGCGTGGGGAGGCAAGAACTTACCTCCACCAAACGTGGACTGAAGAGTCACTGGACTGTGGGAGTCACTTGGACAGAGTTGCTGAGTTCCAGGGACCACGCTCGTCGTGCTGAGAGGGGACCCAGAGGACCGGTGATGCAGTCTTTTGTTGCCTGCGGTTGTAGGGGGAAGATTCCGTCGACCCACGGGAGATTTCCTCAGAGCTCCTGGTGCAGAGAGGAGGCAGGCTACCCCCAGAGCATGCACCACCTGGAAACAGTCGAGAAAGCCGGCAGGATGAAGCGATACAAGGTTGCTAGTAGTCGTCTTGCTACTTTGTTGCGGTTTTGCAGGCGTCCTGAGCAGTCAGCGGTCGATCCTTTGGCAGAAGGTGAAGAGGGAGATGGAGAGGAACTCTGGTGAGCTCTTGCATTCATTATCCGGTGAGATCCCCAAAGCAGAGACCCTAAATAGCCAGACAAGGATGTTTGGCTACCTAGGAAGGAGGATTGGCTACCAAGAGAGGTAAGAGCCTATCAGAAGGAGCCTCTGACGTCACCTGCTGGCACTGGCCACTCAGAGCAGTCCAGTGTGCCACAAACACCTCTGATTCCAAGATGGCAGAGGTCTGGGACACACTGGAGGAGCTCTGGGCACCTCCCCTGGGAGGTGCAGGTCAGGGGAGTGGTCACTCCCCTTTCCTTTGTCCAGTTTCGCGCCAGAGCAGGGCTGGGGGATCCCTGAACCGGTGTAGACTGGCTTATGCAGAGATGGGCACCATCTGTGCCCATCAAAGCATTTCCAGAGGCTGGGGGAGGCTACTCCTCTCCAGCCTTCACACCTATTTCCAAAGGGAGAGGGTGCTACACCCTCTCTCAGAGGAAGTCCTTTGTTCTACCTTCCTGGGCCAGGGCTGCCTGGACCCCAGGAGGGCAGAAACCTGTCTGAGGGGTTGGCAGCAGCAGCAGCTGCAGTGGAGACCCCGGAAAGGCAGTTAGGCAGTACCTGGGATCTGTGCTAGAGACCCGGGGGATCATGGAATTGTCCCCCCAATGCCAGAATGGCATTGGGGGGACAATTCCATGATCTTAGACATGTTACATGGCCATGTTCGGAGTTACCATTGTGACGCTGTACATAGGTAGTGACCTATGTACAGTGCACGGGTGTAATGGTGTCCCAGCACTCACAAAGTCCGGGGAATTTGCCCTGAACGATGTGGGGGCACCTTGGCTAGTGCCAGGGTGCCCTCACACTAAGTAACTTTGCACCCAACCTTCACCAGGTGAAGGTTAGACATATAGGTGACTTATAAGTTACTTAACTGCAGTGGTAAATGGCTGTGAAATAACGTGGACGTTATTTCACTCAGGCTGCACTGGCAGGCCTGTGTAAGAATTGTCAGAGCTCCCTATGGGTGGCAAAAGAAATGCTGCAGCCCATGGGGATCTCCTGGAACCCCAATACCCTGGGTACCTCAGTACCATATACTAGGGAATTATATGGGTGTACCAGTATGCCAATGTGAATTGGTGAAATTGGTCACTAGCCTGTTAGTGACAAATTTGGAAAGCAGAGAGAGCATAACCACTGAGGTTCTGGTTAGCAGAGCCTCAGTGAGACAGTTAGTCATCACACAGGGAACACATACAGGGCACATACTTATGAGCACTGGGGCCCTGCCTGGCAGGGTCCCAGTGACACATAGACTAAAACAAGATATATACAGTGAAATATGGGGGTAACATGCCAGACAAGATGGTACTTTCCTACACACATACACACTGACATGCAGACACGCACTCACTTCAACATTCATACACGCATTCACTCACACGCATATGACCATGCACTCACAGTGGCATTTACACACGCACACACACATTCATACATACATGCAGACACCACACACTCACACACAACACCCCCCACCATCACGCCTTCCTCCCCTGTCGGACACCTGACTTACCTTGTCCGGCGAAGAGGTAATCCGGCAGGGAACGAGAAGGGATGCTGCTACGGCCAGCAGCGCCCCGCCTGCAGGACACCACCAGGCCGTATTAATGGTCCTTTTACAGCTGGCAGAGTTCTTCTGCCGGGGCAGTGCAGGTGGTAGCAACGCCAGTGCGCCCCTGTCTTCCAGCATGGCTACTGCTGGAATTCCACCCAAGGTGTGGCAGAAATCCAGCAGTAACCATTATATGGCGGGTAAAAGACTGCCAGCATTGGTGGTCTTCTGGCACCCATGGCTTTTAGACCGCCAAAGTCCTAATGAGGGCCTATGGGGGTCATTACGACCCTGGCGGAACAAGTCCGCCAGGGCCGTGGGACGCGGTGGCACCGCCGACAGGCCGGCGGTGCCCCGCGGGGCATTCTGACCGCGGCGGCTCAGCCGCGGTCAGAGAAGGGAAACCGGCGGTCTCCCGCCGGTTTCCCGCTGCCCCAAAGGAATCCTCCAAGCCGGCGCAGCATGCTGCGCCGGCATGGGGATTCCGACTCCCCCTCCCGCCATCCAGTTCCTGGCGGTTCTCCCGCCGGGAACCGGATGGCGGGAGGGGGAGTCGCGGGGCCCCTGGGGGCCCCTGCCGTGCCCATGCCTATGGCATGGGCATGGCAGGGGCCCCCGTAAGAGGGCCCCTAAAAGTATTGAAATACGCGACGGGTGCAACTGCACCCGTCGCACCTTCCCACTCCGCCGGCTCTATTACGAGCCGGCGTCATCGTGGGAAGGGAGTTTTCCCCTGGGCTGGCGGGCGGTCTTGTGAAGACCGCCCGCCAGCCCAGGGGAAAACTCGGAATACCCTCCGCGGTCTTACGACCGCGGAGCGGTATTTCGGAGGGGGGAAGCCTGGCGGGCGGCCTCCGCCGCCCGCCAGGCTCGGAATGAGGGCCTATATGTTTTAACTGACAATTTCACCTAACTATACCCAAAGCAGTCAACCCCCTGCAGCCTACCTACTGCATGCCAGGTGATATAATGTTTCTTTAATTAATGGTGCCGGGGGCTGCAGAACTCCAACATACAGTATTATGCATTACAAACACATTTAATTTCACAGCTCTAAATTTCAGTCTGCATCAAGAGCTTCCATGGAATGCTCGGCACTAGTAAGTATTCAAAATAATGATAGACACAAATGTAAACATAGCTTTTGATACCACTTTATTACTATTTCTATGCACTGTAAACAACAGGTGTTACTACTACTGTATTTTATATTACTTGAATAATCACCCTCGCAATGATGAAAGGTTAGGTTGGTTTTGCAGGGTTTTGACCTGTTGTTTCCAGGTCACATAAAATGTCAGTGATGAGTATTTATTTCACCCATTATTAAAGTATGCACTACTAGTGACCCCATGAAGAACAGTAGGGGCCATTCTATCAATACAAAGATGATATGCTTCTTTTAGTGACAAATCCTGAGAAAGGCAATGAGAACTACAGGGTGTATGTGAGATCATAAAGAGTTGTATTTTCCTACTATTCTGGAGAAAGCCACATACTATGCACATTCCAAGGCCTAACATGCATAGTAGTACACTTCCCAGAGGGGTGTAGTCATTCCAGAACCATTGAGTAATCAAGCTGAATAGGCTATGTATCATGATACTTCAAGTTCAAAAATCAGAAACAATGGAAAAGTTGCTGATTCAGTGACAAAATTGCACTTTGGGACATATTTAAGAGCCCCTAACGCCACTGGAGCATCACTTTACGTGACGCTCCGGTGGCGCTTACGTCTGACCATATTTACGAGGAGGTGTAACACCACTGTTTGTGGCGTTACTCCTCCTTGTAAATATGGGCCCGTCCGACACTGTTTTCTGCATCAGAAGGATGTGCAATGGGTGTTGCTGTGGGTGTGCCACAGCAACACCCATTGCATTATGATGCGGCCTCAGATTTATGAGATTTTGTAAACCTGAGGCAGCACCAAAATCTAGCCCACCACAGGGTGGCGTTAGCGAGGTGCAATGAGGAGGAATACTTTTATTCCTCCTTGTTTTTTGCTTTTTCTATGCGTGCTGCATTCTGCAAATAAAACCTGGATTGGGGAGACAGGAGTCACCTGTAGTGGGTCAGACTCAGTCTCCCACACCGCAAGCAATTCTGCCGCTCAAAATCCAGTGGTCTCGTTAGAATAATGAGAGCCTACGCGACATGGCGCTGCCAATATTTGGTCAGGCTCTACTTTTCGAGTCCTCCTGAGTATCTCTGTCTCACTATATACAAAGACACCTTAGTACTATATCCAGAGACGTCCGTGGTATTGAGGATTTCCTCCTCAACTAAGTAGGGAGCACCTATCTGACGCTGGAGGTTGTTCAAGCTTGAATTCTAAAAGGAAAATCCCCATTTGGTGTGCTTATCTCTGAACAAATTTACCATTTAATATGGCGAATCCGCAACAGGTAGCAATTGCAGTTAATATGAGAGAACCCCTGACTGCACATTTATTAGCAAATGGCCTACGGCCAAGGGGGTCCAGTCACATTTCTGATGGACGCACATGCAGCTTATAGAACAGAACTCTTCTATTCTTGGGTCACATTTCTAGCAGTTGATGGGAACGCAAACACATTTCATCACTATACACCTGCAAACGTAGCTCGACAATACAGAGCATACACATATTTAGAAATACCTTTATCTTCTCAAGAACATAATAATTGGCTTGAAGGCGCCCTACCCCACACGATTTTACCTGTTAGGTTAGGTCCTCTAAGTAATGATGCTCCTACCTGGCCTTTATTGGCCACTTATACGCCTCACCCTGGTGCAGCAAATCTAACAGTAGCTGAAGTCCGTTGCTTATATATTGATTTGACAGCAATATAGATGAGTCCAATTTTTTATGCAAACATTAAATACAAACCCAGTACGTGCTGCTCCAGTGCAACCACATACAGTGACGCCAGGTATTAATCCTGCAACTGTACATTCGATTGTGGGTAAAGTATCCGCCAAACGAGAAGAAATTCCATTCTGGTTAGCTCAAAAAATAAATGCGCTAGAAGCAGTATTTTCCCAAACAGGACCTCAGGATAAACACAGAATACTATCAATGTGCTTGCCATTTGGAATGGTCCCCACAATGGATAACTGTAATACATGGGGCACGGTATTTGCCACGTTCTATACTACCGCACACAGTACACCGACACTTGCCAACTTACCGGAAGTGTTGAAACAGATTCAAGATGAATACGGGCCTGTCCCGGCCCTAGATTTGGGGATGCAATTAAAGGAAACTTTGCCACAGTATACTTAATTATTTTGAATAATCCTAAAGGGGAAGCAGAACGAGGATCAAGAACGTGAGCTGCCAAAGATTATTGCGGAGACCTACTATAGCATTGGTCAAGATAGTCTGGGGCCAGACCAATAAAACCACAATTTCGGGGTAAATCTAATAAAGATTTTTCTAAGCAAGCTCCTGAGGGTAATAAGAAATGCTGGGACAAAAAACAACAGACTCCTAAAAAAGAAAGGGGAGAATCTCCAAGCATTGAAACCCCGCAGAGTAGATATAATCTCAGAAATAGAGATGACATAAAAACGCCTGACAGCTATCAATATACTGATACATGCCAATCTCGTTCCTTTCAGGACTCATCGGAAAAATGCAGGGAGAGAGGTGGGGGGTCAGAGCGAAGAACAGAGTACATGAAACCGAGACAAGAATCACAACGTTCAACAGAGGTTTCTGTTAAAAAGAAAGAGAAATCTCCCCAACAAAAACCCCAATTTCAAAATAAAAAAGTGGCAGCAGATGCAGTTCGACATGCCACTCAAGAAGAGGGCTCTATTGAAGAACAGGAAGTGGGCACTAGCGCTGCTAGACAGCGCGGCAGAGGTCACAATAGTTCGCCGGAGTCTTCTATAGCATCTAGAGGTGAAAGCAACTGATGACTTCCTACAAGTAAAAACTGCAGATATGCGTGTCTCCACGCCTGATAGGGTGTACAAAGTAATGCTACAGTTAGAAGGAGACATTGAACGCACATTAGACGCAATGTTTTGGGATTGCGCTGTAAATATATATGATATTTTGTTGGCCGAACAAGACTGGCCACCTGAACTTGTCCGTGCCTGCCCATATGGGGAAGATGTTATCAAACCTTCCTTCTCGTCTCTTGTTCCCGAAGAGCTTACAGAATTATATGTCATTGATTGGGCTTTGGCGCAGGCTCCCGCGTTATATCGCAATCACGTAGGATGGGACGAAGGTTCCCCCTACCATGTAATTCCTATTAAAAATAAACCCCAAACTCAACCTCAGTATCCAATAAAACATGATGCTGGAGCACCCATGAGGGAAATCCTCACACAACTGGAGTACCAGGGCGTAATTGAACCCTGCATCTACCCAATGAATAATCCTTTATTCCCAGTAGCTAAAGCGGACCATTCATAAAGAATAGTCTTAGACTACAGACACTTAAACAGTCATACATGCACATATGCTATTCAAAATTCACATAGCACAGTACTGATGAACAACATAGTGAGTAAAAAATACAAAACAACACTGGACATTTCCAATGGCTTCTTCTGCCAAAACATAGGCCCTCATTCCGACCCTGGCGGTCTAAGACCACCAGGGCCGCGGGCAACGGAAGCACCGCCAACAGGCTGGCGGTGCTTCAGTGCCCATTCTGACCGTGGCGGTAAAGCAAAGAAAAGGGGATCCGGCGGTTTCCCGCCGGATTTCCCCTGGCTGGGCTGAACCTCCATGGCGGCGCTGCAAGCAGCGCCGCCATGGGGATTCCGCCCCCCTTCCCGCCAGCCTGTTTCTGGCGGTTTTGACCGTCAGGAACAGGATGGCGGGAACGGGTGTCGTGGGGCCCCTGGGGGCCCCTGCACTGCCCATGCCACTCGCATGGGCAGTGCAGGGGCCCCCTAACAGGGCCCCAGCATGATTTTCATAGCAGACAGTGAAAATCTGCAACCGTCGCACCCCCCGGAGCCGGCCTCTGTGTTGCAGGGCCTTTCCCGCTGGGCCGGCGGGCGCTCCCTTGGTGGGCGCCCGCCGGCCCAGCGGGAAAGTCAGAATGGCCTCCGCGGTCTTCTGACCGCGGAGCGGCCATTTGGCGGTTCCCGCCAGGCGGGCGGCGTCCTCCGCCCGCCCGGGTCAGAATGACCCCCAAAGTGCCTGAGAGTAGAGACTTAACAAGTTTTAGCGCACTAGGCTCCCAGAAAAAATTCAGTTGTTTACCCCTGGGGTACGAGAAAAGTCCAGGACTGTTCGCTGCTCGTGTGACTTCAATCTTGCACGACATTGACCCTGAAGCATTGTCCTATGTAGATGATGTCTATCTTACGTATGATGTATTGCTACATCATTTAAGATGGGTAGCCCGCATTGTTGTGGGATTTGCCGAATTTGGCTACAAATTCAATTAAAAAAAAATAAAATTGCCTTCCTTAGCGTCCTGTTTGTGGGATATTAGCTATCGAGTGAAAGAGAGAGCCCAGTGCCACAATTCTGCCATTCAAAATCCCTGTCTTATTAGAATAATGAGAGCCTACGTGCCACCCGGTGACAAAAAAAGTGAATATTTATCTGAATGAAACAAGACCAAAACAAAAATCTAGTGAGTAGAATTCAAGGTATGAATTTTTAAAGACGAAACTCCAATATCACAAAAAGGTAACTTGAGGTTGTGCTAGACTGGGGTAAATCCAAAGTTCAGGCCATACAACGATGGAGGGGAGGCTGGCTACAGGACACAAAGAAGGCCCGCTGAAAATACACCTTGGATGGAGCAAGCATCGACATCGAAGACTCTACGCATTAGTTCCGATTCACGCAGTTGGGTACATGTGTCATTGTCGAGCCTCGAAGCCGGGTCCTGCATCGGTATGGAACCTCCTTTTTGATGAAGGTGATGCATCGTCATCAAGTCACGCAGCATTGTCTTCAGATCAGTGCTGCATTGTCAGGTCCTGCGTGGTCGTTGAATCGGCACTGTGTCTGCGTCGAAGGCTACTGCAATGATTTCCACAGGAGCTACAGTGTTTGAAGAAAATCAGCTGCAGAGTCAGCCCCCAAGGCCCAGGCCTAGATTGGCACCTCTTGGCAGGGCAGGACTCACAGTGGCAGAGTCCAGCAGCCGAAGCAGGGTTGAGGAAAGTCTTTGATGGCCCTGAGACCTCCAGAACAGGAGGCAAGTCAGCAAGCCCTTGGAGTCACTTGGTTCTGAAAAGGATGTAGAGAGCAAAGTCCAGTCCTTCTCACTCCTAGGTAAGAGAAGTAGGCAGGAGGTGAATATAGCAATGCAGTTTAGTGACAGTCCCTTCTGGCAACACAGCAGTCCTTCTTCCTGCTGGAATATCCTCAGATGCAGAAGTCTACTGATTTTGTGGGGTTTGGGGACCAGTACGTATACCCAGTTGAGCCTTTAATGTGGGTATGACTTAAAAGAGAGGCCTTTGAAGTGCACAAGGTCCCTGCTTTCCTTCCCTAGCTCCAGACACTCTACTAGGGGTCAGGCACAGTCCTATTCAGGTTAAGAGCCAGCTCCTCCCTCCCATCTAGCCCAGGAAGACCCATCAGTCTGGTGGTGGGCCATCAGGTTGCAAGTGTCACATCCCAGTTACCTGTGTGTGTGACTGTCTAGAGGGAATGCACAAAGCCCAGCTGTTGCCCATCCCAGACGTGTATTCAGAAACAGGCAGAGGCACAGAATGGTTAAAGTAAGAAAGTACCAACTTTCTAAAAGTGGCATTTTCAGACTTATAATTTAAAATACGACTCACCATAAGTTGTGATTTTAAATTGTGAATCCAAAGACACCAAAATCCTAGTGAGAGCTAGGCCTTGCAGTAGTGAAAAACAAATCTAATGGTTTTTCACTGCCAGGACATGTTAAACGTAAAAACACATGTCCAGCTTTTTAAATACACTGCACCCTGCCCTTGAGCTAATAAGGGCCTACCTTAGGGGTGACATATTTGTCATAAAAAGGAAGCTTTAGGCCTGGCAAGTGGGTGCACTTACCAAGTTAAAATGGCAGTTTAAAACTGCACATAAAGGCCCTGCATAGGCAGGCCTGAGACATGTTTAAAGGGCTACTGTAGTGGGTGGCACAATCAGTGCTGCAGGCCCACTAGTAGCATTTAGGCACATATTTCTAAGTTTTTAGTGCTGCATTTGCGTCATTTTTTGACGAAAAAGAAGCTCAAGCTTACAAAATACAATTGTGTTTTGTAAGTTTGTGCTGCTTTTGCGTCAAAAAATGACGCAAATGCAGCGCTACAAAAGTATAAATATGGGCCTTAATTTTCAGCCCCTGGGGACATTTAGGGGCTGATTCTGACTGTGGCGGGCGGCGGAGGCCGCCCGCCACAGTCCCGCCGACAAATGACCGCACCGCGGTCAAAAGACCGCGGCGGCCATTCTCACATTTCCGCTGGGCCGGCGGGCGCTCTCCAAAAGAGCGCCCGCCGGCCCAGCGGAAATGCCCCTGCAACGAGGATGCCGGCTCCGAATGGAGCCGGCGGAGTTGCAGGGGTGCGACGGGTGCAGCTGCAGCCGTCGCGTATTTCAGTGTCTGCTTTGCAGACACTGAAATACTATGCGGGGCCCTCTTACGGGGGCCCCGCGGCACCCCCTACCGCCATCCTGTTCCTGGCGGGAGACCCGCCAGGAACAGGATGGCGGTAGGGGGTGTCAGAATCCCCGCTCCGCCGCCATGGAGGATTTCCCCGAGCAGCGGAAAGTCGGCGGGAGACCGCCGACTTTCCGCTTCTGACCGCGGCTGAACCGCCGCGGTCAGAATGCTCGAGGGAGCACCGCCAGCCTGTTGGCGGTGCTCCCGTGGTCGGTGACCCTGGCGGTCACCGGCCGCCAGGGTCAGAATGACCCCCTTAGTACACTTCACTAGGGACTTATAAGTAAATTGAGGCCCATATTTATACTTTTTGACGCAAACCAGCGCCGGTGCTGGTTTGCGTCAAAAGTTTCACCGCCGGCTAACACCATTCCTACGCACCATGTGGGCGCCTTATTTAAGGAATGACGTTAGCCGGCGCTGTGGACTGGTCAGAGTAAAAAAAAATTACTAAAACCAGGCAGCGCCGGCGTAGGGGAAAATGGGGGTTGTGCGTCAAAAAATGTCGCAAGTCAGGTTTGAGGCAAACATCGTACCTCAAACCGGACTTGCGCCATGTTTTGACGCACAAACCCCATTGAAATGACTCCTGTCTTAGCAAAGACAGGAGACATGCCCCCTTGCCCAATGGCCCTGCCCAGGGCACTTCTGTCCATTGGACACAGTGGCATGTAGGGGGGCCCAAAATAGGCCCCCCATGCCACTTCAAAAAATATATATATATACGTACCTCAACTTACCTGTACTTACCTGGGATGGGTCCCCCCATTCATGGGTGTCCTCCAGGTGTGGGCGAGGGTGGCAGGGGGTGTCCCTGGGGGTAGGCAAGGGCACCTCTGAACTCCTTCCATGGTCAGAGACCATGGAAGTGAGCCCACAGATCCCTTAATGCCTGCCCTGACCTAGGCGTTAAAAAACGTCGCACATCAGGCTGTGCGCCGTTTTTTAAGGCTCGCCCTCTCCTGTGCGTCAAAATGACGCAGGAGTATAAATAAGGCGCACAGGCCTTAAAGTCACTTTTTGGGCGGGAACGCCTACCTTGCATGTCATTAACGCAAGGCAGTTTCCTGCATCCAAAAAATGACTCACACAGAGGAATTTTGACATACCCTGGCGTCAAAGTTTAAATATGGGGCAAGGTTTGCGCCGAATGTGTCAAAAGTTTAAACAGTATAAATAGGCCCCTAAATGTGCCAATGGTGGATAAGCCAATGCCACCATCTTTAGAGTACAGAGTACCTGCACATTAGCACTGGTCAGCAGTGGTAAAGTGCACAGAATCCTAAATACAACAAAAATGAATTCAGCAAAAAGTGGAGGGAAAAGGCAAAAAAAGTTTAGGGATGACACTGCAGAGAGGGCCAGGTCCAACATGGAGGAGATACAGTTGTTATTAGTCACAGACAGTCTAGTCTCTTGCGTGGGATCCTAGTTCTGTTTTCCTGCAGAAACCAGCAATATCATTAGGGGAAAGGGATACAGAAGTGAATGGGAGTTGGGGTTCAATGGAAGTAAGGATGACCCATAACTGGAAGGAACTCCGAGGGCTGTTCATGACCTCAGATCATTCTCACAGTATGACTGACAAAAACCAGTGCTAAACGGAACAGACAACATGGTTGCTGGAACACATATCAATGGGCAGTCAGTGACCGTTCAAATTTTCTGGTACAGTTAGCCCTTGTCAACAGAGGTTTGTTTAGTCTCTCACAGCACAAATCAGTAGTTTAGACAACATTCATGTGGACAAACTAATTAAGGCATTTCCTTCTTCCATGGGACTCTATGGGGGTCATTCTGACCCCAGCGGGCGGCGGGAGCCGCCCGCCTGGAGGGAACCGCCAGAAGACCGTACCGCGGTCAAAAGACCGCGGCGGTCATTCTGGGTTTCCCACTGGGCTGGCGGGCGACCGCCAAAAGGCCGCCCGCCAGCCCAGTGGGAAACACCCCTCCATGAGGATGCCGGCTCCGAATGGAGCCGGCGGAGTGGAGGATGTGCGACGGGTGCAGTGGCACCCGTCGCGTATTTCAGTGTCTGCAAAGCAGACACTGAAATACAAAGTGGGGCCCTCTTACGGGGGCCCCTGCAGTGCCCATGCCATTGGCATGGGCACTGCAGGGGCCCCCAGGGGCCCCACGACACCCCTCACCGCCATCCTGTTCCTGGAGGGCGGAACCGCCAGGAACAGGATGGCGGTGAGGGGGTCGGAATCCCCATGGCGGCGCAGCAAGCTGCGCCGCCATGGCGGATTCCCATGGGCAGCGGAAAGTCGGCGGTACACCGCCGGCTTTCCGCTTCTGGCCGCGGCTGTACCGCTGCGGTCAGAATGCCCGGCGGAGCACCGCCAGCCTGTTGGCGGTGCTACCGCCGACCCCGGCGGTTTTTACCGCCGGGGTCAGAATGAACCCCTATATGTCCTCAAATGTTTTCAGTGCAATCCTCCTTAGCTTTGTGAGTGGCCTTCAGGATCTCTCTGTTAAATCAGACTGTGGGCCTGATTATTACCTTGGCGGATGGGATATTCTGTCACAAAGGTGGCAGATATCCCTCCCCCTGTTTTACAAGTTCCTCAGGATATAATGGAACTTGTAATATGACAGACAGGATATCCGTCACCTTTGTGACAGAGTATGCCATCCGCCAATGTTGTAATCAGGCCCTATGTGTTACTTTTCCTTTGCCACAGACCATTTTCTGATCTCAGAACAATGGAATTGGATTCAGGGCAATTGGCCATGACCCCTTAAGAGAGAACAGCAGCTGGGAGGACCCTGGTGATTCCATTACACTTTTTCGGAATTGGTGACTTGGACAATGTCCACTTGTCACTGCAGTGCACAGCTTAAGACTCCGTAAGGCCTTTACCACTCCTGCCTTCATCTAGGGCTCCACTGACATGTCTTTCTTTATATGTGCTCTTTGTGTCCTGCGTAGAGGTGGAACGCTAGGAACGCCTAGGTTTCAATTAGAAAAAGGGCCAAACTTTATGCCTTACACAAAGGGGATCCAGAGAGGCTCCAGAACATACATTCAGGCATCAATAAGATCAAGCATGTAAATGGTCACCACCAAGCAAATCCAGTTTTCAATTTTCCATAGACTTGTTTAAGAAGCACTACTTCAAAATCTGCTGAACAGAATTACACTAAATTTGGTAGGAAACGAGATCCTACCCTGCAGGTTATGATTTTTGTGATTTGGTGTAAATCAATTCAGTCGTTTTTGAGAAATGAAGATACAAATATATTTGTATTTCCCGAAGGTTGGGTTTGAGGGACAGAACTGAGAGACTCTTGAACCCAATTTTAAAAAATAGAGCATTCTGATTGGCCCAGGGAGCTTTTTTCCCCTTAGGCCAGTTCTGTCCCACAGGAGTCAGACTCCAGTTGGAACAAATGCTGTGATTGGCTGCCAGCAACATGAGAAAAATGTTGCTGGCAGCTATGACAGGACTCGGGGTCCAGAAGTTGTGAAAAAACTAATATAAAGGGGCAGCGTAGCACTTGGCTTAGATTCTGCACTGCCTGATCCTCTCTGGCAAGTCAGGAGTCAAGGTCCTCTGAAAGGGTGTTCTAATAGCTGCTTGAAGTATAATGGGCTCTCAAATTCCATCATTGATGACATCACTGATAAAATCATCCAAGCTTCTCTTGTACTATAGATGGGTTTAGCATTGCTATGAAAGTGAGTGCAAAATAGCTCAAAATATTATTAAGCATCATTACTGCTCTCACATATATAACCACATAGATAAAGCAACCTTGTGTTTTGTGCTACATGGACCCTACATCGTGCACTTTGTGTGTAGTTGAGTACATGTTGACTATGAACCACAGATAAAAGGGTACCTATAGTGCACATTGTGCTCAATCTTTATACAGCTGTTCAGAGAAAACCAAGTTCCTCCAAGATAGTCAAGCCTTGTTGCATAAATAATGCGCTTCTATAGACAGTCTTTACCTGTATCAAACCCCTGACAGTCACACAAACTTCATTGAGAAATGTCTTGCATATGAATAGAAACGTGGGTACTGTTGACACTGTTTACTCTATGGGGAGGGTTTACACTGTTTGCAGATAGTGAAACTCTCATGAGAAATACACCACGTAATATTAAAAAGTATCTATTAAGATTAGTGTACACTCTTGCCCTCATTACAACCCTGGCGGTCGGTGTTAAAGCAGCGGTAATACGGCCAACAGGCTGGCAGAAAAAAAAGGGAATCACGACCATGGTGGAAACCGCCAACATAGACAGCCACTTTAACACTCCCACGTCATGGCGGTAGAAACAAACACCGCGGCGGTAACTGCCAACAGACAGAAGGAACACAAGGTTCCGCCAGCTGTATTACAACACGCCTATCCATCACCTTGTGGTACAAACGCAATCAAAAGCATGGCGGAAACAGGACTGGGAACGGAAACCACTCACCTCTCAACACCCAACGAGGAACCAGGACGCCATGGAGCCCGAACTACGGGTCCTGCCCATGCTGGTCTACCTCCTCTTGTATCAGGAGCAGCAAAGACGCTGGTGACGACCACACTGAGTACTGCACCTAGCACACAGGGGAGGGGAGAGGGAAAAGAGAGTGACACACACACGCAACACCTCCACCTCCACCCTCACCCACAACACCATACACACAAATACATGCAGCAACATTACATATACACCCCGTCACCCCCTGGAAGAACGCAAGGACAAAAGGAAATGATTGTAACAAGTGTAATCAATTAAATATTAGATAGGCCAAATTCAAGTAGCAGTATATACAAATATGTACACCAACAACACAAGTCCGGATATTACTGAAATCATTGTCCGTGGATCAGTGTCCCAAAATGCATGGGCGAAGCCTACACAAGATACCTGACTCGAAACGGAGAGAACACTGCAGGGGCATCAGATAGAAAATAAACAGGCACCTCAGGGGCATGGGGAGGGGGGGCACCTTAGCCGGATGAACGGACGATGCCACTGCTCCACGAGGGGGCTCCATGCCCACTGATTGGTCCTGGGGAGTGCAAAGCCACAGTCTCTCAAGTCTCTCCAGTGAGTGGTTTGCCCACTGCTTTATCCTGGGGAGTGCAAAGCCACAGTCTCTCAAGTCTCACAAGTGGGTGGTTTGCCCACTGCTTTATCCTGGGGAGTGCAAAGCCACAGTCTCTCTAGTCTCTCCAGTGGGTGGTTTTCCCACTGCTTTATCCTGGGGAGTGCAAAGCCACAGTCTCTCAAGTCTCTCCAGTGGGTGGTTTTCCCACTGCTTTATCCTGGGGAGTGCAAAGCCACAGTCTCTCAAGTCTCTCAAGTGGGTAGTTTGCCCACTGCTTTATCCTGGGAAGTGCAAAGCCACAGTCTCTCAAGTGGATAACAGTCTCCACTGGTTCTGGAGGGGGCATTGTGCCCAGAGTGCTTCATCCTGCCGAGGACTGAGGTAGTGGATGTGAATCTCCACTGGTCCTGGAGGGGGATTTGTGCCCAGAGTGCTTCATCCTGCCAAGGAATGAGGTAGTGGATGTGAATCTCCACTGGTTCTGGAGGGGGCTGTGTGCCCAGTGTGCTTCATCCTGCCAAGGACTGAGGTAGTGGATGTGAATCTCCACTGGTCCTGGAGGGGGATTTGTGCCCAGAGTGCTTCATCCTGCCAAGGACTGAGGTAGTGGATGTGAATCTCCACTGGTTCTGGAGGGGGCTGTGTGCCCAGTGTGCTTCATCCTGCCAAGGACTGAGGTAGTGGATGTGACTCTCCACTGGTTCTGGAGGAGGGTTGGTGTCCAGAGTGCTTCACATGCAGTGTGGTAGGTCCCATTCCCTCACCTGGGTGTGTGTGCCACGAGATTGCCTCGGAAGAGGTAGCATGATACTCCATGGAGGCAGAGACACACTCCACCCTGCTGCGACTTCGCCTGCCACCTGCTGGTACAAACAGTGCTGGGAGCCATGCCTCATGTACGCTGGGCAGGGTTCAGGGCGTCTCCTGCAGCCTCGGACGGCTGTCCCCTGGGGATGATTGCCATGTCAGCTGTGGTGGCACTGTCTGAGCACGTCGCGGGGCTGGTGGCAGTGGTTGCAGCGGTGTCTGTGGCGAGGTGCTGGCGGTGGTGCATGTGTCTGCACCTGTTGAGGGACACAGCCGGATGTCTCCTGCAGCCTCGGATGGCTGCCCACTGGGGATGATGCTGGGGACTGTTGCTGAGGCAGCAGACGTGCAGGTGGTGGTGCAGGTGGCGGTGTCCACCGTCATACAGGTTGGTGTTGTGGTTGACAGAAGGGGTGACTCTGGTCCCTCAGCCGGAGCCACCGTGCCCTGTCCTGACATGCTCTTCGGCTTGTGTCACTTCCCCACATTTGATGTCGCGTCTGGTGCCTTGCCACTGTCCCCTTTTGGCTTGGAGGAGCCCTTGCTTGCTGGTAGGTGCGGCTTCTCCCTCCGGCATTTGCGGGCACCTTCTTCACCTTGGAGGGTGGCGGAATGGCCTGCTCCTTAGCCTCGCTAGGTGGCACACTGGCAGCCCGGATGGGTGCCGCCTGTGATGTGACTGGAGTTGCTGAGACCACTGTGCTGGAGGATTTGGTGGCTGAGGTGCTGGGCTGGGACCTGGACAGCCTGGCCCTAGGGGAAGGATGGGGGGGAGGTGTAGGGAAGAGGTCAATGTTAGCCAGAAAAAGTCTCTTAGACACACTGGGATGGGAAGATGGAGGGGGTTTGGGAGTGGAGGAAGAGGTAATGGTTGTAGGAGGTGTCCGTTTGCTGAATTTGGGTGAAGGTGCTTGTGTTGTGAGGTGGATGGCTGTTGGGTGGGTGTGTGCCTGCATTTGTGTAGTTTGGGAGGAGGACTCACTGACACACTGGGAGAGGACACAGGGGATGTGTGAATGGTAGTGGGGGTGGTGAGTGCATGTGAGCGGTGTGTGGTGATGGGCGTGCTGGTGATAGAGGTAGTGGCTGAGGATGTAGTGCATGCAGGTGTGAGTGGAGAAAAGACAGGGAGGGAGCAGGAGGACATGGAGGAGGGGGACACAGTGGAGGCAGTGCGAGTTGGTGTGTCTGCATGGGGATGGTGCTTGTGTGAGTGCTGGTGGGATGTGTGGTGCTTATGTTTGCCATGTCCACTCTTGTGTGTTGATGAGTGTGCATGCTGGTCAGATGGTGTGCTTGGGATAGGCTGAGGTACAGGGGATTGGGTCTGGGTGGAGGAAGTTGGAGGGGGGAGGCTGGACACAGGGACAATGGCTGCCATCAGTGCTGAGGCCAGAGCCTGAAATGCTCTCTGTTGGGCCGCCTGGCCAAAATGAATGCCCTCCAAGTATGCATTTGTTTGCTGCAAATACCTCTCAACACCCTGGATGGCATTCAAAATGGTAGATTGCCCAACAGTGAGGGATCTCAGGAGGTCAATAGCTTCCTCACTGAGGGCAGCAGGGCTGACTGGGTCAGGGGCTGAGGTGCCTGGGGAGAAGGAGATGCCCACCCTCCTGGGTGAGTGGGCACGGGAAACTCAATGAGGGCCTGCTGGGAGGGCGGTGCTGGTAGGGGGGGTGACGACTGTACCTGTTGATGTGGTGGGCACAGAGGTGCCCGTCACCGCAAGGGAGCTCCCATCATAGGAGGAGTCGCTGGTGTCTGCTCCTGTCCATGTCGTGGAGCTCCCCTCGCCCTCCTTCCCACTGGTGCCTTCTGACTCTGTTACTGCACCCTCCAGGGCCACGTGGGATGCAGCTCCCTCCTGCACCGGTGCCACTGCTCCTCCACCAGATGATGCTAATGCACGCAAGGACAGGGTGACAAAACAAAAGGGGGGGTGGAAGACAGAGGAGACACAAGGGCAATGCATGCAACACCACTACCGTTAGTGGACACAACACACAGGGTGCAGCCCTATGCACTGAGCTATCCACTAACAGTGCAGGGGAAAAGCACATGTCCAAGGAGGAATCTGTCTAGACCCATTTCATGCACAGCTGGAACCATGGGAGCCTGACTAGGTGTAGAGGGCAAATACCACCTTTGGGGTTGGAGTGGGAATGAGCCTGCAAATCAATGGATCTACCTTTGCGCGTCTGCCCTGGCCTAGGGGAACCCACAACCCACCTCCCCCATCCAGACACCTCCTCAAGCACGCAGAGTCAACTGAATGAGAGTGTACTCACCCCTTTGTGGCTTCTGTGATGCCCTCAAGCGCCCATCCAACTCAGGATATGCCACCGCCAGGATCCGGTACATCAGGGAGGTCATGGTGCGACGGGCACCCCTTCCACTTTGGGAGGCCATCCCCAGCTGGGCCTCCTCCGTCTTCTTGCCCCAGCGGCGCAGGTCCTCCCATCTTTTCCGGCAGTGGGTGCTCCGTCTATGGTAGACCCCCAGGGTCCGCACTCCCTTGGCGATGGCACGCCAAATACCCTTCTTCTGGTGGGCGCTTACCTAGAGGAAAAGTGAAGTTATAATGGATGTTACTCTCCCGTACAGTTCTTCTCACACATTGTCCACAAACCTCCCACCCTGGCCCAGACATACATACACACACCATCCTCACCCCCCCCTCTTCCATCCACAACACTCCATACAATCATGTGCCATCCACCATACACACAGTTGACTCACCTGTTTGTCTGGAGGACCGTACAGTTGCGTGTACTTGGGGAGGACCCCATCCACCAGTTTCTCCAACTCCTCTGCAGTGAAGGCAGCGGTCCTTTCCCCAGACACTGTAGCCATTGTCGCTTCCAGACACAGGTAACAGTAGCAATTGCAGTGTAGGTCCTCTCCTGTAGAAGGTCAGGTATCAAGTGAGGGAACTGATAGAAAATGGCGGTCAAGTCCGCAGCGGTGCGTACCGTCACCGTCGGCGTACATCGTCATTGGCTCCTGGACCCCAATGATAACCAATGCTCAATTGCGCCACGGTCTTCGACCGCCTACCGCAACGGTGTACAACTCCAGCGCAGTTACCTCATTTCCCCTTGTCCCACCTTACAGGTCAGGCAGCCGCCATTTCAGGGGGCCACATGGCAGGCCAAATAACTGTGTCACACCTATTTAGGCCAGGAATACGGACAGACAAAGGCACCTAGAGAAAATTTAACGTTTGTGCTAAACAGTCTTGTGAAACCTAAGTGTTGTATGACCTTCTGCACACCGTTCTCCTCCATAGAGCACGTCCGCTGGGGCAGGTGATGAGATGGTGGCATCCTCCGGTGTACAGACCCCTGGTGGACCTGTCGACAATGAAAGACAGACACATAACTATCACTTACAGACTTGATTGTGCAACAATCCAGGAACCTGTGTGCCCAGTTGGAGCCTGACCTGATGTCAGCTATCTGCCATCCCACAGGAATACCCCCTCTAGTGCAGGTCCTGTCTGTACTCCATTTCCTGGCCAGTGGGTCTTTTCAAACAACAGTAGCCATAGCATCAGGGATGTCCCAGCTAATGTTCTCTAACGTGTTGTCCAGAGTGTTATCTGCCCTGCTGAAACACATGCGCAGCTACATTGTTTTCCCTCAGGTGGAGGATTTGTCCACAGTGAAAGGTGACTTTTATGCCCTGGGACATATCCCCAACATCATTGGTGCCATTGATGGTACACATGTGGCATTTGTCCCCCCCGCAGGAATGACAAGGTGTACAGAAACCGGAATAGCTACCATTCTATGAATGTGCAGATGGTGTGTTTGGCAGACCAGTACATCTCCCATGTGAATGCCAAGTATCCTTGCTCAATGCATGACGCTTACTTTTTGAGGAATAGCAGCATCCCTTATGTGATGGGGTAACTCCAGAGGCACCATGTGTGGCTAATAGGTTAGCCCAAGGTCCCCACATAGTATGAATAGGTGTCTGGGTATGGGATAGTCCCTAAGGGTTGGTGTATGTCTAACAGATATCCCTCTACATTTGCAGGTAACTCTGGTTACCCCAACCTGTCATGGCTACTGACCCCAGTGAGGAATCCCAGGACAAGGGCAGAGTAACGCTACAATGAGGCACATGGGTGGACTAGGAGGATTATAGAGCGGACTTTCGGCCTCCTGAAGGCCAGATTCTGGTGCCTCCATTTAACAGGTGGCTCCCTATACTACTCATCGAAGAAGGTGTGCCAGATAATCGTGGCATGCTGTATGTTACACAACCTGGCTTTGCGACGCCAGGTGCCTTTTCTGCAGGAGGATGGGCCTGATGTTGGGCTTTGTGGCAACTGTGGAGCCTGTGGACAGTGAAGAAGAGGAGGCAGAAGAAGAATATATTGACAATCGAAACAACATCATCATGCAGTACTTCCAGTGAGACACAGGTAAGAGACTGGCACTGCTCCTCTCATATCAAACTGCTGTGGGACATTGTATAGGTCTGCCTTTTTACCTCTGTGTATGGACCCTGACAGTTCACTTTGGCTTTCCTTTTCACAGATCTGGGTACCACATTCTGCCTTCTGCTATGTTCACTGCTGTCCAACAACTGTCACACTTTGGTATGTGCAAATGAACATTAACATTGATATTTGTCAAAGAGGTTGTAATTACACATTTGTGAAAGTACTGACTGACTCCAGATTGTTTTGTGATTCAAGAGTGTTTATTTCAGTGCTAATAAGTGGAGGGGGATGTGCAATGGGCTGGGGTGATGGTGGAGGAATATCCATGGTAGAGTCCAGTCTCTTTGTCTCACAGGTGCATTGTCCAAGGGGGCATAGGAAGTGGAAGTTGAAAGTTTAACTTTATTGACACGGTTAATTAAAACCATCGCAATTCCAAAATACATAATGACGTAAAACTTTGCCTTCTCATTATATTAATAGAGACCCATAAAACATGAAAGCTTATTTTAAAACTGAAACATGGCATGGTAAAGGGTTGTGCATATCTAAAATGTTCACCACTAATTCCAAAGCTTAGTATTAAACTTAACCTTAGGATTTTCTTACTCCCTTACGAACACAATAATAGTAGACGAGTGATGCTGAGCGAGCATCCTAATTAGTACCTAGGGCTGTTTCCTGGCTTGTAACTAACCATAAGATGATGGCCCTTGCACACTCGGCTTCAGCTTTATTCACTAATTCTTTCTGGGCCTGTACCATGAATTTGGACCCTAAACAAGAAAACGGGATTGAAAGTCCGCTAAGCCAGCTAATAATGGCCGGTCTCCATGAGCGTATGTTCAGTGTCTTAAAAATGTTTTTCAGATAAAATGTCCTGTGGCTTAGCAAAGCCGGGCACACACAAAAAATATGTTCTAATGACTCTTGACTGTACCCACACAATCGACAGGAGTGTGTCAGGTCCTGCTGTTTCCATGAAGGGACCATATCCTTTGTTTCCATCACCCAAAGCGGAAAAGCATGAACCGATGTTTCAGGGACTGGTTGAAGGTTGCTACTAGATATTCTTGTGCCCGTAGGGTTTTGTATGATGTTATTATAGTCCAGCCGTGCTGTCTGCTTGCCAGTTTTTGTTTGTCAGAATTTAAAGATTTCTTCTTGGTGACAGCATTTGCCTTCCGAAAAAACTCCTTTTTGTCCGAGTTCAGGTCCCAGGCTTCTAGCAAACCTAGTGCTGTAATGCAGTTATTTAAGTGATGACCCCAGGTGCTTTTATCATTGTGACGCTGTTGCTCCTCAATTTCCATCCAACATAAGTTGTTTAGTGTACCAGCCTCAGCTGCACGCATCCTCCAGCATAGTTTGACAAAGGCACATCTTCTCTGAAATTCTTAGTTTTTCAGACCCAATTCTAAACGAACCTGAGCTGGAGATACCGGTCGTGGTATCCGAAAGACTGTTTTGTAAACCTTCGTCTGGACTTGATTGATAAAGACTGCCTCCTTCCCCAGCATGATTTCGGTGCCATAAGTGATGGTGGGCATTAGCCGCGCTGCCATGACTGAAAGCAGGTGAGTGTATGAGGGGCAGCTCAGTTTTTGTTTTAGAACTTTAATACCGTAGGTCAATGAGAGGGCTTTTTCTTGAGCAACAGCAAGCTGCGGCTTAGGTAGTTCAGGTAGTTCTCATTTGTATTTTATTGTTTGCAGTCTGAGTGCCCTGAGGTGCATCTGAGCAAGTATCTGAGAGGTCTATCAGTGGAGATTCCTCAATTATGATACAGTCTGTGTCATTCTCTACTTGCGAGGGTTGTTTGGAAAAAGGAGTACAGCACGGGCTCTCACCCCAGTTGTTCCTGTTACTGAGGTTTAAAGTAGAAAAGTATGTTGATTTTTCCCAGGTCCGCACCGGTCCTTTCAATGTCCTTCGTAGTCTTCACTTCAGCTGTACATGTTGTCTCGGAGTCGTTGGCAGGAGCTATACCCGTTAGGGCGCTGGTGGGATTCAATTCCTTTTTAGTGAGCAAAAAGTCTGTGATTTTATATTCTGCTTTTTTTCCCTTGCTTGGAGATTTGCAAGGCGGTTTCTTTGTTTGTGCCGGATTTGGGGGTACTTTCCTTTCTGTTGATTCGTTTATTGACTTGTGCTGGCCTTCCCCTGGGGAGCCTTGCCTTTGCCTCTTTACTGCTTTTTTCCTTCCACGCGTTAATGTCATCCTTGCTGCCACCTCTGGGTTTACAGGCAATGTCTGGGTGCTTTCGACTGGTGATTGATTAAACGTTGGGTGCGTGCTAGTCCCGATGGACTATTTCTGCCTGTTTCAGCGCTGGAAGGGCGGCGTGCAGCCAAGTGCTTTAGGTGATTCGTGATCACTGGCTTGCTGCTAGTTTGCCAGTTCCCACACTGTCCCGGAGTTTCGCTGTGTTTATTGTGTGTTCTTTGTCCTGGAGTCAGGCAGCTCTAATATAGCGGGGAGGTCCAGTGAAGAAAGGGACCTTCTGCTCCTTGCTGGCAGCAGTTTGTGGATTTCTTCTCTAGCGCGGCTTCGTACCCCCGCAGAAGGATGCAGCGAAACCGGCGGGTCCCCATCCCCCCGCTCCTCTGTGATCCTTCTCGTGTTGTTGTGCCCTGCGGCGGCGTCTTCTTCACAGCACCTCCACGGCACCTCCATGGTTCACGGCGTCCTTCACTGCTGCTTGCTGCTCTGTTTTACCCCTTTACCCCTTGACGCACAGGGGGGGAGACAGATGCCCCCGGTCCTCCGGTCCTCCGGAGCTCCTGCAGCCCGCCGCCGCTACTGCAAACTCTCCCCTTCCCCCACCTCGCTCCTGCGACCGCCTGCAGTCAGAGCATCCACGCTGTAATCCGGGTGCTCTCTAGGCCGGCTCAGCTGTTCCCAGTCCCATTCCCAGCCCAGGTCCTTGGACTCCTTGGTCTCAGGGAACTGCCAGCCTCCAACACTTCCAACGCCTCCAAGCTCCGGCTCTCCAGCTCCAGCCGAGTGGGCTGCTGTGGCTGCCGCCTCGAAGCCTTGGACAGGCTCGGGCCGCTCAAATACCGGCTCCTGGCCCTGGCCGTCGGATTGCCAGATTGCCGGCCGCCGGACCAACAAAACCAAAGAAACGCTGGAGGAATGCTGTGTGGACGCTGTGACTGCCGTCCGCTCAGGCAGTGACGCTCCGACTCTGGTTCTGCTGCTTTCCGCTTCCGTCTTCCGAAGACTCTCCAAAGGTGCTCAAACAACCATATTCGGCATGTTAGGAAGTGGAACAATGGCAGTTCAAGGTGGTCGTGGTGACATAGTGGGACAGAAGGGTGACAATCAGGAGAGTCTTATTTCCTGGCGTGAGTCTTGGCAATGTTCTCTGTCTTGTGCCTGGATCGCAGGGACCGTTGGCGGGGTGGTTCTCCTTCTGCAGGGGGTGGGGTGCTGGTGGCCTGTTGGTCCTGTGGCGGGACCTCCTGTCCACTAGTACCGGCAGACATGGAGGGCTGTTCATCGTTCGGGCTGGTGTCAGTGGCCCGGTGGTATGCCACTGTCTCCCTCATAGTGTTGGCCATGTCTGCCAGCACCCCTGCTATGGTGACCAGGGTGGTGTTAATGGACTTCAAGTTCTCCCTGATCCCCATGTACTGTTCCTCCTGCAGCCGCTGAGTCTCCTGAAACTTGGCCAGTGCTGTGCCCATGGTCTCCTAGGAATGGTGGTATGCTCCCATGATGTTTGAGAGTGCCTTGTGGAGAGTGGGTTCCCTGGGCCGGTCCTCTCCCGTCGCACAGCAGTCCTCCCAGCTTCCCTGTTGTCCTGTGCCTCTGTACCCTGAACCATGTACCCACTGCCACTGACCCCAGGTCCCTGATAGTCCTGGGTCAGTGGGTTTGCCTGGGGTTTCTGTAGTGGTGGACACACGGCTGATTGACGTGTCCTGGGGACAGTGGCATGGGCCCGCTGAGTGGGTGCTGTGGTGGTGTTTCCTGAGGGGGGAGGTTCAATGGTGGTTTGGGACTGTGACAGGAGAACCGACTGTCCAGAGGTCCCTGATGGGCCGGGCTGGTCATCTTGATCCAGGCGTGCAGAGCTGCTGTCGTCACTGTGGGCCTCTTCTGTGGGGGGACTGGATATGGCTGGCACCTCCTGTCCGGTGACGTTGGGTAGGGGTCCTGTTGGGGTGGAAATGCATAGTTATTGTATCTGTGTGTGCCATCTTGTGCAATGGGTGTGTTTCCCTCTACTCCTGTGCTTGCATTATCGCCTTGGACCTACTGTGAGTGGTGATTGTGTGCCCTGGCTGAGTCTCTCTACTGGGCATGCTTTGGTGATGGGTGTCCATGCAGGTCTGTGATGGGTGTCCATGCATTGTTGTTGCATGCAGGGCTTGGTATTGGGATGTGTGGGTTGTGATAGTGGGGTATCTGTGAGATGTTGGGGTGATGGGTGTGAGGGTAGGGGTAGGTGTGTGTGATGGCATGCAGGTAGGGTGGGGGGATATAGTGGTAAAGATTTGACTAACCAAAGTCCAGTCCTCCTGCTACTCCTGCGAGGCCCTCGGGATGCATGATCACCAAGACTTGCTCCTCCCATGTTGTTAGTTGTGGGGGAGGAGGTAGGGGTCCACCGCCAGTCCTCTGAACTGCTACCTGTTGTCTGGATACCACGGAACGCACCTTCCCCGTAGGTCATTCCACCTCTTCCTGATGTCATCCCGTGTTCTTGGATGCTTTCCCACTGCGTTGACCCTGTCTCCAATTCTCTGCCATAGCTCCATCTTCCTTGCAATGGATGTCTGCTGCACCTGTCAACCGAATAGCTGTGGCTCTACCCGGATTATTTCCTCCACCATGACCCTGAGCTCCTCCTCAGAAAACCTGGGGTATCTTAGAGGTGCCATGATGTGATGTGGGTGATGTGTGAGGTGATGATTGATGTGATGTGTGGTGTGATGTGTTGGGGTGTGTTCTTTGAGGTGCGTGGGTGGTGTATGAGTGTTGGAGTTGTGTGGCTCTGGATGTTGGTGTTGTCTTTGTTATTCTCTCTCTCTGCTTCTTCCAAAAATGTTGTTGTAAGGGGTTGTGGGTATTGTGGGTGTGTGTTTTATACTGGTGTGGGTGTGGTGTGTGTATGTGTGTCTGGTGTGTGTATTTTTAACTGTCCAATGTGGTTGTGTTTTGTAAGTGTGTGTGTATTTTGAACACGGCGGTGTGTACTGCCAATGGATTACCACAGTTGAAAGACCGCCGCGTTGATTCATGGTTATTGATAGTGTGGCCGTATTCCTGTTGGCGTAATAGTGTAGGTTTTGCTATCGCCAGTTTATGACTGACCTTTGGTGTGGCGGACTTGTGTGGATGTCTGTATTTTGGCGGATTTCTAGATGTGGGTCATATTACCTGTAGCGGATTTCCGCTGTGCCCACGGTATGTTGGCGGCCATCAGCACAGCGGTCAGCAGCCTTTAACACCAGGGTTGTAATGAGGGCCATTGTCTTTATTGTGGTAAAAGTGAACCACATTAAACAGCAGAAACAGATTTCCCAACGTGCAGCAAGATTCTTACTTCTGAAAGATTTACAAATTCATAGAGAGTAGTTTCCTCAATAGTTGGCTCATGTTGTTACAAAACACAAATTGTAAGGACTTAGCCTAAACTCAGATAATGCACTGATGAACATTGGCTCTAGATGTTCAAAGAACATTAAAAAATATACAGGAATGTATATTATCGATTTTGATGAGACAATAATTAATGCAGACAGTAGCTCTGTCACAGAATACAATCATTTGTGAAACATATGCACTCATTATCTTGGTAAATATCTCATTTTGTCAAAAACTAAAATGCATTTTCAAAAAAATTGAAACAAACTACAATTTGAAAGAAGATTTGGAAATACTTAAAAAAGACACAGGACATCACTTTCAAAACCTAAATGGTATAAATTGCTACAGCAATGTGATTGTTAATCTTCTTTTCTACCTACAATCTGTGAAATAAATAAGACACAAGCATGTAGATCAACCCTTCTGCAAATCCTTGGTAACTCTTTATCAATAAACTTTGTCACAGAACAACATATACCACTCTGCAAGTGCCATAAGATATGGTTGGTGTGTGTACACAATCCAATTTATTTTTTTTTCCCCAGTATTTCATGATGATAACTACCATATGTTTACCTTCAACTCTAAATGTTCTAAATCATGACATACTAGTGTAACAGAAATGTTAGGTATCTCTAAGAACACATAAAAAAGAAAACAATAATGGATTGGATTTGTGTTATGTTTATTACATACAATCAGGTATCACTGTAGTAGTCTATAATAAACTACCCTTCTTCAACCATTGCAGGTGTGATATAGTTGCAAGGTGCCTTGGGAAAATAGAATAAATTGAGTCTTCCAAGCCTAACAACCTTCTCCTTGAAAAAAATAAAATGGATTAGGGATAACAGGAATATACAACCCGTTTTCTAACATTAGAACAGTTGTACGTCAATGAAATGCTCTTTTTCAAGGCAAAAGTGCAATAAGATTTTGTTTCCCAAAAGCAAACATGTCTGTACACCTCAACTGTAAGCCACTGTACTCCACTGTACGAGACTTTATAGCATGCCACTCCACTCTATTTTATGACATGCCACTTTACAACATCCCACTCCACTCTATGCCACTCCGATGCATGTCCTTCCACGATAACACACTATATGACACCCCACTTTATGACATGCCACTCCATTCTATGGCACTCCACTCCACAACACTCTACTCACTGTATGAGGGTAGACTCACCCAGACTACACTCAACGACACTCCACTCAATGACACACCACCCAACAACACTTTACTCAATGATAATCCACTGTGCGGCACTACACTATAATCTAGGGCACGCCACTCCACTCTATCCCACTGGAATTAATGTCCCAGTATAATAGTCTACTTCACTCTACAAGACTTTATGCTCCTCCACTCCACACACAGTACTCAACTCTATTGCACTGTATGCCACTATAGTACACTCTACACCACTATATGAAACTTTGCTCCAGTGTACACCAGTCTACGCTCCTCAAACTAAATGACAATTTACTCCACTGTATGCCACTCAACGACAATCTACTCCACTGTATGCCACTATATTACACTCTAGTCCACTTTATGACCCTCTATTTCACTCTACCTGTCACAAAACAATCTTGTACTCCATGTGCGGTGTATATTGCTCACTAGCCTCAAGCCATTCCTTCCCTTGTGGCACCTTTCCATCTCAAGTACGGCATGCCCCCCACCCCAAGGCCTGAACTATTGACCCTTCAGTTCCATGGCTATTAAAGTTTAGGTTAGTTAGCACCTCCAGATATCACGTGCCTAATTAGGATCTACATGTTTCCACTGTAAATCATTGGATCATACCATTATGTACTTGAGCTCTGTTGTACTTGTTGTTATCAATTACTGTTTGAACCTGCTGCCTGTTAGGCCTCATATCAGTTGCATGTAGCACATGATTTTCCCCAAGTTCTTTGGAAGATTCCACGTGGGACATGTGCCTTCCTAGACCACTCCTGGCTTCCTGTGTAAATAACCCCTTGGGACCATCAGGGCCTGGCCTTGTACCTGCACCAGCACCTGTACTCGTCACAATTCTGTGCAAGCAGTTTCCCTGCAATCACCTCCTGAGTTGCCCGGATCTTCCTAAATTGCTGTCCAGTGCAAGCTTCATCCCTGCACTCATCCCCCAAGTCGCCAGGACCTTCATCACTCCAGTCCTGTAATACCTCATCCCTGCACTCATCTCCTGAGTCATCCAGAAACTTTCAGCACTCTAGTCTTCCAAGCTTTCATGATGATTTCAATAAACTGATTTCTGCCACGCTTCCATGGTCTCCCTTCATGAGCTATGATTCTGCCTTGAACTTCTTATACTGACCCACATGCCATCTTTGAACTCCAGTTATAGTACTAGTCAAGGCTAAGTACTTGCCTCCAGGTGAATGCACACTAATAGTAGTAGTTGCAGGCCTGTCTATCATCCCTTTCAAGACTCTAGACCTTGCTCCACTTCTTTCTCCATATTTCCCTTCAGCGCTCCCTGCTTGTCCTGGCTCCAGACCCTCTTTCCAAACTTTGGCTCCTGAACTGTGGTGCTCATGGCCTGAGATTGTCTCCTGAATGAACCTTGTAACTCCAACCTATGTACCACATGTAACCTTGTTTTCTCGCATATTTTGGGAGTACCGACTCCAACCTATGTACTCAGTATAACCTTGTTTCTTAGAATTTATTGGGAGTGCCCCTGACTACAACCTATCTACAGAGTGCAACCAAGTTTTCTAGCATATCTTGCGAGTGCCCCCGACTCCAACCTATCTACTGTGTGTAATCTTCTTGCTAGTATACCTTGGGAGTATCCCTCACTCCAATCCATGTTTCAAGCACAACCTTGAGAGAGTGTTAGTAACTCCAAATCTTGTGCTGATACTAACCTTATTTTGAGTATGGCCTTGTTCCAGAGTCTAGCCAATTTACTGAATGCAACCTTGAGAGTGTTAGTAACTCCAGCATTGTGCCTTGTATAACCCTGTTCCAAGTATTAGCCAGTTCCGAGTGTAGCCTAGGTACTGAGTTTAACCTGTTTCCAAAAGTACCCTGGTTTCTAGCACATCTTAAAGGTTTGTGTAAATTCCAGCCTATGTACCTAGAGCTTCCCTGTTTCTAATTTCCTATGTGAGGGTTCCCAGCTCCAATCCATGTATCGACTTCAACCTTGGGAGTGCCAGTAACTCCAACTATGTTCTGCGTTAACCCTTGGAGTGTCTTAGATTCCAATCAGTATTTCAAGTTCTTCTTCAAGAGTTCCAGAAGATTTTAATTTGAGTACCTGGATGTTCTGCTCTAATGTTATGATTATGAAGAAATCTGTAAGTGTGGATAGTTGAAGCATTGTATTGTAAGTTGTGTAGAGGATTTGATGTATTGACCGTAATTGCCTCTTCTTGTTTTCCCCAGTGTATAGCATCTTCACAAAAAACAGAGGTGCTTGTCACATAAAAATCCAGCTTCACATAACCAGAAGCTCCCAGGAGTGACAATCCTGTTAAGCAGAGAAGTTCTGTTGCTGAGCAAAACCAGTACCACAAGTGTTCTTTTATTATTTTGTCCCTTTCCCCTCTGGAAGTCACCTGGGGCCAGATGTAGGTACATTCTGAATTGCGACCCACAAATTGCGAGTCGCAATTCAGAATGTTGGATGGTGTCCCTGACACCATCTGCGATTCGCATGGGGAGGTCGCAAAGGCCCACCTCATAAATATTCATGAGGTGGGTCGCAATTTGCGACCCCCTTGCGAATGGCGGCCCTCACAGGGATGGTGGCCTGCTGCGGACAGCAGACCACCATGTCTGTGACTGCTTTTTAATAAAGCATTTTTTTTTCTTTTGTAATGCAGCCCGTTTTCTTTAAAGGAAAACAAGATGCATTACAAAAACGAAAAAATTAAACATTTTCGTTTCATTTTTTCAGAGCAGGCAGTGGTCCATAGGACCACTGGCCTGCTCTGAATTTTCTTTTTGCAGTGCCATTCTCAACGGGGAAGGGGTCCCATGGGGGCCCCTTCCCTTTTGTGAATGGGTTACCATCCATTACAAAAGGGTGCAAACTGCGATTGGTTTGCGACCGCGTTCGTGGTCACAAAGCAATCCTGCATTGCACTGCGACTCACAATTAGGAAGGGAACACCCCTTCCTTATTGCGACTCACAAACCTGTTTTGCGATTCGATAACCAGGTTACCAAATCACAAAACAAGGTCTGTGCATTGCAGAGTGCATTTTGCATGTCGCAACCTGCGAAATTGGCTGTTTGCGAGGTGCAAACTGCTTAGTACATCTGGCCCCTGGAATCATGGAGTACTGTTGTTGATACTGATAAAAACAATGTCAATGTACACCATGATAGGTGTGTGCACAACAACAAACTCAGATCTCTGTTGTCGATTCCACCTGATGTGACCTCCTCATCAACCTCATGGTCATGCAAGCCCTCCTACCTAGGTCTAAAGCAACTGATTGACAAATCAAAGGTGTGTAACACGTACCTCGTAGACAAATGCCGGAACAGGAAAAATCCAGATTGATCCCTCAGATAGGCAGCGATAACACATTAGTCGTAGGAGATTTGCCCCCAATAAAAACACATTTGGCCGGTGAGGAGCATGTTCCGAAAACACTATAGAAGTTAGATGCCACATGAAGTACGGGACACTCAGTCAATCAGAACACAACACACACACAACACACAGTGATCATGCGGTCCTCATGCCAGACATCTGGACATGTTACCTACTGGTCCTCTATATATCAATGCAAGGTCGAGACCTATCTGTGCACTTTATTAAATGGTTATAATTATGACTCTGTGACTAAGCCCAGATTCCTTTCTCCAAAGAATGCATAGAATTGTTTTGTGACCTTTCGAGAATTGTATATAATGACGCTCAGAACTCTAACTTTGAGAGACGGACATCAGACCCCAACTCTGTACTGCTCTCCACCCCATGGTGTTTAATTAAACCAACTGTTCCTGTTTTGCTAAATGCTTTGTGTCATTCTTCTCTTTCAGGTAAATCAACATTCGAGCAACATTTTTTGTGAGCCAGATGGGGGAGATTGTTTTTTTTAACCTGACTGCAGTCGAAGGAAGAGGACCCCAACCATACAGATTCACATCTGCACAACAAGAGAGGTGAGCAGACGCCACAATAGATTGAAAGTTCTGCTGAATCCGCAGGCTGGAGGTCCATCCTGAAGCCGCCGTCAGTGGGTAATGGACTACATGTGATCCTTAGTCCGAGTATTTGGCATATGGCAAACCAGGAAGAAGCATACAAATTTAACTGAAGCCCCCTGCCACTGACAAAAATCTGACATACTGCACATTTCATGTGTCTGAACTGAGTAGTAGCAAGGAGGCCTCGGGGTGATCCTGTGGAGGTCACCTTTTTAGGATAGTCTACACATGGATAGGAAAGGTGAAAGTGTTATTTTGTCACTTGGACCGCTGGGCATGAAACAGATGGTAAGCTTGATTCCTGGGTGTGATACAGGGAACTGCTTGGAGACCTGGGCATAACACGGATGGCATGCTTGATCCCTGGGTGTGACATAGGGACAAGGTCTCACTGCTTGGACCCCTGGCCGTGAACCAGTTGGTACGCATGGGCCCTGGGAGTGATATTGGGCCAATATCTAAACTTTATGTTTTAGTCTAAAAGGGTTTTTTCTCAGCACTACTGGTCCGAAAGAAGTGAGAGGTATTACTCGCTTGGACCGCTGGCCATGACACAGATGGTTCACTAAGCCCCTGGGTGTGAAACACTGTGTAATTTGAATGTTAGGGAAAGATTTGGATCTTCGAGCTGAGGTGTAGCTTGTGCTTGGCCGAGGAGGGCTTGTAGTTGTCGAGTTGTTCCTTCTGTTCTGCATAAGTTATTGCTATCTTTGTCCCCGAGGCAATATTGATAGACTATCATGCTCACTTAGTCTCATGTACTGCGTAGAGCCCCCCCTCGACATTGGGCAAAATGCATTAGGAGTGGGCTAAGGGCTTTCCTTTTTTTTAACAAAGTCATCATTTTATCTGTCACTTTTTTCTCTCTTCTCTTTTATTTCCATTGTGGTTTTCAATTGATGCATTGTTGATGTGATGCTGATAAACTATTGCAATTATATTTCATGTTGAAATGCCATGTTTCATTAAATGTTTAATGCGTCTATGGAAAAGTTGTAAATCTTTCTTTTGCAAATCGTTATTCCATATCCTGCTGCTTAAAAAGGTTCATAATGTTTTTAATTAAACATTGCACTTTCTTTCAGGTTGTGACTCTTCATATGCATTGTTTTATGTATTGTAAAATGTCTATTTGATGTATCTCTGTCTAAATTTGAGCTTGTAGCCGGTAGTTATTCCAGGCATAAACCTGTATGTATTTCCTCACGATTAGAGTAAAGGTTAGGAATTTTTAAAACTCAAGAAAGTTAGAACTAGACTAGTTCCTTAAGAGAGGTTCCCATCCAATCATGAAGTCGTTGGTAAGCCGCATGCAAACTAGGTTCTCCACGCAGGCTAAAAAGCTAGATAAATGTTGCCGTAAATGACATTCACATACTAAAGCACACATGTTCCCCTGGGGAACCTTCAACACCAACATAAAAGAACACAGAATGACACACATTCAGACCAAATTTGTGAGGACGAAAGAAGGCTAAAAGAGAGGCACTGTTAGAAATATGGGCCATCTTTGAGGTGGCCCTGACCTGTATCCACCCAGAACCTGCAAGCAAGGCTTCTACACCTTCCCCCACCATAAATAGGTCCGGAGGTGCCCTCTCTGATGCCTGCCATCCCAGCCGTTCCTGCCCTAGGTAACACCAATCCGCTGGTTATGGGGCCCAGTTGGCCCCCTGCTGGGCAGCGAGTAGCTGGATCCTGGGCTAAAGGGTAGTCAGACCGGCAGGCCCAGATGATTCCATCCCCACTCCAGGTCATCTGCGGGTTTCCCCAGGCTCGCCCCCCCATCCGTCGCGTTCAGTGTATAGCAGTCATGGACAGTGACACCTCCAGTGGGTGGGAGGACATTGTTCCCAGGGTCGGATGTAAAGGGGGTTGCCACAGGGTACACTCCCCCAAGGTGTGGCCAGACAAAGGAAGAGGTGACAGAAAGTATGCTTGAGGGCATGCTCCCACCAAGGAGAGCCATGCACAGCACTGAGTGAAAGAGGCAGCCCAGGAGATATTTAAAAGAAAGGCACAGGTTGAGGAGAGAGATAGAGAAAGCTCTAGCCTTAGAAGTGCAAAGGGAGAACAGAGCTGCGACCAATCAACAAATAAGACATCAGACTAGCCTAGTCCAAACCCAATTGAGGCATAGGAGAAGTATAATGATACCTTTACCAATGCATGAGGACAGCAGCGATGAAGACGTCCACCACTCCCCCGAAGGAGACAAACTGAACCTTATAGACATAGGCCCTCATTACAACCCTGGCAGTCGGTGTTAAAGTGGCAGTAATACCGCAAACAGTCCGGCGGAAAAAAAATTGAATCATGACCATGGCGGAAACCGCCAACATAGACAGCCACTTTAACACTCTGACCGCCACAGCGGTAGAAACAAACACTGCAGCGGTAACCGCCAACAATCAGGCGGAAGACAATGTACCGCCCACTGTATAACAAGAGGCCTATCCGACACCTTTTCCGGGGCGGAACCAATGCAAACAAAAACACAGCAGAAACAGTACACAGAAGGGAAAACATTCACCTCTCCACACCCCACGAGGAACCAGGACGCCATGGAGCCCAAATTGCAGATACTGCTGATGCTGGTCATCCTTCTCTTCTATCAGGAGCACCAAAGACGGCGGCGACGACCACGGTGAGTACTGCTCCTACAACACAGGGGAGGGGGGAGGGAAAAGAGAGTGACACACACACACAACACGCAACACCCCCACCCTCACCCACAGCACCCTATCTACACAAATACATGCAGCAACATTACACATACACCCCCCACCCCCTGGAAGAACGCAAGGACAAAAGAAAATGATTTGAACAAATGTAATCATGTGAAATCTCATTATCAAAGTTCAAAATCCAGTAAATACAATTATGTACACCAACTACACAAGTCCGGATAGTGCTCCAATCATTGTATGTGGACCCCTGGGCCCAAAATGCATTGGGAAGCCCACACTAGATACCTGACTGGAAACGGAGAGAACACTGCAGGGGCATCAGATCGAAATGAAACAGGCACCTCAGGGGGAGGGGGGGGGGCACCTCAGCCAGATGAACGCACAATGTCACTGCTGACTGAGGGGGCTCCATGCTCACTGCTTTATCCTGGGGAGTGCAAAGCCACAGTCTCTCAAGTCTCTCCAGTGGGTGGTTTGCCCACTGCTTTATCCTGGGGAGTGCAAAGCCACAGTCTCTCAAATCTCTCCAGCAGGTGGTTTGCCCACTGCTTTATCCTGGGGAGTGCAAAGCCACAGTCTCTCAAGTGGATAACATTCTCCACTGATTCTGGAGGGGGCCTGGTGCCCAGAGTGCTTCATCCTGCCAAGGACTGAGGTAGTGGATGTATCTCTCTACTGGTTCTGGGGGGGGCCTGGTGCCCAGAGTGCTCCACAGGCAGTGTGGCCGGTACAATTCACTCACCTGGGTGTGCTTGGCATGACATTGGCGAGGTACAGGTAGCATGATACGACATGGAGGCAACAACATACCCCACACTGCTGCGGCTTCGCATTCCACCTGCAGGTGCCAACAGTGATGACAGTAATGCTTCATGGAAGCTGCCCAGGGTCCTGGAACTCACCACCAGCCTCAGACGACTGACCACTGGGGATGGTAGGCATGTCAGCGGTGGTGCCACTGTCCGAGGACATCGCGGGGCCGCTGGCGGTGCTTGAGGCGGTGTCTGTGGTGGCAGTGCTGACAGAGGGGTCTGTGGTGGTGGTGCTGGCGGTGGTGTCTGTGGTGGCGGTGCTGGCGGCGGGGTCTGTGGCGGTGGGGCTAGTGGCGGGGCATGTGTCAGCACCAGCTGAGGGAGAAAGCAGGATGTCTCCTGCAGCCTCAAACGGCTGCCCACAGGGGAAGAGGCTGGGGACTGTTGCAGCGGCTGGAGACCTGCCAGAGGCGGTGCAGGTGGCGGTGCAGGTGGCGGTGTTCGCCGCCGTACAGGTTGGCGTGGACATGGACAGAACGTGTGACACTGGTCCCTCTGTCTGTGCCACCATACCCTCTCCTGAACTGCCCTTCTGTTTTTGGCCCTTCCCCATCTTGGATGGTGGCGCAGTTGTCTTGCCACTATCCCCTTTCGTTTTAGCTGACCCTTTGGTTGCTGGTGGTTTCGGCTTCTCCCTCCAGGATGTGGGCACCTTTTTCACCTTGTAAGGTGGTGGAATGTCGTTGCCCTCAGTACGTGTCACACTGGTGGCAGCCCTGATGGTTGGCGCACTCCATGACTCCGCAGTTGCTGGCACCACTGTGCTTGGGGATGTGATGGCTGAGGTGCTGGGCTGGGACCTGGAAAGCCTGGCCCTAGGAGAAGGACGGGGGGGAGGTGTAGAGAAGAGGTCAATGTTAGCCAGGAAAAGTGTTTTAGACACACTGGGACGGGAAGATGGAGGGGGTTTGGGAGTGGAGGAAGAGGTATTGGTTGTAGGAGGTGTACGTCTGCTGAATTTGGGTGAAGGTGCATGGGCTGGAGGCTGTTGTGAGGTGGATGGCTGTTGGGTGGGTGTGTGCCTGCGTTTGTGTACTTTGGGAGGAAGGCTCACAGACACACTGGTAGAGGACACTGGGGATGTGTGAATGGTAGTGGGGGTGGTGAGAGCACGTGAGCGGTGTGGGGTGATGGGCGTGCTGGTCATGGAGGTAGTGGCTGAGGATGTAGTGCATGCAGGTGTGAGTGGAGACGAGACTGGGAGGGAGGAGGGAGACGTGGAGGAGGGGGATACAGTGGAGGAAGTGGATGTTGGTATGTGTGCATGGGTATGTTGCTTGTGTGAGTGCATGTGTGGTGCTTATGTTCGCCTGAGCCACTCTTGTGTGTTGATGTGTGTGCATGCTGGGCTGATGGTGTGCTTGGGATAGGCTGAGGTACAGGGGATTGGGTCTGGGTGGAGGAGGTTGGAGGTTGGAGGGAGGAGGCTGGACTCAGGGACAATGGCTGCTATCAGTGCTGAGGCCAGAGCCTGAAATGCTCTCTGTTGGGCTGCCTGGCCAAAATGAATGCCCTCCAGGTATGCATTTGTTTGTTGCAAATGCCTCTCAACACCCTGGATGGCATTCAGAATGGTAGACTGCCCAACAGTGAGGGATCTCAGGAGATCAATAGTCTCCTCACTGAGGGCAGCAGGGCTGACTTGGGCAGGGCCTAAGGTGCCTGGGGCGAAGGAGATACCCACCCTCCTGGGTGAGTGGGCACAGGACAGATGCTGAGGGGCTGCTGGGAGGGCGGTGTTGTTTGGGGGGGTGGCAGCTGTACATGTTGATGCGGTGGGCACAGAGGGGCCCGCCACCGCAAGGGAGCTCCCATCAGAGGAGGAGTGGTTGTCGCTGGTCTCTGCTCCTGTCCCCACCGTGGAGCTCCCCTCGCCCTCCGTCCCACTGGTGGCTTCAGACTCCGTAGCTTCACCCTCCAGAGCCAAGTGGGATGCAGCTCCCTCCTGCTCCAGTGCCAGTGCTCCTCCGCCTGATGATGCTACTGCACACAAGAACAGGGAGACCACAAAAAGGGGGGAGACAGAAGAAAGACATGTTCAGTGCACGCATCACCACTACAGTTGGCCGACACAACAGACAGTGAGTAGCCCTCTGCACTACACCATGCACTTATAGCTCCTAGATTTTTCACATGCCCACGGGGTACAAGGCCTAAGCCCAATTGCTGCACACCTGGAAGTCACAGGAGCCTGACAAGGTGTAGATGGCTCTTACCAATAGTGGTGTTTAGGTGTCACATAGCCTTCCTCACAAGGGACCTTGCCTTCCAAGATCGCCCTGGCCTAGGGGAACCCACTGCCCACCTCCCCCGCCCAGACACCTCGTAATGCGCGCAGAGTCAGCTGAATGAGAGTTTACTCACCCCCTTGTGGCTGCTGTGATGCCCTCAAGCACCCATCCAACTCCGGATAGGCCACCGCCAGGATCCAGAACATCAGGGGAGTCATGGTGCGATGGACACCCCTCCCACGTTGGGAGGCCATCCCCAGCTGGGCCTCCGCAGTCTTCTTGTTCCAGCGGCGCAGGTCCTCCCATCTTTTACGGCAGTGGGTGCTCCATCTGTGGTAGACCCCCAGGGTCCGGACGTCCTTGGCAATGGCACGCCAAATAGCCTTCTACTGGTGGGCGCTGACCTAGAGGAATGGTACAGGGTGAAAGGACATTACTCACCCGGCTGGACTGTCATACTCATTGCCCACCAGTTCCCACCCATGCCCTGACACACATACACTCACCATCTGCACATGTAGGCCTCAGCCCCCCCCCAGGTATCTTCCAGCCACACCACTCAAAGCAGGCATTGCCCATTCAGCATGCTCACAATGTGCTCACCTGTTTGTCTGGAGGACGGAACAGTTGCGTGTACTGGGGGAGGACCCCATCCACTAGTTTCTCCAACTCCTCCGAAGTGAAGGCAGGGCCCCTTTCCCCAGACACTGTAGCCATTGTCGCTTCCAGACACAGGTCACAGCAGCACTTGCATTGTAGGTCCTCTCCTGTTGAAGGTCAGGTATCAAGTGAGTGAACAGACAGAAAATGGCGGTCACGTCCGCGGTGGTGCGTACCGTCACAGCCGGCGTATATCGTCACTGGCTCCTCGGACCCATAGAGCCCAATGTTAACCAATGCTGAATTGTGCCGCGGTCTTCGACCGCCCACCGCGACGGTGTACAAGACCAGCACAGTTACCTCATTTCCCCTTGTCCCACTTTACAGGTCAGGCAGCCATTTCAGGGGGCCACATGGCATTAATAATAACTGCGCCACACCTATCTAGGCCTGGAATGCACACAGTTACAAGTACATTGCAGACTAAAACATTTCTGCAAATGACATTTTGTGATACCTCAATGTTGGCTGACTCTCTGCTCGCTGTTCTCCTCCGTAGGGCACGTCTGCTGGGGCAGGTGATGAGATGGCGGCATCCTCCGGTGTACAGACCCTTGGTGGACCTGATGACAATGGAAGAGAGACACATCATAGTCGCATACAGACTTGATCGTGCAACAATCCAGGAACTGTGTGCCCAGTTGGAGCCAGACCTGATGTCAGCTATCCGCCATCCCACAGGGATACCCCCTCTCGTGCAGGTCCTGTCAGTACTCCATTTCCTGGCAAGTGGTTCCTTTCAAACAACAGTTGCCATTGCATCGGGAATGTCCCAGCCAATGTTCTCTAACGTGTTGTCCAGAGTGTTGTCTGCCCTGCTGAAACACATGCGCAGCTACATCGTGTTCCCTCAGGTGGAGGATTTGCCCACAGTGAAAGGTGACTTCTATGCCCTGGGACATATTCCCAACATCATTGGTGCCATTGATGGGACACATGTGGCATTAGTACCCCCACGCAGGAGTGAACAGGTGTACAGAAACCGGAAGAGCTACCATTCAATGAATGTGCAGATGGTGTATTTGGCAGACCAGTAATCTCCCATGTGAATGCCAAGTTTCGTGGCTCAGCGCATGACGCTCACATTTTGAGGAATAGCAGCATCCCTCATGTGATGGGGCAACTCCAGAGGCTCCGTGTGTGACTAATAGGTGAGGCCAAAGACCCAATACAGTGTGAATAGGTGTCTGGGCATGGGGTTGTCCCTAAGGGTTAGTGTGTGTCTAACAGTTGCCCCTCGATATTTGCAGGTGACTCTGGTTACCCCAAACAGTCATGGCTACTGACCCCAGTGAGGAATCCCAGGACAAGGGCAGAGGAACGCTACAATAAGGCACATGGGCGAACTAGGAGGGTGATGGAACACACCTTCGGCCTCCTGAAGGCCAGATTCCAGTGCCTCCATATGACAGGTGGTTCCCTATACTACTCACCAAAGGAGGTGTGCCAGATAATCGTGGCCTGCTGTATGCTGCACAACCTGGCTTTGCGACGGCAGGTGCCTTTTCTGCAGGAGGATGGGCCAGCTGGTGGTCTCGTGGCAGCTGTGGAGCCTGTGGACAGTGAAGAAGAGGAGGCAGAAGAAGAGGATATCGACAACCGAAACAACATAATCATGCAATACTTCCAGTGAGACACAGGTAAGAAGATGTCACTGCCTCCCACATCTCATACTATTGTTGGAGCTAGCATAAGTCTGTCATTTTCACTCAGTGTATGGACCCTGACTTGTCACTTTGCCTTTCCATTTCATAGATATGGGTCCCACTTTGTGCCCTCTGCTATATTTCCTCCTGGCCTACAGCTGTATTACATCGGTATGTGCACAAGTAAATTGACATTGCTATATTCCATGGTTATTGCAATTACACATTTGTGAAAGCACAGACTGATTCCAGATTGTTTTCTGATTGAAGTGTGTTCATTTCTGTGCTAATAAGTGGAGGGGGTTGTAAAATGGGATGGGGGGATGGTGGTGGAGGAATGTCCATGGCAGAGTCCAGTCTATTTGTTTCACAGGTGCATTTTCCAAAGGGGCATAGGAAGTGGAGCAATGGCAGTTGAAGGATGGACAAGGTGACAAAGTGGGGCAGAAGTGTGACATTCAGGGGGGTCTCATTTCCTGGCAGGGGTCTTAACAATGTTCTCAGGGACCGTTTGCGGGGTGGTTCTCCATCTGCAGGGGTTGGGGTGCTGGTGTCGTGTTCCTGTGGCGGTGCCTCCTGCCCACTAGCTAGCGCCGGCGGAGGTGGAGGGCTGTTCATCATCCAGGCTAGTGTCAGGGGCCCCTTATTGTGCCACTGTGTCCCTCCTGGTGTTGACAAGGTCTGCCAGCACCCCTGCAATGGTGACCAGGGTGTTGTTAATGGACTTCAAGTCCTCCCTGATCCCAAGGTAGTGTTCCTCCTGCAGCCGGTCTCCTGAAACTTGGCCAGTACCGTTGCCATTGTCTCCTGGGAATGATGGTAAGCTCCCATGATGTTGGAGAGTGCCTCGTGGAGAGTTGGTTCCCTGGGTCTGTCCTCACCCTGTCACACAGCAGTCCTCCCAGCTTCCCTGTTGTCCTGCGCCTCTGTCCCCTGAACCATGTGCCCACTGCCCCCAGGTCCCTGATCATCCTGTGTTAGTGGGGTTGCCTGGGTTCCCTGTAGTGGTGGACACACTGCTGATTGACATGTCCTGGGAACAGATGGATGGGCCTGCTGGGTGGGTGCTATGCTGGTGTTTCCTGAGGGGGGGAGGGTCTGTGGTGGCTTGTGACTGTGTCAGGGGAACCGACTGTCCCGAGGTCCCTGATGGGCCGGGCTGGTCATCTTGATCCAGTTGTGCAGAGCTTCTGTCATCACTGTGGGTCTCTTCTGTGGGGGACACTGTACTCCAGTGCTTGCATTCTTGGCTTGGTCCTTGTGTGATAGTTGGTTTGGGGTCTGTGTGGGTATCTGTACTGGACATGCTTTGGTGATGGGTGTCCATGCATAGGTGTTACATGCAGGGCTTGTTTTTGGGATGTGTGAGTTGTGTTTGTGGGCTATCTGTGGATTGTTGGGGTGATTGGTGTGAGGATAAGGGTGAGGTATGTGATGACATGCAGGTAGGGTGGGGGATAAAGTACTAAAGATTTGCCTTACCAGAGTCCAGTCCTCCTGCTACTTCTGTGAGGCCCTCAGGATGCAGTATTGCCAAGACTTGCTCCTCCCATGTTGTTAGTTGTGGGGGAGGAGGTGGGGGTAAACCGCCAGTCCTCTGTACTGCAATCTGGTGTCTGGAGACCACGAAACGCACCTTCCCCCGTAGGTCGTTCCACTTATTCCTGATGTCATCCCATGTTCTTGGATGCTGTGCCACTGCATTGACCCTGTTGACAATTCTCTGCCATAGCTCCACCTTCCTTGCAATGGAGGTGTGCTGCACCTGTGATCCGAATAGCTGTGGCTCTACCCGGACGATTTCCTCCACCATGACCCTGAGCTCCTCCTCAGAGAACCTGGGGTGTCGTTCAGGTGCCATGATGTGGTGTGGGTGATGTGTGAGGTGGTGTCTATTGTGATGTGTGAGGGGATGTGTTGGTGTGTGCTGTTTGAGGTGCGTGGATGTTGTGTAAGTGATGGTGTTGTGTGTCTCTCTCTAGCCTGCGTTCAAATTTCTGGTAGTAAGGGTTTGTGGGTGATGTGGCTGTGTGTTTTATAGTGGTGCGAGTGTGTGAGTGTGGTTTGTGTATGGGTATCAGGTGTGTGTATTTCGAATTGTCCAATGTGGTGGTGTTTTGTAAATGTGTGTGTATTTTGAGCGCGGCGGTGTGTACCGCCAATGGTTTACCGCGGTTGAAAGTCCTCTGCGTTGATTCGTGGGTCGTGATAGTGTGGGCGTATTCTTGTTGGTGTGACGGTGTCAGTTTTGGTATCGCCAGTTTATCACTGACCTTTGGAGTGGCGGACTTGTGTGGGTGACTGTATTGTGGCGGATTCCGAGCTGTGGGTCGTAATACCTGTAGTGGAATTCCGCGGCTGCAGCGGTATGTTGGCGGTCTTCTGCACGGCGGTAAGTGGGATTTACCGCCAGGGTTGTAATGAGGGCCATAGTATCTAGAGAAGAGGGTGAGGCCTTTGCGCAACCATTTTGCCATCTACTGATTTGCTGAACCAAAAGGAAGGGTGAGTACTATAAACCCTGGATCGAAGGAGGAATGCTTTGAACCAGAGGACATGGCTGTCATGGAAGACTGCATCCGGCAGCCATTTTGCCAGCTGCTGATTTGCTGAACCAAAAGGAAGGGTCAGTGCTATAAACCCTGGATCGGAAGAGGAATGCTTTGAACCAGAGGACATGGCTGTCATGGAAGACTGCATCCGGCACCAAGGGGAAGATCCCAAATGGAACCTCCCCTACATGCAGGAATGCCTAACAAGATTGGAGAACTACTTTGAGGAAAATTCACCGGAGCTGCTCCCAGCCAAAATATGTCTGTTGCTACATAAGGGCATGTCAGGGACCATCTATGCACCATATGCACAGATGGACAAAGAAGGGCTCTGGACCAAACTGCCCCCATTGATCGATGGGCCTGAAAAATGGATCTCATGTCTTGAGAAAAACACAGCTGGAATAAACCTAGCAAATCGACAATGTGAGGAGTCTGCTCAGCAGCCTCATTGGAGAGAAGACTAACACAGTGTTTTTTCTGAGCCCACATCCCAGCTGTCACGCTGAATAACACCAAGCATGACGGGACAGCATTTAATCATTCAGACACCAGATATGGACGCCCCTGAGGGAAATGTTCCTTGGCTGCCCAGACGCAGGAGGATTGATGGCAGAAAGCAGAAACCCTGAGGAAACCATGAGTGACTTTCTAGACAGAATGAGGGAGCAATGGGGATAAGAGATTGGACAGCCATGGACTGACACAGGCCCCCAGGTTTCATTCTTTTACAACAAACTCAAAAAGAGACTGCCTACCAAAATACAAAGTGGACTGGACAGCATAGTAGGATTAGTCACCGAACCTTGGTGAGAAATACAGGTCCAAATATTACACTACCTCAGAAATAAACAGGAAAAGGACAGGGAGAAACAAGAGCAAGCCCAAAGAGACACTGCAAAGCTGGTCTAACAGAAATTAAAGAAGACCACCATCGAAGGAGCCGAGTTGTACGCAAGCTTGCAAATGGCACCTGTCTTGAAGGGAACTCCACCTCAGAACCCCAAAGGGTTTACATCCAGTCCTAATGGCAGAGGTCAGGGAGGCTGGCAGCAGCCAGACCTCAGTGAGTGCTACTATTGCCACAGAATAGGTCACATGGCTGACTTATGCCGCCTAAAGGTGTATCATGAGCAAAGAGCGATAAACCTAGGCACGTCCCCCAAAATCCCCATCCACAAAATCAAGCCCAGGTCAACTCAAATGCATCCTACATTTAGCAGTAGGGAAAACAGGCAGCCACCACACCACTCCAACAGGGACCAAGTGGTTGGTCAAACACATGGCAACAACAGACAGGGAACCCAGCCTAGCAAGGACCAGGACCACAACCACAGCAGGGAGGGATGACTGTCTGAGAGGGCAATGCCTTTATACAATCTCAAAATCCAAATACACAAGTAATCCAAAGCCACTAAAAAGTTTACATTCACATCCTACCCACTTCAAAACTCATTTGAAAAAACAAAGACTAGTGACACCATTAGGAGAAAACGTGTGACTTTACTTGCATTTGGGAAAAACTCTGGGCTGCTGTATCCTTGGTAGATCGGGAATCCACACTAGAGTCCACCATTTGGGTATCTGCAGGGACCTAGGACCCACTCTGCTGCTGGTCCCCCAGGGTGGGTTTTGGCAGGCTATGTACCGGGAGGAGGGCAGTCTGACGAGGGGGAAGGGCAGGTCACAATGAGCGCCTGAAAACAAGCACCCAGTGCCCCTCATCCAAGTAATTGCTGATGGGCTCAAAGTCAAAAGGACCCCATTCTTCAACAATAGGCCTCCATCTAATGGAGGCCCCCCTTTTAGTTCCAAAATAAAGCAATGTTCCTGTGCCGGCAGCCAGGTTTCCTGCACATTTGGGATAATGGTGTCCCCATAAAACTCCAAAGTCCATGCACAAATCTGATCACGAAGCAACAACATGACACCAAGTCAGAAGTGAAATTCACCAGAGCAATCAGCCGTCCCAGATCATTACCTGTATCAGACAAATCTTGACGAGTCCTGGCTGTACACCTGACTCCCACAGCAAGCAAATGATCTGGCTCCTCCTCTACCCAAATGGCTCCCAAACATCCAAAGACTGCTTGTCGGATCATGTCCCTCCATAACAGTGAGGGTGGCATGCTACCAGGTTGAAGTTCCTGGTCCCAGCTGGGATGGCAGACCCAAAACATCCTGGATCCGAGGGAGAGTGGTGTGCCGGGAGGGAAAGGGATCCTGCAAATGAACATCTCTGACCCATGCGAGGTGCACAGATATGCTCACTTCCACGTCTAGCCTGTCAATCAGATCACACAAAGACTCCCACACACTGTCCTTGGAAGCAATAGGCCAGACACCAGTCATTGCTGCATCAAAATCACACTGGGGTCACAGAGCATCTCTCCGACCCCCTCTGATACACCACAACAGAAACAGCATTACATGAAGAACTGGGAAGGCACCCAAAGACCTGCAAAAAATAAGCCCAAAACGAAGTTTCCAGAAAAAGGACGTAGCCAAGGCACCTGACTCCATTAGGAAAAACCTCATTGCGCGCTATGTGCAGGGACTAGAGAGGCATACAGGTGTCCTCGGAGCACCTTGCGAACACCAGCAACCCTCAAATTGCAATACACCCCCTTCCTTTCACATCGTTGCACACATGTAGGTCAAAAGGTTCTACCCGTATCAGTAAAGCACACAAATACACACACATGAAGGAAACTAGCTGAGAAAAGGAATAATCCTACGGAAGTCACCCATAGAACACTCTCATCCGTCATAGTGAGAGTAGAGGACATAATGGCCCGCAAAATAAACTTAGGCGAATAGTAGCTAAAACACTCACTGCTCCCTAAAAATAGTCGCCCCAACTGGAACTACCTTTAAAATAAGTAGACAGAACATATGTAAAAAAGAGAGACACAGGATTCTCCTTGGACTGAATAATGATTTATGTTTTTTTTTAAAGCTAACCTACAACCCACAGCTCTTATCTATCAAGTCTACAACTGAACCACGAGTGCACAACCTTTACAGCGGGCAGACACCTTTTCAACAACAACTTCCAGACCCTCAACAAAACCCAAGTGTATAAGGCAAAGACCACGGACTGTTTTGGACCATTTTTTGTAGACATTCTTCCACAAACTCTTTTTTCAAAAGCAAAGACACCGAGGCACCACAGCACTTTCCCAGAGTAAAACATCCCAGATCACCAGAAGACTGCAGATGTTTCCCCAGGAAGTCTTCCTGAGACCTGCAAAATCCAAAAGTTATGTATTTTTGTACCCTTGTATGCCCTCTGTTTCCAGTGGGTGTGGCTGCATCCATCCATAGCAAGAAATCTGCCCAGTCACATGGAATCTACCTCAACACTTCTACAGCACTTGCGTAGGGACCTTTCCCACACCACTGAAAATAACACTGAACCCAATGGTAATATTCTACACTAATTACACAGTGCACTCTTACACAACACATGGTATCAGCACATGACCGCCGTGGGCACCCAGACATCAGCCGGAGCATGCTACATCTTTTCACTGATACCACACACCATAGGCACAGATAGGCTTTATTTATCCCAAGAAATAGACTCTGATAAAGTAAAATGTCTCATCCATGTGAGATTAGAGCCAAGTTGCAACCTAATAGAGTGGAACCACAAAGGGTGGAAGTAAACGTCACTCAATATGAAACTAATCCCACTGCACTGTACCTTTACACTGAATGTGGTGATATTCAAACCAAACTAGAAAGGATGAGCAGGCAAGGCACTGTAGTTGAGGACACGGTTTGGCCCTGAGACTTTCCAGAAAAGAGGTTCTTGGAGGTAGCAAAACTACTGCACCAGTGCACAAACACATCCACTCCCGCCACTGTCTGTGGTTCTAGGGCGGCCCTTAACATGTCTGGAGAAGTCTTCTTTAACAACACATGGACCCTAGAAATGAAGTTCCTGTGTAGGGCCATCAACCTCAATGATACAAGGGGAAGCAAGTCTCATAGGGGAGGACAGAATACCAGCATAGATGCCCATTATCAGGAAATCTGGGATGCTGATATAGATAGGTAAATGTGGTTGGAAGGGGCAACCCCTAATTGTACAGAAACTTACTTTGTATTCCTTGTGTTTCAGAGGTAAAGGGATGAACCAGCTCAGCATAAATGAGAATTGGAAAGCAATACTGCACGCACTAGATATGCACTAGGGCATCTCCTCCCTGATTGACTTCTACTGGCAGTTTGGAGAATTTGCCTAAGCACAGCAGAGGCCTCGGATGGCGGAACCTCTGCTCCCTCATGACCATGCACACCCCAACCCTGGTCATCCCTGGAGAAGACTTGTCCGAGTTGTTCCAACATCCACTACAGAAGAAAGCAACTCTGTCGCAGCAGGCTGGAGAAAAAATAACTTCAGATTATTTTGGCTGGACTCAATACAAGGATATTCCAGAAGAATTCAAACTATTCACTGACGCTCAAGTAAATGCGGATGGATCCATCCCCTTCGTCACCTTACAGAAAAAAGCAACTGCCCGCTGTTTGCAAATAACAAGCTGGGAGATGCTGAAAATTATCTACGACACTTAGCTCCACCTAAATGCCATCAAACAATTAAGAGCCATCCGCCTCATGGTGATTCAACATCGGTATGCAATAGACTTGATTACCGTGATGGAGTGTGGGGTGTGCACCAAGAACGGTGTGTCGTGCTGTACATTTATCCCTGTAATGACCTGAAAAATGGGACACTAACCTTTATCATCCAAGCACTGCATCGCCTACAGGCGACATGAAGAAGGAGGGAGGTGCCCAGGAGCAGGACTGGTTATTTGACTGGTTTTCCTGGTTCCGCTGGTGGGTGACCCAAATGTCCATGTCATTGCTGCTGATCCTCAATATTGTGCTGTTTTTGTGTTGTTCCCTAAAAAATGTGGCTTTCCTACTATAAAAACGCAGTCCTCATATTAACTAGGAACATAATAATAGACACAACAGAAATATAATAAACCTCAAACAATGTGACTGTCTTGAAGTATGGAGTGGATAATGTAATTAAAAATTCAACTAGAGAGGGAATGTTATCCATGGAGAAGAGATATTGTGCCCCTCTTTGCATAACACACAGGTCATACTGAGGAAAAGGAAACATAGTCGTTGCTTGATGTGTGCTATAGATAAAGAATTATCAGACAGCCTGATATTAAATGATTATTAAAGGAATTAAAGATTTTGGATTACAACACAATATCATGGCTCCAGCTCCATTGGATTTCTAAGAAGGACTGTATTTTCATATGACAAGAATTTAAAAGAATGTGCTAGTCTTAATTGATCGTTTGAACACTGGAAGAAATGTCTTTGGACTTCCTTAGCACTCCCTTTTATGTATGGAGATTGTCAATTATGATTTGAGTGGTCCACATTTTCTAGGGATGTGAATGATTTTGTTCAGACTAACGTTCTCAGGACAAGCCTTCCCAGTTCACCCCTCTAAGTGATTTAAGTCTCATGTCCATAATTCCTTATCCTTGGCATGCCATCAGCGTAGAGCTTAATACTGACCTTCCTAACTTCAATGGTTATCCTATCGTTTTGGTGGTAATTGACCTTTTCTCCAAGAAGGCGCATTTTATTGCTCTTACAGAAATACCTACTGCCAAAACTCTTGCCATGCTGTTTGTTCAACACATTATGCAATTGCATGGGCTCCCTTTGGTCAATGTGTCTAAAATGGGCCTGCAGATCATTTCAAGAGTCTGGCGCAGTCTTTGCACATCGTTGGTCATTGAGGTCTGACTCTCGTCTGCCTGTCCCCCTATACGCTGAAGGATAGACAGAGTAGGTAAATCTGGTTTTAGAACATGCACTATGATGTCTTGTGACCATTGCTCCCGATTGTTGGGATTCTTTGTTGCCATTCACTGAGTTTGCTTATAATAGCACAACACATTCAGTCACGGGGGTCCCCCATTCTGTTGTGTAACTGGCAAACATCCATGTAAGATACTTGAAAACTTTGTAATAAACTTTGAAAATGTACCTGCAATACAAAACTTCATGAATCACCGCTCTGAAGGTGTCACAACACTTACAAAAGGTTTGGGTCAGCTTTGAGAAAACGGCTAAAAAAACTTTGGACAGACACCAAAGTATACAAGTGGCGATCAGGTTTGGCTTGTCACAAGAAACCTAAACCTACATGGTCCTTGTAAAATGAAAAATTGTTTTTGGGACCCTTTCAAACTGAAAAGGTTTATTAATTCTGTGACAGTTCAGCTCCAACTGCCAGATGAATTGCCTGTTCAATCTGTGTTCCATCATTCCCTCCTCAAACCATATAATGTCCAACATCTGAACATTCCTCCTCAACCAACTGTAACACTAGAGGATCACTCAGAATTTAAGATCCATAGGATTTTAGATTCACAATGTTAAGAGGTGTTTGTTTTATTTAATTGCTTGGAAAAGAATTGGTTCAAAGGGAAATTCATGGGAACCAGCTTGTAACGTTCATGTCCCTTGTCTGGTTTGCTAATTTCATGCATGTCACCCTGACAAACAACGCCCATTCTTTGAGGGGGAGGGTAACTGTCATGACTAAATCTTGTACTGTACATGCGGTCAGTATTGCTCGCCAGTCTCATGTCCTTCCTTCCCCTGTATCGCCTTTCCGTCTTGAGTACTCCATGGCTCCCCCCTCCTCAAAGGTCTGAACCACTGGCCCTTCAGTTCCATTGCTATGCAAGTAGTTAGAACCTTCAAATATCACATGCCTATTGAGAATAGTCAGATTTCTGCTGTCAACCATTGGATCATACCATCATGCACTTGGGTTCCGTTTTAGTTGTTATTGTCAATCATTGTTTGCACCTGCTGGCTGTTAGGCTCATATCCGTTGTATGTAACACATGATTTCCCCAGGTTCATTGGAAGATTCCACATGGGACACATGCCTTTACATTACATTATGGCTTGTAAAGGGCATGGCCACCCAAATGTTTTCTCTGCGCTAGCCCGGGTCATCAAGCCATAAACTTACGAATTAGAATGAAGATGGAAACAGCCAGATTTATAGCTGCTTCCGAAAAACTGTAAGTGATTTATAGGTTCTCAATGAATGTGGCAGCTCATTCCAAAGCTTGAGGCCAAGAACTGCAAATGCCCGGCCACCCTGACAAGACTGACTGATCATGGGAACTATTGCCAGACCATGATTACTATTCCGACGTGTACGATTTGAACAGTACCCAGCTACCAAATGTCTCAGATACACAGGTCCTTTGTTGGCAAGACACTTGTGCATGTACCAAAGTGCCTTGAAATGGACTCACCATTCAATGGGGAGCCAGTGTATAGTGTGCAATAAACTGGCCAAAGGGGTGCATCTGGGGAAACGATGAAGTACACGGGCTGCCGCATTTTGGACTACTTGAAGCTGTTTCAACAACACTTTTGCAGCACCCAGATATAGTATTGAGCCATAATCCATCCTGGAAATCATGAAAGCTTGGACCCGGTCCATTGAACAGAAATGCATGTCAAGACTAGACCAAATGGCCGGGACCTTGTTTATCTGGTTACGAATAGACAATCTGTTGCCCAGCCACACTCCTAGACTTGTAACTGCCTGAGCTGGAGCAGGGGACAGACTTATGTTTGCAGGCCAAAGATGAGGACCCCCAAGGTGGTGATGATTGCCCACAAGCAGAACCTCTGTCTTATCCCCATTAAGTTTAAGCTCATTGTGTTCATCCATGCTGAGACTTGCTTAAGGCAGATGTTAAGAGCTTCTGTGGGGCAGTTATCCTTAATAGGTAAGGACACCAAGATTTGGGTTCCATCCTCATACAAAAAAAAGAGTTTAAGCCCATGGGATTCCACAATCTCCGCAAGTGGCCTCACATATAGATTGAACAACAGCGGGCTAAGAGTAGAACCTTGTAGCACTCCCAAGACTAGGTAATGAGGTTTGGCCCTATGTTGGTGTGAATGCACCTGAAAGGTGCGTCTAGACAGGAAGGAACTGAGCCACAACAAAGCTCTGCACTGAATACCCATTCCTTCTCTCCTACATAGCAGAGTGGAGTGGTTCACAGTGTCAAATTCTGCATTGAGATCTAGGAGAATCAGTACCACAGTGCAGCCTGGGTCCACTTGGCCTTGAAGCTATTCCTTCACACCAAGAAGGGCTGAATCAGTGCTGTAGCCAGCCCTGAAACCTGAGTGTGATGGAAGCAGTATCCCATTGATCTCAACATAAGATGTAAGTGGTTGATTAATATATGTCCACAGCACCTTGGCTAGTGTAGGTAAAAGTGAGATGGGCCTATAATTTGACCATCTGGGAGGATCCAGGTTAGGTTTTTTAAGTGGAGGTGTGAGTAAAACCTGCTTCCACGCTACAAGGACTCACCCTTCAGTCAGAGAGACATTAAGTAATTGGCATGTCTAGTTTAGCTAGGATGAGGAGGGCAAGGAACAAGTGGAGCTCTGACTAGGTTGCTGTCAATAATTAATAATGTCTAATGGACAGAAGGTATGCAGAGCACCAGATGGACATAGAGGCAAATCATTTGAACAAGCTGTTGATATCTCAAAGAATGAGATTTAAAAATTCTCTATCTTTTTTTGAAGAAATCTGTGATTTCCTCACATTGGTCCTGTGAAAGAAGGGTTGCAGGGGCTTTCACAGCTTGGGCTGAAAGATGTCTTACCATCCTGAATAGGGTTTTAGGACAATTATTAGCCACAGCAATTTAATCTGCATAGTACGTAGCTTTATCAATGAGACATTGTTTCTGATAGTCCTTTAAAGCCTTCCTATAACTTTGTTTAACCTCAACGTTATGGGGTTTTTACCACGTTCTTTCCAAGCCTTTGCAAAGGTTTTTAAGCTGGTGAGGTGAATCATTGTACTACAGGGCAGGACAAAAAATTCTATGACATTTCTTACATATAATGGGAGCTAAGACATCCAGGGAGGATCGAATCCATGTTTCTACATTTGCTATGTATTCTTCTACGGACTGGCTCAAAACAGGTTGCTTGGCTTCCTGTGCTGAATTAAGAGCAGGAAGATCTAGCTTTGCCCAATTCCTGCTAAAGAGTCTTGACTAGCTGTCTCGAGAATGGGATTGAAAAATGGTCAGACCGTGGTAAAGGAATTGGTTGGTCTGTCTGAATGTTACTGAGATTTGAAAAACTCGGATCCATCAGATGACAGGCAACATAAGTGAGGGATTTTGAGATAAGCTGCGTATCGAACACAGCGAAGTCCTCAATTAAGGATGTAGCTGTATTACAGGCCTCTTTATCAAAGAGGATATTGTGGTCACCTAGGATAGTAAAGTTAGCGTATTTGAGGATGAGTGAAGCAAGAGCTTCTGAAACACTCAAGCTTCAACTTGAAGCATTGCCAGGTGGGCAGTAGATGAGAGCTCTTGACAATGTAAAGTTGCAAGTCAATGATAAGGAGAAGATAAACACTTCACAATCTGAAATCCTCTGGTGTTTATTTTACACCTAAAATGCTGTCTAAAAATGAAAGCAATACTTCCACCTTTTTTGTTATCTCGGTCCAATCTTTGGCCCTCATTACAACTTTGGTGGCCTGACAGTAAGTCCGTTGCGGTGCCGGCCACCAAAGGACCGCCGTGCTTGTGGTCATCCAACCACAGTATTAAGGGGCATATTTATACTTGTTTTGCGCTGAATTTGCATAATTGTCTTTATGCAAATTCAGTGCAAAACTAACTCCATATTTATACTTTGGCGCTAGACCTGTCTCGCACCAAATTTATGGAGTTAAAGTCATTTTTTGGAAGTGGAAACCCACTTTGCGTCTCTGAGATACAAAGTAGGCGTTCCCGTGTAAAAAAATGACTCTATGGCTTCAGTGACATATTTATCCCCCGTGCTAAAATCACGCATGGGGGTTGGAGGGGTCAAATAATGGTGCAAAGCTTGCTTTGCACCATTATTTAACGCCTGGGTCAGGGCAGGTGTTAGGGGACCTGTGGGGCTATTTTCATGGTGGAACACCATGGAATAAACCCACAGGTGCCCTCCCCAGGGATACCCCCACCCACACCAGAGGGACGGCGGAGGATGGGGGACCCCATCCCAGATAAGTATAGGTAAGTACAGGTAAGTATTTTGTTTTGTAAGTGCCATTGGGGGCCCTGAAGTGAGCCACCTACATGGTACTGGGTGCACTGGCCATGCCCAGGAGACCCAGGCCCCCTGTGCTGGCCATTGGGGTGGTGGGCATGACTACTGTCTTTTCTAAGACAAGAGTCATGTGGTATGGATGGTTTTGCATCAGACAATTTGCCAGGCTGGTTAGAGTCATTTATTTTTTACTCTAAACTGCCTAATGTAATTTTTTGGTGAAAAAACCCCTTCTTCCATACCGCCTGCCCCCCGGCTAAAATCATTTTATTTTACGCTAGCCTACCCTTTGCACCGGCTTTCACCATTTCATAAATATGGTGCCCGACTGGTGCTCAGAAATGGTGCAAGCCGGTGCTAAATGTTTTGGTGCAAAACTGCGTTGGTGCAGCTTTGCACCAAAAAGTATAAATCAGCGCTTGAGAGTCACACTGTGAAGTCTGCCAAAAAAACTGCAAAAATTCCAAAACCGCCTGGACACTGTAGGATGGAAACTAGGGAATCTCACCACCAGCACCGCCAGCCCAACAAACATCCTCCCATCAGATTACAATCCACAAATCACAACAGCGGTTCTACCATGGTGGAAAACCATTGGCGGAGCGAGCTCACATTACACAGAATACCACACCACATTGGATAGTTTTAATACCCCATGCCTGACACACATCCACATACTCAACACACCTACACACTGCACTATATAACACACCCCTACACAACCCACAATCCTTTGCAAACAGAATGAAGGAACCACAGTGAAGGAATAAAGATCTCAGATTTAGCAAAAAGGATTTTTGGCACCTACACACATTTCACCACGCATACATCCCACACCTGCACAACATACACAGCACACAAGTTACTATCTTACTCAATACACAACAACCGTCACCCACTCACATCACAGCACCTACAACTCATCACTAACATTTCCCTCCTCCTTTTTTTTTACACTACTTTGCCGTCTTTACCACCACTACCATATCCTCACAAAAACACCCACATTTCACAGATGATGAGTTGAGGGTGATGGTGGATGAAATTGTCAAGGTAGAGCCACACCTTTTTGGACCACAGGTCCAGCAAATATCAATAGCCAGGAGAAAGGAGTTGTGTCAAAGAAAAGTAGACAGGGTCAATTCTGTAGGCAGCTAACCATGCACAAGAGGCAACATCAGGAAGAGGTGGAATGAGCTCAGGGGGAAAGTATGTTCCATGGCATCCAGGCACCAGCTGCGGTACTCAAAACCGGTGATGGACCCCCTCCTACTCCCCTTACTTTCACATCTTGGGAGTAGAAGGTCTTGGACATCCTGGATCCTGAGGACCTCACAGGAATATCTGGGGGAGTGGAGTTGGGTAAGTCCCTACAACATTCATGTCACCTAAATGTTTTGTCTTGCATGCTCCCTCACCACCTTCCCCCACCTCAATTACCAAACCACCCAAAACCTCTCTGTGCCAAATGTACAAATACCCCTCTCTGGCATGCCACATGGCCACTAAACTCACCTGGGTCCATAGCCCTTGGTGCTGGCATGTTAAGTATTGGGAACTGATAGCACTACAACTCCCAGAAGGCAAACTTCCACCATAAAGAAAACCAGAAAAGTGTTCGAAATTTGAGATATACTGCATATGAAACTAAGAACCAATGTAACCCATTATGAATGTTCCACTGTGAAACAGTGTATGGCAAATTTACTAACCTGGAGTGGAAATCTAGATGCCAAAATGGATGCACATGCAGTACATCCAGATAGAGGTCAATGTCAATTGCATACTCCACTACTGTGTCCCTACTATGACACTATTGTGAATTGCTCAGCTTTTAGTGCCATGTATCAAGCCATACACTTCACTAGGCAAAAAGGTTATCACCCATGTTATTGGTCAGACAACATAAGAGGGTATATGGTATTGAAATACCTGAGTCTCATTTTCTTCTAACTGATAATTGTTAGCAGCTGTCATTGTCATTTCGTAGGATCATGGTAAGGCAGTGTGTGCATCTCACACAACATCACTACTACTCAACCTTAAACAACCTTAAACACAACTTGTCTCACTTACAGCAACTGTGCGTTCTACTTCTCCCACAGGTAACCTTCCCATTGTCACCATGGAGACAATACCAGATTCTGCCACAACCCCTCTGGATGAAGGCCCCAGTGAGGACAGCACCCCTGGGTGTTTGGAGATGGACGACAAAGCAGGCCGATCAGGGACACCTGGTCAGTCAACAACTTTCAGTCTCACCCTGCCCACATTGACTCTTCCCAGCCCTGTTGCATCTATAACATAGGCAACCATTCCCCCCAAACCTGTGTCCAAGGACTGTTTCTTCCATTGTTTACCCTCCAATGCAGGTACCTGTTTCTCCTCTTGTCACCCCTGACAATGATGGAGCTGCCACCACTGGGAGTGTGCACACACAGTGCCCGGGGCACAGACATGTGGTAGTAGGGTGAGTGAGAGAAATTCCCAAGGCATGTTGGGCCTGGTACTCACCATGATAGGGGAAATCCAACAGCTGCAGAGATACAACCACCAGTAAGGCATGCAGCAGTGGCAGGCACAAAATGACATCCTGACTTCCATTGCTGTTGTGCTAAGGGACATCAACACTACCCTGAGTAGGTCTGCCACACAACATCAGGCCTCTGCTACTAGTAATGCTTCATCAGCCCCTTCAACATCTGCGGCTGCTAGTGGAATGGAGGTCCTGCCGGGAGAAGGACATGCCTCAGACACCCCACCCTCTGTAGCAGCAAACGTGGACATCCACACAGACATCCAGAAGGAGCAGATGCTAAGACCAAACTCACTGCCAGGAAGTGAACCTCTCCTGATTGTTTCCACTTGTGTGCCACAAATACACCCTGTTGAATGTTCTGAAACCTAACTCCATTTCACTATGGTGCAAGGACACTGGACTTGTGTTTCCATGTGGTGTACCAGCTACCCTGATGATTTCATCCACCATGACTGAACCATTCCCTGTTTACTTTCTGTTATTTCAGTTTCAGTTCACACATATTATTTTGCACTCCCCAATAAATACAACTTAAACACAGGTATTGTGTAAGTGTCAAGTATCAACGATGTACAACTGTCATGTATGACACCTCTTGTCCCAATATGTCCTTCTGTATTGTACAACCTTTGTTATGGACATCACATGTGTACTCTATAACCAGCAGACTCATTACATTGGGATTGTAACACAGACATAACCCAAATCAGCTGTATTGTACATCTCCATACATTTACTAGTAGATTTGAAATCAGTAGATAGAGTAGTACTGCTGGTGACTTTAGAATGTCAGTGAGGTAAACAGAATGGTCCTTTGTATCACCGGGTAAAATCGTATTACATACCCGCACCTTAGCTTCCTATTAATCATACCCCATGATACAGGCAGAGATCAGTACTGATGTCCCCAGTCCTGGACCCTTTCATTTACCATGGTCAGGTACCTATAGGCTTGCCACTCACCTATGTCAGCCCTCAAAGACATTCACATTGGACTGCAAAGTAGCAACACACTGACAGCTATGTACAAGCTAGGTCACATACAACAGAAACCATTATGATGGTAGAGGCTCTGGTTCAGCATTTCCACATGTGTCAGACACATAAGGACACACATATGGCACCATTTGACTACCTCCAGTACCAAACAGGTATTCTTGTATTAAAAACACACTTCCATCTCAGTGTCCTGATAGTCTGTCCATATGAGTGTCACTCCATATACTCATGCTAATCAGTACCTGCTTTCATCCATGTCAACTTCTCATGTCTGCCTGCAAATGCCATCTGCCTCTGACACTGTCTGTGATTTGCCATTGAGGATAAGTCAAACAGAAACAGAGCAAATTTGTGATTGTCAAATATAAGAGATAGGACAGAACCGTACATATACATCTATTCAGAAAAGCCATTTGTAGAAGTGTGACTTTGCTTGTGCAGTAACAAATCATACCACTGTCTACCACACTATTCAGTACACAATACCAACTAACAATCTGCATGCATACCTGAGTCATTGGCACTGGAGCAACCTAAGACTTCACAAATGATGGTAAATAGGGAGTGACATGCCAGGCAGCAATCATAGACTCCAAAATGGAATCTTACTTTTAAGAACGCTTTATTTTGACTTACGTCAGTAGAAGTACTGATTGATTAAATATGCTCTGATGTCTCCAGCTTCATTTTCATTAGGCGCATCCTCACTTGGCAAAACTGCATTTCCACCACTGGTTCTGCTGGCTTCCTCTCATTTGGTATGACTGGTATATGACATCTCAGGGGAAGGTTGTGGAGCATACAGCAGGCAACAATCATTTGACATACCTTGTTGGGTGAGTAGAGGAGGACTCCTCCAGATTTGTCCAGGCTGTGAAATCTTGCCTTCAGGAACCCCCAAATGTATGCTCCACAACACCTTGTCCTTCTATGGGCATCATTGAAGCGGACTTCCCCTGGCATGGTTGGGTACCTCACTGATGTCAATAACCAAGGACGGTTTGCATAGCTAGAGTCACCTGTAAGGAATAGTTATAACAGCACAAACATATATCTTGGACATGCAGATTTATGAAAGCAAGTGAAAACGTTTGCAGACATAGATGTCATATGTGACAGACTAACCAGACAGGCCCTCTCTGTATAGAGTCATGTCATCAGCAGTGGGATTTGCTGTTCCGCATGATGAAGGAATCATGGACTGATCCAGGATACTTGGCACATACTTGTGAAATGTACTGGTCTGCCAAACACACCACTTAGACGTTGCTGAAGTAGTAATTTATCCTGTTCCTATATACCTGGTCATTGGCACTGGGTGGAACCAAGGCTACATGGGTGCCATTTATGGCTCCAATCACATGTGGAATATGTCCTAAAGCATAATACTCTGCCTTCCCATAGGCCAAATCTGCACATTGGGGAAACCTGATATAGCTGTCCAGGTGTTTCAACAATGCAGACAGTACAGCCTCTAATACCAGACTGAACATGGGCTGACACATCCCTGCAGTTAGGGCCATTGTATTCTGAAAGGACCCAGTGGCCAGGAAATGTAACACTGACATGACTTGAATGATGGGAGGTATGCTATTGGGATTGTGAATGGCAGGCATCAGATCTGGCTCCAACTAATGACATAGATCCATGATTGTCTGCCCATTCAGGTGATATATTTGTATAATGTGTCTCTCCTCCATGGTGTGCAGGTCTACTAGTGGGTGGTAACCTGGATGTTGTCTTCCTCTCCTCATGTCAGGGTAACTATGTGGGACAGAAACAGATAGTAGGTGAATTTTACAATGTACACATATTGAATATGTTCATATACAAGTCCCACATATCTCCATATGATATCAGATGAAACATATGTCATTTGATCTACAGCATATTGTTGTGCATTCCATGCCAGTTCCCTTGATGCAGATTCCCTAAAGCCTCAAATGTACTTTACATGCATATATTTGTGACTAGCAGTGTTTGATGGTCCAACCTAGTTTACATGTGAAACATCTTTGTTGCACCTATACTGCATTGACATCATAAATAGGATGTTGAGAATAGATTTTCATTTCCATTACCAGCCATACCTCTTTTACACAGCTTTTACTACTCACATGCACATTGAGACTACTGAACATGAAAGCAGCACTTAAAATGTGTTTGCACAATATAGTTAATCGTAAATGACACACCTTCTATTACTTTCCCATACTAATAATTGCCTCAAAATGGCAGCTGCCTGACCTACTGTACTGTACATGAGGAAGTGACCTAATTCTGCCGGTGGATGTTGCGATGATGGTATGCGGTGACAGCTGTGGTGGACATTGCTGTTGGAACACATTGCTGCCTTTGGTGGACTTGGGCCAATAGCAATGTTCGCTAGTGGTTATGGTCATGTATGTGGCGGAGGTGACCGCCATCTTCTGCAGAATCCCTCACTTCACTCCTGAAATTGATACCAGCAAGACCTCTACTACCTGAGCTGCTGTGTACTGCCTTTAGGAGCTATCATGCCACGTCCTGCAGGTGATAGGGCCCCAACTTTCACTCCAGAAGAGCTGGACAAGCTTGTGGATGAGGTCCTACCCCTGTATGAACAGCTATATGGTTCACCAGAGGAGCAGGTGAGTCCAGTGGTATACCAATGTGTGAAAGGTGGAGTGTATGATGGTGTACATGAAACATGCAGTAATAAAGGATTGGGCAATCATGTGTGGGTATATGGACATGTGTATATGTGCATAGGCAGACATACAGTAGTGATACATAGTGTGTAATCCAACTTCCTCTATACACAACATAGGTTGCAGTATGTCCAACAATAATGGTGTGAGAAATGTTAATAGAGACATAGCATGGTATGGAAAATCATGTGGCCTGGTCATATGTGTCTAGTCAATACCTGGTCCTGATCATACATGCTGTATGGGTGGAGCCTTTCCCCACCACTGCCAGCACCGCCACCAGCGCCAGCACCGCCGCCAGCAGCAGCAGCCCCAGGGGCAGCTGTCCGAGGCTGCAGGGGAAGGGCTGGAGCCTCCCCCCACCACTGCCAGCACCAACACCTGCACCGCCACTGCCACCACTGAGCACCCGTCACCGCCGGCGGGCAGTGTGTAGTCCTGCATCCATGGGGTGTTGTGTGGCCTGGGCCCTGCAAATCCTGTGAGTCTGACACCCAGGTGAGATACTGTGGCCTTGCACTCCCCAAGATCTGCATCACAGGGCTCGATGCCCCCTCCAGAACCTGTGGAGAAGCCATCCACCCACCCCATCCTTCCCAGGATGAAGCACACTGGGCACAATGCCCCTCCAGAAACAGTGGATACGCCATCCACTCACCCCATCCTTCCCAGGATGAAGCTCACTGGGCACAATGCCCCCTCCAGAACCAGTGAAAGAAGCCATCCACTCACCCCATCCTTCCCAGGATGAAGCATACTGGACACAATGTCCCCTCCAGAACCAGTGGAGATGCCATCCTCTCACCCCATCCTCCCCAGGATGGAGATCACTGGGCACAATGCCCCCTCCAGGAGCAGTGGAAGAAGCCATCCACTCACCACATCCTTTCCAGGAAAAAGGACATTGGGCACAATGCCCCCTCCAGAACCAGTGGAAGTCACCACCCACTTGAGAGACTGTGGCCTTGCACTTCCCAGGACCAAGCAGTGGGCAAACCACACACTTGAGAGACTGTGGCCTTGCGCTCCCCAGGACCAAGCAGTGGGCAAACCACCCACTTGAGAGACTGTGGCCTTGCACTCCCCAGGATCAAGCAGTGGGCAAACCACCCACTTGAGAGACAGTGGCCTTGCACTCCCCAGGACCAAGCAGTGGGCATTTAGCCCCATCTAGAACCAGTGGCGTTGTACCATCTTCCGCCTGAGGTGCCCCCCCATTCCCTGTCCCACTGAGGTGCCTATGTATTTTCGACCTGATGCCCCTGCAGTGTTCTCTCCGTGTTGTTGCAGGAGTGAGGTGGGGCTTGGCCTCTGTGATGTGGCCATGTGGCCCACGGACATTGAGGACTGGGCAGTGTCCCTACATTTGTAAATATGTATATACGTTTGGATTTTGATGCACTTATTCCTAATATTTTTTCATAATACACTCACTTTCTTAAAATCATTTTGTCCTTGCATTCTTCCTGAGGGGTACAGGGTGAATATGTAATGTTAATGCATCTGTTTGTGTGTATGGTGTTGGGGGTGGGGGTGTTGCATGTTTCATGTGTGTGTCACTCTCTTTCCCCCCCCCTCCCTTGTGTGCTAGGCTGCAGTACTCACCGTGGTCGTCTTTGCTGGCATTGATGTTCATAATACAGCAGAAGGTAGACGAGCATGGGGAATATGTGCAGCTCGGGCTCCATGGTGTTGTGGTCATTCCCTGAGTCTCCACAGGTGAGTCCTTTGACTTCTGAGATCTGTTTCTGCCAGGCTTTTGATGATGTTGGTACCGCCCCAGAAAAGGTGGCGGATAGGCCGGTCATAATAGTGTGGGCGGTACATTGTCTTCTGCCTAGCTTTTGGCGGTTACTGCCGTGGTGCTTCTTGATTCCACTGTGGCGGTCAGTGTGTTATAGTGGTTGTTTGTCTGAGCGGTTTCCGCTGAGGTCATAATTCCATTTTTGTTACAGCCGGCCTGTTGGTGGTATTACTGCCACTTTATCACTGACCGCCAGTGTTGTAATGAGGGCCTTAGTGTTCGCCACATTTTGTTGTGTTGGTATTTGTTTTGACATGTATTTCTTGGTGTGCTCTGTGGCTTTGTGTGCTGTGACTGTGTGCATGGTATGTTAGATACAATGTTCTGTGTAAGTCAATCGGTAAGTAGTATGATTGTGTAATTGTGGGTGTTTGTTCTCTGTTGGTGGTACATTGTGATGTATTTGTAATGTGTCCCTGGGTAGTGTCCAATGTGGGTCCCTGGCAAGAGATTAGAGATGGTGCAGCTGTGTTGTAGTTGTGACATGTTGTAGTGTTGTGTGATACTATGGGTGGGCGGGCCTGTGCAGTGTTTCCGTGCGTAACTGTGTGTGTTTGTGACATGTGTATGTTTGTGTGTGTTTGGTGGCTGTAGCATGGTTGTTGTGTATGTGCGGTTGTGTGTATGGTTGTATGTGAGTGTGCGTGTCAGTGTGCTGTTATGTGTGAGTGTCACCCTCACACTCGAATGTATGTTGTGTAAGTGTACAGAGATTGACAATAAACAATAGTCACAGGAAAGTGTGTGGTCTTACGGTTGCTGTCGTCATTGCAGATGCCGAAGTCTTTTGGCGATCAGGAGCAGCGGGATGACGTGTAGTTCTGGTTCCATGGTGGCTCCGGACGTGTATGGCTTCCTGAAGGCGAGTGACTCTTTTTCTGTAGTTCGTTTCAACATGGTTTTCTGTGGTAGTGCAAGCACGGCGGAAACCTTGGTGGTGTGCAGCCTCATAATCTGTTCAGAAGAAACATGTTCTCCACCAGCCTGCAGGTGGCTACCGTCGTCTGTGGTGGTCAGACCGCAGTGGGGGTGCTTTGGCTCTGTTCTGTTGTGAATATCGCCATGGTCTAATTTGGCAGTCTACTCTGCCAGCCTGTTAGCAGTGCGACCACCAACATGGCAGTCCTTAAAAGGCCAATGTCATAAAGAGGCCCTTAGTATCTTCTGGCTTCCTGTATAAATAAACCCTTAGGACCTGCACCAGGGTTTGGCCTCACACCTATATCCAGACCCACACCGGTACTCGTCACAGTCCTGTGCAAGCAGCTACCCTGCATTCATCTGCTGAGTCATCCAGACCTTCATCACTCCAGTCCTGCGCCACCTAGGTGCTGCACTCATCTCCCAAGTCATCTGGAAACTTCCAGCACTCTAGTCTTCCAAGCCTTCCTGCTGACTCTGAGATCCTGATTTCTGCTACACTTCCAGTGTCTCCTTCCATGACCTACGATTCCACCTCTTCTTGAATGTCTTCTACCAACCCACTTGCCATCTTCGAACTCCAGGTAAAGTACTAGTCAAGTCTAAATACTTGCCTCAGGTTAGTGCTCATTAATTTTTAGTCGTAGTTGCAGGCCTGTCTGCCATCTTCTTCAAGACTCTAGACCTTGCTTTAATTCCTTCTCTATAATTTGTATTCAGCGCTCCTTGCTTGTCTTGGATCTGGACCCTCTCTCCAAACCTTGGCTCCTGAACTGTGTCACTATTGGACTAGAGACTGTCTCCTGAATGAACCTTGTAACTCCAACCTATGTACCACGTCTAACCATGTTTTCTAGCAGATTTTGGGAGTGCCCCTGACTCCAACCTACGTACCAAGTGTAACCTTGTTTTCTAACATATCTTGGGAGTGCCCCCAACTCCAACCTATGTACTGAGTGTAACCTTGTTTTTAGTATACCTTGGTTGTGTCCCTGAGTCCAATCCAAGTTTTGAGCACAACCTTGAGACAGTGTTGGTTACTTCAACCTTGTGCAGAGAGTAAACTTGATTTGAGTATAGTCTTGTTTCTGAGTCTAGTCAATATATGGAGTACAACCTTGAGAGTGTCAGTAACTCCAACTTTGTGCCTAGAATAGCCTTGTTCCAAATATTACCCAGGTCCAAATGTAGCCTATGTACTGCGTTTAACATATTTCTGAGAGTACCCTAGTCTCTAGCATACCTTGAAAGTTTGTGTAAAATCCAACACTTTGTATCTAGAGCATCCTTGTTTCTAATTTCCTTTGTGAGTTTTCCCGACTCTAATGCATGCAGCGACAGCAACCTTGGGAGTGCCAGTCAGTATAACTATGTCCTGAGTTTACCCTTGGAATGCCTAAGACTCCAACCAGTATTTCAAGTTCTTCTTTAAGAGTTCCAGAAGATTTTTATTCAGGAACCTGGTTGTTCTGCTCTAATGTTCTGATTATGAGGAAACCTGTAAGTATGGATAACTGAAGCACTGTATTGTAACTTGTATAGAGGATTTGATGCATTGATGGTAATTGCCTTTTGTTGTTCCCAGTGTATTGTGTCATCATAAAAACCAGAAGTGCTGGTCTGTTCTGCTATACTTCAGACTGAGAGGAAACGAAATGAACAAAATGCAAAGAATGCAGCACTCTTAGTCTGAGTAATGAATTTATTAAGGCACTTTCCAAGTTTCATAAACAAAAAGAATAACATGAGCTTTTATTTTAAATGCAGCAACACACATGCAATTCTAAAAGTAATCACAGCAGTAGAATAATAATGATCACAGAAACAAAGAAAATTCAATACTTTATCTTCAACATTAATTATATATATATTCCCAGAGGAGTTCCTTCTTCTCCCTGTTGTCAAGCTTCCCCACCTTATAGAACTTTAAACAAACTTAAGAGGAAAGTTCAAGAAACTCCCTTTGAGTAAGTTGTGAAATTCACACGTTGAGGTCAGTGTTTGAGAAAACATGCATCAGACGGACCAGATCTCACAGAGTTTTTCCAAGACCGAGCTGGACCCTGCTCTATTATAAACATTCTCCGCCTGGTACCTGCTTATCTTCAGCTCTCCCCTATGTTTTGTTCCTTTCCCTGGTGAGAAGAGCAAAAACAGGTTAACAAGCTGTGCACCAAAAAATACCTGCGCCATCATTGTGATGGTGTTTGAAGTTAAGCTGAGCAAAAAATTGAGGCAATGGTCAAGATGTAGCCGGTGGTTAAATGCAGATAGCATTAATCACCTTTGCATAACAAGAAAGTCCCAGGAGTCACGATCCTGTTAAGCAGAGTAGTACTGTTGTTGAGGCAAAACAAGTACAGCACGTGTTCTTTTATTATTCTATCCCTTCCCCCTTTGGAAGTCACCTGGAATCTAGGACCACTGTCCCTGGGTCCAGCTTCTTCATAGGAGGGAGTGGGGGTCCAGTATCAGCTCCAGTGTTGTGCCTGTGGTTGGGACAAGGTGAGTGCGTGACAGTATCTCAGTCTACTAAACTCCCCTGTATGATACCCTACAACACTCCACTGTACTACACTACACTCTATGACACTCTCCTCCACTGCGCTGTACACCACGCCACTGTATGTCAGTGCACTCAATGCCATTGCACTCTACAACACTGTACTCACTCTATGGCACTATACAACACTACATTTAATGACTTTGCTGCCTATAACACTCCATTTGAAGCGACTGCACTAAGTTAGTTTCCATTGAACAACATTGCATTCTGCAACAGTGCACTGTGCGATACTCCATCCTAAGAAACTTCAATGAACAACATTCCACTCAATGACACTCTACTCTGTGACATGTATGCCGCTCCACTGTACGACACTGTACTCTACTGTATATACAATTAGCTATCACTGCAGTTCTGTATTATAAACTTACCATGTAGTCTAAAGCCACCATAAGGCACATGTTCAACTTACCTCCCACTTACATTTATCTCTATATTAATTGCAATATTGTATTTCTTACACCTGATCATTAACCCCCTAGATGCTGGGCCTCCCCCCGTGCTGAACCCTTTTTTGGCTATTTGGGGTAGTTTGCGCTTAGGCCTTTATAACTTTTTGTTCACATAAACTATCCACGCCAAATTTGTGTCCTTTTTTTCCAACATCTATGGGATTCTAAAGGTACCCAGAGTTTGTGAGTTCCCCTGGAGAAGACCAAGAAATTAGGCAAAATACAGCTAAAAGTTCGTTTTTCAGAAAAACTGGAAAAAGGGTTGCAGAAGCAAGCATGTGGTTTTTTCCCTGAACATGACACCAACAAAGGGTTTGTGGTGCTAAAATCTCCATCTTCCCAGCTTTCAGGAACAGGCAGACTTGAATCAGAAAATCACATTTTTCATCACAATTTTAGCATTTTACTGGACATACCCCGTTTTTATTATTTTTTGTGCTGTTAACCTTCTCCAGTTAGTGACAGAAATAGGTAAGAAACCAATGCTGGATCCCGGATAGCTAAACATTTCTGAAAAGTAGACACAATTCTGAATTTAGCAAGGGGTCATTTGTGTAGATCCTACAAGGTTTTCCTACAGAAAATGACAGCTGAAATTTACAACATGTTGAAATTGAGATAAAAATAACAACCATTTCTCTTCACGTTTTACCCTGTAACTTTTTCCTGCGATGTCAGATTTTCAAAAGCAATATAACGTTATGTCTGCCCAACTCTTCTGGTTGTAGGGCAATGTAGGGCTTGTAGGTTCATCAAGAACCCTAGGTACCCTGAGCCAATAAATGAGCTGCACCTTGCAATGGGTTTTCATTGTATACCGGGTATACAGCAATTTATTTGGTAAAATATAAAAAGTCAAAAATAGGTATCAAGGAAACTTTTAAATTTCCAAAATAGGCACAAGATAAGGTGTTGAGAAGAAGTGGTTATTTGCATATCTCTGAATTCCGGGGTCCCATATTAGCATGTGAATTACAGAGCATTTCTGAAATAGATGTCTTTTTACACACTGTCTGACATTTGGAAGGAGAAAATGTGGAGAAAGACAATGGGCAGTAACACCTGTTCTTCTATTCTATGTTCCTCCATGTCTCCTGATAAAAATGGTACCTAACTTGTGTGGGTAGGCCTAGGACCCGCGACAGGAAACGCCCCAAAATGCAACATGGACACATCACAATTTTACATTGAAATCTGACGTGTTTTTTGGAAAGTGCCTAGCTGTGGATTTTGCCTTCCAGCTCAGCCGGTTCCTAGGGAAACCTACCAAACCTGTGCATTTTTTTAAACTAGACACCTAGGGGGAATCCAATATGGGGTGACTTGCCTGGCTCTCACCAGGTTCTGTTACCCAGATTCCTTTGTAACCCACAAAATTTGGGAAAAAAAACGTTTCCCTCAGATTTCGGTGATAGAAAGTAATAGCATCTGAGAGAAGCCACAAACTTCCTCCCACCTTCTCTCCCGATAAAAATGGTACCTCACTTGTGTGGGTAGGATTAGTGCCCGTGAGAGGAAATGCCCCAAAACCCAACGTGAACACATCACACTTTCCCAAAGAAAATGGACATGTTTTTTTTTACAAAGTGTCTAGCTGTGGATTTTGGAATCTAGCTCAGCCAGCACCAAGGAAACTTCACAAACCTATACATTTTGAAAACTAGACACCTAGGGGAATTCAGAATGGGGTGACGTGTGATGCTCTCGTTGAGTTCTCTTACCCAGAATCTTTTGCAAAGCTCAAACTTTGGTAAAAAACACTTTTTCCTCAAATTTCAGTGCTGCAAAGTTTTGGAATCTGAGGGGAGCCACAAACTTCCACTCAGCATTCCTCCACATCACCCAATAAAAATGGTACCTCATTTGTGTGGTTAGGCCCAGTGCCCGTGACAGGAAATGACCCAAAACACAACGTAGACACATCACATTTCCTCAAAGAAAACTGACCTGTTTTTTGCAAAGTGCCTAGCTGTGGATTTTGGCCTCTAGCTCAGCTGGCACCTAGAGAAACCTAGCAAACCTATCCATTTTTTAAAATTAGACTCCAAGGGAAATTCAGAATGTGGTGACTTGTGGGATTCTCACTCAGTTCTGTTACCCAGAATCCTTTTAAAACCTCAAAATTTGGCAAACAAAACGCCTTTTCCTCACATTTCAGTGCTGCAAAGGTCTGGAATCTGGGGAGAGCCACAAACTTCCTTCTACCCAGCATTCCCCCACATCTTCTGATGAAAATGGTACCTCACTTGTGTGGGTAGGCCCAGTGCCTGTGACAGGAAATGGCCCAAAACACAACATGGACACATCACATTTTCCCAAAGAAAACTGACCTGTTTTTTGCAAAGTGCCTAGCTTTGGATTTTGACCTCAAGCTCAGCCGGCATCTAGGGAAACCTATCAAACGTATACATTTTTGAAAACTAGACACCTAGGGGAATTCAGAATGGGGTGACTTCTGGGGCTCTCACCAGGTTCTGTTACCCAGAATCTTTGCAATCCTCAAAATGTGGCAAAAAAACACTTTTTCCTCAAATTTCAGTGCTGCAAAATTATGGAATCTGACGGAAGCCACAAACTTTCTTCCACCCAGCATTCCCCCACATCTCCTGATAAAAATGGTACCTCACTTGTGTGAGTGGGCTCAGTGCCCGTGACAGGAAATGCCCCTAAAACACAACGTGGACACATCACATTTTCCCTAAGAAAATGGGCATTTTTTTTGCAAAGTGCCTAGCTGTAGATTTTGGAATCTAGCTCAGCCGGCACCTAGGAAACCTCACAAACCTATACATTTTTTAAAACTAGACACCTAGGGGAATTCAGAATGGTGTGACGTGTGGTGCTCTCGTTGAGTTCTCTTACCCAGAAACCTTTGCAAAGCTCAAAATTCGGTAAAAAACACTTTTTCCTCAAATTTCAGTGCTGCAAAGTTTTGGAATCTAAGGGGAGCCACAAACTTCCACCCAGCATTCCTGCACATCTCCCAATAAAAATGGTACCTCATTTGTGTGGTTAGGCCCAGTGCCCGTGACAGGAAATGACCCGAAACACAACAAAGACACATCACATTTCCCCAAAGAAAACTGACCTGTTTTTTGCAAAGTGCCTAGCTGTGGATTTTGGCCTCTAGCTCATCCGGCACCTAGGAAACCTCACAAACCTATAAAAAAAATTAAACTAGACACCTAGGGGAATTCAGAATGGGGTGACTTGTGGGGCTCTCGTTGAGTTCTCTTACCCAGAATCCTTTGCAAACCTCAAACTTTGGTAAAAAACACTTTTTCCTCAAATTTCAGTGCTGCAAAGTTTTGGAATCTGAGGGGAGCCACAAACTTCCACTCAGCATTCCTCCACATCACCCAATAAAAATGGTACCTCATTTGTGTGGTTAGGCCCAGTGCCCGTGACAGGAAATGACCCAAAACACAACGTAGACACATCACATTTCCTCAAAGAAAACTGACCTGTTTTTTGCAAAGTGCCTAGCTGTGGATTTTGGCCTCTAGCTCAGCTGGCACCTAGAGAAACCTAGAAAACCTATCCATTTTTTAAAATTAGACTCCAAGGGAAATTCAGAATGTGGTGACTTGTGGGATTCTCACTCAGTTCTGTTACCCAGAATCCTTTTAAAACCTCAAAATTTGGCAAACAAAACGCCTTTTCCTCACATTTCAGTGCTGCAAAGGTCTGGAATCTGGGGAGAGCCACAAACTTCCTTCTACCCAGCATTCCCCCACATCTTCTGATGAAAATGGTACCTCACTTGTGTGGGTAGGCCCAGTGCCTGTGACAGGAAATGGCCCAAAACACAACATGGACACATCACATTTTCCCAAAGAAAACTGACCTGTTTTTTGCAAAGTGCCTAGCTTTGGATTTTGACCTCAAGCTCAGCCGGCATCTAGGGAAACCTATCAAACGTATACATTTTTGAAAACTAGACACCTAGGGGAATTCAGAATGGGGTGACTTCTGGGGCTCTCACCAGGTTCTGTTACCCAGAATCTTTGCAATCCTCAAAATGTGGCAAAAAAACACTTTTTCCTCAAATTTCAATGCTGCAAAATTATGGAATCTGACGTAAGCCACAAACTTTCTTCCACCCAGCATTCCCCCACATCTCCTGATAAAAATGGTACCTCACTTGTGTGAGTGGGCTCAGTGCCCGTGACAGGAAATGCCCCTAAAACACAACGTGGACACATCACATTTTCCCTAAGAAAATGGGCATTTTTTTTGCAAAGTGCCTAGCTGTGGATTTTGGAATCTAGCTCATCCGGCACCTAGGAAACCTCACAAACCTATAAAAAAATGTAAACTAGACACCTAGGGGAATTCAGAATGGTGTGACGTGTGGTGCTCTCGTTGAGTTGTCTTACCCAGAATCCTTTGCAAAGCTTAAAATTCGGTAAAAAACACTCTTTCCTCAAATTTCAGTGCTGCAAAGTTCTGGAATCTGACGGAAGCCACAAACTTCCTTCCACCCAGCATTCCCCCACATTTCCTGATAAAAATGGTACCTCACTTGTGTGAGTGGGCTCAGTGCCCGCGACAGGAAATGCCCCCAAAACACATCACATTTTCCCTAGGAAAATGGGCATTTTTTTTGCAAAGTGCCTAGCTGTGGATTTTGGAATCTAGCTCAGCCGGCACCTAGGAAACCTCACAAACCTATACATTTTTTTAAACTAGACACCTAGGGGAATTCAGAATGGTGTGACGTGTGGTGCTCTCGTTGAGTTCTCTTACCCAGAATCCTTTGCAAACCTCAAAATTTGGCAAAAAACACTTTTTCCTCAAATTTCAGTGTTGCAAAGTTCTGGAATCTGATGGGAGCCACAAACTTCCTTCCAACCAGCATTCCTGCACTTCTCCCGATAAATATGGTATCTCACTTGTGTGGTTAGGCCCAGTGCCCGTGACAGGAAATGACCCAAAACACAACGTAGACACACCAAATTTCCTAAAAGAAAATATACCTGTTTTTTGCAAAGTGCCTAGCTGTGGATTTTGGCCTCTAGCTCAGCCGGCACCTAGGGAAACCAGCAAACTTATAAATTGTTTAAAACTAGACTCCTAGGGAAATTCATAATGGGGTGACTTGTGGGATTCTCACTAAGTTCTGTTTCCCAGAATCCTTTGCAAACCTCAAAATTTGGCAAACAAAACCCCTTTCCTCACATTTCAGTGCTGCAAAGGTCTGGAATCTGGGGACAGCCACAAACTTCCTTCCACCCAGCATTCCCCCACATCTTCTGATGAAAATGGTACCTCACTTGTGTGGGTAGGCCCAGTGCCTGTGACAGGAAATGACCCAAAAAACAACGTAGATACATCACATTTCCTCAAAGAAAACTGACCTGTTTTTTGCAAAGTGCCTAGCTGTGGATTTTGGCCTCTAGCTCATCCAGCACCTAGGAAACCTCACAAACCTATAAATTTTTTTAAACTAGACACCTAGGGGAATTCAGAATGGGGTGACTTGTGGGGCTCTCGTTGAGTTCTCTCACCCAGAATCCTTTGCAAACCTCAAAATTTGGCAAAAAACACGTTTCCTCAAATTTCAGTGTTGCAAAGTTCTGGAATCTGAGGTGAGCCACAAACTTCCTTCCACCCAGCATTCCTGCACTTCTCCCGATAAAAATGGTACCTCACTTGTGTGGTTAGGCCCAGTGCCCGTGACAGGAAATGACCCGAAACACAACGTAGACACACCACATTTTCCCAAAGAAAACTAACCTGTTTTTTGCAAAGTGCCTAGCTTTGGATTTTGACCTGAAGCTCAGCCGGCATCTAGGGAAACCTATCAAACGTATACATTTTTGAAAACTAGACAACTAGGGAAATTCAGAATGGGGTGACTTGTGGGGCTCTCACCAGGTTCTGTTACCCAGAATCTTTGCAATCCTCAAAATGTGGCAAAAAAACACTTTTTCCTCAAATTTCAGTGCTGCAAAGTTCTGGAATCTGACGGAAGCCACAAACTTCCTTCCACCCAGCATTCCCCCACATTTCCTGATAAAAATGGTACCTCACTTGTGTGAGTGGGCTCAGTGCCCGCGACAGGAAATGCCCCCAAAACACATCACATTTTCCCTAGGAAAATGGGCATTTTTTTTGCAAAGTGCCTAGCTGTGGATTTTGGAATCTAGCTCAGCCGGCACCTAGGAAACCTCACAAACCTATAAATTGTTTAAAACTAGACACCTAGGGGAATTCAGAATGGTGTGACGTGTGGTGCTCTCGTTGAGTTCTCTTACCCAGAAACCTTTGCAAAGCTCAAAATTCGGTAAAAAACACTTTTTCCTCAAATTTCAGTGCTGCAAAGTTTTGGAATCTAAGGGGAGCCACAAACTTCCACCCAGCATTCCTGCACATCTCCCAATAAAAATGGTACCTCATTTGTGTGGTTAGGCCCAGTGCCCGTGACAGGAAATGACCCGAAACACAACGTAGACACATCACATTTCCCCAAAGAAAACTGACCTGTTTTTTGCAAAGTGCCTAGCTTTGGATTTTGGCCTCTAGCTCATCCGGCACCTAGGAAACCTCACAAACCTATAAAAAAATGTAGACTAGACACCTAGGGGAATTCAGAATGGTGTGACGTGTGGTGCTCTCGTTGAGTTCTCTTACCCAGAATCCTTTGCAAAGCTTAAAATTCGGTAAAAAACACTCTTTCCTCAAATTTCAGTGCTGCAAAGTTCTGGAATCTGACGGAAGCCACAAACTTCCTTCCACCCAGCATTCCCCCACATTTCCTGATAAAAATGGTACCTCACTTGTGTGAGTGGGCTCAGTGCCCGCGACAGGAAATGCCCCCAAAACACATCACATTTTCCCTAGGAAAATGGGCATTTTTTTTGCAAAGTGCCTAGCTGTGGATTTTGGAATCTAGCTCAGCCGGCACCTAGGAAACCTCACAAACCTATACATTTTTTAAAACTAGACCCCTAGGGGAATTCAGAATGGTGTGACGTGTGGTGCTCTCGTTGAGTTCTCTTACCCAGAATCCTTTGCAAACCTCAAAATTTGGCAAAAAACACTTTTTCCTCAAATTTCAGTGTTGCAAAGTTCTGGAATCTGATGGGAGCCACAAACTTCCTTCCAACCAGCATTCCTGCACTTCTCCCGATAAATATGGTATCTCACTTGTGTGGTTAGGCCCAGTGCCCGTGACAGGAAATGACCCAAAACACAACGTAGACACACCAAATTTCCTAAAAGAAAATATACCTGTTTTTTGCAAAGTGCCTAGCTGTGGATTTTGGCCTCTAGCTCAGCCGGCACCTAGGGAAACCAGCAAACTTATAAATTGTTTAAAACTAGACTCCTAGGGAAATTCATAATGGGGTGACTTGTGGGATTCTCACTGAGTTCTGTTACCCAGAATCCTTTGCAAACCTCAAAATTTGCCAAACAAAACCCCTTTCCTCACATTTCAGTGCTGCAAAGGTCTGGAATCTGGGGAGAGCCACAAACTTCCTTCCACCCAGCATTCCCCCACATCTTCTGATGAAAATGGTACCTCACTTGTGTGGGTAGGCCCAGTGCCTGTGACAGGAAATGGCCCAAAACACAACGTGGACACATCACATTTTCCCAAAGAAAACTGACCTGTTTTTTGCAAAGTGCCTAGCTTTGGATTTTGACTTCAAGCTCAGCCGGCTTCTAGGGAAACCTATCAAACGTATACATTTTTGAAAACTAGGCACCTAGGGGAATTCAGAATGGGGTGACTTCTGGGGCTCTCACCAGGTTCTGTTACCCAGAATCTTTGCAATCCTCAAAATGTGGCAAAAAAACACTTTTTCCTCAAATTTCAGTGCTGCAAAGTTCTGGAATCTGACGCAAGCCACAAACTTCTTTCCACCCAGCATTCCCCCACATCTCCTGATAAAAATGGTACCTAACTTGTGTGAGTGGGCTCAGTGCCCGTGACAGGAAATGCCCCCAAAACACAACGTGGACACATCAATTTTTCCCTAAGAAAATGTGCATTTTTTTTGCAAAGTGCCTAGCTGTGGATTTTGGAATCTAGCTCAGCCGGCACCTAGGAAACCTCACAAACCTATACATTTTTGAAAACTAGACACCTAGGAGAATTCAGAATGGGGTGACGTGTGGTGCTCTCGTTGAGTTCTCTTACCCAGAAACCTTTGCAAATCTCAAAATTTGGTAAAAAACACTTTTTCCTCAAATTTCAGTGCTGCAAAGTTTTGGAATCTAAGGGGAGCCACAAACTTCCACCCAGCATTCCTGCACATCTCCCAATAAAAATGGTACCTCATTTGTGTGGTTAGGCCCAGTGCCCGTGACAGGAAATGACCCGAAACACAACGTAGACACATCACATTTCCCCAAAGAAAACTGACCTGTTTTTTGCAAAGTGCCTAGCTTTGGATTTTGGCCTCTAGCTCATCCGGCACCTAGGAAACCTCACAAACCTATAAAAAAATGTAAACTAGACACCTAGGGGAATTCAGAATGGTGTGACGTGTGGTGCTCTCGTTGAGTTGTCTTACCCAGAATCCTTTGCAAAGCTTAAAATTCGGTAAAAAACACTCTTTCCTCAAATTTCAGTGCTGCAAAGTTCTGGAATCTGACGGAAGCCACAAACTTCCTTCCACCCAGCATTCCCCCACATTTCCTGATAAAAATGGTACCTCACTTGTGTGAGTGGGCTCAGTGCCCGCGACAGGAAATGCCCCCAAAACACATCACATTTTCCCTAGGAAAATGGGCATTTTTTTTGCAAAGTGCCTAGCTGTGGATTTTGGAATCTAGCTCAGCCGGCACCTAGGAAACCTCACAAACCTATACATTTTTTTAAACTAGACACCTAGGGGAATTCAGAATGGTGTGACGTGTGGTGCTCTCGTTGAGTTCTCTTACCCAGAATCCTTTGCAAACCTCAAAATTTGGCAAAAAACACTTTTTCCTCAAATTTCAGTGTTGCAAAGTTCTGGAATCTGATGGGAGCCACAAACTTCCTTCCAACCAGCATTCCTGCACTTCTCCCGATAAATATGGTATCTCACTTGTGTGGTTAGGCCCAGTGCCCGTGACAGGAAATGACCCAAAACACAACGTAGACACACCAAATTTCCTAAAAGAAAATATACCTGTTTTTTGCAAAGTGCCTAGCTGTGGATTTTGGCCTCTAGCTCAGCCGGCACCTAGGGAAACCAGCAAACTTATAAATTGTTTAAAACTAGACTCCTAGGGAAATTCATAATGGGGTGACTTGTGGGATTCTCACTAAGTTCTGTTTCCCAGAATCCTTTGCAAACCTCAAAATTTGGCAAACAAAACCCCTTTCCTCACATTTCAGTGCTGCAAAGGTCTGGAATCTGGGGACAGCCACAAACTTCCTTCCACCCAGCATTCCCCCACATCTTCTGATGAAAATGGTACCTCACTTGTGTGGGTAGGCCCAGTGCCTGTGACAGGAAATGACCCAAAAAACAACGTAGATACATCACATTTCCTCAAAGAAAACTGACCTGTTTTTTGCAAAGTGCCTAGCTGTGGATTTTGGCCTCTAGCTCATCCAGCACCTAGGAAACCTCACAAACCTATAAATTTTTTTAAACTAGACACCTAGGGGAATTCAGAATGGGGTGACTTGTGGGGCTCTCGTTGAGTTCTCTCACCCAGAATCCTTTGCAAACCTCAAAATTTGGCAAAAAACACGTTTCCTCAAATTTCAGTGTTGCAAAGTTCTGGAATCTGAGGTGAGCCACAAACTTCCTTCCACCCAGCATTCCTGCACTTCTCCCGATAAAAATGGTACCTCACTTGTGTGGTTAGGCCCAGTGCCCGTGACAGGAAATGACCCGAAACACAACGTAGACACACCACATTTTCCCAAAGAAAACTAACCTGTTTTTTGCAAAGTGCCTAGCTTTGGATTTTGACCTGAAGCTCAGCCGGCATCTAGGGAAACCTATCAAACGTATACATTTTTGAAAACTAGACAACTAGGGAAATTCAGAATGGGGTGACTTGTGGGGCTCTCACCAGGTTCTGTTACCCAGAATCTTTGCAATCCTCAAAATGTGGCAAAAAAACACTTTTTCCTCAAATTTCAGTGCTGCAAAGTTCTGGAATCTGACGGAAGCCACAAACTTCCTTCCACCCAGCATTCCCCCACATTTCCTGATAAAAATGGTACCTCACTTGTGTGAGTGGGCTCAGTGCCCGCGACAGGAAATGCCCCCAAAACACATCACATTTTCCCTAGGAAAATGGGCATTTTTTTTGCAAAGTGCCTAGCTGTGGATTTTGGAATCTAGCTCAGCCGGCACCTAGGAAACCTCACAAACCTATAAATTGTTTAAAACTAGACACCTAGGGGAATTCAGAATGGTGTGACGTGTGGTGCTCTCGTTGAGTTCTCTTACCCAGAAACCTTTGCAAAGCTCAAAATTCGGTAAAAAACACTTTTTCCTCAAATTTCAGTGCTGCAAAGTTTTGGAATCTAAGGGGAGCCACAAACTTCCACCCAGCATTCCTGCACATCTCCCAATAAAAATGGTACCTCATTTGTGTGGTTAGGCCCAGTGCCCGTGACAGGAAATGACCCGAAACACAACGTAGACACATCACATTTCCCCAAAGAAAACTGACCTGTTTTTTGCAAAGTGCCTAGCTTTGGATTTTGGCCTCTAGCTCATCCGGCACCTAGGAAACCTCACAAACCTATAAAAAAATGTAGACTAGACACCTAGGGGAATTCAGAATGGTGTGACGTGTGGTGCTCTCGTTGAGTTCTCTTACCCAGAATCCTTTGCAAAGCTTAAAATTCGGTAAAAAACACTCTTTCCTCAAATTTCAGTGCTGCAAAGTTCTGGAATCTGACGGAAGCCACAAACTTCCTTCCACCCAGCATTCCCCCACATTTCCTGATAAAAATGGTACCTCACTTGTGTGAGTGGGCTCAGTGCCCGCGACAGGAAATGCCCCCAAAACACATCACATTTTCCCTAGGAAAATGGGCATTTTTTTTGCAAAGTGCCTAGCTGTGGATTTTGGAATCTAGCTCAGCCGGCACCTAGGAAACCTCACAAACCTATACATTTTTTAAAACTAGACACCTAGGGGAATTCAGAATGGTGTGACGTGTGGTGCTCTCGTTGAGTTCTCTTACCCAGAATCCTTTGCAAACCTCAAAATTTGGCAAAAAAAACACTTTTTCCTCAAATTTCAGTGTTGCAAAGTTCTGGAATCTGATGGGAGCCACAAACTTCCTTCCAACCAGCATTCCTGCACTTCTCCCGATAAATATGGTATCTCACTTGTGTGGTTAGGCCCAGTGCCCGTGACAGGAAATGACCCAAAAACACAACGTAGACACACCAAATTTCCTAAAAGAAAATATACCTGTTTTTTGCAAAGTGCCTAGCTGTGGATTTTGGCCTCTAGCTCAGCCGGCACCTAGGGAAACCAGCAAACTTATAAATTGTTTAAAACTAGACTCCTAGGGAAATTCATAATGGGGTGACTTGTGGGATTCTCACTGAGTTCTGTTACCCAGAATCCTTTGCAAACCTCAAAATTTGGCAAACAAAACCCCTTTCCTCACATTTCAGTGCTGCAAAGGTCTGGAATCTGGGGACAGCCACAAACTTCCTTCCACCCAGCATTCCCCCACATCTTCTGATGAAAATGGTACCTCACTTGTGTGGGTAGGCCCAGTGCCTGTGACAGGAAATGGCCCAAAACACAACGTGGACACATCACATTTTCCCAAAGAAAACTGACCTGTTTTTTGCAAAGTGCCTAGCTTTGGATTTTGACTTCAAGCTCAGCCGGCTTCTAGGGAAACCTATTAAACGTATACATTTTTTAAAACTAGGCACCTAGGGGAATTCAGAATGGGGTGACTTCTGGGGCTTTCACCAGGTTCTGTTACCCAGAATCTTTGCAATCCTCAAAATGTGGCAAAAAAACACTTTTTCCTCAAATTTCAGTGCTGCAAAGTTCTGGAATCTGACGCAAGCCACAAACTTCTTTCCACCCAGCATTCCCCCACATCTCCTGATAAAAATGGTACCTAACTTGTGTGAGTGGGCTCAGTGCCCGTGACAGGAAATGCCCCCAAAACACAACGTGGACACATCAATTTTTCCCTAAGAAAATGTGCATTTTTTTTGCAAAGTGCCTAGCTGTGGATTTTGGAATCTAGCTCAGCCGGCACCTAGGAAACCTCACAAACCTATACATTTTTTAAAACTAGACACCTAGGAGAATTCAGAATGGGGTGACGTGTGGTGCTCTCGTTGAGTTCTCTTACCCAGAATCCTTTGCAAAGCTCAAAATTCGGTAAAAAACACTCTTTCCTCAAATTTCAGTGCTGCAAAGTTTTGGAATCTGAGGGGAGCCACAAACTTCCATCCAGCATTCCTGTACATCTCCCAATAAAAAATGGTACCTCATTTGTGTGGTTAGGCCCAGTGCCCGTGACAGGAAATGACCCAAAAAACAACGTAGATACATCACATTTCCTCAAAGAAAACTGACCTGTTTTTTGCAAAGTGCCTAGCTGTGGATTTTGGCCTCTAGCTCATCCAGCACCTAGGAAACCTCACAAACCTATACATTTTTTTAAACTAGACACCTAGGGGAATTCAGAATGGGGTGACTTGTGGGGCTCTCGTTGAGTTCTCTCACCCAGAATCCTTTGCAAACCTCAAAATTTGGCAAAAAAACACGTTTCCTCAAATTTCAGTGTTGCAAAGTTCTGGAATCTGAGGTGAGCCACAAACTTCCTTCCACCCAGCATTCCTGCACTTCTCCCGATAAAAATCGGTACCTCACTTGTGTGGTTAGGCCCAGTGCCCGTGACAGGAAATGACCCGAAACACAACGTAGACACACCACATTTTCCCAAAGAAAACTAACCTGTTTTTTGCAAAGTGCCTAGCTTTGGATTTTGACCTGAAGCTCAGCCGGCATCTAGGGAAACCTATCAAACGTATACATTTTTGAAAACTAGACAACTAGGGAAATTCAGAATGGGGTGACTTGTGGGGCTCTCACCAGGTTCTGTTACCCAGAATCTTTGCAATCCTCAAAATGTGGCAAAAAAACACTTTTTCCTCAAATTTCAGTGCTGCAAAGTTCTGGAATCTGACGGAAGCCACAAACTTCCTTCCACCCAGCATTCCCCCACATTTCCTGATAAAAATGGTACCTCACTTGTGTGAGTGGGCTCAGTACCCGCGACAGGAAATGCCCCCAAAACACATCACATTTTCCCTAGGAAAATGGGAATTTTTTTTGCAAAGTGCCTAGCTGTGGATTTTGGAAACTAGCTCAGCCGGGCACCTAGGAAACCTCAAAAACCCATACATTTTTTAAAACTAGACACCTAGGGGAATTCAGAATGGTGTGACGTGTGGTGCTCTTGTTGAGTTCTCTTACCCAGAAACCTTTGCAAAGCTCAAAATTCGGTAAAAAAACACTTTTTCCTCAAATTTCAGTGCTGCAAAGTTTTGGAATCTAAGGGGAGCCACAAACTTCCACCCAGCATTCCTGCACATCTCCCAATAAAAATGGTACCTCATTTGTGTGGTTAGGCCCAGTGCCCGTGACAGGAAATGACCCGAAACACAACGTAGACCACATCACATTTCCCCAAAGAAAACTGACCTGTTTTTTGCAAAGTGCCTAGCTGTGTATTTTGGCCTCTAGCTCATCCGGCACCTAGGAAACCTCACAAACCTATAAAAAAATGTAAACTAGACACCTAGGTGAATTCAGAATGGGGTGACTTGTGGGGGCTCTCGTTGAGTTCTCTTACCCAGAAACCTTTACATACCTCAAAATTAGGCAAAAACACTTTTTCCTCAAATTTCAGTGTTGCAAAGTTCTGGAATCTGATGGGAGCCACAAACTTCCTTCCACCCAGCATTCCCCCACAACTTCCGATAAAAATGGTACTTCCCTTACGGGGTTACGCCCAGTGCCCGTGACAGGAAATGACCCAAAACAAAACGTAGACCCATCACATTTCCTCAAAGAAAACTGACCTGTTTTTTGCAAAGTGCCTAGCTGTGGATTTTGGCCCTGAGCTCAGCCGGCACCTAGGGAAACCAGTAAACTTCTAAATTGTTTAAAACTAGACTCCTAGGGAAATTCAGAATGGGGTGACTTGTGGGATTCTCACTGAGTTCTGTTACCCAGAATCCTCTGAAAACCTCAAAATTTGGCCAACAAAAACACTTTGGGCCTGATTCTAAACTTTGGAGGACGGTGTTAAACCGTCCCAAAAGTGGCGGATATACCACCTACCGTATTACGAGTCCATTATATCCTATGGAACTCGTAATATGGTAGGTGGTATATCCGCCACTTTTGGGACGGTTTAACACCGTCCTCCAAAGTTAGAATCAGGCCCTTTTTCCTCAAATTTCAGTGCTGCAAAGTTCTAAAATCTGACGGAAGCCACAAACTTCCTTCCACCCAGCATTCCCCTACATCTCCTGATAAAAATGGTACCTCACTTGTGTGAGTGGGCTCAGTGCCCGCGTGACAGTAAATGCCCCAAAACACAACATGGACACATCACATTTTCCCAAAGAAAATGGGCATTTTTTTTGCAAAGTGCCTAGCTGTGGATTTTGGCATCTTGCTCAGACGGCACCTAGGAAACCTCACAAACCTATACATTTTTTAAAACTAGACACCTAGGGGAATTCAGAATGGGGTGACGTGTGGTGCTCTCGTTGAGTTCTCTTACCCAGAATCCTTTGCAAAGCTCAAAATTTGGTAAAAAAACACTTTCTCCTCAAATTTCAGTGCTGCAAAGTTTTGGAATCTGAGGGGAGCCACAAACTTCCACCCAGCATTCCTGCACATCTCCCAATAAAAATGGTACCTCATTTGTGTGGTTAGACCCAGTGCCTATGACAGGAAATGACCCGAAACACAACTTAGACCCATCACATTTCCTCAAAGAAAACTGACCTGTTTTTTGCAAAGTGCCTAGCTGTGGAATTTGGCCTCTAGCTCATCCGGCACCTAGAGAAACCTAGCAAACCTATACATTTTTTAAAACTAGACTACTAGGGAAATTCAGAATGGGGTGACTCGTGGGACTCTCATTGAGTTCTGTTACCCAGAATCCTTTGAATCCTCAAAATTTGGCAAAAAAAAAACCTTTTCCTCACATTTTCAGTGCCACAAAGTTCTGGAATCTGGGGAATGCGACCAACGTCCTTCCACCCAGCATTCCCCCACATCTTTCGATAAAAAGGGTACCTCACTTGTGTGTATAGGCCCAGTGCCCGTGACAGGAAAATGCCCCAAAACACAACGTGGACACATCACATTTTCCCAAAGAAAATGGGCATTTTTTTTTGCAAAGTGCCTAGCTGTGGATTTTTGGCATCTTGCTCAGCCGGGCACCTAGGACACCTCACAAACCTATACATTTTTTAAAACTAGGACACCTAGGGGAATTCAGAATGGGGTGACTTGTGGTGCTCTCGTTGAGTTCTCTTACCCAGAATCCTTTGTAAACCTCAAACATTGGCAAAAATAACTTTTTCCTCAAATTTCAGGTCTTTAAAGTTGTGGAATCTGAGGGGAGCCACAAACTTCCTCCCACGCAGCATTCCTGCACATCTCCTGAAAAAATTGGTACCACGCTTGTGTGGTTAGACCCAGTACCCGTGGCAGGAAATTACCCAAAAACACAATATAGACACATCACATTTCCTCAAAGAAAACTGACCTGTTTTTGGAAAAGTGCCTAGCTGTGGATTTTGGCTCTAAGTCATCCGGCACCTAGAGAAACCTATTAAAGTTATACATTTTTTAAAACTAGACTCCTAGGGAAATTAATAATAGGGTGACTTGTGGGACTCTCACTGAGTTCTGTTACCCAGAATCCTTTGAAGACCTCAAAATTTGGCCAACAAAAACACCTTTTCCTCACATTTCAGTGCTGCAAAGTTCTGGAACCTGGGGTGAGCCACAAACTTCCTTCCACCCAGCATTCCCCCACATCTTCCGCTAACAATGGTACTACACCTGTGTGGTTAGGCCCAGTGCCCGTGACAGTAAATGCCCCAAAACACAACATGGACACATCACAATTCCTCAAATTTCAGTGCTGCAAAGTTCTGGAATCTGACGGAAGCCACAAACTTCCTTCCACCCAGCATTCCCCACATTTCCTGATAAAAATGGTACCTCACTTGTGTGAGTGGGCTCAGTGCCCGCGACAGGAAATGCCCCCAAAACACATCACATTTTCCCTAGGAAAATGGGCATTTTTTTTTGCAAAGTGCCTAGCTGTCGATTTTGGAATCTAGTTCAGCCGGGGACCTAGGAAACCTCACAAACCTATACATTTTTGAAAACTAGACACCTAGGGGAATTCAGAATGGGGTGACGTGTGGTGCTCTTGTTGAGTTCTCTTACCCCGAATCCTTTGCAAAGCTCAAAATTTGGTAAAAAAACACCTTCTCCTCAAATTTCAGTGCTGCAAAGTTTTGGAATCTGAGGGAAGCCACAAACTTCCACCCAGCATTCCTGCACATCTCCCAATAAAAATGGTACCTCATTTGTGTGGTTAGACCCAGTGGCCTGTGACAGGAAATGACCCGAAACACAACGTAGACACATCACATTTCCTCAAAGAAAACTGACCTGTTTTTTGCAAAGTGCCTAGCTGTGGATTTTGCCTCTAGCTCATCCGGCACCTAGAGAAACCTAGCAAACCTATACATTTTTTGAAACTAGACTCCTAGGGAAATTCAGAATGGGGTGAGTTGTGGGACTCTCACTGAGTTCTGTTACCCAGAATCCTTTGAAAACCTGACAATTTGGCCAAAAAAACACCTTTTCCTCAAATTTCAGTGCTGCAAAGTTCTGGAATCTGGGGAGAGCCACAAACTTCCTTCCACCCAGCATTCCCCCACAACTTCCCGATAACAATGGTACCTCCCTTACGGGGTTACGCCCAGTGCCCGTGACAGGAAATGACCCCAAAACAAAACGTAGACCCATCACATTTCCTCAAAGAAAACTGACCTGTTTTTTGCAAAGTGCCTAGCTGTGGATTTTGGCCCTTAGCTCAGCCGGCACCTAGGGAAACCAGTAAACTTCTAAATTGTTTAAAACTAGACTCCTAGGGAAATTCAGAATGGGGTGACTTGTGGGATTCTCACTGAGTTCTGTTACCCAGAATCCTCTGAAAACCTCAAAATTTGGCCAGCAAAAACACTTTTTCCTCAAATTTCAGTGCTGCAAAGTTCTAAAATGTGACGGAAGCCACAAACTTCCTTCCACCCAGCATTCCCCTACATCTCCTGATAAAAATGGTACCTCACTTGTGTGAGTGGGCTCAGTGCCCGCGTGACAGTAAATGCCCCAAAACACAACATGGACACATCACATTTTCCCAAAGAAAATGGGTATTTTTTTCGCAAAGTGCCTAGCTGTGGGATTTTGGCATCTTGCTCAGACGGCACCTAGGGAAACCTCACAAACCTATACATTTTTTAAAACTAGACACCTAGGGGGAATTCAGAATGGGGTGACGTGTGGTGCTCTCGTTGAGTTCTCTTACCCAGAATCCTTTGCAAAGCTCAAAATTTGGTAAAAAACACTTTCTCCTCAAATTTCAGTGCTGCAAAGTTTTGGAATCTGAGGGGAGCCACAAACTTCCACCCAGCATTCCTGCACATCCCCCAATAAAAATGGTACCTCATTTGTGTGGTTAGACCCAGTGCCTATGACAGGAAATGACCCGAAACACAACTTAGACCCATCACATTTCCTCAAAGAAAACTGACCTGTTTTTTGCAAAGTGCCTAGCTGTGGATTTTGGCCTCTAGCTCATCCGGCACCTAGAGGAAACCTAGCAACCTATACATTTTTTTAAAACTAGACTACTAGGGAAATTCAGAATGGGGTTACTCGTGGGACTCTCATTGAGTTCTGTTACCCAGAATCCTTTTGGAATCCTCAAAATTTGGCAAAAAAAAAACCTTTTCCTCACATTTCAGTGCCACAAAGTTCTGGAATCTGGGGAAAGCGACCAACGTCCTTCCACCCAGCATTCCCCCACATCTTTCGATAAAAATGGTACCTCACTTGTGTGTATAGGTCCAGTGCCCGTGACAGGAAAATGCCCCAAACACACATGGACCATTCACATTTTCCCAAAGAAAATGGGCATTTTTTTTTGCAAAGTGCCTACCTGTGGATTTTGGGATCTTGCTCAGCCGGCACCTAGGACACCTCACAAACCTATACATTTTTTAAAACTAGACACCTAGGGGAATTCAGAATGGGGTGACTTGTGGTGCTCTCGTTGAGTTCTCTTACCCAGAATCCTTTGTAAACCTCAAAATTTGGCAAAAATAACTTTTTTCCTCAAATTTCAGTTCTTTAAAGTGTGGAATCTGAGGGGAGCCACAAACTTCCTCCCACGCAGCATTCCTGCACATCTCCTGAAAAAATTGGTACCACGCTTGTGTGGTTAGACCCAGTACCCGTGGCAGGAAATTACCCAAAACACAATATAGACACATCACATTTCCTCAAAGAAAACTGACCTGTTTTTGGAAAAGTGCCTAGCTGTGGATTTTGGCCTCTAAGTCATCCGGCACCTAGAGAAACCTATTAAAGTTATAAATATTTTAAAACTAGACTCCTAGGGAAATTCATAATAGGGTGACTTGTGGGACTCTCACTGAGTTCTGTTACCCAGAATCCTTTGAAGACCTCAAAATTTGGCCAACAAAACACCTTTTCCTCACATTTCAGTGCTGCAAAGTTCTGGAACCTGGGGGTGAGCCACAAACTTCCTTCCACCCAGCATTCCCCCACATCTCCCAATAAAAATGGTACCTCATTTGTGTGGTTAGACCCAGTGCCTGTGACAGGAAATGACCCGAAACACAACGTAGACACATCACATTTCCTCAAAGAAAACTGACCTGTTTTTTGCAAAGTGCCTAGCTGTGGATTTTGGCCTCTAGCTCATCCGGCACCTAGAGAAACCTAGCAAACCTATAATTTTTTTGAAACTAGACTCCTAGGGAAATTCAGAATGGGGGTGAGTTGTGGGACTCCTCACTGAGTTCTGTTACCCAGAATCCTTTGAAAACCTGACAATTTGGCCAAAAAAACACCTTTTCCTCAAATTTCAGTGCTGCAAAGTTCTGGAATCTGGGGAGAGCCACAAACTTCCTTCCACCCAGCATTCCCCCACAACTTCCGATAAAATGGTAACTCCCTTACGGGGTTACGCCCAGTGCCCGTGACAGGAAATGACCCAAAACAAAACGTAGACCCATCACATTTCCTCAAAGAAAACTGACCTGTTTTTTGCAACGTGCCTAGCTGTGGATTTTGGCCCTTAGCTCAGCCAGCACCTAGGGAAACCAAGTAAACTTCTAAATTGTTTAAAACTAGACTCCTAGGGAAATTCAGAATGGGGTGACTTGTGGGATTCTCACTGAGTTCTGTTAACCAGAATCCTCTGAAAACCTCGAAATTTGGCCAACAAAAAACACTTTTTCCTCAAATTTCAGTGCTGCAAAGTTCTAAAATCTGACGGAAGCCACAAACTTCCTTCCACCCAGCATTCCCCTACATCTCCTGATAAAAATGGTACCTCACTTGTGTGAGTGGGCTCAGTGCCCGCGTGACAGTAAATGCCCCAAAACACAACATGGACACATCACATTTTCCCAAAGAAAATGGGCATTTTTTTTGCAAAGTGCATAGCTGTGGATTTTGGCATCTTGCTCAGACGGCACCTAGGAAACCTCACAAACCTATACATTTTTTAAAACTAGACACCTAGGGGAATTCAGAATGGGGTGACGTGTGGTGCTCTCGTTGAGTTCTCTTACCCAGAATCCTTTGCAAAGCTCAAAATTTGGTAAAAAAACACTTTCTCCTCAAATTTCAGTGCTGCAAAGTTTTGGAATCTGAGGGGAGCCACAAACTTCCACCCAGCATTCCTGCACATCTCCCAATAAAAATGGTACCTCATTTGTGTGGTTAGACCCAGTGCCTATGACAGGAAATGACCCGAAACACAACTTAGACCCATCACATTTCCTCAAAGAAAACTGACCTGTTTTTTGCAAAGTGCCTAGCTGTGGATTTTGGCCTCTAGCTCATCCGGCACCTAGAGAAACCTAGCAAACCTATACATTTTTTAAAACTAGACTACTAGGGAAATTCAGAATGGGGTGACTCGTGGGACTCTCATTGAGTTCTGTTACCCAGAATCCTTTGAATCCTCAAAATTTGGCAAAAAAAAACTTTTTCCTCACATTTCAGTGCCACAAAGTTGTGGAATCTGAGGGGAGCCACAAACTTCCTCCAACGCAGCATTCCTGCACATCTCCTGAAAAAATTGGTACCACGCATTGTGTGGTTAGACCCAGTACCCGTGGCAGGAAATTACCCAAAACACAATATAGACACATCACATTTCCTCAAAGAAAACTGACCTGTTTTTGGAAAAGTGCCTAGCTGTGGATTTTGGCCTCTAAGACATCCGGCACCTAGAGAAACCTATTAAAGTTATAAATTTTTTAAAACTAGACTCCTAGGGAAATTCATAATAGGGTGACTTGTGGGACTCTCACTGAGTTCTGTTACCCAGAATCCTTTGAAGACCTCAAAATTTGGCCAACAAAACACCTTTTCCTCACATTTCAGTGCTGCAAAGTTATGGAACCTGGGGTGAGCCACAAACTTCCTTCCACCCAGCATTCCCCCACATCTTCCGCTAACAATGGTACTACACCTGTGTGGTTAGGCCCAGTGCCCGTGACAGTAAATGCCCCAAAACACAACATGGACACATCACATTTTCCCAAAGAAAATGGGCATTTTTTTTGCAAAGTGCCTAGCTGTGGATTTTGGCATCTTGCTCAGGCGGCACCTAGGAAACCTCACAAACCTATACATTTTTGAAAACTAGACACCTAGGGGAATTCAGAATGGGGTGACTTGTGGTGCTGTCGTTGAGTTCTCTTACCCAGAAATCTTTGCAAACCTCAAGATTTGACAAAAATACTTTTTCCTCAAATTTCAGTGCTGCAAAGTTCTGGAATCTGGGGAGAGCCACAAACTTCCTTCCCACCCAGCATTCCCCCACATCTTCTGATAAAAATGGCACCTCACTTGTGTGGGTAGGCCTAGTGCCCGTGACAAGAAATGCCCCATAACACAACGTGGACACATCACATTTTCCCAAAGAAAACTGACCTGTTTTTTTGCAAAGTGCCTAGCTGTGGATTTTGACCTCTAGCTCATACAGCATCTAGGGAAACCTATCAAACGTGTACATTTTGAAAACTAGACACCTAGGGGAATTCAGAATGGCGTGACTTGTGGGGGCTCTCACCAGATTCTGTTTACCCAGAATCCCTTTGCAATCCTCAAAATGTGGACAAAAATCACGTTTTCCTCAAATATCGGCCTACAGCAAAGTTCTGGAATCTGCCGGAAGCCACAAACTTCCTTCCACCCAGCATTCCCCCACATCTCCAGATAAAAATGGTACCTCACTTGTGTGGTTAGGCCCAGTGCCCGTGACAGGAAATGACCCAAAACACAACGTAGACACATCACATTTCCTCAAAGAAAACTGACTGACCTGTTTTTTGCAAAGTGCCTAGTTGTGGATTTTGGCCTCTAGCTCAGCCGGTACCTAGAGAAACCTAGCAAACCTATACATGTGTTAAAACTAGACTCCTAGAGAAGTTCAGAATGGGGTGACTTGTGGCACTCTCTCGGTGAGTTCTGTTAACCAGAATCCTTTGAAATCCTCAAAATTTAGGCCAAAAAATCATCTTTTCCTCACATTTCTGTGCTGCAAAGTTCTGGAATCTAGGGAGAGCCACAAACTTCCCTCCACCCAGCATTCCACCACATCTTCCGATGAAAATGGCACATCACTTGTGTGGTTAGGCCCAGTGCCCTTGACAGGAAATGACCCAAAACACAACATGGACACATCACATTTCCTCAAAGAAAACTGACCTGTTATTTGCAAAGTGTCTAGCTGTGGATTTTGGCCTCTAGCTCAGCCGGCACCTAGGGAAACCAGCAAACTTATAAATTGTTTAAAACTAGACTCCTAGGAAAATTCAGAATGGGGTGACTTGTGGGATGGGATTCTCACTGAGTTCTGTTACCCAGAACCCTTTGAAAACCTCAAAATGTGGCAAAGAAAACACCTTTTCCTCACATTTCAGTGCTGCAAAGTTCTGGAATCTGGGGAGAGCCACAAACTTCCTTCCACCTAGCATTCCCCCACATCTTCTGATAAATATGGTACCTCACTTGTGTGGGGAGGCCCAGTGCCCGTGACAGGAAATGCCCCAAAACACAACGTGGACACATCACATTTTCCCAAAGAAAACTGACCGGTTTTTTGCAAAGTGCCTAGCTGTGGATTTTGACCTCTAGCTCAGCCAGGAACTTCTACGGAAACCTATCAAATGTATACATTTTTGAAAACTAGACACCTAGGGGAAATCAGAATGGGGTGACTTGTGGGGCTCTCATGAGGTTCTGTTACCCAGAATCCTTTGCAATCCTCAAAATGTGCCAAAAAACACTTTTTCCTCACATTTCGGTGCTGCAAAGTTCTGGAATCTGACGGAAGCCACAAACTTCCTTCCACCCAACATTCCCCCACATCTCCCGATACAAATGGTACCTCACTTGTGTGGTTAGGCCCAGTGCCCGTGACAGGAAATGACCCAAAACACTACGTAGACACATCACATTTCCTCAAAGAAAACTGACCTGTTTTTTGCAAAGTGCCTAGCTGTGGATTTTGGCCTCTAGTTCAGCAGGTACCTGAGAAACCTAGCAAACCTATACATTTTTTAAAACTAGACTCCTAGGGGAATTCAGAACGGGGTGACTTATGGTGCTCTCGTTGAGTTCTCTTACCCAGAATCCTTTGTAAACCTCAAAATTTGGCACAAAACACTTTTTCCTCAAATTTGAGTGCTGCAAAGTTCTGGAATCTGAGAGGAGCCTCAAACTTCCTTCCACCCAGCATTCCTGCACATCTCCCGATAAAAATGGTACCTCACTTGTGTGGTTAGGCCCAGTGCCCGTGACAGGAAATGACCCAAAACACAACGTAGACACATCACATTTCCTCAAAGAAAAATGACCTGCTTTTTTCAAAGTGCAAGCTGTGGATTTTGGCCTCTAGGTCAGCTGGTACCTAGAGAAACCTAGCAAACCTATACATTTTTTAAAACTAGACTCCTAGAGAAGTTCAGAATGGGGTGACTTGTGGGACTCTCGGTGAGCTCTGTTACCCAGAATCCTTTGAAAACCTTAAAAATTTAGCCAAAAAAACATCTTTTCCTCACATTTCTGTGATGCAAAGTGCTGGAATCTAGGGAGAGCCACAAACTTCCCTCCACCCAGCATTACCCCACATCTTCCGATGAAAATGGTATGTCACTTGTGTGGTTAGGCCCAGTGCCCATGACAGGAAATGACACAAAACACAACATGGACACATCACATTTCCTCAAAGAAAACTGACCTGTTTTTCGCAAAGTGCCTAGCTGTGGATTTTGGCCTCTAGCTCAGCCGGCACCTAGGGAAACGAGTAAACTTATAAATTGTTTAAAACTAGACTCCTAGGAAAATTCAGAGTGGGGTGGCTTGTGGGATGGGATTCTCACTGAGTTCTGTTACCCAGAACCCTTTGAAAACCTCAAAATTTAGCAAAAAAAACACCTTTTCCTCACATTTCAGTGCTGCAAAGTTCTGGAGTCTGGGGAGAGCCACAAACTTCCTTCCACCTAGCATTCCCCCACATCTTCTGATAAAAATGGTACCTCACTTGTGTGGGGAGGCCCTGTGCCCATGACAGGAAATGCCCCAAAACACAACGTGGACACATCACATTTTCCGAAGGAAAACTGACCTATTTTTTGCAAAGTGCCTAGCTGTGGATTTTGACCTCTAGCTCAGCCGGCATCTACGGAAACCTATCAAATGTATATATTTTTTTTAAACTAGACACCTAGGGGAATTCAGAATGGGGTGACTTGTGGGGCTCTCATAAGGTTCTGTTACCCAGAATCCTTTGCAATCCTCAAAATGTGGCAAAAAAAACACTTTTTCCTCAAATTTCAGTGCTGCAAAGTTCTGGAATCTGACGGAAGCCACAAACTTCCTTCCACCCAACATTCCCCCACATCTCCCGATACAAATGGTACCTCACTTGTGTGGTTAAGCCCAATGCCCGTGACAGGAAATGACCCAAAACACTACGTAGACACATCACATTTCCTCAAAGAAAACTGACCTGTGTTTTGAAAAGTGCCTAGCTGTGGATTTTGGCCTCTAGTTCAGCAGGTACCTAGAGAAACCTAGCAAACCTATTCATTTTTTAAAACTAGATTCCTAGGAAAATTCAGAATGGGGTGACTTGTTGGACTCTCACTGAGTTCTGTTACCCAGAATCCTTTGAAAACTTCAAAAATTGGCAAAAAAAACACACCTTTTCCTCACATTTCAGTGCTGCAAAGTTCTGGAATCTGGGTAAAGCCACAAACTTCCTTCCACCCAGCATTCCCCCACATCTCCAGAAAAAAATGGTACCCCACTTGTGTGAGTGGGCTCAGTGCCCGCGACTGGAAATGTCCCAAAACACAACGTGGACACATCACATTTTCCCAAAGAAAATGGACATGTTTTTTTGCAAAGTGCCTAGCTGTGGATTTTGGCATCTAGCTCATCTGGCACCTAGGAAACCTCACAAACCTATACATTTTTTAAAAACTAGGCACCTAGGGGAATTCAGAATGGGGTGACTTGTGGGACTCTCACTGAGTTCTGTTACCCAGAATCCTTTGAAAACCTCAAAATGTGGCAAAAAAACACCTTTTCCTCATATTTCAGTGCTGCAAAGTTCTGGAATCTGGGGAAAGCCACAAACTTCCTTCCACCCAGCATTCCCCCACATCTCCAGATAAAAATGGTACCTCACTTGTGTGAGTGGGCTCAGTGCCTGCGACAGGAAATGCCCCCAAAACACAACATGGACACATCACATTTTCTCAAAGAAAACTGACCTGTTTTTTGGAAAGTGCTTAGCCGTGGATTTTGGCCTCTAGCTCAGCTGGCACCTAGGGAAACCAGCAAATGTATAATTTGTTTCAAACTAGACTCTAGGGAAATTCAGAATGGGGTGACTTGTGGGATTCTCACTGAGTTCTGTTACCCAGAATCCTTTGAAAACCTCAACATTTGGCAAAAAAAACACCTTTTCCTCACATTTCAGTGCTGCAAAGTTCTGGAATCTGGGGAGAGCCACAAACTTCCTTCCACCCAGCATTCCCCCACATCTTTTGATAAAAATGGTACCCCACTTGTGTGGGTAGGCCCAGTGCCCGTGACAGGAAATGCCCCAAAACACAACGTGGACACATCACATTTTCCGAAGGAAAACTGACCTGTTTTTTGCAAAGTGCCTAGCTGTGGATTTTGACCTCTAGCTCAGCCGGCTTCTACGGAAACCTATCAAATGTATACATTTTTGAAAATTAGACACCTAGGGGAATTCAGAATGGGGTGACTTGTGGGGCTCTCATGAGGTTCTGTTACCCATAATCCTTTGCAATCCTCAAAATGTGGCAAAAAAACACTCTTTCCTCTAATTTCGGTGCTGCAAAGTTCTGGAATCTGACAGAAGCCACAAACTTCCTTCCACCCAACATTCCCCCACATCTCCCGATACAAATGGCACCTCACTTGTGTAGTTAGGCCCAGTGCCCGTGACAGGAAATGACCCAAAACACTACGTAGACACATCACATTTCCTCAAAGAAAACTGATCTGTTTTTTGCAAAGTGCCTAGCTGTGGATTTTGGCCTCTAGTTCAGCAGGTACCTAGAGATACCTAGCAAACCTATACATTTTTTAAAACTAGACTCCTAGGGAAATTCAGAATGGGGAGACTTGTGAGACTCTCACTGAGTTCTGTTCCCCAGAATCCTTTGAAAACCTCAAAAGGTGGCAAAAAAACACATTTCCCTCACATTTCAGTGCTGCAAAGTTCTGGAATCTGGGGAAAGCCACAAACTTCCTTCCACCCAGTATTCCCCCACATCTTCCATTAAAAATGGTACCTCACTTGTGTGTGTACGCTCAGTGCCCGTGACAGGAAATACCCCAAAACACAACGTGGACACATCACATTTTCCCAAAGAAAATGGGTATTTTCTTTGCAAAGTGCCTAGCTGTGGATTTTTGCATCTTGCTCAGCAGGCACCTAGGAAACCTCACAAACTTATACATTTTTTAAAACTAGACTCCTAGGGAAGTTCAAAATGGGGTGACTTTTGGGACTCTCTGTGAGTTCTGTTATCCAGAATCCTTTGAAAACCTCAACACTTGGCAAAAAAAACACCTTTTTCTCACATTTCAGTGTGTCAAAGTTCTGGAATTTGGGGAAAGCCACAAACTTCCTTCCACCCAGCATTCCCCCACATCTTCCGAATAAAATGGTACTTCACTTGTGTGGTTAGGCCCAGTGCCCGTGACAGGAAATGACCCAAAACACAACATAGACACATCATATTTCCTCAAAGAAAAATGACCTGCTTTTTGCAAAGTGCCTAGCTGTGGATTTTGGCCTCTAGGTCAGCCGGTACCCAGAGAAACCTAGCAAACCTATACATTTTTTAAAACTAGACTCATAGAGAAGTTCAGAATGGGGTGACTTGTGGGACTCTCGGTGAGTTCTGTTATCCAGAATCCTTTGAAAACCTCAAAATTTGGCCAAAAAATCATCTTTTCCTCACATTTCTGTGCTGCAAAGTTCTGGAATCTAGGGAAAGCCACAAACTTCCTTCCAGCCTGCATTCCCCTACATCTTCCGATGAAAATGGTACGTCACTTGTGTGGTTAGGCCCAGTGCCCATGACAGGAAATGACCCAAAACACAACATGGACACATCACATTTCCTCAAAGAAAACTGACCTGTTTTTTGCAAAGTGCCTAGCTGTGGATTTTGGCCTCTAGCTCAGCTGGCACCTAGGGAAACCAGCAAATGTATAATTTGTTTAAAACTAGACTCTAGGGAAATTCAGAATGGGGTGACTTGTGGGATTCTCACTGAGTTCTGTTACCCAGAATCCTTTGAAAACCTCAACATTTGGCAAAAAAAACACCCTTTCCTCACATTTCAGTGCTGCAAAGTTCTGGAATCTGGGGAGAGCCACAAACTTCCTTCCACCCAGCATTCCCCCACATCTTTTGATAAAAATGGTACCTCACTTGTGTGGGTAGGCCCAGTGCCCGTGACAGGAAATGCCCCAAAACACAACGTGGACACATCACATTTTCCGAAGGAAAACTGACCTGTTTTTTGCAAAGTGCCTAGCTGTGGATTTTGACCTCTAGCTCAGCCGGCTTCTACGGAAACCTATCAAATGTATACATTTTTGAAAATTAGACACCTAGGGGAATTCAGAATGGGGTGACTTGTGGGGCTCTCATGAGGTTCTGTTACCCATAATCCTTTGCAATCCTCAAAATGTGGCAAAAAAACACTTTTTCCTCTAATTTCGGTGCTGCAAAGTTCTGGAATCTGACGGAAGCCACAAACTTCCTTCCACCCAACATTCCCCCACATCTCCCGATACAAATGGCACCTCACTTGTGTGGTTAGGCCCAGTGCCCGTGGCAGGAAATGACCCAAAACACTACGTAGACACATCACATTTCCTCAAAGAAAACTGATCTGTTTTTTGCAAAGTGCCTAGCTGTGGATTTTGGCCTCTAGTTCAGCAGGTACCTAGAGATACCTAGCAAACCTATACATTTTTTAAAACTAGACTCCTAGGGAAATTCAGAATGGGGAGACTTGTGGGACTCTCACTGAGTTCTGTTCCCCAGAATCCTTTGAAAACCTCAAAAGGTGGAAAAAAACCACATTTCCCTCACATTTCAGTGCTGCAAAGTTCTGGAATCTGGGGAAAGCCACAAACTTCCTTCCACCCAGTATTCCCCCACATCTTCCATTAAAAATGGTACCTCACTTGTGTGTGTACGCTCAGTGCCCGTGACAGGAAATACCCCAAAACACAACGTGGACACATCACATTTTCCCAAAGAAAATGGGTATTTTCTTTGCAAAGTGCCTAGCTGTGGATTTTTGCATCTTGCTCAGCAGGCACCTAGGAAACCTCACAAACTTATACATTTTTTAAAACTAGGCACCTGGGGAATTCAGAATCGGGTGACTTGTGGTGCTCTCGTTGAGTTCTCTTACCCGGAATCCTTTGCAAACCTCAACATTTGACCAAAACACTTTTTCCTCTAATTTCAGTGCTGCAAAGTTCTGGAATCTGAGGGGAGCCACAAACTTCCTTCCAACCAGCATTCCTGCACATCTCCCGATAAAAATGGTACCTCACTTGTGTGGTTAGGCCCAGTGCCCGTGGCAGGAAATGACCCAAGACACAACGTAGACACATCACATTTTCCCAAAGAAAATGGACATGTTTTTTTGCAAAGTGCCTAGCTGTGGATTTTGGCATCTAGCTCATCCAGCACCTAGGAAAGCTCACAAACCTATACATTTTTTTAAACTAGACACCTAGGGGAATTCAGAATGGGGTGACTTGTGGGACTCTCACTGAGTTCTGTTACCCAGAATCCTTTGAAAACCTCAAAATTTGGCAATAAAAACACCTTTTCCTCATATTTCAGTGCTGCAAAGTTCTGGAATCTGGGGAAAGCCACAAACTTCCTTCCACCCAGCATTCCCCCACATTTCCAGATAAAAATGGTACCTCACTGGTGTGAATGGGCTCAGTGCCTGCGACAGGAAATGCCCCAAAACACAACGTGGACACATCACATTTTCCCAAAGAAAACTGACCTGTTTTTTGGAAAGTGCTTAGCTGTGGATTTTGGCCTCTAGCTCAGTCGGCACCTAGGGAAACCCAGTAAACTTATAAATTGTTTAAAACTAGACTGCTAGGGAAATTCAGAATGGGGTGACTTGTGGGATTGTCACTGAGTTCTGTTACCCAGAACCCTTTGCAATCCTCAAAATGTGGCAAAAAAACACTTTTCCCTCAAATTTCGGTGCTGAAAAGTTCTGGAATATGACAGAAGCCACAAACTTCCTTCCACCCAGCATTCCCCCACATCTCCCAATAAAAATGGTACCTCACTTGTCTGGTTAGGCCCAGTGACCGTGGCAGGAAATGACCCAAAACACAACGTGGACACTTCACATTTCCTCAAAGAAAACTGACCTGTTTTTGTTGCAAAGTGCCTAGCTGTGGATTTTGGCCTCTAGGTCAGCCGGCACCTAGAGAAACCTAGCAAACCTGTACATTTTTTAAAACTAGACTCCTAGGGAAGTTCAAAATGGGGTGACTTTTGGGACTCTCTGTGAGTTCTGTTATCCAGAATCCTTTGAAAACCTCAAAACTTGGCAAAAAAAACACCTTTTTCTCACATTTCAGTGTGGCAAAGTTCTGGAATTTGGGGAAAGCCACAAACTTCCTTCCACCCAGCATTCCCCCACATCTTCCTATAAAAATGGTACGTCACTTGTGTGGTTAGGCCCAGTGCCCGTGACAGGAAATGACCCAAAACACAACATGGACACATCACATTTCCTCAAAGAAAACTGACCTGTTTTTGTTGGAAAGTGACTAGCTGTGGATTTTGGCCTCTAGGTCAGCCGGTACCTAGAGAAACCTAGCAAACCTATACATTTTTTAAAACTAGACTCATAGAGAAGTTCAGAATGGGGTGACTTGTGGGACTCTCGGTGAGTTCTGTTACCCAGAATCCTTTGAAAACCTCAAAATTTGGCCAAAAAATCATCTTTTCCTCACATTTCTGTGCTGCAAAGTTCTGGAATCTAGGGAAAGCCACAAACTTCCTTCCAGCCTGCATTCCCCTACATCTTCCGATGAAAATGGTACGTCACTTGTGTGGTTAGGCCCAGTGCCCATGACAGGAAATGACCCAAAACACAACATGGACACATCACATTTCCTCAAAGAAAACTGACCTGTTTTTTGCAAAGTGCCTAGCTGTGGATTTTGGCCTCTAGCTCAGCTGGCACCTAGGGAAACCAGCAAATGTATAATTTGTTTAAAACTAGACTCTAGGGAAATTCAGAATGGGGTGACTTGTGGGATTCTCACTGAGTTCTGTTACCCAAAATCCTTTGAAAACCTCAACATTTGGCAAAAAAACCACCTTTTCCTCACATTTCAGTGCTGCAAAGTTCTGGAATCTGGGGAGAGCCACAAACTTCCTTCCACCCAGCATTCCCCCACATCTTTTAATAAAAATGGTACCTCACTTGTGTGGGTAGGCCCAGTGCCCGTGACAGGAAATGCCCCAAAACACAACGCGACACATCACATTTTCCGAAGGAAAACTGACCTGTTTTTTGCAAAGTGCCTAGCTGTGGATTTTGACCTCTAGATCAGCCAGCATCTACGGAAACCTATCAAATGTATACATTTTTGAAAACTAGACACCTAGGGGAATTCAGAATGGGGTGACTTGTGGGGCTCTCATGAGGTTCTGCTACCCATAATCCTTTGCAATCCTCAAAATGTGGCAAAAAAACACTTTTTCCTCTAATTTCGGTGTTGCAAAGTTCTGGAATCTGACGGAAGCCACAAACTTCCTTCCACCCAACATTCCCCCACATCTCCCGATACAAATGGCACCTCACTTGTGTGGTTAGGCCCAGTGCCCGTGACAGGAAATGACCCAAAACACTACGTAGACACATCACATTTCCTCAAAGAAAACTGATCTGTTTTTTGCAAAGTGCCTAGCTGTGGATTTTGGCCTTTAGTTCAGCAGGTACCTAGAGATACCTAGCAAACCTATACATTTTTTAAAACTAGACTCCTAGGGAAATTCAGAATGGGGAGACTTGTGGGACTCTCACTGAGTTCTGTTCCCCAGAATCCTTTGAAAACCTCAAAAGGTGGCAAAAAAACACATTTCCCTCACATTTCAGTGCTGCAAAGTTCTGGAATCTGGGGAAAGCCACAAACTTCCTTCCACCCAATATTCCCCCACATCTTCCATTAAAAATGGTACCTCACTTGTGTGTGTACGCTCACTGCCCGTGACAGGAAATACCCCAAAACACAACGTGGACACATCACATTTTCCCAAAGAAAATGGGTATTTTCTTTGCAATGTGCCTAGCTGTGGATTTTTGCATCTTGCTCAGCAGGCACCTAGGAAACCTCACAAACTTATACATTTTTTAAAACTAGGCACCTGGGGAATTCAGAATCGGGTGACTTGTGGTGCTCTCGTTGAGTTCTCTTACCCGGAATCCTTTGCAAACCTCAACATTTGACAAAAACACTTTTTCCTCAAATTTCAGTGCTGCAAAGTTCTGGAATCTGAGGGGAGCCACAAACTACCTTCCACCTAGTATTCCTGCACATCTCCCGATAAAAATGGTACCTCACTTGTGTGGTTAGGCCTTGTGCCCGTGACAGGAAATGACCCAAAACACAACATAGACACATCATATTTCCTCAAAGAAAAATGACCTGCTTTTTGCAAAGTGCCTAGCTGTGGATTTTGGCCTCTAGGTCAGCCGGTACCTAGAGAAACCTAGCAAACCTATACATTTTTTAAAACTAGACTCATAGAGAAGTTCAGAATGGGGTGACTTGTGGGACTCTCGGTGAGTTCTGTTATCCAGAATCCTTTGAAAACCTCAAAATTTGGCCAAAAAATCATCTTTTCCTCACATTTCTGTGCTGCAAAGTTCTGGAATCTAGGGAAAGCCACAAACTTCCTTCCAGCCTGCATTCCCCTACATCTTCCGATGAAAATGGTACGTCACTTGTGTGGTTAGGCCCAGTGCCCATGACAGGAAATGACCCAAAACACAACATGGACACATCACATTTCCTCAAAGAAAACTGACCTGTTTTTTGCAAAGTGCCTAGCTGTGGATTTTGGCCTCTAGCTCAGCTGGCACCTAGGGAAACCAGCAAATGTATAATTTGTTTAAAACTAGACTCTAGGAAAATTCAGAATGGGGTGACTTGTGGGATTCTCACTGAGTTCTGTTACCCAGAATCCTTTGAAAACCTCAACATTTGGCAAAAAAAACACCCTTTCCTCACATTTCAGTGCTGCAAAGTTCTAGAATCTGGGGAGAGCCACAAACTTCCTTCCACCCAGCATTCCCCCACATCTTTTGATAAAAATGGTACCTCACTTGTGTGGGTAGGCCCAGTGCCCGTGACAGGAAATGCCCCAAAACACAACGTGGACACATCACATTTTCCGAAGGAAAACTGACCTGTTTTTTCCAAAGTGCCTAGCTGTGGAATTTGACCTCTAGCTCAGCCGGCATCTACGGAAACCTATCAAATGTATACATTTTTGAAAACTAGACACCTAGGGGAATTCAGAATGGGGTGACTTGTGGGGCTCTGATGAGGTTCTGTTACCCATAATCCTTTGCAATCCTCAAAATGTGGCAAAAAAACACTTTTTCCTCTAATTTCGGTGCTGCAAAGTTCTGGAATGTGACGGAAGCCACAAACTTCCTTCCACCCAACATTCCCCCACATCTCCCGATACAAATGGCACCTCACTTGTCTGGTTAGACCCAGTGACCGTGGCAGGAAATGACCCAAAACACAACGTGGACACTTCACATTTCCTCAAAGAAAACTGACCTGTTTTTGTTGCAAAGTGCCTAGCTGTGGATTTTGGCCTCTAGGTCAGCCGGCACCTAGAGAAACCTAGCAGACCTGTACATTTTTTAAAACTAGACTCCTAGGGAAGTTCAAAATGGGGTGACTTTTGGGACTCTCTGTGAGTTCTGTTATCCAGAATCCTTTGAAAACCTCAAAACTTGGCAAAAAAAACACCTTTTTCTCACATTTCAGTGTGGTAAAGTTCTGGAATTTGGGGAAAGCCACAAACTTCCTTCCACCCAGCATTCCCCCACATCTTCCGATAAAAATGGTACGTCACTTGTGTGGTTAGGCCCAGTGCCCGTGACAGGAAATGACCCAAAACACAACATGGACACATCACATTTCCTCAAAGAAAACTGACCTGTTTTTGTTGCAAAGTGACTAGCTGTGGATTTTGGCCTCTAGGTCAGCCGGTACCTAGAGAAACCTAGCAAACCTATACATTTTTGAAAACTAGACTCATAGAGAAGTTCAGAATGGGGTGACTTGTGGGACTCTCGGTGAGTTCTGTTACCCAGAATCCTTTGAAAACCTCAAAATTTGGCCAAAAAATCATCTTTTCCTCACATTTCTGTGCTGCAAAGTTCTGGAATCTAGGGAAAGCCACAAACTTCCTTCCAGCCTGCATTCCCCTACATCTTCCGATGAAAATGGTACGTCACTTGTGTGGTTAGGCCCAGTGCCCATGACAGGAAATGACCCAAAACACAACATGGACACATCACATTTCCTCAAAGAAAACTGACCTGTTTTTTGCAAAGTGCCTAGCTGTGGATTTTGGCCTCTAGCTCAGCTGGCACCTAGGGAAACCAGCAAATGTATAATTTGTTTAAAACTAGACTCTAGGGAAATTCAGAATGGGGTGACTTGTGGGATTCTCACTGAGTTCTGTTACCCAGAATCCTTTGAAAACCTCAACATTTGGCAAAAAAAACACCTTTTCCTCACATTTCAGTGCTGCAAAGTTCTGGAATCTGGGGAGAGCCACAAACTTCCTTCCACCCAGCATTCCCCCACATCTTTTGATAAAAATGGTACCTCACTTGTGTGGGTAGGCCCAGTGCCCGTGACAGGAAATGCCCCAAAACACAACGTGGACACATCACATTTTCCGAAGGAAAACTGACCTGTTTTTTGCAAAGTGCCTAGCTGTGGATTTTGACCTCTAGCTCAGCCGGCATCTACGGAAACCTATCAAATGTATACATTTTTGAAAACTAGACACCTAGGGGAATTCAGAATGGGGTGACTTGTGGGGCTCTCATGAGGTTCTGTTACCCATAATCCTTTGCAATCCTTAAAATGTGGCAAAAAAACACTTTTTCCTCTAATTTCGGTGCTGCAAAGTTCTGGAATCTGACGGAAGCCACGAACTTCCTTCCACCCAACATTCCCCCACATCTCCCGATACAAATGGCACCTCACTTGTGTGGTTAGGCCCAGTGCCCGTGACAGGAAATGACCCAAAACACTACGTAGACACATCACATTTCCTCAAAGAAAACTGATCTGTTTTTTGCAAAGTGCCTAGCTGTGGATTTTGGCCTCTAGTTCAGCAGGTACCTAGAGATACCTAGCAAACCTATACATTTTTTAAAACTAGACTCCTAGGGAAATTCAGAATGGGGAGACTTGTGGGACTCTCACTGAGTTCTGTTCCCCAGAATCCTTTGAAAACCTCAAAAGGTGGCAAAAAAACACATTTCCCTCACATTTCAGTGCTGCAAAGTTCTGGAATCTGGGGAAAGCCACAAACTTCCTTCCACCCAGTATTCCCCCATATCTTCCATTAAAAATGGTACCTCACTTGTGTGTGTACGCTCAGTGCCCGTGACAGGAAATACCCCAAAACACAACGTGGACACATCACATTTTCCCAAAGAAAATGGGTATTTTCTTTGCAAAGTGCCTAGCTGTGGATTTTTGCATCTTGCTCAGCAGGCACCTAGGAAACCTCACAAACTTATACATTTTTTAAAACTAGGCACCTGGGGAATTCAGAATCGGGTGACTTGTGGTGCTCTCGTTGAGTTCTCTTACCCGGAATCCTTTGCAAACCTCAACATTTGACCAAAACACTTTTTCCTCTAATTTCAGTGCTGTAAAGTTCTGGAATCTGAGGGGAGCCACAAACTTCCTTCCAACCAGCATTCCTGCACATCTCCCGATAAAAATGGTACCTCACTTGTGTGGTTAGGCCCAGTGCCCGTGGCAGGAAATGACCCAAGACACAACGTAGACACATCACATTTTCCCAAAGAAAATGGACATGTTTTTTTGCAAAGTGCCTAGCTGTGGATTTTGGCATCTAGCTCATCCAGCACCTAGGAAAGCTCACAAACCTATACATTTTTTTAAACTAGACACCTAGGGGAATTCAGAATGGGGTGACTTGTGGGACTCTCACTGAGTTCTGTTACCCAGAATCCTTTAAAAACCTCAAAATTTGGCAATAAAAACACCTTTTCCTCATATTTCAGTGCTGCAAAGTTCTGGAATCTGGGGAAAGCCACAAACTTCCTTCCACCCAGCATTCCCCCACATTTCCAGATAAAAATGGTACCTCACTGGTGTGAATGGGCTCAGTGCCTGCGACAGGAAATGCCCCAGAACACAACGTGGACACATCACATTTTCCCAAAGAAAACTGACCTGTTTTTTGGAAAGTGCTTAGCTGTGGATTTTGGCCTCTAGCTCAGTCGGCACCTAGGGAAACCCAGTAAACTTATAAATTGTTTAAAACTAGACTGCTAGGGAAATTCAGAATGGGGTGACTTGTGGGATTGTCACTGAGTTCTGTTACCCAGAACCCTTTGCAATCCTCAAAATGTGGAAAAAAAACACTTTTCCCTCAAATTTCGGTGCTGAAAAGTTCTGGAATATGACAGAAGCCACAAACTTCCTTCCACCCAGCATTCCCCCACATCTCCCAATAAAAATGGTACCTCACTTGTCTGGTTAGGCACAGTGACCGTGGCAGGAAATGACCCAAAACACAACGTGGACACTTCACATTTCCTCAAAGAAAACTGACCTGTTTTTCTTGCAAAGTGCCTAGCTGTGGATTTTGGCCTCTAGGTCAGCCGGCACCTAGAGAAACCTAGCAAACCTGTACATTTTTTAAAACTAGACTCCTAGGGAAGTTCAAAATGGGGTGACTTTTGGGACTCTCTGTGAGTTCTGTTATCCAGAATCCTTTGAAAACCTCAAAACTTGGCAAAAAAAACACCTTTTTCTCACATTTCAGTGTGGCAAAGTTCTGGAATTTGGGGAAAGCCACAAACTTCCTTGCACCCAGCATTCCCCCACATATTCCGATAAAAATGGTACGTCACTTGTGTGGTTAGGCCCAGTGCCCGTGACAGGAAATGACCCAAAACACAACATGGACACATCACATTTCCTCAAAGAAAACTGACCTGTTTTTGTTGCAAAGTGACTAGCTGTGGATTTTGGCCTCTAGGTCAGCCGGTACCTAGAGAAACCTAGCAAACCTATACATTTTTGAAAACTAGACTCATAGAGAAGTTCAGAATGGTGTGACTTGTGGGACTCTCGGTGAGTTCTGTTACCCAGAATCCTTTGAAAACCTCAAAATTTGGCCAAAAAATCATCTTTTCCTCACATTTCTGTGCTGCAAAGTTCTGGAATCTAGGGAAAGCCACAAACTTCCTTCCAGCCTGCATTCCCCTACATCTTCCGATGAAAATGGTACGTCACTTGTGTGGTTAGGCCCAGTGCCCATGACAGGAAATGACCCAAAACACAACATGGACACATCACATTTCCTCAAAGAAAACTGACCTGTTTTTTGCAAAGTGCCTAGCTGTGGATTTTGGCCTCTAGCTCAGCTGGCACCTAGGGAAACTAGCAAATGTATAATTTGTTTAAAACTAGACTCTAGGGAAATTCAGAATGGGGTGACTTGTGGGATTCTCACTGAGTTCTGTTACCCAGAATCCTTTGAAAACCAACATTTGGCAAAAAAAACACCCTTTCCTCACATTTCAGTGCTGCAAAGTTCTGGAATCTGGGGAGAGCCACAAACTTCCTTCCACCCAGCATTCCCCCACATCTTTTGATAAAAATGGTACCTCACTTGTGTGGGTAGGCCCAGTGCCCGTGACAGGAAATGCCCCAAAACACAACGTGGACACATCACATTTTCCAAAGGAAAACTGACCTGTTTTTTGCAAAGTGCCTAGCTGTGGATTTTGACCTCTAGCTCAGCCGGCATCTACGGAAACCTATCAAATGTATACATTTTTGAAAACTAGACACCTAGGGGAATTCAGAATGGGGTGACTTGTGGGGCTCTCATGAGGTTCTGTTACCCATAATCCTTTGCAATCCTCAAAATGTGGAAAAAAAAACACTTTTTCCTCTAATTTCGGTGCTGCAAAGTTCTGGAATCTGACGGAAGCCACAAACTTCCTTCCACCCAACATTCCCCCACATCTCCCGATACAAATGGCACCTCACTTGTCTGGTTAGGCCCAGTGACCGTGGCAGGAAATGACCCAAAACACAACGTGGACACCTCACATTTCCTCAAAGAAAACTGACCTGTTTTTGTTGCAAAGTGCCTAGCTGTGGATTTTGGCCTCTAGGTCAGCCGGCACCTAGAGAAACCTAGCAAACCTGTACATTTTTTAAAACTAGACTCCTAGGGAAGTTCAAAATGGGGTGACTTTTGGGACTCTCTGTGAGTTCTGTTATCCAGAATCCTTTGAAAACCTCAAAACTTGGCAAAAAAAACACCTTTTTCTCACATTTCAGTGTGGTAAAGTTCTGGAATTTGGGGAAAGCCACAAACTTCCTTCCACCCAGCATTCCCCCACATCTTCCGATAAAAATGGTACGTCACTTGTGTGGTTAGGCCCAGTGCCCGTGACAGGAAATGACCCAAAACACAACATGGACACATCACATTTCCTCAAAGAAAACTGACCTGTTTTTGTTGCAAAGTGACTAGCTGTGGATTTTGGCCTCTAGGTCAGCCGGTACCTAGAGAAACCTAGCAAACCTATACATTTTTGAAAACTAGACTCATAGAGAAGTTCAGAATGGGGTGACTTGTGGGACTCTCGGTGAGTTCTGTTACCCAGAATCCTTTGAAAACCTCAAAATTTGGCCAAAAAATCATCTTTTCCTCACATTTCTGTGCTGCAAAGTTCTGGAATCTAGGGAAAGCCACAAACTTCCTTCCAGCCTGCATTCCCCTACATCTTCCGATGAAAATGGTACGTCACTTGTGTGGTTAGGCCCAGTGCCCATGACAGGAAATGACCCAAAACACAACATGGACACATCACATTTCCTCAAAGAAAACTGACCTGTTTTTTGCAAAGTGCCTAGCTGTGGATTTTGGCCTCTAGCTCAGCTGGCACCTAGGGAAACCAGCAAATGTATAATTTGTTTAAAACTAGACTCTAGGGAAATTCAGAATGGGGTGACTTGTGGGATTCTCACTGAGTTCTGTTACCCAGAATCCTTTGAAAACCTCAACATTTGGCAAAAAAAACACCTTTTCCTCACATTTCAGTGCTGCAAAGTTCTGGAATCTGGGGAGAGCCACAAACTTCCTTCCACCCAGCATTCCCCCACATCTTTTGATAAAAATGGTACCTCACTTGTGTGGGTAGGCCCAGTGCCCGTGACAGGAAATGCCCCAAAACACAACGTGGACACATCACATTTTCCGAAGGAAAACTGACCTGTTTTTTGCAAAGTGCCTAGCTGTGGATTTTGACCTCTAGCTCAGCCGGCATCTACGGAAACCTATCAAATGTATACATTTTTGAAAACTAGACACCTAGGGGAATTCAGAATGGGGTGACTTGTGGGGCTCTCATGAGGTTCTGTTACCCATAATCCTTTGCAATCCTTAAAATGTGGCAAAAAAACACTTTTTCCTCTAATTTCGGTGCTGCAAAGTTCTGGAATCTGACGGAAGCCACGAACTTCCTTCCACCCAACATTCCCCCACATCTCCCGATACAAATGGCACCTCACTTGTGTGGTTAGGCCCAGTGCCCGTGACAGGAAATGACCCAAAACACTACGTAGACACATCACATTTCCTCAAAGAAAACTGATCTGTTTTTTGCAAAGTGCCTAGCTGTGGATTTTGGCCTCTAGTTCAGCAGGTACCTAGAGATACCTAGCAAACCTATACATTTTTTTAAACTAGACTCCTAGGGAAATTCAGAATGGGGAGACTTGTGGGACTCTCACTGAGTTCTGTTCCCCAGAATCCTTTGAAAACCTCAAAAGGTGGCAAAAAAACACATTTCCCTCACATTTCAGTGCTGCAAAGTTCTGGAATCTGGGGAAAGCCACAAACTTCCTTCCACCCAGTATTCCCCCACATCTTCCATTAAAAATGGTACCTCACTTGTGTGTGTACGCTCAGTGCCCGTGACAGGAAATACCCCAAAACACAACGTGGACACATCACATTTTCCCAAAGAAAATGGGTATTTTCTTTGCAAAGTGCCTAGCTGTGGATTTTTGCATCTTGCTCAGCAGGCACCTAGGAAACCTCACAAACTTATACATTTTTTAAAACTAGGCACCTGGGGAATTCAGAATCGGGTGACTTGTGGTGCTCTCGTTGAGTTCTCTTACCCGGAATCCTTTGCAAACCTCAACATTTGACCAAAACACTTTTTCCTCTAATTTCAGTGCTGCAAAGTTCTGGAATCTGAGGGGAGCCACAAACTTCCTTCCAACCAGCATTCCTGCACATCTCCCGATAAAAATGGTACCTCACTTGTGTGGTTAGGCCTAGTGCCCGTGGCAGGAAATGACCCAAGACACAACGTAGACACATCACATTTTCCCAAAGAAAATGGACATGTTTTTTTGCAAAGTGCCTAGCTGTGGATTTTGGCATCTAGCTCATCCAGCACCTAGGAAAGCTCACAAACCTATACATTTTTTTAAACTAGACACCTAGGGGAATTCAGAATGGGGTGACTTGTGGGACTCTCACTGAGTTCTGTTACCCAGAATCCTTTGAAAACCTCAACATTTGGCAATAAAAACACCTTTTCCTCATATTTCAGTGCTGCAAAGTTCTGGAATCTGGGGAAAGCCACAAACTTCCTTCCACCCAGCATTCCCCCACATTTCCAGATAAAAATGGTACCTCACTGGTGTGAATGGACTCAGTGCCTGCGACAGGAAATGCCCCAAAACACAACGTGGACACATCACATTTTCCCAAAGAAAACTGACCTGTTTTTTGGAAAGTGCTTAGCTGTGGATTTTGGCCTCTAGCTCAGTCGGCACCTAGGGAAACCCAGTAAACTTATAAATTGTTTAAAACTAGACTGCTAGGGAAATTCAGAATGGGGTGACTTGTGGGATTGTCACTGAGTTCTGTTACCCAGAACCCTTTGCAATCCTCAAAATGTGGCAAAAAAACACTTTTCCCTCAAATTTCGGTGCTGAAAAGTTCTGGAATATGACAGAAGCCACAAACTTCCTTCCACCCAGCATTCCACCACATCTCCCAATAAAAATGGTACCTCACTTGTCTGGTTAGGCCCAGTGACCGTGGCAGGAAATGACCCAAAACACAACGTGGACACTTCACATTTCCTCAAAGAAAACTGACCTGTTTTTGTTGCAATGTCCCTAGCTGTGGATTTTGGCCTCTAGGTCAGCCGGCACCTAGAGAAACCTAGCAAACCTGTACATTTTTTAAAACTAGACTCCTAGGGAAGTTCAAAATGGGGTGACTTTTGGGACTCTCTGTGAGTTCTGTTATCCAGAATCCTTTGAAAACCTCAAAACTTGGCAAAAAAAACACCTTTTTCTCACATTTCAGTGTGGCAAAGTTCTGGAATTTGGGGAAAGCCACAAACTTCCTTCCACCCAGCATTCCCCCACATCTTCCGATAAAAATGGTACGTCACTTGTGTGGTTAGGCCCAGTGCCCGTGACAGGAAATGACCCAAAACACAACATGGACACATCACATTTCCTCAAAGAAAACTGACCTGTTTTTGTTGCAAAGTGACTAGCTGTGGATTTTGGCCTCTAGGTCAGCCGGTACCTAGAGAAACCTAGCAAACCTATACATTTTTGAAAACTAGACTCATAGAGAAGTTCAGAATGGGGTGACTTGTGGGACTCTCGGTGAGTTCTGTTACCCAGAATCCTTTGAAAACCTCAAAATTTGGCCAAAAAATCATCTTTTCCTCACATTTCTGTGCTGCAAAGTTCTGGAATCTAGGGAAAGCCACAAACTTCCTTCCAGCCTGCATTCCCCTACATCTTCCGATGAAAATGGTACGTCACTTGTGTGGTTAGGCCCAGTGCCCATGACAGGAAATGACCCAAAACACAACATGGACACATCACATTTCCTCAAAGAAAACTGACCTGTTTTTTGCAAAGTGCCTAGCTGTGGATTTTGGCCTCTAGCTCAGCTGGCACCTAGGGAAACCAGCAAATGTATAATTTGTTTAAAACTAGACTCTAGGGAAATTCAGAATGGGGTGACTTGTGGGATTCTCACTGAGTTCTGTTACCCAGAATCCTTTGAAAACCTCAACATTTGGCAAAAAAAACACCTTTTCCTCACATTTCAGTGCTGCAAAGTTCTGGAATCTGGGGAGAGCCACAAACTTCCTTCCACCCAGCATTCCCCCACATCTTTTGATAAAAATGGTACCTCACTTGTGTGGGTAGGCCCAGTGCCCGTGACAGGAAATGCCCCAAAACACAACGTGGACACATCACATTTTCCGAAGGAAAACTGACCTGTTTTTTGCAAAGTGCCTAGCTGTGGATTTTGACCTCTAGCTCAGCCGGCATCTACGGAAACCTATCAAATGTATACATTTTTGAAAACTAGACACCTAGGGGAATTCAGAATGGGGTGACTTGTGGGGCTCTCATGAGGTTCTGTTACCCATAATCCTTTGCAATCCTCAAAATGTGGCAAAAAAACACTTTTTCCTCTAATTTCGGTGTTGCAAAGTTCTGGAATCTGACGGAAGCCACAAACTTCCTTCCACCCAACATTCCCCCACATCTCCCGATACAAATGGCACCTCACTTGTGTGGTTAGGCCCAGTGCCCGTGACAGGAAATGACCCAAAACACTACGTAGACACATCACATTTCCTCAAAGAAAACTGATCTGTTTTTTGCAAAGTGCCTAGCTGTGGATTTTGGCCTTTAGTTCAGCAGGTACCTAGAGATACCTAGCAAACCTATACATTTTTTAAAACTAGACTCCTAGGGGAATTCAGAATGGGGAGACTTGTGGGACTCTCACTGAGTTCTGTTCCCCAGAATCCTTTGAAAACCTCAAAAGGTGGCAAAAAAACACATTTCCCTCACATTTCAGTGCTGCAAAGTTCTGGAATCTGGGGAAAGCCACAAACTTTCTTCCACCCAGTATTCCCCCACATCTTCCATTAAAAATGGTACCTCACTTGTGTGTGTACGCTCAGTGCCCGTGACAGGAAATACCCCAAAACACAACGTGGACACATCACATTTTCCCAAAGAAAATGGGTATTTTCTTTGCAAAGTGCCTAGCTGTGGATTTTTGCATCTTGCTCAGCAGGCACCTAGGAAACCTCACAAACTTATACATTTTTTAAAACTAGGCACCTGGGGAATTCAGAATCGGGTGACTTGTGGTGCTCTCGTTGAGATCTCTTACCCGGAATCCTTTGCAAACCTCAACATTTGACAAAAACACTTTTTCCTCAAATTTCAGTGCTGCAAAGTTCTGGAATCTGAGGGGAGCCACAAACTACATTCCACCCAGTATTCCTGCACATCTCCCGATAAAAATGGTACCTCACTTGTGTGGTTAGGCCCAGTGCCCGTGACAGGAAATGACCCAAAACACAACATAGACACATCATATTTCCTCAAAGAAAAATGACCTGCTTTTTGCAAAGTGCCTAGCTGTGGATTTTGGCCTCTAGGTCAGCCGGTACCTAGAGAAACCTAGCAAACCTATACATTTTTGAAAACTAGACTCATAGAGAAGTTCAGAATGGGGTGACTTGTGGGACTCTCGGTGAGTTCTGTTACCCAGAATCCTTTGAAAACCTCAAAATTTGGCCAAAAAATCATCTTTTCCTCACATTTCTGTGCTGCAAAGTTCTGGAATCTAGGGAAAGCCACAAACTTCCTTCCAGCCTGCATTCCCCTACATCTTCCGATGAAAATGGTACGTCACTTGTGTGGTTAGGCCCAGTGCCCATGACAGGAAATGACCCAAAACACAACATGGACACATCACATTTCCTCAAAGAAAACTGACCTGTTTTTTGCAAAGTGCCTAGCTGTGGATTTTGGCCTCTAGCTCAGCTGGCACCTAGGGAAACCAGCAAATGTATAATTTGTTTAAAACTAGACTCTAGGGAAATTCAGAATGGGGTGACTTGTGTGATTCTCACTGAGTTCTGTTACCCAGAATCCTTTGAAAACCAACATTTGGCAAAAAAAACACCCTTTCCTCACATTTCAGTGCTGCAAAGTTCTGGAATCTGGGGAGAGCCACAAACTTCCTTCCACCCAGCATTCCCCCACATCTTTTGATAAAAATGGTACCTCACTTGTGTGGGTAGGCCCAGTGCCCGTGACAGGAAATGCCCCAAAACACAACGTGGACACATCACATTTTCCGAAGGAAAACTGACCTGTTTTTTGCAAAGTGCCTAGCTGTGGATTTTGACCTCTAGCTCAGCCGGCATCTACGGAAACCTATCAAATGTATACATTTTTGAAAACTAGACACCTAGGGGAATTCAGAATGGGGTGACTTGTGGGGCTCTCATGAGGTTCTGTTACCCATAATCCTTTGCAATCCTCAAAATGTGGAAAAAAAAACACTTTTTCCTCTAATTTCGGTGCTGCAAAGTTCTGGAATCTGACGGAAGCCACAAACTTCCTTCCACCCAACATTCCCCCACATCTCCCGATACAAATGGCACCTCACTTGTCTGGTTAGGCCCAGTGACCGTGGCAGGAAATGACCCAAAACACAACGTGGACACTTCACATTTCCTCAAAGAAAACTGACCTGTTTTTGTTGCAAAGTGCCTAGCTGTGGATTTTGGCCTCTAGGTCAGCCGGCACCTAGAGAAACCTAGCAAACCTGTACATTTTTTAAAACTAGACTCCTAGGGAAGTTCAAAATGGGGTGACTTTTGGGACTCTCTGTGAGTTCTGTTATCCAGAATCCTTTGAAAACCTCAAAACTTGGCAAAAAAAACACCTTTTTCTCACATTTCAGTGTGGTAAAGTTCTGGAATTTGGGGAAAGCCACAAACTTCCTTCCACCCAGCATTCCCCCACATCTTCCGATAAAAATGGTACGTCACTTGTGTGGTTAGGCCCAGTGCCCGTGACAGGAAATGACCCAAAACACAACATGGACACATCACATTTCCTCAAAGAAAACTGACCTGTTTTTGTTGCAAAGTGACTAGCTGTGGATTTTGGCCTCTAGGTCAGCCGGTACCTAGAGAAACCTAGCAAACCTATACATTTTTGAAAACTAGACTCATAGAGAAGTTCAGAATGGGGTGACTTGTGGGACTCTCGGTGAGTTCTGTTACCCAGAATCCTTTGAAAACCTCAAAATTTGGCCAAAAAATCATCTTTTCCTCACATTTCTGTGCTGCAAAGTTCTGGAATCTAGGGAAAGCCACAAACTTCCTTCCAGCCTGCATTCCCCTACATCTTCCGATGAAAATGGTACGTCACTTGTGTGGTTAGGCCCAGTGCCCATGACAGGAAATGACCCAAAACACAACATGGACACATCACATTTCCTCAAAGAAAACTGACCTGTTTTTTGCAAAGTGCCTAGCTGTGGATTTTGGCCTCTAGCTCAGCTGGCACCTAGGGAAACCAGCAAATGTATAATTTGTTTAAAACTAGACTCTAGGGAAATTCAGAATGGGGTGACTTGTGGGATTCTCACTGAGTTCTGTTACCCAGAATCCTTTGAAAACCTCAACATTTGGCAAAAAAAACACCTTTTCCTCACATTTCAGTGCTGCAAAGTTCTGGAATCTGGGGAGAGCCACAAACTTCCTTCCACCCAGCATTCCCCCACATCTTTTGATAAAAATGGTACCTCACTTGTGTGGGTAGGCCCAGTGCCCGTGACAGGAAATGCCCCAAAACACAACGTGGACACATCACATTTTCCAAAGGAAAACTGACCTGTTTTTTGCAAAGTGCCTAGCTGTGGATTTTGACCTCTAGCTCAGCCGGCATCTACGGAAACCCATCAAATGTATACATTTTTGAAAACTAGACACGTAGGGGAATTCAGAATGGGGTGACTTGTGGGGCTCTCATGAGGTTCTGTTACCCATAATCCTTTACAATCCTCAAAATGTGGCAAAAAAACACTTTTTCCTCTAATTTCGGTTCTGCAAAGTTCTGGAATCTGACGGAAGCCACAAACTTCCTTCCACCCAACATTCCCCCACATCTCCCGATACAAATGGCACCTCACTTGTGTGGTTAGGCCCAGTGCCCGTGACAGGAAATGACCCAAAACACTACGTAGACACATCACATTTCCTCAAAGAAAACTGATCTGTTTTTTGCAAAGTGCCTAGCTGTGGATTTTGGCCTCTAGTTCAGCAGGTACCTAGAGATACCTAGCAAACCTATACATTTTTTTAAACTAGACTCCTAGGGAAATTCAGAATGGGGAGACTTGTGGGACTCTCACTGAGTTCTGTTCCCCAGAATCCTTTGAAAACCTCAAAAGGTGGCAAAAAAACACATTTCCCTCACATTTCAGTGCTGCAAAGTTCTGGAATCTGGGGAAAGCCACAAACTTCCTTCCACCCAGTATTCCCCCACATCTTCCATTAAAAATGGTACCTCACTTGTGTGTGTACGCTCAGTGCCCGTGACAGGAAATACCCCAAAACACAACGTGGACACATCACATTTTCCCAAAGAAAATGGGTATTTTCTTTGCAAAGTGCCTAGCTGTGGATTTTTGCATCTTGCTCAGCAGGCACCCAGGAAACCTCACAAACTTATACATTTTTTAAAACTAGGCACCTGGGGAATTCAGAATCGGGTGACTTGTGGTGCTCTCGTTGAGTTCTCTTACCCGGAATCCTTTGCAAACCTCAACATTTGACCAAAACACTTTTTCCTCTAATTTCAGTGCTGCAAAGTTCTGGAATCTGAGGGGAGCCACAAACTTCCTTCCAACCAGCATTCCTGCACATCTCCCGATAAAAATGGTACCTCACTTGTGTGGTTAGGCCTAGTGCCCGTGGCAGGAAATGACCCAAGACACAACGTAGACACATCACATTTTCCCAAAGAAAATGGACATGTTTTTTTGCAAAGTGCCTAGCTGTGGATTTTGGCATCTAGCTCATCCAGCACCTAGGAAAGCTCACAAACCTATACATTTTTTTAAACTAGACACCTAGGGGAATTCAGAATGGGGTGACTTGTGGGACTCTCACTGAGTTCTGTTACCCAGAATCCTTTGAAAACCTCAACATTTGGCAATAAAAACACCTTTTCCTCATATTTCAGTGCTGCAAAGTTCTGGAATCTGGGGAAAGCCACAAACTTCCTTCCACCCAGCATTCCCCCACATTTCCAGATAAAAATGGTACCTCACTGGTGTGAATGGGCTCAGTGCCTGCGACAGGAAATGCCCCAAAACACAACGTGGACAAATCACATTTTCCCAAAGAAAACTGACCTGTTTTTTGGAAAGTGCTTAGCTGTGGATTTTGGCCTCTAGCTCAGTCGGCACCTAGGGAAACCCAGTAAACTTATAAATTGTTTAAAACTAGACTGCTAGGGAAATTCAGAATGGGGTGACTTGTGGGATTGTCACTGAGTTCTGTTACCCAGAACCCTTTGCAATCCTCAAAATGTGGCAAAAAAACACTTTTCCCTCAAATTTCGGTGCTGAAAAGTTCTGGAATATGACAGAAGCCACAAACTTCCTTCCACCCAGCATTCCCCCACATCTCCCAATAAAAATGGTACCTCACTTGTCTGGTTAGGCCCAGTGACCGTGGCAGGAAATGACCCAAAACACAACGTGGACACTTCACATTTCCTCAAAGAAAACGGACCTGTTTTTGTTGCAATGTCCCTAGCTGTGGATTTTGGCCTCTAGGTCAGCCGGCACCTAGAGAAACCTAGCAAACCTGTACATTTTTTAAAACTAGACTCCTAGGGAAGTTCAAAATGGGGTGACTTTTGGGACTCTCTGTGAGTTCTGTTATCCAGAATCCTTTGAAAACCTCAAAACTTGGCAAAAAAAACACCTTTTTCTCACATTTCAGTGTGGCAAAGTTCTGGAATTTGGGGAAAGCCACAAACTTCCTTCCACCCAGCATTCCCCCACATCTTCCGATAAAAATGGTACGTCACTTGTGTGGTTAGGCCCAGTGCCCGTGACAGGAAATGACCCAAAACACAACATGGACACATCACATTTCCTCAAAGAAAACTGACCTGTTTTTGTTGCAAAGTGACTAGCTGTGGATTTTGGCCTCTAGGTCAGCCGGTACCTAGAGAAACCTAGCAAACCTATACATTTTTGAAAACTAGACTCATAGAGAAGTTCAGAATGGGGTGACTTGTGGGACTCTCGGTGAGTTCTGTTACCCAGAATCCTTTGAAAACCTCAAAATTTGGCCAAAAAATCATCTTTTCCTCACATTTCTGTGCTGCAAAGTTCTGGAATCTAGGGAAAGCCACAAACTTCCTTCCAGCCTGCATTCCCCTACATCTTCCGATGAAAATGGTACGTCACTTGTGTGGTTAGGCCCAGTGCCCATGACAGGAAATGACCCAAAACACAACATGGACACATCACATTTCCTCAAAGAAAACTGACCTGTTTTTTGCAAAGTGCCTAGCTGTGGATTTTGGCCTCTAGCTCAGCTGGCACCTAGGGAAACCAGCAAATGTATAATTTGTTTAAAACTAGACTCTAGGGAAATTCAGAATGGGGTGACTTGTGGGATTCTCACTGAGTTCTGTTACCCAGAATCCTTTGAAAACCTCAACATTTGGCAAAAAAAACACCTTTTCCTCACATTTCAGTGCTGCAAAGTTCTGGAATCTGGGGAGAGCCACAAACTTCCTTCCACCCAGCATTCCCCCACATCTTTTGATAAAAATGGTACCTCACTTGTGTGGGTAGGCCCAGTGCCCGTGACAGGAAATGCCCCAAAACACAACGTGGACACATCACATTTTCCGAAGGAAAACTGACCTGTTTTTTGCAAAGTGCCTAGCTGTGGATTTTGACCTCTAGCTCAGCCGGCATCTACGGAAACCTATCAAATGTATACATTTTTGAAAACTAGACACCTAGGGGAATTCAGAATGGGGTGACTTGTGGGGCTCTCATGAGGTTCTGTTACCCATAATCCTTTGCAATCCTCAAAATGTGGCAAAAAAACACTTTTTCCTCTAATTTCGGTTCTGCAAAGTTCTGGAATCTGACGGAAGCCACAAACTTCCTTCCACCCAACATTCCCCCACATCTCCCGATACAAATGGCACCTCACTTGTGTGGTTAGGCCCAGTGCCCGTGACAGGAAATGACCCAAAACACTACGTAGACACATCACATTTCCTCAAAGAAAACTGATCTGTTTTTTGCAAAGTGCCTAGCTGTGGATTTTGGCCTTTAGTTCAGCAGGTACCTAGAGATACCTAGCAAACCTATACATTTTTTTAAACTAGACTCCTAGGGGAATTCAGAATGGGGAGACTTGTGGGACTCTCACTGAGTTCTGTTCCCCAGAATCCTTTGAAAACCTCAAAAGGTGGCAAAAAAACACATTTCCCTCACATTTCAGTGCTGCAAAGTTCTGGAATCTGGGGAAAGCCACAAACTTCCTTCCACCCAGTATTCCCCCACATCTTCCATTAAAAATGGTACCTCACTTGTGTGTGTACGCTCAGTGCCCGTGACAGGAAATACCCCAAAACACAACGTGGACACATCACATTTTCCCAAAGAAAATTGGTATTTTCTTTGCAAAGTGCCTAGCTGTGGATTTTTGCATCTTGCTCAGCAGGCACCTAGGAAACCTCACAAACTTATACATTTTTTAAAACTAGGCACCTGGGGAATTCAGAATCGGGTGACTTGTGGTGCTCTCGTTGAGATCTCTTACCCGGAATCCTTTGCAAACCTCAACATTTGACAAAAACACTTTTTCCTCAAATTTCAGTGCTGCAAAGTTCTGGAATCTGAGGGGAGCCACAAACTACATTCCACCCAGTATTCCTGCACATCTCCCGATAAAAATGGTACCTCACTTGTGTGGTTAGGCCCAGTGCCCGTGACAGGAAATGACCCAAAACACAACATAGACACATCATATTTCCTCAAAGAAAAATGACCTGCTTTTTGCAAAGTGCCTAGCTGTGGATTTTGGCCTCTAGGTCAGCCGGTACCTAGAGAAACCTAGCAAACCTATACATTTTTGAAAACTAGACTCATAGAGAAGTTCAGAATGGGGTGACTTGTGGGACTCTCGGTGAGTTCTGTTACCCAGAATCCTTTGAAAACCTCAAAATTTGGCCAAAAAATCATCTTTTCCTCACATTTCTGTGCTGCAAAGTTCTGGAATCTAGGGAAAGCCACAAACTTCCTTCCAGCCTGCATTCCCCTACATCTTCCGATGAAAATGGTACGTCACTTGTGTGGTTAGGCCCAGTGCCCATGACAGGAAATGACCCAAAACACAACATGGACACATCACATTTCCTCAAAGAAAACTGACCTGTTTTTTGCAAAGTGCCTAGCTGTGGATTTTGGCCTCTAGCTCAGCTGGCACCTAGGGAAACCAGCAAATGTATAATTTGTTTAAAACTAGACTCTAGGGAAATTCAGAATGGGGTGACTTGTGGGATTCTCACTGAGTTCTGTTACCCAGAATCCTTTGAAAACCAACATTTGGCAAAAAAAACACCCTTTCCTCACATTTCAGTGCTGCAAAGTTCTGGAATCTGGGGAGAGCCACAAACTTCCTTCCACCCAGCATTCCCCCACATCTTTTGATAAAAATGGTACCTCACTTGTGTGGTTAGGCCCAGTGCCCGTGACAGGAAATGCCCCAAAACACAACGTGGACACATCACATTTTCCGAAGGAAAACTGACCTGTTTTTTGCAAAGTGCCTAGCTGTGGATTTTGACCTCTAGCTCAGCCGGCATCTACGGAAACCTATCAAATGTATACATTTTTGAAAACTAGACACCTAGGGGAATTCAGAATGGGGTGACTTGTGGGGCTCTCATGAGGTTCTGTTACCCATAATCCTTTGCAATCCTCAAAATGTGGAAAAAAAAACACTTTTTCCTCTAATTTCGGTGCTGCAAAGTTCTGGAATCTGACGGAAGCCACAAACTTCCTTCCACCCAACATTCCCCCACATCTCCCGATACAAATGGCACCTCACTTGTCTGGTTAGGCCCAGTGACCGTGGCAGGAAATGACCCAAAACACAACGTGGACACTTCACATTTCCTCAAAGAAAACTGACCTGTTTTTGTTGCAAAGTGCCTAGCTGTGGATTTTGGCCTCTAGGTCAGCCGGCACCTAGAGAAACCTAGCAAACCTGTACATTTTTTAAAACTAGACTCCTAGGGAAGTTCAAAATGGGGTGACTTTTGGGACTCTCTGTGAGTTCTGTTATCCAGAATCCTTTGAAAACCTCAAAACTTGGCAAAAAAAACACCTTTTTCTCACATTTCAGTGTGGTAAAGTTCTGGAATTTGGGGAAAGCCACAAACTTCCTTCCACCCAGCATTCCCCCACATCTTCCGATAAAAATGGTACGTCACTTGTGTGGTTAGGCCCAGTGCCCGTGACAGGAAATGACCCAAAACACAACATGGACACATCACATTTCCTCAAAGAAAACTGACCTGTTTTTGTTGCAAAGTGACTAGCTGTGGATTTTGGCCTCTAGGTCAGCCGGTACCTAGAGAAACCTAGCAAACCTATACATTTTTGAAAACTAGACTCATAGAGAAGTTCAGAATGGGGTGACTTGTGGGACTCTCGGTGAGTTCTGTTACCCAGAATCCTTTGAAAACCTCAAAATTTGGCCAAAAAATCATCTTTTCCTCACATTTCTGTGCTGCAAAGTTCTGGAATCTAGGGAAAGCCACAAACTTCCTTCCAGCCTGCATTCCCCTACATCTTCCGATGAAAATGGTACGTCACTTGTGTGGTTTAGGCCCAGTGCCCATGACAGGAAATGACCCAAAACACAACATGGACACATCACATTTCCTCAAAGAAAACTGACCTGTTTTTTGCAAAGTGCCTAGCTGTGGATTTTGGCCTCTAGCTCAGCTGGCACCTAGGGAAACCAGCAAATGTATAATTTGTTTAAAACTAGACTCTAGGGAAATTCAGAATGGGGTGACTTGTGGGATTCTCACTGAGTTCTGTTACCCAGAATCCTTTGAAAACCTCAACATTTGGCAAAAAAAACACCTTTTCCTCACATTTCAGTGCTGCAAAGTTCTGGAATCTGGGGAGAGCCACAAACTTCCTTCCACCCAGCATTCCCCCACATCTTTTGATAAAAATGGTACCTCACTTGTGTGGGTAGGCCCAGTGCCCGTGACAGGAAATGCCCCAAAACACAACGTGGACACATCACATTTTCCGAAGGAAAACTGACCTGTTTTTTGCAAAGTGCCTAGCTGTGGATTTTGACCTCTAGCTCAGCCGGCATCTACGGAAACCTATCAAATGTATACATTTTTGAAAACTAGACACCTAGGGGAATTCAGAATGGGGTGACTTGTGGGGCTCTCATGAGGTTCTGTTACCCATAATCCTTTGCAATCCTTAAAATGTGGCAAAAAAACACTTTTTCCTCTAATTTCGGTGCTGCAAAGTTCTGGAATCTGACGGAAGCCACGAACTTCCTTCCACCCAACATTCCCCCACATCTCCCGATACAAATGGCACCTCACTTGTGTGGTTAGGCCCAGTGCCCGTGACAGGAAATGACCCAAAACACTACGTAGACACATCACATTTCCTCAAAGAAAACTGATCTGTTTTTTGCAAAGTGCCTAGCTGTGGATTTTGGCCTCTAGTTCAGCAGGTACCTAGAGATACCTAGCAAACCTATACATTTTTTTAAACTAGACTCCTAGGGAAATTCAGAATGGGGAGACTTGTGGGACTCTCACTGAGTTCTGTTCCCCAGAATCCTTTGAAAACCTCAAAAGGTGGCAAAAAAACACATTTCCCTCACATTTCAGTGCTGCAAAGTTCTGGAATCTGGGGAAAGCCACAAACTTCCTTCCACCCAGTATTCCCCCACATCTTCCATTAAAAATGGTACCTCACTTGTGTGTGTACGCTCAGTGCCCGTGACAGGAAATACCCCAAAACACAACGTGGACACATCACATTTTCCCAAAGAAAATGGGTATTTTCTTTGCAAAGTGCCTAGCTGTGGATTTTTGCATCTTGCTCAGCAGGCACCTAGGAAACCTCACAAACGTATACATTTTTTAAAACTAGGCACCTGGGGAATTCAGAATCGGGTGACTTGTGGTGCTCTCGTTGAGTTCTCTTACCCGGAATCCTTTGCAAACCTCAACATTTGACCAAAACACTTTTTCCTCTAATTTCAGTGCTGCAAAGTTCTGGAATCTGAGGGGAGCCACAAACTTCCTTCCAACCAGCATTCCTGCACATCTCCCGATAAAAATGGTACCTCACTTGTGTGGTTAGGCCTAGTGCCCGTGGCAGGAAATGACCCAAGACACAACGTAGACACATCACATTTTCCCAAAGAAAATGGACATGTTTTTTTGCAAAGTGCCTAGCTGTGGATTTTGGCATCTAGCTCATCCAGCACCTAGGAAAGCTCACAAACCTATACATTTTTTTAAACTAGACACCTAGGGGAATTCAGAATGGGGTGACTTGTGGGACTCTCACTGAGTTCTGTTACCCAGAATCCTTTGAAAACCTCAACATTTGGCAATAAAAACACCTTTTCCTCATATTTCAGTGCTGCAAAGTTCTGGAATCTGGGGAAAGCCACAAACTTCCTTCCACCCAGCATTCCCCCACATTTCCAGATAAAAATGGTACCTCACTGGTGTGAATGGGCTCAGTGCCTGCGACAGGAAATGCCCCAAAACACAACGTGGACACATCACATTTTCCCAAAGAAAACTGACCTGTTTTTTGGAAAGTGCTTAGCTGTGGATTTTGGCCTCTAGCTCAGTCGGCACCTAGGGAAACCCAGTAAACTTATAAATTGTTTAAAACTAGACTGCTAGGGAAATTCAGAATGGGGTGACTTGTGGGATTGTCACTGAGTTCTGTTACCCAGAACCCTTTGCAATCCTCAAAATGTGGCAAAAAAAACACTTTTCCCTCAAATTTCGGTGCTGAAAAGTTCTGGAATATGACAGAAGCCACAAACTTCCTTCCACCCAGCATTCCCCCACATCTCCCAATAAAAATGGTACCTCACTTGTCTGGTTAGGCCCAGTGACCGTGGCAGGAAATGACCCAAAACACAACGTGGACACTTCACATTTCCTCAAAGAAAACTGACCTGTTTTTGTTGCAATGTCCCTAGCTGTGGATTTTGGCCTCTAGGTCAGCCGGCACCTAGAGAAACCTAGCAAACCTGTACATTTTTTAAAACTAGACTCCTAGGGAAGTTCAAAATGGGGTGACTTTTGGGACTCTCTGTGAGTTCTGTTATCCAGAATCCTTTGAAAACCTCAAAACTTGGCAAAAAAAACACCTTTTTCTCACATTTCAGTGTGGCAAAGTTCTGGAATTTGGGGAAAGCCACAAACTTCCTTCCACCCAGCATTCCCCCACATCTTCCGATAAAAATGGTACGTCACTTGTGTGGTTAGGCCCAGTGCCCGTGACAGGAAATGACCCAAAACACAACATGGACACATCACATTTCCTCAAAGAAAACTGACCTGTTTTTGTTGGAAAGTGACTAGCTGTGGATTTTGGCCTCTAGGTCAGCCGGGTACCTAGAGAAACCTAGCAAACCTATACATTTTTGAAAACTAGACTCATAGAGAAGTTCAGAATGGGGTGACTTGTGGGACTCTCGGTGAGTTCTGTTACCCAGAATCCTTTGAAAACCTCAAAATTTGGCCAAAAAATCATCTTTTCCTCACATTTCTGTGCTGCAAAGTTCTGGAATCTAGGGAAAGCCACAAACTTCCTTCCAGCCTGCATTCCCCTACATCTTCCGATGAAAATGGTACGTCACTTGTGTGGTTAGGCCCAGTGCCCATGACAGGAAATGACCCAAAACACAACATGGACACATCACATTTCCTCAAAGAAAACTGACCTGTTTTTTGCAAAGTGCCTAGCTGTGGATTTTGGCCTCTAGCTCAGCTGGCACCTAGGGAAACCAGCAAATGTATAATTTGTTTAAAACTAGACTCTAGGGAAATTCAGAATGGGGTGACTTGTGGGATTCTCACTGAGTTCTGTTACCCAGAATCCTTTGAAAACCTCAACATTTGTCAAAAAAAACACCTTTTCCTCACATTTCAGTGCTGCAAAGTTCTGGAATCTGGGGAGAGCCACAAACTTCCTTCCACCCAGCATTCCCCCACATCTTTTGATAAAAATGGTACCTCACTTGTGTGGGTAGGCCCAGTGCCCGTGACAGGAAATGCCCCAAAACACAACGTGGACACATCACATTTTCCGAAGGAAAACTGACCTGTTTTTTGCAAAGTGCCTAGCTGTGGATTTTGACCTCTAGCTCAGCCGGCATCTACGGAAACCTATCAAATGTATACATTTTTGAAAACTAGACACCTAGGGGAATTCAGAATGGGGTGACTTGTGGGGCTCTCATGAGGTTCTGTTACCCATAATCCTTTGCAATCCTCAAAATGTGGCAAAAAAACACTTTTTCCTCTAATTTCGGTGTTGCAAAGTTCTGGAATCTGACGGAAGCCACAAACTTCCTTCCACCCAACATTCCCCCACATCTCCCGATACAAATGGCACCTCACTTGTGTGGTTAGGCCCAGTGCCCGTGACAGGAAATGACCCAAAACACTACGTAGACACATCACATTTCCTCAAAGAAAACTGATCTGTTTTTTGCAAAGTGCCTAGCTGTGGATTTTGGCCTTTAGTTCAGCAGGTACCTAGAGATACCTAGCAAACCTATACATTTTTTAAAACTAGACTCCTAGGGGAATTCAGAATGGGGAGACTTGTGGGACTCTCACTGAGTTCTGTTCCCCAGAATCCTTTGAAAACCTCAAAAGGTGGCAAAAAAACACATTTCCCTCACATTTCAGTGCTGCAAAGTTCTGGAATCTGGGGAAAGCCACAAACTTCCTTCCACCCAGTATTCCCCCACATCTTCCATTAAAAATGGTACCTCACTTGTGTGTGTACGCTCAGTGCCCGTGACAGGAAATACCCCAAAACACAACGTGGACACATCACATTTTCCCAAAGAAAATGGGTATTTTCTTTGCAAAGTGCCTAGCTGTGGATTTTTGCATCTTGCTCAGCAGGCACCTAGGAAACCTCACAAACTTATACATTTTTTAAAACTAGGCACCTGGGGAATTCAGAATCGGGTGACTTGTGGTGCTCTCGTTGAGATCTCTTACCCGGAATCCTTTGCAAACCTCAACATTTGACAAAAACACTTTTTCCTCAAATTTCAGTGCTGCAAAGTTCTGGAATCTGAGGGGAGCCACAAACTACATTCCACCCAGTATTCCTGCACATCTCCCGATAAAAATGGTACCTCACTTGTGTGGTTAGGCCCAGTGCCCGTGACAGGAAATGACCCAAAACACAACATAGACACATCATATTTCCTCAAAGAAAAATGACCTGCTTTTTGCAAAGTGCCTAGCTGTGGATTTTGGCCTCTAGGTCAGCCGGGTACCTAGAGAAACCTAGCAAACCTATACATTTTTTAAAACTAGACTCATAGAGAAGTTCAGAATGGGGTGACTTGTGGGACTCTCGGTGAGTTCTGTTATCCAGAATCCTTTGAAAACCTCAAAATTTGGCCAAAAAATCATCTTTTCCTCACATTTCTTTGCTGCAAAGTTCTGGAATCTAGGGAAAGCCACAAACTTCCTTCCAGCCTGCATTCCCCTACATCTTCCGATGAAAATGGTATGTCACTTGTGTGGTTAGGCCCAGTGCCCATGACAGGAAATGACCCAAAACACAACATGGACACATCACATTTCCTCAAAGAAAACTGACCTGTTTTTTGCAAAGTGCCTAGCTGTGGATTTTGGCCTCTAGGTCAGCTGGCACCTAGGGAAACCAGCAAATGTATAATTTGTTTAAAACTAGACTCTAGGGAAATTCAGAATGGGGTGACTTGTGGGATTCTCACTGAGTTCTGTTACCCAGAATCCTTTGAAAACCTCAACATTTGGCAAAAAAAACACCTTTTCCTCACATTTCAGTGCTGCAAAGTTCTGGAATATGGGGAGAGCCACAAACTTCCTTCCACCCAGCATTCCCCCACATCTTTTGATAAAAATGGTACCTCACTTGTGTGGGTAGGCCCAGTGCCCGTGACAGGAAATGCCCCAAAACACAACGTGGACACATCACATTTTCCAAAGGAAAACTGACCTGTTTTTTGCAAAGTGCCTAGCTGTGGATTTTGACCTCTAGCTCAGCCGGCATCTACGGAAACCCATCAAATGTATACATTTTTGAAAACTAGACACGTAGGGGAATTCAGAATGGGGGGACTTGTGGGGCTCTCATGAGGTTCTGTTACCCATAATCCTTTACAATCCTCAAAATGTGGCAAAAAAAACACTTTTTCCTCTAATTTCGGTTCTGCAAAGTTCTGGAATCTGACGGAAGCCACAAACTTCCTTCCACCCAACATTCCCCCACATCTCCCGATACAAATGGCACCTCACTTGTGTGGTTAGGCCCAGTGCCCGTGACAGGAAATGACCCAAAACACTACGTAGACACATCACATTTCCTCAAAGAAAACTGATCTGTTTTTTGCAAAGTGCCTAGCTGTGGATTTTGGCCTTTAGTTCAGCAGGTACCTAGAGATACCTAGCAAACCTATACATTTTTTAAAACTAGACTCCTAGGGAAATTCAGAATGGGGAGACTTGTGGGACTCTCACTGAGTTCTGTTCCCCAGAATCCTTTGAAAACCTCAAAAGGTGGCAAAAAAACACATTTCCCTCACATTTCAGTGCTGCAAAGTTCTGGAATCTGGGGAAAGCCACAAACTTCCTTCCACCCAGTATTCCCCCACATCTTCCATTAAAAATGGTACCTCACTTGTGTGTGTACGCTCAGTGCCCGTGACAGGAAATACCCCAAAACACAACGTGGACACATCACATTTTCCCAAAGAAAATGGGTATTTTCTTTGCAATGTGCCTAGCTGTGGATTTTTGCATCTTGCTCAGCAGGCACCTAGGAAACCTCACAAACTTATACATTTTTTAAAACTAGGCACCTGGGGAATTCAGAATCGGGTGACTTGTGGTGCTCTCGTTGAGATCTCTTACCCGGAATCCTTTGCAAACCTCAACATTTGACAAAAACACTTTTTCCTCAAATTTCAGTGCTGCAAAGTTCTGGAATCTGAGGGGAGCCACAAACTACATTCCACCCAGTATTCCTGCACATCTCCCGATAAAAATGGTACCTCACTTGTGTGGTTAGGCCCAGTGCCCGTGACAGGAAATGACCCAAAACACAACATAGACACATCATATTTCCTCAATGAAAAATGACCTGCTTTTTGCAAAGTGCCTAGCTGTGGATTTTGGCCTCTAGGTCAGCCGGTACCTAGAGAAACCTAGCAAACCTATACATTTTTTAAAACTAGACTCATAGAGAAGTTCAGAATGGGGTGACTTGTGGGACTCACGGTGAGTTCTGTTATCCAGAATCCTTTGAAAACCTCAAAATTTGGCCAAAAAATCATCTTTTCCTCACATTTCTGTGCTGCAAAGTTCTGGAATCTAGGGAAAGCCACAAACTTCCTTCTAGCCTGCATTCCCCTACATCTTCCGATGAAAATGGTACGTCACTTGTGTGGTTAGGCCCAGTGCCCATGACAGGAAATGACCCAAAACACAACATGGACACATCACATTTCCTCAAAGAAAACTGACCTGTTTTTTGCAAAGTGCCTAGCTGTGGATTTTGGCCTCTAGGTCAGCTGGCACCTAGGGAAACCAGCAAATGTATAATTTGTTTAAAACTAGACTCTAGGGAAATTCAGAATGGGGTGACTTGTGGGATTCTCACTGAGTTCTGTTACCCAGAATCCTTTGAAAACCTCAACATTTGGCAAAAAAAACACCTTTTCCTCACATTTCAGTGCTGCAAAGTTCTGGAATCTGGGGAGAGCCACAAACTTCCTTCCACCCAGCATTCCCCCACATCTTTTGATAAAAATGGTACCTCACTTGTGTGGGTAGGCCCAGTGCCCGTGACAGGAAATGCCCCAAAACACAACGTGGACACATCACATTTTCCAAAGGAAAACTGACCTGTTTTTTGCAAAGTGCCTAGCTGTGGATTTTGACCTCTAGCTCAGCCGGCATCTACGGAAACCCATCAAATGTATACATTTTTGAAAACTAGACACGTAGGGGAATTCAGAATGGGGTGACTTGTGGGGCTCTCATGAGGTTCTGTTACCCATAATCCTTTACAATCCTCAAAATGTGGCAAAAAAAACACTTTTTCCTCTAATTTCGGTTCTGCAAAGTTCTGGAATCTGACGGAAGCCACAAACTTCCTTCCACCCAACATTCCCCCACATCTCCCGATACAAATGGCACCTCACTTGTGTGGTTAGGCCCAGTGCCAGTGACAGGAAATGACCCAAAACACTACGTAGACACATCACATTTCCTCAAAGAAAACTGATCTGTTTTTTGCAAAGTGCCTAGCTGTGGATTTTGGCCTTTAGTTCAGCAGGTACCTAGAGATACCTAGCAAACCTATACATTTTTTAAAACTAGACTCCTAGGGAAATTCAGAATGGGGAGACTTGTGGGACTCTCACTGAGTTCTGTTCCCCAGAATCCTTTGAAAACCTCAAAAGGTGGCAAAAAAACACATTTCCCTCACATTTCAGTGCTGCAAAGTTCTGGAATCTGGGGAAAGCCACAAACTTCCTTCCACCCAGTATTCCCCCACATCTTCCATTAAAAATGGTACCTCACTTGTGTGTGTACGCTCAGTGCCCGTGACAGGAAATACCCCAAAACACAACGTGGACACATCACATTTTCCCAAAGAAAATGGGTATTTTCTTTGCAAAGTGCCTAGCTGTGGATTTTTGCATCTTGCTCAGCAGGCACCTAGGAAACCTCACAAACTTATACATTTTTTAAAACTAGGCACCTGGGGAATTCAGAATCGGGTGACTTGTGGTGCTCTCGTTGAGATCTCTTACCCGGAATCCTTTGCAAACCTCAACATTTGACAAAAACACTTTTTCCTCAAATTTCAGTGCTGCAAAGTTCTGGAATCTGAGGGGAGCCACAAACTACATTCCACCCAGTATTCCTGCACATCTCCCGATAAAAATGGTACCTCACTTGTGTGGTTAGGCCCAGTGCCCGTGACAGGAAATGACCCAAAACACAACATAGACACATCATATTTCCTCAAAGAAAAATGACCTGCTTTTTGCAAAGTGCCTAGCTGTGGATTTTGGCCTCTAGGTCAGCCGGTACCTAGAGAAACCTAGCAAACCTATACATTTTTTTAAACTAGACTCATAGAGAAGTTCAGAATGGGGTGACTTGTGGGACTCACGGTGAGTTCTGTTATCCAGAATCCTTTGAAAACCTCAAAATTTGGCCAAAAAATCATCTTTTCCTCACATTTCTGTGCTGCAAAGTTCTGGAATCTAGGGAAAGCCACAAACTTCCTTCCAGCCTGCATTCCCCTATATCTTCCGATGAAAATGGTACGTCACTTGTGTGGTTAGGCCCAGTGCCCATGACAGGAAATGACCCAAAACACAACATGGACACATCACATTTCCTCAAAGAAAACTGACCTGTTTTTTGCAAAGTGCCTAGCTGTGGATTTTGGCCTCTAGCTCAGCTGGCACCTAGGGAAACCAGCAAATGTATAATTTGTTTAAAACTAGACTCTAGGGAAATTCAGAATGGGGTGACTTGTGGGATTCTCACTGAGTTCTGTTACCCAGAATCCTTTGAAAACCTCAACATTTGGCAAACAAAACACCTTTTCCTCACATTTCAGTGCTGCAAAGTTCTGGAATCTGGGGAGAGCCACAAACTTCCTTCCACCCAGCATTCCCCCACATCTTTTGATAAAAATGGTACCTCGCTTGTGTGGGTAGGCCCAGTGCCCGTGACAGGAAATGCCCCAAAACACAACGTGGACACATCACATTTTCCAAAGGAAAACTGACCTGTTTTTTGCAAAGTGCCTAGCTGTGGATTTTGACCTCTAGCTCAGCCGGCATCTACGGAAACCTATCAAATGTATACATATTTGAAAACTAGACACCTAGGGGAATTCAGAATGGGGTGACTTGTGGGGCTCTCATGAGGTTCTGTTACCCATAATCCTTTACAATCCTCAAAATGTGGCAAAAAAAACACTTTTTCCTCTAATTTCGGTGCTGCAAAGTTCTGGAATCTGACGGAAGCCACAAACTTCCTTCCACCCAACATTCCCCCACATCTCCCGATACAAATGGCACCTCACTTGTGTGGTTAGGCCCAGTGCCCGTGACAGGAAATGACCCAAAACACTACGTAGACACATCACATTTCCTCAAAGAAAACTGATCTGTTTTTTGCAAAGTGCCTAGCTGTGGATTTTGGCCTCTAGTTCAGCAGGTACCTAGAGATACCTAGCAAACCTATACATTTTTTAAAACTAGACTCCTAGGGAAATTCAGAATGGGGAGACTTGTGGGACTCTCACTGAGTTCTGTTCCCCAGAATCCTTTGAAAACCTCAAAAGGTGGCAAAAAAACACATTTCCCTCACATTTCAGTGCTGCAAAGTTCTGGAATCTGGGGAAAGCCACAAACTTCCTTCCACCCAGTATTCCCCCACATCTTCCATTAAAAATGGTACCTCACTTGTGTGTGTACGCTCAGTGCCCGTGACAGGAAATACCCCAAAACACAACGTGGACACATCACATTTTCCCAAAGAAAATGGGTATTTTCTTTGCAAAGTGCCTAGCTGTGGATTTTTGCATCTTGCTCAGCAGGCACCTAGGAAACCTCACAAACTTATACATTTTTTAAAACTAGGCACCTGGGGAATTCAGAATCGGGTGACTTGTGGTGCTCTCGTTGAGTTCTCTAACCCGGAATCCTTTGCAAACCTCAACATTTGACCAAAACACTTTTTCCTCTAATTTCAGTGCTGCAAAGTTCTGGAATCTGAGGGGAGCCACAAACTTCCTTCCAACCAGCATTCCTGCACATCTCCCGATAAAAATGGTACCTCACTTGTGTGGTTAGGCCCAGTGCCCGTGGCAGGAAATGACCCAAGACACAACATAGACACATCACATTTTCCCAAAGAAAATGGACATGTTTTTTTGCAAAGTGCCTAGCTGTGGATTTTGGCATCTAGCTCATCCAGCACCTAGGAAAGCTCACAAACCTATACATTTTTTTAAACTAGACACCTAGGGGAATTCAGAATGGGGTGACTTGTGGGACTCTCACTGAGTTCTGTTACCCAGAATCCTTTGAAAACCTCAAAATTTGGCAATAAAAACACCTTTTCCTCATATTTCAGTGCTGCAAAGTTCTGGAATCTGGGGAAAGCCACAAACTTCCTTCCACCCAGCATTCCCCCACATTTCCAGATAAAATGGTACCTCACTGGTGTGAATGGGCTCAGTGCCTGCGACAGGAAATGCCCCAAAACCCAACGTGGACACATCACATTTTCCCAAAGAAAACTGACCTGTTTTTTGGAAAGTGCTTAGCTGTGGATTTTGGCCTCTAGCTCAGTCGGCACCTAGGGAAACCCAGTAAACTTATAAATTGTTTAAAACTAGACTGCTAGGGAAATTCAGAATGGGGTGACTTGTGGGATTGTCACTGAGTTCTGTTACCCAGAACCCTTTGCAATCCTCAAAATGTGGCAAAAAAACACTTTTCCCTCAAATTTCGGTGCTGAAAAGTTCTGGAATATGACAGAAGCCACAAACTTCCTTCCACCCAGCATTCCCCCACATCTCCCAATAAAAATGGTACCTCACTTGTCTGGTTAGGCCCAGAGACTGTGGCAGTAAATGACCCAAAACACAACGTGGACACTTCACATTTCCTCAAAGAAAACTGACCTGTTTTTGTTGCAAAGTGCCTAGCTGTGGATTTTGGCCTCTAGGTCAGCCGGCACCTAGAGAAACCTAGCAAACCTGTACATTTTTTAAAACTAGACTCCTAGGGAAGTTCAAAATGGGGTGACTTTTGGGACTCTCTGTGAGTTCTGTTATCCAGAATCCTTTGAAAACCTCAAAACTTGGCAAAAAAAACACCTTTTTCTCACATTTCAGTGTGGCAAAGTTCTGGAATTTGGGGAAAGCCACAAACTTCCTTCCACCCAGCATTCCCCCACATCTTCCGATAAAAATGGTACGTTACTTGTGTGGTTAGGCCCAGTGCCCGTGACAGGAAATGACCCAAAACACAACATGGACACATCACATTTCCTCAAAGAAAACTGACCTGTTTTTGTTGCAAAGTGACTAGCTGTGGATTTTGGCCTCTAGGTCAGCCGGTACCTAGAGAAACCTAGCAAACCTATACATTTTTGAAAACTAGACTCATAGAGAAGTTCAGAATGGGGTGACTTGTGGGACTCTCGGTGAGTTCTGTTACCCAGAATCCTTTGAAAACCTCAAAATTTGGCCAAAAAATCATCTTTTCCTCACATTTCTGTGTTGCAAAGTTCTGGAATCTAGGGAAAGCCACAAACTTCCTTCCAGCCTGCATTCCCCTACATCTTCCGATGAAAATGGTACGTCACTTGTGTGGTTAGGCCCAGTGCCCATGACAGGAAATGATCCAAAACACAACATGGACACATCACATTTCCTCAAAGAAAACTGACCTGTTTTTTGCAAAGTGCCTAGCTGTGGATTTTGGCCTCTAGCTCAGATGGCACCTAGGGAAACCAGCAAATGTATAATTTGTTTAAAACTAGACTCTAGGGAAATTCAGAATGGGGTGACTTGTGGGATTCTCACTGAGTTCTGTTGCCCAGAATCCTTTGAAAACCTCAACATTTGGCAAAAAAAACACCTTTTCCTCACATTTCAGTGCTGCAAAGTTCTGGAATCTGGGGAGAGCCACAAACTTCCTTCAACCCAGCATTCCCCCACATCTTTTGATAAAAATGGTACCTCACTTGTGTGGATAGGCCCAGTGCCCGTGACAGGAAATGCCCGAAAACACAACGTGGACACATCACATTTTCCAAAGGAAAACTGACCTGTTTTTTGCAAAGTGCCTAGCTGTGGATTTTGACCTCTAGCTCAGCCGGCATCTACGGAAACCTATCAATGTATAAATTTTTTAAACAAGACACCTAGGGGAATTCAGAATGGGGTGACTTGTGGGGCTCTCATGAGGTTCTGTTACCCATAATCCTTTGCAATCCTCAAAATGTGGCAAAAAAACACTTTTTCCTCTAATTTCGGTGCTGCAAAGTTCTGGAATCTGACGGAAGCCACAAACTTCCTTCCACCCAACATTCCCCCACATCTCCCGATACAAATGGCACCTCACTTGTGTGGTTAGGCCCAGTGCCCGTGACAGGAAATGACCCAAAACACTACGTAGACACATCACATTTCCTCAAAGAAAACTGATCTGTTTTTTGCAAAGTGCCTAGCTGTGGAGTTTGGCCTCTAGTTCAGCAGGTACCTAGAGATACCTAGCAAACCTATACATTTTTTAAAACTAGACTCCTAGGGAAATTCAGAATGGGAGACTTGTGGGACTCTCACTGAGTTCTGTTCCCCAGAATCCTTTGAAAACCTCAAAAGGTGGCAAAAAAACACATTTCCCTCACATTTCAGTGCTGCAAAGTTCTGGAATCTGGGGAAAGCCACAAACTTCCTTCCACCCAGTATTCCCCCACATCTTCCATTAAAAATGGTACCTCACTTGTGTGTGTACGCTCAGTGCCCGTGACAGGAAATACCCCAAATCACAACGTGGACACATCACATTTTCCAAAGAAAATGGGTATTTTCTTTGCAAAGTGCCTAGCTGTGGATTTTTGCATCTTGCTCAGCAGGCACCTAGGAAACCTCACAAACTTATACATTTTTTAAAACTAGGCACCTGGGGAATTCAGAATCGAGTGACTTGTGGTGCTCTCGTTGAGTTCTCTTACCCGGAATCCTTTGCAAACCTCAACATTTGACAAAAACACTTTTTCCTCTAATTTCAGTGCTGCAAAGTTCTGGAATCTGAGGGGAGCCACAAACTTCCTTCCAACCAGCATTCCTGCACATCTCCCGATAAAAATGGTACCTCACTTGTGTGGTTAGGCCCAGTGCCCGTGGCAGGAAATGACCCAAGACACAACGTAGACACATCACATTTTCCCAAAGAAAATGGACATGTTTTTTTGCAAAGTGCCTAGCTGTGGATTTTGGCATCTAGCTCATCCAGCACCTAGGAAAGCTCACAAACCTATACATTTTTTTAAACTAGACACCTAGGGGAATTCAGAATGGGGTGACTTGTGGGACTCTCACTGAGTTCTGTTACCCAGAATCCTTTGAAAACCTCAAAATTTGGCAAAAAAAACACCTTTTTCTCACATTTCAGTGTGGCAAAGTTCTGGAATTTGGGGAAAGCCACAAACTACATTCCACCCAGTATTCCTGCACATCTCCCGATAAAAATGGTACCTCACTTGTGTGGTTAGGCCCAGTGCCCGTGACAGGAAATGACCCAAAACACAACATAGACACATCATATTTCCTCAAAGAAAAATGACCTGCTTTTTGCAAAGTGCCTAGCTGTGGATTTTGGCCTCTAGGTCAGCCGGTACCTAGAGAAACCTAGCAAACCTATACATTTTTTAAAACTAGACTCATAGAGAAGTTCAGAATGGGGTGACTTGTGGGACTCACGGTGAGTTCTGTTATCCAGAATCCTTTGAAAACCTCAAAATTTGGCCAAAAAATCATCTTTTCCTCACATTTCTGTGCTGCAAAGTTCTGGAATCTAGGGAAAGCCACAAACTTCCTTCCAGCCTGCATTCCCCTACATCTTCCGATGAAAATGGTACGTCACTTGTGTGGTTAGGCCCAGTGCCCATGACAGGAAATGACCCAAAACACAACATGGACACATCACATTTCCTCAAAGAAAACTGACCTGTTTTTTGCAAAGTGCCTATCTGTGGATTTTGGCCTCTAGGTCAGCTGGCACCTAGGGAAACCAGCAAATGTATAATTTGTTTAAAACTAGACTCTAGGGAAATTCAGAATGGGGTGACTTGTGGGATTCTCACTGAGTTCTGTTACCCAGAATCCTTTGAAAACCTCAACATTTGGCAAAAAAAACACCTTTTCCTCACATTTCAGTGCTGCAAAGTTCTGGAATCTGGGGAGAGCCACAAACTTCCTTCCACCCAGCATTCCCCCACATCTTTTGATAAAAATGGTACCTCACTTGTGTGGGTAGGCCCAGTGCCCGTGACAGGAAATGCCCCAAAACACAACGTGGACACATCACATTTTCCAAAGGAAAACTGACCTGTTTTTTGCAAAGTGCCTAGCTGTGGATTTTGACCTCTAGCTCAGCCGGCATCTACGGAAACCTATCAAATGTATACATTTTTTGAAAACTAGACACCTAGGGGAATTCAGAATGGGGTGACTTGTGGGGCTCTCATGAGGTTCTGTTACCCATAATCCTTTACAATCCTCAAAATGTGGCAAAAAAACACTTTTTCCTCTAATTTCGGTGCTGCAAAGTTCTGGAATCTGACGGAAGCCACAAACTTCCTTCCACCCAACATTCCCCCACATCTCCCGATACAAATGGCACCTCACTTGTGTGGTTAGGCCCAGTGCCCGTGACAGGAAATGACCCAAAACACTACGTAGACACATCACATTTCCTCAAAGAAAACTGATCTGTTTTTTGCAAAGTGCCTAGCTGTGGAGTTTGGCCTCTAGTTCAGCAGGTACCTAGAGATACCTAGCAAACCTATACATTTTTTAAAACTAGACTCCTAGGGAAATTCAGAATGGGGAGACTTGTGGGACTCTCACTAAGTTCTGTTCCCCAGAATCCTTTGAAAACCTCAAAAGGCGGCAAAAAAACACATTTCCCTCACATTTCAGTGCTGCAAAGTTCTGGAATCTGGGGAAAGCCACAAACTTCCTTCACCCAGTATTCCCCCACATCTTCCATTAAAAATGGTACCTCACTTGTGTGTGTACGCTCAGTGCCCGTGACAGGAAATACCCCAAAACACAACGTGGACACATCACATTTTCCAAAGAAAATGGGTATTTTCTTTGCAAAGTGCCTAGCTGTGGATTTTTGCATCTTGCTCAGAAGGCACCTAGGAAACCTCACAAACTTATACATTTTTTAAAACTAGGCACCTGGGGAATTCAGAATCGAGTGACTTGTGGTGCTCTCGTTGAGTTCTCTTACCCGGAATCCTTTGCAAACCTCAACATTTGACAAAAACACTTTTTCCTCTAATTTCAGTGCTGCAAAGTTCTGGAATCTGAGGGGAGCCACAAACTTCCTTCCAACCATCATTCCTGCACATCTCCCGATAAAAATGGTACCTCACTTGTGTGGTTAGGCCCAGTGCCCGTGGCAGGAAATGACCCAAGACACAACGTAGACACATCACATTTTCCCAAAGAAAATGGACATGTTTTTTTGCAAAGTGCCTAGCTGTGGATTTTGGCATCTAGCTCATCCAGCACCTAGGAAAGCTCACAAACCTATACATTTTTTTAAACTAGACACCTAGGGGAATTCAGAATGGGGTGACTTGTGGGACTCTCACTGAGTTCTGTTACCCAGAATCCTTTGAAAACCTCAAAATTTGGCAATAAAAACACCTTTCCCTCACATTTCAGTGCTGCAAAGTTCTGGAATCTGGGGAAAGCCACAAACTTCCTTCCACCCAGCATTCCCCCACATTTCCAGATAAAAATGGTACCTCACTGGTGTGGTTAGGCCCAGTGCCCGTGACAGGAAATGACCCAAAACACAACATGGACACATCACATTTCCTCAAAGAAAACTGACCTGTTTTTGTTGCAAAGTGACTAGCTGTGGATTTTGGCCTCTAGGTCAGCCGGTACCTAGAGAAACCTAGCAAACCTATACATTTTTGAAAACTAGACTCATAGAGAAGTTCAGAATGGGGTGACTTGTGGGACTCTCGGTGAGTTCTGTTACCCAGAATCCTTTGAAAACCTCAAAATTTGGCCAAAAAATCATCTTTTCCTCACATTTCTGTGTTGCAAAGTTCTGGAATCTAGGGAAAGCCACAAACTTCCTTCCAGCCTGCATTCCCCTACATCTTCCGATGAAAATGGTACGTCACTTGTGTGGTTAGGCCCAGTGCCCATGACAGGAAATGACCCAAAACACAACATGGACACATCACATTTCCTCAAAGAAAACTGACCTGTTTTTTGAAAAGTGCCTAGCTGTGGATTTTGGCCTCTAGCTCAGATGGCACCTAGGGAAACCAGCAAATGTATAATTTGTTAAAAACTAGACTCTAGGGAAATTCAGAATGGGGTGACTTGTGGGATTCTCACTGAGTTCTGTTACCCAGAATCCTTTGAAAACCTCAACATTTGGCAAAAAAAAACACCTTTTCCTCACATTTCAGTGCTGCAAAGTTCTGGAATCTGGGGAGAGCCACAAACTTCCTTCCACCCAGCATTCCCCCACATCTTTTGATAAAAATGGTACCTCACTTGTGTGGGTAGGCCCAGTGCCCGTGACAGGAAATGCCCCAAAACACTACGTAGACACATCACATTTCCTCAAAGAAAACTGATCTGTTTTTTGCAAAGTGCCTAGCTGTGGATTTTGGCCTTTAGTTCAGCAGGTACCTAGAGATACCTAGCAAACCTATACATTTTTTAAAACTAGACTCCTAGGGAAATTCAGAATGGGGAGACTTGTGGGACTCTCACTGAGTTCTGTTCCCCAGAATCCTTTGAAAACCTCAAAAGGTGGCAAAAAAACACATTTCCCTCACATTTCAGTGCTGCAAAGTTCTGGAATCTGGGGAAAGCCACAAACTTCCTTCCACCCAGTATTCCCCCACATCTTCCATTAAAAATGGTACCTCACTTGTGTGTGTACGCTCAGTGCCCGTGACAGGAAATACCCCAAAACACAACGTGGACACATCACATTTTCCCAAAGAAAATGGGTATTTTCTTTGCAAAGTGCCTAGCTGTGGATTTTTGCATCTTGCTCAGCAGGCACCTAGGAAACCTCACAAACTTATACATTTTTTAAAACTAGGCACCTGGGGAATTCAGAATCGGGTGACTTGTGGTGCTCTCGTTGAGATCTCTTACCCGGAATCCTTTGCAAACCTCAACATTTGACAAAAACACTTTTTCCTCAAATTTCAGTGCTGCAAAGTTCTGGAATCTGAGGGGAGCCACAAACTACATTCCACCCAGTATTCCTGCACATCTCCCGATAAAAATGGTACCTCACTTGTGTGGTTAGGCCCAGTGCCTGTGACAGGAAATGACCCAAAACACAACATAGACACATCATATTTCCTCAAAGAAAAATGACCTGCTTTTTGCAAAGTGCCTAGCTGTGGATTTTGGCCTCTAGGTCAGCCGGTACCTAGAGAAACCTAGCAAACCTATACATTTTTTAAAACTAGACTCATAGAGAAGTTCAGAATGGGGTGACTTGTGGGACTCACGGTGAGTTCTGTTATCCAGAATCCTTTGAAAACCTCAAAATTTGGCCAAAAAAATCATCTTTTCCTCACAATTCTGTGCTGCAAAGTTCTGGAATCTAGGGAAAGCCACAAACTTCCTTCCAGCCTGCATTCCCCTACATCTTCCGATGAAAATGGTACGTCACTTGTGTGGTTAGGCCCAGTGCCCATGACAGGAAATGACCCAAAACACAACATGGACACATCACATTTCCTCAAAGAAAACTGACCTGTTTTTTGCAAAGTGCCTAGCTGTGGATTTTGGCCTCTAGGTCAGCTGGCACCTAGGGAAACCAGCAAATGTATAATTTGTTTAAAACTAGACTCTAGGGAAATTCAGAATGGGGTGACTTGTGGGATTCTCACTGAGTTCTGTTACCCAGAATCCTTTGAAAACCTCAACATTTGGCAAAAAAAAACACCTTTTCCTCACATTTCAGTGCTGCAAAGTTCTGGAATCTGAGGGGAGCCACAAACTACATTCCACCCAGTATTCCTGCACATCTCCCGATAAAAATGGTACCTCACTTGTGTGGTTAGGCCCAGTGCCCGTGACAGGAAATGACCCAAAACACAACATAGACACATCATATTTCCTCAAAGAAAAATGACCTGCTTTTGCAAAGTGCCTAGCTGTGGATTTTGGCCTCTAGGTCAGCCGGTACCTAGAGAAACCTAGCAAACCTATACATTTTTGAAAACTAGACTCATAGAGAAGTTCAGAATGGGGTGACTTGTGGGACTCTCGGTGAGTTCTGTTACCCAGAATCCTTTGAAAACCTCAAAATTTGGCCAAAAAATCATCTTTTCCTCACATTTCTGTGCTGCAAAGTTCTGGAATCTAGGGAAAGCCACAAACTTCCTTCCAGCCTGCATTCCCCTACATCTTCCGATGAAAATGGTACGTCACTTGTGTGGTTAGGCCCAGTGCCCATGACAGGAAATGACCCAAAACACAACATGGACACATCACATTTCCTCAAAGAAAACTGACCTGTTTTTTGCAAAGTGCCTAGCTGTGGATTTTGGCCTCTAGCTCAGCTGGCACCTAGGGAAACCAGCAAATGTATAATTTGTTTAAAACTAGACTCTAGGGAAATTCAGAATGGGGTGACTTGTGGGATTCTCACTGAGTTCTGTTACCCAGAATCCTTTGAAAACCAACATTTGGCAAAAAAACACCCTTTCCTCACATTTCAGTGCTGCAAAGTTCTGGAATCTGGGGAGAGCCACAAACTTCCTTCCACCCAGCATTCCCCCACATCTTTTGATAAAAATGGTACCTCACTTGTGTGGTTAGGCCCAGTGCCCGTGACAGGAAATGCCCCAAAACACAACGTGGACACATCACATTTTCCGAAGGAAAACTGACCTGTTTTTTGCAAAGTGCCTAGCTGTGGATTTTGACCTCTAGCTCAGCCGGCATCTACGGAAACCTATCAAATGTATACATTTTTGAAAACTAGACACCTAGGGGAATTCAGAATGGGGTGACTTGTGGGGCTCTCATGAGGTTCTGTTACCCATAATCCTTTGCAATCCTCAAAATGTGGAAAAAAAAACACTTTTTCCTCTAATTTCGGTGCTGCAAAGTTCTGGAATCTGACGGAAGCCACAAACTTCCTTCCACCCAACATTCCCCCACATCTCCCGATACAAATGGCACCTCACATGTCTGGTTAGGCCCAGTGACCGTGGCAGGAAATGACCCAAAACACAACGTGGACACTTCACATTTCCTCAAAGAAAACTGACCTGTTTTTGTTGCAAAGTGCCTAGCTGTGGATTTTGGCCTCTAGGTCAGCCGGCACCTAGAGAAACCTAGCAAACCTGTACATTTTTTAAAACTAGACTCCTAGGGAAGTTCAAAATGGGGTGACTTTTGGGACTCTCTGTGAGTTCTGTTATCCAGAATCCTTTGAAAACCTCAAAACTTGGCAAAAAAAACACCTTTTTCTCACATTTCAGTGTGGTAAAGTTCTGGAATTTGGGGAAAGCCACAAACTTCCTTCCACCCAGCATTCCCCCACATCTTCCGATAAAAATGGTACGTCACTTGTGTGGTTAGGCCCAGTGCCCGTGACAGGAAATGACCCAAAACACAACATGGACACATCACATTTCCTCAAAGAAAACTGACCTGTTTTTGTTGCAAAGTGACTAGCTGTGGATTTTGGCCTCTAGGTCAGCCGGTACCTAGAGAAACCTAGCAAACCTATACATTTTTGAAAACTAGACTCATAGAGAAGTTCAGAATGGGGTGACTTGTGGGACTCTCGGTGAGTTCTGTTACCCAGAATCCTTTGAAAACCTCAAAATTTGGCCAAAAAAATCATCTTTTCCTCACATTTCTGTGCTGCAAAGTTCTGGAATCTAGGGAAAGCCACAAACTTCCTTCCAGCCTGCATTCCCCTACATCTTCCGATGAAAATGGTACGTCACTTGTGTGGTTAGGCCCAGTGCCCATGACAGGAAATGACCCAAAACACAACATGGACACATCACATTTCCTCAAAGAAAACTGACCTGTTTTTTGCAAAGTGCCTAGCTGTGGATTTTGGCCTCTAGCTCAGCTGGCACCTAGGGAAACCAGCAAATGTATAATTTGTTTAAAACTAGACTCTAGGGAAATTCAGAATGGGGGTGACTTGTGGGATTCTCACTGAGTTCTGTTACCCAGAATCCTTTGAAAACCTCAACATTTGGCAAAAAAAAACACCTTTTCCTCACATTTCAGTGCTGCAAAGTTCTGGAATCTGGGGAGAGCCACAAACTTCCTTCCACCAAGCATTCCCCCACATCTTTTGATAAAAATGGTACCTCACTTGTGTGGGTAGGCCCAGTGCCCGTGACAGGAAATGCCCCAAAAACACAACGTGGACACATCACATTTTCCAAAGGAAAACTGACCTGTTTTTTGCAAAGTGCCTAGCTGTGGATTTTGACCTCTAGCTCAGCCGGCATCTACGGAAACCCATCAAATGTATACATTTTTGAAAACTAGACACGTAGGGGAATTCAGAATGGGGTGACTTGTGGGGCTCTCATGAGGTTCTGTTACCCATAATCCTTTACAATCCTCAAAATGTGGCAAAAAAACACTTTTTCCTCTAATTTCGGTTCTGCAAAGTTCTGGAATCTGACGGAAGCCACAAACTTCCTTCCACCCAACATTCCCCCACATCTCCCGATACAAATGGCACCTCACTTGTGTGGTTAGGCCCAGTGCCCGTGACAGGAAATGACCCAAAACACTACGTAGACACATCACATTTCCTCAAAGAAAACTGATCTGTTTTTTGCAAAGTGCCTAGCTGTGGATTTTGGCCTCTAGTTCAGGCAGGTACCTAGAGATACCTAGCAAACCTATACATTTTTTTAAACTAGACTCCTAGGGAAATTCAGAATGGGGAGACTTGTGGGACTCTCACTGAGTTCTGTTCCCCAGAATCCTTTGAAAACCTCAAAAGGTGGCAAAAAAAACACATTTCCCTCACATTTCAGTGCTGCAAAGTTCTGGAATCTGGGGAAAGCCACAAACTTCCTTCCACCCAGTATTCCCCCACATCTTCCATTAAAAATGGTACCTCACTTGTGTGTGTACGCTCAGTGCCCGTGACAGGAAATACCCCAAAACACAACGTGGACACATCACATTTTCCCAAAGAAAATGGGTATTTTCTTTGCAAAGTGCCTAGCTGTGGATTTTTGCATCTTGCTCAGCAGGCACCCAGGAAACCTCACAAACTTATACATTTTTTAAAACTAGGCACCTGGGGAATTCAGAATCGGGTGACTTGTGGTGCTCTCGTTGAGTTCTCTTACCCGGAATCCTTTGCAAACCTCAACATTTGACCAAAACACTTTTTCCTCTAATTTCAGTGCTGCAAAGTTCTGGAATCTGAGGGGAGCCACAAACTTCCTTCCAACCAGCATTCCTGCACATCTCCCGATAAAAATGGTACCTCACTTGTGTGGTTAGGCCTAGTGCCCGTGGCAGGAAAAGACCCAAGACACAACGTAGACACATCACATTTTCCCAAAGAAAATGGACATGTTTTTTTTGCAAAGTGCCTAGCTGTGGATTTTGGCATCTAGCTCATCCAGCACCTAGGAAAGCTCACAAACCTATACATTTTTTTAAACTAGACACCTAGGGGAATTCAGAATGGGGTGACTTGTGGACTCTCACTGAGTTCTGTTACCCAGAATCCTTTGAAAACTTTGAAAACCTCAACATTTGGCAATAAAAACACCTTTTCCTCATATTTCAGTGCTGCAAAGTTCTGGAATCTGGGGAAAGCCACAAACTTCCTTCCACCCAGCATTCCCCCACATTTCCAGATAAAAATGGTACCTCACTGGTGTGAATGGGCTCAGTGCCTGCGACAGGAAATGCCCCAAAACACAACGTGGACAAATCACATTTTCCCAAAGAAAACTGACCTGTTTTTTGGAAAGTGCTTAGCTGTGGATTTGGCCTCTAGCTCAGTCGGCACCTAGGGAAACCAGTAAACTTATAAATTGTTTAAAACTAGACTGCTAGGGAAATTCAGAATGGGGTGACTTGTGGGATTGTCACTGAGTTCTGTTACCCAGAACCCTTTGCAATCCTCAAAATGTGGCAAAAAAACACTTTTCCCTCAAATTTCGGTGCTGAAAAGTTCTGGAATATGACAGAAGCCACAAACTTCCTTCCACCCAGCATTCCCCCACATCTCCCAATAAAAATGGTACCTCACTTGTCTGGTTAGGCCCAGTGACCGTGGCAGGAAATGACCCAAAACACAACGTGGACACTTCACATTTCCTCAAAGAAAACGGACCTGTTTTTGTTGCAATGTCCCTAGCTGTGGATTTTGGCCTCTAGGTCAGCCGGGCACCTAGAGAAACCTAGCAAACCTGTACATTTTTTAAAACTAGACTCCTAGGGAAGTTCAAAATGGGGTGACTTTTGGACTCTCTGTGAGTTCTGTTATCCAGAATCCTTTGAAAACCTCAAAACTTGGCAAAAAAAACACCTTTTTCTCACATTTCAGTGTGGCAAAGTTCTGGAATTTGGGGGAAAGCACAAACTTCCTTCCACCCAGCATTCCCCCACATCTTCCGATAAAAATGGTACGTCACTTGTGTGGTTAGGCCAGTGCCCGTGACAGGAAATGACCCAAAACACAACATGGACACATCACATTTCCTCAAAGAAAACTGACCTGTTTTTGTTGCAAAGTGACTAGCTGTGGATTTTGGCCTCTAGGTCAGCCGGGGTACCTAGAGAAACCTAGCAAACCTATACATTTTTGAAAACTAGACTCATAGAGAAGTTCAGAATGGGGTGACTTGTGGGACTCTCGGTGAGTTCTGTTACCCAGAATCCTTTGAAAACCTCAAAATTTGGCCAAAAAATCATCTTTTCCTCACATTTCTGTGCTGCAAAGTTCTGGAATCTAGGGAAAGCCACAAACTTCCTTCCAGCCTGCATTCCCCTACATCTTCCGATGAAAATGGTACGTCACTTGTGTGGTTAGGCCAGTGCCCATGACAGGAAATGACCCAAAACACAACATGGACACATCACATTTCCTCAAAGAAAACTGACCTGTTTTTTGCAAAGTGCCTAGCTGTGGATTTTGGCCTCTAGCTCAGCTGGCACCTAGGGAAACCAGCAAATGTATAATTTGTTTAAAACTAGACTCTAGGGAAATTCAGAATGGGGTGACTTGTGGGATTCTCACTGAGTTCTGTTACCCAGAATCCTTTGAAAACCTCAACATTTGGCAAAAAAAACACCTTTTCCTCACATTTCAGTGCTGCAAAGTTCTGGAATCTGGGGAGAGCCACAAACTTCCTTCCACCCAGCATTCCCCCACATCTTTTGATAAAAATGGTACCTCACTTGTGTGGGTAGGCCCAGTGCCCGTGACAGGAAATGCCCCAAAACACAACGTGGACACATCACATTTTCCGAAGGAAAACTGACCTGTTTTTTGCAAAGTGCCTAGCTGTGGATTTTGACCTCTAGCTCAGCCGGCATCTACGGAAACCTATCAAATGTATACATTTTTGAAAACTAGACACCTAGGGGAATTCAGAATGGGGTGACTTGTGGGGCTCTCATGAGGTTCTGTTACCCATAATCCTTTGCAATCCTCAAAATGTGGCAAAAAAACACTTTTTCCTCTAATTTCGGTTCTGCAAAGTTCTGGAATCTGACGGAAGCCACAAACTTCCTTCCACCCAACATTCCCCCACATCTCCCGATACAAATGGCACCTCACTTGTGTGGTTAGGCCCAGTGCCCGTGACAGGAAATGACCCAAAACACTACGTAGACACATCACATTTCCTCAAAGAAAACTGATCTGTTTTTTGCAAAGTGCCTAGCTGTGGATTTTGGCCTTTAGTTCAGCAGGTACCTAGAGATACCTAGCAAACCTATACATTTTTTTAAACTAGACTCCAAGGGGAATTCAGAATGGGGAGACTTGTGGGACTCTCACTGAGTTCTGTTCCCCAGAATCCTTTGAAAACCTCAAAAGGTGGCAAAAAAACACATTTCCCTCACATTTCAGTGCTGCAAAGTTCTGGAATCTGGGGAAAGCCACAAACTTCCTTCCACCCAGTATTCCCCCACATCTTCCATTAAAAATGGTACCTCACTTGTGTGTGTACGCTCAGTGCCCGTGACAGGAAATACCCCAAAACACAACGTGGACACATCACATTTTCCAAAGAAAATTGGTATTTTCTTTGCAAAGTGCCTAGCTGTGGATTTTTGCATCTTGCTCAGCAGGCACCTAGGAAACCTCACAAACTTATACATTTTTTAAAACTAGGCACCTGGGGAATTCAGAATCGGGTGACTTGTGGTGCTCTCGTTGAGATCTCTTACCCGGAATCCTTTGCAAACCTCAACATTTGACAAAAACACTTTTTCCTCAAATTTCAGTGCTGCAAAGTTCTGGAATCTGAGGGGAGCCACAAACTACATTCCACCCAGTATTCCTGCACATCTCCCGATAAAAATGGTACCTCACTTGTGTGGTTAGGCCCAGTGCCCGTGACAGGAAATGACCCAAAACACAACATAGACACATCATATTTCCTCAAAGAAAATGACCTGCTTTTTGCAAAGTGCCTAGCTGTGGATTTTGGCCTCTAGGTCAGCCGGGGTACCTAGAGAAACCTAGCAAACCTATACATTTTTTAAAACTAGACTCATAGAGAAGTTCAGAATGGGGTGACTTGTGGTGACTCTCGGTGAGTTCTGTTACCCAGAATCCTTTGAAAACCTCAAAATTTGGCCAAAAAATCATCTTTTCCTCACATTTCTGTGCTGCAAAGTTTCGGAATCTAGGGAAAGCCACAAACTTCCTTCCAGCCTGCATTCCCCTACATCTTCCGATGAAAATGGTACGTCACTTGTGTGGTTAGGCCCAGTGCCCATGACAGGAAATGACCCAAAACACAACATGGACACATCACATTTCCCTCAAAGAAAACTGACCTGTTTTTTGCAAAGTGCCTAGCTGTGGATTTTGGCCTCTAGCTCAGCTGGCACCTAGGGAAACCAGCAAATGTATAATTTGTTTAAAACTAGACTCTAGGGAAATTCAGAATGGGGTGACTTGTGGGATTCTCACTGAGTTCTGTTACCCAGAATCCTTTGAAAACCAACATTTGGCAAAAAAAACACCCTTTCCTCACATTTCAGTGCTGCAAAGTTCTGGAATCTGGGGAGAGCCACAAACTTCCTTCCACCCAGCATTCCCCCACATCTTTTGATAAAAATGGTACCTCACTTGTGTGGTTAGGCCCAGTGCCCGTGACAGGAAATGCCCCAAAACACAACGTGGACACATCACATTTTCCGAAGGAAAACTGACCTGTTTTTTGCAAAGTGCCTAGCTGTGGATTTTGACCTCTAGCTCAGCCGGCATCTACGGAAACCTATCAAATGTATACATTTTTGAAAACTAGACACCTAGGGGAATTCAGAATGGGGTGACTTGTGGGGCTCTCATGAGGTTCTGTTACCCATAATCCTTTGCAATCCTCAAAATGTGGAAAAAAAAACACTTTTTCCTCTAATTTCGGTGCTGCAAAGTTCTGGAATCTGACGGAAGCCACAAACTTCCTTCCACCCAACATTCCCCCACATCTCCCGATACAAATGGCACCTCACTTGTCTGGTTAGGCCCAGTGACCGTGGCAGGAAATGACCCAAAACACAACGTGGACACTTCACATTTCCTCAAAGAAAACTGACCTGTTTTTGTTGCAAAGTGCCTAGCTGTGGATTTTGGCCTCTAGGTCAGCCGGGGCACCTAGAGAAACCTAGCAAACCTGTACATTTTTAAAACTAGACTCCTAGGGAAGTTCAAAATGGGGTGACTTTTGGGACTCTCTGTAGTTCTGTTAACCAGAATCCTTTGAAAACCTCAAAACTTGGCAAAAAAAACACCTTTTTCTCACATTTCAGTGTGGTAAAGTTCTGGAATTTGGGGGAAAGCCACAAACTTCCTTCCACCCAGCATTCCCCCACATCTTCCGATAAAAATGGTACGTCACTTGTGTGGTTAGGCCCAGTGCCCGTGACAGGAAATGACCCAAAACACAACATGGACACATCACATTTCCTCAAAGAAAACTGACCTGTTTTTGTTGCAAAGTGACTAGCTGTGGATTTTGGCCTCTAGGTCAGCCGGGTACCTAGAGAAACCTAGCAAACCTATACATTTTTGAAAACTAGACTCATAGAGAAGTTCAGAATGGGGTGACTTGTGGGACTCTCGGTGAGTTCTGTTACCCAGAATCCTTTGAAAACCTCAAAATTTGGCCAAAAAATCATCTTTTCCTCACATTTCTGTGCTGCAAAGTTCTGGAATCTAGGGAAAGCCACAAACTTCCTTCCAGCCTGCATTCCCCTACATCTTCCGATGAAAATGGTACGTCACTTGTGTGGTTAGGCCCAGTGCCCATGATAGGAAATGACCCAAAACACAACATGGACACATCACATTTCCTCAAAGAAAACTGACCTGTTTTTTGCAAAGTGCCTAGCTGTGGATTTTGGCCTCTAGCTCAGCTGGCACCTAGGGAAACCAGCAAATGTATAATTTGTTTAAAACTAGACTCTAGGGAAATTCAGAATGGGGTGACTTGTGGGATTCTCACTGAGTTCTGTTACCCAGAATCCTTTGAAAACCTCAACATTTGGCAAAAAAAACACCTTTTCCTCACATTTCAGTGCTGCAAAGTTCTGGAATCTGGGGAGAGCCACAAACTTCCTTCCACCCAGCATTCCCCCACATCTTTTGATAAAAATGGTACCTCACTTGTGTGGGTAGGCCCAGTGCCCGTGACAGGAAATGCCCCAAAACACAACGTGGACACATCACATTTTCCGAAGGAAAACTGACCTGTTTTTTGCAAAGTGCCTAGCTGTGGATTTTGACCTCTAGCTCAGCCGGCATCTACGGAAACCTATCAAATGTATACATTTTTGAAAACTAGACACCTAGGGGAATTCAGAATGGGGTGACTTGTGGGGCTCTCATGAGGTTCTGTTACCCATAATCCTTTGCAATCCTTAAAATGTGGCAAAAAAACACTTTTTCCTCTAATTTCGGTGCTGCAAAGTTCTGGAATCTGACGGAAGCCACGAACTTCCTTCCACCCAACATTCCCCCACATCTCCCGATACAAATGGCACCTCACTTGTGTGGTTAGGCCCAGTGCCCGTGACAGGAAATGACCCAAAACACTACGTAGACACATCACATTTCCTCAAAGAAAACTGATCTGTTTTTTGCAAAGTGCCTAGCTGTGGATTTTGGCCTCTAGTTCAGCAGGTACCTAGAGATACCTAGCAAACCTATACATTTTTTTAAACTAGACTCCTAGGGAAATTCAGAATGGGGAGACTTGTGGGACTCTCACTGAGTTCTGTTCCCCAGAATCCTTTGAAAACCTCAAAAGGTGGCAAAAAAACACATTTCCCTCACATTTCAGTGCTGCAAAGTTCTGGAATCTGGGGAAAGCCACAAACTTCCTTCCACCCAGTATTCCCCCACATCTTCCATTAAAAATGGTACCTCACTTGTGTGTGTACGCTCAGTGCCCGTGACAGGAAATACCCCAAAACACAACGTGGACACATCACATTTTCCCAAAGAAAATGGGTATTTTCTTTGCAAAGTGCCTAGCTGTGGATTTTTGCATCTTGCTCAGCAGGCACCTAGGAAACCTCACAAACTTATACATTTTTTAAAACTAGGCACCTGGGGAATTCAGAATCGGGTGACTTGTGGTGCTCTCGTTGAGTTCTCTTACCCGGAATCCTTTGCAAACCTCAACATTTGACCAAAACACTTTTTCCTCTAATTTCAGTGCTGCAAAGTTCTGGAATCTGAGGGGAGCCACAAACTTCCTTCCAACCAGCATTCCTGCACATCTCCCGATAAAAATGGTACCTCACTTGTGTGGTTAGGCCTAGTGCCCGTGGCAGGAAATGACCCAAGACACAACGTAGACACATCACATTTTCCCAAAGAAAATGGACATGTTTTTTTGCAAAGTGCCTAGCTGTGGATTTTGGCATCTAGCTCATCCAGCACCTAGGAAAGCTCACAAACCTATACATTTTTTTAAACTAGACACCTAGGGGAATTCAGAATGGGGTGACTTGTGGGACTCTCACTGAGTTCTGTTACCCAGAATCCTTTGAAAACCTCAACATTTGGCAATAAAAACACCTTTTCCTCATATTTCAGTGCTGCAAAGTTCTGGAATCTGGGGAAAGCCACAAACTTCCTTCCACCCAGCATTCCCCCACATTTCCAGATAAAAATGGTACCTCACTGGTGTGAATGGGCTCAGTGCCTGCGACAGGAAATGCCCCAAAACACAACGTGGACACATCACATTTTCCCAAAGAAAACTGACCTGTTTTTTGGAAAGTGCTTAGCTGTGGATTTTGGCCTCTAGCTCAGTCGGCACCTAGGGAAACCCAGTAAACTTATAAATTGTTTAAAACTAGACTGCTAGGGAAATTCAGAATGGGGTGACTTGTGGGATTGTCACTGAGTTCTGTTACCCAGAACCCTTTGCAATCCTCAAAATGTGGCAAAAAAACACTTTTCCCTCAAATTTCGGTGCTGAAAAGTTCTGGAATATGACAGAAGCCACAAACTTCCTTCCACCCAGCATTCCCCCACATCTCCCAATAAAAATGGTACCTCACTTGTCTGGTTAGGCCCAGTGACCGTGGCAGGAAATGACCCAAAACACAACGTGGACACTTCACATTTCCTCAAAGAAAACTGACCTGTTTTTGTTGCAATGTCCCTAGCTGTGGATTTTGGCCTCTAGGTCAGCCGGCACCTAGAGAAACCTAGCAAACCTGTACATTTTTTAAAACTAGACTCCTAGGGAAGTTCAAAATGGGGTGACTTTTGGGACTCTCTGTGAGTTCTGTTATCCAGAATCCTTTGAAAACCTCAAAACTTGGCAAAAAAAAACACCTTTTTCTCACATTTCAGTGTGGCAAAGTTCTGGAATTTGGGGAAAGCCACAAACTTCCTTCCACCCAGCATTCCCCCACATCTTCCGATAAAAATGGTACGTCACTTGTGTGGTTAGGCCCAGTGCCCGTGACAGGAAATGACCCAAAACACAACATGGACACATCACATTTCCTCAAAGAAAACTGACCTGTTTTTGTTGGAAAGTGACTAGCTGTGGATTTTGGCCTCTAGGTCAGCCGGTACCTAGAGAAACCTAGCAAACCTATACATTTTTGAAAACTAGACTCATAGAGAAGTTCAGAATGGGGTGACTTGTGGGACTCTCGGTGAGTTCTGTTACCCAGAATCCTTTGAAAACCTCAAAATTTGGCCAAAAAATCATCTTTTCCTCACATTTCTGTGCTGCAAAGTTCTGGAATCTAGGGAAAGCCACAAACTTCCTTCCAGCCTGCATTCCCCTACATCTTCCGATGAAAATGGTACGTCACTTGTGTGGTTAGGCCCAGTGCCCATGACAGGAAATGACCCAAAACACAACATGGACACATCACATTTCCTCAAAGAAAACTGACCTGTTTTTTGCAAAGTGCCTAGCTGTGGATTTTGGCCTCTAGCTCAGCTGGCACCTAGGGAAACCAGCAAATGTATAATTTGTTTAAAACTAGACTCTAGGGAAATTCAGAATGGGGTGACTTGTGGGATTCTCACTGAGTTCTGTTACCCAGAATCCTTTGAAAACCTCAACATTTGTAAAAAAAAACACCTTTTCCTCACATTTCAGTGCTGCAAAGTTCTGGAATCTGGGGAGAGCCACAAACTTCCTTCCACCCAGCATTCCCCCACATCTTTTGATAAAAATGGTACCTCACTTGTGTGGGTAGGCCCAGTGCCCGTGACAGGAAATGCCCCAAAACACAACGTGGACACATCACATTTTCCGAAGGAAAACTGACCTGTTTTTTGCAAAGTGCCTAGCTGTGGATTTTGACCTCTAGCTCAGCCGGCATCTACGGAAACCTATCAAATGTATACATTTTTGAAAACTAGACACCTAGGGGAATTCAGAATGGGGTGACTTGTGGGGCTCTCATGAGGTTCTGTTACCCATAATCCTTTGCAATCCTCAAAATGTGGCAAAAAAACACTTTTTCCTCTAATTTCGGTGTTGCAAAGTTCTGGAATCTGACGGAAGCCACAAACTTCCTTCCACCCAACATTCCCCCACATCTCCCGATACAAATGGCACCTCACTTGTGTGGTTAGGCCCAGTGCCCGTGACAGGAAATGACCCAAAACACTACGTAGACACATCACATTTCCTCAAAGAAAACTGATCTGTTTTTTGCAAAGTGCCTAGCTGTGGATTTTGGCCTTTAGTTCAGCAGGTACCTAGAGATACCTAGCAAACCTATACATTTTTTAAAACTAGACTCCTAGGGGAATTCAGAATGGGGAGACTTGTGGGACTCTCACTGAGTTCTGTTCCCCAGAATCCTTTGAAAACCTCAAAAGGTGGCAAAAAAACACATTTCCCTCACATTTCAGTGCTGCAAAGTTCTGGAATCTGGGGAAAGCCACAAACTTCCTTCCACCCAGTATTCCCCCACATCTTCCATTAAAAATGGTACCTCACTTGTGTGTGTACGCTCAGTGCCCGTGACAGGAAATACCCCAAAACACAACGTGGACACATCACATTTTCCCAAAGAAAATGGGTATTTTCTTTGCAAAGTGCCTAGCTGTGGATTTTTGCATCTTGCTCAGCAGGCACCTAGGAAACCTCACAAACTTATACATTTTTTAAAACTAGGCACCTGGGGAATTCAGAATCGGGTGACTTGTGGTGCTCTCGTTGAGATCTCTTACCCGGAATCCTTTGCAAACCTCAACATTTGACAAAAACACTTTTTCCTCAAATTTCAGTGCTGCAAAGTTCTGGAATCTGAGGGGAGCCACAAACTACATTCCACCCAGTATTCCTGCACATCTCCCGATAAAAATGGTACCTCACTTGTGTGGTTAGGCCCAGTGCCCGTGACAGGAAATGACCCAAAACACAACATAGACACATCATATTTCCTCAAAGAAAAATGACCTGCTTTTTGCAAAGTGCCTAGCTGTGGATTTTGGCCTCTAGGTCAGCCGGTACCTAGAGAAACCTAGCAAACCTATACATTTTTTAAAACTAGACTCATAGAGAAGTTCAGAATGGGGTGACTTGTGGGACTCTCGGTGAGTTCTGTTATCCAGAATCCTTTGAAAACCTCAAAATTTGGCCAAAAAATCATCTTTTCCTCACATTTCTTTGCTGCAAAGTTCTGGAATCTAGGGAAAGCCACAAACTTCCTTCCAGCCTGCATTCCCCTACATCTTCCGATGAAAATGGTATGTCACTTGTGTGGTTAGGCCCAGTGCCCATGACAGGAAATGACCCAAAACACAACATGGACACATCACATTTCCTCAAAGAAAACTGACCTGTTTTTTGCAAAGTGCCTAGCTGTGGATTTTGGCCTCTAGGTCAGCTGGCACCTAGGGAAACCAGCAAATGTATAATTTGTTTAAAACTAGACTCTAGGGAAATTCAGAATGGGGTGACTTGTGGGATTCTCACTGAGTTCTGTTACCCAGAATCCTTTGAAAACCTCAACATTTGGCAAAAAAAACACCTTTTCCTCACATTTCAGTGCTGCAAAGTTCTGGAATATGGGGAGAGCCACAAACTTCCTTCCACCCAGCATTCCCCCACATCTTTTGATAAAAATGGTACCTCACTTGTGTGGGTAGGCCCAGTGCCCGTGACAGGAAATGCCCCAAAACACAACGTGGACACATCACATTTTCCAAAGGAAAACTGACCTGTTTTTTGCAAAGTGCCTAGCTGTGGATTTTGACCTCTAGCTCAGCCGGCATCTACGGAAACCCATCAAATGTATACATTTTTTAAAACTAGACACGTAGGGGAATTCAGAATGGGGGGACTTGTGGGGCTCTCATGAGGTTCTGTTACCCATAATCCTTTACAATCCTCAAAATGTGGCAAAAAAACACTTTTTCCTCTAATTTCGGTTCTGCAAAGTTCTGGAATCTGACGGAAGCCACAAACTTCCTTCCACCCAACATTCCCCCACATCTCCCGATACAAATGGCACCTCACTTGTGTGGTTAGGCCCAGTGCCCGTGACAGGAAATGACCCAAAACACTACGTAGACACATCACATTTCCTCAAAGAAAACTGATCTGTTTTTTGCAAAGTGCCTAGCTGTGGATTTTGGCCTTTAGTTCAGCAGGTACCTAGAGATACCTAGCAAACCTATACATTTTTTAAAACTAGACTCCTAGGGAAATTCAGAATGGGGAGACTTGTGGGACTCTCACTGAGTTCTGTTCCCCAGAATCCTTTGAAAACCTCAAAAGGTGGCAAAAAAACACATTTCCCTCACATTTCAGTGCTGCAAAGTTCTGGAATCTGGGGAAAGCCACAAACTTCCTTCCACCCAGTATTCCCCCACATCTTCCATTAAAAATGGTACCTCACTTGTGTGTGTACGCTCAGTGCCCGTGACAGGAAATACCCCAAAACACAACGTGGACACATCACATTTTCCCAAAGAAAATGGGTATTTTCTTTGCAATGTGCCTAGCTGTGGATTTTTGCATCTTGCTCAGCAGGCACCTAGGAAACCTCACAAACTTATACATTTTTTAAAACTAGGCACCTGGGGAATTCAGAATCGGGTGACTTGTGGTGCTCTCGTTGAGATCTCTTACCCGGAATCCTTTGCAAACCTCAACATTTGACAAAAACACTTTTTCCTCAAATTTCAGTGCTGCAAAGTTCTGGAATCTGAGGGGAGCCACAAACTACATTCCACCCAGTATTCCTGCACATCTCCCGATAAAAATGGTACCTCACTTGTGTGGTTAGGCCCAGTGCCCGTGACAGGAAATGACCCAAAACACAACATAGACACATCATATTTCCTCAATGAAAAATGACCTGCTTTTTGCAAAGTGCCTAGCTGTGGATTTTGGCCTCTAGGTCAGCCGGTACCTAGAGAAACCTAGCAAACCTATACATTTTTTAAAACTAGACTCATAGAGAAGTTCAGAATGGGGTGACTTGTGGGACTCACGGTGAGTTCTGTTATCCAGAATCCTTTGAAAACCTCAAAATTTGGCCAAAAAATCATCTTTTCCTCACATTTCTGTGCTGCAAAGTTCTGGAATCTAGGGAAAGCCACAAACTTCCTTCTAGCCTGCATTCCCCTACATCTTCCGATGAAAATGGTACGTCACTTGTGTGGTTAGGCCCAGTGCCCATGACAGGAAATGACCCAAAACACAACATGGACACATCACATTTCCTCAAAGAAAACTGACCTGTTTTTTGCAAAGTGCCTAGCTGTGGATTTTGGCCTCTAGGTCAGCTGGCACCTAGGGAAACCAGCAAATGTATAATTTGTTTAAAACTAGACTCTAGGGAAATTCAGAATGGGGTGACTTGTGGGATTCTCACTGAGTTCTGTTACCCAGAATCCTTTGAAAACCTCAACATTTGGCAAAAAAAAACACCTTTTCCTCACATTTCAGTGCTGCAAAGTTCTGGAATCTGGGGAGAGCCACAAACTTCCTTCCACCCAGCATTCCCCCACATCTTTTGATAAAAATGGTACCTCACTTGTGTGGGTAGGCCCAGTGCCCGTGACAGGAAATGCCCCAAAACACAACGTGGACACATCACATTTTCCAAAGGAAAACTGACCTGTTTTTTGCAAAGTGCCTAGCTGTGGATTTTGACCTCTAGCTCAGCCGGCATCTACGGAAACCCATCAAATGTATACATTTTTGAAAACTAGACACGTAGGGGAATTCAGAATGGGGTGACTTGTGGGGCTCTCATGAGGTTCTGTTACCCATAATCCTTTACAATCCTCAAAATGTGGCAAAAAAACACTTTTTCCTCTAATTTCGGTTCTGCAAAGTTCTGGAATCTGACGGAAGCCACAAACTTCCTTCCACCCAACATTCCCCCACATCTCCCGATACAAATGGCACCTCACTTGTGTGGTTAGGCCCAGTGCCCGTGACAGGAAATGACCCAAAACACTACGTAGACACATCACATTTCCTCAAAGAAAACTGATCTGTTTTTTGCAAAGTGCCTAGCTGTGGATTTTGGCCTTTAGTTCAGCAGGTACCTAGAGATACCTAGCAAACCTATACATTTTTTAAAACTAGACTCCTAGGGAAATTCAGAATGGGGAGACTTGTGGGACTCTCACTGAGTTCTGTTCCCCAGAATCCTTTGAAAACCTCAAAAGGTGGCAAAAAAACACATTTCCCTCACATTTCAGTGCTGCAAAGTTCTGGAATCTGGGGAAAGCCACAAACTTCCTTCCACCCAGTATTCCCCCACATCTTCCATTAAAAATGGTACCTCACTTGTGTGTGTACGCTCAGTGCCCGTGACAGGAAATACCCCAAAACACAACGTGGACACATCACATTTTCCCAAAGAAAATGGGTATTTTCTTTGCAAAGTGCCTAGCTGTGGATTTTTGCATCTTGCTCAGCAGGCACCTAGGAAACCTCACAAACTTATACATTTTTTAAAACTAGGCACCTGGGGAATTCAGAATCGGGTGACTTGTGGTGCTCTCGTTGAGATCTCTTACCCGGAATCCTTTGCAAACCTCAACATTTGACAAAAACACTTTTTCCTCAAATTTCAGTGCTGCAAAGTTCTGGAATCTGAGGGGAGCCACAAACTACATTCCACCCAGTATTCCTGCACATCTCCCGATAAAAATGGTACCTCACTTGTGTGGTTAGGCCCAGTGCCCGTGACAGGAAATGACCCAAAACACAACATAGACACATCATATTTCCTCAAAGAAAAATGACCTGCTTTTTGCAAAGTGCCTAGCTGTGGATTTTGGCCTCTAGGTCAGCCGGTACCTAGAGAAACCTAGCAAACCTATACATTTTTTTAAACTAGACTCATAGAGAAGTTCAGAATGGGGTGACTTGTGGGACTCACGGTGAGTTCTGTTATCCAGAATCCTTTGAAAACCTCAAAATTTGGCCAAAAAATCATCTTTTCCTCACATTTCTGTGCTGCAAAGTTCTGGAATCTAGGGAAAGCCACAAACTTCCTTCCAGCCTGCATTCCCCTATATCTTCCGATGAAAATGGTACGTCACTTGTGTGGTTAGGCCCAGTGCCCATGACAGGAAATGACCCAAAACACAACATGGACACATCACATTTCCTCAAAGAAAACTGACCTGTTTTTTGCAAAGTGCCTAGCTGTGGATTTTGGCCTCTAGCTCAGCTGGCACCTAGGGAAACCAGCAAATGTATAATTTGTTTAAAACTAGACTCTAGGGAAATTCAGAATGGGGTGACTTGTGGGATTCTCACTGAGTTCTGTTACCCAGAATCCTTTGAAAACCTCAACATTTGGCAAACAAAACACCTTTTCCTCACATTTCAGTGCTGCAAAGTTCTGGAATCTGGGGAGAGCCACAAACTTCCTTCCACCCAGCATTCCCCCACATCTTTTGATAAAAATGGTACCTCGCTTGTGTGGGTAGGCCCAGTGCCCGTGACAGGAAATGCCCCAAAACACAACGTGGACACATCACATTTTCCAAAGGAAAACTGACCTGTTTTTTGCAAAGTGCCTAGCTGTGGATTTTGACCTCTAGCTCAGCCGGCATCTACGGAAACCTATCAAATGTATACATATTTGAAAACTAGACACCTAGGGGAATTCAGAATGGGGTGACTTGTGGGGCTCTCATGAGGTTCTGTTACCCATAATCCTTTACAATCCTCAAAATGTGGCAAAAAAACACTTTTTCCTCTAATTTCGGTGCTGCAAAGTTCTGGAATCTGACGGAAGCCACAAACTTCCTTCCACCCAACATTCCCCCACATCTCCCGATACAAATGGCACCTCACTTGTGTGGTTAGGCCCAGTGCCCGTGACAGGAAATGACCCAAAACACTACGTAGACACATCACATTTCCTCAAAGAAAACTGATCTGTTTTTTGCAAAGTGCCTAGCTGTGGATTTTGGCCTCTAGTTCAGCAGGTACCTAGAGATACCTAGCAAACCTATACATTTTTTAAAACTAGACTCCTAGGGAAATTCAGAATGGGGAGACTTGTGGGACTCTCACTGAGTTCTGTTCCCCAGAATCCTTTGAAAACCTCAAAAGGTGGCAAAAAAACACATTTCCCTCACATTTCAGTGCTGCAAAGTTCTGGAATCTGGGGAAAGCCACAAACTTCCTTCCACCCAGTATTCCCCCACATCTTCCATTAAAAATGGTACCTCACTTGTGTGTGTACGCTCAGTGCCCGTGACAGGAAATACCCCAAAACACAACGTGGACACATCACATTTTCCCAAAGAAAATGGGTATTTTCTTTGCAAAGTGCCTAGCTGTGGATTTTTGCATCTTGCTCAGCAGGCACCTAGGAAACCTCACAAACTTATACATTTTTTAAAACTAGGCACCTGGAGAATTCAGAATCGGGTGACTTGTGGTGCTCTCGTTGAGTTCTCTAACCCGGAATCCTTTGCAAACCTCAACATTTGACCAAAACACTTTTTCCTCTAATTTCAGTGCTGCAAAGTTCTGGAATCTGAGGGGAGCCACAAACTTCCTTCCAACCAGCATTCCTGCACATCTCCCGATAAAAATGGTACCTCACTTGTGTGGTTAGGCCCAGTGCCCGTGGCAGGAAATGACCCAAGACACAACATAGACACATCACATTTTCCCAAAGAAAATGGACATGTTTTTTTGCAAAGTGCCTAGCTGTGGATTTTGGCATCTAGCTCATCCAGCACCTAGGAAAGCTCACAAACCTATACATTTTTTTAAACTAGACACCTAGGGGAATTCAGAATGGGGTGACTTGTGGGACTCTCACTGAGTTCTGTTACCCAGAATCCTTTGAAAACCTCAAAATTTGGCAATAAAAACACCTTTTCCTCATATTTCAGTGCTGCAAAGTTCTGGAATCTGGGGAAAGCCACAAACTTCCTTCCACCCAGCATTCCCCCACATTTCCAGATAAAAATGGTACCTCACTGGTGTGAATGGGCTCAGTGCCTGCGACAGGAAATGCCCCAAAACCCAACGTGGACACATCACATTTTCCCAAAGAAAACTGACCTGTTTTTTGGAAAGTGCTTAGCTGTGGATTTTGGCCTCTAGCTCAGTCGGCACCTAGGGAAACCCAGTAAACTTATAAATTGTTTAAAACTAGACTGCTAGGGAAATTCAGAATGGGGTGACTTGTGGGATTGTCACTGAGTTCTGTTACCCAGAACCCTTTGCAATCCTCAAAATGTGGCAAAAAAACACTTTTCCCTCAAATTTTGGTGCTGAAAAGTTCTGGAATATGACAGAAGCCACAAACTTCCTTCCACCCAGCATTCCCCCACATCTCCCAATAAAAATGGTACCTCACTTGTCTGGTTAGGCCCAGAGACTGTGGCAGTAAATGACCCAAAACACAACGTGGACACTTCACATTTCCTCAAAGAAAACTGACCTGTTTTTGTTGCAAAGTGCCTAGCTGTGGATTTTGGCCTCTAGGTCAGCCGGCACCTAGAGAAACCTAGCAAACCTGTACATTTTTTAAAACTAGACTCCTAGGGAAGTTCAAAATGGGGTGACTTTTGGGACTCTCTGTGAGTTCTGTTATCCAGAATCCTTTGAAAACCTCAAAACTTGGCAAAAAAAACACCTTTTTCTCACATTTCAGTGTGGCAAAGTTCTGGAATTTGGGGAAAGCCACAAACTTCCTTCCACCCAGCATTCCCCCACATCTTCCGATAAAAATGGTACGTTACTTGTGTGGTTAGGCCCAGTGCCCGTGACAGGAAATGACCCAAAACACAACATGGACACATCACATTTCCTCAAAGAAAACTGACCTGTTTTTGTTGCAAAGTGACTAGCTGTGGATTTTGGCCTCTAGGTCAGCCGGTACCTAGAGAAACCTAGCAAACCTATACATTTTTGAAAACTAGACTCATAGAGAAGTTCAGAATGGGGTGACTTGTGGGACTCTCGGTGAGTTCTGTTACCCAGAATCCTTTGAAAACCTCAAAATTTGGCCAAAAAATCATCTTTTCCTCACATTTCTGTGTTGCAAAGTTCTGGAATCTAGGGAAAGCCACAAACTTCCTTCCAGCCTGCATTCCCCTACATCTTCCGATGAAAATGGTACGTCACTTGTGTGGTTAGGCCCAGTGCCCATGACAGGAAATGATCCAAAACACAACATGGACACATCACATTTCCTCAAAGAAAACTGACCTGTTTTTTGCAAAGTGCCTAGCTGTGGATTTTGGCCTCTAGCTCAGATGGCACCTAGGGAAACCAGCAAATGTATAATTTGTTTAAAACTAGACTCTAGGGAAATTCAGAATGGGGTGACTTGTGGGATTCTCACTGAGTTCTGTTGCCCAGAATCCTTTGAAAACCTCAACATTTGGCAAAAAAAACACCTTTTCCTCACATTTCAGTGCTGCAAAGTTCTGGAATCTGGGGAGAGCCACAAACTTCCTTCAACCCAGCATTCCCCCACATCTTTTGATAAAAATGGTACCTCACTTGTGTGGATAGGCCCAGTGCCCGTGACAGGAAATGCCCGAAAACACAACGTGGACACATCACATTTTCCAAAGGAAAACTGACCTGTTTTTTGCAAAGTGCCTAGCTGTGGATTTTGACCTCTAGCTCAGCCGGCATCTACGGAAACCTATCAAATGTATAAATTTTTTAAAACAAGACACCTAGGGGAATTCAGAATGGGGTGACTTGTGGGGCTCTCATGAGGTTCTGTTACCCATAATCCTTTGCAATCCTCAAAATGTGGCAAAAAAACACTTTTTCCTCTAATTTCGGTGCTGCAAAGTTCTGGAATCTGACGGAAGCCACAAACTTCCTTCCACCCAACATTCCCCCACATCTCCCGATACAAATGGCACCTCACTTGTGTGGTTAGGCCCAGTGCCCGTGACAGGAAATGACCCAAAACACTACGTAGACACATCACATTTCCTCAAAGAAAACTGATCTGTTTTTTGCAAAGTGCCTAGCTGTGGAGTTTGGCCTCTAGTTCAGCAGGTACCTAGAGATACCTAGCAAACCTATACATTTTTTAAAACTAGACTCCTAGGGAAATTCAGAATGGGGAGACTTGTGGGACTCTCACTGAGTTCTGTTCCCCAGAATCCTTTGAAAACCTCAAAAGGTGGCAAAAAAACACATTTCCCTCACATTTCAGTGCTGCAAAGTTCTGGAATCTGGGGAAAGCCACAAACTTCCTTCCACCCAGTATTCCCCCACATCTTCCATTAAAAATGGTACCTCACTTGTGTGTGTACGCTCAGTGCCCGTGACAGGAAATACCCCAAATCACAACGTGGACACATCACATTTTCCAAAGAAAATGGGTATTTTCTTTGCAAAGTGCCTAGCTGTGGATTTTTGCATCTTGCTCAGCAGGCACCTAGGAAACCTCACAAACTTATACATTTTTTAAAACTAGGCACCTGGGGAATTCAGAATCGAGTGACTTGTGGTGCTCTCGTTGAGTTCTCTTACCCGGAATCCTTTGCAAACCTCAACATTTGACAAAAACACTTTTTCCTCTAATTTCAGTGCTGCAAAGTTCTGGAATCTGAGGGGAGCCACAAACTTCCTTCCAACCAGCATTCCTGCACATCTCCCGATAAAAATGGTACCTCACTTGTGTGGTTAGGCCCAGTGCCCGTGGCAGGAAATGACCCAAGACACAACGTAGACACATCACATTTTCCCAAAGAAAATGGACATGTTTTTTTGCAAAGTGCCTAGCTGTGGATTTTGGCATCTAGCTCATCCAGCACCTAGGAAAGCTCACAAACCTATACATTTTTTTAAACTAGACACCTAGGGGAATTCAGAATGGGGTGACTTGTGGGACTCTCACTGAGTTCTGTTACCCAGAATCCTTTGAAAACCTCAAAATTTGGCAAAAAAAACACCTTTTTCTCACATTTCAGTGTGGCAAAGTTCTGGAATTTGGGGAAAGCCACAAACTACATTCCACCCAGTATTCCTGCACATCTCCCGATAAAAATGGTACCTCACTTGTGTGGTTAGGCCCAGTGCCCGTGACAGGAAATGACCCAAAACACAACATAGACACATCATATTTCCTCAAAGAAAAATGACCTGCTTTTTGCAAAGTGCCTAGCTGTGGATTTTGGCCTCTAGGTCAGCCGGTACCTAGAGAAACCTAGCAAACCTATACATTTTTTAAAACTAGACTCATAGAGAAGTTCAGAATGGGGTGACTTGTGGGACTCACGGTGAGTTCTGTTATCCAGAATCCTTTGAAAACCTCAAAATTTGGCCAAAAAATCATCTTTTCCTCACATTTCTGTGCTGCAAAGTTCTGGAATCTAGGGAAAGCCACAAACTTCCTTCCAGCCTGCATTCCCCTACATCTTCCGATGAAAATGGTACGTCACTTGTGTGGTTAGGCCCAGTGCCCATGACAGGAAATGACCCAAAACACAACATGGACACATCACATTTCCTCAAAGAAAACTGACCTGTTTTTTGCAAAGTGCCTATCTGTGGATTTTGGCCTCTAGGTCAGCTGGCACCTAGGGAAACCAGCAAATGTATAATTTGTTTAAAACTAGACTCTAGGGAAATTCAGAATGGGGTGACTTGTGGGATTCTCACTGAGTTCTGTTACCCAGAATCCTTTGAAAACCTCAACATTTGGCAAAAAAAACACCTTTTCCTCACATTTCAGTGCTGCAAAGTTCTGGAATCTGGGGAGAGCCACAAACTTCCTTCCACCCAGCATTCCCCCACATCTTTTGATAAAAATGGTCCCTCACTTGTGTGGGTAGGCCCAGTGCCCGTGACAGGAAATGCCCCAAAACACAACGTGGACACATCACATTTTCCAAAGGAAAACTGACCTGTTTTTTGCAAAGTGCCTAGCTGTGGATTTTGACCTCTAGCTCAGCCGGCATCTACGGAAACCTATCAAATGTATACATTTTTGAAAACTAGACACCTAGGGGAATTCAGAATGGGGTGACTTGTGGGGCTCTCATGAGGTTCTGTTACCCATAATCCTTTACAATCCTCAAAATGTGGCAAAAAAACACTTTTTCCTCTAATTTCGGTGCTGCAAAGTTCTGGAATCTGACGGAAGCCACAAACTTCCTTCCACCCAACATTCCCCCACATCTCCCGATACAAATGGCACCTCACTTGTGTGGTTAGGCCCAGTGCCCGTGACAGGAAATGACCCAAAACACTACGTAGACACATCACATTTCCTCAAAGAAAACTGATCTGTTTTTTGCAAAGTGCCTAGCTGTGGAGTTTGGCCTCTAGTTCAGCAGGTACCTAGAGATACCTAGCAAACCTATACATTTTTTAAAACTAGACTCCTAGGGAAATTCAGAATGGGGAGACTTGTGGGACTCTCACTAAGTTCTGTTCCCCAGAATCCTTTGAAAACCTCAAAAGGCGGCAAAAAAACACATTTCCCTCACATTTCAGTGCTGCAAAGTTCTGGAATCTGGGGAAAGCCACAAACTTCCTTCCACCCAGTATTCCCCCACATCTTCCATTAAAAATGGTACCTCACTTGTGTGTGTACGCTCAGTGCCCGTGACAGGAAATACCCCAAAACACAACGTGGACACATCACATTTTCCAAAGAAAATGGGTATTTTCTTTGCAAAGTGCCTAGCTGTGGATTTTTGCATCTTGCTCAGAAGGCACCTAGGAAACCTCACAAACTTATACATTTTTTAAAACTAGGCACCTGGGGAATTCAGAATCGAGTGACTTGTGGTGCTCTCGTTGAGTTCTCTTACCCGGAATCCTTTGCAAACCTCAACATTTGACAAAAACACTTTTTCCTCTAATTTCAGTGCTGCAAAGTTCTGGAATCTGAGGGGAGCCACAAACTTCCTTCCAACCATCATTCCTGCACATCTCCCGATAAAAATGGTACCTCACTTGTGTGGTTAGGCCCAGTGCCCGTGGCAGGAAATGACCCAAGACACAACGTAGACACATCACATTTTCCCAAAGAAAATGGACATGTTTTTTTGCAAAGTGCCTAGCTGTGGATTTTGGCATCTAGCTCATCCAGCACCTAGGAAAGCTCACAAACCTATACATTTTTTTAAACTAGACACCTAGGGGAATTCAGAATGGGGTGACTTGTGGGACTCTCACTGAGTTCTGTTACCCAGAATCCTTTGAAAACCTCAAAATTTGGCAATAAAAACACCTTTCCCTCACATTTCAGTGCTGCAAAGTTCTGGAATCTGGGGAAAGCCACAAACTTCCTTCCACCCAGCATTCCCCCACATTTCCAGATAAAAATGGTACCTCACTGGTGTGGTTAGGCCCAGTGCCCGTGACAGGAAATGACCCAAAACACAACATGGACACATCACATTTCCTCAAAGAAAACTGACCTGTTTTTGTTGCAAAGTGACTAGCTGTGGATTTTGGCCTCTAGGTCAGCCGGGTACCTAGAGAAACCTAGCAAAACTATACATTTTTGAAAACTAGACTCATAGAGAAGTTCAGAATGGGGTGACTTGTGGGACTCTCGGTGAGTTCTGTTACCCAGAATCCTTTGAAAACCTCAAAATTTGGCCAAAAAATCATCTTTTCCTCACATTTCTGTGTTGCAAAGTTCTGGAATCTAGGGAAAGCCACAAACTTCCTTCCAGCCTGCATTCCCCTACATCTTCCGATGAAAATGGTACGTCACTTGTGTGGTTAGGCCCAGTGCCCATGACAGGAAATGACCCAAAACACAACATGGACACATCACATTTCCTCAAAGAAAACTGACCTGTTTTTTGCAAAGTGCCTAGCTGTGGATTTTGGCCTCTAGCTCAGATGGCACCTAGGGAAACCAGCAAATGTATAATTTGTTAAAAACTAGACTCTAGGGAAATTCAGAATGGGGTGACTTGTGGGATTCTCACTGAGTTCTGTTACCCAGAATCCTTTGAAAACCTCAACATTTGGCAAAAAAAAACACCTTTTCCTCACATTTCAGTGCTGCAAAGTTCTGGAATCTGGGGAGAGCCACAAACTTCCTTCCACCCAGCATTCCCCCACATCTTTTGATAAAAATGGTACCTCACTTGTGTGGGTAGGCCCAGTGCCCGTGACAGGAAATGCCCCAAAACACTACGTAGACACATCACATTTCCTCAAAGAAAACTGATCTGTTTTTTGCAAAGTGCCTAGCTGTGGATTTTGGCCTTTAGTTCAGCAGGTACCTAGAGATACCTAGCAAACCTATACATTTTTTAAAACTAGACTCCTAGGGAAATTCAGAATGGGGAGACTTGTGGGACTCTCACTGAGTTCTGTTCCCCAGAATCCTTTGAAAACCTCAAAAGGTGGCAAAAAAACACATTTCCCTCACATTTCAGTGCTGCAAAGTTCTGGAATCTGGGGAAAGCCACAAACTTCCTTCCACCCAGTATTCCCCCACATCTTCCATTAAAAATGGTACCTCACTTGTGTGTGTACGCTCAGTGCCCGTGACAGGAAATACCCCAAAACACAACGTGGACACATCACATTTTCCCAAAGAAAATGGGTATTTTCTTTGCAAAGTGCCTAGCTGTGGATTTTTGCATCTTGCTCAGCAGGCACCTAGGAAACCTCACAAACGTATACATTTTTTAAAACTAGGCACCTGGGGAATTCAGAATCGGGTGACTTGTGGTGCTCTCGTTGAGATCTCTTACCCGGAATCCTTTGCAAACCTCAACATTTGACAAAAACACTTTTTCCTCAAATTTCAGTGCTGCAAAGTTCTGGAATCTGAGGGGAGCCACAAACTACATTCCACCCAGTATTCCTGCACATCTCCCGATAAAAATGGTACCTCACTTGTGTGGTTAGGCCCAGTGCCTGTGACAGGAAATGACCCAAAACACAACATAGACACATCATATTTCCTCAAAGAAAAATGACCTGCTTTTTGCAAAGTGCCTAGCTGTGGATTTTGGCCTCTAGGTCAGCCGGTACCTAGAGAAACCTAGCAAACCTATACATTTTTTAAAACTAGACTCATAGAGAAGTTCAGAATGGGGTGACTTGTGGGACTCACGGTGAGTTCTGTTATCCAGAATCCTTTGAAAACCTCAAAATTTGGCCAAAAAATCATCTTTTCCTCACAATTCTGTGCTGCAAAGTTCTGGAATCTAGGGAAAGCCACAAACTTCCTTCCAGCCTGCATTCCCCTACATCTTCCGATGAAAATGGTACGTCACTTGTGTGGTTAGGCCCAGTGCCCATGACAGGAAATGACCCAAAACACAACATGGACACATCACATTTCCTCAAAGAAAACTGACCTGTTTTTTGCAAAGTGCCTAGCTGTGGATTTTGGCCTCTAGGTCAGCTGGCACCTAGGGAAACCAGCAAATGTATAATTTGTTTAAAACTAGACTCTAGGGAAATTCAGAATGGGGAGACTTGTGGGATTCTCACTGAGTTCTGTTACCCAGAATCCTTTGAAAACCTCAACATTTGGCAAAAAAAACACCTTTTCTTCACATTTCAGTGCTGCAAAGTTCTGGAATCTGGGGAGAGCCACAAACTTCCTTCCACCCAGCATTCCCCCACATCTTTTGATAAAAATGGTACCTCACTTGTGTGGGTAGGCCCAGTGCCCGTGACAGGAAATGCCCCAAAACACAACGTGGACACATCACATTTTACAAAGGAAAACTGACCTGTTTTTTGCAAAGTGCCTAGCTGTGGATTTTGACCTCTAGCTCAGCCGGCATCTACGGAAACCTATCAAATGTATACATTTTTGAAAACTAGACACCTAGGGGAATTCAGAATGGGGTGACTTGTGGGGCTCTCATGAGGTTCTGTTACCCATAATCCTTTACAATCCTCAAAATGTGGCAAAAAAACACTTTTTCCTCTAATTTCGGTGCTGCAAAGTTCTGGAATCTGACGGAAGCCACAAACTTCCTTCCACCCAACATTCCCCCACATCTCCCGATACAAATGGCACCTCACTTGTGTGGTTAGGCCCAGTGCCCGTGACAGGAAATGACCCAAAACACTACGTAGACACATCACATTTCCTCAAAGAAAACTGATCTGTTTTTTGCAAAGTGCCTAGCTGTGGATTTTGGCCTCTAGTTCAGCAGGTACCTAGAGATACCTAGCAAACCTATACATTTTTTAAAACTAGACTCCTAGGGAAATTCAGAATGGGGAGACTTGTGGGACTCTCACTGAGTTCTGTTCCCCAGAATCCTTTGAAAACCTCAAAAGGTGGCAAAAAAACACATTTCCCTCACATTTCAGTGCTGCAAAGTTCTGGAATCTGGGGAAAGCCACAAACTTCCTTCCACCCAGTATTCCCCCACATCTTCCATTAAAAATGGTACCTCACTTGTGTGTGTACGCTCAGTGCCCGTGACAGGAAATACCCCAAAACACAACGTGGACACATCACATTTTCCCAAAGAAAATGGGTATTTTCTTTGCAAAGTGCCTAGCTGTGGATTTTTGCATCTTGCTCAGCAGGCACCTAGGAAACCTCACAAACTTATACATTTTTTAAAACTAGGCACCTGGGGAATTCAGAATCGGGTGACTTGTGGTGCTCTCATTGAGTTCTCTAACCCGGAATCCTTTGCAAACCTCAACATTTGACCAAAACACTTTTTCCTCTAATTTCAGTGCTGCAAAGTTCTGGAATCTGAGGGGAGCCACAAACTTCCTTCCAACCAGCATTCCTGCACATCTCCCGATACAATTGGTACCTTACTTGTGTGGTTAGGCCCAGTGCCCGTGGCAGGAAATGACCCAAGACACAACGTAGACACATCACATTTTCCCAAAGAAAATGGACATGTTTTTTTGCAAAGTGCCTAGCTGTGGATTTTGGCATCTAGCTCATCCAGCACCTAGGAAAGCTCACAAACCTATACATTTTTTTAAACTAGACACCTAGGGGAATTCAGAATGGGGTGACTTGTGGGACTCTCACTGAGTTCTGTTACCCAGAATCCTTTGAAAACCTCAAAATTTGGCAATAAAAACACCTTTTCCTCATATTTCAGTGCTGCAAAGTTCTGGAATCTGGGGAAAGCCACAAACTTCCTTCCACCCAGCATTCCCCCACATTTCCAGATAAAAATGGTACCTCACTGGTGTGAATGGGCTCAGTGCCTGCGACAGGAAATGCCCCAAAACCCAACGTGGACACATCACATTTTCCCAAAGAAAACTGACCTGTTTTTTGGAAAGTGCTTAGCTGTGGATTTTGGCCTCTAGCTCAGTCGGCACCTAGGGAAACCCAGTAAACTTATAAATTGTTTAAAACTAGACTGCTAGTGAAATTCAGAATGGGGTGACTTGTGGGATTGTCACTGAGTTCTGTTACCCAGAACCCTTTGCAATCCTCAAAATGTGGCAAAAAAACACTTTTCCCTCAAATTTCGGTGCTGAAAAGTTCTGGAATATGACAGAAGCCACAAACTTCCTTCCACCCAGCATTCCCCCACATCTCCCAATAAAAATGGTACCTCACTTGTCTGGTTAGGCCCAGAGACTGTGGCAGGAAATGACCCAAAACACAACGTGGACACTTCACATTTCCTCAAAGAAAACTGACCTGTTTTTGTTGCAAAGTGCCTAGCTGTGGATTTTGGCCTCTAGGTCAGCCGGCACCTAGAGAAACCTAGCAAACCTGTACATTTTTTAAAACTAGACTCCTAGGGAAGTTCAAAATGGGGTGACTTTTGGGACTCTCTGTGAGTTCTGTTATCCAGAATCCTTTGAAAACCTCAAAACTTGGCAAAAAAAACACCTTTTTATCACATTTCAGTGTGGCAAAGTTCTGGAATTTGGGGAAAGCCACAAACTTCCTTCCCCCCAGCATTCCCCCACATCTTCCGATAAAAATGGTACGTTACTTGTGTGGTTAGGCCCAGTGCCCGTGACAGGAAATGACCCAAAACACAACATGGACACATCACATTTCCTCAAAGAAAACTGACCTGTTTTTGTTGCAAAGTGACTAGCTGTGGATTTTGGCCTCTAGGTCAGCCGGTACCTAGAGAAACCTAGCAAACCTATACATTTTTGAAAACTAGACTCATAGAGAAGTTCAGAATGGGGTGACTTGTGGGACTCTCGGTGAGTTCTGTTACCCAGAATCCTTTGAAAACCTCAAAATTTGGCCAAAAAATCATCTTTTCCTCACATTTCTGTGTTGCAAAGTTCTGGAATCTAGGGAAAGCCACAAACTTCCTTCCAGCCTGCATTCCCCTACATCTTCCGATGAAAATGGTACGTCACTTGTGTGGTTAGGCCCAGTGCCCATGACAGGAAATGACCCAAAACACAACATGGACACATCACATTTCCTCAAAGAAAACTGACCTGTTTTTTGCAAAGTGCCTAGCTGTGGATTTTGGCCTCTAGCTCAGATGGCACCTAGGGAAACCAGCAAATGTATAATTTGTTAAAAACTAGACTCTAGGGAAATTCAGAATGGGGTGACTTGTGGGATTCTCACTGAGTTCTGTTACCCAGAATCCTTTGAAAACCTCAACATTTGGCAAAAAAAACACCTTTTCCTCACATTTCAGTGCTGCAAAGTTCTGGAATCTGGGGAGAGCCACAAACTTCCTTCCACCCAGCATTCCCCCACATCTTTTGATAAAAATGGTACCTCACTTGTGTGGGTAGGCCCAGTGCCCGTGACAGGAAATGCCCCAAAACACTACGTAGACACATCACATTTCCTCAAAGAAAACTGATCTGTTTTTTGCAAAGTGCCTAGCTGTGGATTTTGGCCTTTAGTTCAGCAGGTACCTAGAGATACCTAGCAAACCTATACATTTTTTAAAACTAGACTCCTAGGGAAATTCAGAATGGGGAGACTTGTGGGACTCTCACTGAGTTCTGTTCCCCAGAATCCTTTGAAAACCTCAAAAGGTGGCAAAAAAACACATTTCCCTCACATTTCAGTGCTGCAAAGTTCTGGAATCTGGGGAAAGCCACAAACTTCCTTCCACCCAGTATTCCCCCACATCTTCCATTAAAAATGGTACCTCACTTGTGTGTGTACGCTCAGTGCCCGTGACAGGAAATACCCCAAAACACAACGTGGACACATCACATTTTCCCAAAGAAAATGGGTATTTTCTTTGCAAAGTGCCTAGCTGTGGATTTTTGCATCTTGCTCAGCAGGCACCTAGGAAACCTCACAAACTTATACATTTTTTAAAACTAGGCACCTGGGGAATTCAGAATCGGGTGACTTGTGGTGCTCTCGTTGAGATCTCTTACCCGGAATCCTTTGCAAACCTCAACATTTGACAAAAACACTTTTTCCTCAAATTTCAGTGCTGCAAAGTTCTGGAATCTGAGGGGAGCCACAAACTACATTCCACCCAGTATTCCTGCACATCTCCCGATAAAAATGGTACCTCACTTGTGTGGTTAGGCCCAGTGCCCGTGACAGGAAATGACCCAAAACACAACATAGACACATCATATTTCCTCAAAGAAAAATGACCTGCTTTTTGCAAAGTGCCTAGCTGTGGATTTTGGCCTCTAGGTCAGCCGGTACCTAGAGAAACCTAGCAAACCTATACATTTTTTTAAACTAGACTCATAGAGAAGTTCAGAATGGGGTGACTTGTGGGACTCACGGTGAGTTCTGTTATCCAGAATCCTTTGAAAACCTCAAAATTTGGCCAAAAAATCATCTTTTCCTCGCATTTCTGTGCTGCAAAGTTCTGGAATCTAGGGAAAGCCACAAACTTCCTTCCAGCCTGCATTCCCCTACATCTTCCGATGAAAATGGTACGTCACTTGTGTGGTTAGGCCCAGTGCCCATGACAGGAAATGACCCAAAACACAACATGGACACATCACATTTCCTCAAAGAAAACTGACCTGTTTTTTGCAAAGTGCCTAGCTGTGGATTTTGGCCTCTAGGTCAGCTGGCACCTAGGGAAACCAGCAAATGTATAATTTGTTTAAAACTAGACTCTAGGGAAATTCAGAATGGGGTGACTTGTGGGATTCTCACTGAGTTCTGTTACCCAGAATCCTTTGAAAACCTCAACATTTGGCAAAAAAAAACACCTTTTCCTCACATTTCAGTGCTGCAAAGTTCTGGAATCTGGGGAGAGCCACAAACTTCCTTCCACCCAGCATTCCCCCACATCTTTTGATAAAAATGGTACCTCACTTGTGTGGGTAGGCCCAGTGCCCGTGACAGGAAATGCCCCAAAACACAACGTGGACACATCACATTTTCCAAAGGAACACTGACCTGTTTTTTGCAAAGTGCCTAGCTGTGGATTTTGACCTCTAGCTCAGCCGGCATCTACGGAAACCTATCAAATGTATACATTTTTGAAAACTAGACACCTAGGGGAATTCAGAATGGGGTGACTTGTGGGACTCTCATGAGGTTCTGTTACCCATAATCCTTTACAATCCTCAAAATGTGGCAAAAAAAACACTTTTTCCTCTAATTTCGGTGCTGCAAAGTTCTGGAATCTGACGGAAGCCACAAACTTCCTTCCACCCAACATTCCCCCACATCTCCCGATACAAATGGCACCTCACTTGTGTGGTTAGGCCCAGTGCCCGTGACAGGAAATGACCCAAAACACTACGTAGACACATCACATTTCCTCAAAGAAAACTGATCTGTTTTTTGCAAAGTGCCTAGCTGTGGATTTTGGCCTCTAGTTCAGCAGGTACCTAGAGATACCTAGCAAACCTATACATTTTTTAAAACTAGACTCCTAGGGAAATTCAGAATGGGGAGACTTGTGGGACTCTCACTGAGTTCTGTTCCCCAGAATCCTTTGAAAACCTCAAAAGGTGGCAAAAAAACACATTTCCCTCACATTTCAGTGCTGCAAAGTTCTGGAATCTGGGGAAAGCCACAAACTTCCTTCCACCCAGTATTCCCCCACATCTTCCATTAAAAATGGTACCTCACTTGTGTGTGTACGCTCAGTGCCCGTGACAGGAAATACCCCAAAACACAACGTGGACACATCACATTTTCCCAAAGAAAATGGGTATTTTCTTTGCAAAGTGCCTAGCTGTGGATTTTTGCATCTTGCTCAGCAGGCACCTAGGAAACCTCACAAACTTATACATTTTTTAAAACTAGGCACCTGGGGAATTCAGAATCGGGTGACTTGTGGTGCTCTCGTTGAGTTCTCTAACCCGGAATCCTTTGCAAACCTCAACATTTGACCAAAACACTTTTTCCTCAAATTTCAGTGCTGCAAAGTTCTGGAATCTGAGGGGAGCCACAAACTTCCTTCCAACCAGCATTCCTGCACATCTCCCGATAAAAATGGTATCTCACTTGTGTGGTTAGGCCCAGTGCCCGTGGCAGGAAATGACCCAAGACACAACGTAGACACATCACATTTTCCCAAAGAAAATGGACATGTTTTTTTGCAAAGTGCCTAGCTGTGGATTTTGGCATCTAGCTCATCCAGCACCTAGGAAAGCTCACAAACCTATACATTTTTTTAAACTAGACACCTAGGGGAATTCAGAATGGGGTGACTTGTGGGACTCTCACTGAGTTCTGTTACCCAGAATCCTTTGAAAACCTCAAAATTTGGCAATAAAAACACCTTTTCCTCATATTTCAGTGCTGCAAAGTTCTGGAATCTGGGGAAAGCCACAAACTTCCTTCCACCCAGCATTCCCCCACATTTCCAGATAAAAATGGTACCTCACTGGTGTGAATGGGCTCAGTGCCTGCGACAGGAAATGCCCCAAAACCCAACGTGGACACATCACATTTTCTCAAAGAAAACTGACCTGTTTTTTGGAAAGTGCTTAGCTGTGGATTTTGGCCTCTAGCTCAGTCGGCACCTAGGGAAACCCAGTAAACTTATAAATTGTTTAAAACTAGACTGCTAGGGAAATTCAGAATGGGGTGACTTGTGGGATTGTCACTGAGTTCTGTTACCCAGAACCCTTTGCAATCCTCAAAATGTGGCAAAAAAACACTTTTCCCTCCAATTTCGGTGCTGAAAAGTTCTGGAATATGACAGAAGCCACAAACTTCCTTCCACCCAGCATTCCCCCACATCTCCCAATAAAAATGGTACCTCACTTGTCTGGTTAGGCCCAGAGACTGTGGCAGGAAATGACCCAAAACACAACGTGGACACTTCACATTTCCTCAAAGAAAACTGACCTGTTTTTGTTGCAAAGTGCCTAGCTGTGGATTTTGGCCTCTAGGTCAGCCGGCACCTAGAGAAACCTAGCAAACCTGTACATTTTTTAAAACTAGACTCCTAGGGAAGTTCAAAATGGGGTGACTTTTGGGACTCTCTGTGAGTTCTGTTATCCAGAATCCTTTGAAAACCTCAAAACTTGGCAAAAAAAACACCTTTTTATCACATTTCAGTGTGGCAAAGTTCTGGAATTTGGGGAAAGCCACAAACTTCCTTCCACCCAGCATTCCCCCACATCTTCCGATAAAAATGGTACATTACTTGTGTGGTTAGGCCCAGTGCCCGTGACAGGAAATGACCCAAAACACAACATGGACACATCACATTTCCTCAAAGAAAACTGACCTGTTTTTGTTGCAAAGTGACTAGCTGTGGATTTTGGCCTCTAGGTCAGCCGGTACCTAGAGAAACCTAGCAAACCTATACATTTTTGAAAACTAGACTCATAGAGAAGTTCAGAATGGGGTGACTTGTGGGACTCTCGGTGAGTTCTGTTACCCAGAATCCTTTGAAAACCTCAAAATTTGGCCAAAAAATCATCTTTTCCTCACATTTCTGTGTTGCAAAGTTCTGGAATCTAGGGAAAGCCACAAACTTCCTTCCAGCCTGCATTCCCCTACATCTTCCGATGAAAATGGTACGTCACTTGTGTGGTTAGGCCCAGTGCCCATGACAGGAAATGACCCAAAACACAACATGGACACATCACATTTCCTCAAAGAAAACTGACCTGTTTTTTGCAAAGTGCCTAGCTGTGGATTTTGGCCTCTAGCTCAGATGGCACCTAGGGAAACCAGCAAATGTATAATTTGTTTAAAACTAGACTCTAGGGAAATTCAAAATGGGGTGACTTGTGGGATTCTCACTGAGTTCTGTTGCCCAGAATCCTTTGAAAACCTCAACATTTGGCAAAAAAAACACCTTTTCCTCACATTTCAGAGCTGCAAAGTTCTGGAATCTGGGGAGAGCCACAAACTTCCTTCAACCCAGCATTCCCCCACATCTTTTGATAAAAATGGTACCTCACTTGTGTGGATAGGCCCAGTGCCCGTGACAGGAAATGCCCGAAAACACAACGTGGACACATCACATTTTCCAAAGGAAAACTGACCTGTTTTTTGCAAAGTGCCTAGCTGTGGATTTTGACCTCTAGCTCAGCCGGCATCTACGGAAACCTATCAAATGTATACATATTTGAAAACTAGACACCTAGGGGAATTCAGAATGGGGTGACTTGTGGGGCTCTCATGAGGTTCTGTTACCCATAATCCTTTGCAATCCTCAAAATGTGGCAAAAAAACACTTTTTCATCTAATTTCGGTGCTGCAAAGTTCTGGAATCTGACGGAAGCCACAAACTTCCTTCCACCCAACATTCCCCCATATCTCCCGATACAAATGGCACCTCACTTGTGTGGTTAGGCCCAGTGCCCGTGACAGGAAATGACCCAAAACACTACGTAGACACATCACATTTCCTCAAAGAAAACTGATCTGTTTTTTGCAAAGTGCCTTGCTGTGGAGTTTGGCCTTTAGTTCAGCAGGTACCTAGAGATACCTAGCAAACCTATACATTTTTTAAAACTAGACTCCTAGGGAAATTCAGAATGGGGAGACTTGTGGGACTCTCACTGAGTTCTGTTCCCCAGAATCCTTTGAAAACCTCAAAAGGTGGCAAAAAAACACATTTCCCTCACATTTCAGTGCTGCAAAGTTCTGGAATCTGGGGAAAGCCACAAACTTCCTTCCACCCAGTATTCCCCCACATCTTCCATTAAAAATGGTACCTCACTTGTGTGTGTACGCTCAGTGCCCGTGACAGGAAATACCCCAAAACACAACGTGGACACATCACATTTTCCAAAGAAAATGGGTATTTTCTTTGCAAAGTGCCTAGCTGTGGATTTTTGCATCTTGCTCAGCAGGCACCTAGGAAACCTCACAAACTTATACATTTTTTAAAACTAGGCACCTGGGGAATTCAGAATCGAGTGACTTGTGGTGCTCTCGTTGAGTTCTCTTACCCGGAATCCTTTGCAAACCTCAACATTTGACAAAAACACTTTTTCCTCTAATTTCAGTGCTGCAAAGTTCTGGAATCTGAGGGGAGCCACAAACTTCCTTCCAACCAGCATTCCTGCACATCTCCCGATAAAAATGGTACCTCACTTGTGTGGTTAGGCCCAGTGCCCGTGACAGGAAATGACCCAAAACACAACATGGACACATCACATTTCCTCAAAGAAAACTGACCTGTTTTTGTTGCAAAGTGACTAGCTGTGGATTTTGGCCTCTAGGTCAGCCGGTACCTAGAGAAACCTAGCAAACCTATACATTTTTTAAAACTAGACTCATAGAGAAGTTCAGAATGGGGTGACTTGTGGGACTCTCGGTGAGTTCTGTTACCCAGAATCCTTTGAAAACCTCAAAATTTGGCCAAAAAATCATCTTTTCCTCACATTTCTGTGCTGCAAAGTTCTGGAATCTAGGGAAAGCCACAAACTTCCTTCCAGCCTGCATTCCCCTACATCTTCCGATGAAAATGGTACGTCACTTGTGTGGTTAGGCCCAGTGCCCATGACAGGAAATGACCCAAAACACAACATGGACACATCACATTTCCTCAAAGAAAACTGACCTGTTTTTTGCAAAGTGCCTAGCTGTGGATTTTGGCCTCTAGCTCAGCTGGCACCTAGGGAAACCAGCAAATGTATAATTTGTTTAAAACTAGACTCTAGGGAAATTCAGAATGGGGTGACTTGTGGGATTCTCACTGAGTTCTGTTACCCAGAATCCTTTGAAAACCTCAACATTTGGCAAAAAAAACACCTTTTCCTCACATTTCAGTGCTGCAAAGTTCTGGAATCTGGGGAGAGCCACAAACTTCCTTCCACCCAGCATTCCCCCACATCTTTTGATAAAAATGGTACCTCACTTGTGTGGGTAGGCCCAGTGCCCGTGACAGGAAATGCCCCAAAACACAACGTGGACACATCACATTTTCCGAAGGAAAACTGACCTGTTTTTTGCAAAGTGCCTAGCTGTGGATTTTGACCTCTAGCTCAGCCGGCATCTATGGAAACCTATCAAATGTATACATTTTTGAAAACTAGACACCTAGGGGAATTCAGAATGGGGTGACTTGTGGGGCTCTCATGAGGTTCTGTTACCCATAATCCTTTGCAATCCTCAAAATGTGGCAAAAAAACACTTTTTCCTCTAATTTCGGTGTTGCAAAGTTCTGGAATCTGACGGAAGCCACAAACTTCCTTCCACCCAACATTCCCCCACATCTCCCGATACAAATGGCACCTCACTTGTGTGGTTAGGCCCAGTGCCCGTGACAGGAAATGACCCAAAACACTACGTAGACACATCACATTTCCTCAAAGAAAACTGATCTGTTTTTTGCAAAGTGCCTAGCTGTGGATTTTGGCCTTTAGTTCAGCAGGTACCTAGAGATACCTAGCAAACCTATACATTTTTTAAAACTAGACTCCTAGGGAAATTCAGAATGGGGAGACTTGTGGGACTCTCACTGAGTTCTGTTCCCCAGAATCCTTTGAAAACCTCAAAAGGTGGCAAAAAAAACACATTTCCCTCACATTTCAGTGCTGCAAAGTTCTGGAATCTGGGGAAAGCCACAAACTTCCTTCCACCCAGTATTCCCCCACATCTTCCATTAAAAATGGTACCTCACTTGTGTGTGTACGCTCAGTGCCCGTGACAGGAAATACCCCAAAACACAACGTGGACACATCACATTTTCCCAAAGAAAATGGGTATTTTCTTTGCAAAGTGCCTAGCTGTGGATTTTTGCATCTTGCTCAGCAGGCACCTAGGAAACCTCACAAACTTATACATTTTTTAAAACTAGGCACCTGGGGAATTCAGAATCGGGTGACTTGTGGTGCTCTCGTTGAGATCTCTTACCCGGAATCCTTTGCAAACCTCAACATTTGACAAAAACACTTTTTCCTCAAATTTCAGTGCTGCAAAGTTCTGGAATCTGAGGGGAGCCACAAACTACATTCCACCCAGTATTCCTGCACATCTCCCGATAAAAATGGTACCTCACTTGTGTGGTTAGGCCCAGTGCCCGTGACAGGAAATGACCCAAAACACAACATAGACACATCATATTTCCTCAAAGAAAAATGACCTGCTTTTTGCAAAGTGCCTAGCTGTGGATTTTGGCCTCTAGGTCAGCCGGTACCTAGAGAAACCTAGCAAACCTATACATTTTTTAAAACTAGACTCATAGAGAAGTTCAGAATGGGGTGACTTGTGGGACTCTCGGTGAGTTCTGTTATCCAGAATCCTTTGAAAACCTCAAAATTTGGCCAAAAAATCATCTTTTCCTCACATTTCTGTGCTGCAAAGTTCTGGAATCTAGGGAAAGCCACAAACTTCCTTCCAGCCTGCATTCCCCTACATCTTCCGATGAAAATGGTACGTCACTTGTGTGGTTAGGCCCAGTGCCCATGACAGGAAATGACCCAAAACACAACATGGACACATCACATTTCCTCAAAGAAAACTGACCTGTTTTTTGCAAAGTGCCTAGCTGTGGATTTTGGCCTCTAGGTCAGCTGGCACCTAGGGAAACCAGCAAATGTATAATTTGTTTAAAACTAGACTCTAGGGAAATTCAGAATGGGGTGACTTGTGGGATTCTCACTGAGTTCTGTTACCCAGAATCCTTTGAAAACCTCAACATTTGGCAAAAAAAACACCTTTTCCTCACATTTCAGTGCTGCAAAGTTCTGGAATCTGGGGAGAGCCACAAACTTCCTTCCACCCAGCATTCCCCCACATCTTTTGATAAAAATGGTACCTCACTTGTGTGGGTAGGCCCAGTGCCCGTGACAGGAAATGCCCCAAAACACAACGTGGACACATCACATTTTCCAAAGGAAAACTGACCTGTTTTTTGCAAAGTGCCTAGCTGTGGATTTTGACCTCTAGCTCAGCCGGCATCTACGGAAACCCATCAAATGTATACATTTTTGAAAACTAGACACCTAGGGGAATTCAGAATGGGGTGACTTGTGGGGCTCTCATGAGGTTCTGTTACCCATAATCCTTTACAATCCTCAAAATGTGGCAAAAAAACACTTTTTCCTCTAATTTCGGTGCTGCAAAGTTCTGGAATCTGACGGAAGCCACAAACTTCCTTCCACCCAACATTCCCCCACATCTCCCGATACAAATGGCACCTCACTTGTGTGGTTAGGCCCAGTGCCCGTGACAGGAAATGACCCAAAACACTACGTAGACACATCACATTTCCTCAAAGAAAACTGATCTGTTTTTTGCAAAGTGCCTAGCTGTGGATTTTGGCCTCTAGTTCAGCAGGTACCTAGAGATACCTAGCAAACCTTTACATTTTTTAAAACTAGACTCCTAGGGAAATTCAGATTGGGGAGACTTGTGGGACTCTCACTGAGTTCTGTTACCCAGAATCCTTTGAAAACCTCAAAAGGTGGCAAAAAAACACATTTCCCTCACATTTCAGTGCTGCAAAGTTCTGGAATCTGGGGAAAGCCACAAACTTCCTTCCACCCAGTATTCCCCCACATCTTCCATTAAAAATGGTACCTCACTTGTGTGTGTACGCTCAGTGCCCGTGACAGGAAATACCCCAAAACACAACGTGGACACATCACATTTTCCCAAAGAAAATGGGTATTTTCTTTGCAAAGTGCCTAGCTGTGGATTTTTGCATCTTGCTCAGCAGGCACCTAGGAAACCTCACAAACTTATACATTTTTTAAAACTAGGCACCTGGGGAATTCAGAATCGGGTGACTTGTGGTGCTCTCGTTGAGTTCTCTAACCCGGAATCCTTTGCAAACCTCAACATTTGACCAAAACACTTTTTCCTCTAATTTCAGTGCTGCAAAGTTCTGGAATCTGAGGGGAGCCACAAACTTCCTTCCAACCAGCATTCCTGCACATCTCCCGATAAAAATGGTACCTCACTTGTGTGGTTAGGCCCAGTGCCCGTGGCAGGAAATGACCCAAGACACAACGTAGACACATCACATTTTCCCAAAGAAAATGGACATGTTTTTTTGCAAAGTGCCTAGCTGTGGATTTTGGCATCTAGCTCATCCAGCACCTAGGAAAGCTCACAAACCTATACATTTTTTTAAACTAGACACCTAGGGGAATTCAGAATGGGGTGACTTGTGGGACTCTCACTGAGTTCTGTTACCCAGAATCCTTTGAAAACCTCAAAATTTGGCAATAAAAACACCTTTTCCTCATATTTCAGTGCTGCAAAGTTCTGGAATCTGGGGAAAGCCACAAACTTCCTTCCACCCAGCATTCCCCCACATTTCCAGATAAAAATGGTACCTCACAGGTGTGAATGGGCTCAGTGCCTGCGACAGGAAATGCCCCAAAACGCAACGTGGACACATCACATTTTCCCAAAGAAAACTGACCTGTTTTTTGGAAAGTGCTTAGCTGTGGATTTTGGCCTCTAGCTCAGTCGGCACCTAGGGAAACCCAGTAAACTTATAAATTGTTTCAAACTAGACTGCTAGGGAAATTCAGAATGGGGTGACTTGTGTGATTGTCACTGAGTTCTGTTACCCAGAACCCTTTGCAATCCTCAAAATGTGGCAAAAAAACACTTTTCCCTCAAATTTCGGTGCTGAAAAGTTCTGGAATATGACAGAAGCCACAAACTTCCTTCCACCCAGCATTCCCCCACATCTCCCAATAAAAATGGTACCTCACTTGTCTGGTTAGGCCCAGAGACTGTGGCAGGAAATGACCCAAAACACAACGTGGACACTTCACATTTCCTCAAAGAAAACTGACCTGTTTTTGTTGCGAAGTGCCTAGCTGTGGATTTTGGACTCTATGTCAGCCGGCACCTAGAGAAACCTAGCAAACCTGTACATTTTTTAAAACTAGACTCCTAGGGAAGTTCAAAATGGGGTGACTTTTGGGACTCTCTGTGAGTTCTGTTATCGAGAATCCTTTGAAAACCTCAAAACTTGGCAAAAAAAACACCTTTTTCTCACATTTCAGTGTGGCAAAGTTCTGGAATTTGGGGAAAGCCACAAACTTCCTTCCACCCAGCATTCCCCCACATCTTCCGATAAAAATGGTACGTTACTTGTGTGGTTAGGCCCAGTGCCCGTGACAGGAAATGACCCAAAACACAACATGGACACATCACATTTCCTCAAAGAAAACTGACCTGTTTTTGTTGCAAAGTGACTAGCTGTGGATTTTGGCCTCTAGGTCAGCCGGTACCTAGAGAAACCTAGCAAACCTATACATTTTTGAAAACTAGACTCATAGAGAAGTTCAGAATGGGGTGACTTGTGGGACTCTCTGTGAGTTCTGTTACCCAGAATCCTTTGAAAACCTCAAAATTTGGCCAAAAAATCATCTTTTCCTCACATTTCTGTGTTGCAAAGTTCTGGAATCTAGGGAAAGCCACAAACTTCCTTCCAGCCTGCATTCCCCTACATCTTCCGATGAAAATGGTACGTCACTTGTGTGGTTAGGCCCAGTGCCCATGACAGGAAATGACCCAAAACACAACATGGACACATCACATTTCCTCAAAGAAAACTGACCTGTTTTTTGCAAAGTGCCTAGCTGTGGATTTTGGCCTCTAGCTCAGATGGCACCTAGGGAAACCAGCAAATGTATAATTTGTTTAAAACTAGACTCTAGGGAAATTCAGAATGGGGTGACTTGTGGGATTCTCACTGAGTTCTGTTGCCCAGAATCCTTTGAAAACCTCAACATTTGGCAAAAAAAACACCTTTTCCTCACATTTCAGTGCTGCAAAGTTCTGGAATCTGGGGAGAGCCACAAACTTCCTTCAACCCAGCATTCCCCCACATCTTTTGATAAAAATGGTACCTCACTTGTGTGGATAGGCCCAGTGCCCGTGACAGGAAATGCCCGAAAACACAACGTGGACACATCACATTTTCCAAAGGAAAACTGACCTATTTTTTGCAAAGTGCCTAGCTGTGGATTTTGACTTCTAGCTCAGCCGGCATCTACGGAAACCTATCAAATGTATACATTTTTGAAAACTAGACACCTAGGGGAATTCAGAATGGGGTGACTTGTGGGGCTCGCATGAGGTTCTGTTACCCATAATCCTTTGCAATCCTCAAAATGTGGCAAAAAAACACTTTTTCCTCTAATTTCGGTGCTGCAAAGTTCTGGAATCTGACGGAAGCCACAAACTTCCTTCCATCCAACATTCCCCCACATCTCCCGATACAAATGGCACCTCACTTGTGTGGTTAGGCCCAGTGCCCGTGACAGGAAATGACCCAAACCACTACGTAGACACATCACATTTCCTCAAAGAAAACTGATCTGTTTTTTGCAAAGTGCCTAGCTGTGGAGTTTGGCCTCTAGTACAGCAGGTACCTAGAGATACCTAGCAAACCTATACATTTTTTAAAACTAGTCTCCTAGGGAAATTCAGAATGGGGAGACTTGTGGGACTCTCACTGAGTTCTGTTCCCCAGAATCCTTTGAAAACCTCAAAAGGTGGCAAAAAAACACATTTCCCTCACATTTCAGTGCTGCAAAGTTCTGGAATCTGGGGAAAGCCACAAACTTCCTTCCACCCAGTATTCCCCCACATCTTCCATTAAAAATGGTACCTCACTTGTGTGTGTACGCTCAGTGCCCGTGACAGGAAATACCCCAAAACACAACGTGGACACATCACATTTTCGCAAAGAAAATGGGTATTTTCTTTGCAAAGTGCCTAGCTGTGGATTTTTGCATCTTGCTCAGCAGGCACCTAGGAAACCTCACAAACTTATAAATTTTTTAAAACTAGGCACCTGGGGAATTCAGAATTGGGTGACTTGTGGTGCTCTCGTTGAGTTTTCTTACCCGGAATCCTTTGCAAACCTCAACATTTGACCAAAACACTTTTTCCTCTAATTTCAGTGCTGCAAAGTTCTGGAATCTGAGGGGAGCCACAAACTTCCTTCCGACCAGCATTCCTGCACATCTCCCGATAAAAATGGTACCTCACTTGTGTGGTTAGGCCCAGTGCCCGTGGCAGGAAATGACCCAAGACACAACGTAGACACATCACATTTTCCCAAAGAAAATGGACATGTTTTTTTGCAAAGTGCCTAGCTGTGGATTTTGGCATCTAGCTCATCCAGCACCTAGGAAAGCTCACAAACCTATACATTTTTTTAAACTAGACACCTAGGGGAATTCAGAATGGGGTGACTTGTGGGACTCTCACTGAGTTCTGTTACCCAGAATCCTTTGAAAACCTCAAAATTTGGCAATAAAAACACCTTTCCCTCACATTTCAGTGCTGCAAAGTTCTGGAATCTGGGGAAAGCCACAAACTTCCTTCCACCCAGCATTCCCCCACATTTCCAGATAAAAATGGTACCTCACTGGTGTGAATGGGCTCAGTGCCTGCGACAGGAAATGCCCCAAAACACAACGTGGACACATCACATTTTCCCAAAGAAAACTGACCTGTTTTTTGGAAAGTGCTTAGCTGTGGATTTTGGCCTCTAGCTCAGTCGGCACCTAGGGAAACCCAGTAAACTTATAAATTGTTTAAAACTAGACTGCTAGGGAAATTCAGAATGGGGTGACTTGTGGGATTGTCACTGAGTTCTGTTACCCAGAACCCTTTGCAATCCTCAAAATGTGGCAAAAAAACACTTTTCCCTCAAATTTCGGTGCTGAAAAGTTCTGGAATATGACAGAAGCCACAAACTTCCTTCCACCCAGCATTCCCCCACATCTCCCAATAAAAATGGTACCTCACTTGTCTGGTTAGGCCCAGTGACCGTGGCAGGAAATGACCCAAAACACAACGTGGACACTTCACATTTCCTCAAAGAAAACTGACCTGTTTTTGTTGCAAAGTGCCTAGCTGTGGATTTTGGCCTCTAGGTCAGCCGGCACCTAGAGAAACCTAGCAAACCTGTACATTTTTTAAAACTAGACTCCTAGGGAAGTTCAAAATGGGGTGACTTTTGGGACTCTCTGTGAGTTCTGTTATCCAGAATCCTTTGAAAACCTCAAAACTTGGCAAAAAAAACACCTTTTTCTCACATTTCAGTGTGGCAAAGTTCTGGAATTTGGGGAAAGCCACAAACTTCCTTCCACCCAGCATTCCCCCACATCTTCCGATGAAAATGGTACGTCACTTGTGTGGTTAGGCCCAGTGCCCATGACAGGAAATGACCCAAAACACAACATGGACACATCACATTTTCTCAAAGAAAACTGACCTGTTTTTTGCAAAGTGACTAGCTGTGGATTTTGGCCTCTAGGTCAGCCGGTACCTAGAGAAACCTAGCAAACCTATACATTTTTGAAAACTAGACTCATAGAGAAGTTCAGAATGGGGTGACTTGTGGGACTCTCGGTGAGTGCTGTTACCCAGAATCCTTTGAAAACCTCAAAATTTGGCAAAAAAAACACCTTTTTCTCACATTTCAGTGTGGCAAAGTTCTGGAATTTGGGGAAAGCCACAAACTTCCTTCCACCCAGCATTCCCCCACATCTCCCGATACAAATGGCACCTCACTTGTGTGGTTAGGCCCAGTGCCCGTGACAGGAAATGACCCAAAACACTACGTAGACACATCACATTTCCTCAAAGAAAAGTGATCTGTTTTTTGCAAAGTGCCTAGCTGTGGATTTTGGCCTCTAGTTCAGCAGGTACCTAGAGATACCTAGCAAACCTATACATTTTTTAAAACTAGACTCCTAGGGAAATTCAGAATGGGGAGACTTGTGGGACTCTCAATGAGTTCTGTTCCCCAGAATCCTTTGAAAACCTCAAAAGGTGGCAAAAAAACACATTTCCCTCACATTTCAGTGCTTCAAAGTTCTGGAATCTGGGGAAAGCCACAAACTTCCTTCCACCCAGTATTCCCCCACATCTTCCATTAAAAATGGTACCTCACTTGTGTGTGTATGCTCAGTGCCCGTGACAGGAAATACCCCAAAACACAACGTGGACACATCACATTTTCCCAAAGAAAATGGGTATTTTCTTTGCAAAGTGCCTAGCTGTGGATTTTTGCATCTTGCTCAGCAGGCACCTAGGAAACCTCATCAACTTATAAATTTTTTAAAACTAGGCACCTGGGGAATTCAGAATTGGGTGACTTGTGGTGCTCTCGTTGAGTTCTCTTACCCGGAATCCTTTGCAAACCTCAACATTTGACCAAAACACTTTTTCCTCTAATTTCAGTGCTGCAAAGTTCTGGAATCTGAGGGGAGCCACAAACTTCCTTCCGACCAGCATTCCTGCACATCTCCCGATAAAAATGGTACCTCACTTGTGTGGTTAGGCCCAGTGCCCGTGGCAGGAAATGACCCAAGACACAACGTAGACACATCACATTTTCCCAAAGAAAATGGACATGTTTTTTTGCAAAGTGCCTAGCTGTGGATTTTGGCATCTAGCTCATCCAGCACTCTAGGAAAGCTCACAAACCTATATATTTTTTTAAACTAGACACCTAGGGGAATTCAGAATGGGGTGACTTGTGGGACTCTCACTGAGTTCTGTTACCCAGAATCCTTTGAAAACCTCAAAATTTGGCAATAAAAACACCTTTTCCTCATATTTCAGTGCTGCAAAGTTCTGGAATCTGGGGAAAGCCACAAACTTCCTTCCACCCAGCATTCCCCCAAATTTCCAGATAAAAATGGTACCTCACTGGTGTGAATGGGCTCAGTGCCTGCGACAGGAAATGCCCCAAAACACAACGTGGACACATCACATTTTCCCAAAGAAAGCTGACCTGTTTTTTGGAAAGTGCTTAGCTGTGTATTTTGGCCTCTAGCTCAGTCGGCACCTAGGGAAACCAAGTAAACTTATAAATTGTTTAAAACTAGACTGCTAGGGAAATTCAGAATGGGGTGACTTCTGGGATTGTCACTGAGTTCTGTTACCCAGAACCCTTTGCAATCCTCAAAATGTGGCAAAAAAACACTTTTCCCTCAAATTTCGGTGCTGAAAAGTTCTGGAATATGACAGAAGCCACAAACTTCCTTCCACCCAGCATTCCCCCACATCTCCCAATAAAAATGGTACCTCACTTGTCTGGTTAGGCCCAGAGACTGTGGCAGGAAATGACCCAAAACACAATGTGGACACTTCACATTTCCTCAAAGAAAACTGACCTGTTTTTGTTGCAAAGTGCCTAGCTGTGGATTTTGGCCTCTAGGTCAGCCGGCACCTAGAGAAACCTAGCAAACCTGTACATTTCTTAAAACTAGACTCCTAGGGAAGTTCAAAATGGGGTGACTTTTGGGACTCTCTGTGAGTTCTGTTATCCAGAATCCTTTGAAAACCTCAAAACTTGGCAAAAAAAACACCTTTTTCTCACATTTCAGTGTGGCAAAGTTCTGGAATTTGGGGAAAGCCACAAACTTCCTTCCACCCAGCATTCCCCCACATCGTCCGATAAAAATGGTAAGTTACTTGTGTGGTTAGGCCCAGTGCCCGTGACAGGAAATGACCCAAAACACAACATGGACACATCACATTTCCTCAAAGAAAACTGACCTGTTTTTGTTGCAAAGTGACTAGCTGTGGATTTTGGCCTCTAGGTCAGCCGGCACCTAGAGAAACCTAGCAAACCTGTACATTTTTTAAAACTAGACTCCTAGGGAAGTTCAAAATGGGGTGACTTTTGGGACTCTCTGTGAGTTCTGTTGTCCAGAATCCTTTGAAAACCTCAAAACTTGGCAAAAAAAACAACTTTTTCTCACATTTCAGTGTGGCAAAGTTCTGGAATTTGGGGAAAGCCACAAACTTCCTTCCACCCAGCATTCCCCCACATCTTCCGATAAAAATGGTAAGTTACTTGTGTGGTTAGGCCCAGTGCCCGTGACAGGAAATGACCCAAAACACAACATGGACACATCACATTTCCTCAAAGAAAACTGACCTGTTTTTGTTGCAAAGTGACTAGCTGTGGATTTTGGCCTCTAGGTCAGCCGGTACCTAGAGAAACCTAGCAAACCTATACATTTTTGAAAACTAGACTCATAGAGAAGTTCAGAATGGGGTGACTTGTGGGACTCTCGGTGAGTTCTGTTACCCAGAATCCTTTGAAAACCTCAAAATTTGGCCAAAAAATCATCTTTTCCTCACATTTCTGTGTTGCAAAGTTCTGGAATCTAGGGAAAGCCACAAACTTCCTTCCAGCCTGCATTTCCCTACATCTTCCGATGAAAATGGTACGTCACTTGTGTGGTTAGGCCCAGTGCCCATGACAGGAAATGACCCAAAACACAACATGGACACATCACATTTCCTCAAAGAAAACTGACCTGTTTTTTTGCAAAGTGCCTAGCTGTGGATTTTGGCCTCTAGCTCAGCTGGCACCTAGGGAAACCAGCAAATGTATAATTTGTTTAAAACTAGACTCTAGGGAAATTCAGAATGGGGTAACTTGTGGGATTCTCACTGAGTTCTGTTACCCAGAATCCTTTGAAAACCTCAACATTTGGCAAAAAAAACACCTTTTCCTCACATTTCAGTGCTGCAAAGTTCTGGAATCTGGGGAGAGCCACAAACTTCCTTCCACCCAGCATTCCCCCACATCTTTTGATAAAAATGGTACCTCACTTGTGTGGGTAGGCCCAGTGCCCGTGACAGGAAATGCCCCAAAACACAACGTGGACACATCACATTTTCCAAAGGAAAACTGACCTGTTTTTTGCAAAGTGCCTAGCTGTGGATTTTGACCTCTAGCTCAGCCGGCATCTACGGAAACCTATCAAATGTATACATTTTTGAAAACTAGACACCTAGGGGAATTCAGAATGGGGTGACTTGTGGGGCTCTCATGAGGTTCTGTTACCCATAATCCTTTGCAATCCTCAAAATGTGGCAAAAAAACACTTTTTCCTCTAATTTCGGTGCTGCAAAGTTCTGGAATCTGACGGAAGCCACAAACTTCCTTCCACCCAACATTCCCCGACATCTCCCGATACAAATGGCACCTCACTTGTGTGGTTAGGCCCAGTGCCCGTGACCGGAAATGACCCAAACCACTACATAGACACATCACATTTCCTCAAAGAAAACTGATCTGTTTTTTGCAAAGTGCCTAGCTGTGGAGTTTGGCCTCTAGTTCAGCAGGTACCTAGAGATACCTAGCAAACCTATACATTTTTTAAAACTAGTCTCCTAGGGAAATTCAGAATGGGGAGACTTGTGGGACTCTCACTGAGTTCTGTTCCCCAGAATCCTTTGAAAACCTCAAAAGGTGGCAAAAAAACACATTTCCCTCACATTTCAGTGCTGCAAAGTTCTGGAATCTGGGGAAAGCCACAAACTTCCTTCCACCCAGTATTCCCCCACATCTTCCATTAAAAATGGTACCTCACTTGTGTGTGTACGCTCAGTGCCCGTGACAGGAAATACCCCAAAACACAACGTGGACACATCACATTTTCCCAAAGAAAATGGGTATTTTCTTTGCAAAGTGACTAGCTGTGGATTTTTGCATCTTGCTCAGCAGGCACCTAGGAAACCTCATAAACTTATAAATTTTTTAAAACTAGGCACCTGGGGAATTCAGAATTGGGTGACTTGTGGTGCTCTCGTTGAGTTCTCTTACCCGGAATCCTTTGCAAACCTCAACATTTGACCAAAACACTTTTTCCTCTAATTTCAGTGCTGCAAAGTTCTGGAATCTGAGGGGAGCCACAAACTTCCTTCCGACCAGCATTCCTGCACATCTCCCGATAAAAATGGTACCTCACTTGTGTGGTTAGGCCCAGTGCCCGTGGCAGGAAATGACCCAAGACACAACGTAGACACATCACATTTTCCCAAAGAAAATGGACATGTTTTTTTGCAAAGTGCCTAGCTGTGGATTTTGGCATCTAGCTCATCCAGCACCTAGGAAAGCTCACAAACCTATACATTTTTTTAAACTAGACACCTAGGGGAATTCAGAATGGGGTGACTTGTGGGACTCTCACTGAGTTCTGTTACCCAGAATCCTTTGAAAACCTCAAAATTTGGCAATAAAAACACCTTTTCCTCATATTTCAGTGCTGCAAAGTTCTGGAATCTGGGGAAAGCCACAAACTTCCTTCCACCCAGCATTCCCCCAAATTTCCAGATAAAAATGGTACCTCACTGGTGTGAATGGGCTCAGTGCCTGCGACAGGAAATGCCCCAAAACACAACGTGGACACATCACATTTTCCCAAAGAAAGCTGACCTGTTTTTTGGAAAGTGCTTAGCTGTGTATTTTGGCCTCTAGCTCAGTCGGCACCTAGGGAAACCAAGTAAACTTATAAATTGTTTAAAACTAGACTGCTAGGGAAATTCAGAATGGGGTGACTTCTGGGATTGTCACTGAGTTCTGTTACCCAGAACCCTTTGCAATCCTCAAAATGTGGCAAAAAAACACTTTTCCCTCAAATTTCGGTGCTGAAAAGTTCTGGAATATGACAGAAGCCACAAACTTCCTTCCACCCAGCATTCCCCCACATCTCCCAATAAAAATGGTACCTCACTTGTCTGGTTAGGCCCAGTGACCGTGGCAGGAAATGACCCAAAACACAACGTGGACACTTCACATTTCCTCAAAGAAAACTGACCTGTTTTTGTTGCAAATTGCCTAGCTGTGGATTTTGGCCTCTAGGTCAGCCGGCACCTAGAGAAACCTAGCAAACCTGTACATTTTTTAAAACTAGACTCCTAGGGAAGTTCAAAATGGAGTGACTTTTGGGACTCTCTGTGAGTTCTGTTATCCAGAATCCTTTGAAAACCTCAAAACTTGGCAAAAAAAACACCTTTTTCTCACATTTCAGTGTGGTAAAGTTCTGGAATTTGGGGAAAGCCACAAACTTCCTTCCACCCAGCATTCCCCCACATCGTCCGATAAAAATGGTACGTCACTTGTGTGGTTAGGCCCAGTGCCCGTGACAGGAAATGACCCAAAACACAACATGGACACATCACATTTCCTCAAAGAAAACTGACCTGTTTTTGTTGCAAAGTGACTAGCTGTGGATTTTGGCCTCTAGGTCAGCCGGTACCTAGAGAAACCTAGCAAACCTATACATTTTTGAAAACTAGACTCATAGAGAAGTTCAGAATGGGGTGACTTGTGGGACTCTCGGTGAGTTCTGTTACCCAGAATCCTTTGAAAACCTCAAAATTTGGCCAAAAAATCATCTTTTCCTCACATTTCTGTGCTGCAAAGTTCTGGAATCTAGGGAAAGCCACAAACTTCCTTCCAGCCTGCATTCCCCTACATCTTCCGATGAAAATGGTACGTCACTTGTGTGGTTAGGCCCAGTGCCCATGACAGGAAATGACCCAAAACACAACATGGACACATCACATTTCCTCAAAGAAAACTGACCTGTTTTTTGCAAAGTGCCTAGCTGTGGATTTTGGCCTCTAGCTCAGCTGGCACCTAGGGAAACCAGCAAATGTATAATTTGTTTAAAACTAGACTCTAGGGAAATTCAGAATGGGGTGACTTGTGGGATTCTCACTGAGTTCTGTTACCCAGAATCCTTTGAAAACCTCAACATTTGGCAAAAAAAACACCTTTTCCTCACATTTCAGTGCTGCAAAGTTCTGGAATCTGGGGAGAGCCACAAACTTCCTTCCACCCAGCATTCCCCCACATCTTTTGATAAAAATGGTACCTCACTTGTGTGGGTAGGCCCAATGCCCGTGACAGGAAATGCCCCAAAACACAACGTGGACACATCACATTTTCCGAAGGAAAACTGACCTGTTTTTTGCAAAGTGCCTAGCTGTGGATTTTGACCTCTAGCTCAGCCGGCATCTACGGAAACCTATCAAATGTATACATTTTTTAAAACTAGACACCTAGGGGAATTCAGAATGGGGTGACTTGTGGGGCTCTCATGAGGTTCTGTTACCCATAATCCTTTGCAATCCTCAAAATGTGGCAAAAAAACACTTTTTCCTCTAATTTCGGTGCTGCAAAGTTCTGGAATCTGACGGAAGCAACAAACTTCCTTCCACCGAACATTCCCCCACATCTCCCGATACAAATGGCACCTCACTTGTGTGGTTAGGCCCAGTGCCCGTGACAGGAAATGACCCAAAACACTACGTAGACACATCACATTTCCTCAAAGAAAACTGATCTGTTTTTTGCAAAGTGCCTAGCTGTGGATTTTGGCCTCTAGTTCAGCAGGTACCTAGAGATACCTAGCAAACCTATACATTTTTTTAAACTAGACTCCTAAGGAAATTCAGAATGGGGAGACTTGTGGGACTCTCACTGAGTTCTGTTCCCCAGAATCCTTTGAAAACCTCAAAAGGTGGCAAAAAAACACATTTCCCTCACATTTCAGTGCTGCAAAGTTCTGGAATCTGGGGAAAGCCACAAACTTCCTTCCACCCAGTATTCCCCCACATCTTCCATTAAAAATGGTACCTCACTTGTGTGTGTACGCTCAGTGCCCATGACAGGAAATACCCCAAAACACAACGTGGACACATCACATTTTCCCAAAGAAAATGGGTATTTTCTTTGCAAAGTGCCTAGCTGTGGATTTTTGCATCTTGCTCAGCAGGCACCTAGGAAACCTCACAAACTTATACATTTTTTAAAACTAGGCACCTGGGGAATTCAGAATCGGGTGACTTGTGGTTCTCTCGTTGAGTTCTCTTACCCGGAATCCTTTGCAAACCTCAACATTTGACAAAAACACTTTTTCCTCTAATTTCAGTGCTGCAAAGTTCTGGAATCTGAGGGGAGCCACAAACTTCCTTCCAACCAGCATTCCTGCACATCTCCCGATAAAAATGGTACCTCACTTGTGTGGTTAGGCCCAGTGCCCGTGGCAGGAAATGACCCAAGACACAACGTAGACACATCACATTTTCCCAAAGAAAATGGACATGTTTTTTTGCAAAGTGCCTAGCTGTGGATTTTGGCATCTAGCTCATCCAGCACCTAGGAAAGCTCACAAACCTATACATTTTTTTAAACTAGACACCTAGGGGAATTCAGAATGGGGTGACTTGTGGGACTCTCACTGAGTTCTATTACCCAGAATCCTTTGAAAACCTCAAAATTTGGCAATAAAAACACCTTTTCCTCATATTTCAGTGCTGCAAAGTTCTGGAATCTGGGGAAAGCCACAAACTTCCTTCCACCCAGCATTCCCCCACATTTCCAGATAAAAATGGTACCTCACTGGTGTGAATGGGCTCAGTGCCTGCGACAGGAAATGCCCCAAAACACAACGTGGACACATCACATTTTCCCAAAGAAAACTGACCTGTTTTTTGGAAAGTGCTTAGCTGTGTATTTTGGCCTCTAGCTCAGTCGGCACCTAGGGAAACCCAGTAAACTTAAAAATTGTTTAAAACTAGACTGCTAGGGAAATTCAGAATGGGGTGACTTGTGGGATTGTCACTGAGTTCTGTTACCCAGAACCCTTTGCAATCCTCAAAATGTGGCAAAAAAACACTTTTCCCTCAAATTTCGGTGCTGAAAAGTTCTGGAATATGACAGAAGCCACAAACTTCCTTCCACCCAGCATTCCCCCACATCTCCCAATAAAAATGGTACCTCACTTGTCTGGTTAGGCCCAGTGACCGTGGCAGGAAATGACCCAAAACACAACGTGGAAACTTCACATTTCCTCAAAGAAAACTGACCTGTTTTTGTTGCAAAGTGCCTAGCTGTGGATTTTGGCCTCTAGGTCAGCCGGCACCTAGAGAAACCTAGCAAACCTGTACATTTTTTAAAACTAGACTCCTAGGGAAGTTCAAAATGGGGTGACTTGTGGGACTCTCTGTGAGTTCTGTTATCCAGAATCCTTTGAAAACCTCAAAACTTGGCAAAAAAAACCACCTTTTTCTCACATTTCAGTGTGGTAAAGTTCTGGAATTTGGGGAAAGCCACAAACTTCCTTCCACCCAGCATTCCCCCACATCTTCCGATAAAAATGGTACGTCACTTGTGTGGTTAGGCCCAGTGCCCGTGACAGGAAATGACCCAAAACACAACATGGACACATCACATTTCCTCAAAGAAAACTGACCTGTTTTTGTTGCAAAGTGACTAGCTGTGGATTTTGGCCTCTAGGTCAGCCGGTACCTAGAGAAACCTAGCAAACCTATACATTTTTGAAAACTAGACTCATAGAGAAGGTCAGAATGGGGTGACTTGTGGGACTCTCAGTGAGTTCTGTTACCCAGAATCCTTTGAAAACCTCAAAATTTGGCCACAAAATCATCTTTTCCTCACATTTCTGTGCTGCAAAGTTCTGGAATCTAGGGAAAGCCACAAACTTTCTTCCAGCCTGCATTCCCCTACATCTTCCGATGAAAATGGTACGTCACTTGTGTGGTTAGGCCCAGTGCCCGTGACAGGAAATGACCCAAAACACAACATGGACAAATCACATTTCCTCAAAGAAAATTGACCTGTTTTTTGCAAAGTGCCTAGCTGTGGATTTTGGCCTCTAGCTCCGCCGGCACCTAGGGAAACCAGCAAACTTATAAATTGTTTAAAACTAGACTCCTAGGGTAATTCAGAATGGGGTGACTTGTGGGATGGGATTCTCACTGAGGGCCTCATTATGACCCTGGCGGTAGAGAACCGCCAGGGCCAACGGGGGCGGGAGCACCGCCGACAGGCCGGCGGTGCTCCCTTGGGCATTCTGACCGCGGCGCTTTGCCCGCGGTCAGAACGGGAAAACCGGCGGTCTCCCGCCGGTTTTCCACTTCCCCTAAGAATCCTCCAAGGCGGCGCAGCTCGCTGCGCCGCCGAGGGGATTCTGACAATCCTTACCGCCATCCTGTTCCTGGCGGCTCGCCCGCCAGGAACAGGATGGCGGTAAGGATTGTCGTGGGGCCCCTGGGGGCCCCTGCAGTGCCCATGCCAATGGCATGGGCACTGCAGGGGCCCCCGTAAGAGGGCCCCGCTAGTATTTCACTGTCTGCGTAGCAGACAGTGAAATACGCGACGGGTGCAGTAGCACCCGTCGCACCTTCCCACTCCGCCGGCTCGATTACGAGCCGGCATCCTCGTGGGAAGGGAGTTTTTCCCTGGGCTGGCGGGCGGTCTTTTGGAGACCGCCCGCCAGCCCAGGGAAAAACTCATAATACCCTCTGCGGTCTTCTGACCGCGGAGCGGTATTATGGAGGGCGGCATCCTGGCGGGCGGCCTCCGCCGCCCGCCAGGGTCATAATGAGGCCCTGAGTTCTGTTACCCAGAACTCTTTGGAAACCTCAAAATTTGGCAAAAAAACACCTTTTCCTCACATTTCAGTGCTGCAAAGTTCTGGAATCTGGGGAGAGCCACAAACTTCCTTCCACCTAGCATTCCCCCACATCTTCTGATAAAAATGGTACCTCACTTGTGTGGGGAGGCCCAGTGCCTGTGACAGGAAATGCCCCAAAACACAACGTGGACACATCACATTTTCCCAAAGAGAACTGACCTGTTTTTTGCAAAGTGCCTAGCTGTGGATTTTGACCTCTAGCTCTGCCGGCATCTACGGAAACCTATCAAATGTATATATTTTTGAAAACTAGACACCTAGGGGAATTCAGAATGGGGTGACTTGTGGGGCTCTCATAAGGTTCTGTTACCCAGAATCCTTTGCAATCCTCAAAATGTGGCAAAAAAACACTTTTTCCTCAAATTTCGGTGCTGCAAAGTTTTGCAATCTGACGGAAGCCACAAACTTCCTTCCACCCAACATTCCCCCACATCTCCCGATACAAATGGTACCTCACTTGTGTGGTTAGGCCCAATGCCCATGACAGGATATGACCCAAAACACTAAGTAGACACATCACATTTCCTCAAAGAAAACTGACCTGTTTTTTGCAAAGTGCCTAGCTGTGGATTTTGGCCTCTAGTTCAGCAGGTACCTAGAGAAACCTAGCAAACCTATACATTTTTTAAAACTAGATTCCTAGGGAAATTCAGAATGGGGTGACTTGTGGGACTCTCACTTAGTTCTGTTACCCAGAATCCTTTGAAAACCTCAAAATTTGGCAACAAAACACACCTTTTCCTCACATTTCAGTGCTGCAAAGTTCTGGAATCTGGGTAAAGCCACAAACTTCCTTCCACCCAGCATTCCCCCACATCTTCAGATAAAAATGGTACCATACTTGCGTGAGTGGGGTCAGTGCCCGCGACAGGAAATGCCCCAAAACACAACGTGGACACATCACATTTTCCCAAAGAAAATTGACATTTTTTTTGCAAAGTGCCTAGCTGTGGATTTTGGCCTCTAGCTTATCCGGCACCTAGGAAACCTCACAAACCTATACATTTTTTAAAACTAGACACCTAGGGGAATTCAGAATGGGGTGACTTGTGGGACTCTCACTGAGTTCTGTTACCTAGAAACCTTTGAAAACCTCAAAATGTGGCAAAAAAACACATTTTCCTCATATTTCAGTGCTGCAAAGTTTTGGGAATCTGGGGAAAGCCACAAACTTCCTTCCACCCAGCATTCCCCCACATCTCGAGATAAAAATGGTACCTCACTTGTCTGAGTGGGCTCACTGCCTGCGACAGGAAATGCCCCAAAAACACAACATGGACACATCACATTTTCTCAAAGAAAACTGACCTGTTTTTTGGAAAGTGCTTAGCCGTGGATTGTGGCCTCTAGCTCAGCCGGCACCTAGGGAAACCCAGTAAACTTATCAATTGTTTAAAACTAGACTCCTAGGGAAATTCAGAATGGGGTGACTTGTGGGATTCTCACTGAGTTCTGTTACCCAGAATCCTTTGCAATCCTCAAAATGTGGCAAAAAAACACTTTTCCCTCAAATTTCGGTGTTGAAAAGTTCTGGAATCTGACAGAAGCCACAAACTTCCTTCCACCCAGCATTCCCCCACATCTCCCAATAAAAATTGTACCTCACTTGTGTGGTTAGGCCCAGTGCCCGTGACAGGAAATGACCCAAAACACAACATAGACACATCACATTTCCTCAAAGAAAACTGACCTGTTTTTGTTGCAAAGTGCCTAGCTGTGGATTTTGGCCTCTAGGTCAGCCGGTACCTAGAGAAACCTAGCAAACCTATACATTTTTTAAAACTAGACTCATAGAGAAGTTCAGAATGGGGTGACTTGTGGGACTCTCGGTGAGTTCTGTTACCCAGAATCCTTTGAAAACCTCAAAATTTGGCCCAAAAATCATCTTTTCCTCACATTTCTGAGCTGCAAAGTTCTGGAATCTAGGGAAAGCCACAAACTTCCTTCCAGCCTGCATTCCCCTACATCTTCCGATGAAAATGGTACGTCACTTGTGTGGTTAGGCCCAGTGCCCGTGACAGGATATGACCCAAAACACAACATGGACACATCACATTTCCTCAAAGAAAACTGACCTGTTTTTTGCAAAGTGCCTAGCTGTGGATTTTGGCCTCTAGCTCAGCCGGCACCTAGGTAAACCAGTAAACGTATAAATTGTTTAAAACTAGACTCCTAGGGAAATTCAGAATGGGGTGACTTGTGGGATTCTCACTGAGTTCTGTTACCCAGAATCCTTTGAAAACCTCAACATTTGGCAAAAAAAACACCTTTTCCTCACATTTCAGTGCTGCAAAGTTCTGGAATCTGGGGAGAGCCACAAACTTCCTTCCACCCAGCATTCCCCCACATCTTTTGATAAAAATGGTACCTCACTTGTGTGGGTAGGCCCAGTGCCCGTGACAGGAAATGCCCCAAAACACAACGTGGACACATCACATTTTCCGAAAGAAAACTGACCTGTTTTTTGCAAAGTGCCTAGCTGTGGATTTTGACCTCTAGCTCAGCCGGCATCTACGGAAACCTATCAAATGTATACATTTTTGAAAACTAGACACCTAGGGGAATTCAGAATGGGGTGACTTGTGGGGCTCTCATGAGGTTCTGTTACCCAGAATCCTTTGCAATCCTCAAAATGTGGCAAAAAAACACTTTTTCCTCTAATTTCGGTGCTGCAAAGTTCTGGAATCTGACGGTAGCCACAAACTTCCTTCCACCCAACATTCCCCCACATCTCCCGATACAAATGGCACCTCACTTGTGTGGTTAGGCCCAGTGCCCGTGACAGGAAATGACCCAAAACACTACGTAGACACATCACATTTCCTCAAAGAAAACTGATCTGTTTTTTGCAAAGTGCCTAGCTGTGGATTTTGGCCTCTAGTTCAGCAGGTACCTAGAGCTACCTAGCAAACCTATACATTTTTTTAAACTAGACTCCTAGGGAAATTCAGAATGGGGTAACTTGTGGGACTCTCACTGAGTTCTGTTCCCCAGAATCCTTTGAAAACCTCAAAAGGCGGCAAAAAAACACATTTCCCTCACATTTCAGTGCTGCAAAGTTCTGGAATCTGGGGAAAGCCACAAACTTCCTTCCACCCAGTATTCCCCCACATCTTCCGATAAAAATGGTACCTCACTTGTGTGTGTACGCTCAGTGTCCGTGACAGGAAATGCCCCAAAACACAACGTGGACACATCACATTTTCCCAAAGAAAATGGGTATTTTCTTTGCAAAGTGCCTAGCTGTGGATTTTTGCATCTTGCTCAGCAGGCACCTAGGAAACCTCACAAACTTATACATTTTTTAAAACTAGGCACCTAGGGGAATTCAGAATCGGGTGACTTGTGGTGCACTCGTTAAGTTCTCTTACCCAGAATCCTTTGCAATCCTCAAAATGTGGCAAAAAAACACTTTTCCCTCAAATTTCGGTGCTGCAAAGTTATGGAATCTGACAGAAGCCACACACTTCCTTCCACCCAGCATTCCCCCCCATCTCCCGGTAAAAATGGTACCTCACTTGTGTGGTTAGGCCCAGTGCCCGTGACAGGAAATGACCCAAAACACATCGTAGACACTTCACATTTCCTCAAAGAAAACTGACCTGTTTTTTTTGCAAAGTGCCTAGCTGTGGATTTTGGCATCTTGCTCAGCTGGCACCTAGGAAACCTCGCAAACCTATACATTTTTGACAACTAGACACCCAGGGGAATTCAGAATGGGGTGACTTGTGGTGCTCTCGGAGTGTTCTCTTACCCATATTCCTTTGCAAACCTGAACATTTGACAAAAATACTTTTTCCTCAAATTTCAGTGCTGCAAAGTTCTGGAATCTGAGGGGAGCCAAAAACATCCATCCTTCCACCCAGCATTCCTGCACATCTCCCGATAAAAATGGTACCTCACTTGTGTGGCTAGGCCCAGTGCCTGTGACAGGAAATGACCCAAGACACAACATAGACACATCACATTTCCTCAAAGAAAACTGTCCTGTTTTTTGCAAAGTGCCTAGCTGTGGATTTTGGCCTGTAGCTCATCCGGCACCGAGAGAAACCTAGCAAACCTATACATTTTTTAAAACTAGACTCCTAGGGAAAGTCAGAATGGAGTGACTTGTGGGACTCTCACTGAGTTCTGTTACCCAGAATCCTTTGAAAACCTCAACATTTGGCAAAAAAACACACCTTTTCCTCACATTTCAGTGCTGCAAAGTTCTGGAATCTGGGTAAAGCCACACACTTCCTTCCACCCAGCATTCCCGCACATCTCCCGATAAAAATGGTACCTCACCTGTGTGAGTGGTCTCAGTGCCCCCAACAGGAAATGCCCCAAAACACAACATGGACACATCACATTTCCTCAAAGAAAACTGACCTGTTTTTGTTGCAAAGTGACTAGCTGTGGATTTTGGCCTCTAGGTCAGCCGGTACCTAGAGAAACCTAGCAAACCTATACATTTTTGAAAACTAGACTCATAGAGAAGGTCAGAATGGGGTGACTTGTGGGACTCTCAGTGAGTTCTGTTACCCAGAATCCTTTGAAAACCTCAAAATTTGGCCACAAAATCATCTTTTCCTCACATTTCTGTGCTGCAAAGTTCTGGAATCTAGGGAAAGCCACAAACTTTCTTCCAGCCTGCATTCCCCTACATCTTCCGATGAAAATGGTACGTCACTTGTGTGGTTAGGCCCAGTGCCCGTGACAGGAAATGACCCAAAACACAACATGGACAAATCACATTTCCTCAAAGAAAATTGACCTGTTTTTTGCAAAGTGCCTAGCTGTGGATTTTGGCCTCTAGCTCCGCCGGCACCTAGGGAAACCAGCAAACTTATAAATTGTTTAAAACTAGACTCCTAGGGTAATTCAGAATGGGGTGACTTGTGGGATGGGATTCTCACTGAGGGCCTCATTATGACCCTGGCGGTAGAGAACCGCCAGGGCCAACGGGGGCGGGAGCACCGCCGACAGGCCGGCGGTGCTCCCTTGGGCATTCTGACCGCGGCGCTTTGCCCGCGGTCAGAACGGGGAAAACCGGCGGTCTCCCGCCGGTTTTCCACTTCCCCTAAGAATCCTCCAAGGCGGCGCAGCTCGCTGCGCCGCCGAGGGGATTCTGACAATCCTTACCGCCATCCTGTTCCTGGCGGCTCGCCCGCCAGGAACAGGATGGCGGTAAGGATTGTCGTGGGGCCCCTGGGGGCCCCTGCAGTGCCCATGCCAATGGCATGGGCACTGCAGGGGCCCCCGTAAGAGGGCCCCGCTAGTATTTCACTGTCTGCGTAGCAGACAGTGAAATACGCGACGGGTGCAGTAGCACCCGTCGCACCTTCCCACTCCGCCGGCTCGATTACGAGCCGGCATCCTCGTGGGAAGGGAGTTTTTCCCTGGGCTGGCGGGCGGTCTTTTGGAGACCGCCCGCCAGCCCAGGGAAAAACTCATAATACCCTCTGCGGTCTTCTGACCGCGGAGCGGTATTATGGAGGGCGGCATCCTGGCGGGCGGCCTCCGCCGCCCGCCAGGGTCATAATGAGGCCCTGAGTTCTGTTACCCAGAACTCTTTGGAAACCTCAAAATTTGGCAAAAAAACACCTTTTCCTCACATTTCAGTGCTGCAAAGTTCTGGAATCTGGGGAGAGCCACAAACTTCCTTCCACCTAGCATTCCCCCACATCTTCTGATAAAAATGGTACCTCACTTGTGTGGGGAGGCCCAGTGCCTGTGACAGGAAATGCCCCAAAACACAACGTGGACACATCACATTTTCCCAAAGAGAACTGACCTGTTTTTTGCAAAGTGCCTAGCTGTGGATTTTGACCTCTAGCTCTGCCGGCATCTACGGAAACCTATCAAATGTATATATTTTTGAAAACTAGACACCTAGGGGAATTCAGAATGGGGTGACTTGTGGGGCTCTCATAAGGTTCTGTTACCCAGAATCCTTTGCAATCCTCAAAATGTGGCAAAAAAAACACTTTTTCCTCAAATTTCGGTGCTGCAAAGTTTTGCAATCTGACGGAAGCCACAAACTTCCTTCCACCCAACATTCCCCCACATCTCCCGATACAAATGGTACCTCACTTGTGTGGTTAGGCCCAATGCCCATGACAGGATATGACCCAAAACACTAAGTAGACACATCACATTTCCTCAAAGAAAACTGACCTGTTTTTTGCAAAGTGCCTAGCTGTGGATTTTGGCCTCTAGTTCAGCAGGTACCTAGAGAAACCTAGCAAACCTATACATTTTTTAAAACTAGATTCCTAGGGAAATTCAGAATGGGGTGACTTGTGGGACTCTCACTTAGTTCTGTTACCCAGAATCCTTTGAAAACCTCAAAATTTGGCAAAAAAACACACCTTTTCCTCACATTTCAGTGCTGCAAAGTTCTGGAATCTGGGTAAAGCCACAAACTTCCTTCCACCCAGCATTCCCCCACATCTTCAGATAAAAATGGTACCATACTTGCGTGAGTGGGGTCAGTGCCCGCGACAGGAAATGCCCCAAAACACAACGTGGACACATCACATTTTCCCAAAGAAAATTGACATTTTTTTTGCAAAGTGCCTAGCTGTGGATTTTGGCCTCTAGCTTATCCGGCACCTAGGAAACCTCACAAACCTATACATTTTTTAAAACTAGACACCTAGGGGAATTCAGAATGGGGTGACTTGTGGGACTCTCACTGAGTTCTGTTACCTAGAAACCTTTGAAAACCTCAAAATGTGGCAAAAAAACACATTTTCCTCATATTTCAGTGCTGCAAAGTTTTGGGAATCTGGGGAAAGCCACAAACTTCCTTCCACCCAGCATTCCCCCACATCTCGAGATAAAAATGGTACCTCACTTGTCTGAGTGGGCTCACTGCCTGCGACAGGAAATGCCCCAAAAACACAACATGGACACATCACATTTTCTCAAAGAAAACTGACCTGTTTTTTGGAAAGTGCTTAGCCGTGGATTGTGGCCTCTAGCTCAGCCGGCACCTAGGGAAACCCAGTAAACTTATCAATTGTTTAAAACTAGACTCCTAGGGAAATTCAGAATGGGGTGACTTGTGGGATTCTCACTGAGTTCTGTTACCCAGAATCCTTTGCAATCCTCAAAATGTGGCAAAAAAACACTTTTCCCTCAAATTTCGGTGTTGAAAAGTTCTGGAATCTGACAGAAGCCACAAACTTCCTTCCACCCAGCATTCCCCCACATCTCCCAATAAAAATTGTACCTCACTTGTGTGGTTAGGCCCAGTGCCCGTGACAGGAAATGACCCAAAACACAACATAGACACATCACATTTCCTCAAAGAAAACTGACCTGTTTTTGTTGCAAAGTGCCTAGCTGTGGATTTTGGCCTCTAGGTCAGCCGGTACCTAGAGAAACCTAGCAAACCTATACATTTTTTAAAACTAGACTCATAGAGAAGTTCAGAATGGGGTGACTTGTGGGACTCTCGGTGAGTTCTGTTACCCAGAATCCTTTGAAAACCTCAAAATTTGGCCCAAAAATCATCTTTTCCTCACATTTCTGAGCTGCAAAGTTCTGGAATCTAGGGAAAGCCACAAACTTCCTTCCAGCCTGCATTCCCCTACATCTTCCGATGAAAATGGTACGTCACTTGTGTGGTTAGGCCCAGTGCCCGTGACAGGATATGACCCAAAACACAACATGGACACATCACATTTCCTCAAAGAAAACTGACCTGTTTTTTGCAAAGTGCCTAGCTGTGGATTTTGGCCTCTAGCTCAGCCGGCACCTAGGTAAACCAGTAAACGTATAAATTGTTTAAAACTAGACTCCTAGGGAAATTCAGAATGGGGTGACTTGTGGGATTCTCACTGAGTTCTGTTACCCAGAATCCTTTGAAAACCTCAACATTTGGCAAAAAAAACACCTTTTCCTCACATTTCAGTGCTGCAAAGTTCTGGAATCTGGGGAGAGCCACAAACTTCCTTCCACCCAGCATTCCCCCACATCTTTTGATAAAAATGGTACCTCACTTGTGTGGGTAGGCCCAGTGCCCGTGACAGGAAATGCCCCAAAACACAACGTGGACACATCACATTTTCCGAAAGAAAACTGACCTGTTTTTTGCAAAGTGCCTAGCTGTGGATTTTGACCTCTAGCTCAGCCGGCATCTACGGAAACCTATCAAATGTATACATTTTTGAAAACTAGACACCTAGGGGAATTCAGAATGGGGTGACTTGTGGGGCTCTCATGAGGTTCTGTTACCCAGAATCCTTTGCAATCCTCAAAATGTGGCAAAAAAACACTTTTTCCTCTAATTTCGGTGCTGCAAAGTTCTGGAATCTGACGGTAGCCACAAACTTCCTTCCACCCAACATTCCCCCACATCTCCCGATACAAATGGCACCTCACTTGTGTGGTTAGGCCCAGTGCCCGTGACAGGAAATGACCCAAAACACTACGTAGACACATCACATTTCCTCAAAGAAAACTGATCTGTTTTTTGCAAAGTGCCTAGCTGTGGATTTTGGCCTCTAGTTCAGCAGGTACCTAGAGCTACCTAGCAAACCTATAAATTTTTTTAAACTAGACTCCTAGGGAAATTCAGAATGGGGTAACTTGTGGGACTCTCACTGAGTTCTGTTCCCCAGAATCCTTTGAAAACCTCAAAAGGCGGCAAAAAAACACATTTCCCTCACATTTCAGTGCTGCAAAGTTCTGGAATCTGGGGAAAGCCACAAACTTCCTTCCACCCAGTATTCCCCCACATCTTCCGATAAAAATGGTACCTCACTTGTGTGTGTACGCTCAGTGTCCGTGACAGGAAATGCCCCAAAACACAACGTGGACACATCACATTTTCCCAAAGAAAATGGGTATTTTCTTTGCAAAGTGCCTAGCTGTGGATTTTTGCATCTTGCTCAGCAGGCACCTAGGAAACCTCACAAACTTATACATTTTTTAAAACTAGGCACCTAGGGGAATTCAGAATCGGGTGACTTGTGGTGCACTCGTTAAGTTCTCTTACCCAGAATCCTTTGCAATCCTCAAAATGTGGCAAAAAAACACTTTTCCCTCAAATTTCGGTGCTGCAAAGTTATGGAATCTGACAGAAGCCACACACTTCCTTCCACCCAGCATTCCCCCCCATCTCCCGGTAAAAATGGTACCTCACTTGTGTGGTTAGGCCCAGTGCCCGTGACAGGAAATGACCCAAAACACATCGTAGACACTTCACATTTCCTCAAAGAAAACTGACCTGTTTTTTTTGCAAAGTGCCTAGCTGTGGATTTTGGCATCTTGCTCAGCTGGCACCTAGGAAACCTCGCAAACCTATACATTTTTGACAACTAGACACCCAGGGGAATTCAGAATGGGGTGACTTGTGGTGCTCTCGGAGTGTTCTCTTACCCATATTCCTTTGCAAACCTGAACATTTGACAAAAATACTTTTTCCTCAAATTTCAGTGCTGCAAAGTTCTGGAATCTGAGGGGAGCCAAAAACATCCATCCTTCCACCCAGCATTCCTGCACATCTCCCGATAAAAATGGTACCTCACTTGTGTGGCTAGGCCCAGTGCCTGTGACAGGAAATGACCCAAGACACAACATAGACACATCACATTTCCTCAAAGAAAACTGTCCTGTTTTTTGCAAAGTGCCTAGCTGTGGATTTTGGCCTGTAGCTCATCCGGCACCGAGAGAAACCTAGCAAACCTATACATTTTTTAAAACTAGACTCCTAGGGAAAGTCAGAATGGAGTGACTTGTGGGACTCTCACTGAGTTCTGTTACCCAGAATCCTTTGAAAACCTCAACATTTGGCAAAAAAACACACCTTTTCCTCACATTTCAGTGCTGCAAAGTTCTGGAATCTGGGTAAAGCCACACACTTCCTTCCACCCAGCATTCCCGCACATCTCCCGATAAAAATGGTACCTCACCTGTGTGAGTGGTCTCAGTGCCCCCAACAGGAAATGCCCCAAAACACAACATGACACATCACATTTTCCCAAAGAAAATGGACATGTTTTTTTCCAAAGTGTCTAGCTGTGGATTTTGGCATCTAGCTCAGCCGGCACCTAGGAAACCTCACAAACCTCACAAACCTATACATTTTTGAAAACTAGACACCTAGGGGAATTCAGAATGGGGTGACTTATGGTGCTCTCGTTGAGTTCTCTTACCCAGAATCCTTTGCAAACCTCAAAATTTAGCAAAAACACTTTTTCCTCAAATTTCAGTGCTACAAAGTTCTGGAATCTGAGGGGAGCCACAAACTTCCTTCCAACCAGCATTCCTGCACATCTTCCTATAAAAATGGTACCTCACTTGTGTGGTTAGGCCCAGTGCCCGTGACAGGAAATGACCCAAAACACAACGTAGACACATCACATTTCCTCAAAGAAAAATGACCTGCTTTTTGCAAAGTGCCTAGCTGTGGATTTTGGCCTCTAGGTCAGCCGGTACCTAGAGAAACCAAGCAAACCTATACATTTTTTTAAACTAGACTCCTAGAGAAGTTCAGAATGGGGTGACTTGTGGGACTCTCAGTGGGTTCTGTTACCCAGAATTCTTTGAAAACCTCAAAATTTGGCCAAAAAATCATCTTTTCCTCACATTTCTGTGCTGCAAAGTTCTGGAATCTAGGGAGAGCCACAAACTTCCTTCCACCCAGCATTCGCCCACATCTCCCGATAAAAATTGTACCTCACTTGTGTGGTTAGGCCCAGTACCGTGACAGGAAATGACCCAAAACACAACGTAGACACATCACATTTCCTCAAGAACAAATTACCTGCTTTTTGCAAAGTGCCTAGCGGTGGATTTTGGCCTCTAGGGCAGCCGGTACCTAGAGAAACCTAGCAAACCTATCCATTTTTTAAAACTGGACTCCTAGAGAAGTTCAAAATGGGGTGACTTGTGGGACTCTCGGTGAGTTCTGTTATCCAGAATCCTTTGAAAACCTCAAAACTTGGCCAAAAAAACACCTTTTCCTCACATTTCAGTGCTGCAAAGTTCTGGAATTTGGGGAAAGCCACAAACTTCCTTCCACCCAGCATTCCCCCACATCTTCCGATAAGAATGGTACCTCACTTGTGTGTGGAGGCCCAGTGCCCGTGACAGGAAATGCCCCAAAACACAATGTGGACACATCACATTTTCCCAAAGAAAAGGGCATTTTTTTTGGAAAGTGCCTAGCTGTGGATTGTGGCATCTTGCTCAGCCGGCACCTAGGAAACCTCACAAACCTATACATTTTTGAAAACTAGGCACCTAGGGGAATTCAGAATGGGGTGACTTGTGGTGCTCTCGTAGAGTTCTCTTACCCATATTCCTTTGCAAACCTGAACATTTGACAAAAATACTTTTTCCTCAAATTTCAGTGCTGCAAAGTTCTGGAATCTGAGGGGAGCCACACACTTCCTTCCACCCAGCATTCCCGCACATCTCCCGATAAAAATGGTACCTCACCTGTGTGAGTGGTCTCAGTGCCCCCAACAGGAAATGCCCCAAAACACAACATGACACATCACATTTTCCCAAAGAAAATGGACATGTTTTTTTCCAAAGTGTCTAGCTGTGGATTTTGGCATCTAGCTCATCCGGCACCTAGGAAACCTCACAAACCTCACAAACCTATACATTTTTGAAAACTAGACACCTAGGGGAATTCAGAATGGGGTGACTTATGGTGCTCTCGTTGAGTTCTCTTACCCAGAATCCTTTGCAAACCTCATAATTTAGCAAAAACACTTTTTCCTCAAATTTCAATGCTACAAAGTTCTGGAATCTGAGGGGAGCCACAAACTTCCTTCCAACCAGCATTCCTGCACATCTCCCTATAAAAATGGTACCTCACTTGTGTGGTTAGGCCCAGTGCCCGTGACAGGAAATGACCCAAAACACAACGTAGACACATCACATTTCCTCAAAGAAAAATGACCTGCTTTTTGCAAAGTGCTTAGCTGTGGATTTTGGCCTCTATCTCAGTCGGCACCTAGGGAAACCCAGTAAACTTATAAATTGTTTAAAACTAGACTACTAGGGAAATTCAGAATGGGGTGACTTGTGGGATTCTCACTGAGTTCTGTTACCCAGAATGCTTTGCAATCCTCAAAATATGGCAAAAAAACACTTTTCCCTCAAATTCCGGTGCTGCAAAGTTCTGGAATCTGACAGATGCCACACACTTCCTTCCACCCAGCATTCCCCCACATCTTCCAGTAAAAATGGTACCTCACTTGTGTGGTTAGGCCCAGTGCCCGTGACAGGAAATGACCCAAGACACAACATAGACACATCACATTTCCTCAAAGAAAACTGACCTGTTTTTTGCAAAGTGCCTAGCTGTGGATTTTGGCCTGTAGCTCATCCGGCACCGAGAGAAACCTAGCAAACCTATACATTTTTTAAAACTAGACTCCTAGGGAAAGTCAGAATGGAGTGACTTGTGGGACTCTCACTGAGTTCTGTTACCCAGAATCCTTTGAAAACCTGAACATTTGGCAAAAAAACACACCTTTTCCTCACATTTCAGTGCTGCAAAGTTCTGGAATCTGGGTAAAGCCACACACTTCCTTCCACCCAGCATTCCCGCACATCTCCCGATAAAAATGGTACCTCACTTGTGTGAGTGGTCTCAGTGCCCCCAACAGGAAATGCCCCAAAACACAACATGACACATCACATTTTCCCAAAGAAAATGGACATGTTTTTTTCCAAAGTGCCTAGCTGTGGATTTTGGTATCTAGCTCAGCCGGCACCTAGGAAACCTCACAAACCTATACATTTTTGAAAACTAGACACCTAGGGTAATTCAGAATGGGATGACTTATGGTGCTCTCGTTGAGTTCTCTCACCCAGAATCCTTTGCAAACCTCAAAATTTGGCAAAAACACTTTTTCCTCAAATTTCAGTGCTGCAAAGTTCTAGAATCTTAGGGGAGCCACAAACTTCCTTCCACCAAACATTCCTGCACATCTCCTGATAAAAATGGTACCTCACTTGTGTGGTTAGGCCCAGTGCCCGTGACAGGAAATGACACAAAACACAACGTAGACACATCACATTTCCTCAAAGAAAAATGACCTGCTTTTTGCAAAGTGCCTAGCTGTGGATTTTGGCCTCTAGGTCAGCCGGTACCTAGAGAAACCTAGCAAACCTATACATTTTTTAAAACTAGACTCCTAGAGAAGTTCAGAATGGGTGACTTGTGGGACTCTCTGTGATTTCTGTTACCCAGAATCCTTTGAAAACCTCAAAATTTGGCCAAAAAATCATCTTTTCCTCACATTTCTGTGCTGCAAAGTTCTGGAATATAGGGAGAGCCACAAACTTCCTTCCACCCAGCATTCCCCCACATATTCCGATGAAAATGGTACATCACTTGTGTGGTTAGGCCCAGTGCCCGTGACAGGAAATGACCCAAAAGACAACATGGACACATCACATTTCCTCTAAGAAAATTGACCTGTTTTTTGCAAAGTGCCTAGCTGTGGATTTTGGCCTCTAGCTCATCCGGCACCTAGAGAAACCTAGCAAACCTATACATTTTTTAAAACTAGACTCCTACGGAAAGTCAGAATGGGGTGACTTGTGGGACTCTCACTGAGTTCTGTTACCCAGAATCCTTTGGAAACCTCAACATTTGGCAAAAAAAAACACATATTTTCCTCACATTTCAGTGCTGCAAAGTTCTGGAATCTGGGTAAAGCCACCAACTTCCTTCCACCCAGCATTCCCCCACATCTCCAGAAAAAAATGGTACCTCACTTGTGTGAGTGGGCTCAGTGCCCGTTACAGGAAATGCCCCAAAACACAACGTGGACACATCACATTTTCCCAAAGAAAATGGACATGTTTCTTTGCAAAGTGCCTAGCTGTGGATTTTGGCATCTAGCTCATCTGGCACCTAGGAAACCTCACAAACCTATACATTTTTGAAAACTAGACACCTAGGGGAATTCAGAATGGGGTGACTTGTGGGACTCTCACTGAGTTCTGTTACCCAGAATCCTTTGAAAACCTCAAAATATGGCAAAAAAATCACCTTTTCCTCACATTTCAGTGCTGCAAAGTTCTGGAATCTGGGGAAAGCCACAAACTTCCTTCCACCCAGCATTCTCCCACATCTCCAGATAAAAATGGTACCTCACCTGTGTGAGTGGTCTCAGTGCCCCCAACAGGAAATGCCCCAAAACACAACGTGACACATCACATTTTCCCAAAGAAAATGGACATGTTTTTTTCCAAAGTGCCTTGTTGTGGATTTTGGCATTTAGCTCAGCCGGCACCTAGGAAACCTCACAAACCTCACAAACCTATACATTCTTGAAAACTAGACACCTAGGGGAATTCAGAATGGGGTGACTTATGGTGCTCTCGTTGAGTTCTCTTACCCAGAATCCTTTGCAAACCTCACAATTTGGCAAAAATACTTTTTCCTCAAATTTCAGTGCTGCAAAGTTCTGGAATCTGAGGGGAGCCACAAACTTCCTTCCACCCAGCATTCCTGCACATCTCCCGATAAAAATGGTACCTCACTTGTGTGGTTAGGCCCAGTGCCCGTGACAGGAAATGACCCAAAACACAACGTAGAAACATCACATTTCCTCAAAGAAAAATGACCTGCTTTTTGCAAAGTGCCTAGCTGTGGATTTTGGCCTCTAGGTCAGCCGGTACCTAGAGAAACCTAGCAAACCTATACATTTTTTAAAACTAGACTCCTAGAGAAATTCAGAATGGGGTGACTTGTGGGATTCTCAGTGAGTTCTGTTACCCAGAATCCTTTGAAAACCTCAAAATTTGGCCAAAAATCATCTTTTCCTCACATTTCTGTGCTGCAAAGTTCTGGAATCTAGGGAGAGCCACAAAATATCTTCGACCCAGCATTCCCCCACATCTTCCGATGAAAATGGTACAGCACTTGTGTGGTTAGGCCCAGTGCCCGTGACAGGAAATGACCCAAAACACAACATGGACACATCACATTTCCTCAAAGAAAAATGACATGCTTTTTGCAAAGTGCCTAGCTGTGGATTTTGGCCTCTAGGTCAGCCGGTACCTAGAGAAACTTAGAAAACCTATACATTTTTTAAAACTAGACTCCTAGAGAAGTTCAGAATGGGATAACTTGTGGGACTCTCGGTGAGTTCTGTTATCCAGAATCCTTTGCAAACCTCAAAATTTGGCCAAAAAAAACACCTTTTCCTCACATTTCAGTGCTGCAAAGTTCTGGAATTTGGGGAAAGCCACAAACTTCCTTCTACCCAGCATTCCCCCACATCTTCCGATAAAAATGGTACCTCACTTGTGTGTGGAGGCCCAGTGCCCGTGACAGGAAATGCCCCTAAACACAATGTGGACACATCACATTTTCCCAAAGAAAATGGGAATTTTTTTTGGAAAGTGCCTAGCTGTGGATTTTGGCATCTTGTTCAGCCGGCACCTAGGAAACCTCACAAACCTATACATTTTTGAAAACTAGACACCTAGGGTAATTCAGAATGGGATGACTTATGGTGATCTCGTTGAGTTCTCTCACCCAGAATCCTTTGCCAACCTCAAAATTTGGCAAAAACACTTTTTCCTCAAATTTCAGTGCTGCAAAGTTCTAGAATCTGAGGGGAGCCACAAACTTCCTTCCACCAAACATTCCTGCACATCTCCTGATAAAAATGGTACCTCACTTGTGTGGTTAGGCCCAGTGCCCGTGACAGGAAATGACACAAAACACAACGTAGACACATCACATTTCCTCAAAGAAAACTGATCTGTTTTTTGCACAGTGCCTAGCTGTGGATTTTGGGCTCTAGCTCATCCGGCACCTAGAGAAACCTAGCAAACCTATACATTTTTTAAGACTCGACTCCTAGGGAAAATCAGAATGGGGTGACTTGTGGGACTCTCACTGAGTTCTGTTACCCAGAATCCTTTGAAAATCTCAAAATTTGGCAAAAAAAACACACCTTTTCCTCACATTTCAGTGCTGCAAAGTTCTGGAATCTGGGTAAAGTCACAAACTTCCTTCCACCCAGCACTCCCCCACATCTCCAGATAAAAATGGTACCTCACTTGTGTGAGTGGGCTCAGTGCCCGCGACAGGAAATGCCCCAAAACACAACGTGGACACATCGCATTTTCCCAAAGGAAATGGACATGTTTTTTTCCAAAGTGCCTAGCTGTGGATTTTGGCATCTAGCTCATCCGGCACCTAGGAAACCTCACAAACCTTACAAACCTATACATTTTTGAAAACTAGACACCTAGGGGAATTCAGAATGGGGTGACTTATGGTGCTCTCGTTGAGTTCTCTTACCCAGAATCCTTTGCAAACCTCAAAATTTAGCAAAAACACTTTTTCCTCAAATTTCAGTGCTACAAAGTTCTGGAATCTGAGGGGAGCCACAAACTTCCTTTCAACCAGCATTCCTGCACATCTCCCTATAAAAATGGTACCTCACTTGTGTGGTTAGGCCCAGTGCCCGTGACAGGAAATGACCCAAAACACAACGTAGACACATCACATTTCCTCAAAGAAAAATGACCTGCTTTTTGCTAAGTGCTTAGCTGTGGATTTTGGCCTCTAGCTCAGTCGGCACCTAGGGAAACCCAGTAAGCTTATAAATTGTTTAAAACTAGACTACTAGGGAAATTCAGAATGGGGTGACTTGTGGGATTCTCACTGAGTTCTGTTACCCAGAATGCTTTGCAATCCTCAAAATATGGCAAAAAAACACTTTTCCCTCAAATTTCGGTGCTGCAAAGTTCTGGAATCTGACAGATGCCACACACTTCCTTCCACCCAGCATTCCCCCACATCTTCCAGTAAAAATGGTTCCTCACTTGTGTGGTTAGGCCCAGTGCCCGTGACAGGAAATGACCCAAGACACAACATAGACACATCACATTTCCTCAAAGAAAACTGACCTGTTTTTTGCAAAGTGCCTAGCTGTGGATTTTGGCCTGTAGCTCATCCGGCACCGAGAGAAACCTAGCAAACCTATACATTTTTTAAAACTAGACTCCTAGGGAAAGTCAGAATGGAGTGACTTGTGGGACTCTCACTGAGTTCTGTTACCCAGAATCCTTTGAAAACCTCAACATTTGGCAAAAAAACACACCTTTTCCTCACATTTCAGTGCTGCAAAGTTCTGGAATCTGGGTAAAGCCACACACTTCCTTCCACCCAGCATTCCCGCACATCTCCCGATAAAAATGGTACCTCACTTGTGTGAGTGGTCTCAGTGCCCCCAACAGGAAATGCCCCAAAACACAACATGACACATCACATTTTCCCAAAGAAAATGGACATGTTTTTTTCCAAAGTGCCTAGCTGTGGATTTTGGTATCTAGCTCAGCCGGCACCTAGGAAACCTCACAAACCTATACATTTTTGAAAACTAGACACCTAGGGTAATTCAGAATGGGATGACTTATGGTGCTCTCGTTGAGTTCTCTCACCCAGAATCCTTTGCAAACCTCAAAATTTGGCAAAAACACTTTTTCCTCAAATTTCAGTGCTGCAAAGTTCTAGAATCTGAGGGGAGCCACAAACTTCCTTCCACCAAACATTCCTGCACATCTCCTGATAAAAATGGTACCTCACTTGTGTGGTTAGGCCCAGTGCCCGTGACAGGAAATGACACAAAACACAACGTAGACACATCACATTTCCTCAAAGAAAAATGACCTGCTTTTTGCAAAGGGCCTAGCTGTGGATTTTGGCCTCTAGGTCAGCCGGTACCTAGAGAAACCTAGCAAACCTATACATTTTTTTAAACTAGACTCCTAGAGAAGTTCAGAATGGGTGACTTGTGGGACTCTCTGTGATTTCTGTTACCCAGAATCCTTTGAAAACCTCAAAATTTGGCCAAAAAATCATCTTTTCCTCACATTTCTGTGCTGCAAAGTTCTGGAATATAGGGAGAGCCACAAACTTCCTTCCACCCAGCATTCCCCCACATATTCCGATGAAAATGGTACATCACTTGTGTGGTTAGGCCCAGTGCCCGTGACAAGAAATGACCCAAAAGACAACATGGACACATCACATTTCCTCTAAGAAAATTGACCTGTTTTTTGCAAAGTGCCTAGCTGTGGATTTTGGCCTCTAGCTCATCCGGCACCTAGAGCAACCTAGCAAACCTATACATTTTTTTAAACTAGACTCCTACGGAAAGTCAGAATGGGGTGACTTGTTGGACTCTCACTGAGTTCTGTTACCCAGAATCCTTTGGAAACCTCAACATTTGGCAAAAAAAAACACATATTTTCCTCACATTTCAGTGCTGCAAAGTTCTGGAATCTGGGTAAAGCCACCAACTTCCTTCCACCCAGCATTCCCCCACATCTCCAGAAAAAAATGGTACCTCACTTGTGTGAGTGGGCTCAGTGCCCGTTACAGGAAATGCCCCAAAACACAACGTGGACACATCACATTTTCCCAAAGAAAATGGACATGTTTCTTTGCAAAGTGCCTAGCTGTGGATTTTGGCATCTAGCTCATCTGGCACCTAGGAAACCTCACAAACCTATACATTTTTGAAAACTAGACACCTAGGGGAATTCAGAATGGGGTGACTTGTGGGACTCTCACTGAGTTCTGTTACCCAGAATCCTTTGAAAACCTCAAAATATGGCAAAAAAATCACCTTTTCCTCACATTTCAGTGCTGCAAAGTTCTGGAATCTGGGGAAAGCCACAAACTTCCTTCCACCCAGCATTCTCCCACATCTCCAGATAAAAATGGTACCTCACTTGTGTGAGTGGTCTCAGTGCCCCCAACAGGAAATGCCCCAAAACACAACGTGACACATCACATTTTCCCAAAGAAAATGGACATGTTTTTTTCCAAAGTGCCTTGTTGTGGATTTTGGCATTTAGCTCAGCCGGCACCTAGGAAACCTCACAAACCTCACAAACCTATACATTCTTGAAAACTAGACACCTAGGGGAATTCAGAATGGGGTGACTTATGGTGCTCTCGTTGAGTTCTCTTACCCAGAATCCTTTGCAAACCTCAAAATTTGCCAAAAATACTTTTTCCTCAAATTTCAGTGCTGCAAAGTTCTGGAATCTGAGGGGAGCCACAAACTTCCTTCCACCCAGCATTCCTGCACATCTCCCAATAAAAATGGTACCTCACTTGTGTGGTTAGGCCCAGTGCCCGTGACAGGAAATGACCCAAAACACAACGTAGAAACATCACATTTCCTCAAAGAAAAATGACCTGCTTTTTGCAAAGTGCCTAGCTGTGGATTTTGGCCTCTAGGTCAGCCGGTACCTAGAGAAACCTAGCAAACCTATACATTTTTTTAAACTAGACTCCTAGAGAAATTCAGAATGGGGTGACTTGTGGGACTCTCATGGAGGTCTGTTACCCAGAATCCTTTGAAAACCTCAAAATTTGCCCAAAAAATCATCTTTTCCTCACATTTCTGTGCTGCAAAGTTCTGGAATCTAGGGAGAGCCACAAAATATCTTCGACCCAGCATTCCCCCACATCTTCCGATGAAAATGGTACATCACTTGTGTGGTTAGGCCCAGTGCCCGTGACAGGAAATGACCCAAAACACAACATGGACACATCACATTTCCTCAAAGAAAAATGACCTGCTTTTTGCAAAGTGCCTAGCTGTGGATTTTGGCCTCTAGGTCAGCCGGTACCTAGAGAAACTTAGAAAACCTATACATTTTTTAAAACTAGACTCCTAGAGAAGTTCAGAATGGGATGACTTGTGGGACTCTCGGTGAGTTCTGTTATCCAGAATCCTTTGCAAACCTCAAAATTTGGCCAAAAAAAACACCTTTTCCTCACATTTCAGTGCTGGAAAGTTCTGGAATTTGGGGAAAGCCACAAACTTCCTTCTACCCAGCATTCCCCCACATCTTTCGATAAAAATGGTACCTCACTTGTGTGTGGAGGCCCAGTGCCCGTGACAGGAAATGCCCCTAAACACAATGTGGACACATCACATTTTCCCAAAGAAAATGGGAATTTTTTTGGGAAAGTGCCTAGCTGTGGATTTTGGCATCTTGTTCAGCCGGCACCTAGGAAACCTCACAAACCTATACATTTTTGAAAACTAGACACCTAGGGGAATTCAGAATGGGGTGACTTGGGGTGCTCTCGTAGAGTTCTCTTACACATATTCCTTTGCAAACCTGAAGATTTGACAAAAATACTTTTTCCTGAAATTTCAGTGCTGCAAAGTTCTGGAATCTGAGGGGAGCCACAAATATCCATCCTTCCACCCAGCATTCCTGCACATCTCACGATAAAAATGTTACCTCACTTGTGTGGTTAGGCCCAATGCCCATGACAGGAAATGACCCAAGACACAACGTAGACACATCACGTTTCCTCAAAGAAAACTGACCTGTTTTTTGCAAAGTGCCTAGCTGTGGATTTTGGCCTCTAGCTCATCCGGCACCGAGAGAAACCTAGCAAACCTATACATTTTTTAAAACTAGACACCTACGGAAAGTCAGAATGGAGTGACTTGTGGGACTCTCACTGCGTTCTGTTACCCAGAATCCTTTGGAAACCTCAAAATTTGGCCAAAAAAACACATATTTTCCTCACATTTCAGTGCTGCAAAGTTCTGGAATCTGGGTAAAGCCACAAACTTCCTTCCACCCAGCATTCCCCCACATCTCCAGATAAAAATGGTACCTCACTTGTGTGGTTAGGCCCAGTGCCCGTTACAGGAAATGCCCCAAGACACAACATAGACACATCACATTTCCTCAAAGAAAACTGACCTGTTTTTTGCAAAGTGCCTAGCTGTGGATTTTGGCCTGTAGCTCATCCGGCACCGAGAGAAACCTAGCAAACCTATACATTTTTTAAAACTAGACTCCTAGGGAAAGTCAGAATGGAGTGACTTGTGGGACTCTCACTGAGTTCTGTTACCCAGAATCCTTTGAAAACCTCAACATTTGGCAAAAAAACACACCTTTTCCTCACATTTCAGTGCTGCAAAGTTCTGGAATCTGGGTAAAGCCACACACTTCCTTCCACCCAGCATTCCCGCACATCTCCCGATAAAAATGGTACCTCACTTGTGTGAGTGGTCTCAGTGCCCCCAACAGGAAATGCCCCAAAACACAACATGACACATCACATTTTCCCAAAGAAAATGGACATGTTTTTTTCCAAAGTGCCTAGCTGTGGATTTTGGTATCTAGCTCAGCCGGCACCTAGGAAACCTCACAAACCTATACATTTTTGAAAACTAGACACCTAGGGTAATTCAGAATGGGATGACTCATGGTGCTCTCGTTGAGTTCTCTCACCCAGAATCCTTTGCAAACCTCAAAATTTGGCAAAAACACTTTTTCCTCAAATTTCAGTGCTGCAAAGTTCTAGAATCTGAGGGGAGCCACAAACTTCCTTCCACCAAACATTCCTGCATATCTCCTGATAAAAATGGTACCTCACTTGTGTGGTTAGGCCCAGTGCCCGTGACAGGAAATGACACAAAACACAACGTAGACACATCACATTTCCTCAAAGAAAAATGACCTGCTTTTTGCAAAGTGCCTAGCTGTGGATTTTGCCCTCTAGGTCAGCCGGTACCTAGAGAAACCTAGCAAACCTATACATTTTTTGAAAACTAGACACCTAGGGGAATTCAGAATGGGGTGACTTATGGTGCTCTCTGTGATTTCTGTTACCCAGAATCCTTTGCAAACCTCAAAATTTGGCCAAAAAATCATCTTTTCCTCACATTTCTGTGCTGCAAAGTTCTGGAATATAGGGAGAGCCACAAACTTCCTTCCACCCAGCATTCCCCCACATATTCCGATGAAAATGGTACATCACTTGTGTGGTTAGGCCCAGTGCACGTGACAGGAAATGACCCAAAAAACAACATGGACACATCACATTTCCTCTAAGAAAATTGACCTGTTTTTTGCAAAGTGCCTAGCTGTGGATTTTGGCCTCTAGCTCATCCGGCACCTAGAGAAACCTAGCAAACCTATACATTTTTTAAAACTAGACTCCTACGGAAAGTCAGAATGGGGTGACTTGTGGGACTCTCACTGAGTTCTGTTACCCAGAATCCTTTGGAAACCTCAACATTTGGCAAAAAAAAACACATATTTTCCTCACATTTCAGTGCTGCAAAGTTCTGGAATCTGGGTAAAGCCACCAACTTCCTTCCACCCAGCATTCCCCCACATCTCCAGAAAAAAATGGTACCTCACTTGTGTGAGTGGGCTCAGTGCCCGTTACAGGAAATGCCCCAAAACACAACGTGGACACATCACATTTTCCCAAAGAAAATGGACATGTTTCTTTGCAAAGTGCCTAGCTGTGGATTTTGGCATCTAGCTCATCTGGCACCTAGGAAACCTCACAAACCTATACATTTTTGAAAACTAGACACCTAGGGGAATTCAGAATGGGGTGACTTATGGTGCTCTCGTTGAGTTCTCTTACCCAGAATCCTTTGCAAACCTCAAAATTTGGCAAAAATACTTTTTCCTCAAATTTCAGTGCTGCAAAGTTCTGGAATCTAGGGAGAGCCACAAAATATCTTCGACCCAGCATTCCCCCACATCTTCCGATGAAAATGGTACATCACTTGTGTGGTTAGGCCCAGTGCCCGTGACAGGAAATGACCCAAAACACAACATGGACACATCACATTTCCTCAAAGAAAAATGACCTGCTTTTTGCAAAGTGCCTAGCTGTGGATTTTGGCCTCTAGGTCAGCCGGTACCTTGAGAAACTTAGAAAACCTATACATTTTTTAAAATTAGACTCCTAGAGAAGTTCAGAATGGGATGAGTTGTGGGACTCTCGGTGAGTTCTGTTATCCAGAATCCTTTGCAAACCTCAAAATTTGGCCAAAAAAAACACCTTTTCCTCACATTTCAGTGCTGCAAAGTTCTGGAATTTGGGGAAAGCCACAAACTTCCTTCTACCCAGCATTCCCCCACATCTTCCGATAAAAATGGTACCTCACTTGTGTGTGGAGGCCCAGTGCCCGTGACAGGAAATGCCCCTAAACACAATGTGGACACATCACATTTTCCCAAAGAAAATGGGAATTTTTTTTGGAAAGTGCCTAGCTGTGGATTTTGGCATCTTGTTCAGCCGGCACCTAGGAAACCTCACAAACCTATACATTTTTGAAAACTAGACACCTAGGGGAATTCAGAATGGGGTGACTTGGGGTGCTCTCGTAGAGTTCTCTTACACATATTCCTTTGCAAACCTGAAGATTTGACAAAAATACTTTTTCCTGAAATTTCAGTGCTGCAAAGTTCTGGAATCTGAGGGGAGCCACAAATATCCATCCTTCCACCCAGCATTCCTGCACATCTCACGATAAAAATGTTACCTCACTTGTGTGGTTAGGCCCAATGCCCATGACAGGAAATGACCCAAGACACAACGTAGACACATCACGTTTCCTCAAAGAAAACTGACCTGTTTTTTGCAAAGTGCCTAGCTGTGGATTTTGGCCTCTAGCTCATCCGGCACCGAGAGAAACCTAGCAAACCTATACATTTTTTAAAACTAGACACCTACGGAAAGTCAGAATGGAGTGACTTGTGGGACTCTCACTGCGTTCTGTTACCCAGAATCCTTTGGAAACCTCAAAATTTGGCAAAAAAAAACACATATTTTCCTCACATTTCAGTGCTGCAAAGTTCTGGAATCTGGGTAAAGCCACAAACTTCCTTCCACCCAGCATTCCCCCACATCTCCAGATAAAAATGGTACCTCACTTGTGTGAGTGGGCTCAGTGCCCGTTACAGGAAATGCCCCAAAACACAACGTGGACACATCTCATTTTCCCAAAGAAAATGGACATGTTTTTTTGCAAAGTGCCTAGCTGTGGATTTTGGCATCTAGCTCATCCGGCACCTAGGAAACCTCACAAACCTATACATTTTTGAAAACTAGACACCTAGGGGAATTCAGAATGGGGTGACTTGTGGGACTCTCACTGAGTTCTGTTACCCAGAATCCTTTGAAAACCTCAAAATTTGGCAAAAAAAACACCTTTTCCTCACATTTCAGTGCTGCAAAGTTCTGGAATCTGGGGAAAGCCACAAACTTCCTTCCACCCAGCATTCCCCCACATCTCCAGATAAAAATGGTACCTCACTTGTGTGAGTGGTCTCAGTGCCCCCAACAGGAAATGCCCCAAAACACAACGTGACACATCACATTTTCCCAAAGAAAATGGACATGTTTTTTTCCAAAGTGCCTTGTTGTGGATTTTGGCATCTAGCTCAGCTGGCACCTAGGAAACCTCACAAAACTCACAAACCTATACATTTTTGAAAACTAGACACTTAGGGGAATTCAGAATGGGGTGACTTATGGTGCTCTCGTTGAGTTCTCTTACCCAGAATCCTTTGCAAACCTCAAAATTTGGCAAAAATACATTTTTCCTCAAATTTCAGTGCTGCAAAGTTCTGGAATCTGAGGGGAGCCACAAACTTCCTTCCACCCAGCATTCCTGCACATCTCCCGATAAAAATGGTACCTCACTTGTGTGGTTAGGCCCAGTGCCCGTGACAGGAAATGACCCAAAACACAACGTAGACACATCACATTTCCTCAAAGAAAAATTACCTGCTTTTTGCAAAGTGCCTAGCTGTGGATTTTGGCCTCTAGGTCAGCCGGTACCTAGAGAAACCTAGCAAATCTATACATTTTTTAAAACTAGACTCCTAGAGAAATTCAGAATGGGGTGACTTGTGGGACTCTTGGTGAGTTCTGTTACCCAGAATCCTTTGAAAACCTCAAAATTTGGCCAAAAAATCATCTTTTCCTCACATTTCTGTGCTGCAAAGTTCTGGAATGTAGGGAGAGCCACAAAATATCTTCGACCCAGCATTCCCCCACATCTTCCGATGAAAATGGTACGTCACTTGTGTGGTTAGGCCCAGTGCCCGTGACAGGAAATGACCCAAAACACAACATGGACACATCACATTTCCTCAAAGAAAAATGACCTGCTTTTTGCAAAGTGCCTAGCTGTGGATTTTGGCCTCTAGGTCAGCCGGTACCTAGAGAAACTTAGCAAACCTTTACATTTTTTAAAACTAGACTCCTAGAGAAATTCAGAATGGGGTGACTTGTGGGACTCTCAGTCAGTTCTGTTACCCAGAATCCTTTGAAAACCTCAAAATTTGGCCCACAAATCATCTTTTCCTCACATTTCTGTGCTGCAAAGTTCTGGAATCTAGGGAGAGCCACAAAATATCTTCGACCCAGCATTCCCCCACATCTTCCGATGAAAATGGTACGTCACTTGTGTGGTTAGGCCCAGTGCCCGTGACAGGAAATGACCCAAAACACAACATGGACACATCACATTTCCTCAAAGAAAAATGACCTGCTTTTTGCAAAGTGCCTAGCTGTGGATTTTGGCCTCTAGGTCAGCCGGTACCTAGAGAAACTTAGCAAACCTATACATTTTTTAAAACTGGACTCCTAGAGAAATTCAGAATGGGGTGACTTGTGGGACTCTCGGTGAGTTCTGTTATCCAGAATCCTTTGCAAACCTCAAAATTTGGCCAAAAAAACACCTTTTCCTCACATTTCAGTGCTGCAAAGTTCTGGAATTTGGGGACAGCCACAAAGTTCCATCCACCCAGCATTCCCCCCTCGTCTTCCGATAAAAATGGTACCTCACTTGTGTGTGTAGGCCCAGTGCCCGTGACAGGAAATGCCCCTAAACACAATGTGGACACATCACATTTTCCCAAAGAAAACAGGAATTTTTTGGGGAAAGTGCCTAGCTGTGGATTTTGGCATCTTGCTCAGCCGGCACCTAGGAAACCTCACAAACCTATACATTTTTGAAAACTAGACACCTAGGGGAATTCAGAATGGGGTGACTTGTGGTGCTCTCGTAGAGTTCTCTCACACATATTCCTTTGCAAACCTGAAGATTTGACAAAAATACTTTTTCCTCAAATTTCAGTGCTGCAAAGTTCTGGAATCTGAGGGGAGCCACAAACATCCATCCTTCCACCCAGCATTCATGCACATCTCACGATAAAAATGGTACCTCACTTGTGTGGTTAGGCCCAATGCCCATGACAGGAAATGACCCAAGACACAACGTAGACACATCACATTTCCTTAAAGAAAAATGACCTGCTTTTTGCAAAGTGCCTAGCTGTGGATTTTGGCCTCTAGGTCAGCCGGTACCTAGAGAAACTTAGCAAACCTTTACATTTTTTAAAACTAGACTCCTAGAGAAATTCAGAATGGGGTGACTTGTGGGACTCTCAGTCAGTTCTGTTACCCAGAATCCTTTGAAAACCTCAAAATTTGGCCCAAAAATCATCTTTTCCTCACATTTCTGCGCTGCAAAGTTCTGGAATCTAGGGAGAGCCTCAAAATATCTTCAACCCAGCATTCCCCCACATCTTCCGATGAAAATGGTACGTCACTTGTGTGGTTAGGCCCAGTGCCCGTGACAGGAAATGACCCAAAACACAACATGGACACATCACATTTCCTCAAAGAAAAATGACCTGCTTTTTGCAAAGTGCCTAGCTGTGGATTTTGGCCTCTAGGTCAGCCGGTACCTAGAGAAACTTAGCAAACCTATACATTTTTTAAAACTAGACTCCTAGAGAAATTCAGAATGGGGTGACTTGTGGGACTCTCGGTGAGTTCTGTTATCCAGAATCCTTTGCAAACCTCAAAATTTGGCCAAAAAAATCACCTTTTCCTCACATTTCAGTGCGGCAAAGTTCTGGAATTTGAGGAAAGCCACAAACTTCCTTCCACCCAGCATTCCCCCCTCGTCTTCCGATAAAAATGGTACCTCACTTGTGTGTGTAGGCCCAGTGCCCGTGACAGGAAATGCCCCTAAACACAATGTGGACACATCACATTTTCCCAAAGAAAACGGGAATTTTTTGGGGAAAGTGCCTAGCTGTGGATTTTGGCATCTTGCTCAGCCGGCACCTAGGAAACCTCACACACCTATACATTTTTGAAAACTAGACACCTAGGGGAATTCAGAATGGGGTGACTTGTGGTGCTCTCGTAGAGTTCTCTCACACATATTCCTTTGCAAACCTGAAGATTTGACAAAAAGACTTTTTCCTCAAATTTCAGTGCTGCAAAGTTCTGGAATCTGAGGGGAGCCACAAACATCCATCCTTCCACCCAGCATTCATGCACATCTCACGATAAAAATTGTACCTCACTTGTGTGGTTAGGCCCAATGCCCATGACAGGAAATGACCCAAGACACAACGTAGACACATCACGTTTCCTCAAAGAAAACTGACCTGTTTTTTGCAAAGTGCCTAGCTGTGGATTTTGGCCTCTAGCTCATCCGGCACCGAGAGAAACCTAGCAAACCTATACATTTTTTAAAACTAGACTCCTACGGAAAGTCAGAATGGAGTGACTTGTGGGACTCTCACTGAGTTCTGTTACCCAGAATCCTTTGAAAACCTCAACATTTGGCCAAAAAACACACCTTTTCCTTACATTTCAGTGCTGCAAAGTTCTGGAATCTGGGTAAAGCCACACACTTCCTTCCACCCAGCATTCCCGCACATCTCCCGATAAAAATGGTACCTCACTTGTGTGAGTGGTCTCAGTGCCCCCAACAGGAAATGCCCCAAAACACAACATGACACATCACATTTTCCCAAAGAAAATGGACATGTTTTTTTCCAAAGTGCCTAGCTGTGGATTTTGGTATCTAGCTCAGCCGGCACCTAGGAAACCTCACAAACCTATATATTTTTGAAAACTAGACACCGAGGGGAATTCAGAATGGGATGACTTATGGTGCTCTCGTTGAGTTCTCTTACCCAGAATCCTTTGCAAACCTCAAAATTTGACAAAAACACTTTTTCCTCAAATTTCAGTGCTGCAAAGTTCTAGAATCTGAGGGGAGCCACAAACTTCCTTCCACCAAACATTCCTGCACATCTCCCAATACAAATGGTACCTCACTTGTGTGGTTAGGCCCAGTGCACGTGGCAGGAAATGACACAAAACACAACGTAGACACATCACATTTCCTCAAAGAAAAATGACCTGCTTTTTGCAAAGTGCCTAGCTGTGGATTTTGGCCTCTAGGTCAGCCGGTACCTACAGAAACCTAGCAAACCTATACATTTTTTAAAACTAGACTCCTAGAGAAGTTCAGAATGGGGTGACTTGTGGGACTCTCGGTGATTTCTGTTACCCAGAATCCTTTGAAAACCTCAAAATTTGGCCAAAAAATCATCTTTTCCTCACATTTCTGTGCTGCAAAGTTCTGGAATATAGGGAGAGCCACAAACTTCCTTCCACCCAGCATTCCCCCACATATTCCAATGAAAATGGTACGTCACTTGTGTGGTTAGGCACAGTGCCCGTGACAGGAAATTACCCAAAAGACAACATGGACACATCACATTTCCTCAAAGAAAACTGACCTGTTTTTTGCAAAGTGCCTAGCTGTGGATCCTGGCCTCTAGCTCAGCTGGCACCTAGGGAAACCAGCAAACTTATAAATTGTTTAAAACTAGACTCCTAGGGAAATTCAGAATGGGGTGACTTGTGGGATTCTCACTGAGTTCTGTTACCCAGAATCCTTTGAAAACCTCAACATATGGCAAACAAAACACATTTTCCTCACATTTCAGTGCTGCAAAGTTCTGGAATCTGACGGAAGCCCCAAACTTCCTTCCACCCAACATTCCCCCACATCTCTCGATACAAATGGTACCTCACTTGTGTGGATAGGCCCAGTGCCCGTGATAGGAAATGCCCCAAAACACAACGTGGACACATCACATTTTCCCAAAGAAAATGGTGATGTTTTTTGCAAAGTGCCTAGCTGTGGATTTTGACATCTTGCTCAGCAGGCACCTAGGAAACCTCACAAACCTATACATTTTTGAAAACTAGACACCTAGGGGAATTCAGAATCAGATGACTTGTGGTGCTCTCGTTGAGTTCTCTTACCTAGAACCCTTTGCAAACCTCAACATTTGACAAAAACACTTTTTCCTCAAATTTCAGTGCTGCAAAGTTCTGGAATCTGAGGGGAGCCACAAACTTCCTTCCACCCAGCATTCCTGCACATCTCCCGATAAAAATGGTACCTCACTTGTGTGGTTAGGCCTAGTGCCCGTGGCAGGAAATGACCCAAGACACAACATAGACACATCACATTTCCTCAAAGAAAACTGACCTGTTTTTTGCAAAGTGCCTAGCTGTGGATTTTTGCCTCTAGCTTATCCGGCACCTAGAGAAACCTAGCAAACCTATACATTTTTTAAAACTAGACTCCTACGGAAAGTCAGAATGGGGTGACTTGTGGGACTCTCACTGAGTTCTGTTACCCAGAATCCTTTGGAAACCTCAAAATTTGGCAAAAAAAACACATATTTTCCTCACATTTCAGTGCTGCAAAGTTCTGGAATCTGGGTAAAGCCACAAACTTCCTTCCACCCAGCATTCCCCCACATCTCCAGATAAAAATGGTACCTCACTTGTGTGAGTGGGCTCAGTGCCCATTACAGGAAATGCCCCAAAACACAACGTGGACACATCACATTTTCCCAAAGAAAATGGACATGTTTTTTGCAAAGTGCCTAGCTGTGGATTTTGGCATCTAGCTCATCCGGCACCTAGGAAACCTCACAAACCTATACATTTTTGAAAACTAGACACATAGGGGAATTCAGAATGGGGTGACTTGAGGGACTCTCACTGAGTTCTGTTACCCAGAATCCTTTGAAAACCTCAAAATTTGGCAAAAAAAAACACATTTTCCTCACATTTCAGTGCTGCAAAGTACTGGAATCTGGGGAAAGCCACAAACGTCCTTCCACCCAGCATTCCCCCACATCTCCAGATAAAAATGGTACCTCACTTGTGTGAGTGGGCTCAGTGCCTGTGACAGGAAATGCCCCAAAACACAGCGTGGACACATCACATTTTCCCAAAGAAAACTGACCTGTTTTTTGCAAAGTGCTTAGCTGTGGATTTTTACCTCTATCTCAGCCGGCACCTAGGGAAACCCAGTAAACGTATAAATTGTTTAAAACTAGACTCCTAGGGAAATTCAGAAATGGGTGACTTGTGGGATTCTCACTGAGTTCTGTTACCCAGAATCCTTTTCAATCCTCAAAATGTGGCATAAAAACACTTTTCCCTCAAATTTCGGTGCTGCAAAGTTCTGGAATCTGACAGAAGCCACAAACTTCCTTCCACCCAGCATTCCCCCACATCTCCCGATAAAAATGGTACCTCACTTGTGTGGTTAGGCCCAGTGCCCGTGACAGGAAATGATCCAAAACACAACGTAGACACTTCATATTTCCTCAAAGAAAACTGACTTGTTTTTTTTGCAAAGTGCCTAGCTGTGGATTTTGGCCTCTAGCTCAGCCGACACCCAGAGAAACCTAGCAAACCTATACAGATTTTCAAAACTAGACTCCTAGGGAAATTCAGAATGGGCTGACTTGTGTGACTCTCACTTAGTTGTGTTACCCAGAATCCATTGAAAACCTCAAACTTTGGCAAAAAAAACACCATTTCCTCACATTTCAGTCCTGCAAAGTTCTGGAATTTGGGGAATGCCACAAACTTCCTTCCACCCAGCATTCCCCCACATCTTCCGATAAAAATGGTAACTCACTTGTGTGTGTAGGCCCAGTGCCCGTGACAGGAAATGACCCAAAACACAATGTGGACACATCACATTTTCTCAACGAAAATGGGCATTTTTTTGGGAAAGTGCCTAGCTGTGGATTTTGGCATCTAGCTCGGCCGGCACCTAGGAAACCTCACAAACCTATACATTTTTGAAAACTAGACACCTAGGGGAATTCAGAATGGTGTAACTTGTGGTGCTCTCATTGAGTTCTCTTACCCAGAATCCTTTGCAAACCTCAACATTTGACAAAAAAACATTTTCCTCAAATTTCAGTGCTGTAAAGTTCTGGAATTTGAGGGGAGCCACAAACTTCTTTCCACCGCCACATTCCTCCACATCTCCCAATAAAAATTATACCTCACTTGTAGTTGTTGGCCCAGTGCCCGCAACAGGAAATGCCCCAAAACACAACGTGGACACATCACGTTTTCCCCCCACAAAACAGACATGTTTTTCGTAAAGTGCCTAGATGTGGATTTTGGCCTCTAGCTCAGCTGGCACCTAGGGAAACCTAGCAAGCCTATGCCTTTTTTTAAACTAGACACCTAGCGAAATTCAGAATGGGGTGACTTGTAGGGCTCTCACAGAGTTCTCTCTCCCAGAATCCTTTGCAAACCTCAAAATTTGGCCAAAAAAAACACTTTTTCCTCACATTTCGGTGCTGCAACGTTCTGGAATCTGACTGAAGCTACAAGCGTCCTTCCACCAAGCATTTCCCCACATCCCTTTATAAAAATGGTACCTTACTTGTGTGTGTGTAGGCCTAGTGCCTGAGACATGAAATGCCCCTAAACACAATGTGGACACATCAGATTTTTCCAGTTATAATGGACGTGTTTTTGTGGATTTTGGCCTCTAGCTCTGCCGGCACCTCAGGAAACATATCAAACCTGAGCAAGTTTTTAAACTAGATACCAAGGGGAAGCCAGGATGGTGTGACTTGTGGGGTTCACACCTGGTTCAGTCACCCAGAACCCTTTGCAAACCTCAAAATTTGGCAAAAATACACCTTTTCCTCACATTTCGCTGCTGCAAAGTTCTGGAATCTGAGGGGAACCACAACCTTCCTTCCACCTAGCTTTCCCTCAAGTCTCCTGATAAAAATGGTACTTCACTTGTGAAGGTAGGCATAATACCCGCGACAGGAAATGCCCCTAAACACAACATGACACATCACATTTTTACATTGAAAACTGACGGGTGTTTTGGAAAGTACCTAGTTGTCAATTTTGGGCTGTAGCTCGGCAGGCACTTAGGGAAACCTACCAAACCCACACATTTTTCAAAACTAGACACCTATGGGAACCCAAGATGGGGTGACTTGTGGGGCTCCCACCAGGTTCTGTTACCCAGAATCCTTTGCAAACCTCAAAATTTGGCAAAAAGAATACGTTTTCCTCACATTTCTGAGATGGAAAGTCCTGGAATCTGAGGGGAGCCACAAACCTCCTTCCACCCAGCATTCCCCCAAGTCTTCCAATAAAAATGGTACCTCACTTGTGTGGGTAGGCTAGTGCCCGTGACAGGAAAGGATCACACAAGGGTCAATGGTAGTCCTTGCATGAGGGCTACTGTTAACCTTGGAGTGATCCATTCCTGATGAAGGTACTAGCCACAGTCACGCAAGTGGGGTTGTGTATTTATCAGGAGAAGTGGAGAAACACTGGGTGGTTGTACTTTTGTGGATCCTTGCACATTCATGTAGTTTCTGTGATGGAAAAGTAAGGAAAAATAGTGTTCCCAATCAACGTTTTATTTTTACAGGGTATTCTGGGTAAGAAAACTTTGTGAAATCCAACATCCCCACACTTCCATGGACTGCCCCGGGTGTCTTGTTTTCAGAAACGTCTGGGTTTGGTAGGTTTTCCTATATGGCCACCGAGCCCAGGACCAAAAACTCAGGTGACTGTCTTACAAAACCAGGCTGTTTCGTGGTAGGTAATTTTGATGTTTCCACAATCCGTTTTGGGTACTTTCCTGTTGTGGTCATTTGCCCACCCACTAAAGTGAGACATTGTTTTTCTCTGGAAACTTAGTGGAACGCTGTGTGGTAGAAATATTGTGGCTGCCTGCAGATTCCAGGACTTCCCCTCACTGAAATACAAGGCAAAAGTGTTTTTTATGCAAAGTTTGTGATTTCAAGGGGATTCTGGGTGAAGGAAAGCTGGTGAGAGCTAAGCAAGTCCTGCACCCTTGGACTCCCCTGGTACTAGTAAGTTAAAGTTAATCCACCACTCACACTGGTTGGTTTTAGCACATCCAGAAATTATGGTTTCAAAGCATGAAAGTATCTGAATATTGAAACCAAGCCTTCCAAAGGTGGGCCATAAAGACACGTCCAGGCACCAACATCTTTATGGTCCATTCACACGCCATTCACGCACAACAAACAACCCTTTCATACGGCTGGCCACCGGCTCAATCCAGCCAATCACTGCACTCACATTAACTTACCACTGCCAGACAAGAGCCCATCACATTCATACGCCATAGGACAGAATACGTTTGACTACGATTTACCACCTGTCAAGTAACCGCCTCCTTCTTCCTGAACATTACCGAAGGCATGCGTAAGGAACCTTTACTTATGACTCCCATGACAGCCACCTGAGGCTTCGGAAGACATGTTTTTCATGCGCCTTTAGCGCACTCACTGTGCTAATTCCAACTGTGTCCAGTTTGTGGATGCCAGATGGGGGTGTCTGAGTATGCCGTACAAAGCGATTCAACAAACTGAGCGAGCATATCTACTTTGAAACTAAGGCAGACATGCTGGGGAATTCTTGCAATGTCATAGGCTATGAAAAAGGGTAGTGTTTGGCACACAGGGTAGTCCGAGAGAACATAGCGTATGTCCCAGCCAATATTATGTGCAGTGCTGTGACTGTAATGCGCTTATCATACAGCAAATTGAACATCTACTAAGTTCTGATGGAGGATGAACATGAAAAGCAGGTCAAACACTGACCCATACGTGTCACTGTCCTTCAGTGCTGGGATGGCACCAATGGGTTTAAGTCCATAGGTGTAGATGATGTACATCTGTACTACCTTTACTATCTGTCTTCTACCTGTGCAATATCCCTGTGAAGACACACCTAACAGAACCTTTCCTTGCCCATTCCTGTATCTGTCCTCATCAGAGTCCTGACTAATCCTGTATAATTGCCAATTAAACCTATACTAGTTTGTGGATGCAAGTTGGGGGTGTCTGAGCATGCCTTGGGAGGCCTATTCCTCAAACTGAACGAGCATGTCTACTGTTGAAACTAAGGCAGACATATTGGTGAAGAAATCCTAAGGTCTCTAAAGTAAAGAGTCAAACAAATATCCTGTGGGACTCATTCACCAACATTTCTACTTTTGCTTTGAAAGTGAAGCTACAAATTGAGTTTGCACACTTTCAAACAAGTAGAACTGTTGGTGAACATGTCAGACAGGATATTTGACTTATTACACTTACTCTGGTTCTCGTTGGCAATCATGGTAGTCCTTGTGTAGCATACATAAGTTCCCTAACAAGCACTTCAAAGTGCAGTCATGCCTTTAACATTTTGCCACACAGGGTACTCCGTGACAATATGGCATATGTTCTGTCCACTAGTATGTGCAGTATGGGGACGATAATGCACGTTTATTGAACAGAACATCTATCACGTTCTGAAGATGGATATAGGTGTCATGCAAGCCATAAGGAAGTCCATGATTTCCTGAAGTAAATGAAGTAAAATTCTGTGGCTACTTGCCTAACGAAGCAGTGGCCCATGGACGTTCGGTATCCATGCACACCACTGAAAGGATTACCCAAGGTCAGCTCCACCTCAGTCGATTTCCAAGAACTTTGCTTTAGTATGATACAACCTAAAGCAAGTAGGTACACAGAGGCTTGGTTGAGATGGGCACTGGGGACAGTAATACTGACTCTCCTGTCGCTTTCCATGCTTCCATGCTTCGAGCACACTTTACAGCGACAACATGATCCTTTTTGGGTGTTTTAGGAATGCGATCAGCAAAGTGTCGCTCCTGCAGCCTTGCCACATCCTTCAGAACATATGAGGTGGAGCCTGCTGCTGCTGCTGTAACAGCAGTGAGGCTTTCAATTGCAAACAACTGGAAGTCAAGGAAAGTCAAGAGTCTTCCTGTGGTTGTCTGACAATAAACAACATACGCATTGTATGTCGCCATCTGGATCAGGTGGGTAAACAGTTTCATGTACCAAGTGCAAGTTTTACGACACGCATTGTATGATTGAAGAACCTGGTCGTTCTAGTCCACTCCGCCCATTTACTTATTGCAATCAAGTAAACAGATGGGCTTGTGGACTTCGGCCATCTGACCCCAAACCATGATGGGGGAAGTGCTCTTATCAGGAATTGTAGTGAGCACGTATACATCACGCCTATCCAAGAACTTGACTGCGAGCAGTTAGTTGGAACACAATGTAGTACTCTGGGATTTCTGGAGCTTCTTGGAAACAAACTCCTGCAGGAATCCTTTGAGGACTATACGGCACGCCACAGAGCGAGATTTGTAGAGCTCACTGAACAGCTCTACTCCTATATAGAAATTGTCCATATAAAGGTTATAACCATTGTGAAGAAGTGGCTGGACAAGTTCCCATACAATCTTACCTGTGACCCCTAACATGGGAGGGCACCTACAGGGTTTAGGGTAGAGTCCTTTCCTGTGTACACTCTCGAGCTGTACACATAGCCAGAAGAGCTCTCACACAGCATGTACAGCTTTATGTCATTGTGAGCTCCTTTGCTCGCAATGTACTGTCTCAACAGCATCCGTCTTTTGTACAGGATCAAGGACGCATCGACTGCTATATTCTTTCCAGGAGTATAGCTCTCTGGAAACCTGGCAGACAAATGTTCCATGACAGGCAGACTTTTGAACAATCTGAAATGGTCTGGATGGTCCAGGGTCAATGCAGCAGAATTGTCATTGAAATGCAGCATGATCTGCAGTAGCAAAAAACGATCTCTGCTCATGTATGGTGAGAAGATGGGGGTTACCCAAACCGTGCAAGTCGTCCACTAGGACTGCAAGTTGGTTTTCTACACTAACCCCATTTTGAGCAAAAGGCCCAAAAATATCTTCAACTCACCAGTGAAGTGGGAGTCCACTGGCGTGCACTAGAACAGGGCCCTAGAGTGCCTCCATGCTCCCTCAGAAATTGGTCTGCCCGTAAATTTTCTTGCTGCACAATTTCCTGAAGGAAGTCAACATCAAAAAATAGATGGGCATAGTTGACTGGTAAAAAGTTGGCCATATCGACTTTACATCCAGGGTCACCAGTAAAAGGTGGAATTTGGGGCTGAACTAAATGGGGTCTGCCAAGAGAGCACTCTCTCTGTGCTTGCCGCTGCACGCACCTACTCTCTGGGTTGGGCAAACCCTCTGTTGTTCCGCTGCACAGACTGTGCTGGCGAAGGGACAGCACAACTATCGTCATCGTCTCCTTCAGAATCACTGGAAGAGGTGTCGTCGGATGGGACTCCAACGACTGAAACATCATTCCCAGATTCTGCCCCACTGTCCTACCCCTCAGATGCTGTCTCTGTCTCTGATACTGTCTCAGAGCTATCCTCCATAACCTGAGTTAGGGCTTGAGCAGCAGTCATCCAACAAGATGTCATCTGTGCTACTGGCTAAACTGTCCCTCTAAAGTACTAGTCTATGTAGAAGGCAGATATAGCCAAAAAATTGCTTGTAGGTGTGCGTGATGTGTCCAATAGTAAATGTTGTCCCCTTACCTTTGCTTCTTCTCTGATTCAGCAGATTCTCTGAAGACACTGAAAAAAACAAAAAAGACACACTATTACTTCACCTTACCACATACCCATCATCACAGCCTTTAGCGCTGGAGGCACCCACTGCAACAGTCATTTTTGGTGCTCTGCCTCCCATGACGTCCTCTTCTAATTCCTTCAGTACCACCCAGCAAAATTCACCCTGATATCTCCAGAGACCTCCTCTACATACATTTCATTTGTTTTCAAGCGCAGGTAAAGCCTGGCTTTACTAATCCACTCAGCTAAATACATGTATATCCTTTGCAGCAGGCATGTAAACCATCTGCGCTACTTTATGGAATCAAAACTACCGCTAGACAAAAGACAGATCTATTTCTATACAGACAGAATCTATCTCTCTCTGCTCTCTCTTTATATATATATATATATAATTTTATATGTGTGTGGTTTCCCTGGGGGCCGATCGTGGCTCCCGGAAAGCAACACATGTAAAGAAGCAATATATATATATATATATATATATATATATATATATATATCTATATATACATACCTATAGAGAGATGTCTCTCGTTACACACATTACTAATCCACTCAGCTAAATACATGTATATCCTTTGCAGCAGGCATGTAAACCATCTGCGCTACTTTATGGAATCAAAACTACCACTAGACAAAAGACAGATCTATTTCTATACAGACAGAATCTATCTCTCTCTGCTCTCTCTTTATATATATATATATAATTTTATATGTGTGTGGTTTCCCTGGGGGCCGATCGTGGCTCCCGGAAAGCAACACATGTAAAGAAGCAATATATATATATATATATATATATATATATATATATATATATATATATATATATACATACCTATAGAGAGATGTCTCTCGTTACACACATATAAATATATATATATCGCTATATAAATATATATATTAAAAAAAATTATATGTAAATATATATATATAGAGAGAGAGAGAAGGAGAGAGACTGGCTCTCTACATCACTTCTGTTTTTTTATACATGTGTGCTTTCCTTGGGGCAGATCGGGAACCCATGGCAAAGCACACATGTATAAAACAAGCGAGTTAACCCTTTAATCGCCATGGACCTAATGGTTACGTCCGTGGCTGCACCTCTCAGGTGCCATGGACGTAACTATTAGGTCCAGGTACCGACCCTCGGGGAAGTGCTAGCGCTCCCTCCGAGATCCGCCCCCCAGGTAAGGTTGAAAGGGGAATCGATTCCCCTTCCACCCCGACCCCCACAATCCCCCAGTGACATCTGATGACATCAGCACCCGCTCACATGCTGACTTCATCAGAGGTCACCTTCCATGGCGCTGAAAGAATGCCCACTAGATACCAGGGACTTTTTTTTTATAGGTAATTGCCAAGAGGGGAGTGGCCCCTTGGGCAAGGGCCACTCCCCAGGAGGGGCAAAATATTTTGAGGCCTTTTCTGCCCCACCTGGAGGCAGATCGGCCTAATATAATTAGGCCGATCTGACCCCGGGGTGGCAGAAACCTCTAGACGCCAGGGATATATATATATTTTTATTTACTTTATGTTTTTATGTATGGGGAGCGACCCCTTAGGCAAAGGGTCGCTCCCCTGGGGGGCATATTGTATTTAGGCCATTTCTGTCACCTTAGGGGCAGATCAACCTATTTTGTTTTAGGCCAATCTGCCCCCAAGGGGGGCAGAAACCACTAGACACCAAGGATTGGTATGTGTTTTGTTTGGGGGGGGGCAGCCCCTTGGGCAAGGGTCGCTCCCCAGGGGGGCACATTACTGTTGGCCATATCTGCCCCCCTGGGGGCAGAACGGCCTATTTTTGGAAGGCCCATCTTCCCCCAAGGGGGGCAGCAAGCCCACCAGAGACCACAGAAGTGGGTTTTTTTCAAAATAAGAGGTGTGGGTATGGCCATACCCCCACCCCAAATAAATAGGGTCAAAGTTGTTGTGCCCACCAGTGGGCAGATAGGGCAATTACCCCCGATCCACACCCGGGGGAGGGGGGCAGAAAGTCTACTAGATGCCAGGGAATTAAAACAAAAAATAGTGGGGTGGTGGCTACCAACCAGTATGGGCCTGGTTATGCCCCTACCCCAACTGAAGGGGGTAACCGTCTTTCAGCTCTCCCCCGCACACTAAAACACCTTATCCCATGGCAAGCAAGAGGACTTTTGAATATTATGGGGTTTGGTTTTAAATTTGGGCCATGAGAGCTTGGTAACTCTCAAAGCATCCCACTTGGAATGGTGGGGGCTGCACTTTTTCGACTTTGGGATGCTGCCAGGTAGAATCCACAAGACCTAGACACATCTGAAAACTAAACATCTGGTTTATTCCAGGGTGGTGTGCTTCACATGCACCCCACACCATTTTCTTACCCACAATGCCATGCAAACCTCCAACTTTGCTGGAAATCACACATTTTTCCCAAATTTTTGTGATGGAACCTTCCAGAATCTGCAGGAATCCACAAAATTCCTACTACCCAACATTGTCTCCTCTAAACCAATACAAATTCTGCTGCACTTTTCAGCCTAAGAATGATTTTTTTCAAACTGCCCTTTTAGACCTACTTTGTTCCCCTACAATTTTGACATGTTTTTGGCTCTTCTCTGTCACAGGCACTTAGTCAACCTACACAAGTGAGGTATCATTTTTACCGGGAGACTGAGGGGGACGTTGGGAGGTAGGAAATTTGCCCCGGTGCAGTGATCCCACACAGAAATGTGGGACATTTGTTATTTTTCAGCTAAATTTGAGGTTTGCTGAGGATTCTGGGTAAGAAAACATTGGGGGATCCACGCAAGTCACACCTCCCTGGACTCCCTCGGGTGTCTAGTTTTCAGAAATGTCTGAGTTTGGTAGATTTATCTCGATGGCTGCTGAGCCCAGGACCAAAAACGCAGGTGCCCACCCCAAAAACAGGTAGTTTTGTATTGGATGATTGTGATGGTTCCAGATAGTGTTTTGGGGCATTTCCTGACTCGAGCACTGGGCCTACCCACACAAGTGAGGTACCATTTTTATCAGGAGCCTTGGGGAAATGCTGGGTGGAAGGAAATTTGTGGCTCTTCTCAGATTCCAGAACTTTCTGTCACCGTAATGTGAGGAAAAAGTGTTTTTTTGGCCAAATTTTGAGGTTTGCAAAGGATTCTGGGTAACAGAACCTAGTGAGAGCCCAACAAGTCACCCCATCTTAGATTCCCCTAGGTGTATAGTTTTAAAAAATGCACAGGTTTGGTAGGTTTCCCTTGGCGCCGGCTGAGTTAGAGGCCAAAATCTACAGCTAGGCACTTTGCAAAAAACATGTCAGATTTCAATGTAAAAATGTGATGTGTCCATGTTGCGTTTCCTGTCGCGAGCATTAGGCGTACCCACGCAAGTGAGGTACCATTTTTATCAAGAGACTTGGGGGAACACAGAATAGCAAAACAAGTGTTGTTGCCCCTTGTCTTTCTCTACATTTTTTCCTTCCAAATGTAAGACAGTGTGTAAAAAAGACGTCTATTTCAGAAATGCCCTGTAATTCACATGCTAGTATGGGCACCCCGGTCTTCAGAGATGTGCAAATAACCAATGCTTCTCAAAACCTTATCTTGTGCCCATTTTGGAAATACAAAGGTTTTCTTGATACCTATTTTTCACTCTTTATATTTCAGCAAATGAATTGCTGTATACCCGTATAGAATGAAAACCCACTGCAAGGTGCAGCTCATTTATTGCCTCTGGGTACCTAGGGTTCTTTATGGACCTACAAGCCCTAGATACCCCCACAACCAGAAGAGTCCAGCAGACGTAACGGTGTATTGCTTTAAAAAATCTGACATCGCAGAAAATAGTTACAGAGTAAAACGTGGAGAAATATGGCTGTTTTTTTCACCTCAATTTTAATATTTTTTTATTTCAACTGTTCTTTTCTGTAGGAAACCCTAGTAGGATCTACACAAATTACCCCTTGCTGGATTCAGAATTTTGCCTACTTTTCAGAAATGTTTAGCTTTGTGGGATCCAGCGTTGGTTTTAGACCCATTTCAGTCACTAACTGGAAGGAGGCTGAAAGCACCAAAAATAGTAAAAATGGGGTATGTCCCAGTAAAATGCCAAAATTGTGCTAAAAAATTGGGTTTTCTGATTCAAGTCTGCCTGTTCCTGAAAGCTGGGAAGATGGTGATTTTAGGGCCGCAATCCCTTTGTTGATGCCATTTTCAGGGAAAAAAACACAAGCCTTCTTCTGCAGCCCTTATTTCCCTTTTAAAAAAAGAAAATATATATTTCACTGTATTTTGGCTAATTTATTGGTCTCCTTGAGTGGAACCCACAAAGTCTGGGTACCTCTAGAATCCCTAGGACGTTGGGAAAAAAGGAAGCAAATTTGGCATGGGTAGCTTATGTGGACAAAATGTTATGAGGGCCTAAGCGAACTGCCCCAAACAACCAAAAAAAGGATTGGCACCTGAGTGGCAAAAGGTCTGGCAGCGAAGGGGTTAAAGCTATTAGCGTTGTAAACTCCTAACTGGACTTTTTTTGCCACATAAACTGAAAAGTAAAACAATTTCACATAAGTGAGGCGACAGCTGCTATAAGCGCAAACAACACACAAAAGGAAACAGAAGTTCGCTTGCAGTAAAACGAATCGGCAAAAGTGCAATTTTCCATGTAACAGGCAAAAGTGCAATTATCCATATAACGGGCAAAAGTGCAAATATCCATTTATCTATGCATGCCTTTCACTAACTAAATCAAGCTAATTTCAAAAGGCAAGCCCATGAACCAACCAAGCTGATGGGCTTGACATGGGCGTGGTTAAAAGCCCACAGATAGATTGCACCTGGGACAGAGCGATTTGCGATCAACCCTAAAAATGCCGCCATAGGGGGTCAGCCAAAGGGCTGACCCCAACATTTTCATTTTTTAGAAAAAATATTCCTCCCCCCCCCCCCCGGAAAACCATTTTTTCTTAAAATTTTAAATTATTGCCCCCCACGGTCAGCCCCCCAGAAGAACTCCAACATCTTTTTAAAAAAACAATGCCCCCAAGGGGGGCGCCGGCCCACTTAAACCGGGTCCAACCCCCCAAACAAGATCCCTGGTGCTAAGGGTCTTTCCCTGGCCATGGATCGCAGCCCTGCTGCGATCCATGGCCAGGAAACAGTGCCAGAAAGGCATTGATTGAAAGGGAAGACTCTCCCCTGTCCATAGATGTCCCCTTGGCATCTGGGGAGGCCATTTTGGCCTTTTTTCCCCCACCGTAGTGGGGAGAGGATGCTTACCTGCTCCTCGATCCTCTGGTGTGGAAAAAGTGTGACGTCAGTGTGCCACGCGGTGCGCTGACATCACAGAGAGGTTGAGTGAGGGGCCGAGGGGAGACGCGGAAGTTCTTTGCATCTCCCGGGGTAAAATAAATAAATAAATAAATAACTCCTCCAGTACATTGCAACAGAGGATTTTTTAAATCCCTCTCTAGCGTCGGCCAGTGGTCGTGACCTGCACCAGGGAGGGTGTGTGTGCATCGGCCACTGGCTGACGCCTGCACCAATGGGGTCAATACTGGTACAAGCTTTTAATTTTATGAGATATTTAGGCCCATATTTATACTATTTGACGCAAAACTGCGCCGACGCAGTTTTGCGTCCAAACACTTACCGCCTGCTAATGCCATTTCTTTGCGTCACTCGGGCGTCAAATTTATACTTTGACTCACGGCGGCGCAAACCACTGGTGTGTCATTTTTTTTAGAAAAACCAATGCGTTACGTTGTAAAGAAAAACGACATTAACGCGGCAAAAATGACTTTGATCTGGTTTACGACGTCACAAACCGGATACACACCTTTTTTTGACGCAGCGCGCAAACACTGCAAAATGTGCACAGGAGAGCCAAAATGGATTCTAGATGCTTGGACAGACCCCAGGAAAGGGACAACAGACCAGGAACCAGCCAGGAGGACCCACACAAGACCCAGGAGAGGGCGAAGAAGAAAAGAAAGTGTTGATTCTGTGCAGAGGAGCAGGAAATACTGGTGACAGAGGTGACGGAACACCAGCACCAACTTTTTGTCACCTCTAAATTGCCAATTAGTAGGAGAGAGGCAATATGGCAACAAATTGTTGGGGGTATGCTGCCATGCCAAGTATGTTGGAGAGGTAAAGCCAGTCCAGGAGGGTAGGCAGCTGGTATTCTCCCTACATGAACTAGGTCTCAATTAACAGTCTCAGGCCATATCCGCAAGTGGAATGTAATATTGACAACAGTTGCCACTACCACCTCTGCTGTGTGTGCAGGTCAGGTAGCTAATGGCAGTTACGTGCCCATGGATCAAACACACCCAAATTAGAGGGTTCAGGATGACAACGTTATCAATCCCCTGTAATCAATACAAATGTGCTAGGCCTGTCAAATGTTAATGTCCATAGTTGCTAAAAACATCAGCCATTGTTATAAACATTATGAGATACACAGCACTAATGTCATACCCATGCTGCATATGTCAGGGTCCACCCTGTGCCCCGGTCACAATAGCTCCAATGACACCATGCAAATCCCAACTGTTATACTGCTCAGACAACAGCATTGAGGGGGAGGACATATGTCACCGGCTAGTGAAATACACCCGCACAGTCAGAAGAGGAAATGGAACACTGCTAGGACCATCAGTGCAATCCCATGTAGCACACATTCCCCAACATCATCATTACACACTATCAATGCTGACATATGTAGTATGCCATGCCAATGCTATATATAGTATATGCTAGGTCTCAGCAACATATAGCTGGATGTGAAATATCTGAGACTGGGGCAGTTCAAGATTGTTAATTGTGGTGCAAGTGCCATCAGAACACCCACAGCCAGTGCAAGGCCTCACCATGATAATGGAAGTAGATGGAGGGATGAGTAGGACAAGAAGGTGGCAACATACAATTTGGGTAGACCCTACACCTAGAGGATGTGATGCTGACAAGTCCCCAAAATGACCAAAATAAATGTGACATGCAAGTGGGGCATAGGCCTGGGAGACCTGTAATATTAAAGACAGGAACAATGAACAGGAACCAAGATAACAATGTGCAACTAATAGGAAGGCAGGCACATCAAATTACAAATGCCACAACGCAGACACACTAATTGTACAATATCTCATTGCAGAGGACGATGGCTCTCCTGGGAATATGCCTGACCGGGAATTCCTAGATGACATGAATGACGATCTGACAAACATCAGCCAGCAGACCCTCCAAGATGTCCTTGGAACCCTCCAGACCCCACCTTCAGCGCAAGGAGGAGCTCAGATACAGCAGCCATCACAGAGGACCGACCCACCACCCCAATTGTACGACCTGCCAGCTCCAACCCAGCTGAGGACTCTGGCCACACTGGCACCTGCTTTGAGAAAATTGTATTTGGAGTACAGCGGGAGCTGGCAAAGGAGTCGTGGTTGGGGATGGAAAATATGGCAGCCAGCTTAGAGGGGGTGCGTTTGTGCATGGTGTCAACTGCAGAACAGGCAGCAGCCATGCAAGGGCGAACATCTATCTTGCAAGAACTTGAAAAAAGTGTGAAGGAAATCAGCACAGCTGTAAAAGAGTTGACACAACACCTCGCACAACAAAGCTTTCAACGTGTGCATGAGTGCAATATTGACCCCTTCAGGGCTGACGTGGTTGTCTACCACAGTGATGTGGCTGATATTCTTAAGAACCAGCAGCTCCTCCTTGCTGCAGTACTGCCCTTAATAGCCCCACAGTTGGCAGCTACCGGGATTTCTGAATCCACGTCTTCAAACACTGAGGTGTGTGTTGCCTCTTCACACCCACCACCACCAAGGGCAGAGGAGACAACACACACATCAGAAGATGAAGACGTGGAACAGATCACCTTCACCCGTAAGAGTACCCGGTAGCACTAGTCCCTGCCACCTGGCCACTTATAACCAAGGTCCTGTGTTTTGTCACAGGCCAGTCTTGCAACAGCTGCTCTCAAGCACTGTTCTCCAGCCCACTGTTTACCTTATCACAATGCCCTGTGATTGTCTCTCACTACCTCATGTCCCTCTGCACTGTATGACACTTCACCCCAGCATGTCCAATGACATGTCCTTTTGAACTTGTGTAGGATGACAATGGAAGATGTCACAATAATGGACTCACAATCATGGACAATGTAAATATAGCACTACAGCACTTTAAAATAAATAGTACTTACACAACCACTTTGCCTCTGTGTAATGTGACACATCAACTGTGAGGGTGATTAGTGATGTCTGTCTCATGTCAATGCCCATAGAATGCCAATACAACTGCCATGAAAGAATGTGGGCTGATAACTATGCACTGTGGTCTGGATTGTACCCTTCCTGAAGGTTAATTCTGAGGTAACTCGAAACTATACAGTAAAATGCTGTGTTGGACAGAATAAGGGGGTCATTCTCATCTCGGCGGTAAAAGGCGCTTACCGCAGGTCAGAAGACCGCCATAACATCCCCGCGGTCGCGGTAAACCGCCACGGTCATTCTGACCCGCAACTGGCAAACCGCCAAAAACCCGACATCAACAAAAGTCCGCCACAGCAACGGCCAGCGAAAAACTGGCGATGACCAAACCTCCACCCTCACGCCAACAGAAATACGCCCATGCCATTCCGACCCACAAATCCCCGCAGCGGTCTTTCAACCGCTGTATTCCATTGGCGGTACACACCGCCGCGGTCAAAATACACACACCTTTACAAAACACTACCACATTGGACAATTCAAAATACACACACCTGAGACACATACACACACCACTCCCACACACCCAATTAAATATAAAACACACACCCACATCACCCACAAACCCTTACGACCACAATTGCGACTGAAGGACAGAGAGAGACAGCACAGCATAGAGTAGAACATCACACAGAGGCAAATCACAACATCACCCACACAATATCCACGCACAAAACACCATACACCACCACACTCACCACACTCTACAACACATACACCACCCCTCACCTCATCCACACCACCCCATGGCACCCCAAAGACACCCCAGGTTCTCTGACGCCGAACTCAGGGTCATGGTGATGGAAATAGTGCGGGTAGAGCCCCAGCTCTTCGGGGCACAGGTGCAGCACACCACCATTTCCAGGAAGATGGAGCTATGGAGCAGAATAGTGGACAGGGTCAACGCTGTGGGACAGCATCCACGAAATCGGGACGACATCAGGAAGCGGTGGAACGACCTACGGGGGAAGGTGCGTTCCATGGTATCAAGGCACAACATCGCGGTACAGCGGACTGGCGGCGGACCCCCACCTACTACCCCAGAATTCACAGCATGGGAGGAGGAAGTCTTGCACATCCTGCATCCTGAGGGCCTCGCAGGAGTAGGCGGAGGAATGGACTCTGGTAAGTCAAATCTTCACTACTTCATTCCCCTCACCCCACCTGCATGCCAAATCATACCACCACCCTCACCCCCACCCCCACCCCCATCACACCAACTCCTTGCAAATGGCTCACCATCACAACCCACCCATCCCAAAACCTAGCCCTGCATGCCTCCCCAAAGCATGGACACCCATCACCAAAGCATGCCCACTGCACATACCCATCTCCCCCACAAGCCACTGTCACAAAAGCCCCCACAAGGGAATGCCAGCACTGGGGTACACCGCCACCCACCCGTTACACGAAATGGCACACACAGAAGCAATAACCATACTCTTATACCCCTGCAGGACCCGAACGCCACCACACCGCCCAGGAGGGTCCAGAGATGTCCATCCCACCCCCAGAAGAGGCCCCCAGTGATGACAGCAGCTCTGTCTCCCTGGACCCAGATGACCAGCCCGGCCCATCGGGGACCTCGGGACAGTCGGTTCCCCACAGACAGCCACAGGCTACAGCAGACCTAACCCCCTCTGGGAACACCAGCACAGCTCCCACCCAGCGGGCCCATGCCTCTGTCTCCAGGACACGTCAATCAGCGGTGTGTCCACCACTACAGGGCACCCAGGTTGACCCACCACCCCAACAACCACAGGGACCTGGGGGCAGTGGTAGTGGGCACACGGTCCAGGGGACAGAGGCCCAGGGAAACAGGGGAACTGGGAGGGCTGCTGTGCGATAGGGGGGGGACAGGCCCAGGGAACCGACTCTCCAAGAGGCCCTCTCCTCCATCATGGGAGCATACCACCACTCCCAGGAGATGATGGCTACGGTACTGGCCAGGTTCCAGGAGATCCAGGTACTGCAGGATGAACAGTACATGGGGTTCAGAGAGGAACTGAGAAACATTAGTTCCGCAATGGGGACCATCGTCGTGGCCCTTAACCAGATAGTCACCACATTGCGGGACCATGTGGCACCACAAAGGGCCCCTGTCAGTAGCATGGACCAGGAACAGCCTACCACCTCCGCCGGCGCTAGTGGACAGGAGGCCCCCACACAACGACAGGCCACCAGAACCCCACCTCCTGCAGAAGAAGAACCACCCCGCAAGCGGTACCTGAGATCTCACAAGAAGACAGAGTAGGATGCCAAGACCCCCGCCAGCAAACGATACCCCCTGATGTCATCCCACTCTCCCACATTGTCACCCTGTCCAAACTTAAACTGCCCCTGCTCCATCCTTCCACAGGCATATGGACAATGCACCTGTGAGACTGAAAACTGGACTCTGCCATGGACATTACTCCACCATCACCCATCACCGTTTTACAATCATGTCCCTAAATTTAGCACTTTAATAAAATCACTTATTGCACTTAAAAAATCTGGAGTCTGCTTGTATTTTGAACAAATGTATTAGACATAACGTTGCCAAAATGTTCAGTTACATTGTGATGACAACATACCACGGTCACACAGCTGTAGTCCATGGGCAAACAAAGCAGAGGTCACGCAGTGGGGCCCACAGCTCTGAAAACGGAAGGGAAAGTCACAACTCAGTTAACAGGAACTGGGGGGAAACACAGACAGTAGAGAGGCAGGAGACTTTAAGTAAATGTAAAATGGCAGGGTTGATTCGTACCTGTGTGCTACTGAAAATACTGTTGTATCACTGTGTCCCTGTTGTCTGTGTCGTCCCCGTCGTCTTCCTCCTCTTCACTCTCCACAGGCTCCACAGCTGCTACAACACCACCATCTGGACCATCCTCCTGCAGGAAAGGCACCTGGCGTTGCAAAGCCAGGTTGTGAAGCATACAGCAGGCCACGATGATATGGCACACCTTCTTTGGTGAGTACATTAGGGATCCACCTGTCATATGCAGGCACCTAAACCTGGCCTTCAGGAGGCCGAAGGTCCGCTCGATCACCCTCCTAGTACGCCCATGGGCCTTATTGTACCGTTCCTCTGCCCTTGTCCTGGGATTCCTCACTGGGGTCAGTAGCCACGACAGGTTGGGGTAACCAGAGTCACCAATTAGCCACACACAGTGTCTCTGTAGCTGTTCCATCACGTAAGGGATGCTGCTATTTCGCATGATGTACGCGTCATGCACTGACCCAGGGAACTTGGCATTTACATGGGAGATGTACTGGTCAGCCAAACAGACCACCTGGACATTCATCGAATGATAACTTTTTCTGTTCCTGAACACCTGCTCACTTTCACTGGGGGGAACCAACGCCACATGGGTCCCATCAGTGGCACCAATGATGTTGGGGATATGTCCAAGGGCATAGAAATCACCCTTCACTGTAGCCAAATCGCCCACCTCAGGGAAAACAATGTAGCTCCGCATGTATTTCATCAGGGCAGACAACACTCTGGACAAAACCTTAGAAAACATAGGCTGAGACATCCCTGATGATATGGCCACTGTTGTTTGGAATGATCCACTTGCCAAAAAATGAAGTACTGACAGAACCTGCACCAGAGGGGGAATCCCTGTGGGTTGGCGAATGGGGGACATCAGGTCTGGCTCCAGCTGGGCACACAGTTCCTGTATAGTGGCTCGGTCAAGTCTGTATGTCAGTATGACATGTCTTTCTTCCATTGTCGACAGGTCCACCAGCGGTCTGTACACGGGAACATTCCTCCATCTCCTCGCAAGTCCCAGCGGACGGTGCCTAGGAAGGACAACATGGAGCACAGAGTCAAGCAACCCACAGGTACGTAACCACAGCTTGCACCGAACACGATTCGCTATGCATTGAATGGCTTGTATGAGTGGCAATGCAAGGCCTAGGCCTGTGTGACGCAGTACAAATTAAGCCATGTGGGCCCTTGAAATGGCGGCTGCCTGACCTGTGAATTGTGACAATGGGATGTGAGGTCAATGCGCTGGCGTGGCACACCGTGGCGGTAGGCGGTCGAAGACCGCGGCGCAAAGCAGCATTGGTTAACATTGAACCCTATGGGTCTCAGGAGCCAATGACGATGTGCGCCAGCCGTCGCGGTACGCACTGCCGCGGTACGCACCGCCGCGGGCGTGACCGCCATCTTCTATCTGCTTAATCACTCGAGACCTGATCATCCACAGGAGAGGACCTATACTGCAAGTACTGCTGTGACCTCGGTCTGGAAGATACAATGGCTGCTGCGACTGGGGAAAGGGCCCCTGCCTTCACATCTGAGGAACTGGAGAAACTTGTTGATGGGGTCCTCCCCCAGTATGTGCTACTCTACGGTCCTCCAGACCAACAGGTAAGTACACTGGGACAATGCTTTGTGGGCAATGCCTGTGTTGAGTGGGGTGGATGAAAGATGGTGGGGAGGGGAGCGAATGAGGCATGCATCGCACGACAGATGAGAACATGTGCCATATGGCAAGGTTGGGGAGGGGGGGCCACTCACATCGACCATGCAGAAAATGATGATATTTATTTTCCCACCCTGTCTATGTCACATAGGTCAGCGCCCATCAGAAGATCGACATTTGGCGTGCCATCGCCAAGGACATCCGGACCCTGGGGGTCCACAACAGACGGGGCACCGACTGCCGCAAGAGGTGGGAGGACATCCGCCGCGGGAGCAGGAAGACCGCGGAGGCTCTGCTGGGGATGGCATCCCAACGTAGGAGGGGTGGCTCCCGTCAATTGACCCCCCTGATGTCCCGGATCCTGGCGGTGGCCTACCCCGATTTGGATGGGCGCGTGAGGACATCACAGCAGACACAAGGGGGTGAGTACCAGCACATTCTGCTATGTTAGCGCACAGTGGAGGTGTCTGGATGGGGGAGGAGGGCTGTGGGTATCTCTAGGCCAGGGCGACTTCTGTAGGCTGGTCCCCTCCGTAAGGCATGGCCCTGTGCCCCCGCCACCCACCTCTGTAGGGTGCTAAGTACAGCTATCCATGGCCCTGGGTCACCTATGTGTGCAGTTGTCGTCCATAGGCTTGTAGGCCAAGTCACAATAATTGAGTAGTGTACACCGAGTGCGCGGCGTAGTGCAGGGGTCTTCTGTGTCTGTCCTCTCCGCCAACGGTGTCGCCAATGCATGCACTCAACATGTCATTTTTTCTCCCCCCCCTTTTTTGTGGTCTTCCTGTTCATGTGTGCATTAGCATCATCAGGCGGAGGAGAAGTGGCATCGGAGCACGAGGGAGCAGCATCTCACATGGCCCCGGAGGGCCATGCAACCGACTCCGAGTACACCAGTGAGACGGAGGGCGAGGGGAGCTCCACAACGGGGACCCGTGGAGACGTCAGCGACACAGACACGTCCTCGGAAGGGAGCTCCCTTGTGGTGGCGGCAACATCCGTGCCCATCGCTACAACAGGTACAGCCGTCACCCCGCGCACCAGCTCCGCCCTCCAAGCAGCCCCTCAGCGTTCGCCCCGTGCTCGCTCGGCCAGGAAGGCGGGCATCTCCTTCGCCCCAGGCACCTCAGGCCCTGCCCCAGTTACCCCTGCTGCCCTCAGTGAGGAGATCATTGACCTCCTCCAGACGCTCATTGTTGGGCAGTCTACCCTTTTGAATGCCATCCAGGGTGTAGAAAGGGAGGTGCACCGGAGCAATGCATACCTGGAGGGCATTCATTCGGGTCAGGCTGCCCATCAGCGATCGTTCAACGCTCTGGCCTCAGCACTGACGGCAGCCATTGTCCCTGTCTCCTGCCTCCCCCCTCCAATTTCCTCATCCCAGTCCCACTCCCCTGTTCCTCTGCCTATCCCAGCCACACCTACAGACCAGCCTGCACACACATCAACACCCAAGGGCAGCTCATCCAGACATAAGCACCACAGATCACACAAGCATTCACACATGCAACATCCACATGCAGACATGCCAACAGCCACTGCCTCCTCTGTGTCCCCCTCCTCCTCGTCTCCCTCCTCCCTCCCTGTGACGTCTCCACTCACACCTGCATGCACACCACCATCAGCCAGTACGTCCATCACCAGCACACCCACAAGAACACTCCGCACACGTGCAGTCACCACCCCCACTGCCATTTACACGTCCCCTGTGTCCTCTCCCAGTGTGTCTGTCACCCCCTCTTCCAAACCACACAAACGCAGGCAGCCACCCACCCAACAGCCATCCACCTCACGACAGCCTCCGTCACAAGCACCTGCACCCAAAGACAGCACACTTGACTCTCCTACAACCACATCCTCTTCCTCCACTCCCATACCCACTGCACCTACCCTTCCCACTGCTCCTAAAAAGTTTTTCCTCTCCAAAATTAACCTCTTTGCATCACCTGACCCACCCCCTCCATCTCGTAAGAGTCCAAACAGCACCTCAGCCACCACAAGCCCTGCACCTACAAGGACCATAGTCCAGGGCTATTGGAGTCCACCAGCTTCTAGGGCAGCAACATCGGCCAGCAGCAAGGGGACAGCCAGCCCACCCCCTGGGAAAAAAACTAAAAAAGGGAAGGGCCGGCGCGAGAGGCCAGAGACGGCAGCCCCCAAAGGAACTACCCTGGCACCGTCACCTGGCACATCCACAAAGGGAGGCAAGGGCCCCAGAGAATCGGCGAAGGAGGGCAAGGGCAGCAGGGCAGACATTTCCGGCAGCAGGCGAGCTGCCCAGGAGGGCCCCACCAGCCCCATTTCGGGTGTGAAGGAGGACACCCACGGGCCCAGGACTCCAGCACAGGAGGGCCCCGCAAGCGAAAGGTCGGATGGTGACTGAGCAGAAAATATTGGCCCGATCTGGTTCCCTGGGAACACATGTCAAGCACCGCCGAACAGGGCCCCGCCGTGACAAGCACCGCTGAACAGGGCCCCGCCGTGACAAGCACCGCTGAACAGGGCCCCGCCGTGACAAGCACCGCTGAACAGGGCCCCGCCGTGACAAGCACCGCTGAACAGGGCCCTTCCTGTCAAGCACCGCTGAACAGGGCCCCGCAGTGACAAGCACCGCTGAACAGGGCCCCGCCGTGACAAGCACTGCTGAACAGGGCCCTTCCTGTCAAGCACCGCTGAACAGGGCCCCGCCGTGACAAGCACCGCTGAACAGGGCCCGCCGTGACAAGCACCGCTGAACAGGGCCCCGCCGTGACAAGCACCGCTGAACAGGGCCCTTCCTGTCAAGCACCGCTGAACAGGGCCCCGCCGTGACAAGCACCGCTGAACAGGGCCCCGCCGTGACAAGCACTGCTGAACAGGGCCCTTCCTGTCAAGCACCGCTGAACAGGGCCCCGCCGTGACAAGCACCGCTGAACAGGGCCCGCCGTGACAAGCACCGCTGAACAGGGCCCCGCCGTGACAAGCACCGCTGAACAGGGCCCTTCCTGTCAAGCACCGCTGAACTGGGCCCCGCCGTGACAAGCACCGCTGAACAGGGCCCTTCCTGTCAAGCACCGCTCCCCTGGGCCCTTCATCTCAAGCACCGCTCCGCTGGGCCCTTCATCTCAAGCACCGCTCCGCTAGGCCCTTCCTCTCAAGCACCGCTCCGCTGGGCCCTTCCTGTCAAGCACCGCTCCGCTGGGCCCTTCATCTCAAGCACCGCTCCGCTGGGCCCTTCCTGTCAAGCACCGCTCCGCTGGGCCCTTCATCTCAAGCACCGCTGGCCCATTGGCAGGGCCGGATCTGTGTCGGCCAGGGCTTCACGAAGCACTCTGGGCACCATGCCTCCTCCAGAACCAGTGGAGTCTGTAATCCACTTGATGGACTGTGGCTTTGCACTCCCCAGGATGGATCAGTGGGCAAGCCACCCACTGTAGAGACTTGAGAGACTGTGGCTTTGCACTCCCCAGGATGGTACAGTGGGCAACCCACCCACTGTAGAGACTTGTGAGACTGTGGCTTTGCACTCCCCAGGATGGTACAGTGGCCATGGAGGCCCCTCGTGGATCTGGCGTCGTGGACTCAACTGGCTAAGGTGCCCCCCTTCCCTTCCACCTGAGGTGCCTGTAGTTTTACTATCTGATGCCCCTGCAGTGTTCTCTCCAATGGAATCGGGTCTCGTGGGTGGGCTTTGCCCATGTGTTTAGGCCCATTGGCCCACAAACAATGGATGATAGCCAATATGGCCCGGACTTTTGACCTATGTATATATTGTTCATGATGTAATATATTTTATTTATATATTTCATATTTCACTTAACTTCAATTATGCTATAACATACTTCATTTTTAATGATCATTTTATTTTGTCTTTGCATTCTTCCGGGGGGTTTGGGGGGTGTCACTCTGACTTGTTGCTCTGCATTGATGTGTGTGTTGTAGTGGGTGAGGGTGGGTGTGGGGGTGTGGCGTATGTGTGTCCCCGTAATTTTTTGCCTCCCCCCTCCCCTGTGTCGTAGGTGAGGTACTCACCGTTTTCTTCTGCGCCGGCGTTCGTGCTCCTGGTAGAGGAGCAGGTAGACAATAGCTGGTAGGATGTGTAGTTCGGGTTCCATGCTGTCCAGATTCCTCGTGGAGTGTGTAGAGATGAGCGTTTTCCCGTTCGAAGTCTGTTTCTATCGGCGGGGCTGCCGCCCCGGGAAAGGTGGCGGATTGGTGAGTTGTGATAGGGTGGGCGGTACATTGTCTGCCGCCTGTCTGTTGGCAGTGACCGCCGCGCTGCTTGTCTGTACCGCCGTGGCGGTCGGAGTGTTAAAGTGGCGGGCTGTGTTGGCGGTTCCCGCCAGGGTCGGAATTCCATTTTTTTGGCCGCCTGCCTGTTTGCGGGTTGGCCGCCGCTTTTACACCGACGGCCAGGGTTGGAATGACCCCCTAAGTCTTCTTCAAGGGATGTCGAAGCTGAAAAATATTGCCTTCAAATTATTGTTCTAGACAATCATTTCATATGTGACATTTGTCACAATTTGTTCCACACGCACACCATACAGCAGGAATGGATGTGTATGAGTGTACGTACAAATAAGTAACCTGGCTTGCAATGTAACAAATGATAGGTGTGAGTCATGTATACTACACTACATGAGATACTACCATCACTCACGTTATAAGGCTTCACTTGAACATCAGGCTGCAGGCAGACGTAACACTGTGTCCTCAATACCAAATCTAGTCCCAAAGTATATGAGATTGAAAATATACATCAAACATTAACAACACATTGGGATCCATACTAACCTTGAGTGGTGGGTGCAATGGAAGGCAGATTCCTAGCAAAGTAGCTCTGGTGTAGCTGCCAATGTGACAGCTCAATTGGGATTTGGTTGCAGGATGGGTCACAAATACTAAATAGATACTGTTCACCCATGCCAAGGACCTGACCCCCAAGCATATGACACATACTGTAAAGGAGTACTTAAATATTTATTTAGCTATAAAAAAGGATACTAAAACCAGGGGAAACACCTTAACTAACCTAACCTATCCTAACTACACATTACCCACAACTGGCCCTAACTAACCTAAGCTAAACTGACTTATCACATTGAACTAAACACTCTAAACATCAATCCCCACCCCATTTATAAGACGGGACACATGGAGGACAACATATACTAACCTAAACACATACTATCTTATACTAAACAAATATATATATTTTTGTATTTTTATAAAAAAAAATTGTAAACACCAAAACCCCGACATCATCCACCACCCACCCACCCACACACATAAAAAAATAACATTAAAAAATATCATACCCCTACCCACAACCCACTACTACTAACTAAACTAACAGCCTATTCTAACCTAACACTAAGCCCCCTAAACCCACTAATTAAAAGAACCAGGAAAGAGGAGGGAGGGAAGGGAATCATGGCAGAGGGTATAATTGTCACAAGTTCGCCCTCCGCAGGGACTTCTTTATGGCACGCACCCTCTTATTAATTTGTGACACCTCCTGCTGCAGCATGTCCAGTCTCTGTTGCATGTCACGTTGCATTACTCTAAAATCACCAGGGTCAATGACTGCAGCAGGGGTGGTCTGAGTGCCAGTGGTTGATGTGTGTCCGGTTGGTGGTGCCATGCTTGCAGGGGGAGGTGCAGGTGCTGCTGTCAGTGGTCCTGGAGCAGTGGAAGTCGATGGTCCTGCAGTGGTGGCTGTCATCCTTGGTGCCACCTGGGTCGTAGTGGTGGTGCTGGTGGTGGCGGCTGTTGTGGACACCGAAGGGCCCCCTTGGGCAAATGCCCTCCACACTCCTGAGGCTCTTTCATGGCGATAACGCCATGCCATGTGGCGGAACCCAGACTCCACATCGAGAATGTGGTGGTAATGCATCACCCAGCGCTGAAACTCACAAATCAGGCTGGCATCTATATTGGCTGCTGTTAAAAAAAATAAAGCCAAACATTAGGTACTTCATTGTGTGATATAGCTACTGATGAGAATCAGACAATACATCTATTGTAGCTGAAACAGGCCAGATCACCATACAGATCACAGATTCTCCCTGAGGAAGTACATGCCAATGCAGCCTACACATGTTCTATCTAACAGCACAGCAATGCTCTAAAAGATGTGTACCAACTTAAATGGCCTATGCATCATTGTTCAGCCATTAGTCACGTAAAAATTGCTAAAAGTCCTTCACATGTGACAGGCTAACTAATGACTATCTTCTGGATGACAATCAAGGGCCACAAGAAGTGTGATTTGTAAATGGAATTGCCAGGATGGAATGCACTTGCTAATCATGAGTGGGTATCCTAGGTTTGGACAAGTGATTTACAGATTTACATGTCTGTGTACTAAACTTGGATCATCCCACCTAGGTACACATTTCATAACCCTAAGCCTGTGCTTTGGGTGGGGATGGACAAGCAACACATACTTTCAAACATCAAGGACACCCAGAAAGCTTTGGGCAGCTGTACATGGGTTTAGGCAGTCCACTACAGGTAAGGAGGCAGTCCAACTAGGATAGACCCAAATCTTGGATAATCCCATCCACATTTATGTTTGGAATTTGAGACAATTGTCAACATTATTTAATACTTTAATACTACTAATACCTGTCTTACAACAAGCAGATAGATGCAAGCACACCTCTGGCCCTGAGCTGCATGTACACCTATGACATTGTACTCAGGTGCCACATACACGTAGCACAACATGTGGAGCAACATGCTGCTAGGAAGTCAAACATACAGTCGTACATGTTCATTAGTGAACAGGGAGGCTCAAGTCTGTGGGTAAGACTTTGTCATCCCTATTCTGTGAGATTCAGGGTATCACGTGATGACTAAATCTTAAATATGGCCCTCTGCAAATTTTTCTTTATAAAAATTTCAAAAACAAATGTCACCCTCTTCACATGGCCATGCCTACAGGGCTGCACTACAATCCCAAAATATGACTATACGCTACTGATTGTCCAACTCAAAGATGGAAAAAAAGTGAAACTCCAGTCAAGTAACATATCAGATCATGTGCCAGCACATCATACCTTGCTATGTGCCCAACACACAGGAGTCAATCACACAACAGCTGCAAACACAACACAGAACTGAAATATCAACACTTACTGGATATGTCCGGGTCCACAAATCGAGCCACTTCTCCGATTGTGTAAGGGGCAGGTCCACCTGTAAAGCATGGAAGGGAGAAATTTGCTCAATGTCTGTGCACTGTACAACACTTTCAAATGAAATTACTGTGTGTAACATTAAATCTGAAAGTCCAGCCTCTCAGGCATGATGATACTCCCACATACATACCACTGCAAACATGTACAGATCCGGTCACTCCAGTGAGTGATACACACATATCTGCACACATGCTCCATCAATTGGTTGCAGACTGATTTATGAAGTGTACTCCTCTCATCATTTGTAGTAATGAGAGACATGCAAAGCCACATTCCTGGAGCACTGGAATACCAGTCACTCAGGTATTGTGGCTTGTGCATCAAGGGACAATCATTTACTGTGTGATGCGCCTGTGGGTTGATTGAAGGTCATGCTTTATCATGCTTTCTATGGTCCCTTACATGTAGGGCCTGTGTTGTGTGTAGGTTACATATGCTACATTAACAGTGTACCCTGAGCCACATATGCCCCCTATGACACCATAATGGCAGGGATCCTGTGCGTTAATTGGTGACAATTTGAGGCAAGACATGGATTGACCAGTTTTAATATTTTAATACAAGGAGATATCAATCAATCAATCAATCAACATATTTATAGAGCGCACTACATACCCGTTAGGGTTTCAAGGTGCTGAGGGGGGGGGGGGGAGGGGGCTTAGCTGCTACTGGTCAAAGAGCCAGGTCTTGAGGAGTCTTCTGAAGGTGAGTAGGTCCTGGGTCTGTCGTAGGTTGGTAGGGAGAGTGTTCCATGTCTTGGCGGCGAGGTAGGAGAAAGATCTGCCACCGGATGTCTTTCGATGGATGCGGGGGATGGTGGCGAGGGCGAGGTCTGCGGAGCGGAGCTGTCGGGTGGGGTCTGTTGTTGAGGTAAGCAGGTCCGGAGTTGTGGAGTGCTTTGTGTGCGTGGGTAAGGCGCTTGAATGTTATCCTCTTGTTAACGGGGAGCCAGTGGAGGTCTCTCAAGTGGGGTGTGATGTGGCTGCGGCGGGGTACGTTGAGGATCAGTCGGGATCAGTCGAGGATCAGTCGGGCTTGTTTTTCTTGTTGCTGTCGGGATCCACTTGTAGATCCTGCGGAGCATGCGGAGAGTGTTGTAGCAGGAGGAGGAGACTGCGTTGACCTGTTTTGACATGGAGAGGGAGGAGTCGAGGATGAAGCCCAGATTGCGTGCGTGGTCGGTCGGTGTTGGTGGGGTTCCTAGCGATGTTGGCCACCAGGAGTTGTCCCATGCGGAGGGGTTGGGTCAGAGGATGAGGACCTCCGTTTTGTCTGAGTTCTGTTTCAGGCGGCTGTTTCTCACCCATTCGGCGACGGTCTTCATTCCCTCGTGGAGGTTGGACTTGGCGGTGTGCGGGTCCTTGGTGAGGGAGAGGATGAGCTGGGTGTCGTCGGCGTAGGAGATGATGTTGAGGTTGTGTTGGCGGGCTACTTGTGCGAGGGGGGCCATGTAGATGTTGAATAATGTTGGGCTGAGGGATGAGCCCTGGGGTACGCCGCAGATGATGTTGGTGGCTTTGGAGCGGAAGAGAGGGAGGAGGACTCTCTGGGTTCTGTCGGAGAGGAAAGATGTAGTCACTTTGAGGGCTCTCTCTTGTATTCTGGCTTCGAAGAGGCGTGTTCTCAGGGTGCGATGGCATACCGTGTCTGATGTCGTCTGTGGCGGCGAGGAGCGCGGTCTCGGTGCTGTGGTTTTGTCTGAAGCCAGACTGGGAGGGGTCCAGGATGTCGTTGTCTTCGAGGTGGCGAGTCAGTTGTGTGTTGACGATTTTCTCGATGACCTTCGCAGGGAACGGGAGTAAGGAGATGGGTCAGAGGTTCTTGAGGTCCTGGGGGTCAGCTTTGGGCTTCTTAAGGAGGGCGTTGATTTCTGCGTGTTTCCAGCTTTCCGGGAATGTTGCTGTTTCGAAGGAGATGTTGATGACCTTCCATAGTTGGGGAGCGATGGCTGAGTCTGCTTTGTTGTACACGTGGTGAGGGCATGGGTCTGACGGTGATCCGGAGTGGATGGAGTTCATGAATTTGCGTGTCTCGGTGTCTCTGACGTTGGCCCAGGAGGTCAGGCGATTGGAGCGGGTGGTGTTAGCGGGGTGGTGATTGGCGTGGTGGGGGTGGCTGTGGTGTTGAAGCTGTTGCGGATGTCGGTGATCTTTCGGTGGAAGAAGGTGGCCAGAGAGTTGCAGAGAGGATGGAATGTCGTTGGCGCTGGGGTTGGAGAGTTCTTTCACGATGCTGGAGAGTTCTTTGCTGTCGTGTGCATTGTTATCTAGGCGATCTCTGAAGGAGGATCTCTTGGCTAGTCTGATTAGTTGGTGGTGTCTGCGGGTGGCGTCTTTGTGGGCCGGGTGTGTGTTCGGTGAGCCATTTATTCTTAAATTTCCGGCAGGTGCGCTTGGAGGTCTGGAGCTCTTCGGTGAACCAGGTGGCTTTCTTGGTGGCTTGGTTGTTGGTGGTCTTCTTGAGTGGTGCGAGGGAGTTGGCACAGTCGTTGATCCACTGTCTAAGGTTGTGGGCGGCGGTGTCTGGGTCGGTGGGGGCATTAGGCGGGTTCTGGGCAAGGGTGCTGGTCAGCTGGTCTTTGGTGACTTTGCTCCAGTGGCGGCGGGGTGGCTGTAGGGTGCAGAGGTGCGTGACCTGTTTCTGGAAGGTGAAGTGGATGCAGTGGTGGTCGGTCCAGTGGAGTTCGGTGGTGTGGTTGAAGGAGACGTGGGCGCTTGTGGAGAAGATGGGGTGAAGCGTGTGGCCGGCTGCGTGGGTGGGTGTGGTGACGAGTTGTCTGAGGCCGAGGTTGTCGAGGTTGTCGAGCAGGGTGGTGGAGTTGGCGTCATTGTTGTTCTCGAGGTGGAAGTTAAGGTCCCCAAGGAGGATGTAGTCTGTAGAGGGGAGTGCGTGGGTGCTGGCGAGGTCAGAGATGGAGTCGCTGAAAGGTGCCCGTGGTCCAGGGGTTCTGTAGACGAGCGTTCCTCTGAGGGTGGTGTTGGGGTCGGTGTGTATTTGGAAGTGCAGGTGTTCGGCGGTCTTGAGGGTGTCGTCCGTGTGGGTGTGGACCTTGAGGGTGGACTTGTGGGTGATGGCTATTCCTCCTCCGATTCTGTTTGTGCAATCCTTGCGGGTGATCTTGTAGCCCTCCGGGATGGCTATGGCGGTGTCGGGCGCCGAGGAGTCGTTCCACCAGGTTTCGGTAAGGAAGGCCACGTCCGGGGCTGAGGTGTCGAGCAGGTCCCAGAGCTCGATGGCGTGCTTGCGTGCAGAGCGGGTGTTAAGGAGTATGCAGTGGAGGTGGTTGGTTCTGGTCTTTGGAGGTTTGGTGGTTTGGTGGTTCTGTCGCAGGTGAATCTGCAGTTGTGGCAGGAGAAGGGTCCGTGGGTATTCCTTGGTGAGGACTGGAAGCATGCTGTGGAGTGACTGGAGTGAGGGCGTTGAGGTCGCTGCAGTGTAGTGGTGTCTGGAGGTGCGGGGTTCCGTGGACCATAGCGCGTTCCAGGCGCGGACGGGCGCAGACGGGCTTGCCTCTGCGCGGTCGCGCAGCAACCGCCATTAAGAAGGGGAGAAGGGAGGGAGGAGCAGCTGGGAGGCGGGAGGCGTGAACGAATGGGGGCTCAAGGGTGGCGGGGACGCAGCGGCGGGAAAAGGAGACGGCTTGGGGGAGCCGAGGCGCTGGGGGGGCAGGGGGTCACACAGGGCGGCGAAAAAGAGGAGCAACAGGCGCAACAGGAACGGTAAACAAGGTAAAAACAAGGCAACAGAGCAGATGAAGACAAGACCAGGTAAACGCGGCTATTACAAATAGGACAAGGCAAACGCGGGTATTACAGATAGGACAAGGCAAACGCGGGTATTACAGATAAGACAAGGCAAGTACGGCAATCACGGACACGACAAGGCAAAACGCGGAAATTATAGATAAGACAAGGCAAACGCGGCAGTAACAGATAAGACAAGGCAAACATGGCAATAACAGATAAGACAAGGCGAACACAGCAATGACAGATAAGACAAGACAAACACGGCAATAACAGATAAGACAAGGAAACCGCAGCAATAACAGATAAGACAAGGCAAACACGGAAATAGCAGATAAGACAAGGCAAACACGGCAATTACAGTCAGGACAAGGTAAATACACACATCGATTACAAAGAAGAAGGCGCTTTACCACTAGACACCAGGGATGGCCAGCAGGGAGCAGCGAGGGCGGGGAGGGGAGGACACGGGGACAGCTGGGTGTCGCTGTACGCGTGGGGAGTGATCCAGTGGCCACAAAGGTCAACGGATATATGCTGACAGTGTAAATTGTGGTCATCCATGACAGACTGCATGGGCACAGGTGTAGTCATTGCACCTGAAATGTGTCACTCATTGCCCTGTGTAACCATAATGGGTTTTGGAAATCACAGTTAGCCACAATCATCATCCTACATTTGCCAAGTTGGGAGATCAGCGGGTATACAGCAAACTGACACTGTCATATTATTAACACATGGTTTAGCAAATGTACCACTGTGTCAATCATGATGATGTAGGTTTCAATTTGTATGTACCCTTGGAATGGTGGCAGTCACAGGAATGCTGGTCTTCTGATCTTAGCATACACCCTTGTCTGTGATAGCCTCCATACTGGGAAGTTAGTTATTGAACATATGCTGCACTAGATCAGCAGGGGTGTACCAAATATAACTAGTAAAGTATTAGGGAACGTTTTATGTATGATAGAATTGGTCAGGGGTCCCTTGCACGACATCATGCACGTAATACATTGTGACCATGCATTCCCCAACGTCAGGTATCCCATGATGATCCCATAACTTATGAGAAGTGCGTGGCTATAGAGTAACACAGATGGGAAATGCATTAGTTCTGTTCCAGCTATTGTGCCCAAGACCAATTTAAAACACACAGGTACAATGAACAAAGGGCCATTGATAGTTGTTATCCCTCAATTTGTATCATTTGCTTCATGTTATATGCTACAGCTATGGAAAGTAGCACCAAACATTTAGATCTGAACCCGTGTGCATTACTTTGGCACCCATTCCTAATTTAATTGCGGCACAACCAAGTCAAACTATCAGCCTAAGATATTACCTGAGGTTAGAAAGTAATTGGTACGTATGGGCCAGAATAAAATTCAGATATGTATTAGAAATAATTGTGGAACAGATTAATTCTTGGAATTATCTGGTGAAAAACATCTCTTTCCGGGTACACTCACAGACCATGGCTAAACATATGTTATAGCCACATTTGCATCATCTATTGATGTGAAGGCAGCACTAATTTACAGGCTCCAGTTGTGTTTTGTAACTTAGTGCAGCTGTTGCGTCAACAAATGACAGTAATGTGTAGCAAATAACTCAGGGCCACTGTATGTTTAACTTGCATTCCACATGTCCAAAAACATTGCCTGCAGCAAATCAACAAATCTGCTACTGTCACTACAGAGCATTTAAATGTACACATTACTCTGAATTGTACTCACCAACAGGGCCACCAATCACACTACCCTGGTGGTCCAGCAGGTCTTGCTCTCTTTCAACAAGGCCAGCCCAGCAGTGCTTTAGTTGGTGGTCATTGCACGTCGCAGATGGTATAAAACCTTTGACCACCGGAGCCTCCTCGCCTCTGTGTGATACCCCTTTATCACCCTTCCACCTGCTTCGATCATCAATGGGAGGAAGTGGCACACCAGCCAAATAATTCCCCCAAGCTCCTGCTCACCCATTCTCCCCAAACCTGGCCTACCCAACATGACTGAAATAATAAAAAAATTAAGGGCCACAGAGGATAATGAAGGGAAAGGAGAGGAAAATGAAATGAAAATAACCCTAAAACACCCCAACTATCCCCAAACTAACAATACCCACAACAGACTCTCAACAGTACAAAGACAATATTATACACCAGAAATGACAAAAATACACTTACACAGGATACCACAGACACTTAGAAAACACCAACAGACAATATAAAGAGCACACAGGAGACAAATTTGCAATATTCACAGAGAGACAAGTCCAAACACAGCCACACAGTCAAGAAAAATCACAGGCTGCAAAGTGAATGTGAAAGTACACCCACTGTACCAATTCTGTAAACAGGATATCCTATTACATCACTTCCTGCCTCAAATGCGGTGTGTTTTTATTATGATGCGTCAAAATATTATGACGCTTACAGTCTGTGCGTCATTTTTTTTACGCACATGCTTACAAATTACTCAGCATCCATAGTTCCAAATATTTAGCATTGGTAAACAATTTCATGGCGTACAGTGTAGGAATTACCCCTCGGAGCCAATGGATGTATCATGGCTGTGAGTGTAATTTTTCTAAGCATATGCGGCAACTTTTGACGCATATGCATCTTTTTTGACGTGCATGCGTCAAAATTGATGTCTTTTACTGGGTTTGGGTCATTTCTCACATTTATATAGTACATGACAGCTGTAACTATACAGAGATAGGCTGTTTGCACCCACATTGTGCATTCCAGTGTTTGGGCACATGTGGCAGATCACACTACTGTGGACCATGATCCTCTAGTTGTTGTACCGGATTTGCACTCTTCACTGACGCAATAGATACCCAAACCTTTGGAATACAAATTGGTATTACCCAGTTTGAGCAGGTTGTGCGTCAATAGAGGATAGCAAGGCTACGCAACTTAATACAGTAACTCATTGGCTGTGTGTCAATGTCTGTGAATTGGCTATTTCAATTTTAGTTGGCCCTCTGTGTGAACATCACCAGACACGCTTTCATAAATGTGCTTGTATGCATGTGTTGTCAATGTGGATAACCACCAGATGCTATTCAGTGTGGAAATGAGTCAGGAGATGTGTTTGTCATACACGCAGCAACAAATGCTGTGTGAACTTCCCTAAATTTTGGGACAAAAGCATATCCCATGACAAACCATGCACAGGATAGATAGAGGACGGTTGATTATGGCAATGTTACAAGACTAAGCCGTCACATGTACTGGAATGTTGGATACCACATCCTGGTCACTTGTTTGTATACTACCCATGATTCAGGCATTTGAAAATGCTATGTATGTACAGTGTTTGTGACACAGAGTCCCAAAACCAGTCCAAATATGTAATGTCACTCCACAGTTTGACTCATATTAATGACCTATCTTCCTCTTGTGGCAGTGGAGGACCAGCAGACCAAGCAGCATGTGTTCACATATTTCCAGTGGTTAATTGCACAAAGGTGTCCAGTTCAAGCCACGTGTACCCTGTGTCATTGTTGGGGTCCATGTTGTCACAGTTACATGCAGGTCTAGTCATGAGTTTGTTGAGCCATTCCCTGCATTAACAAAGCATCCTTCACAGCTGAATTGAATGAAAGCCAAAGAGGAATTGAGAACACACATGGGGATAGTCCAGCTATGGCACTGCAGAAGATTTATGAGACTGACAACAGGGCAACCATGTTAATGGATCAGTAATTTAAGACCGGCAGGTTTCCTCACAACGTTTGTACACAGGGTGGCCTCTAAACTTCTCACTGCAACCGGGAACATCAGTGCCTCTGTGCTGATTAATCTCACAGCTATTCACCACACAAGCCCCATCAATAGGTTTGGGCCAATGTGAATCAGTATTTGGACCGTCAGGGCACAAACATGTTTTGACATTTCATGCACATTAGCAAACGTTGTTTGTTGTGCTGGAGGCACCATACCCAATCCATGCATACAGCCACGGTACACTGTCACTATTTGTCACTCATGCATACATGAAACCCAGAAAAGGGATGGGCCATTATTAGGCTATTTGAAGACATGTCCCACCCCATGATACGATAAGTAAACTGATTACGCTATACGATGTATTTGAGTGTTCATTGTAGACCTACCAGATACAATACCCTAGGAGGAAAGTGAGGGCATGGAAAGCAACTATGAGACAAAAGAAGCTACATGGAAACTTTATGGTAACAGAAAGAGAGGGACCAATCAGGCTAACAGGTTGGAGGCTTTGTCAGGAACTAACATGAACAAGGCAAATAAATAGTGAGCAGACTGAGACTGGTCAAAGCTGCAACAACACCTTGGAAAATGAAAACTGTATTTGTCCTGTGTGCTGTAATGTAACAAGGCCTGTGTTACACAAGTGATTTATACGGCAATGCATAACAGGGATATACATATAATGGCAGCTTCTATGTCGTTCCAGGCAGCAGCAAGGGCAGTGCAGGTTCAAATGGCTGGTCTGCATGGAAGTGCTCCCAGGTGTGTGCAGCTTCAGTCTCTCACAAGTCCTGTAGGTGAGAATCAAGTTCAAAGGGCCAACAGTACCTTTCACATGGGAAGCAATGGACAGGTGATTACAGGTCCTACAGACTAAAAGGTGGTGCATTATCTGACCAGAAGTCCATGCAGACAGATGAACTATGACTATGGCATGCCATACTAAAGAGAGAAGCACACTGGAGTTAGAATGTGAGTCTGGGTGTGTAGATGAAGGATTATCTGGGTATAAATAGTCCATTTCAAGGGCCCCCCAGAGAAGGGTGGGGAGAGACTGAAAACATGGCAGTGGCAGGACTTATGACCTGGGATGGCATGTGCAGGGCATGTCTTGTGAGCAATGCTAGTCATACCTGGGGCACTTGTGTTATCCATTTGCAGCTTACATGGACTTCTTGTCACACATACTCCTTGCAGAGATAGCTGATGTCACACTTACTGCTGTCAAGGGTCTGGTCATACATTTATGTTACCAATGCAATAGCACATCCACTGCCTCATGTATGAGGCAGTTTTTAACCTTATGAATGATGGTGTCTTAGTTGTGTACCATATGCTGCAATGAACCATGTTAACCATGTTGCCAACATGTATTTGTGCCATAGCTGTGGTCCTTTGATATTGACCTTCAAATGTGAAATGGACAGGATATATGTCATTTACAGTGTGTGAGAAGTTGGGTGTACATTCATACCCATCAAATGTGATGTGGATTTTTCAGTATACTAATCTGTATATCTGCAATGCTCCATGAGGCTAAACTCTGATTATGAATCCTAGGGATAATGTGATGCATAAATGAGTACCCTTACCATGATATAGTGATTAGAATAGGTGTTTAATGACATATGATAAGACAGTGGTGATGGTGACTATAGGTAAAAGAAGTTCTGTACAATGTGTTGTCTCCGACGCAATCCTACTGCAGTATTTGGATGGTCCCTCTCATGTTCATGGACAACATCTTCCTGTTCCTCCTCTTCAGACATTTGTGGGTATGGTTCACAGAGGGGAATGTTCCTTCTTAACAAATGTTGTGCAGGATGGCACAGGTCAAAATAATCTTGCAGACCATTTTAGGTGAGTACAGGAGGCTGCCTCCGGTGATGTCGAGGCACCTGAATCTTGACTTCAGGATGCCAAAGGTCCTTTCTACTATGGTGTGTGTCCTCTGAGGTGCATCATTATAGGCACGCTCTGATGCTGTGCTTGGGTTTGCAAATGGGGTCATGATCCATGGCTGGATCCCATACCCCTGATCAGCTGAAAGAGAAAATGAGTGAGAAAATGTTGATGTTGCTTGCACCATGATTATCACTTTGCATGGCAGTTGTTCTCTTATGTTGTCTGTGACTCATCGGTGTTTGTGTTATTGTGTGGAATCCTATGCTTCTAGGATGTACCATCGGCATTGGGATGTTTCATTATCTGAACTGGTGTTTGGCTGATTGACCGGATGTCAGCAGTATTTTTGTAGACTTGCAGTACATTGTGTACTCCCATGCATTATGTCATGTGAAAGAGGTGTCCATTTGTCTTAACAGTGGGTGACATGATACTTCCATACACAGAATCAGTTCCCCCAGAAGGGTTGTCCTGGTCCTGAATATCCTCTCCTGCCTTCTGCATTGCCTTTGGGGTCCCTGCAGGTGTGGTGGAAGCTGCTGCTGTTGGTCCTGTGCTCTGCGTCTTCGTGCATGCTGGATGAAAAGCACCTCCATGTCTTCCTTTTGGAACTCTGATGTTGCTTCTGTGTGTTTTCCTTAAGTACTGGTGTGTTTGCTCCATTTTAACGCCTGCCCTGACCCAGGTGTTATTTTTTTACGCAAATCGGGCTGTACGCCATTTTCCGACTTCGCCTCCCGGTTGTTCGGGATTTTTGCGCGGTAGGATAAATATAGCGCACAGGTGTTTAAGTCATTTTTTGGAAGGGAACACCTATCTTGCATGTCATTAACGCAAGGCGGTTTCAAGCATCCAGAAAATTATGCACAAGGCGGAATTTTGGCATTCAGGCGGTCGGGTTTCAAAGTATAAATATGGTGTAGGGTTTGCGCCGAATTTGCGTCAAAATGTTTGACGCAAATTCAGCACAGGCAGAGTATAAATATGCCTCTCAGTTACTTCTAAAAATAACTATTTTTAATCCTTTTTGTATTTTTCAAATTTTGTTCTGGAAGGTTTTTTTTTTCTAAAGGTCAACATCACCAACCGACAAACAAGTGTTTAGACAAAACATCAAGATAGGAAGGGAAAAGAAAGTAAGGGTGTGGAGTAGGACAACGGTGAGCCAGGACTAGCACGCAATGGATATTGATGTCCACCTCACTGGCAACAATCACTATTTGGCAGAGGAAACAGTATGTTGTAGTGCTACCATATGACTCAACAATTTCTCTATCTTGTAGCACACTATGGCCCTGATTTATACTTTTTGGTGCAAAACTGCACTAACGCAATTTTGCACCAAAAGGTTTACCACCGGCTTCCACTATTTCTGTGCACCAGCCGGGCACCATGTTTATGGAATGGTGCAAGCCGGTGCAAAGGGTAGGCTTGCTTAAAAACAAAATGATGTTAGTCGGGTGGGGCTGGCGGAATGGAAGAAGGGGGTTTTGCACCAAAAAATGATGTTAGGCAGGTTAGAGTAAAAAAAAAATGACTCTAACCTGGCTAGAGTCATTATCTGACGCAAAACCATCCATACCACATGACTCCGTGCGTGATTTTAGCATGTGGGGATAAATATGGTGTTAAGGCCATAGAGTCATTTTTTGCACGGGAATGCCTACTTTGCATCTCATTGATGCAAAGTAGGTTTCCACATCCAAAAAATGACTTTAACTCCATAAATTTGGCGCTAGACGGGTCTAGTGTCAAAGTATAAAAATTTAGTTTGTTTTGCATCGAATGTACGTAAAAACAATGATGCAAATTTGGTGCAAAACAAGTATAAATATGCCACTATGTTGTGACACTTCAGTACCAGATACAGGTACTGATAGTGGGACAGATTTACAGTGAGTGGTAGTGGAAGTCCTGCAGATGCTGAAGACGTTGAGGGTGTTGCATTGTCAGAAGATCTGCCCGCTGTTGCTGTGGCGTTCTCCTGCAACTCCCTCTTCCACCTCCGTTCAGCCCACGCCAACCTGGTATAGTGTTTTACCCATTGTTTCATTAGCATATAGCTCCAAGAGGCTGATAATCAAAGCCCAGTGATACTAGGTAGCAGCCACAACCATAGAGATTGTTCTGGCTGTAGGGAAGCAATATAGCTTTACTTATTATTTAAAAAAAGAACTCAGAAATATAAAATTATACCTCATCACATACTTGTATGTATGTTCGACAACAAACTTGCACATTTCTATATTAATCTGTGTAGTTGTTTTGAACATGAATTATGGATTTCCTTTGTGTTCTGTTACAAAAACTGTTTTTCTTTATTAAAAAAAAAAAAAACTAGAAATTCAATGAAATAACCAAAGGTTAAAGATTAGTTGTAGCTAGGAAAACGTTATTTCTTCTTTGTATACAGAACCAACTTAAACTACACATACCTTAGAAATTCAGAAGTTATAGTTAGAAATTTCAGTTAGAACTTGTGCTCCCTCCGAAAAGCCCTATAACCCCCACCCCTCCGTACTCAGGGATAACTCGGTGTCCACAGTTCATTAACTATAACTCAGGCCTTCTCCATGCACTGCTTTACACTTTCATACAACATGACTGATTGCATGTTAAATGATAGTATTTCTAAAAAGACTCATGACGTGTAATGAAATCATTTGTGAGAACACTGCGCATGGTACAGTGGCGAGTTATGGAGCTATAGATAATGTTTTCCTAAATATAAAAAACCTTTAACATTTGTTGTTTTCATTGAATATAGATAGGTAGATAAATAGATAGGTAGATAGATAGATAGATAGATAGATAGATAGATAGATAGATAGATAGATAGATAGATAGATAGATAGAAAAATAGCTAGATAGATTTCAATGTTAAATATGATATAAATGTAATTAAAGAATGAATTTAAATTAAGCTTATAAATGTTTGGTAAATAATTACAATAATATTTATACACTTCATTTTTAACAAGATTTTATGCATATTAAATACAATAAAACTATTAATAAGGGTGGGATTCAAAAAATATTTTTTTAAAGGAATATTTTCAATAAAATAAATAAATACATTTCAACAACTAATTATGTAATACACATTTAATTTAATGAAGCAATGTGCTGTAACATTTTAATAGGTCTATGTTTATTATATATCAATTCAATTCAAAAGAGCTTTATTGCTGCTACAAGAGCCAAAAAAGCGCGAGCAGTAATAAATACAAATAAATACACATAATCAAAATTACAGGTAAATATAATGATAAAAAGGGAGTAAAAGATAAGAGAAAAATGGAAAAAGTGAAATAAAAGTGGAATAAAAATGGAATAAAATAAAATGCGCTGCGCAGGATGTTGGGACAGTCTTATTTAGAGTCTATTATATATAGTTTGGTATTTTGTCTATATATTTTATTGAAATAATCCTAATTTATTTATAAGTTTTAAAGACTAATAAACTTTAATATGTTTCGTTATACTTTCCTGTATGGTAAAAAATCACTAGTATTAAATATACCCTCTTAAATCCTGTTGTAGGAGGCTATGTCAGTGTGTGAGTCATTTAAGTCTTAAGTAGATGTGAATCTACGTTCAGAAATGGTAAATGGCAAAAAGTTTAGAAATACCCCTAAGTGCAGTAGTAAATTTGTATGTGAATAAATCTACATATGTAACTTTACCTTTGTGAATCAGGGCCAAAATGTGCTTGTTGCAAAGCAGGGTGCGTGTGGTCAGGGTTTTGTCTTTTCCCTGGTGTCACTTGGTACGCTGGCCATGCTGAATCTGTTGTAATTTGTGTTGCCTGCCAATTATGTAGTTCGTTTGCGAATATGTTTCTCTAGTGATGTTATGCAAACATTTCTGTGACATTCTGTTAGGAAATATTGATGTCCTGAAAACTAATTTATAGAACAATCACACTTATGAATATTGAAAGACTGATTATTATTTGTCTTATGTGCACTGTGCAACTGGAACCAAGATGTACCCAAAAGATGAGCCACAGTCAGGGCAAAACCAGCCTTGGGTTGCTTGTGTCAGGTTCATGGAGGACCTGGCCTGGCAGCTTGGATTGGACTGTTCCAGATGGAGTAGGATCAACATGAATTTACATATGTCTGAGGTGGCATGGTGTACAAAATAATGATGGACTGGAATGCAGCCTGGGTACTGATCAAGGGTTGAGATGAATTTAAGTATTCAAACTATCACTTTTTTTATATATTGTTCATTTAATAACTGGTGCTCTCCACAGCCCAGATTCTATGAGAATGGATTCTGGACAAGACTTAGGGGAAGGAAGACATAAGCCATCCTTTACTAGCCTAGTATCTAAAGCCTTGGAACGTGCACTCACAGCAATTTATGACTTGCTTCATACTCATCATGAATAGTATAGTACAGTATAAGAAAGGCACTGCAGCCCAGCAAGTCTTGAATTTTAAAAACTCAAGCAGCAGTCCACAAATTGTCTAAACAAATAACTACAGTGGATACATGGATTATGGAGGTTGAGGCCATGTTAGTCTACTGGAGAATGTTGCAACAATTCTACAGGCATATATAAATGCTGGACCAACAAAATCAGCTGCATGACATGCTAGATAAGCTCACGGAGATGGGAAGTTACTCATGGCAAAATAATTGTCAAGTCATTGACATAGCAGAAGGGGCGGGGGGCGACCCTCGTGGATTTATTGTGTACCTATTGTAGAATGTTTTTCCAGACCTACTAGGCTGGGATATTGAGTGTGAAATTCAGTAGCCACACCGTTCCCCCTAAGTAAACATACAGGGGAAATCAAAAAATTATCCTACCCCAGGGCAATTCTTACCCATATAGGGAACTGTATTTTCAGGCAACAAGTGTATCAACCTACCCAGCCAAAAGTACTAGCTAAAGACAAGGCACATATTTTTTCATGCACTCTGATTTCAGTAATTGCGCAGTTGCTCAAGGATGGGAACTACAACAGATGCCAAAGGGATTTCAATAACTTGCCACACAAGTCTTTATTCAGGAGCCAGATCATCCAACAATTGTCCATGAATTACACAGTTATTATTGCTCTTCTGAGGAACGAGCTCATGCCTCACTCAAATCTTTGTGTAAGTTGTCTAACAACAGCTATCAAACAATGACTGACAACTTAGCATTCTTAACAGAGTTTTTATGGATGTCATACAGATCTGAATTTTCAGTAATGGGACTTTGTATTATATTCTGTTCCTTTATTGAATCCTTCATGATTAATTGTAATTGAATAAAGATAATTTGATGATGATTGACAATTATCTGTTTAATTTCTCATTACTTTAAAAACTACCAGAACTATCACTTTTCTAGTTTAATTCATTTCTTGCAATTTCCTTGATGATGGCTTGTAGAGTTGCTGAAGAACCAAAATGCTAATTTATAAGTCTAGATTTATTTCCTAAGCCATACACTGTTTTTTGTAGGGTTTTGATATAAAACAATTAACAGCATAACCTTTGCAGAGTAACCATGCCTCTATGGCTCTCACCTTCAATGTAAGCATCCCAAAGATAGATATGGTCACAAAGAAAGAAAGTTCTAGAGAGCAAACCTCTCATCTTACAAAAAGATGGAAAGAAAAAGGAGGGGAACCCTTCTTTATTTTTCTTTTTTCTCTCTTCCGCATGTATATGTATGCTCTTTATAATGAAAAATTATTTCAAGGCATCACACTACTCAATTTTCATGATCATCCTGAATTGGGACTACTTACATGGTCCTTAGAAAACATGTACTTGGAGACTGCCTCTGTGTTATCAACAGAGGTAGTAATAAGGCAGGCAGGTTACTGGATCAGTCTTCTGTCATTTGGGAAGGGAGGTTGGGAGGGCTTACAGCGGGTGGAGATTGGCTGCTGGAGAGTGGGGGATGGAGTGGCAGGATAGGGATGTATGGTAAAACACGAAAATGTACAAATATGTACAATGCAAGCAGTGAAAAATATAAGGAACAGTGGTAGATGGTGCAGATATTTCACAATAAGTAGAAGGGTTTAAGGGTCATTACATGGAATGTCAATAGGCTCTGGTCAGCTGCTAAGCACCACATCATAACAAAACAGCTTGCATCCCTTGCACCTGAGACATTGTGATAAAATGACACTGAGGTATCTGATCAAGAATATGCAATACTCAGTCAATTGTGCTTTAAGGTCTTGGTAACTACAAATCAGCATACCTCCACTTGTGGAACTGCCCTACTTGTCAAATCACATACTTGAGAAATGCAACTGTCCAATAGTGACACCTCTGGCCAATGGCTGATTACTTAAATTTCTAGAAATGCTAAAATCATCACAGTTTGCTCTGTCTATGCACCAAATATAGATGACCCAATGCTATTCCAACAAGTACTGCTTGAATTACTAAGTTGGCCTAGTTCAGTCACATTATGTCAAAACATTAATCTCGAACGTGACTCATTTTAGATTTAACTGAGCCTTATATTGATCAGCGCTTGCAGGAGTCCAGGACCACTACTCTGCATTTTAATAATACTCTGAGACTCACTGAGACCTGGAGGGCACATTTTGATACTACTGACAAGACAGTGTGCTCTCTAGGGGGCATATTTATACTCCATGGGGGTAGTGTGTCAAAAAATGATGCTAGTTAGGTTACAGCCAATATTTTTGATCTAACCTGACTTGCACCATTCTTTAGCGCACAACCCCCAGTCTTCCCTTCACCTCCGCTGCTCGGTTACCGTCATTTATTTTGACGCTAACCAGGCCGCAACGCCAGCTACCGTCATTTCCTAAATAAGGCGCCCGGCTGGCGCGATGGAATGGTGGTAGCTTGCGTTAAACTTTTTGACGCAAATATGCGCTACCGCAGGTTTGCACCAAAAAGTATAAATATGGGCCTAAGTGTTATAAATAAATACATAAATACATAAATGCTTAAATAAATAAATGATGCCTTTCTGACAAAAAAGAACTTGATCCACTACACAAATACAGTATTGAGATTTATCCACAATTTTTCTCAGATCATAATCAACTTATGTGGAATATTTCAAATAGCTGGGCCCAAAGTCTCCAGCTCTTCATGATGGACTTTAAACATGAACCTTCACAACAATATGACCTAGACTCCTATATGTCTAAAGTGCTCAAAGAAGATAATTTAGAAAAAATAAATAATACCTATTTTGATACAGTTTGGTATTGTATGAAGGCAGTAGTCAGTGGGTGCCCGCTGACTTATACCATCTCGAGAGCAGTAATATAAAAAGTAAGACACATAAATTGAGTGCAAGGTTACAAAGGTTAGAAATCAAATATACCTTTACCCTGATGAACCAATGTCCCATAGATAAATCGGAAAAATATTAGATACGATTGCCACCACCTAAATTTTAATCAAAAACAACTTTGAGTTAAGTCACTAATATGGGGAAAATTTTAGTTTTAAAAATAAAGGGACACGCTGCTAGCGTTCATGTATCAGCTGTTAAAAACAAGCAGGTAAGAGAGTTAGCAGTGCCAGATTAAACCCTGTGGAGGCCTCTGGGCAGTCGAAATTTTGACCCATTTTTGCAAATTTTCCTCTAGTACGTTTTTAATTCTACCAAGTAGCAATTTTAATAAACCAATTTCATTACACAAAACTAAACATTACATGTACATAGTTTGCACCAAATTATTTTTTACAAAATGAGCTTTTAAGAGACTAACTGTTATGTGAATCTGATGGCTATTCTTTATGTACTTTAGGTTGGCAATGTGCACCTTACATTAATCCAGTATTTTATCGATATTTGATGTAAAGTTTTCGTTTCTTGGAGTGGATTATTTTTTTCTATCTTTTGGAAACAATTTAAGAAAGCTTGATTGTAATTTTCTTTTAAGATCAAATCAATATTGTCACAGGGCCCCTAAAAGGAGTGGGGTCCATAGGCCGGTGCCTACTTTGCCTATTTGGTAAGGTGCCTCCTTTCCCTGTTTGGTACTCCAGCACTGATAGTAAGAGAAATAGATAATACCACTTGTGCATTCTGAGAATAGAATATGGTTGCGAACCAAGCAGAAGAAATGTCAGAACAATCTCTCCTACAAAGCTACATACTATGATCTTAGTACTTAGTAGAGTTACAATTACACAGCAGTAAAGTTTGGACAAACCTCTACCTACAATGGAAATTGAAAAAGCTATAAAGGACCTTCCCTCGGGCAAAGCATCTAGCACTGATTGCATACCTATTGAGTCCTATAAAATGTTTATCAAAATATTATCCCCGTTTTTTTTAAAATGTGTTCATTTTTTGGATGATAGTTAGAAAATATCTTCCTACATCATTCTTTTATTAAAAAAAGGCAGCTTAGCCTCTCTCTTCATGAACATGGTAAGGAGGAAGCAGGTAGGGAGTAATTCTGCACTAAACTCACCCCAAAGCTGACAGCAATTGAGCATATGCTGGATAAAGTGATTGGTGTTGACCTGAGATTGAACTCTCTGAGAGGAGATTATCACTGAATATTAGTTTGTCTGTAACAGATTTGCCAGCAGCCCTGAACCGGCGTCTGACCTCTCCCCTTGATCAAAATCCCATTGAGGCTTTACCACTGCCACCCCTGCTACAGAGTTCTGTGGTAGTATTGAGGCTTTACCACTACCACCCCTGCTACAGAGTTCTGTGGTAGTATTGCCAATCCTAATACTATCAATTAACCTTCCATTCGGCAATCCAGTCCCCCGCTAATTCCAAATAAGAGGGCAAAAAACCCAAACAGAAATAAATCTCCTGAAAAGGTGCCCAAAACTGCATAAATAAAAACCGGATAACAACTCGGAGACCTCACAAAAACAATCTTACTTCCCCCTTATTTCCAAGTGGCAATAGTGAGCCTGGAGCTAATAATCAACAGCCTTTGGAACTATTTTATTTCGTGAAAGCTTTTTTGAACACATGACTGTTTTGTTACCTCAGAATTCTCTCCCTTACTTGCTCGCCTTACTAATATAGAAGCTGAGCTAAAGGCAGTAAAAAACCTGCTTTCATCTAAATGAGGGAGTTGTAGAAAGTGTCATGGGGAGACCTCTTAGGTGCCCTCTCAGAAACAGGCACTGCAGGCTCGCCCAATAGCAAGAGAGAAGACACGAAATTCCACAAAGACATCCCAAACTGAACAATCTCTGGATACGGAGGTTTCCACTGACAAATCCGACCCTCTGGAAAGGTCGGAGTAAGCGACTGTTGGAAATGTACCCTCTCCAAATGATCCTGCCAGGGCCAAACTACCACAATTACCTCTGGAATGTACCCCTTATATAATCATCTTCAAGGATGTTCCATGGTTGTCGTCAAGAAGCAGAGAAGATCATGTAGCCTCAAAAAACAAGACTGTATTTTAGCTAAAAAATAACTCTGGTAGTGCACATGAGGAGGTGTCCTGGTTGGGTATCCATCCAATGGATACCCCAGGAGATTGTGTTATAATAACCTTTAGGCAACCCCGAATAGTTGACATGCTGCTAAATCGCCTATGTTATTTTCAGTGCCTAAGGATAAAATCAGAGCGCTTCAGCCACGTTATTTTTATCAGCCTTAAGGCTTCCTAAAAAAGAGGCTCACAGTATCCAATATTTTCCAGGACAGTCTTTGTCCATCACCTTGTTCAGTGGGCCAGTCCTACAATCATAATCATGTAGCCCATTTAACACCAAGCTCCCATCACCACACTTCGGTAATCACTTCAAATAGGTTTGTTTTCCCTTTCCTCCTTGAATCATCAAAATTGATGCGGGGTCAAACAAGGTTGGATTCCACACAGCAGGATGTAGTGATCCAGGGGAGTGCACGAAAGGAAAGTGATAAGCCAGGAATTACAACCGAAACCATGAAGGACTTGGTTGTTAAATCCTGGAACACTGTGGGAGCTAAATCTAATTCCAGACTGGGTAAACATTATTAACTCAGCACAGATAATATGCCCAAAAGAAACCCGACACACTGAAAATTTCCATGGTGAGGGTTTTGTCTCAATACTTACCCCAAGCAACCCATTCTAAAGGTGGGCAAGGAAAGGGTGGCTTTTCAGTCCTCATTTCATCTACAGCTCCAATAATCATCAAAAAATCATGCTTTAGTTCTTTTTATTTCCAATTGGCTCTTTTGTTAACAGATCAGAATTATGGGGATGGTTTAATAAACTTCTACAATAATCTTTTTAACAACACAAGAAGCGCGATCCTTATGGAACTGGAGAAAGAGTTAGATTGTTTTACAAGTAAAAGGGACAATAACTATGTATATCTATGGGTGGGAGATTTTAACACCAGTAAGTGCCAACTTTCATCCAGTGAAGTTTGTGGGTTCACAGATTGGTTTGAGGGACAGCAATTGCAATTCCCCCATGATGCTTATGGTAAATCTATAAATGAACTCATGTACAAATTAAATTTAGAGCTAACTGAGGACGACAGTGGAGGGAATGTGGCTTTGCTACCCATGTTTCTTGGAAATGGTTGATGCTCAATAATTGATCACATAATAATATTTGTAAACAATTTAAATTCGATCAATTCCCTAAAGGTAGACCACTCTAATCTTAGTGAGTACTCTGTGCTGAAGCTCACTCTTAATATTATCACAAATAATCTGGTGGGCACTAGCTAGCATCGCCCATGGAGACGTCTGGTACAAATGTTGTTAGTTTGAGATGGGCTGGTATACATGAAATAACATTGATGGAAAAAGTTGTAAATGAGAATTTAGAGGCCGTATGATCTGTACTGAATGGGGGGTTGATCATGGTAGGTTATTGGCAACATTACAAACTATTACCTCAGCTATTGCAGATAAATTGGGAGCCCCACAAAGAGCCCCAGTAAAGTATAAAAGACCTGTAGGTGGCTTGATAGACATTGCTTGAGGTCAAACCAGGATTTGAGAAACACTTTAAAGACTATCCCTAGGAACAGAAATATGATAAAAGCTCTATGAAAGACCTATAAAATGGCAATATCTATTGGAAAAAATAACTCCAAGTACAGGCATGGCACAGTCTTGCATAGGGCAGCCGAAACGAGAGATTCCGTATTGTTTAGGAAAATAGTAAATTCCCCATTTTCAAAGGATAACTCCCATTCAAATGTGGAGGTGTCAGTTGCCCCAGAAGACTGGTTCACTCATTTCAGCGAGATCTTTAATCCAACTGTTAGAAATGCTGTCTCTCCTTTGGATGATTATCAGCATTCGGTATTTACGCCTCTGTGTTCAGCCACCATAGATGAAGTTCCTGGAGCCATAGGTAAAACCCTGAAAGCCCAGCCGGCCCAGATGGGGTCCCATTGATGCTTTCAAGTCACAATTGCCTTGATGGGTGTCAATTTTGACTCAGGTTTGCAGCACAGCAGAAAAAGGGCATCTCCCCTCAAAATGGTGTGAACGCATCAAAGTCCCAATTTATAAAAAGGGGGATAGGGGAGATGCTAAATGTGATCACCCAATACTTTTATTAGATACATCGGCTAAACGAGGTTAAAGAGTTGGGCCACATTGGCTGTTTCACAATACAGCTTCAGAAAAACCATGTCTTGGCTAATTCACAATACAGCTTCAGAAAAGACATCTACACAGTGGAGCCATGTATTGATTTAAACCTGATTATTAGTAAATACAGTGTAGCACGCAAAGGGCTACTATGTTTCGCTGATTGATTACTAGCACTTTTGACCTTCTCAGCCACGCAAAACTGCAGCGAGTATTTGTAGGGATGGGAGCCCCTGTCAACATTATAGGCCACTTGTCACAGATGTATGCATCGTGACAGCTTGTGTGCGATGCAGGAAAAATGGAGAATGCCCATCAAAGTTATGTATGACTCGAGGAATCTAGCAGGCTGCATTCTTGCCCCGTTCAATGGGGTGGATGATTGCTTGCAGAATGATGAAGCCGATGTACCCAGATTTGGACATGGCCCAACTCTTATTTTGCTCTACCCAGATGACGCTGTGTTGCTATTCCAGACAGAAAATAGTCTAAAATGCTTGATTGTTAACTTCGTGTTTTTTCTGAAAGGTGGAGATTTAAAACTGAACCTCAAAAACATACACTATGGTATGCAGAAAGGGGAAAACAGGGGAGATCACATTATGTAGCAGGGCAGAAACTGGAGCAGGTAAAAACTTTCAGTTATCTAGGCGTATTGTTCTCACAAGGGGTTCACTGGGGACCACACCTAAACGTCAAAAAGCTTACATCTTTAAGAGCTTCAGAGGCAGTTTTCAGATATGCGCCAGAATTAGGTCCTAAACCTATTAGAAAAATGCTGCAAGTGTATAAAACTAAAGGCCTGTCAACTGCAACTTATGGGTATCATTGTAGGCTATGAGCAATACTACCATATTACAAACCTAGGTGAATACATTTCTGTGTAGGCTCCAGGCAGTTCCATGTTCAGCTTCAACGTACATCACACATAAAGAATTAGACAGCCCCCATATAGACGACTCCATTCAATTTAGTGCAGTGGCCAAATTGCATAGTATCTGGAGCAAGTCTGGAACAAAGGCCCAGATTTATGACAACGTGGTGCAGGGCGGTATGCACCACAAATAGCAGTGCAGCACTGCTCCACTTTTGAAATGCAGTGCTGTCCTGTATTTACATGAATATGAAGCACCCCTGTTTATCCCTCTGCGGTGGCTCTAAATTTAGCTGCCAGCAGCAATGGAGGCATCCTTACACCATAGTGCAAGGAAGTCTGCCTTGAGGGGATAGATTGTTTATTTGCAGGACGGTCCCCCTTCCTCCACATAAACAATCTACAATGGCGATTTGCCTCTTCTATGTGTGCTGCAAAATACAGCACACATAGAAGTACCAAGGCGTCAATTTAGAATGATATTTTATGTATAGGAAGGGACACCTTCCTGCACATAAACAATCATTCATTGCCTTTTGCTCCTTCTATGTGTGCTACAGAATGCAGCACACATAGAAAGAGCAAAAAATCGAGGAGGAATAAAAGTATTCTTCTTTGTTGTGCCATGCTAACACCACTCCTGGGGTGACGTTAGTTTTTGGCGCGGCCTCAGATTTACACCTTCTTGTAAATCTGGGGCAGCGTCAAAAGCAGTGGGTGTCGTGGTGGAATGCCCACAGCAACACCTATTGCATGACCCTCTGACGCAAAAAACTGCATCGGAGGGGCTCATATTTACAAGGCGGCGTTAAACCACAAAAAGTGGCCAATGCCTCCTTGTAAATATGGTGCGGTGAAAAACTCCACCGGAAACTCACTAAAAGTGAGGCTCCAGTAATGCTAGGGCCTTGCAAATCTGACTCAAAGTTCACTAGGGGCATAATCAGGGACTGCCTTGAGCTTGAACACTATGGAAAAATCCAGTGGCTGCAACATGTAAATAACTTATTGCAGGAAATAGGTTAAAATGGCAGCATTAAAGCCCCTGTTGGTATCCCGCAAAATATAGTAAAAAAGAATTTAAAGAGTATTCACATGGCAAAAAGAGCAGTAGATAGAGGAAGACGTGAAAAAATAAAACCAACCACAGCACGATATAGTCATGGGTCATCACATCAAGGGCTTCCAGGTACTTGATTAATTTGCCCAACACACAAGATAGATTTTATCTAAGCAGGCTACACCTATTTTCTCTACATTTTCTCTGTATTTTCTCTACACCTATTTTCTCTACATTTTCAAACAAGCATTTGAAATGCAATCGGTCTCACATTTGTGAACATTAGAGCTCTTAAAAAAACGGCATTTGTTTCACTTTTGTATTTTTGCATGCAGTGGAGTGATGATATTTGCATAGAGCTACTGCTACCCATATGACCTTGTGGCAGTGGACAACCAGAAAATGGAAATAGGTTATGAGGGAGGGGAGACAAGAGTAATATGCTGGTTGAAAAGAAAAATAAGTAAAACATGCTGGAAAAATCAAATACTTATATAGAATGCAAGATTAAGTAAAGAATGTGAAATGTAAGCAGGAACAACATGGTTACATTAACTCTTTTTATACTTATAATATCAGGGCATGGGTGCATTACCACAGGCTGTCCCCAGGTGTCCCCTGGGACCTCTTTGAGCCACATAAGGTACTGCGCCCTGCAATCTTGAATTCAACACATCCCCAATAGCTTTTGGGCACCACGTTGAAAAATGAAGCATGCCGCCAGTTTTGAGAAAAGTTTTACGCTGTCCATTCAGGTTATGAGGGAGGGGAGACAAGAGTAATATGCTGGCTGAGAACATGCCCCAAGGAGAATCCACACGTCAGGGGTGGTATTTTAAAACTGACAGGGCATCCTCACAGTGATCTATTGGTGGAGCACACTTGGGGCTGGGGCCACTCACTGGAACCCTACTGACCCGCTGGGACTTTGAAAATCGGAGTTAAGGTTAGTGTGCAATTGTAGCTTCAGATAATGACAACTGTAAACTGTAAAGGACCAGAGAGAGGTATAACAGCTCAAGAATCAGGGTGATCTGTGACAACCAGTAAGACTCTACCTCAAGGGTGAGTGTGAAGAAAACATTTTTCTCTGTGAAGCTGTATTAGTCTACAAATGGACGCCTGAGTAGTCAGAGATGGCACCAGCTACGTCAGTATTTATTCTACTTTAAGGACACTTCCAGTAATAGTGTGCTGATCAGGACACAGCATATTTTCCAAGGCCTTTCTAGAAGGCCAAATCAACAGTTTGGAATGCGGGAAGTGGGAGCAGCTAGCGCTGGTACTGAAGATACATATATTTCATTGCCTATCAGACTTCTTCAGTGTTAGATGCTGAGCCCGCGAGGTAATGTACATGCTGATTGTTATATCCATAGGAGAAAGCCAACACCCCATGAAGAAGCCAATATTATACAGCTACTATGGACACAGACTACAGAACAACATCCACCCTGCACACATTTCCATATGTACACAGCCCACACATGAAAGGCCATGTCTCATAAAACTTCACAATCCTACACGAGGAAGAGAAGTACTGAGGAGACAGCAACCCGATAGCGGAGGGGCCAGTAGAACCTCTTCTGCCTAGGTTCAGGTAAAAAGTTCAATCGTTCGGAGGCAAGGAGGCTGGAAGGGGAAGTTAACACCCCCTAGTCACTTCAGGTTTTTTGTGAACATTTGATTTTGCAAGCAAAAAAATAAAGCAAGCAATAAAGAGTCGGTGAGGTTTCAAAACTAAAAGGGGACACATTTTTGGAGCTGTAAACTTTTAAAAATCCTTGGATTGCTTGGAGGTAAAAATATTCTTACAACTTTATTAGTTTCAGACAGTTATTGGTAGGATCTGCTTACTAATTGGATCACTGATGAAAAACATTATTTTCAGGCATTGTGTAATGTAATCTGCTTGAAACAAGTGGGCAGCATTACAAGTCTGCGCCCCTTTGGATTCACATCTGTACTGGGCTAGTGTTACTGAAGGGGTCCTGTGATCAACAAGTAATTAAACCAGCCGTGCACAATGAAAGAAAGGCGCTGCCACCATAATTAAAGATAAAGTGTGCCGTGCTGTGCTGCAACAATTACAAACTAAACAAAGACTTCACCCCAAAAACAGATGAAGAATGCAAGTGGAAGGAAATTGTGATTAAGCTGTGCTCTTCTGAGCAAAATGAAAGTGACTTATTGCTCTGTGAACCACTTAGGAGGCAGCAAAGAAGAGCAGCACTGGACTAAACCAATGGTAGGCAGCAGGTGAAAGCAAAGTTCTTTATTCAATACAACAGGTCTTCCAGACAGTGCATGCGCGCTGCCTAGGCTTAACCTAAAAACGAGGGATGGGCAGGAATATTACCCAAGCACCCCTGTTATGGGAAGGCAGACCAATCTATAATACAGTTCATGCTGTTTTGTACATTTTATAAAGATATCAGATTGCGCATTTTGCGCCTGCTCTTTTTATCAGTGAAACACATATTCCACAGAGGGGCTTTTAAATTTTTATGTGATCTAAATATTGTTTATACTTGCATCGTAGTTCTGACCTACATCAAACTGTCAGTCAGGAGACGAAATGAAATGAACCATTTATTATTATTACGCTATGAAGATGTCTCACATCTGTTCTCATTTTAAATCAGCTTGGCTTTATTCTATTATTTTAGTATTTTAATATTTTGACTTGTCTTTAGTGGTCATCATTTTTAAATGAATAATTTTAATGTATTCATTGATGTAAGCACTTGCACTTTCGATATAGAACTCCAAGCCAAACGATTGTCATAATCATGTCAAAATTATGTATTAACTAACGATCATCCTGGGACTCTGACCTTCGTTTTGCTGAAATTAATTATGAAGATTATTTGGAGGATTTCAATTATTCACTCGTTCTATGCTGCTTATGTCCATTTTTCTTTTATGGATTTTGTATAATCCGAATAAAGATATTTTGATTTGTACCTCAACTGTTTATTGTATACTTACAACCATATAAACAACTTTTCAATATTAAGATCCCACGCTTGACTCTTAATCGTGTTTCTTAAAAAAACCATGGCATACGCTGACAATAAGGCAGTCTTCATGTAGAATCCTATCCACTTTCAGGGTACCTGTTAAACGTTAATGAAACTCAAATTCTTTATACTCACCAACCACCTAGTTTAGATAAACACTTCGTCACATCGGCTACGTATCTCGGCCTCAAGCTCACCACTAAGGAAACATACCTTAATAATTTTGCCACATTAATTGATTGTGTAAAATTCAATCTACACAAATGGAATAGGCTACCCATAAATATTCAGGGGTGGTTTAATGTGATAAAAATGGTTCTTCTTTCTAGATTCCTATTCCTATGCAGAGCTGTGTCTGTATTTGTTCTAAGCACTTATTTAAACAGGTTGTTTCATTATGGTCCAGGTTTATTAGCCAATATAGGAAATTAGTTGCTTTATTAAAACCACCATTATATAGAGGGGGCTGGTCACTGCCTTGCCTCAAATGTTATTTTTGGTCCCGACTTTCATAAAATTATCACAAATTGTAGGGTTCTCACAAACCCTAAGTACTCTGCCGAATCTTTAAAGGATAGAAGCCTGGTGTGTGGGCTTTTCAACCCTTCGTATTATGAAAAAAACTAAATTCAAGATTCCTCTTATTTACTCACAGATAAGGACTGCCATTAAGTGTAATTTACAGATACCAAGGTACACCCGTTTAACTTCTTCATGTCATAATTCCTTATTTCCAAGTTTCTCGCATGGTGCACTTGCACCCAGCGCTTAATTTGAGCTGGTGGTTTCCGGTGCTGGGCACCAACACTTATTTTTGGGGGACAGAACGTATTTTTCTGCCCCAAACATTTTGGTCCTGATTTATACTTTTTTAGCGCCACATTTGTGTCATTTTTTTATGCAAAAACGGCGCAAACTGACAAAATTCAATTATATTTTGTAAGTTTGCACCGCTTTTGCATCAAAAAATTACGCTAATCTGGCTCTAAAAAAGTATAAATCAGGCCCTTACTGCAAGCAAGAGACACATTTGAGAGACGGAGGAACAGAAAAACGAAAAATCATCACAAAGGGAGAAAGCAGAAAGCTGCAAGAGTGAGCTGAAGAGGCAGAGAGTGGCTGTAAATAGAGGAAAGAGGCTCAAGATGCCCTCAGTATTTCATGCACACACATTTAATTGCAATAGCTGCGTGTTTCAGAGGAGAGCTTTGGGCACCGGAATGTTTTTATGTACAAATTAAGCACTGCTTGCACCCCTTAATCTGGGGCAGTTATTTTCTTGACGCTTTCTTCTTCTTTAATATACACACGCCTGTTTTTTAAGTGTCTGCAGTTACAGGATTATGCAATGCAAATATCAATTTCTTGTTTACGTTTGGATTGTATAAATAACTAGAAGTCCTGTCCTCCACAATACATAAAGGAATTATAGGATGGGTATATCAGTTATTGCAGGAGAAACAACCAGATAATTTGCAAGTGATAGCTGATAGATGGTCTTGAGGTCTATTAGAATCTATTACTGTCTCTGAAATGCAGAAGAGCCGGACTGGGAACCCAAAGCACCCCTGGCAAATGTTGTCAGACCAGCTGCCTTAGGGTGCATAGCGAGTAAGCCTGACCATTACAATGAGGCTTGGTGGGTTCTCATCCCCAAGTAAGTTTGGGAACAAAATGCCAAATGGTGCATTCTACAAACCATGTTCATTATATATTCAATTGTATCAGTTTTGAAAGCATATAAAATGATGACCCTTCAATGCACCTTGATAGGGCAGTCTTTATTGAGCCTTTTTAATGATTCCCTCACCATTACCCTCTAACAGTGCCACTCATCTCTCCATAGCCCCTCGCTCACATGTATTTCATTTGTTTTCTAGCTCCTCTCTTACCATCGTAGGATGTTGGAGCACTTTACACACACATATACAATGAATCACACATGTGTAAAGTTTATAGAGAATGCTACATAAGACAAAGGGGACTACAAGGTATAGGGTTCACATGTAGGATTCACATCTCATCCATACTGGTAGGCGTTTTTTAGGAGTGCTTGGTCTGGGGAAGCATAAACTCAGTATTCAGAATATAACGCAGTGGTAAGGGTTGACTTTACTAATGACAATTCAATTCTACCCAACCAAACCTTTTTAGCATATTTAGGAAAAAAACTGAAAAAAACATAACTTTCTAATCTGAACCATGCAGTTTGCTTGAAGCTGTTTGATGGCAGTTCATAACTTACTGTGCTAGATTATGATTGTAGCTTATGAAATGCACAGTAACAAAAGGATCTCTATGAAAAAAACAGTATCCCACTAAGCATTAAATATAAAATACTGTTCTATGATCTGCATAGTACACTACAATGCAGCAGGATACTGCAATCTTTATGAGGCCCTTCAATGATTTTCCCACCATTACCCTCTAGCAGTGCCTCTCATCGCTCCATAGCTTCTCTCTCACATGTATTTATATGGCTCCTCTCTTTCCAGAGTACGCTGTTGGAGCACTTTACATTACACACAGAGACACTGAGGTGGTCAACAGTGGAGGTAGTGGTCGCACCGCCAAGGACCTGGTGGAGCAGACGGCCATATTATGAACATAGGGATAGAACCAACAGAACACAGAAAAGTCGCTGCCCGAACCGCTACCGTGAACAGACCACAGCGGAAGGCATAACCAAGCTGGAGATGAGGCTTTTTCCCCAAACCTATTACCAGGCTGCACACTGCCTGGATTTCCTGGGCGGTCGCACCACCACAAAAAGCCTGGCAGAAACGAATCACTCAAAAGGGAATACACCTTCAGGAACACGAGTACGTCCACAGGTGCCATGGCACGCGAATTGCAAGTCTTCTCAATGCTCCTGCTGGCTATTGAACTCCACGGCCAGAGGCGGCAACAAAGACACCAATCGTAAGTATGCCCACCTAGCACACACGGGAGGGAAGGATATTACTACACACACAACACACACACACGACAAGCCATGCCTACACACACAAATAAACGCCCGTACCAATGCACACAGATACACACATTCACACACGTCCAATCACATATACAACACACATACATGTGGAAGGAAAGTCAGGACAAGGTTTTAACCATCAATACCAACGGTGTAGTGCTGTATATATATTATATATATGTACATATTAAAACAGAAAAAGCAACATATGAAACAATGTACAATGGGGCCCAAGGACCAGTCCATCATGTCTATTGTGTCACATGCACACTGGGCACAGAATGAGTGCCCAACCTGACTGCAAACTGCTGGCCTCTACTAGGCAGGTGCATCAATGGGGCATGGAGGCACCTCAGGGGTGATGGGGATGGGGCCGGGGGTGGTGGTTTGGGTCTGGAGGTGAGGTCCTTAGGTTTGGGCTTTGAGGGGGTTCCTTAGGCTTGGAAGGGGTGTTTTGGGCTTCAACTTTGATTTTGGTCAAGTGGATTTGGGACTGGGCTTGGGAGGGGTGACTGTGTACTTGGTGGGGGTGGAAGTTTTAGGTGGGGGAGGGGCAGTCGTGCTGAGTGCGCATGTGGTGTACTGGGTGCATGTATGTGGGTCTGATGTTGTGGTGACGCTGGCAATGAGTGCAAATGTGGCAGGATCTGGGACTGATGAGGTGGTGACTGCAGGCGTTAGTGGTGTAGCTTCTGTGAGGCGGGTGGTGGCGGGGGAGTTGGGGTAGGGAGTGGATGTTGTCATGTCTACATTTGAATGTTGTGTGTGTGCATGGCTTGGTGGCCTTTGTGGTGCTAATGTTTGTCCTTGTGAGCCGTGTCTGTTGATGTGGATGTAGTTGGGTCAGAAAATGTGCCTTGGATGGATGTGGCGAGATGGGATGTGGGATTGGGAACAGGTAGCTGGAGGGGGGAAGGAAGAAGCGGTGACACTGGCTGCCGTCAATGAGGAGCCCAGAGCCTGAAACAATCTCTGCAAGTCAGCCAGGGCACCGTGAATGCCTTCCAGAAATTAATTGGACTGCTGCATCTCCACTGCTAGTCCCTGGATGGCATTCACAATGGATGACTGTCCCACAGAGATGGACCTCAGGAGGTCAATAGCCTTCTCACTGAGGGCAGCAGAGCTGACTGAGGTGGGGGCTGAGGTGCCTAAGGCGAAGGAGATACGCACTCTCCTAAGTGAGCCGGCATGGGCAACTGGGTGGGGAGCTACAGGGAGGGCGGTGCTGGAAAAGGGGGTGGCAGACAAGGATGTCACTGGAGTGGTCCCAGATGGGTCCGCCACCACCAGGGAGCCACCATCGGAGGAGGAATCTGCTCCCCTCGGCTCTGCTGGATTCAGCCTCCTGGGTCCCGTGCGCTGTAGCCTCCCCACTTGCCACTGCCCCTTCTCCTTCATCAGATGATGCTAATGCACACAAAGACAGAGGAGGAGAGGGAGGGATGGAGGGTGGGAGAGAGAGACAGGATGCAATGGGTCAATGCCAGCACAACAGTCACACACTGTCACAACATCACCATCTGCTTCATGCCATGCCCTCACCTATACATGCTACAACAGTGGGACATCATGGGGCAAACTACAGCTATGCTGATCTGTACTGCTGATGGTGGTACAATTGTACCCATGTACTTGATATGAGTCACACTAGTTACACATGTCCGGTATTTGCCAACTCCGCATGGCCTTTTAAGGAAACAAATCCTGTACTCCTGTATCAACTGAATCCTGCATGGGTAGGTAGCATGCCTACTAAGCCAATGACATCTAGAACACTGACATCTTGCCCCACTCAATCTGACTATACAAACAGTACAAGGGAACAGAATGAAGACTCACTCATCTCCCCTGGCACAGTGGTCGGAAAACTCATATGACAATGCCCTGACACCTCAGGGTACTGATGATGTTGGCAGGAGCTGGGTACCAAAACATGTTGGGAGTGACCACATAAATCAAACATTGGAAATACTTGTCACTGACTGCATGGAATAGGCACACATCTGTGATACCAATCCTGGCAAGGTGACTGAGACCCATAGTGGACAGGCATCTACCTAGTACCTATGCTACAGCTTCCCACTAGTCCACAACCCAAAATCTCCTGAGCAACACATTAACAAGGTGAGAGTGTGTACTTACCCCTTGTGGCTGCTGTGCTGCCCTCAAGCACCTATCCACCTCAGGGTAGGCCAGTGCCAAAATGCGGGTCATTAGGGGGGTCAGGGTCTGACAGGCACCCCTCACTCGTTGGGAGGACATCCCCAGCTGGGCCTCCGCAGTCCTGAGGGCCCAGCATCTCAGGTCCTCCCACCTCTTTATGCAGTGGGTACTCTGCCGGGCATGGACCCCCATGGTCCGCACTTGCTTGGCGATGGCCTGCCAAATCCCCTTCTTCTGATGGGCGCTGACCTGTATGGGTGACACAGACAGAAGGAGAAGGTCATGTAGAGTGATGTCACAGGGACAGTAGTGGACATCACACATCTAAGACATCTCATGGCCACACTCACATGTCTACATGCCACTAACAGTCATACTCCTCACTCATCTCCATGCATCCACTCTACCTGCCACATCCCAATGCTTCACATCCAAATACAAATTGCTATCAGACAGGACGGTGAAATCAGACTCACCTGTTGCTCTGATGCCACATACAATTGTCCATATTGGGATAGGACCCCGTCCACAAGCTTCTCAAGCTCCTGTTAGGAGAAGGCTGGAGCCCTATCATCTGCATGACGTGGCATCTTGGCTACCAGAGTCAGAACACAGCAGCACACGCAGTGGAGGTCTTGTGTGCAAGAGTGTCAGGAGTCAAGTGAGCATTGCCACATGAAATGGGGGTCACGTCCACCGCGGTCACCACCGGTGGCGATCACCATTGGCTCCAGTCTCCCATAGACGACCATGACCTCAAATGCTGGAAGTATGAGGTCACTTCCATCTGTCCTGTGCATGCAGGACAGGCGGCTGCCATTTTACGTGTATTATGTGAATAGGGGCTGAATGTTAGCTGTGTCATGGGTGAAAATTGTAACTTTTGCACAACTTTACTGTGTCCACACAGTCAATGCAGCTTTTTCTGACTACTCCCCCTCCTTTTCCCAGATACGGTGCAATGTTGAAGATGAGACATGCTCCTGTGTACCCACCCCTAGTCGACCTTGCCACACTGGAAGAGCGACATGTAATTCAGATGTATCGCATGAACCGTCAGATAATCATGGAGTTGGTGTCCCAGTTGGAGCCTGATCTGTTGCCTGCCATCCGTCATCCTAATGCCATCCCTCCCACAGTACAGGTGTTCTCAGTCCTCCACTTTCTTGCCACAGGGTCGTTCCAGATGACTGTGGGCTTGGCAGCAGGGATGTCAGGGATGATGTTCAGTAACGCTTTGAGGGATGTACTGCTTGCCCTGTTAAGACACCTGCCCTGCTACATCAGATTCCCCCAACGTGATGATTTAACAACTGTCAAAGGTGCCTTCTACGATTTTGCATATGTCCCTCATGTGATAGGGACCATAGATGGCAGACACATTGCCTTGGTGCCACCCAGGAGAAATGAACATGTGTTCAGGAACCGTAAAAAATTATATTCTATCAATGTGCAGGTGGTGTGTCTCGCTCTCACACAAGTGACTGACAAGTTCCCTGGTTCTGCATCTGACTCCTACATTCTGTGGAACAGCAACGTCCCACACATGATGGCACCACTACAGAGGGACATGGCCTGGCACATCGGTATGGATCCAATAGTATGTGGGCCCCTGTACACTGAACTCTCTTCACACCCTGCTCTAGCTCCCTCCCGTTCTTTACCTGGTTCCTACCTGTGTGCACACAGGTGGCTCTGGGTATCCCAACCTTCCCTGGCTACTGACACCTGTGAGACATCTGACTACAGATGCTGAAAACCATTTCAATGAGGCCCACAGTAGGACAAGGCATGTAATAAAAAGAACCTTTGGCCTACTGAAGGCCAGATTCTAGTGTCTACACATCTCCGGAGGAGCCCTACTCTGCAAACCACAGAAAGTGCGCCAAATCGTGGTTGCTGCTGCATGCTACACAATCTGGCACTGATGCGTCAAATCTCCTTGTTGGATGCAGCGGAGGTGGCAGCTGGACCAGTGGCTGATGAAAGGTACATGGGGAGTGAAAAGGATGAAGATGATGAGGATGCAGCTGACTCCAGAGCAGAGTTGATCCGTCAATACTTCCACTGAGATACAGGTATGTGTCAGATGTATGTTATGTGCCCTGTACCCATGGCTGCCTTGTGACATTGATCCTCCTGGTGTCTGTTAGCACTGGTGGAATTGGGTTCAGCTCTGCCTCTTGGTGGGTTTGGTGGGTCACATTTCACCACCAGTGGGGTTGCTACTGTGCACATTTCAGTTGTGTTGCTTCACAGCTTCACATGTGACTGGTTTGTGATTTTTTATTGTACCTTGTACTGCCACTTCACCTGCAATATGTGCTCTACACATTGTGGGGTCAACAGTATTGCTACCTCTCCTAGGAGTATACATTGGGAGGCAGTGCAAATTACTGTATTGATTGTGGAACATGCCTTAAGCTTAGCTTTGTCTGCTGTGATGGAGGGACCATTGGGGATGGTTATCTTGGAAATGTGGGTGTCACATTGGCATATGGCCAGAGCTGACACTTTCCAACTCACCCTTGGGACGTTGTTATTGTGGTGCATGTGTGTTGTGTGGGCATTTTTCAGTCCTATAGTAAATGTTGTTCCTGTCTTGTTCTACTTTCAAGGCATTTGTGTGGTGCACTCTGGTTCCCGCATCACCTGTTGCCTCCCTTGACACATGTGTTCAGCCTCTGTCTGCTCCACTATCATCCATGTTGCATATTGCTTCCCCTCATGTCGCTTACACAAACTTTGGCAGGACAATGGGTTGACAGTTAAACATGTAATGCCACAGTAAATGGTACTTCTTGCAATAAAGCACATAGACAGTAGCTGTGCTCAATAGTGTTTATTTGTGACGGACTTGTGCAAGGGGGATTGGTGCGGTCATGGTGGATGAACTCATCAGAGTAGTCTGGGCAGTTGTGTGTAGTCAAGGTCCAGTATAGGAGGCCATGGGAGAACAGAGAGATGACAGTGGACAGTCAACAGGGTGTCTCTGTGGCACACAAAGGAGAATGTTCAGGAGACAGTCACTTCCTGCCAGTGGTGTTGGTGTTGGCATCAGAACCTGCAGGATGTCTGGTTGGTCGCCCCTTGCAGCGTGGGGGTCCTCAGACAGAGCCTCTATTCCACTAGCTGCCGCTGTAGTGGAGGGTTCTGTTGGGATGTGGCTAGTGGAAGGGGTTTTCTGGTAGGTGGAGGACTCATGCAGGATGCTCTTCTGTTCCTTGAGCACCCCTGCAATGGTGGCCATGGGGGCATTGTGGGCCTACCACTGCTGCATGGCCTCCTGATGTGTTCCCCCACCAGCCTCTGGTTCTCCTGCAAGGTCGTGAGTATCTGGCCCATCGTGTCCTGAGTTTGGTGGTATGAACCCAGGACTTGGGAGAGGACTGCCTGGGCAGTCTGTTGTTGTGCCTGCCCCATCCCTTGGACCAAAGGTCCCCTCCCACTACCCACTGCCCTGGCACAGTGTGCCCACTCCCATCAGCACCTGGACCTTTATTGTCTTGATTGTGTGCCCTTGACTCTGGCCCCTATGCTGTGGGGCACACTTCTGATTGACCCGTCCCTGGGGCGCTGGTTTGGTGAGGAAAGGCTGCCTGAGGTGTGGCTGCCACATGGGAGGGGGAGTCCAGTTTACCCAGGGTGGGGCTCCTGGGAATGGACTGGCCAGTTGTCCCTGATGAGCCAGGCAAGTCATCACTATCCCGACATCCACTGGGACCTTCATCCTGGGAGGGCTGTCTGACCCTGGCATCCGCTGACAGGTGGTAGTGGCAGAGGGACCTGTGGGTGCAAAGGGAGTGAGTTCAGTTTTGTGTATGTCTTTGTTGGCCACATCGTGTAATGCATGTTGTAGCCTGACTTGTTTCCCAGTAATAGCAATGACAGCTGCAGTGATACAGAAGTTGTTTGGGGGATGCGGATTGTGCCATTGTTTCCATGTGCCATTGAGGGTTGAGGATAGTAGATGACATTGCTGTCATTGCCATTTGTTGGAACGCAGTTGAGGCTGCCACATGGTGTGGTATGTGGTTTGGTCAGGTGTTCTACTGTAAAGTGAGACTGTGTTCCTCTGATGTGTAGGGAGTGTTGCATTGTGGGAGTTGTGGTGCTTGCCATTGTGCTTGGTATCTGTGTGGGGGTGGTGGCAGTGGGGTGGTGTGGCATGCAGAGGAGGAGCATGGTGTGCCTGTGGGATTACAAAGGTGTGGGATGGGGTGGATTCGGGAGTGATAGGTGGTGAGGACACATTCTCGGCAGGAGTTGCAGATGCCTGGGGGATGTTGTTGACTTACCAGAGTTGATCCCTCTGATGATTCCAGTCAGGCCCTCAGGATGCATGATGTCCAAGCCCTTGTCCTGCCATGATGTTACTCATGGGGTGGAGGTGGGAGCCCACTGCCAGAATTGTTCAGGGCGATCTGGTGCCTGGACACCATGGAATGCACCTTCTCCCATAGTTCATTCCACCTCTTCCTGATGTCCTTCCTTGTGCGTGAATGTGTGCCCACTGAGTTGACCCTATCAATGATCCTCTGCCATAACATAGTTTTCCTTTCCATAGATGTTTGCTGGACCTGGGATCCGAAAAGGTGTGGCTCTATCCTGACGATTTCATCTACCATGACCCTCAACACATTGTCAGTGAAACGTGGATGCTTTTGACGTGCCATTTTGGTGGGGTGGGGGTGTTTGGCTGTGGGTGCAGGTGGGTTGTGGTGTTAGTATATGAGTGTGATGTGTGCCTAGTGCAAAACGTGCAGTTGTGTGGTGTGTGCTGAGTGTGCAGTGTGAATATGCTTATGGTGTATGGGATCTGTGTAGAAGGGTGTGCTGTTCTCAGGAATTGCAAGGGATTGTGGGTGTTTGGGGGTGGCTGTTTTATAGTGCCATGAGAAGGTGTGTGTGGTTTATGTATGTGTCTCAGGTGTGGGGTATTCAAACTATTCAATGTGGTGTTGCCTACTATTTATAGTACCTTTTGGAGTCATGGTGGTAAGCACCGCCAATCATGTTCCAATGTGCATGGAACGTTAGGCAGGTAACTAACACATGATAGGTCGGACAGAATGGTGTCGGTGTGGCGGGTTTGGTGATCGGACCAACATTCATTTGCCGTCGGTCGGCCTGGCTGTGTTGCATTTATGGCTGTTTTTGGGTGGTTTGGACTTTGTTACTGATAATACGGCGGTCACTGTACCACCAGCACTGACAGTATGGTGGCAGTATTCTGCATAGCGGTCTTGCCCGGATACCGCCAAAGTCGTAATTAGGGCCTGAATCATACACGTTGTAGGAGGCCTGGTTTGTAGTGGGTACCTATGATACTTACACTTTATACCAGGTCCAGTTATCCCTTGTTAGTGAAATGTAAGCAGTGTCTAGAAGCCAGGCTTTCTAGAGGTAGCTATGGATGAGCAAGCACAGCTTATCTAGGAAACAGGCAAAGCTCCTGCAATACCTCTGTAGTCACACACTACTCACACACATGAATGAAAATACTCTGTGTTACAAAAATAAAGGTATTTTACTTTGGTGACACAAATGTCAAAAATACCATAGAGACTATACTCCCTTAGGTGGTAAGTAATACACAAATTATATAAACTAGTATGCAGAAATAGGCATAAAAACCATTAGAAAACAGTGCGATTAGTGAAAATCACAATGGTTAGAAATGGGCCTACGGGGAGCGCAAACCATATACTAAGAAATTGGAATGCAAACGGTGCCCCACCTAGGCAAGTGTAGTGTGTGTAGGGGAGCTGGGAGTACAAGAAAACACCAAAGGTAAGTACTAGAACCTACCCTAGTAACCAGGAAATCAGGAATAAATCACAGTAACTTTCCCAGAGCACACACAGAAACAAGAAAAATAATTATGCAAAACCCAGAAGAGGCTGCAAGACACCAGCAGTGGATTCCTGGACAAGAAGACCTGTGAAAGAAGGGGACCAAGTCCAAGAAGCACAGAAGAGTCAGGGAAGAGCAGGCGCCCATGCTAACCCGGATGAAGGTACAAAAGGAAAACCACTGGTGAAGAAGAAAAGTCAGCATTGCACCTAAGAAGACGTAGTTAGTTCCTGGAGGATGCAAGTGATGTCCCACACCGGATGAAGGACTGCAGTCTGGTTTGCGTCGTTGGAGTCTGCCAACAAGCCTTGGCACATTCAAAGCTCACGGTTAGGGGAAAATGGTACTGCCCGGACAAGGAAGGACCAGGTGGACTCTACCCAGAAGGGGGAATCAGAGGGGGTCCTCAGCATCTCAGAGAGCCCACAGAAGACCAGGCAGCACACACAGGAGTCCCACAGCACGGGGACAAGGAAGTTGCAAAAGAGGCCCATGCAGCACTACGACAAAGGCTCCCATGTCGCAGGAGCTACAAGATGCATGAAGGACTTGGAGGAAGAATGCCAACAAGCTTTGGCAGCTGCAAAACATGTGGTGCATGGGGGTACTGTCTTGCGTGGGGAGGCAAGCTCTTACCTCCACCAAAGCTGGAAAGGTGGAAGAGATGACCATCGGGACCACTTCAGTCTACCACCTGTGATGCAGGATCCACGCAGCTTAGGAGGAGAGGGGATCCACAAAGCCGGTCGGCATTGCAGTTGGTGCCTGCAGAAGAAGGGGAGTGACTCCTTCACCCCAAGGGAGATTCCTTCGCTCTTCTGATGCAGGCTGAAGACGGGCTGTCTTCAGAAGATGCACGCCTGGGAAACAGTTGCAGTTGCTGGCAGGAGCCGGAGATACAATGTTGCAGAAGGCATCTTGCTTCTTTGTTGCAGCTTGTATAGTTCCTGGAGGGTCCAGATGCAGTTTCTTCAGTGAGAAGTCAAAGTGGAGGTTGCAGAGGATTCCTGCTGGAGTCTTGCAATCCGAATCTGAGGAACCACTCAAAGGAGAAACTCTAAATAGCCCTGAAAGGGGGATTGGTCACCTAACCAGGGAAGCACCTATCAGGGGAGGGCTCTGACGTTGCCTGCTGGCACTGGCCACTCAGATGCTCCCAGAGTTCCCTGCCAACCTTGGTCACTCCCCTTTCCTTTGTCCAGATTCGCACCAGAGCAGGGACTGGGGGTCCCTGAACCGGTGTACACTTGTCTATGCACGGAGGGCACCAAATGTGCCCCTCAAAGCATTTCCAGTGGCTTGGGGAGGCTACTCCTCCCAAGCCTGTAACACCTATTTCCAAAGGGAGAGGATGTAACACCCCTTTCCCAAAGGAAATCATTTGTTCTGCCTTCCTGGGCTCGAGCTTTTCAAGCAATATGAGGGCAGAAACCCGTCTGTGAGGTGGCAGCCACTGGAGCTGCCTGCAAAACCTCAGAATGCTGAAATGACAATACTGGGGGTCCTGTAAGGAGCCCCCAGAGTGAATGGAATCATACAACTAATGCTTGCAAATGCCTTGGTGTATGACTCCAACATGTTTGATACCAAACATGCCTAGGTATGGAGTTACCATTAAGTAGCTGGACATAGGTCCAGTACACGCATAAAATGGCATCCCAAACACTCACGAAGTCTGGGAAAATGGTCCTGAAGGTCGTGGGGGCACCTCTGCTAGTACAGGGGTGTCCTCACACACAGGTACTTGCACCCTATCCTCAGGGCTGGAAGGCCTGATATAGGGGTGAATTATAAGTGACCTGATGTAGTGGAAATGGTAGTGAAATGGTGCTTACAGCTTTTCATGCAGGCTGAAATGGCAGTCCTGCAGAAGCCTTTGCATGGGCTCCCTACTGGTTACACAATATATGCTGCAGCCCATAGGGATCCCCTGGAAACCCAATGCCCTGGGTATCTAGGTACCATATACTAGGGACTTATAAGGGGCACCAGTATGCCAATTGTGAGGGAAATACAGAGTTTTGGGAGAGAGAGCATAATCACTGGGGTCCTGGTGAACTCAGTCAAGCACACTAACATCAGGCAGAAAATGTGGGTAACCACGCCAAGAAAGAGGGTACTTTCCTACATGTGTGTAAATCAGTGTATAGAAAATATTACACAAGACAAAAGGGGGCTAAAAAGTGTAGGATTCAATTAGGCATTTTTAAGAGTGCTTGGTCTGGGGAAGCATAAACTCGGGATTCAAAATGTAGCACTGTGGTTAGGTTGAATCTCCTAATAACAATTTATTTCTACCAAAGCAGACCCTTTTTAGCAAAATTAGAATCAATCAGGGATAATCAAAGACTGTGAAAGAGCAGAACTTTCTAACCTGTACCATGCAGTTTACTTGCAGCTCTTTGATGGCAGCTCATAGATAATTGTGCTAGATTATGGCTGTAATTTATGAACTGCAAAGAAATAAAAGGATTTCAGTATCCCACTGAGCATTGCACATAAAATACTGTTCAATGATCTGCATAGTACACGATCTTTGCAGAAGATATATTAACCCTCTGCGCTACCTTGGATGAGTCAAAACTGTCACTAGACTCAATCTCTCTATATTAATCACCAGAATTATCTTGGCACTTTAATTGTTGCCTGAAAACTGTTGGATATACAAGGAACTCTGCAGTGCTTTTAAAATTGATGCACTACTACAAAACCTGCCTCCCAGTAACAAAAGTGGACACCACACTTCTAGACTACTGGGGAAAAGCACAATGCCCGGTAGGGCCAGTCCGGCCTTGAGCTAGAGCAAAATATAATGAGAAGTTATCGACTCCTGAATGTATTCTGTCTCAAAATTCATCACTATAACAAGATTCAGGGCATATACTTTACTCCTAAAAGGCTGTACTTATTGGGCTGTCGAACGGACTCTAGCTGTTTGCATTATCACCCAAACTAATACAAACGAGTCACACAACTTTTTCGCTGTACAGTTTTTCTAAATTATTGGAAGTACATTTTTCCAGCTCTAAGTAGACTCCATGGCATAAATATAATTCCCTCTTACAGCCTAATACTACTACGATTGAATAAAAATGTGCAGCAGAAATTCACAGAGATTAAATTTGCTGGAATAATTTGTGCAAAATTACAGATTGCCAAACTATGGCTAGAGCAAAGGCCGCCAACAAGTAGGCTTTGGTGGAAAGAATTAATAGACCTTTGTGGATTAAACCTGGCAGTTATCCAAAATACCCCTAATTGGTATCATTTGAGGGCAGTATGGTGCTCTATAATGTATTCCTTACTTGAAATACGAAACTAATTACTTTCACAGAATTTGATTTTAATTATTGCTTTTTCTTCTTTAGAGGCGCAAACGGGGCAAATAAAATAAATAATACATAAAAAAAACCTGTTCCTGCCGCTGCCGGCTGCCTCTCTCCTCTCCCGATAGTGTTGGTGTCCCAGCAGACTCTGGAACATCAGCACAGGCTCCCCATGCAATCCTGGCACTGCACTCATGCTATATCTATCATGAGAGCAATGCCAGAATTGGTCTGAGCAGCTTGGTCGGTTGCTCAGACACTGCACAGGAGTCTTTGCAGTTTCTCCAACCCGGCTGTGCAACACAGCTGGGTTGGAGAAACGTAAGTGTGTATGTCAGTTGGGCCGGCCTAAGGCAGCCAGCCAAACTGACATGCGAACATAGTGCACTCATCCACCCCTCCTCCTCCCTCCCATGGCCCAGTCTCACCCCTCCCTGCACATGCTTGCTAAACCAGCAGCTAAAAAATAAAATAATAGCAAAATATCATTTTGTTGGCTCTTAGCTAGTTGGGCGAAGCCATTGCGAAGAAGCCACCCCCGATTAAATAGAAGCTACATGTCTTGCTGTTTGCATCAGCTAAATGGGTTTTTCTGTGTATTTTTATTTATTAAAATTATTATACATCCTTCTCAAAGAAAGAGAAAAAAAAGAAAAGGAATCAAGCAGCACTCCAATATTTACAGACTTGGATAGGCCATGCTGGGCTAAAATATGATGGTTGAAACAGTGACCTTCCTGAATGGGAAGTGGTCTCACCCTATAGATGAGAACTGTGAAAAAGAAGAAAATGTTAAGATAACCGGTAGGTTATTGCCGTATTACAAAGCAAATTTGCCAACATTTTGAGTCAAGTGCAGCTGGCGCTTGATTATATATATTTGGGCCTCTGTGGGCTTATTTATAGGCCCCTAGCGCCACCTTGCACCATATTAACATAATTTATTTTGACATTAATGTGGCCCAACGAGGCCAAAATCCCTGTGCCGTACTGCACCACTCTGTAACCCTTTGTGCTACATTTTGCCTGCGCCAGGCATAATGTATTCAAAGGGGGCATTCCATAGTTTTGCATCAAAAAGTATAAATATGGGCCTCTGTGTTCTTCCAGTGAAGAAGGACTTGATCCAATCCAGTGCTTTATGTTGGATGCTGGCGTCGTGTAGTGTGGCGCAGATGGTGGAGTCGGAGACAGTGTCAAATGCAGCAGAGAGGTCGAGGAGGATAAGTGCGGCCGTGCATCTGTGGTCTAGTATGATACTTATGTCGTCAGAGGCTTCTAGGAGTGCAGTTTCAATGCTGTGGTTGCTTCTGATACCAGATTGGGATGGGTCTAGGATTTGGTGTGTCTTGAGGAATTCAGTGAGTTGCTGGTTGACAGCCTTCTCTGTTACCTTGGCTGAAAAAGGGAGCAGAGAGATGGTCTGTAGTTTTTCAGCTCCCTTGGGTCGGCAGTGGGTTTTTTGAGCAGTGGGTTTATCTCAGCGTGCTTCCAGTCTGATGGGAATGTGACTGTCTTGTAGGATCGGCTGATAGTTCGGCAGAGCTTCGGTGCTATGGTGGTGCTGGCCAGGTTGATGATATGATGGGGGCTCGGATCCGAGGGTGCTCCCGTGTGGATGGAGTTCATGAGCCTTTGGGTGTCCTCTTTGGTGATGGGGACCCAGGAGTGCAGGATCTGGTGAGGTGCTGGGTCGATGGTGGTGAGTGATGAAGGTGGGTTTTGGTTCCTAAAGCCTTCGTATATGGCCTGGAGTTTTCAGTGGAAGATGTTGACGAGGTTGTTGCAAGGGTCTTGGGAGGGAGGGATGAACTGTTTGACGATGGCAAAGATCTCTTTTCCGTTGTGAGCACTGGTGCTGAGGCGTGCTTGGATGGCGCCTTTTTTGGCAGTTCCGATGCTCTGGTGCATAGTGACTGCATTCTTGTCGGCTTTGCAGTCTTCGGTTGATTATCTTTTCCTCCATTTCCGTTCCAGTTATCTGCAGGAGCGCTTGGATTCCTGCAGGTCTGCAGTAAACCATTTAGGTGTTTTGTTCTGTCGATTTTCTGCTTAAGGGGAATTCAATGTCGGCGTATTCCAATAACCAGCGGTGTAGATTATGTGTGGCCTCATTTGCATCCGCTGCCATTTCCATGCACACCTTTACCACACATGAACAAATTTAATTGTACAAGCATGCCTAGTAAAGGGATATGTGGAAACAGCATGCAAAACGGCATGCGTGGTTCTATCATACCGAACCCCCCACCCACCCTGAAGCCCAAAACTACCCCTAATCCTAATACCTAAACTACCCTGACCCCCACCCGCCCTGAACCCTAAAAAAAACTATCTCAATTTCCCCACCCACCCCTAAAAACTAAAGTCCCCCACCTGCCCTGAACCCTAAAAAAAAAACACCCCAATCCCCCACTCCTGCACCATAAAAAAAAAGTACCTAGACTCCCCCAAGCACCCTGAACCCCTAAAAACCCTATCCCAACCCCTCACCACCACCCCATAAAACTAAAGTACCCGACCCCCCACCTGCCTAGAGCCCCCCAAAAAAACTACCCCAACCCCCACCCCTGCCCCATAAAATTAAACTACCCTGACACCCCCCACCCACCCTGAGCCGTAAAACCTCCCCCTTCCCAATCCACCCTAAGCCCTAAAAATCCCAAATGAGTACTAAAAAAAAACTACGCTGACCTCCCTGCCCCTAAAAACTAAACTACCTTGACACCCCCACCACCCTAAGCCCTAAATCCACCCCACCACTAGAAACTACCCACCAACCTTGCCCCAACCCCACTGACCTCACCATGTCCTCTCCCGATCTTTTCTCCTCTTCTCTCCTCCTGACCTTCCTTAAACCTTACCTCACCCCTTCAAAAATAAACTTCCCCGCCCCCACCCTAAGCCCTTAATAAAAAGAAATCCCCCAAACCCCCCACTTCTGCCCATAAAAAAAACTAGCCACCCCTAAATACCCAAACCCCCCACCCCTGCCCCTTAAAAACAAAATAGCCCACCTGAACCTCCACCCACTCCAATCATTTAATCCACCCCACTCCCCTGCCTCAGCCACACTTACCTCACCACATCCACCGTGTCCTTTCCCGAACAATGTGTGGCTTTTTCTGTGTCTTAACCATGTGTATGCGTGGTGTGGCACATGCGTGGTTAAAGTACATAAAAACAAGCCATGCGTTGGGAAACGTCTGTGTTGCTTGCAACGCTTTGTTAAGGACGTCTCCCCTTCCAGACACTTCACATTAGACACTCACCAGTGTCCTTATTCTCCGGCTACCAAGCTGAAGGGGATTTTTTATTTCTTTTTCTTCAAGTTCCATGGTGGTATTTTGTTTTGGCATGTTTCTGTTACTTGTCACTTTTTCTTTGGTGTCTGCATGCGATCTTTTTGTTTTATTTCTGTTGCTTCGTGCTCTGTCACTGTTTCTTGTCATTGTTTATTTGTTACATTAGTGAAGGAAACATTAATTTTTGGTAGGCACATGGAGATTGAGGGCCTCATTACAACCTTGGCAAGTTGTAACCGCCGTGCCCATTCTGACATCCCCGGACAACAGAGTTTCTGCCCGCTGGCCCAGCGGGGATGTGGGGCGCAACATGGGAGCCGGCTCCAAATGGAGCCGGCGGTGTTGCGGCTGTGCGTCATGTGCAGCTGCACCCGTCGTGCTTTTCACTGTCTGCAGTGAAAAGCAGTGTGGGGCTGTGCCTGGGGGCACCTGCACTGCCCATGCCAATGGCATGGGCAGAGCAGGGGCCCCCAGGGGCCCTGCGACTCCCCTATCCGCCCGCCGGTCCATGGTGGTTCCTACCGCCATGGACAGGCTTGCGGGAAGGGGACTCGTAATCCCCTGGCAGCGCTGCAAGCAGGGCTGCCCTGGCGGATTACAACTGCTAGGACCACCGTGGTGGAAAACCGCCTGTCTCAGTGGTGCGACCACGGCGCATCCACCGCGGTCGAAATAGGCAAGAATGCACCGCCAGGCTGTTGGCGGTGCAATCGACAAAACAGCCCTGGCGGGCCTTGGACCGCTAGGGTTCTAATGAGGGCCTAAGTGATTTGCCCAGAATCACAGGATGTTAAGCCGACACCAAGACTCGAACCTTGTTTCTCAGCTCCAAAGTCTGCAGCTCAAGGTATTAGGCCACATCCTCTCCCCTAGGGTTTGCATGCAACAGGCCTACAATTACTGTGATTAAACAATGATTTGGAGCGGGCTGCTTTGACTAAATTTTTCATCTATTTCTGCAGCCTGTGTTATTGCACACACTATTGCCGATTGTTTTGCACTTTGAGTGCTGATGGCGCTTTGTTCTTGAATATCTCTGTACCTCTACCTCTAACTCTCTCTACCCCTCCCTACCTCTACACCTACCTCTACCGCTACACCTACCTTTACCTTGCTCTACCTCTACCTCTACCTACACCTACCTCTACCTCTACCTACACCTACATCCTACCTCTACCTACACATGCCTCTACCTACACCTACCTCTACCTACAACTACCACTACCTACACCTACATCTACCTACCTCTACATACACCTACCTCTACCTACACTTACCTCTACCTCTACCTACACCTGCTTCTCCCTACCTCTACCTTTACCTACTTAAACCTCTACCTACCTGTACCAACACCTACCTCTACCTACCTCTACCTACACCTACCTCTAATTCTACCTACAGTTACCTCTACCTACACCTAACTCTCCCTACTCCTACCTCTACCAAGCTCTACCTACACCTACCTCTACCTACACCTACACTTACTTATACCTACACCTACCTCTACCTACACCCATCAACACCTACACCTACCTCTACTGACACTGACCTCTACCTACACCTACCTCTACCTTTACCTACACCCACCTCTATCTACTCCTCCCCAGCCCTGACACCTTATTCCAAAGGAAGAGGGTGTAACACCCTCTCTCTGAGGAAGTCCTTTGTTCTGCCTTCATGGGCCAAGCCTGGCTGGACCCCAAGAGGGCAGAAACCTGTCTGAGGGGTTGGCAGCAGCAGCAGCTGCAGTGAAACCCTGGGAAAGGCAGTTTGGCAGTACCTGGGTCTGTGCTAGAGACCCGGGGAATCATGGGATTGTCTCCCCAATACCAGGATGGCATTGGTGGGGCAATTCCATTATCTTAGACATGTTACATGGCCATATTCGGAGTTACCATTGTGAAGCTATACATAGGTAGTGACCTATGTATAGTGCACGCGTGTAATGGTGTACCCGCACTCACAAAGTCCGGGGAATTGGCCCTGAACAATGTGGGGGCACCTTGGCTAGTGCCAGGGTGCCCACACACTAAGTAACTTAGCACCCAACCTTTACCAGGTAAAGGTTAGACCTATAGGTGACTTATAAGTTACTTAAGTGCAGTGTAAAATGACTGTAAAAAAAAAAAAATTAACACTTGTATAGCGCACTACTTACCCGTTAGGGTCTCAAGGCGCTGTACTCATACCACTTTGGAACCCCTCCTGGCTTTTCCCTGTGAGGCACCCACTCCTGAGCACCCCCAGGGTGAAGCCAGGCATCCAAGCGCTGTTGGGGCCATTGTGGAGATTAAGCAAGCTATTGCCCAGAGTTGCAGAGTGGGACCCATGAATTAGATTAGGCACCGAGGCGAGAATTATCTGGTCAAGGGGCATTGAGCCCAAGACCTGCCGAAGCAGGACTTGAACCCTGGTCTTGAGCCAGATCTCTGCTTCAGGGTCTGCCGCACTAACCATTGAGCCACACTTCTCCACTGTGAAATAACATGGACGTTATTTCACTCAGGCTGCAGTGGCAGGCCTGTGTAAGAATTGTCAGAGCTCCCTATGGGTGGCAAAAGAAATGCTGCAGCCCATAGGGATCTCCTGGAACCCCAATACCCTGGGTACCTCAGTACCATATACTAGGGAATTATAAGGGTGTTCCAGTAAGCCAATGTAAATTGGTAAAATTGGTCACTAGCCTGTTAGTGACAATTTGGAAAGGAATGAGAGAGCATAACCACTGAGGTTCTGATTAGCAGAGCCTCAGTGAGGCAGTTAGTCATAACACAGGTAACACATACAGGGCACACTTATGAGCACTGGGGCCCTGGCTGGCAGGGTCCCAGTGACACATACAACTAAAACAACATATATACAGTGAAATATGGGGGTAACATGCCAGGCAAGATGGTACTTTCCTACACAACCCCCCCCCCCCCCCCCCCAAACGAAGGACAATAAGACTAGCCATGACCTGATGAGTCTTCATTGTCTAAGTGGAAATATCTGGAGAGTCCATCTGCATTGGAGTGGGTACTCCCAGGTCTATGTTCCACTGTATAATCCATTCCCTGTAGGGATATGGACCACCTCAATAATTTAGGGTTTTCACCTTTCATTTGTTTTAGCCAAAGTAGAGGTTTGTGGTCTGTCTGAACAATGAAGTGAGTGCCAAACAGGTATGGCCTCAACTTCTTCAGTGCCCAGACCACAGCAAAGGCCTCCCTCTCTATGGCAGACCAACGCTTTTCTCTAGGGGTCAACCTCCTGCTGCCACCAATGTAGGAGGCTGGACTGGCTTGTAGTGAGTACCAAGGGGTACTTACACCTTGCACCAGGCCCAGGTATCCCTTATTAGTGTATAGGGGTGTCTAGCAGCTTAGGCTGATAGAAAAGGTAGCTTAGCAGAGCAGCTTAGGCTGAACTAGGAGACGAGTGAAGCTCCTACAGTACCACTAGTGTCATATGCACAATATCATAAGAAAACACAATACACAGATATACTAAAAATAAAGGTACTTTATTTTTTATGACAATATGCCAAAGTATCTCAGTGAGTACCCTCAGTATGAGGATAGCAAATATACACAAGATATATGTACACAATACCAAAATATGCAGTAATAGCAATAGAAAACAGTGCAAACAATGTATAGTCACAATAGAATGCAATGGGGGCACATAGGGATAGGGGCAACACAAACCATATACTCTAGAAGTGGAATGCGAACCACGAATGGACCCCAAACCTATGTGACCTTGTAGAGGGTCACTGGGACTGTAAGAAAACAGTGAGGGTTAGAAAAATAGCCCACCCCAAGACCCTGAAAAGTGGGTGCAAAGTGCACCTAAGTTCCCCAAAGAGCACAGAAGTCGTGATAGGGGAATTCTGCAGGAAAGACCAACACCAGCAGTGCAACAACGATGAATTTCCAGACGAGAGTACCTGTGGAATAAGGGGACCAAGTCCAAAAGTCACGATCAAGTCGGGAGTGGGCAGATGCCCAGGAAATGCCAGCTGTGGATGCAAAGAAGCTGCCACTGGATGGTAGAAGCTGAGGATTCTGCATGAACAACAAGGGCTAGAAACTTCCCCTTTGGAGGATGGATGTCCCACGTCGTGAAGAGTCGTGCAGAAGTCTTTTCCCGCAGAAAAACTGCAAACAAGCCTTGCTAGCTGCAAGGGTCACGGTTAGGGTTTTTGGATGCTGCTGTGGGCCAGGAGGGACCAGGATGTCGCCAATTGCGTGAGGAGACAGAGGGGGCGCCCAGCAAGAGAAGGAGCCCACTCAGAAGCAAGCAGCACCTGCAGAAGTGCCGGAACAGGCACTACAAAGTGGAGTGAATCGGTGCTCACCCGAAGTTGCACAAGAGAGTCCCACGCCGCCAGAGGACAACTCAGGAGGTCGTGCAATGCAGGTTAGAGTGCCGGGGACCCAGGCTTGGATGTGCACGAAGGAAATACTCGGTGAGTGCACAGGAGCCGGAGTAGCTGCAAAACACACGGTTCCCAGCAATGCAACCTGGCGTGGGGAGGCAAGGACTTACCTCCACAAAACTTGGACTGAAGAGTCACTGGACTGTGGGAGTCACTTGGACAGAGTTGCTGAGTTCAAGGGACCTCGCTCGTTGTGCTGAGAGGAGACCCAGAGGACCGGTGATGCAGTTCTTTGGTGCCTGCGGTTGCAGGGGGAAGATTCTGTCGACCCATGGGAGATTTCTTCGGAGCTTCTAGTGCAGAGAGGAGGCAGACTACCCCCACAGCATGCACCACCAGGAAAACAGTCGAGAAGGCGGCAGGATCAGCGTTACAGTGTCGCAGTAGTCGTCTTTGCTACTTTATTGCAGTTTTGCAGGCTTCCAGCGCGGTCAGCAGTCGATTACTTGGCAGAAGGTGAAGAGAGAGATGCAGAGGAACTCTGATGAGCTCTTGCATTCGTTATCTAAGGAATTCCCCAGAGCAGAGACCCTAAATAGCCAGAAAAGGAGGTTTGGCTACCTAGGAGAGAGGATAGGCTAGCAACACCTGAAGGAGCCTATCAGAAGGAGTCTCTGACGTCACCTGCGGGTCCTGGCCACTCAGAGCAGTCCAGTGTGCCAGTAGCACCTCTGTTTCCAAGATGGCAGAGGTCTGGAGCACACTGGAGGAGCTCTGGGCACCTCCCAGGGGAGGTGCAGGTCAGGGGAGTGGTCACTCCCCTTTCCTTTGTCCAGTTTCGCGCCAGAGCAGGGCTGAGGGATCCCTGAACCGGTGTAGACTGGCTTATGCAGAGATGGGCACCATCTGTGCCCATCAAAGCATTTCCAGAGGCTGGGGGAGGCTACTCCTCCCCAGCCCTGACACCTTATTCCAAAGGGAGAGGGTGTAAGACCCTCTCTCTGAGGAAGTCCTTTGTTCTGCCTTCCTGGGCTAAGCCTGGCTGGACCCCAGGAGGGCAGAAACCTGTCTGAGGGGTTGGCAGCAGCTGCAGTGAAACCCCGGGAAAGGCAGTTTGGCAGTATCCGGGTCTGTGCTAGAGACCCGGGGAATCATGGGATTGTCTCCCCAATAACAGGATGGCATTGGTGGGGCAATTCCATGATCTTAGACATGTTACATGGCCATATTCGGAGTTACCATTGTGAAGCTATACATAGGTAGTGACCTATGTATAGTGCACGCGTGTAATGGTGTCCCCGCACTCACAAAGTCCGGGGAATTGGCCCTGAACAATGTGGGGGCACCTTGGCTAGTGCCAGGGTGCCCACACACTAAGTAACTTAGCACCCAACCTTTACCAGGTAAAGGTTAGACCTATAGGTGACTTATAAGTTACTTAAGTGCAGTGTAAAATGGCTGTGAAATAACGTGGACGTTATTTCACTCAGGCTGCAGTGGCAGGCCTGTGTTAGAATTGTCAGAGCTCCCTATGGGTGGCAAAAGAAATGCTGCAGCCCATAGGGATCTCCTGGAACCCCAATACCCTGTGTACCTCAGTACCATATACTAGGGAATTATAAGGGTGTTCCAGTAAGCCAATGTAAATTGGTAAAATTGGTCACTAGCCTGTTAGTGACAATTTGGAAAGAAATGAGAGAGCATAACCACTGAGGTTCTGATTAGCAGAGCCTCAGTGAGACAGTTAGTCATAACACAGGTAACACATACAGGGCACACTTATGAGCACTGGGGCCCTGGCTGGCAGGGTCCCAGTGACACATACAACTAAAACAACATATATACAGTGAAATATGGGGGTAACATGCCAGGCAAGATGGTACTTTCCTACAACAGGCTCCACAGCTGCCACAAGACCTCCAGCTGGACAATCCTCCTGCAGAAAAGGCACCTGTCGTCCAAAGCCAGGTTGTGCAGCATACAGCAGGCCAAGATGATCTGGCACACCTTCTTTGGTGAGTAGTAGAGAGAACCACCTGTCATATGCAGGCACCGGAACCTGGCCTTCAGGAGGCCGAAGGTTCTTTCTATAACCCTCCTAGTTCACCCATGTGCCTCATTGTAGCGTTCCTCTGCCCTTGTCCTGGGATTTCTCAATGGGGTCTGTAGCCATGAAAGGTTTGGGTAACCAGAGTCACCTGAAAATATTGAGGGACAACTGTTAGACACACACTAACCCGTAGGGACAACCCCAGACCCAGACAACTATTCACAGGGTATACGGTCCTTGTCCTCACCTATTAGCCAAACACGGTGCCTCTGGAGTTGCCCCATCACATAAGGGATGCTGCTATTCCTCAGAATGTAAGCATCATTCACTGAGCCAGGTAACTTGCCATTCACATGGGAGATGTACTGGTCTGCCAAACACACCATCTGCACATTCATCGAATGGTAGCTCTTCCGGTTTCTGTACACCTGTTCACTCCTGCGGGGGTGTACCAAGGCCACATGTGTCCCATCAATGGCACCTATGATGTTGGGAATATGTCCCAGGGCACAGAAGTCACCTTTCACTGTAGGCAAATCCTCCACCTGAGGGAAAACGATGTAGCTGCGCATGTGTTTTCATCAGGGCAGACAACACTCTGGACAACACGTTAGAGAACTTTGGCTGGGACATCCCTGATGCAATGGCCACTGTAGTTTGAAAAGACCCACTTGCCAGGAAATGGAGTACTGACAGGACCTGCACTAGAGAGGGTATCCCTGTGGGATGGCAGATAGCTGACATCAGGTCTGGCTCCAACTGGGCACACAGTTCATGGATTTTCGCACAATCAAGTCTGTAGGTGACTATTACGTGTCTCTCTTCCATTGTCGACAGGTCCACCAGTGGTCTGTACACCGGAGGATGCCGCCATCTAATCATCTGCCCCAGCGGACGTGCCCTATGGACGAGAACAGCGAGCAGAGAGTCAGCCAACACTGAGGTATTACAAAATGTCATTTGCACACATTTATTAATCCGCAATGTGCCTGTTACTGTGTTATTATTAATGCCATATGGCACCCTGAAATGGCGGCGGCTGCCTGACCTGTAAGGTGGGACAAGGGGATATGAGGTAACTGCGCTGGCGTTCAACACCGTCACGGTAGGCGGTCGAATACCAGGCGCAATGCTGCATTGGTTAGCATTGGACCCTATGGGTCCCCGGAGCCAATGACGATGTATGCCGGCGGTGACGGTATGCACTGCCGGGGGCGTGACCGCCATTTTCTGTCTGTTCACTCACTTGATACCTGACCGTCGACAGGAGAGGACCTACACTGCAAGTGCTGCTGTGACCTGGGTCTGGAAGCGACCATGGCTCATGTGTCTGGGGAAAGGGCCCCTACCTTCACTTCAGAGGAGTTGGAGAAGTTAGTGGATGGGGTCCTCCCCCATTACACGCTACTCTACGGTCCTCCAGACAAACAGGTGAGTACACTCTGAGCATGCTGCATGGGCAATGCCTGTTTGGAGTGGTGTGGATGGAAGATACATGGGAGACTGAGGCCTGCATGTGCGGACGGTGAGTGTATGTGCGTCAGGGCAAGGGTGGGAACGTGGGCCAATGAGTATGACAGTCCGGACGGGTAAAGATTATCCTTTTCCCCTGTACTATTCCTCTAGGTCAGCGCCCACCAGAAGAAGGATATTTGGTGTGCCATCTCGAAGGACGTCGGGACCCTGGGGGTCCACCACAGACGGAGCACCCACTGCTGGAAAAGATGGCAGGACATCGCCGCTGGAGCAAGAAAGTGGCGGAGACCCAGCTGGGGATTGCCTCCCAATGTGGGAGGGGTGCCTGTCGCACCATGACCCCCCGGATTTTCCGGATCCTGGCGGTGGCGTATCCTGAGTTGGATGGGCACTTGAGGCATCCCAGCAGCCACAAGGGGGTGAGTACAGTCACAATCATCTGACTCAGCACGCATTACGAGGTGTCTGGGTAGGGCAGGTGGCCAGTGGGTTCCCCTAGGCAAGGGCGAGCTTGGTAGGCAAGGTCCCTTGTGAGGCAGGCTCAGTGGCACCCCCAACCCCACTAGTGGTTAGTGCCATCTACACCTAGTCAGGCTCCTGTGACTTCCATGTGTGCAGCAAGTGGGCATAGGCCTTGTACCCCATGGCCCTGTGAATAATCTAGCAACTATAAGTGCATTGCATAGTCCAAAGGTCTGCTGTGTCTGTAGTGTCTGCCAACGGTAGTGGTGTTGCATGCACTGAACAGGCCTTTTGTGGTCTCCCTGTTCTTGTGTGCAATAGCATCATCAGGCAGAAGAGCAGTGGCACCGGAGCAGGAGGGAGCTGCATCCCACTTGGCCCTGGAGGGCGAAACAATGGAGTCTGAAGCCACCAGTGGGACGGAGGGCGAGGGGAGCTCCACGGCAGGGACAGGAGGTGACAGCAGTGACAGCAACTCCTCCTCTGATAGAAGCTAACTTGCGGTGGCAGGCCCCTCTGTGCCCCCTGCATCAACAGATACAGCCGCCACCCCCCAAACCAGCACCGCCCTCCCAGCAGCCCCTCAGCGTGTGTCCCGTGCCCGCTCACCCAGGAGGGTGGGCATCTCCTTCGCCCCAGGAACCTCAGGCCCTGCCCCAGTCAGCCCTGCTGCCCTCAGTGAGGAGGCTATTGACCTCCTGAGATCCCTCACTGTTGGGCAGTCTACCATTCTGAATGCCATCCAGGTGTTGAGAGGCATTTGCAACAAACAAATGCATACCTGGAGGGAATTCATTCTGGCCAGGCAGCCCAACAGAGAGCATTTCAGGCTCTGGCCTCCCTGTGTCCAGCCTCCCCCTCCAACTTCCTCCACCCAGACCCAATCCTCTGTAACTCAGCCTATCCCAAGCACACCATCAGACCAGCATGCACCCACACCAACACACAAAAGTGGCTCAGGCAAACATAAGCACCACACATCCCACAGGCACTCACACAAGCAACATACCCATGCAGACATACCAACATCCACTGCCTCCACTGTGTCCTCCTCCTCCACGACTCCCTCCTCCCTCCCAGTCTCATCTCCACTCATACCTGCATGCACCACATCTTCAGCCACTACCTCCATCACCAGCACGCCCATCACCACACACCGCTCATGTGCACTCACCACCCCCACTACCATTCACACATCCCCTGTGTCCTCTACCAGTGTGTCTGTGAGCCCTCCTCCCAAACTACACAAAGGCAGGCACACACCCACCCAACAGCCATTCACCTCACAACAGCCTCCAACCCATGCACCTTCACCCAAATTCAGCAGACGTACACCTCCTACAACCACTACCTATTCCTCCACTCCCAAACCCCCTCCATCTTCCCGTCCCAGTGTGTCTAAAAAACTTTTCACTGCTAATATTGACCCCTTCCCTACACCTCCCCCCCCGTCCGTCCCCTAGGGCCAGGCTTTCCAGGTCCCAACCCAGCACCTCAGCCACCAAATCCCCAGGCACAGTGGTGCCAGCAACTGCGGGCTATAGGAGTGCATCAACCATCAGGGCTGCCAGTGTGCCACGGAGCGAGGGCAAGGACATTCCTCCACCTGCAAAACTAAAAAAGTTGCCCACAACCCGGAGGGAGAGCAGAAAACACCTGCCACCAAGGGCTCAGGGAAAAAGAAAGGGATAGTGGCAAGACAGCTGAGCCACCATCCAGGGTGGGGAAGGGCCAGAAACTGAAGGGCAGGTCAGGAGGGGGCATGGTGGCACCGACTGAGGGACCAGTGTCACACCTTCTGTCCACGTCGACGCCAACCTGTATGGTGGAGAAGACCGCCACCTGCACCACCACCTGCACCGCCACCAGCACCGCCGCCACAGAGCCCGCCGCCAGCACCACTGTCATTGAGCCCGCCACCAGCACCGCCATCACAGAGCCCACCGTCAGCACCGCCTCCATAGTGCCCGCAGCCAGCACCGCCGCAACTGACACCGCTGCAAGCACCGCCGCGACTGACACCGCCGCAAGCACCGCTAGCGGCCCTGCGACATCCTGAGCCAGTGGCACAACCGCAGATATGGCTGCCATCCACAGTGGTAATTCGTCCGATGAAGCACTCTGGGCGCCAAGCCCCCTCCAGAACCAGTGGAGTTTCACATCCACTACCTCATTCCTTGGCAGGATGAAGCACGCTGGGCACAAAGCCCCCTCCAGAACCAGTGGAGTATCACATCCACTACCTCAGTCCTTAGCAGGATGAAGCATTCTGGGCACAAATCCCCCTCCAGAACAAGTGGAGAAAGGCATCCACTACCTCTGTCCTTGGCAGGATGAAGCACTCTGGGCACAAAACCCCCTCCAGAACCAGTGGAGAAAGGCATCCACTACCTCTGTCCTTGGCAGGATGAAGCACTCTGGGCACAAAGCCCCCTCCAGAACCAGTGGAGTATCACATCCACTACCTCAGCCCTTGGCAGGATGAAGCACTCTGGGCGCAAAGCCCACTCCAGAACCATTGGAGAAAGGCATCCACTTGTGATACTGTGGCTTTGCACTCCCCAGGATAAAGCAGTAGGCAACCCACCCACTGAAAAAACTTGAGAGACTGTGGCTTTGCACTCCCCAGGATAAAGCAGTGGGCAAACCACCCACTGAAAAGACTTGAGAGACTGTAGCTTTGCACTCCCCAGGATAAAGCAGTGGGCAAACCACCCACTGAAAAGACTTGAGAGACTGTGGCTTTGCACTCCCCAGGATAAAGCAGTGGGCAACCCACCCACTTGAGAGAGTTGAGAGACTGTGACTTTGCACTCCCCAGGATACATCAATGGGCATCAAGCCCCCTTGTGGAGCAGTGGTGTTATGTGTTCATCAGGCTAAGGTGCCCGCCCTCCCCCTCTCCCTGAGGTGCCTGTTTATTTTCCATCTGATGCCCTCCAGTATTCTCTCCGTTTGGAGTCAGGTATCTAGTGTGGGCCTCACCCATGCATTTTGGGCCCAGTGGTCCACGGACAATGATTTGTGCACTATCCAGACTTTTGCAGTTGGTGTACATAATTGTATATACTGTATTTAGAGTTTTGAGTACTGGATTTTTATTGATTACAACCGTTCAAATCAACTCCTTTTGTCCTTGCGTTATTCAAGTGGGTTGGGGGGTGTATATGTAATGTTGCAGCAGGTATTTGTGTGTATGGTGTTGTGGGTGAGGGTGAGGGTGGGAGTGTTGCGTGTTGCGTGTGTGTGTCACTCTCTTTTCCCTTCCCCCCTCCCCTGTGTTGTAGGTGCAGTACTCACTGTGGTCATCGCCGCTGTCTCTGGAGCGCCTGATAGAGGAGCAGGAAGACCATCGCCGGCAGGATCTGCAGTTCTGGCTCCATGGCGTCCTGGTTCCTCGTGGGGTGTGGAGAGGTGAGTAATTTCCCCTTCTGTGTACTGTTTCCGCCGTGTTTTTGTTCAAATTGGTTCCACCCCAGAAAAGGTGGCGGATTGGCATCTTGTGATAGGGTGGGCAGTACATTGTCTTCTGCCTGTCTGTTGGCGGTTACCGCCGCGCTGTTTGTTTGTACCGCCATGGTGGTCAGAGTGTTAAAGTGGCTGTCTATGTTGGCAGTTTCCGCCGTGGTCGTAATCCCAATTTCTTTCCGCCGACCTGTTGGCGGTATTACTGCCGCTTTAACACCGACCGCCAGGGTTGTAATGAGGGCCTATGTCCCCATATCAAATGTCTCCTCTGATGTGTCATCAGGAAAAAGCTTGACATCTGACTCTGACAGCAGCTCTTACCAGGCCACCTGGCAAAGTAGAGAGAGAATGGGTTCTCAGCAGACTCGCTGAAACCAACCACCAATGATGAGTCCATTTCCCCCCATGGATAGCCAATCATGGGGCTGGACACCGCTTTGTGGGCCACCTCCCTAATACAGCACACCCATGTACCCCCCACTGCCAGCTCTTTGGACATATGCTAACATTCCTTTTTTAGAAAGAGGCTGGGGAAGGGGCAGAGGAAAGGGGTGAGTTGACAAACCAGAGAGGAAACACACAAGTCCAATCTAATGACACAGAATGCTCCCAGCACAAGCAAGACATGACAACTAGGCAGAACATTGTTATGAACCTGAGTGACTAGAGACTAGTTGAAGTACAAATATCTGCATTAAACAAAGGACTAGCTTTTGTTCCAACCCGAAGAAATTCACATTTTCCGTTTAAGAACTGAAATATATGAATTCTTCCAGAAAATGAGACTCAAAACATTCTTCTTGGAACATCCTACGGATAACACTGACTAATGTAAAAACGCTGTCCTCGCCCTAAGTCTACTTTCTTCCCCCGACTAATCTCATGCCACCAGAGGTATTGGTCTTTGACAAATCTGTGAGCCGTGGGATTGACAACCTACAAAATACACAACAGAAAAATGTTCATAACACTAGCACAAAGGAAATGGCTGCCCTACACTGCCTAGCATCAGACAAAGATATTGTCGTAAAACCAGTGGAAAAAGGTGGGGCTCCAATCATCATGTCACTAGAGATGTACAGCGGTGAATGGCAACGACTGCTGAAGGATTCCTGTGATTGTAAAAAGCTAGCATAAGACCCAACCCTTGAGATTCAGGGAGAGATTGCCTTCCTGGTCTCTAAGGACTGTAAAAATGAAAGGATTACGAAACACGAAGCAGCATTTTTGGTTCAAAGCAGTCCAAAAACACCATATTTCTACATACGCACTAAAATTCACAAAAGAAAAATTCCTCCCCCTAGCAGACCAATTGTCTCGGGGATAGGGTCTGTTTTGGAACCATTGTCACAGTTTTGTGGCATTTTCCTCCAACCTTTTGTTAAAAAGAGATCAACTTAACTACAAAATACAAAAAATGTCCTGAAACTCTTACAGGGAATACACTTTAAAATAGAAACAGAATTACCCATCAACTTGGATGTAGAATCCCTATACACCAGTATACCTCAAGAAGCTACCCTTGGAGTTATAGATGAATCCCTTAAGAACACTAAATGGGAGTCAATTACTCCTCCTGAGTTCATACTAGATTAAGCCCATTTGGCATTGACTAGAAATTATTTCGAATTCAAGAAGGAATTCTTTCAGCAGGTGCATGGGACATCAATGGGTAGTACATTTGCCCAAAGTCTGGCATGTCTCTAAGTCGACTCCTTTGAGACAGAGTACGTGTTTCACCCCTCTCACCTGTTCTTGAAACAAATCATGGTTTGGAAGCATTACATTGATGACATACTACTCATATGGTCGGGAACACGGAGTGAGGTATTGGTGTTCACGGATGGTTAAACGCTCTCAGTCGATACCTACAGTTTATCATAACCATATGGGACATGCCTTACCTGGATCTTCTTATTCAAGAAAAAATTGGACTCTTAGAAACACAAGTTTATCACAAACCAACAGACAGGAACAACGTACTCCAGTTTGAGAGTTTCCATCCACAAGCCCTGAAAGGGAATCCACTTATAGGCCAGTTTCTGTGACTGAGACAGAACTGCTCCAACCTAGCAGACTACAATCAACATGCTGAAAGATTGTCCAACAAACTATCTGAAAGAACTACCCTAATCACCTAATAAGCAGAGCTGATAAGATGACATGTTACAATAACTGGGAACAATTGTTGGAGGCCTTTTAAAAACCTAAAGAGGAAAGTCTCATTTGTGTCTCTTCTTTAAATCCTTTCTCTAACGAAATGCAAAAGATCAATAAGGACAAATGGAAACTACTTACCTCGGGGGTACTCCCCTTCTTGCAGCCATTACATGCCTTTAGGAAGGCTAAAAGCATCCGAGTCATGATTGTCCACACATCCTCGAGATAAGGTAACCACAGTTGCACAATCAACATTATGGCCCTTATCTCCAGCATCAGGCCACTTCACATGTGGGAAATGTAGCGAGTGTAAATTCACCAAAAAGACAGCAAACCTAGAGTTGGGTCTATCAACACTGTGGGATTTGAGGTCACTTACTAATTGCAATAGCAACAATGTGATCTACGTCATCTTCTGTCCTTGCCAACTGAAGTACACTGGCATGATGACAAGAAGGGTGGGAACCCAGATTTGTGAACATAGGAGTACTATACAATGCAGACGTGACTCGACAAAGTTCCCAGCCACTACATCATGCAAAAACAAAGCACAGACGACATGGGGTGGTATGTCATTGATAAACTAAGACAAACCAATGCAGACATGGACCAACTCCTCCTGCAATATGAACAGAGATGGGTGTGGTGTCTGCAGACATACACACATGGGTTACACAATGAGATACAATGCTCATTGTCAAGGAAGTAAGTCATCCACTATATTCGATTTGCAGAAGTTACAACTATCTCTTGTTTAATCAATGACCAAACAAGTAACACCAGGGTGACAACGGAGACATAGACTGAGTACTTTGGGCAGTGTACAGTGACTTGCCACTACCATTTTGAATCTTGGGTCGGCAGTCATATACCCATGGGTTCTTAGGATGAGTTATAAAGGTTATTGGCACAGAAGTAAGTCATCCACTAGACTTGATCCCTGGAAGAATTACAACTATCTCCTGTATAACCAATCATCGAATATGTAACATCAGGGTGACAACGCACACTAGGGTCCCATAATAGGGGTCAGGGATGTGGTACCACCACGCGTTTGTACCGTGGAAGAGCCCATGACACATTAAGCATTGAACAAGGAAGGGACTCTATGTTCCATCAGCCCCCAAGATGTGGCTGCAAACTGAAGACGTGGCCATTGCACACTGGCCCGATACCTGGTCAGTGCACACGTGCATTAGGAACTCCATTCCCCAACAGCCGCTGTGCATGAGAGCATGCTGATGATGCCACTGTGGCACTCCGGCCTGATATGCTGCCAGCGTGCTGGTAGGTGTTTCTTATGGATGTTGTTCCCCGTCTGCATTCTCAGACAAGCGGATGGGGGAGCCTGAACTAAGTGCCGAATCATGATTCACCCTTTGCGAAGTAAGTATGGGGGGCATGAGGACCAGACTTCGGTGGGATTACCTGCAGAAGGCATGCCTTACATACTGCCATGTTGCCATCAAGAGGTAGCAGGCTGTTACCAGTAATGTTATTCTTTCGTGGATTACGGGGGGCAGAATGTGTTGCCGCTCTTCCTGCACAATATATTGTGATGAGTCGATTTGCTTAGCTTATTGAGATCAGTAAATGGACACAGGGGAGCCATACGCCCTATAGTTTTCTTCCCTACCTGGGGAAATTGACCTGGTGCATCAGGTTATAACGAGAACCCTTTGGGCAGACACAATTGTATATTATGAAACATTGAGTTCTATTCATTGGGGTGAGACAATTGTGTATTATGAAGCATTGAGTTCCTTTCTCCACTAGCTTGAAGAGTAGATGTACAGGTGATAAGTGGTATCTGTGTCCACCCTCTGAATTTTTCATTCTCTCCGCAGTGTGTGACTACAAGCGTCATCATCCCCATCCTCTGACCAGAAGCCCTTATCCCTAAAGTTTTAGGTAAGAGAGGGTGTATCCCTAAAAGTTTAGGTTATGAGTGTGTACTTATGAATGCCGCTATATTTGTGAGTATAAGGACCTGCTTGTTTATACAATCTGTCATCTGTGTTTGCACTGACTTGCAGTGTTATATCATGAGGCATGTTCACGGAATAAGTCTCCAGTGCATGCTAGTAATAGAGCATTTTTCTCTGAAAGTGCTCTTGTAGTTTGTTTTGTTTCCTTCTGTGTATTGGTAACTTCAGCTCATAACTGTCACTCAGGTAGGCCTTGAGTGGTTGGATATTGAATGTTTTTTCCATTAGCAGGATAGAATAGGGCCCACCTCATTGATGTATGACTAGAGATCCATGGTCTTGAATAATGCCCCTGGCCAATTGTGGCTCATTGTGAGGGCAGAAACATGTTGGCTTTGTTTTATGATGGGGTGAGTCATTACACCCAGATTTACTGTCAATTCATGTTTTAACCTACTAACAGATAACACAATTAAAGGTGTATCAACACTGGTGGTCTGTTTCGTATCTTTAAATTCTAATGGACAATTGTTTTATCCAAAATAACTTTATCTAAGGACTACATCTGGGTACATTTCACTGTGAGGTCGAGTCCTTCCTGGAGGCATTGTCCTACCAGGGTGGGGACAGGTGGCCTATGATGGAGCATGACACTAATATGTGTGTGAGACCACCTGTTCTATGAAGATGAATTCCTAACACAGGCCCCAACATTATAGTCTTTAACAAGAACCCCAGATAATACTGACAGGCTCACAACCAAAGTGGTTGCCACTGACGGATTTATCTTATTTCCTCCACACCCTTTGTGTGTACTGTTGTGATTATGGGAGAAAGTGTGGAAGGGTGACCTCTCACCTCTCTGTCTGTAATAAGGGGTTTGGGGTCCAGTATTATACCCAGTTGAGCCTCTGAAATCCACAAGGGCACTGTCCCTCCTTCAATGGATCCAGACACTCTACAGGGGGTTATGCAGCTCTTTGTTTGGGGACAGGTACAGCCCTGTTCAGGTGCAAGTGTCAGCTCCTTCCTCTAATTCAGCCTAGGAAGACCCACCATCCTGGTGATGGGCCACCTCAGCTCCCTTTGTGTGTGACTGTCTAGAGGGAGTGCAAAAAGCCCAGCTGTCACCCACTCCAGATGTTTACTCAGAGACAGGCAGAGGCACAGAATGGTTAAAGTAAGCCAACTTTCTAAAAGTGCCATTTGCAGACTTACAATTTAAAATACAACTTCACCGTAAGTCGTGGTTTTAAATTGTGAGGTCAGAGACACTAAACTTGAAAATTCTATCTTTTCCCAATTGGAAATTACACTTAAAAGCTATCAGAATGTAATCCCAATCTTAACGTAAGAGAGATAGGCCTTTCAGTAGTGAAAAATTAATTTAAAAGTTTTTCATTATCAGGACATGTTAAACCGAAAAGTGCATGTCCAACCTTTTAAATATACCTCTCCCTGCCTTTGGGGTTAGCTAGGGTCTATCTTAGGGATGACCTACATGTACTAAAAAGAGAGACTTAGGCCTGACAAGTGGGTTCACTTGGCAGGTTGAAATGGAAGTTTAAAACTGCACACACACAGGCTCTGCACAGTCAGGGCTGCAGGCTCACTAGTAGCATTTAATTAACAGGTCCTGGGCACCTATAATGCAATTTACTATGGACTGACAAGCAAATTCAATATGCCAAATGTGGATAAGCCAATACCACCATGCTTGGAGTACAGGGCACCTGCACTTTTGCACTGGTTAGCAGTGGTAAAGTGCTCACAATGTTAAAGCCAGCAAAAATGAGTCAGGGGAAACAACACCATGAATGCCAGTGCTAACAATATCCCAGACTTCCCTTCCCTTCCAGTTGATGAAAAGGGATGGCTAAAACTCCCTATAAGTATATTGTACACACAATTTTAGTAAAATCTAAAGGTCTTTGCTAACTCCAGACTTAAAAAATGACGACTGTTGCTTTATATAGGCAGTGCGCGTAGAGCACATCTCTTCATCTGGCTGCCAGGGGATTGCCACACAACTTATGTCAGAACACTAGCTCCTGGTGTGGTAGATATCACTTCCACTGTGGCTGTGAGGAAATACTGCCAAGGTTTAGATTATATCACAAATGGTACAAATATGACTGTAATCCAAAACTAGTGACATCAGACAGGGCAGATCTGTTGAAAGAGCACTGAAACTAAACTAAAGCACAGATGCAGCCCACAATTAAACCATTTATGAGGTACAGCACAGTTTTCCACATAAACTGTAACACAATATACTGAGGGCCCCACCACAAGCATAATCACTACCACTCAGGATGTAAGTGCACAAGAGAGGGGACATACCCTTCAATGTTTAGGGTAGTATAACCCCAGGAGGTGCCAACATCTTTAGTTGTTACACAACACACCTTAAATCTGCTGATGAAAAGACCTTTTTAGTATCCCTTGCAAGTCATCAAGACCCACATCATGATAGCGCCTCAAAATGGATTAAATGTGTGTGAGATAGTCAAGGTACTCACTAAAGATCATCTGTATGACCCACACTCAGTCAAACATAGACACAGCCATAGAAAGGGAGATGGTGTTTTTTTATTAAGAAGAGTTATCACAAATTGCAAAAGGTTTCGAAACACACACGATTGAGAAAGCAGAAGAATGCTCTGCAACCAGGGCCTAGGAAAAATCAGATAAAAATAAATGAAGACAGTGAGGACCACTGGTGGCACCACGTTCCCTAAGCATGCAACACCTGCAAAAGAGACAGCAATAGGCAGCATTACTGAGAAGCAGTTTGTATGGCAGGGTGTACGATGCTTCTGGCATAAGTGCATTTGAAATCATATGATGAGAGGCAGCATATTCTGTTACATAAGTAACTCACAATACACATGCATCCCAAAAGGATGTATAAAGAAGCATTCAAGGAAATGCAATCTATGTCTAGTCAGCTGTTTATACCATATGCTTGGTATAATACATACAACAATTAAAGCACAACACATGGTGAAGTTTTACTGCAGGTGCAATTGTGACTGACTGCATGCGCTACTAATTCATGACACAAAGACACACACACACAAACACACACACACACACAGGCACACCCACACACACACTGTAGCAAATAGTGCAGTGCATGGACACAGGACCAAATTATGTACATGGCAGCTTGAAACCAACAGATGCTGTCTGCGTGAAGGCCTATGGACGGTAAGAAATTGGATTAGTATTCTTTTGAGGGAGGCACCCACGGCAATTTAATAGACACAATCTTGCCGGACTTCAACACAATTCTTACAGAATCGCTTTTCAACCCTGGTAGCTCTGGCAGAAGCACCAACCAATTCCTCAGGGAGATGAGTGTTGAGATAATAATAATTTTAAAGTGATGAACACAGTATAATAACCCTTCCAAAAACTGTTTAGAAAACTAGAGAAAAAATGTATTAATATAAAGTAAACAAAACAATAAAAAATCTAAAAGGTGAATCACAGAGATACATTTTTTAACTTTTAAGGCAAAATTATACTAGAAAATATAAAGTACCAATGTAAAGCATTGGTTTGCAGTAGACTGGGCCACAGGCCCGATTTTAGGTTAACAGCGAAGGAGCAGAAGTTGAATTCACCAAGTGGGTTACTCCTGTCAAAGTATTTACCTTTGGACTTTATCTACTGTATGGAGGTCACAGTCTACTATCAGGGCAAGACACAAAGTTGAAGTCAGTGAGTGGCCCTCAATGACAGTGTCGATTTCCCTTGAAACCATTGTTATTGGCACCAAAAGCTCCAAATGGGACAAAGCTGGATTTTGTAGCTGCTGAGGTTGCTTCACCTCGGGATAGATTTGCCACATCCTCTAGTCCAAGGTTTTACCTTCAGACTCAGGGCCTGATTTAGAGTTTGGTGGAGGGGTTACTCCGTCACAATGATGACGGATATCCCGTCAGCTGAAATAAAATACCATAGGATATAATGGAATTTACATTGCGGAGAATGGGAAAACTGTCATCGTTGTGACAGAGTAACCCCTTCGCCAAACTCTAACTCAGGCCCTAAGTCACTTTTTTGTTTGCAAAGACCACCAGCGATGCAAGGTTGGAACCTGTGGCTGTGCAGGGCTCCACACGGCTGAATGCCTTCTTGCAACTCCTAACTGAACCAGTTCTCAAAGTGAGAAAAAAATTAAAGCACAACAAACCTAAGGCCTGATTTAAGAAAAGTGGCACTGCTCCCAGTGCAGCACCACTTTTTTTGCGCCCCTTAGTAACCCATAATGCCACTATGTGTGCTCCGTATCTAAGATACGACGCACCATGAAGGTAGTTAGGGAACTAGCATCAAAATTGTTGACACTAATCCTGCAAAGCCCATTGTAAACAATAGTGTGCCTCCTTTTAACACCTGCTCTGAGCTGGCATTAAAAGTGCCAAAACAAATGATGCAAAGACATCTCTTAGATTTCTTTGCACCATTTCTTCAGCCCTCCCTAATGGGGGAACATCCCCTTTGCATACATTATTGCTGGTGTAGGTGTAATGTGGCGCAAAGGGTTACAAAGTCGTGCAATGCATGCATTGTGCCACTTTCTAAATTTGGTGCAGCGATTTTGGCCTCATTGGGTCACATTAGTGTAAAAAAACAAATGATGCTAATGTGGCTCAAGGAGGCTCTAGGGGCTCCTAAATCTGCCCCCTAGTTTTCTTTCTACCATGGATGCACCCTGCTTAGCAATCCTTAGCACCTTGTCCCAGTTCTCTGGAGGAAGATTGACTAACTCCAATGTTTCTTCAAATGCTAGGAAAGTTCCTCCTGGTCACAGCAGCCCCCTGGTCCTCAGGACAGGCTTTCAAGTATCAGGTCTTACTCCAGTGCAGACATATGCATGTTTCAGTTCTCTGTATTCAGCTGATACCACTTCCTGAGGCATGCAAACAGGACATAATAGGTTTTCCCACATAACAAATGCATTTTTTAGTTTTGTGTGCCACTGACGTATTTTCAAACTACATCTGAGGCAAAGCACAGTGGTAATTCTAGCAGCCATATATTTTTGTCATTTATGTGGCTGGTTTAAATATGCACTGCAGCCCATGTATTACATTTAACTTCCATGCAAATGGTGCATTTTCTGCACTATCTATCATGGCATTCCAAGAAAGCTAAATAAGTCAATTGGGTGGGATGAGTTTTAACAGAATCATTGTAGGGGCACAGCACACACAATGTGGCATTGAAAATAAGTGCCACAATGCAGAGAGTTCAAACACCAGCAATATGGTGGAAAACATAGGGTAATCATGTAGAAAATGCTGATTTCCTTTCCTTAACACGCTGGTCTTAGCCTACAGCCAGGGGAGTATAATGTATCTCTTGAAGTAATTCCCCCCCTCAAGCAAAAAGGTGGGGACAATTCACCACTTCTGCATTGGCACTTGTCTATTGTGTGTCCTTCAGGTCCTACCAGTACACCTTAGTCAAGATCTGCTCTAGTCACTAACCCTATACATGCGTAATCTTTCTCCTCATCTGCATATCGTAGCTGTGATAAAACTAACCCTTGCCTAATCATAGATGTATCCAGGTATGTGAACAGTATCACCACAGCCAACCCAGTTATATAGCCTATTCTTTCTCCTTAGTCAGACCTCTGTCCCCAATCTGGGATCTGTTCAGACCACAAGACTACCAACAAGCAGAGCCAACTGATAACTGGCAGTTTACTGCACCAGGACATTGAGCATCCACTCAGAGGTGAACGTCCAAATCCATTGACTTGGGTAGGCTTCACATCTAGTTTTACGCCTCAGAATGAGTGACCAGTGTGGTCCTGGGGGCTATTTGGACACTATCCAGGACCTTTCTGAAAACCCAGCCGTGGGAAACCCACAAGTTTCAGTTCCAAGCCTTCTTGTCCAGAATGAGGCCTGGGACTCCATTATTGTCTGTCACCACTGGTCACACAGTGGTCCCTGAACGTTGCCTCGGACAGCAATGCATGCAACTCTTGGCATTCTTTCTCCTAGGAAAATTCTCTTTCCCTAATCCATTGACTAAGAAATCATGTTAAGGAACCTTGGGCTTTCTAGCACCTTTGGACAGCCTCAAGCTGCATACATCCTCCTTCCGCTCACACTTCCACCATCTCAAGGGCAACAACCTGAGACTAGCACTACAAGTCAGGGTCTGTTCTGTGAGACTGAACAGTTGCCTGGAAGTCCATGGCCTCCAGTGTGAACATGCAGCCAACATCGAGGGTGGATATCAGAAATGAAACCGTTCAGATACACTAACCTGAAATCTTGGCCCATTGGGAGTGATACACAACAATAGTCCTACCACGCCCCATAAAGGTCCCCAAAGTGCATTGCTGCTGGACTAAGTGGCAACAAGGGGAATGGGATGTAATAATAAACAAGACTGGTCTGTTGTCTCACAATAGCACTCTTGTCACACTCACACCTTCCAAGTGGTTGACTTGATGGTGTTTTCGGGGACTCTGCGAGTGCTGCAAGGGAAAAAAACAGTGTATTAATAATCTGTTTCACTGTTTTCTGCCACCCTTCCATACATATGCACCATTCGCTCACTCCAAGGACCTAGTGTATGACCAGTTCCATGTTGAAACTAGCTTGAGAGTGCCTCAAGACTAGCACCCGAATGGCAGATGGAGCACTGTGTGGATGTTGACCAAGTCAGTTGCTGGACTGGTCGGGTGTCTGCCTCCTTTGGCAGACTACGAACTGTGTGAAGGCTAGCCAACTCAGTTCCTGCAGTAGGTGACTAGAATGTGCACATTCTGATGATCGATAGTGGGCTGTGTGCTCAGACAATATGTTTGCAGTGTCTTCAAGATTTACAGCCTCATTACGAGGCTGGAGGTCCTAGGTCCACCATCCTTGTGGTGGTGGTCAGACCCGAGCAGCTGTGGCGGTCCAACCGCCACACTACAAGATAGGCGGGCAAACCTATCTACAGACCGCCGCCCCCGTCGGAATTCAAAGATCCCAATGGGCTGATGGCGGTCTTGGTTGTAGTCAGCCACACCGTGCTGATTGCAACTTTGTTCTCCATCAGCCTGTTCATGGCGGTTTCCCCACCATGACAAGGTTGGCAGAGAACAAGTGTAGGGGGCCACAGAGGGGCCCTGCACTGCCCATACCCATGGCAAGGGCAGCACACGGGTCCCCCTGCCCAGCACCCTTGAAATGTGCACTCACTGCGGGGAAGACAGTGCACATTTCAAGGTTGCTGGTGCACCCTGCATGGGGCATCATTGCCGCCGGCTCTATTATGAGGCAGGAACAATGCTGCTGCACCTTTGTGACTGGGCTGATCGGCTTGAACCTTGAGTCCCACCCTTCAGCCCAGTGGGAAAGTCGTAATTGGCCAGTTGAGAAGACCTCCATGTCATCAGCGGTCTTCTCACCACAAGGCTCACTGGCTGATGGTTGGCCCGTCAGTCTTATACTGAAGCTCTTAGGCCCATATTTATGCAAAATCGGCGCATACAATTGTATTTTGTAAGTTTGTGCCGATTTTGCATCAAAAAACGATGCAAATGCAGCACTAAAAAAGTAGAAACATGGGCCTTAGTATTTTGTATGCTGCTCCGATCGTGGATTGCAACAGTGTCTCAAGTTTCAGTGTTTGAAGCAGGTCCGTACATGGATTACAACAATATCTCAAGTTTTAGTCTTTGCATCAGCATCGTATAATGTCTCAAGTTTCCAGGAAATAATAACCTTTGCTGCTGGGGTGTGCTATACCTGCATCATTTTAGTTTAGTTAAGGACACATTGTTTATGTGGTATGCATGTGTACGATACATAAGGTAGTTTGAAGTTACTGACCTTTCTCTCTTGTTCTAGGTGATGCAGTCTAGACCTGTGACCTCTGCGGCGGTGGCAAAGAATCTCAAGGAGATTGTGACAAAGACTTTGGGAGCCAAATCAGATATGTGTTGTTCCTTCAAGTTCCCAATTGCCTAGCACTAGGGTGTGGCCAGGGTGTGGTTTATAAAACCAAACATCCAAAATGGCTGCAAGGAATTGCCGGGAATTGCCAGTCTCGCTGGATGTTGCTCACCTTACTTGCCGATGCAGCAAGTGACACAGGCACATGCAGGTACCTCCTTCTTCCTAACCTAATGGTGAGCATTTGGTGCATGTACTCATTTAGAATCCATGGTGAAACACATGTAGTCTCACAACTTTCAATCACTCACATGGATTCTCAATCCATGTTTCCAGCCATTCAAAGCTCACAACTGACACTCATTCATGTGAGTTCTTCTTCAGTCCATTTTTCCAGGCATTCAGTGATGTTTGACTGTCTCCACATTTGCACTGCATCCGTCCAGGTCTGGGTATCTGAAACACCAGTGCGTGTTATGTGAGGGTCTGTACATGCACTCATGACAGTGGAATGCAGTGCTGCACAGAAATATTCCTGGTCTAAGTCTCCTATCCCCTGTCTCTCTGACAGTGCAGGGAGCATCTTGATAAAAGAAGGGGCCTCACCAACACCAGACTAAAGTAATTTACCATCAGATCAGGTAACCCAGGCCTGCTAATCTTCCCAAATCATTCCACTGCTGGTGGCCCTTGCCACTCATCTCTTAGTTGCATCTTGGGTCTATCCTTAGGGCCAGTACCCAGGGAGTCTTGATGTGGGGTAATCTGGATGCTCTCTTCCACTTGTTTCTTTCCCACCTGTGGTAGTTAAGCACCATAAATTCAATATACAGGTAAACAGTGTCAAACAGCTACATTCCACTCGGTAATTATCCTTCTCCAATTTTTGGAGACCATGGCCATAAGTCAGTCAGTCACCCCAAACCCCTCCCACAACATATATTCCATATCCTTCAGATCTCTTGCGGCAGGTACTATTCTTGGGAAACCAGTTGTTCCATCTGGAGGACACAGCTGTCAGAGCTATCCTACAGAGCATTGACTGACCCCATTAACTATGATCCCCTGGAAGTACTCCCTAGACCTCTAAGGGACCACCAGCTTACCTTCTGGTCCACCTCCAAACCAAGGGACTCCAGTGCATGCTCTACCCTCTCCTCCTAAAAGCTAATTTACCCCAGTGCTACACTTCCTATTCCTTCATAATGTCCACTAGTGAGCATCTTCCTGGGGCACAAGGAGTCTCCCTTCTGTGACCTGACTGATAACAGTTTAAGCACATGCCCTTTTCAATGGGCTCCTTCTCCCCACTTAGTTCTCTACTTCCTGCTTCCCTGAAATAGGAGGAACAGGAGAACATGTGCATGTATTTTGAATCAAAACTAGTGAGACCTTACTTGGAGGAGAGAATATGGGGGATCTAAATCGTCCTCTCTGATATGCCACAGTCTGCAGCAGAGCTCAGGTCCACTTGGCCACACCTGTACACTTGGCCACACCTGTATGTCGGAACGAGGCTGCAGTGAGGTTGTATCTAGCAGCCTTCTGCACCACTGATTGCTTTCCACGATTGTGTTAGAGAACTGAGCATGAACAATTATATCACTGCATGATATATAGACACATGTGTATCGTGCACGTATGCTGTATGCCCCTCTAAACCTAACAAGACAAAAACATGATCCTTTTGGGCGTTTGTGAAAATATTAGTGACACATCAGATCCCCCAAAGGGTGTGAGCATAACAGCCATTAATGTCTAATTTAGGAGAAACAATAGCCTGACTCAACAAATATGAGTAATGTAACTTCCTTGTGAAGACCTACACAATGTTTTTTACTTGGTTCTATCAGCTGAAGACCCGGGCTAGGCCCATACGAAACATACCGTAGTATGCACATGCTGTAAATAAAAACAATGTAACATCTTTCAAAAAAGAATTACAGCAAATTATTCTTAAACTTGACATGTGAGGTTGCTAAACTACAAAAACGTAAGGCTGCCAAACTACAAAAACATTAAAAAAACGGAATAGAAGACGTTTCTACGCAAATACAAAAATATGACAAAGAAAAAGTGATAAACTGTAGAAACATTAAACCTTGGACGTGGGAAGAAAACAGGTTACAGAAAGACATTTAGATAATCTCCAAGGCCAAATAGATCAAGCTTAAATCGACCTTAATGAAGCAAGACACAAAATATACAAAAGAAGTTAATCAGTGTAATGATGAAGGGACGGCAAGCACAGGTCTCAATTCAATCCTTAAAGATTAAAAATGAGGACACAGTAGCCTCCTCCCTTCAAAATGTTCATAGTTACGGGCAACACACTTTTTTCAACAGTCGTTCCAAACTCAGTAGCAGCACCCCCTCCTCCCCTCCCCCTGCCTTCTCCTCCCTCCCCTACTCAGCGCTTTGAGACCCTCACAGGTGAATAGTGCGCTTTACAAATCCCTGATTGAATGGCTTACATTTAGAAAAAAAACCATTCTTTCATAATGACAACTGTTTCTGAGAGGTGATGATGGTTTTGAAGATGGATCAATGGATTCTAATATTTATATGAAAAATAGTGGATGTCTAATGTAACACAGGCGCAGCAATCTCGAGAGTTGTGTGCGAGAAACAACAAACCTCAGCAGAGTCGACTTACGGAAATAGAACAGGCAAACAGTGCAGATACAACAGCCAGCTGCCATTGAGGATTCAGGAGGAACACGACACTTGTCAAAAACTGAGAGATATGCTCGAGCTGACAGACACATGATGTCAGAAAATATCAGAGATATAGAATATGACAGACTCGGCTGATAATATAGCTTTAATTAGACAGAAATCACCCAAGGATCTTCTTGAGTAGTCAGACCACATCACGAGAGAAACAGACATAAGCCAGAAAGGGGACATTCTTCCAGATCAGTGATACCTGAACCAGGTGGGTATTAGTTTTCAACATAAGAATATGGAAAAGCCCCCCAAAGCCAGGCTTTTGAATTTTCTCAGGCGTGAAAAGCATCAGAAGAAGGCTTATACTCTATAATCAGAACTAGGCATTGGGCTCAACTGAATGCCGTGAAGTGGCTCAGGCTAATAATGTCTGCTATAAGTCTTCTGCTCCATTATTCCAATATTTGTCTTTCTGATTCTCCCATTTTAATTTAGAACATTCAACCTTCATTGGATGACATTTTGCAATGGCTAATAACGTTTCTGCCTCAGGCTCTGCCTGTTGTTAAAGTTTGTTTCCTTTGTTCTAAGTCCTTGCCTGTGCTCAAACCTATAACTAGGGTTCCTGGCCTTTAACAACCAGTATAACCATCCACAGCCAGCTATGAGGCAATATTGAAACATCATAACAATGGCAGAATTTACTTCATTTTGTATTGAATCATTCATTGTGGAAGAACAAGTGCAAGCACCAAATGTGGTGAAAAAACTGTTAAGCCAAGCAACACTGTTCAACTGACAGTAAATAAGAACAATATCACTATCCAGAATCTGAAACTATGACAAAGTGTTCAATCCATACTATCCATTAAGTGTTCAATGACAGCATTAATTGTCGTCTATTCTCTATTAGTGCATTTTCACCAGCACATACCTCAGTACAACGGCCAAGTCTACCTACTACACCAGTGTTATTAAAAAAATCTCTTACAGAAGCAGAAATCTCTTCAAGAATATCATACACAGTCTTGACCCTCTTCCCAGACATCCACGTCAAAGAGTAATGCACAACCATAACAAAATGAGGCAGTGGGTAGAAAATGCAAAACCATCAAACAGCAATACTATTACTGCCCCCTTCCAAATATCTGAATGGGCTAACAAAAAGCTGATCAACTTTCATTCATAAAAGGCAACTACCTAGGCAGTAAAGTTCAATATTATAACAGCATTGCAAACATAAGTGTCACAAGCAACACACTCACTAGGATGCTTAACATTATAAATCCTTTCTGAAACAAGTCTCCTTCTCGGACTTGAGATTAAACAAATTCTGCACCTCTTGAAGAAGCCAAACCTGATACCTGTGATAGAGCGTTCCTCCCTAATAATTTACCTGTGTTTGGATGCTCTTCGGGTCGATGAATCTTTTGACTAAGTGGGACTCTCTTCACCCGAGATCAATCAATTTAATCTAATCAATAATCAATAACGAACATAAGCAATACCCTGATCAACATAACACTTAACAATTAATCCAGAAAACATTTTGGCGAACCATGACCTTTCGGCCATGAATAACCACACCAGTTCATTCAAAGTTAATGAATTTATTTCCCTATATTAACAAAGCTAGCACGATATAAATGTGTCTCAACACCAAATGATATATGTAAATGAACATTAATAGCTGTCCATAACGGCCAAAAAGATGCAATCTATGCAGCATTTGAATAACAATGCATTCGATAATAGCAACGCAAACCACTAAAACTATAATCTGTAATGAGCTAATTGAATACATTAGTCAGCATAACAAGGTCTCAAATTGCATCGTGCAACAATGATTCCTCATCTAACCTCAAATTAGCATCTGCACGTGGGACTTCATGCAAAAACAATTTAGCAACATTAATTTGGAAAACTCCTAACTAGGGCTCTTATCAAAATCAGCAGTTGGTTACCTAAAAGAAACACAATGCAATTGTACAATTTCCTTTCATATTTACCAATTACAATCAGCATTCAAGGAAGTCTTCGTCTCACAGGTACCGGTTTCTCGATCAGCATGGGACGGGGCAAAGGGGCAAGGTGGACGGGGCAATTGCCTCACGGCGGCAAGATAAACTACTACTTCATGCAAAGGGGCAGTTCAAAGTTAAAGTCTCTAGGGCAAGAATTATTTAAAGTCTCTTTCTCTCGATTAGAGAAAGCATCAAAGTCTCATTCAAAATGACATCGGACATCAAGATGGCAAAATGACGAAGTCGGCAAGATGGGCCATAATGGCTGCAATATCCTGCAAAATGACGAGTAATGGCCAATGGCAAATGTCTAATGGCTAAAATGGCTATGGCGAGTAATGGCTGCAAAAATGGCTCGTAATGGCTCGTAATGGCTCGTAATGGCTGCTTTCTTCTCGTGCACCGGGTTTAAATAAACAACAGTTCAAATCCAGTAGGGTCTTCCATTGGAGGGTTCATAGGTTGGCTTCAAATTGTCCAATCAAAAACAACAGTTCTCAAGCTTCTACCTAGGCATACATTATCCTTGGAGTCGGGAACGTAAGTTGCAACATATTTTACCAATTAACTCACTTTCAGAGCTTCCATTGTCCGCACCTGCAGATTGACCTTGGAGCAAAGAAGAAGATGCCAGGCTGGCACGAAACCTTAAAGATAAGCATGTGAACCGGTCTCACTGGAAAAGTACAACTTCAAGCAGGAATACACGTTTATTAGCACGTTAGAAAAACACGAGCATCTAAACCGTGAGACAAGGCAACTAGGCCGAAGCCTCCACTAAAGTTATGCTACGCTAAAACATTTCAAACAAGCAAATCATGGCACTCGTTTACGGTTATGTCAGATTAGTACAATTCTAATACATCACGTTATATAAAGCACGCTTATAAATGTTGGCGAACTACTCTGAGGGCACATTTTGTCCCCGTACAATCTTTATTAGTTCGGTTAAAGTCACACTTGATTATTGCAGCACTACGTTTATGCGCTAATAAATGTAAAACCTTCATTTCCGCGTCATCAATCCCTCCTCTGATGACTACTTGTCATCACACAAAAGTATTCCCACAAATTTTATTCCACTAAAATTCTGTCAGTTCTCTTTTCCTTTTAGTTCCCCTTGTTCTTTCTTTGTATTCTTCTGCCATTCTTTTCATCATTTTCTCTTCCTTCCTTCTCTTAATTCTTTCCATTATCATTAGTATTCCCCTTTCTATTCCCCAAATCCCAAAGATGCAAGTTAGTACTATTAGAATCCCCTGTATTATTTTGAGTAATATTCCATTCCAAATGCCACCAAGCCAATTTCCCACTGAAGCAATTCCTTTTCCAACCTTCTCCCAAACTCCTGGTTCTTTCAATTCCTTCAAGTCTGCACTCTCTTTTGTTAGATTAGCAAGCATTGTTTTAATCTTTACACTGTTGTCAGGTATATACGTGCAACAGTGACGCGCACCAAGCATTTTGCAAACGCCGCCATCCTTTGCTAAAAGAATGTCTAAGGCAAGCCTGTTTTGAAGAGTCATAGCTCTTTCTGCTGCAAGTTCAGCATCCATCAGGATCATAGCACCTGAAAACTTTGTCAACATGTTATCCACTATAGTAGACAACTTTCTTATTTTGATGGAATTCAACACAACTCCCAATGAAGGAATCATGGCTCCAAATATATATCCTACCACAGCAGCTGCGGTCTCTCTTTTCTGGATACGATGAGATCCAGACGTCTTTGGAATCATCGATAGGTCATCCAGTTGATAAACCTTTGGGAACACTATACCCAAATAACATCTCCCCCACCACCCTTTTGGAAGACGATAATAGGCATTATGCCCACAAATGTAATATACACCCGGTATGACAGGGTCAAGTCCGTTCAGCATGAATGTCCATTTGGCCTTAAAGATAAACGTATGTTTACATTCACTCGCTCCCACAAAAATGTTGTCATAATAAGATTCACCACGATATATACAAAATTTCCCTACATGCCAAGCATCTAAAGCTATTCTCCCTTGTGTTTTTATTGCGGCAAAAGCATAATTATCTACTGAAGTTCTCTTACTTAGTTCTTTTTCTAATTTTGCATTCATTTGTGCCCTTCTATCATCTGTGCGATCTAAAAAGCTTATTTCTACTGCAGTGAGTGAGCATGTAAGGTTTTCCCTATGTGCGTGAGCTGTTTCAAAAGGTTGCATTGGCTCGAAAAATTCCCTCATTAACTTAGCATCCCAATCTTTAGCAATCTGGCTTAGCTGCGTTATTATAGGAACATATGCAAAGGTAACATCATAATTTGAATAAAAATACTGTATGTTAGTTTGACCATAAAATCTAGAAGTTACTATACTACATGTAATCCCATATGTAAGAGGCATGTGGTGATAAGTCACCCCTTCCTTTACCGATGTCGGTATCTGTGTGCACACATAACAATCTTTCGCATCCATAGTCTCAACATATTCTGTTAGTAGGCGATAGAAAACATTATACGAAAGTTCCTTCTTATCATGCAAGTGTCTCTCATCTAATTCTAGTCTTTTCAATGCGGTTAGTTCAGTGACAGTAACAGGAGCAAAAGTAGAAGCATCAATTTTCTCATTCTCATCCTTTCCACGAGTAGCAAGCACTATTGCCATTATTATTAGTACACATGCAGTTATCAAGCCTATACACGCATATTTACAATATTTCACTCTAATGTTTTGTGTAGCCATGATCTGTATAGAATCAGAGAGCTAGAAGCACTTATAAAGAAACGATTTAGCAATTGGTTACAAAGCTTGAAGGAGCGCAATGTTCACACAGTTTTCTTCAGGAGCCCAGTCACTTATCGGTTAGCAGCGTTTGTCTCAATTCGGCAATAACTCAGCCTTTATCAGTTAGCAACGTTGTCTCAAATCGGGTTTAAGAGTCAATCAGGTTATCAAAGTCTTATCAAGTTAGCAAATGTCTCATCCGGTTTAGCAATGTCTCAGCTGGTTGTATCGCGTTAGATTATAGCAAGCAATGTCATTTATCACCCTTTCAATCAATAGTGTCCATAAAACTTTTCTTTTCTATTGGTATCTCTTCTTCTTCGTTCTCGAGGCTAAGAGATACAAATTCGTCAGTCCAATCGTCATTGACTGCATATGCCCATTCTGGACCGGAATATCTCCTGTTTGGTATCCTTTTCCTTTTCAATTTTGCATCTCTTTTTGATTCTGCCTCACTGGTACTTTCCTCTTTGGCCAAGTCTTTTTCTTCACTTGAGGTTGGTACCACGACAGACACTTCTTTTCTTTTCTCTTTCACTCTTGGCCTTTCATTGTCATTCAACTTTTCTCTAGTTCTTAATTTTACTGGTGATATACTTGGTCTTTTCTTTGCACTGTGTCCACTCGATGGACCTGCGATCTCTTCTGAGGAACTTTGAACAGTTTTGTTCTGTTCTGCCTTGTCCCCTCCTTCTGGGGAGTCAATCAGGTTTTCCTTTTCTTTTTCTGTACCGTCTGCTTCTGGGAAAGCCCTCCTCTGATCAGGCTCTCCTACTTTTTCACCTCTTTCGAGCCCTTCGTCACCGTTACTTTCTTCAGGCTCTTTATCACTTTCAGCTGCTTCAGGCTCTTTGTCACCTTCAGCTGCTTCAGGCTCTTTGCTACCCTCAGCTGCTTCAGGCTCTTTGTCACCTTCAGCTGCTTCGTCGCTGTCTGAGGTTTCTCCTTGGTCTTCCCCAAGTGAATCGGTTGTTTCGTCCTCAGAGAATATTTCTCTCTCTCCTGTTTCTGCCTGTTCGCTTCTAGTTCTGTTTTGCTCTGTCTCAGCGCTCGGCACTGTGTTATCAGTTACTGGCAGTTTCAGCGCTTCAACTTCCTCATCTGTGGGACACAACACCTTCTTTGTGTGACTGGCGTGAATCCAGTTGGGAACTCCCGCACACTTCACAGCGGTAGTGGTCGTCAGGATCACTTGGAAAGGGCCTTTCCAACGGGGTTCCAGACACGACTTCCTCACGTGCTTCTTTATCACGACCCAGTCACCTGCTTTCAGTGTGTGTCCTGGACCTTGGATCGGTGGCAAGGTGGTTGCTTCCACCTGGTGAGAGAAAGAGCGAACCACGTCAGCCAGACCTTTGCAGTAGTCTAACACCATATCATCTGTAATATTCAAAAGCGCGTTTGCGGGAACTGCAGGAAGTCTCATGGCCCTGCCCATGAGAATTTCGTGCGGGGACAATCCAGTCTTTCTGTCAGGGGTGTTTCTCATTGACATTAACACCAAAGGCAATGCGTCAGGCCATTTCAAATTTGTCGATGCACATATTTTCGCCATTCTTGATTTCAGTGTACCATTCATTTGTTCCACCAGTCCTGAGGCTTCAGGGCGATAGCTACAATGCAGTTTTTGCTCAATGTTCAGCGCTGCGCAAAGTAACTTTATCACCTCGTTATTGAAGTGACTTCCTCTATCTGATTCTAAAGAGATCGGGAATCCGAAACGTGGTATCAACTCCCTCAACAAGAGTTTTGCAACTGTAAGGCTGTCATTTCTACGTGTGGGGTATGCTTCAATCCAGTGACTAAAAATGCACACAATCACCAACACATACTTCAGACCTCCATGCACAGGCATCTCAATAAAGTCCATCTGCATTCTGCTGAACGGGCCTCCCGCCCTACCAATGTGGCTCACGTTCACAACCGTTCCCTTTCCTGGGTTCATCTGCTGACAAATGACACATCAATGGCAAATTGCTTCTGCAACTTGACGGAATCTGGGGTTAAACCAATCAGTTTTGAACAATCTTATCATGGCATCTCTCCCTAGGTGAGCCTGCCAATGATAGAACCGCGCTAGCTGCGATAAGAGACTATTTGGTAAGACAAATTTTCCCTCATTTGAAACCCATAACTCATCTGGTCTCTTTGTACATTGTGACTTAATCCAGGAAACTCTTTCATCCTCCCTGACGCTATTCTGTAATGCTTTTAGTTCATCCATTGTATCCACGACCTTCAAGGCAAATGCTTCAGCTGGTTCGAGTTCTGGTTCACTTATCAAGTTCCACTCATCCCTGAGCAATATACAGTTCAAGGCACAAAATCTTACGACTTGATCTGCATATGCATTTCCCAGAGAAACATAGTCCTGTCCTTTTGTATGAGCACTACACTTTACCACTGCAATTTCGGCTGGCATTTGGATGGCGTGTAACAATTCCCTTATTCTCTCCCCGTTTTTTATTGGGGACCCTGAAGAGGTCAGGAAACCTCTCTGTGACCATAGTTGCCCAAAGTCGTGCACAATTCCAAACCCGTACTGACTGTCAGTGTAAATGGTAACCTTCATCAATGTAGACAATTGGCATGCTCTTGTAAGGGCTACAAGCTCTGCTACTTGTGCGGAATAGACTCCTTGAAGCCAGGATGCTTCCAAGACACCTGTTACAGTACATACAGCATATCCTGCTTTCAAAATTCCCAATGCATCTCTTAAACATGACCCATCAACAAAAACAATTTGGTCATTTTCATCAAGCTTAGTATCCTTAATGTCAGGTCGAGGTTTTGTGCAAAATTCAGTCACCTGAAGACAGTCGTGCTCGACATCTTCAGCGTTCTCAATTTCAGCATTTTCACCGGGAAGCAAGGTTGCTGGATTCAACGTAGTGCACCTTTTCAGCTGCACGTTCGGGGAGCCCAGAATTATTGTTTCATACCTTGTGAGTCTTGCTCCAGTCATGTGTTGCGTTCGGGAGCGGGTCAAAAGTATCTCGACTGAGTGAGGGACCATGACTGTTAATGGGTGTCCCATCACTATTCCTTCACTCTGAGTGAGGCTGATACCAACTGCTGCTACGGCGCGCAAACACCCTGGCAGTGCTGCTGCGACCGGATCCAAAGTAGCTGAAAAATACGCTACTGGTCTGTTTATGCCACCATGGGCTTGGGTCAAGACAGACAAAGAACATGCATCACGTTCATGACAAAACAATGTGAAAGGCTTTGTGTAATCAGGCATACCTAAAGCTGGAGCCCTGCACATGCATTCTTTCAATTCAATAAAAGCATCCATCTCATCTCCTTTCAGCTCAATTTGATCCAAGGCATCCTTCTGGGTCAGTTTCAGTAGAGGCTTTGCTAGAGTTGAAAAGTTGGGAATCCACTGGCGACAGTAGCTCACCATTCCCAAAAACTTCCTCACCTCCCTCCTCGTCTTTGGTGGACTCATTTGAAGTACACTTGTTATTCTTTCCTTCATTATTCTCCGTGACCCTTTCTCTATTTGATGACCCAAGTATTTTACTTTCTTCTGACAGAACTGCAACTTTGAAGGAGACACCTTGTGTCCATTCCTTCCCAAATGGTTCAGTAGAGCAATGGTGTCGGCTGTGCAGCCACTTTCTGTCTTAGATGCAATCAGTAAGTCATCGATGTACTGTACTAGTGTTGACTCGAATGGCAATTCTAACGCTTCCAAGTCTTTCTTTAGAATCTGATTGAAAATTGACGGTGACTCCGAAAACCCTTGAGGAATTCGATACCAACTGTAAACTCTGTCTAAGAATTTGAAACAAAAGAGAAATTGGCTGTCCTCATGAAGAGGCACCGAAAAGAATGCTTGTGACAAGTCAATGACTGAGAACCACTCGGCATCGCAAGGGACTTGAAACATTATCACAGCTGGATTTGGTACGACAGGGCAGCATTTGATTATGATGTAATTTATTTTCCTCAAGTCCTGCACTATTCGGACCTTCCCACTCGGCTTTATTAATCCCATGATTGGTGAATTACATGGACTGCTTAACACTTCTTTCAGTACTCCCTGTTTTACAAATTCGTCAATGAGTTGGGCGACTTTCATGAGGGTGTCTTGTGCCATGTGGTATTGTGGGGTCTGGGGAAAGATTACATTGGGTTTTACAGTCACTTTCACTGGTTCCACTCCTTTCATCAATCCCACCTCTTTTCCTGTCATATCCCACACTTCTTTTCCGACTGTTTCTCGTAATTCAGCTGGAATATCTTCTTCAGTTATCATCGGAAAAAGGTTAATCAGAGGATATTTTTCATCGACAGTTTCCATCTCCTCCCCTTCTACACTGTCCTCTTCTTCCCCATCACTGCTCGTCTGAATTCTAATTCCATCGTTCGAACACATAATCGAACATCCCAATTTGCACAATAGGTCTCTCCCTAACAGTGCTATCGGGCTTGAGTCACATACCACAAATTTATGTGACCCTTGATAGTTACCAATTGTGACTGGTACTGGATCTGTTATTGGGTTCGTCAGGTGCCTGTTTGCTACTCCCACCACTTGAACTGTCCTCCCTGAGAGTGGCAAATTTGGTACTTCAATGCTCCTAACAGTTGAACGTGTGGCTCCTGTGTCAACCAGGAATGAAACACTATGACCCATAACTCTTCCCTCCACATATGGACCCTTTTGATCAACTTCCAAGGATGCTGCAAGCACACAATTTCCCTCCTCATCTGAACTTTCGCTCTCCCATACATTGTTTATTCCATTCTCACTGTGTAATGGGAACTGTTGTACGGTGCCATTTGTACTCATTACCTGACCCGAGACCTGTGGAGGAACCATCACTTGCTGCTGACTCACTGGTGCCAAAGGTATTTGCATTTGCTGATTAGGTACCATGGGAAACTGCTGTTGCATTGGCTGCATTTGCGTCATCTGCATACGGGGCATCTGCATCTGCTGCGGTTGCATGGGCTGTAATCCCTGCAGCTGATTTATGGTCTGAAAATTTGGGTTTGGACCTCTCATTTTCGGTCCCCTCATTGTCTGGAATGCATTGACATCATTGTTTTGCTGACCAACACCTGCACCTTCCTGCACCACCATCGGGCACTCGCGTTTCCAATGACCGACGATTCCGCACACGTGACACGGCATCACCCTTTTCATTGCCTGCACACCATTCGGAATCACAACAGTGTTCAAATCCGGACCATTACTCCCAAAATCTCCTCTGCCTCTGCCTCTCGCCTGTGGCTGAAACACCATGTTTCCCTGCGGCTGCGGCTGCGGTATCTGCTGTTGGAACCCTTGCAACCCTTGCAGACCTGTCTGAGCTGCTTTAAGTTGCATCACCATCACTTTCTCTTTCAACCTTTTCTGTTTCACTTCAATTTCGTCGCTACAGTATTTCGCATAATTCAACACCTCATCAATAGGTTTCGACTGCCAACAAATCAAATGCGTCTTTATCATCTGACTTATCTCTGGTCTCAGCCCTTCCACAAATCTAAACACAAAATGAAGCATGTCCTTCGCCTATATTGTCTCCGTGCCACTGTAGTTCTTGAACGCCTCCAACAACCACTCATAGTAACCATGAATCGACTCTTTAGCCTCTTGGGCAGTTCGATCAATCTTCTGCCAATCCACATTTTTCGAAGCAACTTTCGTCTTCAAATGCTCAATCACCTTATAGTACAAGCTCATCATCATAGGTGATGGTGCACCCGTATCCCTGTCTCTCTCTGGTTCACTTGTCGGCCAACCTACAGCCCTTTTGCAATCCTCCCACAAATCTGCCGGAACCACAATCTCAAAGAGGGTGTTCAGATCTTCCCAAAGACATTTTGCAAGCTTCACAAACCTATCAGTCTGTTGATACCATTCAATCGGTTTCTCTCTTAGTTTGGGAAAATCATCCGTAAAAGACTGAATGTCGCTTCTGTGCCACGGTACATGTATTAATTTTCCCCCTGCTGTCTCCCTCATTGGTAACATGGTTATTGCATCACTACTCTGTGGTCTTTTCTCGTTGTGCTCTGGGACACTGTCTTTCCTCTTTTCCTTTTTCTTTACCCATCTGCTTTCCCATTTGTCTAAGCACCTCCACACTTGCGCACTCTGCAGCAATTCTCTAAGGTGCGTTTTCATGCCTGCGGACCTCATGTGCTCAAAATCTGTGTTCCCAAAATCCAATCTATAGCTCCTGCTCAAGTGTTTTGTCTTGTCTATCTCCACCCCGTTTTTGTCAGCTATTTCTTGCAACCTTCTATGTACCTTGTTCACTTCTCTCGTAATCCTGGGACATAGATACCTCATCTCTTCTTCCGAGTAGGACTCTAACCTATTCACACCCATAGTCCCTTCCACCAATTCTTCTGCTTCCATGTTCAACCTGACCCTATTCAGATAGTCTTCTCCCTTCCCACTGTCTGAGCTTTGTGTGGAATTCAGACTGTTGAACCACTGTGTCAGCTGTTGCGCATTCAACCCCATCAGTGTAGCATTCACATCGACTGCCATCGATGGTTGCGGCAACTTTTCAGTATTCGATGACAGCGGTATCATCAGTGGGGGACTCGACCTTACCACTGTTGACTGAGCACATATGGGACTGAACTCCATCAAGGACCCAGATCCAGTTGGCAGAGCCGCTATCGGAGTTGTCTCTGGAGTGTTTTGTATGCACCTCCTTTCCATCCCACTCTGCACCATTGATCCTTGACTGCTCATACCTGAATTAGGCTGAATGTACAAAGGTACCGGTGGACCTACAGTAATGGGTAGGGATATCGCATCTGCGTTCTGTCCATTCCCCATGTTCTGAGGCATGTTCATTCCCACACTATGGGTCATCATTGCCGGCATGCCCATCTGACTCCCCGTCATCTGAGCATGTGCGTTTCCCCCCTGCATCTGCTTTTGAGGCATCAAAAACTGGGTTGATTCAGCTTGTGCCAATGTTGGGTTGCGACCATTCTGTACTCCCATTACAGTTGGATCTAGGGTCATTCCCGTACTGTTGTCACTGCTGTAGTACCTTGGGACCTGCGGCTGATAATTTTCTGCTGTTTTCAATATAGGCACATCTGGATATATTCTCCTAACCTGCGGTATCTGCGGGGTGAACAGTAAACTCGGGTCCTTAGATCCCGATGGCGTTCCTGAACTCGGAGTTTCATTATTCTGTACCGGTGCCTGAGGGGCAGAACTGGTACTTGGACCTCGTCCACTCTCTGCATAAGGTGGTGGACGGTCGTTCAGCAATTGCATGATTAACTCCTCATCCTCTAACTCCTCTTCTCTCCTTAACTTTTCCTCGTCCTCTCTATCTTTGGAACACCTCCTGTTTGTCTTACAGGTAACTTTCTTGCCTGTCGCCTCTTCTTCCTTAGTAATTGCGGGAAATAATTTTATCCCCTGCAATACATCTGACCTCCACACCTTCTGTGCATTATCCCACCTAGCGTCCGCTAGTGTCTTTTCTACCTTGCTTATCCTGGTCTCAAACTTATTTTGCTGTTGCTGTCTAGCCATTAGTTCCCAAATCGCTAGAGCCTCAAACTGTGCTGGCCTTGGAGGTACCTTCATGTCGTACATTGCAAATCTCAAATTCTCTAGGATCCTTATATTGAATGTCCCATGGATCGGGAACGCTACGCTCCCATGTTTCTCTGTCAGCTTGTGCCATTGCTTTAGCCAAAGGCACGGAGCTACCCCTTTTTCCTCCATTACAATGTAAGCTGGTGTACCTTCGGGTGGCGTCTCCTCTTCTACGCTCGCTTTAATGTAAGACTCCCCCTTCATCGCACTCTTTAATGCTTTAAAAAATTTCATTTTCTCGTCTTTTATTTCACAAAGTTTGTAATCAATAAGTGACTTTAATTCCCGGAATACTCTTCGCTTGCCTTTCCCCTTCCAATCGAGCCCCACGGACTGCGTCCAATCCGTGCGCGACCCTTCTTTGCAACCAACCTATCCCAGCGCGGCTCCTAGTGACGTCACACTCACACACACTGCGGCTGACAAAGCCTCGCGGCTTGTCCTCCTTCACTCAGCTCCTCTCGTAACAACTTCTGGCATGTATCGCGAGCAACCAAAAAAAAAATAATAAAACAGATCTGTCGGTTTACTACAGGAAGGGTAACACAATCGCTTCAGGACCTTAGGGATTTTTCACTAGCCTCGGCAGTTATTCCATCTTTCTCGGTCCCCACTTTCGCAAGCAAATCTGACCCGCAGACTCTGCTCTCAACTTGTCAATGATCTATTCTAGTGCACTTAGAATTTGTCAAAGCCCGAAGTCGAAGTTTTCTTTCACTCCCTTAACACACGTACCGACTCGTCGACCACGCCCGGTCAACCTACTAAACCGACCAGACCACAACATAAAACAAGTGTCTCATACACTTTTCAACATACTCCGGAGTCTCTTGACCTCGCAGGGCCCGTCTCAACAACAACAACCACGTGGACCTTTTTCTGCACAAAGCGCCACATGCACATGAAGTTCGACGACTTCCCTACTCTCACACTCGGAGTCGCACCTCTGCTATTCTCTAAAATCCTCGGAGTCGCACCTCCGCTATTCTCTAAAATCCTCGCAACCTTTTCAAACAATCTGCGGCAATAAGCTGTGCAAGCGCAAAACCCGGACTTCACTCATACCGTCACTAGTACCGCCAACGCCGATTTCACACCTCCATTTCCTCCATTCGCAAGCTCCGAGATCCCGGGAAAGTCGCGGGGGACTTAGGGCATCATCATTCTCTCAATCTGTTTTACCCAAGAAAAATCTAATTCAACACCATATATCTTTCGAGCGGGGTCCCAAAAGTCGGAACCGTCCTCTGCTACCATCTACTGATAGAGCGTTCCTCCCTAAAAATTTACCTGTGTTTGGACGCTCTTCGGGTCGATGAATCTTTTGACTAAGTGGGACTCTCTTCACCCGAGATCAATCAATTTAATCTAATCAATAAACAATAACGAACATAAGCAATACCCTGATCAACATAACACTTAACAATTAATGCAGAAAACATTTCGGCGAACCATGACCTTTCGGCCATGAATAACCACACCAGTTCATTCAAAGTTAATGAATTTATTTCCCTATATTAACAAAGCTAGCACGATATAAATGTGTCTCAACACCAAATGATATATGTAAATGAACATTAATAGCTGTCCATAACGGCGAAAAAGATGCAATCTATGCAGCATTTGAATAACAATGCATTCGATAATAGCAACGCAAACCACTAAAACTATAATCTGTAATGAGCTAATTGAATACATTAGTCAGCATAACAAGGTCTCAAATTGCATCGTGCAACAATGATTCCTCATCTAACCTCAAATTAGCATCTGCACGTGGGACTTCATGCAAAAACAATTTAGCAACATTAATTTGGAAAACTCCTAACTAGGGCTCTTATCAAAATCAGCAGTTGGTTACCTAAAAGAAACACAATGCAATTGTACAATTTCCTTTCATATTTACCAATTACAATCAGCATTCAAGGAAGTCTTCGTCTCACAGGTACGGTTTCTCGATCAGCATGGGACGGGGCAAAGGGGCAAGGTGGATGGGGCAATTGCCTCACGGCGGCAAGATAAACTACTACTTCATGCAAAGGGGCAGTTCAAAGTTAAAGTCTCTAGGGCAAGAATTATTTAAAGTCTCTTTCTCTCGATTAGAGAAAGCATCAAAGTCTCATTCAAAATGACATCGGACATCAAGATGGCAAAATGACGAAGTCGGCAAGATGGGCCATAATGGCTGCAATATCCTGCAAAATGACGAGTAATGGCCAATGGCAAATGTCTAATGGCTAAAATGGCTATGGCGAGTAATGGCTGCAAAAATGGCTCGTAATGGCTCGTAATGGCTCGTAATGGCTCGTAATGGCTTCTTTCTTCTCGTGCACCGGGTTTAAATAAACAACAGTTCAAATCCAGTAGGGTCTTCCATTGGAGGGTTCATAGGTTGGCTTCAAATTGTCCAATCAAAAACAACAGTTCTCAAGCTTCTACCTAGGCATACATTATCCTTGGAGTCGGGAACGTAAGTTGCAACATATTTTACCAATTAACTCACTTTCAGAGCTTCCATTGTCCGCACCTGCAGATTGACCTTGGAGCAAAGAAGAAGATGCCAGGCTGGCACGAAACCTTAAAGATAAGCATGTGAACCGGTCTCACTGGAAAAGTACAACTTCAAGCAGGAATACACGTTTATTAGCACGTTAGAAAAACACGAGCATCTAAACCGTGAGACAAGGCAACTAGGCCGAAGCCTCCACTAAAGTTATGCTAAGCTAAAACATTTCAAACAAGCAAATCATGGCACTCGTTTACGGTTATGTCAGATTAGTACAATTCTAATACATCACGTTATATAAAGCACGCTTATAAATGTTGGCGAACTACTCTGAGGGCACATTTTGTCCCCGTACAATCTTTATTAGTTTGGTTAAAGTCACACTTGATTATTGCAGCACTACGTTTATGCGCTAATAAATGTAAAACCTTCATTTCCGCGTCATCACCTGATAATCTTATACTATGATCAATCACCTATCTCCATTTCCTAGCAAAGATCTTTAAAAAACCCATCATCACAACCAGTGCTGATCTCTTATTCTTGAGAAGTGCAGGTAATCTCCCTCTCAAAATAAAAAAGTGCTGATACTCAGTACCAGACAGAACCAAGCCATTTAAAGCACTGACCACAGCAGAAAAAAGATCACAATAAAATCATTAACATCAACCACTTAGAAGACTATCAGTCGGGCTTCATGACATGTTTGAGCAGTGCACACCAAAATCATAGTTATTGATGATGACCTCCATGTATCAGACAATGCCAACCCATGTATGTTTGGCGTGCTCTATTTCCTAGCAGTTCTCAGCACAGTTGTTTACAATTCCGTGCTCCTCACCCTCTCCTGCAAGCTTGGCTAAGAAAACTATATTCAACTATGGGTTATTCATTAATCAAAGCAATCCACCCAGATAAATTATTCCTTCTACAAGACAGTAAAAGAAAACCTGTAGTGTCCTGCAAAATGTTTTCTTGTTCATTGAGCCAGTAGTTTATGGTCAGGTGGAATGACCCTTGTTGTGGCTTTGTTATTCTTATTGGTGTGAGATCCTTTTACGCTCTATTGGAGCTGATCCTCCTATCCACAAAGGTCAATATACAAGTTGAAATAGAGTTAGCATTTCAGCATTCTACTTGTAAAGTAATGGCCTGGTGGAGGGTCACAATTATGTTACCTGGATTTTTTTGCATGTTTTTCAGTAGCAAAAGTTCTGGATACGCCTGATTTAAATAAACAACATGAGTGGAAGGGGTTTAATAATGGCTGACATTTGTTTCACTCATGTCCATTGGGCTGATAAGCTTTTTCCAAGACTAACTTCAGGGACGCTGGTATTAAGTGAGTCTGTGGTATTTTCCGTTTAATTATATATTGTCTCACTTGCCACATTATCCATCATCTGCTGCAAACGTTGCCGTTTTTTTTAACAAATCGTTTTTAGTTCAAACTGAATGAAAGTTATAAAACACGCTCCCACATATCCTCCTGCGCAGCAGCCGGACCTTTGCAAAGGTTAACTGGTCATCTTGCAGTTGCTACTTTCTTGATTTAAATGTTAAATTACTACTAATGATATGAAACCTCTGTCCAAACAGTGTTCATGACAATGACAAAATAACTAAGTAATATTTGCACTGTGCCACATAATTTATCTTTTCCTGCCGCATAATTGGTCCAACCTGTTAAGTAGTTTGGTCATCCCCTAACACATAATTCCAGAGGCCCTAGCTTTATGATTGAGGAACATTTAAAAATACTTATATCATTACATGTATGACATAAGAAAAGATAGAATAGAAATGATAGGAAAATACATTTGAACATACATTAAGCACACATTTTTAGGGTGATAACTCATGTAGAGACTGTGTGACGTATAGTTTTTTATTTATAAAAGTCAATGGGTTTTATTCCTAAAGAAACATTGTCTTTGTCTTTAAAGACCTCGTGACATGCAGTGCAAAGGGACACATCAAATGTATTTTTAATTAATTAATAATTAGTTATATATCACATGTCTATTTAAATACAAAGGAGAACCGTATTTTTTCGATCCATAGATTCGTATAACACACAGAGGCTTATTCAAGAGTAGTCGGAGTCTGTAAAAGCACAATACCTCAAGTACGAAAATTCGATTTGCAAAAAGTGGCTGCAAATATGTACGGAATTTTTGCGAATGGAAAAGAATTTTGTGAACAGAGCTATGTACTGATAGGTTGGCTCACATATTGCAATCCTAGTGGGTCGCAGCCCAACCTACCTTATCAATATTTTAATTTGAAAAATGCTGCCTATTTTCTTTAAGGGGAATGAGAGTGAATTTAATAAAATACGTTTTTAAAGTTTGTTTGCCAGTTTACGTGGACCACTGCTTACTCCCCCATAAATGTTTTTTTTTATATTGGCAAAGGGAAAGGAAACCCAAGAGGCCCCTTTCCCTTTTGGAAACGTGTTACCACTACAACTCAGGAGTCGGTGACTTCAAAATGTTTTGTGACCGGATTATTGTTGCAGAACTTTGATTCATCCCTTAGTAAATCAATATTTGGACGGGACGCCCTAAACATGTCCTAATAACATCCTTTATGGCTTCAAAACTCACTGACTTCAAAATTATGGCTTTTGCAACCGGTTACTGAATCACAAATCTGACTTCAAAACTATGGCTTCATTAACCTGCTGTTGAATCACAAAATTAGTTTAGTACATAACACAAAATCATTTTGCGGTCACAGACTCTGTGATTTTTGCCAGCCACAGACTTTGTGGCCTCAAAACTAGCATTGTACATCAATCTCATTATATCCTAATTTATTGAAGTCACTTACTGCAGGAAAAACAAAGAAAAGCAGATTAAATTAAGTTAATTTCTGTTAGAAAAACCAAATACACAAAAACGTAGTTCATACTCCTGTTTATTATGATTGCGAGGTCTCCTTTCATCCTCTCGGGTACACAAATTGCATGACAGGGTGAAATTATCACTTAAAAAGCACAAGAAGCAATCTCATAAACAAGTTGCGTCCACTTTATCTTCCACCAGCAAAGCTTCTGGGCCTTGGAGTAACCCAAAGCCCAATGTAGCTAATTTAGCGTATATAGCCCACCATAGCGGGCAATACCGGCCATTAAAGGCCTGCTCCATCGGCTCGGGCCTTTAACAAGGGAGCAGGGCTTCAATGCTGGTATAACCCAGCTATGGAGGGCCAAAGGGCTACTAGAACATTCTACCACTAGAAGACAAAAGGGGTCATTCCAACCCTGGCGGTCTGTGTTAAAGCGGCGGCTAACCCTCCAACAGGCTGGCGGTTAAAAAAATGGTATTCCGACCCTGGCGGACACTGCCAACAGAGACCGCCACTTCAACGGCGGGACAAACAAACAGCGCAGCGGTCACCGCCAACAGACAGGCGGGAGACAATGTACCGCCCACCCTATCACAACCCACCAATCCGCCACCTTTTCCAGGGCGGTGCCCCGCCGATAAAAACACGGCGGAAACAGCCATTTCGAACGGAAAACGCTCACCTCCATACACCCCACGAGGAATCTGGACAGCATGGAACCCGAACTCCACATCCTCCCAGCTATTGTCTTCCTGCTCCTCTACCAGGAGCACGAACGCCGGTGCAGAAGACAACGGTGAGTACTGCACCTACGACACAGGGAAGGGGGGAGGCAAAAAATTACGGGGACACACATACGCGACACACCCACCCCCACCCTCACCCACTACAACACACACATCAATGCATAGCAATACATCACAGTTACACCCCCCAAACCCCCAGGAAGAATGCAAAGACAAAAGGAAATGATCATTAACAGTCGAATATATTGTATCACTGGCTTATAAATATATCACACATCTAAAACTATTATATACATAAATATTAAAAGTCCGATGATTTTTGCAGGCATTGTCCGTGGACCACAGGGCCCAAATCACATGGGCAAAGCCCACACAGGATACCTGACACCAACGGAGAGAACACTGCAGAGGCATCAGATAGCAAAACTACAGGCACCTCAGGGGGAAGGGAAGGGGGGGGCACCTTAGCCAGATGAGTCCACAACGCCAGATCCACAAGGGGCCTCCATGGCCACTGTTCCATCCTGGGGAGTGCAAAGCCACAGTCTCTCAAGTCTCTACAGTGGGTGGCTTGCCCACTGTGCCATCCTGGCGAGTGCAAAGCCACAGTCTCACAAGTGGATGACAGTCTCCACTGGTTCTGGAGGGGGCTTGGTGCCCAGAGTGCTTCGTGCAGCCCTGCCCGACACAGATGAGGGCCTGCCCCTTCTGCCAATGGGCCAGCGGTGCTTGAGACGGCGGTGCCCAGTTCAGCGGTGCTTGAGATGAAGGGCACAGTTCAGCGGTGCTTGAGATGAATGGCACAGTTCAGCGGTGCTTGAGACGGCGGGGCCCAGTTCAGCGGTGCTTGAGATGGCAGTGCCCAGTTCAGCGGTGCTTGAGACGGCGTTGCCCAGTTCAGCGGTGCTTGAGATGAAGGGCACAGTTCAGCGGTGCTTGAGACGGCGGTGCCCAGTTCAGCGGTGCTTGAGACGGCGGTGCCCAGTTCAGCGGTGCTTGAGATGAAGGGCACAGTTCAGCGGTGCTTGAGACGGCGGTGCCCTGCTCAGGGGTGCTTGAGACGGCGGTGCCCAGTTCAGCGGTGCTTGAGACGGCGGTGCCCAGTTCAGCGGTGCTTGAGACGGCGGTGCCCAGTTCAGCGGATCTTGAGACTGCGGTGCCCTGTTCAGCGGTGCTTGAGACGGCGGTGCCCAGTTCAGCGGTGCTTGAGATGAAGGGCACAGTTCAGCGGTGCTTGAGACGGCGGTGCCCAGTTCAGCGGTGCTTGAGACGGCGGTGCCCAGTTCAGCGGTGCTTGAGATGAAGGGCACAGTTCAGCGGTGCTTGAGATGAAGGGCAAGGTTCAGTGGTGCTTGAGATGAAGGGCAAGGTTCAGCGGTGCTTGAGATGAAGGGCAAGGTTCAGCGGTGCTTGAGTCGGCGGTGCACAGTTCAGTGGTGCTTGAGACGGCGGTGCCCAGTTCAGCGGTGCTTGAGACGGCGGTGCCCAGTTCAGCGGTGCTTGAGATGGCAGTGCCCAGTTCAGCGGTGCTTGAGATGAAGGGCACAGTTCAGCGTTGCTTGAGACGGCGGTGCCCAGTTCAGCGGTGCTTGAGACGGCGGTGCCCAGTTCAGCGGTGCTTGAGACGGCGGTGCCCAGTTCAGCGGTGCTTGAGATGAAGGGCCCAGTTCAGTGGTGCTTGAGACGGTGGTGCCCAGTTCAGCGGTGCTTGAGATGAAGGGCCCAGTTCAGCGGTGCTTGAGACGGTGGTGCCCAGTTCAGCGGTGCTTGAGATGAAGGGCCCAGTTCAGCGGTGCTTGAGATGAAGGGCACAGTTCAGCGGTGCTTGAGATGAGTGTCCAGGTCAGCGGATCCGGCCATGGCATAGATGTCACTCGCCACCTGACATGTGGCTGACGGGGCCTTCCTGCCCATCTGTCTGGTGGCTTGTGGGGCCCTCCTGGGCTGCAGTACCGGGCCTGTGGGTGTCCTCATGCACACCTGCCCTTCCCACCCTTCCCTGTTCACCTGTGGCCCTTTCCCACCTTTGGCGGTGTGCCAGGTGGCACCCCACTCCCTGCCGGAGCCATGGTAGGGATTTTGGTCCCTGGTGTCTTTGGCCTCTCGCGCCGGGCACTGGCAATCTTCAGATGCTTTTCCGGGGGTGGGCTGACCGTGCCTTGGCTCCTAGCTGAACTGGCTGCCCTTGAGGGTGGGGGACTCCACAGTCCATGGCAAACAGTCTTTACAGGTCCTGGTTTTGTGGTGGCTGAGGTGCTGATTGGAGTCTTATGAGATGGACGGGGTGGGGGAGTTGTTGGAAAGAGGTCAAGTTTGGAAAGGAAAAGCAATTTCGAAAGAGAGGGACGGGTAGGTGTAGTAGGTATGGGAGTGGAGGAAGAGGATGTGGTTGTAGGAGTGTGAAGTCTGGTGTCTTTGGGTGCTTGGGCTGGAGGCTGTCGTGAGGTGAATGGCTGTTGGGTGGGTGGCTGCCTGCGTTTGTGTAGTTTGGAAGAGGGGGTGACAGACACACTGGGAGAGGACACAGGGGACGTGTAAATGGTAGTGGGGGTGGTGACTGCACGTGTGCGGAGTGTTCTGGTGGGTGTGCTGGTGATGGACGTAGTGGCTGAAGATGTTGTGCATGCAAGTGTGAGCGGAGACGTCACAGGGAGGGAGGAGGGAGACGAGGAGGAGGGGGACACAGTGGAGTCAGTGGGTGTTGGTATGTCTGCATGTGGATGTTGCTTGTGTGAATGCTTGTGTGATGTGTGGTGCTTATGTCTGGATGAGCTTCCCTTGGGTGTTGAGGTGTGTGCAGGCTGGTCTGATGGTGTGTCTAGGATAGGCAGAGGTACAGGGGATTGGGTCTGGGTGGAGGAAGTTGGAGGGGGGAGGCTAGAGACAGGGACAATGGCTGCCGTCAGTGCTGAGGCCAGAGCGTTGAACGATCGCTGATGGGCAGCCTGACCAGAATGAATGCCCTCCAGGTATGCATTACTCTGGTGCACCTCCCTTTCTACACCCTGGATGGCATTCAAAAGGGTAGACTACCCAACAATGATGGTCCTCAGGAGGTCAATGACCTCCTCACTGAGGGCAGCAGGGGTGACTGGGGCAGGGCCTGAGGTGCCTGGGGCGAAGGAGATGCCCACCTTCCTGGGTGAGCGGGCACGGGGCAAACGCTGATGGGCTGCTGGGAGGGCGGTGCTGGTGCGCTGGGTGGCGGCTGTACCTGTTGTTGCGGGGGGCACGGATGTTGCCGCCACCACAAGGGAGCTCCCTTCAGAGTACGAGTCGCTGTTACTGACATCAGCACAAGTCCCCGCTGTGGAGCTCCCCTCGCCCTCCGTCCCACTGGTGTATTCGGACTCCGTTGCATGGCCCTCCAGGGCCATGTGGGATGCAGCTCCCTCGTGCTCCGATGCCACCTCTCCTCCACCTGATGATGCTAATGCACGCATGAACAGGAAGACCACAAAAAAGGGGGGGGAAGAAATAAAGACATGTTGAGTGCATGCATTGGCGACACCGTTGGCGGAGAGGACAGACACAGAAGCCCCCTGCACTACGTCGCGCACTTGGGGTCCACTACGCAATCCGTGGGACATGGCCTACAAGCCTTTGGACGACAACTGCACACATAGATGACACAGGGCCATGGATACCTGTACTTGGCACCCTACAGAGGTGGGGGGCGGGGGCACAGGGCCATGCCTTACAGAGGGGCCTAGCCTACAGAAATCGCCCTGGCCTAGGGATACCCACAGCCCTCCTCCCCCACCCAGACACCTGCACTGCGCGCAAAGTCAGCAGAATGTGTTTGTACTCACCCCCTTGTGTCTGCTTTGATGTCCTCACGCGCCCATCCAAATCGGGGTAGCCCACCGCCAAGATCCGGGACAGAAGGGGGGTCAAAGTACGACTGGCACACCTCCTACGCTGGGAGGCCATGCCCAGCTGAGCCTCCGCCGTCTTCCTGCTCCAGCGTCGGATGTCCTCCCACCTCTTCCGGCAGTGGGTACCCCGTCTGTTTTGGACCCCCAGGGTCCGGACGTCCTTGGCGATGGCACGCCAAATAGCGACTTTCTGGTGGGCGCTGACCTATGTGACATGTACAGGGAGAGAAAAATAGTCATCACCTTCTGCATGCTCGATGTGAGTGGCCCCCCATCCCCACCCTTGCCATGTGGCACATGCTATCATCTGTCGTTTGATGCATGCCTCAATCGCTCCCCTCCCCACCATCTTTCATCCACCCCACTCAACCCAGGCATTGCCCACTAAGCATGGTCCCTGTGTACTTACCTGTTGGTCAGGAGGACCGTAGAGTAGCGCATACTGGGGGAGGACCCCATCCACAAGTTTCTCCAACTCCTCCGCAGTGAAGGCAGGGGCCCTTTCCCCAGTCGCATGAGCCATTGTCTCTTCCAGACCGAGGTCACAGCAGCACTTGCAGTGTAGGTCCTCTCCTGTGGCAGATCAGGTATCGAGTGATTAAGCCGATAGAAAATGGCGGTCACACCCGCGGCGGTGCGTACCGCGGCGGTGCGTACAGCGACCGCCGGCGCACATCATCATTGGCTCCTGAAACCCATAGGGTTCAATGTTAACCAATGCGGCTTTGCGCCGCGGTCTTCGACCACACCAGCGCATTGACCTCACATCCCACTGTCGCACTTCACAGGTCAGGCAGCCACCATTTCAAGGGCCCACATGGCTTAATTTCTACTGCGTCACACATACCTAGGCCTTGCATCAACACTCATACAAACCTTTCAATGCATTGGGAATCATGTTATGTGCAAGCTGTGGGAACGTACCTGTGGGTTGATTGACTCTGTGCTCGCTGTTGTCCTTCATAGGCACCGTCCGCTGGGACATGCGAGGAGATGGAGGAATCTTCCCGTGTACAGACCGCTGGTGGACCTGTCGACAATGGAGGAACAATATGTCATACTGACATACAGGCTTGACCGAGCCACTATACAGGAACTGTGTGCCCAGCTGGAGCCAGACCTGATGTCACCCATCCGCCAACCCACAGGGATCCCCCCTCTAGTGCAGGTGCTGTCAGTACTCCATTTCTTAGCAAGTGGGTCTTTTCAAACAACAGTGGCCATATCATCAGGGATGTCCCAGCCCATGTTTTCCAAGGTGTTGTCCAGAGTGTTGTCTGCCCTGCTCAAACACATGCAGAGCTACATCATTTTCCCTGAGGTGGGGGATTTGGTTACAGTGAAGGGTGATTTCTATGCCCTTGGACATATTCCCAACATCATAGGTGCCATTGATGGGACACATGTGGCTTTGGTCCCCCCCAGCAGGAGTGAACAGGTGTACAGGAACCGGAAAAGTTATCATTCCATGAATGTCCAGATGGTGTGTTTGGCAGACCAGTACATCTCCCATGTGAATGCCAAGTTCCCTGGGTCAGTGCATGACGCCTACATCCTGCGGAATAGCAGCATCCCGTATGTGATGGGTCAACTCCAGAGGCACCGGGTGTGGCTATTAGGGGACTCTGGTTACCCCAACCTGTCATGGCTACTGACCCCAGTGAGGAATCCCAGGACAAGGGCAGAGGAACGGTACAATGAGGCCCATGGGCGGACTAGGAGGGTGATCGAGCGAACCTTTGGTCTCCTGAAGGCCAGGTTCAGGTGCCTCCATATGACAGGTAGATCCCTAATGTACTCACCAAAGAAGGTGTGCCTGATCATCGTGGCCTGCTGTATGCTTCACAACCTGGCTTTGCGACGCCAGGTGCCTTTTCTGCAGGAGGATGGTCCAGATGGTGGTGTTGTAGCAGCCGTGGAGCCTGTGGAGAGTGAAGAGGAGGAAGCCGAAGAGGACGACATAGAGAACAGGAACACAGTAATACAGCAGTATTTTCAATGACACACAGGTAAGAGTACACACCGGCATATTACATTTACTTAAAGACTCCTACCTCTCTACTGTCTGACCTTTTCCCCCAGTGTATGGTAACTGTGTTGTGACTTTCCCTTCTGTTTTCAGAGATGTGGGCCCCACTGCGTGACATCTGCTTTGTTTCCCCATGGATTACAGCTGTGTGACAGCGGTTTGTTGGCATCACAATGTGAATGAACATTTTGGCACGGTCATGTCTAATACATTTGTTCAAAATCACAGCCAGACTCCAGATTGTTTTGTGCAATAAGTGTGTTTATTCAAGTGCTCTAAATTGGATGGGTGGCTGCAAATCGGTGAGGGGTGATGGTGGAGGATTGTCCATGGCAGAGTCCAGACTATCAGTATCACAGGTGCATTGTCCAAATGCCTGTGGGAAGTGGAGCAGGGGCAGTTTAAGGTTGGACAGGGTGACAATGTGGGACAGTGGGATGACAATCAGGGCGGTATCCTTTGCTGGCGGGGGTCTTGACATCTTACTCTGTCTTCTTCCTGGATCTCAGGGCCCGCTTGCGGGGTGGTTCTCCTTCTGCAGGGGGTGGGGTTCTGGTGGCCTGTTGGTCTTGTGTCGGGGCCTCCTGTCCACTAGCGCCGGCGGAGGTGGTAGCCAGTTCTTGGTCCATGCTAGTGTCAGGGGCCCTTTGAGGTGCCACAGTGTACCGCAATGTGGTGACTACCTGATTCAGGGCCACTACGATGGTACCCATGGCGGAACTGATGTTTCTTAGTTCCTCCCTGAACCCCATATACTGTTGCTCCTGCAGAAGCTGGATCTCCTGAAACCTGGCCAGGACCGTCGCCATCATCTCCTGGGAGTGGTGGTATGCTCCCATGATGGAGGAGAGGGCCTCGTGGAGAGTGGGTTCCCTGGGCCTGTCCCCCTCCATCGCACAGCAGCCCTCCCAGTTCCCCTGTTTCCATGGGCCTCTGTCCCCTGGACCGTGTGCCCACTACCACTGCCCCCAGGTCCCTGTTGTTGTTGGGGTGGTGGGTTAACCTGGGTGCCCTGTAGTGGTGGACACACCGCTGCTTGACGTGTCCTGGGGACAGAGGGATGGGCCCACTGGGTGGGTGCTGTGCTGGTGTTCCCAGAGGGGGGAAGGTCTGCTGTGGCCTGTGGCTGTCTGAGGGGAACCGACTGTCCCGAGGTCCCCAATGGACCGGGCTGGTCATCTAGATCCAGGGAGACAGAGCTGCTGTCCTCACTGTGGGCCTCTTCTGGGGGTGGAGTGGACATTTGTGGACCCTCCTGCGCGGTGACTTGGCGTTCGGGTCCTGCAGGGGTATAAAAGTATGGTTATTGCTTCTGTGTGTGCCATAGCGTGCAATGGGTGGGTGCCCGTGTACCCCAGTGCTGGCATTCCTTTGTGGGGACTGTTGTGACGGTGGTTTTGGGGGGGGGTTGTATGTGTATGTGCAGTGGGCATGCTTTGGTGATGGGTGTCCATGCTTTGTGGACGCATGCAGGGCTAGGTGTTGGGATGGGTGGGTTGTGATGGTGAGACATTTGCAAGGAGTAGGTGTGATGGGGTGGGGGTGAGGGTGGGGGTATGAGTTGGCATGCAGGTGGGGTGGGGGGGATGAAGTAGTGAAGATGAGACTTACCAGAGTCCATTCCTCCAGCTACTCCTGCGAGGCCCTCAGGATGCAGGATGTTCAAGACCTGCTCCTCCCATGTTGTAAATTCTGGGGGAGGAGGTGGGGGTCCGCCGCCAGTCCGCTGCACCGCGATGTTGTGCCTGGATACCATGGAACGCACCTTCCCCCGTAGGTCGTTCCACCTCTTCCTGATGTCCTCCCGATTTCTTGGGTGCAGTCCCACAGCGTTGACCCTGTCCACTATTCTGCTCCATAGCTCCATCTTCCTGGCAATGGTGGTGTGCTGCACCTGTGTCCCAAACAGCTGTGGCTCTACTCGTACAATTTCCTCCACCATGACCCTGAGTTCATCATCAGAGAACCTGGGGTGTCTTTGCGTTGCCATGGGGTGGTGTGGGTGATGTGTAGGGTGGATTGTGTGGTGCTAAGTGTGGTGATGTGTATTGTTGTGTTGTGTGAAGTGCGTGTAAATATTGCTGGGTGACAGTGAATTGGGCGCCTGGGTGCTCGGATGTCTTTTCTCAGTGCGTGTTCACGAATCTCTAGGAGTGGAGGTTTGTGGGTGATGTGGGTGTGTATTTTATATTGTATTGGGTGTGTGGGAGTGGTGTGTGTATGTGTATCAGGTGTGTGTATTTTGAATTGTCCAATGTGGTAGTGTTTTGTACAAGTGTGTGTATTTCGAGTGCAGCGGTGTGTACCGCCAATGGAATACCGCGGTTGAAAGACCGCCGCGTGGATTCATGTGTCGTGATAGTGTGGGCGTATTTCTGTTGGCGTGACGGTGGAGGTTTGGTCATCGCCAGTTTCTCGCTGCACTTTGGTGTGGCGGACTTTTGTGGATGTCTGTATTTTGGCGGTTTGCCTGTTCTGGGTCAGAATTACCGTGGCGGTTTACCGCGGCCACGGCGGTGTTATGGCGGTCTTCTGAACGGCGGTAAGTGCCTTTTACCGCCGAGGTTGGAATGACCCCCAAGATGTTCTAATGAATAAAGCAAAAGCCTCACAGAGCCAGAATTGATTGAAATTCCCTCTGACTCCATGGGGCCTTTGTTCACAGCTCTTCCTGTGAGACAAGTATTGGAATTGAGAGAGCGTAGCTTACATAACCTATATTAAAATGAAATGCTTATATCAATGTGAAATGATGCTGCATGGAAAACAATAATAATAACGATTTTGCTTAAACGTGCACCTGAATTATGATTACAGTAAATGGCCACCAATGTATACGCAAACTAATAATGATGAATAAAATGTTTATGTTATGTTTAATTAAGCTTATATTAACATTTATGTTACTGCATTTATATTGAAAATCTTTATAGGCCTTAAGTTAGCGTGAGCTGTGGGTTTTAGCTGCACAGCTCTCATATTAAATGCATTTTTTCTGTATGTAGATTAATGTAATGTACAAGGTCATTTAGACCGATGGACAATGGATCTGCTGACCCAAAGACGTGCCAAAGAGTGAAGTAACACCGGACGTGCCACCTCCGAAGACGTCAATTACGAAGACCAACCAAAGAACCACGAACTAATGTGGGGTGACAATTGGGATTACCTAATGCTAAATTTGATAGGTTAAAGATAGTGGGGTATAGTAAATGTCCAATAGAATTTTGGGGGAATGTACTACGGAAAAGGGATAAAAACCCATGTCACAGAAGGACCATTAGAATTAGGTAGGGAATGCTATCGATTTTATCCAGAAACTTTGTCTCTCTGTTTGGTGACTTTGAGACTTATTAAAACCATCCTCACCCATAGACTGCCCATTTTACACCTCTCCTCCTTATGAGGGAAGTGTCCCCTATGCCCTTTAGTTGAGCTTAGACTGATGGTGTTTTGACTGATGTCCTGAAGATGAAGACTGATCCTGAATGCTGATCTAATCTTTGGAGGGTAATTATGACAATACAATTTGTAATTTGTCTGTTTGCTTTTCCTTTCTAGGTACCAACTGGTTAATTTTGACAGGGGCCATAGCTAGATGTTTTCCAAATTGGTGTTCTAAATTGTTTTGCATGAAGCCCAACATGCCAATACTAATTAGTGGTTAGCACAGGTGACCATCAAATTGATGCAAAGACAAATGACTGACATGCTATGTTGAACTGACGATTAATTGACACTCTGCTGTATTCTGCTCTATGTTTGCGCTGTGTTACATTCTGATGTTTATGATTCTTGCCCTATTGAAATCTTACCAAAGTTGTCATATCGTAACTATGCTGTTGTGTTTCTTGGCTTTGAGATTGGCGCACCTACTTTTAGATTGTAACTAATAGGGAATAAACTTCATAAAATTCTATTAAAGGTGTGGTTATTCATGGCTGAAAGGTCATGGTTGCGTCGTCAATTTGATTAATGACTTTGACCAAAGTGAAATGTACTGTGGTGATAAATATTGATGACATTATTGATTTATTGATTGACATATTGATCAGCTATCTCGTCCTACGGTGTCTCTCAACTGGGTCAAAAGATTCATTGGCCTAAAACGAGTCCTAATGTGTAAGAAATTAACATAAAAGGACGCGTTATCAGTTCTTTGGAACCCCAGGCTTCTACTGGTCATTAGAAGTCCAGAGCACTACTGTTAGAAATGGGGTCTCTAGATGGCAGTCAGTTTACACACAGTCCAAGTATGGACCCTCACTCTAGTCAGGGTGAGGGAGTCACACACCTAAGATAACCCCTGCTCACCCCCTTGGTAGCTTGGCACAAGCAATCAGGCGTATCTCAGAGGCAATCTGTAAAGTATTTGTACAAACTCACACAGTAACACAGTGAAAATGCCACAAAAGGACTCCACACCAGTTTAGAAAAATAGCCAAAATGTATCTAAATTAAACGAGAAAAAAACAACCAAAATCCAACATACACAAATAAGGATATCAAATTTTAAAGTAAAAAAAGTCTTAGTCCAGTGAAATCTATGGATGTGTTGTTTTAGCTCAAAGTACCTGGTATGCATAAAAAAGAAAGCAGCAGGGGCGAGGATGTGTCAGAAAAGCAAGTAATGCATCGATTTCTTACTCACAAGTAAGTCAGTGCATCAATTATTTTCCCCGCTGGGTAAGGGATGCATAGATTCTTTCCCTGCAGGGAAGGGATGCGCCGATTTCCCGACAAGCAGCCTCGGGCCCGTGCGGTGATGTTAAATAATTTACGCCCAGGTACGATGCGTGGAAAATCCAGATGCACGGTAATGGTGAATCTGCACTGAGCTGGCAATACGTTGATTTCACAGGCACTGCGTCAATTCTTCAGCCACAGAGCAGGCTCTGCATCAATTTTTCTGCCACTTGACTCAGATGTGTGGGTTTTCTCTCAGGCTTTACCAGCTTCTCCTACCAAGTGCCCAGGGACTGGATGTAGCACCACTTGGCAAATCAGGGGTCTCAGCAAGAGACCTCAGGTGCTGGGAGATGAAGTCTTTGAAGTCCCCGAGACTGCTTAACCGAAGGAAAGCTCAGTCCAGGCCCTTTGAAAAACTTCACAAGTAGGATACACAGCAAAGTCTAGTCTTTGTCCTCTTTAAGGCAGAAGCAGCAACTGCAGGCCAACCCAGCAAAGCACACACAGCAAAGGGGCAGTAGTTTTCCTCACAGCTCTTCAGCTCTTCTCCTTGGCAGAGGTTCCTATTGATTCAGAAGTGTTCTACAAGTCTGGGGTTTGGGTCCATTACTTATTCTCATTTCTGCCTTAGAAGTAGGTCTTTGTAGTGCCCAAGACCCTACCTTTTCCTTACCCTGCCCCAGCCACACTCTCGGGAGGTGCAGACTGTATTGTGAGAGGACAGGCACAGCCCTTTCAAGCACATGGTCTCAGCTGCTCCCTCCCACTCTAGCTCAGGAAGATTCATCAGGATATGCAGTACACACATCAGCTCCCTTTGTGTCACTCTCTAGAGTGAATACACAAACAGCCCAACTGTCAGTCTGACCCAGACGTGAATTCAGCAGCCAAGCAGAGGCACACAATGGTTAAGCAAGAAAATGCCCATGTTCTAAAACTGGCATTTTCAAACGGACAATCTAAAAACCAACTTGGCCAAAAGATGTATTTTTAAATTGTGAGTTCAGAGACCCCAAACTACATGTATACATCTTCTTCCAATGGGAACTGCACTTAAAAGATATTTAAATGCAATCCCTGTGTTAACCTATGAGAGAGATAGGCCTTGCAATAGTGAATATAGAATTTGGCAGTATTTCACTATCAGGACATGTAAAACTCATCAGTACATGCCCTACCTTTTAAATACACTGCTATCTACCCATTGGGGGTGCCTTACATGTACTAAAAGGGAAGTTTTGGGCCTGGCAAGTGGGTGCACTTGTCAGGTCAACATGGCAGTTTAAAACTGCGTCCACAGACACTGCAATGGCAGGTCTGAGACATGTTGAGAGGGTTACTCATATGGGTAGCCCAATCAGTGCTGCAAGCCCACCGGTGGCATTTGATTTACAGGCTGTGGGCAAACATAGTGCACTATACTAGGGACATACTAGTAAATTAAATATGCCAATCATGGATAACCAATCATAATCACAATTTACCTAGGGAGCACTTGCACTTTAGCACTGGTCAGCACTGGTAAAGTGCCCAGAGTACCAAAAACCAGCAAAAACAAAATCCAGCATATAGTCAAAAATACAGGAAGCAGAGGTAAAAAGACAGGGGACACCAAGCCAAGGGTGCCAGGTCCAACAACCCCATTGTTTTCAATGGGGCTCCCAACATTCCAATGTTCAAATGGACCATAAATAATAAAGAAACACAATCTTTACTGATTAAGAATAGGCTAGTGTTTCTATTGGCGCTTTGTTTCCAAAGCACTGACCAATGTAATCATTGTTCATGATGACTAACCATAAAACCCAAAACATACATGAAATTTGCCTTCCCCAGACTAGACTATCAAAACCTAAGACCATTCAAAAGTTGAAAGTCAACTGCAAAAAAGTGTCTATTAGCTGGGAGTGGCCTGGAGAGAAAGGTTTGTTGTGCATATACTATGTGGGATTAGAACCCTGGAACATTGGGAGCTCCATTGAAAACAATGGAGTGCTCCAGTCTACTAAAGGCCGGTGGAAGGCTGGAGCATGGACATTCAAATGTTTTTTTTCAAAGCTGTTGCTGTGAACAAAGGCCTCATGGAGCCCGAGGCGATTCAAGTCCCCTCGAGCTTTGTGAGGCCTTTGTTTTATTTATTAGAACATTCTGCCTTTTAGTGGCAGAATGTTCTAATAGCCTCATAGTCCTCCATAGCCGGGCTATACTGGAGTTAAAGTCCTGCTCCCTTGTTAAATGCTTTAAATCTGGAGGGGGCCTTTAATAACCAGTAGAGCCCGGTACAGGGGGCTATAAGGCTATAACAGTTCATCTGTACCTGAGCAACTGGCAGAAAGATGTGTGAACAGGGAAGAGTTCCTCTGAACATAGTAATGTGCCCTGTTAAAAAAACATTAAATGTATCTCTCTTAATAAGAAAGTGATAGTGTCCCCATGCGTGCATCAAATCCATTCACTTAAAATGTAAGCAAAACGGTGTGAGGCACGGAGTCCTGGTATCAATATTTTCAGCTTTCAATCTGTGATGAACATGGGGGAATGCAAGCACAATATTAAGATCCCCTTACAACAAAGCAGATTTGTAGATTCTGCTACCCGTGTATTGCACTTCTGTTGAGACAGCATAACCGCATTTAAGGTCAGCCATACCTCACCTTTGTAGTTAGAAAAAAATTATTGAAAATGGGAGGTTCACAATCTAAGTGGTACCCCTCACATCCAATTATGAATCATGATGTAAAGTACCTTAAATGCAGGCATGCAGAATAACATGAGATTGCATCTTTATCAGGGAGTTTCAATCAGAGCAATAGAGACTCTAAAAATGAACGAATCCTAAGAGTAGCCATAGAAGAAAGTATGGGGTGCAAGAAGGAGAGAGGCCTGTTTTCATTGGCCATGCTAGATATTGTCATTGAATTACACTTGTAGTGCTTCAAGAGTAAGACGGAGGTAGCTAAGAGAACGCTTTGCTTAGTCCTGGAATTAATGAATGAGCCAAAATTACTAAGTCACTTTACGAACGGCTAGCTGTGCTTTCTACGGGAGGGGTGGCGCAAGGGGGATTAATAATAAAAAAAACACTTACCTAGATTGTCGCTGCGTCCACCACCACCATGCTGCTCCTCTTGCTACTCTGCTGCAGGGATAGGCTCCCAGCCTGCCCGCGGCCAATCCTGGCACTGCTCAGAGCAGTGTTAAGGTTGGCTGGGAGTGCCCAGCCAAGGTGCTCCCAGACAGACTGGGAGACTTTGCCTGCTCTCTCCAGCCAGACAACACAGTGCAGAGCTGGAGAGCGCCCTGTGCGCATGTGTATTTGGATGGCCCGAGACGGCTGGCCAAAAATACATGAACAGTGAGGGGAGTGCACAGTGCCCTCCCCTCAGTGCTCATCACAGCCTGTGGCCCTGCCCCTTTTACTACAAAACAATAATAAACACAGTTAATTATCGTTTTGTAGTAAAAGGCTTGCAGCTGCTGCTGCTGGCAGGGGGGACGCCGCTCATTCACACTTATGGAGGAGCCGCACCTGAGTCACACCTACTCTTACACCTATCTTTGTGAATCTGGCCCTATATGGTTAACTTGCATTGCAAGACTTGCTCAGAAGGATTCTTTAACATTCATGCCGTCCAACTTCTATCAATATTGATATATAATTGTAGATTTGTTTTTATTGTACTGGGAAAAGCAAATTCAAGCAATCAGAAACACTGTCAATATTTTCTAACCTCTTATAATGTGCCGCTGCACTTGTGAAAATGAAAATTCATGTTTGCGTTCAATGAGGAAGCACACTGCATTATATTGCCTGCTGATACCGTGTCTGAGTCTTTTCTAAGCTAAATTGACCTTTTTATTGAACAGTGATTGAAATAGGACAGTAGTTGGTTAGTGCTAGTATTCAAGGGTCGGTAATTAGTGATGTTTTTAAAGTATATATTTAGATTGTACCGTTTCAGCAGCTAGACTAACTTTCTCTCAAACAACTTTTGCATGCTGAGCTTTTACATTGAGTGGCTTGCTCTGAGCATGCACAATCTGCATCTGAAATGTCGGCAATGTGAATTCATTACCATTAGTGAAGCCAGAGTCCTGTGTTTTATTGGTTTTAAATTTCTCTTCACTTTTGAAATCCTCATGAATGAGTTGTAATGAGAGCAGCCGGATATAAACAACGTTTCGAGTAGGGCCTGGCTCTGTGCAACACACGGTCTGTGCCACATGCGACGGAGTAGAGCATTAATTCCCACTTCATGGGAGTGGTACTGGAATACACAGTTTTTGAAATCCTGACATTTTTCATAAAGTTACAATTTTCGATCATTAATGATGTCACCATTGTTTAGATCCTTTACTTACAACACGGCGAGGCCGCCACGATCCGACCCCCGACACCTCCAGGCTGCCACCAGCCTGCAGCCTGGCAGTCCCGGTGGTTATAATCTGCCAGGGCAGCATGTGGATTACGAGTTCTCATAACACCAGCCTTTCCATGGAGGTTACACCGCCATAGAAAGGCTGCCGGAATGGGGGTACCGGGCGGCCCCCATGCACAGCCCCGTCACGCATTCCACTGCCAGAATTACGGGCAGTGGAATGCGTAACGGGTGCTGCTGGACCCACTGCACTGCCACATTGGTGCCGGCGTCAATGTTTAGGCCAGCGGTGAACTCTTAATGGGGCAAGCAGTGTTCAGGCCACACAGGTGGCCTGATGGCGGTATGAGTTAGGTGGGCGGCCTCCGCCGCCTGCCAAACTCATAATGAGGTCCTAATATTTTATAGTTAGAAAACCGTGTTTAGTCCAAAAAAACATTTATATGCAGCCTGGCAATCAACTTCATCAAGGTGACGACCTAGTAGGTACTGGGCTTTCTGTCTAAGATGGAGTTGGGCATACCAGTCACATGACTTAGGCATTGATCCCCCTTCCACAAAGATGCTAAGTCCCCTGCTTTGGATGGCTGATAAACTGAAGCTGGGGGTCAACTTTGTGTGTCAACTTTGTGTAAACTGTGCACCAGAAGTGAACCAACCCACAGCCTCCTTCCTATAGTAGCAGGGAGAAAGGTGAAATGTGTGGCTGTCAGAGAGAGGAGTATGACTTTGGATTGCTGGCTTTCCAAATCATGAGTCACCAGGGGACAAGGAAAACGACCAGCAATGCTGCAATTAAAGAGAACCCTAGATTGTGGCCTAAGTGAACACATGTTGCTGAGATTAATGCAAGCATTCATTCCATCACTTTGTTCTTTATTGAAGTAGGCACTCTGAGTGTGACGGTTATGTCCAGACGTTGATCTGGTGATCACTGTGCCACTGTGTCACGGATGAGGCCTAAGTAAGATCAAACTGGTCTTGTTAGCAAGTTTTCCTAATTGGAACTAACCTAGCAGTTCTGGCTGGATTGTTCCTGCTAGAGCAGGACCAAGGCATATTTACATATGGCTGATCTCTGCCTAGAGTTGAACAGTAAATGAGAAATTAAGGGCTGGAATGAACCTTAGTGATCACCAGTGGTTTAGCTTTGTTTAATCACTCCTGTTCACTTCAATTAAATGGGCTGGATTCTGTGTTTCTTTGCTCTTTCAAGAGAGCTGAAGATGCAACATTTATGTTGCCTATTTATTAAGCGAGGCCTTTTGTTTCAATCTTAAGTCTTTCTTGACCAAACTGAGTGATCCTAGGCAGCTCACCTTATTTTGCCTTGCTTATATCAGTTTATAAAAACCAAAATACATATAGTACAGTATGAAAAGGAGGCCTTTTCATTCACCACCAATTTACTATCAGTGATATGAATCATGGGGGAAGTCTGGTCTGTTTTGGGAAAATGGGGGTGCTTGCCTGTATAGCCCACATTGGCCCATTATGCTCAGGTGATGGCTACTGGTGAACCCCACTACCTCCAGAGTTTTCAGGTAACTGATGTATAAACAGTCTGGCTAGATCTCTTGCCGTTCGGAGTGCTGTGTTTGCACAAAGCTGCAAAGGTTGTCGGTCATGATTGGCATGATGCATCTTCTGGCTGGGTTTGCAGCATCAAAATTATATATGTATTGTGGCAGTAGGGCCTTGTGTCCAGACGGTGATCAAAAAGGATTTCCATACACCAGAAGGATTGAGTAGATGATCAAGTTTAATAGGTAGCAGGACCCACATCTACACTAGCACTGGTCAGCTCCTGGAACCAAAGACAACTGACTATCCCTCAGATCCAGAATCCCACCATGACGAATGTAATCCCAGTTCCAGAAAAAAACCTTAACATTATACAACAAGCATTGTAACAACAGAAGCAATGTATATACGCAGAAATATTAAACAATAAATATGAACACTACATCACCTTCTTTCCTTCAAACAAATCATTATAAACAATAAAAAAATGACCTAATACAAAATGTAATCAAAATTAATAACCCATGAACTGCAAGTGGATTCAGGTTCTAGTCCAGTTTCAATAGAACCAGAAGAGTAAACACCGTTTTCACTGGTTGCATTGACAACATGGAGCTTTCAGTGTCCCTATTGGAAAACATAGTCCTGAAAATATGAGCTTGTTGATCAAACAGAGGAAAACACTGTCTCTATTCCACCATACTTTTCCTTCCAACAGAACAGAAGCCTTAGTAGCCTTATCAGCGTTCACAGACAAGGAACCCTGGACTCCCCCTTACATGCTCTAAATGTTTTTTAATTAACACCCAATAATTAATGTTGATGCCAACATCCTTGACGTTCATCCTGCAATCATAGTACATTTTTTGCATTCATTTTTTATCAAGTACTCTATATCTTATAGAAGAATTATCATTGTTATTTTTTGATCTGCACTTACCTCTTAATGTCTCTGACATCCATTCTTGTGTAAGTTTTGTTCTGGGATCTCTCCCGCTAACTAGTTTACAAGGAGTAACACCAGTTGTAGAATGAGGGGTTGTTAAATGCACCCAGATTGTGTTTTGTAAAAATTGTGATACATTAAAGTTATCTGCTAAAGCAGTCTGAATTCCATTTTTCAGTATGCAATTAGCCCTCTCAACTAAATCATTAGAAGAAGAACTGTACAAAGCCACTTGTAAATGTTTAATGTTATGTAAATTCATGAAGTCAACCATTTGTTTTGAAACAAAATGCATGCCATTGTCAGTCACAATGGTACTAACTGAGCCTTCTAGCCTAAATATTTTGCCAAGAAAAGAAATTACTGTGTCAGAATTTGCGAATTGACCAAAAGAGTAGTAAATCCATTTTGAGAAATAATCTACAGCAACAATAAGAAATCGCTTATCCCCTGGCAAAAGATTGAAAGGGCCAGAAAAATCCAAAGATATTTTCTCCCAAGGTTTCTCAGGAAGAACTAGACGAAAAGGCTTAGAAATTGTTTTCCAATGTTTGTCAGAAACAATACACTCAGGGCATTTATCAATATAGTTTGAAACTTGTTAGTCTAGCCCAGGCCACCAATATGCCAACATTAGTTTTTTACAATTTGCTTAAATTCCCATGATAGTGCGCCCGGTCCTTAGTAAGTAAACTTAGAAGGGGACGCGTGTAGGTCGATGAACCTTTTGAATCGCATGGAGTATCCTAGTCATGCAGCGATCACTGAACCAATAATCAACATCAACAAACAAGATAAACACTTTAAGGAACCACAATAGAAACCATACTATTCAGAAATAACCATTACTCATGAAAAGGGTTAACAAGTTTTATTCCCTATTGATTACAATTCTAAACGTTTGTTAATTCAATCTTTATTAATCAATCTTCATTAATCCATCAATCCAAGGAAAACATGAGCGACAATGCAAAACCATAAACAATGAATATCAGCACTAAAAATGTAATTCAGCAAATTAATTTGTCTGTCATTTGTCACTATCTACGTCACCCCTGACAGCCTACCTCACCAAGATTAGCAATAGCATGTGGGTCGTCATGCGAAAGCAATTTAGAGAAAACATTAATTTAGAAAAATTCTACCTAAGGGAGAAAATCTCTATAAAACCGCAGTTGGTACCTAGAAGAAAAGACACAAAATTGTCAGTCACATTTTCATAGCTACCTATCCAGGATGGATCAGCAACAAATAAGTATTCATCTTCAGGTCATCAATAGTCAGCTACAGATCAGGCTCACAAAGTATAAACCCAATATCAGCACCTCGGACAGCATCTCCTAATGTCCTCATCTTTCTCCTCGCAGTTCTGATTCCTAACCCCTAGTCATGACTTTTTATTAGGGTCTCCCAGTCCATCCCACTAATTGCTAGTTGGTCAGTCTATCCGAAGTTATGACTCTAACCTATGGTTTTTGTTTACCAAATCTTTGAGTTTGCATATGTCTCGTGTCCCATAACACTGATTGGTTCCTCATGCAATGAGAACATCATCTGGCTCTTCAGGTAACAAAATTGTTGCATACGATTCTTCAGTCAGTGCCTCCATTGTTCGAGTCCTGGGAAAGTACATTTAGCCTACACTACACATAATTGTATCAAATTGACTTCATCATCTCCTGTCCGTTGGTATGCTGCAGAATGTTCTAGCTAAGGGGCTAAGTCCTTTGCGAAGCATTCGAAATTCTCCATGTTGAGAGAAACCAGGCCCTTAGTCGGGCTAATTTAAGAATATGAATTAATGTAAAACATAGGTTGTACTTTTGGTTATGACATATTAGTACATTTTTCTCATATATTTTTCATTATTTTGCATCTTTTAGTCCTTTTAGTACATATGGTGATCACTCCCCGAGGGCACATTTTCAAACGTGCACTTTATTTTCTACAGTTAATCTCTCTATGTATCTTTTTCATCAGTAAACACACATATAAGTCATTATTAGTCTCTTAATTAGCATTTCTGCTCCATCAGTCCCTCCTCTGATGACTAAATATGTCATCACACCTTCTTTAATAACACTTTATAATTCTGTCTCAGATGTCTTTTGTTTTCTCCTTGAATTTTCCCTATAAATTCGTCTCCTAGGTGGTTCTTCCTTCCTGTGATCATTCTTAGATTTTCTTAATATTATCTTTTGCCATAATTTGCATGTACCCCATAATCCTAATATAGAAACAATCACAATTAATATTCCCTGGACGATTTTCCATAATACCCATTCCAAGTTTGACTAAACCAATTTCCCACAGATGCAAAACCATTTCCAACCTTCTCCCAAACCCCTGGTTCTTTCAATTCTTTCAAATTTTTGCTTGAATTAGTTAAATTAGTAAGTAAGTCTCTTATCTCCGTACCATTCCCTGGAATGTACGAGCATCAATGCCTAGCATTAGTCATTTTACAGACTCCACCGTCTTTTGCTAAAATTATATCCAGTGCTTTAAATGGGCCGGTACTCTCCGGTACTGAGTACCAGCACTTTTTTATTTTGAGAGGGAGAGTACCGGCATATCTCCAGAAAAACGTAATACTTTTAATTGGAGAGTACCGGCACTTCCCAGAAACAAGCAGGTACTCTGGTACAGAGTACCTGCACTTCTATTTTTCCATTTAAAGCACTGATTATATCTAAAGCAAGCCTATTTTCAAGTGTCATAGCTCTATCTGCAGCCAATTCAGTATTTAACAACAGTATCGCCCCTGTAAAGTTTGCCAGCATGTTATCCACAATAGTCGACAACTTTCGTATCTTGATTGCATTCAAAATAACTCATACAGAAGCAATTACTGCACCAAAAATATCTCCCAAAATAGCAGAAGAGGTTTCCCTTCGCTGTCGCTCATGATGTAATTCAGTCACTTTCGGTATTTTCTTCAGATCATCTATCTGATAAATCTTAGGGAAAACTATCCCTAAATAGCATGTCCCATACCATCCTCTAGGAAGACGGTAATAAGCTTTAAGTCCACAAATATAGTAGATCCCAGGAATCACAAGGTCCTGACCATTCAGCATAAATGTCAATTTACTCTGAAACAAAAACACATGCCTACATTCACTCGTTCCCACAAATAAAGTGTCAGCGTGTGATTTTGGCATATATATACAAAGCTTCCCTACATGTAATGCATCCAAAGGTAGTTTTTCTTGTGTTTTAATAGCAGTGTAAGCATAATCATTCTGATAAGTCCTTTTCTCCAATCCTTTCTCTAACTTCTCCTTCAATGCCTTCCTTCTGTCATCAGTATGCCCTATAAAGCTCTTTTCTATTGGGGTTAATAAACAAGTTAGGTTGTCACGGTGTGCATAAGCAGTTCCAAAGGTTAGTGTTGGTTCAAAGAATCCCCTAACTAATACCATATCATGCTCCTTAGCTATTTTACTCAAATATCTAATAATCGGTACAAAAGAAAACACTAAGGCCCTCATTACAGCCCTGGCAGTAAATCCCGCTTTCCGCCGTGCTGAAGACCGCCAACATACCGTTGCGCCAGCAGAATTCCGCTGCAAGTATCACAACCCACATCTCAGAATCCGCCACAATACATACACCCACACAAGTCCGCCACACCAAAGGTCAGTGATAAACTGGCGATACTAAAACCTACACCGTCATGCCACCAAGAATATACCCACACTATCACAACCCATGAAGCAACGTGGCGGTCTTTCAACCGTGGAAATCCATTGGCGGTACACACCGCTGCGCTCAAAATACACACACATTTACAAAACACAACTACATTGTACAATTTAAAATACACACACCTGATACACATACACACACCACACCCCCACACCCAATCCAATATAAAGCACACACCCACATTACCCACAAATCCTTACAACCAAAAATCTGAAAGAAGGCCAGAGAGAGAGAAATTAGCTAACACAACACAAGCATCCATAGACACACAACACCATCACTCATACAACATCCACGTACCTCAAACAACACACACCAACACATCCCCTCACACATCACAACAGACAGCACCTCACACATCACCCACACCACATTATGGCACCTCAAAGACACCCCAGGTTTTCTGAGGAGGAGCTCAGGGTCATGGTGGAGGAAAGCATCCGGGTAGAGCCACAGCTATTCGGATCACAGGTGCAGCAGGCATCCATTACTAGAAAGATGGAGCTATGGCGGAGAATTGTCGACAGGGTCAATGCAGTGGGACAGCATCCAAGAACACGGGATGACATCAGGAAGAGGTGGAACGACCTACGGTGGAAGGTGCGTTCCGTGGTATCCAGACACCAGATTGCTGTACAGAGGACTGGTGGTGGACCTCCACCTCCGCCCCCACAACTAACAACATGGGAGGAGCAGGTCTTGGCGATCATGCATCCTGAGGGCCTTGCAGGAGTAGCAGGAGGACTGGACTCTGGTAAGACAACCCTTTACTACCATATCCACCCACCCCACCTGCATGCCATCACATACTCCCACTCTTACCCTCACCCCCATCACTCCATCAACTCCATATGTCCCACAATCACAACCCACACATCTCAATACCAAGGCCCTGCATGCAATACCTATGCATGGACCACCGTCACCAAAGCATGTCCAGTAGAGAAACCCACACAGACCCCAAACCAACTATCACAAAAGGGCTAACACAATGACGCAAGCACAGGAGTAGAGGGTACTGCACTTAATGCACAAGGTGGAACACACAGATACTAAAATATGCATTTACACCCCAACAGGTCCCATACCCAACGTCACCGGACAGGAGGTGCCAGACATATCCAGTCCCCCCCACAGAAGAGGCCCACAGTGATGACGGCAGCTCTGCATGCCTGGATCAAGATGACCAGCCTAGCTGATCAGGGACCTCGGGACAGTCGGTTCCCCTGACACAGTCACAAACCACCACAGAGCCTCCCTCCTCAGGAAACACCACCACAGCACCCACCCAGAGGGCCCATCCCTCTGTCTCCAGGACACCTCAATCAGCAGTGTGTCCACCACTACAGGGACCCCAGGCAAACCCACCAACCCAAGACAATCAGGGACCTGGGATCAGTGGCAGTGGGCACACAGTTCAGGGGACAGAGGCACAGGATAACAGGGAAGCTGGAAAGACTGCAGTGCGACAGGGGGAGGACAGGCCCAGTGAATCCACTCTCCACGAGGCACTCTCCAACATCATGGCAGCATACCACCATTCCCAGGCAACCATGGACACGGTACTGGCCAAGTTTCAGGAGACCCACCGGATGCAGGAGGAACACTACCTTGGGATCAGGGAGGACTTTAAGTCCATTAACACCACCCTGGTCACCATTGCAGGGGTGCTGGGAGAACTTGTCAACACCATGAGGGACACAGTGGCACACAAACGGGTGCCTGACACTTACCTGGACGATGAACAGCCCTCCACCTCCGCTGGCACTAGTGGACAGGAGGCACCACCACAGGACCAACAGGCCACCAGCACCCCACCCCCTGCAGAAGGAGAACCAGCCCCCAAACGGTCCCTGAGATCCAGGAACAAGACAGAGAACATTGCCAAGACCCCCGCCAGGAAACAAGACTCTCCCAAGTGTCACCGCTCTGTCCCACTTTGTCATCCTGTCCACCTTAAACTGCCATTGCTCCACTTCCTATGTCCTATTGGACAATGCACCTGTGACACAAATAGACTGGACTCTACCATGGACATTCCTCCACCATCACCCCAGCTCATTTCACACCCCCCTCCACTTATTTGCACAGAAATAAACACCCTTGATTCACAAAACAATCTGGAGTCAGTCTGTGCTTTCACAAATGTGTAATTGCATAATTTCTTGAATATAGCAATGTCAATGTACTTGTTCACATACCAAAGTTACACAGCTGTAGGCCAGGAGTAAACATAGCAGAGGGCACAAATTGGGAGCCACATCTGTGAAATGGAAAGCCAAAGCGAAAAGTAAGGGTCCATGCACACAGTGAAAAAGGCAGATTTATGCTAGCTCCTACAATAGTATGAGATGTGGGAAGTAGTTCCATCTTCTTACCTGTGTCTCACTGGAAGTATTGCATGATGATGTTGTTTTGGTTGTCTACATCTTCTTCTTCTGTCTCCTCTTCTTCACTATCTACAGCCTCCACAGCTGCCAAAAGACCAACATCAGGCCCATCCTCCTGCAGAAAAGGCTCCTGGCGTCGCAAAGCCAGGTTGTGCAACATACAGCAGGCCACGATGATCTGGCACACTTTCTTCAGTGAGTAGTATAGGGATCCACCTGTAAGATGGAGGCACCGTAATCTGGCCTTCAGGAGGCCGAAGGTGCGCTCTATAATCCTCCTAGTTCACCCATGTGCCTCATTGTAGCGTTCCTCTGCCCTTGTCCTGGGATTCCTCACTGGGGTTAGTAGCCATGACAGGTTGGGGTAACCAGAGTCACCTGCAAATATCGAGGGACAACAGTTAGACATCCTCCAAACATTAGGGAATCTCCCATACCGAGACACCAAATGGAACTGTGTGGGGACTTTAGGCTCACCTATTAGCCACACACGGGCCTCTGGAGTTGTCCTATCACATAAGGGATGCTGCTATTTCTCAAAATCTAAGAGTTATGCACTGAGCCCGGATACTTGGCATTCACATGGGAGATGTACTGGTCTGCCAAACACACCACCTGCACATTCATAGAATGGTAGCTTTTGCAGTTTCTGTACACCTGTTCATTCCTGCGGGGGGAAAATGCCACATGTGTACCATCAATGGCACCAATGATGTTGGGGATATGTCCCAGGGCATAGAAGTCACCTTTCACTGTTGGCAAATCCTCCACTTCAGGGAAAACAATGTAGCTGCACATGTGTTTCAGTAGGGCAGACAACACTCTGGACAACACGTTAGAGAACATTGGCTGGGACATCCCTGATGTCATGGCCACTGTTGTTTGAAAAGACCCACTGGCCAGGAAATGGAGTACAGACAGAACCTGCACTAGAGGGGGGATTCCTGTAGGGATGGTGGATAGCTGACATCAGGTCTGGCTCCAACTGGACATACAGTTCCTGGATTGTTGCACGATCAAGTCTGTAAGTGATAATGATGTGTCTCTCTTCCATTGTCGACAGGTCCACCAGGGGTCTGTACACCTGAGGATGCCGCCATCTCATCACCTGCCCCAGCAGACGTGCCCTACGGAGGAGAACAGTGAGCAGAGAGTCATCCAACACTTAGGTATCACAATGTGTTTTTTGCAAAAACGTTACAAATTCACCATGTGCCTTTGTCTGTCCGTATTCCTGGCCAAAATAGGTGTGATGCAGTTTTTTTGCCTGCTATTTGGCCCCCAGAAATGGCGGCTGCCTGACCTGTAGAGTGGGACAAGGGGAAATGAGGTAACTGCGCTGGCGTTGTACACAGTCGCAGTAGGCGGTCGAAGACCGTGGCACAATTCAGCATTGGTTAACATTGGGCCCTATGGGTTCCAGGAGCCAATGACGATGTACGCCGGCGGTGACGGTACGCACCGCCGTGGACATAGCCACCATTTTCTAACTGTTCCCTCAAATAATACCTGATCTCCAACAGGAGAGGACCTACACTGCAAGTGCTGCTTTGACCTGTGTCTGGAAACGACGATGGCTACAGTGTCTGGGGAAAGGGCTCCTGCCTTCACTTTGGAGGAGTTGGAGAAACTGGTGGATGGGGTCCTCCCCCTGTACACGCAACTGTACGGTCCTCCAGACAAACAGGTGAATACACTGTGAGCATGGTGGATGGCACGTGACTGTATGTAGTGTCGTGGATGGAAGAGGGTGGGGAGGGGGACAGGCCAGCATGTGAGGATAGTGTGTGTGTATGTATGTCTGGGCCAGGGTGGCAGGGTTTAGGCAATGTGTGAGATTAACTGTACGGGATAGTAACATCCATTCTAACTTCACTTTTCCTCTAGGTCAGCGCCCACCAGAATAAGGGTATTTGGCGTGCCATCACCAAGGACGTGCAGACCCTGGAGGTCTACCATAGACGGAGCACCCACTGCCGGAAAAGATGGGAGGACCTGCGCTGCTGGAGCAAGAAGAAGGCAGAGGCCCAGCTGGGGATGGCCTCCCAACGTGGAAGGGGTTCCCGTCGCACCATGACCCCCCTGATGTACCGGATCCTGGCGGTGGCCTATCCGGAGTTGGATGGGCTCTTGAGGGCATCAGAGCAGCCACAAGGGGGTGAGTACAGACTAATTCAGCTGACTCAGCGCGCTTTACGAGGTGTCTGGGTGGGGGAAGTGGGCTGTGGGTTCCCCTAGGCCAGAGCGAACTTGGTAGGGTAGGTCCCTTGTTAGCCAGGCTCTGTGGCGCTCCAACCCCAATAGTGGTTATAGCCATCTACACCTAGTCAGGCTCCTGTGGGTTCCAGGTGTGCAGCAAATGCGCTTAGGCATTGTCTCCCATGGGCATGTCAATTTCCTAAGAACTGTTAGTGCATGGCTTAGTGCATAGGGCTGCTCCCTGTGTGTTGTGTCCGCTAACGGTAGTGGTGTTGCATGCACTGAACATGTGTTTCTTCTGTCTCCCCCCCCTTTTTGTTTTGTCACCCTGTTCTTGCGTGCATTAGCATCATCTGGCGGAGGAGCAGTGGCACCGGAGCAGGAGGGAGCTGCATCCCTACGTGGCCCTGGAGGGTGAAGTAACGGAGTCTGAAGCCACCAGTGGGACGGAGGGCAAAGGGAGCTCCACGACGGGGACAGGAGCATACACCAGCGACAGAGACTCCTCCTCTGATGGGAGCTCCCTTGCGGTGGCGGGCCCCTCTGTGCCCACCACATCAACAGGTACAGCCGCCACCCCCCTACCAGCACCGCCCTCCCAGCAGCCCCTCAGCGTGTCTACCGTGCCCGCTCACCCAGGAGGGTGGGCATCTCCTTCGCCCCAGGCACCTCAGCCCCTACCCCTGTCAGCCCTGCTGACCTCAGTGAGGAGGCTATTGACCTCCTGAGATCCCTCACTGTTGGGCAATCTACCATTTTGAATGCCATTCAGGGTGTTGAGAGGCATTTGCAACAAACAAATGCATACCTGGAGGGCATTCATTCTGGGCAGGCGGCCCAACAGAGAGCATTTCAGGCTCTGGCCTCAGCACTGATGGCAGCCATTGTTGCTGTGTCCAGCCTCCCCCCTCCAACTGCCTCCACCCAGATCCAATCCCCTGTACCTCAGCCTATCCCAAGCACACCATCAGACCAGCATGCACACTCATCAACACACAAGAGTGGACATGGCATACATAAGCACTACACATCCCACAGGCACTCACACAAGCACCATCCCCGTGCAGACACAGCAATATCCACTGCCTCCACTGCCATCCTCCTCGTCCCTCCCTGTCTCGTCTCCACTCACACCTGCATGCACTACATCCTCAGCCACTACCTCCATCACCAGCACGCCCATCACCACACACCGCTCACGTGCAATCACCAACCCCACTACCATTCACACATCCCCAGTGTCCTCTCCCAGTGTGTCTGTGAGCCCTCCTCCCAAAGTACACAAAGGCAGGCACACCCCCCCAACCGCCATCCACCTCACAACAGCTTCCGGCCCATGCACTTCACCCAAATTCAGCAAACGTTCACCTCCTACAACCACTACCTCTTCCTCCACTCCCAAACCCCCTCCATCTTTCCGTTCCAGTGTGTCTAAGAAACTTTTCCTGGCTAACATTGACCTCTCCCTCACCTCCCCCCCATCCTTCCCCTAGGGTCAGGCTTTCCAGGTCCCAGCCCAGCACCTCAGCCACCAAATCCCCAAGCACAGTGGTGCCAGCAACTCCGGTCTCATCGAGTGTGCCACCCATCAGGGCTGCCAGTGTGCCACCTAGTGAGGCCAAGGAGCAGGCCATTCCGCCACCTGCCAAGGTGAAGAAGGTGCCCACATCCCGGAGGGAAAAGCCGCACCTACCAGCAAGCAAGGGCTCCTCCAAACCAAAAGGTGACAGTGGCAAGACACCAGCGGCAACATCAAAGGTGGGGAAGGGACACAAGCCGAAGAGCAGGTCAGGACAAGGCACGGTGGCTCCCTTCTGTCAACCACTACACCAACCTGTACGGCAGTGGACACCGCCACCTGCACCGCCACCAGCACCGCCACCTGCACGTCTGCTGCTTCAGCAACAGACCCCAGCATCATCCCCAGTGGGCAGCCGTTCGAGGCTGCAGGAGACGTCCTGCTGTGTCACTCAACAGGTGCGGACACAGGCACCACCGCCAGCACCTCTGCCACAGACACCGCCGCAAGCACCGCCACCAGCACCGCGACGTGCTCAGACAGTGCCACCACAGCTGACATGGCTATCATCCCAAGTGGGCAGCCATCCGAGGCTGCAGGAGACGTCCTGGACCCTGCCCAGCTTCCATGAGGCATGACTCTCATCACTGTTTGCCCCTGCAGGTGGCAGGCGAAGCCGCAGCAGGGTGGGGTATGTCTCTGCCTCCATAGCATATCATGCTACCTGTTCCCAGGCAATCTCGTGGCACACACACCCATGTGAGCGAATGGGACCAGCCACACTGCATGTGAAGCACTCTGGGCAAAAAGCCCCATCCAGAACCAGTGGAGATTCACATCCACTTCCTCAGTCCTTGGCAGGATGAAGCACTCTGGGCACCAAGTCCCCTTCAGAACCAGTGGAGATTCACATCCACTTCCTCAGTCCTTGGCAGGATGAAGCACTCTGGGCACCAAGCCCCCTCTAGAACCAGTGGAGATTCATATCCACTAACCCAATCGTTGGCAGGATGAAGTACTCTGGGCACCAAACCCCCTCCAGAACCAGTGGAGATTCACATCCACTAACCCAGTCCTTGACAGGATGAAGCACTCTGGGCACCAAGCCCCATCCAGAACCAGTGGTGATTCACATCCACTAACCCAGTCCTTGGCAGGATGAGGCACTCTGGGCACCAAGCCCCCTCCAGAACCAGTGGAGATTCACATCCACTCCCTCAGTCCTTGGCAGGATGAAGCACTCTGGGCACCAAGCCCCCTCCAGAACCAGTGGAGACTGTTATCCACTAGTGAGACTGTGGCTTTGCACTCCCCAGGATAGAGCAGTGGGCAAACCACCCACTGGAAAGACTTGTGAGATTGTGGCTTTGCACTCCCCAGGATAGGGCAGTGGGCAAACCACCCACTGTAAAGACTTGTGAGACTGTGGCTTTGTACTCTGCAGGACAGAGAAGTGGGCAAACCACGCACTGGAAAGACTTGGGAGACTGTGGCTTTGCACTCCCCAGGATACAGCAGTGGGCATGGAGCCCCCTCATGGAGCAGTGGCGTTGTGCGTTCATCAGGCTGAGGTGCCCCCCTCCCCTGAGGTGCCTGTTTCATTTAGATCTGATGCCCCTGCAGTGTTCTCTCCATTTCGAGTCAGGTATCTTGTGTGGGCTTTGCCCATGCATTTTGGGACACTGATCCACGGACGATGTTTGATTAATATCCGGACTAGTGTAGTTGGTGCACATATTTGTATATAGTGATTGTTGAACTTGCACTATCTGGTTTTTATTGATTACAATCGTTACAATCATTTAATTTTGTCCTTGCGTTCTTCCAGGGGGTGAGGGGTGTATATGTAATGTTGCTGCATGTATTTGTGTGTATGGTGTTGTGGGTGAGGGTGGGGATGGGGGTATTGCGTGTTGCGTGTGTGTGTCACTCTCTTTTCCCTCCCCCCTCCCCTGTGTTGTAGGTGCAGTACTCACCGTGGTCATCGACGGCGTCTTTCATGCTCCTGAAACAGAAGGAGGAAGACCAGCATGGGCAGGACGTGTAGGTCATAGCATCTCTTCCAATATGTGCTTGGCCATGGTAGTACCTGGCCATCTGACTCAAAAAACAGTTTGGCAGCACCATCTGACCCTCCTCAGAGAGCCAAATCTCGTCTGGTCTTTGAATGCATTTAAACTTCACCCAAAGCCTTTTCTCTTCCTTATCTGCATTCTCCTTCAATGTTTTCAATTCTTCTAGTGTATCAATCACTTTCAAAGCAAAACTTGCACATTTATTTTCTTCTTCAGGCATTAATTCCCATTTGTCTTTAAACGATATACAGCTCAATGCGCAAAACCTTGCGACTTGATCCGCATATCCATTTCCAAGTGAAATGTAATCCTGTATCTTTTGGTGTGCACCACATTTCACCACAGCAATTTCTTCAGGTAACAACTCTTTGATTCAGTCGCCATTTCTCACTGGAGTTCCAGTGGAGGTCATAAAACCTTGCTGCGACCACAACTGGCCAAAATCATGAACAATTCCAAATCCATATTGACTATCGGTATAGATTGTGACTCTTAATCTTGCAGAAACATAGCAAGCTCTAGAAAGAGTTACTAATTCTGCTACTTATGCAGAGTACACACCTGGAAGCCATGAAGCTTCTAATGTCCCTGTAATTGTGCACACAGCATATCCTGCTCTCAGTGTGCCTGTTCCATCTCTGAGACACAAACCATCATCAAAGACAATTTGATTATTTTCTTCTAAATGTGTGTCTCTAATATCAGGACTTGGTTTTGTACACAACTCAGTCACCTCAAGACAATCATGTTCAATATCTTCTTCCTTTTCAATTTCAGCAGTGTCACTTGGAAGCAGTGTTGCTGGATTCAGCACTGTACATCTTTTCAATGTTACATTTGGATTACCCAATATGCTTGTCTCATACCTTGTCAGTATTGCTCCTGTCAAATATTGCGTTTTAGTCCTTGTCAGTAAAATCTCAACAGAATGTGATACCATTACCGTCAAAGGGTATCCCATGACTACCCCTTCACATTGGGAAAGGCTTTGACCAACTGCGGCTACTGCATGCAGGCAACCTGGTAAAGCTGCTGCGACCGGGTCTAAGGTAGCTGAAAAACAAGCCACTGGGCGATAAGGACCTCCATGGACCTGTGTCAAAACAGACAAAGAACAAGCATCATGTTCATGACAAAACAATGTAAAAGGCTTTGTGTAATCAGGCATTCCCAACGCTGGAGCTCTGCACAGACTCTCTCTCAATTCAGTGAATGCTTTCATCTGGTCCTCATCTAGGGTAATGGGATCTGTAACTTCCTTATGTGTCAATTGCTGCAAAAGTTTGGCAATTTCAGCAAAATTTTGAATCCACTGTCTACAGTACCCCACCATTCCCAGAAACATTCTGACATCTCTCTGTGAAGTTGGGGGACTTCTCTGCAGAATCATGGTAATTCTTTCTCTGGAAGTTCTCCTCAATCCCATCTCAATTTGGTGTCCCAGATATTTTACTGATTTCTGGCAATACTGCAGTTTTACAGGGGAAACTTTATGCCCAAATTCTCCCAAATGATTCAACAGGGCAATCGAGTCATGTTTACACTCGTCCCTTGTTCTGGATGCAATTAGCCAATCATCAATGTACTGCACAAGAGTCGATTGGCATGGCACTTGCAACGACTCCAGGTTCTTTTTCAAGATCTGATTACTCAGAGATGGTGACTCCATATACCCTTGTGGAAGCCTGCACCAGCTGTACACTCTGTCTAGGAATTTGAAACTAAAAAGAAACTGACTATCCTCATGAAGTGGCATGGAAAAGAAAGCTTGTGACAGATCTACCACTGTGAAGCACTCTGCATCGCAAGGAATCTGAAACAGTATCAGTGCCGGATTGGGCACTACCGGACAACATTTAACCACCATGTCATTCACTTTTCGCAAGTCTTGTACAACTTGTACTTTCCCACATGGCTTTTTCAAACCCATTATCGGTGAATTACATGGGCTGCTCAGCACTTCTTTCAAAACTCCTTGTTTTAAAAAGTCTTCAATTATTTGGGCCACTTTCATTAAGACATCCTGTGCCATGTTATACTGTGGAAGCTGCTGGAACACTGCATTTGGCTTCAAAGTGATCTTAATTAGCCCCATCCCTTTAATTAGACCTACTTCTTTTCCCGTCAAATCCCAGATCTCTTCCTCCACCGTTCCCTGCAAGTCTGCATGCAATTCTTTCACAGTAAACATTGGGAAAAATTAAATCAATGGATATTCTCCATAAGCATTGTTAACCATCATTTCAATTGATTGTTCTTCTTCATCATCAATATTTGTCTGGACCTCTGTCCCAGTGTCTGAACAGTTAATAGAACATTTTGTTTTCCACAGTAAGTCTCTTCCCAATAGGGATACAGGACTTGAATCACACACTACAAATCTATGCAATCCTTGATAATTTCCAATTTTAGCCTGTACTGGTTCTGTGATTGGATTTGTCAACTGTCTGTTTTCCACTCCCACAACTTGAACTGTTCTGCCTGAAAGAGGTAAATTCTGGACTTCTATGCTCCTTACTGTAGAGCGCGTTGCTTCTGTATCGACCAAGAATGAGACTTTGTAGCCCATCACTTTCCCCTTCACAAAAGGCCCCCTCTGATCTACTTCTAGGGAAGCAGCAAGCATACAAGCTCCTTCATCCGAACTGTCACTCATCCATTCTTTGTTTATTTCATCCTCACTGTAAAATGGGAACTGATGCACTGTGTTATTACTATTGTCTTGTCTTTGACCTGTGACCTGCTGAGTACATGTTGCTGCTTCATCGGGGCTTGAGGTATCTGCATTTGCTGTCTAGGTACCATGGGGATCTGCTGCTGTATTGGTTGCAATCGGGTAAATTGTGCACGTGGCACCTGGATGTGCTGCACCGGTAAGAAATTCTGTCCTCAATTCTGAACATTAGGAATAAATCCTTTCATTCTTGGGACTTTCACAGTTTGAAATGTACTGACGTTACCTTGCTGAACCACACCTTCCTGTGCCATTAACGGACACTCCCGCTTCCAGTGTCCCACGTTTCTGCACAAATGACACAGTAACATTTTTTTCATCCCTTGCATGTCATTCTGAACAACCACAGTCCCTAAGTCCGGACCACGCATCATGTCCATTCCACGCCCTCTACCCCTCACTTGAGGTTGGAACATAACAGCTCGCTGTTGCGGCGGCATAGGCGGTGTAGGAAGGTAGCCTCTTTCTAGCCTTGTTACCCCCACTTTTGGCCTGCTTGTGACTATATGTCAGGGTGTTTTACTGTCTCACTGGGATCCTGATAGCAAGGGCCCAGTGCTCATAGTGAAGACCCTATGTTGTCAGTGTGTTTGATATGTGTCACTGGGATCCTGCTAGCCAGGACCCCAGTGCTCATAAGTTTGTGGCCTGTATGTGTTCCTTGTGTTGTGCCTAACTGTATCACTGAGGCTCTTCTAATCAGAACCTCAGTGTTTATGCTCTCTCTGCTTTTAAAATTGTCACTGCAGGCTAGTGACTAATTTTACCAATTCTGATTGGCACACTGGAACACCCCTATAATTCCCTAGTATATGGTACCTAGGTACCCAGGGTATTGGGATTCCAGGAGATCCCTATGGGCTGCAGCATTTCTTTTGCCAACCATAGGGAGCTCAGACAATTCTTACACAGGACTGCCACTGCAGCCTGAGTGAAATAACGTCCATGTTATTTCACAGCCATTTTACACTGCACTTAAGTAACTTATAAGTCACTTATATGTCTAACCCTCACTTAGTGAAGGTTAGGTGCAATGTTACTGAGTGTGTGGGCATCCTGGCACTAGCCAAGGTACCCCCACCTTGTTCAGGGCAAATTCCATGGACTTTGTGAGTGCGGGGACACCATTACACGCGTGCACTACATATAGGTCACTATCTATATGTAGCGTCACAATGGTAATTCCGAACATGGCCATGTAACATGTCTAGGATCATGGAATTGCCACCCCAATACCATTCTGGTATTGGGGGGACAATTCCATGCATCCCCGGGTCTCCAGCATAGAGCCTGGGTACAGCCAAACTAACTTTCTGGCGTCTCCACTGCAGCTACTGCTGCTGCCAACCCCTCAGACAGGTTTCTGCCCCCCCCTGGGTCCTGGGCAGCCTGGTCCCAGGAAGGCAAAACAAAGGATTTCCTCTCTGCATAAGCCAGTCTACACCGGTTCAGGGATCCCCCCAGCTCTGCTCTGGTGCGTAACTAGACAAAGGAGAGGGGAGTGACCACTCCCCTGACCAGCACCTCCCAGGGGAGGTGCCCAGAGCTCCTCCATTGTGTCCCAGACCTCTTCCATCTTGGATGCAGAGGTGTGAGGGCACAATGGACAGCTCTGAGTGGCCAGTGCCAGCAGGTGACATCAGAGACCCCTCCTGATAAGTGCTTACCTTTCTCTGTAGCAAATCCTCGTCTTGGGGCTATTTAGGGTCTCTCCTGTGGGCATCTCACCAACTCACGAATGCAAGAGCTCACCAGAGTTCCTCTGCACTTCCCTCTTCGACTTCTACCAAGGATCGACCGCTGACTGCTCCAGGACGCCTGCATAACCGCAACAAAGTAGCAAGAAGACTACCAGCAACATTGTAGCGCCTCATCCTGCCGGCTTTCTCAACTGTTTCCTGGTGGTGCATGCTCTGAGGGCTGTCTGCCTTCACCCTCCACTGGAAGCCAAGAAGAAATCTCCTGTCAGACTCTTACCCCTGCTAACGCAGGCACCAAACTTCTGCATCACTGGTCCTCTGGGTCCCCTCTCATCCTGACGCGCGTGGTCCCTGGAACACAGGAGATGGGTCTAAGTGTCTTCAACAGTCCAGTGGCCCTTCTGTCCAAATTTGGTGGAGGTAAGTCCTTGCCTCCCCACGCCAGACAGTAATCCTGTGTACTGCGTGAACTGCAGCTGCTTGGGCTTCTGTGCACTTTTGCAAGACTTCCTTTGTGCACAGCCTAGCCCAGGTCCCTAGCACTCCGTCCTGCATTGCCCAACTCGCTGAGTTGGACTCCGACGTCGTGGGACCCTCCTTTGTGACTCTGAGTCAACTGCTGTCCTCAGATCTTCTAAGTGCCTGTTCAGGTGCTTCTGCGGGTGCTGCCTGCTTCTGCATGGGCTCTCCGTGTTGCTGAGCACCCCCTCTGTCTCCTCCTCTAACAGGCAACCTCCTGGTCCTTCCTGGGCCCTGGCAGCACCCAAAATCCTCAACTGCAATTCTTGCAGCTAGCAAGGCTTGTTTGCGTACTTTCTGCATGGAAACAACTCTGCATCCTCCAGCGCGCCGTGGGACATCTTCTAACCAAAGGAGAAGTTCCTGGCACCTTCTGTTGTTGCAGAATCTTCAGCTTCTTCCACCCAGAGGCAGCCCTTTTGCACCTTCATCCGGGGTTTAGTGGGCTCCTGACCCCCCTGGACACTTGCGTGACTCTTCGACTTGGTCCCCTTCCTTTACAGGTTCTCAGGTCCAGGAATCCATCTTCAGTGTTTTGCAGTCAGTTGTTGTCCTGGCAGAATCCCCTATCTCAACTTTACTGTCTTTCTGGGGTAGTAGGATAACTTTACTCCTACTTTTCAGGGTCTTGGGGTGGGGTATCTTGGTCACCCTTAGTGTTTTCTTACACTCCCAGCGACCCTCTACACACTACACTAGGCCTGGGGTCCATTTGTGGTTCGCATTCCACTTTTGGAGTATATGGTTTGTGTTGCCCCTAGGCCTATTTCTCCCTATTGCATTCTATTGTGATTCTACATTGTTTGCACTACTTTTTTAACTATTACTTACCTGATTTTGGTTTGTGTGCATATATGTTGTATATATATCTTACCTCCTAAGGGAGTATATTCTCTGAGATACTTTTGGCATATTGTCACTAAAATAAAGTACCTTTATTTTTGGTAACTCTGAGTATTGTGTTTTCTTATGATATAGTGCTATATGATATAAGTGGTATAGTAGGAGCTTTGCATGTGTCCTAGTTCAGCCTAAGCTGCTCTGCTATAGCTACCTCTATCAGCCTAAGCTGCTAGAACACCTCTAATCTACTAATAAGGGATAACTGGACCTGGCACAAGGTGTAAATACCACAAGGTACCCACTATAAGCCAGGCCAGCCTCCTACATGCGGTACTATGGCCCTGCACTCCTGTTTCAGCTGCCTTTATTTGCATCACCATCGCCTTCTCTTTCAACTTTTTCTGTTTCAATTCAATGTCATCACTACAGTATGTTCCATATTGCAACACCTCATCAATCAGCTTTTCTTGCCAGCAAATTAAATTACTCTTAATCATCTGTCTTACTTCTGGTCTCAAACCTTCGACGAACCTGAACACAAAATGCAACATGTCTTTTGGCTCAATTGCTTACCACTGTACTCCTTAAATGCTTTTAACAGTCTTTCATAGTAGGTATGTATTGACTCTTTAGACTCTTGGACCGTCCTATCAATTCACTGCCAATCAATGTTTTTAGGGGAAATCCTTGCCTTCAGGATCTCAATCACCTTATCATAATATTTCATTACTTCAGGTGAAGGTGCACCTGATACCTTATCCCTTTCTGGTTCACTTGTTCGCCAGTTTACTGCTCTCTTACACTCAACCCACAAATCAGCTGGTACCACTATCTCCAATAGTGTGTTCAAGTCTTCCCCCAAACATTTGGAAAGCTTCACAAATCTTTCTGTCTGTTGATACCACTTAACCGGCTTCTCTCTCAATTTTGGATAATCATTTGTAAATGACAATATATCACTCCTGTGCCATGGAACATGAACAAACTGCCCTCCTGGAATTTCTCCCATCGAAAGCATCTTAACTGATTCTCCCCTGTCGATACCTTCAGATCCTTCTTGTGAATCTCGTTTTCATTTATCCTTTTTCTTTGTCCATCTACCTTCCCACTTCTCTAATGCCCCCCGAATCTGTGCACTCTGCAGCAATTCTCTCAAGTGTGCCTTCAGACCTGCTGATCTCATGTGCTTGAAATCTTTTGCCTCAAAATCTAATCTGTAACTGCGTTTCAAATGCTTCGCTTTCTCAATCTCAATGTCATGTTTCTCTGCTAATTCTGCCAATTTCTGATGTATTTTACTCACTGCTCTTGTAATGTTTGGGCATAAGTACCTCAGCTCTTCTTCTGATTATCATTCTAATCTGTTCATACCCATTGTTCCTCAACTAATTCAGTTGCTTCTATATTCAACCTCACACTATTTATCCGATCTTCTCCCTTGGATGCATTTTGAGGAGTGTTTAGACTATCTAACCACTCACTTAATTGCTGAGCTGACAATGCCTGTAATGGAATGTTGCTTGCATTTGGCACGGTATCTGTTGCATCACTGCACCTGAAGCTTGCGGTGTCAAAAGTTTCAAACTCTCACTTGCTTTCGGGCCATTCACTGCATTTGGAAGCGCTACAGGTGGACTAAGATCCATTAAAGGTCTAGATCCATTGAAAGTTTGTCCTGCAGATGACATCATCTGCACGGGATCACTCACTCCCCTCCTCACGAGACTCTATGACATTTCATTCTGCTCATCTGTGTCTGATTTCTTCTGCGCAAATAAGGTTACAGCTGGACCAACAGTAATTGGTAGCGATATTGCATCTGGAGCTGCCCTAACAATTGCACCTTGCGGGAATGTTACCCCCATTGCCTGATTCATAATTGGTGTAATATCTGACTGCGTTCCTGTCAGTGGTGTAAATTTCGGCAAACCCTGTGCTTGTGCTAAAGGCAATAACATTGGTGTTGGGTCTGTTTAAACCAGCATTGGCTTTGGAAGCACCTGCTCCCGTGCTTCCATTATGCTCAAGACTGTCTCAAGAACCGGTACATCTGCGTAAATTCTCTGCACTGAAGGCGGATGCATCTATCCCTGGACCACAGTAGTCGTTCCTGCATTAGGAGTACTCTGTACTACCTCTGGTATCGGTCCTCCTTCTGCCTGTACTGCTCCTTCAGCCCCCTGTGCTAGAGCAGCTGTAGTAGTACTAGTACCTGGACCCCCTGCATAAGTTGTTAAAGGTGGATGTCGATCTCTCAACAGCTGCATAATAGGATCCTCCACATCAGAATCTTCATCATCAACATAAGACTTTATCTTTTTCATTTTCCCTACGCTGTCATCTTCTTTAGCACTGTCTTTCTTTTCTGCATCATCTTCCTCCATAATAGCAGGAAACAACTTAACATCCTGTAATGTCACTGCTCTCCATCTCTTTTGTTCCCAATCCCATCGAGCTTCAGCTAAGGAATTTTCTACTCTCTTCATCCTCCTTTTGAACTTCATCTCTTGTTGCTGTCTGGCCACCTGCTCCCAAACTGCTAAAGCTTCAAACTTTGCTGGTCTTGGTAATGGCTTCATATCATATAATGACATTCGCAATTGATTCAAAATTCTTAAATTAAACGCTCCATGTTACGGAAACGCTAAAGACCCTTGGTTTTTCGTTAGCTTGCACCATTGTTTCAACCACAAACACGGTGCTACACCTCGCTCCTCCATCACAATATAAGTCGGAGTATTTTCCGGTGGGGTCTGCTCCCCCACTGACGCTTTAATGTAAGTATCACCCTTCATCGCACTCTTAAATGCCTTGAAAAACTTCATTTTACCTGTTTTGTTTACTTCGATTTAATAATGAAATGACTTTTACTCCCAAGATTCCCTTCACCCGCTTACTCATCCAATTGCCTCTTATGGACGGCTGCCAATCCGTTCGCGGCTCTTCTCACTAACCGACCTATCCCAGAGCTGCACACTCTGACGTCACACTCACACACAGCAGCTGACAAAGTCTTGCGGCTCGTCGACTTGATTCACACAACTAATGCAAATTATTGTTAGCACTTACCAAAAAACCAATAACTAAAACAAACCTGATGGTTTACTACAGGAAGGGGCACAATCGCTTCAGAGACTTTATGGATTTTCACTAATGGCCCTTTTGCTCATGTAGCCATTCCTCTTTCTCAGTTTCCCCATTTGCAAGCAGAATTCGACCTGCAAATTTCACTCTCAACTGATCAATGGATCTGTCCTGGTGCACATAGGACTCGCCAAATCTGAGTTGAAATTTCTTTTACTCAATTATCACACACACCAACTTGTTGACCATGCCCGATCAGCCTACTAAACCAGACAGATTAAAACATATAACCAAGCGTTTCCTACACTTGTCAATATACTCCAGAGTCTTAGACCACGCAGGGTCCGTACATCACCAACAACCATGTGGATAATTTTTGAGCACATAGCGCCACACACATGGGAAGTTCGACGACTTCCCTACTCTCATACTTCAGAGTACGCATACTCCTACTAACCTCAGCCGGAGTACGCAGACTCCCTAGTACACCTCACATACCTCACAATTCACCTGCAGTTTGCATAAGCCTGTGCAAGCGCAATCTACCACTTTCACACTATCTCAAACATGCCGAGAACATACCCAACTTTACTAACAGGATCCAGGATCTGGGAAAGTCATTTCTGGGCCTAAGGGGACATCATCTTTGCTACAATTGCCATTTCAGAAAAACAAAATTGAAACTTCATAAAATATGAACAACTATCCTAACTTAAACTACTACCATAACCAACAGTCACCACATAACTAGTTCCCCAAGGAAACTAACCATCAAGCTGCTACCAAAAACTGATAGCGTGCCCAGTCCTTAGTAAGTCAACTTACAAGGGGACGCGTATAGGTCGTTGAACCTTTTGAATCGCATGGAGTATCCTAGTCGTGCAGTGATCACTGAACCAATAATCAACATCAACAAACAAGATAAACACTTTAAGGAACCACAATAGAAACCATACTATTCAGAAAGAACCATTACTCATGAAAAGGGTTAACAAGTTTTATTCCCTATTGATTGCAATTCTAAACGTTCAACCTTTATTAATCAATCTTTATTAATCCATCAATAGAAAAACATTTTCTCCAAGGAAAACATGTGCGACAATGCAAAACCATAAGCTATGAATATCAGCACTAAAAATGTAATTCAGCAAATTAATTCGTCACCGTAAACGTCACCGCTGACAGCCTACCTAACCAAGATTAGCATTAGCATGTGGGTCTTCATGCGAAAACAATTTAGAGAAAACATGAATTTAGAAAAATTCTACCTAAGAGAGAAAATATCTATAAAACAGCGCAGTTGGTACCTAGAAGAAAAGGCACAAAATTGTCAGTCACATTTTCATAGCTACCTATCCAGGATGGATCAGCAACAAATCAGTCTTTGTCTTCAGGTCATCAATAGTCAGCTACAGATCAGGCTCACAAAGTATAAGCCCAATATCAGCACCTTGGACAGCGTCTCCTGACGTCCTCATCTTTCTCCTCGCAGTTCTGATTCCTTACTCCTAGTCATGACTTTTTATTAGGGTCTCCCAGTCCATCCCACTAATTGCCAATTGGTCAGTCTATCGGAAGTTATGACTCTAACCTATAGTTTTTGTTTACCAAATCTTTGAGTTTGCATCTGTCTCGTGTCCCATAAAACTGATTGGTTTTTCTTGCGATGAGAACATCATCCAGCTCTTCAGGTAACAAAATTGTTGCATACGATTCTTCAGTCAGTGCCTCTATTGTTCGAGTCCTGGGGAAGTATATTTAGCCTACACAACACAGAATTGTATCAAATTGACATCATCATCTCCTGTCCATTGGTATGCTGCAGAATGTTCTAGCTAAGCACCTTGCACTCTGAGCGGTTCAAGGTCTCCTTCTCCAGTTACCAGTCCTTTGCGAAGCATTCGAAATTCTCCATGTTTAGAGCAAGCGAGGCCCAGTGAAACCAGGCCCTTAGTCAGGCTAATTTAAGAATATGAATTGATATAAAACATGGGTTATACTTTTGGTTATGACATATTAGTACATTTTTCTCATATATTTTCATTATTTTGCATCTTTTAGTCCTTTTAATACATATGGTGATCACTCGCTGAGGGCACATTTTCAAACTTGCACTTTATTTTCTACAGTTAATCTCTCTATGTATCTTTTTCATTAGTAAACACAAATATAAGTCATTAATAATCTCTTAATTAGCATTTCTGCTCAATCACACATATGACCTTTGTGGGCAATTCCAATAATTTTGTTCCTGAGTTCAGTAGGTGGAACAACCACACCACCCTGCAAACAAATGTTATTTTCACAAGATAATTCCTTAGCTACTTGTTCAAAGCATCTAAGTTCACCAGTTAACTTTTTTCTCAGGTGGCCATTTTGTCCTTAAAAATGTTAACACCTTGGGTAACACTTCATCTCCAGCCACGGCTGTCACCCATTCATCCTCTGTAATCTGACCACTGTAAGCAGCTAGCACATCCACTAAAGCTACAACACACTACTGTTCAGAATCAACATCCAACAATAAAGCATAAGGTAGTGGTATGCGGGATAAACAACCAGTCCGAATATTCCTGCCACCTTGAATATACAATTCACAAGTGGTACCCCAGATGTAAGTTTTGAATTTTTGTACCTCTCACACACACGCCAAAGCTTCCCTCTCGATAGTGCTATAATTGGTCTCAGCATCAGTAAGAGTTCTGGAAGCAAATGTTACAGTGTCTTCGTGGCCATTAACCCATGGCCCAAACACTTTTAAACTAGCATCCACCATAATGAATGGTTTTCCTGATGGATCAAATGCTTGTATGGCTGGAGCAGTGAGTACCAATTTTTGATATCCTCAAAAACAATGTTGATCTCACTATTCCACTCAAACTTGTTACGTTTCTTAAGAAGAGATCTCAAACGCTGAACTGTCAAAGCATAGCCTAGCACGAACCTGGCATAGTACTCGCACAGTGCTAAAAATGAACACAAGCATCTTTATCTGAGGGGAAAAAGCATTTTTGATAGATGTTAAATTGCTTAATTTAGGTTTTATCCCATCTCCCAAAATGGTATGGCCCAAGTATTCAACTTCTCTTACCATCAGTTTAAATTTGCTGGATTTGACAGTCATACCTCTATTCTGTAATATGTGCAACGCTCTTTCCAGAACCTCTAAGTGTTCTTTTTGGGTTTCAGTGAAAATCAAGATGTCATCTTGAACTGCCTGAACGTGAGGCAAATTACGAAACAAGTCATCCATCATTTTTTGAAAGACGCTTGTTGCGGATGCCAGTCCAAACTGCAACCGTAAATATTTGAAAGCCCCAAATGGAGTGACAAATGTGGTTAGGGTCTGAGAAGCTTCACTCAAAGGAATCTGGTGATATGCAGAATGAAGATCTATGGATGAGAAACATTTTGAATGCTCAAAATTTGCAATCATCTCTTGTATATGTGGAAGGGGATGGCAATCCACCAAGATATTTTGATCTAACGACCTCCTGTCTACACATAAGCTTTGTCCACCAGAGTTTTTTTTGTGAGCACAATCAGAGAAACCCCCCTCTGAGGAATCCATAGTAGCAATTATTACTTCAGATTCCAACTACTGTAATAAGTCTTTTACATTTTTTCTAACACTTAATGGTACTGGTCTCACCTTATGCACCACTGAAGTTGCACCTTTCTTTAACTTTATGCTATGCTCAAATCCACGCACTGTACCCACTTGGTCTATGAATATTTCAACACATGATACATGTTCATGTATACTTTCAGTAGGTAAATCTCCCAACACAACTGAAATGTCATGACCAGGATGCAAAATAATTCCAAGTCTGGCCAGGTCCTTCCATCCTACAATGTCCCCACCTTTGATTGTGACATAAATCTTAGTAATAGTGGATCTACCTACACATTGCAAAGTGGACCAAAAGAAACCTAATAGATCAATGTCCTGGTCACCAAATGCTTAAAGCCTGATATCAGTGCAATTTAACACCAAACTCAGGCCACAATTTGTAGTAGGTTTGATCAGTTAATGTGGTGATTGGTTCACCAGAATCAGCCAATACAGTAAGATTTTTACCATTAATAAGGGCTTCACACATAGCCCTTTTTAATGCATTTTTCAGGCTTATTTAGAGCCGAATTAGGAAGTTCAACTGTCAGTAAAACACTAGAGAACCTGTTGGTACTTTTCAAGATCTTTCATTCAGATCAGCAGTGTTCTCAGTGTGTACATGGCTAATTCGCACTCTGATAGCACTGCCCTTAGCACTCAACACACCTCTACACACCCCTTGAAAGTGTCCTATTTTGCAACACCGATTACACCTTTTGCCAATTGCAGAACAAGAAGAATCATTACCGATGTGATTTTTGGAACCACAACAGTGGCACATTCTCCAATGATTCCCTTCTTGCCCTTGAAATCCTTTCTTTTGTCTCACATAGTTACTACCTACTGCACATACCACTCCTTCCTCAAGAACATAGTTTAAGGAGGTTTGTCCTCCATGATTCGCTAGGATTTTGGAAGTAATTCTAGATCTCTCTATACTTTTCGCTATGTCAATAGTTTCTTCAGTTGTGGGATTACGACAAGTCAAAAGACGTTATTGAATTTTTTTGTTTTAAACTATAGAAAATGAATTGGTCTCGTATATGAATGTCAACATTGTTCCCAAGTTCACATTTTGATGCTAGCACCAGCAAATTAGCAACAAACTCTTCCACAGTTTCATCATACATTTGCTTACACATGGCAAAGTTAAACCTTTCTAAGAACACACTAGAATAATCAGAATACTGTGTATTCATTCTCTTCTTTCCCTCAATGCATCTGTTCTATGGAGTATCACCACTCAAGGGCACAAGAATGAAAGGCAGATTATTAAAAGCATACTAACCAGTAACACCAAGGTGAGTAAAGAACAGCGCCATTTTCCTGTCAGGAGAACATCCATTGTCATCCATAGCTGCGAGGTAATTCTCAAAAATACTCAGCCATTCACACCATTTAATGCTCGGTTTTCCAGATTTGTGTAAAAATGTTGAAGGCTGAACTACTCCTTGACTAGAGGCCTTGGTGAAACAAGCTAATATATACAGAAGACGCATGGTCAATAAAAGTTGCTTGTATAAAAAAAAAAAAAATATATATATATATATATATATATATATATATATATATATATATATATATATATATATAGATAGATATATATAAAGTGCCTTGCACTTTCACGCTACTGCCTATGCACCAGCACGCCCAGAAGTGCTACTGAAGCTTTTTGAAAGCGAGCGTATGAGAAATAAAACTGCTCTGACAATGTGCGTATAAAGACGTTTCCTTAAATCCAATCAGTAATGGCCGCCACGCAGCATGACCTGACGCAAGGTGATGACATGTGCATCGCTGAACTGAAACTGATATGACGCAATGCCACATAAAGATGGCCTCTTGAAAAGTGCAGATTCATGTGGCAAGAACGGAACCCAGGCAGCAAGTTAAAAGAAAACATCCAACTCAGGTAAAATGATTATAGCTTCAGCATGGAAATTAATTCCCTCGATGTATACTCTCAAAATATCGGCAAAACTGCCAAAGTAGTAGTCTGTGAAACTCCTAGACTGTTGAAGGCTGTCGGTGGGTCCTCTGCAGATGAATTACAGTTTTCCACTGCCCCACTCCTGGAACCAACAAATGTGGCAGTAGGGCCTCATGTCCAGACGGTGCTCAAAAAGGATTTCAATACACCAGAAGGATTGAGTAGATGATCAAGTTTAATAAGTAGGAGGACCCACGACTACACAAGCACTGGTAAGCTCATGGAACCAACGGCAACTATCCCTCAGTTCCAGAATCCCACCGCAACCAATGCAATCCCAGTTCCAGAGAAGAACCTAACATTATACAACAAGCATTGTAACAACCAAAGCAATGTATATACACATAACTATAAAACAATAAATATGAAAACTCCATATATCCCTTTTTAGTGATGAATTTGTAGACATTTTCCTTCCTGTCATTTATCTAAGGGATTTTTGACCTAGGGATGTTCTTGCCCCTGTCGATTTGTTTGGATTAGACGGCACAATGTATGGTGATAGGTAGGTTCTGAAAATTAGATGTGTTGTGTTTTGCCTATATTGCATGCTTTGAGACCATTTGTAACATAATAAGATGTGTGTGTGTGTAAAGTGCATATTCACTCCTTAGAGCATATTGGAACTGAGTAGCACATATTTACTGTTACACAACTCAAGTCAACAATTATTGTTTTGACCTCGGAAGGATGAGTTGACTCACTGGAATTCGAACCTGTGACTCTGAGGTCAAACAAAAATTCCTGGAGTGGCCTGTACAGTTCACTGTACCCCAAATACCAGCTGTAAGTAGGCTGCTAGTTCTAAAATAGCAAGTACGTTTATGCTTGCTGGGTTTAAATTTAAATAAAGAATACTGTGGAGGGTGTCGTTTGATCACAGCTAGGAATGTGGGTCACAAGTTTGATCATTAATGATGATGACCATCACCATGTTGGTGGGGCTATTGTGGTCGTAGCAGACTGATATTTTGGGAGGTGCATTTACCACAATGGACCTTTTAGTGTGACCTCCTCAACTTAAGGAAAAGAGGGGCAGCTGATGGCATTGCTCAAGGGGACAGGGGTACGCTAGTTTAAGGGAATTAAAGTGAGTCTCACAAAATCTCCTCACCATCTCTGGGGTATGTTTTACACAATTCAGGTACCGATCTTAGACAGCCATGGTACTCCTGATCTTATCACTTGAACTACAGAGTCGGTGCCACACCATTCAGATACAAGATTGTAACCATGCACTAAATATGATAACACGTTTGCAGGATTTCTAGCGGCAAAACTGTGTTGTGATTTTACTATGCAAATGAAGTGTCATACATGTAGTGTTATTATTGGGCATGAGTGCCTTGTATTTCTGTGGGGCGGGGTGGATCCTGGAAGAGGGGGTCCAGGGCATGAACAAACTTGCTCCTCTAGGGGCATATTTATACTCTGTTTGCACTGAATTAGCGGAATTTTTTTTTTTACTCTAATTCGGTGCAAAACTAACTCCATATTTATACTTTGGTGTTAGACCCGTCTAGCACCAAGGCCCTGATTTATACTTTTTTTGCACCACATTAACGTCATTTTTTGACGCAAAAGTGGCGCAAACTTACAAAATATTGCCCCTTATTTACACCTTTTGCTGCAAAACTGCACTAATTCAGTTTTGCACCAAAAAGTTTAGCACCGGCTTGCACCATTTCTGTGCACCAGCCAGGCACCATATTTATGGAATGGTGCAAGCCGGTGCAAAGGGCAGGCTAGAGTAAAAAAAAAAGACTTTAGTCGGGTGGGGCTGGCAGTATAGAAGAAGAGGGTTTAGCACCAAAAATGACTTTAGGCAGGTTAGAGTAAAAAAATTACTCTAACCAGATTAGTGTCATTTTATGGTGCTAAACCTACCATGCCACATGACTCCTGCCTTAGAAAAGGCAGTAGTCATGCCCACCACCCCGATGGCCAGCACAGAGAACAGGGGTCCTCTGGGCATGGCCATTGCACCCTGTGTCATGTATGGGGGCCCATTTCAGGGGCCCCTATGGCACTTTCAAAAATAAAATGCAATCTTACCTGTACTTACCTGGGATGGGTCCCCCATCCTCCGCAGTCCCTCTCGTGTAGGTGGGGGTGCCCCTGGGGCCTGTAGAAGCCACCTGTGGGCTAATTCCAAGGTGTTCCACCATTGAAATAGGCCCACAGATCCCCTAACGCCTACCCTGACCCAGGCTTTAAAAAATGACCCCTCCTCCCTCCCTTGCACCATTTTTGCATGGGAGTATAAATATGGCGTTAAGGCCATAGAGTCATTTTTTGCACGGAAGCGCCTACCTTGCATCTCATTAAGGCAAGGTAGGTATCCACTTCCAAAAAATTACTTTAACTCCATAAATTTGGCGCTAGACGAGTCTAGCACCAAAGTATAAATATGGAGTTAGTTTTGCACCGAATTAGAGTAAAAATAAGTGACGCTAATTCAGTGCAAACAGAGTATAAGTATGCCCCTTAGCGTAAAAAAATGACGCTAATCTGGTTAGAGTTATTTATTTTGACTCTAACCTACCTAACGTAATTTTTTTTAACGCTAGCCTAAACTTTGCACCGGCTTGCACCATTCCATAAAAAATGGTGCAAGCCGGTGCAAAACTTTTTGGTGCAAAACTGCGTTAGTGCAGTTTTGCACCAAAAAGTATGAATAAGGCCCTGGGGGGCATATTTATATTCTGTCTGCGCCGAATGTGCGTCAAAAAATTTGACACATATTCAGTGCAAATTTTGCCCCATATTTAAACTTTAACGCCCGAGCCCGCAGATGTCAAAATCCCGCTGTGTGCGTCATTTTTTGGATGCGAGGAACAGCCTTGTGTTAATCATATGCAAGGTAGGCGTTCCCGTCCAAAAAATTACTTAAACGACCGTGCGCCGTATATATGCTTCTGGGCAAAAATGCCACACGGCCGGGAGGCGGAGCCGGAAAATGACGCACAGCCCGATTTACGTCAAAAATTAACGCCTGGGTCAGGGCAGGCGTTAAAATGGGGCAAACACACCTGTATTTAATCAGAACACACAGAAGCAACAGCAGAGCAGCAAAAGGGAGACATGGAGGTGCTTCTCATCCAGCGTGCACGCAGACGCAGAGCCCAGCAACAACAACAGCAGCTACCACAACACCAGCAGGGATCCCAAAGGCAGTGCAGAAAGCAGGAGAGGATATTCCGCACCAGAACAACCCTTCATGTCCTCAGGGAACATGACATCATCCAGAGGTGCAGGTTGAACTGGCAGGCCATTCAGCAGCTGCTGCGAAACATAGAGCCACAGTTGGCACCCACCTTGCTGACACCCCGCACCATCTCAACAGAAACAAAGCTGTACTTCACATGTTGGCAAGTGGCTCTTTTCAAACAACTGGTGCCCTGGTTGCTGGAATATCACAGCCATCATTCTTTGCCTTCTTGCCCAAAGTACTGGATGCCATCTTTGGACTCACACCCCGCCACATCTGCTTCCCAAACACACTGCAGAAGCAGCAGGAGACAAAACAGGGGTTTTACCTCATTAGTGGCTTCCCACACGTCCTTGGTGCCATCGACTGCACACATGTACGCCTTGTACCACCTGCTGCAACGGAACACCTCTACCGCAACAGGAAGCACACACATTCCATCAATGTGCAGGCCATTGTCGATCACCAAGGATTGATCACCAACATAGTGGCAAAATATCCTGGGAGTGTCAATGACTCATTCATCTTCCGTCACTCTACCAACAATCAGCACTTCCAAGATGGACGGAATGGCAATGGACTACTTGTTGGTAAGTACAAAAAACTACTTATATACACACTGCACAACAACCCTCTAGGACACACAACACATACACCATGACAGTAACATGTGGACAGGAACACACTGAGGTCGTGACATCGCTAGCCATGTTTCATAGGTCAGCATTCAACCTGTCACACATCTGAAATTAGTGTACAGTCTAATGTTAAGACGCCAATAATCACAACGTTTGGAGAGGTTTGCCTATTTGTCACCTTGCAAAATGTAAGCGTCTCACTGATGTTTAAATTAATACATTGCATAAGTCTAAAGGATTGGGATGTCCAGGGTACATTGATGCTAACGTGTTAACAACACTGTCAAAATGAATCTGTGTATGGAACTATCATCTCACCCCCAGTGAAGACACTGGGACACCTGTATCACAAGTCACAATGCTAGGGAGTGCAAACTGTACTGCAAATCCCAAAACCTACTGCTGACAACTGGTCAGCAGCCAAACACTCGTTCAGCCAAGGAAACAACCCAATGCAGATGGTACATCCTACAAGCCTAGGAAGGAACACAATAATACAAAAGAGTCACAGACAACACAAGACAACTACTGCCATGCAAGGTGATTTCAATGGGGCAAGCTACATCAACATGATCCCATTCATTTTCTTTTTCAGCTTATCAGGGGTATGGGATCCATCCATGGATAATGACACCATTTGGCAACCCAAGCACTGCAGCAGAGCGTGCCTACAATGACGCACATAGGAGGACACGCAGCATAGTCGAGAGGACCTTCGGCATCCTCAAGTCGAGATTCAGGTGCCTCGACATCACTGGTGGCAGCCTCCTATATTCCCCAGAAATGGTCTGTAAGATCATTCTAACATGTGCCATCCTGCACAACATTTGCATACGAAGGAACATTCCCCTCTTCGAACCAGAGCCACACATCCTGAAGAGGAGGATGCTGGCCTGCAACATGAGGGGGAACAACCAAACACGGCTGCTGGATTGCGTAGGCGCCAACATATAGTGAACAATTTCTTTTAAGACTAATCACCATCACCACTGTATTAACTAATGTAAATAAACACCGATAATAATCACCATATCATGGTCTGGCTAATCATTTTTGCTCACTTTTATCTCTTACTATCAGAATAAGAGTGTAGCCTCATGGAGCATTGCTGGTATACCGATCAGGAGACAGAAATTTCCTGAGCAATTGTGATGCGTATCATACAACAGTCACATACACACACACTGTAAATGACATATATCCTGTACATTTCACCTTTGAAGGGCAATAGCAGAGGACCACACCTATTTCTCACATACATGTTGGCAACATGGTTCATCACAGCATATGGCGCACAACTAAGACACCATCACTCAATAAGGGGAAAACAAGCCTCATTCATGAGGCAGTGGATGTGATATTGCATTGGTAACAGGAATGTATGACCAGACCCTTGACAGCGGTAAGTCCAACTGCACCGATCTTTGCAAGGACTATCTGTGACTAGAGTTCCATATAAGCAGAACATAGACAGCACAAGTGCCACACCTATGACCAGCATTGCGCACATGACATTCCATGTACATGTCAGCCCATTTCCTAACTCCTGACACACCCATGCTCCTGGTCACAACCCACCTGTCTGAAGAGGTCCCCGGAATGGTAATGTGTGTACCCCGAAATTCCCTCCTCTACACACACAGACTAACAATACTAATCCTGTGTGCTACACCCTTTCCTATGTTATGCCATTGTCATAGTACATCTGACTGCATGGACTTCAGGTCAATTAATACATTGGCTTGTAGTTTCCAAGCCCTGTTATCACCTGTAGATTGCTTCCCGTGTGAAGGTACTGTTGGCCATTTGAATTCAAATCTCACATACAGGACTTGTGAGAAACTGATAGAGCACACACCTGTGATCACCTCCATGCACACCACCCATTTGAACGTGCACTGCCCCTGCTGATGCCTGGAACAGCATAGAAGTTTCCATTTTGTCAAATACACCTTTATGCATTGCTAGTAATTAAACCGTGTAACACAGCCCTTGGGTTTATGTGTCACCTTCAAAAACACAGGACATACACAGTTTTCCATGCCAACTGTCTTGTTCTTCCTCCGACCGGTCTTAGTCAGACCACTGATTATGTACCTTGTGAAATTGCTGGATCCAGATTGACCCTGCATCCTGTAAGCCTGACTGGCACCTGTCTGTGCTTTACCCTAAAGGTTCCTTGTGGCTACATATATACCACACTTGCGTTACCAAACCTCTCATTCCTCCGAGGGTATTTTGTCATGCGCTTCCTCAACGCATACCCAAATACATTGCATAGCATCATCTGCTTTTTAATTGTACCATATTAGTAAAATTGTCTTTGAATACCAAATTCATGGCCCATCCCTTGTCTGGGTCTCATGTATGCATGAACGACAAAGTGTGACAGTGCACCAGGGCCGTATGCAGGGATTGGGTATGATGCCTCCAGCAGAACCAGCTACCTCTGATAATGTGCATGAAAAGTCCACACATATTAGGACTCTGACAGTTCACATGCTGAATCACATTGCTCACAACATATTGATGGGCTGTGCATGCTGAATAGCTGCTACATTAATCAACACAGAGGCTATGATGTTCCCAGATGCAGTGGGAACTTCACAGGCCAACCTGTGTACAAATGTTGTAATGACACCTGCCGGAACATGACACCTGAGACATTATCTCACTCAGCACAACAAGGTTGCCTTGTTGACTGTCTCATAACACGTCTTCAGTGACAGGGTGGGACCATCCCCATGTAGGTTCTCATGTCCTCATCAACTTTACTCACATTGATCTCCTAAGGTTACTCAGTAGATACAGGAATAGCTGCCACTGACTCATGATGAGACCTGGAAGTAACTGTGAACAACATACACCCCTAAAAATATATAGGATCAACATTGGACCACACACATGAACAAGACACCTCTGTGCAATTGATCACTGGAAATATGTGGCCACGTGCTGCCTCGTCTGCTGGTCCACCACTGCCACTGGAGAGTTGTGGCTCAGTCATATGACCACAAATGTGGCATCATCTTATATTTGTGGTTCACCTTTGGCTGTCTGTGCCAATAACATGGTACCCACTTAGTCTAAACATGTGCCTGACTCACTGTGGGTTCACCAACAAGTGCCTAGGAAGCCGTTACCAAATTTCTAGGACATGGGATGGCCAACTTGTGGACCATTGACATGAACAAGCGTCTACCATCTATCCGGTGCATGCTTTGTCATTTGTGGTGTCTACGTTACCCAAAATCTTGGAAGTGCACACAACAGATGTTGCTACATGTATGACTAGCACATGTCCTCTCTCATTTCCACAATGACTTGCATCTAAGGTTTGGACACATTGACTTCACATTCATACAAGTATATTTGCAATAATGCATCTTGTGATGCACACACACTGGGTCCACAACTACATTAGTAGCCAATGCACACACATTGAGCCATAGGCATTGAGGTATTGTACTTATGTATCTCACCTTGCTATCCTCTCCTGTTGCCAAACATGCCCAAATTGTGCAATACATATATGAGGGCCATACATATAGCCATCTAGTGCATCAGCCAAGCGTGAGAATCCTACTAGGGAAGTAGCGGGTCCTGGTCCGCAGCAGTATGATGTCTCACATGTGAACATACACCATCAACACCAAAGTGGGTGCAATCAGCCTATCTCAGTTGTGTCACAGATGTAACATTACATTAAAATGGAAAAAATACCCAAAACCAGTTCATGCCCTGAAATTTTTACGCATATGCCCGAAAAACGATGCATAATGCCCTGAAAATTGGTTAAGTGTTAAGACTATTTCCAAATATATGGATGCGGCCTAATTTTTACTCCTGTGTGTCGAAAAAAATGACACACATACTGTATGCGTGAAAAATATGACGCACAACGATAAAAACGGAGGACATTTTATGCAGGAAGTGATGTAATACGATATCCTGTTTACAGATTATTAGCAGTGGTGGTACTTTCACTTTGCAGTCTGTGATTCTTCTAGACTGTGTGGCTGTGTTCTGAGTTTTGTCCAGTGAAATTGTGCTTTTGTCTCCTGTGTGCTCCATTACCTGTTAGTTTGTGAAATAAGTATTGTTGTTGAATACTGTCTGAGTGTGTTTTGTGTACTATTGTCCAGTATTGTATTGTCTTTGTTGTTTGTGGGAGTCTGTTGTGGGTAGTGCTAGTTTGGGGATAGTTGGGCTCTTTTAGTTGCTAAGTTTATTTTTTTGTACTTCTACTTTTCCCCTTTTCTCCTTTGTTCTTCTTTATCCCTCATTCCCTTTTTCGGTGCTAAGATGTTGGGTAGGTCACGTCTTGACAAGATGGGTGAGGAGGAGCTTGGGGGGTTTATATGGCTGATGTGCCATTTCCTCCCACTGATGATTGAGGCATGGGGCAGGGTGATACAGGGGTATCACACCGAGGCACGACGAATCCGGTGGGGAAAGGTCCTGCATCACTTGCAGCACGTGTATCGGAGCCAGAGGAATGACCACCAGCTGAAGCACCGCTGGGCTGACCTCATCACCAGGGAGCAAGATCTGCTGGACCACCTGGGAATAGTGATTGGTGGCCCTGTTGGTGAGTACAAATCATGTAAGTGTGCACAATTAAAAGCTCTGTAGTGACATCAGATGATTTGTACAATATCTGCTGGCCAAGTTGCTGAGTGTGTGGAATGCTTCGGAAACATACAGGGTCATTGATGAACTATGTGAAGGACCACAATTGCTAGCTGTCAGGAAGCAAGTGCTCTGCAAACTTACTGAATACTTTAATGTAATTTGGTGCCACCTTTGTGTCAGATAGCAACACAAATTAGGAGCCAATCATGTCTATATAGGTCACATTTGCCAGTGAAGTATAGATTTTCCAAAATATTGGCAACCTTTGTTGACGCAACAGCTAGACTGACTTTCGAAACACTACATGATGCAGAAATTGAGTGCTGGCTTCACGTCAATTGATGACAGCAATGTGGCCCAGACATATGTCTCATGTGTGTCTGGTTAGTGTGTAAGGAAAGCGTTTACGGAAGTTCTATGAAGGTTAGGGATTATTGTGGTCCTTCATCATTTTGGATACATGTCAGATCTGGATTTGGAAACATAGGGAAAAAGTGTAAGGTGCCCTCAGCTAACATCTTACACTGGTATTTGGTGTTTGGTGTTCCACCTTTCGTTTAGGGATGGCAGGCCAAAGGTATGCACATGGGTTCATATGTCTATAGTTGGTGCAAATCACCATAGCTGGGCCACATCAAATGAAGAAACTGTAACAACATGAGGGCTTACAAATGTTGCTGCCCCTCTGTACATTGTACCTATGTGTCATAAATGTGTCATGGCCACAATGGCTGCTTGACTGGTAATGCACTCCTCAAGTAACCAGGTTTTGGATGTCTTTCTTGGATGCACATGATGAGACGAATACACGCCATTATTATGTCTGCTCACTAATGAAGGAGCATGTTTGCCACCACATGATAGTTAGGGCCACTGCATGTGTGCAGATATGTGTGTAATTGTCACAGGAGACCCATGCTATGTACATGTTAGCCGTGCTATATCGGATGCAGTATCATAATGTCTGAGTGGCTTTACTTACTTTTGTCATCTTACACATAGTTTGTGTCTTTGGAATTGTTGGTCAGTGCACAGATTTTGAGCACATTTCTTCCTTCCATGCCTTACAGGTGGACCCGCACCCTACACTGTGGGCGAGGTGGCTTCATTTGAGGACCCCGACAACTCCAGTAAGTGTTGATATGTCTGTTATGTGTTGTGTTTGCTGGTGATGAGTGATGGACTCCTGTGTGTTGAACACATAGCAAGGTATGATGCGCTGGCCCATCATTTGTCTTGTTCCATGAGTGGGATTTCATTTTCTAAGCATTTTGGAGTTTGCCAATGCTTATCCTATTGTCTTATCTAGGGATTCTAGGTCATTCCTGTAGGCCCCGCAATGTGAACTGGGGTGAGTCATGTGGATAACACTTGTATCAACAAGAGTAGCACTGGACCTAATCTCAGATTTAGTCTGCCTGTCAGACCCACATTCTCCCAGAATGGGGCTGCAAAATGCTAACCCACAGACTTCTGCTTCCCTATTCACCAAAGTACTTATGAAACTGTAGGGTGAACTTCCTAGCAGCATGTAGCTCCACATGTAGTGCTACAAGTATGTGGCACTTGAGTGCAATGGCCTAGGTGTGCATGCAAATCATGGCCAGGGGTGTTCTTGCAACTCTGTGTCTGTTGTAAGTCATGCCTTACTGGAAGTATATGATGTGGACAAAGGTCTGCATTTCCAGACATGTGTGGCACTGCAATTGGTCAAGGGTTTGCTGTCTCGTATTTGTAGATACACCTTACCTGTGTAGAGCCAAACACATGTCCAGCTTTCCTGAGCTTCCTGGGTGTCCATGTTGTTTGAAATTGTTAGTTGTTTCTCCACCCCCCCAACCTCAAACACAGGCATGAGTTTGTGAATAGTGTACCTAGGACTGATGATACAAGTATGTTACACAGACATGTAAATCAGTGAATTTTTGGTCGGAACCTAGTATACACATTCAGGTATAGCACATGAGTACTATACTAGCAAGTCCATTTACAACTTGCAGATCATGTGGCCCTAGATTTCCATCCCGTACACTGACATTTGTAGCCCTGGCATTGGCGCAGGATGTTCTGCATGATTGTTAGCTGACAACTGTCAGAACTCTGATGCCAAATTAATGCCAGTTGTTACCCATCTTGTAGGGTTTGGATGTGCTATGTGTGATATGACCTTTGTAGGCTGGCCTGCCATGTACTTCCTCAGGGACATTCAATGTTCTGTATGATGATAGTAGCTGTTACAAGTACACTAGATGTACTGTCTGATTTACTTCTTGTGCCATTTCACACAATGCAATTCCTAATGTAATTTGTTGCCTTTGTCTTCACAGCTGTTAACATGACACCAGTCCAGGTCCATGAGTTCCAGGGGTGGGCAATGCGTTACCAGCATATCCTGCTGGTAGAGTCGGGGTTCAGACGGATGGCCCGAAGATACAGGAACGAACGGGCCTCCGGAGCATGGAGGGCTTTCCCACAGGGTGGCCCTACTTTGCCCACCACAGCCACCACCAGCACAACCACCACTTCCACCCAGGTGGCACCACCCACAGCTGGGACTGTTGTCCCAACAACGTCTGCACGTGCTCCAGGCCCTAGCAGTGGACCACCTTCAGGGCAGCCCACAGGCATTGACTATACACGCCCACACACATCCTCAGCTGGTACCCAGACCGCCCCAGCTGCTACAGTTGACCCTGCAGCTTTTCAGGACATGCAGCGCAAAATGGACTGTGTCCTCTGTAAAATTAGTCACCTGAGCTGGGATGTTCGCCATATGAACAGGCGTGTGCGGCCCATAAAGCGGATCCTCCGGAGGGCCAACCTCTAGACTTTGTAAATGGACATTATTCCCTCCCTCCTCTTTCCTTGTTCTTATACTTAGTGGGCTTAGGGGGCTTAGTGTTAGGTTAGTATAGGCTGTTAGTTTAGTTAGTGTTAGTGGATGGGGGGTGGGGGGGATCCTGATTATTTCTATTTTTTCTTTTTGAGTGTGTGGGTGGGTGGTGGGTGGGGGCTATGTTGTGTCCTGATCGGTATACCAGCAATGCTCCATGAGGCTACACTCTTATTCTGATAGTTAGAGATAAAGGTGAGTAAAAATGATTAGCCAGACCATGATATGGTGATTATTATCGGTGTTTATTTACATTAGTTAATACAGTGGTGATGGTGATTAGTCTTAAAAGAAATTGTTCACTACGTGATTAGTCTTAAAAGAAATTGTTCACTACAGTATATGTTGGCGCCTACGCAATCCAGCAGCCGTGTTTTGTTGTTCCCCCTATGGGGTTCTTGTGTGTTTAAAAGAAAATACAAAAAAATATATCTTTGTTTAGTATAGTTATTATGTGTTTAGGTTAGTATCTGTTGTCCTCCATGTGTCCCGTCTCATAAGGGGGGTGGGGAGGGTTTATGTTTAGAACGTTTCGTTACATGTGATAAGTAAGTTTAGCTTAGGTTAGTCAGGGGCAGTTGTGGGTAATGAGTAATTAGGGTAGATTAGGGTAGGTAAGACTTTTCCCTGAGTTTCCATTTCTGTTATTACCGTTTAATAGATATATAGTGAACCCTTTACAATATGTGTTAAATGCTTGTTGATCAGGGCCTTGGCATAAGTGTACATGAATTTTGTTCTATTACATTTGTGTCCTATGCTATGAACAAATCCCAATTGAGCTGTAAGATTGGCAGCTACCCCAGAGCTACCTTGCAAAGATTCCACCATTCATTGCAACCACCAATCACAGTTACTATGGATCCCAACGTGTTTTTTTCAATAAGTACGTTTTCAAAGTCACAAACAGTGCTTACAGATTTGGTATTGGGGGAACTGTTTTATGTCTGACTGCAGTGTGATGTTCAAGGAAACCCTTATAAGGTGAGTGGTCGTAAGCACTCTTGTAGTATCGTCTTCATGACTCACAGACATCATTTGTGACACTGTTCAGCATGATTACTTATTTGGATGTAAACTCAGACACCTTCATTCATGCAGTCTTTTGAGTGTTTGCTTAGATTTGTGGGCACTGTTATATGTGTTAGTATTGCATGGTGACAACATTTTGCTGCCACTATTTGATGGCTTAGGTATCCCTTGAGGAAGCATTATTCTGTCCAACAGAGCATGATGGTGTATGGTTTCTCTTTTCATCAGATATTACCCCAGGAAGGGCAGAGTATGATGCAAACCAGGCCACCCTGCAAAGTTATCAGACTACATAATTTCAGGACAGTTGTATTGACAAGCTACGTAATTTGACAGGAGGCACATTTCAGTTATCTACTGCACAGTTGATGTGTCACATTACACAGAGACAAAGTGGTTGTGTAAGTGCTATTTATTCAAAAGTGCTGTAGTGTATATGTACATTGTCCATGATTGTGAGTCCATTATAGTGACATCTTCCATTGTGATCCTACACAAGTGGTAAAGGAAAATGCATTTGACATGCTGGGGTGATGTGTCAGACAGTGCAGAGGGACAGGATTTGCCAATGAGTGAGTGAGAGACAATCACTGGGCAGGATGACAAGATAAACAGTGGTTTGCAGAACAGTCATTGAGTACAGTTGTTGTAAGACTGGCATGTTACAAAGCGCTGGACCTTGGTAATAGTTGGCCATGTGGCAGGGACTAGTGCTTCCGGGTACTTTTCTGTGTGAAGGTGATCTGTTCCATGTCTTCTTCTTCTGATGTGTGTGTTGCCTCCTCTGTCCTTGGCGGTGGTGGTTGTGAAGGGGCTACACACACCTCAGTGTTAGAAGACGTGGAGTCAGACATCCCGGTCGCTGCTACCTGTGGTGGTCTTCAGGGCAGTACTGCTGCAAGGAGGATCTGCTGATTCTTAAGAATAGCAGCCACATGACGATGGTAGGCAGCCAGGTCGACCCTGAGGGGGTCATGATTGCATTTGTGCATGCAGTGGAAGGTTTGGAGTGCGAGGTGTTGTGGCAACTCCCTTACTGCAGTGGTGAATTCCTTGAGAGTTTGTTGTAGTCCTTGCAGGATGGATGTTAGGGCTTGCATGGCTGCTGCCTGATCTGCCGATGACATCATGCACGAACGCACCCCCTCTAGGCATCCGCACCCGCACCTCCTTGGCCAGCTGCCGCTGTACTCCGACTACAGTTCTCTCAAAGCTGGTGCCTGTGTCGTTTGAGTCCTCAGCTGTATTGGCGCTGGCAGGTTTTACGATTGGTGTTGTGGGTGGGTCCTCTGTGATGGCTGCTTGTTCTGAGCTTCTCCTTGTGACAGGAGGTGGGGTATGGAGGGTTCCAAGTACATCTTGGAGGGTCTGGTGGCTGATGTTTGTCAGCTCGTCATCCATGTCATCAGGGTAGTCCTGGACAGGCATATCTGAAGGAGATCCATCATCCTCTGCAATGAAATAGGGTACAATTAGTGTGTCTGTGTTGTGGCATTGGTGATGTGACATGCCTACCTTGTGATGATTTCACATTGTGATCTTGTTTCCTGTTCATTGCTCCAGTCTTTCAGATGGGCATTCTCCCAGGCCTATGGCCCACCTGCTTGTCACATGTATTGTATTAAGTTATTAGACTTGTCGGCATCATCTCCTCTAGTGTTGTTTTAGGCCAAATAGTGATTTGCCACCTTCTTGTCCTACTCAAGCCTCCGTCTACATCCATTCTAATGGCGAGGCCTTTCACTGGCTGTGGGTGCTCTGATGGCACTAGCAGCACACTTAACAATCTGGACCTGCCCCAGTCTCTGATCTTTCACATCCACTTATATTTAGTGGACATGTAGCGTATCCTATGCATAGGATTGTTATGGCATGATATGGATGTTAGCATTGGTAATGTGTACAGCTGATGTTGGGGAATGTGTGGTACATTGGATGGCCCTGATAGTCGTAGCAGGTCCTATTTCCTCCTCTGACTGTTCAGGTGTATGTCAGTGACCAGTTACATGTGTCCTCCCCCTCAATGCTGTTGTCTGAGCAGTATGACATTTGGGATGTTGCATTGTGACCCAGGCACAGGATGGACCCTGGCATATGCAGCATGGGTGTGTCCTTAGTGCTGTGTAGCTCCTCATGTTGATGACATTGGCTGATGTTTGCAGCAACTATGGGCATTCACATTTGACAGGACTGGAGCCTATGTCTTGTTTCAGGAGATTGTTAAGGTAGTCATCCTCAACCCACTGATTTAGGTGTGTATGATCCATGGGGATGTTACTGCCATTGGCAACTTGAGCTGCACACAGAATGGAGGTGGTAGTGGCAACTGTTGTCACTGTTATATTCCAGTTGTCAGTATGGCTAGAGGTTGTTAATTGGGCCCTAGTTATTGTAGGGGGTATAGTGGCTGATGTGTGCCGGTATGTCAGTTTGACGTTGTGCCCTTCCCTCCTGGCGTGCCTTTACCTTTGCTCCATTGTTGGCATGGCAGCATGCCCCCATGGGACTGTTGTTGGTGTAGTGTAGTGGTGTGCTCCAGCTTCTCTCTGTGCAGGCCATGCCCCCATGCCATACCCCTTTACCCGTGTCACTTCATGTATATGATGACTTCCATGGATTTTGTGGTCCGTATCCCCCCCCCCTGCTTACAGTTGACATTAGTGCATTATAATTCCAGATGCAACTTACCCTGCATGTGCGTTGTCTCCTGGTAGTCTACGCTGTCCTGTCCTTGAATCCCTGTGACGATCTCCTCAGGGATGATGGCTGCGACCATCACCTCCATGTGGTCCAGGGCATCCTGGTGTGCTGGACTCCCACCTCCAGTCTGCAGTGCTGCCTTCCTGTTCCTGGCCATCTTTTCCTTTGTCCTGCGCTTGCAATCATGCCAGCGTTTCTTGCACTCAATGACTGTTCTGCGTACTTCTGCCACACTATTAATCTTGTCAACAATTTGTTGCCATATTGCCTCTCTCCTACTGATTGGCAACTTTGAGGTGACAAACAGTTGGTGCTGGTGTTCCGTCACCTCTTTCACCAGAATTTCCTGTTCCTCTGCACTGAAGCAACACTTTCTTTTCTTCTTAAAACTGTCCTGGGTCTTGTGTGGGTCCTCCTGACTGGTTCCTGGTCTGTTGTCATCCTCCTGGGGTCTATAAAGGCATCTGCAATCCATTTTGGCCCTCCTCTGCTGAAATGGCTGTGTTTGTGGGGAATTTTGATGCTATTGCGTCAAAAAAAGCTGCATATCCGGTGTGCGGGGTCATAAATCGACCCACATTAATTTCCGCCGCATTAACGTCGTTTTGCTTTACGACTTGATGCTGCGGTGTGCGTAAAAAAAAAAGACTTACATCTGTGGTTTGCGCCGCCGGGTGTCAAAGTTTAAATTTGACGTCCGCATGGCGCACCGAAATGGCGTTAGCCGGCGGTAATATTTTTGATTCAAAACTGCGCCGGTGCAGTTTTGCGTCAAAAAGTATAAATATGGGCCTGAGTATTCTTCAGTCAAGCGCAACCTAGAGCTCAGGGTTGGTGTGTGGACTTGGGCATAGCCAAGGGGGTGGTACAGGACCCTGCAGAACAGGGGAGGACCTTAACCTTCAGGTGCTCCCCAACCCTCCCACCCAAGCCTAATGAATTTCTGTGAGATTTGCTAGAGTCGGGGGCCCTTTTCACATTGTTCAGGGGCACCCATCAATTTACGTTACGCCACTGGGGATAGCAGAACAAATACATTTATTTCTATCATTGCGAGAACAAACGGACCCTGACTTTGAGACAGAAGTATAACTGGGAAATCAACTTGCAGAGAAAAATCTGTCAGAACAGCTGGCAATGGTCAGAAAAAAGTCTGCCTAAGTAATGCGGTATGAAACTTCCCCCCCCCGACTGTCATTTGTTATTGTTATTAATCTGATCGTTTAATAGACAGCTCATTGCTATCAGTTCATTGTAACAAAGCCACTAGTCTTTGAGTTGTTTGGCTATGTATGTATTTTTAAGGAATATTCCTTGTTCACACCTGTACACTCGACCGGGTCACAAGTTGTATGCCTTTCCTAGCTACATTTTCCATTCGATCTACGAGGAATGTAAGGTCATCTGTAGGCGTGCCGGAAAGAATACGTTATAAACACGTCGTACTGTCACTACATTACACAATTTTAAAGGTCATAGGAGAGTTTTGTTGACATTATATGACACAGAGTAATAGGGTGTCGCAACTCACACCTACGTATTTTCACCCTTGATTACATGCACTAGTCACTATAATAACAACGTACGTTTCCCTACAGTACCACGTTTTGCCCTTTGCTGTAGCCCCATCTATCTTTTAGTACCTGTTATAAATCTTAACTTTCTGCCTATGCTGGCCCGTTTTAACATAAATTTTAAGAAGGGCATGTACAGAAAACTTCAAGATTTAGTTGTTAGAAACGCATGGGGAGAATAACAAGCATGTTCAGTTTCAGACATTCAATACAAAGTTCGTTTTCAATATGTGGGTTCATAACAATCGGTGACATCATTGTGGGTACAAATGCAATAATCCCAGAAACAAGACAAACGAAAATTGTCTCTAGACATCACATAATTAATTTTTGATGTAAAGCCAGTTAAGACTATTTTTTGACTGATTGTCCCCTGCCACGACGTTTCCATGCATTCTTCTTGCAATAACGCACTTTTTCCAGAGGTCCTTAATCTTTTGTTGAGACAATTAGGTTCAGATTTACAATAATCTGCCGCATCAGTACTGATGCGCCAGATGTCTTGTGCAGCCCCTACCGCCACCTAATGACACCATGGGTGTGCTGTATTTGCAATATGGCGCACAATGGCCCACATTAGGCCGATAGCGTCAACATTTTTGTTCACCCACTACAATGGGAGTTGCATTTTCACCATAGGGATGGGTTCCCTTGATAATGAGGCATTCAACAATTGAGAATTTTGCAGCTTGACATTAAAGCCTGAGATCCTGCCATATGCCATTTTTCACCCCCGTGTTTTCAAGGAGTATCTTCTTATTTGTTTCCATTCTAATTCTTTAAGTTGTGTTTCAATATTTTGGCATGTTTTCAGCTGAAAGTTTATACTTCGAGAGGAAGCTAGAATGATGTGTCATGTGAGAACTACCTTTATTGCACCCCTGGTAGTGTTGGCACTAAATTCTCTTGTATTATACTGTTTAGTATAGATCTTCATAGCTGTTTTTAACATCCCCTCAATTGTCTGCTATTTGGATATTGTCATTTAGCCTCCAACAGTTTCTTCCAGCATACTACACAGAGTCATGAATAGTCATCATTATGTTGGCATGGTCTGATATCACTATATGCCCCAGGTTAGCATCCTGGGGAGCAGTGCAGGTCCCTCCAGAAAGTAGCCAAGAAGGGCTTGAGTTCTCAAATATTGTTTCTTCAAAGAATCTAATTAATCTCTCCTAGTTTGTGTTTGAGGCATATAAATTGGGGATGGTAAATATTATGTCGCCATGTTTGTTTTTTCATCATTTATAAACACCCTTTATCATCTGCGTACCTATCAGCAACTCTACTTTCATGTTGTATAATAATATGTGGGCTGCACCTCCAATCTGACATTCATCTCTGAAAAGAACTGCCTCAAGCACACTTGACCTAGGGCAAAAGCATTCTTTTTTTTAGTAAATGGGTTTCTTGCAGTAAGCATATGTCACTTTTTGTCTCTTTAAGGAAGTTTAGTCACCAGCCTTACTATCAGAACTAAATAGTTTGAGCATCTGTACTTTGCCTTTGAAGCATGAGCAGGGGCGGTTCCTCCACAATGGTGAAGTAGTGTTGCCCCACTGGCTAAGAGCCAGCAGCTGAAAAATAATGCAATATTTTATCATTGTTTTATTTTTCGCTGCTGGCTCACCCAACATATGCAGGGAGGGGTGAGGCTGGGCCATGGGAAGTGGGGAGGAGAAGTGGAGTGCACTAAGTGTGTATATCAGTTTGGGCAGCCGTCTTAGGCTGGCCAAACTGACATGCACACTTAGCTTTCTTCAACCCGACTGTGTTGCACAGCCAGGTTGGAGAAACAGCACAGACTCCAATACACTGCCTGAATGGCAGACGAAGATGCTCAGAGCAATCCTGGCACTGTTCTCATGCTACGTATAGCATGAGAGCAGTGCCAGGATTGCGTGGGGGAGCCTGTGCTTGTGTCCCAGGGACTGCGGGGACACCATCAGGAGAGAAGAGGAGTGAGGCAGCCGGTGGCGGCAGCAGGACAGGTATTTTTTGTATTATTATTTTATTATTTCCCGATCCCCGTCCCCATCCCCCAGATCACCCTTGAGATTTGCGGCAGCCACGGCTGAGCATGTGTTCAGTTTTTTAAGTCATAGCGAGTGTAAGTATTTTGCCAATATCAGAACACTTAGTAAGTCGCTTATGCATATCTTTAGTTAATAGGTTTCTTATGTATATCTTTAGCCAACCTGATTGTTCTTTTCTAATCAAACAATACCAAACAATTGTATTAAAGTATCAATGGGCTGTGGTTTGGTATTCATAGTACAGTTTCAGAATAACATTCTACTCAGGATTGCAGTGTCCAGGACAAAAGGGGTCATAGTTTATCCGCTTCAGGGCCCTCATGTCCCTCTCTCAAAACCCCAATATCCACACTAAGATGCCCAAAGGGACCTCCTAATAACCATTGACTCTGTTGTTGTCTATTGTCTTGTTCTTAGCAATATTTTCAGTGCTGGAAGCAACTGCATATCATGTGCTTTTCAAGTGCTGTATAGAACCGGCACTTGATGCTGCAATGTTTCCTACTGGTTCTTACCATTCCAAAACCAGTTTACTCTGACTGGTTCTAGTCTCTCAGTGCAAGAGGTACCTGAACACCATTTGGGTTCCTTTGAGAACCCCTGTATTTCTCTTATTCCCTGAGGTGTTTTAGCTTCAGCTAGTTTGTGCTTTGTGTTGTTATCCCAGAGCAATGGTTCCCAGCCTTTTGACTTCTGTGGACCCCCAATGTATAACAACTGGATTCTGGGGCCCCCCTGAATCACTATTTCAATCTGGGGCCCCTCCCACTTAGTCATTACTGGAAACTGGGGACTCCGGCCTAAACACTTTTATTGATTTGAAATGTAAAACAATACATACAAAATACAGAAATAAACATTCATCAAACATATACACAAATGATAACACATTTTATTTAATTTACAAACAAAAAAAAAAATGTGAATTACATTTTAATAGGAAGGTTGAAGCTTTTCTAAATTCAGCTAAAGCGACACATCGTCAATACTGTATTCCCTTTTAATGCACCTGCACTCCTTCCACAAATCAATTGGAGAATACTAATTTAAGTTTTAGCCTCCAATTTCAAATTCCTTGACATACATTTTCAGCTGTGCATTTTGCCACTTTATCTATATACAGTTTATTAACCTGTTAATCTTATTTGATTTTCTAAGCAGTTGAGGACCCCCTGAGGAGGCTTTGTGGGTCCCCAGGCGTCCCTGTACCACAGGTTGGGAAAAACTGTCCTAGAGCGTTTCTCTGTGGTCACCACTCGACTCTCAGCACCAGAATCGCCAGCAGGGCACTCCGGAGCCCCTTTGTAGTTCGTGGGTTCTACTGCAGGCTAGCATATTTGTAGGTTGCTGGTTTGCTCGGAATCAGTGGAGCTCCAATAATACACATTCACTCCATCTTCCTACTAGCCACCCTCCTTCAAACCCTGAGCTTAATTGCAACAATTCCTAAAGTATTTCGCAAACGCTTAAAATCAGATGTTCAAAATAGTTCTCAAAATGTCTTGACTTTAAAAAAAATCCTCTGAATTTAGAAATGTCCTCCAGCAAACTCTCAATGTAGCAACGTTTCATTGCAAAGGAAATTCTGAATCCATGTATCAAGGTCTTGGCTTCAGCAACTTTGTAGCATGATTGTCTCTCACGGTCTCTGTAAAACACAAGGAAAGCTAAACCCAATACTCCAGGATGACTGCTGCTGCCTCTAAACATGAAACTTCATAGACTGCTGCAAAATGTATTTTGCTGTCATAGTACTCTCGCATAGTGCATTCATCACACACGCAAAGCCAGATCCAGGTAACGCCAACACTGTGTGAAGACTGGCAGCATTTTCCCTCTCTGAAATGGACTTGGTGTGAGTGGGTTTGAAGCACTGTTCGCCATCTGAGCCATAGTCAGAAAGCTATCCCTCTCGACGTGCCTTCTTACATATTTCCAGCAAGCAATCAGGGGGCATATTTATAATTGTTTTGCTCCTAATTTGCGTAATTTTATTTTATGTAAATTCGGTGCAAAACTAACTCCATATTTATACTTTCGCACTAGACCCATCTAGCCCTCAATTTATGGAGTTAAAGTCATTATCAGAAGTGGAAACCTACTTTGCGTCAATGAGATGCAAAGTAGGCGTTCCTGTGCCAAAAATGACTCTATGGCCTTAGCGCCATAGTTATCCCCTGTGCTAAAATCACGCACAGTGGGGAGGAGGTGTCAAATAAAGATGCAAAGCTTGCTTTGCACCATTATTTAACGCCTGGGTTAGGGCAGGCGTTAGGGGGGCTGTTGTCCTATTTCTGTTGTGGAACACCATGGAATAAGCCCACAGGTGCCCTCCCCAGGCTGTAGGGGCACCCTCAACCACACCAGAGGGAGAGCAGAGGATGGGGGACCCCATACCAGGTAAGTATAAGTAAGTACAGGTAAGTATTTTTAGTTTTTTTAAATTGACACTGGGGGCCCTGAAGTGGGCTCCCTACATGGCACTGGGTGCAATGGCCATGCCCAGGGGACCCTGGTACCCTGTGCTGGCCATTGGAGTGGTGGGAATGACTCCTGTCTTTTCTAAGACAGGAGTCATGTGGTATGGATTAAGTCAGAAAATGCCACTAGGTTGGTTAGAGTCAATTTTCTTTTTACTCCAACCTGTCTAACGTCATTTTTTAGTGCAAAACCCCCTTCTTCCATACCGCCAGCCCCACCCAGCTAACTTCATTTTTTTACACTAGCCCACCCTTTGCACTGGCTTGCACCATTCCATAAATATGGTGCCCAGCTGGTGCTCAGAAATGGTGCAAGCAGGTGCTAAATTTTTTGGTGCAAAATGGCTTTTGTACAGTTTTGCACCAAAACATATAAATCAGGGCCTATGTGTACTCTACCAATCATCTACAACTATCATGCCAGAGGAATATTAGCACATCACTCAAGGAGTACACAGGAGATGATTCTGCATCAGGAGTGGTGGAAAAAAGTTTCACACCCAAGACAAGGGGCAGATCATTGACTGATTAGCCTGTTCCCTTTCTTTAGACACACTTGATTTTCCTCTGTTGGGCAGTGAGCATGAACCCTTTGATGAGTTACCAGAGACTGATTTGTTGACTCCTTTTTGGCCCTATTTACCAGTATTGCAGTACCAATCGTGCCCAGAAAGCCTGAATTGGGGATGATTCCTTTACTTGTCCATTGAGGACGTATGTATTATATTACCTCCATAATTTACCCATTTCTTGGCATGCATTATCTGGATAGATTTATGCATAGCTTTATGTGTTTTTGGTATGTGTCTGTATGTGTTGTCTTTCTATCTAACAATGAACTTTTATAGCAAAGCCTAAGAACGAAATTGTCCTTTGTTAATTCAAATATAAGTATAACACTTGCCCAGAGACATGTAAGTCGGTGGACAGGTGCTCAGCCTTGCATGCATCTTGCCCCCTTGCATTGTTTCTTCATCTGTTGCGTCTCTCTGCTATATAATGAGGGCAAGTTATGACAAAAAATACATTGGGTATGGAAAAATATATAAACAAATTGCCCTTGATGCATGTCGCACCTTGTTTTTAAAATTCCGCTTGGGCATTTTACCTATGAGAATGTATCTGACCAAGTTTGCTGCTAATTGCTTAGGGACCGATTGCTGTGATTGTAAGTTTGGAGGGTGGGAGACACTAATAAACTTTATGGTGTTTTACACAAAAATGAGGCACTTTTGCTCTAAGGGCCAGATGTAGCATGCAACTTTGGGGTCTCAAAGTGTGAAATTTGCCTTTTGCAACTGCAAAATGGCCTTGATGGATGTACAATCCTTATTTTGCGAGTCGGTAACCTGTTACCAACTCACCAAAAATATGGAATGCTACTCACAGTTAGGAATGGGAATTCCAAGGCATCCCCAGGCCCATATATGATTGTTTTGCAACCATGTATGCAGTCACAAAACAATCGCAGTTACCACCAATTTCAAATTTGGGTTAACCCATTCCCAGGCAGGAAGGGGCCCCCAAAGGAGCCCTTACCCTATAAGAATGGGGGAGCCAACATTTTTTCAGGGACCACTGCCTGCTCTTAAAAAACATTTTATGTTTATTTTTTAAATGTAGCCTGTTTTCCTATAAGGAAAATGGGATGGATTTAATAATAAACTGATTTATTGAAAGAACAGTCACAGACATGGTGGTCTGCTGACCCCAGCAGGCCATCATCTCTGTGAGTGCAGCCATTCCCAAAAGGGTCGCAAATGGCGACCTGCCTCATGACTATTAATGAGGCAAGTCCCTTGCGACCCATTTGCGAATCGCAAACAGTGTAGTTGACACTGTTGTACATTTTGTTTTGTGACTCTCAATTTGCGATTCACAAAAAAACGCAGATTGCGAGTTGCAAAAAAAAGTGGTGATACATCTGGCCCTAAATGGCTTGCACCATTGATCAAGCAGTTCTAGACTGTAACTTGCACTAGGGTGTAAGGCGCTTTCTTCAGTACCTACCTCGTTGCATCTAGGACACACACAGCATTCAGGCAAACATGAGACATGGGCACAGTATGAGTTGGTATCACAGAGTGACCAAGAGCGATCACCCAGCTTTTTTATGCCATCGGGCTGTGCCTGACACTCTGGCTGCATGGTTGTTACATTGTTGAGTAGGGGCTCAGTGGCACTCTACATCTCTTCCAACTTTTACTGATGTGAAAATAGTAAAGTAAAATTAGCAAACAGTTCATAACACATAGATGTAACAGCCACAGTCTCAGAGTTTCCGGATAGGTGTTGGGTTGGTCCAGAACCATGTTTCTGGCTTTGGCTATTTGAGTCTAGGAGTATGGAGTGTTCATTGTCTTTGCATACTTGATTTGTCAGCAACTGGCTCGGAGCTTCTGTTGATCCTCCAGTCCCTTGCTGGGATCTTGCCAATAATGTGTCATGACCGGTGCGGGGATACCAACCATCAGTAGATGCATCATCACCTGTGTGGGTGAAACTCTCATTTCATTCCACTCCTGCAGATCGGACTTTTTTCAACCACTATGGAGCATATTCCTGAAAAGTGTGCCACTTTTCTTGCATCCCTTAGTGCCCCATAAATGCCATCATGTGCGCCGTATTTAATATATGGTGTACTGTGGCAGTAGTTAGGGAACTACTGTCAGAATTTGTGACACTAGTTCGTTGCTTTGCAGTATTAGCATCAAAAATTCTGGCGCTAATCCTGCAAAGCACCCCTAGGTCCATTGAAATCAATGGGAGCCTCTCTTTAATGCCTGTTCCAATGCCCTTTTTATGGCACTCCTAACGGGTGAAGGCCCCCTTTGAATACATTATGCCTGGCGTAGGCATAATGTAGCGCAAAGGGTTACAAATTGGCACAGGGATTTTGGCCTCGTTGGCCACATCAGTGTCAAAGTAAATGATGCTAACCAGGCACAAGGAGGCACTAGGGGCTCATAAATCTGCCCCTATATGTTTTGGGACACCACAGAGTCTCCTTTTTGATTGGTTACCATGGTCCCTTGCACTCTGGTGACATCCCACACCCCTTTTTCATATGAGGTGAAAAACTTGCATCCAGGACAGCAGTCCTTCTGATGTCCAGTTCTACTACTCTACCATCTTTGCTGGCCCTCTCTTTTGTAGCTCGGGACTTCTCTTGAGTAACCTGTACATCAATGACCACTTCTCTGCATCAGTAGGTCGCTTGGAGTGCACCATGTCACGCTGTGGGGTGTTGGGCGATATGCTCTTAGGAATTGATGCAGGCAGCATTCTGCATCGTCACCCCTTTCAACATCAATCCGGAGTGCTTGATTCAGGGTGCATAGGAATGGCTCTGTTTCACGATTGGCCTTGGGCCATTGAGGGGGTTAGCTTCTGCTGCTTAGTATTGAGATTTTGCAGATAAGTGCAAAATTCCTGCCCCTGAAATGGTGCTCCATTATGCGTTCTGATCACATCGGGGAGGCCAAGTAGTGCAAAAATCTTATCCAGCGCCGGCCTTATGTTCCCAAATGCCATCGACCTCACCAGCTTTACAGTGGGATATTTAGTGGGACTATCAATGATGGCCATAAGCCAACTGTCAGGAAAACTCCTGACATCCATTCTGACTGAAGACCACGGATGTGAGCTCCCTTCTTCAGTGATCACCAGGGCAGCTGACAGGTCTCCACTTGTAATGGCGCAGGAATGACAGACTTTCACTTTCTCTTCAACCCACTTGTTCATCCCTGGGGACCACACATTGTCCCTAAGACAGGCCTGGGTTTAGCGATGCACTAGTGCCCTTGATGGGGTAGTTCAACAACAAGTGCCCATAGACTTTGCAGGAGCACAATTTGGCTGCCTCACAGGAGCAGCCCAACTTTGCTCTCACTGAGCTCATGATGGATCCACCAGGTTTGGCTCATGGCTCCTTGTTCATCAACCGCAAGTGATCAGGCCCGTCCATGAAATTGAGCCACTGATGTAATTTGAGTGGTTCTTTGGCTTTTGCTATGCACATCAGTTGCAGTTGCTTCCTGGATTTCGAATAAGGAAAGGGATCATGGGCAGGCATTCTGAATGATCATCTTCAAGGATCCCTCTGCTCCCTTATCTTCTTCAGAGCTTCGGTCCTCATCCAGTGCGAGGGGGTGCTGGGAGAGGTCATTCTCAGGGTTGATCACCCCCAGTCATTACACCACTACAAATGAGGAGTGTTGACATTAGACTGCCCAATGCTCAATCCACGGCGACCCACTTCTTGCAGTGCCGGCAAATAACAGGACCAGCAGCTTGTGGTTGATCACTACACAGAACTTCTGTACGCAGAGGTAAAGGTGGCAGTGCAGGCAGACCAATTGAATCGCTAGGACTTCATGCTCAATCTGGCCATAGTGGGTTTCCACCTTTGCCTTACTTGCAGATTCTATGGGAACCCTTGACCCTTCTCATTCTTCTTGAAGTAAGACTGTACCTACGCCCACTGGACTTCTGTCCACTGCCAGTTTGGTTCGGTGCCTGGAGCTGAAGTACGCCATTGTGGCATCATGCAGAACCACACCCTTTACTTCTCTGAATGCCTGCAATGTCTTGTTGTTCCATTCTCAGGGCAGCTGTGCTTGGTGAGCACTCACAGCAGCTCAGACAAGGTCACCAGTTTGGGAATAAAGCTTCCTGAGTAGTTGGCCATCTCTAGGAAACTCTGTTCTTCTGATCCTTTTCTAGGGATTGCAACCGATCTGATGGCTTCCAGTTACTTGGGGTTGAGTTGGAGGCCCTCACTGGAAAAAGAGTAGTTGAAGAATTCTACCACATTGGTGTAAAATGAACATTTTTTTCTGTGTAACATGAGCACACAGTCTGACAGGCATTGGAGGGTGGCTCTCAGCCTCACATGATGCTCTTCCAAGATGTTCAAGAATATGAGGATATCATCACTCACGCTGATCAGTCCCAGCAGCCCTGATGGAGTCTCACAAATGGCATCCTGGAAGATTCCAGCCCTCGAAGATATCCCACAAATGAGGCACCAATAGCGGCGCAGACCCACATGTGTCAAGAAAGTTTTTATGTATCTGCTTGCCTCATTGAGAATGAGCTGGTGGTAACCGGTGTTCAGATCAATTTTAGAAAGTCAGCGATCACCATTCTTGTCCATAAGAATATCGTCAACCATTGGGGTGGTTTGCAGCTCACGGCGAAAGGCCTTGTTCGTCAACCTCATGTCCACACAAAGTCTTACGGGCCCAGTTTGCTTTGGTTTAGGGGCTGTCACATGGAGTGATGCCCATGGGGTAGGGCTTGCTACCTTCTCAGTGACACCTAGCTGGTCCTGTTCACATTCAACCACTGGGCATAGGTGGAAAGGTACCCTTCAGTGCTATAGGGCTACTGCCTGTACTGTCTTGTCTATCTGTAGCTTGATTTTCACTCCTTTCTGGCACCCAAGGCCTTTTGAACAGCACTGGGAAGCCAGACAGAATGTTGTCTGCATGAGACCGATGTACTTGTTGAGCAAAGAAGATCAGGCCTAAGCCATCTGCTGTGCGGTGGCCAAGAGTGTACCAGTGTCTCTCTTAGTCACATGGACTTTGGCTTTTGGCTTTGTGCCGTTGTCAATCACTACTTCAACCACTCCACTCAGAGGAATTGGGTTTGTACCACCATAGGTTTAGATTCTGGCCTTAGTAGGTGTAATATTGGGATGAGGGACCAGTTTGCCGAACTGGGTTGTGTCCATTATGTTCACAGATGCCCCAGTGTCAAAGAGAGCAGTGATCTGGACCCCACCAATTGCAACATCACACATGGGTGGATGTCTTTTACAATGCTTATCTCTGCCTGTCATAGACACTGTGACCATCTCCTCCTCATCATCATCATCAGGAAGACTCATGATTGCAACATGTAGGTTGGCATGCTTATCTTCATCATCCTTGATATGCAGGTTAGGGAGAGTCTGCCTCCCTCAACCTCTGTAGCCAGAGTTAGCCACTGGCCTGCTGCTGCAGCAATCCTTAGCTAAATGATTTGCACAGCATGGCCGTCCTTGAGCTAAGCCCACGTTAGGCGTGTGGAACACCATGCTGCAGTTCTCAAAGGTCTTCTCATCCTGCCTGGGACTGGTGGCTGTGCATGGTTGTGCGGGTGGTAGGGGGCTGGATCGCATCCACTATTTGTTCTTTGACCTTAATGGCTCTGGGAGTTGCTGGTGTGTCTGTGCCCTTTGAAAGGGAAACCTCTATATTGTCATATCTGGCTGACCGCCAGATCATGAGACTGGGCTAGGATCAATATATTGTCTAGTGTGATGGTTGGCGCAGGATGAGTTTTCAAAGAGTGGTCGACCGGCACTCTTGGATGATCTGCGCTCTGCCGGTCTGTCTATGTTCACACAGGCGTTTGCCAGTTTGCACAGACATGTATAAAATGTGTACACCAATGCGTCTTTGGCCTTTCAGGCTCATCACAGCGTGAACCTTTCATAGTCTGGATTTAATTGAGGATCACTGTGCTGGTTCAAAGCAGCCTGAGCCTCATCAAAGTTGTCGTCACCCCCTGTGTTGGGCAGATTTTCAAATAAGTTGTAGAGCTCTGTGCCTCCCACTTGAAGCATCATGGAATGTTTAACTGCGCCATCAGTTTCACAATTGGTGCAAAGCAAAGTTCAAGACACCCTATCCACTGGCACCACCGCAGCAGTTGCGGGGTCCACCAATTGAAAAGTGGTAGTATCATGACTGGCACGTGTGCACAGCGGTGAGGTGCCAGGTTACTGTATTTTGCAGCAGGGCAGATATCTTGTGGCTGTTAGCATGCCACCTGACAGTTCTGTGTTCAATGCTGCAGCAGTCTTAGCATGGACCATGTGGTGACACACTTATCAGCGCTCAACACTCCACATACCTTCCAGTGCACAAAACATCTCGGGTGCCTTGGTTCAGTCTAGGTATTTTTTAGCACACTTATCTTGCTTCCCCTTTTTATTGCATTGGGCAAACACAGGACAGGGACACACTATGGGCTATCGCCTCTATTTATCTCCCTGGGCCATGCCCAGCCCTCTGGCTGCATGCATGTTACATTGTTGAGAAGAGGCCGGGTGGCACTCTTCATAGAGGTCAGTTATATTGTGCCTGCCTGGGCAGTTAAAAGAAGACATTTAACAGACCAGGCTGAAATTAACAAACAATTGTGTCGGCATTACTTTCCCCTAAGTACAGGTCCATTGTCCCATAGATTGTCACCTAATCAATGACGAGAAACTTCACAGATTAATGCACTTCGTCCATTCTTCCCATGCTGGAGAAATTCCTTTCAAATGAAGCAGACCTAAAAGGAATGCAAGTTTTTAACATAATATATGTTCAGTTCTTTATTTTTCAGAGTGCTAAATGATTTATTGTGTGCCTATGTGTTTATTGTATTTGTATTATATTTGCGTGTTTTCTTGTGTATGTACATGTTATGCTTGCAGTGGCTTCACTATAAATGAATGCTAAGGGGGCATACAATGGTGCACAGATAAAAATGGCTGGCCCACCTGCAAATGACAGTTGTGAAGAGCGTGCATGCAAGCATGTCTGTGTGTGCATACTTTTATACACGCACGTTTGCTTAAAATGTTGAAATAGGAATTTGTCTGCATTTGTGTATTTATCTACGTCACTGTAGATATAGATATAAACACATTTACTAAGCCATATTTCAATGTCCTAACTGAACATGTATGCTCATATTTCCCCCAAAAATCAGGTCTTGCTTTGGCTGTGTTTTTTTTTGTGATGTTCACCACTTTTCATAAATCTGCCACTAAATACCTCCAGTGAAGACGGAAAATGGCCCCATACAGTATAATTCTTTTCCTGGCCCACAATAAAGTCAAACCTGCTGTACAAAAGATATCTATATGAGCCTCCTTTAGAAGACCTGAGTTGATTCTTGCCTGCTAGAGAGAAATAGTGCATAGATTTTTGTGTGTAAATCAACATTGTGATTTTCTCAGATCTGTCTGTTTCTTTAAAAGGCTGTACATGCTTCTGGCACTTGAACAATATACATAGGATATGTTCTTACCCTCAAATGACGTACACTGCTGAAGAGGCGTCCTTAGCAGGGAGGCTTTATGAACCACATAAACTCTGCATACTTTAATCTGACTAGGTCTGCAATCAGCAACCACTGCTCTGGAGATCAATGCAGAGGACATAAGCTAATAAAGGTTTCATGGGTACCTGCGATTACACATCCTTCTACTGCCAGATGGGGTAAAGAAATTACCAGAACAATCATTAACCAACAACTGGGAAGAATACAATCCGCATCTTAAGGTTGAAACTCAAGTAGAAACTATTTACAGCAATGACTGTAGTCCAACAAATCAGAAATAACATTATTAAAAGTTATTCCTGCGATATTATCAAACAAATAAGCAAGCACTGGATATAACTGTAAGTAATTGGGGCAACTCCATCTCTCCTTTTGCAAGGAAGTGGCATGAAGGCTCTTTCTTGGTCTTTCAGTTCCCATAGGAGCACTCTCTTCACAGCCAAATTGGCATGATCTATGGCCCACGCTTACCTGAGGTTTGCTCCTCTGAACTAGGATAGTGTTTGAGTCTTCCACAGCAGAGTAGGTCCAGAGTGTAGGTGCCACTTGGTGTGAGGCTTTGTGCTTGTGATTCGTGCACTATGCGAAACATGGAAGTGGAATTAGAATAAACTACATTTCCCAGAGGACTCTCTCATGATTTGCAGTAGTAGTTGCCATCTTAGTTCCATTGAATACAAGTCACTTGTGGTTCTGAGCATTTGCGCTTTTGTCGAGAGTTGTCACAGGCCATGTTAGAGACCAAGGATTTGTCAAGGGTCATGTTCTGTGATGAGTATTCTGGATGAACATTAGAGACCAAGGCCCGTATTTATACTTTTTGACGCTAAACTGCGCTAACGCAGTTTAGCGTCAAAAAGTTTAGCGCCGGCTAACGCCATTCTGAAGCGCCATGCGGGCGCCGTATTTATTGAATGGCGTTAGCCGGCGCTAGCAGACCGGCGCTGCCTGGTGTGGGTGGAAAAAAACCACGTACACCAGGCAGCGCCGGCGTTGGGGAAAATGGCGTTAGGGCGTCTTAAAATGGGGCAAGTCATGTTGAGGCAAAAAAATCGCCTCCACCCGATTTGCGCCATTTTTAACGACGCCCAGACGCCATTTACATGACTCCTGTCTTAGTAAAGACAGGAGTCATGCCCCCTTGCCCAATGGCCATGCCCAGGGGACTTATGTCCCCTGGGCATGGTCATTGGGCATTGTGGCATGTAGGGGGGCACAAATCAGGCCCCCCTATGCCAAAAAAAAATATAAAAAAAAAAAAATTATACTTACCTGAACTTACCTGAATGTCCCTGGGATGGGTCCCTCCATCCTTGGGTGTCCTCCTGGGGTGGGCAAGGGTGGCAGGGGGGGTCCCTGGGGGCATGGGAGGGCAGCTGTGGGCTCATTTTGAGCCCACAGGTCCCTTAACGCCTGCCCTGACCCAGGCGTTAAAAAGAGGCGCAAATGCGGGGTTTTTTGCCCCGCCCACTCCCGGGCGTGATTTTTGCCCGGGAGTATAAATACGACGCATTTGCGTCGCAGTCATTTTTTTAGACGGGAACGCCTACCTTGCATCTCATTAACGCAAGGAAGGTGTTCACGCAAAAAAATGACGCTCATTCCTCATACTTTGGCGCTAGACGCGTCTAACGCCAAAGTATAAATATGGCGTTAGTTTTGCGCCGAATTTGCGTCGAAAAAAACGACGCAAATTCGTCGCAAACGGAGTATAAATATGCCCCCAAGGATTTAGGCCCTGATTTAAGAAAAATGACCACAACTGCATTAGCGCAGTTGTGCGTCAAAATACTAACACAATTCCTTAGCGGCATCCATGCGGCATATTTCAAAAACGACGCACCATGGTGCTAAGGAAAGGTTGGCGTCCAAAAAAAAAATTACACTAACCATTTCGACATGCCAGAAGGAAAAATGACTCTAATGCTGTAAAAGTGGTGTTAGAACGTTTTTTGATGCTAAATGTGTTAGCGTCATATTTAACAGCATTAGCATAAAAAAAATATGTGCGAGCAAGAAAAATAACTTGAGAGACAAGATGAAGAATGCAGGCCAGGAGAGACCCCAGAGAGATCCCAATGAGCCCAGTACGAGCTAGGAGGGACCAGTAAAGTCCCAGGAGAAGGAGAAGAGGAAGCAGAAGTGTCGCTTTAGTGAGGACTAGAATGATATCTTGGTCAGAGAGGTGACGGAGCACCAACACCAGCTCTTCGTCACCTCCGAGTTGCCAATAGGTAGGAGAGAGGCTATAAGGCAGGCAATAGTATATAAAATCAACAGCATGGCAGAGGTCAAGAGGACTGTCATTGATTGTAAGGAGCGCGGGCACGATTGCAAGCGCAGAACTAAGGAGAAACTGGCCAAGAACCGAAAGGCAGCACTGCAGACTGGAGGTGGAAGTCCTGCACCCCAGGAAGACTGGGATGAACTTGGGGAGATGGTGGCAGAAGTCATTCCGGAGGAGCTGGTCACTTGTCACTGGACAGGGCAGCACAGACTGCCAAGATGTACCACAAATGCATGGTAAGTTGTGAGGGGGACTATCTGGAATTTTGAAATGGCAAAAGGGGGAGGCACATAGGACACACTGAATGCATGCAAAAGGGCTGGATCAGGACACATAGAGCCAGAATCAAAAGGCCTGATCACCACCGGAGCCTCACTTTTAGTTAATCTCTGGTGGCGTTATGCACTCCGACATATACAGAACGTGGTGTTAAGCCACCTACAGCGGCTTAACACTACCTTGTAAATATGGCCCCTACACACGCATCACTTTGCCTGGAAGGGGTGTGCAACCAGTGTGACTGTGGCTGTGCCTCAACAACACTCATTGCATATCGTTTTTGCCCCAGATTCAAGACTACATGTTAACTGAGGCTGTGACTAAATCCAGCACCACACCAGGGGTTGGTGTTGGTGTCCTTCCTCCTTGAGTAATTGCCCTTCCTATATGTGCTGCATCCTGCAGCACACATAGAAATGCCAAATTGCCATAGTAGGTTGTTTATGTGCAGGAGGGGACAACTTCCTGCATACAAGCAATCTATCCCTTCAACACAGGTACCTTTGCACTATGGTGCAAGGATGCCTGCATTAATGCAGGGAGCGTAAATCTGCGCAGGGGGAAATGCAGGGGTGCGCTGTATTCCTGTAAATATGGCGCATCCCTGCATTTCAAAAGTGGCACAGCCGGGTGCAGCTATTTTGGCGCAGGACCAAGCTGCGCAACTTTTTAAAGAAATCAGGGCCTCATCTGCAACATGTCCTACGCTACTAACACAGAGTGGACCAACAACAGCTCTCACACACCCCCAGGCACCATTTGGGAATGTTCACAAAAGTAAACATATACAGCATATGGGGCATGTCTATGATCATAATTTGTTTTGCTGTACAAGTAGCTTCAATTTCACCATGTAACAAGGTTGCCTGTGGTGTGGGAATAGTTTTCGTTGTGCATAAAAGGACACCTTCATGCGTAAGAACAGCCACAAGTTGCACTACGGGTCCAGCGTCACTAGCCCTTAATGCAACAGTACCATCATACAATAGTTGGCAGTGTGTATCCAAGCTGCCCATTCCCCTCGTGGCAGATTAACAAAGTCTCAAAATGCATGCTTTGATCCACATTGTACATCCTTACACCAATATATGGCTGTGTTTTTTTCGTTTGAAGGAAGGGCCGAACTGATGGGGCTGACAATCCATAAAGGTTGCACTGTTCCACCTAATTAGCACTTGTGTGGGACCTGCTAAAGGCAGATGACAAAGTGACACAAGCATTGTAAGTAATCGACCTCCCTGTGCTTTCCTGCACTAGTGCCATCATTCATTGTACCAATGCAGTAAAAAAAACAAATATTGACAACACTCATTAGACCACTGTGGAAATGTCCACCATGGTGAAAAGGAATGTAAATGACGTGCCACGATGGTTCAGTGGCTGGGGTAAGGGGCCTGTAAAGAATATGGTGGTGTGGGATCAATGCACCAAATACCTTGAAAGATTGCCCTATGTGTGATGCACAATGCAACACATAATAAGCAACTACAACCTGGGGTCTGTAACATGTCATTGAGCCACCAGTAGCAAGTAAATGATGAGCCATGTCAACAGCCACTACAGTCAAGGATTGATATTTCACTATCCCATTGCAGAGGATGATGCCTTACCTCCTGCCGACCAGCCTGTCCTGGATTTTACAGATGACATGGATGACCAGCTGCTGACTATCAATGAAGAGAATCTCCTAGATGTCCTAGGTTCCTTTCAGGCACCACCTCCAGTCACAGGGAGGACACACAGGCCCTCATTCTGACCTTGGCGGGCGGCGGAGGCCGCCCGCCAAAGTCCCGCCGTCAGCTTACCGTTCCGCGGTCGAAAGACCGCGGCGGTAATTCTTACTTTCCCGCTGGGCTGGCGGGCGGTCGCCTTCAGGCCGCCCGCCAGCCCAGCGGGAAAGAGGCTTCCACGATGAAGCCGGCTCGGAATCGAGCCGGCGGAGTGGAAGCTGTGCGACGGGTGCAGTTGCACCCGTCGCGTATTTCACTGTCTGCGCAGCAGACAGTGAAATACATTTAGGGGCCCTCTTACGGGGGCCCCTGCAATGCCCATGCCAGTGGCATGGGCACTGCAGGGGCCCCCAGGGGCCCCGCGACCCCCCCTACCGCCATCCGGATCCCGGCGGTCGGACCGCCGGGATCTGGATGGCGGTAGGGGGGGTCGGAATCCCCTCGGCGGCGCAGCAAGCTGCGCCGCCGTGGAGGATTCAATGGGGCGGCGGTACACTGGCGGGAGCCCGCCAGTGGTGCCGGTCCGACCGCGGCTTTACCGCCGCGGTCGGAATCCCCATTGGAGCACCGCCGGCCTGTCGGCGGTGCTCCTGCGGTCCTCCGCCCTGGCGGTCTTTGACCGCCAGGGTCAGAATGACCGCCACAGTGTTGTGGGGTCTCCATGTGAACCACCCAACTACCAAAACACAGCACCAACCAGTCCTGCCACAGCCCCGGACTCTGAGGACCCAGACATCATCTTTGAGATTACAGTGGTAGGAGTCCAGTGGGAGCTGGCCAAGCAGGTGCAGGGAGGATGGAGACCATGGCAGGCAGCCTAGAGGGAGTACAGAGATGCCTCAGTCCAAATAAGGACAACTCAGATGCCATTAGAGGCAGCCACTCTGCGCTACGTGGATTCCAGCAGTCCCTAGCCGATATAGCTGCTGTCATGAGGCAAAGGCTTCAACAATTGCCCTCCCAAAGTGGCATCAGAATGATAGATAACAGTTTGGGAATTATACAAAATGCCCTGGTGTCCATACAGTTCGGAGTGCCCTTCCTCAGCGAAAACATGTCTGCCTACCATTGTATAGCTACTGTGTTGTGAAATCAGCAGTTCCTCCTTCCTGCAGTGATGCCTTATGTGTTCCCACAAATGGCGGCTGCCAGAAACTTTGATTCCACATCTCTATCCCCTGTTGTGCGTGTGGCCCCCTGAACTTCACCAACAGCACCACCCATCGCACAGGATGTACCACACACATCAGAGGATGAAGATGTGGGAGGATCAATTCACATGTAAAACCACCCTGTAGTACCAGTTTGTGCCACATGAACAGTATCTCCTTAGTTCTGTGCTTAAGATCATGGTGGTGTTGTGACAGCTATACCCCCTTCACTCAGCCACTGTTGACTTATCTGCTATGGACTGTCATTGTCTCAATTCCTACCTATTGACATTTTGAACACCTCCTCACTAATGCACATTTCTCCTACTCATGTCTCATGACATGCCCCTTACCCTTGGACTCTGAATGTAGATCAAATGATTCAGGATCTCTCATGGGCTCAGTGTACCGAACATTGTACTGCATTGGAAAATAAACTTGCACATGTAAATAAAGCAATATAATCACATGTGTCAGTCACTTTTTTCAGTGCTCACTCAACTCATATACATTTTTGCATTGTGTGAAGCAATGTTAATGAGAACAGAACCAAATGACATGTTTGGCTTACTGTCAGACACAAAAGCACCCACTAGGATTCAAACATGATAAAGGTGACTGATAGTATTGTAGACTACAAAGACCTTACTGAGCCTCACAATTATGTATTAAACATATTTCCATCTAAGTTGACATATGGCATGAATGATTTCAGAACTCAAGTGCCAGGAAATTTCCCTGACAAATGCACCAATATAGCAAATATGTGAGGAACTGAAGAACATATTAAAAACTGTGACAGTCACCTGTCAGTTTGCCAGTATCCATACCCCAAATAAGATCGATTATAATGTGCAAACGTTTCTAAAAATATTGTGACAGATCTTAGCAATGACAATTGATGTAGCATCATTACTTACCAAATATATTGCATCCATACACAATCAGAGTGTCAGGACTGAGTTAAAAACTGTCTTGAATAGTGATGTCATAGCACTGCCAATAAGACAGGTCCTTCTTCATTGGGTATACACATAGTCATACATGTAAATCAATACTGAATGCATCCCCTAAGGCATTTCCCCACCTTGGCCAGTGCAGACATGAGAACACCCAGACAGTCAATCATCATGGACAACTAATTGTCCGAAATATAACAGGATATATTGGTACCTAAAAGCACAACCTATTAAAAACCTAACCTACTCACAAGCCTACACTAAGCTATCTTAACTTAACCCTACAGCTATCTATCCTATTCTAAACCTAACTTATACACATAACCCCACTCAATAAACATTGTCCCCCGAGCCCACTTATGAGACAATAGACGTGTAGGACAACATGAACTAAACTCCACTCATACTAACTAATCATATGTTCGAAAGAAATATATATTTTTTGTATTTAAAAAAAAATTTGTTTCTATTTTTTGTACATATACCCCTAAATATAACACCCCCACCCAACTACCCCAAAACTACCCCAAAACAAAAACAATGTCTAAATCCCACACCCCAAACTGCACTAACTATATTCTACAACTAACCTACACTATCCTATCTAACCTATTTCTAACCCCCTCAAACTCACTAAAACTTTGAACGATGCACACTGGAAAAATGGAAGGATCATGGAAGTGGTGAATGGCAACACCTAGAGCTTCTTGAGCTTTCTCTTCATATATTTCAGCAGTTTATAATTTTTGCCATTTTGTGCCTCAAGTCTGGCTAACTTAGTCTTCCGCTCGGACATGTCTTTTTGCATTTCTGCCTCAAAGCTGGACCCAGTGGCAGAGGATGGTGGCTGTTGTGGTGCTGGTGCTGGTGCTGGTGCTGTCTGATGTGCTGCAGATGTTGAGGGTGCTGGACCTTCAGGAGCACCATGGATTCTGGGTGCTGATGACACTCCTGTAGTTGAGGTGATTTTAGGGTCTTTGGCTGGTTCACCATTAGGGAAGGCCTTCCATGTCCCAGACGTTTTTTTCGTGGGGTATCTTTTTGCCATCTTCCTGTAACCAGCCAGGACCATGAAAATGTGCTAGAATCTTTCTACATGCTTAGTGAATTTCTTTTTCTGTGCTGGAGGAGAACATGTCATCAGTAACTGCACAGGGTAAAGGAAGAACAAGCATGCATTGTAAACAGCATTTTGTGATGACATGTTGTCAAGCAGCAAGCCAACAACAAGGGCAAGACCCAAGTCCATACAAATCTGCCTAGCAAGCATCTACAGTATTTAGTATCTGTCACAGAGATAATGACTCTCCAAAGTTTCACATTAGGGCCCAGATGTGAGAGGGTGTTGGGCCTCATTCCGCCACACTAGTGTCATAAGCAAAATTACTCAAATAAGGCACAACAAGGCCAAATGGTTAGCAGAATCTCAACAAAGTATTGTGCCACTTTGTCACCCCTTGCCCCACATTAGGCCTGTCCCAGGCATGATGTATGCAAGGGTCGCTTTACCCGGTAGGGTGACAGCCAAAATGGCACACTGCAACCTAAGAGATTCAGCTGCCTCATTTTCAGTTTTTACTGGTTTTAATGCCAGCTCAGAGTTGGAACTAAAAGGGGCACACCATTGGTCACAGTGGGCCCCTATGCACAGTTCAGGGTTAACATTAGATTCTCTTGCACTAACCATGAATAGTACATCATGTCCATCAAGATGTTAACCACAAATGGTACATACCAAGCGCCTTGATGCGCTGTATGTCATATAAGGCTCGCACATGGTGACGGAGAAGGAGGAGCTAAGGACCGCAAGAGAAGTGGTGCAGCACTGAGTGCAGCACCTATTTACCTGTATCTGCCCCTATATTTGCACCAACTTGATATACCTCCTAACTACCAGGTACACACTCATCATACACATTTAATGCACATGTGGTGTGATCATGGTTGCTCTCAACTTTCACGATGGTTAAGACCTGACGTTTCATCTGCACACATCTTATTTGCCACAATCCATGGAGTTGCCCCACATCATGTGGAGAAAAGCACAAATCTCAATGTGTACTCCACTGTTGGAAAATGGGTTATTGGTAAGGGCAGGCAAGTACCTACACTTAGCAATAGGCCACTAACCTCCACTTAGGTCCAGTCAGGCCTCAGTAAATTAAACCTAGCTCAACCCTTGGTAGCTTGGCACCGAGCGACAAGGCTTAAAAGGCTTAACTTAGGAGAAAAAGTGTAAAGCATTCAAATATCACAAAACAGTACTTAAATAAAGCACAGGAAACAGTTTAAAAAATCCTAAATCAATTTATAAAAATAGGAAATATTTTTAGCTTTAAAATGACACCAAAACAAATAAAATCGGATAAGGGGAACCGGAGATGTGAATTTTTAAAGAATTATTGCTCTCTAGCGCATGAAACAAAAAGCGCCAATCTGGTCATCTGGTCACACCTCGACTGGGCAAAGCCACAGTTTAAGGCCGACCGCGATAGAGCCCGGCTCGGCTACAGCCCACGGGAGGCCTCGGTCAAAAGTTTACCTTATGACTTAGTCGTTTTTCTGGAGATTTTCTTCAGCTGGACGAACCTGCCAGTCCAATTCGACCTCCTGGAACTCTTCCTCAGATTCGCGTTGTGGGAGCCCCCGGTAGAGATTTTTACCTTCGGACTTAGTCGTTTTTTTGAGGTGAAAATCCTTTGACCGGGGCAAACCTGAATCTTGATCTGAAGTCCTTGGAGCCCTCTTCGGATACTCTGCCTGGGAGGTCCCCGTCAACTTCCTCCTTTTGGACTTAGTCACTTTTATGGAGATTTTCTTCACCGGGACGAACCTGCAAGTTAGGCCGGGTCACGGTTGAGGCAAGCTGGCTAGAGTTGCCACGGCGGGTTGGACCCTCTATGGATCTTTTTTCCAAAAGTTCTCCAAAGTTCTCCAAACTTCTGGATCTTCTTCCAGATGTTCTTTTAAGGCTCTTTTGAGGTCCACAGTTCACCCCAAGATTCCAGAAACTCTGAGATGCTCCTTGGGGGTGCGGACTACAACTCCCAGAATACACCTGGTGCAAACTCCATTTTGGCCACTGGACAGTGGTCAGCTGTTTGGTTTCTTCAGGAGTTGGTGCAGGGGACTCTGGTTGGCAAGTTTTCACCTGTAGCAAACAGGGAGTCCCTCCTTGAACCAGTTGAAGCCAGGCAAACTCCTTCTTGTGGTAAAGCCCAAGTGTGCAGCTGGTGCTGTCCTCCAGAGTGCAAAGTCCAGATGCAGGCCAGGGGTCCAGCAGGGCAGTCCTTCTTCTGTAGCTCTTTCTTGTTGGAATTTGATAGGGATCTGAGGAGTGGGTGCAGGTCTGCCAGTTTTATCCTGGCTCCTGGGTGAAAAACAGGGGGTCCTGGTTGTTCTCCAACCAGGGGCAGGGTCCTTCCCCCTGTGATGACCACTTCCTGGGAAGTCTGGAAAAAATCAATCCCAGGGAGCAACATTCCTCAAAAATCCATCAAGGCTGAAAGTGATTTTTGGAGGTTACATCTGTCTGAGCCCACCCACTGGTGTGGCTAAAAATCCTAAACACACCCCTCTCCTGCCATCTCCTAATCGAATCAAGGGGGCACCTAATTGTCTGGGTTTGCAGGATATGAGGGTGTTGCTGGGGTGCTCCAAATGTCCTTCTCTGCCTTTGAAGACCAGTTTGGCAGCCCTCCCCTTCCTGCTTCCCCATCTGCTGAGGGGAGATCTCCTCCCCCAGGCACATCTCTTTGTGTGAAGCCAGGCCTCTTCACACCTCATCAAGGCAGCTTGGCCAGGCTGCCACAGTCCAATCAGAGCACAGCAGCAAAAACACTGCAAGGCTGAAGTGGGCAACTTTTCAGTTAAAGTTTAAAACTCTTTACCTGAACAAGTTGTATTAAATCCCACAACTGGAAGTTGTGGGATTTATTATAACAATACATTTGATACCAAACTTGTAGTATCTATTACTTAAGGGGATTTTTGAAACTTAAAATAAAGTCTTCCCATTCTAGCCTATGGAGGCCATTCACTACAATGAGGGAAAAACACATTTGGATGTTTTACCTCACCAGGGCTTATAAAACTATTTGTATAAGGTCCCTGCTTATAGTTACATGGCACCCAGCCCCAGGGACACATAGGGCACACCTTAGGGGTGACTTATATGTAAAAATAAGGTTTTGGAACTTTAGTTTAAAAGCAGGCAGCAAGGCAGGTCTACCTTTAAAATGACACTGGGCACCTCAGCAGTGCACCTATGGGGGCACTACCTATGCTGGTGTCCCTAAACTTCCACGCCCTACCATATACTAGGGATTTATAGGTAAATTAATTTTGCCAATTATAATTAGCCTAATTTGCATATCCACGTTACACAGAGCACTGGCCCTGGGACTGGTAAGCAGTACATGGGACACAGCCAATAGTCAGTAACCTCCAGTTCCTGTCCAAAATGTTTGGGGGTGACCAGGGCAACAAGGAGGACTTTCCTACATCCACTGACTTTTGTCCTTCTCTACAGGGCTCTTTGTACGTCCGTTGACTCACTTCATTATTGAAGAGCATAGAAGCACTGGGGGTGCAAGTGCCTCCTTGCGAAAGGCCCTTGGAGAGCTATACCCAGGTACATATATTGTACCATGTACTGACTAAATTTGTGCAATGTGTGCACACAGTGCTGGAACAGGTGCTGTGAAAACATATGCTTGCTACATCTATACATTGCAGAGAACGAGCACCTCTGACACATAACGTGACTGACATCAGTGTTTTTGTGGCCATACAAAACGTTTCCTGAGACCCACAAATTCCTGGTAGCACACGTTGGCACCTGTGCAACATTGTATACATTCCACATCCTCAGCATACCATCAGACATGATGTCGATACCCAAAGACAGATGATGGTGTAGAAATTGACACACATGCCATTTGTACATGGCTTAATACACATCAAACTCTCTCAGACACTACACGGTATGTACATATGTGACATACAAGGTGACGCCTACTGGTTGCATTGGGGTCTTCAAAAGTGGAAACCTCTCCTATGGTATATTTTGGAGGTCTGCCTGCAAGACATGACAGGAAAATGTAGCTTTATGATTTGTGAACAAAGATTAGCATGGACAACTGTTACACACTGCACTTGTTCAGCTGAGTGACCTAGTCACATTAGTGTTCGGAATGACCCACTGCCCTCTACAACATGTCAGTCACATAGACATAGGTAACACCCAAAAACATACACAGCAATGTGACTCATCCACACATACATGTCTTTGATTCATATGTCACACTTGCTAATTGTGAAATGGAACAGGACCTTCCCCCAGCGTAGCTTCCTGGCCTCCATAGGGTAACCCATGATCACACGGCCACCCACTCTCAACATGTTAGGGAGGTAGTGGCACACTAACCAAATGAACACCCTCAGTTTGTCTGGACTCATTCACTGGGCCCTTTCCTTGCCAGACATCCTGCTGTCTGCCTCCACAGCAATCAATGACACCCAAAAATATAAAGAATAAGCTCACCTAACCCCAAATACCCCAATAAACTACACTATCCCAAGACGAACACCCAAGAATACTAATACAATGACAGGACAATTACACTACACAACATTGACTGAACAGCAACAGGACGTAGCACAAAATACTCAGCAACCACCACTTCTCAATCAACACCAGCTCCACACAACCTCTCTCAACCACAGACAGAATAGACTGTAAAGTAAAAGTGAAAGTAAATTCACTTTACCATGTGTGCAGCAAGGAAGTCCTGTTAAATCACTTCCTGGACGTATGCATCACGCTTCCCGATATGCAACATCTTTTTTGATGCATGACTGCCATGCATGCATTTTTCCCATGAAGGCTGACAAGGGCTATTGACTTGCAATTGACGCGCAGAGGCCAGGCATCATTTTAGGAATTTGTGATGTTTGTAGGACAATGGTATGCGGCAACTCTTTTGACACATACTGGGCCAGCGTGGATTTTTGAGGGACGTCTGAGACAGGAAGACAGTTCAGACATGCATGGTGCCAGGCGTCATTTTAGTTATTTGCACTGTATGAAGATGTACCATATGTGTCAAAAAGTTTGACGCATAACGTCCATGTGTGGATTTAGGTGGAATGGCTGACTGTGCACCCACATTAACATTCCTCGTTACAGGGGCAGTGCATCTATTTAGTTTGAATGGTATGGCTATGTGTGTGTGTGAGAAAGTAGCCTCTTTCTAGCCTTGTTACCCCCACTTTGGGCCTGTTTGTGAGTGTATTTCAGGGTGTTTTCACTGTCTCACTGGTATCCTGCTTGTCAGGGCCCAGTGCTCATAGTGAAAACCCTATGTTTTCAGTATGTTTGTTATGTGTCACTGGGACCCTGCTAGTCAGGACCCCAGTGCTCATAAGTTTGTGACCTATAGGTATGTGTTCCCTGTGTGATGCCTAACTGTCTCACTGAGGCTCTGCTAATCAGAACCTCAGTGGTTATGCTCTCTCATTTCTTTCAAATTGTCACTAACAGGCTAGTGACCAATTTTACCAATTTACATTGGCTTACTGGAACACCCTTATAATTCCCTAGTATATGGTACTGAGGTACCCAGGGTATTGGGGTTCCAGGAGATCCCTATGGGCTGCAGCATTTCTTTTGCCACCCATGGGGAGCTCTGACAATTCTTACACAGGCCTGCCACTGCAGCCTGAGTGAAATAACGTCCACGTTATTTCACAGCCATTTTACACTGCACTTAAGTAACTTATAAGTCACCTATATGTCTAACCTTTACCTGGTAAAGGTTGGGTGCTAAGTTACTTAGTGTGAGGGCACCCTGGCACTAGCCAAGGTGCCCCCACATTGTTCAGGGCCAATTCCCCGGACTTTGTGAGTGCGGGGACACCATTACACGCGTGCACTACATATAGGTCACTACCTATATGTAGCTTCACAATGGTAACTCCGAATATGGCCATGTAATATGTCTATGATCATGGAATTGCCCCCTCTATACCATCCTGGCATAGTTGGCACAATCCCATGATCCCAGTGGTCTGTAGCACAGACCCTGGTACTGCCAAACTGCCTTTCCCGGGGTTTCACTGCAGCTGCTGCTGCTGCCAACCCCTCAGACAGGCATCTGCCCTCCTGGGGTCCAGCCAGGCCTGGCCCAGGATGGCAGAACAAAGGACTTCCTCTGAGAGAGGGTGTTACACCCTCTCCCTTTGGAAAATGGTGTGAAGGCAGGGGAGGAGTAGCCTCCCCCAGCCTCTGGAAATGCTTTCATGGGCACATTTGGTGCCCATTTCTGCATAAGCCAGTCTACACCGGTTCAGGGGACCCCTTAGCCCTGCTCTGGCGCGAAACTGGACAAAGGAAAGGGGAGTGACCACTCCCCTGACCTGTACCTCCCCTGGGAGGTGCCCAGAGCTCCTCCAGTGTGCTCCAGACCTCTGCCATCTTGGAAACAGAGGTGCTGCTGGCACACTGGACTGCTCTGAGTGGCCAGTGCCATCAGGTGACGTCAGAGACTCCTTGTGATAGGCTCCTTCAGGTGTTGCTAGCCTATCCTCTCTCCTAGGTAGCCAAACCCTCTTTTCTGGCTATTTAGGGTCTCTGTCTCTTGGGATTCCTTAGATAACGAATGCAAGAGCTCATCCGAGTTCCTCTGCATCTCTCTCTTCACCTTCTGCCAAGGAATCGACTGCTGACCGCGCTGAAAGCCTGCAAAACTGCAACATAGTAGCAAAGACGACTACTGCAACTCTGTAACGCTGATCCTGCCGCCTTCTCAACTGTTTTCCTGGTGGTGCATGCTGTGGGGGTAGTCTGCCTCCTCTCTGCACTAGAAGCTCCGAAGAAATCTCCCGTGGGTCGACGGAATCGTCCCCCTGCAACCGCAGGCACCAAAAAGCTGCATTACCGGTCCCATGGGTCTCCTCTCAGCACGACGAGCGAGGTCCCTCGAATCCAGCAACTCTGTCCAAGTGACTCCCACAGTCCAGTGACTCTTCAGTCCAAGTTTGGTGGAGGTAAGTCCTTGCCTCACCTCGCTAGACTGCATTGCTGGGAACCGCGACTTTTGCAGCTACTCCGGCCCCTGTGCACTTCCGGCGGGAATCCTTCGTGCACAGCCAAGCCTGGGTCCACGGCACTCTAACCTGCATTGCACGACTTTCTAAGTTGGTCTCCGGCGACGTGGGACTCCTTTGTGTAACTTTGGGTGAGCACCATTTCACGCATCCTTGTAGTGCCTGTTTCTGGCACTTCTCCGGGTGCTACCTGCTGCTAAGAGGGCTCCTTGTCTTGCTCGACGTTCCCTCTACCTCCTGGTCCAATTTGCGACCTCCTGGTCCCTCCTGGGCCGCAGCAGCGTCCAAAAACGCTAACTGCACGATTTGCAGCTAGCATGGCTTGTTGGCATTCTTTCGGCGGGAAAACACTTCTGCACGACTCTACAAGGCGAGAGGGATCCGTCCTCTAAAGGGGGAGTCTCTAGCCCTTTGCGTTCCTGCAGAAACCGCAGCTTCTTCAGTCCAGTCGAAGCTTCTTTGCACCCGCAGCTGGCATTTCCTGGGCATCTGCCCATCTCCGACTTGCTTGTGACTTTTGGACTTGGTCCTCTTGTTCCACAGGTACCCCAGATTGGAAATTCAGCGTTGTTGCATTGTTGGTTTGTGTCTTTCCTGCCTTATTCCCCTATCACGCCTTCTTTGTCCTTTGGGGAACTTTAGTGCACTTTGCACTCACTTTTCAGGGTCTTGGGGTGGGCTATTTTTCTAACCCTCACTATTTTCTAATAGTCCCAGCGACCCTCTACAAGGTCACATAGGTTTGGGGTCCATTCGTGGTTTGCATTCCACTTTTGGAGTATATGGTTTGTGTTGCCCCTATCCCTATGTGTCCCCATTGCATCCGATTGTAACTATACATTGTTTGCACTGTTTTCTAAGACTATACTGCATATTTCTGGTATTGTGTATATATATCTTGTGTATATTTCCTATCCTCTCACTGAGGGTACACTCTGAGATACTTTGGGCATATTGTCATAAAAAGAAAGTACCTTTATTTTTAGTATAACTGTGTATTGTGTTTTCTTATGGTATTGTGCATATGACACTAAGTGGTACTGTAGTAGCTTCACACGTCTCCTAGTTCAGCCTAAGCTGCTCTGCTAAGCTACCATTATCTATCAGCCTAAGCTGCTAGACACCCTATACACTAATAAGGGATAACTGGGCCTGGTGCAAGGTGCAAGTACCCCTAGGTACTCACTACAAGCCAGTCCAGCCTCCTACATTGGTTGTGCAGCGGTGGGATAAGTGCTTTGAGACTACTTACCACTCTTGTCATTGTACTTTTCATGAGAGAAAAATATACAAAACAAGTTCAGTGTATATACACATTGCCAAAAAGTTTAGCATTTCCTCTTTTCACTCTTTTCTAAGTGCTGAAAAGTACTTCTAACTTTCTAAAAAGTTCGAAAAAGTTTAAAAAGTTTTTTTCTCTGTCTTTCTAAAAGCTCTGACAAACTTTTTTCTCTTTTTCTATCACTTTAACTCTCTCTAAAAATGTCTGGCACAGGCCAAAATGTTGACCTGTCTAAGATTGCATATGACCACCTTAGCTGGAAAGGAGCAAGGAGTCTCTGTATAGAGAGAGGTTTGAGTGTAGGGAAGAATCCTTCCTTGGAATTGTTACTCATCATGCTTAGAGAACAAGATAAGGCTAAAAGTGCCCCATCTGTTGAAAAAGTAGCTAATGGTTCCCAATCTGATCCAGGGACTCCCCCAGGAAAAGATTCAGGAAAGAAACTTCTCAGCCTGCCCATTACTAGACAGTCTAGCATAGTTGGTACAGAGGTTGAATCACACCATACTGATGGTGTGCTCTCACATTATACTGTTAGCCAAGCTGTTAGGGTGCCCTCTGTAAGGGACAGGTCTCCTTCTGTCCATTCTCACCATACTTCTGTTTCAAGGAATGTCCCTCCCACCCACCCTGATGACAGATTGTTAGAAAGGGAGCTCAATAGATTGAGAGTGGAACAAACCAGACTGAAGCTCAAGAAGCAACAGCTGGATTTGGATAGACAGACTTTAGAAGTAGAGAAGGAGAGACAGAAGCTGGGTTTAGAAACCCATAGTGGCAGCAGCAGTATTCCCCATAGTCATCCTGCAAAAGAGCATGATTCCAGGAATCTGCATAAGATAGTTCCCCCTTATAAGGAGGGGGATGACATTAACAAGTGGTTTGCTGCACTTGAGAGGGCCTGTGCTGTACAGGATGTCCCTCAAAGGCAGTGGGCTGCTATCCTATGGCTATCATTTAGTGGAAAAGGTAGGGATAGGCTCCTTACTGTAAAAGAAAATGAAGCTAATGATTACAAAGTTCTTAAAAATGCACTCCTGGATGGTTATGGCTTAACCACTGAACAATACAGGATAAAGTTCAGAGAGACCAAAAAGGAGTCTTCACAAGACTGGGTTGATTTCATTGACCATTCAGTGAAGGCCTTGGAGGGGTGGTTACATGGCAGTAAAGTTACTGATTATGACAGCCTGTATAACTTGATCCTGAGAGAGCATATTCTTAATAATTGTGTGTCTGATTTGTTGCACCAGTACTTGGTGGACTCTGATCTGACCTCTCCCCAAGAATTGTGAAAGAAGGCAGACAAATGGGTCAGAACAAGGGTGAACAGAAAAGTTCATACAGGGGGTGACAAAGAGAACAACAAGAAGAAAGATGGTGAAAAATCTCAAGATAAGCATGGGGATAAGGGTAAAACCAAAGATCCCACTTCAAATCTTAAACACTCTTCAGGGGGTGGGGATAAAACTAATTCTTCCTCTTCTTCCCAACCTACACAATTTAAAAAGCCTTGGTGCTTTGTGTGTAAAAATAGAGGCCATAGGCCAGGGGATAAGTACTGTCCAGGTAAACCCCCTGAGCCTACCACCACTAATACATCAAGCTCTAGTGCCCCTAGCAGTAGTGGTACTAGTGGTGGGACTGCTGGCAACAGTCAAGTTAAGGGTGTAGTTGGGTTCACTTATGGGTCCATAATAGAAACTGGGGTAGTCAGTCCCAGGACAGTTTCTGTCACACCTAGTGGCATTGGCCTTGCCACACTGGCTGCTTGTCCCCTTACAATGGATAAGTACAGGCAGACAGTTTCAATAAATGGTGTTGAGGCCTTGGCCTACAGGGACACAGGTGCCAGTATCACTTTGGTGACTGAAAACCTAGTGGCTCCTGAACAACACATCATTGGACAACAGTATAAAATTATTGATGTCCATAACTCCACTAAGTTTCTTCCCTTAGCTATAATTCAGTTTAGTTGGGGTGGAGTTACTGGCCCTAAGCAGGTGGTGGTATCACCTAGCTTACCTGTAGACTGTCTCTTAGGTAATGACCTAGAGGCCTCAGGTTGGGCTGATGTAGAGTTTTATGCCCATGCAGCCATGCTGGGCATCCCAGAGGAATTGTTCCCTCTCATTTCTACTGAAATGAAAAAGCAAAGGAGAGAAGGCCTGAAAACTCAGGAGCCCTCTCCATCAACAGGTAAAATGGGTATCACAGTATCCCCTAACCACCCTACCATTCAGGATACCATTCCTGTGGTGGGAGAAACCTCTCCTGGGGTGGCACCTGTTCCAAGGGAATCATCAGTTGGCAAAACTGTACTCCCTGAGGTAGAAGTACCTCTCTGTGGGATAACTAACATTGGTGAGAAAAAGAGCACCATTTTAGTTAACATGGAGCATCCCTCCAACCCTCCCAGAGAAACTCTAGTGCAGAAAACCTGCACAGCCTCACAACACTTAGGACAGCATCACTGCCCTAGTGTGGAGCTCATAGGACAGCATCCCTGCCCTGTTCCAACTCAAGAGAAACAGCATCCCTGTTCTCTCTTCCAGCCATATGGACAAAGTTTTTGCCCAGCTATGGCTTTATTGAGACAGCATCCCTGTCTGGCATTCCCATCATTACAAATAGGTTCAGTGGACAATTCCCACTGCTCTAAACTAAAACTTACTGATAGAAACTCTGAAAATACATCTTCACATTGTTGCTTAGCTAAAAAACTTCAAACAGGGTGGTATACATCCCCACAGGGAAGTAACCATATAGTGGATGATAAAGGGAGTAACCAGTCTATTGCAGAGCTACTCTCTACTTATCACCACTTAGACAATAAAGTCTCAACTGGCCAAGGTTAGCCTTATCGTCCTTCGTTTGGGGGGGGGTTGTGTGAGAAAGTAGCCTCTTTCTAGCCTTGTTACCCCCACTTTGGGCCTGTTTGTGAGTGTATGTCAGGGTGTTTTCACTGTCTCACTGGTATCCTGCTTGTCAGGGCCCAGTGCTCATAGTGAAAACCCTATGTTTTCAGTATGTTTGTTATGTGTCACTGGGACCCTGCTAGTCAGGACCCCAGTGCTCATAAGTTTGTGACCTATAGGTATGTGTTCCCTGTGTGATGCCTAACTGTCTCACTGAGGCTCTGCTAATCAGAACCTCAGTGGTTATGCTCTCTCATTTCTTTCAAATTGTCACTAACAGGCTAGTGACCAATTTTACCAATTTACATTGGCTTACTGGAACACCCTTATAATTCCCTAGTATATGGTACTGAGGTACCCAGGGTATTGGGGTTCCAGGAGATCCCTATGGGCTGCAGCATTTCTTTTGCCACCCATAGGGAGCTCTGACAATTCTTACACAGGCCTGCCACTGCAGCCTGAGTGAAATAACGTCCTAGTTATTTCACAGCCATTTTACACTGCACTTAAGTAACTTATAAGTCACCTATATGTCTAACCTTTACCTGGTAAAGGTTGGGTGCTAAGTTACTTAGTGTGAGGGCACCCTGGCACTAGCCAAGGTGCCCCCACATTGTTCAGGGCCAATTCCCCGGACTTTGTGAGTGCGGGGACACCATTACACGCGTGCACTACATATAGGTCACTACCTATATGTAGCTTCACAATGGTAACTCCGAATATGGCCATGTAATATGTCTATGATCATGGAATTGCCCCCTCTATACCATCCTGGCATAGTTGGCACAATCCCATGATCCCAGTGGTCTGTAGCACAGACCCTGGTACTGCCAAACTGCCTTTCCCGGGGTTTCACTGCAACTGCTGCTGCTGCCAACCCCTCAGACAGGCATCTGCCCTCCTGGGGTCCAGCCAGGCCTGGCCCAGGATGGCAGAACAAAGGACTTCCTCTGAGAGAGGGTGTTACACCCTCTCCCTTTGGAAAATGGTGTGAAGGCAGGGGAGGAGTAGCCTCCCCCAGCCTCTGGAAATGCTTTCATGGGCACATTTGGTGCCCATTTCTGCATAAGCCAGTCTACACCGGTTCAGGGGACCCCTTAGCCCTGCTCTGGCGCGAAACTGGACAAAGGAAAGGGGAGTGACCACTCCCCTGACCTGTACCTCCCCTGGGAGGTGCCCAGAGCTCCTCCAGTGTGCTCCAGACCTCTGCCATCTTGGAAACAGAGGTGCTGCTGGCACACTGGACTGCTCTGAGTGGCCAGTGCCATCAGGTGACGTCAGAGACTCCTTGTGATAGGCTCCTTCAGGTGTTGCTAGCCTATCCTCTCTCCTAGGTAGCCAAACCCTCTTTTCTGGCTATTTAGGGTCTCTGTCTCTTGGGATTCCTTAGATAACGAATGCAAGAGCTCATCCGAGTTCCTCTGCATCTCTCTCTTCACCTTCTGCCAAGGAATCGACTGCTGACTGCGCTGGAAGCCTGCAAAACTGCAACATAGTAGCAAAGACGACTACTGCAACTCTGTAACGCTGATCCTGCCGCCTTCTCGACTGTTTTCCTGGTGGTGCATGCTGTGGGGGTAGTCTGCCTCCTCTCTGCACTAGAAGCTCCGAAGAAATCACCCGTGGGTCGACGGAATCGTCCCCCTGCAACCGCAGGCACCAAAAAGCTGCATTACCGGTCCCTTGGGTCTCCTCTCAGCACGACGAGCGAGGTCCCTCGAATCCAGCAACTCTGTCCAAGTGACTCCCACAGTCCAGTGACTCTTCAGTCCAAGTTTGGTGGAGGTAAGTCCTTGCCTCACCTCGCTAGACTGCATTGCTGGGAACCGTGACTTTTGCAGCTACTCCGGCCCCTGTGCACTTCCGGCGAGAATCCTTCGTGCACAGCCAAGCCTGGGTCCACGGCACTCTAACCTGCATTGCACGACTTTCTAAGTTGGTCTCCGGCGACGTGGGACTCCTTTGTGTAACTTCGGGTGAGCACCATTTCACGCATCCTCGTAGTGCCTGTTTCTGGCACTTCTCCGGGTGCTACCTGCTGCTAAGGGGGCTCCTAGTCTTGCTCAACGTCCCCTCTACCTCCTGGTCCAATTTGCGACCTCCTGGTCCCTCCTGGGCCGCAGCAGCGTCCAAAAACGCTAACCGCACGATTTGCAGCTAGCAAGGCTTGTTGGCGTTCTTTTGGCGGGAAAACACTTCTGCACGACTCTACAAGGCGAGAGCGATCCGTCCTCCGAAGGGGGAGTCTCTAGCCCTTTGCGTTCCTGCAGAAACCGCAGCTTCTTCAGTCCAGTCGAAGCTTCTTTGCACCCGCAGCTGGCATTTCCTGGGCATCAGCCCATCTCCGACTTGCTTGTGACTTTTGGACTTGGTCCCCTTGTTCCACAGGTACCCCAGATTGGAAATCCAGCGTTGTTGCATTGTTGGTTTGTGTCTTTCCTGCCTTATTCCCCTATCACGACTTCTTTGTCCTTTGGGGAACTTTAGTGCACTTTGCACTCACTTTTCAGGGTCTTGGGGTGGGCTATTTTTCTAACCCTCACTATTTTCTAATAGTCCCAGCGACCCTCTACAAGGTCACATAGGTTTGGGGTCCATTCGTGGTTCGCATTCCACTTTTGGAGTATATGGTTTGTGTTGCCCCTATCCCTATGTGTCCCCATTGCATCCTATTGTAACTATACATTGTTTGCACTGTTTTCTAAGACTATACTGCATATTTCTGGTATTGTGTATATATATCTTGTGTATATTTCCTATCCTCTCACTGAGGGTACACTCTGAGATACTTTGGGCATATTGTCATAAAAATAAAGTACCTTTATTTTTAGTATAACTGTGTATTGTGTTTTCTTATGGTATTGTGCATATGACACTAAGTGGTACTGTAGTAGCTTCACACGTCTCCTAGTTCAGCCTAAGCTGCTCTGCTAAGCTACCATTATCTATCAGCCTAAGCTGCTAGACACCCTCTACACTAATAAGGGATAACTGGGCAAGGTGCAAGTACCCCTAGGTACTCACTACAAGCCAGTCCAGCCTCCTACAGTGTGTGCATGTGCATTTTATTGTGTAATAGTAACATAGGAATGTGTTACCATATGCATGTATGTGTGTGTGTGATGCATGTGAGGATAGTTTTTAAATGTGCCTGTGTATAAAGACTCTTAGACACATACATGTTTACACGTGTACTGAGTCTATATATAGGATGCTACTCATGTTGTGGGTCTACCACATTGTTATGTTAGAATTCCGACTGTGCATTACTATGTACAACATAAGAGGGAAGACCAATGTGCAATACATGTTCTGGCATATCATACCCTTAACAAAGGATGCTGTTGACTAAGGCAGGCATAAGATCCTGTCAGCCATTTAAATGCAATTGTATGTATGTACACACTCTGGTGTGTTGTCAGGAGCAGAGTTAATGATACAGAGCAACACATGTAACGTATGGTTCCCCATGCATGCAAAATGTTGGAGTTGGTGTGCTGACATGTGTCATTGTAGGTATATATGTGACATGTATATTGTGTGATAACATATGTATCATGTCTGGTAAGTGCTGCATGATACAGAGGTGTGTTTAGGGATTGGACACATACCAATTCTTGAATACAGCTATCTTATGTGTAGGCCATTGTTCCAAAGCTGGGTTCTTGAATCTGTGTAACACATGTTTCACAATGGGGGGAAATTTGTACTGGTCATTCAAAGTTGTAAGTACTCATGTGACACGTATGTGACACGTACACATTTTATGATGTTAATGGTACTCATTTGTCCATCCACAAATTTACAGCAAAAAGCCTGGTCCACCTAGCTGGGACATGTGTAAATACATTTAGGTATGTTGTGTTAACATACATTTTCTAAGTTCAATTGCTCAAACATATATGTTATTAGTAGATTGATGAAATGTAATACAATCCATACGGCAGGATTGCTCACATGCAGTGTTGGCACCCTAGTCATCAATTTACAATTTGAATGGCCATACAGGGCCATTGTTGCATGTATGAACACCTGTTGACTGTGGTCACCTCTGCTCAGTTCACTGTGCAAAATCAGCAGGCCCATGACTGTGTCAAGGATCAATGTAGCCCACTCAGGAGTTTGGTTGGTGATTTCACATCCTCATGATGGATCATCTGAACTGAGATGCACAGTCCCCTGCAGTCTTACACCTGCCGATTTGTGATCCCATTGCCAAGTATGTGTAGTTGCCTTTGAGGGACTTGACTTCAGGCTTGCCCTAACATATACTGGGAAATGGTAACTTATTTGTTTGTGTAGGTCGTGTCTCATCAGTTCCCATTGTTTTACTTGATTTGCCAAGAATCAGTGTGGTTATTCCTTGGATGCTTGGTTAAGTTGTTGATATTTTTTTAACTGTGTCTTGTCTGCAGACCCATGGTACAAATACTGTCCTCCCAAGACATCCCTTCTTTGTGAATAACTACTATGGAAGCCTGGCACTGGTCTACCGGGAGTACTAACCCCTTCTGGCTCTTCTCATACATCTGCTTCAGATATGAGGCAAGCTAAGTAGGTGTCAACTTATATGGTTCCATTGTTATCCTGTTGGGTCATGAGACTTTGACGGGCTTCACATACCCGATGGCTCTTACAATTTTCTCCAGGGAAAGTGTGTCTTCTAAGGCTTCCCTATACTTTGTAGTGAGGACTGAGTAAGGCATGTCACCCACGATCTCCCCTGCTTTGTTTTTTGTGGCGAAGTACCATGCAGAATCAATTTTACCACAGTAGAGTCCAGACGTTTGGGCTATGGTTTGTCCACTTCTAGCAAGTTCCCCTGACTCCTTCTGGATCCCAGGTACCCATCTATCTGCTGTCCCATACTTGTCTGGCCAGGCCAATATTTTTCCTGTTGTGTCCCCCATTACATTGATGTTGTGCTGTGTTGCCCCATGGTACATATTTGCAGCTTCCTGGGCCACGTCTCAGTACTGATTTTGCTTCAGGGCTGGGATGTGGGCTCCCTCTGATCCCTCCTCATCAGGTATGCCGGCCTCAAGCAACAAAAACCCACATTCAAGAGCCTTCATTTGTCCCCTTTTAGTTGTTTCCCTTGCACCTTCATGGTGAGACCCACCCCCTTGACTACTGTCCCATAGGCCACCCACAACATGAGTGGAGACTCAACTGATGTGCTGTTTCCCTGAAAATGATGGACTTTTGCAGGTAACATCCATTCTCCACTTTTTGGCACTTTGCAGGACCAAAACCTCAATATGATGCAGGTAGTGTTTGTCCTCTTGGCCCCACCCGACACCAGCCACAGGGCAGAGTAGTCAGAAATACCCCTAGTTAAGTTAGTGGCCTCACTGACCTTTAACAGCTGGTGAGTCGTCACGGAAAACTGATCAATTCAGAAAAGACTACCATGCACCCCCAAGTGAAAGGAAGAAGTGCTGGCTTGCTGGGTTAAGAGTAAACCATACATATGCCAGTCCCTGGGCAGTGGGGAAGTCTGCTAATGGTCGTCTGACTGAGTTCAGGGGCCTGGGGGGATGTCAGTGTATGCTATCACTCGGCGTTGTGTTGGGGTCCCCTCACATGACCACTTCCCCATCTGGAAGACTGTGTATCAGAGTGGTCAGGGCTGGTAGTACGGAGTAGTGAAGTCTTGTTGTGATAGCTACTGAAGGTATGTTTAAGATGCCCCCTCACAGGTCCCAGAGAGTACCACATAGGGGCCCAGTGGATCGGGACATATTTGCCAAATGACCAGGGGCAGCGTTCTCCTCACAAACATTACTACTCCTCTAGAGGAGGAGGTATATCCCACATTAGCAGCCTTAATATTTCCCTAATGGTGAAGGGCATTACACCTATGGCCTAGGAGGTGAGTCTCTTGTAGGAGACCCATCTCAGGGTGATCTGGTTTGATGAACTGGGGCACCACTCTCCGTTTGACTTTGTTGGGTAGGCCGTTGACATTCCAGGATACCATCCTTAAGGTTGAGGTGCTAACTTTGGACATCACACGGTATGGTTCAAGGACCACACATGATGGTGCCGGCCCTAAGTTGTTTGGGGTTCAGACTGTGAGAGTGAATATCCTGTGTGCCTGAGTTATGTTGACTGGCCGTATGAATCTTGCTTGAACATTGACTACAACAACTATCCAATTAACCCTCTGTAATCATCACTCCCCCCTCCCGGCTACACTGCGCTGCAGATTCCAAACTGCCCACCTCCCTAACTGCACATAGGGGGTCATTACAACATTGGCGGTAAAAGCCGCTTACTGCCGTGCAGAAGACCGCCAAAACACCGCCGCGGAATTCGGCCACAGCTATTATGACCCACATCTCGGAATCCGCCGAAATTCAGACACCCACACAATTCCGCCACACCAAAGGTCAGTGTTAAACTGGCGAAAAGAATCCCTCCACCGTCACGCCAACAGAAACACGCCCATGCTATCACGACCCACGAATCCACGTGCCGGTCTTTCAAACCCGGTATTCCATTGGCGGTACACACCGCTGCGCTCAAAATACACACACATCTCCAAAACACCGCCACATTGGACAATTCCAGATACTAAAACCTGATACACATACACACACCACTCCCACACACCCAATTCAATATAAAACACACACCCACAACCCCCTACGACCACAATTCCCGAACAAAGGCCAGAGAGACAAAGAGCACAGCAATTGAGAACCCCACCACACAGAGGCACACAACACTATCACCCATACAACATTCCACGCACAAAACACCACACACCACTACACATCACCACACACATCAACACTTACACCACCCCACACATTACCCACACCACCCCATGTCACGCCAAAGACACCCCCGGTTTTCCGAGAAGGAGCTCAGGGTCATGGTGGAGGAAATCCTACGGGTAGAGCCACAGCTATTTGGCTCACAGGGGCAGCACACCTCCATAGCCAGGAAGATGGAGCTATGGAGCAGAATCGTGGACAGGGTCAACGCTGTGGGACAGCATCCAAGAAATCGGGAGGACATCAGGAAGAGGTGGAACGACCTACGGGGGAAGGTGCGTTCAGTGGTCTCCAGGCACAACATCGCGGTACAGCAGACTGGCGGCGGACCCCCACCTCCTCCCCCACAACTAACAACATGAGAGGAGCAAGTCTTGACCATCATGCATCCAGAGGGCCTCAGAGGAGTCGGTGGAGGAATGAACACTGGTAAGTGAAATCTTAACTATCATATCCCCCACCCTACCTGCATGCTATCACACACCCACACCCTCACCCCCTCCCCTATCACTCCAACTCCTCACTAATGTACTAATAACACAAACCACCCATCCCAACACCAAGCCCTGCATGACACAACTAAGCATGGTCACCTCTCACCAAAGCATGCTCACTGCACCTACCCATAACAACCCCCTAACCATCATCACACAAACCCACACACAGGAATGCTTGCACTGCGGTACACGAGCACCCACTCATTGCACACCATTACGCACATAATCATGCTCTTATATCCCTGCAGGACCACTAAGGAAAGTCACCACACAGGAGGGTCCAGACATCTCCACTCCACCCACAGAAGAGGCCCACAGTGACGACAGCAGCTCTGCCCTACTGGATCCTGATGACCAGCCCGGACCATCGTGGGCCTCGGGACAGTCGGTTCCCCTTGCACAGGCACAGCCCAACACTGACCTTCCACCCTCTGGTAACACCAGCACAGCACCCACCCAGCGGGCCCATACCCCCGTACCCAGGACACTTCAATCAGCAGTGTGTCCACCACTACAGGGAACCCAGGATAACCCACCACCCCAACAACAACAGGGACCTGGGGGCAGTGGTAGTGGGCACACGGTCCAGGGGACGGAGGCACAGGAACACCGGGGAACTGGGAGGGCTGCTGTGCGACAGGGGGCGGACAGGCCAAGGGAACCCACTCTCCACGAGGCCCTCTCCTCCATCATGGGAGCATACCACCACTCCCAGGAGACGATGGCGACGGTTCTTGCCAAGTTCAGGAGACCCAGCGCCTGCAGGAGGAGCAGTATTTGGGGTTCAGGGAGGAGCTCAGGACCATCAGCTCCGCCCTGGGCACCATCATATGGGTGCCGAAGGACATACAGCAGGCCATGAGGGACAGCGTGGCACTCCAAGGGGCCCCTGACACTAGCATGGACGATGAACTGCCCACCACCTCCGCCGGCGCTAGTGGACAGGACTCCCCACCACAGGACCACCACACCAGCACCCCACCCCCTAAAGACGGACAACCACCACGCAAGCGATCCCTGAGATCCAGGATCAGGACAGAGCAAGATGGCAAGACCCTGCCAGGAAATGAGACCACCCTGATTGTCCTCCCACTGTCCCTCTTTGTTACCCTGTCCAGACTTAAACTGCCCCAGATTCACTTCCTATGCCCATATGGGCAGTGCACCTGTGTGACTAATAGACTGGACTCTGCCATGGACATTCCTCCACCGTCCCCCATCACCATTTTCCAACCCCCCTCCATTTTTGAGCACTTAAATAAACACCCTTGAACCACAAAACAATCTGGAGTCAGTCTGTGATTTGGTAAATTTGTATTATCAATGACAGTGTCAAAATGCGTTCTCAATTGTAAAGCCAACATACCTATGTCACACATCACAAGTCCTTGAAGGATGCAAGCAGATGACACACGTTGGTAACCACACCTGTGAAACCGTAATGGAAAGGTACAACTCAGTGACCAAATACTGCTATTAAATAACAGACAGGATAGAGGTACAAGTGTGAAAGTGAATGTAATGGTAAAAAAAAATGTTCTCACCTGTGTGTCAATGGAAATATTGCTGTATGACTGACTCCCTGTTGTCTATGTCTTCTTCCTCAGCTTCCTCCTCATCACTGTCCACAGGCTCTACAGGATCCACAGCTGCCACAACACCGCCATCTGGACCATCCTCCTGCAGAAAAGGCACCTGGTGTCGCAAAGCAAGATTGTGAAGCATCGAGCAGGCGATGATGATCTGGCACACCTTCTTGGGTGAGTAGAATAGGGAACCACCTGTCATATGGAGGCACCTGAACCTGGCCTTCAGGAGGCCGAAGGTGCGTTCGATCACCCTCCTAGTCCGCCCATGGGCCTCATTGTAGCGTTCCCCTGCCCTGGTCCTGGGATTCCTCACTGGGGTCAATAGCCATGATAGGTTGGGGTAACCAGAGTCCCCTAATAGCCACACACGGTGCCTCTGGAGTTGACCCATCACATACGGGATACTGCTATTCCGCAGGATGTAGGCGTCATGCACAGAGCCAGGGAACATAGCATTTACCTGGGAGATGTACTGGTCTGCCAAACATACCATCTGTACATTCATAGAATGATAACTCTTCTGGTTCCTGTACACCTGTTCACTCCTGCGGGGGGGGGACCAGAGCTACATGGGTGCCATCAATAGCATCTATGATGTTGGGGATATGTCCAAGGGCATAGAAGTCACCTTTAACTGTAGCCAAATCCTCCACCTGAGGGAAAACGATGTAGCTCCTTACGTGTTTCAGCAGGGCAGACAACACTCTGGACAACACGTTGGAAAACATAGGCTGGGACATCCCTGATGCCATGGCCACTGTTGTCTGAAAAGACCCACTTGCAAGGAAATGAAGCACTGACAGCACCTGCACGTCGGGGGATTCCAGTGGGATGGCGGATTGGTGACATCAGGTCTGGCTCCAACTGGGTACATAGTTCCTGGATAGTGGCACGGTCAAACCTGTAGGTGATGATTAAATGTCACTCCTCCATTGTCAACAGGTCCACCAGCGGTCGGTACACCGGAGGATTCCGCCATCTTCTCAAATGTCCCAGCTGATGGTGCCTAGGAAGGACAACAGCGACCACAGAGTCAACAAATTCCCAGGTATGTAGCCACAGATACACAGAACACGACACCAAACACAAAACTCTTCCTGTATGTGTGTTGAGTGTAGGCCTAGGTATGTGTGACGCAGTAGTAAATAAAGCCATGTGGGCCCCTGAAATGTCGGCTGCCTGACCTCTAAACTGGGACAATGGGAAGTGAGGTATCTGCGCTGGCATTGTACACTGTCGCGGTAGGCGGTCGTAGACCGCGGCGCAATGCTGCATTGGTTAACATTGGACCCTATGGGTCCCAGGAGCCAATGATGAGGTGCGCCGGCGGTGATGATACGCACCGCCGCGGACGTCACCGCCGCAGACGTGACCTCCATTTTCTATCAGTTAAATCACTCGATACCTGATCTTCGACAGGACAGGACCTACACTGCAAGTGCTGATGTGACCTCGGTCTGGAAGATACAATGGCTGCTGCGTCTGGGGAAAGGGCCCCTGCCTTCACGGCTCAGGAGTTGGAGAAGCTAGTCGACGGGGTCCTCTCCCAGTACACGCTACTCTACGGTCCTCCAGACCAACAGGTAAATACACAGGGAGCACGTTGTATGGGCTATGCCTGAGTGGAGAGGGCTGGTTGTAAGAAGGAAGGGGGCAGAGTTCAGGGAACATGAAGGACTGTGAATGCATGTGCCAAATGGCAAGGGTAGGGATGGGGGCCACTCACATCGACGGTGCAGTTGGTAATGACTTTTCTTCTTCCCCTGTGCATGTCATGTAGGTCAGCGCCCACCAGAAGAAGGACATTTGGCGTGCCATCGCCAAGGTCGGCCGGACCCTGGGGGTCCACCAGAGACGGGGCACCCACTGCTGGAAAAGATGGGAGGACATTCGCCGCTGGAGCAAGAAGACGTCGGAGGCTCAGCTGGGGATGGCCTCCCAACGTGGGAGGGGTGCCCGTCGCACCATGACCCCCCTGATGTTCGGGATCCTGGCGGTGGCCTACCCGGAGTTGGATGGGCGCTTGAGGGCATAACAGCATACACAAGGGGGTGAGTACACTCTCATTCTGGGGACTTTGCGCGCAGTGGAGGTCTCTGGGTGGGGGAGGAGGGCTGTGGGTTTCACTAGGCCAGGGCGAGTTACGTAGGCTAGGCCCCTCCGGAATGCAGGCCATGTGGCACTGCACCCCACCTCAGTAGAGTGCCAGGTACAGGTATACATGTCGCTGTGGCATCCATGTGTGCAGATGTTCACCATAGCCATGTAGGCCAGATCCCAGGAATTGCATCTGTAGAGGCCAAGAGCATGGCGTAGTGCAGGGGGCTGCTGTGTCTGTATTGTCCGCCAACGGTAGCGGTATGCCATGAACTCAACCTGTCTTTCTTCTGTTGCCCCCACCCCTTTTTCTGCTCTCCCTGTTCTTTTGTGCATCAGCATCATCAGGCGGAGGTACAGTGGCACCGGAGCACGAGGGAGCTGCATCCCACATGGCCATGGAGGGCCACACCACAGACTCAGAATACACCAGTGGGACGGAGGGCAAGGGGAACTTCACGTCGGTCACCGGATCACCAAACAGCGACACAGACTCGTCCGCCGATGGGAGCGCCCTTGTGGTGGCAGCACCATCTGTGCCCCCCACTTCTACAGGTACAGCCGCCACCACCCCTACCAGCACCACCCTCCGAGCAACCACTCAGCATTCGCCCCGTGCCCGCTCACCCAGGAGGGTGGGCATCACCTTCACCCCAGGCACCTCAGGCCCTGCCCCAGTCACCCCTGCTGCCCTCAGTGAGGAGGCCATTGACCTCCTCAGGTCACTCACTGTTGGGCAGTCTACCATTGTGAATGCCATCCAGGGTGTAGAAAGGGAGTTGCAACACTGTAATGCATTCCTGGAGGGCATTCATTCTGGTCAGGCTGCCCTTCATCGAACCCTGCAATCTCTGGCCTCAGCACTGATGGCAGCCATTGTCCCTTTCTCTAGCCTCCCCCCTCCAACTTCCTCCACCCAGACCCAATCCCCTGTACCCCAGTCTATCCCAAGCACACCATCAGACAAGCATGCATACACCTCAACACACACAAGTAGCTCATGCAAACATAAGCACCACACAACCCACAGGCACTCACGCAAGCATCACCCACATACAGACACAGCAACATCCACTGCCTCCACTGTGTCTCCCTCCTCGTCGTCTCCCTCCTCCCTCCCAGTGTAGTCTACACTCTCACCTGCATGCACTACATCTACAGGCACTAGGACTCGCACCAGAACACCCAGAACCATACCCGCTCACCTGCACTCACCACCCCCACTACCATTTACACGTCCCCTGTGTCCACTCCCAGTGTGTCTGTGACGCCCCCTCCCAAAGTACACAAACGCGGGCACCCACACACCCAACATCCATCCACCTCACGACAGCCTCCAGTACCTGCACCCAAATCACCTAAAGTGACACCTCCTACAACCACCTCCTCTTCCTCCACTCCCAGACCCCCTCCAGAAACCCATCCCAGTCTTCGTCAGCAACTCGTCCTCAGCAACGTTGACCTCTTTGCCCCCACCCCCAACCCTCCAATTGATAGGTCCCGTAGTAGCACCTCAGCCAAAAAAACTCCTGTACCAGTGGTGCGTGTTAAAGGTGTGTGTAGTGCACCGGCCACCAGGGCAGCCAGTGTGACAGGGAGCCAAAGCACTGCCAGTCCACCCCCTGTTAAGTACCTCGAGTTGGAAAGTGGCCGACGGGACAGGGTGAAGACTCCTGGCGGCAAAACTGCTCACAAGGGTCTCAGGGGGATTGCAGAGTCAGCTGTGACTCCTCCAAAGGTGGTGAAGGGCCAGAAGAAGTCTGCACAGTCTGGTAAGAGCAGCACGGCAGAGAAGGGCGCCATCCTCCCCGGCGGCCGGGACGCCACCGCCAGCACAATCGTCACTGGTCAGGAGAGCACCGCCAGAGTCAGTGCCCAGGAGGGCAGCAGTATTGTCACTGGTCAGGAGACCACCGCCTGAGTCAGTGGCCAGCAGGGCAGCAGTATCGACACTGGTCAGGAGACCACCACCGGAGTCAGTGCCCAGGAGGGCAGCAGTATCGTCACTGGTCAGGAGACCACTGCCAGAGTAAGTGCCCAGGAGGGCAGCAGTATCGTCACTGGTCAGGAGACCACCGCCAGAGTCAGTGCTCAGGAGGGCCCCGGCAGCCACAGCCCCGCTGGGCAATGAAGGACCGTCATGCCACACACCAATGCACAGGTCAGAGACCGCCATGGCAAGCACCGCTGAACAGGTCAGAGACCGCCATGGCAAAGCACCGCTGGACAGGGAAAACACCGCCATGGTGAAGACCGCTGAACAGGGCAGAGCACCGCTGAACAGGGTAAAGTACCGCTGAACAGGGCAAAGCACCGCTGAACAGGTCAGAGACCGCCATGGCAAAGCACCGCTGTACAGGGAAAACACCGCCACATCAAGCATCGTTATCCCATGTGCAGCTGGGATAGAGACGGAACAGGAACCGTCACGGGGAGCCTGATGCAGTCTGGGCACCATTCCCCCTCCAGAACCAGTGGAGACATGCATCCACTCCGTCTGTCCTTAACAGGATGCAGCACTCTGGGCACCAGTCCCCCTCCAGAACCAGTGGAGACTGTTATCCACTTGAGAGACTGTGGCTTTGCACTCCCCAGGATGGAACAGTGGGCAACCCACCCACTGTAGAGACTTTTGAGACTGTGGCTTTGCACTCCCCAGGATGGAACAGTGGGCAACCCACCCACTGTAGAGACTTGAGAGACTGTGGCTTTGCACTGCCCAGGATGTAACAGTTGGCAACCCACCCACTGTAGAGACTTGAGAGACTGTGCCTTTGCACTCCCCAGGATGTAACAGTGGGCAAGCCACCCACTGTAGAGACTTGTGAGACTGTGGCTTTGCACTCCCCAGGATACATCAATGGGCATGGAGCCCCGTCGTGGATCTGGCGTGGTGCTGTAATCCGGCTGAGATGCCCCCCTTCCCTTCCCCCTGAGGTGCCTGTTGTATTTCTATCTGATGCCCCTGCAGTGTTCTCTCCGTTTGTGGACAAGTATCTAGTGTGGGCCTCGCCCATGCATTTTTGGCCCAGTGGTGCACGGACATTGATATGTGCATACCTGCACTACTTTTTGTAATGTATATAATTTTGAATGTTTATATATATCTGTATATATTTGGTAACTGTATTTTGATACATTACAACGTTTGAACTGATTTCCTTTTGTCTTTGCATACTTCCGGGGGGTTGTGGGTTGTTACTGTGCTGTTTGGAAATGCATTGGTGTGTGTGTTGTAGTGGGTGAGGGTCGGGTTGGGGGTGGGGGTGTTGTGTGTGTGTCCCCCTGACTTTTGCCTCCCCCCTCCCCTATGTCGTAGGTGCAGTACTCACCATTGTCTTCGGCGCCGCCGTTGCTGGTGTTCGTATGTGAGCAGGAAGACAAGGGCAGGGAGTATTTGGAGTTCCGGCTCCATGGTGTCCTCCTTCCTCGTGGAGTGTGTGTGTTAAGGTGAGCGTTTTCCCATTCCAAAAGCTGTTTCCGACGTGTTTTTATCCACAGTGAATCCGCCCCGGAAAAGGTGGCGGATTGGCGGGTTGTGATACTATGGGTGGTACATTATCTTCCGCCTGTCTGTGGGCGGTGACCGCCGCGCTGCTTGTCTGTACGGCTGTGGCGGTCGGAGTGTTAAAGTGGCTGTCTATGTTGGTGGTTTCCGCCACGGTCATGATTCCCTTTTTTTGTCCGCCGGCCTGTTTGCGGTATTACCGCACCTTTAACACCGTCCGCCAGGGTTGTAATGATCACCATAGTGCCTGTTGCCCCAACCTAACATACTTCTAATTAGTATGCATCACTCTCGCCTTCTGGCCCCCACCCAGCCCTTTTCCAGAATGTCTTTACCAAGTTGGTGTCTCCTTTCCGCTGTCTCAATCTTGCTCCCAATTACCAATTTAGGACCATCGCTGCCTGCTCCCAGTCCACCAACAAGACGCTTTGGGTGCATGTCCAGTGCCACAATTACGATCCCATGAGCCCCTCTCATATCCCTATGGGTCCCAAGACCTGTTTGGGTGATGTGGAGAATGCTTCAGGCTAGGCGTTAAATGTTGTGACCCGCACCTCTACTTCAAGTGTTTCACTATACTCCTTTGCCATGCCGCTACCCCAGCACCTCTTAGGGCGGTTGCAGTGTCTTGATCCTCCTGCCAGCTGACATTCAATCCAGTCAGTCACAATTAGCTTCTGGGCTTGCTAAAAAGTGAGTTTTGCATGCTGCAACTAATCAAAGCTGCAGTGGAAAAGCCATTGTTTACTTTTGATCCTGTTCCCTCTGAGCCTTCTTCACCTAGAGGACACTGTGATGCAGCCTCTGGACACCAAGACAGAAATTGTGGATGAATGTAACCCAAGCGTTACCTTTATCCAAGGGAGGGTCACAGCGAGCTCCTTGGTGACTCACGTCCTTGTATCAGACATTTATGAGTCTTGCTATGATGGGCCAAGGGTGTGCTCCAGACTTTCATGGTGCACCTGGGTTGTGGCAGGCTCCCTCAACCTAAAAGATTTTGAGGAGTCCACGTGTTTGTAGCTGTTTCAGAGTGAGATTGTCCACAAACAGTTCCATGGTTGGACCCTTTGTATTTTTAGGTACCACTAGTATCCATACATCATTTCAACAGGACCAACCTTCCAAGTCTTCCAACTTCTCTCACAACTGTTGTACTGAGGCTTCACCACATTTTTCATACATGGCCACTGTTAGAAATGGGGTCTTTGGTTGACAGTCAGGTTACCCCCTGTTCAAGCAAGGACCCTCACTCTAGTTAGGATAAAAGAGAATCACCCTCAGCTAACCCCTGCTTACCCCCTTGGTAGCTTGGCAGAGCAGTAGGCTTAACCTCAGAGTGCTGGGCGTAAAGTATTTGTACCAACACACACAGCAACTTAATGAAAACACTACAAAATGACACAACACCAGTTTAGAAAAATAGGAAATATTTATCTAGACAAAACAAGACCAAAACGACAAAAATCCAACATACACAAGTCAAGTTATGATTTTTTAAAGGTTTAAAATAAAAAGAGTCTTTAGGTAGTTGTAACAACACACTAGCGCTGCTAGCGTGAAAATGTACCTGGTTTGCGGCAAAAATAACCCCGCACGGGCAGTGTGCGTCGAAAATAACCCGGCACGGGTATATGCGTCGAAAACAGCTCGGCTCGGCGAGGCGCGTCGAAAAAGCCAGCCACGCGACGGTCCGAAGTCCCGCGGCGCTGGTTGCGATCTCTCAGCCTTCGTCAGCGATGCTGCGCGTCGTTTCTCCTGCTCCGGGCATCGATTCTCCGGTCGCGTTTCCAGCGGCGTCGTTTCTCAGCTGCGGAGCCGGCGTCGCGTCGTTTTCTCAGCCGCGATCGGATTCGCGTCGATCTTTTCCCCGCACGGCGCTCGGTGCGTGTATTTTTGTCCTTAGGCTGCCAGCCTCTCCTTTCAGGGTCCCAGGAACTGGAAGGGCACCACAGAGCAGAGTAGGGGTCTCTCCAGAGACTCCAGGTGCTGGCAGGAAGAAGTCTTTGCTATCCCTGAGACTTCAACAACAGGAGGCAAGCTCTACATCAAGCCCTTGGAGATTTCTTCTTCAAGATGGAAGGCACACAAAGTCCAGTCTTTGCCCTCTTACTCTGGCAGAAGCAGCACTGCAGGAAAGCTCCACAAAGCACAGTCACAGGCAGGGCAGCACTTGTTCCTCAGCGATCAGCTCTTCTCCAGGCAGAGGTTCCTCTTGATTCCAGAAGTGTTTCTAAAGTTTGTAAGTTTGGGTGCCCTTCTTATACCCATTTTAGTCTTTGAAGTCACCTTCCTTCAAAGGGGACTCACACCTTCTTGTGAAATCCTGCCTTGCCCAGGCAAGGCCTCAGACACACACCAGGGGGCTGGAGACAGCATTGTCAGAGGCAGGCACAGTCCTTTCAGATGAGAGTGACCACTCCACCCCTCCCTCCTAGCAGAGATGGCTAATCAGGAAATGCAGATCACACCCCAGCTCCCTTTGTGTCACTGTCTGGTGTGAGGTGAAAAACAACCCAACTGTCAAACTGACCCAGACAGGGAATCCACAAACAAGGCAGAGTCACAGAATGGTTTAAGCAAGAAAATGCTCACTTTCTAAAAGTGGCATTTCCAAACTCACAATCTCAAAATCAACTTTACTAAAAGATGCATTTTTAAATTGTGAGTTCAGGGATCCCAAACTCCACCTGTCCATCTCTTCTCTAGGGGAATCTACACTTTAATCATATTTAAAGGTAGCCCCCATATTATCCTATGAGAGAGACAGACCTTGCAACAGTGAAAACGAAATTGGCAGTATTTCACTGTCAGGACATATAAACCACATTACTATATGTCCTACCTTATCCATACACTGCACCCTGCCCTTGGGGCTACCTAGGGCATACCTTAGGGGTGCCTTACATGTAAGGAAAGGGAAGGTTTAGGCCTGGCAAGTGGGTACACTTGCCAAGTCGAATTTACAGTGTAAAAATACACACACAGACACTGCAGTGGCAGGTCTGAGACATGATTACAGAGCTACTTATGTGGGTGGCACAACCAGTGCTGCAGGCCCACTAGTAGCATTTGATTTACAGGCCCTGGCACCTCTAGTGCACCTTACTAGGGACTTACTAGTAAATCAAATATGCCAATCATGGATAAACCACTTACATACAATTTAAACAGGAGAGCATATGCACTTTAGCACTGGTTAGCAGTGGTAAAGTGCTCAGAGTTGAAAAGCCAACAGCAACATGTCAGAAAAATATAGGAGGCAGGAGGCAAAAAAGTCTGGGGATGACCCTGCATAAGCAAAAGTCCAACACGACCCCCTACCAGCCTAAAGCCAGGGGAGAACAATCAATACCTTGATGTACTTCCCTGATTGGGGCGATAGAACAGGGACCCAGGCCCACAACAGCAGGGGCATGTTCCAGTTCTACGCCTTCCTGACTCCAGTTGGATCCCTCTGTCCATACTCTCAGGGCCCACTACGCTAACCCATGGGGAACCCTTCTCCACATCTACAGACACCATCTGTGCAACACCTAACTTTACTTTGCTCACAGATGTATTGCAATGGGCAGATAGTACCACCAGGGCCAACACAATGGTGTTGCCCACTCCACCCCTGGGGTGTGACTTTCGTCCTTCCCCCCCCAGGGGCAACTCTGTCCACCAGGACAGCAAGCCACAGTGGCCCCAGACAACTGTCAGGGATGAGAGCCCGACCTCAGGCCTCTCTAACCACTGTGACTGTGGAGAGTGGGGGGTGGTAGCCCCAGGTGCTTGGCACCCTTTGACCACTCTCTCTTCCACCAGGTCAGGGATGACAACCTGACCCTGGTCCTCCCCTCTGGGGCTCTGTACCCTCCCTGCAGAAGCGGCACCCCCAGAGTCAAAAACTGCCAGGGTGCTTGTATAAGCAGTCCTGCACAATTCTTCCATCAGTGCAGGGATGTTAACCTGCAACTGATCCTCCAACCTGGGGTCTGTACCTTCAGGTTGGACCAGGGCCAGGGGTGAGGCTTCCCTCCCCCTGCCCTCTCTTCTGGGGTCCTGAACCACCCAACTAGGAGCGGCCCCCCCAGAAGACAACATGGTAGGGGCACTGTTAGCAGTAGCCCCTTCCTCCAGGTCAGGGGGGACACCCTTAACCTGGCTTCCCAATCCAGGGCCTGTACCCACAGACTGGATCACTGCCTGGCAAACCAGGACTTCTTGGGGGGCATACCTACCCCCTACCAGGTCAGAGTTTACCCTCTGAACCTGGTCATCCAACCCAGGGTCCCCACCCTGCGGTTGAACCACTGCCTGGCACACCAGGACTTCCTTGGGAGCACACTTACCCCCCATCAGGTCAGAGTTTACCCCCTGAACCTGATCATTCAACCCAGAGTCACCACCCTGCGGTTGAACCATTGCCTGGCACACCAGGACTTCCAGGGGGGCACACTTACCCCCCTCAAGGGACACACTGTCCCGAAGGGCCACACAAGAGTCTGGCTGGCGCAGGTCTCCTGACCTCTGCCCATCTGACAGAGTCTGGATTCCCCCCAACCCAGAAATGGTCTCACCAAGGTCATTCATGGGGGGCTCTGCTCTCAGAGCTGACCCCTGACCCTCCAGGTTCTCCACTGGGGTCCGCAACCCCCTCTCAACCCTCTGTCTGGACTTCTGCACCCCCTCACTAGGAGTGGTACTGCCAGACACCAGAACTGGTGGGACGCTGGCTACAGCGGCCCCCCCAAGTTCTCCTGACACTGTGGGGTCTCCCTCAACAGATGGCCCTATGGTACAGGCTAGGCTCCCCTCCTGGTGTTCCCGCAGGGAACCCTCCAGGACCTGGGACCGGATCTCGGGCACCTTGGGCCTCAACCCATCCCCATTCCCTCTCCTCTGAGACTGGACATGGGGTCCCTCACCCATCCCACTACACTGGGACCTACCTAGACCACTCCTCTCAGGAGCACCCCCAAATGCCTCTTCAGACTCTCTGGTACTCACCCAGAAGTCTGCCTCCATTGTAAGCTCCCTGGGGTCAGAGAACTCACACTCCACCTGGTGTTGGCATAGCTCTGGAAAATAAGGACTAGACATATGCTCTCCAGCAATTACATCACTCAGCCCCTCACATGAATTAACCAAAGTACCCTTCACCCAACCATCCAGTGACTCTGCTTTGACAAAGCACCCCACATCACCCTCCTGAGACTGGTGAGACAGTACCTGACTGTCCCTGACACTCAACCCACACTCTTCTGGGATGTTTTCACACTCCATAACCAGGACTTCTACCTGGGGGGAACCCCTCTCCCTGTCACTCTCAACTAGAGTCAGTAGAGTGTCCCTCCCACCAGTAGGAATATGACTCCCCATGCCAGTTCCCCAATCTACCTCAGAGACCCTGTGCATCACTGGAGCTACCTCATACCCCTGAACCTCCTGGCGTGTGTTAACTCCCTCCTTCAAGTAGGGCACCACCTCTCTGGGCATGTGCACTTCTTCAGCAGTACTGGATACAAGATTTTTGCTGCCACCATCTGAACTGGATTCAGCCCTCATGGCCTCCAGCTTCAGCTCTTCACAGCTCAGCTCCTGAGCTGCAATCCTTTCTTTTTCCAGGACTAAGGCTCTCTGCTCCTCAGCCCTCTCAAGCTCTGCATCTAGCTCTTCCAGACTCCGGATTCGAGCTAGGAGCCACTCATCTCTTTCTGTTCCCTCCTCTTCGGAGTAGTCATCCTCCTCAGACTCATTTGGTGGTGTTGCCTGACAACGTTTCAATTCATACTGAAACAGGGCTGACTCAAGATCCTCCCTTCTGGATTTCTTGTTCACAGCCAGTCCCCTTTCCATGCAGAATGCTTTAAGCTGCCACTTTTTATACATAAATAGGTGCCAGAAATTGACTTCCATTCTGCAAAGGCTTCACAACCAAAAACCAAAGTCCAAAAATATTAGCAATACTTCCAGGAGGACATCAGAGAACAAAAAGCAGAATCACAAGACAAGTAGTATGTGGTCACGTAGTGGTCTGAGATCAAAACAGTAGTGTACACTTAATTACTGTATGTCAAGTACAAACACAAGTCCAAATCCCGACCGCTGGTCACCAATGTTAGAAATGGGGTCTTTGGTTGACAGTCAGGTTACCCCCTGTTCAAGCAAGGACCCTCACTCTAGTTAGGATAAAAGAGAATCACCCTCAGCTAACCCCTGCTTACCCCCTTGGTAGCTTGGCAGAGCAGTAGGCTTAACCTCAGAGTGCTGGGCGTAAAGTATTTGTACCAACACACACAGCAACTTAATGAAAACACTACAAAATGACACAACACCAGTTTAGAAAAATAGGAAATATTTATCTAGACAAAACAAGACCAAAACGACAAAAATCCAACATACACAAGTCAAGTTATGATTTTTTAAAGGTTTAAAATAAAAAGAGTCTTTAGGTAGTTGTAACAACACACTAGCGCTGCTAGCGTGAAAATGTACCTGGTTTGCGGCAAAAATAACCCCGCACGGGCGGTGTGCGTCGAAAATAACCCGGCACGGGTATATGCGTCGAAAACAGCTCGGCTCGGCGAGGCGCGTCGAAAAAGCCAGCCACGCGACGGTCCGAAGTCCCGCGGCGCTGGTTGCGATCTCTCAGCCTTCGTCAGCGATGCTGCGCGTCGTTTCTCCTGCTCCGGGCGTCGATTCTCCGGTCGCGTTTCCAGCGGCGTCGTTTCTCAGCTGCGGAGCCGGCGTCGCGTCGTTTTCTCAGCCGCGATCGGATTCGCGTCGATCTTTTCCCCGCACGGCGCTCGGTGCGTGTATTTTTGTCCTTAGGCTGCCAGCCTCTCCTTTCAGGGTCCCAGGAACTGGAAGGGCACCACAGAGCAGAGTAGGGGTCTCTCCAGAGACTCCAGGTGCTGGCAGGAAGAAGTCTTTGCTATCCCTGAGACTTCAACAACAGGAGGCAAGCTCTACATCAAGCCCTTGGAGATTTCTTCTTCAAGATGGAAGGCACACAAAGTCCAGTCTTTGCCCTCTTACTCTGGCAGAAGCAGCACTGCAGGAAAGCTCCACAAAGCACAGTCACAGGCAGGGCAGCACTTGTTCCTCAGCGATCAGCTCTTCTCCAGGCAGAGGTTCCTCTTGATTCCAGAAGTGTTTCTAAAGTTTGTAAGTTTGGGTGCCCTTCTTATACCCATTTTAGTCTTTGAAGTCACCTTCCTTCAAAGGGGACTCACACCTTCTTGTGAAATCCTGCCTTGCCCAGGCAAGGCCTCAGACACACACCAGGGGGCTGGAGACAGCATTGTCAGAGGCAGGCACAGTCCTTTCAGATGAGAGTGACCACTCCACCCCTCCCTCCTAGCAGAGATGGCTAATCAGGAAATGCAGATCACACCCCAGCTCCCTTTGTGTCACTGTCTGGTGTGAGGTGAAAAACAACCCAACTGTCAAACTGACCCAGACAGGGAATCCACAAACAAGGCAGAGTCACAGAATGGTTTAAGCAAGAAAATGCTCACTTTCTAAAAGTGGCATTTCCAAACTCACAATCTCAAAATCAACTTTACTAAAAGATGCATTTTTAAATTGTGAGTTCAGGGATCCCAAACTCCACCTGTCCATCTCTTCTCTAGGGGAATCTACACTTTAATCATATTTAAAGGTAGCCCCCATATTATCCTATGAGAGAGACAGACCTTGCAACAGTGAAAACGAAATTGGCAGTATTTCACTGTCAGGACATATAAACCACATTACTATATGTCCTACCTTATCCATACACTGCACCCTGCCCTTGGGGCTACCTAGGGCATACCTTAGGGGTGCCTTACATGTAAGGAAAGGGAAGGTTTAGGCCTGGCAAGTGGGTACACTTGCCAAGTCGAATTTACAGTGTAAAAATACACACACAGACACTGCAGTGGCAGGTCTGAGACATGATTACAGAGCTACTTATGTGGGTGGCACAACCAGTGCTGCAGGCCCACTAGTAGCATTTGATTTACAGGCCCTGGCACCTCTAGTGCACCTTACTAGGGACTTACTAGTAAATCAAATATGCCAATCATGGATAAACCACTTACATACAATTTAAACAGGAGAGCATATGCACTTTAGCACTGGTTAGCAGTGGTAAAGTGCTCAGAGTTGAAAAGCCAACAGCAACATGTCAGAAAAATATAGGAGGCAGGAGGCAAAAAAGTCTGGGGATGACCCTGCATAAGCAAAAGTCCAACAGCCACATGCTCACATTTGCTTTTCACAACCTACGTAACATTCCCAATGAGTGTATTTTGGTACTGTGATTACTCATTTCAGCTATGAGTAGAGGGAATTACACAATCTAGCTTTCTACGTCATTCTTCACACATACAATTTGGCAAGAGTTTGTGACTTATTAGTACATTGCTTGACTTACATGCAAATTCTGCGTTGATTGGGTGTAATACCCCTAGACACGTGTGTGTATTGGTCCCTGTGTGTCACTCTCATGCCAATACATGTGAGTGGCACTGAGTAGTTTGTTCTCTTGTACTCACTTGTGTTGTTGTCATTCAGACTTAGCTAGTTAATCTAAAAGACACAAACCTGCCATTGTAGGTACTTTCTAGCCTTTTCCTACCTAACCAATACATCTGCACAGCAGTCTTCACATATATTTCCTGGATGGCTGCAGGCATATGTCAAGCAAACACACATTTGTGATATCTGTGATAATGTTAATTGTATTAGCTAGAGACAATGCCTACATTGCACCAACACATTCATGTGGTAGTGAATTATTTAGGAGATGTTTTTCGTTCCTAACTATAGGGCAGATTAAGGTGTGGTGGTGCAGAAGTCAGTGAAGGGCCACTTTTCTTTCCACCATTAACATACCCCTACCACAACCATGCGTGCGCCACATTTTACAGACTCCACACCATGGGAGAGGGTAGGTGGCAATAGCATATGAGTTATTTGACGCAATTGATGTACTGTTCAGGCACTGAGCTAAGATTTAGGCCCTTACCATGAACAGTTCTCAAGGTCTCATTGGTACCAATAGTGTGCCCCCTTTAAACAGCTGCTCTGAGCATGTGTCAAATGTAGCAGCAATACATAGCACAGTTTTTGTTAGATTCCACTGCACCATTTTGGCTTCCCCTATATCAGCTGTACACCCCCTTGTGTACTTAACGCCTGTCGCAGGCATTTTGTGGAATAAGGTGTTAAAAATTGGCCCAATGCCTGACTTGCGCCACTATGAGTTTCTGCTGCTTAGATATTTGCATCGTTGGGCCACATTAGCGTAACATGTTTAACACTAATTTTGCACAGTGATGCACTAAGACCTCTTCTGTCAGGGCCTATGTCCCAAGGTTGTTTACAACTGTTGTGGTGTAGTACTGCTCTCTAAGATATGTGCAAGTTACAATTGGTATGTGATGGTGTAAAAGAGTTTATTTATTTGTTTATTTACAAGGTGATTCTTGGAGTACAGTTCTCTGTGAAATGTTTTGCACTATTAGTTCTCTTCTTCGTACTCCAGCAGCAGTAATTTGTTGTTCCCCCTCCTCCTGATGTACACCATTATTGTTATCCTCCTCATTGGGGACATCTACTTGGTCACCCAAGGGGACATGTATGCATAGACAAATGTTGTGCAAAATGATACACACAGGGATGATTTTGCAGACAAGGGATGGTGCATATCACTTTCCTCCTTCTGTAAGATGTAGGCACCTGAACCTTTAATTAAGGAAGGCCAATTGTCCGCTCCACGACATTTCTGGTCCTTATGTGGGCTTCATTGTAGACCCGCTCTGCATCCATTGTAGGATTTCCAAAAGAAGTCAAGACCCATGCCTGGATGCCGTGACCTTGGTCAGCAAAGAAATTTGAGAATATGTATCAAACATGCACATTAGTCAATTGCTAGGTGCCAAGGCCCATATTTGTTTTTAGTGGAGTGGTATATCAGACTAACATGTGATATTGTGTGTGTTTCTATTTGGATCTATGGTTGCATTGGTTTGTGGTGATGCAATTTCCAATCATGGGTTGTGACTTAGGTACATGGTAATTGAAATTGGATTTTTTGTCCGACAGTTCACCCATGGCAAATGTGTGCGGTGCTATCTTTGTTTGAGCCGGGGGACCAAAGTTACAAGGACCTGGAACATCCTTGCACCACATTAGCCTCTTTTTGTAGACACTATTTTGGGCCAACTAGGCAAATAATGACAGCGCCATGTTTAGAAAGTGCCACTGCCCATCCTCTGCAACCCAGTGTACATTAACAACACATTATGCCTGTGCAAAGCATCATGTATGCACGGGGTGTGTTCCCCCATTGGGCTAAAGCTAAAATGGTGCAGAGGTATAAAAGATCTTCCAATGAATATAGTTTATCTGGTGCTTTTGACGTCTGCACAGAGCAAGCATTAAAATGGGGCACACCGTTGCTTTAAATGTGGACCTATGTACTGAGCAGGATTTGCACCATACATTTGGAATTTATCCTACACAGTCTATTGATGGCATCCATCATGTTGACACTATTGCACCTATTATTCGCCATGGTGCACCATATCTTGACTACGGCACACACATGTTGGGTGTAGGGGGCTGCTAAGGTGCCCAAATGAGGTAGCACTGCTTTAGATGCTGTCCAACTTTTCTGGTATGTAGCCCTTAGTGCCTTCATTTTAGGCCTGCAGAAGAGTAATATAGTAGACGTGTACCTATTTTGTGTGTTGTGTGCCACGTAACAGATGTAGGGCCCTGTGTGTTGCATGTGAATCCTACCCCTTGGCCCTAGGAATACCTCCTTTGCACAAAGTATTATTGTTGGCAGTTGCTGGCTGGCATATGTATGTGCATGGGGTTCACATGCCCAGTGTAGGACAATTATATGGATGTATTGTGATATATGCATGATTTTTCAGACAGCTGTGGGACAGGACAGGGCAAGCTGTGCTTTTCAGCAGTGCCCTGCATCAGGAGTCAAGCCCTGCCAGGTTTCATGTTTCCTCATTCATTTGCATTTCTGGCCTCTCCCTGTACATTGGCAGTATACATCTGGCACAGTGCATTGTTAGTACCCTTGTATCATGGTATGGTGATGTGTGAATTATCAGTATGTTTGTTGCTGCCCTGTGAGATGTCCATTTTTGCATATGATCTTTTATTGATGATGATATTGTAGTTCAATGTGTGCTGCCAATCAAGGGAAAGTTGTACACAATGAGTATACCTATCACATTTAGGTGATATGTAGATGGTGGTGGGACCACTAAAGTGGTAATAGATATCAGTGCTGCCTCAGACTTCTACAGCATAGTAAATGTGGGGCAGTGCCAATATGGGAGTTGTTTGACGTTTGAATGCTCCATGCAAATCACATAGCAGAGTGATTCCTTGGTAAGTGTTTTATGTGGGTAGGATCTGTATTTTGTTGTGAACCTGTAAACACCTGCATTTTTTTGAGTCCAGCCTTTGTATTCATAGGGAACATTGCTCTACCTGTCTGTCCAGAGATGTGTCAGTCAGGTGGTGCCAGGGACTTGTAGATATGGGCATGTGTGGGGGTGATGTGCATTGCATGCAGTGTAGTGTGGCATGTGGCTTATGTCTGTACATCTGTGTTTCCCTGTCCATGTGTGTTTGATGTTGTGTGTGTATTGTTTGTACTATAAGTTTGTTGTGTTGTGTGTGTTATGATTTGTATGGTATCTCACCTACATATAGGCCATTGTAATATTGTCCATCTTGGAGTGTTGGTTTATAGTGGAGTGCCTGAAGATGTAAGCATCATAGATGCTTCCTGAATATTTAGCAAGGATGTTTGTGATCATTCCACAGTTGTCCAGAATGGCCTGCATATTGATGGAGTGGGTATGTTTGTGGTTCCTATAGAGGTGTTTATTTGCTGCAGGGGGGACAAGTTGGACATGGGTGCAGTCCATAGCGCACAACACATGCGGCAAGCCAGCAATCTGGGAGAAACCTTGCTTAGTCTCCTGCTGCAGTTTCTGGGTGTTAGGGGAGCAGATGTGGTGGGGTGTGAATCTGATGATGGCATCCAGAACCTTTGTACGGTAGGCAGAGAGGGATGGTTGTGAGATCCCACCTGTGCAGCAATTTTCTGGAATTAACTTGATGCCAACAAGTGGATGACAGTCAGGAGTTTGTTCATGGGTGGAATTGCTGTTTGATTCCGCACTCTTGCTGTGCTGTCTGGCATTATGGGGGTCATTACAACCCTGGCAGACGGTGTAAAAGGTGGGGTAATACCGCAAACAGGCCGGCGAAAAAAAAAGGGAATTACGACCCTGGCGGTAACCGTCAACAAAGACAGACACTTTAACACTTCGCCCGCCACGGCGGTACAGACAAACAGCGTGGCGGTCACCGGCAACAGACAGGCGGGAGACAAAGTACCGCCCACACTATTACAACACACCAATCCGCCACCTTTTCCAGGGCGGATTCACTGTGGATAAAAACACGGTGGAAACAGCCTTTGCTATGGGAAAACGCTCACCTCAACACACTCCACGAGGAACGACGACTCCATGGAGCCGGAACTCCAAATACTACCTGCCCTTGTCTTTCTGCTCCTGTACGAACAACAGCGACGTAGGCGCAGAACATACTGGTGAGTACTGCATCTACGACACGGGGGAGGGGGAGGCAAAAGTTAGGGGGACACCCAACAAACACCCCCACCCTCGCATATTACAACATACACACCAATGCATTAAAAAATATCACATTAACAACCCACAATCCCCCCGGAAGAATGCAAAGACAAAGCGAGATCCGTTCAAATATTGTAATGTGCCAATATACATGTCATATAAAAATATACTGAATCATATCTCGAAATCTGTCATATTTATATATACAATACAAGAAGTAGTGCAGATATGTACACAACAATGTCCGTGCACCAACAGTCCAAAAATGCATGGGCGAGGCCCACAATAGATACCTGACCAAAATCCGAGAGAACACTGCCGGGGTATCAGATTGAAACACTACAGGCACCTCAGGGGGAAGGGAAGGGGGGGCACCTCAGCCACATGACTGCAAAGCCAGATCCATGACGGGGCTCCATGCCCATTGATGTATCCTGGGGAGTGCAAAGCCACAGTCTCTCAAGTCTCTACAGTGGGTGGGTTGCCCACTGTTCAATCCTGGGGAGTGCAAAGCCACAGTCTCTCAAGTCTCTACAGTGGGTGGCTTGCCCACTGTTCAATCCTGGGGAGTGCAAAGCCACAGTCTCTCAAGTCTCTACAGTGGGTGGCTTGCCCACTGTTCAATTCTGGGGAGTGCAAAGCCACAGTCTCTCAAGTCTCTACAGTGGGTAGTTTGCCCACTGTTCAATCCTGGGGAGTGCAAAGCCACAGTCAGTCATGTCTCTACAGTGGGTAGTTTGCCCACTGTTCAATCCTGGGGAGTGCAAAGCCACAGTCTCTCAAGTCTCTACAGTGGGTAGTTTGCCCACTGTTCAATCCTGGGGAGTGCAAAGCCACATTGACGCAAGTAGATGCAGTTCTCAACTGGTACTGGGTGGTACTGGTGGCCAGACTGGATGAGTCTCCCAGTGAAAGTTCCTGTCCTGTCACTGTCCCAGCTGCACATGGGAGAAGGATGCCTGATGTGGCGGCATATTCATACCCACACGGTGTTTGCCCTGATCAGCGGTCTTCACCATGGCGGTCTTGGCCTTGTTCAGCTGTGCTTTGCCATGGCTGGCTATGGACTGTTCAGCGGTCTTCACCATGGCGGTCTTGGCCTTGTTCAGCTGTGCTTTGCCATGGCTGGCTATGGACTGTTCAGCGGTCTTCACCATGGCGATCTTGGCCTTTTTCAGCGGTGCTTTGCCATGGCTGGCTATGGACTGTTCAGCGGTAGCCTGAGATGGCGGTTCAGATACTGACATTGGTGTGTGGCATGACGAACTCCACACTGGACATTGGGGTGTGGCATGACGAACTCCACACTGGACATTGGGGTGTGGCATGACGTTCCATCATCGCCCAGCGGGGCTGTGGGATCCTGGTCCCTCCTGGGCACTGACTCCGACGGTGGTCTCCTGACCAGTAACGATACTCGGGCCCTCCTGGGCACTGACTCTGGCGGTGGTCTCCTGACCAGTAACGATACTCGGGCCCTCCTGGGCACTGACTCTGGCGCTTGTCTCCTGACCAGTAACGATACTCGGGCCCTCCTGGCCAATGACTCTGGCGGTGGTCTCCTGACCAGTAACGACGGTGCTGGCGGTTGTGTCTGGTCTGCCGGAAATGATGGCGCACTTCTCCGCCGTGACACTCACAACAGGCTGGGCAGACTTCCTCGGAACCTTCCCCACCTTCTTTGGAGTGACAGCTGACTCACCAATCGCCTTGGATCCCATTTCACTTGTTGTCCCACCAGGAGTCTTGACACGGTCCCGTCGTCCACTCTCCAATTTCGGTGCCTTTACAGGGGGTGGGCTGACAGTGCCTTGGCTCCGTGTCCTACTGCCTGCCCTGGTGGACGGTGCACTCCAAAAACCTGGAACACGCACCACTGGTACTGGAGGCTTTTTGGCTGAGGCGCTACGATGGGACTGATGAACTGGAGGGGGGGTGGGGGCAAACAGGTCAATTTGACAAAGGGACAGTTTCTGACGGACACTGGGATGGGTAGTTGGAGGGGGTCTGGGAGTGGAGGTAGAGGAGGTGGTTGTAGGAGGTGTCACTTTAGGTGTTTTGGGTGCAGGTGCAGGTACTGGAGGCTGTCGTGAGGTGGATGGATGTTGGGTGAGTGATTGCCGGCGTTTGTGTACTTTGGGAGGGGGTTCACAGACACACTGGGAGAGGACACAGGGGACGTGAAAATGGCAGTGGAGGTGGTGAGTGCAAGTGAGCGGCTTGTGGTGCTGGGTGTCCTGGTGCGAGTCCTATTGCCTGTAGATGTGGTGCATGCAGGTGTGTGTGTAGACGAGACTGGGAGGGAGGAGGGAGAAGAGGAGGAGGGGGACACAGTGGAGACAGTGGATGTTGCTGTGTCTGTATGGGTGTGATGCTTGTGTGAGTGCCTGTGGTGTGTGTGATGCCTATGTTTGCTTGAGCTACTTGTGTGTGTTGACTTGTGTGCCTGCTGGTCTGTAGGTGTGCTTGGGATGGGCTGGGGTACAGGGGATTGGGCCTGGGTGGAGGAGGTTGGAGGGGGGAGGCTGGACACAGGGACAATGGCTGCCATCAGTGCTGAAGCCAGAGATTGCAGGGTTCGCTGAAGGACAGCCTGACCAGAATGAATGCCTTCCAGGAATGCATTACCGTGTTTCAACTCTCGTTCTACACCCTGGATGGCATTCACAATGGTAGACTGCCCAACAGTGAGTGACCTGAGGAGGTCAATGGCCTCCTCACTGAGGGCAGCAGGGGTGACTGGGGCAGGGCCTGAGGTGCCTGGGGTGAAGGTGATGCCCACCCTCCTGGGTGAGCGGGCACAGGACACACGCTGAGGGGCTGCTGGGAGGGCGGTGCTGGTAGGGGAGGTGGCGGCTGTACCTGTAGAAGTGGGGCGGACAGATGGTGCCGCCACCACAGGGGAGCTCCCATCGTGAGGAAATTCGATTTTTAATACGATCGTATCGACCCGCCATTTTGTGGCCCGCCGCCATTTTATGTTGCCTTCACTCAGGCAGCACAGCGAACGAAGTCCATTCTGCCTTTTCTGCTTATTCTGCCACATGGTGTTCAAAACAGCCTTCTGCCTCTATCTTTACAAGGCTGGTATTAAGGTCTGACCGAGTACACTAATCCCTGTCTGGTTTTCTAATCCTTGTTTCAACTATCTGTAGGCTCACACTATTCTCCGCCGATCTTATCTTATCGTCTGGCCTTCGCTGTCCTTTGCTAGTAATCTCTCATTTCACAACTGTCCTCCAAACGCACACAAACTTATCGCACCACATGCAACTTCGTTGTGGATCGGTTAATGAATTAGTTCAAGGGAGGGGTGACAAACACAGCTGGAGGGGAGGCAACCTTAAGTCACTTGATACTTTGTTTTCCAATTCCTTCTATTGGTGCTGTCTTGTTTTCCGACATTTCTATTGGCTCTGTTCTATCTTTACATTATCCATACTGGCTCCTTTCTATGTGTTCTGGGAGTGTATGTAGTTAATAAATGGTTTTTATACGGTATATAAGATTGTGCGCCACAAAGTAAAGTGGCAGTCTCCTGAGAACATACCTTGTGTACTTCTTGGACAACTGTACTAGCTGCAGCTAATAAAATCTGATCTTTTACGCCTGACAGAGTGTCCCGTGTCTCTGTTAGTTGAGGCAGGTGAATCCAAGGAGATTTTAGGCGTACCCTGCGCCGCCAGGCCCATAAGGTTCTGGTTCTTCAACTGGCGCCCAACGTGGGGCGGCTTCAGCGGTACCGGTTCTGCCTGAAGGTCGTGAGGAACCCCGCAAGAAAATTCTGGAGGAATCGCGAGCCACGTCAAGCGACCCCTGTATGTCGAAGTGGTCCGAAGGTCTTTTTCAGCGCGGTTACTCCTTCCTGACGGCTACTGACGACTGCTGCCCTGACTGCCGCCCTGCCTTGGCCCTTTCTTTGATGATGTATGGTAAAGCGAGACGATAGACGGGCCTCTGTTGGTGTAAGAAGACATCCTTAGTTAAGTATTTGGTGGGTCGCGCCCACAAATTTTGGTCTTTGTTTTGTCCTTAGGTCCTTAGATTTGGCCATTGCAGTGGCCAAAGCCGAGGGGTAAGTGCATTTGTGCTGTGTAAACTGAAAGTTTTACCCCCTTGATGTTTGTGAACAGCCAGTAAAAATCGTGAGATGTCTGGTCTGACTAAGTTTGGAAAACTTTGTTGCTTTGGTTGTAATAGGGACTCCCAGCTTGAGGACTCCTGTCCGATTCCTTCGGTTGGAACTCCCACATATGAGCTCTATTCTAAACATGGTGTTGGTCCTATTGCCTTTAATAAGACATGGACCCGATATACAAAGAAAGATGGTGTTTTAAAATGGCCAGAAAATGGTAGTTTCGAAACTGATGTGCTAGATAATTTAGAAACAACGTTATTTAAAAGAAAAGCCCGGCCGGCAATGTTTGACTCTTTTCGCCTTTGGCGTAAGGAAGCCAAACAGAGAGAAATTAAACAAGCGAAACGAGATAGGAAAACACAGGGAATGACGATTATACAGGCTGCTCAGCAATTCAAAGATGATGAAATAGATAATGCAATGGAAATTTCAGACAGACAGCATCGAATGGCAATAGATAAATGCTATCCGACGTTGCCTATCTCTTCCCTTGATAAGAGAAAAGATTTTGAGGAAGATTCCTTAATGTCCCACTTATTGAAATTGCCTCCGCCCTATGTACAAGGTGCTAATGCACCCCCGATGTTACAGCCTGTTCAGCCGCCAGTTGTGCTTCCGCCTGCTCCAGCTTTTCCACATTTGCCTCCTCAAGTATTGCCTATGCCAGCTTTGCCTTTAACTCCTTTGCCTTCTGCTCCTTTGGCAATTCCTAATGCTCCTTTAGTTAATTCACCTAATACCTTGTCCCCTATCCTTATGTCAAATTCTCCATCTATGCGTAAGCGATTTGCAGATACTGTCCCTGGTCTCTTATCACCTTTCTTTGAAGCTTTAAATGTGTCTCCAGCTTTTTCTCGAAGACAGTCTCGTAGTCAATTCCCAGACTCCGAAGAGCGAGAAAAATTGGACTCACTTGCTTGTAGATGGATCAAGAAGGGTCCCCAATATAGTACGTCTGATATTATGTCCACCTTTCTGCAATGGAATGCACCTACGCAGAGATATGTTTTTAAAGTTATGTGCGATACTCTCGCTAAAGAATGGGAGGATATGAATTTGGGTTCGGTCCCACAGGATCTGTTAGATGTTCAGGCTGACTTTGACAAAGGACTTATTGTGGGTCCTAAGGTTGAAAACGCTGTCAGAACACTTATTTCTTTCAGATCCCTATTGTTCTCACAGACTTTTCCTGATTCTGATCCTTCAGTTAGGACAGCACTGAAAAACTATCCCATGAGAGAGGTTTCTCCAATATGGAAGGAAGAAGTTGCAGCAGCAGGTGCTAATCCAGCTATTCCTGCGCATTTTCAGCGCATATGGATACATGTCCCCTGGAAAAGGTCTGAAGTTTTAGCACTTAAACAGTCACTACCAGATTCACGCAAAAATCCTGCTGGTTACTATAAAGAGTTGTCGCAAACAGTTGATGCATGTACTATGAATCTAGCAGATATTGACATGTTGATGGGAAATGTAGTTCCACAGACAATATGGGCTAAAATTCGTAGAGAGGATCACGCTCAAGAATTAGGCGGCGATTGGAACGCTATTATTGCCGCAGATAGAGGTCAAGTAGGTGGTGCAAAGCCCGACGCTTTGATCTCAGAACTCCCTGGTAGGATTATTACATTAATGAAAACAATGATGCCTGCTTTGAGAGTTAATTGGGATAAGCTAGCAGCATGTAAACAAAAGAAAGATGAAAGTGTTTCCGATTTCTTTACCCGATTCGAGGAGACATTCATTGATCACAGCGGTCAAGATATGGCTACAGAAGGGGGACAGCGATTATTTGTGGATAAGTTCGTATATAACTTGCTTCCTGAACTATCACACAAGCTAAAAGACTCCGAGAGTTCATGGGCAGTTTCTTCTTCCGCCCAGATATTGGCTACTGCACAATATTATGAAAATAGAGACAAAAAGAAAGGGAAAAACAAGAAAAAAAGACGAAAGAATTAAAAACTAAAGTTCTCTTGCAACAGGCTTATCCTCCTCGTTATGTTCAGCCTCAGTTTCAACAGCCTCCGCAGTTTCAGAGGTTGTATCAAAAGCCTGAACCATTCATTCCAAGACCTTTGCTAGGTCCCAATCAATGTGCTTATTGTAGGGAGGAAGGTCATTTTAAGAACAATTGTCCGGCATTGTTGCAGCGTAATGGAGCAACATCTGCTTCACGAGGTCGTGGTGGTCCTCAGTCAGCAAATAGAGGTAGAGGTCGAGGTGTGTTAACCCAAGAGCAGCGTTCTTTTGTTCCTCCAAATTCCGGAAATTACTTTGACCAGCAAAATGTTAGGTCTACACAGTATTACAGTGAGGAGCAGTATATTGAAGGAGGGAATGAAAGTCTTCATTTTGAATAGGACAGCCATGGACAAAGTAAGGGGGTTACGTCAATTCCAGTGGATCAGAATGGACCTTATGTTAATGTCACTACAATGGGTGTTTCAGAGCCATTTCTTTTAGATACTGGTGCCATGAGAAGCTCTATCATTCATTCTAAACTCCCTGGCGCACCTTTGTCTGGCTTAACGAATGTATCTGTAGGATTTTCTGGCGCCCCTGTTCGCAATCCAGTTTCTTGCCCTTTGCCTGTTTCAATAGGCCCTTATGATTTAGAAGCTCCGCTTCTTCTGACGAATGGTTGTGGTGAAAATCTGTTGGGTTTAGATCTATTAAAAAGAATGCATGCTACTATATATTGTTCACCTTCTGGTGTATACCTCACTCTAGGACAGAAAATGACTAGTCCAATGTACTTATCAAAAGATCAATTCCCACCTGAATTGCTTTCTCTTCCCGAAACGCTTTGGGCTACGGGTCCGAATGACGTTGGTTGTCTTGAGATCCCACCTTATGTTGTTACTCTTAAGCCCAATGCTGAAATGCCACGTATTCCGCAATACAGAATCTCTACTGAAGGTGAGAAAGCACTTCTGGAAATTGTCCATGATTTGATTCAGAAGGGTGTGGTTGAGGAAACGAGAGGAAATACATGTAACAGTCCTGTTCTTCCGGTTCTTAAACGCACTGATCCTTCTCAGCCTCCTGTTTATCGTTTTGTAATTGATCTTCGGGAGGTAAACAAGATTGTCGTACCGCAGTTTCCTGTAGTCCCAGATATCACTGCTCTGTTGACGATGATACCTTCTACAGCGACTTGGTTTTCAGTTATTGATCTAAAGAATGCTTTCTTTAGTATTCCCATCGCCGAAGAGAGTAGAGATATTTTTGGTTTTTCCCTCGGAGGCCGAAGCTTCCGGTTTAAACGCGCACCTCAAGGTTATTGTGAAAGTCCCTCTATTTACAGTCAAGCTCTAAAATGTCATCTTGATGCCTTTTCCTTACCGTCCGGTGCCTCTCTCAGCAATTTCTATTCGACAGTCTGCTGGAGTAGTGCTAGATAATACTCTCATTGTTATGGTGCCACATGCAGTGGATACTTTACTAAATAGGACAAAAACGCAGCATCTTACGAGTGCTCGGTTGTCCGGATATGAGCTGACGCTTTTGGCTAGTCACATACACATCAAACGATGTAATACCCTGAATCCAGCTACTTTGTTGCCTCTTCCAGAAGAGAGAGATGTCTCTGAACAGCATGATTGTTTTCTCCGTACTGAAGAAGAGACTAAGGGTAGAATTGACCTAAAAGACACGCCATTAGTGAATCCAGATGGAACACTATGGGTAGATGGTTCTTGTTTCAAGCTCCCGAATGGAGATACAGTTTCAGCCTACGCTATTACTACTTTGCATACGATTGTGGAGACAGCACGCATTAGACATAATTCAGCTCAGGCAGCTGAATTGATAGCCTTAACTAGAGCGTGTGTGTTATCCAAAGGAAAAAGAGTAAACGTGTACACTGATAGCCAATACGCTTTTGGTGTAGCGTTTAACTTTGGGCGCTTATGGAAGGAAAGAGGATTCTTTACTTCCCATGGTACTAAGATACAATATGGTCAATTAGTGACTGAACTTCTTGAGTCACTTACAATGCCTACTCAGATAGCGATCGTGAAGTGTAGTGCACACAAAAAGATTGTGGACGATGTTGGTCGAGGAAATGCATTTGCAGATGAGGTAGCGAAAAAGACAGCCAGAGACAACACAAGTCGAATGTATGTTGCAGGTCCCGCAAACTGCGTAAGAGAAAAGGGAATGTGTGAAGATACAGTAGAGAGTGTGAAATCAATTCAAGGAGAGGCTACGGAGAATGAGTTGAGAAAGTGGAAGGAAAGTACAGGAATGTTAGATGAGATGGGATGTTGGGTTGAATTATCAGAACATCAACGTTGGCTGTTACCAGATGCTTATGTACTACCTGTAGTTACTATGGCACATGGTCCAGCTCACCTAAGTGCAAAAGGAATATGTAAACTTCTGGCTCCAGTGTGGCAAAATGAGGGGATCCCAAAGTGTGCAAATAATGTAGTAAAACATTGTATTGTTTGCTTGATGTACAATCCGGGAAAGGGAACCCCAACTCCAGCAGGTCATTTTGCTCCTCCAACATATCCATTTGAGGTGTTGCAGATCGATTATATTCACATGGAACGATGCAACAACCTCAAATATGTTCTGGTGGTAGTATGTGCTTTTTCTAGATGGGTAGAAGCCTACCCTCTGAAGGACAATACTGCTTTATCAACTGCCAAAATACTTTTGAAAGAATTCTTCCCTAGGTTTGGTTTGCCGCGCATTGTCTGGAGTGACAATGGGAGCGAATTTGTGGGTCAAGTCATGCAAAAAGTTTGTGCAGGTCTTGGCATAAAACAGAAGTTCCACGCGGCGAATCACCCACAGTCGGCTGGTTTAGTAGAATGCTACAATGGAACCTTGAAGCTTAAAATTGCTAAGGTGTAAGCTAGCACAGGACTTAATTGGCCTGATGCTTTACCATTGGCTCTTCTGTCCACCAGAACAGCAGTACACTCTCGTTTGGGGCTTAGCCCTTACGAAGTGATATTTGGTCGCCCAGCTAATGTATGGGGAGTTCCTCGCCCTAAGAAATACTCAGACTTGCCATACCCGATGTTGATTGACTACTTGCATGACCTTACAACTAAATTGCGTGTTCTTCATCAACAGGTTCAGAGTGCTCTACCAGAGGCTTCCACAGACCCAGGTCATTCCATCCGACCAGGTGACTGGGTCTGCACGAAAAATTTCCAACGACAGAGAAATTTGGAGCCCAGATGGAGAGAGCCACGCCTGGTTCTTTTGACCACAAGAACAGCAGTTAAAGTCGAAGGAAAGAAAAACTGGGTGCATGCCGTGCACTGCAAGAAAGTGCCTTTGCCCTTGCCTTTCGATCAGTGGGTCCGTAGAGGCATCAGTGACTCTGAAAGTGAGAAAGTTCCGCAATTTGTACCATTCAGTGATGCGCGTCTAATTGGAACACTTTCTGAGAAAGAGGACGACGACATCCTTCAAGAAGCAATACCATCGCATCGTCGCTTGAACACGACAAATCCAGGAACATTGTTTCAAAACCAGACTGCCTCTGGACAGGAACGCTATAATTTGAGACCAAGACCAAAGAACTTGTAAATTTCTCTCCTATGTAGTACTCTATCCCGGTTGCAGGGTCACGGTAGGAGTCTTAGTTACGACCTGAGTAAGTGGCAATAGGCCTGCAGGACCTCACAGTGTCATAGGACGGTAGATAATCGTGACTACAGTGATTGAGGAAGATTGCCGTGAGCATCCACTTAGAAAGATGGAGGCTACATTAGATAAAAGAGAAAGTAAAAATGTAAAGAATAATTGTAAAGAAATATATAGTCGTTGTAGTATTGCTCTATGCGTCATTATATTGTCGTGTATTCTTTTGGCATCTGTAAACTGGATCATTATTACTCTGCAGCAAAAAGTTGTCTCTTCTCCTACCTCTACATCTTCTTCTACTATCTCTCCGCACCTATTTCACACTCTTCCCCAGCATGAACTCATCAGAAGAACTGAATACTTTAACAATTCCTTCGTCCAGTTGTTACATCAACATCAGTTAGTGATCAATACAACTGACTGTTGGGTGTGTGGACTCATACCACATACGGTAGAAAAAGGAATGCCATATTTAGTTCTTCCATTCTCCTATGAAGGTTCCGCTTGGGCTTATTTTGTCATTTTCAATAATGAATATCAAAGTAAAATTAAACAACCTGTCAGTTCACATAGTGTTGGTTCAGATTTCAGTCATAGTTTATTGATAAAGGGAATGGTAGCTATGGCTAAAATCATGGAAAAAAGTGAAGCTTCCATAGATGAAAGAAAAGCATATACCAATTGGAACATAACTAATTACATTTCCAGCCTCAATGATAAGGTTGAGCAAGGAAAATCTCCTCCGATACGGGTCATACCCCAACAAGGAAATTTCTGTCTGCAAATAAATGGTAGAACTCCAAACACCGGACAAAGAGAAAGTTTATGTTCCCATACATATGTTTATTCAGCCCTGAATTCACTGCCGTTAGTACCATCTCAAGGTACATACTTCGTTTGCCACGATAGGGCTTATACATGGTTGCCAGCTGATTTCTCTGGTACTTGTTATATAGCCTTTCTTCTTCCCCCTACATACACCGCTCCTGCGAACCATCATAAAAATAGATATGGCAGAGGGATTGTGGATTCGAAAGACACAGCAGGACAAGAGGGAGGAGATTTCCTCAAAGGATTTCTTCCCTTCTGGGGTCCAATGGCCAACAGCAGAAATATAAGGCAATTGGTTTGTGTCGTAGAAACCACCATAGACATCACTGTAGGAGCTTTAAGTAACATTACAGCTGAACTACAGGCTGATCGTCTTATGACCTTGCAGAACCGTGTTGCCTTAGACTTTGTTCTTGCGGACCGTGGTGGAGTATGCAAATTGATCGGATCAAGTTGCTGTATTTTCATACCTAATGACGCTCCGACAGTATACCAAGCTATCTCTAAGTTACACATAATCTCCGAGTCGATTCATCAGGACGAAGGAGATTGGTCCTTTTCAGAGTGGTTTTGGGAATTACTGTCCAAATGGGGTTGGAAGGTATTGACATTCTTTGGAGTAATTTTAGCTTTTATATTCTCTTGTTGTCTTTGTATGCACTGCGGTCCTGCCATCTGCAACCTATGTGCTACTGCATGTATTCCCAAACCCAAGTCACAAAGAGCAGAGAATATCAAAATGATGGTACAGCAACAGCTTGATGACCTCATGGCCATAGACATCGACTCAGATTAACATGAGTTTGTGTATCTTGCCTGAGTTCTGGCAAAAGGAGGGTCTGAGGAAATTCGATTTTTAATACGATCGTATCGACCCGCCATTTTGTGGCCCGCCGCCATTTTATGTTGCCTTCACTCAGGCAGCACAGCGAACGAAGTCCATTCTGCCTTTTCTGCTTATTCTGCAACATGGTGTTCAAAACAGCCTTCTGCCTCTATCTTTACAAGGCTGGTATTAAGGTCTGACCGAGTACACTAATCCCTGTCTGGTTTTCTAATCCTTGTTTCAACTATCTGTAGGCTCACACTATTCTCTGCCGATCTTATCTTATCGTCTGGCCTTCGCTGTCCTTTGCTAGTAATCTCTCATTTCACAACTGTCCTCCAAACGCACACAAACTTATCGCACCACATGCAACTTCGTTGTGGATCGGTTAATGAATTAGTTCAAGGGAGGGGTGACAAACACAGCTGGAGGGGAGGCAACCTTAAGTCACTTGATACTTTGTTTTCCAATTCCTTCTATTGGTGCTGTCTTGTTTTCCGACATTTCTATTGGCTCTGTTCTATCTTTACATTATCCATACTGGCTCCTTTCTATGTGTTCTGGGAGTGTATGTAGTTAATAAATGGTTTTTATACGGTATATAAGATTGTGCGCCACAAAGTAAAGTGGCAGTCTCCTGAGAACATACCTTGTGTACTTCTTGGACAACTGTACTAGCTGCAGCTAATAAAATCTGATCTTTTACGCCTGACAGAGTGTCCCGTGTCTCTGTTAGTTGAGGCAGGTGAATCCAAGGAGATTTTAGGCGTACCCTGCGCCGCCAGGCCCATAAGGTTCTGGTTCTTCAATCGGCGGACGAGTCCGTGTCGCTGGATGGTGATCTGGTGGCCGACGTGAAGCTCCCCTCGCCCTCCGTCCCACTGGTGAATTCAGAGTCTGTGGTGTGGCCCTCCATGGCCATGTGGGATGCAGCTCCCTCGTGCTCCGGTGCCACTGTACCTCTGCCTGTTGATGCTGATGTACAAAAGGACAGGGAGAGCAGGAAAAGGGGGAGACAGAAGAAAGAGAGTTTTAGTGCATGGCATACCGCTACCGTTGGCGGACAAGACAGACGCAGCAGCCCCATGCATTACGCCGTGCTCCTGACCTCTGCACATGCTATTTCTGGGAAATGGCCTACATGGCAATGGTAGTAATCTGCCCACATGGATGGCAAAGGGGCAGCTATACATCAACTTCCCTCTGTTTTGAGCTGGGTAGAGATGCCACATGGCCTACATAACGGAGGGGCCTTGCCTACCTAACTCGCCCTGGCCTAGGGACACCCACAACCCACCACCCCCACCCAGACACCTCCACTACACGCAAAGTCCATATGATGAGGTAGTACTCACCCCCTTGTGTCTGCTGTGATGTCCTTAAGTGCCCATCCAACTCCGGGTAGGCCACCGCCAGGATCCGGAACATCAGGGGGGTCATGGTGCGATGGGCACCCCTCCCACGTTGGGAGGCCATCCCCAGCTGAGCCTCCGCCGTCTTCTTGCTGCAGCGGCAAATGTCCTCCCATCTCTTACGGCAGTGGGTGCCCCGTCTCTGGTGGGCCCCCAGGGTCCGGACTTCCTTGGCAATGGCACGCCAAATGTCCCTCTTCTGGTGGGCGCTGACCTACATGACATGCACAAGGAAAGAGGACAGTCATTACCTACTGCACCGTCGTTGTGATTGGCCCCCTCCCAACTCTATCCCTGTGGCCCATTCATCCCCATGCATAACTGTTCTATGTACTCTGCCCCCTTCCCTCATCCACCCAGCCCTCTCCACCCAAGCCTAGCCCATACAACGTGCTCCCTGTGTACTAACCTGTTGGTCTGGAGGACCGTAGAGTAGCGTGTACTGGGGAGGACCCCATCCACAAGTTTCTCCAACTCCTGTGCAGTGAAGGCAGGGGCCCTTTCCCCAGACGCAGCAGCCATCGTCGCTTCTAGACCGAGGTCACAGCAGCACTAGCAGTGTAGGTCCTCTCCTGTCGAAGGTCAGGTATCTAGTGATTGAAGAGATAGAAAATGGTGGTGACGTCCGCGGCTGTGACGTCCGCGGCGGTGCGCATCATCACCGGCGGCGCACCTGTTCATTGGCTCCTGGGACCCATAGGGTCCAATGTTAACCAATGCAGCATTGCGCCGCGCTCTACGACCGCCTACCGCGACGGTGTCCAACGCCAGCGCAGTTACCCCACAATCCCATTGTCCCAGTTTAGAGGTCAGGCAGCTGCCATTTCAGGGGCCCACATGGCTTCAATTACTACTGCGTCACACATACCGAGGCCTACACTCAAAACCTTTCCCGGATGGGTTAATTGTCTGTTGTAGTCTTGTGTGTGACTGTGGGTACATACCTGGAGGAATGCTGACGGTTTCTTCGCTGTTGTCCTTCTTAGGCACCGTCAGTTGGGACATATTGGAAGATGGCAGAATCCGCCGGTGTACCGACCGCTGGTGGACCTGTTGACAATGGAAGAGCGACATGTCATCGTGACCTACCGGTTTGACCGTGCCACAATCCAGGAACTATGTACCCAGTTGGAGCCAGACCTGATGTCACCAATCCGCCATCCGACTGGAATCCCCCCTGATGTGCAGGTGCTGTCAGTGCTGCATTTCCTTGCAAGTGGGTCTTTTCAGACAACAGTGGCCATGGCATCAGGGATGTCCCAGCCTATGTTTTCCAACGTCTTGTCCAGAGTGTTGTCTGCCCTGCTGAAACACGTAAGGAGATACATCATTTTCCCTGAGGTGGAGGATTTGCCTACAGTGAAAGGTGATTTCTATGCCCTTGGACATATCCCCAACGTCATAGGTGCCATTGATGGGACCCATGTAGCTCTTGTCCCCCCCGCAGGAATGAACAGGTGTACAGGAACAGGAAGAGTTATCATTCTATGAATGTACAGATGGTCTGTTTGGCAGACCAGTACATCTCGCAGGTAAATGCTATGTTCCCTGGCTCTGTGCATGACACCTACATCCTGCGGAATAGCAGCATCCCTGATATGATGGGTCAACTCCAGAGGCACCGTGTATGGCTATTGGGGGACTCTGGTTACCCCAACCTGTCCTGGCTATTGACCCCAGTGAGGAATCCCAGGACCAGGGCAGAGGAACGGTACAATGATGCCCATGGGCGGACTAGGAGGGTAATTGAACGCACCTTCGGCCTTCTTAAGGCCAGGTTCAGGTGCCTCCATATGACTGGTGGATCCCTATTCTACTCACCGAAGAAGGTGTGCGACATCATCATCGATTGCTCCATGCTCCATAACTTGGCATTGCGACGCCAGGTGCCTTTTCTGCAGGAGGATGATCCAGATGACGGTGTTGTTGCAGCGGGGGAGCCTGTGGAGCCTGTGGACAGTGATGAGGATGAAGCTGATGTAGATGAAAACGACAACAGGGAGTCAGTCATACAGCAATATTTTCAGTGAGACACAGGTGAGTACATTTTCATGTTTCACATATTATTAACTTTCACACGTCTACCTCTATCCTGTACCTACATTTCACTCCCTATTTGTTAAATGAGTTGTCCCCTTCCATTTCAGTTTCACTATTATGGTAACCTACGTGTCAACAGCTTGCCCCCTTGAAAGACTTGTGATGTGTGACATTGGTATGTTGGCCTTCCAATGGGTAACCTTTTTTAACACTGTAATTGACAATACAAAGTTCACAATCATTGACTGACTCCAGTTTTATTAGTGTTTCAAGGGTGTTTATTTAAGTGCATAACAATGAAGGGGGGTTGTGAAATGGGGATGGGTGATGGTGGAGGAATGTCCATGGCAGAGTCCAGTCTATTAGTCTCACAGGTACATTGCACATCTGGCCATTGGAAGTGGAGCTGGGGCAGTTCCGATTTGGACAGGGTTTCAAAGTGGGACAGTGGGAGGACGATCAGGGTGGTCTTATTTCCTGGCGGGGGTCTTGCCATCTTGCTCTGTCCTGTTCCTGGATCTCAGGACCCGCTTGCGTGGTGGTGGTCCGTCTGCAGGTGATGGGGTGCTGGTGTGTTGGTCCTGTGGCGGTGCCTCCTGTCCACTAGCGCCGGCGGAGGTGGTGGGCATTTCATCGTCGTGGCTAGTGTCAGAGGCCCCTGGGAGTGCCACGGTGTCCCTCAAGGTCTTTTGAATGTCCGTCAGCACCCCTACAATGGTGCCCAGGGCGGAGCCGATGGTCCTGAGCTCCTCCTGAACCCCAAATACTGTTCCTCCTGCAGACGCAGGGTCTCCTGCAACTTGGCCAGTACCGTTGCCATCGTCTCCTGGGAGTGGTGGTATGCTCCCATGATGGAGGAGAGGGCCTCGTTGAGAGTAGGGTCCCTTGGCCTGTCCTCCCTCTGTCGCACAGCAGCCCTCCCAGTTCCCCTGTGTTCCTGTGCCTCCGTCCCCTGGACCGTGTGCCCACTACCACTGCCCCCAGGTCCCTGTTGTTGTTGGGGTGGTGGGTTAGCCTGGGTGCCCTGTAGTGGTGGACACACCGCTGATTGACCTGTCCTGGGTAGGGAGGTTTGGGCCCGCTGGGTGGGTGCTGTGCTGGTGTTCCCAGAGGGTGGTAGTTCGGTGTTGGGCTGTGGCTGGGCAAGGGGAACCGACTGTCCTGAGGCCCACGATGGTCCGGGCTGGTCATCAAGATCCAGTGGGGCAGAGCTGCTGTCGTCACTGTGGGCCTCTTCTGGGGGTGGAGTGGTGTTGTCTGGACCCTCTGGTGTGGTGACGTTCCTTTGGGTTCCTGCGGGGGTATGAGTACATGATTATTGCATGTGTGTTTTTCATGATGTGCAATGTTTGGGTGTGCGTGTACCCCAGTGCAGGCATTCCTGTGTGGGGGCTTGTGTGGTGATAGTTGGGGGGTGTTGTGGGTCTGTGCAGTGGACATGCTTTAGTGATGGGTATCCATGCTTAGTTAGGTCATGCAGGTTTTGGGGTTGGGATGGGTGGTTGGTGTCATGGGTAGATAGGTGAGGATTTGGAGTGATAGGGGAGGGTGTGAGGGTGGGGGTGTGTGATAGCATGCAGGTAGGGTAGGGATATGATAGTTGAAATTTGACTTACCAGTGTCCGTTCCTCCAATGACTCCTGCGAGGCCCTCAGGATGCAAGATGGACAAGACTTGCTCCTCCCATGTTGTTAGTTGTGGGGGAGGAGGTGGGGGTCTGCCGCCAGTCCGCTGTACCGCAATGTTGTGCCTGGATACCGTGGAACGCACCTTCCCCCGTAGGTCGTTCCACCTCTTCCTGATGTCCTCCCTATTTCTTGGGTGCTGTCCCACAGCGTTGACCCTGTTGACTATTCTTTGCCTTAGCTCCATCTTCCTGGCTATTGATGTGTGCTGTACCTGTGAGCCAAATAGCTGTGGCTCTACCCGGACGATTTCCTCGATCATGACTCTGAGCTCCTCCTCGGAGAAGCGGGGGTGTCTTTGGTGTGCCATGGGGTGGTGTGTGTGATGTGTGGGGTGGTGTATGTGTTGATGAGTGTGGTGAGTGTAGTGGTATGTGGTGTTTTGTGCGTGGGTGTTGTGTGGGTGATGGTGTAGTGTGACTCTGTGTGATGGGGTTCTCTATTCTGTGCTGTCTCTCTCTGGCCTTCTCTCAGAAATTGTGGTTGTAAGGGTTTGTGTGTGATGTGGGTGTGTGTTTTATATTGTATTGGGTGTGTGGGAGTGGTGTTTGTATGTGTATCAGGTGTGTGTATTTGGAATTGTCCAATGTGGCAGTGTTTTGGAGATGTGTGTGTATTTTGAGCGCGGCGGTGTGTACCGCCAATGGAATACCGCGGTTGAAAGACCGCCGCGTGGATTCGTGGGTCGTAATAGCATGGGCGTGTTTCTGTTGGCATGGAGGTGGAGGATTTGTTTCCGCATGTTTATCGCTGACCTTTGGTGTGGCGGTGTTGTGTGGGTGTCTGAATTTTGGCGGATTCCGAGATGTGTGTCATAATAGCTGTGGCGGTCTACCGCGGCCGCGGTGGTGTATTGGCGGTCTTCTGCACGGCGGTAAGCGCCTTATACCGGCAAGGTCGTAATGACCACCTATGTGTTGGAGCAGGCATACGTTGGAATCCCGCCTCAGTCAGCAGAGTCTGATCACCTCTTCTTCCATGAGGGCCAGGATGCTTGCACACTCGCCAAAGATCCTCTCCAATCTTCTACCCTGCTTTTGTGGCTGCTGTGGTGGTGTTTGTGCGTGCTGCAGAGATGCTGGTAGCACTTGATGTCATTGCTGTCGTCTTCTACGGATGCCAGGCTGTAGGATTAACACTTGCATGGTGTCCTGTTTCTTTTCAATGCTCCTTCTGTGTGTTTCCATTATGTAGTAGTGTGTGGGTCTCATTTTAATGCCTGATCTGACGATGCGGTAAAATTTTGACGCTAATCGGACTTAGCGTCATTTTTTGGAGCCGGTCCTTTGCATGCGTTGTTTATCTGCCAGGTTGTAAATTTGGCACTAGTGGTGTAACGCCATTTTTTAGGAGGAAACACCTACCTTGCATGTCATCGTCAAACTACGCAAGGTGAGGTGGCACTCCCCAAAAATGACACTAAGTCAAAATACTCGATGCTATTGACTGCTATTGCATTAAAATCTAAATATGCGGTTACGTTTTTTGATAAATCTGGGCCTAAGTCTTTGTGGTGCACTTTTAGTCCTGAGTCATCCTTTCAAGAATTATGAATTCTATACAGTGTAGACATCCTTTCTAGGAATATGAACTTAATCACAGGAGAAGCAAGTGACTGTCATCCCATCAATTATAGCCAACCAAGAGCAAAGCAGCACTGGAAAAGGAAATTAACATCTCTGATTACTGTTCCTCTGTAAGGGCAAGCCTGACGTGAGACCCTTACACAGCAGCAGATCCTCCGCAATGGCAGAATAGCGTCACCCCCCATTGCCAGCAGCAGCTTCAATGAAAGGATAATAAACTATGGCCTAGATTTAAGAGGGCCGAGCGCCATTCCAATACCACATAAGCATCACTTTTTTTTACACTAATGTGGTGTAAGACTGCCAGAAAATGCTGCACCATATTTACAAAGTGGTGCAATTCTTGCATTGCACCACTTTGTAACCCCTTGCACCACATGTGCCAGGCATGATGTATGCAAGGGGACATTCCGGCATTAAGGGGGCCAAAAAAATGGCAGCAACAAATCTAAGAGATTTATTTGCGTCATTTTCATCAGCATTTTTAACACCTGCTAAGAGCAGGCATTAAAGGGAGGCTGCCATTGATTTTAATGGGCCTCTGGGTGCTTTGCAGGATTAGCGTTAACATTTTTTATACTAATCCTGCAAAGTGCCGGACTATAATAAAACATTTTGACACTAGTACGTACCCCTGACTACTGCCATGGTGCGCTGTATTTTAAATACAGTGCACACATGGTGGTGTTACGGGGGCACTAAGGGGGCAGGAAAAGTGGCGCTGCACTATGTGCAGCGCCACTTTTCATAAATCTGCCCCTATGTTTATGATTCTTTTGTTGTTAAAGGGGTGGGGCCAATGGGGAGGACGAGTGGAGTACACTGTGCAATCCCCTCAGTGCGCGTCTGTGTTCGGCCAGTCATCTTGGGCTGGCCAAATACACATGCTCACTGTGCTCTCTCCAGCCCGGCACTGTGTTGCCGGGCTGGAGAGAAAATGCACAGGCTCCTAGTCTACCTGGGAGCACCGTGGCTGGGCGCTCCAGCCAATTCTAACGCTGCTCTGAGCAGTGTCAGGATTAGCCGCAGGGCAGGCTGTGAGCTCCTGTCTGCTGAGGGGATGGAGAAGCAGCGGCGCAGCGCACAAGTAATTTTTTTTTTACTATTTCTATATTCTGCCCCCCATGCGCCGCACCGCCCGTCTCCCTTGTAACCCCGGCAAGCCACGACTTCCCTTACACCGGTACAAACTTCTGGATTTTTTAGTACATTGGGAGAGTTGTACTTCACTGCCACATACTTTTCTTTCCCAACTATATAGCTATATGATCAGTTTGTCTAGAAGTATTGGATTTTTACTGTAAGCTACCTGTTGTGTGCAAGTACTTAAGAAACTCTATTTTTGAGCATTGCAACCTATTATATTTGGTTACTCATTTCCCCATAAAGAGCAGTGTTTAACTTGTTAAAATGATTGCTGCTGCCTGAAGCGTTACACAGAAGTCCTTGGCTGGCTCTATTAAAAGTCAGCATGCTGAGAACCAAGACAAATACTAAGGTGTAGACTTCAATCCACCTCGTTTCTCCCTAAATCCGTTAATAGACACTCCCTGCCCATTTTTCTCATTTTTGCAGATTCTTGTTTTCTTCCTTTCTGATGGGTTTTCTGTAGTTCTCTTCCTCCGTCTTTCTACTTTGTATACTTTTCCCTCTGTCCCTCTTGAATAATGTCTGATGCAGAAAAATTAGTGTTGTTCTCCAGAAATGTGTCCTGGTGGCCTTCACCAGCAACCCTCATCCCAAAATAAGCACTGATAAAAGGGCCATGGTTTTTGCTACTACAATTGCAAATCCTGCTAGCATGCCTCACTTACAAATGTATTTTACCTTCTGTTCTTAATGTGCTTCTAGTATACCCTCCTCCTAATCAAAACCTGTGTAATGTCAGTGTTTCTCAGGTTGCTCCTGGGCTTCTTTCCCTTTCAGCATGTGTGATAGAATTCAGAGAGCATCTACCTTGAGGGAATGAACCATTTCAGACAAATACATGGCAGAGAAGATGGGGTGCTCTGGTGCTTTTTAAAAGAGTGATTTCCATTCTTCTCCAACTTCTCCACATGCTCAACTTGTGGCCTCTTAATTCTATCACAAACAGCTGCAATAAGTGACCACTTGGGAGTAGAATAAGCTTGATCCCTATTATTCCCTCAAGGAAACCCATTAACATAGTCACAGGCAGCAAGCTGTAGGAAAGTACCATCTTGCCTGGCATGTTACCCCCATATTTCACTGTATATATGTAGTTTTAGGCTATGTGTCACTGGGACCCTGCCAGGCAGGGCCCCGGTGCTCATAAGTATGTGCCCTGTATGTGTTCCCTGTGTGATGACTAACTGTCTCACTGAGGCTCTGCTAACCAGAACCTCAGTGGTTATGCTCTCTCTGCTTTCCAAATTGTCACTAACAGGCTAGTGACCAATTTCACCAATTCACATTGTCATACTGGAACACCCTTATAATTCCCTAGTATATGGTACTAAGGTGCCTAGGGTAGTGGGGTTCCAGGAGATCCCTATGGGCTGCACCATTTCTTTTGCCACCCACAGGGAGATCTGACAATTCTCATACAGGCCTGCCAGTGCAGCCTGAGTGAAATAACGTCCAAGTTATTTCGCAGCCATTTACCACTGCACTTAAGTAACTTATAAGTCACCTACATGTCTAACCTTCACCTGGTGAAGGTTGGGTGCAAAGTTACTTAGTGTGAGGGCACCCTGGCACTAGCCAAGGTGCCCCCACATCGTTCAGGGCAAATTCCCCGGACTTTGTGAGTGCGGGGACACCATTACACGCGTGCACTATACATAGGTCACTACCTATGTATAGCGTCACAATGGTAACTCAGAACATGGCCATGTAACATGTCTAAGATCATGGAATTGTCACGCATTGGGGAGACAATTCCATGATCCCTCGGGTCTCTAGCACAGAACCCGGGTACTGCCAAATTGCCTTTCTGGGGTCTCCACTGCAGCTGCTGCTGCTGCCAACCCCTCAGACAGGTGTCTGCCCTCCTGTGGTCCAGGCAGCCCTGGCCCAGGAAGGCAGAACAAAGGATTTCCTCTGAGAGAGGGTGTCACACCCTCTCCCTTTGGAAATAGGTGTGATGGCTGGGGAGGAGTAGCCTCCCCCAGCCTCTGGAAATGCTTTGATGGGCACAGATGCTGCCCATCTCTGCTTAAGCCAGTCTACACCGGTTTAGGGATCCCCCAGCCCTGCTCTGGCACGAAACTGGACAAAGGAAAGGGGAGTGACCACTCCCCTGACATGCACCTCCCAGGGGATGTGCCCAGAGCTCCTCCAGTGTGCCCCAGACCTCTGCCATCTTGGAAACAAAGGTGTTGCTGCCACACTGGACTGCTCTGAGTGGCCAGTGCCAGCAGGTGACGTCAGAGACTCCTGCTTATAGGCTCTTCCCTCTCTTAGTAGCCAATCATCCTTCCTAGGTAGCCAAACCTCCTTTTCTGGCTATTTAGGGTCTCTGCTTTGGGGAATTCTTCAGATACCGAATGCAAGAGCTCACCAGAGTTCCTCTTCATCTCCCTCTTCACCTTCTGCCAAAGGATCGACTGCTGACTGCTCAGGACGCCTGCAAAACCACAACAAAGTAGCAAAGACGACTACTGCAACCTTGTATTGCTTCATCCTGCCAGCTTTCTCAACTGTTTCCTGGTGGTGCATGATCTGGGGGTAGCCTGACTCCTTTCTGCACCAGGAGCTCTGAAGAAATCTCCCGTTGGTCGACGGAATCTTCCCCCTGCAACCGCAGGCAACAAAAGACTGCATCACCGGTCCTCTGGGTCCCCTCTCAGCACAACGAACGTGGCCCCTGGAACCCAGCATCTCTGTCAAAGTGACTCCCACAGTCCAGTGACTCTTCAGTCCAAGTTTGGTGGAGGTAAGTCCTTGCCTCCCCACGCTAGACTGCATTGCTGGGTACAGCGTGATTTGCAGCTGCTCCGGCTCCTGTGCACTCTTTCAGGATTTCCTTTGTGCACAGCCAAGCCTGGGTCCCCAACACTCTAACCTGCAGTGCACAACCTTCTGAGTTGTCCTCCGTCGTCGTGGGACTCCCTTTTGTGACTTTGCGTGGACTCCGGTTCGCTCCTCTTCCAAGTGCCTGTTCCGGTACTTCTGCGGGTGCTGCCTGCTTCTGTGAGGGCTCCCTGACTTGCTGGGTGCCCCCTCTGTCTCCTCATCCAAGCGGCGACATCCTGGTCCCGCCTGGGCCACAGCAGCATCCAAAAACCCTAACCACGACCCTTGCAGCTAGCAAGGCTTGTTTGTGGTCTTTCTGCGTGGGAACACCTCTGCAAGCTTCTCCACGACGTGGGACATCCATCCTCCAAAGGGAAGTTCCTAGTCCTCTTCGTTCTTGCAAAACACCAAGCTTCTTCCATCCGGTGGCAGCTTCCTTGCACCCTCAGCTGGCATTTCCTGGGCTCCTGCCCACTCTCGACACTGTCTTGACATACTCAGGTTCGGAAATCCACTGTTGTTGCATTGCTGGTGTTGGTTTTTCCTGCAGAATCCCCCTATCACGACTTCTGTGCTCTCTGGGGGTTGTAGGTGCACTTTACACCTACCTTACAGGGTCTTGGGGTGGGCTATTTTTCTAACCCTCACTGTTTTCTTACAGTCCCAGTGACCCTCTACAAGCTCACATAGGTTTGGGGTCCATTTGTGGTTCGCATTCCACTTTTGGAGTATATGGTTTGTGTTGCCCCTATACCTATGTGCTCCTATTGCAATCTATTGTAACTTTACACTGCTTGCATTACTTCCTTTTGCTATTACTGCATAATTTTGGTATTGTGTACATATATCTTGTGTATATTTGGCATTCTCATACTGAGCGTACTCACTGAGATACTTTTGGCATATTGTCATAAAAATATCTGTGTATTGTGTTTTCTTATGATATTGTGCATATGACACCAGTGGTATAGTAGGAGCTTTACATGTCTCCTAGTTCAGCCTAAGCTGCTTTGCCATAGCTACCTTCTATCAGCCTAAGCTGCTAGAAACACCTCTTCTACACTAATAAGGGATAACTGGACCTGGCACAAGGTGTAAGTACCTCTGGTACTCACTACAAGCCAGGCCAGCCTCCTACATAAGCAACATAGAAAATACAGAAGTGTAGTTTCTGAACACTCTACCTGCTGGGGTTCAGCCACTGCTCAGTCTTAAATACAACGCCCTTTTTCTGGTACTGTTCTTTATTACATAGTCCTCAGCACTGCAGGTCCCCCTTTATTATTGTGCAGCCTGCATCAATCATTGTGCAAGGGATCTTACTAGCCTACAGTTTCACCATATGCCAATCTGAGCCAGCTCCAACTCCGGGAGGCTCACAAGAAGTAGTTAAATTCGATCAATTCGAAACGGGATTCCTAGAACAGAACATCACTGCCATCTCAGCACAGACCTGCAACATCCTTTAAGGATAGGCCAGCAGGCTACACCGAGGTCTCCTGCACTCTCTTACTACAGCTGCTGCTGCCTGGAAAAGGCTTCTGCAATGTGTACCTTCTCATAAGGCACGTGACATGCTGGAGGCCTGTGGCGATGACCTAATGATTGCAGTGCTGCTGGTGCACAGTTCAACGAGATAACAATGATTCAGGTAGAAGCCAGATGATACTCTGTGCAGAGAGAATTACATTGGGGTGTGCTAAATTGCAGAATTGTCTTTTGAAAATGTCTTAAAATTCGATGAAAAATATGAATGATTTAAATTGCCAACCCATCATGACACCCAACAAGAAAAGCGTAACAAAGTTACTGGTAGAGTATTTGAGGCATCTTTACACTAAAAGTACAATGTCAAAACGTTGACAAGTTAACTGTAATGATACAACTTGGCTAGTGTTAGGCATCACATCAAACACTTGAGGAGAGGTATACCTTAATACATGTCACTTATTAATGTACACAACTGAAACCATGTTTGCTCTCAGTCCTTGATTTAATGAGGGTCTACCTCTTGAAAGTAACTACCCTCCCTGAGCTAAACAATATTAGTCCATAAGGTGTTTTATCACTCAGTGGTGCAAATATTTTAAATATATATTTTTTTCTTGGATCTTAGGTTCATAGAATGCCTTCAGGAACCCTGCTGCAGTAAAACAAAGCAAAAATGTTGTTTCTATGTATAGTGAAATTATAACATAAATAATTTAGGGTCAGATGTATAAAGTCATTTTGCAATCACAAACCATGCAAATCACGAATTTTCATATTTACCAAACCAATTTAGAGAGCTGGAAAAGCCTTTCTGGTTTCCAAAATGGGTTTTGTGATCCATTCCAGATTACAGCTATGGAGGCATGTGGAAAGGATGTCTCCTCCTAATTTTGATTTCAATGGTATGTATCAGTAGTTTGCAACTGCAATTGTGCTTGCAAAACATTGATCAGTTACGAACACCTCTAAGGAAGCGGTAGCTGATTCACAAAGCAGAAGCTGTCCCCTTTTGTCAATGCTGTCCAGAGACCAAGGGAATTAGGGAGTCATCCAAGGAAAGATATTTTCAAAAATAGCAATGATTCCTTTAAGGAACATGGGCTAGTTTAAACATAATATTTCTCATTTTGGAATGCAAACACAGGGATAGTGGTCTGCTGTTTCTTGAATATATGTTTATAGGACATCACAAAAAGTTGCAAATAGTGATCTCACTGTTTAATATTCATTAGAACGGTTGTTCTGTGACCACCCGCGATAAGATTGCAATGTAATCAATAAGTACAAGGGTTGGATTACACAATTAAAGACTGGTCATCAAACGTTGATGTGCAATTTGCAACCACTTTGTGCAACCAGTCTTTAGGTACATTGGGCCTCAATATGTGAATAAGGGCCCTTTGTGATGTAAAATAGTCCCTCATCCATTGCATTGCAAGCATTCTACATGAAGCCTAGGTATACCCTAAGCATGAGGTAAGAGATAAATATTCCTCTATGTAATGTACAGATTTATTAACAACAGGTGTTTCAGACACTTGCTCTGTCAAGCCAGACTTAAAAACAGTCACATGCAATGTTATCTATTTATACTTTCCCTTGCCTTTGAAACGCCCTTTCATGGAAACCTGCCATTCAGGTCAGGCCTGCCAAAGTGATAAATTGGACATCCCGCTGAGAGTATAAAGAAAATAACAAAGCAACCTGTCCCAGATGAGCCTGTCATTTGGTAGAATTCCACCAGCAGCCTCAAGCTCTCGCATTCCTAACCTCCCATTAACTATTTCACAGTCAGTTAATCTCTTTGAAATGTACATTCCCTCCTACAGAGCATACATCATGGTTACTGTAGTGTTAACGGTAAACCTTTAGAACAAGGAGTGGGAGTAGATGTTGTTTCAGAATGACATTTCTTTAAAGACAGTGACTCTATTCAGGTGCATTCCATGTCGGAGTTAGGCAGGTTCTCTAGAACTCCATTAGGAAGTATATATGAATTACATGTTGCAGTTGACGGTTAGTAAGTCAATTAGGTTAAAATACCTTTAAAAAAACACACATCACATACAGAGCAGTGTACACTGCGCTTAAGGTCTCAAAAAACATCTTTGTTTTTTTCCCTCTATTGATGTTTTTAACATCATCATTATTAAAGTTATTATTATTTTTTGTTATTGTTTATATTGTTCCTATTATGATTAGTAACAGTATGACTTTAGAAATCAAGATAGTATTTGTTAACTCGTTATTATATTGATAATGAATATTTTTTAAATGTCAAAAGCTGACCGCGTGACCAGTAGTAAACATACAAGAGTACTAAAATGTTAAAGATTGTAATACGATATAACCCACAGAACAGTTAGAATAGAGAGTCCTTCCACGCAGATAAGGTGCACTACAAATAGCAGGAGGTGTGTTTCCCTCACACACACGTTCGCACACGCACACACATGTTCGCACACGTGTGCTCCCAAACAAGAGGCGCAGCACAAGTCACACTCATACTTGCTTTCCTCACACACACAGACACAGTACGGGGAACAAGAGTGCATGCTTCTCTCAAACATACTTACAGCATGGCCAGCAACTGTGCAAATGTTTTTCCAACAAAGATCACGTGTAGCACAGATGAGAGGAGTACAAGTTTCTTTTACAGTTAACGCCACAACTCTGTGTGGCTCAGTTGGTCTTGGTCTTCTGTTACCAGTTATCCCTCATCCTGCTCAAAAGAGGGGTGCACAAACTCGACTTTAGATATATTTGGATTGATGCTGGATTTTGAAGACAGCCCGTGGCTCTGATATGTAGTGTAACACACTAGTGCTGCATGCACGTTTTCAGTCTGTTTTTCTGTGTCCTGCTTCCAAGAGCAATTACTGTTCACCACAGCCGCAGTATGAATGGTTTTCCTGGGGAGGTGGGTGGGTCTCATATATGCGCCAACAAACCTGATTGCCTCTGCTTCAATAGAAGTCAACAGGGAAAATCTCTTCTCACGATTTGTTTTTTTCAAAATTCTTTCTTTCCTGTTGTACAATGTTGGCAGGTATGGTTTCAGTTTGACATAATTATTTACAAATTATTTTATACAACATATGCCTTTGATAGACATACAACATTAAGGAATAACCTTCCTCTCTATAGGCAATCTCACTCATCTACTGGCCAATAAAATTACCAGTTTAAAGTTGTTTCAAACTTTTAAAAAAGGAGGCTTTAAAGCGGAAGATTGCAGCATAAACATACCTCGGTCTACAACGAAGAGAATGAACATGTAAATTACGATAAATGGATCTGAAACTTAGTCATGGCTCACTGCACGTTAAAGGGGCGGGGCGGCTCAGGGGTGAGAGCCGGAACAAAAACATTAAATTAATGAATAAAATACATTAATTAAATTAATAAATAAAATAAAAAACGAATACCTGCTCTACCTCACCACTCCTCTTTTCTGGTCACTGCAGGAAGGCACAGGCTCCCAGCCTGCCCTGCGGCCAATCCTGACGCTGCTCAGAGAAGCTTTAGGATTGGCTGGATTGCCCAGCCAGGACGCTCCTAGGCAGACCTGTGCCTCTAGTCCGGCAACACAGTGCCGGGCTGGATAGAGCACAGTGCGCATGTGTTTGGCTGGCCCGAGAAGGCCAGCCAAACACACGTGTGCACTGAGGGGAGTGCACAGTGCACTCTTCTCGTCCCCGTCATCCCCGTTGGCCCCGCCCCTTTAACAACGAAAGGCTAATAAACACAGTTTATTATCGTTTCATTGTTAAAGCTTTGCAGCTGCTGCTGCTCGTTCACCTCTGCCATAGCCGCCGCTGCCAAAACGATCCATAAAAGGTTCTTTGAGGAAACAGATTCTCCAGTGGATCTTGTTGTATCAGAGTATCAATGTTGACTTTTGAATTCATGGTGTTGTATACAGTCCTTGTTCATAATAACATCTTTGTTGTGAATGTGATAGCTGAATATTTGTGGGTCCCATATTTTGTTGCTAATGGGATTTTATCTTGTAGTCAGCACAATTGTTTGTGAGTTGGATCAGACACCAGGGTCTGAATAATGCACTGGATGTGCTGGCTCGATTTCCGCTGCTCAGACCTTTAATTCAGTGTGCCTGACCCACACCTGGGTAGTGTGACATATTATACTGAAAAATACACTGCCCACATCTTCGGTGAGGGAAATTCATTAGTGAAAGATAGAGCCACGGTTCAGAATTGCAACTCCGTCTGTCACTGGAGGCCAACTGGCCTCTTTTTGAAGAGGGGGGGAAGGCATCCCTCTGCAGGCAGGTGCAGTGCATTTTCTTGGGGTTACGCCTCCATGCAAATGAAGGAATGCCCCATAGTGATAGTGCCAGCACATAATAAGTACTGCTGCCATCCATATGATAGAGGTGGCTGCACCAGCATCTGTTCCTGGGACACTCTTTGTAACGCTGCCCCAGCTCTTTTTGCCTCTTCTTGTAAGTTTTGCTATTTGCCCTTTTAGTTGACTTGTGTGCACTGCTTGGCAAGAGCTAACAATGTTCCTTCTGGTTCAGATAGGTCATGCCGGTTCTGGACCTGAAGTTTGACTGCCCTCTTTAATTTGCATCAGCTATTTTCTTCCAAGTTTTCCTCACCTCTATTCGAAATAATTATATTTTGACTTAAGCAGAGCAACAGTGATACTGTCAAAGTGCCCCATCTTGCATCACCAGGATATTGAGATTATATTTAGTTCAGCTTCACAAAAGCCATTGACGAAAAGTACCCACCATGCAAAAAGTTGAAATATTTATAATTTAGTCTGACTTCTTTTTGTGAGGTCTTGCAAATGCAGAAGATTAGCTTAGTTTTACCATTTGTATTGCAGCTCTCTCGTAGTTTGTCTTGATCTTAGACAGTTTATCATTACACTGTGAATACCAGACACAATTTCTGTGTCTGTATCTCACAATTCAGAGGGCACATGAAGGCTTTAGGATTCAGTGTATTGTTTTATCTAATATGGCTCTTCAAACTGGGCAAAGTTCAACCATTTCCATATTTGACTCTCAGGGTAGGAAGGCCAAGCAGTCTCAGGCTTCTCAAGGAGGAAGAATGGGAGGTCATGAGCTCACAAGTTATAGTCCCCAGTACTTTGTGGCCGAGGAATTAATTAGTCACTGGTGCAGATTACTTTATGCTGACCCCATAGATTCAAATGCGCAATCTGATTACATATTCTTACCTCAGTTATTAATGTGGACAAGAAAGTTCAAGTTCTCATGCTCAAGTTTATGGTGCATGTTACTTTTTCTCTCTCATTCCTACCGCAGGTCAAGGCAATGTTATTTTCTTGCTGGTTCTACAGCAGGTGTAGGGAGAAAGTCAGGTGCAGCATATGTCTTGGGTGTGCATGGCAGCCTCCCTTCAGACCAAGATTGCCAGAAAAATACAGCACAGTGGGTCCTGTCATAGCGGTCACAGCATATTTGCCACTTGTGGCACTCCTCTGGTTGGCTATTGAAGGGCTCCACGGCAAGGCAGTTGTATTCCTCACTGGTCTGATTGGTCAGCAAAGATGTGTCCCTGTAGTTGCGGCCTTTCCAGGCTTACATGACTTCTTTCTCCAGTGGTTGCGACAGGCCCAATTTTGGCTAACAAGTGAACATGACGATTATTGCAATTCTTAAAAGGAACAAAGAAAAGTGACTGAAAGGCCCACTTACAGCTATAATCACTCTCTTCTTCACTCTCTCAAGTAGTCTACTTTCTTTGTGTGTTCCTCATGGCGGTAACACAATGGGCTTCTCCACCTTAGCAGTATCTCTTTCTGTAGGGCCAGGCAAATACCTTCCCTCTCTCACTTAGCAGGCATGCAGGCTTCTGGCACTAAGCAGAGCATCAACTTCTTCAGCAGAAAGTGCAGACTTCAGGTCACGTCTCCTCATCTTTGGGACACTGTTTATCAGGAAGATACCAGCCCAGGTCCCACAGCAGTCCTTCAAATTCTCTGTAGAGCACTCCTTTCCTTGGTCATGAAGAACTTGGAATTTCAACAAAGAGGGGGTGTTTTTGGTCCCGACTTTATACACATTTTCCAAAAAGGGGATGTGGATCCACTTTCTCATACTTCAGAACCAGCTTCAGTTAGTTTCTTTTCAACTGTCATTTACAGGCAGGTCTCTAAACACAGACTTTGTGTAAAGTAATGTTTCTCACAACATGTACTCTTAGACCTGAAACCCTAGGGTGGTAGCCCTAAAACATTTTCCTTCACCCTGCCTGTTTATCTGATTTTTTCTTTTGTTGGTTTTAGTAGTCTGTGCACTTTCCCACTGTTAACCATTGCTAAGGTGCTTGGTACAATTGACCTACAGCTATTTGCCACATTTAATTTACTTGTAATTTCCTAGTAGATAGAACCACAGGTTCCCAGGGCTTGTAAATTAAATGCTACTAGTTGGCCTGCAGGACCCATTGTGTCACCCATCAAAGTGACCACGTAAAACATGTATCAGGCCGGCCACAGCGGCCTGTAATGCAGTTTTAAAACTTCCATTTCGGCCAGGTAAAATAAACCTTTTGCCAACCCTAAACCTTCTTTTTTAATATATAAGTCACCCCTAAGGCAGGCATTAAATGCTCATAAGGCAGGATGCATTGTATTTAAATGTAGGACATGTGGATTCAAATTTTATGTGTCCTTGCAGTGAAAAACTCCCAAAGCTGTATTTTACTATTGCAAGGCCTAAAGCTCCCATAGGATAACACTGAGTTTCCTCATTGCCCTTAATAAGTGATCACTTAAGATTAGGAGCAGATAGGAAAATAATGTTTACACTTAAATAAATTGTAATTTTAAACCCTTTTTAATGGTAAAGTCAGACTTTAAGTCACGATTCAGAAAATTTAACTTTTAGAAAGCTAAACACACAAAAGGTGATTGGAGGATGCTTGCAAAAAGTCAAACCACTGGCAATCGCTCAGGGTAGCATTTCAACCCTGATGTGGGTACGGTGCACACTACATCACTGGAACCAAGTTACACTTGGCTGAGGTGTCCTGAGTAGGGCAAAACCAGTCCTGAATTGCTTGTGTTCTGGCTCAGGGAGGACCCGGCTTGGCATCTCGGGCTGGACTGTTCCCATTGTAGCGGGATTAAGACTGCTTTGAATATAGCTTGGTCCAAACCGAAGTGGCATGGTGTGCAAAATAACCATAGATTGGGATGCGGCCTGAGTAATAACTAGTGGCAAAGATTAATTCAAGCATACCATCCATCACTTTTTTGTATGCTTTTAGAAGGGTGGCATTTTCTTTTCCCGACCATATGGTGCTTGATGCATGTATGCTGGCTCACATGACTGTAAATAGTTGGCAGTTGGCCTTCATGTATTTCTCCCAGAAGGTGAAACAACGAGGTCTAATTGTAGCAGGATGAGTCATCCTGCCCTGCTCCAATTACATTTCAAATGGGCTACCTGAACACACACAAAGAAACTTGCCACCAGTATATTGTCACCCTAGATCTCTTGGAGCCTAGAAGCAAGGAACTTTTCAGAACCAGATGTGGGGGTGGTCTAGGAGTTTTCCTCACTTCAGATCTTGCATCAAGAAAATATTTCACCTCTTGAACTACTTGTGAGATCACATCTGGATATGTGGGAGACTCAGAAGAATGTCTGCCCAGCTGCTGGAAGGACTGCCTTGCTTCCCTACTGCCTGAGAAAGGAAGCCTGGGCCTACTCCTTGAAACTAGATCCAGATTGACTACACTTTCGGGCTCTTTGAGACAGCAAACAGACTCTTTCATGCTAAGACTCTGCTGCTGGCAACAATTACTAATGCAAAGCTGCAGTGAACCCCAATCTTAACACTACAAACACTGCAAGCAACAATCAACAATACCAGATGTGCACTTCATGTTACAGCAATTACAGCCTATGGTGACTGCAAACACAAAACTCTAGCAATAACTGTCCACAACCTTTGACTAGATCTTTACGCTACAGGAGCGACTGTCCATGATGCTTGGCCTGCTCTTCGCACTACAGCGATGAACATCAGCTATGTTCTCCCTTCTCCTTGGGCCCTCCTCCCCCACAAACTGAACTCTTTGCGCCAAACTTTGAAATGGTAACTCTTTCAGTGGAGCTAATCTAGTCCCTGTATCGGGCCGTGCTCCATCATGGTCAACCTGGACATGTTACTTTCTCCCAGTCTAGCCTGACAAAGTGACCGCGAATGGCGCTTTGTGTTTTTAGGCGCTATACCTACCTAAAACTTTCAAATTGTATCTGTCTGATTCTACTGATTGGATTTTTGTCATTCTGGCTCTCAGGAAGCCAGGTGCGCTCTTAGAGGTCCTCTGTGTACCAAAGGAAACCTCCAGCCTGCACTTAGAATACATGAGCTCATTCCTAAAGACTCCCTATCCACAACTGGTCTGTAAGCACTCCCAATAGGCAAATGTAGATCATTGGTGTGCCCTCATATATCTCCAGCATGCCCTCAAGAGACCCTCAGACTGTCTTCAGTGACCCTCAACAATCCCTAACAAGACCAAAGCAATCCATTGGATATCTTTCGTGTGCCCTTGAATATCTCCAGCAGAACCTTGTTTCAATTTCAGATGACTTCAGTTGGACCTCAGAATTATTCTTCCTATGCCACTATCTGTCCTTCAGGAAGCATCATCCACCTTTAAGACAACCCTATTTGGTTCTTAGACACCTGTCCAGAAGGGCCTCCTACACCCTCAAAGGTCTGGTCTTAAACTGGTCAAAATGTCCTGCTCTTCAGTGACCCAGGGAGAGTGCCCCCTGCCATTCTCTGGATATTCCCCTGAGTGTGTCTTGTTATTACAAAGGGGCACATTTTTGTTTAGGGTCTTTTCCATTCACCTTGTATTTTCATACCTGTTGCTCATTTCTTGATGTCATGAATACAGTCATTAGTTAATTGCTCTCTGCAAGTTTCTTCTGCTTTGTCGATCACAGTGGCCAGCATTTAATTTTCATAAAAAAGTATTACAGCTGCAAGAGTGGGTTTGCTCTGTAATTGGGGTCCATGATCAGTAGTCCTGGTCTGTCTGAACATCTCTTAAGGCTTGATTGTGCTTTCTTCAAAAAGAAGAGGTAGGAGCTGATGCATTTTGAAGAGATAGCGCTTGAAGTTATTTCCAATTTTATTATCTCTAATCTGCCCTTTTGGTCATAAATGCAATTTAGACCACATTGCCAATTCAGTGTTTGGTTTCTCAACAGATAGTTTTAGAATATCAATAATCAAGTCAAGTCAAATTTTATTTACATTGTTAATGAAAGCCATTGCATACCTTTTCTATAAAAATATAACACCAACTCTAATACATTAATTTAAAATACAAAAAGCACACTTCTTCAGACCTTACTATCACCTCAGCTAAATATATCTCCTATTACCCAGCACACCTCATTATTATTATGTCCTTTGAACCAATAGTAAAAAATGAGCAAGTAGTAGGACCAGGAACTTTTGGGGTCAGATTTTGTGGTGCCCTTGCTCCGTTCACAGGTAAAGTGCCTGTGCCTAATGTAAACATATAAACTATCCAATCGCGAGTTCGTACTTCTTCTTTGTCCACCTAACCACAGTTTGCTCAGGTCATGCTCCAGTCCTTGGTCCATTCATAGGTAAAGTGCCAGTCCCTACTGTATACCTATTATCCTTCAAATCACCAGACCGCAGACAGATCACATCAATGCTCATCTCATGAGTGCAGTGCAAGAATCATCTACCTAGTTGTATGCTTGTAAATAGGCCGCCCTCGCTGCTTCGTTTGGAAAATTACTTCTGGATGAATTTGGCATTGCTCCCTCCCTTGTCCAGTTCTTTTAGGAGCGGGTTCAGGAATTTCACCCCCTTGCAGACTAAAGGAATTAACATGCCACTTAACCAACTAATTGCTGCTTGTCTGCAAGAATGAATTTGCTCAATGTACCCGATCAAAAGCAGACTTGAGGTCTACAAAGCACACAAATAGCTGTGATTTTCTATGTTTGGCCTTCTCTACTAGGAGACTAAAGGGCAGATTTAAGAAAAGTAGTGCTTCCCCCAGTGCAGCGTCACTTTTCACACCCTTTAGCGCCCCCCTACCGCTACCATGTGTGCGCTGTATTTAAAATACGGCACACCATGGCACAGGGTGGAGGGTAATAGCGTCAAAATATTTTACTCTATTGATGTACTGTTCGGGGTTAGCGCCAACATTTTTGAGCTAACACAGAACAGTAGATAGGGGCCCATTGTAAGCATTGTAAAGATTTCTTTACACCATTTTTTCACCCCCCTACTGGGGGAATGTCCCCCTTGCATATATTATGCCTGGCACGGGCAAAATGTGGCACAAGGGGTTACAAAGCGGCGCAATGCATGCATTGCTCCACTTTGTAAATCTGGCGCAGCCATTTTGGCCTAGTTGGGCCACAATACACTAATGTCGCACAAGGAAGCGCTAGGCCCTGTTAAATCTAGGCCTACGTAAAGTTACGTTTGCTGATGTACCCATGCCTGCTCGCAACCCTGTTTGTATACATGGAATCAGGTCATTAACTTTTGCCCCCGCTTGTAAGTGCTGGAGTAGATGAGAAGCATAGAGCTTCACTTCTACATCACTTAATGCAATAAGCCTATAGTTAGTTGTCGTAGCTTGGTTTCCAGTTGTAGCTTGGTTTCCAGTCTTGTAGATTGATTGGAGTATGTTGCCTTTCCATGACTCAGGAATACGGTTATAATGGAGAAAATGACTAAAAAGAGGTGGAAAGTAATGGGCCCTGTTAGAAATGGGGTCTCTAGTTGGCAGTCATTTTACACCCTGTCCAAGTAGGGACCCTCTCTCTAGTCAGGGTAAGGGAGATAGCTCAACTAACCCCTGCTCACTCCCTTCGTAGCTTGGTACAAGCAGTCAGGCTTATCTCAGAGGCAATGTGTAAAGTATTTGTACAAACACACACATTAACACAGTGAAAACACCACAAAAGCACTCAACACTAGTTTTAAAACAGTAGCCAATATTTATCTGATTAAAACAAGACTAAAACGACATAAATCCAACATACACAAGCAAAGATATGATTTTTGAAAGTTTAAATCCCAGTAAAAACACTTAGAATCACTTTAGCTCCAATTGCATCTATCACCACTTTGTTGATGGAGTCATTCCCAACAGTCCGACACCCCTCGCAGGGAGGGTGGTGCGGGTCATGGAGTTGCACGGACTCCTGGGTACAATACCTTTGGTAACGAGGAAAACAAGCCAGTGCGCGGAGCCGGGAGAGTGATGCATCGCTTGATCTGGTGCGGTGTCAGTTCCTTACCACAGAACAGGGAAGGTGATGCGGTGTCAGTGCGAGGCATCAGTTCCTTATGATCCGGCAGGGTCGATGAATCCATCGGGTCAACATGCAGTTGGCGACCTCTTGGGGTCATGGTGAAGCCACGGAGCTACAGTCTGGTGTCACGGATGTCAGTGACACGGCACTCAGGACTCACAATGTTGCAGGACTTCTGTGGGATTGAGGAGGCATCAAGCCTGCGTGTCGGTTGAGGTTGTCGCACTCCATCAGGGACTACAGCTTCAGGTTGCAGACAGCAGTGCAGAGTCGTGCAGCGGCACCTGTTCTTGAGTCGGCCGGAGTCAGTGTGCCTGATTTGGCTTGGTTTCAGGCCAGCTTTCATTCCCTTGGGCCCAGAAACTGGATTGTCACCGCCTGGCAAGTCAGGGTCGCCAGCAGGAGCATCCAGGTACTGTCAGGTGAAGTCTTTGAATTCCTGGAGACTGCTTAATAGGAGGCAAGCTCAGTCCAAGAGAAACTTCACAAGTAGGATTTCAGAAAGCAAAGTCCAGTCTTTTCTGTCTTAAGGCAGAAGCAGCAGCAGACCAGCACAGCAAAGCAATAGGCAGAGTGGCAGGTCCTCCTCAAGCATTACGCTTTTCTCCTTGACAGAGGTTCCTCTTGATCCAGAAGTAATCTAAAGTTATGGGGTCAACAGTCCAATACTTATAATTATTTCTGCCTTTGAAGTAGGCAAACTTCAAAGGAAAGTCGTTGTAGTGCATAAGACCCAGTTTCATCCTTATCCTGCCCCAGATACACACCAGGGAGTTGGAGACTGTATTTTGTGAGGTCAGGCACAGTCCTTTTAAAGTGTAGGTGTCAGCTCCTCCCTCTCACTCTAGCTCAGGATGACTCATCAGGAAATGCAGGACACACCTCAGCTCCCTTTGTGTCACTGTCTAGAAAGAATTCACAAACAGCCCAACTGCCAGTCTGATCCAGACATGTATTCAGCAGCCAGGCAGAGGCACAGAATGGTTAAGCAAGAAAATATCTACTTTCTAAAAGTAGCATTTTTAAACAAAGATTCTAAAAAAACAATTCTACAAAAGGATTTATTTTTTAATTGAGAATTTAGAGATCCCAAATTCCACATCTTCATCTGCTCCCAATGAGAAACTGCACTTTAAATAGATTTGAAGGCAATCCCCACGTTACCCTATGGGAGAGATAGGTCTTGCAATAGTGAAAAACAAATTTGGCAGTATTTTATCATCAGGACATGTACAACACATCAGTACAAATCCTACCTTTTAAATACACTGCACCCTACCCATGGGGCTGCCTTGGGCCTACCTTAGGGGTGACATACATGTAGAAAAAGGGAAGGTTTGGGCCTGGCAAGTGGGTACACTTGCCAGGCGAACTAGTAGTTCACACCTGCACAGACAGACACTGCAATGGCTGGCCTGAGAAATGTTTACAGGACTACTCATGTGGGTGGCACAATCAGAGCTGCAGGCCCACTAGTAGCATTTGATTCACAGGCCCTGGGCACCTCTAGTACACTTTACTAGGAACTTACTAGTAAAGCAAATATACCAATCATGGAAAACCAATTACCAATATCTTTTAGACAGAGAGCCCTTGCACTGGTTAGCAGCGCAAAGTGCCCAGAGTATCAAAACCAGTAAAAACAAATTACAGCACAGGATCTAAAAACAGGGGGTCAGAAGCAAAAAATTACAGTAAAACGACTCCAAGAGCTGTCAGGTCTAACAGGACCATTAAGTTACATCTCCTTTAAAAAGGGTGTTAGGGAAGATCGTTCGGCCCTGCAGCCCCTTGTTCTTTCAGTTTCTTTAGTAATTTTATTATTTGTTCTCAGTCCACGACTAATGCCTCGTTGCCTTGCTGGTAAATAGTGGACATCTCCTTCCCCAGCTTCAACTGTTTGCCATCCCTTCTTGTGACCAGTTGTACCTTTTGGTGCTCCCAAAATTTTACTTTTACAAGCTGAATTTCCCCCTCTTCCTTTATTGCTGGTGCTCCATACATTGCCCGAATATATGATTCTCATATGCCTGCATCGATTCCCGCATTACGGTGTCTGGACTTTCTAGATGCCAGCCTGTTCACCAATTGCCAGAATTTTTGCTGGTCGGCTCTTTGTCAGTAGAAGGTTGTTTCACAGTATCTCCTGGTAACTTCTTATTTCTCTCCTTCAGTCTTTCTGGTATTTCACTTTCAAATTTCATAAGGTGGATTTGTCTGCCCTCAACCCTTGGTTTATCACCTTTGCCACTTTTATCGTTTTGCAGGCTATTTGAGATTTTTGGTTCCGTAGGACTTTACAGTACCAGTCTTGCCTTCCCCGACCCCCCTTTTCAATTGTACCTTTTGTAGTTTTTAGGGTCTGAGTCATGACTGGAAATTTTGCCAAAATGGTTGTGATTAATCTTGCCCAGGCCTTTTCTAGCTCTCCTGTTTTGGCTTTTACATTGTCTTGGGTTTCTAATTCTATTTTCTGCCCTCTCTGGCAGCCCGCGCAGCAATATATACCTCTTGCACTAGCTTCTCTATCCCTGGGCTGTGCAATTTTAGGGGCATATTAAAGAATAGTGGCACTGCACACAGTGCAGCACCACTTTTCTTGTGCCCCTTAGTGCCCCCCTCAACGCCACCATGTCTGCGCCATATTTAAAATACGGCACTCCATGGCGGTAGTTAGGAGACTACCATCAGAATTTTTGATGCTAGTCCGGCACTTTGCAGGATTAAAGTAAAAAATGTTGACGCAAATCCTGCAAAGCACCCAGAGGCACATTGCAACCAATGGAAGCTTCCATTTAGCACCTGCTCTGAGCAGGCATTAAAAGTGCCGAAAATAATTACGCAAATAAATCTCTGGCACCATTTTTTTACCCCCTAATGGGGAACACACCTTTTGCATACATTACGCCTGGCACAGGCATAACATAGCACACAGGGTTACAAAGTGGAGCAGTGCATGCATTGAACCACTTTGTAAATATGGCACAGCGTTTTGGACCTTGTAACGCCCTATTAGCGTAAAAACATGACACTAATGTTACTTTAGAATGGACTATGGGCTCTTAAATATGCCCCTTAGTCTTTTCAGATTGTGCGTGACTGGGGCGGAGATTAGTCCATTTGTTGACTGCAGCTGGTTAATCCTGCACGCAATACGAATGAATTGAGGGAAATTATCACTCTCTGTTCTGGGCCGGATTTTAGATTGGTGCACCTGCCACAAGGCTGAATCACTTATCAGCATGTGGTCTATTGCTGAATCTTTCCTGCTGCTTAGAAAAGTGATTGATTCTTGTTTGCCCTCCTTTGTATTTTCATTCAAGAGCCTTCAACCCAGTTTATCCAGCTGCTTTCTGAATTTGATTCCATCAGTAATCTCATTCCCCTATCTTCTGTGCATGCACATACATAAGCACTTGCATTTCCAACAAAATCATGTGATGTTGACTTGCTTTTGCTCCAAATTGTTTTGTATCTTGATATCTTGTAGAATTTTTCTGTGTCACTTGTATGTTTTTCCGATGACCTTTCTGAAAAGCTGAGACTAAACATTGCATTGTGAATATGTAGTATTATTTTCATTTCTCTTCAGTCATGTTTATCCACCGCATTGCTGTAATATGTTGTTCCATGGTCTTTGCAAACAACAATAGTGGCAGGGTGCACCCGTGTACGCTCCCTCCAAGTATTCCAAATTGTTTTCACAGGTATTTTTCACAGTTCGTCTGTGTGGGAAGAGTGCAATATAAAGCCTTTATATTATGCAGGTTTTTTTTTTTAGCTCTTCCTGTTCTTACAGTCTTCAGAAATGATAGCCCCATTGAAATCAGTCAAGAACAGATTGAGTGACAAAGGGATCTTTTAGCTCATAATATTCATGTTTTGCCAATATAGGTGCAAAGGTGTCCTTAGATATTCTCATTAAGAATACTCAAGTGTGAAGTCCAACCGTGGTGTTGATGATCTGTATTATTTTCAGCCCTACTGCCAGTAATGCCATCATTATTTTGTATATTTGTGTTTGTAAAAATATCCATCTGTAGCTCTCACATTTAATGTGATCCCTCACAGATTTTAGTAACAGGGAACGTTTTACTGAATCATACGTGGAAGCCTGTAAAAACATATTTCCAATATTGTTATTATAGTCTAGTTATGACAACATTCTTCATTGGTTGGATAAGAAAGAGACATTGCAGCTCAGCTGTAAAATGCTATTGAGGTTGATTAGCTGCAGAGCAAGCATACAGGTTGAAAGCTAGAAAATGGAACAAGAACAAATTTACTATTGCTCTAAACAGTCAAAAGGAGAACAAGCGTTTCTGAATTGTTTCACTGGCATGCCATGCTATAAGCAAAAAGGAGACATTTATGTCACGGTGCATATTTTTTGCAGGAATCTCGCTACATGAAACAAACTTATTTACCAATATACCATATTCTACATATGAAGACAAAAGTTACTAAGAGTTTAAGATATTTGAGTAAAGAGTTATGGAGTGACAATGTATTATAATAAACAAATAGCCCCTGAAGAGCAGTGAAAGGAAACTACAAGTCACAAAACTAAACAAAACCCAAGCACCAATTTCATCAAATGACTAATTATTTTCAGAGATTCACATTAAATGCATCCATGGTGAATTTGTCCAATTTCAACCTTCTATATGCATTCAGATAAACTCCGAAACATTCATATATTTAAGAAAAGTCCTCTGAAGAGTTTCAGCTTGTTCATGAAAATTCTTTATTCATCATCCACATTTGTTTTACACAAAGGGGCATATTTATACTCTGTTTGCACCAAATTAGCGTTTTTTTACTCTAATTCGGTGCAAAACTAACTCCATATTTATACTTTGCCGCTAGACCCGTCTAGCACCAAATTTATGGAGTTAAAGTCATGTTTTGGATGTAGAACCCTACTTTGCCTTAATGAGATGCAAGGTAGGCGTTCCCGTGCAACAAATGACTCTATGGCCTTAACGCCATATTTATACTCCTGTGCAAAAATGGTGAACGGGAGGGAGGAGGGGTCAAAAAATAGTGCAAAGTTTGCTTTGCCTCATTTTTTAACGTCTGGGTCAGGGTAGGTGTTAGGAGACCTGTGGGCCTATTTCAATGGTGGAACACCATGGAATAAGCCCACTGGTGCCCTGCCAGGCCCCAGGGACACCCCCACCCACACCAGAGGGACAGCGGAGAATGGGGGACCCCATCTCAGTTAAGTATAGGTAAGTACAGGTGAGTATTATTTTTTTTAAGTACCATTGGGGGCCCTGGAATGGGCCCCTCTTCCTGGCACTGGGTGCAATTGCCATGTCCAGGGGACCCTGGTCCCCTGTGCTGGCCATTGGGGTGGTGGGCATGACTCCTGTCTTTTCTAAGACAGGAGTCATGTGGTATGGATGGTTTTGAGTCAGAGAATGACTCTAGGCAGGTTAGAGTCATTTTTTTTTACTGTAACCTGCCTAATGTCATTTTTTGGTGCAAACCCCCCTTCTTCCATACGGGCAGCACCACCCGGCTAACGTCATTTATTTTGACGTTAGCCTACCCTTTGCACCGGCTTGCACCATACTATAAATATGGTGCCCGGATGGTGCACAGAAATGGTGCAAGCCGGTGCTAAACTTTTTGGGGCAAAATTGCATTGGTGCAGTTTTACACCAAAAAGTATAAATCAGGGCCAAAGTGCCTTCAACAAATAGCCAACACGTTTCGTCCTATTCAAGGACTTCTTCTGGGCTATGAAAAGCCAAATAAAAGCACACTATAAAATCAAAACCATCACTATAAATGGATCAATTGAAATCAACAATAAGTGTTGTCTAAAACCAACCATATTGTTAAGAAACTAGTGACAAAAAAAGCGGAAAACACAGTGCCATGCAAATTGAATATATTTTCAACTATCAATACATCAACTGAATGCAAGATTAGATCAGTTGTTTGGAAAGCTAAAAAATAATTACAGAGTAGATTATATAAACATTTGTACAGTAAATATCCATGAAATTCAAGTGCTCTCTTTGCAAATTCAAAGTACAAATCAAACTCCTCTGAGACTGATTACATTTTCACAATAAGTCATAAATACATATCCACAATAATTGCCCAGAAAAACCAAGTGCTTCTTATCCCCTGGTGAGAAAATCTCCTTCCTTAGGATTCATTCATAATATGCTTTTCTAGCTGGGGGCACCCTATTTTAATCACATGGCCTGGCACTAGAACCCACACATGTTTGATTGATAGAATAATGCCAAATAACATCCCATAATTTATTTAGAAAGTCCATAAGCATCTCACTCAACCAGACTGCACTCACATATACATTGTTAATATAGATTGGCTTAAGTATACCATATAACTAATAATTGTAACTGCATTGTACTTCTCAAATATGTATGTTCGAGATTTTCATTTCCTAGCTTCTGTCTGGTACGAATACATCAATGATCTCCACCCATTTGTTTTATTGACATCAGTTGTAAATTGCCCACAAAAAATGAGTTCCCCAAAACATGAACAGAGTAACATCTTACTATGATTGTGTACATTTGTCAATATACAGTACAACCAAAGACCATTTTGTTAAATTATCCCAACCAGACAGCTATTCTCTTGGTGTTTATGCACTCCATCCACAAGGGTTCATTCATATGCTGGACCCTAAACTTTAACCCGGTCCTGCTCTGTTAAGAGTCCCCCCATTTATGATATTCTAGATGCCCATAGTTTCTTCGTAATGCTCAAGAGCTTCAAATATGAAATCCCTCCGTGTACCAGTGGCTCAATATAAGTAAACCAATATTAAGACCACATCTTTGCCCCATCGGACGTAAAAACAATCCCTGTGTTCAATGCATTGATCCATACGCTATGTATGATGATGTTTAATTACTAAATTTCTGAGTACTACATTCTGGCCACTCTACCGCATATTGGGAGTCACCTCATAGGCATTACAAAAGTATTAAGGTCAACACTACTTTGCCTGCCTTTAGGGCATAAATTAGAAAGACCACCGCAATCCAAAACCTATGCTTGTACCTCAAGCACATTGATTAAAAATGCCCTCTCATTACAAAGTCCATTCCGATTCCTGAAGCATGCCCAGGTCAACGAACAGAGGCCATTGTCCAAATAATGGGAAACACATAAATTACAGCGGCACGCATACTCCACATGATATAACAGTTAGTCACTTGAGGTCTGTGTGCGTCCATTCCTTCAATGTCGCTCCGTGAAAGAAGCCTCCTTTTGATAGTCTAGGCACCACTCCTCATGACGTTACACACCTCAGTGCATTCTACAGACATAAAACTCTTCACTCCCTCAGACCGCCATGTTGGAATGGTCAAAACCTTCACGATTATCAAAATATGCAGATTACTATGCACTAACACCTATCCTCTAAGTATTGTATCACAAGTATGTGAATTTAGATTACTGCTATTCCAACCATACATAACTTGTTAATTAAACGTCCACGCTATATTTGTTAGGATGATTTCACTTATGGGCAGTATTATCGTCCTTCATATTTTCAACATTGTTTAAAAGTGCTACTGAATGTGAGCCTGAGACTGCACAGAAGAAATAAAAAGGCACACATTTCAATACATAGACACCTGATTAAAATCATCATCCTTTAAATATGGCTCATTTTATAAGCAGTGTCATCATTGCGCCTGAATATGGGGCAGAGACTGCACAATAATGATATTGTTCACACATAAGTGGTCATCAAGGTTATTACCCAGACAGCAAAACCGATTGAAGATACATTTCCAAAATATTGGGAGATTGCAAAACCCAATGCTACTTATTAGACTACATAATCCTATAATCCATTTACTATTGTACCTCCAACATTTGGGGCCATATTTATACTTTTTGACGCAAAACTGCGCTAACGCAGTTTTGCGTCAAAAAAATTAGCGCCGGCTAACGCCATTCTGAAGCGCCATGCGGGCGCCGTATTTAATCAATGACGTTAGCCGGCGTTAGCCGCCGGCGCTGCCTGGTGTGCGTGGAAAAAAACGACGTACACCAGGCAGCGCCGGCGTAGGGGGATATGGGGCTTGGGCGTCAAGAAATGGGGCAAGTCAGGTTGAGGCAATTTTTTCGCCTCAACCCGATTTGCGCCATTTATTTTCACTCCCAACCCCTATAGAAATGACTCCTGTCTTAGCAAAGACAGGAGTCATGCCCCCTTGCCCAATGGCCATGCCCAGGGGACTTCTGTCCCCTGGGCATGGTCATTGGGCATAGTGGCATGTAGGGGGGCACAAATCAGGCCCCCCTATGCCACAAAAAAAAAAAAAAAAACACTTACCTGAACTTACCTTAATGTCCCTGGGATGGGTCCCTCCAGCCTTGGGTGTCCTCCTGGGGTGGGCAAGGGTGACAGGGGGTGTCCCTGGGGGTATGAGAGGGCACCTCTGGGCTCCTTCAGAGCCCACAGGTCCCTTAACGCCTGCCTTTTGCAGGCGCTAAAAAACTGCGCAAAAGCGGCCGTACGTCATTTTTTTTGACCCGCCCACTCCCGGGCATGAATTTTGCCCGGGAGTATAAATCCGACGCACATGCCTCGGAGTCGATTTTTTAGACGTGATCGCCTACCTTGCATCTCATTATCGCAAAGTAGGTGTCCACGCTAAAAAATGACGCAAACTCCATGGACTTTGGCGCTAGACGCGTCTAACGCCAAAGTATAAATATGGAGTTAGTTTTGCGTCGAAATTGCGTCAAAAAAAACGATGCAATTCCGGCGCAAACAGAGTATAAATATGCCCCACGGTTGCCAAACAGTTATTCCCTATTAACTGGGAAAGGTATAGCCAAACACCACGGTAAAACGGTGTCCAAAATCTGCATCTCATCTCACCACATACTACTACAACAAGTTTACATCCTAGGTTGAGAAGATCATGTCCCAACTAATTCTATCCCATTCCCTTATAAAAAATGATGAAACTCATTGTATTCAAGCTCATCAAGACCTCGCTCAATGACAGATCCATTCTGTCTCCACCTTGCTAGAGCCAATTAACTGTTACCCTCCCTCTTGCTGCTCATTATGTGCTGCATTGCGTGAAACCAAGTTTTTGTATATTCTGGATTTGGCCCGATGTTTATGCACTGCCCAGTGCTTAATTTGTAAATAACAAGGTGCCAGTGGTCAAAGCTCTCCTCTTAAACACGCGGCTGCTGCAATTAAATGTGGGAACGGGGAATATTGAGGTAGCGTAATCCTGAAGCCATCTCGGGCCACTTCATTTCATTTAAAATCGCTCCCTGCCACTTCAGATCACTTTTGCAGCTTTCTGCTTTCTCCGATTGTGAAGCTTTTTCGTTTTTCTCTTCCTCCGTCTTTCCCATATGTGTCTTTTGCCCGCAGCAAATGCTTGGGGGCGAAGAATAAGCGCCGGCCCTCAACAATAAGTGCCGGTGCTTAGCACCGGAAACAACAAGCACAAATTAAGCACCGGCACTGCTACTGGATATCTTACATCTCTCTGGTTGGTAGCTCTTACATGCTCCTGTATGCTAATACGTATTTAATAGAGGTGCAACAGGGTGGTGGTGAATTTTATAAAATGAGATTGAAAATGACTCTTGACTGTTGATCCTGTTTAGCATTTCAACTTCTCCTCTTTCACTATTTCTACTTTTGTTGTGTTCTTGGCAACAACGTTAACTTTTGACAGTGAACATTAGATAGAAAATCCCGCTCAGGCTTCTTCGATTCTTCCACCTTTTCAGCTGTAGATGCATTTAAAAAATGCTTTTATATTCTTGTGTTACGTCTGTTTCAACAAAACCAATGTCCTGCTGTCTTTGTCAATAGCTGACATACCACATAAGGTCTCCTTCTTCGAGGTGCATGTCCAAAAGTAAGATTACCTTTTCTCCGTTTCTAGGGGAACTAATGTTATTTTAGTGTTGGAGACTCTGTAATAATACATCTGTAAAATATATATTCACCAATGTTTTGTCATATCATTGTTTGTGGTATAACTGTTGTTCATTACATTGTTCGGAGCAAGGCCAGTAGTCTCATCAACTGACCTCTAAGGGATGCTTGCCAGGCTTTCTATAATGTTTTAAGGGACTATGTGGATCAAGATTATTGTCCCAACATTCTTTTAGCACAAGCATAATCTTAGTCATCACCACAGGGTTTATTATAAAGGATGAGTTAATTTTGCATTTTTGGGTTTCATGCATGACTTGTCCCTGTTTATGATCATCGACATCTTCTTTGATACAAACCTTTGGTAGCATATCAGCCTGAACCCATATGGTACCAAAAAGTATGATGGTGTTAGATTTCATGAAGTAACATTTTGCCATCCATATGAAACAAGTGTTGTTGGAAATGATCCATCTTTAGCGTGGTATTACGCAAGATTCTTTAATATTCTGTAGCTAAACCCATTTTTGTTGGCCACAGGATTCTGTGCACTTTATAAGTCAATCAAAAGAGAGTTTACCTCCTTCCTAATTCCTCTTTGTCTCCCAGAATCCAGGGGGCAAGAGAGAGGAAAACACTCTTATTTTTTTTAAAAGACTCTCACCCACATGTTATGTGGCATGCCTCATCATCGAGTCCTTGTCCAGAATAGTTTGGGACCAGGGAAGCCAAAAGGTCCAAATGCCTTAGGGGTCATTTAATATTTTCAAGGGCAGTTTTTGTTCTATGGGCACCCCTAGACAGATCGAAAACATGATAGGATGTCAACGGAGTATCTATGCCTACAAACACCCACAGGTCTACATGTCTCAGCCGGCAGAAGAGCCATGCAACTTTCATCAGGACCAACCTGGTCCCTGTATTTTTATCCAGAGAGTTTCTATATTTAGACTGTCACACTCCTACCATGCGCTCAATCACAAATACTACCATGCTGACCTGTAGATGTGTGGAGACATAGATACTCCATGGACCTCATAAACATATTAGGCTTCCTAAGGCTTTTTCACCTTTTGCTTTCCCTGGTCCCAGAATTGTGATTGTCTACAACATCAAAGTTTTCCCTCTAAAAATGGAGTTGAGCCTGCCTGGTATATCGAAATATACTGGGTGAGGGCTCGATTATGAAGCATGTAATATGTGGGTGAGAGTCCTTTATAACAAAAAAAAGTGCTTTTTGTCTCTTTTCCATTGATTCCGAAAGTATTTAAAAAGTAGGATATGTGTACCTAAGTTTTATATGTCCTGGCACTGAAAGTTGTTTCTCACTGTGGTAAGGCTGGCTGTTCTATAGAAAAGCACTGGGTTGCTTTATAACACCCAATAATGCTTAACATCAGTTTGGGAATAGTTAGAACAGTGATTCAAGGACTCAAGGTAATAATAATTTAAAATCTAATTTAAAATATTTTGAAAATCCACTTTTAAACTTGGCCATTATTCTGCCCTTATACCAATTTTCAATGTCACATTACTGTTAATGGTTCTCCTGTAGTGAGATGTGTATTATTCCCAGCCAGTGGACAAAGGGCTTGGGGAAAGCAAGATGCTTTTCTTCCTTACAGGTTGGTCATCTGGGCTGAGCGGCTAAGAGTTTCCCCTGCCCTCGGGCTGGCACTGGCCATAAGTGTGGCACCCCTATACCCTCCTAGATCACTCCTGGACATGTGAAGAATCAGAAGAAGGATTTCTTTAGTGTTTGAAGAACGTGAAGGGAGACAGCACCGGCTTACCTTGAACCCAGGAACCCAGAAGTGGCACCAGGGGTCAATTGGCTGACCTCCAGTTTGAGCTACCAGGGCGGAACAAGCTTTCAGAGGCCTTACCTGTAACTGCACATCTGACCAGTTCAAATGGGATCTCCCTTGAGTCTGGCTACTGTCCTCTGCTGGATTGAGTCTTGACCCCAAGCACTGTCCCCAAGATCCTGGAGTCAAAGTGTACTCCTCCTAAAGTTTCCTGAAACCTACGACCTAGAAATTTTTTGCCAACTTTTTTCTCTGAGAACAACAGGGGAGGGGGACCAACATGTCAAGCTGATCTGACAAAGGTGCATCATCACTGGGCTAAAGATTTTGGTTGCTCACGCTATGTTCTTGTCGGCAACAGCAAATATGATTCAGCGGGGCTTTGCGGAGACGGTGTCTTGCCTCCTTCAGCCCTCTTTGGGTACAGCCTACTGCCTTGCCCCGTTGGAAGAATGTGAGCTCCATAAAGTGACTACATCAGAAGGTAGAAATCTTAACTGGGCGAAGCACAAAAATAATCAGGTCTGCGAGGGACCTTATCTGGGCACGAAATTCAAACTTGTCCTCTTTGAGCTTTCCTGCCAAAAGTCCTTGTACAGTGGCTATCCGAGGAGGCCTCTTCAGCCACAGCCTCCTGCCTTGCTCCACTAAGGATTTTCAACTTTCATCCCAGTGACTAAGTCAAAAGGTAAAACTTTTCTCTGAGATGAAACCTGGTCCCTTTATCCGACCCGCACTCTATTGTGGTAGGCCCCAACTTTTGACTTTGACCCAATCTAGTGTAGCCCATAACCACTGCCTGCACTTAATGCTTTTTCACACTATTTTGAACCTTAAACTTTAGAAAACAGAATTCTGGTTCTACTAATTGGATTTGTGTCCTTTTCATATCATTGTATTTATTAAAACATCCTCTATTTTACTAAATTAGTTTGCCATTTGTCTTGGTTTTTCATTGAGAAGTGCATGAATACTTTACACATTGCCTCTAACTTAAGCCTGACTGCTTTTGATCCAAGCTACCAGAGAGGTAAAAATAGGTTTATTTCGTGACTTTTGTGGTTCACCCTGACAAATATTGTTATTATTATTTGAGGTGGGTTTTCATCCTCCTCAACTAATACTCCAGTTTCTTACAGTTTTGCAAAGATGTAAAGCACCCCTCTCAGTAATAGACATTTCAGTCTTCGTTCTTGTTAGTCAAACTTAGTACAAAGGGGAAATATATAGAATACATTTTGCCCATTTGCATATTGCTCACTTTCTGTTCATTCTTATTCAGCGTAGTTCGTCTCATATTTGTCACTTTTATTTTGAATATATTCTTTGTATCCTGGCTTCCATTACAGCCTTCCAAAATACTAGTTCTGACTTCTTGTGGATTGCTACTTTGAGGAAAAAGAGAAAGAAACCCACCAAGATGCATGTGTTTCTGACAGGTAACATTTCATTCCCAAGGCAAGGCAAGTTTGGCAGAAATTATTGGGGCGCCACCTATCGGTTTCCCACTCCAGATGATGAGCTGGTATACCTGGCCTGTCTGTGGGCCAAGGGAAACCTACCAGGAGTGACCTTGACATGCAAAATATGGTTGTTAAGAGTAAAGGCAGGTACTATTCTCATGTGCAGATATGTGGTCTGATAACAGCACAACATGTGCAAATTGACAGCTAGAAGACTGGCCAGTGTGCACAAGATGCTGAAAGAAAGAAGTCACATTTGGGAAACTGTCAGCACGTAAGTATGATGAAGAATAGGTGGATGATACCTGTCTTTGTGAAGCCGTTGTGTACAAGGCATAGGTGTGCTTCAAACATTGTGCAGTGACTAACACACAACAGCCAAAGTAGGAGGAGAGAATTACTACGACACATTTCTTCAAATATTTAATGGGATTTTTAAATAGCATGGAAATAATCCAAGATGATGTTAGAGTACGCTAGAAAAAAACAGACGAACATTGCAATAATAGATAACAGATTATAATTGGGAACTGCAAAGATTCTATGGGTGAATTACCAAATACAAATGCCCATGTATCTGTCTATTAGATGAGTACAAGTCCTGTAACTGGCACTACATATTGATTGGGTTTGTATATGATTGTTAATCAGAGAGAATTCAGGAGTTCATTTGGATGTTGTAAACAGTTTCAAGAGAAGATGGTTCTTCAGGCAGTATTTGAAAGATGTGATAGATACGTTGTCTCTAATACTTAATGGGATGCAATTTTAGATCTTCAGGGTGGGGGGCACAGCTTGGGGCCTGAGAAAATGGTGGAGCGCCACTAACGCTTTGCGATCAGCTAACCATCTGGCTACCCTACTAGCAGTTAAACTATTCCTACAATAGTCAAAGAAAGATGGATGGAAGTTGGAAGTCCCCCGGAACTGATGAAGATTGCCATCTGGAGACCATGGGTTTAGACGCGACTCAGAGCAAGCGGGTCAGAAAGCGAAGAGGGGGTCCTGCCGGCAAAACAGAACCACACCAATAGGCACTGTTCTGTCGCACCTCAACAAACACAGAGCCCCAGTGATTACAGAGCATCACCGGAGACTACTGGCATACCAGTTGAACACCCAGACTGAGTGGGCATGAGAAAAAAGTTCTGTTGAGACCAGAGAAATGACTCGCTGACCTCCCCCTCCTCAGCACCTACCTGAGTCAGGGCCTCCTCCTAACTTAGCACTGGTGCCTAGATATTTTCAGTGACGAGGAGCTATTCCAAATGGTGGCATCTATCCGCAGCCCAAAGGAGTGTCCGCAACAAAGTAAGAAGATACGATTTTTTTGCGACCCTTCAAGTAAGCTGCTTGGGACAGGCAAACTACGCACATTTCCCATGGGGGCTGAGACCCACAGGGAGAACGATAGGGAGGGCACTAATATTTAGGAAAGACCTCCACAGAACTTCCTGAACACCCACATGGTGAGAGGAGACCTTTAGTCATAAAGGAAGGGGCCCCTCTTTTCTCTTCCCACACATCCAGCGCACATCCAGAGCCAGAGGGCAAGGAGGTGGGACCACACCCTCAGTTGTGAAAGATACCCCTGAAATGTTGTTGACTTTAATTTCAGCTTGGGCACTGTTAGAAATTGGGTTTCTTGTTGGCAGACGTATGTATCCTGTCCAAGTAAGGACCACAATCTAAATCAGGGTAAGTCAAAGACATGACATAAATTAGCTCATCATCTGGTTGCTTGGCATTGAGCAGGCAGGCCTCACTTAGAAGGTAGTGAGTAAAGTACTTGTGCAACACACACACAATAACCACAAAAAGAGACCCCACATGGATGTTGAAAAATATGAAGCTTCTTTATCTGGTTAATTTAAGAACAGCACTATACAGATCTAATTCATAAATAGTAAAATATTTGCTTTACAGGCTTAAAAAAAGCAAGACAGATGAGCCGATGCAGAGAATCCAAGGGGATGACAGGGACTACTCAGCATGGGTGCACAATGTTTTTATGGTTTCCAGTACTGTCCTAGTTGCGCTCCTTTTGGGGAGCTACATACAGCCAAGTTGGGCAAGGCCACCTGGGTTGACTGAGGCAATTAGTGGCAAAGGCTTAGCATGGCTGCTCTGGGTGTTTCACTGATAAAGGCGACAAAGTTGGGCAAATCCGCTCAGGTTGACCGAAAGCAGCAAGCAGCAAAGGGAAGCAGGACCGCTTCGGACGGTTCACAGATGCAAGTGGCAAAGTTTCACAAAGCTTCTCGGGTTAACTGAAAGTAGTGAGCAGCAAAGGAAAGCTGTCCTCCTCTAATCAGTCCACAGATGTAAGCGGCAAAGTGTGGCTAAGCCAGCAGAGTTGATGGAAAGTAGCGAGCGGCAAAGGAAAGCAGGGCCACTCCGAGCAGTTCAAAGATGCAAGTGGAGAAGTTTGACTTTGACAAGGCCGCTCAGAAAGTGACAGAAAGTAGTGAGCGGAAAAGGAAAGCAGGGCAGCTCCGGGCAGTTCATAAATGCAAGCAGCAAAGTTTGGCAAAGCCACTAGGGTTGTGATTGAAAGTAGTGAGTGGCAAAGGAAAGTAGAAGCCACTTGGAGTCATTCTGGGTTTGGAGAACGAGTATGGGGCTACTGGGCAGAGATCAGCAGGCATCAGGACTGCACAGCAAAGCAGGACAGCAGTTACTGAGAGCAGTCACTCCTGGCAGAGTGGCAATCCTGGCACACTGCAGTCTTTACTCCAGCAAACATTTTTTGAGTCCAGAAATGTACTGAGTTTTGTGGGTCAGGGACCCAGTACTTATACTAGGGAATGCCTTTGATACAGGGAGTGACTATAACGAATTCCTGCGAAGTGCACAGGTCCCACTTTCAGGTCAGCCTTGGCTCCAGACTAACAGTGGGAGCTAATTAGTTCCTTTGTGTGAACTCTGTCACTACCCTTTGAGGTGGAAGTGTGAGCCCTTCCCAACCTCTTCCCATGGAAGAACCATCAGAATGCAGATTAATCCAGATGTAGCTGAGTAGCCTGTGTTGTGGGTGTCTGAAGGAACGCATAAGTGTAGCTGTCACCTAGCCCAAGCCAGATGGCTATAGGAGATAGTCTGTAGGCACACAGCGCAGTGAGTGCAGAGAAGTGCCTACTTTCTAAAAGTGGCATTTCAAAAATAGTAATAATAAATCTGACTTTACCAGTAAAGTGGATTTATTATTACCATTCTAATGGTACTAAATATAATGCAGCTACTCCTCTCATATCAGGAATTATGGCCTAAGGATAGTATAAGGAATTCACAATTTTGGCCAATGAGAGGGGTAGGCCTCACAGTACTGAACAAATAACTTTAGGAATTTTTCATTACCAGGACATGAAAAGTTAAGATTATGGGCATTATTACGACCTTGCCGGAGGGGTTCCCTCCATCGCAAATGTGACGGATATCCCGTCCGCCGTATTACGATCTCCATTGAATATAATGGAATCATAATATAGAGGACGGGGTAGCCACCACTATTGTGATGGAGGAAATCCCTCTGTCAAGGTCATAATAAGGCCCTAGGTGTCCTGCCTTTTATTTACATGGTACCCTGCCCTATGGGCTACCTAGGACCTACTTTAGGGGTGACATATCTGTAAGAAATGGGGAGTTTAAGGGTTGGCAGGAGGTTTTAAATGCCAGGTCAGGGTGGCAGGGAGACTGCACACACAGGCTCTGCAGTGGCAGGCCTGAGATATGTTTACAGGCTACGTAAGTGGGTGGCACAAGCAGTGCTGTAGATGCACTAGTAGCATTCAATCTACAGGCCCTGTGTATATTGTACGCCACATTACAAGGGACTTACAAGTACATTAAATGTGACAGTTGTGGCTACACTAATGTTACCATGTTTTAGGGAAGAAGCACATGTACATTAGCACTGGTTAGCAGATGTAAAGTACCCAGAGTCCTAAGGACAACAAAAAGATGTTCAGAAAAATAGAAGGAAAAACGCAAGAAAGCCACTAAAAGGATAGTCAGAAAAATAGGAATAAAAAGGCAAACAAATTGGGGTAAGATCACCCTAAGGATGCCTGCTCCAACAGGCACAAATATGGACTATAATGTAGGGAGTCCCTCAGGAGTCCTGTATTAAAGACCACACAAGAACTAGATGTCAACCAGAACTGAAAAGGTAACACGTGTACAGTAATGTTCTCAGACATGTGACTTAGAACCCAGGAGCAGCCACTAGGAAGGATCCCCCAACCCATGGCAAAATCCTCACTGATCATCTTCTCCATTAGCCAGCCAACTCACCTAAGAGTGAACTGTGATGGTTTTAGTTGTTGCACATCCACAGACGGTGGTTGCCACCTCCACCCATCTCTTGCAACCACAACCATATTTAATAGAAATAATTATGAAGGAGCTGATGCTGCTTAGGTCAACCATGGCAGAGGTCCCAGATCACACCCCCAAGACATAAATAACTATACAGTCCATCCATATCAATATCGCCTCCTTCAATGCCACAATACAATTCTTGGAAGACAGACTAGACCAGATGGAAAACAAAGAGAAAAGGACCACTGGTCTAGGCAAAAGAAGATAGTGCAATTCGTGGACTGACACAGAAGAAATAATCTTATACTTTGGGGTGTCCCAGAAAATCTGGCGGAAGATGATATCCTTTCTATAGATTAATTTCAGCACTCTCTCCGCGTTCTTTTAACAACAAGGTTGAGTCAGCCCAGGTGGTACCATCCTACTTGGGTGGGGCTAAGTGGTCACATGATGAAGCATGACACAATAATGTGTGTGAGACCACCTAGTCTGTAAGGGGAATCCTCGACCTTTCATTGAACACCCGGCTACCATTACTACATTTGTTCATTTTCTTATCTCAAGGCTCTTCATAGGAGACAATGAACACTAGAAAAAGATTCCTCCAATTACGCAGTCTCAAACACCTGGGTATACGATACAGGCTTCTTGATCCTGCCACTAAGCTCACTATGCATACAAACAAGAGAAGAGAATGTGGAGACCCAGGACAGCTTGAATGATCCCTTGATACTCTAACAGATACAATAATGAATACCACAACAAGCACCAGGGGCAAGGACATGCATATGACTAATACCGCCCCACACCATGGCTTTGACCTCTTCATCTGTAAATGAGTGCAGCAGCTAGAAGAAGGTAACAGTGGTAATCTGTGTCAAAGCACAAATTTCAGTATAAACAACACACCAGTGCGACAAATCCCACTCTGCACTGAAGCCTCCACAATTGACTTACACAAGGGATTTATACCATGATGAAGCTGCAGTAGGAGGGAATGATCATTAGTGCCTAGGTAGATCCCCTAATACACTCTATTCTATCCATCCCTCCCACTAAGTCAGTCCCACAGGACTGGATCAGTCACGTCAGAAATATTCCAAGAACACTGACCTGGTAGAAGCAGCAGAATGATCGGGAATGCCACTGCCTTTCTGACCAAAAGTCTGGTTATTCTCCTACATAACCTGGAGTTTAATCGGACTCCACAATCAATCTCCCTTAGTTCTATACAAGAAGCAAACATCTCGTCCTTCCCCCAGACACTGTGGTCTCACCCCCTCAGAAGTACAACATTACATATTTAAACAATTAATTCAATTCAGTTACCTCAATAGTGTGAACAGGACAGGTTCCATCATAACTTCTGAGGTATCCCTCTCTTAGAAGAGGCAACTCTCATGAAAAGGATATACTGAGTTAAACTAAACACCACCTTAGTTAGAGGTGGGAAAAAGGGGAAAACCTTTTTTTTAAATAACCCTCACCCACTCTAGTTGTGGCAAGCTTCATCATCGGGTTCACCCTGACTCCTAAAGGTCAGGGTGGGCTCGACCATCTTCCAGGACGCTCTTAGAATAATGCTGTGCAGGAGGATATTTTAAAAATATAGAAAATTCCTCATCCAGCCCCAGGGTATCCCTTTATTAACAGGGAGGATGGGAAAGATTAACAATGATATATGTGGGCAATTAAAGATATTGTGGTCATATGACCCTATTAAAATACCAACATGTTGCTGTTTTACACTAATGGCCTAAGAAGGTCCAGGGCATTCACTAGGGTGGAATTGTTTTATTACTCCCCCAGTGATGCACTCTTGTTTCTTATGTGGATAAAATGTGGCATGCATACAAAGATATTTGCATGCAATGACTGTGCTGTACTTTTTGGAAGTACCTGAAAAACAAACAACATATGGCGCAGATAATTAGTGCCAAAAATATGTGTTTGTAAAAGCTGTGCTCTTGACCCCCTAATTAGAGGTGCCTTCCATAATGCAAATGATGACTAGTGCGCTATACAAATTCAGGATGTCGCACTCATTTTAATTTAGTATCTCACATTACACCGACTTTGCTTATCATTCTCATTTGATGCTGCTTCGTGGTGCTGTTGCTCTGTGTCTGAAATTCAGACAAATCAGTTTAAATATCAACCCTGATATTCAACATACACCTGGTTTTAACCACCATTCATTCAATTATCGCAATATATAGGGGCAGATTTAAGAAAAGTGGCACTGCACCTAGTGCAGTGCCAGTTGCCTTGTGCCACTTAGCGCTACCCCTACCACCACCATGTGTGCACCGTATTTAAAATACAGAGCACCATGGCACAGGGATGGGGGGAGGGGGGATAGCATCATTTTTTTACGCTATTGATGTACTCTGCAGGAGTAGTACCAATATTTTGATGCTACTCCTGCAGAGTACATAGGGGCCCATTATAAATAATGGAAGGCCGTTTTAACACCTGCTCTGAGCAGGCGTTAAAATTGCTGAAAAAAATGACCCAAGGAAATCTCTTAGATTTCCTTGCGCCATTATTTTGGCTCCCATAATGAGGGAATGCCCCCTCGCGTGCATGCATTGCACCACTTTATAAATATGGAGCGGGGAAAATGCCACTTTAGAGCCACCTTAGTGTAAAAAAAAGTACACTGTTGCGGCACTAAGTTGGTGCTAGGGGCTCTTAAATCTTCCCATAGATTGGTTTTTAAGAACTCTTGTCATGAACACAAGATCCTATATCAAGGACCCAAAACACCTCCTTAACTTGTTGAAAGAGGCAGAATTAATGAAGTACAGAAGTAATACTTTGGTTTGATGTTGAGGACCTTTATACAAGCATCCTGCAAGAGGAGTCATCACTGATCTACTGTTGTCCCAAGAATGGAAGTGGACAGCCCCAGTCCTTAGGATCATGAGCTTGGCTAAATTGGCACTGAGAGAAAAATCTCTTCTCTTTTGAAGATCAGACCTATTTACAGTGCCACAGTACATCCATGTGCAGCACCTTTGGGTTGAGCATAGTATGTATGTGGGGTGGTTTGAGGAAGAAAACATCTGGACAAACAACCCTTTCAGTTATGACATCTGCTTACGGCGATGATACATTGATGATATCCTGATCATCTGGCATGGCGCTGAAATGACCATCAAACCATTCATGACATGGCTCAACAGCAGAAATCCTTATTTGAGATTCACTAGGATAACAAATGAGAACTTAGTGTCATTTCTTGAAATACCATTACAGCTATGAGTGGAAGACTCACCACCTTCCTGTATAAAAAGCCCACAGACCAAAACAGCCTCCTACACTTGAACAGCGCACATCCCTGAGCACTTAGAGAAAATCCGCCTATGAGACAATTCCTGCGGATTAGGAGAAATGGAGCTGGTACGTGGGATTTTAAACAAGATGCTGAGACACTCACTACTAAGCTCAGAGAGAAAGCCTATCCCAAAAGGATCATTAATAGAGCTCAGAAACAGGCAAACAATATCCCAAGGGAGTCCCTTCTTGATACTACCACTAAACAGGAGGAGGACACCCTAATCTTTGTCAGCACCTATCCCTCCTCGTCCAACGATATCAGGAAGATGGTCAAGAGACATTGATGGATACTTACATCCAGCCAGCTGCCTTATCCAAAACTTATGTTTTCATTCAGACGAAACAGTATCAGGGACAGACTGGTCCACAGCAATATATGCAAAGGGCCATGGAAAAACAAACAATGTTGTGGGACCTTACCCCAGGGTCAGGGCACTACCCATGTGGTAATTGTTCTGTGTGCCCCCTTACTGAACACTCAAAAACACTAGATCTGGGATTGGCGTCAGTGTGGGTACAAAGAACCCACACCAATTGCAGTAGCAACAATGTGATTTACATCATCACATGCTCTTGTGACCTCTGATACATTGGGATGGCCACCAGGAAAATGAGAATCAGGATCAGTGAGCACAGAAGTACTGTGAGTATAGGAGACCATCTACTAAACTCAGTGTACACTTCTTGGAGAAAAATCATACAGACAAAGATCAGAAATGGTCAATCATTAAAAACCTCTCTCCTAGAGGTGCCATTACCAACAAACCTTTAGAGACGGAGCAGATATGGGTCTATGAACTCTGAATGAACAAAGAAGAACTCAACGATGACATACCATGGGAACAACTGAACCTTCGCTAATCCTTCCTTTTTTAGCATTACAATCCGACAATAGAAATAAGTCTCCATTCCAGCAGCTTACCACACCATAAATAGTGTTTCATTGAGTAATGTTTCTTAAGGCCACACCGGTAACTTATTTAACACACTTCACATAATCAAGAAGGTTGTACTGGCAAATCTCATCTCTGTGCCCCAGTTTGAGACCTCTGAGTATATATATAAAAAATGACAGGCACCCTTGGGGGCGCGTGCACTTGACTGACCATACAGACTGTTCAACTAAGCAGCTCTTGCCGTGGTTTTCCTGTACTTTTTGCTTCTGACTTTCTGTTTTTAGACCCTGTGCTGCAATTCGTTTTGGCTGGTTTTTATACTCCGGGTACTCTACCGCTGCTAACCAGTGCTAAAGTGCAAGTGTTCTCTCTCTAAATTTTATAGGTGATTGGTTATCCATGATTGGCATATTTTATTGTAAACCTAATGCTACTAGTGGGCCTGCAGCACTGATTGTGCCACCCAATGCCATTGGGAGCATATAGAGATATTGAGTTTGGGGTCTCTGAGCTCACTATTTAAAAATACATCTTTTGATAGAGTTGATTTTTAGAATGTCGGTTTGAAAATGCCACTTTACGAAAGTTGCAAAAACAGCAGAAGATGGACGAAATGCAGAACAAATCAAACATTCACCCTCTGTTACAGATCTGCATTTAATCCATCAGTTTTTGTTGCTTGCCATGTCATTCCAGTTTGGACCCAGCCATATGCAAACCAGTCTTGACCTTGTTCCCCATGGAAACAGTCCAGCACAATCTGCCAGGCCAGGACCCCCCTTGACCGGAAGCAAGCATCCTGGGACCATTTTCAGGATATCACTCTTCATCCGCCAAGCTAGCTTTACCTGCTACACAGCAAAACCCTCTGTCCTTGAAGACCCCACACTATACCAACATCGACTAGGTATGTGAGACTGCATGGAATGTACATCAATTCCCCCAAAGTCTTGCATATCATATTTAAAACCACAGACCAACCCCTCATATATGATCACCTACCTCCATCTCTCCACAGTTTCTACAAGCATAATTAAATTGTAGATAACACCAAAGAGGGAAAAGAGGAGCCACTTCTCATCTGTTCTCCCAGATACTGACACTAGCATAAACAAAATAGGACAAGGAAGTGAGACAAATACCTCATAAAACTCAAGGTTCTGCCCTAGTTGGAAAACACGTTGGATTCTTTAAAACAAATGCCCTCACTCTCTCATTGTGGCATGCTTTATCATCGTGCTATAGCTTCAACATCCCTGCAATAGTCAACATCTGGGATGGAGCAAACAAGGGAGTGGTTTAGACAATACATAAACATAAACCTAGGAATCTTCTCCACAGAACATATATACGTTAAAATGATCTATCAGGTACCCTAATCATATTTATTCATGGGTCCCCTGGATAGGGATAAAAACCTTCTCTTACGGTGGAGACGGTGGGGAATTATCACCCATTCACCCCATCATCTGATATTGTGTCAACATGTTTCGGCCTTTTCACTGTCCCCCTATAGGTCTGACGGCCTTCATCAGGACATTAGATCTCTCTAACATCACTCCATACCTGATTTTGTAGTTTATGTGGCCAAAGAATATGTTGGATTCAATAGTCCCTTACCAGTACACACACACACACACACACGTAGTACCTAAAAAAAGAGGAATGAACAAATAAATATGTACAAACATACAGAACCAATGTGTTTTCACTCATATGTAATGTGCCCCTACATGGCAATCTCATCACTTCATCATAGGCATTAGACCAGGAGAATCCTTCATCCAGATTCTCCTCTGTCCATTACTCATCAACTCCATTGTGACCAACAGCCTATCACCGCAGCATATCGCCCAGTCAAAATCAGTAAGAAAATCATTCTGTCAGTGGTGGCTTACTGAGTTTAATAGCCCCTGTCTCTAAAACTGGAGTCCCGGAGGGAGCACCTCCCCATAGTCACACACTATTGTAAAGATCAAAAGACATTGTTTGCATAGCATTGTCATAAAAGTATTTGTTTCTTCTTTGCAATGTGATATGCACTTTTCCCCCAGAAATCCAGACTAAGAATTCAAACAGTTAATGTATTATCTACCGGATGCCTGGTCACATGTTTAATATATATCATGCGTATCGCTTATAATCACCTCTGTCAATCCCTCGACTGCCAGTTCCTTCCATTTCTTATCAGATTCCCCCACACTATATCAACATCCACAAACCGTGTGAAACCGCATGGAATTTGCATCAAATTCTTCCCAGATTTTTGCATGTCACATTTAAAACCATAGCCCAGCACCTCACATATGACTACCAACCTCCATCTCTCCACAATTTCTTCAAGCATAATGAAGTTCTAGATTATACACATTACCTTTAGCCAAACATAGCTTTGATCCAGGAGACACACCTTTCTGATTTAGAAGGCCAAAACTGACAAATAATTGGGTGGGGCGGGAGTACCATGCCAGCAATGTTTTACCCGGAGAGACCAATACCTCCTCCTCAAAGGTCTTTCACAAAGGGAGGTAGCCATCACTTCATCAAAATGTTTGCTGATGGGAATCCTCAAAGTATAGAGGGACCCACAGGGTCACTACATTTTAATTAGAGCCTCCATCATAAACAAATACTTCTCATAGGATCCAATTATGCCCCAATATATACTAAGTGGAATACACTTCAAGCAATTTCTAGAATCCTACACAACAATCTAAAATCAAGATGATTCTTGGGAGAATAGTGAAACATAGCCCTCAACCAATTGTTGGATAAGCCTGATTATCCATTGACATGACCTAGCATAGATGGGGCCTAGTAAGAGACCGCATGAGTGATTTTTCCCTAGTTGACCCCTGGCAAATCCAACACTCCATTGAAAGGACTACACCTTTGTATAATTTGTAAGTGGCACACAGACACATATTGATATTTGTCTGACCCTCACCTCACTCCTGGGCCAATTCTTTGACACCGACATTACGCCTGCTGTTTGTTTTTACCATGACGGCATACAAATATGGTTAGATGTGGGAGGGCTATCCTCTAACTCTTCCTTGACATGATGGGACAGTGAGCTACTTAAGAGTCCTGTGGGCAGTAGACAAGTCCTCAATTTGGGAGAAATCATGTATGTCAGAGCCCGTAGAAAACGGGAAGAAGTGAGGGAGAAGACCACCCTCGAAAAGGAGGTGGAGGCAGCTTACTATTCCTCCCACCACTCAGATCACACATTAAAACCACAGCTTGAGACAAAACACAATTGTAATATGCTTTATACAGAGAGAGCAGAAAACATTCTGTTTTGCCTCAAGCAGAGACATTATGAACAGGGCAGGAGGGCTAGGAGTCTACTGGCATGCAATTACAACAACAGGGGAGCAATCTTAAAGTCCTGTTGGTCCTGGTTCCCAGCTGTGCCATCTTGAACATTCCACTGACATATTAGACACCTTCAGGGATTAGTACAGATCACGCTACTCTTCTGACAACACAGATACACAAGCAGAAACAGATGAAATATTATCAAACTATCAAATTCTGACATTGTCTCCTGAACAGAGACAAAGGCCCTCATTACGAGTTTGGCTATGACAGGTCCACCATGCCGGCGCTGGCGATCTGACCACCAACAGGCTGGCAGTGCAGACCGCTATATTACAACCGCAGCGGTGAACAGGCCAGAACACACCCAGTTCACCGCCTGTACCGCCAGTGTGGGCCAACCGGCTACAACAGTGGATGCCATCCACAGGGCGGTGGAAAGGACCTTACTGCCCACCATATTACGGCTCAGCACACCGCCACGATTTCTGGGGCGGGCCGACCACCACCCAAAGCCTGGTGGAAAGGAACAGTATATAAGGAAACACTCACCGTAGGGACACAGAGGAGGCCGCCAATGACACTGAGCGCGAACTAGAGATTTTCCCAATGCTAGTACTTGCAATCCACCTTCAGGACGACAACGGTGAGTACCCTGCCTACCATGCAAGGGAGGGAAAGGGACAATTACACACTCACATGCCACACACACAACCAACACCGACTGCCACACCCCCACATGCACAGTAACACCCTTACCCATACACACACACACATACAAACGCACACTCATACACACACACAACCAGAACACACACCACGCCCAACACACGTCACTCACACACCAAGCAATACCACATGTAAACACGCCGCAACACTCATACCCAGCCACACACAAACTGATCACAAAACCACAGCTGCCACAGACATCAGGTAGAAGACAGGCATACCAGGCACACATACAGCGCACAACTACAAGGGTCATCCACACTGGTACCATACCATTACGCCACTGTCCATACCACTCACTCTACCCACACAATGCACAACAACTGAACACACATCACAATCAATCGCCCACACACACCATCCATACCAACTCCCAAACCCACCCCCACACGTACACCATTGCACACACAAATACAGACAGGGGCAAAGCTGGGAACAGAAGTGATGTTGCCACACAATCACAGTACACATGCACAGATGAGGAAAACGATCCACATACCTGTGTAAACAAGGCAGCCATAGTCAAACACAGGACAATGTAATCAGATTGCACTAACTGGGCAGGTTGGGTGGATATATTAACAAGAAAAGGGGAAACAGCAACTATGTACAAAGATGCCCATTGGGCAGTTCATAGGTCCATGTCCATGTGGCACAACAGTGCCAACAAGACTCCTAACACAACTATGGTCTCCACAGGGCAGGGACATCAATTGGGCAGGCACCTCAGGGCTCAGGGGGAGGGGTTGGTGGTGGGGACTCAGGTTAGGAAGGAGGGGCTTGGGCTTGGGGGGGCTTGGCATTAGCTTTGGATGGAGGGGGAGTGGGTTTAGACTGGTGGGTAGGAGCGGGATCAGGCCTCTTCACCAGTTTCTTCTTGGAGGGGGAAAGGACAGGGGAACCAGAAGGAAGGTCTAGAGAGGATTGTGATGCGGAGGAACTGGGTTTGGGGAGGCTACAGGAACGCACAGGGACAAGATGGGGTGGGCCAGGAGGTTCGAACAGGTCAATCCCAGAAAGGAACAGTTTTTTAGGAGCATGTGGAGGGGCTGTGGAAACAGGCATGGGAGTGGATGTAGAGGGAGTGGTCGTAGGATGTGTAGGTGTGCTGGATGTGGATGCAGGTGGGTCCTCAGTCTGCTTGTGTGTGGTGGATGAACGTTGGGTTCCTGAGTGGGGGTGTTAATGTGTTTTGGGAAGAGCAGGAGAGAAAGGGTGGGAGAAGACAAACAGGTGGTGTGAATGGATGTTGTGATGGTGTCTCCAGGTCTGGTGTGTGTGCTGCAGGTGTCTGTTATGGTTGTTGTGGTGAGCGCGGGTGTGGTGTCTGGGGTGCATGTCTGGGTGACTGCTGTAGTGGTGATTGTGTAAATGGGGGCAGGATGTGGGAGTCAGGATGCAGTGCTTGCGGGTGTGTGTGGTGAGATCACTGTAAAGGAGGACAGGGTGGCGGAGACAGTGGAGGACGTGGCTGTTGTCGTGTTTTCATCTGTCTGTTGAGTGTGTGCATGGCTGTGGTGTGACTTGTGGTGCCTGTGTGTGTCCTTGTGTGCCTTGTGTGTTGTTCTGTGTGCATGTTGTTTGCCTTGTGTGCTTGGGATGGGTGAGGAGAGAGGGATGCTGGATGGGGCACAGGTGGTTGAAGAGGGGAAGGAGGTACTAGGGATACTGGCTGCTGTCGAAGAGGAGGCCAGAGCCCGAAACGATCTCAAGAGGCCAGACAAGGCACCGTGAATGCCTTCGAGGTAGGCATTGGTTTGCTGCATCTAGAATGCCAGCCTGTGGATGGCATTCACAATGGTTGTCTGTCCCACAGAGATGGTTCTCAGGAGGTCAATAGCCTTCTCACTGAGGGCAGGAGGGCTGACTGGGGCAGGGGCTGAGTTGCCTGTGATGAAGGAGAAGCCCACCATCCTTGGTGAGTCGGCACAGGCAACTCAGTGGGGAGCTACTGGGAGGGCGGTGCTGGTAGGAGGGTGGTCCCAGAGGGGTCCACCACCACCAGGGAGCTGCCATCGGAGGAGGAATCAGAGTATGATGTTGCAGTGGTAGTAGGCTCCCCTGTGGTGCTCCCCTGCCCTCCAACCCACTGGTTCCCTCGGCATCGGTAGACTGTGCCTCCTGGGTCCCGTGGGCTGCAACATCCCCACTCGCTGGTGCCTCTGATTCTTCGCCTGATGATGCTGAAGGACACAAGAAAACAGAGAGGGAAGGGGGAGACAAAGAAAGGTATGCAGGCTGTGAGTAACTCAAGTATGATGCAGGAAGGCACACATGCAGTACATTTCAGTCTAAGACCTCACCTTTCAATAGCCTTTGCACTACGGGAACGTACCACTGATAGGGATTACACCTGCCTCTTTGGAGTACACTACACTGACAGTGATGCCCTACAGATTCACTATACATGTCCTGCAATTCCAAATGAGGAATCCACTCAATGCTCAGATGTTTTGAGTACCACTATGTCACTTTGCAAGACAACAGGAACACTACCTGACTGACTGTTCTACCCAATTCTCACCTTACCTGGGTGCACATGCCACCTACACAGCAAAGTAGCGAAACCCGGTCAAGAAACTGAACACCTGCATCCCCTGACATGTATGAGTCACTGTAACATCATCCTTTCTTCACATTACATTATAGTACAGTTGGCAATGCAGGACAGTGTGAGAACTTACCCCCTTGTGGCTGCTGTGGTGTTTTTAAGCACCCATCTAACGCTGGGTTGGCCACGCCAGTATGCAGGCCTTTAGGGAGGTCAGGGTCCGATGTGCACCCCTCCCTCATTTGTGGGATGTCCCCAGCTGGGCCTCTGCGGTTTTCCAGGCCCAGTGTCTCAGGTCCTCCCACCGTTTCCTGCAGTCGGTGCTCCGCCGGCTATAGACCCCAGGGTCCGCTGTCCTTGGCAATGGCTCTCCATAACCCCTTCTTCTGATGGGCGCTGACCTGCGTGGGAGACACATAGGAAAACACATTTATGTAGTCTTACCACACGCATGCTGACATAGGGTGCAATCGTACTGACAGTAGTCCACCATACATTCCATCATCTTCCTATTCAGATTGATGGCCTATACCACTACTCCTGTACTCTTGGTAATCCTACATACACACACACATGCACCCAAAGCAAATGCACTCACGGCTAGGACACTGTTAATCCACTCACCTGCTCCTATGGTCGCCCATACAACTTTGCATACAGGGTTAGGACCCCGTCGACAAGATTGGTCAGCTCCTCCTGGTTGAAGGCTGTAACCCTTTTCCCTTTTGCACATGCCTTCTTTGCAACCAGATGCAGGACACAGCAGCACACGCAGTGGAGTGGGGGTCCTGTTGAGTGCAGGAGTAAAGTGGCAAAGGGAAATCAAAATGGTGGTGACAACCCCGGCCGTACGTACCGTCACCGCCGGTGGCAATCATGATTGGCCCCTGTTCCCCATAGACACCAATGTTAACCAATAAGGAATTGCAAGGTGGTGCAGACCCCCCTAACAGCATGACGACTAATGCCAGTGGAGTCATGTCACTTCCATCTGTCCTCTGCATGTAGGATAGGTGACTACCATTTGAAGTGCAAAATGTGTTAGAGTTCAATCTCTACTTGCCTTCCATGCTGTCAAACTAGACTGCAAATGTTAGGTGCATCAGTCATGCACAACTATACATGCCGTATGTGATGTGTGGCAGTAGTTGGATGCAAATGTAGGTTAAATACCACTGTGATCGCTCTTCGATCGTCACAATGTAAGCTGTATACAATGCTTCCATGATTGGAAGGCTACGTTAATGCAGTTGTGTGTGCGTAGACATCATTCGGAATATGTTGTTATGGTGCGTATGTGTGTTGGCCCTCCTTAGTTACCGACCCATGTGGAGACTGAGGAATGCACCAGTGTACCAGACCCTAGTTGACCTGGCAACCAGGGAGGAATGACACATTTTACTGACCTACCATCTGAACCAGATGACTATACGTGAACTGTGTGCCCAACTGGAGTTAGATCTACAGCCAGCTCTACGTAATCCCTATGCTATTCCCCCTACTGTGCAGGTACTATTTGTGCCTCATTTTTTGGCAACTGGGTCATTTCAGGCAACAGTGGGTTTGGCCGCAGGTGCATCACAGCCAATGTTAAGTAACATCTTAAGGGATGTCGTGACTGCTTTGCTGAGACACCTCCACAGCTACATGAAATTTGCACAAACTGCTGACTGGCCCACTGTGAAATCTAATTTCTATGCCATTGCGCACATTCCTCATGTGATTAAGGCCATAGATGGCATCCATTGTCCCTTCATTCCTCACAGGGTAAATGAACAAGTGTACAGGAATAGGAAAAATTATCACTCCATTAATGTACAGGTGGTGTGTCTTGCAGACCAGTACATGTCCCACATTCCCTGGATCAGTGCATGACTCTAACATTTTGAGAAACAGCAGTGTCCTGATGGCACAGCTACAAAGAGAGAGAGCCTGGCTTGTTGGTGAGTGAGATGTGAGAGTGCAGTAGCTAGCAACCTGCCTTTCCTACTCTTTACCCTCTACACAATGGTGATATGTGCTATGTGTACCCACTCTTCCCAGGTGATTCTGGCTATCCTAGCCTGTCCTGGCTGGTGACACCAGTGAGATATCCCAGAACAGGGGGTTGACAATCGTTACAATGAGGCACATGGCGGGACAAGAAGAGTCATTGAGAGGACCTGTGGCCTATTGAAGGCAAGATTGCAGATGTCAGGCGGATCCCTGTGCTGCTCCCTAAATAAGGTTTGCCAGATCATTGTGGCCTGCTGTATGCTGCCCAATTTGGCACTAAGACATGTACCTCTACTGTAAGAGGAGGAACAACCTGATCAACCGGTGGAAGCTGAGGGGACAGAGGACAGCGACGAAGAAGGGGAGGAGGATGACGTGAACTCCAGAACTCAGCAAATTCAGCTGTACTTCCAATGAGCTGAAAGTACATTTTGCCTAATATATCCCACAACATTGCCTACGTAGATTTGTGTACAATTGACAGATTGTACAACCAGTGCTGGAGACACAGCTGTGTGTGTGTGGTGCAATGTGTATACTGTCACATACCCCTTACTGCTCCATGTGTTTGAGGACTCCCAAAGGTAGTTCACACACAGAACATTTGTTTTCCTGAATGTGTTTCCTGCCTTCACATGTATTGCCTGTTTAGACATGCTGCATGGATGGAGGGTGTGGGCCAGTTTTCCTGACAGTATTTGTCTCTCAACATCTCCTCACTACTTGCACATCAACCTATTGTCCCTCACAATGTGGGTTGGAGGTAATCTCAGTTGATGTAGATGGCCCTACAGTTGTACTAATGTGCAAAGCTGCATTTTGGAATTACTTACTGGTGTGTAGTGCAGCTGACATATGGTAACACTGGTCAGTCAAGAAGTGACAGTACTCTGACAATGATGTAAAACTTTGGACACAAAACAGGTACATGTGTCATGAAACAAACTGTACCTAAATGTGTGCTACATATCTGTTCCTCACAGGTCTTTCTATGGTGGGATTCACTTTGCCATTCATTGTACATGGAGGATTTGGATATTCCTGGTGCAAGTGTTAGAAACCCATTTCACAGATTTGCAAACTATCAGGCTAGCCAATTTTAGGTACTGTTTCAACATTTTACATTGACAAAGTTGTTCATTGCATGGATGCATAGTGAGTAAATGATGAAATAGTCAGTTAGGTGTTCACAGCTGTTGGGAGCATAGGTTCAGAGTCCATAAGGCCATTGAAAAATGGAGTAATGACAGTAAAAAGTCAACAAGGTGTGTCAGTGGCACACAAGGGAGACTGTTCAGGAGACAATCACTTCCCAGCAGTGGGTTTGGTCTTGGCTACAGTTTCTGAGGGATATCTGGCTCGCTGGCCACATTTGCAAGGGGGTTCATGAGCTACAGAAGAAAGGGTGCTGGTGTCCTGTGAGCCCCCTGGCAGGGCCACCAGTCCACTACCAGCAGCAGATGTGGAGGGCTGGGTTGTCTCGCGGCTTGTGTAAGGGGTCTGCATGCGGGTGGAAATCTTACAGAGGACTGCTGTCATGTCCTGCAGTAGCCCGTAGATGGAGGCCATGGTGGCATTGTGGGACTGCCATTGCTCCATTGCCTCCTGATGATGTTCACTCTGCAGCCTCTGAATCTCCTGCATAGTGGGCAGGATCTGGCCCATCCTGTCCTGAGAGTGGTGGTATGCTGCTAGGACTTGGGAAATGGCCTCCTGGCCAGTCACTTCCCTGGTTCGCCCCCCCTTGGCCCACAGATGCCCTCCCACTGGACCGGGCCTGTTGTGCCTGTGACCCCCATCACATTGTGCCCACTCCCACTTGCACCAGGACCTTCATCATCTTGCTTGGTGATGGGTGGTGACTCCGAACCCTGTACAAGTGAGCACAGAGTAGCTGAGCCAGGGACACTGGTTTGGGGACATTGTACTCCAGCTGTAGGTGGTGGCTGAGTGGTGGAGCTCTGTCTGGTAGGCTGGGTGGGGCTTCTGGAGGGTGACCGACCAGAGGTTTCCAATGGGCCAGGGTGGTCATCCAGATCCAGACATCCCGCTAGACTGTAATCACTGGGGCCTTCTTCTGCTGGGGTACTGGCACTTCCTGGTACCTCCTGGTAGCTGCCATGAGCAGTAGTAGCTGTGAAATAGAAATACATTTTATTGTTTGTCCTGCGAGGTGTTTGACTGTATGTCAGCTGGGTGGCAGTAGTGTTCAAAAGCTTCAGAGGATATGGCATTGACAGTCAGTTAGTTGTCAATGGTGGACATTTCACATGTATATTGCTTCACACATTAGCAGTGACATGTGTTTCCTTCTGTTTATGTTCTCTGTCCTGTCATTCCATGTCCCTGTCAGCATCTGACACCTGTTTCTTGTGCTTACATCCCAATACATCTGCATGCAGGACTCCCTTTGGAATGGGTGCAGTGCATAGTTATTAGTGGGATGGGTGATGCATTGTGGGATTTGTAGTGTTTCAAGCATTACATGCAGAGACTGGTAGTTGTTTGCCCATTGTTTGGGTAGGTGTTAGTGGGGTGCATGTGCATTCAGGGGATGGGTGAGGGTGGTTGATGGGGTGGGATGGATATGGGATAGGATGTTTTGGGTTAGTTATAAGGGGGGGAAACATGAATTTCAGGTGCAGGTGGTGGGAGGGGCATGTCGGTGACCAGAGTCCAATCCTCCAGTAACTCCAGTGAGACCCTCCGGATGCAGGATAGCCAAGACCTTCTCCTCCCACTCGATCAACTTGAGGGAGGTGGTGGGACCAGTCTTCTGGATGGCAAGCTGGTGTTGTGATGCCATGGAACGTACCTTCACCTGCAGGTCGTTCCACTTCTTTCTGATGTCCCTTGTTTCTGGATGGCATTCCACTGCATTCAGCTTGTCAGTGAAACGGGAGCTCTTAGGGGGTGCCATAGTGAGTTATGTGGGGAGATGTGTCCTGTGATGTGGTTGTGTTGTTTGGGGAAGTGGCGTGTGTGAGTGAGCTAGTGACAGGAGTGGAGATATTTGAAGGTGCTGTTGTGGGACACATATTTGTGTATTTGTGAGTTGTATGAGGTGTGTGGGGTGTGCAAAAGTGTGTCTTGAGTTTGTGGTGTCTCTTTCCAGTTGGCCGGGAGTTGTGTGGCAGCAGGTAGTAGCTAGGGATTGTGGGTGTGTGTTTTATAGTGGTGTGTGTGGGTGTGTTCAATGCTGTTGTTGGTGAGTCAATTTTATGTCCGCGACAGTCCGTATCACCAATGACGTACCGCCTTTGCAAAACCGCTGTGCTGATTTGTGAGTCATAATTGGGAGGGTGGTTTATTCTTGCCGTGGCGGTAGTGGTTTCAGAGCCACCTGTTTCCCACCCACATTCAGGCTGACGGGGTTAGATACCTGGCTATTTTCTGGCGGTTTTTAATTTTGGAGTCATAATACGGCGGTTAGTTTACCTTGTCCACGGTGGTCTTTTGCCAGCAGTAAGCACGGCGGTTGGTGGTAATTACCACCAAACTCGTAATGAGGGCCAAAGTCTTGAAAAGGACATGATGGAGGAGGAAATCAAACCTGTATATATATTGCCTCCCATATAATAAGGCCCCCAGGTCTAGTGCCTGGGAGTATGTTATAAGATACACAAAGACCCCACTGCTACATTGAGTCTTTAGAGAGGATGGGGTTGACGTTACCACACTGAAGGATGCGAACAGCTCTAAAATAGCACTACTCCTTAACCAGGCAGGAATCTATTGCGATGTGTTAGCTGCAGGTGAATGTCACTGCTTAATGGATTTTGTCTAATACCACATCTCTGTATCCCATCATCATTTTCTGGTGCATGTTGTGTGGCAGGTCCAAGCAGGCCAGGATGAAAAACTTGGCATAAAAAAGCGTTTGTTTGTGATGAGTGGAAGAACTTTTCTGTTTCATATTGTATGTGGGATGGGCTTTGGCTGGGTATTCATCTCCATAGTTTGAAAACGATACAAACACTCCACCACTAGGGTTACGTATAATGTTCGTACCTTCCCCATCTTCATTGTTAAAAAGGGTACCAGGTAGGGATATCCACTATAACCGTATCTTTGCATCGTGACATTGGACCCTTCGGAGATGGTTATCAGGAAAGCACCAGATATCCAGGGAAAACCTGTGCCAGGGGAAACGCACAAAGCGTTGCTCAATGCAGAAAACATACTGGTGACACTGCCAGACCCCACTTCCTCATTGAAAGCCCTTATAGATCTGATCTCTTGCTTCTCTCTTTTGACCAGTTACAAGATTAACAGGGATAAGTGTGAAGCACTGCCATTGACAAGACATACCATAATAGCAGCCTTGGGCGGACAGACATTTTGATGGTAGGCAGATAAATTGAGAAACGTCACACCAGGGCTGAAAGACATGAATGAGCCCAAGATCACCCCACTACTGACGAAAATCCAGTCGGATTTCAGTAGAAAGTCTAGCTTAAAGTCTTTAGGGCATATTTACACTCTGCATGTGCTGGATTTGCGTCATTTTTTTTACGCAAATGCGGCACAAAACCAATACCATATTTATACTTTGACGCCAGAGCCCGCAAACGTCACAGTTTCGCAGTGTGCGTCATTTTCTGGATGGGTGAAACTGCCTTGCGTTAATGACATGCAAGGTAGGCGTTCCCATCCAAAAAATGACTTAAACACCTGTGCGCCATATTTATCCAACTGGGAAAAAATGGTGCACGGGTAGAAGGCAGAGCTGGAGAATGACGTAAATCCTGATTTGCGTCAAAAATTTACGTCTGGGTCAGGGCAGGCGTGAAGGGACCTGTGGGCTCTTTTCCATGGTGGGAGACCATGGAAGCAGTCCACAGGTGCCCTTCCCTCACCCAGGGACACCCCCTGCAACCCTAGCCCACCCTTGGAAGACACCCATGGATGGGGGGACCCATCCATGGTGAGTGCAGGTAAGTATTTTTATTTATTTATTTTAAGTGGCATTGGGGGGCCTAACTTGCCCCCCCCCCACATGCCACTGTGCCTAATGGCCATGCTCAGGGGACAGAAGTCCCCTGGGCATGGCAGTTGGGCAGGGGGGCATGACTCCTGTCTTTGCTAAGACAGGAGTCATTTCCATGGGGGTTGTGAGTCAAAACATTATGCTTGTCAGGTTAGAGTCATTTGTTTTCAGTCTAACCTGACTTGCACCATTCTTTGATGCACAACCCCCAGTCTTCCCTACGCCTCCGCTGCCCGGTTAGAGTAATTTATTTTGACGCTAACCAGGCCGCAGCGCCGGATATCGTAATTTCTTAAATATGATGCCCGGCTGGCGCGTTGGATTGGCGGTAGCCGGCGTTAAACTTTTGGACGCAAACCTGCGCTGGCGCCGGATTGCATCAAAAAGTATAAATATGGGCCTTAGTCTTTAGTTGTGGGTAAAATCACAACAGATCAAAATGAACTTAATGCCAAAATGCACTTATCTTTTTTTCATGATACCACTATGCATTGCACCCCACTTGATGCCAGCTGTAGGCAAATCTCTAAAAACATTCCACTGGGGTGGTCGGAAACCTAACCCCAAAATGAATAAATTACATGCAACCATGGAGAACTGGGGGTTGAGCTGTCCTCGTACTCATACATACCGGCTAGCCTCAAATCTTGCTCACATCAGCTATATCCTCCATGCTTCACTTTATATACCAACCTGGTTCAGAATGGATAATGCTCTCCTAGGTTAGATAGAAGGTGTTAGGATGCTATCCATAGGGGACCCCAATAGCACATGGCAGAGGGCCCAAAAAACTAATGGGAGAACATGCACACCTTCATGACCTTGTCCAAGTATGGTGCAATGCCTTGATCAGAATAGAAAACAAATAACCAATGTGGAGGGAGATGGTAACCAGAGCTATTCTTACCATTGCAGCGCTCCTCCAAGAACACATACTAACATTTGCAGAAACCCAGACACAATTTAACCTGCAGCCCCATCACTTCTGCCACTATCACTGCCTAACCCGATTCATTAGCCACACCATACACCCCACCCCCACATGCTCACGCACTAAAACAATCTGCCATTCTGGAATACTTAGAGAAATGCTGTACCTACGAGGGGGACCTCAGGCCTATACCAGATCATGATTTACCCTCAATTCTCCAACCCAATTTCCCTCTCCCTGAAACTGGTGGACAACGACATTGCAAGTACCTAACTTTGATGAAGACTAAGTTGATCTCATGGACTCCCATGACAAGCCACTGTGGAAAGTCCTGCATGAAGTCCTGCATAAATGACATTGGTCCCTCAAGAAACTGAGCTTGACTAAAATCCGACCCCAGGTTGGTGATGTGGCTCCCATGAGGGGGACCTTGTACGCGTACACTGGGAGTGCCTACTATTGCCCCCTTTGAAATGCAAATAGAAACAGCACTCAGTCATTGAACTTGAGAGGCCGCCTGATTGTACAGACTGTCCCATTGCATGACTTTGACCAATATCCTGAAATCTCCTTTCAACAGAAAGGCTGCTGTGCAACAAAACTCTCCACAGTGGAGATATTTACACTTAGGCTTATATTTATACTTTTTTTGCACCACATTTGTGTCATTTTTTGACGCAAAAGCTGTGCAAACTTACAAAATATAATTGCATTATGTAACTTTGTGCCTCTTTTGTGTCAAAAAATGACACAAATGCGGTACAAAAAAAGTACAAATATGGGTCTTAGACTATGAAGAATGTGTGGCTGACGTAGAAACAAACCTGCATACAATAAGGGCCAGATGTAGCAAACGTTTGCGAGTCGCAAATGGCCCGAATCGCTATTTGCGACTCTGCAAAATCGGAAATGGGATGCAAAAATCCCATTTCCGACTCGCAAAAAGCGATGCAAGCCGTTACCGACTCGCTAAATTTGCGACCCCATTTTGCGACCCGCAAATAGAAAGTCGCAATTTGCGAGTCGCAAACCATATGCAATAGCAACTCGCAAATTGCGACTAGTCGCAAAATGCCCAGTTTGCATGTCCAATTTACCACTAACTCAGAGCAGGTGGTAAACATTACCAAAGTATAAAAGGAGACCCAGAAGGCATCTGGGTTACTCAAGATGCCGGAGATATACCTGATAGCAGTGAGGAGGAGAACCCACACCGCCCAGCAGAGGAGGAGGAGGAGCCAGAGACAGGAGAAGATTTACAGAACAAGGCAGACACTCTTCCAGCAAACTGAGGAGGAAATATACGATAAATATAGACTTAGCAGCGCAGCTATACTAGATTTAATTGAATTACTCAAAACACAGCTAGAACGCCAGACTCTGCGCGGCTGCGCCATCCCTACGCATGTGCAAGTGCTATGCTCACTGCACCTCTTGGCCTCGGGGAGCTATCAGGGGGTCATTGCTGTGGCAGGTGGGGTATCCTAAAGTGCACTATCAAGGTTCCTCAGGGCTTTCCTAGATGCCTTACTCACACACATGTCCCAATACATATACCTACCCAGAAATGAGGCAGAAATCAACAGCACCAAGTTGGACTTTTACCGGATTGCCAACTTTCCCCATGTCATAGGGTGTGTAGATGGGACACATATTCAAATATGCCCTCCTGCAAAACTGGAATATCTGTTCCGCAATAGAAAGTGTACCCTCTCACTCAATATTCAGGTTGTTTGTGACGCCCATTATGTCATTACTGACATTGTAGCTAAATTTCCAGGCAGTACTCATGACTCCTACATTTTTAGGCACAGTGGTATACACCAACGCCTGGAACGTGGGGAGTTTGGAAATGGATATCTCCTAGGTAGAGCTGCATACACCTTGTAGACATGCACACAGATCAATGTGCACACCAACCAGGACTTTCTAACAGTGTACTTTTTGTGCCCAACAGGTGACAGTGCATATGCCTTACGGCCATGGATACTGACTCAGTACTTAACACCCAGCAATGAATGCGAGAGGCGATACAACAGTGCACATAAGAGGACCAGGAACCTGATAGAACGAACCTTTGGATTGCTGAAAGCATGGTTCAGATGCCTTCACCGAAGTGGAGGTGCCCTCCAGTATACCCCCATAACGGCATTCAAAATAGTTGTCGCATGCGCCATCCTGCACAACATTGCCACCCGATGTGGGCTACCTCTCACCCCTGCAGACCCAGATTCTGAGGATGAAGAGCAAGAGCAACCACATCGCCATCATGGGGATAGGAGCATCGCAAATCAAGGCAGACTGAGACGGGAACACATTGCAACACAATACTTTGGAAGGTACGTGCCAACTTCTACCATACTCACCAATTGAACAAACACTCCATTTGTTAAATAGAACAAAAAAATTATTTTATATGTGCAAAAACCGAACTATATACAATGATAAACTGTTCAGGGACTTCAAAAAGCCAACCTGGCATGGGGCACATTGCCATCATGTGCCCCAACATCAGGGACAGTGTTTAGTTTACAGCCTACGGCGGCCTCTGCCAGCCTGGCTGGTACCAGGTTGCTCAGCAGTACTCTGCCTCGTACTCCCACTCCGGAGCACCTTGGTGTCACCAGCAGAGACACTGCTGACAGTGGAGCCCTCCTCGCTGTCTTGTGGGGTGTCCCCTGTTCCCCTGGACACCTGCCGTGCCTCCATGAGGTCTATCACATGGGTGATCCGGCCCAGGCCCCTTGCCACATCACCCGCAAAGTGGCCCATTTCAACCTGGAGGCCGACTGTTCTCCTTGACAGCCCAGTAGTGTTTACTGCCAGTCTGCAAATAGAGGAGGCCATCCTGTCCAGCCTTTGGAGCAGCTGGCGGTCCCTGCGCCACGCACCCTCGCTCTGTGTAAGCAGTACAGCCACCAGGTCACGCATTGACAGGGCTAGGTCACCAGTGTTGTTGTCAATTACCTCCAGTTGTGCATGAACCTGCTGCATGCTGTTTTCATTGTTCCTTACGAAGCGCTGCAGAACCCCACTAATCCGCCCTAACATTTGATTCTGCAGGCGCTGACCACATAGCAGTTGTCCCTCTGTCAGTGTGGTGGATGGAAGCCCTGAATCTGCCTGCAGCCCTGCTCTCCTCATCCTGTGTCACCTGCGCAGCGGTGGATGCCCTGTGATGTGTGCTGTGGCACTCCTGGTTGTTGCTGGTGCAGGCTCCGAAACCACTGTTGCAGCGGGTGTTGCCATAGAGGGGATGGTGTTGGTGGTGCAGGTGGGAGTGGTGGCTGCTCCTGTTGTCTCCTCATGGGGCTGGCTGACCAGTGGCACCTGGCTGCTGTGGCTGGTGGTGGGGTCTTGTGGGAGACCTGTGGGACATGGGGAAAACACTATCAGTGTCTACTATCTGTTGCACACTTCCTAATAAAAATTTGCCTATTAACTGCCTACTTGACTACATTGCCCATAATGCATCATGCTGGTGTCTGCAACTCTGAAATGGAGCTATCTTGGTTGTGCATGCCCCTGTGTACATGGTGGGTGGGGATATGGCATTGATGGGGGTACTCACTGGTTGATGTTCTGGGCTCAGAGGTGTCCAGTTCTCCAAATCCTGTTACAGACTCCGGCTCCAGGGTCTCCTCCACCCTTTCCTCCAGGGGTGTGGGTGGTGGTATGGAAGATGGTCCCCCTCCTGTGCCTCTCATCTCCGGGAGCCTTTCTGCCACCCTCTCCTTGGTCCGGGAGCGGAGGTCATACCACCTCTTCTTTATTTCATCGACACTCCTGTGGCTGACCCCCAGGGAGTTCACCTTCTCCTGATTTTCCTGCCAAATTCTTTTTTTGGCAGAGTCTGGCACATTGAGGGCTGCCTTCCCAAATAGCTCATCATGGTGCTGACAGCATTCCTCTGTGAGCACCTCCAGCTCCTTCTCTGCAAATTTCAGCTTTTTCTTTCTAGGAGTGTCAGCCATGGTTGCTGTTGCTCTGTTAGCTGTGCAGCAGTTAAAAAGGGTGTGGTCCTCCTTCCTCCCAGGCGTATTTGTAAACTTCCTGGCTGTGATGTCATCATCATGTGCCAGGAAGTGTTTCCAGAGTGTTCTGGAGTGGTTTCTGGAGTGTTCTGCAGCACCTGCAATTAATTTTCATGAAACTCGCAATTTGCGACACCCACTCGCAAATTGCGAGTCCGTTTTTTGCGCGGTCGCAAAACGCGACCTCGCAAACAGCGGACTCGCTATCTGCGGTGCGACTCCGGGTGCGAGTCGCAATTTGTCCCCGCAAATTGTACCTGCATTCCAGTTAGCGACACGCAAATTGCGAGTCGCACATGCTCGCAAATTGCGAGTCGCTATTTTTTTTGTTCCTACATCTGGCCCTAAATGTATAAAATGGCTTTTTACACACAAATAATAGCCAGTCCAAATGACCAACTTGAAACGTTTTGAGAAATATTGAGGAACTTTAGTAATATTAAATCTGGGCCCATAATTATGAAAAGTTTGCGCCGCCTTTGCATAATTTTATTTACGTAAAAACAGCGCTAACTTAACGCCATATTTATATTTTGTCAAATTTTTATGTCTGGTCAGACCTGAAATTAAAAACAGGCCCACACACCACCACTTACGGAAAACACACAGAAGGAGCATTTGCAACCTCCAGGGCAAAATGGAAGTGTGTCTGCTCTAGCTTGGTACACGCCGCAGACGTCAGCGACAACAACAGGTCTGTCGACCACCAACGCAGCAACCCCAAACACCACCACAGCAGCCACAAAGGCAGCACAAAAGGCAGGGGAGGATCTTTCGACAGCGTACAACCATTCTTGGGCTCAGGCAACAAGATGTCATCAGGACTTACCATCTGAACCGGAAGTCAATTGTACGCCTGCTGCATCACATTGCATCAGACATCAGTGCAAGGGTGGCACCTCCAACAAACATACCACCTATGATCTAACTCCTTGCTGTCCTCCATATGCTGGCTTCTGGATCCTTACAGATAACGGGCGCAGAAGTGTCTGGTACCTCCCAACCATCCTTCTAGGTCATCCTTCCAAAGGTTATGGATGCAATCATATGCCTCACACCCCACCACATTTGCTTCCCCAACACACAGCAACTGCAGGAGGAGGCCAAGCAAGATTTCTATCTGATTGCAGGGTTCCTGCATGTGCTGGATGCAATGGAATGCACCCATGTCCAACTGGTGCCACCTGTAGCAACCGAATACCTAAACAGGAACCGCAAGCACACCTATTCCATAAATGTGCAGGCTATTGTGGATTACCATGGACTCTTCTCAAACATCCTTGAAAAAACACCCCAACAGTTTACATGATGCCTACATATTCCGGCATTCCACCATGGACATGCGGCTCCAGGTTGGCCAATATGGCAATTGCCTAGGCGTTGGGAAGCCACCTAACAAACAGTACACACACAACACACCTACCATGTAGGACAAACAAGACATACAGCACACTAAAACACACAAAGGCAGGGGAACACAGTTGTAATGGCAACAACACATATGCCAAAAGCCACACTACACCGCAATCATTACACATCACACACGGAGATACATCCACATGTACATAATACAGCCACAACCTGACTGGCACACCACATGAGGACTGGTGGAGCTATGTCCCCTTTGCATACAGAGGCTGGGCACAAACCACTACAAGTCTCCACTGGTTGACAACTAAATACAGATCCCACACACATTACACTCACAATGTTTAGCTCAGCAATGTGAATGGCATAGGCCATATCATGTTAACAAAGTCACTCATAGGCACAGCCCCACATCAGTCATGGGGTACAAGCATCTGCTGGTACCAATATCAAATGCGACACAAGTGTTGCCATGACCAACTACATATCACCTACACATACCTAACATACCTGTAGTGTGCACATTCACCTGTCTGCTGCAATATGACACATACATAGGAATACAACATTACCTGCCATGAAAGACCATGGGGCAGAATGACGAGAAGTTGTGCAACACCTATTCCAGTGCCACCTCACATGCGGCCCTTAGTGCCCCTTAACCCCTTCGCTGCCAGGCCTTTTCCCCTCCTGTGCCGAGCCTTTTTTTGGCTATTTGGGGCAGTTTGTGCTTAGGCCCTCATAACTTTTTGTTCACATAAGCTACCCACGTCAAATTTGCATCCTTTTTTTCCAACATCCTATGGATTCTAGAGGGACCCAGACTTTGTGGGTTCCCCTGAAGGAGACCAAGAAATTAGCCAAAATACAACGAAAATATATATATATTTTTTTTTTAAATGGAAAAAAGGCCTGCAGAAGAAGGCTGGTGGCTTTTTCCCTGAAAATGGCATCAACAAAGGGTTTCCGGTGGTAAAAACACCATCTTCCCAGTTTTCAGGTACAGGCAGACTTGAATTAGAAAATCCAATTTTTCAACACATTTTCGATATTTTACTGGGTCATTAGTGTAGATCATAGAAGTGTTTCTTACAGAAAATAACAGCTGAAATAAAAGAATATTGAAATTGAGGTGAAGAAAACAGCCATTGTTCTCCATGTTTTCCTCTGTAACTTTTATCTCTGATGTCAGATTTTTGAAAGCAATATACTGTTACATTAGCTGGACTCTTCTGGTTGTGGGGATATTTAGGGCTTGTAGGTTCTTCAAGAACCCTAGGTACGCAGAGCCAATAATTGAGATGCACCTTGCAATGGGTTTTCATCCTATACCGGGCATACATCAATTAATTTGCTGAAATATTAAAAGTGAAAAATAGGTATCAAGAAAACCTTTGTATTTCCAAAATGGCCACAAGATAGGGTGTTGAGATGCAGTGGTTATTTGAACATCTCTAAATTTCGGGGTGCCCATACTAGCATGTGAATTACAGGGCATTTCTCAAAAAGACGTCTTTTTTACACACTGCCTTACATTTGGAAGGACAAATTGTAGAGAAAGACAAGGGGCAATAACACTTGTTTTGCTATTCTGTGTTCCCCCAAGTCTCCCAATAAAAATGGTACCTCACTTGCGTGGGTAGGTCTCGTGCCTGCGACAGGAAAAACAAAATGGACACATCACATTTTCACAAAGAAAACAGAGCTGTTTTTTACAAAGTGCCTAGCTGTGGATTTTGTCCTCTAGCTCAGCCGGCACCTGGGGAAACCTAGCAAACCTGCACATTTTTGAAAACTAGACACCTAGGGGAATCCAAGAAGGGGTGAATTGAGGAGCTCTGACCAGGTTCTGTTACACAGAATCCTTTGCAAACCTCAAACTTTGGCCAACAAAATCACTTTTTCCTCTCATTTCGGTGACAGGAAATTCTGGAATGTGAGAGGAGCCACAAATTTCCTTCCACCCAGCATTCCCCCAAGTCTCCCAATAAAAATGGTACCTCACTTGTGTGGGTAGGCCTAGCGCCCGCATCAGGAAATGGCCCAAAACACAACATGCACACATCCCATTTTCAAAGAGAAAATAGAGCTGTTTTTTACAAAGTGCCTAGCTGTGGATTTTGGCCTCTAGCTCAGCCGGCACCTGGTGAAACCTAGCAAACCTATGCATTTTTTAAAACTAGACACCTAGGGGAATCCAAGATGGGGTGACTTGTGGGGCTCTGACCAGGTTCTGTTACCCACAATCCTTTGCAAACCTCAAACTTTGGCCAAAAAAACACTTTTTCCTCTCATTTGGGTGACAGAAAGTTCTGGAATCTGAGAGGAGCCACACATTTCCTTCCACCCAGCATTCCCCCAAGTCTCCCGATAAAAATGGTATCTCACTTGTGTGGGTAGGACTAGCGCCCGCGACAGGAAATGCCCCAAAACACAACGTGGACACACCACATTTTCACAAAGAAAACAGAGCTGTTTTTTACAAAGTGCCTAGCTGTGGATTTTGGCCTCTAGCTCAGCCGGCACCCGGGGAAACCTAACAAACCTGTACATTTTGGAAAACTAGACACCTAGGGGAATCCAAGATGGGGTGACTTGTGGGGCTCTGACCATGTTCTGTTACCCAGAATCATTTGCAAACCTCAAAATGTGGCCAATAAAACTAATTTTCCTCTCATTTCGGTGACAGAAAGGTCTGGAATCTGTGAGGAGTCACAAATTTCCTTCCACCCAGCATTGCCCAAAGTCTCCTGATAAAAATGGTACCTCACTTGTGTGGGTAGGCCTAGCCCCCACAACAGGAAATGCCCCAAAACACAACGTGGACACATCACATTTTAAGAGCTGTTTTTTACAAAGTGCCTAGCTGTGGATTTTGGCCTCTAGCTCAGCCGACACCTGGAGAAACCTAACAAACCTGTGCATTTTTAAAAACTAGACACGTAGGGGAATCCAAGATGGGGTGACTTGTGGCGCTCTGACCATGTTCTGTTACCCAGAATACTTTGCAAACCTCAAAATCTGCCCCAAAATACTATTTTCCTCTCATTTCCGTGATAGAAAGTTCTGGATTCTGAGAGGAGCCACAAATTTCCTTCCACCCAGCATTACCCCAAGTCTCCCAGTAAAAATGGTACCTCACTTGTGTGAGTAGGCCTAGCCCCCACAACAGGAAATGCCCCAAAACACAACGTGGACACATCACATTTTCAGAGCTGTTTTTTACAAAGTACCTAGCTGTGGATTTTGGCCTCTAGCTCAGCCGACACCTGGGGAAACCTAACAAACCTGTGCATTTTTTAAAACAAGACACATAGGGGAATCCAAGATGGGGTGACTTGTGGGGCTCTGACCACGTTCTGTTACCCAGATTCCTTTGCAAACCTCAAAATTTGGCCAACAAAAACTCTTTTTCCACAGATATCGGTGACAGAAAGTTCTGGAATCTGAGAGGAGCCACAAATTTCCTGCCGCCCAGTGTTCCCCCAAGTCTCCTTATAAAAATGGTACCTCACTTGTGTGGTTAGGCCTAGTGCCCGTGACAGGAAATGACCCAAAACACAACGTGGACACATCTCATTTTCAGAAAGAAAACAGAGCTGTTTTTTACAAAGTGCCTAGCTGTGGATTTTGGCCTCTAGCTCTACCGGCACCTGGGGGAACCTAACAAACCTGTGCATTGATTAAAACTAGACATGTAGGGGAATCCAAGATGGGGTGTCTTGTGGGGCTCTGACCACGTTCTGTTACCTAGAATCCTTCGCAAACCTCAAAATGTGGCCCAAAAAACTATTTTCCTCTCATTTCCGTGATAGAAAGTTCTGGAATCTGAGAGGAGCCACAAATGTCCTTCCACCCAGCGTACCCCCAAGTCTCCCGATAAAAATGGTACCTCACTTGTGTGGGTAGGCCTAGCACCCGCAACAGGAAATGCCCCAAAACACAACATGGACACACCACATTTTTACAAAGAAAACAGAGCTATTTTTTTTAAAGTGCCTAGCTGGGATTTTGGCCTCTAACTCAGCCGGCACCTGGGGAAACCTAGCAAACCTGCACATTTTTGAGAACTAGACACCTAGGGGAATCCAATATGGGGTGACTTGTAGGGCTCTGACCAGGTTCTGTTACCCAGAATCCCTTGCAAACCTCAAAATTTGTCCAACAAAAACTCTTTTTCCACAGATATCGGTGACAGAAAGTTCTGGAATCTGAGAGTAGCCACAAATTTCCTGCCGCCCAGTGTTCCCCCAAGTCTCCTTATAAAAATGGTACCTCACTTGTGTGGGTAGGCCTAGTGCCCGCAACAATAAATGACCCAAAACACAACGTGGACACATCTCATTTTCAGAAAGAAAACAGAGCTGTTTTTTACAAAGTGCCTAGCTGTGGATTTTGGCCTCTAGCTCTTCCGGCACCTGGGGAAACCTAACAAACCTGTGCATTTTTTAAAACTAGACATGTAGGGAAATCCAAGATGGGGTGTCTTGTGGGGCTCTGACCACGTTCTGTTACCTAGAATCCTTCGCAAATATCAAAATGTGGCCAAAAAAACTATTTTCCTCTCATTTCCGTGATAGAAAGTTCTGGAATCTGAGAGGAGCCACAAATGTCCTTCCACCCAGCGTTCCCCCAAGTCTCCCGATAAAAATGGTACCTCACTTGTGTGGGTAGGCCTAGCGCCCGCAACAGGAAATGCCCCAAAACACAACGTGGACACACCACATTTTTACAAAGAAAACAGAGCTATTTTTTTTAAAGTGCCTAGCTGGGATTTTGGCCTCTAACTCAGCCGGCACCTCGGGAAACCTAGCAAACCTGCACATTTTTGAGAACTAGACACCTAGGGGAATCCAAGATGGGGTGACTTGTGGGGCTCTGACCAGGTTCTGTAACTCAGAATCCCTTGCAAACCTCAAAATTTGGCCAAAAAAACTCTTTTCCTCTAATTTCGATGACAGAAAGTTCTGGAATCTGAGAGGGGCCACAAATTTCCTTCCACCCAGTGTTCCCCCAAGTCTCCCGTTAAAAATGGTACCTCACTTGTGTGGGTAGGCCTAGTGCCCGCGACAGGAAATGCCTAAAAACACAACGTGGACACATCCCATTTTCAGAAAGAAAACAGAGCAGTTTTTTATAAAATGCCTAGGTGTGGATTTTGGCTTCTAGCCCAGGCGGCACCTGGGAAAACCTAGCAAACCTGCGCTTTTTTAAAACTAGACACCTAGGGGAATCCAAGATGGGTTGACTTGTGGGGCTCTGACCAGGCTCTGTTACCCAGAATCCTTCACAAACCTCAAAATTTGGCCAAAAAAACTTTTCCTCTCATTTCGGTGACAGAAAGTTCTGGAATCTGAGAGGAGCCACACATTTCCTTCCACCCAGCATTTCCTGAAGTCTCCTGATAAAAATGGTACCTCTCGTGTGGGTAGGTCTATCCCCCGCCACAGGAAATGCCCCAAAACGCAACGTGGACACATCACATATCCAGAAAGAAAACAGAGCAGTTTTTTACAAAGTGCCTAGCTGTGGATTTTGGCCTCTAGCTCAGCCGGCACCTGGGGAAACCTAGCAAACCTGTGCATTTTCTAAAACTAGACACCTAGGGGAATCCAAGATGGAGTGACTTGTGGGGCTCTGACCAGGTTCTGCTACTCAGAATCCTTTGCAAACCTCAAAATGTGGCCAAAAAAACTATTTTCCTCTAATTTCGGTGACAGAAAATTCTGGAATCTGAGAGGATCCACAAATTTCCTTCCACCCAGCGTTCCCCCAAGTCTCCTAATAAAAATGGTACCTCACTTGTGTGAGTATGCCTAGCGCCCGTGACAGGAAATGCCCCAAAACACAACGTGGACACATCCCATTTTCAGAAAGAAAACAGAGCTGTTTTTTACAAAGTGCCTAGCTGTGGATTTTGGCCTCTAACTCAGCCGGCACCTGGGGAAACCTAGCAAACCTGTGCATTTTTGAGAACTAGACACCTAGGGGAATCCAAGATGGGGTGACTTGTGGGGCTCTGACCAGGTTCTGTTACCCAGAATCCCTTGCAAACCTCAAAATTTGGCCCAAAAAACTATTTTTCCTCATATTTCGGTGACAGAAAGTTCTTCAATCTGAGAGGAGCCACAAATTACCTTTCACCCAGCGTTCCCCCATGTCTCCTGATAAAAATGATACCAGACTTGTGTGGGTGGCCCAGGTGCCTGCAACAGAAATATGCCAACAACCTGTAGCACAGCGAGTTGATAAGCACATATTTTTCTTTTATACATCTTTTAGGCTGACTCTGCTTTGGGGACCAACGTAAGTGAAGTATCATTTTACTTGGGAGACTGAGGGGAACGCTGGGTGGTAGGAAATTTGTGCTGTAGCGGTGATCCTACAAAGAAAAATGAGGAAAATATGATTTTTTAAGCAAATTTTGAGGTTTGCCGAGGAGTCTGGGTAACAAAATGTTGGGGGATCCAGGCAAGGCACACCTCCTTGGACTCCTTGGTGTGTTTATTTTTAAAACATGTCTGGGTTTGGTAGGTTTCCTACATGAAGGCCGCACCCAGACCAAAAACATAGATGCCCCCCCCAAACACAGGTAGTTTTGTAATAGATCATTTTGGTGTGTCCACATAATTATGTGATGTTCCAAACTCTAAAATTGAGAAAAGAAACACACTTAGGTTATGTTAAAAAGACCCCTCATCCACCAACCAAGTTGGTGGCATGCTTCATTATCGGGGTCCCACGTGAGACACCTAGCGTGTCACAGGTGTGATGCAACGCATGATTACAGCGGAGCAGGTTTTGTATTTTTTACCACACATACTGGTTGGATGTGTCACGAGGGTGAGTGATGGTTCAGTGGATCAAATTTTATTAACAAAAGATTTCACAAAAATGAAATGCACTGTTAATACCTGAAAGGCCAAAAAACTGAACCAATGACTCACAGCTTGTGAGCTGTAAAGCCACGGCAAGGCATCAACCGCTTTACAGTCCATTCACACACCTTTCACACATGACATGCACAAGACCATTCACACCGCCAACCACAGGCCCAGCACATTACAACACTCGCATCGACAGACAGCGCCACTCAAGGGCCCATCACTTACATACACCCACATGCCTGATACAGCCATCACACCAGCTGATGGGAGTGTGTGGACTGGCGTTTGGCTGGCAGTGTGTTGCAGTAGCCAACAGCAAGTCAATATGTACACCGTCAGCCAAGCGCCACTCCACACACAATGGCATCACTTTTTTTGTTTTAAAAACAAAGAAACCACTAACTAATTAGAAATAATTACAAAACTGCAAACACAAAAACTCTAACTAAGTACATGACTAAAATGCCAACCATGAAACTGAACACATGAAAATATAAAACAGGCAGTTTACACTCATGGTAGTTCCAAGTAATTCTTCTGGGTGTGGTAATTCTTGAAACAACCACCCACACACAGCCTAGGCTTTGAAGGACAATCTGGGCAGTACATTTGAGTCTCCCTCCGGATACCTCTTCGAGCACTGACTCTACATTTCTTATCTGGAAAGTCTTTTTTGGGCGTGGGAGGAATGTGCTCAGCAAAGTGGCGATCTTTCAGTCTAGCCACATTCTCCACCACTGCTTCTCTAGGAACTCTTGCCTGTTACAACACAATAAGGCTCTCTATCACTGACTCCTGAAATTTCTAAAATGTCATCTTTGACTCTGGAGACCTATCCTTAAACACAATAAAAGTATTAAAAGTTGCCAAGTAGAAGAGGTGAATTGCCAACTTCTTATACCAAACGTAAGACTTACAAATAGCAGTATAAGGTTCCAACCTCTGATCAACTCTATCTACACCTCCCATGTGCTTATTATAATCTAAATGCACACAGGTTTGCGCACTTCAGCAACCTGGCCCCAAACAGTCACGGGGGAAGTACTCTCATCATGGATGGTACTTAGCATGTAGACATCCCTCTTGTCTGAAAATTTCAAAGCTAGCAGCTCATCATTCCGCAAGGTACTGCACTGTCCCCACTCAAGTTTTTTACAGACAAGTTCCCTTGGATAGTCTTTCCGGTTACAACGAATTGTGCCACAAGCAACAGTGTCTACTCTAAGCAATTCCTTAAACAACTGCACTCCAGTGCAGAAGTTATCTACACACAAATGGCGACCTTTGTTGAGCAGTCGTCTACCAAGTTCCCACACAATTTTCTCAGTAACTCCAAAAGTGGGAGGACAACCATGGGGGTCAATACTGGAATCCCTACCAGTGTAGACACGGAAACAATACACATATCCTGTACTACCTTCAGACAGCATATACAATTTAATTCCATATCGTGCCCTCTTGCTAGGAATGTACTGCCTAAAAACCAAACGACCCTTGAAGAGGACAAAGGACTCGTCCACAGCTATTTCTTTGCCTGGAACATAGAGCTCTGAAAACCGATCTACAGAATAATCAAGGACAGGTCTAATCTTAAGAGACAGTCAGAATCAGGGTGATCTTGTGGCAAGGCTAATGCATTTTCAACAAAATGCAGCATCCTAAGAAGAAGCAAATACCGATTACGCCTCATTGTTGCAGGAAATATAGCTGTTGCCATCAAGGGACTAGTAGACCAATAAGAAGCCAGTGACGGCTTCCTTATCAGCCCCATCAAGAGAGTCAAACCTAAAAACCTTTTCATCCCCTCCAAATTTGTGGGAATCCACTAGGTAGCTCTAGAGTGTGGCCTAAGTCTAGCAGCGTTGTCCCTCAACTACTGCTCTGCATACAAATTAGTCTGCTCAACAATCTCTTCCAAAAACACATCGGGCCTGATTCTAACTTTGGAGGACGGTGTTAAACCGTCCCAAAAGTGGCGGATATACCACCTACCGTATTACGAGTCCATTATATCCTATGGAACTCGTAATACGGTAGGTGGTATATCCGCCACTTTTGGGACGGTTTAACACCGTCCTCCAAAGTTAGAATCAGGCCCATCATCCACAAGTAACTCAAAGAAATTGACAGGCAAAAAGTTCTCTGTAGTGACCCTATAGCCCGGGAGACCAGTAAAGGCTCCATGATTGGCTGCTCCATGATTGGGGCAACCCAGAGTTCAGGTCTTCTAACAGGAAACCTTTCAGCGCCAGGTTGCTCCATTAATGGCACATCAGTGTCCTCTAAAACAGGCCCTTCATCTGCACTGAGAGTGGCTCCCTCAACAGAAGATTCCTCTCTGACAGAAACTTCACTGCCAGAATCTCACACTTCCTCCTCTGCTTCAGATGCAGAGTCCGTCTCATAATCATGATCAGACAATGACTCAAAAAGCATACCAACCAGCTGCTGAACGATCATCCTGCAGCTAGCCATGATCTTTCCTACGAAAAGTAACTGGACAAATGCACCACCAACAACCAGCACTATGTAAGATGAGTAATAAAGTGTATCTTTATCAATAAGAGTTATAAACTCAAAAACTATACCTCTCACTTGCCTGAAAAAGATTGACTCACCAACAACTGCTCTGCACATACACAGCAATCACCAATGATATCCCACTAAAAAGAAAGAAAACAAATTAGAAATAAGACAACACAAATATCATTTTGCACAAATCTAAGGACAATTCATGCATGGCAACAATACTCCTTTGGAGTAAATTGTTTTTACTTACCTAAAACATGCAACTATGCAAACCGCAGGTCAACCACCGCCAAAACTGCAAGGAGCCACAGCAAAGAAAGCAAGAGCTTTGAACTAGAACAAAAAGGAGATTTCTTTTTTCACAAATGCAAATACTTCGCCAGTTTACAAACACCCCACCATCAAGCATTTAGAAATTGGTGCCTAAGTGGATTCTGACCCCCATAGTGGCAGATGGGCCTACTAAAGAATATGCCTATCTGCTCCAAGGGGGGGCATAAAGTGCCTTTAGTAGTGTGTCCCCATGGGGAGCGACCCTTGCCCAAGGGGCCACCCCCAAACAAAAAAAAACACACACACACTATCCCTGGTCCCTATGTGGCTTCTGCCCCCCTTGGGGGCAATGGGCCTAAAAATAAAAATAAAATGGGGGCAGAAATGGCCAACAGTTCTATGCCCCTACATAAATAAACATATAAACAAACATCTCTGGTGTTCTAGTGGTTTCTGCCCCCCTTGAGGTCAGATCAGCCTAAAAATAATAGGCCGATCTACCCACAAGGGGGGCAGAAATGGCCTTAGTACACGTGCCCCAAAGGGGGGTGACCCTTGCCCAAGGGGCTGCCCCCCCATCCCTAACACACACACACTATCCCTGGTGTCTAAGTGGCTTGGCTGATCTGCCCCCAAGGGGGGCAGAAATAGCCAACAGTTCAGTGCCCCCCTTGGAGGGGTGCCCCTTGCCCAAGGGGGCACCCCCCCACATAAATAAACATATGAATAAAAAACCCTGGTGTTCTACCTAAAAATAATAGGTTGATCTGCCCCCAAGGGGGACAGAAATTGCCAGAGCAAACATGCCCCCCAAATGGGAGCGACCCTTGCCCAAGGGGCCGCTCCCCGACACAAAAAACATCAAGAACAAAAAAAACAAAAAAATCCCTGCCGTCTAGTGGGCGTTCCTGCTGCCCGATCGCATTAAGAGACACCGGGGGAAAAGAAAATCCTTTCCTTTCCCCCAGTGCCTCTTTGTTTGAAACCCCCCACCTGCCAGAGGAGAAACTCACCTGTTTCTCCTAGGTCGCACTGGAAGCAAATGGCTTCCAGTGCGACCGGCACCCTGTAATGATGTCAGTGTACGATCACGCGCTGACGTCATTAGGGGGGTGGGGGGCGGGGGTGTAAGGGGAAGGGCTTTCCCTTTCATCCATGCCTTTGGGGGGTGGGAGGGAAGCCCACAGACAGAGCGCTAGCACTCCCTCTGAGCTCAGTGCTGAGGACGTAATGGTTACGTCCTCGGCACAGGAGGACTGTGCCGGTGGACGTAACCGTTACGTCCCCAGATGTGAACGGGTTAATGCCACCATGTGTGTGCCATATACAAGAAAAGGTCCACCATGGCACAGAGTTTGTGGAATACTGTAAAGATCATGGATGCTATTGTATGACTCTGTAGGAGTATAGTCGACATACCTGACCTTTCATGCACTATACATAGGGACCCATGTAAAAGAATGGTGTGCCCCATCCCTACGCCTTCACTGTGCATGTGTTGAATGTGTCTGTGATAAATCATGTATAGGAATTTTGGAGATTTCTCTGTACCAACTTTTGACCATCCTCCAAATGTCTGATTCACACCGTAGTATACTTGATGGATGGCATACAGATCAACTACCAAAAAGGGTCACTACGTGTTACACTGCATGCGTAGAGCGACATGGTAACATGGAGGCCGGAGTTTGGCTTTGTAGGGCTACCATGGTGTCTCTACATATGACACCACTGTGGTGCAGGGAGGTGCAAGGATCCACCAAGAATAGGACACTGGCACAATTATGGACAACACAACACATTTGCAAGGGCAGAGCCATCTGTTTGGATAGAATATTACAACCCCCAGGTCCCTGAGCCACAACCTAGGATTGTCATGCCCATCAACACAGACCTATGAAACCATTTCACAAAACAAGAGCATACACTATACCAGAAGTAAGTCTAAGTCATCATTCCACCTAAAACTAACAACTGCCATGTATACACCAAACCATTATCAAGCTTTACAAACACATCTTCTCTCATTCCTTTGCAGCCGACCAAAGTTACGGCAAACAGCTATGGGTCATGACTCCATTTGGCAATCCCACAACGGTGGAAGAACAAGCATATAATGAAGGGCACAGAAGAACACACAATGTGGTGGAGAAGAAATTTGGGCTTCTGAAGTCAAGTTTCAGCTGCCTGGCCCTGACACGAAGAAGCAGGTTGTATGCTCCACCACTGGTATGTAAGATCATACTGGTATGTGCAATCCTGCATAATATATGTATACAGACCAATGTTCCCCAATGAGGAGGAGATGACAATGGTGCAGTACATTTGGAGGGGGAACTACAAAACACTGCTGCAGGAGTTCGCAGGAGTCTACAAATTATACAGAACATTTACACATAGTCACTGTACAATTCTTATCACTTTGCAAATATCAAAAAAATAAAACACTTTGCCCCTGAATATCCATGGTCTACTCTTCTCCACTACTTTTACCAATGTAATGTAACTCACACCTCCGACAGCAGGAAAGAAAAACAACAGTTACAAGTATGGTAGCAACATAGTTTGTGATGTAAGAGTGTCTAGTGCCTCCATGTCACACATCAGTGTCACGTAACTCATGGGCATGTAACTCTTGAAGGCCTAGATACATGCACCACAACATATAACGTGCCGTCAAGTGGGCATTGTGCTCATTCTTAGCCCTTTCCTCACATCATCACAACACTTGGCAGGATGTATGCAAGGGGGCATACATAAGGTAGGGGCTGTTATCAAATGATGTTGAGTAATGTAGGAACAGAACAGTGTCACGTCTGAGGAGGATTGCTGCTTTGCCAGCACTGTGCATGTGTGAGAAGGGGAGGTGGGGACATGATTGGTAACTATGGACCTTCAGTAAGTGTACAGGGTTTGTAACCAATGATAGAGGCTGAGCCTGCACTGGGTATTCATGGTCTTATGTCCTCGCACTGCCATTGGGCGCCACCCTGATACATGGTACACTGTACCTCACTTATTGCACACACACATTGACTGTGGAGTGCACTATGGGTTGCTAGACAAATGAAGCAGCAGTGGGTGCTGAATCACTATCCAAACATATGACCCAGAATGAAATAGAACAATGCACCATTACATTATTGTCTTGGTGGAATGTAGGCAGAGTGTGCTCCACTCCTTATGTACATTATATACACACTTGTCACACAAATCTGCTGTCTTGACACATGCCTAGGGCAAATCCAGATATCCATGTGACAACTGATGCACGGATGTATGGTCTAGGTAGCAAAGGATTTACAAGTACCAACAATGGTTGACATGTGTCAGCGTGGTAACCTAGTATGCTCTGTATAACACCATCACACAGCACATAGCAATACACACCACTTATTGTTTCTCAGATGCCAGACCAAGAGCAAGGTACCAACAATGACAAATTTCCCTAATATGTTTTGGTCTCCAACATGCCAATCAGGCTTGGGATGTGCAAGTATGTCCAGCAATGTCCAAACGTGTTTGAGACCCGTTCAAAAAATTAATGGGAGTAGAAGTAGTAGTAGTAGTACAAAAACTTTATTCGACTTTCCACAAGTCATAAAAGTATCAAATATTCTACATTTCAATATACAATAAATACAATAAATAAGCTAAAAATATTTAATAATTTACAATAATAAAAAGATCCATAAATGAGAAATGTTTAAAATTCTTTAAGGAAAATGCCCTAAAAACTAACCATTGGGTGGACTAGATAAAATTACATTGCTGCCCCCATGCGCTTTCTTGTGTTTAATACAGAGCATAGAAAATTGGCCAGGATTCCGCACATCTCAATCGAGGATAGCACCTGGAGGCTGGCATACGCGGTGCGACACTGGGGGAGATTGATTAACCTTAGAAGAGGGGCTACTAAGCGCTTTCTTTGCTTGGCATAGAATTTACAAAATAAAACCACGTGAATTGTGGTTTGGAGTGCCATTGCATCGCATGGACAAGGCTTCAGGGTGGTACTCCAGTCATTCATAGTTGGAAAGGTCACTAGACGATGGAATATGTCTAGCCTCAATCTGGTGAGAACAAAACGATGGCGGGGGATTATCACATTCATCAAATAAGGCTGAATGGCCTCTGTTGACAAAATTATTTGATTATAAATGACGGTAGGCTTTTTTGATTCGACTTCCCATCGTAGATCTTCTAGATGTTTTAATGCCAAAGCAGTCAAGTCCTTCCTAGAGATTTTCTCCAGCGAGGCTGGGTTTGTGTAATAGGCTTTATTGCCCATGTTATCAAAGAAGGTCATGATGTATCGTAGCCAGGGCACCCTTGCTGCTTATATGGACTCCATACAGTCAGTCAGAATGGCCTTATTTAGTTCAGTGTGTTCCGAGGTCCAAACTTTGTGCCATAGCAATAAGGGAGTAGAAGTAGCCAAATATGTTGCATTTGGCTAATGAAAAAAGCAGCACTGACTTGATTCCACACATCAATATAATAAAGTCACAGTAAGAGTGACATAGGTTGTAGAATGCAGGAATAAATGCATAACCAAGTTCAACGCAGGATGTGGATGAACAGCTGAGAGATACCCACAGATACTTGGAAATACAACATGAGAGGTCACTTGGAGACGACAGAAGTGTTGTGGGAGGTGTAATGTCATGTGTGTGTGGCACTCAATACATTTCGCAAAGCCCAGCAATGGGACGGTAACTATCAAGTAGCCAGTAGTAGAAAATTTGTACATCTACAATTTACACAAGTCACACATTGCCTCCTATCCATGTATGCCTAATGTTGCTGTAGAAGATGTGTACAAAGTATAAGCAGCCTAAAGAATGACAGCAATGTAGGACACAAAACAAGTAATGCAGTAAAACATGGAGAAGGAACACGCATAGACAAATATTGACTTTGCAATACGTCAATGTCCACATGTGATCACCCAACATATGTACAGAGAGGGTGGCTAGGTCAGTACATAACCCAGTCATGTTTGCCACTACTATAACCTGGTTGTTGCCCACCGCATGCCAACATGACAGGAGGCAGTGACAGATAACACCATCTGTTCCCTGGCACGTTCCCAAAATAGAAGTTGCAACAGAGATACAACCACTAACCAAGCTGACCATGGAAATTACTAAGGACATCAAATGATGGGACATGTCCTACACATGCAAATAGCCAGTCCTCAGTATATGATAGGGGAAAGCTGACATCAAGTACTCCAGAGGAAAAATTGATATCCCAGTCCGTTTGATCACAATTGTGCATGTGTCTGTCGGGGAATGTGCATTGCTCTGCTGATTAGCAATCATGAAGAGGCTAGATCCCCGCCCAAAACACCCTAACACCACTGCTCTGGCTACATAGACTTTTGACATTTTCAGGGGCCTGATGCATGTGCACAGTGGACTGAGAAGTCTGGAGCTCCGTAAGCCTGTACCTTCACATGCAACCATTGGTCTGTGCCGGCATCAAAACTATCACAGTAGTGATGAAGAGTAGGCTTCCATCTTTGCCAGACTGCAACACTGCTTCACAGTGGTATGCAATTGTATGTGACAGTCATAACAAACATGATGTGGACTATTGTGAGTGTCTAGTTGGTGGTATGCACAGATATACCAGATATCTCAACACACATATACCACTTAAATGGCACATGCCTAGTAATGTGTATTAGAGTCTGAATAAAAGGCAACTTACCACAAATGTAAGTGCATATGTATCACAAGATCATTGACAGACATAAATTAATTTCACGTATGTTCCGGCATACGAAAACATAGATGGCCCTGATATGACTACACAGGCATTTGACAAAGTCCAACATGTGTTCATGCAGAAAGATAGACATGTGAGGTTTCATATCCCATGAACACACCACTGTGGTCATATGTAACTGAAATGACACTACACATATCTTTACACACACACACAGCACATAGCAACCTTCATTGACACATGTGTGTACACCATCTCCTGCAACTAAGATGCATGGCGAATTATATGACGCACGCGTAGCAGAGTATCTGAAGGCAAAACCAATAACACTCCACAGAGTGGACACACGTATACAAAATTGCCAGGGGTAACTTGATTTCAACACAGCTGTAGTCCAAGGCATCCTCTGAGTACAAATTATCACGGCTGTCACATGGCTTACCATGTATTGAACATAGCCCATCATATCTGTTGTGTTGTTGGTATGTATACATTTGTATATCAGACATAACCAAGTTGTACACCCACAAATATGTGTTAGAACACATATGTACACTCATAGTACACATGTGCTAACATGTATGTGGACACAGGGTGGCTACATATGCACATATGCACAAGGTATCAGCCATTGCATGCATCACACACATAAACATATAGGTTGAACATACCAATGTCCCCATCAAGATACGAATGGATAGGCACACACATGTAGCCATACCATACTAACAATATTATTTTATAGCCCCGTGACATGGTATGTGAATCTGGGTGCACTTTAAGCCTACATAGTAAATTTTCACACATTCCCGTCAGGCGTCAAACATTTTTTACGCAAATGGCTGAATTACATACTCAACAATGCTAGGAAAATGATGTCTGGCCCCAGAGTGGCTGCCACAAGTCCACAGGCCTTGTCACGCACAATGGGACAAAAACGATGCATGACCATCATGCGTAAAAAAAACGACGCATATCTGAAAACGTGACGCACAGGCCCTGGAAGTGATGAAACAGGCATCCAGCCTACATACAGGGTACAGTGAGTTCATTTTCACTTTACCGTCTTATTGTCTGTGACTGTGTGAGGGTGTGTGGAGCTGGTGTTGTTGGTGGACTGGAGTTTTTGAGTTTGTTTGTGTTGTATACTATAGCTGTTGTGTCTTTTTTGTCTTTTAATCAGTCTTTTGTAGTGTATTTGTACTGTATCTGCCACTGTATTGTGGGGTGTTTGTCTAGGGGTAGGATAGTTTGTTGGGTAGTTTAAAATATTTGTCCCTACAATTGTGTTTGCAGTATATATACACTGCATGATGTTAGGGAAAGGGAGGATGTCCAAGATGTTAGCAGATGAGCTAGGGGGCTTTATTTGGCTTGTGTGGCATTACCTGACAATGATGCTTGTATTGGGTGGCCACGTTATCCAGGGCTACCCCACAGAGGCCAGGAAACTACAGTCGGGCAAGGCGCTCCACTACCTGACATGAATATTCGGCACCAGATGCAATGACCACCAACTCAAACAACGCTGGACGGGCTGACCTGATCTCAAGGGAGCAAGATCTACTGGATCACCTGGGGATTGAAATTGGTGGAGCAGTTGCTAAGTATCCCATTTCCATAGCAACACCATTATTTGCATTGGCATAACAGGTACTGATAAGGTTGAGTGCAGCATGTTTTGTCAAAGGATCCGAACATGTAATATTGTGCATGTATTAAGAGCCCCAGTGGCACCATAGGGCTGCCATTTTAATAAATATTTATGAAGCAGAGCCAGGGCAGAAGTGCCATATTCCCTACGCAATCATAGCAAATTGGTGCGATGCATGCTCTGTTTAGACCAGCAAAAGTTGAGGCCTGCGCTAGACATCATGTATAGAAGGGGGGCCCTACATCTGTTTGGGGGGCTAAAGAACATGCTTCCGGGAAGTATAAGAAATTACCTAATGCCACATTTCCTGCACTTTGAATGGCTGCTCAGAGCAGGTGTTATTAGGGGGCATATAATTGTTTTGATGTGACCCTATGGACTCAGCAGAAGTCGTGAAAATCTGTTTTGTTGCTACTCCTGCTGAGTACATAATTTGCATCCATTTAAATAGATATAATTGGACCCTACCTGCACCATGCTGCACTGTATTTATCATAAGGCGCACACATCTCGAGGGAAAGGGGTGCACTAAGGGCCACAAGGAGTGTATTGATGGAATTGGTGCAGCAGCACTTTCCTTTAATCCGCCCCTTTGTCTCATTGGCCAACGCCATGTAAGGTAGCTTAACTATGCACTTTGTCCAGATTACTTGCACTTTCCTCTTCCTGTGCATCATGTATCACATACACCCCAAACTTTGTCTATTACCCCACACATGCTGATTTTGTACCACATGTCAACATCAGGGCAGTGCGCGCTCTACGGGTGACAAAAATGCAAAAACCCAGTCTTTATGCAAGAGCATAATTCATGCATTGTGTTTATATGCAGTTTGTTAACCTTTTTCATTGCAGAGTTTTACCTTGAAACCACTATTAATGATGTTTGCAAATAATGTTCATTTGTAAGGTATTGCTGCAGGCTTACAGAGTGTATCAGGGTGTGGTCCCTTTCTAGGACCTTCTAGAAGCTTTCCCTGCAGAATGACTGGGTTTGGTTTGTGGGCTGGGCCAGACTCTATATAAGGGAGCCAGCCCATCTCTATTCAGAGGTCCCGGTGCAGAGCAGCAGCATTTCCCTGAGCTCCTGTTCCGGAGGCCTACCTTGATGTTCCAGGCCTGCCCCGCATCCTCTTGGTGATCCTTGAGCAGGGTGGTAAGACGGAGGTCGGGCTGGGCCCCGACCCCGTTCTAAAAGACTCTTGAGTTTTGGGGCCTACTCGTGAAACTTTCAGAGTACGCGAATCATTGCTCTGATGCAAATCTTGGTGTCCATATCGGCAAAGGCTTGCGCGATCATTTCATGGCATTTGCTTATTCTTGTTTGAATCGGCAGTGTGCGCGATTCATTTCCTGCATTTAAACCTTGGTGTTCAGATCGCTGACAGAGTGCGAGATCATTTCATGGCATTTGCATATACTTGTTGGAATCGGCAGTGTGCGCGATTCATTTCCCGCATTTAAACCTTGGTGTTCAGATCGCTGACAGAGTGCGCGATCATTTCATGGCATTTGCATATACCTGTTGGAATCGGCAGTGTGCGCAATTCATTTCCCGCATTTAAACCTTGATGTTCAGATCGCTAACAGAGTGCGTGATCATTTCATGGCATTTGCATATTCTTGTTAGAATCGGCAGTGTGCGCGATTCATTTCCCGCATGTAAAACTTGGTGTTCAGATCGCTAACAGTGTGCGCGATCATTTCATGGCAATCAAAACTTTGATGTGTAGTGTTTCTTGAAGTGCACACATTTATCCAGGGCCTTTTAGATTTTCTGCAAAGATGCTAAATTCTAGATGTTACATTCTTTGTGCATATTAAGTCCCTAGTACAATTCCCATCGTTTTCCAGGGAATGTTTCAGATTGCTTTTTGTCCTCATGTAAAGATGCAATGTTTGTTCTGAAACAGTATTCTAGAAGATTCTTGTATTTCTAGACTGTATGTGATATTTCATGAAAAGTTCATATGAAACATTGCATTAATCATTCTTGATTTGTTCCAGGTACTCAGAGTTCTTTGAGGTCTAGTTAAAGTCACTTCTTAGGTTACCCATGGATATAGTAAGACAATGCTTAAGACCATAGTCTAGTGAAAGTCAATGTGATTATATTATGATATTGTGTTAATTAACCTTTTGTTTCCAACACTTCTCCTTCGCAGCAGTTCCCTTCCTAATCCCCTTTTCCCCACTTGGACTCTCTTATGCTCTGTGATATTTCTATCAGAGTTTTGGAGCTGTCTTGTGGTGGACATGTTGGGAGCGTGCACAGGCCCCGAGGATCTGGTCTCCCTGACACCACAGGCCTGCCACATCCTGCTGACAGTATGGGGCAGCCCCGCATCTGCACCAGCACTGACACATTACTCAGAAACCTGCACCAACACATGCATCCTTGGACCACAGAGCAAGTGTGTCTGTGTTGAGGCATATGTTTATGCGTATGTTGGTATCCCTTCCTGGACAAATAATGAAATACCACGCCAACAATAGCTGGCCACACAGTATTAGCAAGACATCCGTAGTTTTCATCAGTTAATGTGCATGTAGGAACAACTAAATAAGGATAAGTAAACTGCCATGGCATTATATCTCAAGTGTGTGTGTCTTGTAATGACACACACATATTAGTAACTACAAACAAGGATGTATCAAAGCATTCCTCAACACTTTGGAATACCCACACAACCCCATGGGCAGTTATCAATCAGTTTGCGGTGACAATGAGTTGGATGTCTTCAACATCTGCGGCAGTCTCAAAACCTATGGGTGACACAATGGGATGGCCACTGCAAAAACCATTGTATGCCCCTCAGATGCAGAATACAGTGTCATGCAGTCCCATGACACTGTATGACATTGGCGGTGACTATTAAAGTGGCGGTAATACTGCCAACAGGCTAGTGGTAATTACTGCCAAATTATGACCATGCTGGTGAGAACTCCCATAGACAGCCAATGTACCACACCATCCCGCAGGGCGTTAACACCACGCACCACGGCAATAGCAATCAACAGCCACACGGAAGACAATGTACCGCCCACCATATGATGACACTGCAAACCACCACGATTTCTGGGGCAGTAGGAACGCCATCAAAAACCTGGTGGAAACACATCACAGAAGACCAAAGACTCACCAACAGAGACACAGAGAAGACCAACGCTACCATGAAACCGGAACTGCAAGTCTTCCTGATGCTCTTGTACGCCATGCTCCACCAACACCGACGAAGATGACAATGGTGTGCACAGACCCCTAGCCCACAAGGGAGGGAGGGAGGAAAAGGAGAGTGACACAGACATGTATGGCACGCACAATCCAGACACACACCATACACAAAACCAGCTGCAGACGTAAACCAATGGCACACAATGCACTGCATAATAATACAAGGACTACACCTCAGCAGCACTGACATTATAATAACAAGGCAACACACACCATATGAACCAATTTTAGAACAAAGATACATCAACAATTGTCCAGAAAGGGCCAATGCCCAGTCCAAAGTATATAGGACCCACATGGCCACAGGGCATAGTCTAAGCCGAATTCCGAACAACACTGTGCAGGGGCAACATATCGGAAGTGGACAGGCACCTCAGCGGGAAGGGGGTGGGGGGCACCTCAGCTGAAGTCATGAACTTGCCCACTGCTTCTGGAGGGTGCTCCATGCCCATTTCCCAATGCTGGGGGGTGCAAGGTCACAGTCTCTGAGGTGCAGAACTTGCCCACTGCTCTTGGAGGGGGCTTCATGTCCATTTCCCAATGCTGGGGAGTGCAAGGTCACAGTCTCTGAGGTGGGGAACTTGACAACTGCTCCTGGAGGGGTCTCCATGTACAACAGTCCCTCGATGGTGGCCTACATGCCCTCTGCTGGAGGTGAGGACTGCCTTGTCTCTGTTGGGGGAGGTGTCTCTGGGCAGCCTCTGCTGGAGGTGAGGGCTGCATTGTCTCTGCTCGGGGAGGTTTCTCCTGGGCAGCCTCTGCTGGAGGTGAGGGCTGCATTGTCTCTGTTGGGAGAGTTGTCTCCTGGGAAGCTTATGCTGGAGGTGAGGGCTGCTGTGTCCCAGCTGGAAGTGAGGGCTTCTTGCCTGCCATTGGTGGTTGAGTGGGAAACGTTTCTGACATTGGTGGTTGAATGGGAACCATTTCTGACATTGGTGGTTGAGTGGGAACCATTTCTGACATTGGTGGTTTAGTGGGAACCTTTTCTGACATTAGTGGTTGAGTATGTTCCTTCCCTTTCCTGGCTGGTGAAGCGGGATCTTTCCCTTTCCAGGCTGGTGGAGTAGGGTCCTTCCCTTTCCTGGCTGGGGGAGTGGGATCCTTCCCTTTCCTTGCTGGTGGAGTGGGAGTGGGATCCTTTCCTTTCCTGGATGGTGGAGTGGGAACCTTCCCTGTCTTGCCTCCATGACCAGGAGGTGACTCCACTGTCCCTGTGGACTGTTTGGCTGAGGTGCTGGGCTGGGTCGTTGGGACCCTGGTCTTACAGGCAGGATGGGGGGAGTGGGGGAGGGGGGAAGAGGTCAAGTTGGGCAAGGAAAAGCTTCTTAGGGATGGTGGGGCAGGATGAGGGATGGGAGTGGAGGTTGAGGGAGTGGTTGTTGGAGGAGCACGTTTGCTGGACTTGGCTGCAAGTGAATGGGCAGTTTGCTGATGTGAGGTGGATGGCTGTTGGGTGTCTGAGTGCCTGCATTTGTGTCCTTTAAGAAGTGGGGGACAGACAGGGTGAGAGAGGACACAGGGGACGCTTAGATGGATGTTGTGGAGGTGTCTGCTAGTGAGGAGTGTGTGCTGCTTGGTGTGGTGATGCTGGTGGTGGCTGTTGAAGCAGTGCATGCAGGTGTGAGTGTGGACGTGACTGTGAGGGAGGTGGAGGAGGAGGAGGGAAAGACAGTGGAGGCAGTGGATGTGTGTGCAACTGTCTGTTGTTTGTGTGGGTGTTTGTGGACTGAAGTGTGCTGCCTGTGTTTGACTGTGCCACTCTTGTGTGATATCTTGTGTGCATGCTCCTCTGTATGTGTGTATGGAATGGGTTGGAGTTGAGGAGACTGGGACTGAGAAGTGGTAGTTGGAGGGGGGATGGCAGGAACAGGGACAATGGATGCCAACAGAGAGGAGGCCAGAGCCTGAATCGATCTCTGTTGCCGCCAATCCACCGTGGATGCCCTCCAGGAATGCATTCCATTGCTGCATCTGGGAGGCCAGCCCCTGGATCGCATTCACAATGGTTGACTGCCCTACAAAGTTGGATCTCAGGAGGTCAATAGCCTCCTCACTCAGGGCAGCAGGGCTCACGGGGCAGGTCCTGAGGTGCCTGGGGCGAAGGAGATACCAACCATCCTAGGTGACCGGACACGGGCAACTTGCTGAGGGGCTACTGGGAGGGTGGTGCTGGTATGGGGGTTGGCGGCTGTACCTGCAGCTGGGGTGGTCACAGAGGTGTCCGCCACCACCAGGGAGCTTCCATTGGAGGAGGTATCTGAGTCAGTGTTGTCACCTTCTGTCTCCACCGTGGTGCTCCCCTCGCCCTCTGTCCCACTGGTTCCCTTGGCGTCGGTGGACTCTGCCTCCTGGGTCCTGTGGGATGCAGCTCCCTCTGTCGCCGGTGCCCCTGCTCCTCTCCCAGATGATGCTAATGCACACATGGACAGGATGACAGAAGGAGAAAGGGGGGAGGGAGGAAAGGGAGCACTGGGTCAGTTACAGCACCAACGCCACAGTTGGCATACACAGCACTGTCACACACAGAGATCAGGATTGAGCACTATGCATTGCACTGGCATTGAATTGGCTAGATGCCACAGCAAGATAAGGGCCAAACACCACCACCATATATTCCTGGGACCCACAAAGCCCTGACTGACATGGAATGCAAATGAGCTAGAATACCTGCATTTGCCATACACATATTACCCTTGAGCTGGATCATGCTGCAATGTCTGGCCTGGCATTAAGGGGCACCCACTAACTCACAACCACCACCCGGATCCCATGCCACCTAACAATTATTGTAGTATAGCCCACTGTACTCACCCCCTTGTGGCTGCTGTTATGCCCTCAAACACTCATCCAACTCTGGGTAGTCCACCACCAGTATGCGGGCCATCAGGGGGGTCAGGTTCCGACGGGCACCCCCTCCTCGTTGGGAGGCCATCTCCAGTAGGGTCTCTTCGGTGCCCAGCGCCTCAGGTCCTCCCACCGTTTCCTGCAGTGGATGCTCCACCAGCTGTTGACCCCCAGGGTCCGCTCGTCCTTGGAGATGGCCCACCACAATCGCTTCTTTTAATGGGTACTGACCCGCAGAGGAAATACAGACAGGAGGACAGCATTACACATACAATCCAGCCTGTCACACATATGGCCCCAAAATCATGTTTGCAACTCTATTGGCAAACACATCGCCCGGCGCACACCATGAACACTACAACCAGACATACCACCCCACATATGATACGATGCCTGCACACACATCTCCCTACAACCCTCCCACATGCATTGTGGCCAAGGTGTACTCACCTGTTGGTCTGGAGGCCCATAAAGCTGTTCATACTGGGGCAGGACCCCATCCACCAAACGCTCCAGCTCCATCGAAGTGAAGGCAGGGGCTGTTTCCTCGGTCACACGGGCCATGGTAGGTTCCAGACATAGGTCGCAGCAGAACACAAAGTGTAGGTGTTGTCCGGTGGAAAGTCAGGAATCAAGTGAGGTTATAGACAGAAAATGGCAGTTATGTCAGTGGCGGTGTACCGTCACCACCGAAGCTGATCCCCATTGGCCACTGTACTCCATAGGGACCCATATTAGCCAATGAGGAATTGCACGGTGTTGCAAGACCACCTTCCACCACGACACCCAACGTCAGCGGAGTTATATCACTTCCACCTGTCCCTAGATACAAGACAGGCGGTCGCTATTTCCTGGTGGTGGACTACATACAGATCTTCCATAACTGCGTCATTTATGGAAATTGCACATACATTGCTATTTCCACTGTCCCATCACATTAATGCTGTATGCACACTGAGATGGTGGTTCCATTGTACAAATTGTGACAGCCTGCTCACTCCTATGTCCCTTAGATACCTACCACTGCGGATGAATAAGAGGAGGAGAGAAACCCCCATGTACAGACCCCTTGTGGACTTGGCTAAACTAGAGGACAGGCACATTATACTCACCTATAGACTGGATAGGGCCACAATCATAGAGCTGTGTTCCCAATTGGAGCCTGACCTGATATCAGCTATCTGTCATCCCACTGGGATCACCCTTCTTGTGCAGGTTCTATCAGTGCTCCATTACCTGGCAACTGGTTCTTTCCAAGTGACGGTGGGCTTGGCAGCAGGAATGTCACAGCAAATGTTCTCAATCATGCTGGCAAGGGTATTGTCTGCCCTTATGAAAGAGATGTTCTGCTACATTTCTTTCCCCCAGGTGGAAGATTTGGACAGTGTGAAAGCGGGATTCCATGCAATGGGACATATTCCCAATATTATTGGGGTGATTGACGGTACACATATTGTGTTAGTCCCCCCCGCCAGAATGAACAGGTATTCAGGAATCAGAAGAGTTTCCATTCACTCAATGTGAAAATGGTGTGCCTTGTGGACCAGTACATCTCTCACATTACTGCTAAGTATCCTGGGTCGGTGCATGATGCCTTTGTTCTGAGGAATCGCAGCATCCCAAATGTGATGGCCCAACAACAGAGGCTCAGGGTGTGGCTAATAGGTGAGCCAGATTCCCCATCCACTGTATGTCAGTGTATGCCTTCAAGTGTTATCCCCATAGCATTGTGTAAGGGTACATTTTGTCCCTCAATACTTGCAGGTGACTCTGGCTACCCAAGCCTATCGTGGCTCCTGACCCCTGTGAGGAATGCCAGGACAGGGGCTGAGAACCGTTATATGGATGCACGTGGTCGAACCAGGAGAATAATCTAGAGGACTTTCGGCCTCCTGCAGGTCAGGTTCAGAAGCCTTCATCTGACAGGTGGATTCCTGTGCTACTCACCCGAGAAGGACTGCCAGATAGTAGTGGCATGCTGCATGTTACACAACCTGGCCCTCAGAGGACGTGCCTTTTCTGCAGGAGGAGGGGACTAGAGATGACCGTGTGTCAGCAATGGGCCACGAGGACAGTGAGGATGAGGAGACAGGATGAGGATGAGGACAACAGAACATCAGGTATACAACAACGCTTCCAATGACACACAGGTGAGACAGTAGAACTGACCATTGTTCTGACTATTGATGTTTTCTGTGTGGATGTATCATGAAGGCTTTAACTTACTTTGCCTCTCGACTTAATGTCACCTATGGCTTTTCATTTTACAGATGTTGGTAATATTACAACAGTGTCCTGATGTGTTTAATGCAGACAGCTACAGTTCATTATTTGTATGCTATCTGAGTGTTCAGATCATTTGCACTAGATGTGACTGTTCCCATAAATGCACATTTTCAACATATAAAAAGGTCTCACTCAAGTTGTGTTCAAGGGTGTTTATTGTAGTGCAAATAATTGACTGAAAAGTGCAATGGAATGAGGTGATGGTAGAGGAAAGTCCAGGGTATTGTTCCAGTCTGTTTGTAGCACAGCTCCAGTGTCCAAGGGGCCACAGGAAGGGGAGCAAAGGCAGTTAAAAGTGGACAAGGTGGCAGGGCGGGACACCAGGGGGGCAATCAGGAGAGTCTAATTTCCTGGCAGTGACCTTGATCTTGGCAAGTGTTAGAAATGGGGTCTTTGGTTGACAGTCAGGTTACCCCATGTCCATCTCAGGTCCGGACAGGCGTTGCGTAATTTTTCAGCGCCCAGCAAGGTTTGCGTTGAAAATCCAGCATCACGTTCTCAGCAAAACCGTGCAATGTGGGTTGCAATGTTAACTGCCTCCATCAGCGGGTGTTCCGCATCGTTCTTCCAGCTCCATCCATCGATTTCCCAGCTGCAATGTCGGTGGAGCATCGATTTCTGCCGCCAAGCCGGCGGCGCATCAGTTTTCATCCGCGTCTGGGAAGGTGTGTCAAATTTTTCCCCGCACGGCGGTCTGTCTGTCGATTTTCAGTCTTGGTCTGCCAGCTTCACCTTCCAAGGCCCCAGGAACTGGATGGGGCACCACGTGGTAGGGCAGGAGTGTCAGCAGAGAGTCCAGGTGCTGGCAGGAGAAGTCTTTGAGGGCCCTGAGACTTCCACAACAGGAGGCAAGCTCAGGACAAGTCTTTGGAGATTTCTTCACAAGCAGGAAGGCACACAAAGTCCAGTCTTGGTCCTCTTGCACAAGCAGAAGCAGCAACTGCAGTATAGCTCCACAAAGCACAGTCTCAGGTAGGGCAGCATTTCTTCTTAGCTCTTCTGCTCTTCTCCAGGCAAAGGTTCCTCTTGATGCCTGGAAGTGATCTAATTTTCAAGGGTTTGGATGCTCTTCTTAAACCCAGCTCTGCCTTTGAAGTATGCCTACTTCAAAGGTAGGTCTCTCTTGTTTGTGAAATCCTGCCTTGCCCAGGCCAGGCCCGAGATTCATACAAGGGGGTTGGGGACTGGATTGTGTGAGGTCAGGCACAGATCTTTCAGGTGTAAGTGACCACTCCTCCCCTCCCTCTTAGAACAGAGGGCACATCAGGATATGCAGGCTACGCTCCAGCTCCCTTTGTGTCACTGTCTAGAGAGAGGTGCAAACAGGCCAACTATTAACCCAGACAGGGAATCCACAAACAGGCAGAGTCACAAAATAGTATAAGCGAGAAAATACACAATTTCTAAAAGTGGCATTTTCAAACAAACAATCTCAAAACCAACTTTACTAAAAGATGTATTTTTAAATTGTGAGCTCAGAGACCCCAAACTCTATATGTTTATCTGCTCCCAAAGGGAACCTACGCTTTAATCATGTTTAAAGGTAGCCCCCATGTTAACCTATGAGAGAGACAGGCCTTGCTAATAGGCCTGTCTCTCTCATAGGTTAACCAAATTTGACAGCATTTCACTGTCAGAACATATCAAAGAGATTAGTATATGTCCTACCTTAAACATACACTGCACCCTGCCCATGGGGATACCTAGGGCCTACCTTAGGGGTGTCTTACATGTAAGAAAAGGGAAGGTTTAGACCTGGCAAGTGGGTACACTTGCCAATTCGAATTGGCAGTTTAAAACTGCACACACAGACACTGTAGTGGCAGGTCTGAGACATGTTTACAGTGCTACTAATGTGGGTGGCACAAACCAGTGCTGCAGGCCCACTAGTAGCACTTGATTTACAGGCCCTGGGCACCTCTAGTGCACTGTACTAGGGACTTACCAGTAAATCAAATATGCCAATCATGTTAAGCCAATTAGATACACATTTTATACAGGAGCACTTGCACTTTAGCACTGGATAGCAGTGATAAAGTGTCCAGAGTAACAAAAACAGAAACAACAGAGACCAGCACACATCAGCAACCTGGGAAACAGAGGCAAAAAGTTAGGGGAGACCATGTCAAGGATGAAAAGTGTAACTGCAAGTGTCTCTGGCTTCTGACTGGGTTGCAGGAAACGTTTGCGGGGTGGTTCACCTTCTGCAGGGGGAGGAGTGCTGGTAGCCTGTGGGTCCTTTCGCGGGGCCTCCTGCCCACTAGTGCAGCAGAAGTGGAGCTTTGGTCAATAAACTAGCTAGTGGTAGGGGCCCTCTGGTGTGCTGTGGATTCCCTCATGATGTTGGCCATGTCTCCCAGCACCCCTGCTTTGGAGATTATGGTGGTGTTGAAAGCCTGCAAGTCCTCCCTGATCTCCTGATGGTGTTCCTCCTGCAGCCGCTTATTCTCCTGCATGTTGTTAAGGATTTAGCCCATTGTGTCCTGGAATTGTTGGTAGATCCCCAGGATCTTGGTGAGTGCCTCATGGAGAGTCGGTTCCCTAGGCCTGTCCTCCCCCTGACGCACAGTGGTCCTCCCAGTGTCCCTGTTGCCATGTGCCTCTGTTCCCTGAACGGTATGCCCACTGCCACTGACCCAAGGTTCCTTATTGTCTTGGGGGCGAGGTGTGAACTGGGGACCCTATACAGGTAGGCACACTGCTGATTGGCGTGTCTTGGGGACAGAGGTGTGGGGATGCTGGGTGGGTGCTGTGGCGTTGGATACTGAAGGGGGAGGCTCTGTGGTTGACTGTGAGTGGGCTGGAGTGACCGACTGACCAGTGGTCCCCGATGGGCCAGGTAGGTTATCCAGCTCCAGAAGTCCAGAGTTACTGTCATCACTGGGGGCATCATCTGTTGGGGGGCTGGTTTGTTGTGGCACCTCCTCTCTGTTGACATTGGCTGGGGCACCTGTGGAGATGTAAGTGATGTATTATGCTTCATGTCTGTGACATATTTTACATCCCTAGCTTCCACTCTATTGTTGCTGTTGCCCTGCCACCTTTGTTTGTGTATGGTGATATCTGTTGTGATTGTTAGTTCTCCACACTGTGCATGCTTTTGTGACGGGTGTCCATGCAGGGCTGGGAGGGCTGTCCATGCAGTGGTATAGCATGCAGGGCTTGGCATTGGGGTTAGTCATATGTGTAGGTGCAGTGTGTGGGATGGAGTGGAGTGATGGGAGTGAGGGTGAGGGGGTGAGATTGCAAGCAGGTATGGAAGGTGATAAATAGTAAATGTTGACTCACCAGTGTACAGTCCTCGGCAACTCCAGTGAGTCCCTCAGGATGCACTAATGCCAAGACTTACTCCTCCCATGCTGTGAGCGGTGGGGGAGGAGGTGGGGGTCCACCATCAGTACTCTGTATGGCGAGCTGGTGCCTTGCTGCCACAGAACGTACCTTCCCCCGTAGGTCGTTCCACCTCTTCCTGATGTCATCACTTGTTCTTGGATTCTGTCCCACGGCATTCACCCAGTCCACGATTCTCCACCATAGCTCCATCTTCCTCGCAATGGATATTTGCTGTACCTGTGCTCCAAACAGCTGTGGCTCTACCCTGACTATTTCCTCCACCATGACCCGCAACTCCTCATCTATGAAAAGGGGGTGCCTTTGTGGGGACATGGGTGTTGTGTGGTGTGTGTAAGTACGTGGGTGTTGGATACTGTGGTTGGGTGTGTGAAGTAGGGTACGTGAGTGATGTAGGGGTGTATGTGGTGTGTCTGTCTAGTTGTCGCAGTGGTCATGGTGTCAGTCTGGTTGCAATAATTTGTATTTGTAAAGGGTTGTGGGTAATATGGGTGTGTGTTTTATAGTGCTGTGGGTGGGTGGGTGTCTGGGTGTGGTGTGTTTATGAGTGTCAGGTGTGTGTTTTTGGTATTGGCCAATGTTGTGTAGCTTAGTATATGGGTGTCCATTTTGAGCGCGCCAGTGTGTACCATCAATGGTTACCGCCATTGAATGTCCACGTGGCGATTCGTGGATCATAATGTGGTGGGCGTTGTTTTGTTGGGGTAACGGTATGGGTGTTGGTACTGCCACTTTAGCACTGACCTCTGGGCTGGGGGATTTGTGTATGTGGCAGTATTCTGTCAGATTAGTGTGTGTGTAATAATTTGGCAAACAGATGTTTGCCTCCGCGGCGGTATGTAGGCAGCTGTCACCGTGGCGGTAAGCGGGATTTACCGCCAATGTCATAATGACCACCTATGTGTGATTGACTGATCATAAATGTTTGACAGTTGGTCTGATCTACCATTAGGTTGACTTGCTCACTCAGCCTAACAAGTTGATTTAAAACACTGTTTTCCACTCACAGAAATGTCCAAATATCACAAAGCTATGTTTTCCTGTCATGTATTTGCAGGTGGAACTCCACCCTACACCAGTGGAGAGGTGTCTAGATTTGAAGACCCCCAATGCTGCAAGAAAGTATCACCTTGTGCATTGTGTGTGGCAATCCAGGGTCTGGTGTGAGACAGTCTGATGTGTGCAATGCAATTAATAAAAGTTTTGCTTGACCAATGCTATGATATCATTGGAGTTAGGATGGTGACATCATGTCTGTTGCAATGTTGAGCATTGAGAATGGCTTGATTTTTGCACAAGTGGCAACGTGTGCTGGTATGGAATTGTATGTGTTAGGAAATGGAATGCATGGCCACATATACATTGATGTCAGTGATGATAGGTGTCAGAGCAGCTGTTTATGTAATTAGCATGCCTATTGACAACAACTTTGTCACAGCACTTTTGACAGCACTGTGTGCCACACATAGTTTGCACTTACTCATGAAATGGTACAGATGAAGGCAATGTATAGAGGTGTCTAGGGGGCTTATGTGGGAGACACTTGCACCATTGGTGCCTCAGTACTCTTCAGATAGAAAGTGAGGCCACAGTAGTGCAAGGAGCCATATTGGGCTGGACAACAGTCAGTAGAGTACACAATTAGTATACAACTCAGCCCTAGATGGTTGTGGGAAATGTCCATGGATTGCCCAAGCTAGATCATAGCAAAATTACCAGCATGGTCCTGCCATCATGATATTTGTGAGTGATCTTGGTCACATCACATGTGCATCTGATGTGAATGCTGCGTGTGTATCTGGTACTTACGTGATGTCTGACATGCATGTGCTCATGATGTTCAATATAGAAGAATACTATGACAGCAACCAGTGCAGTACCAATCTTACTGTGGCCCTAAGGGCACCCATACAGCCACCATGTGTGTGCCGCATTACACATTTTGCACAAGATACAGAGGGTAGGGGACATTAGTTACGTAATCTGAAGACAACTTTGATGTGCCGGTGTAGGAAAGTACGATCTTGCCTGGCATGTTACCCCCATTTTTTATTTGTGTGTCAGTTTGTTTTTGCTTGTCTCACTGGGATCCTGCTAGCCAGGACCCCAGTGCTCATAGTTGTGGCCTGAATGTGTTCCCTGTGTGGTGCCTAACTGTGTCACCGAGGCTCTGCTAACCAGAACCTCAGTGCTTATGCTCTCTCTGCCTTTAAAATTGTCATTGCAGGCTAGTGATCATTTTTTACCAATTCTAATTGGCACACTGGAACACCCTTATAATTCCCTAGTATATGGTACCTAGGTAACCAGGATATTGGGGTTCCAGGAGATCCCTATGGGCTGCAGAATTTCTGTTGCCACCCATAGGGAGCTCAGACAATTATCACACAGGACTGCCACTGCAGCCTGAGTGAAATAACATCCACATTATTTCACAGCCATTTTACACTGCACTTAAGTAACTTATAAGTCACCTATATGTCTAACTCTCACTTGGTGAAGGTTAGGTGCAAAGTTACTAAGTGTGAGGGCACCCTGGCACTAGCCAAGGTGCCCCCACATAGTTCAGGGCAATTTCCCTGGACTTTGTGAGTTCAGGGACACTATTACACGTGTGCACTACATATAGGTCAATACCTATATGTAGCTTCAAAATGGTAACTCCGAATATGGTCATGTAACATGTCTAAGATCATGGAATTGTCCCCCAATGTCAAATCTGGTATTGGGGTGCCAATCCCATGCATCCCCGGGGCTCCAGCATCGACCCCGGGTACTGCCAAACCAGCTCTCTGGGGTTTTCACTGCAGCTACCGTTGCTGCCAACCCACAGACAGGCTTCTGCCCTCCTGGGGTCTGGGCAGCCCAGTCCCAGGAAGGCAGAACAAAGGATTTCCTCTGAGAAAGTGTGTTACACCCTCTCCCTTTGGAAATAGGTGTTAAGGGCATGAGAGGAGTAGCCTCTCCTGGCCTCTGGGAAAGCTTTGAAGGGCACAGATGGTGCCCTCCTTGCATACACCAGTCTACACCAGTTCAGGGATCCCCAGCCCCTGCTCTGGTGCGAAACTGGACAAAGGAAAGGAGAGTGACCACTCCCCTGTCCATCACCACCCCAGGGGTGGTGCCCAGAGCTCCTCCAGTGTGTCCCAGACCTCTGCCATCTTGAATGCAGAGGTGTGAGGGCACAATGGAGGCCTCTGAGTGGCCAGTGCCAGCAGGTGACGTCAGAGACCCCACCTGATAGGTGCTTACCTGACTAGGTGGCCAATCCTCCTCTGAGGGCTATTTAGGGTCTCTCCTGTGGGATTCTCGTCAGATAACAAATGCAAGAGCTCACCAGAGTTCCTCTGCATCTCCCTCTTCGACTTCTGCCAAGGATCGACCGCTGACTGCTCCAGGACACCTGCAAAACTGCAACAAAGTAGCAAGAAGACTACCAGCAACACTGTAGCACCTAATCCTGGAGGCTTTCTCGAATGTTTCCTGGTGGTGCATGCTCTGGGGGCTGTCTGCCTTCACCCTGCTCTGGAAGCCAAGAAGAAATCTCCTATGGGACGAGGGAATCTTCCCCCTGCTAACGCAGGCACCAAACTTCTGCTTCTCAGGTCCTCTGGGTCCCCTCTCATCGTGACGAGCGTGGCCCCTGGAACCCAGGAGCTGGATCCAAGTGACCCCGGCAGTCCAGTGGTCCATCTGTCTAAATTTGGTGGAGGTAAGTCCTTGCCTCCCCACGCCAGAGAGTAATCCTGTGTACTGCGTAAACTGCAGCTGCTAGGGCTTCTGTGTACTTCTGCAAGGAATTCTTCATGCACAACACAGCCCACGTCCCTGGCACTCCGTCCTACATTGCTCAACTCACTGAGTTGACCACTGGCTTCGTGTGACCCTCTTTTGTAGTGTTGAGACGACCACTGTGCTCAGTTTTCTTGAACCTGTGTTCATGTACTTCTGAGGGTGCTGCCTGCTTTTGCATGGGCTCTCTGTGTTGCCAAGCGTCCCCTCTGTCTCCTCTTCCAAGTGGCGACCTCCTGGTCCTGTCTGGGCAGCACCCTTTTTCTTCAGCTGTGACCCTTGCAGCTAGCAAGGCTTGCTTGCAGTCTTTCTGCATGGAAACAACTTTGCATCCTCAAGCATGCTGTGGGACATCTTCTGTGCAAAGGAGAAGTTCCTGGCATCTTCCGTTGTTGCAGAATCTTCAGCTTCTTCCACCCGGAGGCAGCAATTTTGCACCTTCATCCGGGGTTTAGTGGGCTCCTGTCCCGCCTGGACACTTTAGTGACTCCTGGACTTGGTCCCCTTCCTTTACAGGTCCTCAGGTCTAGGAATCCATCTTCAGTGCTTTGCAGGCTGTTGTGGACTTTGCATAATCTCCTATCACGACTTTAGTGTGTTCCTGGGGAAGTAGGGTAACTTTACTCCTACTTTTCAGGGTCTTGGGGTGGGGAATCTTGGACACCATTAGTGTTTTCTTATACTCCCAGCGACCATCTACACACTACACTAGGCCTGGAGTCCCTAAGTGGTTCGCATTCCACTTTCTTAGTATATGGTTTGTGTTGCCCCTAGGCCTATTGCATCCTATTGTATTCTACAGTGTTTGCACTACTTTTCTAACTGTTTACTTACCTGATTTTGGTTTGTGTGTATATTTTGTGTGTTTTACTTACCTCCTAAGGGAGTATATCCTCTGAGACATTTTTGGCACATTGTCACTAAAATAAAGAACCTTTATTTTGAGTAACTCTGAGTATTGTGATTCTTGTGATGTAGTGCTACATGATATAAGTGATATAGTAGGAGCTTTGCATGTCTCCTAGTTCAGCCTAAGCTGCTCTGCTATAGCTACCTCTATCAGCCTAAGCTGCTAGAACACTACTAATCAACTAATAAGGGATAACTGGACATAGCACAGGGTGTAAGTACCATCAGGTACCCCCTTATAAGCCAGGCAAGCCTCCTACAGCCGGTCAGGCTTTGGCCAAACTTTATGCGGACATTGCATTATTTGTACATGTGGGCACATCATGAGCAATGGTGTGCCCCCTTGTAACTTATGCTCAGACCATGTCTTAAACCAGGACACATGAATGAAGTTTTCACAAACTTTTGAATAGCCGGTGGGAAGTTTCCAGCCTCCCTATCAGATTACCCCCACCTTGGAACTATGATGCCTGGGCAAGCCTAGATGTAGAGCCAGGGGTGTCAAAGTGGTGGATTGCATACAAAGCCCCACATATTGACCAGGACACAGGAAATATAGACTTGTTAGGCTATGTGATCCTCCCAAGTTTTTTAACACAAATGTTGAGCAAGGACGCAGTAGTCCACTCATCCCTGAGACCTGTTGGTCAACAATGTATAGCGGTCATCTCAGTGCCATGTACATGATACCGTGGATGGCTGGTTGGAAATAGTCATAGATTAGGAGTAAGTCATTGTTGAGGAATGTGTGGTGGACTTCACGTGCCATTTGCGGATACAGTGTACATTACATGTTGGTTCTACCTCCACTGAATGCTGTATTTAATGCTTGATTCTCCTAATTTTTCAGCTGCCAATATGACACTGAAAACCAACATGCATCCTACAAAAGGGCAGGCAGATAACATCACATTTTGGATATGAATGTCGGTTACCAGAGGATGGAGAGGATGTTCCAGAGGGAAAAGGCCACAGGGGCATGGCGTGCTTTCCCACATGTGGGACCTCTGCAGTAAACATAAACAAAAGCAGGCCACATTGGGGAAAACACCAGGGATCCAGGGGGCCTCTGTGGGTCCGACTCTCTCTACATCAGCTGCACCTGTCACAAGCCAGGCACCCGTGCAGCCACCTGCTGTAGCCGTCACACCAAAATGTGAAAGTGACATGAGATGGGACATGGCTGCCATGATGGCCAAATTGGACAGGTTGGAGCAGGAGAGTGGCAAAAATCACAAGTTACTGAAGTACTGCAAAAGAAAATTGAAGAAATTGTGCTGTGTCAGTGCCACAACCTCCCAGTTCCTTCCATCTCCCTTTTACACTTGATAATATTTTTAGATTGGGTTTTAAATGGGTAGTGTTAGGTCAGTGAAATACTGTTGGGTAGGCATAGGTTAGAGTAAGTATAGTTGGGAGTGGGTTTTAGGACATTATTTTTAATTGTGGGTGGTTGGTTCGGGTATATAAAATACCAAAAACATATTTATTTGCTTAGGCCATAGGTTAAGTAAGAACATGTGTAGCCTTAGTTTATGTTATCCTAATTGTATCTTGTCTCTTAAGGGAGGTGGGGGGACAATGTTTAGAGTGCGGCGTTACATGTGTAAGATTAGTTTAGAATAGGTTAGCTAGGTGTAGTTGTAAGTTAAGTTAAGTTAGTTTAAGTTAGTTTAGTGTAGGGTAGTTTTTAGGATAGGTTTAGTTATGTAGTTTTAATTATTTTTAAATAAATCCTGTTTGTATAAGACTATTTATTGCCATGTTAATTGAGTGTCGGGGTGTTCTCATGTGTGCGCCGGCTAAGTTGAAGGAATGGCTTGGCACATGTTTACTGTCTTGATTTCCATGAATTACAATGCACACCCTTATGACCATGGAGCTGTCAGATTGGCTGCTAAATAACATCAACTAGTCCATACACTTGCCATCCTCTGTTGCAGCCATGCACATTGTGTATGTATTTATCTTGGACATGTAAGTATGGAACTTCAACTGTCATTGGTAGGGTCTTGCTGTATCATTGTTGGCAAGTGGGGCACATGACAACAGGCAAATTTGGAACTGTATTCTGCAACACGGACATGTGCCCATCACTGATAAATGTGGCCTCTTCTGTACCACACAAATTAGATGCACTGGTACTCCCATCTGGGTAAATGACCATTGACTTGGTTCTGAGTCATACATGCCGCATGTTAACTTCCAAGGATTTCTGTTCAATAGATGTATAGAATACTCTGTAGGTTGGTTGTAGCCCACAACACCATCATTCACCATTCTCATGTTAGGATTCTAGTGTGTGGTTCTGTGTTTGACAGTAATGCACTCATGTAATGATGTTCTGTACTCATTGACATAGATTCACACAATGCAATCATTTTGCTGAGTTGATGGATCACAGTAAACGTAGAAATGTTACATGTAAATAAGGTGCTTTATTTACAGGTGCAAGTGTAATTTCAAATGCTTTACAATGTCCAGTTCACAGGCCCCATGAGAGAACCTTAGCCATTTGTAGTACAATCAGAGTCCATGGGTGATTTATATGTCATGAGACATGATTATGAGAAGTGTGCATTTGTGAAGAGGTTTCAAATTGCCAATAGGTAAGAATGGAGACAATGATAGTACACAGCAGACAAGTCAATACTGGCATGATCTTAAGCCCAGAACTAAGGAGATACTGCCCATGTGGCATGGACTAGTGCTACCGGGTGGTTTTCCTTGTGAATGTTGTTCCTTCCAAATCTTAATCCTCTGATGTGTGGTGCCTCCTGTGCCATGGGCGGTACTGTTGTTGAGGTCGAGGGGGTCACACACACATCAGGGGATAAAGCTGTGGAGTCAAAGGTCCCAGCAGCTGCCATTTATAGGAACACATAAGGTATCACTGCAGCAAGGAGGAACTGCTAATTTTTCAACACTGCAGCAGCATCACGGTGGTAGGCAGTCATGTTTTCCCTGAGGGAGGACACTTCCTGCTGTATAGGCTCCAGGGTATTCTGTATAGCCCCCAGCCTGTTGTCTATCAAGCTGCTACCACTGTGGGAGGGCAATTGTTGAACCCTCTGTCTCATGACAGTAGCTATGCCGGCCAGGAACTACTGGAGTCTATGTACCTGGGAGAGGGTGCCTCTGATGGCAGCTGATTGGACTGATGCACCTCTGTACTCTCTCTAGGCTGTTTGGCATGGTCTCCATTCCCACCTGCACCTGCTTGTCCAGCTCCCTCTGGACTCCTACCACTGTTCTCCGGAAGGTAATATCTGAGTCCTCGGAGTCCAGAGCTGTGTCAGTACTGGCTGGTGGTGTGTGTGGTCACTGTGTTTCCTCCATGTGACTGGAAGTGGTGTCTGGAGGGATCCTAGGACATCCTGGAGAGTCTCCTAATTGATGGTAGGCAGCTGGTCATCCATGCCATCTGTAAAAATCAAGATAGGCAGGTCAGCAGGAGGTAAGCCATCATCCTCTGCAATGAAAGAGTGACAACTGAACCTTGGATTTTGGTGGCTGTTGACATGGCACATCATTTACTTGATACTGGAGGCTCAGTGACATGTTACAGACCCAAGGTTGTAGTTGTATAGTATTTGTAGCATTGTGCATCAAACATGGGTCAAGCTTACAAGATATTTTGGGGCATATTTAGGTGACCCTAGCACCACGTGAGAGTTTCTTTTCGTGACGCTCGGGTGGCGCAATGCCCTGTGACGGTTTTACAATATGGTGCTAAGTGACTTAATGTGGCTCAGGGCCATCTTGTAAGAAGAGGCCCTTCACACGCAGCACTTTGTGTGGTAGGGACGTGAAATGGGTGTTGCTATGGGTCTGCCACAACAACACCCATTGCTTTTTGACAGTGTTTTAGATTGACGAGTTTTTGTAAACCAGAGTCCTTGTCAAAATATCACAACACCCCAGAGGTGGCATTGGCATAGTGCAATGATGTTAAATGCCATATTTTATCCTCCTTTTGAGCCTGTTCCATGTGTGCTGCATTTAGCAACACACAGAGACAGAGCTAATGGACGTTTGAAGAATGTTTGTGTGCAGAAAGGCGTTCCTTCCTGTACAAAAAACAATCTCCCCTTCAACGCAGCCATCCTTGCACTATGGTGCAAGGCTTGCTGCGTTGGCCCACGTCAGCTAATTTAGCCCCGGCACAGAGAGTGACACAGGGGTGCCCCATTTCCTAATGAATACTGGCCATCAGTGAGTTTTGAAAATGATGGTGTGCAACACTGCATAATTAGGGGTAGCGGGGTACACATAATTTCCTATTACATGTGGGCCTTTGTTATTTTATTCCACGCCACCTTCCTCCTTGTAGACTCCTTGTCCCTGCCACTGATACAAGGTTGGCATGTAATTAACCTTCTTATTTATCATGGTGGACATTGCCACACTAGTGTAATGTTTGCTGTCATTCTTTTGGTGCAATGATGAATTGGCACCATGAATGATGGGACTAGTGCAGCATAGCACAGGTAGGTCCATTGCATACAGTGATTTTGTTACATGCTCATCTGCCTGTAGCAGGCCCCACACATGTGCTAATTGGAAGGGACAGTGCAACCATTACGGATTGTCTGCCCCATTAGATTGTCCCTCCCTTAATATGGAACATTCCCTTGTACACAAGATATCAGCAACAGGCATGTGTTGGTGTAAGGATGTTGAATGTGGATCAATGCATGCATTGTGTGACTTTGTACATGTGGCACAAGGGGAATGTGCAGCTTGGTTCCACATGGGCTATTATTTTAATGGTGATACAGTTGCATTACAGGCTAGTGACACTGTGCTGGTAGTGCAACATTGATGAAACTTGTGCCAATTCTCACGCATGTTAATTGTACCACTGAGCAGTTGACCAACCTTTCACACATGGTGAGATTGCAGCTACTTTTACATCTGCACAAATGATGTTCACAGACATGCTCCATCTGTTGTAATTGTTGTTTTTTGAGGCCATTCCCATATGGTGCATGGAGTTGTGTGTAAGCTGTTGGGGGTTCACCCTGTGTGGTTTGCGTTCCACAGGTTTCACACTTTAGACCTGATTTTTTCTCAAGTGGCACAGACTCAGTGCAGCAGCAATATGTGTTGCACAACCCTGTACCGGTTTAGAAATGCAGGGATGAGTCATGTTTACTGGAATACTGTACACCCCTGCAATTCCCCCTGAGCTGCACAGATTTGATCTCCCTGAACCAACACATGAATGTTGCAGCATGATGAAGGGGTGCCTGCCTTGAGGGGATAATTTGTTGATGTGCAGGGAGGTGTCCCTTCCTGCACAAGTACAAACTATTTTTTCTAAGGTGGCATTTCCATGTGTGCTGCATGATGCAGCACACATGAGAAGGACAATAAGACAAGAGGGAAGGGAAGCATTTTGGCCTCGTACACCACCCTTACACCATCCCTAGGGTGGTATTGACTTCAGTCCTAGTCCCTGATGTACAAGTTGTGTAGGATTAGGGGCTTTGACAATATGCAATAGGTGTTGTCATGGCACAGCCACAGCCACACTATTTGCAAGTCCCTTCCAGGCACTGTGCTCATATTTACATGGTGGAGTATAGCCATAGTGAGTGGCTTATGTCCACATTGTATATATGTTGGAGTGCTTTGCACAACCAAAGTGTCAGTACATGTGTGGCTTGAGTAGGGATGGCACGTCTTCATTCAGGGCCTATGTGTCCCGATGCAACCCTTTAGAATGCATTGAGTGTATCCTATGTGCCTCCCCCTTTTGCCATTTGTGAAATTCCAGATATTCCCCCCTGCAACTTACCCTGCATTTGTGATAGTTCTTGGTAGTCTGCGCTGTCTTGTCCTGCATTTCCAGTGACCAGCTCCTCCAGGATGACCACTGCGACTATCTCCTCCAGCTCATCCAGGTCCTCCTGTGGTGCGGGACTTCTGCTTCCAGTCTGCAGTGCAGCCTTTCGGTTCCTGGCCAGTTTCTCCTTAGTCCTGCACTTGCAGCAGTTCTTGCAGTCGGTGACAGTCCTCTTCACCTCTGCCACGCTGTTGACTTTGTCTACTATTGCCTGGGATATTGCCTCTCTCCTACCGACTGGCTATTTGGAGGTGACAAAGAGCATGTATTGGTGCTCTGTCACCTCTTTGACCAGGATTTCATGCTTCTCACTAAAGCAACACTTGCTCTTGCTCTTCTCCTTCTCCTGGGACTTTGCTGGACCCTCCTGGCTGGTACTTGGGTGATTGGGGTCTCCCTGGGGTCTCTCCTGGCCTATAGTCTCCATCTTGTCTTCCAATTTGTATTTTTCTTGCATGTGTGTTTTTTTACGCTAATGCGGTAAAAATACGTGCCACAAGACGGTCCAGTGCCACTTTTGCAGCATTAGCGTCATTTTTCCTTATGGCATGTTCAATGGTTAACGTCATTTTTTTAAACGCAAACCATTCCTTAGCTCAATTGTGCATCATTTTTAAAATATGGTTCATGGATGGTGCTAGGGATAACGGTAGCTCGTGTTAAACTTTTTTACGCACAATTGTGCTATGGGCCCTGATGTCTTAGGTGCATCCTTCACACGGCCAGTCTTTCAAAGCCACTGGTGCCAGAGGCGACAAGAGGATGATGGCCCAGGGCCCCAATACCCTGAACCTAATACGTTTCTCTGTGGAATGGAGAGATGCTTAGACCGAAGCATTAATGAAGACACAATTGTAGGGGTCTGATGTCTTGGGAAAGAAGGAGGAAAATAGGGGAAAGGGGTAATGTAAGGCTATCAAGGTACAAAGTCAAGCCTTAAAACCCTAGGCAATCACATTGAAGACAAAGCAAAACAACTTGTGAACTTTACCTGTAATCCCACACACTGCACCTTGAATTGAGCCTTTTTATGCCCAACCCCAGTGCCTAATTTGGAATAGAGTGTGTTCTGGTTCCCAATGTTTTGCTCAGAAACTCACGGCTAGTGCTTTTAAATGTCAGCACACAGAATACTAAGAGGGAGTAGCCTTGAGTCAACCTCTTGAACCTTCATCCACTATCAAACACTCCCTGCTTCTTTATCTCATTTGTGCAGGATCATGCTTTCTCCCTTTATGATTTTTTTCCATCTTTTTCTTTCTACTTCTTTCTGTTTTTGTGTTTTTCCTTCTGTTGCTCGAGGTCAATGTATGATGAGGAAAATTAAGTGCCAGTCTACAAAAATGAGTGCTGATAGGCCCCATGAGCAACAACCAGCTAATATTAAGCAATGACTACCTCGATTGGGCAATCATTTACAACTACTTATAAATGGCCAGTGGAGAAAGTACAACCTGTTCTTGAACGAGATCCTCAGAAGATAGATGGTCTTGGCCATCCGAAAACTTTGTGGAAGGATTACAGTGGACTAAGTGTAGTATTACACTGAGGTGCACATAGGGATGTGATCTACTGTGGACGGCATCAGTAGAGACAAATAGTAGATCTTCATAATGTTACTTTATATAACCTGGTTTTAAGTTTGATGACATAGCTGCAACAATTGTCTAACAGTAACTGAATTTGTATCTTAAGAATTCTTAATCGAAAAAATGTTAATACAGATCTTCCCAAAGCAAAGCCTGAGAAAGAGGTGAGAGTGCAGTGGCGGCACGTCCTTTAGGGCGGAGGGGCCACACCCCCCCACCTTCTGCCCCTCATGAAGAGTGTCTGTCAGGCTGAACAAAGGTCAGCCTGACAGTCACTCTCCACGTTCAGCTCAGGCAGCCAGGAGCAGACATGCGCGATTTGCGCACACTCCTGGCTGCCTGAGCTGAACTTTGCTGGGCTGAGGAGGTCACAGCTCCTATGAGCGTGACCTCCTCGGCTCAGCAAAGGTGCCTCGAGGCCCTCCCCTGGGTGACGAGGAAAGCGTCACCAATTGACACTCTCCCTGGGTGCTTCAGTTTAAGCCGTGAAGTGCCCAGGGTGAGTGTCAATCAGTGACACTTCATCACAGAGTGGGGTGGGGTCAGCAGTCTCACTGACCCCATCCCACTCTGTGACGAGGCTGGGACTGCTGCCTTCCCTCATTGGCTGACCTAAGGTCAGCCAATGAGGGAAGGCAGCAGTCACAACCCTCCTGGGACCTGGAGGCTGAAGGTAAGTGTGTGTGTGTGTATGTGTGTGATGTTTTAAATTGAATGTTTGGTGCGCGCGTGCATGTTTGAGTGTTCTGAGTATTGTTAATGGATGTGCGTGCGTGTGTGTGTGTGAAAAAATGAGTGTGTGCGATCTTTTAAAATGAATGTTTGGTGCGTGCGTGCATGTTTGAATGGTATTAGTGCTGTTAATAGATGTGCGTGCGTGTCTGTGTGTGAAAGAATGAGTGTGTGTGTGTGTGTGTGTCCCGCCCGCCCCCCTCCCTCCTAAAGCTGCCGGCCGCACTGTTAGAGTGGAGGCTTTGTTGCAACAAATTGATTCCAGATTGAGATTGCCAGTGGTGCGAAGGTGCCTCTGTCCTCATGGGAGTATTCCTTTCTTTTTTAGATAAAGAGATGTGTTAGATATTAGAGCTCTGAGAATTAAGAAGACAGATCCTAAATTAGTACAGGCTTGGAAAGGAAGTGCTTGTAGTTCAAAGAAGGATGGTGTAATATGGGCAAATTTGCCTGTAATCAATCTTACAGCCACATGAAAATAGCAAGGAGGCCAATGTGGATAGAGATTTAACACTCCAGGAATAACAATGCTGGTATTTCGAAAAAATATTGATTTTCAAATATCAAGACACAGAAATATTGGAAAAATATTGTGGTACAAAAGCATCATGATGCAGAAATATTGTTGACACAAGTATCTATTTTCTTAGGTGAGTAATGTCATTTTCAAGAATATTGTTAATATCTTTTTCAATAACATAGGGGGTCATTACAACATTGGCGGTAAAAGGCGCTTACCGCCGTGCAGAAGATCGCCAATACACCGCCGCGGCGGTGGCATTCCGCCACAGCTATTATGACACACACCTTGGAATCCGCCGAAATTCAGACACCCACACAACACCGCCACACCAAAGGTCAGTGATAAACTGGCGGAAACAAATCCTAAACCTCCACGCCAACAGAAACACGCCCATGCTATTACGACCCACGAGTCCACGCGGCGGTCTTTCAACCGCGGTATTCCATTGGCGGTACACACCGCCGCGCTCAAAATACACACACATCTCCAAAACACTGCCACATTCGACAATTCGAAATACACATACCTGATACACATACAAACGCCACTCCCACACACCCAACACAATATAAAACACACACCGACATCACCCACAAACCCCTATGACCAAAAATTATTGACGAAGGCCAGAGAGACTGCACTGCATAGACAGCCCCACCACACAGAGGCACACAACACCATCACCCACACAACATCCACGCACAAAACACCACACACCACTACACATCACCACACTCATCACCACATACACCACCCCACACATCACACACACCACCCCATGGCACACCAAAGACACCCCGCTTCTCCGAGGAGGAGCTCAGGGTCATGGTGGAGGAAATTGTCCCGGTAGAGCCACAGCTATTTGGCTCACAGGTACAGCACACATCAATAGCCAGGAAGATGGAGTTATGGCGCAGAATAGTCGGCAGGGTGAACGCTGTGGGACAGCACCCAAGAAATAGGGAGGACATCAGGAAGAGGTGGAACGACCTACGGGGAAAGGTGCGTTCAACGGTCTCCAGGCACAACATTGCGGTACAGCGGTCTGGCGGCGGACCCCCACCTCCTCCCCCACAACTAACAACATGGGAGGAGCAAGTCTTGACCATCTTGCATCCTGAGGGCCTCGCAGGAGTCGGTGGATGATGGGACGCTGGTAAGTCAATTCGCAACTATCATATCCCCCACCCTACCTGCATGCTCTCACACCCCCCCACCCTCACACCCTCCCCTATCACTACAACTCCTCACTAATGTACCCATGACACCAACCACCCATCCCACCCCAAGCCCTGCATGACACAACTAAGCATGGACACCCCCACTAAAGCATGCCCACTGCACATGCCCAGTACACCCCCCCAACCATCACCACACAAACCCACACACCGGAATGCTTGCACTGGGGTACACAAACACCCACCCATGACACACACACATGCAATAATCATGCTCTTATGCCCCTGCAGGAACACGAAGGACCGTCACCACACCAGAGGGTCCAGACAACACCACTCCACCCCCAGAAGAGGCCCACAGTGACGAGAGCAGCTCTGCCCTACTGGATCCTGATGACCAGCCCGGACCATCGTGGGCCTCGGGACAGTCGGTTCCCCTTGCACAGGCACAGCCCAACACTGACCTTCCCCCCTCTGGTAACACCAGCACAGCACCCACCCAGCGGGCCCAAACCTCCCTACCCAGGACAGGTCAATCAGCGGTGTGTCCACCACTACAGGGCACCCAGGGTAACCCACCACCCCAACAACAACAGGGACCTGGGGGCAGTGGTAGTGGGCACACGGTCCAGGGGACGGAGGCACAGGAACACAGGGGAACTGGGAGGGCTTCTGTGCGACAGGGGGCGGACAGGCCAAGGGAACCCACTCTCCACGAGGCCCTCTCCTCCATCATGGGAGCATACCACCACTCCCAGGAGACGATGGCGACGGTTCTGGACAAGTTGCAGGAGACACTGCGCCTGCAGGACGAACTGTATTTGGGGTTCAGGGAGGAGCTCAGGACCATCAGCTCCGCCCTGGCCACCATCGTAGGGGTTCTGAAGGACATACAGACGACCTTGAGGGACACCGTGGCACTCCAAGGGGCCCCTGACACTAGCCAGGACGATGAAATGCCCACCACCTCCGCTGGCGCTAGTGGACAGGACGCCCAGCCACAGGACCACCACACCAGCACCCCACCCCCTGCAGACGGAGAACCACCACGCAAGCGGTCCCTGAGATCCAGGAACAGGACAGAGCAAGATGGTAAGACCCCCGCCAGGAAATGAGACCACCCTCATTGTCCCCCCACCGTCCCACTTTGTTACCCTGTCCATACTTAAACTGCACCAGCTCCACTTCCTATGCCCAGATGGGCAGTGCACCTGTGAGACTAATAGACTGGACTCTGCCATGGACATTCCTCCACCATCACCCATCACCATTTTCCAACCCCCTCCCATTTCTGAACACTTCAATAAACACCCTTGAAACACAAAACAATCTGGAGTCAGTCTGTGATTCAGTAAAAATGTATTATCAATGACAGTGTCATAATGGGTGTACCATTCCAAAGCTAACATACCTATGTCACACATCACAAGCCCTTGAAGGATGCAAGCAGTTGACACGTAGGTAACCACACCTGTGAAACCGTAATGGAAGGGTACAACTCAGTTACCAAATGTTGACTCAAATCGAAAAACAGGATAGAGGTAGACGTGTGAAAGTTAATGTAATGCTAAAAATGAAAATTTTCTCACCTGTGTCTCGTTGGAAATATTGCTGTATGACTGACTCCCTGTTGTCGTTGTCTTCTTCATCAGCTGCATCCTCATCACTGTCCACAGGCTCCACAGGCTCCACAGCTGCTACAACACCGTCATCTGGATCATCCTCCTGCAGAAAAGGCACCTGGCGTCGCAAAGCCAAATTATGGAGCATGGAGCAGGCGATGATGATGTCGCACACCTTCCTTGGTGAGTAGAATAGGGATCCACCTGTTATTATGGAGGCACCTGAACCTGACCTTCAGGAGGCCGAAGGTGCGCCCATGGGCCTCATTGTACCGTTCCTCTGCCCTGGTCCTGGGATTCCTCACTGGGGTCAATAGCCACGAAAGGTTGGGGTAACCAGAGTCCCCCAATAGCCATACACGGTGCCTCTGGAGTTGACCCATCATATCAGGGATGCTGCTATTCCGCAGGATGTAGGCATCATGCACTGAGCCAGGGAACATGGCATTTACCTGCGAGATGTACTGGTCTGCCAAACAGACCATCTGGACATTCATGGAATGATAACTCTTCCTATTCCTGTACACCTGTTCACTCCTGTGGGGGGGGACCAGAGCTACATGGGTACCATCAATAGCACCTATGATGTTGGGGATATGTCCAAGGGCATAGAAGTCACCTTTCACTGTAGGCAAATCCTCCAACTCAGGGAAAATTATGTATCTCCATACGTGTTTCAGCAGGGCAGGCAACACTCTGGACAACACGTTGGAAAACATAGGCTGGGACATCCCTGATGCCATGGCCACAGTTGTCTGAAAAGACCCATTTGCAAGGAAATGGAGCACTGACAGCACCTGCACGTCAGGGGGGATTCTAGTCGGATGGCGGATTGGTGACATCAGGTCTGGCTCCAACTGGGTACAGAGTTCCTGGATTGTGGCACGGTCAAACCAGTAGGTTACGATGACATGTCGGTCTTCCATTGTCAACAGGTCCACCAGCGGTCGGTACACCAGAGGATTCCGCCATCTTCTCATATGTCCCAGCAGACGGTGCCTACGAAGGACAACAGTGAAGAACCAGTCATTATTCATCCAGGTATGTACCCACAGTCACACACAAGACTACACCACTCACAAAACCCTTCCTGTATGTGTGTTGAGTGTAGGCCTAGCTATGTGTGACGCAGAATTAAATGGAGCCATGTGGGCCCCTGAAATGGCGGCTGCCTGACCTCTAAAGTGGGACAATGGGATTGTGGGGTAACATCGCTGGCGTCACACACCGTCGCGGTAGGCGGTCGTAGACCACGGCGCAATGCTGCATTGGTTAACATTGGACCCTATAGGTCCCAGGAGCCAATGAACAGGTGCACTGGCGGTGATGATGCGCACCGCCGCGGACGTCACCGCCGCGAACGTCACCGCCATTTTCTATCTGTTCAATCACTAGATACCTGACCTTCGATAGGAGAGGACCTACACTGCTAGTGCTGCTGTGACCTCGGTCTGGAAGCGACGATGGCTGCTGCGTCTGGGGAAAGGGCCCCTGCCTTCACTGCACAGGAGTTGGAGAAACTGGTAGACGGGGTCCTCCCCCAGTACACGCTACTCTACGGTCCTCCAGACCAACAGGTTAGTACACAGGGAGCACGTTGGATGGGCTAGGCCTGGGTGGAGAGTGCTGGTTGGAAGAGGGAAGGGGGCAGAGTCCATAGAACTTTAATGCATGGGAATGTATGGGCCACATGGCCAGAGTAGGGAGGGGGCCACTCACAACGACGGTGCAGTTGGTAATGACTGTTCCTCTTTCCTTGTGCATGTCATGTAGGTCAGCGCCCACCAGAAGAGGGACATTTGGCGTGCCATCGCCAAGGAGGTCCGGACCCTGGGGGCCCACCAGAGACGGGGCACCCACTGCCGTAAGAGATGGGAGGACATTTGCCGCTGCAGCAAGAAGACGGCGGAGGCTCAGCTGGGGATGGCCTCCCAACGTGGGAGGGGTGCCCGTCGCACCATGACCCCCCTGATGTTCCGGATCCTGGCGGTGGCCTACCCGGAGTTGGATGGGCACTTGAGGGCATCACAGCAGACACAAGGGGGTGAGTACAACCTCATTCTGCGGACTTTGCGTGCAGTGGAGGTGTCTGGGTGGTGGAGGTGGGCTGTGGGTGTCCCTGTGCCAGGGCGAGTTCGGTAGGCAAGGCCCCTCCGTAATGTAGGCCATGTGGCACTCTACCCCACCTCAGCAGAGTGGCAAGTCGAGGTATAGTTGCCCCAGTGGCATCCATGTGCGCCGATGTCCACCATTGCCATATAGGCCATATCCCAGAAATTGCATGTGCAGAGGGCAGGAGCACAGCGTAATGCAGGGGGCTGCTGCGTTTGTCTTGTCCGCCAACAGTAGCGGTATGCCATGCACTAAAACCCTCTTTCTTCTGTCTCCCCCCCTTTGTCTGCTCTCCCTGTCCTTTTGTACATCAGCATCAACAGGCGGAGGTAGAGTGGCACCGGAGCACGAGGGAGCTGCATCCCACATGGCCATGGAGGGCCACACCACGGACTCTGAATGCACCAGTGGGACAGAGGGCGAGGGGCGCTTCACGTCGGCCACGGGATCACCAAGCAGAGACACGGACTCGTTCGACGATGTGGGCTCCCTTGTGGTGGCGGCACCATCTGTGCCCCCCACCTCTACAGGTACAACCGCCACCTCCCCTACCAGCACCGCCCTCCCAACAGCCCCTCAGCGTTCGCCCCGTGCCCGCTCACCCAGGAGGGTGGGCATCAACTTCGCCCCAGGCACGTCAGGCCCTGCCCCAGTCACCCCTGCTGCCCTCAGTGAGGAGGCCATTGACCTCCTCAGGTCACTCACTGTTGGGCAGCCTACCATTGTGAATGCCATCCAGGGTGTAGAACAAGAGTTGCAACACAGTAATGCATTCCTGGAGGGCATTCATTCTGGTCAGGCTGTCCTTCAGCGAACCCTGCAATCTTTGGCCTCAGCACTGATGTCAGCAATTGTCCCTGTGTCTAGCCTCCCCCCTCCATCTTCCTCCACCCAGACCCAATCTCCTGTACCCCAGCCCATCCCAAGCACACCTACAGACCAGCATGCACACAAGTCAACACACACAAGTAGCTCGAGCAAACATAGGCACCACACACACCACAAGCACTCACGCAAGCCTCAGTCACATACAGACACAACAACATCCACTGCCTCCACTGTGTCCCCCTCCTCCTCTTCTCCCTCCTCCCTCCCAGTCTCGTCTACACACACACCTGCATGCACCACATCTACAGGCACCATGAATCGCACCAGGGCACCCAGCACCACAAGCCGCTCACCTGCACTCACCACCTCCACTGCCATTTACACGTCCCCTGTGTCCTCTCCCAGTGTGTCTGTGACGCCCCCTCCCAAAGTACACAATCGCCGGCAATCACTCATCCAACATCCATCCACCTCACGACAGCCTCCAGTACCTGCACCTGCACCCAAAACACCTAAAGTGACACCTCCGACAACCACCTCCTCTTCCTCCACTCCCAGACCCCCTCCAGCTACCCATCCCAGTGTTCATCAAAAACTGTCCCTCTGTAAAGTTGACCTTTTTGCCCCCACCCCCTCCCTCCAATTCATCATTCCTGTTGTAGCGCCTCAGCCAAAAAGCCTCCAATACCAGTGGTGCCTGTTCAAGGTTTTTGGAGTGCACCGGCCACCAGAGCAGGCAATAGGACCCTGAGCCAAGGCACTGGCAGCCCACCCCCTGTAAAGGCTCCAAAATTGGAGAGTGGACGACGGGACCGTGTTAAGACTCCTGGTGGGAAAACAACTGACATGGGTTCCAAGGGGATTGGAGAGTCAGCTGTGACTCCACCAAAGGTGGGGAAGGGCCAGAGGAAGTCTGCCCAGCCTGTTGTGAGTGTCACGGCGGAGAAGTGCGCCATCATTTCAGGCGGTCGAGACACAACCGCCAGCACCGTCGTTACTGGTCCACAGACCACCGCCATAGTCACAGCCCAGGAGGGCCCAAGTATCGTCACTGGTCAGGAGACCACCGCCAGAGTCATTGCCCAGGAGGGCCCAGGTATCGTCACTGGTCAGGAGACCACCGCCGGAGTCAGTGCCCAGGAGGGCCCCACTATCGTCACTGGTCAGGAGACCACCGCCAGAGTCACAGCCCAGGAGGGCCCCACTATCGTCACTGGTCAGGAGACCATCGCCAGAATCACAGCCCAGGAGGGCCCCACTATCGTCACTGGTCCGGAGACCACCGCCACGCCGGAGTCAGTGCCCAGGAGGGCCCCACTATCGTCACTGGTCAGGAGACCACCGCCAGAGTCACAGCCCAGGAGGGCCCCACTATCGTCACTGGTCAGGAGACCACTGCCAGAGTCACAGCCCAGGAGGGCCCCACTATCGTCACTGGTCAGGAGACCATCGCCAGAATCACAGCCCAGGAGGGCCCCACTATCGTCACTGGTCCGGAGACCACCGCCAGAGTCAGTGCCCTGGAGGGCCCCGGCTGCCACAGCCCCGCTGGGCAATGATGAAACGTCATGCCACACACCAGTGTCCAGTGTAGAAGACGTCATGCCACACACCAATGTCCAGTGTATAGAACGTCATGCCACACACCAATGTCCTTATCAGAACCGCCATGGCAAAGCACCGCTGAACAGTCCAGAGACCGCCATGGCAAAGCACCGCTGAACAGGGCAAAGACCGCCATGGCAAAGCACCGCTGAACAGTCCTGAACCGCCATGGCAAAGCACCGCTGAACAGGGCAAAGACCGCCATGGCAAAGCACTGCTGAACAGGGCAAAGACCGCCATGGCAAAGCACCGCTGAACAGGGCAAAGACCGCCATGGCAAAGCACCGCTGAACAGGGCAAAGACCGCCATGGCAAAGCTCCGCTGAACAGTCCAGAGACCGCCATGGCAAAGCACCGCTGAACAGGGCAAAGACCGCCATGGCAAAGCACCGCTGAACAGGGCAAAGACCGCCATGGCAAAGCACAGCTGAACAGGGCAAAGACCGCCATGGCAAAGCACCGCTGAACAGGGCAAAGACCGCCATGGCAAAGCACCGCTGAACAGGGCAAAGACCGCCATGGCAAAGCACCGCTGAACAGGGCAAAGACCGCCATGGCAAAGCACCGCTGAACAGTCCTGAACCGCCATGGCAAAGCACCGCTGAACAGGGCAAAGACCGCCATGGCAAAGAACCGCTGAACAGGGCAAAGACCGCCATGGCAAAGCACCGCTGAACAGGGCAAAGACCGCCATGGCAAAGCACCGCTGAACAGGGCAAAGACCGCCATGGCAAAGCACCGCTGAACAGTCTAGAGACCGCCATGGCAAAGCACTGCTGAACAGGGCAAAGACCGCCATGGCAAAGCACCGCTGAACAGGGCAATGCACCGGGTAGGAATGAATGGCCCGCCACATCAGGCATCCTTATCCCATGTGTAGCTGGGACAGTGACAGGACAGTACCTTTCACGGGGAGACTCGTCCAGTCTGGGCACCAGTCCCCCCCAGTACCAGTAGGGACCCGCATCAACTTGAGAGACTGTGGCTTAGCACTCCCCAGGATGGAACAGTGGGCAACCCACCCACTGTAGAGACTTGAGACTGTGGCTTTGCACTCCCTAGGATGGCACAGTGGGCAACCCACCCACTGTAGAGACTTGAGAAACTGTGGCTTTGCACTCCCCAGGATGGCACAGTGGGCAACCCACCCACTGTAGAGACTTGAGAGACTGTGGCTTTGCACTCCCCAGGATACATCAATGGGCATGGAGCCCCAACGTGGATCTGGCTTTGCAGTCATCCGGCTGAGGTGCCCCCCCTTCCCTTCCCCCTGAGGTGCCTGTAGTATTTCTATCTGATGCCCCGGCAGTGTTCTCTCCGATTGTGGTCAGGTATCGTTTGTGGGCCTCGCCCATGTATTTTTGGACTGATGGTGCACGGACATTGTTATGTACATATCTGCACTACTTCTCATATTGTATATAATTATGACTGATTTTCAAATATATATCTGTACATTTTTGTATGACATGTATATTGCCACATTACAAGGTTTGACCGAATTTCGCATTGTCTTTTCATTCTTCCGGGGGGATTGTGGGTTGTTACTGAGATTTTTGTGAATGCATTGGTGTGTATGTTGTAATATGCGAGGGTGGGGGTGGGGGTTTTTGGTGAGTGTCCCCCTAACTTTTGCCTCCCCCCTCCCCCATGTCGTAGGTGCAGTACTCACCGTTGTCTGCGGCGCCTACGTAGCTGTTGGTCGTAGAAGAGCAGAAACACAAGGGCAGGGAGTATTTGGAGTTCCGGCTCCATGGATTCCTCATGGGATATGTTAAGGTGAGCGTTTTTCCATTGCAAAAGCTGTTTCCGCTGTGTTTTTATCCACGGTGAATCCGCCCCGGAAAAGGTGGTGGATTGGCGGGTTGTAATAGTGTGGGCGGTACATTGTCTTCCGTCTGTCTGTTGGCGGTTACCGCCGCGCTGCTTGTCTGTACCGCCGTGGCGGGCGAAGTGTTAAAGTGGCTGTCTTTGTTGGCGGTTTCCGCCAGGGTCATAATTCCCTTTTTTTGTCCGCCGGCCTGTTTGCGGTATTTCCGCTGCTTTAACACCGTCCGCCAGGGTTGTAATGACCACCATAGTTGTAAAAATATTATTTTGGGAATTTAGATCATATATTAAATTTTATGTACTAAATATTGTTTGTATAGTTGTTGACAATATTGTTAAATATAGTTTGTGATTTTAAGTGATTTATAATTTGTAATTTAAATGCTAATAGTAATTTATAGTGTTGTAGTGGCTCGTGAGGTTTGTAGGTGTAGAGGGTAGGAAGTTAATTTAATTAAATATAATTAATTAACAATTCATTATTAATTTATTTTTAACTATTGAATTGATTTTTAAATATGAAATTGTGTAGTTATTATATTTTTTGGTTATATAATAGGTGCCGGTTGCTGCGTTTGTAGGGGTGAAAGGTGGAAAGCTAATTAAGTAATAATTAATTAATAATTACATATTCATTTATTATACAATATTGAATTGATCATTAATTCTGTGCATCAGTGATGTCCTCAGTGATGTCACTGGCCATGTCATGAGTTATGTAATATGTGAGATCATGAGCAGTGCATTGCAGGCATACGTTATAGCTAGGTCTGACAACTCTAATTGTTGTATTTCTATGTTTTGTTTGTGAGTAAATTCAGTACCTAACTACAAGGTACCTGTAACCTTTGTTTTTTTCAGTGCATTTCTAAGGTTTTTTATTCTACTTTCTAACTATAACTTACTTGTAACCTTTGTTTTTTTCAGTAAATTTGTAAGGTAAAAAGAAGCAGCATCCACTTACTAAATATGGGAAAAAGCAAGACGAAACAGTGAAAACTAGAAGAAACCAAGGCGAAAACACAGGACAAATGAGGGGAAAAGGAAGGGGAAAGCACTGTACACAAGTGAAAAGGAAGAAGAGAGCACACAAAACATAGGGTAAAAAGTCAAGAGAAACAAATAATAATGAAGGAAAACGTAGCATTTGCAATATACAAAATGGGTAAAGATCGAAGACAACATTAGTGATAATGAGAGGAAAGCAAGGCAAAGACTCTCAAAAGCTGGTGAAAAGGCAAGGAGAGTGCAGTAACAATGAGGGAAAACTTTGAAGAATGCACAAGAAAACTATGAAGGAACTAGGATATGTTAGAGAAGAATAACAGAAATAAGAAGCAAAAAGCAGTAATAAATAAAGGAAGCAAAAGGAAGCAAATGGTTAAAGAGGAAAATGTAATCAGTGACTATATAGTTTTATAATTTCAGTAACTTCATTTATTTATTTATTTTAATTTTGAGATCTGCAGATCCTCTGCGATACTGCGACCACCAGGACACCGCTGCCATCACTGGGATCACAGATCATGATGAGGTGGCGGCTGTCAGAGACATAATCAGCCGCGGTGGTGCCCAATGTCAGAGCTGCCGAGCTGATCATGACTTAACTTTCTGCCAGCCTGTCCATGCTGGTTGAACTGCCATGGAATGGCTGGCGGAAAGGCAGTGTTGGGGGGCCACAGAAGGATCTCTGCACTGGCCACAACCATGTCGTGGGCAGTGCAGATGTCAAAGCCCAGCTCACCTGAGTTCTTGTTCAGTTCTGATGGAGGTTGAAGACAATCCAACCCCACCCTGAAACTGCTTGTTCCAGCACACTAGTTTTTAAAACAGTGCACTAAGAACAGAAGCTCAAGGGAAGGGGGGAAGTGGATAAAATAAAAAAAAGAGAGACAACACCGTTCTTGCGTTTCCACTGTTGAAGTGCTGCACAAATCTGCGGCCCTTTCTGACTTCTGTAGAAACTGGCGCCTAATGAAACATAAACAAAGAACAGATAAGTGCAACCTATTCCTAAATGGGTTCCTGACTATCCCTCTATTTATTAGAAATTCTCTTCTAAAAGTACCTCTTGGATCCTGGTCTCTAGTTTCCAGGTTTGGAATGTGTTACTGCTCTGGGATGGGTTTTCTATTACTGTAAAACTTTTTTCCCATATTTCCAGAATCTTTTATAAAACAAATACTGTACTTTTACATCAAAATACAGCATGTAATTTGTGCAAGTCCTTGATTTACTGTTTGCCTTGCTGTTAATCGTTTCCACTGTTCGATTCTTAAAAGTTCCATGAGAAAAAACAATGTTTGCTTCACAAAGTTCTGCAAAATATTCTTGTAACAAAGAGTTTGAATCACAATGTTCGTGGAAGGTATTTCGTTTCAAATTGTCTATACACGAATCCAGAAATTGTTGTCAAAGTTCTTTCAGGTAATAAAAGGTTTTGCACTTACTTGTTGCTGGCAAGAGATACTGATCAGTCTAACCTTGTCTTCTTTCTCTTTTGCAGGTTACTCATAGGAGAGAGGCTGAAGCAAGGTGGAACCGGAAACCGGAAGAAGGAAGAGCCAGAAGCTGCGCCCATTGAAGTCAATGAAAGTCTGTAAAGAGCAGGAGTGCCTGCGCCGAGGGATCTGTTCTCAGGTAAGCGGGAGGTAGACGAGCACAAGCACTGGGTGAGGCTCGGGGGATGCCTTTTATAGACAGGGCTGGGTGTGGTTTGAAGGGCTGGGTGTGGTCCTCACATGCTGCACATGTTCTTGGAAGGTGTGCAGAGCTGGGTGTGGTTTGAAGAGCTGGGTGTGGTCCTCACATGCTGCACATGTTCTTGAAAGGTGTGCAGAGTTTCAGTTATTATGCAAATGAGTTGGATTAACACATGGCCTAGGGAGGAGTGTTTTAAAGAAGCCTTGGTAAAAGCAAGGCCCAATGTGTAAACAAAACAGCACATTAAACAACATACACAGAAGCCTGGGGGGGGGAAGGTGAGATAACAAGAAAGGCTTTCAATAGTAAGTTTAAAAGGGAGCTATTACAGAACCCACTAGTGCAGTGAGAGGGGACATGCTCTTTGCTGTGTACAAACCCTAACAGTTGCCCCCCTCAAAGGCCCTCCTACAGGACGGGGTTTTCCTGGATTTTTTAAATAAAACCGTCTAATCAGCTGTGGGGCATGTACATATGATGCTGGTTCCCATGAATTCTCAGATTCATCATATCCTTTCCATTCTACTAAATAAAACAGACGTCCACTAATTCTTTTTGAGTCTTTTATGCTTTTCACTTCATATTCCAGATTTCCCTTAATTGGTATGGGTGGAGGTGGTGGTTCAGGTCGGGTTTTTGAGTTGTACAGCTTAAGCAAGGACACATGGAATGTAGTATGTACTGGATATTCTTTTGGTAAATCAAATTTTACTGTTACCGGGTTTACTATGGCAGTTATACTAAAGGGTCCAATGAAACGTGGTTGCAGCTTTCGGGATCCCTCTATGTTTAGGTTCTTTGTGGAGAGCCATACCTTGTCACCAATTTTATACATTGGGGCCTCAGACCTGTGTTTGTCTGCTTGTCTTTTCATGCTTTCCTTGTACTTTAATAAATGTTTCCTGGCTTTGTCTTGTATGTCACCTAACCTCGTTAGTCTATCCGTTACTGTAGGCAACAGGGAATCTTCTAACAAAATGGGTATAGCTCTTGGATGATACCCCTGCAAGAAATAGAATGGTGAGCAAAGTAGAGCTGAATGCTCAGTATTATTATAAACAAACTCTGCTACAGGGAGAGCTTCCAACCATTCACCAGAATAATCAGCCAATAAACAACGTAGCGTTTGAAGTAAGGTTTGGTTCAGTCGTTCAGTCTGTCCATCTGTCTCTGGGTGGAAAGCAGTGGATAAGGCCACATCTATTTTCAGTTTTTCACATAATTTTTTCCAAAATCTGGAGTTGAACTGGCTCCCTCGGTCTGAAACCACTTTGCTTGGCAAACCATGTAAACGCACAATTTCCCTTATAAAAATATCGGCAAATTCTGCCGCCGTGGGTAATTTCCGTAATGGTACAAAATGTGCCATTTTAGATAAAAAATCCACTATAACCAACACTGTTGTGAAGGATTTTACAGGTGGTAAACCTACAATAAAGTCTACGCTCACAGTGTGCCAAGGTTGTTTGGGTGTTGGCATTGGTATTAACAAGCCGTCAGGAGCCTTATGAGAAGATTTATGTCTTGCACAAATTGGACAGGTAGTGACAAATTGCTTAATGTCCTTTCTTATAGTGTCCCACCAAAAGTGTTTTTGCACATTTTCCAGGGTTTTTACCCAACCAGGATGACCTGCCAAGGGTGAGGCGTGATGCCAAATTATCACCTGTGTTTGTAATTCAGAGGTGGGCACTAACAGCATGTTGTCGTGATACAATAAACCTCGTTGTATTGTGTTATGGGAATCCTTTAACCAATCCTGAGGTGCTATTTGCATGTGTGCATTATATAGATCTGTGATGAAATCCTTCTGTTGTACTGGTGCCAACAACTTTTGGGGAGGAATAATGGGTTCTCCTATTTTATCTTGTTTCATGTCTGAGGTATGTCCGTATCTAGATAACACATCAGATTGAATTTGTTGTGCACCTGGTCTATAGGTTATAACAAAGTCAAATGTGCAAAAAAAATTTAACCAGCGCATCTGACGTGGTGTTAGTGCTTTAAGTGATCCAAAAAACTGTAGGTTCTTATGGTCAGAAAAGATTGTAACTGGGTACTTGGCTCCCATTAAATAGTGCCTCCATTCTGAAAAGGCTACTTTGATAGCTAGTAGTTCCCTTTCAGCCACAGTGTAATTTTGTTCAGCTGGCAATAACTTTTTGGAATAGAAGGCTATAGGATGTAACTGGCCATCTACTGCATCTCGTTGAGAGAGAACTCCTCCTAAAGCTACTTGTGAAGCATCCGCTTCAACAAAAAAGGGCAAGTCAGGATCAGGATGTTTCAGAATTGGGGCTGAAGTGAACTTTTGTTTTAGGAGTTGAAAGGCATGTGCCGCCTCATCAGTCCAAAGAAATCGTTGCCCTTTCCGCAACAAGGTAGTTATTGGGGCCGCAATGTCTGCAAAATGTGCAATAAACCTCCTATAAAAATTGGCGAAACCCAGAAATTTCTGAATATCTTTTACAGAGGATGGTTCTGGCCAATTAGCAATATCACTGATCTTCTTTACATCCATAGTTATTCCTTGAGGTGACAGGCAGTATCCTAAAAAGTCCACCTTGTTGACATTAAAAGTACACTTTTCTAACTTAGCAAAAAGATGATTTTCTTTTAACTTTGATAATACTGCACGAACATGTTGGGTATGTTCTTCTGAGTTCTTAGAGTAAATGAGGATGTCGTCTATGTATACTATGACACAAACGTCCAGGAATTCGTGTAGGACCTCATTTATAAAGAACTGAAAGGCCGCAGGGGCATTACATAACCCAAAGGGCATTACTGTGTACTCAAATAAACCAAACTTTGTCTTGAAAGCTGTCTTCCACTCATCCCCCTCTTTTACTCGGACCAGGTGGTAAGCTCCCCGCAGATCTAGCTTAGTGTATACAGTAGAATGTCTTAATTGATCCAACAACACAGGTATTAGAGGAAGAGGATATTTATTCTTTATTGTAGCCTTATTTAGTCCTCTATAATCGATACACGTGCGCAGGGATTTATCCGGCTTCGGGATAAAAAAGAGTGGAGATGACACCGGAGATGTGGAATGACGGATGAACCCAGACTGTAGTAGGTCATCTAGGTAGGTTCTTAAGTATTTGGTTTCTTCGTCAGTCAAAGCATATACTCTGTTATTAGGTAAATGGCCCCTGGGATAAGATCTATACGGCAGTCATAAGACCGATGTGGGGGCAGCACACTAGCCTTTACTGGATCAAAGACGTCTTTAAAGTCAGAATATTCAGGAGGGAGACTTGGTTCATCTTGTGTAACACTAGCACAGTGTAATACTGTGCTCTGTTCTGTACCTGCTTCTTGATAGCAATTGGTTCTACAGAAAGAGGAATCCAAAGTAACAGTTCTATTCACCCAATCAATTTTTGGGTTATGAGTTGTAAACCAGGGTACCCCGAGAATCAAACCAAAATTAGGAGTATCTATCAGATCAAAGCTAATCACCTCTGTGTGCCCGTTCTGACAGACCATAACAAGTGGACTTGTTTGTTTTGTGATTAATCCAGAGGTCAATTCTGACCCATCCACTGCACATACTGCTTCTGGACAAGGCTTTAGGCACATAGGAAGTCCTAAGATTTCAGCTAACTTATTATCCACAAAATTTCCTGTCGCGCCTGAGTCCAGTAGGACAGGGAGAGAATGCCTCACTTGGGTAGTAACAATTAAAACGACCTGAATTATGAAATGTCTAGGTATGTGCGGTACCCTGAAGGCTGCAGCATTAGAGGTTTGATTAAGATGTTTTCTCGAACAAGTAACCTCTCCCCTTGTCGAGCTTAATCGTTTCCCGATTCAGTTGAGGAGGTGGAGGAAACAGCACCCTTTTGTGGAGTTTTAGGCTTTACTGGACATTCTCTGGCAAAGTGACCTGCCCTGCCACAATATACAGTAAACATAATTGAAATTTTCTCCTTCTTTCTTTTTCCTCTGATGTGAGTGGACCTCTGAGTGTCCCTATTTGCATAGGCTCTGGTTCAGGGAGTTTATTATCTGTGTCTTTCTTCTCGTGTCTAATAAAAGTTAACCGTGATTCCAGTTTGTATTTATCTCCCTTTCTTTCTCCTAGTCTATGTTCTAATTTCACAACTAAATCTACAAAGTCTGAATAGTCTTTTGGCAAATCAACGATATGAGCCAGCGCGTCTTTTAACTCGTCTCTCAAACCTTTATAAAAAAGGGAGACACGCTTTTCTTCTGGCCACTGTGTCTCGGTGAGTAAACGATTAAAACTAGTGAGATAGGTCAATAAATCCTTGTTACCTTGTTTAAGATTTAAAAGCTCATTATCACTTGCCTGCATGAAAGTGTGTTTTGCAAAAAGGCTGGTCATGGTACGTTTAAGTTGATTCCAATTATGGAGGATGGGATCATCTCTATCCACGAAAGGAATTGACCAATTGGCTGCTGTGCCACCCAAAAAAGACCAGACGAATGCCACTTTCGTATCATCAGTAGGGAACTGTTGTGGCTTACAAATGAAGTGTAATTGACATTGATTGATAAAAACATGGAATTTGTTACTATCTCCATGAAAACGTTCAGGTGCTGCTAAGGGCACAACATTAGGAACATTAACAGTAACCTCAAATGGGGAAGGCAAAGTTGTATGTTTTGATGGCGCCCCTGTCTCTGAGGAGGTTTTAAACAAAGGCGTAGAAGCTGTGTTCCACTGAGATCCCCTAAATTTATACCTGCTTAAATCCTGTTTTAAAGAGGTATTCTCCATCTTTAATCTCTCTATTTCCTCTTGCATATGTTGCAAGATGCCAGACACTGATTCATTATGAGCCAAGTCCTCATTTAGGGCCTGCGCCATATCCGTGACGACAATGCCCTCTATTTCTTCCCCGGTATTCATCGTCCACCAGAACTGAAATTTTTTAAAGGCTTGTGCTTCTGTCAAAGCCCAGCTCACCTGAGTTCTTGTTCAGTTCTGATGGAGGTTGAAGACAATCCGACCCCACCCTGAAACTGCTTGTTCCAGCACACTAGTTTTTAAAACAGTGCACTAAGAACAGAAGCTCAAGGGAAGGGGGGAAGTGGATAAAATAAAAAAAAGAGAGACAACACCGTTCTTGCGTTTCCACTGTTGAAGTGCTGCACAAATCTGCGGCCCTTTCTGACTTCTGTAGAAACTGGTGCCTAATGAAACATAAACAAAGAACAGATAAGTGCAACCTATTCCTAAATGGGTTCCTGACTATCCCTCTATTTATTAGAAATTCTCTTCTAAAAGTACCTCTTGGATCCTGGTCTCTAGTTTCCAGGTTTGGAATGTGTTACTGCTCTGGGATGTGTTTTCTATTACTGTAAAACTTTTTTCCCATATTTCCAGAATCTTTTATAAAACAAATACTGTACTTTTACATCAAAATACAGCATGTAATTTGTGCAAGTCCTTGATTTACTGTTTGCCTTGCTGTTAATGGTTTCCACTGTTCGATTCTTAAAAGTTCCATGAGAAAAAACAATGTTTGCTTCACAAAGTTCTGCAAAATATTCTTGTAACAAAGAGTTTGAATCACAATGTTCGTGGAAGGTATTTCGTTTCAAATTGTCTATACACGAATCCAGAAATTGTTGTCAAAGTTCTTTCAGGTAATAAAAGGTTTTGCACTTACTTGTTGCTGGCAAGAGATACTGATCAGTCTAACCTTGTCTTCTTTCTCTTTTGCAGGTTACTCATAGGAGAGAGGCTGAAGCAAGGAGGAACCGGAAACCGGAAGAAGGAAGAGCCAGAAGCTGCGCCCATAGAAGTCAATGAAAGTCTGTAAAGAGCAGGAGTGCCAGCGCCGAGGGATCTGTTCTCAGGTAAGCGGGAGGTAGACGAGCACAAGCACTGGGTGAGGCTCAGGGGATGCCTTTTATAGACAGGGCTGGGTGTGGTTTGAAGGGCTGGGTGTGGTCCTCACATGCTGCACATGTTCTTGGAAGGTGTGCAGAGCTGAGTGTGGTTTGAAGAGCTGGGTGTGGTCCTCACATGCTGCACATGTTCTTGAAAGGTGTGCAGAGTTTCAGTTATTATGCAAATGAGTTGGATTAACACATGGCCTAGGGAGGAGTGTTTTAAAGAAGCCTTGGTAAAAGCAAGGCCCAATGTGTAAACAAAACAGCACATTAAACAACATACACAGAAGCCTAGGGGGGGGGGAAGGTGAGATAACAAGAAAGGCTTTCAATAGTAAGTTTAAAAGGGAGCTATTACAGAACCCACTAGTGCAGTGAGAGGGGACATGCTCTTTGCTGTGTACAAACCCTAACAGCAGAGGCCCCCCCGCAACCCCAGAAAGCATTCCGAGGGTGCAGGTGTGCGACAGCATTGGCCTACAGGGAGCCGATGCCAATGGCGCTACACTGTTTCCACCGGGCTGACTGGTGGAAACATCATAATACGATGTTTTGGCCATTCAGCCCATTGGAAACATCGTAATATGACGGGGTGAGGCCTCCGACTTGATGGCGGCCTCATCCCCGTGACTTTGGCGGTCTGACAGTCAGACCACCAAATTTGTAATGAGACCCTTAGTCTAAATAGTTCATCAATAGGTATCATCTTTTCTTCTAAGATACCAAGCAAAACCATCATGAAGTCTTGTATGTTCTGTGTAAAGTATACAGATCCTGTGCACAAATCTACAAGATCTCTAATACAAGATGCAGAATATGTTTTAGTTCTATCACTAAGCAAGTGTTGTAACAAAGTAAATACTGCAGAGGACAAGCTTTTGTCTTTTTTCTGTTCACTTGTGTGAACCAGATGAGGTAAAGAGAACAGTGCATTGAGAACTGCATTGGCATAGCAGAGGACTACAGAATTGTCTGATAACTGGTAACCAACAATTTCAGCAGTACGTTTACAATTTTTTTTTCTCCAAAACATTTTTTTTTCTCTTTCTTGCACTTTGTCTAAGGAATGTCATTGTCATCCTTTGAAATATTTAATTTTGGCAAGATTCCTGGCTTTCCATAGCCAGATACTGTCCTAAATGAGGAGCATATACACTTCTCAAATGGTTATACTCCATCACGACCTCGAATTAGCATTTACTTTACTATCAGATCCAAACAGGACAACGTTCTAACCAATGGCAATGCTGCATATGACATTCTTCCTTGAATACAGTGCTACCGAAGGTAATAAATGCTGAATCTCATCTAAGCCTTGAGATTTATGTATTGTAATAGCATAAGTTAGAGACACTGGGAACTACTTCCTCTGAACATACTAGTATTTTACAAGTAAAAAAAGCACAACAGACCTTGCTATCTGCTTTACACCTTCAAGTTGATCAAATCTAATTGCAGGTATTCAACGTCATTCCTGTTGGGAAACAACATGAAATGAATTATTTTAACCTTAGCTCCAATAATGAATCCTTCCTTAACATTTAAATGATGCTGCAAAATGACCCTACAGTTTTTACAAACATGTAAACACTTTTCTAATCCTGCAGTTTTGGAACCAGACTTCTCCAAAGAATCCAGTTTTGATTGTAGCTTTTCAGTCAACACTATTTTCACTCCTTGGTGTTCCATTTGATCAATTGCGGTAAGATACAATATTTTTTCTTTCTCCAGCTGTAGCAATTGTTCATTAAAAGAGATATATTCTTGAAGAGTAGGCATTAGACACATAATGGGTTTTTGCTGTTGAATAGAGTCAAACATTAGCTGTGCTGCAGAATTGCTGGGAAAAAATGTGTTCTTTATAAGTCAAGTTTGCAAGCAATGGTTTCCTTCTTTTTCCAGTACTCCTACTCTAACGTCATTCAGAATATTTCCTTATCACAAATCAGATGCTTGATGCATATTTCTAATTAGTTCATTGCATTGAAAATTCAACCAAATGTTTACAGTTCTAATACTTCTTGATGAATGTCGAGTTTCTTCATGTAAAAGTGTCTTAAACACAGGCTGTCCTTTGATGGGAGTAAGTTGCAATAAATCACCAAAACAATTACATGCTTTCCTCCAAACAAAACATAATTCTCTGTCTTCAATATCTGTTGCATTCTCAAATGGACAAAGGCGAGCATTAAGTTTGAGACCATGCTCACCTCATTGGTGATTAAAAGTTTCAATGTCTTTAAAACTCTGGAAACTTGATGACAAGCTTCACCAGATAACTTTTGGTACTCCAGTTTATTATTAGGTTCAACTGGTAGCATAAGTAGACGTTGCAAGGTAATTCCTTTGATGTTGTGTGCAGCTAATCCAGTAGGTGCTGTTATTACATATGAAACAATGGTGTCTGTAGTCCTCTGTAGGTAAGTGTTTAGAACTGGGATTAGAAAGCTCTTCCCAGTGCCAGCTTGTCCACTGACATACAAAAGAATTGACTTAAAAGTTGAACTTTTACATTGATTATTTTCATGGAGGACTCTATGCTCTATTTGTTTCTTTCACTTCCATTTATATTTCTTTCTGTTTATCATTCAGTGGTTCACCTAACTGCTCCACATCAACATTTCCTTCTCTTGCTTGTTGCATTGCTGTCTCCAACATATTCATAACTATGGCGGCTTCATTTTCGATTATTGGCTGTCCAAGAAGATCTTGACTGAGAGGTTCGGAACTCTGGCTGCTTTCTGAACTATCCTTTGCTATCTCAGTAGCAATTGATTCCTCTTGTTCAATTTCTTCATTCAACGTTTTCAGGTAGCTGGGAAATAGTGGACACTAAATGCTGCCTTTTACAGCACTAAAAGAGAATTTGTAGCAGTCATATTGTCCAAGTAACTCAGTTTCAGAATGCCAAGGTTTGAATAGCTGGAGAAGTGCTAAGTAGAAAAAGCATTTTTTCTCAGCGGTTTGACAACTGTGGCCCTCATTCACAAGGGCAGTGTACCACCAGAATGTCACTTTTACCAGTGTTCCAGTGGTGCAATGCCCTGCTCCATATTTACAAAGTGGCATTTAGTCACTTTTTGTGGATTAATGCCACTTTTTGTAAATACGGCCCATTGACATGCATCACTTTGCATGAAAAGGGCATGCAATGGGTGTTGCTGTGGGAGTTCTACTGCAACACCCATTGCATTTTGACACTGCCCTAAATTTACAAGGATGCGTAAACCTGAGGCAGTGCCAAAAACATATGACACCCCATGGGTGGAGTTAGCATAGCGCAACAAGGAGAAATACTTTCTCCTCATTTTTGTTTTTCCTATGTGCGCTGCATTCTGTAGCATACATAGGACTGCCAAATCACCATTATTGATTGTTTATGTGCAGGAAGGGATACCTCTCTGCACATAAGCAATCATGCAGGCACCCTTGCACTATGGTGCAAAGGTGCCTGCTGTTGGTGCTAGGCAGCTAATTTTAGTGCCAGTGCTAGGAAAAACACAGGGGTGTGCTGTATTGTATCCAATACGGTGCATCCCTGCCTTTCTGAAGTGATGCAGCACCATCAAATTTGACGCAGTGTTACGCTGTGTTACTTCTTGGTAAATTAGCCCCTAAGTTTTCTGTTGTTTATTAAGTTACCTTTTGTGTGCTGAACCAAACAACCGTCGCATCCAGCTACAGCATATTTCCCTTTGTCTATGTTTTCCGTCACATTGATTCTGTACCTGTTGTTTCTGTATTATTAGTTGCATAACTTCATAAAGCATATATTTTCGAGGTGTGGCCTTCTTCTTGGATAGTAGATATCTAACATATTTTTTTTTGTGTGCAATATCTGTATTCTCCAGATCAAACTCTGCTAGATACTGAGTGTCTGGGTAAGACTTCAAGACTCTATTTCACTTGTTGGCAAGACCTAGACTAACTGAAATAATTCCCCTAAACTTTGAGTATAAGCTAGCTAAACTCAACCTATCACAGCATTCAACGGAACTTACCTCTCTATGCGTAAGCATTTTCAAGCTGAAGTTATATAATTTCTCTGATAGTGATTTTTTAGCCGAAACATCCTCCCACATTTCCTTCATCTCTATTTTCTCTGATTTTGTGATCTATAAAGTGACATAGCGAGCAAAAACAATGGAGTTGTCTGCAACAAACTATATGTTTATATTTGCATTCTATAATTTCGGTATTATAGGCTTAAAATCATTAATATACTTGAAGGGCTCTGATCTTCCCAGACTACATGCATTTTTCACTGTTTTTTGGGTCAGTGTATGCCTGACTGCAGATAAAAAGCTGTTCATTGTTCCTTTGGAAATGATAGGTGCCGGAAATCCAAAATGACACCTTGTATAAAGTTTTCCTTTATATCTGTACCTTTGGCGACAATACTTGCCATAGCTATATGCTTGGAAGTGTAGAATTTGCTGTCTTAGGCCTTTGTCATCATTCTCATTTAGGATGCCACATGTAACATACTGTTCCATGAAAGACAGTACACTGTCATTACTGTCAGTTCCAAATTTCGGTGCATCCTTTATCTATACCAGCATGTGTATATGAGGAGCACCTCTTGCCTAGTACTCTTTACGTCCAAAAAAATCTGTAACTTCACCAAGAGGAGTATTTTTTTATTGCATATTTAACCCACTATATGTTGAAACTTGTGATTAAAACACCTACACGCATTAGCAGGATTCAAGGAACAAAGTTATCTTGCTGCCTTCAATTTAATATCCTTAATATTAGAGTTTGCTTCTCTTAGAAACCCAAGTATGTAAATCATCCCATGCATACTCTAGTAAATCATCCCGTGCATACTCTGCTCAAGTAAGTGTCACAAACCAAGTAGGTGCACCTAATTTCAAAGCATATATTTAAGTTCTCAATGAGACGATACCAATATTCGTTGGGTCCACATTGACATGATTTTGTAGATTAACTCCTGTCTTTAGAATATGGTTCACAGTATAAGACAGTCCTGACAAGTCATTTTCAAATAACAGATGGAATATATAGGGAATACACCAGAGAAACCTACGGCCCTCTGAATATAGTCTTGTTGACCTGTAGTCTGTTGTTGGTATTTGTACAGGCCTTCCAGCGTATCACCCACCTACTTCCATAGGAAATAGCTGTGGAAAACAACAAGCTTCTAGCCTTTTTCCCACACACTCATTGGAGCTCCTTTAGCTTGTTTCATTTGGAACAGATCAATGGCATCCCCAACAGCTTCTTTGGAATGAAGTGAATGGATAATGCAGTGCTCATATATTTGTTCTGTCTTTTGTTTTCCACTTTTTCTAATTGTCCACTTGATTGTAAAATATCATCATCAATATAAGTTATATCTCCAATAACATCAACATTTTGTAAAAATAAATATTTTCTTTCAATTATAATGTGTTTTTTTCACTTTACTGATATTGACAATTTTTTTTATAGGTACTCTGTTTACTACAATGATCAGTAATTCATCTTTCTCAACACCCGTAGTGGCAGCATTCTTTTAAATCTAAAAGTAAATAGATAACTCTTTCTTTAACTCCTTTCTGTAGCTCTATTGGTTGTAGTTTACCTGTCTTTGATCCCATTTGAACTATTGTGTGAAATGGATGGACAGTCTGTATTAGAATTCTGGGATTGATACCAATTCTAATCTGTTATGTAGTGCCCTAGCTGGCATTTTATTATCCTCTAATTTATTATAACAATACTTACATATTTTTGGCTTTGTGGCTAAATCAAACTGTTCTTCTACAAATAAATATGCACCAAATTCCTAACACTCATCTGTGCTATCTTGCTCAGTTTTAGAAAATACAATTACATCACGAATTTGGTTTTTGTAGTGAGTGCAACGACAACAGATACAAATATACTCATGTTTCTCAGATATTGCATTAAACCTGCCTATCTCTTTTTCCAAAATTTCAATACTAATGTCTATATCTTGTTGCTCTACATATTCAGTGCCTACCACCTCCTTTTCTCTACACTCCTCCTCAGGACCAAAGAAACGTAACTGAACATCTTCACAAACTTTCTCTACCTCTGCCACAGTACCATGCAATAGAGCTCTATTCATGTCTCCTACTGGAGTTTTTACATAATAAAGTCTCCTTGCTAAATTTCACTTTTTTGAATGATGCACAGCTAACATTCTAAAGTGATGAAAAGCGTTTTCACACACTTTCTTTGAAAGACATGCCAGTGAATGGTCCTGTGAGTTAGTGTATTTCCTAACTTTGGATTTGAATCCTTGCAAAATTATAATTTTCCGTTAGAGACTTCTGCATGAAAAGTCTATTAGAGAAATTGACAATTTATTCTTACAGATAGTGCAAATACTGCTACTCTTCCACCTGTACACAGGGGTCTGTTTAAATCTTCCTTAAGCCTCCTCAGCTATGATTTCTTCTACATTCCTAGGAACTAGGAACTATCTCTTCTTTTCCTTTGGGAGTACTGTCTTTTATTCATAGCAATGACCGGTAGTGTCAACTGCATGAACTAATGTATTCTCTGGCAAATAACTATCTTCATTAAAAGACGGTTCTGTACTAGATGTGTGCATCCATTCATCTTTAAAAATGTTGCAAAAATTAGGTTTGTTAAAAAGTATTTTTCTGAATGCTCTTTCCCTTTTGCACATCACTGTTTTATCTAGTGCCTTCATTCTGTTCAATATTAAGATAAGAAGTTTACTCTTCACAACAAATGCTTTTTCAAATATACTCTCAATATGTTGCTTTTGCTTTAGAACAGCACTTCTCCTCTTACTTTGAATTATTCTGTTTCTAAACATTTTTACCTTTAACTACTTCAACTGTTTCTGTCTCCAAGTCAAAGTCTCTGCTTTCCTAGCAGATTTCCTACTTGTAACACCATGCACTTTTTTGTCTTTGTCAGTACATTTCAAACTTTTTTTTAATTGACGTCTTTCCCTCATTTTACATTTTAGTGCATATTTTTCCCCAAAAAATCCTTAGTACTCTTACCAGTGACAGTTTTCTTTTCCTGCACATTTTCCAGATTTTGTTTTTACTGTCTGTTTTAACCAGGTAGTACTGTTGTTTCTGTTTTTTTCTTCTTTGTGTTTTGTTGGGCATTGTCCATCTCTTTTTTAATGAAAGTAGATATCTGGAAAATAAATAAAAATACATTTTCCTCTACAGAATATAGTATAAAATTAGATATCAGTATCAGTGAATGTCTTAGTGTGTACCTAAGTATGTCATTATATAAATGAATATGTAAGTAGGAGTGCAAGTGTATGCATTAGTGAGTGCCTGGGTATGTCAGTTTATGAATCCATCTCTGCTTGGGTGCGTCAGTGTATACATCAGTGTGAACCTGCATATATTACTGTATGCATCAATGTATATCTGGTCTGTCAGTCTAAGCATTAGAAGGACATTTCTTACCTCTTAATCACAAACGACACTACTCTAGTGCCTCTCTATACCGTACCCAAGATTTGAGTTTTGTGTGTAAAAAGGGGAGTTTAAAGCTTGTGAAGCAGCTTTTCTAATAGCAAGCAGAGCTGACAGTCACATTGTACACTCAGGCTCACCATTGAATGAGCAACTATGTTATAAAGCTACTTGACTACATATTGGAGTGACTGTATCAGTTGCCAACTAGGTCTCATACTGCAGCATCTATACCTGTTGCCTGGATGTGTGAATTAATGTATCTGACCCTCTCTGTGTCTGACTGAGTGTGTGAATGCCTCTCTCCTTTTAGAAATAGGTGACACTCAGAAAATCCAGTAGTACGCCCAAGCCTTGCTAAAGGGGTACTACTTATCTAGATAGGTAACTAGGTTGTGTTAGTAAGTGCCTACATGTTTGAGTGAGTGTACCAGTACCTCCAAGGGTGAGCACTCAATGCTTAAGTAAATACAGCTTGTAAATACAGCTTGTAAATGTCCTTGAAGGTTACCATTTAAATCGTTTGTTGGCTGTACTGATGAGTTCAGGGATCTCTAACAGTTTGTTCAACTTAGTCCAATACTGCTAGACACATAACTGTTCTCTGGGTGTGTGCTTGGATGTATAACTGGCTGTCTCAGTGTCAGACTGGGTGTGTAAGTGACTCTATCCTTTTGGTATTAGGTACATGAGTTGCAGTATGTGTAGTAGACTGCATATATACCTGGGCATAGAGGTCTCTAAGTTGACATCTGTTAAACTCATAAGGCATGTTTCACCTTTTAATCCCAAACCACTTTCCTCTACAGGATATGTACAGCCTACCTATGGCTTAGATGTGTGTTCTAAAAGGGGAGTGTAAAGCTTGTCAAGCAGCTTTTCTAATAGCAAGTCTAGCTGACAGTAAAACTATACACTCAGGTTACCATTCGTAGGCCCAAACCACATATAAAGGAGCACTTCTCTGAATGAAGAACTAAGTATAAGAGTTACCGACTGGTCATAGTGCAGCATATATACCTGGTGTATGAATATGTGCATTAATTTATAAGATGGGACAGTTTCCCTTTTAGAGCTGAGGGGCTACGCCCCTCTGAAATTCCTAAACATTCACATGAAAAATATTAACTATATCGATTTGTTTAGAAATACGATTAAATCTCTTAAAAAATTGGTGCATTTAAGTCTGGGCTATCTGTCCCAGGCTGCCTGCCCCACCTCGCTTTGAAGCAAGAGATGGAAGCCAGGTAATAAATCAACTTTTTACTCTGTGACACACAACGCTAGGCTGACTCCTTTAAAGCCCTTCATTGACATATGACAGTGACTTTTTTAGCATCATGATTTTGGGTGTCAGAGTCTTCATCCCTGCGTGAAGGCAGACATTTGCCATCAACAGGCATAGATCCTATCCTTTCCCCATTTGTCACACAGTAGGAGTGGATGCAAGCATGTGTGATTTAGTGCCTTGTCTTTGGTAACAGTAAGTGTCATAATGCTCATCTTGTGTTATTTGTATTGCACTGAGACCCCTTGTCACACTAGCCTCCCCCACTGTGACACCCCAGGCACTGACTGTAGATCGCTAACTCATTTAGAAGTGCAGCTGCTGTATTTGTTCCTCATGAAACTGTTCCAAACAACAAACATGGTTGTTGCTCCCTTGGGAAATGGATTCAAATATCTGAGTCAAGCGCAAGGGGAGAAATATGTGCTTACAGTAAAGACTGTTATCTGCTGTTTAGTGTTAAAGCTGGCCCTATCTTCATGCCCTCAACAATAATGCCACAAACATGGAGTGATATGCGAACAATGAATGTTAAAATGTGTGTAATATGTGTCAGCAACTTAGTTCCTCATTTCACAAATTTTACTATATGTTGCATTCCTCAAGAGAGTTAGCTGTTTCAACATATTGTGTTTCTGTGCATTGCATTACTCTTGCATAGTGCATACTTTGACTCGTGACAGCTGTTTATGAGGGGCTTCGTTTGAGAGTGCTGGTGCTGAGGCTGAAGACAAAGCAAAGTGCCTGGCAGTAGGTTGATCTCTACAGAGCACACAGAAAAATAGTCATGTATTCCAGTTTCAAATGAAATTCAGTGTAAATGTGAAGGGGTGCGAATGCAAAATGAAGTAAAGTGCTTAAAAAATTTGAATGAGTGCAGTGTATGTTTGGGTTGGTGAAATGAGAGAGATGTGAGGGAGTGCATTCAGGGGAGAAGGAAAAGAGGGTGCTGAAGAGGAAAGAGAGGAGGTTGAAAATGTGCAGGTGGATGAGATGTGAGGAGAAAAAGGCATAAGTATCTAATGAAAAGCACACAGAACTGAAGGCCATACTCCTTCTATAGGCCTCAATAATATTTAATCCACAGTCTCACAATTACAGAATTGGAACATTTCCAATATTAATTATTTATGACTAATCATTGTTGCTGCTCATTTATCTTAAACAGCTAACAACCATTGACTAAGCCAACAGTCCTGATAGGTTTTAGGTGTATGTCAGTTGCTGTGTTATGTTTCCGGATGCAATAACATCTCAGAGAGAAATCAAAATACAGGGCGGGTGGCACAATATGGGAATCACAGAAATGTATTTTACACGTACCCTTTCAGAGAGCCCTCACTTTTTTATAAAGATATGTCTGCACATATTTCTGTATGATTGTATTACAGCCAGCAGCTGTGACTGCTTCCTAATGCCTAGTTAGAGCATTTTCATCCAAGGTTGGTGCTGCATGCAGTGCAAGACACTGGGCAAGCACACACTTTAAAGGGCCCGAAGTTGTTGCCCTGTACAATTTGCACATTAAAGTAATTGTTGAATGTATGAATGCAGTAAGCTATGGGCCAGTTTTTAATGTGTTTAGTATTTCAAGACTATGGGCCTTATTTCGACCCTGGCGGTCCAATGACTGCCTCATTACGACCGCAGCGGTAGTGCCGGGGTTGGACCGCCAGCATCGCCATTTTTTATCGGAACAACGCTGTGACAGTGCTGGGGGTCCTAATCTGCCAGGGTAGTGCTGCAAGCAGTGCTGCCCAGGGGATTGTGAATCCCTTCTCCGCCAGCAGTTTCATGCAGTAGTACTGCCATGAAACTGCTTATGGAGACGAGGTACAGGGTGCCCCAAAGGAACCCCTGCAGTGCCCATAAACCTGGCATGGGCCCCACTGGCCAGCCCCCTCGCAAAGTTAACTGTCTTCTTTCCAGAGAGTGAACTTTGCGATGGGTGCTGGTGCACCCACCGCACTACAGCACTGCCATTGGCTGTATTATGAGCCAAAGACATTGCTGTAGGCTGTTTCCTGCTGGGCCAGTGGGCAGAAACTGAGTTTCCACCCGCTGACCTAGCAGGGAACTCGTAATGGCCCTGGCAGGGAGGTAGCCACATGGGTGGCAACCTTCCCGTTAGAACTTCAGCGGACTGACTTTTCCGTCCGCCGAAGTCAAAATGAGGCCCTATATGTTCCCACTGGTTTATAAACCTTGCTTTCTCACTAAATTCATTTGCTTTTAAATGCACAATTTGTCAATCTTTTTTCAATTTTGTCTTGAGAGGAGAACTCACCTTGGACCCCATACTTGTCCATTTAGCTTGCTCGCTTCACTCGCTACATAAAAGTCATACTCAACGTTTACGTCCCTGCACTTTCAAATGTCACCAGCCACCATTGTGAATAAGTGGCTCTTTCGCTGTCAGACTGTGTGTGAGTAGCTCTATACTTTTATAAATAGGTATCACTCAGGAAGGGCAGTAATACACCCAAGCCCTGCTTAAAGGACTCATTTTGTAGATAGGTAACTAGGTTGTGTCAGTAATTGTCTACATGTTTGAGTAAGTGTATCAGTCCCTTTATGAATGAGCATTAGAGTTTAAGTGAATATGGCAGTATAATTCTGGCTCTTTTAGTAAGTATATAGGCCTGTAAATGTGATTGAATGTATAAGGGGCTGACTCAGTGTCTGACTGGGTGTGTGAGTGACTCTATCATTTTGTTATGAGGTATATGAGTTGTAGTATGTGTAGCAGACTGCATAAATACCTAGACATGGTGATCTGTATCTTGAGATATAACTCAGTTAAACTCATAACAACATGTTTCATAATCATAAAGCACTTTCTTCCATGGCCTACCTACAGCCTACCTAAGGGTCAGTTTTATGTGCTAAAAGAGGAATGTAAAGCTTGTCAAGCAGCATTTCTTATGACCAGTCGAGCTGACAGCAAAACTGTACACTCAGGCTCACCATTAGTAGGCCCAAACCACATAGAAAGGAGTACTTCTCTGAATCAACAACTCAGTTATGAGAGTACTTGACTACATATTGGAGTGACTGTATCGGTTTCCAACTAGGGAACAGATTTATACTTTTTGCCGCAAACCTGCGTTAGCGCAGGTTTGCAGCAAAAAGTATAGCGCCGGCTAGCGCCATTCCTAAATGCTGGCCGGGTGCCATATTTAAGGAATGGCGCTATCCAGCACTAAGGCCCTATTAGCGTCCTTTGAAAGGACACTAACAGGGCCTAAGAGGCATAGGGGGAACCGGTGCTTGAGCACCAAATTTTGGCGCTACACTGTTTAGAGGCAAGAAAATTGCCTCTAAGCAGTGTAGCGCCATTTTCAGGCACACAAGCCCCATGGACATGGCTCCTGTCTTAGTATAGACAGGAGCCATGCCCACCACCCCAATGGCTATGCTCAAGGGACGATTGTGCCCTGGGCATTGCCTTTGGGGCCAGCGCCATGCAGGGGGCCCAAAGTCAGGACCCCTGAGCGGCGTTGGACAGAACAAAAAAAAACTATCCGGACTTACCTTCGGATGGGTCCCCTGTCCGTGGGTGACCTCCTGCTGTGGGAAGGGGTGGATGGTGGTGTCCCTGGGGAAAGGGAAGGGCATCTGTTGGCACCTCCCATGGTCTCCGACCATGGAAATCTGCCTCCATGTCCCCTTACGCCTGCCCTGACCCAGGTGTTAAATAATGTCCCTAAGCAGGCTTAGCGCCATTATTTAACACCCTCCTCCTCCTGTGCGTGATTTTTGCATGGGAGGATACATAAGGCGCTAGGGCCTTTTTGAGACATATTTTGCCAAGGAACGCCTACCTTGCATCTCATTGATGCAAGTTAGTTTTCCACAGGCAAAAAATGACGTTAACTCCAATATTTTGTCGCTAGACATGTCTAGTGCCAAAATATAAATATGTACTTAAGTTTGCGCCAGATTTGCGTAAATAAAAATTACGCAAATCTGTCACAAACAGAGTATAAATATGGCCCTAGGTCTCATACTGCAGCACATATAGCTGCTGTCTGGATGTGTGTATGAATACATAAGTGTCTCTTTTTGTCTGACTGGCTGTGAGGGTGGCTTTATTCTTCTGTAATTAGGTACATGAGTTGAAGTATGCGTGGGAGACTGAATATATAACTGACCATAGGCGTCTACAAGTGCACATTTAACACAGTGAAACGAAGAAGGACATGTTTAGTTTTTTAACTAGAAAGCACCCTGCTCATGGCCTACCTGTAGACTAGCTGAGAGGTGAGTTTCGTGTAGTAAAATGACAAGCTTCTCAAGCAGGTTTTTGTAATACCAAGTCATACTGACAGTAAAATCTCACACTTATGGTTCGCAGTACTAGGCCTGAGCTATGTTTAAAATACTACTTCTCGGGTAAATAGGTTGTGTCAGTACTTGGTAGAGGTATGTAACTGTGGCCTTATTTATGGAAAGTTAGCTCCACCTTTGCATCATTTTTTGACTCAAAAGCAGCATAAACTTACAAAATATAGTTATATTTTGTAAGTTTACACCGCTTTTGCATCACAAAATACATAACTGCTATCTGGATATGTACATAAATGTATAAGTGGCTCTTTCATTGCCTGACTAGCTGTGGTTGTCGCTTTATGGTTTTGTAAATAGCATGCTTAACTCAGTAAAACTAAGAAGGACATGTTTCATCTGATTAAGTTACAAGGTTATGATAGCAGTTGAGTACATATAAGAGTGACTATATCAGTTAACAACTAGCTGTGATTTAACATCATACATAGCTGCTGTCTGCATGTGTGCATGAATTTGTAAAAGGGTTCTTCAGTGTCTGACTGGGCGTGTGAGTGGATCTATCCTTTTGGTAAATTGCTATATAACTTACAGTATGAGTTGGAGACTGCAAATATACTTTCCATAGGGGTCTGCTATGCCATGTAACTCAGTGTCAGAACATATTTACTTTTTAAGGAGAAAAGACCCTGTCCTATCACCTAGCTACAACATTGCTGGGGTATAATTTTCTATACAAAATGATACTTTTACACTTAGATAAGTACATTTGAATACCAAGTAGAGCTTGAAATAAATGTTCACACTCTGGCTCCACAGCAGTATGCTAAAACTATGTTTAAATGACTATCTCTGTGAATGGGCAATCAGATTCCATTAGTACTTTACTATGTCTTGTAGAGACTGTCTCACTACCCAACTACCTTTGACACTGCTCTATCGATACCTGCTCTCTGGTGTGTGCATCAGTCTGCAAGAGTGTCTTTCTGTGTCTAGCTAGCTGTGTGAGAAACTATCATTTTGTAGATAGGCATGTGAGGTGGACTATGAGTGGGAGATTGCATATATAACTACCTATATCAATGTGATTGTGCAAATCTGAGTTTGTAAAACACAGTACAACATGTTTAATACTTTCATCATAACATACTGTACTCTCTGACCTAACTACAACTTAGCCCAGAGGTAAGTTTTATATAGGAAAACAAAACATGAACGCTTCTCAAGCTTTTCTAATTTCAAGTAAAGCCTTTCATTATTTATTTGGCAATGTTTCTAATTTTCTTTATATTAATCACAAACCTATTTATATTACGTTTTACTTTTTATCAATGCACTGCTCACTTTCATTCACCCAATATACACTTATGCCTTTACTATTACATTCTAAAATAAACTGCATTTCAGTACACGTACCTATTAAGGCCCATATTTATACTCCCTTTGTGCCGGATTAGCGATTTTTTTTTTACGCTAATCCGGCGCAAACTTAACACCATATTTATATTTTGACGCTAGACCCGTCTAGAGTCAAAATATTAGAGTGTGCATCATTTTCTGGATGAGTGAAACCGCCTTGCGTCAATGAGATGCAAGGTAGGCGTTCCCATCCAAAAAATGACTCAAACACCCGTGCACCATATTTATCCAACCAGGAAAAAATGGCGCACGGCTGAGAGGCAGAGACAGAAAATTACACAAATCCTGATTTGCATCAAATTTTAAGGGCTGGGTCAGGGCAGGCGTTAAAATGGGGCAAACCCACCACTACTTAAGGAAAACTCACACAAGCAACATCATTGCTCAAGAAGGACGACATTGAGGTGCTACTCATGCAGCATGCCTGAAGACGCAGAGCACAGGACCAACAGCAGCAACTACTACCACACCAACATGGACCCCAAATGCAAAGCAGAAGGCAGGCGAGGCCATTCAGGACCAGGACAACCCTTCTGGGCCTCAGGGAACATGATATCATCCAGAGGTACAGACTCAACTGGCAAGCCATACAGCAGCTGCTGCGCCTCATTCAGCCACAGTTAGCAGCCAGCTTGGAGACACCCCACATTATTTCACCGGAGACCAAGCTGCTAGCTGTCCTGCACATGTTGCAAGTGGCTCATTTCAACATTTCAAAGTGCCCTGGTTGCTGGGGTCTCACAGCCCTCATTCTCTGCCTTCCTTCCCAAGGTACTTGATGCCATCATCTCCCTCACCCCCCCCCCCCACATCAACTTCCCCAACACACAGCAGAAGCAGCAGGAGACCAAACAGTGGTTTTATCAAATTAATGGCTTCCCGCACGTGCTTGGTGCCATTGACTGCACACATGTCTGGATTGTGCCACCTGCTGCAACCATGCACCTATGTCACAACAGAAAGCACACACACTCCATCAATATGCAGGCCATTGTTGATCACCAGGGATTGTTCACCGACATCATGGCAAAGTATCCTGGGAGTGTACATGATTCCTTCATCTTCTGCCACAGCACCATCAATCAGCACTTCCAGGATGGACGGTGTGGCAATGGCCTTCTTGTCAGTAAGTACAGAAACCTAGTAATTTACACAGAGCACAGCAACCCTGTAGGACACACAATACATACACCACTACATTGACACGTGGCCAGGAAGACACTGAGGTGTGACACTGGTAGTCATGTTTGATATCCTGAGCCAATGGGAGACACACCTATGGACAAATGACGGCTGCAAATAACAATAGATGCCACTCCAGAGCCGCAAGGGACCAATTTAAAACCACACAGTGACAATGACATGGCCTTAACTGGCAGTACAACTTGGAACGTTAACCATTCAATATCACAAAAGGCCACAGTCAATCCCACACCCTTCCAAGCAATACGTCCTGTGTAAGGGTGTGTGATGTGTGTTGCTGCAGGTCAAACACCATGACAAACATGGCATGATGACGCTGACTCAAATGAAGGTGACATGGAACTATTGAGGCAGTCCCAACATCTCACATCACTCCTGGGGTGACATTGCCAGCTAGCAATAAGGTAGTGGACTGTGCTATGAAAACATGTTGATGTGTCACTAGTGCAAAGTGCACACTGCTACACATACTGAATGAGACAATTCCCCATATACGTAACAGATGTACAGGGAGATGGACCTTCCTACATTAAAACCTTCACCCCCACAATCAAGTTAGCCAGCTCACCTGGAGCAAGTTCAGTAGTGTAGGTGCACGGTTGCACATGAGCCAACTGGGTGAGGGAACAAAAACAGGTTTTCATAGAACTTGTCACACATGGGATAATTGTGCATCGTCAATACTGAATACTTCAGTGCTGTCAGCTTATGGAGATGTGTTGTGCATTGTCACCTAGGCAAATCAAAGGGCCTCACTGTTGCATTTCACCTGTAATTACATATGTCTAATTGGATGGGATATCCAGGCCATGTAGTGCAACCATGTTACCACGACAGTGGAATCTATCACTACATAGCACATGGGAGATACACACTGAACTGCAAGTTTCTAAATATAGCACAGATATCAGGTCAATAAGTCAAACACCAGTTTTGCTAGTCTAACAACCCAATGAGGAAAGAACATCACAGAAGCCTAGGATTCCACACACTACCACAAACACATATGAGTCACAGACAACACAAGATAACAACTGCCATGCAAAGTGGCATTCCCGGTGCAACCAACAACAAAATACTTACCCCCATTGACAGCAGTAAGTGTGACATCAGCTATCTCTGCAAGGAACATGTGTGACCAGAAGTGCATCAAACCTGAAAATGGATAGCACAAGTGCCCCAGGTATGACAAGCATTGCTCACAAGACATGCCCTGCGCAGTCTGTCCTGGGTAATAAGTCCTGCCACTGCCATGTTTTAAGTCTATGCCCACTCTTCTCTAGGGGGCGCTGTAAATGGACTAGCTATATCCTGAGAATCATCATCTACACTCACCCAGACTCCCATTCTGACTCCTGTGTGCTTCCCTCTTCAGTATGGCATGCCATAGTTCTAGTTCATCAGTCTGCATGGACTTCAGATCCCATAATGCACTGCCTTTTAGTCAGTCACACCTGTAATCTGCTGTCCATTGCTTCCCATGTGAAAGGTCCGGTTGGCCCTTTGAACTGGATTCTCAACTCCAGGACATGTAAGAGACTGAAGGTGAGCACTCTCATGCAGCCAAGCCATTTGACTCTGCCCTGCCCTTGCTGCTGCCTGGAACTGCTTAGAAGCTGCCATTTCCTGAATCTCCTTGTTGTGCATTGGAGTACAATTCATAAGTGTACCAGAGTCCTTGGTGGATTGTGTAACAGTGCAGAGTACACCAGAAACTGCTCTTTGTTCCCACAGCGTTGTTCCTGCTTGTCCCAGTCAGACTCTGCTCACCGTGTATTTGCCTTGTTCATGTTTGTTCATGACAGAGCCTGCATCCTGTTAGCCAGACTGGTTCAAGTCTTTGCGTTAACCTAACCAGAGACATTCCCTGTGGCTACATTTGCCTCATAGTTGGTTTCCATGCCCTCCGGTTCCTCTTGGGGTATTGTGTCTGGTAGGTCTACGATCAGTCCTCAAATGAATAGAATACTTTAATTTGTTTTCTTATCGTATTTTGTTCTGGGACATGTTTTCAAAGGGGCAAATCCAGCCTCCATCCCTTGTCTGGTTTTGCATGTATTCATTAGTGCCAAACAGTGACAGTGTGCTATGGTTATATGCCTGGATTTGGTACTGTGCCTCCAGCCCAACAAACAAGCCCTGCTAATGTGTATGTAAGGACAATACATGTTTGTGCCCTGACGGTCCAGACACAGATTCACTTCTGCCGCCACCTTTTGATGGGGCTTGCGTGGTGACTAGCTGTGAGATTAATCAGCACAGAGGCACTGATGTTCCCTGTTGCCGTAGGAATTTTAGAGCTCTACCTTGTGTACAAATGTTGTGATGAAACCTGCCTGTTTTTTCTATTACTGATCCATAACATATTTGAGCACACCAAGGTTGCTCTGTCATCAGCCTTCTGAAATTTCTGCTGTACCATAGCTGCCCTATCCCCTTGTATGCTGTTACCTGATCTTTGGCTTTAGGTCAAATCGGCTTCGAAGGATACTCAGTTAATTCAAGGGTTGGCTCCACAGACTCCTGACTAGATTGCACGTAACTGTTACACCATGAAGGCCAATACTGACACAGGGTACACATGGCCACACACTTGAACTGGACACTTTTGTGCAATGGACCACTGGAAATATGTGAACACATGCAGCATGGTCTGCTGGTCCACCACAGCCAGAGGAGAAACATAGGTCATTTACATGAGTCAAACTGTGGTGTACATAACAATTTTATGATTGGATTTGAGACTCTGTGTCACAAACACTGTACCTACCTAGCATGTTCAAATGCCTGACTCGTGGGTAGTATACACACAAGTGACCATGAAGTGGTAGCCAACATTTCATGACATGTGAGGGGTAACATATCTGACGTAGCCCTCATCAGCCGTCCTTGATCTTTCCTGTGTATAGTTAGTCATGGGAATTGTACTGTCCCCAATGTCAAGTAAGTACACACAGCATAAGAGGCAACAGATATCATGACTGATGTACCTCATTGAATGGCATCTGATGGTTATACCCATTTGTAACACATTCATACATGAACATTACGCCAAATGTTTGACATGCCGTTCCCACAGAGGCACACAAATAATTTGAACAGACAATTCACTCACAAAACACACAGGCCATGATTCATTTTTTAGTAGCGTAGCCTTGCTGTCCTCTATTGATGCAACACCTGCGCAAACTTGAAAAATCCAATTTAATTTCCAAAGTTTATGGTGCTGTTGCGTCAGTTAAGAAAGCTAATCCTGCACAACAACATGAGTATTATGGGCCACACTAGTATGGTCTGCCACATGTGCCCAAACACTAGAACACACACTGCAGGTCATTCCATCCTATCTTTGTCTAGTTTAGGCTGCATGCATGTTAAAATTTGAAAATTGGCTCAAACACAGTTTAAGACAGAATTTATTAAGCAAACGCGCCAAAAAATGCCACATATGCGTTAACAAAATGATGCATATACATTAAAAATTACGCATATGCGTTCAAAAATGACTCTTATGCTGTCAAAAATGATGCATATGCATTCAAAAATGACACTCACGGACATTATACATCAATTGGTCCCTAGCATTAATTCCACCAGCGCACCATAGGCATGCAGATATCCATTGAAAATGTATTGATCCATAAATGCGTGGGATTTTAACGCATATGCATAAAAAATATCGACGCAAACCCCGTAAGCGTAAAAAATTTACATGCACAACAAAAAACGGACCGCAAATGAGACGGGAAGTGATGTAATAGGATTTCCTATTTGCAGAAATGGCACAGTGGGTGTACTTTCACTTTCCCTTTGCAGTCTGTGGTTATTCTAGACTGTGTGTCTGTGTTTTGACTTGTCTTTCTGTGAATATTGTGAATTTGTCTCCTGTGTGCTCTTTATATTGTCTTTTGGTGTTTGGTAAGTGTCTTTTGTATCCTGTGTAAGTGTATTTGTGTCATTTATTGTATTTAGATTCGTCTTTGTACTGTTGAAAGTCTGTTTGTGGGGTAGTATAAGTTGGGGTAGTGTTGGGCTGTCTGTGGGTTAGATAAGTTTCCTTTTTCTAACTTCTTTCCCTGTTTTTTCCTCTTTACTTCTGATTTATTGTTTTGGTGTGATGTCGGGAAGGCCAAGGCTGGGGCAAATGGGTGAGGAGGAGCTAGGGGCAATTGTGTGGCTGGTGTGCCACTTCCTCCCCCCAATGCTGGAGGCTGGGGGCTGTGTGATACAGGGGTATCACATGGAGGCAAGAAGGCTGAGGTGGGCAAAGGTGCTGTACCACCCGAGGAGCATTTTTATCACCCAATGCAACCATCACCAGCTGAAGCATTGCTGTGCTGACCTGGTGGGCCGAGAGTAGGACCAGCTGGACTACCTGGGTCTGATGATTGGTGGCCCTGTTGGTGAGTACCAAATTGACTAATGTGTACAGTACAATGCTCTGGAGTGACAGTACCAGATGTGGTGACATGCTGCATGCAATGTTTGTGGACATGTGGAATGCAAGTTGAACAAACTGTGAGTGTACCAGGAATGGGATGTATTTCACATGGTAATACATGGAAACAATGCAGTCCACAGTTTTGTGGAGCCATGTCCGAACAGAATTCAGGGCCATACGTACCAAGCTCTTCATAAACTTCACTATTATCTTAGGCCCATATTTGTACTTTGTTTGCACTGCATTTGCGTAATTTCTGGACGCAAAAGTAACGCACACTTGCTACATTAAAACATTTTTGCTAATTTGCGCAGCTATTGCGTCAACAAATGAAGCAAATGCGACACTAAATACATTACACATCTGGGCCTAAGTTCACTGTTTCTGTGTGTTTACATCTTGACAAATAATCATTCACATGGCGAAACCCAAATGGGCCATTATGCTACCAGATTGCATTAGCAGAAAACAGGGTCATCTCGGGGCTTTTCGGAGTAGGCGTTGAAATCCTATCATTGAGTAGCAGGGCCCAACGAAATTTTTTGCTTAGGCACAGCTGGTACTGAGCTAGTGCAGTTACCATCTGTGTCACTTTGGTGCCAACCCATTTTCTAAAGTGAAAGGGTCAGCATGGGATCCCTGCTCTTTGTGAATGCATGGTCACAAACTATTTTTGAGCATGATGTTGTGCAAGGGGCCACTGACTGCTTCCAATATACTATTTTAGTGAGAAATAGGTTGTTATTTTACTTTTGGTACAACTCCTGCTGAAATATTGCAACATTTGTACAAATGTAAACTTCTCAGTATGAAGGCAGTCACAGACATGGTTGTCTGCTGAGGTCAGCAGGCCAGCATTCCTGAGAGTGCCGCAATTCCCAAGGTGTTTTCAAATAGGGACCTACCTCATCAAGACTGAAGAAGTAAGACATTTGCTACCCCTTTTTTTTATTAGCGGACAGTGTCAGTTCGGGTGTACTACCACTGATCACCCAACTTGGCAATTCTAAGTTGCTGATTCTGGCAATGTGTGATTTACAAGACAAGGCCTGATATAGGTACACAGGGCCCAGAGTAACACATTTCAGGTGTAATGACTACACCTGTGCCCATGCATTCAGTCAACGATGATCAACTAAGAGACTGTCAGCATAAATCATTTTGCTGTTTTGAATCAGAAAAGTGGACAATCCATGTTTAGCGTAACATTGTCATCAAGTAACACACAGGATCCCTGCCATCATGTTGTCATAGAGGGCATATATGGCTTAGGGTACACTGCTAACATAACCTACATATAACACTGGCACACCTATTATGGACCACTGAAAGCACAATAATTCCTGAAAGCAAATCAACCCACATGACCATCACACAGTTACTCATTGTCCCTTGATGCATAAGGCACAGTACCTGAGTAACTGGTACTGCAGTGCACCAGTAATGTGGCATTGCATGTGTCTCCCAAATACAAAAGATGAAATGGAGTACCCTCTAGAATGTATTAAGCACAACATTGAGTAATCATGTTTGGCGCCACATGATTGTTAGGGCCAGTGCATGTGTGCATATTTATGTCTATCACTCACTGGAGTGACAGTGTCAATGCATGTTTGCAGTGGTATGTCTGTTGGGGTGTCTACATGCCTGATGTGCAGCTCTATCATATAAAATGTCACACACAGTGATTTGTTGTTCCAACTTTTGTACAGTGAGCAGACATTGAGCACATATCACCCTTCCATGTTTTACAGATGGACCAGCCCCCTACACAATAGGTGAAGTGGCTCGACTCCAAGACCGACCCAGACATATCCAGTAAGTGTTAAAATGTTTGTCCTGTGTTGTGTTTGCAGCTGTTGTGTCATTGGCTCCTGTGTGTTGGACTCATTGCAAGATATGATGCGCTGGCATGTGATCTCATATGTGACTTGACTGGAGGTTGACATAGTGTTCCATGGAAGAGTTAGACATTCACTGGCAGAGATTCATATATTGGGAGTCGAGTGCTGCGCAATATGCAGGGGCAGGTGAACAAGGTGATTTGTGGCCACATGTATGCCAAAAATTGATTTGGAGGTGGCCAGTGTCATAATTTAGTCAGCAAGTCATACCCTAATTCACACAGAACAGTGATGCATCAGTTTTACACACCAACTTGCGCATCCCTGTTAAGTAATGAACATATAGGACTGTATGGGTGACTGTCCCGCAACATCTAGCTCCACATGTTGTACTCCATTACGTGGCACTTGAGTGAAATGTCATAGGCGTGCATGCAGGTCAAGGCCAGATGGGTGCTTGCATCAATGTGGTTGATTTAGGAAATGTGTCAGTGAGATCTGATGTTGATGGTTGTCCACAAATAGAAACATGAATATAGATGTAATTGTCCAATGGTTGACTCAATCCTAGTTGGCAGGCCTCCTTACCTGACTAAATCCATGTACAGCTGGACAAAGCTTTGTGGTTGTCCTTGATGGTTGAAAATATGTATTGCATGCCCATTCCCCTTTGAGGCACAGGGTTAGGCGGAGAAAATATGTGTAGCAAGGTGTGATGTTCACAGTGTAGATGACAGACATGTAATTCAAGCATTCATGTGTGCCAAACTACAATGCCCCCTTATGATTACCATCTGCATACCATCCTGTCAGTTCCATATACAAATCACAGGTCTTGTGTGCCTTAAATCTGATCCACAAGATAGGGATTAGTTGGCCTGGCACATGTTGAGTACTTGGAGCATTTGTTATGTAATGAATAGCACCTCAAATATGCACAGATCATTCAATTAAGTACACACCTTGTTGTGCAATGCAGTGCTAGATAGTTGATGGGTAGGCTGCGTTGGCATGTCATCCCTCAGGGACATTCTATCACCTGTACTGTGATTTGGACTGCATGTGCTGTTTGTGAGGAAGTGTTAGATTATCATCTGTACATGTATCACACAATGATGTCACTAATGTTTGCCTGTCTCTGTTTTTGCAGCTGCCCACATGAATGCACATGAAATCAGTGAATTTCAGAGGTGGGCAGCGCGGTACCGACACATCCTCGATGTGGAGGCTGGGTTGCGCATGATGGCTAGGCGGTATTGTCATGAGAGAGCTACAGGGGCATGGAGGGCGTTTAGCCAAGGGGGGCCAGCATTGCCCACAGCTGCCACCACCACACCAACTCAAAGCACAGTGGACACTGGGATGTCAGCCACTCCAGCTGGTCCCTCAACCTCGTCAGCCCAAGGTCCAACAGCAGCACCTTCTACACCTCCACCTGCAACCACGGCACCAGCACCTACTACATCAAGTGCTACTCAGACCACCACAGCTGGAGTAATGGACATGACAGATTTCAGAAACCTCCAATGTGACATGCAACGTATGTTGCGCCACATGGACACCCTACAGCAGGAGGTGGCCCGCAACAGCAGGAGACTGCGAGAGATAAGGAAAGTCCTGAGGAGGGCCAATCTTTGAACCTATTGATCCTCACCACTAATTCCGTCCCCTCCCTCCTCTTTCCTCATACATATTTTTTAGTGGGTTAAGGGGGCTTAATGTTAGGTTAGAGTAGGCTGTTAGTTTAGTTAGGATAAATGGGTTGGGGGTGGGGGGAGTTATATTATTACATGTTTGTTTGTGGGTGGGTGGATGGGTGGGGGATGACGCTGGGATTTATGTGTATTATTAAAAATAAATGTTTTAAAAATATATATATTTGTTTAGGATTAGTTAGTATGTGTTTAGGTTAGTATATGTTGTCCTACACGTGTCCCCTCATATAAGGGGGTGGGGGGTTGATGTTTAGAGTGTTTAGTTACATGTGGTAAGTAAGTTTAGCTGAGGGTAGTTAGGGCCAGTTGTGGGTAATGTATAGTTAGGATTGGTTAGGTTAGTTTAGGTGTTTGCCATAGTTTAAGTTTGCTTTCATACATATATAATAAAGTTTGATGTACTCCTTTACAGTATGTGTCATATGCTTGGGGATAGGGCCTTTGCATGAGTGTACAGTGTCAAATTTGTGTTTGCCTGTGTGTTCCATCCTGCATCCACATCCCATTCTTGACATGGTTATTCCCACTTCCAAATGAGCTGTCACATTGGCAGCTACAACAAAGCTACTTCTCTATGCATCTGCCATCCATTGCACCCACCACTCAAGGTAACTATGGTTCCCAATGTGTTGTAAAGGTTGGTGTGATTTTCAAACTGTCATCATTTGAGTCCTGTGTTGGAATCTTGGGCACTGTGGGACGTCTGCCTGCAGCCTGATGTTCATGTGAACTTTGAGAAACTGAGTGGTGTCATAATCGTATGAACTTCAGTATACATAAATCACACCTATGATTTATTACGTTGTACTCCCAGGTGTCATTATTGTCCATACACTGGTACACATCCATTCCTGCTGTATGGTGTGGGTGTGGGATTAAAGGTTAGAGTCATATGTCACATACATAATGATTGTCTTGTGGGGAATGTGGGCCACATTGAGTTTCATCTTGTAGATACCTTGGACATGACATATGCATTTCTACACAGCATTATATTGTTTGTGATGCTTTAACTTCAGAAATAAGCCAAAGGCAGCACAGATGATGACAAAATCCAGAACCTTGTGCATAGATATCAGCCCACATTCTTTCTACACTATTGTATTGACATTCTGTGGCCATTGACATGTTACATGCATCACAAATCTCCAACACAGTTGATGTGTCACATTACACAGAGACAAAGTGGTAGTGTAGGTGCTGTTTATTTTAAAGTGCTGTAGTGCAATAATTACATAGTCCAGGATTGTAAGTCCAATTGCAGTCCATAGTGGTAAGGTAAACAGTGTGCTGGAGAGCAGTGCATGTTACCAACTGTAGCAAGACTGGCATATTAACAAGCACAAGACATCGGACAGTCAGTGCCCATGTGGCATGGACTGGTGCTACCGGGTACTCCTACGGCTGAAGGTGATCTGTTCTATGTCTTCATCTTCTGATGTGTGTGTCGTCTCCTCTGCCCTTGATGGTGGTGGGTTTGAGGGGGAAACACACACTTTATTGTTTGAAGAAGTGGACTCTGAATTCGCGGTAGCTGCCAACTGTGGGGCTATTAAGGGCATTACTGCAGCAAGGAGGAGCTGCTGGTTACTGAGTATAGCAGCTACATCGCTGTGGTAGGCAGTCAGGTCAGCCCTGAGGGGGTCATGATTGTAGTTGTGCACGCAGTGAAATGTTTGGGATGCCAGGTGTTGTGGCAACTCCCTAACTGCTGTGGTGAAATCCCTCACACACTGTTGTAGTCCTTGCAGTAGGGATTGTTGGACTTGCATGGCTGCTCACTGTTCTGCGGATGACATCATGTACATGCGCATCTCCTCAAGGCTGGCTGCCATATTTTGCATCCCAACCCGCACCTCCTTGGCCAGCTCCCACTGTACTCCCACTACTGTCCTCTCAAAGGTGGTACCAGTGTCATCAGAGTCCTCAGCTGTGTTGGAGCTGACAGGTCATACTATTGGGGTGGTGGGTGGGTCCTATGTGATGGCTGTTACATCTGTGCTCCTCCTTGCGACTAAAGGTGGGATATGGAGGGTTCTAAGGACATCTTGAAGGGTTTGCTGACTAATGGTTGTCAGCTCGTCATTCATGTCACCAGGGTAGTCCAGGACAGGCATATCCACAGGAGAACCATCGTCCTCTGCAACAAGATATTGTACAATTAGTGTGTCTGTGTTGTGGCAGTTGTAATTTGACGTCACTGACTTACTATTAGTGGTACATTGTAATCTTGGTTCCTGTTCATTGTTCCTGTCATTAATATTAGCATTCTCACAGGCCTATGCCCCACCTGCATGTCACATGTAGTGTGGGCAGTTTGGAGAATTGTCTGCGTCACATCCTCTAGGTGTAGGTTCTGTCCAAATTGTGTGTTACCACTTTCTTGTCCTACTCAACTCTCCCTCTACTTCCATTAGCATGGTGAGGCCTTGCAATGCCTGTGGGTGTTCTGATGCCACTTGCACCACACATAACAATATAGGACTGATCCACATACACCTATACATTGCTGAGACCTAGCACATACCTTGTATTGCATTGGCATGACACGATACAGGTGTCAGCATTGGTAGTGTGTCATATTGATGTTTGCCAATGTGTGCTACATTGGATTGCACTGATGTGCCTGGGAGAGTTCCATTTCCTCTTATGACTGTGTGGGTGTGTTTCACTTGCTAGACACATATGTCCTCACCCACAATGCTGTTGTCTTAGCAATATGACAGTTGAGATGTTGCAAGGTGACATTGCAGCTATTGTAACACAAGCACGGTGTAGACCCTGGAATGGGCAGCATGGGTATGACATTACTGCTGTGTACTTCATGATGTAAGTAACAATACATGATGTTTATTGTGCCTATAGACATGAGCATTTGACAGGATTTACACTTTGTTAAGAATTGAAGAGGATTGATCATGTCGTCATTCTGAACCCTCTTTTTTGGGTGTGTTTGTTCCATGGGCAACACTACAGGATGATGGATGGAGTGCTGAACAATGCAAACACTCACCCCAAGTCACAGATCCGGGTTTAATTCATCGTTCTTTTGCTCGCCATGCCACCCCAGTTTGGACCCAGCCATACACAAATCAGTCTTGAGCCTGTTCCTCATGAGAACAGTCTAGCCCGAACTGCCAAACCAGGTCCTCACTGGACCGGAAACAAACCTCCTGGGACCGGTTTCAGGGTATCACCCTTCATCAGCCAGGCTAGCTTGAATCCAGTGGCACAGTTAGCAAGGGACCCACGTCTGGGCATATCCTTCCCACATAGGGCAACTTTAGCAACACAAAAGGATGATAGACGGAGTGATGAACAATGCAAACACTCACCCCCAGTCACAGATTTGTTCCATGGGCACCTAACTGCCATTTGCTACTTGACCAGAACACACAGCACAGGTGTTAGTGGCAACTGCTGTCAATGGTAAATGCCACTTGCGGAAATGGCCTGAGACTTGACATTGTCCCCTAGTTCATGTTGTGAACATACCAGCTGTCCTGTGACAGCAGGCCAATTTTACAGTCTACCCTACCCTCCTGGACTGGCTTTGCCTTTCCTACAGCCTTGGCATGGCAGAGTACCACCATGCAAAGGTTGTTGGTGTTGTGTTGTGTTGTGATGTTCCCCTGGTTTCCCCTGCACAGCCCATGCACCCATGCCATGCCCCTTTGCCCTTACCACTGCCTGATTTCCATGGCTGACATGCATTGTGTAGTAGGTATGTACCTCCCCCTGCTTGCAGTTAACATTTAGGCATTTTTGTCCCCCATGCAACTTACCCTGCATGTGTGTTGTTTCCTGGTAGTCTGCGCTGTACTGTCCTGCGATTCCTGTGATGATCTCCTCTGGAATGACGGCTGCCACCATCTCCTCCTTCTCGTCCAGGGCCTCCTGAGGTGCTGGACTCCCACCTCTAGTCTACAGTGCTGCCTTCCTGTTCCTTGCCATTTTTTCCTTCGTACTGTGCTTGCAGTCATTCCAGCGTTTCTTGCACTCCGTGACTGTTCTCCGGACCTCCGCCACACTTTTGATCTGGTCGACAATTTGTTGCCAAGTTGCTTCTCTCCTCCCAATTGCCAATTTTGAGGTGAAGAAAAGTTGATGGTGATGCTCCGTCACCTCTCTGACCAGTATTTAATGCTCCTCTGCACTGAAAAGGCACTTTCTTTTCTTCTTCTCCCTCTCCTGGGTCTTGTCTGTGGCTGGTTCCTGGTCGATTGGGTTCTCCCTGGGGTCTCTCCTGGCTTCTGGGATCGATTATGGGGCTCCTTAGCACTGTTTGCTGCATTTGCACCACATTTGTACGGTAATGTGGTGTGAAATGGTTCATATCTGGTTTGCGATGTCGCGAACCAGATTCAAGTCATTTTCCCCACGTTAATGTAATTTTCCTTTACGACGTGGCACAGTGGTTAGAGTAAAAAAAAATTACTCTAACCCATGCTTTTTACCACCGTGTGTCAAAGTATAAATTTTACGCACGGGTGGCACAAAGAAATGGCGTTAGCCCACGTTAAAGTTTTTGACGCAAAACTGTATTTGCGCAGTTTTGGGTCAAAAAGTATAAATATGGCCCTAAGTGTGTTTCTTTGTATGTATGTTTGTCTCTCAGTATCGGTTAGAATTTCTTCTAACTGAAAATGTGCAAAAAACAGGCAGAAGAATAGTACACCACTCTCATACAAGGCAGCCATTAATGCAACTGTTAAACCTGAGAGTGGTTATCATCCAAATTTTTACCTGCCTCGGTCCACTTTTCTGACAATGTTTTGGCTGGTTTTAGGACTCTGCACAGTTTACCACTACTAACTAGAGCTAAAGTGCATATGCTCTCTCCCTTAAACATGGTAACATTGGCTCATACCCGCTTGACATATTTAATTTACTTATAAGTCCCTAGTAAAGTGCACTACATGTGCCCAGGGCCTGTAAATTAAATGCTACTAGTGGGCCTGTAGCACTGATTTTGCCACCCACATAAGTAGCCCCTTAACCATGTCTCAGACCTGCCATTGCAAGGCCACTTTGACGTGGCATTTCAAAGTGCTTGCCAAGCCCTAAACTCCCCTTTTTCTACATATAGTTCACCCCTAAGGTAGGCCCTAGGCAACCCATAGGGCTGGGTACTATGTAGGTGAAAGGTAGGACATGTACATATGTGTTTTATATGTCCTGGTAGTGAAAAACTCATAAATCTGTTTTCCACTACTGTGAGGGCTGCTCCTTTCATAGACTAGCATTAGGACTGCCCTCATATCCTTTTTGAGTGGTAAATTCTGATCTGGAAGGGGTATCCAGGTCTTACTTAGTATGGACAGAATGGTAATAGAAGATCCTGCTTATTCGTGAGGTTGGATTTTATATGACTATTTTAGAAATGCCACTTTTAGAATGTGAACATTTCTCTGCACTTAAAACCATCTGTACCTGTGCTGGTTGACAGCTCCCTTGTACATTTCACCCAGATGACCACAATCACAGGACACTCAGTCACATCTGCATTCATCTGCATACTGAATGGGTCTTCCTGGGCAGGAAGGGTGGAGGGCCTGATACTTACATTTTAAAGGCTGCCCAAAGGACTCATCTAGACTGCTTTGCTGAGAAGGACTGCTGCCCTGCTGTTGCCCTGCAGTCAAGCTGTCCTCTGACTCTGCCTTCCTCCTGAAGTGCTCTCCAAGGCCTTGGATTGAGCTTGCCTCCTGTTTCTGAAGACTCAGGGCCACAAAAGACTTCGGGGGTTATTCTAACTTTGGAGGAGTGTTAATCCGTCCCAAAAGTGACGGTAAAGTGACGGATATACCACCAGCCGTATTACGAGTTCCATAGGATATAATGGACTCGTAATACGGCTGGTGGTAAATCCGTCACTTTTCCGTCACTTTTGGGACGGATTAACACCTCCTCCAAAGTTAGAATAACCCCCTTCATGTCTTCAAGAAACTACTTGTGCATTGAAAATCAACACAACGCTTGCAGAAATCAATGCAAAACCTGCATTGAAGCTGAGAAATTGCAGCACAGCCAACCGGAATGACACAGCACCAACTTGCTAACTGGAAATTCAACGTAGCAACTGCACTTGCAATTAAAAATTTGACTAATCACCTACCAGAGTGACGCAACACCTCCTCCTTCTCCCAGCGCATCATGGATTTTCCATACAGTGCACCTTGGTGACAAAATATCCCCGTGTCGCGGTGAGGATCCAAGACTGTGCGCTGAAAAACAATGCAAACCCTTGAAGCATGGAAAGAAACAACGCATCATCTGTTCCACATCGGAAAATCCAGCTCAACATATTATTTTTCCACGCATATTCTCCTCTGTGGTCTCTGTGAGTCATTATTTTTTACACATCGCAGATATTGTGTGCAACAAAGGAACAAATGCTAACTTTTATGTACTGAGACTCTTTTAAACCTTTTAAAGGTGGCATTTCACGTTGTGCTTATTGGATTTCTGTCATTTTTACCTTATTTTATTCAGATAAATATTATCAATTTTTCTAAATTTCTGTTGTGTATTTTTGTGGTGTCTTCACTGTGTTACTGTATGATTTATTGCACAAATGCTTTGGACATTGTCTCCTAAGTTAAGCCTGACTGCTCAGTGCTAGGCTACCAGGGGGAGGGGGGCACAGGATAATTTGGATTGTGTTGTGAATTACCCTGACTAGGATTGTGGTCCCTACTTGGACAAGGTTTACTACATCTGCCAACTAGACACCCTATGTCTAACAGCAACCTTTTCAACTTTGCTTTCAATGTTACTCAACCAGAAAACCAATCACAATCTCCCTTTCATATGAAACTTATGTTATACCACTTTTGACTGACTGCTAAAGTTAATTCTTTGCAACACTCCTCAAAAGATAGTCCAATTTCAAAGTGATTTTTGCTAGATCTGCCTATCCACTGTAACGCTCAGTGCAGCTCCCTGTGTAACTTTGCCACAGATTCACAGAATCGTGCATAAGTATAAAATTATTTTTTCTTAGATTTTCGAAAATAATGCAATATATACATCTCTTTCAATAAAAATATAGCCATACCAAATTATACTTTTAATGGTTTTATACCACTAGTGCGAGTACAATATCACAGTCAAGTCTTCCTGAATTCCCTTCCCCAATGCTCCTGTAGCTCTGCTAGCATGGTAACTGCAACATTCTGCTTCAGCAGAAGGTCACAAGTTTCTGAGTGCACCATGCTTGCTTTTAAACCAAGTTTACCAGGTGTGATTGAATCTTTAAAACAATAAACATATCACAAACAGCAATACTTTTTTGCAATTTCTCCAGAGCCAGTCCAAAATGTACTTACTTTTCATACATCAATACCTATCTTCATGACCCAACATATGTACAACAACCAATCAAATGTGTTCTTTCAAACTGTAACTAATAGCCTCCATTTCAACTGCATTTTGTTTGAAAATTGCCTGATTCAAGTGCAGACTTCTCCTGTCTGGTACTCCAGCTTCTCTCCATAATGCTCAGAGTCTGGATTGTGGGACATAACTTTGTCTATTGGGCCAGAGAGAGTGCAAGAAATAGTGATATTGATAAGGACCTAGGTGTATCTAATTTGGGTATTACTTGGATTGGCCAGAGAGGGTTAAAGTGATATCAATTGCTCCCTTTAGTTGAAACCATTAAGGATTACTTAAATCCAGATCTTATGATTGAGCACTGTGGTGGCAATGACCTGGGCACAGTTACAGGGATAGGTTGGGAAATCCTAATGAAGGATACCTTTGGAAAAATAATGACATTTTTCCCCCACACTGTCTTTGTTTTTTCTAACATATACCAAAGGCAGAAGTGGAAGTAGTCAAGTGAATTATGTCCACAAATAGACAAATCCAGAAACATGTTAAGAAAACTGTTTCTGCATTTCTCAGAGACCATAACATGGGCTCTATATACCACAGTAAAGTATGATTTTATACGGGTGGTATCTTCAGAAATGATGGTGTTCACTGAACAGACAAAGGCAACACGTGTTCCTGCTGAACTTGAGAAACTGCTTCTTGTTTCATGTGTAGGTATCACCTGCACATCATAAACACAATGGCTCTTTTCAGAGCCAATCTTTTTATCATACACATATTTATTTATTTTGAAATACTTAGGGGGTCATTATGACCCTGGCGGATGGCGTTAATTTGGGGAAAGGTACTGCCAACAGGCTTGGGGTACCTTTTCCCAAAGTATGACATTGGCGGTTTGGCTCAAACCAAACCGCCAACTACCACTCTGTCCGCCAGAGTGGTAACAGCTGCCGGGCTGGAGACTTCGGTCTCCAGCCAGGCGGCGTCACAATCCCACCCACGGAATTATGACCCCGCCTACCGCCATGGTTTTTGTGCCAAGCTTACTGCCACGAAAACCATGGCGGTAGGCACTATCAGTGCCAGGTAATTCCAGCCCCGGGCACTGATAGGGGTCTCCCCCGCCCCTCTCCCCCTCCCCCGAGTCCTCCCCCACCATCCCCTTCCCAGCCCTCGTCTTCGACATCAACACACCCACACGCACACACATACACACTCATACACACACGCATACCCACATCCACCCACGCACGCACACATACATACCCACACACAGCAACACACACTAACATACATTGTCGCACACGCATTCACAACACACAACATACACCTACACCAACATTCAGTCATTCACTCACACATTCCACGCGACTCACACCCGCATGCACGCATACAAAAACAGACACCCACACACCCCCACATATAACACCCCCACACACGCACACAAGACCCTGACCCCCCTCTCCTGTCAGAGAACCCAACTTACCTGCTTGCAGGGGGTCCTCCGGCAGGAAACCTCTGCCAGCAGCAGTGCCTGCCAGCAAAGCACTGCCAGGCCGTATCGTAGAACATGATACGGTAGGCGGTGTCTTGCTGGCGAGGCGCTGCTTCTGGCAGCAGCACCACCTTACTGCTGTCCGCCGCCATGACCGTTGACTGAATTCCACCAGCCTCTGGTGGAATTCTGCCTACGGTCATAATGATGTTGGCGGCTGGTAGCCACGGCAACGGTATGTTGGCGGTCGTCGCTGTGGCGGTAGGCGGCATTTGCCACCAATGTCAAATGAGGGCCTTAATATTTTCAATCTCATTCAGTTCCACGGATCAACCAGTGGATCTCAAAAACAACAGAAAACATTTTCTACCCATTTTTTCTATTATGCCACATGTATGACAACCCCTAGGTTCAGGGAACTCCTACCCTGACCCCTTCATATGCATTACTGCCCACATTTTAGCCCCAGGACTCTTTCCCAATAGAACAAAACACAACTCTGCCTCTCGGGTCACACCCAGTCAATACTTTGTAAGTATCTGTGTGAGAGTGCGAGTGTGCATGAGAGTGTGTGTCTTGATATGACAGTGGCTGTAAGAGTATCTGTCTGGGTGTGCGAGTGGGTGTGAGGGTGTGTCTAGGTGTGAGGGTGACTGTGACAGTGTCTGTCTGGGTATCAGACTGGGTGTAAGAGGGAGTATCTGGGTGAGACAGTGAGTGCAGGAGTGTTTGTCTGGGTGTGAGAATGAGTGTGAGAGTGTCTATCTGGGCATGATAATGTGTGTCCGGTGTGAGAGTGTCTCTCTGGGTGTGAGACTGGGTGTGAAACTGTGTACCTGGGTGTGAGAGTCAGTGTAAGAGTGTCTCTCTGGGTGTGAGAGTGGGTGTCAGACTGTCTGTCTGGGTGAGAGTGTCTGCCTCGATGTGAGAGTGGATGTGAAAGTGTGTGTCTCAGTCTGAGTGGGTGTGAAAGTGTCTATGTGGTTATGAAAGTGTATGTCTCGGTGTGAGAGTGGGTGTCATAGTGTGTGCTTGGGTGTCAGAGTGGGTGTGAGAGTATTTTTCTGGGTGTGAGAATGGGTATAAGAGTGTCTGTCTGGGTGTCACAGTGGCTGTGACAGTGTGTGTCTGGGTGTGAGATTGGCTGTGTGAATGTGTGTCTGGGGATGAGAGTTGTGAGAGTATCTGGGTGTGTGAGTTGGTGTGAGAGTGTCTATGTGTGTGTGCGAGTGGGTGTGAGAGTGTCTGGGTGTGAGAGTGGATGTAAGAGTGTGTCTCTGGGTGTGAGAGTGGGTGTCAGTGTGTCTGGGTGTGAGAGTGTGTGTGATAGTGTGTGTCTGGGAGTGAGATTGGGTGTGAGAATGTGTGTCTGGTTCTGATAGTGGGTGTGAGAGTGTGTATCTGGATGTCAGAGTGTGTGTGAGAGTGTGTGTCTTGTTGTGAGAATGTGTGTAAGAATGTCTGTCTGGATGTGGAATGGGTGTAAGAGTGTCTGTCGTGGTGTGAGAGTGGGTGTAAGGGTGTTTCTCTGGGTGTGGAAGTGGGTGTGAGAGTGTGTGTCTGAGTGTGAGGGTGGGTGTGAGAGTGTGTCTGAGTGGGTATAAGAGTGTCTGTCTGGGTGTGAGAGTGGCTGTGACAGTGCATGTATGCACCAAGATCTAGCCTTCTGCCAAATTTGGGGTAATTCCGTTCAGCGGTTTGGGCTGTAGCTGTGTCTAAAGACCCGATAGAAAAAATAATGAGGAAAATGCATTTTGAGACAGCTCCTATTTCTCGTGCCCCACCTGACGAATCACCCCAAAACATTTAAGACAGCAGGTGAACCGACTGACGTATTAGTTTTGAAAGTTTCATCGAGATGTGTCAAGCGGTGCCAAAGTTATTGTCAAAACAAATAATCATTTGTAATGCAATAGGTCTCGCATTTGCTTGAGCTGAGCGATTGGCCTTGTAAATTCCCAACTGGACTTTTCTTGCCACATAAATTGGTCAACCCGGCCTCATAATTTCATATTTTTCTGCCATATAATTCCAGTAGCCCTGCATACAACTAAAGCACTTCCATTTACCTTCTTCCTCTATCTGCAGCAAAAAATTAATCCTAATTTAAATCTGCTATGCTAATGCCAATAGAATACCACTTTCACCATCCCGTCCTCAGGGTTGCTGGCTAGCTAACGCAATTCCTCCCAAAAAGACACAAGACAGCCACAGAGGTGAAAGAAACTAGAAGAGTCACCCAAACATATCAAGTGTTCAAACAGTCATAGGCCCTCATTATGACATTGGTGGTAAGTCCCACTTACCACCATGCCGACTTCCGCCAACATACCGCCGCCGCCACTACTCATATTATGACCCACACATAGCAATCCATCACTATACAGCCACACACACAAGTCCGCCAGCCCAAAGGACGGTGATAAACTGGGGGTAGCAAAACCCACACCGTTACGCCAACAGAACTACACCCACAGCATTATGACCCACGAATCGCTGCAGCGGACATTCAATGACGGTAAACCATTGGCGTACCGCCGTGCTCAAATTACACACACACTAACAAAACAACACTACTTTGGACAATTCAAACTACACACACCTGACACACATACACACACCACACCCACTCACCCACAACACTATACAACACACACTACCCACAACCCTTCATGACTCAAATAAATTGACAACAGAGAGAGGGAGACACCAAGAGCACCCACAGAACCAGAGCCACAGAACACCATCACCGATACACCATGCACACACCTTCCAGCACACACCCCAACACATCACCCCACACACCCTCACACACACCACACACACTACACCCATGGCACCACAAAGACACTCCAGGTTCTCAGAGGAGGAGCTGAGGGTCATGGTGGGGGAAATCATCCGGATAGAGCCACACCTATTCAGATCACAGGTGCAGCAGACATCCATTGCTAGGAAGATGGAGCTATGGTGGAGAATCGTGGACAGAGTCAACCCATGGGACAACACCCAAGAACAAGGGATGGCATCAGGAAGAGGTGAAACAACCTAAGGGGGAAGGTGTGTTCCGTGGTTGCAAGACACCAGATAGCTGTACAGAGGACTGGTGGTGGACCCCCACCTCCTCCCCCACAACTAACAATATGGGAGGAGCAAGTCTTGGCAATACTTCATCCTGAGGGCCTGGCAGGTGTAGCAGGAGGACTGGACTCTGGTAAGTCAAATCTCTATTACTAGCACCCCTCCTACCTGCATGCCATCACATAACCCCATCCCTACCCTCACCACATCACCCCACTACCTCACATAAACCCCACCATCACAACCCACCCATCCCAATACCAAGCCCTGCATGCAGCACCAATGCATGGACATCACTCACAGGCCTGCATGGACACCCATCCCTAAAGCATGCACATTAGAGAGAAACACCTAGCCCATAAAATCACTACTCACACAAGGCAAAGCTGACAGAGCAATCACAACAATACAGGGCAACACACCCATGCACAAGATGTCAAACGCAGAAACAATAATACTGCATTTATATCCCCACAGGTCCCCCACACAACGTCACCAGAGACTAGGTGCCAGCAACATCCACTCCCCCCATAGAAGATTCCCACAGTGATGACAGCAGCTCTGGACGCCTGGATCTGGATGGCCAACCTGGCCCATCAGGGATCTCCGGACAGTCGGTTACCCAGGTACAGTCCCACACCACCACAGAGCCTCCCCCTCAGGAAACACCACCACCACAGTACCCACCCAGCAGGCCCATACCTCTGTCCCCAGAACACGTCAATCAGCAGTGTGTCCACCACTACAGGGACCACAGGAAACCTCACAAACTCAGGAAGACTAGGGACCTGGGGTCAGTGGCAGTGGGCACACTGTTCAGGGGACAGAGGCACAGGACATCAGGGAAGCTGGGAGGACTGCTGTGTGACAGGGGGAGGACATGCCCAGGGAACCGACTCTCCAGGAGGCACTCACCAACATCCTGGGGGCATACCACCATTCCCAGGAGACGATGGGCCAAATACTGGACAAGTTGCAGGAGACCCAGCGGCTGCAGGAGGGACATAACCGGGGGATCATGGAGGACCTGAAGGACATCCACACCACCCTGGTCACCATTGCAGGGGTGCTGGCAGACATGGCCAACACCATGAGGGAAGCAATGGCACACCACCGGGCCCCTGACACTAGCCACACCGATAAACAGCCCCCACCTCCGCTGCCGCTAGTGGACAGGAGGCCACGCCACAGGAACAACAGGCCACCAGCCCTCCTCCCCCTGCAAAAGGAGAACCACCCCGCAAATGGTCCGTGCGATCCAGGAAGAAGCCAGAGAACATTGCCAAGACCCCCGCCAAGACTCTCCTGATTGTCACCCTTGTGTCCCACTCTGTCGTATAATAGCTGTTCTGTTGTCCCCATCCTCTGCCGCCTCATCTTCACTGTCCACAGGGTCCAGTACTGCCTCAGGCCCATCTCCAGCCTCATGCTCCTGCAGAAAAGGCACTTGGCGTCTCAAGGCAAAGTTATGCAACATGCAGCATGCCACAATGATATGACACACCTTTTTGGGTGAGTAGTACAGGGATCCAACTGTTAAATGGAGGCAACGAAACCTGGCCTTCAGGAGGCCGGATGTCCTCTTCATTTTTCTTCTTGTTCGCCCATGTGCCTCATTGTAACGTTCCTCTGCTCTTGTCCTGGGATTCCTCATAGGGGTCAGCAGCCATGAGAGGTTGGAGTAACCAGAGTCACCTGCAAATATTGAGGGATACTTGTTAGCCCAACAGTAACCCTTATAGCTAACACTACACCCATACACTAACATATACTGGGTGGGAATCATGGGCTCACCTATTAACCACACCCGGTGCCTCTGGAGTTGAGCCATCACATATGGGATGCTGCTAAGGATATAGGCATCATGCACAGACCCAGGATTGTTTGCATTGACATGGGAGATGTACTGGTCTGTCAGGCAACTATCTGCACATTCATCGAGTGAAAGCTCTTTTGATTTCTGAACACCTGTTAATTTCTCCGGAGAGGGGGGACAAATGCAATATGTGTGCCATCAATAGTCCCAATAATGCTGGGGATATGTCCCATTGCATAGAAGTCAGCTTTCACTGTGGCCAAATCCTCCACCTGGGGGAAAACAATGTAGCTGTGATGTGTTTAATCAGGGCAGACAACACTATGGTCAGCACTATTGAGAACATTGGGTGAGACATTCCTACTGCCAAGCCCACTGTCACTCGGAAGGAGCCACTTGCAAAAGAAATGGAGGACTGATAGGACTTGCACCAGAAGGGGGATCCCAGAGGGGTGACGGATAGCAGATATCAGGTCCGGCTCCAATTGGGCACACAGCGCTGTGATTGTGGCCCTGTCCAGTCTATAGGTGAGGATAATGTGCCTGTCCTCCATTGTTGCCAAGTCCACCAGGGGTCTGTACACGAGGGGGGATGTCTCCATCTCCTATTCATCTGCAGCAGTTGTAATCTAGGGGGCAAAATGGTGAGCAGCTGGTCAGTATTCCACATTTCCAAACACTACACTGCATTGCTTGTTGTGACCGTAACAGTATGTCATTGGATAGGCTCAAATGATGCCTCTGTGTACTGTGACGCAGTTAGGTGCCATGACCTGCCCCCCCCCAATGGCGTCCGCCTAACCTGTGTGGATGGACATGTGAAAATGAGGTAATGCCACTGATGTTGTCTGCCATTGTGGGAGGCAGTCAAGTACCGCCGTGCAACTCCTCATTGGTTGTCATTGGGCCCTATGAGTTACAGTGGCCAATTATGATGTACGCCGGCGGTGAGGGTACGCACCGCCGCAGATGTGACCGCCATTTTCTATCTGTTCACTCACTTGCTACCTGACCTTCAACAGGAGAGGACCTATACTGCAAGTGCTGCTGTGACCTGTGTCTGGAATTGACCATGGCTCGTGTCACTGGGGAAAGGGCCCCTGCCTACACCGTTGCGGAGTTGGAGAGACTGGTGGATGGGGTCCTACCCCAGTATTGAATGCTGTATGGGCATCCAGACCAACAGGTGATTACACTGCAAGCACGATGCATGGGGCATAAATGCATGGAGTGCTATGTGTGAGGGCCATGTGTAGGGGGGGTTGGTAGAAGGGTTCTGGACAACGTGATGCATGTATGGAGGGCAATGTCTGTGCGTGAGGGGATGGGAGGGCTATGGTGGGCCATGAGTGTAACAGGCCGGATGGTATGACCCTGACCCCCCTGATCACCTGCATACTGGTGGTGGCCTATCTGGAGCTAGATGGGCGCTTGACGCAAGGGGGTGAGTACAGTTTCCCAATATACTACTTGCGCGTGGTGGGGTGGTCACCGGGTGGGGTATGTGGGCCTGTGGGTACCCCTAGGCCCGGCCGGACATTGCAGGGTAGGTCCCATGTTGGGCAGGGTTCTGATATAAAATACCTCCAACCAAGCTAGTAGGCATCTACCACTTGGCAGGGGTCTGTGGGTCTCAGGTATGCTGCTATTGGTGTTAGGTATTCCTGTCCATGGGCTGGTGACTAGCAATGTGACTGTTAGTGCATTACCTAGTGCTTAGGGCTGTTCCCTGTGTGTGTGTGTGTCGTGTACGCCAACGGCGGTGTTGTTGCTGCCATTGACGAAGTGTATCCTTTGTCTCTTCCCCCCTTTTTGTTTTGTCACCCTGTCCTCATGTGCATTAGCATCATCTGGCGGAGGAGCAGAGGCACCGGGGATGGAGGGAGCTGCATCCCACAGGGCCCAGGAGGCCGAATCCACCGACAGTGAGGGCACCAGTGGATCGGAGGGCGAGGGGAGCACCACAGCGGAGACAGGTGGGGACAGTTCGGACAGTGATACCTCCTCCCATGGAAGCTCCCTGGTGGTGGCGGACACCTCTGTTCCCACTCTAACTAAAGGTACAGCCGCCACCCCGTACCAGCAGTGCCCTCCCAGCAGACCCTCAGTGAGTTTCCCGTGCCCGCTCACCCAGGAGGGTTGGCATCTCCTTCGCCCCAGGCACCTCAGGCCCTGCCCCAGTTAGCCCTGCTGCCCTGAGTGAGGAGGCCATTGACCTCCTGCGATCCATCTCTGTTGGGCAGTCAACCATAGTGAATGCCATCCAGGGGCTTGCAGGCCATTTGCAACACACAAATGCATTCCTGGAGGGCATTTACTCTGGCATGGCGGCCCAACAGAGATCAATTCAGGCTCTGGCCTCCTCCCTGATGGCAGCCATTGTCCCTGTCTCTAGCCTCCCCCCTCCAAGTTCCTGTATCCAGTCCCATTCCCCTCAACCCCAACCTATCCCAAGCACACATTCAGACCAGCATGCACCCAAGACAACACACAGGAGTGGCTCAGGCAAACACAAGCACCACACATCATCCCACAGGCACTCACACAAACACCATCCAGATGCAGACATATCAACATCAACTGCCTCCACTGTGTCCCCCTCCTCCTCGTCCTTCACCACCTCCCAGTAGCGTCTCCACTCACAACTGCATGCACTACATCCTCATCCACTACCCCCATCACCATCACGCCTATCACTACACACCCTTCACTGGCAGTCACCATCCCCACATCCATGCACACGTCCCCTGTGTCCTCTCCCACTGTCCCTGTGCCCCCTCCTCCCAAAGTACACAAACACAAGCACTCAGACACCCAACAGCCATCCGCCTCACCCACCCACCTGCATCCAAACACAGCAGACAGACACCTCCTAACGCCACTCCCTCTTCCTCCACTCCCAAACCTTCACCCTGTTCCTGCCCCAGTGTCTCTAAGAAGCTTTTCCTCTCCGCCATTGACCTCTTCCCTACACCTCCCCCCCTGTCCTTCATGTCAGGCCAGGGCAGTCAGAACCCAGGCGAGCACCTCAGCCACCCAGTCCACAGCCACAGTAGTGTCGACAGCTACTGCAGGTGGGAGAGGCTCCAGGGAACCAGCCATCAGCACTGACAGTGTGCCTGCACCAGCTGCCAAAGGGAAGAGCAAGGAGACACCACCAGCTGCCAAGGGGAGGGGCAAGGAGGCACCACCTGCTGCCAAGGGGAAGGGTAAGAAGAAACCACCAGCTGCCAAGGGAAAGGGCAAAGAGGCACCACCAGCTGTGAAAGGGAAGGGCAAGGGGCCTGCACCTGCAGGCAGGAAAGACAGGAGGCCTGGTGCTGGGACTGATTCTGAGCCCCCACCACCAACCATGGTGGTACAGCCAACCGAGGCTGCAGGGGAAGGGCTGGAGCCTCCCCCCACCACTGCCTGCACCGCCACCAGCACCGCCAGCAGCAGCAGCCCCAGTGGGCAGCCATCCAAGGCTGCAGGGGAAGGGCTGGAGCCTCTCCCCACCACTGGCATTCCCGACACCAGCACCTACTCTGCCACCACTGAGCAGCCATCACTGTCAGCGGGCAGTGTGTAGTCCTGCCTCAATGGGCTGTAGTGCATCCTGGACCCTGCAAATCCTGTAGGTGTGACACCCAGGTGAGAGACTGTGACCTTGCACCACACAATGGCTGCATCACAGGGCCCAAGGCCCCCTCCAGAACCAGTGGAAGAAGCCATCCACTCACCCCCTCCTTGCCAGGATGAAGCACACTGGGCACAAGGCCCCCTCCAAAACCAGTGGAAGAAGCCATCTACTCACCACATCCTTGCCAGGATGAGGCACACTGGGCACAAGGCCTCCTCCAGAACCAGTGGAAGAAGCCATCCTGTCACCCCCTCCTTGCCAGGATATAGCACACTGGGCACAAGGCCCCCTCTAGAACCAGTGGAACAAGCCATGCACTCACCGCATCCTTGCTAGGATGAAGCACACTGGGCACAAGGCCCCCTTCCGAACCAGTGGAAGAAGCTATCCACTCACCCCCTCCTTGCCAGGATGAAGCACACTGGGCACAAGGCCCCCTCCAGAACCAGTGGGCAAACCACCCACTTGAGAGACTGTGGCTTTGCACTCCCCAGGACCAAGCAGTGGGAAAACCACCCACTTGAGAGACTGTGGCTTTGCACTCCCCAGGACTAAGCAGTGGGCAAACCACCCACTTGAGAGACTGTGGCTTGCATCCTCAAGGACCAAGCAGTGGGCAAACCACCCACTTGAGAGACTGTGCCTTGCACTCCCCAGGACGTCGCACAGGGCATGTTGCCCCCTCCAGGACCAGTGGTGTTGTACCATCTTCCGGCTGAGGTGCCCCCCGTTCCCCATCCCCCTGAGGTGCCTGTCTATTTTCGACATGATGCCCCTGCAGTGTTCTCTCCGTGTTGTTGCAAGAGTCAAGTGGGGCCTTGTCATATGTGTAGTGCCGCTGTGGCCCACGGACATTGAGGACTGGGCAGTGTCCCCCCAATTGTATATATGTATTTACTGTTTTGATTTTGAAGCACAGATTTCTACTATTTTATCATATTACAGTCACTTTAATCTATTCCTTTTGTCCTTGCATTATTCCTGAGGGGTAGGGGGTAGATATGTGATGGTATTGCATCTGTTTGCGTGTATGGTGTTGGGGTGGGGGTGTAGCGTGTGTGTGTGTCAGTCTCTTTTTCCTCCCCCCCCCCTTGTGTGCTAGGCGGCAGTATTCACCATGGTCGTCTTCCCCGGCGTTGCTGTTCGTAATGCATAAAGAGGTATACAACCATGGGGAAGATGGGCAACTTGGGCTCAATGGCATCGTGGTTGTTCCCTGAGTCTTCAGAGGTGAGTCCTTTGCCTTCTGTGTACTGTTTCCACTGTGCTTTTGATGTCATTGGTACCGCCCCGGAAAAGGAGGCGGATGGCAAGGAGACCAGATCCTTGGGGCTTGCGCATATTCCCAACATGTCCACCTCTTGGCAGCTCCAAACTCCACTAGTCATATAGCACAGAGTTAAAGAATGGCCAAGTGGGGGAATGGGTTTTGGGTTGGGAACAGCGGGGAAGGAGACCTGTGGAAGCAAGAGTTAAACAACACAATTGCACGATTAATCACAATGACTTTCAATAAGTTTTGTTTCAAATAAACACTTATGCTGAAAACATGAATGGCCTAAGGCTTCACTATAGCTAGGCCTCAAGAATCTAGGTACCTGGAAATCAAGAAAGGTTATGCAAGATTTTCTTTTGAACATTCCAGAATTAACATATTATATTTTGAACAATAAACTTTTTCCAAATACTTCTTAGAATATTCTCTGCATTGTAGCAAGAATCAAAGAGCACATGTTTTTTTCTCTTCATGAATGAACTGTACTAGAACCATGAATAACACTATTACGTCATTTTCTGATTAAGAGTTTCAAGACTCAAATGCTCAGGGAATATTATGCACCTTAATCAAATTGCACATCTAGATTTCAATGTCTAGAAATGATCGCGCACTCTGCCGATCTGTATTTCAAAAATTAAACACCAGGAATGAATCACGCACCTTTTTGCCGATTCGAACATCGAGATTCACTTGCAATGAAACTATTGCGCACACTGTCGATCTGTGATTCAAGAGTTTAATGCCGGGAAAGAACCGCACACACTGTTGCAGATTCTATTATCAAGAAACAAGTGCCTTTCAGGATCGCGCGCACTGCCGATCTGAATGCCAAGAAGTAAATGCCTGGAATGAATTGCGCACACTGTTGCCGATTCAGAATTCACGATACAAATGCCATGAAATGATCGCGCGCACTGCCGATCTGAATGCCAAGAAGTAAATGCCTGGACTGAATCGCGCACACTGTTGCCGATTCGGAATTCACGATACAAATGCCATGAAATGATCGTGTGCACTGCTGATCTGAATACCAAGAAGTAAATGCCTGGAATGAATCGCGCACACTGTTGCCGATTCGGAATTCACAATACAAATGCCACAAAATGATTGCGTGCACTGCAGATCTGAATACCAAGAAGTAAATGCCTGGAATGAATCGCACACTGTTGCCAATTCGGAATTCACGATATAAATGCCATGAAATGATCGCACGCACTGCTGATCTGAATACCAAGAAGTAAATGCCTGGAATGAATCGCGCACACTGTTGCCGATTAGGAATTCACGATACAAATGCCATGAAATGATCGTGTGCACTGCTGATCTGAATACCAAGAAGTAAATGCCTGGAATGAATCGCGCACACTGTTGCCGATTCGGAATTCACAATACAAATGCCACAAAATGATTGCGTGCACTGCCGATCTGAATACCAAGAAGTAAATGCCTGGAATGAATCGCGCACACTGTTGCTGATTCGGAATTCACGATATAAATGCCATGAAATGATCGCACGCACTGCTGATCTGAATACCAAGAAGTAAATGCCTGGAATGAATCGCGCACACTGTTGCCGATTCGGAATTCACAATACAAATGCCATGAAATGATCTCGCGCCCTACGATCTGAATACCAAGAAGTAAATGCCTGGAATGAATCACGCACACTGTTGCTGATTCAGAATTCATGATACAAATGCCATGAAATGAACGCGTGCTTATCAAGAACCAAATGCCCCATGAAAACAATCGCCCACGTGATTTTTAAGTTTAGGCCCAAAACTCGAGTGTCACTGAAAAACAGAGTCGGGGGCCTAACCCGACCTCAGCCTTACCGCCCTGCTTGCAGATCACCAAATAAATGAGGGCAGGCCTGGAAATGACAGGATAGGCCTCCGGGACAGGAGCTATGGAAAATGCTGCTGCTCTGCACCTGGACCTCTGAATAGTGAGCACTTGGAGCTGGGCTGGCTCCCTCATATAGAGCCAAGCCCCCCCCACGAGCCACACCCAACCATGCTGCAAGAAAGGCTTCTAGAAAGTCTTAGAATAAAGGACCACACCCTGTAGTCCTGCAAACAAGCCTTGCAAATGAACAATGAATTACAAACAGCATGAATGACTTTTCAAGGTAAAAGCTCTGCAATGCAAAAGGTTAACATACTCCAAAGAAACACAATGCATGAAATATGACTTTGCATAAGGACTGGATTTTTGCATTTACATCGCCTGTAGAGCGACATAACTGATGTTGACAGCGGATAGGCCTGTTGTAATAGTGTGGGCTGTACATTGTCTTCCGCCTGGCTGTTGGCGGTTAGCACCGCGGTGCTTGTTGCTGCCGCCGTGGCAGTCAGTGTGTTAAAGTGGCTGTCTGTGTGGGCGGTTTCCGCCGTTGTCATATTTCCATTTTTTTATCGCCGGCCTGTTGGTGGTATTACCGCTGCTTTATCACCGACTGCCAGGGTTGCAATGAGGGCCATAGTGTACTAAGGATGTTAAGTTGGCCTGAATCATGGTCAAGATTGTAATAAGGAGAGATTATTAAAACATAAATAATTATCAAATACAGCTTTATCCGAAAGAAACCTTTGCCATTATATTGTAATGCTCGAAACAGCCCCTAGTGGGCACCATAACCAAAATGTCATTTGTAAGGAGCATGGTGTTGTAATTTTAAGAAAGTACACCCTTAACTCGTCTGGGTGTTATTATTAATATTTTTTTGTCAACTGCTTAAGCCCAACGCGGCTGCCGCTGACGCGTCTGCTGCCCTCAATCCGACGCTCTAACCGCTCCTCATCGAATGGTCGGGGGCAGGCAGCACGCAACAGTATATGACGGCCCACCGTATACACTGAGCACAACATATTATCTCCTTTTTTTTTTTTAATATAACATTTTCACAACAGAGAACACAAACAACATAAAACAGCAAAAAAGTAAATTCATCACCCCCAGAAAGAAAACATTGAAACGCCTATACCCTGATGCAGTAGCATCCCTACTATTACCAATGACATTCAATGAGTTTGAGTGGTACCTGTTTCTCGTGGTCAGATTTCTGCAGGATGTGAGGTTCCACCTTGATGACGTCTGGCACTTTGTGTTTGAGGTCCACACGCTGAGACAATGATCTACCACACCTTTCCACACCATTGCCACCGACATCTTTGACCTTCACCACCTTCCCTGCATTCCACCACTGACCACCCTCAACCATAATAGCATTGCCACACACTTTCTTCACTGTCACAGGACTCCCATAGCAGGCATCCCCCTTCTTCACAAAAGTCTGCAACTTGATGCGCACCCTATCACCTGGTTGAATTGAATGTTCTTTTGTAGAATTTCTCTGGTCACATCTAGTTATCATCTTTTCCTGATTTTTTTACTACTCTATCCTGTAACATATCCTTGTCCACCAAACCTTTAAGTCTACCAGCTACAACCTTAGCCAACCAAGCCGGAAAAAGTCTAGATGTACTACGTCTACCCTTGAGAAGCTCAAAAGGAGAAATTTTTGTCACCGAATGTGGAGTGGTATGATAAAACCACAACATAGAGTTCACAGCCTCTTCCACATCGAATTTGCTAGCTTTAGCCCACTTGATGGACGCCACAACCACCCTATTCATTCTCTCAACCAAAACATTCATTTGAGGATGGTACAGAGAACTCTTCAAATGTTTCACACCAGACCCAAACAGGAACACTTCCATTTCGTGAATCACAAACTGGACTCCGTTATCAGAAATTATAAATTCCGGAAACCCTTCCCTCCAAAAAATTTCCTTGAGGAACTGTATGGCACTACCAGTTGTGGGATTGCAAAGAAACGCACTTCTGGCCATTTACTGCAGTAGTCCATCAGGACAAAAGCATAGCGCATCTGACTTGGAAGAAAGTTGAACGGCTCTACCATATCAATACCCACTTTAACCCAAGCTCTTTCTGGTATAGATATGGGTTGCAATGGTGGCTCCACCACCTATAGCCCCTTTTCTGCACTGTTTCATACAACACATCCACTCAAAGCTCTTTCCGCATCTTTGTACATAGAGGGCCACCAATAATGAGCCCTGATAGGTCTCTTTGTCATTGTGGCACCTAAATGCCCCTCATGTGCATGATCCACCTACCTTGAACGGACATCACTAGGGGGTACACATTTATCGTTCCTCAAAACAATGCCATCTTCAATTGACAACTCCTCACACACCTTGGCATGCGGTTGGACCTCTGAATTCAAACTTCTTTCCTTTGGCCATCCATTAATTATGTGCTGCTTAACAATGCCCAACCCCACATCACTGTTCTGAGCCATTTGCCATACAGTTTCTGTGCACACTTAGGATTCGTCTACATCAACAGAATCTATGAAACAATCTTCCATATCATCCTCCAAGTCAATGGAATTCTGGTCATTAATTGGTAACTGTGAGAGAATGTCTGCTGCAAAATCTTCCTTTCCTGGAATATACCTAACCTGGAAATCATATTGTAACAATTTTGTGGTGAGACGTGCAATGCGGGGGTGGTGTAGTTGATTTTATCACCATTTAAGATGTACACCAACGGCTTATGATCCGTTTGTATTACATAATTCCTTCCCCAGACATAGCTTCTAAATTTTTCACTCGCCCAATAGCATGCCAATAACTCCTTTTCAATTACCGAATAGTTGAGCTCTGGTTCACGTAGCACTCTCGAGGCATAACTAATAACCCTCTCATTCTCCCCCGCACCTTGGGACAATACAGCCCCCAACCCATATCTACTAGCATCAACCGTAATGATGCACAATTGACTGGGGTCATATGGACTCAACGTTCTAGCATCAACCAATTCCTGTTTCACTTCGTCAAATGCAGATTGACACTCACTGTCCCATACAAATGGGACTTTGTTCTTAAGCATATTGAACAACACTTTCCCTTTACTAGCATATTTGGCAATAAACCTTGAATAATATTCACACATGCCAATAAACAATCGTAACTCATCTTTGTTCTTAGGGTTTGGAGATTCTAGGACAGCCTTTACCAACCCAGGCCGCGGTGCTACCCCTTTTCTGGACACACAGTGCCCCAAAAATTCAATTTCTCTCTTGAAAAATTTACATTTTTCTTTCTTCACACAGGTCCCATAAGACTGAAAAATCTTGAAAACAGACCTAATTTTTTCTTTGTGGTCTTCCAAACCTTTAGCATGAATAAGAACATCATCTTGGAAAATCAGAACCCCTTGGACAAAACATAAAAGCTTGTGCATGATGTGTTGAAAAGCTGACACTGCAGATGCCAGCCCAAATGGCATCCTGTAAAACTGGAACATGCCAAACGGGGAATTAAAGGCTTTATAATGGTGTGATTCTTCATCTAAGACCACCTGGTGATAAGTAGATGCCAAGTCAATCTCGGAAAACCACTCTGAACCTCTGAGTTCTTCAAGTAGGTCGCTAATTTTGGGTAGAGGATATGAATCCACCCAAATTTATTTATTGAGACGCCTCAAGTCCACACATAAATGTATGTCACCATTACGTTTTCGGGCAACCACCAGTGATGAAAGCCACAAACTAGACTCAATTGGTTCAATAACGCCATTCTTATGAAGCCTGTCTAATTCAGCTTTGAGATCCTCCCTCTAACTAAAAGGAACAGACCTGATCTTATGTTTCACTTGAATGGCCTTATCTTTTATTTTTATCCTGTGTTTGAAACCAGAAATTTTCCCAAACCCCTGAGCAAACACACTGAGAAATTCATCTTCAAACAGTACCATCTCTTTTGAGTCTTCGACAACTAGAACTTGTTCTTTAGTTCGTGGTTTCAGCACCATGCCAAACAAACCTTGGTGGTACCAACCCAGAATGTTCAATCCTTTGTATGCCACATACATTTTGCCATAGATCTTATGACCCTTAAATTTTAGAATGTCTTCTATATATCCTTCTAACTCAATTTTCCTGCCCTCATAAGATACAGGCGTTCTATCCGATGGCAACAATTTTCTATCACCCCAAGTGTTGTGAAACAATTCAGATGTGATCATTGTAATGCGTGCTCCTGAGTCAACCATGAGTTGTAACTGTTTGTCTCCTACTCGAATATCCACCAGGGGATCAATACATTGGTTTTGGTCTTTAACCCCCAAAACACTATCTGTGACCACCACTATCATGTCCTAAAAGGCCTTTGCCAACAGCTCTTCCCTATAGCCTTCATCTTCCTCTACTACACTACTAACTTTAGTTTGCTTACTAGTCATAGATTGATAAACTTTCGCAAAATGGCCTAGTTTACCACATTTCCTACAAACAACATTTTTCACACGACAAATGTTACCATCCTTGTAGTGGGAAGTATTCCCACATCTAAAACATATGTTTGTATTATTAAAAAATGGGTTATCCACTTTCTTCAAATCGCCTTTCCTCACCATTCCAGTTTTTGTTACAACATTAACTTGAACTTGTTCTATATCCTTTGTACAAGCACTAGCTGTGAGTTCCTTCAGTGAAATCTGCACCAGTTCAATACTCTTGGCCACTTTGACAACATCTTCCAGTGTTGGATTTCTCATGTTCAATAACCTTTGCTGAATGTGCTTGTCCGAGCAATGGCCAATAAACTGGTCCCTTATCAACTGGTCCTGAAAATCTCTAAATTCACACTTGGAAGACAATTGTCTAAGCACACTGATGTAAGCATCCACATCTTCACTATGGAGTTGACCACGCTTGAAAAATTTGTGTTGCAACACTACCAGACTCGGTTGGACATCGAACCTTGAAGATAATTTCTTGGTAGCAACCTGATAGTCATCAAGATCCTCTTCAATTTGTGCTACATCTGGTAGGTGTTTAAAAATCTCTCTTCCTTCAAAACCCAAAGAATGTAGAAGCAAACATTTTTTCCTTTTTGGTCTAAAACGAGAGGCTCCTATAGCCCCAAGGTAAGTTTCAAATCCATCGAACCATTGTTTCCAAGGGATTGCAGGTGCACCAGGCAACTCTAGAAATGGTGGTGGAGGATTAACCGACTGCATAGTTCAACCAGGGAGACAGCAGCTAAAATTTTGCCTTTTTCCAGAGAATCAGATAAATTAGAGAAATATTTATTTTCATTAAAAAATCAAAACTTTTATGAACAACTCCAAGCTGTATGTATATCTGTACAGCTGTACAGTCCAGTCAGCAACAACACTGTTAAAACTTCTGTAGAACTTTAAACTTGAAATACCTCCAAGATGGCACCTGTAAAGTTCATGTAGAGCTTCAGAAAAACAGGTTTACGTTATATTCTCCTTCTCCAGGAGTCACATGGTCCTTTCCACCACTTCAGCATACTTCCTTCAGAGCGCCCAGCATATCCGTGTTCCCTGCTGCTAAAGTACCAAGCAAATGCGCATCGAGAAAACAGCTGGGAATTTGCCCTCATCTTCTAGCATAGGTATATATGTGTGGGTTGAGAAGCGGTGGCTTCCGGAACACTCGTCGGCAAAAATTATGTTGTAATTTTAAGAAAGTACACCCATAACTCGTCTGGGTGTTATTATGTATATTTATTTGTCAACTGTGTAAGCCCAACGCGGCTGCCGCATCTGCTGCCCTCAATCCGACGTGCTCTAACCGCTCCTTGTCGAATGCTCAGGGGCAGGCAGCACGCAACAGTATACGACGGCCCGCCGTATACACTGAGCACAACACATGGTCATGTAACCATATTGATAGTTTCTAGAGGGCATAACCCACATGAAAAAAAACAGGAGGAAATAGTGCAGTGTAACCATATACTTAGCTCATAGAGGGTGTTTTTAGGGCTGGCAGGCCTACTGCAATAATATTACTAACAAGGCCTCTAAAACAAAACCTCTCCCAGCAGTAAAACAAACGTTCTAGCCATGTGAAATCTTAAAAGACACTGAATGGTGGGAAGGGGTTATTATTTTGGGGTCCCCACTAACCTAGTGTGGGGACCCAGAGATGAGGTAGGCATAAAGAGTGTTTTGAAGGTTGTGATGGGACCACCACAGGCTGAGTTAGGAGCAATAATGTTTTGTAAAAGTAATGCCATGCAGAACATTATGGAATGAGTTGTTGTGCCACAAATAATATAGTACGTTGACTACAAAACTCAGAACAGCCCCTATAAAACACCAGAATGAAAAACAGCAATTGGAAGAAACATGGTCATGTAACCATAAAGTAAGTCCTTAGAGGTCATAACCACCTGAAAAAAGAATGGGAATACATACTGCAGTGTACTCATATGTGCCCCCTAGAGCATAGTGCATTACACATTTATAAGGCTAGCAGACCTATAGCAATGATATTACAAACAAGGCCAATAAAACATAACTTCTCCCAGCTGTAAACCAAACGTTCCAGTCATGAGAGAACTTAAAAAGATAATGCATTGTGCTAGGGGTTATTATTTTGGAGTCCCGACTAACATAGTATGGGGAGTCAAAGATGATGTAGACAGAAAAAGCACATTGTGGTCAATGTTTTGAAGGTGGTGTCATTGCCCTAGGACTACCACAGGCTTATGAGCAAAATTTTTTTGTAAAACTAATGCCCTGCAAAGCTTTGTGCGGCAGGTTTCCATGCCATAAATATTTTAGTATGTTGATATGACTGTAATGCTTAGAACAGCCGCCAGTGGACACCACAATGAAAATAGCATTTGTAAGAAACATGGTCATGTAACTATATAGTTAGCCCCTAGAAGGCATAACCACACAAACAAATTGCATTAATTAATGCAGTGTAGCCATAAATGTAGCCCCTAGAGTACACAGTGCATTACACATTTTCAATGGTAGCAGACCTACAGCAATGATCTTACAAACAAGGCCATTAAACATAAGCTATTACCAGCTATAAAACAAATGTTCCAGCCATAAAAGTGCTTTAAGAGACACTGAATGGTGGGAGGGGTTACTAGTTTGGGGTCCCCACTAACTTAGAGTGCATCACGCTGTACGTTTTGGTGGTGGTCGCATTGTCCTAGGAGCACCACAGGCTGAGTTGTGAGCAAAAATGTTTTCTGAAAGTAAAGCCCTGAAAAGCATTATGGGACAAGTTTCCAGAGTGTAGTGAATATTGTAGTATTGGCTCTCCCTGTGCCGGGAAAGTCACTTTCGCTTTGAGGATTTCTGTTTTCTTAAAGTATTCACCAATTTCAAGTGTTTTAAGTGGAGAGCCACTAGATATGCCTCTGATTAGGTAACTGTGAACAATGTGACCAGCACTTCAATACCGCCAACAAGTTTGCGCTGTTGGGCATGTTCGCACTGTGAGCACCATGGCCACCATGCAGCATGAAGGGGAGAGACAAAAGAAACAAATAATCCATGTAACAGGAGCAGTCTGCAAGGTGTGACAAAAACAACCTCAAGGTGGGACAAACGTAAAACATTTACCAATGACATCAAGGGATTTTTGAAAGGCATGCCCAGGGACGAATCAAAGCGGTGGGCATGAGATGGGCATGGTTCAAAGCCCACAATACTTACAATAGGTCAAAGCACATGACCCTCGACCTAAAAATGCTTTTCCTATGGAAACTAGGTCCTAACTATGCGTTTAAAATGTAAGACTAACTATAACGTCCTTTTAACCTCTGTTTTTTTAAGTAATTTTAAGTACATTTCTATGTTTTTTAAATTATATTTCCTAACTAAAACGTCCCCTTAAGCTTTGTTTTTTTCAGCGAATTTCTATGGTTTGTTTTACATAAAGTCACTTTCATTTCTATTCGTTAATCCAACCACCTCCACGCACGGCCTTTCCCTGCCCAGGCTCTGTGGCCAACTCCCTATAACAACCCAATTTTGTGCCACGCACTGCACAGGGCCTGGCATGTGGCCAGTCCCTGCAGCCAACCCCCCTAACCACCCAACCCTGAGAGAGAGAGAGAGAAAGAGGGACATAGAGAAGGAAAGTGAAAGATTTAGAGAGAGAGAGATTTAGGCTTTTATACATGATATACTTAGAATGAGATATCTCCGGACAAGTTGAAAAGAACTGTGTTTTTGTCAAATAAATAGAGTGAAATTACCTCTCAGTATGTAACTTAAATATCTATAGTTGAAAAGAAACTAAAGCAGGAGATAACCACAGACTCAACTAGAACCCTTCACCTTTATTGTGCATGTCTAAGAATGTAACCACTAGGCCAGAGGTGACTCCTCACTATGCAGTGTCCAGATTTAGCTAAGGCATTCAACCCACTAATTTTGAGGGGAAAAAGACTCCAATGTTCCATTACTAGCAATGTTTAACAGTCAAAACACTAGGAAAATAAACTGACACACTCGCAGCCTACTGAGTGATAGCACAAGACCTTGACCATTAGGGCAGAAGTGACTATTATGCACTGCATCTAAAAGTAACTATAACATTCTTACCAAACATCTTACTACTCTGATACTTTAAAGTCAAGTATAGAGAGACCATTGCAATACCAATCTCTTGCTCCCTTCCATCCCTTTATGGAACAGAGAGAGAGAGTGACAGGACCACGGGAGAGCATGAAGTCCCCCACATCCTATCGGACCCGGCATTCCTACATCCCACCAGCAGGGAGCTGCTTTGAATAGCAAATTAAATAGCTGTTCCCTGCTTGTGGGAGCAATGCTTTCATCTGTGTCTTTAAACACACATATTTCCATGCAGGAAAAAAGATGAAAACTTCACTTTCTACAAGTGAGAGGTGTTTGACAGATTGAAACTTTCAGGAAGTTAAGCGTTTGCTCTTGGTGGGAGCTGTCAAAGCTCCCGACAAGCCAGAGCAAACAGCTATGTCCCAGGGTTTGGCACCCTGGGACATAGCAGGAGCCGGCCCTGGGTCCCCAGGGCCATTTATGGCTCCTCGAGTGGGCTGTGCAGCCCACCTCCGAATGTAAAATTGCCCAGTGGAGGTAGGGGGCCCCCACACATTGTATTTGACTAAACCCAGGGAGATTGTGGTTCCAGGAGCTGCACGGGGTTGTGCAGTCCCCCGCATATAATTTCATATTGGTCCCAGGGAGGTGGCAGTCCCCTGGGCTGCAGGGGGCACACGGCCCCCAGCATATACTTTCACATTGGCCGTGGGGAGGTGGCAGCCTCCGTGGCTGTGAAGGGCTGCACGGCCCTCACATACATAAATAGTTTAGCCTAGGGGAGTTGGTGGTTTTTTAGCACTGGTGAGGTCCCTCTGGGACCTTAGCACCAGAGCTAAGGGCCCGGGGGACTCTACCCTGACCCCTTCTTTTTTTAAAAACTTTTTATGTGGGACTCAGCTGAAGCCAAGTCCCAAGATGGCTGCCAACACTTCCTGGTTGTAGTGTTGGCAGGCAATCAGAGCTCTGCAGATCTCTGCACAAGCTCATTATTATTTGTGAAGTCGTCATGGCCCCAGATATACAAATTTGGATTTTCTTAAATTTCTCAATAACTACTGAGCAGATTTACACCAAATGAAAGCGTAATCGGCATACAGAAAGCTACCTTTCTGCCAAATTCCGTGCAATTCCGCAGAGCAATTTTGGCTATAGTCCTGTTCAAATCTCCTATGGGAATTAACATAGGAAACGCATATTTGTGTACCCCCCTATTTTCTCGGCCTCCACTTGAAGGATAACCCTGAATCTTTCTATGTGCAACAAGAATCACAGGCACACTTTTTCTGGAAACCTATTGTGAAGATTCGTCAAACGGCACCAAATATATACACAAGTCAAAAAAAGCGTTTTCTATGGAAACATGGTCGTAAATGTAAGTACCTATTGGTGACCGCCAGTAGGTAATATGTATATATATATATATATATATATATATATATATATATATATATATATGTGTGTGTGTGTGTGTGTGTATAGATATATCTATAAAACTATATATGTATATGTATATATATCTATATTCATATTTATATATATGGATATGTATATACATATATGATATACCCCAGGGCATCGGGGCTCGAGGAGGGCCCGCTGCGCGAGGGGGGGAGCCCTCCCATTTGGATCCCCCACCCCGCTGGGAGGCCCTGGAGGGGCCGTAAACGCACTAAATCTCGGAGAGGGAGACAAAGAGAATTGGTCACTCCTATGGGTGGAGAGACGGTGAGAGAGACTGGCTCACAGAAAGGAAGGTTGCCCGTTGAGTCTCCAGAGAGGCAGATCCAGACGCAGACCGGAGATGACAGCCGCTTGAGCCAATCCCCGGCGCTTGGCTGACATGTTACACGGAGCTCCGAACGGGACGCGTGGGAAGGGCCGGAGAGTCCGGTCCATCCTGAGGAAATCCTGGATGGACTACATTGGGGACATGGGCTCTCCCTAAGACTTGTAAAGTATGGCTTGACTTTTTGCGAATAGTTGTAAGTGATCCGACTGAATGGAGGGGTCCACCACTCCACTCCTATGGCAGCCCCTTTGGCTGTTTTGTTCTGGTTGAGTGTTAGGGCGACAGATGCTTCCTGGGTGGGAGTATGGGGGGGGTGGTTTTGGGGGAAGAAGGTTAAGTTAGGGTTAGATAGATATATTTTAAGTATTGCACTGTCAAGTTTTAACTGGTCATTCCTTTGTCCATTGACTGACACCCGACACTGTAAGACTCCCACGCAGCTCACGCCTGGTCCTCATTGACACAAATCATCTCATGGAATGTGAACGGGCTGCTAGATAAGATCAAAAGATCCGCAGTAATTAACACCCTCCGTAGATATTCCCCCTTGGTGGCCCTATTACAGGAAACCCATCTTCTGGGAACTAAATGCCCTATGCTGGCACTAAGAGGATTTGATAGGGTTTACCACGCAGGCTTCTCTAGAGGCTCCAGGGGGGTGGCTATCCTGCTCCACTGCTCCTTACCCATGGTGATTACATTTACGAGGTCCAACCCACCAGGCAGATTTGTAGTTGTCTCGGGGTTACTTCGAGGCTCGCCACTGAATCTTGTGTGCGTGTATGCCCCCCCGGTGGGATTTGACGCCTTTCTACTCTCACTTCGTCAGGTGGTAGCGGGACTCCCCCAAGGAATCACAGTAGTAGGAGGGGACTTCAACGCGGTTCTAGATCCCGGACTGGATGTGTCAGGGGATGTCTCCACGGGCAGGTCCACACGAGCCACAGGCCTCAAGAGCTGGGCTGATAGCCTTGGCCTATGTGAAGTGTGGAGAACCTGGCACCCCATGGAACGTCAATATATGCACACCTCGGCCGCCTACCGGACACACTCTAGAATTGACTTAGTATTTATGCCGGCCCTGGACTTCACCGGTGTCACGGGGGCAGAGATACTGCCTCGAGGGGTGTCGGACCATGCACCGGTGCGAGTCCGGCTGGGCGGAGTGGATCTCACTAGACGCCCGGTGTGGCGCCTGAATGCTTGGCTCTTGCAGGATGATGTTTATACCCTTGAGATTAGGGATCGTCTCACGCAGTACTTTGAACTGAACGTGGGAACGTCCAGTCGTCGGGCGTACTATGGGCTGCCTACAAGGCCACCCTAAGAGGGCATGCTAAGTGCCTCCTACGCGCGCGCGAGCGCGCCCGCGACTCACGAGTGTCCGAGTTGGAAGCTGAAGCGTTAAAACTGGAGCGCCAACAAACGGCTTTATCCGAAGCCTCCGCATTGAGGCAGCTCACCAGGGTCCGAGAGGAAATCAAACACTTAGCACTAGAGTCAGCGAAGTATATGTGGAGGGCATCGTCCGCCCGAATATATGGCTGGGGAGACAAAAACGGGAAGCTCTTACACTGGTTGGCCACCCGGCCCTTAGATAACAGAATCATTCCCGAAATTAGAGACGATACAGGCACCCGCTTCAAAACACCCATCGAGATTGCACAGAGCTTTGCTTCTTATTATGCACGCCTGTATGCAGAACACCCCGGCCCACTGTTGAAAAAGAATCCCCCCTCCTGAATGACATAACGCTCGCCAGAGTTTCTCAGGCGACCAAGGCCAGGTTGGACGAGGCACTTGAACTCACAGAAGTAACTAATGCGATCGCCAACCTGGCATCAGGCAAGACACCAGGACCAGATGGGTTTCCAGCGGAGTTGTATAGGAAATGTAGTGACATTTTGGCCCGCACTTACTTGAGATGTATAAAGAAGCTGAGCGGAAAGGTCACTTCCCTCCAGGGATTGACCTAGCTACAATAGTAGTAATCCCGAAGACCCAACCCCCGTCGCCAAACTGCTCGGCTTACCGACCTATCTCCCTCCTCAACACTGAGATCAAGGTGTTAGCCTCAATCCTTGCCACTAGATTAAAAGAGGCAATGCCCACCTTGGTGCACCCTGACCAATGCGGCTTCATGCCTACGCGGAGCACCAGGCACTGCATTAGGTGATTGCATATTGCCTTAGCACACCATAAAACTCTGTCACACACCCCCCTGGCGCTGCTTTTACTTGATTTTGAGAAGGACTTTGACACAGTGGATTGGTCCTATCTTGAACAAGTACTAAAAAAAAATGGACTTGGACCCAAGTTCCGGGGTCTGGCGAGATTACTCTACTCTAATCCAACGGCTCAGGTCCAAGTAAACGGAGTAGTCTCAAGTGTATTCCCGATTGGTCGTGGCACCCGACAAGGATGCCCGCTATCCCCCTTACTCTTTGCATTAATAATAGAACCCCTGGCGAAATTATTTCGAGAGGACCCTCTGATAGAGGGATGGTCTTGGCCTGTGTGTCCGGAAGACCGTGTGGCACTGTACGCGGACGACGTCCTACTATACATTGCTAACCCGGCCAGGAGCGGCCCCCGCATCATTCAAATTCTAGACATCTTCTCGGAGGCTTCAGGTCTCACCCTAAACCCCAATAAATCCCTGTTGGTTCCCCTCCACCAATCTAGAGACTGTATAGATTGGCAACAAAACATACCAGTGCAGAGAAATAGCTTTAAATACCTGGGGGTACATGTCGCAACACTCCCTGAATTAACATGGGAACTTAACATCACGCCCTTAACCAGAAGAATCAAAGATGATCTTCAACGGTGGAAGGACCTCCCCCTTAACTTGCTTGGAAGAATCGCTCTCTATAAGATGATGGTCCTTCCCAGGCTTCTCTATCTCCTCCAAAATTATCCACACCCTATCCCCATGAAATGGTTTAGAGATATGGACTCGCTAGCGTGCCAATTTCTGTGGAATGGCACCCGTCCCCGGCTGGCGCTTAAAACCTGCCAGAGAGACGTCTATGAAGGGGGTCTGGGAATGTCCAATGTCCTTTACTATCACCTGGCCATGCAACTGCTCGTGATTAATGACTGGTTGGGGGGGGATGGACATACCCGACGTACCGGCTGGAACTCCAGACACTGAGCTACCCTAAGATCTTTGACGACCTGTATGGCGGCCCGATCACACGTGGGACTCCCGGGGTGACAGGGGTGGTGTTGCAGGGATGGCGGACAGCCCAAAAGAGAACAGGATGGTGGGCGCGCCCTACCCAGCAGACCCCACTGTGGCATGGGACGTGCTTAGGAGAGGTGGCGGGTCTTGAGGGATTCCAGAAATGGGATAAAATAGGTATCTCTGCATTGGGTGATGTTTGGGAGGGCACACACATGCGCTCCTTCGAGGACCTCCAAGAAACCTTTGCACTAAATAAGACACAATTCCACAGATATCTCCAGGTACGACATGCCCTACTGACGCAGGTCCAGACAGGGGACAACATACCCGAAAGCAGCCCTATGGAGAGGAGGGCTCTGATGGGGAATCTGGGTAGGGGAGGCGTTTCCCAGGTATACCGCACATTAATCACCACCACCGCCTGTTCCCTGGAGGAGCTTCATCGGAAATGGGAGGGATGGGTGGGCCCTGTGGTAGAGGAGGACTGGACTGAGGCATTGGCAGCTCCCCACGCCCTGACCATGACGACACGTCTCCGACTAATACAGACTTATTACCTCCACACGGCATACCTTACACCCTCCAAAATGCACAGGGCGGGGCTCCGATCCACAGCTGACTGTCCCAGGTGTATGAAACCAGACGCTGATTTCTTCCACATGGTGTGGACATGCTCGATTATCAAAACCTACTGGAAGATGATCTCGCTGGAGATCTCGTTGACCCTGCAAGTGGACATGGAGCTGACACCCTTGACATCCCTATTAGGGGTCATTGGAGATTCGGGATTACGCAGAGCAGAGCGAACCTTACTAGGGATGGCGTGCCTAGTGGCCAAAAGAGATATCGTGACGGACTGGAAAGCCAATAAGGCACCGGCCCTGACCAAATGGAGAAGGGGGATGGACTGGTGTGCCCAATGTGAAAAACTCATATATGAGGCTAGAGGATGCCCGAATAAATATAACAAGATCTGGGGGAAGTGGGAGGATATGACAACTTAACCCCCTATAATGCAGACTGACACAATGAGAGGAAGACTCCAAACACATTCCTCCAACCCCTCTTGAGTGGGATGAGGCACCTACGTGACACACCAACATAGACGTGTACAATCTACTCATTCAGGGTGTTGTCTGGGGCATTGGAGTTGACCACTGTTTGGTGCCCATTGGCGCCTTGTTACCTATGTATACAACTGTTTTACTTGTTTTGTTTTATCTTATTTTATTGCAAAACCAATAAAAATTCTTTATAAAAAAAATATATATATATGATATACCCAGATATATATGTATATATATATATATATATATATATATAAACACAGATATATATATATATATATATCAAGCATTTTCTTATCAACAAAGAAAAGGTCAGGACACTTTCCAGCCAATTGTATGAAAGTTTTACTGTCACACAAAGTGTTCCTCCCACCGCGTTTCAGCCGTAGCCTTGTTCACAGATGGGGGAAATCAGCACATTAACCCTTCAAATACCCTGTGACATCAAAACTAAAGACAGACTACTCAATTAAATCACAAACTACTCAGAAAAAACAGTGGCCATGTTGAAGTGGTTCATGGTATAACATATATCTTAGAACACACATCCAAAGACAGAGCGCTACTGAATCTATCAAACTAATTATTATCTAACATTAACCTATTTTGGCTATTATAAATACAATTAGTAAGAAATTCATCCGTATTAAAAAATCATTGTCATTCCGAAATCGGAATACAACTAATACTATACATACTTCCATTCTTCATGTCTTCTAAGAACACATAGTGCTTGACAATGCACTACACGCACAATCAAATTACAAAAATGCCTTTGTGTTTGCATATAAAAAGAAGGTATACTCCTCACCCTTACATTCCACTGCAATTGAGTCTATGTTAAATGTGCACAAGAACATCCCACACTCAATATTCAAATGCCCTATGCAACAAACCTATTAAATGCATAATTAAACTCGCAGTCACATACCAAAAATTATACCTAAACTAATACCCTGAATTCCTATCCAAGGTGACTGCTCATCTCCTCACTGGAGTTTAACCTCCCAGGGGAGAGAGTCATAAATCTGATAATATATTTGGATTCCAAAGTACGTAAGATTCTTTGTCTGTCACCACCCCGCATATCAAGTTTAACCTGATCACAAACCAAATAACTAAGTAGTTTTTCATTACCATGATGTTCTTCTTGGAAATGTCTTGCCACAGAATAATTCCGATCATTGTTATGGATGGCTCTTATGTGTTCCAGGATTCTCTTCTTTGCTTTATGTATAGTACTACCCACGTATAACTTATTGCATGGGCACTTCAGACAGTAGACACAGAATTCAGTATTGCAGTTATAGTGTCCCAAAATCTTGTACCTGTTCTGTCCATTGCCCCAAATAACATCCGAGCAATTAACACTGTATCTACAAGCCTTACATTGCTGACAACAGTATAATCCTGAGACACATAAACCAGTTTGTATCTCCTTGTTAGAGCTAACCACCACATTATGACTCAAATTATCACGTATAAATCTCCCTCTGCGGAAGGGGATAGATGGCAAATCATGAACAAAATTCCTCAAATGGGGATCTGTCTGCAAAATATGGCAGCTTTTATTCAGAATCTGCCTCAACCTGAAAGCTTGGCTCGAAAAGGTCGTAATAAATCTAATTTTTTGGTCATTATCATTAGTCTTATGTGGTGGGTAAAGTAAGTCCGATCTAGATCGACACTCCACCTTCTTCCTAGCTGTATTGATAATTTTGTCACAGTAACCTCTTTCTGCAAATCGTTGGCACATTACTGCACATTCCTGTTGATAATTCTCACTGGTGCTACAAATCCGTTTGACACGCAATAATTCACCATATGGGATGCTCCTAATCAAATTAGGGGGATGAGCACTATTTGCATTCAACAAACTATTGCCAGCTGTCACTTTCCTATACAGTTTTGTTCTTACACAGTCATCTACAATACTCACTTACTATGTTGTTCACTCAGTTGTATATTATACTCATTTTTGTTTAAAGCCACTACGAATTCCATTGCTGACTTTTCATCACCTTTCCATATTACAAAGATGTCGTCAATATACTGACACCATAAGACAACTCTGTCTTCATAGTCAGTAATATCCAAGGATATCTGCTCCTCCTACCAGCCCATGAACATAGTCGCATAGCTGGGAGCGAATCATGTACCCATCGCTGTCCCTTGTAGCTGTTTATATATGTGACTATCAAAGAGAAAAAGTTGTTAGTAAGACAATACCAGATCATATCACAAATCATTTCTGTGTGCCTGAGACATGAGATAGATCTAGCTCTCATAAAATGTCTGAATGCCCTAAGGCCTAGCTCATGTTAAATGCAAATATATGAGCTCATGACATCCATAGTTAAGAGCAAGAAATCATCTTCCCAACTTAAACCATCCATTCATTTGAGAAACTGTGTAGCATCCTTCACATAAGAGGGTAAACTTTCCACAAAAGGTCGCAGGAAGTAATCAATGTATCTAGAAGTGTTTTTCGGTAACGAACCCATTGCTGACACAATTGGTCTGCCTGGAGGGTTGAGGCTATCCTTATGAAGCTTAGGCAACCGGTACAGAATTGGTATCCTCGGGTGATCACATTTGAGAAATTGATATTCTTCCCTCTCAATGAGACCTATCTCCCTCCATTCCATTAACATCTCATAGTACCTCACATTCGACGACTTCAAATCTGACTGCTCAGCCTTAGCATAACATTCTAACACACTTAGCTGTCTTAGACCCTCTTGCAGATATTTGTTCTTGTCTAAAACTACAACATTACCTCCTTTGTCCGATTCACGGATTACAATATAAGGATCCTTAGCTAGTTTATCCAACGCTAAACGTTGTGAAGGTGAGAGATAATCAAACTCTATATTTCCTGTGCCAGACCTTATTTTCTTGAGCTGATTGATCACATCCCTCCCAAATACCTCAATAGCATAATTCTGTACAGCTGGTAAAAAGGAGGATTTAGGTTTGAAAGCACTAGGACATGCAACATAAATCTCTAGACCCAAAACCCCCAAGTTTATGATTGTATCACCATGTGCCTGTGTGTCCACATCCAAGGTAGACAAAGTATGTAGTATGTCAGTGTCTGAGATTAATAACCTACTAGTTTGGGCTTTTTCTAGAATAACTGATTGTGTTGTTACGTTAGTCTGAAACCATTTTTTTTATTTAAATTTTCTCACAAAATGAAAAAGATCTATTTTCATCTGTACATAGTCCAAACCCCTAGTTGGACAAAAGGATAAGCCCAAAGCTAATAGGCCATTCTCCTTCGCCGTCAGCGACCTGCTGGAGAGATTGACTACAGTTCTTATGTTGTTGTCCGTGCCCTTGTGGTGATTCCCACTGGCATGGAGCCTTCTCTCCCTTCTTTGTGTTTTCGCTGCATGGTTCCTCTTCCTCTGCTTCTCGACCCGCGTGCCCTGCCTCTTGATTGAAATGATTCTTTCTTTTGGTCTGTCCTCCCTTGGTTGAGCAATCGAAATTGTTTTAAAAAATTAGCTCTATTGGTATTTTTGTCAGACCCCATATTTTTTATGAGGGAGGTGTCTGGAATATCTGATAGATTACTATCCGAGACATCACTCTCTTCAGATTCACGCAAGTCAACACCAGAGTTATCCCCTGCAGCCAAAGGTGTTGGTTCCTTGTATTCCTCAGAATACATATATTCATACTTCCGATGGAATGTCAAAAGTCTTCCCGATTGTCAGTCTTTAAAGTCTCATAAGGATTTTCTCTGTTTTTCAGCAGTGATTTCTTCTTCATATTTGACAAGTTTTTTATCCAAATTTGTTTTAACCTCATCAAAAGTAGCCTGAGTTACCATCGTCAGTATTTCCGTAGTTACCTTGTCAATCTCTTCGAGGATCTTAGCCCTCTCCTTGAAGGCGTATTTGATCAGAATCCTCATCATGTTCAGCGAGCTTACTTTTGCATTCTCGGCTCACTCCTCCAATAGCTCTGGATCCGGATCCTCATATGATGGAATTGTATATATCCGTAAGCCCCTAGGGACACGCTCAGCGTCAATGCACTGTTGAAGTGATTCAATCTCCCACCATTTAGAAAGTTCTCTTCTAAACAACTTTTCCAATTTATCATAAAGAAGTTGTAATTTTAATGCAGATCCTGCTGTGGATGTCCCCTGACGTTCTCCTGGATCATTCTGGGTAAAAAAAGTTTACTAGATTTCTCTTTCCTGCTAGCTTCTAACGAGGAAGCCATCTCTGTGTGAACACAGTCTTACAATCAAACAAAAACACTGGAAGCGGGCATCCAATATATGTATACTATAAAAGTATTATAGCCCACTCCATGCCGCAAGTAGCTGGAGTTAACGTTCAAAGGATAGTGGCTGTATGTTTTCCAGTTTTTCATAAGTATTATTATTATACTCTACTGCAATTTATTACAGTCTGATACACGAATAAGGGAAGCACCAGTATCATCCAGCAGTCTATAGCCACAAATGATCACCATTCAAAAGTCACTATTCGGAGTTGGAGATAACACACCACTCCGAAGCACTCCCCACAGTTTTCTCAAATATATGATTAGCACGCTTCGAAGTCCATTGGGGGACAAGAGACGATATAACATCTCAAAAAGGAAAAAGGAAAAACACGGTCCGCGAGTGCACAAAAATACACAACAACATATTTATTGCACAACGTGCCACGCTTAACGTGTAACCTGGTGACCGGCACAATTGAAAGACAGCCACGTTATCTCAGTTTTTACGGCAGATAACTCATTCCAAGTATCCAACTTCCACTTGTAAACAGTAACGCGGTGCCGCTAACCGCTAACGACCTACGGTAGCGGGTTACTCACTCCTCGAACACCGCTTACCGGCAGTCTGCATGTCACAGGTATTTCATCCGTTCCGGTTTTAATCCGCGTTCCCCAACAAAACACAGGAGCGTGTGTGTCGCACTGCTTGTTCCCAACAGTGTACACGCTCAGCACGCCATTGCAGCCGTTCCTCTCAATATGGCGGGCACAATGTTCCAAACCACTGATTACTTCCCCGCGTGTATCTCCTGAATTCAAACAGCGTTCTCCTCCGATTTTACGCACAGCAGCAGAATATTCTTGCAGGAGCCTCAAAGTATACACAAACTTTATCCAGCAAGTCCCGAAATACCGAGGCACATAAATGTGGCGGTCTGACCATGGATTCAGGGATTTCCATACAATATATCAAGCATTTTCTTATCAACAAAGAAAAGGTCAAGGCACTTTCCAGCCAATTGTATAAAAGTTTTACTGTCACACAAAGTGTTCCTCCCAACACGTTTCAGCCGTAGCCTTGTTCACAGATGAGGGAAATCAGCACATTAACCCTTCAAATACCCTGTTACGTCAAAACTAAAGACAGACTACTCAATTAAATCACAAACTACTCAGAAAAAGCAGTGGCCATGTTGAAGTGGTTCATGGTATAACATATATCTTAGAACACACATCCAAAGACAGAGCGCTACTGAATCTATCAAACTAATTCTTATATAACTTTAACCTATTTTGGCTATTATAAATACAATAAGTAAGAAATTCATCCGTATTAGAAAATCATTGTCATTCCGAAATCGGAATACAACTAATACTATACAAACTTCCATTCTTCATGTGTTCTAAGAACACATAGTGCTTGACAATGCACTACACGTACCATCAAATTGCAAAAGCGCCTTTGTGTTTGCATATAAAAAGAAGGTATACTCCTCACCCTTACATTCCACTGCAACTGAGTCTATTTTAAATGTGCACAATAACACCCCACACTCAATAATCAAATGCCCTATGCAACAAACCTATTAAATGCATATTTAAACTCACAGTCTTCTACCAAAAATTATACCTAAACTAATACCCAGAATTCCTATCCAAGGTGACTGCTCATCTCCTCACTGGAGTTTAACCCCCCAGGGGAGAGACTCATAAATCTGGTAATATATTTGGATTCCAAAGTATGTAAGATTCTTTGTCTGTCACCACCCCGCATATCAAGTTTAACCTGATCACAAATCAAGTAACTAAGTAGTCTTTCATTACCATGATGTTCTTCTTGGAAATGTCTTGCCACGGGATAATTCCGATCATTGTTACGGATGGCTCTTATATGTTCCAGGATTCTCTTCTTTGCTTTATGTATAGTACTAACCACGTATAACTTATTGCACGGGCACTTCAGACAGTAGACACAGAATTCAGTATTGCAGTTATAGTGTCCCAAAATCTCGTACCTGTTCTGTCCATTGCCCCAAATAACATCCAAGCAAATAACATTGTATCTACAAGCCTTACTTTGCTGACAACAGTAGAATCCTGAGACACGTAAACCAGTTTGTATCTCCTTGTTAGAGCTAACCAACACACTATGACTCAAATTATCACGTATAGATCTCCCTCTGCACTATGATTAATTTGTCTATAGATCTTTGTACCATTAGTATATTGTGGGTACAAGCACACTGCCTTCATCTCAACTTTTCATAATAAACAGAATAGACAGAATAGGCGTATAACCTTGATGGTTGATTTATCATTATAACCAACACTATCCTTGTGCATTAAGCATAAGCTTTCCAACAAGTCAAAAGAGTGCAATGCAAACACTATTTTTCAGTAGAAGCATACAGCTTCTGTCTAATCAAACACTGTCCTCAAGAACACCAATATGTGGTCGGAGCACAAGCCTTCCTCTCAGTGCTCCTGAAAGGATTTTTTCTGGCAGTCACAAATGATGAAGAGACAAATGCACGGCAAAGCCAAACCTAACAAGCATTGGTAAAGCTGATAGGTCTAACCATTGTAAAAGCTATTGGCTTTGCCAATGTCTTTTACCTATATTGTAGAGCAGCATGCCTGCTGTGCATTATGGCAAAAACAATTTTTTTTTTAAACATTATGACGCGCACAGTGCTTACCACGTCATAATGCTTTTTTTTCTTATGGTGAGTGGGCGTGGGCAATACAGACAACATTAACAACGAGAGGGAGGATGGGAGGAAAAAGGAAATAGGACAAAAATAAAATGAGGGAAAAAGCAACATGGAGAAGGTTGACACAGAAGAAGAAAACTCAGTCACAGTGCAATCAGCGGAAGGCCATCATCCAAGCTGAAGCAATCAGTACTTGGTCCGTGCTCCAGCCAAAAGAAGAGGAAATAAAGCCAACACATGCTGGCCAATTAGATAGCAACAAGTAAGATTGACAATGAAGCCAGCGAATGGTAAGAAATGGTGGGGCTGTAAGACCCTTATTGTATACAATCTATCAAGCAAGAGCACATGCAGAGCATGCGCAGTCACAGATGAAATCTAAAAATGACATACTGAAACTCATTCAAAGTAATTACGAGTGGCAAGATTAATTCAAGCATTCCATTTGATACTGCTTGTTTTCTACAATTAGATGGCAGCATGATAAACTAACAATTATAATACTGTAAACATGTTTTATAAATATTTTTAAAAATGTGCAGTAAATTGAAAAGGGCCTGTAAGCTCCCACCATCTTTGAAATGTTTTACCAACACTAAGGGCCAGATTTACAAGGCCTTTGTGCCCCTTAATGCCATATTTGTGTCAACATTTTTGCCGCAAATGTGATGCTAATGGGTTACTATCATAATGCCATATTTACATAGGTTTGTGCCACTTGCAAACCTTTTGCGCACATCATTCATAAGATATGCATGATGTATGCAAAGGGGGCGGGCGTTCTTTCATTTGAGGGTCTCTAAAATGGCACAATGGAATTTACAAGATTCCATTGCACCATTTCTAGCGTCATTTTTAATGCCTGCTTAAAGCAGGCATTAAAATGAGGCTCCTATTGATTTCAATGGGACTCTTAACACAATACTGGATAAGCGTAATTTTTCTTTTTTTACACTAATTCAGTATAACGTTACAATTGTGTAAAAAAATGACGCTATTGCCCCTAACGTGTGCCATGGTGTTCTGTATTCTAAATACAGAGCTACCATCGTGGTGTTAGGGGACGCAAGGGGGCAGCAAGAAAATTGGCGCATCATTATTGATGCGCCACTTTCTTGTAAATATGGCCCTAAATGCGGCAATAAGCAGCAGACAGCTTCCAACAGTTGAATACTCAATGAAACGTAGGCGAAGGAAATGTCTACTCCAGGTAGGCCCTGTGATAAATATTTGACAGTGACATTCTTTAGATTGATTATTTTGTTGCCACTTTTCGATCTTGACATTTTGTTCCAAACCAAGTCCAGTGTGAATAATATAATATTCTCTGTTATCTATTTTAAGAAATTAAGTTAAGAGTCTGCTCTTTTTCAAACTCTGTCCAATTTGCCAGTGTTTCAGTTATTCATGTCAGTTTAATAGCCACTCATTGTTTTCTAGGCAAACCATGTAGCATCATTGAGAAGACAGCAGAAAAAGAAGATTATTTTTATCACATTATTTGCCTGCAGCTACGTTCTGATAGAACAGTAAAGCAGGGGCGTGCACTTTGACTGCTGAATACTGCCTAGCTGACGGAGCCAGTATTCTGATCAAGGGATGTGTGCTACATCTAATGATAGTGTCCCCGAAAGGCCTGCAGTGAACTCTTCCTAGTTTAGTCCACATTGACATGCACTTAAAAGCATCAAATCTATAAGCAGCCTTTTAATACATATTAGATTATTGAAATGCACAAGAAAAGCGGTGCATCATGACATGATGCGCCACTTTTCATAAATGTGGCCCCAAGGGTTTAAATCCCGGCCCGACCAAAGCTGGCTTTCATCTTTTCGAGGCCTACTAAACAGTGCATGCCTCTTCTGTTGTGAGCCTTACTGTGGCTTCTTAAGTACTTAGAAGGAAGGGCTTGGAGCATGCTGAAGGCTTACCATTGTTTTTCCTGTCACTCACATTTGCCTACTACTTATTCCTGTTTCAGCTTGTGGTTGGTTCTCCCATGGAACATTGTCTCTTTACCCCCACTTTGATTGGCTGGCATCTCTATTTCCACTGCTTGCTTTTCAAGTACTACTTACTCCGTAACGGTGGGTGTGTTTTCAAACAATCACCCTTTTGTACTTCTCTCTCCCTGCACTCTGTGTTATCGCCTGAATCCTTCACGTTGCCCATCCCTGCTGCTGTCACCGGTAGTCTTCTTTCAGTTGCCTCCCCACACTCTCCATGTTGCTTCCCCCAGCTCTATGCTTCATGTTCCTTTCCAGTCTCTTTTGCCCTCCCCTGTTTTGCTTTGTCTCTCCCAGCCCTTCCCCGTGGTGCTTTGGCTCTCCCTCGTTGGTTCCATTCCCACTCCTGCTTGTGTTTAAAAAGAAAAATACCATGCTTTTTACATTTAATTTTTTCTTTTTAGTTGTGGATCTAACTCACATTAGTAACAAAGTGTGTCATTTTTAGGCATGAGCAAGTATGGTATGTCTACTTACACAATGATGCAGCGCTCGCGTCGAGGGGTTTTTAAAGCATCAAAGGCGTTTTTACCTTTAGCCATGATGTACAGCACCAGGGGTGCGGGCCATTGTGGCTAAAACCACTGGTAAAGCCAATAGGTCTTAAAGGCGAGACCTGTTAGCTTTGCCAATGCATGTTGTTAATATGAGGTGATTTGTGACAGTTAGGTGACATATGTTTTGTGCCATTCCTAGGAAGTAGGGCCCAGATTTATACTCTGTTTGCACTGAATTAGCGTCATTCTTTTTACACTAATTCAGCACAAACGTAACTTTCATATTTATATTTTGACGCATGACTAGTCTAACGTCAAAATATTGGAGTTAGAGTCATTTCTTGGATGCTTGAACCCACTTTGCGTCAATGAGATGCAGGGTGGGCATTCCCATCCAAAAAATTAACATAAGGCCCTAGTGCCTTATTTATCTTCCCGTGCAAAAATGGTGCACAGGAGGGAGGCGGGCCTAAATATTAGCTCCATTATTTAACACGTGGGTCAGGGCAGCCGTTAGGGGACCTGTGGACCCATTTCCATGGTCTAACACCATGGAAAGAGCCCACTGGTGCACTCCCCAAGCCCCAGGAATACCCCCACCCACACCAGAGGGACACCGGAGGATGGGCGACCCCATCCCAGGTAAGTATAGGTAAGTATTTTTATTTCTTTTTCAAAGTGCCATTGGGGGCCCTGAAATTGACTCCCCTCATGGCACTGGGTGCAATGGTCATGCCCAGGATACCCTTGGCCCCTGTGCTGGCCATTGGGGTGGTGGGCATGACTCCTGTCTTTTGTAAGACAGGAGTCATGTGGTATGGATGGTTTTGCATCAAGAAATGACAGTAGGCTGGTTAGAGTCTTTTTTTTAACTCTAACCATCCTAATGTCATTTTTTGGTGCAAAACCCCCTTCTCCCATACTGCCACCCCCACCCGACTAACATCATTTTTTTTTTTTTTTTACACCAGCCTACCCTTTGCGTCTGATTGCACCATTCCATTAATATGGTGGCCAGCTGGTGTGCTGGAATGGCACAAAGGTAGTTTTGCATCAAAAAGTATAAATCTTGGCCTAAATATCATAAAGAAGCAACATTTTGGGCTACAAGAATATGGATACCAGTAATCTGGCCAATTTCCTTAGTGGTCTGCATTAGATGAGGAAAGCTACCCCCTCAAAGAAATGTGAAATGAAAAGGAGTCATAAGATGACGTTTGTGTAGTAAGTGGTAAACCTAAAGGACAATAGTGCATAGCAGATAATATTGAAAAGAGCTAGTTTGTCTTATAACAGCAAAGTAAAACAAATGAATTCACAGGGGTGATTAGTGAACAGAAATGTGTCCATATAAAGGCTAAGGCGGCCAAACGTTTAGCACTACCTAAGCACAGTAAATCAAGCAATTACGTTCTTATTTTTTAGTTAAGAAAATATGATTTGTGGAATGATTATGTATCCCTTTCTATATTTTCGCAATATTTTTGTGTTCCTGACTTGTTATCTATCACCTTCCTGTTAAATCACTGTCTGTTGAGAACATGCGCTAACACATATAAGCCCTGTGGGCTAATCCTCCTTTCTTTCCTGAGAAGGTTAGAGTAACACTAGTTTCTGGCTTCCTGCCTTAAAGACATTCTAGTCAAGTGGGCGGAAACAGAAATATTTCTTGCCGATAAAGGTTACTGTGGGGTGGAAAATGTGTATGTGCTAGCAGATGAGGATGTTTAGTACAATACCGCACATACTTGGCACACTAATCAAATAAAGCTATGTGTCTCATGTATATCAATTTCATTTGCCCGTGATTCTTTAAAATGTATCTCCTCTTCTAGGGTTCAGTGTACTACAAATAGACAGAATGAAACATTTGTGTAAGGTTTCCTGGTTGCATTGGCTTCTTATATTGTGTTGTACGTCAAGATGAGCTCCCATCTTTAAGACAAATGAAAATTCTTCAACATTAACATTTATAATGATTTTATCTTCTTTAACACTGGTCAGTTTATTATCAATTTGTTTTTTTAACTATGCTGTCCTTGGAATATGGTTAAGAAACACAGGCAATGCTGATAACTAAATAAAAACAGTTTTGTTAACATTCTCTTAGCCGGGATTTTGAGCCAAGAAACTTTCATCTGATTTGTTGAGCTCACCCGTTCATTGCATGTACACCATTCGCACATTGCTCATGATCCCTAATTCGCTTTAGAAAGAAATTTGTTTAAGGCTGTCATAACAGTGCTTAATTTTTGCTTGTTGTTTCCGGTGCTGAGCACCCGCACTTATTTTTGCGGGCCGGGGCTTATTCTTCTGCCTAAAGCATTTGCTGCGAGCAAAAGACATGTTTGGGAAAGATGGAGGAAGAGAAAAACGAAAAAACGTGACAAAATTAGAAAGCAGAAACCTGCGAGTGTGAGCTGAGGGGGCAGGGATTGTCTGTAAATAGATGAAAGAGGCCGGAGATGGCTTCAGTATTATGCTGCCTCGGTATTCCGTGCTCGCACATTTAATTGCAGCAGCCGCCTGTTTCAGAGGAGAGCTTTGAGCACCAGCACGTTTCTATTTACAAATTAAGCACTGTGTCATAATCTATATATCTCACACATTGTTAAATATTTCAATGGATAAATTTGTTTTTGCAAACACACTGTTGCTGGTTAATAATCGTCTCAACCATGCCTCCTGATTTTTCTGAAGATGTTTTTTTCGGTTTGATATGCTGAAGTCGTTTGAAGAATCTGTCAATAGCTGCTGATTCTACCACCTAATCAGACACAACAATTACCTAACATAGATGTTAGAAATTCCAGGGGACCGACATCTATGCACAGAAGGTCACTCAGAAAGTCCCCAGCCTCCCTGTAAATACTCAATCTCGAAGGAGCGAGTAATTCAGTGTTGATTACTCCTGCCAACTCTGTTAGTAAGCTCAAGAGTACACCATGGTTCATGGTTTTGAATTCTGTCAAATGTCCCAGAAACACTAGAGGGCCAGAACATGATGATCCATGATTCGCCTAATTTAGTCTGTGATGTCCATCTAGAGCCAGATATACAAATGATTCGCTAATCTGTAACCCCTCACAAACTGGTTATTGACTACAAAAAATGCCCTTTCCTTTGCATGAAAATCCATTTAATCGCTTTTTGTGTGAAAGAAATGAATAGCAATTCCTTAACTTACTGACTCCGAATAGCGATTCATTATTAGTGATTTCCTAATAGCTAATCACTATTCATATGTATTAAAGATTGATCAAATAGCAAATAGTCATAGAATGGTAATTTTGCACATACAATTTACCTCCAAATATAATCAGGTAGCAAACAGGTGCAACCTATATAACAGGCCCAGAAGGCTCCAGTGCCTTTCACAATGGCAGCTTTGTATGTGATGGCGAGGAAGATGCAGATGCTGCTTTGTTAGACCTGACCTTTACACTACTGTGAGGCCTGCTCCCTTCATAGGTTAACATTGGGGCTGCCCTCATACACTGTGTGAGTGGTAGCTGCTGATCTGAAAGGAGTAGGAAGGTCATATTTAGTATGGCCAGAATGGTAAAACAAAATCCCGCTGACAGGTGAAGTTGGATTTAATATTACTATTTTAGAAATGCCACTTTTAGAAAGTGAGCATTTCTCTGCACTTAAATCTTTCTGTGCCTTACAATCCACGTCTGACTAGGTTTAGTTGACAGCTCCTTGTGCATTCACTCAGACATACCCCAAACACAGGATACTCAGCCTCACTTGCATACATCTACATTGTGAATGTGTCTTCCTGGGCTGGGAGGGTGGAGGGCCTCCTCTCACACAAAGGACTGCCACACCCCCTACAGTAACCCTGGCAGAGAGGATTGAACTGTAAGGGGACCTGGTGCACTTTTAAGCAACTCTTTGAAGTCTCCCCCACTTCAAAGGCACATTTGAGTATAAAAACAGGGCCTCTGCCCTACCAAAACAGACACTTCCTGGAGAAGATACCTGAACCAGAACCTGCACCCTGACAAGAAGAACTGCCTAGCTGCCCAAAGGGCTCACCTGACTGCTTCCTGAAGAGGACTGCTGCCTTGCTGTTGCCCTGCTGTCTTGCTGCTCTCTTGCTGTGCTGCAGAAGTGCTCTCCAAGAGCTTGGATAGAGCTTGCCTCCTGTTCCCTGAAGTCTCAGGACTAAAAAGACTTCTCTCCTTCCTTGATGCACAGCCTGCTCGCAGTGAAAAATTCACCGCAAGCCGAGACCGGAACGACGCAGCCACGACTTCGCGACAGAAGAACGACGCAGCACCAGCGACGTGACTGGAACTTTGACGCACAGCCCTACTGGATCGACGCAAGCCGACTCAGAACGATGACGCCCGACTTCCTGAGAGGAATCAAGTCAGCACCTGCCATGCGGAAGAAAATTCCACACATCGCCTACTGGAATCGCCACAGCCCCTGTGACAAGTCCAGGATTCCACGCATCGTCCTCGGAGCATCTGAAAACCCAGCAACCCGAAGAGGATCTAAGTCTGCGGACGGGAAATCGATGCAACGTCTTCCTTGCGTGGAAATTACCTACGCACATCCATGTGCGAAGGGGCAAAACCGACGCACACTAACCGTTTTCCACGCACCTCCTCTTCTGCGGTCCCTTGCGAGGATTTGTCAACGCAAACCAGGTACTTTGCCCCACAAGAGACACTTGTTGTTTCTAGGAGAACTTAAGACACTTTGTATTGCTTTTACAGTAATATTTCAACTCTAAGACACTTGGTATCACTTTCAGTCATATCCCTACAATTGTTTATTTCATCTTTAATCGTTTTGACTTGCATTTCTCCAGATAAATATTATATATTTTTCTAAACACTATGTGGTGTATTTTTGTGGTGCTATATTGTGTTATCGTATGATTTATTGCACAAATACTTTACACATTGCCTTCTAAGTTAAGCCTGACTGCTCAGTGCCAAGCTACCAGAGGGTAGGCACATGATAATTTGGATTGTGTGTGACTTACCCTGACTAGAGTGAGGGTCCTTGCTTGGACAGGGGGTAACCTGACTGCCAACCAAAGACCCCATTTCTAACATTGGTGATCAGCGGTGAGGATAGGACTTGTATTTGTGCAGTGACATACAATAGCTACGTATACACTACCTACCCACAGTTGAAGGTCAACTTGATTTTTATCTCTTTTTGCTAATTTGTTTTTCCTGACAATTTTCTAAACCTAAATCCTCACTCAACATGTCTCAGGCTGGGTCTCAAGCAGGAGATTTTGACCTGGCCCTGTTGGAGACATGTACTGTCAAACAACTAAAAGGGTTCTGCAAGGAGATGAGTGTACCCACCCAAGGGGCCTCCAGAAAGGATGCCTTTCAAGTGGCGCTGAGGGCCTGGGCAGAAGCCCATTTAGAGGATGATGCTGAGGATGAGGAGCCAGAAGATGGCCCCTCAGAGGATTTTTTGCCATCAGCAGATGATGTTACCACTGCAATTGTGCCCCAAGCCATACCAGGGAGCAGTGTCTCTGATCAAGGCCTGACCGCAGAGGAAAGAAAAGAGGAGAGGAAGTTCCAATTACAAATGGCAAGACTGAAAAATGAGGCTCAACAGGAGGAAAGGAGGTCAGAGAAAGAAGCACAAGCAGCTGAGAGAGCCTTGGCTGAAAATAAACTATTGTTGGCTTATGAACTGAGTCTCAAGGAACTGGATCTTTAGGCAAAGCAGTCTGAGTCTAGCAGTAATGGTGGCAGCATACAGGCAGGACCTGCTGGAGAAAAGAAGGTTTGTATACCCAAAACTGTGGTGCCTAGATTTGTGGTGGGAGATGACATAGATAAATGGCTAGCTGCTTATGAAGTTGCACTAAGGGCTCATGAGGTTCCTGAAGGGCAATGGGGTACAGCTATGTGTGGTTATGTGCCAGCAATTGGGAGGGACACACTTCTCACATTGGACCCAAAACACATACCCACTTATGAAAGCCATTTTACTTGCCAAGTTTGGGCTGACCCCTGAGAAATACCATCAGAGGGTCATGGACAGCACCAAACAGTCCACACAAATATGGGTAGATTTCTTTGACTTTTCCAGTAAGGCACTGAATGGATGGGTGCGGGGCTGCAAAGTGGATGATTACACAGGATTGTATAATTTGATTCTGAGAGAGCATATGCTCAGTATTTGTTTTAAAGAGTTGCACCAGCACCTAGTAGGCAGCAAGCTGACTGATCCCAGGAAGCTTGTTGAGGAGGTGGACCTCTGGACTAGCACCAGAGTGTCCAGAAAGATATCTGGGGGGGACACCCACAAAGGTGGTCAGGGTTCCCATCAGAGGAAAGAGGGGAGAGAAAAACTTAAAAACAAGTTCTCAAAAGGCCCCCAAAATAGTTCCCAAGGGAATAGTGGTAATCAGTCCCGGTCTGATTCCAAAAGGAGAGGTTTTACCGACCATAAGACAGGGAGGTTTGTACCCCAATGTGCAGAGTGCAATACGTATGGGCACTCTGAGGGCACCTCCAAGTGTCCCAAGAGGGCACAGCCCCTCAAAGGAGGGCAGACACCTGGGTTGGCTAGCGCTGCGCTCGGGGAGGAGATGGTCCCAGACAGTTTTGGGGAGCAGGCAGCGGTAACCCTAGTGTCCCTAGGGGATGCAGAGATGGTGCCAAAAACCCACATGGCTGCCAATACTTCCAAGTATAGGCAGTGGGTCACCATCAATGGGCAAAGGGTGGAGGCTCTGCGTGACACAGGAGCCAGCATGACTACTGTCAAGGGTCAGCTGGTGTCAGCAGAGCAAGTCCTCCCAAATACATTCCACCAAGTCATAGTCCCAATAATCGTGAGAGCCACCTACCGGTAGCTCTGGTTCCCTTTGAGTAGGGGGGGGGTCCCTGGTACTCTAAAAGTAGCTGTGAGTCCTGCTATGCCTGTAGATTGTCTTTTAGGCAACAACCTTGAGCACACTAATTGGAAGGAGGTAGAGCTAAGGTCTCACTTGGAGATGTTAGGATTGCCTGAGTGGGTCTGCATGACCACACAGTCCATGGCTGCCAGGGTGGGAAGTCAAGGGTGCCTGGAACAATGGCCCAGACAACTGCCAAGAGGAGGGGCAGGGGGCGTGGGAAACCGGTTCCAGAAGTTCCCGCAGTGGTTGACGGGGTTCCTGAGGAGGAGGCCCCCGAGCCAACTGGGGAAGACATTGCCAACCTAGGTGGCCTACCTGAGCTTGCTGGCTGGCAAGTTGAGGGTGGGCCCACCAGGGAGGAATTCTGCAAGGTGCAGAAAGAATGTCCCACTCTAGAGGGCATGAGGAAGCAAGCCTCAGCCCAGGCAGCAGGTGAAGCCTCTGTCGATCACCACATATATTCAGAGAATTATCTCCTCTACAGTGAGCCTAAGGTTCCGACCATTGGGGCAGCGCGTGCGCTGGTGGTCCCCCAGTGTTACCGAACCTTCCTACTGGGTCTGGCTCACGACATTCCACTGGCAGGACATTTGGGGCAAGACAAGACCTTTGCCAGGCTTGTCACCCACTTCTATCGGCCCGAATGAGGACAAACTCAGATACGTTCTGTAGGTCTTGTCCTACCTGCCAGGCCAGTGGTAAAACAGGAAAAAGGGTTAAGGCCCCCCTGATCCCACTTCCTGTCATAGGCCCCTCCTTTGAAAGGGTGGGCATCGACATTGTTGGTCCATTGGACCCCCAAACTGCCCTAGGCAACAGGTTCATCCTGGTTTTGGTGGACCATGCCACCTGTTATCCAGAGGCAATCCCTCTGAGTACCGTAACTGCACCGGTGGTGACCAGAAATCTAATGGGGATATTTGCCCAGGTGGGATTCCCAAAGGAGATAGTGTCTGACAGAGGCACCAACTTCATGTCTGCATACATGAAGTCTATGCGGGATGCGTGTGGTGTAACCTACAAGTTCACCACACCCTATCACCCCCAATCTAATGGTCTTGGGGAGAGATTCAACAAGACCTTGAAAGGCATGATCACAGGCCTCCCTCCCTGAGGCCCTGAGGTGTAAGTGGGACGTCCTCTTACCATGCTTGCTCTTTGCTTACAGAGAAGTACCCCAGAAGAGGGTGGGATTCAGTCCCTTTGAGCTTCTCTATCGGGACCCTGTCAGGGGACCCTTAAGCATTGTCAAAGAGGGGTTGGAGAAAGCTCCAAAGGCACCCCCTCAGGTTGTGGTCCGCTACATGCTGGCCCTCCGCAACCAGATGCACCGCTTCTGGAAAACAGCAAAAAGTAAGCTTGAGGTCAGTCAAGCGGTAATGAACTGCTGGTATGACCAGAAGGCCACCCAGGTAGAGTTTCAACCTGGAGACAAAGTGTAGGTAATGGAGCCAGTAGAGCCTAGAGCTCTCCAGGACCTCTGGTCTGGCCCATTTGAAGTGAAGGAGCAGAAAGGGGAGGCCCCTTACCTAGTGGACCTCCAATCCCCTAGGGACCCCCTAAGGGTGCTCATTGTCAACCGACTGAAGCCTCACTTTGAGAGGACCGAAGTCAAAATGCTTCTGGTGACAGATGAGGGTATGGAAGAGGAGAGTGAACTTCTCCCCGACCTCCTTGCTGCCAAGGAACGTGATGGGTCGGAGGAGGGTGTCATTCTCTCTGACTCCCTTACCCTAGACCAGAGAGGAGGTTGCTACCAGTTACTGGAACAGTACTCCTCCCTGTTTTCTCTCACCCCTGGACTCACACACTTGTGTGTCCATGATATTGACACAGGAGACAGTCCCCCTGTAAAGAACAAAATTTACAGGTTGTCAGACAAGGTGAATGCCAGCATCAAAGAGGAAGTCTCCAAGATGTTGGCTCTAGGGGTTATTGAGAAGTCTAGTAGTCCCTGGGCCAGCCCTGTGGTGCTGGTACCCAAGGCTGCTGCACCTGGTGCCAATCCAGAACTTCGGTTCTGTGTGGATTACCCGGGTCTCAATTCAGTCACAAGGACTGATGCTCACCCCATCCCCTGAGCTGATGAGCTCGTAGACACACTAGGTGCTGCCAAATTCCTTAGTACTTTTGATCTCACATCAGGGTACTGGCAGATCGCCTTGACTGAGGGGGCTAAAGAGAGATCAGCATTTTCCACGCCTGAGGGCCATTACCAATTCCGGGTGATGCCCTTTGGGTTGAAAAATGCCCCCGCTACCTTCCAACATTTGGTAACGGGGTCCTAGCTGGCAAGGATGCCTTTTGCGCAGCCTACCTGGACGACATTTCCCTCAACAGTAACAGCTGGGAGAAACGCCTGCTCCACCTCAAGGCGGTGCTTCAGGCTCTGCAACAGGCAGGCCTGCCATCAAGGCCAGTAAGTGTCAGATTGGGCAGGGTTCCGTGGTTTACTTGGGACACCTAGTAGGTGGTGGCAAGGTGCAACCCCTCCACGCCAAGATTGAAACTATCAAGGCCTGGCAACCACCTAGAACCCAAACAGAGGTGAGAGCCTTCTTAGGCCTCACTGGGTATTACTGCAGATTTGTCAAGGGCTATGGAACCATGGTGACAACCTTGACCAAACTCACATCCAAAAAGCAACCTAGGTTGGTGAATTGGACAGAGGCTTGTCAGAAAGGCTTTGACTCCCTGAAGGAAGCCATGTGCACGGCCCGTGCTCAAGGCTCCTGACTACTCCAAGGAATTTATCGTGCAGACAGACGCTTCAGAGCATGGCATAGGGGCGGTCCTAGCACAGCTAAATGACGAAGACCTAGACCAACCAGCAGTCTTTTTTAGCAGGAACAGAGGTGGAGTGCTATTGAAAGAGAAGCATTTGCTGTGGTCTGGGCACTGAAGAAGCTGAGACCATACCTGTTTTGAACTCACTTCTGGGTTCATATAGACCACAGGCCCCTCAGATGGCTCATGCAGATGAGGGGTGAAAATCTTAAACTCTTGAGGTGATCCATTTCCCTACAAGGGATGGACTTTACAGTGGAGCAGCACCCGGGGATTGACCAAGCCAATGCTGATGGTCTCTCCAGATACTTCCGCCTTAGCGATGAGAGCTCCCAGGGGGTTGGGTAGCTCTCCCCACTTTCAGCTGGGGGGGACACATGTTAGACCTGACAGCCTTAGGGTGGTCACCCCTAACCTTTTGCCTGCCTGCCTCCCTCCACTTTTGAGAAACTGGTTTTGCTGGTTTTTAGGCTCTGCACTTTACCACTGCTAACCAATGCTAAAGTGCATATGCTCTCTCCCTTTAAACATGGTAACATTGGATCACACCCAATTGGGCTATTTAATTTACTTATATGTCCCTAGTAGAGTGCACTATATGTGCCCAGGGCCTGTAGATTAAAAGCTACTAGTTGGCCTGCAGCACTGATTGTGCCACCCACTTAAGTAGCCCTTTAGCCTTGTCCCAGGCCTGCTATTGTAAGGCCTGTGTGTGCAGTTTCACTGCCAATTCGACTTGGCATTTAAAAGTACTTGTCAAGCCTAAAACTCTCCTTTTTCTACATATTAGTCACCCCTAAGGTGTGCACTAGGTAACCCCTAGGGCAGGGTGCTGTGTAGGTAAAAGGCAGGACATGTACCTATGTGGTTTACATGTCCTGGTAGTGTAAAACTCCTAAATTTGTTTTTACACTACTGTGAGGCCTGCTCCATTCATAGGTTAACACCGGGGCTGCCCTCATACATTGTTTGAGTGGTTGCTGCTGATCTGAAAGGAGTAGGAAGGTCATATTTAGTATGGCCAGAATGGTAATACAAAATCCTGCTGACAGGACAGGTGAAGTTGGATTTAATATTACTATTTTAGAAATGTCACTTTTAGAAAGTGAGCATTCCTCTGCACTTAAATCTTTCTGTGCCTTATAATCCTCGTCTGGCTGGGTTTAGTTGACAGCACCTTGTGCATTTACTCAGACACACCCCAAACACAGGATACTCAGCCTCACTTGCATACATCTGCATTTTGAATGGGCCTTCCTGGGCTGGGAGGTGGAGGGCCTGCTCTCACACAAAGGACTGCCACACCCCCTACTCGGACCGTGGCAGACAGGAATGAACTGAAAGGGGACCTGGTGCACTTCTAAGCCACTCTTTGAAGTCTCCCCCACTTCAAAGGCACATTTGGGTATAAAAACAGGGCCTCTGCCCTACCAAGACAGACACTTCCTGGAGAAGATACCTGAACCAGAACATGCACACTCACCGTTTTCTATGACCCTCCTCTTCTGCGGTCCCTTGCGAGGATTTTTCAACGCAAACCAGGTACTTTGCCCCGCAAGAGACACTTGTTGTTTCTAAGAGAACTTAAGACACTTTTTATTGATTTTACAGTAATATTTCAACTCTAAGACACTTGGTATCACTTTCAGTGATATCCCTACAATTGTTTATTTCATCTTTAATCGTTTTGACCTGCATTTCTCCAGATAAATATTATATGTTTTTCTAAACACTATGTGGTGTATTTTTGTGGTGCTATATTGTGTTATTGTATGATTTATTGCACAAATACTTTAACTTTGCCTTCTACGTTAAGCCTGACTGCTTAGTGGCAAGCTACCAGAGGGTGGGCACAGGATAATTTGGATTGTGTGTGACTTACCCTGACTAGAGTGAGGATCCTTGCTTGGACAGGGGGTAACCTGACTGCCAACCAAAGACCCCATTTCTAACATGTTTGGACTGCAGAGGAGGAAGAGGACAAATAAAAGGTTTTTAGGGTCAGGATTACCCTCTTTCAGCAAACATTGGAGGAAATATTTGATAAATACATTATTAGTAGTCAGGCTATTTTAGGCCTAATTGATGAATTTAAACCGTAGCTGGAAATAAATAATTTTAGAAGCATACCTACACATGTGCAATTACTACCTATTATCAGTGTTTAATCCTACCTTTTTAGCGGAAAATGCACCCTCACATCGAAAATAGACACGATGATGAATTTTGCGCTATGAAATAGTGCTAAATGGTGCAGAAAATGAATATTCAGCATAAGCAGTTGCTCATGCTGGCTGAATGACCTCTCACTGTAGGATTTCCTAAAATTCTGCCAAGGCCTAATTAAGACGTATCAAGCTTGGATTCTTTATTTGTATTATTAATACTATTTTTTTCTTAGAGGTGGCAGTGCATATTAAGGCCTTGGATGTTGACATCATATCTAATTCGACGCATCCAAAGTGAGCAAAAACAGAATAATGCTCACGACAGAACATGCTGTGTAGTTGAAGAAACATTTGCAGTTGTGAAGGGCAGATTTAGGTGTCTGTACAGGAGTGGAGGGCACTGCAATATTGCCCGGAAACGACATGTAAGTTTATTTCTACCTTTGCTATATGGCATGATATGACAACCAGAAAGAAAGTCCCCAGAGTAAATGCTTGCTCATATTCTGATGATGATGAACTGAACTGAATCCATTTCCACATCTACCTCAAGATGTTTCAAGAGCAGAAGTAGGAAGAACACAATGTGTAGACATTACTAATCATTATTTTTAAGGTTGGTATTAATATAACTGTTTCAAAAACAATACGCTATACAATTTTATTGCTGCTTCTGAATGTGAACAGAATCTTTATTTGTACTTAGTAAATAGTATTATTATTACACAATACTCGTCCCAATGTATAAACATACCTAAGTTTGCTTACATGAAGAAGTTGCTTACATGAAGAAATTGAAAAAATGGAAACAACAAATTACCAAATCTGAAAACATTTCTTTTACTTTTTTCCTTCTCCTCTCCCAACACTGCCCCTTTCTGACACTGCAATAATAGCACATCACCACCAGCAGCCTGGCTATGATTGCACTGCACACACATGGCTTCAGAAACCGAGATAATATATAGATTTCGGAAGACAAGATAACCGTCATTGATGTCATGGAGTAACCAGTCTGTCGAGTTCGAAATTAGGAACTTAGGTTTGAAACCTCTTCACATTCCCCCATCACTGACTTGGCCAGCAGTAGCTATTTGTGTGATTCAGAAGCTTCCGAAGGCAGTGGTTACATATACATAGGCACATCGCCACTATAGTGCCCCATCTCTACTTGAAGGTTAACAATTCATTTTGATAAAGGGGCTGAAGCATGGGAAAGACAGTTAACTGATTTATTGAAATCATTGATTTGTAACACATATTGGTGATGCCGACTCATTTGACACACTTTTGTATTGCATAGCAACACGTACATTTGTCACTGCCTTAGTTTTTCACACAATAACCTTAGCCCCTTCTTTTATCGTCCACTGTTTGCTAACTCCTTTTACTCTTTTATGTTGTAGATGCTGCACTGACATAATGGATGATTCTAAGTCACCCAAAAAATTGAGAGCTTGCTTCCCCACCATCAGATATACCATGACCAGAATATCTGGCTATTAAGCACTGAGACTCCGCTGTAAAATCATCCTGTGAAATTGCCTTGCCCTTATAGCAGGTTGCTGAATGTCCATTGGTGTTGGAGGTTCCTCAGACTATTCTGGTAAAAGTGTACTTGGTCTGCATCTTGAAGGCACAGGTGGTGTAGTAATGGGTGGTGGATTACCGCCTTCTGGCAATTCAGATTCTGTGTTTTGAGGTGCCTCAACTCCAGTCTCTTGACCTCTCTATCTGTGTAAGAATGGTATATAACAAAACAGTATCTTTACATTATTGCTTTAAATAATAAATTGGATATTCATTCATATTCATTCTTGTTAGAAGTTAGGTCTCTAGTTGGCAGAGGTATACACCCTGTCTTAGTCATGGTAAGCCAAATACACACCCTAAATTGACCTGTGTTCGCCCTCTGGTACCTTGACACAGAGTTAGACTTAACTTAAGAGGCAATGAGTAGAATATTTGTGCAACACTAAATTACAGTAACACAGTGAAAGCCACCACAAAAAAACCACACCAGTTTAGAAAAATAGAACAAATGTGAAAACAGTGCTTAGAAGTCACTATCGGTCAAAAGGTTACTTTAGGTCGTGAGGGACTGGTGCAAATCTGAAATGCAGGCCGACCGTGAAGTATGGTAGGCTGGGTTACAGAATCCACACAGCGTCTGCTGTAACAGTACCTTTGATGGAGCACAGCATCAATGCTGAAAGCACAATACGTTGGGCTTTTCCACATAGTCAGGTCACTGAGTCGGCGTCGGGCTCTACTGAAGCGAATGCTGAGCCGCTCAGAGCATCACCGTTAGGCCACACCTGCTGTGAACCCACTGTTGTCGAACAACCTATGCTTTGGCATTGAAGGAGCGGTGCAACGATTTTTCTCATACACTCGATGCAACATGAGAGTTTTTTCATATATCTGCTGCAGAACCCACTGCTGAGGCCTAGGACTGGAGGGGACACCTCAGGCAAGGGTAGGACTCACAGATGGCAGAGTCCAGTAGCACCAGGAGAGTTGAAGGCAGTCTTTGATGTCCCTCAGGCTACAGAGACAGGGGGCTAGCTAATAAGCCCTTAGAGAATCTTGGGTTTAAGGATGTCTCACTGCAGGCTGGAAGCAGAAGGCAGCAGGCCAACAAAGCAAGGCAAGTAGCAAAGTGGCAGTCTGTTAGAAATTAGGTTTCTGGTTAGCTAGGGTATGCACCTAAACCAGGGCAGAACCCACCCACTCTAGTCAGGGCAGGGGAAGTTACACACTCACGATAAACCCTGCTCACCCCCTTAGTAGCTTGACACAAGCAGCCAGGCCTATCCCGGAGGCAATGTTTAAAGCGTTTGCACAGCACACATGATGCACTATCCCCACCACAAAAGAAACACACCTCCAAGTTATGTAAAAATAAACTGTATTATATACAACATCATTTGACCAAACACCATATGTCAGTAATAGCCTGCTACTTAAGCAGTTGTCAGAACGTTACAGAGTACTGTTACTATGCAGAAATCAGCAGTAGTTACATATAACACAAGGGTTAGTCAGGAAAACATTTAAAGATATGCACTTGTCACGAAAGTACCATAAACGCCCATACCAGGAGCATTAGAAAACATATGGCAAGTCATAAAAACATATTAGCATAAAATGCCCATAAAAGGAACATTAGCAAATATATGGCACATCACAAAAGAAACAGGTTAGCATAACATTCCCAGCATGCTCATAAAAGGAACATTAGAAAAGTGTATGTCCATTCTAAAGTACCTTTTGTCATGAGGAAGGCACCTCCAGTGCCATGAAGAAAAACGGGGGCCCCCTGCACTCCTCTGTGCCACAACGGAGGTCACGTGGTGACTGGGGGAGAGGGGCAGTACGCACTCCCTCAATTTTTTTACAGGGGCCACTTCTGGGGGCCCATGCCCGAACGAGGGCGTCCATGACCTCTGTAACCCCTCGGGGCCACGACCGGCCCCCCAAGGGGGGACAGAGTCTAAAAACAAAGCAAGGGGTCAAGCGATGTGGGGGGCCTCCAATGAGGCCTTCTCCCCGCCTGCTACCTCCTAACAAGATGGAGGTAAGGGCCCGGTGGGGCAGGGAGAGCCTCCAATGAGCTAGCAGACCTAAGACAGGTTTGAAAAGCTACTTCAGTGGGTGGCGCAAGCAGCCCTGCAGGCCCACTAGTAGCATTTAATTTACAGGCCCTGGGTATAGGGATGCCACTGTACAAGGGACTTACAGGTAAATTAAATATACCAATTTGGTGTAAGCCAATCATACCGACTTTAGAAGGGAGAGCACCTTCACTTTCGCACTGATCAGCAGTGATAAAGTCCTCAGAGTTCTAGAGCCAACAGGAAGAGGTCAGAAAAAACAAGAGGAAGGAGGCAAAAAGTCTGGGAATTAACCTACAAAAAAGACCAGGTCCAACACAGTCCCTCCTACAGCACAGCACACAGCAAGCAGTAGTCCAACAAAGCAATGCAGAGTGGCAGTTCCTCCTTGCAGCACTGCACTCCTTCTTCCTGGCAGAGTGTCCATGGTTCCAAAAGAGGTCTGCATTGGTGGGGTTTGTGGTCCAGTATTTATAACCAAATGTGTTTTTAAAGTAGGGGAGACTTCAAAGAGGCCTTCGAAGATCACAAGGTACCTGCCCTTCCTTCCCTGGCTCCAGACACTCTACAGTGGGATATCTAGGCCTTTGTGTGGGAAGAGGCGCAGCCTTATTCAGGTGTAAGTGAGACAGGCCTGACCTCCTCCCTCACAACAAGCCAGGTAATGGCCCATCAGCCTGGTGATAGGCCATCAGGATGCAAATGTCACACCCAAACTTCCTTTGTGTGTGACTGTCTAGAGGGAATGTACAAAGCCCAACTGTCCTCCACCCCAGCCATGTATTCAAAGACAGGCAGAGGCACAGAACAGTTAAAGCAAGAAAATGCCAACTTTGTAAAAGTGTCATTTTCAGACTTACAATTTAAAATTAGACATCATCATAAGTTGTGATTTTAAATTTGAGTCCAGAGACACCAAACTCCACATCTCCATATTTTCCCAATTGAAAGCTACACTTAAAGGAGGCTTTGGAGTAATCCCAATGTCAACCTATGGGAGAACTAGGCCTTGCAGTACTGAAAAACAAATTTATCAGTTTTTCACTAACAGTACATATTAAACTAAAAAGTACATGTCTAACTTTTTAAATAACCTGCACTCTGCCCTTGGGGCTAGCTAGGGCTCACTTTAGGGTTGATTATTTGTAATAAAAAAGATGTTTGGGGCCTGGCAAGTGGGTGCACATGCCAGGTCGAAGTGGTACACACAGGCTCTGCAGTGGCAGGCCTGAGACATACTTGAAAGGCTACTGTAGTGGGCGCCACAATTAATGCTTCAGGCCCACTAGTAACATTTAATATACATGCCCTGGGCATATATAGTGCACTTTACTAGAGCTTACAAGTAAATTAAATATGCCAATTGTTGACACACCAATGTTACCATGTTTTACACAGAGAGCATGTGCACTTTAGCTATGGATAGCAGATAAAGTGCACAATGTCATAAAACTAACAAAAACAAGGTCAGGAAATGGGGAGGAGGAAGGCAAAAAGTATGGGGATGACCGTGCAGAAAGGGCCATTTTGAACAATTCTAATTTAGAACAAGGATTTCTTACATTTTAGTATTGTATGACTCATGTTAAACCATTTCTGGATGCATGTCGTAACCTTAATTGATAGCACTATATTTCCCATAGTGCATCACAAAATGAAATAGAAAAATGAGTCTGGAGTACATAATACCTACTGTATTTCACTTCTGTAAAATATACTACCTAAACATAAGCAGCTTAAGTAAATCAAACTAAGTAAATGTTGAGTTTAAATATAAATATTGACATTTTCTCACTCACCTTTGGCAGCGGAGGGTGCTGTTGATGTGTCAATTACAGTGAAAACACCAAGCTCTCTGCCTTTGCTGTTTACTCAATTCCTACGGAAGGGTCAGGGGTGGATAAGAGGACAGTCCTACTCTAGTACCATGTGCCCCACTTAGTCTATTTGAAACTTTCTACTTTGTTCTTGATCTCAAGTCATGACATTGCTTTCAAAATTCATCAGAAGTTGGCTCTGTGATATCCAGAAAATTATTTTTCTCCTGAATACTCGGCCAGATTTCATTTTGGGATTCATTATGTGGAACACATTCTTTTGTGAGAATTTCCAATTCCTCCTCATTAAATTTAAGCTTTTCTTTTCCTACCTCCAGCATCCTTCTCAGACTCCTCTTTGGACATTTTTCTAAAATTGGAGTGTTACTATACAACATTAAAATTACAATCAACATTTAGCTATCCCTGCCTTCCCTTGTGTGCTCTGGGCCTCTACAGAGAATATGGTGAAACACTTCCTGATTGTGATTTCACCATTGACTACCCAAATGTGACCATTGCTTTTTGTGAATATGTTTGCAAATTACATGGACGGAACCCTGCTTTCTCAGGTACCTCTGGAATGAACCTCTGGGAGTCCATTCCAAGATTTAATGAAGAATAAAGAGGATTTTATTCAGTCCGTACTTTAGAGGCTGCTGTTGGGTTTGTATATTATTTTGCAACATTGTTGCCTTCTTGTATTGTCACTGTGTTCTTGTTTTTTTTTTTTTTTTGCTATTGTGTTGTTTTGTTATGCATGTGTTGTGTTTTATTTTGTTTTTGCATTGCTATACTACATTATACTGTTTTTTTTTTTTTAATGCTGTGTGGTGTTGTTATGCTGTATTGTATTACAGTTGTGTTATTGTGATCTTATGCTATTAATGTAATGCTGAGTTGTGGTGTTTTGCTTTTATGGTTTTGTGCTGTGTCACTTCACCTCAACTGCACTGCATGTACTATCTTATCTCAAATTACTCCTACTGTCAATCTAATTTGAAGATGCAGTGGCAAAAGTTGTTTGAACCAAGCACTGCACAATTTACCACTAAGGCAAGAAGAAAAGCTGGCCAAAAAATGTTATTTAAATACCACAATATGTCCTCCAGGCCCAGTATTTGGAACAGATGCAAGAACAAGAGACAGAAAGGAGAGGATGAAAGTACAAGAGGGGGTTGGGTTTCAAGAAAAGAAAGATGAGATGAGTGATAGTGACTCTAGTGAGGCCTTTCCAGATGATTTGTTGCCTCCCTGACCACCTCACTATAATGCTGTTCATCAAGCTGTAGGGAATCAACAAGCTCATTACTCAGGTAGTTTATTCAAACTAATTCATGAAACACAGTAATCAGCGACTCCACAGTCTTCACATGCAGCTCCCAAATCAACTTCCCGATCAGCATGTACCAAGTTTTTCACTACAGCAAGCATTTGTAGAACATATCCCCAGTAATTGCTATCTCCTATGCAGGCCCTGCATTCAAAACTAGACATAATCTTACACTCTGACCAGATGCAAGGACTAATAATAGATACAGAGTAGCCACTACTCTACATATATCAGATGTCCCATTGTTGATGTAGATGTTTCTGTGCCTGCTGATAAGGATGTCCTTACAGGAGTTCTGCCCGTTGTTGTGCTAGCTCTGCCATTAGTAACCCTGAGTACTACCACTTACCCCCATCCCCATTTGTTTCCATTTGTTTCCACAATTACAACAGTACCTGTTAAACCAACCACTGGTACTGCTTTAGATCCGGGAGTGAGAACCTGAACAGTAGCAACTCCCACTGTGACTGGCCCTTGTACGGGTTGAGGAAAGTCCCTAATCAGAGACTCCTGAGGAGGATGCTCCAATAAAAACGTTGGATGTTTTTAGGGCAAAAACAGAATTTGAAGAAATTATTAAAGGGAATCTGGAGTAGGGATTTATAGATGGGTGCAACAAAGAGTAACTTTTGTTAATGTGCAGAGAAGCTGCTAGGCATGTGTGTGGGGCTTATGAGGCTCTAGAAGGAATAGCAGCAGAGTTTGGAGTTGGCTTGTACCAAATCCAAGAGTAAGAACCTAAAGAAGACGTTTAGGATGTTCATGAGTGAGGAACCTCTCAAGAACATGCGAAAATCAGAGCTAAAATTGTATGGAAGGGAACTAATTGGTAACACTCAAAGGTGGTATGCTATTCAAAATATTAGAGATTGCTGGGCTCAGAAGGAATGGAAAAAAAAAGACTGATGATACTAGAGGGCCGGAAGGTAAAAACAATAAAAGTGACTGAGAGTACAGGACTTGTCCATTAATAGAGGTTAAAGGGGTGGATCGGTGCCTGTAGCTTCCAGCTTTGGTGATCTTTTCACATTTACAAATCAGGTTCCATACTAAGAGAAAATCCTAACGTTAGGTACCTACGGGTTGCTCAGTTTGTAAAAATTCCAAAAGTGCTCTGGGAGGATTAGATTGTTGATATTATTGTTCCTACTGATTTGTGGGCTGAGAGCAAAGTGTCAGTGTAGTGCCCGACAGAGGAATGACCGAGAGTACCTTCTCCCACTGGTATAGATAAATATAATCAGGTGATTAACGTTTTAAAAACTATGTCCCCACAGAAGAAGATTGACTGGTTGAAAATAGCCAGACCTACCTGAGAGGGTATGTTTTCACTCCAGTCAGCAGTAAATCAAAGCAATGGGCATACTTTTTGGTACCTGATAGCAAAATGCCTAAGTAAGGACAATAAAAAACCCTATCCCAATTGATGAAGTTTGCTGGCATTCTTATTTTTATAAGTTATAAGCAGCAATTTATATAAGTCGTTCAGACCTGAGATTGATTTTTCTCTCCTTGAATTCAAGCTATCGTAAGTTCACACAAGAAGAGAATGGGAAAATAAGTTTAGAATTTAATGGTAGTAGAGCTCAGGGGCCTCATGGTACCTCTGCATGTATTGTTAAAGCCAACCCTTCTCCATGGGCTGGAATTCTAAAGTCTTTATTTGACTACTGCCTGAACACAGATGCGATTTCTCAGTTCTGTCAAGGAAGTAAAGTTATCCTCTTTTTTTTTAAAAGAGGACTGCAATCTTCCAAAATGTTTTTGTCCAATTGCGGTTCTGGACGTTACTGGGAAGATCTTTGCTAAATATTTATTAAATCATGTAATTACCTGGACAGACACAGCATAGCTTTTATCAATTGAACAATCTAGATTTTGTAAGGCCCGCTATACAATAAATAATATTGTCTGTCTGTCCATGGTGAGTGAGAAGTATGTGAAATCCCCAAAAATGAATGGTTACTTGGCATATGTTGATTTTAATAGAGACTTTGGAGCATTTTTATACTTGTTTTGCGCCAAATTTGTGTCACATTTTTTGACGCAAATTGGGTGCAAAATGAACTCCATATTTATACTTTGGCCCTAGACCAATCTAGTGCCAAATTTATGGAGTTAAAGTCATTTTTTGGACGTGGAAACCTACTGTGCATCAATGAGATGCAAAGTAGGCGTTCCCGTGCAAAAAATGACTCTATGACCATAGCGCCATATTTATACCCCATGCTAAAATCACGCATGGGAGGGAGGAGGGGTAAAAAAATAATGCAATGCTTGCTTTGCACCATTTTTTAACGCCTTGGTCAGGACAGGCGTTAGGGGACCTGTGGGACTATTTCCATGGTGGAACACCATGGAATAAGACCACAGGTGCCCTCCCCAGGCCCCAGGGACACCCCCACCCACACCAGGGGGACAGTGGAGGATGGGGGACCCCATCCCAGGTAAGTACAGGTAAGTATTTTGTTTTTAAAGTGCCATTGGGGGCCCCTGAAATGGGCCCTCTTACATGGCACTGGGTGCAATATACATGCCCAGGGGACCCTGGTCCCCTGTGCTGGCCATTGGGGTGGTGGGCATGACTCCTGTCTTTTCTAAAACAGGAGTCATGTGGTATGGATGGTTTTGCGTCAGAAAATGACTCTAGACAGGTTAGAGTCTTTTTTTACTGTAACCTGGATAACTAAATGTTTTGGTGCAAAACCCCCTTCTTCCCATACCACCAGCCCCACCAACTAACGTCATTTTTTTTACGCAAGCCTACCCTTTGCACCGGCTTGCACCATTCCATAAATATGTTGCCCTGCTGGTGCACAGAAATGGTGCAAGCCGGTGCTAAACTTTTTGGTGCAAAACTGCGTTAGTGCAGTTTTGCACCGAAAAGTATAAATCAGGGCCTCTGACTCCGTAGATAGAGCAATTTTATGGCACAAACATATTAATTTAGGTATTCCACGTAAGTTATTGATTTTCTTGCTCCATTTTTACGGCTCCTCTCACGGGGGAATGGCCCCTTTGCATACAGTATGCCTGGCGCAGGCATAATGTAGCGCAAAGGGTTACGGACACTAGGGGCCTATAAATATGCAAAAAACTCGTAGATACACAGTTCCACAGAAAAGATGGAAAAAGCTAAACCCAATGAGGGAAAAAGAAAAACAGGCCCCTGTGGATATTCAAATTTTGGAACAAGAGCCCTCACTCACCAATTGGTGACATGCTTCATCATCGGGCTTTGCTCCTCGTCAGGCCGGCGCTGCAATGCCCGACGGGCCCCTCAAGGGGGCTCTTTGCCGGAGATCTTTTATTGAAGATATTTACCGGTGTGTAGGTGCAATTATGTGGGAATTGGTAAAAAAAGCTGTTAAAAATACCTAGAGGGAAAATCACAATGGAACAATTTATTGAAAAAAACGAAACCCTCTGTCATGGTTAAAAACAATGAGTAAGGGGAAAATAGAATAATGTCTATTCTACCCTATTTATATACAATGTCTGGTAACCACAAACCCATATTCTGGGGATGTAGTGAAGGCAGGATCGGTCGTCCCTATACTACCATCAAGTAGGTCAACACGTTTCTCGCTCAAGAAACCAGTAAAGATCTGGTGCGATTCATCAGGACCTTAAATAACCTACCTAATCCTCACTCCACTAATGGACTAAAATAACTATGTAATACAGGAACCGTCCTCACATTAAAGGATGGGCCCCATAGGGATGTCAGAGAGCTTCAATAGTCCAGTCATTAACGGACACTTCTCTGAAGAAAGACCGGTCCAATGCACCTACCCCAGCTCCGCACTCCCTGTAGCCTATAAATAAGCCCCTAACAAACAAATCAATATTTTAGGCTTCTTTGCACTAGCACATAACCTGTCAGTTAATGAGAGAAAAACTAAAATTATGCGCAAGAGGCCTCAATTCACCGCAGTTTTATAATGGGGAAAATTGTGCACCATAAGAGAGAACTGCAATTACTTTTAAAGGTTTATGTAGCAAAAATACCTTGGGTAACACTATTTGGTATTCAGGAGCTATCGACGTCCCTTAATAATGTATCCTGTATTGAGTCTGAACACTGGAAACAGTATCTTGGTGTTAGTAATTTCAGCTGGATTTTAACAATACGTCTGGGGCTAGGTTTGACTGAGATAATGTGTTGGGCCTACTGTGAGAGTATTAACTTTTTTACAACTATTCTGTAATCCCAAAATTCATGGCAAAAGATCCTATGGAGTCAATTTTCTTGTGTCAGGACTGGGACATTTACTAGCTGTATTCCTGCTGCTTAAAGCATTGGATTTGAACTGTGAAGAAGTTCTATCATATAAGAATAATAGAGTACCGAAGTTTTGATTAAAAAAGGTCTCACAGATAAATGCCCATATTTATACTTTTTCACGCAAAACTGCGTTAGCGCAGTTTTGCATGAAAAAGTATAGCGCCGGCTAACTCCATTCCAAGACGCAGTGGGGGAGGCGTACGGGAAACCAGAGCTTGTGTACCGAATTATGGCACTTCACTGTTTAGAGGCACAAAAATGCCTCTAAGCAGTGTAGCATCATTTTCTGGCTCACAACCCCCATGGACATGGCTCCTGTCTTAGTAAAGACAGGAGCCATGCCCACCACCCCAATGGCCATGCCCAGGGAACAATGCCATGCAGGAGGAACCAAGTCAGGGCCCCGGAGCGTGAAAAAAAAAATACTTACCCGGGATGGGTCGCCCATACTGTGGTGTCCCCATGGTGTGGGTGGGGGTGTCCCTGGGGCAAGGGAAGGGCACCTGTGGGCTCTTTCCATGGTCTATGACCATGGAAATAAGCCTACAGGTCCCCTAACGCCTCCCCATACCCAGGCGTTAAATAATGGCGCTAAGCAAGTATAGCAGCATTACTTAAGGCCCCCATCCCCCTGAGCTGGATTTTAGCACAGGGGGATGAATATGGTGCTAAGGTCATATCATCCTTTTCTGGATGGGAACACCTACCTTGCATCTCATTGACGCAAGGTTGGTTTTCACGTCCAGAAAATGATGTTAACTTTAGCGCCAAAGTATAAATATGGAGTTGGGTTTGTGCTGAATTAGTGCAAAAAAAATGATGCTAATTCAGCGCAAACCGACAATATGCAATACTGATCACAATAAAAAGATTGGCAATTGAGTTGTATGTTTGTAAGCTGTGGTATGATGCAGTTTTACTTGAAGGCCAATATTTGTCCTATTGCACGAAGATTAATTATGAAGTTTTAATATGGTCAAATTCCAATAGGAGGAAATGTATGGATTAAAAGAGAGAAGATCTATTTTCATCCTGGTTGTCAATATTGTTGTGATAAGAATCAGGATATGAATCAGGTTTTGTTTTTTTGTCCGATTTTTATATTTACAAAGAAAATGTATTGAACCTATTATTTTGAAGTATTCATTAGAAACACATGAGCAAGCACTTGATCAATTGTTAAATCCTCTGACTGTGAATGTTTATCGCTTGACAACATTCTTGGGATCTTTTCTTAAATTGTAATGATCTTTTGTTAAAAATCTCTTTTATATAATTTTTATGATTATCGGATAATATTTGAGGAATTAGACTTTTGTATTCTTTTTATGTATTCATGCATTCTATGCACTGTATGTCTTTTTAAGGTGTCATCTGTGGGAGCACTTTTTAAAATGAGTAAATAAAAAATAAATTTCAAAGAGTCTAAAGATTCTGTGAATGCCTAATATGAGAGACTCATGCAAGCCTAGTGTTTAGTGTTTAGTAAGCTTAATGGTATTGAAAATCCCAAAAGAGGAAATCGAGGAAATTTTGTGTCTCAATTCATTCTTGGTTTGTGTACACAGATTACCTTGTACGTACAGTAGACAGTGATTTGTTGCCAGTCAATACCTTTAATTTTGCGATATGCAAAGAATTGCTGTGATGATTTGGAATAGATGCAGCAGGAAATGAAAAAGAAGGTCATGTTGGCTCAAATGAAGTTAGCACAGAAAGGATTTCAGAATAGACCCTGTAAGATAGATTGTGTGTTTGGCAAAGTCATTGAGGTGGACCAGAGTGGCCCTTATGTATATAGACAGTGTAAATGGCTACAGCATCATTTTTGATTGACACCGGTGCCTCCCACTCCACTGTAAGAACTGTAGAGGTCCGAATACTACACCTCTCTGGAAAACAATTCCAAGTTGTAGGCAGTAGATTGTCAACCTTGTTTCAGCCAGAGTTCCTGTGAACATAGGCCACCTTGAATAGGGCAGTCAGTTTATCATCTGTGATTAAAGTCCAATCAATCTATGGGGCAAGGAAAATTGAATTGTGTGATCTATTGTACATCAGATGATGCTGGGCTTCAAATACACAAAGAGGATACAGACTTGAAATTGAGCTCACAAAGGTCAGCCATTGGACTATTCTGAGTTTTGGCAAAAGAAGACTTATTCCCTGACATGAAGGACTCTGTGAAGGAGGAAGATATTGGCCTGATTAAAGATGTTGAACCTGTGAGAACAGCAATCAAATACCTCAGTACAACCTCTCACCAGAGGCAGTGGCTGGACTTACTCCAATAATTAAGTACATGCTAGAGCAAGGTATCCTAAAAGAAATGGGTTTTCAGAAAGCAAATAAAAAGTTGATAATTGTTCAGGACCTTAGAAAGATCAATAATATTGCTGTCCTGTGTTGTCCTGTGGTACCAAATCCTGCAGTGATACTGTTCCAAATGCCCTGCCATGCTGAGTGGTTCACAGTCCTTGACCTGTGTCAAGCTTTTCTTTCCATTCATTTGCATGAGGACATCCAGTTCCTCTTTGCAGTCTGGTTCCAAAGTAAAGTTCTGGCATAGTGCCGAGTTCCACAGGGGAAGGCAAACCAAAGTCCTTTGATCTTCAATCAGATACTGAAAAAGAATCTGGAGACCTTGCAGTTGTCATGCAATACAGTCCTGGGCGAGTATATTGACAACCTATTGGTGGTCACCACACTTCACAGCAGTGTTGGTCAGCAGTTTGACTTTAGAGGGGCCATGCCAATGGGGCTCAAGACATGACTTCCTGATGTGTTTCTTCCCACGTACACAGGGTACAATATAATGAAGACAAAAGCGTAGTGCTTCACAAATAGTAGGTGATGTTTTCAGTGCTATTTTTCCTTTTGTAGGAGTTCAGACAGCTGTCATCACTATTTAACCATCTTATCCGCAAAACAGCTGGTGTGTTGACTGCTATAAATACAGAAATAGTGGTTCTCAGAGCAATGGTGGTCCAGGATAGGCTTACTTTAGCAATGTTACTTGCAAAAGAGGGAGAACTCTGTTGCATAGTATTCATCCAGCAGAGCTGCACATACATGACTGTCAAGAGCAAAGAAGTGAACAAGTTTGTAAATATCATTACTAGAGTTTCGAAGGAGTTGTTGGAGTTGGAAGCAATAGGTTCCTGGAAGGCAATTGAGAAAGGTTTTTCCACAATTGGTAGATGGTTTCTTGACATTGGCAGGGGATATGGGAGGGGATATTGGGGACTATCTTGATGCCCATATTAATCACTGCTGTCACAACTATTTGCTCATTATTGTATATAAGGTAGATTAGAGGGATGACTGGAAATAGTGGAGCAAAGTATGAAAGAGGAGAATCAGTGAGAAAGGGAAATGGAAGGAAGCTAATGAGAGAAGAGCTGCAGTTTGAGGAGATGCAGTGTCATCTTTATGATGAGATAAAATGTCTAGCAGAGTCCAGATGAACACAGAGGAATTCAACAAAAGGCATTTGAAATGCAGTCATGAAGGGGTTTTATGAATGTTTTGTGTGATGGCTCTCTGAGGCATTAAAGGGATGAATTGGTGACACTCTTGTACTATTTTTCATTTAGCCTAATATGTATATTAATGCACAATATATACCTGTATCTAAAGAGTGGGTTTCAAGTTATGTTTGACCATAGTTAGTAATTCTCATGTTAACTTTTAAAATATTCTTTGCTGCTGTGATTTTCTCACTTTTTCTCTTGCTTTAGGAACCAAGCTTTAAGCTTCAGAAGTTTGAATAAATTAATTGTTACAGTTGTTTGTTTTCTGTGAAATATGTAATCAACGTGAATTGGACTGTAAGCTGAATAATGAGGTTTCTACATCTGTGCTGGAGACGGGCTGAGCACAATCTACCATCCTTTGGTTTTAAATATATATATATCCAGAAGGCCATGCAGCTGTAAGCTTCCTTTATGTGATGGCTGAGAAGACGAACAAAGTTTCTTCGTTTTAGAACATTCAATTCTGAGTGGTCCCCATTTCCTGGGAATCTTAAGGAGTTGTCCTTCACTCTAGAAAACTGTACATTTTAATTGTGCATTTCGGAGCTAGCTAGATTCAGATATGCTTTCCCACTTGTTTGAAAGCAGATGCCTTTGCATTTACTCACAGAGTTAAATTCTTCAGCAAATCCCTTCTCATTTAACCGGTTGAACCTTCATTTGGTTTTGCCTTTGGACGCTATTCTTGCTGACACCTCCTGCTTAACATTCCCCAATATCATTTGAATCCTCAACTTAGTACTTGGGAATTTCCCTCGAGGGGAACTTAATCTTGTTTGATTAGCATATAACAATCCTTAAATATCTTGCCTTCTATTTATTATTTTGAGTCACTTTGTATTATATCGAACAAATCTTTTAGAAGGTGATTAATGATTTATGACTAATTTGAATGACTGATTTTGTAACTTTTCTTACACGTTAAAAAATCTTTGTGTTGTGCAAATCTACTAGTAACTGTTGTTATGGGGCCAAACAGACTTCACTGTTATTGATACATTACTGATTTTTTTTATGTTAAACCTCAATTTGAGACAAAGCTCTAGCCTCTTGAGTACAACTTCTACGTGAACTTGCACCAAGTATTTGCACCCCATCCCACGCTGCTAAACTACTCTGTAGAATCTTCTTTTTGTAGGAATACTCCCTTTAGTTTTTGAATGAATTAAAGTTACATTCTTGACTTGAAGTGAGAATCTCTTGTTCCGTCTAAAGACTGAGCTACATATTTAATTTGGCACGTCTGATTTGACTTTCAGAAAGTATTGTGAACTGCATTCATTATTACACAAGGAAGAAAAAGGTTGCATACATATATCACTACACTGAAAAGTGTTACACCTTAGACCAATATTTTGCCTTATATGTTTCGGTGGACCATTTTGTATTCACAAGCACATATAGCTGTAGACTTTTACCCAACACTAAAAGGTATGTCACATACACTATGCTATACAGTTCATTTCAGGAGAATAAGTAGCAATGTTGTTTGATTACTCTCTTCAGGACTAGAACACATGATACAAAATCTTTCCATGTCTTCAAGAAATTCCCAAGGAATTGGCATAATCTCCTTCAACAAGTGCATGTCTGTTTAAAGTGAATCTTAGAATCATCAATGCCCTTGAAGAATAGAAGCTCATTTCCCAGCTGCTCAGTGGAAGTTATTGTTTCAAGGCTCTGATCTTGAGCTATCCATTTCTATTCTTTGCTGTATTTTCTCAACAGTGGTATTACGGATCCATTTCATGTTTCTCTGCCTGCTCTACAATTGATATAGAGCAAGATGGATTATATAGCACCTACTTAAGTACTCAAGCTTCTGTCAAAAGTGCAGGGAGACCACAAAAGTACTTCATGTCAAGAACGTAAGGGCTTGGGAAGCAACAAGATTACAATGGTGGTTGAACGTGTGGTTCTGGAGAAATCCGGGAATAAAGAAATTAAAATGTTTAATCCATGGACCACAATATAAATAAAACAAAACAAAGCAAACTAAGGCAATAGGCCTTCTCTATTTATGCACCCAAGATTTCAAACATCCTTGTATCCACCTGGATCACCCCAACCCTGGTCCAATTTAGGAATGAGCTTAGGACACACTTCATTAAAGAACACTGCATCACAATAAAATAACAGTCCATTTCCACTTTCAGAAACCAGCTTGCCCTGCAATCACTCATTGACAGTATCTTTGCCCTTTACGTGTATCGCAGTCAGCACCCTATTATGTATGCTCATGCTAAACAAGTATCACATGATACATTTTAGGAAAGTAGCCTCTTTCTAGCTTGGTTACCTCCACTTTTGGGCTGTTTATCAGTGTGTTTGACTGTGTCTACTGGGATCCTGCTAATCAGGACCCCCGTAGTTACGCTCTCTCCCTTAAATTATGGTTGTTGCATACTGGTAACCCAGTATTTCACCCACAATCGGCATACTAATACCCCCTTATAAGTCCCTAGTATATGGTACCTAGGTACCATTCGGGTTCCAGGAAATCCCTATGGGCTGCAGCATATCTTTTGCCACCCATAAGGAGCCCATGCAAAGGCTTCTGCAAGACTGCCATTGCAGCCTGTGTGAAAAGGTGCATGCACCCTTTCACTGCCATTTACGCTGTACCAGGTCACTTATAAGTCACCCCATAGCAGGCCCTCCAGCCCTGAGGGCAGGGTGCAGAGTACCTGTGTGTGAGGGCATCCCTGCACTACCAGAGGTGCCCCCTTGACCTCCAGGACCATTTTCCTAGACTTTGTGAGTGCAGGGACACAATTCTAGGCGTGTACTGGACATAGGTAACTACCTATGTCCACCTCCATAATGGTAACTCCAAACATAGGCATGTTTGGTATCAAACATGTTGGAAGCTTACCCCAAGGCTTTTGCAAGCATTGGTTGAATGATTCCATGCACTCTGGGGGCTCTTTAGGGGACCCCCAGTATTGCCATTCCAGCCTTCTGAAGTTTTCCAGGCAGCCCCAGCTGCTGCCACCTCTCAGACAGGTTTCTGCCCTCCTGTTGCTTGAGAAGCTTAAGCCCAGGAAGGCAGAACAAAGGATTTTGTCTGGGCGAGGGGTGTTACATCGGAGCGGTAGCCTCCCAAGCCACTGGAAATGCTTTGAAGGGCACATTTGGTGCCCTCCTTGCATGATCCAGTCTACACCTGTTCAGGGACCCCCAGTCCCTGCCCTGACATGAAACTGGACAAACGAAAGGGGAGTGACCACTCCCCTGTACATCACCACCCCAGGGCTGGTGCTCAGAGCGCCTCCAGAGGGTCCCTGGGTTTTGCCATCTTAAGTTGGCAGAGAACTCTGGGAGCATCTGAGTGGCCAGTGCCAGCAGGTGACATCAGAGCCCTCCCCTGATAGGTGTTTACCTATTTAGGTGACCAATCCCCCTTCCAGGGCTATTTAGGGTCTCTACATTGGGTGGTTCTTCAGATTCGGATTGCAAGCCTCCAGTAGGAATCCTCTGCACCAAAGAAACTGCATCTGGACCCTCCAGGAACTCTACAAACTGCAACAAAGAAGCAAAGATGGCTTCTGCAACATTGTTTCTTCAACTCCTGCCATCAATTGCAATTGTTTCCTGGCCGTGCATCCTCAGAGGACAACCTGTGTTCAGCCTGCACCAGAAGAGCGAAGGAATCTCCCTTGGAGTGAAGGAGTCATTCCCCTGCTTTAGCAGGCACCTCATTGCATTGAAGACTGGCGGCGTGGATCCCCTCTCCTGACGAGTTGCGTGGATCCTGCATCAAGGGTCAACGGTCCTGACATCCTACTGTCCAACTTTGGAGGAGGTAAGGGCTTGTCTTCCCATGGAAGACAGGACCCCTGTGCACCGCATGTTTTGCAGTTGTCAAGGCTTGTTGGCATCCTTCCACGAAGTTCTTCGTGCACCCTGCTGCTCCGGCCCCCAGCACTCTATTGTGCGATGCATATCTTCCTGAGTGGTTCTCCGGCAGCGTGGGATCCTTTGTTATAGTGGTGTATGGGCCTCCTTTTGCACCTTCTTTGTGCCCATGCTATGGTACTCTTGTACAGGCTGCCTGTTCTTCTATGGGCTCTCTGAGTTGCTGAGATCCCCTCTGACTCCCCCTCCTGGGTAGAGTCCACCAGGTACCTCCAGGTGCCGGGTAGCGCCATTTTCCGCTAACCGCAAGCTTTGCGTGTGCCAAGGGTCATTGGCGGACTCCAGCGACGCACACCAGACTGCAATCTTCCATCCGGTGTGGTACATTATCTGCACCAACCAGGAACCCAAATCCTTCTTATTTGGTGCAGTACTGACTGTTCTTCCTCACCAGTGGTTCTTCCTTTGCACCTTCATCCGGGTTAGCAGAGGCTCCTGTTCTCCATGGACTCTTCTGTGCTTCTTGGACTTGGTCCCCTTCTTCCACAGGTCTTCAGGTCCAGGAATCCACTGTTGGTGACTTGCAGTCTCTTCTGGTTCTTGCATAATCTTCTTTCTCGTGTTTCTGTATGTTCTGGGATAGTTCCTGTACTTTAATCCTACTTTCATGGGCTCTGGAGTGGGTTCTAGTACTTACCTTTGGTGTTATCTAGTACTCCCAGCGACCCTCTACACACTACACTTGCCTAGGTGGGAAACCGACATTCACATTCTACTTTCTTAGTATACGGTTTGTGTTCCCCTAGGCCCATTTCTAACTATTGTGATTTTCACTATTTGCACTGTTTTCTAACTTTTTTTGCACCTATTTTTGCATACTAGTGTATATAAGTTGTGTATTACTTACCTCCTAGGGAAGTATAGTCTCTATGGTATTTTTGGCATTTGTGTCACTAAAATAAAGTACCTTTATTTTTGTAACTCTGCGTATTCTCTCTCATGTGTATGAGTACTGTATGACTACAGTGCTAATGCATGAGCTTTGCATGTCTCCTAGATAAGCCTTGGCTGCTCAGCTACAGCTACCCCTAAGGATCCAGGCTTCTAGACACTGCCTGCATTTCACTAATAATGGATGACTGGACCTGGTATAATGTGTAAGTACCAGCCTCCTAAAGTACACACAGATGTGCACTATATTTATAAATGTCACTGAGAAGTAAATAATTCTGGTTGTCTGTACAATTGCACCAGGAATCTGAATTTCCCTAATGGAGGAGGCAATGAATAAGGTATATCCTTGGATATACTCTTTACAAAAGCATCCATAACTCTCCTGCTTTTGGATCTAGCTTCCTGCTGAATAATAGTGCAATATGAGTACTTTAGTAAATCCACCATTCTCTCTAGATTTACGAGATGTGTGAGAGAAAAAAGGTATCCTTGATTTTCTTTTAGGTGATGGAATTATTTGTCTTGGGTGTTTGAAGAATCCCCTGGGAGGAGTTAACTGCGAAACTCTTTACATATTTTCCTTGAACTTGATGATGTTCCTAGAAGGGGCAGAGGCACCACCAAGCATTTTTTTAATGTTGTGGGGGCTTCAGGGAGTGCAGCATCCCTACTGCAGCATTAAACGAAACAGTAAATCTCCTGGGACTTTAAACCCATGACGCCAGGAGAGCATGCCATATTTTTTAAAACTCTCCTAGCTGGAGCTCTACGCTCTCCAGCTTGAGTACAAGGTCCTCTCCAGGTTCTTTTTATGACTGCATTTTGTGGGCTGGAAAATGATACAAGAAAGATTCAGAGATATTTTGGTTTTATTTAAAAAAAAAAAATAACATGTCTTTCTTTTAACATTTTTCAGTCCACAAAATGAAATCCATACAAACCAAATTTAAAATACACAAACATTAGCAATTCTTCAGTTATAGTTAGACCTTAAATTTAACATTTATGGACTACTGTTAAATATATATTACTTCATTTATTCTTTAGCTGCAAACAAAATTTCAAGTACACAAAAAGTTACATTTCTAAACTTTTACCTTTTTTTTATCATTTATGCAACACCTTCAAATTATTATAACGTGCACATTCCATAAACAATGTATTCAATTTGGTAGCCACTTAGCCCTTATAAAATCTATTCTGTTGTTTCTGCACGAATACAAAAGTCTGTGGAAAATACATTGGGTAAAATGTGTTTTGGGACACCCTTTTATATTTGCACCCTCATAAAGATTCTGCACAAATTTCCATCATCATAAGATGAACAAAATTGTACAGGTCTGGAAAGATTTTCGATATATATGCACTTTTCTCAGTGGTGAATGTAGAAAGCATAGAAACCTGCCATGTGTTTCAGAAATGGAAAATATTTACTTGCAGAGGGATTGTTTGGCATTACTACAGGTGCATCCAAAAGTCAAGCTTTATGGTATAAAACAGAGACTGCTATATTTAAATGTACAATAGAAAGTCAAATCACCTACTTAATAGAACGTAGACTTCTCTGCAAGTAGGTTGTACTTTCCAGTAACTATACCAGCAAATGTAGACATAGCTGATATGCATTGAAAGAGAAATGTCAACACTTTTCATAAAGAGCATAAAGCAACAAATAACAAGGGGGTGCCATTGTTAGGCAATTCACAAAATGCAATGTGGATCAAGTAATAATGTTCAAATCTTGATATTGCTTTCATGACCACTATGCAGGGTTATTTGTGACTCTTACATGAAGATTCTTTGTAGAAAATATAGTTCAATATTGTGCATTGACATAACATAGGACCAGGTGTATTAACCAAAACATGATAAGCTATAAATTCCACTTGAAATCGCAAATCACCTTTTCTCCACCTATATCTAGCTCTCCTTTTGCTCATTTAGGCTTTCTCTTACTTTCTCTATTATTTCTACACCCCCTAATCTCTGTCCCTAATTTATCTCTTATCATTTTCCAAACTACCCCATTCTGTATGCTGCTGCATCGGTTTTCCCATTCCTGTCTCTCCTGCTCTATCTCTTGTTTTTTCTATATTTTCTCCTTTCTTTCCCTCCATTTCTAGAATTGCTTCTTCATGGCCCATATATGGCAACTGAAACATCCTCTTGGCTGTGCATGGCCATTATCAACACCTGTCTCCTTTCTTTCACCACTGTGCTTTTTTCGCTGTTCCACAGTCCAGAAGCCTACCATTCTATGGAAATCCTGGAACTGGATAAGTCCCATACAATCATGGAAGAAAGAAGGTAATGCAAGTGGCTATCATATCCCTACATCTTATTGTCAATACTTGTTGAACAGATTATCAGGCTGTATGGATTTGGTGGGTTTGAACTGCTTCTTGACAGATGATGAACTGTTAATGTCTACCACACCACTTCCACAGTGTGGGCTACTTCAATGGATGCTCCACAGTACTAGAAAATAATATTTTTCTGGTAAGAACACTGAAACATATTATTTTCCAAAATCAAAGTCGGGATGCAAGGGAAATTCTCCACACGAGTCCTGAGTTTTACTTTCTGTTTTGCTGTACTGTGCAGCTTAATGTGTATGCTGAGATTACACAGCAAAACAAAAGTGAAAGCAGATCATTCTAATGAAATCTGTGAGGATCAACAAATGTCCTACTACACAGCATTCCTACACTACTACCAACAATAGTTCCCCACTTGTGTGACGCTTCTATCGGCCATGAAAGGAAAGGCTCATAAAGATCCCTCAGGCACAAGGAAACATCAAAATTTTGCCTTGTAAATTGGCCTCTTCAGGCTATGTGAGTAGCTGCTCTATTTAGATCAGGGCTCGGTTAGCACCCAAGAAAACCTGCCAGCCCAGACATTTCTGAAAACAAGGCACCTAGGATAATTTGGGGTGATGTGGCTTGCATGAATCCCAATATCTTTTCATACCCAGAAGTCCTACAAATACCAAACTTTGGCTAAATCACAGATTTCACTCCTTTTTCTGTGAAGGAATATTCTGGAATCTATGAGAATCCATAAAATTCCTACCACCCAACATTTCCACATTTCTCCCAATAAAAATGCTACCACAAATTTATTATACATTTAGTACATCAAATACATTGGACGCCTGAGGATTCTGCCAGTGCCGGATGACTACTGGTCATAGAAGTCACTGCTGCACCTCTGCCTCTAAGGAGGAGGGGGGCCCACTACTTTCATGCTAAAAGTGTGCTGATTCCCCTGCTACATGGGACGCCTAAGGACTCTCCCAGCTCCAGGAGACTACTGGTCCCAGAAGTCACTGCTGCACCTGGGCCTCCAAGTTGAAGGCGGGGTCCACTATTTTTATTCTAAAAGTGTGCTGATTCTCCCACCGCGTGGGACACCTAAGGACTCTGCTGCCCCAGGGGGTACTACTGGTCGCAGAAGTCACTGCTGCACCTGGGCCTTCAAGGAAGAGGCCCGGCCCACTATTTTTGCAGTAAAAGCAAGCTGAGTCTCCTGTCCTGTGCGACACCTAAGGACTCTGCCAGCTCCAGGAGACCTCTGGTCCTAGAAGCCACTGCTGCACCTGGGACTCCAAGGAGGAGGCAGAGCCACCTACTTTCATTCTAATTTCATGCTAAAAGAACACTCCAACAGCATAGGATGCATCAGGGCCAATGGCGAGCACGTCAGAGCCCAGAAGAGGTTGGACTGGCCACCCCTCTTACATCTGCTTCAGACTGTGACTTATCCCCCATAACAATTTGAGCGTTTCCTTGCAAAATTACTCTAGTGGGTTGCCAACCTCAGTTAAGAGAAAGGGAAAGGGGGCGGAAGATTGCTGTTTTTTTATCGGACAACACAGCCAGTATATTCCACTCCCCTGCCCCCCATTCCTCACAGCTAGGATCCGAGGTGCTAGGAGCCTGTGATTCTAACAGCAGGAATTCTCTTCCCAAAACTACTCAAATCATAGTTCAAGGGAAACAAGGGAGGGCATGGATGAAATCTTCTGAGGTTATTTTGGGAACTTCACCCTCCCATGTTGTTATTCAACTTTCCCCAACATCCACCCCATATGATCTGGTTTCTGCCAATGTTCCCTCCCCTCAAGCGAGAGGAATCTGAGAGTTTTCAGCAGCTCAAAAATGAAGTCACACACTCGCTTTCTGGCAGGGTAAATCTTAACTAATCTCTCTTTGATGAAGTCATAATGGTCTGGAGAGTGGGCTGGATCAGCCAATGTAACAAAGCTTTTGCAGACTGTATAGTCACACATTTTTATTACGCTAGGGGGGTGGGTTAAACCCTAGATGGTGATACATTTGGTCCTGCTCCAAGAAATCACATAATTCTGCTTCCCCTGGGTTTCTGGTTCAGGGTCAGTGAGGTTGAGAGGTTTGAATCCCTGCCAGGACGAGGGCTTAGGTTGTTTCTGTCATCAAGGGTAAGGTTTCCAGCCAACAACTGAGAAATCGTCTCGAACCAGTAAGTGAGTTAAATACTCAAGACTGACTCATCCTGGGTTCAGATAACCTTATTATGTTTAACCACTTGATCTCTCCCTGTACCCTAGAGGTGATAAGTTGAAATATTGCAGGGGGTCCAAGAGAAATTAGATGATGAGGAGGGGATCCAACTGTGCTGCACTTTAGATATCATCAGTCTTCAGGAGACATGGGATGCAGATGGGATTATGCATTTAGATGGTCATGCCTCTTTTGCTTCCAATGCCACCCCCCTCTACTCATGGCAGAGCTAAAGGGAGGTTGGTGACATTTAAAAAAACACAAAAACTATCTTTAAACTGTAAAATGCAGGTGATTGCATCTAATTCACCCTATATGTTGGACATTCTCTTGATTTGCTCAAACACGGTTCAGGTTTTGGCCATAAATGTTTCAACTCACTTGTAATCAAGGGGGAGCATGATGTCAGTGATTGCAGAAAGTTGTTTGATAATTTTATTGATTGCGCTTCCAGTTTTAGAGTGTTGATGCTGATGGGAGATTTTAATTTGCATCCTTGTGTGGACTGCTATTGCTATTTGTGTGGAGATTCTGAAGATGTCGATCAGCACACTTCAAACATACTGCACAGGGGGACATGTTAAATAATTTGATTTTAGACCATAATTTGGTGAATCTGTTTAACAAGGAGGATGTTAATCTAGCAGAGCGGACTCCAACATTTAAAAGGGTATGATCTTGATCAATATTTGTGTACATTTTTGTATCAGCCTGTCTTTTTACCCCCTTATCAATTTTAACCAGGTCTGGCACACATATGGTGACCACAGTCCCCTCTTGGCCAACCTTTGGTGGTGCCAGATGATGGCAGTAGATGATAGTTTATTTAAGGAAGCAACCAGCCTAAAAGATCAGGGATGAAGGTTATACTGGCTGATTTTAATCACTATTTGCTATCCATCTGTCACATGGAATAACACAATTGTCTTAATGAGATAGGTATCAATGCTTGTATTTTGGCAGCTTTCTCTAGCCTATATGGGTGCATTGTCTGCTCTTAATCTGCCAAATACCTGCACCACCTTCACCTACCCATAACTGGTTTGAAAAGAAGTGCTCACATGCCCATAGAGAGCTAATGGCGTCTGTACAGAAGCTAACCCGTAATCGGGAAGAGGTGAGGAAGGCCACTCATTGTTTGGCATGTAGCCAACGGAAGAGGAATTTAAAAAAGGAGATGTGGGATAACCTTCTGGGTCCTGTGCCTCCAGGGATAGTGTGGCCTTTTGAAGGGTAGTGAGTCATTCTTTGTCTTGCTCAAAGCAGGTGTCAGAGCAAGCCTTAACTATCACCTCTCAGGCCTGGACAGAACACTTTGCAGCCATATACGACATTGAGAGGAGTGAGCATCTGACTTTCTGTAGTCAGGAAGCATAGGGGATTATCTTCAAGTGGGAGGAAGTTAGAAAAACTATCATGTCCCTTTCAGTAGGCAAAGCTCCATTTCCAGATGGGGTCCCTGGGGATTTGTATTAATCCCTAGTTGTTTTGTGAGCACTGATAGTGAGTTAACATATTAACGCAGCCTTTCACAGCTAGCTACCGATTAGTTGGCGTCAATCTGTGAATATGCCCATATTTAAAAGGGAAATAGAATGGACCCATCCTGTTATCAACCTACTCCTTTGGTGGATACTGAGGTTAAAATCACAGATCGAGTGTATTTGGACCACCTCACTACTTGAACAAAAGAACATAATATTTTATCTGAGATTTAATATGGGGTCAGACCAGGGCGGGGAACTGTCAAAGTCTGAATTTACATATGATAATCTCTAAATATAAAATGGTGAATGTGGGTTCAATTCACTTGGCCTTTATGGACCTTAGCTTGGCTTTTGACAGGGTTAATAAAGCTAAGCTCTGGGCCGTGCTGAGGTCTATGGGGGGGTTGAGCCTGCTCTGGTTGCCTTTCTGCATGACTTACACGATGGCCTTCCACTTCAATGAGGTATGGCGTAATGTAGGATGCACTCACCGCTTTAGTTTGAAGAGAGGGGTTCACCAGGGTTGCATCCTGGCCTCCTTTCTTTTTATGATTTATAGCAATCATCTGGAATACGTTTTAACTGAACATGGGATGGGTTTTCCCGAGCATGGGTGGTTGTATGTTGCCTGCCCTTTTATATGCGGACAACTCTGTCCTAGTTGAATGCACAGCCAAGGGTTAGCAGCAACTCCTTGACCTTTTTGTTAGCTTCATGGATGGTTTCAACCTCACAACAAACTGTACGAAATCTCATGTTATGGTGGTTGGCCCCCAAAACACCAGATTTAAAAGATTTCTGGTTAAGGATCAACTTATCAGCAGAGTTGAGCATTTTACTCATTTGGGTAATTTACTCGATTCTCATTTTAATTGGCAATCAGTGCTCAAAATAAAATATTATGATTTTTAAAAGGACCATCTATAGTATTGGTGAATTTTCGAGAGGGCTCGGACATAAACATATCAAGGAAATGCTCAATGTTTATAATGCCAAATAAATGAAATTTGGGGATATGTGCCTATCTCAATGAAACAGGTAGTTGAAAATATGTTCATGAGAGGTCTCATCAATGTTTCTCATTGTATTCCCAACTAGACTGTTCATGAAGAGTTGGGAACGGGGTATATGTCAGATTTTATTAATCTCTGCCTCCTTCTATTATGGGTTTCCCGCTGGAACAAAATCTCAATTTAATTTTCTGAGACAGCATGGTTCTGGATAGTACGTCTCGAATTACATGGCTCTTGTACATTAGAAGAAATCTCACAGAGCTGGGCAGACCTGAACTGTTTTTTTACCCTCATGCGTGAAGGAGATATTGCTTGGTTAAAGCGGTCCTTTCACTCCAGGCTGGCAGCGCAGCGAGAGGTTTTCTACTTTGACCAAGTGCTCGATTCACCAATTTATCTTGGTGAAATCAGGTAAGAAGGATACAACCGTATTTGAACTTGGGCATGTCCAGTTAAAATCGCACCTTGATAACCTAATTTAGATAAAACTTGATTCATCATTTGATTTTTTTAAAGGGGGGTTGAATAAAATAATCTGAACTTCAAGCGTGTGCATGTGATAATACCTCCATCCCCAAAAACCTTCATATTGTGATGATCTGTCCCAGATTTCGCACTTTATGCTATAAATATATTCACCTGCTGCTTTTACCCATGAATTTTAGACAGGTGAGACCTGCGCTTTTGTTCCTACAACTTTTACCAACACACAGTGTGTGCTTCTTTCTACAACACTTTTTATCTGGGATATTGCATTTGCGTTAAGTATGTCATTGCGTCTATAATCTTAATTTTTTAGGAGTTTTATGTTTGTTCTATGAAATGCTTTTTCACATGCACTATAAATTTTGTTCTCTGTGAGGATGTCTATGGATTAGGGATTTCCCGAGCTGCGCAGATGTACTGTTGTTCAGCTTCTGTGAAATTGTAAGCCTTTCACACACATATTGCAAACTTCGTATTTTTCTGGCTGTACTTTGCTTTTTATATAACGAGTCAGACTCTTTCTCATGATTGTTTCTTTTTCAGGTGTACTTTTATGATTTTATGAAAAAAATGAATAAAGTTATACTACCTACCTAGCTAGCTAGGACCTCAAAACAGTAGTTTATTTGCTATGACCATAAATTAGATAAAGATAAAGCAGAACTTCAAAGGAGTCCACTAATTGCACAAATCAGATAGATTCATACTACACAAATCTTAAATTACTACATATAAAAAACAGAAAATGTTATTTGATGTTCTGAGGAGATGTCTAGAGAGATCAATTATAATACAAATGCTTTCAACCTCAGATGCCATGATTATGGTTTAAACAATATTTGGTTCAAGAAGATAAATCCATAGCGTGTTGACCCTGGAATGGTTATCTAGATATTAATCCATTTCTGCAATGAAGGCAGTCTGCTACAGCAGCCCTTGGTGACATGGCAGGCTACATTGGGCCATCTCAGCTTCGCACTACTGCTAATTTACAGCTTCTGTAGCGCACATTAACTTAACAAACTATCTGGTTCCTGCAAATAAAGATCTCTAAGGCAGACAAATTATCTCCCCAGGCTATGTTTCACAAAAGAGGAATGAAGGCTGGAGCAATGTCAGTTAAACATTAGCGGTATCTGACTTGTGATGACTCTGCCCCATTACAATAAGTTATTCAAATAACTATGCCATATTGGAATCTGGAGTTTCCTGGTTGGACATTGTTTCTGAATGGCTGATCAGTTTAGGTAGTGGCAGTCACGTATGTAACAGGAATAGGAAAATTCATGAAAGTTGCTGGTATACGAACAACATGACTCAATGTCCTGTACTGTACAGTTGTGCAATGTTTTCACACTGCAAATTCTTGTTTCGCATAACATAGATAAAAGGTGAGATAGACAGTTCAGCTAGTACCCATTGAATTCTTGGCTTCTCAGCTTTGAGTGTTAAATAGTGATAGTGCCACTTTTCACATCAGCTACTCACACACATCTCTGAAGGGTCCATCATATCCCCTCAATTATTCAACATTTACCTAACTCCTTTACTAATCCTGATTGAACCATTCAACCTCACCTGTAACCATTATGCAGAGAACACCCAAATCATTTAAAAAACGGATGGTCTGGAAGACCTCTTCAAATTAAAATTTGGTGACTGCCTTTGGGCCATAAACACATGGATGAGGAATACTAATCTCAAGCTAAATACTGCAACTACAAGGAATTTGACCTCCAGACAATGGCAAGAATACCAGCTACTGTGATGTGGCATAAGGAATATAACATCACTCCAACAATATTAAGAGGAGTCAGAAACCTAGGGGTAACCATGGATTCAGACCTATATTTAATACCTCATGTTAATAGCAGTAAACAGATTGCCTTTTACACAATGAAAACACAATGTTGGATCCTCCCATCTTTGGGATACCAACAGAAACTGCAAGCTATCCTCACTCGTAATCTCCAAGCTTGACTATACCAACAGCCTATACCTTGGTGCACCTGCATTCATTACACACACAATACAACCCATTTAAAATGTTGCTGCAAAACATCTCTGTCTTCACCCAAGAAAACACATAAGTCCAGCCTTGCAATTACTCCACTAGCTACCTATAACAAAAAAGGGCAATATTCAAGACATTTTGCATTGTCCACAGAGCCTCCAAAGCAAAGGACTGCCATGCCTTCAAGTTAAATTCAAGCAATAGAAACCAAACAGGATGGAACGATCTTGGCTTGCAACACTTAGCATCTTGCCACCTTACCACAAGAAGTCTGTAGGAGGCACTGCTTTCTCAGTACAAGCCGCCAAACTCACGGACTCTCTACCAGCCAGTATTCAAAGCCTTTAGGGGCATATACACTTCAGTGAAAAACATAGCTATTTCCAAGACAACTACACCACCCCACATTCCTACATTAGAGCCCATAAAGACAGTCAAAAACCCTCAGGTTCACAATTCAGCTTACAATCCACATATTGAAAACAGCCAACGAGCAACCTATATTCGATAGGCAGGTAGGTTAAGGAGGGCTAATCGATAGTTTGCCAGGGTAATATATAGTAATGTCATTTTATAAATAACATTTCTGTACCACACTTATACTAATACCATAACACTCAGTGGTCAGCGGACAACTGTAACTTAAACCTTTTACATTCACATAGGGCATCTCTGCTACTAGTGTTGTCCATTACCAGTACTACATAGTGATAAAACCAGCAATCACAAAATGAACATGCATGGATTAACTGGAGGGATCTGTCACTCACTTTGGGTCAATCGGAGGACTTAATTCTGGCCCATGAATGCAGGTCCCAAATATCTGTAAACTATGCCCACTTCTTTACATCTCACAATGACACTAAGATATGGGTTGATAGTAAAAACGCACACCACAGCAGTTCTCTCCACTTTGCTCTCGCTCTAACCATGCCAGCTCAGGCCCACAACTATACACAAAATGTCGAATTGGATAACCCAGTGGGGTAACCATCTAAGCAGGATATAATCATACAAAATACCTTAAATGGACCTGCAGGCCTGTTAAAAGCTACCAGCATAATGAAAAAAACATTAAACTGAGCAACAGTGTCTCTCACACTCCATCATCCACCACTGCTATCCCAAAACATGATAGCCGCATTGCTGTGGTCATCATGCACAACATGGTGACACTTCCCACATAGGATCACAAAACAAAGACAATATATTTTCAAGCATTCGCCACCCTATATAGGATAGCTTGGTACAAAGCTACGTAAGCACTTCAATGGCACACATAGGGACAGAAAGCGCTATACAAATGCTGTAATAAAGCACAATACTATCCAATATTTTTTATTTGTGCATCAACAAGATTTGTTTTGATCCTAGTACAATATTTATTTTCATCACACCTCAGATTTACAAAACAAAATGCGAATCATGCGTGCTTTTATAACTGCTGATATATGTTGAAATACTTGTACAGTTCATTCACAGGTATTTACATTTTTTGTGTATTACAAACAAATTGGCATTCTATATTCTTTCTTTTTGCACTCATTGAATGCAGGGCACTGGCATTATGTAATTCTGCACTCACTGTGTTTTCTGCATAATTATGAATTTGCCACATAATCCATTGTTTGCTGCATAATCTGGAGATTTTAACAAAAACAAATTGGTTTCCAGCTCAAATGGATCAAAAGTTAATAAAAAAGCTGCGACACATGATGGAGAACAGTCACGGGCACTCGCACACGTTGACTGGTCACCTTTTGGTTATTTATAGCTGTATTTGGATATTGAACTGATACTAGTGAAGTACAACCGTTGACCAGAGAGCGCAAACATGTATAAATGGCAAAATAATAAAGTAATACTATCACAAACTTGTGCTGCATTAAGCTGCGTATTTTGAATTTTCTTGTTGTGTAACTTAGTCAATCTTGCTACATACTTCGGGCCTCCTCTGATGCATAAATCCAGTGCCCCTGCCTATATCCTAGCAAGATTGCCACATAGTCCACTTTACAAGATCGTTCACTTTGCAGGCTGAGAAAGAAAAGTAAACATCCCAATGTAAAAGAATAGGCGCAATTTTTTAAAAGACATAGCCTGACATTTAAGCTCTGTCTTTAAAAGAGCAGCAAATGTTACAATTTTATTTTAAAGTTATTGCTCATTCACCTTTTGAACTCCAGTATGTTTTTCCATTACAGTTTATGCTTTCAAATGTAAATGCAGTTTGTTAGATACATTGAATTTAAACTGAGTTTGTGATAAATAATGTGCCAGCTGCCTCAGTCATTTGTGGGGGACAAAGATTAACATGGGCTGGCCCGTCCACAAATGCCCCCTGTGACAACAACCCTGTAGTGATTGTGTGTAGGAGCTAAGTGTGATCCCCAAGTGTGGTTCCACTAGGGAAAGACAACACTGGAAAGAGTATATTGTCTTTTTTCCAACACTGTCCCTCCCGTATTGATCAGTGATTGGGGGTAGAGTTTATGTCCATTGGCACCAATCAAAAATAATATCAGATTGTGAGTGGTGTGATTTCACTTTTGTTGTGCTGATTTTGGAGCAAAACAACAAAAAATCAATCTTGGGATCTGAGCTCTTCTGTTGCATCCTAAGTTTGATTTCTGAAAAGAAAGAAAATGCTTTTGATGTTTTCACCAGGAACACTTTCTTTTTAGGTACAGACGATGACCTAGTGACATACTTTACACTATGAATGTAGTCCAGAGGATGTCAACAGGTCATCCTCTCCACTTAAGGCAAGATTTACAAGAAAGTGTTGCATCAGTACTGATGCTGCACTTTTCTTGTGTTGTCCCACCCAATGACACCATGTGCACACCGTATTTACAATACGGTGCACCATGGTGGTCGTTAGAACAATAGCATCAAACCTTTTAACGCTATTGTGGTGCTTTACCACACTAGCGTAAAAAATGTTGACGTTAGTGTAGCAAAGTGCAAAGAGGCCCACTGATTTGAATGGGTGCGTCATTTTAACTCCTGCTCTGAGCAGGCATTAAAAATTACACCAAAAATGATGTAGTGAATCTTGTAGATTTCACTGCACCATTTTTGCAGGCCTCCTAACGCTGGAATACCCCCCTTGCATACATTATGCCTGACACAGGCATAATGTGGCACATGGGTCATGAAGTTGCGCAATACAGGCATCACTCCACTTTGTAAATAAGGCGCAGCAAAAATTGTCGCCTTAAGCTATATTAACGTGAAAAAAATGATGCTAATGTGGCGCAAGGAGGCTTTAGGGCCTTGTAAATCTCACCCATAATGGGTCAAGCACACCATGAGAGAGCATGCATTTTCCATCTCTCATGCTCTGTGTTTCTCTCTTGTGTACTTCTCCCCATCACTGTGATGCACGTTTTTCTTTTCCCTGACCCCACACCTCTGTGTTACTCTCTTCATGTATGCTTCTCCCCTGCTCCGTGTTAGTCTCTCCTCCTTGTGGTGCATTACCTTCTTCTCCCCACTCACCACATTTACAGTACTGTTACCTCCAGTCAGTGGTAGTTTTTTTTTTTTCACTTGTGAATTTCCACTAAAATAACATTTTTTTATTTTTTTATATCCCAGTCCAAGTGACATCAGCCATCTTGAAATGGTAAATGAAAAATTAAAGCAAATAGTGCCTATGTCATTCAGGTGTGCATACTTTCATTCTGTCTCATGCATGTGTTTATGTCATCACACATGCCTGTGCCAGTATTTGAGTCTTTTTGAAAATGTGTTTTCTTTTTGACTATGCTGCATAATGCTGGGGAAAGCCTGACCCTGTACAGCATTGCCAAAAGGCATTTGCAAAGCTAATAGGTCCCAAAGGAAACACCTATTAGCTTAGGAATTGCTTGTTTATCATCAGACTTTGACCCAGAGAATGGCAGAAAGAAGTGACAAACGGAGGAAGCAGGGATGAAAAAGAACCTGTCAGATCAAGATAGAGGAACAGATAGTGTATGTCGGTGGATAAAAGAGACCTGAGGTAGAATCTTCTGAAATAACTTTGGGCCCTGGCCTTTATAACCTCTTGTACTGAGAAAAGATTTGGTAAAAGTGGTTGCATATTGCACGCCAACTTTGACCAAATCCATTCTTATAACACTGACCTATTTATTAGGTGCTAACTACTATGATTGGCTTCAATCAAATACATGTTATCCTGCTGAGGTCAGCAGATTACCATGTCTGTGACTGATTTTAAATAAAGCATGTTTTCTGTGCATGCAGCCTGATTTCCTAAAAGGAAAACGGGAAGTGTTTAAAAAAAACTCCCTACTCCTAAAAAATGTTATTTTTAATTTTAACAAACGGCAAGGGATTCCTCAGGACCCCTTCCTAGTTTCTGAATGGGTTGCCACCTCCTTTGAAGTCTTGGTAAAGCATTAATATTTCCGTCCAGATTTTAGTCACAAGACATTAATACATACCATACAGAATCAGTGGCTCATATTTATACTCCTTTTGTGCCGAATTTGTGATCATTGTTTAATGCAAATTCAACACAAGCTTGGTTGCAAAACTGCAGAAATGCAGTTTTGCACCAAAAAGTATAGTGCCAGCTTGCATCATTTTATAAAGACAGCCGGGCGCCCTTATAATAGTATGGCGTAAGCCATCATTAAACTTGGGCTAGCGTCTTGAAAAGAGACGCTAGCCAGGTGAGGGTGACAGTAGGGAAGGAGGGGGTTTGCGTCAAAAAATGACGCTAGCCTGGTTAGAGGCAAAAAAAATGCCTCTAACCAGACTAGTGCCATTTCCTGGCGCCATCCACCATAAACATGACTCCTGTCTTAGGAAAGACAGAAGTCATGCCCACCACCCCAATGGCCAGCACAGGGGACAAGTGTCCCCTGGGCACGGACATTGCATCCTGTGCCATGCAAAAATCTAAAAAATGCTTACATGTATTTACCTGGGATGGGGTCCCCCATCCTCCAGTGTCCCTCAGATGGGGTGTTCCTGGGGCTTGGGGACGGCACCTGTGGACCCATCCCATGGTGTTTAACCATACAAATGGGTCAACAGGTCCCCTAACTCCTGGTCTGGCCCAGGCATTGCATAATGGTGCTAAGCAAGCTTAGCACCATTATTTAACCCTTCCTCCCAACCGTGCGTCAATTTAGCACGGGGATAAATATGTGTAGGAAAGTACCCTCTTTCTGGCATGTTACACCCAATTTCTGCCTGATGTCAGTGTGTTTTTGACTGTGTCACAGGGATCCTGCTAGTTAGGACCCCAGTGCTTATGGTTTCTGGCCTGCTTGTCAGAGTGTTTCACTGTTTTCTAAATTGTCACTGGTAACCAGAACTCCAGTGCTCATGCTCTCTCTGTTTCTAAATTTATCACTACAGTTTAGTGACTCCATATTTCACTCCAAATTGGCACACTGGTCCCCCCCTTATAAGTCCCTAGTATATGGTACATAGGTACCCAGGGCATTGGGGTTCCAGGGGATCCTTATGGGCTGCAGCATTTCTTTTGCCACCCATAAGGAGCCCATACAAAGACTTCTTTAGGACTGCCATTGCAGCCTGTGTGAAATAGTGCATGCACTATTTCACAGCCATAGATACTGCACCAGGTCACTTATAATTCACCTATATATCCGGTCTTCCAACCCTGAAGTCTGGGTGCTAAGTACCTGGGTGTGAGGGCACCTCTGCACTAGCAGAGGTGCCCCCATGTTGTTCAGGCCCATTTTCCCAGACTTCATTAGTGCGGGGATGCCATTTTACATGTGCACTACATATAGGTCAATACCTATTTGTGGCTTCACAATGGAAACTCTGAATATGGTCTTGTAAGGTGTAGGAAGTTGGCTCTGTATGCACTATTTCAAAGTAAGGAATAGTATGGACAGAGTCCAAGGGTTCCCCTTAGAGGTAAGATAGTGGCAAAAAGAGATAATACTAATGCTCTATTTTGTGGTAGTGTGGTCGAGCAGTAGGCTTATCAAAGGAGTAGTGTTAAGCATTTGTTGTACATACACACAGGCAATAAATGAGGAACACACACTCAGAGACAATTCCAAGCCAATAGGTTTTTGTTATAGAAAAATATCTTTTCTTAGTTTATTTTAAGAACCACAGGTTCAAATTCTACATGTAATATCTCATTTGAAAGGTATTGCAGGTAAGTACTTTAGGAACTTTGAATAATCACAATAGCATATATACTTTTTACATAAAACACATATAGCTATTTTAAAAGTGGACACAGTGCAATTTTCACAGTTCCTGGGGGAGGTAAAGTAATGTTAGTTCTTGCAGGTAAGTAAACCACCTACGGGGTTCAAATTGGGGTCCAAGGTAGCCCACCGTTGGGGGTTCAGAGCAACCCCAAAGTCACCACACCAGCAGCTCAGGGCTGGTCAGGTGCAGAGTTCAAAGTGGTGCCCAAAACACATAGGGCCTGATTCCGACCCCGACGGTCAAGGACAGCCGGGGCCGGTGTCGGCGGGAGCACCGCCAACAGGCTGGCGGTGCTCCCCAGGGTATTCTGACCGCGGCGGTTCAGCCGCGGCCAGAAAGGGAAAACCGGCGGTCTCCCGCCGGTTTTCCGCTGCCCTGTAGAATCCTCCATGGCGGCGCAGCTTGATTCTGACCCCCATACCGCCATCCTGTTCCTGGCGGCTTCGGCCGCCAGGAACAGGATGGCGGTATGGGGTGTCGTGGGGCCCCTGGGGGCCCTGCAGTGCCCATGCCAATGGCATGGGCACTGCAGGGGCCCCCATAAGAGGGCCCCACCCTGAATTTCAGTGTCTGCTTAGCAGACACTGAAATTCGCGACGGGTGCTACTGCACCCGTCGCACATCCTCCACTCCGCCGGCTCCATTCGGAGCCGGCATCCTCATGGAGGGGTGTTTCCCACTGGGCTGGCGGGCGGCCTTTTGGCGGTCGCCCGCCAGCCCAGTGGGAAACCCAGAATACCCGCGGCGGTCTTTTGACCGCGCAGCGGTATTCTGGCGGTTCCCTCCAGGCGGGCGGCTCCCGCCGCCCGCCGGGGTCAGAATGACCCCCATAGGCTTCAATGGAGAAGGGGGTGCCCCGGTTCCAGTCTGCCAGCAGGTAAGTACCCACGTCTTCGGAGGGCAGACCAGGGGGGTTTTGTAGGGCACCGGGGGGGACACAAGTCAGCACAGAAAGTACACCCTCAGCGGCACTGGGGCGGCCGGGTGCAGTGTGCAAACACGCGTCGGGTTTTCAATAGGTTTCAATGGGAGACCAAAGGGTCTCTTCAGCGATGCAGGCAGGCAAGGGGGGGGCTCCTCGGGGTAGCCACCACCTGGGCAAGGGAGAGGGCCTCCTGGGGGTCACTCCTGTACTGGAGTTCTGATCCTTCAGGTCCTGGGGGCTGCGGGTGCAGGGTCTTTTCTAGGCGTCGGGATCTTAGAGTCAGGCAGTCGCGGTCAGGGGGAGCCTCGGGATTCCCTTTGCAGGCGTCGCTGTGGGGGCTCAGGGGGGACAACTTTGGTTACTCACAGTCTCGGAGTCGCCGGGGTGTCCTCCCTGTAGCGTTGTTTCTCCACCAGTCGAGTCGGGGTCGCAGGGTACAGTGTTGCAAGTCTCACGCTTCTTGCGGGGATTGCAGGGGTCTTTAAATCTGCTCCTCTGGAAACAAAGTTGCAGTCTTTGTTGAACAGGGCCGCTGTTCTCGGGAGTTTCCTGGTCTTTTGGAAGCAGGGCAGTCCTCTGAGGATTCAGAGGTCGCTGGTGCTGGGGAAAGCGTCGCTGCAGCAGTTTTCTTCTGAAGGAGGGAGACAGGCCGGTAGGGCTGGGGCCAAAGCAGTTGGTGTCTCCGTCTTCTCTGCAGGGTTTTTTCAGCTCAGCAGTCCTCTTCTTCGTAAGTTGCAGGAATCTGATTTCCTAGGTTCAGGGAAGCCCCTAAATACAGAATTTAGGGGTGTGTTTAGGTCAGGGAGGGCAGTAGCCAATGGCTACTAGCCCTGAGGGTGGCTACACCCTCTTTGTGCCTCCTCCCAAGGGGAGGGGGTCACATTCCTATCCCTATTGGGGGGATCCTCCATCTGCAAGATGGAGGATTCCTAAAAGTCAGAGTCACTTCAGCTCAGGTTGCTTTAGGGGCTGTCCTGACTGGCCAGTGACTCCTCCTTGTTTTTCTCATTATCTCCTCCGGCCTTGCCGCCAAAAGTGGGGCCGTGGCCGGAGGGGGCGGGCAACTCCACTAGCTGGAATGCCCTGTGGCGCTGGAACAAAGGGGGTGAGCCTTTGAGGCTCACCGCCAGGTGTTACAGCTCCTGCAAGGGGGAGGTGATAGCACCTCCACCCAGTGCAGGCTTTGTTACTAGCCACAGAGTGACAAAGGCACTCTCCCCATGTGGCCAGCAACATGTCTCGAGTGTGGCAGGCTGCTAAAACCAGTCAGCCTACACAGGTAGTTGGTTAAGGTTTCAGGGGGCACCTCTAAGGTGCCCTCTGGGGTGTATTTCACAATAAAATGTACACTGGCATCAGTGTGCATTTATTGTGCTGAGAAGTTTGATACCAAACTTCCCAGTTTTCAGTGTAGCCATTATGGTGCTGTGGAGTTCGTGTTTGACAGACTCCCAGACCATATACTCTTATGGCTACCCTGCACTTACAATGTCTAAGGTTTGGCTTAGACACTGTAGGGGCACAGTGCTCATGCACTGGTGCCCTCACCCATGGTATAATGCACCCTGCCTTAGGGCTGTAAGGCCTGCTAGAGGGGTGACTTATCTATACTGCATAGGCAGTGTGGGGTTGGCATGGCACCCTGAGGGGAGTGCCATGTCGACTTACTGGTTTTGTCCTCACCAGCACACACAAGCTGGCAAGCAGTGTGTTTGTGCTGAGTGAGGGATCCCCAGGGTGGCATAAGATATGCTGCAGCCCTTAGAGACCTTCCCTGGCATCAGGGCCCTTGGTACCAGGGGTACCAGTTACAAGGGACTTACCTGGATGCCAGGGTGTGCCAATTGTGTGAACAAAAGTACAGGTTAGGGAAAGAACACTGGTGCTGGGGCCTGGTTAGCAGGCCTCAGCACTTTCAAATCAAAACATAGCATCAGCAAAGGCAAAAAGTCAGGGGGTAACCATGTCAAGGAGGCATTTCCTTACATAAGGTGCCTAACAAATGGGAATTGTACCCCAATACTGATTCCAGTATTGGTTTTACAATCCCATCCACTTTGGGGGGGCTCCACCATGGACCCCCAATACTGCCAAACCAGCCTTTTGAGGTTTTCACTGCAGCCCCAGCTGCTGCCACATCACAGACAGGAGCACCTCAATCCCAGGAAGGCAGAACAATCCATTTCCTTTAGGAGATGGGTGTTACACCCTCTACCTTGGAAATAAGAAATAGCTGTTACAGGTGAGTCCATATTTACATGTTTACGTTAGACACGTCTAACGTCAAAATATAGGAGTTTGCAACATTTTTTGGATGAGTGTACCTACCTTGTGTCAATGAGATGCAAAGTAGGAGTTCCCATCCAAAAAATGGTGCTATCCCCGTAGCCCCATATTTATCCCCCCATGCTAAAATGACGCACGGGTGGGAGGGGGAGTTAAATAATGGAGCTAAGTTTGCTTAGCACGATTATGTTCTGACCAGGCGTTAGGGGACCCGTGGACCCAATTCCATGGTTAAACACCATGGAATGGGTCAAGAGGTGCCCTCCACAAGACCCAGGAACACCCGTGCCCCCATCAGAGGGACACTGGAGGATGGGGAACCCCATCCCAGGTAAGTCCAGGTAAGTATTTTGTACATTTTTTTTTGCCATCGGGGGCCCTGACTTGGGGCCCCCTGCATGGGACAGGGTGCAATGACCATGTCCAGGGAACACTTGTCCCCTCTGCTGGCCATTGGGTGGTGGGCATGACTTCTGTCTTTCCTAAGACAAGAGTCATGTTTTTGGTGGTTGTGCACCAGGAAATGGCGCTAGTCTGATTAGTGGCATATTTTTTGCCTCTAACCAAGCTAGCGTAATTTTTGGACGCACAACCCCCTCCTTCCCTACTGTCACTCCCACCCGGCTAGCGTCTTTTTTCAAGTCACTAGCTCAGGTTTAGCACTGGCTTGCGCCATACTATTAATACAGCGCCTGGCTGCTGCTGTAAAATGACCCAAGCTGCCACTATACTTTTTGGTGCAAAACTGCGTTCCCGCAGTTTTACACCAAAAAGTCTGAATTTGGTCCAGTATTTGGAAGGAACACCCTTAACACGCCTCTTCCAAACGCCGATTTGGTATGGTTTCCTAAACCCCTTTACCCAGTCAGAATAATTTTCTGGAATCTAGGGTGTATTTGAAAAAAAGGGTTTTAGCTACAAAGTATGAACAGAGTGTGACATATTGTCACTTGACAAGAATTAATTTCCACTCTTTCACTACAGGCTATATTTCAGGAAGTGCTATTGATCTTCAGCTTTTGAGTTAAAGGGCGCACCCGGAGGTGCAAATATTCAATTTCCTGCTTATGACAAAATGACAGTTCTTATACTAAAAATGTTCTCCAGCACAAAAGACTATTTGTTCCATATTTTTGCTTAGTGCAAAATGTGACAGCATATGGCATTTAGTCATTAACTCGCTGCTGTGACTTCATTTAGAGCTGGTCCGCAGGCTGTGGTTGCTAATCCACACGCTCACTGAGTACTCATGCCAGTTGGACAGTTCCCTGCATTAACACTATATTTAATTAGAACATGAAAAATACCCTTTGCCAAATGTTGATGCGATTCTTCAGCTTCTTGGCTAGCAGCCATCTCACTCGAAATAACGCAAAAACTTTACAAGTTTATAACAATGAGGAGGCAAGCTACCACACAAGACCATGCAGGGAAAAATCATGCACGTCACTCATCACTACTGACCTGTAAATCATAGGCTGACAATGCGTTATCTTCGCTGTCTCAGTACCAGTGGCGTTGTTAGAGAGGGGCCAGGTGGCGCTGGTGACCTAGCTTCAATCCTCCTGACCCAGCCTTGTGCCCCTCCAGGCTTGGCTGTAAATTATGCAGCAAACGTTTGGTAAAACATTCTAAACATTATTTCAGATTAAAAAGAAGTTATTTATTGAATGCCCGTGCTTCAACTCAGTGCATTACATTATATCAAGGCATTGACATGTTAAAAACCATGGTCTAGAACAGTGATTCCCAACCTTTTGACTTCTGTGGACCCCACATTACCAGTACTGGAGCCCGGGACCCCCACTGAATCTTTATTGGAATCCGGGGACCCCCCACTGAGTGATTACTGAAAGCTGGGGACCTAATCTGTTAATATTATTTATTTTTCTAAGCTGTCGCTGACCCCATGAAGAGGCTTTGCGGATCCCCAGGTGTCCCCGGACCACAGGTTGGGAACCACTGGTCTAGAAACATGACATTTTCTCTACCCAGTGGCGTAAGGAAATTTGAGGGCCGCCCCTTGCAAACTACATGAATGGCAGCCCCTGAGCACGGCCGGCTTTAGCGGTGGTGGCACCTGGTGCGACAGTCTTTTTGTGCCCCGCTCCCAATTACCTACTTCACCACGAGTTCCCTCACTACAACTCTCCAACAGTTACAGTGCCCCTCAACTCTCCATAGCACTTCTAACATACATTTCTTTTTTGAATGCGCTACTCAAAGTTCACTCACTGTTTTGTGATCATGCATGGTACACGTTCTTTCAAGAAGGCACGTTATCCCGCTGTGTTACTTTGAAGAGTAAAAAGTGCCACTAGACAAAATTCGGATCTCTCACCAGCAGTAGCATTAATCGCCAGTGTTATCTTGGCATGTTTATTGTTGCCTTAAAACTGCTGGATGCACAAGCAAGTTCAGTGCTTCTAAACCCATGAGTTATTTGAACACAGCGCCTGCACCAAAGTCAGTTCACTGGTCGCATCGACCTAAAGCCGAACCTGCCCCCATACTTCAGACCCGGTCAGGATCCATCAGGCCCGGTGCCTGTGCACAGTGCCGGGGGCCCACTGGAGCACAGGGTCCCCAGAACAGCGGGAGATGTGGGGGCTAATGTTAGGCAACTGTCTCCACCTTCACTATCCTGACAACACTGCCATGAAAGAACGTAGAGAAGTCAGTTTGTCTTGCGCACTGTATACATTGCCAATATTGTTGTACTATGTGGAGCAACATCATTGTCTAGTAAGCCACCGGCAAGTAAGACACACATCTGGAACTGAATTTATTAAGGTAGCTGTAGCGTTTCCCCAGTCTAGGTACCCGCCAATTAATAAGCGACCCACAGAGGTATGTGACCTCAAACTCAGCATTCTAAATCTGCATTCACTTCACCACATTCAAACACATACTTCACAGCTTCACAGAGTCCTTCAGGAGCCAAAAGTGTTCCATCATACATACTTGCACGCCACTACAGTGGTCTTAGATTGTACAATCAATTAAAATGATGCACAATGAAATAAAGTATTTTTCCTAGGTTCATAAGTTGTACATTACCATTTTGCAGGTCTCTGATTTTGTGAAGTGACCTTTATACTAACTGGTTGCACTGCAAAATCACTATTTGTGGGGGTGCAGAATGGCCTGTCAAATTAACACCAATTAGGCGGTCACAATTTGTGATTCCCTGGGACTCATGTAATAGAAGTATTGGGATCTGCAATGGATAGTAGACCGCCATCCTTGTGTTTGCAACAAAAATACATTTTTTAAGAAGTCCATATTTCTTAAAGGAACCAGTGCTGTTCACTGTCGGATCACAGAATGTTCAAGCACCATAGCTCTCTTCAGAAAAGCTGCCAGAAACTGGCACCGTAGGAAACTTAGCTGGTTCACGACAGCACACCAAGAGTCACCTACAGACAACTGGAACGAAAATGGAGAAACAGCAAAACAACTGCAGGCCACACAGCCTACAAAGATGCAGTCACCGCACATCATCAGCACATCGTAGCCTCCAAGAAGGCTGTCATTCAAGAAGCACCAACGTGCACAACAGCAAGGATCTATTCACCATAGTCAAGGAATTCATGAACCCCAGAACGGACACCTCAGACATCCCCTCCTGTCAAGACCTTTGTGACAACCTTGCCACCTTTTTCCACTGGAAAATCCAGGACACATACGAAGGATTTGAGAATGAAAGCCTTACCCCACCGCCCACCAGCACCACCTCAGACCCCATGTTGCAGTCAACTCTGAGCTATTGGACCCCTATCCCCACAGAAGACACCCGGAAACTCATGAGCTCAATCCATTCAGGGGCACCCTCAGACCTGTGCCCACATCACATCTTCAACCTGGCCAAAGCCACTATCGCCCTGAGCTATGCCGTACTATCAACCACTCAATCAAAACTACCACCTTCCCATCCAACTGGAAGCACACAAAGATCACCCTGCTCCTAAAGGAACCCTCTGCCGACCCAAGGGAGATGAAGAATTACAGACCCATTTCTCTGCTTCCTTTCCCAGCCAAGGTAACAGAAAAGGCCATCAACATGAAACTAATGGAGATCCTTGAGGCAAACCGCATCCTAGAACCCTCCCAGTCTGGATTCAGGCGCAACCATAGCACCTAAACGTCTCTCCTCGCAGCCACCGATAACATCCGCGCCATACTGGACCACAAAGACATGGCTGCCTCATCCTCCTCAACCTCTCCCCCACTTTTGACACAGTCTCCCACTTCACCCTATGCACCAGACTGGAATGAATCCGATCCTTCCTCACCAGAAAAACCCAGAGTGTCAGACTCCCGCTGTTCACTTTGGCACCCAAAGAAACCTGCTGTGGAGTATCCCAGGCCTTCTCACTAAGGGGCAGATTTATAGAAAGTGGTGCTGCACTGAGTGCAGCGCCAGTTTCCCTGCGCACCTTAGCACCCCCGTACCGTCACCATGTGTGCACTGCATTTAAAATACGGCACACCATGGCGCACGGTAGGGGGCAATATCGTCATTTCACATGATGGTATTGATGTACTCTGCAGGAGTAGCTCCAAAATATTTGCGCTACTCCTGCAGAGTCCATAGGGCTCAATTCTAAAGAACTGAAGACCTCTTTTAACGACTGCTCTTGAGCAGGAGTTAAAAGTGCTGTAAAAAAGGGCACAAGGAAATCTCATAGATTTCCTTATGCCATTTTTCTGGCTCCCCTAATGGGGGAACGCCCCCTTTGCAAACATTATGCCTGGCACAGGCATAATGTACTGCAAAGGGTTACAGAGTGGCGCAATGCATGCATTGCGCCACTCTGTAAATATGGTGCATGGATTTTGGCCTCATTGGGCCGCATTAACATCAAACTAAATGACGTGGGACCTATAAATATGCCCCTCTGTCTAGCCCTCTTCAACATCTTCTTGGCTCCCCTCACTAAAATTGTCTGACAGAATGGCCTAAAAATCATCTCCTATGCTAACGGTACTCAACTGATCCTCTCCCTGACCGACGACCTATCAACAGCCAAGAGCAATTTTCACAATGGAATGAGAGCAGTCATAGCTTGGATGAAAGCCAGCTGCCTTATACTCAACTCGGACAAGGCAGAAATCCTCGTATTGGGCTCCACCCCCTCCGCCTGGGAAGACTCCTGGTGGCTAACCACCCTAGGGAAGGCCTCCACGACCATGCACACAACCTGGGCATCATCCTAGACTCCACGCTATCTATGACCCGTCAATTCAATTCCATCTCATTGTCATGCTTCCACACTCTCCATCTCCTTCGGAAGGTCCTCAAGTGGATCCCCATCGGGACAAGAAGGAGGGTCACACACGCACTTGTCAGCAGCAAACTGGCAATGCACTCTATGCCGGCATCACAAAGAAGCTACAATCAAGACTACAGAGAATCCTGAACACAGAAGCCATACTCATCCTGGCCATCCCCTGCCACAGCCACATCTCTGCCCACCTCAGAGACCTCCATTGGTTCCCTGTCAACCAACGTATCACCTTTAAGCTACTGACACACACCTACAAGGCACTGCACAACATGGGACTGGCCTACCTCAACCACGTTCTACAGCCCTGCCAGACAACTCAGATCCACCCAGCTCACCCTCGCCTCCATCCCCAGAATCAGGAAGAGCACAGCTGGAGGCAGATCCTTATCTTACCTCACAGCTCAATCCTGGAACATCCTCCCACTCATTCTCACACAGGCCCACTTGCTGAAGCAATTCAGGAAGAATTTGAAGACGTGGCTTTTCGGATTGACAGCACACCCACAACACCACCTTGGGACCCCACGGGTGATAAGCTGCTCTCTACAAGTATTTGATTGATTGATTAGTTTAAAGAAATAAAAGAAACAGTTTGAGAAAACATCAGGGGGAGACTCTTGCTGAGGTTGGCAACACCATTTCCAAAGGAGAAGTTGTTCCAAGGTGACTCTTCCCCTTTGAAAATAAGTTATCATCTCTTTTAAGGTGTCAGTAGCAGTTTAGTGGTTTGCAACTGCATTTCCAAACGATTGACACATTGCATACCAAATCACAGTTTGGAAGGAACACCTCTTACAAAATTGCAACTCAGTATTGGTCATAAAACATATTTGATCAGTCAGAAATACTTTGCATATTCGCAAAATGAGCTTTATACATTAGAAAAATGCATTTTATAGTCACAAGTCCAGTGATTTTGTGAACTGCAGTGATTGCGATCACATTATCCTTTCGTACCCCTATCCTATAGTTTTGTGGTTAATTATTTCAAAACCTAAATTAGTACGCTATATTCAATAAGTACAAGTATTGCATGTTAATTCAATCTGATTCTTTAGATTACAGAAGGAAAGTCCATATCACTGCCGTCTCCTTACTTAACAAACAATAAAGAGGCAGAGGGTCAGCATTTCAATGACAGTAATTACATTGATTAACTATACAAAAAGTACTTCCCATTGGTCTTCACTGAGGCACAAGCCAATTTCAGAAAAACACCTTTTTACAACTTAAATTTGTCCTGCTTCCTGTGTTTTTTGTCTTTTAAAACTGCAGTAAAAAAAGAAAGAGTTGATGCCTCGGATGCTGGACTTGGCTCTATTTTGTCTCTCTGGTGTAGCTAGAAGTAGGGCCAAGCCGGAGTCAGACATTCGACCCAAGCCAGTCTTGAACCATTTCTTTAGTTTCCCACCTCCATGAATACAGGATTTTGAACATTATGATGCATATACTCCAGATGGCCAGAGCTACCTTTTTCAAAGACATACGCTAGCCTTTCATCATATGTAAGATTTTGGACTAATACTTGAAGACACTGGGGCCTATTCATAAACTGCATTATGTGGTATGTTTAGTAGTACTACAATAGTTCTACTAATTTGCTGTAAAATCCTATTCACATACCTTCATGCGGAGGTCTATGCATTCAACTCTCCTCTCTTGTCTTTTATTTGTACAGATCTCTGCCCTGACTGCAGAGAGCTTTAAATCCGTAAGTATATGTTTCATTAGTATATGTATGAGGGACCTAGGGGAGTGACTGAAAAATGGGGAATATTTATTACCTAAATTAAGAGGTTAAGGGAGATGTAAGAAGGGCTTAAAGGACGTACACCCACCCATAAAAGAGTAAGGCACTGCTGTTCACAAACTGCACTTCTGTATCCCCTTCTGCCAAATACAATCCACAACATCAGTCACTGTACTCCATTTCAGAGCAGGAGTAAGTTCAGCACCACATATTGCCCAGTAGAGGGACTGCAACACCTTCCCATAGAAAATATTAGAGGTAGGAACCTACAATTAAACCAGACAGAAAATAATGTAAAATGTAGTTTAATTATCTGAACTATTTGAAAATATACATGCAGTAAATGTAATGTTTAATGTCAAAGTCTAAATAGGACACAATAGATAATATTTTAAAATATTTATTAACATTTTTTTAAAATTTATCATAACATTATTTTTTTATAAAACATGACATGTCTTCTAATTAATTCTGTACATCACTTTAAAATGTTTACATACATAGCAGAATTTTTTTTTTTTTACTTAGGTGGGGTTTAGTTTCTTAATTTAAACTTCAGTTAAAAAAAAAAATTATATACCACAAATACTGTTTAATTCAAAATTAAGTTATTTATACTGTAAGATTGTTATATTTTTATATATTTAAAACAAATATATAAAATTAACAATAATATTTAACATAATGTTATGTTTCACATTTTTCAAAAAATGTAATACAGTGTTGCACTTTCAACTTCACCTCGTATATGAATTTTTTTAGGATTCCTGCCACTATTTCTAGTGAGGAAGAAATGTAAGTCTTCACTTTGAGTAATTATACAACTGTAAATGGTGAATATTCAAAAGTAGTCAAAAAAGTATAATAAATCTACATGTGTAGACCCCTACGAGATCATGTAAAAGTCTGCAAAAGTTTTTGAATATGGTAATTATACAAATATTTTCAAAAAACTTAATTAGAAATAATTTTAAAAGATCTGTGGAAATACTTTCTTGGTAGTATACAGATATATGTAATATATATATATATATATATATATATATATATATATATATATATATATATATATATATATATATATATACACACACATATTACCTAGTGTTGGTCGGACCTAATTTCCATAGGAAAAGCGTTTTTTGCCTTGCCTATATCTTTGGTGGCGGTTGATGAATCTTCACAAAAGTTTTCCCAAAAATTTGACCTTCACTTCGGCTGCTGTCTAAAAAGTTTCAGGGTGATCCGTCAAGCGTGGGCTGAAAAAAAGGGGGGGTGTCGCAAAACGCGCTTTCCCCATGTTAATTTTTCCTGTTTCCTTTTTGCACCTTGCACATTATCCCCTTCTGTGCCAAGGACGTAATGGTTACGCCCCACGGAACAGTGCTCCTGTGCCAAGGACGTAACCATTACGTCCTCGGCACGGAGCCCGGAGGGAGCGCTAGCGTTCCCTCCATGGGGTTCCCCCACACCCCCAAGTCGGGGATGGAAGGGGAAGGCCTTCCCCTTCCACCCCCACCCCGCCGTAATGACGTCAGCGCGCTGACATCATTACCCACTGCTGGTCGCATTGGAAGCCATTTGCTTCCAGTGCGAGTACGGAGAAACAGGTAAGTTTCTCCTCCGACGGGTGGGGGGTTTGGGCCAAAGAGGCACCGGGGGAAAGGAAAGGCTTTTCCATTCCCTCGGTGTCTCTTTGAGCATTCCTGCTGCCCGATCGCATTGCGATCGGGCAGTAGGAATGGCCACTAGACGCCAGGGATTATTTCTTTTTTTCTTTGTGAAATGTGTAAGTGTTTGGGAGCGGCCCCTTGGGCAAGGGTCGCTCCCGTTTGGGGGCATGTTTATGTTGGCCATTTCTGCCCCCTTGGGGGCAGATAAGCCTAATATTTTTAGGCCGATCTGCCCCCAAGGGGGGCAGAAGCCACTAGACGCCAGGGATTCATTTTATTTGTATATGTTTTAAATTGTTAGGGGTGGGGGAGCGGCCCCTTGGGCAAGGGTCGCTCCCTTTTGGGGGCATGTTTATTGTGGCCATTTCTGCCCCCCTTGGGGGCAGATCGGCCTATTATTTTTAGGCCGATCTGCCCCCAAGGGGGGCAGAATCCACTAGATGCCAGGGATTTTTTTTTTTTTTTTTTTTAGAAAATGTTTACACGTTGGGGAGCGACCCCTTGGGCAAGGGTCGCTCCCATTTGGGAGAATGTTTGAATGGCCATTTCTGCCCCCCTTGGGGGCAGATCGGCCTAATATTTTTAGGCCGATTTGCCCAAGCCACTAGACGCCAGGGATTTATTTTATTTGTTTATGTTTTAAATTGTTGGCGTTAGTTGTTAACGTTAGGGAGTGGCCCCTGGGCAAGGGTCGCTCCCTTTTGGGGGCATGTTTATTGTGGCCAAGGGGGGCATTGAACTGTTGGCCATTTCTGCCCCCCTTGTGGGCAGATGGGCCTATTTTTTTTAGGCCCATGCCACTTAGACACCAGGGACAGTGTGTATGTGTGTGTGTGTTAGTGGAGGAGGGTGGCCCCTTAGGCAAGGGTCGCCCCCCTTTGGTGCCACGTGTACCAAGGCCATTTCTGCCCCCCTTGGGGACAGATCAGCCTATTATTTTTAGGCTGATCTGCCCCCAAGGGGGGCAGAAAACACTAGAACACCAGGGATTTTTTTAAATATGTTTATTGATGTGGGGGGCGTCCCCTTGGGCAAGGGGCGCCCCCCCCCAAGGGGGAATTGAATTGTTGGCTATTTCTGCCCCCCTTGGGGGCAGATGGGCCTATTTTTGTCAGGCCCATCTGCCCCTAAGGGGGGCAGAAGCCACGTAGGCACCAGGGATAGTGTGTGTGTGTGGTTTGTTTTTTGTTTGGGGGTGGGCCCTTGGGCAATGGTCACTCCCACTGGGGACACACTACTAAAGGTGTTTTCTGCCCCTATGGCAGAATCCACGTAGGCACCAATTTCTAAATGCTTGATGGTAGGATGTTTGTCAACGAAGTATTTGCATTTGTGATAATTTTTTTCCTCCTTTTTGTTCTAGTTAAAGCTTTTGCTTTCTTTGCTGTGGCTGCTTGCGGTTTTGGTGGTGGTTGACCTGCGGTTTACATAGTTGCATGTTTTAGGTAAGTAAAAACAATTTACTCCAAAAGGAGTATTGTTGCCATGCATGAATGACATGTTTGTAGGTGGTGTACTAAATGCAGGTTTGTGTGAAATTGTCCTTAGATTTGTGCACAATGATATTTGTGTTGTCTTATTTCTAATTTGCTTTTCTTTCTTTCTTTTTAGTGGGATATTATTGGTGATTGCTGTGTCTGTGCAGAGTAGCTGCTGGTGATTCAACCTTTTTCCGGCAAGTGAGCGGTATAGTTTTTGAGTTTATAACTATTACTAATAAAGCTACACTTTATTACTTATCTTACACAGTGCTGGTTGTTGGTGGTGCACTTGTCCAGTTAATTTTCGCAGAAAAGATCATGGCTAGCCGCAGGAGGACCACTCAGCAGGTGGTTGGTATGCTTTTTGACTCATTGTCTGATCATGATTATGAGACGGACTCTGCATCTGAGGCAGAGGAGGAAGTGAGGGATTCTGGAAGTGAAGTTTCTGCCGGAGAGGAATCTTCTGATGAGGAAGCCACACTCAGTGCAGATGAAGGGCCTGTTTCAGAGGAGGACACTGATGTGCCATTAGTGCAGCAACCTGGGGCTGAAAGGTTTCCCGTTAGAAGACCTGAACTCTGGGTTTCCCCAAACATGAAGCAGCCAGAGTTGCCTGCCTTTACTGGTCTCCCGGGGTGTAGAGTCAATACTAAGAACTTTTTGCCTCTCTATTTCTTTGAGTTATTTGTGGATGATGTGTTATTGGAAGAGATTGTTGAGCAGACTAATTTGTATGCGAAGCAGTATTTGAGGGACAGCGCTGCTAGACTTAGGCCGCACTCTAGTGCTGCCCAGTGGATTCCCACAAATTTGGAGGAGATGAAAAGTTTTTTAGGTTTGACTCTTTTGATGGGGTTGATAAGGAAGCCGTCACTGGCTTCTTATTGGTCTACTAGTCCCTTGATGGCAACAGCTATATTTCCTGCAACAATGAGTCGTAATCGGTATTTGCTTCTTCTTAGGATGCTGCACTTAATGGACAATGCATTAGCCTTGCCACGAGATCACCCTGATTCTGACTGTCTTTTTAAGATTAGGCCTGTCCTTGATCATTTTGTAGATCGGTTTTCAGAGGTCTATGTACCAGGCAAAGAAATAGCTGTGGACAAGTCTTTGGTCCTCTTCAAGGGTCGTTTGGTTTTTAGGCAGTACATTCCTAGCAAGAGGGCACGATGTGGAATTAAATTGTATATGCTGTCTGAAAGTAGTGCAGGATATGTGTATAATTTCCATGTCTACACTGGTAGGGATTCCCGTATTGACCCCCCTGGTTGTCCTCCCACCTTTGGAGTTACTGAGAAAATTGTGTGGGAACTTGGTAGACGACTGTTCAACAAAGGTCACCATATGTATGTAGATAACTTTTACACTGGAGTGCAGTTGTTCAAGGAATTGTTTAGAGTGGACACTGTTGCTTGTGGCACAATTCGTTGTAACCGGAAAGTCTTTCCAAGGGAGCTTGTCTGTAAAAAACTTGAGAGGGGACAGTGCAGTGCCTTGCAGAATGATGAGCTGCTAGCTTTGATGTTTTCAGACAGGAGGGATGTCTACATGCTAAGTACCATCCATGATGAGAGTACTTCCCCCGTGACTGTTTTGGGCTAGGTTGCTGAAGTGCGCAAACCTGTGTGCATTTTAGATTATAATAAGCATATGGGAGGTGTAGATAGAGTTGATCAGAGGTTGGAACCTTATACTGCTATTCGTAAGTCTTACGTTTGGTATAATTAGTTAGCAATTCACCTCTTCCACTTAGCAACTTTTAAGGCTTTTATTGTGTTTAAGGATAGGTCTCCAGAGTCAAAGATGACATTTGTGAAATTTCAGGAGTCAGTGATAGAGAGCCTTATTGTGGTGGAACAGGCCAGAGTTCCTAGAGAAGCAGTGGTGGAGGATGTGGCTAGATTGAAAGATCGCCACTTTGCTGAGCACATTCCTCCCACACCCAAAAAAGACTTTCCAGCTAAGAAATGTAGAGTGTGTTTTCGAATAGGTATCCGGAGGGAGACTCAATGGTACTGCCCAGATTGTCCTTCAAAGCCTGGGCTGTGTGTGGGTGGTTGTTTTAAGAATTACCACACCCAGAAGAATTGCTGGGAACAACCATGAGTGTAAACTTATGTCTGTTTTGTATTTTCATGTGTTCAGTTTCATGGTTAGCATTTCTGTCATGTACTTAGTTAGAGCTTTTTTGTTTGTAGTTTTGTAATTATTTCTAATTAGTTAGGGTTTCTTTGTTTAAAAAAAAAAAAAAATGCCATTGTGTGTGGAGTGGGACTTGGCTGAGGGTGTACCTAGTGTACATATTGACTTGCTGTTGGCTACTGCAACACACTGCCAGCCAAACACCAGTCCACACAATCCCATCAGCTGGTGTGATTGTTGTATCAGGCATGTGGGCGTATGTAAGTGATGGGCCCTGGAGTGGCGCTGTATTTCGATGCGAGTGTTGTAATATGCTGGGCCCGTGGCTGGCGGCGTAAATGGTCTTGTGCGTGTCATGTATGAAAGGTGTGTGAATGGACAGTAAAGCGGTTGGTGACTTGCCGTGGCTTTACAGCTCACGAGCTGTGAGTCATTGGTTCAGTTTTGGTCCATTCAGTCATTAACAGTGCATTTCATTTTTGTGAAATCTCTTGTTAATAAAATTTGATCACTGAACCATCACTCACCCTCGTGCCAAATCCAACCAGTATGTGTGGTACAAATGACAAAACCTGCTCCGCTGTAATCAGGCGTCGCAGCACACCTGTGACACGCTAGGTGCCTCGGGTGGGACCCCGATGATGAAGCATGCCACCAACTTGGTTGGTGGGTGAGGGGTCTTTTTCACACAACCTAAGTGCGTTTCTTTTCACAATTTTAGTGTTTGGCACATCACAGACGTATGTGGACACATCAAAATGATATATTACAAAACTACCTGTGTTTGGGGGGGAGGGGGCACCTATGTTTTTGGTCCTGGATGCGTCCTTAATCTAGGGAAACCTACCAAACCCAGACATTTTTTAAAACTAGACACCCCAAGGAGTCCAGAGAGGTGTGGCTTGCGTGTATCCCCCAACATTTTCTTACCTAGACTCCTCTGCAAACCTCAAAATTTGCTTCAAAAAGCATATTTTCCTGACTTTCGTTTGTTATGATCACCGCTCCAGCACAAAATTCCTACTCCCCAGCGTTCCCCTCAGTCTCCCATGTAAAATGACACCTCACTTGTGTGGGTCCCCAAAGCAGAGTCAGCCTAAAGATGTATAAAATAAGAATATGTCCTTATCAACTCGCTGTGCTATCCCCTTTATCTCTACAAGTTTTTGGCCTTATTCTGTTGCAGGCACCTGGCCCACCCACACAAGTGAGGTATCATTTTCATTGGGAGACTTGGGGGAAAGCTGGGTGGAAGGAAATTTGTGGCTCCTCTCAGATTCCAGAACTTTCTGTCACCGAAATGTGGGGAAAATGTGTTTTTTTAGCCAAATTTTGAGGTTTGCAAAGAATTCTGGGTACCAGAACCTGGTCAGAGCCCCACAAGTCACCCCATCTTGGATTCCCCTAGGTCTCTAGTTTTAAAAAATGCACAGGTTTGTTAGGTTTCCTTGGGTGCCGTCTGAGCTAGAGGCCAAAATCTACAGGTAGGCACTTTGCAAAAAACACCTCTGTTTTCTGTCAAAAAATGGGATGTGTCCACGTTGTGTTTTGGGGCATTTCCTGTTGCGGGCGCTCGGCCTACCCACACAAGTGAGGTATAGTTTTTATCAGAAGACTTGAGGGAACGCTGGGTGGAAGGAAATTTGTGACTCCTCTCAGATTCCAGAACTTTCCGTCACCGAAATGTGAGGAAAATGTGTATTTTTAGCCAAATTTTGAGGTTTGCAAAGGATTCTGGGTAACAGAACCTGGTCAGAGCCCCACAAATTACCCCATCTTGGATTCCCCTAGGTCTCTAGTTTTAAAAAATGCACAGGTTTGGTAGGTTTCCCTAGGTACCGGCTGAGCAAGAGGCCAAAATCTACAGGTAGGCACTTTGCAAAAAACACCTCTGTTTTCTGTCAAAAAATGGGATGTGTCCACGTTGTGTTTTGGGGCATTTCCTGTCGCGGGCGCTAGGCCTACCTACACAAGTGAGGTATAATTTTTATCGGGAGACTTGGGGGAACGCTGGGTGGAAGGAAATTTGTGACTCCTCTCAGATTCCAGAACTTTCCGTCACCAAAATGTGAGGAAAATGTGTTTTTTTAGCTACATTTTGAGGTTTGCAAAGGATTCTGGGTAACAGAACCTGGTCAGAGCCCCACAAGTCACCCCATCTTGGATTCCCCTAGGTCTCTAGTTTTCAAAAATGCACAGGTTTGGTAGGTTTCCCTAGGTGCCGGATGAGCTAGAGGCCAAAATCTACAGGTAGGCACTTTGCAAAAAACACCTCTGTTTTCTGTCAAAAAATGGGACGTGTCCACGTTGTGTTTTGGGGCATTTCCTGTCACGGGCGCTAGGCATACCCACACAAGTGAGGTACCATTTTTAGCGGGAGACTTGGGGAAACATAGAATAGCAAAACAAGTGTTATTGCCCCTTGTCTTTCTCTACATGTTTTCCTTCCAAATATGAGAGAGTGTGTAAAAAAGACGTCTATTTGAGAAATGCCCTGTAATTCACATGCTAGTATGGGCACCCCGGAATTCAGAGTTGTGCAAATAACCACTGCTCCTCAACACCTTATCTTGTGCCCATTTTGGAAATACAAAGGTTTTCTTGCTAGCTATTTTTTACTCTTTATATTTCAGCAAGTGAATTGCTGTATACCCGGTATAGAATGAAAACCCACTGCAGGGTGCATCTCATTTATTTTCTCTGGTTACCTACAGTTCTTGATTAACCTACAAGTCCTATATATCCCCGCAACCAGAAGAGTCCAGCAGACGTAACGGTATATTGCTTTAAATAATCCGACATTGCAGGAAAAAGTTACAGAATAAAACGTAGAGAATAATTGCAGTTTTTTTACCTCAATTTCAATATTTTTTATGCTGTTGTTATTTTCTGTAGGAAACCCTTGTATGATCTACACAAATGACCTCTTGCCGAATTCAGAATTGTGTCTACTTTTTAGAAATGTTTCGGTTTCTGGGATCCAAGCATTGGTTTCATGCCCATTTCTGTCACTGACTGGAAGGAGGGTGAAAGCACAAAAAATCATAAAAATGGGGTATGTCCCAGTAAAATGCCAAAATTGTGTTGAAAAATTGGGTTTTCTGATTCAAGTCTGCCTGTTCCTGAAAGCTGTGAAGCTGGTGATTTTAGCACCGCAAACCCTTTGTTGGTGCCATTTTCAGGGAAAAAACCACAAGCCTTCTTCTGCAGCCCCTTTTTCCCATTTTTCGGAAAAAAAATGAAATTTTCACTGTATTTTGGCTAATTTCTTGGCCTCCTTCAGGGGCACTGCACACCTTGGAAATCAGTAGCCAACACTCCTTCCTCCAGCTGCAAAAGGCTTGGCCATCTAAGGTGGAGTAAAATGCCTAAAGTAGGCATAGGGGGCGACCGCTTAGTCATCAACTATTTGGCCCCTACCAAGAAACTTCATACCCATAATGTAGTATCCATGGGAGTGCTCTAGTATAATGTAGGTGGAGTAGGCTTTTTAACTAGCCATAATAATTCCCAGAGGGGTGCTGGCATGATCCATCTGCCAGTTTTCTTTTTGATTCCAGTAATTCTCAATTCTCTGGCAGCATAATAATGGAGAATGCTGGTCATGGCCAATCCTCCTGCCTCCCGGGCTGGACTATCAATTTCCAGGGGACCCTATGTTTTTCATCATTCCACATAAACTGCATCAGAAGCTGCTGGGTCAGATTTAATTATTGGGTATCTAACCACCCTGGTGGAGCTTGGAACAAGTACAAGTGACGTGGAAGAATGTTCATCATAACCCTGTTAATCCTGCCCTACCAAGAAATAAGCAAGTTGTCCCATGTCTCCAAGTCTCATTTTATCTGCTCCACTAATGGGGGTAGGGGTAATTGGCATCAAATAACTCTCCAACTATATTTGGGGTGGGAACCCGGAGTATTTGATCGATTGGATACGCCCTTCAATATAGGAGTGGACAATATAGTTCATTCAACTCCTTTCTCCCAGAGTCAGGTTCAAGGCCTTTGGTTTTTCAAAATTCTATTTATAGCCAGTCTCCGACTGCCAGGTCTGGAGGAGGATCATTATAACTGGGAAGGAGATTTGAGGAGTCCCCAATTTGAAAACAATGTTGCCTGCACATAAAGGAAATCTTGTACTCGTAAGCTCCGAAAGAGATCCCAGTCACCGAGTCCCTTTGCTTGACCAAGCATGCTAGGAGTTCAGTAAAGAGGGCAACTAGAAGAAGCAAAAGTGGGCATTCCTGTTGTGTTCCCCTGCACAATGGAAGGACCTGGGAGGTATGTCAATTCAATACAACCCCAGCTGTTGGGCGGGCATATTTAGAGAAAAACATATGTAAGATCTAAGGCCTAGACTCATTCTCTTATCGTACACAGTGCAGAAAAGACCAATCCACCTAGTAAAAGGTCTTTTTCCTCGCCTAGTGACAACAATACTCCTGGAATATTTTTAAGAAGACCTTTCCAACTAGGTGATATTGGCATGTGGTTGGTTGCCCTCCAAAAATCCTCTTTGATCCAGGTGGACCAGAGTGGGGAGGACCACATTCGAATCAGTAGGCAAAATGTTGGTATATAGCTTAGCATCAATATTCAGTAAGGCAATAGGGAGGTATGAAGTGTAAAGTCAGGGGTCCTTCCCCTCCTTAGGCAGGACAAAAATTAGAGCTTTGTCTATTAAGGTTGTCATGGGGCTTTGGCTAGCACGAAAAAGTAACAGGGATGTAAGCTTCGGAGTCAATTTGGCTGCATAATGTGTGCGGTATATTAATTGGGCCCAGAACCTTATTGAGCTTGGCAAGCTATTGAGCTTTAATAACTTAATGGCCTGCATAACTTTGCCCACCTGACTGGGCTATTCCAATTCCTCCCTTTGTCTTGTCAGTTTAGGGAGCTGGATTTTGTCTATAAAGCTTGTTTGTCTTGTTGCAGAAATATGTCCCAAGTATAGGCCAAGTTGAAACAGCAGGATGGTTGTCTTCATCCTCATTATCTAGCCCCCCCCTTTGTATTATGAATGACTTTAATATATTCCTGCTCCCACCTACCACACAGCAGCCTTGCTAATTGCGTGCAGACTTTGTAGCCCTCTACATAGGGCCTCTTTTTAAGATGGAGAAGGGCCCTGTTGGCATAATGCAGTCAAAGTTTACCTCTGGCTGCAACAGTTTACATGTTAATTGAAGAGATGGCACAATGTCCCTTTCCCGGCTGCAAAGCCCTAATATGATGATCTGGCTCCAGAATTTCCAGTTTGCCGAGGTGAAGGTCGTCAGATGCGACAGCTGTGAATCTACCTCTAACTACTATATTGAAGGTGTCCCATACTCCACCTGTTGAGACCTACACCAATCATTGAAGGAAAAATACTCATTTATATGACAACCCTTTTCATCATGTATGACCACATCCTGCAGCAGACAGGGATGAAGACGCCTTACTCAGTTGTGCACCCTTTGGTACAATTCCAGCATCAGAACAGGGGAGTGATCAGAGACTGCAATCACAAGCTAACCTTTGGCACGAGCATGTAGCTAACAAAAATATAATCAATATGGAAGTGTGTCCGATGCAGATGTGACTAAATGTTGTACTCTGTATCTTGTGGGATGGGCTTCCTTCCACACATTCTGCAGGCCAGATTTTCATAGGGAGTTTTTTAAGCACTTGAACAATGTGCCAGTCTGTCCCTCCCAGCTTTTCTTCCTATCTATTTGAACGCTCCTCATTGTATTGAAGTCCCTAATTAAGACTATTTCTCCTTGGGCCATTCCTCCCAGTATCTCCAAGAAGTGTAAAAGGTAAGTGTCCTGTGCAGTGTTTAGGGCTGGATGCAGAGGCTAAACCATAGCAAATGTGTTGGGGTGCCCCAGGAGGATGCAGACAAGGATGAGATATCTCCCCTCCGTATCTGTTTTGGTGTCTCTAACTGAAAAAGGGAACCATCTTGTGAACTGTAGCATCACTCCTATTTTCTTGGTAAGTGCAGATGAATAGTATGCTGTGGGGTAGTTTCTATGATGCAGTATACCCAAGTCCTTTCTCGGAAGGTGAGTCTCCTGCAGACATTACAGGCCTGATTTAGATCTTGGCAGAATCGGTCCTGCCATTGATTTTCCCTCAGATATCCCGCCCACCGCTTTGGCGGCCCACCCACTCTATTTAGATGTTGGTGGTCATTTAATCCAAAATCTGTCGTAGAACCGCTGTAATGGGCAGAATTGTATACCTACCTTGGCAGCGCCATAGGGAAAAGCTGCTGGCAGTGGGACCACAGCCAGTTTTACTGCTTGGCCAATCTAGATGTGCCTTCCCACCGACATAACCGTGGCGGCTAAACCTCCACACCTGAGTTGGCAGATTGGGAGGTATATAAGCACAAAACCTACCTTTTTCGAGTTTTCTCATTCCCTGCCGCCATGAGCCCTTGTTGCTGCTACTGGAGCACAATGAAAATCAAACCCGTCGTCACCGCAACAGAAGCTAAGTGACTATTTTACCTGTTTCTATCGGAATTGTCTGTGTACATTAGCTCTGGACTCATGCATGTCTAAAAATGCTTGCAAGCAATAGTATAACGATGTGCAGTGCATATTTGTGCAATGTGTTATTTAAATAAACTTGAAGACATATACCTCTATATGTTATTCACACTCACAAATTTGGTACTAATTGCCTTCATGCCAATGGACACCTACGCAAAAAGTAACATCATTCCCTAACTCGAAATGTGTCAATACAGGTGTGTGTAATTATTTTCTCTAAACTACCATATCATATTCATAAACAGTACACATCAATGTAACTACATAAATCCAACATAATGTAGCAATTGCACTACACAATGCAACAAGTGGGTTAACACAAAATGTGCAAACAATGTTACCGCTAAACTTCAAACATGTCATAGATGTATTAAAGTCACATTTCCCCTAGTATTGTGCAATTTTTGTTAACCATTAGATTTCTTTTAACTAAAATGTGTCACTTACCATATGTCATGTATATCTGTATAGTACTAACAATCACATTTTCAAAATAAAACACACCTGCATTCAACATGTTGCAAAAAAATATATATCTGTTTAATCTTAATCTCAGTATAAGTGTCCAGTATCATGATGATGCTCAAAATTAATATCCATCACAAATGTCCAACGCTAATGTATGCACTATATACATTTGTAAAAAAATACAACCTGAGTTTGTCACTGTCACAAATGAAAATAGGTTCATGTTGCACACATTTGCAACAATAACAATGTCAACAATCAATTACCAATAATTTAAAAATAATGGCATGACAAACTTAGTAAAAATAAATGGAATTTAATCAAATAATGTGATACGTCTCTCATGAGAATAAAAGTAAATCATAATAAAATGGAACTCAGCAAATTGTCCATTCGGAATCCTGGGGGCTTCTGTCAACATCAGGACAGTGCGTCCTCTACGGGCGATGTAAATGCAAAAACCTAGTCCTTATGCAAAGCCATATTTCATGCATTGTGTTGCTATACAGTATGTTAATCTTTTGCATTACAGGGCTTTGACCTTGAAAAGTCATTACTGCTGTTTGTAATTCATTGTTCATTTGCAAGGCTTGTTTGCAGGACCACAGGGTGTGGTCCTTTATTCTAAGACTTTCTAGAAGCTTTTCTTGCAGCATAGTTGGGTGTGGCTTGTGGGAGGGGCTTCGCTCTTTATAAGGGAACCAGCCCAGCTCCACGTGCTCACTATTCAGAGGTCCCGGTGTAGAGCAGCAGCATTTTCCAGAGCTCCTGTCCCAGAGGCCTATCCAGTCATTTCCAGGCCAGCCCTCGTTTATTTGGTGATCTTCAAGCAGGGCGGTAAGGCAGAGGTCAGGTTAGGCCCCTGACTCCGTTTTCCAGTGACACTCGAGTTTTGGGCCTAAACTTAAAAATAGCGTGTGTGATTGTTTTCATGACATTTGGTTCTTGCTAAGCGCATTTGTATCGTGATTTCCGAATCAGCAACAGTGTGCGCTATTCATTCCAGGCATTTACTTCTTGGTATTCAGTTCGGTAGTGCACACGATCATTTCATGGCATTTGTATCGTGAATTCCGAATCGGCAACAGTGTGCGCGATTCATTCCAGGCATTTACTTCTTGGCATTCAGATTGGTAGTGTGTGTGATCATTTCATGGCATTTGTATCGTGAATTCAGAATCGGCAACAGTGTGCGCGATTCATTCCAGGCCTTTACTTCTTGGCATTCAGATCGGCAGTGCGCCCAATCATTTCATGGCATTTGTATCGTGAATTCCAAATCGGCAACAGTGTGCCCGATTCATTCCAGGAATTTACTTCTTGGCATTCAGATCAGCAGTGCGCCCGATCATTTCATGGCATTTGTATCGTGAATCCCTAATCGGCAACAGTGTGCGTGATTCATTCCAGGCATTTACTTTTTGACATTCAGATCGGCAGAGCACGCAATCATTTCATGGCATTTGTATTGTGAATTCTGAATCGGCAACAGTGTGCGCGATTCATTCCAGGCATTTACTTCTTGGTATTCAGATTGGTAGTGCACATGATCATTTCATGGCGTTTGTATTGTGAATTCCGAATCGGCAACAGTGTGCACGATTCATTCCAGGCATTTACTTCTTGCCATTCAGATCGGCAGTGCGCGGGACCCTTTAATGGCATTTGGTTCTTGATAATAGAATCGGCAACAGTGTGCGTGATTCTTTCCTGGCATTACACTCTTGAATCACAGATCGGCAGTGTGCACGATCGTTTCATTGCAAGTGAATCTCGATGTTCAAATCGGCAACAATGTGCGCGATTCATTTCTGGTGTTTAACTTTTGAAATACAGATCAGCAGAGTGCGCAATCATTTCTAGACATTGAAATCTAGATGTGCAGTTTGATTAAGGTGCATAATATTCCCTGAGCATTTGAGTCTTGAAACTCTTAATCAGAAAGTGACGTAACAGTGTTATTCATGGTTCTAGTACAGTTCATTCATGCAGAGAAAAAAAACATGTGCTCTTTGATTCTTGCTACAATGCATAGATTATTCTAAGAAGTATTTGGAAAGCGTTTATTGTTCAAAATATAATATGTTAATTCTGGAATGTTCATAAGAAAATCTTGCATAACCTTTCTTGATTTCCAGGTACCTAGATTCTTGAGGCCTAGCTATAGTGAAGCCTTAGGTAATTTATGTTTTCAGCATTAGTGTTTTTTTAAACAAAACGTATTGAAAGTCACTGTGATTAATATTGCAATTGTGTTGTTTAATTCTTGCTTCCACAGGTCTCCTTCCCCGCTGTTCCCAACCTAAAACCCATTCCCCCACTTGGCCATTGCTGTATATTTAGTGGAGTTTGGAGCTGCCAAGAGGTGGACATGTTGGGAACATGTGCAAGCCCCAAGGATCTGGTCTCCTTGACAGCTTCTGGCCAAGAAATTGTCTCCTACGTACATTGTAATGTACAACCTCCTCAGTAAGGGGCATCTAGTAGGCAGAGAAGGCACCTCAATTATCTTTTTTTGAAAGATGTGGGTTTGGGTCTGACAGGGATGGGAGCAGATGGGGTTTCGGAGGTAGAGGGTGCTGGAGTAGGTGTGTGAGCCTGTGTGCTGTGCAGGTGTATGTGGGTCTGGTATTTGGTGCATGTTTGGGTGAGCATGTTTTGCAAAGTAAGTGGGTTTGGATGAGTTGTGCATTGGTGGGTATTAGGGCACTTGTGCCTTTGTGTGAGTCTGTATGTTCGGATGTGTGCGGTTTGGTAGGTGTACTGTGCTCAGGTGATTGTGAGCATGTGCGTCTGGTGGGTGTTGTCTTGCGTGTAGGTGTGTGCATGTGACTGTGTGTTTGGATGAGTGAGCTTTAGAGGTGGATGATGTGTCAGTGGTGCTTTTGGGTGTGGGTGTAGTGATGGCTGAGATTGATGTGGTGGTGTGGGTGCATGTGTCTGTGGTGGTGGGTGATGTGGGTGTAATGGTTGTGTCTGCGGTGGTGGGTGCTGTGGTGGTATATATTGTGGTTGTAGGTATGGTCCTTGCATGTGTGGTGGTAGGTGTTGTGGTGGTGGGTGTTGCAGTGCCTGTAGGTGGAGTGTCAGTATTATATGTCTGTTGGATTGGTGTATGCTTATGTTCTTTGGTGTGTCTGTCTTTATGTGTATGTGTGCTGCTTTTGTCTATTGGAGTAAGTTCATGTAAGGAAGTGAGTGTGCTTGGGATTGGGGTGGGAGGTGGGATTTGGAATGAGGAAGGGACAGGATGAGGAGCACAAGGTGAGGCCTGTTTTGGGGGCTGTGGTCAGTGCACAGGCTATCTTTGCAAGTGATCTCTGCATGACAGACATGGAACTATGATTGGCATCCAGGAATGCAATCATTTGTGTCATTTGGGAACTAAGCCCCTGAAGTCTGACTTACAGAGATGCTACATAGGCGGTCAATAGCCTCTTCACCGAGCACAGGCTGGGAGACAGGGGCGGAGGGAAGGTGCCTGTGGCAAAGGAGACACCACCCTTTTTAGGTGGGTGAGTTAGGCCAACTGGGGGTGAAGTAAGAGGGAGGGTGGCGATGGAAATGTTTGGTGGTGGACAAGGATGCAGATGATAAATGTGTTGTCGGTCTGCCACCACTAAGGACTGGTCTTCTGTGGAGGCCTACGAAGAAGATGTAAAGTTGGTGGCCTCCGTGCTAGTTCCCTCACCCTCAGTACCACTGTGCCAGCCCGTGTCTGGAGTTTCTGCACTCAAAACACAGCAGCCAGCTGCTTCCCTGCCATCATGGCCACTGTTTCCTTTGCCTGCTCCTTATGATGCTGAAAAGACACAGACAACAGTTTTAGTATATCTGTAAAAAAAAAAATCATGAGATTCATTAGGAAAACATGTCACACTTTTATTGTTTCAGGCGTGAAAACTTAGGTATACTTCACCATTACCCCATGCATGCTGGGAAGATATCACGGACCTATTTTCTCACAGTGTTGAAAATTATCATCAGTACTCCCATCTCATTTTAGATAAATTCACTTAAACACTTCTAATGGAATTATATAGTACCTCTGAATTGGTTAGATAGGTTGTAAAAAAAGTAAATATCAAGGAAGAAAGCTTTGTAATATGTACACTGTCCATCTGCAGAAGTCCCTTTCAATAATCCCTGTCCTTCAATGTTGATATATCATCTGGACATAATAAGGGACAAAAAAGAATTGTTTGGGGAATGGGTAACTCTGTCACCAATGTGCACACATTCCAGTCTGTTCCAATTAAGAATTTTGGCTACTAAATTCATGTTTGTTGAACCAGACTGGCCTACGTGCACATTTGTGAAAGAGTAAAACTTCATGCCAATCTGCTACTGTTAATATGAACTGACTTGAATCTTTCAGTGAAAACATTTTATGAAACGTCTTTGCTAAGAAATGTTGCCATTGCCCTCATGATCTTAGTCATTTTTCACCAGATGTTCAATATTGTTTGGTCAATATGAACATCAATGTGAAGTCAGAAACATACACTGTACCAAGGAAAATGGCAGCAGGCTGACACAGACTGCAGTGATATGCCCATCCCCTAAGAGGCTCCTCTTTCCTCTCGGAGGTCTGATGAGGCAGCCGTAGAGGTGATTTGGTCGCGCTCCCCCTGTCCTCTTCCAAGACTTCCTTCATTGCTTCCTTTCCTCCAATCATCGCTGCGCCATGGTTAACGTTCACGGCGCATCTGGGGGGCTCATACTGTGTTGGCTGGATGGTGGAGCCCAGAGCTCCTTCCTTTCATTGTACTCAGCTCTGATTGACTCGGGGACCCGCAGTCACAGTGCATCTCAGCTTCCGGGTTGTGAGCAGAGGCGCCAGCCTGAGTCATCTTGCTTGGACCAGGCTGCGAGTACAAGGGACTACATTAGAGCTGAAGGAGGTGGTAAATGCGGAAAGCAGAAAGGCTAGAGACGTTGAGGCTCACTCAGTAGCTCAGGTAGGGGTGCAGAGGGACTCAACGGACATAAAAGAAGGTTGCATGTATTGAAAGCGTAGAGGGTTGGGGAGGCTTTCACTTACACAAGGATTGCAAGAAGTCCTCCAGTCACACTCTGAACTCCCCATGTTTGCGGGCCAGAAAGCTACCACTAGGACAAGCGCAGAACCAGAGCAGGAGAAGATTAAGTACACCCCTAGGTCTGCAAGGGGAAAAGGAGCAACAAATCCTTCCTTTGACAAGACGGGGAGGGACAAAGTCTCAAGGATTATTGGTAACAAGCCCATCCTGACTAGACATGTGAAACAGGAGGGTAAGATAATCTTGGAGCGCTTGCAGGTTAGAATTTCTCCTTCTCTCAATTCCTACTTTTAGATCATGGATAAGTCAGGCAAACATGCAGAAGGGGAAAGGCAGAAGGTGCCCACAGGGTTGGTCTTTGAAAGTTCAGAGGCTCCCTTAGCAGGAGTAGCAGCAATGTCCCACTCAGACCATAGGAACCAAGGAGATATGCAATTTCAAACTGGCCTGGCTGCAGCTATCCCTATTGTAAATGGGTTTCAGGTTTTAGCAGACTCATCTCCAGGGAATGCTGAAAACATAGAGAAAGGAGGTGATTTAGGAAGCCACCAGTTAGAGGCTGGAGGGAGTCCACAGAAACGTTCTAAGCAGCCCAAAGGTCCCATACTAGCAGAATTGCTATTGTCCCTAAAAGCAGACATGATGTAGAAATTTGAGACCTAGGAACGGAGTCAAACAGAAATTCGGGGAGTCTGTCAGGCTCTGGGGACAAATTAGATGTATTGGTGCAATGAATTGACCTTTGAGAAGACGGGAAGGCCAGATCAAGGAGACCCTAACAAAGAACACAAGAGACATTAAGGCTTTACAGCTCCAGCATAAGCAGTTGAGGGGAGACGTGGAACGGCTTGAGATACACTCAAGAAAAAATAACCTGTGTCTATTAAATATCCCAGAGGAGGCGGAGGGGTCTCATATAAAAACATTTGTGGTAAACCCGCTGAAGGAAAGTTTTTTATAGATAGGTCCGATGTAGATCTTATGGTAGATATACAAAGAGTCTGTAGGGCCCCGTTTAGAGTGCTGGCCGCAAATCCCCCAAGTAGATTCTGGTAAATTTCCAAACCTATTAATTAAAGGAATCAATACCTGCAGCTGCTCTGAAGCAAAAACCATTCTCATATAACTCATATACATATTCGGTCAGATCAGACGTGGGACAGCTCACAGCATGGAGGCAATTGGAACTGGGGGGGATAAATGAACTGAGGGAATTGGGGGCCACAGTGAAGTTTAAGCTTCCGGCTGCTCTAAAAGTGATGTGGAGGAACGAGATGCACAACATGAGGGATGCAGAAGAGGCAGAAGACCTGATGAAGAAGATTCACAACTTTGTAGAACCCAATGTATCTGAATGAAGCACAGGTCAGAGAAGGGATTGAGTGATAGAAAACAAATTAAATAAGTGTGGCCCTAATTGTGTTAATTTTTGACAGGGTGGGAGGTTTGTGTTTTTTTTTTTTTCTTCCTCTTTTTTTATCATCTGTGTGGGAAAGAATTTGCAGGTGCCTGGGAAGTCTCATGGGGGGAAGCGCTATAGGTGTGAAAATAGCACCAGAATCATTAGGGAGGGTTCCTCAGGGTGGGTGCACATGGGTGGGGAGCATGGGGAAAAAAGAAGAAAAATAAATCAGTATTTTGGAGAAGTATAAGAATAAGTTCCCTGGGATATTGGTGGTGAGGAGGTGGACTAGAGTGGTTGTATAGTACAGATGCAGGGAGTTAAGGTGTGAATAGTCAGTTGAAAGGTAAGTGGCTTAATAACTGGGAAAAAGTGCAATTGGTGCAGGAGGTGCTAAAGGAAGCTAAGGCCCAAATGATACTACTCCAGGACACCCATTTAAGTAAATCAGAATGCCAGCAAGCTTTTAAAAGATGGTCATGGGTACAGGAGGTGCTTTCCTCAGATGAGTCTTGCAGTACGAACGGGGTGGCCATTCTGATTAAGAGGAATAGTATAATTAAGGTTCTACATTATAAGACAGACAGCTCAAGTAGATGGGTAGAAGCAGAAGGATATGTTTGGTCATGTGTTTGGTCATGTGCAGGGTACTATGGACCTAATTGTGATGATCCTACCTATTTGAGTGCATTAGAACACCATCTTGTACAATTCCCTTCCCACTATATTATATCGGGTGACTTTAATGTAGTTTTAGACAGAGAACAGGATAGAACATTAAAGACCAAATATAAATATGCATAGGGTTGCAGTTAGACGTAAGGATTTGATGCATGGTCTGGGCTTGATAGATATTTCGCGGGAACAGACTGGTAAATCAAGAGGCTATACCTTTTATAGCAACAAATATGAACACCATTCCCGAATACATTATTTTCTCATGTACATGGCGCTAGCCCGGTATGTTGAGTTAGCAACGCATGTTCCGGCTACGATCTCTGAACGTGCTGAAGTGCATTTGGAAATCGAGCTCTCACTAGCAAAGCCCAGGGAAAGATGGACCCTGGACAGATCATTATTGCAAGATGATAGTATAATGAAAGAGTTAGCACAGGAATCTAGTTTATTTTTTCAGAACAATAATGGGACATCAAGTGATTGCATGGTATCAGATGCTTGCAAAGCTTCCCTGAGGGGGTACATAATTAAGGTTGCCCGTGCAAAACGGTCTGAGAAACCAGCTAGAGGAAGTGAGGAAGAAAATTGCCCAGAAGGAAAGAGAAATTCAAGAGCCAGCGCAGTCCCTGGTCGCACATAGTATTAAGCTTAGTGACTAGTTGGAGAAGATACAAGATGATTTTAAGGCAATCTTGGGCAAAGGGTACAAGACAGGTGGAGTATGAGCAGACTTCAAAATTTTGAGTAGAAGTAGAAGAGTGGAGCACTTTTGGCATGGAAAACCAGGACAGAACTGGTTAGGAACCAGATAAATGTGCTGCTAGAATCAGCTACAGGAAGTGAGTTGAGCACTGAGCATGATCTGAGAGCTGAGTTATTGAGAACCCTGAGTGCTGTGTATATTGAAGATCTAGATAAACTGTCTAGGGCTATTAAGGACTGGCTCTCAAGTAAAGAACTGCCTAGACTGGCCCAGGCAGAGATCAGCAAGGCAGAAATCGGAGGGCAAGTGGCAAGGATGAAGAAAGACAAAGCAGCAGGCTCGGATGGGTTCCCTACTGAATCACATACGAACCATAGTGAGTGTTTAATTCCTTTTTGGAAATCACTTTTCAATCAGATGTGGCTAGAGAATAAGGAGGTCCCCTCCTTCCTGGTATGAGGCAACAGTGGCCTTAATTAAAAAGCTGGGTAAAGTTTCTAAAAGGGCTGAATCTTATAGACTGATTTCACTACTGAATTGCAACTATTAGATTTTTGCAGAAATAGTTGCTCGTAGGCTGTCTAAAGTTCTGCCTGCGGTGGTAAAAATCGATCATAGGGCTTCATGCCAGGGAGATACCTTCATGAGCTAACAGTTAATTGTAGTGGTGGAGTTGGTGACAACCTTTAACTACCCGCTGACTATAGTTACAGTAGATGCGGTGAATGCCCTTCATCGTGTGAATTGGAGGTATTTATGGGAGGTTCTGGAGTTTTTTGGGCTAACCCCAAGTGTGGTTAAAACTATTCATATGTTATATAAGGCCTCTGTAGCCAGAGTGTTGGTTAATGGAGAATTTACATCTCATTTCCTGCTAATGAGGGGGACTAGACGGGGTGTCCATTGTCACTGTTACTTTTCGATTTGTATTTTGAACCCTTTGCTGAGACAATCAGATAGGTAGATCTATACTTCCGTTTAGGCACAAGAATTTCTCAATCAAGAAGGCCGTGCATGCTGCTGAACCAATTTTATATACAGCCATCGCAGAGAGCGCTATACCAAGATGGGGCAGCACGCAAGGAGATTTGGGGAGCTATCAGGGTACTTGATGAACAAAGATAAGACAGAAGTGATGGCATGGGCAGGGGTGAGCCAGATTGACTTATTGAAAAATCAGATTCAATAGCAGGGTAAATCTCATTAAAATTATGGTTTTAAAGAAGGTGATGTTCCTGTTTAACACCATCCCATTGAAATTTCTAGGAAAACAGTTAGAGAAATTGCAAAGCATGATAAATCAGTTTTAAATGGGCATCAAAGGGGGCAAGGATTGCTTGGAAGAAGCTAAGAAAGCAGCTAGAACGGTGAGGGGTGCAGTGGGGTGGCCATTCCTGATTTTCAAAAATACTGCTATGCTTTTCAAATTAAAAAACTTCTGTATTTTAATGAGAACTCTATATACTAGCTCCCTGCTTCTGATGTATGCTGCAATGCTTCCGGCTTCCGGCCAGGAATGTTTTTGTAAACATTTGGTGATCCCAAATACTTCAAACAGGTTCAGCTAAAAGTTATTTTGTCTGCACTTAGGATTTGGGTCACTGTAAGGAAAATGATGGGAGTGCAATATTATTCAGATCTGGCTCCCATCTGGAACTCTCCCAGAACACCAGAATGGTTGAAATACAGTCTAAGCCATCCATTGCAGAAATCAGATTTTAAGAATTTGGGCGATTTTAGAGTTGGGGAGAAGATAGATGATGAGGTGGCAAAGTTAAAGTGTCTACAGCTGAGTTCATGGCAGTGTGCGCAGGGTCTAACTAGAGAGAATAACTGGGAGCATAAATCCCTATTAAGGGAGCCTAAAAGCATATACAAGGATGTATCCTTATGGTAGTGGGATTTGGTTGTCGCTAAAGACTCTAAAGGCATGGAATCTCACCTGATTTGGACGAAGGCTCTTCCTGAATTACCATCCCAGGATTTGTGGCAAGTATCTTTTGAGCTACTTATAATACAGTGGAACTGGCCTCACTAAAATGAAATCATGTGTTCACACTTTATAGAGCTTATCGGACTCCAGCTAAAATGGATAAACTTACACAAGGACCATTAAAGTGTGAGAAATGTGACACGGAAGATGCTGATGATAAGCAAATGTTTGTGGACTGTCAAGCTGTGATCGATTTTTGGAGGTCTGTAAGTCACTGAGGGAAATCCTGGATACGAAAATAACAGTAAGCCACTCTTTAATATCATTTTGGATACAGACCAACTCAAAGGGTTGCAATAAATGAGAGAAGGGACTTCTGTTTCGTTTAGTGCTGTTAGCAAGAAGCGAAATCTGTAAGAACTGGCTGTTGCGGAACCCACCAACACATCAATATTGGGTAAGGGCAGTTAGCCTCTATTGTAAACAAGATGTAGCCTGTGATAAGTGGAATGCTGAGAGCAGGTGGCACTCTTTTATAACTTGGAACAATAGAGCCATAACGGTCCAATGATTATCCTATCATTTTGCTGATAAGCAATATAACTATTGAGCAAACAAATTTCAGCAGCTGGTATAAACCCAGGGACATAGAACGATACTGAGATTGTTTCCTTGAGGTGAGAGGGCAACATAAAGGGCTTAGAAATGAAGACATAAAAGAATAAAATAAAAATAAACCTACACGGTACCATAGGGGATTTGTATGCCAATGCACCTGCAATAGGGCCAACATTACCCACTCACAATTATGGTCACTCCTTACAGAATTCCCAATTGGGGACGATGTGGTACATGTGTCTGCTCCAAAACAGTGCTTTGGTTGTAAGAAGGAATCTACTGGCATCCTTTAACACAAATCAATACACAAAACACATCTTCATATACCTAATGCAAAACTCACAGCTTTTGTGCTTTGGATTTGTGTCAATCTTTATTTTGAGCACATAACTCACTGCTTTAACAAAAAATAGTTAAGTAACAATAAGAACTCAATAAACTAACTTACCCCCTTGATGCTGCTGTTGGGCTCTCTACTACCCATCAAGGTCCTGATTGACCACCGCAAGTATGCGGGCCATAACGGGTGGGGGGGCAGAGTGCGGAGCACATGCTTTGCATGTTGGGAGGACTTGCTGAGCTGGGCGTCAGTTGACTTGTGGGTCCAGTGTTGTGATTCCTCCCAACTCTTGCAACAATGAAGGCTGCACTGCTTTAGACCCTCAGGGCCTGCGCCTTCATAGCAATGTAATTCCAGATCTCCTTCTTCTGATGGGAGTTGACCTGTAAGGACATGAAAAAGAAAGAAAAATATGTTTTGTGAGGTTATGTTTCTGACACAAACGAGGTCTGGTAAGGTGCGCGGTGAGTCAAAAACCGCTAAGGGATGAGCACCAAATTTTAAAGTGGCTCCCGCAGCCGATGAGCGTCCTAGCGAGAGCCCCTCTGTTACACCTAACCCCGTTTATAAGAATTTGAGGAAGGAAAAAATCACTGTTTTGTTAAAAACCTCCCATGGTAAACTCCGCTTTTACCCATGGTTGCATGTCAGACAGCACTTGCTCCAATTTGATCCTGACAGACAAGGAGTCTTCTAACACAATTAGGCCAAAGCAATTTAAAATCAAAGCTGATGTGCATGCATCTTAAAAACATTTAGGCCTGGGGGACTTGACCTCTAGCCTCATTGCGGAAAATGACATTACATCTAAAAATTCCATCTCAGGGAGGACTCCTCTCCCCTGTGTGAATTAAGCCAAGCCACCTCCCCTTTCGAAAGATCTTTTGAAGCCTCTGTTTTATGGCAAGAGCTTTTACTGAGGCCATTCAAAGACAGTCAAGACGGCCTTGCTGAGCAGCAGGATGCAACCATAAACTTGGATCCCAAACACAACTATAACGTCCTGCTTTCCCCAATAAAAGTTCAACTGTGTAATGATCTAGCTCAAACGTATTCTAGTCTGCCGTAAGAACAAACCTTGGGGATAGTTTAGAGCTCGACAGAGGATCACTTCATGGTAAAGGCCATAGCAACGAGGCAACCTTTTTTGGGCCTAGCAAACAGTTAGGAAACAATGCACAAGTTTCATCCCCCCAGCAGGATTCTTATAAGCACGCTGGGATGAAGGACCACAACCAGGGGCCTACTAACGATGTGGGCCACAATGCATTTGTTCCGTCACCCTTGTGGACCCTGCTTTTAAGCACAGTGGAGGTGATTTATTCAGCCCTTTATTTTCACTCTGAGAAACCTGACCTTCAAGTCGACATTTTAAGTTCTCTGGCAGTCCACGCTGTTGGCATAGACCAAAAGTTGCAAGATCTAAATACTCTCATCAGGCCAGTACAGAAAGATCTTGATACAGTTTACAACTTGTGCCAATGTTCTTCATTTATGGATCATCTAGAAACAATTCCATCTATTCTGGCAGAAATCCTGGCAGCCGTAAAATTTTAAAAATCTCCTCTGGCACCTGAGTCTGCCCCAAAACCCCACAGCGACAATTTCCATCCACTCTTTTCTCAGCAGCTTACCCATGTAGCAAGCCAGTCCAGGAGGGTGCAGGAGGTCTCTGACCAGAAATTATTACTTGAGCCTAGTCATGGTGCCCTGTTGAACACTGAAAAGATGTTGAGCCGAGCTCTGAGAAATATAACATGGAGAAACCATCGGAGTTCCGGATGTTCATGGATCACAGTCCATCACAGAGGTCTTCCACGCATTTTGAGCATGGATCTTCTCAAATAGCTAAGCCACCTATGACTAAAATAGAGTGGAAGCACCTCAGAAAGGCCAGGAACATCAAGCTGAATAGAGAAACAGCCTTACAATTAAATCCTCCAGGATGTTTACAACTCCCAAAAGAGGTTAAATATCAGAAGAGGTTATGGCCACTGTTTCCACTTTTTCAACAGAAAGAATCACACCATCCCGCTCAAACCAAAGAGTTGATGTCGTCAGAGTCCATTCAACTGGAAAAGAGGGACATTGTTCAAGCAGCCTCAAACAGTGCAGCTTGGCCAGCAGACATTGTGCCCTTAGCAATAGAAGACCGTAATTTAGAGGACCAGGTTAAGGCACCTCCTTACAAAGCCTTAAAGGAACATCTGGTCAATATGCAAACAGGAGTTAGCTCAAGGCAGGCTTCCCTTGCTCAGGTTCAAGTATCAGCTCATCCCTTTGTCATGGCCAATACGCGACACAGCAACCTCAGTCAAGTCCAGCACCATTCAAATCCTTCATGCCCTGCAGCTTTGGCAGGTCATTAAATTCTGGCAGCTACTTCAGAACATACGCAAGACACCCTGGCCAACATTGGCATGGAACAGTCATCTCAACGGTCAGGTCACTCCACATGGAATTTTGCCATGACAGTCAGGAGGACCTTCAATCGCTTGGAGGCAGATTGGAAGAAGAATTAGTTATGATCAAAATGATTCCACACTATAGGCCCAGAGGAAGGCACAATACTTTAAACAAGGTGGCCATTTTAATATTGGTCTGGGCCACCAACAATCTAAAACATCTTCAGTCGGATCACATTGAACCTATACAGTTTAAGGCCAATCCAGTTCCAGTAGGAAGTGAAATCGCAATTGTCACCTGGTCAGAAATCAGGACCATCTCAGTAGTATGGTAGATAGGGATAGTTTCTCGAGATGGGGTATAACATTGTTAAGGCCAGCATCAGAGCTCTTTCCCAGCCCCCTTCGCCCAAAACAGAGTCAACTATTTACGTGGCGCATCCTGAGTACTGGGATGCTATGGGGAACAATCGGTCCTTCTGAACCATGACCTCACAATCCTCAGAACCTCAGGATCCAACATACAGCGGCCCCTGGTGCACCCAGTTATATGAGTATCTCTTGCCATCCAACCACACAATCTGCGAGAGGACAAGACGGCAGCATGAATGCATAAATTCACCCCAAGCAACCATATCCCCATTACATTATCCTTGTGCTCTTGGAATGTGAATGGCCTTAGTAGTAAGGTGGGAGAGGAAGATTTAATTAACCATCTGTTAAAATTCGACATCATGTTAATTAAGAAAACCTGGTCGGAGAAGCCAACTCCAATCACAGGCTTCAAGGAACATCATCTAGTAGCCACGATAACAACAAAGGCAAGCAGAGGCTGTTGGAATGTTGATACACACTGGATCCCATCTACTTTGGCAACAAGCTTCAATTGACCTGGGCCTTCCATGGGTCCAACGTGTTAAATTCTCAGTTCCGTCAACATCACATCTTGTTTGCAAGCCTTGCCTTTTAGTGTGCATCTTGTTTGCAAGCCTTGCCTTTTAGTGTGCAACATTTACATTCACCCAAATAAAAAAGGCAAAGCGGGGAAGCTTAAAGTTTTACACGTTTCAGTTAAATCTCTGCCATACACATTTCCCCAGGCACAGCTGGTCTTATCAGGTGACTTTAATATGCACCTATTAGGAAGCCATGCTAACCTAAACCAATTTCCATTGATGAGTGCGGATAAAAAAATTCCCCCAGTAATTACATCTTACCTTAAAAACGACTGGCTTGGGAAGGAATGTGTTATAGCCCTGGAAAGCCTGGGTCTTTATTCATTAAATGGCCGTTTACCTCAAGACCAACCTGCAGCTTTCATCAGGGTCACAAATAGGTCCTCTTCCATCTTGAACATTTGTTGACTTGGAGCTATTTTCTATGGTCACGCACTACAGCATTTCCTACAGAGTGGAAAGCAACCATTTTGCCTAGCATGTGGAGATACTGCTGCACCCTCCTAGACTGCCTCACGCAAATGACTGACAACACCAAGCCCTTATAATGTCAGGCACCTAACATGGAAGGGAGCTGAAATCAAGCCCATAAGCTCTTTATATCCAGCCGAGCTCTTTACTAGAGCCACATCTGTTGGATTTTTGGGAGTCCCTGACTATGACGCTTTTGGGTCGCTTTGCAGCAATTTGCCCTAAAAACTGTAAAACCATCAAGGAAGGGGCCATTTGGTATTCAAACTCACTCTGGCTGGAAAAGAGCAAACTAAATAGATCAATTAGAAAGCTCCAGCAACAGACCCACAGGCCAGTTATAATTCCAGGCAACAAATAGTGGCCTTAAGGACATCTGGTCTGCAAAGTAGTACCATCAAACCCAACTATGGTCAAAGCTCTTACTCGCAAGTAAAACGAGAAACAGTAACCTCTTCTGGTCTGAAATTAAGTCTCTTGTAAATGGAAGACTCTGTCATCACAACGCAGACATCTGGGCATCTCGGAGGCGGACTGGTCAGCCTTCATAGCGGCAGCATTTGCAGTAGATCAGAAAGCAAAAATAATGCCTTTCGCTTTGCCAAATGGTGAATATACTCTTTCAGGTCTCCAAATGCAAAACTGTGCGGAAACCCAATGGTTGTCTGTAATGAAATTATGGATAACCCTCAAGAAATTGAGATCAGATGGGTCTCCTGACCCGAACGGTCTCCCCAACCGCTTATTCAAACAAGACCAAATATTTCTGGGCCTCAATCCTCACTTTGCTGTTCAATCGGGCCTTCACCACCAACGTAATACCGTCATTATTGAGAGGCAATATTATGCATTCCATCTTCAAAGCCGGCTCAAGATCTGATCCAACTAATTGTCGTTTAATTGCTCTTTGCCTTCAATTTATTGTTGGACTTGGAAGAGTGAATCTTTGCAGCCAACATTATTCCAAAAATACAGATGGGTTTCAGGGTCGGAATGAACACCACAACCAACCTCCTTGCGGTCTCAATTCTTGTTGAAAAGGCCAAAAGAAAACACACAACACTTTACGCCTGTTTTGTGAACTGAAAAGCCACCTTCGTCAAGGTTCCGCGACAGAGATTATAGACAAAAATGGCTAGCTGGGGAATGCCTCCAAAACTGTTAGATGTGATGATTAATTTACACTCAGACACTTAGCTCCAAGTAAAGATCAGAAACTGCAGATGATAGCCTATCATATAAAGAGCATCTACTGCAAAGGTGAGAGATGGCTCACAAATTATGCTTCACCTTTTTACAGTTACAAAAAAAGCTAGGCAGCACATTGCAGAGTCATCTTTTGCAGGTCATTGAAACTAAATTTCTTGCTTCGCTCACCTATGGCTCTAAGTTACTTAAAGAGCGCGACACCCCTCTGCATAACTGGCTCCAGTCAGTGCTGTTTAAGATCATCTTTTGTTTTCTGAAGCAAACATCGCAAGCTCGGGTGAGATTGAAGTTTGTTTCATCAAGCACCGATCTATCGGGGCAATAATAAAAGCATGCTGGAAACTAAGAGCCGACCCTGCTGACACAATGGCTGCTTTATGTTGGTTGGAAATGGGGCTGCAATGAGACGACAGATTTGCTTGCCCATTTTGTACTAAGGCAAGCTCTGACCAACTTGAACATACATGAAGAATGGGACACTAATGTTGCCTTTTCTTTGTTTAAAAGAATCATGAAGAAGGTCTCCAAATTCTATTCTGGGACACTAGATAAAGCAGACATGGGTAGACAATACCATGGCTGGTCAGTCTGTCACTCATACACCTTCTGGTGCCCCCAGCCATACCTAACGACCCATCTTACAGGCATTATCCAGCACTCTTTCCTTCAATTCCGTATGGTAGTATTTCTGTCCAAGGACTTGGTCCCATCATTGAAGCAAACTTGGACAGATCCCCTCTGCCACCTTTGCGGTTTGTGGAATGAGTGTCTTACATTTTTTGTGTATTTGCCTGGCGGTCACTTCTCTGAGAAGGAAATTGTTATGTCCCTCCTTTAGAGCTTTACAAATTAGATCGTGTTGCACAGTTTTGATGGCTCTCTTTAATGGGCATAATATACAATTAGTGGCCAGAGGAGCAATGTTTTATTGTACGTTGAAGAGCTGCTCACTCAATCAGCAGAGAATTAGGAGGGACTCCACATTTCACCTCCTCGTCTCTTAATCTGAAGATGGATAACTCCAGTTATCACCATTCTACACCCCATTAATGGGTCAATGTTGGGCATTTTGCAATCTGCATTTTTATTCTTGTCTCTTAGGCAGAGAACAAGAGCTTTTTGACCTTGCAATGAAGAAGTCCCGTTTGATTCCACTCCCTTCTGGACTTTAGTGCCCGACTAGCCCCAGCCACCTCACAACTTTTGTTTTAGTTGGTGATTTTCAATTAGTGAACCCTTCAATATACACATATGGGTGAAAGTGTAACTTTGTGACTGGAGATTTTGGCTTAGTCCTACTAACTCAAGTATTGTAAACTGGAGTGCCCCTTTTGTGCATGAAAAGCCACTAGTACATCAGTCTGATCATGTATGGCCCCCTTGTCTTTTAAGTGTTCAAGTGCAGGCTGTTAATACATTGAGTTTAACTATAGACCTGCCTCTTTTTTTAAGAGGTTAATTTGGATTGTATTTTTACTGTTAAAGTGTGTTATGTAATGATTTTAATTAATCGACAATAACGTATTTAATCATTTATAGTGACCTGTTGAGTACCCTCAACACTCTCAATGCCCTCATGTTAGAGATCCAGGCCTCATATGTCATCTAGGCCAGGAGTTTGAAACATTTCATGTAGTGGGAGCTACTTCTGAGCAGTACAGTTCATTGTGAGCTACTGAAGGATAAACAACTTGTACCTTATCAGCACACACACCCACACACAGCTACATTGGCTTGATGCCCAATGTTTTTAGCGCCTGATACTATGGTTTAAACCATTGCTGAAGAAGCTAAGGGATACACTTCCCCCTTGAGGCCAAACATGTTCTTTTATATATTTATGTTCCCAAGTCCAGGGTTTACTGGGTTTGCCTCATTTTCATCTAATCATTTCCCAGGCTCAACACATGATTCATTCATACTACAAAACAGCAGCATACCCCTACAAATGTCACAACTTGGACCTCAGACGGCCTGGCTTGCTGGTAAGCACATTATAACAATATGATCATTGTTTTTTATAGTTTATGAATGTTTAATGTGGTGAGAAATTACTGGTCAATATATTTTTTACTTTCATATAGGCGACTCAGCTTATCCTAATTGACCATGGTTGTTAGGACCGCTGAGGAATCCAACAACACCAGGGGAAGTCTGCTTGAGTGAGGCACATGGAAGAACACTGTGACCAGTGGGGTGGGCTTTTGGGCTCCTGAAGGCCAGATTTCACTGTCTGTACAAAACTGGTGAAGCCCTCCTCTACTCATTCGATTCGGTGTGCCAAATCACCACTGCCTGCTGCATGTTGCATAATATAGCTCTGTGACAGAACGTCTCATACATCGCAAAGGATGGAGAACATGAGAAGCCACAGGGTGAGGATGTTGAAATGGCAAGTGAAGATGACAAAGGAAGAAATGAACGTATGTCAAGATGTCATTGACCACTTCTTCGCGTGAGTGTAAGAATATCTTTATGTAATGTTAGATTCACAGTCAGAACAACTTGTAATGTGATGAGCATATCATTCTGTGCTGGAAATTATTTAGGAATAAATAGGTCTGAAAAAATCCTGGACAAGGTTGTTTGTTGATCAAAGGTTTGACACATTGACTACTGTGATCATGTACATTGATTATATTTGATTCATCTATGTGATTATGTCCTCATATATTATTATTTGTAAGGTGTATATTTTGTCAGGAAAATAAATGAATGTCTTCTTGCTCTTCTGTTTTAGGATTCTTTACCATGTCATCTTCATTTGGACATTTCAAAGTTGTGATATTTGCTATTTGCAATTATAGGCAGCTGTTGCCAAGTAAAAAGGGAACATGTGTTGATCCGGTGAAAGACATACACACTTTGGATGTACAGATCGTGTACAAAGACAACTTGCACATTGATTGTACAGGAGTTTTTGATATTGCATTGCACTTGTTTTCTGTTATATATTCCCACCATGGCAATATCTGTTGCTTTACTTGCTCTAACCACATGTGTGATTTGACCCATACCATACTCATCTCCATTCACATTTGCTTAATCCTCATCTTGTGTTAAGTGTTTGGGGCTGTTGATGTGCCACATAAATGTAGGGTGATGTTCTAGTATCACACCATTTTGAGTTAGTTGTGGCATTTCACCACTGCCACAGTGTATTCAATTTGATCCTGGGCCCACAAGAGGTAGTTCTACCATGTTTTGACTATTGGCGTTATTGATGTGGTATTCCTCTTGTGAGTCAGGATCTCTGGCTCCAGCTGATGGCATGAATCGAGATTATTTTGCCTACTGCATCTTTTGTTTGTATCAAATTCCGTTCTTCCATGGTGTCAAGGTTTTGAACTGTACTTGTAATTATGCCAAATCATCTGTATTTTACTTTAGTGTGACCAACAAATCTTTATTGGAAATGGATGTAATTGATACTAGAGGTTTGTGCTGATATTAATTATGTTACATGTTTGAAAATGTGAGTAATATTACTTAAATGTAGCAATGCATTTCAAACAATTTTTCTGAATTTTTGAAACAATTATGGAAGTAAATAAAATTAAAACAATTATGCCATGAGACAAACAACACCACTCTTTGAATTTTTGTGTTTTACTTTTACAAACACACATCAACTCAAAAATGACAAAACAATATACAAATTAAAATCACAAACAAAACAGTCAATCAAGGAGAATGAAACTAATTTTGTAGAGGCAAAATTGTTAGAAGACCAATGTACAGAAAACAACTGCCCTAAAAAAGGTCACTGTGTCCAGAAATATTCCACAGAGTGAATGGTGGTCACACACTGGAGGACATGAGGTTCTGCATCTGTTGGTGGTGGTGGAGGACTTGCCATTCTCTCTTGCTCATCTGGATAAGCGTCCACCCAGGGGTGTGGGGGATTACACAGTTGCAGAGACTGAGGTGGTTGCAGGTGTTTCTGCATGTGGTAGGGCTTCCCTTCTGTGGCTTAGGCAGCTGTGGTGGGACTAGATGTTGTAGGGACACAGAAAGGGGTAGAGCTTGCTGGGAATGCCGTGTACATATGGTGGTAAATGTCAAACAGCACCCCAGTCAGGGAGCCCATATTAGAGTTGCGATTCTGCATTTCTAAAATGTGCTCCCTCTGCAACTGTTTTATGTTCCTGGGCTCTTTAAGGACCTAGTCCATCATGTCTTGGGACTGATGTAGAGCTGCCATGACTTGGTCAATGGTGGTCTGGTTGACAGTGTACACAGTGGCCTCACCTTGCTGGCCCACAGAGTCTCTCCAACGACCCCTACCCCTACTACCCTGTGCACTTGAGCCAGTGTGCTCCATTCCACTGGGTCCTGGCTGAACTGGGGGTGGTGGTGGTGGTGTTGTTAGCGTTGTCTCAAAAGCAGCCAGGACGAGGTGACACAAGATTGGTGTGATATTACTTTGGACCCAGGAAGTGGAGGTATCAATTGGCAGATGTATTGTGACAGCTGGGGTGGGAGGTATAGTTGTGGAACAGGTGAGACTAACTGGAGCTGTCTACACAGACAGACCAGATGGACCAGGCAGTTCACCATCATCCAGATTTACAGGAGTTGAGCCCTCACTGTAGGCCTGAGCCTGGTCTGGAGAGGAGTTATCCTCAGTGGCTAATGGTTGGCCACTTACTCTGGGTACAGATTATGATTGAAATGGCTTTTGAATTATATATGAAGTAACCTGAAGGGAAATAATTTTACAACTGATGGTATGATTAGGCACTTCAGTGTTTCTGGCAACTTACAGACACATTAGTAATTACATTTATGCTAACTTAAAAAAATACTACATCTGAAGAGATGTTTTGGAAAGTAATACTTACTTAGAAAGGGTTCATGTGATATACCACACAGTCAACCCAACTAAGTAGAGAGGAGAAATGTGAAGGAAACCATTCCAGAGCATGCTAATAACCCGACTATCATATGACTTGGTAGGATTGCTGGAATTAGTCATCATAGCAACTTTGCTAGCTACATTCAATATCATGACAGTGTAAGTTCTGCATGCAACATGACTTGTAAGTAAACCTTTAAATCAACCTACTTTGATTTGTGAGACCGATAGCATCAATTCAATGTATTGACAAGCAAGAGACAACATACAGTATTGGAAATCATGCCATTTTCTTTCATTGCATCAAATGGCGGGTTATCTAATGTGTGAGACTTTGCCACTTGCATATATATTAGAAAAGAGAGGGTGACAAACATCACAGTGCAAACATGTTTTCCAGATACAGAAACACAGCATCATGGTAGTTTTAGTCATGTCAACTTCACATTACCAACATTTGTAAAAATGTTATTTATACATTCCTAGAAAAATATATGCTGGGTAGATGTACACACATGTACAAAAGAACACCATTTGTGAAATACGTTGATTGCTGAAGAAACACTTGCAATCACCGTACCTTCATGTTCAAATTCATGGAGTTTGGAACCTGTTATCTTAAGTAGAACAAAATACATTCAAACAAACAAACAAATGCAAAAAATGATCGATGAAGAACAACACACATATTAACCAGTAGTGAAACAAGAGATAGTACCATTTTGCTACTATTTGTGGAAAGCGCATTCTCAACAGCTAATATAAGAGCAAACTCTACATTTCTGTTTTTTGGGCCATTGAGAAAAGTAATGTACCAGTCTCCACTCCACCAGGGATTCCAGTCAAGCCTTCACAATGTAAGATTTGCAAGATCTTCTCCTCCAAGGAAAATAGTTGTAATGGGGGGCTAGGAGAACCACCACCAGTCCTCTGGGCTTCCAGGTGATGCTTTCCTCCTGTGTGCATAGATTGTTTGTTACGGCATTCACTCTGTCAATTATCCTAGTCCACATTTGCTTTTTCTGAGATATGGTTGTACTTTGTAATTGGGTTCCAAACAATTGTGCCTCTACTCTGATGCATTCATCCACCATGACTGACAATCCTCCCTCTGTAAAACATTGGATTCCTACTAACTGCCATAGTGATAAAGAAGAAATAAATGAACTAGTGGCCCACAAGTTGATAAAAAAAACTTTAAAAATGAAACAAATGAAAAAAGACCAGATGGAGAGCTAAAAAAAATGATCTGACTCCCGAGTCAGCTGATTTAGCAGCAAAATTGTGTTCTGCAGTGGAATGGCAAAGGATCATGATCTAAAATGGAGTGTGTTTTATAGTGTGGTTTGCAGGTGTTGACCAATATACATCAGCTGTGTGCTGCTAGCATCCATCCACTAGCCACAGCCATAGTACAATGTTCAGTGGGTTCCGCAACTGACTCCCGCCATCAGATGTTTCCCACCAGAACAACGCCATCATGACTGTGAAACCTAAATATGCTTGGTGAGTTACTGTTAACCAGAATTGTAGTCCACTGCGTCAGCAGCGGGAGACCACCTACACAGTGGACCTCACTCTGGGGACACAGATGGAGGTTCAGCCTCCATGGATCTAAATACAGTGGTCGGACACCTGACAGCTTGATGGAGTACTTGGAACCTCCATCACTGCAGGATAATTGGGCTCCCGCCAAGATCTAAATCAGGCCTAAAGTATCTGGCTTCTCATGTTGAACACTTTTGCAGAACTTTCAAAGTAAGAATTCTAATCATTGCGATTTATGTGAGGGTAACTTAGCCCATGTGATGTGAGTAAATGTTGTTAGTGAATTGCGGTGTGAGTCCCCTTCCAACATATAAATACAACTTAGACATGACGCAATTGAAAACAAATCCAAGTGAGGAAGTTAGTGTACAATGCCACCCCCATCTTTGCTTGTCAAGGAAGAGGAAGGCACCATGTGCTCAAACCCTCCATCTGAAGGTGGGGCCAAAGAGGTGAAATAAGAGCCTCCCCCTTCGCTAGACTGACCCACAAGTCATCATTGAGGATTAGCTTACTCTGGCCTTCCCAGTGCCCAGCACACAGGAGACTTCCATAAAGACTCTTATTGTCAGATACAGTGATCAGCACCTCTTCAGTATTAGGGCCACACATTTACGCATCCAGTGTTGGAAGCAGCAAGGGGCCCCTAATCAAGAGTAAACCACTGAGCATCTCTCCAAACATGCTTGAGCAGTTTGCTGTTCTTGAGCCCCTGAGTTACGTTCACACTCTGTGCAATTTTTCAGGCAGCTCAAACCAACTAAGTCAAAACTCAGGGGCCAGAGAATTCCACCCCATCCTTCTGTGCAACACCTTTGGACAATCCTCTGGGAATAGAAAGTCCACCAAGCAGGAGGACTGCAGAGAATCGGTTTCCAAGAGGCATTTGTCATTGAGTTAAAAAACAGACCAAAAGGGAATTTACCTGATTCCATTATTGCAAAGTTTTTGGCTCACCAGCTTAAGTTTGTCTCGTGGTTGGAGGGTTAACTCAGCAACATCAACATCATAGTATATGACCTGAAATGAGACCTTTTGTAGGACAGCCTCCTCCTCAGAATAATAACAAAATTTCACCAGGGCATCTCATGGCTGCTGCTGAGAAGGATGTCTCTTCTGGTCTGCTCAATGTACCCTGTCCAGAACGAATTCAGTGTGTTCATCACCCAATACCGATGACAACAGGCCTGTTACAATTGTGGTCAGCTGAGCCTCCGGCACCTCCTCACTCAGGCTACAGAGTTTTAGTTTTTTTTTGAGTGTGTGGTTCTCAAGGTCCTCCAGCTTGTCTAGTGCTCTCTTCAATTGCTGTTCCATTGTCACACCACAGGATGAGGCCGCTACTTGACGGGACTCAAGTGCCTCCATTGCAGCCTCCGCATCCAGCATTCTTCAACCCAATGAGCCAATGTTTGACCTATGCTCTTGGGTTTAGACTCCCAGATCAGATATCATGTCCACGGTATGGAGGCTCTCAAGTTCCACTTCAGTTAGGGACATGATCTTGAAAGTTGCTGTTGTGTGCAATGAGCGTTGTGCTCGTTTGAAAATCTAAGCAGAGGCTTGTTCAAACATGGGAAGAGATTGTCACAAGTAACTTTCTTCTTGGTGGGGAGAGGGGAAATCTCACGAGCCTCCTCACTGCTCCAAATATTGGTGACAAGTTTATGTCCGCGTCTGGCAGATGAGTTTACTGAGATAGCATAAGGTGTCCTAGCAGAGTGGTTCCATCATGGCCATCCTTGCCATAGTGGGCATTCCTGCATGGGACGAAGGCTCAGTAATAAGGGCCTAGCTTCTTTCTGCACTCCTTATAATTGTCCACAAGAGGGGCCGAGGTGCCAAATGGGCCCCGATTATAACTTCCTACCTGCAGTCCCCCAGCCTAGTGTCATTAGCTGCAGCGCTCACCCTACTTCATTGCCAATGTAAAGGTTGCATGACCCTACCCACATGGTTTCCTCATGCTTCTTACTTATGCAACCCTGATCAGGGGATCGCCCACAGAAGAGCTCCTCCAATAGTCATCATTCAGGTCAGCACACCTCTGGCAACCCGAGTGTATGGCGGAAGGACACTTCCCCCAGTGGTGTTGTCCACACTGCTCTCCTCTGGGGTCACATATTTTGTGTGAGAGGCCACCTCCGGAGAGCTCATATGCATCAGGAACTGCACCACCAAACTATCCCCAGCATGTGTGGGGCCTGCGGAGCCACATCACTTCTCATCACTGGATCGCAAGTGCCTCAATGCAGGGCAGTAAGGAGTTGCACTGCACACACCACCATGACATGTGGCCTTCACTGCCAAAGTTCCAGAGCTGAGACCAGACAACTAATCACATTAAGGCCCACAAGCCCTGCCAGTTGAATTGGAGCGAGCACTGCTTCTTAGGGGTTCAGGGCACCGTCAGCAACATCCGGGACCGAACCTGGGCCGGGAAAGCCATCAAGACCTGGGCCAGACCAGGTCGGGAACTTAGACGGAGTCCGACTACTATGCCATCTTCGACACGCTCCTTGATTTTAATTAGATAAACGTATATATATTTTGTAAAATGATAGTGGTATTCATAAACCATTCAGACATTTTATATTTCTACTCTCACCCATGTATTTCTATGGTGTGGCAATTTATTTTTTGACAAAACATGACTACAGAATGCTTTTGGAAATCATCCAGATGCAGAGGGCATCCTGCTGATATATATTATTTGTGCATGAAATTCCTATCCCTCACTACACTAGCGCACTCCCTCATTACCTCCAGCTTATTTGTGGCAATGGTGGTGCAACTTTTCATGAGATAAAGGTAGACTGTCAAGCAGAGAAGGAGCAAATATATCAAAGAAGAGAAAAGTGTATAAGGGGACACAAACAGTGGAAAGTGAGAGATACAGCAAGGCAGCTGGAAGAAGGAAATTCAAAAGGAGGAGAGACGACATAGAGCTGATATAGAGTGAAAGTTGCTTCAGATCTCTGACAGTAATGAGTAATATTGAAGGTTTAAATCTATCTTGCTTATTGCATCTGTCAACTAACCTTTATTTTCTCCCACACAATTATTCAATTTGTTTAATACCAATCTTTCACAATCATTTTATCAATTTATTTTAATGTTTATTAACCATCTGTCGCATTGCATTAAAAATGCGAGTTGGTCAAATGGTTAATAAAATAATTTAAATGGTAGTGAATTAGGAAAGGTCAGTCATTTGGATTGTGATTGTTGGAGACTGATCAAATCTGCACAAAGCACAACCACACAGCATACAAGTGTCATTCTATTTTATGTGGCATTATGATGTGCAGAGAAGTTGGACTAACTGCCATTTGAATTTAATAAAATATATAGGAAGTACAGCTTAATAGCTATTCTTGCATTAGATTTGTTTCATAATTCAATAAAAGAGCTAGACTGGTTCATGATGAGGCTGGTCAGTGGATCAGATGAGTCTGATTTATACATGGAGGACCAATACTGATAGGAACAATTATTGCATCCACAGCATTAGGAATGGAGCACTGCATAGGGGCATGAATCCCCTTAATTTCTCCCGTTGGGATCCGATTTGGGTTCACCGGGTGATTGCATCTATGGGGTTTCCACCCATAACAGCACCACTCGAACCATCAGACGGAGTAACATTATAAGGTGGTGGATGAGCTGACTACAGCACATTAAAAAAATATCACTAGAATCACCAGTCCCTCTGTCTTTTTCTCTCCTTTCCTATTTTTTCTTTTTCTGGGGTTCCTCACTTGTTATTGCGGGGAACAAAATAGTTCCCTCAATTATTACAGCTCGCCAATTTTGTTGTTCTGCATCATACTTTGGCCCAGATTTATGCTTGATTTGCAGTGAATTAGCATAATTTTTTTTGCCGCCAATTGAGCACAAACTTAATTCCATATTTATATTTTGGCGCTAGACAAGTCTAGCGCCAAAATATTGGAGTTAAAGTCATTTTTTAGATGTATGAACCTACCTTGTGTCAGTGCGATGCAAGGTAGGCGTTCCTGTCCAAAAAATGACTCTAAGGCCCTAGCCCCTTATTTATCCTCCCATGCACAAATTGTGCACGGGAGGGAGGCGTGCCTAAATAATAGCGCTAAGCCTGCGTAGCACCATTATTTAACGGCTGGGTCTGGGCAGGCATTAGGGGACCTGTGGACCCATTTCCATGGTGAAACACAATGGAAAGAGCCCACAGGTGCTCTACCCAAGCCCCAGGAACACCCTCACCCACACCAGAGGGACACCAGAGGATGGGGACCCCATCCCAGGTAAGTATAGGCAAGTAGAGGTAAGTATTTTAATATTATTTTTAAAGTGCCATTGGGGGCTCTGAAATGGCCCCCCCTACATTCCACTGGGTGCAATGGCCATGCCCAGGGGTCCCTTGTCCCCTGTGCTGGCCACTGGGGTGGTGCGCATGACTCCTGTCTTTTATAAGACAGGGGTCATGTGGTATGGATGGTTTTGCATCAAGAAATGACGCTAGGCTGGTTATAGTCATCTTTTTTTACTCTAACCAGACCAAATGTCATTTTTTGGTGCAAAACCCCCTTCTCCCATAACGCCACCCCCACCCGGCTAACATCATTTTCCATGATGTTAGCCCACCCTTTACGCCGGATTGCGCCATTCCAATAAATTGTTGCCCAGCTGGCATCCTGGAATGGCGCAAGCCAAGGCTATACTTTTTGACGCAAAACTGCGCTAATGCAGTTTTGCGTGAAGAAGTTTACCGCCGGCCAGAGCCATTCCAAGACGCCGTGCACAAAAACAGTCTACCCTCAACCCAGCCATCCTTACACTATGGTGCAATGGTGGCTGCATTGGTGCACAGCAGCAAATTTAGCACCGGCACAAGGGGAAACATAGGGGTGCGCTGTATTCTAGTAAATACTGCGTTTTGAAAATGATGGTGTGTTACGCTGCCAGATTTGTTGCAGTGCCACGCACTGTCATTTTCTGTCAAATTTGGCCCTTCATTTTTTCAATACAGATTTTAGCAATCACAGAACAACATTTTTATTTTAACCAAGGGGTAATCTTCATTGGACCACAATTAGCCATCATCCAACACTGATAGCCAATCTGAGCGCAGCACTTTCTGCTCCCCTCACTTCAGTGACTAACCATCTGACTGCAACCGTTTGATGGCGCCGCATATATCTGCACCTCAGTCTGTTGTTGAAATCATAAAATATGTTTCCCCATTGATCATATGGTCCTTTGTTAGTCATCTTATTGAATTGTAAGGGGATTAGTATCAGAAATGCATTTCTAATTCTGAGAAGCTCATATGACTCCACAATAAAGACTTAGGGCCTGAATACAAGGTGGTTCGTATGTCCTGACCCATGCGTAAACATGTTTATGCATGGGTCGGAATTACGAGTTGGTAGGTATTTAACAGATCCCATAGTTATTAGATGCAGTAAATTTTAGCAGGTCAAACCTGGAATATCATCTACCATACCATGCAGATTTTAGTGTGTTAAACACCATATTCCACATTTTATTCCCTACCACTCGTAGTATATGTTATTTATCCCAACTGATAAATAACACACCCCATCGTATTATTATTCATCACATGCGATAAATAAAACCTAAATTCTTAATCAGGACCTAAGAATCAATTAGTTCAAATTTATAGATGTATTTTAAAACATTAATCCAGCCAGTATAAATGCAAAGAAGAAATATATTCAGAAGGTAAAGTAATTTTGCCTGAAGGCCTAAATGTGTCCATAAGTTAAATAATAGTAAAATAAGATACAACATAGTAACAGCCACAACGTAAGGAAACCCAATTGTTTCAATAGGTGTTCAGTAAAGGAACTTCCATTTCAAATCTAAACATAGGTTGAGGCCAAATTTTCTAAAGGAGATTCCTAGATGGGAGCATAGAAGATGTCAACACAGAGTCATACTTCTGTAGAAGTTCAGGAAAATAAGAGAAGTGCTAAGCATGAACCTTTGCACTCAGGGAAAGCCCATCAAAGAGAACTGTTCACTATCAGAGCCTAACTAACTGTGGAAACAGCAATTAAGTATAACCAGTAGCTTCAAGAATGTTGATATCTCTCTCCCACCACCAAGAGCCAATCAAATCACCATCAGTAAGGGGGGGTCAAAATACTTTCTCAACTCCCATCTGCTCGGACTTAGATATGTAGCTGGTAGCCTTGCACATCCTGCTCTCTAGGTATGTCATGAATAGAAAGGCTCCTCTCATCAGCATTTCTATGAGTTAGTTGCCAATTTTCTCCCCGCAGGGCTCACTATCAGTAGTCTAATACAAACAATGTGCCTTTCTTTACTAAGGAAGCCTTTCAGGTTATAGACATAAAATATATATACATATGTATGGATCTGTAAGTGTGTGTGTGAGAGTCTGAGTGGATTTGTTAGTGGGTGTGTAAATGTCTGAGTAGGTATATATATATATATATATATATATATATATATATATATATATATCCAAAACCAACAATTGTAAGACAATTGATTTGTTGCACTCCAGGAGAGTCTTATTGGTTCTATCCAAAGAAGTACACCACCAACGCGTTTCGACCCAAAAAAACGTGTTGGTGGTGTCTTCTCTTTTTTATACTTCTTTGGATAGAACCAATAAAACTCCCCTGGAGTGCAATGAATCAATTGTCTTACAATTGTTGGTTTTGGATATGTCAGAGGAATGGTCCCTTCCTCACGTTTACACCCGTAAAATTTGCGCGCCACAAGGTGGACCCTGGATGGTATAAATATACATATATATATATATATATATATATATATATATATATATATATATATATATATATATATATATACGCACACACACATATACACATGTACATTTATATATCAGACCGCCAGTAAGTAGTTATATATAGGACCTAGGCTCTGATTTATACTTTTTAATGCAAAGCTGCACTAACACAGTTTTGCACCAAAAAGTTAAGCACCGGCTTGCACTGTTTCTGTGCACCAGCCAGGCACCAAATTTATGGAATGGTGCAAGCTGGTGCAAAGGGTAGGCTAGTGTAAAAAAACATGACATTAGTCGGGTGGTGCTGATGATATGGGAGAAGGGTGTTTTGCACCAAAAAATGATGTTAGAGTAAAAAAATGACTCGAGTCATTTTCTGATGCAAAACCATCCATACCACATGACTCTTGGCTTAGAAAAGACAGGAGTCATGCCCACCACCCCAATGGCCAGCACAGGGGATCAGGGTCATGGCATGGCCATTGCACCCTGTGCCATGTATGGGGGCCCATTTCAAGGCCTCCTATGGCACTTTAAAAAATAAAATAAAATTCTTCCCTGTACTTACCTGGGATTGGGTCCACCATCCTCTGCTGTCCCTCTGGTGTGGGTGGGGGTGTCCCTGGGGCCTGGGGAGGGCACCTGTGGGCTTATTCCATGGTGTTCCACCATGGTAATAGGCCCACGTCTGCCCTGACCCAGGCGTTAAAAAATGGTGCAAAGCTCCCTCCCGTGCACCATATTTGCATAGGAGTATAAAATGGTGTTAAGGCCATAGAGTCATTTTTTGCACTGGAACGCATACCTTGCATCTCATTTAGGCAAGGTAGGTTTCCACGTCCAAAAAATGACTTTAACTCCATAAATTTGGTGCTAGACGGGTCTAGCGCCAAAGTATAAATATGGAGTTAGTTGTGCACCGAATTAGAGTTCGAAAAAATGACATTAATTTGGTGCCAACAAAGTATAAATATGCCCCTTATTTTCCTTAGGAAGAGCTTTTTTTGTTATGCCAATTTTGCCAATAACTTTAGCGCCGCTTGATCTATCTTTATGACATTTTCAAAACTTATACTTCAGTGGGTTCAGATGGTGCCTTGACAGTTTTGTGGTGATCTGTCAAGTAGTGACCAAGAAAAATGGGGGGGGGTCACTGAACGCATTTTTCCCATGCATTTTCCCATAGGGATTTTGAACATGACTACAGCCCAAAGCTCTGGACCGAATTGCAGAAAACGTTTTTTAAAAAGCAAAGGAGCCAGAAGGGGATCACCCGGCCTTTTTCTTTTATTTTTGCCCCTGGTAGGACAGGTCTTGGGTGTTTTGGGGCATTAAAAGGGAGGGAGTGCATGGGACCTCTCCTCACACCCTGAGGACCACCACCTCCCCGGGGCAAAACAATAATTTCTAATGGGGAGGGCCATATGGCCTCACCCACTGCCCCAAGTACGGCCACCTTCCCAAGGCTGAAAACAAAATTCATGTGGGGAGGCCGTGTGGCCCCCCGCATCCCCAGGAACCGCCACCTCCCTCAGGCAAAAGAGTACCATCTAATGGGGGATGCCCATATGGCTTCCCCCAAAGGCCTGGGGACTGCCAACTCCCCAGGGCTAAATATGAAATTTATGCGAGGGCCTACACGGCCACCCCATAGCACCGGGGACCGCCACCTCCCCAGGGCAATGTATTCCAATTAAATGGGGCATGCGCCCCCCCACAGCCCCAGGATGGCATCTCCCAGGGGCTGAAAAAAATAATGAAGGGGTCTGATACGGACTCCTGGCCCCAGGGACCACCACTTCCCCAGGGCTAACTTAAACATTGGAAGGGGGCTGCATAGCCCCCCTCATGAAGCCTCTAGTGGTCCTGGGGACTGCCAGCCTCCAGTGCCCACCCCCAGGATATAGCTTTTTTCTCTGGCTTGGTGGGGCTTTGACATCTCCTTCCAAGTCAGAGCAAACACTCTGCTGCCAGCAGGAGAGAGCTGTCAAAGTGCTGTCTCTGGATAGAAGCAGGGATTTCATCTCTTTTCCTGCCCACGGAGATGCGTGCAGAGAAAGAGATGAAACTAGTGCTCTTGAACACAGGGAGCTGCATGTTTAGCAGCTCCCTCTGTGCAAGAGCAATGCAGGCTCCCGAAGGAGGCTGAGAGCCAGCTGGGACTGCAGGGGCCTTGAGGCTCACCCAGCAGTCCCCTACACTGCTAGAAACATGACTGGGTTCCGGGGATGGGGTCCCCGGGCCAAATTCAGCCTGAGAGGTGGGCCCCACGACCGCCTTCCTCCATTTATTTATGGCCTGGCCCCTGGGGATGGGGTCCACAGGGTGGAAATTTGTTCAGGGAGGAAGGCCGTTTGGGCCCCCCTCCCCTAGACTCCATGGTTCTCCCTTGCTACGAGTATGGAAATTGGCAAATCACTTGGAAGCTCTGCCTGCTTGGGCCACACTGTCCACCTTAGTAGTATGCAAAAGTCTTCCTGTATTTTACCAGGATGATGGACAACTTCCAAAGGGACCCCCTTTGCATTTCTTGCTGATTTTGGTGGTGTGCTCTTGAAGCTGAGGAATATAAGGACATCTCCACAAAACGAAGAAGCACTTCCTTCACATAGATAAGTGGCAGGAACCTGGTTTGGTAGAGATTTACGTCTTTGTAGTATTGCTGGCCTCTCTATACGAGGATTCATGTTATCACAGAATTCTAGAGAAAGAGGCAACAGGAACAATCATGTTGCCAAAATTCACACAATGTCACTGATGACATTTCCTTGTGCTCCATTACACAGCTGTAGTGTAGAATACATACTGGACATTTACCCAAGTAGGCAGAAAGAACTCCACTTGGGTGTGCAAAGCTATGGACTCATGTTAGATAAAAAGGCAGGTGAGGCCGTGTGGCCAAGTCACTCACACAGCTACTGACACAACCATACAGACATTCACACACTCATTCACAGATGTACTCAGACACTCACTAAGACCCTCATGCACCCCCTCACTGATACCCTCAGAGACTCACACACTCACTCACAGACCATCTAAGAGACTCACACACCCACTCACAGACCCACTCAGATACTCACACACTCACTCACAGACCCACTCAGGGACTCATGCACTCACTCACAGACCCACTTAGAAACTCATGTACCCACTCACAGACAGTAGGAGGCTAGCTTGGTTTGTAGTAGGTACCTAAAGTACTTACACCTTATACCATGTCAAGTTATCCCTTATAAGTGAAATGTAGGCAGTGTTCCAGCAGCTTAGGCTGTCTAGAGGTAGCTGTAGCAGAGCAGCTTAGGCTGAACTAGGAGAAATGCAAAGCTCCTGCAATACCACTATTGTTACACAGTACTGATACCCAATAAAGACAATACTCAGTGTTACCAAAAGTAAAGGTAGTTTAGTTTAATGACACAAGGCCAAAAATATCTTAGTGGCAATACTCCTTCTGGAGGTAAGTCTTATACACAATATATACACTGGTAACCAAAATAAGGTAAGTAAACAGTCATAGCATAATGCAAACAGTAGAAAATACAATAGATTGCAATGGGCCTAGGGGCAACACAAACCATATACTAACATAGTGAAATGTGAATGTCGAATTCCCCCCTAGGCAAGTGTAGTTTGTAGAGGGGATCTGGGAGTGTAGGGAAACAACAAAGGTAAGTAAAGTACCCCACCCAAGAGCCCAGGAAAGCAGGAGTAAAGTACAGCAAGTTTCCTCATGATAAAGGATTTTGCAAGAACCAAGCAAGACTGCAAGCAACAACAGATGTTTTCCTGGACCTAAAGACCTGTGCAGAGAGGAGACAGAAGTTGAAGGAGAGTCCAGGATTGATAGGAGCCCCTGCCAACCAGAAGAAGGTGCAAAAGTGGATTCTCCGGTCAGAAGAAAAGTACAGAAGAGCACCAAAGAAGATGGCTGTGGGTTTCTCGTTGGTACAGGCGATGTCCCACGTCGAGTTGTTGGATGCAGGCTGTTTGCATCGCTGGATTCTGCCACCAAGCCTTGGTTCAAGCAAGTGCATGGTTTTGTGTCAAAAAGGAGCTGCCTGGACCCAGGAGGGACCTGGGGGTCTCAACTCAGACTGAGGAGGCAGAAAGGGCTATCAGCAATTCAGAGAGCCCTCAGAAGACCAAGCAGCACCCACGGGAGACAAGAAAATGCAAAGTGCAGTCATGCAGCACTACACTGGAAGGTCCCACGTCGCCGGAGAACAACTCAGGGAGCTGTGCGTCACAGGACGGAGTGCTGGGGACCTGGGTTACACTGTACACAAAGGATTCTTGGAAGAAGTGCACAGAAGCCCAAGGAGCTGCAGAAGACGCTGTGCACAGGTGTACTGTCTCAGTACGGGGAGGCAAGCTCTTACCTCCACCAAATTTGGACAGCTGGACCTTTAGACAGTCTGGGTCACTTTGGTCCACCACCTGTGCTCCACGGAGCATGCTCTTCATCAGGAGAGGAGTCCCAGAGTACCGGTTGTTGTCACAGAAGGGTGCCTGCAGAAGCAGGGAAGTGACTCCGTCACTCCACTGGAGATTCCTTTGGTTCTTCTAGTGCAGGGTGAAGACAGGCAGAGTGAGCACACCTTGGAAACTGTTGCAAATGCTGGCTGGAGCTGAAGTTGCACGTCACAGGAGTCATCATGGATACTTATGCTTGCAGTTACAGCAGTTCCTGGAGCAGTCTGCGGCTGATCTGACAGTCAGAAGCTGAAGCAGAGGATGCAGAGGAGACCTGGAGGAATCTTGCAAAGCAAATCTGAGGAAACACCCAGAGAAGAGACCCTAAATAGCCCTGAGAGATGGATTGGCTACCTACACAGGTATGCACCTATCAGGAGGGGTCTCTGACACCACCTGCTGGCACTGGCCAATCAGTGGTCTCAAGAGGGTCCCCACACCTTGAAATCCAAGATCGCTAACACCAGGGACGCTCTGGGCACCACCCCATGGACAGGGGAGTGGTCACTCTCCTTTCCTTTGTCCAATTTTGTGCCAGAGCAGGGACTGGGAGTCCCTGAACCGGTGTAGACTGGATTATGCAAGAAGGGCACCGTTTGTGCCCTTGAATGCATTTCCAGAGGCTCTGAGTGGCTACCCCTCCCAAGCCTGTAACACCTATTTCCAAAGGGAGAGGGTGTAACACCCTCCTCCCAAAGGAAATGCATTGTTCTGTCTTCCTGGGATTGAGCTGCTCAGTCCACAGGAGGGCATACACCTGTCTGTGAGGTGGCAGCAGCTGGGGCTGCAGTGGAAATCTCAGAGAGCTGGTTTGGCAGTACTAGGGTTCCATGGTGGAGCCCCCAGGGTGCATGGGATTGCCCCCCCCAATTCCAGATTTGGATTGGGGGGACAATTCCATTATCTTAGACACCTCACATGGCCATATTCGAAGTTACCATTGTGAAGATACATATATGTATTGACACATATGTAGTGCACGCTTATAATGGTATCCCTGCACTCACGAAGTCCAGGGAATTGGCCCTGGACAACGTGGGGGCACCTTTGCTAGTGCAAGGGTGCCCTCACATACAGTAACTTTGCACATAGCCTTCAGTAAATGAAGCTTAGACATATAGGTGACTTATAGGTTACCTTAGTGCATTGAAAATGGCTGTGAAATAGTGTGTGCACAATTTCAGTCACATTGCAGTGGCAGCCCTGATGAAAAGTTTGTAAGAGCTCCTTATGGGTGGCAAAAGAAATGCTGCAGCCCATAAGGATCTCCTGGAACCCCAATGTCCTGGGTACCTAGGTACCATATATTAGGGAGTAATAAGGGGGGTCCAATGTGCCAATCAGAATTTGAATATTGAGTCACTAAAGTGTAGTGACAAATTTGGTAAGTAGAGAGAGCATAAGCACTGGAGTTCTGGTTTGCAGAACTTCAGTGACACAGTTAAGCATACTGACAACACACATAGGCCACAAACTATGAGCACTGGGGTCCTGGCTAGCAGGATCCCAGTGAGACAGTAAAACACACTGACAAACAATCACAAACAGGCCAAAAATGGGGGTAACCATGCTATAAAGAGGCTACTTTCTCACACAGACCCACTCAGACATTCACACACCCACTCACAAATCCACTCAGACTCTCAATCACACACTCACAGACCCACACAGACACACACTGACTCGCAGAGACACTCTCACACATACTCTCAAATCCAGAGACATCCTCTCACATCTACGCTCAAACCCAGACTGACACTCTCACACCCAGATAGGCAGGCTCCCCCACCTATTCTCAAACCCGGAGAGACAGGCCTCATTCCCACCACCCACAGACTAAGGCCATTATGGGGGTTGGGCGCAGGAGCTGGCCACAGGCCAAGGCTTGTTGGAGAAATCCAGCGACACAAACCAGACTGCAACCATCCATCCGGCGTGGGACATCTTTTGCACCAACCAGGAACCCGCATCTGTCTTCTTTGGTGCATAACTGACTTTGTCTTCTCACCAGTGGTTCTTCTTTTGCACCTTAATCCAGGTTAGCAGGTGCTCCTGTTCTCCCTGGACTCTTCAGTGCTTCTTGGACTTGGTCCCCTTCTTCCACAGGTCTTCAGGTCCAGGAATCCATCATTGGTGTCTTGCAGTCTCTTCTGTTTTTTACATAATCTTCTATCACAACTTCTTGTGTGTCTCAGGAAACTTACTGAGATTTACTCCTGTTTTCCTGGGCTCTGGGGTGGGTTCTATTAGTTACCTTTGGTGTTTTCTTACACCCCCCGCGCCCCTCTACACAATACACTTGCCTAGGTGGGAGACCGACTTTTGCATTCTACTATTTTAGTATGTGGTTCGGGCTCCCCCAGGCCCATTGCAACCTATTGTGGTTTTCACTATTTGCACTGTTTTCTAACTGTTTCTACAGCTAATTCTGCATTCTAGTTTATATACTGTGTACAGGGAGTGCAGAATTATTAGGCAAGTTGTATTTTTGAGGATTAATTTTACTATTGAACAACAACCATGTTCTAAATGAACCCAAAAAACTCATTAATATCAAAGCTGAATATTTTTGGAAGTAGTTTTTAGTTTGTTTTTATTTTTAGCTATGTTAGGGGGATATCTGTGTGTGCAGGTGACTCTTACTGTGCATAATTATTAGGCAACTTAACAAAAAACAAATATATACCCATTTCAATTATTTATTATTACCAGTGAAACCAATATAACATCTCAACATTCACAAATATACATTTCTGACATTCAAAAACAAAACAAAAACAAATCAGTGACCAATATATCCACCTTTCTTTGCAAGGACACTCAAAAGCCTGCCATCCATGGATTCTGTTTTGATCTGTTCACCATCAACATTGCGTGCAGCAGCAACCACAGCCTCCCAGACACTGTTCAGAGAGGTGTACTGTTTTCCCTCCTTGTAAATCTCACATTTGATGATGGACCACAGGTTCTCAATGGGGTTCAGATCAGGTGAACAAGGAGGCCATGTCATTAGATTTCCTTCTTTTATACCCTTTCTTGCCAGCCACGCTGTGGAGTACTTGGACGCGTGTGATGGAGCATTGTCCTGCATGAAAATCATGTTTTTCTTGAAGGATGCAGACTTCTTCCTGTACCACTGCTTGAAGAAGGTGTCTTCCAGGAACTGGCAGTAGGACTGGGAGTTGAGCTTGACTCCATCCTCAACCCGAAAAGGCCCCACAAGCTCATCTTTGATGATACCAGCCCAAACCAGTACTCCACCTCCACCTTGCTGGCGTCTGAGTCAGACTGGAGCTCTCTGCCCTTTACCATTCCAGCCACGGGCCCATCCATCTGGCCCATCAAGACTCACTCTCATTTCATCAGTCCATAAAACCTTAGAAAAATCAGTCTTGAGATATTTCTTGGCCCAGTCTTGACGTTTCAGCTTGTGTGTCTTGTTCAGTGGTGGTCGTCTTTCAGCCTTTCTTACCTTGGCCATGTCTCTGAGTATTGCACACCTTGTGCTTTTGGGCACTCCAGTGATGTTGCAGCTCTGAAATATGGCCAAACTGGTGGCAAGTGGCATCGTGGCAGCTGCACGCTTGACTTTTCTCAGTTCATGGGCAGTTATTTTGCGCCTTGGTTTTTCCACACGCTTCTTGCGACCCTGTTGACTATTTTGAATGAAACGCTTGATTGTTCGATGATCACGCTTCAGAAGCTTTGCAATTTTAAGAGTGCTGCATCCCTCTGCAAGATATCTCACTATTTTTGACTTTTCTGAGCCTGTCAAGTCCTTCTTTTGACCCATTTTGCCAAAGGAAAGGAAGTTGCCTAATAATTATGCACACCTGATATAGGGTGTTGATGTCATTAGACCACACCCCTTCTCATTACAGAGATGCACATCACCTAATATGCTTAATTGGTAGTAGGCTTTCGAGCCTATACAGCTTGGAGTAAGACAACATGCATAAAGAGGATGATGTGGTCCAAATACTCATTTGCCTAATAATTCTGCACTCCCTGTATATTACTTACCTCCTAAGGGAGTCTCTAAGGTATTTTTGGTATTATGTCACTAAAAATAAAGTACCTTTATTTTTGTAACACTGAGGGGCATATTTATACTCTGTTTGCGCTGAATGTGCGTCAAAAATGTTGACGCACATTCGGCGCAAAACGTGTACCATATTTATACTATGATGCCCGACCCCGCGGATGTCAAAATTCCTCCGTGTGCGTCATTTTTTGGATGCGGGAAACTGCCTTGCGTTAATGAGATGCAAGGTAGGCGTTCCCGCCCAAAAAATGTCTTTAAGGCCTGTGCGCCTTATTTTTACTCCTGCGTCATTTTGACACACAGGAGGAGGCGGCCTTAAAAAACGGCACCCAGCCTGATGTGCGCCGTTTTTTAACACCTGGGTGAGGGCAGGTGTTAAGGGACCTGTGGGCTCACTTCCATGGTCTCTGACCATGGAAGCAGTCCAGAGGTGCCCTTCCCTGCCCCCCGGGACACCCCATGCCACCCTCGCCCACCCCAGAGGGCACCCATGGATGGGGGGACCCATCCCAGGTAAGTACAGGTAAGTTCAGGTAAGTATATATATATTTTTTTTTAAGTGGCATGGGGGGCCTAACTTGGGCCCTTTCTACATGCCACTGTGCCCAATGGCCATGCCTAGGGGACAGAAGTCCCCTGGGCATGGCCATCGGGCAAGGGGGCATGACTCCTGTCTTTGCTAAGACAGGAGTCATTTCAATGGGGGTTTTGCTCCAAAAAATGGCGCAAGTCCGGTTTGAGCCATGATTTTTTACTCAAATCTGACTTGCACCATTTTTTGACGCACAACCCCCATTTTCCCCTACGCTGGTGCTGCCTGGTTTGAGTACTTTTTTTTTACTCTGACCAGCCCGCAGCGTCGGCTATCGTCAATCCTTAAATATGGCACCCGCATGGTGCATTGGAATGGCGTTAGCCGGCGGTAAAATGTTGACGCAAACCAGCGCCAGCGCTGGTTTGCGTCAAAAAGTATAAATATGGGCCAAAGTATTTTCTTTTATGTGTGTAAGTAATGTGTGACTACAGTGGTATTGCAAGAGCTTTGCATGTCTCCTAGATAAGCCTTGGCTGCTCAGCTACAGCTACCCCAGACAGCCTGGCTTCTAGACACTGACTACATTTCACTAGTAAGGGATAACTGGACCTGGTGTACGTACCTTTGGTACACACTACAACCCAGGCCAGCCTCCTACATAAAGTCCCTGTAACCTTTGATTTTTTAATTGAATATCTATCTATTTATCTATCGATCTATCTATCTATCTATCATTATATCTATATATATTTATATAAATCTTTATATGTATCTATACATATATATAACATATATATATATAGAGAGAGATAGAGAGAGAGCAGAAGAAAGAGAGAGAGAGAAAGGGAGAGAGGGATATATGTAACCTACTGGCAGTCCTTAGGACCTGCTATCCATAGGAAAATCATATTTTGTTTTGCCACTAACTTTGCCATTTGACAAATCTTCGTAAAATTATCAAAACTAGTATGCCACTCACTTCAGCTACTGTGTTGAAAGCTTTGGGGTGATTCGTCAAGTCGGGGCTGAGAAAAAGTGGTGTCCCAAAATTTTTAGACATGACTATGGCCCGAACCACTGGATGCAATTATACTAAATTTGGAGAAAGCTAGCTCTTGGTCCAGAAAGAGCACTTTAAATCTGATCTGTAGTTGAGGAGTTATTTAAAGATAAGCAGATTTTATATCTAGGGATGCCTATCCTCTGTGTATCCACCCTGGTGGAAATGTGGCTTCAAGTGGCACCAGCAATGCCATGATTGGCTGGTCGCAACCTGGCGGAGAGGTTTCAGCCACCATTTTATGTATAGGGAAACATTCCAGGGGCCTGAAAAGTTGTGTTTGATTTTCATGAATGACTCAGGGTAGAGGTACACTGAACCTGTGGGCATGTTGGACGGGTGGCAAAAGTATGTATGATGGGCAAGGTAGTGCCTTAAAATGCTTTCCCCCACTTGTGAGAACTGCGGATCCACTGCGGCGCTCAATACAGTGTACAAAAATTATGTGCATTTTGTAGAGAGTCCAACCATCCCCACCTTGGTATCCAGAGGTAAAAAGCAGACCACCTAATGCTCAGTTTTTGTAGTAGTGTGGGAGAGCAGTTAGGCTTATCTTTAAGATGTGCTAAGCATTTGTAATACTCACAGTATCAATAAATGTGGACTCACACTTCAAACTTTTATAACATTTTGAACACCAAGATTATCAATATATGATAAGGACTTCTTTTGTTATAATTTTTCAAAGTTTAGAAAATATATGCTTTTTGTGCGTAATTACGCACAAAATGAATGGGAAAAACTTTAAAATTGCATGCAAAATCAGGCAATGCTTTCACAAGTGTCACCTTCTATTTTTAGGTCGAGGTCATTGAGATGTCCTCGGGCCAGCTGGAGACATTCGGGTGGTTCCCAGTCAAAGCTGGAGCAGCGGCTGAAAGTCTTGGAGTTGGTGCAAACTAAGAAGGGGACCACTTAGAAACACACTGCACAGGTGGACTTAAAGGTAAGTCTGGTGGGCCCCGGGGAGTGTAGAGGTTGCAAGGGTTTGGAAGCCATAGAACACAGCTGGTTTTCCAACACACGGGCCAGGGAGGCAAAGTACAGTGCAGATAGATCAGGCAAGAGTTGTACATCAGGGAGTCCTTGGAGCCAGGAGCAAGTCAATTGGAGGGTAGATTGCAGGTTAGCATGGCCACTCTTGGGGATGGTTCTTGGGTGTCTTGAAGTTCTTCGACTGGGGCTCGCTTCTGGACTTTGGAGAGTCCAGAGTGGACTTTGCTTCTGAGTGTCTGACGTTAGGGGTCCTGTACCCCAAGCAGTGGGCTTTTTCAAGCCCTGAAAGTCACAGTGCCACCAAACTTGGCACACTGGTAGGTTTTGTACTTCGGGTCTGCTGTGTAGATTTTGGTCAGGCTGCTTGGACTGGTTTGTTGGTCAGTGGCTGGTCAGTGAACTGGACTTTACTGGCTCCATACTTGCAGGAGAGTGATACCTTCACTCTGTGGGCGGTCCTTGGTGATTTGCAGAAGGCTGGAGGTGCTCTGTGGGTTTTAGAGTCCTTCAGGTTTCCAGGTGACACCTTAGCGGTGACTGTCGAGTCCTAGGAGCAGCAGGCAGGGTTTGGTGCCTTTGGGGCCTTTTTCTTCTTGCAGCAGGATTATGTTCTTGTGCTTCAGGTCTTCTTTGTTCCTGGTCTTCATGTTTCCATCTAATCTGATCTGTAGGTCTAGGGATGCCCACTAAATACTGCATTGATTGGTGTTAGGGGGATTACCTGGTAGTGGCAAGTGGGCCACCAACCTTAGGGAGTCTACACCCTCTAAGTGACCATTTCCTTTGGGCTATTTTTCTACCATCCAAGATAGAAGAAAATGAAATAGAGAGGTCGCCTCACCTGCCCCAACTGAGGGGTGGAGCAGGCTAGGGATGGCCACTCCTTTCTCTCTGGCTAAGTTTTTTCACACAGAGGCAGGGTAAAACCATTGAGTGGCCATCTGCTGCTAGCAGCAGAGGCAGAGGTCAGATTTCAAAGGCGGTAAAGTCTTAGAAGCTGACCACTGGTGCAGAGTCCCTGCCTGGGGGAGGGAGTGTAACACCTCCACCCAGGAAAGTCTTTGTGTTCTGGCTCCCAAGAGCAGAGGCTCTCATCCCAGGAGTCCAGACTTCTGTGTGGTGGTGGCAGCAATCATGCCAGGGCTGTTAGGGTTTGCAAGGCACTTCTAAGATGCCCTCTGGGTACACTGTATAAAAAATCCAACACTGGCAGTAGTGTGGGTTTATTATTCTGAGTTGTTTGATACCAAACAACCCAATGTTTAGAGAGGCAATCAATCAGCCGGGGAACTCGTAATGGCCAGTGTCCAGCACATGTATTTGCTATGCCTTCCTTGTACACTTACTAGGTCTTAAGGTTTTGCAAAGACACAGAATGGGCATATTGGTTCATGCACACATATGCCCTCACATGCATTATAGTGCATCCTGCCTTAGGGCTGGAAAACCTGCCAGTTGGGTAACCTACCTATATTGCATGCAATGTTAGGGGAAATATCTAGTTTCAACTTTTAAGTACACCTTGTTATGCACTTGCAATAACAGTCTTCATAAGGTTGATGTGGGGCCTCTGAGAGTGGCAAATTTGGGGATGCAGCTCTGAGGGTACCAGGAGTACCATTTACTAGGGACTTGCAAGAGCGGCTGAAGTGCCAAACATAGTACAGTTTTGGGGAAAGCTATCCGGCCCAGGGAACCTGTTTAGCAGGGGTCCAGGGCACAGTTTAAAACCACATCATTTACCACACAAAAAGTGGGGGCTACCATGTCAAAAAAGGCCCTTGCTCACACACATCCACTCACCAACCCACACAGACACTTCCGTGACCACTCACAGTCCCACACAGACACTCACACATCCATTCCTAGGCACTGAAACACAAGCTGAAAGACTTACACAGACTATCACACACCCAATGACAGGTCCACTCACAAACCCAATCAGACAGCCACACATCCAGTCATAGACAGCCAAACACCCACTCAGAGACCCACTCAGACTTTCATAGGCCCACTGACAGACCCACTCAGAGACCCACTTAGATACCCTCACACCAACTCACAGACCCACTGAAACACATCTCCACTACCAGACCCACTCACTGATCCACTCACACACTTATACATCCACTCACAGACCCTCACAGATACTTACATGCCCACTCACAGACCCACTGAGACACTCACACACCGAGTCACAGACCTACTGAGACACACACATCTACTCATAGTCAACCACTCACAGACCCACTTAGACTCTCACATGCCTATTGACAGAGCCACTCACAGACCCACTCAGATACTCACACACCCACTCAAACAGCCATTCACAGACCCACTCAGGCTCTCATACGCCCACTGACAGATCCACTCACAGACCTACTCAGACACTTACAGACCCACTCACAGATCCACTGAGACACTCACACATCCACTCACAGACCCATTGAGACACTCACACACCCAGTCATAGACGAACTCTCACACACCCACTCAGACTCTCACACACCCATTGACAGACCAACTGAAAGACCCACTTAGACACACACTCACTCATAGACACTCAAACACCCACTTAGACTGTCACATGCAGACTAACAGACCCACTTGCACGCCCACTCAAACACTCACACATTCATTCATAGATACTCAATCACCCACTCAAAGACCCAATCAAACTCTCACATACCCACTGAGAGGCCCACTCACAGACCCATTCAGACATTCACACACCCACTCACAGGTTCATTCACAAACACTTTGAGACACTCATTCACACAATGTCTGAGTCACTCAGACAGTCACACACTCACTCACAGACCCACTTAGAAAGTCAGAGTCCTATAGCGGCACTGAATCACCCATTATAGCTTTATAAAATTAGTCAAATTGTTGCAGTAGTGTTTTGGATGAGTGCTTTTAGTTTGTGAATCAGCGATGTATCTGCTCATCTGGATAAGATTTTATAAAAAAAGGAATTTAAAATTAAAGAAACCAGTGTTTGGAAAAGAGTCTTTGTGTTTATGATATGTAGGTGATTACTGCAGATAGAACAGAATGCAGTCTTTCAAGTTGTTAAGAAACTCCCTGTTGCCTTTCTCTGTGAAATGAACTCCATTCTTTCTATATATTCCATTCATATCAAAGAGTAAATTGTTGTGATATATGGATTCCATGTTGTTGTCTCTGAGAAATATAAAATGTCACAACCCTCTCTTGTGCCATCGGTACTTTGGGTTTTGCACACAGGGCTCATATTGCTTTTCCCCTATGGCACCCCACGGCCTCCTGCAAACCATTGTTCCCCTTCCAGAACTCCTCACCCCCTTGAACCTCCTGTACCATTGCTCCCTGTGGTTTCACTCTTAAAGGAGTATCACATGATCCTATTTTATTAGCTCCATCTGCCATTACCTATTGCGTGTAACCATTAAGGCATATTTTTCCACCTGCCTTGGTTAATGGTGCCAGCTAGCATAACTTATTGACACTAACAGCTAATGCCCTGTTTCCAGCTGTTTTAGTCCAACTGTCACTTGCAGCTTCCATCAGCAATTGTCAGATCCATTAGGTTAACACTTGTTTTCTCATAGGTTTCCAGTGGACATTTCCAGCCTTCCATGTGTGCCACGTGCCTTTCTGGAACAGTCTTCCCATCAGATATAAATACCCTGTCTGAACCTGAGTTGGGGTTTTGGCCTCGTTCCAGTCCTGTGCAGCCATCTTCCCTGCACTCCTCTTCTGAGTTGGCCGGAACATCTAGCACTCTGGTCTTCCAAGCCTTCCTGTGGATCCCATGATGCTGACTCCATCAATGTCTCCAGTCTATTCACATACAGAGCTATGATTCTGTCTCCTTTTTGGCTTCTTGCTCCTCAGCCTTCAGTCTTCGTCTAGATTCCATTTCAGGAGTCAAAGACTAGGCTAAATACCTGATTCTCAGGTTAGTGCACACTAATCCTTAGTTAAGTTTTAGATTTGTCTAGGACTGAGTGCTTTCAACTGAAAAACCCGCTTCTAGGTAGTCGGACATTATGGCCCTCATTATGCTATTGGACGTAACAACCGCCTACCGCCGCAGTGACGGCCGCCAAAAGACCGTCACCGCGGCTACCAGCTGTCTGCCATATCATGACCACAGCCGGATTTCCACCCCAAGAATGGTGCAATCCAGCTTGGCCCATGCTGGCGGTTGGCGGTAAGGTTGCGCGGCTACCACTAGCAGCGCCACGCCAGTAGACTGCCGCCAGCCGTATTATGACCCATAATACGGCCTGGTGGTGTTCTGCTGGCGGATGCTGCTGGTGGCAGCAGCGCCCCGTCTCCTGCCGGAGGACCCCCGAACACAGGTAAGTGGGTGCTCCAACAGGGGAGAGGGGTGTTGTGTGTGTGTGTGTGAATGTTTGTGCGTGCGTGTATGGTAGTGTGTGTTTCTTGTTGAACATGTGTGCATGTATGGAGGTGTGAGTGCGTGTATGTTGTGTTCTGTGAATGCGTTCTGCATGTGTGTATGAAAGTGTGTGCAGATGTGTGTATGAATGGATGTATGCATGCGAGAATGCGTGTGGGAATGGGTGTGTGTGTGCGTGTGTGTGTGAAGGGGGGACGTGAATGTAGGGGGGATTGGAGAGGAAGGGGGTATCTGGAGAGCAGGGTGGGGGTGGGGAAGACCTCGATCAGTGACAGGGAAGGTATTCCCTGTCACTGTTTATGCCTACCACCAAGGTTTTCGTGGCGGTAAGGAAGCCACGGAAACCATGGCAGTATGCAGGGTCATTTTCCCACAGGTGGTACAGTGATGGCTGCTGTTACCGCCGTGGCAGTCGGTGTGGTACATTGGTGGTTTGGCTTCAGCCAAACCGGCAATGTCATAATATGGTTGAAAGTAGCGCCAGCCTGTTGGCAGTACTTTGCACCATATTACCACCAACAGCCAGGGTCATAATGAGGGCCTATGTGTTTCTACATTTTGAAAGTCCTCGTGCTCTAGACACTGTACCTCATGGGCGCTCTGAACTTTCTTTGACTCAGTACTGCATGTTTAGATTGTTGACACGTGTTTGTATTAGGAACACAAATAGACTTGAGCGCACAATCTTGAACTTTGAGTTTTGAATCAAACATTGTTGTTTTAGACATTCTTTAGAGTGTCAAAAAACTCTGGTATTCCTTTGAGTTGTATCTGCCCTCAAGCTTTATTTGTGATGAAGCCTGTAAGTTATATTATTGTAAATAACTGTTTAAACACCATAAGATAGAAAATAGTAACAGCAACAATGTAAAGAAACCCAATTGCTTCAGTAGGTGTTCCATAAAGAAACTAACCCTTTCGAATCCAAGCATGGGCTGAGGCCACATTTTCTAAAGGGGATTCCTAGTTCAGAGCATAGAATGCGCCAGCACAGAGTCAAACTTCTGTAGAAGTTCAGGGAAAAAAGAGAAGTGTTAAGCATGAAGGTTTACACTCAAGGAAAGCCCATCAAAGAGACATGTTCACTCTCAGAGTCAAGGAAACATCTGCTTAACTAACTGTGGAAACAGCAGTTAAATATAACCAGTAGCTTCAAGAACATCCCTATCTCTCTCCCACCACCAAAACCCAATCAAGTCACCATGAGTGAAGGGAGTCAACATACTTCCTCAGCTCCCATCTCCTCTGACTTAGGTATGCAGCTCGTAGCCTTGGACATATCACTCTCCTGGTACGTTAGAATAGAAAGTCTCTTCTTATCAGCATTTCTATGAGTTTGTTGCCAATTGTCTCCCCACAGGGCTCACTATCAGTAGTCTAATACAAACAATGAACCTTTCTTTAACCAACGTAAAACAAGATAACTCACCTGCAGAAAAAAAAATTAACACACTCCTGCCAGCATTAGAATACCATTTAACCATTGTCAATCAAGGCTGATCTTCAAGCTAATGTCTCTCGAAAATCAAAATGGATGCCTGTTACAATAATATTTGTATGTACCTCTATCTATCTATCTATCTATCTATCTATCTATCTATCTATCTATCTATCTATCTATCTATCTATCTATCTATCTATCTATCTATCCACATATAACATATATATATAAATATAAATACACATACATATATATGTATACATACATATAACATGTATGTGTATATATATATATATAATATATATATACATACATATATATGTCTGTATATATCTATATATATATATCTATATATATATATATATATATATATATATATATATATATATAGATGTATGAAGAGCATTTTTTGTTTTGCCAATAACTTTGGTGCTGCTTGATAAATCTTTATGACATTTTAAAAACGTATACGTCAGTGGGTTCAGCTGCTTTCTTGAAAGTTTTGGGGGTAATCCGTCAAGTAGTGGCCGAGAAGAAGAGGGGGTCATGAAACACGTTTTTCCCCACACATTTTCCTATAGGGATTTTGAACACAACTACAGTCCGAACTGCTGGATGGAATTACAAAAATAGTTTAAAAAAAGGAAAGGGGCCAGGGTAGGGTCACCCTGAGACCCTAGCCTTGGTCTAGGGGTCCTTCACGGACCCCACCAGGACTAAAAAGCCTGTTTAAAAAAACTCAAAAGAATTTGCAGATTTTTCTGAGATTTTTCTTTTAAAAAAGGGCCGTCTCCAGCCCTTTTCTTTTACTTTTACACTGGATGGGGCAGGTTTCGGGAGCATTGCGGGCTCAAAAAGCGAGGGGTGCATGGGGCCGCCTCCTAGGGCTTGTATTAGCCCAGGGACCAAAACCTCCCTGTAGCAATGATATTGAGGTATGCAGGGGGCCCTCATGCCCGGGACACCACCGCTTCCTCAGGGCAAAAGAGTAACTTCTAATGAGGGAGGTCCATACGGCCTCCCTCACAGCCCTGGGGCTGCCACCTGCCCGGGACTAAATATAAAGGCCCATATTTATGGAAAGTTAGCATTGCCTTAACATCATTTTTTTTACGCTAAAGCAGCACTAACTTAACTCCATATTTATAGTTTGACGCTAGACCCATCTAGCATCAAAATATCTGAGTTAGCATAATTTTTAGGAAGCGTCAACCCACCTTGCATCAAATTGTGGTCAGTGGGGGCCCGTCCTTTAGGGCGGAGGGGCCACACCCCCCCACCTTTTGACCTTCATGAAGAGTGTCTGTCAGGCTGAACAAAGGCCAGCCTGACAGACACTCTTCATTTTCAGCTCAGACAGCCATGTGTGAGCCATGCGCGATGGCTGCCTGAGCTGAGCTTTGCTGGGCTGAGGAGGTCACAGCTCTTATGGGCATGACCTCCTCGGCTCAGCAAAGGTGCCTCGAGGCCCTCCCCTGGGTGATGAGGAAAGCGTCACCCATTGACACTCACCCTGGGCGCTTCAGGTTTAAGCCCTGAAGCGCCCAGGGTGAATGTCAATCAGTGACATTATGCTTGCGCCAGGCATTATGGGGGTCATTCCAACCCTGGCGGTCGGTGTTAAAGCAGCGGCCAACCCGCCAACAGGCAGGCAGTCAAAAAAATGGAATTCTGACCCTGGCGGGAACCGCCAACACAGCCCGCCACTTTAACACTCCGACCGCCACGGCGGGGCAAACAAACAGCGCGGCGGTCACCGCCAACAGACAGGCGGCAGACAATGTACCGCCCACCCTATCACGAGCCACCAATCCGCCACCTTTTCCGGGGAGGGAGCCCCGCCGATAAAAACACGGCGGAAACAGATCACGAACGGGAAAACGCTCACCTCTATACACTCCACGAGGAATCTGGACAGCATGGAACCCGAATTAAACATCCTACCAGCGATTGTCTACCTGCTCCTCTACCAGGAGCACGAACGCCGCCGCAGGAGACAACGGTGATTACTGCACCTACGACACAGGGGAGGGGGGAGGGGGGAGGAGAAAAGATTACGGGCACACACATACGCGACCCCCCCCCCAAATCCCCACACACCAATGCAGAGCAACAAGTCAGATTTACACCCCTCTAACCCCCCGGAATAATTCAAAGACAAAATAAAATGATCATTAAAATAGAAGTATATTAAAGCATATTTGAACTTAAGTGAAATATTAGATTATTAAAACAAATAAATCACAACATGAAGAATATGAACATAGTCCAAAAGTCCGGCACATATTGGCTACATGCCATTGTCTGTGGGCCAATGTGCATAAACACATGGGCAAAGCCCACACACGAAACCTGATTCCATTGGAGAGAAGACTGCTGGGGCATCAGATAATAAAACCACAGGCACCTCAGGGGGAAGGGAAGGGGGGGCACCTCAGCCACATGAGTCCACGACGCCAGATCCACGAGGGGCCTCCATGCCCACTGTACCATCCTGGGGAGTGCAAAGCCACAGTCTCACAAGTCTTTTCAGTGGGTGGATTGCCCACTGTACCATCCTGGAGAGTGCAAAGCCACAGTCTCACAAGTCTCTACAGTGGGTGGATTGCCCACTGTACCATCCTGGGAGTGCAAAGCCACAGTCTCACAAGTCTCTACAGTGGGTGGATTGCCCACTGTACCATCCTGGGGAGTGCAAAGCCACAGTCTCACAAGTCTTTTCAGTGGGTGGATTGCCCACTGTACCATCCTGGGGAGTGCAAAGCCACAGTCCATCTGGTGGATTACAGACTCCACTGATTATGGAGGAGGCATGGTGCCCAGAGTGCTTCGTGAAGCCCTGCCCGACACAGATCCGGCCCTGCCAATGGGCCAGCGGTGCTTGAGATGAAGGCCCCAGCGGAGCGGTGCTTGAGAGGAAGGGCCCAGCGGAGCGGTGCTTGAGAGGAAGGGCCCAGCGGAGCGGTGCAGAGACGGCGGGGCCCAGCGGAGCGGTGCTTGAGAGGAAGGGCCCAGCGGAGCGGTGCTTGAGAGGAAGGGCCCAGCGGAGCGGTGCTTGAGATGAAGGGCCCAGCGGAGCGGTGCTTGAGATGAAGGGCCCAGCGGAGCGGTTCAGAGACGGCGGGGCCCAGCGGAGCGGTGCTTGAGATGAAGGGCCCAGCGGAGCGGTGCTTGAGATGAAGGGCCCAGCGGAGCGGTGCTTGAGAGGAAGGGCCCAGCGGAGCGGTGCTTGAGATGAAGGGCCCAGCGGAGCGGTGCTTGAGATGAAGGGCCCAGCGGAGCGGTGCTTGAGAGGAAGGGCCCAGCGGAGCGGTGCTTGAGATGAAGGGCCCAGCGGAGCGGTGCTTGAGAGGAAGGGACCAGCGGAGCGGTGCTTGAGATGAAGGGCCCAGTGGAGCGGTGCAGAGACGGCGGGGCCCAGCGGAGCGGTGCTTGAGATGAAGGGCCCAGCGGAGCGGTGCAGAGACGGCGGGGCCCAGCGGAGCGGTGCTTGAGATAAAGGGCCCAGCGGAGCGGTGCAGAGACGGCGGGGCCCAGCGGAGCAGTGCTTGAGATGAAGGGCCCAGCGGAGCGGTGCAGAGACGGCGGGGCCCAGAGGAGCGGTGCTTGTGATGAAGGGCCCAGCGGAGCGGTGCAGACGGCGGGGCCCAGCGGAGCGGTGCTTGAGAGGAAGGGCCCAGCGGAGCGGTGCTTGAGAGGAAGGGCCCAGCGGAGCGGTGCTTGAGATGAAGGGCCCAGCGGAGCGGTGCTTGAGATGAAGGGCCCAGCGGAGCGGTGCAGAGACGGCGGGGCCCAGCGGAGCGGTGCTTGAGATGAAGGGCCCAGCGGAGCGGTGCTTGAGATGAAGGGCCCAGCGGAGCGGTGCTTGAGAGGAAGGGCCCAGCGGAGCGGTGCTTGAGAGGAAGGGCCCAGCGTAGCGGTGCTTGAGATGAAGGGCCCAGCGGAGCGGTGCAGAGACGGCGGGGCCCAGCGGAGCGGTGCTTGAGATGAAGGGCCCAGCGGAGCGGTGCAGAGACGGCGGGGCCCAGCGGAGCGGTGCTTGAGATGAAGGGCCCAGCGGAGCGGTGCAGAGACGGCGGGGCCCTGTTCAGCGGTTCTTCTCACGGCGGGGCCCAGCGGAGCGGTGCTTCTCACGGCGGGGCCCTGTTCAGCGGTTCTTCTCACGGCGGGGCCCTGTTCAGCGGTGCTTCTCACGGCAGGGCCCTGTTCAGCGGTGCTTCTCACGGCGGGGCCCTGTTCAGCGGTGCTTGTCTTGTGTTCCTAGGGAACCAGATCTGGGCAATCATTCCCGCTCAGTCGCCATCCGACCTATCGCTTGCGGGGCCCTCCTGTGCTGGACTCCTGGGCCCGTGGGTGTCCTCCGTCACACCCCAAATGGGGCTGGTGGGGCCCTCCTGGGCAGCTCGCCTGCTGCCGGACTTCTTCGCCCTGCTGCCCTTGCCCTCCTTGGACGAATCTCTGGGGCCCTTGCCTCCCTTGGAAGTATCTCTGGGGCCCTTGCCCTACTTGGACGAATCTCTGGGGCCCTTGCCTCCCTTGGAAGTATCTCTGGGGCCCTTGCCCTCCTTGGAAAAATCTCTGGGGCCCTTGCCTCCCTTGGTGGATGGGCCAGGTGATGGTGCAAGGCTGGTGTCCTTGGGGGCAGCCGTCTCAGGCTTGTGGCGCCGGCCCTTCACTTTTTTGCTTCTTTTCCCAGGGGGTGGGCTGGCTGTCCCCTTGCTGCTGGCCGATGTTCCTGCCCTAGGAGCTGGTGGACTCCAATAGCCCTGAACGATGGTCCTAGTAGGTGCAGGGCTTGTGGTGGCTGAGGTGCTGGTTGGACTCTTACGAGATGGAGGGGGTGGGTCAGTTGTTGGAAAGAGGTCAAGGTTGGAAAGGAAAATCAATTTAGAAAGACAGGGACGGGTAGTTGTAGTGGGTATGGGAGTGGAGGGAGAGGATGTGGTTGTAGGAGAGTCAAGTGTGCTGTCTTTGGGTGCAGGTGCTTGTGACGGAGGCTGTCGTGAGGTGGATGGCTGTTGGGTGGGTGGCTGCCTGCGTTTGTGTGGTTTGGAAGAGGGGGTGACAGACACACTGGGAGAGGACACAGGGGACGTGTAAATGGTAGTGGGGGTGGTGACTGCACATGTGCGGACTGTTCTGGTGGGTGTGGTGGTGATGGACGTACTGGCTGATGGTGGTGTGCATGCAGGTGTGAGTGGAGACGTCACAGGGAGGGAGGAGGGAGACGAGGAGGAGGGGGACACAGTGGAGGCAGTGGGTGTTGCTGTGTCTGCAAGTGGATGTTGCTTGGGTGAATGCTTGTGTGATCTGTGGTGCTTATGTCTGGATGAGCTGCCCTTGGGTGTTGATGTGTGTGCAGGCTGGTCTGTAGGTGTGTCTGGGATAGGCAGAGGAACAGGGGAGTGGGACTGGGTTGAGGAAGTTGGAGGGGGGAGGCTAGACACAGGTACAATTGCTGACGTCAGTGCTGAGGCCAGAGCGTTGAACGATCGCTGATGGGCAGCCTGACCCGAATGAATGCCCTCCAGGTATGCATTGCTCCGATGCACCTCCCTTTCCACCCCCTGGATGGCATTCAAAAGGGTAGACTGCCCAACAATGAGCGTCCGGAGGAGGTCAATGACCTCCTCACTGAGGGCAGCAGGGGTAACTGGGGCAGGACCTGAGGTGCCAGGGGTGAAGGAGATGGCCGGCTTCCTGGCCGAGCGGGCACGGGGCGAAAGCTGAGGGGCTGCTGGGAGGGCGGAGCTGGTGCGCTGGGTGGCGGCTGTACCTGTTTTTGCGGTGGGCACGGATGGTGCCGCCACCACAAGGGAGCTCCCTTCCGAGGACGTGTCGGTGTCGCTGACGTCTCCACGGGTCCCCGTTGTGGAGCCCCCCTCGCCCTCCGTCTCACTGGTTAAGTCCGAGTCGGTTTAAGGGCCCTCTGGGCCCATGTGAGATGCAGCTCCCTCGTGCGCCGATGCCACTTCTCCTCCGCCTGATGATGCTAATGCACACATGAGCAGGAAAACCAAAAAAAAGGGGGGGAGAGAAGAAAGAAAGACATGTTGAGTGCATGCATTGGCGGCACCGTTGGCGGAGAGGACAGACACAGAAGCCCCCTGCACTACGCCGCGCACTCGGGGTACACTACTCAATTATTGTGACTTGGCCTACAAGTCTATGGACGACAAATGCACACATAGGTGAGCCCGGGCCATGGATAGCTGTACTTAGCACCCTACAGAGGTGGGGTGCGGGGGCACAGGGCCATGTCTAACGGAGGGGCCTAGCCTACAGAAACCACGCTGGCCTAGAGATAGCCACAGCCCTCCTCCCCCACCCAGACGCCTCCACTGTGCACTAATATAGCAGAATGTGCTGATACTCACCCCCTTGTGTCTGCTGTGATGTCCTCACGCGCCCATCCAAATCGGGGTAGGCCACCGCCAGGATCCGGGACATCAGGGGGGTCAATTGACGACTGGCACACCTCCTACGTTGGGAGGCCATCCCCAGCAGAGCCTCGGCGGTCTTTCTGCTCCCGCGGCGGATGTCCTCCCACCTCTTGCGGCAGTGGGTGCCCCGTCTGTTGTGGACCCCCAGGGCCCGGACGTCCTTGGCGATGGCACGCCAAATGTCGAGCTTCTGATGGGCGCTGACCTATGTGACATGGACAGGGTGGAAAAAGAAATATCATCACTTTTCTGCATGGTCGATGTGAGTGGCCCCCCCTACCCAACCTTGCCATGTGGCACATGCTCTCATCTGTCGTGCGTTGCTATCCTCATACGCTCCCCTCCCCACCCCACCATCTTACATCCACCCCACTCAACACAGGCATAGCCCATACTACGTGCTCCCAGTGTACTTACCTGTTGGTCTGGAGGACCGTAGAGTAGCGCATACTGGGGGAGGACCCCATCAACGAGTTTATCCAATTCCTCAGATGTGAAGGCAGGGGCCCTTTCCCCAGTCGCAGCAGCCATTGTCTCTTCCAGACCGAGTTCACAGCAGCACTTGCAGTATAGGTCCTCTCCTGTGGATGATCAGGTCTCGAGTAATTAAGCAGTTAGAAAATGGCGGTCACGCCCGCGGCGGTGCGTACTGCGGCGGTGCGTACCGCGACCGCCGGCGCACATCGTCATTGGCTCCTGAGACCCATAGGGTTCTATGTTAACCAATGCTGCTTTGGCCCGCGGTCTTCGACCGCCTATCGCCACGGTGTGCCACGCCAGCGCATTGACCTCACATCCCATTGTCACACTTCACAGGTCAGGCAGCCGCCATTTCAAGGGCCCACATGGCTGAATTTCTACGGCGTCACACAGGCCTAGGCCTTGCATTGCCACTCATACAAGCCATTCAATGCATAGCGAATCGTGTACTGTGCAAGCTGTGGTTACGTACCTGTGGGTTGCTTGACTCTGTGCTCCATGTTGTCCTTTCTAGGCACCGTCCGCTGGGACTTGCGAGGAGATGGAGGAATCCTCCTGTGTACAGACCGCTGGTGGACCTGTCGACAATGGAAGAAAGACATGTCATACTTAAATACAGACTTGACCGAGCCACTATACAGGAACTGTGTGCCCAGCTGGAGCCAGACCTGATGTCCCCCATTCGCCAACCCACAGGGATTCCCCCTCTGGTGCAGGTTCTGTCAGTACTCCATTTTTTGGCAAGTGGATCATTCCAAACAACAGTGGCCATATCATCAGGGATGTCTCAGCCTATGTTTTCTAAGGTTTTGTCCAGAGTGTTGTCTGCACTGCTGAAACACATGCGGAGCTACATTGTTTTCCCTGAGGTGGCCGATTTGGCTACAGTGAAGGGTGATTTCTATGCCCTTGGACATATCCCCAACATCATTGGTGCCATTGATGGGACCCATGTGGCCTTGGTTCCCCCCAGTGGCAGTGAGCAGGTGTACAGGAACAGAAAAAGTTATCATTCTATGAATGTCCAGGTGGTCTGTTTGGCTGACCAGTACATCTCCCATGTAAATGCCAAGTTCCCTGGGTCAGTGCATGACGCGTACATCATGCGAAATAGCAGCATCCCTTATGTGATGGAACAGCTACAGAGACACCGTGTGTGGCTAATAGGTGACTCTGGTTACCCCAACCTGTCGTGGCTACTTACCCCAGTGAGGAATCCCAGGACAAGGGCAGAGGAACGCTACAATGAGGCCCATGGGCGAACTAGGAGGATTATAGAAAGAACCTTCGGCCTCCTGAAGGCCAGGTTTAGGTGCCTGCATTTGACAGGGGGATCCCTAATGTACTCACCAAAGAAGGTGTGCCATATCATCGTGGCCTGCTGTATGCTTCACAACCTGGCTTTGCGACGCCAGGTGACTTTCCTGCAGAAGGATGGTCCAGATGGTGGTGTTGTAGCAGCTGTGGAGCCTGGGGAGAGTGAAGAGGAGGAGGACGACGGGGACGACACAGACAACAGGGACACAGTGATACAACAGTATTTTCAGTAGCACACAGGTACGAATCAACCACGCCATTTTACATTTACTTAAAGTCTCCTGCCTCTCTACTGTCTGAGTTCCCCCCCAGTTCCTGTTAACTGAGTTGTGACTTTCCCTTCTGTTTTCAGAGCTGTGGGCCCCACTGCGTGACCTCTGCTTTGTTTGCCCATGGACTACAGCTGTGTGACAGTGGTATGTTGTCATCACAATGTAACTGAACATTTTGGCACCGTTATGTCTAATACATTTGTTCAAATTACAAGCAGACTCCAGATTTTTTTTGTGCAAAAAGTGATTTAATTCAAGTGCTAAATTTATGGAACATGATTGTAAAACGGGGATGGGTGATGGTGGAGTAATGTCCATGGCAGAGTCCAGTTCTCAGTCACACAGGTGCATTGTCCATATGACTGTGGAAGGATGGAGCAGGGGCAGTTCAAGGTTGGACAGGGTGACAACGTGGGACAGTGGGATGACATCAGGGGGTATCGTTTGCTTGCGGGGGTCTTGCAATCCTACTCTGTCTTCTTGTGAGATCTCAGGTTCCGCTTGCGGGTGGTTCTTCTGCTGCAGGAGGTGGGGTTCTGGTGGCCTGTCGTTGTGTGGGAGCCTCCTGTCCACTAGCGCCGGCGGAGGTGGTAGGCTGTTCCTGGTCCAGGCTAGTGACAGGGGCCCTTTGTGGTGCCACATGGTCCCGCATTGTGGTGACTATCTGGGTTAGGGCCACGACGATGGTCCCCATTGCGGAACTAATGTTCCTCAGTTCCTCTCTGAACCCCATGTACTGTTGCTCCTGCATGACCTGGATCTCCTGGAACCTGGCCAGTACCGTAGCCATCGTCTCCTGGGAGTGGTGGTATGCTCCCATGATGGAGGAGAGGGCCTCTTGGAGAGTCGGTTCCCTGGGCCTGTCCCCCCCCTGTCGCACAGCAGCCCTCCCAGTTCCCCTGTTTCCCTGGGCCTCTGTCCCCTGGATGGTGTGCCCACTACCACTGCCCCAAGGTCCCTGTTGTTGTTGGGGTGGTGGGTCAACCTGGGTGCCCTGTAGTGGTGATTGACGTGTCCTGGAGACAGAGGCATGGGCCCGCTGGGTGGGAGCTGTGCTGGTGTTCCCAGAGGGGGTTGGGTCTGGTGTAGCCTGTGGCTGTCTGTGGGGAACCGACTGTCCCGAGGTCCCCGATGGGCCGGGCTGGTCATCAGGGTCCAGGGAGACAGAGCTGCTGTCATCACTGGGGGCCTCTTCTGGGGGTGGGATGGACATATCTGGACCCTCCGTGGCGGTGTGGTGGCATTCGGGTCCTGCAGGGGTATAAGAGTATGGTTATTGCTTCTGTGTGTGGCATTTCGTGTAATGGGTGGGTGGCCGTGTCCCCCAGTGCTGGCATTCCCTTGTGGGGGCTTTTGTGACGGCTTTTGTGACGGTGGCTTGTGGGGGTGATGGGTGTGTGCAGTGGGCATGCTTTGGGGATGGGTGTCCATGCTTTGGGGAGGCATGCAGGGCTAGGTTTTGGGATGGGTGGGTTGTGATGGTGAGCCATTAGCAAGGAGTTGGTGTGATGGGGGTGGGGGTGAGGGTGGGGGCATGATTTGGCATGCAGGTGGGGTGGGGGGAATGAAGTAGTGAAGATTTGACTTACCAGAGTCCATTCCTCCGCCTACTCCTGCGAGGCCCTCAGGATGCAGGATGTGCAAGACTTCCTCCTCCCATGCTGTGAATTCTGGGGGAGTAGGTGGGGGTCCGCCGCCAGTCTTCTGCACCGCAATGTTGTGCCTTGATACCATGGAACGCACCTTCCCCCGTAGGTCGTTCCACCGCTTCCTGATGTCGTCCCGATTGCGTGGATGCTGTCCCACAGCGTTGACCCTGTACACTATTCTGCTCCATAGCTCCATCTTCCTGGCAATGGTGGTGTGCTGCACCTGTGCCCCGAAGAGCTGGGGCTCTACACAAACTATTTTCTCCACCATGACCCTGAGTTCTGCGTCAGAGAACCTGGGGTGTCTTTGGGGTGCCATGGGGTGGTGTGGATGAGGTGAGGGGTGGTGTATGTGTTGTAGAGTGTGGTGAGTGTGGTGGTGTATGGTGTTTTGTGCGTGGAAAGTGTGTGGGTGATGTTGTGATTTGCCTCTGTGTGATGGTGTACTCTATGCTGTGCTCTCTCTCTCTGTCCTTCACTCGCAATTGTGGTCGTAGGGGTTTGTGGGTGATGTGGGTGTGTGTTTTATACTGGATTGGGTGTGTGGGAGTGGTGTGTGTATGTGTCTCAGGTGTGTGTATTTTGAATTATCCAATGTGGATATGTTTTGTAAAGGTGTGTGTATTTTGACCACGGCGGTGTGTACTGCCAATGGAATACCGCGGTTGAAAGACCGCTGCGGGGATTTGTAGGTCGGAATGGCATGGGCGTATTTCTGTTGGCGTGACGGTGGAGGTTTGGTCATCGCCAGTTTCCCGCTGACCTTTGGTGTGGCGGATTATTGTGGATGTCGGGTTTTTGGCGGTTTGCCAGTTGCGGGTCAGAATGACCGTGGCGGTTTACCGCGGCGGTGTTATGGCGGCCTTCTGGCCGGCGGTAAGCGACTTTTACCGCCGAGGTCAGAATGACCCCCTATGTATGCAAGAGAGGCATTCCCCCCTTAGGGGGGGACAGAAAAAATGGTGCAAGGAAATCTAAGGTCTGTGACTGGGTGCATGAGCGTCTAAGTGGGTCTGTGAGTGACTGTGTGAGTCTATAAGTGGGTCTGTGAGTGGGTGTGCCTGACTGTTTGTGTGGGAGTGTCCAGGGGCCTAGTTTTGTCAGTATGACTTGGGGGCTGCGAGCTTCAGATTACCCGACAATCACGCTGGCACATGATGTTAAAATATATTATAGACAAGCAAGGTGCATGAGAGTGGCCTAAAAGGCAGTGGAAAGGGAGAGGAATGCGGATTGGTAGGTGTACTAGGTTAGAGAAAGCACATTATTCTGTGAAATAAACAACATTTTTAAGTCTTTTCAAACAGAGAGAGGGAGTGTGTGCACATTTTTTCTGTGTGTGTGTAAGAATTTCTGGTGAAATCTGACAAACACCTCCCCATACCCAACTGAAAGCAGCTGTTTATCAGAAAATACATTTATTAGGGAGGTGTAATACCCTACACACACCCTCTGAAGCTATGCCCCTGGGTGTGTCAGTACCTGTGTGCCTCGGTCACAAAGGAACCTCACCTGTCCCTTATATCCAACATGATTCCACCGCTTTGCGCAAAATATCTACCCAAGTTGAGTTCTTACTGCCTCCCAGGATAAATGTCCAGTATGCATTCTACAGTACGGCTGTGTAATGGAGCACAAGGAAATGTCACATTTGACAACCTGATTGTTGCTTTTGTCTCTTTCTCTAGAAATCTGTGATAACATGAATCCTCTAATAGAGAAGCCAACAAGACTATAAAGACGTAAATCTCCACTAAACCAGGGTCCTTCCTGTTATCTTTATGAAGTAAGTGCTTCTTTGTTTTGAGGCTATGTCCTCATATTCCTCAGAATCAAGAATGTGCTGTCAAAATCAGCGAGAAAAGCACTGGAGGTCTCTTTGGAAAGGTGTCCATCATCCTAGTAAAATGTGGGAAGAGCTTTGCATACTACTACGATGGACAGTGCAGGGCCAAGCAAGTGGAGCTTCCAGGTGATTAGCACATTTGCATACTAGTAGTAATTTAAAGGGAGAACCATGGAATCTAGGGGGTGGGGCTGTTCGGCCCCCCCTCTCTGGGCCAATTTCTGCCCCAGGGACCCCAGCTCTCAGGGCTTGCCATAAATATTAAGAGGAGGGGGGCCAGCAAGCCCCCCTGCCCGGGCTAAATTTGGCCCTAGGGACCTCATTCTTGTGCCCAGCCATGTCTTCATGGTGCCCCCCGTGGCATCCAGTAAACAGTGCTGGGACTGCAGGGGGAGCTTCAAGGCCTTCACTGTCCCACCCGGCTCTCTGCCTCCTGCAGGAGCCATAATTGTTCTTGCACAGAGGGAGCTGCGAAACATGCAGCTCTCTGTGTGGAAGAGCAATAGTTTCATCTCTTTCCCTGCCTGCATCTCTGCAGGCAGAGATTAAACCTCTGTTTCCAGCCTGGAAGCAGATTATTTGCTCTGACTTGGCAGGAGCAGTCAAAGCTCCCGCCAAGTCGGAGCAAACAGCTATGTCCCCGGGGTCTGGTCCTAAAGGGTGGTGGCCCCAGGGCCTTGATAGGCTCCATGAGGGGTGCTGCATGCCCCCCTCCAATGCTTAAGCTAGCCCCAGATAGGTTGCAGTCCCTGAGGTCGCCGTTCCGCGACTGCCCCCCTTCATTAGTTTTGTTTTCAGCCCCAGGGAGGTGGCAGTGCCCGGGGCTGTGGGGGTCCACCTTGCCCCCCTTAATTGGAATAAATTGCCCCAGAGAGGTGGTGGTCCCTGAAGCTGCAGGTAGGACATGTAGGCCCCGCATAAATTTGGGCCCATAATTATGTAAAATGAGCACAACTAAGCTCTCAAAGTCTAGATAGTGGATCCACTTCTCCTCTCTGCTTTGACTGTATAAAAATGGGACCAAAAGACCGTCTTTTTGTTCCAGCTCCAAGTTCACTATTGTCAAGGATGGAAGTGATTTGCAGACTATTCAGAAGTCTGCTGTGCCCATAGAGCTGGTGCCTACCAGACAGTCAATATTCCAGAGGTGAGGGGGGCATCACCTGAGTCCATTCCATGCCTAGAAATTAGCCTGTCTGCTTCCTGCATAGAGAGGAAAGAGCCTGCAAATCTGCAGAAGGAGTTACTGTCTAGGAGGAGCGAGTTGCAGCGTCAAGCTGGTACAGTGGATTGGTAAAATTGGAAGACTATGGAAAGCAATTTGCATGCCCTGAGTTTGGTGGTTCCCACATTCCTCCCTGCAATTCCAGATGGGAATCGTGAAGTGTGGCAAGTCCTGAACTGCTGTGCTGAAACGTGAGGCTTCAACATGTCCTGAGTCATTGTGCATCAAGCGTGAAGTTATGTTAAATTATACACACGTGTCTTGGCTGAGCAATTGTGTCCTAAGGCCCAGATTTGTGAAGCTCTAGCGCCACATTAGCTTTATTTTTTTACACAAATGTGGTGTTAGGCTTCAAAAATTGCCACGCCATATTTACAAAGTGGCACAATGCATGCATTGTGCCACTTTGTAACCCTTTGCGCCACATTATGCATGCAGCATGCATAATGTATGCAAAGGGGGCGTTCTCCCATTAGGGGGACCGCAAAAATGGTACAGTGGAATCTAAGAGATTCCACTGTGCCATTTTTTGCGGCTACTTTAAACGCCTGCTCAGAGCAGGCATTAAAAGGGAGCACACCATTGGTTACAGTGGGCCCCTATGTGCTGTTCAGGGCAAGCGCCAAAGGTTTGGCAGTAACCCTGAACAGTACATCAATAGTGGCTAATAGGCACAGGAAAAGTGGTACTGCACTGAGTGCAGCACCACTTTTCTTAAATCTGCCCCTAAGTGTGCAACTGTAGAAGGATCACTGTGCCACAGAGCCACTATGTCCAAACTGTGAAGATGCAGAAAAATCTGAGCCTCGGTACCAGAAATGACAATTTGCAGTATGAACTGAGCCCCGGTGCCATATAGTGAAACAGCAGAGTGACCATAACTGTCACTCCATTTAAGATAGCTTCATGACCTGAGTTGTGCTGCCCACCCCCCTAGCAAATGTGCCTGATCTCCTGCAAGAACTTGACCTGTTTTGGTGGGACTGCACCACACACTACAGGACCAGTTGTGAACCAGAGCCCCCGCAAGCAGCCAAAGACAGCCTAGATCAACTACTGATGTGACCTCAAAGGAGGCTGAAAAGAACTGCTAGCTCACGGTCAGCTCCAGCAGAGGGGAAGCAGTCGAATCAGGGAACAGTGGGGCGGCTACTGAGACTCTAACACCTACAAAGACTTAAAGACTTTTTGGGCATCTCAAATGACATCATTGATGACATCACTGATCACATCACTGATGACATCATTTTTCCTACTGCTGTTCAAAATACTTGATAAACCAGTACAACATGACAGATATGATAGTAAATATTAAAAGTGGCAGAATCATGCCAAAGATAAACTACCCTTGAGACACAAAGCCCTGTTAGAAATTGGGTTTCTGGTTGGCAGAGGTATGTAGTTTGTCCAAGCAGGAACACAATCCTAGTCAGGGTAAGTCAGATACACAACCTAAATTAAAGTGTGCCCACTCTCTGGTTGCTAGGCACAGAGCAATCAGACTTAATTTGAGAGTATTAGAAATTGGGTCTCTAGTTGGCACAGGTATGCACCTTGTCTGAGTAGGGACCACAATCTTAGTTAGCATAAGTCAGAACACAACCTAAATTATCCTGGGCTTACCCCTGAGTAGCTTGGCACAGAGCAGGCAGGCTTAACGTAGAAGACAATGTGTAAAGTACCTGTGCAGTAAGTCATATAGTAACACAGTGAAAACACCACAAAACGTCTCCACACCAGTTCATTTGGAAAAATAGATGATATTTATCTGAATAAACTAAGACCAAAATGACAAGAATCAATACGCACAAGTCAAGATATCACTTTTCAGAAGTTTAGAGACGTCTAAATCCTTAGGAATCAATGGTTGTATCTTTTTAGCACAAAGAACGTAGGATGCATCACAAATAACGATACAGAGGGTCACAGAGGAAGTGATACATCAGAAAGTAAAGCATTACATTGAGTTTTCAGGTGGAGCAAAGGTGATGCGTCAATTCTTTCCTTGTGGGCAAGGCAATGCGTCGATTTCTGGGTGCGCAACCATGGCTCCTTACTGCGGTGCTGGGATATTTTGACACCCAGGGACATTGCATGGAAAATCTAAAATGTGCTGATTATGAAACAGGTGCTGAGTCAATTCGGGAGGAGCTGCAATGATTTTTCAGCTGTGACACGACTCTGTGTTGATTCGGTAGGTGATGCCGTGATTGTTGAAGGCTTTGCACCGGTTTTCCGGGTAGTGGATTTTCTCTCTTTCTTTGGTGAAGTCTTTGATGGCCCTTGTACTTCTTAACAGGAGGCAAGCTCACTCCAAATCCCTTTGAGATCACTTAAGGGGAAGGCAAAGTCCTTCCAGCAGAGTCAGGGAGCAGCAGGCAGGACAGTAGTCCTTCCAGAAAAGCAGTCTAGATGAGTCCTTTGTGCAGTACAGCAGACCTTCTGACAAAGTCCAGTTGTAGGTCCAGAAGTGTCTGATTTGAGGGAGTCACAGGCCCAGTAAATATACCCAAATGTGCCTTTGAAGTAGAGGAGACTTCAAAGGGTGGTTTTGAAGTGCACCAGTTCCCTTTTCAACCCAGTCCTGTCTGCCAGGAGCTCAGTGGGGGGAAATCAGTCCTTTTTGTGGGGTCAGACCACTAGCCTTTGAAGTGTGAGAGCCCCTCCACCCTTCCTCCCTAGGAAGACCCATCAGTATGCAGATGAATGCAGATGCAGCTGAGTGCCCCGTGTTTATGACTGTCTGGGTGGAATGCACAGGGAGAACTGGCAACCAGCACAGACCAGACGTGGATTAGAGACAGGCTTTAAGGCACAGAGAGCAGTAAGTGCAGAGAAATGCATACTTTTTAAAAGAGGCATTTCAAAATAGTAATGTTAAATCCAACTTCGCCATTAATCAGGGTTTCTCACTACCAGTCCAACAATACCAAACATGACTATGCTACTCCTTTCAGATCAGACATGAACACTTAAAAGTATATAAAGGAATTTCCAATGCTGGTCTATGAGGGGAGTAGGCTTCACCATAGTAAAACACGACTATGGGAGATGTAAAATTTACAAGTACATGTCCTGCCTCTTACTTACATTGCACCCTGCCATGTGGGCTACCTAGGGCTCACCTTAGGGATCACAATATATAATAAAAGGCAGTTTAAGGCTTGGAAAGTAGTTTTAATGCCAAGTTGAAGTGGCAGTGTGTAGGAAAGTACCATCTTGCCTGGCATGTTACCCCCATATTTCACTGTATATCTGTTGTTTTAGTGTATGTGTCACTGGGACCCTGCCAGCCAAGGCCCCAGTGCTCATAAGTGTGCCCTGTATGTGTTCCCTGTGTGATGACTAACTGTCTCACTGAGGCTCTGCTAACCAGAACCTCAGTGGTTATGCTCTCTCTGCTTTCCAAATTGTCAATAACAGGCTAGTGACCAATTTCACCAATTCACATTGGCATACTGGAACACCCTTATAATTCCCTAGTATATGGTACTGAGATACCCAGGGTATTGGGGTTCCAGGAGATCCCTATGGGCTGCAGCATTTCTTTTGCCACCCATAGGGAGCTCTGACAATTCTTACACAGGCCTGCCACTGCAGCATGAGTGAAATAACGTCCACGTTATTTCACAGCCATTTACCACTGCACTTAAGTAACTTATAAGTCACCTATATGTCTAACCTTTACCTGGTAAAGGTTGGGTGCTAAGTTACTTAGTGTATGGGCACCCTGGCACTAGCCAAGGTGCCCCCACATCGTTCAGGGCAAATTCCCCAGACTTTGTGAGTGCGGGGACACCATTACACGCGTGCACTATACATAGGTCACTACCTATGTATAGCGTCACAATGGTAACTCCGAACATGGCCATGTAACATGTCTAAGATCATGGAATTGTCACCCCAATGCCATTAGCATTGGGGTGACAATTCCATGATCCCCAGAGTCTCTAGCACAGACCCGGGTACTGCCAAACTACCTTTCCCGGGGTTTCACTGCAGCTGCTGCTGCTGCCAACCCCTCAGACAGGTTTCTGCCCTCCTGGGGTCCAGCCATGCTTGTCCCAGGAAGGCAGAACAAAGGACTTCCTCAGAGAGAGGGTGTTACACCCTCTCCCTTTGGAAAAAGGTGTCAGGGCTGGGGAGGAGTAGCCTCCCCCAGCCTCTGGAAATGCTTTGATGGGCACAGATGGTGCCCATCTCTGCATAAGCCAGTCTACACCGGTTCAGGGATCCCCCAGCCCTGCTCTGGCGCAAAACTGGACAAAGGAAAGGGGAGTGACCACTCCCCTGACCTGCACCTCCCAGGGGAGGTGCCCAGAGCTCCTCCAGTGTGCTCCAGACCTCTGCCATCTTGGAAACAGAGGTGATGCTGGCACACTGGACTGCTATGAGTGGCCAGTGCCAGCAGGTGACGTCAGAGACTCCTTCTCATAGGCTCTTACCTGTGTTACTAGCCTATACTCCTTCCTAGGTAGCCAAACCTCCTTTTCTGGCTATTTAGGGTCTCTACTTTGGGGAATTCTTTAGATAACAAATGCAAGAGCTCATCAGAGTTCCTCTGCATCTCTCTCTTCACCTTCTGCCAAAGGATCGACCGCTGACTGCTCAGGACGCCTGCAAAACCGCAACAAAGTATCAAAGACGACTACTGCAACCTTGTATCGCTGATCCTGCCACCCTCTCGACTGTTGGTGCATGCTCTGGGGGTAGCCTGCCTCCTTCTTGCACCAGGAGCTCTGAAGAAATCTCCTGTGGGTCGACAGAATCTTCCCCCTGCAACCGCAGGCAACAAAAGACTGCATCACTGGTCCTCTGGGTCCCCTCTCAGCACAACGAGCGTGGTCCCTGGAACTCAGCAACTCTGTCCAAGTGACTCCCACAGTCCAGTGACTCTTCAGTCCAAGTTTGGTGGAGGTAAGTCCTTGCCTCCCCACACTAGACTGCATTGCTGGGTACCGCGTGATTTGAAACTGCTCCGGCTCCTGTGCACTCTTCCAGGATTTCCTTCGTGCACAGCCAAGCCTGGGTCCCCGACACTCTAACCTGCAGTGCACAACCTCCTGAGATGTCCTCCGGTGTCGTGGGACTCCCTTTTGTGTCTTCGGGTGAGCTCCGGTTCACTCCTCTTCCAAGTGCCTGTTCCGGTACTTCCGTGGGTGCTGCCTGCTTTTGTGAGGACTCCCTAACTTGCTGGGTGCCCCCTCTGTCTCCTCATCCAAGTGGCGACATCCTGGTCCCTCCTGGGCCACAGCAGCATCCAAAAACCCTAACCACGACCCTTGCAGCTAGCAAGGCTTGTTTGTGGTCTTTCTGCGTGGGAATACCTTTGCAAGCTTCTTCACGACGTGGGACATCCATCCTCCAAAGGGGAAGTTTCTAGCCCTCTTCGTTCTTGCAGAATCCACAGCTCCTACCATCTGGTGGCAGCTTCTTTGCACCCTCAGCTGGCATTTCCTGGTCATCTGCCCAATCTCGACTTTGTCGCGACTCTTGGACTTGGTCCCCTTGTTTCACAGGTACTCTTGTCCAGAAATCCACTTTGGTTGCATTGCTGGTGTTGGTCTTCCTTGCAGAATTCCCCTATCACGACTTCTGTGCTCTCTGGGGAATATAGGTGCACTTTACACCTACTTTTCAGGGTCTTGGGGTGGGCTATTTTTCTAACCCTCACTGTTTTCTTACAGTCCCAGCGACCCTCTACAAGCTCACATAGGTTTGGGGTCCATTCGTGGTTCGCATTCCACTTTTGGAGTATATGGTTTGTGTTGCCCCTATACCTATGTGATCCTATTGCAATCTACTGTAACTTTACATTGCTTGCATTACTTCCTTTTGCTATTACTGCATATTTTTGGTATTGTGTACATATATCTTGTGTATATTTGGCATCCTCATACTGAGGGTACTCACTGAGATACTTTTGGCATATTGTCATAAAAATAAAGTACCTTTATTTTTAGTATATCTGTGTATTGTATTTTCTTATGATATTGTGCATATGACACCAGTGGTATAGTAGGAGCTTTGCATGTCTCCTAGTTCAGCCTAAGCTGCTCTGCTATAGCTACCTTCTATCAGCCTAAGCTGCTAGAAACACCTCTTCTACACTAATAAGGGATAACTGGACCTGGTACAGATTGTAAGTACCCCTTGGTACCCACTACAAGCGAGGCCAGCCTCCTACACAGTGAAGCTGCACACACAGGCCTTGCAATAGCAGGGCAGAGACATGGTTAAGGGGCTATTTGCGTGGGTGGGACAATCAGTGCTGCAGGCCCAGTAGTAGCATAGAATGCACAGGTCCTGGGCACATGTAGGGCACTTTACTAGGGACTTACAAGTAAATGAAATATGCTGATTGGGCATGAGCCAATGTTACCATGTTTTAAGGAGAGATCACATGCACTTTAGCACTGGTTAGCAGTGGTAAAGTGCCCAGAGTTCTCAAGCCAACAAAAACGAGGTCAGAAAAAGAGGAGGAGGAAGGCAAAATGTTTGGGGTGACTCTTCAGAGAGGCCATTTTTCAACAGAAAGGCAACACAAAAGGACTCCACACCAGGTTTGAAAAATAGACTAGATTTGAATTAATACCACAAGACCAAAACGACAAAAATGCAATAAGCAGAGGTTTAGTTTTTGAAGAATATATACAAAAATAGCACTTAGAAGCAATAAGCACCTAATGGGGTATCTGGTCATGCTGTACCGGGACAAAGTCAGAAGTTCAGGCCACCTGCAATGGAGCACAGGCAGGCTACAGGGTCCATGCAGGGCCCGCTGAGCAACAGTATTTTCATCCTTAATTCTTGTAGCAGCAAAAGATTCATGATGGTCCCATGCTCGTGGGATGTTGGGCCAGCTTTCTCCATGCAACTGTGGTGATGCTTTGGTTCCGTTGAGCGAAGCGCTTGTTCCAAGAGGGCGGCTCTGAGTGTGATGCGCTGGGTTAATCCACATTGGAGGGGATGCCTCGATCTCGATGCAGTGGCAGCAATGTGTTGGTTCCGAAGATGTGGTTCTGGAGGCAATGCAGTGGTTCTGAGTAAAATGCGCTGTTTTTTTTTTATACACAACGGTGAAGATGTGCCAGTTCAGATGAAGATGCGTGTGTTCTGGTCATTGCAGTACTTTCTACTCACTTCCAAGGGCCCTTGACTGGGTTGGCACCACTTGGCAGAGTAGGTCTTTCAACAAGCAAAGTCCAGGTGATGTTTGTTGATTGAGGAGAAGTCTTTAGTTTTAAAGTCCCTGAGACATCAGAACAGGAGGCAAACTTGCAATCCCTTGGAGTCACTTTCGGTTCAAGTAACCTAGTCTTTCCTCAGCAGAGGGCAGCAGGCATCAGGGCAGCACAGCAGAAACACAGTTTTTCCAGAGCAGCAGTCCAGCAGTCCAGCAGTCCAGAGTGCCTGTCATTGTTGCAACTCAGCAGTCCTTCTTCCTGGTAGAGTTCTTCACAGGTCCAGCAGTGTACTGACCTGGTAGGGTCAGAGGTACAGTACTTATACCCAGTAGTGCTTTTGAAGGAGGTGTACTTCAAAGATGCGCCTTTGAAGAACACAGAGGTCCATTCTTTCTGCCCTGGCTCCAGGCTCACTGCAGGGGGTTAGGCAGCCCTTTGTGTTGAAGCAGGACACCGCCTATACAGACTATGGGCTGCCTAGGGCCTACCTTAGGGGTGACTTATAAGTAATAAAAGGGGGGTTTAAGGCATGGCAAGAGGTTTTTAATGCCAAGTCAACATGGCAATGTAAACTACACATATAGACTCCGCAATGGCAGGCCTGAAACATGTTTAAGAGCTACTTGAGTGGGTGACACAAGCAGTGCTGCAGTCCCACTAGTAGCATTTAAATTACAGGTGCTGGGCACATGCAGTGTATGTCTGTAACCGGACATCCGTTGACGCCGGTGCAAGTACAACTACAGGGGCCGTATTGCCATACCTCCGGGGCACTCGAGAGAGCCGCGTAGGGATGATGTCAGACGCAGAAGGCGTCTCGTCGACTAAGAAAAGGGACTACGGACCAGCTAAGGAGCTGAGGAGAGAACAGGAGGAGACCGAAGAGACGTGAACCAAGGAGAGAGAGACGGGGGAGTTGAAGAACACTGGAACAAAGTCCGACGCGAGAGGCGAGACGCCGGAGAAGGAAGGAGGCCGCAGCCGCCTCCAGCCCCTACCGGAGAGAAGTCGGGAGACCACGAAGGGGCCGTAAAACAAGGGAAGCCATACTGACTATTCCTCCCTGACTTGACGGGGAAGTCCGGAAGAAAGAAAAGAGAGAAAAACCCACAACAAGAGAGTGAAACTAGGGAACTCACGGGAAGGCGACACTCACCATTGAATGAAAGTTATCCCAGCACAAACCTCACACGTACCTACCCTCCCACCACCCTATTAACCCTATGTAGACCCTACCTTACCTCTACACTTACCTATTTTTTTGTTCTTCTTTTAATTTGGGGAAAACCTGGGCTGCTGCCACAAGGGAAAAGACCGGACCTCTTCCAAATCAGGACCAGACCACAGCGGGACCTCGATAAGAGCCCTGAAAAGAGAGAAAAGGTTCTGGATGAATGTAACAGGAAATTACCCTGAAGAAAAAACAAGGAGTAAAAAGGCAGCCTTAATTGAATCTAAATAAATCACTTATCCTCTCAAACCTGCGCCTATAGAATTATTCCAATATCTCTTCCACCTGGAGATAAAGAACCCATTACAATGTTATTAGGGACTTATAAGTAAAGAAAGAGGCCAGTTTTGGATGTACCAATCAAACCATGTTGAGAGGAGAGAGCACATGCATTTTAGCACTGGACAGCAGTGGTAAAGTGTTCAAAGTCTAATGGTCAACAAAAACAAATCAGCAAAAATGTGAGGCAAACAGGCAAAAAGTTTGGGGGATGTCCACCCTAAGGCTGTCAGGTCTAACACGTGTCTCCCCCAGCTGAAAGTAGAGAGAACTACCCAACCTCCAGGGAATTCTCATCACTAAGGCAGAAGAACCTAGCAAGACCATCAGTATTGGCATGGTCTGACCCAGGTCTATGTTCCACCGTAAAGTCCATACTCTGTATGGAGATGTACCACTTCAACAAATTTGGATTCTCATCCCTCATTTGCAATAGTCACTTGAGTGGCCTGTGATCTGTATGAATCCGGATGTGAGTCCCAAACAGGTATTGTATCACTTTTTTCAGTGCCAAGACCAATGCAAAGGCGTCCCTTTCAATAGCACTCCACCTCTGTTCCCTTGGAAGTAACCTACTAGAGATGAAAGCTACAGATCGGGCTAGGACCATATCATTAAGTTGTGAAAGTACTGCTCCTGTGGCATGCTTTGAGGTATCAGTTTAAACAAAGAATTCCATGGAAAAATAAGTAGCCTTGATCACAGGGGCTGTGCACATGGCCTGCTTTAGGGAGTCAAATGCTTTTTGGCATGCCTCTGTCCAAATCACATTTCTGGGCTGCTTATTTGAAGTCAGCTCTGTCAAGGGGTGAACAATAATGCCATATTCCTTGAAAACCCTCCTGTAGTACCCAGTGAGGCCTAAGAAGGCTCTTACCTCAGTCTTGGTTTTGGGGGGCTACTAGGCCATGTTAGTCTCTATCTTGGCCTGTAGGGACTGCACCTTACCCTTGCCCTCTACGTGCCCCAAGTACACCACAGATCTCCTCCCCTATCTGGCACTTACTGGCCCTGATAGTCGGCCTGCCTATTGCAGGGCCTGAAGCACTTCCTGCAGATAAAACAGGTGGTTCTTCCAGTCATCCAAGTAAGCGGACTGAAGGGCTCCATACCAGCCAACACTTGGTTCCCCAGCCATTGGATGGTGGCAGAGGCATTCTTGAGTCCAAAAGGCATCACTTTGAACTGGTAGTGGCCCTCTGGAGTGGAGAAGGCTGACCTCTCTTTGGCCCCATCAGTTAGGGCAATCTGCTAGTATCCTGAAGTAAGGTCCAAAGTACTCTGGAACTGAGAAGCTCTTAACCTACCAATCAGCTCATCAGCCCAGGGGATGGGATGAGCATCAGTCTTGGTGGCTGAGTTGAGTCCCCTGTAATCTACACAGAAACTGAGTTTGGGTGCAGTTTCCAGTGGGGCAGCTTTTTACACCAGCACCACAGAGCTGGACCAGAGGTACGGGAGGGATAAATCACCCCCAATTCAGCATCTCAGAAACCTCATTTTTGATGCTGGCCCCACTGTTTCAGACAGCTTATAGATTTTATTATTGTCAAGGGGAGAGCCTCTGTGTCAATATCATATGTAGACAGGTGGGTCATTTCACGAGTGATGGAGGACAGAGAAGAGAATTGTCCCTGCAACTGCTGACAATCTCTCTGTTGTTCGGAAGTCAGGGTAGGGGAAAGGTTTACACCATCCATGGACCCATCCTTCTCTTTGGATGCTGGAAGGTCAGGGAGAGGTTCACTCTCCTCCTTCTCCTCCCCTCCATCTGTCACCGACAACATAGTGACATCAGACCTCTCAAAGTGTGGTTTGAGACAGTTGATATGGAGTACCCTCTGGGGATTCCTGGGGGACTTCAGGTCCACCATGTAGGTGCCCTTCGCCCCTTCCTCTAAACAATCTCATAGGGCCCGGTCTAACAGTCTTAGAGGGCCCCAGGCTCCACTGGCTCCATCACCCACACTTTCTGCCTAGGCTGGAATTCCACAGTGGTAATCATCTAGTCATACCTATGTTTCTTTATATCCTGGCTGGCCTCCAAGTTTACAGAAGCTTGTTTCCACAACCTGGGCATCTGGTTTCAGAATACTGGCATGGGGGAGGTAGTGGTTTGAAAGCTTGCTCCCACCTGTCTTTCACCAGACTGAGAGATTCCCTTACAGGATGACCATACAGAAGCTCAAAGGGGCTAAATCCAACCCGCGTTTGTGGTACCTCTCTGTAAGCAAAGAGTAGGCATGACAAGAGGATGTCCCACTTATGCCCCAGGGCCTCAGACAGGCCCTTGATCATGCCCTTTAGAGTCTTGTTGAAACTCTGAACAAGCCCATTTGTTTGTGGATGGTAGGTAATTCCACCCTCTCTCCACATTGACTGCACTTATGCAGACTTGAAGTTGGTGCCCCCATCAGACACCACTTCCTTGGGGACACCTACTCAGGTAAAATCTCCACTACGGCTGTTGAATTCCTCAGAGGGATGGCCTCTGTGTATCTTGTGGAATGATCCACCAGAACCAGGAGGAACCTGCAGCCAGAGGCTGCCTGGGGATCAATAAGCCCAACAATGTTGATGCCCATCCTTTCAAAGGGGTTGCCAACAGGTAGGGGACTCAGGGGAGCTCTCAGCTTCTGCCCTGTCTTCCCACTGGCCTGGCAGACAAGCAGGTCCTACACAAGACATCTGAGGAAACCTTCACCTGGAACCAGTAAAAGGGGGGGACAAGCCTGTCAAAGATCGTATCCTGGTCCAGATGTGCTCCCAGGGGTATCTTGTGAGCCAACCCCAGAAGGATGGCCCTGTAGCATTGGGGGACAACCAGGGTCCTTGCTGCCCTCTACACAGGTGCCTTAGGCTCACTACACAGGAGGTTATCCTCCCAGTAAATGAGGTGATTACCAAAGGCATCATCTGCTGCCTGGGCTTCAACCTGTTGCCTTATGTCCTCAAGGGCTGTGCATTCCCTCTGCACCTTGCAGAATTCCTCTCTGATGGGTCCTCCTTCCACTTGCCATCCAGCAAGTTTAGGTAGGTCACCTAGAGAGGTTATGTCCTCTTTACTAGGCTCCAGAGCCACCTCTTCTAGCATCCCATCCACCTCAGCTGGGAGACCTTCAGGGGCTAGTTTCCCAAACCCCTTGCCCTTTATCCTTTTGGTAGCTTTCTGGACCTTTCTTCCAGGTTCCAGACTTCACTGACTCCCTTACTGGGCAACCATGGACCTGATGGTTGTACACACTCACTCGGGGAATCTCAAAATTCCCAAGTGTGACCTGACCTCCACCACCTTACATGTAGTGTGCTCAATATCATTTCCTAACAAACAATCCACAGGCATGCAGGGCTCACTGCAACTTTCAGAAAATCTGATACACCCCCCCACCATCACTATTGGAACAAGGGCCACTGGATAGTGACTCTCACATTTGTCTGTTACCACAACCTGGTGGAATGTATTGTATATAATTTGCCCTGGGGTCACCAGCTGAGTCCTTACCATAGTCATGCTGGCTCCTGTGTCCCTTAGAGCCTCAGCACCTTGTCCATTGTTGGTAACCCATTGCCTATACTTTGCAGTATTAGAGGGCACATGGATTTTAGGAACCATCTTTCCATCACCCAGGGACACTAAAGTAACCTCTCTGAGTTCCCCCACACTTAGTGGGACAAATTCATCCCCAAACACCATACTCACTACCCCTGGCATCTATCCTCCAGTGGGAGGAGGTGCTCTTTTTGGGCACTTGGGATCCCCTTACAGTGCCAACACTCAAAACACTCATAGCATTTGGGAGATTATTTCTGACTCTTGTCAGGGAAGCTCTTTTTCTGGTGCCAGATTGGGAATAGGACCCTTTCCCCTGTGAACTATTTTGGGTCCTGAAGAGAACTCCTTTCTTTTATCACCCCCTCCTTCTTCTGGTGGGAACCCTGACCAACCTTTTGGGAGTCCCTCCCAGATATCTTCTTGGACACTCTGGTGCTGACGCGGATGTCTGTCTGCTCCGCAAGCTTCCTGGGGTCAGTCAGCTGCTATCAACCAGGTTTTGGTGCAGTTCTGTAAAACAACTATCAAGTATGTCCTCCTTCAAAATTAAGTTGGACAACCCATTATTATTATCAACCTTGCTGTCCCCCACCCAGCCCTTCAGTGCCTTGCTGACATAGTCAAGGAAATCCATCCATGTTTGTGATGAGATTTTGCAGCTTCCACTGAACACTGAATCTCTGCCTCTATTCCTCAGGGGTCAGACCAAATTTGTTGACAAGAATGGCTTTCATTGCAGTGTAGTGTGTTGTTCCTCTACCTCCAGTGTTAACAGTGTGTCCCTGTAGGAAAGTACCATCTTGCCTGGCATGTTACCCCCATATTTCACTGTTTATATGTTGTTTTAGTGTATGTGTCACCGGGACCCTGCCAGCCAGGGCCCCAGTGCTCGTAAGTGTGCCCTCTATGTGTTACCTGCGTTATGACTAACTGTCTCACTGAGGTTCTGCTAACCAGAACCTCAGTGGTTATGCTCTCTCATTTCTTTCCAAATTGTCACTAACAGGCTAGTGACCAATTTCACCAATTTACATTGGCATACTGGAACACCCTTATAATTCCCTAGTATATGGTACTGAGGTACCCAGGGTATTGGGGTTCCAGGAGATCCCTATGGGCTGCAGCATTTCTTTTGCCACCCATAGGGAGCCCTGACAATTCTTACACAGGCCTGCCATTGCAGCCTGAGTGAAATAACGTCCACGTTATTTCACAGCCAATTACCACTGCACTTAAGTAACATATAAGTCACCTATATGTCTAACCTTTACCTGGTAAAGGTTGGGTGCTAAGTTACTTAGTGTGTGGGCACCCTGGCACTAGCCAAAATGCCCCCACATTGTTCAGGGCAAATTCCCCGGACTTTGTGAGTGCGGGGACACCATTACATGCGTGCACTATACATATGTCACTACATATGTATAGCGTCACAATGGTAACTCCGAACATGGCCATGTAACATGTCTAAGATCATGGAATTGTCACCCCAATGCCATAATGGCATTGGGGTGACAATTCCATGATCCAAGAGTCTCTAGCACAGACCTGGGTACTGCCAAACTGCCTTTCCCGGGGTTTCACTGCAGCTGCTGCCAACCCCTCAGACAGGTTTCTGCCCTCCTAGGGTCCAGCCAGGCTTGGCCCAGGAAGGCAGAACAAAGTACTTCCTCAGAGAGAGGGTGTTACACTCTCTCCCTTTGGAAAAAGGTGTTAGGGCTGGGGAGGAGTAGCCTCCCCCAGCCTCTGGAAATGCTTTCATGAGCACAGATGGTGCCCATTTCTGCATAAGCCAGTCTACACCGGTTCAGGGATCCCCCAGCCCTGCTCTGGCACGAAACTGGACAAAGGAAAGGGGAGTGACCACTCCCCTGACCTGCACCTCCCCTGGGAGGTGCCCAGAGCTCCTCCAGTGTGCTCCAGACCTCTGCCATCTTGGAAACAGAGGTGATGCTGGCACACTGGACTGCTCTGAGTGGCCAGTGCCAGCAGGTGACGTCAGAGACTCCTTCTGATAGGCTCCTCCAGGTGTTGCTAGCCTATCCTCTCTCCTAAGTAGCCAAACCTCCTAAGTAGCCAAACCTCCTTTTCTGGCTATTTAGGGTCTCTGCTTTGGGGAATTCTTTAGATAACGAATGCAAGAGCTCATCAGAGTTCCTCTGCATCTCTTTCTTCACCTTCTGCCAGGGAATCGACTGCTGACTGCTCTGGAAGCCTGCAAAACTGCAACAAAGTAGCAAAGACGACTACTGCGACCTTGTAACGCTGATCTGGCCACCTTCTCGACTGTTTTCCTGGTGGTGCATGCTGTGGGGGTAGTCTGCCTCCTCTCTGCACTAGAAGCTCAGAGGAAATCTCCCGTGGGTCGACGGAATCTTCCCCCTGCAACCGCAGGCACCTAAAGACTGCATCACCGGTCCTCTGGGTCTCCTCTCAGCACGACGAGTGAGGTCCCTTGAACTCAGCAACTCTGTCCAAGTGACTCCCACAGTCCAGTGACTCTTCAGTCCAAGTTGGTGGAGGTAAGTCCTTGCCTCCCCACGCTAGACCGCATTGCTGGGTACCGCGTGATTTGCAGCTGCTCCGTCCCCTGTGCACTCTTCCAGGATTTCCTTTGTGCACAGCCAAGCCTGGGTCCCCGACACTCTAACATGCAGTGCACGATCTACTGAGTTGTCCTCCGGCGTCGTGGGACCTTCCTTTGTGACTTTGGGTGAGCTCCGGTTCACTCATCTTCGTAGTGCCTGTTCCGGCACTTCTGCGGGTGCTGCTTGCTTCTGAGTGGGCTCTTTGTCTTGCTGGACGCCCCCTCTGTCTCCTCACGCAATTGGCGACATCCTGATCCCTCCTGGGCCACAGCAGCATCCAAAAACCCTAACCGTGACCCTTGCAGCTAGCAAGGCTTGTTTGCGGCCTTTCTGCACGGAAACACCTCTGCAAGCTTCTTCACGACGTGGGACATCCATCCTCCAAAGGGGAAGTTTCTAGCCCTTGTCGTTCTTGCAGAATCCACAGCTTCTACCATTCGGTGGCAGCTTCTTTGCACCCACAGCTGGCATTTCCTGGGCATCTGCCCACTCCCGACTTGATCGTGACTCTTGGACTTGGTCCCCTTGTTCCACAGGTACTCTCGTCAGGAAATCCATCGTTGTTGCATTGCTGGTGTTGGTCTTCCTTGCAGAATTTCCCTATCACTACTTCTGTGCTCTTTGGGGAACTTAGGTGCACTTTACACCCACTTTTCAGGGTCTTGGGGTGGGCTATTTTTCTAACCCTCACTGTTTTCTTACAGTCCCAGCGTCCCTCTACAAGGTCACATAGGTTTGGGGTCCATTCGTGGTTCGAGTATATGGTTTGTGTTGCCCCTGTACCTATGTGCTCTCATTGCAACCTATTGTGTACATATATCTTGTGTATATTTGCTATTTTCATACTGAGGGTACTCACTGAGATACTTTTGGCATATTGTCATAAAAATAAAGTACCTTTATTTTTAGTATATTTGTGTATTGTGTTTTCTTATGATATTGTGCATATGACACCAGTGGTATAGTAGGAGCTTTACAGGCCTCCTAGTTCAGCCTAAGCTGCTCAGCTAAGCTACCTTTTCTATCAGCCTAAGCTGCTAGACACCCCTCTACACTAATAAGGGATACCTGGACCTGGTGCAAGGTGTAAGTACCCCTTGGTACTCACTACAAACCAGGCCAGCCTCCTACAGTCCCTCCCCCCTGTTGGAATGCATCTCCACAAGCTACCCGCCAGGACTCCTCAGAAAGCTTTGTACGCTTAGAGCCACTTCATAGGCTACAAACCATTTATCTATGTCATCTCCCCAAAATAATTAGTCACCAAGGGGCATATTTATACTCCGTCTGCGCTGATTGTGAGTCAAAATTTTTGACGCACAATCAGCACAAACGTTGCCCCGTATTTAAACTTTGACGCCCGTGTGTGTCATTTTTTGGATGCGGCAACCCGACTTGCGTTAATTATATGCAAGGTAGGCGTTCCCGTCCAAAAAATGGCTTAAACGGCCGTGCGTCGTATTTATGCTTTTGGGCAAAAATGACGCACGGGCGGGAGGCAGAGCCAGAAAATGACGCACAGCCCGATTTGCGTAAAAAATTAACATCTGGGTCAGGGCAGGCGTTAAAATGGTGCAAACACACCTGCATATAATCAGAACACACAGAACAAACAGCAGAGCAGCAGAGCAGCAGAGCAGCAACAGGGAGCCATGGAGGTGATTCTAATCCAGCATGCACGCAGACGCAGAGCCCAGCAACAACAACAGCAGCTACAACAACACCAGCAGGGACCCAAAAGGCAGCGCAGAAGGCAGGAGAGGATATTCCGCCCAAGAACAACCCTTCAGGGCCTCAGGAAATACGACATGATACAGAGGTACCGGTTGAACTGGCAGGCCATTCAGCAGCTGCTGCGAAACATTGAACAGCAGTTGGCCCCCACTTTGGTGACACCCCACACCATCCCAACAGAAACAAAGCTGCTTGCCGTACTTCATATGCTGGCAAGTGGCTCTTTTCAAACAACTGGTGCCCTGGTTGGCGGAATATCACAACCATCATTCTCCGCCTTTTTGCCCAAAGTACTGGATGCCATCATTCGACTGACACCCCGCCACATGTGCTTCCCTAACACACTGCAGAAGCAGCAGGAAACAAAACAGGGGTTCTACGCAATCAGTGGCTTCCCACACGTCCTTGGTGCAATCGGCTGCACACATGTACGCCTTGTGCCACCTGCTGCAACTGAACACCTCTACCGCAACAGGAAGCACACACATTCCATCAACGTGCAGGCCATAGTCGATCACCAAGGATTGATCACCAACATCGTGGCTAAATATCCTGGGAGTGTCCATGACTCCTTCATCTTCCGTCACTGCACCATCAATCAACACTTCCAGGATGGACGGTATGGCAATGGACTACTTGTTGGTAAGTACAAAAACCTACTTATATATACACTGCACAGCAACCCTCTAGGACACACAACACATACACCAAAACAGCAACATGTCGACAGGAACACACTGAGGTTGTGACATCACTAGCCATGTTTCTTAAGTCACCATTGAACCTGTCACACATCGGAATTTACTCTACAGCCTAATGTGAAGACGTCAATGAGTGTGGTTGCCTAAATGTCACCTTGCAAATTGTAAGTGTCCCAATGACCTTTACAATAATACATTGCCTAAGTCTAAAGGTATGGGATGTCCAGGGTACTTTGATATGAACTTGTTAACAACACTTTCAATTTTAACTGTGCATGGAACTATCATCTCACCCCCAGTGAAGACACACGGACACCTGTATCACAAGTCACAATGCTAGGGAGGGCACACTGTACTGAAAATCCCAAAACATACTGCTGACAAACGGTTAGCAGACAAACACTTGTTCAGCCAAGGAAACAACGCAATGCAGATGGTATAGCCTACAAGCATAGGATGTCACATTAGTACACAAAAGAGTCACAGACAACACAAGACAACTACTGCCATTAAAGGTATTTTCAATAGTGCCATCTACATCAACATGATCCCATTCATTTTCTCTTGCAGCTGATCAGGGGTAGGGCATCCAGCCATGGATTATGACACCATTTGGCAACCCGAGTACAGCTGCAGAGCGTGCATACAATGAGGCCCATAGGAGGACACGCAGCATTGTCGAGCGGACCTTCGGCATCTTCAAGTCAAGGTTCCGCTGCCTCGACATCACTGGTGGTAGCCTCCTATATTCCCCCGAGATGGTCTGTAGGATCATCCTCACATGTGCAATATTGCTCAACATTTGTGTCAGAAGAAACATTCCCCTCCTGGAACCAGAGCAACACATGCCTGAAGAGGAAGAAGAGGAGGATGCTGGCCTGCAACAGGAGGGGGAACTACAGAACACAGCTGCTGGTATACGCAGGCGGCAACAGATTGTAAATAATTTCTTCTGAATATGATCACCTTCACCACTTTAGTTAACTAATGTAAATAAACACCTATTATAATCACCATATCATGGCCTGGCTATTCCTCTTTACACACCTTCATCTCTACTTATCAGAATAAGAGTGTCGCCTCATGGAGCATTGCTGAGATACTGAGTAGGAAACAGAACATCCCAGAGCTTATGTGATGCCTAACATACAATGGTCACATACACACACACACTCTTAATGACATATATCATGTACATATCTCCTTTGAAGGCCTATAGCAGAGGACCACAACTATTTCACACATACATGTTGAAAGCAAGGTCCAACGCAGCATATGGCACACAACTATGACACCATCACTCAATAAGGGGAAAACAAGCCTCATACATGAGGCAGTCAATGTGCTTTGGCATCACTAACAGGAATGTCTGACAAGACCCTTGACAGCAGTGAGTCCAACTGCATCTAATATTTGCAATGAATATCTGTGACTAGAGTTTCTTAGAAGCAGAACATAGACAGCACAAGTGCCACACATATGACATGCATTGCGCACATGACATTCCATGTACATGTCAGCCCATTTCCGAACTCATTACACACCCATGCACCTGGTCACAACCCACCTGTCGGAAGAGGTCCCTGGAATACTAAGATGTGTACCCTGATAATACCTCCTCTACAAACACAGACCAACATTAGCAAACCAGTGTGCTACACCCTTTCCTAAGGTATGCCATTTTCAAAGAACATCTGACTGCCTGGACGACAGGTCAATTTATACACTGTCTTCTAGTTTCAAAGCCCTGTTAGCACATGTAGATTGCTTCCCCTTGTGAAAATGTCTGTTGGCCCTTAGAATGCAAGTCTCACCTACAGGACTTGTGAGAAACAGATGCAGCCCACACCTGTGAATACCTCCATACACACCACCCATTACAAAAAGCACTGCCCCTGATGATGCCTGGAACAGCATAGTAGTTGCCATTATGTCAAATACATCGTCAACCATTGATAGTAATTAAGCCATGTAACACAGCCCTTGGGTTCATTTGTCACCTTCAAAAACACAGGACATACACAGATTGACATGTCAACTGTCTAGTTTGTCCTCCAAACAGTCTCAGTCAGACCACTGATTATGTAACTTGTCCAGTAGCTGGCTCCTGAATCATCTTGCATTCTGACTGGCAACTGTCTGTGCGTCACACTAAAGTATCCCTGTGTCTACATATGTACCACACTTGCGTTGGCAAACCTGACATTCATCAGGGGGCATTGGGCATGGGCTTCTACCATGCATACACAAATACATTGTATAGCATCATCTGCCTTTTAACTGTACCATTTGAGTTAAATCCTCTTGGAAATGCAAAATTCATGGCCCATCCCTTTTCTGGGTTGCATTTATGCATGAATGACAAAGTGTGACAGTGTCCCAGGGTCATAGGCAGGGCTTGGGTATGGGGCTTTCAGCACAACCAGCAACCTCTGATAATGTACATGACTAATACACAAATGTCAGAACCATGACAGTTCACACACAGCATCACAGTGCGCACAACATAGTGATGGGCCGTGTGTGCTGAATAGCTGCTAGAATAAACAGCACAGAGGCTATGATGTTCCCAGATGCAGTGGGAAGTGCAGAGGCCAACCTGTGTACAAATGTTGTAATGACACCTGCCGGAACATGACAATTGAGACATTATCTCACTCAGCACACCAGGTTGCCCTGTTGACTGTCTCATTACACGTCTTTAGTGACAGGGTGGGACCATCCACATGTTGGTTCACATGTCCACATCTACTTTACTCACATTGATCAACAAAGGATACTCAGTAGTTACAGGAATAGCTGCCACTGACTCATGATGAGTCCTGGTCCGAACTGTGACAAATTACATCCCAAAAAATCTACAGGATCATCATTGGACCACACACATGAACAAGACACCTATGTGCAATTGATCACTGGAAATATGTGGACACGTGCGGTCTTGTATGCTGGTCCACCACAGCCACTTGATAGTTGGGGCTTACTTCTATGGCCTCAACTGCGGTGTCATCATACATATGAGATTGACCCTTGTCTGTCTGTGCAAACAACATGGTACCCACTTCCTCAATGCATGTGTATGACTCACTGTGGGATTCACCAACTAGTGAGTAGGAAGCTCTTACCAATACTCAAGGACATAGGATGTAGAAAATGTGGACCATTGACATGAACATGTGTCTGCCATCCATCTGGTGCATGCTATGTCACATGTGGTGTCTACGTGACCCTAAAACTTGGAAGTATACTTTACGGGTGTTGTTACATGTATGACTAACACATGCCCTTGCTCATTTTCAATTTGACTTGCATTTTAGGATTGGACACATGGACGTCACATTCATACAACCATATGTACAATTATGCTTCATGTGATACACACACACTTGGTCAACCAACACATTAGTTGTCAAAGCACACACTTTGAGCCAAAGGAATTTAGGTATTGTACATATGTGCGTCACAATGCTATCCTCTCCTTATGCCAAACATGCAAAATTTATGCCACACATATATGTAGGCCACACTTATGACCATCTATTGCGTCAGCCAACTGTAAAAATACTGTGAAGGGTGAAGTGCATGATGTTCCACTGCAGTATGATGTCACACATGTGAACATACACCATCAGCATCATACTGTCTTCAATTAGCCAATCTCTGATGTGTTCCAAATGTAAAATAACCAAAAAACAAGTAAAAATGCCCCAAACCAGTTAATGCACTGTAATTTTGATGTCCCTAGCGGTGTGAGTCATATTTTGTTGCACAAAACTGTATTTGCGTAGTTTTTTTGACGCACAGGAGTGAAATATAGCCCGCATCCAGATATTTGTACAGTCCATATATCATTATGTGGATGCGGGTTAATATTCACGTCTGTGCATCAAAAAAAATGAGGCAAATACAGTTTTGTGCAACAAAAAATGACGCATAACGCGAAAAAGGCGGGACTTTTCATTCAGGAAGTGATGTAATAGGATATCCTGTTTACAGATAATGTACATTGGGTATACTTTCACTTTCAGTTTGCAGTCTATGATCCTTCTAGACTGTGTGGCTATGTAGAGAGTGTTGTCCAGAGATTTTGTGCTGTATTTGTCCTGTGTGCTATCTGTAAAGTCCTTTTGTGAAATATTTTTTTTTGTGTATACTGTAGTACTGTGTTTTGTCTACATTTGTCCATTTATCTTGTGTATTTCTTGTTTGTGGGAGTCTATTGTGGGTAGTGTTAATTTGGGGATAGTTGGGCTCTTTTAGTGTTTAGGTTTACTTTTTTTCTGTCTTTTTACCCCTACTTTCACCCATTTCCCCTTTCTATTTCTTTTACCCCTATTCCTTCTCTTCAATTAGAAGTATGTCTGGTAGGCCACGTCTTGGCAGGATGGGGGAAGAGGAGTTGGGGGGCTTCATCTGGCTGGTGACACATTTCTTGACGCTCATGATCCAGGCAGGGGCAGGGTCATACAGGGGTACCCGACAGAAGCACGCAGAATCCGGTCGGGAAAGGTGCTGCATCACCTGCAGCGTGTGTATGCCAGCCAGAGGAGTGACCACCAGCTGAAGCACCAGTGGGCTTACCTCATCACCAGGGAGCAGGATCTCTTGGACCACCTGGGAATCATGATTGGTGGCACTGTTGGTGAGTACAACTATTGTCATTGTGCACAAATGAATGCTCTGTTGTGACAACAGTGGATTATTGCAATGTCTGCCAGCCAACTTGATGACTGTGTGTAATTTTGGGGACATATAAGGGGATCATTGATGCACTATGGCAAGGATCACAATTGCTAGCTGTCAGGTAGCACGTGCTCAGCAAACTTACAGGTAACTTTACCATGAAGGAAATTGGTGCAGCCTTTCTGTCAGCACAGCTAACAAAATAGGAGCCAATCATGTCTATATAGGGTATTATTGACAGAGAAGTACAGATGTACCAACATTTAGGCCAACTATGTTGACACAATTGCTAGGCTGACTTTAGAATCACTACATGATGCTGAAAATGAGTGCTGCCTTCACGACAATTTATAATAGCAAAGTGGCTCAAACATTGGTCTCATGTGAGTCTGGTGAGTGTGGAAGGAAAGCGTTCACAGAAGTACTATGAATGTGGGGGATTATTGTGTTTCTTAATCTTTTAGGATAAATGTCAGTTCATGATTTGAATACAACGTGTAAAGGTGTAAGGTGCCCTCAGCTAACATTGTAAGATGTTTGTTGGAATCGGTTGAGCCACAATCCAAATATTGATGGCAGACCAAGTGTATGCACATGGCTTTACATCTCTATGGTTGGTGCAAATCACCATAGCTGGGCCACATCAATTGACAATACTGTAACAACAGGATGGCTTACAGGAGTCCCTGCCCCTCCCTCTGTACATTGGGCCTATGTGCACTAAATGTGTCATCGCCACAAGGCATGTTTGACTGGTAATGCAGTCCTCAAGTAACCAGGCGTTGGATGTTTCTCTTGGATGCACATGATGAGACGATTACACTCCATATTTTTTAGTGCTCACCAATTATGGGTCAAGTTTGCAACCACATGATAGTTAGGGCCAATGTATGTGTGCAGATATGTGTGTAACTGTCACAGGAGACCCATGCTATGTACAAGTTGGGCGTGAAATATCAGATGCAGTACCATCATGTCTGAATGGCTGCCATTTCCTTATTCAGCCTACACATTTTATACTGAAAATGTTGCACTGTGCACAGATTTTGAGCACATTTCTTCCTTCCATACCTTACAGGTGGACCGGCGCCCTACACTGTGGAAGAGGTGGCGACATTTGAGGACCCCGACCACTACAGTAAGTGTTGATATGTCTGTTATGTGTTGTGTTTGCTGGTTATGGACTCGTGTGAGTTGGACGCATAGCAAGGTGTGATGCTGTGGGCAAGTTTTTCACTTGTTCCATGAGTGGGAATGCAGTTTCCACATGTTTTGAGTTAACCAATGCGTATCCAATGGTATTATGTAGGGATTGTAGGACATCCCTGTAGGCCCCACTGTGAGTAGAGGGGATAGTCATGTCTCTGACACTTGTATCACCAAGATTCGCAATGGAAGTCAGCCCCTATTTAGTCAGCCTGTCAGACCCACATTCTCTAAGATTGGTGGAGCTAATAGCTTCCCAATAGACATATGCTTCACTATTTACCTACGTAATTTTGAAACAGTAGGTAGAACCTCTTAGCATCATGTACTTCCACACGTAGTGCATCAAGTCTGTGGAGCCTGAGTGTAATGGCCTAGGTGTGCATGCAATTCATGATCATGGGTGTTCTAGCAACTCTGTGTCTGATGTAAGTCAGGCCTCACTGGAAGTATATGTTGTGTACTAAGTTCTGATTTTCCTGACATGTCTGACGCTTTGAGTGCTCTAGGGTTTGCTGACTCCAAAATGTAGATAGACCTTACCTGTGGTGTGTCTGTAGAGACAAACATGTGTGGATTAGCCTATACACTCCTCGGTGTACATGTTGTTGGAGGTAAATTATAGTTGTATATCCACCGCCCCCCCTCAAACACGGCCATGGGTTTGTGAATGGGGTACCTAGTATTGATGCTACCAGTATGTTACACATACCTGTGAAGAAGTGACGGTTTGGTTGCATACTAGTATACACACTCAGGTTTGGCACTTGGTACCATACTGGAAAGTCCAGTTACAACTTGCAGACCATGTGGCTTTAGTTTTGCTTTCCCTACACTGACATTTGTAGCCCAGCTCTTGGTGGAGGATATGCAGCATGATTCTTAGATGTTAACTGTCAGAACTCAGATTGCAAGTAAAGGCCAGTTGTTACCCATCTTGTGGGTTATGAATGTGCTTTGTGTGATGTGACCTTTGTTGTCTGGCCTGCCATGTACTTCCTCAGGGACATTCGATGCTCTGTATCGTGATATGAGCTGTTAGAAGTACAGTAGATGTATTGTCTGATTAACTTGCTGTGCTGTTTCACACAATGCAGTTACTAATGTGGCATATCTGCATTTGTCTTCACAGCAGCTAACATGACTTCAGACCAGGTCCCTTAATTTCAGCGTCGGGCCATGCGATACCAGCACATCCTGCTGGTGGAGTCGGGGTTCCAGAGGATGGCCCGGCGATATCGCCATGAACGTGCCTCCGGTGCATTGCCAGCCTTCCCAAAGGGTGGGCCTACTGTGCCCACCACAGCCAACACAGAAACAACCACCAATGAGAGCCAGGTGGCCCCACCCACAGCTGCCTCTGTTGAATCTACATCTGGTGGACTTCCTGGCCCCAGCATTGCCACCGGTACAGGACAGCCCACACAGACCTCCTCCACCGGTACCCAGACTGCCACTGCTCCAGCTGTTGACCCTGCAGCCTTCAATAGACTTGAAAACAAGATGGACAAAGTGCTGCGCAAGGTGAGCCACCTGAGCCGGGACGTGCGGCACATTAAACGGCGGGTCAAGGATATCAAGAGGACCCTGCGGATGGCCAACATCTAGACAGTTGAATAGATGGACATGATACCCTCCGACCCCTCCTCTTTCCTTGTTCTTATACTTAGTGGGCTTAGGGGGCTTAGTGTTAGGTTAGTATAGGCTGTTAGTTTAGTCAGTGTTAGTGGGTGGGGGTTAGGGGGTCCTGCTTGTTTCTTTTTTGACTTATTACATGTGTGGGTGGGTGGGTGGGGGGCTATGTTGGGGTTCTTGTGTGTAAAAAAACAAAAAAGCAAAAAACATAAAAAAACAATTTACCCAAAAAATATATATTTGTTTCGGATAGTATAGTATGTGTTTAGGTTAGTATGTGTTGTCCTCAATGTGTCCCGTCTCATAAGGGGGATGGGGGGTAGATGTTTAGAACGTTTTGTTACATGTGATAAGTAAGTGTAGCTTAGGTTAGTTAGGGACAGTTGTGGGTAATGAGTAGTAAGGGTAGATTAGGGTAGGTAAGATTTTTCCTTCAGTTTCCTCATCTATGGTTAGCTTTTAATAAATATTTGGTTACCCCTTAATAGTATGTGCTGAATGGTACTTGATTGTGGGTTTGGATTCCGTGTACATCTCTTTTGTACTATAACATCTGTGTCCAATGCTACAAACAAATCCCAACTGAGCTGTACGATTGGCAGCTAACCCAGAGCTACCTTGCAAAGTGTCTACCCTTTGTTGCAACCACCAATCACAGTTAATATGGATGACAATGTGTTTCTGTTGATAAGTGTGTTTTCAAAGTCACTAACAGTGCTTCCAGACTTGATATTGGGGAAACAGTTTTAGATCTGACTGCAGTGGGATGATCATGCACACCCTTATAAGATGAGTTCTCATTGGCAATCCTGTATTCTTGTCTTCATGACCCTCATACATCATTTGTGACACAGTTCAGCATGATTACCCATTTTGTATGTTAACTCAGACACCTTCATTTGTGCACTTTTTATAGTGTTTACTTAGATTAGTGTGGCATGTTTATTGTGTTATTTTTGCACGTTGTCAACATTTAGCGGGCACTATTTGATGACTTAGTTATCCCCTGAGGAAGCATTCTTCTGTCCAACACAGCATGGTGGTCTATGGTTTCTCACTTAATCAGATTATTCCCTCAGGATGGGCAGAGTATGGAGCAATCATGGTCACTGTGCAGATTTCTCTAACTACATAATATCTGGACAGTTGTATTGACAAGCTACGTTACTTGACAGTAGGGACATTTCAATTATCTACTGTGCAGTTGATAAGTCACATTACCAGAGACAGATTTGTTGTGTAAGTGCTATTTATTGAAAAGTGCTGTAGTGCTATATGTACATTGTCCATGACTGTGAGTCCATTATAGTGATATCTTCCATTGTGATCCAACACAAGGGTTTACCAAAATGCTTTTGTCATGCTGGGGTTGCTGTTTCAGACAGTGCAGAGGGACAGACTTAGCCAATGAGTAGGAGAGAGACAATCACTGGGCTGGGTGACAAGATATACAATGGTTTGCAGAACAGCGCTTGAGTACAGTTGTTGCAAGACTGGCAAGTTACAAAGCGCAGGACCTTGGTAAATGTCGGCCATGTGGCAGGGACTAGTGCTTCCGGGTCATTTTCCTTGTGAATGTGATCTGTTCCATGTCTTCTTCTTCTGATGTGTTTGTTGCCTGCTTTTTCCTTGTTGTTGTTGGTTGTGAAGGGGCAACACACACCTCAGTGTTAGAAGACGTGGAGTCAGACATCCCGGTCGCTGCTCCCTGTGAAGGTCTTAAGGGCAGTACTGCTGCAAAGAGGGCCTGCTGGTTCTTGAGAATAGCAGCCACATCACAATGGTAGGCAGCCAGGTCGGCCCTGAGGGGTTTAATGTTGCATTTGTGCACGCGTTGACAGGATTGCTGTTGTAGGTGTTGGGTCAACTGTATTACAGCTGTGCTGATTTCCTTCTGGGTTTTCTGCAGTTCCTGCAAGATAGATGTTAGGGCTTGCATAGCTGCTGCCTGATCTGCAGATCATGCACGAACGCATCCCCTCAAGGCTGGCTGCCATATTTGCATCCCAACCCGCACCTCCTTGGCCAGCTCCCGCTGTACTCCAACTACAGTTCTCTCAAAGCTGGTGCCAGTGTCGTCTGAGTCCTCAGCTGTATTGGAGCTGGCAGGTATTACAATTGGGGTGGTGGGTGGATCCTCTGCGATGACTGCTTGTTCTGTGCTCCTCCTTGTGACTGAAGGTGGAGTCTGGAGGGTTTCAAGGACCTTTTGGATAGTCTCCTGGGGAAAGTTTATCGGCTTGTCATCCATGTCATCAGGGAAATCTGGGACAGGCATATCGGCAGGAGATCCTTCTTCCTCTGCAACTAAACAGGGTACAATCAGTGTGTCTGTGTTGTGACAATTTTGACGTGACATTCCTGCCTTTTGATGGATTCACTTTGTGATCTTGTTTTGTATTAATATCTGCAGTCCTTCAGATGGGCATTGTTTAAGGTCTATGGCCCACCAGTGTGTCATATGTATGTTATTGAGTTATCAGACTTGTCAGCCTCATCGCCTCTAGGTGTTGGTTTATGCCAAATTGAGAATTGCCACCTTCTTGTCCTACTCGACCCTCCGTGTATATCCATTCTCATGGTGAGACCTTTCACTGGCTGTGGGTGTTCTGATGGCCCTGGCAGCACACTTAACTATCAGGACCTGCCGCAATCCCTGATCGATCACATCGACTTAAATGTAATTGACATGTTGCAAATCCTATGCATGGCAATGTTATGATCTGATATGGATGTTGACATTGTTAATGGGTCCTGCTGATGTTGGGTAATGTGTGTTACATTGGATTGCCCTAATAGTCGTATCAGTGTCCTATTTCATCCTCTGACTGTGCAGGTGTATTTCAGTGACCAGTTACATGTGTCCCCTCCTCAATGCTGTTGTCCGAGCAGTATGACATTTGTGATGTTGCCTTGTTACCCAGGCACAGGATGGACCCTGACATATGCAGTACGGGTGTGTCCTTAGTGCTGTGTCGATCCTATTGTTGTTTACTTTGGCTGATATTTGTGACAACTATGGGCATTGACATTTGAGTGTACTGGGGCCTTTGTCTTGTTTCAGCAGATTGTTGCAGATGTCATCCTCACCCCCTAATTTAGGTATGTATGTTCCATGGGAAGGTTACTGCCATTGGCTACTTGAGTTGCACACAGATCAGAGGTGGTAGTGGCAACTGTTGTTGCAGTTACATTGCAGTTGTTGGTTTGGCTAGAGGATTGCTAATAGGGCCCTAGTTAATGTAGGAGGTATGTTGGCTGACGAGTGCCAGGATGTCAGTTTGACGTAGTGGCCTTCCCTCCTGTCGTGGCTTTCCCTTTGCTCCATCGTTGGCATGACAGCATGCCCCCATGGGACTGTTGTTGGTGTTGTGTAATGGTGTGCCCCAGGGCTTCTCAGAACGGGCCATGCCCCCCTGCCGTGCCCCTTTACCCATGCCACTCCATGTATATGATGACTTACATGCAATGTGTAGCAGGTAGTTCCCCCCCCCCCCGGTTGCAGTTGACATTAGTGCATTTCAATTCCCCATGCGACTTACCCTGCATGTGCGTTGTCTCCTGGTAGTCTGCGCTGTCCTGTCCTTGAATCCCTGTGACAATCTCCTCAGGGATGACGGCTGCGACCATCTCCTCCATGTGGTCCAGGGCCTCCTGGTGTGCTGGACTCCCCCCTGCAGTCTGCATTGCTGCCTTCCTGTTCCTGGCCATCTTTTCCTTGGTCCTGCGTTTGCAGTCATGCCAGCGTTTCTTGCACTCGATGACTGTTCTGCGTACTTCAGCCACACTGTTAATCTTGTCGACAATTTGTTGCCATATAGCCTCTCTCCTACTGATTGGCAACTTTGAGGTGACAAACAGTTGGAGCTGGTGTTCCGTCACCTCTTTAACCAGGATTTCCTGCTCCTCTGCACTGAAGCAACACTTTCTTTTCTTCTTAAAAGTGTCCTGGTTCTTGTGTGGGTCCTCCTGGCTGGTTCCTGGTCTGCTGTCATCTTCCTGGGGTCTGTAGTGGCATCTGGGATCCATTTTGGCTCTCCTCTGGTGAAATGGCAGTGTTCGCGTTTTTTTTTTACACTACTTGTCAAAAAACGGCGCATTTCTAGTTTGCGGTGTCGTAAATCGACCCGCAGGCATTTCCGCCGTGTTAACGTCGTTTTCCTTTACGACTTGACGGTGCGGTGTGCGTCAAAAATAATGACTCCCACCTGTTGTTTGCGCCGACGTGCGTTAAAGTATAAATATGACGCCCGCACGGCGCACGAAAATGGCGTTAGCCGGCAGTAATATATTTGACGCAAAACTGCGTATACATATATATAAATATGGGCCCAAATCTCTTGGGATATGGACCCTTACTTCACAAGTGAACACTCCTGGTATGCTGCCACCAGTGCTGCTAGAATCAATTTGTTTAGATCTGAGATGCAGCTCTCTAAGTCTGAGCTCATGTGCCAGTCTGCACTCCTCCATGACCACTCTTCTCTTCTCTAGAGCCTGCTCCTTCTCCAATTTCACAATCTCCAGCCTTATTTTTGTCTCCTCCTTCCTGTCCTCCAGCTCCTCTGGGGACAGGTTCCTGGATGACACAATGCTTCCTGCACGTTGATGGACTTCCAGTCCTGGGACGATATTTCCCCCCTCCTCAACAGGTTGCAAGTTAAGACCCTTTGGCAGGTCCTGCTCTAACTTCTCCTAATTTTCTAACCATTCCTCCTCATTGTCTGTGTGGGTCTGGTGGGTCTCTACCCATGCACCCAAAGCCTTCTGGAGCTCTGCTTTCTTATAGCTCCCTTTAGCAAGCAGCCTCCTGTCCGGGTCAAATCCCTTGGGCTAAGCCGCTGAGTAACTCTCTAGGTTGACCACCTGAAACTCCATCTTGGCAGGTGGGGTCACGGACACAAGAAAAAAATGGGAATAGGGAAATTTGGAAAAATAATAAGTGTCAATCAGAGATAACTGACTCAAATGGGTCTAGATATGATGTAATAGTGTACACCAAGTCAAGTCCTATTGTCACCACTGATCACCAGTTTAGAAATTGGGATTCTGGTTGGCAGATGCATGCACCTTGTCCAAGCAGGAAACACAATCCTAGTCAGGATAAGTCAGATAAACACCCTAAATTAACTTGTGCCTGCCCTCAGGTAGCTCAGCTCAGAGCAGTCAGGCTTAACTTAAGAGGCAATATGTAAAGTATTTGTGCAACAGTGCAAACAGTACTACTGTGAAAACACCACAAAAGACTCCATACAAGGTTAGAAAACTACCTGGGAAAACCTAGGAAACCTGTATATGTTTGAAAACTAGTCACCTAGGGGAATCCAGGATGGGGTGACTTTTGTGCTCTCATTAGGTTCTGCCCCCCAGAATCCTTTGCAGACCTCAAAATGTGTCTAAAAAACTCAGGCCCATATTTATGAAAAATGACGCACAACTGCTCTGACGCAAGTTAGCGTCATTCCTTAGCACCATCCATGTGCCATATTTGAGAAATGAAGCATGATGGCACTAAGGAATGGTTAGCGTAAAAAAAAAAATTATGTTAACCATTGCGACATGCCGTAAGGAAATATGACGCTAATGCTTCAAAAGTGGTGCTAGACCGTTTTGCAGCGCGGATATATGTCACAAAAGGGTTAGCGTCATTTTTTACCGCATTAGCATCAAAACAAAACGCACAAGCAGGAAAAAGTGCAAATTAAGGAGAAGCTGGAGATTTTTTAGGCTAGGAGAGACCCCAGGGAGACCCCAATCACCCAAGTACCAGCCAGGAGGGTCCAGAAAAGGAGGAGAAGAGAAAGCACAAGTGTCACTTTAGTGAGGAGGAGCATGACATACTGCTCAGAGAGTTGACAGAGCACCAACACCAGCTCTTTGTCATCTTAAAATTGTCACTTGGTAGGAGAGACGCAATATGGCAGCAAATAGTAGGCAAAGTCAACAGCATGGCAAAGGTGAAGAAGCCTGCCACCGAGTGCAAGAAGCGCTGGCATGATTGCAAGCTCAGGACTAAGGAGAAACTGGCAAGGAACCAAGAAGCAGCACGGCAGACTGGAGGTGGAAGTCCGCCACTACAGGAGGACTTCGATGAGTTGGAGGAGATGGTTGCAGCAGTCTTCCCAGGGGAGCTGGTCACTGGAATCACAGTAAGTTGCAGGGGGAATATCTGGAATTCCACAAATGGCAGAAGGGGGAGGTACATTGGACACACTCAATGCATGCTAAAGGGTTGCATCGGAACACATAGGCCCTGAATCAAGATGCCATCCCCACCCAAGCCACACATGTACTGACGCTGTGGTTGTGCTATGCACTCCAACATATAAACAAGGTCAACATAGGCCACTCACTATGGCTATGCTTTACCATGTAAATATGCAGCACATTGCTTGAAAGGGACATGCAAAAAATGCGGCTGTGCCATGGCAACATCCATTGCATATTGTCAAAGCCCCTGTATCAACAAAAAGTAGATATCAGAGACTAGGACAGAAGTCAATACACCCCTGGGGTGGTGTCAGGGTACGGTCTCTGGCCAAAATGCTTCCCTTCCTCCTTGTTGCATTGCCTTTACTCAAATGTGCTGCAACTTGCAAGCACACATTAAATGCCACCTTAGCAAAAATAGCTTGTAAATGTGCAGGAAGGGACACCTCCCTGCACATAAACAAATCATCCCTTTAAGGCAGGCACCTCCCCTTCATCATGCTGCAACAATGCCAGTGTTGGTGCAGGAAGAACAAATCTGTGCAGGCGCGAGGGAAATTGCAGGGCTGTACCGTATTCAAGTAAACATGGTACATCCCTGTGCATCTAAACTGCTGCAATGTACTGGAACACATATTGCAGCTGCCCTGAGCCTGGCCTTAAGCTTGCAACCTGTAGAACACAACCCATATAGGGTGAGCCAACAACAACCCAGAGACAACCATATGCGCCACATGGGAATGACCACAAAATAAAACATACAATACGTGAAGCATGTCTGTGAACATCATGTCTTCAGCTGTACAAGTAACTGCAATCTCACCATCTGATAAGACAGAGGCCCAGATCAAACTGAAAATTATGGTGCGTGCTGCTGTGCAAAATTAGGCAGCATCATGCACCATCATTTTCAAAACGCAATGATGCCTTTATATTCATAAGAATTCATAAGTATATTGCGCACCCCTGTGTGCCCCTCCTGCGCAAGCGGTAAATTAGCTGTTGTGCGGCAATGCAGCCACCCTTGCACCATCGTGCAAGGATGGCTGCGTTGAGGGGAAGATTGTTTTGTGCAACAAGGAACACCTTCCTGCACAACAACAAACTTAAATGGTGATTTGTTCTTTCTATGTGTGTGCTGCAGAAGCAAAAAATTTACAAGAACTGTAAGCATTACTCCTAGTTTTGCCATGCTAGCGCCGCCCCTGGGCTACCATTAGATTTTGGCGCAGCCTCCAGTTTACAGAGAGGGGCAAATCTGAGGCAATGTCAAAATGCAATGGGTGATGCTGTGGCACCTCCACAGCAATACCTATTGCACACACACACCTTCCATGCAAAGTGATGCGTGTGAAGGGGCCATATGTACAAGGTAGCTTTAAGGCACAAACAGTGGCTTCATGCCATCTTGTAAATACGGTGCAGGACATTGTGCCACCTGAGCCTCACCAAAAGTGATGCTCAGTTGGCACTTGTGACACCTAAATATGCCCCAAAATACCTTATGAGCTTGACCCATGTGTGATGCACAATGCAACACAAGTACAACTACAACCTTGGGTCAGTAACATGTCACTGAGCCTCCAGTGAAAAATAAATGATGTGCCATGTCAACAGCCAAAACAATCTAAGATTGACCTTACGCTATTTGCAGAGGATGATGGCTTACTTCCTGACAAGATGCCTATCCTGGATTTTACAGATGACATGGATGAGCTGCTGCCAACCATCAATGAACGGAGTCTCCAGGTTGTCCTAAGATCCCTCCAGACACCACTTCCAGTTGCAGGGAGGACACACAGCATTGCAAGGTCTCCACATGAACCACCCAGCTACCAACACACACCACCAGCCAGAACTCACACAGCCCTGGACTCCAAGGACCCAGAGACCACTTTTCAAAGGACAGTGCTAGGAGTCCAGGGGGTGCTGGCCAAGCAGGTGCGGGTGGGGATGGAGGCCATAGCAGGCAGCCTAGAGGGATTGCGGATGTGCCTCAGTCCAAATAAGGACAACTCAGCTGCCATCAGAGGCACCCACTCCCCACTATGTAGACTCCAGCAGTCTCTGGCCGACATGGCTGCTGTTATGAGGCAGAGGCTACAACAATTGCCCTCCCAAACTGGCAGCAGCATAACAGACAACAGGCTGGGGGCTAAGCAGAATACCCTGGAGTCCATACAGCGGTAAGTGGCCTCCCTCAGGGAAAACATGGCTGCCTACCACTGTGATGTTGCTGAGGTGTTAAAAAATCAGCCGTTCCTCCTTGCTACAGTGATGCCTTATGTGTTCCCACAAATGGCAGCTGCTGGGACCTTTGATTTCCACATCTCAATCCCCTGAAGTGTGTGTGACCCCCTCTATCTCTACAACAGTACCAGCCATAGCACAGGCGGCACCACACACATCAGAGGATGAAGATGTGGAAAGAATAACATTCACAAGGAAAAGCACCTGAACAGGTTCTCCTTAGTTCTGGGTTTAAGATCATGCCAGTGTTGTGACAGTAGGAACTGTCCCCTCTTCACCCAACCACTGTTGACTTGGCTGCCATGTACTGTCATTGTCTTTTTTTTACCAATTGGCAATATTTTTGTATGTTCTCACTAATGCACACTACTTCTACCCATGTCTCATGACGCCCCTAAACCCTGGACTCTGATTGTGCTACATATGGCTTATGTTCACCCATGGGGTCTATGAACTGGACATTGTATGGAATTCATAAATACACTTGCACCTACAAATAAAGCACCTTGTATACATGTAGCATTTCAGCGTTTACTGTGATCCATCTACTCAGCTAAATGATTGCATTTTGTGAATCCATGTCAATGCGTACAGAACATCAGTGCATAAGTACATGGCTATCAGACACAAAGCCACACAGTAGGATCCTAACATGAGAAAGGGGAATTATGGTGTTGTCAGCTACAACCAACTTACTGAGTATTCTATAAAAATATTGAACTTATATCCTTTGAAGTTGACATACGGCATGTATGGCTATGAACCAAGTCAATGGTAATTGACCCAGATAGGAGTACCAGTACCACATATTTGTGTGGTACAGGAGAAGATAGCCTCATCAGTGATGGGATACAGTTCCAATTTTGTCTGTTGTCAGATGTGGCAAACTTATCAACAGTGAAACTGCAGGAATCTACCAATGACATTTGAAATCCCATACTTACCTGTTCAAGAAAAAATATACATACACATTGTGAACGGCTGGAACAGTGGATGGCAAATGTATGGACTAGTTAAAGGTATTTAGCAGCCAATCTAACTGCTCCTTGGTCATAAGTATTATGATGCACATGGTAATCCTTGGAAATCAAGACAGTATGCATACCCTAGGCCATTACTCCAACTTGTCCAGTGCACTCATGAGAACTCACAAACACTCAATCAACTTACAAAACAATTAGGCCCATATTTATACTTTTTCAGCATCGCATTTGCGTCATTTTTTGAAGCAAAAGTGGAGCAAACTTACAAAATACAATTATATTTTGTAAGTTTGCGTCGCTTTTGCGTAAAAAAATGACACAAATACAGAGCTAAAAAAGAATAAATATAGGCCTTAAGTTTGCGCCACTTTTGCGTAACAAAAATTACACAAATACGGAGCTAAAAAAGTATAAATATAGGCCTTGGTCTAATAGAAACTAGATTTATTGTAAAGTTTCTAACAATCTTATACCTACTACTAACCTAATAACTACCCTATACTAAAATAAACTATACTAATTTAACTTAACTAACAACTACACCTTTCTAACCTATTGAAAATTATTTTACACATGTAACACCACACTCTAACCATTGTTTCCCCCACCCCTCTTAAGAGACAAGATACAAGTAGGACAACATAAACTATGACAACACATGTACTAACCTAACCTATCGTCTAAAATAATATATATATTTTTTGTATTTTCAAAAAATATTTTTTTGTATTTTTTTCATTCACAAATACCCTAACATGACTCCCACCAAACCCCCACCAATACTTTTTTTTTAGAAAAACCCACGTCCAACTTTACTTATACTAACCTATGCCTACCCTACACCAACCTAATACTACCCATCTAAACCCCAATCTAAATTTATATATAACAGTAAAAGGGAGGGGAACGAACTGGGAGGCTGTTGAACAAGCACATTTCATTTCTTTTTTTTTCTTTTTTTTCTTTATGTACTTCATTATCTTCCTGTTGTCAGCCCTCTCCTCCTCCAAATTGTCCAGTCTGGCGATTACCTTGGCCATATCCCGTTTCATTTCAATTTCAAATTGGCTGCTTACTACTGCAGCAGATGGCTGAACAGGTGCCTGGCTCCTAACCGGTGCAGCTGACTTGGAAGGGCTTGGACCTACAGAGGCCCCCTGTTTTCCCAACACTGTCCATCTTTTGCTGCGGCTCCTGTGGAGGTCCCCATGTGCAAGCGCACGCCATTTCCCAGTTGCCTTTTCCTTGCAGAACCTCATTGCCATCCTGCGGTATCAAACATCCACATCCATAATGTGCCGGAGGCGTTGTGAAACATTAGGAGAATCAAGCATCAGATTCAACATTGGGTAGAGGCTGAACAGACATATAATGTACACTGCAACTGCAGATAACACATAGAGTCCGCCACACATTCCTCAACACTGACTTACTCCTCATCTATGACTATTTCCTTCCACCCATCTACGGTATCATGTACATGTCACTGGGATGACGGCTATCCACTATTGACCATCAGGGCCCAAAGGTGAGTGGACTAAATTGTCCAAGATCAACATTAGTGTCATCAATCTTGTGAGGATCACATGCCCTAACAAGTTTCCTATGTACTTGTCCTTAAAGGGGGCTGTGCATGCAATCCACTACTTTGACACCCCAGGTGAAACATCAATGCTTGCTGACCCATCATGAATGGAAGGTGGGGGCCATATGATAGGGGGTCTGGAAACTTCCCACCGGCTATTCTAAGGTTTGGTAAATCATCATTCTTGGTGTGAGACCTGGCCTGAGCATACGTTACAGGGGGGGCACACCATTGCCCATGATGTGCCCACATGTACAATTAATGCAATGTCCCCAGAAAGTTTGGCCAAAGCCTGACCTGCACATCAAAGTTGTCTACACATTACAGAACTAAAGCCCCCTACCCTGTGCTATGTTGTGCTACATGTGTAAAACGGAACACACCTGGTGGCTGTATGGGTGACCCTAGGCCCACAGTGAGTTTGGCACTGCACTTGGTGCTGCAACTGTATCTTGATATATTGAACATCATGGGCACATGCATGTCTGACATCATCATAGTAACAGGTACGCACTCAGCATTCACATCATATGCACATGTGATGTGACCTACATCACTCACAAATATCATGGTGGCTGGAGCATGTAGTGAAGACTGCAGGGATCTGGCTTGGGTGGAAAATTTCATAGACTTTTCCCACAACCATCTGGAGCTGAGTTGTCTTCAAATTGTGTACACTTCCGACTGTTGTCCTGCACAATATGGGTCCTTGCAGTACTACAGCCGCAATATATAACTGAAGGGTAGTGAGGTCCCTGTGGTGCATGTGTCTCCTACATAAGCCCCCTAGAGACCTCTAAAGCTATAACCTATATCTGTACCATTTTGTTAGTAAGTGCAAACTATGTGTGGCACACAGTGCTGTCAATAGTGCTGTGACAAAGTAGTTGTCAACAGGCATGCTATTTACATAAACAACTGCTCTGACACCTATCATGATAGGCATCAATGAATATGTGGTCAGCCATTCCATTTCCTAATACCCACAATTCCATGCTCCTTGTGCTACAAGCAAGCCATTATCAATGCTCAACATTCCAACAGACATGATGTCACCTTCCATACGCCAATGATATCATATCATTTGTCAGGCATTATTTTACAGCATTCCACACATCAGATTGACTAACACCAAACCCTGGATTGGCACACTTGACGCACAAGATGACACTAACTGGCTGCATTGAGGTCATCAAAGCAGGCCACCTCACCAACAGTGTAGGGTGGAGTTCCACATGAAAGACATAAATGGAAAACATTGCTTAGTGAAATTTGTACATATCAGTTAATGGATGACATTGTTCACTATCAACTTGTTAGGCTGAGTGAGCAAGTCACCCTAGTGGTAGATCAGAGCAACTGACATACATCTATGATCAGTCAATCACACATAGTCACACATATCACACATAGTAGACCCACGCACCTACAAACCATCACTTTCCCAGGCACTCCTGTGGTGCTTTTCACTGCACCATTTATATATGGTATTGTCATGCAGGTGTTTGTTAGCTCGACACCTCCATGACTATATGGGACTGCATGATACTGTATACTGCAGCTGAGGGTCAGGCGATGGTTGTTGCAGTGGCTATCCCATTGTGACACCCATAGCATTTGAGCCATACCATTTGAAACATCTACCTCATTATCACTGCAAACTGACAATCAACTGCCCAGGGGTTGTGTGGATATACCAACGTGTTGAGGAATGCCGTTATACATCCTTGTGTGAAGTAATTAATGTGTGTGCCATCACAAGGCACACACATGAGCAATAATGCAATGGGAGTTTACTCATGTGAAAATAGTTGTACCTACCTGCACATTGACTGATTGAAATTATGAATGTATTGCCAATAGTATGTGGCCAGCCATTGTTGGCATGGCATACCATCATTTGTCTAGGGAGGGATAAGAACATGCGCATAGATAATTTGCCTCAACATGGACACAATTGCTCTGTGGTCCAAGGATGCATTTGTTGGTGCAGGTTACTGAGTAATGTGCCAGTGATGGAGCAGATGTAGGGCAGCCACATACTGTCAGTAAGATGTGGCAGGCTTGTGGAACTAAATCAGTACATGTGTGTGTGTAATAGACACAGTTTAGGGTGTATGTGATACACAATGTACAGGAAAAGGAAAGTGCTAGTGGTCTGGACCCAGTGCATAGTCAAGCTACCTTACATAGCATTGGCCAATGACACTAAGAGGCAGATTGAACGACAGTGGTGCAGCACCAAGTGCATCACTACATTCCTTGTGGCCCTCAGTACACCCCTTGCTCCCCCCATGTGTGCATCGCATGAGAATTAAGGCAGAGCATGATGCAGGTAGGGAACAACTGCATATATTTATGTGTAGGAAAATGATGTACTCAGCAGGAGTTACAACACAACAGACCATCACAACTTCTGCTGAGTACATGGGGGGCCCATCACATACATTTATATGCCCCCACATGACACCTGCTCTCAGCAGCCGTTCAATGTGCATGAAATATAGAATTTATGTAGGTATTTCTTATTTTTCCCAGAGGCTTTTACATTTGCCCCCCAAACAGGTTTTGGGCCCCCCTCCCATACATGATGCATGACGTAGGTCTCATGTTGTGCTGCTCAGAACCGAGTTGCCCTATGTATGCATCACAACACTTCGTAATGGTTATGCAGGGAAGATGGTACATCTGCCCTGTCTCAGCTTCATTATTGCACATTTGAATGGCAGCCCTAAGGAGGAGCTGGGGCTCTTCATAAATGCAGCATATGACATGTCCAGATCCATAACCATGACATGTTGCACTCAACCGTATCAGCACCTGTCATATACATGCAAATAATGGACTTTGTATGGAAATGGGATATTTATCAACTGCTCCTCCAATCTCGAGGCAATTGGCTGAATTGTGTTCTACTAGTATGCTATGTCAATAATGTGTGATAAGAGGAAATGCCTATTGTTCTTCATGATAACAGTGGACTTTCTCCTGAGGCTTACCTAAAAACATTAAGGAACCCATTCACAAAGGGAAACTTAAACATGTGTAAATGTACATGTGTAAGTAGATTTACACATGAGTAAATCTACAGTGTACATTTGCTCTTACAATTTGTGGTAAATGTGCTACTTTTGGCTACTCACCATTTGCTAGTGTAATTTTATTACAAAGTGTACACTTATATGTCTCCACCCTCTGAAACAGCAGCTTGAGCCAAATCTACAAGTGCAAATTTACTGTAGTCAAAAGTACCCAAAGCAATAATACTTCAGACCTAGAGTAAGTCTAGCACCACACATGGCCAACCACTAATAATGCAACCCTTTCCTGTAGAAAATAATGGAGAAAGGGCTGAAACAAAAGCTCCATAACAAATAATGTTAAAGCAAATCGTTTGTGTTGATTTTTTTCCAGCCACTTCCCCATCCCTCCCACATGTACTGCTAAGTAGTAAACGTACATGTGTGAGGACCTCACCATGGAAAAGATATGAGTGGTAAAGATGCAGATTTATACTCAAAGGTTTGTGAATTGTATTTTGTAATAAGTAGTTCTACTATAGTACTACTTTTCATACTACGAAATCAGTTTGTGAATGAGGCTGTAAATGTGCAAATGCTGTGATAAGCCTCCAGATTCCCATACCCCACTACATTAAGGGGCACACAAAACAAGTAATAAGTTGAAAGATAGAGACAGATTTTTACTTCTTTAATTAATTTGGTTTTGCAACTATTGTTAAAACAAATGTGGGAACTGTGGTAAATAATTTAAAATACCTCTGAATTTGCCTTGTAAGTTAAATAAATAATAAAAAAAGGAAAGAGACGGGGTCCGAGATGTAGAGAATAATCGGGATTTATTCAATAACTCGAGTTAAGGGAGAGCTCCTTCACCAAGCGAGTTAGGGAGTAGTCTGTCTTACTTCGCGCAGCATAGAGCTTTTATATATTTTTCTACTACATGCAAACAAATGGCAGAGGTTCAATCATTTTCCATTAGTTAGGTATAAAAACATTTGTATGCCTCAGGGGAGAGGAGTGGGAGATTGCTTACAAACAAAAATGTGCAAACAGCTGAAGCGTATAATAGTGTGTAGTAAATGGCAGGTATGACCTTGTTCCAATTGCAAGTTATTCCATGGAAATTAGTTTTTCTCAAAATTGGCTTAACCGCAGGTATGTGGCCGGTCTGGTATTCAGCCTTAGGCATATTGCACGATGTAGCTGCTTTCAAGCTGCATCTTTTTCTGCCTATTTCCTCTGCGACGGGGTGTTTAAAACACTCACAAAATGGATGCCATATTCAATATGGTTGTCCTAATGTCAAATGAACAGTGGTTGCACGAAGGGTGAGAAACTATTTTTCCACATTCCCTCCTTGCACCAGAGTGCAACCATTGTCCTCTATTTCGATGGCCATAAGATCATCAATATGATCTTGGAGCATAATCTTAACATTTTCTTTTTTCTGGATGTGTGGTTTAGGAATGCACATGGTAGCACACAATCCACAGAGTGGCGGGCCGCACTGAATGCACAGGCAGCATCCCATTAATGTAAACAATGCTATGCCAATAGCAGAAATCAATTTCCAGCCCCATGTGGAGACTAGTCCCCAAAACCATCCTGACCAGGTCCAGTTGCCAGGATCCTGGTGTAAGCTGGACACATTTTTTTGCAATCTAGAAATAGCCTCATAGACAGAGGGGGCATTATCAGGTATGAAAACACAGCAACTCGACCCGATAAATTTACACGCTCCGCCCTTCTCTGCTAGTATGACATCAAGAACAAGACGATTTTGAAGCGCTACCATTCTGATAGCGGATTGTTCCTGTGTCAAATTTCCCAGAGCGGCTATAGTCTGATTTACAACTGCTTCTACTGTTCGAGTAAGCCTACGGATAAGCTTACTATTCTGACTCGGTCCAATAAAGAAGAAGAAACCTCTATTGAAGTCTGTATACTGTTCCAGGGTAGTCTCTGTTTGGTCTGTCCCCGAAGTATCTATAGATCTCTTATGCCTCTCATTAGGGAGTAGGCGATCCTTATGATACATCGGAGGGGCAAGGAAAACGGGAGGCAATAGGAAAGATATATAGCATCTTCCTCCCCATCCGAGGGGAAGACGTATATAGGCTATCTCTCCACAGACAAAATATGTATGTCTAGACGCTGGAAACGTTGATTGGCCTTTATCCTCGAAACTCACAGTAATATTACATTTACTGTGTCCTACCTGGATTATACCAGTCTTCTGGACACACAGCTGTCCTTTCATTTTAGAAACAAATATGGAGGTTGGTCCGCCTTTCTTTTTAGGCTTGGTATTTACTAATTTGGAAGACCAATACTCCTGTTTATACTCTTCACTTTCGAATATAGTCCCCTTAGCCTGTGGTATTCCATTATCATCGGGATAACAGACTTGATTAAGGACGGTATTCATATCTCCCCATGGCCACCCATTCTTATATATCCCAACATCTCCTTCAGGACATGTGGAATTGGAGGTATTGTACGCTGTTATTAAGGCAAACCAAGCCTCACAGGTACCATTATATGAAAATGGAAAAGGTACCAGTGGCATCCCTCCGTCATTCTGATGAGGGGGAATCTGTCCGCATATCCAGCAATCGGTAGTATTGGCAACCTGGTGAGTATAGTGTAACATCCGTACAAAGGAGTTATTTTGCATAGCTAATCTGTGGGCCCGTTCATGAGGCGTAAGATCATAATAGGTATGTTCTTGTGTACTGTTGGGTGAGAATATAGGGAGTTGACTAGATGGAAAAATTAAATGTAAAACCCAACCTAAACACATTGCTGCTGCCAGAAACAACATTAACACCATTATACAAAAATTTCTTTCCGCACACATTTTCTTTCTGTATTTGTCTCTCAACATCTTCTGCTTCGCTGTCTCCGTCGTCATTTTTGTCAGGTACACTTCTCAGAGCCCCTGCCGTTTCACCAACAAGTAGAGCTTTTTTGGACTTAATTGACCTGGGCTCGAGTAGATGACCTGAGATTAGATCTATAAGTCTGCTGGAGACTTTCTTCTGTGGGTAATGTCAATTGTTCTGCGTTCTGTTGTGTCTGAAGTGGCGATGTCTGTCCGCTTTTTTCTTTGGGAAAATGTTTCTTACAGTGACTGGCATGGCCTTACGACCTTCGACTTTTACAGCTGTCCTGGTAACCAGTAGAACGAGCTTCGGTTCCTTCCATCGAGGCTCAAGAGGTGTTGTTCGATCAAAATTACGAATATAAACCCAATCGCCTGGTTTGATCTGGTGCTCTTTGGGCTCAGTATTATCAGGAAATGCGGCTGCAACCTGTGAACGACAAGATTGAAGTGCAGACATCAAGGAAGCCAGGTAATCAGTCAGTAAAGGTATTTCAATATCTGTTATAGACTTAGCTCGAGGTATCCCCCATATGTTAGGTGGTCTTCCAAAAACTATCTCGTAGGGTGCTAATCCTATCCTGGAATGGGGGACCATTCTCATATAGAACAGTGCTACATGTAAAGCAGTTATCCAATCAATTTTCTTATCTACACATATTTTTGACAATTTGTTTTTTTAAATCTGGTTATGTCGCTCAACCAGGCCTGCTGCCTGTGGATGACGCACTCAGTGAAATTTCCACTGGTATCCCAACAGGAGCGATATCTTTTTCATTAATTCAGACGAGAATGGTTGACCATTATCAGAATATATAACTCGGGGCAGACCGAACCTAGGGAAATACTCCTTAATCAATTGTTTGGCTGTAGTGCTGGCAGTATAGTCAGGTACAGGATAAGCTTCGGTCCATCGTGTTAATATACATACTACTACGAGTACATACTTCTGTCCTCTGCACCTTTCCATTTGTATATAATCCATCTGTATAACTTCAAAAGGGTGTTCAGGAGGATGAAATCCTCCTGCCCCTACTGTTGTGCCTTTTCCAATATTATACTGACAACATATCATACATGTTTGGACTCTTTGTTTGGCTGCTGCCCTAAGATGTTTATTGTCCCATATATGTTGTATTGCGTCTAGCATAGCTTTTTCCCCAAGGTGGGCTGGTCCATGTATTGTATCTATAATAATCTGCACCATGGCATCGGGAAGATACCATACTGCTTTATGTGGTGTCATCCATCCTTGATCAGTTAGTATCCCTCCTTCCTCTTTCCATTTTTCTTTTTCCTCATTTGTGGCGTGACTCTGTATGTCTTGGATGTCCATAGTTATATCTCGTGTGACCTGCATATGCATAAATTCGGGACCGTGATGCAGCGTACTCTCTACGTCTTTCTGTGTCATGTCTTGAGCTGTTTGATCTGCTAATGCATTTCCTAATATAACATGATCTGTCCCCTTTGTGTGTGCTTTGCATTTTATTATAGCTATTTGTTCTAGTAGATGTATATCATCTAACAATTGTGTTATCAAGTCTGCATGTTGTATTTTTGATCCATGCGATGTCATGAATCCTCTTTCTCTCCATAATGTTCCAAAATTGTGTACTACTCCAAAGGCGTACTGTGAATCAGTATAAATATATATATTTTTTCCTTTACCCAATCGACAGGCCCTGCTCAATGCTATCAACTCGGCCGCTTGTGCTGAGAGAATGGGTATCTGTTTGCTTTAAAAAATTTGAGTATTTGTGGTAACAGCATAGGCGGCCCTTATCTCCCCCTTTTCTGTTCTTTTACAAGAACCATCCACGTAAATATTTTCTTCTGCATCTGGTAATGGAGTGTCTTTTAAGTCTGTTCGTGGTTTTGTCACTTGTTCAATCACTTCCATACAATCATGTACCTCATCTATGTTCTCGTGAATGGGTAAAAGTGTGGCAGGGTTCAGGGTGTTACATCTTAAGATCTGTATGTGAGGTTGAAAAAGTGTCAGTTCATACCCTGACAGTCTTGCTATTGTTAGATGTTGTGTCTGTGTTCTGTTAAGTAATAGTTCTACTGCATGGGGAACTCGTACTATTAAAGGGTGTCCCAATACTATAGCATCGCTTTGTCTAATAGCTTGAGCTGTTGCTGCTACAGCCTTCAGGCATGCAGGAAGAGCTTGTGCTACAGGACCTTAGGTGGATGAAAAATATCCACATGGTCTTTGTTTTCCAGCTTGCTCTTGTGTCAGGACCGATAGAGCGGTCCCATTCTTTTCAGTGACGAATAGTGTAAAATCTTTATGATAATCAGGGGTGGCCAACACCGGGGCCTGACACATCGCCTCTTTCAATGTTTTGAAAGCAAGCGTGTGTTCCTCTGTCCATGGAAGCTGGGGTGACGTGCTGGCTTCTAATGTCGTCAATTTTACAAGTGGTTTTGATATTAGTGCAAATTGTGGTATCCATTGTCTGCAGTAGGACGTTAGTCCTATGAATTCGCGTACCTGTCTCTGTGTTTTTGGCTGTGGAATATTTTGTATCAATTGTATTCTTTCCTTTGTTAGCTGCCTTCCCTCCTTTGACAGCAAGTGCCCTAAGTAGGTCACTTGCTGTTGACAGAACTGCAATTTCTTTGGTGACACTTTGTGGCCATTTTCAGCCAAAAATGTTAATACCAATAATGAAGCTTCGACACATGACTGCTCAGATCTGGCCGTAATGAGTATATCATTGACATACTGCAGAAGAGCTGTTTGATCAGGCATTTGTATGGTGTCTAGCTGTCTTTTTAGTGCTTGGCTATAGATGCTCGGGCTGTCAGTAAATCCTTGAGGAGCTCGGGTAAACCGGAAACTCCTTCCGGATAATGAGAACCCAAACAAATATTGACTGTCTTCATGTTTTGGTACACTGAAAAACGTGTTTTTGAGATCGATAACGGTAAAATGTGTGGCTTCACAATCAACTGTTGTTAAAAGGGTAGATATGTCTGGTACGACAGGATGTTGTGCCACAACACATTTATTTAATTCCCGTAAGTCTACCACAAGTCTATAGTTGGTATTTTCTCCTTGTTGTACTTTCTTTGCCACAGGTAATACGGGTGAATTCATGGTATTTGATGGTACTTCGATCACCACTCCACTAGTGATGAGGTCCTCTATAATGGAGGTAAGGTCTTTCTCAGCTTGTGGAGGCATTTTATATTGACGGAGTCGTGGTAGTATGGCTCCCTCCTTTAAAATGATCTTGTGGGGCGTAATGACCATCCGCACGACCGATGTGGGACTGGTGGCCCACAACTTGGCTGGGAGGTGGGCCAATCGAGGATCTAAATCTCTGACTGTATAATGGCCCTTGAAGTCTCGAAGGAACAGACGCACATCCTGGGGGGAGCACACTATTATGGCTCCTAATTCTTTCAATTGTTTTATTCCTAATAGATTCTCGGGGCAAGCATCAGTTAAGAGAAGATCTGTCGTAGTGGTAAGGGGGCCAATTTGTAAGGGTAGTGGCTCTGATGTATTACTTGTAATGGGTTGACCAGAGAAACCCAGTGAAATATTTTTATTCCCAGAGAGTGGAGCTTGCGGAAGCTCGTTATGATCTATCGTTGTCTTACTTGCCCCTGTATCCAATAGGAATTTCTTGTCTTGTCCCAGGAGTTGAACGTCTACATATGGACCAGTTTGGTCCACAGGTATAGGAATAAGGGGCAATTTATCCTCAACCCCCCCTGGGCAGCCTCATAAAAAACTGGAAAAATCGGCATATCCAGTATTTTCATCAGATATGTACATTTGCGTTGTGTTTGGTATTCCCTGATTCTGTTCTTGGGGCGTTCCTTCTTGAGGTCTGTACTGATCTCGAGGAACATGTATTCTGGGTGTAGTTTTCCCAGTGGCCACATTATGTTTTAGAACTGGGCACGTAACGTTCCCTTGTAAATCTTTAACATAATGTCCTGGTTTTTTACAATAGTTACAAACACCTTTAGAATTATTACCCTTTCTTTGTACCTGAGGTTGTGGCCCTGATTTGGGCATCACTGTTTGTGCCACTAGTGCTCTTAACTTAGTCTCCTTTACCCTAACCTTTTCGCTTTCTTCTTCCCCCCTTATCCTGTTTTGGTGGTATTGTAATATTCGTAGGACTTGGGAGGGACTTTGTGCTTGCCAGGAGCTCTCTACCTTCTGAACTTTTTCCCTTAACTTCGGGAGGCTGTTTTCCACCAATTTGGATACAAAAAGATGTGCATATGAATCACTTTCTAATTTAAGACCACTATTGGCAGTGAAACATTTCTCTAATCTCGTATAATAATCCCCTATATCTTCACCTGGCTTTTGTTTACAGGCGGAGATAGCATCCCAATCCTCTTTCCTTGTGGTAAGAAGTTGGGGCAACACTTTAAGAATGAGGGTCGGTGCTAATTTCACATCATCTGGTATGTCGGCTCCAGCTGCCTTGGCGTTGTCATTTGTCTCTAAGGCGGCCCAATTCAAATTAGCGTTATCCACTAACCAGTCTTGTCCCCTTAATTTCTCATTAATACCTGGGGGCAGCAAATTTTTTAGTATAATTGTTAGATCTGTTAAGGTATATATTCCCATAGTAAGGACGTCTGTGAGTTCCTTAAAAAACCCAACAGGATCCTTAGAATGCGGTGGTACCATTTCTTTCATTTTCATTATTTCTAATTTAGTAAGAGGTGTATACACAAAAACTTTCTGCAATTCATTTGCGGCGTTTACTCTAGCATGGACCTCTCTGAGAGGGTATTGTCGATACATTTCTTTCTCCCTATAATCAGTATTGCGGGCCCGAAGGAGTGTCCTAGCCACTTCATCATGATATTCCTGTTGTGCATCTAAAAATATGTTAAGGAAGTGTGCAGGATCTTGCAAAAAGGCCAAGGAGGTACATTTGGATAACAAGTTTTCAAGGGCTGATTGATGGGGTCTGAAAACTCTATTCAGTGTCATCAAGTGTTGTGTCATGTACAGACTTGCTAACCTACGCTGGGTGAGGGGTAAACTAGAGTATAACTGGGCTATAATGTCCGAATTATAAATCTTCAGTTGTGAAGTCCATAGGATAGCAGTACGGACCAGTTCTTGTTCCTCGGCTGTCAATGGCGGTTCTTGTTCAAAGAACCAGTCGAGAGCTTCCTCAGTTTCCTCATATAATTCTTCGCTACTGGGAGGTTCTGGGAACACGAGTAGGGGAGCAAACCTATCCCCTAGAGGTGGTACGCATCGTACAGGGTGCTGTTTACTGATTTTCCTCTCGGGAGTTACTGTTCCTTCTTTAAATTTATGTCTATGTTCCCTCATGAGATCTAATAATTTGTTTAATTTGGAATCCACTCCTTCTCCCTTATCCCCCCCTTCCTCTTCCTCCGCCACCTCCTCCATTAAATCTTCTAATTTCGCCGGATTTCTTAATCTCTTAAATTGGAAGTATCGGGTAAATAGATATAACATGAAGGTATATATATACATTTGTTGTTTTCAGTTTCTTACTTTCAGAACATCTTGATAGGGAGTAGAGTCGCCCCCTCTTAACATGAATTCTAGCATACCATTGATATTATTTTGTACAGCGGGGATCTTTTCTATTTTTTTCCCAATGGCAACTAGTCTTTTTCCCTCGTCCCCTAAGGCGGGGTATATTGTGGATAAGGGATCGTGTGGACACTGTCCTTCTGGTTCCCCCCCTCCCGCTTCGTCTTTCTTATCCTCTTCTGCTATAGAGAGAAATCTCGCGGCTTCGGAGAGATCCTCGACAGTTTCAGGAGAAACCACTGGTGGTAGATTATGTACGGGTAAGAGTGGTCGTGTATTGGTAGAATATGGGGGTGGCACATCTAATAAGTCTATAAGCGCCGAATCATCAGGGGACATAGGTGCACTGGGAAGGAGAGGATTCTTTTTTTATTTATCGGGCAGGAATTTTCATAACTTGGCAGTACGGGGTATAAACCTGTAACATTTCCTTGACTTTCCCTTATCATCTGCTCGAGAACTACCTCCTTTCCTTTCTCTTGTAGTTCCTCCTGTCTATTTTTTCCTGACATTCTCTGGGCTTTCTCAACTTTTCCTTGCGCTTTCTCTTGCCTCCGTTGGGCTTCTTTCCTCCACCATTCTATGGCCTCTAACTGGCCCTCTCTTGCTTTTCTCCTGAACAACTGTTCCTCTACTTTGAGGACATTTTCTATATCAAAAGTCCCCGTACTTGGCCATTTGAATCGTTCCACTAATTGACTAGTATATTCTACCCATAGGTCCAAGAATACAATGGCGGGCATACCATGTTTGTTATACATGAACCTAGCTGGAGTGTCCTTGGGTGGGGGTGCAATCGCCCTCTCCAACAATTTTTTCTCTTTTGCCCGATACTTGAATTTAGTAAATAATGACATTCTTAATGTATATCTGTACCGTTTCTGTTTAAACAGAAAACGTCTTGATACTTTTCAGCAGTACTCACCGAGAAGCAAACTCTTTATTCTTCGATCGAATCCAGACGCTGCGCGTTTTGAGGGGTCTCGGACTCCTCTTCTCCTCGCTGTCGGACTCGGGTACGGACTTTCCGCGTCTCTCACCGCCTCATGTGTATGCCGGGCGCTGGTCCGCCCCCGGGTCTCCGAGGGAGTTCGGCGGGAAATCCCCACCGGGTGCACCTAAAGTCTGTCGCGAGAGAGAGTAGGGGAAAAACCCGCGACCGGCAAAACCGGCGCGTGTAGAGAAGGGAAAGTCCCTGTTCGGGCGCCAAAATGTGGTAAATAATTTAAAATACCTCTGAATTTGCCTTGTAAGTTAAATAAATAATAAAAAAAGGAAAGAGACGGGGTCCGAGATGTAGAGAGTAATCGGGATTTATTCAATAACTCGAGTTAAGGGAGAGCTCCTTCACCAAGCGGGTTAGGGAGTAGTCTGTCTTACTTCGCGCAGCATAAAGCTTTAATATATTTTTCCACTACATGTAAACAAATGGCAGAGGTTCAATCATTTTCCACTAGTTAGGTATAAAAACATTTGTATGCCTCAGGGGAGAGGAGTGGGAGATTGCTTACAAACAAAAATGTGCAAACAGCTGAAGCGTATAATAGTGTGTAGTAAATGGCTGGTATGACCTTGTTCCAATTGCAAGTTATTCCATGGAAATTAGTTTTTCTCAAAATTGGCTTAACCGCAGGTATGTGGCCGGTCTGGTATTCGGCCTTAGGCATATTGCACGATGTAGCTGCTTTCAAGCTGCATCTTTTTCTGCCTATTTCCTCTGCGACGGGGTGTTTAAAACACTCACAAAATGGATGCCATATTCAATATGGTTGTCCTAATGTCAAATGAACAGTGGTTGCACGAAGGGTGAGAAACTATTTTTCCACAGAACCAAAGACTTCTGTGAAAGTTTCATTTCTGGTGCTATGATGTGTTTTTCTGGCTGTCATGGGCTGTTGTGTTATCTGGGAAGTCTGATGCAGCCATTAGCATGTTATAGTTCAGAATTCTAGAATAGGATATCCTAAGATATTTCTTAGTGTGGAGGCTTGGGAAGTGCAGCAAAGTTAGCAGTTGTGCTATATTTATTGCTACATTGTGTGTTTACCAGCTGGAGGAGAGTACACGTGACATAATGTGTTTCACAGATAGAGAAGTGTATGTATCATCACAGTCTGTTTCACAAACATTAAAGCCTACACTAGAAACTTCATTTCATCATCTTGTATTCTACCCTCCACAAAGGCCTATTTCTGTTTCCTGGTTGTGAAGTATGGCCTCACCTTCAAATAGCTTTGAACAAGGTAGGAAATTTACTTGTCAACATATAATTCAAAATGTATTATAGAAGTAAATGTAAAATTAAAATAAACTTCATTGTTAGGCTTCCCCTTTCAGATTTTTTATTTTTTTTGTTTGGAGTGCAACAAGCAACAAACAACCGAGTAAACAACACTCAGTTTTTTTCTGCAGTATACATCCAGCGTCCCTGTAAAGAGTACAATACTAGAAAACAAAAGCTTCCCGCACCCCCAAAATTCCCTCAGACACTCAAGGGCCAAATCAGGTACAAAATCTCACTATTTCCATGAATCCCATATGTTTAAGCCATATTTTCTGCACCCCTCATCTCTATCAGTGCAGTCTTTCATTTTGTATGTCCTCTCCCATTTATATTTCCAGGGAGTGGAAGTGTGTCCAGATTCCCCAAACCTTACAGAACTTTCTGGGGCAACCCCTGCTAGCATAAGTAACGTTTTCAGCCATCATAAAAATACCCGTGCCCCATCTTCGTTCGGCTCTCATCGGGCACTCCAGTGCATCCCAGTGTTGAGCAATACCTTTTGTGGTCACTACTAGCTCAAGGACACAAAACAGTAGCATAGCACAGGGCAAGTCTATGTCATTAGTGATGTCCAGGAGAATAATTTAGGATATATCAGGATTTGTTCTGATAGTACCCCCCAAGCTCCTCCACAATTTCCATCCAGTAGTTCAGGCTCTTCGCACACTCCCACATCATATGAAAGAAGGAACCAGTCTCTCCCTGGCATCTCAAGCAGTACGGGTGTTTTGTCTTTCCCATAGCATGTAGTCTTAGCCTATCATAATATACTCTATGCAGGATCTTGTATTGGATAAGTAGGAGCCGTGAGCATATTGCCACTTCTCACAGGTGCATCAATGCCATCTCCCAGTCAACATCTTCTAACTTTCTCAACTCACCCTCTCAGTGGCGTCACAATCTAATCAAGGAGTTAGGCAAATGATTATTAATGGTCTTATGTGTCATTGATATTTCTCCCCTCCCCAGCCCATCCAGTAACAAACATCCCTCTAACGGGGCGTAATCTCTCCCCCTGGGAAACCCTGTGCCTTGCTGGTATGTCTCAATCGTGCATAATGTAAGAATTGCTTCTTGCTCAGGGCCTATTCTCATTGAAGGGAGGCAAAGGGCATAAGGTCACCCTCTTCCAGTAAATCTCCTATTTTTGTAATGCCAGTGTGGTCTCAAACCTAAAAAACATACAACTTCTTCAATTCCAGCAGCCATTGTTTCTCCCACAAAGGGATTTCCCTTGCAGTTCAGCCCTTCCAGCCCATGAGGGTCGTTATCCTGTCCCAGGCTGTCAGGGCCACCTTTGTAGCCAGGAGAAGGCGCTGTCTCACCTTCTTACAATAAAGATAATAGAGGTGGGGAGAGGATGTGGCTTTGCATCTAAAAATGCTAACTCTGGAGCTGGGGAAACTGGTTCAAGTCTCGGCGTCAGCTCAACATCCTGCAATTCTGGGCAAACCACCTAATCTCCCCGTGCCTACCAAAAAAAAAAAAAAATAATTAATGTGTCCTTGTGTAACGTAACTGGTGCTAATGTAAAGCATTCCAATACATTTGGGTCAAGTTCACGCTATATAAAACCACAACAAAAGAGGTATAATCTCCCTTTCCATTGTGACCTCTCCAGTTGGAACGTGGAATTGTCTAGTGGGGAAAATACACAATCATTAATACTTATACAGTGGGCGACCCAATAGTACTCTTCTGGGTCCGGGAGAGACAATCCCCCATTGTATTGTTTACATTCTAAGGCCCTTAAAGCAATTCTGAGGTGGTTCCCCACCCACAAGAAGAGAAACAGGTCCCTGTCTATAATGTCAAAGACCTCTGGCGAGACCTGATAGTGCGTGTCATGCAACACATAGAGCAAGTTTGTGAGGGAGATCATTTTGAACAGGGCTGTACGTCCCATCAAAGTGAGCGGAAGACCCTTCCATCTATCCGAATCTGCCCGGCATGCTTATGTTTCCTAAATATGCCTTAGTATTTAAAACCCTCCTGCGTGCAATGAAGCGCTGGGGGAGAGAGTGCACATTTACCTCTCCCTGAGGAGTATAGAGGATGGACTTATCCCACTTAATTCGATAGCCAGAATAGCTCCCATATTCCTCACATAACTGTAAGGAGGTAGGCAGAAAGTTAAGTGACATACAGCAACATATCACCAGCATATTAGTAAATGTTTGCCCTCACCTCATTGCCCCTTCCAATCTGGAAGCTGTGTATATTGCGATGGTCTCGAACAATACAGGCCAAGCATTCTATGGTAGGAGCAAAGAGCATTCGAGGAAGGGCCAATGTACCCCAGTAAATGCCTTCTCGGCATCCAGTGCCAAGAAAGCATTCAATGTTGGACACTTCCTTACTTTATTCAGCCGGTTGTGTGCACATCACAAGTTGTACCTTGTTGACCGCCCCGGCATGAAACCGGACTAGTCCCTATGTACCAGGGGAGTTACAACTCACTGCATGCATGTATCCAGTATTGTGGCAATTACTTCCATCTCTACATTCAGCAGTGAAATGGGTCTGTAGGAGACACATTGCTCCTTAGATTTTCCTTCTTTGTGAATGACAACTATGGATGCCCTTCTCAGGTCAGGGGGAGGAACTCTTGTTGTTTCACCTCCAGAAATAAGTTGAGGAGATGATGGCTCAGCAACCTTCCATATCGTTTGAGAGTTCTGCTGGGATGCCAATATGATCCAGGACTTTATTTGAGTTCAGCTTCACAGTGGCAGCCTAGACTTCTTGTAAGTTTATGTCAGTTTCCAGGGCACTCCAGTCTTGGCATCTAATGCCAGGGTGTTCACTACTTCAGGGTAATTAGCAATCTGGGAAGCCTCCTATAACAGTCTGGCCCTATGAAGTTCCTCGTACTAGCTAGGAAATCCCCCTACCAATCTCCACATCTGTGTCCACTTTGCATCCTCTGGGGTCTATTATGTCCTTTACCCATCTGGCCTCAACCTCCTTTCTTCCCAACCATGCCAAAAACATTCCTGTTTTATCCCCGGCCTCATACAGTCTATGTTGCATGGCCCACAATTGTTTCTTTACCCCTTCCTGCTCCAACTCCCTGCATTCAGTACGCAAGAGTTCAAACTGCCTAAGGGCAAGGGGATCAGGGCTTTGGCCATTGTGTTTTCGACATCCAGAACATGACACGGAATCCCCTTCAGGGCTGCCTTCTCCACCCTCTTTTTTCTTGCAATCAGGTTCTAAGCACTGTTGTGGAACACAGTTTTGTATGTATGCCTCCCAAAGGACCACCCTGGATGTGATTCCACATTCTTTTTAAAGTAAAACTCTGTGTCAACCCTAATTTCATTTGCCACTTCTTGGACCCGCAGTACCTCAGCATTAAGTCTTCAACTTCCTACAATGCCTCATCGGTCACCCAGCAGCATCATCAGTAAAGAGTGATCAGATAATACCTGCGTCAAATAGACAGCTTGCGCTAAGGTCCCAATATTTCTGGCTGGAACAATAATGCAATCCAGGTGAAAAATACTTATGGGCCCCTTAAAAATAAGAGTAGTGTCTAGTATTGGGCTGGGCTTGTCACCAAAGATCAGACAAGCCAAGTGATGCTATGAAGTGAACAAGCTGGGTGGGACAACCAGAGGCCCCAGAGGTTCCAGTCCTGTCCACATCTGGGGACATGATGTCATTAAAGTCCCCCCAATAGGTGTAGTGGAGAATCAGCACCCAGCAGAATCCTTGCCAGTTTTTCCAATGAGGTGGGTTTCAGTCTAGGTGGGGCATATGTGCTAACCAGCATAAGTTCTCTCGGTCCCCAAAATCCCTATATTCCTATGTATCTACTGCTGGGTTCAATCCATTGCCTCATCACCCGAAAGGAGGGGTTCCTTCATACCAGGATAAACACCCTCCTGGATCCAGAGGTGAATCCCGCATCTGCCAGGGTGACATAAGCTCCTCTTCCTAGAAATTTACATTGGGTATCTTTGAGGTGCATTTCTTATAGGAGCACCACATCAGAGTGAACCCTCTTAAAATATTGGTGTACAAGGCCCTTCTTCACCATATCCTAACCCATTCACATTCCAATAAAGGATCGCAATAGTCCTAGCTTCCACCATGGGGGTAATCCCCCTCATCTCTGGTGGTGGTCATCTTAAAAATTGAGGGGATATCTGAGCTGTTAATGAGAAAGGCACAGCTGTCCAGGTGAGGACAGGGAATTTTGAGAAGACCCCTATTGAGGCTACCACAACCATCCGTGGTAGTAACAACAGGTGCCAACCTAGCCTGAGTGTCTGTTTTAGAACCCTAAAAACTACCAAACCAATACAAACAAGAAACCCCCAAATAATTGCAAGTCCCTCACACTATCCTAGCTCCCAAAGACCACTTCAAGCATGAAACCTCATAAACTCCTCAGCAGGGGACTGAGAGGTCTTTAGTCCACTACCCTCACCCAATCCCCAAACTTTCAGATCAACAAAACACAGTCAACCTCCCCGTCAGCAGAGACTCTTAACACAGTAGCAAAAGGAAGTCTTGTTCCAACACTGCAAGTCTCCCTTAGATGGACAAGGAGAACCTCTACCCACATCATCTGGCCTCGGATCAGAGCGCCTAATCCAACATTCTATCATGATCATCAACATTGAAAGCTGTTGCCAACGGAAGGGATCAATCCTGTTCTTTCTCCAGGTGAGAAGTAGCAGCAAGGGTTGAGGTATTTCCAGTCCAATCTCTCTGTCCTCAACAGTGCCACTGTGCGTTGAGTTGCCAGTGTGATTGTTAGCTCTGGTCTTTTTCCCCCTGATCACAGTCTGCTCCCCATCCGAATCCTACAAATCCACACTCCTCTCCACCAACTTCGCTGACGGCAATGGCATGCTTCCTCCTCCCCTTTTCCGGTGTTGGCTGTTCCTTCTGGTCCCTGGAAAGTCCTTTGATCAGGCACCTCCTCCTCCTCTTTTGCAGAGGCCCGTTTCCTGACCCCCATATCTGGATAGCCTTGAATGTTCCTTCATCCAAGCCTCAGCATCTTCCGGAGTTTAAAAAACAGAACGCCTTTCCCCTGGAATAGTACTTTCAATTTGTCCAGGAAGAGGAGCATGTACTGGAGTTTAAGATTCCTCAGTTTGGCCTTGACCAAATAGTAGGTATGTTGTTGCTTCTGAGCTTCCCGAGTGTAATCAGGAAAAACAAGAGCTCTAGTGCTCTTGTGGTGAATGTCCCCCAGCCTGTGCATCTCCGCTAGTATTGCATCTCAGTCTTCAGAGTTTAGAAACCATGCAATCACTGGTCGTGGGAGGGAGTCCAGGTGAGGGCTAACCTCCTAGGGCTCAGTGGACATGCTCAATTACAAAGTAGGATGACAGCTTCTCTGGTGGCATAATGCAGCAGAGCTAGAACTCTAGTAATCATGCATGTCTGTGCCCTCAGCCCCCTCTGGAAATCCCACAAATCATAGATTATTCTGTTGTGCCCGGTTTTCTGCATCTGCCAACTGCCAGAGCACATTCCTGAAGGTAGTTCTTGTCTCCTTTAGCTCCCAACGGAGATCCTGGACCATGTCTTCCAGATCCAATATCAGAGGTTCCAATGACGTAACCCTGTCCAGCACCTTATAGAGGTCTTGTGTTAAAAGTGAGACCTCCGAGAACACCTCCCCCCGCTTTCCCCACCAGGGCTTCTCTGAAGGTCTGTATTGCCAGAAGGAGAGTGGTGTTGTCGGGCATCACTGCAGGACCAGGCTCCGGGGTGGGGTGAGGGTGTTACCACCTTTGTGTAACGATCTGTGTTGCCCAGACGAGGGGGTCTTTGTCTTTCTCAATTGCACTATCCTTGACCTCAACCCCTGTTTTAATGTCAGCTCAGCCAAGGGGTATCAGAGTCACAGCACTAGTAAGCTGTAGGGTTCAGGTCCCTGAGGGGAAGAGTGTCATGGAGAGGTGTACCCTTTAAGGGAACAATTCAAGTCCCTCACTGTGGCACAGGTACCACACCAACTCCAGCACAGTCAGGGTGGGAATAGCCAACTTCAGTGGCCCAAACCCCTTCGTGGCGTAGGCAGGCCTGTCCATGCAAATGATCCACTGTGGGGTGAAGAGCCCATTGGGGTAGTTCCACTCCTCTTGATGCAATAGGTGTCACATTTTCCTCATGTGGGGAACCAGTCATTGCGACCCCGCCGGCGACTCGGGCCTCCCACCAATCTAGGATGCCATATTGCCCCTTGCATTAGCCAGGCCAGAAGCTCCAAGAGAAGGCTTTGTGTCTCTTGAAGGCCTAGGCAGAGGTTTATGATTTGTGCTGCAGTACTTCACTTGCTTATTTTGCCCCCGTCCTGTGACTCTCAGGTTTTTTAGGCAACTGCCCGAAAGAGGGGTTGTAGTCAAATCCTTTTCTGGTACGGTCGTGACACCGCCTGACAAATGGCCAAGCTCCTCTTCAGTGTGGACAGACAGCCACAAACACCAGTAGATCGTCACAGGTCTGACAGTCATTGCACACAAGGTATGGCCCCGGCCTTTGCCCGCACATCCAGCGCATTTTAAGGGGGGGGGTAAATCTGGCATCACGTCATCGGCGATCTCCGACCCCTGAGCCATGTGCAAGCAGGATCACCCAATGGGAGCGCTGGACCCTGCTCGCTTTCTTCTGCACCTCTATCCACTTCTGGGTGGCCCTCCCACCCAAAAGCTCACCTCCAGTGCCAGTTAGCAGCCCCATCTCAGGTCCTGACCATGCACAAAGGCTGCAATGCAGTTAGCACCCAAAATTGTGGACAGGCACAATACATGGCCTGCACCTGTCAGTTCACAGGTCTCCACTTACTTTCTTTTGCACCCTGCGAGTTGTCAGCAGAATCGGGCAAGGCGGTCCCCTCCAACAGGGGAATATTCAGCACTCGCAAGTCAGGCATTTCTCCACACCTGGCCCAAGGCCCACCGTGCTCCCTGGTTGCGAGTTTGGCACTCTGTGCATTCATACCCTCAGCAAATACCTCTGCAGCAGGAGTCTGGTAAGAACAAGGACCTTTGGCATGTACCTAGGCAAATACTTATGGGTTAGGCACAAATAGGAACAGTATTTCAGAGCAGGCCGATGCAGAGCCCGCTCAGAGAGCTTCTGACTCCACTGACATCTTTGCACCCCCCTCAGGCTTCAACTTTTTACCCACAGTTTGCGCACAGGCTACCAAACCTTTTTCTCCACTCTAAAAAATATACTGAGAGGTACATTTATCAAAACATCATGCAGCACAGTGCAGCAAGCCACCTTGCTGTGTTGCGCTGCATGAGAGGGAAAGGGCAGGAACATGCTGTATTTAACATTATACAGAGTTTCCTGTCTTTTCCCTGTGCTGGCTCACAAGGTGCTGCCTAGCGCCAATGCAGGAACTCTTGACCATGGTGCAAGTGTACCTACGTTGCAGACACAATTGCTTTTGTGCAGGAAGCAGACTTTCACACTGAGGCATTGTCCTCTTTCTATGTGTTCTTCAGAACGCAGCCACGATAGACGGAGTTAAAAATGAGAAGAAATAAAGATATTTCTCCTCATTATGCCAAACCAGGAAAGGTGCAGCATTTTGACGCATTCCCAGGTGTACTAGTAATGGTAAATCTGGAATTGGGCCAAAATCCATTGGTGGATGCGTGGGAACACCTGTGCCTCCCCTCATGGAACACCTTCCTGAGGCAGAGTAATGCAACGCAGCACTTTGCACTGCGCTGCATTGCGTTACTCTAGATTTATGAAGCCATGCAAGGCCAAGTAAGCTTGGCTTGGCAAATCTTACTTAGTCGTTGCGTCGCCCTTGCAAACCATCGCGTGGTGCAAGCGCAATGCAACTGCATGATAAATATGCCCTTAATATTTACATGTCAAGAGTAGTAGAGTTGCTAATGGTCTCAATAGTCTAAAAACGTTTCAGCCATTGTATTCTAACTATTCATTCCTGACAGTTTCCTTATTTACCCAGTTAGGAATATGATGACTGATATCTCTGATAAGCCAGAGGTGTTGGTAATGTATCTCCAAGCAGGAATAGGCAATGCCATTCATCACTTTCAAAAAAGAACAACGCTTTTCGTTTTGCATAACTGCAATACATTGCTTCTAAATTAGAAGAAACATCTTTTTATTTAAGGGCTAGGGCGTATTGAGACTGTTTGTTTGAAATTAATTTTTATGAGAAACTCTTGAAATCATCGGTTTAGATATTTAAGACATGACATTTTCTCAGACTTCTAAATCAGCTGAACATCTAAATAAACATGCACCTTAACCTGGAGAGTAGGCAAAACCCACCAGTAGATATAACTTCGATTAACATTTGCAAATCTCTATTCCAGCTCTTTTCAAGTAAACGTCAATAAAATCATTTAGCTTTCAGTCTTAATGAATTGTTGTCAAGTTGCTTGAAAAACCCTCTTACACAATAATTTCCCCAATAACGTTTTGAGGTTTAATAAAGCTGAGCAAATGTAAGGTCTTAAAATCCCAACTATTTGTTTATTTTTGTTAACAATTAAGGCATTGACTTCTGAACAGCATTTAACAAGGAAGACACGCTTTGGCAAAAATGTCAGCAGTGGAATATATTTAGAGCCCTGGTAGGCACTGTGATGAAGCTTCATAGTGACAACTGGGTCAAGTTGATTTGGATGGGGTAGGTAGCCTCTCGAGGAAAGTTCTGGTAGAGAATGGCTTATGGGAGGTGTGTTTTAGCACCCCTGTTGTTTTGTCTATTCATTACGGACTTCCCCCAGACGCTAAGTGGCATGCATAGTTACTCCCCAAAGATTGGGGGTGGGCATTTCAACTGCCTCATGTACGTGAATGATCTGGTGGTGATGGACGTTATGCCCATAGGGTTCCAATGAAAATTAAGGCCCGTATTTATACTCCGTTTGCGCCGAATTAGCGTCGTTTTTTTCGACGCAAATTCGGCGCAAAACTAACGCCATATTTATACTTTGGCGGTAGACGCGTCTAGCGCCAAAGTATTGGCAAATAGCGTCATTTTTTTGCGTGAACGCCTTCCTTGCGTTAATGAGATGCAAGGAAGGCGTTCCCGTCTAAAAAAATGACGGCGACGCAAATGCGTCGTATTTATACTCCCGGGCAAAAATCACGCCCGGGAGTTGGCGGGTCAAAAAACCCCGCATTTGCGCCACTATTTAACCCCTGGGTCAGGGTAGGCGTTAAGGGGCCTGTGGGCTCAAAATGAGCCCACAGGTGCCCTCCCCTGCCCCCAGGGACCCCCCCTGCCACCCCTGCCCACCCCAGGAGGACACCCAAGGATGGAGGGACCCACCCCAGGGACATTCAGGTAAGTTCAGGTAAGTATAATTTTTTATATTTTTTAATTTTTTTGGGGTGGCATAGGGGGGCCTTATTTGTGCCCCCCTACATGCCACTATGCCCAATGACCATGCCCAGGGGACACAAGTCCCCTGGGCATGGCCATTGGGCAAGGGGGCATGACTCCTGTCTTTACTAAGACAGGAGTCATGAAATGGCGTCTGGGCGTCGTAAAAAAATGGCGCAAATCGGGTTGAGGTGATTTTTTTGCCTCAACCTGACTTGCCCCATTTTAAGACGCCCTAACGTCATTTTTTCCCAACGCCGGCGCTGCCTGGTCTACGTGGTTTTTTTCCACGCACACCAGGCAGCGCCGGTCTGCTTGCGCCGGCTAACGCCATTCCATAAATACGGCGCCCGCATGGCGCTTCAGAATGGCGTTAGACGGCGCTAAATTTTTTTACGCTAAACTGCGTTAGCGCAGTTTAGCGTAAAAAAGTATAAATATGGGCCTAAATCTCCTAAAGTCTTATTGTTTTGAAAATAAATTAACGGTAAATGCTGACAAGATAAAAACTTTTTTGGCTAGAAAGATAAAGAAGTTTACTTGGTTCTTAGGTAATGTGTGGTTAGAGCAGGTCAGAGACTATAAGTATTTGGGCATGATTTTCTCTGACGATCTGAGTGGGACAAACATATGGCTTCCCAGAGACGTGTACTATGAGCAGAAGTGAATCGCCTAAAAAGATTAGATCATAAGTATAGCAGCTACACATTTGACCCTCTGAATAAAGTCCCACAGTGCAAAAAAAGCCTTACGTTTTTCTTTTTCGATCAAAATTGGGGTCCCTCGGGATAAACTGTAGGGGCTAATTTTACCTGAGATATTGTCAACTTTCTCTAGTAACAGGAACTCTGTGACAATAATGTTAAATCGCCTGGATGTCCCTGATATGCACTTTGAAGGAGGCAAAGAAGTCCAAGTTAGATAAATAACGTTCTCCCTTAGGCAATGTACCTCTGAAACTAGCTGGAGGGAGGACTTTCAGTATCTTAAGGGCAAAACTTCAGTTATCCCCTTCCTAGTTTCCCAGGAGTGTGGTCCTTTTCACGTATGCAATATAAAATCCCAGGCTAGTTTCTACGAAACAAAATTATATGGCTGAGGGTGGGAATAGAAACCGGCTGGCAAATGCTGGGGTTAAAAACCGATATAGCCTAGGACCATAGTCAATGCAAGCGGGGTAGGAAATATTCAGTGAGCCACCTATTGATAGATTGTGTATTCTTTCTCGAGGAAAGGAAGAAAATTATTTGTCCTGTTTTTAAGAAGTATGGGACACAGTCAAGAAAAAGGGCGCTAAACTTGAACGTGGTCTTATGTTTCAGGATGTAGCCATTGCTTCGGGTAAATAAATGCCTAAAATCACAACATCCCATGTTAGATCTAAGTTGGCTGCTCCCTCAGGTCGGTAGTTTGGGTTTTTAACTGCTAACAATCTGCTGATCGTATTAAGAGGATGACCTGACAAGGTCGGGTATGGGGATGGGAAAGTTGATCTAGTTAGCTGTATCCTGCTTGTTAACACCTCATTCTTTTTCTTTCTAAAATGTTTTAATATGAGGGGGACCTTGGGGTGTTGAACTATTATTGAGCCTTGGTGCGGGAAAATTTTAAATTATATTGTCATATTGGTATATTCCTATGAGCCAAAGTCATGTATGGGTTGAATTGACTTAAATGTGTGCTGTGCACTACTGATTTTATGACATTTGTGATAGTCTATATTAATGAATTGGGTAATGTGCAATATTCTTTAAGAATGTAAGTACTGAACTGAATTGAATTGTCATTAACCTTTTTGTGAGGATATTTGCCATTTCATGGTGCAGAAAATGGAAAAATGCAATGAGTAGTCCAGAAAAGTCTATTGAAATCCACCTAGTTTGCCCATAAAAAAAGCACTCTGCACCAGTCACATTTAGAACATCTTTCGAGAAATATATTTTAATCTACAGTTATATTGTACTGCGAGGTTCAATGAGTGATTGAAGTGCAGCAAAGAGGAAATATCCTTGGTCTAATCAAAATTTTGACGACCTTCTGTTGACCACACAAACTTGATGTTCCTTTTCAACAAATGTCTGTAAGATCTCCATTTGGGAGGAACATTTTCCACACCACAAAATGGGGTTTCTAAACCATACAGAATCATAATTTGAAGGGTTGTGTAAAAGGTGTTGCTTCCAAAGTGTTGGTATGGTATGTATCAAAAGGTTTGTGACTGCAATTCTTATTGCAAACCATTGGCCCGCTACTGACTCCCAAGCTGGGGTACTAACTGATTTTCAAAGAGGAAGGTCTCTTGGTTGCCTTCCCCTTTAAGAATCAACTTGGCACTGCCTGTTCTCAGTGAAGTTGTCCAAAATGGAAAACTGCTTTCAAAGAAACCTGGTTTGCTTCAAGGACTTAAGCCTGCTTTAAAAATAAAGGCAAAGATTTAAGAAATGTGGCACTTCACATTGTGCAGCGCCACTTTTCTTGTGCCCCCCATAACGCCACCATGTGTGTGTCGTATTTAATATACGGCGCACCATGGTGGTATTAGGGACAATAGCGTCAACATTTTTCCAAAGTGCAAGGAGGCCCATTGATTACAATGGGTGCATTAAAAATTATGCCAAAAATGGAGCAATGAAAACTTGTCGATTTCATTGCACCATTTTTGTAGGGCTACCCACGCCAAAACGCTCCATTTGCATACATTGTGCTTGGAGCATGCATAATGTGGCGCAAAGGGTCACAAAGTGGTGCAATGCATGGATTTTTGGCAATCTAACTACATTAGCGTGAAAAAATGCAGCTATGTGGCATTACGCCCTCTTAAATCTGGGCCAAAGTTTTCTGTTTTCTAATGCAATCACAAGTATGGTGATCTCCAGTGTCTTGTAGGCCTACAACCCCATGATTGTAGTCAATCAAAAGGGGATACAAATTCTGACCAGCCTAATGAATATTGATGAGGCTAATCAATTTATGAAGCCCTGCAATTAGTACATAGATCAATCCACAAGGTAAAATACTGGCTGGCTGGAAAATGTTTGTGCACAATTTAAACTTTCAACCTCTGTGTCAATCACTCGCCACTAAAAACAACCTGTTATCTTTCGATTAGAGGCACTCATACATAAATGGTGTTTGAACAAATTATTGTTTTAAACTTTTGGGCGACAGAAATATCAGAAATTATATATTGTGACACACAAATATAGTGATGCAGCTATATTATTGACAAGACTATCGTTTTTTCAGGTAAGTGATATTATTTTAAATAATATCGATGTTTTTAGTATTGTTTTCACTAACATGGTGGTTAAAAATATCGTTTTTTAATTACTTTAATGTGTTTTAGTTGAGATATTATGTTTATGTGTTACTATTGTTTATATAAATGCTATTAATTGTTTTTAAAATATAGTTTGTAATTTTAAGAGATTTAGAATTTTTTCTTAATTGTTATTAATAATTTATTGTGTCGTAGCAGCTTGTTCCGTTTGTAGGGGGAATAGGGTGGGAAGTTAATTAGATAACAAATTATTAGGAATTATTTAATACATTTTATTAAATTATATGCTAAATATTTATCAAGTAATTCAAGTAATACTGATTTATTTATTATTAGATGTTATTTGTGGACTGTTTGTAGGGCTCTAGTTAGTTAACACTTATCCATTAAGCGTTAATTAATTGTTAATTTGATGTTTAATTATATAATTTATAGAAAATGTATTTATTTAATTTCAGTTGTGGGTTGCTAGTTTTGTAGAAGTGGAGGTTGGAAAATTAAGAAAGTAATCATTAACTACCAAATTAATCATTGTTAATTAATTATTTAATGGATTGTTAAGTATGTAAAATATGGAATACTGATTTAATTTACTTGTATTTTAGTTGTTCAATGCTAGGTTTATAGTCGGGTGGAAAGGTAGTTAAGTAATCATTAGTTAACCATTAATCATTATTTGTAAATTAATTATTTAGTTGAATTTAAAATATGTGAATTGTTGAATACTAATTTAAGTTGATTTTATTTTAGTTGCAGGATGCTAGATTTGTAGGGGTCTAGGTTGTGAAGTATTTTCTCTTGTTTAGACTGCAGTAGGAATAGTAAAATTAACCTCTTTGCAGTTCAACATTTTCTCTACTGTTGTTCTGTTTGGAGAGAGAATAGAGAATGTTAGCCCTTCGAAATCCAACACTTTCTCTACTGTTGCAGAGGCTGGAATCGGAATAGTAAATTTTACCCCTCCAAAGACCAACACTTTTCCTACTGTTGTGTAGACTGGAGTTGGAAGAGTAAATTTCACCCCTCCGAAGTCCAAAGCTTTCCCTATTGTTGCACTGATTGGAGTAGGAACAATAATTAATCTAACCCCTCCGATGTCCAGTACTTTCCCTACTATAGCATTAACCAAAGTAGGAACAGTATATTTATTTTATTTAAATACTTCTTTAGCAGCATTTCTTCAATCACAAAGGCAGGTAAGGGCAGGCATGCCCCATCATAGGTACGCAAAAATCATCAGCTGTAAAGTAGCCATATGGAATTGCTCACTCCCATCAAAACGTACAATAACTGAACAGCGAGGTCAGTTGCTCATCACATCACAATCAACATTGCCCTTGCTCAACCCTAGTTAGGCATCAATGTTGCAGTCTGACACCACATAAGAGGAAACACCCATAGAAACAAAAATGAAAAGGAGGAAAAAAACGCAGCACAGTGACTCAAAACTTGGCAAGCATTATAAACTTCACATAATCTTTTGTGCACTAGATTTGGCAGAAAGGGTAGGCTTAAGAAAAGAAAACATCTCAGGTAAGCAGAGAGAGAGGAAGGTCAGTGTCATCTAATGGTTACGCATACAGTGTGATTGTCCTGACAGGGAGTGCAAAGGTGGTGGTACTTTACTCTAAAATGTGTCCCACTGAGGCTCTCATGTACCATCATGTTCAGAGGCTAGGATCTCCTCCTCGTCATGAGTAAGAAAGGCCTCCGACACTGCCACGCAGAGTCCTGCAATAGGCTGTCTCCACATCCCCGTCTCTCCTAATTCCACAGAGCCACAGCCTCTACCCTGACTCCTAACTCCAGAGAGGAGTACCAACAAATGTCTAGGGGACCTTCCTACAACCTTCAATGTAGGGCAATTTCCCATTTTCCAAGACCACAGCTAGGTCAAGAAATCTGTCATCCTCTCTACTCTGTCTTTTCTATGGGTGAATGCCCAGCAAGCAAATGGCCACTGTGCCAACATTTCTCCTACCCAGCGCATGCTCCACATCAGTTATCACTGCACTCCTAATATTGGGCATTCCCATACCATTTGTAGAAACCCAGCATCTCTCGGGGCATATCTAAGGCACTGAATGCGGTCCGTCTGTTGCATAATATTTATTATGTGGAGGATCAGATAGGTGGTATGTTTGTAATCCGATTGTGTAAATTTAAAGCAAGCTTTTTGCGAGACCTTGTGAACTTGCTGCATAGCCAGCTTCCACTCCCTGTCCAAGGCTGTCTCCTACTACTCACGCCTGTGTGGTAGATCATCCATGATCATTTCTAGAGCCAATTTATACAGCCAAGAGACCAGCTTGTGCCCATGGCCAAAAGTCAGAAGTACCTGTAGGAACTCATGTCTGAAGTTCTGTCTAGCCCCCAATCCACAGTCTTCGCATGGCCACACCCACCGGCCCATGTTTAAGGATTTGAGCATCAGGGAGGCCATTCTTCTCCAACAAGGAGTCCACTGTTCGCAGAGTGCCCACTGCCCACCCCAAGCCACTACTCTAATCTGTGCTCCTTGAAGTATCCCACCCTACAGGTAGGAAGTCCCACCATTGGGATCACAGGGGCATAGAGCACTGGATGATGCAATTTCAATGTCAAAGCTCTTTAACACCTTATTGAGAAGGTCAAAAGTTGCGATAGTTGTGCTCCTCTTGTGGCCTGCCCCAACATCCAAGCTACAAGGGGACCCCAGCAATGGGGCTCGTGAACCCCCCAAAGCTCTGAGTGTCTCTACCCGCTAGTCACCTGGCCAGACACTGCAACTGCACTGACAGGAACTACAATTCCATGTCAGCGACACCCAAGACCCTGCTTCTGGTAGGACTGTGCAAGGTGGCAAGGGGCACATGATTCTTCACTGTGTCCCAAATAGTGCAGCCTCCAGGTTAGTTTTCTTTGTATCCTCCACACCCTGAAACACATGCACCTTCCAAATACTTAAGCTGAGTCAGTGCCCAATAAATGTGTCGGTCTGTTTTGGAAATGGTCGGATCAATCCATCCCGGGAACAAGGAGTTCTAGGAACAGGAAGGTATATGTTTTCTCCAAACTATTTGTATGACCTGAGGCTTCACCCAGATCCTCTAACACGGACATGTACCACTGTATTGCCAAGTCAGGATATTGCAGACAAATCAACATGTTGTGTGCATGCAACAATGCTATGGCCCTCATTATGATCTCGGTGGGGTAACAGTCACAGTTAGTCACTACACAGGGATACACCTTCAGGCCACACACTATGAGCACTGGGGCCCTGGCTAGCAGGATCCCAGTGAGACAGGCAAAAGCAAACTGACACACTGTAAAAATGGGGGTAACATGCCAGGCAAGATGGTACTTTCCTACAGCAGCCAATGTACGCCAATGTCCAAACTTCAGGTTGTACAGAATACTGCTGCCCAACTAGTAAGTAATCTTTCTCAGGTTCTCCTGCGGCACCCATTCTAAGTGCCTTGCATGGGCTGCCAGTCAGGAAGCATGCAGTCTTTAATTTATGTTGTCTAACTCATACGTTGTTGACCAGCAAAGGCCCAATTTATCTGCACAGAAGGCTAAGCCTTTACTGCCCCGCCAGACTACTTAGATCCAAGGCCAAAGCTTTACTATGGATTCCCTGAATTCACACTTCAAGATTTGGTCGTAGATCCTTGTTGTACCTGGCACCTGTCCATTGGAACAAACTTCCTCCAATCCGCTCATACATTGAGCTAGACAAATTTAAAAAACCTTCTCAAAATGTGTCTGTTCTAAGTAGTTTACCAGCCCTGAGTTGGTGAAGCACTGAGATACACCTTAGGGTGTGGGTTGCCACCCTATAACAAGTGACAATAGATAGATAGATGAAAATGAACAGTGAGAGGGTACAGCAGTAAGTAGTCTACGAGTACTCCAGGGTGTCAAACACTGTCCATCGGCATATAGTCCCTGTGTGCAAGCTGAGGGCACCTTGAAGCGAGTCAGTGCAACAAAAAAGTGTGCTTTCATGATCCCAGTCATGGATGCAGCAACCTAGAGGTCATCCAGCAAGTGTGGAGTGATCCCCTGTGGGGTTGGATCAATATCTCACTCACCCTCTAAGTCATTACCAATCAGGCCTGACCTAGATGTGCTTTCTCTAGTGTCCGATTTGTCTTAATGCAGCAAAGGCGCTAGTCGTCTCAAGCACCTCCCCGTGACCCAACATGGCCTGAGCTTCCAAGGGCCAGACCATCCACGGTCAACTGCGAAATCCACACTTCTTCCTCCTGAGTTCTCAGGGGTCTATACCAGGGAGCGCCATCTGTACCTGCCATCTGCTTTTCAAGCCGCTCCAAGGCAGCCACAGGGGTGTCAAAGAAGCTTGTGTTGATATTCACTATCAGCTTGAGATGGGCCTTAAGCATTAGTGTATAGTGAACATTCACCTCCTTGAGTGCCCTTTTCACTTCAGCTGCACCTCCACAGCATTGTCTGGGAAAATAGGCACCAGTACATTGTCCACCTGAAATTCGCCCATCTCTCAGAATCATTGCAGGATGAGATCCCGGTCACAATAGTGCAGCAGGCATGCCACCACTGGATGTACTGGACCACACAGTGTCAGCGTTCGAGTCTAAACTCAGTGCACATTCTCCAGGACAAAGAATTTGGACAATCTCCATGGGGCCTTTGTTGCCTCAAACCAGGCCTCCAAGTAGTGAATCAAATCCTGGGCTTCTAACTTTTCCAGGAGCCCAAATATCCTCACTTTATTCTGCCAGGCATGACCTTCATTGTCCTAATGCTTATCACTCGAGAGTATCCACCCTCTTAGTCAGGTCATACACTTGTGTCTCTAGGGCATCCAGGCATGGGGGGCCACTACAGAGGCTGCCTCAGTCTCTGCTACTCTGGCACTTAGCTTGCATTGATCATCACATAGGATCCCTTGGTCCACCACAAGCCATTCAATATTTTGCTCTCGTGAGTCTCTGGAGTTGTTGATGTCCTCCAGGATCTACGCTAGTGTGACGTCTGCTGACATCCCAGCAACGGGCCCCTAACACTCTTCGCCATCTCTTCTGGTGGTACATTCTGCAGTGAAGTGGACTCCATGCCAGACCTAGATCACCATTTTGAACTCTTTAAGTGTTCTACTGCACCTCTTGTCGAATAAGACCAAGTCCAGGGATAAGACCCACCTTCCAGGAACAGGTAGAAAGTCACGGTCAGCTCCAAGAGGATGCCCCGAAAGGCTTTATAAGAGAACAGAGGTCCCTCAATGACAATGAAATTGAAAATACACTGGGAAAAGAAAACAATGGCCAGGTGATCTTGAATTGACAGTTTAAATCAAATTTTTTATACAATATCAAATTCAGAATAAATGTTCAGGGGAAACCCCCTGTAGGGCAAACGAAACTTGTATCAAAACAAGCACAGGCAGAAAATTGTGACACAATAAAACATTCCAAATCACAGCTTAACAAATACTACTACACCCTTTGTCAAATTACAATCAAATCCTGTGTCAGAGTGCGTATAGTCAATGATGTTTTGATCCTATGTACATAAAAGGATCATCATCAGGACAACCATTGCTTGCCTCTGATGAAAGTACGTAATTCAACTAAAAACATATGAAATAACAAAAGAAGTATAAAAGAGAAGAAGGGGAAGGGGAAAAAAGAGAGAGAAAGAGGGGAATGAATAATAATTTATAATCAAGAAAGAGACTAAAGAGCAAAAAATGAGACAAATATGAGAAGAAAATAAGAAGTGATAAGTGCCTCCAACTTGAGAAACATGCAGGGAGGCCTCTATGCTGGGATCTCAGTGTCAAGGCTGCACATGCTCACTCCTAATCTATAGTGCGTAGACACACAAAAAGGTGTGGTCTATATACATCATAAGCAACCAATGTAATTCAACCTACATGTCAAATAACATGGAACAAAGCGTCCGGAGGTTGTGAGAGCAACAAATAGGAGAATAACTGGCCTTTACATAGGTGCCATGAGAGAACTGTAAGTGAAAACAAAGATACGTAAATAAGTTAAGGATTAACAAGTCTGCTCAATTATATAACAAGAATTGGAGTAAAAAAACATACCTAATTGATACTCAACATAAGAGCACAAATGCACCAGGACTGCTGGTATCATTAATAATCAGCATCAAAGGCACCCAGTTACAGCATGAGAACTGCTAGAAATCTAAAAAGGAAATTAAACATAGAAACATGACCCCCAGTAAAATAATTATAAGATGAAACACTAACAAGCAGACCCTGAACTTACCAAAAACAAACATGGGGTGAACAAACAACATGTGCAGAAAGAAAATGATGAAGGACTGAGGTGTGCCTTAAATAGTAGAGAACAATGGTGGCCATATTGAAATGACCAAAATTATGGGTGCTTGTGCATGAAGAAAGTGATGAAGGTATGACATATGCTATAAATGTTATATCATATTAGAGATGGGATGATAATGATAAAACAGAAGATATAACATTGGAAACTGGGTAACCATAATGGGAAAGTCAGAAACATGGTGACGATAGGATAAATGTAAATCCAAAAAATTTAGCAGAAAAATGAAACAACAGAACAAATGTTTTTGGAAACTGGGAAGCCATAGTAGGAAGGTTGAAAGTGTACTAATAATGGGGTAATTGTAGTTTCAAAAATATAGTAAGAAGACCGTTCACCAGGGAATAGGGAGTACAGAAAAATCAGAGATGTGTATAATGGCCTTCACATAAAGAATAATTAATTAACAGTGCATACAGTCATCCATACCTTTTGTGAAAGGCATCATCGCTATAGTAATCAATACATAAAAAGGTGCTTGCAGGCCACACCAAGCAGACCAGTGGAGAACAACTGAAGGTATACAAAGGGACCACCATATCATATCATAAGAATTAATAGTAAGCTATAAATTTCATAGATAATCAATATTCTGTGGTGTAAAATACTACTCAGAATCAGAGAAACACAAATAAATAAGAGAAGAAGTAAAACACAGAAGATCCAAGGATAAACTTATATTGAAGAAATGTGTCATGCTGGAAGCACAGTGCTGGAGTTCAGATTATTGACATCCTGTCCTCTATTCGGTTCAGTCCACTGTGAAGGCTGTCAGTGCTAATCATCCACTTTAAGTCTTCTTTATTCAGAATTACGGTGATGTCTCCACCACGTTCAGGTACTTTAACCACTTCAATCACCTGACACCAGAAGTCAACTGCAGTATGCGTGAACTGTCTGAAGTGTTCCACTAGAGGGGGCATTGGCAACTTTACAACAGAGACGACTCCTGTGTTGGCAAATACGTATTCTCACTTACTGTGTAGTCTGGCCTGTATATACAAGGCCACAAGTGCAAGTGATTGCATGGATAACATTGGCAGTATTGCAATTTGAAAAATTATTCAACACAATTTTTACATTCTTATATAAAAATTCCTTTGCCTCAACGGTAAACTCACAAACACTGCAATTTCCACACTTTCTGTGGCCACTCAGGGGATTTAGGGCCAGATGTATCAAAGGTTTTTACCCATTCTGTGTCTATGGGAAAAAGTGTTTGTACATATGGCCCTTAGTCCCCATTTGTCAAACAATGCCTAATTATCACTTCCAGGAGGCATCAAATGGTCTTTAATATGCTTACTCCAAAGCTAATTCGCCTGCATTTAGGATGTGCCACTGGCACAGAATAATCGTTTTACTTTATTGGAAAGGGGTGTAAATGTGGCAATGCACACCAGTCTCCCTTTAGTCTCCTTTTGCTTAGGGAAAGCGCCTCCTTATGGCAATGTACGCAAAGGGGGCATTCTGGCATAAGGAGACCTGCAAAAATGGCACAATGACATCTACAAGGTTTCATTGGGCCTTGTTTGGTGTAATTTTTAACATCTGCTCTAAGCAGGTGTCAAAAAGGCACACCCATTGAAATCAATGGGCCTCCTTTTACTTTGCTGCACTAGCATCATAATGTTTGATGCTAGTGCAGCAAAGCGCCACAATAGCATAAAAAATGTCTACGCTATTGGCTTAACACGGGCCATGGTGCAATGTATTTTAAATACGGCGCACCCACTTTGACCTGCTGATAAAATGTACCATCAAACTGAAATAAATTCCTTGTGAGTGTAAGATGTAGAAAATCTATTATACATTCAGAAGGTACTTGGTGAGATGTGTCCTTGTCTCTAGAATATGACAAATAGCTGAATCCTGTCAGCTTGTGGGATATTAGTTTAGAATGATTCTATGTCCCTAGTATATAAAAGACAGTCAGCATTATCAAAAGTCATATCCTCAATTTGATTTATCAGCGTAATGCTATCTTTCACATAGCATGTACAAGCAGATATGAAGTCTTTAATAAAGAATTCAATAAACTGGCCAATGGGTTTGAATATTGAGCCACACCCAGAAATTATGGATCTAACTGGTGGCGATGTTTGATTTTTGTGTATTTTACGTTGTGTGTTGATTACTTATGTTCTCTGGCTCTTTATGTTCAAAAATCAATATTCATTCTTACTAATGAAACCAGCCTCCGGGCCCTTACCTGCTAAAGTACTGATTATGTCCTGAATGTCTTTGGGGGAATCCTTACTAAGCCTTACATAGTGTTCAGTGTTAGACATCTGCTGCACAATCTCATTCTTGTATTGGTCTGTATTTTGTATAACAATCCCAACCCCTTTTCCACTGGTTTGTTAACCAATATAGTATTGTATTTAAGATTATTGAGAGCCTGTTTTACTGACAAGGCCATATTATATGGGATGAACATTCTCTGATGCTCGAGAGTGTAAATATCCTTAAGCACCACTCTTTCAAAAGTGTATACCTCTTGTGGCAGGCTAGATTTGGGTGGTGAGAATGTGGAGGGAGGGAGAAAGTTAGCATTTGCGTTAGAGGGAGTATATGGAGTGCTCAGAAAACATGTATAAAGTCTTATTTCCATGAAAAAGAGAAGTAGTTGTACTTGTAAATTCAAAGGATGAGGGTGTACTATTGGGGCAATGGATAATCCGTTACTTAATAATGAAATCTGAGTTTCTGAAAGATGTTGTGTTGAGAGGTTAAAGATAGGGATGGGCTGTGTAGTCCCACTATGTATCTGTGTAGGTACATTGGAAATATCTACTGGTGTCCCCATTGGTAATGTTTCTGCCTTGTTTGCCTTTCGCTGGGAGTACTGAGCCAATACTGGCCTCGCACTCTCTATCTTCCTCTTCTGGGGGTCTGGATTGTCTTCTCCCTAAAAAAGCAGGTTCTGGTGGCATATGAGAGGTGCTGCTGCCTTCACCAGGGGCAGGTAGAGAGGGCACAGCTGGCACAGGCCCCTACTCAAGGTGGGCCCAAGCAGTAGAGTGCCTGAAAATGCAATCACCCAATCGCATTCGCAATCCAGGCAGGAGGGCAACATTAGCTTATGCACAGGCAGGGGTGCCCTGGGAAGGCAGTAGTCACTCACAATGACAGTAACAGGAGGTGTCCCTAGGCGGTGGCATGCCACTCAAGTTTTCAAAAGCTGCCAGAGGCACCTCTTGTCCAGCGCTTCACCCAAGAAGCTCACCGTCCCCAGAGGAGCAACTGTCCAGGAATGATGGCCCCCCGGGGCCAAGCTGATAAACAGGGGGAGTTGACACATGTGCCCCACAGGCCCAGCTCACCCCCACTCCACCTTTACTCGGCTTCTGCAGCCTGGACCCTCCAGTAGAACCATCCTTACAGTCAACTTCCTGTAGCCCAAAATGCAGGGCATGGTGATCCTGTTGTGGTTCGTTCTCCCCCCAGGCAGCCACTGTGGCCCTGCCCACAGAGAAGGGAGAGCCCTTGTTCTATCACCTCCTTCTTCAGCCCTGCTCACCACCCACAGTGACATCAGCAGCACCAAGGCTGTCATCCATTGTGCTGTGATCAACCTGCCTTGGGCTCCTCTCAGCCACCACACCTCGACCAGCAGCAACTTTCTCCGATGGAGGTTGAGTGACGCTGCATTGTGGAGGGTTCCACCATTTTGTACGCCAGGGCTGCCACAGTCAGGATCCCTGGCTCCATCTTCGGGAGTCCCTTGCACCTGCAGTGGGGGCTCCGATGCTGGGGAAGGGTCTGGGGTCATGTCAACTCCTCCAAAACCCCCATTTGCCACTCCGATGGGTGCTGTGCTGGAGATGTTGGGGCAGCCAGCGGGTAGCTCACCTAGGGGTGGTCATCTTGATCGGCTGTTAGCCAAACCCCAGGAATAGTATATTTTATATTCTTACACTCCAATAGTTTTCATAATATTGGTTAAATAACTTTTATATCATTAATTACGCTAAGGTAACTATAACTTGTGCCCGCGCCATTCACAGTTTTTTCGTCAAAAATGTTGATCTTATCAATGATGTTATAAAAGATGTTCTGAATGCCATAATTTGTGGTTAATTAGTAGCTTCATGGCAAGGTCGCAAGTTATAATTACCTTACGGTACGAGCTATAGTTACTTGAGGTAACTCTAACTATACCTGGTGAATTTTTATAGTTCTGTACATTTGAAATGTGAGCCTAACTGTAACGTCCATGTAACCTTTGTTTTTTTAAGTGGATTTCTATGTTTAGAAAAAAAATCTATTTCCTAACTATAACATCCCTGTAACCTTGGATTTTTTCAGTGAATTTCTATGTTTTTTTTTAACGTAACAAAGGCTTTTGTGATGCTAAAATCACCAAATTCCCAGCTTTCACAACCAGGCGGACTTGAATCAGAAAACTACATTTTTCAACACAATTTTGACATATTACTGGGACATAAACCAGTTTTACTATTTTTGTGCTTCTAGCCTCCTTCCAGTTAGTGACATAAATGGGTGTGAAACAAATGCTGGATCCCAGACAGGTAAACCTGCCACTGCAGTGTCGGTGTCTGTGTGTGCAGTTTTGCACTGCCAATTTGACCTAGCAAGTGTTCCCACTTGCCAAGCTAAATCTTTCCTTTTTAGGGTCGAGCTTGTGCATGCGTTTCACTTGCAAGACGCTTTAGTAGTTAGAAAAGGGCTGGGAGCCCCGTCCATGTCTCGTCAGTATCTTTCATTGGTTCGTGGGCTTGCCTGTTAAAATCTGCTTGGTTTCATTAGTGGAAGGCATGCATACATTATGCCTTTTCCGGTGGTTAGCAATCCTCGAGCGCAGCGACCAAATACTGAAAACATGCGAGGCTCGCTATTTTCCGTCCGGTTTGTGGACTACTTTTTATCTTTTTTCGCAGCATGATCTCACTTGGCAGAAGTCGAGTTCTTTGCACAACATCGACCGTGTTACATAGTTAATTGCACTTTTGCCGGTGAGGTAGATAATTGCACTTTTGCCAATAGGTTTCACTACGAGTGAACTGTAGCAGTGCGATGGCGCTCTTTTTTTCCATTTTATTCTGGCCTGGACTCGCAGTAGATGTTGCAGAGGAGCTGTGTGTGTGTATCAGCTGGCCGAAGATTTTTGTTTGAGTTTCCTGTAATACGTATAGTGAGTCTGTTGAAGGAGGGCTTGAGCGCAAATCATTTCCTGTGGGCTGCTGTGTGGACAGTCTTCCATAAACCCATATGCCCTTCCGCCCAGAAACCCCTAGGAAAATAATTAGCCCTCTAGATCTCAGTACAGTTGTGGGCACTGTTGCACGAAAGGTTTGACTGTGACATTGTGGGAAGTGGGCGGTGGCAGCCTTCTGACTCCCGGGCACCCTCTTTGGAGTGCAGCTTTTGTCATGGAAAAAGGTACAGTGATTTCAAACTCACTCCCCTTCTTCTCAATCCAAGGCCCCGCCGATTTGCTCTCAACTACTACCCTCTCTTTCTTCAACTCTCCCCGCGCACCCTTTCCTTGCAATCATAAGCTAAGCGTTTTTATCTCCGTCTGGTGATTTATTATTATTTTTTAAGTGGTTGACAACTTTGAAAGAAGTTGGTATGTTTACTAAGTTACATTACATTTAGTGTGATTTTGCAAATGTATTCATAAATGTAACTAGTGAGGCATTTAAAAAAGTTCTGCATTGAAAATACGTGTGCTGATATATGATTGTTAATTATATTTCTTAGATGCAAAATTCTGATCGTTGAACTGGTTAATTTTACATTGATGTCAACGTAGAAAAAGAAATCGGGAGAATGCTGTGACCATGAACCTCGCAGAGCTAACAAAAGCGCCCTTCTGTTGCCAATCAATGGACCACAACACAACAAATAGTAGACTGAACACACACCCAGCACGCCACAGCTAAAGGGATACCGTAGGCCTTAACAGAGCACCACAGTTTTTAATTACCTCTTACAACAGCAGACATGACAGCGCACCTCTGAACATAAACCTAGGAAACCATGTATATACAATTAACTGGCGATTAAGGCACTTGTTATATCATTATTTCCTGGTGTGCTAAGTCAATGGGACTATTTCCCATGAACCAAGACTACAGCTCCCAGACTGCAATATGTTCTTGTTAAAAGCAAGCCAAACAAAGGAAGATGGTACTGGTGACTTAATGATGTATTCTTTTGGCTCTCCTCCTCTGCATCCTCGTGCCAGGGATTCTCCTATGTGCTGATAGGTAGCGCTTACAAAACTAAACTGATCCTTCTTCTTCAGATAGTTTGTAGGGGTTCAGCATGACCTGCTTTCTACAGTTGCTCAGACTTATGTCCGCGGTTTATGTTAATGGTGCAGCTCAAACGCAAATGCCATGAACGGTGCAACGCTGTCACAAAACATGCAAAAATCTTGCAAGCAGCTGCATGCTTGATTTGTTTGTGAGTGTGTGACGTGGCCGACACGCGGCCCCTTCCTGCGGTCTTCAGCTTGTTTTATCCAGATCGATTAAGAGGAGACATGAGTACAGTCTTTGTTTCCTCCCTTCCCTTGTCTTTTCCAGCTCTCTCATAAGGAGGCGTGTGGTCTGAGAACTATTAACTTAGTTGCTTACAAATAAAGAAGGAATATACAGTGTCCTACCTTCAGACACACCTAGGATTTGCATAAACAACTTTATCACACTTCTAAGAATTTGGCCGTGACTATGCAAATATTTCTAGAGAAAAGGCTCCTGATAGCTTAACGTTCACTTCTGCTGCATTAAAACACCATGTACATCAAAAATGACACTCTGGTTTGAGGCTTTATCTTTAAATCACCTGCTCAACAATATGGTGTGTGCGTTTTAGCCGGCTCAAGCGACAGCCGTGAAACCTATTCACAGAAAAAAAAAAAATCTGGGGAACATTCACACTGTCTAGTGAGAATTCTCTCACTTAGGTTTTCAGAAAAGCAAACTATTTTCATAGCTACACGCCATGGTCTAAGTGCATCAAAAGTGCGGGGAACTGTGAACCTAAGTATTACAGGGTCAAAGTCATTGAGTATGGGACAAGGTCTAAAATATGGCTATTGTCCCTCCTTGAGGTAGCTTTGTTACCGCCTTGGCCATCTACCCTGTTACATGGATAATTGCACATTTGCCAATACGTTTGACTGCCAGCAAACTTCTTTTTCCTTTTGTGTCTCTCCTTCAAGCTCACGGCAGCCTTGACACTTTGAATTGGCTCACTTATGTCAACTGTTTGCTTTTCATTTTCAATTTATGTGGCACGAAAAGTTCAGTTAGAAATTTACAATGCTAATAGCGCTAACTTGAGCAAATGTGAGACCCACTGCATTGCAAATACTTGTTATATATGTAAGGCACCCCTAAGGTAGGCCCTAGGTAGCCCCATGGGCAGGGTGAAGTGTATGTTAAATGTGGGACATGTACTGATGTGTTTTACATGTCCTCACAGTGAACTACTGCCAAATTCAGTTTTCACTGCGGCAAAGCCTATCTCTCTCATAGGTTAACATGGGACTGCCTTTCAATATTATTAAAGTGCAGATTCCCTTTGATAGCAGATAGAAATATGGAGTTTGGTGTCTCTGAACTCACAACTTAAAAATACATCTGTTAGTGATGTTGATTTTTAATTGTTAGTTTGAAAATGCTACTTTTAGAAAGTAGGCATTTTCTTGCTTAAACCATTCTGTGACTCTGCCTGTTTGTGGATTCTCTGTCTGGGTCAGACTGACAGTTAGGCTGTTTGTGAATCCCCTCTAGACATTGAGACAAAGGGAGCTGGGGAGTAGCCTGCATGTCCTAATGGGCCATCTGAGCTAGAGTGGAGAGAGGAATGGTCTCTTACACCTGAATGGACTGTGCCTGCCCTCTCACAATGCAGTCTCCAACCCCCTGGTGTGTGTCTGGGGCCTGGCCCGGGCAAGGCAGGATCTTCTTGTGAACAACAGACTTTCCTTTGAAGTTTGCAAATGTCAAAGGAAGAAAGGGGTGTAAGTAGTGGATCCAAAACCGCAGACTTTTGGATTACTTCTGGGATCAAGAGGAACATCTGCCAAGGAGATGAGCTGAAGAGCTGGGGAGAAGTGCTGCCCCTCCCTGTGACTGTGCTTTGTTGGCCTCTCCTGGAGTTGCTGCTTATGACTGTGAAAGGGGACAAAGACTGGACTTTGTTGTGAATTCCTGCTTGAGAAGAATCTCCAAGGGCTTAAACTGAGCTTGCCTTCACTTATGAAGTCTCAGGGCCATCAAAGACTTCCTCTGCCAGAAGCTGGATGGTCTGCTGAGACTCCTGCCCTGCCAAGTGGTGTCTTATCCTTTCCCTGGGTCCTTGAGAGGTGAAGTTGACATAACAAAGACTGAAATCCACATGCAGAACACCATGCAGAGAAATTGTCGATGCACCACCTGCAACATGGCTGAAAAATGACAAACCATCCACTGCGTGGCTGAAATCGATGCCCCACCTGCATCGTGGCTGGAAGATCGACACATCACGGCTGGAGAAACAATGCAACGCAAGCTTGCTGCTGCTGACAATGACGCACACCCCATGCAGCATGCTTTTCAAACACCGTGCGACCAGATTTCTCATGCATTGTCCCTGGGCGTGAAAGCCATCATGAACCTGCGCAGATCTGAGATGGCCTGTCCAGAAATCAATGCATGCTAAGAAGAAACACAATGCATGGCCGACCCGACCGGAAAAGATACAAACGCATAGCCTCCCTTGTGAGTAAATAACAGACGCATCTCTGACTTTTGTGATGCGAGCTCGCCCATGTGGATTTATTTTTTACACACACGAGGTACTTTGTGTAACATCAACGTTTCCATTGTTTCCATTGTTTTCTATGGAGTAAGACTCTCATGCTTTTGAAAATTCATATCTTGACTTGTGTATGTTGGATTTTTGTTGTTTTGGTCCTGTTTGTTGAGATAAATAATGCCTATATTTCTAAACTGATGTGGTGTCCATTTATTACTGTGTGTTGGTACAAAGACCTTACACATTACTTCTCGGTTAAGCCTTTCTGCTTGTACAAAGCTACCAAGAGAGTGAGTGGGGGTTAACCAGGTGTTTCTTTTGCCCTTACCAGAGTGAGGGTCTTTGCTTGGACAGGGGGTAACCAGACTGCCAACCGAAGGCCCCATTTCTAACAATGCCTAAAGGCCTCCCCCACTGTACCATTGCTACACCAAGCAAGGAGCTGCTTTAACAGCAGCTTCCTGCTTTGTGACACAATGCTTTCATCTCTATTTCCTGCATGCATTTTTGTGTGGAGGGAACAGAGATGAAAGGTCTGCTTTCAGACAGCGGGACTTGCTTGACAGGTCCCGCTGTCTGAAACTGGATTGTTTGCTGTGGCTTGGCAAGCCACAGCAAACAGCTATGTCCCAGGGCACCCCAGGACATAGCAGGAGGAGGCCCAGGGGGAAGGCTGTCCCTAGGGCCATCAGATGTTCCCTGAGGGGGGGGAGCACAGCCCCCCTCCAATGTGGGGGGCCATAGCCCTGGTGAGGTGGTGGTCTCCCGGGCTAATAGTAGTCCAAAACGGCCCCTCTTTACTTATTTTAATTATTTGCCCAAGGGAGGTGGAGGTCCCCAGGGCTGCAGGGGGCTGCCCGGCCTCTGCAACACATTTAAAGCGTGTCCCGGGAGGTGGTTGTCCCCCGGGTTAAGGGGGTCTGAAATGGACCCCCTTTACTTATCTTTATTGCTTGCCCTGGGGAGGTGGAGAAGTCATGGTCGGACCGCTGCCAGGCTGCCCCCAGCTGGCAGCCTGGCGGTCCCGCTGGTTGTAATTATGAGTACCCATACTGCCATGGAAAGGCTGGCGGAATGGGGCATCAGAGGGTCCCTGGGGGCCCCTGCACTGCCCATGCACCCGGCATGGGCAAGGACCCCTATGCGCAGCCCGTCGCGCATTCCACTGCCCGAATTACGGGCAGTGGAATGCGCGACGGGTGCTGCTGCACCCGCCACACCGCCACATTGCCGCCGGCTTGATTATGAGCTGGCTGCAATGTGAAGGCCCTGTTCACCGCAGGGCCGGCCGGCTGAAATGCTGGGGAGGTGGTGGTGCCTGGGGTGGGAGCGCCATGGGGCCCTGCATATATCATGAAAATCACCCGGTGAAGATGGTGATCCCTGGGGCTGTAGGGGGGCCAAGAGGCCCACCCACACTCAAAAATATTAATGCCCCCAGGACCTAGCCCACCTGAGGGCCTATTAGAAAACAAACCCGGGAGCCCATGCTTGATTTTATACCACAAATTTGTGCATATTGCAAGCTCGCTGCAATTTGTTTTTTTTAAAATGCTTTTTTGCTCTGTGGTGGTCCCTGTGGCAGCCAGTCAGAGATGTGCATTTCCCTGTACGAGCTCATTATTTTTCACAAAGTCTTCGAGATCACAGATATACAAATTTAGATTTCCTTTAATTTCTCAAAAACTGCTGGATGGATTTACATCAAATAAGCAAAAGCATAATCTGCATACTGAAAGCTAGCTTTCTGCCAAATTTGGGCCCCCATTACGAGTCTGGTGGTCTACTTACTGCCAGACTCCCGATGGCGGTCCCACTGCAAACGGGCTGGGGGTGCGGACTGCCATATTATGACCGTGGCAGCTCTGCCATGGTCTGACCGCCAACACCCGCCGGTTGTAATCCACCAGGGCAGCGCCGCCCTGGGGATTATAAGTCCCCATACTGCCAGCCTTTCCATAGCGGTTAAACCATCATGGAAAGGCTGGCGGAACAGGGGTTTAGGGGACCCTGGAGGCCACTGCACTGCCATGCACTTGGCATGGGCAATGCAGGAGCCCCCATGCACAGCCCTGTCGTGCATTCCATTGCCTGAATTATGGGCAGTGGAATGCGCGACGGGTGCTGGCGCACCGCCACATTGCCACCGGATTGATTACGTAATCAAGCCGGCTGCAATGTGAAGGATCTGTTTACCACAGGGCCAGCGGGCTAAAACCACGCTGGCCCTATTACAGCTTGACCGCAGGGCTGGCAGTGTTTTGCTAGCACTGGTGGGCTGGTGGCGGGACGAGTTTGATGGGCAGCTGAGGCCGCCTGCCAAACTCGTAATGAGGGCCATGGTCCTAACTATAACAACCTACTGCCGACCACCAGTAGGTAATATATATATATATATATATATATATATATACATTCATAGTCATACATTTTAAATATATAAAAAATATAAGGAAAAATAAATATTTTTATTAAATGTGTGACAGTTCTTACCATGGCTATTCCTGCCATGCCTTTGGCAGAGATATGTCCACAATACCACAAAACCTGTACAATAGTTCGGAAGAATGAGGCTTTTTTCTTTTGATTTCAGATGTAGAAGAGAAATTACTTCTTGAAATCATTTTGGAAGAAGAAATTCAAATTTTTCAGTATTTTGTATTTATGGGCACAAGTGGGATGCACCCACTTTAGCATGGGAAAATGTCCATCAAAATTGTCTAGTTAATTGCCACTTTTGAACAGGAAAAGTGTGGTTAGTAGTTTAGCCCCAATTTAATGCAGGGTTTTTAGGTTTTGAAAACTAATATGAATAAAACAATGTTTAGCATAGTCAAAGACATTACAAGAAGTGATCTCACACAATCTCTGACATCAATGATAACACAGGAAATGATATCAGTGAGATGATAGAGAGAAATTAAGGTACATGTCAAATTAATCAAATTATACTAGCGTCTCACTAAAGCAGACTCAAGTCACGGCGAGCAATCCAAAAAAGCTTCTTCCATCAACGTAGAGGATCTGCTGGAAGACTCATAAGCGGTGGAATTACTTCTTGAGGTCTTTACAGCTCCAAGGTACTGCACTGTGCATAGTTGAGCTCTGGACAGAGCTGTATGTAGAGTTCAGGTTTTAGCCCACAATCATGATTGATGTTTAGCATGAGTTAAGGTAGAGTAAAATCCATCCTCCAAATGACTGAATCTCATTCACACTGAGTCTGATTTAAGGTCTCTGTGTATGAATAGAAATATCATTTAATGAATTAGGAGAGGGAGAATGTGGTAAAAAACACCTGAGTTTAGCAAAGCAAAACTAGGTATTCATATATTTGAAACAAGCTTTGTGTCAAAGCTTGTTATATTTCAGACTTTTAGAACATTTGGAAAACAATATAATCATGGCAACTGCTAGCTTTTTCTGTGTTTTCAGCCTCTCATTGAGCATGTGCCAGGAGGTCTATAACCAGGGAGTCAATCAGTGTTTATTATAAAGTTACAAGGAGGGCTTCAGACTACGTTCAGCAGGGGTTTGTGGCAAGAAAGGGACTTTAGGGCCAATACCCTGGAGGTTGAGGTATTTTCCCTCTGTTGGTCTGGGTCCTGTTCTACTATGGCTCTGCAAACTGGGCAAATTGCAGCCATTTCAACTTGCTTCTCAGGGTAGTGAACAATTACAAACTGCTTAAGGAAGTAGTATGATCATTTACAAGCTCAGAGTACAATAATCAATCAACAACCACTAAAGTGAATATCAAGCTCAGTGCCTGTCTTTTCAAGAAAGTGCTTTATTTTTATTATTTATTATTTGTGACACAGAGATATTCAATATTATACACTACTAATAGCTGAAACCAAGGCAATGTCTCTGCGAGATATTCGTTAATCAATGTGGCCACTAAATCCTCTCACTGTGGCCACTACCCTCAGGCTCCACTGGAGCTGGAAATTAGCAGCTTACTATTGCAAATAACAACATATATGCAATATCTGGGGGAGCACGAAAACAAAATACAGGAAAAAAGAGGAAACAGAACATCCCTCTATCAATACTTCCACACTTGATGACATGCAACAGTTAAAGCATATAATGTAACTCAAAAAGACTGACCATAACTTAGATTATTCTGAAGCTCTAAAAGATGCCAAAACCAGTCCTTTCGGAGTCCTGGAGTTACTGAGGACAAATGGCAATCAACATCAAATGGAAATCAACTTCATCAGACATAACTTAATCTAGCCAGAGTGGATAAATGGGACCCTCTACTCTGACAAAGGTGATTAACATGAAAGTACAGTTATACATAGCTGGGGAGTATTATGAAAGCACAGGTTATTATCAATTAGATTAGAAATACTTCTTCCCAGATGCTGATTATGGGACCCAGACCATAATTTTGTAAAGAGAGAAAGAACATAACAGAATCTTAAAGCATACAGTTCATTCAGCAGGAAATCTTACAAAGCTTGCAGTTGTACAAGAAGAAACTAATAAAGAAGTATGACAAATACATTCAAAAGTAGATGAAGGAGACTCAACCGTTGCTGCTTACAAATAAATTGGAGAAGAGAATGAGCCACATGGAAATCCCCTGATAGACTTATCGAAGGGAGAATAAAAAGAATTTGAAAAACGTAAAACCAAAGATTTTGAAAAAAGGTCCTGTCATTCAAATATTAATTTGTGGGAATCCCAGAAGATGCGGAGTGGGGCAACACCTTTGATCTCTTTCTAACTGACTTAATCAAAATGGTCATATTTCAAGATCAACCTGATTCAAACTGAGATCCTGCAAGAAGACTAGTTGAACAGCCAGGTCCTCAGCTTCTTGAGGAATTCAAGAAGTGAGGCCCTGATGTGTTAGGGGAGGTCATTCCAGGATTTGCTAGCTTGGTTGAAGAATGATTGTCATCCTGTTCTGCTTCTGTGGGGTCTGTGTGAGTGAGAGTGATACTGAGGAAAGTTGTCTGATGGGTTTGTGGAACTGAAGCCGATGATCGAGGTATGCGGGTCTCATCTTGTGCAGTGACTTGAATGCATGTGTGAGAAGTTTAAACTGGCAGTGCTTCTAGCTGGGGATACAGTAGAGCTCTCAGAGGAGTGGTGTGATGTGAGTTTGGCAGGGGAGGGCGAGTCTGGTAGTGTTCTTTTGATTGGCTTGAAGGTGGTGAAGGAGATAGGTTGAGATGCCGGCATAGAGTCTGTTGTCGTAGTCCAATTTGCTTGTGATTAGGGCCTGCATGATGGCACATCTGGTGCCAAGTGGGAGTCACTTGAAGATTTTATGTAACATGCAGAGGATGTGGAAGCATGACAAAGTTATGCCGTTGACCTGGGACGTCATGGTGTGGTCGGTGCCCAGGATGAGGCCTAGGTTCCTAGTGTGGTCAGTTGGGGTGGGTGTGGGTCTAACATGGCCGCCATGTGGGGGGTCCCACGTTGAGCTCTTATTCCCAAGATTAGCACTTAAGTTTTGTCAATGTTAAGATTGAGGGAGTTTTCTTTCATCTAATTGGCCACACAAGTCATTAATTTTTTTTAAGTTTGTCGTAGTGGTGACAGTGTCATCTGAGAGGGAAAAAAGAGCTGGATGTCGTCTGTGTAGGAGATGAGGTTGATTCTGTAGGATCTGATGATATTTGCCAGAGGAGTAATGTATAAGTTGAATAGAGTGGGGCTGAGAGATGATCTTTGTGGGACTCCGCAGATGAAGCCCTGATGTGAACAACAAGAGCCTTAATTGTTTTTTTTTTCTTCCCAAGTGGAAGGAAGCTATCCATTTGAGAATCGGTCCTTGTATTCCCACTGTGTGTAGTCTGGTGATGAGTGTGGGGTGAGAAACGGTGTTGAAACGTCAAGGAGGATGAGGGCAACAGTCTGTCCATGGTCGAAGATGGGGTGTATGTCTGTGGCAGCGATGAGGACTGATTCAGTGCTGTGGTTGTTTCAGAATCCTGATTGCAAGTCGTCCAGGAGTTTTTGCCATTCTAGGAGGTCTGAGAGTTGTCTGTCAATGGCTTTCTCAATTACTTTGGCTGGGAAGGGGGCAGCAAGATGGTTTGTTAGTTGCTGAGTACTTCTGGGTTGGCTGAAGGTTTTTAAGGGAGGATTTGGGTGTGTTTCCAGCTATCTAGGAAGGTGACTGTTTTGAGGGAGGTGTTGATGATGGAAGTGGGTGCAACTATGACTGTAACTCTTCCTAGGTTGTAGATATGGTTTAGGGCAGGGCTCTTTAGGAGCCCCTCTGTGGACAGTCTTCATTATTGCTGCAGGGGTCTTGATGTATAGAGGGTTCCAGGCTGTCAGTTGGTAGTATTTGTCTGACAAGGTTAGCAGGCTGAGAAGTTTGATGGTAGGGTGGCTGGAGTTCATTGTTGCAGAAGAGCTTGCTTATTCTTTCATGGAAGAAGTTGGAGAGGTTTTTGCAAAGTTCTTGTGTAGGGATGATGATTTAGGTTGTGGCTGTTGGGTTGGTGAATTCCTTGATGATGGCAAAAAGTTCCTTGCAGATGTTGGAGCTAGATTTGATTGCCAGGGTTGGGTCCTTTTTCTTGCTCCTTTTTACATGATGGTTATAGTGTCTAGGTGCTGCCTTGTAGGTGTTTCTTGCTATGATTCCTTGGGTGGTTCTTCATTTCCTTTTGAGTTATTTGTAAACTGTTTTGGGTTGTCTGACTTCAGCGTTGACCAGCTAACTTGTTTGTTGCATCTTTTGGGTTTGATGTTATTCAAGGGCGCCAGAGTATTGGCCCTGGTGGCAGTTTAGTTGCTGAAGTTATTTGTGTCATTGATGAGGTCACCGGTGGGGTCTCAGTAGTTCAGTTGGAGGTTGTTGAGTTGTTCCATTTCTGTAACTTTCTTACAGAAGCAGCTTGGTGTGTTGCTAGACTTCCCAGGGGTGGTTAGTGGCCCTGTTGTCTGTAAGTGAACAATGGAGTGGCCCATACATGTGAGTAGAGTGTTGTGACTGACTTTAATCTTGTTGCTGGAAGAGATGATGGGATATAGGGTGTGTCCAGCGATGTGGGTAGGGCCTTGCATGAGCTGGGTGAGGTGGGTGTTCTATGGACTTTCAAGCAAGTCTATGGAGTTGGAGTCTTTGGGGTCATCGAGATGAAAGTTAACATTGTCTAAAAGTATGAAGTCTTTGAGGCCCCTGGTGACAGTTTTGGTGTGGTAGGTGAGGAGGATCTTGAAGTGGGTGTGAGGTCCTGGGGTAGTTAGAAGAGGATGCCTTTATTACTGTCTGCCTGAAGCTTGAAGTGCATGTGGTCCACAAAAGTGACTTCTAGGTCAGTGTAAGGGGTACACTTGATGGTGTCTCTGTGGTTGATGGTAGTCTTCCTCCTGGTTTATGGGGGTCGGTCCTGGTGCAGGATTTTGTATCCAGTAGGGAGGACTGTGGGAGTGTTCAGCTCTGATGTGCAGTTCAGACTGGTTTATGTGAGGAAGCGAAGGTCCAGTGCGTTGGAGTCAATGAGGTCACAAATCTTGATAGAGTGCTTGTTGTGTGAGCATGTCTTGAGGAACATGCATGTGAATGAGTGTTGTGTGGAGTGGATGTGCGATGCTGTGAGAAAACAAGTCTTGAATTCTCTCTTGGTGAGGGATGCAGTGTGTGTATGGCTGATGAGAGCAGGTGTGTAGAAGCAGGTGAAATGACAATGCAAGCAGGCAAAGGGATCCTCCGTGGACTGAGGTGTGGCTGCAGCAGTGTCAGTGGTGGTGTCCAGGGTTGAGTAGGCAGACTTCATCAGCATTGTAGCTGTGGGGTGCATTTGGACCACGGTTCCTGGTTCTAGGTGTAGTCCACATGCGAATGGGCTAGAGGGGCTTGCCTTTGGCATGCCGGTGGTGCTGGGGATCATTAAATAAGGCCTTGGAGAGTAGGGGATCATGGAGGGCAGTTGGCGGGCTCAACAAGAATGTGAAATTTCAGTGGGGAGAGCAAGAATGTCCAGCGACAGCAGCAAGGTAGGAATATGTGATCAGTGGAGCAAGTGAGGTGGGGGACAAATCTGACAGAAGAGACCAAGATTGAAAATGGAGCAGTAGGAGTAGCAAAAGATGCAAAAGGGGCAGTTAAGAGATCAAATGTAAACAAGCATTTGCAATGCAATGGGTCTTGCGTTTGCTCGAGTTAGAGCTATTAGCGTGACAAATTCCTAACTGGACTTTTCTTGCCACATATGTTTAAAATGAAAAGTAAAACAGTTGACATAAGCAAGCTGATTCAAAGCACCACAACCGCCATGACCACGAAGGAGAGTCACAAAAGGAAAACAAAATTAGCACGCAGTCAAACGTATCGGCAAATGTGCAATTTTCCATGTAACACGGTCAATGGTCAAGGCGGTAACAAGACGTCCCCAAGAAGAGACAAACGTAAAGCATTTACCAATGAAAACAAAGGGTTTTTGAAAGGCAAGACCATGAACGACTGATAGTGATGGGAGTACAGTGGGTGTGGTGAAAAGCCCAATGATAGATTACAATAGGTCACAGCACTTGCGCGCTACACCTAAAAAGAACAGTTAACCAGAGGCAGGAGGCAGACATAAAAAACGGTACAAGCAAGAAAGAGCAGTTACCAAGCCAGGGGCAGAAAGAGCAGTGATCATGAAACACAGCAGGAAACAGACACCAATATAAGTCAGAAGGGCAAGGAGAGGACAAGGTCACATGAAAGCAGAAGCGAGATACCTGAGCACCTACTCAATGGGATTGTGCTGCAGACGATTACATTGGTAAATTCAGATATCACATTTTTCATTAAGAAAACAGAAATGATATTGGCAAAAATGATGGGACAACTAATCATACTCCTGCAACAAGTGGAGTTAATTTAAAAGGGGAGAGGATGCTGTCCTAGATGGAAGACTGCAGATGAGACGAGCAGCAGTGTTCTGAACAACATGTACTTTAGATAGTAATATCTAATTTGCAGAAACCAATAAGGCATTACCATAGTCCAATCGGCCAATAACAGATCTTGAACCAGAGTTTTCTCTACCGAAAGTGGGAGGAAAAGGAAAACTCTCCTCAACAGGCACATCATTTGAAAACAGGTGCATGTGGTTTTCAAGACCTGTTCTTTCCTTGTGAGGGATTGATCAAGACGGACACCCAAGTTCTTGACTACCTCTTTGGGGCTTGGAACAATACCTAATTTTGGGGGCCACCAATCACAGGCTCATAGCTGTTAGGTCTTGCCAAAAAGCATAATCTCTGTCTAGCCTGCATTCAATTTGAGATCATTTTCAGCATCCATGCAGTAATTGCTTTCATCCCAGCTGAAAAGTGTTCATTTTGACCAGATCTTTGTCACTGGAGAATATTAGCTGCATATCATCAGCAAAGGATAGTACTTCGGCTCCAAAAGCTTTAACAGTCTTGGTGAGGGGAGCAACATATATATTAAAAAGTGTAGGGCTGAGACAGGAGCCCTGGGTCACCCCCTTGTCCAGCATCATTGTATGTGATTTATATGAGCCCAGAGTGATAGTTTGAGTTCTGTTGGTTAGAAAATCACCAAACTATTGTAGCACTGTGTTATGGATTCCAATCTCCTGCAGCCTTTGAAGCAGTCTGGGATGAGACACAGTATTGAATGTTGTGTACAAGCCCAATAGCTCATGCAAAAATGAAATATTGGCATCAAGGGAGCATCTAATGTGATCCGTAATGGCTAAAAGGCTGTCTCAGTACTATGGTAGGGTCTGAAACCAGATTGTGGCAGGTCCAGAAGCTTGCTGACCTTTAGGTAATACATCATTTATTTATTCCAACAACTGTCCAATAAAGGAAGCAGTGAGATAGGTTGATCGTTGGTAAGATTAGTAGGTGCCATGTTGGCCTTTTCTTGAATCGTATGACCTGGTCACTTTCTAAGTCAACAGGAATTTTCCCAGTGTTGATAGATAGACTGAATAAAGAACAAACAGCAGGGACAAGCTGTTTAAATAGGATCGCAGAAATCCTAGACGGACAGATATTGAGGGGAGATCCTGATTTAGCTGGTGCACGCACTTTCTGAATTAGCTCAGGGGTGAAGCAACTGAACTTGCCTAATTTAGTGACAGGGTTGGAGGGAAATATGGAGTTGGACTCCTTGCACACCAGATCAACTGGACTAGGAACATTTTGATAAATCACGTTGAAGTTATCTTCAAAATAGTTGGCAAGAGAATCACATAGTGCTTGTGACATGTGTGTGTCTTGAGAGCAAGCACAGGGGTTAATAAAACGTTAAGCACTTTAACTACCTCTTTGGAGGAGTTACCATCTTGGCTGATTTGGTTAGAAATATAAGACTTCAGAGTTTTCTTGATAGTAGAGTCATACATTTTTAAGGATGCTCTGTAGGCCTTCTTGTCAAGTAGATTGGTAGTCAGACACCACGTCTCTCCAATTTTTAACACAAGGCTGTTTCTGTTCTTAGTTCAGGTGTATACCAAGGCGCATGGGAACCAGGGAGTAAGGTTTGAGAGGTGATACTTTATCAACCGCCAAGTTTAAGGCTCTATGGTAATCTAGTAACACTAGATCTATGTCTGAAACTGCAGATGTAGCAGTAAAGTCAAAGTGTTTGGAGGAGAAGACTGCCATATTGTGACCATGGTGGTATTCACAACAGAATACAGCCAAAGCACCACCGGAACCACCAGAGTGGTGAATTCCCCCACAGATAACAGTACCCACCTTCAGACCGGCAGAGACCATGTTTCCGCTGGACAGATTACGAGGCTGCACACTGCCAAGGTTTCTGCCACTGTCGCACCACCAAGGAAACCCTGGCGGAAAACAACTCTATAAAAGGAGGCACTCACCTCCAGGAAGCCATACTCATTAAGAGCCACCATGCAACCAGAACTATACTCCTTCCCGTTGCTCCTGCTCACCCAATGACTTAAGAACCAGCAACGATGACACCAACTGTGAGTAAACACACTTACCTGTCACTTGTGAAATGTGGAAGTACCTACACACACACAATATACATACCTGGGATGGCTGGTGAGGACCAGACACACATACATGTGACCTCACACTGACACACACACACTCACACACTGCCACATACACACATGCACATACAACTACACACACTACGCCCATCACACATACACACACACACAAGCAAAAAGACACACAGCAACACCCAGATACACAGCAGTGGCACACTCAAACACAACAATGTACAACACCACCAAATGACAAAACACCACTACCATAACAACATAAAAGCACCCTTAAGAACACACACTAAACACTTCCACGTCACAATTCAATCATACAACACAACATAACAACACCAGAGACATATATACACAATCAGACATCCAAACAACGAGCCATAACACATACCCCTCAAACACACATCACAACGGTTTGCACATACCAATCTACACAAACACACACGCACACAGTACAACCACTAAAATGCACAAAATGCAGCAAATTACACAAGTCGACACAAACACCACACAATACCAACACAATTATATGTCCCCAACACACGTATACATTCCCATCACACAACACACCCATCACTGGGGGACAAACGCAGTGCACAGAACAACACATGCAGGCCAGACATAACTGGTAGCACTACTCACACATAAATGCGTATACACAAACAATCTCAGTCAAAAGCAAAAGTGCCTAAAGAAAAGAAATGCAGGACAAATACGTTACCTTTGAAGCAACAACAGGTTGGCCCTGATAATTATTGAAATACATTAATAAATATAACAAAATATGTACAAAGGCTATAGGCCAGTACAAAATATCCATGTGAGAAATGCACCAAATTTATATGTCTGTGCCCCAACTTGACTCCTGACTGCCATGTAACCTCCACTGGTTGGGGCTTCAAGGGGGCAGGCAGGCAGGCACCTCAAGGTATGGGGGGAGAAGGAGTGGGGTTTGGGCTTTGGTTTGGGAGGGGGATCCTTGTGTATGGACTTGGAAGGGGGTCTTTGGTTGAGGCTTTGGGGAGAGTTGGGAGCTCTTACGAGGTGTAAACTTCTTGGTGGGGAGGGGCATGGGAACATGCAGGGAGGGCAATGGAGGTCTTGGAGGTGGAAGGGCTGGTCTTGGGGAGGGACACTGATCATTTAGGGGTATCACTGGGTGGGAGAGGTGTAGGGAAAAAGGAAAACCTTGAGAGGAAATGCTTCTTACTCACATGGGAACGGTCATGGCAAAAGGGTTTGGGAGTGGAGGGAGGGGGAGTGCTTGTAAGAGGTGTCTTGGTGGATGTAGTGGGTGCATGTGTGAGCGAGGTATGCTTGCTGGTGTCTGTTGGGTGGGTGAGTGTGGGCTTTTATGTGCCTTGGGAGGAGGGGGTGGAGGTGCTGGGAGATGCAGTGGTAGATGGGTGACTGTCTTTTGGGGTGGTGACTGCAGGCATGGTCGATATGTGGTGGCTGCAGATGTGGTGATTGGGGTGGATGTCTGAGGGTCTGCTATTGTGGTGACTGTGGATAGGATAGGAGTTGTGGCTGGATCAGTGAATGTGGATGTGGTGACTGCAGGCATGCCAGCTGTAGTGTCAGAGGTGCTGGTGTGGTGGGGGTGTCAATGCTGGAAGTGACTGTTGCTGTGTGTGGGTTTTGTTTGTGTGCATGCCAGTGGTTGGTCTTGTGGTGCTTGTGTTTGTCTGAGCTACCTTTTGATGTTGAGGTGGATGCTTGCTGATCCGTCTGTGTGCTTTGGCTGGGTTTGGGAAGAAGAGGGGTAGGGGTATTGGTAGAGGAAGGTGGAGGGGGGACGGAAGGCAAAGGGTGACTGCCTGTTATCAGTGTGGAGGCCAGAGCCTGAAAGAATCTCTGTAGGCCTGCCAGTGTACCGTGATTGCCCACCAGGAACACACTACTGTGCTGGACTTGAGTTGCCTGTCGCTGGATAGCATTCACAATGGTCGACTGACCCACAGAGATCAACCTCAGGAGGTCAAGAGCCTCCTCACTGAGGGCAGCAGGGCTGACTGGGGCAGGGGCAGAGGTGCCTGCGGCAAAGGAGATGCCCACCCTCTTGGGTGAGCGGGCACAGACAGCTGGGTGGGGAGCTACAGGGAGGGTGGTGGTAGAAAGGGGGTGGTGGACAAAGATGATGCTGGGGTGATCCTAGAAAGGTCTGCCACTGCCCGGGAGTGCCCACTGGAGGAGGATTCTGAAGATGCTGATGATGATGTTTCGGCCTCCCCCATGGCACTCCCCTCACCGTCCGGGCCACTTGGTTCCTCTGTTGTCAGCGGTCTCAGCACTTTGTGTCCCGTTGCCGGCAGCTTCCCCATTCGCCTGTGCTCCATCTCCTTCACACGCCAGTGCTGATGCACACAAATGGAGAGAGAGAGAGAGAGAGGGACAGAGAGATGGTCATCAAATTCTTCACATACACACATGACAAGATGCACAACTGTAGTTAGACATCTCCTGGCCAGGGAATCTCATATGGAATAACACAATCCTACTTCATGTCACAACATTTCACTGCTCCCCCCCTCCATGTCATATCTTCCACCGCTATCATGATCCATGTGAGGTACTACAACTGGACCCTTCCATCTATTCACCTGTAAACCTATGTCAGCATGCACATCATACCCTTGCTAAAGCTGAAGAAACATCCTCATCCAGGTCATATATAACCTATTACCATAAGGAAAACAGTTGACAGATAACACCATATCATGCATGTTCACATTATACTCCTGACATATCCATGTCTATGAGGTATGTACCATGCTGGTCAAGACAACTCAATTGACTAACTACACAGCTCATGCCATTGCTATCACATGCCTAACTGAACCCTCTGTAGATATCTTACACTATAAATACAATCCATGATGAAGGCACAACATTTGGCAGGCCCAGTCAGGTGCCATCTGAATGTGACAGTACATGTCTGGAGACCAGCTATATTACTACATGCCTAGTTGCAGTCTCCATACACACTACACCATACATGCATGTACGGCAACAGTGGCAAACCTAGCACACACAAAGAGCACTGTAATCACAACTAAACATGGGACAGGCAACTAATACCTAAGAGGCCAACTCATATTCCACCTGACATGCATATACAGAGCCACCACATGTCAACATGAGGAAAGCCGCATCACTCATATCATTCCCCACATGTTAATACTGTAACCATAGGTCCACAAAGCACACATATTCCACTGAGAACACATGTACACATGATGCACACACATGGACCCACACCACTGCCATTGCACTTACAACATGTGCCACAACTACACCACCTGTATGACAGATAGTACTACAGCCAAACAATGACGTCTCATAGTAAGAAGTGACCCCATGGCATGTACCGTATAACCTATCCACATCAGCTAAGCAAAGGGCAACAAGGAATGTCCCACTCTACAATATCTGACCCAAAATAACCATTGTGACATGATGTAGGCAGATATTACCACATGATGCACTACTATTGGTAGGGCTTTGGCAAATATTGCATGGACATAGCAATTTGTGTATGGGTAGGACTGCCTAATCACTTACCTCCACACAATCAAAGCCATTAGGACACTAGTGATCAGTTCACATTTCAATGGCCTGGAAAATCATGAGTTCTTAATTTGACTCTTGCTCTAGGCAAGACTGCTGGTTTAGGGATGACAGCACTTTTGTTTTTAGATGACTGAGCCAATACTACAACAAGTCGCCACTGTCTGCCTAACCCTCCCAGCTCACAAGCAGTACCTCACCAAAAACCCAAATAGTAAAAGGTGAATTGTGGCAGCCGTTACGCATGGACTCAAGAGTGAGACATCTCAGGGGAGTCGTGGTTAAATGGAGATTACCCTTTTCTCACAGGAGCAACATGTCTCACTCATACACAGGCAATGAAAGAGATGCAGTAAAGTTTTCAATAGGTTTTATTAACAATACTGAAATCTACTGTAAATTGCGTGGGTTGCAATGATTAGGATAATGAACAAAGCAAGAAACAGAATGGTAAAAACAAGAGTCATGAATATAAAGACCCCCAGCATCTCTCAATAAAATAAGATGTAAAGCAGGTGTAAAATAGATCCTAATACCCTCGAATGATAAACTTAATCTCTAGCCTAAAGAGAGCTAAGTGTGATAAACCTAATCTGCCAGTACTATGACCATGAGAAGAGCCCCCAACCCTCATTACCTTGGAATGAGGTCTGTAGATCAGACTCAGTGGGGACAAGAAGACTGGTTCAGCATCAAGGCGATGTGTAGCATAGATAGCGCTGATGGCATCTGGTAGGAATCCTTCTGATTATCTTGCCTGTGTGAGATGTATTTATACAGATCTTTTAGGACCCCTAACACAGGTATGTTCCGAAACAATAAATAAGAAGGCATGCTTGGGGGCGGCAATTATGTAAACAATTCTCTGAAAAGGTACATTAGATTACTGTCACACAAAAGGGGAAAGTACATGATGTGAATTCCCACGTATCTCATTTATCTTTGACGCTGATAGTGACGCCCTTAAGGAGTGACCCTGATAACGTGAAACTAAAACATCTTCCTAAGTATAAATATGGCAGCCATCTTGGAAGAAATAATTAAATAAATGTGCTAAAACAGAGCAAGCTAAGTATTTTAAAAGTCACAAGGTGACAGGGGCACAGGCCTGCAAGCCAGAAGGCTAAGCTAAACTCTTGATTCACATCAAAACTAAACAGGATCCACTTCGTAAATAGGTCACATATACATGATTAAACACCCATATTGAATGTCCTTCAGTTACAACCTACACATACCCCATAATATGCACATGAAGGGACAATGGTGACAGCACCATTAACCCATATGTAGTGTTCACATATTCCCATGCCTGTTGACTGAATGAGATGCCAGACTCACATGGAGTCAACACCTGCACCAGAACAAAAGCTAACTAGGCCCTGTCCAACACATGTTTAAGTACATAGATGGGAGTGGGCAGACACCATAGAGTTACATACTCATCTATTTGGATATACGGACCAGCATTAACTAGACAGGTAGGATGAGACAGCAGCCTACAGACATATATGTACATGTGGCAGTGACCACTGTACATCTCCACATGCAGATATAGCTGTACCTAGACACACCTGATCTGAATGTACACATGCGCTAGCCTAGGGACTTATCTCCATCTCTGTGTAATGCAAATAGAGTACAACGTATTCCCAGTTGACTAAATACATGGAGCACCAACTACAGTGTTTCAGCTACTAAAGTGTGTCAGCAAGCACAAAACTATCAGGCCAAAGTTAATGAAGTCAGTCCGTACTTACCCCCTTGTGGCTGTTGTGCTGTCCTCAAATGTCCATCCACCTCAGGGTAGGCCACTGCCAAAATGCAGGCCATTAGGGGGTTAGGGTCCAATGGGCACCCCTCCCTCATTGGGAGGACATCCCTAGCTGGGTCTCCACAGTCTTCCGGGCCCAGCATCTTAGGTCCTCCCACTGCTTGCGACAATGAGTGCTCTGCCGCCTATGGACCCCTAGGGTCCACAACTGCTTGGCGATGGCATGCCATATCCCCTTCTTCTGATGGGTGTTTACCTGCATGGGTGACACAGACAAAAAGAGAAAGTCATGTACATTGGCACCATACAAATAGGTGTTCATTCCACAACAGGCACAGCAAGTTGCCACTCATTCCCATCCTCTCAGCACACATGCCATCATGCCATCTGCATGCATCGATACCCACACTAATGCACATAAAGTATGCAACGTCACACACAACATCTATCACGCATAACTATGGCTTAGGACTCACCTGCTCCTCTGGTGCCTCACATAGCTGTCCACATAGGGGTAGGACTTCCTCCACCAGCCTCTCTAGTTCTTCTGGTGTGAAGGCAGGGGCCCTATCACCTGCAGGATGTACATGATGGCTCCTAAGGCCAGTACACAGCAGCTCATGTCATGAAGGTCTTGCTGGCAACAGCATCAGGAGTCAAGTGAGCAATACAGCAGAAAATGGAGGTCAAGACCACCACATACAGGACCGTCACTACCGGTGGTCATTACCATTGGCCCAAGTCCACCAAAGACTGCAATGTTATCCAATGTCAAGTTGCACTGCGGTTGTGACCGCCTACCGCAATGACAACTTCCGCTGGCGGACTCAGGTCACTTCCACCTGTACAGTACAGTATGTCAGGCGCCTGTAATTTTGTAAACATTTCTTCGATGGATGTGTTCACTTATCTGTGTCATACACCTATTCCATCCCAAAGTCAGTATCCACGTATGTAATGCAACCCTGTATGTGCAACATATTGGTCATATAGTCACTTAATGATGTGATTAGGGAGTATATATGGTGATAACCATGTATAGCGACTCTGAGGTACATAGGCCACGTGTAGATATAGGTAGTGTACAATAGTAATGTATGAATAGTGCTGGAGAGCTAAATGTTACACACTTGTACACTTACATTAGTCTCATTAATACATTCCAATTTGCATGCAAGCCAATGTGCAGCAATGAAGCAGGAATCATTGACTATCTATGGGCTGTACTGTATATGTCAGAATTTCTAAGCATCCTCTACATATGTTAGGTGTCAGGTAATGTGCAATGTGTAATAGATGTGTGAATACAGAATTACTCATTGTACACTCCCTTTTCTCAACATAGTAATGCTGCCATGAGGAGAGTGAGACACCCACCAGTGTACGTCCACTGGTAGACCTGGAAACCATGGAGGAAAGGCATGTCGTACAGACATATAATCTGAATCGTTTGTCCATCATGGAACTTTGTATTCAGTTGGAGCCAGATCTGATGCCTGCAGTTCGCAATCCCTATGGCATACCTCCCATCGCTCAAGTCTTGTCAGTGCTACACTTCCTAGCCACAGGATACTTTCAGAATACAGTGGCTTTAACAGCTGGGAAGCCTCAGCCCATGTTCAGTCTTGTGTTGAAGGATGTACTGTCTGCATTGTTGAAACACCTGGAAAGCTACATCAGGTTTCCCCACTGAGAGGATTTGGCTTTTGCAAAGGCGTACTTTTATGATATGGGAAACATTCCAAATGTGGTAGGAACTATTGATGGGGCCCATGTAGCCCTGGTCCTTCCTAGTGCCAATGAACAGGTGTATAGGAACAGGAAGAACTACCACTCAATCAACGTACAGGTGGTGTGCCTGGCAGACCAGTACATCTCACAAGTTACAGCCAAGTTTCCTGGTTCTGTGCATGATTCCTACATCATGTGGAACAGCAAAGTCTCACATCTGATGGCACAACTACAAACAGAGAGGGCCTGGCTGCTTGGTAAGTAAGTATTGTTGTGTCTGACTGGGCGTTTTGTTTACTGTCACTACATTCTATCCAGTCCCACATATAACATTGGAGTTGTTGTCCCTTTGTGTACACAGGTGATGACTATCCAAATCGTCCTTGGCTGTTGACATCAGTGAGGTACCCAGCCACACCAGGTGAACTCCGTTACAATCAGGCCCACTGGAGGACAAGGCGTATAATGGAGTGAACATTTGGACTCCTGAAGGCAAGGTTCAGGTACCTGGACCTATCAGGTGGAGCCCTCCTCCACTCGCCCCAAAGGTATGCCAAATTATCGTTGCCTGCTGCATGCCCCACAATCTAGCCTTGAGACGTCAGATACCATTGATAGCAGATGAGGGGAAGGCAGCTGGTCCTGTGACTGGAGATGGAGATGAAACTGAGGAAGAAGGAGGCGTTGACTCTAGGGCACATCTAATCAATCAGTACTCAACTGACATACAGGTATGTGAAGTGCAGCATATGATATGTTGAATGAGCACAACTTGTAGTAGAAGGCTGCCTTTACACCTCCCTTCTAGCTTCATCAGTGGTGGTGTCATGTGCTCCAATGTCTATGTGTGACTTGTGGATGCAGACTGATAGTCAGTAAAGTGTACAGTACAATATGTTAACCTATCTCATTTATAGTTACATTAGATCCTGACATACACTTCTGTAATGGTCCAATCAGTATGTATTGAGGTTTGTTTCTTGCTTTGTCCTATCCTCTTTTCCTTCCACTCACTGATATAGCCATGTGCTTTTGGCTCTGCATTCAATACTAGAGGTATGCATTGTCAATGGGCACTGTCATATGCTGACAGACTTGAGATTAGAACCAGTCAGGTAGCTGATAATGTGCATTTAGGCTCAGTATGTTATAACTTGTTGGTTCTTGTAGTGAGGCTGTTACTGCTTCATCCCTTCCTTGTACCAGTGGGGTTCGGGGGGATGTGTCACTTGTAATACATGGTCCATGTGTGTTGTAAGCATCATGCCCCATGGCTTCACAATGGGTGGTGTACCAAGTGATTGATTTGGGACTTAGCTGTGTTTCTAAACTGACGTTGCAGTTCAAGTTGCAGGTCACTGTATACTGACAAAGGTAAGTGACAACTCTACATTTCTGGGGCCTAATTTAGTGTATGGTTAAATACTGTGTATCTCAGTGATGTTCTTTGTGCGTTCCATGGTATAAGTGCATATGTAGCTATGGTATGGTAATGTGAATATCCTGTCCCAGTTAAGGTATGGTTCCTTTCGGGGTGACCCTGCTTGGTAGGTAGTCTACCATGGCCATGGCTGATATTACCTGTAAGTGCCCTTAGTATGCCACCATACCCTCCATCCTAATGGCACTCTTTGTCATGCTCCATTTGCAGATTGGAATACTGACTATAGCCTGGTCTTCCTTTGGATTTCACAATCTCTTACTTCTGGCCTGTGACATTTCTGTAGTACTGAGTTTCCTGCTGAGGGTGCTTCCTTCTGATATCCATTACACTGGCTGTTGGATGCAGTGGGGCATGCCCAGCCCACAACTGGCAAGCATGACAATTGTTGATGTTGTATGAAAGACACATATACAGTATGTAGGAGGCTGGCCTGGTTTGTAGTGGGTACCTTGGGTACGTACACCTTACATCAGGTCCAGTTATCCCTTATTAGTGAAATGTAGTAGTATTCTAGCAGCTTAGGCTGATAGAGGTAGCTATAGCAGAGCAGCTTAGGCTGAACTAGGAGACATGCAAATTTACTGCAATACCACTTATAGTTACACAGTATTTATACACAAGTAAAGATAATACTTAGGGGGTGATTCTAACCCTGGCGGTCGGTGATAAAGCGGCGGCCAACCCGCCAACAGGCCGGCGGTCAAAACAATGCAATTCTGACCCTGGCGGGAACCGCCAACACAGCCCGCCGCATTAACACTCCGACCGCCACGGCGGAACAAACAAACAGCGCGGCGGTCACCGCCAACAGCCAGGCGGCAGACAATGTACCGCCCACCCTATCACGACCCACCAATCCGCCACCTTTTCCGGGGCGGGAGCCCCGCCGATAAAAACACGGCGGAAACAGACATTTTCAATGGAAAACGCTCACCTCGAGACACTCCACGCGGAATCCGGACAGCATGGAACCCGAATTGAACATCATACCTGCTCTCATCTACCTGCTCATCTACCACGAGTACGAACTCCGGCGCAGAGGTCAACGGTGAGTACTGCACCTACGACACACGGGAGGGGGGAGGACGAAAGGTTACGGGCATACACATATGCGACCCCCCCCTCCCCCCCAATATGTACACACCAATGCAGAGCAGGAAGTCACAGTGACACCACACAAACACCCTTTAAAAATACAATGACACAACCAAATTTGGAATAAATATTTATGTACAAAAAAAGCACCTGGAAATAATTGAGCAACCGTGAAAAATATTTACAAAAAACAAAAATATATACACATCAGTGTATCACTGAAGTAACAAGTCCTGCACATCCTACGAATCTAACATGTCCGTGGGCCAATGTTCTGCAAAACAAGGGCAAAGCCCACACACCAGACCTGAGTCCTTTGGAGAGAACACTGCAGGGGCATCTGATGTTAAAACTACAGGCACCTCAGGGGGAAGGGAAGGGGGGGCCACCACAGCCACATGAGTCCACGACGCCAGATCCACGAGGAGACACCATGCCCACTGCACCATCCTGGGGAGTGCAAAGCCACAGTCTCTCAATGTCTCTACAGTGGGTGGGCTGCCCACTGCACCATCCTGGGGAGTGCAAAGCCACAGTCTCTCAATGTCTCTACAGTGGGTGGGCTGCCCACTGCACCATCCTGGGGAGTGCAAAGCCACAGTCTCTCAATGTCTCTACAGTGGGTGGGCTGCCCACTGCACCATCCTGGGGAGTGCAAAGCCACAGTCTCTCAATGTCTCTACATTGGTTGGGCTGCCCACTGCACCATCCTGGGGAGTGCAAAGCCACAGTCTCTCAATGTCTCTACAGTGGGTGGGCTGCCCACTGCACCATCCTGGGGAGTGCAAAGCCACAGTCCATCCGGTGGATGACAGTCTCCACTGGTCAAGGAGGAGGCATGGTGGGCACAGTGAACCATAAACAGTGCCTGAGACGGCGGGACCCAGCGCAGCGGTGCATGACATGGCGATGTCCAGCGGAGCGGTGCCTGAGAGGAAGGGCCCAGCGGAGCGGTGCTTGAGATGAAGGGCCCAGCGGAGCGGTGCTTGACAGGAAGGGCCCAGCGGAGCGGTGCCTGAGAGGAAGGGCCCAGCGGAGCGGTGCTTGAGATGAAGGGCCCAGCGGAGCGGTGCTTGAGATGAAGGGCCCAGCGGAGCGGTGCTTGAGAGGAAGGGCCCAGCGGAGCGGTGCTTGACAGGAAGGGCCCAGCGGAGCGGTGCTTGAGATGAAGGGCCCAGCGGAGCGGTGCTTGAGATGAAGGGCCCAGCGGAGCGGTGCTTGAGATGAAGGGCCCAGCGGAGCGGTGCTTGAGAGGAAGGGCCCAGCGGAGCGGTGCTTGACAGGAAGGGCCCAGCGGAGCGGTGCCTGAGAGGAAGGGCCCAGCGGAGCGGTGCTTGAGATGAAGGGCCCAGCGGAGCGGTGCTTGAGATGAAGGGCCCAGCGGAGCGGTGCTTGAGATGAAGGGCCCAGCGGAGCGGTGCTTGAGATGAAGGGCCCAGCGGAGCGGTGCTTGAGAGGAAGGGCCCAGCGGAGCGGTGCTTGACAGGAAGGGCCCAGCGGAGCGGTGCTTGAGACGGCGGGGCCCTGTTCAGCGGTGCTCTTCTGCACGGCGGGGCCCTGTTCAGCGGTACCTGTCTTCACGACGGGGCCCTGTTCAGCGGTACCTGTCTTCACGGCGGGGCCCTGTTCAGCGGTGCTCTTCTGCACGGTGGGGCCCTGTTCAGCGGTACCTGTCTTCACGGCGTGGCCCTGTTCAGCGGTACCTGTCTTCACGGCGGGGCCCTGTTCAGCGGTGCTCTTCTGCACGGCGGGGCCCTCTTCAGCGGTACCTGTCTTCACGGCGGGGCCCTGTTCAGCGGCGCTCTTCTGCACGGCGGGGCCCTCTTCAGCGGTACCTGTCTTCACGGCGGGGCCCTGTTCAGTGGTACCTGTCTTCACGGCGGGCCCTGTTCAGCGGCGCTCTTCTGCACGGCGGGGCCCTCTTCAGCGGTACCTGTCTTCACGGCGGGGCCCTGTTCAGCGGCGCTCTTCTGCACGGCGGGGCCCTCTTCAGCGGTACCTGTCTTCATGGCGGGGCCCTGTTCAGCGGTGCTCTTGCAGGAGTCAGACCTGGCCTGGACACCCTGCTCACTCGCCCTCCGACCGTGCTGTGTCAGGCCCCTTCGGGGAGTGAGTCCTGGGCCCTTTGGTGTCGTCCCTTGCAGCCGGGATGGGGCTTGTGGGGCCCTCCTGCTCCGCGCTCCTGGTGGTTGTCCTCTCCGCCCTGCTGTCCTTCCGCTCCTTAGATGGGGCTCTCGGCCCCTTGCCTCCCCTGGCTGCTGTGGCCGGTGAAGTGGCCGGAGTCACCTCCTTGGGGGCAGCCGTCTCTGTCCGCTCACGGCGGCCCTTCAATTTCCGGGTCCTCTTGCCTGGGGGGGGGCTGGCTGTCCCCTTGCTGCTCACCGAAGTGTTACTGCCGCCAAAGGGTGGACTCCACATGCCATGCACCACTTGCACTGTAGAAGTTGGGCTGGTGGTGGCTGAGGTGCCCTTGGGACTTTTCCCAGTTGGAGGGGGTGGGTCGGGGGAGGGAAAGAGGTCACAATTGGAGATGTAATATTTCTTGGGACCAAGGTAAGGGGTAGGAGTAGTGGTGAGAGAAGTGGAGGAAGAGGATGTGGTTGTATGAGAGCCAGGTGTGCTGTCCTTGGGTGCAGGTGACTGGGACGTAGGCTGTAGTGAGGTGGTTGGCTGTTGTTTGGGTGTCTACCTGCGTTTATGTGTCTTGGAAGAGGGGGTGACAGACACAGTGGGAGAGGACACAGGGGACGTGTAAATGCCAGTGGGGGTGGTGACTGCAGGTGTGCGGACTGTAGTGGAGGGTTTGCTGGTGGTGGAAGAACTGGCTGATGTTGGGGTGCATGCAGGTGTGAGTGTAGACGTCACAGGGAGGGAGGAGGGAGACGAGGAGGACCGGGACACAGAGGTGGTAGTGACTGTTGATATGTCTGCATCTGTGTGTTGCTTGGGTGAATGCTTGTGTTTTCTGTGGTGCTTATGTTTGGATGAGCTGGCCTTGGGTGTTGAGGTGTGTGCAGGCTGGTCTGATGGTGTGGATGGGATAGGTTGAGGTACAGGAGACAGAGAAAGGGTGGAGGCAGATAGAAGAGGGAGACTGGAGACAGGGACAATGGCTGCCGTCAGTGCTGAGGCCAGAGCAGTGAACGCTCGTTGATGGGCAGCCTGACCCGAATGAATGCCCTCCAGGTAGGCATTGCTCCGATGCACCTCCCTTTCCACCCCCTGGATGGCATTCAGAAGGGTAGTCTGCCCAACAATGACCGTCCTCACCAGGTCAATGAGCTCCGCACTGAGGGCAGCAGGGGTAACAGAGGCAGGGGCTGAGGTGCCTGGGGCGAAGGAGACGCGCGCCTTCCTGGCCGAGCGGCCACGGAGCGAAGACTGAGGGGCTGCTGGGAGGGCGGTGCTGGTGCGCTGGGTGGCGGCTGTACCTGTTGTTGCGGGGGGCACAGATGGTGCCGCCACCGCTAGGGAGCTCCCAAACGAGGACGTGTCCGTGTCGCTGGTGTCTCCACCGGCCCCCGTTGTGGTGCTCCCCTCGCCCTCCGGATCACTGGTGCCCTCGGTGTCTGTGTCAGTGCCCACCGGGGCCTGGTGACCTGCAGCTCCCTCCTGCTCCGACGCCAAATCTCCTCCGCCTGATGATGCTAAAACACAAGAAGACAAAGATTTAGGGTGGGGGGAGAAATTAAACAAAGTTGAGTGCATGCCTTAGCAATACCCTTTGCGGAGAGGACAGACACAGGTGGCTCGTGCACTAAGTCGCGAACTTGGGGTACACTACTCAGTACTTCTGACTAGGCAAACAGGTCTAGGGACAACAGACGCGCACATGTGTGAAGCTGGAGCATGGGTAGCTGCACTTGGCACCCTACAGAGGTGGGGGGCGGGGGCACAGGGCCATGCCTAAGTGAGAGGACTACACTACAGAGAGCGCCCTGGCCTAATGTCACCCACAGCCCTCCTCCCCCACCCAGACGCCTCCACTGCGCATACAGATAGGAGAATGTGCAGATACTCACCCCCTTGTGTCTGCTGTGCTGTCCTCAAGCGCCCATCCAAATGAGGGTAGGCCACCGCCAGGATCCGGGACATCAGGGGGGTCATGGTGCGACTGGCACCCCTCCTAGGTCGGGAGGCCATCCCCAGCAGTGTTTCTGCGGTCTTCCTCGTTCCGCGGCGGATGTCCTCCCACCTCTTGCGGCAGTGGGTGCCCCGTCTGTTGTAGACCCCCAAGTTCTGGACTTCCTTGGCGATGGCACGCCAAATATCGATTTTCTGATGGGCGCTCACCTGTTTGACATGTACAGGGTGGGAAAGAGAAACCGTCACATATCTGCATGTTTGGAGTACATGCCCCCCCCTCCCCAACCTTGCCATGGTTCCCATTCTCTCATCTGTCGTGCGTTGCACTCCTCATTCCCTCCACACCCCACCAACTTACATCCCCCCCACTCCACACAGGCATAACCCATTCAATGTGCACTGAGTGTACTCACCTGTTGGTCTGGAGGACCGTAGAGTAGCGCATACTGGGGAGGACCCCGTCCACGAGCTTCTCCAACTCTTCTGAACTGAAGGCGGGGGCCCTTTCACCTGTAGCAGCAGCCATTGTCACTTCCAGACCGAGTTCACAGCAGCACTTGCAGTATAGGTCCTCTCCTGTGGATGATCAGGTCTCGAATGATTGAGCAGATAGAAAATGGCGGTCACGCCCGCGGCGGTGCGTACCGCGGCGGTGCGTACCGCGACCGCCGGCGCACATCGTCATTGGCTCCTGAAACCCATAGGCTTCAATGTTAACCAATGCGTCTTCGCACAGCGGTCTTCGACCGCCTACCGCCACGGTGTGCCCCGCCAGCGCAGTGACCTCACATCCCATTGTCCCACTTCACAGGTCAGGCATCGGCCATTTCAAGGGCCCACATGGCTTAATTTCTAATGCGTCACACAGGCCTAGGCCTTGCAATGGCACACATACAAACATATCAAACCATACATTTACCTGTACTGTGCAAGCTGTGTTGTACGTACCTGTGAGTGGATTGACTCTGTACTCCATATTCTCCTTCCTAGGCACCGTCCGCTGGGACTAGCGATGAGAAGGAGGAATCCTCGCATGTACCGGCCGCTGGTGGACCTGTCGACAATGGAAGAACGCCATATAATACTACGATACCGACTTGACCGAGCCTCCATCCATGAACTGTGTGCCCAGCTGGAGCCAGCCCTGATGTCCCCCATCCGCCAACCCACAGGAATTCCCCCTCTAGTGCAGGTTCTGTCTGTCCTCCATTTCTTTGCAACTGGCTCATTCCAGACAACAGTGGCCATGTCATCTGGGATGTCTCAGCCTATGTTTTCCAAGATCTTATCCAGAGTGTTGTCTGCCCTGATGAAACTCATGCGGAGCTACATCATTTTCCCAGAGGAGGGTGATTTGCCTACAGTGAAAGCTGATTTCTATGCCCTTGGACACATCCCCAACATCATTGGTGCAATTGATGGGACCCATGTGGCTTTAGTGCCCCCAAATGACGATGAACAGGTGTACAGGAACAGGAAGAATTACCATTCAATGAATATCCAGGTGGTCTGTTTGGCTGACCAGTACATCTCCCATGTAAATGCCAAGTTCCCAGGGTCAGTGCATGACGCGTATGTTATGCGAAATAGCAGCATTCCCTATGTGATGGACCAGCTACAGAGACAGCGTGTGTGGCTAATAGGTGACTCTGGTTACTCCAACCTGCCGTGGCTATTGACCCCAGTGAGGAATCCCAGGACCAGGGCAGAGGAACGGTACAATGAGGCCCATGGGCGTACTAGGAGGGTGATTGAGCGAACCTTTGGGCTCCTGAAGGCCAGATTTAGGTGCCTGCATATGACAGGTGGATCCCTAATGTACTCACCAAAGAAGGTGTGCCATATCATCGTGACGTGCTGTATGCTTCACAACCTGGCTTTGCGACGCCAGGTGCCTTTCCTGCAGGAGGATGGTCCAGATGGTGGTGTTGTAGAAGCCGTGGAGCCTGTGGAGAGTGAAGAGGAGGAAGACTCTGAGGACGACACAGACAATAGGGACAGAGTGATACAACAGTATTTCCAGTAACACACAGGTAAGAATCACCCACGCCATTTCACAATTGCTTATAGCCTCCTGCATCTGTACTTTCTGTAGTTCCCCACAGATGTTTTTCATTAATTTTTGCCTTTCCCTTCCCTTCTCAGTGCTGTCTGACTCAGTACCTGACTTCTGCTTGGTTCGCCCATGAAATACAGCGTATTGACATTGGTATGTTGTCATGACTAATTGACAGAACAGAAATTTAACAGTAATATGTAATACATTTGTTAATAATACAGCATGACTCAAAACAGATTTGTGTGCAAAATGTGATTTATTTACAGTGCTAGATATCGGTACATGTGATTCTAAGGGTGATGGGTGGGGGTGGAGGAATATCCATGGCAGAGTCCAGTTCTCAGTCTCACAGGTGCATTGTCCTTTTGCCTGTGGAAGGATGGAGCATAGGCAGTTCATGGTTGGACAGGGTGGCAATGTGGGACAGTGGGAAGACTTGAGGAGGTATGTCCTGCTGGCGGGGGTCTTGACATCCTACTCTGTCTTTTTTTTTGGTCTCAGGCTCCTCTTACGGGGTGGTTGTTCTTCAGCAGGAGGTGGGGTTCTGGGGGGCTGTCGAGGTGTTGGGACCTCCTGTCCACTAGCGCCGGCGGAGGTGGTAGGCTGTTCCTGGTCCGGGCTAGTGACAGGGGCCCTGTGTGGTACACCATGGTCCCGCAACGCGTCCTCTATTCTGTTGAGGGCCAGGACGATGGTCCCCATTGCGGTCCCGATGATTCTCAGCTCCTCCCTGAACCCCATGTAGCGTTCCTCCTGCTGTGCCTGGATCTCAGTGAACCTGGCCAGTACCGTCGCCATCGTTTCTTGGGAGTGGTGGTAGGCCCCCATGAGGGTGGTGAGGGCCTCTTGGAGAGTGGGTTCCCTGGGCCTCTCCTCCCCCCCCTGTCACACAGCAGCCCTCCGAGCTGCCCGGTTTCCCCCGGTCTCTGTCCCCTGTACGGTGTGCCCGCTACCACTGCCCCCAGGTCCCTGTTGTTGTTGGGGTGTTGGGTTAGCCTGGGTGCCCTGTAGTGGCAGACACACCGCTGATTGAGCTGTCCTAGAGACAGAGGCATGGGCCCGCTGGGTGGGAGCTGTGCTGGTGTTGGCAGAGGGGGTCGGGTCTGGTGTGGCCTGTGGCTGCCTGAGGGGAACCGACTGCCCAGAGGTCCCCGATGGTCCGGGCTGGTCATCAGGTTCACTGTCGACAGAGCTGCTATCCTCAGTGTGGGCCTGTTCCGGTGGTGGGATGGACACTTCTGGACCCTCCTGGCTGGTGTGTTGTCGTTCGGGTCCTGCATGGGGTAAGAGAGTTTGGTTATTGTTTCTGTGTGTGCAATAGCATGCGTGTTATGGGTGCCCTTGTCCCCCAGTGCAGGCATTCCCTTGAGGGAGGTGTTGTGAGGGTAGTTAGTGGGGGAGGGGGGTTAGTGCAGTGGTCATGCTTAGGTGATGGGTGCCCATGATTTGTGTTGGCATGCAGGAGTTGGTGTTGGGATGGGTGGGTTGTGCTGGTGAGACATTGTCAGGGAGGATGTGTGCTGGGGGGTTGGGGGTGAGGGTGGGGGTGTGGGTTGGCATGCTGGTGGGGTGGGGGGGATATAGTAGTTGAGATTGGACTTACCAGAGTCCATTCCTCCGGCTACTCCAGCGAGGCCCTGAGGATGCAGGATGTTCAAGACGTCTTGCTCCCACGATGTAAATTCGGGAGGGGTGGGTGGGGGTCCGCCGCCAGTCTTCTGGACCGCGATGTTGTGTCTGGAGACCATCGATCGGACCTTCCCCCGTAGGTCGTTCCATCTTTTGCGGATGTCGTCCCTATTCCTGGGATGCTGTCCCACCGCGTTGACCCTGTCCACGATCCGCTGCCATAGCTCCGCCTTCCTGGCTATACTGGTGTGCTGCACCTGCGAGCCGAAGAGCTGGGGTTCCACTCTTAGGATTTCCTCCACCATGACCCGGAGTTCTTGGTCCGAAAAGCGTGGGTGCCTTTGGGGTGCCATGGGGTGGTGTGGGTGAGGTGTGGGGTGGTGTATGTGATGAGAAGTATGTTGGTGAGTGGTGCTTTGTGCTACTATGTGGTGTGTGTGATGGTGTAGTGTGCCTCAGTGTGTCTTGCTATGGATTGTCTGCTGTGTCTCTCTCTCCTTCTCTCAGTAATTATGGTCGCAGGGGTTTGTGGGTGATGTGGGTGTGTGTTTTATAGTTGGTTGATTGTGTGGGAGTGGTGTGTGTATGTGTATCAGGTGTGTGTATTTCAAATTGTCCAATGTGGCTGTGTTTTGGTGATGTGTGTGTATTCTGACCGCGGCGGCGTGTAGCGCCAATGGAATACCGCGTTTGAATGACCGCCGTGTGGATTCGTGGGTCGTAATGGCATGGGCGTATTTCTGTTGGCGTGACGGTGGAGGTTTGGTCATCTCCAGTTTATCGCGGCCCGCTGATGTGGCGGGCTGCAGTGGAGGACGGATTTTTGGAGGTTTGGCCGTTGTGGGTCAGAATGACCGTGGCGGTTAACCGCGGCCGCGGCGGTGTTATGGCGGTCTTCTGACCGGCGGTAAGGGCCTTTTACCTCCGAAGTCAGAATGACCCCCTTAGTGTTACCAAAAATAAAGGTACTTTATTTTAGTGACACAAGGCCAAAAATATCTTAGAGGCAATACTCCTTCTGGAGGTAAGTATTATACACAATATACACAATAGACACCAAAATAAGGTAAGTAATTAGACATAGGATAGTGCAAACAATAGGAAATGCTATAGAATGCAATGGGAAAAATAGGTCTAGGGGCAACACAAACCATATACTAAGAAAGTGGAATGCGAATCACGAATTTCCCCCTAGACAAATGTAGTGTGTGCACAATTGTTGGGAGAGTAAAAATACAGTAAAGGTAAGCAAATTACCCCATCCCAGAACCCAGAAAAGCAGGAGTAAAGTACTGAAAGTTTCCTTAGGACACACTACAAGTCGTGAATAGAGCTATTGTAACAACCAAGCAAGACTGCAAACAACAAATGGTGGATTTATGGACCTGAAGACCTGCAAAGGAAGGAGGCCAAGTCCAGAAGTCAAAAGAAGTTCCAGGACGGACAGGAGCCACTGCCAACCCAGAAGAGGGTGCAAAAGAAGAGTCCCCGGTGGACGAAGACTGTAGAAATGCACCCTAGGAAGATGTCAGCAGGTTCCTGCATGATGCACTGGATGTTCCACAGAGAGAAGTTGGATACAGGCGAGTTTTGGTGCTGGATTCCTCCAACAAGCATTGGTTCCGGCAAAGTTGCGTTTTGCATCAAGTAAGCGCTATCTGGACCCAGGTGGGACATGGGGCCTCACCTCTGTGTGAGGAGGAAGAAGGGGGCTCTCAGCACTTCAGAGAGCCCTCGGAGCACCAGATAGCACCCACTGGAGTCCCAGGACACGGGGACAAAGGAGGTGCAAAATGCGTTTGGGGCGCAATACAAAAGAAGGTCCCACGCCGCCGGAGAACAACTCAGCTTGTTGAGCATCGCAGGATAGATTGCTAGGGACCTGGGCCAGGCTGTGCACAAAGGAATTTAGCAAATAGTGCACAGAGGCATCAGGCGGTGACGAAGACGTGGTGCACAGGGATATTATCGTTCTCAGGGAAGGCAGGGTCTTACCTCCTCCAAACTGGGACAGCAGGACCTCAGGACAGTCTGTGTCGATGGGGTCTACCCCCTGTGTTTCAAGGAGCATGCTCGTTGCCAGGAGAGGAGTCCAAGAGAACTGGTCGTCGACTTAGAAGGTGCCTGCTTCAGCAATGGAGTGACTCTGTCACTACACAGGAGATTTCTTTGGTCCTTCTTGTGCAGGGTGAAGACAGGGAGTCCTCAGAGCGTGCACACTGTGGAAACTGTTGCAGTTGCTGGCTGGAGCTGAAGTTGCAGAGGAAAATTAGCCCTTCTGGATACTTTGTTGCTGTTACAGCGCTTCCTGGAGTAGTCTGCGGTTGATCCAACGTCAGAGGATGAAGGAGTAGTTGCAGAGGGTTCCTGCTGGAAACTTGCAAGTAGAATCTGAAGAGAACCCACAGGAGAGACCCCTGAGATGGGGATTGGCTATCTTATCAGGTATGGACTTATCAGGAGGGGCCTCTGACGTCACCTGCTGGCACTGGTCACTCAGAGCCTTCCAGAGTGCCCCCACACCTTGCAAAGCAAGATGGCTGAAGTCTGGGACACATTGGAGGAGCTCTGGGCACGACCCCTAGGGTGGTGATGGACAGGGGATTGGTCACTCCCCTTTCCTTTGTCCAGTTTTGCGCCTGAGCAGGGACAAGGGGTCCCTGAACTGGTGTAGACTGGCTTATGCAAGGAGGGCACCATCTGTGCCATTCAAAGCATTTCAGGAGGCTGGGGGCGGCTTCCCCTCCCCAGCCTGTGACACCTATTTCCAAAGGGAAACACCCTTCTCCCAAAGGAAATGCTTTGTTCTGCCTTCCTGGGACTCAGCTACTCAGACCCCAGGAGGGCAGAACCCTGTCTGTGAGCTGTAGCTGCATTGCAAGCCTCAGAGAGCTGGTTTGGCAGTAATGGGGGTACATGGTGGAGCCCCCAGGATGCATGGAATTGGCTCCCCAATACCAGATTTGGAATGGGGGGGCAATTCCATGATCTTAGACACCTTACATGGCCATATTCGGGGTTACCATTGTGAAGCTACATATAAGTATTGACGTATAGGTAGTGCACGTGTGTAATGGTGTCCCCACCCTCACAAAGTCCTGGCAATTGGCCCTAAACTATGTGGGGGCACATTTGCTAGTGCAAGGGTGCCCTCACACTTAGTAACTTTGCACCTAGCCTTTATTAAATAAAGGTTAGACATTAGGGGCCGTATTTATACTCCGTTTGCGCCGAATTTGCGTCGTTTTTTTCGACGCAAATTCGACGCTAAACTAACGCCAACTAACGCCATATTTATACTATGGCGTTAGAGGCGAATAGCGCCAAAGTTCCCAGAATGTGCGTCATTTTTTAGCGTGAACCCCTTCCTTGCGTTAATGATATGCAAGGGAGGCGTTCCCGTCTAAAAAATGACTCCCAGGCCTTTACGTGGTATTTATACTCCCGGGCAAAAGAGACGCCCGGGAGTGGGCGTGGCTAAAAACGGCGCATTTGCGCCGCTTTTTAACGCCTGGGTCAGGCATGGCGTTAAGGGACAAGTGGGCTCAAAATGAGCCCAGAGTGCCCTCCCCTGCCCCCAGGGACCCCCCCTGCCACCCTTGCCCACCCCAGGAGGACACCCAAGGCTGGAGGGACCCACCCCAGGGACATTCAGGTAAGTTCAGGTAAGTTTTTTCTTTTTTTTTTTAAATATTTTTTTTGGGCATAGGGGGGCCTGATTTGTGCCCCCCTACATGCCACTATGCCCAATGACCATGCCCAGGGGACAGAAGTCCCCTGGGCATGGCCATTGGGCAAGGGGGCATGACTCCTATCTTTACAATGATAGGAGTCATGTTGATGGGGGATGGGCGTCGTTAAAAAATGGCGCAAGTCGGGTTAAGACGATTTTTTCGACGTAACCTGACTTGCCCCATTTTAAGACGCCCATACGCCATTTTCCCCCTACGCCGGCGCTGTCTGGTCTACGTGGTTTTTTCCCACGCAAACCAGGCAGCGCCGGTCTGATTGCGCCGTCTAACGCCATTCCATAAATACGGCGCCCGCATGGCGCTTCAGAATGGCGTTAGACGGCGCAAAACTTTTTGACGCTAAACTGCGTTAGCGCAGTTTAGCGTCAAAAAGTATAAATATGGGCCTAGATGACTTACAAGTTACTTAAGTGCAGTGAAAATGGCTGTGAAATAGTGTGTGCACTATTTCCTGCAGGCTGCAATGGCAGGCCTGTGGAATGGGTTTGTCTGAGCTCCTTATGGGTGGCAAAAGAAATGCTGCAGCCCGCAAGGAACTCCTGGAACCCCAATGCCCTGGGTACCTAGGTACCATATACTAGGGACTTATAAGGGGGGTCCAGTGTGCTAATTGTAATTGGTAAATGGAGTCACTAGCCTATAGTGACAAATTTAAAACCAGAGAGAGCATAAGCACTGAGGTTCTGGTTAGCAGAGCCTGTGACACAGGTAAGCACTATACAGACACACACAATAGGCCATACACTATGAGCACTGGGGTCCTGACAAGCAGGATCCCAATGAGACAGGCAAAAACATACCGACATACAGGTAAAAATGGTGGTAACATGCCAAGAAAGATGGTACTTTCTTACATAACCCTCCCAAACGAGGGACAATAATGCTAACCTTGCCCAGATGAGTCTTCATTGTCTAAGTGCAAATATCTGGAGAGTCCATCTCCATTGGAGTGGTTACTCCCAGGTATATGTTCACCTGTAAAGTCCATCCCCTGTAGGGAAATAGACCACCTCAACAATTTAGGGTTTTCACCTTTCATTTGTTTAAGCGACAATAAAGGTTTGTGGTCTGTTTGAACTATGAAGTGAGTCCCAAACAAGTAGGGTCTCAACTTCTTCAAGGCTCAGACCACAGCAAAAGCCTTCCTCTGTATGGCAGACCAACGCTTTTCTCTAGGGGTCAACCTCCTGCTGATAAAAGCAACAGGTTGATCCTGGCCCTCTGAGTTAAGTTGTGATAGTACAGTCCCTACCCCTAATTCAGAAGCATCTGTTTGGACAATGAATTTTATGGAGTAGTTTGGGCTCTTCAAAACAGGTGCAGAGCACATTGCCTGCTTGAGCTCCTCAAAAGCTTTCTGACAGCTAGCTGCCCACAATACCTTTTTAGGCATCTTTTTACTGGTGAAGTCATTAAGAGGGGCAGCAATGGAGCCATAGGGGGTCATTCCGACCCTTGTGGTCCATGACCGCCAGGGCCGGGGACCGCGGAAGCACCGCCAACAGGCTGGCGGTGCTTCCTGGGCCATTCTGACCGCGGCGGTAAAGCCGCGGTCAGAAAAGGACAACCGGCGGTTTCCCGCCAGTTTACCCCTGGCCCAGGGAATCCTCCATGGCGGCGCTGCTTGCAGCGCCGCCATGGGGATTCCGACCCCCTTCCCGCCATCAAACCGCCAGGAACAGGATGGCAGGAACGGGTGTCGTGGGGCCCCTGGGGGCCCCTGCACTGCCCATGCCACTGGCATGGGCAGTGCAGGGGCCCCCTAACAGGGCCCCATAAAGATTTTCAGTGTCTGCAAAGCAGTCACTGAAAATCGCGACGGGTGCCACTGCACCCGTCGCACCCCTACAACTCCGCCGGCTCCATTCGGAGCCGGCTTCATTGTTGAGGGGGGTTTCCCGCTGGGCCGGCGGGCGGCCTTTTGGCGGTTGCCCGCCGGCCCAGCGGGAAAGCCAGAATGGCCGCCGCGGTCTCTTGACCGCTGCCCGCCGCGGTTGGAATGACCGCCATACTACTTAATCCCTTTGGTGCAGGTCACGACCAGTGGCCGACACCAGGGAGGATTTTTTTTTTCAAAATACCCCTGGGAGACATGGAAGATCTTCCGTGTCTCCCCCGCCCCCCGCCCCTTTGTGACATCAGCGCACTGCGAGGTGCGCTGATGTCACTGTTTTGTTTTCCCCATCGGAGCATGAAGCGGCCTTGCGGGCGCTTCCTACTCCAATAGGGAAAACCACCCCAAATGGCTTTCCCAACGTTCGGGAAGACCTCATTTGAAAGGGGAGACTCTCCTCGGCAAACGGGCCACCCCCCACCCCCAGGGGCATATTTTTTAAATGAAGGTAGGTGTCCCCTAGGGAGGGGACGATTGCGCCAGATCACACCCCCCTAGGGCTGATTTTTTTTTAAACAAAATCAAATAAATTGACAGGGGGTCCGTGGGCAGGGCGACCCCCTGTGGGGGCACTCTTTTTTTTTTTTAGTTGTATGGTTTCCCTGGGGGCCCCCAAGGAAACCATACAACCACTAAAAAAAATATAGATCTATATATGTACTGTATATATATATATATTTATATACATAGATAGATAGAGAGATAGATAGATAGATCTACATAGATAGATATATCTATATAGATGTAGATCTATATATATAAATATATATATGTGTGTATATATATATATATATATATATATATATATATATATTTATACATATGTAGATCACTTTTGTCAATGTGTGTGTGGTTTCCCTGGGTGCTGCGATCGGCCCCCAAGAAAACCAGACCCACATATAAAGGTGATATATATATATTTATATATATATATATATATTTATATATATATTTGCCACCAGTTGTCTTGCAGTTGCAGCTTGCGTCTACAAAGAAATGCACATACTTCAACTGACTTGTTTCAACTGTAGCTTTTAGGAAGCAATAAAAAAGCCAAGTAAGTCTTGTGATTATGTTTCTGCTATAAAAGGATCAGACTTTTGTCTAGTGGCAGTTTTGGTGCCATAAAGAACCGCAGAAGGTTTATATGCCCACTGCAAAGAGCAAATCTGTATTTTATGTAAATAGCTGAGTACATTAGTAAAGTCAGCCATTACCTACGCTATAATACAAATGAAAAGTATGTGCAGGGGGCAGCTATGGAGAGATGAAGGGCACTTTTGCTGGGTGGTAGTGAGGGATTCCGAGGAGGAAGACATGGGAGCGGGAGCACCAATAATGATTGTTGGACTGGGGGCTAGAGGTGCTAAAGACTGTGGCGATTGGTATGTGACAAGGAGTCTCTTGAAAGAACGTGCTGATTGAGGGAAGAAGCACAAGTAAGATGACCTCTACCGTTGCACGTATCACACACACACCAGCAATTTTGTGACTGTCTACGTAGGCTAGTGTTTTAGAGCAACAGTTTAGCCAGTAGCAGAGATGGCATCTTGTTGGATGACTGCTGCTCATGCCCTCACTCGGGTTATAGAAGACAGCTTTGACATAGGATCAGAGACGAGGCAGCAGATACTGAGACAGCATCTGAGGGATAGGACAATGGCGCAGACTCTGGGAGTGATTTTTCAGTCGCAGGAGTCCCATTCGATAACTCCTCTTCCAGTAATTATGAGGGAGGTGATGAGGACAGTCCTGCTGTCCCTTCGCATGCACAGTCTGTGCAATAGGACAATAGCGGGTTAGCCCAACCAAGAAAGCTGGTGAATGCGGTGGCAAGCACAGAGAGAGAGTGCTCTCTTGGGAGCCACCCAATTTAGTTCAGCCCCAAATTCCACCGCCCAAATCGTATTGTGGAGACATCAAAATTATATATCACAAAACCAACTGGGTTTGTAAGGCAGGAACCAGTGTTTTTGGTCCTGGGCTCTGCGGCTATATAGGGAAACATAAAAAACCCAGACATTTCTGGAAACTAGACATCTGGGGGAGTCCACAGAGGTGTCGCTTGTGTGGATTCCCCAAAGTGTTCTTACCCAGAATACCCTGCCCAGCTGAATTGTTAAAGAAAAACTCTATTCTTTCTTGCATTTCTGTCACACAACCGACAGGAATGTGCTGGCATCCACAAAATTCCTACCACCCAGTGATTCCACACCTGTTCTGATAAAAACACTACCACACTTGGGTGCCTGTACCTAGTGCCTGCGTCAGGAATGGATCACCCCAGGGTCAACAGTTGCCTCCTGTAAGGACCAACATTGACCGTTGTGTGATCTATTCCTGTGGCGGACACTAGGCCTACCCACACAAGTGAGATACCATTTTTATCGGGAGACTTGGAGGAATGCTGGGTGGAAGGAAATTTGTGACTTCTCTCCGATTCCAAAACTTTCTATCACCGAAATGTGAGGAAAATGTGTTTTTGGGCCAAATATTGAGGTTTTCAAAGGATTCTGGGTAACAGAACCTGGTGAGAGCCCCACAAGTCACCCCATCTTGGATTCCCCTAGGTGTCCAGTTTTCAAAAATGCACAGGCTTGGTAGGTTTCCCTAGGTGCCGGCTGAGCTAGAGGCCAAAATCCACAGCCAGGCACTTTGCAAAAAACAGGTATGTTTTCTTTGGGAACATGTGATGTGTCCACGTTATGTTTTGGGGCATGTCCTGTCACGGGCGCTAGGCATACCCACACAAGTGAGGTACCATTTTTATTGGGAGACTTTGGGGAACGCTGGATGGAAGGAAATCTGTGGCTCCTCTCAGATTCCTGAGGTTTCTGTCACCAAAATGTGAGGGAAAAGTGTTTTTGGGCCATATTTTGAGGTTTGCAAAGGATCCTTGGTAACAGAACCTGGTGAGAACCCCACAAGTCACTCCATCTTTGATTCCCCTAGCTATCTAGTTTTAAAAAATGTGTAGATTTGGTAGGTTTCCCAAGGTGCCGGCTGAGCTAGAGGCCAAAATCCACATCTAGGCACTTTGCAAAAAACAGCCTTGTTTTCTTTGTGAGAATGTGATGTGTCCACGTTGTGTTTTGGGGCATTTCCTTTCACGGGCACTAGGCCTACCTACCCAAGTGAGGAACCATTTTTATCAAGAGACTTGGGGGAACGCTTGGTGGAAGGAAATTTGTGGCTCTTCTCAGATTCCATAACTTTCTGTCACCGAAATGTGAGGAAAAAGTGTTCTGTTGGCCAAATGCTGAGGTTTGCAAAGGATTCTGGGTAACAGAACTTGGAGAGAGACCGACAAGTCACTGCATCCTGGATTTCCCTAGGTGTCTAGTTTTAAAAAATGCGTAGGTTTCCCTAGGTGCTGGCTAAGCTAGAGACCAAAATCTACAGCTAGGCACTTTGCAAAAAACACGTCAGATTTCAATAGGAAAATGTTATGTGTTCATGTTGCGTTTCCTGTTGCGAGCATCAGGCCTACCCACGCAAGTGAGGTACCATTTTTATCGGGAGACTTGGGGGAACACAGAAGAGCAAAACAAGTGTTATTGCCCTTTGTCTTTCGCTACTTTTCTTCCTTCCAAATGTAAGACAATTTATAAAAAAGATGTCTACTTGAGAAATGCCCTGTAATTCACATGCTAGTATGGGCAATCCGCAATTCAGAGATGTGCAAATAACCACTGCTTCTCAATACCTTATCTTATGTCCATTTTGGAAATACAAAGGTTTTCTTGATACCTATTTTTCACTCTCTACATTTCAGTAAATGAATTGCTGTATACCCAGTATAAAATGAAAACCCATTGCAAGGTACAGCTCATTTATTGGCTCTGGTACCTAGGGATCTTGATGAACCTACAACCCCTATATATTCCTGCAATGAGAAGAGTCCAGCAGACGTAACAGTATATTGCTTTAAAAAATCTGAAATTGTAGGAAAAAGTTACGGAGTCAAACGTGGAGAAAAATGGCTGTTTTTTCAGCTCAAATTCAATATTTTTTTTATTTCAGCTGTTGTTTTCTGCAGGAAAACCTTGTAGGATCTACACAAATGACCCCTTGCTGAATTCAGAATTTGTCTACTTGTCAGAAATGTTTAGCTTTCCCGGATCCAGCATTGGTTTCACGCCCATTCCTGTCACTAACTAGACGGAGGCTGAAAGCACAAAAATAGTAAAAATGGGGTATGTCCCAGTAAAATACCAAAATTGTGTTGAAAAATGTGGTTTTCTGATTCAAGTCTGCCTGCTCCTGAAAGCTGGGAAGATGGTAACTTTAGCACCGCAAACCCTTTGTTGATGCCATTTTCAGGGAAAAAAACACAAGCCATCTTCGGCAGCCCTTTTTCTAATATTTTTGGAGAAAAAAATTGCTGTATTTTGGCTAATTTCTTGGTCTCCTCCAGGGGAACCCACAAACTCTGGGTACCTTTAGAATCCCTAGGATGTTGGAAAAAAGGACATAAACTTGGTGTGGATAGCTTATGTGGACAAAACGTTATGAAGGCCTAAGCGCAAACTACCCCAAATAGCCAAAAAATGGCTCAGCACGGGGGGGGCAGCAGCTAAGAGCTTAATGACCCTCCTGTAATACCCGGTGAGACCTAAGAAGGCTCTGACCTGGGTCTGTATAGTAGGGGAAGCCCAGTCCATTATGGTCTGAATCTTCCCCTGTAGTGGTTCAATCTGTTCTCCACCTACCAGGTGGTCCAGATAAACCACTTTCCCCTGCCCTATCTGGCAATTTGAAGCCTTGATAGTTAGGACTGCCTTTTGCAGGGCCTCCAAAACTTTCCAGAGGTGGATCAGGTGGTCATTCCAGGTGGAGGTAAATACAGCAATATAATTTAAGTATGCTGCACTGAAAGCTTCTAAACCTTGGAGGACTGTGTTCACCATTCTCTGAAAAGTGGCAGGTGCATTTTTCAAACCAAAGGGCATAACAGTGAATTGATAATGCTCCCCTATGGTTGAAAATGCAGTTTTTGGTTTAGCATCCTCTGACAATTTGATCTGCCAATAGCCTGCAGTCAAATCAAAGGTGCTTAGATACTTGGCAGATCCCAATGTATCTATTAGCTCATCTGCCCTGGGTATAGGGTGAGCATCAGTTTTGGTTACAGTATTGAGACCCCTATAGTCTACACAAAACCGCATTTCTCTCTTTCCATCTTTGCTATGCGGTTTGGGGACAAGCACTACTGGGCTAGACCAGGGGCTATCAGAAGCCTCAATAACTCCTAGATCCAACATTTTCTGAACTTCAGCTTTTATGCAGTCTCTGACATGGTCAGGCTGCCTGTAAATTTTACTTTTGACAGGTAAACTGTCTCCAGTGTAAACTGTATGTTCACATTAGGTAGTTGTACCAGGTATGAGAGAGAAGAGGTCAGAAAACTGGCCTAGGAAATTTTTGCAGTCTTCCTTCTGCTCAGCAGTAAGGCAGTCTGCAAGAGCCACTCCTTCCACTAAGCCATGAGCTTCAGTGTTGGAGAAGAGGTCAGGGAGAGGGTCACTCTCTTCCTCCTGCCCCCTCATCTGTGGCCATGAGCAGGGTTAAGTCAGCCCAGCCATTGTAAGGTTTCAGGCGACTGACATGAAGCACCCTAAGGGGGCTTCTGGCAGTGCCCAGGTCCACCAGGTAGGTAACCTCACCTTTCTTTTCCACAATGAGATGGGGTCCACTCCATCTGTCCCGGAGTGCTCTTTGTGCCACAGGCTCCAATACCCACACCTTCTGTCCTGGGTGGTACTCTGTTGGGACAGCCTTCTGGTCATGCCATTGCTTCTTAAGCTCTTGGCTTGACTGAAGGATTTTAGTGATCTTTTTCTTGTACTCAGCCATTCTAGATCTTTGACCAAGGACATAGTCCACAATGTCTTGCTTTGGAGCTTTTAAAGGTTGTTCCCAACCCTCCTTAACAAGAGCAAGGGGACCCCTAACAGGGTGACCAAATAGGAGTTCAAAGGGGCTGTAGCCCACTCCTTCTTGGGGTACCTCCCTGTAGGTGAAAAGGAGGCATGGCAAGATGGCATTCCATTTCCTTTTGAGTTTTTCACAGAGTCCCATGATCATTCCTTTAAGAGTTTTATTAAACCTCTCAACCAATCCATTTGTTTGTGGATGATAAGGGGCGGTGAACTTGTAGGAAACACCACACTCCTTCCACATTGCCTTGAGGTATGCAGACATGAAGTTACTACCTCTGTCTGATACAACTTCCTTATGGAAACCCACCTTTTTAGAATGTTAGAAAATTACTTCTAGGTATATACTATGTATGCTCTAAATATTAGAGTAAGCTCTTCTTGTGAAAAGCACCAGTAACAAAGTGGTAAAGCAATTGCAAGTGCTTATCCCACCGCTGCACCTCCAATGTAGGAGGCTGGCCTGGTTTGTAGTGGGTACCTTGGGTACTTACACCTCACACAAGGTCCAGTTATCCCTTATTGGTGAATACAGTAGTGTTCTAGCAGCTTAGGCTGATAGAGGTAGCTATAGCAGAGCAGCTTAGGCTGAACTAGGAGACATGCAAAGCTCCTGCAATACCACTTATAGTTACACAGTACTTATACACAAGTAAAGACAATACTCAGTGTTACCAAAAATAAAGGTAGTTTATTTGGGTGACACAGTACCAAAAATATCTTAGAGGCAAAACTCCTTCTGGAGGTAAGTATTATACACAATATATACACTACACACCATAATAAGGTAAGTAATTAGACATAGGATAGTGCAAACAATAGGAAATTCTATAGAATGCAATGGGAGAAAATAGGTTTGGGGGCAACACAAACCATATACTAAGAAAGCGGAATGTGAATCACGAATTCCACCTTAGAAAAGTGTAGTGTGTGCAGAATCGCTGGGAGAGTAAGAATACAGTAAAGGTAAGTAAATTACCCAACCCCAGAACCCAGAAAAGCAGTAGTAAAGTACTGTAAATTTCATTAGGACTCACTACAAGCTGTGATTAGAGTTATTGCAAGAACCAAACAAGACTACAAACAACAAATGGTGGATTCCTGGACCTGAAGACCTGCAAAGGAAGGAGACCAAGACCAGAAGTTGAAAGAAGTTCCAGGAAGGACAGGAGCCCCTGCCAACCCACAAGAGTGTGCAAAAGAAGTGTCCCCGTTTGGACGAAGACTGTAGAAATGGACCCTAGGAAGATGTCAGCGGTTTCCTGCATGAGGCACTGGATGTCCCACGGAGAGAAGTTGGATGCAGGCGAGTTTTGGCATTGGATTCCTCCAACAAGCCTTGGTTGCGGCAAAGTCGCATTTTGCGTCAAGTAGGGGCTATCTGAAACCAAGAGGAACCTGGGGGCCTCAACTCTGTGTTAGGAGAAAGAGGGGTCTCTCAGCAATTCAGAGAGCCCTCTGAGCACCAGATAGCACTAACAGGAGTCCCAGGAAACGGGGACAAAGGAGGAGCAAAATGCAGTTGGTGCAGCACTACAAAGGAAGGTCCCACGCCGCCGGAGAACAACTCAGCGAGCTGAGCGTCACAGGATGGAGTGCTGGGGATCTGGGCCAGGCTGAGCATGAAGGAATTTTGCAAATAGTGCACAGAGGCCTCAGGAGTTGAAGAAGACGCGTGCACAAGGGTACTGTCGCAAACTGGGAAGGCAAGGCCTTACCTCCTCTAAATTGGGACAGCAGGACCTCAGGACAGTCTGTGTCAATGGGGTCCACCCTCTGTGTTCCAAGGAGCACGCTCATCGCCAGGAGAGGAGTCCAAGAGAGAACCGGTCGTCGACTTAGAAGGCACCTGCTTCAGCAGGGGAGTGACTCTATCACTCCACAGGAGATTTCTTTGGTCCTTCTGGTGCAGGGTGAAGACAGGGAGTCCTCAGAGCGTGCACACCATGGAAACTGTTGCAGTTGCTGTCTGGAGCAGAAGTTGCAGAGGAAAATTATCCCTTCTGGATACTTTGTTGCTGTTATAGCACTTCCTGGAGCAGTCTGCGGTTGACCGAGGTCAGAGGATGAAGTAGTAGTTTCAGAGGATTCCTGCTGAAAACTTGCAAGTAGAATCTGAAGAGAACCCACAGGAGAGACCCTAAATAGCCCTGAGAGGGGGATTGGATACCTTATCAGGTATGGATCAGGAGGGCTCTCTGACGTCACCTGCTGGCACTGGCAACTCAGAGGCCTCCAGAGTGTCCCCACACTTTGCAAAGCAAGATGGCTGAAGTCTGGGACACACTGGAGGAGCTTTGGGCACCACCCCTAGGGTAGTGATGGACAGGGGAGTGTTCACTCCCCTTCCCTTTGTCCAGTTTCATGCCAGAGCAGGGGAAAGTTTCAACACTCCGTCCATCATTTTATTTTGTTTTGTGATGTTGCTTTGTGCGACCTAAGTGGCAGGAGTATGCCCAGACGTGGGTCCCTTGCTCGCTGCGCCACTGGATTCAAGCTAGCCTTGCTGATGAAGAGTGATACCCAGAAACCGGTCCCAGGATGCTTGTTTCCTGTCCAGGGAGGACCTGGTCTAGCAGTTCGGGCTGGGCTGTTCCCATGGGGAACAGGGTCAAGACTGATTTGCATATGGCTGGGGTGACGTGGCGAGCAAAATAACAATGGATTAAACCCAGATCTGTGACTGGGGGTGAGTGTATGAAAAGTTTCAACACTCTGTCCATCATTTTATTTTGTTTTGTGATGTTGCCTTGAGGGGCACAGAGTCCCCGAGGCTTGAGAAGGCCGAGGGAGGGGGGCTGCAAGTTCTCTTCCCTTTCTAAAAGAAATATGGCCCTGAGGGTTGGGGTCTCCAGGGCCAATTAAGGCTTGGGGAGGGGGCCATGCTACACCCTCCGCTTCATAAGTGCATTGGGCCCTGAGGAATGGGATCCCTGGGGCCAAAATATGCTCGGGAGGGGTGCTGTCTGACCCCCTCCCCTTTTAAAAAAGATCATCTCCGGTGGATCGAGTCCCTGGAGGCAAAATAGACCTGGGGAGGGGGCCAATTTTCTCCCCTTTTAACAACATAGTCAGCCCCGGGGCTTGAGAAGGCTCAGGAGGGAGCTGCATGGCCTCCCTTTCCTTTATAAAAACAAAAGGCTCCAGGGGATGGGGTTCCTGGGCCGGAAAAAGTTCGCAGAGAGGCCGGATCGCCCCCTCCCCTTTAAATAAGCACAAAGTCCCAGGGGATAGGGTCCCCAGGGCCCGAGAAGGCTGGGAGAGAGAGGCCACACAAACCCCTTCCTCTTTTAAAATACATATGAACCTGTGGGATGGGCTCTCTGGGATCTAAAAAGGCTTGGGGAGGGGGCGGTGCTGCTTTCTTCCACTTCCTAATTCTACTTGGCCCCGGGGAATGGGGTCCCTGCGTCATATTAAGGCTCCGGGAGGCCCCTCCCTTTTTTATGACATTTGGCCCAGGGGAATGGAGTCCTTAGGACCTGAGAAGGCTCCCATTTTTAAAATATATTTGGTCCCGGGCCTATTAAAGCTCAGGAAGAAGGCCACACTGCTGCCTCCCCTTTAATTGGAACTAGCCCTGTGGGATGTGGGACAATTAAGGGTTGAGGAGGGGCTGCTCACCCTCTCCCGTTAATATATATATAATTTGAGATGTCATCAATGATGTCATAAATTATGTCATAGAACATGTCATGAGTGATGTAACCTGAGATGTCATAAGAAGTGCATGGTGGGGGCACCCAGCAGTCATCCCTGGGAGGCTCAGCTTATCCTCCAGAAAAGATGGAGTGAAAGATGAATTCCAGATTGGTGCACATGTTGAATAGTAATCAATATTCTCCTCACCCAAATCCATATTTCTATAAAAGCCAGGAGCATTTTCAAAGTACCTTTTTAAAATTTTGACTCTCCATGATTAGATAGAAACCCTACTTGCCCCAAGGCTTCAAACACATGGGATCAGAGGCTCTATCTGAATGAGTCGTAAGAATTAGTGAGCAAAGCTCTAATATCCTTGAATTGAAAGGCGCAATAGTACAGCTGGACATACACACGTGCAAAGCCTTCATTAGCTAGCCTTCTTATTATTTTTTTCCACATCAGGCTCAGGAATTTCAAGGCCCAGATAGATACGACTTCCTTTCCCTGTATCATAGCAATAAGCTTCTTAGGGAAAGGGAGTGGAATGCTGTTAAAAAGGAAAGTCAGTTTAGGCAATATAGTAACTTTTTATTAGATTTACTTGCCCATATATGGTCGAAGGGAGGTTTGTTCATTTACTCAACAAGGTTTGTACCTCTTTCATCTCACAGTACAGATTGACTTTTGGGATCTCTTCTATCTTCTGTGCTACCTCAATCTCCAGATTGAATTTTGCACCCATTTTTAATTGTTTTCAGATTATACACTATTTGTTAATTATAAAAGAGGGCAAACTGAACTGTTTGATGTAGCGTTTTGGTGCCCACCTGATACTTGTACATAGGACACTGTGGTATCCTTCATCAGGGTATGTACCAATCCTCCACTCACTGTATTCTTGGTATCTCCCCTTATCTATTATCCTATAAGAATATGCTAGAAGATTTACATCTTGACACATGATTGTTCTATGTTGAACCTCAGACCTGAGCAGAGATTCTGAAGTGCCAGTGGTTAATCCAGTTGTGGCTGGGGTGTATATAATAAAGACTGTGGGGGTTATTACAACTTTGGAGGAGGTGTTAATCCATCCCAAAAGTGACGGTAAAGTGACGGATATACCACCAGCCGTTTTACGAGTTCCATAGGATATAATGGACTCGTAATACGGCTGGTGGTATATCCGTCACTTTGCCATCACTTTTGGGATGGATTAACACCACCTCCAAAGTTGTAATAACCCCCTGTGTCTTCTGCACTATGCCTCCTCTCATCATTTTGGATCAATAAGCTACTCTTACACTGGCAACGAAGATGGGGTCAGGCTGTCATTGATAGAAGTACACCTTAGGATGCTGAGAAGTAGGACCCGCAAGGAGTGACATGACTGCCGAAAAGTAAGCATGCCTGGAAGTACCTGACATCCAATGGTAACTTCGCTGAGAGCTCTCCCAGACAAGAGACAAGCGCTCAAGGGGTGACTCGTAAGTACATGTGAAGAGTGGGAATATCTAAGATCACATCATACTCAAGAGAGTGAGACTGGTCCTGCCCCATTGCATACAACTGTTATAAACTCACACAACATACCTGTAAAGTGGGTACCATTGACATCATGTTGTGATTATTTTAACATTCTTGTAGTGACCCGGTGTGCATAGAAGCAGTCCTGTGGGCATTGCTGCTTATTGGCATCTGTGTGTTTCAAGGAAGCTTTGGGGATACACTACGCCGGCTGCCGGGATGCACAAAGGAAATTAGTGCTCTGAAAACCTCCATTAAGGAATGCTATAGCCATGCTAACTGAACTCTAGGGAAGTGACCTCGACCCACAATATTTTTGCTACCATTATTCTCGCCAAAGAAGTATACGCCCTCCAATGAGCCACGCTATATTGTGCACTAGGGGAGATGCAATACAGCCCACTTCTTGTGGCAGTTCTTGTGTCTCTGAATGCAGCAGCAGAGTGTCTGTTAAGCTAACATGATCCCTGCTCTTTTCCCTACTCTCTGAGTCATTGCTGAAGTGAGGGAATTAGTGTGACTTGGGAAGCGGCATCACTGCTGTGGTGGTGCATTTTTTTATGGTCTTAATTACTTCCTGTTTGTTTGGTGACTCCCCTCAGAAACTGTGAGCGGCATAGTTATCACTTCGCCTGACGACTGTGTGAAAGGAATACAGCTTACCTGTAAGATCTTATTAGGGATTTGCCTTTGGTGAAGAAAGTATTGGAAAGGCATTGGGGCAATCACCTACTAGAGAAATCTTCTACTGGATCTTTCCTGACAGGAACTGCCCATATAGCACAGAGACGCTAGCATAACTTTCATGTATCGAATTGTACACATCACCATCTATGGTCATGAGCATTGTTTCTTCACTAGAGTGTATTTTAGAATTGTCCTGTTTATGCTGTTGTCATTGTATCTACAGAAGTTCAACAAAATGTTTAATTTTCACACATTAAGTGCAATCTGCCTATACTTAACCTCCAATGTTTTGCATGTGAATAGGATTTATAGTATGTGCTGATCTTCCACAAAAAAAAAACAAGAAAAATGATAGGGTTCATCATGCAGAACGTAACACCTCCACCATTCTTTTTGTCATCCTCTGGTGAACAACCACTTAAATGGAACAAACAGAAAAAAGTATTTCACAATTATTCAGCAGTATATGACCCTAATCTAGGCCTGAAAAAGAAAGTAGCTTTGTCACAGCATTACCTATGGGCGGAAGGTCAAACAATTCTAGAGCACCTATCAGCCCTCAGCATAGATGAAGCCAGGGGGTTAAATGAGTTTGACATAAGCTTAAAGAAGTTAGCTATTAATTTCCTGCCAAAGGTTAGAAATATAATTGAACGTTACTATTTTGCAGAATGTACTTGGCTGGAAGATGATCCTCACTTGGGTGATGTTTTGATTGTGGCTGAGCAAGTAGAACACATGATTGTTTATGTGCAAGAAATTAAACAAGATACAGATCACAAAGGTGAATATAGTGAGGAAAGAGACAAGTGATACACCGGTGGTAAAGAGGACAACATCTGTGGCGAAAGACAATAAAAGTGTCAGTACATTCAAAGGCAATTGCTATAGATGTGGTATAGTCAGACACATGGCAAACAGTAAAGAATGTCCTACCTTAAAAGAAATGTAGAACAAGTGTGGGAGGAAAGGACATGTTATGATTTGCTGTAGAAGTAATATGACCTTCCAAGGGTGGGGTGTCTCAAGTGTGTGAGGCTATTGTGATGCAATGTCTAATGGAGGGTCTGACAATTCCAACGGTGTTGTAAAAATTGAAGAACATGATGTAGCAGTCATATTTGATTCTTGCTCGAGGTTGGCCATCATCTCAGAACATGTCTTTGATCAAATGTTTAAAGAGAAAAAGAGGCTACAGAATATTGACATATTTCCAGGGGTTATGGTGATCAACCCATAAAGATGAAAGGATATTTCTTGGGGAGTATTGAGTGCAAGGACAGATATACTGTGGGCAAAATGTATGTTTCACACAAAGGCGATGACATTTTCGGATGGCTGGCATACAAATATCTGGGAATTTAGCTCAATCCCAAAACAGTTCCACATATCTTAATATAAAACAACTCCAACACAGAAGAAAAGGTATCACATCTTGAAAAGGGGTTCCCAGAGGTATTCATTGAACAACTAGGGTGTTTTAAACTTTATGTCCACAAAATGAATGTAAAAAGAGGATGCATTACCGATATCACTAAAAAAAGGAATTTACCTATACATATGCAGGGAGCAGTGAGAGAAGAATTAGGATTGTGCAGTGTTGGTGTAATTGAACCAGTAGAGGCCACAGAATGACTTGCACCAATTGAGGTTGCAAGAAAAACAGATGGTATGATACGGCTGTGTGTGGACCCAAGACCTCCTAATAAGGATGTACTCGTGGACAATTATCCATTGCCTAACATCACAGAAATGATGACAAAAGTGGGAGGAGCCACAGTCTTCTCAAAATTAGATCTCATATCAGCCTAGTATCAGGTTCACTTATACCATGAGTCCAAGGAACTCACCGCCGTTATCACACCCATGGGGGCATATACGTTTAAGTGCATGCAGTTTGGACTATTATCTGTGGTGGCAGTTTTTCAAAGGGGTCATGTCAAGTATGCTCCAAGGGATCTCCGGTGTATGTCGATACCAGTAGAACGTGCTGGTTTTTGGTTAATCTCAGGAACAGCATGATGACCGAATCAGGGATGTTTTACAGAGGTTTTGAGATCAGGGCCTCACTGTGAAGAAGTAAAAATGTAAAATAAGATGCCCTCAGATACATTGCTTAGGCCACATGATTACTATTCAAGGTAAACAATCCAAAACAGAACTGGTAAGTACCATAATGGAACTTGTTGCATCCAAAAACAAGGATCAACTTAATAATTTCCAGGAATGATAGAGTTCTACAGTAAATTCATCAATAATTTTGCCAGTAGAACATACCATATGCGATCCCTGTTAAAGAGTAGAGTGAATTCCGGGTTCAATGAACAATGCCAAGCAGAATCTGAAAATGTACAAACTGCTTTATCCATAGCATATAATTTAGAAGTGTTTGTCCTAGGAAGAAAGACAATAGAAGTGACTGATAATAGCTCAACAGGTCTAGAGGCAGTGCTTTTGCAGGAGTGTGAGATAGGAGAAGAAACCAATGCCTTCGCCGCTAGGGCATTGAAACAAGCTGAAATAAATGATTCAGTAATTGAAAAGGAGGCATTGGCAACATGAGTGACTCGCAGGGCTTTGTTGGGGCGGGGGCGCGATGAGGGAGAGGGGGGCATGAGGCAAATGAATAACATTTTTTTTTAAATCACTTACCTACTCCACTCCGGCGCCACTCCTCTCCCGTCGCTGCAGGCAGGCACAGGCTCCCAGTCTGCCTTGCGGCCAATCCTGAGGATGCTCAGAACAGTGCCAGGATTGGCTGGGAAAGCCCAGCCAGGACGCTCCCAGGCAGACTGGGAGCCTGTGCAGGCTCTCTCCAGCCCGGCAACTGTGTTGCAGGCTGGAGAGAGCCTACTGCGCATGTATGCTTCTCCTGCCCAAAGCCGCGCCGGCCAAACATACTTGCTAAGCGAGGGGAGTGCACTCCCCTCATCTTGTCATCCCCAATGCCCCACCCATTTAACAAATGAAAAGATAACACAGTTTACTATCTTTTTGTTTGTTAAAGATGATTTGCAGCGGGTGCTGCTGACGGGGGCGGCGCTTCACGGAGGAGTTGCACTTGATTGACAGAGTACTGGGTGCTCAATAAATTCAGAAATTTTATCTGGGGAACAACATTTTAAATAAGAACAGATCATAAACCACTTTAAAAAGTTCTTACTAAACAAGGGTTAGATTCTATATTAACCAGGATCAGACGGTGTGTGATTCACTTTTGAAGTAGAATACATTCCTGAGGTGAGAAATTTTGCAGAAGACTGCCTCTCTTGCCTAGTCAGTGACATGAAGGTGGCAAAGGACAGTGAAGGTATCAAAGGGGAGGATTTTGAGTTACACAGGCAAGATGTCTATGTGGCGATCTAAGGGATTAGTGAAGAAGATCTGTAAAAAAAGGAGTTAGAGTCTGACTCACTTTTAAGTGTAGTGTGTGAGAAATTTGCTAAAGGCTGGTGGGACAAGAAAAACATGATGAACACTTTAAACCCTTCTGGATGGTCCAGGGAGAATTATCTGCGATTTATGGTTGCCTCTTTAGAGGTACAGAATTAGTTCCTCCTAATCCAATAAGAAACAAACTTGTTGATTTAGCACATGAAGGCCATCTCGGTATCACCAAGGCAAAACAGAGGTTACAACTAGACTTTTGGTGGCCAAGCATTGACTTGTTTACATAGAGAAAAGTCACAGACTGCTTACCCTGCTCAGTGAATGATAACGTTTTGAACTTACATACCCTACCTCTACATTCTAGACCTCTCCCAAAGGGTCCGTGGATGGATATAGCTCTTGACATAATTGGTCCATTGACTGGTGAAATATGCTCACCTTAAATCCTAGTATTAATTGACCTTTACTCAATGTGGCCAGAGATAAAATGTTTTTCTGAAATTAACACAAAAACAGACATAAGTTTTTTAGTAGAAATCTTTTTGAGAGAGGGTCTCCCTTACACAATTCTGACAGATACTGGTGTCCAATAATACTCTTAAGAGATGAAGGATTTTTTACAGTGCAATGTTATAAAACACAAATTATGTGCCTTTCTACGGGATGGTAGAAAGTTTTAACAAAACTGTCAAGGAGGGTATTCAAAGTTAATGGGTTATGCTGGAAAAAGGAGATAATGAAATGTTTGGAAGCCTATCATTTCACACCTTATCAAACCACAAATGAGACCTCATTTAAACTGCCAAAAGGAAGAAAGCACAATTCCAGATTGGTGCCAGGATTAATTCAGTGGCATAAAGGGTGGGTGAGCATCTCAGAAAAACCATAGTAGAGGGAAAGGGAACTTAGAGCACAGGTGACTTGCAAGGAGAGGTATGACAAAATACATGGACCCAAGGTTATGGTTTTCACAATAGGTTATTTAGTTAAGATCAAACTCCAACTAGGAACATGAATTAGTCCAAGTTTACTGAGCCATTGAAAACCATAAAACTCTTAAAAATGCTGTGAAAACACAAGATGGGAGGGTTTTGAATCTTGGGAGAGTGGGGAAATATGCTTGGTCTGATAAAGGCTCTGACAGACAGCAAATTACAAAGTATGTATTCCAAAGAGTGAAAGTGCTCCTACCACGCTCAATGGCGGGAACATCAGTGTTCCCATCAGGTCAGGAGGACGAAGCCATGCTCACCCAGTTTCCAGAAAGATTGTGGTCCAGGCAACCTAAAGTTATATATCTGCTTTGTAATTGACTTGTCATACACATTTCATGTTTGAAAGTGTTTTTTACTGTGCATTTTCTTCCAATTCAGTTATGTCAAGACATAACTTTCAATTTATTTATTGATGCTTTACCAGCTATGTTTCCTTAAATTTTTCTGATAAATTTTCTTCCCTCACATATAGAGTCCTTACTGTTGTGTTGTGGAAAAGTTACCTTATTATAAGGAGGGGAGATGTGCAGTACCCTTCATCTTGTTATGTATCTAACCTCCTCTCACTCTATTCCTGGTATCTCTCCCAAGTTATTGTCCTATAAGAATATATTGTAAAATAAGAATGTTGACACCTGAGTATTCTATGTTGAGCTTCAGACCTGAGAAGAGATTCTGAAGCAGTAGCGGTTGATCCATTTGTTGCTGAGGTGTATATAATAAAGCCTGTGTCTTCTGCTCTATGCTTCCTCTCATTATTGACCATCTGAACATACCAAATTTAGGGGAATGGGTTGAGCATTTAGGGGCATATTTATACTCCGTTTGCGACGAATTTGCGTCGTTTTTTTTCGACGCAAATTCGGCGCAAAACTAACGCCATATTTATACTTTGGCGTTAGACGCGTCTAGCGCCAAAGTATGAGGAATGAGCGTCATTTTTTGGCGTGAACGCCTTCCTTGCGTTAATGAGATGCAAGGTAGGCGTTCCCGTCTAAAAAAATGACTGCGACGCAAATGCGTCGTATTTATACTCCCGGGCAAAAATCACGCCCGGGAGTGGGCGGGGCAAAAAACCCCGCATTTGCGCCTCTTTTTAACGCCTGGGTCAGGGCAGGCGTTAAGGGACCTGTGGGCTCAAAATGAGCCCACAGCTGCCCTCCCATGCCCCCAGGGACCCCCCCTGCCACCCTTGCCCACCCCAGGAGGACACCCAAGGATGGAGGGACCCATCCCAGGGACATTCAGGTAAGTTCAGGTAAGTATAATTTTTTTTTTTTTAATATTTTTTTTTGGCATAGGGGGGCCTGATTTGTGCCCCCCTACATGCCACAATGACCAATGACCATGCCCAGGGGACATAAGTCCCCTGGGCATGGCCATTGGGCAAGGGGGCATGACTCCTGTCTTTACTAAGACAGGAGTCATGTAAATGGCGTCTGGGCGTCGTTAAAAATGGCACAAATCGGGTGGAGGCGATTTTTTTGCCTCAACCTGACTTGCCCCATTTTAAGACGCCCTAACGCCATTTTCCCCAACGCCGGCGCTGCCTGGTGTACGTGGTTTTTTTCCACGCACACCAGGCAGCGCCGGTCTGCTAGCGCCGGCTAACGCCATTCAATAAATACGGCGCCCGCATGGCGCTTCAGAATGGCGTTAGCCGGCGCTAAACTTTTTGACGCTAAACTGCGTTAGCGCAGTTTAGCGTCAAAAAGTATAAATACGGGCCTTAGTTGCATAATCTATTAAAGATGAGTGGTTGGATTTGCTGAATCTATCAGTATGTTTCAGTCAGCTGAATACAAAAGTTTTCCATATATCAACTATATTAAATCCCAAAGAGATTACAGAAAATCACAACTGAGAAATCTCTGGATCACTTGTCACTAGATCTATTATAGCTCAGAAGTGAAAGAATACTGTCATATCCATTGGCATAATGGTTGTATAAAATAAAGAAAATCATGAGTATGGAAGACATGTATTTTCTTTGTAAAGGTCAATCCTTCAGATACAGAAGGACTTGGGAAAAGTTTGAGACTTGGATTAAAAATGGCCTGAATGAATTAGCTTTTTTTCATGGGATGAAAACACTGTCTTACAAAGAATAGAGCTTTCAGTTGAATCATAATTAATGTTGCAGAGCTATATATTTTTTATTCATATGGAACAAGTGTCACAAAACGATTATGGAATATACTGTATTTCCAGGGTCCAGATTGCTGATTATGTAGATGTATCTGAACATGAAGGAACTACATAGGAATTCCATTGCTCCTTTGAGTCTAACTCACTACCAGCATCTCTGTCGTACTCATTGTCTCATGCTCCATCAGCAGGGTTTCCAGAGAATTTGTCTTAGCCTTGGTAACCCTTCATCCTTGTATGAGTATCAGTGATCATTTCTTAGGTCATTTATGGTACATATATGCAGAGCTATTTTTAGTATTCATAGAATATCCAATTAGTGCCACTCTGTGTCTGTATCACTGCTCCATGGCAATAGTCTATTAACAGTATGTCTTACTCTCCATGTGGCCTTGTATTTATGAAATTCATGAAAGTCATATTCCCCAATCTCCTCAAAGCTAATTACCATTCACATGGGCAATAGCCAATCTAGGCTCTTTTCAACCACATCCCATTCTTGGCCTTCTCTGCTAATGAGTCTATGTCCTCTTTATCAAACGTCAAAATTATATAGTTCGCATTGCATAGGCAAAGTATGAGGTGACAATGCCTTGTAAGTTCAAAGAGCTGTCAATTGGAAGAGTAACTTTTCATGTTTGTGGGTCACAATGCTCATTTGCAAATCAATTATGCCACAAACCTCTTTTGAAATGTCCTATTCCTAATATTTTCAGGATAAAACTTTAATTTTAATTGCACATTTTATACATTTACTTTGAAGCCAGTTCTACTGTTGCTTTTTGCCAGATTCTGTTGGGAACAGCATTCCTCAAATAAACATGGAACTACATGCAAAGGCATTATAATTTTTATTGAAAATTCTATCAATGTTCTAAGAACTTTGGAAATATTTGAAACATTGTGGGGGAAGTATCACATTTATATGTCTTATTGTGTACATTTATTGTATATGCTGAGTGTAGCACCTCTCTGACCAATTACTCAGTTTACAGAGAGAATAGTTTTAAATTTAAGGAAATTACAGCATATGTTAAAAATATATCAAACTGTTGTGTATATCTTTTGGACTACAATACTTTAAAAAATCTTTACCTGTTAAGATAAATCACATGATCATCATACAAACAGGGGGATTCTTTATTACCCTGTTAATACATGACTCAGAAGCATCTTTCCACCTTGAGAGTTTCAATAATAAGTGAGTTGAATGAATGAATTATTAACATTAGTGGTCAACTGTGTCCATTGCGTAGTTGTCTGAACCAGCGAGGGTGCCACTACGAAGACAATTCTTATGCTGTATTTTAAAATTATTAACATCAATACTCAACTTGTGTCCATTGCGTAGTTGTCAGAACCAGATACAGGGGCTACTAGCGAGACAATTCTTCCATTTCTCACCCACATTGGAATGGACATGACATTATTGCAACTGCAAGAGTGTGTTTGGCATTGCGAGAAGGCACTAGTCTGGTATACCTTTAATGGTAGTGTAGCAGGCTTTGGCGGTACAAAAAAGGCTGAGACTGAGTAATTCGGTGAGTAAACCAATATTTTACTTTCCTTTCCAATTGGAAATACAGTCCAGTATACGTTCTATGTTTTCTTGGGGTAGTGTTCCAGTTCCCCATTAATTGTTGTGCCTTCTTGCTTCCTTTCTTTCTTCTAGGTCGGCGACTGCTGAGTTCTGGAGGCTCCAACACGGGTTACCGGAAAAGAAAACAGGAAAAACGCGAAGGTGAGTGGGGGCTGGTTCTGGGGTTTATCCTAGGGGAATTGAAGGGGAAGGGTCTCCAAGAGGGAGAGAGAGTGAGGGTATCCCACGGTGAATGTGAATAAAACACAATACTTTCTATTTGTGCCTATAATAGATCTTAGTGCTCCCAGTTAGAGGGGAAGAACTACTTTTCCTAGTGGGTGTGTGCAGCACCCCCTTTTCCCTCTCCCACCTCCCCTGTTCCCTTCCCCGGTGCCCCTTTAGTTATAGTCTCCCTCGTCCCCAGGAGGGACCGTACCTTAGAAAGCCACAACCCTCCTGGGTCGTGGCGGGATCCTCGGCTGCTCTGTTCCGGTATCTCACTGGAATGGGTGTCGGTCTCCTGTCCTCCTGAGAAGAGTCGTCTCTCGTCCTGTTCATCCGGGTTCCGTTCTCCGTCCTCTTTTTCTCACTCCGTGGCGTCCTCAGCTTTCGCCTATGAGTCTGTCCTTTTTTCACTGCCCTGCCACCAGAAATCCATATCCGACGCGTCCAGTAGCGTTCCCATGTTACCATGGGAACGCGGAAATGACGTGACGGGGTTGGTTGGAAGGTTCCTGTGTATCGAAGGAGGAGACGCGGTCTTGGAGACCCGTCGACAGGTAGACTTTACAATATTTTCAAATCTGCTGATGTGCGTTTGTTATTGTGTAAACTATTCTAATAAGAGTCAGCAGATGTATTCACCTGATGGGATCAGTTTGGCGTGAGATACAAGTGGACCTTACTACGTTTTCAGTTATTGTGTTGTGCTTTGGAAAAGTGTGTGTCTGGAAACGATGCACTGGAGACTCATAGCATCAGTGAACTGGTCATGTTTCTCACCCACTCAGGCCACGGTGCCTGTGGCTTAACAGTACCAATTTCAGGCTGGTTATTCCCTGACAGGAGGGCCAGAAAGAGTTTGAGGTTGAAGATACAGAAAGGAAAATAATTGGAGTGACTGTCCTGTCAGAGTCCTGACTAAAGACTAGGGGCCAGATACAAAGGAAAATGATGGTGCACTGCGCTGCGCCAAATTTGGCAGCATTGTGCACCATCATTTTCAAAACACAGGGATGTGCTGTATTTACTAGAAAAGTTTTTGGCTGACTGAACACTGTGAGAACAAGCATAATGTTGGAAAAAACTTGGAAGCCTAAAACAGAATACCAAGTGGAGAACTAATTTTGAAATGAAGTAGAGGGTGCTAGCGCAGGTGTTCTAATAAAAATTGTTAATGAGTGTATTTTAAATAATTAGTTTATGTAGAAAATGAAATAACATAGAAAAATAATTGACGCATTTGAAAATGTGACCTCAAAGAATGGGCACCACTGTTAACGAAGTGTACTAATTAATGATTAATAAGGATGAAATGTTGAAAAAAGTATTTGATTATTGCAGTAATATGTCATATTTAGAGTTAAGAAGTATGTTTTAGCTTTATTAATTGTAGGCCCTAACTTAGCGAGTGTCTTGGCCTATTTTGCCAGGCCTCATGTAAAAGCTGTATTTCTTAGCGTTTAATAAAAATGCTGACAAGCAAATTATACTATGAAATGTCTATTGTATTGTTTAAATGTGCTTAACGGAAGCTTTTCATGAGAACCGATTGCTAGGAAATGAACATTTTATGTGAAATGTGTGTGAGACTGACTTTCCCAGGACAAGAACAATGAAGATACTGACTACAGTGGAAGCTGCAACAATATTGTTATCTGATAAGCCGGATGATGAGAACATCGTAAGGCGAACCAATCAACAGTATGTGAACGGAGAAATATTATAATTAATAGATTTGGTATAGTAATATTATTGGACAAAGTGGGAACATATGATTAACCGACCGATAGGGAATTAGGGGATAGTTTAGGTGACTTTGAAATAACAACACCATAGAGGGAAGAGAGGAGGCAGACTTTAGGAGAGGGAGAGATTTTGTTAGAAGGAAGATAGTTATTCCGACATCCTGAAATATTTTTCTGACTGGGACCTGATGCCTTGCTGTTCAACTGATGTCCTGAAGATGAAGACTGATTCTGCTTGCTGACCCGTACCTAGGATAGGTATAAATTGAAATGTGATTATTATGCATATTTGCTTTTTCTTTCAAGATGTTTTGATAGAGTCATAGTTAGATGTTTTTCCAAATTGATGTTACTAAATTGTTTTGCATGAAGCCCAACATGCTGATGCCAATCTGATGTTAGTTGAGAATTCTGACTTATGAGGGAAAAAAATAATGCTTGATGGATTTCTCTGCTTAACTACATGTATTACATCTCGTTAATGCAGCTGACTCTGCTATTGAGTTGGACTGTAACTTTAGAATGTGTTGTAGTTCAAGCTTTGATTAGATTGTGTTTCTTCCGCCGCTTTGGACAACCAGTGCTGTTTCTGTATGTGTTTTATCTGATATTAGATTAACCTACATGACCTTAGCATTCTTAATATAGGGAAATAAACATTCTAAACATCCTGTGTTTATCTGTTCCACTGGGAAGCTAGTGATCAAACCAGTTAGCTCACTGGATAATGAAATACAGGACAGTGTAATGCAAATCTCTGAACTACTGATAGGAAAGAAAACAGGCTTACTTCAGTTTGGTCAGAACTTAATAACATTTGTGGGTTGATGTTCTTGGTATTGACTCTAATGTTCAAGCCTGATGCTGGGGCCTTCTTCTGCAGTAGGTGCTAAGTTTAAGGCTAATGCTCTTTCAAGAAGAAAAGGTATCACCTTTTTATAGTACCTGAACTCCTGTTTTTGCCTTTGACTTGTCTGTTTTCCCGGTAGGGCCACTGTTTCTTGTTTTTCTCAACTGTTTCATGGTTCAAGTAGTGCACTGACTTCAGTTTTGTTTTTGAGTCCATATCAGGTGAAGTAATCTGACATTTGCTCCAATATGCATTCCGGTAAGTCTGTGACTACTGGGGTGGGGATGGGGTCACAGCAAAAGCTTTGTTGCCTGTTTAAATTCTTAAAGCCAAGTAATAAGTTTGACATTGTGTAGACTTTAAATACAGCCACATCCAAAATGGCTGCTGTTTTCGCCTGACACATTAGAACTCTTGCAAGAATTATCCAGAAGACATCAGCGAGGGGTCGGTCACAGGAAAGTAGTGGTTGATTCCACATAGTTCAGAAGAAAGGCATGTTTACTAAGGAACCATCACAGAAAGACTGGCTTCAGGAGAGTGTTGTATAAAGGTCACAAATCATAGGGGACTTCAGCTAAGGGATGTATAGTTGGCCCCATAGGGATATTCCATGTTTGGACCTCAAACAGCTGTGATGACATATGGCAAGGGGTAAGTGTTTGTGCCTGAGGAATCATGAAAGGCACATAATAATGGATGGCCCTGTGCCAGGAGCAGAAAATGAGAGCTCTACAGTGATAGGGAAATGTATTTCTGCTCATGTAAGCAAAACCGAAACTATTCAAGATTCTCAATAAAATGGTTCAAGATGTGTAATTAAAAAGTTCAAGAATATTGACTACTGATGGATCCTTCCTAGGTTCCTGTGTGAAACCTTAAGCTGCATGGTAATCATCAATGGAATATTATTTTGACAATGTTTTACACCGCCCTCAATGAATACAATTTATTTTAGTGTTTAGCACTACATAATTTTTTTTAATTTCAATCAAATTGTTTCCCTAATATTAACCAATACTATATCAACAACACTGGTATATGTATGTAGTTATAGATTTACTATTCTTAACTTCATATCTATTTTAACACTACATACGGTAAAAAAAATCTCAAAAGTTTGACATACAACCATGTACATCAATCGTTGTGAAAGCCCATGAATCAAAGCCTCCCTGCACCTTTGGCTTAAAGAAACAAGTGGTATGGTATGAGTTGTTCTTCTTTGTAGGGCACATCAGTCTTATTCTTTATAAACAAAGGCACCGTCATTTTCAAAATGCAGGGATGCACCCTATTTACAAGAATACAATACACCCCTGTGTTTCCCCCTGCGCCAGTGCTACATTTTCTGCCATGCGCAAATGCACCCACCCTTGCACCATAGCGCAAGGAAGGCTGTGTTGAGGGGGAGATTGTTTTTTTGTAGGAAGGAACACCTTCCTGCACAAAAACAATCTTAAATGGCGATTTGCTCACTCTGTGTATGCTGCAAAAGGTAGCACACATAGAAAGAGCAAAAAACGAGGAGAAATGAAAGCATCTCCCCTCATTTTGCCATTCTAATGCCACAACTGGGTGGCCTTAAAATTTGGCCGCTGTGCCACAGCAACACCCATTAGACGCCCCTTCCATGCAAAGTGCTGCGTATGAATGGGCCATATTTACAAGGTGGCATTAAGCCACAGAAAACTGGCTTAAAGCCACCTTGTAAATACGGTGTAGGGCATAGCGCCACCAGAGTGTCATGAAAAGTGACGCTGTGGTGGCACTAAGGGCTCTTAAAAAAGTCCCAAACTATCCATTGACGCCAGCGACAATGCTACAGATAGTTAGCTTTTCGGGAGAAAATTATTTCATCCTATAAACATGATACTGGTTTCAATTAAATATCACACTCGTTCAGGTATGCTGGATGTATATTAAAATATTGAAAGAATGAAAGTAAAACTCTTAACGTCAGTTTTGTTTACCTTGTGCCCATTGTGCAGGTGCAGCAACCAGATATCAATGAGATGTGCAATGAAGATGACTCCAAGATAAATACACGTGATATGGCACCTGATCATATTTTCAACTCAGCTGAAGTGAGTATGACATGGACGTCAGGAAGCAGCTGCTACCCTTGTTTTGCCGTTTGGTACTCCTGGTGCTCCTGCAGCCCATGGTAGTGATTTTAAACAACTGCTGCTCTGTGAAAAGTCCAAATTATGGAGGAAATCATACAATTAGATGTTGTGGTCCATTTTGGTATTTCAGAGTATAAGCTAAACTATTTCCGATGTAAGCACAGCAGACTTTGATTTGCATTTACTTCTATATTTTCAGTTTACAGTTCTCTTTTTGTGGCATTGTGCTGCTTCTGTCTAGCTTGCTTTCCAAATATGTACAAAAAAGTTGGAAATGTGAACTCCAAACACTTGAGCAGTACATTACTCGATTATTCAGTAGAAGGCGGTACATGATTTGATCCTTCTATTCATGTAGATGTAATAAAATACATTTTTATGGTACATCATGACTAGTCAGCAGGCAACAGCCTGTGATATAGAAGTTAAGCACTGCAATTGCAGTAAAGTGTATTGCCCAGAAAGCTGGGTACTACTGAAAAACAAAAGGCCTGAATTACTAGAAAATGATGGTGCGTATTTACTAGAATACAGCGCACCCCTGCGTTTCCTCTTGGGCAGGCATTAAATTTGCTGCTGTACGCCAACGCAGCCACCCTTGCGCCATGGTGCAAGAATGGCTGCGTTGAGGGGGAGATTGTTTTTGTGCAGGAAGGGACGCCTTCTTGTACAAAAACAATCTTAAATGGTGATTTACTCTTCCTATGTGTGCTGTAGAGGAGAAAAAATGTCTCCTCATTGCGCCACTCTAACTCCACCCCTGGGGTGGTGTTAGATTTTGGCACTACCTCAGGTTTACCTTAACTAGTAAATCTAAAGCAGTGTCAAAATGCAATGGGTGTTACTATGGCATGCCCACAGCAAGACCCATTTCTACACCCCTTCCAAGCAAAGTGCTGAGTGTGAAGGGGCTGTATTTACAAGGTGGCGTTAAGCCACAAAAAGTGGCTTAACGTCACCTTGTAAATATGGTGCATGGCTTTGCGCCACTGGAGTGTCACAAAAAGTGATGCCCTGGTGGCAATAGGGCCTTCTAAATTTTCCCCAAAGTATTTAAAGAAAATAAAGTATATGGGAAGATGTGGCCCTGGTACTAGAGTTGCTGCCTTTTGAATCTGGGGACTCAGGTTAGAATAAAGGCCTCTGCACTTGACTTACCATCATGTTGTTCTGAGTGAATCACTTAATCTGTGTCTTACAATGTGAAGTGTAATGTGTGTAAAATGTATTTGTGTAAACCACACTTGATGTACACGAACGCTCAGTTGCTTCATAGCTAGGTTTGTGATCTAAAAATACCAATAGGTTAGATTCACAACTTAGAATTGCATTGTGTAATCATTATTGTAGTATTCCTTGTTCAAATGGACATTTATAAGTAGCAAGTTTTACCTGGTCCCATGTACTGCAAAATCACGTTATATCTATCTACCTCATCTATTATAATGGCATCAGGGTTAAATTTCACATGGCCTCTCTTCCTCTAATGTCATCAGAGTAAACATTAAAATGTCACTTCCTGTGATGTCATTATAGGAATAAACGTTGTGCGATATCCCTTCTGCCACCGCTGGTATTTTGGTTAATTGACCCCCATTGAGTCAGATATTATGAAGAAGATTCTAGGAAAGTGAAGCATGTGAAGCATGATTAAATGCATCAGGATTATTGAGGTTAATCAGTATCATAATATACCAAACCCAGATAACCAAGAACAAAGTCATTCAAAATATTCTCTGAAAATATACCATTTCACCTTTCATTGACTGGGTCTGATCATGGTTTAAGCATTCGAAACATGCTGGGTAGTAAGCTAACTGAAAAAAAAATCTTCTTAGAGTCATGCCATTGGACATCCAACAAGATTTAGCGGCATATTTATACTCCATTTGTGCCGAATATGCGTTATTTTTTTCTTTACGCAAATTTGCTGCACAACTAACTCCATATTTACATTTTCAAATTCAGAATATTGGAGTTTGCACCATTTTTTAGATGCATGAACCTACCTTGTGTCAATGAGATGCAAGGTAGCGTTCCCATCTAAAAAATGGTGCTAAACCCATAGCCCCACATTTATTCCCCCATGCTAGAATAACACACAGGTGGGAGGAGGGGCTAAATAATGGTGCAAAGCTTGCTTTGCACCATTATTTACCGTCTGGGTCAGACCAGGCGTTAGGGGACCTGTGGACCCATTTCCATGGTTAAACACCATGGAATGGGTCCGCAGGTGCTCTCCTCAAGCCCCAAGAACACCCCCCACACCAGAGAGACACAGGAGGATGGGGGACCCCATCCCAGGTAAGTAGGTTAAGTAGAGGTAAGTATTTTTTTTAATTAAAGTGATATTGATGGCCCAACTTGACCCTTGTTCCCTTTGCTGGCCATTGGGGTGGTGGGCATGACTCCTGTCTTTTCTAAGGCAGGAGTCATGAGCTATGGATGGTTTTGCGTCAGAAAATGATGATAGGCTGGTTAGAAGCATTTTTTAGTGCAAAACCCCCTTCTCCCATACCGCCGCCGCCACCCCCACCCAGCTAACGTCATTTTTTTTTTTTTACGCTAGCCCACCCTTTTCACAGGCTTACGCCATTCCATAAATATGGTGCCCGGCTCGCGCTCAGGGTTTTGATGCAAAAGTGTTGGTGCAGTTTTGCATCGAAAAGTATAAATATGTCCCTCATTTACTTAAGTTAACAAACCTTCACTAAGTTTTTGCACATTGTTTGTCATAATATCTGTGGTGCCGGGTTATCAGGTTCTGATTCCTGGCTCTTTCTGCTTGGTTGAAGAGATCTGTCTACCTTCCTGCATAGGCCCATATTCTGAGTGGACCACAAACTTCTGATCCCTGCTGTTAGACTTGGCATCCCTGGCGTGGTCTGTTTCGCAGTTGTTGATGTGTGGTGGACTCTGTTTTTGTTACTCTGGGCACTTTACCACTGCCATCCAGTGCTAAAGTGCAAGTGCTCCTATGTAAAATGTATGTGTAATTGGATTTCCATGATTGGCATATTTGATTTACTGGTACGTCCCTAGTACAGTACACTAGAGGTGCCCAGGGCCTGTAAATCAAATGCTACTAGTGGGCCTGCAGCACTGGTTGTGCCACCCACATTAGTAGCTCTGTAAACATGGGTCAGACCTGCTGTCTGTGTGTGCAGTTTTAAACTGCCAATTCGACTTGGCAAGTGTACCCATTTCCCAGGCCTAAACCTTCCCTTTTCTTACATGTAAGACACCCCTAAGGTAGGTCCTAGGTAGCCCCATGGGCAGGGTGCAGTGTATGGTAAGGTAGGACATATACTAATGTGTTTTATATGTACTGAGAGTGAAATATTGCCAAATTTGTTTTTTACTGTTGCAAGGCCTATCTCTCGCATAGGTTAACATGGGGGCTGCCTTTAAATATGATTAAAGTGTAGATTCCCTTTGGGAGCAGATAGACATGTGGAGTTTGGGGTCTCTGAACTCACAATTTAAAAATAAATCTTTTAGTAAGGTTGGTTTTTAGACAGTGTGTTTGAAAATACCATTTTTAGGAAGAAGGAATTTTCTTGCTTAAACCATTCTGTGACTCTGCCTGTTTGTGCATTCCCTGTCTGGGTTAGTTTGACAGTTGGTCTGTATGCACCTCTGACTAGATAGTGACACAAGGGAGCTGGGGTGTAGCCTGCATATCTCGATGAGCCATCTGTGCTTGGAGGGAGGGGAGAAGTGGTCACTGACATCTGAAAGGGCTGTACCTGCCCTCACACAATGCAGTCTCCAACCCACTAGTGCGTGTCTGGGGCCTGGCCTGGGCAAGGCAGGATCTCACAAACAAGAGAGACTTTCCTTTGAAGTAAGCCTACTTCAAAGGCAGAAATGGGTATAAGAAGAGCACCCAAACCGCTGGAAATTAGATCACTTTTGGAATCAAGAGGAACATCTGCCAAGGAAAAGAGCTGAGGAGAAGTGCTGCCCTGCCTGTGACTGTGCTTTGTGGAGCTATCCTGCAGTTGCTGCTTCTGTCTGTGAAAGGGGACAACGACTGGACTTTGTTGTACATTCCTGCTTGTGAAGAATCTCCAAGGGCTTGAACTGAGCTTGCTTCCTGTTGCTGAAGTCTCAGGGCCATCAAAGACTTTCCCTGCTAGCACCTGGACTCTCTGCTGAGACTCCTGCCCTGCAAAGTGGTGCCCTTTCCAGTTCCTGGGCCCTTGAAAGGTGATGCTGGCAGTCCAAGACTGAAAATCCACGCACAGACCGATGTGTGGGGACATTTTCAACCCACCTTCTGAGACGCGACTGAGAAACGATGCACCGCCGGCTTTGCTGCTGAAATCTACGCTCCACCTGCATCGCAGCTGGAAGATCGACGCAACCCGGCTGGAGAAACGACACACAACACCCACTAACGGAGACTGATAATGATGCAAACCCCACCCAGCGCGGTTTTGTAATACCGTGCGACCGGATTTTCAACGCAACATCGCTGGTCGCGAAACTCCAATGCAAAGCCTGCCCAGACCCCCGATGTGCCTGTCTGGATTGATGCATCGCTTTCTTTAGGGAGAGGAAAAATGACACAAGCCAACCTGACCTGAGGAGGAACGATCCACGGTCTCGCTTACAAGTGAAAAATCGACAAACACCTGCCTGTGCAGTGTTATTTTGAGGCTACTCAGGTACTTTTAAATGCTAACGAAGTTCACACTGTTTTCAAAAGGGTTTAAGACTCTTTTTGCTTTTTAAATTCATAACTTGTTGTGTTTAGATAAATATTACCTATTTTTCTAAACCTGTGTCATGTAATTTTGTAGTGTTTTCACTGAGTTACTGTGTGTGTTTGTACAAATACTTTACACCTTCTTTCTGAAGTTAAGCCTGCCTGCTTGTGCCAAGCTACCAAGGGGGTGAGCGGGGGTTAACAGAGGGTGATTCTCCTTTACCCTGACTAGAGTGAGGTTCCTTGCTTGGTCCGGGGGTAACCTGACTACCAACCAAAGACCCTATTTCTAACATTGGTGGCAGTGGTGGGATTGGACTTGTATTTGTACCTGACATACAGTGATTAAGTGTACTCTACTGTTTTCAGTGCAGCCCACTACATGACCACATACTACTTGTCTTGTGATTTTTGCTTTTTCTCTTTTGGGACTCTTTTTGTTCTACTTTCATATTTTATTGATCCCCTGATTGACTTTTTGAAACTCCATTGGGAACTTGTTTTTCTGCCTTTGGAACTTTGCACTTTTAACTTTTCATCATGTCTCAGTCTGGAGATGCATCAGCTGGAGCTGCTTTTAATTTAGAAAAACTGGAGAGCTATACAGTTGCCCAGTTGAAGCAGTTCTACAAAAACCTTGCTTGTCCCATTAAAGGCTCCACCAGGAAGGAGGAGCTGCAGAAGGCACTGAGGGCCTGGGTAACAGCCAAGGAAATTGAGGGGCACAGAGAGGAGGAGGAGGAGGTGCAATCCATTCACAATGGTATAGTTGGTGGGCCTGTTATGTCCAGGGAGAGGGTCTCCAGGGCAGGTAGCTGTGTGTCATCCAAGAGTCTGACTCCTGGAAAGTTACAGGACAGACAGGCAGAGAGGGCTCACCAGCTGGAGTTGGAAAAGTTTGGGATGCAAAGGGAGATGGAAGAAAGGAGGATAGCCATAGAGGAGAAGAAGATACTGCTGGCTCATGAGCTCAGCTTGAGGGAGCTGGATCAGAGGAGCCAGCCCAGTAGGGATGGTGGCAGCAATATGACAGTGCAGCCTGAGAGGAGGGTGCACATTCCTAAGGACCTTGTGAAGGATTACAAGAGGGAGGATGACATAGTGTTGTGGTTTAAGGGGTATGATTCTGCTATCCATATCAATCTGGTCCCTGAAGCTCATTGGGGGGCGGGTCTGTGGAACCACTTTGAGGTAGAGGGGAGGGATACTCTGACATCCTTAGGGGATCCCACAGGCTCACCTACCCTATCATGAAGGACGCCCTGATCACAAGGTATGGTCTCACCCCTGATCAGCATAAGGACAAGTTTAGGTCCTAGAAGAAGAAGGAATCCCAAACATGGTTGGAATGTGTTGATTCTTTTTGCAGGTCACTGGATGGTTGGGTGAAGGGCAGTAAGGTGACAACGTATGAGGGTCTTTACAATTTGATTGCTTGGGAGCACTGGTACAGTTCATGTTTTCAAGAGCTGCACCAGCACCCAATTGACAGCAGGCTGACTGACCCCAGGAACCTTGCTCAGGAAGCGGACCACTGGGAGAGCACCAGTGTCCAGAAGCGGTTTGGGGGATACCATGTCAAAAATGGGCAGGGCCCCTCTCAGAAGAAGGGGGGGGGGTAAGGGTAAACAGGGGGAGTTCTCTAAATGGCCCCAAACTATTTCCCAGGGTAAGGATTCCCAGCCCCCCAGTGATTATGTAGGATTGGAATTTCAAGATGTGCAGTCATTACCTTACCCTTCACCCCACAAATATCCCAAGGTAAGAGGCAAGATGGCCACCTAGTTGTGGTTCCTGGAATTCCCACCGGCTAATTCTTTATCCACAACAATCCTGGAACCTGTGTGGCCTGAATTACCCCTCACGAGTCAGGGTTAATCTCTCAACATGCTCCTTGTCCCATTTTGCACACATTTTGATGTCAGAGCCCCTGAGTCGCGACGACCTATGAGAGGAGGCAGTGCTCTCAGGCCCTAGTGGAGATGCAGATTTGTGCGTAGGAAGTGCCTGTGAGCTGTGGCCTCCCCATCATGAGGATTTTGAGGCATTCCCTGTCCATAGTGTGATAAGAGGCCCGGAGGGCTTCTGAGAGGAAGAACAGGGCTTGGAGAGATTCTGGGCTTGCATTGGAGGAGCAATACGCCGTGGCTGCAGACTTTGCCATGGGGTTAAGGAAGGAATGCAGGATGCTGCTAATCCTGCCGTGCCGGACTCATTGTCTGACCTGATCGGCTGGCTGGGATGAATTGAAGCTGGAGACACACTCACCTGAGGGTACAGCCAAGAGTCTGTAAATATGTCATATCTCCTGAGGTGGAGGCGTCGGCTCTGTAGATGGGGCTGCCGCTGTGGAGTCCGGCGGATGGTGGTACGACTTTGGCTTGCAAGAGGTAATGGGTGGGAGGGGTGGCACCCACTGAATTGCCTAGAGAGACAGGCTATGCTACCGGGGGGCCCCTGTGCCTTCCTAAGACTTTGAAGACACCAAAGGCTCAGGTACATAGGGGAGAATTAGGTGCATGCCTCACAGTGGAGTGGGAAGAAACGCGCCCTGCAGGCATCGGAGAGAGCCGAAGGGGAGCTGGCTGTACTCAAAGGGAGCCCCCTAGCTGCTCACTGTCGATAGTGGCCACGGAGCGTACACAAAGCTGGGTGTGTCTACTGACTGCCCTGTTGTAGAGTGGGAAGGCTTGTGTCCCACTGGTGTTGGAGTAGTGGGAATTCTGTCATACTGGATTACTTTAGAAGCCATCCCAGAGTCATTGGATGATCATCCAACTACTGTAGAAGTCATTTTCACATCACCAGACATCATCAAACTCTTGACGCCATCAACAAAGGTTAGAAACTTGAGCCTGATGATTTGAGGATGACTTGAAAATGTGTATCTGATGACTTCAGAAGGTGTGACTATTCCTAATGACTTCAAGAGGATTTAAAAATGAGTATCTGCTGACTTCACAAGGCACGACTATTCCTGATGACTTCAAGAGGATTTCAAAATAAGTACTTGATGACTTTACAAGGTGTGACTATTCCTGATGACTTCAGGAGGATTTAAGAATGAGTATCTGATTACTTCATTAGAACCATTGGTTCTTGATGATTTGAAAATAAACATCCAAACCTTCACAGCCATCATTTCCTTTTAACATGATGAAATTGCTCCTGATGTTTTGAAAACGATTTGATGATTACCCCAGAATACTGCCACTATTTTAGTTTTAGTTTTTGTCTGAAAGGTTCAACATGCTGTGTGATTTTAGAATTATTTGCTGATTACCACTCAGTGACCACTATTTAGGTGTTAAATGAGTTTTCTTTAAATTATAAACTGCAATTTTGCATACAGTGTGCTTCATAAGATATGTAAGAACAATCGAAGATTTTTTTTTATTCGACATCATTTTAATTTATCAAAATCAGTATTATCTGATAGAGAGTTCTAGTTGCAGATTCCTTACCTTGGAATTTTCCCCAGGTGTCAGAGTGGATCTGGATATTTTTTCTTTTTGCAGTAGAACCCTTGTGTGCGGTTGCCGTGATGACATCAGACTCGTATATAGGTGCCACCTTGGCACGCTGACATCAGTTTCATTTCTTTCCACACCATGCTCAGATCCGGAGAAGAGCTACCTTTAGTCATTTTTTGACTAGCTTCAACTTTTTGTCATTTTTTTTCCTTTTTGGTGTGTCGGATCTGCACCTCATGTGCTTGTGGTGTCTGGAGCACAACCATGACTCGAAGTCGTGTTCCGAGTGCTGGGCCATGAACCCCAAAGCTCAGAGGGAGCGGTCCCTGAAGCTCATGGCGGCCCGGCCCTCAAATCTGCATCGTTCCCAGTCTCTTTGGAGAGGAAGGTCCTGCAACTCTTTGTCGTCTCATTCAAAATCTACGGGACACTCAGGTCATAAAAAGAAAAATGAAAAGAAGGCCAAATGTTCTTCAACTTCGCCCCATTGTTCGGCTGATGTGACACGTCCACGGAGCCTACTTCTGTGTCTGCTCCGTGCCTCCGCAACTTCGTGGGAGCCGGAGCCACCCCTACCAAGCTGAAAGAGTTTTATGAGGCCATGCGCCTCATCTTTGGGCAGAACGACTCCCCTGTGGTGCTTTTGGAGCCAGGGGTATCAGATGAGGCTCCTTGGGTTCTGTGCCGGTGGCTTCGGCTCTGCCCATTGAGTGCCCCTCTGGATCCGTGCCGATGTCGGTCGAGCAAACACGACCTTCCTGGGCACCGGCTAAGACGTTAATGCTCCCAATGCCTGTAGGGCCCACAATCGATGTTGACCAAATCCTGATCCCGGCGAGCCGGAGATGGAACGGCATTGCTCAATGCCAGATCTATCGTCTTCTCACCCAGGTAGGATTCTGACTCTTTTTACAATGGATACTGGAAAGGTTTGGAGGGGTCGCTGGACCCTCTGGAATACCAGCTACACACCCCTGAATTGGACTGGGCACAGGAATTGGGCGAGGCTAGTGATCTGGATACTCTCCAGATGCTGGCATGCTTTCTCGCCTTACTGTGGCTCCACTGGAGGAAGCGTCATATTCTATGGTGATCAACAGGGTGGCTGAGGTCCTAGGCCTCAAGCTTCCTTCTGTGGCGGTCAGGACTAACCTCCTGACTGAAGTGCTTCATCGTGGGGCTTCTAATTCGGAACCACTTCTACCCTTCAATGAAACCCTCATGGATGTCCTTCTGGGTATCTGGTCCAGACCCAGCACAAGGGCTCCTGTGAATAGGACAATCGCCTGCTGTCATCAGCCTACGCTGAATGACCCTAAATTCCTGTCTCAAAACCCTATGCCTGAGATCCTTTTCATCCAGGATTCTTCCTTATCTGGCACATTCCCATCTACACTCCCAGATAAGAAATCAAAAAGACTGGAGCAGCTTGCGATAAAGATGTTTTCTTCCTCCAGTCTGTCATTGTGGTCCATGAACACCTCATGCCTCTTGGGCCACTACACCCATTCCTTTTGGGAAATGGTCATGCAGGTGTTTGCCGCAGGTCCCGTAGGAGGCCCTGGCCATCATCTCCCAGGCCGTTTCTGATGGGAGGGATGTGGCCAAGTTCATAATCCATTGTGGGCTGGACACAACCGACTCACTGGGTAGACTGGTTGCATCGACAGTGGCCTTAAGGCGACACGCCTGGTTGATGACGTCTGACTTTTTGGGGGTGTCCAACAGTCTCTCATGAACATGCCTTTCAATGTCACCCGTCTCTTCGGAGACAAAGCTGACTTGGTGCTCAAGGGTTTTAAGGAGTCACAGCCCATTATGCCAAGGACACACGCGTAGTTGACCAACGCCACCTAATTGCACACAAGGGTACTGCTCGAAGAAAAAAATCTCCAGATCCAGCCTGGCGCCTGGGGGAAATTCTAAGGTAAGAAATCTGCAACTAGAAAATGTCTCTACCAGACAAATCGTTACTGAAGTTAAGTACCTTGTTCAACAAGTATATTGTGATAAAATATTCTAAACATATTAATTTTGATTCCAATTGAGCAATTGCAGGGAGCACCAATAGAATTAAGCATCAACAGAGTATGATATTATGGGACTGTATTAATTATGAATTCAAAGAATGTAAATTGTACCGCATGTTCTGTGAAATTTAGCCTCTTGACATTTTAACAAGGGGTTGCAGAATCAAGCAACTTGAAACTTTACATACTTTTATTCCTGTGCAAAGTGCAAAACATGGCAGCATCAGCAGAATTCTGCGACAGTGAGAAACCATCCCTGCATTGGCGGCTTTTCGTGGGTGGACTATTGCCGCTTGCCCATGGTCTCCATTGGAGACCCTACCTGAAACATGCTTCCTAATCAAATTCTGAGACCAACATTGCGCACCATCTCCTGCTGCCATGAAAACTCACTTAGGGCCTCATTATGACCCTGGCGGGCGGCGGAGGCCGCCCGCCAGGATCCCGCCCTCCAAATTACCGCGCCGCGGTCAAAAGACCGCGGCGGGTATTACGAGTTTTCCCCTGGGCTGGCGGGCGGTTCCAGTAAAACCGCCCGCCAGCCCAGGGGAAAACGACCTTCCCACGAGGATGCCGGCTCGTAATCGAGCCGGCGGAGTGGGAAGGTGCGACGGGTGCAGTGGCACCCGTCGCGTATTTCAGTGTCTGCAAGGCAGACACTGAAATACTTTTCGGGGCCCTCTTACGGGGGCCCCTGCCTTGCCCATGCCATTGGCATGGGCACGGCAGGGGCCCCCAGGGGCCCCGCGACCCCCCTACCGCCATCCTGTTCATGGCGGCTTTCCCGCCATGAACTGGATGGCGGTAGGGGGGGTCAGAATCCTCATGGCTGCGGAGCGCGCTCCGCAGCCATGGAGGATTCCAATGAGCAGCGGAAAGTCAGCGGGAGACCGCTGACTTTCCGCTTCTGACCGCGGCTGAACCGCCGCGGTCAGAATGCTCATTGGAGCACCGCCAGCCTGTTGGCGGTGCTCCCGTGGTCGGTGGCCCTGGTGGCCACCGGCCGCCAGGGTCAGAATGACCCTCTTAGTCTTTTGCCCCCATTGATATTGTTCCTAGAGCTTGAGCATCACCCCAATCTTCACCCTTTCAGCGTGAACTGTCCTACCTTGGAGAGTCAAAGTCTGTCTAAATTACGTTTATATACATTTATTTATGGGTGTGTGAAATTCCCATAATTTGTTTCAACTAATTACATAAGATTATGTCAAAATTGCACAAAATAGAGTTTAATTATGTGAAATGCAAATCCATTATTTTGCTCTATATTGTATTGTGCAATGTGTCAATTTCTGGTGCAAGGACAAATTTGCACAAATGCACTGTGAACAACAGCTGCTCGCGTTGCTGTTTCCATGTATTTGCGGTAACTTTTATCCACAAATTGCATGTTCAATGGCGCATAATTTTGTGCAGTATTCGTAATGAAAAATTCCTAAAACTACATGTTGGGGGCAGTGTGTAGTCTTGAAGGCCATTGAATAGGGCTTTACAACCACCTGGGTGTGAGTGTACAAGGACTGGGACAGAAGTTCTGAAGTCACTATCTGAGAAGAATGGTTTCACTTCAGTACAGAGAGATGGTGCCCGAATGTCTTGGTTTTCTTAAGAATTAGTTCCGTCAGGTTGAGGTCAGTGTCCAGAGTGAATCTGAACGACTTGGCATGGGTGAATGGTAGGGTTCAATATATCCATGTTTATGTCACTGTACCAGGTTTGCACGACTTATTGTTCTTGATGAATAGTGAGAATTTTCTCTTGGTTGAGTTGAGCTTAAGGTATATGTTGGACATCCATCTCCGGATGAGGTGAAGGCAGTGTTTTGAGGGGTTTTATTTTCTTTGGATTTCAGTTGAGTGAGCTCCTACAGCACACTACTTGTAGTTGTCATTAACCACTAGTGTCAGACCCACAAGTACTGCTGCATAACTAAGTTATGCCCACTGAGCACCTCACTCTCCAGCAAGTAAAGCAGCCAAGGCATACAGCAGGAGATGGCTGTGGGTAATGAACTTAGATACAGCATTACAGATGAAATAATAAGCGGTTTTGAACTCCTTACTCTGTTACTGTTTTATGATGGTAATAAATATGTCTGTTCCAACTCAGTTTAAAGTATATGTACTACGAAAGAGAATCATTTTGCATTAAAAAACTTCAGAAATGCTACATCAGGAAAAGTGTATACACGTAGGGAATAAAAATATAATGGTTTACTTTAAATGTGAAATGTAAATAGGGGCTGATAACTGAATTTGATTGCGTAATGGAAGGACTTAATATCGTTCTCTGCACTAAGTACAGAGGCAAATGACTGGATGAGCATGTAGTTTGAACACGTTTATGACCCACCAGCATGAACTCTTACAGCCTTTAGCTTCAACTCGAGTTCTCAACGGTGCCCGGCCATGCACACCTACCCACAAGAACATACCCAGACACCTACAGGAAACTCATTACATAATATGAAATATACAAGAGTCAGATGTTGCATGGGAAAAAAATAGAGAAATATGTCTGGAAAAAGCACATACTCTCAAGGAATGCAAGATGAAGTAAAACCTGAAATGTAAACGAATGCATAATTGCACAGTGGGTATGTAGTTAAAGCAAGTTGAAAGTAACAGAGAATTGCAACCATGAGTAGGTTTTCCTAGGCTATAGACGTGCATGTCTATGTGGAGGGAAGTTGGTGAATTTAGTGGGGTGAAGTAAAACTTTACAATTGTTCTTCCTATTTGAACTGACTTTTGTTCGTTTTTATCTGATTTAAACAGCAATACATTTTATTACATCTCTATTTAATTCTCATTGGTTCAAGTGAGTGTGGCCTTTGAAACTGTGTCTCTCAGTCCTTTAATGCCATGCAAACAGAAGGTGTGTGACTGGCAAAAATGTGCCCAGCAGGATAAACAAAATTGGAAATAATTATTTTCCATGTTAACTTTCTTTTCTTTTGCCAAGTCTTCTCTTCTCACTTTGCACTCATGTTTTCTTTTATTTTTGCTTGTGGTCGTGTTCTCAAAAGAGGCGGTTTAACTGGCTCTAAATATTGCAAAGCGACACGGTTTATTTCTCGTGTTTCTGAAATGCAGCTTTAATACATCATCGTGCAGTACACCCCAATCTGCCACACTCAAATCCGCCCACTCCAATCTACGCCAATCCATCCCACCTCACCCCACACCAATCCACCCCACTCAATCCCATCCATCCCAGCCCAGTCCAATCTACCCCACTCAAATCCAAACCACTCACCCCAAGCCAACCTACACCAACCCACCACACTCCAATCCTCCCAAACCCACCCCACTCCAATCTGCCCCACTCAAACTCAGCCCACTCAACTTTAATCCAAACCAATCTGTCCCACTCCAATCCAAAACAATGTGCCCCATTCCAATACAAAACTATCTGCCCCATTCCAATCCAAAACAATCTGCTCCACTCCTGCCTGCTCTATTCCGATCCAAAACAATCTGCCCACTCCAGTCTTCCCCACTCCAATCCAAAACAATCTGCCTACTCCAATCTGCCCTGCTCCAATCTTCCTTATTCCAATCCGCCCTATTCCAATCCAAAACAATCTGCTCACTACAATTTACCACAGTCCAATCCACCTCCCCCCATTTCAGTCCACCCCACTCTAATCCACCCTATCCAGTCCATCCACTCAATTCCATCCTACCCCACTCAATCCAACCCACTGTACCCCTGTCCAACCCACACCGATATACTCCAATCAAATCTCATCCACTCCACTACCTCAATCCACTCCACCCTATTCCACCCCACTTCACTCTATGCCACTATACTCTATAACACTGCACACTAAGAGACTGCACTCTACGACACTCTCTGTCACTGAACCACTGAACTCTGCTCCCCTCAACTCTACACCACTCTGCTCCCCCTACTCCACTCTATGATACCCTTTGCCAATGCTTCTTTGCTATATGTTTGCAGTAAAGCTGTTTCAATTGAATTAGAAATTGAGTTTTTGACCCAGTTTGGAGCAAAGATGTGGCTAAAGGTAGAGCTCTGTACATATCTTTACACAGTTCTATAAGCAAATGTTGTTGAAGGCATCATCCTTCTGTAAAAAACTGCATAGTGTGAAAACGCTGCTAAAGTCTCTGTGCTATGCAGATTCATAAACTATTAGGCAAGGCAACAATTATTTTACTCTGCGCTTTTCTTGTATTTTTCTCTGTGTATTTTGATGTTGAGAGCTCATCTAAATATACAACTACATGTTCCAGAATGCAACACGTGATATCAGAGAAAGCCTGTTGGTGCTTCCAAACAACCCTCTAATTTACTGCACCAATCACACATTCTGATATTGGACCTTTCCCCATAGGAATTTCCTTTACAATGGATGCCTTTTGTTTTTGCCTTTTCTGCATCAGTTTGACTAAAAAAAAGAGGGAGTGTGCAAGCACGACTTCCATGCACTTCCAGTGGCGTTGAAAGTGACGCCACCAGGAAGGCCTTTTGTTTAGTGAACGTTGCTGAAGTGAGATGGTGAAGAGACGTGATGGGCTTTTAACCCCTTCGCTGCCAGGCCTATTCCCCCTCAGGTGCCAGGTGTTTTTTTTGGCTATTTGGGACAGTTCGCGCTTAGGCCCTCATAACTTTTTGTCCACATAAGCTACTCACGCCAAATTTGTGTCCTTTTTTTCCAACATTCTGGGGATTCTAGAGGTACCCAGAGTTTGTGGGTTCCCCTGGAGGAGACCAAGAAATCAGCCAAAATACAGCGAAAATTTTGAAATGGGAAAAAGGGCTGCTAAAGAAAGCTTGTGCTTTTTTCTCTGAAAATTGCATCAACAAAGGGTTTGTGGGGCTAAAGTCACCATCTTCCCAGCAGCTTTCAAGAACAGGCAGACTTGAATCAGAAAACCACATTTTTCAATACAATTTTGGCATTTTACTGGGACATACCCCATTTTTACTATTTTTGGTGCTTTTAGCCTCCTTCCAGTTAGTGACAGAAATGGGTATAAAACCAATGCTGGATCCTGGACAGCTAAACATTTGAAAAGTATACAAAAATCTTAATTTAGCAAGGGGTCATTTGTGTAGATTCTACAAGGTTCTCCAACAGAAAATAACAGCTGAAATAAAAAAAAATATTAAAAGTGAGGTGAAAAAAACAGCTATTTTTTTCCAAGTTTTATTCTGTAAACTTTTCCTGCGATGTCAAATTTTCAAAAGCAATATACCATTACGTCTTCTGGACTCCTCTGGTTGCGGGGATGTATAGGGCTTGTAGGCTTTTCAAGAACCCTAGGTAACCAGAGCCAATAAATGAGCTGGACCTTGCAATGGGTTTTCATTCTATACCAGGTACACAGCAATACATTTGGTGAAATATAAAGAGTGAAAAATATGTATCAAAGAAACCTTTGTATTTCCAAAATGGGCACAAGATAAGGTGCTGAGAAACTTGTGCCAGCGCAGTGATCCTACAAAGAAAAGTGAGGAAAATAAGCTTTTTTTTAAGCAAATTCTGAGGTTTGCAGGGACTATGGGTAAGAACATGTTGAGGGATCCACGCAAGCCACGCCTCCCTGGACTCTACCGGGTTACTAGTTTTAAAAAATGTCTGTGTTTAGTAGGTTTCCCTAGATGACCGCCGCACCCGTTACCAAAAGCGGAGGTTTCCCCCCCACTGGAAAAAGAGGTAGTTTTGCAATAGATCATTTTGTTGTATCTACATCCTTCTATGATGTTCCAAACACTAAAATTGTAAAAAGAAATTCACTTAGGTTATGTTAAAAAGACCCCTCACCCACCAATCAAGTTGGTGGCATGCTTCATCATCGGGGTCCAACCGAGACACTTAGCATGTCACGGGTGTGCTTCGATGCCTGATTACAGCGGAGCAGGTTTTGTCATTTTTACCACACATACTGGTTGGATTTGGCACGAGGGTGAGTGATGGTTCAGTAGATCAAATTTTATTAACAAGAGATTTCACAAAAATTAAATGCACTGTTATTAACTGAAAGGCCAAAAACTGAACCAATGACTCACAGCTTGTGAGCTGTAAAGCTGTTTCAAGGCGTCACCCTCTTTACAGTCCATTCACACACTTTTCATATATGACATCCACAAGACCATTCACCCTGCCAGCCGCGGGCCCAGCACATTACAACACTCGCATCAACAGTTGATGGAAGTGTATGGACTGGTGTTTGGCTAGCAGTGTGTTGAAGTGGCCAACAGCAAGTCACTACTTACACCGCCAACCAAGCGCCACTCCACGCACACCGCCAGCCAAGCGCCACTTCATGCACACCACCAGCCAAGCGCCTCTCCACGCACACTGCCAGCCAAGCGCTACTCCATGCGCACTACCATCACTTTTTTTAAACAAAAAGAAACCACTAACTAATTATAAATAAGTACAAAACTACAAACACAAAAGCTCTAACTGAATACATGACAGTAATGCCAACCGTGAAACAGAACATATGAAAATATAAAACAGGCAGTTTCTGCTCACGGTAGTTCCCAGTAATTCTTCTGGGTGTGGTAACTCCTGAAACAGCCAACCACACTCAGCCCAGACTTTGAAGGACAATCTGGGCAGTACATCCGGATCTCCCTACAGATACCTCTTCGGGCACAGACTGTACATTTTTTAGTGGGCAAGTCTTTTTTGGGAGTGGGAAGAATGTGATCAGGAAAGTGGCGATATTTCAATCTAGCCACATCCTCCACCACTGCTACTCTAGGAACTCTTGCCTGTTCCACCACAATAAGGCTCTCTATCATTGACTCCTGAAATTTAACAAATTTCATCCTTGCCTCAGGGGAACAATCCTTGAACACAATAAAAACATTTAAAGTTAATAAATAAACTAATGGAGGGCCAGTGTTTTATTCCACACGTAAGAATTACAAACAGCAGTGTAAGGTTCCAACCTCTGATCTACTCTATCAGTACCACCCATATGCTTATTGCAGTCCAAAATGCACGGAGGTTTGTACGCTTCTGCAACCTGACCCCAAACAGTCACAGGGGAAGTACTTTCATCATGGATGGTAGTCGGGTGGAAGGGGAAGCGATTCCCCTTCCATCCCTCACGGGGGTGTGGGCTGGGTTCAGGACAAGCTGGTCTCATCCTTGGCACACAGGAACTGTAGCCGAGGACGAGACCAGCTCGTACAAGCACCAGAGGGGTTAAAGGAGACTTTTTCAATTACTCCATGGCAAAACGGCATACATTTAAATGTAATGCTTAATGGCACAAACTAAATATTCGTAAAAAAAAAAAAATGTAATTCACTTTATTAACATTTATTTTTTCTTAAGTTATTTAGTGGCTTGAAGCAGAGGTGAGTGGTGTTCTAGGTGAGCGGATATACGATGTCTTAGGTAAAATAAACATTTTCTTTCTGACTGGACAGGAAACTCAAGAGTTTGTAAAAGGCAAGACAAAGTTATATTTTAGTCAGTGTGTTGAAAATCGGGAGCTAGTTCTGGTGATGTTTTGGACAGCATAACTGCAGGGAAAGGGATAAAGCACAAATCCAATCAAAAATAGGTTTTGAGCAGACACTGCCTTCCACACAAATGCATTCTTTTATTTAACACTATTGATATAATTCTCAGTGAGCACTGAGATGTGTGCGAGTAGTTCTTGCAACACAGGAGACAGAAGTGAATTTAGGGTAGTGGAAGGTGTGGAAACCCACATGAGCTCAGGTTGATATAGGGTTATTACTTTACAGAAGTGTCCAGTGCTTGCAGCTGGAATTGGGACACAACCTGCAAACAACTAGGTCGAGATCTGGCTAGTCCACTCTCTGATTTTCCTGTCAATTATTTGTAGCACTATGAGTCCATTATTTGGGTAGATTGTGCTAAATATAAAAATGGCTGTCAGTACAAGTGTGTTAGACCTGACAGCCTTAGGGTAGTCATCCCCCAACATTTAGCCTGCCTCCCTTCACTTTTCTGACACTGTTTTTGCTGGTTTTAGGACTCTGCACACTTTATCACTGCTAAGGAATGCTAAAGTGCTCTCTCCCGTAAGCATTGTAACATTGGTTCATTCCCAATTGGCATATTTGATTTACTTGTAAGCCCCTAGTAAAGTATAATACATATGCCAATGGCCTGTAAATTGAATGCTACTAGTGGGCCTGCAGCACTGGTTGTGTCACCCATATAAGTAGCCCCTTAACCATGTCTCAGGCCTTCCATTGCAAGGCCTGTGTGTGCAGTTTCACTGGAACTTTGACTCAGCATTTAAAATTACTTGACAAGCCTTACACTCCCCTTTTTATACATATAAGTCCCACCTAAGGTAGGCCCTAGGTTACCCATAGGGCAGGGTGCTATGTAGGTAAAAGGCCGGACATATGCATGTGTGTTTTATATGTCCTGGTAGTGGAAAACTCCTAAATTTGTTTCCACTACTGTGAGGCTGCTCCTTTCATAGGCTAGCATTAGGTCTGCCCTCACATACTGGTTGAGTGTTAGATTCTGATCAGAAAGAGGTAAACGGGTCATGTTTAGTATGGCCAGAATGGTAATACAAAATCCTGCTTATAGGTGAAGTGAGCATTTCTCTGCACTCATAATCCATCTGTGCCTTACAGCCTGTCTCCAATCCATGTCTGGGCTGGGCTGGTTGACAGCTCCCTTGTGCATTTCACCCAGACAACCACAAACACACGATACTCAGTCACGCCTGCACTCATCTGCATACTGAATGAGTCTTCCTGGGCTGGGAGGGTGGAGGGCCTGACACTTACATTTCACAGGCTAGTGGCCTGCCCTCACACAATGGACTGCCAACCCCCCTACTGGGACCCTGGCAGACAGATTTGTACTGAAAGGGTACTTTGTGCACTTCAAAACCACTCTTTGAAATCTCCCCCACTTCAAAGGCATTTTGGGGTATATAAACTGGGTCCCTGACCCCTCCAAATCAGACATTTCTGGACCTGAACCTGCAACCTGTCAAGAGGAACTGCCTGGCTGCCCAAAGGGCTCACCTGGACCGCTTTGCTGTGAGGGACTGCTGCCTTGCTGTTGCCCAGTTGCCTTGCTGGCCTCTGCCTTTGCTGAGAAGTGCTCTCCAAGGGCTTGGATTGAGTTTGATTCCTGTTTTCTGAAGTCTCAGGTCCAAAAAGACTTCACCTCTTTAAGAAAATTCCTTGTGTGCCAAAAATCGACGCACAACCTGCCTCGCGACGAGAAAATCGATGTACAGCCAAACCGGAATGACGAAGCCCACATTCCAGAGTAAAAATTGATGCAGCGTCTGTGCTACAATTGAAAATTCAATCACAGCCCTACGGAATCGCCGCACAGCCGAGCCGGAACATTGCAGCCCGACTTCATGACTGAAGAATCGATGCAGCACCTCCAGTGCAACGGAAAATGTAATGCATCCCCTACCGGATCGACGGAACATCTGTGACTTCATGCTGCACGCCCAGGATTTCCATGCATGGTCCCTGTGTGTCAAAAGATCCCCACATCGTAGTGAGGAACCAAGGCTTCTCACCGGAAATCGACACAAAGGGGGTCATTACGACCTCGGCGGTCTTTTTGCAAGACCGCCGAGGGACCGCTGTGCGGAAGACCGCCTGTGCAGGCGGTTTGCCGCTCGGCATATTATGACTGTTGGCTGCTCTCCGTCGTTATTCCGACGGAGAGCCGCCAACAGCCATACTTGCGGGCGGCGGGGAAGTAAAGGTTGCTCCACCTCCCCCACCACGCCAACAGAACACCGCCCAGCGAATCACGTCCTGTGATTTGCCGTGGCGGTGTTCTGTTGGCGGTGTGGTGTCGGCGGAGCTGCCCCCATGGCTCCCGTCCCCTCCGGAGGATCAACGGATCAGGTAAGTCGATCGTCCGTTAGGGGAGGGGGTGGGGGGGTTTGTGTGCATGCATGGGGGTGTGCGTGTGTATGTAGAGGGGGTGTGAGTGCGTGTATGCTTGCAGGGGTGTTGTGTGTATGGGAATGAGTGCGTGTATGCCTATGGGTATGTCTGTATGGATGTGTGTGTGTATGTTTGAATGTGGGTGTGCGTGTCTGACTGTGTGTGTGGATGTAGGCATGTATGTTGGGGTGTGTGCGTGTGTGTGTTGGTGGTGCCTGCATGCGTGCCAGGTGTGTGTGAGTAATGTTATGTTGGGGGTCGGGGTGGGGAGGGGGGCCCTGTCACCTTTGGGGGGTGGCAGGGGTGGTGGGGGGTGTAGGGGAGGGAGTTTGGGTGGGGGTGGGGGAGACCCCTATCAGTGCCAGGGAAGGAATTCCCTGGCACTGATAGTTCTTACTGCCATGGATTTCATGGCGGTTCAAACCACTGGAAATCCACGGCGGTAAGCCGTGTCAAAATACCACCGGCGGTATACAGACGGCCGCCGGGCTGGAGACCCAGGTCTCCAGCCCGCCGGTCATCTCCGCCCTGGCGGGCGGGACGGAGAACCGGCAGTTGACCATGGTGGTAACTGCCATGGTTATAATACACCAAGGTAAGACCGCCAGCCTGTTGGCGGTCTTGCCGCCGGTTCTTCTCCATCCGCCAGGGTTGTAATGACCCCCAAAGCCCCTTGCAGCGTGGAAAGAAACGACGCATCGTCTGTGCTGCATCGGAAAATCCGACGCACACCTTATTTTTCCACGCATCGCCTCCTCTGCGGTCTCCGTGTATGATAAATTTGACGCAAACCAGGTACTTTGTGCAAACAAGAGACAACTGTTGATTTTTAATATTTAAGATTCTTTTTACAAAAGTGATATTTCAACTTGTGCTTATTGGATCTTTATTGTTTTGACCTCAATTTAATTAGATAAATATATATTTTTCTAAACCTGTTTGGTGTATTTTTGTGGTGTTTTCACTGTGTTATTGCATAATTTATTGCACAAACACTTTACACATTGCCTTCTAAGTTAAACCTGACTGCTCAGTTCCAAGCTACGAGAGGGTGGTCACAGGATAATTTGGACTGTGTGTGACTTACCCTGACTAGGATTGTGGTCCCTATTTGGAGAAAGGTGAATACCTCTGCCAACTAGAGGCCCCATTTCTAACAAAGTGCATATACTATACATGTGTGGACACATGCGTGTAGGTGAATTAGATTTTTATATATATATATATATATATATATATATATATATAAATATATATAGGGTTCGGACCATATCAAAGACTCTGGCCCTCATTCTGACCTTGGCGGGCGGCGGAGGCCGCCCGCCAAAGTCCCGCCGTCAGGTTACCGTTCCGCGGTCGAAAGACCGCGGCGGTAATTCTGACTTTCCCGCTGGGCTGGCGGGCGGTCGCCTTCAGACCGCCAGCCAGCCCAGCGGGAAAGAGGCTTCCACGATGAAGCCGGCTCGGAATCGAGCCGGCGGAGTGGAAGCTGTGCGACGGGTGCAGTTGCACCCGTCGCGTATTTCACTGTCTGCGCAGGTCTACATGTAGGGGCCCCACGACCCCCCCTACCGCCATCCGGATCCCGGCGGTCCGACCGCCGGGATCTGGATGGCGGTAGGGGGGGTCGGAATCCCCGCGGCGGTGCAGCAAGCTGCGCCGCCGCGGAGGATTCAATGGGGCGGCGGTACACTGGCGGGACCCCGCCAGTGGTGCCGGTCCGACCGCGGCTTTACCGCCGCGGTCGGAATCCCCATTGGAGCACCGCCGGCCTGTCGGCGGTGCTCCCGCGGTCCTCCGCCCTGGCGGTCAAAGACCGCCAGGGTCAGAATGACCACCTCTATCTTCATTCAGACATTGTGCCCAACTGGTTTATGTGCATGCTAGTACACAGTGCAACTTAAGATTGTGAAGTTGTCTGTACAGTACAGAAGTGTAAAAGTGTGTGTGCGCACTAATGTGATACTGGGCAGCTCCTATATTATGTAGATCATGTTTCTGTGTACCAGGTTGTATGTTTGCAAAACAAGTTTGCACACATTTGTGCACAGTCTTTTGGATCACTGTTGTGCCTCTTGGAGCATACTTGCAAAGAAACACATTTTTCGGGCATCTTGTATTGTGTGTGTATATCTATCAGAGAGCATGTGCTTGTTTTGGAATATATTTTCTTGTATATGGCACACATTTCAATCATGTGCATTTTGGTGGGATTGGCCTCACAATATTTGAATTTGGAGCCTGTGAAAGGCACTGAATCAAGAGTGCTAGAGATCAGGAATGGACATGTTTCACCTCCAGGGTTTTGATGTAAGTTTCCACCTTTTGACTGTTGTGTTCCTGTGAGCGTCCTGAGGATGTAGGTCTCCATTGCTTGTGATCCTTCTGATACTGTGAGTTTTTGTTTTTCATTTTTCTGAAGCTGTGAAGTTTTGAAGTATTCTGACGTGGTAAGTGTTGTGTCTACAGTTTATTCTGATTCTGTGAGAATTTGAGTGGTGAGTTTAGTCCAGGTGATGCAAGTTCTAGTGAGTGTCCTGAAGGCATAAGACCCCCCACCATATTCAGAGCTGTTTTGATTTTGTTTGCAGGTGCTTACATTTGTGTTGAACATTTTTAATGTTCTTTTATCAATCTGACAAGTTAGCCATGTGGGAAAATGCAACCACTAAGGTCTTTATAGTAAACGAAGCCTATCATACTTCCAAGGTTGAAATAAGTACTATGAACACTAAGGCCCTCATTACGACCCTGGCGGTCGGTTATAAAGTGGCGTTAATACTGCCAACAGACTGGTGGTAATTACCACCAAATTACAACCATGGCGGTGATATCTCCGATAGACAGCCAATGTACCAAACAGGCCCCCAGGGCAGAAACAACAGTCACCACGGCGGTAGCCGCCTGTAGCCAGGCAGAAGACAAAGTACCGCCCACCATATTTTGACACACGATTCAGCCACCTTTTCCGGGGCGGTACCAATGCCATCAAAAGCCTGGTGGAAACACATCACATAAGAGAAAGGACTCACCATTGGAGACACAGAGAAGAACCACGCCGCCATGGAACCCGAAATGCAAGTCTTTCCTATGATCTTCTATGTTATGCTCCACCTGGAACACCAACGGCGGCGAAGACGACGATGGTGAGTACAGCCACCTAGAACACAAGGGAAGGTGGGAGGAAAAAGAGAGTGACACACACACGCACCAGCCACACCCAACATGCACACGCCATACACACAACCATATACATTACAAAAACAATTTGACCACGAAAATCTGCAGAATAATGCAAAGGCAACAATAAAATCTACAATCCGATTTGGCCATGAAACAGAGCTGTACACTTGTATAAAAAAAGGACACTGCCCAGTTCATAGTTCAAAGGGCCCACATGGCCACAGCGCACATGCACTGTGCTTTGTCCTGGGGAGTGCAAGGCCACAGTCTCTCAAGTGGGTGTCTTGCCCACTGGTTCTGAAGGGGGCAACATGTCCATTGCTCTTAGTCCTGGGGAGTGCAAGGCCACAGTCTCTCAAGTGGGTGTCTTGCCCACTGGTTCTGGAGGGGGCAACATGCCCATTGCACTTTGTCCTGGGGAGTGCAAGGACACAGTCTCTCAAGTGGGTGTCTTGCCCACTGGTTCTGGAGGGGGCATCATGCCCTGTGCTTTGTCATGGGGAATGAAAGGCCACAGTCTCTCAAGTGGGTGCCTTGTCCACTGGTCCTGGAGGGGGAAACATGCCCATTGTTCTTTGTCCTGGGAAGTGCAAGTCCACAGTCTCTCAAGTGGGTGTCTTGCCCACTGGTTCTGGATGGGGCAACATGACCTGTGCTTTGTCCTTGGGAATGCAAGGCCACAGTCTCTCAAGTAAGTATCTTGTCCACTGGTTCTGGTGGAAGCAGGCTGCACAGCAGCCCTTGGAGGCTGGATTATATGGCGTCCACTGGTGGTGATGGCTGCACTGTGGTGGTGATTGTGGGAGGCTCCTGCTCAGCCCCTGCACCCTTTGATGACTGCACTTTGGTGGTGGTTGTGGGAGGCTCCTGCTCAACCACTGCACCCTCAGATGGCTGCACTGTGGTGGTGGTTGGGGGAGACTCCTGCTCAGCTCCTGCACTCTCTGATGGCTGCACAACAACGGCTGGCGGTGGGGGCCCTGTGACAGCTGGTGGTGGTGGCGGTGTTTGGCTAGCAGCTTCCGCTGGCGCAGATTGCCTCCTCTCCTCCTGCTCATGGGTTGGTGATCCCTTACCCTTCCTGGCACTGGTGGATGGGCTCTTCTCCCCTCTGCCTGCTAGTGCAGGCTCCTTCCCCTTCTTTCACCTGGTGCAGGCACCTTCCCTTCCTTTGCAGCTGATGCAGGCTCCTTCCCCTTCTTTGCAGCTGGGGCAGGCTCCTTCTCCTTCTTTGAAGCTGGTGAAGGCTCCTTCCCCTTCTTGGTTGTTGGTCTGGAATCCCTACCACCATGAGTAGGTGGTGCAACCACTAGGCTCATGGACTCTATGGCTGAGGTGCTGGGCTGGGTCCTTGCTACCCTGCCCATACGTGCAGGATGGGGGGAGGGGGAGGAAAGAGGTCAATTGTGGAAAGGAAAAGCTTTTTAGGGATGTTGGGGCAGGAAGAAGGAGGAGTAATGGGAGTGGAGGATGAGAGAGTGGTTGTTGGAGGTGTTTGTCTGCTGGACTTGAGTGCAGGTGCATGGGCTGTATGCTGCAGTGAGGTGGATGCCTAGTGGGTGTCTGAGTGCTTGCTTTTGTGTACTTTAGGAGGGGCGACAGACACGGTGGGAGAGGACACAGGGAACGCGTCCATGTATGTTGTGGAGGTGTCTGTCAGTGAGGTATGTGCTCTGCTTGGTGTGGTGATAATGCTGGTAGTGGGTACTGAAGAAGTGCATGCAGGTGTCAGTGTAGATCCAACTGGGTGGGAGGTGGAGGAGGAGGAGGACGGGGAGACAGTTGAGATAGTAGATGTTATTGTATCTGCAACTGAATGGTGTTTGTGTGAGTGCCTGTGGGATGAAGTGTGGTGCTTGTGTTTGCCTGTGACACTCTTGGGTGTTGTCTTGTGTGCATGCTCGTCTGACTGTGTGCAAGGAATGGGTTGAGGTTGAGGAGAATGGGACTGCCATCAGAGAGGAGGCCAGATCCTGAATCGATCTCTGTTGGGCCACCAATCCACTGCGAATGCCCTCCAGAAATGCATTTGATTGCTGCATCTGGGCTGCCAGCCCCTGGATGGCATTCACAATGGTTGCTTGCCCTACAAAGATGGATCTCAGGAGGTCAATAGCCTCCTCACTCGGGGCAGCAGGGCTCACTGGGGCAGGGCCTGAGGTGCGTGGAGCGAAGGAGATGCCCACCCTCCTGGGTGAGCGTGCACAGGCAACTCGCTGAGGGGCTACTGGGAGGGCGGTGCTGGTACGGGGTGGCAGCTGTACCTGCAGCTGGGGTGGTCACAGAGGTCTCCGCCACCACCAGGGAGCTCCCATCAGAGGAGGTATCAAAGTCTGTATTGTCCCCTCCCGTCTCCGCTGTGGTTCTCCCCTCACCCTTCGCCCCACTGGTGCCCTCAGCGTTGGTGGACTCTGCCTCCAGGGTCCTGTGGGATGCAGCTCCCTCTGTCACCGTTGCCTCTGCTCCTCCGCCAGATGATGCTAATACACATAAGGACAGGGTGACAAAACAAGAAAGAGGGGAGAGAGACAAAGGATACACAGGGTCAATGACTGCACCAACCCCACCGTTGGCGTACACAGCACCCTCACACACAGGAAACAGGCCTACGCTCTATGCATGGCCCTACCAGTGAAATGGCTAGTCAGAAAGGAATGAGGAGGGGCACACACCGCTAACTGTAGCACACCTGGGACCCACGCAGTCCTGCTCAGGAGTGAATACTAACAAGCTAGGTAAGCAGTATTTCCCATTCAAACCCTTAGCCACCAGAGGAACTACGCTGCTATGTCTGGCCTGGTCTAGGGGCACCCAAGGACACACAACCACCACCCGGATACCACCCCACCAGCCGTGGGTTGTAATGATAGCCACTGTACTCACCCCCTTGTGGCTGCTGTGATGCCCTCAAGCGCCCATCCAGCTCAGGGTAGGCCACCGCCAGTATGCAGGCCATCAGGGGGTCAGGGTCCGACGGGCACCCCTTCCTCAATGGGAGGCCATCCCCAGCTGGGCCTCCGCGGTCTTTTGTGCCCAGCGTCTCAGGTCCTCCCACCGTTTCCAACAGTGGGTGCTCTGCCTACCATAGACCCCCATGGTCCGCACGTCCTTGGCGATGGCACGCCATATTCCCTTCTTTTGATGGGCGCTGACCTGCAGAGGCAATACAGACAGGCGAACACCATTAGAAAAACAGTCCACCCTGTCACACAAATGGCCCACCATACCTGTTTGCATCACCATTGGCACACACATAGCCCAGGCCACAACAAGTACACCGCCAAGAGGACATCCACCCACCCCCTTACACGAGGCCTTCGCACACAACTCCAAACATTCATGCCACATGCATCGTGCACAAGGTGTACTCACCTGTTGGTCTGGAGGCCCATACAGCAGTCCGTACTGGGGTAGGATCCCATCCACCAGTTGCTCCAACTCCTCAGAAGTGAAGGCTGGGGCCCTTTCCCCGGTCACACGGGCCATGGTAGGTTCTAGATACAGGTCACAGCAGCACATGCAGTGTAGGTCCTCTCCTATGGAAGGTCAGGAAACAAGTGAGGAATCAGATAGAAAATGGTGGTCACATCCGCGGTGGTCACCGCCGGCGTAGATCCCTATTGGCCTCTGTACCCCATAGGGCCCAATATTAACCAATAAGGAATTGCACAGTGGTTCACGACCGCCTACCTCCACAGCGCACATCGTCAGCAGCATTACCTCCCTTCCACCTGTCCCTACACATAAGACAGGTGGTCGCCATTTCAGGGGGTTGAACAGGCCTATCAATTATTGCTGCGTCACAGGACAAATAGGCACATACTTCAGAAATTACACCGTCCCATAACATGTTTGCACATTGTGGACTGCTGTTGTGGCTCCACTGTTCAGTTTGTGACAGCCTACTCACTCTTGTGTCTCTTAGATACCTACCGCTGCAGATGAATAGAAGATGGAGAAATACCCCCATGTGCAGACCCCTGGTGGACTTGGCTACACTGGAGGACAGGCACATAATACTCACCTATAGACTGGACAGAGCCACAATCACAAAGCTGTATGCCCAATTGGAGCCTGACCTGATATCTGCTATCCATCACGCCACTGAGATCCCGCCTCTTGTGCAAGTGCTATCAGTTCTCCATTTGCTGGCAACTGGTTCTTTCCAAGTGACAGTGGGCTTGGCAGCAGGAATGTCATAGCCAATGTTCTCAAACGTGCTAACAAAAGTGTTGTCTGCCCTGATAAAACACATGTGAAGCTACATTGCATTCCCCCAGGTTGAGGATTTGGCCACTGTAAAGGCTGGATTCTATGCAATGGAACATATCCCCAATATAATTGGTGCGATTGATGGAACACATATTGCATTTGTGCCCCCCTGCCAGAATGAACAGGAGTTCAGGAATCGTAACAGTTTCCACTCCATGAATGTGCAGATGGTGTGCTTGGTGGACCAGTACATCTCCCACGTCAATGTTAAGTATCCAGGGTCAGTGCATGATGCCTTTGTCCTGAGGAATAGCAGCATCCCAAATGTGATGTCCCAACTACAGAGGCACAGGGTGTGGCTAATAGGTGAGCCCTGGTTCCCACCCAGTATATGTTGGTGTATGCCTATGGTGCTGGCCATATAGGGTAGTGTGTGGCTAAATGTTGTCCCTCAATATTTGCAGGTGACTCTGGTTACCCAAACTTATCATGGTTGCTGACCCCTGTGAGGAATGCCAGGACAAGGGCAGAAGAACATTATAATAGGTACATGGGTGAACAGAAGGATCATTGAAAGGACCTTTGGCTTCCTGAAGGCCAGGTTCAGGTGCCTCCATCTAACAGGTGGATCCCTGTGCTACTCACCCAAGAATGTCTGCCAGATAGTAGTGGCATACTGCATGTTGCACAGCCTGGCCCTCATATGGCATGTACCTTTGCTGGAGGAGGAGGAGACTGGAGATGCCCTTGTGGCAGCAGTAGACCCTGAGGACAGTGAGGATGAGGAGGCAGAGGATGAGGATGTGGGCAAAGGAACATCTGTGATACGTCAGTACTTCCAATGACACACAGGTGAGACAGTGCAACTTTACATTTCTATGACTATTGTTGTATTCTGTGTGGCATTGCCATGCTGGCATTACCCACTTCTTTGCCCTACTAACTGTTACCTCTGGATATTCATTTTGGAGATGTTGGTGATATGACACATTCTCCTGGAGTGATCACAACAGCAAGCTACAGGTCATTAATTCTATACTCATTCTATGTACAGTTCATTTGCAATGGTTGTAGCTGTTTCAATTAATACAAACTTGCAATACATGAAATACTAGTAGTCGAGTTTTGTCCAAGGGTGTTTATTGTAGTGCTAAAATATAGAGGGAAAAGTCAAATGGAATGGGGTGATGATGCAGGATAGTCCAAGGTATTGTTCCAGACTGTTTGTAGCACAGGTGCATTGTCCATGCAGATGTAGGAAGGGGAGCAATGGCAGTTCAAGGTAGACAAGGTGACTGGGGGACACAAGGGGGACAATCAGGAGAGTCTCATTTCCTGGCAGTAGTCTTGGCTTGCAGAGAATGTTAGCGGGTGGTCTACCTTCTGCAGGGGGAGGGGTGCTGGTGGCCTGTTGGTCCTGTGGCGGGGTCTCCTGGCCGCTAGCGGCAGCAGAAGTGGAGGGCTGTTCAGATGACTGGCTTGTGGTAGGGCCCTCTGGTGGGACACTGCCTCCCTCATGATGTTGGTTATGTCTGCCAGCACCCCTGCTATGGAGACCAGGGTGGTGTTAATGGCCTGCAAGTCCTCCCTGATCCCCTGATACTGTCCCTACTGCAGCTGCCTGTTCTACTGCATGTTGTCTAGGATCTGGCCCATCGTGTCCTGGGAATGTTGGTAGGCTCCCAGGATGTCAGAGAGTGCCTCCTGGAGAGTCGGTTCCCTGGCCTTGTCCTCCACCTGGTGCACAGCAGTCCTCCCAGTGTCCCTGTCTGCCGTGTGCCACTGTCACTGACCCCAGGTCCCTGATTGTCTTGTGTACCAGGTGTGGCTTGGGGTCCCTGTACAGGTGGGCACACTGCTGATTGACGTGTCCTGGGGACAGAGGTGTGGGTACGCTGGGTGGGTGTTGTGGTACTGGTTCCTGATGGGGGAGGCTCTGTGGTGGTCTGTGACTGGGCTTGGGTGACCGACTGTCCAGCGGTCCCTGATGGGCCAGGTAGATCATCCAGATCCAGAAGTCCAGAGTTTCTGTCATCACTGTGGGCCTCTTCTGTTGGGGGAATGGATAGTGGTGGTACCTCCTCTCCAGTGACATTGGCCGGGGTATCTGTGGGGATGTAAATGATGTATTATGCTTCAGGTGTCTGACATTTGTACTTCTGTAGCTGCCCCTCTATGGTTGTTGTTCCCCTGGCAGCTTTTGCTTGTGTATGTTTGGTGTATAGTGGTTATGTTAGTTTCCCTATGATGTGCATGCTTTGGTGATGATTGTACATGCAGGGCTGGGAGGGGTGTCCATGCATTGGTACAGTATGCAGGGCTTGGCTTTGGGATTAGTGTGATGTGATGGTGGAGTGTGTGGGATGAGTGGAGTAATGGGAGTGATGGTGTGGGTGTGTGATGACATGCAGGTATGGGGGGTGATAATTGTTAAAAGTTGACTTACTAGTGTCCAGTCCTCCTCCAACTCCGCGAGTCCCTCAGGATGCAGTATTGGCTGTACCTGCTCCTCCCATGCTGTGAGTTGTGGGGGAGGAGGTTGGGGTCCACCGCCAGTCCTCTGTATAGCGAGCTGGTGTCTTGCTGCTATGGAACGTACCTTCCCCCGTAGGTTGTTCCACCTCTTCCTGATGTTGTCCACTGTTCTTGGGTGCTGTCCCACGGCGTTGACCCTGTCGACGATTCTCCGCCATAGCTCCATCTTCCTTGCTATTGATATCTGCTGCACCTGTTACTCCAAATAGCTGTGGCTCTACCCTGATGATTTCCTCCACCATGACCCTTAACTCCTCCTCAGTGAAACGGGGGTGCCTGTGTGTTGCCATAGGTGTTATGTGATGTGTGTTGGTGAGGGTGTGTTGGGTAATGTGTTGGGGTGTGTGACGTAGAGTGCGTGACAGGTGTATGGGTGTGAGTGATGTGTGTCTAGTTGCTGCAGTGGTCCTGCTGTCTGTCTGGTGGCAATGATTTGTATTTGTAAGGGGTTGTGGGTAATGTGGGTGCGTGTTTTATAGTGGTTTGGGTGTGGTGTGTGTATGGGTGTCAGATGTGTGTTGCTTGAATTGGCCAACGTGGTGTTGTTTTGTCTGTGGGTGTCCATTATGAGCGCAGCGGTATGCACTGCCAATGGTGTACCGCCGTTGAATGTCCACCGAGGTGTTTTGTGGGTCATAATGTGATGGGCGTTGTTCTGTTGGCTGTCATAATATGGTGAACAGATATTCGCCAGCACGGCGGTAAGTTGGCAGCCATCAGCACGGCGGTAAGCGGAATTTACCGCCAATGTCATAATGAGGGCCTAAGTCTGGTAAGAATAATCTCTGTCTTTGAAACTCATGTCCTGTTCTCCTCTGCTGTACCTATTGTTACATCCCCTCTCCCCAATCGTACTCAGTGCTCTGGCGTTTGTGCTCTATGTCACATACATACACATGGCTTGTCATTGGCACCTAAAGAATATACAGTTTGAAGTTTTGTAAATGTACCAACAGGTATGTTGGAATCCCTCATACTGTGTCGTCATGTTGTAACAATACCAAAGCTACTTACTCTTTTGATTTCTACCTTCCATTGTGATCTCACCTTGACAATCTCCAGGGCCACTGGAAGTACGTGGCAAGTAAGGACCAAATTATGTTGTAGGGCTTGCTAACTTATGCAGTGTTGGTATCTCTAGTTCTAGACCCAAGGATGTGGAATTCCTATCGCCCGACTCCTAGGACATATTGTTTGGGGTCAAGGTCTACAAGTTTTAATGTTTATTTTGTTTTTGTGACAAGTAGGCTCAACCCCCTGCAGTACAACCCTTTGGCTGTCAGTTACAGAGAAGGTAGCTGTCTGCATTTAAGGTAATATGTGTGTCCATAAGTTAATGCTGTTAGAACTTGTTTTTATGGTTCATTAATGAAAAGCCTTCATTAGTAGGGTGAGCACTGTAAATAAGCGTTTCAAGGTTACACTGCACTACTGGCAGTTAATAATATGAGGTTAAGTATAATACTCCCAGAATGCTCTCTGATTAAATACAAATATTAGCAGAAACTTGTAAGCAAGAGTGATGATTCCTTGCTTTCAAAATAAAATGTTCAGATAAATGTGTTGATGTATGTTAGTATTTCCAAAATATATTCCTAATGGAAAATTTGTGTAACCATTCTCAACACGATTATGGGAAGCATGAAGCTAAACAAGCACTGGCAAAGCCAACCGATCTGACATTTGTTTGTGAGTCTTTTGGTTTTGTCAAAGCATGTCTTGTTTTGACATGGCTTATGGCACCCAAGGAACAAGTACATTTTTTACAGGACAAGTAGGTTCAAGAAGCAACCTGTCCCACAGACAAGTAGATATTTTAATAAATTCCACACCCCTGTTGACCACATCTCTTCTTGTGAAAGATTGTCTCATTTCACTTCCAGGAGCAGTCTGTGGAGCGCACACTTTTATTGAGAGAGTTGTACGAACTTGCCTCTCAACACCAGTGGGGTAAGCTTGGTTGAATTTCATGCTTTATTAATGTAAATGTTTGTTTTTGGGAATCTCTATGAAAGCGGTTGAATGTGGGACTTCATTTCGAAAGAGGTGGCAGTGGAATTTTGTCTCGAAGCCTAACCATGTTATGTGACTGTTTAAAGTGTCAGAATGTGATTCTCCACCAAAATGTAATCCTGATGGTATGACTGGCACTTGATTATCTCTTATCAGGAATAACTATTGTGATATCACAAATTTGATGATAGAAAACCTTACCACGATGAAAGAATTACTCTTGTGTGTGTGGGACAGCAGAGCTATACACTAGGTGAGACAGGCACCGGAATGATGCAGCTGTCATCCTTCAACTTTATATATTTAATTATTTTATACATTATGAGCCAGGGGTATACACTTTTTCTCGCTCTCCCTCACTATTTTCTCTTCCTTCCTTCCTTTCCGGCTCTCCATTCTCCTTTAATGCACTGCCTGATTTTTCTTCTTTCTCTCAGCTCTCTCCTCACTAATTGTTTTTCACTTTCCTGGCTTTCCCTTCCACTTTCTTTTCTCTCCCCTTTTACTCCAGCCTCTCTAGGTCCACTTTATATCTGCATCATTTTCCTTTCTTGCATTCCAGTCTTTCGCTACCCCAGTTCATTTCACTCTTCTCATACCCTGTTTACCCTATGTTTGGTTCCTGTATCCATCTCTCCTTCTTCCTCGCACTCTTTTATCTATTTTTCCTTCTTGCACCAATCTTTCATGGTTTACACTTCAGCCTGCTTCCTTCTCCACTATTCTTCCCTGCTCCCACAAATCAGAAACTGTCTGCACATTATAATTCATGTCTGATACAATAGTGCAATGATGGCGTAGAGTGGAATAGTGCAGAGTGAAATACAGTGGCGTAGAGTGGGATAGTGCAGAGTGGAATACAGTGGCTTAGAGTGAAGTATATAGAGTGGATTGTTTCAGAGTAGAGTGAAGCAGTATAGAGTACATTGGCATAGAGTTGATTGTTTCAGGGTAGAGTGAAGTAGCTTGGAGTGTAGAGGCAAAGAATGGCATTCATTGAATAGTAGATTAGGGTGTCATAGGGTGGAGCAGAGTGGAGTAGTGCAGGGTAGAGTGCAATGGCATAGAGTGGAGTGATGCAGAGAGTAATAGCATAGAGTGCATTGGCATAGAGTGGCATGAAGAAGTGTGGCAGCGGCACAGAGTGCAGTGGAGCTGCGTGGAGTATTTCATAGTAAAGTGAAGGAGAGTGGAATGGGGCATGGTAGAGTAGAGTGGTGTAGATTGCAGTGTTGCAGAATTGATTAGCGTGGATGGTAAAGTGCACTGACATGCGGAGTAAATTGGGGTGTAGAGTGGGGTGGTGTGGTGCAGAGCAGGGTAAAGTGGTGCAGAGTACAGCAGGGTGGAGTGGTGCAGAGTAGAGTGGGGTGGAGTGGTACAGAGTAGAGCAAGGGGAGTGGTTCAGAGTAGAGCAGAGTGGAGTGGTGCAGATTAGAGTTGGGTGGAGTGGTGTAGAGTACAGCAGGGTGGAGTGGTGTGGAGCAGGGTGGAGTGGCGTAGAGTGGAGCAGGATAGAATGGTGCAGGGTGGGGTGGTGCAGAGTAGAGTGATGTAGGGTAGAGTGGAGTGGTGCAGAGTGGGATAGAGTGGAGTGGTGCAGAGTAGAATGGGGTCAAGTGGTGTGGTGTAGAGTGGGGAGTGCAGTGTAGAGTGGCATAGTTTGAATGATGCAGAGTGACGTGCAGTGATAGAGTTGAGTAAAGCAGACTGCGCATGGTGTGATAGTACTCTGCCATTACAGACAACACATCTTCAATTTAAATGACCATTGCATTTGCCAAGACATAAAGTTTTACTTATAAAGCTATAGAGCGCACAAACTATATTGTGTGGAAATGTCATCATCTAATGTGTTGATTTGTTTTGATGGTATGTTTTGCTTTACTTTTGACTGAGCCAATATATACGCACTGAAAGGAGTCAAAAAGATTCTCTGAAATGCATTTCTTAATCTGAATAAGATATTTATTATAGCTGTTTGCAAGGTTCGTGAAGGAAGGTTTGAATAGTAGAAAGTGTACTTTCAAAATGTGCAACAAGGTAAGACCATGTATAAAGAATCTTCAATCTATAAACAGCAAATATATACATGCAAGGATACAAACACTTATATTGAGATATATATTCATATGCAATGCAAAGCAAATAATTAATAAAAATTAATCACCGCAAGGCCTGCCAGATGATTCATCTTTCTCATGCCAGCAAGAAGATGACCCCGTTCAGCTGTGAGACAGAGATCCTCATCCTCACAGGAACAATGTCAGGCATTTAGGGGGTCATTCCAACTTTGGCGGGCGAAGTTCCGCCGCCAGAAGACTCGACCGCGGTCAAAAGACCGCAGCGGTCATTCTGGCTTTCCCGCTGGGCTGGCGGGCGACCGCCAAAAGGCCGCCCGCACGCCCAGCGGGAAAGCACCAGCAACGAGGATGCCGGCTCCGAATGGAGCCGGCGGAGTTGCTGGTGTGCGACGGGTGCAGTTGCACCCGTCGCGATTTTCAGTGTCTGCCAAGCAGACACTGAAAATCAATGTGGGGCCCTGTTAGGGGGCCCCTGCAGTGCCCATGCCAGTGGCATGGGCACTGCAGGGGCCCCCAGGGGCCCCACGACACCCGTTCCCGCCAGCCTGGTTCTGGCGGTGAAAACCGCCAGAACCAGGCTGGCGGGAAGGGGGTCGGAATCCCCATTGAGGATTCACACGGGCAGCGGGAAACCGTCGGGAAACCGCCGGTTTCCCTTTTCTGACCGCGGCTTTACCGCCGCGGTCAGAATTGCCCTTGATGCACCACCAGCCTGTTGGTGGTGCATCCCCCAACCCCGGCCCTGGCGGTCCATGACCGCCAGGGTCGGAATGACCCCCTTAATGTCCAATCCTGACAGAGGTCTCGGAATTAATCATTACTGAACAGGGCCACCTTTTTGTACCTTAAAAAAACACGGAAAGAGCCTTCTAGAAGACCCCCCGCTTTCAAATGGAAATATAAAAAAATGCTGGCTAGTTTGGGTAAGCCTTGAAAGGAATGCGTTGGGAGCTTGCAACCTTCCCAAGGCAGTCCTCCCAAAGTCAAACCGTTCTCTTGCCTATGATAAACAATAGCTTATCGTACTGACTGCTCACCTCCTACATATCGTGTACCATTTCTAGCTCTTTGGTGAGAAGAAAAACACGTAGAAGTAGAAAAACACATTGCATAACATGTTTGCACAGAAACATACTTTAACGTGGCAGTAAAGCTAAGCTGAACACAAAATGGAGTCTAGGCTGAATACAAAATGGAGTCTATAACCAGTGACCATTAAAGTGACAATAGGCAGCTAAACCAGGTGTAGAGCCGTGTGAAACGACATATATATACATGCTATATGGTATTACAATATTTGTTTCCATCACACTTCAGAACTACCTGCTGTACCCAGCATGATTGTCACGTAGATCCTCTCACTTTGGTATTGAAGAAAGAAAAGCGAACACCAAGCTCCCTTGGCAGACAGAGCTTGAGAATTGACCTCTGTCTTTAAATACACAACAAATGCGGCAAGATAACAAGATTTAAAGGCCTAATTACAGAAAGCGATCGCTCAGAAGGATATTGTGAATAAGGATTGGGCAAGGGAAGGGATGAACTCAAGATGGACAGCCAAAAACAAATGAAGCCAGTAGAGCAAAAAAACATGAGTTACAAACAAAAAAAACAATGGTAAGCAACAGGTGAAATACATTTCCAGGGAAGCTTTCCAAATGTCCCCAAAATGTTGTTAGAAAACTAGGCAGCTGGGCTGTCTGGTAGGCTTCTACCTAAACAGGAACTTCCACGAAATGTCAGTCAAGCTGAATGTATTCAGATGTATGTAATTTAACAGAAAATCATTTTCATGGAATACCATTACTAAGAAACCATTTCATCGAAACTGTTTAATGGAAGTCATCAGAATGAATGGAATTGATTATTTCTGAGAAACCAATTCAAGGAATATCTTTTTGTTCAAAAATTGGCTTTGACGTGTTCACCTTTAGAAAGTCTTCTTGGTGATGTTGCTTTCAGTAGCTTACTTCAAAGCAAATTATTTCAGATTTATATCTTTTACATTGTTAAACAATTGCTTTGGATGCCTTTAATTTGGTGACCCCCATCTATTCCTGACCCCTAAACATCATCCATCCCTGTCTTCTTAAAACCCCTTATAACACCTAAGCTACACCCATCCCTGTACCCTAAAACCCATTCTACCCCTACCCTCCTCGCATCCCTGAGCCTAAAACCCTCACTACCCCTAAACTCGTCCACACCTGAAACCATAAAACCCTTTTTATGCCTAAACCCCACCCATCTGTGATTCCCTTAGAACCCTAACCAACTGCAGACTTCAGCAAATGATGACCCCTAAAATACCCTAAAACTTCTTTCTACATCATCCTTGAATCCTTATAACCCTTCAACGTCACTCAATCCTGAATGCTGAATACTCTTCCCCCCTGTACTCATCACTGAACTTTAAAAACTCTCAACACCCCTAAACACCACTCATTCCAGAACCATAAATCCCCCTTTCATGCCTAAACTCCATCTATTCCAGACCACAAAAAACACTCAGCCCTCCTAAACATTACTCAACCTAGAATTAAAAAAAATGTAATTAGTCCAGAGCCCCACACAAATTCAAGGTAATTTGGGATTTTTCATTAACATTTTCTATCATTCCTTCAAAATGTTTTATTTAATTTTCGGTTTATTTGTATTTCCTGAAAATTGGCCATCCTTAAATTAGTTTTCCCAGGTGCAGGAAGTTGGCTCTGTATATACTATCTCAAAGTGAGAGATAGTGTGCAGAGAGTCCAGGGGTTCCCCTTGGAGGTTGATAGTGGCAATAATAGATAATACTAATGCTCTATTTGTGGTACTGTGGTCAAGTAGTAGGCTTATCAGAGGGTAGTGTTAAGCATTTGTTGTACACACAGAGGCAATAAATGAGAACACACACTCAAAGACTTAACTCCAGGCCAGTAGGTTTTTATATGCAAAATATTATTTTCATAATTTATTTTAGAACCACAAGATTCAGAATTCAAGTAAGTACATAAATTGCAATGTACTTGGCCTAGGGATATATAGAACTTTGAAGTAAAACTAATGTAGACAGCTTTGTCAAAAATGGCAATAGCTATTTTAAAAGTGGACACAGTGCAAAATTCAACGGTTGCTGGAGGAGGTACGTACAAGTTAGTTTAGCAGGTAAGTAAAGCACTTACAAGTTCAGTCTCTGGGGCATAGACAGCCCACTGTTGGGGGTTCAAGTCAACCCCAAACACCCAGCACCAGCAACACAGGGCCGGTCAGGTGAAGAGGTCAAAGAGGGGCCCAAATAACATAGGCACCTATGGAGACTAGGGGTGCTCCGGTTCCAGTCTGGTACCAGGTAATTAGTTGCTTCCTCGGGGATCAGACAAGGGGGGTTTTGTAGAGCACTGGGGGGTCACCAACAGGCACACAAAAATAAACCCTCAGCGGCACAGGGGCGGCCGGGTGCAGTGTGCAATATAGGTGTCAGGTTTTGAATAGAAATCAATGGAGGGACCCAGCGGTCATTCTGGCAATGCAGGCAGGGCACGGGGGCTTCTTGGGCCAGCCACCAACGGGGCAAAGATAAGAGCCGCCTGCTGGTTGCTCCTGCACCGGTAGTTGGTTCCTCTCGGGCCTAGGGGGCTGCGGGTGCAGTGCTTCTACCAGACGTTGGGTGCTTGGTTACCGGGCAGTCAAGATCAGGGAGAGCCTCTGGATTCTCTCTGCAGGCATCACCGTGGGGGTGCAGGGAGTTCATCTCAGGCTGTCCACGTTGTGGGAATCGCCTGGCAGTCCTTGCTGCAGTGTTGTTTTCTCTGGACATGAGCTGGGGGTGTCGGGTGCAGAGTGTTCTGGACTCACTCTTCAGGAGTGTGGCTGGACTCCCTTTAAAGATGGTTTCTTCTTTGTTGTTTGGACAGAGCCGCTGTGCACAGGAGTTTCTTGGTCCTTTGGGTTTGCAGGGCAGTCCTCCTAGCCGGCTGCGGTCAATGGTCCTGCTGGATGCGTCTCTTTTGCAGGTTCTTTGAGTCTGGAGACAGGCCAGACAGTTGTCGTCTCTGTTTCTCTGCAGGGCTTTCAGGTCAGCAGTCCTTCTTCTTCTTTAGGTCGTCAGGAAATCTGTTTTCCTGGGTTCAGGGTCACCCCTAAATACTAAATTTAGGGGGGTGTTTAGGGCTGGGGGCAGTAGCCAATTGCTGCTGTCCCTGAGGGTGACTACACCCCCCTTGTGCCTCCTCCCTTTGGGGAGGGGGGCATATCCCTAATCCTATTGGGGGAAATCCTCCAAAGCAAGATGGAGGATTTTCTAAGGAAGGGGTCACCTCGGCTCAGGACACCTTAGCGGCTGTCCTGGCTAGAGGGTGACTCCTCCTTGTTTTCTCATTATCTACTTCGGACTTGCCTCCAAAATTGGATGCTGTGTCCAGGGGGCGGGCATCTCAACTAGCTGGAGTGCCCTGGGGTGCTGTAACACTAGGCTTGAGCCTTTGAGGCTCACTGCCAGGTGTTACAGTTTCTGCAGGGGGAGGTGTAAAGCACCTCCACCGAGGACAGGCTTTGTTCCTGGTCACAGAGTGCACAAGGCACTCACCCCATGTGGCCAGAAACTAGACTGGAAGTGGCAGGCTGGCAGAGACCAGTCAGCCTAGCACTAGCAGTTGGGTTGGCATGCAGGGGGCATCTCTATTTCTCAATAAATCCCACACTGGCATCAGTGTGGATTTATTGTGCTTTCAACGGTTGATACCAAACTTCCCAGTATTCAGTGTAGCCATTATGGAACTGTGGAGTTTGTGTTTGACAAACTCCCAGACCATATACTCTTTGTGGCTACCCTGTACTTACAATGTCTAAAAATTGGCTTAGACACTGTAGGAGCATAGTGCTCATGCAGCTATGCCCTTACCTGTGGTATAGTGCACCCTGCCTTTGGGCTCTAAGGCCTGCTAGAGGGGTGACTTACCTATGCCCCAGGCAGTGGGTTGTGGGCATGGCACCCAGAGGGGAGGGCCATGTCGACTTAGTCTTTTTCTCCCCACCAGCACACACAAGCTGTGAGGCAGTGTGCATGGGCTGAGTGAGGGGTCCCTAGGGTGGCATAATGCATGCTGCAGCCCTTAGAGACATTCCCTGGCCACAGGGCCCTTGGTACCAAAGGTACCATTTACAAGGGACTTATCCGTGTGCCAGGGCTGTGCCGATTGTGGAGACAAAGGTACAGTTTTAGGGAAAGAACACTGGCGCTGGGGCCTGGTTAGCAGGGTCTTAGCACACTTTAAATCATAACTAGCATCAACAAAAGGCAAAAGGTTAGGGGGTAACCATGCCAACAGTGGCATTTTCCTACACCAGATTTAGTTTTTTTTTAATTTGCTTTCACAGTGGAGATTTTCGTTTTTTCCATTAATTCACATACATCACTCAAGATCATCTTAGAGCAGTTGTTCCCAAACATTTTGGAACCACAACCCACTTTTTATAACAACAACACGTTTATATCCTCCCCACCTTTAATGGACATGAGGAGGGTGATTTTGGAATTTAACTAAAGCACTGTGTAGTGGTGCATTGGCATTTATGAACAGCTCATTCTCCTTTGAAATGACCACTACATTTGTACAGACAAATAGTTTCTCTGATGAAACTACAGAGCACGTAAATCATAATGTGGAAATCTGTTTTCTGTAAATATTTATCATTGATACATCACCAGGTATCTTGATTTGTTTAGATACTATTTAAATCTTTGTTCCCAGTACACTTCAGAATTACAATGAAAGTGCTTAATCATTGCTTGCCTGGCTACTGGATGCATATTGTTCATTTACAGGTATTTGCATTTTGTTATTGTTAGAAATTGGGTCTTTGATTGACAGTCAGGTTACCCCCTGTTCAAGCAAGGACCCTCACTCTAGTCAGGGTAAAAGAGAATCACCCTCAGCTAACTCCTGCTTACCCCCTTGGTAGCTTGGCAGAGCAGTAGGCTTAACTTCAGAGTGCTAGGTGTAAAGTATTTGTACCAACACACACTGTAACTTAATGAAAACACTACAAAATGACAAAACATTAGAAAAATAGGAAATATTTATCTAAACCAAACAAGACCAAAATGACAAAAATCCACCATAAACAAGTCAAGTTATCAATTAAAGATCAAAAAGAGTCTTTAAGTAGTTTTAATAATAGTCAAAAATAACCCCGCACGGGCGGGTGTGCGTCAAAAATAACTCTGCACGGCGGTACGCGAGTCGAAAATCCAGCAGCATGATGATCCGAAAATCCCGCAGCGCAGGTTGTGATCTCCCAGCCTCCGTCATCGATGCTGCGTGTCATTTCTCCTGCTCCATGCGTTGATTCTTCGGTCGCGTTTCCTGCGAGCATCGTTTCTCAGCTGTGGAGCCGGCGGCGCGTCGTTTTTCTGAGCCGTGTCAATCTTTTCCCCGCACGGCGCTCTGTGCGTGGATTTTCTTGTCTTTAGGCTGCCAGCTTGTCCTTTCAGGATCCCAGGAACTGGATGGGCACCACAGGGCAGAGTAGGAATCCCTCCAGAGACTCCAGGTGCTGGCAGAGAGAAGTCTTTGCCGTCTCTGAGACTTCAAACAACAGGACCCAAGCTCTAGATCAAGCCCTTAGAGATTTCTTCTCAAGATGGAAGGCACACAAAGTCCAGTCTTTGCCCTCTTACTCTGGCAGAAGCAGCAACTGCAGGATAGCTCCACAAAGCACAGTCACAGGCAGGGTAGTTCTTCCTCAGCTATTCAGCTCTTGTCCAGGCAGAGGTTCCTCTTGGTTCCAGAAGTGTTTCTAAGGTCTGTGGGTTTGGGTGCCCTTTTTATACCCAATTTCTCCTTTGAAGTAGGCCTACTTCAAAGTAAAGTCTCTTTGGAATGTGAAATCCTGCCTTGCCCAGGCCAGGCCCCAGACACTCACCAGGGGGTTGGAGACTGCATTGTGTGAGGGCAGGCACAGCCCTTTCAAGTGTGAGTGACCACTCCTTCCCTCCCTCCTAGCACAGATGGCTCATCAGAATATGCAGGCTACACCCCAGCTCCCTTTGTGTCACTGTCTAGTGTGAGGTGCAACCAGCCAAACTGTCAAACTGACCCAGACAGGGAATCCACAAACAGGCAGAGTCACAGAAATGGTATAAGCAAGAAAATGCTCACTTTCTAAAAGTGGCATTTTCAAACACACAATCTTAAAATCAACTTTACTAAAATATGTTTTTTTAAATTGTGAGCTCAGAGACCCCAAACTCCACATGTCCATCCGCTTCCAAAGGGAATCTACACTTTAATCAGATTTAAAGGTAGCCCCCATGTTAACCTATGAGAGGGACAGGCCTAGCAGCAATGAAAAACTGAATTTAGCAATATTTCACTGTCAGGACATATAAAATACATTACTATATGTCCTACCTTAACCATACACTGCACCCTGCCCTTGGGGCTACCTAGGGCCTACCTTAGGGGTGTCTGACATGTAAGAAAAGGGAAGGTTTAGGCCTGGTAAGTGGGTACACTTGTCAAGTCGAATTTACAGTTAAAACTGCACACACAGACACTGCAGTGGCAGGTCTGAGACATGATTACAGAGCTACTGGGTGGCACAACCAGTGCTGCAGGCCCACTAGTAGTATTTGATTTACAGGCCCTGGCACCTCTAGTGCACCTTACTAGGGACTTACTAGTAAATCAAATATGCCAATCATGGATAAACCAATCAACATTACAATTTACACAAAGAGCATATGTACTTTAGCACTGGTTAGCAGTGGTAAAGTGCTCAGAGTTCAAAAGCCAACAGCAACAGGTCAGAAAATATAGGAGGCACAAAGATTGGGGATGACCCTGCATAAGCAAAAAAGTCCAACAGTTATGTATTGCAAAAAAGAGCTTCCTACTTTGTCACATAATTCACTTTAAAACTCCTCTCAGTTTTGCTTTCACAGAAAATTAAGTAAACACCAATGCCCATGTTAAAATAATAAAGCAGCTTGACATTGACCTCTGTCTTTGAATCGCTTGCAAATGTGGCAAGTTACATTTAGAATTTAAAGGCAGTTGTATTTATTGTTCTGACTTTCATGACCCCCTAAATATCAGCTCACAACTCAGTTTGGTAAACACTGTCTTACAGTAATACATCCCCATCATGAAATCATCATGCAGTAATACAGCCAGATGCCATTCTGCGGTGATACATCTCCATCATTAAGTGATCATTGACTAATAAAGACCCATTCTGAAGTTATTTTGGGAATATCCTTGTGTAACACAGCCTCATTCTGAAGTCATTATAAGATTATTCTGTAATAATACAGCCCCATTTTGAAATAGTCATGACATCATCCTGCAGTAATAACAGCTTAATCCTGAAATCATCGTAAAATCATCCTGCAGTAGTTCATGATCATCACATGTCTTCCACTGAAGTAATCGGGAACCCAACCTGGAGTAATCCACCCTAATCCTGAAATCATCATGGGATCATTCTGCAGTAGTAAATGATCATCCCATGTTTTCCACTGAAATAATCAGGAACTAATCCTGCAGTATTTTCTCTGATGACTCTAGAGTCTCATTTAAATATTTTGACCTATGCACATACTTCAGGATGGCTTGGGATGACTTTCCCAGATAATTACAGGAATATCTCAGCTGAAGTCATTGTATGACTTCAGAATGACTTCAGGATGGGCTTACTTTTTGACTTGGGAACCCCTATTAGGGTCCTGAAGAAACGCCAGTTGACCTGAATAGGCAGAAAGGCATGAAACATGTAGCCCACAATATAGGATCTTGGAACAACTAAAGTTCAATGGTTTCTTTTGTTTTGAATCTTGTCATAGATCACCATGTAATACATAAAAGAAAAAGCATCGTAATTTCTCCAGGCACTTTTAATAGATTTGTATTACACCTCACTATTACCTCCATTTCAACTTTCAGGCAAACTGGGCAGACAAAAGATCTCCACCTAGGTGCCTCATAAGAGCGGCATTTTTGGCATAATATCACCCACCTAGCATGAAACAGAACCCGTTGATGAAGTATAGTACCTAGGTGAGTGACGGCTCTTCCATCCTGATAAAATTATTGACAATACTATTGGGAGAAGAAACAAAATAACGTGATTAAGTTCCCAAAACACAATGCAGGTGCAGAACTTTTCAGAATGTCACACATGAGTAAATACGACCACACCTGACAATACTGATGATCTAGAGCTTCTGTTGGTGGAATCGAAGATATCTAGTGAAACTATGAGCAGCAAATATTTCTTGATGAAGCACAATTAATTGGATCAATTTCACTTTGTAGTGTGAAAATACAAAACACTTTTTCATTAAATGTCTCTATAGCTGCTGGCTAGCTGGTATATCCCCCCCTGTACGTCTCTGTCCACGTCATTGCAATTTGTGCTGTTGGAGACTGAGCCAGCCAACACAGCTGAAGAGTGAATGTATGAAAGTAGTCGGCTGTCTGCAGGCTGTAAATGACGAGGAGTGCTCGTGCCCCCTCTGTGCTGTGTGCATGCCCTGCCTGCATCACTTTCATGGCCATTGTTGGTTGGGGTTGTAGCAGTAGTTTGAGGCATTTTGGTGCCTCAGCTTTCCTTGTTGCTTGCCAGTTGCCAATCTTTTGTCATGCAGCCCGCCAAGCTCGTTAACCTCCTTTTTTTAGGTCGAGCATTCAAGACCTCTTGTATATACTTTAGTATTTACTTCTTTGTGGGCTCTCTGCTTTTTCATTGGTTTGTTTAATTGTCCTTAAAAAAACATGCTTGCTTGTGGTCAATCCTTCCTCTTTGTCCCACCTCTTCCTCACTTGTACAGTCCCCTGGAGCATGGCCCCAGTACTTGTACCCTTCCACTTGTGACACTGTAGCATGTGCTTACGGACTACTTTTTTCTTAGGCTAAGAGCATTTGAACAGAGAGATGGATGTTTTCAGTGGCTTCAGTCCATTTCTGTTCTTCTCTGGCTACATGTGCTGTGCATTCAAAGACCAAGGTAAAATGTTTGAGGCAGTTTTTTGCAAGCACCTGCTTCTCCCCCTGCTGCAGCACAAAGACAATAGTGACCACAACTATGATCACATTGATTTCCTTAAGCGCTGCTGATGTGTTGAGAAAATCGCTACCATTACAATATTTATTGTATAATCCCTCAATTTAAGATGGCTGCTGTACATCATGAGAGATGACGTCATTAGCGTCATGACAAGGCCGTCTCTTTTCCTTCGTCATTGTTGTTTCTGAGACCTTTTCCAGTAGTTCTTGGTCTGGCGACGGTAGCAGATACAGACTAGCTGCTGACCCTTAACTTTTTCTGGTAGGCTCTAATTCAATCTTGTTGCTATTCTGAGGGCTGTAGTTTGCTGTTTTGCTCGAAAGTCCTCTCCGCCTTGTGTGGATTTCTTTTCAGTAGTGTTGAAAGTGGGTGCTCTACAGGAGCGAGGCGGGCGAGCAGAAGTACTAAGCGCATCTCTTGTAAGGACTCCAGAAACAAGGTATCTACCTACATGTAATGATGCATAATATGTATTTACCCCAATGCCAATTTCTGCTCAGGTGAGAACAGTCCTGTAATGAATGTGTTGCTTTCCTAACCACATAAATGTTCCCACCCACATCTCGTCCAGGCACACTCTTTCACCACAGTCACAACAGTGTGAAAAGCTTTTTCCATGCACTTTGTGGTTCTGAACAGGCACTTTATCCCTCCCCCGCGCATGTCACCATCTCGGGCACACACTTCCTGCATGTTCATCCTTGTTCCAGATCCTAACTGCCCCCACGCACTCTTTACAGGAGTCACCATCATCACCGTGCACAGCTCTCATTGCACTTGCTTTATTCAGTGCTATACACCTGCACACACAAGCCCACATCACTGTGTGCATTGACAGCTGATATTGTGCCCCGTGTGCACCTTAACATGCCCACCAGCCTCTGTGGACAAGCTGTGCAAACGGGGCAAGAGTCCTGGGCATGCCTCCAAAAAACCTACTCCAGCACACCATTTGTAGGCACAAAACCATTTCTTATGATCACACACACTCACAAATGCACCCAGTTGTTCCTCCAACCCACCCCACATTCACCCTTTCACACTTATACCAACGTACATCTCCTACCCCACTCTTTGACCTCCAAGACACTTACACCATGTGATGTGGGAAGGACAAAGCCTTTTAGTTCTTGTGTCTGTCTTTTGTAGTATGTTTCACCCTGCTCTGCCCCTGTTGTGCCTGCCATAGTCCTGCAGTCTTTCTAGATGCACTGCAGCCAGAAATGTGCAGACCTGACCCCCTTTAACAAGCATCATCAAGCAGACTCCTACACTGACTCAGACAGGGGTCTGGGGTCAGGCAGGATTTGGGGGTTACGAGTCACCCACACACTCTGAGTCAAAAGTCAAACTCCTTCCTGTCAGGAGACATTTCAAACTTAGCTTCTGCAGCTCAACCTGAAGCACAAATACAACAAGGAGGTGACTTTAGGAGATGGTCTGTGGATGGGAAGTGCTGCGCCAGACTGAGGGGTCTACAATCTGTCTTCCTGAGCTGCCCGAATGTAACTGAGGCATCTCTTCTACCTCCTATTTACAGTCTCTGCAACTGTTCATGTGATCAGCAACTCGTACAGAACAGAGCACGTGTTGAGTCTAAATTCACAAACTAGAGCCTGGTCTTACAATATTAGAGAAACACTTTTTTAATTTGGCGTTAGCCAAGATCTTTCTATTTTACTAAACTTGTCTACATCATCTACTTTCAGGGGCTTTCAGCTTACCCTCTTTATCCATTGGAATGTGAATGTTGCATTTTCTTTTCTTGCTGCAGATAGAGAAAAAAGGGAAATGGAAGTGCTTAAGTTATATCTAGGGCTACTCAAATTATGTGGCAGTAACAGACCAAATTATGAGGTAGGGTTGACCAATGTATGTGGCAAGAAACAACAGTTATGAATTTACAACGCCAATAGCTCTAACTCAAGCAAATGCAAGACCTATTGCATTGTTGGTGGTTTGCTCTCCAGTTCGTGCAGGTGGGGGGGCTGCCTATCGAAGAGGGCAAAGATCTTTTGGCTGATGCAGATTTTTGCGGAAGTGCCAGGGCATGAGGGTTTGTCCTGTGTGAAGGTGGCCATGATAAAACAGTCGGGACTAGGATAGAGTTGAGAAATGGTTACTTTTTAAATTAAGTGCATGTTTGGCTGGCTGGATGGTTTAATGTTTGGATACTTTTTCAGTACCTGAATTGCATCTGGATCTTGAACTGTGGCTTTGGATCTGGGAAAATGGCTCATTTACCCATACTGGTAACCTTTGAGCTCCCCTTATCTGGAGAAATTGTGAGCACACATGATCAGTTTGTTATATCAATTGGATGCATTTGGGACAGTTAATACATCTACCATTTAGAGCAGCAGTTTTTTAACGAAGTTTGATCAGTTTCGAAGGTATGGTGCTCTGAGGATAAGATCCCCTTGGCTCTGTCAATCATCAAGGATCATTCTGACTTTTTCATACTCTCCTGGTTCTAATCAGCACATCTAAGTGGTTAACCGTCACTTTGCGTTACATTTATTCTTGACTATGCATACTCACTCTCAATCACAAAGTGGACATCTTACCCTTTTGGTTTCAACAGACTTTCTAGGCTCTAAAGAAGGCCCATCATCCCATGATGAGCTAAATGTAATCCTGTTCATTAAAAAAAAAAAAAAAAAATTATTGACATTTTCTTTTTTCAACAATGTGACCAGTACAGTGTGATTACAGCATTGTACAATCTGTGCACAAAACATATGTTCAGAAGGATTTAATAAAACCCAATATAGCATCATGGAATAATGTAATTTGTGTGTATGGGCCACCTACATGTGGATAACAGAAAGAGGAATAAATGGTGTCAACAATCGAGGTGGCAAGGAACATTTCTCTCTTGAGGTCATACGCAGAAAACTAAAAGTCAATAGAACAATAAAGGATGTCAAAACAGGGAACCTATTCTAAACAATAAATGAACTGGGTGAAAAACATAACGAAAAAAGAACCTAAAACAGTGAATGGACTCATTTGTGGTGTTGATTTGGCATAACACAAATGTCATGGAGCCAGCATGGGGCAGTGGGAGTGAAGAGAGGAGAAATAAAACAGAGCAGAGAAGGGAAGGGAAGGGAAGAAAAGTGGAAGGTGAAGGGTATGGTCTGCGCATACAGTTATGAGGTGGATGGAGTAGAGTGTGATCCCCTCACGGAACTTCTACAGGAGGATGTCCCACCTCTCTGAGATGGGGTATTTGTGGAGAGCCTTCACCTCCCCCCCCTGTGCTGCAATGTACCCTCAGCTTGAGCCCATGCCAGCATAGAAAGTGCCCACGCACCATGTGATCAAGAGTTTCACCAGTGGGAGGGTTGTGTTGGTGAATTGCATTATTGCTTTGTACTTTTTGGTGCACAGACCTCCCAGGTATAAGGGAGGACAGTTACCATGCAGTGGGCTAAGTGTGTTGTGACAGTATACCAGCATGTGGCCTGGTCGGGCAAGACCACAGCATGTGAGCTGTTCCTATATCTATTGTCAGACAGTGGGGGCAGGTAGCACTGGTGCTATGAAAATAATAGTTGATTTTATTAGGAGTCAAGTGAACTCGATGCAGAATGTAAAATTGGATCAGTTTAAAATGGGCATTGCGAGACACCAAGGAAGGGTATGACAACAGAACCTGCAAATCACTATCTGTACAGGCATGTTCAAGGGACCACACAGTAAGGCAAGAGGTGATGCTATGTGCATGCGCCTAGTCCCCACTAAGAAAACATACCAAATAAAGATTCAGGGTTGTTGTTAAATTGTTCCATTACAATCTGTTTTGTCTAATGGTGCTAAATTAGAGCCAACTGCTAAGTGTAATAATTCAGTAACTAACCAAGAAAGGGTTAACTGTTAGAGCACAGACTAACCCTGCCCGCTCTACTGTTTCCTTATCTAGTACTACAACAATATCCTTTCAAATAGTATTGAGGAATCTACCTGTATTTATGGTAGAGAATAAATCATAGTTTTAAATGCTGTGCCGATTCCAATGCAAGAATCATTGATTACTTAGAACCTGATTTAGAGCTTGATGGTCTTACCGCCAATCCACAGCGGCGGACCTAAAACAACCATCAAGTCGACGTTGTTCTGCACACCATATTTAGATTTATTGTTCCTGAGTCGCAGGCTACCACAATGGAGTGTACTCCGTCGTGGCAGATGCAATCCAGTTTATTTCTGTGTTTATCTCCCTCTGTGTTTTTTGTTATTATTACTATTTTTGAATATCCTTCATTTTGTGGGCACTAGTTTCTTTTCACAAATAATCACAATGGCAGGGAGAAGAAGTCCTCGTTTCACACCGGGAGAGTTGTCTGTTATGGTGGAATAAATCAATAGAGTAGAGCCACAATTGTTTTGAGCAGAAGTACAAAATACAATCATATCACAGAAAAGGCAGATGTGGTTCAGAATAGTTGACAGAGTGAATGCTGTAGCAAACAATCTGCGCACACAGGAGAAGATTAGGTAGAGGTGGAACAACTAGGGCAGGAAAGTGTGTTCCCTGGCCTCCAAGCATCATCTGGTGGCCCAGAGGACTGGTGGTGGTTCTCCCAGCCCCCCTTACAACTCTTTCCCTGGGAGGAGAAGGTCTTGCATATCATACATCCTAAAGGCTTTATAGGAATCCCTGGTGGAGTGGAGACTTGTAGGTTGCACTCAGCAATCTCTCAACAATCACAAATATAGTTCTACCCTTAATTTAGATGTTTAGAATGGTTCAAAACCCTTATCAAAACAGATTTATCTACACTTGACTCCACAAAATATCCTTTTTCATTCCGATTACTAGCATCATGGTTGTATATCTCTTTTTACCAATGTGCAATATGTTTAGTGAGATTATGTGTTGTTCCCCATGGATCATCCCTTGCATTTGCTTAGTCCCTTGCTTTCAATCAATGTATGTTGTTCTCCAAAAAACTGGTCCAAAACGTCATCTATTTGCACATGAACATATACTGTTTGTAATGGTATTTCCACTGATTCACATCATACCCATATGTGTGTCCATGTTCTAAATGTGTACTCATCTCCACTATAGTTGTAATAGATATGTGTACTTCACTTTTCAACAACTATTGTCTATGGTGTCAACAGATGACTACAACTACCATGATGCCCTTTTTTTGTATCTGCAAAACAATAGGGCAATGTAATGTTGCTGTACCTTCCTTTACGTCCATATGTGCACACATCTCAAAAACGTGGCATGTGACAGTCACCATGTCATGCTATGGATAGAAATGCCAGTTGTTGTGTTCCTCAAGCATGTTGATACCTCATCATAGCTGCAATGAATTGATGTACATGCTCACATAATGCAGTCTGTTGAATCCACGATTTCCTACCAAGTGATGTGGCATGCTGAATAAAAGTAGTATCCACACACAATTTCCTATGCACTGTATTTATGATGACCAATGCCAGTTTTTCTATTAAGTTGAAAGACAGTTTGTCTAATGTTGTTTAGCCTGCTAGGCCTTGGAATGGTCTAAAACTCTAATCTACTCACAACTGTGTTGGGTTGAATATTTGGTGCACGGAATGTACACTTCAGAAATAACATTTCACATTTCAGGGCATCTCTACAATATCATCACTGGAGCTTGTATCTGTATAAATCAGCCTGCATGTGTAAAACACTGAAAGACACACAAAGGCCTAATAATTCTATCAGTCTGATTTTATTTTTTAAGGTTACCCCATTTGTAGCTAAAGAGACATATGAGGTACTAACTAGATTTTAATATAAAATTGTCAGCATTCTTCTTAGGTGCAATGCCCAAGGCCAGTGGACCTTCATCTGCCACTTAAGACACCTCCATTCCAGTCCACGATCAAGCCTTAAGTGAAGACTCCACTTCTGCAAGTTCAGATGATTGGAAGCAGCATGGTCCATCTGGTCTGCCTGACCTGACCGCTCCAGTGACTCCCCCCAGCTGCAACCAAATCCCAGCATGAAGATACCTCCACTTCCTGTGTACATAGGAACTCCACACCAATCTTTTTCCCTTATTTGTGGCTGCTGTTAAGACAACATCAATACTGCCTCCAGTTGTGCCACGACCCAGTGGGATGGGATGGGGGCACACATGTGCCTCCGGGGCATAGGGTACCTGGGGCAGGGGGTCGTGGGAGGAAATCTGTGGGCCAGCAAGGTGAGGCCACTGGCGTCTTTGTCAGCTAGACCACTATTGACCGAGTCTTGGGAGCAGTAGAAGAGTCCCAAGACATGATGGGCAAGGTCTTAACTGAGCTCCGGGAGATCAAAGAGGTACAGAGGGAGCATATGTTGGAAATGCACAACCATAATGACCAAATGAGCTCCCTTACAGGGAGCATTTTGACATCTATCACCACATGTGCAGGGGTTTTTGTCATACCGTCTGCCCCTGTCTGTGGTTCTTCTACATCTGAACCAAGTATCCCACTGCCAGCCACAGACAGGAAGGCCCTGTCACTTGAGGAGCCTGTTCCTATCACCTGAGTCCCTACTCCTATGCCCCCCTCCTTAGAGGGGATGGTTATCCAGACCACCAGGAGGGGATGGCAAGACCTCCACCACAACCTCCAAGAAACGAAGATCCTAATTTCCTGCGGTGTGCAACTACCATTCACACTGTGAGCTATTTCATGGACACATTTACCTTTTTGAGGACAGTTGTATTTTGGACATTGGATTTCAAACTTTTTGCCTCTATTACTATAATTTTTTAATTTTTTGAAACTCTTTTCAGTTCTTTTATGCCATGCAAATAAATGATACAAACTACAAGACTGTTGTTGCATGTATTGTGACATTTCATTTTTCATGTCTGTTTTTCACCAAAATTTTGTAAAATCTGATGAAAAATTAGTTGCAAAGGACAATTAGAAATGACAAAGACAAAATGGCCTTCAAACAAAACAAATCAAAATCCCAATGTATTGGTGTCATAAATATGTAGGTAATGTAATAAATAATCTAGAGCTGAGTTTTCGGAAACCATGCATAACCCCAATAGTCTGTGCCATTTAGATGTGGACACACCATCACCTTGACACCATGGAAAAAAGAGAATATCACATGGGATCAAACTAAACTAATGTTGATGCATGACCTCAGGTGGAGCCAAACATCCTGCCCTCAGAATAGGAATCCTACATCAATAACACCAATAGTCTACATCATGGCAGTAACACAGTTTGAGGCCACGTGACCATTACAGGACACTGCGGCAGTATTTGGTGCAATGTCACAACCACCATTCAGTGATGTGCCATCCAAAGCATAGAATTCTCCCTTCACAGTGGCTAACTCCTGTTGTCATGGGAACTGGATACAGCTGTTGATGTGTATCAGCATTGAAGAAAGGACCTCTTGTAGCACACCACTGAAAGTTGGTTGGAACATGCCTCCAGATACTGCCACAGTATATTGAAAAGAGCCAGTGGCCACAAACTGAAGACCTGAGATGAGTTTCACTATTGTTGTTATTGCTGTTGTATTCATATTGTGAGGCAGGAGATCAGGCTCCAACTGGTGTCACAAATCCAGGATAGTTTGCCTATTTAACCAAAACTTCTTAATAATATCCCTTTCCTCCATGGTGGCAAGGTCTGGAAATACCCTAAAGACCTGAGTCCAACGTCTCCTACCCATGCCTGGGTTCAAATGTCTGCATGTATTGAAAATAAAATATAAGCTTAAATGGTCACACCTTCATTTGATAATCAACACACATCTTATGTCTTGGTAACATTATGAATCTCATTATGTCATATATGTACATACAATGCTGTCAATTTTTCTATATTTGAAAATCACTTTTTTACTTGTATTGTTTTAATTATATGCAAATAATACAGTTGAAATATTTTATTTGCACATAATCTTTTTTTTTTTAATTGTTTTCTAAATACTGTCAACAGAGGTATTACTTTCCCTGTGGCACTCTCGATGACAAACATAGTCACGGTTCACTTTTTAATGTGCCATATCTTGCCAAAAACAGTGTTGTTCACACTGGAAGTTTGTGTAGATAGTAGCCTCCATTTTGAGTGCTGGTGGCGCACTAATAATTTAAAAATACACAGCATCACAGTTTAAAATGGGGCTGCCTGACCTTGCCGTTAGGACATTGGCTACATGACGGCTGCCGGCGGAGGTTGACAGCCTAGTAGGTGGAACAGTTTGCGAAAGACCCTGCCATAGGCTAACATGTGTGACGGCTATACACAAAAGCCAATAGCTGTTTTTCTCTCCATCACGGATCGCGTTGTCCGTGTACTTGTATGATGCGTATTGAAAAAAGATCAGTTTCCTCCTAACACTGCAGCCAACAGGTTCTCCTTGTTTTTTGCTACTGTTACTGACCTCGGGGAGCCAGAATGCTGGGCAAAGCAGGTGACAGGGCCCCTGAGGAGCTGGAGATGCTAATCAGGGAGGTCCTGTCCCTGTACAACCAACTCTATGGGACCCCAGAGGAACAGGTGCATGTTTGAGTGGGAAATGTTTTCCAAAATAGCTTGTTCCCTCTTTATCCACAGTCTATTTGGTCCCCTGTTTGTTCATGACTGAAGTGTTGTGGAGGGAAGTGAACTGAATAATTTAGCTGAGTGCAAGGTGTTTCTTGAGGAAGTTAGAAATGTCTGTGCATTGAAATGAAAATTCACCTGTAAGAATTAGCTGAGTTATCAGTGCATGTTGCTCACATTTCCAGTTTGAATGTAACAGAATGCAAGCCCCTACTTCCAGTGGCTAGTAGGTACTGTACCACTAGTTTAAGTGGAAACATCCAGCTCAGGTTTTAGTGGTAGAAATCTAAATCCCAAGTAGAAGCTTCAAAGTTATGGAGTTGTCTGATGCTGTTCTGGCAAGTGAATGTACAGGCCATATTTGGGAATTAGAGTATATTTTTCTTTTAAACATGTCATAGTGCCAAATATGGACTATGGTATTGCCTGTGCTGCTAGTCTAAATAATACAGGCTCATAATCAGCAATACAAGTATGTCCCAGTACTACATGCACTTGATCATACATCACCCAAAGCCATGCTCTAAATGACACATGGCAGCCCTCCCAGGTTAGGCATAAAGAAAATTTAGCTGTACGTGCGCTTATGTGCAGATAATGTACAGGTTGTTTAGTCTTTAGTAGCTCACAATGAGTTGGACTAATCTTGAGCGGGTCTCCCTACATGACAATTTCCTTATCCCTGGATTAGATGATGTTTGTGCCCTGCATTGGTAACATGAGGTATAAAATGTTGAGGGTACCCCACAGATCACTACAAATTAGTGTTTCTAAGGAACTTTGAAATGTTTATAGATAATTTGTACTGTCTGTTCTGGGAATGCTTGTAAGAACTGCTACTAAATTGTGTGACTGTTCTACAGACAGTCAAATCACTCAAAACCTCTTTTTTTGTCATTTGTTCTCATCCATATAGGTCAACCCCCATCAGAAGTGTGATTTGTGGAAGGCCGTTGTAAAAAAGGTACTGACCCTGGGGGTATTCAAGTGGTGCAGCCTGAATTGCAGGAAGAGGCGGGAGGACCTCCGACGCTGGACCAGAAAGTCAGCGGAAGTCCAGCTCGGCCAGGCAAGCACATGCACCACAGCCTGACCCCCCTCAATGGCCCTCATCTTTACAGTGGCCTACCCAGAGCTCGGTGGGCAGTTGAGGGTCCAACAGCAGCATCAAGGGGGTGAGTTATTGTATGCAGCTAATTTTGTTTAACCGTTCTAATTTACAGCAATGTTGATTGGAATCAACATGATGGTTGACACACATCCAAAACAGACGAGGACTTCTAGAGATGTAAGTTTTTCACACGGTGTCTTATGCTGTGTTTGGAATATATTTTTGTGCTAAAGGTTGTCACTAGAGTCCTCATCACAAACCAAGTACTGTTTAGAGCAAACATAGCGCAGCATATGAAAAAAGGGGTACCAAGATTTCTCCATTTATGAGGGACATTTCTACCAAACATGCCTCATTTGAGGATTGGGCCAGGTGTCATGCTCCATCACAGATATGAGTATGTATTGTAGGCCCTAATACTGGTGACCTGGCATTGTAAGCACTTGTGAGACAGTTGCAGTTCCAGACTTGAAAAAACAATTCATTTCATGTAGACAGTTAAAGGTTGTCATGAAGTCTCAGTCCTTCCCAAGTGTGCATGTGAGCCAGTCTGTGTCAATTAACATGACTTTTCATGCCATAATGTATTGATTGAAACCGGCAGGGATGTGTACACATTGAGGACAGAGTTACACATATCCCAAATAACATGTAAATGTCCAGATGGGAAAGCAATGATGGTGAGCAATGATGGTGAGCAAAGAGATACTTGAAATGACATTGGCAGATGGAAGGCTCCATCACAAATGTGTTGAAGTACCCCATCTTGATCAGTCAATATCCAGCCCAAAACATATCTCTTTTGGATATGTTGAAAAGTGTTTGCTCTGCACTGCAGATGTTTAGGAATGTATCTAGGCTAATGTATGAACTAATGCTGTCAAATACATTTGTCATGCAGAGAAATAAAAATGGCTTGTGGAATTCTTCCATACAGGCATGAGCTACTGATGATTAGGAAGCCATGTTTGAGTACCTTGAAGCTAGTTTAATATGTAGACATATATTTACCCAGATATCCTCAAACTGTTGTACCTGTCTTTACAGCATTATCCGGGCAAGGTGAAGGTGACAGCGACCACATCGGCGGAGGAGTAGCTAAGCACCATGTCCCTGGTGCAGACACCACAGACACCGAGGGTCACAGTGCCACTAAGGGTGACGGGACTGGTGCGGAGGCCACAAATGACTCATAATCTTCTTCGGAGGTCTCAACAGATGACCAGTCCCTTGTGGTGGTGGACCCTACTGCAATTACCCCATCTGCATCATTGTCTACCACCCATTTTCTAATCTCCATCCTCCTCATCCCCCCTGTTGGCTGTAGCTGCTCCATTGAAAGGGGTAGCATCACCTTTGCTGCAGGCACCTCCCCCTTGTCTCCCAGGCTGCGCTCAATCAGAAGACTGTTGATCTTTTGAGGAATATCACTGTAGGCCAGACCACACTATTGAATGCCATCCAGGGGCTTGCTGGTCAGAATACCCAGATGCTGGCTTACCTGGATGGCATTCACGGTGCCCTGTCTAGCCTAGAGTGGTCCTTCCAGGGTCTGGCCTCCTCAATGACAGCAGCCTCCCACCCACTCCAACCTAGTTCCCCAACTCCCACCCTTTCTTATCCCAAATCCCTCTTCTCAGCCCTATCCAGAGCACATGCACACCTTTACACATACCCACTCCAATATACACAAGCAGCACATCCTCACACCAACACAACAAGAATCACCCACACTCACCACCAGCACACCTGCAGACACCACATCCACCACCGCACAGATATCCGCACTCACCAACAGCACACCTGCAGACACCACAACCACCACTAGACAAACACCCACACACCACCACCATCACACCTGCAGTCACCACATCCACCACTATCAAAACACCCACACATACCACCAGCACACCCACAGTCACCATACCCAACACAACACACACATATGCACCAGCACACTCACAGACATCACACAAACCACCTCGACAACACAAACATCCACACACACACGCACTGAACACAATCGCCCATACTCACCCACACCACAGACACAGAGTAAAAGACACAAAGCAAAACATACACCACATAACCAGACCCTCAGACACCCTGCACTATCAACAGACACATGCACAACAACCACTAACACTCCCTCTACTTCCCAACCCAAACTCCCTCCCAGTCACTCTACCTTTTTCCCCAAGGAGGATCTTATGTTTCTCCTGTCCCTGGTCTCTTCCTCATCCCTTGCCACCCCTCCCAAAAATCGGACCACCTCAACCAAACGTCTTCGTACCCCTTCCATACCCCAACTCACCCCTTCCAAATCCCAACCCATCACTGCCACACACACACAAACACCACTCCTGAACCACAATTCACTCCTCCCAAACCCAAGGACCTCCCGCCCTCACCCAAGATCATCATTAAGGTGCCTGCTCTCCATGCCATAAAAGCCCCTTCCAGAGGAGGTTTATTCTGGCAGTGCAATTAGGAGGCAGGTTATGGGTATGAAACCCCTACTATGGACTCATGGCATAGGGTCTTTTTATTCTTTGTACAAATATATGGCAAATGTTATGAGAGATATCTAATTTATAAAAATATTTTTATTTTGAGAATGCCTTTTTCCTGGCTTTACTTTTGGATTATTACTCATTTTTTGGTGATGATGTTATTTCTGCTAATCTGTGTGCCATGCACTTACTCTCATTTGTGACAGTGACAAATTGGATCTGGAACAGGCTGTGATCTGAGAATGTGCTGCCCAGATACGCAGAGTGCCGTACATGCCAACTGAGCTACCCTGTGCAAACAAATCTATCTATCCTAGTATTGACGTGATAGAGGTGTGAGTAATAGGAGTAGTCCTGAACCAGTGGATGGGGAGTGCACCACACTTCATCTATGGCCCAATTGTTCAGTCATGCTGATAACCCAGCATCCTCTCTATGAGTGCGAGCCCCTTGTAAGGGTGGGAGGAAACGGTTTAGGTCTGTGTCGAGGACACTGTTAAAGTCTCCTCCTATGAGGAATAATGCCCCAGGGAATGTAGCCATGCCTACGGTCAGGGTATGTAAGTAGGAGGTCTGATCTTGATTGGGTGTGTATATCGTTCCCAGCACAATGAACTTGATGTGTAAGTGTCCTTCCATAAAGTTGTGCCTACCATCATCATCTACAACAACCTTTGTTACATCCAGGGGGACCCCAGCAATGCAACCAGATCAGCGCACCACAGGCAAACTCAGAGTAAGCAGTTGCAGACAGCTGTCCCCTCCATCGCCTACGGAGGGCATCCGCTTCTATCTGGATGAGGTGTGTTTCCTGCAGTATCGCTATATGCACCACATGCTTCTTTAAATATGACAGAATTTTGTATCCTTTAGTCCAGGATTCCAGTCCCTGCACCTTCCAAGACATCAGCGTGAGCACAACAGCATCTCAGGCATGTGTAAGCCATGAAGGCATTTAGTACCAGATTGGTGGGTGCTACTAATTGCTCGGGTGTGTTTGTAGACATTTTTCTAAGTACAACATTATAGACGTATACATTGCACAATATTGCACTGTGTTGTTTGCAAACCTTTGTTAAACAAGCTTAAGACCAGAGCTACTGTACAGTGACAATTGCGAGGAAGACAGGTAAAACAGTGACTTACCTTCTGTTCCAGCGATGACAGGGTTGATTTTCATCTTGGTCCAGAAGCAGTAGCAACAACAGGACTTGTACTAAAAGATATATGGAGGCAGAAAATGTGAAAAGTAGAAAAAAGGTGAGTTTTGTGTTTTTATCCCTCCCAATCTGCCAACTCAGGTGTGGAGGTTAGCCACCATAGTTGTATCAGTGGAATGTACATCATGGTTGGCTTGGCGGTGAAAGGGGCTAGAGTCCTACCACCAGCCGCTTATGCCTTTTGCGCAGTCGAAGTGGGTGGAGATTCTTGGCTGTGACGGTGGTCCGTCAGCAGTCTCTTGCCTATGGTCCTGCGAACATCTCAGTAGATCGAACAGACCATCATGGTGGCAGATGGGGTTTCAGTCGAAAAACCGACGGTGGGACCATTACCAAGATCTAAATCAGGACCTTAGCTTATACAGAGGAGTTGGACTTCCTTGGTGATAAACCTTTTGAAAACATAAGGGAGGTATTTGTTTACATTCAGAAGTTATGCCTCAATCTAATAAACAAGGTGTCTTCTGGAATGACCAACATCTCTTGGAAACCCCTCTCCGCTTTGATCCTTTTTTTTAGCACCTATGGAAGCAATCAGTGCCACTTCAACCGATATCTCTGACATCATATGTACTCAATGAGCAATGGTCCTGGGGCCTCTGATAACTTATGCAAAGAAACTGTACAGCACAATGTTAAGGATGGTGCTGTTTTGCCAGCCTCAACTACAAAGCCTCTGATGAAGGAGGCAACTCTGGGGGGGAGCTGCCAGTCTTCATAATTCTGAAATAACCTTAAACACCAACTCAATTGTCTTTTTAGAAGAGCCAATTCCTGTTAATATGTCTGAAGGCTTTTAGCCATATATAAGTAAAAGAAGATTTAAAAAACTAAGGAAATGAAATAAACAAGTTAAATCTCAGAATTATATTAGAGCTGATGGAGGAGGAGTAAATCCTAAATTATTTCCTAATAGTAGACGCAAGTCTTCTGTCTGTTCTCCATCTCAACTGGTGAAAAGAGCCAATCCCCTACTTAGTCCAGTACCTCTTCGAAAGGATATTGTCATTCTTAACTCTTTGTCAAACACAAGTAGTCAGGATTGCATGCAATTTGTAATACCAGCAACAAGCACCGCAAACTCATCAAAGTAATTCAGCCTAATTTGATGGGTTGTTTGAAGGATCATTTGCCTGTTCTATTGTCTACTTGTGGATGGGAAACTGAACCTACCAACATATCATCTTTGAGTCTGCCTACTGAACATCAGAACAGAAATTTGTCAACCCAACCATAAGGACCACTCTTACAGCATTAGCAGAAACATGACAAAAGATCAACCTGAAGTGAATTATAATGGCAATAATGAAGTCAATCTCATGGCAAAGGCTAAGCCAATAAACCCGGCGCCAGCTTTGAATACTTTTGTATCTGCAGTCCTAGCAATCAACACCCAAGCTTTTAGTCAACCTTACAGCCTGGTTTTTCAACTACAGTATTAACGGCATACGGCTGACCCTCAGCCTCTGCGTGAATTGATTTTTTTCCAGAACTACCAATCTCAAAGCAGGCACAATATTTTAAACAGCCAAAATATCTTAATTTTATTAAGGGAATTGCCACATTTTCTAAACTGATTATAGAGGATATATAGTCAGTAATGTTTATTGTTTATTCAGGCCCCGGGAAGGAATTTATTTGTACCAGTTGTTCTTTGGCTATATGAACAAATCATTTTTGGTATATGGTGATTTGCTATCACAGTGAGGTATCGCCATCCTAGGTTTAGGAGCATCACAGATCAAAAGATTCAGAAGTCTTGAGGCATGGATTAAGGAATCTGGGGACAACATCCCTAATAAATGAAAAGTCTCAAAAAGTGTCTGCTCATCTTATTGGTATATTGTGGGGAACCCCCTCCCAGATCCCCACACTTACCTGGTGAAAATTCCATTCAACCCTCCTCGCTGCTCCTGAAATGCTGTCGGAGCCTGGAAGGGAAACAAAGGAAAGACACCAGATTAGGAAAGAAGCTGGTCTGGGCCATAGTACCAACAAAAGTGAGAAAAGACTTTGCCTTTCTGATCCCAAGGGGTGAGGAAATCCCATCACAAGCCAGGACAAACCCAGGAGACCAGTGCACATCAGTATCCTGAGATGGACAGCGGGAAGGAGCAGGATACCACAGGAAGCCGATAGCGAGAAGCAGAAGACACCCAGCAGGAGAACGCCAAAGAGAGGAGTGGCTGCAAGGCAGGAGAACCCAGAGCTGGTGCAGAGGAACCCAACACCACAGAATTTTTCCCAGAGACATGTACGTAGGATTGATGGACGTCACCAAAGAAAGTCTGCATGCCGGCCACACTTGAGGAGAGTTGTGGGAGTGTGGTGAGTGGCTGTTGAGGGGAGAGAAGGCCATGGCGGTGTATGGGTTGTGTTAGGTATTTAACATGCTTATATTTGCCCAGATGACACACTTATTTGGACTGGCTTTAGATAAACATAATTTCTTGAAAGTCATACAGAACAACACAGGTTTTTTTGTTATTTGTTTGAAGGTGTCTCCTCTATATCAACACAAGGTTTGAACTGAGTGATTGTGTTACCCTGGTAGCAGAAAGGTATGACTCACCAAAAACCCATCAAGGGGTGCACTCTATCATTTCATTCACTAAAACACGTGTCATGGTGGTGGCTTGCAAACAGTAATTATTCCCTACCAGGCCCTCACAAGGGTTTTGTTCCCAAACATTGGTGTAGAGAGGTGAGAGTCATACCATATGGTGGCAATATCCTTTTTACACGGGTGTCATAGAAAAAGAAGTATACAAGCCCATAGTTAGGACATTTTCTTTTGCAGCCATCCTGATGGAAGACCCATATAGGAGCCAAAGAGAAGAAAGCAAAACCTGATTACCTCTTGTTACCTGAAAGTCAGGGCCTCATCAGTTCATCGGTCTACCTGTGCATTATGAAGCTACTAATAAACCTTCACGATTAATAAATCAAGCTTGGATTGCCTCTGAAGCCAAATATCCACCCATCCCTCCTTCATATTTATACCTGTACTATTGCTGGCCTCAATTGTCATCTAAAATCTAGTGGTGCTGACCTTGTAAACTTTTTATCTGCTAATCATATTGTTTGTTTACAGGAATCTTACAGAACAAATTCTTGTTTTAATTCACATTTTGAGGTGTTTGAAGTAAATGCAATCAAGAATAAAACGGGCAAGCCTAGTGAAGGGTTACTTACTCTAATTAATCTCAATCTAAAGCTCACATTTTCAGCTGTGTTATTTAAATCTTCCTTTCTACTTGCAGTTCTTATCAAGTTTTTACATCACTCAAAGCTTTTAAATATTAATGCATATTTTCACCTTCATTATTAAAAGGCCTTTCTAGTCTTTCTCTTGTCTGTTTTTCTAAGAAGATCAAATACATTTTGTGTCACAAGCAACAGTTATCATAACTGGTGATTTCAATGCAAACCTTGTGCATGAAAGATCTCTTATAGCAGAAGAAGATTCTGAAGACAGCATTTTTGCATTCTGATTCTAAAGTATTCCCCTACTAAGCTGAAACCTAAAGATAAATATTTATGTTATTTTTTCGATGATCTGGGCTTCCCTACATTAAACAGGGGATTTTCTACCGATCAACCAGCAAACTATACTTATCAACAAGCCAGTCACAAATCAATGTTGCAGATTTCAATAAATGCCAAGATTTTAATGTTCGGTATAGAAAAGAAAGTGACCATCATCAACAGCCATTTAGGCTCAAATGGTCACACAAGCAGTTATGTCCTGGCAAACAACCAGATTTTTTAAATATTGAAGCGATTACTTTAAGATCCATTAAATTAAATTGTCAATTATTTTAGAGATTAGAAGACCTGTGGAAATAACCTTGGAATTAATCAATTTTGCATAATATCTCTGAGGGCTGTTATAACTTGAAGAATGAGAAAATATTTTTCTAGAAGTATTTAATTTTCTTTCAACTAAAATACCCACTTCTAACAAAACAAATATATCTGAAATTATTGACACAGGAAATTTCAAAAATTGAAATGAATTTTCCAGACAGAAAATGCGAAGGGCTCCTAAAGAAATCAATATTAGCACTATTAATAATGAGATATACCACAGCTAAAAAACATAAAAAATCTGCTCTCTGTGAGCTGAAACTCAAACAGCAACATTATTCATGAAAAGAACTACAGGATGCAGTAACTAAAAAAATATGAATTCTGGTCTTTAATAGGGTCTGGCCAAGGAAAGAAGTATAATTTTAGCAACTATCATATTAATTATAATAATTGGAATATTTACCTCAATAAACTGTATGGCTTTGGTGGTCAATCATCAATAAAGGTGGACACCATGCCCGTTAGTGTTATAACTGAAACATCTACTGAGGAGGTCAGTATGAACATTTCTCAACCTAAAATGCTCCCATCCTCAATGGGATTTCAAATGCCACACTAAAGAAAAAATGGAGTAAATTGGTTTGATTTTATTATCATCTACCTTTAATTCTACTTTTAGCTCTAGAACCATTCCCTAATCTTAGAAAGACTCAATATTACAATCCTGGTATAAATGTGGCCCTAAATCAGAATCCGGTAGATATCCTTTGATAGTTTCACTTGATGCTGATAGTAACATCTTTAGCAAATTAATAATAACTACACTGGAGGACTGGGCTGAAAGTTTAGCAATTTACACCCCTCATCAAACTGGTTTTAAACTAGGGTGGTCAACAATGGATAATGTTGTTATAAATTGTTTGGTGAAAACTTCTGCCTCTGCCGAAGATAAACTATTTGCCTGCTTTATAGACTTCTGAAATTTATTTAATAATGTAGATCGAAACGTATTGGGTCAAAGCTAGCAGGTTCGGAGATTGACACTACTCTTCTAAACTTAATTATTGAGCTACATTTGGATAATTAGGTCCAGATAAATTGAGTGATGAAGAGGTTTGACCCCATGGATTAAAACCATAAATGGCTTAAAACATGGATGTATCTTCTATTTTCTTCATATCTGGTTGGTCTCTTTACAACGCTAAATAAGAAGGAGAGGTAATACAGAAAATTAGGGCAGCGTAGCATCCCATATTTGGCATATGCAGATGACCTTGTGTTACTATCAAAAACTCTAATAGGCCTCCAACATCAGCTAAAACAATTGCAAAAATATGTCCAAGTAAACAACTTAAAAGTTAACAAGAGAAGACCAAAATTATATGTTTTGAGAAATATAAAGTTTGCTTTAGGAACATGATAAAGCAACATAAAAATTGAAGTTGTCAAAAATTTAATTTATTAGGGTATAACAAGCATTTGCAATGCAATGGGTCTCGCATTTGCTTAAGTTAGAGCTATCGGTGTTGTAAATTCATAACTGGACCTTTCTTCCCACATGAATTGGTCAACCCTGACTCATAATTTGGTCTTTTCCTGCCACAAAATTCCAGTGGCCCTGCAAATAACCAATGCAACACAAAAGGGTGGTGGACTGACTGATGAAACATTTCAAACGCTCACCCCTAGTCATAAATCTGGGTTTACTCCATAGTTCTTTTGCTTACCATGCCACCCCAGTTTGGACTCAGCCATCTGCAAATCAGTCTTGACCCTGTTGTCATGGGAATAGTCCAGCCCGAACTTCCAGGTCAAGTACACCCTTGACCAGAAACATGCATCCTGGGACCGGTTTCAGGTTATCACCCTTCATCAGCCAGGATACCTTGAATTCAAGCTAGCCTGGCTGATGGAGGGTGATACTCTGAAACTGGTCCCAGGATGCTTGTTTCTGGTCAAGGGAGGACCTGGCCTTGCAGTTCAGACTGGACTATTCCCATGAGGAATAGGGTCAAGACTGATTTGGATATGGCTGTGTTCAAACTGGGGAGGCATGGTGAACAAAAGAGCATTGGATTACGCACAGATCTGTGACAGGGGGGTGAGTGCTTGAAAAGTTTCAGCACTCTGTCCATCATCCTTTTGTGTTTCTAAAGTTGTCCTAAATGGGAAGGGCATGCCCAGGTGTGAGTCCTGTGCTCACTGTGCCACTGGATTCAAGCTAGCCTGGCTGCTGAAGAGTGATATCCTGGAACCGGTCGCAGGATGATTGTTTCCAGTCTAGGGACAACCTGGCCTCGCAGTTCTGACTGGACTGTTCCCATGGGGAACAGAGTCAAGACTGATTTTCATATAGCTGGGTCCAAACTGTGGAGGCAGGGTGAACAAAAGAATGATGGATTAAGCCCAGGTCTGTGATTGGGTACAAGTGTTTGAAATGTTTCAGCACTCTGTCCATCATCCTTTTGTGCAGCATATAACTAAAGCACTTACATTTATCTTCTTTCTCTACCTGGAGTCAAAAATGAAAATATTGCCATTTATCATCCCAATTTAAATCTGCCATGGTAATTCAAATGAAATACCACTTTCACCACCCTACCAACAGAGTTGCTGGCTAGTTAACACAATTCCCAAAACAAGACAGACACAGAGGAGTAACAAGATAGCATTTGCAAGAAACAGGGTCATGTAACCATATTGTTGTCCCCTAGTGGGCATAACTACATGAAATGAAAATGACCAAAAAGCATTATACATTTTCAGAACTAACAGGCCTACTGCAATGGTATCACTAACAAAACCCTGAAAACACAAACTACTCTTATCTGTAAATCAGAAGGTCAAGACATAAGAAAGGTTAAAAAGACACTGAATGGTGGGAGGGGTTATTATTTTGGGTTCCCCAGTAACCTAGTATGGGAACCTAGAGATGTAGACAGAAAGAACAGGTTTTGGTGAACATTTTGAATGTGGTCCCGTTGTCCTAAGACCACCACAGGCTAAGTTATGATCAAAAATGCTTTGTAAAAGGATGCCCTGCAAAGCATTATGGCACTACCGAGAGCCTTCGAATATTGTAGTATGTTGACTGTAATGCACAGAACAGCCCCTAGAGAACACCACAATTTAAAAAGCATTTATAAGAATCATGGCCATGTAAACACACAGTTAGCCCTCTAGAGAGCAAAAAATAGTGCAGTACAACCATGTATTTAGCCTTTATGGAAAATAGTGCTTCATACATGTTTAGAGCAAACAGACTTACTGCAGTACTAAGACACTTAAAACAAACTACTACCAACAATAAAACAAAAGTTCTAGCCATAGGAGAACTTAAAAAGGAACTCAATGGTGGGAGGGGCTATAATTTTGGGGTCCTCACTAACGTAGTGAGAGGACCCAGAGATGACCTAAACAGAAAGAGTGTGTCATGCTGAACATTTTGTTGGTGGTCCCTTTGTCATAGGACCATCACAGACTGAGTTATGGGCAACAATGTTTTAAAAAGAATGCTTGCAAGGCATTACAGGGCGAGTTTTTCAGAGTGAAGTAAATATTGCAGTATCAGCTCTCCTGCTGTGCCGGGAGAGCCGTTGCAGATTTCTGTGTGTTTTAGTAAAGCATTTATCAATTACAAGTGTTTTTGTGAAAGCTATGGAGCACGAAGGGGAAAGACAAAATAAATGACTCCGATTAGGTAACAGTGTGAACAATGTGGCCAGCACTCCAATACCGCCGATGAAGTTCTCGCTGTTGGAATTGTGAGTGTCACGGCCGCCATGGAGCAAGAAGGGGAGAGACAAAAGAAAAAAGTAGTTCGCCGTCGCTGATATATATCGACAATTGTGCAATTTTCCATGTATGGGGGCCAGTCTGCATTGCAGTAATAAAACTGCCCTCAGGCAGGACAAACGTGAAGCATTTCCCAATGATATCAAGGGTTTTTGAAAGGCAAGCCCACAAACGATTGAAAGTGATGAGCGTGGTTAAACGCCCATAGATAGATAACAACAGACCAGAAAGCACTTGCAGGCTCGACCAAAAAATACAGGACACTTTACAATTGGCTCAGCAGATTGAGAGTTTAAAAAAACGATTGTGATAAATTTACGGTGGCAAATAAACGTTTTGCTTCGAGATGTTTTGGAGTTGCTATTGGTCCAACCATTACAGCTATTAAATCAAAAGTAATGTCCACATTGATGTACGGTTCTATGTTAATGAACTTTGCTTCATTAGAGAAATTGGATATTATTTTGCACATGTGTGAGGAAGACACTTAGGTGCTCATTACGAGTTTGGTGGTGTTTTCCGAAGACCGCCGTGGCAGCGGGCGCCAAAAGACCACCAGTGCTGGCGGTATCACAACTGCCGTATTAGGAGTCACAAACTGAAGACCTCTCAAAAATAGCTACGAATCTGAGACCACCAGCCTGACTGAGGGCAGGAGGGAGGCGGTTCCACTGCCAGCACTGCCACACCGACAACAACCCGCCCTCGATATTACAACCCTCAAAGCAGCACAGCAATCTTTGCACTGTGGTAATCCATTGGTGGTCCGAACCACTGCGGTGAAAAGCTCAACCTCGCCAGTCCACAAAATCTCATTGGACAGTACCAATACCCCACACCTGACACACACCACACACAACTGATCACTGCACTATAAAATGCGCCTCACACACACCCACGATCCTTTGCAACCAGAAAAGTTGACGCAGAGAGCGAAGATCGCACAAACGGAGGACACAGCACTTGGCTAGCAAAGGCACCATCACACTGTACACACAACACACACCACACAACTGCACCTTCTACATAATACACATATCACCACTGCACACAAACACCACATACTACCAGCACACATAACTAAACACCCCTATCTCACCAAGCACTACACACCGCACCCTTGGACATAACATACACCACCACCCACAACACAACCACCATGGCACGTCAAAAGCACCCACACTTAACAGACGATGAGCTGAGGGTCATGGTCAGGGTAGAGCCACAGCTGTTGGGAGCACAGGTCCAGAAAACATCCATTGCCAGGAAGATGGAGTTATGGCGGAGGATCGTCAACTGGGTAAACAAATTGAGGAACCATCCACACACAAGGGAGGACATCAGGAAGTGGTTGAATGACCTACGGGGGAAGGTGTATTCCATGACAGCATGACACCAGATTGCCATCAACAAGACTGGCGGTGGGCCCCCACCTCCTCCCCGAGGGGTCAAATCATGGGAGGAGAAGGTCTTGCCCATCCTGCACCCAGAGGGCTTGATGGGAATACCCGGAGGACTGGACTCTGGCAAGAGACCTACACTCCCCTGGCACGAACGACTCCTGTACAGCATGCATCCCCACCACTTATCACCCGCCAATGCACCCCAGCGTGCACCTCTCCCCACCTTAACCCAATGCCCTTCCTTGCATGCCACACCACCCCACATACACCATCACCACACAGCCCATCCTAGTGCACCGATATCTCCCACTGTGGCAAGTACCACAACTCCAACAATACATTATTCCCTACCCCTGTATATGTCATTCCCTCTCCACATTTGAACACCTGCATTTAAAACCATTGACAATTCTCAATTTTCCCATGACCCTTGGATACTGGACCTGTACTACCAACAGCTCGGCCAATTACTCTGATGATTCAATACCCCATGACCCCACTCAACAGTTCTTGCACTAAAGATTCACAATAAACACCAGTGAGTACAAGAACTGCTTACGTGTCTTCATTTTTACAAGTTACATATAATGCTGTGTAAAGAATCTTTTCAGTTTACACATAGATCACAACATCTCTGTCAGATGGACAGATTGGCTAGCAATGTCCAGCAACTGACATGTACTGTAATCCTGTGCCAAGGGTGCCACCAGTCATGTCAGAAAGCAGAGTAGAACCACACATTTGACCTGCAAATCGAGCAAGACAGAGAAAACCTTCATTAAAGTTATCAATGTTGTTCACCCAATACACATACAGGGGGTCATTCTGACCTCAGCGGTATAAGGCGCTTACCGCCAGTCAGAAGACCGCCATAACACCGCCGCGGCCGCGGTAAACCGCCACAGTCATTCTGACCCGCAACTGGCAAACCGCCAAAAACCCGACATCCACAAAAGTCTGCCACACCAAAGGTCAGCGAAAAAATGGCGATGACCAAACCTCCACCGTCACGCCAACAGAAATACACCCATACCATTCCGACCCACAAATCCACGCAGCGGTCTTTCAAACGCGGTATTCCATTGGCGGTACACCCCGCTGCGGTCAAAATACACACACACATAGAAAACTCAGCCACATTGGTCAGTTTGAAATACACACACCTGATACACATACTAACACCACTCCCACACACCCAACACAATATAAAACACACACCCACATCACCCACAAGCCCCTACAAACCGAAATTATTGACGAAGGATAGAGAGAGAGCACAGAATAGCCAATCCCACAACACAGAGGCACACAACACCATCACCCACACAGAATCCACGCACCAAACACCACACACCACCACACGCACCACACTCATCACCACAAACACCACCCCACACCTCAACCACACCACCCCATGGCACCCCAAAGACACCCCAGGTTCAGTGATGCCGAACTCAGGGTCATGGTGGAGGAAATAGTCCGTGTAGAGCCCCAGCTCTTCGGGGCACAGGTGCAGCACACCACAATTGCCAGGAAGATGGAGCTATGGCAAAGGATAGTGGACAGGGTTAACGCGGTGGGACAGCATTCACGCAATTGGGAGGACATCAGGAAGAGATGGAACGACCTACGGGGGAAGGTGCGTTCCATGGTATCAAGGGACAACATTGAGGTGCAGAAGACTGGCGGCGGACCCCCACCTACTCCCCCCGAATTTACCGCATGGGAGGAGGAAGTCTTGCACATCCTGCATCCTGAGGGCCTCGCAGGAGTAGGCGGAGGAATGGACTCTGGTAAGTCAAATCTTCACTACTGCTTCCCACCCCCACCCCACCTGCATGCCAAATCATACCCCCACCCTCACCCCCACCCCCATCACACCACACCTAGCAAAAGGCTCATCATCACAACCCACCCATCCCAACACCAAGCCCTGCATGCGACCACAAAGCATGGACACCCATCACCAAAGCATGCCCACTGCACACACACATCACCCCCACAAGCCACCCTCACAAAAGCCCCCACAAGGAAATGCCTGCACTTGGGTGCACGGACACCCACCCATCACACGAAATGCCACACACAGAAGCAATGACCATACCTTTATACCCCTGCAGGACCCGAACGCCACCACACCGCCACGGAGGGTCCAGAGATGTCCATCCCACCCCCAGAAGAGGCCCCCAGCGATGACAGCAGCTCTGTCTCCCTGGAGCCAGATGACCAGCCCGGCCCATCGGGGACCTCTGGACAGTCGGTTCCCCACAGACAGCCACAGGCTACACCAGACCCAACCCCCTCTGGGAACACCAGCACAGCTCCCACCCAGCGGGCCCATGCCTCTGTCTCCAGGACACGTAAATCAGCGGTGTGTCCACCACTACAGGGCACCCAGGTTGACCCACCACCCCAACAACAACAGGGACCTGGGGGCAGTGGTAGTGGGCACACCGTCCAGGGGACAGAGGCCCAGGAACACAGGGGAACTGGGAGGGCTGCTGTGCGACAGGGGGGGGACAGGCCCGGGAAACCGACTCTCCAAGAGGCCCTCTCCTCCATCATGGGAGCATACCATCGCTCCCAGGAGACGATGGCGACGGTACTGGCCCGGTTCCAGGAGATCCAGGAACTGCAGGAGGAACGGTACATGGGGTTCAGGGAGGAACTGAGGAACATCGGTTCCGCAATGGGGACCATCGTCGTGGCCCTTACCCAGATCGTCACCACATTGCGGGACCATGTGGCACCCCAAAGGGCCCCTGTCACTAGCCCAGGCCAGGAACAGCCTACCACCTCCGCCGGCGCTAGTGGACAGGAGGCCCCCACACAACGACAGGCCACCAGAACCCCACCTCCTGCAGAAGAAGAACCACCCCGCAAGCAGAACCTGACATCTCACAAGAAGACAGAGTAGGATTGCAAGACCCCCGCCAGCCTAAGATACCCCCTGATGTCATCCCACTGTCCCACATTGTCACCCTGTCCAACCTTGAACTGCCCCTGCTCCATCCTTCCCCAGGCATATGGACAATGCACCTGTGCGACTGAGAACTGGACTCTGCCATGGACATTACTCTACCCCCACTCATTACCGTTTCCCAATCATGTACCTATATGTAGCACTTAAAATAAATCACTTATTGCACTTAAAATAACAGGGGTCTGCTTGTATTCTTAACAAATGTATTACACATAACGGTGCAATAATGTCCAGTTACTTTGTGATGACAACATACCAATTTCAATAAGCTTTAGTCCATGGGCAAACAAAGCTGAAGTCAGGCAGTGGGTCATACAGCTCTGAAAAGGGAAGGGAAAGTCACAAATCATTTAACAGGAACTGGGGGGAAACACAGACAGTGGAGACGCATGAGGCCTTAAGTAAATGTAAAATGGCGTGGCTGATTCTTACCTGTGTGCTACTGAAAATAGTGTTGTATGACTGTATCCCTGTTGTCCGTGTCGTCCCCGTCGTCTTCCTCCTCTTCACTCTCCACAGGCTCCACGGCTGCTACAACACCACCATCTGGACCATCCTCCTGCAGAAAAGGCACCTGGCGTCGCAAAGCAAGATTGTGAAGCATACAGCAGGCCACGATGATCTGGCACACCTTCTTTGGTGAGTACATTAGGGATCCCCCTGTCATATGCAGGCACCTAAACCTGGCCTTCAGGACCCCGAAGGTCCTTTCTATGATCCTCCTAGTTCGCCCATGGGCCTCATTGTACCGTTCCTCTGCCCTGGTCCGGGGATTCCTCACTGGGGTCAGTAGCCACGACAGGTTGGGGTAACCAGAGTCACCAATTAGCCACACACGGTGTCTCTGTAGCTGTTCCATCACATAAGGGATGCTGCTATTTCGCATGACATACGCGTCATGCACTGACCCAGGGAACTTGGCATTTACATGGGAGATGTACTGGTCAGCCAAACAGACCACCTGGACATTCATCGAATGATAACTTTTTCTGTTTCTGTACACCTGCTCACTTTCTTTGGGGGGAACCAAAGCCACATGGGTCCCATCAATGGCACCAATGATGTTGGGAATATGTCCAAGGGCATAGAAATCACCCTTCACTGTAGCCAATTCGCCCACCTCAGGGAAAATAATGTAGCTCCGCATGTATTTCATCAGGGCAGACAACACTCTGGACAAAACCTTAGAAAACATAGGCTGAGACATCCCAGATGATATGGCCACTGTTGTTTGGAATGATCCACTTGACAAAAAATGGAGTACTGACAGAACCTGCACCAGAGGGGGAATCCCTGTGGGTTGGCGGATGGGGGACATCAGGTCTGGCTCCAGCTGGGCACATAGTTCATGTATAGTTGCTCGGTCAAACCTGTATGTAAGTATGATATGTCGTTCTTCCATTGTCGACAGGTCCACCAGCGGTCGGTACACGGGAGGATTCATCCTTTTCCTCGCAAGTCCCAGCGGACGGTGCCTAGGAAGGACAACATGGAGCACAGAGTCAAGCAACCCACAGGTACGTAACCACAGCTTGCACAGTACACAAATCGCTATGCATTGAATGGCTTGTATGAGTGGCAATGCAAGGCCTAGGCCTGTGTGACGCAGTAGAAATTATGCCATGTGGGCCCTTGAAATGGCGGCTGCCTGACCTGTGAAGTGTGACAGTGGGATGTGAGGTCACTGCGCTGGCGTGGCACACCGTGGCGGTAGGCGGTCGAAGACCGCGGCGCAAAGCAGCATTGGTTAACATTGAACCCTATGGGTCTCAGGAGCCAATGACGATGTGCGCCGGCGGTCGCGGTACGCACCGCCGCGGTACGCACCGCCACGGGCGTGACCGCCATTTTCTATCTGATTAATCACTCGAGACCTGATCATCCACAGGAGAGGACCTATACTGCAAGTGCTGCTGTGACCTCGGTCTGGGAGATACAATGGCTGCTGCGACTGGGGAAAGGGCCCCTGCCTTCACTTCCGAAGAATTGGAGAGACTTGTTGTTGGGGTCCTCCCCCAGTATGCGCTACTCTACGGTCCTCCAGACCAACAGGTTAGTACACAGGGTGCACGTTGAATGGGCTATGCCTGTGTTGAGTGGGGTGTATGTAAGATGGTGGGGAGGGGAGCGAATGAGGAGTGCAACGCACGAAAGATGAGAGCATGTGCCACATGGCAAGGTTGGGGAGGGGGGGGCCACTCACATTGTCCAGCCAGAAAACTGATGCGATTTCCTTTACCACCCTGTACATGTCACATAGGTCAGCGCCCATCAGAAGATCGACATTTGGCGTGCCATCGCCAAGGACGTCCGGGCCCTGGGGGTCCACAACAGACGGGGCACCCACTGCCGAAAGAGGTGGGAGGACATCCGCCGCGGGACCAGAAAGACCGCCGAGTCTCTGCTGGGGATGGCCTCCCAACGTAGGAGGGGTGCCAGCCGCCAATTGACCCCCCTGATGTCCCGGATCCTGGCGGTGGCCTACCCCGATTTGGATGGGCGCGTGAGGACATCACAGCAGACACAAGGGGGTGAGTATCAGCACATTCTGCTATCTTTGCGTGCAGTGAAGGTGTCTGGGTGGGGGAGGAGGGCTGTGGCTATCTCCAGGCCAGGGCGCATTCTGTAGGCTAGGCCCCTCCGTTAGACACGGCCCTGTGCCCCCGTCCCCCACCTCTGTAGGGTGCCAAGTACAGCTATCCATGGTCCGGCCTCACCCATGTGTGCATTTGTCGTCCATAGACCTGTAGGCCTAGTCACAATAACTGAGTAGTGTACCCCGATTGAGCGGCCTAGTTCAGGGGGCTTCTGTGTCTGTCCTCTCCGACAACGGTGTTGCCAATGCATGCACTCAACCTGTCTTCATTTCCCCCCCCCCCATTTTCTTTGTCTTCCTGTTCATGTGTGCATTAGCATCATCAGGCGGAGGAGAAGTGGCATCGGCGCACGAGGGAGCTGCATCTCACATGGCCCCGGAGGGCCATACAACACACTCCGAGTACACCAGTGAGACGGAGGGCGAGTGGAGCTCCACAACGGGGACCCGTGGAGACGTCAGCGACACCGACACGTCCTCGGAAGGGAGCTCCCTAGCGGTGGCGGCAACATCCGTGCCCACCGCCACAACAGGTACAGCCGCCACCCAGCGCACCAGCCCCGCCCTCCCAGCAGCCCCTCAGCCTTCGCTCCGTCCCCGCTCGCCCAGGAAGGCGGGCATCTCCTTCGCCCCAGGCACCTCAGGCCCTGCCCCAGTTACCCCTGCTGCCCTCAGTGAGGAGGTCATTGACCTCCTCAGGACACTCATTGTTGGGCAGTCTACCCTTTTGAATGTCATCCAGGGTGTAGAAAGGGAGGTGCATTGGAGCAATGCATACCTGGAGGGCATTCATTCGGGTCAGGCTGCCCATCAGCGATCGTTCAACGCTCTGGCCTCAGCACTGACGGCAGCCATTGTCCCTCTCTCCAGCCTCCCTCTTCTGACTCTCTCCACCCAGTCCCAGTCTCCTGTTCCTCTGCCTATCCCATCCACACCATCAGACCAGCCTGCACACACCTCTACACCCAAGGGCAGCTCATCCAGACATAAGCACCACAGATCCCACAAGCATTCACCCAAGCAACATCCAGATGCAGACATGCCAACAGTCACTACCACCTCTGTGTCCCCCACCTCCTCATCTCCCTCCTCCCTCCCTGTGACGTCTCCACTCACACCTGCATGCACACCACCATCAGCCATTACTTCCATCACCAGCACACCCTCCATTACAGTCCGCACACGTGCAGTCACTACCCCCACTGCCATTTACACGTCCCCTGTGTCCTCTCCCAGTGTGTCTGTCACCCCCTCTTCCAAAGCACACAAACGCAGGCAGCCACCCACCCAACAGCCATCCACCTCACGACAGCCTCCGTCACAAGCACCTGCACCCAAAGACAGCACACTTGACTCTCCTACAACCACATCCTCTTCCTCCACTCCCATACCCACTACAGCTACCCGTCCCTGTCCTTCCCAAGTCGTTTTCCTTTCCAACCTTGAGCTCATTCCAATCACTGACCCACCCCCTCCATCTGGTAAGAGTAAAAAAAGCACCTCAGCCACCACCAGCCCTGCATCTACTGTGACCATAGTGCAGGGCTATTGGAGTCCACCAGCTCCTAGCGCTGGAACATCGGCCAGCAGCAAGGGGACAGCCAGCCCACCCCCTGGGAAGAGGACAAAAAAAAAGAAGGGCCGGCAGGACAAGACTGAGACGGCTGCCACCAAGGACAGTAGCCTTGCCCCGTCACCTGCCACATCATCCAAGGGAGGCAAGGGCCACAGAGCTTCAGCGAAGGAGGGCAAGGGCAGCAGGGCAGAGAAGTCAGGCAGCAGGCGAGCTGCCCAGGAGGGCCCCACAAGCCCCATTCCGATTGTGACGGACGACACCCACGGGCCCAAGACTCCATCACAGGAGGGCCCCGTGACCGCAAGTTCGGATGGCGAATGAGCGGGAAGTCTTGCCCAGGTCTGGCTCCCTAGACACACAGGACAAGCACCGCTGAACAGGGCCCCGCCGGGAGGAGCACCGCTGAACAGGGGCCCGCCGGGACAAGAACTGCTGAACAGGGCACCGCCAGGAGGAGCACCGCTGAACAGGGCCCCGCCGGGAGGAGCAGCGCTGAACAGGGGCCCGCCGGGACAAGAATCGCTGAACAGGGGCCCGCCGGGACAAGCACCGCTCTGCTGGGCCCTTCCTGTCAAGCACCGCTCCGCAGGGCTCCGCCGTCTCTGCACCGCTCCGCTGGGGCCTTCATCTCAAGCACCGCTCCGCTGGGCCCTTCCTGTCAAGCACCGCTCCGCTGGGCCCTTCCTGTCAAGCACCGCTCCGCTGGGCCCCGCCGTCTCAAGCACCGCTCCGCTGGTCCCTTCCTGTCAAGCACCGCTCCGCTGGGCCCTTCCTGTCAAGCACCGCTCTGCTGGGCCCCGCCGTCTCAAGCACCGCTCCGCTGGGCCCCGCCGTCTCTGCACCGCTCCGCTGGGGCCTTCATCTCAAGCACCGCTCTGCAGGGCCCCGCCGTCTCTGCACCGCTCCGCTGTGCCCTTCCTGTCAAGCACCGCTCCGCTGGGGCCTTCATCTCAAGCACCGCTCCGCAGGGCCCCGCCGTCTCTGCACCGCTCCGCTGGGCCCTTCCTGTCAAGCACCGCTCCGCAGGGCACCGCCGTCTCTGCACCGCTCCGCTGGGCCCTTCCTGTCAAGCATCGCTCCGCTGGGCCCCGCCGTCTCTGTACCGCTCCGCTGGGCCCTTCATCTCAAGCACTGCTCCGCTGGGGCCTTCATCTCAAGCACCGCTGGCCCATTGACAGTGCCGGTTCTGTGTCGAGCAGGGCTTCAGGAAGCACTCTGGGCACCATGCCTCCTCCATTAACAGTGGAGTCGGTAATCCATCTGATGGACTGTGGCTTGGCACTTCCCAGGATGGAACAGTGGGCAACCCACCCACTGTAGAGACTTGAGAGACTGTGGCTTTGCACTCCCCAGGATGGGACAGTGGGCAAGCCACCCACTGTAGGGACTTGAGAGACTGTGGCTTTGCACTCCCCAGGATGGGACAGTGGGCAAGCCACCCACTGTAGGGACTTGAGAGACTGTGGCTTTGCACTCCCCAGGATGGGACAGTGGGCAAGCCACCCACTGTAGAGACTTGTGAGACTGTGGCTTTGCACTCCCCAGGATGGGACAGTGGGCATGGAGGCCCCTCGTGGATCTGGCGTCAAGGACTCATGTGGCTGAGGTGCCCCCCCTTCCCTTCCCCTGAGGTGCCTGTAGTTTTATCATCTGATGCCCCAGCAGTGTTCTCTCCAATAGTATCTGGTCTCCTGTGTGGGCTTTGCCCATGTGTTTGTGCACATTGGCCCACGGACTATGGAACTTTGACGGAATGTGCAGGACTTATTGCCTATGTATATATTGTTGACTATGTTCATTCCTTAATTTTGTATCTTTTATATAGCATATTTCCCATACCTTTAATGGAGCTATTTATACATATATTTTATAGATCATTTTTATTGTGTCTTTGCATTATTCCGGTGGGTTTGGGTGGTGTCACTCTGACTTGTTGCTCGGCATTGGGGTGTTGGTATTTGTGGTGGGGGGGTGGGTGTATGGGGCATGTGTGTGGCCGTAAGCTTTCCTCCTCCCCCCTCCCCTGTGTCGTAGGTGCAGTACTCACCGTTGTTGTCTGCGCCGGCGTTCGTACTCCTGGTAGATGAGCAGGTAGACAATAGCTGGTAGGATGTTTAATTCGGGTTCCATGCTGTCCTCCTTCCTCGTGGAGTGTGTATAGGTGAGCGTTTTCCTGTTCGTAGTCTGTTTCCGGCGTGTTTTTATCGGCGGGGCTCCCGCCCCGGAAAAGGTGGCGGATTGGTGAGTTGTGATAGGGTGGGCGGTACATTGTCTGCCGCCTGCCTGTTGGCGGTGACCGCCGCGCTGTTTGTCTGTCCCGTCGTGGCGGTCGGAGTGTTAAAGTAGCAGGCTGTGTTGGCGGTTCCCACCAGGGTCAGAATTCCTTTTTTTTGACCGCCTGCCTGTTGGCGGGTTGGCCGCCGCTTTAACACCGCCCGCCAGGGTCAGAATGACCCCCACAGTGTATAATCTTTCTACAGGTGCCATTGTGCAGGTGGAAAGTAACCACATATCACCATGGTAGGTCAACATTTCCAATACATTTATCCCCAATGATCTATCCTTCACAGCTGACATTAGCCACAGAAAAGGCATGTTACACGGTCTAAAACAGTTAGGTACCATATAGGTCCTTTGGGTATAGTGAGGATGGCTAGCAAAACTGTCATATTACTGAGGTTGGCAAAACCTTAGCCATTTACATTGCGGTCCTGGGACCATACAACATGGCCAAACACTTGTAGATGTGATCCTAGCCAACAGAATGCCCCACATAGCTCTGCCATTTCAACAGTCACACCTCCGCTGATGGACAGTATGCCTCCCACCAAACCCACACAGAGGGATGGCTGCACTGCATATATCTCCACTGATGCCACACCCCAGGAGGGGCAATGTCACAAGGCAGACAGGGGTACAGGTTACATACAATGCAATTCACACATTGCTGAGATTCATTGGAAGAATTGCTGAATCAACTCTGTCCTAGAGTCTGCTGCATCCTTCTCATTTGTCTCCTCATCACTTCCTATGTCACCAGCAATAGCCACTGGTCCAGCTGCCACCTCCTCCACATCCAACAATGGTATGTGTTGCCTCAGGGCAAGATTGTGTAGCATGCTACATGCAACAACAATCTGGCAGACTTTCTGTGGTCTGTAGAGCAGGGTATCTCCTGAGACAAGTAGGCACCAAAATCTGGCTTTCAGCAGCCCAAAGGTTCTCTCGATGACAAGCCTCATTCGGCCGTGAGCCTCATTGTAACAGATCTCCCCATCAGTTGTAGGGTACCTCATGGGTGTCAGTAGCCAGGGAAGGTTGGGGTAGCTGGAGTCACCTATGTGCACAAAGGTTCGACTGATTACGAAACTGTGAGAGACACAGAGCTTACTGTGAAGAGAGGTTACCTTTCAGTTGAACACATACTATAGTATACATACCAATGAGCCAGGCCCTCTCCCTCCGTAGTTGAAATATCATGTGTCGGACATTGCTATCCCTCAAGATGTAAGAATCATGCACAGATCCAGGATATTTGGCAGCCACTTGTGAAATATACTGGTCAGAAAGACACATCACCGAGACATTTAAAGATTAGACGTTTTTAATGTTCCTGCATACCTGTTCATTGGCCCTGGGAGGAAAGAAAGCGATGTGGGTGCCATCAATTACCCCTATCACATATAGGATGTGAACCAGGTCATAAAAGTCAGATTTTACACTGGGCAGATGAGCATTAATGGGAACCTGATGTAGCTGTCCATGTGTTTGTGTGAGGCACACCGTACATCCTGCAACACTACATTGAACATCTGTTGTGACATTCTTGCAGCCAAGCCCACTGTAACCTGAAATGATCCTGACGGATAAGACCTGTACTGTGGGAGGGATGGTATAGGGGTTGTGGATGGCAGGCAACAGATCTTGCTTCATCAGGGTATGCAGTTTCTTGATGGTCTCACGGATTAGAAGATACCTTGTGATTATGTAGCAATCCTCCATTGTAGCAACCTCAACTAGGGTCCGGTACACCAGTGGACGATTCATTTGTAACACTGCAGGGTATCTAGGAGGGGGAGAGAGGAAAGGCACACATGCCAACTGGCTCAATACTTGATGCACAGTACAGTAACATGGACAGAATGCTAATATATACATATTCCAAATGGGGAATGAGACTGAACGTTAATGCCATCCCAGATGTCAGTGCAAGGGCCCAGCAAACTGGTTGTGACACATGACATATGTGTAACTTCCACGTAACAACAGCCTTGTCTTCCAGGTTATCACCTTCATTTCAACTTCACACATACAGATATGATAAGATCGTCTATGAGGCAGCATTGGACTTCACATGACCCGTCATAGTCATAAGTACATCTACCGACACTGTCCATACTTGTCACATGTGTGCACCTATGTATGATGTGCAAACATTCTTAATCAACGCAGTTAGGAATCATCCATAACGCACTTAAAATTTGCATTCAACATACTTACCACTTGTAAAATGGCAGCCCCCTGTCCTGCATGCAAAGGACAGATGGAAGTCAGCTCATTCCGCAGGCGTTAGACGTCATAGTGGGAGGCGGTCACAACCACCATGCAACTCTGCATTGGATAACATTGTTGTCTATGGGAGACTCAGCCAATGATGTTCACCACTGGCGGTGACGGTCTTTTAGGCAGCGGCCATGACTGCAATTTTCTGCTCCCTATCTTATTTGACTCCTGACAATGGTGCAAGCAAGACCTCTACTGCGTGACCTGCTGTGTTCTGTCTGTGGGAGCCATAATGCCACGTCCTGATGGAGATAGGGTCCCTGTCTTCACACCTGAAGAACTGGACAAGCTGGTGGATGAGGTCCTACCCCTGTATGGACAGTTGTATGGGGCACCAGAGAAGCAGGTAAATCCAATGTAACTGTCCTGTTAATTTGTGTTATGTGTGAGGCTGGAAGGCAACGTGACGGTGCACACAAATTAGATGCTTGCTTGTAGCACAGGAGTGAGTATGTTTGTGCCGTTGACAAATGTATGCATGTGCATGAGAAAGTTTGTTGTGTGAAGGTCAATGCATTTGCTGTGATGTCACTCTACATGACTCTCTCCTTCTGTCTGTGTGTCCCCTGCAGGTCAGCGTCCATCAAAGGAGAGGGATCTGGCATGCTATCGGCAAGCAAATGTGGACCCTGGGGGTCCATAGTCAGCAGAGCACTCACTGCAAATGTGGTGTGAGGACCCGATATGCTGGGCCCAGAAGACCACAGCGGCGCAGCTGGGGACGGCCTACTAACGAGGGAGGGGTGCCCATCGGATCCTGACCCCCCAAATGGCTCGCATTTTGGCGGTGTCCTACCCTGAGTTGGATGGGCAGTTGAGGGCAGCACAGCAGCCACAAGGGGGTGAGTACGGACATAAACCTCTTTGTTCTTTAGCCACTTATGGGTTATGCATGAATAGCAGCATGTAGTTGAAGTGTATCCCATTAGTAGGTGCACATCAACTATGAGTGTTCGTACCTGTTTTTTTGTGCCAATAGCATGATGACAGTGACGTTTGATGTTATTATCTCCAAGGTTGGTTGACACACGACACCCTCCATATGTGTATGTAGTGCAGTTCCCTCCACAGGCCTCAGTGAAACTGAAATGTTAAGGCCACTTCCGTTGGTATTGGTCAGCCACTTTGACAGTGGTGCTATGTGTGTTTCTAAACAGGTGCCATATGCACATCATGTAGATGGCTGCAGGTGGTCTAAGGACAGGATGTGCACAGTGAAAAGGGATATGTAGCCATCCAAAATAAACATGCTATAGTCATCTGGGTTGGTAGTGAAGTCATGTCTGGGTCAACTGGAATGGGATTCGGGCAGATTATGGGCAACTATACATTAGTACATCCTTCACCTACTCATTTTGTGAACCATTGCCCATTATACTGGGTCGAATCAGCATAGATTCAGTTTGCCATTTTAGTCCCACAGGTGTAGTTGCATTTGTACTTGCATGCCCTGAAATCAGAGCGGAAATAAAGTTTGTTTTTCCCTTTGTAAGTGATGGGTTGTTACCCATTCTACCATTTCCGTCTCTCCCAACCTCCATCTCTCTCCTCTGTCTTTGTTGGCATTAGCATCATCAGGTGAAGGAGAAGGGGTGCCAGCGAGTGGGGAAGCTGCAGCCCATGGGACCCAGGAGGCTGAGACAAGCGGAGCCGAGGGGACCAGTGGGATAGAGGGCGAGGGGAGTGCCACGGGGGAGACCAGTTCGACTACGACCTCTTCGGATTCCTTCTCTGATGGATGGTCCGTGGCGGTGGCCGACCCATCTGGGACCAGCCCATATTTTTTCTATGCCCACCTCCCCCTTACCAGTACTGCCCTCCCTGTAGCTCCCCACCCAGTTGCCTGTGCCTACACACCCAAGGGGGTGGGCATCTCCTTCGCTGCAGGCACCTCTGCTCCTGCCCCAGTCAGCCCTGCTGCCCTCAAAGAGGTAGCTATTGACATCCTGAGGGTTATCTCTGTGAGACAGTGAACCATTGTGAATGCCATCCAGGGTATGGCTTCACAAATGCAACTGACTAATGCCAACCTGAAAGGCATTCACGGTGCCCTGACTGGCCTGCAGAGATAATTTCAGGCTCTGGCCTCCTCATTGACGGCAGCCAGTGCCCCTTCATTCTCTGTCCTCCCTCCAGCTACCTGTGTTCAATCCCACACCCCTCTCCCCAAACCTATCCAAAGCACACAGCATACCAGAATTCATCCATGACAACAGACACGGTTCGCAAAGACAAACACAGGCAAGGCAAGACCTACCACTGGCATGCACACAGTCAACACACACATGCAGACACAACAACATCCATGCACTACACTGACTCCCCCACCACCTCCTCCCTTACAGACACTGCAACACGCACACCTGCAATCATCACATCAACAGTCGCAGATCTAGCCACAAGTCACCTCTCATCCACTGTCACCACAACAGCAGACCTGCATACATCTACTCCATTCACCACATGCGCACTCACCACAACTACCAACACCCCTACATGAAGCATATCCACCTTACCTGCAGGCACCACCCCAACAATCACACATCGACCGTCGCTTCTCCCTGCATCTCCTCCCCCCTCCTTCCAAGACACCTAAATGCCTATACTCACCCACCCGACACACACCCAGCACACACATGACTTCCACCCAGGCACCTGCACCCAAGGCACATCCAAAGTCACACCTCACATCCATTCCCTCACCCTCCACTTCCAAACCCTTTTTCCACAACCAACCTTGTCTCCCTAAAAAACGATTCCTCAGAGAGTTTGCCCTGTTCCCTCCCACTGTCCCAGTCCATTCTTCCCCAAGCACTCTGTTTTCCTCCCTAAGCCCAGTCCTTCTACCTTCCAGTCCTCCTATGCCTCTCCTTCTACTGCCCCTCCCCCTGAAACATCTGAGCCCCCTTCCAAAGTCAAAGGTCACCCCTCCCAAGTCAAAGTCCAGAGTCCCTTCCCAGAAACATAGAACCAAACCCAAACACCCATGCCCAATTCAAAACCCAAAACTAAGCTCCTCCCCCACCCCCCCTCACCCCTGAGGTGGCTGCCGGCCCCATTGATGCCCCTGCCATGTGGAGGCCACTTTGCAATTAGGAGTCAAGTTGGGGCCTTTACCCCTACCCAGAGTGCCTGGGGCACTACCAGGATTTGGACTGGCCAGTAGGCCTGTGTTGTAAACAGTTGATGTTTTGATCTATTTTTAATGATCTTGAATACATGTGCACCACAGCACCGTTGGTGTTGAGGTTAACAAACTTGTCCTGCCTTTCCTTCCACATGTATGTGTTGTCATTGTGTGACTCAGTGGTGTTGTGTATGTATGTTTTGTAGGTGATGGTGGTGTGTGTGTGTGCGCGGTGTGGTTTGTGTATGGCATGTGTATTTTGGCCGTGGTGTGTAATGTTTGTGCATGTGTGTGTGCATGTAGGTGTGTGTGTGTGTGTGTGTGGGTGTGCGTGTGTGTTGGTATGGCTGTTTGATTGCATGTGTCTGTATCCGTGCCGGGTGTGTGTTGTGTGTGGGTGTCTACTAATGACCTTCCCTCCAAGGTGTGCTAGGCGGGTGTGCTTACAGATGTCTTCATCGCCATCGCTGGTTCTGGAGCTATATTTCCAGCAGGAACATGGGGAAGACTTCCAGTTCGAGTTCCATGGCGGCTGCAGACGTGTCTGTGTTCCTGAAGGTGAGTGTTCCCTTTTATACTCTTCGTTTCTGCCTGGGTTTTAGTGGCAATGCGACTGCGCCGAAAATCCTGGTGGTGTGCCGTGACTGAGATTGGAATTAGTATTACCATCTACTCTGTCCTAGAATAAAATTTATGTTTTGAATTACATCTGTGACTATGTATCTGCTAAAAAAAAGAAATCTGTAAAACATTTTTTGGGTGTGAGTTAGCCTCAAATACTAGGATGACTGATTTGTTTTTGAACCTCAATATATCTGCTTTTTTGACCACACATAGTAACCCCCGTTAACTGTTCTCGCTGATATGATGAAGCTACAGCGTAAAAACGAATTAAGCAAGCTATTTCTTTATCACAGTTTGAAGCCTACATGGAGAAATCTTCAGGGTATAAAAACAGTTATTATGGTCTTCATTCTCACAAACACACAAGACAGGATTGTTTAGATTCATCAATTTAGCCTTTTGTGATGAAATGTTTTTAAGGTTTTGACTTTTATATATTTCATTAACTCAATCTGAGAGTGTGTGGAACAAAACCTCATTCAGTTTCTGTTATGTAATTTGTGTCACGTAAGGAAAGAAACAATTGAACATGTTCTCTGTATCTTGTTCTAAACTACTAGATATTCAGATGACCATTGTTTAAAGAGAGGGGGATGCGAACAATTAAAGATGCCACAACATTCTGTTTTATGGGGACTTCAGGAGAGCAATTGAGTGTGTGATGAAATGTATTTCCATTATATATGAACGTTTTACTCATGTAATCTGATACGAACAAATCAAACTATAAGGTAGTTGCAGCCTTAAACAGGCCAATGGAAACACAAAGGCAGTTGCAGCCTCGACTGAGTTGATGAGAACACCAACGCAGTTTTGTCCGCAATCGGGATGATATGAACTCCACAGAAGCTGTAGCCCAAAGTGGCCCGATGGGAACACCATAGAAGATGTAGCCCTGACTAAGACAATACAAACACCATGGTAGTTTTAGTGCCGACTGGGGAAATGGGCAAAAGCACATAGGCTTTTTGAGGTTCTCACTGGGAACCATGGAGAGACTTGGGGCCACATGTAGCAAAGTTCCGATTTGCGACTCGCAATTTGCGAGTTGCAAATCCGAATGTAGGATAGTGTCCTTGACACTATTTGCGACTCGTAAGGGGGTCGCAAATGCCCACCTCATGAATATTCATGAGGTAGGTCGCAAGTTGCGACCCCCTTGGGAATGGCGGCCCTCGCAGGAATGGTGGCCTGCTGGAGACAGCAGACCACCATGTCTGTGACTGCTTTTCAATAAAGCAGTTTTTTTTTTTTTGTAATGCAGCCTGTTTTCCTTAAGAAAAACGAGATGCATTTCAAAAACAAAAAATTCAACGTTTTTGTTTCATTTTTTTCAGAGCAGGCAGTGGTCCATAGGACCACTGCCTGCTTTGAAAAAAAAATTTCATCGACATTCACAGGGGGACCCCTTCCCGTTTGCGAATGTGTTACCACCAGTGTGACACTGGTGGTAACTGCGATTGTTTTGTGATCACTTTCGCGGTCACAAAACAATCCTACATCGCCTTGCGAGTCGCAATTAGGAAGGGAACACCCCTTCCTAATTGTGAGTCGCAATCCTGTTTTGCGATTCGGTAACAATGTTACCAAATCGCAAAACTGGGTTTGTGCATCGGGAAGTGCTTTTTGCACATCGCAAACAGACAAATTTGCTGTTTGCGAGGTGCAAAAAGCATAGTACATGTGGCCCTTGGAGACCATCCGCAGCATGGGGTGCTCCAAGCTTTTTCCTCAGGCAGTCTGCTTTCTCTCTGTGTTTTATCCTGCCAGGAACACACTGGCATATTTGTCCTGGACAGCGTCTCTTCATGTAGGGGCCGTCAGACTCTTGCCCCTTATCAAGACACAGGCTGGCTTACAGGCAGCAGACAGATTTTCAGCTCCTCCAACAGCAAATACAGATTTCAGGAGATTTCCCTCAACCATGGGAGATTTGATGTCAGACACCACAATGGTCACACAGTATTCCTTCAAAGACTCTGCAGAGCACTTCTTTACTTGTTCATGAGGAACTTGGAACTGGAACAAACTCGGCTGTTTTGAGTCCCAGTTTTTATACACCTTTTCTCATCCTCTCTCAGTTAAGGGACTGCCTTGCATAGACAACTATGCATGCATGCATGTCATAGGAGGTTTTCTAAGGAATAAAGACTGCATAGTGAATGATTTTGTATCACTCTTCATTCATAGCTGAAACAGAGAGATGAGGACTGAATATGTGACTACACCAAGCATTACCCAGGTGAGAGACATCACAATGTGAGACAAGGGGTGTAGCACCACAAAGATCATTACCCTGTATACTGGAATGAATTGTGTAGTATTGCATACTGCTATGAGACTAAAATGTACTTTGTTTTCTAAAAGTACAAGCAAGTGTGGACATTGAAGTTATTTTTTCTGTTGTTAGGTTGTTAGTTCAGAGCTTGTGTCCCACCCTACGTCTCTAAAAGGTTTGAGACAGCTCACCCTCGCTAACCTGTGAGCCTAGTGCAGAAAGGGGTGTGGGTGGCCTTGTTGGCATATCCATAGTAGGCTATGCCCCAGGTTGCCAGTGGCAAGCAACTTCATCCACCGTCATTGGAGCCCAGTAAAAACTTTCTGCCCTGTGACCTAGTGAGTGGGGTCTAACACAACCTATTTTTCTGTTTCTGTGGATGGGTGTATTTTTAATTCATCCACAGCTTGAGAGCACATAAATTGAATTAGGGATTTGTGACCAAACTAATCAATTTAAACATTGAGGAAACAATTTATAAAGCAGTGTTGTGACCTCTACCAGTAAAAATATTATAAATCACTTAGGGTTATTCTTTGTTGTATTTTATAAAACAGTGACATAATCCCATGCCCTGCTGAAGCTATCTGCGAAGATGCAAACCCCAGGTGTTTTGGGCTTCGATCCTGGTTCAAAATATTATCAAATCCAGTCAACACAGCCAGAACACTTGTTAACATACCAGGATAAACATGACTGTTGTAGTAACAGACATTTTTCCACAAGGCCATAAAACATTTCCGTGAATCAGAACAAACGGTTCTGTGTGTGACTTTTTTGATTACATGAATAATGTAGCCCTTTCTTTCCACAATCACATCAAATTCCAGGTTTTATTCTCAAAATAGGTATAATCTACCATACACAGTTAATGGTGCAGATAGAGAAGTGCTCAAAAAGCGCAGTGTGTAAAAATAAACAAAGATACAACATGTTCTATATACAACAGCAGTATAGTATATACTCCTTAATTACTGCCTTCAAATTCTTTGAACAACAGACAATCCCTGATAGAAATGTTGATGTTTCAAACCTATATGTATTTTACGAGGGTCTCCTCAGGATATAAGAGTGCTGTCTGGCACAATACCTATTGGGTAGAATGTGGAGATAGGTTGTTTAGTGTATATATCAGGTATATCTCTTATGATAGATCAATAAATAGAAACATAGCGACCTACCTTTCCATAATGTACATCATGCATGTGGGTGGTGGTCATTGCTAGTTGGTCTCAGTTTCCCCAAATAGTAATAAAAATAAGTATAGTTGGGCATATTTATACTTGTTTTATTTCTTCTACACCCTGCCCCAAAGCCCCAACAGTGTGTTTAATTTATTGCTTCTTCAATACAAACTTTTGTGGAAACTGTACAGCCCTGTTAATGTACTCAATATAGAAGAAGGGGAAGCGCGCTGTTGCTGAGGAGGCGGGGCAGGAGCCCTTTAAAACTTTGTTGGCGCTCTCGCCGTCGCGGGAAGCGCGCTGTTGCTGAGGAGGCGGGGCAGGAGCCCTTTAAAACTTTGTTGGCGCTCCCGCCGTCGCGGGAAGCGCGCTGTTGCTGAGGAGGCGGGGCAGGAGCCCTTTAAAACTTTGTTGGCGCTCCCGCCGTCGCGGGACGCGCGCGGGCCAAGGGCGGGCCCGTCCTTGCCCGTCATTGCCAGGAAGAGGCAGGGCCACCCCCCTGACATCCTTCCAAAAAAAAAACTTCTGGACATCGGGACTAGGCACCTTACAAGTGTTTGGCTGCCTGAAGGTATTGTGTGGGTGCTTTGCCTGTTCCGCCTTGTTTAAATATTTAAATATTCTAGTATTGAAGCAATTGTTTTTACATACTTAAATATACCCCCTTGAGTAATCCTCCCACTAAATTAATTAAATAAATTACATTATATTTTACAAGCATGGGTAAAAGGAAACACTCAAAACTAAACAACCCAATTTTAAAAGATAGTTCATCTCTATTAAAATACATCTCTGGGGCGATGGAAATGATAGATAAGCAAATCGCTACTGTTGAAGGGAAAATGTCATCATCTAAAGAGTGCTCCCATGAATCACTAGGGACCGCACCATCGCAACACAATTCCCCAATCAGTGAACAGGGGGATGGACTTTCAACAGTAAGGCTTACAAATGGCTGTGTCAAAGACTCTTCAAACCTAATTTACTCCATGGATGAAATATCTCCTGTCGCCAAGCGACCAAGAAAACCAGAGGTAACTCCGGTGGATAAGACCGCAAAAACAAGGCCAGTGATAGACCTAAGAACTACCCCAACTAAAAAATATTCAAGAAAACCAATGCGGAAGAAATCCCTAACCGCAGCTGGAGACACTGTTCGGACTCTCCTTATAAATCTTCACGAGACAGTGAACCAGTTGAAATCATCTATCGGAACCACCTTGGACTCTATGTCGGAGCGCTTAAAGGGGGTGGAGTCTAGGCTTGAGGCAGGTTTTGTAATAATAAAATCCCTACAACAGGAACACATGCATACTCAAAGCAAGGACCCCAGAAGTACATCGCGCTCCCCAGGACCTGAGAACACCAGACACCCTATTCTACACAATAAGCCAATCAGTCCACACCAAGTCATTAATTCTCAGACTGAAGTTCGTACTCAACCAATACCTCCCTCGCTGTATCACTCTATCCAACCCTCCTTTCTAGCTACTACATCACATAATCTTTCTCCAGATAATAAAATTCTAAACCCCACACTTCGTAAGACAGCAAGTAGTGCTACGCATAGGGCAGCAACTACCTATAACCACCCAAATTCAGGGAGAAACACAACCAGTAGAAACAAACCCCCGAATCATATCTTCCTCCCTAGCGACATACTACATCTCCTCCCGGAGGTCACACCATATGTTGTGGTCTTGGCTAATGTCCCTCCGATAGACGATCAACTACACGAAACATGGTCTGCCTTGAGAAACAAGGCCCTCAATTGGATTGGGACCCGAATGGGCCCTGGCTCAGTGAAGACCCTTTTCGATGATATAAAAATGGTCAGAAGAATTAAATGGATAGGGAATAGCAGGAAAGTACTAACTGGAGATTGTGTGGTCCTTTCTTTTGGTTCACCAAACCTAGTGAATAGAATTATCCATGACTTAGGAGCCAGACAAGTTACCCTACAAGGAATCTCGTTACTACCTCTGGGTTATTTCTATCAAAGACCACTGGGGAATAATTTCACCCACCCACAGCGAGCTGTAGCATCCTCACTCAGCCCAGACTTATCTATAACATGCAATAGATTCTACCCCCTTTCAACGCTGGAAAATATAGATTGACTGGATATGAAACAGTCAGCTACCCCTGAAAGAGTAGCCAAAACAATTTACATACCAGGGACGGACACACATAAGGAAGCCATATCACACACTATGGTTCCTGAAAGAAATGAGAGTTTACCTTATCTAGCCCAGGACGATGATTCCGAACGTATACCAAACTTAACCAACAGCACTACCCCGCCTTCCCCCCCAATGGACCAGCACCGTAACCCTAAGCAGTACTCTAATCGGAAACCGGAACTAGCTTTACTATTCTGGAACATTGCAGGCTTAGCCAATAAGCTAGGCAATGAGACTTGGGTCAATTTTTTAGTAGATTACTCATGTGTTTGTCTACAAGAGACATGGCTTTTAACTCCCTCCCATATAAATGGCTATAAAACATTTCATACTCCTGCCGAGCAGTCAAGGCATGGTAGACCTAAAGGGGGACTGTGCACATATATTTCCAACAAATTACCCCTACAGAATTTAGAGATGCAATTTACGAGTCCATATTACCAATTGATTGAGAGTAACCTGGACCACAAGACCCACTTAGTCATTATCAATTTTTATAATAATGCTGTTCCAAGAGAATTCTCCAATATCTTAGTGGGAATGGAAAATGATTAAAAAAAAATATTCGGAAAAAACAATCGAGAGATCCTATTGATATGGGGGGGTGATTTCAACGTCCATCCGTGTGAAGAAATTTCAGATAAGATATGTGGTTGGGATTCGGAAGGCATAGGCACAAGCCTCCACTTCTCTCATAACGCTCAAGGAGAGGAAATGAACTTACTGGCCCAAACCTATAACCTCTCCTTTGTAAATGAATTAGTTCTGGCCGATCCACAGTTTAAACCAACATATAACGGAAGGGGCGCAAATACAGTCATTGATTATGTCCTAATGTCTACTCACTTCGCCCACTATCTTACAAACTACTCATTGCACGATATCGCAATTAGTGATCACTATCCTCAGAGTATGAATCTCTTAATATCTCCCCTTTTAGCAGCTAGGGAAGATAGTATTATACTGGCAGATGATATTGAACTGGCACCGCGCAATGGATATACCATGAAGTGGGCCCAGATAGACCCCAAGTCTTTATTGAAACAGGTAATACGCCAATGTAAACATGCCTTCGCAGACTGTCTAAGAGAGAACCCACATCCAGGGCAATGTCTAAGTGCGTTTACAACATTTACACAAACCATAAAAGAAGCCCTCACTAACAAAAGCAGTAAGGTAGAGAAAAAAAGGATGTCCGGATGGTTTGACCATAACTGCACCCAAGCACATAAGAGACTGAAAAAGGCCCTAAATGCCCCAAAAAGGTGCTGGAGTGATATACGCAAATGCAGACAGGAATATAAGACAGCAATAAAGAAAAGGAAATCGACTATAAAAACAAACTTGTGGGAAACCCTCCATAAAGCAAGTCGCAAGAAAGATAACATACTCTTCTGGCAGACAATAAATTCCCCTATGTTAAGGGATAGTGACACTCCTAGGATGGAAATTGCTATCTCCGAAGAAGTCTGGGTAGCACATTTCTCTAATATATATTCCCTGATGAGTGACACACCAGACCATACCCACGACCACGATGCACATGAAAGTATGCGCCTAATCATAACCCCCCAATTTAGCCTTCAGGAGGTAGAGGAAGCTTTAATAGAAAGTAAATCAGGGAAAGCGCCAGGCCCTGATGGCGTTCCGATTGATTTATTCAAGGCCAACACGGAGTTGTGGGGGCCTGTACTGATGCAGACATTGAGGGCTATCTGTACATGCGGACCCCTACCATCTTGGAGAGACTCTAACATAATCCCAATATATAAAAAGGGTGGCCGCCTCAATCCAGCCTGTTACAGGCCAATCTCCCTGCTGGACACAACAGCTAAAATTGCAGGGAGAATAATTCTGAACAGTCTACAAACATGGGCAGAGGAAAACAATGTTCTAACCCCGGTCCAGTATGGATTCCGAAAAGGAATCGGAACAGTGGAACAAAGTTTAAATCTAAGTCTTATTATTGCAAAGTATACTAAGATCAGAGCAGGCAACCTGTACCTGGCCTTTATTGACTTATCATCAGCCTTCGACTGTGTGATTCATGAGAAATTATGGGATATTTTAAACAGTATGGGGGTGGAACCGGCCATAATCCAATTTATCCGTGAAATGTACACAGGGAGCAGAGCAAGAGTGAGGTACGGCCTAAAAGGGGAATGCACTCGCCCCTTTGGTCTATACAGAGGAGTGCGCCAAGGCTGCGTTCTTGCTCCGTTCCTGTTCTCAATGTACATAAACAACCTAGACAAAGAACTGGCCACTAAATGTAAAGATTTACCCCAAATAGATAACCGATCTGTCCCAGCATTACTTTACGCAGACGACGCAGTACTAATGGCTAGGACCCCAATAGCTCTCCAGAAACTCTTAACAACCTGCATTACATACATGTCACAGCTGGGTCTTACTGTCAACCGCTCAAAAACTTTTATCATGAACTGCGGTGGGAAGCGCGGGAAGTCTTATAATATCACTATTGCAGATAGCAAGGTCGAAACCGCGCAATCTTTTTCATACTTGGGCATAACTCTTGACAAGTTGGGTTCCTGGGCCAACTGCAGGAAGACGAAGAGAGTGCACTTGATTAAAACAACGATGGCTCTACGACTCTTCTCCAAAAGGCTTAGGGGGATTACACCACCTAACATGGTAAAGATCTACAAAGCCAAGTGCATTCCAGCTGTTACGTACGGGGCAGGAATTTGGGGTCATACAAACTGTGATCTAGTTCAGACTGTTGAGAATGACTTCCTACGACACCTGTTGAGGGTACCAAAAGGTACTTCATCATACGTCACGCACTCGGAACTTGGGGTTCCTTTCATTGCAGACCTGATAAAGATACAGCCATTGCTATTATGGCATAAAGTCTGGACCTCGGAGCACACCAGTTTTAATAAGGCCATTCTTAGCGACTGTACGAAGTCATTATACACATCAAGGGTACCATGGCTAAAATACATCACGACCTTTTTTGAAAAACTGGGCAACAAAGACTACTACTCAAATCCAGCCTCGTTGCAGAAGATTTCTAGGAAGGACCTGAGCAAACTGGCATTAAAACACCTAGAAGACATACGCTGGGGTGTGGAATCAAAAAAAACTTCAGTCATTCATAACCAAATAATTTTGACGACGGAGGGCATGCAGCCTTACTTGGCAAACATGGTACTCCCTTGCCACCGTTATGTTCTTACCAGACTAAGGCTAGATACGTTTCATCGCCTAGTCTCATTTCCAACTATGAATGACTGGTCCATCTTGTTAAAACCATGCCCCTGTGATGCAAAAACACCGCAATCGACAATTCATGTGGTCTTATTTTGTCATTTCTACGCCTACCAGAGGAAACGCCTAGTTGTTCCACTTTTAAGGAAAATTAACCTCCCCCAATGTCGCACAGCCTACGCCTGTCTTCAGTCACTCTCTTCCTTAAAAACGTGTGGAATTTTAGCAATTTTTTTATGTTTGGTATTAAAGACAAGGAAATCCATGGGGGAGGTGTTCAAAATATAATCTACTGTGATAGGTTCCTTCCATTGTTGTGTTTTTTTCTTTTTATTTCCTTCTTTTACTACATTTTTAATACATTTTTATCGTTTTATTTATTCTGTCTTTTATTTTTTATTGAAACACATGTATTATAACCAGAGATCTTTTTATGACTGTTATGTCTTTTATGACTTGGTGAAAGTCGAATAAAGATTTGTACTACTACTACTACTACTCAATATAGAAGGCATAAGTCATATGTTAAAAACCTCATCGGTCTGGCACACCATGACCTATGCTTTTCAGCGTGATACTTTATCAGGCAAAAATCTGCTATCCCGTATAAGCAATATAAGGTGTCAAGCAGCCCACTGTATCGGTGTAAAATGAGCAATACATCTCACCTGCCATTTGCAAGAGAACACCCGGAAAAGAAACAGCCCTCGGCCTCTAAGCAACAGGATACAAAAATCAAGCTATAATATACTGTCCTAAAGAAAAATATTCCCACATGCTATGGTGGTAATGTAATGTGCACAATCCATCTCACCTACTCCTTAGAAGGAACGTCAGGCAATCCGAATTCAAATCAATCAGCTATAAGGCTATCAGTAGCAGCGTGTGTTTTCACGTCTACATTGAATCTTTAAGAATGACAGAGGACAGCATGTCAATGAGGGACAAATGAATATTGGTTTTGAAAAAACGGAGAGTTGAAATGTACGTTCAGAAATGTAGGTTAACCTACTTGGCTATTACTTGAAGCTATGCTCAGTACGCATAAAGTGATTTAAATCAATTCTTTCTCAAAGCTAATTCTAAAATTCCGGACATTAACTGCAAAACAGCTGCATAAATATGTTCTTCGGATCATGCCAATGTTGCAGATATATCAACCACAAATTTCAAAGTATGCTTCACTATTTAATAAGCAAACAGGAACATCTTGGTGGAGAAATACTTGATTACTTTCGGTGGCAAGAGTATCATGCAAGAGGTGCACTACACATTCATATGCCTCTCTGGCCCAAAGATGCACCTAAGTTTGGATACGACTCTGATGAATTAGTCTAAGTTCTATTGAATATTATGTGGACTGTTATATCCCAAAAAAGATCACAACAGCTAAATATGAGCAACTTTTATGCTTTCAATAACATACATGCAGTAAATACTGCTTTAAATAATATCAGAGCAGATCTAAATATTACTCAAAATGTCAGTTTGGATTCCGAAGACCAATTCTACAAAAGGAACAGTTAAAACTTTTATGTCATGTGTAAGAAATGCAGTCACTGAAAAACATGTACAATCTTAGAAGACCACAAGCATCACAACGGATCACTGATTACAGCCCTTTAATTCTACATATATGGAACACTAACATGGGTACACAATTTGTTGCAGATAACTAAATAGCAGTCAGAAAAAACAGATATGAAGTAAGTATGTGAAGAAATATCTGCAGAACAATGCTTAAGAAAAAGATTGTACAGATTTAGCCTAGAGATTCTATCTCACTATGAAGTGAGTAGCCATGAAGCATGTGATTGCTTTAGTTCCTCAACAATATATGGTAAATCAAGGCCAATCATGTGGCTTAGTTTAGGCTTTTTATCATCACGCTGAAGAGTTCTGAAAAGACTACTTGAAATTGAAATTGAATACCTTTCATATTTTGAGCACACAAATACATTTTAAAAATAAATATTTTGGACACATACTACCCAAAGAGAAGTACATTGTTAGAAAAGCTATCCCCCTATGACGTTGCTCAGTTTTAAACATATAGAAAAAAAATGGCAGAAGATATAAACACTGGGATATTTAGAGTTGAAGGTATCAATGGTTGCTTAATTGCTTAATAAACCTACTCTTGTTAATCATTGAAAACAAAGTTGTGACCCAGGAGAAAAGGAAGAATGTGTACTATTTAGCACATCTTCAACTATTTAAACTATGGGACAAAAGGAAAAACGTCTAGGTTCCTTTAATTGCTATGAGGATGCATTTGATGTTTATAAAAATTACACTGCATTGCCTCAGTTTCAGATTTAATTGTAAATGTTGGGTCAGCAAATACAAGAAAAAGAACACTATTAATGCAGAACCTCTACACAATACTGCATCTAATAATAATACTTACACTTCCAGGAGTGATGACCCACTTGGACAACCAATCACTGATACTTAACCTGTACTTGCTATGAGTAAGGCTCAGCAGGCAACGGACCAAGTCAAAAAGGACGTATGGAGTGGGGTGACAGCTGGACTTTGTGCATTCCCTCTAGACAGCTACACACAAAGGGAGCTTAGTTGTGACTTGATGGGTCCTGACAGACCATTAACTGGCTTGATGGGGTGGTGTAGCTAAACACAGCCCACTTGCAGCTAAATAGGCTGTGCCCTCTCTCCTCACAACAGGTGTAACAATACTGTATTGTCAATCCGGCCAGTTTGGAGCCAGGGCAGGGGAGAAAGGGGATTCCCTGTACCTCAAAGTCACTTTCTAAATGCTTCTTCTTTCCAGAACCAGGATGCCAAAGTATAAGTACTGGACCTAGAACCCTACAAAATTAGTATAGTACTGGACCTGTGAAGAACTCTGCCAGGAGGAAGGACTGCTGTGCTGCTACAAGGACTGCCACTCTGGACTGCTCCCATGGAAGAACTTTTTTTCTGCTGTGCTGCCCTGCTGCCCTCTGACCTGCTGAGGAAGGACTGGACCCATCTCACTTGAACCCAGAGTGACTCTGAGGGCATGTTGGTGTGGTTCCTGTTCTAAGTCTCAGGGACATCAAAGGGTTTTCATCATCCTGCAACAGCACCTTGACTTTGCTTGCTGCAAGTTCTGCCCTGCCAAGTGGTGCCAACCCAGGCCTAGGCCCTTGGAAATGGATATACAGTGCTGCAACCACCATAACCTGCACATCTCCACAGTTGATCCAATCAGAACTGGTGTATCTTCTCAATGTCGATGCATCGCTGCTGCCATGAAGGTTGTGGATACCGCATCACTGACTGCGCAGTGCATCTTCTCCAGCTTTCAACGCATTTCTGACATTTTTGCGTTTAAAAATCGATGCATCACCTACATCCAAAGGATTAACGATGATGCATTTCCCCCTCTGCTCCCCGCATTTCTGCTTCAGCATCAACGCATCCAAGAACCAATGTACTTTTTTAGCGGACCAAGGCTGATTCAAGTATCTGACCTGCACTCCATCGCGGTCGGCCTAAACGTTTGTATTTATCCTGGTCTAGCGTGACCAGATAGCCCCACTTGGTGCCTGAAGCCTACAATTCCACTTAATATTTTACTTTTAAAAATTCATTTTGGTCCTGTTTTGTTCATAAAATATAATCTATTTTTGTAAAATGGTGTGTAGTCTTTTTGAGGTGTTTTCACTGTGTTACTGTTTTACTGTGTTACTGTTTGAAATGTTGCTCAAAATATCAAGTTAAGCCTACCTGCTCTGTGCCAAGCTACCAGGAGGTGAGCACAGGTTAATTTAGGGTGTATTGGTGACCTACCCTGACTAGAGCTGTGGTTCCTGTTTGGACAGGGTGCATCCCTCAGCCAACTAGAAACCTATTTTCTAACACTGGAGATCAGCAGTGAGGATAGAACTTGTGTATGTGTAGTGTCTCACATTGACTTGGTGTAGAATACTGTCTCACATCTAAAGACGACTACAAGTTTTAAAAATGCATCCTTAGATTTTTAATTGACTTTACTCTCTTTTTTCAACAATTAAGTACCCTAAAACTCCTTTTTGAACCATGGCTAAGGATGCCTGCAATTTTGACATCCTCAGTGGTCCTGAGCTGCTGCAACTCTGCATGCAGAAGGGGCTGAAAAGAGACAAAAAGGTAACCAAGTTGGACCGGCAGGTGGCCTTGAGAGTTTTTGAGAAAGCACAAAGATGGCAGGCCGGCTCAGAGATGAGATGGATGACAACGTGGAACAGGGGTGAGCACCATCAGAGGAGTAGGTGAGAGAGGACCCAGCCCAGGGTCCTGAGTTCTAGGGACAGCCCAACACAACCTCAGCAGATTACATGGATGCTCCGGTGCTCTGGGTGGAGCAGGGAACAGTTTATCTGCCAGATGTCAGTCCCCACAGGAACTGGAGGACGGGAAAGAGGAGAGGAAACTTACATTGGAACTGGGCAAGCTAAGGATAGAGGAGAAAAAGTTGGTACATGATCTTAAACTTAAGGAACTGGACATCAAAGCCAAGCAGGCTAAATACAGTAGTAGTGGTAGCAGGATATCTGCAGTGCCCATTGGAAAGGTAAGGTCCTTATGCCAAAGGATTCTGGATCAATCCTATAGTGTCCAAAAAGGTACTTGGGAGTGATCCCAAGAAGGGTGGTTCTGGTCACCCCCAAGAGAGTAAGGGAGAGGTCAAGGGTGACCCAGATAAGTCTCAGGGTAAGAGGAAGAAAAGGGTTCCCATGTACCTTCTGAGAAGAGGGAGGGAGTTTCTGTTGGGTGGTGGCCCTTGGCATCCTATTTCCAACCCTGCTGATTTGTTTATTCCCAGCTAGGACACAAAGAGGGGGGCTCTGTCTGTCCAAAGAAACCACCCACTGGTGGACTCTCTATAGAGGTGGCCAATGTGGCCTTAAGCAGAAAGTAGTCCCCAGAGACAGATCATACACCATACCATGGTCTCCCTCAGTTGGGAAATAGGCTCAGAGCTGGTGATCCCTGAGGGTGGGAGTCATCACTTCCACCAGGTGGAAGTGAATGGGATCCCAGTCATTTCTCTGAGGGACATAGTGGCTACCCACACTATGATGGTGGTAAGGCTAGTTTCCTCAGAGCAGTACACTGGCCAGGTGTGTAGGGTGATACCGGCATATGGGTAGGGCTTTTTCCACCCTATGACCTTGGTATCTCTGGAGTGGGGTGGTTAGGTGACCCAGAAGAGGGTCATAGTTAGTTTTTAGATGCCCATAGACTGCATTCGGGGCAATGAGTTACCCCCGGTGGCAGGAGAACTGTGATGACTGACCATCAAGGGCACCCTGATAATTAAGTTGTCTGGAAGTTCCACTCCCCAGTGCAGGGTACGGGAGCCCAGATATAGGGGCAGGGTGAGGGAAGACTCATCCCTGTCCTTTGTTCAGCCTGAGGGTACAGACCCAGGTTTGAAGGACCAGTTTCAGGCTATCACCCATGAACGGGTAGGGGCTAGGGTAGAGAAAGGGTACAAAACACTTGGGGAAATTCTCCCCCCTGAGAAACCACAGAGGTCAGACAGCCCTACATGACCTGGGGCCTGGTTGTTGCCACTGAAAGCTGTCAATGGCCTCTGTTGGTTGATGTACTTGTGAACAGAGTTTTGCCTGGTCCAAGGGGTGAAATGGGCCACATCATTTTGTTGGTCATGGCGGTACAGTCTGCCTACTGGGTTGCATATGTGAGCAAATTATGGTTAGGTGCTAAACAGATGGGGTGCACAGGTAAGGAGAAGTGTACCCCATGGGTCAATCCAGTGACTCCGGACAGCTTAGACAATGTATCCAACTACCTTCAGAAAGGTGTAGAACTGACGAGTGCTCCCGCAAAAGAGGATCATAGTCCACGTTGTATTGCCTAATCAGAGCAGCAGTGCTTCTGCTTTCCACTTAAGTAGCACTTTAAAACATGTCCCAGTCCGGCCATTGCAGCCAGAATGCAGTGGCATACTACTATGTCGACTTGGCATTTAAAATCCCTTGCCAAGCCTTGTAATCCCCTTTTATTACATTGGGGGTCCAGCGGTATCAGCGGTAACTGAGCCGGGGCTCCTGGAGGCAGACCCTGCAATCCCAGAGCCCCAGGAGGCAGACCCTGCAATAATTTTCACCTGTGCACCAGTTTGGTGCTATACAGTGTGTTACCTTCTACCCCAGCGTGGGAGTGCAGTGGTATCAGCAGCAATTGGGGTCTACATCATCCAGCAATCCCAGGGCCCCTGGAGGTAGAACCTTCAATCATTTTCACCTGTCCACCAGTTCGGCGCTTTCTAGCGCGTTAACTTCTCCCGCAGCGGGGGAGTCCAGCAATATCAGCAGTAACTGAGGGACTACACCATCCAGCAATACTAGGGCCCCTGAAGGCAGACCATGCAATCATTTTCACCTGTGCCCCAGTTTGGCACTATATAGCATGTTACCTTCTCCCACAGTGCAGGAGTCCAGCGGTATCAGCAGTAACTGGGGACCACATTGTCCAGCAATCCCAGGGCCCCCGGAGGTGGACCCTGCAATAATTTTCACCTGTCCACCAGTTCAGCACTATATAGCGCGTTACCTTCTCCTGTAATGTGGGAGTCCAGCGGTATCAGCAGTAACTGGCCACTACATCATCCAGCAATCCCAGGGCCCCTGGAGGTGGACCCTGCAATAATTTTCACCAGTACATCAGTTCAGCGATATATCGCATTACCTTCTCCAGCCGCGTGGGGCGCATGCAGGCCACACCTAGGTGAAGCCCAGGCCAAAGGCTGGCCCGTCCTGTGCCCATCAGTGCCTGGAAGAGGCAGGGCAAGGCCACCTCCCTAGCAGTGCCAATAGTTGTTATTAAAGACTGGTAAGATTACCGTCTCATTAATTTTAGGAATTATAAGCTTTTTCGACCATCTCTGCTTGATGAGATTCACATACATAGTATTATCTGACTGCTAAGCTCCAAAGAATTTTCTCTGCTCTCTGACTGAAGGGGCTTTTGTTTTAGAGCTTCTCCTTTTGGAAGGCACTTACTGACCTAGGGACTCACAAAATAATCTGAAACTCATGTGGCTTTTTTATGTAGTTATTTTGTTCTGATAACGTAAACAAGAGGGATATTCTTCTTTTAAGTAGATAAATACATTTTATTTTTTATACCACATTTAGGGGCATATTTAAGAGCCCCTAGCGCATCTACTGACACATTAGCGTCATTTTTTATAACGCTAATGTGGCATTAAGTGGCCAAAATCCCCGGGCCATATTTACAAAGTGGTGCAATGCATGCTTTCTGACACTTTGTAACCCTTTGCGCTACATTATGCATGCACCATGCATAATGTATGCAAAGGGGGCATTCCCCCATTAGGAGGGGCGAAAAAATGGCGAGAGGAAATCTAACAGATTTCCTTGCATAATTTTTTTCCCTACTTTTAATGCCTGCTCAGAGCAGGTGCTTTTAACGCCTGCTCATAGCAGGCGTTAAAAGGAGGTACACCATTGAATACATCAACCCCCTATATACTCTGCAGGAGTTGCAACAATATTTTGGCACTACTCCTGCAGAGTACATCAATCGCTTCAATAAAAATAATGCTATTGCCCCCTACCCTACACCATGGTGCACCGTATTTTAAATACAGCGCACACATGGTGGCGGTAGGGGGGTGCTAAAGGGCGCAAGAAAAGTCACACTGCACTGTGTGCAGCGCCTCTTTTCTTAAATATGCCCCTTTGTATCTTGAGGCAAAATAGCTAAACCATTGTAAAATGAAGTAGTCGGGTCTTAATTATGGTGTTTAGTTTTTAAACATTTAACAATTCCTCTTTTATGAAACGTGATAGGTAAACAACCATACCGTAGCAGATGTGACACACTCAGTGAGTGAGTATAAATATAGTGAAATGGAAAGCGTCCGACAGAATCCCAGGAGCAAGCGGACCCAAAAAAGTTCTGAGACATTCAGCAGAAAATTGTGCATAGGCAGAAATCAATGAGTTGATAGAGGAGGTGGAGTGGCTACTTGCTCCTAAAGAAAAGGGGGTGCAATCTGGTAATATTGGTAATGTGGAGGGGCTTCTTGCTCCTAAAGAAAAGGGGAAACAATCTGGTAATATGAGCAAGGGAATTATGCACAAGGGCAAGGGGAAGCGATTGGCTGGGAAGGGCATTAGAAGAACGCAGAGAAGTATCGAGCATCGGACCCCAATGATAAGGTTCATCACTCTAGCAACCCTTCACCTGCAGTGAATTGTTCAGAAGCTCTTGAACCACATCAGATCAACCCCTGGTCTGAACAACTCTCAACTCTGCCCCTTCCAATAGCTGATGTTCATTGCTCTAATCGATTTACAGTACTGGGTTCCCTAGAAGATGACGGTCCAGAACAGTATCTGACAAGACAGACTTCAAAGATGGAAGTGTTGACACAGTAGATCAATTAAATTCCTTAAGGGTAGAGGAGTGAATTTGTGTGAGTGTATGAGCAGACTGGCAAAGGCTTTAAATGGCAAATTGTACAAATTGTCGGCTGTGGTTGGTAATATAAACAAGTTACTGCTAGTAACTAAAGATAGGAATTTGTCAACACATTTAACACAATCTACTATCTCCAGTGCATATTGCCCCGTGAGTAATGTTACTCATGAAGGAGATAGAAATTCTGACAAAAACAGTGTGGCTTCTTCCAATATGTGTGGTTCAGGGGACCTGCCAACTCAAAGGTAGATTTCTAAACCAATGCTGAGGTCACATTTAAATCAATCATATACACAAATAAATTTACCCTTAGACAGTAATCGAGCAGCGAAGGAAAAATCAGTTCTCTGTGAGCCGCATGCTGTATTGCATGATATCTACATGACTAATGTCCCAAAGCTACTGCAAGGTGGAGGGGAATCACAGGATTTTCTTACTAACAAATCAATCCACTAGTTGAGACACATTAGAGGTTGTAGATCTGTTATCAGAGATGATATTCTGTATGCAACATGTATTAGTAACACCAATACACATTGTGATATAATAGGACTACAACTGAGGACCCATAATCTAGCTCAAGGGTCAATCTTGCTAGAATTGAGGTTTAGGCCCAACATGAGGTCACATATAAGACTCAAGCTGAACCACCCAAATTACTCAAGGCAACAAAAAGGTATTAAAGACCTCAAGTCCCAGATCTCCCAATATTCTATTTTTAGTTCCTCAGATCTTTAGAGCGATTTGCTTGACTTGATTGGAAGGAAATTTGAATGATCCTGGGAATCTTTTTTACACACATTGGAAGAGAGCAAGATAATTTGTCGGCTTTGACTTCTCAAACTATTAGTACGATTGCTGAGGAAATTGCCACTCAACTCGTGATTGATTAGAAAAGTGTTGTAGCTTCAGAAGGCCTGAATAAGGCCAGTGCAGCCCTGGGACCTCAGTGGGAAGGGGGTAAAGATGACTGCTGTTGGAAATTGGGTTTCTAGTTGGCAGTCACTTTACAACCTGTACAAGTAGGGACCCTCTCTCTACTTAGGGTAAGGGAGATACACAGCTCAGATAACCCCTGCTCACCCCCCTTGGTAGCTTGGCACAAGCAGTCAGGCGTATCTCAGAGGCAATGTGTAAAGTATTTGTACCAACACACAAGGTAACACAGTGATAACACCACAAAAGGACACCACATCAGTTTAGAAAAATAGCCAATACGTATCTAAATCAAACAAGACCAAAATTACAAATATCCAACATACACAAGCAAAAATATGAATTTTTAAAGTAAAAAGAGTCTTAATAAATAGAAATCAATGGATGCGTTCTGTTAGCACAAAGTCCCTGGCATGCATCAAAAATAATGTCGCACTGGCAAGCGTGCACTGGATAAGCAAGCGCTTGTCAATTACTTACTCGCAAGTGAGGCCATGCGTTGATTATTTTTCCGCTGGGCAAGCAATGCAACAATTCTTCCCTCACAGGGAAGAGATGCGTCGATTTCCGGACAAGCCGCCTCAGAGCTGTGTGGTGATGTTGCAGATTTTGATGCCCAGGAAGGATGCGTGGAAAATTCGGATGCACAGCAGCTATGAATCTGCACTGAGCTGGTGATCTGTCAATTTCACCAGCACTGCATCGATTTTTGAGCCGCAGTACAGGCAATGAGTCAATTTTTCTGCTGCTCGGCTCCGGTGCGTGGATTTTCACCTTGGGTTCACATTCTTCTCCGTTCAAGGGCCCAGGGACTGGATGTGGCACCAGTTGGCAGGGTAGGGGTCTCAGCACGAGAGGCCAGGTGCTGGCAGATTAAGTCTTTGATGGCCCTGAGACTTCAGAACATGGGGTAAGCTCAGTCCAAGCACTTGGAGAAACTTCACAATCAGGATTCAGAATGCAAAGTCCAGTACTTTCCCTCTTAAGGCAAAAGCAGCAGCAGGCCAGCACACCAAAGCAACAGGCACATTGGCAGGTCCTCCTCAATCATCAAGATCTTCTCCTTGGCAGAGGTTCCTCTTGATCCAGAAGTAATCTTAAGTTGTGGGTTTTGGGTCCACTACTTATACTTATTTCTGTCTTTGAAGTAGGCAAACTTCAAAGGTAAGTCTCTGTTGTTCACAAGATGTTGCCTTGCTTAGGCCTGGCCCCAGACACACACCAGGGGGTTGAAGACTGCATTGTGTGAGGACAGGCACAACCCTTTCAGGTGTAAATGTCAGCTCCTCCATCCCTACTCTAGCCCAGGAGACTTGTCAGGATATGCAGGACACACCTCAGCTCCCTTTGTGTCACTGACTATAGGCAATTCACAAATGGCCCAACTGTTCGTCTGACACAGAAGTGGATTCCACAGGCAGGCAGAGGCACAGAATGGTTAAGCAAGAAAGTGTTATTTTCAAACTGACAATCTAAAAAACAACTCTAGCAAAATATGTATTTTTAAATTGTGAGTTCAGAGACCCCAAACTTTAAATCTCTATCTGCTCCCAATGGAAAACTGCACGTAAAAGATATTTAAAGGCAGTCCCAATGTTAACCTATGGGAGAGATACTCCGTGCAATAGTGAAAACCGAATTTGGCAGTATTTCACTACCAGGATGTAAAACACACAGGTACATGTCCTACAATGCATCCTGCCCTTTGTGCTACCTAGGACATTCCTTCGGGGTGACTCACATCTAGGAAAAGGGAAGGTGTGGGCCTGGCAAGTGGGTACACATGCCATGTCGAATTGGCAGTGCAAGATTGTACACACAGACACTGCAGTGGCAGGTCTGAGACATGTTTACATGTCTACTGGTGTGGGTGGCACAATCAGTGCTGCAGGCCCACTAGTAGCATTTGATTACCAGGCCCTGGGCACCTCTAGTGCACTTTACTAGGGGCTTTTTTGGAAATCAAATATGCTAAGGGATAACCAATCATCAATACAATTTAGACAGAAGCATATCCACTTTAACACTGGTTAGCAGTGGTAAAGTGCCCAGAGTCCTAAAGCCAACAAAACTGGTCAGAAAAAAATAGAAGGAAGGAGGTAAAAAGTTTGGGGATGACCCTGCAAAAAGGGCCAGGTCCAACAACTGTGTTAGGCTTCTATTATGGAATCCTGCAGGTGTAAGATCGAAGCTCACAGACCCACAGTGGGAGGCCTTTATACTCCAACACCACATAATACTCCTTTCGAAGACATGGGCAACGTTACTTACAGCGTAAACACCACTCCGTCTTCCACTGGAAGAGCTTCAGATGGCCTTCTGATTTGGCTGAGGCTGGAGGTGTTTCCTGAAGTAAAAGTAGTTCCCTCAGATAGTGGAGATCTTCTGGGTTTAGAAACTGAAATACCTACCCCTTCTGGGATCAGGCACATCACTGATGTTAATTTATATACGCAATCTGTCCCTCTAAATATACTTTCCACCACAGTGGATTTACTATCAGACATGCAGGAGCTACTTCACTGGAAAGCCCTAAAAATTATAGCTGGGGATTGCAACACACAACTTATGTCGGACCTCATAAATGGAGGTGGGAGGACTATTCTTATCAACCAGTGATAAGTTCTAACTAAATGCAGGGTAAGGGAAAAAAATTACCTTAGAAGGCTTCACAGTCAGTGGACTTGGCAACCACGCATGGTCTGAAAATAGTGAATGGTAACACAAGGTTGGATTCTTTTTTCTTGTACCACTTCCAGAAGAAGGACGCTAACCGCATACATTATATTTTTTGGACTACCTTCTATGGCCATTCTTGATAGGCATGGAGGTAATTCCAAGAATGGACAGCGACCATCAAGCCTTGAATGCCAAACTGCAAACCAGCCAACTGGCAAATTAAAACCTGACTTTGACCGCAAGCATTGATCTGATTGTTACCACAAACAACAGAAGGGACGTCAAATGGCCAGCTGTAGGGAACAACTGCAAGGTCCTGACAGAAATGTATGAAGTATTTGTGAAGACACTTTCTCCACTAGTGACTTTGGGTGGGAACAAGATAACATTTGTCTCTCTTCACTGCCAACTGATGGACCAGAGGGGATGCCAAAAACACCTCCCTAGTTGGTTCACTAAAGAGTGCCGCAATGCAAAAAACAACTTGATGGAAGCGGTAAAGGCAGGCAGTCAGTTACAAATTAGCTTGGCTGGGAAGAGATATAAGGCTACTTTGATTGAGATCAAAAGGTACTGGGAGGATGGACAGTGGGAAGAAATAACTGACGCTCTCAAGAATGGCGATTCAAAGGAAACTGGTATTGAAAGGTTTCTGTGTCATCAGGAATCATCTTAACACTGTAGTCCAGCCTGAAAAATGGGTAGCACACTTTGAATGTCTCTAGTCTGATTTAGACCACGATAAGGCTCAGGACAAGGCCCAGGTAATAGGTCCAGTAACTGTGCACTCTGGCTTGGCCAATGCAGACAAAATGGCAGGTACTATAGATAGTGACGCCATTAGTTTCTCCTATGCTGAAGCAACTAATGCTTCAAAGCAGATAAAGAGAGAAAAGGCTTGTGGATTGGATGGCATCCCGGGTGAATTGTATTTGTCGCAACTCAATGTGTGGGTTCCACATCTCAATGCACTCAGCAATGCCATTATGAGGGGGGAAGATATTCCTCCTTCTTGCAAGGAACGGTTATAATCACAATTCATAAAAAGGGAAAGAGGGATGTACCAGCCAATTACAGACCAATAAGTCTAATAGATAACAGCCAGAAAATATTCTGTAGGCAGGTCTTGGCTAGACTCCAATCCTGGCTGTGAAATAATCGTATTTTGGAAGTCACACAGGCAGGTTTCAGGGCCAAGGTTAGCACTCTCGATCAGGTCTTTTGTTGTAAGACCTTATGTTGGAAGTACATCTCTCTGAAGCAGGGCCACTTATATGTTGCCTTTATAGACCTGAGGGCAGCCTTTGATTTGGACCCGATAGATAACCTATGGGGGGCCCTTAAAGCATATGGTATGCCAAATTATCTTTTGTGGGTCCTGGGAGTTCTTCATAATTATACATATGCCAAACTTAGATGGAAAGGGGTGGGGATTTAATGACTAGGATTCCCATAAACAGGAGAGTTAGGCAGGATGCGCACTTGCGCCCACACTCTTTAGCCTATACAATAATGGAGCAGTCAAATGGTTACTGCAGTGCAGGCACAACGTGCCCAAATCTGCTGGAGTCCCTGCCCCACTCCTTATGTTTGCAGATGATATGCTCCTCACCTCTAGAATCACCACAGGCCTACAATGTGAACAGAAATGTATTTGCAGCTTTTCACTCTCAAAGAGGTCAGGAATTAAACCCATCAACATCTAAGAACATGGCAATAAACCCACACTGGTCTTACAGAGACAAAATGAAAATTGAGGGCATCCCATTAGAACAGGTCAAAAGCTTTGACTACTTAGGGGCTAGGCTGTCAGACAATATGCCATGGGGCCACAAGTAGAGAAAAGTAGGTCTTCTCTATATCAGGGTGTAACAGCACCAGGGAGGAAGTGCGAGGCTACCTCAGGGAGATCTTTTTCCACCTCCTTTAAAAGTATACAGACCAGTGGCTGTGGCAGCTGTTCTTACAAAGATTGAAAATAAGTTTATAAGGGCCGTTTTTATTTTACCATCAAGCTCATCCCTCTTACTCCTGAGATTTGACCTAGCACTAAATAGCATTCAGCAGGTAATTTCACTAAATACCACTTCTATACTGGGTGTGGATCTGGTAGACTGAGGAGCTGTCTTCCTACAGGGAATCCCTCACAGAATTAATTTCCTGTGACACACAAACATGTACCCTGTGGTTAAAGCATGTTGAGAATTTGTGTGGAATTGTTAACATGGAAGAGATTTGGAAATACAGATGAAGGAGTCATCCAGAATCTGAAAAGAAACTATTGGGATTGTGAAAAAAGAGGATCTGGATTGACCAGATCGAGGGGAGTGTGTCAGGACAGTTTTTGGTTCACAGATGTACTCCTAGTTTTGAACCATATTTAGACAGAATTTTTCCTTTCCAAGCTAAACATCTATACGTTCAGTTCCGGTGTGGTGTTTTACCGTTAAGATCCTTTACTTCAAAATGGACAAAACAGCTTGTTCATCAACCTTTTGCCCTTACTGCCCGCAGCATACTGAGGTGAAATAAAGTATATTATTATTAGTATTATAACATATAAGTCACTCCAAAGGAAGGTCCAAGATAGCCCATAGGGCAGGGTGCTGTGTAGTTAAAAGGGAAGGCAGGTACTTTTAAGTTTTACATGTTCTGGGAGTGGAAAATTCTCAAATATTGTATTCAATACTGTGAGGCATACCCTGCTCATAAGAAAACATTGAAAATTTCCTATTACATTTGATTAATTGTAATTCCTGATTGGAAGTGTGGACCTGGCCCTTTTTGCAGGCTTATCCCCAAACCTTTTGTCTTTTTCCTCTTCTTTTTTTTACTTGTTTTTGTTGGCTTTATGACTCTGGGCACTTTACCACTGCTAACCAGTACTAAAGTGCATATGCTCTCTGTCTAAAATGTATTGGTGATTGGTTTATCATGATTGCCATTTTTGATTCACTAGAATGTTCCTAGTATAGTGCACCCGGAGTGCCCAGGGCCTGTAAATCAAATGCTACTAGTGAGAATGTAGCACTGACTGTGCCACCTACATGAGTAGCCCTGTAAACATGTATCAGACCAGCCACTGCAGTGTCTGTGTGCAGTTTTAAACTACTATTTCAACCTGGTAAGTGCACCCACTTGACAGGCCCAAACATTCCCTTTTACTACATGTATGACACCTTTGACACAGGTTCGAGGCAGCCCTGTGGAGAGGGTGCAGTGTATTTAAAAGGTAGGGCATGTACGAGTGTGTTTTACATGTCCTGATAGTGAAATACTGCTACATTCTTTTTCACCATTGCAAGAACTATCTCTCCCATAGGGTAACATGGGAATTACCTTGACATATCTTTTAAGTGTAATTTCCCATTGGGAGCAGATAGAGATGTGAAGTTTAGGATCTCTGAACTCATAATTTAAAAATACATCTTTTGGTGAAGTTGTCTTTTGAACAGTGAGTTCAGAAATGCCACTTTTAGAAAGTGGCTATTTTCTTGCTTATTAACCACTAAAGGTGTGGGATAGATGAGGTTGAGGGTGGAATTAGACCAGTGTTCCCTCAATTACCAGTACCGGTTGGGTAGGGGTTCGTGATGAAAAGAGAGAGATATGTGTGAAGAGTGTCTCTAGAACGGGTGGCTGTGTTAGACAAGGGGGGGAGTTCCTTTACAGAATAGGTGGTCTCACACACATAATAGTGTCTTGCTTCATCATTTGACCAGCTAGCCCCACCCAAGTAAGATGATACTACTTGAGCGGACTCAACCTCTTTGTTAAAAGAACAAGAGGGAGTGCTAAAATGAATCTTACTGGATAAATATCAGGGATCCAGATAGGGTGAGAATAAAAATACCATACATGTCACCTATTTCAATTAATTAAACTTTAATGGAGGTGCATGTTGGTAAGGTTAAAAACGGGGGAGAAAAAGGCTCACTAGAGATTAATGTCTCTTAGAGTCTAAAAATATATATATATGTATGACCAACATGTTTCTGCCCTCTCGATGTGCTGGAAGGTCATGGGCATTCGTCAGGGTCTAGGATCCCAAAGCACTACTGCTAAGGGGTGTGCACTGTCTCAATTCTGCGACTGGTTCCTCCAACCATTTGTGAAACAAATTCCTACCTATCTAAAAGACACTAAAGATGTCCTTTCACTACTAAGCAATCTTGAGTTCGACAAGGACAAAGAACAACTGATGACTCTGGATGTGGAGTCACTATATACTAACTAAGAGGCAACTCTAGAAGTGATCAGTAATTTACTAAATAATAGCGACTGGAATTTCATTACTCCACCAGAATTCATTCTAGATCTAGCCCATTTGGCCCTGACCAGATTTTTTTTTTAATTTGATAAAAATGTATTTTTACAGATTCAGGGTACCTCAATGGGGAGTACGTTCGCACCGAGTTTGGCTTGCTTATATGTGGACCATTTCGAAAAAGAAATGGTGCTCACAGAAGACAATCCCTACTTCAACAACATCAATCTATGGAAAAGATATATCGATGACATCTTCCTTATCTGGAAAAGCACGAAGGAGGAAGCTACCACCTTTGTCATATGGTTAAATGCCTTGAATCCTTTTCTAAGATTCACAGCTACCTTGGGGGACCCGGCCATTTATTTTCTTGACCTCCTAATAACTGAAAAGAATGGCTCCCTCATAACGGAGGTATATTACAAACCAACTGATAGAAATAACCTCCTGCAATTTCAAAGTTTCCACCCACGTTCCCTTAGAGAGAACCTACCAGTGGGACAGTTTCTCCACCTTCGGCGGAACTGTACAGAACTCACAGACTATAAGAGACATGCTCATCAGTTTACTAACAAACTCTGAGCAAGAGGATACCCGGATTACCTCTTGAAGAGAGCCGATAAACGTGCTTGCGTCAGCCCCAGAGAAACATTACTACAACCCACCACCAGAACCAGCAAGGAAGACACACTAATTTTTGTGACTACTTTCAATCCAGTATCTAATATTATCAAAAAGATAATAAATGATGATTGGAAAATTCTTATTTCTGGTGGGCTTCCTTTTCAATTACCCATGAATGCCTGCAGAAAGGCCAAGAGCATCCGAGATATGATCGTCCACACCCGCCCACGGGATAGTCCCGTTAGAAACAGACAAGGAACATTGTGGGACCTACCACCCCCAAAAGGACACTTTCCATGTGGCAACTGTAGTGTGTGTGCATTCACCAAGAAAACCCTCACTGTGGATCTGGGTCTACAGACACCATGGGAACTAAGACAGATGACCAACTGCAACAGCAAAAATGTCATCTATATGATAACTTGCCCCTGTGGTTTGAAATACATCGGGATGACAACAAGAAGAGGAGGCACACACATCTTCGAACATAGAAGCACCATTCGCTGCAAAAGAGATGTCACGAGACCAACTTAAACCTACAGTGACTAATTTAAAACAAAAGTTATTGTTGTACGAACAAAGATGGGTATGGAGATTGCATACCAACACACTTGGACTGAATGATAATATCCAGTGGTCCGCCTTAGGCTAATGGCCATATCATACCCCCCTTTTTTCCTAATTCTATCAAAATATATATACACACTATATATATTATACCATTTCTTAGTATGATCACCATCGCTTCAACTACTGAGTCCCCCTAGTGTAATTCCTTTTCCTTTTGCAACCTCTGGTTGTCCCCATTTTTAAGAACCCTTTTTTTTAAACATCTTTCTATTGTCAACCTTCTTTCTATTCCCTTGCTTGTTTCTTCCTCTTCACTCACTCCTCCCTTCCCCCCTTTTTTTTCCCTCTCTTCTCCCCCCCTATTTTAACCCCCTTTTTCTTTTCCCCTCCTCCCTTTTGGATTTGTTTCCCCATGCCTACCTCCCTATATCCCCTCTGTTTCCCTCCCCTCCTTTCTTGTTCCTCTCCTGCTCCAATGCCCCCCCTTTTTTTCTTTCTTTTGTTTTTTGTTTTTTGTTTTTCCTTTTTTTCTCTCTCTGCCCTGGGCATCTTTATCTTTATTTTGATTTATCCTGCCCCCCCCTCTTTTTCCGAAGCGCCGCTCTCCAGCGGCACACCACAATGTACTGGCTCCCTCGGGACTCCATTTCCCGGGGAGCCTCAGTGCTCGCCGTGTAATACGCGCTGCGGTGCCTCTTTAGCGCATCACCACGTCCTAGCCTCAGGACGTGGCTGATGTACACCACGGGACTCGGTTTCCCAGAGTCCCGTGGAACCTGTGAAGCGCGCTGTGCACCCCGCAGCGCGTCTCACCTATGAGCTCCGCCACGCTGCAGACCTGGGACGCGGTGGGAGCGACCACACCCGGATCACTCCTGCTTTGTACACGCGCCCTTTAATTAGAGCGCGTCTGTCGAATGACTCTCTCTGACATACCGGGACTTCCGGGACCGCCATAATACGTTTGATATACGCTGGTAATTGCCGGCCCAGCATGCATTGGTTTTTTCCACCGCCAGAGCTACCTTAAATACTGGGCCCACCTCTTACTCAACATCAGAGCGGTCTGGCACCGGCATGTAGGTACTCCCACCGGGTATTCCCTTTGGAGTGGTAAGTTTAAAAGTTTTTTATTCAGGCTATTCCTGCACTTTGAATTTCTCTTTCACCCCGGTCCTGTGGCAACCCCACCGAACTCCAATTTATTTATATAAATTTTATTATTCTACTGGGCTCTTCATTCTCTGTCTTTCTTTTTTCTTCTTTCTTTTTTCTTCTTCTTTCCTCTTTCTTTTCCTTCCCTTACCTCTCCTACTTTGACCTGATTATCCCTGCCGTCTCTCCCCTTTCCGCACTCTCTATTTCCCTTCACCCCCCTTTTTCTCCCCTCAAGAGTGTGACTACAAGGGAAAACCCCACCCCCGGCATTACCCAGACCAGAGGCCATTCCCCCCTATTTACGGGGTAAGTCATCACTGCATGTGTGTTTGAGTGTTTTTACCCACTTTCACCGTGTGTGTTACCACCATACTTTGCTGTGTTGTGTGCAGTGGTGTGCCATCCTTTTCTCACCCTATCGTAACCTGCAGCTTATTTATTATACCTTACAGACCTACCTTATTGTGAACCACCTGTTCAGGTAGGCCTTTAGACTGCACACCCTTTAGCAGTAGTGCTTTGGGATCCTAGACCCTGACGAATGCCCCTGACCTTCCAGCACATCGAGAGGGCAGAAACATGTTGGTCATACATATATATATTTTTTTAGACTCTAAGAGACATTAATCTCTAGTGAGCCTTTTTCTCCCCCGTTTTTAACCTTACCAACATGCACCTCCATTAAAGTTTAATTAATTGAAATAGGTGACATTTATGGTATTTTTATTCTCACCCTATCTGGATCCCTGATATTTATCCAGTAAGATTAATTTCAGCACTCCCTCTTGTTCTTTTAACAAAGAGGGTGAGTCCGCCCAAGTAGTATCATCTTACTTGGGTGGAGCTAGGTGGTCAAATGATGAAGCAAGACACTATTATGTGTGTGAGACCACCTAGTCCGTAAAGGAACTCCCCCCCTTATCTAACACAGCCACCCGTTCTAGAGACACTCTTCACACATATCTCTCTCTTTTCATCACAAACCCCTACCCAACCGGTACTGGTAATCGATGGAACAATGGTCTAATTCCACCCTCAACCTCATCTATCCCACACCTTTAGTGGTTAATGGATATACAGATTTCTCTTGGGAGCTTGTGTGGGATAGCATCACTCCCATAACTCTCTCTTTGTTTTTTATATTTTCTTGCTTAACCATTCTGTGCCTCTGCCTGCCTGCTGAATACACATCTGGGTCAGGATGACAGTTGGGCTGTTTGTGCATTCACTCTAGATAGTCACACAAAGGGAGCTGAGGTAAGCCCTGCGCATCCTGATGGACCATTACAAGGATGATGGGTCTTCCGGAGGTAGAGTGGTGGGAGGAGCTGACACTTGCACTTGAACAGGGTTTGCCTCTCCTCACTCAAAGCAGTCTCCAACCCCCTGGAGTGTGCCGGGGGCCAGGGCAGGGACAGGCATGGCCGTGTGCACTACAATGACTTCTCTTTGAAGTTTGCCTACTTCAAAGACAGAAACGGGTATAAGTTCTGAACCTCTGACACCACATAGCTAGTACTCTTCCAGACAGAAAAAATTCTGCCAAGAAGAAGAGCTGGATGCTGTAGAAGGGACTGCTAATCTGTTAATTTTTTGTGCTGGCCTGCTGCTTGCTGGTTCTGTCCTGAGTGTGAAATAACTGGACTTTGCTTTCCTGCTTCCAAAGGTTCTCCTAAGGATTGGGCTGAGCTTGCCTCCTGTTAAATCTCAGGGACATTGAAGACGTCATCTGCCAGCACCAGGGCTCTCTTTCTGTGAGCCCTGACTTGCCTAGTGGTGCCAAATCCAGTTCCTGGCCCTTAGGAGTGAGTCCAGGTGCAACAAGGAAGAAACTAGTGAATCAATTTTCAGAACGACTTTGGAACCGATGACGCTCTCTGACCCTGTGCCGCTATCTGTTCCAGAGGCGTGGTCCCCACTGAGTGCAACAACAGCGACCTACAACGCAGGCCAGACACCGTGACAGCTCCCCTGAGGTCCCGCCACAGCGTGAGTCTTGAGTGCTGTGTCGCCGATGAAAGTGACACCCGACTAAGCTGCAGAACCTTTTTGCCCCCTGGTGTGATCATGACATGGCAAAAATGACACCTTACATCTTGCCCTGCTAGATTCATCGACCCCACTTTATCATAAGAAACCAACGCCTTGCTACCAACACCACATCACCTCCCCTGCAACTGTAAGGAATCGACAACTCCCCTCCCCTGCCTAGCAGTAAGAAACTGACACCTCACCTCCTTGGTTGCAGGAAGGAACCAACACTGTACCAGCTCCAGTGACACCTCACCTCCCTGACTCTGTTCAATGTCTTTGTATTCTCATTTTCGAAGGTACTGTACCCAGGGTCTGTGCGACTCCGTGACGGCCTGCACTCCTTCGTTAGTGGCATCGGATAGTTGGAAGTGACACCATCAAGACACAGTGATAGCCCGAGTTCGAGCTATTGTGTTTCTAACCACTATACTAAGATTTCATGTTTGAGAATTCGTATCTTTACTTGTATTTGTTGGATTTCTGTTGTTTTGGTCTTCTTTTACTCAGATGAATATTGGCTATTTTTCTAAACTGGTGTGGAGTACTTTTGTGATGTTTTCACTGTGTTACTATGTGTGTGTGCATACAAATATTTTAGTGATTGAGGGCTATTGCTCCTGCTAGGCTGATGCTTGTGAGGACCTGCAAGACCCCTTCCCAACTAAGTAGAACAGTGTCTTTTTTCCTTGGAACAGTGCATCTCAATTTAAACTGCACAAATACTTTACACTTTGCCTCTGAGATAAGCCTGACTGCATGTGCCAAGCAAACAAGGGGGTAAGCAGGGCTTATCTTAGCTGTGTGACTCCCTTAACCAGATTAAAGTGAGGGGCCCTTCTTGGACATGGCGCAAAGACCCATTTATTGTTACAAATCACTTTTAGAAGGTTTGTATTTCCTGCACTTAGCCTTGTATGTCTGCAGCCTGTCTCCCATACACTCCTGGGGCAGGGTAACAGCTGGGCTTTGTGCATTCCCTCTAGGCAGCCACATACAATGGGACCTTAGGTGTGACTTGATAGGTGCTGATGGCCCATTAACTGGCTTAATGGGGGTGGAGCTAAGCACAGCCCACTTGCACCTAAATAGGCTTTGACTGCTTTCCTCACAATAGGCCTAAGGACCCTGTATTGTCACTCCAGCCAGCTTGAAGCCAGGGCAGGGGGAGGAAGGGGATTCCCTGTAATTCAAAGTCACCTTCTAGAAGGTTCTCCCACCTTCTAGAACCAGGCCAACAAAGTATAAGTACTGGACCTCTGACCCTACCAAATTAGCACACTGCTGCACCTGTGAAGAACTCTGCCAGGAGGAAGGACTACTGTGCTGCTAAAAGGACTGCTACTCTGGACAGAAGAACTGTTTTTCTGTTGTGCTGCCCTGCTGCCTGCTACCTGCAGAGGAAGGGCTGGACCCATTTCACTTGAACGCTGAGTGACTCCGAGGGTATGGTGGCTTGCTCCCAGTTCTAAGTCTCAGGGACATCAAAGGCTTCTCATCATCCTGCAACAGCACCTGGACCTTGCTTGCTGCGACTCTTGCCCTGCCAAGTGGTGTCAACCCAGTTCTAGGCCCTTGGAAGTGGGTATAAAGGGCTGCAACTACCAAAATATGCACATTGATCATGGACAAATATCTCTGAGTGCTTGGTTCATCATCTCCAGCTTATGAACTATTTCTGAGTTTTCATGGAATCACCTACATCCGTAGAATCGACGACGATGCATTGCCTTCTGTGCCTACCGCTCAAACATCAACGCACACAAGAACCAAGGAACTTTTCTAGCAGTCCAAGGTTGGTCCCTGTATCTGACCCGCACCTCATCGAGTCGGCCTGAACATTTGGATTTACCCCAGTCTAGGATGATCAGATAGCCACGGTTGGTGCCTTAAGCTTTTAAGCACTACAACTTCATTCATTCTTTATACATTCATATCCAAAGTTGTACCTATTGGATTTTTGTTCTTTTGATCTTGTTTTGTTCATAAAAATATAATCCATTTTTCTAAACTGATGTGGAGTCTTTTTGTGGTGTTTTCACTGTGTTACCATTTGAAGTGTTCCACAAATACTTTACGCATTGCCTCTTATGTTATTATGTTCTACTTGACTGTCCTGTGCCAAGCTACCAGGGGGTGAGCAGAGGTTAATTTAGGGTGTGTCGATTACTTACCCTGACTATGGTTGTGGTTCCTGCTTGGACAGGGTGTGTGAATGTCCAAGCAAAAACTGGGAAAATATGTGCCATAAAAGTAATTACTGCTTTTGTGCATGGAATTACTAGCTCTAATTTAGCTTAAGTAGGCAATGCTGCTTCTGGCTTAGCACCACATATCATCGAAGGAGTTACCTTACATCATCTACTGTTACTACCTGTCAGCAAGATAGCAAACTGAAACACATAAAAATATATTCTGATACATACTGAGAACTTGGTAGAGTCCTTAAAAAATAAAAGTTTTGATTTTGATTATAGGTAAAGTCAATACGGTTTAAATGTAATGTTGGTGTTTGTTCATCTTCTTATATGGGAAATATTCAGAACGTCTTATGATGTGCTGTTTGGATGGGAAAATGTGAATGTCTTTGGAGACTTATTGCAACTAATGTAAAATATCACCCAATTTTCAAAAACATTTTCAGTAACAAACTAGAAACTGTATGGGACATATAGACAATGTGAACATTTGTCTGCATTTCAGATACAGAGAATTAACACAAAATATGAGGTATGTTAACAATGAAGAATATGTCAAGATATTGAAATACATTCAGTTTTTCATTGTAACAAATGATGCAAAGATTATGCCAAGGAAAGAAAATATAGATACATTATTTCCTAACTTTCTTTCATCTACTGACTTTATGCATTATCTTCTTTCACAATCATGAAACACTGACATTTTAATGCAAACTGTTGAAGAATACACTCAGTTAAACTATGAAATGATCCTTGCAAATATAAAATGAAGGACCATGGAGTAAACACATCTATGAGCAAAAGTTTAGACAAAACAATATAAAACAGAGAAAAATTAGTTTCATGTCCACCTGGATTGGTGAAAGACTTACAGCTATGTAAAAATGTGCATGGTATTTCACATCAAAGTTTACGTGTAGAGGAAGGACTAGAAAATGGAGCCTTAGGAATATAGTAGACTTCGTGATGTCTGAAAAACACACAAGACATTGAAATTATTGGGGTCAAATTTGACCATATTAAACAGCAAAAACAGATCTCCTTGTGTGCAGCAAGATTCTTACTTTTGTAGAGAACAGTTTCCTCACTATTTGCTTCACATTAACAATGCACAAGCCACAAGATTTAAGTTTAGATTATGCACTGATTAACAGAGCTACACAGTATTCAGAAAGGGAATGACATAAATTGCTTTTTCTCTCATTAAAGTTCTTACAGGACTATATATTATTGATTCTGATGAGACAAGAATTAATGCAGACAGTAGCTGTGTCAAAGAATACCATCTTTTGAGAAATATATATGCTGATCATCTTGATCAGTATCTTATTTTGTTAAAACCTGAAATGCATTTAGAAAGAAAAATTGAAACACACTACTATTACTAAGAAGATTTTCAAGTACCTAAAAAAAACAGAAAACCAAATATGGGGAAATGGCAGGCTATCAGTTTCAAAATGTAAATGACATAAATTGCTTCAGCAATGTAATTGCTATGCTTCTTTTCTACTTGATGTCTGTGAAAGAAATAATCCAACAACGTGCTTCTGTAAAACGTTAATACCTCTTCATCAACAGATGTTATTACAGAGGTACATATGCATCTCTAAAAGTGCCATAAGAGATACAATAGAGGTGTATTCTATTTTCAATAAATGAACAAGACGATCAAGAATTCTGCATGGATGTTCTGAGATTAATAGCTACAGAAACAGACGAGTTCTGACCTGTTTGATATTAGCTACTCTTAGGAACATGACTGCTTAAATTGGCTACATTCAAGCTCCACTCTTACATATTTTGAAAGATTTGTACATCTACTATTAGAAATGGGGTCTTTGGTAGGCATTCAGGATACCCCCTGTCCAAGCAAGGACCCTCACTTTAGTCAGGGCAAAGGAGAAACACAACTGGATAACCCCTACTCACCCCCTTGGTAGCTTGGCACAAGCAGAAAGGCTAAACCCAGAAGCAATGTGTAAAGTATTTGTACCAACACACACAGTAATACAGTGAAAACACTACAAAACGGTCACCACACCAGTTTAGAAAAATAGGCAGCATTTATCTAAATCAAGACCAAAGCAACAAAAATCCAAAATACATAAGTCAAGATATGAATGTTCAAAAGAAAAAAAGTTAACTACATAGAAAACAATCGTAACGTTGATTTTACACAAAGTATCTAGTTTGCGTCAAATACAAAGCTGCACAGGTGAGCGTGCATGCGTTGATTCCTTACTCGCAAGTGAGGCTGTGTAATTTTTTCCCTGGTTGGGTAGGCGATGCATCATTTTTCTCTCCCACAAGAAAGCGATGCGTTGATTTCCTGGCAGGGCACCTCCGATCCGTGCAGGTTCACGATGCTTTTGGCGCCCTGAGATGATGCACGTGAAATCCAATCGCACAGTGTAAGTAAACTGCTCTGAGTGGGTTTTTTGACATTATCAGCAGCCGCAAGCGGGTGTTGCATCGTTTCTCTAGCTGCGATGCGTCGATCTCTCAGCCGCGATGCAGGTGGAGCGATAATTTTTTCCGCGAAGCATGTGGCACGTCATTTTTTAGCCTCTTTGAAGCAGGTGTGTCGAAAATTTCCCGCACTGAGTTTTGTGCGTGGATTTCAGTCCTTGTTCTGCCAACTTTACCTTTCAAGGGACCAGAAACTGGACAGGGCACCACGTGGCAGGGCAGAAGTCTCAGAAGAGAGTCCAGGTGCTGGCAGAGGAAGTCTTTGATGACCGGAGACTAAAACACAGGAGGCAAGCTCAGTTCAAGACCTTGGAGATTCTTTTCAAGAATGAATGCCATAAAAGGTCCAGTCTTTGTCCTCTTTCAGGCAGAAGCAGCTGCTGTAGGCCAACCCAGCAAAGCACAGTGACAGGCAAAGGGGCAGTACTCCTCCTCCAGCTCTTCCCCTTTGCAGAGGTTCCTCTTGATTCCAGAAGCAATGCCTGATGGTCCCCACAAGTGGGCTCTTTGCCGGAGATCTTTAGTAACTGATAACAAGCCGGTCTAAACGAGTGTTGATCAAGGATTGGTATGAAAAAAAAAACAGTTAAAAATGACTAGAGGTACAACGTATTTTAATAAGGTGTCTGACCTCTGACATGATTAAAAACAGGAGTCGGGGAGTGTAGGAAAGTACCATCTTGCCTGGCATGTTACCCCCATTTTTCACTGTATATATGTTGTTTTAGTTGTATGTGTCACTGGGACCCTGGTAACCCAGGGCCCCAGTGCTCATAAGTGTGCCTGAATGTGTTACCTGTGTAGTGACTAACTGTCTCACTGAGGCTCTGCTAATCAGAACCTCAGTGGTTATGCTCTCTCATTTCTTTCCAAATTGTCACTAACAGGCTAGTGACCATTTTTACCAATTTACATTGGCTAACTGGAACACCCTTATAATTCCCTAGTATATGGTACTGAGGTACCCAGGGTATTGGGGTTCCAGGAGATCCCTATGGGCTGCAGCATTTCTTTTGCCACCCATAGGGAGCTCTGACAATTCTTACACAGGCCTGCCACTGCAGCCTGAGTGAAATAACGTCCACGTTATTTCACAGCCATTTTACACTGCACTTAAGTAACTTATAAGTCACCTATATGTCTAACCTTTACCTGGTAAAGGTTAGGTGCAAAGTTACTTAGTGTGAGGGCCCCCTGGCACTAGCCAAGGTGCCCCCACATTGTTCAGAGCCAATTCCCTGAACTTTGTGAGTGCGGGGACCCCATTACACGCGTGCACTACATATAGGTCACTACCTATATGTAGCTTCACAATGGTAACTCCGAATATGGCCATGTAACATGTCTATGATCATGGAATTGCCCCCTCTATGCCATCCTGGCATAGTTGGCACAATCCCATGATCCCAGTGGTCTGTAGCACAGACCCTGGTACTGCCAAACTGCCCTTCCTGGGGTTTCACTGCAGCTGCTGCTGCTGCCAACCCCTCAGACAGGCAGCTGCCCTCCTGGGGTCCAGCCAGGCCTGGCCCAGGATGGCAGAACAAAGAACTTCCTCTGAGAGAGGGTGTGACACCCTCTCCCTTTGGAAAATGGTGTGAAGGCAGGGGAGGAGTAGCCTCCCCCAGCCTCTGGAAATGCTTTGTTGGGCACAGAGGTGCCCAATTCTGCATAAGCCAGTCTACACCGGTTCAGGGACCCCTTAGCCCCTGCTCTGGCGCGAAACTGGACAAAGGAAAGGGGAGTGACCACTCCCCTGACCTGCACCTCCCCTGGGAGGTGTCCAGAGCTCCTCCAGTGTGCTCCAGACCTCTGCCATCTTGGAAACAGAGGTGCTGCTGGCACACTGGACTGCTCTGAGTGGCCAGTGCCACCAGGTGACGTCAGAGACTCCTGCTGATAGGCTCCTTCAGGTGTTAGTAGCCTATCCTCTCTCCGAGGTAGCCAAACCCTCTTTTCTGGCTATTTAGGGTCTCTGTCTCTGGGGAAACTTTAGATAACGAATGCATGAGCTCAGCCGAGTTCCTCTGCATCTCTCTCTTCACCTTCTGATAAGGAATCGATCGCTGACCGCGCTGGAAGCCTGCAAACCTGCAACATAGTAGCAAAGACGACTACTGCAACTCTGTAACGCTGATCCTGCCGCCTTCTCGACTGTTTTCCTGCTTGTGCATGCTGTGGGGGTAGCCTGCCTCCTCTCTGCACCAGAAGCTCCGAAGAAATCTCCCGTGGGTCGACGGAATCTTCCCCCTGCAACCGCAGGCACCAAAAAGCTGCATTACCAGTCCCTTGGGTCTCCTCTCAGCACGACGAGCGAGGTCCCTCGAATCCAGCAACTCTGTCCAAGTGACCCCCATAGTCCAGTGACTCTTCCGCCTAAGTTTGGTGGAGGTAAGTCCTTGCCTCACCTCGCTGGGCTGCATTGCTGGGAACCGCGACTTTGCAGCTACTCCGGCCCCTGTGCACTTCCGGCGGAAATCCTTTGTGCACAGCCAAGCCTGGGTCCACGGCACTCTAACCTGCATTGCACGACTTTCTAAGTTGGTCTCCGGCGACGTGGGACTCCTTTGTGCAACTTTGGTGAGCACCGTTTCACGCATCCTTGTAGTGCCTGTTTCTGGCACTTCTCCGGGTGCTACCTGCTTCAGTGAGGGCTCTTTGTCTTGCTCGACGTCCCCTCTCTCTTTAGGTCCAATTTGCGACCTCTTGGTCCCTCCTGGGCCCCAGCAGCGTCCAAAAACGCCAAACGCACGATTTGCAGCTAGCAAGGCTTGTTGGCATTCTTTCGGCGGGAAAACACTTCTGCACAACTCTCCACGGCGAGAGGGATCCGTCCACCAAAAGGGAAGTCTCTAGCCCTTTTCGTTCCTGCAGAAACCTCAGCTTCTTCTGTCCAGTCGAAGCTTCTTTGCACCCACAGCTGGCATTTCCTGGGCATCTGCCCATCTCCGACTTGCTTGTGACTTTTGGACTTGGTCCCCTTGTTCCACAGGTACCCTAGATTGGAAATCCACAGTTGTTGCATTGCTGGTTTGTGTCTTTCCTGCATTATTCCTCTAACACGACTATTTTGTCCTTAGGGGAACTTTAGTGCACTTTGCACTCACTTTTCAGGGTCTTGGGGAGGGTTATTTTTCTAACTCTCACTATTTTCTAATAGTCCCAGCGACCCTCTACAAGGTCACAAAGGTTTGGGGTCCATTCGTGGTTCGCATTCCACTTTTGGAGTATATGGTTTGTGTTGCCCCTATCCCTATGTTTCCCCATTGCATCCTATTGTAACTATACATTGTTTGCACTGTTTTCTAAGACTATACTGCATATTTTTTCTATTGTGTATATATATCTTGTGTATATTTCCTATCCTCTCACTGAGGGTACACTCTAAGATACTTTGGCATATTGTCATAAAAATAAAGTACCTTTATTTTTAGTATAACTGTGTATTGTGTTTTCTTATGATATTGTGCATATGACACTAAGTGGTACTGTAGTAGCTTCACACGTCTCCTAGTTCAGCCTAAGCTGCTCTGCTAAGCTACCATTATCTATCAGCCTAAGCTGCTAGACACCCTATACACTAATAAGGGATAACTGGGCCTGGTGCAAGGTGCAAGTACCCCTTGGTACTCACTACAAGCCAGTCCAGCCTCCTACATTGGTTGTGCAGTGGTGGGATAAGTGCTTGAGACTACTTACCACTCTTGTCATTGTACTTTTCATAAGAGAAAAATATACAAAACAAGGTCAGTGTATATACACATAGCCAAAAAGTTTTGCATTTCCTCTTTTCACTCTTTTCTAAGTGCTGAAAAGTACTCCTAAACTTTCAAAAAGTTCTTAAAAGTTTAAAAAGTTTTTTTCTGTCTTTCCCCCAAAAAAAATTCTGAAAACTTTTTTCTCTTTTTCTATCACTTTAACTCTCTCTAAAAAATGTCTGGCACAGGCCAAAGTGTTGATCTGTCCAAACTTGCATATGACAACCTTAGCTGGAAAAGAGCAAGGAGTCTCTGTATAGAGAGAGGTTTGAGTGTAGGGAAGAATCCTTCCTTGGAACTGTTACTTAACATGCTTAGAGAACAGGATAAGGCCATAGGTGCCCCATCTGTTGAAAAAGTACCTAATAGTTCCCAATCTGATTCAGGGACTCCCCCAGGAAAAGATTCAGGAAAGAAACTTCCTAGCCTGCCCATTACTAGATAATCTAGCATAGATGGTAATGATGATGAGCCACACCAAATAAATAGTGTTGTCTCACATCATAGCAAAAGCATTTATTCTCACCATACTGGTAGTAATGTTTCTGTAAACCAAGCTGTTAAGTTGGCTTCTGTAAGGGACAGGTCTCCTTCTGTTCATTCCCATCATAGCTCTGTTTCTAGAAATGTCCCTCCCACCAACCCTGATGACAGAATGTTAGAGAGGGAACTCAATAAGTTGAGGGTGGAACAAACCAGACTGAAGCTTAAAAAGCAACAGCTGGATTTGGATAGACAGTCTTTTGAATTAGAGAAGGAAAGACAGAAGTTGGGTTTAGATACCCATGGTGGCAGCAGCAGTATTCCCCATAGTCATCCTGCAAAAGAGCATGATTCCAGGAATCTGCACAAGATAGTTCCCCCTTATAAGGAGGGGGATGACATTAACAAGTGGTTTGCTGCACTTGAGAGGGCCTGTGTTGTACAGGATGTCCCTCAAAGGCAGTGGGCTGCTATCCTATGGCTATCATTTAGTGGAAAAGGTAGGGATAGGCTCCTTACTGTGAAAGAAAATGATGCTAATAATTTCCAAGTTCTTAAGAATGCACTCCTGGATGGTTATGGCTTAACCACTGAACAGTACAGGATAAAGTTCAGAGAGACCAAAAAGGAGTCTTCACAAGACTGGGTTGATTTCATTGACCAGGCAGTGAAGGCCTTGGAGGGGTGGTTACATGGCAGTAAAGTTACTGATTATGACAGCCTGTATAACTTGATCCTGAGAGAGCATATTCTTAATAATTGTGTGTCTGATTTGTTGCACCAGTACTTGGTGGACTCTGATCTGACCTCTCCCCAAGAATTGGGAAAGAAGGCAGACAAATGGGTCAGAACAAGAGTGAACAGAAAAGTTCATACAGGGGGTGACAAAGATGGCAACAAAAAGAAGGATGGTAAGTCTTCTGACAAGGGTGGGGACAAATCTAAAAATGAGTCTTCATCAGGCCCACAAAAACACTCTGGTGGGGGTGGTGGGTCCAAATCCTCCTTTAATCAGAACAAGGAAAAGAAACCATGGTGCTATTTATGTAAAATAAAAGGCCATTGGACAACAGATCCCAGTTGTCCAAAGAAAGGCACCACAGCTCCTACCACTACAACCCCTACTGCTACACCTAGTGTCCCTACTAATAGCAGTGGTGGTGGGAGCAAACCTACTAATAGCCAATCCAAGGGAGTAGCTGGGCTCACTTTTGGTAATTTAGTTGGGGTTGGTCTGATTAGGGAGACCACAGAGGCTACTTTAGTCTCTGAAGGGGCTATTGATTTAGCCACTTTGGTTGCTTGCCCCCATAACTTGGAGAAGTACAAGCAACTAACCCTAATAAATGGTGTTGAGGTCCAGGCCTACAGGGACACAGGTGCCAGTGTCACAATGGTGATTGAGAAACTGGTGCACCCTGAACAACACATACTTGGACACCAGTACCAAGTAACCGATGCTCACAACATAACACAAAGCCACCCCATGGCTGTTGTAAATCTCAACTGGGGGGGGGTAACTGGTCCAAAGAAAGTTGTGGTAGCTTCAGATTTACCTGTAGACTGTCTATTAGGGAATGATTTGGAGACATCAGCTTGGTCAGATGTGGAGTTGGAGGCCCATGCAGCAATGCTGGGCATCCCAGGGCATATTTTTGCTTTGACAAGGGCTCAGGCCAAAAAGCAAAAAGGACAGGGAAGCTTGGATCCTGGAACAATGGACCAAGTGCTCCCTAAAGCTAGGGCTAGTAGAAGCAAACCACTTCCTACTATCCCTCCCTCTACAGTGGATTCTAATTCTGAGGAAGAAGAATTCCCTCCCTGTGCAGAACCTACACCAGAGGAGCTGGAAGCAGACACTGCTGAGCTTTTGGGTGAAGGGGGGCCTGCCAGAGAGGAGCTGAGTGTGGCACAGCAAACCTGTCCCACATTAGAGGGTCTCAGACAGCAAGCTGTCAAACAGGCTAATGGGGATGTCAGTGACTCTCACAGAGTTTACTGGGAGGACAACCTCTTGTACACTGAGCATAGGGATCCTAAACCTGGAGCTGCCAGGAGATTAGTGATTCCTCAGGAGTACAGAAAGTTCCTCCTAACACTGGCACATGACATTCCCTTAGCTGGGCATCTAGGACAAATGAAAACTTGGGACAGGTTTGTTCCCCTGTTTCATTGGCCTAGGATGTCTGAGGACACAAAAGAATTTTGCAAGTCCTGTGAAACCTGTCAAGCCAGTGGCAAGACAGGTGGCACCCCAAAGGCACCCCTTATCCCACTGCCTGTGGTTGGGGTTCCCTTTGAAAGGGTAGGGGTTGACATAGTTGGCCCCCTTGACCCTCCTACTGCTTCAGGCAATAGGTTTATCTTAGTGGTAGTGGACCATGCCACAAGATATCCTGAAGCTATTCCTTTAAGGACCACTACAGCACCTGCAGTGGCAAAGGCCCTCCTGGGAATATTTTCCAGGGTGGGCTTCCCAAAGGAAGTGGTATCAGACAGAGGAAGCAATTTCATGTCTGCATACTTAAAGGCCATGTGGAAGGAGTGTGGTGTAACGTACAAGTTCACAACACCCTATCATCCACAAACAAATGGACTGGTGGAGAGATTTAATAAAACTCTCAAAGGCATGATTATGGGACTCCCTGAAAAACTCCGCAGGAGATGGGATATCCTTCTACCATGCCTCCTTTTTGCCTACAGGGAGGTACCCCAGAAAGGAGTGGGCTTCAGCCCCTTTGAACTTCTTTTTGGACACCCTGTTAGGGGTCCACTCACACTTGTAAAGGAGGGTTGGGAACAACCTTTAAAAGCTCCTAAGCAGGATATTGTGGACTATGTACTTGGCCTCAGATCAAGGATGGCTGAGTACATGAAAAAGGCCAGTAAAAACCTTCAGGCCAGCCAAGAGCTCCAGAAGCAATGGCATGATCAGAAGGCTGTTTTGGTTCAGTACCAACCAGGGCAGAAAGTGTGGGTCTTGGAGCCTGTGGCCCCAAGAGCACTCCAAGATAAATGGAGTGGACCCCACACAATTGTTGAAAAAAAGGGTGAAGTCACCTACTTGGTTGACTTAGGCACTGCCAGGAGTCCCCTTAGGGTGCTCCATGTCAACCGCCTGAAACCCTACTATGACAGGGCTGATCTCACCCTGCTCATGGCAACAGATGAGGGACAGGAAGAAGACAGTGATCCTCTACCTGATCTCTTCTCTTCCACAGATCAAGATGCTCTTGTGGAAGGTGTAGTTTTGGCTGATTGTCTTACTGCTGAGCAGAAAGACAATTGCATAAATCTCCTAGGACAATTTTCAGAACTCTTCTCTACTGTGCCAGGCACCACTTCTTGGTGTGAGCACACTATAGATACTGGAGACAGTTTACCTGTCAAAAGTAAGATCTATAGGCAGCCTGACCATGTCAGGGACTGCATAAAGCAAGAAGTTCAGAAAATGTTGGAACTAGGAGTGGTTGAGCACTCTGACAGTCCATGGGCTTCTCCTGTGGTACTGGTACCAAAACCCAATTCTAAAGATGGAAAGAAGGAAATGCGGTTTTGTGTAGATTATAGAGGTCTCAACTTGGTAACCAAAACTGATGCTCACCCTATACCCAGGGCAGATGAGCTTATAGATACACTGGCATCTGCCAAGTATCTAAGCACTTTTGATTTGACTGCAGGGTATTGGCAGATCAAATTGTCAGAAGATGCTAAACCTAAGACTGCATTTTCTACCATTGGAGGACATTACCAGTTTACTGTAATGCCTTTTGGTTTGAAAAATGCACCTGCCACTTTTCAGAGGTTGGTGAACACAGTCCTGCAAGGGCTGGAAGCTTTCAGTGCAGCATATTTGGACGATATAGCTGTCTTTAGCTCCAGCTGGGATGATCACCTGGTCCACCTATGGAAAGTTTTGGAGGCCCTGCAAAAGGCAGGCCTCACTATCAAGGCTTCAAAGTGCCAGATAGGGCAGGGTAAGGTGGTTTATCTGGGACACCTTGTTGGTGGGGAACAGATTGCACCACTTCAGGGGAAAATCCAAACTATTATTGATTGGGTTCCCCCTACCACTCAGACTCAGGTGAGAGCCTTCCTAGGCCTCACTGGGTATTACAGGAGGTTCATTAAGAACTATGGCTCCATTGCAGCCCCTCTTAATGACCTCACATCCAAGAAAATGCCTAAAAAGGTATTATGGACAGCAAGCTGTCAGAAAGCTTTTGAGGAGCTGAAGCAGGCCATGTGCTCTGCACCTGTCCTGAAAAGCCCTTGTTACTCTAAAAAATTCTATGTCCAGACTGATGCATCTGAATTAGGAGTAGGGGCAGTCCTATCACAACTTAATTCTGAGGGCCAGGATCAACCTGTTGCTTTTATTAGTAGAAGGTTGACCCCTAGAGAAAAGCGTTGGTCTGCCATTGAGAGGGAGGCCTTTGCTGTGGTCTGGGCTCTGAAGAAGTTGAGGCCATACCTGTTTGGCACTCACTTCATTGTTCAGACAGACCACAAACCTCTACTTTGGCTAAAACAAATGAAAGGTGAAAATCCTAATTTGTTGAGGTGGTCCATATCCCTACAGGGAATGGACTATACAGTGGAACATAGACCTGGGAGTAGCCACTCCAATGCAGATGGACTCTCCAGATATTTCCACTTAGACAATGAAGACTCATCAGGTCATGGCTAGTCTTATTGTCCTTCGTTTGGGGGGGGGGTTGTGTAGGAAAGTACCATCTTGCCTGGCATGTTACCCCCATTTTTCACTGTATATATGTTGTTTTAGTTGTATGTGTCACTGGGACCCTGGTAACCCAGGGCCCCAGTGCTCATAAGTGTGCCTGAATGTGTTACCTGTGTAGTGACTAACTGTCTCACTGAGGCTCTGCTAATCAGAACCTCAGTGGTTATGCTCTCTCATTTCTTTCCAAATTGTCACTAACAGGCTAGTGACCATTTTTACCAATTTACATTGGCTAACTGGAACACCCTTATAATTCCCTAGTATATGGTACCCATAGGGAGCTCTGACAATTCTTACACAGGCCTGCCACTGCAGCCTGAGTGAAATAACGTCCACGTTATTTCACAGCCATTTTACACTGCACTTAAGTAACTTATAAGTCACCTATATGTCTAACCTTTACCTGGTAAAGGTTAGGTGCAAAGTTACTTAGTGTGAGGGCCCCCTGGCACTAGCCAAGGTGCCCCCACATTGTTCAGAGCCAATTCCCTGAACTTTGTGAGTGCGGGGACACCATTACACGCGTGCACTACATATAGGTCACTACCTATATGTAGCTTCACAATGGTAACTCCGAATATGGCCATGTAACATGTCTATGATCATGGAATTGCCCCCTCTATGCCATCCTGGCATAGTTGGCACAATCCCATGATCCCAGTGGTCTGTAGCACAGACCCTGGTACTGCCAAACTGCCCTTCCTGGGGTTTCACTGCAGCTGCTGCTGCTGCCAACCCCTCAGACAGGCAGCTGCCCTCCTGGGGTCCAGCCAGGCCTGGCCCAGGATGGCAGAACAAAGAACTTCCTCTGAGAGAGGGTGTGACACCCTCTCCCTTTGGAAAATGGTGTGAAGGCAGGGGAGGAGTAGCCTCCCCCAGCCTCTGGAAATGCTTTGTTGGGCACAGAGGTGCCCAATTCTGCATAAGCCAGTCTACACCAGTTCAGGGACCCCTTAGCCCCTGCTCTGGCGCGAAACTGGACAAAGGAAAGGGGAGTGACCACTCCCCTGACCTGCACCTCCCCTGGGAGGTGTCCAGAGCTCCTCCAGTGTGCTCCAGACCTCTGCCATCTTGGAAACAGAGGTGCTGCTGGCACACTGGACTGCTCTGAGTGGCCAGTGCCACCAGGTGACGTCAGAGACTCCTGCTGATAGGCTCCTTCAGGTGTTAGTAGCCTATCCTCTCTCCTAGGTAGCCAAACCCTCTTTTCTGGCTATTTAGGGTCTCTGTCTCTGGGGAAACTTTAGATAACGAATGCATGAGCTCAGCCGAGTTCCTCTGCATCTCTCTCTTCACCTTCTGATAAGGAATCGACCGCTGACCGCGCTGGAAGCCTGCAAACCTGCAACATAGTAGCAAAGACGACTACTGCAACTCTGTAACGCTGATCCTGCCGCCTTTTCGACTGTTTTCCTGCTTGTGCATGCTGTGGGGGTAGCCTGCCTCCTCTCTGCACCAGAAGCTCAGAAGAAATCTCCTGTGGGTCGACGGAATCTTCCCCCTGCTTCTAAGCTGCTAGACACCCTATACACTAATAAGGGATAACTGGGCCTGGTGCAAGGTGCAAGTACCCCTTGGTACTCACTACAAGCCAGTCCAGCCTCCTACAGGGAGGGAATAGGACAATGTCTACACTCCCCAAAAAAAGAAAACGATTGTAGCATTCACTAGAACTCTCTATTTGGAGTGTAGTGAGAGTAGATACAGGATCCCCTGTACTACTTATATATCTGGGTCAACAGGTTTCTCGCTAGATAGTCAACAAAATGATCTGGTGCGATTCTTCAGGACCGAAACACCTACCTAATCCTAAAGTATTTGGTAGCCCGTAATAGGGAAAATATCATTAACAGGAACCTGGAGAATAGGGCAAATAGCATAGGTTATAAATAAATACCAAACATTCATGGTGTGCATAGTGTCAACATCAAGCAAACGCACACGCCTGTCAAATGCACATATTTGCAGATACTTACAAATGCATGTACAAAGGAGTTTTTGACACGGAGAGCCGGAGTGAAAAATCAATGACCAAATGTCTGTTTATTTTTTTGCTGCAGCATTGAGGACAGGTTTACCACTGGCATCCCAGGCCCGAAGTAAAGTGTGCTGGCATGAAGCGTTTAACAGTGATATTTATACTTATACATCAAAGGATACATAAAGTGTGTAAATAATGATATACGTCATACAGATATTTTAAGGAGTTAATCAGTTTTCCACACACCGGTTCCATTCCCAGTCTTTTGTCCTCGACTCCCTTCTGCAGCTGCCTGACTCCCCACATTCTTGAGACCCTTCAAAGGATTGTGTGGTTCAAAGGTATAGATATCAGCCTTTCCCTCCCCAAAATACAACAGCCGAGGTCAGTTAGTTATTTTGAACACATGATTATAATGAGTAACGTGCCCCAGTTAGGGAAAGAAACCAGCTGCAAGCCTATGGTGTGGAACCAGGCTTATTTTACTTAAACAAATATACATAAGATAACATATGTGATAGACAGTGCGTTCAGAAAGGAAAAAGCTCAAACTTACACGTGTTAAAGAAACGAATCAATTCAAAATGGATTCTAACAATCGACCCTTTTTGAGTTTTTTTCTCCCTGAACATAATCAACGTTTTGAATAGTTCTAAATTTCCTCATATATGTTGAATTTTACTCCTACTTCCTTGAAATTTACATTCATGGGGACATAAACAACCAGTATCTGTAGTGAGAATAGTGGGATCAATAGCCATTAGGGAATTTATCTCTTCTCTCTGCATCATAGCTCGATTGGTTTCTAGTATTTTTACTGGCGGAAGTTTACACAATTTTAGCCAGGAACAGAAAGCAGGTAAGCACTGTACTAACAAACAACTTAATATAATAGCTATTATTATAAAAGGTATGTCTTTAAACAACCAGCCCCACCCCCCAAACCAAGACCATAACCATGATAAACTCAAATTGCCTCCTTCATATTGGCCCCCCTTTTCAAATACCTGTACAGCTTCTTTTATTTTCCCAATATCCAATTCTATCTCTGATGACTTGTTGACAAAATAGCAGCACTTTTGCTGGTACTGATGTTGGATTAAAACACATACTCCTCCTTGTTGTACCGTAATCAAGTCTAGGGCAAGCCGATTTTGTATCGCCAATTGGGCTGCAGAGTTTATCTCTATCTGTACACTTCCTATGGCCTCCCTGGTGGCATTAAATGCAATGGCTAATTCAGCTGACATATTCATCATTGCAGTTGTAAGTCGAAAATTCAAAATCCTGGAATAAGAACATCTAGTACTTGAAATACCCAGTTCTTTCCCTCCTCCAGTATGGGTGTCCCCCGTTTGTACCTATGTGCAAAACTCCCCATGTTAAGGGGCTGGGAAGATGATATATTTGATATCACAGTAATGTTGGGTGCCAAATATGCCAGTGAACATATCCCTTCCCAGTTTAGAGGGAGTACTTTATATGCAGTTCTTCCACATATGAAGTACATGCCTCCCTGGATTTGTGAATTTATAATACTGTATTTTATTCGGGGCAAACCCACCCCCCTCCGGGGTGTCATGCTCAGAATTATTGCAATACTTGTAATCCTCCCAAATTGTATTTAGCAATGATACATTTGCCCAGGGTGCAACATAAGAACATCTAGCCGTCCAGAGGGGGCCAAGGAAAACCCGGGATAATATTACAGGTGAATTTTTCCCATTTCTATCTTGTTCTCTGGAGGGATCATATAACAATCCTTCTGGATCTACCAGAATCTCATTTTCTCCCACAGTCAGGTTCCAATAATTTACAGTGTAATTTTGCTGAGTCCCATTAATTAACGCCGTCCAATTTCTGTCTATTTTCTCCTCTCCTTCAAGATCCCAATTCCCTGTTTTGATATCAAATAACAAAGTGTAAACACATTGTTCAGGAGGGATCTTTCCCATGTATTTTGCCTCTGGGTTTTGCCCTTAAAAATAGGTACCAAAACATATGGGAAACATTTTAAGTGTGGCATTCTCTCCAGGCATCGGGGAGAGCTTGTATTCTGCCTGGGTATTAGGGAGCACCACACACCTAGGGTACCATTGATATTCTTGTTGGTCACATCTCCAAGTGGTATTTGGTACAAGACACACTTCCCCTCTTTCATATTCGCTTGGTGATACTGGTACTTCATAAAGGCCTATAGGGTCATCAGGGTGTCTAGACAAGTGCCGGCAAATCCATCAGTCAGTGAGACTTAATGTCTCAGCTAATTTTCCATGAACCTTTATCAATGGATGTAAGGTAGGATTTTGCAACAATGATGCAACACCACTGGACATTATACATATTAACATAAGGGTCACTAGGTACTTCATTGTTGTTTTGTAGAAATAGTTATAAGGCCACTCTTCTCTATTCTCTAGAGGGATATTTGTCCTGCCAAATGGATATATTTTCATAATTTTATTGTGCTCTCCTCCTTGGTCCTACAACCTTTCTATGGTACCGTTTTACTCGTCTCAACCGCCTATGTGTGTTCAAAAAAATATACCCACACAATTACCAAATATGTAAATGCAAAATATTGATATCACTATATAAATAATCATATACGTATAGATACAGATAAGTGAATTTTCCTTCAATGTTCACACCCACTAGGGTTCAGCACCGCCGTGCTTTCCACTCTAGCAGTTAGGCTGCACTGGTTGGTCCATGAACAAGTTTTTCAAATACAGGACAATAGATGTTGGCTTGATCCTAGGTCCCTTGTCTTCTCCTTGTCGAGTTTTAACTCCTGGTGAGTCTCAACTCCCAGTGAGTAAGTCGCGATACTTCAAAGTTCGTCTTCAGTATAGTTTGTCAGTTTCGTTCAGTGTCTCAGCAAAATGAGGGCGGAGGCCAGCAATTTCAACCAGATCAGTGATGTGCTTGGGTATTAAACAGAAAAAGGCACCTTCTTTACCGCTGGGACTACAAACCGCACCAACCCTAATGACTGGCCGCTTCCGTAGAACTGGTACTTGTTTTTTCTCGCCAGTCACAGAACTGTTAACTCCATTTACCCAATGCTCTTAGCACAGATAATAGCGTTGCACAAGCTGCATCCCACTATGCTTGTGTTCTCGTTGAGACAGTTGTTCTGACCAATGTTCTGGTGTCGTTGTACAGGCTAGTCACCCGTGTTCATGTTCATGCTGAAAGTTTAGTCATCACAGTCATTTACAAACTCGTCGCCCAAAGTGTGCGTAACAACAGTGAGGATAGCTCGTTTTAATGCTGGTACATCAATGGCATCGGAAATGCCGGTGGCGGTGAAAGCGGGGAACTGTATTTCATGAAGGCAAGCGTGCCGTATTCTGCTGAGCAAAGGATTCCTTGGCCATTCAGAAGAGACCTCAGTTTGCAGTTCTAAGCTAGGAGCTATCAGGGTGATGTAAATGTAGCTTTTCGTAGGGGTCACCACTTTACGCACCTTCAGAATTCTGTTCATTTGGGTGGGCGAGGACGCAGATTGTATCGATGAGTTTGTTGATCTTCAAACAGCAACCCTTCGTCACTGGGCTGCTGTGTCACCTCAGGAGCAGAAGTGGAAGCACTTCAAACCTGTGGAGGTGTTTCCTGTCTTCCTACTTCTCTGTAATCAGGAGACAGCGGTAATTCTGCTGTTGGAGTAGATTGTAGTGGAATTGGTGCACGCTTACAATGGCTAGCATGTATCCAGTTTTTCCTTCCTTCCACTTTCACCGCTGTCTGTGTTGCAAGCAGTACCTGGGCTGGCCCCCGCCACCTGGGCTGAAGACTGTTGGTTCTTTGAAAGTTCTTTGTCATAAGCCAATCCCCTGGCTTAAAAGGGTGACCAGGGCCTTCAAGAGGAGTCGGTAGGCTGGCCTTGACCTGTTGGTGGATCAAACGCAAATCTTTAGTCAATTGTTTACAGTAATCTACAAACAAAGGATATTGCACTTCAGAAAGCTTTTTTGGTCGTGGTACCCCCCAGATGTTGGCTGGCCTCCCCATGACAACTTCATAGGGGGATAATCGTGACTTGCTACTGGCAGTCATCCTGATGGACATTAATGCTAGGGGCAAAGCATCTGGCCACTTTAAGTTGGTCTCCGCACAAATCTTAGCTATTTTGCTCTTCAAGGTGTAATTATACCTTTCTACAAGGCCCGCTGATTGTGGGTGATTTGCAGCATGAAATCGATGTTTGATGTTAAGGGCGGTACAGACCTTCTCCATTACCTCATTAGCAAAATGACTGCCATTGTCACTCCAGACTAATCTTGGCAATGCGTATCTAGGAAAATATTCTTTTAGTAATATTTTGGCGGTAGAGAGGGCACCATTGTCTTTTAATGGGTAGGCCTCTATCCATTTTGAAAATATGCATACTACCACTAACACGTATTTCAGTTTGTTACATGGTTCCATGTGGATAAAATCCATCTGTATAGCTTCAAAGGGGAGATAAGGAGGGGCAAAATGGCCAGGGGGCGTAGGGGTCCCTTTTCCTGCATTGTGTACTACACACACCATACAACTTTTAACCAGGTTATTAGCAGCTTTGGATATCAGAGGATTACTCCAAACGTGGTCCAAAGTTGTCTTGATGCCTTGGGCACTGATGTGTGCAGGACTGTGGGCCATAGTAACCATAGCGTGTACATAACAATTAGGTAACATCCATCTTCTTCTGTCTGTGTCATCTGTGTAACAACCCTCACTGTCTAGTCTACCGTTCTTCTCCCACTGTTCCCTTTCCTCTGCTGTTGCTTTTGCTTGAATATCTCTCACACACTGCATGGTATTTTCTAATACTTCGTTCTGGGGCTCTCCCTTGATGCTACTCTCAACATATGCATTGTCAAATGGTGCTCGTGCTGTTGCTTTCACTGTAGCATCTGCAAAAGCATTTCCTCGTCCTATATCATAAGTAATTTTTTTGTGGGCACTACACTTAATGATTGCGACCTGACGGGGCAGGCTGAGAGCATTCAAAAGTGTCACAATCAAGTTGCCATGCTGAATGGTAGTGCCATGTGACGTGATAAAGCCTCTATTCGCCCAGAGTGGCCCAAAATTATGAGCTACTCCAAACGCATATTGGCTATCAGTGTAGATATTAACACTAAGATGTTCACTTATTTCACAAGCTCTGGTGAGGGCAATTAATTCTGCAGCCTGTGCCGAATTTTGTGTGATTCTATGAGATTCAACCACTGTTTTTAATGTGGTGACGGCATAGGCTGCAGTGGTTGTACCATCTGGTAACTTGAAGCAAGACCCATCTACAAACAGCTCTCCCTGTGGGTCAGATAGGGGAGTGTCTGTTAAGTCTACCCGTCCCTTGGTTTCTTCCTCAGTGGCAAAAATGCAATTATGATCAAATTCCACATTGTCCTGAGGGAGGGGTAGTAACGTAGCTGGGTTCAAGACATTGCACCGCTTCAAAGTAATATTTGGACTGAACAATGTTAATTCGTAACCCGTTAGACGAGCACTGGTGAGGTGCTGCGTCTGTATCTTGTTTAACAAAATATCAACTGCATGAGGAACCATCACAGTGAGCGGATTGCCACCAACAAACCCTTCACTTTGTTTCACTGCAGCTGCTGCAGAAGCCACTCCTCTAAGACAAGTAGGCAAAGCTTGCGCCACAGTGTCCAAGGTGGAAGAGAAGTATGCACAAGGGCGTTGTCTCCCACCTTGATCCTGTGTCAAAACAGACAATGTACAGCCATGCTTTTCATGCACAAATAAAACAAATGGTTTGCTGTAATCCGGATTACCCAATACAGGAGCAGAGCACATCGCCTTTTTTAAATCCTGAAAAGCCTCCTCACATTTGTCAGTCCAAGGTACAGGAGAGGGCACATCTGAAAGTGTCAGAGCAGTCAATGGTTTTGCTATAAGTGAAAAATTTGGAATCCACTGTCTGCAAAAGGATGTAAATCCCAAAAATGCTCGGACTTCAGAAGGGGTGCGTGGTGCAGTCATTGTATGAACCAGTTTAATTCTGTCTGGATGTAATCTCCTTCCCTCCTTAGAGAGGAGGTGTCCTAGATAGGTGACCTCCTCACTACAATACTGTAATTTCGGGAGGGACACCTTATGGCCCAGGGATGCTAAATGATGTAATAATGCAACAGTATCAGTCTTACATTGTGTCTTGGAATCTGAGGCAATTAAAATATCGTCAATGTACTGCAGCAGTGCAGAGCCTGAAGGTGGATTGAATTGGTCTAGTTGACGTTTAAGACACTGATTATATAAACTGGGACTCTGCACAAATCCTTGTGGAGCTCTTGTCAGACAAAATGATCTATTAAAAATCGCGAAGCTAAACAAATATTGAGATTCTTCGGCAATTGGAATGCTAAAGAACGCATTCTTCAGATCGATTACGGTGAAAAAACACGCAGAGGGTGGAATCATGGTGAAAAGACTATTCATGTCTGGGACCACGGGAAACTGGGGAATGACTATTTTATTTATTTCTCGGAGATCAATAACTAATCGATATACTGTGTTATCAGTAACTGATTGCTCACCATCTAATCTATTAGCATCATTTTGTTTCTTTACAACAGGAAGGATTGGACTGTTACATGGGCTGCTCACTATTTCCTTTATGACACCTGCATGCACAAGATCAGATATGACTGCCTTGAGCCCTTTTTCGCTTGATTTAGGTAATTTGTGTTGCGGAACACAAGGTAACCGGGCACCTGGTTTGATTTTTATTACAATAGGGTCGATATCCATAATGCCTACATCATTTTTGCCTTTGGCCCATAAGCGAGGGTCTATTTCCTTTAGCTCTGGGGGTAAGTCGTATTCCTGTGAGAACATGCACCGAGTAGGGGAAACACTATCCATAGTTACATAGACACCATCCATTGAACAGTGAATAACTGCATTTAATTTCTTTAACAAATCTAATGCAAACAAGTTTTCATTGCAACCTGATGTTAAAGAGAGTGGCGTGGGTACTGTAAATGGGCCTACAGTTACTCTCATAGGTGTTGAGATGGGGCTCACCACGGGGATCCCAGAAATCCCAATTGATGTGGTATGAAGCCCAGACAGGGGAGCCCCGGGGACTGCAGAATGTGCAATAGATGTTCTGGTGGCACCAGTATCTAGAAGAAACTTATGGCCCTCTCCTTCGATTTTTACATCAATGTAGGGACCATTCTGATCTACAGGAATACTTACTCGCCCCTGGCCCTGTCTGTGGCTGTCCTAATAATTGAAGGATTCAGAAAAGGAATCATCAGCATAATATTGTCGTTCAAATGCATTGTCAAAAATATTAGTGTTACGTGGGACCTGGTTCTCATTCTGTGAATTCTGATCAGTCCAACCTCTTCCTCGTCCTCGTGCAGTACCTGTCGCGTTCCCTCTATTAAGTGACATACTTTGTCTTCCTTCCAGTAATGGGCAAGTATCACGCCAATGTCCATCTTGCTTACAGTAGGCACATTGGTTGATATTCAATCGGCGGTCTTGGGGTGGTGCAGATGCACCTCGGCCTCGACCCCTTCCCCGTCCCCTTGGTGGGCCACCCCTTGGCTGAGGGGTTGTATCCCGCTGGGGATATGCCTGCTGTAATAGTACCTTTTTCTTCAATTCCTTTACTGACTTCTCATTCTTTTCTAATTCTTCCTTATACCTGCTCTCATAGTATTGTGCCATCTGTAAAATCTCTGCCTGTCCCTTCGTCATTCATTAACTCTCTGTTGCTTTTAATTTTTGTGATATTTCAGGTAGAAGGCCATTAACAAAGCGTTCTACAAATAGTGTGACACCTGTTACGGTGGCGAGGTCTTGACCGCTAAAATCTATGAAAGCTTGTTCAATTCTAGTAAAATAATCTGGGACATCTTCACCTATTTTCTGTTTATAAGTGGCAAGTTTTCCCCAATCCACAGTCTGAAGAGGTATAACAGTTTCTAACTTAGTCAATATCCGGTTAGGTACATTTAAAATATCCTGATGCGGCAGGGATCCTGGTGCCCTTTGTGCTTCCCGTGCTTCTAAACCCCCCATGTATTTCCCAAAGTAGGTGCATCATCTACTCTTCTAATTTTATGCCAAACTTCAGGACCCAATAAAACACCAAAAAAATAGTCAATGTCTTTGAGTGTCATGGTGGTGGTGGAAATGGCAATTCTAAGGTCCCGATAGAATCCAGCTGGATTCTTTCGAGGGTCTGGCAAGTCTTTTTTTATAGCCATTACCTCCTCCCTTTTCCATGGGATATGGACAAATTGGGCCACCGGCACGGGAGCTGGTTGTCTGGCGGCAGCTGCTGCTGCAACTGCAGCTGCAGTGGGCATATCAGGGTGTACTTCCCTCATTGGGTACCCCTTGTCATATGTATGTATTGAGAACATCTTCTCTGGCTATAACACAAATGCGTACTCCCTCATTTATGCTGTTACTATCAAGCATACAAGCCACACTGTCCCGCCATAATTGGCGTAATTCTTGTTCATAAGGGAGAGGGGTAGAATCTGTAATACAAGAATTCCAATCCCTCTCCAATTTTTCAATCATGTACTGTAGTGCTAATTGCTGTCCAAAATGTGACATCTGTTGTATTGTGTCCATAATATCGGTGTGGGTGTAAATAGGATGTGCCATCCAGTTCTCTGACTGATTCTTGATAACCCGTTTTTCCCCCTCCCCAATAGTGGAGCGGGTACTAGGGGGCGAAATCGACTTCATAGGTGTGCTCCATATGGGTGAAAGTGAGTGAGTGGCTGTGCACCGTCGGCGTTGTCCATTTGGGGTGTTAGGGGCAGGGGACATTATTGGTAATCTTGCAGTGCTGGCTGGTAGTGGTGGGGCAGGTGGCGGAGGGATTAGGACTTGGGCTATTGGGGTGGCTTGGGCTAGAGGCTGTGGTGGCTGTGGCACATGTTGCTGTAGTGGTGCACCTGAATTTCCCAAATTGTGCCCTTGCCCTTGCTGCTGTTGCTGTGCCCCCATGATAGGTTGGGCTAATGCAGGGGGTGTGTAAGGTGGAGGTGCAGTAGGGCTATTTTCTAATAGCTGTAGCATTACTTCATCTTCCTCTAATGCATATTTGGGTTCTGTTGGCTTTGATACATAACTTCCCTCCACCTGGGCCCTATGGACTCTATCTTCAGACTCAATTCTTTTCTGGGTTTGGGAATGATGGTACAGGGCGGCTTTCTGCATGATGGTTCTCCGGTTTTCCTTCTCTAACAGTTTATCTGACTTAATTTTTCTTTTGGTGGCCTCCATTTCCCATTTTCTGTATACCTCAAACATATGTTGTCTAGCCTTTTTATGAAACAAACATTCCTGTAGGTAGGTTAGTTTCTTTAAATCAAAAGACCCATCCTCTGGCCACTGGAGGTCAGGACAATGTCTAGTATATCTGCGCCATATACTATTATACAAATTATTCTCTAAACCATAATCCTTTAACATGTCCCACCCCGGTGTTCCCTCTTTTGGGATCGGTTCCTTTTTATCTAAACGTGGCACATTATTTCGGCGAAAACAAAGACATAGCCCTTGCCAACATTTTTTATTTCCCATATCTTACCTTTTAAATTTCAAAATGCAACATGCACCAAAGAAACCTTTTTTTCAAATATGCACCAAAAAAAAACACCTTTTTCAAATATGCACCAAAGAAACCCTTTTTCAAACGTGCACCAAAGAAACCCTTTTTCAAATATTTACCAACTTACAAATTGCTCCAGGCCTGGGCAAATTATTCAAACAAAAACACGTGAAATACAAATTGTCAAATGGTACCTTGTACAAATGCAAATTTACCAAGAACTAATCATTCCCAAAAACAATTATTCTCTCAAATGCAAATTAAAGCAGACAAATAGCCAGCGAGGAACAGTCTTACCTGACTATCTGCTTTTTTCCTGGATTTCTCTCCGGCCGCCGTGTCAGACTAATCAGTCAAGATAAAAACCGATGTTTCAGGGACTTCGCTGGGACATCATGAGAAAGCTGGGAGAGGCCTGCCCGGCGGATAAGATGCAGCTGCTTTTGAAACTATGGGGGTCATTCTGACCCCCGCGGGCGGCGGGAGCCGCCCGCCTGGAGGGAGCCGCCATATGGCCGCTCCGCGGTCGAAAGACCGCGGAGGCCATTCTGGCTTTCCCGCTGGGCTGGCGGGCGACCGCCAGAAGGCCGCCTGCCAGCCCAGCGGGAAACCCCTCCCCACGAGGAAGCCGGCTCCGAATGGAGCCGGCAGAGTGGGTATGTGCGACGGGTGCAGTGGCACCCGTCGCGTATTTCAGTGTCTGCAAAGCAGACACTGAAATACAAAGTGGGGCCCTCTTACGAGGGCCCCTGCAGTGCCCATGCCATGCCATGCCGGTGAGGGGGGCCCCACGACACCCCTCACCGCCATCCTGTTCCTGGCGGTCGGAGCCGCCAGGAACAGGATGGCGGTGAGGGGGTCGGAATCCCCAATGGCGGCGCAGCATGCTGCGCCGCCATGGGGGATTCCCAGGGCAGCGGAAAACCGGCGGGAGACCGCCGGTTTTCCTGGTCTGACCGCGGCCAAACCGCCGCGGTCAGAATGCCCTGCGGGGCACCGCCAGCCTGTTGGCGGTGCTCCCGCATCCCCGGCCCCGGCGGTCCTTGACCGCTGGGGTCGGAATGACCCCCTAAGTCTTTGTGCAGGGGCCCCTGGAATCTACACCTCCGGAACGGCGTCCCCCCTCTGGCAGCACGTCTCTTGACAGAGCTACTGAAGATATCCACTGGAAGGTCCCTGTTCGGGCGCCAAATTGTCAAATGCACATATTTGCAGATACTTACAAATGCATGTACAAAGGAGTTTTTGACACGGAGAGCCGGAGTGAAAAATCAATGACCAAAGGTCTGTTTATTTTTTTGCTGCAGCAATGAGGACAGGTTTACCACTGGCATCCCAGGCCCGAAGTAAAGTGTGCTGGCATGAAGCGTTTAACAGTGATATTTATACTTATACATCAAAGGATACATAAAGTGTGTAAATAATGATATACGTCATACAGATATTTTAAGGAGTTAAGCAGTTTTCCACACACCGGTTCCATTCCCAGCTTTTTGTCCTCGACTCCCTTCTGCAGCTGCCTGACTCACCACATTCTTGAGACCCTTCAAAGGATTGCGTGGTTCAAAGGTATAGATATCAGCCTTTCCCTCCCCAAAATACAACAGCCGAGGTCAGTTAGTTATTTTGAACACATGATTATAATGAGTAACGTGCCCCAGTTAGGGAAAGAAACCAGCTGCAAGCCTATCGTGTGGAACCAGGCTTATTTTACTTAAACAAATATACATAAGATAACATATGTGATAGACAGTGCGTTCAGAGAGGAAAAAGCTCAAACTTACACGTGTTAAAGAAACGAATCAATTCAAAATGGATTCTAACACGCCCTAAAGTGAAGTGCACATAAAGCCAGTGTTACAAATTACAACAAGGCCGATATGCCACAGTGCTTACCCTCCGTATATTAGAGGATGGGCCCCATCGGGGAAAGCACCAAGCTTGCGTGGTCCGACAAGGTCTAAGTATGTATAGGTGTAGAAAAAAGAGTTAAATAGATAACTAATTACCAAAGTATTAATCATCAAGTGAGTTTAGTACATTTGTATTGTTAAACAAATGTCACAAGTTAGCAGATACTGGCCAAAAGTAAAAAAAGGCTCAACGAAACAATAGATATAAATACTTGTGAATAGGTATAGCAGTCCTTTTTACTGTGATACGGTATACATATCGTCTTGCTCAAGGTCTAGCAGAGAGGAGAAAATACCAACAAAAAAACTCAAATATGTTCGTAAAAAACATCAAAATCCATTTACATCCCCATGATGAGTCCGCGTTCGGGCCGCGTGGCACGTTGCCTCCATGCTGGAATGACAGATTGTAATAAATTTGAATCTTGGTCAAATATCGTAAGTATAAAATCGGCGGAGCGCTAACTACGGCCTCTCAAATACACCCAAGACGGTATGCGTCTTAGATCTAAAGCATCCACGAGATGCAGTCCGCGTTCAAAAAGCCGGTCGGGTCTGAGTGGCAGGACCAGTTATCGCATAGGCTTAAAGGTCATAAAAGGTGCTGCTAAAAAGGGAAAAGCCACACAGAGGAGAGACAAAAGGGCATATTGACACTTACTTGCGGAAATACCACGGGTAACTGCACCACCTACATGTCCTCAATGCTCCCGGTACAGTGGGGGTTTGTTTGAGGGCGGAGCCTAATAAAGGGAGAGAAACATGAAAAAAGAGAAAGGACTCTCAAAAGGGATTCTCCAGAAGGGGATGTCCGAATGGTAGACACTAAAAAAAGGACCAAATGTCTAAGGCTATATAATGCAGGGAGAGTGCTGAGAGGGAGGAAAGACTCTCGCAAAAAAGGCTCAAATGGAAAAAGTACTAAAGGGGAACAGCAACCCCTGCGAGATTCTCATGGAAAAAGGGTAACAAATAAAGTTGGAAGTGCTCACAAAATAAAAATTTAGAAGACATGTTCAAATGGGATGGTCCAAAGATTAGAGATATATTATGTCATAGAGACAGTGTAAAAACACTGTGCTCACAAAACAAAATTGCCATAGTCGGATAAAGTGTATAGTTACAAAAATTGAGACCTAAAGGGAGATCTCTAATTAAAAAAGGAAACAGTACACACAGGAGGGTATGTATCTATCTGTGGATAAAACTAGTCCACGAAATCTCATCGTTGAGCACAATAAGGTGTGTTTTCAATCTGTAGACCCACCGTTGTTCCTTCTCAAATAGCCTGTTAGTACAGTCTCTAATGTCTTTAATGGTTTCCAGAATAACCCATCTAAGGTCACTGGGTGTATGATGTTTTTCAATGTAGTGATTAGTCAATTTTGTAGAGGACCTTTTACACCTAATAGTGCTTCGATGTTCATTTATTCGTGTCTTCGCCATTCTAGTAGTCATGCCTATATATCTCAAACCACAAGGGCAAGTAATCATATATATACAGTTTTTTGTGCAGCAGTTGGTATGTGATCTTAATTGCCATTTCTTGGGCTCGCCTAGGTCCAGTTCCTGCGTATTGGTAGTCAGAGTGCACACATTACACCCTCCACAAGGGTGATGACCTTTAACCACCAACCATTGTATGGTATTGGTGGAACAGGAAAATCTTTGTGGTGCCGGTCTGGTGTGAACCACTAGGTCCCTGATGTTCTGTGTTCTCTTAAATGCAAAAAGAGGACATTCCAGGGATTCCCCAGCACTGTTTAAAATCGTCCAATGTCTCTGCATGATTTTTTTGATCTAGTTACTTAAAGGAGTAAACGTAGTCACAAAGGTAAGTCTTGATTGTTGATCGCGTGTTGTGTTCGTTAAAAGAGTCTCTCCGGGAATATTCCTAGCTCTTTTCATAGCCCGTCTGATGCTAGCGACAGGATATTTGCGTTCTTTCAGTTTACAACACAGAGTCTCCGCCTGTGTGTGAAAATCAGCTGTTTCCGAGCAATTCCGTCTTATTCTTAAGAATTGCCCAAAAGGAAGATTACTTCTCAAGGCTTTAGGCTATCATAAAGTAAAAGGCTGTTCATATCTGTGGGTTTGTGGAACACCGGGGAGTGTAGAAAACCATCTCTGAGTGTGATTCGTAAGTCAAGGAAGGATACCTCCTTGTTAGAAGTATTAGCGCTAAAGCGAAGGTGGACATCCAAAGTGTTAACCCAGTTGGTAAAAGCAATAGCTTGTTCTGTGTCACCTTTCCAAACCACCAGAATATCATCTATGTACCGTCGCCCAATCTAATGATGGAAAAAAAAAAGGTTGCGTTGGGGTAAGTATATGGCGTTGTTCAAAGGTGTACATGTACAGACACGCAAGACTCGGCGCAAAGGTACTGCCCATGGAGGTACCATGTATTTGATGGTAAAGCTGTTCTTCAAATTGGAAAAAGTTTTCTTCAGGAGCCAAACTAGCACACGGCATAATAAAACTAATAGGAGTGCTGTGAGTCAATGTAATAGATTAAAGTATGTCTTTCCACCGCAGTAAGGGTCGCCTCCTGTGGTATATTGGTATATAGGGGGTCATTCTGACCTTGGCGGTCCATGACCGCCATGGCGGAGGGCGGCGGAAGCACCGCCAACAGGCTGGCGGTGCTTCCTGGGCGATTCTGACCACGGCGGTAAAGCCGCGGTCAGAAAAGGGGAGCCGGCGGTTTCCCGCCGGTTTCCCGCCGGTTTCCCGCTGGCCCAGGGAATCCGCCATGGCGGCGCTGCTTGCTGCACCGCCATGGGGATTCCGACCGCCTTCCCGCCATCCTGTTTCTGGCGGTGTCCACCGCCAGAACCAGGATGGCGGGGACGGGTGCCGTGGGGCCCCTGGGGGCCCCTGCACTGCCCATGCCACTGGCATGGGCAGTGCAGGGGCCCCCTAACAGGGCCCCACAAAGATTTTCACTGTCTGCTTAGCAGACAGTGAAAATCGCGACGGGTGCCACTGCACCCGTCGCACCCCTTCAACTCCGCCGGCTCCATTCCGAGCCGGCTTCATTGTTGAAGGGGCTGTCCCGCTGGGCCGGCGGTCTTCTGGCGGTCGCCCGCCAGCCCAGCGGGAAAGCCGGAATGGCCGCTGCGGTCTTTTGACCGCGGAGCGGTCTTTCGGCGGGAACCGCTTGGCGGGCGGCGACCGCCGACCGCCGTGGTCAGAATGACCGCCATAATGCCTCTACATCAAGGCATATCAGAATGTCAGTGGAACCCCTTTTGTTGATATCTTCCAGTAATATCAAAGTGTCTTTTGTGTCTTTTAAGAAAGTGGAGGTCTTTTGAACAATAGGTTAAAAAAAGAAATCACAAAATTTAGATGGGGCTCCAACAGAGATCCTATCCCTGACACAATAGGCCGACCAGGTGGGGGTGTGCCCTTTTGAATCTTAGGAAGACAGTAAAAATAAGGCACCCTGGGATTTTTCGTATCTAAGAACTCTGCTTCATGTTGGGTAATCCAACCAGCTGTCTCTGCTTCAGTTATCATCCCACGATTCATGTGTTGTAAACGAGGAGTAGGGTCGGTGGATATACGTTCATAGTGTGTGGTGTCACTAAGAAGTCTAAGGCACTCTTGTCTGTAGAACATTGTGTCGAGCACTACAATCGCACCCCCTTTATCCGCAGGCTTGATGGTTATATCCGAGTTACGGGATAAAGAGTGAATAGCTGCCCTTTCCAATTTAGATGTATTCTGAAAGGGGTGTGGAGATACTAGATGCTGTACTTCTTGACGCACCGCCTTCTCAAAGGTAAGTACTTCAATGGGAACCAAAGTAGGAGGAGGCATAAAGGTAGAGGGGTTTCTCAGATTAGTGTAGCCTCTCAAATCAGGTGGTGGGTGATCTTTGAAGAAAAAATATAACCTGACCTTCCTGAATAAGGCTGTCATCTCACAATTCAATCAAAAATGATCTTCCTTAGGGGTTGGTACAAAGCACAGTCCTTTCTCAAGAACTGCAGTCTCAGTTGGTGAAAGGGGAGTATTTGAAAGATTAACAAGTAGGGTTTCTTTTGTGTGACCACACTGCGGCTCCTGGTGATCATTTTGGGTTCTTCCTGTGCCCAATGAACATTTCTGCCTCTTCTTCTGTTTCTGCATCTGCCTCTGCCCTGGCCTCTTCCTAGAAAAGGACTAAAATTGTACTATGGCTGGGGTTGAAAGAAAGGCATGGGAACTTGTTGCCATGGGGGTATATGTTGGTAAGGAAACGGAGGGTTGAAATGTGTCAGTGGGACATAACGGTTCTGGTTATGTCTCTGTCCCTCGTCACTTCTCCATTCATCTGTACTAGAGCTGTAGTGAGATGCCCGAGGTTTTGCGGGACATCTGAGTCGTCTGAGGTCTCTGGGGCTCCTTCACATTGGTAGTCATCTTTGGTGTAGGGATAGACTTTCTCTCTACTAAATCTCTTGATATCTTTCTGTAATTTATTGATTTTCTGGTGTGTTAGGTATTCCTTGGTCTCGTTAAGCTCTGAGTTAATCTCTGCTAGACGTGATTTGAACTGGGAGAGCTGAACTGTGGTCTTGATGGACATCTCAATGATAGAAATCTGGACCGTAATAGAGTCTGCCAAACGCTTTGAAGTATTAATAATCAAAACCGACCAGTCCCGAGTGCACTTCCATGAAATTTGTGCCCAATCAAGTCGGAATTGCAAATCTTGTAGAAAAATCCTAGGGACATTAGTGACAATCAAACCATTAGGTGAGATGTTGGCCCTAAGATACTCCATCATAATAGTGCTGTGAAGACCGGTCTTGATTTATTCTTTTTCCAAGGCTGATAATTTGGCCCAATCTTTCTTAGAACCACCTGTAGGACCACTGCTATCATCTCCTAATATGGAGGGGGTCTGTAAGATGGCTTGCACCACATTCTCATCAAAACTGAGACCTTGTAAGTATGACATGATCACTACCAGATATACTCTTTTTATCGGGGTGAACAAAAAGCCCTGCAGCTAGGCAGCTGCACTAACTAATCAAACAATAGGAAAAAAGGGGGGGGCTAAACAAATAACGGGAGGTTCGGAAACAAAGTCCTGGTCCTGTGTATATTACTCCCAACAAATGCATACATCAAAAAGATATGCACAGTTCCATTGCAACAGGTATGTACCTATAAATCGCAGGTCTCTGAAAATCAAAAATGTTTGGAATGAAAGCCCTCACTCATCATAGGGCTGTGCTCCTCGTCAGGCCGGCACTGCAATGCCTGGCGGCCCCACAAGAGGGCTCTTTGCCAGAGATCTTTAGTAACTGATAACAAGCCGGTCTAAACGAGTGCTGATCAAGGAATGGTATGAAAAAAACAGTTAAAAATGACTAGAGGTACAACGTATTTTAATAAGGTGTCTGACCTCTGACATGATTAAAAACAGGAGTCGGGGAGGGAATAGGACAATGTCTACACTCCCCCAAAAAAAAAAATGATCGTAGCAGTCACTAGAACTCTCTATTTGGAGTGTAGTGAGAGTAGATACAGGACCCCCTGTACTACTTATATATCTGGGTCAACAGGTTTCTCGCTATATAGTCAACAAAATGATCTGGTGCGATTCCTCAGGTCCGAAACACCTACCTAATCCTAAAGTAATTGGTAGCCCGTAATAGGGAAAATATAATTAACAGCAACCTGGAGAATAGGACAAAAAGCATAGGTTATAAATAAATACCAAACATTAATGGTGTGCATAGTGTCAACATCAAGCAAACACACACTCATGTGAACTCCCTTAAGTGAAGTGCACATAAAGCCAGTGTTACAAATTACAACAAGGCCGATATGCCACAGTGCTTACCCTCCGTATATTAGAGGATGGGTCCCATCGGGGAAAGCACCAAGCTTGCGTGGTCCGACAAGGTCTAAGTATGTATAGGTGTAGAAAAAAGAGTTAAATAGATAACTAATAACCAAAGTATTAATCATCAAGTGAGTTTAGTACGTCTGTATTGTTAAACAAATGTCACAAGTTAGCAGATATTGACCAAAAGTAAAAACAGGCTCAACAAAACAATAGATATAAATACTTGTGAATAGGCATAGCAGTCCTTTTTACTGTGATACGGTATACATATCGTCGAGCTCAAGGTCTAGCAGAGAGGAGAAAATACCAACAAAAAACTCAAATATGTTCGTAAAAAATGTCACCATCCATTTACATCCCCATGATGAGTCTGCGTTCGGGCCGCGTAGCACGTTGCCTCCGTGGCGGAACGACAGATTGTAATAAATTTGAATCTCAGTCAAATACCGTAAGTATAAAATCGTTGGAGCACTAACTACGGCCTCTCAAATACACCCAAGACGGTATGCGTCTTAGATCTTTAGCAGCACCTTTTATGACATTTAAGCCTAGGCGATAACCAGTCCTGCCACTCGGACCCGACCGGCTTTTTGAGTAGATTCTCCATTACTCCAAATAGGTGCTCCTCATCCCAGTCATAACGTCATGAGGGTGGTCTGGCCCTTGGCAGTCACACTTAGTATTTTCTCTATGTCTATGAAATGGCCAAAAGCTTCACCCTCCTCTCCCTCCTCTTGTGTGTTCATAAGAGAGAAAAATGCAAACCTCAAGGAAGGGAAAGGAGGGTTGTTGAGTGGGACGAGGAGGACCTAATTGGGGTAATGAAGATTACTGGTAAGTAAAAGAAACAATTACTCACTCATACCAGTCATAATATCAGGAGGAAATCACAACCCAGAGCCAAAAGTAGGTTTGCACTGACACATCTTTATTTATAATAGAAAACAACTTACCATAGAGAAATAAAAAAAAAAAAACATGACCAAAATCACAAGACACACAATCATCAACATCCACCGGATAATGCTCCACAAAAGTATTCAAAGTCGACTGTTAGAAATTGTGTTTCTGGCTGGCAGAGGTATGCACCCTGTCAAAGCAGGAACCCCAGTCCTAGTCAAGGTAAGTCACAAACACATCCTAAATAATCCTGTGCTTAGCCCCTGGCAGCTTTGCACACAGCAGTAAGGCCTGACTTAATAGGCAATGTGTTGAGTATGTGCGCAATACATCAAACAGTAAACAAATGAAAACACCACACAAAGCAGATTCCACACCTGGTTAGAAAAATAGAGCATAAGTTAATAAATGAAAAAAGACCTAACTAAACAACACAAATCCAACAAGTAGAACTTGAGATATTAATTTTTAAAGAATAAACGGAATCATAGTGCATACACGCACAAAGCGCCGACCAGGGCTACCTGGTCACGCTAGACTTATTCAAATCTGAAAAGTGAGGCCAACTGCGATAAAGCATGGGTTAGATACACGGACCAGCCTTGGTCCACTGAAACATTATCTTGTTTGCGTCAACGCTGAAGAAGATGCGAGGAGCAGGGAAGCAATGCATCATCGTTGATCCTTCGGATGTAGGTGATGCGTCGGTTCCGAGCCTCACAAAGTGAAAGATGCATCGAAACTGGAGTTGAGGCACTGCAGTGACAGTGACGTGATGTGTTTGATCCTCTTAGAAGTCGTGATGCATCGGCGTAGATGGATATGCTCCAGTTCTGAGTGTCGCAACGGCATCAATGCATGGATTTGGGACTAAAGCAGCACTTTATACCCACTTCCAAGGCCCAGGTACTAGATTGGCACCACTTTTCTGGGCAAGTCTCACAGATGGCAGAGCCCATGTACTGTAGGTGAGAAGTTGGAAGACTTTGTGTCCCTGAGACTTCAGAAGAACAGGAGGCAAGCTGGTAACCCCCTGGAGTCAATCTGGATCTCAGCCCAATTGTTGTTGATCCAGTCCTTCTTACTCAGTTTACAATGGCAGCAGGTCAGGACAGCAAGAAAGCAGTTCTTCCAGAGCAGCAGTCCTGCCAATAGAGTAGCAGTCCTTTTGGCAGCCCAGCAGTCCTTTTTTTGTCTGGCAGAGTATCCACAAGTCCAGAAGGGTACTAAGTTGGTAGGGTCAGAAGTCCAGTTCTTATACCCTGTGTTGCTTTTGAAGAGGGGTGACTTCAAATAAGAGTTTTGAAGTGCACAGAGGTCCTCCCTTTCTGACCTGGCTTTAGACTCATTACAGGGGGTTAAAATGTCCTTTGTGTGGGGATAGGATACAGCCTATTCAGGTGTAAATGTGGGGCTTTGCCAAGCACCTCCCACCAATCCTGCCTAAGATGGTCCATCAGGATGTTGATGGCCCATCAGTCACACCTAAGCTCCCTTTGTGTGTGGCTGTCTAGAAAGAATGCTGAAAGCCCAGCTGTCACCCCACCCAGGCATGTATTGGAGACAGGTTGCGGGTACACAGGGCTAAGAACATTGAATCAGATGTTACTAATAAAAAGATGTATCATTACAATTCCATAGGTACTAAACATGACAGACCTAACCCTTCTCAGATAAGGAATTACAGCTTATTAAATGTAATATTAAATCCCCAATGTTATCCTATGAGAGGAGTAGGCCTCACAGTAGTGAAAAAATAATTTGGAAGTTGTTCATTACCAGGACATGTAAAACTTAAAAGTATATGTCCTGCCTTTTAATTACATAACATCCTGACCAATGGGCTATCCAGGGCCTATCTGAGAGGTGGCATCTATGTAATAAATGGGTAGTTTAAGCCTTGGCAAGGGGTTTTAGATACAGAGTTGACATGGCAGTGTGCCATTGCATTCCGGCTGCAATAGCAGGCCTGGGACATGTTTTAAAGTGCTACTTAAGTGGGTGGCACAAGCAGTGCTCCAGGTCCAGCATAAGTATTTAATTTACAGGCCCTGGGCACACTTAGTGCAATTCACTAGGGACTTATAAGTAAATTAAATATGCAAAATAGGTATATACCAATCAAACCATGTTTAAGGAGCGAGCACAAGCACGTTAGCACTGGTTAGCAGTGGAAAAGTGCACCTAGTCCTAAAGCCAACAGACACGAGGTCAGAAAAACTGGAGGAGGAAGGCAAAATGTTTGGAGGTGACTCTGCAGAGAGGGCCATTTCCAAAAAGGACCAGGGAGCCACCTTACAAATGTCTTTGATGGAAACACCACCTACTTCCACCCATGAAGCCGAGACCAACCTAGTGGACCTGCCATGCATAGAAGAAGGGATCCAAATCCAGAGAACAATATGCCTGACAGATAACTTTCTGCACCAAGTAGTTCAATGTGGACATAGTCACCTTATAGCCTTTACAAGTATCCCCAAAGGAGACAAACAAAGACTGTGACTGAGGAACATCCTCCACATGATGTAAGTAACTCAACATAAAGTGCTAACATTAGGGGAAGACGAGGCTCCATCAGAACCCCCTTCCTCTAAAACAGGCATAATCAGCTATTGCTGCAAATGAAACTTCGAACTAACCTTTGGAAGAAGGACCACCATATCAGGAAAAGTCTTGAGATAAGGAAAAGAGATGACCAGAGCTCCAAGCTCTCCTAGCTGCTTAGCAGAGGTAATTGCCACAAAAAAAACAATTTTGCAGATAACAAAAGCAAAAGACTACTATCCAAAGGTTTAAAAGGGACCAGCTGTAACGTACAAAGAAAGGTTGGTAAATCTCATACTAGAGAACATGAATGAAGAGGAGGTGGTTTCAGCTTAAATCTCTGAAACAGCCTTGTGACGAAAGGAAACAAACAATCCAAATCACCAGAAGGAGCCCTAAAAGTTTTAATAGCCGTCCATTAAGTGGCCAATATAGAAGGAACCAAATTCTTAAGCAACCCATCCAGAAGCAAATCAAGAATCCAAAAAGGGTCATCAGACACTGGGCCATAACCATGAACAGAAGCCCATTTCGGGAAGGAACCCGAAATGGTAGAGGGCTACCTAGAGGACTGAATGTCCACTTTCACCCCACTAGGACAACCCAGCCTAAGGACTGCAGTTCAAGAAACAAGCCGTTAACTGCAACTGATAGAGCAACAGTTGAGGAGACTGCCGAGGAGATTGGTTAAAAGTGAGCTTGAAAAACTGAACACTGGACAAGTTCCGAATCAATGGAAACCAGTTGTGCTGTAGGCAAAATGGGGCATTCAGAATCACTGATACCCTCTGCTCCTGAATCTTCTGCACCACACACAGGAGGACGGAAATTGGGGGAAAACTGAGGCCAAGGAAACAACAAGGCATCCACCGCCCAAGCCTGCTGCTTGATCTGATACAAACAGAACAGGGAAAGCAATGCACTGGAGCTAGTGGCAAACAGATCCAACCATGGGAGAACCCAGAGGAGACATGCCTGATTGAGCAAATGCATTGACAGATGGAAGGAGACAAATGAAAACATATTGCAGCTCAGACGATCCGCATGGAAGTAGAACTCCTCCTGAATGTACACTGCCATCAAGAACAACAGATGGAGTCCCACCATGGCAAAGATCTGAGAAGTCAGGGAATTCAATGAAACCGATCGGGTCTCCCCTGCCGATTGAGGTGACAACATGCCACTAAATTGTCCATGCACACCATCAGACAATGATTCTGAAAGAGGAGCTGAAAGAATTGAACCACCCGTCACACTGCAGCCAATTCCCTCCAACTGGAAGATCGAAAACTGTCTGCCTTGAACCATGGACCCTGAGCCTCCTGCTCCCCAATGTTGCACCCCATCCACACTTACTGGCATTTGTCATGAGTAACAGAAAAGGGGGAAGCTGAAAGCAAATTCCTCGAGTCAAGTTTGCAGAATTCAGCCACAATTTCATTGCCTTCACCATCCGTGGACAGCAAGGGACTGGAAAGTCATATTGGCCCAATTCTGAGCTCCAATGGGCCAACACATGATTATCTATGAGTTTTAAATAAAAACAAGCCCAAAGAACCATAGCCGTGGTTGCTGCCATCAAACCCTGAACTCAAAGCCAGAAACTGGCAGGAGCAGATGACAGAAACATCAATGTCTGAACAGCGGACTGCAGAACATGAATCCTGTCTGCAGGAAGAAACATGTTGGACTGCTGTGTGTCAAAAAGGGTGCCAATAAACAAAATCTGTTGAGAAGTCATCAGATGAGAGTTGGTGAAGTTGATCTTGAAACCTGGAGACTGGAGAAATAACATTGTTGCGGACACTCCCTCCTGAGCCTTCAGAGAAAAAAGAACTACATATTAGCCAAAAATCGATATTAGGGAATAAAGAAAAACCCTTAAGATGCAGTACGGCCACTAGAGGGGCCAATAACCTGGTGAAGGGACAAGGCACCATTAACAGACCAAACAGCAGCACCTGAACCTGGAAATGCCTCCTCTGCACCACAAACCACAGAAACTGTTGTTAGAGGGATGGATAGGAACATTTAAACCGGCATCCTCCAAGTCAACCATTCCCAGGTAATCCTCTTGTCAGATCAGAGGAAAAATTCCTTGCAGAGATGTCATTCGGAATGAGTCTAGTTGAACAAAGTTGTTAGAGAATTTGAGATCCAGAACAGCAAGGGCCATCTCCTTTTTGGACTAAAAACAGAATGGAATAGAAGCTGACACTCTCCTAGCCTAAAGGAACTCAACCGCAATTTTTCCCAGTACCACTTTTTCCACACCATCTAGCAGAGCAGCCCTTTTTTTACCAGATTTCCTGATAATGGGGTAACAAGGAACATCGGAAAGGTTGATGAATTTGAAAAGGAATCCTGTATCCTCCCAACACAATTGACAGTACCCACTGGTCTGAAACAGAACACCTCAATTGCTTGGGAGACAGAGTCAAATGAGTTCCCACAGCCATTTAGTAATTTCCCACTAGGTTACCTCTGGGGAGAAGGCTGGGCAACAGGCTGACTGAACTGGTTGGTTTGTCAGGAGTTTGAAATACCAAAAGCCACCCCCGACCTTGAGCCCGGCCTCAAAAGGGACATTTGGAATCCTGCCCCTGAAAAGAATTCTTCTAAAACAAAGATTTCTTAACAGGATTGAGTCTCAAATGTTGGAGAATCTTCATCTCATCTGCAGAATGCTGCACTACATCATTCAGTTCCTGGCCAAAGAGCTTAGGACACAGGAAAGGAAACTTCTGAGCCACCCCTTTCTGAGTAGCCTCCATATTTCAAGGTTTGAGCCACATAGCCTGAAGGTCTACCAGTGTGGCCCTAGCAGAGAAAGCTGAAGCCCACAAATTATTGAAGGTGGAGTCAGACAAATATTGTGACAGGGCCTCCATCTAAGCCAGAATCAATGTTGGATCCTCGTTAGCCTGGATGACATGCTACAGTTCCATGAAATCTTTCAGCAGAACCTGTGAAGCGCAAGCAGCACAAGTTCTGGTCCGGAGTCCAAAGTTCACTGCTGTAAAGACACCTTCCACCTTCAGCTCCATCAGGTATAACAGTGTTAGAAATAGGGTCTTTAGCTGGCAGTGGTGTGCACCCTGTCTAAGTAGGGACCCTCATTCTAGTCTGGGTAAGGAAGTCACACAGCTAAGATAACCCCTGCCGACCCCCTTGGTAGCTTGCCTCAAGCAGTCAGGCTTATCTCAGAGGCAATGTATAAAGTATTTGTACACACACACACACACACACACACACACACACACAGTACCACGGTGAAAACACCACAAACGTACTCCACATCAGGTTAGAGAAACAGCCAACATTTATCTGAGTAAAACAGGACCAAAATGACACAAATCCAATATATACAAATAATGATAAGCATTTTCAATGATTATATCATAGCTTATAAACACAATAGCTCCAACTGGGGCTATCACAGCATCTTGATGGAGTCGTTCTCAACAGCCTGATGCCACTTGCAGGGGAATGCAGGCCGGTCATGGAGTCACAGGGACCCCAGGTACTGTACCTTGGAAAACGATGAGGAAACAAAGACATTGCATGGATTCGGGGAGGTAAGGCATCACTGAAGCCAGTGCAGTGTCGGTTCCCTACTGCTACTGGAGTAGTGAGGCATTGGCTCCTTACTGCTAAGCAGGGGAGGTGATGAGGCATCAGTGGCGAGGAGTCATTTCCTTATGACCCGGTGGCGTCGATGAATCCTGCAAGTCAAGATGCAAGGCTTTGACTTTGCAGTGTTGTGATCACACCATAGGCCCACAGATGCTGCGGCGAAGTTGGAGTCGGGTGTCATGGGTGTTGGTAACAAAGCACTCGGGACTCGCACAGTGGCAGGACTTCAGAGATGCCGCAGCAGCATCGGGCCTGGGTTGCAGGTCATTGCACCGAGCGGGGACCATGGCCCTGATGCAGACAGCAGCGCAGAGTTGGACAGTGGCGCCAGTTCAGAAGTCACTCAGGAGACGACATGCTTTGTATCTTCTTGGTTGCAAAACAGCTCACTTCCAAGGGCCCAGGAACTGGATTTGGCACCACTTGCAAATCGGGACTCTCAGCAAGAGAGCCCAGGCGATGGCAGGTGAAGTCTTTGATCTCCCTGAGACTTCTTAACAGGAGGCAAGCTCAGTTCAACCCCTTGGGTGACCTTGGACAGCAGGATGTAGAAAGCAAAGTCCTGTCCTTTTACTCACAGGACAGAAGCAGGAAGCAGCAGGCCAGCACAACAAAGCAACAGGTAGAGTGCCAGTCTCTCCTACAGCATCTAGCTCTTCCTCAAGGCAGAATGTCCTCAGTCCAGAAGTGTTCTAACTATGTAGTTTCAGAGGTCCAGTACTTATGTCCATTTCTGTCTTTGAAGTAGACAACCTTCAAAGAAAAGTCTTTGTAGTGCTCAAGACCCTACCTTTCCCTGCCATGACCTCAGACACACTCCAGGGGATTAGACACTATGGCCCTCATTCTGACCCTGGCGGTCTTTGACCGCCAGGGCGGAGGACCGCGGGAGCACCGCCGACAAGCCGGCGGTGCTCCAATGGGGATTCCGACCGCGGCGGTAAAGCCGCGGTCGGACCGGCACCACTGGCGGGGTCCCGCCAGTGTACCGCGGCCCCATTGAATCCTCCGCGGCGGCGCAGCTTGCTGCACCGCCGCGGGGATTCTGACCCCCCCTACCGCCATCCAGATCCCGGCGGTCGGACCGCCGAGATCCGGATGGCGGTAGGGGGGGGTCGCGGGGCCCCTGGGGGCCCCTGCAGTGCCCATGCCACTGGCATGGGCATTGCAGGGGCCCCCGTAAGAGGGCCCCTACATGTATTTCACTGTCTGCTGCGCAGACAGTGAAATACGCGACGGGTGCAACTGCACCCGTCGCACAGCTTCCACTCCGCCGGCTCGATTCCGAGCCGGCTTCATCGTGGAAGCCTCTTTCCCGCTGGGCTGGCTGGCGGTCTGAAGGAGACCGCCCGCCAGCCCAGCGGGAAAGTCAGAATTACCGCCGCGGTCTTTCGACCGCGGAACGGTAACCTGACGGCGGGACTTTGGCGGGCGGCCTCCGCCGCCCGCCAAGGTCAGAATGAGGGCCTATGTCGTGGATCCATTTTAGTTTGCTCAGGCACAGGAGTTTAGCATAGCCTCTGCATGCTCTGTTTTATTATTCATCTTTTCTTCATTTTAACAGTACTTGCAGTTCCTGAATTTTATAAGAAATGTTTTATTGTTATAATCAGTTGCCATACCGTGAAAGCATCATTGTCAGTAATGTATGTATTGAATTGTCATGATATCCCTTTGCTTCACAGAATATGAACTTGTCAGGCAATTTTGTTATGGCATTGATGATCCAAGTTTGCGCACACAATCTATTTCTTAGGTACATACCCATCATTGGGTCTGCATGAAAAATACCATAGGCCTTATATAAACACTCTGTGAGAACAAGGTAATAAGAGGGGGTTCTACCCAGGATCTTCCATCTACACTGCGCGTCATTTTCCAGCAGACCACAGCCTTCGCTTCATTACATTGCTTAATTTGGAGATTGGAGGCCAACCAAGTTCTAAGGTAACTGGGTGGGGGTGCTTCTCATGGACATGGTTTGGGCAGATTAGGTGTATCATACCCTTGCTCTCTTTAGGGTGGACAATACACTTTTAGGGAGGAGGTTTTGTATTCATGTTTATTGCAAAATGTTAGGATTGTTCATAGTCACATCGCCTATTTTCACAATCCTGATTTTGTCTCTTGTCGTTATCCTAATCATTGCAGCTCATGTATTTTACAGTAGATTGCAGTCTTTTCAATAAATATATTGAAAACCTTTTTTGCATCTTCTGCGCCTGTGTGTGTGTAAGAGACTCATTTCTAATGAGAGAAAAGGGTGAGACTTGTTGCACCACGAATCCTTGAGAGGATTTCGGAGTCCATGCGCTAGGCTGCCAGAAATCACTTTTGATGTTCATGTTTTGGGTGAGGTGCTACTAGAGAGCCGGGAGGGTGAGCCGACAGTTGCCAACTATGGTGGGAGTTACTCAGTCGCCTACAATCAGAGGTGCTGCCGCCCCTATTTCAGCAGTCTTGTAGAAATACAAGGACCCTTATGACATGGCGACACCAACAATGGTGTAGGCACTGATTTACGAGTCTCCTGAGTATCTGTCTCACACATACTAAAGGTATTCTAAGTACCGTTATATGGAGACATCCGTGGTCTTAGGGATAATACTCAGCTGAATAAAGAGCACCTATCTAGGATGTGGGTTGTTCAAGCTTGAATGCTAAAAGGTTTTTTCCCCAATGGTGTTCCCTACTCTGATACCGCCTTAACATGGCAAACGCCATAAATATTCTGGAGAACTGCAGACAAGCACTCAAACAGTTTCTGCTAGCCAACCGCTTAATAGATGAGGACGGGTAAGTCCCATTCATTGTGGAAGCTCTTGAAGCAAACCAAACAGAAACATTTTACTCTTGGGGCACCTTTTCTGAACTGAATGATGACTCACAGCTTTCACACTTACAGAATAGCATACCACAGTGATACTGAGCTTATCAGCACTTAGAAATACCACTTTCTTATCAAGAACATTAAAACTAGTTCAATGGAGCCCTTCCACATGTAATTCAACACACAAGATTAGTTCCTTTAAGCAATGATGGACCAACATGGCCCACATTTGCATTGTACACACTACATCCTGATGTGCAGGCTATGCAAGTAGCAGATATGCACCCACTTTATGAGCCAGTAGCAATATATAGATGACTAATTCAGTTTGTAATTCAGTCTTTAAACACCGCCCCAACGAAGACTGCTCCAGCTATGCATCAATTGGCAGTTACTGGAATTAATCCTCAAATAGTACATTCAATAATGGGCAAAGTACCCACGGAATGGGAAAAGATTCCGTTCTGGATAGCACAAAAAACAAATCAGCTGGAAGCAGTGCTTCCCCATAGGGGACCCCAAGATAAACATAGAATTCTCACTATGTGCTTGCCATTTTGAATGGGTTCCTCAGTAGAGGACTGTGCCACTTGGTGTACAGTCTTTGCCGCAATTTACACAACCACACATGGTACCCTGACACCTGCCAGCTTGCCAGAAGTGTTAAAACAAATAAAAAATGAACACAGGGCAGCCCTAGCCCTAGTCTTAGGGATGAAACTGGTATGTACCTTCGACACAGTCTCCTCAATTATTTTAAGCAATATCAAAGAGGAAGCAGCGGCATTGGCCATTCGCCAACGACTCCGAGAGGTTCCTCAAAAGAACCAGGAGTATGAGCTGGCAAACATTATCTCAGAAACCTATACTAGAATTGGTCGGGATTGTCTGGGCGCCAGACCAACTAAACAGCAAATTCAGAGTACCACCCCTAAGAAGATACTAAACAAGCACAAGAAGTTTCTAAAAATGCTGGGACAAACAAAAACAAAACAAAGACAAAAGAAGTCAGAGAGCAGATTCTCTACACCCGGAAACTTCTGAGATGGGTTATAAACTCCAAAATAGGGAAACTTTAAAAACACCTGATAGATATCAATATACCAATACACGTCCCTCTTGTTCCTTTCAGGACATGCCAGATAAATGGAGTGAGAGAGTAGCCGGTATGAACACAGCCTGGACTACATGAAACAGAAAAAAGCACTCACAATGCTCCACAGAAACTTATATTGAAAAAAGAGGATAAATATCCCCAGCAGAAGCCCCAACTTAAAAAGAAAAAGGTGTCAGCAATTTCCATTAAACATTCCAGCAATCTTGAGAACATCGCTGAAGAACAGATTGTGGGCAGCAACTCTGCTGGACAAACACGGCAGAAGTCATGGTTTGTTACCAGAGTCTTATAGATCATCTGGATATGACAGCATCGAACGTCTTTCTCATCAAAGAGACAGTGGACAGGCGCGTTTCCTCACAAGACAGGGTTTATGAGTTAAAAATTCGAATTGAGGGGGACATAGAATGCACTATTGAAGTCATCTTCTGGGAAGCACTTAACTGTGATATTTTATTGCCACATGAATTTGTCCGCAAGCTCCCACATGGGGAAGATGTAATTTTGCCTTCTTTCTCAGTCCTAGTTCCAGAAGCTGTAAAAGAAGTCTATGCAGTTGACTGGGCTTAAGCGCAGGCTCCGGCGCTGTACCACAAACATGTGGGTTGGGATAAGGAATCTCCCAACCCACAAATACCATTTAGGTCCAAACCACAGCCTCAACCACAGTATCCCATTAGGCATCAGGCCAAAGTGCCAGTGAGAGAGATTCTCACACAACTTGAGTACCAGGGATTAATCAAACCCTGGGTCTCTGCAATGAACAACCAGTTGTTCCACTTGCAAAACCAGACCATTCATATAGAATAGTCTTAGATTACAGGCATTTAAACAGTTGCACACGCACATATGCACTACAAAATGCACACAGAACAGCACTGATCAACAACTTAGGGGATCATTACAACCCTGTCGGACAGTGTTAAAGTGGCGATAAGACCGCCAACAGGCCGGCGGTAAAAATTCAGCAATTACGACTGTGGCGAAAACCGCCAACAAATACAGCCACTTTAACACTCAGACCGCCACAGCGGTACAGACAAACAGCGCGGCGGTCACCGCCAACAGACAAGCGGGAGACAATGTACCGCCCACACCATTATGACAGGCCAATCCACCACCTTTTCCGGTGCGGATTCACCGCGGATAAAAACACGGTGGAAACAGGCATTTCGAATGAAAAACGCTCACCTCTACACACTCAACGAGGAAGGAGGACAGCATGGAGCCGGAACTTCATATTCTCCCAGCCCTAGTCTTCCTGCTCTTCTACGAGGAGCACCAACGCTGGCAGCGAAGACCACAGTGAGTACTGCACCTACGACATAGGGGAGGGGGGAGGCAAAAAACAGGGACACACACACTCAACACCCCAACCCCCACCGACCCTCACCCACTACAACACACACACCAATACATATCTATACATTACAGTAACACCCCCCAACCCCCCCGGAAGAATGCAAAGACAAAAGGAAATGAGTGTAACTATTGTAATATATCAAAAATCAGTAAGCAAAAATATACATATATATATATATATACACTATAAACAAAATATATACCACGATTAGTAGTCCAGGTTTTGCATCATTCATAGTACGTGGACCACTGGGCCAAAAATGCATGGGCGAGGCCCACACAAGATACCCGAACATGATGGAGAGAACACTGCAGGGGCGTCAGATAGAAATACAACAGGCACCTCAGGGGGAAGGGAAGGGGGGGCACCTCAGCCGGATGAGTGCACAACGCCAGATCCATGAGGGGGTACCATGCCCACTGATCAATCCGGGGGAGTGCAAAGCCACAGTCTCTCAAGTCTCTACAGTGGGTGGTTTGCCCACTGTACCATCCTGGGGAGTGAAAAGCCACAGTCTCTCAAGTCTCTACAGTGGATGGTTTGCCCACTGTACCATCCTGGGGAGTGCAAAGCCACAGTCTCTCAAATGGATAACAGTCTCCACTGGTTCTGGAGGTGGACTGGTGCCCAGAGTGCTTCATCCTGTGCAGGACAGACGGAGTGGATGCTGTTCTCCACTGGTTCTGGAGGGGGACTGGTTCCCAGAGTGCTTCATCCTGTGCATGACAGACGGAGTGGATGCATGTCTCCACTGGTTCTGGAGGGGGACTGGTGCCCAGAGTGCTTCATCCTGTGCAGGACAGACGGAGTGGATGCTGTTCTCCACTGGTTCTGGAGGGGGACTGGTGCCCAGAGTGCTTCATCCTGTGCAGGACAGACGGAGTGGATGCTGTTCTCCACTGGTTCTGGGGGGGGACTGACCCCCTGACGGTCCCAGTTGCGTCACTGCCCCTGCCGCTAATGGGCTAGCGGTGCTTGCCATGGCGGTCTTTGCCCTGTTCAGCCGTGCTTGCCCTGTTCAGCGGTGCTTGCCATGGCGGTCTTTGCCCTGTTCAGCGGTACTTGCCATGGCGGTCTTTGCCCTGTTCAGCGGTGCCTGCCCTGTTCAGCGGTGCTTGAGTTGGCAGTCTCTGACCTGTTCAGCGGTGCTTGCCCTGTTCAGCGGTGCTTGCCATGGCGGTCTTTGCCCTGTTCAGCGGTGCTTGCCAAGGCGGTCTTTACCCTGTTCAGTGGTGCTTGCCCTGTTCAGCGGTGCTTGCCATGGCAGTCTTTGACCTGTTCAGCGGTCCTTGCCCTGGCGGTCCGTCATTGCCCAGCTGGGCTGTGTCTGGCGGTCCTTCATGGGTCAGCTGGGCTGTGGCTTGCGGGGCCCTCCTGGGCAGCTGGGCTGTGGCTTTGGGGCCCTCCTGGGCAGCTGGGCTGTGGCTTGTGGGGCCCTCCTGGGCAGCTGGGCTGTGGCTTGTGGGGCCCTCCTGGGCTATGGCTTGTGGGGCCCTCCTGGGCAGCTGGGCTGTGGTTTGCGGGGCCCAACTGGGCAGCGACGATGGGTCTGGCGGTGGCCTCCTGGGCAGCGACGATGGAGCTGGCGGTGGCCTCCTGGGCAGCGACGATGGGTCTGGCGGTGGCCTCCTGGGCAGCGACGATGGAGCTGGCGGTGGCCTCCTGGGCAGCGACGATGGGGCTGGCGGTGGCCTCCTGGGCAGCGACGATGGGGCTGGCAGTGGCCTCCTGGCCAGCGGGGATGATCGCGGTCTTCTCCGCCGTGCTTCTCCTCACTGACTTTGCAGGTTTCTTCTGCCCCTTCCCCACCTTGGGAGGAGTCACAGCTGAGTCCACACTCCCCCCGGGACCCCTGTGAGTGGCTTGGCTGGCTGGAGTCTTCCCCCTCTCCCGCCGGGCACTGTCTAACTTCTGGTGCTTCACGGGGGGGACTGGCTGTGCTGTGGCTCCGTGACAGACTCGCTGGCCTGGTGGCCGGTGCACTCCAAATACCTGTAACAACAGGCACCACTGGTCCCGGAGATTTTTTGGCTGAGGTGCTAGTACGGGACCTATGAGTTGGGGGGGGGGGAATAGGTTAAGGGGGGACAGGAAAAGTTGTTTGGACTCACTGGGACGAGTAGCTGGAGGGGGTTTGGGAGTGGAGGAAGAGGAGGTGGTTGTAGGAGGTGTAACTTTTGTGGATTTGGGTGCAGGTGCATGCGCTGGAGGCTGTCGTGAGGTGGATGGCTGTTGGGTGGGTGTGTGCCTGCGTTTGTGTATCTTCGGAGGGGGCGTCACAGACACACTGGGAGAGGACACAGGGGACGTGCAAATGGTAGTGGGGGTGGTGAGTGCACGTGAGCGGGGTGTGGTGGTGGGTGTGCTGTTGCGGGACGTAGTGGCTGTAGTGGTAGTGCATGCAGGTGTGAGTGTAGATGAGACTGGGATGGAGGAGGGAGACGAGGAGGAGGGGGACACTGTGGAGGCAGTGGATGTTGGTGTGTCTGCATGTGTGTGATGCTTGCGTGAGTGCCTGTGGGATGTGTGGTGCTTATGTTTGCCTGAGCTTCCCTTGTGTGGTGAGGTGTGTGCAGGCTGGTCTGATGGTGTGCTTGGGATAGGCAGAGGAACAGGGGATTGGGTCTGGGTGGAGGAAGTAGGAGAGGGGAGGCTAGACACAGGGACAATGGCTGCCATCAGTGCTGAGACGAGATTTTGAAGGGTTCGATGAAGGGCAGCCTGACCAGAATGAATGCCCTCCAGGAATGCATTTGTGTTTTGCATGTGTTGCAACTCCCTTTCTACACCCTAGATGGCATTCAAAATGGTAGACTGCTCAACAGTGAGTGACCTGAGGAGGTCAATGGCCTCCTCACTAAGGGCAGCAGAGGTGGCAGGGGCTGAGGTGCCTGGGGTGAAGGTGATGCCCACCCTCCTGGGTGAGCGGGCACGGGGCGAAGGCTGAGGGACTGCTGGGAGGGCAGTGCTGATAGGGGGGGTGGCAGCTGTACCTGTTGAAGTGGGGGGCACAGATGTTGCCGCCACCACAAGGGAGCTCCCATCGGAGGACGAGTCCATGTCGCTGGTTGCAGATCCTGTGACCGCCGTGGTGCTCCCCTCGCCCTCCGTCCCACTGGTGTATTCAGAGTCCGTAGTGTGGGCCTCCATGCCCATGTGGGATGCAGCTCCCTCGTGCTCCGGTGCCACTGTACCTCCGCCTGATGGTGCTAATGCACACAAGAACAGGGAGACCGCCAAAAAAGGGAAGGGAACAGAAGAAAGACAGGTTGAGTACATGGCTTACCGCTACCGTTGGCGGACAATACAGACACAGCAGCCCCCTGCACTACGTCGCGTTGTTGGGCTCTACAGTGCAATTCCTGGGAAATGGCCTACAAGGCTATGGACGACATCTGCACACATAGATGACCCTGGGGTATGAATAGCTGTACTTGGCACTCTACAGGGGTGGGGGGCCACAGGGCCATGCCTTACGAATGGGCCTAGCCTAAGGAACTCGCCCTGGCCTAGGGGAACCAACAGCCCTCCTCCCCCACCCAGACACCTTCACTGCGCGCAAAGTCAGCTGAATGATAGTGTACTCACCCCCTTGTGTCTGCTGTGATGCCCTCAAGCACCCATCCAACTCAGGGTAGGCCACCGCCAGGATCCGGAACATCAGGGGGGTCATGGTTCGACGGGCACCCCTCCCACATTGGGAGGCCATCCCCAGCTGAGCCTCCGCCGTCTTCTTGCTCCAGCGGCGAATGTCCTCCCATCTTTTCCGGCAGTGGGTGCTCCGTCTGTGGTGGACCCCCAGGGTCCGGACGTCCTTGGCAATGGCATGTCAAATATCCTTCTTCTGGTGGGCGCTGACCTACATGAAATGTACAGGGGAAGAAAATAAGTCATTACCAACTGCACCGTCAAAGTGAGTGGCCCCCATCCCTACCCTTGCCAAGTGGCACATGCATTCACCGTCTTTCATGCACGCAGAACTTTGCCCCCTTCCTTCTTACAACCAGCCCTCTCCACACAGGCATAGCCCATACAACATGCTCCCTATGTACTTACCTGTTGGTCTGGAGGACCGTAGAGTAGCGTGTACTGGGGGAGGACCCCATCGCCGAGCTTCTCCAACTCCTCTGCAGTGAAGGCAGGGGCACTTTCCCCAGACGCACGAGCCATTGTCTCTTCCAGACCGAGGTCACAGCAGTACTTGCAGTGTAGGTCCTCTCTTGTCGAAGATCAGGTATCGAGTGATTACAGTTAGAAAATGGCGGTCACGTCTGCGGCGGTCACGTCCGCTGCGGTGCATACCATCACCGCCGGCGTACATCGTCATTGGCTCCTGGGACCCATAGGGTCCAATGTTAACCAATGCAGCATTGCGCTGCGGTCTTCGACCGCCTACCGCGACGGTGTACAACGCCAGCGCAGTTACCTCACATCCCATTGTTCCGCTTTAGAGGTCAGGCAGCCGCCATTTCAGGGGCCCACATGGCCTAATTACCAACTGCGTCACACATACCTAGGCCTACTCTCAACACACATACAGGCCAGATTTTGTGTATGATTGGTGTTCTGTGCAGACTGTGGGTACATACCTCTGAGTTGTTTGACTCTGTGCTCGCTGTTGTCCTTCATAGGCACCGTCTGCTGGGACATGTGAGGAGATGGCGGAATCCTCCGGTGTACCGACCGCTGGTGGACATGTCGACAATGGAGGAAAGACATTTGATCATCACTTACAGGTTTGACCGTGCCACAATCCAGGAACTGTGTACCCAGTTGGAGCCAGACCTAATGTCAGCAATCCGCCATCCCACTGGAATCCCCCCTCAAGTGCAGGTGCTATCAGTGCTCCATTTCCTTGCAAGTAGGTCTTTTCAAACAACTGTGGCCATGGCATTAGGGATGTACCAGCCGATGTTTTCCAACGTGTTGTCCAGAGTGTTGTCTGCCCTGCTGCAACACATGCGGAGCTACAATTTTTCCCTCAGGTGGAAGACTTGCCTACAGTGAAAGGTGACTTCTATGCCTTGGACATTTCCCCAACATCATAGGTGACATTGATGGGACCCATGTGGCTTTGGTCCCCGCCACAGGAGTGAACAGGTGTACAGAAACTGGAAGAGTTATCATTCCATGAATGTACAGATGGTATGTTTGGCAGACCAGTACATCTCCCATGTGAATGCCATGTTCCCTGGCTCAGTGCATGATGCCTACATTATGCGGAATAGCAGCATCCCTTATGTGATGGGGCAACTCCAGAGGCACCGTGTGTGGCTATTAGGGGGGGACTCTGGTTACCCCAACCTGTCATGGCTACTGACTCCAGTGAGGAATCCCAGGATCAGGGCAGAGGAACACTACAAAAAGGCCCACGAACGGACTAGGAGGGTGATCGAACGCACCTTCGGCCTCCTGAAGGCCAGGTTCAGGTGCTTCCATATGAGAGGTGGATCCCTATTCTACTCACCAAAGAAGGTGCGTCAGATCATCGTGGCCTGCTGTATGATTCATAATTTGGCTTTGCGACGACAGGGGCCTTTTCTGCAGGAGGATGGTCCAGATGGCGGGGTTGTGGCAACTGTGGAGCCTGTGGACAGTGATAAGGAGGAAGCAGAGGAAGAAGACATTGACAACAGGGACTCAGTCATCCAGCAATATTTCCAGTGAAACACAGGTGAGAATACATTCCTGCCTACTACAAGTACTTTTACACTTCTACCTCTATCCTGTCTGTCGATTTCACCCAGTGTATGGTCACTGAGTTGTCACTTTCCCTTACGGTTTCACAGGTGTGGGTTCCAACGTGTATCATCTGCTTAGATTCCTCATGGACTAGAGCTGTGTGACATAGGTATGTTAACATTACTATTTCCTGGAAATTTTGTCACTGTAATTGCAAATACACTATTTCAAAATCACAGACAGACTCCAGATCTTTTGGTGCTTTAGGTGTGTTTATTTACATACAAAATATTGGAGGGGGAAGTTAAATGGTGAGGGGTGATGGTGGAGGAGTGTCCATGGCAGAGTCCAGTCTATTTGTCTCATAGGTGCATTGCCCATATGGGCATAGGAAGTGGAGCTGGGGCAGTTCCAATATGGACAAGGTGACAAAGTGGGACAGTGGGTTGACAATCAGGGTGGTCTCATTTCTTGGCGGGGGTCTTGGCATCGTGCTCTGTCTTGTTCCTGGATCTCAGGGACCGCTTGCGGGGTGGTTCTCCATCTACAGGGGGTGGGGTGCTGGTGTGGTGGTCCTGTGGCGGTGCCTCCTGTCCACTAGTGCCGGCGGAGGTGGTGGGTAGCTCATCGTCCATGCTAGTGTCAGGGGCCCCTTGTAGTGCCACAGTGTCCCTCCTGGTGTTGAGTATTTCCTTCAGCACCCCTACGATGGTGCCCAGGGTGGAGCTGATGGTTCTGAGTTCCTCCCTGAACCCCAAATACTGTTCCTCCTGCATGCGCTGGGTCTCCTGAAACTTGGCCAGGACCGTTGCCATCGTCTCCTGGGAGTGGTGGTATGCTCCCATGATGGAGGAGAGGGCCTCGTGGAGAGTGGGTTCCCTTGGCCTGTCCGCCCCCTGTCGCACAGCAGCCCTCCCAGTTCCCCTGTGTTCCTGGGCCTCCGTCCCCTGGACCGTGTGCCCACTGCCACTGCCCCCAGGTCCCTGTTGTTGTTGGGGTGGTTGGTTATCCTGGGTTCCCTGTAGTGGTGGACACCCAGCTGATTGACGTGTCCTGGGGATGGAGGTATGGGCCCTCTGGGTGGGTGCTGTGCTGGTGTTACCAGAGGGTGGAAGGTCTGTAGTGGCCTGTGCCTGTGCGAGGGGAACCGACTGTCCTGAGGCCCACGATGGTCCGGGCTGGTCATCTGGATCCAGTTGTACAGACCTGCTGTCATCACTGTGGACCTCTTCTGTGGGTGGGGTGGAGATGTCTGGACCCTCCTGTCTGGTGACGTTGGGTAGTGGTCCTGCAGGGGTGTAAAAGTTTAATTAATGCATCTGTGTGTGTCATGGTGGGCAATGGGTGGGTGACCAGTGTAACCCAGTGCTTGCATTCCTATGTGGGGACTTGTGTGATTATGGTTTAGGGGGTTGTATGGGTATGTGCAGTGGGCATGCTTTAGTGATGGGTGTCCATGCGTTGGGGTTGCATGCAGGGCTTGGTGTTGGGATGGGTGGTTTGTGTTAGTGGGGTATATGTGAGGTGGTGGAGTGATGAGGGCGAGGGTACAGGTAGGAGTTTGTGATGGCATGCAGGAAGGGTGGGGGATATAGTAGTAAAGATTTGACTTACCAGAGTCCATTCCTCCACCGACTCCTGCGAGGCTCTCAGGATGCAGAATCGCCAAGACCTGCTCCTCCCATATTGTTAGTTGTGGGGGAGGAGGTAGGGGTCCGCCGCCAGTCCGCTGAACCGCCAGGTGGTGTTTTGAGACCACGGAACGCAGCTTCCCCCGTAGGTCGTTCCACCTCTTCCTGATGTCGTCCCGATTTCTTGGGTGTTGTCCCACTACGTTGACCCTGTCAACTATTCTTCGCCATAGCTCCCTCTTCCTTGCAATTGAGGTGTGCTGCACCTGTGATCCAAATAGCTGTGGCTCTACCCGGACGATTTCCTCCACCATGACCCTGAGCTCCTCCTCCGAGAACCTGGGGTGTCTTTGCCGTGCCATGGGGTGGTGTAGGTGATGTGTGGGGTGGTGTGTGTGGTGATAAGTGTGGTGATATGTAGTGGTGTGTGGTGTTTTGTGCGTGGAAGTTGTGTGGGTGATGGTGTTGAGTGCCTGTGGATGCTAGTTTGTGGATGGTGGTGTCTCTCTCTGGCCTTCTCTCTGTAATATTGGTCGTAGGGGTTTGTGGGTGATGTGGGCGGGTGTTTTATATTGTAATGGGTGTGTGGGAGTGGTGTGTGTATGTGTATCAGGTGTGTGTATTTCGAATTGTCCAATGTGGCAGTGTTTTGTATATGTGTGTGTATTTTGAGCGCAGTGGTGTGTACCGCCAATGAAATACCGCGGTTGAAAGACCGCCACGTGGATTTGTGGGTCGTGAGAGCGCGGGCGTATTTCTGTTGGAGTGACGGTGGAGGTTTTGGTTTCGCCAGTTTATCACTGACCTTTGGTGTGGCGGACTTGTGTGGGTGTCTGAATTTTGGCGGATTTCGAGATGTGGGTCATAATAGCTGTGGCGGAATTCCGCGGCCACGGTGGTATGTCGGCAGTCTTCTGCACGGCGGTAAGCGGCTTTTAACGCCAATGTTGTAATGACCGCAATAGTGTGTAAAACATATAAAACAACCTTGAACATTTCCAATGTCTTTTTCTCCCAAAATCTAGTGCCTGAAAGTTAGGATCTTAGCACCTTCAAGGCATGATGCTTGCAGCAGCACATTTGTTGTTTGCCTCAGCAGTATACGAACAGCCCAGAGTTGTTTTTAGCCCGGGTAACATCAATAGTATGTGATACTGTCTTCTGGATGGCCAACCTGGCCCATCAGGGACCTCTGGGCAGCTGGATACCCAAACCCACTCACACACCACCACAGAGCCTCCCCCATCAGGAAACACCACCACAGCACCCACCCAGTGTACCCATACCTCTGTCCCCAGGACACGTCAATCAGCAGTGTGTCCACCTCTACAGGGACCCCAGGGCACACCTCATACCCAAAACAATCAGGGACCTGGGGTCAGTGACAGTGGGCACACAGTTCAGGGGACAGAGGCACAGGACAACAGGGAAACTGGGAGGAGTACTGTGCACCAAGTGGAGAACAGGCCCAAGGAACCGACTCTCCAGGAGGCACTTGAAGAGATCCTGGAAACCTATCAACATTCCCAAGACACAATGGGCCAGATCCTGGACAATGTACATGAGAACAGGTGGCTGCAGGAGGTACAGTACCAGGGGATCAGTGAGGACTTGCAGGCCATCAACAACAACCTGGTCTCCATAGCAGGGGTGCTGGCAGACATGGCCAATATTATGAGGAAGGCAGTCTGACAACAGCGGGCCCCTGCCACTAACCAGACATCTGAACTGCCTCCCACCTCCACTGTCGCTAGTGGACAGGAGGCCCGCCATAGGACCAACAGGCAACCAGCACCCGCCCCCTGCAGAAGGAGAACCACCATGCAAACGTTCCCTGTGAACCAGACAGAAGCCAGAGACACTTGCCAAGCCCCCCACCAGGAAATGAGACTCTCCTGATTGTCCCCCTTGTGTGCCACACAATCGCCCTGTCCACCTTAAACTGACATTGCTCCCCTTCCTATGTCCCCTTGGACAATGCATCTGTGCTACAAATAGACTGGAACAATACCTTGGACTTTCCTCCATCGTCACCCCATCCCATTGCACTTGCCCCTCTTTTTCTTATTACTTCAATAAACACTCTTGGAAACAATAGACGTATGAAGTATGTCAAGTTTTTCAAATATGTATTCATTTAACCAGGTTCAAACATTGAAATTTAACTGTACAGTAAATGAGCATATGTTTATGACCTGTAGCTAGCTGCAGTGATCACACCAGGAACTGTTGTGAGGCACCAACATCTGTAAAATGAATTGCCAAAGGGTACAGTAAGTGGGCATAGAAGTGGGAAATAACACCATGCCAGTGCCACAGAAAATAAAAATAATTACAATGGAATGTGAAGTAACACTGTCTTACCTGTGTGTCATTGGAAGTATTGTCTTATGACTGCCATTCAGCTGACCTGTACTTCATCCTCAGCCTCCTCATCCTCACTGTCCACAGGGTCCACTGCTGACACACGGGCATCTCCAGCCCCCTCCTCCTGCAGAAAAGTCACATGGCGTCTCAAGGCAAGGTTGTGCACCATGAAGCATGCCTCTATTATCTGGCAGACCTTCTTGGGTGAGTAGCACAGGGATCTGGTGACTGACAGAATAGTTAGCCCACGAATTATTCTCCTCCTGGCTTGTGTATCTTCTCAGCATGGCCACGCTAGACGAGTTAGTCAAGGCTATCACCCAGCTCCAAGCAGAGGTGGTATCATCCAAAGAATTGACAACTAGCTTAGCAGAGAGAGTGAGTCAGTTGCAAGATAAGGTAGAGAAGAAGGAACAAAGTCCCACAGTTGTGTCTTGGCCAGGTACTTCTTCTCAGGCTTCTGGAAGTGATCCGATTTCCCTAAATGTTCCTTCTGCAATTCCTTTAGCTCCCCCAGAACGTTTCTCAGGTGACCCTTTGAAAGTGCAATCTTTCCTGGTTCAAGTGGAACTACACTTCACCTGCAGACCAAATACTTTCCCCGATGCCCAGTCCAAAGTAGCTTTCTTGTTATCATATCTGTCTGGGGATGCAGCTACTTGGGCAATTCCTCTTGTGGGTAAAAATAGTCCCTTTTTGTACAACTGGAGAAATTTTGTTCGTGAATTTGAGAGAGTTTTTGATTGTAGAACTGTAACACAGTCAGCAGATCGTGAATTATTAGATTTACGCCAAGGGAATCAAGACCTAGTGTCGTATATAGCCAACTTTAACCGGCTGGTAGCCGAGACATCCTGGCCTGAAGAAAAACAAGCGGTCTTGCTTTACAAGGGACTCAAAGAGGAACTAAAAGATATCTTAGCGCAAATCGACCAACAACCTACAAACTGTCAAGAATTAATAAATCTTGTCTTGAGACTTGATCATCGTTTAGCAGAACGTAAAGGAACGCGCAAAAAGATTGAAAAATATTCATGGTGCGTTCATGATAACAGAGACTCAAGAACTCCGAAAGAAAGAACGCCGGAACCGGTGGAAATTGGAACCATCAGAAGACCTTTGACCAAAGATAAAAAGGACCTACGCAGACAAAATGGACAATGTCTTTATTGTGGGCGAAAAGGTCATTTTGCCAAAGATTGTCCAATCAAACCAAAGAACAAGCAAGGTCCAGTTCAGAAGGTCGCAGCCAATGCACCAGTCGAGTTGGAAAACTAAAACACCCAAGATGCAGAGAAGGGTTGCTCTTGGGTGTCACCGTGGACCCTTCACAATCTAGACATCTTAAACTGGAAATAAGAGTTCAGGTCAAGAAGAAGATCTATTTAAAAAAAGCTCTAGTCGATTCTGGGGCTGCTGGGAACTTTGTTGATGTCCAATTGGTTCGTGCATGGGGGATCCCATGTATTGAAAAGAAGACCCCAGAAATCATCCAGGCAGTCGGTGGAAAACTCTTGACTGGAGGTCTGGTAACTCTTCAGACTATCCCCTTGTCGATGATTTGTGAAGATAAGAATCAAAGAATCCATGCTCCTCAATATGGGATTATCCTCGGCTTGCCATGGTTAACTCATCACAATCCGGAGATCAATTGGGAAGAACGAAAAAATTGTGTTCTCATCTGCGCTACGTAACGAACAATGTCTCTGAAAGATTGAAGTACCAAAAGTTTGCAACTCTTACATAGCTACTGCCGCGGAGAAAGAAATTCAGCTGCCCAAACAGTATTCATCTTACAAAGATGTATTTGATGAGAAAGGAGCAGAGACTCTACCTCCTCATAGATCTTATGACTGTCAAATTGATCTAGCCCCAGGTGCGATACTTCCCAACTGTTGTGTATATGCCCTGTCAGAACATGAAAATCAACATTTACGAAAATACCTAGATCAATTTTTGGAGAATGGCTTCATTCGCCCCTCTAAGGCTCCTGCAGCTTCGCCTTTGTTTTTTGTTCCAAAAGCTAATGAAAACATAATTTGTTGGGTGCCAAATACACTGTCAAGTATATACTGATCATCGTAATCTTCAATTCATGAGTTCCGCCAGACTTTTGACCCCTCGGCAATTACGCTGGATGCTCTTTTTTGCCGAATTTGATTTTGTAGTAACCTTCCGGCCTGGTAAAGATAATTGCAAGGCTGACGCCTTGTCCCATCAAGAGTCTACCACGTTGCCTGCATTTCAAGCCTCCAGAGCTATCATTGCTCCTGACAAGGTTCTATGTATCATAAAAACTGAAGATTTCTTTGAAGAAATTTGCAACTCTTTCACTGTTGAAAAATGGCTAACATGGTCCCAAGCAGATCCCAAAAGGTCAATCAAGCAAGGTTTACCCTTTCATGGCGCTCGTTTGTTCATAGCCACTACCAAACTTCGCAAGATAGTGTTTCATTGGTTGCATGTTATACCTACAGCAGGTCACCCAGGTACTCCTAAAACTCTTGAACTGATCCAATGCTATTTTTGGTGGCCTACCCTAACAAAAGATATAAAAGCAATGGTAAACAACTGTGAAGTTTGTGCTCGCATTAAAACAAGTCATTCAAAACCAAAAGGGTTCTTACATCCACTTCCAACCCCAAGTCTTCCATGGGAGCACATTTCTTTAGACTTTATTACTGGTCTGCCAGTGGTTCAACAGCATTCAGTAATTCTGGTGGTAGTAGATAGTCTCACGAAATATGGACATTTCATCGCCTGTAAAAAATGGCCCAATTCTAGTAAATTGGCAACTATTTTACAGAGTGGTTCGTTATCATGGACTGCCAAAGGTTATCCTCTCCGATCGGGGGTCACAATTTTCCTCCAATTTCTGGAAGACATGGTGTAAAACACTCCAAGTGACATCTACACTATCTACTAGTCACCATCCTCAAACAGATGGTCAAACGGAGAGACTAAACCAGACTTTGAAACAATACCTACGTGCCTACGCTGAAAAGGCACTTCATTCTTGGACATCTATGCTCTGGTTAGCTAAGTTAGCTTACAATAACTCATTCCACACTTCTATTGACGTTACACCCTTTTTTGGTTTATTTGGCTATCATCCTGACACCTTGCCCATCACAATTCCTCAAGAAAGTTCTCTTACTCCAGCTGTGTCAGAAACCATTCAGCATTTACATCAAACCCAGAAACTGATTCAACAGCATTTAGAAAAAGCCAAACAAAAATATAAAAGGCATTATGACAAGAAACATTGTGAGGGACCGAAATATCAACCAGGTGACAAAGTGTGGCTTTCCACCAAACATATAGGTGGTCATTACTTCCCTGGCAGTCGGTGTTAAAGCGGCGGTATAACTACCAACAGGCCGGCAGTAAAAAATTTGGAATTATGACCGGCAGAAACCGCCAACAAAGACAGCCACTTTAACTCTCCGAACGCCACGGCGGTACAGACAAACAGCGCGGCGGTCACCGCCAACAGACAGGTGGAGGCCCACAGTATCACAACAGGCCAATCCGCCACCTTTTCCGGGGCGGATTCACCACAGATAAAAACACGGCGGAAACAGCCATTTCAAAGGGAAAACGCTCACCTCTACACACCCCACGAGGAACGACGACACCATGGTGCCGGAACTCCATATTCTCCCTGCGATAGTCTTCCTGCTCCTATACGAGGATCAACAACGCCGGCGGCGAAGACCACAGTGAGTACTGCACCTACGACACAGGGGAGGGGGAGGGAAAAGCACAGGGACACACACAACCAACATCACAACCCCCACCCCGACCCTCACCCACTACAACACACACACCAATGCATAAGCAAAAATTACAGTAACAACTCCCAACCCCCCGGAAGAATGCAAAGACAAAAGGAAATGAGTTGAACCAATTTTAATATATCAAAATGCAGTAACCAAATATATACATATATATATATACACATTAAACAAAATATACACCACGATTAGTAGTGCAGGTAATGCACCATTCATTTTTCTTGGACCACTGGGCCCAAAATGCATGGGCGAGGCCCACACTAGATACCTGATCAAAATGGAGAGAACACTGCAGGGGCATCAGATAGAAATACAACAGGCACCTCAGGGGGAAGGGAAGGGGGGGCACCTCAGCCGGATGAGTGCACCACGCTAGATCCACAAGGGGGCTCCATGCCCATTGATGTATCCTGGGGAGTGCAAAGCCACAGTCTCTCAAGTCTCTACAGTGGGTGGGTTGCCCACTGTACCATCTTGGGGAGTGCAAAGCCACAGTCTCTCAAGTCTCTACAGTGGGTGGGTTGCCCACTGTACCATCCCGGGGAGTGCAAAGCCACAGTCTCTCAAGTCTCTACAGTGGGTGGGTTGCCCACTGTACCATCCTGGGGAGTGCAAAGCCAAAGTCTCACAAGTCTCTACAGTGGGTGGTTTGCCCACTGTACCATCCTGGGGAGTGCAAAGCCACAGTCTCTAAAGTGGATAACATCCTCCACTGGTTCTGGAAGTGGACTTGGTGCCCAGAGTGCTTCACCCTGTGCAGGACAGACGGAGTGGATGCATGTCTCCACTGAATCTGGAGGGGGACTGGTGCCTAGAGTGCTTCATCCTGTGCAGGACAGACGGAGTGGATGCATGTCTCCACTGGTTCTGGAGGGGGACTGGTGCCCAGAGTGCTTCATCCTGTGCAGGACAGTCGGAGTGGATGCATGTCTCCACAGGTTCTGGAGGGGGACTGGTGCCCAGAGTGCTTCATCCTGTGCAGGACAGACGGAGTGGATGCATGTCTCCACTGGTTCTGGAGGGGGACTGGTGCCCAGACTGCAGCACTCACCCCGTGACGGTCCCAGTTGCGTCACTGCCCCTGCTGCTAATGGGCTAGCGGTGCTCGCCTTGGTGGTCTTTGCCTTGTTCAGCGGTGCTTGAGTTGGCAGTTTCTGACCTGTTCAGCGGTGCTTGCCCTGTTCAGCGGTGCATTCCATGGCGGCCTTTGCCCTGTTCAGCGGTGCTTGAGTTGGCAGTTTCTGACCTGTTCAGCAGTGCTTGCCCAGTTCAGTGGTGCCTTCCATGGCGGTCTTTGCCTTGTTCAGCGGTCCCTGGCCTGTTCAGCAGTGCCTTCCATGGCAGACTTTGCCTTGTTCAGCGGTCCCTGGCCTGTTCAGAAGTGCTTGCCAAGGCGGTCCTTCATTGCCCATCAGGCCTGTGGCTGGCGGTCCTTCATGGGTCAGCTGGGCTGTGGTTGCGGGGCCCTCCTGGCCAGTGACGATTGCGCTGGCCTCCTGGACAGTGACTCTGGCGGTGGCCTCCTGGCCAGTGACGATGGGGCTGGCCTCCTGAGCAGTGACTCTGGTGGTGGCCTCCTGGCCAGTGATGATCGGGCTGGCCTCCTGGGCAGTGACTCCGGCGGTGGCCTCCTGGCCAGTGACGATTGGGCTGGTGGTGGCCTCCAGGGCAGCGGGGATGATGGCGGTCTGCCCCTCCCAGACTTTGGAGATTTATCTGCCCCTTCCGCACCTTGGGAGGAGTCACAGCTGAGTCAACACTACCCCCGGGACCCTTGTGAGCGGCTTTGCTGGCTGGAGTCTTCCCCCTCTCCCGCCGGGCACTGTCCAACTTCTGGTGCTTCACAGGGGGGGGACTGGCTGTGCTGTGGCTCCGTGCCACACTGGCTGGCCTGGTGGCCGGTGCATTCCACATACCTGTAACAGGCACCACTGGTCCCGGCGTTTTTTGGCTGAGGTGCTAGTACAGGACCTATGAGTTGGAGGGGGGGTTGGAAAGAGGTCAAGGCTGGCCAGGAAATGTTTCTTAGGAACACTGGGACGGGTAGCTGGAGGGGGTTTGGGAGTGGAGGAAGAGGTAGTGGTTGTAGGAGGTGTACGTTTGGTGACTTTGGGTGAAGGTGCATGCACTGGAGGCTGTCATGAGGTGGATGGCTGTTGGGTGTGTGTGTGCCTGTGTTTGTGTATCTTCGAAGGGGGCATCACACACACACTGGGAGAGGACACAGGGGATGTGTAAATGGGAGTGGGGCTGGTGACTGCACGTGAGCGGGGTGTGGTGGTGGGTGTGCTGGTGCGGGACGTAGTGGCTGTAGAGGTAGGGCATGCAGCTGAGAGTGTAGACAAGACTGGGAGGGAGGAGGGAGAGGACGAGGAGGGGGACACAGTGAAGGCAGTGGATGTTGGTGTGTCTGTATGTGTGTGATGCTTGCGTGAGTGCCTGTGGGATGTGTGGTGCTTATGTTTGCCTGAGCTTCCCTTATGTGGTGAGGTGTGTGCAGGCTGGTCTGATGGTGTGCTTGGGATAGGCTGGGGTACAGAGGATTAGGTCTGGGTGGAGGAAGTTGGAGGGGGGAGGCTAGAGACAGGGACAATGGCTGCCATCAGTGCTGAGGCCAGAGTTTGCAGGGTCCGATGAAGGGCAGCCTGACCAGTATAAATGCCCTCCAGGAATGCATTTGTGTGTTGCAATTCCCTTTCTACACTCTGGATGGCATTCAAAATGGTAGACTGCCCAACAGTGAGGGACCTGAAGAGGTCAACGGCCTCCTCACTGAGGCAGCAGAGGTGACAGGGGCAGGGTCTGAGGTGCCTGGGGCGAAGGTGATGCCCACCCTCCTGGGTGAGCGGGCACGGGCGAAGGCTGAGGGGCTGCTGGGAGGGCGGTGCTGGTAGGGTGGGGTGGCGGCTGTACCTGTAGAAGTGGGGGGCACAGATGTTGCCGCCACCACAAGGGAGCTCCCATCGGAGGACGAGTCCGTGTCGCTAGTTGCTGATCCTGTCCCCGCAGTGAAGCTCCCCTTGCCCTCCGTCCCACTGGTGTATTCCGAGTCCGTGGTGTGGCCCTCCATGGCCATGTGGGATGCAGCTCCCTCGTGCTCCGGTGCCACTGTACCTCCGCCTGATGATGCTGATGCACACAAGAACAGGGAGACTACAAAAAGGGTGGGGGGGACAACAGAAGAAAGACAGGTTGAGTGCATGGCTTACTGCTACTGTTGGCGGACAATACAGACACAGCAGCCCCCTGCACTACGTCGCGCTGTTGGGCTCTACAGATGCAATTCCTGGGATACGTCCTACATGGCTATGGTCGACATCTGCACACATAGATGACACAGGGGCATGTATACCTGTACTTGGCACTCTACAAAGGTGAGGTGGGGTGCCACATGGCCTGCATTATGGAGGGGCCTAGCCTACAGAACTCGCCCTGGCCTAGGGAAACCCACAACCCTCCTCCCCCACCCAGACACCTTCACTGCGCGCAAAGTCCGCTGAATGATGTTGTACTCACCCCATTGTGTCTGCTGTGATGCCCTCAAGCGCCCATCCAACTCAGAGTAGGCCACCGCCAGGATCCGGAACATCAGGGGGGTCATGGTTCGACGGGCATACCTCCCACATTGGGAGGCCATCCCCAGCTGAGCCTCCGCCGTCTTCTTGCTCCAGCGGCGAATGTCCTCCCATCTTTTCCGGCAGTGGGTGCTCCGTCTGTGGTGGACCCCCAGGGTCCGGACGTCCTTGGCGATGGCACGCCCAATATCCTTCTTCTGGTGGGCGGTGACCTACATGACATGTACAGGGGAAGAAGAGAACTCATTACCAACTGCACCGTCGAAGTGAGTGGCCCACATCCCTACCCTTGCCATGTGGCACATGCATTCACAGTCCTTCATGCACGCAGAACTGTGCCCCCTTCATTCTTACAACCAGCCCTCTCCACACAGGCATAGCCCATACAACGTGCTCCATGTGTACTTACCTGTTGGTCTGGAGGACCGTAGAGTAGCGTGTACTGGGGGAGGACCCCGTCCACGAGCTTCTCCACTCCTCTGCAGTGAAGGCAGGGGTCCTTTCCCCAGACGCACGAGCCTTTGTCTCTTCCAGACCGAGGTCAAAGCAGCACTTGCAGTGTAGGTCCTCTCCTGTCGAAGATCAGGTATCGAGTGATAGAACAGATAGAAAATGGCGGTCACGTCCGCGGCGGTGCGTACCATCACCGCCGGCGTACATCTTCATTGGCTCCTGGGACCCATAGGGTCCAATGTTAACCAATGCAGCATTGCGCCGTGATCTTCGACCGCCTACCGCGACGGTGTACAACGCCAGCGCAGTTACCTCACATCCCATTGTCCCACTTTAGAGGTCAGGCAGCTGCCATTTCAGGGGCCCACATGGCCTCATTACCAACTGCGTCACACAGACCTAGGAATTGTCGCGCAACACAAATACAGGCCAGATTTTGTGTATGAATGGTGTTCTGTGTAGACTGTGGGTACATACCTCTGAGTTGTTTGACTCTGTGGTCGCTGTTGTCATTCCTAGGCACCGTCCGCTGGGACATGTGAGGAGATGGCAGAATCCTCCGGTGTACCGACCGCTGGTGGACCTGTCGACAATGGAGGAAAGACATTTGATCATCACCTACAGGTTTGACCGTGCCACAATCCAGGAACTGTGTGCCCAGATGGAGCCAGACCTGATGTCAGCAATCCACCATCCCACAGGGATCCCCCCTCAAGTGCAGGTGCTATCAGTGCTCCATTTCCTTGCAGGTGGGTAATTTCAAACAACAGTGGCCATAGCATCAGGGATGTCCCAGCCTATGTTTTCCAACGTGTTGTCCAGAGTGTTGTCTGCTCTGCTGCAACACATGCGGAGCTACAATTTTTCCCTCAGGTGGAAGACTTGCCTACAGTGAAAGGTGACTTCTATGCCTTGGACATTTCCCCAACATCATAGGTGACATTGATGGGACCCATGTGGCTTTGGTCCCCCCCCCCACAGGAGTGAACAGGTGTACAGGAACCGGAAGAGTTATCATTCCATGAATGTACAGATAGTATGTTTGGCAGACCAGTACATCTCCCATGTGAATGCCTTGTTCCCTGGCTCAGTGCATGACGCCTACATCATGCGGAATAGCAGCATCCCTTATGTGATGGGTCAACTACAGAGGCACCGGGTGTGGCTATTAGGGGGGGACTCTGGTTACCCCAACCTGTCATGGCTACTGACCCCAGTGAGGAATCCCAGGACCAGGGCAGAGGAACGCTACAATGAGGCCCATGGGCGGACTAGGAGGGTGATCGAACACACCTTCGGCCTCCTGAAGGCCAGGTTCCGGTGCCTCCATATGACAGGTGGTTCCCTATTCTACTCACCAAGGAAGGTGTGCCAGATCAACGTGGCCTGCTGTATGCTTCACAACTTGGTTTTGCGACGACAGGTGCCTTTTCTGCAGGAGGATGGTCCAGATGACGGTGTTGTAGCAGCTGTGGAGCCTGTGGACAGTGATGAGTAGGAAGCAGAGGAAGAAGGCGTTGACAACAGGGACTCAGTTATCCAGCAATATTTCCAGTGACACACAGGTGAGAACAAATTCCTGCCTACTACAAGTACTTTCACACTTCTACCTCTATCCTGTCTGTCGATTTCACCCAGTACATGGTAACTGAGTTGTACATTTCCCTTACGGTTTCACAGGTGTGGTTTACAACGTGTGTCATCTGCTTAGATTCCTCATGGACTTGAGATGTGTGACATAGGTATGTTGACATTACATTTGAAAACGCATTTTGTCACTGTCATTGCTAATATACATTTTCGAAATCACAGACTGACTCCAGATTGTTTTGAGGTTCAAGGGTGTTTATTGAAGTGCTCAATATTGGAGGGGGGTTGTAAAATGGTGAGGGGTGATGGTGGAGGAATGTCCATGGCAGAGTCCAGTCTATTAGTCTCACAGATGCATTGCCCATATGGGCATAGGAAGTGGAGCTGGGGCAGTTCCAAGATGGACAGGGTTACAAAGTGGGACAGTAGGATGACAATCAGGGTGGTCTCATTTCTTGGCGGGGGTCTTGGCATCGTGCTCTGTCTTGTTCCTGGATCTCAGGGACTGTTTGCGGGGTGGTTCTCCATCAGCAGGGGTTGGGGTGCTGGTGTGGTGGTCCTGTGGCGGGGCGTCCTGTCCACTAGTGCCGGCGGAGGTGGTGGGCAGTTCATCGTCCATGCTAATGTCAGGGGCCCCTTGCAGTGCCACAGTGTCCCTCCTGGTGTTAAATATCTCCTTCAGAACCCCTACGATGGTGCCCAGGGCGAATCCCTGAACCCCAAATACTGTTCCTCCTGCAGCCGCTGGGTCTACTGGAACTTGGCCAGTACCATTGCCATCGTCTCCTTGGAGTGGTGGTAGGCTCCCATGATGGAGGAGAGGGCCTTGTGGAGAGTGGGTTCCCTAGGCCTGTCCGCCCCATGTCGCACAGCAGCCCTCCCAGTTCCCTTGTGTTCCTGTGCCTCCGTCCCCTGGACCGTGTGCCCACTACCACTGCCCCAGGTCCCTGTTGTTGTTGGGGTGGTGGGTTATCCTGGGTTCCCTGTAGTGGTGGACACACAGCTGATTGACGTGTCCTGGGGACGGAGGTATGGGCCCGCTGGGTGGGTGCTGTGCTGGTGTTACCAGAGGGTGGAAGGTCTGTGGTAGCCTGTGACTGGGTGTGGGGAACCGACTGTCCGAGGCCTACGATGGTCTGGGCTGGTCATCTGGATCCAGTTGGACAGAGCTGCTGTCATCACTGTGGGCCTCTTCTGTGGGTGGGGTGGAGATGTCTGGACCCTCCTGTCTGGTGACGTTGGATAGTGGTCCTGCAGGGGTATAAAAGCATGATTATTGCATCTGTGTGTGTCATGGTGGGCAATGGGTGGGTGAGCGTGTACCCCAGTGCTAGGATTCCTGTGTGGGGGCTTGTGTGATGATGATTGAGGGGGGTGTTATGGGTATGTGCAGAGGGCATGCTTTAGTGATGGGTGTCCATGCTTTGTTGTGTCATGAAGGGCTTGGTGTTGGGATGGGTGGTTTTTGTTATTAGTGCATTTGTGAGGAGTTGGAGTAATAGGGGAAGGGCCGAGGGTGGGGGTCTGTGATAGCATGCAGGTAGGGTGGAGGATATGATAGTTAAGATTTGACTTACCAGAGTCCATTCCTACACCGACTCCTGCGAGGCCCTCAGGATGCAGAATAGTCAAGACCTGCTCCTCCTATGTTGTTAGTTGTGGGGGAGGAGGTGGGGGTCCGCCGCCAGTCCGCTGTACTGCGATGTTGTGTCTTGAGACCACCGAACGCACCTTCCCCGTAGGTCGTTCCACCTCTTCCTGATGTCGTCCCGATTTCTTGGGTGCTGTCGCACTGCGTTGACCCTGTCAACAATTCTTCGCCATAGCTCCATCTTCCTAGTTATGGAGGTGTGTTGCACCTGTGATCCAAATAGCTGTGGCTCTACCCGTTTGATTTCCTCTACCATGACCCTGAGCTCCTCCTCAGAGAACCTGGGGTGTCTTTGCCGTGCCATGGGGTAGTGTAGGTGATGAGGGGGTGGTGTATGTGGTCATAAGTGTGGTGATATGTAATGGTGTGTGGTGTTTTGTGCGTGGAAGTAGTGTGGGTGATTGTGTTGTGTGCCTGTGGCTGCTAGTTTGTGGATGGTGGTGTCTCTCTCTGGCCTTCTTTCTGAATTTTTTGTCGTAGGGGTTTGTGGGTGATGTGGGTGTGTGTTTTATATTGTATTGGGTGTGTGGGAGTGGTTTGTGTATGTGTATCAGGTGTGTGTATTTTGAATTGTCCAATGTGGCTGTGTTTTGTAAGAGTGTGTGTATTTTGAGCGTGGCGGTGTGTGTACCGCCAATGGAATACCGCGGTTGAAAGACCGCCACTTGGATTCGTAGGTCGTGATAGCATGGGCATATTTCTGTTGGCGTGATGGTGGAGGTTTTGTTTTCGACAGTTTCTCACTGACCTTTGGTGTGGCGGACTTGTGTGGGTATCTGAATTTTGTCGGATTTCGGGATGTGGGTCGTAATAGCTGTGGCGGAATTCCGCAGCGGTGTGTTGGTGGTCTTCTGCACAGCGGTAAGCGGCTTTTACCGCCAATGTTGTAATTACCCCCATAAACCTCAAGAAGAAGCACATGTTTAACCCCAAATTCATAGGTCCTTATACTGTCCTTCAGCAAATCAATCCGGTGACCTATAAGCTACAATTGCCCAGATCCTTACGGATTCATCCAGTGTTCCACACTTCCCTCTTGAAAAAGGCAGTCCAAAAGGTCCACCCTCATCCAGCTCCTGTTCTAGTACCAGGGGAAGAAGAATACGAAGTCAAGAAAGTATTGGATTCTAAACTGAGAGGGCGTAATCTATGGTACTTAATCTCATGGAAAGGTTATGGTCCTTAAAGTAACTCATGGGTTTCCGCATCTGATGTTCATGCTCCAGTACTTGTGAGACGATTTCATCATCTTAATCCAAGCAAACCAGGCCCTAGAGCGTGTCTGGGAGAGGGGAGTACTGTCAACACCAGAGCAGTACACGCTCTATTGGCTATTGGCGACAAAAATGCAAAAACCCAGCACTCTCAAAACAACGTAATTTATGCATTGTGCTGATATGTTGTGGTTTAACCTTTTGCATTGCAGAGTTCAATCCTGAAAACTTATTTTTAATATGCTTACAAATACTGTTCCTTTGCAATGTATTGCTGCAGGTTTTCAGAGTGTGTTAGGGTGGGGCCCCTTTCCAGGGCCTTCCAGAGACTTCCCCTGCAACATGCCTGGGCGTGGTTCTCGGCTGGGCCAAGACTCTATAAAAGAGAGCCAGCCCAACTTCCAGTGCTCACTATTCAGAGGTCCCGGTGCAGAGCAGTAGCTTTTTCCTGAGCTCCTGTCCCGGTGGCCTATTTGGATCTTCCAGTCTTCTGCCCTTCATCCTTCATTGGTGATCATTGTTCCAGGCGGTAAGACGGTGGTTGGACTGTTCCGACACCGTTATTGAGAATTTTCATATTCTTGGTTTAATTCTTAAATGAGTAACAGATTACTTGTGCGCTACCATTTCTTGACATTTATATGGTAGTTTACAAATAGGCAAGATGCGCAATTTGTTTCATAAAGGTTTGGTCCTTAAAGTAACTCATGGGTTTCCGCATCTGATGTTCATGCTCCAGTACTTGTGAGACGATTTCATCGTCTTAATCCAAGCAAACCAGGCCCTAGAGCGTGTCTGGGAGAGGGGAGTACTGTCAACACCAGAGCAGTACACGCTCTATTGGCTATTGGCGACAAAAATGCAAAAACCCAGCACTCTCAAAACAACGTAATTTATGCATTGTGCTGATATGTTGTGGTTTAACCTTTTGCATTGCAGAGTTCAATCCTGAAAACTTATTTTTAATATGCTTACAAATACTGTTCCTTTGCAATGTATTGCTGCAGGTTTTCAGAGTGTGTTAGGGTGGGGCCCCTTTCCAGGGCCTTCCAGAGACTTCCCCTGCAACATGCCTGGGCGTGGTTCTCGGCTGGGCCAAGACTCTATAAAAGAGAGCCAGCCCAACTTCCAGTGCTCACTATTCAGAGGTCCCGGTGCAGAGCAGTAGCTTTTTCCTGAGCTCCTGTCCCGGTGGCCTATTTGGATCTTCCAGTCTTCTGCCCTTCATCCTTCATTGGTGATCATTGTTCCAGGCGGTAAGACGGTGGTTGGACTGTTCCGACACCGTTATTGAGAATTTTCATATTCTTGGTTTAATTCTTAAATGAGTAACAGATTACTTGTGCGCTACCATTTCTTGACATTTATATGGTAGTTTACAAATAGGCAAGATGCGCAATTTGTTTCATAAAGGTTTGACTTTGTTATTCATTGCGTGCTACCATTTCTTGACATTGGCATGTTGGCTTAAGAAACAGCAAGACGCGCAATTCGTTTTATGGTGTTTAAACATTGTTGTCCATTGCGCGCTACTATTTCTTCACATTTACATGATGTTTTACACATTGGCAAGACGTGCAACTCGTTTCATGAGGATTTAACTTTGATGTTCATTGCGCTCTACCATTTCTTGACATTTACATGGTGGCTTAAGAATCGGCAAATGAAGCGCGATTCGTTTCATTGTACTTTGATCTTGTTATTTATTGTGAGCTCTTATTTCTTGACATTTACATCGTGTTTTACGAATCGGCAAGACACGCGATTCGATTAATGATGATTTGACTTTGATATTCATTGCGTGATACCATTTCTTGGTATTTTACATGGTGACACTTGAATCGGCAAGACGCACTATTCTCTCCTCGAGTTTATTTCATGTTGTTTATTGTATCCACTATTCTAAGAAATTTATTATGTAATATTCGAGTTGATAAGTTATGTGATTTGTTTCCTGAATCCATATTGTGTTATTCATGGTGCACAATCCTTTTATGGTGGTTACTATATATATATATATATATATATATGTATATATATATATATCTGCAATATGCGCAATTTGTGTTGAATCATTTTAAGAGTACACAGAAGGCCACAGTTTCTAGATGCAATATTGTATGGTCCTAGTATTCATTCTCAAAACAGGATTTATATGACTGGTTTAAAATTTAGTCAGAATGTTTTTTCTGATTCTCATGTAAAGGAAAGTACTTGAATAAGAAAGTTTTCATTTAATTCATCTTGATTCCCTTACAGGTATCCGGCCATCTTGAAACTTAGTCATTTTAAACTTAACTCTTAGATCGTTCATGTTTTCAGAGTGACTAGGTTTAGAATCATAGTCTAGTATTGATTTCAGGAGATATAATTTTCATATTGTGTGTTCTAACCTTTTTCTTACTACAGGTCTCCTTCCTATCTGTTCCCTTCCTAATCCCCTCTTGAACTCTCTCAGTCTCTGTGATTTATCTATCAGAGTCTTGGAGCTGTTCAGTGGTGGACGTGTTGGGAACGTGCACAGACCCTGAGGATCTGGTGACTCTGACAGTTCTATAATCCTTCCGGTTCGCCCATGTGCCTCATTGTTACGGTCTTCTGCCCTTGTCCTGGCATTCCTCACAGGGGTCAGCAGCCAATATAGGTTGGGGTAATCAGAGTCACCTGCAAATATTGAGGGACAACATTTAGTCACACACTATCCCATATGGCCCACACCATACCCATACACCAACATATACTGGGTGGGAACCAGGGCTCATCTATTAGCCACACCCTGTGCCTCTGTAGTTGGCCCATCACATTTGGAATGCTGCTATTCCTCAGGACAAAGGCATCATGCACTGACCCATGATACTTAGCATTGACGTGGGAGATGTACTGGTCCGCCAAGCACACCTGTACATTCATAAAGTGGAAACTCGTACGATTTCTGAACACCTGTTCATTTTGACGGGGTGGGGGGACAAATGCAATATCTGTACCATCAATCACCCCTATTAAGTTGGGAATATGTTCCATTGCATAGAACTCGGCCTTCACTGTGGCCAGATCTTCCACCTGGGGAAATACAATGTAGCTGCACATGTGTTTAATCAGGGAAGACAACACTCTTGTCAGCATTATTGAGAACATTGGCTGTGACATTCTTTCTGCCAAGCCCACTGTCACTTGGAAAGAACCAGTTGCCAGGAAAAGGGGCACAGATAGAACTTGCACAAGAGGGGGTATCCCAGTAGGGTGACGGATAGCAGATATCAGGTCAGGCTCCAATTGGGCACATAGCTCGTGATTGTGGCCCTGTCAAGTCTATAGGTGAGTATTATGTGCCTGTCCTCCATTGTTGCCAAGTCCACCAGGGGTCTGCACATGGGGGTATGTCTCCATCTCCTATTCATCCGCAGCGGTAGCAATCTATGGGGCAAAGGAGTGAGGAGCCGGTCACAAACTGATCAATGGGGCTAAAACATAACAACGCGTGCTGTTAACTTGAAATGGGTCAGTGTGAATTGCCCAGTATGTCCAAATTTAAATAGTGACGCAGCAATTATCCAGGGCTTGCCCCCCCCCAAAACGGCATCCCCGTGTCCTGTTCGGAGGGACTAGTGGAAGTGAGGTAATTCTGCCGACGCTGTGCGCCATTGCGGGAGACGGTCGGGAACCGCAGTGCAACTCCTCATTGGTTATAATTGGGCCATATGGGTTACAGTGGCCAATGGTGATCTACCCCAGCAGTGATGGTATGCACCGCCATGGACGTGACCGCCATTTTATATCAGACTCCTCACCTGCTACCTGATCTTCAACAGGAGAGGACCTACACTGCATGTGCTGCTGTGACCTGTGTCTGGAACCTACCATGGCCCATGTGACTGGGTAAAGGGCCCCTGCCTTCACCTCATCGGAGTTGGAGAGACTGATGGATGGGGTCCTACCCCAGTACGGACTGCTGTATGGGCCTCCAGACCAACAGGTGAGTTCACTGTGGGCACGATGCATGTGGCATGCATGCATGGAGTAGTGTTTGTGATAGCCTCGGGTAAGGGGGGTGGGTAGATGTCCTCTGGGCGGTGTACAGGTTGTGTGCTGGGCCATGTGTGTGCAAATGGTGATGTGAAGGGGTATGGTGGGCCATAAGTGTAACAGGCAGGACTGTCTGACTAATACTATTTTCCTGTGTGTATTTCCTCTGCAGGTCAGCACCCATCAAAAGAAGGGTATATGGCGTGCCATCGCCAAGGATGTGTGGACCCTGGGGGTCTTCGGCAGGCAGAGCACCCACTGCCTGAAACGGTGGGAGGACCTGAGATGCTGGGCACAGAAAACCGCAGAGGCCCAGCTGGGGATGGCCTCCCAATGAGGAAGGGGTGCCTGTCGAACCCTGACCCCCCTGATGGCCGCATACTGGCGGTGGCCTATCCAGAGCTGGATGGGAGCTTGAGGGCATCACTGCAGCCACAAGGGAGTGAGTACAGTGCCCATCATTACTACTAATGGCTGGTGGAGTGGTATCCAGGTGGTGGATGTGTGTCAGTGGGTGCCCCTAGGCCAGGCCTGACATTGCAGCATAGGTCCCCTGGTGGCTAGGGTTCTGAAGGGATGGTCGTGCTACCTAGCTCATAGGCATCCACTATAGGTCAGGGCTGCGTGGGTCCCAGTTGTGCTGCATTTGCCGGTGTGTGCCCCTCCCCATTCCTTGGTAGCAAGCAATATCAGTGGTTGTGGAATGCATAGTGCGTAGGCCTGTTTCCTGTGTGTGACGGTGCTTTGTACACCAACGGTGGTGTTGGTGCAGCCATTGACCAAGTGTATCCTTTGTCTCCCCCCCTTCTTCTTGTGTCACCCTGTCCTTATGTGCATTAGCATCATCTGGCAGAGGAGCAGAAGCACGGGCGACAGAGGGAGCTGCACACCACAGGACCCAGGAGGCAGAGTCCACTGATAGTGATGGCACCAGTGTGACGGAGGGCGAGGGGAGCACCAGTGCGGAGACTGGAGGGGACAGTTCTGACACAGATACCTCCTCCGATGGGAGCTCCCTGGTGGTGACGGACACCTCTGTGACCACCCCCATCTACAGGCACAGCCGCAACCCTGTACCAGCACCGCCCTCCCAGCAGCCCCTTAGCAAGTTGACTCTGCCCGCTCACGCAGGAGGGTGGGCATCTCCTTTGCACCAGGCACCTCAGGCTCTGCCCCAGTGAGCCCTGCTGCCCTGAATGAGGAGTCTACCGACCTCCTGAAATCAATCTCTGTAGGGCAGTCAACCATTGTGAATGGCACCCAGGGGCTGGCAGGCCAGATGCAACAGACTAATGCATTCCTGGAGGGCATTCACACTGGCATGGCGGCCCAACAAAGATCGATCCAGCCTCTGGCTTCCTCTCTGATGGCAGCCATTGTCCCTGTTTCTACCCTCCAACTTCCTCTTCCCAATCCCATTCTCCTCAACCCCATCCTATCACAAGCACACAAGCAGACGAGCATGCACACAAGACAACAAACAAGAGTAGCACAGGCAAACACAAGCACTACACTTCATCCCACAGGCACTCACATAAACACCATCCAAATGCAGACACACCAACATCCACAATTTCCTCTGTCTCCCCTCCGCCTCTACCTCCCTCCCAGTTCTGTCTACACTCACACCTGCATGCACTACACCATCATCCACTACCAGCATCACCATCACACCTAGCAGAACACACACCTCATTGGCAGACATCTCCACAACAGCCATGCACATGTCCCCTGTGTCCTCTCCCAATGTGGTCTGTCCCCGCCATCCTAAGGTACACAAACACAAGCCCTCAGACACCTCACAACAGCTTCCAGCTCATGCACCTGCAAGCAAAATCAGCAGACAGACACCTCCAACAACCACTCCCTCTTCCTCCATTCCCAAACCTTCTCCCTCTTTCCGTCCCAATGTCCGTAAAAAACTTTTCCTATCCACCATTGACCTCTTCTCTATCCCTCCCCCCGTCCTGCACGTCTGACCAGGGTGGGAAGAACCCAGCCAAGCACCTCAGCCACCCAGCCCACGGGCCCAGTCGTCACCAAACCCACTCATGGTGGAAAAGGATCGAGGGCACATGTCCCGAGGGTGAAGGAGCCTGCCCAAGCTGCTGCCAAGACGGGAAAGAAGCCTGCCGAAGCTGCTGCCAAGAAGGGAAAGGAGCCTGCCCCATCTGCTGGTAAGAAGTTAAAGGAGCCTGCCTCAGCTGCTGCCAGGAAGACTAAGGAGCCTGCCCTAGCTGCGGGGAAGATCAAGGAGCCAGCACCAGCAGGCAGGAAGGGCAGGGGACCTGGAACAGGAGCTGTTACGGAGCCCACACCATCAACCATGGTTGTGCAGCCGTCCGCGGCTGTAGGGGAGGTGCAGGAGCCCCCCCCCCAGCAGCAGCTTCACCACCACCATTGAATAGCCGTCTGATGCTGCAGTGGATGGGCAGGAGCCCCCCCCCCAGCAGCAGCAGCAGTACCACCACCATTGAGCAGCCATCCGAGGCTGCAGGGGATGGGCAGGAGCATCCCTCCCCAGCAGCACCACCACCATTCAGCAGCCGTCACTGCCGGTGGACGGTATGTAATCCTGCCTCCATGGACTGCTGTGCGGCCTGCCCCCTGCAAATCCAGTGGGTATGACACCCACCTGAGAGACTGTGACCTTGCATTCCGCAGGATCAGGAGCACAGGACATGATGCCCCCTCCAGAACTAGTGGGTAAGACACCCACCCACCCCAGACCCCAAGGATCAAGAGCACAGGGCACGATGCCCCCTCCAGAACCAGTGGGTAAGACACCCACCTACCCCAGCCTCACCAGGATCAAGAGCACAGGGCACGATGCCCCCTCCAGAACCAGTGGGTAAGACACCCTCCTACCCCAGCCTCCCCAGGATCAAGGGCACAGGGCACAATGCCCCCTCCAGAACCAGTGGGTAAGACACCCACTGGAGAGACTGTGGCCTTGCACTCCCCAGGACCAAGCACAGGGCATGTTGCCCCTCCAGAGCATGTGAGGAAGTCACCCACTTGAGAGACTGTGGCCTTGCACCCCCCAGGACCAAGCATAGGGCATGTCGCCCCCTCCAGAGCATGTGGGAAGTCACCCACTTGGGAGACTGTGGCCTTTCACTCCCCAGGGCCAAGCACAGGGCATTTTGCCCCCTCTAGAGCATGTGGGCAAGTCACCCACTTGAGAGACTGTGGCCTTGCACTCGCCAGGACCAAGCACAGGTCATGTAGCCCCCTCCAGAGCCAGTGGTCTTGTTCTATCTGCCGGCTGAGGTGCCCCCATCTCCCGTTTCTCTGAGGTGCCTGCCTATTTGCAAACTGATGCCCCTGCAGTGTTCTCTCCGTGTTGAGGCAGGTCCCATGTGTGGCCTTGGAATTTGGCCTCTGGCCATGTGGACAATGTACAATGTGGACTGGGCTGTGTCCCTTTTTATTTACATATGTATATATCTATTATCTTGCCTCACTTATTTATCTTGAGGTGTTGCTCTCCGCCATAGTCATAATTTGGCGGTAATTACTGCCGGCCTGTTGGCTGTATTACCGCTACTTTTACACCAACCGCCAGGGTTGTTATGAGGGCCTAAGCACCCACGTCAGACATCGCTCATAGTGTCAAACAGTACCTGGACAATTGTGGTCCATTATGGCCTGGTGGTGCATACAAATCAAACTTAGTCACTGTTGATTCCTGTTCTAGATTCCTGTGGGTATGGCCTCAAAGGTCAGCTGATGCTCAAACTTTTATTAAAGATTTGCAGGTCTTTATCAGTACATATGCGGTTGCAGCACACTACTCGGATCGGAAACACGCTTTTGGCTCTAGGGCATTCAGGGACATCATGAGGACGATGGGTGTTGAACTCCATTACTCTTCCCCATACCATCCAGAGGGTAATTCGGTTGTGGAGAGGAGGAATCGAGACTAGAAGCAATCCTTCACAACAAGAGTATTAGGTTCAGGTTGTAGTTTGCTTCATCACTTATATGGGTCCAGAGAGCATTAAATAATCTGCCCAGAAGGTCCTTGAGAGGTCGCACCCCTTATGAGATGTTGTTTGGGATACGTATGTATGTTCCAGATCTTGCTGGGCCTGGAGTGGTGGTGGCAGACACATCGTTTGACATGAATGAATGTGTCGCTATTTTATAGGAGCTACAGCAATTCCATGATGACAGTACATCTGCCTGTACCTCCACCTTGGGATTAAGGGATTTGTCAACAACATCTACTGGCTGGATTCCTAAAGTTGGGGATCTGGTATGTGAAAAGATTGCTGTGAAGAAGGAATTCAGCTTATTCTACAGAGCACCGGTTCCTGGGAACAGATGGTACCAGAACTGTCATCCTTTCACCACTGCCTGGTTCTAAAGAAAACAGATTTATCTCCATTGGCAACCTCAAACTGCACTATGTGGCCGATCCTGTACACTAGTCTATGAGTTTCCCTGGGGATTTCCCACTCCCCTCTCACTACGCAACAGGACATATCTCTACTTGCAGTAAACAACATTTCTGCAAGCACTAATTAGTATAACAATGAAACAATTGCCTCCTCGAGCTTGTGGAGGGTGGAGAAAGAGCTTTTGCTGATTCCAGTCACCACTTCACTGACAAGACAAGTCTGAGATGTGGAATTCTACAACCGCAATTCCACACAGACAGTCAGCATCATCTACTATGAACCTACACAGCAAGTGGATTGATCCACCAGCTCTTCATTGGCTCCTGTATTTGCACAGACTACGTCTGGTTACTTCATCGACATTGATGACTTTTCTTCTGATTCTTCTGATTCTACAACAGAAACTGTATCAAAGACACGTAAGCTGTGCATATGGCTTAAAAATAACTATTTAGTTTATCCATGGTATTATCTCAGGATACTGATGACATTGCTTGCCTTTCTGCTATGGAGTGGTTTTATCATTGTTTTCTTTCTCTTGATAAATGGGCAATAAATTCCTGAATGACCTGCAGTTGAGCCGGTGGATGAGGATTTAACACCTTACTTTTTTTCTCATAAAGTCTGAAGAGAACTTTCCCTTGTGAACATTTCAGCAATTCCGATTCCTGATGGGATTGTTTGGAATAAAGTACCACTTGACAAATGCAGCCCTACTGAGGTTAAATTCCATAGGTGTTTAAAACATTATTGACTGATGTTATCACACCTGGTGTTGACTCCAATAATTGGAATGTTAAAACAGTTGACTCTATACTTACCGAGCTAGACTATTACACACTTTTTTTAAAGTGAAGCTTTGTATACGAACACAGTGAATTATAGGAAAATGTTCTGTTAGAAGCATTGGGGACATTACTTTCTGCACCAAGCCAGTAGACCCAGATCTGTTTTTAATTATACACAGTGGGAACAATGTCCAACTCCACCTGTGGGAAATTCCAAAACATATGCGGAAAAGTTTGAATAGCTTACTGGGCATGACACTAGAAAACCTAAGTCATACTAATTCAAATGACCACTTTCGAGAAAGATGAAAATATTGCTAACTGGTACAAAACTGATTTATTTAGACTCCTTTGTTTCCCGGCTTGCCTGTTGAAGGCTACAGGTATTGGAAGAACAGTATTGATGTGAAAAGTGTATGGGGAAACAAGAGATCGGCAGATACAGGATAGGGAACCTTTGTTTAGAGCGTGGCTTATTTGTTTACAAATAATATTTTTAAATGAAACAGTTCAACAAGAATCATGTTTGGGATTAGCAAAGATAAAAGAAATGAACGCGCCCAGCCTCCCACCACCCGCTAAACTTCACAATTGGCAAACGCTTTCAAATGTTACTGAAGATCAACTAACAGCTTGGGTTCAGAATTGTACCTTTTGTTCCTCACTTTCAAGTCCTGGAGGGTGGTCATTCTGGCCGAAGGACACAAATGGTTGCCAGGCACATTTTGTTAATTTCTCTGGGGGTTTTAAAGCAAGTTAGCCAGACCCTCGCTATGTCTCGGGGGAACACTCTGGTATTGTTACTACATACAGTGTAGGTAAATTGTGCCCACAGTGGTTACATTTCTTCATCTTAGTAGCTGTGAAGCAACATCTTGGTCTCCTTTCTGAGGAAATAGATTTTTAAGATTTCTGGTTAGGACTTAGGAAGCCACGCTCAAAATGCTTCATGTATGCCATATATAATGAGATTTGGAAACTTTCCCGAATGGAAGCTTCTGCATATCTGATGCAGACAGATAGGGAAAATATGGAAAAATAAATGTAGCTGTTGTCTACAATGGCATGAACACTTTGTTCTACAGAATATATATCTTAAATAATATTGTGTCTTCTGTGATCGACATCATACAGAATGACATGTCTTTCGTCCAACATGGGCAGAGTCGACATCGCTCCATCATGCAGTTAGGCTCCTGACAAATGGCTGCGTGCCTTGAACATACATAAATAGTAGTGACTTGTTTGCTGTTTTTAATGTATCCAGATAGCAGCAGATAATGGCTAAGAAAGAAGCTAGTCACACCGTGCTTAACATTGAAAAGTTGCTTTTTACTGTGGTAGAGATTCCCTCAGCAGTAAGGTTGATATATGGGGTTATAAATCTACCAATTTCCACCTTTTGTTTCACAGACTGTTTGAAAGATTTTGCTGTAGGCACATATGAGCGGCTTGGAGAAAGTCACATACACAAAATGTGCGAATTGCCTTTCAATCACACATGCCTGAACGGCGAAACAGAGGTCATTCTTAGCGGAAGTGTTAGTCATTCTATGATTTGTAAGGGGGTGCCCTTGCATGGCCTTTGCAATGAGGAGGTCGCCAACTTGCCATGCCATCTGGAGGGTACTCCTGTCCCCTTGATTTGTCCAGTATTTCAGATACTTTCAAATGGAAGTTATTTGGTTCTGAATTAAGACAGCTGCTGCGGTATGAAGCCTGGAATTCCTTATGTGATTTTGTTTTCTCAAATTGTAAATTGTTTTACTCCCTCTCACGCAAGAGATAAGAGTAGCAGAATTGTGGCCTCGCATCACTACTTTGAATGTAAATTTTGACAAACTGAGCAGACTAAATGCCCTATTGTTAAAAAAACAAGTAACTCTGACATCAGAAAGAGGGACATATGATCTCCAGATAGCGAGATCATCAGCTGATATACAGTCCTATTATATACCAACTTAATTCCAATTGATACTACACAGAAACAGATTAGTTCACTACATTTCTCACAATGCTTCAGCACACATTGAGCAACTAACACCGGATTGGTTCAATGAAGCTTAAATCCCCATCCTCTATCCCGAGCCTTGTCTGCTCTACACAGACCCCGTTTTCACAATCTTCCGGGCTCCACTGACTTCCACGAATAAACAAGTAAGTGCTCTCAGACGCTCCGCTAGACAAAGGTCTCTCCACATTTAGTAACTAATGCACTCGCTACCAGCTCTCCTGCTCAACTGCTTTTAGCGGTTTGAGGCAGCAAGGCAGACTGTGATAAGTTCAACCCCTGTGGCATGGTTCCACCATTGCTCGCTTGGCACACTCTTGAACAATTGTAGCAAGTATATGAACTGCTACATTGTTTTAAGAGAAGCCTTTGAGTATTGTTAGGCTTTAAGACTGCTTGCGCAGCATTGTTCAAAGCCATAATTAATGATTGCAAATATGCCTGTGTGTTTTACCCTCAAATGAGTGCCCCCTCCCCTGAAGTTTTAACATTTCTGTTCTCTGGCTGTTCGAACTTGTATTTATTCAGTGAGCACCCTTTGTTCAAAGTATGCACTGTACCTTAAAGTCTCAATAGATGAGTCATGACCCAATAGATTACATGGATTTTTTCTCGCTTCACGGGAATAAGGGTAGATAACTGATTAAAGAAATGTGAACAATTACAATGTGCTGAACCAGAAGGCAAACGTGAGCCGCCTGAACTCATGTGAGACCCTTTCACATCTTGGTATAAACTACATCATTTGACCTTCAATTCTCTTTCTTTTTTCCAGGAGGTTTGATACAATCATTTCACTTTGTTTTTTTTAGATGTTGTTAACACATATCATTGAGGTTCATTTGGACAGGTATTTTTTCACTGGTAGAGCATCCAAAGTAGGTGGAAGAGAGTGAGGCTCAGCTAAGATATTGTTAAAGCCCTTGGAATTTGCTCAATTCACTACATGTTGTGTTTGAATTGTTCTTTTCCATGTAATGTGCTTCAATTCTGTGTCCTGGGGAGAACCCAAAAGTAATATAGGAGTTTAAAAGTGTTGACAGTGGTTCATCCAGGGAGTGCTGTAAAATATATTTTGGACACACAATGAATATGGCATATTAAAATAAGTGTCATCCCAGTTGAGTACTTACTTGGACAATTGATTGGCACCCTCTGGTTTTGTCCCATTTATAGAGGCAAGTGAATATTGTGTAATAGAGATCAGCCCCTCTTGGATGTTGAATGTCAGAACCAGGACACACCTGTATGGTTGTGTGTTTTATCAGACTTAAGGTTGTATCACTCATTGTTAAAAACTGTATGTTTAAGTATGTTCAATTGGCTTTTTACAAAGAGCAATGTCAATGTAATGTCATGTTCTGTCTGTTTTGTTCCTTCGGTATAACAGCATTCTATGTAAACATGAATGAATAGTTCACAAACTTTGTAGTAAATAAATGTTTTTGAAGTAAGGTCAGCAATGGCAACTTTTTTTCAGGTTGACATTTTCTAAAAGTGGCATTGTCAAACCTACAATTCAAAAACCAACTTTGTATTTTTTTAATTGTGAGTTCAGAGACTCCAAACTCCAATCTCTATCTTCTCCCAATGGTAAATTACACTTAAATGATATTTCAAGGTAATCCGGACAGAGAGCACTTGCATTTTTAGCGCTGGTCAGCAGTGGTAAAGTGCTCAGAGTCCAAAGGCCAGAAAAAATGAAATTCACCACAGGATCAAAACAAGGAAGTAAGAAGCAAATAGACAGGACAAACCAAACCAAGAGGTGAGAGGTCTAACAGACAGTATAGTTTTTTCTGAAGACAAGGAGGAACTAGACACCATGGAGGGAAAGATGGGAATGTACTTTAGGAATGGAGGGAAAAACCATCTCAAAACTCTCCAGGTGGTAGCGTTTATTAAAAAAACAGGGAACTTTCTGTTTATTCACCTCTTTCCATTCCTTCAGGATAATGTTCCTTATGCCCTTCTGCAGTGGCAAATCATCAGGAAAAGTACCACTATACTGAGCATAAAAACCTTAATTAGACGAAGACCTATGACCAAACCTTAGACCTTCCCTTATATGAATCAATAGGTCCTGAAACATCTTTCCCTGAACATAGTTGCCCTTTGAAAAGGTATCCACCTCCTGTTCTACCTCAATCCTGATATGTTTCACCTCCACAGCCTGGTCAATCATCTGCTACAATTGGGATTTTGCAATCTGGAGAATATCTTCCTCCTACATCATCTCAATATTATGGGCTTTTTGCGTTTGTTGGCCACCAACACAATCAGTAGGCTCAATTACAGCAATCGAAAACCACCAACACTGGAAGTAACTGTGTTAACAGCACTACTTTCTATGTATATTAGTTGCCTAGCAACAAAGACTCACCCAAAACGAGACTTGGTGGCATAAACACTAGCTGTACAGCCAAACACTCATTGGAATGCACAGAAGTGATGCGTGGATGTCCCAGAGCCTGTCAAAAACCTCAGAAGCCAGTTGGCCTGCTCGCAGTGTAAAAGAGCAGGTACTTACCCCAGCACATGGACGGGGAGCACACCCCGAGTGCAGCACAGAACGTGAGTACCAGTCCCTAATCACACTAACAAATCAAAATTGTTGTAAGATGGTAATTCCAAAAGGGGCTTTATAAGTCTGAAATGCGCCCGTAACACAGTGTGCTAATGCGAAGCACAATAATACCAATAACATGCACCTATAAGCAGGTACCAAACAACAGTAGTAATAAATCATAAAATTCAATATGTAAATCTAAAAATGTGGCCTCACCTGTTGATGCGACAGGAATGAAAACAGGAGGAGAGAGGGAAGGGCAGAGCTTTTGTTCATTCATACAGGAAGGGCTAAAGGCCAGATGTGCGAAAGTATTTTGCATTTTTTAACTAACCGAATAGCAATTTTAATCTGTTAAGATATTCTAAATTGCCTTTTCAGATGTACAAAGGCCAATAGGGAATTGAACAATGTGATTTCTGTCCAGCAGAAATCGCATTTTGTGATTCCAAAATGGAAATTGCAAATAGGGATAACCTATTTGCGAATCCCTAAACACCTGTACAAAGCATTTCCTAAATGTGAAATGGGCATTTAGTAAATGCTATTACCATTGACTCCAAGTAAATGGTAACCATGTGCAAGTTTAAAAAATGTATTTTTTAAACTGTCATGTAGCGCACAAATGCCCCTAGGGCACCACTTTATTTTTTGGGGGGGCATCAAGGCTGCAGGTCCCTAGGCACCTTTGGGTTTGCATTTCCTAATTTGCAGTTTCTTAATAGGAAACTGCAAATTTGGAAATGCAAAACCATTTGTACCTATGGGCTTTAGGCCAATAGAAACTAATGGTGTAGCATTTCTTAAATAGCAATACCCTAATAGCGGTTCGTAGTCTTTAGGAATCACATTAGGAAATCCCTATTTTTGTACATTCCATTTTGCTTCTTCTATATAGCCATTCCTTAGGAACTGCTATTTAGGAAATGCAAAATAGGACTTTTGTACATCTGGCCCTAAGCATGGTCGATGCCTGTTGAGAATTTGCTGCCATTCCCGGGGTCATAATCATAACCTATACGTACCGATGATGTTTCACAAAATGTTATTTTTAATATTTCACTAATGTAAAGTGGTGCACTCTAAGTCATTAATAAAGTGCATTCACTGTAGTTCATTGTTTAATTGTATTTGCATCTAAAACGATAACAATTTATTTAATGTGTACACTGATGTTTGAAGTCTAATGGTGAAAACGCAATTCTTTACCATATCTATGCTTATGTATTAGAGACGTCAGCATTCATATTAACTGTGTCATGCACTTCTGATTGAGAAAATTTAATTTGTATTTTTATCAATGTAGAATGTAATATGTGCACAGTATAACATGAAAGTAAAAATGCATTAACTTAACGTTAGCTTTTTAACTTAACGCTAGCTTGACTAGGCCTGATTTCTGTTAACCTGAGAAACTGTATCCTATTTTCTGCTAACATGTCAATTTCTTTGCAGGTGCAATCTCTTGAAATGTTAGTTTGGAAATAGATGTGCTATTATTTTACTAATAGAGAGTCTGAGCGTAAGGCCTTGAAAACAGAACATTGGGAGCTCTGGAGTGAAACGAAAGTCCCTCATTCATACATGCTGCAAAAATGTCCAGAGAACCAAGGGCAGCAGTGTTCTCATGAATGCTGTGGGAAGCTGCAGGTGGCATTACAAGTTGCACTGTGGGACAGGAGACCACAATGTCATAGTTGTTTAAATTAGCTAGAGATGCTTTTAGATTACTGTTGGACCTGGCTTTTTGACAGGGACATCCCCAAACTTTTTGCCTCCTTCCTCCTATTTTTTCTGACCTGTTGTTGTTGGCTTTTGACCTCTGAGCACTTTACCACTGCTAACCAGTGCTAAAGTGCATATGCTCTCTGTGTAAATTGTACTATTGATTGGTTTATCCATGATTGACTATTTAATCTACCTGTAAGTCCCTATTAGAGTGCACTACATGTGCCTAGGGCCTGTAGATTAAATGCTACTAGTGGGCCTGCAGCACTGGTTGTGCCACCCACCTCAGTAGCCCCTTAACCTTGTCTCAGGCCTGCCATTGAAAGGCCTGTGTGTGCAGTTTCACTGCCACTTCGACTTGGCATTTAAAAGTACTTGCCAAGCCTAGAACTCCCCTTTTTCTACATATAAGTCATCCCTAATGTGTGCCCTAGGTATCCCCTAGAGCAGGGTGCTGTGTAGGTAAAAGGCAGGACATGTACCTGTGTAGTTATGTGTCCTGGTAGTGTAAAACTCCTAAATTCGTTTTTACACTACTGTGAGGCCTGCTTCCTTCATAGGCTAACATTGGGGCTGCCCTCATACACTGTTGAAGCGGCAGCTGCTGATCTGAAAGGAGCAGGAAGGTCATATTTAGTATGGCCAGAATGGTAATACAAAATCCTGCTGACTGGTGAAGTCGGATTTAATATTACTATTCTAGAAATGCCACTTTTAGAAAGTGAGCATTTCTTTGCACTAAAATCTTGTTGTGCCCTTCAATCCACGTCTGGCTAGGTTTAGTTGACAGCTCCTTGTGCATTCACTCAGACACACCCCAAACACAGGGTACTCAGCCTCACTTGCATACATCTGCATTTTGAATGGGTCTTCCTGGGCTGGGAGGGTGGAGGGCCTGCCCTCACACAAAGGACTGCCACACCCCCTACTGGGACTCTGGGAGACAGGATTGAGCTGAAAGGGAACTGGGTGCATTTCTTAGAGACTCTTTGAAGTCACCCCCACTTCAAAGGCACAACTTAGTATAAAACAGGGCCTCTGCCCTACCTCATCAGACACTTGCTGGAGAAGAAACCTGAACCAGAAACTACATCCTGCCAAGAAGAACTGCCTGGCTGCTCAAAGGACTCACCTGTCTGCTTTCTCCAAAGGACTGCTGTCTTGCTGTTGCCCTGCTGCCTTGCTGAACTCTTGTCTGGCTGTGAAAGTGCTCTCCAAGGGCTTGGATAGAGCTTGCCTCCTGTTCCTTGAAGTCTCAGGACCAAAAAGACTTCTTCCTTTCACGTGGACGCTCCGTGCGCCGAAAATTTCGACGCACAGCTTGTTTCGCGGCGAGAAAAACGCCGCACACCGACGCTGATCAACACGACGCCCTCGGGACGATCGAGACTTCGACGCACAACCTCGCAAGGACAAAGCCGCCCGACTTCCAAGGAGAAATCGACGCGACGCCTACCGTGAGTGCGAAACTTTGACGCACGGCCTCGCAAGGACAACGCCGCCCGACTTCCAAGGAGAAATCGATGCGACGCCTGCCGTGAGACCAAAATTTCGACGCACGGCCTCGCAAGGTCAACGCCGCCCGACTTCCAAGGAGAAATCGACGCGACGCCTACCGTGAGATCGAAACTTCGACGCGCAGCCCCGCAGAACGACGCGCAGCCGGAAAATAGGCAGGAGAATCCACGCACAGACCCGGGACATCTGGTAATCCTCGCGATCCACAAAAAGAGACTGTCTGCGCGCCGGAAAACGACGCCCGACTTCCCCGCGTGGAAAAGAACGACGCAAGTCTGTGTGTGCTCAGCGGAAAACGACGCACACACCCCTTTTTCCACGCATCTCTTCTCCTGTGGCCCTCTGAGGAGATTTCCCACCAGGAACCAGGTACTCTGTGCTTGAAAGACACTTTATTGCTTTTTAAAGACTTAAAGACTCTTAATATCACTTTTCAGTGATATCGTTACAAATTCGTATTGCAACTTTGATCGTTTTGACCTACAAGTATCCAGATAAATATTCTATATTTTTCTAAACACTGTGTGGTGTATTTTTGTGGTGTTATACTATGGTGTTGTATGATTGATTGCACAAATGCTTTACACATTGCCTTCTAAGTTAAGCCTGACTGCTCGTGCCAAGCTACCGGAGGGTGAGCACAGGCTGATTTTGGATTGTGTGTGACTTACCCTGACTAGAGTGAGGGTTCTTGCTTGGACAGAGGGCAACCTATCTGCCAACCAAAAACCCCATTTCTAACATTGGTGATCAGCGGTGAGGATAGGACTTGTGTTTGTGCAGTGACATACAGTAGCTAAGTATTTCACTACCTACCCACAGTTGAAGGTCAACTTGATTTTTTATCTCTTTTTTGACTTTTGGTCTCTGATGTCCTCCTGGATATACTATTGATATTTTGGACTTTGGATTTTGTTTTTTGCTGGTAAGATCCTATCAGAATGGGATCGCTTACCTACTTATTCTTTTTGCCTACTGACCACCTCACTAAGGCTGACCTAAGGAAGCTTTGCAGAGAATGTGGCCTTCCTGTAGCAAAGAGATCTACTAAAGCAGAGATGCTACATGCCTACATAGTCTGGGAGGAAGACAGATGGGCAGAAAGAGAGGCAGCAAGAAACCAAATGACTAAGTACCCCTCAGAGGCGGAGGAGGACGACTCAGATGAGGAAAGAGACCCAGTGAAAAAAGAATGGCTCATGGCTCAAGCACGGTGGATGGAAGAGCTAGATGAGTTTATTGAAAGGGCTGAGGCAGCAAGTCTCTTAGCCCTGGAAGAAGAAAAGATTGCAGCTCAAGAGCTGAGCTGTAAAGAGCTGAAACTGGAGGCCGGAAGGGCTGAGTCCAGTTCAGATGGTGGCAGCAAAAATCTTGCATCTAGTACTGCTGAAGAAGGGCACAAGCCCAGAGATGTGGTACCCAACTTGAAGAAGAGAGTTGACACACCCCAGGCGGTTCAAGGGTATGAGGTAGTTCCCGTTATGCACAGGGTCCCTGAGAAGGATTGGGGAACTGGCACAGGGAGTCATATTCCTACTGGGGGGAGGGACACTTTACTGACTCTAGCAGAGAGTGACAGAGAAAAGGGTTCCCCCCTGGTGGACGTCCTGGATATAGAGTGTAGAGACATCCCAGAAGAGTTTGGGTTGAGTGTCAGGGACAGACAGAAACTGTCTCACCAGTCTCAAGAGGGTGATGTAGAGTGCTTTTCCAAGGCTGAGTTACTAGGTGGTTGGGTGAAGGGTACTGTGGTTAATACATGTGAAGGGCAGAGTGATGTAATTGCTGGAGAGCATATGTCTGGTCCTTATTTTCCAGAGCTACGCCAACACCAGGTGGAGTGTGAGTTCTCTGACCCCAGGGAACTTACAGTGGAGGCAGACTTTTGGGTGAGTACCAGAGAGTCTGAAGAGGCATTTGGGGGTGCTCCTGAAGGGAGTGGTCTAGGTGGTTCCCGACCAAGTGAGGTGGGAGAGGATTGTAGTGTCCCAGGTAGGTCTCAGAGCCTAACCTGTACCGTAGGGCCACCTTTTGAGGGAAGCCCCGCAGTGTCAGAAGAACTTGGGGGGATGACTGTAGACAGCATCCCAACAGTTCTGGTGTCGGGCAGTACCACTCCTAGTGAGGGGGTGCAGAAGTCCAGACATAGGGTTGAGAGGGGGTGGCAGACCCCAGTGGAGGATCTTGAAAGTCAGGGGTCAGCTCTGAGAGCAGAGCCCCCCAGGAATGACCCAGGTGAGACCGTTTCTGGTTTGGGGGAAACCCAGACTCTGCCGGATGGGCAGAGGTCGGGAGACCTGCGCCAACCAGACTCTTGTGTGGCCCTTGGGGACGGCGTGTCCCTTGTGGGGGGTGAGAGTGCCCCCCAGGAAGTCCTGGCATGCCAGGCAAAGATTCAACCTCAGGGTGGTGACTCTGGGTTGGATAACCGGGTTCAGAGGTTAAACTTTGACCTGGTGGGGGGTATATGTGCCCCCCAGAAAGTCCTGGAATGCCAGGCAATGGCTCAACCTCAGGGTGGTGACTCTGGGTTGGCTTACCAGGTGAAGAGGTCAAACTCTGACCTGGTGGGGGGTAGGTGTGCCCCCCAGAAAGTCCTGGCGTGCCAGGCAGTTGTCCAACCTCAGGGTGTCAACTCTGGGTTGGATGGCCAGGTTCAGAGGATAAACTCTGACCTGGTGGGAGGTAGGTGTGCCTCCCAGGAAGTCCTGGGGTGCCAGGCAATTGCCCAACCTCAGGGTGGTGACTCTGGGTTGGCTAACCCGGTTCAGAGGTCAAACTCTGACCTGGTGGGGGGTAGGTGTGCCCCCCAGAAAGTCCTGGTATACCAGGCAATGGTTCAACCTCAGGGTGGTGACCCTGGGTTGGAGAACCAGGCTCAGAGGTTAAACTCTGACCTGGTGGGAGGTAGGTGTGCCTCCCTGAAAGTCCTGGCCTGCCAGGCAATGGTTCAACCTCAGGGTGGTGACTCTGGGTTGGATATCCAGGTTCAGAGGTTAACCTCTGACCTGGTGGGGGGTAGGTGTGCCCCCCAGAAAGCCCTGGTGTACCAGGCAGTTGTCCAACCTCAGGATGGTGACCCTAGGTTGGAGGACCAGGTTCAGAGGTTAAACTCTGACCTGGTGGAGGGTCAGTGTGCCCTCCAGGAAGTCCTGGCGTGCCAGGCGATTGTTCTACTTCAGGGTGGTAACTCTGAGTTGAATGGCCCAGTTCAGAGGTTAAACTCTGACCTGGTGGAGGGTCAGTGTGCCCTCCCGAAAGTCCTGGCGTGCCAGGCAATTGTTCAACCTCAGAGTGCTGACTCTGGGTTGGATACCCAGGTTCAGAGGTTAAACTCTGACCTGGTGGGAGGTAGGTGTGCCTCCCAAGAAGCCCTGCTGTGCCAGGCAATTGTCCAACCTCAGGGTGTTGACTCTGGGTTGGATGACCAGGTTCAGAGGTTAAACTCTGACCTGGTGGGGGGTAGGTGTGCCCCCCAGAAAGTCCTGGCGTGCCAGGCAATTGCCCAACCTCAGGGTGATGACCCTGGGTTGGGGAACCAGGCTCAGAGGTTAAACTCTGACCTGGTGGGAGGTAGGTGTGCCTCCCAGAAAGTCCTGGTGCGCCAGGCAATTGTTCAACTTCAGGGTGGTGACTCTGAGTTGAATGGTCAGGTGCAGAGGTTAAAATCTGACCTGGTGGAGGGTCAGTGTGCCCTCCAGGAAGTCCTGGTGTGCCAGGCAATTGTTCAACTTCAGGGTGGTGACTCTGAGTTGAATGGTCAGGTGCAGAGGTTAAACTCTGACCTGGTGGAGGGTCAGTGTGCCCTCCAGGAAGTCCTGGCGTGCCAGGCAATTGTTCAACTTCAGGGTGGTGACTCTGAGTTGAATGGGCAGGTGCAGAGGTTAAACTCTGACCTGGTGGGGGGTAGGTATGCCTCCCAGGAAGTCCTGGTTTGCCAGGCGGTGATCCAGTCTGAGGGTACAGACCCTGGGCTGGAAGACCAGGTTCAGGGTGTCCCCCCGGACCTGGAGGGAGGGGCTACTGATAACAGTGCCCCTACCATGTTGTCTTCTGAGGAGGCCACTCCTAGTTGGAGGGTGCTGGACCCCAGAAGGGAGGGCAGGGGGAGGGAAGCCTCACCCCGGGCCCTAGTCCAACCTGAAGGTACAGACCCCAGGTTGGAGGGCCAGTGGCAGGTTAACAGCCCTGCACTGGTGGAGGAATGGTACAGGGCGACTTCTGTAAGCCCCCTGGCCATGTTGGACTCTGGGGGTACCGCTCCAGGAGGGAGGGTACAAAGCCCCAGAGGGGAGGACCAGGTTCAGGCTGTCATCCCTGACCTGGTGGAAGGGAGAGTGGTTCAAGGGTGCCCAGCACCTGGGGCTACCTCCCCCCACTCTCCACAGCCACAGTGGTTGGAGAGCTTTGAGAGGCCTGGGGCCTGGCTCTCATCCCTGGCAGCTGTCAGTAATCACTGTGGCTTGCTGTCCGGGTGGACAGAGTTATCCCTGGGGAGGGGACAAGTGTCACACCCCAGGGGTAGAGTGGGCAACACCACTATGTTGGTCATGGGGGTACTATCCTGCTCCTGGGATACATCTGTGAGCAAAGTAAGGTTAGGTGCTGCACAGATGGGATCCGCAGGAAAGGAGAAAGGTTCCCCATGGATGGGCTTAGTGGGCCCTGAGAGTATGGACAGAGGGATCCAATGGGAGTCAGGAAGGCGAAGAACTGGAGCATGCCCCTGCTGTTGTGGGCCTGGGTCCTTGTTCTGTCGCCTCAAACAGGGAAGTACATCAGGATAGTGATTGTTCTCCCCTGGCTTTAGGCTGATGGTGGGTCATGTTGGACCTGGCTTTTTGACAGGGACATCCCCAAACTTTTTGCCTCCTTCCTCCTATTTTTTCTGACCTGTTGTTGTTGGCTTTTGACCTCTGAGCACTTTACCACTGCTAACCAGTGCTAAAGTGCATATGCTCTCTGTGTAAATTGTACTATTGATTGGTTTATCCATGATTGACTATTTAATCTACCTGTAAGTCCCTATTAGAGTGCACTACATGTGCCTAGGGCCTGTAGATTAAATGCTACTAGTGGGCCTGCAGCACTGGTTGTGCCACCCACCTCAGTAGCCCCTTAACCTTGTCTCAGGCCTGCCATTGCAAGGCCTGTGTGTGCAGTTTCACTGCCACTTCGACTTGGCATTTAAAAGTACTTGCCAAGCCTAGAACTCCCCTTTTTCTACATATAAGTCATCCCTAATGTGTGCCCTAGGTATCCCCTAGAGCAGGGTGCTGTGTAGGTAAAAGGCAGGACATGTACCTGTGTAGTTATGTGTCCTGGTAGTGTAAAACTCCTAAATTCGTTTTTACACTACTGTGAGGCCTGCTCCCTTCATAGGCTAACATTGGGGCTGCCCTCATACACTGTTGAAGCGGCAGCTGCTGATCTGAAAGGAGCAGGAAGGTCATATTTAGTATGGCCAGAATGGTAATACAAAATCCTGCTGACTGGTGAAGTCGGATTTAATATTACTATTCTAGAAATGCCACTTTTAGAAAGTGAGCATTTCTTTGCACTAAAATCTTGTTGTGCCCTTCAATCCACGTCTGGCTAGGTTTAGTTGACAGCTCCTTGTGCATTCACTCAGACACACCCCAAACACAGGGTACTCAGCCTCACTTGCATACATCTGCATTTTGAATGGGTCTTCCTGGGCTGGGAGGGTGGAGGGCCTGCCCTCACACAAAGGACTGCCACACCCCCTACTGGGACTCTGGGAGACAGGATTGAGCTGAAAGGGAACTGGGTGCATTTCTTAGAGACTCTTTGAAGTCACCCCCACTTCAAAGGCACAACTTAGTATAAAACAGGGCCTCTGCCCTACCTCATCAGACACTTGCTGGAGAAGAAACCTGAACCAGAAACTACATCCTGCCAAGAAGAACTGCCTGGCTGCTCAAAGGACTCACCTGTCTGCTTTCTCCAAAGGACTGCTGTCTTGCTGTTGCCCTGCTGCCTTGCTGAACTCTTGTCTGGCTGTGAAAGTGCTCTCCAAGGGCTTGGATAGAGCTTGCCTCCTGTTCCTTGAAGTCTCAGGACCAAAAAGACTTCTTCCTTTCACGTGGACGCTCCGTGCGCCGAAAATTTCGACGCACAGCTTGTTTCGCGGCGAGAAAAACGCCGCACACCGACGCTGATCAACACGACGCCCTCGGGACGATCGAGACTTCGACGCACAACCTCGCAAGGACAAAGCCGCCCGACTTCCAACGAGAAATCGACGCGACGCCTACCGTGAGTGCGAAACTTTGACGCACGGCCTCGCAAGGACAACGCCGCCCGACTTCCAAGGAGAAATCGACGCGACGCCTGCCGTGAGACCAAAATTTCGACGCACGGCCTCGCAAGGTCAACGCCGCCCGACTTCCAAGGAGAAATCGACGCGACGCCTACCGTGAGATCGAAACTTCGACGCGCAGCCCCGCAGAACGACGCGCAGCCGGAAAATAGGCAGGAGAATCCACGCACAGACCCGGGACATCTGGTAATCCTCGCGATCCACAAAAAGAGACTGTCTGCGCGCCGGAAAACGACGCCCGACTTCCCCGCGTGGAAAAGAACGACGCAAGTCTGTGTGTGCTGAGCGGAAAACGACGCACACACCCCTTTCTCCACGCATCTCTTCTCCTGTGGCCCTCTGAGGAGATTTCCCACCAGGAACCAGGTACTCGGTGCTTGAAAGACACTTTATTGCTTTTTAAAGACTTAAAGACTCTTAATATCACTTTTCAGTGATATCGTTACAAATTCGTATTGCAACTTTGATCGTTTTGACCTACAAGTATCCAGATAAATATTCTATATTTTTCTAAACACTGTGTGGTGTATTTTTGTGGTGTTATACTATGGTGTTGTATGATTGATTGCACAAATGCTTTACACATTGCCTTCTAAGTTAAGCCTGACTGCTCGTGCCAAGCTACCGGAGGGTGAGCACAGGCTGATTTTGGATTGTGTGTGACTTACCCTGACTAGAGTGAGGGTTCTTGCTTGGACAGAGGGCAACCTATCTGCCAACCAAAAACCCCATTTCTGTCCACTGCTTATTTTCGGAGCACGAAATATTGTTGCTCATATTTTGTATTGCAGGTACTGCATCCTGGTGTGTCTTATGATAATGCGTCTAAATTTCTTCCGAAAATTTGGCTACCCAATTGATATGCTGTTTCTTTACAGTATGTTTTTGAGATTTGTTTAAATTGAGTGTTACTTTATAATAATCCCTTTTTACTTTATTGACGTTTTGGGTCCTTATTGTGGGGCCAAATTGGTTACACTGTAAATTTAATGTTGATCGTCTGTTCCTTAATTCTGGGGCCTAGTTGAACTCTGGCACAGATCCAAAGATTTACTGGCCTGAAATTAGAGCATACAAAATGCTCTGTCATGGGAGGAAATCGCCTCATGAGGCTATAACTGGGACCAGGATAACAGTATGTGCTGGTAATGAGAGCAGCGAATTCAAGCATTAGCAGGCAGTAGATATAACATGAGTCTCAAAACACATTGCACATTTCTACATCGAGACAATAATATAGTGAAATATGTAAAACTATTAGCATTTCTATCTCTTGTGTTTTGCATATTTCATGTCTGTCCACAGCTCTCATGACATTTCCTCTACTTCACCCGTTGGGTGCCCTGAACGAGGTAGTTACGTCCGCTGCTGTGGCACTCAGGCACCAGGGATGTAAACACCTCGTCCAAGTATAGGGCAAGGTGTAGCACTACCGCCGAGGGCCTCGCACCCCCCTCCCATGGGCAGGGATGGATGGGAATCGCTTCCCCTTCCATCCTAGACCCCCGCCCTCCCTAGTTACGTCTGATGACGTCAGTGCACAATCGCACACTAACCTCATCAGAGGTCACCTCCTGTTGTGCTGGAAGCATGCTTCCAGCGTAATCTGAGGAGAAACAGATTTGTTTCTCCTCTATACAGGGGCAGGGGATGTCAGTGAAAACGTGTTTTTTGATAAATTGTGAGGTTTGCTAAGGATTCTGGGTAACAGAACCCAGTGAGAGCCCCACATGTCACCCCATCCTAGATTCCCCTAGGTGTCTAGTTTTAAAAAATGCATAGGTTTGGTAGGTTTCCCTAGGAAGTGTCTCTGAGGTTTTCAGTGGACCTGGCATGGGCCGCAGGCCAGAGACGTTGATAGAGGTCGAGGTTCTTCACAACATGTAACGGGAAAAGGGCCCTACGCCTATTAATTTTGAGACTGTTGCTTACTGGCTACAATTTTATACACTTGAGGAAGAGGCCAAGGTTTTGTTTAGTGGTTTTTTGGAAGGTTTTAGGTTGCGCTATCAGGGCCCGAGATTGAGAAGATGGGCCAATAACTTTAGGTCAGCGAGGGAACATCCTGAGGTGGTGAGGACGAAATTGAAGAAGGAGGTGGATTTGGGCAGGATTGTGGGCCCCTTTTTAGCTTGGCCTTTGGCAAATTTGACTATTTCTCCTTTGGGGGTGGTTCCCGAGAAGCAGGCAGGCGAGTTTAGATTAATACATCATTTGTCTTGGCCCGCGGGGGCCTCAGTTAATGATTTTATTGCAGGAGAAGATTCGATGGTGCATTATGCTTCCATAGATGAGGCTATTGCATTGGTGCAGAGGTGTGGTAGGGGTGCGGAGATGGCTAAATCTGATGTGGAGTCAGCGTTCAGGCTATTGCCGGTTCACCCTGATGATTTTTCATTGTTAGGCATGCAATTTGAGGATGCCATTTACGTTGACAGGATGCTGCCCATGGGGTGCTCGGTGTCATGTAGTTTGTTTGAGATGTTCAGCTCATTTTTGGAATGGGTTTTTGTGTTCCTTGGAGGTGCTGGCTTAGTGACCCACTATTTGGATGATTTTTTATTTGTGGGAGCCGCCGGATCTGGTGATTGCGGCAGAGCCCTTCGAGATTTTGAAAGTTTGATGTTAATTTTGGGTGTACCCTTGGCAAGAGAGAAAACTGAAGGGCCTGCGACTTGTCTCAGTTTTTTGGGTATCGATTTGGATTCTGAAAAAATGGAAGTGAGGCTGCCTCGGAATTGTAGGAAAGTACCATCTTGCCTGGCATGTTACCCCCATTTTTCACTGTATATATGTTGTTTTAGTTGTATGTGTCACTGGGACCCTGGTAACCCAGGGCCCTAGTGCTCATAAGTGTGCCTGAATGTGTTACCTGTGTAGTGACTAACTGTCTCACTGAGGCTCTGCTAATCAGAACCTCAGTGGTTATGCTCTCTCATTTCTTTCCAAATTGTCACTAACAGGCTAGTGACCATTTTTACCAATTTACATTGGCTTACTGGAACACCCTTATAATGCCCTAGTATATGGTACTGAGGTACCCAGGGTATTGGGGTTCCAGGAGATCCCTATGGGCTGCAGCATTTCTTTTGCCACCCATAGGGAGCTCTGACAATTCTTACACAGGCCTGCCACTGCAGCCTGAGTGAAATAACGTCCACGTTATTTCACAGCCATTTTACACTGCACTTAAGTAACTTATAAGTCACCTATATGTCTAACCTTTACCTGGTAAAGGTTAGGTGCAAAGTTACTTAGTGTGAGGGCACCCTGGCACTAGCCAAGGTGCCCCCACATTGTTCAGAGCCAATTCCCTGAACTTTGTGAGTGCGGGGACACCATTACACGCGTGCACTACATATAGGTCACTACCTATATGTAGCCTCACAATGGTAACTCCGAATATGGCCATGTAACATGTCTATGATCATGGAATTGCCCCCTTTATGCCATCCTGGCATAGTTGGCACAATCCCATGATCCCAGTGATCTGTAGCACAGACCCTGGTACTGCCAAACTGCCCTTCCTGGGGTTTCACTGCAGCTGCTGCTGCTGCCAACCCCTCAGACAGGCATCTGCCCTCCTGGGGCCCAGCCAGGCCTGGCCCAGGATGGCAGAACAAAGAACTTCCTCTGAGAGAGGGTGTGACACCCTCTCCCTTTGGAAAATGGTGTGAAGGCAGGGGAGGAGTAGCCTCCCCCAGCCTCTGGAAATGCTTTGTTGGGCACAGATGTGCCCAATTCTGCATAAGCCAGTCTACACCGGTTCAGGGGACCCCTTAGCCCTGCTCTGGCGCGAAACTGGACAAAGGAAAGGGGAGTGACCACTCCCCTGACCTGCACCTCCCCTGGGAGGTGTCCAGAGCTCCTCCAGTGTGCTCCAGACCTCTGCCATCTTGGAAACAGAGGTGCTGCTGGCACACTGGACTGCTCTGAGTGGCCAGTGCCACCAGGTGACGTCAGAGACTCCTTGTGATAGGCTCCTTCAGGTGTTGCTAGCCTATCCTCTCTCCTAGGTAGCCAAACCCTCTTTTCTGGCTATTTAGGGTCTCTGTCTCTGGGGAAACTTTAGATAACGAATGCAAGAGCTCAGCCGAGTTCCTCTGCATCTCTCTCTTCACCTTCTGCCAAGGAATCGACTGCTGACCGCGCTGGAAGCCTGCAACACTGCAACATAGTAGCAAAGACGACTACTGCAACTCTGTAACGCTGATCCTGCTGCCTTCTCGACTGTTTTCCTGGTGGTGCATGCTGTGGGGGTAGTCTGCCTCCTCTCTGCACTAGAAGCTCCGAAGAAATCTCCCGTGGGTCGACGGAATCTTCCCCCTGCAATCGCAGGCACAAAAAAGCTGCATTACCGGTCCCTTGGGTCTCTCAGCACGACGAGCGAGGTCCCTCGAATCCAGCAACTCTGTCCAAGTGGCCCCCACAGTCCAGTGACTCTTCAGTCCAAGTTTGGTGGAGGTAAGTCCTTGCCTCACCTCGCTAGACTGCATTGCTGGGAACCGTGACTTTTGCAGCTACTCCGGCCTCCGTGCACTTCCGGCGGAAATCCTTTGTGCACAGTCCAGCCTGGGTCCACGGCACTCTAACCTGCATTGCACGACCTCCTAAGTTGTTCTTCGGCGACGTGGGACTTCTTTGTGCGACTTCGGGTGAGCACCGTTTCACGCATCCTCGTAGTGCCTGTTTCTGGCACTTCTCCGGGTGCTACCTGCTGCTAAGAGGGCTCCTTGTCTTGCTCTACGTCCCCTCTCTCTCCTGATCCAATTTGCGACCTCCTGGTCCCTCCAGGGCCACAGCAGCGTCCAAAAACGCTAACTGCACGATTTGCAGCTAGCAAGGCTTGTTGGCGTTCTTTCGGCGGGAAAACACTTCTGCACGACTCTCCACGGCGAGAGGGATCCGTCCACCAAAGGGGAAGTCTCTAGCCTTTTTCGTTCCTGCAGAAACTGCAGCTTCTTCTGTCCAGTAGAAGCTTCTTTGCACCCGCAGCTGGCATTTCCTGGGCATCTGCCCATCTCCGACTTGCTTGTGACTTTTGGACTTGGTCCCCTTGTTCCACAGGTACCCTAGATTGGAAATCCACAGTTGTTGCATTGTTGGTTTGTGTCTTTCCTGCATTATTCCTCTAACACGACTTCTTTATCCTTAGGGGAACTTTAGTGCACTTTGCACTCACTTTTCAGGGTCTTGGGGAGGGTTATTTTTCTAACTCTCACTATTTTCTAATAGTCCCAGCGACCCTCTACAAGGTCACATAGGTTTGGGGTCCATTCGTGGTTCGCATTCCACTTTTGGAGTATATGGTTTGTGTTGCCCCTATCCCTATGTTTCCCCATTGCATCCTATTGTAACTATACATTGTTTGCACTGTTTTCTAAGACTATACTGCATATTTTTGCTATTGTGTATATATATCTTGTGTATATTTCCTATCCTCTCACTGAGGGTACACTCTGAGATACTTTGGCATATTGTCATAAAAATAAAGTACCTTTAGTTTTAGTATAACTGTGTATTGTGTTTTCTTATGATATTGTGCATATGACACTAAGTGGTACTGTAGTAGCTTCACACGTCTCCTAGTTCAGCCTGAGCTGCTCTGCTAAGCTACCATTATCTATCAGCCTAAGCTGCTAGACACCCTATACACTAATAAGGGATAACTGGGCCTGGTGCAAGGTGCAAGTACCCCTTGGTACTCACTACAAGCCAGTCCAGCCTCCTACAGGAATAAGGTGCAAAACATTATTTCTTTGTTAGAGGATGCGATAAAGAGACCTAAGTTGGAATTGCGGCAGGTGCAATCGTTACTGGGTCATTTAAACTTTGCCTGTAAAGTGGTCAGGGTTGGCAGAGCATTCTGCCGCAGGCTTGGTTTCGCAATGCGGGGAGCCTTTTTGCCGCATCATCATATTCCTCTGCGGGCGGGTATAAAGGAGGATTTGAAGATGTGGATAGAATTTCTGAAGGATTTCAATGGTGTGACGATGCTAGTGGATGACGACAATTGGTTTTGGCAAATTCTGATTTTTTCCGATGCGTCTGGTGCTCATGGATTTGGCCTTTTTTGGGATGGTCATTGGGCAGCGGAGGCATGGCCTGCGAGTTGGAAGCGGGCAAAGTTTAGCATTGCATTTTTGGAATTTTTTCCTTTGGTTGTAGCTTTGGCAGTTTGGGGCAGATTTCTGGCTAACAAAAAGGTGGTTTTCAATGTGGACAACCAGTCCGTAGTACATTTGGTGAATCATCAGAAGGCAAAGGATGTAAAGGTTCTTAAGTTGTTGAGGATATTTTTGCTGAATTGTTTGAAGTTCAACATTTTGTTCAAGGCTCGTCATGTGCCCGGTGTTAAGAATGACATAGCTAATGCGTTATCTCGATTTCAGTGGCAGAGATTCCGTGGTCTGGCGCCGGGAGCAGACGCGTTGAAGACGGCTATTCCTCCAGAGTTATGGGCCCTAAAAGATTGAGGATTCTAGAGCTGGTTCAACAGTCTATAGCTCCGTCAACGAGAAGGGCTTATTGGCAAGCATGGTTGGAATTTTTGGATTCGGGTGCGGTAAGGCGTTCGGGAGGTGATGACACGCTTTATTCCAGGCAAGAGGATGCAGTGAATTTTGTAATGCAGCAGATTGAGAGTGGGTTGGCGGCGGTTACTATATCGGGTAAGTTATCGGGTGTTTCTTTTTACGGTAAGTATTTTTGGGGGTATGACCCTGTCGACGGGGAGTTATGTAGGAGGATTTTAGCGGGATGGGCTAGGGCGGGGGGCGTGAGGTACGATCGTAGGCGTCCTATTACACTTAGTATGTTGAAGGATTTATTGGAGGTTTTGGGGAGAGTATGCTTTTCGGATTGGGAGGTAGGTTTAATTTCACTTTGTATGTCATGGTTGTTTCATGGTGCATTTCGCGTTTCAGAGCTTCTAGGGGTGAAGGGCAAAGAAGGACTTCTTCACAGCAATGTTCAGGTAGGTGATGGGGGTGTGTCTATATGGTTACCTTTTTCAAAAATGGACAAGTTGGGGAGGGGTCAAGAGGTGTATTTAAAGGCAGTTCATTCTAATGATTGCCCGGTGCGCTGCTGGTTTTATTTTGCAGCATTGGGGTCGCATATTTCCAGGTATGTATTCGTGCATCAGGATGGAACACGGTTATTAGCTTCTCAGCTGTTAGCAGTACTGAGGATGGCATTGAGGAGATTGGGGTTGGATCCTTCTAATTTTGGTACACATTCATTTAGGATCGGGCCGCCACGGAAGCTCGGAAGCAAGGTAAATCTGATCAGTTGATTAAACAAATGGGTAGGTGGAGATCGGGCTGTTTTAAGAAGTATGTGCGTTCTTTTAAGTAGTGTTCTTTATCTAGGGTTTAGATTCTCTCTATTTTCTGCCTATGCTCCTCTCTGCTTTTCTTAACTTAATTCTCTTGCTCTTTGCTGTTTCTGGTTTACTTTTAAGTTTGTTTCTGCAGGTTGTTAAGCATCACTTAACATATTTTCTCTTGTAGGTTCTGTCGGGGGTCCTGACAAGGTGTGCGCCGTGTGGATTGTGGGACACTCATTTGTTCGATGGGCGGAGAAGCAAGCAGCATCAAGACATTTTGGGAGGCAATTGGGTTTAGATAGTTCAAGGATAAGGGTTAGTTGGGTAGGTAAGAGTGGAATGAGATGGGGAGAGCTACTATGGGGGTCATTCCAACCCTGGCGGTCAATGACCGCCGGGTTGGAGGACCGCGGGAGCACCGCCGACAGGCCGGCGGTGCTCCCAAGGGCATTCCGACCGCGGCGGTAAAGCCGCGGTCGGACCGGCAACACTGGCGGTCTCCCGCCAGTGTACCGCCGCCCTTTGGAATCCTCCAAGGCGGCGCAGCTAGCTGCGCCGCCGAGGAGATTCCGACCCCCCCTACCGCCATCCAGTTCCCGGCGGTCCGCCCGCCGGGAACCGGATGGCGGTAGGGGGGGTCGCGGGGCCCCTGGGGGCCCCTGCAATGCCCATGCCACTGGCATGGGCACTGCAGGGGCCCCTGTAAGAGGGCCCCTGAAATACGCGACGGGTGCAACAGCACCCGTCGCACCTTCCCACTCCGCCGGCTCGATTACGAGCCAGCATCCTCGTGGGAAGGGAGTTTTTCCCTGGGCTGGCGGGCGGTCTTTTGGCGACCACCCGCCAGCCCAGGGAAAAACTTAGAATACCCTCCGCGGTCTTTCGACCGCGGAGCGGTATTTCGGAGGGGGGAAGTCTGGCGGGCGGCCTCCGCCGCCCGCCAGACTTGGAATGACCCCCTATATGTTTTGGCCAAGAAAATGGAAAGGGGTATTTGCCCGGATTTATTGGTGTTGCATTTGGGGGAAAACGATTTGGTAGCTTTGTCAGGCATTGGTTTGATAAAGGTCATGAAGATGGATCTTTGTCGGATTAAGGAACGTTGGGCAGGTACACACATAGTTTGGACGTGTTTGATGCCGAGAAGAGTATGGAGAGGTGCTCATTCTTTCAAGGGCATAGAAAAGCAACAGCGTAAAATTAACAGGGAGATGAAAAGTTTTTGTAAAGCTCAAGGTTTTTCTGTTTTGTGTCATGTGGACATTGGGCTTTCTGACGTAGATCTGTTTCGCCAAGACGGGGTACATTTGAAGTTTTTGGGTAACGAGCACTATTTACTGGACATGAGGTTGTTGATTGCCGAGTTATTGGGTGAACGGTTGTGGGACAGATAATATTTTTGGGTGGGGTAGGAAAACACCTTCGGGTTTTCCTGTGTGGCCTTTCGGGGGGGAAGGGGTAGTTCAGAAAGAGGAGAGGGTAGGGAATTTGCACTGGTCAAGGGTAATTGGAGAAGGTGACTGCAGGACAGATAGGTTAATGGGGTGGTTGGGTCAAGGTGGGGATGGGACAAAGGGTGGGGCGGTTGGGTCAGTTTAGAGGGAGGGGGAGGGGTTAGGTGATGGTATTTGTATTAGTGAGGTTTGGGTAGTTTTGTGAGGCTATAATGCCAAGGTTTTTTATTGCCAGACCTGTTCTATTAAAGCGGCCTTTTACCCCTTACAGTGAGTTTGTGGTCGTTTCATTTTCAGCCCGATGAAAACCCTTTGCAAGGTGCAGCTCATTTATTGCTCTGGGTACCTAGGGTTCTTGATGAACCTACCAGCCCTATATATCCCCGCAACCAGAAGAGTCCAGCAGACGTAACGGTATATTGCTTTAAAAAATCTGACATCGCATGAAAAAGTTACAGAGTGAAACGTGGAGAAACAGTAGAAATGAGGTATGTCCCAGTAAAATGCCAAAATTGTGTTGAAAAATTGGGTTTTCTTATTCAAGTCTGCCTGTTCCTGAAAGCTGAGAAGATGGTGATTTTAGCACTGCAAACCCTTTGCTGATGCCATGTTCAGGGAAAAAACACACAAGCCTTCTTCTGCAGCCCTTTTTTCCATTTTTTTTTAACAAAAGCGAAATTTTTGCTATATTTTGGCTAATTTATTGGTCTCCTTCAGGGGAACTCACAAAGTCTGGGTACCTCTATAGTCCCTGGGATGTTGGAAAGAAAGGACGCAAATTTGGCGTGGGTAGCTTATGTGGACAAAAAGTTCTGAGGGCCAAAGCCCAAAAGAGCCAAAAAAGTCTTGGCACCGAGGGGGAAAAGGCCTGGCCGCGAAGGGGTTAACTTTCTTTTTTAACCCCTTCCCCGCCACGGACGTAATGGTTACGTCCATGGCAGCGCCCGTGTGGCGCCATGGACGTAACCATTACGTCCTGAATGCTGCCCTCGGGAGAAGCGCTAGCGCTCCTCCCGAGGGCCGCCCCCCCACCCCCCTAGGTCAGGGCTGACAGGGGAATCCCTTCCCCTTCAACCCCCGACCCCCCCCCCCACCCCCCCTGTGACGTCAGCGCACGAGCGCCGCTGACAATCACACAACCTCCCCCATCGCGCTGGAAGCAGAGCTTCCAGCGCGATCGAAAGAGAAATGCTCAGCATTTCTCTTTCGATCACGTGGGGGAGGCCCGGAGGGGCTTCAAAGGGAAGGAAATGTATTTCCTTCCCTTTGAAGTCTCTCCGAGGGTTTCAAAAGCCGGATTGCTTGCAATCCGGCTTTTGAAACCCCACTAGACACCAGGGATTTTTTTTTTTTTATATGAAATTGACAGAAGGGAGCGACCCCTTGGGCAAGGGTCGCTCCCAGGGGGTCTTTTTTTTTTAAGGCCTTTTCTGCCCCCCCTGGGGGCAGATCGGCCTATTATTAGGCTGATCTGCCCCAAGTGGGGGCAGAAACCTCTAGACACCAGGGATACTTTTTTTTATTTTTTTTTTTATTTGTTTTCTTTTTTTTTTTCGGTGTGGGATGCGACCCCTTAGGCAAGGGTCGCTCCCATAGGGGGAAATTATATTTAGGCCATTTCTGCCCCCTTTGGGGGCAGATTGGCTTATTTTTATGAGGCCAATCTGCCCCCAAGGGGGGCAGAAACCACTAGACACCAGGGAGTTTTTTTTGTTTGTTTGTTTTTCACGTAAGGGGAGCGACCCCTTAGGCAAGGGTCGTTCCCTTGGGGGGCAAATTTATTATAGGCCATTTCTGGCCCCCCATGGGGGCAGATCAGCCTATTTTTATTAGGCCGATGTGCCCCCACGGGGGGCAGAAACCACTAGGCACCAGGGATTTTTGTTGTTGTTGTGTTTTACAGATGGGGAGCGTCCCCTTAGGCAAGGGTCGCTCCCCTGGAGGGGCAAATTGTATTTAGGCCATTTCTGCCCGCTTTGGGGGCAGATCGGCCGATTTTAGGTCAATCTGCCCCCAAGGGGGGCAGAAACCACTAGGCACCAGGGATCTTTTTTTTGCGCCGTTACGCAAGGGGAGCGACCTTGTAGGCAAGGGTCGCTCCCCGGGGGGGGTGAGGGGGGCAAATTTATTTTAGGCCATTTCTGCCCCCCCTGGGGGCAGATCGGCCTATTAGTATTAGGCCGATCTGCCCACAGGGGGGGCAGAAACCTCTAGGCGCCTGGGCAAATAGTTTTTTTGTGTTTTTTTTTTGTTTGTTTGTTTTTTTAGAGATGGGGAGCGACGCATTAGGCAAGGGTCGCTCCCCTGGGGGGCAAATTGTATTTAGACCATTTCTGCCCCCCTTGGAGGCAGATTGGCCGATTGTAGGTCAATCTGCCCCCAAGGGGGGCAGAAACCACTAGGCACCAGGGATCTTTTTTTTGCGCCGTCACGCAATGGGAGTGACCTTGCAGGCAAGGGTCGCTCCCCGGGGGTTTGGGGGGGCAAATTTATTTTAGGCCATTTCTGCCCCCCTGGGGGCAGATCGGCCTATTTGTATTAGGCCGATCTGCCCCCGGGGGGGCAGAAACCTTTAGGCGCCAGGGCAATTTTTTTTTTGTGTGGGTTTTTTTTTTTGTTTGTTTGTTTTTTTAGAGATGGGGAGCGACGCATTAGGCAAGGGTCGCTCCCCTGGGGGGCAAATTTTATTTAGACCATTTCTGCCCCCCTTGGGGGCAGATTGGCCGATTGTAGGTCAATCTGCCCCCAAGGGGGGCAGAAACCACTAGGCACCAGGGATCTTTTTTTTGCGCAGTCACGCAAGGGGAGCGACCTTGCAGGCAAGGGTCGCTCCCCGGGGGGGATGGGGGGGGCAAATTTATTTTAGGCCATTTCTGCCCCCCTGGGGGCAGATCGGCCTATTTGTATTAGGCCGATCTGCCCCCGGGGGGGGCAGAAACCTTTAGGCGCCAGGGCAAAAAAAAATGTGTGTGTTTTTTTTTTTTGTTTGTTTGTTTTTTTAGAGATGGGGAGCGACGCATTAGGCAAGGGTCGCTCCCCTGGGGGGCAAATTGTATTTAGACCATTTCTGCCCCCCTTGGGGGCAGATTGGCCGATTGTAGGTCAATCTGCCCCCAAGGGGGGCAGAGACCACTAGGCACCAGGGATCTTTTTTTTGCGCAGTCACGCAAGGGGAGCGACCTTGCAGGCAAGGGTCGCTCCCCGGGGGGAATGGGGGGGCAAATTTATTTTAGGCCATTTCTGCCCCCCTGGGGGCAGATCGGCCTATTTGTATTAGGCCGATCTGCCCACAGGTGGGGCAGAAACCTCTAGGCGCCTGGGCAAATAGTTTTTTTGTGTTTTTTTTTTTGTTTGTTTGTTTTTTTAGAGATGGGGAGCGACGCATTAGGCAAGGGTTGCTCCCCTGGGGGGCAAATTGTATTTAGACCATTTCTGCCCCCTTTGGGGGCAGATTGGCCGATTGTAGGTCAATCTGCCCCCAATGGGGGCAGAAACCACTAGGCACCAGGGATCTTTTTTTTGCGCTGTCACGCAAAGGGAGCGACCTTGCAGGCAAGGGTGGCTCCCCGGGGGGGTGGGGGGGCAAATTTATTTTAGGCCATTTCTGCCCCCCTGGGGGCAGATCGGCCTATTGGTATTAGGCCGATCTGCCCCCGGGGGGGCAGAAACCTTTAGGCGCCAGGGCACATTTTTTTTGTGTGGTTTTTTTTTTTGTTTGTTTGTTTTTTTAGAGATGGGGAGCGACGCATTAGGCAAGGGTCGCTCCCCTGGGGGGCAAATTGTATTTAGACCATTTCTGCCCCCCTTGGGGGCAGATTGGCCGATTGTAGGTCAATCTGCCCCCAAGGGGGGCAGAAACCACTAGGCACCAGGGATCTTTTTTTTGCGCAGTCACGCAAGGGGAGCGACCTTGCAGGCAAGGGTCGCTCCCTGGGGGGGGGGTGGGGGGGCAAATTTATTTTAGGCCATTTCTGCCCCCCTGGGGGCAGATCGGCCTATTTGTATTAGGCCGATCTGCCCCCGGGGGGGGCAGAAACCTTTAGGCGCCAGGGCAAATTTTTTTTTGTGTGAGTTTTTTTTTTGTTTGTTTGTTTTTTTAGAGATGGGGAGCGATGCATTAGGCAAGGGTCGCTCCCCTGGGGGGCAAATTGTATTTAGACCATTTCTGCCCCCCTTGGAGGCAGATTGGCCGATTGTAGGTCAATCTGCCCCCAAGGGGGGCAGAAACCACTAGGCACCAGGGATCTTTTTTTTGCGCCGTCACGCAAGGGGAGCGACCTTGCAGGCAAGGGTCGCTCCCCGGGGGGGGGTCAAATTTATTTTAGGCCATTTCTGCCCCCCTGGGGGCAGATCGGCCTATTGGTATTAGGCCGATCTGCCCCCGGGGGGGGGCAGAAACCTTTAGGCGCCAGGGCAAATTTTTTTTTGTGGGGGTTTTTTTTTTGTTTGTTTGTTTTTTTAGAGATGGGGAGCGACGCATTAGGCAAGGGTCGCTCCCCTGGGGGGCAAATTGTATTTAGGCAGATTGGCCGATTGAAGGTCAATCTGCCCCCAAGGGGGGCAGAAACCACTAGGCACCAGGGATCTTTTTTTTGCGCAGTCACGCAAGGGGAGCGACCTTGCAGGCAAGGGTCGCTCCCCGGGGGGGTGGGGGGGCAAATTTATTTTAGGCCATTTCTGCCCCCCTGGGGGCAGATCGGCCTATTTGTATTAGGCCGATCTGCCCCCGGGGGGGGGCAGAAACCTTTAGGCGCCAGGGCAAATTTTTTTTTGTGGGGGTTTTTTTTTTGTTTGTTTGTTTTTTTAGAGATGGGGAGCGACGCATTAGGCAAGGGTCGCTCCTCTGGGGGGCAAATTGTATTTAGACCATTTCTTCCCCCCTTGGAGGCAGATTGGCCGATTGTAGGTCAATCTGCCGCCAAGGGGGGCAGAAACCACTAGGCACCAGGGATCTTTTTTTTGCGCCGTCACGCAAGGGGAGCGACCTTGCAGGCAAGGGTCGCTCCCCGGGGGGGTTGGGGGGGCAAATTTATTTTAGGCCATTTCTGCCCCCCCTGGGGGCAGATCGGCCTATTGGTATTAGGCCGATCTGCCCCCGGGGGGGGGCAGAAACCTCTAGGCGCCAGGGCAAATTGTTTTTTTTGTGGTTTTTTTTTGTTTGTTTGTTTGTTTTTGTAGAGATGGGGAGCGACCCATTAGGCAAGGGTCGCTCCCCTGGGAGGCAAATTGTATTTAGACCATTTCTGCCCCCCTTGGGGGCAGATTGGCCGATTGTAGGTCAATCTGCCCCCAAGGGGGGCAGAAACCACTAGGCACCAGGGATTTTTTTTTGCGCAGTCACGCAAGGGGAGCGACCTTGCAGGCAAGGGTCGCTCCCCGGGGGCGTGGGGGGGCAAATTTATTTTAGGCCATTTCTGCCCCCCTGGGGGCAGATCGGCCTATTTGTATTAGGCCGATCTGCCCCCGGGGGGGGCAGAAACCTTTAGGCGCCAGGGCAAATTTTTTTTTGTGGGGGTTTTTTTTTTGTTTGTTTGTTTTTTTAGAGATGGGGAGCGACGCATTAGGCAAGGGTCGCTCCCCTGGGGGGCAAATTGTATTTAGACCATTTCTGCCCCCCTTGGGGGCAGATTGGCCGTTTGTAGGTCAATCTGCCCCCAAGGGGGGCAGAAACCACTAGGCACCAGGGATCTTTTTTTTGCGCAGTCACGCAAGGGGAGCGACCTTGCAGGCAAGGGTCGCTCCCCGGGGGGGTGGGGGGGCAAATTTATTTTAGGCCATTTCTGCCCCCCTGGGGGCAGATCGGCCTATTTGTATTAGGCCGATCTGCCCCCGGGGGGGGCAGAAACCTTTAGGCGCCAGGGCAACATTTTTTTTGTGTGGGTTTTTTTTTTGTTTGTTTGTTTTTTTAGAGATGGGGAGCGACGCATTAGGCAAGGGTCGCTCCCCTGGGGGGCAAATTGTATTTAGACCATTTCTGCCCCCCTTGGAGGCAGATTGGCCGATTGTAGGTCAATCTGCCCCCAAGGGGGGCAGAAACCACTAGGCACCAGGGATCTTTTTTTTGCGCCGTCACGCAAGGGGAGCGACCTTGCAGGCAAGGGTCGCTCCCCGGGGGGGGTGGGGGGGCAAATTTATTTTAGGCCATTTCTGCCCCCCTGGGGGCAGATCGGCCTATTGGTATTAGGCCGATCTGCCCCCGGGGGGGCAGAAACCTTTAGGCGCCAGGGCACATTTTTTTTTGTGTGGGTTTTTTTTTTGTTTGTTTGTTTTTTTTAGAGATGGGGAGCGACGCATTAGGCAAGGGTCGCTCCCCTGCGGGGCAAATTGTATTTAGACCATTTCTGCCCCCCTTGGGGGCAGATTGGCCGATTGTAGGTCAATCTGCCCCCAAGGGGGGCAGAAACCACTAGGCACCAGGGATCTTTTTTTTGCGCAGTCACGCAAGGGGAGCGACCTTGCAGGCAAGGGTCGCTCTCCGGGGGGGTGGGGGGCAAATTTATTTTAGGCCATTTCTGCCCCCGGGGGGGGCAGAAACCTTTAGGCGCCAGGGCAAATTTTTTTTTGTGTGGGTTTTTTTTTTGTTTGTTTGTTTTTTTAGAGATGGGGAGCGACGCATTAGGCAAGGGTCGCTCCCCTGGGGGGCAAATTGTATTTAGACCATTTCTGCCCCCCTTGGAGGCAGATTGGCCGATTGTAGGTCAATCTGCCCCCAAGGGGGGCAGAAACCACTAGGCACCAGGGATCTTTTTTTTGCACCGTCACGCAAGGGGAGCGACCTTGCAGGCAAGGGTCGCTCCCCGGGGGGGTTGGGGGGGCAAATTTATTTTAGGCCATTTCTGCCCCCCCTGGGGGCAGATCGGCCTATTGGTATTAGGCCGATCTGCCCCCGGGGGGGGCAGAAACCTCTAGGCGCCAGGGCAAATTGTTTTTTTTGTGGGTTTTTTTTGTTTGTTTGTTTGTTTTTGTAGAGATGGGGAGCGACCCATTAGGCAAGGGTCGCTCCCCTGGGGGGCAAATTGTATTTAGACCATTTCTGCCCCCCTTGGGGGCAGATTGGCCGATTGTAGGTCAATCTGCCCCCAAGGGGGGCAGAAACCACTAGGCACCGGGGATTTTTTTTTTGGCACCAATGTCACGCAAGGGGGGGCGACCCCATAGGCAAGGGTCGCTCCCGGGGGGGCAGGGGGGTTGGGGGGTGGGGGACAAATTTATTTTAGGCCATTTCTGCCCCCCCTGGGCCCGGCTGAGCTAGAGGCCAAAATCCACAGGTAGGCACTGTTTTCTATGAAAAAAATTTATGTGTCCACGTTGTGTTTTGGGCCATTTCCTGTCGCGGGCGCTAGGCCTACCCACACCAGTGAGGTATCATTTTTATCGGGAGACTTGGGGGAACGCTAAGGGGAAGGAAATTTGTGGCTCCTCTCAGATTCCAGAACTTTCTGTCACTGAAATGTGAGGAAAACATGTTTTTTTAGCCAAAATTTGAGGTTTGCAAAGGATTCTGGGTAACAGAACCTGGTCAGAGCCCCACAATTCACCCCATCTTGGATTCCCCTGGGTTTCTAGTTTTCAAAAATGCGCTGGTTTGCTAGGTTTCCCCAGGTGCCGGCTGAGCTAGAGGCCAAAATCCACAGGTAGGCCCTGTTTTCTATGAAAAAATGTGATGTGTCCAGGTTGTGTTTTGGGCCATTTCCTGTCGCGGGCGCTAGGCCTACCCACACAAGTGAGGTATCATTTTTATCGGGAGACTTGGGGGAACGCTGGGGGGAAGGAAATTTGTGGCTCCTCTTAGATTCCAGAACTTTCTGTCACCGAAATGTGAGGAACATGTGTTTTTTTAGCCAAATTTTGAGGTTTGCAAAGGATTCTGGGTAACAGAACCTGGTCCGAGCCCCGCAAGTCACCCCTCCTTGGATTCCCCTAGGTCTCTAGTTTTCAGAAATGCACAGGTTTGGTAGGTTTCCCTAGGTGCCGGCTGAGCTAGAGGCCAAAATCTACAGGTAGGCACTTCGCAAAAAACACCTCTGTTTTTTTCCAAAATTTAGGATGTGTCCACGTTGCGCTTTGGGGTGTTTCCTGTCGCCGGCACTAGGCCTACCCACACAAGTGAGGTATCATTTTTATCGGGAGACTTGGGGGAACGCTGGGTGGAAGGGAATTTGTGGCTCCTCTCTGATTCCAGAACTTTCGGGCACAGAAATGTGAGGAACATGTGTTTTTTTAGCCAAATTTTGAGGTTTGCAAAGGATTCTGGGTAACAGAACCTGGTCCGAGCCCCGCAAGTCACCCCTCCTTGGATTCCCCTAGGTCTCTAGTTTTCAGAAATGCACAGGTTTGGTAGGTTTCCCTAGGTGCCGGCTGAGCTAGAGGCCAAAATCTACAGGTAGGCACTTCGCAAAAAACACCTCTGTTTTTTTCCAAAATTTAGGATGTGTCCACGTTGCGCTTTGGGGTGTTTCCTGTCGCCGGCACTAGGCCTACCCACACAAGTGAGGTATCATTTTTATCGGGAGACTTGGGGGAACGCTGGGTGAAAGGAAATTTGTGGCTCCTCTCAGATTCCAGATCTTTCTGCCACAGAAATGTGAGGAACATGTGTTTTTTTAGCCAAATTTTGAGGTTTGCAAAGGATTCTGGGTAACAGAACCTGGTCCGAGCCCCGCAAGTCACCCCTCCTTGGATTCCCCTAGGTCTCTAGTTTTCAGAAATGCACAGGTTTGGTAGGTTTCCCTAGTTGCCGGCTGAGCTAGAGGCCAAAATCTACAGGTAGGCACTTCGCAAAAAACACCTCTGTTGTCTTCCAAAAATTTGGATGTGTCCACGTTGCGCTTTGGGGCGTTTCCTGTCGCGGGCGCTAGTCCTACCCACACAAGTGAGGTATCATTTTTATCGGGAGACTTGGGGGAACATAGATTAGCAAAACAAGTGTTATTGCCCCTTGTCTTTCTCTACATTTTTTCCTTCCAAATATAGGAGAGTGTGTAAAAAAGACATCTATTTGAGAAAAGCCCTGTAATTCACATGCTAGTATGGTCACCCCGGAATTCAGAGATGTGCAAATAACCACTGCTCCTCAATACCTTATCTTGTGCCCTTTTTGGAAATACAAAGGTTTTCTTGATAGCAATTTTTTACTCTTTATATTTCAGCAAATGAATTGCTGTATACCCGGTATAGAATGAAAACGCACGTCAGGGTGCAGCTCATTTATTGGCTCTGGGTTCCTCGGGTTCTTGATGAACCTACAAGCCCTATATATCCCTGCAACCAGAGGAGTCCAGCAGACGTAACGGTATATTGCTTTCGATAATCTGACATTGCAGGGAAAAGTTACAGAGTAAAACGTAGAGAAACATTTATGTTTTTTTCACCTAAATTTCAATATTTTTCTTTTTCAGTTGTTATTTTCTGTAGGAAACCCTTGTAGGATCTACACAAATGACCCCTTGCTGAATTCAGAATTTTGTCTATGTTTCAGAAATTTTTAGGTTTCTGGGATACAGCATTGGTTTCATGCCCATTTCTGTCATTGACTGGAAGGAGGCTGAAAGCACAAAAAATTGCAAAAATGGGGTATGTCCCAAATAAATGCCAAAATTGTGTTGAAAAATTGGGTTTTCTGATTCAAGTCTGCCTGTTCCTGAAAGCTGGGAAGCTGCTGAGTTTAGCACCGCAAACCCTTTGTTGATGCCATTTTCAGGGGAAAAACCACAAGCCTTCTTCTGCAGCCACTTTTTCCAATTTTTTTGAAAAAAACAAAATTTTCCCTGTATTTTGGCCAATTTCTTGGCCTCTTTCAGGGGAACCCACAAAGTCTGGGTACCTCCAGAATCTCTAGGATGTTGGAAAAAAAGGACGCAAATTTGGCTTGGTTAGCTTATGTGGACAAAAAGTTATGCGGGCCTAAGCGCGAACTGCCCCAAATAGGCAAAAAAAGGCCTGGCACAGGAGGGGGAAAAGGCCCGGCAGCGAAGGGGTTAATGACTTCATAGCAGACTTAATTGTTGTTGACACTAAGCCCCCTTATTACGTTCGTCGTGGAGCAATGTAAGCAAATTAATTCCATGTCTAAGCTTCGCGCACGCCTCGGCAATTTTTTCAAAAGACAGAATCATCCATTTTCAACTGGACCGTTTCTTGTTAAGTGCAATAACGCCACCAAAAGTATTCAGCTATAACTACATGTGAAAAAGAAATAACGCTTGCATATTTATTTAAACGCATATGCCATTTGCAGACGCATTCGAATTTCACGGTATGGACTGGAATAGTGTAAAAGCAAAATATTGATATAAGATAGATCGAAATATTACAAGTTAATAAATATAGTTCCTTTTAGATAACAATGATTATTGTCTATTTGTTAATGGAACGGCGCAATAATTATTGTATTTGGTTTCTATAGCAGCACAATATGTCACTGCTTTAAGATGGCTGCCATCGCTGCAGTATTGTTCCGCTTCCGCGTTGTGTGTCATACAAAACGTTAGTTTTCGAATCTGACAGCTTGGCAACCTCAGTTCTGGGATAGTAGTTACCGCGGAGTCTGGAACACAGGTGAGAGGCCACAGAAAAGTTAGGGGCTTCGGGTTTCCGGAACGTTCCTTATTATACTGTTTAAGATGTGTATTTACTTAGGCGAAGGTGCTCTTCTCGCGCACTACTTTATAGACAGACGCTTTTTGGTTGATTTTAAGTACAGGTAGCACTGAGGGTGTGGCCTCAGACTCCCTCCTCTTTTGAGTTGAGCTTGGAAAGCGTGCGTACAACTTCGGCCGAAAAGGGCGGACGTATTTCTATGCTAATTAATGTTTGCACAACTTAATTACCGCACAGTTTTGGTGAACTTTCAAAAGCACGATTTCGAAGCCAACTAGTCACAGATAGATGCATGGTTGTAGACGAGTAATGCTTGGGAAAAAAACCTCGCAATTTTTTCTCATTTAGACGGAACCACCCTCTTTGGGCTGATCTTCGCTCTTCTAACAAGCAACACTCCAAAAATTATTTCATATCCATTGATCCTCTAAGTCCTTGGCCCTTGAAAATGATCTGCCTAACTTTGCTAGTGAGTAATGAACAAGGGATTACGCTCACACAAGACCTTTCTATTACTCATTCTGTTGTCCACATTTTTACGTCTGGTCCTCTGGTGGTGTCTCATAACTGTGAAACTAACCCCTTCTAAGACCAAACTGTTGGTCGTACCTGCCGACTCTGTATGTTCTGATTCAATGTTGTGGTCTTCAGTCATGGGCCCATGCCCTGCAGTTTGCCATCTAGGAACCCATCTTGATGCCAGTCTTGCTTTTGGCCCTCTTATAAAAAATAATGTCTGTTTTTCCCATATCAAAATGATCTACAATATTCTTCTGTTTCTTGACAGTAGTAAACACATTCTAGTTGGTAATGCTCTTACTTAGTCAGAATAGTATTGATAATGGGAATACCATCGTGCTATCAGCTTCCCAAACGTCTTGGAAAATATTTTTATTCAGTTAAACACAGCCCGCTTGTCTGGTTTGCAGAGTTGCTCGTTTCCAACATATCTCTTAATTTTGAAGCAGTTACATTGGCTTCAGGTGTGTCAGAGGATAATCTTCAAAGTCATGGTTATTGTAAGATATTGGATTATTAGGTGAAGGGTTGACTACCCACCTCAAGGATAATTATAACCCTTGTCAAGGTGAAATCTCAAATTCACTAAATTAACCTGAGTTCAACCCCCCTGGCAGCTGTGGCCTGTAGAACACAGGTTTAACTTAGAGCAATGTCCAAAGTATTTATGTAATGCCAAAACAACAATAAAGGCAATTTGCAAAACAATGAAAATCACAAACCATATTAGAAAAATAGTGTACTTTTTTTTAAAACAAAATGACATAAACATTCAATGAGGGGAACCAGAGATATGCATTTTTAAAGTTCTAAGTGGGATTAGTGCCAAAAAGCACAAAGTTCCATTGATAGTCAATAATCACTGTAGATTAGGATGTAGGTGCAGTTTGACGCTTATTGTGATGCAACGTGGGTTAAATACACCAACCAGGTGCATACTGGTCAGAGATTTTACCTTCTGACGTTTGTTCATTAGGTCTGATTCCACCAGAGGAGTACACCTCTAAAGCCCCCCTGTACCTTAGGTGAGGCACTTAAAGATGCACAGGGTGCCAGACAGAGGCCACCTGCAGGGTAAAGTCAAGTTCCAGTTGTCACAGGTCAGCTGGGCAGTTGCAGGAAAAACCTCTTGTAGCTTGTTGCATGCCTGTAGCTTGAACAGGAGGTCAGCCTTATGACCTTTGGAGTCCACTTTTTTGTTATTGGCATAAGAGGGAAAAGATCAATTTCTTCAGTATTCCTCTAAGATCACAGACAGCAGGCTCAGTCCTCTTCTATTCTTCTCCAGATCCAGAAGTGTTCGAAAGTGGGTGCCTGGAGATGCCACATTTATGCCTGGCATGAGTTTGTGGGTGGGAATGTTTCTAAGGCACTCCCTAACCAATGAGGTAGAAGTTCCTGATGCCAAACCTTCCTACTTTAGGCAATTTCAAGATGACAAAACACTTCAGCCATATTAACCCCCAGGGTGCCCTGGATGAGCTGGTCTCGCCCTCGGCCAGGGTCGCTGTGTGCCGGGGACGAGACAAGCTTGTCCTACACCCAGCCTTCGATGTCTCTCTCAGCATTTCTGCTGCATGATCGCGAAGCGTCCTGCACCTGGCCCACGGGGGGAGCACTAGGAACGGCCTTTCCTTTCCTTTGATGACTCTCAAAAGCATTTCTGCTGTCCGATCGAAAAGCGATCGGGCAGCAGAAATGTCCCATAGACACCAGGCATATTATTTTTTATATTTTCTTATATATATATATACACTTTACCTAAAAAGAAATCAAATGAAATAAATTTGGGTTACAAAATCGATTAGAAATGCCTTTTTAGTGATATAAAATGATCATGGATTTTTATTGGTGAATGTTGGGTGATCACATGATTTAAATGCATTGACTTCACAATCTACTCTACGGCCAGTTGAAGGCTCAGGCCGAAACACATTGCCATTTTGGCTGGAGAGCACTTTGTACTTCACATGAAATAAGAATGCAAATTACCTTTCGAGTTGATGGATGGTGCTTGCGTCGTTCCTGCTTTGAGAAGCTGGTAAATATTCCCTCTTGCATGCTATGTAAGTAATTAGAGTAGTCACCGGACTGCATTTACTGAGCACTCAAAGATGAGCACATGAGTTCTTACTCTCTCTGGTAAAATATGTTGAAAAATATAGAACTCTGCTCCACTCCGGTTTGAAGGCTTTGAAAACACAGGAAGACTTGCACTATGAACGCTGTTTGGTGAGATGGGAATGCGATACAGACATCTAATGATTCAGAAATATTGGTCACAAAAGAATCTCTGAAATATCTTTGAGCTTTGAAGGGATAAGGTTGTTTTCACCGTATAACAGTTAATCTTTTTGATTGGAAAGAAATCAGCAGGAATGGAGTGATACATTGAAGGGTCACAAACGGAGTCGGTAGAGGAAAAACACGTGACCTCCTCTGTTTAATTTTCAAATTTAAAAGAACAGGGTGACTCTGCTTTTTGCCCTTGTGAAAGTGAAACAGAGTGCAGGAGCCGAGAAATAAGTCATCTAAGGATTATGAACGCAATGTGAAAATAAAGGCTTCCTGTCTGGAGCAAGTGAAAAATCAAACAAATTACGTAGTCTATGAGACACTGTTTTGGAGTTCGATCTGGGAGTAACAATGTATTCCGGTTGTTGAAGGACGGAAACACTAATTATAAATCACTATCTGTTTTGAAATAACATTCAACACCGTTTCAAGTAATAATACAAATAAAAATAAATGAACCTGGAGAGAAGGTGACTGGAACTGTACACTTAGGAACAATAACCATTATACAAAAAAACAGAGCATCTTATTGTTTAAGCACAAACAAGTGATAAGGAAAACCAAAAGAGCTGGTTTTAAATAGACCATCACCTCATGGACTGAGAGAGTCTTTAAAAATCCATCATCTGAAAGAACTTGATAAATATAATAAAAAGAAGTAAATATTGGTGGAATAGTAAATATTGGTGGAATAGTGTATTCGGATTTTGAGTAACTATTTTTGATATCACAGAAAATGGCTGAGAGAATTGCAAAACGAGAACAAATTATGAAGAATCTATTTAAGAGAAAGAAGCAACGAATATGTAAGAACTTAGCATATCAAGGGATCGAGAATTACCCCTCAATCTACTCTTAAAGGAACTGGAAAAAGCAAAAATAATGGAGTTTAATAAGTGGTGGGAGAAGGCCACATTGCAGAAATATATTGAGAGCGGAAGAGTCCCGTCCCGAGAGGCTTAAGAATCTTTGTTTTACCAACCTTAAATTATATGGATACAGACTTATTAAAACAATGGAAATGGATACAACTGAATGCTCTATGAAATTAATGCAAACCTTGGTAATACAGGCTGAGCAAAAGTTAGAATTTTTTTTATCAAGAATTAAGGATCTTGAAGAAAAGATGTTATCCAAACAGACTATGGAAAATGTGAAAAAATGATAGAGGAAATGGAAAAACGATGGAGAAACATGAAAAAGAAATACAACTGAAGAAAGCAACAACATTTAATAGGGATAAGATAGATTATTCGACAGGAAGAATTTTCACCTTTGCAAAACGGTTTGATTCCTTTTAGATGAATCAAAACATGGATAGAACAATTTAAAAAGAGAGAGTCTCCTTGAGCATGCAAGTTCGGGGGACGAAATACAAATAGAGGGGAGACCGAAATTGGATTTTTCAGGAGAAATGAGGCTGTATCATATGGAAACAAGGAGACGTGGAAGGGGATGACAAAACAAGAGGAACAGGAAAAAAATAAGAAAGACATCAGGTACAATAATAAATGTAGATGTGGTAATCAATCTCTCATCTAAAAAATTGGAGGACAAACATCTTGAAAATATGAATAAAGGTCTTAGTTTTTGTCCAATGACATAAATGGACTTGGTGACAGCGAGAATTGATCTCTACAAGTTTCCCAGGAAACTGAAACTAAAAAAATATTTTGGACCAAAAATCAAGAAACAAAGAGCTAGTAGATCTCAGGAGATCACGTCACTAACAGCAACAGACTTGGGATACCTCCGTACTTTAACATGCTTTGAACAGGAATCAATAGGAGGCTTTGGAGCTACAAACTGTGGAGATTTATCGGATCAGGAACTATGTACCACATTAGGGTTGCTAACGGATGCAACAATTTCCAGTCAGTACAAACCTAGATCACAATTTTGCCCCCAGTTGCCGGCTGGAAATAAGAGAGATGTGTTTCAGGAATTAATGGCAGATGGGCCGATAAGAATAGCTTTGGGATTATCTAAAAAGACTAAAAATTATGAGAACCTGAATATGACACACAAGGATTGGTGTGCACTGAAGGATTTGCAAAATGACAATACAATTGTCATTAAACCATCAGACAAAGGGGGAAATATTGTATCATTGAACAGCGATGATTATATCAAGGAAGCCAAGAAACAATTGGGAAATAAAGAAAACTATAGAGAACTAAAAAGCAATCCCATGAAAATCTATATGATGGAATTCCACTGTATTTTAAAAAAATGGTTAGACAAAGGTTTGCTACAAGATGAAGAATATAGATATCTCAAAACAGACTACCCGATTACCCCAACAATATATTTCCTGCCAAAGATCCACAAGAATACATCAAATCCACCAGGGTGCCCCATTGTAAGTTCCATAGGGTCTCTCCTGTAAAATACTTCAAGATTTATTGACCAGTTCCTGTTTTCATATGTATCAAACCTTCCATCATATCTGAGAGACTCTATGGATTTCCTAAACAGGATCAATAACATACCTTGGACGCATAATTATATTATGGCCACAATTGATGTTCTTTCCTTATATACATCCATCAGACGTAAGGATGGTTTAGAAGCATGTAAATATTTCCTTAGATCAAGATCTATCAGCTTACTGGAACAATCAGAAATGCTATTAGAAATGCTCCAGTATTGTCTGACTCATAATGTATTTATGTTTGTTGGTCAATATTATTTACAAGAACAAGGAACAGCTATGGGGACTTCATTCGCACCCACGTATGCAAATGTCCTGATGGGGATGTGGGAATCACAGGTGGTCTGGCAAGGGATTGACTAGGAAATGCTAAATCATGTTGCATTATGGGTACGCTACATAGATGACCTCTTCCTGATATGAGAGGGGGAAAGAGAGCCTTTAAAACAATTTATAATATCGCTGAATAACAATCCCCAACAACTAAGCTTTACATATGAAATAAGTGAGTTGGAAATTAATTATTTAGACATTGGTGTATACATAAAAGATGGAAGAATCTTCACAAAAATGCATAGAAACCCCACTAGCGCGAATAGTTTATTACATGCAAATAGCAGACATCCAAAGGCTTTAAAATGGAGTGTACCATATGGTGAATGCCTGAGGGTCAAACGTAACTGTACAGAAGAAGTTGAATTGAAAACTCAAATGAACGAGATGTATGAAAAATTTCACAAAAGGGGCTACCCAAACTCTGTCTTGGATGATGCATTGAAAAGAGCGGTGTTACGAAAAAGAGATGAACTTCTGATCCCCAGAACAAAATGTGGTGATTCAAATATTGATGCTACACGGTACATTATGCGTTTCGACGCAGGGAGTCAAAAGATGAGAAAACTTCTAAAAGACAATTGGAGATTATTACTGTTGGATGAAACATTATCTAAATCACTACCCAATCATCCACTAATTACATACAGAAGAGCGTCAACACTAGGGGATCATTTAACAAGCAGTCATATGACCCCGCAAAAGAAAAATACATCTAATTGGTTGAGTGATAAAAGACAAGGCTTCTGGAAGTGTACAAAGTGTAAAGCATGTACCCATGGTAAAATATGACGCATTTCCAACATTTGATGGAAGGATCATAAAAATCATGGAAAGAATAGACTGTGAGACCCCATGTGTCATTTATGTATTGGAATGTGTGTGTGGTAAAAAATGTGTTGGAAGTACAGTGAATAGGTTAAAATTATGAATCGTACAACACATGAGGGCGATAAGCAATCAAGACATGACATATTCAATAGCAAAGCACATATGGGTAGAGCATCAGGATGAACAAAAAGACTTGAGATACTACGGCATTCAACATAATAAACAGAATTATAGAGGTGGAGACTGAGAACAAAGATTGAGGAGGATGGAATCCAAATGGATTATTCTAATTGGAACTGAAATGCCGTGGGGGTTGAACATGGATGCAGAGTTACATAACACCTATAGGAGATAAAGAATAGGAAAAAAAAAACAATAAAAAACAGAAAAGATCCAAACGGGGACATTTGCTAAGAGACATGTTTTGAACTGGATTGTCCATCTTGAACCTTCGTGAAGAGTTAGTTAGACCTTAGAGATGATTACCGAAAGATATAATGGGGTCATGAAATTAATGAAACAAATAAGATTCTCATGGGGAAAAGTATCCCCTTACATAAAGTTGCAGAATTTAGCAGCCTTTTTGTTTTGGTTATGCTTCATATTTAGCTCAGTATGTTCTCATTTTCTAGGTACTTTACCGTGAATAAATAACCCAATGTGAGGAGAGATGTAAAAATGATATACAGTGTTTATAGAACAGTCTTTGTTTCAAATGGAATCCCCTAATGTCGATAAGTGTGCACTGTTAAACAACATAGAAATGGTGCGTTACCTAAAAAGAAAATCTTCGAAGAATAAACATATATATTGATTTAATGAGTTACATTTATGTTTAGGGTAAAATTGACCTCCAATTGAGACAAATGAACTAAATTTGAGTAACAAAATTGAGTACAAATGCCTTTTAAATGATATAAAATGATCATGGATTTTTATTGGTGAATGTTGGGTGATCACATGATTTAAATGCACTGACTTGACAATCTACTCTATGGCCAATCGAAGGCTCAGGCCGAAACGCGTTACCATTTTGTCTGGAGAGCACTTTGCACTTTATACTTCACATGAAATAAGAAAATAAATGACCTTTCGAGTTGATGGATGGTGCCTGCGTCATTCCTGCTTTGAGAAGCTGGTAAATATTGCCTCTCGGAGGCTGTGTAATGATTTATGTTTAAATATATATATAAGAATAAGGGGAGGGGCCCCTTTAGCAAGGGTCGCTCCCTAGGGGTGCAATTTTTTTAAGGCCTCTTCTGCCCCCCCACACCACCCCGGGGGCAGACCGGCATACTGTAATTAGGCCGATCTGCCCCCAGGCAGGGCAGAAACCATTAGGCACTAGGGATATTTTTGGTAGGATTTTTTTTTTTTTAACAGATGGGGAGCAACCTCTTAGGCAAGGGTTTCTCCATGGGGGGGGGGAATTTTATTTTAGGCCAGATCTATAAGAATAAGGGGAGGGGCCCATTTAGCAAGGGTCGCTCCCTAGGGGTGCAATTTTTTAAAGGCCTCTTCTGCCCCCCGATCAGCCTATTGTAATCACGCCGATCTGCCCCCAGGGGCACAGAAACCTCAAGGCACCACAGATTTTATTTTATTTTTTTCACATTTTTGTAGACTCCCCGCAGATCGGTCTAATTTTATTAGAATGATTTACCCCCAAGGGAGGAAGAAACCACTAGGTACCAGGGATTTTTTTTTGTGCCAATTTCACGCAGGGGGATCAACCCCTTAGGCAAGTCTTTCAACTCTCCCCCACACACTAAAAAATCTTATCCCACAGCAAGCAAGAGGACATTTGATGGTTTTGGTTTTACATGTGGGCAATGAGAGCTTGTCTAACTCTCAAAATTGTCCCACTAGGAATGGTGAGGGCTGCACTTTTTGGACTTTGGGACGCTGCCATGTAGAAAAACCTACAAGAACTAGACACATCTGAAAATTCAACATCTGGGTGACTCCAGGGTGGTGTGCTTCACATGCACCCCACACCATGTTCTTACCCAAAATGCCCTGCAAACCTCAAACTTTGCTGGAAATCACACTTTTTCCCCACATTTTTGTGATGGAACCTTCTGGAATCTGCAGGTATCCACAAAATTCCTACCACCCAGCATTGTCACATCTATACCAATAAAAATTCTGCCCCACTTGTCAGCCTAAAAATGTATTTTTTCCAAACTGCCCTTTTGGACCTGCTTTGGTTCACCCTCATTGTTGACATGTTTTTGGCTCTTCCATATCACAGCACTTGGCCCACCTACAGAAGTGGGGTATCATTTTTACCGGGAGACTGTGGGGAACATTGGGTGGTAGGAAATTTGCACCAGTGTAGTGATCCCACACAGAAATGTGGGAAAATTTGATTTTCTTCCTTTTTTTTTTTTAGCTTAATTTGAGGTTTGCTGAGGATTCTGTGTAAGAAAACACTAGGGGATCCACACAAGTCACATCTCCCTGGACTCCTTTGGGTGTCTGGTTTTCAGAAATGTTTGGGTTTGGCAGGTTTCCCCTATATGGCTGCTGAGCCCAGGACCAAAAACGCAGGTTCCCCCCCCCCAACACCAGAAAAAAACAACAGGTAGTTTTGTATTCGCTTATTTGCCAATTTTGATGTGTCCATATAATGTTTGGGGCATTTCCTTTTGCGGTCACTAGTGAGGTGCCATTTTTATCGGGACACTTCGGGGAATGCTGGGTGGAAGGAAATGTGTGGCTCCTCTCAGATTCCAAAATTTTCTGTCACTGAAATGTGTGGACATTTTTTTTTGTTTTTTTGCCAAATTTTGTGGTTTGCAAAGGAATCTGGGTAACAGAACCTGGTGAGAGTCCCACATGCCCCCCCCCCCCCATCTTGGATTTCCCTAGGTGTCTAGTTTTCAAAAATGCACTGATTTGGTAGGTTTTCCTAGGTGCCAGCTGAGCTAGAGGCCAAAATCCACAGCTTGACACTTTGCAAAAAAACAGCTCTGTTTTCTTTGGGAAAATGTGATGTGTCCATGTTTGGGTTTTGGGGCATTTCCTGTCACAGGCACTAGGCCTACCCACACAAGTGAGGTACCATTTTTATCGGGAGACTTTGGGGAACGCTGGGTGGAAGGAAATTTGTGGTTCCTCTCACATTCCAGAACTTTTTGTCACCAAACTGTGAGGGGAAATAGTATTTTTTGGCCAAAAGGTTGAGGTTTGCAAAGGATTCTGGGTAACAGAACCTGGTGAGAGCCCCAAAAGTCACCCCATCTTGAATTCCACTAGGTGTCTAGTTTTAAAAAATGGACAGGTTTGGTAGGTTTCCTTAAATGCCAGCTGAGCTAGAGGCCAAAATCCACAGCGAGGCACTGCAAAAAACAGGTCTGTCCTCTTTGGGAAAATGTGATGTGTCTATGTTGTGTTTTGGGGCATTTCCTTTTGCGGACACTGGGCCTTCCCACACAAGTGAGATACCTTTTTTATCGGGAGACTTGGGGGAACGCTGGGTCGAAGGAAATTTGTGGCTCCTTTCAGATTCCAGAACTTTCTGTCACGGAAATGTGAGGAAAAAGTGTTTTTTTTTGTTGGCCAAATTTTGAGGTTTGCAAAGGATTCTGGGTAACAGATCCTGGTGAGAGCCCACCAAGTCACCCCACTCTGAATGCACATAGGTGTCTAGTTCCCAAAATAATATAGGTTTAGTAGGTTTCCCTATGTGCCGGCTGAGCTAGAGGCCAAAATCCACAGCTAGGCACTTTCCAAAAAACACATCAGATTTCAATGTAAAAATGTAATGTGTCCATGTTGCATTTCCTGTTGCGGGCATTAAGCCTAGCCACACAAGTGAGGTACCAGGTGCCTGACTCAGGCACTAGGTACAGGCACTCAAGTGGGGTAGCGTTTTTACCAGGACAGGTGGGGAAACACTGGGTGGTAGGAATTTTGTGGATCCTAGCATATTCCTGTAGTTGGTGTGACAGAAATGCAAAAAAAATAAAAAATGTATTCAACATTTAATCTTTGCAGGGTATTCTGGGTAAGACAACTTTGGGGAATCCATACAAGTCACACCTCTGTGGACTCCCCCAGATGTCTAGTTTCGAGAAATGTCTGTGTTTGGTAGGTTTCCCTATATGGCCACCGAGCCCTGGACCAGAAGTGCCTGCCTTACAAAACCAGGTTGTTTTGTGATAGATAACTTTGATGTCACCACAATACGATTTGGGCCGAGGAATTTGGGGCTGAACTAAATTGGGGAGCTTCCAAGAGAGCACTCTCTCTGTGCTTGCCACCGTATGCACCTGCTCTGTGGGTTGGGCTAACCTGCTATTGTCCCACTGCACAGACTGCTTGCGAAGGGACAGCAGGACTGTCTTCATCACCTCCCTCATAATCACTAGAAGAGGAGATATCGAACAGGACTCCGACGACTGTTAAATCATGCCCAGAGTGTGCGCCATTGTCCTATCCCTCAGATGCTGTCTCAGTATCTGCTGCCTCAGTCTCTGCTCCTACGTCAGAGCTGTCATCTATAACCCGAGTTGGAGCTTGAGCAGCAGTTGTACAATGAGATGCCATCTCTGCAACTGACTAAACTGTCGCTCTAAAACAGTAGCCTACGTAGAGAGCCACAAAATTGCTGGTAGGTGTGTGTGTGTGATAACTGCAACAGTAGAAGTCACCTTAACTTAGCTTCTTCCCTCAATCAGCATGTTCTCTCAAGATATACAGGGAGTGCAGAATTATTAGGCAAGTTGTATTTTTGAGGATTAATTTTATTATTGAACAACAACCATGTTCTCAATGAACCCAAAAAACTCATTAATATCAAAGCTGAATATTTTTGGAAGTCGTTTTTAGTTTGTTTTTAGTTTTAGCTATGTTAGGGGATATCTGTGTGTGCAGGTGACTATTACTGTGCATAATTATTAGGCAACTTCACAAAAAAAAATATATACCCATTTCAATTATTTATTATTACCAGTGAAACCAATATAACATCTCAACATTCACAAATATACATTTCTGACATTCAAAAACAAAACAAAAACAAATCAGTGACCAATATAGCCACCTTTCTTTGCAAGGACACTCAAAAGCCTGCCATCCATGGATTCTGTCAGTGTTTTGATCTGTTCACCATCAACATTGCGTGCAGCAGCAACCACAGCCTCCCAGACACTGTTCAGAGAGGTGTACTGTTTTCCCTCCTTGTAAATCTCACATTTGATGATGGACCACAGGTTCTCAATGGGGTTCAGATCAGGTGAACAAGGAGGCCATGTCATTAGATTTCCTTCTTTTATACTCTTTCTTGCCAGCCACGCTGTGGAGTACTTGGACGCGTGTGATGGAGCATTGTCCTGCATGAAAATCATGTTTTTCTTGAAGGATGCAGACTTCTTCCTGTACCACTGCTTGAAGAAGGTGTCTTCCAGGAACTGGCAGTAGGACTGGGAGTTGAGCTTGACTCCATCCTCAACCCGAAAAGGCCCCACAAGCTCATCTTTGATGATACCAGCCCAAACCAGTACTCCACCTCCACCTTGCTGGCGTCTGAGTCGGACTGGAGCTCTCTGCCCTTTACCAATCCAGCCACGGGCCCATCCATCTGGCCCATCAAGACTCACTCTCATTTCATCAGTCCATAAAACCTTAGAAAAATCAGTCTTGAGATATTTCTTGGCCCAGTCTTGACGTTTCAGCTTGTGTGTCTTGTTCAGTGGTGGTCGTCTTTCAGCCTTTCTTACCTTGGCCATGTCTCTGAGTATTGCACCCCTTGTGCTTTTGGGCACTCCAGTGATGTTGCAGCTCTGAAATATGGCCAAACTGGTGGCAAGTGGCATCGTGGCACCGTGGCAGCTGCACGCTTGACTTTTCTCAGTTCATGGGCAGTTATTTTGCACCTTGGTTTTTCCACACGCTTCTTGCGACCCTGTTGACTATTTTGAATGAAACGCTTGATTGTTCGATGATCACGCTTCAGAAGCTTTGCAATTTTAAGAGTGCTGCATCCCTCTGCAAGATATCTCACTATTTTTGACTTTTCTGAGCCTGTCAAGTCCTTCTTTTGACCCATTTTGCCAAAGGAAAGGAAGTTGCCTAATAATTATGCACACCTGATATAGGGTGTTGATGTCATTAGACCACACCCCTTCTCATTACAGAGATGCACATCACCTAATATGCTTAATTGGTAGTAGGCTTTCGAGCCTATACAGCTTGGAGTAAGACAACATGCATAAAGAGGATGATGTGGTCAAAATACTCATTTGCCTAATAATTCTGCACTCCCTGTAAAAAATGACACACCATTACTTCACCTTGTCACATACCAATCGTCACAGTGTTTAGCCCCTCTGGCGCCCTGTCCAACACTCATTATTGGTTCTCCCACTCCCATTACCTCCTCCTCTGATTCCCTCACTACCACCCAGCAAAAGTACATTTAATCCCTCCATAGCCCCCCTCGCAAATACATTTCATTTGTATTGTAGCGCAGGTTATGGCTGGCTTTACTAATCCACTCAGCTATTCACTTATAATACAGTTTTGATCCTTGCAGTAGGCATATAAACCTTCTGCACTACTTTATGGCATCAAAACTGCCACTAGACAAAAGTCAGATTATTTTCTAGCAGATACATAATCATAGGAGTTACTTAACTTTTTTATTGCTGCCTAAAAGCTACAGTTGAAAGGCGTCAGTTGAAGTATGTCATTGCTTTGAAGAGGCTAGCTGCAACTGCAAGAGAACGGGTGGCGTGTGTGTAAATTATTCCAGTCAAGTAGACTGTATTGTCTTTTATCGATTATTAGGTAGTATAAATTAGCATCACGGTGTAATAACCAGTGAGTGTGACTGTCGGAAATGACCATCTTGTGTGTGGTATTTCCCCAAATATTTGCCGTCACTACCCTTTTTTTTTTATTGAACCTGTTTTTGTTGGCGTCAGGTCTTTACCACTGATTAGCGGGAGTAAAGTGTGCAAAGTGCTTGTGCTCTTTCTTCCAAACATGGTAACATTGGTATACTCCTAATTGGCATATTTAATTTGCTTATAAGTCTGCAGTAAATGGCACTGCATTTACCCTGGGTCTGTAAATTGGGTGCGCACTTATGTCACCACCTCCAAAAATCATAACAATTTTACTAGACCTGCAGGTCGAGTAACTTGAATAATCTACTCAAACATAACTGTAATGTACTTGACTCATAAACGGGTCTCAATTTGTGTGATCCTAGTCAAATATTTAATGTCACCTTTTTCTTCACTGTCACATATGAGTGTACCTTCAAATATGTGAGCTCAACATTTCTGCTGTATAAAAAAAAATCTTCTTTGTTTGCTGAAATAAACTAAATGTTTGTTCCGTTTACAAAAACAAATCTAGCCCGCATATAGATAACATATGATCCATTAATTGCCTCTTACTTTACTAATAGCATTGCCATCAGTTTATGTTTAAACACTCACTTTTAATAAATATATAACTAAAACGTGGTTGCACACTGTCTTTTACAGGCAGAACATTTCCAAGAAATGTCCAAAAACCTTTCCACTAACATACAGTTTTACTGATAAAACTATATAATGTACAGGGGTGTGGAATTTAACAAAATATCTTCTTGTCCTTGGGACAGGTTGCTTTATAAATCTACCTGTCCTGTAAAAAAATCTACCTGCCCGCTGGGTGCCATGTAGTGTGGCGACAAGTTATGGTGGCAATCTCACTAAATAAGAGCTCTAATAATAGCCTATGTGGTTATGCCAGGGCCAGTGCTATACTAGGGCTTAAATGCTACCAATTTCCACATTTTGCCACCATTCCATTTATGTATATACAGAGCTGAAGGTACTAGTAAGCCATAGTTCCATGGTTGGAATGCCCTTTTGAGTCTGCGTACATCTACTAACTGGCATGTTTTAAGGGTTTTAACTAGCTTTTCCCATACTGAGAAAGGTTGGAAATTGTCTCCTGACAAGGGCAGAAGTAACACTTCTTCCAGGGTTGGGGAAAAAAGTAGTTGGAGAGAAAGAGAACTTATAAGCACTCAACAGATGTACTGGGATTCGTCTGGTTTTCCTTCAAGTTTTATATTGGCTAGTCCATCTGGAACCTAAAAGCAAAATGTCAATGGAATTGAATGTAAATGCAAACAAAAGCGCTATATTGCCTTTATTATAAACAAGTCATAACACTTGAACAGACTTTTATTAACTTATATTGCACGACTATTCACCAAGCTGCAACTAACAACAACAAAAATATAGTATTAAACACATAGGCAAAACCTATTGCATTTACTAATGCTTGTTGGAAATACTAGCATGCATCAACACGATTTACTAAATGATGATTCAAAGAAATGGTACTTAAAATTTCACAGTAATTTAGCAAAACCTTTTTTTTCTAGTTAAATTTTTTCTGAACATTTTTATTTTTAAAGCAAAGAATCATCAATCTTACTTTCGAACTTCTGCAGATATTTGCCTCTAATCATCGAGCATTCTGGGAGCATTGCACGTATCCTTATAATAAAATTTGCAAACATGTACAATTTTTTTTGACTGAACCACTGCTAGTAGTGCAGTCCAAGCTCTTTAACATTTTATTTGGAGTGCTCACCCTAATAATGAAGACTTTGCATTAAAGAACTGTAAATACAAGTTCGAACAGCATTACCATTTGGACACTTAACTGCAGACAGTGCCCTTCCCTGCTCCATTTTGTGGTACTGTAAACTGGCAGCCAAAGGGTTTGTGCTGCAAGGGTTGGGCCTACTTGACCGAAGGATAAAATAACTGAAAACCTGGTGTCCTTGACCCCAAGCAATATGTCCCGGATATTGGGCTATGGGAATTCCACACCTCTGAATGTATTAACAATCTTTGAAAATCGGATTTCAGAAAATATATTTATTCTTTGCACAAAATTAAGCAAAGTGTTCTGATTTGTTTTCATCCTATTAAAATGTGTTTTGCATCACACAGAAGTACTAACAATTGGCTTTTACAACTACTGAAATATATTTTGGAAACGTTTGTACAGTTGATTTAGCTATTTAAATGTGTGTTGGGAAAAACCTGACAACATCCTGTAACTCTGCAGTGAGAAGCAAAATTAATTGTAAGACAAACTGACTTTTGACCCCTGTCGCTGAACACAGAGCAAATGTTACAAGAACAACATTTAAAGGCATCTTTATTGCTCCTCTGCTTTCAGACTGAACAGAACCAGAACAGCTGTTCTTTGTCAACTGCCAGATGGGGCCAGTAGGTCCTAAAAATAGCTTAACCTGATACAGTAAAAACACATATCAGGCATGCCACTGCAGCCTATTGTGCCGTTTTAAAACTGCCATTTTGACCTGGTAAAATAAACCTTATGCCTGGCCTAAACCTGTCTTTGTAGTATTTATAGGTCACTCGTAAGGTAAGCCCTAAAGGCTTATAGGGCAAGGTGGGTAGTATTTAAAAAGGAGGATTTGTGTATTTAAGTTTTATGTGGCCGGCCAGTGAACCTCCCACTCCAAGTAGTTTTTCACAGTAGTAAGGCTAGCTCTCTCACAGCCTAATACTGGCTTACCTTGTTACATTTAATTAGTGATAGTTTTTGTTTGGGAACATCTAGAAAAATACTTCTTCCACTTACTTGAATTGTAATTTAAAGTCCTCTTTAATGGTAAAGTTGGATTTTAAATTGCTATTTTGAAAATGCCACTTTTAGAAGGACGTCATTATGATATCCTGTCTCGAATATTATCCTGCAGTTACATACCAGAATAGTTAGTGTCGATGTCCTAGAAATAACAGCTATACAATCCCTGAATTGGTATGTTTAATGTCTAATTACTTGAATATATCATTTTCTGAGATACACCTGCCTTTTGAAATGTATTCTTGTCATTCATTGCGATTCAATCCTGTGGATTGTGTTTGTTTCGAATTGTATCAAACGAAAGAAGGATGTCATAAGAGGACATCATTCTACTTTGTTAAATTTGTTTATTTTTCCTAAGCAAGATCCCTTGTAGGTAACCTTACCTTATACAGTGTTAATACACAATCCCACGAGGGTATATCCAGTAGTCTTTTCCTATTATCAACTTTTAGAAAGTTGACCTGTTTGTGCATGAACCAAATGTGAAGTTTCTGCCGGTGTCCACGGTCGCATGACTGTTTACTGCTGTCTTGTGAGGCAATGCGTATTCCTTCCATACAGGGTATACAAGTGCCTTGGGTAAGCAGAAGGCTGTTACTTTCCTGAGCAGGATGGGCTTGGGGAGGGGCTCTACCCAGCCCATCCTGCCCTTTTGAAGGGTAGCCTGAGTGCTGTGTCCACCCCCTTCCTAACTTTAGAAGACGCTTGCCCTGTGACTGCAAATGCAGCCCACATCTGGTCCTGTCTGCCCTTTGTCTCCCCTCCGGCCAATGGATTGGAGCTAAACCCTGGGAAAGGAAAAAAATCATCAAATCAATTTAGGAGTAGACAAAGGGGGTATCCCCCACACACAGCCTAGCACAGGTTATATATGTGGCACCCTCAGGACCTCTCTTCAGAACAATCCTGGACATGTAGAGACTCAGACAAATGTCTGCTGTACTGTCTAAAGCCTGGAGGAAGGCTGTACCTGCTTGCCTTGAACCCAGGATCCCAGAAGTGACTCTAAGGGTCAGTTGACTGACCTCTTGTTTAAGCTACATGAATACCACAAGCTTTCAGAAGCCTTCCCTGCAGCTGCCCTGCTGACTAGTACCAAGTGGACCTGCCCGAATTGTGGTGCTAGCCTCTGCTGGAGTGAGTCCTAACCCAATAGGTGCCCCCTGCAGGTCCTAGAGCCTTGGCTGGTATTGGAGTGTACTGCTCCAACCCCCAAAATGCTAGAGCTCTACTCGAGGTTAAAAAACAGAGGTTCTGCCCTGTTTGGGTCAAGAATAACTGTCCTGTGTGTCCTTGCGAGCCGTCTTTACAGAGGCCAGTGCAGGACCTGTAACCAACTGCAGACAAGACCTTCCTGAAGACAAATTCTGGACTTCACAGCCGGAGCTCTTTGCGTCAACAGCAACCGCCTCGCCTTTCCCACCAATATGAAGTACAGAGCATCATTGAGTTCTTTATGCTGATGATGACCACACCATTAGCACACAAATTCTGACTGAGGCCTCAGACTCAGCAACCCGCAATCGACGAGTCCCTCTCTAAATCCAGCTTACAGTCTGACTGACGATGACTTCATGGATGAGTGCATTTTTTTGCATGAAAACTTGACAAAGTTAGAAGGTAAACTTTCCATAAGGACAAACCTGTCCCTGCAGTCCATGGAAGGTGGAGTTAACTTATGCCTTTGACCCAGTTCAGCGTGACCAGATAACCCCAATTGGTGCTTGGTGTTTTTAGGTGCAATTTCTACTGAAAATGTTAAAAATTATGTATTTGGTTCTGCTTACTGAATTGTTGTTGTTTTGGTGTCATTTTAATTATTAACATTTACTAAATTCTTTTTAATTGATTTGGGAGTTTTCTTGTGTTTTGTTTACACTCTTACGGTTTGAGGACTACATAAATTCTTAACACATAGCTTCTATGTAAAGCCTGACTGCTTTTGTGTCAAGCTAATAGAAGTTATACAAAGGTTTATTCTGTAGCTTTGTGGTTCAGCCTGATAAGGACTATGTTTATTACTTGAATGGGGCTTTCACTTCTCTCAGCTAACAACCCAATTTCTTAAAATTACTTTTTGATTACCAATAATATTGGGTTTACCTCTAAGAAACAATCAAATCTACATGTTATGTTCATTCATTTGTTAAAATATGAACCTAGCCCCTACTTTCCCATCCGATGATTACCAGCATAATGACTTTGATTGGGATATGCAGCATCAGGCTCTTCTCCAAATACAAATCTGCAAATTTACCGAGCTTGCACCAAGGTTGTAGAAATAGTTTTGAAGGGGACCAGATATCCACAGGTCGAGTTGTGAATGGTGGGAATGTATGGTAGGAGTGAAATGTCTGAGCTGAGGCATCGGTACAATATAATAAATCTTGGCTTCATTCTTTCACCTACAGAAGAGGTCCTCTACTTTAAGGCATTGCAGCTCTGTGCTTGGCAAAAAATACAGCATGTACAGTGAATTTCCTCACTGGCAATGGAACCTTCTTTATGTAGACCAATATGTCCAACAAAGGTGTAGAGTCTATTCTATGTTGTATCATTGTCTGAATCTTAATTATTATTTTACCCCATGGGTCTGAACTCCAGGGCTCCACTAGGACAAGTATATGATGTATTTTCCCCGCATGATGGCAACTTGCTCATGTAGCCTTTGGAATCATGTCAAAGGCCTGTAGTATTTTTAGTTTGTAATAAGTTCATTGGGGGAATGTATATTGGATTAATTTATGCCTGCTATTTAAGGACATCTTTTTTAGCATGTATGTATCAGTAGGTCTACTGCTCTGGTTAGATATCGACTGTTTGGGAGGTATTCCCACTGAGAATGAGCTCCACTCTGCACTGGATTGGTCAGAGAGATCATCTCCTTATAAATGTGTGAGATAATATGTTGCAGTTTAGCCACAGCTATCAGCTGCATTCATACTAAATGATCTGTTCCTCTGGGTTATCTGGGAATACAGATTTTAATGTGTTTTGTATTCTATAATAAAGGAGGGTATTCAAAGGCGTCAAGATGCCTATGGCATCCCTACACTGATCAAGAGTTAGATACCATCTGCAAACAGATCCCCCATGCATGAAGTTCCTAGCTCAGTCATATGTTGACCTGCATATTTTTCTGAGGATCGTGGTAGGCAGGCACTGTAATGCACCAATGCCTTTAGGGAATAGAGAAGTCTTATAACAATTCCTTCCGCAATTCATTCAGGTCCCGCAGAATCTGGTACCTCTTACTGTGTCTAGGCCGAACCTCAGCCTCCCTGGAGGGGATAGCATAGCCATTCTCAGGCCAAGGGGCACCACTGCCTTCCTCTGAGCTGAAAAGTGCGGTAAGGGAAGTAAACCTCAGAACCAGAAATGTGCAAAGTGTGCCTGTTCTGCATAGTACAACAATTCAAAATAAGATGCACCAGACAGCCGCAGTCGTGTGGAAGGGTTAGAGTGGTCCAGTTTATTATAGGCTGTTTACTGGCCCATGCTAGTTTTTACCACTGAACCATTTAAAGAGTTGAAGGACACACAGACTGGAACTATTGGTACATTAAGCAATAAATATAAAACCTTGGAGAGGACTATCCTCTTCATAATCACTATTCAACATGACCGAGAAAGCAGGAGTTTGATACAGTTGTGCACTCTATCTGTGAATTAGCCGAGTGCCACTACATAATAATCTTGAATGGACTCTGGGGCTACGTGATGTAATCTTGTCTCCCAATAGATCAGAGTCCTCTGTTCACTACAAAGGAAATTCCAGGGGACACTGCTTTGTGTTCTTTATCGCATTATCACAAACAATCATGGAACAGCTCTGTAGCCCTGACAACCTGGGCTATTGAATAAAAGAAAAAAAAACAATGGTTCCCATCAGTAGAGCTTTATAGCCTAAACCTCCTAGTCCTGGTGTCCATGAGTCCAAATCACATAATTAGAATCTGGCAGTATTTTAGTCCCATTCAAAGTATCATATCACATTACAGGTGCTCCAAACAACAACGCAGTGAAAATTAATAGTGACATCAGTACAACAAATCAGTATATTTGTCTCTAGGGGCTGATAAGGTTTAGGACATTTGGCAAGACTCAAAAATAGGATGAATCAGGACAGTACTGTCAAGTCTGCAAGAAATAAAAAATACGGGGAAGTAAGAGGCAAAAAAAACGGTTATCATGGAGATCATGTATGCATGTCCCCAAGGATTTTAAGTTTATAGGATTCCCAATGAAAAACATAAAATGAAGAGGCTGGACATATTGTCTTTGATTCTAACTCTAGTTATGGGCTTTTGATGCAGCATGGAGATTCTAACTAGTTATGGGCTTACTACATCAACAGGACCCTCAGTAATCATACATTCCCTTATTCTCAGTTTCCCAAGTATGGCTATCATATTCCCCCACTTGTGGGTATCAAATGCATTTCGGCATCCGCAAGAACACCTGTTGCTTTAATTTCTGGATTTACCTATAAATCTGCATTAATGAACATGTGCAGCTTGTATGTGGTTGATCACCTACTATAAAGCGGGGCTATCCAGGCAGTAGCAACCTTGGCATATATTGAAGGAGTACATTTGCAATGACTTTTACCAGAGTCTTCGTGTTGGTATTCAAGAGTGATATGGTTTCTGTAGGAGGTATAGGACTCCCTACGCTTTTCTGGTTTCAAGAGAGAAACAACAACCACTTACCTAAGGCTAGTCGATAGACATTCCCATTCAAAGGCGTCCTTGAAGGTTGTTAAGCTGTGTGACACAAGCACATCTCAGTATTCTTTAGAAAAGTTAACTGTGAGTCTGGCCACAGAGGTTGAGTGCCATTCGGCATGGTTTTGATAGCGTTTTGTATTTCTTTAATTGAGAGAGGCGCCATAGCCATCTTTTTATCTGATTTTTCTAATCCATGCCATTGTTAGCCTATCTAGTTTTTCGGGTATGCATTCCTCTGCATTGTGTATTTTAGATGTGTATATTAATTCAGAGTACTCTGTTAGTCCTTTTGCAGTTTCTAGTTTGTGACATTTCCTGCTACCCATCTGAGTCTCAGTATTTTAGCTAGGGCTAAGCAGAGGCTCTCACTGTTTCATTATACTCACTCAGCTTAGTGTGAATACTTTGTGTGACTTGCTTTTCCTGAACTATGAGTATAGAACCTCCACCCCCCTAGTTTCCACCTCCAGCCTCTCTAAAGTCTAATCTGCCTTGAATGGATTTGATTAGGCCAGAATGTTTGATGATGCATGCTCCTTGGATATATGGTTTAAATGTGCCCCATTCTGTACTGTAATCAGTTCATTTGTATAACAAAAGTATTCAGTAATTGCCTTCTCAATTCAGCATTAAACTCCGAGTCCAGTAACTGCAGGTCCAGTATGCCTTCTTTGGCTGAGTCAGCGCAATGATAATCATTGTGTGTTCAAGGTATGCGCACACTTGATTTGAGCATTCCCTTACTCATGTAATGACATCTCGAATGACAAACCATACTCAATAAAAGAATACATATGTATGTAAATTCTATAGTGGTACAGTGTTTATGTCTCCATACTTCGCTTTGTAGTGCATAGTTCATGATGTGACGCACCTCTTTGGCTGTTCAAGACAACTCCTTAGAATGCTACCCAGGACCCAAGTCTGCATTTAGCATACAGTTGAACCACCTGCCCAAATTATGAAAGTGTGTCCAATTTTCTATATTTCTGGTGCAGGTCCCTTTAAAACTCTGAGCAATTTATGTTTAGAGTATATTAATTTATGAATGTGAATGTCAGTCCTTCTGCTCCCCAGACACATCACGGATTTGTCATCTAGGTCAGATATTGTTCTTAGAATGTAAAAGGGAATGCCTCTGTTTATGCAGATCAACACACCCCTGGCATGTGCTCTGTTAAGAGGCATACAAGCAACAGCCTCTCTACTTATCTGTTCTGGTTTTCTTTTTGTGGTGAGTTAGGTGTGTTTCCTGACTGAAAGTTATGCGTCTGATATGTCTCTTTAGGCATGCTGAAACTTTCCTGACATTACAGAAGTACCTCAGCCCTCTTAAATTACATGTTATTAATTGGAAGATAAGTCCTTGTTGTATGTTAGCCACATTTCTCTATCTATGGTAAAATTTTATTGTCACTAGGTTGTACTGTGTAGTTTGTGTCTTTGAGCCATGTCTCTAGTGCAGAACTTTGTAGTTACACTGCCCTTTACAAATGTCAGTAAACTCCTCCCCCCTTATTCACATCAAACTTTTCAAATATTGCCCTTTATCGGGAAAAACGGTCACGCTCAGGGGCTAATCATGCCAACCTCTACTCCCAGCGCCATAGCAGGTGGTGGCTGAGCATTAGTATAAAGTCTGGTCAGAGCACTCCACCTCTCTGTATATTATATTTTAAATAGCATGGAAATAAAAATATTTTAAATTGTTGAAGTGGAAAATAATAAAGGAGGCTTCCAGCTATCATATTCATTATAGTTCATTTGATTATCTAGTCCCTCCTGAGTTCTGTGGGCAGACATGCCCTCTCTCTCCTCCATGTGCTTCTTGAATAACCTAGTGTCTAGCTGTGGTTCCGCCAAGGCATGACATTCGCTCTCATCATCATATATAACTTTATTTCGGCTATAAGCCATAAAAGTAGACAATACAAGACATAACATGATTAAGAAACATAGCGCTTTAAAAATTTTTAGAATGTATAGACAACATTGTTTTTAAACATTTTTGTTTTTACAAAATCTCAAGACGTGTAAAAGTATTAGATCGTTAAAATTTAGCTTCAATTAATTAAAATTTATCAAGCTAATTAAATATAATCTAAAACCAAATTATTAGAAGCACGTGATTATCAGAGTTCTAGTTCGTGTCTCCTATGTGTTTTACAAGAACCTTGCCGCTGAGTGACCAATTTTATCATTTGTCTCTGATATCTGGGATAGAAGGGGGAATTGCATAATTTACTTTTTTCAGAACCCTAGATAAATAGTGAGGTCACAGATTTATAAAACATACAGATCATCATTGTTCTTTAAAACTAAAAATCCAGACCATTTAGGTTTTAGGTTCATCCGGTTAAGAACTGATATATTAAGTGAATATAGTCTAAAACCAATGTGTTGAATTTACACATTTATAATAGTTCTTTTGTTCTTATTGACCATGCACTTCGCAGGTATCCCACCACAGAAAAAACTATTTTATCATTTGTATCAGTTGTTAGGAGTCGTAATGCCGTGTTCCATTCCCTTATCCCAATTGCCCTACATAATGGAGCAATCCACTTTTTCCTAGGTACCAAATATCTAGGGCAGAAAAACATAAAGTGCGCGAGTGACTCTTTTGTCTTTTGACAATGATGGCAGTATATTGAATTGCAGTTCTCCGGTCTCCATTGCTCTGTAAATGGCTTGAGCGGAAGAGTCCCTAGTCTAAATTTAATGAATAGTGTTTTGGTATATGGAGGATTTACATTATCCATATAGGCCTCAAACTTGGGACTACATTTGTGATCTAAGAACTGCAAAGTCAGACTAACATGATTTTTTAGCCAAATTTGGGTCAGAATGTTCTCCCAGTAGCACCTTTTTACACGTTCCTTTGTTTCCTTTGCCAAATTGTGGGGAGCACTCCACACCTCCTCCATTTTGAGAAATTTACACGTGTCTCTGATGTGTCTGAACCAAGGGATCTTTAGTACGCTGTCATTTGCAAGAAATTCATCTAGTGCTTTATGGAGAGTGGACCGGTCCTCTGAGGTCCAAAGATTAATCCAATACATTAGGGGTCTTAATGCAATTTCATTGTGTATTTCATTTAGGGCTAAGTCAAATCTGAGCGGAGTGAGAGGGGTGCTCATCGGCAACTTTAGGAAGTTTCGAATAAACCGGTTTTCTACAGTGGTCAGACACCTAGAGTTGGTATGACCCCAAAGCTCGGCACCATAAAGACATTCGCTCTCAATAATGAATCTTTTTTGAGCTGGATATATCAGGCCATGCACAATGTTCAGGAACAGAGATGTTTTTTGACAGTGGTGAATGGGTGACATGCCTACTATACAGCAATTGTGAAAGCTCGAAACACTGATATGGTGGATCCTGAGTATAGTTAAGATCGTTTTCCCCTTGAGCTTATCTCAATAAAATATCATGATCTCCATAGTTCAAGAGCCGTACATTGATAGGCCTCAGGAGGGCCCCAACTACTGGCCTAAGCTCTATGGGTTTATGTATCCATTCTTCTATAAAGGCAGATGACAAACTACTCCATCCAAACAGATTAGTCAACTGTGTCTCTACAAAGGTGTCTACGTGCTGTAGTGAATCCTAGTTCATTTTAATGGGATAACAGGAGTTAGCTTAGCCTCCGGCTTGCAGACTCGTGCCCCCGTCACCTAGTGACTTTTAACCTACTTAGCTTGCTCTGTCTTAGCCCATTTAGGGACAGATGTACGAAGCCGTTTGCATGTCGCAAACTGCAAAAATCACAGTTTGTGGCATGCAAACGGCAGAACGCGATGCTCATTCCCAAATTGCGAGTCGGTACCGACTCGCAATTTGGGAATACGACTCGCAAATAGGAAGGGGTGTTCCCTTCCTATTTGCGACCGCATTGCAATTCAGAGTTGCTTTGTGACCGCGAATGCGGTCGCAAACCAACTCGCAGTTACCACCAGTGTCACACTGGTGGTAACTCATTCGCAAAAGGGAAGGGGTCCCCATGGGAACCCTTCCCCTTTGTGAATGCCGAAAATCCCCTTTGTGAATGCCTTTGTGAATGCCTTTAAGGAAAACGGGCTGCAAAAAGAAAAAAAAAAAAACTGCTTTATTTACAAAGCAGTCACAGACATAGAGGTCTGCTGACTACAGCAGGCCACCATCCCTGTGAGTGCAGGGACTCGCAAACTGCGACCCACCTCATGAATATTGATGAGGTGGGTCTTTGCGACCCCATAGCGAGTCGCAGAAGGTGTCTGAGACACCTTTCTGCCTCCAATTTTGCGAGTTGCAAATTGCGAGTCGGTCAGACTCGCAATTTGCAAGTCGCAAAATTGGAGTTTCCTACATCTGGCCCTTAATTATTTAATTCCCTAAGATGGCTGCCTTTGTTTATAGTTAGACCGCTTGTTATGAGTTACATTACCAGTGTCACCGCGCTAAGGTGTCAGGATCAAGCAACAAAGACAAACAAACAGTAGGTGTTCACACTTAGGGATTTTCCCTCTCTATACTTTAGAAGGATTGTTTATATTAATTGCCGTCCCAAGCATGTCTGTTATCTATTGTTTGGGAACACACCTACGTCAGGGGTCCTTGTAGATCTGTATAAATATATCACACTAGACAGATAATCAGAGGGATTCCGACCAGAGGGCATAGCTACCATTGCTGATATCGATGCTGCAGTCGTCTTGACGCTGAACCAGTCTTCGTGTCCCTGCGGAGTCTGAGATAGACACCTCATTCCAAGGTAACAAGGGTTGGGGGCTCCTCTCATGGACATGGCATTGGCAGATTAGGTTTAGCAAACCCAGCTCTCCTTTAGGTATGAGATTAGGCCTTTAACATTAGGGTATTAGGGCATAATACATCTCGTATGTCTTTTCTACGCATTGCAAGATGGTGGGGGTCTTTGTAATAATGACTCTCGTCCTCACAATTCTGTTTCTTGCATTATTCATTATCCTAATCATTGCAGCCCATGCAACTTATCGCAATTTGCAGTCATGTTGAATAAAAACTATTGAGACTTTACTGCATCTTTGTCATTGCCTGTGTTTGTATGACACATGATATATCTGTGAGAAAGGGGTAATCTCCATTTAACCACAACACTTCCTGAGATCTCTTATTCTCGAGTCCATGCGTAAAGGCTGCCACAAATCACGTTTTACTATTGTGTTTCTGGTGAGGTGCTGCTAGTGAGCCGGTAAGGTTGGGACAACAGTTGCGACTTCTTGTAGGAAAGGCATAGTCGCCTACAAGCAAAAGTACTGTCATCCTTTAACCAGCAGTCTTGCCCAGAGCAAGAGTCCAAACTACGACATGGCGCCACCAACGATGGTGTTTAGGCACTAATTTACGGATACTCGACTGTCACTGTCTCACAGACAACAGGTACCCTAAGTACCATTATACGGATACGTCCATGGTCTTTGGGATAATCCTCCTCAGCCGAAAAGGTAACACCTGATTAAGCTGTATGTTGTTGGAGCTCGAACTCACAAAAGGAATTTACTCCCCATTTTTTTGGTGGTCCGTTTTTCTAAACAAATATGGCTAACGCCATTGACATTCCTGAAAATGCTAGACAAGCACTAACACAACATTTATTAATGAATGGCCTTACAGATGAGGGCAGGGATGTTACTCTTATAATAGAAGCTAATGAAGCATACCAAACAGAAACATTTTACTGTTTGGTCGACCTCAGGAAAGGAGACCCAACACATACGTTCTACACATATGAAATTGCGAACGTACCTCAACGGTACCAAGCATACCGCTATCATGAAATATCGCTCACATACCAAGAGCATCAGAACTGGTTCGAAGGCGCCCTACCACATGTACTACAAAGAGTGAGGTTAGGTCCCTTAAGTAATGGCGGACCTACATGGCCTATGTTTGCCACATACACACCTCACCCAGGCATACAGAATATGCAAATTGCAGATCTGCAAAATTTATATAATGAATTAGTGACATTATATAGACGATTAGTTCAGTTCGTAATGCGAACATTGAACACAACACCAGCGCGTCCAGCACCGCCGATAACTGGTGGTTATCAATTGGCTATTGGGATTAATCCACAAACAGTACATACTATTATGGGTAAAGTACCCACGGAACGGGAAAAAATACCATTCTGGATTGCCCAGAAAACGAATCAGCTGGAAGCTGTGTTTCCCCATACGGGACCACAGCAAAAACATAGACTGCTCACTATGTGCTTGCCTTTTGGGATGGTTCCCTCGGTGGATGACTGTTCCACATGGGGTACAGTCTTTGCTGCCATATATACTACCACACATGGTACCCCGACACTTGCCAATTTACCGGAAGTGTTAAAACAAATACAAAATGAGCATGGGGCTGCACCAGCCCTGGATTTGGGGATGAAATTAATGCGTAACTTTGACGCCGTATCCTCAATAATACTCAGTAACATTGAAGAAGAAGCTGTAGCACTGGCAATTCGCCAGCGTCTCTGGGAAACTCCACACCAGAACAAGAGAGACAGCTACTGAAAGTAATTTCCGATACCTATACTAGTATAGGACGGGATAGTTTGGGAGCCAAACCAAAGAAATTGGAGTTACAAAGTCTGGCCCATAAGGAGGACGACAAAGCAGGCACAAGAGGGCTCTAAGAAGCGCTGGGACAAACAAAAAGATTTCAAAGAAAGAAGAAATAAGAGAGCTGATTCTCCACACCCGGAGAACTCCGAAAGGAGATATAATCTCAGAAATAGGGAGAACATTAAAACTCCAGACAGATATACTGATTCACTTCCCTCTCGTTCCTTTCAGGACGCACCGGATAGATGTAGCGAGAGAGGGCGCCATCAAGATCGACATCCTGAATACGTGAAAGAAAAGAAAGACTCTCTGCAGTCTACCATTAAAAAAAGAAGAAAAGACTCCTTAGCAAAAGCCACAGTTTAAAAAGAAGACGGTGGTAGCATTGACAGCTAAGAATGCCAGCATACTTGAGAACACTGTTGAGGAACAAGACGTGGGCAGTGACTCTGTTAGACAGCGCAGCAGAGGTCACGATATGTCGCCAGAGTCTGAAAGATCATCTGGATGCGACAGCAACTAGCGATTACATCGCAGTTGAAACAGCGGATGGCCGCGTTCTCCCCCCCTATAGGGTTTATGATAAAAAAAATCAGATAGAGGGAGATGTGGAGCGCATTATTAGTGTGATATTTACACTTAAATAGTCCTACACGTACATATGCTATACAAAATTCACACAGCACGGCACTAATAAACAATATAGTGCGTAAAAAATATAAAACAACACTAGACATTTCAAATGGATTCTTCGGCCAGAATTTAGCACATGAAAGTCGGGACCTGAGTGCATTCTCATTTGGCTCTCAGAAACGCTTTTTTCATTTACCCCAAGGCTATAAAAATAGCCCAGGGCTATTTTCAGCCCGTGTAACATCAATATTGCATGATATTGATTCCGAGGCGTTATCCTACGTGGATGACATATATCTCACAGACGACGTCCTTGACACTCATCTTGCGAGGGTCCATCGGATCATTTTGGGATTTTCAGACCTCGGTTACAAATTCAATTTTAAGAAAAGCAAGATAGCCTTTCTCAGTGTATTATTCCTGGGATATGAGCTATCAAGCGAGGGGAAGAGCCTGGCTCCGTACTTTCTAGAAAAATGTGCTCAACTGCACCCTCCAAAAATCACTTAAACTCCAGTCATTACTAGGTTTCTTTAATTTTGGCAGAACATACATTCCAGAATATGCACAAAGGATCAAGCCGCTTTATGACTTGGTTCAGCCCAATTCTTCTAGCAGGCACTGGACAATTGAACACACACGCATCCTTAGGGAGATGCAACAGGACATGCTAGAAGCCAAACACTTGCACACGTGTGACAATAAAACAAATTTGGTCATCAGAATAATTGCTGGTGCCATTGGATTTACTTATGTCACCTTCAATGAGGGTGACATGGTACCAATAGCGTATAAATTGCATTTATACTCCAATGCTGAAAAGCGTTTTGCACCTACAGAAAAGAGTCTGACGGCAGTTCAGATGGCCGTCATAAAAGAGAGACCACTTGCCCAGGGGAAACTTATTATTGTTGTCTCCCCGGTGCCGGCCTTAGAGGCTGTCACCAAAGCAAGCGTTCCTAACGCTAAAGCATTACATCCACGTTGGATTCAATGGGCAACGTCTCTGACCGCCACTGATGTTGATTATATATTCGATCCAAAACTTCAGACACAAGAGTTTCTCCAGTACGAACAAGAGTACCCCACCCCTCTAAATATCTTGCCACTAGACAACTACCATACTGTCATATACACTGATGGTTCACAACAACTGGTTGTAGGTACTAAACATCAATACTCAGCAGCCTGCGCAGCCGTGAGCGGAGTGATGGAAGATGGAGTTTTCCACCCTCACAATACCTACACGCAGACTTTAGGGGACTGCATAGCCCAGTTGGCTGAGCTTAAAGCTCTTATTCTAGTGCTCGAACATACTGAGCCAGGATGCCAGACTTTAATAGTCTGTGACTCTTATTACTACGTCCAGTCATACAATGACTAACTCAGTCATTGGAAACTGAACGGGTTTAGAGATTCTAAAGGGAACACCATTTAACACAAAATACTGTGGGGGAGGATGGCTGATCTTAAGGATAAGCTGCCGTGTGTCCATGTAGTCCATACATTGGGACCTCAATGTGTAGGAGTACACGTTACCGGTAATACATTGGCTGATGAAGCGGCCAAAGCAGCAGTAGCTACGGCTTCTGTGGCTGCAGTGACTCGTTCTCAGACGAGATTGGATAATGAAATATTGATTGCCATCAAAGCTTCGACTGCAGGCAAGCCCCTTCCGAAAGGATACCCTACAAAACTATACTTACCATATCCGTGCGCAGAATGTTGCTTACACAACAATTCCTGGGGTTGGAGATCAAGTGATTCCCAATGAAGACCAAAGATTAGATCTAATTAAAGCAGCGCATGAGGGTGTAGCTTCTGCACATGCTGGTAAACAGGCCACGATAACACTTCTACAGAAACGCTTCTGGTGGCCTGGTCTATGCAGATGAACAAAGCAGTATGTCCTTTGCTGTGACATTTGCCAGCAGATCAAGGGCTCTAATATCAAACTCCCACCGCAGATATCCCTCTTATTGTCCAACAGGCCACTACAGTGTGTGTACCTGGACCATTGTGGTCCCTTACAGCCTGATGGTGCATACAAATACATTTTAGTCGCTGTAGATTCTTGTTCTAGATTCCTGTGCGTATGGCCACAGCAGTCAGCTGACGCCCGGACTGTTATAAAAGACTTGCTGATCTTTATCGGTACATACGCGGTTGTGGCATTCCATTCGGACCAGGGCCCTTCATTTGCCTCTAAGGCCTCTAAGGCATTCAAGGACACCATGGGGACGATGGGTGTTGAACTCCATTATTCCTCACCATACCATCCTGAGGGAAATTCGGTCGTGGAGAGGCGGAATCGTGATCTAAAGCAGTCCTTAACAGCTTGAGTATTAGGTTCAAGCTGCAGTTGGTTACATCACCTATATGGGGTCCAGAGAGGACTGAATAATCTGCCAAGACGGTCCTTGGGGGGGACGCACTCCATATGAGGTTCTCTTTGGGATACCTATATATGTCCCAGATCTTGATGCCCCTGGTATGGTGGCAGCAGAAACACCATTTAACATAAATGAACGTCTCACTGTTTTACATAAGCTTCAGCAATTTCGTGATGATAAATCATCTGCAAGTGCTGCCCCCTTAGGAACAAGGGATTTAGTGAAAACTTCAACTGGCTGGATTCCTAAAGTTGGGGATCTGGTTTGTGAGAAGATCGCAGTGAAGAAGGAATTCGGTCCATCATACAGAGCACCTGTACCGGTCTTGGGAATAAAAGGCACCAGGACTGTCATCTTACCACCACTGTCTGGTTCTAAAACAAACCGATTAATCTCCATTGATGACATCAAACTACACCATGTGGCCGATCCTTCACAGTAGACCAAGAGGTCCCTTTGGTGGTTCCCGATCCCCTCTCACTACCCAACAGGACATACATCTACATAGTAGGATGAACATCACTACTACAGACTATGCAACAATGTTAACGCTGTTCCAGACAACTCCCTGACCATGGGGAGGGTGGAAAATGAACTCTTGCTTCTTCCAGTCACTTCTTCAGTGAACACCCCGGTTCAAGATCTAGCTGTTTTTTTCACAAGCACATCACAGACTAACGACACTGTCTACCAAGAGCCCCCACGTGAAGTGGACCAAAGTACGGATGGTGCACCGGCTCCCGTGTTTGCAGAGACTGCCTCTGGCTATTTCATTGACATTGATGATTTTTCTTCAGAATCATCCACTGCTGTGATTGACAATGTTTCAAAAAGTAGTAAGGTGTATCAGTGGCTTAAAAATAACTATTTGAAATACCCATGGAACTACTTATGGTTCTGTTTGACATTTTTTGCATTATTTTTATGGATTGGTTTTGTGACTGTTTTCTTTTTGCTTATAAAAGGTCACTATATTCCTGATCGCTCCTCTGTGGAGCCTGTTGATGAAGTTTTAACTCCACATCATTCTTCACATAAGGTCCAAAGAGATGTGTCCGCTGTGAATATTACAGCAATACCGATTTCTGATGGGATTGTGTTTGACCATGTTCCATTCGATATATACGGGCCTACTGAAATTAACCAAATACCATACGTGTACAAAATTTCAATGACTGATGTAATTACACCTGATGTTGTCTCTGATGATTGGGATGTCTAAACAGTTGATTCCATGCTAACTGAAATGAAGGACTATTCCGCTTTTGAAAGTGATGATGTATATGAACATACAATGAATTATGGGGAAATGTTCTGCTGTAACAGTTTGGGACAGTACTACCTATATCGTGCCACTACACACAGTGGGAACACTGTTCTACACCACCGGTGAGGAGCCCAAAGTACTATAGTGAAAGGCTTGAGCACGCCCAGTATCCCCACCCTGGCAAGGTTTAAAGATTGGCAATACTTCCTAAATATCACAGAGGACAAGTTAGATGCAATGGTTAAGGCTGGTACTTATAATTCTTTACTTTCTAGTCCCGGCAGGTGGTTAATATGGCCAACTGACACTAACAAGTGTCAAGTGCGTTTTTTGAACTCTCAGGGATGTGGAATTCCTATCGCCTTGTTTGGGGTCAAGGGCAACAAGTTTTTATGTTTACTTTGTCCTTGGGACAAGTAGGTCCAACCCCCTGCAGCACAAACCCTTTGGCTGCCTGTTTACAGAGAGTTGAACTCTCTGCAGTTGAAGTAATGTGTTTCCAAAAGATAATGCTGTTCGAACTTGTATTTATGGTTCATTATTTGAAAGCCTTCATTATTAGGGTGCGTGCTGTAAATAAATGTTTTAAGGTCACACTTCACTACTGACGTTGGTTCCAGTACAAAAAAAAGAAAACGTGTACACACACATGTTTGAAAAGTTTAGGCTAAGAGGCTAAGTATAATGCTCCCAGAATGCTCTCTGATTATATGCAAATGAAGTGTCATTTAGTAAAATGTGTTGATGCATGCTAGTATTTCCCAAAATTATTTCTAATGGAAAATCAGTGTAACCATTTTCAACACGATTATGGGAACCATGAAAATAAACAAACACTGACAAAGCCAACTGATCTGACATACTTTTATAAGTCTTTTAGTTTCATCAATGCGTGTCTTGTTTTGACATGGCTTTTGTAACACTTTATTGTTGTGGGAGCTACCAGGCCCTCAACATTGTAACAAACATTGGCAAAACCCCCCCAAAAAGTTTTTGAACTCTTAAAGCACACGTTGCCACCAGCGGCATAACAAAGGCCCCGCAGCTGCCCTCCAGGGGGCCCCGTCAGCACAGCACCTGCCCTGAGTGAGTCTGGAGAGGAGGCTCCTCCATGTTCTTTGCAAAGGGGCACCCTCCAGTTTCGTTACGTCACTGATTGCCACTGTAGTTCCTGACACTGAACAAAACTACTTTGTGTGGCAATATGCTCCTTGTGGAAGAGCAGAATGCGATCACTCACAGTAAAGCCAGCCAAAAGAGAGAGAAATAGAAGTTTAATAAAAAGAAAATGTCTTTGTTAACACCAGACCTAATTAGGGACCAAGACCCACATGTAGGTAGCTTTTTGCATGTCGCAAACAGCGACTTTCGCTGTTTGCGACGTGCAAAAAGCACATTGCGATGCACAAACCCAGTTTTGCGATTCAGTAACCTGGTTACCGAATCACAAAACGGGTTTGCGACTTGCAATTAGTAAGGGGTGTTCCCTTCCTAATTGCAACTCGCAGTGCAATGTAGGATTGTTTTGTGACCGCGAACGTGGGCGCAAACCAATCGCAGTTTGCACCCATTTCAAATGGGTGCTAACACTTTCGCAGAAGGGAAGGGATCCCCATGGGACCCCTTCCCAATTGTGAATGTCACTGTAAAAAAAAATTCTGAGCAGGCAGTGGTCCTGCGGACCACTGCCTGCTCTGAAAAAATGAAACGAAAACATTTCATTTTTCGTTTTTGTTATGCATCTCGTTTTCCTTTAAGGAAAACTGGCTGCATTACAAAAAAAAAACCCAAAAAACTGCTTTATTGAAAAGCAGTCACAGACATGGTGGTCTGCTGTCTCCAACATGCCACCATTCGTGAGGGGGTCGCAAATTGCGACCCACTTCATAATTATTCATGATGTGGGCATTTGCGAAGCCCTTGCCAATCACAGATGGTGTCAAGGACACCATCCTACATTCGGATTTGCGACTCGCAATTTGCAGGTCACAAATCTGAACCTACCTACTTGTGGCCCCAAATTCTTAAAGAAAGTCACAAAAGTGCACCCATGGTATATGTCGTACCCCTATAAAATATTTGTGAACTGTATTTTAGCGTGGGTAAATACGATGTGTAGATGTGCTCATGTGAAAATCTATTGAGCATTTGCAAGTTCATTTTCCCTCCAGCCACTTTCTTCCCAACCCTGGAAGAAGTTCTAATTCTGCCATAGTCAGGAGTAAATGTCCAACCTTTCTTATTATGGGAAAATATTAGAGAGAAGCTGGTAAAAATCTTTAAAACATGCAGGTTAGTAGGTTTGCAGACTCAAAGGTATTCCAGCCCTGGAACTATTGCTTACTGCTTCCTCCAGCCCCAGTATGCAGATCTGCAGAAAGGTGGCAAAATAAGGAAATTGCTACAGTAGGGATTGAAACTCCAAGTATTCAAGCCCTACTATGGTAGTAGCCCTGGCATAATCAGAGAGGCTATTAATTGCTGCCATAATTTGTCGCCACACTACATGGCACCAAAGGGACAAGTAGATCTTTTTACAGGACAAGTAGATTTGAGAAGCAACCTGTCCCCTGGACAAGTAGATATTTTAATAAATTCCACACCCCTGAACTCTTCAGGGGGTTTCTCAATTAACAGACCAGACCCTCGCTTTGTATCGGGTCAACATACAGGTATAGTTACGACATACACTGTGGGTAAGCTGTGCCAGCAATGGGTACAGAGCAACACGTTAGCCGCAGTTATGAAACACCTGAATACCCTTTCCGAAGATATAGACTTGCAGGATTTTCTGCCGGGTCCTAGGAAAAAGCGCTCAAAAAGGTTTTTAAATGCTATGTACAATGAAATGAGAAAACTTTCCCAGATTGAGGCTGCTGCACGATTAAGGCAATTGGATAAAGAAAATGTAGAAAAGGCGTTTGCTGTTGTCGACAGTGGCATGAATACACTGTCCAACCGGATTTATTCACTATCAAATATAGTGTTGTCTGCTATTGATATCACTCAGACAGACTTGTCCCGGTTATATCATGGGCAAACACAGCTACGTTCCATCATGCAGCTGGGTTGGACTTTACAGGCACTGAAAAATGGCCACATTCAATGGACGTATATGAATGGGAGTGAATTCTTTACTGCTTTAAATTTTTCCAAGGAACAACAGACAATGGCTAAAAGGGAGGCTAGTTTCACCATGCTTCGTGTAGAAAAATTAGATAACTTGCCCTTCACGGTAGCAGAGAGTCCTTCAACTATCTGGCTCTTACATGGCATAATTAGTTTACCGATATCGACCTTTCGTTTCTCGAGCTGCCTGAAACATCTTGAGTGGGAAGGTACGAGCAACTAGGAGATAGCTATATTAAGGAAGAGTGGGAGTTGCCTTTTGACTATAAATGTCTGAACGGCGAAACAGAGGTCATTCTTAGCAGAAGAGAATGTGAGACTGCTGTTCATCATTCCATGAAATGCAAGCAGGTGTCTCTTCACGGTCTGTGCAATGCGGGGGTCGCAACTTTGGCCTGCTTGCTGAAGGGTACTCCCATCCCTTTGATTCGCCAGGTATTTCATGTACTTTCCAATGGAAGTTATGTGGTACTGAACGATCAAAGTTGTTGCTGCATGCGACCAGGAATTGCCTACGCAATCTCTGTCTCAAAGGTCGTTATGTGTTGTGGACATGTTTTGTTTCCCCCCACACGAGAGAGAAAAGTATGTGACATATGGCCCCACATAGATACTATTAATGTGATCTATGACAAGCTGAGCAGGCTAAAGGCGCTATAGTTTCAAAAGCAGGTCGCCTTGCCATCCGCAAAGGAGACCTATGCTCTCTAGATTGCGAGATCAGCCGAGATACAATCCCTAATAAATACCAACTTCCCCAAGCATTTTGGAGAACTGGTATCCAGAATATTCAATGCTTCAAGCACCACTGGGATTGTTCACTTCTTTAAGGCTGTCGGGTCTGGTTTCGTGTCCATTTTCCAGACAGTCTTCGGAGTCATCCTGTCAGCCATCCATTCGCTCTTTTCAAGTGTGTTTGGTAGCTTTCCAATTATTTTGGCTTTGATTGGCTGACTACTACTGCTATTTCTTCTGATTCGCATTGGTTGTTTCTTTCCAGCTACGCAGAGCAATGGAGCCGCTCCCACCATCTCCACTGTGCCGTGAGCGCATGGTTCGGATCTTCGGTGCACCCTTGCTGGTGGAACTGGAGCATGACTGGTGGTTATCATTTCGGCCCCTTCTCTGGTGCGTACAACCAGTCTTACACTGCATATGGTGTTTCTTTGAAAATTTGCCTATGGTCTGTCTTGCTGTTGCACCGACATCTCCTGTGGACCACTAACTGCTGATGTCCCTGTTGAGGGTTCAGACACAGTTATGCCCCTTGAGACTGAGGTTGCTCCGCGAGGCCACCTATGAGCCTTCCGTTTTAAGATCCACCGCGGGTGAGGACAGTGCAATGGATTACTTTACACTAGAGAATACTGCTCAGTACTGCTCCGTGGATCTGTTTGTCCGCCCAGCACTCGATTTGACTTCAGATGATGACTCATTTTTGAGGTCCTTGGTTGGTGACTTCGATGCCACTCTTCAAGATCATGCGTAAAGCAAATGATTGATGAATTGACTTGCCATTCCCGATTGAAAATTATGCATTTACATGAACTTGCTTTGGCACGCTGTGCTTTTCATGGTTGACATTAACATCTCTGTATGTGTTTTTAGCAGATTTGTTTTTAATATCTTTTAACATACTTTAAAGATTTTTTTTTGCTTGTTTTTATGCTTTTAGCTTTTAGATCAGAGCAATTTTAGTTTGGGTTCCTTTACCTTCGTAATACCTGTTACGGCAATGGGCAGGGTGTAGTGAATCCTAGTTCGTTTTAATGGCATAACAAGAGTTAGCTTAGCCTCCGGGTTGCAGACTTGTGCCCCGTCACCTAGCGACTTTTAACCTACTTAGCCCATTTAATTATTTAATTCTTCTAAGATGGCTGTCTTTGTTTATAGTTAGGCCACTTGTTATGAGTTACATTATCCGTGTCACTGCGCTAAGGTGTCAGGATCAAGCAACAAAGACAAACACACAGTAGGTGTTCACACTTAGGGATTTCCCCTCTATATACTTTTGAGGGATTGTTTATATTAATTGCTGTCCCAAGCATGACTGTTATCTATTGTTTGGGAACACACCTACGTCAGGGGTCTTTGTAGAGCTGTATAAATATATCACATTTTAGACAGATAATCAGAGGGATTCCGACCAGAGGGCATCGCCACCATCGCTGATATCGTTGTGACGCTGAACCAGTCTTCGTTTCCCTGCTGAGTCTGAGATAGAGACCTCATTCCAAGGTAACGAGGGTTGGTGGCTCCACTCATGGACATGGCATTGGCAAATTAGGTTTAACAAACCCAGCTCTCCTTTAGGTAGGAGGTTAGGCCTTTCATATTAGGGTATTAGGGCATATTACATCTCGTATGTCTTTTCCATGCATTGCAAGATGGTGGGGGTCTTTGTAATAATGACTCTCGTCTTCACAATTCTGTTTCTTGCATTATTCATTATCCTAATCATTGCAGCCCATGCAACGTATCGCAAATTGCAGTTAAGTTGAATAAAAACTATTGAAACTTTACTGCATCTTTGTCATTGCCTGTGTTTGTATGAGACATGATAACAAGGGGTAATCTCCGTTTAACCACGACATTCCCTGAGATGTCTTATTCTCGAGTCCATGCATAAAGGCTGCTGCAAATCAACTTTTAGTATTGTTTCCTGTGAGGTGCTGCTAGTGAGCCGGTAAGGTTGGGACAACAGTTGCGACTTGTTGTAGGAAAGGCGTAGTCGTCTACAAGCAAAAGTACTGTCATCTTTTTCACCAGCAGTCTTGCCCAGAGCAAGATTCCAAACTACGACAGTGCTCTGTGTTGGTAAACTCAGGTAGGTGTATAATTCTTATGTTATTTCATCTAGACCTGTTCTCAGGGTCTTCGTTTGTGAGCACATTATCATGAGCTCTTTTTCCATCTTGGGACTCTTTTAATTCCCAGTTTTGTCCCAACTTTTCAAACCGTTCTCAGTGTCTAAGACTGTACTTGCTGTCATTTGAAGGTTTGATCTCTCTCCTTAGTGTGGTTGGGATCGAGTAAGATATTGGGCTGCTTTAGGTTTGTCATCCTCACTTTTTTGGCTGTTAATTCTTTATGACCTGCAGTAGCTATTGTGAGGAATGGATGTATAAATTATTGCAATATTTATCTTCACCTAACTTGCCTGATGTGCTGTCTTCCTCTTTCATAGAGAGTTTTCCTCTTCTGTTGAGCATGTCTGTGTGCTTGCTTGAGGTGCTTGCCAATTGTACCCCAGAGCTGGGTGTTTACCATTAATTTGTGTCCAAATGTTCTTCTTTTCGATTCCTCTAAAAAAAAAAAAAAAAACATTGGCGATAAAGAGGGAAATGACCTGAGTCCCTTTGCCGCAGCACCTCCAAACCTATCTGATGGCCTCAGATGGACTGTTGGACACTGATGTGCACTTTTAGGCCATCTTGAAACCCCCAATCACTGTGGTCCCCTGTAACATCTTATTTGCAGCTGCCTGTGGCTGTCATCCACCTCCAAATCGGCACACTCCACTCTGTGAGTTGGCAGAGAAGTATGCTTCTGCATCAGTTACTGTCTTCTGTCTCCACCCTGCTTGTGCAGGAGCACCACAATTCTCTTGCCTACTTATAGTCTCACTCCTGGTGCCTTTTTATTCTTACAGCTCGCTCCGCTCTCAAAGAGGTTCCAGGTCTGCCTGGTTACCCAGTTACAGCTGTGGCCACCGCAGGCATCCCAGGTGCTGCAGAGTGTTTCTCCTGGGCACCCTTTGTCTGTGCCTTTGTTCCATGGCTTCTATCCTCCAGGTAGGCAGCACCAAGACAAAGCAAAGCCTGTATCGCTACCTGTGCTCATTACTGTAATAGGACAGCCTGAGGTTCGAGTTTCTCTGTTTCAGAGGAGGGATGCCACTTCTTCGCTAGAATGCTTCCAGGATTGATGGTGCAGCTGAAGGAGCCACAGTAGAGTGAAGCCATCTTGTGGACCCATTCGCTCAAGCCTCCTGAGCTGTTGCATGCCCGAGCGGTTAGGAGGTAGTGCCAAACTGCTGAATGATGAGAGATGCTCTTGGGTGTTAGAAATGGGGTCTCTAGTTGGCAGTAGTTTGCACCTTGTCCAAGTATTAACCCTCACTCTAGTCAGGGCAAGGGAGCCACACAGCTAAATAACACCTGCTCACCCCCTTGGGAGGTTGGCTCAAGCAGTAGGGCTTATCTCAGAGCCAATGTGTAAATTACTTTTACCCACACACCCACACACACACACACACAGTAACACAGTAACACAGTGAATACACCACAAAAGTACTCCACACCAGAAAAATAGCAATATTTATCTGAGTAAAACAAGACCAAAACGACAAAAAATCAACATACACAAGTAGCAATATCACTTTTTAAAGGCTTAAATGATTCTTAGACCACAGGAATCAATGGGTGTATCATTTTAGCACAAACTACCTGGGAGGTGTCAAAAACAAAGACAATGCGGGTCCCAGGGGAGGTGAGGTGCCAGAAAGGCAAAGTGATGCGCTGGTTCCTTACTCCATAGTAAAGGTTATACGTTGATTCTTTCCTCGCAGGAAAGGCGATCCATCAGTACTTTTCTTGCAGGAAAGGGGATGCATTGATTTCCAGACATGCAGCCTTGGTTCCCTACTGCAGTGCGGGGTTGATGACAAATTGACGCCCCGGGGATGATGCATGGAAAATCCAGATGCGCTGTGTTAACGGAGTTGCGAAGAAACAGGTGCTGCGTCGATTCTGCAGCTGTGGAGCCCATACTTACAAGGGGCAAAACGACTGGAATTGACACCACTTGGCAAGTCAGGACTCTTAACGGAAGAGCCCAGGCACTGGTAGATTACGTCTTTGATGTCCCTGAGACTTCTTAAAAGGAGTCAAGCTCAGTTCAAGCCCTTGAAGAACCTAGGACAGCAAGATGTAGAAAGCAAAGTCCAGTCCTTTCACTCCCAGGATAGAAGCAGCAAACAGCAGGCCAGCACAACAAAGCAACAGGCAAAGTGGCAGTCCCTCCTACAGGATCAAACGCGTCTTCCTGGTAGAATGTCCTCAGTTCAGAAGTGGTCAGAAGGATTCTAACTTTGGGGATTCAGAGGTCCATTTCTGCCCTTGAAGTAGACAAACCTCAAAGAGAAGACTTTTTAGTGTACAAGACCTTGAATTTCCTGCACTGACCCCAGACACACTCTAAGGGGTTGCAGACTGCTTTGTGTAAGGACAGGCACAGCCCTATTCAGGTACAAGTGCCAGCTTCTCTTGCCACTCCAGCTCAGGAATACCCATCAGGATATGCAGGGCAAACCTCAGCTTCCTTTGTGTGACTGTCTAAAGTGAATACACAAACAGCCCAACTGTCATCCTGACCCAGATGTGTATTCCACAGCCAGGCAGAGCCACAGAATGGTTGAGCAAAAAAAGGGCCACTCTCTAAAAGTGGCATTTTCAAACTTACAATAAAAAAAAAACTAATTCACCAAAATATGTATTTTGAATTGTCAGTTCAGAGACCCCAAACTCCTTACCTCTATCTGCTCCCAATGGGAAATTGCACTTAAAAGATCTTTCAAGGCAATCTCCGTGTTACCCTGTGGGAGAGATAGGGCTTGCAGTTGTGAAAAACGAACTTGGCAGTATTTCACTATCGGGGCATGTGAAACACACCAGTACATGTCCTACCTTTTAAATACACTTCGCCCTGTCCACAGGGCTGCGTTGGGCCTACCTTAGCAGGGCTAAAAAAATCTACTCAACCACTTGCATTGGTGAGTCTTATTTGATCAGGTCGAGCTGTTTTTAGGAGTTACTCACCCCTTCTGGCAAGTTGACACTGAACAGGCGATCTGTTCAGTTGAAAAGTGGAGGGGCAATAAAAGATGCCTTTTAAAACTTTTTCTTATGTCACATTTGCTCTGTGTTCACAGACAGAGGTTAAAAGTCACTTTTTCTTACAATTTATTTTCCTTCTGACTGCAGAGTTCCAGGACTTTTGTAATGTGAACTGTGTGACCTGCTACTTAGAATGTAAAATAAAAGAATATAGGGTGTAATGTTTTTCCTAACACACAACATTTAAATGACTAATTAAACTGTGAAAACATTTAAAAATATATTTCAGTAGCTGGGAAAGCCCTTTTTTATTTTTCTGTGTGATTTAAAAAAAAAATATTTTAATAGGATGAAAACTAATCAGAATACTTTGTGTTGGTGTGCAAAGGATATTTTTTCTGACACTCAATTTTCACAGATTAATATACTATATAGTTTTATGAGTAAAGCTGCAAGTTAGCGGAGAGGTTTTTGGACATTTCTTGGAATGTTACTGTGGGAAGATGACAATATGTTACCAAATTATGGTTTAGTAATATATTTATTAAAATTGAGTGTTTAAACAAACTGAGAAATACTCCTGCCCTGATGGCAATGTTGTTAGTAAACTAAAAGAAGTCCTGGGTTGTGTGGGCTAGATTCTTGTGATGCATGCAGCAGACTTTAATCTACTTAAACAAAAGAGGGGTTTTTGTACTGTAGAAATGCTGAGCTCACGTATTTGAAGGTTCAATCATATTTGAGAATGAAGAAAAAGGCGACTCTGTAAAATATTTGCCTAGGATGACACAATTTGAGACCCATTTACGGGTCAAGTCCATTACAGTTAGGTTGAGTAGATTACTTAAGTTACTTGACCTGCAGGTCTAGTAACATTTTATGATTTTTCAAGGCCTCCCTAGGATTGACCTACATGCAGAAAAAGTGAAGGTTTGGGCCTGACAAGTAGTGCACTTTCCAGGTCTAAAGGGCAGTTTAAAACGGCACACACAGACACTGCAGTGGCAGGTCTGAGACATGTTTACAGGGCTACTCATATGGGTGGTACAATCAGTGCTGCAGGCCCACTAGTGACATTTGATTTACAGACCCTGGGCACACATGATTCACTATACTAGGGGCTTACTAGTACATTAAATATGGCAATCATGGATAAACCAAACACCAATTTAGACAGCGAGCACTTGCGCACAGGTCAGCAGTGGTAAAATACCTAGAATCCTAAAGCCAGCGAAAAACAAAATTCAGCACTGAATCAAAAACAAGAGACCCGATGCCAGCAAAATATGCTTAACCCTTGTCATTGAATGGGCATCTTTAGTGTGTATTCTGCAAGTGTTCCACTACTGTCTGTTTTAGCCTGCCTATAATCTAATTACATGATTTCTGTCTTCGTAATAGTGATTTGTGTCCTGGCACCTCATTTGGTTTTGTGTCCTCTGGTGCCCTTTCAAATATTATAAAATGGAGAAAATAATGGCTTTTTGGTCTTGACAAGGTTTGGAACCCCTCTCACCCACGTATTCAGTTCATGGTCCTTTTGGGGGGGGAGGGGGTGGAGCCCATCGACTATACTCTGTCCTTTGAGTAGATAGGGTTCCCTGTGCTCCTGGAAGCATTCAGCAGGATAAAAAGTATGGACCCAGTGGGTTAAATGCCTTCTTCTCCAATCAGTTATATTTGTGGAGCTGATCGGAGCGGGGCATAGTTTACTTAAGGAACCAAACTTGAATGCACGCTAGAATCTTGAAAGTGATGGAGAAAAACGCATGACCGGTATGGCCGAATCATTCTTTTTTAAAAGGGAGGATGTTTGGCCTTTTTCACTCACAGGCTGGAGCAAGTTCTGGTGGCAGAGTACTCCCAGCTGAGTTCTGCATTGTGCATTTCAGTGAAAACCTTTAGGTGAGACAGTGCACAATAACCACAGACCATTTAGTGTAAAATGCCTTTTAATGTAAGAGGTCTATACTAAATTTCACTAGGAAACAGCCGTAACACCTAAATATTTGCCAAACTCACTAGTACATAAAAGTGCTAACATCTCCCAACCCTTAAACCTCAAAGTAACCAAAAACATTCTACACAAGTTCACCACTCTGTCCCTGTGGTGGGGTTTCGGGTGCAGCCCCCCCGCTGTGGTTCAGTGACGTGACTCGTCCGCAGGACTTTTCATGGTGCCCCAGGGGAACATCCGAAGGCCGGACTGCCGGAAAGGAGTACTGCTTCCAGGGTCATGGGGCCTCTCAAAAAGACCCGGCAAAGAAAGAAGAGGTGTGCAAGCATCGGCCCAGAGGTGAGGAAGCTGAGGCAGGACAATTAGGGACGTGAGAAGAGGACGCGGGACCTGAGAGGAGTGAATCGTGGAGATGCCACAGAGGAGATACTGGATCCCAGACGGAGGGAGCGGAGGAGACCAAGGAAGCCGAGGCTGGGGAGAAAGGTGCTACGGCATCCAAGATGGGCTGGGAAGCCCATGGAGAAGGAGTTCGGGCGCTACAGCCACTCCACGCTCCCGGAAGAGCATGGCTAGACAAGTTACGGTCTTTGTTTAACAGGGACAGCGGGTCAAGCAGGGTGGGGGAGGAAGGTGAGCAAAATAGGGTGGAGAGTTGCTTGTAATAAAGGTAAGGGCTACATAACAACGGCACAATTCTTTAGGCACTCGACGCAACAAAGGAATTGCATGTGTTAGTATACACAGAGTGGTGAAGACCCTCACCTGTCCCTCCGAAGCACTCCCCATTGCCCTACCCCTGAAATCCCAAGCCCGACAGCACTCATCTGATCCTGGCCCTTTGTTTTCCTTTGAGGTGACCCGATGAAAACACAGATGGGAAAATCCAGATGATACCGCCCAACTCAAGGAAAGAGCAAAGAAGAAAGAGAAAAAGCAGTAACCCAGAGTGGGAAGATGACTTTCCCCAGGAGAAGTTGTGGGGATAGACTGGGACATTACTAGCTTAAAGAAGATAATAATAAAATAACCACCATACCCTTACTCATTTCTTTAACCCTTTATTCCAGCTACGACCTACTACAGTCACCTTTATCAAGTCCTGTACCCCATCCTTCAGTCCTATCAAAGGCCTTTCTACATCTCCCTGTTTAAACTCTTCCTCTGTCCTTTAACGTTTCTTACCAACCCCTAGCCAAGCTGGACCTATTTGACTTATCACACTCCTGTATTTGACTTATCACACTCCTGTCCCCTCTTATGCTGATCAATATGCTTTTCTATCTTGCCAACTGTTGTTGAAATAGTTTTCGGGGTTAGTATGCAATTTTATATAGGAATACATGGCCCAGAGGAATGCCCCTGACCTGCGTAGGCTATTTTGTGAAGGCAGAAACATGTTGGCTTTTTTAAATGGGCTGAGTCATTAATCTCAGCAGTGCTGTTGCACTCCGTTTTTAGTCATACCTGTGGATACCATCATTAAAGGTGATATACCAGTGGTCCACAAGGTGTTTCTAGAGAATCTGGATCCCTTTCTTATCCAGTAGTTTTTAAGGACTCCCTCCTGTTTAGGTTCATGAGGAGGTTGAGTCTGCTGTGGTGGCACTGTCCTACCAGGGTGGGAAGAGTTTGCCAATGATGAACAATGCCATGAATACATGAGTGAGGCTTTCTCTTCCATAAGGAAAACTTCCCTTGTTTTCTGTTAGGATAACTTTCCTGACACACCCCAAAATGGGATATAGGTCTGCTGACCCATCCTACACAACAGTCTAGAGTACTTATAAGCTACCATACTTCATGTGCTAGGGATATTGTGATCTGAGAGGATGTATGGTGGCCTCAACAACCTCCCCCTCTCTTTTAAGGGTTTAAGGTATGTGGGACCAAACATTAAGAGGCAACCTCCATTAATAGTGTGTTCAGTTTAGATATTATCCCTTTTGTCCAAGTCATCTTCCAACTGTCCTTCAAAGGTGGTTCTAACAATTGTAACCCCCATTTCTCACATGTAAGTGCATAACCCAGTGGTGGATCTATGCATAGTAAAGTATTTCTGCTTCACCTAAGTGGAATTCAGACTTGCATTGTTAGAAAAAATTTATATTGTCACCCTGGAACAGTTCAGCAAGTGTCTTCACCCCTCCTCCTTCTGATGTTTTGAAGGAGCCAGGTGGTAATGCTGGGTTAAGGCAGATGGAAAAGTGGATAATGCATACAGAAAGGGAAAGTGGTAAGCTCCAGTTTCTAAGCAACCATGTCCCATCAATAGGTGGCATTGAGCAGTATGCTGATAATATGCGTTTGGGGGTCTCTCATTTTTATGTAGCCAACTCTTATCCCATATTGGTCGTCCCACTATGGGGTAGTCCATAAATACTAAGGTTTTTTTTCTGTTTCTGATGTAGCCCGATCAGGTATAATTAGCTGTAGCAAAAGTACTATCTATGTAAGTCTTGGTGAGTGAGGCCTGCTCAAGCTTTATTTTTTTAAATATCTTTTTATTGGCATTTTAGATAACACATACATTTTGTAACTTTGCACTGTTGCACATCTTGATTGGTTATCATGTGACAGCCCACCCCTCCCCTTTCCTCCGTACATGGATTGCAAGAGTGATAGTTCCTGCTAAGGCTCATCAACATCGAGTATGCTGGGTCTGCTACATATATTACACCTGTAGGCTTTTCATTGGGGTCTCATATTACCCCATTTATGGGGACATCCTCTGCCGTTGTTTCCAATCTTCAAGCAGCGGGGTCTAATCGGCTCGCCATAGTCGTGTTATATTTCTCTTAGCCACATCTAAACCCAGTGTGAACCACATTCGTTGCATGTGGCCTACATCAGTTTCTCCCCAGATATCTAGCACACACCATCTGGCTGAGACCTCCATAGGTCCACTCACAGTCCCATGCATTTGATTACTGCTGTCCAGTATCCTTTTATCCTGGGGGAAAGCCAGAGGATGTGGAAAATGTTTTCCTGTCAGCCCACACCCAAGTAAACAATGCTCCTTCGTTGTGCTCCCCATCATTACCATTGTTGTTTGGGCATGGTGTGAGAGATGGGGAACCTTCAGTTAAACAAGTTGGAAACCTTCCCTTATGGCTGCCTCTCTAGGAGATGCAAGAGCCTCGACCCACTCATTGTCCTTCAGGCCTTCTAGGTCCCGAGCCTACTGCTCCCAAAGGATCTGTAGTGAGGTGAGTGTGTTATTCAGCAGCTTTTTGGGTGTCAATGAGATGACCTTACGGGGCATGTATTGGTCTAGGAGCTTATCTTCTAGAGGCAAGAATTTCGGGAGGTCTATTCCTCTGAGTAACACCGCTCGGAGTGCCTGACAGAGTTGTATGTAATGATATGTTTCAGTAGGCGCTAACTGATTTTTAATGCTGCAGATCAGATAGGGGGATCACATCCCCTTGTGCCAGATGTCTCCCAGTCAAGAAAGTCCTGTGAGGTCCAATTTGTCAAACCCTGGTTGTTTCCTTAGTGTACCCGAATTTCAGTGTCCCAGAGTAGTGTTGCTTTCGTGATCTTGTATTTCCATCCCAGGGCCAGCATTGCTGCGTGCCAGATGGCCACTGAAATCTGTGTGGGATTGGGTAACTCAGTGAGTCTAGGTCTTTCATAAAAAGCCCTGAGATACCCTTTGGGTTGCAGAGCTAATCCTGAAGGCAGGCTCTGTTTGGGGAAGGAAAACCCAGCTAAACACCCAGCTAATAATGCTGCTTTGTTGTGCTGCCAGTAATATTTCTGTACATTGGGCAGTGCCATCCCTCAATCATACCTGTTACATGTAAGTTTGGGCAGTGCTATGGGTGCTGTGCCCCATCCCAGAGCAAAATACAAACCTCTCCCTCAATCACTTTAAAGTATGATTTGTGTATTATGTACAATGTATTTTGAGGAACATATAAGAAACTGGGCAGGGACATCATTTTAAATAATGCAGTCCTGCCAGGATTGACAACGGGGACCTCCAATTTTGCACATCTCTTTTCAGCCACTCTGGCAATGGGGCTAAGTTACTGCAAAGAAGAGGTCTAGGTCAGGTGTGACATAAATCCCCAGGTGGCAGAACTCTGTGGTTACATCCATTGCGGCGCAGTAATGCTGAATGCACAGGACCTGTCCCCAAAGTGGGTATATCAGGGACTTGCGCCAATTGATGATATACACAGAATAGCAGCCAAAAATGGCAGTAATCTGCATCAGTCTGAGTGTGTTTTATGGGTATGTTATGTAAAGCAGCACATGGTCCGCATGAAGAGAGATTTTATCTTCCCAATGTTCATCCCAGCTTAAGCCTCAAACCAATGGGTCTTCTTCGATTCATGTTGCCAAGGCCAGGCCAAAAATGATGGGTTATAGGGAGCATCCGTGCCTGATACCCTTCTGGGGCCAGAATTCTTGGCGCCGACCCCAGTTAACTTTAACATGTGTTAGAGAACAGAAGCCGCACCCACTGTATGAAAATCTGACCAAAGCCCTGTGTCTCCTCAAGCTTTGGATTGTGTAATGGGGGAACCTTGCGTCTGGTTTTGCCCATGTGAAAGTCCTGACTGTTTCCATATACAGTTGAAGAAAGTGATTTTTGTCCAGATTGGGAGGGCTTGGAGTTGAATAAAGGACACTTATTAAAATATTTTAAAGTGTGGTGAGTATTTGCAGCAAAAGATTCATTTCCTAGAACAAACAACGGGGGGCAATCGGCATCCCTGATGTGTACTTCCAGGTGGAAACAAAATCTAGAGAGATGGCCTTTACACAAATATTTTGTTTACAATTGGATATATATTGCCATTACCATGGAGGTAAACTGCACCCCAAAACCTATTATTTTTATGGCTAATGTGAAGGGGTCCAGACCACTGAGTCAAAAGCTTTTTTGGCACCCAAAATGCCAGTATCAGAAGTGTGCATCTGATAATATGATGGGCCTGTCTAGAGGAAATGAAGCCTGTCTGGTCGGTGGGGATCAGGCTCACCAATATCTTATCCAGTCGGTTGGCCAAGGCATTGGAGTTCATCTTAGTATCAATGTCAAGCAGGGCTTTGAACCTGTAAAAGGTGCGGAGTTGAGGGTCTCTTCATCATTTAAGTATTATCAGTTTCACAGCTTCTCCTGCAGAGGGTGTGACTGCAGCATATTCGTCCATGTGTTTAAAAGGGCTTTGAGATTGGCCAGCAACAAGGTTTTTAAAATTTTTCCTAAGAAATAGTCTATGCTGTAGCTTTATTACTGTCAGTGTCTTAGTGTCCTCTGTATCAGATGTAATTCCTTTTATGTATTTCCTCTCTTCTGCCCCTTGGCTGTCTGGCCTGGTGAGTGCTTACCTTGTCCCATGTCATGTTGGAGTGGATTCAGCTCTCAGCTGCCTCTAACGTTTGTGTATATATGCATATTAGTAATAGTGGGTTTATCGCTATACTCCCTTTCTTTTCCCTTCAGCTCTTGTTCTAATTTCTAAGTTTCCAAGGCTCTGAGCTTACAGAGTTTGCACCAAGACTACAATAGAGGTATCGCAGACTCCAGAGAGAGAAACATCTGCATTCTCATTTATATAGAAATACTCTTTAATCTACTTAGCTATTTCTTCTCTAAAGATTGGGTTTCTAAAGTTAGATGGCCAGTGCTGTGCCTATCTCTGCTTCAAGCCCAGATTTAGTTCAGCCATCACAGAGCGTGGTCCGACATTGCTATTGGTCCTATGACAGCATAAACAATCAGATGCTCCAGGGGATTATTTATCCTTGTTGCGGGCACTAGGCCCAGCCACACAAGTGGGGTGGTGTTTTATCAGGACAAGTGGGTTAACACTGACTGGTTGTTCTTCTGTTGGCCCATGCAGATTCCTGAAGTTTATGTTACTGTAATTCAAGGAAAGCGTGTGATTGTAGGCAAGGTTGAAGGTTTTCCTAGCCTTGTGGGTAAGAAAACATTGGAGGGTCCATGCAGGGTACATCATCCTGGACTCCCCTGGGTGTCTAGTTTTGAGAAATGTTTGAGTTTGGTGGGTATCTGGGGGTGGCCTCCAAGCCCGGCCCAAAAACCATTGGCACCCGATTTGTTTTTTATTATTATTATTTTTTTTTTGTAATTGATTATTATTATTTTTTTTTTAATGTTGCCATATTGGCCCGCATTACAACATTGGCGGTAAATGCCGCTTACCGCCGTGCAGAAGACCACCAACACACAGCCGTGGCCACAGAATTCCGCCACAGCTGTTACGACCCACAGCTCAGAATCCACCAAAATCTAGACACCCACACAAGTCTGCCACACCAAAGGTCAGTGATAAACTGGTGATAACAAAACCTCCACCGTCACGCCAGCAGGAATACGCTCACACTATCACGACCCACGTATCCACGTGGCGGTCTTTCAACCACAGTATTCCATTTGCGGTACACACCGCCGCGCTCAAAATACACACACATTTTCAAAACACAACCACATTGGACAATTCCAAATACACACACTTGATACACATACACACTCCACTCCCACACACCCAATACAATATAAAACACCCACCCACATCACCCACAAACCCTTACTACCAAAAATGTAGACGAAGGCCAGAGAGACAGCACAGTAATGCATACAGAGGCACACAACACCATCACACATACACATCCACGCACAAAACACTACACACCCCTAAACATCACCCCATACATCACAACACACACCACCTCACACACCACCTCACACATCACCCACACCACCCCATGGCACCGCAAAGACACCCCAGGTTTTCTGAAGAGGAGCTCAGGGTCAAGGTGAAGGAAATAATCCGGGTAGAGCCACAGCTATTCGGATCACAGGTGCAGCACACCACCATAGCTAGGAAGATGGAGCTATGGCGCAGAATCATGCACAGGGTCAACGCAGTGGGACAGCACCCAAGAACATGGGATGACATCGGGAGCGACCTACAGGGGAAGGGGCGTTCCGTGGTCTCAAGACACGATATCACGGTTCAGAGGACTGGCGGCGGACCCCCACCTCCTCCCCCACAACTAACAACATGGGAGGAGCAGGTCTTGGCTATAGTGCATCCTGAGGGCCTCGCAGGAGAAGCAGGAGGAATGGACTCTGGTAAGTCAAATCTTAACTATTACATCCCCCACCCTACCTGCATGCTATTGCATACCCCCACCCTCACCCTCACCCCCATCACTCCAACTCCTCACATATATCCCACTATCACGAACCACACATCCCAACACCAAGCCCTGCATGCAACAACAAAGCATGGACACCCGTCACCAATGCATGGCCCACTACACATACCCACACAGACCCCTAAACAATTAGCACACAAGGTCCTACACAGGAATGCAAGCACTGGGGTACATGGTCACCCACCCATTGCAGACCATGGCACATACAGATGCAATAATCATGCCTTTACACCCCTGCAGGACCCCTACCCAACGTCACCGGACAGGAGGTTTCAGACATGTCCGTCCACCCACAGAATAGTCCCACAGTGATGACAGCAGCTCTGTCCAACTGGATCTAGATAACCAGCCCAGCCCATCTGGGACCTCAGGACAGTCTGTTCCCCTCACACTGGCACAAGCCACAACAGAGCCTCCCCCCTCTGGAAACACCAGCACAGCACCCACCCAGCGGGCCCATACCTCTGTCCCCAGGACACGTCAAGCAGCAGTGTGTCCACCATTATAGGGAACCCAGGCTAACCCACCACCCCAACAACAGCAGGGACCTAGGGGCAGTGGTAGTGGGCACATGGTTCAGGGGACAGAGGTCCAGGATCACAGGGGAACTGGGAGGGCTGCTGTGCGACAGGGGGAGGGCAAGCCCAGGGAACCCACTCTCCACGAGGCCCTCTCCAACATCATGGGAGCCTACCATCATTCCCAGGAGACTATGGCAACGGTACTGGCCAAGTTTCAGGAGACCCAGCGGCTGCAGGAGGAACAGTATTTGGGGTTCAGGGAGGAACTCAAATCCATCAGTACCACCCTGAGCACCATTGTAGGGGTGCTGAAGGAATTCGTGAACACCAGGAGGGACACTGTGGCACAACAAGGGGCCCCTGACAGCCTGGACGATGAACTGCCTACCACCTCCGCTGGCGCTAGTGGACAGGAGGCACCGCCACAGGACCACCACACCAGCACCCCACCCCTTGCAGATGGAGAACCACCACGCAAGCGGTCCCTGAGATCCAGGAACAAGTCAGAGCACGATGGCAAGAACCCCGCCAAGAAATGAGACCACCCTGATTGTCAACCCACTGTCCCACTTTGTCACCTTCTCCATATTGGAACTGCCCCAGCTCCACTTCCTATGCCCATATGGTCAATGCACCTGTGAGACAATTAGAGTGGACTCTGCCATGGACACTCCTCTGCCATAACCCCTCACCATTTAACTTCCCCCTCCAATATTTAGCACTTAAATAAACACCCTTAAATCACAAAACTATCTGGAGTCAGTCTGTGCTTTCACAAATGTGTATTTGCAATAACTGAGGGAAATAGGTATGCTGACAATAGAATGGACATTGCTATACCCCAAAGCTCTAGTCCATGAGGTTACATAGCAGAGCTCACACAGTGGGACCCACATCTGTGAAATCGAAAGGGAAAGTGACAAATCAGGGTCCATACACTGGGTGAAAGTGACAGACAGAGGAGAGGTAGAGCAATTGTATCAGATGTAGGAGGCAGTGATGTCTTCGTACCTGTGTCTCACTGGAAGTATTGATGGATCACAGTGTTTCCGTTGTCTATGTCCTCTTCTTCTGCCTCCTCTTCTTCACTGTCCACAGGCTCCACAGCTGCCACAAAACCTCCATCTGGACCATCCTCCTGCAGAAAAGGCACCTGTCGTCGCAAAGCCAAGTTGTGCAGCATATAGCAGGCCACGATGATCTGGCACACCTTCTTTGGTGCGTAGTAGAGGGAACCACCTGTCATATGGAGGCACTGGAACCTGGCCTTCAGGAGGCCGAAGGTCCTCTCTATAACCCTACTAGTTTGCCCATGTGCCTCATTGTAGCGTTCTTCTTCCCTTGTCCTGGGATTCCTCACTGGGGTCAGTAGCCATGATAGGTTGGGGTACACAGAGTCACCTGCAAATGTCGAGGGACAACTGTTAGACACACACTAACCCTTAGGGACAACCCCAGACAACTATTCACATGGTATAGGGTCCTTGTCCTCACCTAATAGCCACACACGGTGCCTCTGGAGTTGGCCCATCACACAAGGGATGCTGCTATTCCTTAGAATGTAAGCGTCATGCACTAAGCCAGGAAACTTGGCGTTCACATAGGAGATGTACTGGTCGGCCAAGCACACCATTGGCACATTCATGGAATGGTAACTCTTCCGGTTTCTGTACACCTGTTCACTCCTGCGGGGGGGTACCAAGGCCACATGTGTCCCATAAATGGCACCTGTGATGTTGGGGATATGTCCCAGGGCATAGAATTCACCCTTTCCCTGTAGGCAAATCCTCCACCTGAGGGAAAGCGATGTAGCTGCGCATGTGTTTCAGCAGGGCAGACAACACTCTGGACAACACGTTGGAGAACATAGTCCGGGACATCCCTGATGCTATGGCCACTGTATTTTGAAAAGACCCACTTGCCAGGAAATGGAGCACTGAGCACCTGCACTTGAGGGGGGATCCCTGTGGGATGGTGGATTGCTGACATCAGGTCTGGCTCCAACTGGGCACACTGTTTCTGGATTGTGGCACGATCAAGTCTGTAGGGGACAATTACATGTCGCTCTTCCATTGTCGACTGGTCCACCAGCGGTCTGTACACCAGAGGATGCCGCCATCTCCTCACCTGCCCCAGCGGACGTGCCTAGATATGTGTGGCGCATTTACAATTAATGCCATGTGGCCCCCTGAAATGGCGGCTGCCTGACCTGTAAGGTGGGACAAGGAGATATGAGGTAACAGCGCTGGCGTTGTACACCGTCGCGGTAGGCGGTCGAAGACCGCGGTGCAACCCTGCATTGGTTAACATTGGACCCTATGGGTCCCAGGAGCCAATGACGATGTACGCCGGTGGTGACGGTACGCACCGCCGCGGACGTGACCGCCATTTTCTCACAGTTCACTCACTCGATACCTGATCTTCGACAGGAGAGGACCTACACTGCAAGTGCTGCTGTGACCTCAGTCTGGAAGTGACAATGGCTCAAGTTTCTGGGGAAAGAGCCCCTGCCTTCACATTGGAGGAGTTGGACAAACTAGTGGATGGGGTCCTCCCCAGTACACGCTACTCTACGGTCCTCCAGACAAACAGGTGAGTACACTGTGAGCATGCTGTATGGGCAATGCCTGTTTGGAGTGGTGTGGATGGGAGATTTGGGGGGGGGGAATGAGGCGTGCATGAAACGACGGTGAGTGTATGTGCGTCATGGCAAGGGTAGGAACGTGGGCCAATGACTGCGACGGTCCGGACGGTTATATCTTCTCCTTTTCCCCTGTACTATTCCTGTAGGTCAGCACCCACCAGAAGAAGGATATTTGGTGTCCCATCGCCAGGATAGTCCGGACCCTTGGGGTCCACCACAGACGGAGCACCCACTGCCGGAAACGATGGGGGTACATTCGCCGCTGGAGCAAGAAGACGCTGGGGATGGTCTCCCAATTTGGGGGGGGTGCCCGTCGCACCATGACCCCCCTGATGTTCCGGATCCGGTGGCGTATCCAGAGTTGGATGGGCGCTTGAGGGCATCACAGCAGCCACAAGGGGGTGAGCACATTCACATTCATCTGCTTCAGCGTGCATTGGAGGTGTCTGGGTGGGGGAGGTGGGCTGTGGGTACCCCTAGGCCAGTGCGAGTTTTGTAAGCAAGGTCCCTTCGTAAGGCAGGCCATGTGGCACTCCACCCCACCAGTGTTAAGAGCCATCTACCCCTAGTCAGGTTCCTGTGACTTCCATGTGTGCAGCAATCGGGCATAAGCCTTGTGCCCCATGGCCCTGCGATTAATTGGGGAACTCGAAGTGCATGGCGTAGTGCAGAGGGCTGCTGTGTCTGTAGTGTCCGCCAACTGTAGCGGTATTGCAAGCACTGAACATGTCTTTCTACTTTCTCCCCCCTCCCCCCCCTTTTTGTGGTCTCCCAGTTCTTGTGTGCATTAGCATCATCACGCGGAGGAGCAGTGCCACCGGAGCAGGAGGGAGCTGCATCCCACATGGCCCTGAAGGGCGAGACTACAGACTCCGAATTCACCAGTGGGACGGAGGGCGAGGGGAGCTCCACGGCGGGGACAGGAGCTGAGACCAGCGACACAGACTCCTCCTCTGATGGGAGCTCCCTTGCGGTGGCGGGCCCCTCCGTGCCCACCGCATCTACAGGTACAGCTGCCACCCCCCTACCAGCACTGCCCTCCCAGCAGCCCCTCCGCGTGTGCCCCATGGCCGCTCACCCAGGAGGGTGGGCATCTCCTTCGCTCCAGGCACCTCAGCCCCTTCCCTTGACAGCCCTGCTGCCCTCAGTGAGGAGGCCATTGACCTCCTCAGATCCCTCACTGTTGGGAAGTCTACCATTCTGAATGCCATCCAGGGTGTAGAGAGGCAGTTGCAACAGACAAATGCATACCTGGAGGACATTCATTCTGGGTAGGCATCCCAACAGCGAGCTTTTCAGACTCTGGCCTCAGCACTGATGGCAGCCATTGTCCCTGTGTCCAGCCTCCCCCCCCCTCCAACTTCCTCCACCCAGCCCCAATCCCCAGTACCTCAGCCTATCCCAAGCACACCATCAGACCATCATGCACACACCTCGACACACAAGGGTAGCTCTGGCAAGCATAAGCACCACACATCCCACAGGCACTCACACAAGCATCATACCCATGCACACATACCAACATCCACTGCCTCCACTGTGTCCCCCTCCTCCTCGTCTCCCTCCTCGTCTCCCTCCTCCCTCCCTGTCACTTCTCCACTCACACCTGCATGCACTACATCTTCAGCCACTACATCCATTAAAAGCACGCCCATCACCACACACCGCTCACATACACTCACCACCCCCACTACCATTCACACATCTCCTGTGTCCTCTACCAGTGTCTGTGAGCCCACCTCCCAGACTACACAAATGCAGTCACACACCCACCCAACAGCCATCCACCTCATGACAGCCTCCAGCGCATGTACCTTCACCCAAATTCAGCAAACGAACACCTCCTCCACTCCCAAATCCCCTCCATCAACCCGTCCCAGTGTGTCTAAAAGACTTTTCCTGTCAATCCTCGACCTCTTCCCTTCACCTCCCCCACCTCTTCCGTCCCCTAGGGTCCGCCTTTCCAGGTCCCAACCCAGCACTTCAGCCACCACATCACCGGGAACGGTGGTGCCAGCAGTAACCGGCTTCTGGAGTGCGCCAAACAGCAGGGCAGCCAGTGTGCCAAGGAGCCAGGCCAAGGACAGTCCCCCACCTCAGAAACATAAGAAGTTGGCCACAGCCCGGAGGGAGAATGGCAAAACACCTGCCACCAAGGGCTCTCCCAGGACTACAGTTGGGAGTTGCACGAAAGCTGTGTCACCGCCCAAGGTGGGGAAGAGGCAGAGAAAAAAGGGAAGTCTCCGCCAACCTGCTCGGTGGACAAGACCGCCATCGGCACCACTTCCTAGGACACCGCCGCCACCAGCAGCGCTGCCCAGGACACCGCCACCAGCAGCACGCGCAGTGAGCCACTCACCAGCACCGCTGGCCAATGAGCGCCGCAAGCACCGCCACTACTGAGGACGCCGCAAGCACCGCCAGCGGCCACGCCACATCATGTGCCAGTGGCACCACCGCAGGCATGGCTGCCATCCCCTGTGGTCAGTCGTACGAAGCAGGTGGTCCGTTCCAGGGGCCTGGACAGCTTCCATGTAGGCCCAACGTCAGTGGAGTGTCACAACCACTACCTGTGTCCTTGGCAGGATGAAGCACTCTGGGCACAAAGCCCCCTCCAGAACCAGTGGAGAAAGGCATCCACTACCTCTGTCCTTGGCAGGATGAAGCACTCCGGGCACAAAGCCCCCTCTAGAACCAGTCGAGAAAGGCATCCACTCACTCAATTCTTGGCAGGATGAGGCACTCTGGGCACAAAGCCCACTCCAGAACCAGTGGAGAACTGTTATCCACTTGAGAGACTGTGGCTTTGCACTCCCCAGGATAAAGCAGTGGGCAAACCACCCACTGGAGAGACTTGTGAGACTGTGGCTTTGCACTCCCCAGGATAAAGCAGTGGGCAAACCACACACTGGATAGACTTGTGAGACTGTGGCTTTGCACTCCCCAGGATAAAGCAGTGGGAAAGCCACCCAGTGGAGAGACTTGAGAGACTGTGTCTTTGCACTCCCCAGGATACATCAATGGGCATGGTGCCCCCTCGTGGAGCTGACGTCGTGCACTCATCCGGCTGAGGTGCCCCCACTTCCCTTCCCCCTGAGGTGCCTGTTTTATTTCGATCTGATGCCCTGCAGTGTTCTCTCCGTTTGGATCGGGTATCTTGTGTGGGCCTCGCCCATGCATTTTGGGCCCAGTGGTCCACGGACTATGTAGGTGCAGTACATGGACTTGAATTCTTGGTGTATATATATGTTAATAATGTATATATATTTTTGAGTAATGGATTTTTATTGATTACATTCGTTCAACTCATTTCCTTTTGTCCTTGCGTTCTTCCAGAGGGAGTTGTGGGGTATAAATGTAATGTATCAACATATATTTGTGTGTTTTTTTTGTAGAGGGTGGGGGTGGGGGTTTTGCGTGTTGCATGTGTGTGTCACTGTCTTTTCCCTCCCCCCTCCCTTGTGCCATAGGTGCAGTACTCACCGTGGTCGTCGCCTCCAGCGTTCGTGCTCCTGGTAGAGGAGCAGGCAGACAGTGGCAGGTAGAATTTGGAGTTCGGGCTCGATGGCGTCCTAGTTCTTTGTGGGATGTGTAGAGGTGAGCGTTTTCCCTTCCAAATCCTGTTTCTGCTGTGTTTTTGTTCGCGGTGAATCCGCCCCGGAAAAGGTGGAGGATTGGCCTCATGATACTGTGGGCGGTACATTGTCTTCCGCCTGTCTGTTGGCGGTGACCTCTGCGCTGTTTGTTTGTACCGCTGTGGCGGTCGGAGTGTTAAAGTGGCAGTTCCATGTTGGCGGTTTCTGCGGTTTCGTGATTCCATTTTTTTTACTGCCGGCCTGTTGGCGGTTTTACCGCCGCTCTAACACTGACTGCCAGGGTTGTAATGAGGGCCATTGTGTTTTGGACTCTTTCCTTTCGTAGGTGCTAGGCCCACGCACACATTGAGGTACCATTTTTATTGGAAGAACTTTGAAACTGCTTGGAGGTAGGGAATTTGTGCCTCTCAGCAGATTCCAGTAGCAGTGATTGCCAGAAAGGACAAATATTAGTAAACACCAATCCACTACTCAAATGTATACGCACACGAAGGTGAGTGAAAAGTTCAAAATGTCAATTTTATTAACAAATGATTTCTTGAAAAGGAAAATGCGGAAATCGCAGTTAATAAGATGATTGATATTTCAGAATACTGAAGCTGAACCCATGAGACAGTTAATGAGCTATAAAGCCACGAGAAGGCACCAACTGCTTTACAGGCATTCACGCACCTTTCATGCATCATACATAGAAAACCATTCACTCCACCAGCTGTGGGCCCAGGACATTACAACACTGACATCAACAAATGGTGCCTTTCAAGTGCCTTCAACTTTGATACACCCACTGGACTGGCACATCAATCACACAACCAACCACCCAGACATGAACCAATTTACAAACATGGCAGCAGCAAGTCATTACACACGCACGCACACACACACAGTGCTAGCTAGTGTCACTACACAGTCAGTCAACCATCACAGACACATACTACCAGCCCACTGCCATTCCACACACACTGCCAGCCAAACACCAGTCAGACATCACCATGAAGATCCACGCCACTTTAATTTCTAAAATACTCCCAGAACTACACACGTAAAGCACATACCGAAAAAAATAAAACATCCAATTGAAAACAGCACATTGTGTTTAGTTTTTTTCCTTTTTCAAATATAACCCACCTATTGGTAAAAGATTTTAAAAAAAGCTATGTACTGCTGCTCAACAGGCGTAACTAAGCACATCAAAATATTGGCAACCTGGTGTTTTAAACAAGCATATATAACAACACAGGCAATAATCAGCCTATTACTCTCATGGTTTCTCTCAAATCTTAAGCTGCATATGGTTCAGTTTAAAACATGTTGGCACCCATAGGCCAGGATTAGAAGGACATTCAGGGCAGGACATACTACTCTCTTTTCGTCTGCCACTTCGTACACAGGCTCTACATCTCCAAGAAGGGAAGTCTGTTGCAGGAATGTTTTCAGGAAATTGGTGATCATTCGATTTAGCCTCATCCTCATCCACTCTGATTTTAGGAACACTTACTTGCTCTACTGCAACAAAGCTGCCTAACAAAGACTGCTGAAGCTGTCGAAAACTCATCTTTGAATTTGGAGAACAGTGTTTGAAAACAACATAAGCATTGAAGGAGGCTAAATGAAACAAATGAACAGCCAACTTTGTATACCAGAAATGACTTTCAAGAAAAACTCTAAGGCTCCATGCTTCGATCTACTCTGTCTACACCTCCCTTGTGCCTTTTGTAATCTAGAATGCACACTGACCCCAGACAGTCACAGGTACAGTACTTTCATCTTGAATAGTTGTGAGCATGTGGACCTCTCTTCTGTCTGAAAATTTCAGCACAAGTGGTTCATTACTATGCATGGCACTTCTCTGTCCCCATTGAAATTTCTTACACGCAAACTTGTTAGGGGAACCTTTACAGTTAGAGTGGATTGTGCTACATGCAACAGTGACCAGGTTGAACAATTCTTTAAGTATGTGTACACCTGTGTAGAAATTGTCCACATGCAAATGGTGAATGTTGTGAAAAAGTGCTCTGGCACGTTCCTTTAGATTTTTTTCACTGACTCCAAAAGTGGAAGGACAACCAGGGGGATCAATTGAAGAATCCCTACCAGTATATACCCTGACAATATGCATATCCAGTGGCACTTTCACACAACATATGCAGCTTAATACCATACCATGTTCTCTTGCTAGGTATTTACTGTCTGAAAACCAAATGGCCCTTGAACACGACCAAAGATTCCTCCACAGATATATCTTGACCTGGAGTATAGATCTCTGAGAAGTGATCAACTAAATGCTCAAGACCAGGCTGGATCTTGAAAAGACTGTCACAATCATGGTGATCTTGTGGCAACACTGTAGCATTATCCACAAAATTATGCTGCAGAAACAAATGCCTGTCTTGCCTCCTGGTTGCTAGATAAATAGCCTTTGTCAACAGATGACTAATATACATATATAAAGACAATGATGGAGGTCCCATCCAAAAAGTTAAAACCCCAGAAGTGCTTCATCTTTTAGAGATTTGTTGGGTCCATTGGGCAGCTCTAGAGTGTGGCTGAAGTGTGGCACTGTTTTCCCTCTAATACGTTTCTGCATGCAAATTAGTCTGCTCAACAGTATCATCTAAAAACACATTATCAATAAAGAGGTTGAAGAAATTGATAGGTAAAACATTCTTTGTATTAACTCTACACACTGCAACATCACTAAAAGCAGGCAGTCTGTGCCATGTTATGGGCAACCTAGAGTTTAGAACTTCTAGTGGGAAGCCTCCCAGCCCCTGGCTGCAATCCAGATCATGCTGCCCTACAGGCATATCAGTGTTCTCCTTTATATAAGGCATTTATCACCGTTCATTGTGGATTCATCATCAAATTATTCTCAGACAGAACATTAACTGCCATAATCTCTTTCTTGGTCCTCTTCCTCAGTTGCAGAGTCAGTCTCATCGCAGAGCCGTGTTCGGGAGCAGATTCAGAAAGCAAACCAAAAACATGCTAGGCATTCAGCCTGTGAGCAGTCATAGTGCTCACTAATAAAACGGACACCAAAAAAACAGTCAACTATAAACAACACTGCATCAAATTATAACTCCACAAACTTTGGCTGTATCAAACAGTAGACACAACTATTGAAATATAACAAAATGGAAAGAAAGTATCAATACAAACCATACAATGAACTTCATACTACAAAAAGGTGACCCTTACTTGCCACAGACAGCTAGACTGAGAATCCACTGCACCTGCTCTGCCCATACACACCAAGCACTAAATATACCCCACTACAGAAAGGGAAAACAAAAAAATGCATCCAAGAGAGCACATTGTAGATCTTGCATAAACCCAAACGCGAATTTTAAATAAATTGTTAAAAAACAAATCAGTCCTGCAGGCTAATGATATACATTTGAAGTAAACATTTAAAAAAAAGAAGTTTCCTTACAAAACACATGCAACTATACAAGTTGCAGATCTACCAGTGTCAAAACCACTTGCAGGATACACCACAAGGAAAAGCAAAAGTTTTTCACTATGATAAACATAAGAAAGCATTAAGGTCACAAATGCACATAATAAGAAATAAAACAATAAACATTTTAAAACACAATACAATCTGCTCCAAGGGTCAGGTCACAATCACAAAGGCCTGATCTACACCCAATGGGGTGCACAAAGCGAAGGCAAATAATTGGCACCTTGGAATGTAACCAACCTTTTACTCCAGTGGAAGCTCTTCTCACATTCAGAAAAGTATTCCCTGGTGCCTAGTGTATTTCCACCACTCCGTGGAGCAGACCAGCCTAACAAATGTCCAGTCTTGCCTCAAGGATGGAGGAAACAAAAGAAAACATGCCCCCTCCAAGGAAGCCACCCTTGGCCAAGGGGCTGATCCCCACAAACAAACATATAGGCACAAATTCCCTGGTGTCTAGTGCATTTCCACCACCACTGGGAGCAGATTGGCCCCAAAAAAACATGCAATATCACCCTAGGGAGGGTCTAAACAAATTAAATAATATCCCCTTCAGGGGAGTGACGTTTACCCATGGGGCCTCGCCCCACAAAAACATATATGGATCGAAATCCCCAAGTGTCTAATGGGTTTCCTCCCACTGTTGATCTGTCCCTGGAGAGTGGATGTGGACACGAAACAAAAGTGCCCCTTTGAGGGGAGCGACCCTTGCCCAAGGGGTTGCTCCTCATAAACATCATAATTATCATCATTTTCTGGTGTCTAGTGGGTTTCTATCCCCCCGGGGCTGGGGGGGGGGGGGGCAGATCAACCTAAAACCTGCCAGTGTGCCAGCAGGGTGTGGGGAAATGAAACTAAAGTTCCTCTGTGAGGAAAGCGACCCTTGCTCAAGGGGTCGATCTCCATAAACATGATTATTATTTAAATCTCTGTCTGTTGGGTTTCTATCCCCTCTCACCCTTTGAGGATCAGATTGCCCAAACAATTGCTGATATGCCCTCAGCGGGTGGGAAAATTGCCCAATATGTCAGCAGAATCGGGGAGTGACCCTTGCTCAGTCGGCCATACAACCACCAAAACAATCTCGGGTGGTGTAGTCGGTGCATTCCTTCTGTGTGATCACGTTCGCACCTGTGGTCCTGCAGGAGAATTACATCGAAGAGACACACCAGAGAAAAGGAAAAGCTCTTTCCTTTACCCCTGTGTCTCTCTTTCTGCCCAGACCCCCATGCCCCCTCCCGGGTGAGATGACTTTCCTTATAGGTTCTCCCTTGCTGATATCTGGAAGTGGGGATGGCAGCGAAAGTGCTTCCAGTGCCATCTCCCGTAAAGACATATTGCAAGGGGACCCGCAGTGGGAGCAATAGTGCTTCCTCCGTTGGTTGGTGCTAGGACATGGTGGACATGCCCTTAGTACTCAAGTGCCAGGCTGTGAACATCTTCAGCATGTCCTTAGCACCCAACGGGTTAAGCGTGTTCTGCACCAAAAGGAGACCACAGAAGAATCATCAATTCAAATTAGCGATCACTGCTCCAAGAACAGGCCTTGAAAAAACCCTGAACAGTTAACCCCGTTTGACACAGTCAAAAACCTTCTCTGTGTCTAATAAAAAGAGCTATTTTCTCATCTTTGTCATGTTGTACTTGCCATAGAATGTGAGACAGTGTTTCCATGTTATCAAAGGAGGCTTGCTGTGGGGCGAAACAAACCTGAGCAGGGCCTATTAGCTGGTCTATACCTTCCTTTAAACTACTGGCCAGACCCTTATCAACGAACTCTATTTAACAGAGAAATCGGTTGATTGCTTGAATATTGGAAAGGATATTTGGCCACTTTGGGGATTACTGCAATTAGTTCTCTGCTAAACTCAAGGCCTTAGACCTTGAGTCTCTTCAACTTCTTTGAGCATGGCATGAAGCCGGTTTCATTGAGTTTATAAAATTCTATAGGGAAGCCATCTTCTCCCATTGACTTAGCCACTGCTACCTGCTCAAAAACAACTTGTATCCCTTCTAGAGCTATTTCTTCCTCCAATTCTTATTGCAGGTCTCCAGGCAACCTCAATATTTTGACAGAGACAAAAACTCTGCCCTAAAAGACTTATGTCTGTGTGTTGGGAGAGGTATGAATGGCTACCTTGCAAGCTCTTTCAGTATATTTTAGAGGTGTGTGACTAATGTACTACTTGCACTCTTTATTGCTAGGATTTATAATAGTTGCCTGGCTTTCTGACCATGCTCATACAGTTTCCATTTAATGTGCAACCATGTATGTTCGACCTGTTGCGTAAAAAGAGTTTTGAGGTTTGGGCCAATGTGAGCTCCCTCAGGACATCCACAGTTTGGAAAGTGTAGTATCTAAGTGTAACTTTTTTAATCCAAGCCTCTAACTTTTTCTGGGTCTTTTTCCCTTTATTTCGATGAAGTACAGATTCTCACATCGACTCACCACTAAGTACTATTGTACCTGCTACCCATAGTACATGCACTGATGAGACCAACCCGTTGGTGGTGGTTAAATGCTCAGGAACAGCTGTATTTGCTTTCCACAGGTGAGTTGAATCTGCCTGAGGTCTTTGTCCACCATTTAGACAAGGGCGTAAATAGGCCCATTACTAAATGCAAGTGCAACTGAGCATAGTTCTAGATATCCCACTCCATGATCTTGCAGGAGGTCACTCTCTGTAACAGACCATGGGATACCAAAAACTTATCTGCACATATTGTAGTGATAGGAATGTATGTTTTTTCTGTAGAGAGGAAAAGTCTCCATACATCTGTCAGGGAGAGGTCACCTACAATGACCTTTGAAAATACTTCCATCCAAAACCAGGTCGCTTGGGTGATCCCCAGGCTCCCATGGTGACCATTTAGTTTTGCCAGATTCCACTAGTGTCTTTCATGACTTATTAAGGAATGCAGAATTACCACCATTGGGTGCATAGACAGACCCAGCAATCAAAATATCCTGCTGAATTGTAAGCTTAGCATACACATGTTTACCACCTGGGTCTTTCCTTGTTCCGAGTATGTGGTACAGTAGTAATTAATGAAGAAGGATGACCATGCCGCCTTCCGAAAAGAAGGGTTTTTTTCCCTTGTCACCACTGTAAAAGAAAACAGACACTCAGGATAGAGCATATAAGTCTAATAAGGGTTTATTACAAAATATTCACACTAGAGGACAGAAAAATATACCTGGTGTAGAAACCCAGAGGGTTCAACACCTGTGTGTAAAAAAACGGCCCTCACCCACAATTTGTGGCATGCTTCATCATAGGGCCCTGCTAACACACTCCGAGATACAATTCCACTTCGGAGTGGAGCAGTAAGGGTGGGGAAACATGAAACACATCAGACATATCCACCATAAGTGCTTTGGGCCTTATGTACTAAACAATGGCTGCTAAATACTGGTCTCAGTTTGTGACCAATATTTTTGCGACCAGTGTGTATGTTGCCAATTTACTAATAGATTTATTTGCAAAATACTAAATTGTAGTGGTTCACAGTCAGACCTACCTCATGAATATTAATGAGATAGGTGGGAAACTGCAACACACTGCGATTCGCTGCCATCACAGTGATGGTAGCCTGCTGGGGCTCAGCAGACCACCTTGCCTGCGGTTGCTTTTAAATAAAACATTTTTTTTTTTTTATGAAGCTTGTGTTCCTCGAACAAAAACAGAACGTGTTTTAAAAAAAAAAATTAGAAAAGAAAAGAAATGTTTTGCACTAATTTTTTAAGTGTACACAATGGTCCATGGGACCACTGCCTACACCTAAAAGACATTTTTCTCAACATTCACAAAGGGGAGGAGGTCCCTTTATGACCACTTTCTGTTTGGGAATGGGTTACCACAACTTCTGTATAGTTAGTAGCATATTAATGTTTTGCAACTGGATTTTGGCCACAAAACATTGATCCATCCCATTCTGAATTACTATTTGGATGGGACACCATAAGCACACCCCTTCAAAATATCAATAAGTCAATCAAACCATCAAATACATATATCATATTAAAACATTATTCTTTCACACTGTTGCAAAGTACATTTTAAAAGTTTGATACAGCAGAATAAGACTCCTATTCAGACAACATTTGGAGGAAACACAATGCAAGTCTATAAGAGCTAATAATATATTTTTCAGCACCAAAATCAAAAATATTTTGGTAAAAAAAGATGTAAAATTTACAAAAGAACTTGTAAAACAGTTTGAGTAGAAGACTCATCCCATGGGCAAACACAGACACACTCAGTACTAAATTGGCAAAATGGGAAAGATGGTAGCTGTCAAGTGGCACCAAGTCTAAATCTCTACAGAATACCTATTTCCCAAACTCCTATACCTATAACAGAGTGAAGTTCCATAAGCATTGTTGCCTCAAATGGGTCTTAGTTCTGATTGGAGGGCTTAAATGCAGCCCCCCCCCCAAATACTTTTTTTTTTTTTTTTTTTGTGTAGTCACAAAGGCAAATTGCGACTCTCTGAAGTGTTATAGATTCCCAGTTTGTGTTTGGTACACACCAAACGGCCATTATGCTGTCACTAACTGTCCGATTTTGCAAATCTGACCGGTTGTGACCTCAAAAAGCCTTCATGCATTCGACCTGTAGTATTTTAACTATATTGCATTTGTGAAATGTTGCTTTCTGGATTTCCCGGCACCTCTGAAGAAGTTGAGACTTTTATGTTTGTTCCAAGCTCTCCATGAAGTGAGACATTGGACACTTCAATAACATTTTCTGACTTGCCTTTCTGTAGAAGCCATTTGGCGTAGAGGTTGTCAGTGCTCGTCTAAGCATGTTGTGGCTTGACTTGTCACTCTCCCACTCCTGTATTGCCTGCTAGTTACTTATGCTTATCATTGGTTAGTAAGTGGTTTCAATTCCCCTTAATTTATCACTCAGTTCCCCTTCATATTCATTTTCAAGGTACTTTTAATGCACTGCAAGGAGTTATGTTGAATCCATAAGTAAACTCTGCTTAGGTCTACTAAAATGTTAACTTGTTTCATAGATGCCTCGCAGGTCGGAACTTTCACCCAAAGCAAGAGAGAGAAAGGCATGAGAAAGAAAGGAGCAGGAAGAGAAAGATAGAAAATCAGTGCAAAGGTAGAAAGCAGGGATGAAAGAGAACCTGGCAAAGTTAGTTACTGAGACAGAAATGTAAGGATGGTAGAAGAGCCACGATTCGGGATAAAGGCTAGACAGACTTCGTATTCATCAGGCATGGTTTTATATATTTGTGTCCTGTTAGCTAATAGTATCTTTCTATGAACGTATGTTATCTCACTGTTTTGCCCCTGAAAGATATAGAATGTTGTTGGAAGGGGATTCCATGTGAGGACAGATTTGATGGTTGGTGGAGAGGCTGCTTGTAAGGGGTCGTAGCTCGTAGCAAAATAAACTACCTGATTTCTTATCCCAAGAGTGTCTCTTCATTGGAAAAAGGGTGGCGAGGGTGAGATGTGGATTTTGAGTACTCTGCGGTTGGTGAACTTTTTGAATCCATACTAGGATATCAGACCCCTGATTTCACCATCTCGATCGTGGTTGGTTACTCTCTTTCTGTAAGGGGTTGATGAAGTGAGCAGTGTACTCGGACCACTTGCAGCAATTATTTCCGTCAATTTGGGCTATTGACTGATTGAAGCCCAGCCTATTAGTTTTGTGTGCAAAAGGTCTAGTTGAGGAGCGACCCTGCCGTTGCTCTTTATGCATCCCGAGTCTTGTTGTGCAGTTTGGACCGTGTCGCAGCAGACATTATTGAGACTGTAATTTGGAGTAATGACGATATGGTCATTTGCACTGCATGACCGTTGCAACTTCAAATAAGGGGCACAGATAACTAGATCCTATGGTTATATAACTGTTAGTCCTCGTGCAGGAGCTCATGTTGTGAGTGAGTGAAGCTTAACATAAAAGGCTGCTCGCGCTGTGTATGCACTTGATGTTATCAAAAGAGGTGGATTGTGACACTTCAGAAACGCTGTGATGAAAGCGCCATACTTAGTGCACAGCTACATCACACTGATACTTAAGGTCACATTTTGTGTATGTGTTGGCAGTCGGTGGCATAATCGAGTCTCAGTGAACATCCAAGGACTGTGGAAAAAAAAAGTGCCGGTGTTCAGGGGCATAACCTAGTCTCTTCTGCCACAGATGAGATTGGTAGCTCGCTATCTGGGAAGGTTACTTTGTGAGTACAACGTAGCTACCACAAGTCAGGACGCTCCATAACCTTTAGTTTTCAACAAGGAAGTGATGGGCAGTGTCTAGAGCACTATCTAATTCCAGTCGTGGAACAATAAGGAAGTTCTCAGTTTATTTGTTGGTCGGTTCATAACAATCTAAACTCTTGGATGACAGTTTTGAGCAACAGCTCCATCTAGTGGAGCATTTTTTAACTCACCACATATATTGATGTTGCTATTTTGGTTACTGTAAGGAGCTGGCCTTCACATATTTAGACAGATTTGTTTTAGTAAGGGATTTTCATTAAGATTTTGTGCATGCGTTTGTAACTGTGTAAGTATAAGCATATTTGTGTAAACATGAATGAACAATCCATACCTGCACCGCCAATGCTATTGCAAGAACCAGGATCTCCAAGTATAGCATGGGAAGATTAGAAGGATATGTTTGAAGCGTACTTGGAGGCCATAGAGAGGGATATGTTTGTTGCATAAAGGAAATTGGCTGTTTTAAAGCATTGTCTAGGTGTGTAAGGAAGGAGAGTTTTGAGAACTTTAACCTATAAATGTCAATGAGAATAAGGATGACAATGCAGGTTCAGATGCAGACGAAATAGTGGAGGATGAGTACACATTGGAAGAGAATTTTGGAAACAACAGTAAGGATTGTAGTAGAAAGGCATCCATTCTTTTCACAAGCTCAACTGCAGGGTGAGACCATTGAGCAGTGTTTTGCTGTGTTAAGAAGATTATCCATTTCATGTAAATTTAGAGATATATGTGCTGTGATTATAAGGGACCAGTTAATTAATAGAACTAATAATGTTAAGATTCAAGAGAAACTATTCGTTTGAAAAATCCTACATTAGAAAAAAACATAGAAATAGCTAGATGTATGGAAAACATTTCCCGATATCTGAAGGAATTGAGCAGTAATGTGTTAAAGGAAAAAATAGAACAAAGTGAGAATACAGTTGTGAATGTAGGGTAAAATCCATACGCATAAGTAGTAGAATGGAGATTGAAAAAACCCTGCTCAAATCACAGGACAGTGACAAAGAAAGGCGTGTTATAGGAATGGAAGTGTAAGACACACTGCAGAAGCAAGTAGTTGCCCTGCTGCCAAAGGAAAGTGCTTTAAGTGCAAGAAGGTGCGACATTTTGCCAAGGTGTGTAAGAAGGGTGGAAATGAGAGTACAAAAAAGGGAGTAAACTTGGTGAATAAGGGTGAAACACTGATTGAATATCACACAGTTATGGATGACGAGAACAAAATCGAAGTGATGGTAGTATGTGGTGTAGAATCAGAATACAAAGTGAATCAAACTGGTGAACCATATCACCCTCGAACGTGTACTGGGAAAATGAATAACAAGGAGGTTCAAGTATGGGCAGATTCATGCTCACCTTTTACCTTGATAGATAAATCTTTTTGGGAGAGCATAGGCAAGTATGAGTTGTGTCCTATTGATATTGAGCCTGAAGGGTATGATGGGAGTGAATTGCATATTAAAGGGTATTTCACAGCGGATTTAGAATTTTGGGGAAGGAAAGCAAAAGGCAAAATTGCTGTGGCTGAAACAAGAAAAATGTTGCTGGGTTGGAGGGAGCTGCGAGCATTGGGAATGACACTCAACCCCAACCATCCTGACCAAGTGTTACTGACAGAGCTTAGTAAGAAAGATAAATGGAGTTCTTTATTTCCAGAGTTGGTTGCCCAAAAATTGGGTGGCTTAAAAAAGTTCGAACACAAAATTGTTTTAAAAAAGGATGTGACACTAAAAGTACATAAAGTACGAAATGTTTCATTGGTGTTGCGTGGAAAATTGAAGGAGGAATTGAAATGTTTATGTGATGATGGTGTAATTGAGCCTATTAAGGCCTCTGAGTGGCTGAGTCCTATAGTTCTAGCGAAGAATGCTGATGGCAAGATTCTTATGTGTGGGGACTTGCGAGATATGAAAGAGTGTATACTGATGGACCGGCATCCTCTTCCTTGCTTAAATGAGATGTTGATGTCTGTGAGGAATGCTGGATGTTTCTCTACTTTGGATTTATCGAATGCTTATCATCAGATACAGCTGCATCCAAACTTCAGGCATCTCACATCTTTTGGAACTCCAGAAGGGGCTTCAGCAGTTTTCCAAAGAGTAATCAAGAGAACATTGCAGAGTCTAATGAATGTGCTAATTTTCCAAGACTATGTATTAATGTGTGGAAAAATGAAAAATAGCATGATGTTGTGTTATTACTCGAAGTTTGTAGGCCATTTCTTTTTTTTTAACAGGTACATTTATTGCGAGCACATGTGAAAAAGGGAAGAAGATTTGAATAGACAGAGGAATGTCAACTGGCGTTTGACGCTGTTAAGAAGTGTTGGAACCTTTTGATCCAGCTGGTGAAATAGTGATCATAACAGATGCCAGCAATTATGGTCTGGGGACAGACTTAATGCAGAATCGTGATGGTCGGGAAAGAGCTGCGGCATTTGCTTCTCGTACACTCAAATGTGCTGAAAGCACATACTCTGCCGTAGAAAAAGAAGAATTGGCTTGTTGGTGGGGTACACAACATTTTAGAACTTTTGTATGGGGAATGGAATTTGAATTGCATACCAACCACAAGCTTTTAGTTGATTTGTTTTCTATGAAGGGAGCTAGTAGAGCCACTCCGCGCATAGCTAAGTGGATTTATTGGCTTCAGGAGTTTACATTTACCATCAAGTTCATGCCGGGAACAAAGAATATTAATGCTGATTGTTTGTCAAGGTTACCCTTGGTTGGGGAGGAGTGTCCCGAAGCTGAAGAATGGATGGAGGCAGAAATAGCTGAGGTGAGAGATGGTGCCATCAGTGAGGAGGAGTGGAAACCAGCAGTATCACCAGATTCAGAGCTGGGTTTGCTGGCAAAGGCGTTATTATCTAAGCATGGTTGGAAGGTGTCAGAACATTTAAAAAATGTGTTGGATAAATTATCTGTCACTGATGGTATAATGAGGAGGTGTGAAAGATCAGTGGTACCCAACAGTTTACGTCAAAGGCTAATGGAGTTGCTACATGTGGGGCATGGTGGGATGTCAGCTATGAAGCGAAAAGCTTGGATTGACTTCTGGAGGCCAAGTGTGGATCTTCAAATTGAACAATTTGTCAGGAACTGCATTTCATGTGTGTGAGAATACTGGGCTGATTTCAGAAGCCCCCTAACTTTTTACCCCCGTTTTTCACTTCTTGCTGGTGTTTTCCTAACTCTGATGATACCCTGGGTACTGCTAACCAGTCCCAGGGCCTGTGCTCTGAGTAAATTGAGTATGCAAATTATGCTAATTATCATTGACAGTATCAACCTACCTATAAGTCCCTAGTAGATGGTAAGGCATGTAGATTTAGGGACCCCAGCATAGGTAGTGCCCCATAGGTGCACTGCGGAGGTGCTCCGGGTCAATTTAAAGGCAGGCCTGCCTTGCTGGCTGATTTAAAATTAAAGTAACATGCAAATTTGTCTTTGGAATTAAAGGCACTTCCATTGTCTTAAACTACCTTATTTATTGCATATAAGTCACCCCTAAGGAGTGCCATAGGTACTCCCAGAGTTGGGTGCAGTGTAACTATAAGCAGGGACATTATAACACATGTTTTATAGGCCCTGGTGAGATAAAATAGTCCAATTCGTTTTCCCTAATTGTATTGAATAGGCTCCACAGGCTAAAATTGGGAGACTTTATTTTAATTAATAAAGTCTCTAAAGGAGCTAGACCTGTCAAGTTTGGTATCAGACGTAATGTTATCATAAATACAACAACTTACCACTGTTAAATTTAATATAATTTTCACTTAGAAAGAGTTTTCGAACTCTTCCTAAAAGTTACTAGGTTCAGCTCTGTAGTGCCCTATTCTGATTGGCCAGCCTTTGGCAGCCTGGCCAGTCTGCCTTGATGAGGTGTGAAGTGGCCTGGGCTGAACACAAAGGCAGTGTCTGGGTGATAAGATCTGCTTCAGCAGATGGTGCAACAGGATTGTGTGGGGGGGGGGGGCAGGCAGGCTTGTCTCCAAAGAGAGAAGGACATTTGGAGCAGCTCAGGACCTCCCATTTTCCTGAAAACCCAGACAACCAGGTGCCCTCTTGATTATATTAGGAGAGGGGTGTGTTAAGGACGTTTAGCCACACCAATGGGTGGGCTCAGCCAGACCTAACCTCCAAAATTCAGTTTCTGCCATTTTAGCTTTTTAAGGAATGTTGCTCCCTGGGATTGATTTTTGCCACACTTTCCAGGAAGCGGTCATCCAAGAGGGTCGTGGCCTACCTGTGATTGGATTGTTGCCCCACTGCTTTTTCTCCCAGGATCAAGAATAAATTTGGCAGAGCTGCACCCACACCTCAGATCCGTACCAGGAACAAGACAAGAAGAAGAACTTCCCTGCTGAACCGCTGTCTTACACCTGGACACCGCACTCTGAAGGACTGCACCAGCTGCACACTTGGGCTTCACCACTAAAAGGACTTTGCCTGCCTTCAACTGGTTCAAGAAGGGACTCTCTGCTTGCCACAGGTGGAAAGTAGCTAACCAGTGCCCCCTGCATCACAACCTGAAGGAACTGACCAGCTGACCAGTGGCTAATGGTCATTTTTGGATTTGAGCCAGGTGCATTCTGAGAGTTGGAGTCCTAACCCTCAAGGAGCAACTCAGAGCTTCGGGAACCTTGGGGTGATTTGTGGACTCCTAAAGGACCTTCAAAAAGAAGACCCAGACGTTTGGAGAACTTTTGGAAAAAAGTTACATAAAGGGAACAACTTGCCGTGGTGAGTCAAGCCGGCTTACCTAAACCACCACCCGGACTGACTTGCAGGTTTGTCCCGCTGGAAAGCTCTGGTGCCCCAGACTGCCAGGATTTCACTGGGGGCTCCTGGAAAAGTGATCCAACGACCTTATATCGAAATTGGCATGCTGTGGAAGGTCAACCCCCCCCCCCTCGGAAGGAAAAAGCTCCAAAAAAGTGACAAAGTTCAAGCTTAAAAAATTGACCGGGACTTCCCGCGCAGCGTATCCGAGGAGGGCTCCAGGGACATCGGATCATGATTCATCTTTGGCCAGGATGAAGATTTCCATCCTGAAAAATCGTTTAAGTTTGAAGGTAGAATTCTTCACCGAGGTCTCCTGCTACACGTATCCAAAGAGGGCTCCAGAGAGGTCGGATCGGATTGGTGACTACGTCTGGCTGAAGAAAATCTTCAAGAAAAAGACTAAGGTGGTGATTCCTAGTTTGGCGGGCGGCGGTCGCCGCCCGCCAGGCGGGAACCGCCAGAAGACCGTACCGTGGTCAAAAGACCGCGGCGGTCATTCTGCCTTTCCCGCTGGGCGGGCGGGCGACCGCCAAAAGGCCGCCTGCCCGCCCAGCGGGAAACCCACAGCAACGATGAAGCCGGCTCCGAATGGAGCCGGCGGAGTTGCTTTTGTGCGACAGGTGCAGTTGCACCCGTCGCGATTTCCAGTGTCTGCTATGCAAACACTGGAAATCAATGCGGGGCCCTGTTAGGGGGCCCCTGCAGTGCCCATGCCATTGGCATGGGCACTGCAGGGGCCCCCAGGGGCCCCACGACACCCGTTCCCGCCAGCCTGGTTCTGGCGGTCGAAACCGCCAGAACCAGGCTGGTGGGAAGGGGGTCAGAATCCCCATGGCGGCGCTGCCTGCAGCACCGCTATGGGGGATTCTGCAGGCCAGGGGAAAACCGTCGGGAAACCGCCGGTTTCCCTTTTCTGACCGCGGCTTTACCGCCGCGGTCAGAATGGGCCTGGATGCACCGCCAGCCTGTTGGCGGTGCATCCGCGGTCCCCTACCCTGGCGGTCTCAGACCGCCAGGGTAGGAATGACCCCCTAAGTCCGAAGGTAAACTTTCGACTGAGGCCTCCTGCTTGCTGTAGCCGAGCAGGGCTCCATCACAGTCGACCTCAAACTTTGACTTTGCCCCGGTCTAGTGCGACCAGGTGACCAGATTGGTACTTTTAGTTTCTATGTGCTAGAAAACATTAATTCCTTAAAACTTCTTATCTCTGGCTCCCCTTGTCCGATTATAATCATTTTGGTGTCATTTTAAATATAAACATATAATCTATTTTCTTTAACTGGTGTTAGATGTTTATTCTGTTTTGTGTTTTACTTATTTACTATTGTGTGATTTTTAAATGCTTTACATACTTGTCTCCTAAGTTCAGGCTTCTCACTCCTTGCCAAGCTACCAAGGGTTGACCTGGGTGTAATTTATTGATACCTAACTGGACCTAAGTAGGGGTTAGTGGACTATTGCTAAGTGTAGGTACTTACTTGCCCTTACCAATAATCCACTTTCCAGCAATGTCCGTATTGCAACAAATCTCACACGATATAGGACACACCTTTGAATTCCATTCCATTTCCTGATTGTGCGTGGGAGAAAGTAGCCATAAACATTTGTGGCCCTTTCGAGCGTTTAGGTACTAATGACAGGTTTGCGGTAGTAATGATGAATTACCATTTTAAGCGGCCTGAGGTAGCGTTCATGAGGGATGTAAAGTTATCCACCGTGATTGCATTTTGTGAAAATATTCTTTTTTTTTAAAGGGAAGGATGTCCAAGTATTTTTCTGTCTGACAGTGGTCCCCAATTTGCTTCCAAGAAATTTGAGTAATTTCTCAGCAAGTGGGGTATTAGGCATCACAAGACAGCTGTCTATCATCCCCAGGGAAATGGTTTGGTAGAGCGCTTTAACAGGATGTTAGGAGAGTGTATACCTATGATGGAGGAAGCAAGTGAAGGATATGTTATGGGATTATAGAGTCACACCACATTCTGTGACTGGGGAAACCCCTTTCATGTTGATGAAAGGTGGAGTGCCATGCACAGTGGCGGTGCCTGCTTCGATGGAGAGGATAAGTTGACAAAGGCTGATGGGAGGAGTAATGAAAGAAAAAAGTTAGGAAGTACCAAAATCAGTACGTGCAAAGACATAATGAAAAATTGTTACAAAGGAGACGATGATGTGAAAAAGGAATGTGTGTTTGAGTACGTGCAGGAGATATGTTTAAGAAAGGATTTTGTAAATGGTCGGATCCCAAAGAAGTGCTTGAAGCCAAAGGGAATATGGTGAGATTGTCAGATGGAAAATGGTGGAATATTAGGAGTGTTACATTGTGAGGCGAGATTGAAGTGAGTCAACGTTTTGGAACAAAGAAGACTACAGCTGTGATCACAGGAAATAGAACATCTGATCGTATTAGGATGAAACCAAGAAAATAAAGTGATTATGTGTGTTCATAATATTCTTCATTAATTAGTAATGAACATCAGCCGACACGTGTTTCGTCAACAAGACTTTCTCAAGGCTGTAAAGTGGAAATACAGAAGGGAATGCAGTCAGATAAATTGACGATGACAGGGAATCTGATTGTTGCTCCGATACACATCAAGGCCCGTGTGCATTTTGCAATCGAGTGTGCACAAATTAAGACCAGAAAATGACCAGCGGGTACAAAAGAGTACATACGTCTCTCCAAGCCATAATGGTCATAATGCCATGCAAAGGAGAACAGAGCTCATAGTTTCATGCATATCAATAGTGGTGTATCATATACACGCTGGAAACCGCTCATTAAATTTTTTTTAGAAGCTCATATACAAAAAAGGTAAGTGAAAGTGTCTCGAATGGATGGGCCCGTAACCCATCTGAAACAAAGCAGCAACCAAATAGTGGAAAGGTGAAATAAGAAAAGAATGAGTAATATGTGAAAAAATTAAGACGTACCAAAAGTTTATGTACAATGTAATTTCCCAGAACTGTTGCGAGATGAACAACATCAATAAAAAGCAAGAATACTGGGTTGTTGTGCCAAATACTGAATAGTAAATGAGTATTTACGGTGGATACGGCCCTGATAAGCCTACATGGGGAAAAATTATCACAACCAAAAAAGGCAAATACCGTTATAAGGGTGTAATTAATCCCTTGATCTCAGGGAAAAACGGGGGAGAATAAGTTATACAATAAGAAAATTATTTATAGATTACAGAAAGAGTGTCCAAAATCAAACGTAATCATAAAACACGCATAAACAACTATTAGGAGGAGGTCATCTGTAAGAAATATCAGGGATTATAAGATTCTCCTGTATGAGTACATACAAAGTAGAAATGTGTCTAAAAGCATGCGTCATGAGGAGACATGTCGTGGGCCAATGATTCCAATCTAAAGTGAAAACATGCAGAAAGACTAAATATAAATAAGGAAGTACATTGTAGTTACCATACACCTCTAGTGTGCACAATTGTACTGTAAAGTAACTCGTAATACTACCATATCAGGAAAAATAAAAAACAAAAAGACGAAAAGCCTGCAATCAAGTGTCTAGAAAAGAACACTGGGCGAGGGTGAGTGGTTTATTCTGGGATAAAAGATTAATCGTAAGTAAATGAGAAGTAAGTAAGTAAACAGGTCCTACGGGTACCGCCATTTTGTCCTATTTAAATACAGATGTCACGGCGGTAGAAAAAGGACTCAAGAAAGCAGAAGGTATAGGAGACCGAGGGCAGAGGCACCATATTGGAATGTTTTAAAGAACACGCAAAATCATAGACCAACCTTTAGTGTGATCGAAATTAGCAAGTGTTAAGGCCTGTGATGCTATTAATTGTGTTTGACCAATGACTTTGTGTTTCACCACTGCGCATATTAGTTGCTCAGTGTTCACCAGTAGCACATTATGGCCCTCATTACGACCCTGGCGGTATAGAACCGCCAGGGCCGCGGCACGCGGGAGCACCGCCGACAGGCCGGCGGTGCCCCGCGGGGCATTCTGACCGCGGCGGCTTAGCCGCGGTCAGAGAAGGGAAACCGGTGGTCTCCCGCCGGTTTCCCGCTGCCCCCAAGGAATCCTCCATGCTGCGCCGGCTTGGGGATTCCGACTCCCCCTCCCGCCATCCAGTTCCTGGCGGTTCTCCCGCCGGGAACCGGATGGCGGGAGGGGGAGTCGCGGGGCCCCTGCAGTGCCCATGCCAACGGCATGGGCACTGCAGGGGCCCCCGTAAGAGGGCCCCAAAATGTATTTCACTGTCTGCATAGCAGACAGTGAAATACGCGACGGGTGCAGTAGCACCCGTCGCACCTTCCCACTCCGCCGGCTCGATTACGAGCCGGCTTCATGGTGGGAAGGTCGTTTTCCCCTGGGCTGGCGGGCGGCCTTTCGGCGGCCGCCCGCCAGCCCAGGGGAAAACTCTGAATACCCGCCGCGGTCTTCCGACCGCGGTGCGGTATTCACGACGCGCAACTTTGGCGGGCGGCCTCCGCCGCCCGCCAAAGATGTAATGAGGGCCTATATGTTTTATTCAGTTTAGCTGCCTATTGGCTTTGACATTGCATTAGCCATTACATTCTGTATTCTGCCTATTGGCTTTGACATGCTGTATTCAGTTTAGCTTCCTATTGGCTTTGACATTGCATTAGCCATTACATTCTGTATTCTGCCTGTTGGCTTTGACATGCTGTATTCAGTTTAGCTGCCTATTGGCTTTGACATGATATTAGACATTACATTCTGTATTCAGCTTTGCTGCCTATTGGCTTTGACAAGACATTAGACATTACATTTGATATTAAGGTTAGCTGCCTATTGGCTTTAACGTGGAGTTAGACATTGCAGTTGAGAATCCAAGCTGTATTTTTCCAAGCTATGTTTTTCCACAAGATGAACCAAGCTGTTTTCTTCACACCAGACTGGACCTGATAAGAGAGAGTACATTTGGTGTTTTCCTTTCTGCTCAGGCTTGGGAAGAGGAGAAGTCTAGGAGATCTGGCCAGTCTCCAAAGGCTTGTGTAGTTTTCCCGAGTTTGAGAGGAGGGGGCACGCTTTTGTAAGGATGACTCGGGGCTACAGTGAGTTAGATTCGAATCTGCTTGACTTCAGGCTGGAACTAGGCGCCAGTTGCCAGTCTCCCGTTTGGGTAGATAATCTCTTTCTCGCAGTTGACCGGAGTCATCAACTTGCAGACCCCAGAAAGATGAAGCTGAATATGTAGGCCCTGTCGCCTTGCTCAAACGGTGATGAATTTGATTTTTATGCTTTGCTAATGAATCATATCATATATACCTGCTGTGTACATTGCAACTGAGAAGTACTGTGATATATTTTGTTTTCTTGCTGCGACTACTTTTGTGCTTGAAATCTATTAATTCGTCTCTCAAGAACTTGTGGGTGGGGAAGAATTAACAACAATAAAGGTCTTCTTTGAACTCAGAAGTGCATTCCAGAGAGGTTCTGTAAGCTCTGATATGAGATAAGTAGGAAAGCAGAACAAGCGTATGCAGCATGTGTAGCTGAGAGATACAACAAAGGGGTTTCCATGTTAGACCAGAACCTTAACCACAACAAATGAATAGAAAATACATAGATTGATATTTTTTTATTTATCTTTTTTAATATTTTTTTAATCTGACTGCATTCCCTTCTGTATGTTCATCTTACAGCCTTGAGAAAGTTTTGTTGACAAAACACGTCCGCTGATGTTCATTGGATTCATGATGCATTGGATGAATAAAACTTCTACTGCGTATAGATGTGTGTTTTGAACTTTAATTGATACAGTATACCAAGAAATTGACTTTATGGACTACTGCGGTGTGTCTTCATCTAGCAGTAGTGAATCTTATCCCAAGAGTGTCTCTTCATTGGAAATCTTGGCATTCTACAGCTTCTGGTTGGTGGGCTCTTTAGTAATACTTACCCCTTTGCCTTCATTGTTACTATTGTTATTTTTTTTACATTTTAATCACAGATTCAGCTTCCTTAAATATGACCACCTCACAACAACGCAGCACAGTTAACACTGAAAGAGATTATCCAAGAAGTTAACTTGCTTTGCATATTGCCTCAACAGCAGACTTATTTCTAACTAATTAATGATTTCGTAAATTATTTAGTCATCATGAATTCATCATACTACAGGTGATTAATTAACTGATGTATTGTCTCATGAAACACATAATTGCCTAGTTAACATTTAATAATTGTTTTACCATTTCCGATTACCATCCATGCTTTCCAACAAATGTATTTGCTCATGAAGTTATCAAATAGGTAGTTTACTTTATAGACACCAACTTTCAGTGTGCATTATAAACTCCTCTAGGAGCACTGCATTTTTAACATCAGTTCTTTACTTTGTGAGGAATATTTGTGTGTGTGCAATCTGAAGTATTGTTACCAACAAGTCCTATGCATGATGTCTGTTAAAATGATTTAAATAAGCCATGAAACTCAAGCAGGTCAGAATGCATGCACCGAAACTATATAAAAGGAATAGCTCAGTAAATATTATTGGACAGAAATGTTAAACACTGGCAGTGCTGAGGAAAGTCTAACGGAGAATAGAAGTCATTCCAAAATGTAAAGCCCAGAAACACAAATGACTTGAAACAGGAGGGGTACAGGAACGCAGATTACAAATTAGGAAACCTTGACGTTAGAGCGTCAATGTCCGGTAGGTTAACGAGAAAGAAGTAAATGAATGAGAATGGAAGGAGTAGGACTTTCAGTACATTTTACTACAATACAAAATTCATGAAATTGAAAAACAAAACTGAAACATGCAACAAATGCCAATTAAGTAGATAAGTACAATATGACCAGTACTCCTGAGCCCAAATAAAATGCAAGCAGAAGCATGTGGGTTAGGCTGAAGTGGAAGTAAAGCACGCAGTCGAAGACCTAAATAAGGTGAACAGTAGTCAAGGGACGGCAGCATGAGACATTGAATAAGAAGTGTAGCAGGTGGGAAAGGAAAAAAAAACACAGATTTTCATAATTGTATGCAATTGAAAGCGACATGTATGTAAATCTAAAGTCGTTTGTTTATGAAAGGTAAAATCAGTATAAAGGATTACACTACCAATTTAAGCACTCTCTGTAGGAACAATAGAAGGTGGAGAGAGGGAAACCAAAAAGAAAAAAAGGTTGAGATTGGAAGCAAAAAAAAAATTGTAAATCAGCAGAAGGAAAGAAAAACATTTTGTTTTCCAGTATTCAAGTATGGAAAACGAGATGACAGTCTTTTCGATGGCAGATAGATAAGAAGAAAGGTGAGCATGTAATGTGTATGTGCAGCTAAGCAAAGAGAAATAGACTTATGTATCTTCTGTATGGAATTGCTCATGAAAGCCAAAGAAACAAATAGTAGAAGATAATGGTGAAGTGTAGAGTAGAGGTCTGGACTAGGTGCTTGGTAATTTCTATTCTGCTAAAAAAAATAGCTGCAGAAAATAAACCACTTCATAGATGAGAAGAAAACCAAGAAGAAGCAGAAAGGGGGATAACCAAGCAGTGAAGGGTTGGTTTCTGATAGTGAGGATGAAGGATGACAGACAAAGCAACCAATGCAATCTCATCAGGGTGACACAGACGAAAGAAATAGGCCATTATTCTGCCAAACTTGTACCACCAGTGCAGCCAGGACACCGCCGGCCCTATTACTAGTTTCCCACTGGGCCGGCAGGCAGAAACAGTGTTTCCGCCCTCCAGCCTAGCAGGAAACAGGTCCTTAACATTGACGCTGGCTTGTAATCGAGCTGGCGACAATGTGGCGGTGCAGTGGGTGCAGCAACACCCGCTGCGCTTTCCACTGCCAGAGCAGTGGAAAGCGTGATGGGGCTGTCAATGGGGTCCTCTGCACTGCCCATGCCAAGTGCCTGGGCAATGCAGGGGCCCCGACACCTCCATTCCGCCAGCCTTTCCATAAAAATTGGGGAGTCGTAATGCATGCGGCACCACCTTGGCCATGACCATGGCAGTCTTAAGACCGCCAGACTTGTAATGAGGGCCTTAGTGAGATGGAGGAACTAAATTTAAGCAATGCATAACATATGTACAAAATGGAGGACAATTTTTTTACTGCAGTTGTCAATGCAAACTTTATTCATTGTTCAATAAGTCACTCTGTCGAACTCTGTTAGTTCCTATGTGTTTGTTTAATGTAGTACTATCACAAAATGTGCCACATTATGCCTCATAATTTGGCTTTTCTTATTGCATAATTTAGTCAATCTTGCTGCATAATGTGGTCCTCCTTTGCTGTATATTTCCAGTATACCTCTGTACACTATACCACTCCACTCAGACACTTTATTCCACTCTATGCCCCTTAAATCTGTACCCCTCCACTTTACGCCCCACCAGTCTGTCACTGTACTTTACTCCACTCTAAACCACTCTACTCGCCATTCCACTCTGTGCAACTCCATTATATGACTCTACTGCTTTCTACTACTCTGTTATACTCTACGCCACTCCATAACACTGCTCTGCTCCACCCTGATGCTCCACTCAACAACGCTTTGTTGCACTCTACGTCTGCACACTTTACTCCACTCCTCAATACTCCACGACACTCCAGTCCATGACACTCCACAACATTCCGCTCTTCACTACTCTACTCCACCCTGTGCCACTATACACCACTCCACTCTGCACCACTTCACTCTAGGCCACTCTCCTCTACTCTATTACAAGCCACTCCATTCTGTGACTCTACTCCACTCTACCACGCTACTCCACTCTACCACACTACTACACGCTAAGCCTTTTCACAACACAATATGTCACTCAATGCCCCTGCACTCTGTTACACTTCTCGAGACTCCCAAACATTTTATGACACTCTTCGCCTCTCTACTCCACTCTTCGCAATTCTCCTCAATGTCACTAACCTTTAGCCGTGCTGAACAGCAGCCACGCTGGTGTACAACATGGCTATAACACATTGGCAAAGCCAGTGTTTGTTTTGTTAGTTGTTAAGGTGTTCAACATTAGTGTTTGATTTTGCTTAAGGTTTTCGGAACATTTATTCTTAATTTTAATAAAAAAGTTCACTAATGCTTTTACAATACTGCTGCTGGAAATGAAGTACAGATTCTGCTCGCAAAATGAACACAGGCAATGTTTTAAACAGTGATTTGAATTGCTAGCTATTAATTTTCTGTCTCCTCGCTCTGCAGCTCTCCTTTTTAATTGAAAGTGAGAGTCCTTTGGGAAAATGTTCTCTGGAGAAACCATTTAAAGCGTGAGTTCCATGTTTTCCAATTATGTGGGTTATGCTGATTGCGTAAATTGGATCCCCTCTGTTCACTCTAACATGTATGACATTATTTGTAATTCAGTGGCGCGTCTGTTTTTTTTCTTTAAAAATATGCTATTTCGTGATTAGCGTTTACAATACTGCTAATGTTTTTTCACAATTTAACTGTGCATTACTTACCGCTAGTCACAGTCTCTATTTTTTCTGTTCATTTAACTTGCACCATTCCCTCCTATATCTTCCACGTGTCGGCCTTACTGAATTCCGATGGCTATATGTTCCCATTTCCATTTTCAATAATTACAGCGCAGAAAGGATAGATTTGATTCTGGCGTGTCGTGGGATGTGCACTCTCCATACACATAGAACGGCGGCCTCTAGTAATTACATAGGAAAGCAATAATTTAGCCGTTTGATCACATCGCGATAAGGATGCAGTTCTCCACAAACCGAGCTAGAAACGCCCCGAAGCTTTGCATTGCTCTCTACCTCTGCAGTAATCTGCAAAAGTAAAATTATTTGAGACGTGTAATTGTTAATAAAACGAGAATCGGTATGGAAAATCGTGTTACGATATCTTTAAGTTTAATAATGTATCATAGTTGTGTTTGAACGCATCTACAAAAGTAAAATATACCAATAGCCCATGCATGAAATGTGAAGCTCTCAAGCAACAGCGTGTACTCGTTGTTTTGGCTGTTGGTTTGAAGGGAGTCACTCAGCAGCATATTTCTAATTTTCTTGCTACTCATTTCAGGGGCGAGCATGAAGCATCTAAATTTGTCTTTTGCTGGCTGCGGCTTTCTGGGTATCTACCACTTGGGGGCAGCATCGGCTCTCTGTAGCCATGGGCAGAGCATGCTCAAAGTTATAAAGGCATTTGCCGGAGCCTCCGCCGGATCTCTAGCCGCTGCCGTTCTCTCAACAGTGCCGGAAAAGATCGAGGTACCAAGCCTGATTATTTATACCTGTTTCTTCTTTGTAGCCGTACGTCTTTTCAAGTTCGTGTCCTAAAAGCAAGGACCTTATTATCGTCTCTCCTTGATATAAAAATATCTGTCGTTCATACGAATTTGTAAATGGGATTGGTTTATTATTCGACGACTTTTATATTAAACCAATCAGTGGGGCAAAATGGTTTAGCAGAATGTGTGTCGAGGTTTTTTTCCTCTTTTGCTTAATTTACGGGAGAATGAATAGAGTCTCTAGATTGTTCTTGATGGAAGATAAAACAACAACCCACTGATCTCTGAGGAAGGGATCTTAGAGTGACTTAAGAGGGAATTCTAAACAGTGTTTCTCTAACTTCGTGTAGTACTGAATAAAGAAGCAAGAGAAGACCTTAGTCAAAAACTTACATCGGTCTGCCATGTTGTGAGAAAGTAGCCTCTTTCTAGCCTTGTTACCCCCACTTTCGGCCTGTTTGTGAGTATATGTCAGGGTGTTTTCACTGTCTCACTGGGATCCTGCTAGCCAGGGCCCAGTGCTCATAGTGAAAACACTATGTTTTCAGTATGTTTATTATGTGTCACTGGGACCCTGCTAGCCAGGACCCCAGTGCTCATAAGTTTGTGGCCTATATGTATGTGTTCCCTGTGTGATGCCTAACTGTCTCACTTAGGCTCTGCTAACCAGAACCTCAGTGGTTACGCTCTCTCTGCTTTCTAAATTGTCATTAACAGGCTAGTGACCAATTTCACCAATTCACATTGGCATACTGGAACACCCTTATAAATCCTTAGTATATGGTACTGAGGTACCCAGGGTATTGGGGTTCCAGGAGATCCCTATGGGCTGCAGCATTTCTTTTGCCACCCATAGGGAGCTCGGACAATTCTTACACAGGCCTGCCACTCCAGCCTGAGTGAAAAAACGTCCACGTTATTTCACAGCCATTTACCACTGCACTTAAGTAACTTATAAGTCACATATATGTCTAACCTTCACCTGGTGAAGGTTGGGTGCTAAGTTACTTAGTGTGTGGGCACCCTGACACTAGCCAAGGTGCCCCCACATCGTTCAGGGCAAATTCCCCGGACTTTGTGAGTGCGGGGACACCATTTCACACGTGCACTATACATAGGTCACTACCTATGTATAGCGTCACAATGGTAACTCCGAACATGGCCATGTAACATGTCTAAGATCATGGAATTGTCACCCCAACGCCATTCTAGCATTGGGGAGACAATTCCATGACCCCCCGAGTCTCTAGCACAGACCCGGGTACTGCCAAACTGCCTTTCCCGGGGTTTCACTGTAGCTGCTGCCAACCCCTCAGACAGGTTTCTGCCCTCCTGGGGTCCAGCCAGGCCTGGCCCAGGAAGGCAGAACAAAGGACTTCCTCAGAGCAAGGGTGTTACACCCTCTCCCTTTGGAAAAAGGTGTCAGGGCTGGGGAGGAGTAGCCTCCCCCAGCCTCTGGAAATGCTTTGACATAAGCTAGTCTACACCGCTTCAGGGATCCCCCAGCCCTGCTCTGGCACGAAACTGGACAAAGGAAAGGGGAGTGATCACTCCCCTGACCTGCAACTCCCAGGGGAGGTGCCCAGAGCTCCTCCAGCGTGCCCCAGACCGCTGCCATCTTGGATTCAGAGGTGTGCTGGCACACTGGACTGCTCTGAGTGGCCAGGGCCAGCAGGTGACGTCAGAGACTCCTTCTGATAGGCTCTTACCTATGTTACTAGCCTATCCTCCTTCCTAGGTAGCCAAACCTCCTTTTCTGGCTATTTAGGGTCTCTGCTTTGGGGAATTCTTCAGATACCGAATGCAAGAGCTCACCAGAGTTCCTCTGCACTTCTCTCTTCACCTTCTGCCAAAGGATCGACCGCTGACTGCTCAGGACGCCTGCAAAACTGCAACAAAGTAGCAAAGACGTCTACTGCAACCTTGTATCGCTTCATCCTGCTGGCTTTCTCGCCTGTTTCCTGGTGGTGCATGCTCTGGGGGTAGCGTGCCTCCTTCTTGCACCAGGAGCTCTGAAGAAATCTCCCGTGGGTCGACGGAATCTTCCCCTTGCAACCGCAGGCAACAAAAGACTGCATCACCGGTCCTCTGGGTCCCCTCTCAGCATGACGAGCGTGGTCCCTGGAACTCAGCAACTCTCTCCAAGTGACTCCCACAGTCCAGTGACTCTTCAGTCCAAGTTTGGTGGAGGTAAGTCCTTGCCTCCCCACGCTAGACTGCATTGCTGGGTACCGCGTGATTTGCAGCTGCTCCGGATCCTGTGCACTCTAGCAGGATTTCCTTCGTGCACAGCCAAGCCTGGGTCCCCGACACTCTAACCTGCAGTGCGCAACCTTCTGAGTTGTCCTCCGGCATCGTGGGACTCCCTTTTGTGTCTTCGGGTGGACTCCGGTTCACTCCTCTTCCAAGTGCCTGTTTCGGTACTTCTGCGGGTGCTACCTGCTTCTGTGAGGGCTCCCCGACTTGCTGGGCACCCCCTCTGTCTCTTCATCCAAGTGGCGACATCCTGGTCCCTCCTGGGCCACAGCAGCATCCAAAAACCCCAACCGCGACCCTTGCAGCTAGCAAGGCTTGTTTGCGTTCTTTCTGCGTGGGAACACCTCTGCACGCTTCTTCGCGACGTGGGACATCCATCCTCCAAAGGGGAAGTTCCTAGTCCTCTTCGTTCTTGCAGAATCCACAGCTTCTACCATCCCGTGGCAGCTTCTTTTCACCCTCAGCTGGCATTTCCTAAGCATCTGCCCACTCTCGACCTTGTCGCGACTCTTGGACTTGGTCCCCTTGTTTCACAGGTACTCAGGTCCGGAAATCCACTGTTGTTGCTTTGCTGGTGTTGGTCTTCCTTGCAGAAACCCCCTATCACGACTTCTGTGCTCTCTGGGGGTTATAGGTGCACTTTACACCTACTTTTCAGGGTCTTGGGGTGGGCTATTTTTCCTAACCCTCACTGTTTTCTTACAGTCCCAGCGACCCTCTACAAGCTCATATAGGTTTGGGGTCCATTCATGGTTCGCATTCCACTTTTGGAGTATATGGTTTGTGTTGCCCCTATACCTATGTGCTCCTATTGCAATCTACTGTAACTTTACATTGCTTGCATTACTTCCTTTTGCTATTACTGCATATATTTGGTATTGTGTACATATATCTTGTGTATATTTCGCATCCTCATACTGAGGGTACTCACTGAGATACTTTTGGCATATTGTCATAAAAATAAAGTACCTTTATTTTTAGTATATCTGTGTATTGTGTTTTCTTATGATATTGTGCATATGACACCAGTGGTATAGTAGGAGCTTTGCATGTCTCCTAGTTCAGCCTAAGCTGCTTTGCTATAGCTACCTTCTATCAGCCTAAGCTGCTAGAAACACCTCTTCTACACTAATAAGGGATAACTGGACCTGGTACAGAGTGTAAGTACCCCTTGGTACCCACTACAAGCCAGGCCAGCCTCCTACACATGTCCTATGATAAAATCTAAAACAAAATCGTCATAATATGTCACGGCCAATCGCTCATTAAAAACATATACACATGTCTTTCAGTGGGTGTTGTTGCTATAACAGGGATGTGGAATTCCTATCGCCCGACACCCGGGACATCTTCTTTGGGGTCAAGGGCTACAACTTTTTATGTTTACTTTGTCCTTGGGACAAGTAGGCCCAACCCTCTGCAGCACAAACCCTTTGGCTGCCTGTTTACAGAAGTGGAACTCTCTACAGTTGAGGTAATGCGTTGCCAAAAGATAATGCTGTTCGAACTTGTATTTATGGTTCATTATTTGAAAGCCTTCGTTATTAGGGTGAGTGCTGTAAATAAATGTTTTAAGGTCACACTTCACTACTGACGTTGGTTCCAGTACAAAAAAAAAAAAAAGTGTATACACATGTTTGAAAAGTTTAGGCTATGAGGCTAAGTATAATGCTCCCAGAATGCTCTCTGATTAGATGCAAATGAAGTGTAATTTAGTAAAATGTTTGATGCATGCTAGTATTTCCCAAAAATATTTCTCATGGAAAATCAGTGTAACCATTTTCAACACGATTATGGGAAGCATGAAAATAAACACTGACAAAGCCAACTGATCTGACATATTTTTATAAGTCTTTTAGTTTCATCAATGCGTGTCTTGTTTTGACATGGCTTTTGTAACACTTTATTGTTGTGGGAGCTACCAGGCCCTCAACATTGTAACAAACACTGGCAAAAAAAAACCCAAATGTTTTTGAACTCTAAGTGAACCAGTGGCATAACAAAGGCCCCGCAGCTGCCCTCCAGGGAGCCCCTTCAGCACAGCACCTGCCCTGATTGAGTCTGGAGAGGGGGCTCCTCCATGTTCTTTGCAAAGGGGCACCCTCCAGTTTCGTTACGTCACTGATTACCACTGTAGTTCCTGACACTGAACAAAACTACTTTGTGTGCCAATATGCTCCTTGTGGAAGAGTAGAATATGATCACTCACAGTAAAGCCAGCCGAAAGAGAGAGAAATAGAAGTTTAATGAAAACAAAATTTCTTTAACACCAGACCTAATTAGGGACCAAGACCCACATGTTGGTAGCTTTTTGCATGTCGCAAACAGCGACTTTCGCTGTTTGCGACGTGCAAAAAGCACATTGCGATGCACAAACCCAGTTTTGCGACTCGCAATTAGGAAGGGGTGTTCCCTTCCTAATAGCGACTCGCAGTGCAATGTAGGATTGTTTTGCGGGCGCAAACCAATCGCAGTTTGCACCCATTTCAAATGGGTGCTAACACTTTCCCCATTGTGAATGTCACTGTAAACATTTTTTCAGAGCAGGCAGTGGTCCTGCCGTTTCATTTTTCGTTTTTGTAATGCATCTCGTTTTCCTTTAAGGAAAACGGGCTGCATTACAAAAAAAAAAAAAAAAAAAACTGCTTTATTGAAAAGCAGTCACAGACATGGTGGTCTGCTGTCTCCAGCAGGCCACCATCCCTGTGAGGGCCCCCATTCGCAAGGGGGTCGCAAATTGCGACCCACCTCATGATTATTCATGAGGTGGGCATTTGCGAAGCCCTTGCGAATCACAGATGGTGTCGGGGACACCATCCTACATTCGGATTTGCGACTCGCAAATTGCGGGTCGCAAATCTGAACCTACCTACATGTGGCCCCAAATTCTAAAAGAAAGTCACAAAAGTGCACCCATGGTATATGTCGTACCCCTATAAAATATTTGTGAACTGTATTTTCGCATGGGTAAATACGCATGTGTAGATTTGCTCATGTGAAAATCTATTGCGCATTTGCAAGTTCATTTTCCCTCCAGCCACTTTCTTCCCAACCCTGGAAGAAGTTCTAATTCTGCCATTGTCAGGAGTAAATGTCCAACGTTTCTTATTATGGGAAAATATTAGAGAGAAGCTGGTGAAAATCTTTAAAACATGCAGGTTAGTAGGTTTGCAGACTCAAAGGCATTCCAGCCCTGGAACTATTGCTTACTGCTTCCTCCAGCCCCAGTATGCAGATCTGCAGAAAGGTGGCAAAATAAGGAAATTGCTACAGTAGGGACTGAAACTGTAAGTATTCAAGCCCTACTATGGTAGTAGCCCTGGCATAATCAGAGAGGCTATTATCAGAGCTCTTACATAATGAGATTGCTGCCATAATTTGGCGCCACACTACATGGCACCAAAGGGACAAGTAGATCTTTTTACAGGACAAGTAGATCTGAGAAGCAACCTGGCCCCTGGACAAGTAGATATTTTAATAAATTCCACACCCCTGTATAATCATACAAAGGGAAAATCAATTACTGCAATCTGAAGCCAAAGCACAGTCATATAAGATGCAGGAGACCAATTTGAATATATGTTGGTGAAAAAAACGAATGTTGTTCTGGTGACCAAGAAGAAGCGGCCGCAGGTGTCGTGGACTTACAGTGTTTGTTCTTTTGCTCAGGCAGTTTGTCATCACATGGCAGAATCTCTGCCACTTGTCCTGCCGTCGCAAGTTTGATAAGATCGTCAGATAAGGTACTCCGCATTTAAAACCTATCAATCTAAAACATTTGCAATTCAAGAGTGGGATTAGGTAAACTCCACTTTGGGATGGCAGGGATAATAGCAAAGACTGTAGAGGGCTTAAAGAGACATGACAAGCAATGCTTCAGTTTGGGGGAGAGGACCAACTCCCACCTGGCGTTTAACCCTCAGGGGCTATCTTGTTGATTCCAAGTCTCTAGGCACAGAGAAGGAACATAGAAGTGTCCAACACAATCTGCTCATTCGTGTCACACCTCAGGAGCCTATGGACCTCCCATGAGTGCGCTATGCCCATGTTCTTGCACACTAGTTTAATCCGCTTTCTTTGTGTTGCTGGACTTATCCTGGAAAGAAGAAGACAATTATATATATACCGAAGAAAACATAGGTTACGGGGAATTTATAGTTAGGAAATAGAATTTAAAAAGCCATAGAAATTCACTTAAAAAAACAAAGGTTACAAGAACGGTATAGTTAGGCTCACATTTTAAACGTACCAAACCATAGAAATTCACCAGTTATAGTTAGTTACCACAAGTAGCTATAGCTTGTTCTCTAAGGTAACTATAACTCGTGTCCTCGCAACGCACAGTTATTAGATCAATAATTTTACTGCAGGTGATACAGTGACATAATGATGTAATGAGTGCCTTAATTTGTGTGGTAATTAGCAGTGCATTGCGAGGGCGCAAGTTGTATTTACCTTAGGGCATGAATTATAGTTACTTGTGATAACTCTAACTATAACTGGTGAAGTTCTATGATTTGGTACTTTTAAAATGTAAGCCTCACTATAATGTCCCTGAAACCTTTGATTTTTTTTTTTTAAGTCAATTTCTATTTAAAAAAAAAAATCTATTTCCTAACTATAACGTTCCTGTAATCTTTGTTTTTTTCAGTGAATTTCTATGTTTTTTTTTTTCATGTAATGTAATTTTCATTACTTTACGTCAATCCAACCACCACCTGCGGCCAGACCCTGCAGCCAACCCCCTAACTGCTCAACCCCACGCTGCGCACAGCCCGCGGCAGGAGTTGGTCGCTGACTTTCTGTGGGTGTGAGAGGCTGTCTCTTGGGGTGAGAGTGGCTGTGTGAGTGGGTGCATCAGTGTCTGGACATCTTGTTTAGGGTCAAGGACAACAACTTTTTATGTTTACTTTGTCCTGGGACAAGTAGGCCCAACCCTCTGCAGCACAAACCCTTTGGCTGCCTGTTTACAGAGAGTGGAACTCTCTACAATGGAGGTAATGTGTTTCCAAAAGATAATGCTGTTTGAACTTGTATTTATGGTTCATTATTTGAAAGCCTTCATTATTAGGGTGAGTGCTGTAAATAAATGTTTTACGGTCACACTGCACTACTGACGTTGGTTCCAGTACAAAAAAAAAAAACGTGTATACACATGTTTGGAAAGTTTAGGCTATGAGGCTAAGTATAATGCTCCCAGAATGCTCTCTGATTAGATGCAAATGAAGTGCCATTTAGTAAAATGTGTTGATGCATGCTAGTATTTCCCAAAAATATTTCTAATGGAAAATCAGTGTAACCATTTTCAACACGATTATGGGAAGCATGAAAATAAACAAACACTGACAAAGCCAACTGATCTGACATATTTTTATAAGTCTTTTAGTTTCATCAATGTGTGTCTTGTTTTGACATGGCTTTTGTAACACTTTGTTGTTGTGGGAGCTACCAGGCCCTCAACATTGTAACAAACACTGGCAAAAAAAAAAAAAAAAAAACGTTTTTGAACTCTAAAAGCACACGTTGACACCAGTGGCATAACAAAGGCCCCGCAGCTGCCCTCCAGGGGGCCCCTTCAGCACAGCACCTGCCCTGAGTGAGTCTGGAGAGGGGGCTCCTCCATGTTCTTTGCAAAGGGGCACCCTCCAGTTTCGTTAAGTCACTGATTGCCACTGTAGTTCCTGACACTGAACAAAACTACTTTGTGTGCCAATATGCTCCTTGTGGAAGAGCAGAATGCGATCACTCACAGTAAAGCCAGCCGAAAGAGAGAGAAATTGAAGTTTAATGAAAACAAAATGTCTTTGTTAACACCAGACCTAATTAGGGACCAAGTCCCACATGTAGGTAGCTTTTTGCATGTCGCAAACAGCGACTTTCGCTGTTTGCGATGTGCAAAAAGCACATTGCGATGCACAAACCCAGTTTTGCGATTCGGTAACCTGGTTACCGAATCACAAAACGGGTTTGCGACTCTCAATTAGGAAGGGGTGTTCCCTTCCTAATTGCGACTCGCACTGCAATGTAGGATTGTTTTGTGACCGCGAACGCGGGCGCAAACCAATCGCAGTTTGCACCCATTTCAAATGGCTGCTAACACTTTCGCAAAAGGGAAGGGGTCCCATGGGACCCCTTCCCCATTGTGAATGTCACTGTAAACAATGAAACAAAAACGTTTTATTTTTCGTTTTTGTAATGCATCTCGTTTTCCTTTAAGAAAAACGGGCTGCATTACAAAAAAAATGAAAACTGCTTTATTAAAAACCAGTCACAGACATGGTGGTCTGCTGTCTCCAGCAGGCCACCATCCCTGTGAGGGCCGCCATTCGCAAGGAGGTCGCAAATTGCGACCCACCTCATGATTATTCATGAGGTGGGCATTTGTGAAGCCCTTGCGAATCGCAGATGATGTCAGGGACACCATCCTACATTCGGATTTGCGACTCGCAAATTGCGAGTCGCTCTGACTCGCAATTTGCAGGTCGCAAATCTGAACCTACCTACATGTGGCCCCAAATTCTTAAAGAAAGTCACAAAAGTGCACCCATGGTATATGTCGTACCCCTATAAAATATTTGTGAACTGTATTTTAGCATGGGTAAATACGCATGTGTAGATTTGCTCATGTGAAAATCTATTGAGCATTTGCAAGTTCATTTTCCCTCCAGCCACTTTCTTCCCAACCCTGGAAGAAGTTCTAATTCTGCCATTGTCAGGAGTAAATGTCCAACCTTTCTTATTATGGGAAAATATTAGAGAGAAGCTGGTGAAAATCTTTAAAACATGCAGGTTATTAGGTTTGCAGACTCAAAGGCATTCCAGTCCTGGAACTATTGTTTACTGCTTCCTCCAGCCCCAGTATGCAGATCTGCAGAAAGGTGGCAAAATAAGGAATTGCTACAGTAGGGATTGAAACTGCAAGTATTCAAGCCCTACTATGGTAGTAGCCCTGGCATAATCAGAGAGGCTATTATCAGAGCTCTTACATAATGAGATTGCTGCCATAATTTGTCGCCACACTACATGGCACCAAAGGGACAAGTAGATCTTTTTACAGGACAAGTAGATTTGAGAAGCAACCTGTCCCCTGGACAAGTAGATATTTTAATAAATTCCACACCCCTGGGGTGTGTGTGTGTGAGTGGGTGAAAGATTTAAAAAGAAAAATTGAGGGCGAGAGAGAGAGAGAATGAGACAGAGTGAGACAATTTTTTAGCCTTTGGTGAATTATTTAGAATGAGATATTTCTTGAGAAATTAAAAACAAACATGTTTGTCAAATAAAAAGAGTGTGATCGCCTTTCATTATGAACCTTAAACCTTTCAAGATTGAAAACAAATTAAAGTAAGAAAATGACCACCGACACACCTGGACTAGAATCCTCAACTTTCAATGTGAGGGTCTGTGACCTTAACCGTTATGCCACAGGTGAGTCCTTGTTCTCTGAAGTCATTTCATGGAGGGACAATTGCAATGATTTTTCCATCACAGGGCAGGCATTGCGTCGAATTTTCACTCGAGAAGTCGGGCTGTGTCGTTCCGGTCGGCTATGTGGAGATTTCTCAGTCGCAATGCAGGCTTTGCGTTGATTCCGGCAGGTGGTGCATCGATTTTCAACGCAGAAGGAGTTTCATGAAGAGATGAAGTCTTTTTGGCCCTGAGACCTCAGAAAACAGGAGGCAAGCTCAATTCAAGCCCTTGGAGAGCACTTTCAGGGAAGACAAAGTCCTTCTCAGCAAAGTCAGAGGCCAGCAGGGCAGCAGTCCTTCTCAGCAAAGCAGTCCAGATGAGTCCTTTAGGCAGCCAGGCAGTTCCTCTTGACCGGGTGCAGGTGTAGGTCCAGAAGTGTCTGAGTTGGTGGGGCCAGAGACCCAGTTTATCTACAAAGAAATGCCTTTGAAGTGCGGGAGACTTTAAAGAGTGGTTTTGAAGTGCACAAGTTCCCCTTTCAGTGTGGTCCTGTCTGCCAGGGTCACAGTAGGGGGTTTAGCAGTCCATTGTGTGAGGGTAGGCTACTGTCCTTTGTAATGTAAGTGTCAGGCCCTCCACCCTTCCAGCCCAGGAAGACCCATTCAATATGCAGATGAGAGCAGGTGTGACTGAGTGTCCTGTATTTGTGGTTGTCTGGGTGAAATGCACAAAGGAGCTGTCAACCAGCCCAACCCAAACGTTGATTGGAGACAGGCTGTAAGGCACAGATGGTTTTTAAGTGCAGAGAAATGCGCACGTTCTTAAAGTGGCATTTCAAAAATAGTAATATAAAATCCAACTTCAACAATAAGCAGGATTTTCTTTTACCATTCTGGCCATACTAAATATGACCTGGTTACCCCTTTCAGATCCGAATCTACCACTCAAAAATATGAGGGCAGTCATAATGCTAGTCTATGAAAGGACCAGGCCTCACATTAATGGAAAATGAATTTAGGAGTTTCCCACTACCAGGAAATAAAAAAACACATATGTACATGTCCTGCCTTTTAACTACATAGCACCCTGTCCTATGGGTTGCCTAGGGCCTACCCTAGTTGTGACTTACAAGTAGAAAAGAGGAGTTTAAGGCTTGGCAAGTACTTTTAAATGGCAAGTCGAAATGACAGTGAAACTGCACACACAGGCTTTGCAGTGGCAGGCCTGAGACATGGTTAAGGGGCTACTTATGTGGGTGGCACAAATAGTGCTGCAGACCCACTAGTAGCATTTCATTTACAGGCCCTGGGCACATGTATTGCACTCTACTGGGGACTTACAAGTAAATTAAATAAATATGCCAATTTCGTATGAGCCAAGGTTACCATGTTTTTAGGGAGAGAGCACCACTGGTTAGCAGTGGTAAAGTGTGCAGAGTCTAAAGCCAGCACAGTTGAGGTCACAAAAAGAAGAGGAGGAAAGCAAACCGTTTTGGGGTGACACTTCAGAGAAGCCATTTCCAGAACCAGACCTGTACAAAGTGACATGAAACAGATGTGGGCTTGATCTTGAAACATAGTCATAACGCTTGCATTCTAGATTTAACCTTCTTTTTGTTACTCCCTTACTTTGTACTAAGTGTTACAGATAAAGTGGTCAAACCTGACATGCTGCTATAACACCAATACCTTAGAACTAATTTTGTACTTTACCCCCTTTTCATTCTCTGTATTTAAGTGAATGTAATGTTAACCATCTCACATTTGTAAGGGATTTCTTATTACATTATAATGCTTGTATTATTATTGTGAAGATTGTAATTAATCATACAATAAAGTATTTACATACTGTACAAAAAAAAAGTAGCACAGTAACGGACTACATCAGCATATCAGGATCAGAGATCCCTACATTTATGACTGTCTGATAGTGATTCTCCTGGACTTTGAAAACAGATCAAATAAACAACATTTGTAAGCAGGTATGATATGTGGTCTTATCTCTGGCATACTCTCCTTCACTTGAGATTGGGTGAAAGAGAGTAGGGTTGTATGAAGCATTTCAAAAATACGGAAGGAGATAAAGACGTTGATGTAGGATCAAGTTGTGCTAGGCGTTGCTATATTTACATTACTTTCCCCCTGACATTATCTTAAGTATCAATAATTATATCTCATTCTGGATATGTTTGAGACATTAGGGATTTACCGTCTTTGAGCTTGAGTAGCTAAAGTAGAGAAAAGCAATAGAGATCGGCAGGCAGCATCGCTTTCAGGTTTCATATAGCAAGAAAATGTTCAAGTTCCTGCGGGTGTCAGAAGATGTCCCAAGATGTTATCAAAAATTATCACCTAGTCATTGAGTCTTGCTGTTGTGGTCTGTCATGATTTGTATTTACCAGAGCTAGTCTCCCTTAGATGGAGATACTGGGGACAGCAATTTTCTTATATTAAATCATTTCACAGCTGCAAGTGGTGTTGCAAACTATCTTCTCCATTGTGGTATTTTTATATGTCGTGCAGGATGGCTAGGCAGGTGTCATTTGGGACCAGTATTTAGCCCAGGTAGGGCACAACTCTCCAAAAAGTAAATATAGGCTTCATTTTAGAACCCCCCTGCGTTGCACATCATAGAAAGTATTAGAGAAGCTAAGATTAAGACTAGCCTGTCAGAGCTCTTTCCGTGAAAAAAAGTAATATATGCGACCATGGTAAATGACAGTCCCCTTTGCCACCTTAATCTAAGTGATTCGTGTATTATGTATTATGGTAGAAAAAAGAGGCATGGTCAGATATTTCCCATTATGCTAGCCCTAAGCACTCAAGTATGACCATATTGGTGAAGATGGGGGATCATATGGTAGGCATCCTAAAAGGGAAAGTTGGTAATGCAACAGTTGATAATGTTACCATTGATGGGAAGGGTGAAAGCCAAGTTCAATTCTCAGTTAAGGGAATGTTTTAAAAAGTCCCAACGATATTAAATGCTGTATCATCTTGATACCTGCAGAGGACCATTTTGTTTAGTGCATGGGGTTGTACATCAATTTGGAGTTTTTGGTTTCATCACACTGGCACTACCCTGAAACCGGTCCCAGATGCTTGTTTCTGGTTCAGGGAGGACCTGGCTTGGCAGTTCGGGCTCGACTGTTCCCATGGGGAACACGGTCAAGAATGATTTGTATATGGCTAGGTCCAACCTGGGGTGGCGTTTTGGGCAAAAAATACAATGGATTGAACCCAGATCCTTGTGAGTGGGGGTGAATGTTTGCATTGTTCAGCATTCTGTCCATCATCAGTTCTTTTTGCTTTCCACATTGTCCTTGTCAAAGTGTATTTCACTTTATCCAAGCATGCATCTTCACTCCAAATCCTAGCAAAAACTACATAATATTTTCTATGAACATCCTGCAGAAGAAATAAAGGGGCAGATAAAATAGCAGTACTTATCCTATGGTTAAGGGTTGTATGACATTACAACGTATGAAAAAAACATGCATGCCTGTACCACACATTTCCTACCATGCAGTTTTCTAACCACGCATATGATTTTAAGTATTATTAAGGTAAGTTTATATATTTACCTACTGATGGTCACCAGTAGATAGTTATAGTTAGGACCTAGTTTCCATATTAAAAGCGTTTTTTGACTTGCCTGTAACTTTGGCGTTTGTTTGACCAATCTTCGAAAAAAGTTTCCAAAAGAAGTGTCCTATTGTGCAAGGTAAGTTTTGTTGTGATTCATCCGGTGGGGGCTGAGAAAAAGGGGGAGTTAAAAAAAACAAAAAAAACGTTCATTTCCCATGTTAACTCCCATTGGGATTTTGAACACGACTACAGCACAAATCGCTGGACGGATTTACACCAAATTTGTCAGAAAGCTAGCTCTTGGTCCTGAAAGCGTGTTGTTTGTGATTTGGTGAAAAATTGTTCATTCGTTTTTGAGATATTAAAGGAAAAAGAAATATAGGTATCTGGGCGGGTCCTAAGCACAGATCTCATGGTGAGATCTGATTGTTTGTCAGCACTTCAACCAGAAAGTGCTGGCAGCAATCTAGGGACCAATATACATAATAGCACCCATTTAAATGCACTGTAGTGTAAGGTAGGTTTTGAGGGTCACAAAAAGGAGAATGTATAAAGGGTGATAACAAATTGTAGTTACAATATGAATCATTTGTTGCTAAGTTGATTTTACCCTGTGAAAAAGTCTTCTGCTGGCATTTCATGAATCATGTGTGAGAGAGAACTGTTTACTCATGATTTTTCCATAGAGGTCATGGAAAGTGTTCCAGAAGCTAAAATGAGAGCATATTTTCTGTAAATACACTCTATCTTTCTCAGGTATATGAGAATGAAGTCTGACATTCTCTGTGAAATGTACTTCCAACAGGAGCAGTCTGTTTGTTGATTCCCTTGTGTTCTACTGCAGCCTCCCAGAGTGTTCTAAAGAACAACTAGAATGCTAACAGTCCTACTTATGACAAAAGGTTAGCACACCTGAAGCCATCTTGATTGAATCAGACTGGTAACATGTAAAACATTTAATTTAGAAAGGAACAAAATGAGGGGGTTCATTTTGTCATAGAAGCTATGGTTAGTGCTGTAGAAAGCGAAAAAGTAGGACACGTTTTAAGTGAGTTCTCAAATATCTTCCTCTTCTATTTCATTTAAACATTGTGACATACAGACTGAAACTTGCACTTTCAACACCAGCAGCAGACTGACAGTTAATATTCCTGGTGATCAGCAGTTTACTACAGTGTTCTAATGAGCAACTAGAGTTTCTGAATTTATGCCAAACATGTGGCACATCTGACTGACTTCATGATGGAATCGGAGGGGGAAACTGAAAGCATTTTCTGCTGAGGATACTGCAGTAAATGAGGAGATTAGGATGCTTCATAACAACAAGTCTCACTAGATAGCCACCAGAGAAAAAGAGCCCAAAGGTAGCACAGATATCACCCAAATGTATAGCCCAATGACAGACGTTTGCAAAACACTTTTTTTTGTTGATTATTTGCAGTTTTATATAGCGCAAACTTGACCCAAAGGTATTGGAGCGCTTTACATGAGCATCAGTTACATTACACAAGGACACACTCCTTTTGGGCTTTAGGCATGGGGAGTTTAAGTCATTTTCCCAGAATCACAGGATGTCTCTCTGACACCAAAACTCAAACTTGGTTCCCCAGTTGCAAAGTCTGCAACTCTAGTTGTAATGCCACATTCTCTCCTCTAAGGGCAGCATATAATCAAGGGGTCAACTGGATAAAAAACATCAAGATAGCAAATAATTTAAAAAGGCTTTGTCGCTATTTGAGAACTCAGATAACATGCCCTCTTTTTAGTTTTTTAGAGCACTAACCGTACTTTCTATGGGAATAAGACCCTCTAAGTTTTATAATTTCTAAAGGAAATGCTTTAGGTATTATAGTTTTTATTACATCAAGATGACATCAGGAGTGCCACACTTTTGTAATAAATATAGAATCTTAGTTCATTAGAATACAGGGGAAAGGCAGATGTCAGGGGCAGACTCCAATAATTGAGGGCAGGGAGGAGGGTGCAGAGACGTCAAGTTGCCCACGCTGGGTAGGTGGGAGGGGCAGTGGCAGCACAATGGACCGTAGAGGGCAGGAGAAAGGGAGGCGGGGCAACAAGCCAACCATGCAGGACAGGCACGAGAGGCTGTGGCAGTATAACAGACCATTAAGGGCAGAAGGAAGAGGTAGTGACAGTACAACCATACATGCCAACAGACCCGAATCAGGCAGGAGAATCCTGATGTTTTTAAGCCCAAAGGGGCTTTATTTTATCTGTTTCCTCCTAAAATGTCCTCTTTTTCATTGTAAGTGAATGGGGAAAAGTAATTCCAGTTTTTTTCTCAGTTTCTCGCTCTTACCAGGTTCAAAATGTTGGCAAGTATGGTAGATTGTATCTCTGAGGCAGGAGGAATAGGATAGGGACATGGACGTGGATAACAGAGGGGAGGAGGGAGATGGGCAGGGCCACCAAGCTGGCCTTGCACGGCAAGCGTCAGGGGTTGCATCAACACAATACACCACAGTGGGCAAACGGGACAGCAGTGCAGCACAATGGACCATGGAAAGCAATATGGAGGGTATAGGGCTGTGCACATGGACAACTGAGGGCAGAGGGGAAAGAGGCAAGTGCAGTAAGCTCATAATACCGGACAGACAGGAGTGACAGTTGCAGCATAACGGACTATGGAGGGCAGAAAGGAGGGGATAGGGGCCTGCACATGGAAAACAGTGGGCAGAGGAAGAGGGGCAGGGCTGGAGCAGCAAGCTGACCATGGAGGACAGGCTGGATTGGCACTGGAAGCATAACACACCATTGAGGGCAACAGTGAGACTATAATGGCATATACAACAGAGGGAAGGTGGGAGGGGGCAAGGGTGGCACGCTGACCACACAGGGCAGATGGGAGGGGCTGTGGCAGCACAAAAGGCCATCTATGGCAAGCAGGAGGGTTAGTGGCAATACAAGGGCCATGGTGGGCAAGAGGGAGGGGGCATGGCTATGCACAAAGGGCCATGGAGGACAGAAGAGCTGGGAGAGGGCTGGACACAGACCAGAGAGGGCAGGGGAAGGGGCTTCACCACAGACAGATAACACAGGGTAGTCGGGGATTGCAGTTGCAGCACAACAAAGCATGGAGGACAGAATGGAGTGGCAGCAGAATGGACCATGGATGACAGGAGGGCTGGGATAGGGGTATGGAATTAAGACAGGCAGGGTGGAGGGAGCAAGGACAGGCGGCAGTCATCTGACCATGCTAGGCAGGTGGGGGGAGCCATGGCCGCTCAACAGAACACTCAGAATAGAGAAGAGGGGCAGTAGCAGGTCCATGAAACATGGTGGGCATAAAGGAGGACGCAGGGGCAAGCACACAGACATCGGAGGGCAGGATGAATTAGGGTGGGGGCAGCAGGCTAAGCACAGAGGCTAAGCAGGAGTGGAATGATGGGGCATAGAATTGGGCAGTGGAGGGCAGGAGGAGTGGGCAGGGACATCAAGCTAACTGGCGGGCAATGGCAGCACATTGGATCATGCAGGGCAGGCGCATGGACTCGGACAACAGAGGGTGGATGTGGATGGGGCAGCAAACTAGCTGTTCAGGGCAGGCGGAAAGGGTAGTGGCAGAACAACGGCCACAAAGGTTGTAATGAGGAAGCAGGGTCATGGACTTGGAGAATGGATGGCAAAGAGGAGGAGGGGCAGGAGCAACAAGCTTAGGTGGGGGCAGCACAATGCCAGGCCCTGCGTTCAGCCCCCCCCCCCCCCACACTCTGCATTGTAATAGGCTTTTTACTTAGCATTTAAAAAAAAAAAAACTCTTTAAAAACCAATGGTTGCAAGAACGTTATAGTTAGGTTCAGATTTTACATGCACAAAACCATAGAAATTCATCTGTAATAGATAGTTATTTCAAACAATAACTCGTGCCCTAAGGTAACTGTAACTCACGCCCTCACCATGCACCGCTAATTACCCCAGATATTATATCACTCATGATACCTTCTGTGATATCATTGATAATATCACTGTGACATTTGCAGTAAAATTAGTGATGAGAAAACTGTGCATGGCACCTTAGAGTTATCTCAAGTAACTATATCTCGTGTCCTAAGGTAGTTGTAGCTTCCCTCCTGCCATGCACAGATTTCTCATCAATAATTTTATTGCAAATGTTGCAGTTATATTATAAATTATGTCATAGAAGATGTCATTACCAATGTAATGTGTGGGGTAAGTAGCATTGCATGGCAAGGACGCCAGTTATGGTTACCTTAGGGCAACTAACCCCTCAAACCCCCCTATTTTAACTACCCTCAACACCCAATACCCCTACCTACCCCAATCCCTAAATACCCACCCTTACCACCCAGTCAGTACCTCTACCCACCTCTAAACCCTAAAAACATCCTTTGCCACAATACCTCTCCCATCCCAAACCCTTAAAAATACCCTTACGACCCAATACGGTTACCCACTCCTAAAAACACCCTTATTATCCAATATCTTTACCCACCTCTAAACCCTGAAAATACCCTTACCACACAATGTCACTACCCACCCTTAATCCCTAAAACACCCTTGACATCCAATACTCATACCCACCCCTAAATCCTAAATACACCCTTACAAAGCCATACCCTTACCCACCCCTAAGCCACCCTTGCCATTCAATTCTTTTACCCACCCATATTCACTAAAAAGGCTCTAACTGCCCTATACCCCTACCCAACCCTAAACCTAAAACCTTATCACACACACACAGAAACTTTTATACCTATCTTAAATGTGTGGTAAAGGCATATTCTGTGGTAAAAAATGTGTGGTATAGAATGTATAGTAAAGGCACTGCATGGTAAAATCTGTGTGGTAAAGGCTGTTTCTTATGGCGAAGGACAACAGTGAAAACGTACTATCGGAATCAGATCTGTTTAACTTCTTAGTTAAGGAAGACATATGTGTGTGTGTGCATGGCAAACGGGGCCTGTCATGGAAGCTGTCATCAGTATTAAACAAGAATGTGCCCTTAGGAATCTGTTGAAGTCTGTGGACCAGAGGTAGCCGTAGAACACTGAACGCGTACAAAAACATAACAGTGAGGAAGGGGAGGAGTATAGTGAAACATGTTTGTTGACTGGTTCCACAGACACTCTTATGACCACCCCTGCAGAATAGGCTTTCAAATTCAAGGAGATTATACCGGAAGCTAACTGAAAATCTGGTGACCCACAACATGGTGGTCAGAGAGGAGGCTTTAAACAAAATCAAAGGACTACAGGAATTAGGGTGCAGAAGAAGATTTAGCTTTTGCCGATCAAGATGAAGGTTAGATGAAAGAATGCAGACCCTCTTGGTTGAAAGGCAATAAAGACTCAACTTACGATTTTTGCATCAAATTTGAAAATATATGATTTACTTTGGAGAAGCACCCCAGCAAGACTTCTCAGTCCTCAGAATCCCTGTGGATCTTGAGTACTTCTCATGAAGTAATGGAAATGGATTAGGGAAGGCATGTAACTCCTGTGCTTCCTGACACCAGTCCAACAGACACAGCTAAGCTCTCTGTGAAGAAAGGTCAGAGGATAAAGCATCAGCTGTAAACCAAATTGGTTTCTACCTGCTATACAATGTAATGAACTGAACTTAGACAAATTTAACTTCAACCTAATAATAAACTAGTAAAGGTACTAAGATCAGAGGTTGATTGCTTCATGTGGCATGCAGAATAAAAAGAGAAAACAAGAACCTAGGGCCTGATTTAGATCTCAGCGGACAGGTTACTCAGTCGCAACATTGACTGATACCCTGTTGCCGAAATCTAAATACCATAGAAAACAATGGCATTTAGATTTTGGTGGCTGGGGTATCCGTTTAGCGTTCCACTGGAGGAACCCCGCCACTGAAATTCAAATCATGCCCTTAGTCTGGACAAAGCTAATGAAACAGTACTGTAGTTTCTGCAGCGGCAATCAAAGTGAGCAGGTGACAAACAACCAAGACAAGAGGAAATGAGATTCCAATAGGGACAAAAAGAAATTAAAAACTGCTTAATTCATAAAGTGTTTTAAGAAGTCAGGACCTACTCCTGAATTCCCTGGATAACAATGAAAACCGTGACCTTTTTATTCCCTCTGCCCTCAGCCCATCCACAGGTAAACAATATCATATAAAGACAATGCTGACAAGTGTAGAATCAACACTGACACTTTACCTGCCAGCCAAGAATTATAGACTTGATGAAGCAAGCAGAGTAGTGTGATGGGTAGTAAACAAGTACTGAAATCAGCCAAACCAATTGTGAACTGTTCAAACATGCCAGAATAGAAAATGGCAAGTACTAAACATTCTGTAAGGTACAATTAACATTTTGGTTACCCATGTGTTACCAGAAAGGGGCCGACAAAAAGGAAGGACCTAAGAAATACAATGTTTGAGTTGAATAGTGGGGAATTAGGGCAACACTGTAATGAGAAAAGATTTGGAAATAAGAAAGAGATTCCATATCCCACATGGGAAGAAGGCAGAAACAAAGACTAAATATGCTTGGGTGTGGTTTTGGCTCCCTTATCCTGTTTATACTAAATGTCCAACCGTTGACAGACACCTTGCAACATCATTCTGGCACCTACGCTCCTTCCTCAAATATAAAGTCAAAGGGAGGGACTATATTAAGATAATTTCTTATTGGTTCAAGAAAGAAAAAGCCACCTAATTCATGCTATCCGAGCAAACACTTTTGGGTTGAATTGGAAAAATGAAGGCCTGTCTAAGTATAAATAACTTTGTCAGTGAAAGTCAAGAGCTGTAGAAGTTATCCTAAGACTAACACAAAGGAAAAAAAGGTAAAGGCTAAGGAAGTTGAGTACAACGCTTACCTAGGCTACCTAATTTCAGATTACTACTCATCACAAGTTAATATCATATATGATAAATCAGGATAGCTGTCCAGGAGATTCCAGAGAAACACTGATGTAAAGCAGAATGTTACTATGATACAGAGTCTGTATCTCAATGATCCTCTGTATATACCAAGATAAGCAACACAGGATATCCCCAAAATTAATGATGTGCATGATGTACAAGAGTGTGACAATGATTCAGTCATTTTGGCAATAAGTGCAGAACGGATTGCAGCTGCAATTGAATAAAATTGAAATTTTCTACAAGCACATAGGAAAAATCAATAACAAATAAAAACCTAAAACCTTGTCATGGGGTCATCAAACAAGATAAGCTTCAAGCAAGACATTTTACTTACTCCCCCTTCCTGTTTAGAAAAAGTGTAACAGTTCCAATACTTAGCAGTGATCAACAAAGAGAACAGAGACAGCAGTAAATGACATACTGAGATTTGCAAATAGACGTGGTAATGGGATGCTTAAGCACATGTAAAACATATACCAAGCCAGGTGCGTTGAAATGATAACCTATTGAACAGAAATCTGGTACCAGCAACTGTTCTAGCACAAAGGATGTTTTAGAAAAAATCACTAGTGCTTCCCAATTCAACTCCTTGAGGCCCCATGGAGATAGCAGGTAGTAAGAGCTAGGAAGATGGCAAAGCCCTGTGCCTGGTAGTCTGAAATGCTGGCAACTGTTCTGGCCCACCCTATCAAAAACTACCTTGAGCAGGAAGCCAGAATATTAGGGTTGGCTAAACATTTCATGTCAAGAGAAATAGCCCCATGTAAGCCATAGTTAAAAAGGCGACTGGACACAGCCTATGCAAACCACGTAATGTAAGAGAGGAAAAGGAAGTCGAAATTAATAAAAACATTTACCTTGACTTGACCAAACACAAGGTCAATCCAAAATAATGAACTGCCTCACCACATGACACTGGAGAATAGCGGAAAGAAGATGGTTCCCTCTTTCAATGTTCAATTTGATACCCAACAACGAGATCAGGGAAAGAAAAAATAAGTGGGCCTAAATTGCTTGCTTCAACAGAACCGATGCATCTTCTGTTGTTGGAGCAGAAAGATGCTTCGCCACTGGTGAGTGGAGAAAATCAACACATCATCTCTTCTGCATGGGTCGGAACCGGAGCAACCAGAATTGCATTGTCACTGTACCTTTGAAACAGTGCATGCATGCTTTCGGAACGGACACAGTGGTGTTTTTCTAATTGCAAGGCACTCTCATCAGCATTGACGGCTGCCTCGACAACGAAACTCTGCATCGCAGCCTCTGCCCTCATTGGAACCAACGCATCACCAAAACTGCATATCACATCCTCTACCTCAATGCAGTAGGAACTCTCATCGCAGCCTCACCACATCCCAGAACCGATAAATTACTGGTGTTGGGTGGGGAAAAAGCAACACGTCTCCTCTACTGCATGGTTCAAAACGATGCATCGCTCTGCAAACAAGATTTAAGGTACTTTTGTTCAGCAGACCCAACTAGGTCCCTGGTGCCGCCTGCGCTTTATTGCCATGGGCCCGAACTTTTGACTTTGTCCCAGTCTGACACGACCAGATATCCTCTTTTAGCTTCTTGCTTCGAAGTGCTATGTTACAGTTCAGTCTTTAAAAATTAATATCTTAAGTTCTTCTTACTGGATTTTTGTTGTTTTAGTCTTGTTTTATTAATTACATTTTGTTCTGTTTTTCTAACCTGGTGTGGAATCTTTTTGTGTGGTATTTTCACAGTTTTACTGTTTTAAGGTTTGCACAAATGCTTTTCTCATTGCCTCGAAGTTAAGTCTAACTGCTCTGCTACGATCCTGACACTTACCCAGACTAGGACTGTGGTGGCTGCTTGACCAGGGCTCATGTTATAGTAAACCAACAACCCAAATTCTTACATTGATCATTATGTATTACTGAAATAAACTGTGTGTTTGTCAGTGTCCTCCTGTCATCACTCGTGCTATAAGTAAGCATTTGGCAAGTGGAAGGTACAAATGAAATTTAACTCTGCATAGATTTACAGAAGTTATTAACAGGGAAATCACTGCATTGTCTGAATTGTCTGAGGTTTGTTTGCTCTTTTAAAGAAAATATTAAATGAAAAATAAATTAAGTTGACCATTATTCATGGGTGTGGAATCCAGGAAATAATTGATCAGGAGGCTGAAATGTTGAGCCACTCCAGTTGCTCTCGGTTGTCCTCAGTGGAATACAGCATAGTGGAATACAGCATGATGAAGCGATCTTGCAAGCACCCGAAGTAAAAATACTTCTATCCATCAATGCATGTTTAGGTGGGAGTAGACGTTGCACTATTGACCAGTTAATCATAATCTGTAATTAAAATCCCCCTTCTTACACAGAATGCTAGGTGGAGCCTATAACGTAAAGCAAATCCTCTTTTATACTCATCATCTTGTGTATTTTGCTTGCATTTTCTTAACACAGGCCCCCCCACCTCTCATTAGATCAAATCCTGTGATTTTGACATGTTATTAAATAGTCTATAAAGGTTTGTTCCGCATTATGTAAATGCATGGATGAAAGTAAAGCATATGATGAATAAACTGGGTCAGATTTCTACAAGAAATGTCTGGCTGCTTTTCAGTATGTTACAAGCATATTTTCAGAGATAACTGCAGGTATTCTACATGTTCTCCCAAAATTGCCCCAAAGGCTGGCATAACATTATGGTGGTGCTCGACCCCATTTGCTGTGCAACTTGTAGCATTCACCCTGCAGACTACATCACTACATCATTAACAAATGATAATCAACCATGGTTAATCTAGTATACTAATTTTGCAAAATTGCTGAACGGCTCAGGAGTGTCTCGAAGCATTCTAGCTTTCGCCTCGTATGGCTTGGTCCATTGCCCTTCCATTGATCCAAGTGTTAAATTGTTCAAGGCAAAAAAGATGCTTCCACTCAAATGACCTGTGCTATTTTCACAGCATGCTATTAGGTTATTCCAATGAGAAGACTGTTTTAAGACAAACTCATCTCTGTTTTGTTACATGGTGCTTCTTTGTGAGCCCATGGACAAATGCTCTGACCACTGAGAACCTTGAATTAAAGTTCTCCCAAAATGTCTTAAGAATGTGGAAATTGAAGCCTAAATTTATATCTGACATTTGAATTTGGTCTCTACGGCATTCTTTTCATTACATTTATACCAGCAATGTTGTAATAATTAAGATTAGGAGCCAGGGTGGACAGAGTACATTTCTGGGGTCAGTTTAGGACGAAAGTGTTCCCTGAGGATATATTTTATTAATGCCTTGAACAAATGGATTTTGGCAATCTTCAAGTGAATCCATCAATGGAATTGGAAGATATCTGAATGCTGTTTTAGAAGGTGTAAATTTACAAATCCATAAGACCAATGCCGCCCATCCCACGAACTTCCCTAAGGATAATTCAACGAAAGGGCCAAAAAGGTCATTCAAAAGCTTCATCATATGTAAAAATCTAAACTAAATAGTCCTTTAAAAAGTTTTATTTGACATAAGTATTTTGCAGCATTGAATTTATGGTACTTGCTTGTGTAGCTCCTAATTCAGCAGTAGGTCTTGGGTGCTTTGTGCAAGTTCGCTTGGATACGACTTATTCATAGAATTCTAGAACTACAGAAACATTGCAACATGTGATTCTAAATGGCTGCACTATATGCCTCTGAAAGTAAATGTGTAGTGCAGGCTCTCTGAGGGATATTGTTTGTGGGAAAAGTGCCATACAATATGTGCTTATGGGCTGGGAAAGTTACCACAAATTCATGAAACTATTTGTTATTGCAAAAATATCTCAAACACAAGCGGAACCAGTAAACATGGATATGTTGGAATAATGCTTCTGAGCTCAGTGGAGTTAGTGGGAGTTTTACAGTAAGTAAATAAAACTGTTGTATATGTAAGGAATATTACATATTGTGTACCATACTGGCCAATATTGCAGTGTCTCAGTTGTTATTGATTAACGGTTTTGAAAGAAAATACATAAATAATACCTATACATATCCTGGTCTCCCACTATTGCAATTATTGGGTCAGTCACCATGTTTTGGTGGGACCATAATTTACTTCGTAAAGCTGTTTGTTGTGTTCCACATCTGCACAGCACATCATCATGCTTGTGTAGTGCATGGCATTGAATATATAGGTGCAAGCATTGAACATATAATTGCAAACCCCTGTTCTGCACTGCTGTGCTTTGCTGTCAGTTCCCTGTTGTCAATTGATTTGTGGGGACTTAGACCTGATCACCTCTTAAGTTGGCATTTATTTTAACACTGCATTTTTCACCTTACACTTCATTTCTAGCTATCCACTTCTGTCTTTTTCCACCTCTTAAAGCGAGAGGATACACTGCAGTTGGAATTTTAGGGATGTGTCAGACATTGTTTCAGCTGCATGTAAAGATTGTGAAAAGGCAAAGGTGGGTAGTGCTGTGCAAAAGGTACCTCCATTTTCCTGTCAATATATTTATGTACCAATGCCACTCTTGCCGGGCCCCATTTCTGGCTGCTTTTAGACCTGGTCTTAGATTGGCTTCATCTTTTTTTCAGAGTGCAGGATTACCAGTAGCGGACAATGGGTCAGATTCATGCTGCCATCTTGGTTCTTTCTAGCTTTTGACCCTATGGCTCTCCCACACTCCTGAATTGAACCTAAATGATGGCGTAGGACCTAGATTCCTCTTTCCAGTAGTTGTGTAGTTCACTGTGCTGTTGCTATCATGAAAGTAAACTAGGCAACTATCTAGCCAACCGCTGCAGAAAATATTTAGGATCCCTCAGTGTCACCTTCTGTACATTTTTGTGTGGGTGTTACGTAGCTGTGCCTCAAACTTACACATAGTCCAGGTTCTTTTGAAAAAATAAAGGTTTGGATGGCAAAAGGATGTGTATAACTTGACATCAATAATTCTGAGACTGTTCTGCCTGGCCCCCAAACTGGGATTTCTGAGAGTATCTTAATTGGTTCCTTATTTGTAGAACTGCTTATCCCTACTCTAAGAACCACATAGTTTTTATAGCTCCAACTATGCCGTTCAAAACCCAGATATAAGCTGTGGTTAAGGCAGGTTATTTGCAATTCAGCAAGATCATAAGCACTCCTCTTTCATCCCGAAAGAATAGAGGTGTAGTTGTTAGAGCGCTAGTAAATTCCTGCCACAATCAGTTCAATGTTTGTCATGATAGACTCTCTCTCAAACACTTGGTGCTCCTGCAAGCTAACCAGAACGCTACATTCTATCTGGTTCATGGTTGTATGAAATTGAGTTCTTAGTTCAAGGGGGGTGAAGCCCCACTCAGGCAACAACCACAATCCTTGTCAGGGTGAATCATAAAAATCACTGTATTAATCTGTGTGTAAACCTCTGGTAGCCGCTCTCAAAGGAGTCATGCTTAACTATAAAAAAATGTAAAAACACAGCATAGGAAAAATCAGAAACCAAATTAGAATAATAGGGTAATTTTAGTACAGGCAATCATCCCAGAATGACAAAATACAATCAGTAGAACCAGTTGTATGTAATTGGAACATTTTACATAGGTATAGCGCCTAAAAGCTCCAAGTGCCACTCATGGTCATCTGGTCATGCTAGACCGGTAGAAAGTCAAAAGTTCGAGCTGATCGTGGTGGAGTGCGGGCCAGGTACAGGGACCAGGTTAGTCCTGCTGTAGAAACTACCTTTCCAAAGTTTGGGGTGAAGAGTTCAGTTTGTGGTGGAGGAGGCCATGAGGACCAGAGATAGCATTGCAGATACTTGTCGGTGTAATGCAAAGAGCAGGCCGGGCGGTGCAGGCCGTCACTGCTGCACCACCAAGAGCTGGTCAGACATTACGGATGGTCGTTCATGGAGATTTGAATTGGCAGTACGTATTTCTATCTGCCCCAATCCAAAGTTTGTATTTATTAAATGTAATAAGGTAACCCAGTGTTAATCAGTGAGAAAGATAAGCCTTGCAACAGTGAAAAACTGCTAGGACATGTAAAACTTAAAGGCACATGTCCTACTTTTTAAATGCTATGCACCCTACCATATTAGCCTTTATGGTTTAACTTATGGTGTCATATATGGATTATAAAGGAAGGTTTAGGCCTGGCAAAAAAAATTATTTTGCTAGCTCGAAATGACAGTTTAAAACTTCACCAATGGCAAGCCTGAGACATGTTTTAAAAGCCTACTTTAGGGGGTGGCATAATGAGTGCTGCAGGCCCAGGAGAACCACATAATTTACAGGTCCTTTGTATACGGGGTACCACTTACCACTGACTCAGAAGTACACTAAGTGTGGCAATCAAGTGTATTTAAGACCTTTCACACTAGTTCACAGGGAAATAGTGCAATGGCAACAGAAGGCAAGCATCTGGGGGAGACACTGCAAAAAAGGCTAAGTCCAGTAGTAGTCTTAGGAAACTGAATCACATTTCTGCATTTGAATCTCCATTCACTCACTGACTTTCGGCAAGTTGTAGAATTTTCTTTAAAGTGGTATACAGTTGTCTTCCAAGCAAAGTTATTGCAATCCTAAAACCTTAAGGCCAACCAGAAAGAAGCTAGTGGCCATCTAAAGTTTAGTTTTACATCCTAGGGAAAATGTGATTTGGTTGATAACATAAACAGAATAGCGTTACTGGTGGTAGTAAGTGGGTGGTGATGCATGGCGCTCCATACATTACATGCCAGTCATGGATTTACTTCACAATGTTTTTTTTTTTTACATGGGGATATGCTGATAGGACAGGGTGTAAAATACCTGAATGTAATGAAGGATTAGTTGACTAGCAGTTCTAAAGGTGGAGAGAGAGGAAATGGGGTGTGTTTCAGAGATGAACTCCAAGCTTGTTAACAGACTGAGACTTTGATGTTGGGCATGCTGGGAAGTTTGAGCATGCCTAGAAAGTTCTGGTTTGCTGAGAGAAGACTGATGAGGAAGAAGGTTGGGGTATACTGGTGGTGTGTACCTGACAAAAATTCGAGCTAGATAGTGAAGGGATGGTTTTGAAGACTAGAGTAAGAAGTCTTTACAGGGCCATATTTTTGGCAGCTGGGCACCTCTATCCCGATCTTCACTGGGTGCTTAAGTCCCAAATCTATGAAGCCGAAACAGCTCTCAGAATGCACTTCTATTCAGATTGCATTATACACTGCTATACCAGCTCTTAAGACATTCACAGCACTCTCACAATTCACCTCTATCCTGACTTGCAGTGTGCTGTGGTTTCCAAAACCTAGCATATCCAGTTTCTGATAGACTTCTAAACGCAGATTCTTCACCTTTTTAATTCATGTGTGGAACTGTATCCAGAAAAACTTCAGCCATATCCTATGTGCTGATAGGTGGTGCCAGCAAGTCTGTGTTGGTGTCATTCCACACTGGATGTGACGTGAGCTGGCCTACATAGGTGCCACCCATGCGCACTGTCCTTTCCTTTTTGTGTCAAAAGACACGGATTAAAAAAAAAAAACTATTTGACTAACAATCTGTGTATCTGTGCACAGGTTTAAATATGTCACAAGTTTACAGGGTTTAAACCCTGTGGGGAATGCTGCAAACAAATGTCTGTGACTGACGCCAGTGCCGCCGGTATGGTTTGCCTGTGGTGCCTGGGGTCCAACCACAATTCCAAGGCCTGCAGTGATTGTGCCTTGATACACACCAAGGGCACTGCAGACCGGGAATACTGCTTGTAGCGAATCACTGCAAGATCTCTCATCGGGATCGATCGAAGTCTAAAGGTAGGTCTCAGACCTCACGCCTGAGGTTCCTCCTTAAACGTGTTATCTTCACAATCTAAAGCCTCTGCAAACCATGAGGAAGTACAAGAAGTCCAGGAGGGGCTCGGCCTTGTCCCGCCACTGCCGATGTCCCGAGAAGGTGCAAGGTTGTCGTTATGCCTCCAGGTTACGCTACCAATTTTGCTTTTCTTTGGAGTAGATTCTGACCCTTGTTCCACAGCAACCAAAATGTACTTGGCTGTTGGAGTCGTTGAACCACAGCAAAACGTATGCAAATTCATGCTGCTGCTTTTTGCCACATTACTGACTGCCTTGGATGTGTTTGCAGTCCCCAAGGAGCCTAGAAGTCTCCGAGCTCTGCTACTGTCAGTAGGTCCACCCTCAGTGCCTATGGGGCCCTCTGGATGAACTCTGGGCTCTGGACCGACTTTGGTACCAGTTCCATCCGCTCGCCACAGCCCAGGTTGGAACATGATCTGGAGTTAATAGTGCCAATTCTGGTAGTATTGACTCTGGATATCAATGGCCAACTGGTAGTGGTGCCCCAATCTCGACGGGCTGGGCGCTCCTTTTTCTGAGCCTCAGTCTCTGACACATTTATTGTACCTTCTGGAGTTATGTGACACAGACTCCGATTATGAGGACTATGATGCTGGGGGTGAGATTGCCCAGCCTTACCTAGGGGACAACTGGTAAGAGAACCTCCAAGATACTAGTGGTCTGGATATCTCCTCAGACACTAGACTAGTTTTCTACTAGGGTCTGCCATGGAAGACAGCGCCTCCTTTGCTAAGGTTGTGCTTAGAGAGGGGAGGTTCTTGATCTTCAACTTCCCACTTAGGAAGTGAAAACCAATTCTCTAACAGAGGTGCTGCAGCCAGGTCAGTCAAATACTGAGACCCTACTCCTATTCATGGAGGCTTTTAATGATATGCCGTTAGGTACCTAGGCCAAACACTACTCAGGCCCACCTGCACATTGCCAGATCGCCAGGCGCCCTCTCCCTGCTCTGGGTGACTCAGCTTTCCTCGCCCAGCACCCTGTTACTGAGAGCATTGTGGTGCAGGCTTCAGCCGGTAGAGTTAACCCAAACGTGTTTTATACCACTTCCCATGAAAAGGCAATTTAGTTTTGGTAAGTACATTTTTTCATCTACAAGTTAGGCACTTCACTAAGTGAATTCCAGGTGCCTCCTAGTCTGCAATTCTCCCACCTTATAGAAATTAGTGGCCTAAGTATTGCCCATGGTCCTAGAAGAAGACTGGACCATACTTTTGTATGCCAAGCAAGTTTGTCGTGATGCGGCCAAGATTACCATCTGCTGCAGACTGTATACCACTGACTCCCTCCGCAGGGCAATGGGTACCAGTGTGGTCATTTGCAGGCGTGCATGGATGCTGTCCAGTGGCATTTTGAGAGTCGTTCAGGACAGTCTTATGGACATGCCTTTTGATGGCTCCTGACTTCATAGGGATAAAGCTGACTCTGGAGTACTTCAAAGAGAGCAGGGTCACTGCATGCTTCCTAGTCCTTTCTACTCCGCCCTGGCAGCAGCACCAGACGTTTTGCCCCCTCCCTGGCCAAGGTGGAGCCTTCCAATATTAGCAAAAGCCCCAGCACATGCAACTATCACACCAGCCTCTTTGTGGCTATAATACCCTCAAGAGAAGGCAATGGGGGCATTGTGCAGCCCAATCTTCGGCCCCTCCCCAGCTGTCACCTCCCCTAAGCCTGTTTAGCGCCCCCCTGATGGCACGCAAGCCACCTTTTCAGAAGCAGTATCCAACACATTCTGCCAGGATGGAAGGTCATGGAGTTATTCTTTACTATTTCTCGAGACCCTGTTGTACATTGCCCCAGACCAGCCTATGGAGGACAACCTGTCACTCTTGCAGCAGAAGTGCAGGCTATGTTGGCCAAAGGAGCCATAGAGAGGGTACCAGCACAAGATGTTGGTTGTGGTTATTATTCCTGCTAGTTCCTGGTGCCAAAGAAAGGCGGGGACATCTGTCCCATTTTAGACTTTCGGCCTCCCTGTGCCTTTCTGCCCAAAGACAAGCTCATGATGCTCACCCTGGCCCAGATGTTGTCTGCTCCTGATCCTGCAGACTGGATGGTAGCACTGGACCCACAGGACGCTTATTTCCATCTCCATGTCCTGCTTGCACACAGTTGTTAACTTAATGTTCATGGTTGCCCACAAGCATTTTCGGATTGCTGTGCTCCCTTCTAGTCTAACCAGGGCCCCAATGGTGTTCACAAAAGTGATGGTGGTCGTAGCATCTTCGGAGGTCGTGGGTGCCAGTCATACACTACCTCTAGGATTGGTTGTTGAGGTGAGTTCCCCCCAGGCCATCATCAATCACCTCCAGACTATGAAGAACCTCCTGAAATCCTTGGGGTTCAGAATCAAGGTGCCGAAGTCACACCTGACTCCTTTTCTGACACTCCTCTTCTTTGGAGCGATTCTGGACATGGAGCAGATACATGCCTCTTCCCCAGAGAGGGTCCAAGACATTCAGGCCATAATCCTGCTGTGTCACCCTCTGTCTTAGATCTCACTGAGGATGACTCTGACTCTTTTGTACTAATGACCTCCTGCATCCTGGTCATCAAGCAGGCCGCATGGCATTTTCGGGCTCTGCTGTGGGATCTTAAGTACCAGTTTCACAGCACTGGGGGAATCTTTCTGATCTGGTTCAGATTTTGGAGGAGACTGAAAAAAGATCTGCAGTGGTAGGGTAATGATGATTGGGTCAGTGGCAGACCACTCTCCTTACCCCAACCAAAGCTGACAGTTGGTGACCAATGCGTTGCTTTGATTTTGGGGAGGCTGTCTGAGAGGTGAAGTTCAAAAGTGTCTCTGGTCTTGCGACCCCTGGTGGATCGGAAATGGCAGTTCCATACTTAGGTGGCGCAGGGACCACGCAATGTCAGCATTTTTACGAGTAGAGTGGAACCCAGGTCTCCTGTACACATTTTTTCTGATACCTTTCCTGCCTCAATTTCTGATGAAGATCAGGACTGACTGGGTCCTAGTCATCCTAGTGGCCCTGGATTGTGCACAGAGAGTATGGTTTCCTGAACTCCTGGGCATGAGCGTGTGGCTTCCGATCAGGCTGCCCCTTTGGGAGGATCCCCTGTTACAGCAGCTGGGAAGGGGTCTTCACCAGAACCTGTGCAATGTACACCTACTTGCTCAGAGATTGAGTGGCCACAGTTGTGGGCTTTTGATCTTCCTCCTGAAGTCATGAGTGTCATCTTGCCAGTCAATTGTCCCTAAGCCAAATCTCTATATGCCTGCTATTAGGATAAGTTTGTTGCCTGCTGCACTGCTAAACATATCCACCCACTCTATGCTAAACTGTCCAGAATGTTGTTGTTTGTGTTGTCCATTGCCTTGCAAGGCCTTGCTTTTAGTGCTGTAGTACCTTTCTGCTCTTTCGTCCTTCTTGTGGTTACTTGACCAGCCATCATTATTTAAATCAACTATTACAATGCATTTTCTAAAAGGGTTACAACATTTTCTCTCCCTTCTCCATTTGTTGTGCCCCAAAGGGTTATAAATGTGGTCCTGACATTTGTCATGTGAATGCCTTTTGAACCCCTTCACAGTTGTTCTCTCAGGCTCCTTACCATCAGGACAATCTTACTTTTTGCTATAACATTGGTGCAACTGCTCAACGAGTTGAAGGCCATTCCCGTTATTCTATCTGACACCATATTCTTCCTTCTGAAGGTAGTGACTTACTTTCATGATTGTCAGAACATCACCCTTCTGGGATTCTTTGCTCCAGCTCATCCCTCTAAAGAGAATGAGAGGCTTCACTGGTTGATTCTGAAAATGGCTCTCAGCTTCCACATCGATTGTACCAAAGAACACCGGGTGGATGTTTAGCTCTTTATCGGATCCACTGGCTCAATGTACAGGCTGTGCAAGGCTGTACAGAATAGGACCATCTCATGCTGGATCGTACCCACGATTAAAAGCTGCTACACGCTGGCCACAGTGCACCCCTCTGAAAGCTTACAAGCTTGTTCGACCACATCCTGGGCTGCTACCACTGTATTGGCATGTGGGGTACCGGTTTTCTACATTTGTCAAGCTGAAACGTGGACATAACTACTAATGTTCACAAGGCATTACTGACTAGCAAATCTGGTCCTCTGGGAATGGCACTTTGCCCTCCTGGTCTTTCAAGACTTTTTATTTTGAGTCATTTCACTGACCCACCACCTAGGAGGTATAGCTTGGGTATCTATTCAAAAGGTGAGGAATCTGCAGTGAGAAGTTTGTATCAGAAGAACAAGTTAATTAGCTTTGGTAACACTCTTTCTGGTAGACACTTTAGGTAATCACAGATTCCTCAGATTAGAGCCTGATTTAGAGTTTGGCAGATGGGTTACTCTGTCAAAAAACTTGATGGTTATGCTTTCTCCTGTATACAAGTCCATTATATCATATGGCACTTTTGATATGGCAGACGGGATATATATCACTTTTGTGACGGAGTAACCCACCCACCAAACTCTAAACCAGGTCCTTAGTGACCTGCACACTGTTCACAACCAATCTGATTGGCTTCAGCCTCCGCAGACATAAAAGTGTCAACAAAGCAACAGAGGTCAGCGCTCATGGGTGGTGCATATATTGGCCTGTGCATGTTGCACCCGGAGGGGAAAGACATTGGCGCAGAGCTCCAGGTGGGCAAGGGTACTTCAGCAGATTTTTCTGGAACTATTCACTAAATCTTCCCTGGTACCTACCTCAATGATATAGTTTAAAAAAATATGTTTTATTGGTTACATAGGTTTCCCTGTCCATCACAGCTCATAACATAGGATTTTACATTCTCTTAGCATCAGCAGTTTGGACATTGACATTAGGCATCATTTATACAGTACTCATCGCTTAGCTTCTTTCCAGATTGTATGCGTCATTCGGGGTTTCGTCTTCTGTATGTATTCATGTGTGGTGAGTCACGTGGTCTGGTGTTATGTTAACTTAGGTTGGATAAGTAGATATTCCAGGTCGATCATGAGGGCCTTCACCCCCCAATACTGTTGGTTCCCTTGTCCTAGTCTGCTCTCCCGTGTAACTGTAGTATGATTGTGTTCAGATGAAAAGAAAGTTGGTAAGTGATGTTGAAAGGAACTGGGAAGAAGAATAGCAAGGAGGGAGAAAAAAAAAAAAAAAAGGAATATGAATTAACAAAACTGTTGGACCTGCCCATCTTTGCAGGGTCATTCCAAATTGTTTTTGCCTCCTTCCTCCTAATTTTTCTGACCAGTTTTTGTTGGCTGTAGGACTCTGGGCACTTTACCACTGCTAACCAGTGCTAAAGTACATATGCTGTCTGTGCAGATTTTATTGGTGATTGTTTTATCCATGATTGGCATATTTGATGTACTAGTAAGTCCCTAGTAAAGTGCACTAAAGGTGCCCAGGGCCTGTAAATAAAGGGCTACTAGTGGGCCTGCAGCACTGGTTGTGCCACCCACATGAGTAGCCCTGTAAACATGTCTCAGACCTGTCACTGCAGTGTCTGTGTGTGCATTCTTGCACTGCCAATTCAACCTGCTTTGCCAGGCCCAAACCTTCCCTTTTTATACAGGTAGCCCCAGGGGAATGGTGCAATGTATGTTAAAGCTGGGACATGTACTGATGTGTTTTATATGTCCTAACAGTGAAATACTGCTAATTTCACTGTAGCAAGGCATGTCTCTCTCATAGGTTAACATAGGGGCTGCCTTTAAATAACTTTAAAGTGTAGATTCTCTTGGGGAGCAAATGGAAATTTGGAGTTTGGTGTCTCTGAACTCACAATTTAAAAATACATATTTTAGTGAAGTTGGTTAGTTTGAAAATACCACGTTTAAAAAGTGGGCATTTTCTTGCTTTAACCATTCTGTGACTCTGCCTGTCTGTGGATTCCCTGTCTTGGTCAGTTTGACAGTTGGGCTGTTTGTGAATACCCTCTAGACAGTGAGACAAAAGGTGCTAGGGTGTAGCCTGCATATCCAGATGGAGGGGTGGAGGGAGGAGTGGTCGCTTACACCTGAATGGGCGGTGCCTACCCTCTCACAATGCAGTCTCCAACCCCCTTGTATGTGTCTGGGGCCTGGCCTGGGGAAGGCAGGATCTTGTGAACAACAGAGACTTTCCTTTGAAGTTTACCTACTTCAAAGGTAGAAAGGGGTATGAGTTATGGACCCAAAACAGCATACTTTAAATTTTCTTCAAGGATTCAAGAGGAACCTCTGCCAAGGAAAAGAGCTGAAGAGCTGAGGAGAAGTGCTGCCCTGGCCTATGACTGTGCTGTGCTGGGCTATCCTGCAGTTGTTGCTTCTGCCTGTGAAAGAGGAAAAAGACTGGACTTTGTTGTGAATTCCTGCTTGAGGCGAATCTCCAAGGACTTGAACTGAGCTTGCCTCCTGTTTTGTAGTCTCAGGGCCATCAAAGACTTCCTCTGCCAGCACCTGGACTCTCTGCTGAGACTCCACTTTTGCCCTGCCAAGTGGTGCCCTATCCAGTTCCTGGGCCTTTGAAAGGTGAAGTTGGAAGAACAAGAGCTGAAATCCACGCACAGAACACCATGTGGGAAAACTTTTGATGCACCCATCTGCAAATGCGGCTGATAAGTGACGCGCCGCCAGCTTCACGGCTGAAATCGACACTTCACCTGCATCGCTGCTGGGAGATCAATGCATCGCAGCTGGAGAAACGACGCGCAACACCCGCATGGGCTGCTGATAACTACGCAAACCCCACGCAGTGTGGTTTTCTAACACAATGCAAACGGATTTCTCACGCATCGTCCCTGGGGGTCCAAGTCAACCCAACCCTGCGCGAATCCGAGGTACCCTGTACGGAAATCGACGTATCGCTGTCTTGCGAGGGAGAAAAACAGCGCATACCCGACCAGAGAAGAAATGACGCACGGCCTCACTTGCGAGTAAGGAATAGACGCACCACTAACCTTTCCGATGCACACTCATCCGTGCGCCTTTATTTTTTACGCAAACCAGGTACTTTGTGTATAATCAACATGTTCATTGTTTTCCATGGAGTAAGACTCTTATTCTTTTGAATGTTGGATTTTTGTCATTTTGGTCTTGTTTGATTTAGATAAATATTACCTATTTTTCTAAACTGGTATGGTGACCATTTCGTAGTGTTTTCACTGTGTTACTGTGTGTGTTGGTACAAATACTTTACATATTGTTTCTGAGTTAAGCCTGCCTGCCCGTGCCAAGCTACCAAGGGAGGTAGTGGGGGCTAACTAGGTTTGTTTCTCCTTTACCCTGACTAGAGCGAGGGTCCTTGCTTGGACGGGGGTAACCCGACTGCCAACCAAAGACCCCATTTCTAACAGAAACTGGTCTCTGAGGGGGTCTCTCAGGAGATTTCTGATGTTATGAAGTGGGTGGGGGGTACGTGGGTGCATCAGTTGTTCAAGCCATTTCAGGGTTTTAGATCTGGCATCCGTTGTATGTACTTTCATGCTTCCTATGTTGGGGGGTGCAATCAGTGTATCAAGTGTTTTTTCAATTTGTGTTCTGTGTGGTTGCGTCCACGTTGTCCCCGCTAGACTCACTGTGGTCTGAGCATGTGTCCCCTCCCAGGCGCTCCCTACTCTCCAGAACCTCAGACCATAGCTCTGCTATAGGGCAGCGTGTGAGCCCTCATGCATTCTCCCGAAGCAGGATGATCTCTTCCTCCCTTGTCCATGGGGGGCATCTCTGGCCCAGGCTTCTGTGGATGGTCCCAGTTTCACCTTCCAGTGTATTACAATTCTGCGCCAAGGAAGCATACCTCAAGGGTGCCTGGGAGAGCCTGGCCCAATGTCTTGTTGGGATTGAGCATCACAGCCTCCCAGTATACTTGTAGGGTGGGGCACTCCAATAATATATGGCCAAAGTCCGCAACTGTTCGGCGGCATCTGGGGCACACCACGGGTTCTCCTCCATAGATCATGCTCAGTCTATGCAGAGTCATTTATGTCATATGCAAGATATTGAATTTCATGTATTTGAGTCCCCGTGTTATGGGATGGGTTGTGTGGTATGCTAATATCCTGGACCATTCCTGGCTCATGTTATGCAGTTTAGGAGGGCAGCCCATCAGCTTTTGAGGAATGTTATGGGTTCCTGACTCATTTTCAGTAAGGATCTATAGAGCCAGGTTACCTGATGTCAAGATGAATCTAATGTGAGCAGTAAATCAAACACTGCATGTTGAGCAGGTTGATCCCTACTCCTCCCCCCCCAGGTCTGTACAGGAATTGACCCTGGGGTACAGTATAGTGTTCTATCAGGGAACAAGAACACTGAAGGAATCACAATCTCCAACAGTAGTTATCCCAGTCTTTGTCCAGTCCCGTAACTGGGCCGACGTGAAGCAGGCCACCGGTACACCATGCGGTAACTCACCAGTGGCAAACTCTGGACAAACAGCGGCACCCCGCTCGTTCTCACTTTTCACCGGTGCCAACTGTCTTGTGCTGTCCGGAGCAGGACACCGGGCTTCACAATTGGTATGTTTGGGTGCAGCATCTTTGCCAGTAATAGCCGCTGATGTGGTATCAGGCTAATAAGGTCAGGAAAGCTCCTACGTGCTCCATCAAGCCACTTGGCCACCCACTGGAGCCGTGCTGCCAAGTAGTAGAGATCAAAATCTGGTACCCCTAGGCCACCCCTCCCCGGTTGGGGCATGACACAGCGCCGCCAGGGACACTCTGACAGCGGCCGTCCCATATAAGCACCAGTGTGAGAGCATCCAGTTGTTGGAACAATGGTGCTAGGAGGGACATTGGAAGGTTAACGAAGAAATACAGTAGCCATGGTAGCACTATCATCTTACTGAATGATACGCAGGCCATGGGCAGCAACTTTAGGGACCTCCAAAAGTCTACACAGGAGTGGAGGGAGCGGAGCGTGCGACAGATCACATGTGAACACATGTTGTTATATCATAGTAAACTTGTATACCCAGATATTTAAAAGTTGCGGGTGCCCGTGTTATCCCCATTAGGAGATTGGGCGGTTGCGAGGTGTTCCAGATACATTGGAACAGGCATGTCTTGGCCTGATTAGCCCGCATGCCAAACAATTCCCCGAAGTGTTCCAGGCGACACATCGCCTCTCCATCCCCAGTCGTGCCACTGACCAGTCTAAAGAGAAGGTCATCAGTGTACAATGAGATGGTGTGTGTATGTGTGTGTCTCCATTGACTGTTATCCCACCATCTTCTCCCTTATTACCTCCATGATATAGTTTGTTGGTGAGAGGCCTTTCCTCCTCTGGTGAAAGTAATCACCTTTAGTCGGATGGAGGTACACTGCAAGAGCAACAAATCTGAACTGCCAACATCCTGCATAGGAGTTGTATCTTCTGCCAAAATTCACATGCCTGAGGAAGTATTTAAACGGTAAGGAATCTGCAGTTAGAGACTCTACTGCAAAGAGTGTTGCCAAAGATAAGTAACTTGTTCAGCTCTTAAAAAGCACCTGTATCTTGACCATCCTTGCACCAGTATCTCAGTACTGCGGTTGGTAAAGAAGTCTCACAACAAATCCTTATCTTGTCCTGCCAAGCACTGCTATTCTATTGCAAAGACATCTACTGAGTTTTCACAGCACACCTCTATACTGATGAGCAGAATCGATTTGTATTTCAGTATTGAGACATCTTTAGAACTCTAAAAAGTCTCCTATGTTGATTTTCATTATGCACTTCAATACAGTGCTGAGATATAAGTAAATCTCTCTTGATTACAGAATCCAGTCCTCTCACATCGCACCAGACAGTGTTATCCCAGGACTGAGGCATTCACAATATACTACTGTTCTTACTTGGAGTGTGCAAACAGAATTTCTGCAAGATCAAGTGATAAATAATTTTCTGATGAAAATTTCCACCTGCTGGTTTCTCACCTATAGAGTATTCCCCATTACATAGACTGGCTCCAGATTTCCATAACAGAGCTCCCACATGCACTAGATGGCTCTTTGTGGCTCCATGTTGGTTTTATTCTGCCCTGGAGGTGACAGAGCAGAGCTGCATATAAACACAACCCATGCATGCCAATGTAAGTCCCTTTCTTTTCATGCCTTTGAATGTTGTTCGGTCGAACCGCTCACTTTTTGTCAGTTTGATGATTTTTTCTAATTGAATTCCAGTATGCAAGAAAACGATGTGCTCACCTAAAAATACAGGGGTCAAACCATGCCATTACTGTTAAAAACAGATATCAATGATAGACCCGCACAAGGAGTACCTCTGGTGTATGGCCTCAGGGCACGATTACAAGTCACACGATGAATGTGCATTCATGCACCAGAAGGCGATTTGGGACCATTAACCAAAGCCGCATATCGCTGCACATCGAAAGTGATCATAGACCTTGCTTAAGTTCCGCTTCAGGTCGAGAGCGCAGACCCATTGCTACTATCTAGGCAGATCCAGAAGCAGTCAAATTCATCTGGTAAGTTTAAATCCAAGTGAAGAGGAAACACAAGCAGGTGAAGATCCACCCCGCCTCTTACCACTCATTATCTAAAGAAAAGTAGAGAGAGGGCATCAAGATGCCACTCGATCTGGCTTCTAATCTGCAATTGAGGAGCTGATCTTGCAGTTGATCCTGATGTGCCTTGACTTCTTTCGACCCTCAGCAGTGCCTCAGCATGTCAAGGCCTTTAAGGAGTACATGCTGGGTATTTTTGGTAGTCTTCAAACTCCCTCTGGCATGCCTTCTGGCCCCAAGGTTCTTCAAGGGTCCTCCAGTCAGGTTACTACTTACTTATCCATTCTCATCACAGTCTGTGCCAATAAAACCTGCAGATTTTGGAGCCGACTTCCATTCTGGCTCCAAAGCCTGTGCCCGTCCCTCTTTCATCAAAGCCAGTGCCGGTCCCGACATAACGAGAGGGGGACTGGTGGCAACTTTACTGTCTGACCCCAGCCAAATTTGCCTCAAACCCAACTGAAGCGGTGCTTTGAATTCACTTCAGCATACCTGGTTCCCATACAGCCTCATTCAGACAATACTCTCCCACTAGAGTGGAACCGTCCTCAGAGGGTCCATTGTCTTTTCCTCTGCCCTTTATGATCATCCCAGTAATAACATGGCCAGAGACAGGGGTCAGGCAGGCAATGCACAGGTCACCAGGGGCACCAATCTTCCCTGTGCCCCTGTCCCCTGCTACTTCATTCTCCAGCATTTTCTCGCAAAGTGGCAATCCATCACATGTGATAGATGGGTCCTCCAGATGGTCCAGTCGGGCTCTGCCATTCCAGTCCCTTACATTCCACCACAGTTTACTCTCGCATTGGAGTGGCTTCCAGAGGAGCTCCCATCCATCTGCAAGAGGTGAGAGGTCTACCGCCCAAAGCGCCCATCTAGAGGCTGCCGGTCTCACAAATTGTTACTTCTGCTAGTTCTTTGTGCTGAGTCCTTCGTCCTGATGGTGCTGGTTGCTGCCCATCTTCGTAGGTTGGGGATACCAGTGTAACCCTACCTTGACAGCTGACTGTGGAATGTGGGCTTGCCACAGTCAGTCACAGACCACCTCCAAACGACAGCAACCCCCTTGACGTTGCTAGAGTTCTCAGTCACACCTGACTCCTTTGGAGAGACTTTAAGGTGAATTGTCTTGACACTGTGTAGTTCAGCGCCTTTCCTCTGTTGCAGTGAGTCCAGGATATTTGGACTAGGAACCCAGTGTTTCAGCTTTTTTCCTGAATCTCAGTGAGAACAGCTTCAAGGATTCTTAGCCTGTTGGCCTCGTGCACTCTAGTTGTCTACTTTCCAAGGTGGCACATGTGGGCTCTGCAGTGGGATCTGAGTTGTCATTGAGCCCATCACCAAGGAACTTGTCAGACGTTATTAAGATTTCGGGGGAGTCTAGCCAAGATCTGAAATGGTGACTGCTTGTCTGCAACCTCACCAGGGGCAGAACCCTCTCTCTACTCCACCCAGAGTTGGCTGTAGTGTGGGAGGGACAGTGGGAGTGGCTGGAGAAAGGGGGTTACTTACAACTAAGTGGGAAGGGTTTAGGGAGGAGTAAAAATGTAGGTTGGGGAGAGTTAGAGAGGAGTTTAGGGAGGAAGATGCACCCAGCCACAAAAGTATAAGCCCATTCCTATTCACAGTCTGTACTACAGTTACTGCAGCCAAAAGGAACCCAAAAAGTAATAAATGTACTTCAGTTCAGAGCTGGAGTAAGTCCAGCACCACAAAGGGTCAGCCACTGGTACTGCAGTGCCTGCCTATAGAACATGATGGCGGTAGGGACTTAAAATAAAACTCCATAGGCAATAATATTAAATTTAATTATTTAAACTAGTTAAAAATATACATAGATTTAAACTCTTGTTAATAAAGGTCATCGAAAAATAGAAAAAACATATGTAGTTTTAAAATATGTTAATAACCTTGTTTGAATCTAAAAAAATATGTAACAGTATATAGAAACATATATATTGCTTTTAATTAAATCTATACATCACTTTTCATAATTTAATGAAAGCATTTCATTTTTTACTTTAGAAAAAATAATTTTAGTATAATATTTTCAGAATAGTTACATTCTAAAGTAAAATTAAGTTAATTGTGCTGTAGCTTTGTTCTATTTTTTTCTACATTAGGAGAGTGTTAGAAATGGGATTTCTGGTTGGCACTCAGTTTGCATTCTGCCCAAGCAGGGACCCTCACTCTAGTCAGGGTAATGGAGATACACACTTGGATAACCCCTGCTCACCCCGTTGGTAGCTTGGCACCAGCAGTCAGGCTCATCTCAAAGGCAATGTGTAAAGTATTTGTACCAACACACACAGTAACACAGTGAAAACACTGCAAAATGGACACCGTACCAGTTTAGAAAAATAACCAATATTTATCTAAATCAAACAAGACCAAAACGACAAAAATCCAACATACTCAAGTCAAGTTATGAATTTTTAAAGTAAAGAGTCTTGTTCCATGGAAAACAATGGAAACGTTGTTGTTACACAAAGTACCTGGTTTGCTTCAAAAATAAAACTGCACAGGCAAGAGTTTGTCGGAAAAGTCAGTGATGTGTTGATTCCTCACTCGCAAGTGAGGCCGTACATTGTTTCTTCTCTGGTCGGATAAGCGATGCGCCGTTTGTCTCTGCAGCAGGAGAGCGATGCGTTGATCTCGGGATAAGGACCTCGGATCTACGCAGGTTCACGTTGATTTTGACGCCCAGCGACGATGTGTGCGAAATCTGACCGCAAGGTGATGGAAAACTGCACTGCATGGGTTTGCGTCATTTTCAGCAGCTGCAAGCGGGTGTTGCATCATTTCTCCTGCAGCGATGCAGGTGATGCGTTGATTTCCCAGCAGCGATGCTGGTGGTGCATCGATTTTAGCTGCGAGGCAAGTAGCGCGTCATTTTTACAGCTGAGTTGCAGGTGGTGCGTTGAAATTCTCCCTGCGTGGATTCCTGTGCGTGGATTTCAGTCCTTGTTCTTCCAGCTTCACCTTTCAAGGGCCCAGGGACTGGATAGGGCACCACTTGGCAGGGCAGGAGTCTCAGCAGAGAGTCCAGGTGCTGGCAGAGGAAGTCTTTGATGGCCCGAGCCTTCAAAACAGGGAGAAAGCTCAGTCCAAACCCTTGGAGAAACCGCTCAAGCAGAAATATACCAGAAAGTACAGTCTCTGTCCCCTTTTGCAGGCAGAAACAGCAACTGCAGGATAGCCCATCAAAGCACAGTCACAGGCAGGGTAAGCACATCTCCTCAGCCCCAGACACACACTAGGGGGTTTTGAGACTGCATTGTGTGAGGGCAGGCACAGCCCTTCCAGGGCAGGTGTAAGTGACTACTCCTCCCCTCCCTCCCAGCACAGATGGCTCATCAGAATATGCATGCTACACCCCAGCTCCCTTTGTGTCACTGTCTAGAGGAGAGGTGCAATCAGCCCAACTGTCAAACTGACCCAGACAGGGAATCCTACAAACAGGCAGAGTCACAGAATGGTTTAGGAAAGACAATGCCTACTTTCCAAAAGTGGCATTTGTAAACACACAACCTAAAAACCAGATGTATTTTTAAATTGTGAGCTCAGAGACCCTACACTCCATATTTCTATCTGCTCCCAAAGGGAATCTGCACTTTAATGACATTTAAAGGCAGCCCCCATGTTAACCTCTGAGAGAGATAGGCATTGCAACAGTGAAAACCTAATTTGGCAGTATTTCACTGTCAGGGCATGTAAAACACATAAGTACATGTCCCACCTTTAGCATATACTTCACCCTGCCAATGAGGCTACCTAGGGCCTATATTAGGGGTGCCTTACATATATAAAAAGGGAAGGTTTAGGCCTGGCAAGTGGCTACACTTGCCAAGTCGACTTGGCAGTTTAAAACTGCATACACAGACACGGCAGTGGCAGGTCTGAGCCATGTTTACAGGGCTACTAATGTGGGTGGTCCACTAGTAGCATTTGGTTTACAGGCCCTAGGCACCTTTAGTGTCCTTTACTAAGGACTTACTAATAAATCAAATATGCCAATCAGGAATAAATCAATCAACAATACAATTTACACACAGAGCACTTGCACTTTAGCACTGTTCAACAGTGGTAAAGTCAACAGACTCCTAAAGCCAAAAAAAACTGGTCAGAAAAAATAAGAGACAGGAGGCAAAAAGATTGGGTATGTCTCTTCAAAAAGTGCTAAGTCCAACATTAGCGCTTTCGTTGCTTATTAGAACTTTGTGGTAAAGTTGTAGTTGATCACTAGGATGTTAACTGACAGATTGGTAGCAGTGTTGAAAATACATGTTTCCGTCTGTATTTAAAAAAGTCCTCGTTTTAGCTTTCTATAGCCTTAACCATAATTTCTATGACAAAATGAACCCCTTCATTTCAATCAATTCTTGAGGAATTGCTTTAGGTTTTACAGCTTTGATTCTATCAAGATAGTGTTCAGGTGTGACACACTTTTGTTATAAATACAAAATGTTACTGCTCTAGTTGTTCATTAGCACTCTGTTGTGAAGCCGCAGTTCCTCACTAGGGAGTTTTACCGCCTATATTCTGTCAAAATGGCATTCACTTTTGCCTGATTTTAGTTGTAAAAACAGAATGTTAACTCTCTAGCTATTCATTAGAACACTGTGGGAACCTGCAGTGGAACGCCGAGAATCAACTGACAGGCCACTGCTGCGGTTGGAATTAAGTGTTGTTTGTACTCAGAATTAAAGACTTTATTCTCACATGCCTGAGGAAGATAGTGTGAATTTATAGCATATGTGCTGTCATTTTAGCTTCTACAACACCTTCTATAACCTCTATGAAAAAAAACACAAGAGGAAAGGTTTTCGCTCAAACATGGTTCATCATATCCCTGCAGAGGGTCAACATTTCTCACAGGGTAAAATCACCAGCATTTCTAAAATGAGTATAAGAGCAGCACAAATAAAATATATGGTGACTAAAATCTGTTATTACTTGTCACATGTTCCTTGTTGTGACCCTTACCATCACCGTTTTCAATGAGGAACATAAGCTGAGTAGTATAACGGATGCCACAACATGTTGTCCTTGTTGTGGTCAGCGAATTCACGGGGTCCCCAATGTTTCATTAGGGGGCCTTTACCCCCAATTTATTTTTAATCATCATTCTCAAGACCCTATGACCTGTAATGTCTGCCAAAACATATTGTTCATGGTTTGACAAGCCAGTAAGGAATGACTGTCTCTCTTTGATTGGCCAATCATAGCACATCTGGGCTCCAGAAGTCCAGATGTGCCTAACTTTTTAACCCCTTCATGTCTAGCCTGAGTTCCTCTTCAAATGGTAATTTCTTAAAAACGGTTGAATACATTCACACCAAATGACAAAAAGCATGCTTTATGAGTAAAGTTCTGATTTTCTGCCACATTTTGTGCAATTCCTCCTACTGTGTTATTTGTATTGGAGAACAATTTTTCCAAAGGAAATTAACATGGGAAATCAGGCTTTTGGAGACTCCCCTCCCCCTGAACCCACACACACTTTTTTCTTGACCCCCCCTTCCTCCCCCCCCTTCCCGGACAGATCAGCACATAATTTTCTATGAAGCAGAGAGGTGGATATACTTTTATTGGAAAATTAAGTCACTTCAGCAGAAGGAAATACACGCACTCAGGGCTATACATACAAACCTTTTATTAGGAGAGCAAACACCATTTCTTGTAAGGCGTTTCTGCCTGCCTACCTTATTCACTGGTTCACACTAGCATGTTCAAAAATTGAGAAACCATTTAAACAATAACAGTGATAGAAATAGGACTGTGTTAAGAGCATATCATCACAGTAGTGCAGAGCGGTTGGCCATTTTGGAAGTGATTATTTACATATATAGGAGTAAAATCCAACATGATGACACATTCAGTTGCATGTTATGACCCAGGTAATCGATATGAATCAAATATTCACATATGCAAAATACAGTCTGAATAGCATTGTATTAATGACACTGTATGTGTTAGATTTCTGCCTCAGTGGGCAATGTCATTTGATCTCCTTACCAAAAAGCACTGGACTCAGGGGTGACATGAAGCAATAAACGTAGCGAATAACGCACCCATTGTGCTGAGAGATGTAAAATGTAACAGTGACCACTTTTCCCCTTACAAGTAAATCAAATATTACCCCAGTCTGCATCTTCTTTGGCGTCAATGCAATACCTTGAAACTCCAGTCTAAATGGAACAAGGACATAGTCACAGTGACAGGAAAACTTCGAAAATAAGGAGTAAATCAGTCTAAAAAAGGTGGGTGTCTAAACCAGCTTCAGAAGGTGCCCATGAATTTAGTGACATAACTGTCAGGAATTGTGGGGGGTGCTGGCTAGACTGAGGGCAGAGAAGACAAAGGAGGCAGAATACTGGTATAGAGCTGTCCAAGATAACACAGGGAGTCAGAGGAGAGAGGAGATACAAAAGGAAATCTCTAATCAAGAGAATAAGAGAGATAAGGCTCAGAAAGAACAGGCATTCAAGAGACAATTTGGCACCTAGACTAACACCCCAGGACAAACGTGGAATACATATATATATTTATATGTTCAATGGCATGTGTAGCTGCAGATACACACGCTATACATAGCTCTTCCAACATCTAGTGTTGGGCTCAGAGTGTTACAAGTTGTTTTTGTCTTTTCAGAGTCACGGGATCGAGTGACTTCTCCTCTCGGTTTCAGTGCGCATGGGCATCGACTCCATTGTTAGATTGTTTTCTTTCCGCTGTCGGGTTTGGATGGGTTTCCTCACGCTCCGAGATTTCGATTCGGAAAACCTCAAAAAACCTTCTTATTATCCAGTATTGGATCTTTCATAAATTCACATGCTTGAATCATCCCCGTCGTCGTAGTGGGAGTCCCACGGTACATAAAATAGCAATAATTAACTAATAATTTTTTTTTGCCATAGCCTATAATGGAGCCAGCAATTGCTCACATAGCCTATCCATGTCCTTTTGTGAAAGGACCCAAACCTGCCTGCGGTCCAATCAGGCACCAGCACCCTCTAGAACCTTCTCCAGAGAAGCTCCCTTCCTCAGATTTTCCACCCCATGTCGTGTGAAGGGAGTCTCCCTGAGCTCTGCTCAGTTTTTCTTCTACTTCAGAACTTTTTCTCTCAAAAGAGTTGAAAATATGTTGGATTCTTCTAGAAAAGGCCTTTTCCGCCCTTGCAAGACCTGTGGAAAGAAAAGGCTCCATGTGGATGACCCTCATAAAGACTGCTTGTATTGTCTCTACCCACAACACCAGGTTAAGGACTGCAAGATATGTTGCACCGTCTCCACAAAGACCCTCTGAGACCGTGAGGGCAGGCTCCTGACATGGTTACAGGCTAAATCCTGTACTTCAGGTGAGGCGAGTGGGTCAGAGAGGCCACACAAAAGGTCCAAATCTGAGGACCTGGGCCACACAGAAAAATCCAGGAAGAGGCAGAAATCACATCATGGGAAGGGCTTACAGACTTCAGTCTCCTCGGAGCCTTCCTCTCCTCTTCAGAAGAAGGAGTCCTACCGTCTCTCTCCTTCTTCAGATCCTTCCACTTCTGGAAAAGTGACTCTAAAAATCAGATCGACGACAACACCGTCGACGACCGTGACGACGACGACGGTACCAACAACTACCGTCTCCACTACATCGTCGACGAGACCGTCGTCAGCGTCAACTACTTTAACATCGACGGTAAGGGATCCTATCCCCTCTCTCAAGCCCCGTCGACGAGTATACCATCGACGACAAAAACATCGTCGTTTATAACGCCGTCGACGACTGCCCCGTCGACTATAACGTCAGCGACGCCATTGCCATCGGCGGTTTCGCCATCGACAGAGACACCGTCCAAGAAGTCATCCTCGACGAAGACACTACCGTCGACAAAACCATCGTCGACGAGACCCCGTGAGCGAGACCACCACAGTCGACGAGACCATCGTCGATGGAAAAATCTGTACCGTCCACGGCTTTATCAACTTTCACGCCATCGACAGCACTGGTGCCTATTAGACAGATAGAGGCCACTCCTGCCTCTTCCAGGTCTCCAGATCTCTGAGCCATGGTCAGGATCACATCTCTACCCACACCGGACATTTATCCAATAGACACATCTCCAAACAAAGTGTCGACTTTAGTACCCAGTCATCTTCTTGACTGGGAGGAATCTGACGAAGGTCCATTCGGAGATGCACACAGCCCCTCGCAACTCCATGTCAAGTACCAAGATGAGGATGACGAGGATGAGTATGACCAATACCAACCATACTACTCTCATCAGGAACAATATTACCAACCACAAGAGCCTCAACATAGAGATTCTGTACAGATGCCTTCCTCTTTAATCCAGGATTTACAATCTATGCTACAGGATTATAGGAGAAGGTTCCCACTAGCAGCAGAAGATCAGCCACCAGCGCCAGTTTCTCCGGTGACACCAGTCAATGTCCCTCCTCCTCCAGCTACTCCAAGATTGACATCCCACTCGGTGTTAGCTGCACCCCCTAGAGACGAAGGTTCCACTTCAGGGGAAGAGGAAGGAGAAATGTCCACTCCACAACATCCTACCGAGGAATGGGATGATTACTTGGCCCCCACTCCTTCTCCACCACCTCCTCGCCCCTCTGATTCTCCACCCGAGGACATAGGTGGTTTCCATAATCTTATGGACAGAGCCGCGGTACGCTTCCACCTTCCAACATCTGTCTCCCAGTCGGAATGTTTCCTACATGATTTTAAGGAGCAATTACGGAAGTCGGTACGGTCCATTCCGATTATTGATTTCCTATGGAGCGAAGGTACAAAGATTATGCGAAACCCGGCTACGGTTCCTCCAGTTCTGCAAAAACTGGACAAGAAATACAAGCCAACCCAAGATTCTCCGGCATGCCTTACTGGCCATCCAAAGCCTGACTCGGTGATCTCACAGGCTGCTCGAAGGCGCTCCAAAAACCCATCGACGCCTATCTCTACTCCTCCAGACAAGGAAGGACGGAGATTGGACAATATAGGCAAAAGATTCTCCTCCATGTCAGCAATCACTGTCAGGGCAGCAAATTCTTTGGCAATTCTAGGTCGATATGACCGCCAAATGTGGTCCGACATGCAACCTTTCCTGGACCTCATCCCTGAAAGTAAACAAGCAGAGGCACGGAAGATCCTCCAAGAGGGTGAGCGTACGTCGGAAGAAATTATCGACTGCGCTCTTGACATAGCCTCTACTGGTTTTCGTCAACTAGCGGGTGCCGCGGTCTTACGACGGCAAGGTTGGCTCAAGGCCACATCTTTTAGGCCAGAAGTGCAGTCCCGAATCCTAGACATGCCCTACGATGGCGAATCTCTATTTGGCAAACATGTAGATGACGCGCTCCAAGCCATCAAGACTGACACGGACACTGCCAAGTCCCTGGGTACCCTGCAGTATCGGAAGCAGCCCTTTCGGAGGGGCTAGAGGAAGAGGTTTCACCTCATTTTCGAGGTTCCTTCCACAGGCAATACCAGCAATCCCAGTACAGGCCTTCATACCACCAACAGTACAGGCAATCATCGACTGCTTCCTATACCAGACAAGGAGGTAAAAGGTAAACGAAGACCGGGTCCGCAATCCAGAGATCAACCCAGAAAACAATGATCTTCTACAGGCACCGGCTATGCTCCCCCAATGCCCACAACATCAGCAAATAGGAGCAAATATTTCCAACTTCATCCAAGAGTGGAAGAAAATAACATCAGACAGATGGGTGCTGGATATAGTGACAAGAAGTCATACCCTGGAATTCACACAAAAGCCACTGCTTCATCCACCAACATCAGGCAGATCGCTCCATCTTCGTCTGCTTCAAGCGGAAGTATTCAGCCTTCTTGCCAAAGGAGCTATAAAGGCAGTTCCTGTGCAACAATGGGGTCTCGGATTCTACTCCCGGTTTTTCCTCATAAGGAAGAAGTCAGGGGAGTGGCGTCCTATACTAGACCTCAGGAAACTCAACAAGTTCCTTCGGAAGCAATCATTCCGGATGGTCACACTGTCAGATATCTTGCACCTCCTGAATCCTGGAGATTTTATGACAACTCTAGATCTCCAGGACCCCTACTTCCACATACCAATACACCGAAAACATCGCAAATATCTCCGCTTTACAGTAGCCGGTGCCCATTATCAGTTCAGAGTCCTACCATTTGGTCTCACATCAGCTCCAAGAATCTTCACGAAATGCCTTGCCCCGGTCGCAGCCTTCCTCAGAAGCAAGGGTTTCCAGGTTTTCCCATACCTGGACGACTGGCTCATAAAAGCTCTGTCATCTCTTCTAGCTTCCAAAGCGACAAACGCCTGCCTGAAACTATTCCACGGTTTGGGTCTAACCGTGAACCTACAGAAGTCAGTCGTGCTTCCCTCATGCAGGAGAGTTTTCCTGGAAGCAGAATTAGACACTATCCAAAACAAGGCATATCTCACTCTAGCAAGGCAGCAGAAGCTGACCCACTTAGCTGTCACAATCTCCGCAAAAGTGTTCGTTTCAGTATGACTGTTCAAATCGCTCCTGAGCATGATTTCCTCTGCCATAGTCCTAGTACGGCTAGCAAGACTCAAGATGAGGCCCCTGCAAGAAGAACTGCAACTTCAATGGACCCAGTCGCAAGGATCCTTTGACGACTTAATAACTATCACTCCAAAAATTCGGCAGGCGTTAGAATGGTGGTCTCACACCAACCACCTCTCCCAAGGTCTTACTTTTCTAGCACCAATAACAGACTTTGTCATCACCACGGACGCCTCCTTGGAAGGATGGGGAGGCCACTTACAGGACATGCGCATTCAAGGCAGATGGTCCAAACTCCAAAAAGAGATGCACATAAACCTGTTAGAGCTGAAGGCGATTCATCTCGCGCTCAAACCTTTTCTGCCACCCATCGCAGGATCATCAGTGTTAGTCAGAACGGACAACACAACAAGTATGTTTTACATCAACAAGCAGGGAGGAACAAGATCCCTCTCAAGAGAAGCTCAGTCTCTTTGGAACTGGCTCACACTGAACAACGTCTGCCTCAGGGCGGAGCACCTGGCTGGAGTCAACAACGCTCTAGCGGACTCTCTCAGCAGGACGGACGACAACTGCCACGAGTGGGAACTCAACCAGACCATACTCAAGGGCATCTTCCAACGATGGGGTCGGCCGATCCTAGACTTGTTTGCCACCAATCTGAACGCCAAATGCCAGTTTTACGCCAGTCGATACCCACTCCCGGGGTCGTGGGGAAATGCTGTTTTGATGAGATGGTCTGGGATCTTTGCATACGCTTTTCCCCCCATTCCACTGATTCCCAGGCTCCTCAGGAAAATGAAGGCCGAATGCTGCAGGATCATTCTTATAGCCCCCTAAGTGGGCCAGGCAGTACTGGTACACGGAGCTCCTACTCTGGTCAGTAGCCAATCCAGTCCGCCTGTCTTGCAACCACAATCTTCTAACAAAGAATCAGGGTCTCATCCTACATCCCGACCCAACTTCACTACAATTGCATGCTTGGCTCCTGAGTACAGAGAGTTTCAAGATATGAACATTGATCAAGAATGTAGACTTATATTATCTAAGGCACGAGCAGAGAGCACGAACAAGACATACAAACTCAAGTGGAAGAGATTCTGTGTTTGGTGCTCTCAGAACAATTTTCACCCATTTCAAATTAACCCTGAGCAAATTCTTTCTTACCTGCTCTCTCTCTCCAAAGCTGGTCTTTCCCATGCATCAGTCAAGATTCACCTAGCAGCTATAGCCTCTTATAGGCGATCGGCTGACAGGCCATCTATCGGCTCATCCAGGGTCATCAAACAGTTTATGAAAGGGCTTTTCCGCACTTTTCCTCCGGTGCGATTACCTCCGCCAGAGTGGCATCTTAATATTGTCCTTTCCCAGCTCATGAAAGCTCCTTTTGAGCCCATTCATAGGGCGGAGCTCAAGTACATCACTTGGAAAGTGGCAACCTTGCTTGCTCTCACCTCTACCAGGAGAGTCAGTGATATACAGGCGTTCACTACTAAAGAACCCTTTTTAGTTTCCTCTGAAGACTTCGTTATGCTCCGAACCAATCCCAAATACATCCCCAAGGTTCCATCTTCGTTCCACCTCAATGAACCCGTTATTCTACGAACCTTTTTTCCAAACCCTACTATGATCGCAGAGAAAACTCTATACTCTTTGGACATCAAACAATGCCTAAAATTTTATCTTCAAAGTACCAAACACATCAGAAAATCAGACCAACTCCTAGTATCTTATTCTCTTGGACGACAGGGAACAGGAGTAACCAAGGCCACTATAGCCCAATGGATTTCTTCGACAATCCAGTTTTGTCACACCAAGGCAGGAAGACCGTTGACTAGGCGCCCGAGAGCCCACTCCACAAGAGCAGTATCCACATCGGCTGCTTTGTTTCAAGGTATTTCCCTTGATAAAATATGCCAGGCTGCGACATGGAAAACTACGCACTCCTTTACGCAGCACTATTGTTTGGAGTCATCACAAAGAACCGACTCTCTAGTAGGACAAGCTGTTCTACGCCATCTCTTTCATTAAGGTGAGACCTTTCCTTAGTTATAGACAAATGGTTTGAAATGCAAATTACCATGTTTTCTATTATGCTTCCATATGAATATGTAATGTGTATGTATGTATTTATATATATATTTATATCTGCATTTACAGCATGAATTTCAGTATATGTGTACATGTACTTAAAAGTATCTTATGTTCCTTCGAAGCTCACGATGAGAAATGTATGAGTTAACTATTTATATTGGAGATAGAGGGTCTTCATGCTCGCACCCTCCATCCACGTTGGATACAATGTTTATCAACTATACTGCTGTCTATTCAGATTCAAGCATGTGAATTTATGAAAGATCCAATACTGGATAAGAAAATAAGTTACTTACCTGTAACTACAGTTATCCAGTATTGGTATCTTTCATAAATTCACATGTGACCCACCCTCCTCCCCTTTGATGCTCGCATTTCCTCTCAGGTTATAATTTTTCACTCTCGTGCTGGAAAATCTGAGGAAGGGAGCTTCTCTGGAGAAGGTTCTAGAGGGTGCTGGTGCCTGATTGGACAGCAGGCAGGTTTGGGTCCTTTCACGAAAGGACATGGATAGGCTATGTGAGCAATTGCTGGCTCCATTATAGCCTATGGCAAAAAAAAAATATTTGATAATTAATGCTATTTTATGTACCGTGGGACTCCCACTTCGACGACGGAGATGATTCAAGCATGTGAATTTATGAAAGATACCAATACTGGATAACTGTAGTTACAGGTAAGTAACTTGTTTTCTTCGTCAGTATTGTTTTGATCGCGTTTCCCATCTAGCATCGAACCGGTAGTACTGTCGGAACCTTTGTTTCGCCCTTCGGGGGTGTGCGCCCAACTCTGGCCTGTTCTGGCCTATCGCGTGGAAAGCCTGATGGATCGGACTCCATTCCTGGTTTGTAATTTGTGCCTTTCTTCAGACCATCGGGAGGAAGATTGCGAGGCCTGTCAATCATTTCGATCAAAGAAGACCCTGAGAGATCGCAGAGCCCGAAGACTCAAAATGGCGTCAAAAAGCAGCGAACATCTCGACATCATGGAGGAAGAGCATGCACAGACGGCAGTCTCCATGCGAGACACAGACTCTGAACAGGAATCGGAAGATGACAGACCCATCACAGCTGGTCAGCATGTGAGTACGTCTGCCCCTACACCCCTGCAGAAAAAACATTCAAAGGCCTTGGGTATACCACTGCCAGAAGGCCATGGTTTAGGACAAAAAATTACTTCCGTCCACCTCAAAGCCAAGCAAGTCCATTAAAAGAACTACTTCAGACTCCGTAGAAGACCCCTTTCCTCGGAGTCGAAAACCCAGCAATCGGCGTCAGAACAGAGACATCTGACTACTTTTTCGGGACCGAAAAAGATACACACCTCAGAGCCGAAAAAATCCTCATATAAAGTGGAACAAGGACTTTCCCAAAAATTTAAGCAAATTGAAAAGCCCATCATGGAATCTCATAAGACTCCTGAAGAAGAGACTGAGCTTGAACCAGTATGGATGAGAGACAGCCCAGAATCCATATTCGTAAGGAGACAGGAAGAACAATCAATGCACCTCCTTTAAAAACCAAAAGATAGCTGGCTTTCCAGGAGGCATTCGACTCTGTGCAACCACCAGCAAAGGTGCAAAACCAAAAGGAGAAGCCACTACCTCTCCATACTTCTCCTCCTCGATCTCCACAGCTTTCTTTCTCACCTCAAAATAGCCCATCACCATTGCCTTCTCCAACACATTCTTTATACTCACATGGAGATACAGCAGATCCATGGGACCTCTATGATCCTGATCCCATCCCAGACAATGATCCAGACTTTTACCCATCCAAACCTTCTCCTCCAGATGACACCATTGCATACACCCAAATAATATCTAGGGCAGCAGCTTACCACGGAGTAGGCATGCATTCTGAGCCATTGTAAGAAGACTTTTTATTTAATACATGGCTTCTACTCATTCCACATGCCAGTATCTCCCAATGTTACAAGGAATGGTTAAACATGCTGACCACATTTTTAAGGAACCTGTCAAAGCTAGGATCATCACCCCTAGAACTGATAAAAAGTATAAGCCTTCCCCTACTGACCCATATTATATCACTTGTCAGGTCCCTCCAGACTCAGTAGTAGTCAGTGTGGTAAGGAAAAGGGCAAACAGACAGTCATCAGGAGACGCACCTCCTGATAAGGAGAGTAGGAAATTTGATGCAGCTGCGAAAAGAGTTGCCACACAAGCAGCAAACCAGTGGAGAATTGCCAATTCTCAGGCACTTCTAGCCAGGTATGACAGGGCCCATTGGGACAAAATGTAAGATCTTATACAGCATCTCCCAAAGGAGCATCAAAAAAGAGCACAACAAGTGATGGAAGAGGGACAAGCTATCAGCAATATTCAAATAAGGTCTGCCCTCGATGCTGCTGATACAGCTGCAAGGATTGTAAATACTGCCATCACAATTAGAAGACATGCATGGCTACGCTCCTCTGGTTTTAAACTAGAAATTCAACAGGCAGTACTTAATATGCCTTTTGACAAGAAGCATCTCTTTGGCCCAGAAGTAGACACCACTATTGAGAAACTGAGGAAGGACTCCGATACTGCGAAAGCAATGGGTGCTTTATACACCACCCCATATAGAGGCTCCTTTCGCAGACTACAGTTCAGAGGAGGTTTTAAGCCACAATCCTCAGATGCTTCCACCTCCCAAACAAAACTGGGACAACAAACCCAATTTCAAAGAGGTGGGTTTTGAGGATCCTATAGAGGACAGTATTTCAGGAACAGAGGTAAATTCCAAACCTCTAAGCAGACAACAACACAATCTAAACAGTGACTTCCTTCCCTCCCTTCCACTCCACACATCTCCTGTGGGGGGAAAACTACAGCAATTCCACTCTCATTGGCAAAATATCACCACAGACAATTGGGTATTATCAATTATCCGCAATGGCTATTGCCTAAACTTAATCTCTACCCCTCCAAACATTCCACCACGATACCACAAGTTGTCCCCAGAACACACTGTTCTGTTACAACAAGAGGTACAATCTCTACTTTTAAACCAAGCAATAGAATTGGTTCCACATACTCAATAAGGACCAGGAGTATACTCACTATACTTCCTTATTCCCAAACAAGACGGCACCCTCAGGCCCATCTTGGACCTCAGCTCCTCCATCCATACATCCTGTCAGAACATTTTCACATGGTAACTCTGCAAGATGTAATTCCACTACTACAAAATAAGATTACATGACTGCTTTAGACCTCAAAGATGCGTATTTCCACATACCCATCCATCCAGCTCACAGAAAATACTTCAGGTTTGTCATAGCAGGAAAACACTACCAGTTCACGGTGTTGCCATTCGGCATAACAACAGCTTCAAGAGTGTTCACAAAGTGTTTAGCAGCAGTATCTGCCTACTTAAGGAGACAACACATCCATGTCTTTCAATATCTAGACGATTGGCTAATAAAATCAAGCAATTTTACCCAATGCCAACAACACACTCATTACGTAATAGAAACCTTCCACACCCTAGGGTTCACTCTAAATTACCAAAAGTCACACATTCAACCAGCACAGGTACACCCTTACCTAGGTGCTATCCTAAATACTCAACAAGCCCTAGCTTATCCAAATATACAAAGGATACAAGCTTTCCAAAAGCTCTTACCACTCATGCAGCCAAATCAACAATACACTGTGAGATTTATCATGAAGATTCCAGGCATGATGGCATCTTGCACAGCTATAGTCCCACATGCAAAACTAAACATGAGGCTCTTACAACAGTGCCTCTCACAACAGTGGTCACAGGCACAAGGTCAGCTTCAAGACCAAGATCTAGTGTTGATGGACCGCCAAACACATATGTCCCTTCAATGGTGGAATCGCAGCAATCTAATAAAGGGGCGGTCATTTCAAGACCCTGTGCCTCAGACCATAATCACAATAGACCCATCAATGATCGGTTGGGGAGCTCACCTCAACAATCAGACTATTCAAGGGCAATGGGATGTCAAACAGAAGCAGCTACACATAAGCCACTTAAAATTATTAGCTGTATTTCTTGCCCTAAAAGCGTTTCAACCTCTTCTCAAACAGAATAATGTTCTCATAAAAAACAGACAACATGACAACCATGTATCACCTCAACAAACAGGGCGGGACACATTCATCTCAACTGTCCCCTCTAGCCCAAACAATCTGGAAATGGGCAATTCACAATCAAATTCATTTACTAGCACAATATATTCCAGGGATAGACAATCAGTTGGCAGATCTCCTAAGCAGAAATCACCAACAAACACACGAATGGGAGATTCACTCCCAAGTACTTCAAAAATACTTTCAAAAGTGGGGAACACCAGACAGATCTATTCACAACAAGCGAAAACGCAAAATGACAAAACTTTGCATCCAGACACCCACATCCCCTATCCAAGGGTAATGCCCTATGGATCAGTTTGTCAGGGATATTTGCTTATGCTTTTCCCCCTCTCCCACTCCTTCCCTTTCTGGTCCGCAAACTACATCAAATGTCACTCACCATGATACTCATAGCACCAGCATTGGTACACAACACTTCTAGATCTGTCTGTAGTACCACATTCCAAATTCCCAAACAGCTCAGATTTGTTAACACAGAACAAAGGTCAAAACAAGGCACCCAAACCCCAATGCACTCAAATCTAGTGATTTGGCTCCTGAAGTCATAGAATTTGGTGATCCAAAGATTCCACCAGAATGTATGGAAGTAATTAAACAAGCATGTAAAGCTACTACTAGACAATGCTATGCAAACAAGTGGAAAAGATTTGTTTTCTGTTGCCGATCTAAAAACATTGAACCACTTACAGCATCTATACAACATATTGTATGCTATTTACTTCATTTGCAGAAATCAAATTTGTCTTTCTCATCCATCAAAATACACCTTACTGCAATATCTGCATACTTATAGACTATTCAGCACACTTCTCTATTCAGAGTTCCTGTTATTAAAGCTTTCATGGAAGGATTAAGACGCATTATTCCACCTACAACACCACCTGTTCCATCGTGGAATCTAAATATAGTACTTACCAGACTCATGGGACCAACTTTTGAACTCATGCACTCTTGTCAAATATAATTTCTAACATGAAAAGTCGCCTTTCTTGTAGCTATTACCTCTTTAAGAAGAGTTAATGAGATACAAGTGTTCACTCTTGAGGAACTTTTTTTCCAAGTTGGAACAAATCCAAAATTCCTACCAAAAGCAGTATCTCCTTTACACATCAACCAAACAGTGGAATTGACAGTCTTATTTCCACAGCCAGACTCTGTGGCAGAAAGAGCTCTTCATAACCTAGATCTCAAAAGAGCTCTTATATACTATATAGATAGAACTAAAGGTTTTAGGAAAACAAAAAAACTTTTTGTTGCTTTCCAAGAACCACATAAAGGCAATCCTATATCAAAACAAGGATTAGCAAGATGGATTGTTAGATGCATACAAACATGCTACATAAAAGCAAAAAGACACCTTCTAATCACTCCTAAAGCACATTCTACAAGAAAGAAAGGTTCATCAATGGCATTTTTAGGGAACATACCAATGGTTGAGATATGTAAAGCAGCCACATGGTCAACTCCCCATACATTTACAAAACACTACTGTGTTGATGTTTTCTCACAGCAACAAGCCACTGTAGGCCAAGCTGTCTTAAGGACATTTTTTCAAACAACTTCAACTCCTACAGGCTAGCCACCGCTTTTTGGGAGGACTAACTGCTTTCTAGTCTATGCATAGCATGTGTATCTGCAGCCACACATGCCATAGAACGGAAAATGTCACTTACCCAGTGTACATCTGTTCGTGGCATGTAGTGCTGCAGATTCACATGCTCCCTCCATCCTCCCTGGAAGCCTGTAGTCGTTTAAGTTTTTACATTTGTACATACATTTATACATTTACATTTGCATGGACATCTCTTTGTATTCTTATACTCTATCACTCCTTCCTTCACCCTTTGTCGGAGAAGAATCTAACAATCGAGTCGATGCCCATGCGCAGTGAAACCGAGAGGAGTCACTTGATCCTGTGACTCCGAAAAGACTTCTTCGAAGAAAAACAACTTGTAACACTCCGAGTCCAACACTAGATGTGGGAAGAGCTATGCATAGCATGTGAATCTGCAGCACCACATGCCACGAACAGATGTGTACACTGGGTAAGTGACATTTTATATATATATATATATATATATATATATATATATATATATATATATATATATATATATATATATATATATATTGCACAAGAATCTTTCTTAATTGTAATGTTTGTATTGCAAGACGCTTGTGTGCAATACATCTTACTTTGCTCAAAAGATTATTTGTCCAACGAAACAATACTTATGAGCCGGCACTCATAACGGAGCTCCACAATTCACGATACACTGTTTTCATGTAATATATGTAATGTAAAAGAAAAGGAAAAGTAAATGAAGCCTAAGTGGGCCAAAATTTACAAGTACAGTCTGTTTCCTTCAAGTCCCATTAAGCCCTTGTGGGCAAGATATCATAGCTCTTTCACTTCTTCAGAAACCTATCTTTTCTTAATATCTGCAAAAAACGAAAGACAACATTAAACGATCAAAAATTACTTGTTAAAAATCAATTTAAAAACGCTTTGGGTCGCACTAGAAAAATCTATATTCACCCCCTTAACAGTAAATCACTACAACTGCATCTAATACAAACATTTTTTAAATATGTACATGCATTTCTTCTCCTGCATTCATACCACCCGGTTCTTTACTGGTGAGCATTATGATGTACTTTGATTCCATTGATCTAAGAATTTTCTCTCTGTTACCTCCTCTTTTATCTCTTTTCACTTCATCAATCACTAAATATTTGAGATCTTCTACTCTTATCTCATATTTTTCATTCATATGTCTCGCAACCATGTATGTGGTTGGTTTTTTATAGCCTGGAGATGTTGTAACACTTGCTTTTAGACCTCTAGTGTTGTGCGCCCTTCATACATTTTCGGACAAGTACATTTTAATATGTACACTACATGGTCATTTTTACAATTGTAATTGTCCTTGATCCTGTGCACAACTTTCCGTCAATTACTACTTGTTTTGTACTCTCTCCATTTTTACAAGCTTTATACTTGTTACACTCCTGAAAGCTATTACCTTGCCCCAGCCACATCTCTCTTGACATATATAAATATATACATATGGTCCAGTAGAAGGCGTTCTGCCGAAACACGTTGACATTTTGCTGCAGGACTCTGTGTAACCATTACAAGGAATAAATTAGATACAATTGAATTCGGCATTGTTGAATACGACTTTGTCCAAATGGTCGGGATTTAACTAATGGGATTGGTGCAGCCGTCAGATGGTTATCGTTCCATCTGTTGAGGATTTTTTTTTTTTATATATATATATATATATATATTAAACATTACCTAGTGGCGGTCACCACTAGGTAGTTATAGTTGGGACCTAGTTTCTATAGAAAAATACTTTTTTCACTTGCCTATATCTTTGGCGCCACTTGACGAATCTTCACAAAATAGTCCAGAAAAAATCAATAATCAGGTTAGCTGTTGTCCTGAAAGTTTCAGGGTGATCCGTCAAGCGAGGGCCGAGAAAGAAGGGAAGGTCAAAAGTGTGTTTCCAATGATAATTCCCATAGAAATTTTGAACAGGTCTACAACCCAAACCACTGGATGGAATTACACCACATTTAGAAGAAAGGCAGCTCCTTGCCCAGAAACCACCCTTTTTGTTATTTGGTGTAAGTCCATTCAGTAGTTTTCGAAATATTAAAGAAAAACCAAAATTGTATATATAGGGATGCAAAGGCTCTGCGAACCCCTCCAATCTCATGCTGAGATCTGATTGGCTCCCAACACTTCAACAAGGAAGTGTTGACAGCCATGTTTGGACTTGGCTTCAGCCGAATCCCTGAAAAAAAAAAGAAAAGGGGCCAGGGTAGGGACACTCTGACCCCTTAACTCTGGTGCTGGGGTCCCAGAGGGACCCCCCGGGCAAAAAAGCATTATATATTTTTTGTAATTTTATGCAGGATCTGCCAAGATTTTTTTTTTTTTAAACCAAGTGCGGGCTCCTGCCCTTGTTTAACGGCAGCACCTGGGTTGGCCAAGTCCCGGGGCATTACCATTATGAAATGTGAGGGGACCCTCCCACAGCCCTGGAGACCTTCACATCCCCAGGGCTTTAAAAAAAAATGAAATGGGGGTCTGCCTGCCCCCCACAGCCCTGGGACCCATCCAACTCCCACACTGTAGTCACAGGGACTGCTTCTTCCCCGGCTCTTTCAATAAATCTAACGCAGAAAGGCCGACTGGCCTTACCGCAGACCCGGAGACCACTACCTCCCCAGGGCTTTGATCAAATAAAACACAGGGCTGCCTGGACCGCACACAGACCCAGGGACCCCCACCTTGCTGGGACTTCAAACAGCTGTAATGCGGGGCTGCATGTCACCCGCCCCCTGCAGCCTGGGGGACCACCACCTCCTGGGGGCTAGTTACAAAATAAACTGATGGTTCGTTGTGGACCCCCTGGCCCCTGGGACCACCACCTTCCCGCTGCCTCCCTCGCAGAGCCACTGATGGCCCCGTGGACCCCCACCGACCAGGGCCGGCTCCTGCTATTTACCGGGGTGCCCACCCCCGGGACATAGCTGTTTGCTGTGACTTGGCAGGAGCTGACAGCACCTGCCAAGTCACAGCAAACACTCCATTCAGATGAAATAGGAGTTGTCAAACAGCTCTCACTTGATGGACGCAGAGATTTCCTCTGTTTCCCTGCCCACGGAGATGCAGGCAGGGAAACAGAGGGAACTGCTCTCACAGAGAGGGAGCTGCTTTAGTGCCTCCTTCTCTGTGACAGCATTACCGGTTCCCACAGGAGGTGGGTAGCTGGCTGGGACCGCGAGGGCCTTCAGGCTTCCCTCACGGTCCCCAAAATTGTGACTGGGTGCCCTGAGGGATGGGTTCAATGATACAGCATAAACAATAAGGGGAATGTAGGGTAAAGCACTTGGGAGCTCCACACTGTAGCTCAGTAAGTTCCTCACCCACAATTCCTGTTACAGATTCTGACTGCTAATACCCATGTATTGGATATACATTCAAAAGCGGGTTCTGTGGAGCTGAACCCTCTGGTGATGTTATGAAAATAACTGAAAGACAAAACTCACAGTAGACAAGAAACACCACCTAGGTTGTCATCTGAGTCCACGGATCCTAGTGATCAAACAGTAACACGCAAGGTGGTAACAATAACAAGAAGGGTGTAGAACTAAATACAGCCACATTAGACAAGGAGCTAGCAAGAAGAAGTGCTTAACAGGAAAGAAGGGAGAACAAAGGACACACTTGGCAGAAAGCAATTAACAGACATACGAGGAAGCTGTAAGCAAGACAGCAGGAAAACAGCAAACTAGGAGCTGGAGCAAAGAAATGGAAAGAAAGGAAAAGACTCGGAAAAAGAAAATACAAAAGGAGAGGCTTCAAGGGAGTACAAGGAGTGCTGGTGCAGGAAACAAGGAAACCAAGAAGCACTGCAGGCAGACAAACTACAAGTAACAAGGAATAGCTGAGGCTCATGAGTCAAGAAAGCACTGCAGAGAGTGCTAGTTAAGGAACAAGTATTTGCTAAGGCTCAACAGTCAAGGTAGCACTGCAGGGGGTTCATGAATAAGGATTTGCTGTGACCCATAGAAATTCACATAAAAAAACAAAGGTTTCAGGGTCGTCATAGTTAGGTTCTCAATTTACTCATACAAAACCTGAGAAATTCAAAAGCACTGCTAATTACCCCAGTTATTTCAGCAGTAATGGCATCTTCTATAACATCACTGTAACATTTGTTGTAAACTTATTAATAAAAAATACTGTGCATGACGGGGGTGCGAGTTATAGCTACCTTAAGGCACGAATTATAGTTACTTAAAATAACTCTAACTGGTGAATTTCTAAGGTTTTGTACTAGTAAATTCAGACTCTAACTATAATGTCCCTGTAACCCTTGGTATTTTAAGTGAATCTACTGTATAGATATATATTTATATATAGATATATATGTATATATATATATATAGATATATATAATATGGAATGGTTACAACCATACCAGCGAAGTAAAGACACTCCTCGTGTAATAACATGGGATGTAAAGGTACCCCTGAGGAAATAACCTGGAAAATAAAAACTGACATTCAAAATACTATCTCCGTAACCATCAGAAATGTCCTAAATCTCCTGTAATTCAACAAGAAGCAGAAACTGATCTTTATGAATTAGAGAGTTCATTTTCGATTTACTGCCTATAGTAGCCCTACTTCCCTATAGCAACCACCTTTCTTTCCACTCTTAAAACAATCACGGATCTTAATCTTGGCTGCACTTGCCCTTGACTCAGTTAGTTTTGTACAAAAAACTAGGCATGACCCAGAATGGAAGAGGCAACTCAAAATTTCAACCATGTGAGGCTTCTGCCTGACTCCCTCCCCTCAATCCATAACATCCCCTATTGCTACAGCAGAAAATAAGCTGGCAAGAGCTGTTCCAGTGTCTTTTTGCATTTTTGATTAAGGTAGCTTGGAGGATTAGGATTGGTGTGAAAGTCTATTTTGTGATAGGACAGTTTGAAAAGTCATTAGTGTTACTTCCCTCTCCAAGCACTTTCATAGTGCTCTGCAGCATGTTCACGATCAGCCCATCTGAAGTGCTGTACTCTTTCTTCAACTGCATCACCCTCCTCATATTCATCCCGAAGATAATGAAAAATTAAAAAATGCTAAAAGCTTGCAGTCAACTTTGTGACCATGTGAGCTTTGTGTGAATGTCTGTCTGCAGCCAAGCTCTTTTGTCTCAGTTACGACCTGCAGCTCTGTGGGATCCCTATCCCTATTTTCTAGAACTTGTTCTAGTGTAAACTTGTAGCATGCAATGTGTCTATTCTTTTAACACAGTGTACTGATTTAGTTCCTGATGGTGTGCTCTTCCCCCAAAACGTTCTTGTCATCACCCCTCCTGGTTTCTAAATAAAGTTGTGTTGGCATTAGGACTCTGCACTTTACCACTACTGACCACTGCTAAAGTGTTTGTGCTCTCTCTTTAATTTACTTGTCAGTCCCTAGTAAAGTGGTACTACAGGTATCATGGGCCTGTAAATTAAATGTTTCTAGTAGTTCAGCAGCACTCACTGTGCCACCCACTAGAGTAGTGCTTTAAAACACGTCTTAGGCATGCCATTGCAGCCTGTAGTGCAGTTGTAAACCGTCAATTTGACCTAGCAAAATATACCTTTTGCGAGGCCTAAACCTTCCTTTTTAATACATGTAAGTCTCCTCTAAAGTAGGTCCTAAAGACCCATAAGGTAGGGTGCATTGTATTTAAAAAGTGGGACATGCAGGTTTAAGTTTTACAAGCCCTGGTAGCGAAAAACTCCAAACTTTGTTTTTCACTACTGTAAGGCCTTTCTGATGGATACACCTACCTGTGGATTCCTCACTAAAAGAATTCTCCACTCGCGCCAGCTTCGACGGAAATTTTCTTCTAGCTCTGCACGTCTACGATAACATCACAATTGCCCGACTCCACGCAACGCCGTATGACATCATCCAGGCAATAAGAAGCCCTCGTCGACGTGCAGACGTCAGTTCCCTTTTTTCTGTGCCTTCGAATAACGGTTTTTCTTCGAGGTTAACGGGGAGCTACATTTGCGCTTCGGTGTTACTATGTCGCAGCCAAGGAAATCTGGCTTTAAACCTTGTAACCAGTGTGGGGGTTGGATGTCGGTCACTGACTCTCATGAAAATTGTTTATGGTGCCTTAGTTCCGACCATGAGGTTGAGTCATGCGGTTTGTGCCAACGCATGAACCCTAAGGCACTTAAGGAGAGAGAGACGAAATTATTCCTAGCCCGTTCCAAGAAGAGGAATGAAAGGCGTCATCGTAGAGAGTCTTCTTCAAAATCTTCGAAGACTCATCGTCGCCATGGGGACTCTCGGCGTCGTCACGACTCTCGCCCGTCCGACGTGGGAGATTAGCCCGACCATCACTCCTCCGGCGTCTCCGACTTCACCCTTGTCGGTGTTTGAAGTCGAGCCTCATCAGGAACCGGCGGCTTCTCTGGAGCAGGAGATGCCTGGTCCGTCATCGGCTTCTATGCCGGCGCCAACTCCGCAAGCTTATCCGGCTTTCCCGGTGCCGGGCACGAATCCTGCTGCATTTTTAAATGCAATGTTCAATATCTTTTCCACCATGACACCTAGTGGAGGACATGCGGGTCCGTCAGGCCCTTTGGGTTTTAACTTGGGTGCTCCGGCTCCTTACAAGCCGACACCTTTCATGCCATTTCTGCTTTCTGGAGCTGCTTCGGCGCCGATGCCCTTGGCGTCGCCCAGGATGCCTGTGACGCCTACAATGTCTGCTGCTCCGGCGCCGGTGGATTCTCCACGGATCCAGTCCACAGTTAAGTTGCCTGTAGCGCCGGAGGGTCTGGCGTCAGATGGATCGGAGGATCGATGCCAGCGAAAATCTTCGGTGTCGGCTGACGCCTTATCGACGCCAGGACTCAAATCCAGGCTCCGATCCAGGAGATTAGCATTACGCCTCCTGGAGTAAGAGGAATATAGCAGACAGCATCTGGAGGAAGGCGAAATCTTGGAGCCTTCAGGTGATTTCCAAGGCTTGGACACAGCAAATGGCATTGACACTTCCCCTGAATGGGATTTGGCTTCCCCAGGGGTGTATACTGAAGAGGCTGCATCTTTTCATGCAGTAATAAGGAAGGCTGCAGACTTTTTAGATATTCCTCTTCCGGCTGCTGAGATGAAAAGAAACCTTTTACCTGAAGTGCTGCATCCGGCTTCAGTAGTGGCAGAGCCTCTCTTGCCCTTCAATGAGGCTCTCTTCGACCCCATCAAAGATATTTGGAGGAAGCCAGTGACTTCTACAGCTGTCAACAGGACGGTCGCGAGGCGCTCTTGTGCGGCTCCAGGTGACCCGGACTTCCTCTCCAAACATCCAACTCCGGAGAGTTTGTTGTTCAGGCATCGTGCTCCTCCCGGTCCGCCCCTGGTTCGTTCCCTGGGACCCCTGCGGACAGGGAGTCTAAGAAAATGGACCACGCAGCAAAGAAGGCCTTTTCTTCATGCAGTATCGCCTTGAAGTCGACCAATGCAACTTGCATTTTGGGGCGTTACATTCATGCCCTTATGGAGGAGGCGAAAGGTCATCCTGACTTGCCACAAGAGGTGTTGCATCTGTTAACGGACGCTCAGGCGGCAACCCAAGTTATTCAGTCTGGGTTGGACACCTCAGACTCCGTGGCAAGTGCTATGGGTACATCCATAGTGTTGAGGCGTCAGGCTTGGCTGCGTTCATCAGGTTTCTCCTCGGATGTGCAAGCTACTCTTCTGGACCTGCCTTTTGACGGGGAAAAACTCTTTGGGACAAAAGCAGATTTTGCCCTTGAACATTTCAAAGAGAGCAGAGCCACAGCGAGGTCGTTGGGACTTCAGGCAGCCACTTCCTCTACCTTTAGATCATATAGGAAGTTTAAAGGTTTTGGACGTGGCTCCTCCTTTCGTGGCAGGTTCCAGACGCCACAACAATCTGCAGGATCCCTTCCATACAGATCCTTCAGAAGCAGGGGTAGGGTATGTACAAGAGGAGCCACCCAGCAGCACTCTGCCTCTTCCTCTTCGTCAGGAGGGGTGCAGCAGGGAAAGCAGCCTTAGTTCTCCACCACTCCCTTTTCACGTGTCTCCGGTAGGGGGGAGACTTGCCCAATTTCTTCCCTTGTGGGAGTTTATAACATCAGCCTCCTGGGTCATCGACATTGTGAAGAAGGGGTACTCTCTTCCGTTTCGGGAGTTCCCTCCTCCCTTCCCTCCCCGCCCATCCTTCTGTTCGGAAGACCATCTTCTGTTACTGCAGCAGGAGGTGTAATCCCTATTGTCAGAAGGCGCATTGGAGTTGGTTCCGGAGCAGGAAAGGGGCCAGGGCTGTTATTCAAGATACTTCCTGATCCCCCAAAAAGATTCTAGACCTGAGGATTTTGAATTGGTTCCTCAAGCAGGAAAAGTTCAAAATGCTGACCCTTTCACAGGTTCTTTTGGCGTTGAACGAAGGAGATTGGATGGTGTCTGTCGATTTGCAGGATGCGTAGTTCCATATTCCGATCCTCAAATCGCACAGGAAGTATCTCCGGTTTGTGGTCGGGTCGCAGCATTATCAGTTTGCGGTCCTCCTGTTTGGTCTTACTGCAGCACCTCGAGTCTTCACAAAGGTGATGGCGGTGGTTGCAGCAGAGCTCAGAAGAAGAGGGATAGCGGTGTTTCCCTATCTGGACGATTGGTTGATCAAAGCCAAGGCTCCAGGGCTCGTGCGGCGTCACCTGCAGTCGACAACTCAATTGTTGTTCGACCTGGGTTTTTCAATCAGTTTGCCCAAATCTCACCTGGAGCCTTTGCAACGCCTCCTGTTCATAGGGGCAGTACTGGACACAACATTGAATCGGGCCTTTCCTCCGCCCCAGCGGGTTCAGGACATTCAGGCATTGATTCCAATGTTTCGAAATGGAGCGGTAGTTCCAGTCCTCAAGGTCCTTCGTCTGCTCGGTCTGTTTGCTTCTTGCATACTGCTGGTCACTCATGCACGCTGGCACATGAAGGCTCTTCAGTGGTGTGTCCGCAGGCAGTGGTTTCAGCAAAGGGGATCTTGAGGTTTCGATCACGATCTCCAGAGACACTGCTGTGGATCTTCAGTGGTGGGCTGCGGTCGGCAACCTGTCGCAAGGAAAGCCGTTCTCGCTGCCTCTGCCAGTGGCCACAGTTGTAACGGATGCTTCCACTCTAGGGTGGGGAGCTCATCTGGGGGACCTGGAGGTCAAAGTCCTTTGGTCTCCAGTGGAACAGAGGTTTCACATCAATCTGTTGGGATTGCGGGCAGTACGTCTGGCTCTCAAGGCCTTTCTCCCTTCCATTCGCGGTCAGTCAGTTCAGGTCCTGACGGACAACACTACCGCAATGTGGTATATAAACAAGCAGGGAGGAGTGGGGTCGTACCTTCTTTGCAGAGAAGCTCTTCGACTCTGATCCTGGCTTCAGGACCACAAGATTTGCTTGGTAGCAAATCATTTGGCCGGGGTTCTGAATGTACGTGCGGATGTTCTCAGTCGATGAAGCTCGGTCGACCACGAGTGGCGTCTTCATCCGGATCTGGTTCTTTACATCTTCCAGTTGTTGGGGTGTCCACAGATAGATCTGTTTGCTACTCAGGAGAACGCGCAGTGCCTGTTATTTTGCAGCCTCCAGTATCCGGTGCAAGGAGCTTTGGGGAACGCATTTCAGATGTCCTTGAAGGGTCAGTTGCTTTATGCGTTTCCTCCCATGCCCTTGATTCCTCGAGTTTTGAGGAAGATCCGCCAAGACCAGGCCCAGGTCATCTTGATAGCCCCGGATTGGCCAAGAAGGGTGTGGTATTCGGACCTTCTCCAACTCTCTCCGTCTCCCTTACAGGGCGGACCTCCTCTCGCAGTCGCAGGGGCAGATTCTACACCCCCACCTCCAGAGCCTGCACGTTCATGCCTGGAGATAGAACGGGGCAATCTGAGTGCTTTTTCAGAAGTGGTGGATGTTATTTTATCGGCCAGGTTGGCACTCCACCAAATCGATCTATGCAAGTAGGCGGGCTAGATTTGGATATTGGTGTGGAGAGAACCGAATTGATCCCTTAAAGGCTCACTTGTCTGATATATTATTATTTGCTCTTTCCTTGGCACGGAAGGGTTTTGCAGTTGCCACAGTTAAGGGCTATTTATCGGCACTGTCGGTTTTTCTGTGCCTCCCACATCAACCTTCTTTGTTTAAATCTCCACTTGTTTTGAGGTTCGTTATGGGTCTCACTAATAGGTTTCCGCCCACACCGTTTGTTATGCCACAGTGGGATCTTAACTTGGTATTAACATTTCTAATGGGATCGACATTTGAACCAATGCATTCTTGTGCTTTGCGTTTGCTGGTCTTTAAGACTGTATTTCTGGTAGCCATAACATCGTCCAGAAGAGTGAGTAAGCTTCAGGCTCTTAGTGTAGAGTCTCCATACCTTTCCTTCTTTAGGGACAAAGTGGTGTTAAGGACCAAGGCGGCTTACCTCCTGAAGGTTGTTACACCCTTTCACTTGGGGCAGTCTATTACTCTCTCTTCCTTTTACCCTCCGCCTCATCCATCCAAGGAGGAAGAGAAGCTCCACCGACTGGAACCACGAAGAGCATTGAGCTTCTTTGTCGACAGGACGAGGGAGTTCAGACAAGACGATCAGCTCTTCGTTGGATACGTGGGGAAGAGGAAAGGCAGAGCAGTCCACAAGAGAACACTATCCAGGTGGGTCATTCTCTGTATCAAGCTTTGTTATTCCTTAGCGAAGAAGGAGCCACCTGTGGAGCTTCGTGCTCATTCCACCAGAGCAAAGGCTACTACTTCGGCCTTAGCTATGGGTGTTCCTGTGGTTGACATCTGCAAGGCGGCAACTTGGGCATCCTTCCATACGTTTGTCAAACATTATTGTTTGGATTCTGAGGTTATATACATATATGCTTGGTTCATGTATATAGTTATAGCATGTATATATGTGTTTCTTTCTCTGGTTTTGAGTACACATGATTGAACTTGACTGACATATTTGGTTCCATATGGAACAGTTATTGCTGTTAGTTTCTTATTATTTTTATTGTAATAAATGTTGCGTTTTCACTTCATTTGATGTTATTATGTTCTCTTCAAGGTCAGTGTTCACCTGTTTACCTGTTCGCCTCAAAGGCACGTAAAAAATTGTGATAACTGACGTCTGCACGTCGACGAGGGCTTCTTATTGCCTGGATGACATCATACGGCGTCGCGTGGAGTCGGGCAATTATGACATCGTCGACGTGCAGAGCTAGAAGAAAATTTCCATCGAAGCTGGCGCGAGGGGAGAATTCTTTTAGTGAGGAATCCACAGGTAGTTAATGTATCCACCAGAAAAAGCGTTACCGAAGGTAAGTAACTTATTCGTCTCTCTCATTGGATAACTTTGGGTTACCTCATTACAATTAATATGTCATAACTTTTGATTGGGAGCAGGTAGACCTGTCTCATTGACTCATGAAAAATCCTGTTTAATGGTAAATTCAGATTTTAAGTGGCAATTCTGAAAATGAAACTTTTAGAAAGTTGGCTCTTTCCTGCCCTAACCTTTTGTTGTTTGCTGCCAGTGTCCTGGGTCACATAACTGTCAATGGCTGTGCTGTTGTGGTTTGTGTATCTTGCCATACAGTGAGACAAAGGGCACTCAGTGTAGGCAGAATGGGCCATCCTACCAGAATGGTTGGGGGCGGAGCTGTTCCCTGCCCCATTTACATTTCAAAGAGCTTGCCGCCAGCACCCCAAGGGAACCTGACACCAGCCTTTTATCACCCAAACCTTCTTGGAGCTTTGGCAGGAGATGGTAAGGGTTTTCTCGAACCAGATGTGAGGATAACCCACAATGTTCCCCCACTTCAAAGACTGGCACCAGGTATAAATATTGGACTCTTAAAACATCATTTCAATACACTCCTTGACCCGTGTACACTGCAAGAAAGGAGTACCGTGTTCCTCAGAGGACTGCACTGCTGCATGAGGCCTGTCTTATTCCCCAGAGGACTGCCCTCCTGCTTAAGGCCGGCCTTGTTCCCCAGAGGACTTCCCTGCTGCTTGAGGCCTGTCCTACTCTTTAAAAAGTAAGACTGGACCTACACCCTTCATCCCAGGCTCACCTGAATGACTCCAAGGGTTAGTTGACTGACTACCTGTTCTGACAATAAGCTCCAGAGGTTTCTCTGCAACTGCCCAATGGACCTACTGCAACTAGGTCGGCCTGAACTTGCTAGCCTCTGCAAGAGTGAGTTCAATCCCCAGGTGCTCGACCCTCGGCTGGTATTGGAGTGCACTCATCTGCAAGGAAAGGAGAAATCCTGGGCCCTTAAACACCACGAATGGACCCGCTAGCACAAGACTCTGCCGCCAATGCTGACCGCCAGTGCAAAGCTCTAGTGAACCCGACTCTTCTCACTACAGTAAATGCCAGTGACGACCAGCAACGCAAAATCTGCATTTCATACCTTAGCATCTACTGCCTGCTATGACTGCGAAGCTCCAGTAATGACCATGTGCAAACCCCAACTGAATCATCGCAATACAGTGATAACTGTTCACAATGCCAGGTCTGCTTTTGGCACTACAGTGACAACCATTTGTGACGCTGTCCCTATTCCCCACAGCCTCCTCCACTTCAAAAAGGACTCATTGTGCCAGACTCTGAGAAATTGAATTTTTCAAGCAGACTAACCTGTTCGTGCATCCGGCCTGCCCTCCATCGCAGTTGGCCTGAACTTGTTACTTTCCCCCTGTCTGGAACAACTAGATTGACCCTAAGTGGTTCTTGGTGCATTTAGGCACTACACTTGCCTAACATTTTGAAATTCAATAAGTCTGGGTCTACTGATAGACTTTTTTGTCATTCTGGTATCATTTTATTAAAATTGTCTCTTATTTTTGTAAGTTGGTTTATGATTTTTTTGTGTTGTACTTTCACTTTATTACTGTGTGTATGCTGCATGAACTACTTTACTCTTTGTCTCTAAGTTAAGCCTGGCTGTTTTGTGGAAAGTTGACAGAGGGCTTAGCACAGGCTTATTTAGTCTTTTTTGTGGTTTATCCTGACAAGGATTGTGGTTGTTGCCTGAGTGAAGCTTTCAACCCTCTCAACCAATAACCCATTTCCTTACACTAGGCATTTACTTTACTTCATTGTAACTCCTTTTCCTTGATCATATTTGAGAGTGCCTTGGAATACGATAGCACAGTACGAAACCTCCATTATATATGGGTTAGTTGACAATCATGCGACTCTATAGTCATAGTATAGGGCACAAATAGGGGGCAAACAATAACTGATTTGCCTCGTGGGTCACTAAAACTATCTAGTCAGGGCTTGGCAGTTTATTATTTCATATTTAGAATCTATCAACTCTAATAAATATCACTCAATATAGTGATACAATTTAATGTACAAAAGTGAAACTTTCCCACACGTTAAATAACTAACTCTTTATCATATTTTTCCAGGTTCGTTGTTGCACTGTTTTCTAACCAGATAGTGTGATGGCTCGGCTCCTGCTTTAGCTCGTAGCAAGATTATTTGGCTAGGCTTTCCCAATTAATGTGTTTGGCTTGCCCATATCTACTTATTTTGCCCCGTAACAGAACACGCGCAGAGTAAGCTACAGTCCATTGCCTAAAAAATGTATTTCTTTTTTTTTTGTTCTCCAGGAATGCAAGGAATTTACATACAAGTTATCGGAGGAAGTTAGAAAGCAGAACTTTGGTGCAATAACGCCAGGTTACGATTTTATGAATAGTTTAAGGTACATATTTTGATGTATTTGTCCCAAGTTGTTTCATTTTATATATAAGAACATGAATAAATAAAATCAAACCAGCGACTGTGGAATGCTTTCTATGCTAACTACATAAAACTCAGCACTCTTCCTCCTAAATATTTAGTAGGTGTTTAATAATTAAGGATGAATAATGCTTGTTTCTCTTATCTTTAGAGGAGGTATAGAGTCTATTCTTCCCCCGAATGCTCATGAGATAGCCGAGAATCGCCTGTACATATCAATCACAAGCACCAAAAGCAGAGAAAATTGCTTGGTTTCAAATTTTGCCTCCAGGGACGACCTCATTAAGGTAATAAAGTTACCTATCGCTATGATCATGTAAAGTGAATGCCTGAATCTTAAGTTTAATAGCATGCTTTTGTGTCCCAGATTGCCTTCTAAAAAATATCCCGAAGCACTTTAATTTATAAATAAAACAAATCATTTTTCCTGGATGCTATGTTGTTTGTCTTATTTCCTGTATGCGCCTCCTATTAATGAAATAGTTCACAGGAATATTTAATATTTATTCTGCTTTAAGTATAAACGTGTCATGTAGCATCCACTGCAGCAAACCACACTGTTTTGCTTAATTGTGGAATTCGGTATAGGGACCGATGTAATAGAAGGCATTCCTTAAGAAATTTACAAAATTGCCTGGTAAACTTGTGTTGTGGACATATTAAAAGGTAGGCTTTCACTGGGAATTGTTAAGATACCAGGTGCCTCTTTCAGAAGGCCCAGAAATTGAGTGTGTTAGGTAATTTTTGATTCCGCCTAAATCGCTGTTATTGGGAAACTTATTATTAGAACCTAAATGAGGACTGAGGTGTGATACAAGTGCCTGAGTTGGTAGAGAAAGTCACACAATTTCATATTTTCGTGGAGTTGATTTATTGGTCGAGGTTTCTGAAGATCTTTTTCTCTACCAGGCTACATGTCGAGCCATACAACACACTTTTTTTTCTTCTGTTTTTTTTTTTACAAAAATAGCAGGCATTAAAATACCACAAAAGCACTTAATTTAGTCTCAGACAGAATGCTGTTGATAGCCCGACCCGACTGATATAGCACCATAAAGTGCATGCATGTATCAATATCTTGTATTATGCCAGGCTTAAAGTGCATTTATTTGCCTCTTTGACTCTCCTTGTTGTTTGTCCTATGAGAAATAAACTTTCCAGAGCAAGACCAGTGGTATTTTCCAAACAAAAGTGGAGGACGGCTCCTATACCCATAGACATTAGATAACAACTAACTATTAGAAGTTCCTTACCTGATGTGCGGCAAGATGGCTGCATAAGATCTCTGCGACCTGTGCAAGATCCCTTCTTAAATATCCAGTGCATATTATCTTGGGGAGAGCTGTGACCATTCCTGCTGCATGAAACAAGGATTCCTGCACCCAGAAGTGGGTGATACAGCGGAGGTGGCCCAAGGACTTCGACCACCATTCTGCTTTGTGTTCTACACCACCTCCTCACTTGCTCCGGAGACTGCCAACGAATGTGCTGAAAGAGCGGGCTACCACACCCGCTGTGGTGGAACCACAGATTTGAGTTCTGGGAGAGAGACTTCTGGAGTAGCCTGATCCAACTCCAGCTCCAACCAGGGGCGGCAAGGGGTTGTGAGTCAGTTGTTCAGTGACCATGGTGCAGTGGAACATCAACACCAACAAAACAGAAGTGCTGATCTTCGGGAGAGGCTTATCCATACAGGACCATAGCTGGTGTCCAGCAAAACTCAGACCCACTCCCACGCCCCCAGACCACGCACGCAACCTCAGCATCATCCTCAACAGCGAACTGACCATGAAGAGGCAGATTAACTAATTCACTTCCTCCTGCTTCCACAACCTCCACATGCTCCACAGAATCTTCAGTTGGGTCCCAGTAAGCAGGAAAGCTGTCCCCTAGGCCCTCATAACCAGCCACCCCGACTATGGCAACACACTCCACGCCGACATCTCCTCCCAGCTCCTCAAAACACTCCAGACCATACAGAACTTGGCAGCCAGACTTGTCCTCAACCACCCCAGACTCACTCACATCACCCCGCCTCAGAAACCTCCACTGACTCCCTATCTAGAAAAAATGCCAGTTCAAGCTCCTCCTGCATGCCTACAAAGCCCAACACAATTAAGGTCCAGTCTATATCAACCACGGATTGAGCTTCCACCAGCCCTCCAGAACTTGACCTTCCCCTCGCTGGCCGTCCCACACACGCTGAATCTGTCGTGGTCGCACCTTCTCCTACATCACAGCCAAAGCCTGGAACAATCTGCTCCTCCCATCACAGACTTTAGGAAGAGACTAAAGACCTGGCTCTTCGACAGAGACCTTGCAACCCAGAGCCCATATACCCTCAGGGGTGACAGTGATGCACGCTACAAGTATGGGTTGATTGATTGATTGTCATTAGTAAGACCGAGGCCTGTGTGGAGACGGTGCCTGTGTCCAATTGTCTGATGCCCCTAACTTCTTTTTCTATTTCGCTCCCCCTGGAGATATGCCTACCTAAATACTTATCAGTTTATGCCTCTTCGCTGGCCGTGCCACGTTTTGTGGAGAGGTGGAGTCTTTCATAGTTATCCTCTGGTGTGTGAAACCTTCACACACTGACAAGGCACAGGGGTTCAGGGGACCTTCTGATATGAGCTGTTGTTGCTTCTACAACATTAAAAAGGGCAAAAGTTCCAGGGGGAAATGACAAACTAATCAACACACCCTTTAACTCCAATGACTGATCTCAAATACATCACACACTATATCACCCAATCTTTCACTCCAATGATTAATCTCCAATAAAGAAATCTGTTAAATTATTAATTTAATTAAATAATCCCATAAACTTACAAAATCATACTACCCATAACAAATAAAAAACATGAAAAATATTTGATAAAAACCAAACATTTAAGAGACACCATACACACAGAGGAGACAAAAAAGACATCCATTTTGGTCTATTATCTTAAAGCTGTCCCAGTTTTGGTATGTACAGGCCAATCGATTTCTGCACACAATCGCTATTCAAATTTAGGCCTGTTCCAATGGGTCCAGCAGTCCAATTAGTGTTGACGCATTTCGGTGGTCTTATGAGGATTCTTCCACCACCTTCTTCAGGACAAATGAATATGCTCCCAACATATACTGTTCAGGTCTGCGTCTATCATAAATCAGACAGACCACTGTTCATAAATCATCACAAATCCATATCCTTATTCAAGTCTTGCCTTTTACTTCACAATATTTTCACAATAATTTCAAGGAGTCCCCTTTGTTTTTTAGAGTTAAATTGCAATTTATGTATTCTGGAGCAGCTTGATGACATCACAAACAGGAAGTGAGTCAGTGCATGCTGTTTCCAGAAGCCTGAGCCATGGGAGCAGGCAGAGAGGCCCAGCACAGCACCAGGGAGGCACTCGGGAGAGTCAGCCAGGACCAGGAGAACACAGTGGCCACTGATGGAAATGGCAAGGACACAGGAGGGAGAAAAAGAAAACTTAAATTCAGTGAGCAGGAATTGGAGGTGGTCACAGAAGAGGTGGTTAAGAACCATGACCAGTTATTTGGCAAGCACTCTCTACAGGTCCCAGAAAGGGAGGAGAGGAAAATTGAAATGACATTCAGACTAAAATGTGCGCAGTGCATGTTGCGCAGTGTTCAGTTGAGGAGATACGCAAGCGCTGGTATGACTTGTGATCATGTGCCAAAGAGAGGGTAGCAAGCAGGCTGAAGGAGGCAAGGAGCACTGGTGGGTGGAGGACACCGTCTGCCCCCTTGGAAGACATGGTAGAGTCAACACTGCTGCCTGAAGAAGTAGGTGGGGTCACTGACATTGACACCTCAGGCACACCCGACACCAGCAAAGATAAGGGCAGTACTGATTGAATCACCATATGTGCATGTACAACTGCCCCTTAGAAAATTGCAATGGCACTATCCACTGTGATAAATAGTCCATGCCACATGTTCCATTCAACACACCACTGCCTTATGGGAGTGGTAGTCCATACCATAAAAGTGCATCTACTACATAAATAACAGTACAGTGTAAATCCAAACAGAGAAACAACACAAAACAGCAATTTGAGATACTATGCCAGGGGAAATGTTTATCATTCTAGTAACTGTAGAGATTACATATGCAAGGTGAACATCATGAATGACATGCTGCACATTATTGTTGCAGATGTTCGGGGCCCTGATGCAGCAGAAAGTGGAAAAGTGGGGAATGATGAAGGTCAGCCACAGTCAGATTCAGACACCAGTGAGTCCATCATACCAGCACCAACCAGACGCAGGGCAAGGGTGGAACCCCTCCCTGAATTTACTCTGGACTCCTATGAATTGCAGGAAGATGTACCCACACCACCTTTAGAGGGTAAAAGCACCCAGAGACAGCAGTCCCTGTTCAAGCGTCAGTCCTCTTCCCTCAGGAGGCGTGGTGAAGAAGGCAGACGGAGCACTGAGGAAGGTGAGGGCCCATCACTGTTCGGTGGTCTTGAGGAATCCATGTTGAAAGTGCAGCGCCTGCAATGTAAACACATGAGATCAATGCACAGGCAGTTGGTGTCAATCACTACATGTGCAAGCTGCATGAGGGACAGCAAGCTACAGCAGAACCCGTAAGGGAGATGACAAATGCCATTAAGAAACTCTGTACTGTAATGCAGCAGGAGCATGTCACCCACCATAGGCGCCATCACCAATTGATGGGTAGGTTGTATAGGTTCAGCAGATCTGTCAATCGGCTCACTAACACAACTGCTTTGCTGTCACGACATGCTGTGGGCTTGCCAGTGAAAATGGCACATTGCAGTCAGGACGTTGCACGAGGATTGGTTCAAGTCACCAATGTATTGGAGACAATGCAGACAGCCTGAAGTGCTACAAACAGCGATCTAGGTGGTGGGGATAGTGAGGAGGTCCCTAGCCTCAGCAGTGTCACAACCCCTGTGATGGATCCCGGGCGTTGCAGTTCTAGGCACAGTTCTGTCTCTGAACCCTCAACAAGTGGTGCCACTGAGCCTGCTGAGCGTTCAAGTGGAGTGGGTGAACTTACAAAGTAATGTTGAGAAGTTCAGGGCCTTGCATATTATGTAACAATGCATTGATACTATGATGTTAATAGTATCACACTGTAATTGTGACCAGATTGTGTATTTTGAATACCTATGTCTTATTCACACATATATGTCCTGAAGGCAAGGCAATAAATTTGATACCTACAGCAACAAACTGATAGCAGACGTGATGTTGTCATTACTTACATCTGAAATAGTTGCATGTAATCTTGGCATGTCTTTGCCTGCCCTCTGCTGCGCTGGTTCTGTCTGCTGTTTGGCAATGGGTTGTCATCCTCATCGGAGTCCGTCTCTGTGTGTTCGACTGGCATGCCTCTTGTTGTTGCAAGATTGTTGTGCAAAATTGCACATGTGGCCACAATCTTGCAGGTGGTTTCCGGACTGCATTGCAGTGCTCCCCCACTCTCATGCAAGCATCGGAAACAACTCTTCAGCAGGCCGAATGCCCTCTCAATCATTCTACATGTCCTCCTGTATGCCGCATTGTATCTCCATTCACTTGGCATGGCATGATTTAGGTATGATGTCAAGATGAAGGACCTGTCTCCTTTAATGACCGGAGTGTAAAATGAGTTTTTGTTATCTGTGACATCACATATACGACATTGTTCACTGTTTCATTACCAAGTAGGTACATTTCGCCAAACTCCCCAGCAAGAAGTCTTGTGTGTATTCCACTGTGCCTGAAGATGGATGAATCGTGTGCTGCCAGGGTATCTGGCCACAAGATCAGTTATTAAGTTGGAGACATTGCATATGACATGGATGTTCATAGAATATGTACTTTTCCTATTCCTTTATACATACGCTGATGCAGATGGTGGACAAGATTGCTACATGTGTCCCATCAATATAGCCAACGACGTGTGGAAATTGGGTTTCCTGGAAGAAATCAATTTTAGTTTTTTTGCAAATCCTGTTGGGTGTTGGGGAATTTTATGTGCAGATGAAGTTTTGTTAACATTGCATTTAGGAATGCATTAAAGAAGCGTGAAAGCACACTTTGAGATACACCTCCAGCTGCTGCTATGACCCCTTGATAGCTTCCTGAGGCTAAGAGGTGCAGGGAGCATAATACCTGCACATGAGTGTGTATGGCATTGGTTCTGTGTGTGTGTGTGTGTCGCTGCACTAGGGGTTGTAAATCAGCTATTAAGTCAAGTATAATGGCAAAGTTCAACCTGTACTTGTCAAAAATCTCCTCCTCTGTCTGATCAAATAGGGTAATGCGCACTCTGAAAATGCGCTCCTGTCTCCTCCTCAAACCTGCCAGGATCCTCATCCTCCTTGCCTTGACGTAGAGCGCAGCCATTTTTGAAAAGGGCTGATGCATTCTGGGCCTCTTTATGTAGGTTGCACCTGTTTACCATCTGATTTCAATTCAAGGTAAACTGCACATGCAAAATCCATTTTGCGACTAATCGAAATTTGCGAATGCTTGATACATTGTATTGCGATGCGTTATTTGCGAATCCCGGTCAGCGATTCGCAATATCTAGTCGCAATTTTAAGGATTTTTTTTTGCGATTCCTTAAAAATGCACTGCGAATTCCTTTCATACGTTGTGAAAGGCAATTTTGTATTTGCAAATGGTGGAATTTACCTATTCACACGGTTTGCGTATGCAAAATCCTTATCATACATCTGGCCCTAAGAGACACATCTGAGTTACATAATGATTGCCAGTCAAAGGTGTTAAGTGGAAAACTTTCCGTTGGATGATTGTACAGTGGGATGATGGTTATTAATTAGATGAATGCCATGCTTTCTTGGAACACTCTATTAACAAATACAAACAGTCAAAATCAAGAGTGGCATAGTTAGCCAGTGTCTACAAAGACTCAAGTTTAATAAGGTGCAGTTTCAGGAGATCCTGGATAGTACTGGCCTCATTTTGTTTCAATAAACCCATCCCAAAGGTTGCAAATATTTGGGCCCTTATAAAGAAATTGATAAGGGTGAAACGCATCAAGATTGTATGAGCAAAGTCCATTGTGAACAAGTACGTGACTCCAAGAAGATTCTTTCATGATGTTTAATAAGTTTGAGTAACTGATTAACGAGATTCTTACAGATCTAATATTCTTCAAGTAAGGTTCTATTCTAGGGTTCCACATTTCATATTTTTAATAGCATATTAACACCATCCTTATCAGATACTACACCCACATTTTGTTTAGCGATGGAGTAATGAATTTAGCTGCAGGTGCTTGAGAATTAATGACTGCTTGTCAAAATGTCCATCAGAATCATCTACAGGCTTCACTTTGATTGAACCAGCAGGAGCCAAAATACTGGCCCCTATTATTTGACATTTTGATAAGGACACTGTATATTGTTCATGGTTTATTAATTTCTGTCTTCTGTATGGAATTTTGTGTTTTTTGTATGTGTCTTGAATTTGTTTTTGTAAAGTGTCACATGTGTAAGGATTATTGTTGATTATAATAACCAGAGGTTGTATACATATCGTGCAAAAGATCAATAAAGTAAAAGAATTAGAGAAAGAAGGTGAAAAGTGAGGACTGGTATTTGTACGACTATTCTCTGAATTTGGATACCGTACAAAGGGAAGGGAAATTAGTTTGTATATAGGGTGCTTTCTAATTGATTTTTGAATTGCTCAGACTTCCTTGTAGGATCCCTTTAAATGATTTAAATTCACCCCCGGAGCTGTATACATTTGCATTCTTTATTTCGGTTTCCCTCCTTGACTGTCAGGGGTTAACTGGAGATCCCCATGCTTGTTTGGGTTTAGTGATGTGATAGGCATGGAATTTGGTGTATCAAATAGGCAAAACGCAGCTAGCTAAGGAGCTACAATTCTAGCTATGTTCTTGGTTAGATTATGCACCAGAAAGAGCATTTCCAGAGATAAGTAACTTGTTCTAATATCCCTTTGAATGGAACTTCTTATTCAGAGTTCTGTAAATAATGGGCTTTTAGACCACTGTACATGTATATCTTGGATATCTCTTCCATATACAGCACCTCTGTTGATGATAGGGTAGGTGAGACCTTATCTTACAGATTTTGACTAGCTGGGGGGAGAAAAGATGGAACCTTCTGTGCTAGGTAAGAAGAGATCCCCCACTTAGAGGGTTCTGGTGAAAAGATGATATTGAAGACTCCATTTGGCTATATTCTGATGACATTGTTTTGTTCATTGTCAGTCCATGATTCTCAATACTGAATCTACTCTCCATGATTCATGAATTGAGGCTGTATTCCAGCTTCAGTAGAAACTATTCCAAGAATTCCCTTTTAATGAGTAAAATGGACAGTCAGCGCTCCTATACGATACAAACATAATGTAGAAATGATGAGCTTCACTAATTGGGTATGAAGAGCTCCAGGACCAAGGACCAAAGTATATAATGCACCTTTTCTGTTGTGTTGCAGAAGTTTAGAGAGAATGCTGTGCACCGGGGTCACCTCCACATATATCTGGTATATAGAGCACCCTCATTCAAGATGATATCCCTCCCATGGCTTCTGTACATTCTCCAAAATATCTTGTAGTGAGTTCCGAAGTCTTACATTAAATATATTGACGTTGTGCTTATGACCCCGCCCTGGGGATTCAAAATTCCTCTCAGCCGATCGGTACACTAAGGGACATCATCATGCCTTACATATAGATATATATTGGTCAGCCCTTTAGATGGTTGCAGATGACTGGGCATCCTCTTCACTGGAATAAAAACATTTGTCCCATTGGCCAGTTTAGCTGAGGGTAATTACACATGCCTGGACGTCTGTGTTGTGGAAAGAGAATAGACACATTGCTAATGGTGAAAGCCACGGTGATAAGGTCCTCTTCGGACACCACAACCAAAACAGTGGGGTGAAATATAAGATAACAAAGAAAATAACTCTGTGTTCTGGAATTATGCGTACTGAACCAAAGTTGTTCTGCTCACCGGTCCACTCCCTGGGGGGGTTGGACAGAAAGCCTACTAGATGTCAGAGAATTTTAAAGAAATAGCGGGGTGGTGGCCACCAACCAGTATGGGCATGGCTTTGTCCTTACCCCTACTGAAGGGGGTAGCAGTCTTTCAGCACTACCCCCCGCACACTAAAAGATCTTATCCCAACAGGAAGCAAGAGCACATTTGATTATTTTTGGTTTTGATTTCACATGTGGGCCATATGAGCTTGGCTAACTTTTCAAAATCATCCCATTTGGAGTGGTGGGGGCTGCAATTTTTGGACTTTGGGACGCTGCCATCTAGAAACATCTATGAGACCTAGACACATCTGAAAACTAAACATCTGGGTGAGTCCATGGTGGTGTGCTTCACATGCACCTGCACCATTTTCTTACCCAGAATGCCCTGCAAACCTTCAAATTTGCTTGAAATCACACATTTTCCCAACTTTTTGTGATGGAACCTTCCGGAATCTGCAGGAATCCACAAAATTCCTACCACCCAGCATTGCCACATCTATACTGATAAAAATTCTGCCCCACTTGTCAGCCTCAAAATATTTTTTTTCAATCTGCCCTTCTGGGCCCGCTTTGGTTCCTCCCCAATTACAACATGATTTGGGATCTTCCCTGTCACAGGCACTTAGCCCACCTACACAAGTGAGGTATCATTTTTATTTTGAGACTGAGGGGAACGTGGGTGGTAGGAAATTTTTGCCGGTGCAGTGATCCCACACAGAAATGTGGGGAAAATGTGATTTATTTTTTATTTTGTGCTAAATTTGAGGTCTGCTGAGGATTCTGGGTAAGAAAACACTGGGGGATCCACGTAAGTCACACCTCCATGGACTCCCTCGGGTGTCTAGGTTTAAAAAATGTCTGGGTTTGGTAGGTTTCCCTATATGGCTGCTGAGCCCAGGACCCAAAATGCAGGTGCTCCCCCCTTCCCCCCCCCCCCTTCCCCCCGGTAAAAACAACTAGTTTTATAATTTATAATTTTGATGTGTCCACGTAGTGTTTTAGGGCATTTCCTGTCACAGGCACTAGGCCTACCCACCCAAGTGAGGTACCATTTGTATTGGGAGATCTGGGGGAATGCTGTGTAGAAGGAATTTTGTATCTCCCCTCAGATTCCAGAACTTTGCGGCACTGAAATGTGAGGAAAAAGTGTTTTTATTGCCAAATTTTGAGGTTTGCAAAGGATTCTGGGTAACAGAACCTGTTGAGAGCGCCACAAGTTACCCCATCATAGGTTCCCCTTGGTGTCTAGTTTTCAGAAATGTCCAGGTTTGCTAGGTTTTCCCAGATGCCGGATGAGCTAGAGTCCAGACACCCTAGCTAGGCACTTTGCAAAAAAACAGGTCAGTTTTCCTAAAAAAAAAAGTAATGTGTCCATGTTGTGTTTTGGGGCATTTCCTGTCGGGGGCACTTGGCCTACCCACACAAGTGAAGTACTGTTTTTATCAGGAGACTTGGGGGATGCTGGTGGAAGCACATTTGTGGCTTCTCTCAGATTCCAGCTCTTTCACCAACATGTGAGGAAAAGGTGTTTTTTTGCCCAATTTTGAGGTTTGCAAGGGATTCTGGGTAACAGAACCTGGTGAGAGTGCCACAAATTACCCTATCCTGGGTTCCACTAGGTGCCTAGTATTAAAAAATGCACAGGTTTGGTATGTTTTCCTAGGTGCTGACTTAGCTAGAGAGCAAAATCCACAGATAGTCACTTTCCAAAAAGCATGTCAATTTTCAATGTAAAAATTTGATGTGTCCATGTTGAGTTTTGGGGCATTTCCTGTTGCGGGCACTAGGCCTACCAACACAAGTGAGGTACATTTTTTAACCTTTCGCATGCTTTGGACGAGGTGACCTCGTCCAAGGCAGCGGTTCCCGTGTGCCTTGGACGAGGTCACCTCGTCCAAGGCACGGGAACTGGGGGGAGCGCTAGCGCTCCCCGTGTGCACCCCACCCACCTCCCAAGGCGGGGATGGAAGGGGAAGCCCTTCCCCTTCCACCCCGACCCCCCCGTGACATCAGCGCGCGCTGATTTGTCACAGGGCCTTCCCCATCAGAGCTTCCAGCGCGATCAAAAGAGAAATGCTTTGCTTTGCATTTCTCTTTCGATCACGTGGTGGAGGCCCGGAGAGGCTTCAAAGGGAAGGAAATGAAGTCTCTCCAAGCGTTTCAAAAGCCGGATTGCTTGCAATCTGGCTTTTGAAACGCCCACTAAACACCAGGGATGTTTTTTTTTTTTTTAAATGGACATAAGGGAGCGACCCCTTGGGCAAGGGTCGCTCCCAGGGGGGGCATTTTTTGGGAAGGCCTTTTCTGTCCCCTCCCCCCACCACCGGGGGCCTATTATTATTGATGAGGCCAATCTGCCCCCAAGGGGGACAGAAACCACTAGACACCATGGAGTTTTTCTTTTTTTATGTGAATTTCAAGCAAGGGGAGCGACCCCTTAGGCAAGGGTCGCTCCCCGGGGGGGGAATTATTTTAGGCCATTTCTGCCCCCCCTGGGGTATAGATCAGCCTATTTTGAGGCCTAAGGGGGGCAGAAACCACTAGGCACCGGGGATTTTTGTATTTTTTTGTTTGTTTTACAGATGGGGAGCGACCCCTTGGACAAGGGTCGTGCCCCTGGAGGGGAAAATTGTATTTAGGCCATTTCTGCCCCCTTTGGAGGCAGATCGGACGATTTTGCTTCGCCAATCTGCCCCCAAGGGGGACAGAAACCACTAGGCACCGGGGATTTTTTTTTTGGTGCCAATGTCACGCAGGGTGAGCGACCCCGTAGGCAAGGGTCGCTCCCGGGGGGGATTGGGCAAATTTATTTTAGGCCATTTCTGCCCCCCCCGGGGGGCAGATTGGCCTATTGTTATTAGGCCAATCTGCCCCCAGGGGGGGCAGAAACCTCTAGGCACCAGGGCAACATTTTGGGTGGTTTTTTTTTTTTTTTTTTTGCTTTGTTTGTTTTTTTAGAGATGGGGAGCGACCCATTAGGCATGGGTCGCTCCCCTGAGGGGCCGGGGGGGGCAAATTGTATTTAGACCATTTCTGCCCCACCCTTGGGCGATTTTAGGTCAATCTACCCCCAAGGGGGCAGAAACCACTAGGCACCGGGGATTTTTTATTTTTTTGGGCGCCAATGTCACGCAGGGGGAGCAACCCCGTAGGCAAGGGTCGCTCCCGGGGGGGTTGAGTGGGTTGGGGGGCAAATTTATTTTAGGCCATTTCTGCCCCCCCCTGGCCTATTGTTATTAGGCCGATCTGGCGGGGCAGAAACCTCTAGGCGCCAGGGCAAATTTTTTGGGGTGTTTTTTTTTTTGTTTGTTTGTTTTTTTAGAGATGGGGAGCGACCCATTAGGCAAGGGTCGCTCCCCTGGGGGGCAAATTGTATTTAGACCATTTCTGCCCCCGTTGGAGGCAAATTGGCCGATTTCAGGTCAATCTGCCCCCAAGGGGGCAGAAACCACTAGGCACCGGGGATTATTTTTTTGGTGCCAATGTCACTCAGGGGGAGCGACCCCGTAGGCAAGGGTTGCTCCCGGGGGGTGGGGGGGGTTGGGGGGGTGAGGGGGCAAATTTATTTAAGGCCTTTTCTGCCCCCCCCCCCCCTGGGCCGGCTGAGCTAGAGTCCAAAATCTACAGGTAGGCACTTTGCAAAAAACCCCTCTGTTTTCTTTTTAAAAAAATGTGATGTGTACACGTTGTGTTTTGGGGCATTTCCTGTCACGGGCACTAGGCCTACCCACACAAGTGAGGTATCATTTTTATCGAGAAACTTGGGGGAACGCTGGGTGGAAGGACATTTGTGGCTCCTCTCAGATTCCAGAACTTTCTATCACCGAAATGAGAGGAAAAAGTGTTTTTTTGGGCCAAATTTTGATGTTTGCAAAGGATTCTGGGTAACAGAACCTGGTCAGAGCCCCACAAGTCACGCCATCTTGGATTCCCCTGGGTTTCTAGTTTTCAAAAATGCGCTGGTTTGCTAGGTTTCCCCAGGTGCCGGCTGAGCTAGAGGCCAAAATCCACAGGTAGGCACTATTTTCTATGAAAAAATGGGATGTGTCCACGTTGTGTTTTAGGCCATTTCCTGTTGCGAGCACTAGGCCTACCCACACAAGTGAGGTATCCTTTTTATCGGGAGACTTGGGGGAACGCTGGGAGGAAGGAAATTTGTGGCTCCTCTCAGATTCCAGAACTTTCTGTCACCGAAATGTGAGGAAAAAAATGTTTTTTTTGCCAAATGTTGAGGTTTGCAAGGGATTCTGGGTAACAGAACCTGGTCAGAGCCCTACAAGTCACTCCATCTTGGATTCCCCTAGGTCTCTAGTTTTAAAAAATGCACAGGTTTGGTAGGTTTCCCTAGATGCCAGCTGAGCTAGAGGCCAAAATCTACAGGTAGGCACTTTGCAAAAAACACCTCTGTTTTCTTTAAAAAAATGTGATGTGTACACGTTGTGTTTTGGGGCATTTCCTGTCACGGGCACTAGGCCTACCCACACAAGTGAGGTATCATTTTTATCTGGAGACTTGGGGGAACATAGATTAGCAAAACAAGTGTTATTGCCCCTTGTCTTTCTCTAAATTTTTTCCTTCCAAATATAAGAGAGTGTGTAAAAAAGACATCTATTTGAGAAATACCCTGTAATTCACATGCTAGTATGGTCACCCCGGAATTCAGAGATGTGCAAATAACCACTGCTCCTCAACACCTTATCTTGTGCCCATTTTGGAAATACAAAGGTTTTCTTGATAGCTATTTTTCACTCTTTATATTTCAGCAAATGAATTGCTGTATACCTGGTATAGAATGAAAACGCACAGCAGGGTGCAGCTCATTTATTGGCTCTGGGTACCTAGGGTTCTTGATGAACCTACAAGCCCTATATATCCCTGCAACCAGAGGAGTCCAGCAGACATAACGGTATATTGCTTTCGAAAATCTGACATTGCAGGAAAAAGTTACAGAGTAAAACGTAGAGAAAAATTGCAGATTTATTCACCTCAATTTCAATATTTTTCTTATTCAGTTGTTATTTTCTGTAGGAAACCCTTGTAGGATCTACACAAATGACACCTTGCTGAATTCAGAATTTTGTCTACTTTTCAGAAATGTTTAGGTGTCTGGGATCCAGCATTGGTTTCACGCCCATTTCTGTCACTGACTGGAAGGAGGCTGAAAGTGCAAAAAATAGTAAAAATGGGGTATGTCCCAGTAAAATGCCAAAATTGTGTTGAAAAATTGGGTTTTCTGATTCAAGTCTGGCTGTTCCTGAAAGCTGGGAAGATGGTGGTTTTAGCTCTGCAAACCCTTTGTTGAATCCATTTTCAGGGGGAAAACCACAAGCCTTCTTCTGCAGCCCTTTTTCCAAATTTTTTTTAAAAAAACGAATTTTTTGCTGTATTTTGGCTAATTTCTTGGTGTCCTTCAGGGGAACCCACAAAGTCTGGGTACCTCTAGAATCCCTAGGATGTTGGAAAAAAAGGACGCAAATTTGGCTTGGCTAGCTTATGTGGACAAAAAGTTATGAGGGCCTAAGCGCGAACTGCCCCAAATAGCCAAAAAAAAAAGGCCTGGCACAGGAGGGGGAAAAGGCCTGGCAGCGAAGGGGTTAATGGGAGACTTGGGTGAGTGCTGGGTGGAAGGAAATTTGTGGCTCCTCTCAGATTCCAGAACTTTCTGTCACCAAAATGTGAGGAAAAAGTGTTTGTTTTGCCACATTTTGAGGTTTGCAAAGAATTCTGGGTAACAGAACCTGGTGCGAGCCCCACAAGTCACCCCATTCTGAATTCCCCTAGGTGTCTAGTTTAAAAAAAATGCATAGGTTTGTTAGGTTTCCCTAGATGCCGGCTGAGCTAGAGACCAAAATCGGCAGCTAGGCGCTTTGCAAAAAGCAGGTCAGTTTTCTTTGGGAAAATGTGATGTGTCCATGTTGTGTTTTGGGGCATTTCCTGCCACGGGTACTAGGCCTACCTACACAGGTGAGGTAGCATTTTTACCAGGAGACTTGGGGGAATGCTGGGTGGAAGGAAGTGTGTGGCTCCTCTCAAGTTCCAGAACTTTGCAACACTGAAATGTGAGGGAAAAGTGTTTGTTTTGCCACATTTTGAGATTTGCAAAGAATTCTGGGTACCAGAACCTGGTGCCCCACAAGTCACCACATCCTGGATTCCCCTAGGTGTCCAGTTCTCAAAAATGCACAGGTTTGGTAGGTTTCACTAGGTGCTGGCTGAGCTAGAGGCCATAATCCACAGCTAGGCACTTTCCAAAAAACACATCAGATTTCAATGTATAAATGTGATGTGTCCATGTTGCTTTTCCTGTCGCGGGCACTAGGCCTACCCACAAAAATGCAGTACCATTTTTATTGGGAGTCTTGGAGGAACACAGAATAGAAGAACAAGTGTTATTATTACCCCTTGTCATTCTCTAAATTATTTCCTTCCAAATGTAAGTCTATTTGGGAAATGCCCTGTAATTCACATGCTAGCATGGGGACCCCGGAATTCAGCGATGTGCAAATAACCACTGCTTCTCAACACCTTATCTTGTGACCACTTTGGAAATACAAAGGATTCCTTGATGCCTATTTTTCACCAAATAAATTGCTGCATACCCAGTATGCAGTGAAAACCCATTGCAAGGTGCAGCTCATTTATTGGCTCTGTGTACCTAGGGTTCTTGATGAATCTACAAGCCCTATATATCCCCGAAACAGAAGAGTCCAGCAGACGTAATGGTATATTGCTTTCAAAAAATTTCCATAGCTGGAAAAAGTTATAGAATAAAACGTGGACAGATATGGCTATTTTTTGTCTCCTAAATTTCAATATTTTTTTATTTCAGCTGTTACTTTCTATAGGAAAACACTGTAGAATCTACACAAATGACTCCTTGCCCAATTCAGAATTTGACCTACTTTTCAGACATGTTTAGCTGTCCGAAATCCAGCATTAGTTTCACACTCATTTCTGCCACTAACTTTAAGGAGGCTGAAAGAATAAAAAATAGTAAAAATGGGGTATATCCCAGGAGAATGCCAAAATTGTGTTTAAAAATGTGGTTTTCGGATTCAAGTCTGCCTGTTCCTGAAAACATACACAAACCCTTTGTGGATACCATTTTCAGGGACAAAAAACACATGCTTACTTCTGCAGCATTTCTTGCCCATTAAAAAAAAAAAACACTTTATTTTGGCTAATTTCTTGTTCTCCTCCCGGGGAACCTACAAACTCTGGGTACCTATAGAATCTCTAGGATGTTGGGGAAAAAAAGGATGCAAATTTGGTGTGGGTAGCTTATATGGGCAAAAAGTTATGAGGGCCTAAGCGGTAACTAGCAAAAACAGGCTTGACACCTGGGGGGAAAAAGCCTGGCAGTGAAGAGGTTAAACAGCTGCAGATGTGCATGTATTGACAGTAAAATCTGAATGTTTTCTAACAAGCTATTCCATCAAGTGATCCATCCGAAATGTCTTATAGTACTAAAACCCACCAGGCATCCAATATCCAGTACGTTACCATCAGTTTAATAAAAGTTGAAGTTTTATTTAAAAATAAATATAAATCGGTGTATATATGTATAAATACAGCTGAATTTGGGAAGAAAATAATTATTGATAAATATGAAACAGAAAGGTAAAAAAAGAAATATCATAAAACTGGGAGCTCAGCTATTTTATATTCAATACATCTTTCGACCCACATGACAGATTTTCAACTAACTTACCTTCAAAAACTCTACAGCATTGTAGTGAACTTGTTCATTTACTTAAAATTGGAATGGTTCAACCCATCCTTTATTGGCACAGCCTACTTACATACAGATGAAAAAAATGGTCCCAGCTATCAGGACCATAAATGTAATGCCCAGATATGTATAGCTTCCAACCCAATGGTCTTCAAACTTTTTAATGCCCCCCCTCCCATTAGAAAAATAAAAACCATTGTGCACCCCCTCAGAGCTTTTCTCAATTATTTTTCAAGATGGCAATGCTTTAATATGTCTTGACCTAGTACTGTTACCCTTTTAAAAATGTAATACCATACTTCTGCTTAAAACAAAGGCCTTTTATCTGTATAATGCTTTTTTTGGCCAGAGTCTGGCGCCCTCCCTGGGAGAACTTGAGGCCCCTTAGGGAAGTCGCCCTCCCCCCCCCCCTAGTTTGAAGACCTCTGTTCTAACCCTTTAAATTTCTCAGCCATTTAATTTCAGTCTAATATGAAGATTTTTAAAAAGTCTGCTGGACCTAGAATGTGTTTTGTAAACCCAAAGGAATTAATCAAAGAATAAACTTGTCTTACATTTGCTTTTTAGCAGTCGATGAGGGCACATGTCCTGCTCCTTCCTCTTGTATTATTGAAATAGGGTTTCTCCCTTCTTTCTCTCTTTCCCCATTTTTAACTCCTCATTGTTTTTGCTGGCACCTTCCTCTTTTTAGGTTGAACGTGCAAGCTCTTTTCAACCTGTTGTAAGTATTCAGTGGGCTTTTAACCATGCCCATCTCACGGCCATCACTTTCACTCATTTGTGGGCTTGCCTTTCAAAAATTCCTTGATGTCATTGCTTCATGTTTGTCCCGCATCAGGCGGTTTTGTTTCTGTCTTGCAGACTGACCCTGTTGCATGGATTATTGCATAGTTGCCAAAATACTTCACAGTGTGCAACTATGCTTTTCTTTTGTCTCTCCCTTTCATGCTTCATGGCGCTAATAGCGCGAACAGCACAGAGCAAAGTGATCTCCACTGGCAGTACTGCTGGTCACATTGTTCACACAGTTACCTAATCAGAATAATTTCTTTTGGTTCTCCCCTTCACACTTCGTAGCGTTCACCAAACCATTTGTAATTGATACATGCTTCACGTAAAAACCACAGAAATTCTCGAAACTGCTCTCCCGACACAATGGGTGAGCCAAAACTACAATATTCCCTGCACTCTGGAAACTCGCCCCATAATGCTTTGCAGGCCATTATATTTAGAAAACATTTTTGCTCATAACTCAGCCTGTGGTGGTCCTAGGACAATGGGACCACCAAAATGTTCACAACAACGTGCTCTTTCTATCTACATCATCTCTGAGTCCCCACACTAGGTTAGTGGGGACACCAAAATAATAACCCCTCCTACCATTGTACCTTTTTATGCTCTCTCATGGCTGGAATTTTTGTTTTACAGCTGGGCGTAGTTTGTGTTTTAAGAGCCTTGTTTGTAATATCATTGCAGTGGGTCTTTTAGCTCATAAAATGTGAAAGGCACTACACTAGCTCTAGGGGCTAAATATATGGTTACGCTGCATTACTTTTGGCCATTTTCTTTATGTCCTTTAGGGTCTGACTATATGGTTAAATGACCATGTTTCTTACAAATGCTATTTTTTTATTGTGGTGTCCTCTAGGGGCTGTTCTAAGCATTACAATCAACATAGTACAATATTCGTGGCAAAGAAACTCACCCCATAAGGGTTGCAGGGCATTACTTTACAAAACATTTTTGCTAATTACGCAGCCTGTGGTGGTCCTAGGACAATAGGACCACCTTCAAAACATTCACCACAGTGTGCTCTTTCTGTTTACATCATCTATTGGTCCCCACACTAGGTTAGTGAGGATCCCAAAATAATAACCCCTCCCAGTATTCAGTATATTTTTAAGCGCTGTCATGGTTGTAACATTTGTTTTACAGCTGGGAGTAAATTGTGTTTTAAAGGGGTCTTGTAAAACAAAATGTACAACAATGTTAAGTACACTATTTGCAATTCCCAATGGGGTTGCATATGATCTACCATATCAGTATTCATGAGTTAGGTCGCAATTTGTGACACCACTGGGAATGGCCGCACTCATAGGGATGGTGGCCTGCTGGGGACAGCAGACCACCATGTTGTTGACTGCTTTTTAAATAAGGCTTTTTTTTTTTTTTTTAAATGCAGCTCGTTTTCCTTAAAAGAAAATGGGCTGGCCAGTGCCTGCTCTGAAAAAAATATTTGGAACCCCTTACCTTTTGCAAATGGGTTAACACCAATTTGAAATTAGTGCTAACTGCGATTGTTTTGCTACCACATCCACAGTCGCAAAACAATCATACCATTCAGATTCGGTATTGGAAGGCGCGCCCTAAACACACTCCTTCCTAATACCAAATCGCAAAACCCAAATTGCGATTCAGTAACAAGTTACTGAATTGCAATTTGGGCTTTGTACAGCCCAAAAAACATTTTTCTGGTTGCAAACGGGACGATTCTGTGAATCGGCCTGTTTGCGACTAAAATAATGCTTTGAACATGTGGCCCCATGTTTCTTACAAATGCTAATTTCATTGTGGTGTCCTGTAAGGGCTGTTCTGAGCACTAAAGTCTAATGCCAAGAGTTTATTTCTGATAAAGCTTTTTTTATTGGGTTTATGATTATTGTATGTTTTATTAACCTCTCCTTATTGCAATTATGACCATGATTCAGCCCAACTTAAACTTAATAACCTTATTACACTATGACTGTTTGAATTCTCTTGATATGTTTCGGTGATCCTTCTATTTTATTTCTCTCATTACACCTCTGTGACTGTCTTCTGTCTTTTTTGGGGAATTCTGTTAGCCAGCTTCTGATGGTGGGGTGGTGAAACTGGTTTTCTATTAGGATTAGCATGGCAGATTTAAATTAGGATGCTAAATGGAAACATTTTCATTTTTGGCTGCAGATAGAGGAAGAAGGTAAATGGAAGTGCTTTAGTTATATGCATGGCCACTGGAATTATGTGGCAGGAAAATACCAAATTATGAGGCAGCTTTGACCAACTTATGTGGCAAGAAAAGTTCAGTTATGAATGTGACCCGCCAATAACTCTAACTCAAGCAAATCCGAGACCTATTGCAATGCAAATGCTTGTTTCTTTGATAGCTTCCTCTCCTTTATCTCACTGCTCTCTCCCTTTTATCAGCATACTCTGCATTCCCCCTCTCCCTGTCATCCCTCTTACTGTGAACCCTCCTTGAGCTCACATAAGAGCTGACAGGTGCATGGGTAAAAATGAGATGTTGGTGTTTTTTGTCCTGCAGCTGCTTGTGGCATTTCTTGGCCTTATACTGCTGCTCTCATTTTCCTTCACAAGCTAACACCAAGCTCAAATGTAGGTGTCTTTTAGCGAAGAACAGGGACCAGTGACTGCTGGAATATTGCATATTAAATTAGCAGGACCCAGTTACCAGCCCACCTCATCACTCCTCTTCCCTCCAGAGCAGGGTCTGCGAACATCCGATATGTGCTTAGTTGAAGGGTTTATTTTGTTTAATATTTCTGTAAAAATACACCGAAATATTTTTATTGCAGCATAGAGCTACTTTATTTCTATTTGGCAAGTGAGTCTAGGACTAGACACTGAGAAGCTTTCTTGTGCTCCCTTCTTGATTACTCGATGTAACAACAACTCTTTTCAAGGAGTTTTCATTCACGTGCCTTTGAATTTTGATTAAGATGTGTATGTCCTTATTAATGTAGATGAATTTGTTTTTAATGTGCAGAAACTAGTCAACTTTCTTTGGGTCACACACCGGACAGATAGTGTTTGTGAGCATGACCAATCACTTTTTAAACATGCCATGACATACTGGCTAATAAATCTTGTTCTGAATTGGATGGCATTTTTATGATTCATTATGCATTTCAAAGCTCACCCCTCTACGCTTTGATATGTTTTGTCATAACACACATAAACAGTCTGTATAGACATTAAACATCCAAAGGACCTCAGTATCATGGGGTCACCAACCGATTCTGGCCCACATACAAAACCAAAAAGCTCACAAGCGGTAGAGAAATAACAGAACTAGTGGGTTACTTTTTCATACTGTTGGACTGTGTCCTTCTAAGACTGAAGTCTCTAATATATAATAGCAGTGATGATGCCATGGGGGCTTCCTGTAGTTGCCATACAAGAGTCTTTGAGAGGCGCTTATGCCTGTGTTGTATCCAACACAATATTTGTTTGGTGATAACCTAGCCACCTTTGTTGATTTTGTCACATATGTAATTTTCCAATAAATACACAGATTTTATCTGTTGTGGTTCTGTCCGTACACATATTGTTTCTGCTAGTTTCGTTACTGTATCGAGTTTAATAGTAGGGTGTCATTCATACTACCCATTGAAAGACCAGTTTCACCTGTCCTTATGACATCCAATGAGTTTTAGGGTCTCATTTGGAATTTGGACGAGCAGGAGCTCTGCAGTAAATGTGCAGTGCACCCGTCCCACCAAACTTGCTTTTCCCCTGCACTGTATAGAGATGTGGAAAGACTTTGTTTTCGCCATGCAATGCACAGTTGGCATTGGCAGGGAAAATAAAGAATGATTCCAGTGGACCATTTGTGTTTTGTTTAAAAAAAGCAACGTTGTACTTTGGTAGTTTGATTCTAAATAAAATCTTGCCGAGGGGGCGCTTTATATATGGTGCCCTCTCGCAAAACGTGAAGTGCTGTAAGGGTACGTAGCCTCTGGAGTGGTTGCTCTAGTCACAGTACAGAGATCCGTTCCAGGTAGGCCAAATGGTCCTCCTTCCATCTGGTGGACTGGCATACCCCTTAGATTCCTCTAGCAAAACACGGCTCACAAGTGTCGGGATCGCCTCCAGGCTTTGTTTTGCAGTTTCCTGTGACTTCTGCTTTGTTTGATGAATGTCCTTTTTAAGTTCATTTACAGCCAGCTCACAGGGATTTGCTCCAATTGCAATGTTCACAAATGTAATTTCTTGCACAGGGTCTCAGCCCCCCATTTACCATCTTCTTCATCTTCTTTCTCAAAGCTCTTTCTCTAATCTAGGAGAAGGTAATGTTGCGTAGTCCTGTTGTTGCTGTCTTTCCTACGAAAATATATTCTTTAGTAGTCTTGTCTGCTATTGCTGTCTGTATATGACCCAGTATTTCCAGGTACATGGTCTACCCTAGACTAATCTTACTCCAAAAGGTCCGATAAATGTGCACAGTTGTACTCATGAATATTGCCCAAGCTGTTGATTATTTAACAATTTCCTCTGCATAACCCATTAATTCCTTTTCCTATTGACGACTGGGCTTTGGTTACTGTAATGTAGCAAAAATTTTATAATGATTTTTGCGGAGCATAGTCTACCAAATGTTCGGTTAGCTGGTCTGAAGACAGACTAATCAGATCTGAGGCCTTCAAGAGGGTGGGGGCTCAGAACCTCCAATGTGAAACTTTCCACAGTTGTGCTGCCTCAGTGGTGAATGTATTTATTCATTTATTATAACAATTTAATGTGCAACACATGCTAGTAGCCCAGCTTCTAGGTACACTATGCTGTCTGGTTGTAAAATTTCAGCTTCAGTCTGGCCATAACTCCTGCTTACCTTTTCGACGTCCATTTTGTGGGTGCTACCCACTTTTCCTTCATAATGCTGATTGCCTGTTTTAATTTTTTTGCCGCTGTGTCTTTGCAGTGTGTGGCCTCACAAGTAAAGAAAGAGACTTAAGCACACTCTCCCCCCAATTACATGTTCATACAACAAATGTCTAGGTCTTGTTAATGACTGGGAAACTGTAGTATCAGTTGAGATCATGCAGATATCCAAAAATATTTGGAAAGGTCGCCTCACTTACAACGCGGCATACTTCATCACTGCCAACCTATCAACACCAAAGTAGGTGATTACCACCATGGCGGACTCAACCAGAAATGGGATTTCCTAATAGGTTGTTACTGGATGTCAGCTGGGATCCAGATGGGTAGTAAAATATTTTAGGTTATACCCTCGGGGAATTTATTTTATTCAGTGGGTGCCCTTGATTTGATTAAAATTTGTATTTTTATTTTGAATGTTTGATGAAGATCAGTGGTTCATCCATTGAGAGGTTTTGCAAATATATTCTAACCGAATACAAAGCCCTTACGGCTCAACGGCCTTCCTCAGGGCTCCTATAATCCTTGCCTGGTATGCATTCATGCAATTCAACTTTATGAGAAATTAAGGCTCTCACACCTGTTATTATAATTTTTCCTGTACACTATTTTACGAGGGGTCAGTGCTTACTGGTCATGGTGGGAGGGCACTTCCCTGTAGTCACCCATTCATTTAGGGATTCATGCAGCCATCAATTCTTACTTTCACCGTGTCTGCTGATTACTGTAGAGCTGAGCTGGCTCAATGCAGAGTTGTATTTGTTTTCTGTGTTTGAGAATTCTAAAGTTAATGCTTAGATCTAGAACTTTCTCTAAATTAATGCATGAAATGCAGACAGCAAGTTGGAAAGAATGAGCTGGCAATGTCTGTCTCTGACTTGTGCTACGTGAAGGGTATGCTCAAACTCATAGAATTTCTGAGTTATGTACGAAATTAGGACGCTTCAAATGCAAAAAAGGCATGAAGCTTTGTGCTGAGCCAGCACAGCTTTTGGTGACCCCTGAGGTATTGCATTTTTTCTGTTGACTTCAAAGAGAACGTTAGTAACAACATGTGGCACAGCACCATTATGCAACTGCTAGCATTGGGAGGAAGAAGCTGATAAAAAAGTCACTGTATAGGAAGGGTGGAAAACTGTGTAGTGTCTAAAGCATAATCACTATGTGGGCTATATATAGATAGGTGGGCAGGGACTCCGCTATGTGGATACCCCAGCCTCCGCTCCCTTGGTGTAACCCACTATGAGTAGATAACATGTTACTTTAACCCTGCTTGACATTCCTTTTCATGTCTGGCCTTAAGATAGCTTTAATTATATTGCTAGTATCATGGTTTCCACAAAATAATGATAACAAAAATAGATCCAGCTACAGGATTTCTCAATCAATACTGTTTCCCCATTTAAATGTTCTTATGCCACTCAAAGTATGCTCCCTCTCACCACGGCACAAAGTGTAGGTCAGTGGACCAACAGCTTTATCTATTGGAAGCTTTCACTTTGAGTGACTGCATTTCTCCCTTGTACATGTATTTATACACTTACAAATAGTTCCCCACAAATAAAAAAATGTAGGCACTTGGATATTCTAGTGGCCGTTAGTCCATATGTATTGTAGGGGTTCATAACCTAATTCCATAACAATCAAGACATTAATTTAAAATTGCAGTGCAACTCCTTGCTTTAAACCTTCGGGTGCCATGGACGAGCTCAGCTCGCCCTCGGCCATGGTTGCCGTGTGCCGAGGACGAGCCCAGCTCGTCCTGCAACCGTCCCATGGGGGGAGCGCTAGTGCTCCCCGTGGGTCTCCCACCCACAACCCCGTCAGTGATGGAAGGGGAATCGCTTCCTGTTCCACCCCCAATTTGCCCACCCGTGACGTCTGATGACGTCAGCACGTGATCGCGTGCTGACCTCATCAGAGGTCACCCCCCATTGCGCTGGAAGCATGCTTCCAGTGCGATGTGGAAGAGAAATGCTCAGCATTTCTCTTCCGCTTGGGAGGAGGGGGCAGCAGATGCATGAAAGGAAAGGCCCGATTGGGCATCAGAAATGCCCACTAGACACCAGGGATTTTTTTTTAATATACTTACGTATAAGGGGAGCGGCCCTTGCCCTGGGAGGGGCAAAATATTTTTAGGCCTTTTCTGCCTAATTATATTAGGCCGATCTTCCCCAGGGGGGAGCAGAAACCCCTAGACACCAGGGATATATATTTTTTAGTTTACTTTGTTTTTATGTATGGGGAGCGACCTCTTAGGCAAGGGTCGCTCCCCTGGTGGGCAAATTGTATTTAGGCCATTTCTGCCCCCAAGGGAGGCAGAAACCACTAGAAACCAGGGATATATATATTTTTTTGTAATTTACTTTATGCTTTTATGTGTGGGGAGCGACCCCTTAGGCAAGGGTTGCTCCCCTGGAGGGCAAGTTGTATTTAGGTCATTTCTGCCCCGGCCCAAGGGGGCAGAAACCACTAGGCACTGTAGATTTTAATTTTTGCGTCAATTTCACACAAGGGGACCGACCCCTTAGACAAGGGTCGCTCCCCTGGGGGGGAATTTATTTTAGCCCATTTCTGCTACCTTTGGGGGCAGATCGGACTTTTTCTATCAGGCTGATTCGCCCCCGGGAGGGGCAGAAACCACTTAGGCTCCAGGGAATGGTCTATGTGTATGTTTTGTTGGGGGGAGCAGCCCCTTGGGCAAGGGTCGATCCCCATTGGGGTACATTACTGTTGCCAATATTTGCACCCCCCCCCCTTGGGGGCAGATCGGCCTATTTTTGGAATGCCCATCTGCCCTTAAGGGGGGCATAAAGCCCACCAGAGACCAGGGAAGATTTTTATTCTAAATAAGAGGGTGGGGTATGGCCATATCCCCACCCCAAATAAATGGGGCCAAAGTTGTTCTGCCATCAGTGGGCAGATGGAGCAATTAGCCCCGACCCACACGGGGGGGGGGGGGGCAGAAAGTCCACTGGATGCCAGGGATTTAAAAAAAAGAAAAATGAGTGTGGTGGTGGCTTCCAAACAGTATGGGCATGGTTATGACCCCACCCCAACTTAAGGGGGTAACAGTCTTTCAGCTCTCCTCCTGCACATTAAACCACTTATCCCACGGCAAGCAAGAGGACATATGATTATTTTGGGTTTTGGTTTTACATTTGGGCCATGAGAGCTTGGCTAACTCTCAAAATCGCATCACTTGGAATGGTGAGGGCTGCTCTTTTTGGACTTTGGGACGCTGCCATGTAGAAAAGCCCACAAGACCTAGACCCATCTGAAAATTAAACATCTGGGTGAGTCCAGGGTGGTGTGCTTCATGTTCACCCCGCACCATTTTCTTACCCACAATGCCCGGCAAACCTCCAACTTTGCTAGAAATCACACATTTTTCCACATTTTTGTGATGGAACCTTCCGGAATCTGCAGGAATCCACAAAATTCCTACCACTCAGCATTGTCTCATCTATAGCGATCAAAATTCTGCCCCACTTGTTGCCCTAAAACTTTTTTAGTTTTTTTGTTCAAACTGCCCTTTTGGACATGCTTTGGTTCCCCCTCGGTTTTGACATGTTTTTGGCTCTTCCCTGTCACAGGCACTTGGATCACCTACACAAGTAAGGTATCATTTTTACCAGGACACTGAGGGGAACGTTCGTGCGGTGATCCCACACTGAAATATGGAAAAATGTGATTATTTTTTCAGCTAAATTTGAGGTTTGCTGAGGATTCGAGGTAAGAAAACATTGGGGGATCCATGCAAGTCACACCTTAGTATTTGATAATTTTGATGTGTCCACATAGTGTTTTGGGGCATTTCCTTTTGCAGGTACTAGGTCTAATCACACAAGTGAGTTACCATTTTTATCAGGAGACTTGGGGGGAACGCTGGGTGGAAGAAAATTTGTGGCTCCTCTGATTCCAGAACTTTCTGTCACCGAAATGTGAGAAAAAATGTGTTTTTGGCCACATTTTGAGGTTTGCAAAGGATTCTGGGTAACAGAACCTGGTGAGAGCCGCACAACTCACCCCATCTTGGATTGCCCTAGGTGTCTAGTTTTCAAAACTGCACAGGTTTGGTAGGTTTCCCTAGGTGCCGGCTGAGGTAGAGGCCAAAACCTACAGCTAGGCACTTTGCAAAAAAACAAGTCTGATTTCAGTGTAAAAATGTGATGTGTCCATGTTGCGTTTCCTGTCGCGAGCATTAGGCCTAACCACGCAAGTGAGGTACCATTTTTTTCGGGAGACTTGGAGAAACACAGAATAGCAAAACAAGTGTTATTGCCCCTTGTCTTTCTCTACATTTTTTCCTTCCGAATGTAATACATTGTGTAAAAAGAAGTCTATTTGAGAAATGCCCTGTAATTCACATGCTAGTATGTGCACCCCGGAATTCAGAGATGTGCAAATAGCCACTGCTTCTCAACACCTTATCATGTACCCATTTTGTGAATACAAAGGTTTTCTTGATACCTATTTTTCACTCTTTATATTCCAGCAAATGAATTGCTGTATACCCGGTATAGAATGAAAACCCTTTGCAAGGTGCAGCTCATTTATTGGCTCTGGGTACCTAGGGTTTTGATGAACCTACAAGCCATATTTATCCCGCAACCAGAAGAGTCCAGCAGGCATAACGATATATTACTTTTGAAAATCTGACATCGCAGGAGAAAGTTATAGACTAAAACGTGGAGAACAATGGCTGTTTTTTTCACCTCAATTTCAATATTTTTATTTTTATTTCCGCTGTTATTTTCTGCAGGAAAACCTTGTAGGATCTACACAAATTACCCCTTACTAAAGAATTTTGTCAACTCTTCAGAAATGTTTACCTTTCTGGGATCCAGCATTGGTTTCACACCCATTTCTGTCACTAACTGGAAGGAGGCCCAGATACCCATGATCAGCTTTTTTCTGCTTCTTGGTGCTATTTTTACCTCAACCTAAATTGCATATCTCTGGTTCTCTGGATTGTTGTCATTTTGGTCTCATTTTATTTGAAACATTTAACTCTATTTTCCTAAATTGGTGTTTGATATTAGTTGTGTAGTGTTTGCACATTATTAATGTTTAAGTGCTGTGTAAATACTTTTCACTGTGTCTTTAAGTTACGTCTGACTGCTTTTGTGCCAAGCTACCACAGGTATACGCACAGGTAAATTAAGTTACTCTTGTGGTTCTCTCTGACAAGAAATATGATTGTTACTAAGAAGGGCTCCAATCAAAACCCCAATTTCATACTATGCCTCTTGGGCCTGTCTGCACCAGCAGTTCATCCTTCCCCATGGCTATGCGATGGGCTTTCATTACCGCCAGATCCTACACAGGCAGCCAGCCTAGTAGATCCTACAGCCTTTCCAAACACAATGTGGACAACAAGGGCGTTGGCAGCCCAGTCCCTCTCCCCTCAGGCTGCAGCAGCCGTGAAGACTCTTTAATGTGTCCTTCAAAGCACACACCCATTGTTGGAGGCAGGATCCAATATTTTCTCCTAGCTTGGCAAGCCATCACTTCATACAAATGCTGCCTACAAGTTGCCCAGTGGGGTATGTCCTTATGTTTCTTTTCATCCCACTGCACCTTCCACCACTCTCACAGTGTCTGATAGGGGACCATCTCTCCCTCTTGCAACAGTAAGTGCAAGCCATATATAGAGTACCAACATCAGAAGTAGACTTTGGTTACTACTCATGCTACTTTCTGATATCAAAGGACATCCTATTTTAGACCTTCACTCTCACTGTGCCTTTTGGATGAAATACAAATGTAAGATGCTCACTCTGGCCCAGGTCTTGCCTGACTGGATATTATCTTTGGACATGCAGGATGCTTATTTCCATTTCCTGTCTTCCAGGCCTACAGGGGCTATCTACGGTTCACGGTGGGGTAGGAGCACTTTGAGTTCATTGTACTCCACCACTGACCTCGGGTGTTCATGAAAGTGATGGTGGTGGTTGCAGCGCACCCTCATTGGTCAGGGGTTCCCGTCTTCCTCTACCCAACAACTGGCTTCTTAAGTCGGTCTTGCACCAGCCAGTCAACACCCACCTCCAGACTGTGGAGAGCCTCTTAGCATCTTTGGGGTTCACTATCACAGTGCCAAAGTCACACCTGACTTCTTTGCAGATGCTCCCATTCATCTGAGTTATTGTGGACATAGTGCTGTTTCGTACCCACCCCAGAGTGGAAAGTCCAGGACATTCGAGCTATAAACCTGATATTTTGGCCTCTGTCCTGGATCCCAGTGAGGATGACTCACAGTGTTCTAGGACTGATGGCCTCCTGCTTCCTGCTGGTCAAGCATACCAGGTGTCATATGTACTCTCTGCAGTGGGATCTTAAGTCCCAGTGGGCTCAGCCTCAGGGGAATCACTCAGAAAACGTCCCGATTTCAGAGGAGACTGCAAATTGCTTGCATTGGTGGCTGCTGCACCACAATTGAGTCAGCACCAGACCCATCTTCTTAAACCACCCAAACCTAATAGTGGTAATTGATGCATCACTTCTAGGTTGGCGGCCATCTGGGAGAGATGGACATTAGGTGCTTCTGGTCTCCTGTTTACTGCAAAGGCCTGGCTCCAAATCAACCTCTTGGAGTTGCGAACCATCCGCTTGGCGTTGAATGCCTTCCTGCCATCCATCACGTACAACACTACTGCCATGTGGTACTGCAACAAGCAGGGTAGGTTGGAGTTGTGGGCACTTTGTCAGGAGGCACTAAGCCTATGGAAGTGGCTGGAACACCAGGAGATTTTCCTGGTGGTACACCACTTGGCCGGATCTCTAAACGCCAGGGCGGACAAACTCAACTGCTCCCCTCCCCTTTAAAAACATAAGGCTCTGTGGCAGTTACCACAGGGCCCTCCCACAGTCCAGGCTGTGTGGCCAGCCCCCTGCCGCGCACGGCCTTTGGCCATATGCAGAGGAGGGTGGCTTTACATTTGGTAATAAAACCAACCACTATCTGTATTACAAGCACACAGTCGCCATGGCGGACCCCTATGGCAGTCCAAACCACGGCGGTCCGCTGTCAAGCAAAGTAATACACAACTGCAATTTGGGTGAATTTGAAAACAACTCAGCTGACAGACATAGCCACACTGGACACACCTGCAAAGGAAACTATAAAACACACCCCTTCACACACCACAATCTTTTGCATTTACACTGCAACACACAGAAGCCACAGCAAATTATTTTCCACACAGTTCAGATACTAGGCACCACTTTCTTCACCATTCCATACTACACCTTGCAGGCACTTTCATCAAGTCACACCCTTTTGCACTTCCCCTCTTTAGTAGGTCACTGGCACCCGTTTTTTTCCACCTTGGCATGTTTTAAAAATCCCCTTTTCTCAGAAGAGTCATGGTGGATGAAATCTTAAGAGTAGAGCCACAATTGTTTGGAGCACAAGTCCAGCATACTCCTCTCAGTAGGAAAATGGAAATGTGGGACAGGATAGTCGACAGAGTAAATGCTATAGGCCCTACCGTATGCACAAGGCAGGTACCAGCTGCGGACCAAGAAAACTGGCAGTGGCCCTCCCAGTGCCCCATTATATCTCTTCCCCTGGGAGGAGAAGGTCTTGGCCACCCTGCATTCTGAGGGCTTGTCAGGAATACCAGGGGGGGGTGAAGTCAGCTAAGTCACAACACTAAAATGTCACAACAATGCTATGTCATGCATGCTCACAGCTCACCTTTTGCCACATTTTCTGTCACTCTGTTCACCAGCACAGTGTCTACCAGTACAAAGACCTCTACTTGGCAACTCACATGTAAAATGTACTCACCTGGGGAGATGACACATGTATAGTGTGTGTAGTACAGGGCTAACATGATTCCAGCTACCAGCAGGCACTGCTCTCTAACTCCAAACACCAGACCAGTGGTCATTTCTGTGAAGACCCCTGTTTTGTATCCATTCAATTAAGAATACACACTTGAGGGGATAACATTTGACAAGTGTGTGTACTAGAGGCACTGACATGACCCACAGCAAGCACTAGTCCTGTAACTACAAACACTAGCACAGTAGTCACATGCTACAATAAATCTGTTACTGAACTCTCAATCGAAGTATACTCACCTGGGGGAGAACATTGGTCAACTGTGTGTACTAAAGAGAGTGATCTGACTGTAACTCACAGGAGGCACTGTTTCACTAACTCCAAACATCAGACCAGTGGTCACTTGTCCAAATACCATATTTTGGTAACTCTCAATCGAAGTACACTCACCTGGGAAGACAACATTTGTATAGTGTGTGTAGTACTGTGTAGATATTGATGACTGTATCTTCCAGGATGCTCGGTTTTAGACTTGGCATCCTTGGCGTGGTCTCCCCTAACTTTTTGCCTCTGTTCCCCAGGTTGTTGATGTGTGCTGGACTCTGTTTTTGCTGTTTTTGTTACTCTGGGCACTTTACCACTGCTATCCAGTGCTAAAGTGCAAGTGTGCCTATGTAAAATGGATGTGTAATTGGATTTCTATGATTGGTATATTTGATTTACTGGTAAGTCCCTAGTACAGTGCACTAGAGATGCCCAGGGCCTTTAAATCATATGCTGCTAGTGGGCCTGCAACACTGGTTGTGCTGCCCACATTAGTAGCCCTGTAAACATGTCTCATACCTGCCACTGCAGTGTCTGTGTGTACAGTTTTAAACTGCCAATTCGACTTGGCAAGTGTACCCACTTGCCAGGCCTAAACCTTCCCTTTTCTTACATGTAAGACATCCCTAAAATAGGCCTTAGGTATCCCCATGAGCAGGGTGCAGTGTATGTTTAAGGCAGGACATATGCTAATGTGTTTTATATGTCCTGACAATGAAATACCGCCAAATTTGTTTTTCACTGTTGCAAGGCATATCTCTCTCATAGGTTAACATGGGGGCTACCTTCAAATTTTATTAAAGTGTAGATTCCCTTTGGGAGCAGATGGACAGATCAAGTTTAGTGTCTCTAACTCACAATTGAAAAATACATCTTTTAGTAAAGTTGGTTTTGAAATTGTGTATTTGAAAATGCCACTTTTAGAAAGTAGGCATTTTCTTGCTTAAACCATTCTGTGACTCTGCCTGTTTGTGGATTCCCTGTCTGGGTCAGGGCCAGCCTCCTACAGTCAGTTTGACAGTTGGGCTGTTTGCACCTCTCTCCAGACAGTGACACTAAGGGAGCTAGGGTGTAGCCTGCATATCCTGATGAGCCATCTGTGCTAGGAGGGAGGAGAGGAGTGGTCACTCACACCTGAAAGGGCTGTGCCTGTCCTCACACAATGCAGTCTCCATCCCCCTGGTGTGTGTCCCGGGCCTGGCCTGGGCAAGGCAGGATCTCGCAAACAAGAGTGTAGGCCTACTTCAAAGGCCAAAATGAGTATAAGAAGAGCACCCAAACCCCTGAAAAATTAGATCACTTCTGGAAATCAAGAGGAACCTCTGCCTGGAGAAGAGCTGAAGAGCTGAGGAGAAGTGCTACCCTGCCTGTGACTGTGCATTTGTGGAGCTATCCTGCAGTTGCTGCTTCTGCCTGTGCAAGGGGACAAAGACTGAACTTTGTTATGCAATTCTGCTTGTGAAGACATCTCCAAGGGCTTGTCCTGAGCTTGCCTTCATTTTGTTGAAGTCTCAGGGCCATCAAAGACTTCCCCTGCCAGCCCCTGGACCCTCTGCTGAGACTCCTGCCCTGCCAAGTGGTGCCCTATCCAGTTCCTGGGCCATTGAAAGATGAAGCTGGCAGAACAAGACTGAAAATCCATGCACAGACCGCTGTGCAGGGAAAATTGTAATGCACTTTCCGAGACGTGGCTGAGAAACGACGTGCCGCCTGCTTCGTGGTTGAAATCTACACTCCACCTGCATCGTGGCTGGAAGATCAACGCATGTGGCTAGAGAAACGACGCACAACGGACGGAGGCCGATAACGTCGCAACCCACATGGAGTGATTTTTCAGATACTGTGCGGAAGGATTTTCGACCCAAACCTCGCTGGGTGCGAAAAAATGGCACAAAGCCTGCCCGGACCGGAGGTGCTTGTCCGGATCGACGCACCGCTCTCCTGCTGAGAGGAAAAACAACGCACTTCGACCCGGCCGGAGGAGGAATGACGCACGGTCTTGCTTGCGAGTGAGAATACAACGCATTTCTGGCTTTTTCCGACACACACTCGCCCATGCAGTGTTATTTTGACGCAACCCAGGTACTTTTTCACGATAACAGTGTTAGAACTGTTTTCTAAGGATTTAAGACTCTTTTTTTCTTTTTAATTCATAACTTTACTAGTGTATGGTGGATTTTTTTCGTTTTGGTATTGTTTTGTTTAGATAAATATTACCTATTTTTCTAAACCTGTGTTGTGTCATTTTGTAGTGTTTTTACTGAGTTACTGTGTGTGTTGGTATAAATACTTTACACCTAGACTCTGAAGTTAAGCTTGCCTGCTTGTGCCAAGCTACCAAGGGGGCAAGCGTGGTTAACTGAGGGTGATTCTCCTTTACCCTGACTAGAGTGAGGGTCCTTGCTTGGACAGGGGGTAACCTGACTGCCAACCAAAGACCCCAGTTCTAACACTCGGTTACTGTGACACCAACCACCGGCCTAGTGTTCTCTTTTCCAGAGATGTGTAATTACCTGGGGGATAATATTTGTATAGTGTGTGTACTACCGAGAGTGACATTACTGCAACTCCGGGCAGGCCCTTATCTTGGACCTGGTCCTTTTTGCTGGGTTATCCCCTAAATTTTTGCCTCCTTCCTCTTATTTTGCCTGACCTTTTTTGTTTGCTTTAGGCCTCTGGCCACTTTACCACTGCTGACCAGGGCTAAAGTACAAGTGCTGTCTGTCTAAATGATATTGGTAATTGGTTTATTCATGACTGGCTTATTTGACTTACTAGTAAGTCCCTAGTGAAGTGCACCAGAGGTTCCCAGGGCCTGTAAATCAAATGCTACTAGTGGGCCTGCAGTATTTATTGTGCCACCCACATGAGTAGCCTTGTAAATGTGTCTCAACCTGCTCCTGCAGTATCTGTGTGGGCAGCATGGAACTGCCAGTTCGACCTGGCAAGTGTACCCACTTGCCAGGCCCAAACCTTACCTTTCACTATATGCAAGTCACCCCTAAGATAGGCCTAGGTCAGCCCCATGGGCAGAGTGCAGTGTAGTTTGAAGATAGGACATGTACTACTATGTTTTACATGTACTGATAGTGAAACTGCTAAATTTAGTTTTCACTATTTCAAGGCCTCTCTCTCTCTCTTAGGTTAACATGGGGATTGCATTGAAATATCTTTCAAGTGCAGTTTCCCATTGGGAGCAGATAAAGATATGGAGTTTGGGGTATTTGAACTCACCATTTAAAAATACATCTTTTGGTGAAGGTGGTTTTTAGATTGTAAGTTTGAAAATGCCACTTTTAGAAAATGGGCATTTTCTTGCTCAACTTTCTGTGCCTCTGCCGGACTACTGGAATACACGCCTGGGTCAGGATGACAATTGTGCTGTTTGTGAATTTGCTCTAGGCAGTCACACAAAGGGAACTGCAGTGGGCCCTGCTTATCCTGATGGGTCTTCCTGAGTTAAAGTGGTGGGAGTAGCTGACACTTGCACCTGAATAGGGTTGTGTCTGTCCTTGCACAATGCAGTTCAAACCCCCTAGGGTGTGTCTGGGACCAGGGAAGGAAAGGCAGGGTCTTGTGTACTACAAAAACTTCTCTTTGAGGTTTGCCTACTTCAAGGGCAGAAATGAGTATAAGTATTGGACCTAAAAACATAGACTTTTAGAACACCTCTGGATCAAGAGGAGACTCTGCCAAGGGGAAGAGCTGAAGGGCTGTGGGAAGGAGCACTGCCCTTTTGCTGTGTATACTTTGCTGAGTTGGCTTGCAGTTGCTGCTTCTGCTTTGGAGAGGATAATGATTGGACTTTGCTGTGTATTCTGCGTGTGATGTTTTTCCAAAGGCTTGGACTGAGCTTGCCTCCTGTTAAGAAGTCTCAGGGACATCAAAGACGTCACCTGCCAGCCTCTGGGATCTCTTGCTGAGGACCCTGAATTGCCAAGAGATGCCCACTCGAGTTCCTGGGCCCTTGGGAGTGATGTCTGGCAGAAAAACAAGAAGAACCAGGCACACTGACCTCGGACGACTCCAGAACCGGTGCTGCTTCCCAACTCTGCATCGCTGTCTGCACCTGAAGCCGTGGGCCCTCACTGAAGTGTGACGACCACAACCAACACCACAGGCCGGAAGCTGCAGCAGCGCCTCGGATGTCCTACAACACTGTGAGTACCAAGTGCTGTGTCACCTAGGTCCATGACACCCAACTCCGCCGCAGCGCCTGTGGCCCCATGGTGTGACAGCGACACTGTGAAGTCGCCTCATTGTGTCTTGACTTGCTGGACTCATTGACCCCGCTGGATCATAAGGAACCGCCGTCTTGCCGCCAATGCCGCCTCACCTCTGTTGCCTCCGTAAGGAACCAAGGCCTCACCTCCCCTACTTAGCAGTAAGGAACCGACACCTCGCCTCCCACATAGCAGTACGGAACCGACGCATCACCATCCCGACCCAGTGTCACATCTTTGACTCTGCCTCATTTCTCTGTGACCAGCGCCGCCCTCCCTCGCGAGTGTTGTCGGACTTTTCGGAACGACTCCGTCACGAGGCCGTGATAGCACCAGTTGGAGCTATTGTGTTTCTAAGTTCTTTTGTTGGGATTTAATCTTCCAAAATTCATATATTTGCTTATGTATGTAGGATTTTTGTCATTTTGGTCTTGTTTTACTTAGATAAATATTGGCTATTTTTCTAAACTGGTGTGGTGTTCATTTGTAGTGTTTTCACTGTGTTGCTATGTGTGGGTACAAATACTTAGCACATTGCCTCTGAGATAAGCTTGACTTCTCGTGCCAACCTACGGGGGTTATCTTAGGTGAGTGACTCTCCTACCCTGCCTAGAGTGAGGGTCCCTACTTGGACAGGATAGAAACTGATGCTAACTAGAGATCCCATTTCTAATAATCTGTAACTCCAAACACCAGCACAGTGTACTTTTGTCCAAGGACCCATGTGTCTTATCTCTCAATTGAAGTGTACTCACCTTGAAGGATACCATTTGTAAAGTGTGTGTAGTACAGTTATTAACATGACTGCAACTCCCAGGAGGCTCTCTTACTGTCACTCCAACCACCAGTCCAGCGTCCTCTCCTCCAAAGACTCGTGTCTGGTAACTTACACGTGAAGTGCTCACCTGGGGGGCTAATATTTATATAGTGTTTGTAGTACTGGGGCTAACATGACTCCAACTCCCAGCAGGCACTGTTTCTATAATTCCAAACACCAACACAGTGGTCACTTGCCCATCTAGCCCTGTTTGTCAACTCACAAATGAAGTCTACTCACCTGGGGAGATAATATTTGCATAATGTGTGTAGTACAGGGACTGACATGACTCCAACTCCCAGAATGTCCTGTTTCTCTAACTCCAAACACTAGCACAGTGTCCACTTGACCACATACACCTGCTTGTCAATTCACGAATGAAGTATACTCTCCTGGGGAGATGACATTGGAAAAGTGTATGGACTAGATGTAATAACCTGACTGCAAAACACAGGAGGCACTGTTTCAGCAACTCAAAACACCAGAACAGTGTTCATTCGTTGAAAGATCCCTGTTTGGCAACCCACAATGTAACTTTACTCTGCTGGGAGGATACCATTTGTTTAGTGTGTGTGGTGGAGGGACTGACATGATTCCTACGGTCATGAGGGTCCGTCACTGTTACTTCACTCACCAGCCAAGGGTCCTTATCTCCAAAGACTCCTGTGTCGTAACTCTCTACTGAAGTGTACTCACCTGGAGGATGACATTTGTATACTGTGTGTAGTACAGAGAGTTACATGACTGCTAATACCCTTCTTCTGAAACTCACAAATGAAGTGTACCCACCTGTGGGTGTTACATTTATCAAGCGTATGAAGTAGAGGGAGTCACATGACTGCTAAGGCCAGGACGCTCTGTCACTCAGAATCCAAACACAAGCCAAGGGTTCTCATGCCCAAATACCTCTGAGTCTTACATTTCAAATGAAGGTTATTCATCTGGGAGAATAACTTTTATAAGGTGGTGGGAAGTAGAGGGAATGACCTGAATGCTAAGGCCAATTAGCCCTTTGTCTCCAACTCTCACCTCAAAAATAATGTTCATTTGCGAATTCGATCTATTTATGAACTCTCATTGTAAGTATATTCACCAGAAAGGATACCATTTGTCAAGTGTGTTTAGTATGGAGAGTGACATTATTGCAACTCCCAGGATGCACTGTTTCTCTAACTCCAAACACCAGAACAGTGGCCACTTGTCCAAATACCCTTGCCTGAAAACTCTCAAATAAAGTTTACTCACCTGGGAGGGACCAAGATACAGATCATGCTCAACTTAGATGTGTGTGACCACCTAGCTCCATCTTAACCAGCTAACCCAAGATGAAACTATTGAGGAGAAGAAGAACAGCTTATGCAGTGTGTAAAACAGTGATCCTAAAACCCTCCGGATGTATCACCAGAATGATATTTACAGCAGACTCATTCACAGTGCACTGACCATATGATGACTCCAGTCACATATACAACAAAGTCCTGGGTCTGTCTACATAACAATCAACTAGCCCTCACAATGTCCAAAGACATATCTTGCTGAGCCACTGTTTTGTCCGCACTGGTGGCAAGATGTAGGGTCAGTACAACCAATATCATTGCTACTTGCCACAATAAGATTAACTGCAAAATAATTTTGTACAAGGTCTGTGCTTAATGTAACACTAATTTGTTGTATTTAAATGTCACAATACAACCAGTAACATTGTATCTTTCACATCAACTGGTCGAGCTGCCTCTCAGCACACAGAGGGCTCAGAAGAGACCGCCACCACCCCCCTGGATGAAGCCCTCAGTAAAGAAGACACTCCTGGACGTCTGGCTGAGGAGGACAGTTCTGACACGTCTGGGCAACCTGGTCAGACACCAACAGTGAGTCTCACTGTGGCCATATCAACACCACCCAGCCCGGTTGCCTCTACATCACAGGCAACCTTTTGCCCCCCCCCAGCCCCCAACATGTGTTCCAAGCACAGTGTCTACCATCTCTTGCCCCCACTCCTGAATCCTGAGTTGTAGCGCAACACTTCCAACAATGGGGGGTGGGGGGTTAGGAACCAGTGGCAGAAGGCACCCTGTGGTAAGGGCAAGGGGCTGTGGGGGTACGGTGCTTGGGCAGGATTCTGTGGGCTGGGGGTAAGGCCACTGGGGCTTATCCTGGCCAGGACACCATCAGCCACGTCCTGGTGGTTGATCAGGATTCCCAAGGCGTGATGGGCCTGGTCTTGACTGAACTCTTAAATAAAGCAGCTACAGAGGGACATCCATAAGGGTATGCGTAAACAGTGGGAGGCTCACAACACCTTCATGGCCTCCCTAACAGGAGTGATAGGAGGGATATGAACACCACCCTGAGCAGGGCTCTACAACACCTCTCTAACCCTTCCTTTGGCACATCAACACTAGGCCCTTCTTCATCAGTGCCAACCACTGGAAGGGAGGTCCTCCCAGAGGAACAAGCCCCAGACTCCCATGTCTCTCTAGTAGCAGATTCCCCCCGCCTCCCCCCTCCCAACCATGCAAGCAAGGACATCTAGTGAAGAATCCAGGTGGTGCAAATGGCAAGACACCCACCTCTGCCAGCAAGTGACCTCTTCCTAAAGGACCTCCTTTGTGTGCTACACATTCACTCTGTTGACTGATCCTGAACTACCCACTAGTACCAATGGGAGGAATACTTTGGACTGTGAGCTCCAAATAGTGTGGCATCTACTCCAATGATTTCATTCACCATGTCTGACACATTCACTTCATTATTTTTCTTATTTTCTGTCAAAATTGTATTTACTGCATCAGTACTGTAATAAATTCACCCATCACAAACTCATTGTCTACTTGCTTCATTTTAACATTTTGCTATGTAGAGATGTAAAATTATGTGATGAAGACATAACTTACTTGTGCAAAGAGGGATATGTTACAGGTATACAGTGTCCTGCTCAGGATTATAACCATTACACACAAACATATACAAGTGTATAGTCACACCAAACATTTTATTCCAGTTTACAGCAGATAGGCTGTCCATATATCTGGACCTTTGTGACATAAAAACGTGTGTCTCATTGTAATTCAAAGTACAAATTCCAGGGTACAGGCCCATAGACCACTGAAGGGAGGGATTTTTCAGACATTGTCCTGTAGCATAGGCAAATATTAAAGTTGATGATGTCAGCATTTTAATCCTTATCACTTGCCACACCAAAGTAATCCAACATTACATGATCCACAATACAGACAGAGGCAGTACAACAGTCCCCGATCACAGACCCATCCTAATTCATTGACCATGCATCTTGTGGTTCAGACATATGTCAGTGTTGTGAAACAGGCACGGTGGGCTGCAATGATGAAACACATCTGCAGCTACATACAGGTCATACAAAAATAGTGTTTAGCCAATGTGGAGGCTGAATGACTTGCTTGCAATCGATGACTACACGTCATGCCCACATGACGACACACATAATGCAATAGGCCCAACACAGCACACAAAACAAGTCCAATCTGCACCTCTGACCTTCCACCCAAGCACTGTGCAAGCTGCCTTGGCACAGATCTCATACATCCCAAATCTGCGACCTACATTACCTGGAACAATCCATGTCCACTTTGTATGTCAGAACAGCATCAGATGAGTGTGTCATGGTGGAGGTACCTGTAAAAAGACAACACAAGGGGTATAGGCTTGAAAACATACTTATTATACATATCACGTAGCAAGCTACTGGAAATGTAATTACATTGCGATGACACGGACAAACAAATCAACATCATGAAGGTGCGATATGTCAAAGGCAAACTCTTCTAGCAGCCTTTGGCTGAATATTGCAGAGGATCAGCTCCCTAAGTGTTGCTTAAACACCAAACTCCACGCATTCTCACAACTACAGTTCCTAGTACAGTCACCCTCATTACATCACATGATATACTTACACTCATGAAAAGTAGCTGTTGATGAGATCCTCCCGCAAGTGAGCTCCTTCCTCTTCACCACTGTGATCCTCACTTGGCATTTCGGATTATTACCCAATGGCACTGCAGGCTCCCCCTCCTCTGGGATGCACGGGTTATTTCTCTGCATTGCAATGTTGTGGAGCATGCAGCATGCCACAGTGATCTGAGACACTCCTACGGGTGAGTAGAGTAGGGCTCCACTAGTCCAGTCAAGACACCTTAATCTGGCCTTCAGGAGCCCAAAAGCCCACTCCACTACCTGCTGTGTTCTTACATGGGCCTCATTGAAGCAGACTTCCCCTGACTTAGTTGGATTCCTTAGTGGTGTCAACAACCAAGGGCAGTTTGGATATGTGGAGTCTCCTGTGAGTCTCCTGTAAAGTAATTGGACATATATGCAACAATGAGTCACTCACTTCATGATTTCAGCACCAGACATTTCACACACACAAACAGGACAGATGTGACTTACCAACCAGCCAGGCCCTCTCTGGGTACAATTGTGACATCAGCTGGGGTATAGTGCTGTTCTGCATTATGAAGGAATCATGGACTGACCCTGGATAGCGGGCACAGACATGAAATATAGAAATCTGTCAGACAAACAACGTGCACCTTGATAGAATGTAAATTCTTTCTGTTTGATATACTTGTTCATTGGACTGCGTGGGACCAAGCCAACATGTGTGCCAGCAGTGGCCCCCACCGTATGTGTGATCTATTCAAAGCCATAAAAGTTAGCCTTCACATGGGCTAAATCCTCACGTCGGGGCAACCCGATATAGCTGTCCATGTGTTTAAACATTGCTGAGAGCACATCCTTCAACACCATACTTAACATAGGTTGGGACATACCAGCAGAGGGAGCCACAGTATTTCGGGAGGACCCTGAGGCAAGGAAGTGCAATACTGACCTGACTTGTACAAAAGGTGGTATGCTGATTGGATAAATAATAGCTGTCATCAGGCCTGGCTCCAGCTAACGGCATAAGTCAACTATTGCTTGCCTATCCAGGCAGTAGTATGTTATGTTGCATTGCTCCATGGTCTGAAAGTCTGGCAGTGGACAATACACAGGAGAAAGTTGCATCCTCCATCTCCTTGGATACCTATGTTTGACATGACATGAATTCTAACATTAGTTAGTGTCCACACCAACATATGTGATGCATGTCAGTAATATCATGTGACAAGGTATTTCTTAATGCTTAGACATGTCAACCAGTACACATCACAGCTGCACTAACATAAGGGTCACATGTGTCCCCCATGGTTTTCCACACAGCTGTCCACAACGTGTATATGGACCAAACTCAAAGATGTTCAACACAATTGCCCCTTGAAATGTGACTGGATATCCCTGCCGCCTAAAAGACTGTCGCGGGGGTGATTTATGCCCCACTATTAAATGCCGTCTGTGCCCTGAAACATACTACAATGGTGTTTGAGAAGTAGGACCTACATGCCATGACAAGATAAGCATGTTTGGGAAGGTAAAATCCTTTTTTTGCAGGTATGACACAGTTTATTAAGAAAATACAGCATTTCAGGCTGCCAAAATGGCGGCTGTCTGACATACTCCACTGGACATCAGGAACTGCCCGCGACCGCTGGCGGAAGCTGTCATGGTGGTAGGCGGTTGCAACTGCAGAGACACTGCCATAGGCTAAAGTTGTTGCTAGTGGCGGTCGTGGTACAGTGCTGTGTCCGCCGGCAGTGACAACCGCATACATGATGGATGTGATCGCCATGTTCTAAAGACTGACTTACTGGACTCCCGACACTGCTACCAGCAACACCACCACAACCTGAACAGCTGTATGTGTGCCTCGGGGAGTCCCTACCTTCTCACGAAAGGAGCTAGAGAGGCTGGTGACTGAGGTCTTACCCCTGTATAGACAGCTCTATGGCTCACCAGAGGAGCAGGTAAGTACCTCATGTGCACAATATTCACTACTTCAACATCCTTTCCCTCCTCACAGGCTAGAATCTGTCCATGTGTGCCAGTTTGACAACTTGTGTGGGTTTTGTTGCAGTCTGTGTGGCATCAATGGGATGGACAATGTGCAGGTATTGGTGGCCAGTGTCCTATGTTAACTTCTGTGACATTGTGTTGTGTGAGGTGTTTGGGGTCCTAGATCCTCCTTGTGTTGGATGCACATAACTAGGTAAGAAGACATTACTGCCATTCACTGATATATTTCCTCATGGTTGTTGTAAATGTCAGACAACATGTATGTGCATGCCAGCATGAGCTGGGTATGCATGTTGTATATGGCCTTGCAAAACTGTTGTGTGGAAGGCATATCATAAATCACTCTGCCCTTCAGGTTGACACACACACCACATGACAAATTGCTGTTGGCTACATGATGTACTGTCATGCATGGAAGTGATGGGAATGGAGTGTCATGTAGGTTCTGTCAGCTCTGATTGCAGATACCAGGGCCTGTCAAATGTATCTCCCAGTATGGAACCTAGTCTAGGCTGTGATAGTCACTGTGGCTATGCAACTGTGGCACTGCCCCACTTCTGATACCCCAGCAGATCCTGACATGTGGACAGTATGAGGCTGTGGTGGCAAAACCAGCCCTGAATGCCTCATTCCTTTGACTAGGTTAGGAACGGGTTCAGAGGTAAATAACTAATCTAGTCCATAAATACATCTAGCATCATTGTCAATGTGTGTCTTAGACTCATGACACGTACCTTACTCCCACAGCTCTGTTGTCACCTTCACATAGGTCATATTTGTCCTGTACAGGCCTATTGCATCAATGATAGTCCCAGAGTGCAGTGTGTTGATTCCTGGGAGGCCATATGTGACTCAGTAGCGTGGTCACATATCAGAAACTGTACAATACATGCCTTTGTTTGTTGGATGCCATCTCTGTAGGATGGGCACATGTCCAAAGGAGTGTTCTGTGGTACAGGTACAACACATAGAACCCTACCCCATGAAGTGGCATGAGTCTGATTTTGGTAGGCCACATGTCCACACAATGAGAAGGAAGACACTTTCTGTACCCACCATGCCAGCCTCTTAATTGTTACTCATGTGTAATGTTGAAGTTTGTTCTCTGGCAGTTGCCTGTAGAGACTGCATGTAGTGGTTCATTCTCACAGAGTGTGAATGTGTTGGTCCATTCATGCCTAAAGAGTTTACCCTTCAGAAACCACAGAGGTGTGTAGTATTTCGTAGTGGCTCACATCACAGTACTGGTTGCTTGACCATGGGCTAACTGATGTCTGTAAGCTTCGTTAGTCATTGTAGGCCATGAGCAGGGTAGTGGGTTATTCTGCAGATAGTAATATATATGTCTGTAGTCATGTCCCTGTACTTATTGGCTTGTGTGTTTCACACTTGGGAAGTATTGACAAATAAAAAAGTTCTAGCTTGATGTCACTGACATGTATGTAACTCAACCATTTTGATGAAACTTGTGATTACAATCTCTTGATTTGTCTATTGCATCCATGCAGGTCAACACCCATCAAAACAAGCATTTGCAATGCAGTGGGTCATGCGTTTGCTTGAGTTAAAGCTAGCAGCATTGTAAACTCGAAACCGGACCTTTCTTGCCACATAAACTGAAAATGAAAAGTAAAACAGTTTCACATAAGCGAGCTGACGGCCGCCATGAGCGCAAAGCAGACACATAAAAGGAAACAGAATTCACTCACAGTGAAACTTATCGGCAAAAGTGCAATTATCCTTGTAACAGGGTTGATGTCATGCAAAGCGCTCGACTACTGCCCAGCGAGATCGCGCTGCCAATGAAATAAAGAGGAAAAGTAGTCCAGAAAGCATACCGAAAACATGGAGCCTCGTATGTTTTCAGTACATGGTCGGTGCACTTGAGGCGGGCTAAACACCAGAAAAGGCATGACATATTCATGCCTTTCACTAATTCAATCAAGCAAATTTTAAAAGGCAAGCCCACGAACCAACCAAACTGATGGGCATAACATGGGCGTGGTTAAAAGCCCACAGAGAGATTATACCAGGGACAGAGCGCTTTGCGCGCTCGACTCTAAAGAGGGAATATAGAGAGCCATCGCCAAGAAGGCGCGGACCCTGGGAGTAGACAGCCGGCAGAGCTCCCACTGCAGGAAAAGGTGGAAGGGCCTGAGACGCTGGGTCTGAAAAACCGCAGAGGTCCAGCTGGGATTGTCCTCCCACTGTGGGCAGTTGTCCGTCGGTCTATCCCGCCTCAATACCCTGCATTCTGGTGGTGGCCTATCCTGACCTTGATGTTCGTTTGAGGACTGCACAGCAGCCACAATGGGATGAGTACAGGGCACATTTCTGCCTGTGATATTGTCAAGAATGAGTTCTGACAGTTCCCCTTGACCATTAGGGATCAGTCATGTGTAACATAGTAGATGAGTGATACTTTGTGTAGACATGTTATGTGTTGTATACTGATGCGCCTTGCCTATTGGCCCAGGGACCTAGGCTACAACTGTGTACAATCCACAAACAACTTGCTCTCCAGGGACGACATATGGCTGTGTACAGTGATCAATCAAGTTCTGTTTGTTGTAGTGGGTGTAAATTCTATACAACAGACTACTACTCCTCAGCGTTACAGGTCAAAGGTAATAAAGTGATACATCACTGTTCTCAGCCATGTGTCTGGGTGAGTATATTGGCATCTGCTACCCAGAGACTAGTTGTCACAATGTATTGCTGGTGCCTAACTACTGTCTGCAATGTAAAGATGGCTATCATACATGTGACAAAGCATACATTGTTCTTTGGGTACAGCTACAGATCAGTACTTTCCATTGGTAAGTTGGGACATTCCATTGGCATGAAATATGTGTCATCACTGTTGCCAACATTCCTTGTGCCTACATGTTAGAATGTGTCCCTTTCTCATTTGCAAACCATTTGTAAGCTGCTCTTTCATGCATGGTCTACCTGTGTTGATGGGATAATCGCTGTATTCCCTTGCTTATATGTGCATGGCAACCTGTGTTTGGAATAAGCTATTTACAATGGGGGTACATTTCATGATGTGCCACAGACAGGAGTGTGTCACCCTTGTTTATTGGCTGACGCATTCCCTCATGCCCCATACATGCACAACTGCAATAGCAATGAGGGACATGACAGGTAGGCCTAGAGTTTTGAGCCACAATGTGCACTTCTATGCCATTGATATGGCAGCATGTAGCAAAGTGCACTGAACATGTGAAATGGGTAAGGTTTGTAACCTGACTGTTGGCATGCATCATGGAGTGACTTGCAGTTATGTTGAAATCCCATGTGTTTGGGTACAAGCATTCATTCTCAGACATCTGGGTCTGCATGATTATAATGGAGACAATGATGTAGCCTCCAATGGGGCAACATTTTGAGGGCCTTCATCAAGTACTTGCAAATCTATGGGCCTCTCCAACATTCAAAGGACTAATGGTGTATTCTTATGCACTCAGAGTATGTCATTGTACAGGGTGCCAGACATTAGTGGTGATTACCCTGGGGCTTGCTGATTCATTGTTTTGTGGATTTTGGGGACATCTCTTCCTGACATATCCCGCATGATGTGTACAGTGTACATTTCCATTCCACATGTGTGACCTATATGAGCAACATTAGTACTGCCTCCATGACTTCACCAGGACAAACGTGGTGGAGTGTGCATTGTGAAACTGCTTACAATGGACATGAGTATTTCCATGTCCCCTTCTCCTGGCTACTGTACTTTTTTCAGTAACATGGCAGAATTTTGGTGCATCATTTCTTATTGTTGGGTAATTATGTATGTGACAAATAGATGTTTGCATGACCTTGTGTGGGACCTGTGGGAATGGACTTGGCATTGGCCTACTACTGTATGACAACAGGTAACTGAGGTCCGCTTCATAGGGCAAAGCTTTGAGGGTGATGAGGTCTCCTACTAGTTCAAGTGGCTACTGTGATTGCCCAACTTCAGCCATGCAATTGTAGTTGTTTAAGATCCAGATGTTCCTGTGGCAACTGTTGACATTTTATATGGCATGCGGTTTGGCAGTTGTATGGGCCACTTAGGTGGAGTTTATTGCTGGAGCCTACTGGACATCATAGTAATGTTTGCTAATCAGAGCTGTTGTTTAAGTGTGATCATGGACATGTGATGACCCTATTTCTCTTTGTATTTGCAGCATCAGCCCAGGGAAACGAAGGAGACATGGCACAGCTGAGTGTGGACACATCTGGCCACGGGACCTCTGGTCAAGACACCACAGACACAAAGGAACCCAGTGGCCTGGAGGGTGAGGGGAGTGCCACGGAGGGACTGGAACATCATCTTCATCATCGGATTCTTCCTCCGACACACCGTAGTGGGGGTGAATCATCGGGACATACCCTTGTACCATTTTTTTCCGCCACCCCGGCTTTATCACAACCCTCCCTTTTGCTCCCCACCCAAATGGCCGTGATCACTCATCAGAAGTCTCCTTTGGCACAGGCACCTCCGTCCCAGCCCCTGTTACCCCTGCTCCCCCTTTGTGAGGAGGCTATTGACCACCTGAGAAGCATCTCTGTGGGTCAGAAAGTCATTGTGAATGCCATCAAGGGATTGGCAACCCAGATCCAGCAGACAAATGGATTCCTGGAAGGCATTCATTGTGCAATGTCTGGCCTACAGAGATCTTATCAGTCTCTGGTCTCCACACTGATGACAGCCAGTCACCCCCCACCTTGCTTCCCCCCTCCTCCTCCTCACTCTTTTCCCTGTAGATCCCCAATTCCCCTAACTAGCACAAATACACACAGTCCAATCTGCACGCACCCACCTCAACACACAAGAGCAGCACACACAGACACAAACACCACAAAACACACCGCTACGCAAGCAAACAACATACACCCACAGAAACAACATCAGTCTCCACTTCCTCAGACACCCCCACCACCCTCACCGGCCCACACACGACATCAAGCATACCTACAGGTACCACCACAAGAGTTACACCTAGCACACCCAGAGACACCACCCCCACAGACACATGGACATCAACCACCATACCCACATCCACCACTACCAGCATACCTGCAGACACCACCCCAACAGACACACATACATCCACTACTCCATTCCACAGCACCTCCACTTCCCAACCCCCAAGACACAGAAAGGCACACACTCACCCACGTAACAGACACCACTCAAATGCAAGCATGCCTCCCACATGCACACACCCACGACATCCACTCCGACACAGCAGACAACCACTCCATCGACCTCCAAATTCCCATCCCTTCTGCTGACCGTCCCCTTGTACCTAAGAAAGTTTTTTTGTTCAACCTTGACCTTTCCCCTGTTCCCCCCCCCCCATCCCAACCCAAACCCAAGAGGCCCTTACCCACCTCCTAACCCCTCCCTTCCACCTCCAAGTCCTTCCCTGTCACTCCTGCCCCCTGCACACACCCATACCCCTCCCCCAAGAAAAAGCCCAACCCTCTCAAGAAGCAGTCCACTCCTCCCAAACCCCACCCCCATAGGTATTATCCCTGAGGTGCCTTCCTGCCTGCATAGTTGCCCCTTCCTGTGGAGGTTCCCTGGCAGTTAGGAGTCAAGTGACAGCACAGTAATGTGCCTGTGCGGAACCAAATGGACTGGCCAATGGCTATGGATTTTCAAAACTTTAAATTTAATCAACTTAAACAGTTGTTGTTTTTTGGGGTATACATTTGTCCTGCAATTCCTTTTCTACCTTTAAGTTGTTTCTGAGTGATTTGTGTTGTCTGCCTACAGTTTTGTGTGTTTCAGTCTGCTTGGTGATCCTTCTGCTGTGGTTTGCAGTATCTGACTTTCTGGACAGTGCTGGTGTCCCCTAAGACAAAGGTATATGTTGACTGTATGGATATGTTAATGCAATTGTGGTGTCATTGCATTGTGTTCTGTTTGGTATGGTAAGAATTTCATCTTGTGTTATCCAATGTGAGCATGTATGGTGTTAGTCTTGTCCTGTCGTAGTTTAACACTTGCTCTAGGCAAGACTGCTGGTTTCTGGAGGGCAGTACTTATGTTGGTAGGTGACTATGCCAGTCCTACAACAAGTCTCAACTGTTGTCCCAACCCTCCCAGCTCACAAGCAGCACCTCACCAAAAATCCAAACAGTAAAAGGTGATTTGTGGCAGCCTTTACACCTGGACTCAAGTGTGGAACATCTCAGGGAGTGTCGTGGTTAATCGGAGGTTACCACTTTCTCACATCAACATGTCTCTGTCAAACACTCAGGGAATGCGGTTTGGCAGTTGTATGGGCCACTTAGGTGGAGTATATTGCTGGAGCCTAGTGGACATCATAGTTATGTTTGCTAATCAGAGATAATGAGAGATAAGCAGTAAAGTCTTAATAGGTTTTTATTAACAATACTGCAATCTACAATAAATTGCATGGGCTGATGAATAGGATAATGAACAGTGCAAGAAACAGAATTGTGAACACAAGAGTCATTAATACAAAGACCCCCACCATCTTGCAATAACATAAAATGACTTGAGATATGATATATGTCCTAATACCCTAACATGATGAACCTAACCCCTAGATAGAGCTAGGAGTGATAAACCTACTGCCAATGCCATAGCATGGATAGCTTTGATGGCATCTGGTAGGAATCCCTCTAACTATCTGGCTGTGAGAGGTGTATTTAAGCAGATCTGATCGGACCCCTGACGTAGGTCTGTTCCCAAACAATAGACAACAAGACATGCTTGGGGCGGAAAATACATAAACAATTCCCTCAAACACAAAGAGGGAAAGTACCTAACATGAATACTTAGAGTTTGTTTATCTTTGGCACTAATAGTGACGCCTTAGCACAGTGGCACTGATAACATGAAACTAAAACATAGGACTAGCTAAAAACAATGCAGCCATCTTGGACAAATATAATTAAATAATAGCACTAAAACAGAGCAAACTAAGTAGGGTAAAAGTCACTGGGTGCTGGTGGCACAAGTCTGCAAGCCAGATGGCTAAGCTAACTCCTGCTTCCCATGAAAACAAGATGGGATTCACTACACCCTCCCCATTGCCGGAACAAGTATGATGCCATAGGATGACGCCACTGAAGGCGAATGAATCTAAGCTAAAAAATGCTCTGGACTAAAGCAAAAATCATTAAAAACTAGCTAAAAAATCATATTAAAAAACATGTAAAGAAATTGCTAAAAGCATACAAAGAAATATAATGTCAACCATGACCAGCACAGCTGGCCAAAGTAAAAAGGTAGTCTTTGAATTTGGTGAGATAAGCCAATCATCAAATCTATTTAACAGTAGTCTTGATCTTGAAGAGTGTTGTCAAAGCCATTAAATGGATAGGCCCTCAGAAAGGAGGACACATCATCAGATGTTAGATCAATGACAGGATAGGCAGACGGATCCACAGAGCTGTAGTGTGTGGCAGTCTCTTGTGCAGGTCCACCTGCAGGAGTGGCACTCTCCACAGCGCCGAAAAAAGCCAGATGGTTCACCAAGGGCAGCTCATATGTGGCCTCGCAAATCAGCCTTAGTATCAAGGGGCATTACCGTGAATTACCCTCTTCAGGAACATAAGCAGTTCTTGGTCCGCAGGAGGCACTTGCGGAAGGGCAAGGCACACTATAGGCAAATGTTCGAAGAGGCACCACAAGCAGCGACAGACTGGCTGCACACACCAAAGGACTGGTCTGAATGACATTGACCAGTCATGCTCCAACTCTCCCAGCAACAGAGCATTAAAGAACTGAACCATGCGTTCATGGCACAGCTGGGCTAGTGGCAATAGCTCCATCACTCCGCCTAGCTGGAAAGGCACAACCACTGCAAATCAGAATCAATAGCAGCATTATTCTGCCTATAAACACCAAAGTTATAGGAAAGCCACCAAACACACTTGAAAAGAGTGAGAAGATGGCTGAAGGAATGACCCCGAAGGCATCTGGAAGATGGACACGAATCCAGACCTGACAGCCTTAAAGAAATGGACAATCCCTGTGTTGCTCGAAGCATTGAAAATTCTGGATACCAGCTCTCCAAAGTGCTTGGGGAAGTTGGTATTTAATAGGGATTGTATCCTGGCTGATGATCTTGCTATTTGGAGAGCATACGTCTCACTAGCCGATGTCAAGGCAACTTGTTTTTGAAACAGTAGCACCTTTAGTCTGCTCAGCTTGTCATAAATTACATTATTAGTATCAGTGTGAGGCCACATTTCTGCTACTCTTATCTGTCGTGTGGGGGGAATAAAACATGTCCGCCACATGTAGTGACCTTAGAGACTGAAATTGCGTAGGCAATTCCTGGTCACATATCGCAACAGCTTTGGTCGCTCAGCACCGCATAACTTCCATTTGAAAGTACATGGAATACTGGTCAAATCAAAGGGATGAGAGTACCCTTCAGAAAACTGACCAAGTTTGGGACCCCTGCATTGCAAAGGCCATGAAGGGACACCTGTTTGCAGATCATTGAATGACTAACAGTAGACTCACATTCGCTTCAGCTAAGAAAGACCTCTGTTTCGCCGTTCAAACATTTATATTCAAAGGGCAACTTCTACTCTTATTCAAAATAGCTATCGCCTGGCCGCTCGTATCTGTCCACAGCAAGATGTTTCAGGCATTTTGAAAAGTGGAAAGGTGCAGATTTATAATGCCATTTAGGAGCCAAACCATTAATGGACTTTTTGCAGCTGTGAAAGGAAACTTCTCTAACTTTTCTATGTGAAGCATGGTGAAACTCGCTTCCCTTTTAGCCATTGTCTGTTGTTTCCTGGGCGAATTAAAAGCAGCAAAGAAGTCACTACCGTTAATATACTTCCTTGGAACGTGGCCATTTTTTGGAATCTAATATCCAACCTAACTGCATGATGGAACGCAGCTGACTTTGTCCTTGGTATAAAAGGAACATGTCATTCTGAGTGATGTCAATCGCAGACGACACTATGTTGTAATAGAATAAATCCTGTTGGACAGAGTGTTCATGCTGTTGTTGACAACAGCTAAAGCCTTTTCCAAATTGTCTTTGTCTATCTGCCTTAAACATGCTGCAGCTTCTATCTGAGAAAGCTTCCAGATCTCATTGTATATGGCATAGATGAATCTTTTAGATCATGGCTTTCTCTGACCTAACAAGAAGTCCTGTAAGTCTGTATCTTCAGAAAGTGTGTTAAGATGTTCCTTAACTGCGGCTAACATGTTAGTCTGTACCTACTGTTGGAACAGTTTATCCGCACTGTATTTTGTAACTATACCAGTGTGTTGACCCAAGACAAAGAAAGGGTCTGGCTGGCTGATTTCGAAACCCCCAGAGGAATTCACAAAACATGCCTGACCCCCATTTGTGTCTATTGGCCATACTAACCACCCACCGGGACTGGAAAGTGAAGAGTTATAGGTACCAGCCTTAACCTTTGCATCTAGTTATTCCTCTGTGACGTTCAGGAAGGATTGACAATTATTAAACTTTGCTGGAGTGGGATACTCCATGCACTCATTTCCTTCATTTTTGCCAACCCCTTGACAGGATGTCTGTTGAATGGTGTCATTTAAAAAGATCATTTGCACAGGAATAAGGCATGCTCTAAATAAAGCTTCCCTGCCCTGTATTTGCCAATCTTGTGTTCCCCATACACTCTTTACATCAATAGTGTTCTTCTAGTATACGTAACCGTCAACTGCAAGACGGGAAACAAAAGAATCTGAGTAAATTAATGTTGTGTTAGTTAGCAATATTTTCCTAATTTCTGAGGGTGGTAACCTGAAATAATATGACTCTGCATTTTTGGTATCATGCCCAGAAAAGTAAATTAATTTATCAGAATAATGTTTTAGGCTCCCCAAAGGTGAAGTTAAATAGTGTTCTCACTGTATGTAATTGAATACTGATCTATGTCTATTTGCAAGGTGCAGTTAGTAATGTCCCCAGTAGCATAACATTTCCTGATCATTCTTTGTATTGGTATGCACATAATCACTTTCAAACACTGCATAGTCTTTCAGTTCTGTTAACATAGAATCAGTTGTTTTTACATCCCAAACATCAGATACAACACCAGCTGTAATTACATCAGTCATGGAAATTTCAAAGACATGTGGAATTTGAATGACCTCAATAGGTCTGTTACATCAAATGGAACTTTATCCCACACTATCCAATCAGGAATAGGTACTGCTGAAATGTTCACAAGGGACAAGTGTCTTCAGACCTTATGTGAGGAATGATATGGAGTTAAGACTTCATCCAAAGGCTCAACAGAGGAGCATTCAGTAAGGTAATGACCATTTATAAGTAGGAAGAAAACAGTCACAAAATCAATCCATAGAAAAAATGCAAATAATGTCAAGAATAACCATAGATAGTTCCATGGGTGAATTAAATAGTTATTTTTAAGCCACGTATACAGCATACGCGTCTTTGAAACAGTTTCAATCACAGGAGTGGATAAAGTCATCACTGTCGATGAAGTAACCAGAGGCAGTCTCTGCAAACACAGGAGCTGGTGCATTACTGGTGATGGAGCCACTTCACGTGGAGTATCATAGCAGACGATGTGGTCAGTTTGTGTTGTGTTGTAATAGAAAACAGCCAGTTCTTGGACAGGTGATGTTGTTGAAGTGGTAACAGGAATCAGCAAGAGCTCATTTTCCACCCTCCCCATGGTCGAGGGGGTTTTGTAGCATCGTTGGACATGCTTGTGTGGTCAGAAGTGTTGTTGTTTCTTCTTTGAAGAGGTATGTCCGATTGGGTAGTGAGAGGGGACCGGGAAATACCCAAGGGACCTCTGGGTCTACTGTGCAGGATCGGCCACTTGGTGAAATTTGATGTTGTCAATGGAAATAAATTTGTTAGCTTTGGGGCCTGGCACCGGTGGTAGGATGACAGTTCTGGTACCTTGTATTGCCAGACCTGGGACCGGTGCTCTGTAGGACGGGCTGAATTCCTTTTTAACAGTGATGTTTTCACAAACCAGATCACCAACTTTAGGAATACAGCCAGTAGATGTTTTTGGCAAATCCCTTATTCCTAAGGGTGTAGCACTGGCAGATGAGTTATCATCATGAAATTTGCTGAAGCTCCTGTAAGACAGTGAGACGTTCATTTATGTCAAATGGTGTATCTGCTGCCACCAAGATCTGGGACATACATAGGTATCCCAAAGAGAGCCTCATAGGGAGTGTGTCCCCCCCCAAGAACATTCTTGGCAGATTATTCAGTGCTCTCTGGACCCTATATAGTTGAGGAAGCCAGCTGCGGCCAGAACCTAATACCCTAGCTGTTAAGGACTTCTTTAAATCACGGTTCCTTCTCTCCAGGACCGAATTTCCCTCAGCATGGGATGGTAAGGAGTAATGGAGTTCAACACCCATCGTCCCCATGGTGTCACTTAATGCCTTATAGGCGAAAGCAGGGACCTGGTCCGAGTGGAATGCTGCAGCCACATATGTACCGATAAAGATCAGCAAGTCCTTTATAACAGTTCGAGCGTCAGCTGACCGCTGAGGCCATATCCACAGGGATCTAGAATAAGAATCTACAGCAACTAAGATGTATTTGTATGCACCGTCTGGTTGAAGGGGACCAGAATGGCCCATGTACACACATTGTAGTGGCCTGTTGGACACTAGGAGGGATATCTGCGTAGGGCGTTTGATGTTGGAGCCCTTAATCTGCTGACAAATGTCGCAACACAGGACGCATTAGTTCGGTTTGTATACCCACCAGAAGCGTTTCTGTAAGAGTGATGTTGTGGCCGAGATATCAGCAAGAGCAGATGTGACACCCTCTTGCGCTGCTTTGATGTGATCTAATCTATGGTCTTGGTTGCGGATTGCTTGGTCTCCAACCCCAGGAATTGTTGCATAAGCAACATTTTTGCACTGATGTGGTATGAGTATTTTGTAGGGTATGCCTTTGGGAGAGGCTTGCCTTCAACCAAAGCTTTCACGGCAGCCAAAATGTCATTATCCAATCTCGTAGGAGAATGAATCACTGCACCCCCAAGAAGGGTAATCACCAGTTTGAAAAAACTGCCCTCATCCACAAATTGTGGCATGCTTCATCATCGGGCTACTGCTATCACACTCAATCCCACGTCGGAGTGGAGCAGAAAGGGTGGTGGAACATTAAGAGCACACAAACAACATCAAAGGCGGGGACCACGGGCGAACAACAGAATCCTAAAACTGTCTCAGGACGGTCACTCTCTAAATTTTATTATAGTACCACCTGGGCAGGATTAAAAATTAACCACTGGTGGTGATCTCAGGATATGATTACAAGTTCACCCCAGTTTCTGTAATAAGTCGACTTGTTTTGGACGTTCTTTCACTGCCCCTCTGGGTCACTCGGCCTTCATCAGGATCTTCGTACTGCCCCGTTATACTTATTACCCTACGTGTCCTTTGATCAGGATTCTTATAATTCGTGTACTTGGGAGTATTTCTCCCTATCTATATACACACTGTCAGTTTTTTTCATTTGTACTCATATTTGCCAGCACCGGGAGGGATCACCACCCTGTAGTCACAAATTTGTCAAGGGACCAGTGCTGCCTCTCTCATCGCCACCCGGCTCCGATGATGAAGCTCGCTCCCCCGATGATGAAGAATGCCACAATTTGTGGATGAGGTCAGTTTTCTCGAACTGGTGATTACCCTTTTTGAGGGTACCTTGCACTGGTAATTTCCTGTCCTGTAGTGTTGTTGATTGAGATATTGGGAGGTCGGGCAGGGAAGCATTTCCTTTCATCCCTTCATAAGTGTTTTGTAATGAGTCGCTGCAGCCACAGAAGCTGTAGCTACTGCAGATTTGGTTGCTTCACCCGCCAAAGTGTTTCCAACATGTTTGTGGCCCACTGTATGCACTACTTGGACACAAGGTAGCTTATCCTTATCATTGCAGCCCATGCAATTTATTGTACATTGCAGTATTGTTAATAAAAACCTGTTAAGACTTTACTGCATCTCTCTCATTGCCTGTGTGTTTGACTGAGATATGTTGTTGATGTGAGAAAGGGGTAATCTCCGTTTAACCACAACACTCCTTGACATGTTGCACTCTTGAGTCCATGCATAAAGGCTGCCACAAATCACCTTTTACTGTTTGGGTTTTTGGTGAGGTGCTGCATGTGAGCCGGGAGGGTTGGGACGACAGTTGCTACTTGTTGTAGGACTGACATAGTCATCTACAAATATAAGTACTGTCCTGCCTAGAGCAAGAGTCAAACTATGACATGGCACCACCAACGATGGTGTTTAGGCACTAATTTACGGATACATGACTATCACTATCTCACCCACAACAGGTACCCTAAGTACCAATGTATGGACACGTCTGTGGTCTTGGGGAAGATCCTCAGCTGAACAGGGAGCACCTAACTAGGCTGTAGGTTGTTCGAGCTCAAACTATTAAAAGGACCCCCCCCCCCAACTTTGGGTTCCATCTCTTTTACCCATTACACAGTATGGCTTATGCCATAGACATTCCCGAGAATGTTAGACAAGCATTAACATTACATTTATTAGTGCATGGCTTAAGAGAAGAGGGCGGGATGTCACATTCATAATAGAAGCTAACCAAGCTTACCAAACAGAAACATTCTACTCTTGGGTCACCTTTCCGGAGGAAGACCAACTATCAGTCACATTCCACAAATACAGAATTGCAAATGTACCTCAACGGTACCAAGCATACCAGTGTCTTGAAATACAGATCACTTATCAAGAACATCAGAACTGGTTTAATTGCACCCTACCACACGTAACACAACATGTGAGATTAGGGGCCAGATGTACCAAAGAGTTTTTCCCATTCTGTGTCAATGGGAAAATGTGTTCGTACATATGGCCCTAGGTCCCTTAGGTAATGAAGGATTGACGTGACCTGTGTTTGCCACATATACACCTCACTCCTGTATTCAAAATATGCAGGCAGTTGATCTGCGCAGTCTATACATTGAGCTAGTAACACTATATTGACGACTTGCTCAGTTCGTAATGCGAACTCAGAACACTACACCAGCGTGTTCAGCACTTCCAGCACCTTTGTATTGCAAAGTGGGTGATGTATTTGTGTGAATTGCAGGGCTGTTTGCTAGAAGTGGTGTTTGTGTTCCATGCCACATCCATACATATGTCTGTTGAATGTGACGACAGTCCATGGCATGTGTGGAATCTAAGTGTGTGTGTTTTATTTGTAGATGTGATGTTGGTGTGTTGTTTGTGTTGTGTGAGACAATGTTGTGTACACTCCACTGTCCCTGTGAGTGACTTGCCCAAAGGGGGCGCATTGTGACTGTGAATGTGTCCTCCTTTGTGTCTGATTCCTACATGAGACATGAACTTGGTACCAGTAGCGTGACCCCCACATGATGTGGCTGATGGCGTGACGATCTACTGTTGAGCGTAATGACACAGGTAAGTGTGTGGCGGCTTGGATTTTGTGCTCCATCGATGATCAGCAGCAGGACTTGTGTGATGGGCTCCATGTGTGCACCGGACCTGTAAGGTGAGTGTCTCCCTTTATACTCCCCATTTCTGCCTGCTGAGATGGGGTGTTTGGACCGCCACGGTCACATTGGTGGTGTATAACCTCCGTCAGCCAGTGTGTACTGCCTCGTGAATGCGGCAGTCTGTGCTGCCTGGCGGTGCCAGTGGGTTTGCAGTAGTTTTTGCTCCGTATGGCTGCATGCTCGTAAAAATGCAGTCCGACCGCTAACCCGACAGCGGTCAGACCGCCAATGCAGCCATGGCGGGCCATGGACCACCAAAATCGTAATAAAACCTTGTGTACGGAGGTGCAATATTTATATTGAAGTAAATTAAAGGTGGTGCATAAACTGTAAATGCAAGTTATAACTGTTGATGCATAAATTAGAAACTTACATTCTCACCAAGGTGTCGCATAACCATGTTGTCGTACTGTTTTTATCTCTCTTACCAAATGCATATAAATTAAGCACACAATCGTTCCAAAGGTTTATTTGAAAAAGTCAACACGTTTCTGCAAAAGCTGTCCACTGGACCAATTTCATCATGACAAACCGGTACCCCATATTGATTACTAGACCATATTTACTTTTCACTCCCTCTCAGACCTAGTAAAGTTTTATTGTATTTCACCACAGTACTGTGGATGCCATCTTGAAAGGGAGATTTGTAGTCTTGTCTATAGTCTCTGATTATTTCATTTGTGGGCATCAGCTCAACATTGCACGTAATATGAAACACCATTGTTCCCAACAATCAACTCGTCAATCATATTTTAGATTATCTTCTTCTTAATGTTTCCGTTTACTGAAGCCTCAAGATCACTGTAAGGAAATGGCTCCCTGTTGCAATTACCCCCCACTTTTTGCCTGATACTGATGCTGACTTGACTGAGAAGTGTGCTGGGACCCTGCTAACCAGACCCCAGCACCAGTGTTCTTTCACCTAAAATGTACCATTGTCTCCACAATTGGCTCAACCCTGGCACCCAGGTAAGTCCCTTGTAACTGGTACCCCTGGTACCAAGGGCCCTGATGCCAGGGAAGGTCTCTAAGGGCTGCAGCATGTCTTATGCCACCCTAGGGACCCCTCACTCAGCACAGACACACTGCTTGCCAGCTTGTGTGTGCTGGTGGGGAGAAAATGACTAAGTCGACATGGCACTCCCCTCAGGGTGCCATGCCAACCTCACACTGCCTATGGCATAGGTAAGTCACCCCTCTAGCAGGCCTTACAGCCCTAAGGCAGGGTGCACTATACCACAGATGAGGGCATAGGGGCATGAGCACTATGCCTCTACAGTGTCTAAGCAAAACCTTAGACACTGTAAGTGCAGAGTAGCCATAAGAGTATATGGTCTGGGAGTCTGTCAAAGAAGAAATCCACAGCTCCATAATGGCTACACTGAATACTGGGAAGTTTGGTATCAAACTTCTCAGAATAATAAACCCACACTGATGCCAGTGTTGGATTTATTCAAATATGCACACAAAAGGCATCTTAGAGATGCCCCCTGTATTTTACCCAATTGATCAGTGCAGGACTGACTGGTCTGTGCCAGCCTGCTTCTGAGAGACGAGTTTCTGACCCCATGTGGTGAGGGCCTTTGTGCTCTCTAAGGACAGAAAAAAAAGCCTGCTCTGGGTGGTGGTGCTTCACACCTCCCCCCTGCATGAACTGTAACACCTAACAGTGAGCCTCAAAGGCTCAGGCTTCGCGTTACAATGCCCCAGGGCACTCCAGCTAGTGGAGATGCCCACCCCCTGGACACAGCCCCCACTTTGGCGGCAAGTCCAGGAGAGATAAGGAGAAAAACAAGGAGTCACCCACCAGTCAGGACAGCCCCTAAGGTGTCCTGAGCTGAGGTGACCCCTGGCTTTAGAAATCCTCCATCTTGAGTTTGGAGGATTCCCCCAATAGGAATAGGGTTGTGCCCCCCTCCCCTCAGGGAGGAGACACAAAGAGGGTGTAGCCACCCTCAAGGACAGTAACAATTAGCTACTGCCCTCCCAGACCTAAACACACCCCTAAATTCAGTATTTAGGTGCTCCCCAGAACATAGGAAAACAGATTCCTGGAACCTAAGACGAAGAAGGACAGCTGAGCTGAAAAACCTGCAGAGAAGACGGAGACACCAACTGCTTTGGCCCCAGCTCTACCGGCCTGTCTCCCCACTTCAAAAGACCTGCTCCAGCGACACGTTCCACAGGGTCCAGCAACCTCTGAAGCCTCAGAGGACTACCCTACATCTAAAAGGACCAAGAACTCCCAAGGACAGCGGCTCTGTTCCACAAAGACTGCAACTTTGCAACAAAGAAGCAGCTTTTGAAAACAACACGTTTCCCGCCGGAAGCGTGAGACTTGGCACTCTGCACCCGACGCCCCCGGCTCGACTTGTGGAGAACCAACACTACAGGGAGGACTCCCCGGCGACTGCGACCCCCCTGAACCCCCACAGCGACGCCTGCAGAGGGAATCCAGAGGCTCCCCCTGACCGCGACTGCCTGCTTCTAAGAACCCAACGCCTGTTAAGGACACTGCACCCGCAGCCCCCAGAACCGGAAGGATCCAACCTCCAGTGCAGGAGCGACCCCCAGGTGGCCCTCTCCCTTGCCCAGGTGCTGGGTACCCCGAGGAGCCCCCCACCCCCCCTTGCCTGCTTGCATCACTGAAGAGACCCCTAGGTTTCCCATTGGACTACATTGCAAACCCGACGCCTGTTTGCACACTGCACCTGGCTGCCCCGTGCCGCTGAGGGTGTACTTTTTGTGCTGACTTGTGTCTCGCCCCCCCCCTCCCCCCCCCCAGTGCCCTACAAAACCCCCCTGGTCTGACCTCCGAAGACACGGGTACTTACCTGCTGGCAGGCTGGAACCGGGGCACTCCCTTCTCCATTGAAGCCTATGCGTTTTGGGCACCACTTTGACCTCTGCACCTGACCGGCCCTGAGCTGCTGGTGTGGTAACTTTGGGGTTGCTCTGAACCCCCAATGGTGGGCTACCTTGGACCCACCTTTGAACCCTGTAGGTGGTTTACTTACCTGCAAAACTAACAAACACTTACCTCCCCCAGGAACTGTTGAAAATTGCACTGTCTAGTTTTAAAATAGCTTATTGCCATTTGTGTGAAAACTGTATATGCTATTTTGCTAATTCAAAGTTCCTAAAGTTCCTAAGTGAAATACCTTTCATTTGAAGTATTGTTTGTAAATCTTGAACCTGTGGTTCTTAAAATAAACTAAGAAAATATATTTTTCTATATAAAAACCTACTGGTCTGGAATTGTCTTTGAGTGTGTGTTCCCCATTTATTGCCTATGAGTGTACAACAAATGCTTAACACTACCCTCTGATAAGCCTACTGCTCGACCACACTACCACAAAATAGAGCATTAGAATGATCTCTTTTTGCCACTATCTTACCTCTAAGGGGAACCCTTGGACTCTGTGCATGCTATTTCTTAGTTTGAAATAGTACATACAGAGCCAACTTCCTACATTGGTGGATCAGCGGTGAGGTACAAGACTTTGCATTTGCTGGACTACTCAGCCAATACCTGATCACACTACTAAATTCCCAAAATTGTCATTAGAAACTAATTTTTGAAATTTGAGCTATTTTTCAAAAAATTTAAAAGTCCTGCTAGGGCCTTGTGTTAGTCCCTGTTAGCCTTTCTTTTAGAGTTTAAAAGTTTTGTAAAAGTTTGAATTAAGTTCCAGAGATAAGTTTAGATTCTTAAAAAGTATTCCAACTTTTATAAACATAATGTCTACTGCAGAAGAGATAGTGGTGGAGCTCAACCTCACACCTTACCTGCGTCTTAGGATGTCAGAGTTAAGGACTCTCTGCAGAATCAAAAAAATAAAAACTGGATCAAACCCTACCAAAAAACAGCTCCAGGAGCTCTTGGCAGAGTTTGCTAAAAACAACCCCTCTGATGATGCCCTCACAGAGGTGGAAGCTAGTGATGCAGAGGAGAATTTCCCCCCTCCAGTCCTAGTTAGGGAGAACAGGGTCCCTCAAACCCTGTCTCCACAAGTGATAGTCAGAGATGCTGCTTCTCTCACAGGAGAGTCCAGCAACTCTGGAAACATTGAGGACATCCTCAATGAAGAGGACCTCCTGCTAGCCAGGATGGCCAAAATATTGGCTTTAGAGAGAGACAGCTCCTAGCCATAGAAAGGGAAAGACAAGAGATGGGCTTTGGTCCCATCAATGGTGGCAGCAACATAAATAGGGTCAGAGATTCTCCTGACATGTTGAAAATCTTAAAAGGGATTGTAACTAAATATGAAGATTGTGATGACATCACCAAATGGTTCAGAGCTTTTGAGAGGGCTTGTGCAACCAGAAAAGTAAACAGATCTCACTGGGGTGCTCTCCTTTGGGAAATGTTCACTGGAAAGTGTAGGGATAGACTCCTTACACTCTCCGGAAGAGATGCAGAATCCTATGACCTCATGAAGGCTACCCTGATTGAGGGCTTTGGATTCTCCACTGAGGAGTACAGGATTAGGTTCAGCGGGGCTCAAAAATCCTCGAGCCAGACCTGGGTTGATTTTGTAGACTACTCAGTGAAAACACTGGATGGTTGGGTAACTGGAAATGAAGTGCATGACTATGTTGGGCTTTATAATTTGTTTATGAAAGAACACATTTTAAGTAACTGCTTCAATGAGAAGTTGCATCAGTATCTGGTAGACCTAGGTCCAATTTCTCCCCAAGAATTGGGAAAGAAGGCAGACCACTGGGTCAAGACTAGGCTAACCAAAGCTTCCACTGGGGGTGACCAAAAGAAAGGTGTTACAAAGCCTCCCCAGGAGAAAGTGGGTGACACTAGAAACAAAGAGAAAGAGTCCTCTGTAGGCCCCCAAAAACCAGATCAGGTAGGTGGGCCCCAAGACACAACCCAAAACAAAGGTGGCTACCAGGGTAAGAACTGGGATGCCACTAAGGCATGGTGCCAAAACTGTAGACAGACAGGGCACCACACCAAGGACACTTCTTGTCCCAAAAACAAACCCCCTAGCAAAATCCCAGGGGTGACCAGTGTAGCCATTGGGGATGACTCCTTAGATGAGGAGGTCTTCATAGCCTTTAACTGGAAAAAGGGCCCAACAGGTGATTTGGAGATTCCAGAGGGAAGTAGACACTTCCACCACCTACTGGTGAATGGAATCCCAGCCACTGCCCTGAGAGACACTTGTGCCAGTCGCACTATTGTGCATGACAGGCTGGTGTTCTCAAACAAGTACATCCCAGGTGAGACTGCCAGAGTAAGAGTTAGCCCTGACAGGGTCACTGATAGGCCTGTGGCTTTTGTGCCCATAGAAGTGGGTGGGACTTTTAGCTGGAGAAGGGTGGTAGTCAGTACAGACCTCCCCTTTGATTGTCTCCTTGGAAATGACTACCCAGATATTAGTCAGAGCCCAAGAGAGGAACTGGTCCAGTGCCAGTCCTCTCCCAAGAATTCTGGAGGTGCTACCCCTGCAATAACTGCAAGTAGGCCCCAAAAGAAAAAGAAAGGAAAACAGAGTAGGAAAGGTGGACAACCTTTAGCCAAGGTTCCAGCAAGCCAAGGAGATTCTGCTCCAGTAGGGGAGAACTCCAAAAATGGCACTGATAAAGTCCAACCTGACCCACAAGAAGTCCTGGCTAGTCAGGCAACAGTTAAACCTGAGTGGGTGGCTCCTCAGTTAACAGAAGAAAGAGTGGAAGAAGGGTGTTTACTACAAGAGGTAGTAACTCCCCACTCTAATACAGCAGACAGGCACCCTGAACCCAAAGAAGCCTGTAACTTACCCCTTCCCTTGTGGGTGAAAAGCTAAAGGTGTGATTCTGGGCACTGACAGCTGTCAGTGGCCTCTGCTGGGTGTTAGCCTTTATGGCTGCACTATCCTTGGCATGGTGGTGTGAAACCATGCCAAATAGCAAGTTAGGCCCCCTGACCCTGTTGGTCATGGTGGGGTTACTCCAGTTCTGGGTAACCTCTTTGGGTAAGCTAGGGGTGACCCTGGCTAAAATAAGATTAGCAGAGGTGGATACTTCTAACCCCAAAATAGAGAGAATGGGCGAATACATTAAAAGCACAGACAAGAGGCAATTCAGACTAGGTCCTATCACTGTGGAAGTGGGTCAGTTCCCCCAGAGGGATTGACCTGAACAGGAGTATGTAAGGCAGAGTAGGCCCTGCAACAAAACCAGCCTATTTCCTCTACTCTTCCTCGCCTGACAGACTAGGAAGAGTCTCCTGGCCTGTGGGCTGGGGGTGGGGGGGGGGCGGCTTGTGTAAGGAAATGGCTTCCTGTTGCAATTACCCCCCACTTTTTGCCTGATACTGATGCTGACTTGACTGAGAAGTGTGATGGGACCCTGCTAACCAGGCCCCAGCACCAGTGCTCTTTCACCTAAAATGTACCATTGTCTCCACAATTGACACAACCCTGGCACCCAGGAAAGTCCCTTGTAACTGGTACCCCAGGTACCAAGGGCCCTGATGCCAGGGAAGGTCTCTAAGGGCTGCAGCATGTCTTATGCCACCCTAGGGACCCCTCACTCAGCACAGACACACTGCTTGCCAGCTTGTGTGTGCTGGTGGGGAGAAAATGACTAAGTCGACATGGCACTCCCCTCAGGGTGCCATGCCAACTTCACACTGCCTGTGGCATAGGTAAGTCACCCCTCTAGCAGGCCTTACAGCCCTAAGGCAGGGTGCACTATACCACAGGTGAGGGCATAGGTGCAGGAGCACTATGCCCCTACATTGTATAAGCAAATCCTTAGACATTGTAAGTGCAGGGTAGCCATAAGAGTATATGGTCTGGGAGTCTGTCAAAAAAGAAATCCACAGCTCCATAATGGCTACACTGAATACTGGTAAGTTTGGTATCAAACTTCTCAGAATAATGAACCCACACTGATGCCAGTGTTGGATCTATTAAAATATGCACACAGAAGGCATCTTAGAGATGCCCCCTGTATTTTACCCAATTGTTCAGTGCAGGACTGACTGGTCTGTGCCAGCCTCCTGCTGAGAGACGAGTTTCTGACCCTGTGTGGTGAGGGCCTTTGTGCTCTCTAAGGACAGAAACAAAAGCCTGCTCTGGGTGGAGGTGCTTCACACCTCCCCCCTGCAGGAACTGTAACACCTAACAGTGAGCCTCAAAGGCTCAGGCTTCGTGTTACAATGCCCCAGGGCACTCCAGCTAGTGGAGATGCCCACCCCCTGGACACAGCCCCCACTTTGGCGGCAAGTCCAGAAGAGATAATGAGAAAAACAAGGAGGAGTCACCCACCAGTCAGGACAGCCCCTAAGGTGTCCTGAGCTGAGGTGACCCCTGCCTTTAGAAATCCTCCATCTTGATTTTGGAGGATTCCCCCAATAGGAATAGGGATGTGCCCCCCTCCCCTCAGGGAGGAGGCACAAAGAGGGTGTAGCCACCCTCAAGGACAGTAGCCATTGGCTACTGCCCTCCCAGACCTAAACACACCCCTAAATTCAGTATTTAGGGGCTCCCCAGAACCTAGGAAAACAGATTCCTGCAACCTAAGACGAAGAAGGACTGCTGAGCTGAAAAACCTGCAGAGAAGACGGAGCCACCAACTGCTTTGGCCCCAGCTCTACCGGCCTGTCTCCCCACTTCAAAAGACCTGCTCCAGCGACGCGTTCCACAGGGTCCAGCAACCTCTGAAGCCTCAGAGGACTACCCTGCATCTAAAAGGACCAAGAACTCCCAAGGACAGCGGCTCTGTTCCACAAAGACTGCAACTTTGCAACAAAGAAGCAGCTTTTGAAAACAACACGTTTCCCGCCGGAAGCGTGAGACTTGGCACTCTGCACCCGACGCCCCCGGCTCGACTTGTGGAGAACCAACACTACAGGGAGGACTCCCGGGGGACTGCGAGCCCGTGAGTAGCCAGAGTTAACCCCCCCCCCCCTGAGCCCCCACAGCGATGCCTGCAGAGGGAATCCAGAGGCTCCCCCTGACCGCGACTGCCTGCTTCTAAGAACCCGACGCCTGGAAAGGACACTGCACCCGCAGCCCCCAAGACCGGAAGGATCCGACTTCCAGTGCAGGAGCGACCCCCAGGTGGCCTCTCCCTTGCCCAGGTGGTGGCTACCCCGAGGAGCCCCCCCCCCTTGCCTGACTGCATCGCTGAAGAGACCCCTAGGTCTCCTATTGGACTACATTGCAAACCCAACACCTGTTTGCACACTACACCTGGCCGCCCCCGTGCCGCTGAGGGTGTACTTTTTGTGCTGACTTGTGTGTCCCCCGGTGTCCTACAAAACCCCCCTGGTCTGCCCTCCGAAGATGCGGGTAGTTACCTGCTGGCAGACTGGAACCGTGGCACACCCTTCTCCATTGAAGCCTATGCGTTTTGGGCACCACTTTGACCTCTGCACCTGACCGCCCCTGAGCTGCTGGTGTGGTAACTTTGGGGTTGCTCTGAACCCCCAACGGTGGGCTACCTTGGACCCAACTTTGAACCCTGTAGGTGGTTTACTTAGCTGCAAAACTAACAAACACTTACCTCCCCCAGGAACTGTTGAAAATTGCACTGTCTAGTTTTAAAATAGCTTATTGCCATTTGTGTGAAAACTGTATATGCTATTTTGCTAATTCAAAGTTCCTATGTGAAATACCTTTCATTTGAAGTATTGTTTGTAAATCTTGAACCTGTGGTTTTTAAAATAAACTAAGAAAATATATTTTTCTATATAAAAACCTATTGGCCTGGAATTGTCTTTGAGTGTGTGTTCCCCATTTATTGCCTATGTGTGTACAACAAATGCTTAACACTACCCTCTGATAAGCCTACTGCTCGACCACACTACCACAAAATAGAGCATTAGAATTATCTATTTTTGCCACTATCTTACCTCTAAGGGGAACGCTTGGACTCTGTGCATGCTATTTCTTACTTTGAAATAGTACATACAGAGCCAACTTCCTACAATCACAGACATATTTATTAATTGGATAAGTGCTGTGCAAATGTACTGTGGGTGCCATCTTGAAAAGGAAAATTGTTATCATTGTATACAGTCTCTGATTATATCATTTATGGGCATCAGCTTAACATCAGCTTGATATGAAACACCATTGTTCTCAACACTGAATAGTCTATCATGTTTTGAGTATTATCTTCTTAATGCTTCCTTGTGCTGTTGCCTAAAGACTGAAGGCACAACCATCAATTAAATAAATACAAATAAATAAAGTGCCTGGTGCTGTAAAAAATGATTGTATAATTTATGGACATCAGCTCAACATTCTACTTAATATGAAACACCATTGTTCTCAACACTGAACAGCCAATCATGTTTTAAGTATTATCTTTTTCATGTTTCCTTGTGCTGTTGCCTAAAGATCGAAGACACAACCATCAATTAAATACAAATACATAAAGTGACTGGTGCTGTGCAAACTCCCCTTCAATAATTACGAGTTGGATCACTGGAATATCTGAACTATGGCAATACATGCCCTATTTATACACATTGCAAGATTGTCAAAATGGGGCATTTAGGGTGACTGGTGCTATTCGACCTCCTCTTAAATAGTTAGTATAATATAATTTAAATCTATACTTTGGAAACCATACACATCCTGTTAATACCTTTCGCACATATGTCAGTAAAAAAGGGAGAATTGACCATTTCTCATACATTATTTTATATATATATATTGTGTATGTTCCCAACAGACGTCCACTAAGTTGCTGTGTGACAGATATACCTCCTTAGGAGCCACTGGAATGACATACATTGTACATTGTATTGTCTTAATAGTATTATAAATTGTATGCCTTCTTCTTTATCAGTTATATACAATACCAAATCCAATGGCTAGTAAAGTGCCTGTAGCTAAAGTGACAATTGCTGTATCTCATACTATTTATTTGTCTAGATACTCCTAAAATATCACAACCGCATTCTTCCCATGTTGAGTCTCTTAAGCAAATGTCAACAAGACTCTAAGAATATCTGAAATACTTTAAAGACTGAAAATATTTTCAGTGCCTCAACAGTCGAGATGTATCTGAGCGGTCCTCAACCATGACCTGTACTTATTAATAATTCATTGAATGCACTGACCTACAGTTAAAAATACAATGTTAACATTTATTAATAGGTTGGAATGAAATCATTCCTCAATAATACCATACCTGAAAGTACCAAATGCAATACGTCATGAGGCCGGGTTATTGACACAGTTACCAGCTTAAACGAAACATTGTCACCCTAATTTCTCTTTGGAATCTTCAGATATAACCATAAGTACTTGATTGTGTATATACCAAGTTACTCACTGAAGGTCTGCTTACTCTTCTAAACGGAATTGAAATAGCCGCTAACAGTCAGCAAACCATCAATCTATGTGTTTGTGTCATGGAGCGAGACTAGCACCATTGTTGATATATCATGTCCCACATGATCTTGCAGTCTAGAAGTAGAGAGGGCAGCATTTATCTATTCCAAGCAATAGTTCTTCTATGGGGTACCTAAGTGTATAACCCATTCCTTCAATTAGTGAGTACACACATTCAGAAGTGAAGATGTTGGATACACACATAAAATCGCTGTTTTAACATCTATACTGCTCAAATTTTGTGAGTCTAATTCATATTATTATCATTTCGTGTTGGGCTCTCTACGGAGGAGCATGCTGTTCATGTTTCTGGACTCTGTAAGTGGGAGAGGACAGTGAGAACATCAGGTGAAAGGGGACTCATTGGATTGTACCCCATTTACAGATGCATATGTAATTCTGCGTCTAAATTGTGTCCCCATGGCTGTTCCGTTCCCACAGATAAAACCATTTTGGATTCCAACCTTCTCAGTTCTAGAACTCTATCACTTTTTCTGGGATTCATTTTAATGTGTTTAATATTCCAGAAGTTTAGACTTGTGTAGTCTCCTCCATGTATGTCCCACAAATGTTTCACCAATGGATATGCTCTGTCTTGGCTCTTTATGGCTCTGCGATGTTTTAGAAATCTGAACTTGAGCTTGTGAATCGTACCTACCACATATTTCTTTGAACAGGTACATTGAATGACATATACAACAAACTCTGTATCACATGTAATTTTCTCTCTCTCTCTCTCTCTCTCTCTCTCTCTCTCTCTCTCTCTCTCTCTCCCTCTCTCTCTCCCTCTCCCTCTCCCTCTCCCTCTCTCACCTCAGCTCTCTGCTTCTCTTAAATATTTTCCGATTTTCTCAGCTTTTAGTAAGACTTGTAGCGAATGCATCAAGGGCCAGTGCCAGCCCACTTATCCGCAACCAGACCCTCTTATCCCATTCATCACAGACAGCAGCGCTTCCACCACGTTCTGCTACCAGCTTCCATCTGCTTATTTCCCTTACTGCTAGGGAAACACACTTCTCCCTAATTAGGGTGATCATTAATCTATATGTGCTTTTTAAACGAGAAGGTAGATGCAACGAACCTCGAACGGTTAAGCTTGCTCTTTGTAAAATTACAAAAAAGAAAAGGGGGCTGCAGTCTTTCACACCGTGAGCAAACTTCCCGTACCTTTGCGTGTACACATAATGAATAGCGTGTTCCACCTAGAATGTTGTATTTTATTGTATTTAGACACTGCCCTTTTAAAGCATTGAGGCACTTTAAAAAACGTGTTGCTTTAGTGCATTGCTTGAGAGTTGCAAAGGATGTTTTTGTAATGAGACTGGTGCTCATGTAAAGTGCTCTATTAACCTTCCGGTGGAGTTTGCGCTACATTTTGAAAAGTGCACTAAGATAAAAAAAATAACCTTAGGGTAAGGAAAGACACATTGATTCCCTTTTATTGGCTGATTTGTACTAAGTGAAACCAGAAAACTTAGACGCATTGTGGTTTCCTCGCTTAAATTGTTATGGGGCAAACTATTTATTTCACTAAAACTCTTTTTTCCTTCACTATCGTGTATGAATGCATTTCCAGATATGTTAGTTGAGACTAACATTTGTACAAAAATAACATTTCAGAGAAGTACTTCCCAGTGCAATTCTATAATGTGCCTATTAGTGTCTAAGTGTCTAGTGTCCACGTTAAAGTAAAGTAGATGCTGTAGCACCCAGGATAATGTGTTGCATGGCTAAATACTAACAAGGTCTCTCAAAGGTGACACCTATGGGCTATGCCAATGGTTGTTTAAAATTAGTTGTAAATCTAAATCTACGTAGTTACATTTTCGGGATATTTTTATGGGTAGCAACAACATGAATGCCATCATAGAATGTTGCCAGCAGAAACGGCGCAGATTGTGTAAATTCCTTTTGAAAAACAAACATGCTGAATAATTTGAACGTGTACTGACTAACTTATAAAAAATTATAACAGTGTATTTGTTATGGGTGAAGAGTAGAATATTATTAATGTTATTTAGTATTTCTATTTTTTTTATTAGACTTTAATTCTGTTGAAGAGTTTTTAAATTATTATAGGGTCAAAGGATGAGAAGTAATTTAAATAGAAAAGCTTTTTTTTCTTTGAAAAAAGAATAAAGTTATTTTTTGGTTCGGATTGGAAAAAATATGTAGGGGCAAAATGTAGTAGGGAATTTAATTTGAAAAAAGTACTTTAAAATAATAGCTTTTTATCATTATTCGAATTACATTCTATTCAAAAACAGGTTTTTAAAGTGATGTTTTACAGAGGGTGGTAAGTAATTGAATAAGAACATTAATACATAACTGTGTTCTGTTTGACATAAAAAATATATACCATTTTAAAAATAGATATAAAAATTAACATTGCCTTTAGATGAAAAAACAGCAGATGGCACTGATGATTCTTGAAAGCATCCCATAACTGCTCAGCTTTCTGATTATGAAACAATGACAGAATGTCAACATAGAATGCTGCCAGTAGAGACTGACTGTGCGGCTCTTGTAACATTAATTTGTTAAACAGCTCTGCTGTTTAATTCAGACGTACTGATTCCCTTAAAAAAAAAAGCATTGTAGATTTGAAATAAATGCTGTGTTGTATTTGTAAGTGATGTAAATGTTATTTACTTTAAATTCCATTAAATGTCAATGTAAGCATTTACCCTGTGAAAATCACAAGGTACTCTTTTTTTATTTATGATAATGTTGAAATGTCTGATACCCGAGAGGTAAACCCAGCAACAACTTGAGGTATTGCAGCTTTATGATAGACTTGCTAGGTCGTTTCTTCTGGCTGGAGAGGTAAATCTAGTAATGAAAACAATAAAATAATGGCCATACAGGGCACAGAGCGTTTGCACTTCATGTCATAGTCATTGTTTCTTTTTCATGACATGTGCCCTGTGCCCTGAGGTCCGAGCAGTGAAATTCAGTGACTGTTGCCTTTCCATAAATTGGGTGATGCAACCAACACTGGTGGAGCCGTGTGGGACGGACTAATGGGTGAAGGGCTTACACACAAACACACACACACTCAGCTGATATCTGCTGTTGTTTGGAAAATGCCTCTCATCAGCAAACCTCTAATTGTCCCTCTTTGATACTTACATATGTAATATTAGTAGCATTTTAGTTGGTATATTTCCAAAGGAAATGTGGCATTGTTACTGAGTGATGGTGCAAACCTGGATATGTACTGATCATTAAAAAGCGATGGTGAAAATCTTAAGATGCAGTAATGATTACTGAATGATGGAGCCGATCTAAACCTGTGGTAGGGTTACTGAATGATGGTACAAATATGGGTATCTACTGGTTATTAGCACGCACCCATGCAATCAAATCATCTAAGCAGTGGTGCAAATCTTGCCTGATACTTGATATTTCCGAGCGGAGGTCTGAACAAGCATTCAGAATGAATGGTGCAAAATTGAACATTCACTGACAAGTACTGACTGATGAAGCAAATTTAAACATGCACGAAAATAACTAAAATCTAAATATGCAGTGTGAGAAAACAGGGCTGATTGCAGAGGCCCCCTAGCTTTTTGCCCCGATTTTTTACTTTTTGCTGGTGTTTTCCTGAATCTGATGGTGCCCTGGGTACTGCTAACCAGTCCCAGTGCCTGTGCTCTGTAGAAAATGAGTATGCAAATTAGGCTAATTATAATTGGCTAAGTCAACCTACCTATAAGTCCCTAGTATATCATCGGGCATGTAGGTTTAGGGACCCCAGCATAGGTAGTGCACCCATAGGTGCACTGCTGAGGTGCCAGGTGTCATTTTAAAGGCAGGCCTGCCTTGCTGGCTGCTTTTAAATTAAAGTTGCATGCAAATTCAACTTTGGAATTAAAAGTAGTTTCAGAGTCTTAAACTGCCTTATTTTTACATATAAGTCACTTTTAAGATCTAAGATGTGCCCCTAGGGCTGGGTGCCATGCAACTATAAGCAGGGACCTTATAAAAATAGTTTTATAAGCCCTGGTGAGGTACAACAGCCACATTTGTTTTTCCCTCATTGTAGTGAATGGCCTCCTTAGGCTAGAATAGGAAGTCTTTTATTGTAATTTATAAAGTTTCCTTAAGTGTCAGATACCTTACGTTTGGTATCAAATTAATTGTTATAATAAATCCCACAACTTACAGTTGTTGGATTTAATATAACTTGTTCAGCTAAAGAGTTTTAAACTTTACCTAAAACGTTGCCAACTTCAGCCCTGTAGTGTTTTGCTGCTTTGTTCTGATTGGCCAGCTTCTGGCAGCCTGACGAGGCTGCCTTGATGAGGTGTGAAGTGGCCCGGGCTCAACACAAAGGAATGTGCCTGTGGGAGGAGATCTTCCCTCAGCAGATGGAGAAGCAGGAAGGGGGAGGGCTGCCAAACTGATCTTCAAAGGCAGGGAAGGACATTTGGAGCAACCCAGCACCTCCCTTATATCCTGGAAACCCAGACAATTAGGTGCCCCTGCTTAGAAGAGGGCAGGAGAAGGGTGTGTTTAAGATTTTTAGCCACGCCAGTGGGCGGGCTCAGCCAGATGTAACCTACAGAAATCGCTTTCAGTCATGATGGATTTTTGAAGAATTTAGCTCCCTGTGATTGATTGTTGCCACACTTCCCAGGAAGTTGGCATCACAGGTGGAAGGACCCTGCACCTGATTGGAGAACCAGGACCCCTCTGTTTTTCACCCAGGAGCAAGGATAAAACTGGCAGAGCTGCAGCCACACCTCAGATCCCTGCCATATTCCAACAAGGAAGAACTACAGAAGAAGGACTGCCCTGTTGGACCCCTGATCTGCACCTGGACACTGCACCCAGGAGGACTGCTCCAGCGGCACACTTGGGCTGCACCACAAGAAGGACTTTGCCTGGCTTCAACTGGTTCAAGGAAGGACTCTCTGTTTGCTACGGGTGCAAATTGCTAACCAGAGTCCCGTGCACCAACTCCTGAAGAAACTGACCAGCTGACCACTGTCCAGTGGCCGTTTTAGAGTTTGCGCCAGTTGCATTCTGAGAGTTGTAGTCCGCATCCTCAAGGAGCATCTCAGAGCTTCTGGGGCCTTGGGGTGAGCTGTGGACCTCAAAAGAACATCTGGAAGAAGATCCAGAAGTTTGGAGAACTTTCAGAAAAAAGCTCCATAAAGGGACCGACCCGCTACGGCAACTCTAGCAGGCTTGCCTCAACTGCGACCTGGCCTGACTTGCAGGTTCGTCCCAATGAAGAAAATCTCTGAAAAAGTGACTAAGTCCAATCGTAGAAAGTTGACCGGTACCTCCCAGGCAGTGTATCAAAGAGGACATCGGATCAAGATTTAGGTTTGCCCCGGTCGAAGGATTTTCACCTCAAACAATTGACTAAGTCCAAAGGTAAAAATCTCCACCTAGGACTCCTGCAACGCGTATCCAAGGAAGAGTTCCAAGAGGTCGCAAGAACCCGACTGAAGAAAATCTTCAGAAAAGGTCCTGCTGAAGAAAATCTTTGAGAAAATGATTAAGTCTGAAGGTAAACTTTTGACCGAGGCCTCCCGTGAGCTGTAGCCGAGCAGGGCTCCATCGCGGTCGGCCTCAAACGTTGACTTTGCCCCGGTCGAGGTGTGACCAGATGACAAGATTAGCGCTATTTATTTCTAAGCACTAAAAGGCATTAATTCTTAAAAAATTCATATCTCCGGGTCCCCTTATCTGATTTTAATCGTTTCGGTGTCATTTTATAGATAAAAGTATAATCTATTTTTATAAATTGGTGTTGGATTTTTATTGTGTTTTGTGTTTTACTTATTTGCTGTTTTGTGATTTTTAAATGTTTTACACTTTGTCTCCTACGTTAAGCCTTGTCGCTCATTGCTAAGCTACCAAGGGTTGAGCTGGGTTTAATTTATTGAGACCTAACTGGATCTAAGTGGAGTTTAGTGGCCAATTGCTAAGTGTAAATACTTACCTGCCCTTCTCAATAACCCATTTTCCATCATGCAGGTTTGATTGATGAGTGAGGGTGTAAAATAGAACTTGCATTAAGGATTAATCAGTGATGAGTCAATAATGGGCATTCATAATGGTGCAAATACTTGACTGACATGGTTGGCGCTCTTGCTTGATGGGCAGACGCCTGTATAACGGTTGTAAATCTTGAAATTTTGCAGGTAGATACCCATGGTGCAATGCTTGTACTGGCATAATTCTGGTAGTTCTTCGCATCCAGACTATTCTTGTCAAGAGGGTGCCCTCTCCTAGTGCAGAGCTTGCACTGCTATAATGTTGGTTATTACTGCCATGTAAAAAAAAAATGCTATTAGTGGTGCTGTATGAGGTATCAATCTTTAAAAACGTATGTAACCTGTTTACACCCATTCATGTGCTCACTCGGTAATCTAAGCAAGCACTAAAAAAATTAATCAAGCCATTCCCTAGTAAACTCCTATTCAGTCATCATCAATCAGTGATTTCTCCCTATATCTGTCCATGAATTCCAATCCAGTCCCTTACTCATTTGTCTATCCAAACACTCTCAGTAGTGCCACTGGGACCAACTTGGGACCGACTGAAGAGCTCCAATCAGGGCAAAACTGGTCTTGAGTTGCTTGTGTTCTGATTCGGGGAGGACCTGGCTTGGCATATCAGGCTGAACTGTTCCTGTTGGACCAGAGTCAAGACTGCTTTGTATATGGTTGGGTCCAAACTGAGATGGCATGGTAGACTAAATATCTATGGGTTGGAATATTACCCTGAGCGATTCCCAGTGGTTAAGCTTATTGCAAACTATCCTCCCCTCACCTTTTGTGTGTTTGATGCAGAAATTGTCTGTCTTCATAAGAACAGTATATGATTATTTACTTGTATTCCTGTAATGGAAGCTTCTTTTACTTTTTTCAGTACATACATTCTTTTTGTGTATTATTTCACTTCCAGCACTTGGTAATTAGATTGTTCCAGCACTTGTTCACACCTTTTAAAGAAAATAATTCCAAATGTTTATTTTCTTAGTTTGTTACATTCACAGAGATAGAAAATGGCAATGAGTTAGCTATCCATGAGTTCACTGTGAAGGCCTTAATGTGGGAGAAACAGTTGTTGCTCTATGAAATGTTAAAAATAAACATTTTATGCATTGAGTCTGAAGACCACGTCACTTCTAGATACAAGGACACCTCTTGAGCTCTGCCTCCGGTAACACTGTTTGATTTAGGAGAGCCAGCAAATCTCATTACTAATGCAGTGAGTACGTGTTAGTCTCATAATATTGTTCTCATAAAACAGGTCAATACTTTTTACCTCAGATAACACTAATATTTTTTTGAAGTTGCGTTATTTCCCTTGTGAATTTAGGAAGTGACCTAACAGATGTCACCACACCCAAATTTAAAGAAGGATACATGACAGATGGCCATCAAGAAAGGCCTTGTGCTCTAGGGCCAAAGATCACAATGGAGCAATGTGGGACATAGAATATATCACACACTTGTAGATCTCTAATCATCAACTCCCCTGATCCCTTCATGCATCTCAGAGAAAAGTTGACCTGGGTGCTGTGGACAATAATGGAATGAAGAGCATTCCAGCCAGACTCAGACTCATTCAGTTTAACTATTTACATTATGTCTACTATCACCCCTCCAGGTTGTGGCAGATGTAAAGAGTCCTATTAGCCGCCTTCTGGTTTGCAATAGTGAAGGGGCACATTCTTGCACAGCATTACCACATACTTGCCTATTATACACTCACATCTTGAAAGTGCCCTGGTCCCTAAGTTTCCATTGGAGCCCAAGGTGGCTATGCAGGGAATTGTGGATGGATGGTAAGGTAGCCACAGTGCTCGTCTACCGGCTGATCTGGGCTTCTTGAATACAAAGCATTACGTTACTAAGCACTGGTGAAGCATACCCCCATTTCCCCAGGTGAGGTAGAGGAGGCATGGATAGATGCTCTCTTGTGGAGGAAACCGTGTACAAAGCTAAAGGCTGCCCGTCTAAATATTTACAGATTTGGTCTCGATGGGCACAACTTAATGACGATTAACCATGCACTGGGGTAGGACGACAACCTTTCCCATTTTTTGGGGACTCATTGTCTTTATACTGGAAATATGTTACATAATGTTTCATGTTTATACGATTATTTATAGTGGAAATGTAAATACAAAAATAAAAGAAGCAGCTTGTGATCTGAAGGCTCCAAAAAGGCAATGATCTTTTATGATGAGCAATGGCATAATATCTACTCTGCACTTTTCTAAGCACTCCTTGAGGTTGCTGGAGTCTTCTCAGTTTGTGTACATTTGGAAAAGCTGTTGCATGCTTTCTGCTACGCACTACTGGCTAAACACAGTCTTATGCCGTGGATAGTGTACCATTGTCTCTTGTATACATATGAGCAGGGCACTGCATAGAATATGTTTTATGTATATATTTGTAAACACTTAGGGCAAGTAACTTTTCTGGCTATGTTTCTGACAGACATGTTGTCAAGGGCACACTGCTTATAAGCACTGTCTCAGCCCCAGATAATGTCAGTAATAATTGTGGCCTTGGACTCTCTGTTACAGTCCATTTACTGAAATTGTTCATGTGCTAAGTGTCAGTTGTCTAGTTAGTTGGAAAAAACTCGAGGGGAGCTTGTCATGCGATTGATAAGTCCTTCTTCCTGCAGTGCCTCCCAAAAATCCGTGGTCAACTTGGATAGGTTTATTTATCCTGTGCTGGCCAACTTTTGATGTAGCATACAGCTGATCCTCAGTCATGCTCTTCACAGCAGTAGAAGAGGGCAACATCTCTGAGTAGTTAACCTGATTTTTGCCATTGAGCTATTAGGGTTTGGATCACTATGGAAAAACCATTTTCTATGATTTTTTTCATTAGAATGTTGCGATTCTTATGTCACTGTTTACCTCATTTGTCAAAAGACACAGAGCCAGGTTAATATTTTGGCAGATGGAGTATTCACCGTTGGCCTGGTGTAAGACTTTACGTCCACCAGGCTGTGAATACTACTGCCTGCCAGATTTATGAATGACCACGTAGAAGGTGGTCATTTATAAAGGCTTTGGCAGAAACCAACGTCACGATGGTTCTTGTCAGTGCATTTTACTGTTTCTTACAGGGATCTGTCAGAAGGACGGAGCCCTGTAATAAACCTCAATGTTTTTTATCTTTTCAAAAAGAAAATCTGAAAACAGGATTTTTCTTTTTGTAAAGAAAAAAAGTAATGTTCCCCTCTCCTTGGGAGGCACATCCCATGGTGGGGGAGCATTAAAATATTTTTATTCTTTCTTACTGACAGGTTTTACCTTCTGGTAGAAATAGTAAAAAAATGATTCGATGTCCGCTCATCCAAATTGGGTGGGCGACATGTAGTCTTTATTTCTGATGACCTTTGCTCCTCAGTGCCATCGAATGGGTTAATTACGATGGAGATAGAGTAGGCTCCGCTGCAATTAACACGAAGGTCTGCCTACATTTAATTGTGGCGGGAGGATCGCATTTGCAATGGAATATCCTTACTGCAAAGAATTAAATTGGGTCGTGGAAACCTCCATCACAGCCGTTCTTGTCTGTACATTTTACTGTTTGTTACAGAGCTACATTGCAATGAAGCAGCCCTGTAACAAACAGTAATCTGAACAAAGAGTGTTCCCCTTGCCTTGGGAAGCTTCTCCCTTTGTGGGGGGAGCATTAAGATGTTTTTACTCTTCCTTACCACCAGGTTTTACCCAGCGGTAAGAAACATTAAACAAACATTTGCAATACAATAGGTCTTGTATTTGCTTGACTTAGAGCTATTGGCATTGTAAATTCATAACTGGACGTTTCTTGTCACATAAATTGTGATGGGCATGGTTAAAAGCCCACAATACTTACAACAGGTCAAATCGCTTGTGCGCTCGACCTAAAAATGACTTCATGCCCGCCCACCCACATTGATTTGGTGGATGTAGTCAGTTCTCCAGTGGCCTTAGCTCCCAAAGGCCGTCAGAGGGGGATAATCACGGCGGACACAGAGTAGTGTCGGCTGTGATTAACCCGAAGGGTCACCTGCATTTAAATACAGCAGGCGGACCTCATTCTTGCAGTGAGGCTACTCCGTCTTGGTTTTGAAAGAGTATCCTTACCACCAAGAATTAAATTAGGCCCATATACTTGCCACCCAGCTCGATTGCCTGATATCAGTGTTTATGACCACACCCAGCCTAGAAACAAAAATGGTACTAACATCCCAGCCCTGTACACGTGGGTGCCAGCACTCTTAATTCCATCTTCAAGTCACAATCTTGATCTTTGAACTTGAAAAATCTCCTACAGTTGTAGAGGTCACTTAACACTGTCTCTAGGCCACTAGTATGAGTTACCTTCAAAAACCTGAAAACCCATTTTCACCATTATATTTATTGAATTTACTCCTAATTAGATGAGGTAGTGGGAGCAGATTATGGGCAACTGCTCTCCTTTTGTGACAACTGAGCAGGTATGCGGTTCTGTATGTAGCAGACATACCTGAAATGGCAGTTATGTTACTCGTCTGTGGAGCACCCTTACACCCCACTCACACACATGTCCCATTGTTAATCTTGTTTTGTCTCACCATGTAAATTACTGGTCATGGTATTTGGTATTTAAATGGGAAGGACCTAATAATAAAATAATCTCTGAAGAGCCAGCACCTTATACTTTTTATCTTTGTAATTTTGGAGTTACTAATTTTACTTCTCTGGGGGTTAAAATTCTTTAATATTTAGCCAGTATATTTAGAATATTACTGTGTTGCCACCAGTATGCTAATCATTTGTGGCTAGGTAGAAAACACACCCTAATTTCTTATCCAAAAGTATTTTAATTGTATTTTATTAATGCAATGACATTCTGTTTCAAATGGCATTTCGGAAGAATCCCATCGTTGATACAAAAACACTCCCTTACGCTCTCTGACGTTTTCTTTAAACTATGAAACAGTAGAATTACCAGTTGTAGATCTGTTATAATCGTCTGTTTCTCTCACCAGCCCCTATATCATCAACATAGTGCATACATTTTCCCTGGAACACGAATTTCAGAAAAGCAACATGTGATCCGCAAATTGAATTTGACGTGTTGCAAACACACTGTGTCCATCATAGTGACAGTGTTGTTTTGGCTCCTTTCCTTAACACGTTGGCCTTGGTTAGGACAGAACCCCTCTCACTGTGTTCCACCATTACCAACTGAGTGAATAATTTCCAGTTTCCGAGGTGTGCATACAAACTCCTTAGTCCAGATTGATTTTTTCCATACAATTTACTTTGGTTTTTACCAATATTCTCAAAGAGAGCATTTTTGCCAGTGCATCACTGTTATTCTCACTAGGAAAATCACTCATATGATACATTTCTAATTTCTCTTTGGGAGAAGCTATTTTTTGCATACAGTTGCATGTATGGGGAACATGCAGCTGAACTCTTTATGAGACTCTCACTTTCTGTTCCAATTCTTAGCACCAGCTTCCGGACAATAATGAACCATCTGTTATTGAAGTGAGACAATTATTTCATCCTTACTGTTAAATCCAATTAGGTTATAGTGTTAGAGGAGGGTTAAGGGATGAATTTATCAGTTGCTATTGAAGAAATATTGAATGATAAATTTGGCAAGGTAGGTAAGTAAAGCAAATGGTGAAGCAACTGGTGATGTTAGTGATGATGCAATTGTCATTGCATAATCATGCTAGTTTTTATAATCACACTTTCATTAGATAAGAGAACAAATATATAAAGGGTGTCAAGGAAAAATCCATATTCAACTGTCTTTATGTTAGCATTGTTATCAGTACCTCATCTCGGATACTTGTACATTTAACAAATGATAAATCCAAGAGACTCCAAATCACGTGTTGACTCTTGTTACCCAACTATTGAACTCGAAATTAGTTTTTTATCACAGCAAATACTTTTAGGGAAGCAAGACAAGAAATGGATATATATGTATGTAGAACATAAAATTGTCTGTATAATTTTACCAGAAAAGTATACATGATTTTACACATACAGGGGTGTGGAATTTATTACAATATCTACTTGTCCAGGGGACAGGTTGCTTCTCAAATCTACTTGTCCTGTAAAAAGATCTACTTGTCCCTTTGTTGCCATGTAGTGTGGCGACAAATTATGGCAGCAATCTCATTATGTAAGAGCTCTGATAATAGCCTCTCTGATTATGCCAGGGCTACTACCATAGTAGGGCTTGAATACTTGCAGTTTCAATCCCTACTGTAGCAATTTCCTTATTTTGCCACCTTTCTGCAGATCTGCATACTGGGGCTGGAGGAAGCAGTAAGCAATAGTTCCAGGACTGGAATGCCTTTGAGTCTGCAAACCTAATAACCTGCATGTTTTAAAGATTTTCACCAGCTTCTCTCTAATATTTTCCCATAATAAGAAAGGTTGGACATTTACTCCTGACAATGGCAGAATTAGAACTTCTTCCAGGGTTGGGAAGAAAGTGGCTGGAGGGAAAATGAACTTGCAAATGCTCAATAGATTTTCACATGAGCAAATCTACACATGCGTATTTACCCATGCTAAAATACAGTTCACAAATATTTTATAGGGGTACGACATATACCATGGGTGCACTTTTGTGACTTTCTTTAAGAATTTGGGGCCACATGTAGGTAGGTTCAGATTTGCGACCTGCAAATTGCGAGTCAGAGCGACTCGCAATTTGCGAGTCGCAAATCCGAATGTAGGATGGTGTCCCTGACATCATCTGTGATTCGCAAGGGCTTCACAAATGCCCACCTCATGAATAATCATGAGGTGGGTCGCAATTTGCGACCCCCTTGCGAATGGCGGCCCTCACAGGGATGGTGGCCTGCTGAAGTCAGCAGACCACCATGTCTGTGACTGGTTTTTAATAAAGCAGTTTTCATTTTTTTTGTAATGCAGCCCGTTTTTCTTAAAGGAAAACGAGATGCATTACAAAAACGAAAAATGAAACGCTTTTGTTTCATTGTTTACAGTGACATTCACAATGGGGAAGGGGTCCCATGGGACCCCTTCCCTTTTGCGAAAGTGTTAGCAGCCATTTGAAATGGGTGCAAACTGCGATTGGTTTGCGCCCGCGTTCGCGGTCACAAAACAATCCTACATTGCAGTGCGAGTCGCAATTAGGAAGGGAACACCCCTTCCTAATTGAGAGTCGCAAACCCGTTTTGTGATTCGGTAACCAGGTTACCGAATCGCAAAACTGGGTTTGTGCATCGCAATGTGCTTTTTGCACGTCGCAAACAGCGAAAGTCGCTGTTTGTGACATGCAAAAAGCTACCTACATGTGGGTCTTGGTCCCTAATTAGGTCTGGTGTTAACAAAGACATTTTGTTTTCATTAAACTTCTATTTCTCTCTCTTTCGGCTGGCTTTACTGTGAGTGATCGCATTCTGCTCTTCCACAAGGAGCATATTGGCACACAAAGTAGTTTTGTTCAGTGTCAGGAACTACAGTGGCAATCAGTGACGTAACGAAACTGGAGGGTGCCCCTTTGCAAAGAACATGGAGGAGCCCCCTCTCCAGACTCACTCAGGGCAGGTGCTGTGCTGAAGGGGCCCCCTGGAGGGCAGCTGCGGGGCCTTTGTTATGCCACTGGTGGCAACGTGTGCTTTTAGAGTTCAAAAACGTTTTTTTTTTTTTTTGCCAGTGTTTGTTACAATGTTGAGGGCCTGGTAGCTCCCACAACAACAAAGTGTTACAAAAGCCATGTCAAAACAAGACACACATTGATGAAACTAAAAGACTTATAAAAATATGTCAGATCAGTTGGCTTTGTCAGTGTTTGTTTATTTTCATGCTTCTCATAATCGTGTTGAAAATGGTTACACTGATTTTCCATTAGAAATATTTTTGGGAAATACTAGCATGCATCAACACATTTTACTAAATGACACTTCATTTGCATCTAATCAGAGAGCATTCTGGGAGCATTATACTTAGCCTCATAGCCTAAACTTTCCAAACATGTGTATACACGTTTTTTTTTTTGTACTGGAACCAACGTCAGTAGTGAAGTGTGACCGTAAAACATTTATTTACAGCACTCACCCTAATAATGAAGGCTTTCAAATAATGAACCATAAATACAAGTTCGAAGAGCATTATCTTTTGGAAACACATTACCTCAACTGTAGAGAGTTCCACTCTCTGTAAACAGGCAGCCAAAGGGTTTGTGCTGCAGAGGGTTGGGCCTACTTGTCCCAAGGACAAAGTAAACATAAAAAGTTGTTGTCCTTGACCCCAAACAAGATGTCCCGGGCGTCGGGCGATAGGAATTCCACATCCCTGCACATACATGCAGCCTTTACTAAAAAGGGAAAACAATGTCTAATTTTCATTAAGTTTTCCTTTAATTACTTTAAAAAAAGACTCCAGCATTTCTGTAAATCAGAAACAATGAGACATAAAGTGCAAACTTATCCTTTATTGATTAGAAAACTGCAATGAAGTGCAAAGAAATTTTTAGCCAACAGGCTGTATCCAAATTAACATAGTAAATCAAATAAATGGCACTGTGCCTTTAAGACCGCCAGTATCCAACCATGCCTCAGAGGTGAGTTTGGAGTTACAGTTAGGTAACAGTTCTTTTTTCCGGCTCCTTTAGAGAGAGGATCCTAAATATGAAAAAATTACTAACAAAGCAAGAAGCTTGTGACTTTATTCAACGTTTTCAACTACACAATTTACTTAAAAATACTTTTGAGTCAGAAAAATGTTTCTATCAGTCACAAAATGCCATCTATTTTTCAAAAATGCCTCTCCTGTGAGTGGGAGGTGGCAATTTCTGATCCAAACTCTGCATTGCCTGCTTACCAGCTTCTCATAACATGAGACATGTTACCACTGTAAATATTTTTTAAAAGGACTCCTGAAGACAGAGAAAAGAGTAGATTTCATGAGCGCCAAGAGAGAGGAAAGGTAAGACCTGCAAGTGGCTTTAGGGGGTCAAAAAACTTCTTTAAAGAGCCCTCTTCTCAGAAACAGAGAAAGATTAAGGGAGAAATGACGTCCATTATCACAGTCAATAGGTAGGAGATTTGCAGCAACGGAAATCCCTATCTGCTTGCTTCCCTTCTGCGTCAACAAGACTGACAGTGGAGAAGTAACCATTAAGGCACTCTACAAAAGCCCCGCTGACGTAAAGTAGATGGTCGGTGAAAGTTTCACCGTCGACACATAGGACGCCACACAGGAGTTGGACGTCACAGCAACAGGACTCGATGTCAAGCTTTACTCCACATTACCCAACGTCGACACGCCTGCTGAGGTTCCAATATCGACGTCAAAAGACACCCAACGCCAACCATTATTGACGTTGATACGATGTCCACAAGCCAGACCCAGATCAACACCACAGCCAAGATTCACGGCGTCGAGAAGTAGATCTCTTTCCTCAGAGATCATATCTATACATACAGAGACTGCCCCACTGGCAGATATGTCTACAGCACAATCTCCGTGTCTACTCACCATCTAGGCATACACCTATGCCTGCATGTATGCCATCACCTGTTCTTATTAATCCACACAGATCTAAGAGTCCACACAAGCACAGGGCACCAAGCAAAAGACCACAATCTCACAGATCAACATCCAGCTCTGCGCATAGAAGGTCTCATTCAACTTCCCTCTGGCAAGAGTCTCCCCTGTGGACAACCTAGTTACATTCAATGATGTGCTCATCAGCGGAGCCTACATCGTCTGTAATTTTTGAGTCGCTCCATCACAGATCTACCTCCATACCACTTCTTCCTCTGGTCCTGGGACTTCCGGAGCCTGCCATTCAGATTTTTCTCACTTCAGCTTCTGTACATACTGCACCATCGAGACTTCAAAAAAAAGTACAGAGCACCTGATCAGGACCCCCTTTCCTCCGATCTGATCTTCCTCCAGATTTGGTTATTGTAGCAGCTGCTAAAAAGACCCATGCCACTGTGCCATCCTCTACACCTCCACCAGATAATGACAGTAAACAGTTTGATTCAATTGGGAAGAAAATGTGTAGCACCTCAACATCGTTCATGAAGGTGCACTACTAGGGAGATATGATAGGTCATTGTGGGACTCCGTGTCCAGATTTAATCAAAAACTGCCAAAGGAGGATAGACAAGATTTCCAGGAAATCTTAAAGGAAGAAAGCCTAGTGGCAAACCAAATAATTAGTGCTGCAGCTGATGCCTCTGACCTCTCTGCGCACAGCTATTCTCATGGCATCACAACAAGGCGTTTTTCATGGCTCAGACTTACTGGGCTAAATCCTGAAGCACAGCAAAGAATATTGAATCTTCCCTTCACTGTATCGTCCCTCTTTGGCACACATGCCAATGACAAATTGGCCAGAATAAAAGCAGAGGTAGACACACTCAACGCAGTGGGGCTCCAGAAGCTCAAAAGAATTCAGGCATCGAAACAGGCCTTATGACCAACGTCATTATCAACAGAGGGTTCAAACCGTTTACTGGGAACCACAACAGCTACTTCATACCTGCTCACCTCACTATCCTTGACGTCCGGGAAGAAGAAGCACTTCCCGACCCTCCGCTTCTTCGTCCAGAGCACAGACAAAGCAATGAACCATGGCTTTCCTCTTCTATGTCTCCTGCTCCGGTGGGGGGAAGCATTGTCAAGCACATAGAAGAGTGGCACACTATAACAAATGACAAATGGGTTTTGAACTTTGTTCAAAATGGTTACTTACTTAGGTTCTAATTTCCTCCCCTAGTAGTGCCACCAAAAACAACATCCTGTCATCTACAAGTCTTGTTGCAAAAAGAAGTAGGCACTTTTCTTCAAAAAGAAGCGATAGAAGAAGTTCCATTCTCACAATGAGGTGCTGGAAATTATTCACGCTATTTTGTAGTCCAGAAAAAGGGGCCGACTCAAGAATACCAATCAATCCTAGACCTACAGCTCCTGATAAGTTCATCCACAAAGAAAAATTCAGGATGCTTGCCTTTCACCAAATTTAGCACCAGCTCCATCAAAGGGACTGAATGTGCTCCTTAGACCTTCAGGATGCATACTTCCACATTCCATTTGCAAGAAAACATCGGATGTTTCTGCGCTTTGGAGTGGCATCCAAGAGCTACCAATACAAGTTATCACTTTTCAGCCTTAAATCAGCTTCTTGCATCTTTATTGTTCCCAATGCCAGGCTGCACATGAGGCTTCTACAACAAGCTCTGGAAGATCAGTGGCCTCAGTATTCCAACCAATGGGACAACAAGATAGTCCTCACACTGGAAGTCAAACAATCACTCCACTGGTGGATGCAGAGCCAACATTGCGGATAAGAGTACCTTTTCAGAAGGACCTGTCTACACAAACTCTAATCATAGACGCTTCCCTTCAGGTTTGGGAGGCTCAAATGGGGCCTCTACAAGTTTAGGGCTTGTGGTCGGACAAAGAACAACTTTATCACAAAAAGATACTGGAACTAAGAGCATTCCATCTAACGCTGAAATCCCGCTATCCTTTCATACAAATGAACTCCCTGCTCATTCAAACAGATAATACGATCACAATGTATTTCCTGAACAAACAAGAAGGGACTCCCTCATGACCTCGATCGCTGGAGGTACAAGCCTTCTGGAAATGGCTACTAGCCAGCGCCTTGACAATATCGGCTGTTCACCAACCAGGATCCCTGAACACCCAAGTGGACTCTCTAAGGCGCACCTATACAGGGGATCATGACTGGGTTCTAAACGACGACGTCATTCAAGCTATTTTTCAGGAATGGGGGCAACCACAAATAGACCTGTTTGCAGACAAAGACGAAGCAAATAAAAAATGCCTAGACTTCGCATCCAAGTTTTACCAACCAGGGACAAAGGGGAATGCCCTTTTGATAAACTGGTCCAGAAGCTTTCTGTATGCGTTCCCCCCCATTCCTCTTACACTGAAGGTCATCAACAAATTCTATAAAGCCAGGACCAGAATGATCCTGAAAGTCCCAGCATGGCCTTGTCAGTGGTGGTAAATGGACCTACTGCATCTGTCAGAGAGACCACACATAAGATTGTCATGCAGACCGGATCTCCTCCACGAGCTCGGAGGGAAGATACTACAGCCCAACCTTCCCTCGCTGAGCTTGACAGCATGGCTCCTGAATTCCTGCAATATGGTCATCTAGGTCTTTCACAGGAATGCATGAACATTCTCAAAGTGTCCAAAAGACCATCAACAAGGCGTTCATATTCATTTAAATGGAAAGGATTTTATATGTGTTGCATCCATAATGAAATCCATCCACTTCTGGGGCAGCAGGAGGTCATATACCTTACCTCCTCCATCTAGCAAAATCAGGTTTGCGTTTTTTGTTGATAGAGGCACATCTTGCATCTATAACTACTTATCGAAAATCGATTTCTCAAACATGTTTTGAAATGCCTGTTGTTAAAGATTTTCTAGAGAGCTTAAGAAAGTTTTCTATTCTGTTTGTTCACCTTCTCCCCCTGGGAACCGAATGTGGTACTTTGGAAACACATGGGTCCACCTTTTGAACCTATAAATAAGTCCTCTCTACAACATATTACAGGGAAAACAGCTTTTCTTGTCGCTATTACCTCAGCACGCAGAGTTATCAAAATTCAGGCTCTCTGTGCCAAACTGCCATACACAGTGTTCCATGATAATAGGGTAGTAATGAGAACCCACCCTAGCTTCCTTCCCAAAGTTGTTTCTGTTTTTCATATTAACCAGACTATCTCACTCCCTAGGTTCTTTCCCAAACCATCCACATTAACGGTAAGAGCTCTACACTCTTTAGATCTAAAATCTAAATAAAACAAAAGACATTAGACAGTCTGATCATTTATTTGTGAACTATGGACCAATGAGAACAGGCATTGCTGCTTTCAAACAACCTATCTCCAGATGGATAGTTTCCTGCAATGTGTTTACCTACCAGTTGGCTAATAAGCATTGGACTGCCAGGCCCAAAGCCCACTCTACTAGGAGGAAGGCAGCAACAAAAGCTCTTCTGAAAAATGTCCTCATGTCCAAAATCTGCAAAGCTGTGACGTTGTTATCGGTACATACTTTCACGAAGACACTACTGTTTTGATTCAGAAACAGACACCTAAGTGAGACAGGCCTCCTTGCGAAACTTGTTTAAATAAAGAGATCAACTGCTTTTGCTTACTCTTGCTTCATCTGCAGGGGTATGAGATGAGCTTCTAATCTATTCATTGATTATCACTATTGATGAGGATTCCCTGGAATCCTAGTTCTCTTCCAGGTGAATCCTCATCAAAATGATAAGCAACCCTCCCACCTCCCCGGACAAACCTCACATACAACATTTGATTCTTCAAATCACTGTAAAAAAGTACTGACCTAACTGTTACCTAACTGTCACCTCACTCCCACCTCTGAGGCATGGTGAAATACAGACGGTCCTGGAGGCCTTAAGGCATAGTGCCAATTATTTGATTTACTATGTTAATTTGGATAGAAGCTATTGGCTAAAAATGTCTTAGCATTTCATTGCAGTTTTCTCTTTAAGAAAGGATAATATTTCACTTTGTCTCTTGTTTTTCTTATTAACAAAAATGCTGGAGTCTTTTGATAGCTATTAAAGGAAAACTTAATGAAAAGTAGACATTTTGTACACTTTTAGTATAATTAATACAATTTTTATTTAATTTATTTAATATAGTATAAAATTGAGGTGGCCAATCGTATAACCCCCGCTAACCGCGTATGCTCAAGGATTAGCGGGGTTATACGATTGGCCACCTCAATTTTAAAGAGCGAAGAAAACACTATAAGATCACTTTTAAAGAAAGAGCTCTTTTTAGATAACAGTAAGGCTAAATTCGCCTTTTGTAAGAATTTTTCCATTGCTCTGGAAAGGTTGGAGCTAGATTGTAGGCAAGTCCTAGAATTTTCCCCATTGCACTTGAGGGCGATTTTGAAGAACGCTTCGTGGACCCTGAGCTTCCGCCAAGACTTGGAGAGCTGTAAAAAAAAAAAGCTCCTTTGCGAACATATTTAACACTCTAGTAATAAAAAAATCACAACTGTATCTCATTTGGAAAATCCCTCATAGCGTTAGGCGCTTTTGGTCACTGCTTTGACAGGGATTGCTCCCTTTGAACACCTTACTAGCAAAATGGTATGGTACCGCAAAGGAGTGTACCTTTTGTCCGGCAGAATCTCAAGATTTACGTCATGTATTATTTGTTTGCCCTTCTCTTGCCCCTTTTCTGCGTAAATGGTTAAAACCAATTTGTCTTCAGCTCTCTCTGTTGTCAGTGTCTCAGTTTTTCCAAGCCCTGTATGATCCTCCGAATGAAAGATTTTGTTTTCAAATATTTAATTTTTTCAAATGTATTTTAAACTTATTTTAAGAGATTTGTGTAGGAGGGCTAGTCAGGTGGCTTGGTTAAATAAATTAATAGGATCACTGTTTTTTTTTTAACTTGTTCATAATAATAATAATATTACTATGATTTAATATGTGGAACTGAAGAAAGCAGGCCCCTTTTGATAAAGCGCAAGATTGAATTGTGAAAATGCTATTTTTGCATAGGTTTATACCACCAATACTATGGTTAACGCGGTTCTGTCTTCCGACAGTCCGGTATTCTTACCTCTTTTGAATACGAGTTTCATTGAGTGTGTATACACAAAGTCGGTACCCATGACATAGGATTTTGATGTAATATTTTATTGTATATATCTTTTAATTTTATTTTTTTGTACCTGATTGGTTGTAAAGTATAAATAGTAATTTTGATTCTTGGCTTATTTATACTATTAACTTTTATATGGTTTTCAGCTAGATGTAAAGGGTAAATTTGATTTTTTGTTTGGCTGTAATACAAATTTTTCTTCCTCTTTTTGTCTTTTTCTCTTTTGTTGTTCCCCTTTTTATGTGGACCTCAGTTGAGTTCCAAATCATAAATAAAAATAAAATTTAAATAGTGTAGGCTGCATGTATGTCTAAATTTATGTATGTTTTTGTGTTAACATTGTTGTGTGCTCCTGGGTCCCCGCACAAAGGCGGGAACATTCAGTGCTTTGATGAGGATTCCCTATGGAAGAGAACTAGGATTACAGTAAAGTAACTTGGCCTTCTTCTTCCATGGCTGTTGACTTAGTATATACATTGAGAAATTGAATTCTCAAAATTCGGTAGAGGAGATTTCATAAACCTATGGTAGAAGGAGATCAGTGCAAATAAATTGCTTCTTACTTACCTTGTTTTAGTTGGTATTTGGGAAATATGTGTCGGAATGGCTAGGGTGGAGCAGCATGAGTCAAATGCTACATGAAAACATCACATATTAGATTTATTTTATTTAATAACGGCAGATCAAAAAACCAGCTAAATGTTTATTTATTTTTATTTTCTGGGTCAATCTTAATGTATATGCTTTCTTCTAGGGAACTACCTTATTGCTAACTTTAGCAGCTTTGGTAGCTTCCTTATCTCATTAATGACCTTTAACCACTGAGAGCATCATAGAACAAAAACACATGTTATGAATCGTGACTTGAAGCTAAGTATACTAAGTGTAGTAGTCAGGCCATCTTGTAATGCTCACTGAAAATCAAAGAGTTCTGTTTGTGTCTAAACTATAGATCAAAAACTAAAACGCAATATGTTTCTAAAATAATTTAGAATTTATGTGGAAATTGTTTAAAGGTGGCCTTTGACAATTCATGGTTTGTTGCTTTGGTCTCCACAAAGTGTGAACATTTCCTTCACCCATTATTTATGACTCGTTTGTTTTTCTCTTTTTCTGTTTTGCTTTTCTTTGTTCTGTTTAAAAAGTGTTTTATTGTCTTCGGCTGTTCATTGATTTGTATGCTGACCATGCATTCATTTTGATTGTACCATTTACTTTTTTCAATGTTGCAGGTCCTCCTTGCAAGCAGTTATGTCCCAATATATGCAGGGATGAGAGCTGTAGAGTATAAAGGAGAGGTAACTTTCAAGTTCTATTGTAGTCCTTTTAATGTTTTTGAGGATAGTTTAGGAGTACATAAAGCTGGTTAAAAAGTATTGCACATTAAAAATGTTACCAATGGCAAGCTCAGGTTTTTCGACAAAGATCGGATCAGGTACGATTAGAGGCACCTTGCCAAAGGACTGAACAGTTTATCAGAGAACCAGTTTGTCGGAATTTGTTTTGTGGGAGCATTTGGCAGTCGTGAAGTTGGGTGGCATTCAGTTCACCATTAAAAGTCTCAAAACTTTGACAGTTGGGTATGGTCCATTTTTTAGTTCTCCGTGAATTACACTCTTGAGATACTGCCATGAGGGCACCTTGGCTGTGAGTGAAGACGGGAGTGGATCACTGTAATAGGGTTAGGTTTGTTTTTCCTTCAACTCCATATTGAGCCCCAGTGGATTGTCTAGATTGCTTCTTTAAAAATATGATGACGGTACCATCCATGGGGATCCCAGCTGTCAAGGCCCTAGGGTTGTGGATCATGCTGCTCTTGACCTCCTTTATCCCATAACACCTTATTGCCTGCTCAGTTAACTCTTGTTTCTTTTATCTGCATTTGCAATGTCGAAGTTTATTTTGTCCATTATCATTTTCAGAATGCTTTGTTTCTGTGTGTGCAGATCTTTTTAATGTATCCTACCAACGTGATTGTTGACAGGCACAGATTATGTTTAGCATGATTCTCATTTATGGTTTTCTCATGTTTCCTTTCAAGCCATTTTCTCCAGTCATTTGTCATTCACATCAACCACTTTCTCTCTCTGTTGGCCTTTTAACCTTTTCGGTGCGGGCGTCTCCCTGGTGCGGGTCACGACCAGTGGCCGACACCAGGAAGGGTATTAATAAATCCTCGGGTGCGTTGCACCCAATGATTTTTTTTACCTTTCCCGGGGAGACACGGAAGCTTCCGTGTCTCCCACCCGCCCCTTTGTGACGTCAGCGCGCCGCGAGGCGCGCTGACGTTTCAAAGGTGTTTTCCCCATCAAAGCAGGAAGCAGCCTTGCGGCCGCTTCCTGCTTCAATGGGGAAAACGGCCTTCCCCACGTTCGGGAAGGCCTCGTAAGAAAGGGGAGAGTCTCCCCTTTCTTACGAGGCCTTCCTGAAGGTGTTTCCTGGCCCCCAATCGCAGCACATATCGTAGGGCATATTTTTTATTTTTATTTATTATTTTAAAAAAAGGTAGGTCCACCCCCCCCCCCCCCCCCCCCCCCCAGGGGAAATTATTTTTTTTCCCCCAAAAAATAAAATACAAAAATAAAAAATAAAATAAAATGACAGGGGGTCGCCCATTTTGGCACCCAGGGAAACCTTACAACAACTAAAAAAATAGATCTATATATAGATCTATATATATATATATATCTATGTACATGGATATATCTATGTACATGTATATATCTATAGATATATCTATCTACATGGATATATCTATAAATATATCTATGTAGATAGATATATATATATATATAGAGGTAGATCTATATATATCAATCAAAGAGAATTATAAAGCGCGCTACTCACCCGTGAGGGTCTCAAGGCGCTGGGGGGGGGGGTGAGGGAAAGGGGCTGGGAGGTTCATTGTTCGAAAAGCCAGGTTTTGAGGCCCTTCCTGAAAAGAAGTAGGTTGTGGGTCTTGCGAAGGTGGGTTGTGAGGGCGTTCCAGGTTTTGGGTGCAAGGTAGGAGAAGGATCTACCCCCGGTGGTTGTGTGTTTGATGCGGGGGACAGAGGCGCGAGAGAGGTCAGCTGAGCGGACGTTTCGTGTGGGGGTGTGGAAGGTGACTCTCGTTGAGGTAGGCAGGGCCTGTGTTGTGGAGTGATTTGTGTGCGAGGATGAGGATCTTGAAGGTGATCCTTTTGTCAATGGGGAGCCAGTGGAGGGATTTGAGGTGTGGAGAGATGTGTTTGTGTCGGGGGAGGTCGAGGATGAGTCGTGCTGCTGAGTTCTGGATGCGTGTAGTTTGCACTTGAGTTTTAGAGTGGTGCCGCCGTAGAGGGCGTTTCCGTAATCAAGCCTGCTGCTGATGAGTGCGTGAGTGACAGTTTTTCTGGTCTCTGTGGGGATCCATTTGAATGTTTTTCAGTATACGGAGTGTGTTAACGCATGAGGAGGTGAAAGCGTTGATTTGTTGGGTCATCGAGAGGGAGGAGTCTAGGATGATGCTGAGGTTGCGTGCGTGGTTGGTGGGGGTGGGTGCAGGGCCTAGCGTGGTTAGCCACCATGAGGGTCCCAGGTGTTTTTGTGTGGGCCAAAGACGATTATTTCGGTTTTGCTTGAGTTGAGTTTCAGGTGGTTGGCTGTCATATATATATCACTTTTGTCAATATGTGTGTGGTTTCCCTGGGGGGAAAAGGGTCTGACTTGTCTAGTGGCAGTTATAGTGCCATAAAGAAGCGCAGAAGGTTTATATGCCTACTGCAAAGAGCAAATCTGTATTTTATGTAAATAGTTGAGTACATTAGTAAAGTCAGCCATTACCTGCGCTATAATACCAATGAAATGTATGTGCGGGGTGGAGGGCGGCTATGGAGAGATGAAGGGCACTTTTGCTGGGTGGTAATGAGGGAATCCGAGGAGGAGGGAGTGGGAGCACCAATAATGATTGTTGGACTGGGCGCAGGAGGTGCTAAAGACTGTGACGAATGGTATGTGACAAGGTGTTTTTTGAGTATCTTGAAAGTACGTGCTGATTGAGGGAAGAAGCGCAGGTAAGGTGGCCTCTACTGTTGCACGTATCTCACACACACCATCGATTTTGTGACTGTCTACGTAGGCTAGTGTTTTAGAGCAACAGTTTAGCCAATAGCAGAGATGGCATCTTGATGGATGACTGCTGCCTGCACTCGGGTTATAGAGGACCGCTCTGACATAGGATCAGAGACTGAGACATCAGATACTGAGACAGCATCTGAGGGATAGGACAATGGCGCAGACTCTGGGAGTGATTTTTCAGTCAGAGGAGTCCCATTCGATAACTCCTCTTCCAGTACATTATGAGGGAGGTGATGAGGACAGTCCTGCTGTCCCTTCGCAAGCTGTTCGTGCAACTGGGTAATAGTGGGTTAGGCCAACCCAGAGAGCAGGTGAATGCGGCGGCAAGCAGAGAGAGAGAGAGAGAGAGAGAGAGAGAGAGTGCTCTCTTGGGAGCTCCCCAATTTAGTTCAGCCCCAAATTCCACCACCCAAATCATATTGTGGAGACATCAGAATTATCTATGGCAAAACAAACTGGTTTTGTAAGGCAGGCACCTGTGTTTTTGGTCCTGGATTCGGCGGCCATATAGAGAAACACACTAAACCCAAACATTTCTGGAAACTAGACATTCGGGGGAGTCCACAGAGGTGTGACTTGTGTGGATTCCCCAAAGTTTTCTTACCCAGAATACCCTGCAAAGCTGAAATGTTGAAAAAAAAACTCAATTTTTCTCACATTTCTGTCACACAAACTACAGGAATATGCTGGGATCCACAACATTCCTACCACCCAGTGACTCCTCACCTGTCCTGATAAAAACACTACCCCACTTGAGGGCCTACACCTAGTGCCTGTGTCAGGAATGGATCACCCCAGGGTCAACAGCTGCCTCACGTAAGGACCAACATTGACCGTTGTGTAATCTATTCCTGTCGCGGGCACCAGGCCTAACCACACAAGTGAGGTATCGTATTTATCGGGAGACTTGGGGGAACGCTGGGTGGAAGGAAATTTGTGGCTCCTCTCAGATTCCAGAACTTTCTGTCACCGAAATGTGAGGAAAACGTGTTATTTTAGCCACATTTTGAGGTTTGCAAAGGATTCTGGGTAACAGAACCTGTTCAGAGCCCCACAAGTCACCTCATCTTGGATTCCACTGGGTTTCTAGTTTTCAAAACTGTGCTGTTTTGCTAGGTTTCCCCAGGTGCCGGCTGAGCTAGAGGCCAAAATCCACAGGTAGGCACTGTTTTCTATGAAAAAATGTGATGTGTCCACGTTGTGTTTTGGGGCATTTCCTGTCGCGGGCGCTAGGCCTACCCACATAAGTGAGGTATCATTTTTATCGGGAGACTTGGGGGAACGCTGGGTGGAAGGAAATTTGTGGCTGCTCTCAGATTCCAGAACTTCCTGTCACCGAAATGTGAGGAAAACTTGTTTTTTTAGCCACTTTTTGTGGTTTGCAAAGGATTCTGGGTAACAGAACCTGGTCAGAGCCCCACAAGTCACCCCATCTTGGATTCCCCTGGGTCTCTAGTTTTCAAAAATGCACAGGTTTGGTAGGTTTCCCTATGTGCCGGCTGAGCTAGAGGCCAAAATCTACAGGTAGGCACTTTGCAAAAAACAGCTCTGTATTTTGTCAAAAAATGTCGCGGGCGCTAGGCCTACCCACACAAGTGAGGTATCATTTTTATCGGGAGACTTGGGGGAACGCTGGGTGGAAGGAAATTTGTGGCTCCTCTCAGATTCCAGAACTTTCTGTCACCGAAATGTGAGGAAAACTCGTTTTTTTAGCCACTTTTTGTGGTTTGCAAAGGATTCTGGGTAACAGAACCTGGTCAGAGCCCCACAAGTCACCCCATCTTGGATTCCCCTAGGTCTCTAGTTTTCAAAAATGAACAGGTTTGGTAGGTTTCACTATGTGCCAGCTGAGCTAGAGGCCAAAATCTACAGGTAGGCACTTTGGAAAAAACAGCTGTGTTTTCTATCAAAAAATGGGATGTGTCCATGTTGTGTTTTGGGGCATTTCCTATCGCGGGCACTAGGCCTACCCACACAAGTGAGGTATCATTTTTATCGGGAAACTTGGGGGAACATAGAATAGCAAAACAAGTGTTATTGCCCCTTATCTTTCTCTACATTTTTTCCTTCCAAATATAAGAGAGTGTGTAAAAAAGACGTCTATTTGAGAAATGCCCTGCAATTCACATGCTAGTATGGGCACCTCGGAATTCAGAGAAGTGCAAATAACCACTGCTCCTCAAAACCTTATCTTGATCCCATTTTGGAAATGCAAAGGTTTTCTTGATACCTCTTTTTCACTCTTCATATTTCAGCAAATGAATTGCTGTATACCCAGTATAGAATGAAAACCAACTGCAGGGTGCAGCTCATTTATTGGCTCTGGGTACCTAGGGTTCTTGATGAACCTACAAGCCCTTTATATCCCCGCAACCAGAAGAGTCCAGCAGACAAAACGGTATATTGCTTTCAGAAATCTGACATCGCAGGAAAAAGTTACAGAGTAAAACATAAACAAAAATGGCTGTTGTTTATAGCTCAATTTCAATATTTTTTTATTTCAGCTGTTATTTTCTGTAGGAAAACCTTGTAGGATCTACACAAATGACCCCTTGCTGAATTCAGAATTTTGTCTAGTTTTCAGAAATGTTTAGCTTTCCGGGATCCAGCATTCGTTTCACACCCATTCCTGTCACTAACTGGAAGGAGGTTGAAAGGACCAAAAATAGTAAAAATGGGGTATGTCCCAGTAAAATGCCAAATTTGTGTTGGAAAATGTGGTTTTCTGATTCAAGTCTGCCCATTCTTGAAAGGTGGGAAGATAGTGATTTCAGCACCAGAAACCCTTTGTTGATGGCATTTTCAGGGGAAAAAACACAAGCCTTCTTCGGTAGCCCTTTTTTCCCATTTTTTTTGGAAAAAACGAAATTTTCACTGTATTTTGGCTATTTTCCTGGTCTCCTCCAGGGGAAACCACAAACTCTGGGTACCATTAAAATCCCTAGGATGTTGGAAAAAAAGGACGCAAATTTGGCGTGGATAGCTTTTGTGGACAAAAAGTTATGAAGGCTACCCCAAATAGCCAAAAAAGGGCTCAGCACTGGGGGGGAAACGGCCCAGCAGCTAAGGGGTTAATTTTAGTTGTGTACCCTAGAGTTTGCTTACTAAATTGAAATGTTAAGGGATTCATCCATTCACTGCTTTTTCTAATTTCTAACAATTTTTTATGTCTAATCTATTTGTTTCTTTAACTAGCATCTTCCCTTTTGACCCACGACTGGTAATTCTGACACTCTTCTTATGTACCAGTTTATCTAGTTATTCAAAGCAGTGCCTTACCCACTACTGAATGTACTGAATTACGTATGTGTGCATCTTATTTTTCGTCTTTTTATCAGACAGTCTATCTTGCAGACAAAGTTTTACAGCCATTGTTTACTCCCTTGTAACGCCTATCCTTCCCCCTCTTTAACACCTCCGACAGCTCCTTTGAATCTTTTTTAGTTTTTGCTCTAAATACCTGACTTTGTATAATTTCTGATTTGATCTGTTAGGATAGCAGTCTGTAGGGCCTTGCATTGCTTGTCTGTTGCAAGGGCAAGTTATTTTTCCTGGTAGAAAGGCACATTATTTTTCCTTGTTTTTTTTCTGCCATTGTACATGAGGTACAAAGAGGATATATGGGGCACTTGCAACCTAGTCTTGGATTGTTCTCAACCTTGTCCCTCGACAGAGGCACAGAAGAGAATGATGTAGGGGTGTTAAGATGCATTCCATTGTTTTAAAGTCCCCATTTTCAGAACAGATTCCTCAGCTGGTTTCGAAGTGCTGCAAGTTCCCCTTGCCACTGCTGACCTGCAGCAGCTAGTGGCAAAATTGCATATCTTTGGTGCGATTTGGAGTCCCTCTGACATGCCTTCTGGCTACACAGAACATAATGGTTCTCCAGTTTATCTCTGGTGAGCCTGCCCTGGAAGCAGTCTAATTCCTTGTGACCTGTTACAAAGCCTGTACCAACTGTGGTATAGATATCCATGCTGGCCCCAAGATTCATGCCGATTCCCTCGCACCAGCGTCCATAACCACTCCACCTGTGCCGATAGAAGACTGATATCCATTTTGAACCTGGAACTAACATCGGCCTAAGTTCGACCAATGTCACTCTGCAATATTATGAAAGTACAATCAGTTGTTATGCAGTCTGACTAACCCACATCCACTACTACGTCCCAACTATCAGCAGAGGCTCCATTCTCTTTTTCAATCTGACCCTATCGGAGAAATGTGCATGGACCCTCAGGATAGTGATTATGAGGAGCAGTGTACTGAATTACTCCCCTCTCACTATACTTGGATTAAAAAAATTCTAGGTGGCTAGACTCCACCCCTGAAATGAAGCTTGACTCGCCACAAGGGCTGCCTCCATTTGTCCAACAGCTTCGAGCACACTAAATTACGTCCACGTTGTATTTATAACTATTCTTTTTTTTTTTTTTGTTTTTTTCTTTTTTTTTTTTTTGTCCTCATAATTATCACCCTTGCTTTGGAGGAGAGAAGAATAGTTCCGAACGAGGGAAACGTAACCCTTAGGACATCCCGTTTGGTCTACGTATTATTATTCTCCCAATCGTATGCCATCAACCAGGATATACTATTTTCCATGAAACCTAGTCTTAAACCAAAGCATCACCCAATATTGGGTAAGGGGAGTACTAATCATTGGACTAAGTTTGCACAAGGCGGAGACCAGACAGCAAAACAGTAATATACAAAAAAGAAAAAAAAAAAAAGGGAAAGAAAAGAGAAAAAGGGAAGTAATGAACTATTGGTAGACATTTTCCCAATTCATCCAGAAGTTATCCCTTCTAGAAAGGGGACCTCGTTGTTCCATTATACACATTCGATTTACAGATATTTGCCAATCCTTAGAGCGGGGGGGAAAGGGGTCAACCCATTTACGACAAATTTCTCGCCTAGCCAAGAGTATTAATACAAACAACAAATGCTCCTGATGTGTTGACAGTTTTTGATAATTCATACCCTGTTCGCTGACCCCAAACACCACCATAGAGAGATCCAATTTTACTTTCACATTAAATATTATCTTTAGAGTGTTTCCTATCTCCTCCCAATATTCCCACAACTTTGAACATTGCCAAAACATGTGTATATCGTTTGCCTTATCGTCACCACACCTCGGACAGTTTTTCTGAGTTTTCCCAATAGCTGTTAATCTAGCCGGCGTCCAGTAAACCCTATGAAGTGTGAAAAAGTGGTTTTTCTTCAACTCTGCCGGGCTGGTCGTGAACCACAATTCTGAGCAGGACCTATACCATAAAGATTTCACATCTAGAGTTGGAAAAATCCCCCCCCACTTCAACAAGGGAAGGGATATCCCATCCCTTGTTGCTTCCAACAGAGCATGGTACCACATAGCGACTTCTTTATTAATGATTTTCTGGTTTAATTTTCCTTCCCATATATTCCTTCCTATTTCTCCTGTTTGTTGCGATTTAACCCAACTAGCTATCTGAAGATACTTGAATTTGGAGACTGTCCCTCCAGTCCCTTCATAAAGTGTCGACCAGCTTAACAGTTCTGGTCCTTCCATTATCTGGCCCCATCTTACAATCCCACTCACTCTCAAAGGAATTGATAATTTATCAGTAAGGCATTCAGGAGTACCAGGTGAATCCCAAATGGGGGCAGAGCTGCAAAAATAGGGTATCTCTAGCGCTTTCTGAAAGTACATCCAAATGTTGCATGCATGCCTGAGTGTCTTCAAGCGTACCTTCTTGAAGTACTTAGGATGGCCGAATTTATATAGAAAATGATCTGCTCTTTCCTCGAGGTGTGCCGTTAAGGCTTTCCAAGCCGGATCATATTCTGACTTCTTATTCAATAGGTTTCTGATGTTTTTTAATTGAAATGCCAGATAATACTTGAAGAAATCTGGAGACGCAATGCCCCCCCACTCTTTTTTTCTACTCATCTTTTTCCACGAGATCCTTACTCCTTTGGAGGCCCATACAAACGAGGATAAATCCCCCTGTAGTTTTTTAAACCAGCTGTTCTTAAACTCTAATGGAATAGTGTTAAATAAAAAGGTAAATTTTGGGAGAATGCACATCTTCAAAATGTTGGATCTTCCAATTATGGAAAGAGGGAGAGCGGCCCACGCCTTTAGCAATTTTTTGGTTTCTCTGTATGTTATGTTAAAATTTAGTTTAGGTACCTCATTTAGGTCATTTGTTAATCGAATACCCAAATATCTGATCTCTTGTTTGACTAAAGGAGAAGCATAAGTCAAGTTCCAACACATTATTTCTGTCTTTTCTGTGTTTACGCTGTAACCGGAAAATTTACCAAATTGCTCCATCAAAGTATTGAACGCAAGTAGGGTAGAACTAACATCCTTGGTGTATAGCATAAGATCATCCGCATATAATGCTACTTTTTTTTCCCAGTCCCCACTTTGAAATGGAATAATTTCCTTACTTAACCGAAGAGAAATTGCCAGAGGCTCAATATATAAATTAAAAAGCAAGGGAGACAATGGACATCCCTGTCGCGTACCCCGCCAAATCCTAAATTCTTGTGATAACTGGCCGTTGACCAGAATTCTCGCTGAGGGGCGTCTATACAATTCCCTGACTGTCCTAACAAAAGGAAATCCCAAGCCTCCTTTTTCCAGCACTAACCTCAAAAAAGACCAATTAACCCGATCGAAGGCCTTTGCTGCATCAAACGTCAGGATCGCCAACGGAGCCTTTTCTTGTTCCGCCAGGTCTATTGCAGCGAATAACTCATGTGTTACATCCTGGAGATACCTCCCTTTCATAAAACCCTTTTGATCCGTATGAATCAGATTACCTATAGCACTCCCTAATCTCCTGGCTAAAATCCCTGTATACAGTTTGTAATCGGCATTCAACAGGGAGATGGGTCTGTAAGATGCACAAGACATTGGATCCTTACCTGGTTTTAAAACTAGACAAATTATAGCCTCTCTCCAGGATTTAGGCGTCTGAGCCCCCTCAACCAGCATAGAATTAAATAATTCTAATAAAAATGGACTATAACTTCCCCCAAAACCCCCAAAACCTTGTACAATTCATTAGGTAGATTGTCTGGACCAGCGGCCTTTCCTTTTTTTAACGCTTTTATGCCTTCAATAAGCTCAGCCTCATTTATTTTACAATTTAATAGGGTCTTTTCGGAATCTTCTAGAGCTGGAAGGTGTAGTTTTTCTAGAAAATCACTAATCGACTCGTCTGAATTAACCAGGCTTTCTGAGTATACGTCTTGGAAAAAAGATACAAATGCCCCCTCAATCTCTTCTTGCTCCACACAAATCTGATTCGTATAGTCCGATTTGACTGCTGAAATATATCTTTTAGAGAGGTCTGACTTAACCTCCATGCTAGTAGCTTACTGCAACCTTCTCCATATTCATGGTGAGCATATCGACTAGCTTCCCACTTTAACTTACTACGATTTTCCAAAAAAACCTCTAGCTTAGTCCGAACATTAACCTCTTGACATATCAAGTCCTCTAATAAATTGACCTTCTCTTCTGCTCGTGCTTTATGGATTGCAGCTTGCAAGGTTTTTAGAGATAATTCCATATCTCCCAATTTCTCTTTTTCTTCACGATGTTTGTATATTGCCAGGCTCATAAGCCTCCCTCTAATATAGGCCTTAAAAGTGTCCCAAACACACCATAAACTTGCCGTACCTTGGTTCAAAAGAAAGAAATCTCTTGTGTCTTTTTTTAATGCTTCTACTATAGAGTCGTCTAATAGTATAGCGCGATTAATTATACATCTAATACCCTTATTTACGACCCTGATATCCAAGTGTAATTTTACAGCTGAATGATCTGAGAGGTGAGCAGGATTGTGGGCTACCTTTCTGACCTCTGGGCATAAGCTTTTGTGTATTAAAAAAAAATCTATCCTAGATCTATGCCCATAATTTTTATTGTAAAATGTATATCTGTCTCCTTCGCCTCCTCTGCAGTGCCATATGTCTACCAATCCTAGATCTTGCATGGCTTGTTTCACCTGTGCCCTCATTTTAGGAGAGTTATCCATACCTCGAGGGGTTGACTTATCGTATACAGGGTCTAACAATATGTTGAAATCTCCACCTAGTACCACTGGATATCTAGCTAGAAGTAAAATATTGAATAACTCTTGAAACGGTGTGGGATCATCTAAGTTAGGTCCATAATAGCCTGCCACCGTGACCCAATAGCCAGATGCGCACAGTTCTACCACTACCCATCTCCCTCTAGGGTCAACTTGCACCAATCCTATCCTAGGTTTTATGGATTTTTTGACCAGAACTGCCACGCCTTTTATCACACTAGTTTGGGAGGAGCATACGCTAAGAGAAACCCAATTCAACCGTTTAACCCAGGTCTCCCACTCTGTTTGTTGGAGATGAGTTTCTTGCAATATGATAATCTCCTCTTCCGCCAATCTTAAATATTCAAAAATCTTCCTCCTCCTGCCTACCACCCTTAAACCATTCACATTCCAGGAAAGAAATTTCAACCTTAAATTCCCATACTTAGACATATCTGTCAGGAGAAAAGGAAAACGTCATGAGCACAGCACACCCCCCTCCTAGGTATACAACATATGAGGACTTTCTTATTTTTATCCTTTCAACCCACCTAATCCCCCTAACCCATCCCAAACCCCCACACCCAGTGCCTCCCACCCCCTCCACCAACACCAACACCAACTCCCACCCAAACCCAACCCCCCTACCCTGGGGAACCCTCCCTGATTCTACTAGGATAACCATCCTGTTATCCTAAATTCGAACTCCCCATCGGACGAGATACTTCCACTAGATCTTATTGTGACGCCCTAATCTATTCTTTTGCAACTTTATTTTCATTTGGTCGAATCACCAACACCCGTGCAATGCCAACACATGTTTCATCAGGGCTGCTTGAGTTGCAGCTGACTTCTTCAGGGCTAAAACAAAGATTGAAAATTGTATATAATTTCAAGGAGGCGTTTATATTTCTGATTGTAAGTACTGTCACCTAAGGCATAACCAAGCCACTCGTGCACTAAAAATAATAGGTGTGATTGATAAATATTGTCAAGTAGAGAAGAGAGCTGTCTATGCATTCCCTAGGTTAATATAAACGAATGATCACTCACATAACAATTCATTGTTCCAGCAGCATATATGCGTTAGTAGTACATACATTCTTGAACTGTTTGTGTCCCTACATACCTAACAGTCCCGTTCTCCATGTGTCTCACATGCCTGCGTTATATGTGTTGTCTCGTAAGTACAAGTGTCCTGAAATTCATATTTACTCACTTACTGCTAATGCGGAGGTCATATATCAAACTTGACAAACTCCACAATCATATCTTACCTGTTTGTATCAGTGTTGTAGATTAAACATTCTTGTCTGTAAATCAAATTCATGTATAGTTCCTGTACAAATCAGTGAGATCAAATACAATCAATAGTCCCTATAGTATATACCTGTTTTTAAGTCATCAACGACATGACCAATCTACAAGAATGCACCTAGTGGGACCAAAACAATCCAAGATACGTATCATGCAAAAAAGTAAATATTTAAATAGCTGATTCCATGGTATTCTGGTGAGACAAAACCTTTCTATATTATTTTTGCAATATAATCTGCAACGAAATATAGGCAAGGCTGTGGTACGCTATGTTGTGCTAGTATATCAAGGCACCTTTGAGTCCATTTATTATTTCCAATAAGTGGTCGTCACTTGATTCCAGTATCAAGCACGTCCTCATTACAGACATGCATTGTCTACATACACTCCAAACAGTCTATCTACAGAGAATTCCAAGTATATTAGCTACTTGTCAAAGTGCATCCACTGATATCGATAACATACCTGGGAGAGTGCTCCAGAGTAGCTGCGGCTTCTGGCCGTACGATATTAATGTGGAACTCGAACTCCATATTTAAATTGCCTTTTGTACATGCCAAGAGGCCTCATGTCATGTACCGTCAGTGTAAGATATTGCAAAACAATCGCCCAAGTTTCAACAAAATAGATGTAGGGCTATGAGAGTAACTAAATCACCCGCCATCTTGTAGTATGTTCGAATGTAAAATAACCTTAATTTCTAATGCTTACTGGTATAAAAAATATCGTAGTTCACTATGCAGGATAAGTTACGTTCAATAAGATCCTATCTCCATTAAATAGTGGCAGGACGATATAAGAAATATCCTATCTGAAAATCAAACAACACCCCGAGTATAGCTTAAACCATATCCAATGAAAAACCAGTAAATCACTGTATATAATGTTGTCTTACTTAGCTTGTGTTACTAAATGCGAAGAGGATTAGTTCGTACCATTGTGCCTCTGATAGACCCAAGGGCTCTGAAACGTGGTAATGATGTTAGTGTGTGAAACTGAGGTCAAAGTAAGTGAAAAGAGGATTAGTTTATGCCATTGTGCCTCTGATAAAACCAAGGGGTACAGATTTTGTCACATTAGAAAAATGGTTGTGAAGAAAATGTATGAAATTTGAGTCTCAAAAGGGGAATCAAAGTCGAGAATTACTCATATCCAGTGTTATAAACTCTAGTCTCCATGTACATCGTACAAGCAATTACAATCATATCTGTCACCTAAGAAATACATCATCGCTTTAAGCCCATTATGCACTAGGAATCATTATCACCAACCGTTTATTGAACAGTGTCCATAGTACATATTCTCTAATATGTACTCAGTATTGAACTAACACGTTCAAAGTGTTTGTGACCATGTCTGCTTATACAGAATTTATAGTCCAAAACTTGTTTATATGGTCTATGTATGGTCATAGTCATAATTCATTGCGTACAGACAATATGACTAGTTCAGCACTCAGTCCCTGGTCTGTACTTGCTGATGAATACACATTATGGTGAGTGCATGTCTGTCTATCTCTTTACATTAAGCCAAACTCTAGGCCTCTATTTCCATGATTATACAATTTAATCGCCCAGAAAAAATAACGTAGTTCATGATCGATATTCAAACCCTCTTCTACATCTTTAAGTCTCATTATCAACAACGCTTCACATTGTTGTAATTGTAACTCTCAATTGCCACCCCTTTTGTCTGATTGGATAGTATATATTGCATGAAAGTAAAAACCTTTGTGAATTCCTTGTCTTCTTCATGTACGAGTACGGTGGGCAAACGGATATCTATTATATTCCTGTTTAACCACTCTGAAGTATTAAGCAACTCTCGTTCACCAGTCTGATGGTACTGCCAACATATATTTTGTCACATCTGCAGATAAAGACATTCACTAAAAGTCATGAAGTGCAACTTATATTCTCTCTCAGATGGTAGACTAGACTGTTGTTATCAGTAAATGTAGTAAGTTCCCTGACAATCCTTCACATAGAACACCCTCCACATTTGTGGAAACCCTTGCCTCTTGAATAACTCAGAATAATATGATTTTTAATAGTCCCACCCTGTAGGAGGCTGGCCTGGCTTGTAGTGGGTACCAAGGGGTACTTACACTTTGTACCAGGTCCAGTTATCCCTTATTAGTATAGACGAGGTGTTTCTAGCAGCTTAGGCTGATAGAAGGTAGCTATAGCAGACCAGCTTAGGCTGAATTAGGAGACCTACAAAGCTCCTACTATACCGCTGGTGTCATATGCACAATATCATAAGAAAACACAATACACAGATATACTAAAAATAAAGGTACTTTATTTTTATGACAATATGCCAAAGTATCTCAGTGAGGATGCCAAATATACACAAGATATATGTACACAATACCAAAAATATGCAGTAATAGCAAAGGAAGTAATGCAAGCAATGTAAAGTTACAGTATATTGCAATAGGAGCACATAGGTATAGGGGCAACACAAACCATATACTCCAAAAGTGAAATGCGAACCACGAATGGACCCCAAACCTATGAGCTTGTAGAGGGTCGCTGGGACTGTAAGAACACAGTGAGGGTTAGAAAAATAGCCCACCCCAAGACCCTGAAAAGTAGGTGTAAAGTGCACCTATAACCCCCAGAGAGCACAGAAGTCGTGATAGGGGGTTTCTGCAAGGAAGACCAACACCAGCAAAGCAACAACAGTGGATTTCCGGACCTGAGTACCTGGGAAACAAGGGGACCAAGTCCAAGAGTCACGACAATGTAGAGAGTGGGCAGATGCCCAGGAAATGCAAGCTGAGGGTGCAAAGAAGCTGCAACCGGATGGTAGAAGCTGTGGATTCTGCAAGAACGAAGAGGGCTAGAAACTTCCCCTTTGGAGGATGGATGTCCCACGTCGTGAAGAAGCTTGCAGAGGTGTTCCCACGCAGAAAGACTGCAAACAAGCCTTGCTAGGTGCAAGGGTCGCGGTTAGGGATTTTGGGTGCTGCTGTGGCCCCGGAGGGACCAGGATGTCGCCACTTGGATGAGGAGACAGAGGGGGCGCCCAGCAAGTCAAGGAGCCCTCACAGAAGCAGGCAACACCTGCAGAAGTACCCGAACAGGCACTTGGAAGAGGAGTGAACCGGAGTCCACCCGAAGTCAGAAAAGGGAGTCCCACAACGCCGGAGGACAACTCAGAAGGTTGTGCACTGCAGGTTAGTGTGTCGGGGACCCAGGCTTGGCTGTGTACGAAGGAAATCCTGGAAGAGTGCACAGGAGCCGGAGCAGCTGAAAATCACGCGGTACCCAGCAATGCAGTCTAGCGTGGGGAGGCAAGGACTTACCTCCACCAAACTTGGACTGAAGAGTCACTGGACTGTGGGAGTCACTTGGACAGAGTTGCTGAGTTCCAGGGGCCACGCTCGTCGTGCTGAGAGGGGACCCAGAGGACCGGTGATGCAGTCTTTTGTTGCCTGCGGTTGCAGGGTGAAGATTCCGTCGACCCACGGGAGATTTCTTCAGAGCTCCTGGTGCAAGAAGGAGGCAGGCTACCCCCAGAGCATGCACCACCAGGAAACAGGCGAGAAAGCCAGCAGGATGAAGCGATACAAGGTTGCAGTAGTCGTCTTTGCTACTTTGTTGCGGTTTTGCAGGCGTCCTGAGCAGTCAGCGGTTGATCCTTTGGCAGGAGGTGAAGAGAGAAGTGCAGAGGAACTCTGGTGAGCTCTTCCATTCGGTATCTGAAGAATTCCCCAAAGCAGAGACCCTAAATAGCCAGAAAAGGAGGTTTTGCTACCTAGGAAGGAGGATAGGCTAGTAACACAGGTAAGAGCCTATCAGAAGGAGTCTCTGACGTCACCTGCTGGCCCTGGCCACTCAGAGCAGTCCAGTGTGCCAGCACACCTCTGAATCCAAGATGGCAGAGGTCTGGGGCACGCTGGAGGAGCTCTGGGCACCTCCCCTGGGAGGTGCAGGTCAGGGGAGTGGTCACTCCTCTTTCCTTTGTCCAGTTTCGCGCCAGAGCAGGGCTGGGGGATCCCTGAACCGGTGTAGACTGGCTTATGCAGAGATGGGCACCATCTGTGCCCATCAAAGCATTTCCAGAGGCTGGGGGAGGCTACTCCTCCCCAGCCCTGACACCTTTTTCCAAAGGGAGAGGGTGTAACACCCTTTCTCTGAGGAAGTCCTTTGTTCTGCCTTCCTGGGCCAGGCCTGGCTGGACCCCAGGAGGGCAGAAACCTGTCTGAGGGGTTGGCAGCAGCTGCAGTGAAACCCCGGGAAAGGCAGTTTGGCAGTACCCGGGTCTGTGCTAGAGACTCAGGGGATCATGGAATTGTCTCCCCAATGCCAGAATGGCATTGGGGTGACAATTCCCTGATCTTAGACATGTTACATGGCCATGTTCAGAGTTACCATTGTGACACTATACATAGGTAGTGACCTATGTATAGTGCACGCGTGAAATGGTGTCCCCGCACTCACAAAGTCCGGGGAATTTGCCCTGAACGATGTGGGGGCACCTTGGCTAGTGCCAGGGTGCCCACACACTAAGTAACTTAGCACCCAACCTTCACCAGGTGAAGGTTAGACATATAGGTGACTTATAAGTTACTTAAGTGCAGTGGTAAATGGCTGTGAAATAACGTGGACGTTATTTCACTCAGGCTGCAGTGGCAGGCCTGTGTAAGAATTGTCAGAGCTCCCTATGGGTGGCAACAGAAATGCTGCAGCCCATAGGGAGCTCCTGGAACCCCAATACCCTGGGTACCTCATTACCATATACTAGGGAATTATAACTGTGTTCCAGTATGCCAATGTGAATTGGTGAAATTGGTCACTAGCCTGTTAGTGACAATTTAGAAAGCAGAGAGAGCAGAACCACTGAGGTTCTGGTTAGCAGAGCCTCAGTGAGACAGTTAGGCACCACACAGGGAACACATACAGGGCACACTTATGAGCACTGGGGCCCTGGCTGGCAGGGTCCCAGTGACACATACACTAAAACAACATATATACAGTGAAATATGGGGGTAACATGCCAGGCAAGATGGTACTTTCCTACACACCCTTACGGAAAGTAATATTAGGATGTCTAGTAAAATACTTTACTAATCTCCATATGTAGATATAAGTCTAATCTTATTTGGAAATCTATGAGTTTTAGCTTTAAAATCTTTGAGCATCTCTTCTCTATTCAGTCAGAGAGCTCTGTCACATGCTCTTGGTGTTTCTGTCATACCCCCTTATGAGAAATATCCTTTCTATGTTTTTTAACTTTTCCCTAAATTCCTCATATGAACTGCAATTTATGCTTGCTCTGACCATCTCTTCGTATGGAATAGCCATTATTTGATGAATAGGGTGCACACTGGTTGAATGTAAAATCGCATTGCACAAGGTCCCTTTGCGATGCATGCAGCTACCTAATCTTGTTCCACATGCACATTATTCTAAATCAAGAAACTGAATTTTCTTTGGATCATAGTTAACAGTGAAGGCCATGTTACATGTATTATTGTTCAACTATGTTGAAAATGCAAGCAGATCATTCACAGTCCCTGTGCAAACAGCCAGGACGTCATCAATGTATTGCCCCTAGTATTGGGCTGTACTGTACCCATTTTGCATCATTAGTACCACTAGACCCGCTCCCCTTCAAACCATCCCTTAGAGAGGTTGGCATAAGATTGAACAAATCTGGAGCCCATTGCGGTCCTGCAAATTTGGTGGTACCACTTGCCCTCAAATAAGAAAACATAGTTATCAAGGACCAGCCGTATCATTTCCAAAAGCATCTCAGAGTGAAAGGAATTCAGTCAGTCTTTTGTTTAAAAACTGAGTCCTAGCTTTCATAGCTAATTCATGTAATATATTAGTGTACAGAAACACCACATCTAGTGTTACTAGCAGCATGCTATCCTCCTATGAAATGCCATTAATTATGTTCAGTACATGTTTGATATCTCAAACATAGGACGGCAAATTGATTACAAAAGGCTATAAGTAACTGTAAATAAACTGAGAAAGTCTTTCCGTTGGACCTCTAATACCCCACACTATCTGTCTACCCAGGGGGGATTAGGGCATCCTTATGAACCTTGGGAGTGTATAAAACACATATATATTGGCCTATCAGTTTTCAAAAAGAAATATTCATCCAGAGTCAAGAGTCCTTTGTCATACCACATCTCAGTCCTCTTGTTGCTCTTAATAGCAATCTCAGAGATAGGATTTGGTCTCAGGGGTTAGAGCACAAAGTATTATCTAATTGGTTGAATATTTAGTTGTTGTATTTGGCTTTATTCATCACTAATTCACAGCCATCCTTGTCTGCCTCTCTGATAATTATTGTGTCATTATTCTGAATGGTTCTAAGTGCCCTCCTCTCCTGGGGGTCCAAGTTATTTCTAGTGAAGTTAGCAGACCTAAGTATAGGTATCTTCTTTAACTTATCTAAGTCCCTACATATATTTTTGAAAAACAAAATCACAATTGTTATCTGGTGGTAAGCTGGGAGTCCATTTATATTTCAGTTTACATTCATACATGGGCTGCCTCCAACAGAAAATAGTGCGTCATTTGTAGTGCTATTCCGAGGGGGGACAGCTAAGGTGCAAGATCTGGACTTGCCTTACTTTGAGCCAACAGGAAATATTCTAACAGAAATTCTCCAACTAGGGTCAGCTTATTCAGGATCTTTGCTGGCAATTATTGCTGCCATTACTGATGCTTTGATGTCACATGGTTGAAGTGTTATTCTTGCTACTGTCAGTCGGATAATATCTCAGTGACATAGACATGCATCCAGTGTTCACACTTCTTTACCAAACCCGCTGCATGTGAGAACCTCAGTTATGCAGGTTTTGACTAGGAAGGTGAATGAAAACTTTTCTAGCTTACGCGTCAAGAATTTTCAATTCTATTAAGGACACGGAGGCGAGGATTATACTTTCTCTTTCTTTACTGAAAATTCACAGCAGCCAATTCAAACACAATAAACAAAAAAAACTTCATCTCCCAAGATGCTCTAGTCCTTGTATCACGTGCACCAATCACAGTATGTGACCTTAGTCTATATAATGCTTAACCCCAAACGTCATATCCTCTTTCTTTGACCAAACCAGTAACTTTAACTCCTTTCTCAACGAACTCTTCTGTAATGGATGAATCGGAACCTCATCCTGTAACGGAACGTCCAACGAAGGAAAAACCAGGTGGAACTTCAAGTCGACTTCTCACTCAAGGAAAAGATTGGATCTTTAACACATCGATATCAGGATGCACAGATCATCAAGAATTCTTCTGATCCGATCCTGGAAAAAATAGTAAAAATAGGCTGGTAATATTCTCATAACAATGTAATATATTAACAATCATAAGAATATTATCATTTCAAACCCAATATAACCCACTGGGAGGGTCTAAATGAATAAAATTTCAAAACATAAAATATATAAAACATCATTATTCATTATAGGGTGGGATAATCCTCCCCTCCGTGTCCTTAATAAAATTGAAAATTCTTGACGCGTAAGCTAGAACATTTTTCATTCTATATCAGGACCGGAGGCTTGGATTATGCTAGTTCAAAGCTGACCCATAACAACAGAGGCCACATCAAGCACCGGTTTATAATAAAACTTACGAAAAGTCCCCTCAGATGACCAGTCTGCTGATTTCATAATGTCTTCTAGGCTAGAACCTAGCGAAAAAGATTTAGATGCCGTAGCTCCTCTAACTGAATGAGCACCAAAATGACTAATATCAATGCCTGCTTCATTCATAAGCCACCTTATCCATCTCGCAAGAGTGGCAGAGGAGACTGGCTTGAATGGTTTTTGTAATGCAATTAAAACCTGTTCATTCATGTTCTGCCTAAACTCTTCCGTAACCACTTCATAGTCCTTAAGACACTGAACCACACATAATTTTGAATTATCTGGAAACCAGGGATCGGATACTGACCTGCAATTATTCTTAGTTCTTCTGGAAATATTAAACGTTACACCTTCTGGAGAATAAATTCTACCCGATAAGTGTAATGCTCTAACATCCGCCACTCTTTTGCAAGATACTAAACATAGCAACATAATTAGTTTGGCAGAAAGCTGTTTACGGGATAAGTATTTATTACTGGGCCAAGAATCCAAGAATTTTAAAACAATGTTTACATCCCAAAGAACTGAATTTTTGGCTTGAGGAGGGTTCGAAAAACGAATACCCCTCAAGAGTTTGCATACTAAAGGATGTTCACCTACCGGTTTGCCATCTATTTGTGTATGACCCGATGAAATTGCAGACCTGAAATTATTAATGGTCCTATAGGCTAGTCCAGAAGAAGCTAATTCCGCTAAAAAGTTGATAATTAAATCAATACTTGACTCCAAGAGATTAATACCCCTTCCATTGCACCAACTATCCCATCTACGCCATGCAGAAGCATATCTCTTGTGGGTGCTATTTGCCCATGCTCCTTTGATATGGTCTTTAGCTTGTTGCGAAAGTCCTGGGGTTTTCCATCTTCACCTGACACCCTCCATGCCATCAACGTTAGGGTCCCCGAGACAATCAAGGGATGTTCAAGGCCCTCCGGACTCAACAACAGGTCCTGACGAGGAGGAATCAGCAATGGAAGAGCACACGCTAATTGGAGTGCGATAGGGAACCAAGGCTGAGACCTCCACAATGGGGTCACCAGGATCAGGTCTGCTTTCTGCCTCCGTACTTGAGACAGGACACTGGGAATCAATAGGAAAGGGGGAAACGCATAACTCAGGACAGAGTGCCAATTCTGTAAAAATGCATCCGTCGCCATCGCCTGTGGATCCAGTTTCCAACTGTAAAACTTCGGGATCTGAGTGTTGAGGCGAGACGCAAACAGATCTATCTCGCAGCAACCCCATTCCTGGACTATCTGTTGATAAATCAACGGATCCAGTTTCCAATCGCTGGGATCTGACAGATATCTGGAGTTCCAGTCTGCTACTGTGTTCAGAGCCCCCGGAAGATATTCCGCCATTGCCACTAATCTGTGACTCAGACAGTAATGCCAAAATTCTTTGGCTATCTCTGCAAGAACTCTGGATTTTGTTCCTCCCAACTTGTTGACATAACAGACTGCCAAAATATTGTCCATTCTCAGAAGAACGCAGTAGTCTGTCTTGTTCGGGGATAGACTCTTTATTGCAAAGGACCCCGCCAGGAGTTCCAGGCAATTGATGTGTAGATCCTGTTCCCCTCTTGACCAACGTCCCCCTGTGACTAAAGAGCTGCAGCGAGCTCCCCAACCCCACTGACTGGCGTCTGATTCTATGACAATTTCTGGGTGAGAACCGAAGATGGCCCTGCCATTCCATGCTTCCATGTGGTGAAGCCACCACTGGATCTCTTCCTTGACCTATGGGGTCAGAGGAATCAGAGCCGAGTAACTCAACCCTTGTCTCAAGTATTGGATCTTCAGTCTCTGGAGAGCACGATAATGCAAAGGGGCCGGAAAAATTGCTTGAATGGATGAGGCTAACAGGCCCACCAAACGAGCAATATTCCTTAGAGAAATCGTCAGCCTCAGTCGAGCCGATCTCAACTCCCTCTTGATGTTGCGAATCTTCGACGCAGGAAGAATCAACTGAGAAAGAATCGAATCGATCTTGAAACCCCAAAACTCTATCACTTGTGCTGGTTTCAACAATGACTTCTGCGCATTGATAAGGAAACCTAAATCTTGTAACAGACTGATTGTCCAATTCAAGTGTGTCAACAAAGTCAGGGAGTCTTGCGCCATCAGTAGGATGTCATCCAGATATATGATAAGACGAACACCCTTGGTTCTCAACCATTCCACTACTGGTCTTAATAGCTTTGTGAAACACCATGGTGCCGAGGATAGGCCAAAGGGGAGAGCCGTGAACTCCATCCAATGACCCTTCCACTGAAATTGAAGGAACCTCCTGCGAGGGGCAAAGACCGGAATTGAGAGGTACACATCCTTTAAATCTAACCGCACCATCCAGTCTCCTTCTAGAAGGATATCGCTCAGCATGTGAATCCCTACCATCTTGAAGTGTCTGTACACTATCCAAAAGTTCAAGTCTTTTAAATTCAGTACCAGCCGATGACCTCCTCCCTTCTTGTCTACTACAAAAATGGGATTGCAAAACCCGGAAGGTTGAGGGGTTGCATAGATTACTGCTCCTTTGTTTACCAAAGTTTGAACCTCTAAATCTATAAAATTCTGATTTTCTTGGGAAAAAATCATATTTATAGGAGGGGATACCTGGATTGGGGAGCTGATAAATTCCAGGTGAAAGCCTGTCACAGTCTGAATAACCCAAGGATCCCCAGAGATCTCTTTCCATTTGTCCACAAACAATCTCACTCTTCCGCCCAGTGTAACTTGTGAATGGTGAATAATGCTTACCGGTATAGGACGAGTCTTGGATAGCTTCTTGTTGTCTACGATGTCCTCTGCGGAATCTGGACCTCCCTCCTCGGGGGGGAAGGGTAGAACGTGGTATCAGCCTGGTCTGTGGACCAATTACCTCTACCTTCTGACGAGGCCAAGTCTACCAATTTAGGGTCCATTCTCATGAGTATAGATTTTCTGCGTTTGGTGGAAATAGCACAATTTGTGTTACCCAAGAGACAAATTGCCCTCTGGGCCCAACCTAGGAGGACGTCCGTGTTAACAGGAGTGTCTGACTCCTTGGAAGCGACAGCCAAATCTAAGATTTTTCTTAAGGGTCCTGACATATCCAGTAATTTATCTTGGTAGAGGCACCATGATCTATCTAGACCTTTCTTGGGGTCTTTTGCGTATTTTTTCAGATATGTAATCATGGTAGGATCAATTTCTGGAGTGTCCGTCACATTATTGTCCAAATCTGGTCTAGGACATTCTGCCTTAAGTCTAGAGCGAACCTCTTTATCAAAACTTTTTCTTATGTTTGCATGCACATACTGAGCAACCTCCGAAGATGGGACCCAATTAGAAGACCTAGGGTGCATAATATCAGAAGGATCGAAGTCCAAAAATTGAAGGGCCGTGGGCTGTTTTTTGGCTTTTTTACTGGGCGCTGTTTCGGTTAAGTCATCCGAATCCGTGTCGTCAGAATCCCCAGAGGATGAAGAATCCTGTTGAGTGCTGTAATTATGTTCCGCACTCCTTTTCCTACGCAGTTTTTCAAACATATCTGCATGTAGGTCACCAGCAGGTTCGTCCCTTGTCAGGTTTTTAGATTTAGACTTGGACTTAGAAGGTGCCTTAGGAAGTACTTCTTCCGCTATGGAGGATGTATTCTCAGCCATCCAGCCCTGGGATTGGGCATATTCTAATAGTTGCCCTGAAAATGGGCCAAGGGCTCTCACCAGGGCATCATTAACTGACTGTTGCACTCTGGAGTCTAGTGCCTCAACCAAATTCACCTCTAATTGGTTGTCAGTATCTTCAGGGTAATACCCTGCATCATGGTCACTCCACTGAGCCATGATATTAATAATAAATTCAATGTAATCAGAAAAATACAGGGGGAGTGGAAAAACCCCCTAAAGAGGCACTTTACACTGGATATATATATATATATATATATATATATATATATATATATATATATATATAAACAGGCATATAACAATGGTATAGATATATAAAAATATACAAGTCAAGTAACAGTAAATAGTGGAGGAAGCTGCCTGTATTCACCACTCTAGGCAAAGCCTTGATTTGATTTTACAACCCAGCAAGGATTTAAGTTGGGCGTCAGGGGTGTTGAAAGTCTCTGTATTTCCCTTTATTGCAATCACGATGCCTCGCGCGCTGGTCAGAACGAGCCGATCTCCATGAAATACACAGGGAAAGGAGATCGGCTCGTCAGAATCGCGCGCGTTGCAACCTTCGTTGCAATAGAAGACAGACTCCGCATTTTAGCGCGTATAACACTCCCGCTTCGCTCCACACTTAATCGGTGATCAAAAACACCGTCAATACCCGGCAAGAAGCCGAAAATACAATAAATAACACAGTGAAGCGAGCGGAATCGCGTCGCTATAAAGATTTAACATACAACAATCAAATACTGTATGAAAATGTACAATAAAGTAAACGAGAGATAAATGTTACTTATCTGCTGCAAAGCAGCAAAGAAAGAGGATATGACGTTTGGGGTTAAGCATTATATAGAATAAGGTCACATACTGTGATTGGTGCACGTGATACAAGGACTAGAGCATCTTGGGAGATGAAGTTTTTTGTTTATTGTGTTTTAATTGGCTGCTGTGAATTTTCAGTAAAGAAAAAGAAAGCATAATCCGAGCCTCCGGTCCTGATATAGAATCCTAATTCCTCTCTGAACACTCCTCAACATAAGAAATCCTAAAGGACTGCCATATATGGATATGGCTTTAGGTGGCTCACAAATTCTCGAGGGTTGTGGGCCAGAGTCAGAGAGATTTAAGGACAGCCACAGCATGCTCTTTGGTAATACTATTGCCAGAGAAATAGTTCCCCAATTCATTAAAAAAATGTAGAGTCTGTTCCATGGGGCTAGACTACAAGCAATGTCAGCCTTCACAACCGGAGATTCAGTCAACAGTCGGAAATACGCAACTCCTGCTGCCCTGTTCTTAGTCTGCCAGTTAGAAATCCACCTCCTGAAGCTCTGAAAGGAGCCCCAGATCATGACACAAGGAAGAGGTGACTTGCTCATTTGATCCTGCAGTACTTTTTGGTCTTGACCCGCTCTTCCTAGACCCTCCAGACCCTCCAGGGTTGAGAGGAACTGCATTGGTATCTGTTCGAATCTAAAGATGAGGAACCTGCAGTTAGAACTGGCCATCAGAAGAGCAAGTTAATTACCTTTGGTAACTCTCTTTCTAACCAATCTAACCGCACATTTGTCACTGCCCTCTGTCCTAAATCTTCTGTGGAGCCGCCTCTCTAACATCTAAAAATATCCCAAGTAGAGATCAGCACACAACTTCCAATAGCTATTCTATGCTCTGTGTATAAAGATGCAGAAAGGGACAGAGATAAGAACCTGAGAGCAGTATGCAGGTTTGGCGCTTAAATGCAGTTCTGTCACTTTCAGGGTGATATGGATCTAAAGCAGAGTCACTCAACGCCACCTATGGATGCACAGGAATACTGGTGATGAAGCTATCTCGATCCAGTCTGGTATCTGAAGATATTCTAAAAGTGAGGAATATGCAGTTAGATCGAGTATCCATCTTAAGATAAGTAACTTGTCTAACACTCCCAACATCATACCGCAGCACACCCAATGTCATGATAATACAAAACCAATGTCATAATAATACAAAAGCACCCGCATACACAACATTCTACATCCACACCAACAACATCCTAAGCCAGCGCTTCTACCATCATACACACACACACACACCATCAAATGTCCGCACAAAAAAAATCATATACCAATTCATCCACACGTACATACAACTCAAACCATCATATACCAACATACATCAACAAATGGCAGTGTACTTACCTTATAATTACTGTTGTAATGAGGGCCATAATGTCTACACACCCAAGATCATACACCCACACAGCCACCTTCATACAACAATAAACCTGCCACAGTGTATCCAAACAGCTCTATTGTGCATGCACATATCCAGCATCATACACCCACAAACTGACCATCAAATGCTAATACACCAACCATTGTGCACCCACAGAACAAGCATATCCAAATGCTCTACAATGTCACTAAGAACTCAGTCACACTATCAGACATCCTTTTACATACTTCTAATCAGTGGTTCTTTTAAATGATTTTCAATTTAAGCTTTGTCAGATAATAACTGGGGGTGGGGGGGAGAGTGAATAGTGATGGTTGACCTAGCAGGGTGAACTTGCAGTATAAGGTGAAGATATTTTTTTACAAAATGTAATTACAAAAGCAATAGAAAATCCATAAACGAACTTAAGTTGAAAGGGAGTTCAGATTGACAAATATATTTACAGTGACTTTGCCATAAGAACTAAAAAGATCAGAAATGTCCTGCGTTAGGTGCTACCTTCACCTTATATCCGTAACCCACAGCACTAACTCTCACCATCAGCATACAGTTTTCAGTACATCACTCACTTGTTCAAAAACACATAACACAATATAGTAAAATTAATTAATACTTCGTACGGCAACAACCCCACCATCATCACATTTTCCTTTACATATCCAACCCACCCTCCATCATACATGCATCACCCAACATTATAAGAAAACACTCCAATAATCATACAATTGTCAACACTACGTCAGCATCAAATATCACCACAAAATGCCCATTATTTATCAACACAAATACCAGTACCCAGCCTCGCACATTTTATAAAACATCCACACAGCCATGTTTTTGCGTTTACACCCAGCAGCATATGTCTATATACCCAACAAGTGTCCACCCAGTAACCAACCTATACTTACACTATCATACACTAACATACCTACTTTCATACATACCCAAAATAGTACACGCTCACAACAACCATATTACTGTAATACATAAACCATCATACACTAACACAAAAACCTTAAAATACCCACAATGCCACCATTTACCAATTCAAGACCGTATGAATGCAAGAACTTAGGCATGAAGTAACACATCCTTTTAGACACTCACTAACTGCCTGATGCCAAGCTGTTAACGGTATGTATCCCTTATTGTGTCTACACCAGATGATTTTTACATTAAAGATATATAGATTTATTCCTCAATTAATTGGTTTTAATTTTTAATACATTTACTGTATTAAATATGTACTATAGTATAGTCTATAGGCTGGTTTACTCTTGATATATTCTGCAAACTTAAAATGTTTCTGATCACATTGTGAAAAGTAACGAAGAATCTGACAGGCTAATTTTGTGAAATAAATACCTAGAAGGCTTCAAAAATCAAGGGTGCGTGAAAAACAAAAAAATACAAACATAATTATTATAGTAAAGCCAAACTGTTAGTGCCAACAAGAGACACCAGTCAAAGACATTTACTGTGCACAAGTGTTTTCACTCAACAGGTACATTCCAGCAACATACGGAAAAGGGGCTAGTTATTCAATGATTGAATGATTGTGTTTTACATGAATAGTTTTATTAAAGTACTATATTATGCAAAAAAAAAAAAAAAAGTAAATTGTGAATTGCTCCCTTATCGTCAATCACTTAGTTTATCTCATTTACCAAAGAGTTTTGATTTAAAATGCAATCCTTTGCAGAGTTTTGTTGTGGTGTTTTGCTTGTGTTGTGCTGAGGTATTTAAAAAAACTGTATTTTCTATCTTTGCAGAAATGGATTGATGGTGGTTTTAGCAATAGCCTCCCAGTACTTCCTCTTGGGCGAACTGTGACTATTTCACCTTTCAGTGGTCGGCAGGATATCTGCCCACAAGACAAGGGGTTGTTGGATTTTTATTTTAAATTTACCAAGCAAGATGTGCTGGTGAGTCAGTTAAAGAGACCAATGTGTTATTGTTCGTAAAAAAACTACAAGTTGCTTTGACTTGGCAGAATGTATTGTTTCACCACCATGCTGTCAGTGCGAGTTGTGCCGAGTGATGTTCCTGCACGTTTTTTCTGTCGAAATGCCTCTCTGTTCTATTGGAAGTTTTACCGAGCTCAGGATCCCATCTGATATTACCAAGTGGGTGAGTTGACATACCCCTTGAACATGCACCTGGTTGTGTCCCCTACTTTTCAGAGTATCTCTAAGAGGTCCCCGAAAAAGGCCAATAAATCAGAAACAAATATGCGGTACCCATGTTATTTCTCATTTGTGCTCCAAAACTCATTATTTACTAGTAGTGTGGTGGTACTACTACCGAGTAATGTCTGCCCTTTATTACCACCTCATTTTTACCGCATGCCTCATAATAAAGGCCATCGCCAAGGACAAAGGGGGAATGGCTGCATGCCCAGGGAGAGAAAACTGTTTCGGAACGTTTCTAGCACCTTCATTAGTCTTGCTATTTCTCCAAACTCTAAAAATGCAATTGGAATATGAGACTGTTTTTTATCTCGCACTTGAAGAGGAATACGAAATGCTTGGTCTTAAATCAAGTGCAGCCCTCGCACTTTACAGAAATATGGGGGGTGGTCACAAAACATTCGCTAGCTGTGTACTTCAGATTATGATTCATAAAGCAATGGGAATGCGACTGCTTGCAATACTCAGCTGTTAATATTGAAATTGAAATTAAATGAGTAAATTCATATCCAGATTCCTAGTTTGTGGGAGTACTTAATAAGATGTCAGAGTTCTGAAATTAATCCATTAGGATCTAAAAATCTAAAGTAGACAATTCGGCTGGATCGACACACACTGGTACCGCTGCCACGCCCATGGCGATAACTGGTTGACACAAATTTGGCTGGCATTATGTGTCATAAAGCAGTGAATAATAATAATATAAAACGGTTCACAATTATTATTAATATGTCACTTATTCAGCTTTTAATATTGAAACATTACTCGATTAAGGCGTGATATTTTAATCTAACTGGCAGATATTGCAGCATAATCCTTGATTTCCAAAAGGCATTTTTTCATGCTTTAAAATATTTTTCTTACTTTTTCTCTGATCAGGGTAAGATAGAATTCTCTTTTGCAAATGCTTGACTTCCTTTCCTTATCGTGAGAATTACTCCTCGTAGTATCAATATTTGTCCAGTCTTGAAATAATTCTTTTACAAAGCCCTTCACCTGCAGTAATGTTGAAATTATACAGTGAACCTCATTTGCTTCCCACATATTTGGATAAACCACTGGTATAATTGGTAAAGGGTCGATTTGTGCAGATGGCTATGTTTAATGATGTGCACAATTGGAATATAGTAAAGCATGTTTTTAAGAATCTTCGTAAAAAACGTTGTATTCCTTGATTTACCAATCCTGTTTTCAGTTTCACCACTGCAACATTTGCTAATCCAGCCAAACATTATGCTGTTGAAGCTTTCTGTGTAACAAAATTACTTTTTTTGCTGCAAAGCGTGGTCTTACTCCTAGGCCCTCATTGTGAGTTGCATGATTCTAGGGTGCAAACTCTGCACCGTAAATGTGCAGGTATGATTTAAACCCCTTTAAAGGGGCAGCAAATGTGCAGCCATGCATACAACTGCATGGAACTCCCAAATGGGTTAAATCTCTTATCTAGCACTTGCAATGAGCAGGTGGTAAATGGGAGCAGGAGCTTCCGTGCAAGATTAGGATGGAGGTAAGTGGGTGTGGACAGTGGAGTGGGAAAGGGGAGGAAAAGATCTGGCAGATGCAGCACTGCATGCTTCTCACTTGCCAGAGAAAGAGGCCAGACTAGGCCTGGCAGCTACTGCAATCAAAGCCTTAACCAATTTTACCATCCATTTTTCTGGAAGGTAACCTTGGGTTTAGTAGTCCCCTACCTGAGAAAAACAGGTGCAAATGCGCTGGACAGTGTGTGGATGGAGCGCAACTCCATATGGGAATAATGCTCTCTCTGACTTGTAAATGAGGGATCTGAATTGTATCCTATGGCAACCATGAAAGCCCTGCATGCTTAAAGAATTAAGGATGTTTTTTAAGAAATATTTGGTTATAGTACACAGTACCTTTAATTGATACTTGGATTTAATTTTGTAAACATCTCTTCAACAACCATCTCACTGCATCTGGTTTTCATGCTGTGCTCACTTATAAAAGTGCTTCCTCAGGACACCTTTCGAGGGGTTGTTTTAGCATTGCTAAATGTCCCTCCTTGTCTTGTATTTAGATGTCTCCTATTTAAGAGTATCAACAGTTGTTACTGCACCCCAATGGTTCTTCTGAATCCTGCAGCACTTGTGCATTCTCAACATGTGTTGGAAATTAAGATGGCTGCTTCAAAGTATCTGCTGTTTTTGTGCAAGTGTAGCAAATATTTATGACTAGCTATCTCACACCTTCCTTCTGGCATAATCCTACTTGATTTCAGTAATATTATTTTCTTCCTTAAATGTTAACTGTGCCTTACCTCTGCAATGCATAACTGGCATTCTGAGTCTTCCAGAAATATATTTGGATAACATAACTTTTTATAAATGCATTGAGGCAGTCAATTTCATGGTTAATTTGCTGCCTATTAGCAGATCATTTTGCACTGCATAATGTAACCGGATACTACATATCCTGAATTAATCTTTAAGTTATTTTTGAATTGTTATCCTAGGTGCCCATTTAGAATTCCACTCTTGATCAGGATGTACACCCTGAAATTCTAAATTAGGTTTTGCAAGCAAAAATAAATGAACCATAGTAAAACATTACTGCTACTTTTTACAACTAGCCTTTTGCTGTAGTTAAGATTGCAAGTTTTCAGACCCTGTCCTTTGTTGTGAATTTAAAGCATTAACTGATATTTGTTTGGGCGCAGGTAGAAATATTATGTTTGATGTCTAAGGAATTGTAATTTACCCCTTTAATGGAAAAGTAGGATTTTAAGTCACAATTCTGAAAATGCCATTTTTAGAAAGGTGGCATTTTCTTGTCATAACCATTTGGTGCCTGTAGCCTGTTTCCTGGATCACATGACTAAGTGCATGTGGCAGTTGGACTTTGAGTATTCCTCCCAGACAGTAAGACAAAGGAGGATTAAGTGTTGGCAAGATGGGCCACCCTGACAGAACGGAAAGGGAGTAATTGTCCAATGCCTGACTTTCTTTTCAAAATATATTAGCTGCCTCAGCACTCACACAAAACTTCACACTACCCTTTCGTTACCCCACGCCAACTAGAGAATCGGCTGGGTGGCAGGAAATTCCAGAACCATATGTGGGTGGAAAACTCTAGAAGTTGCTTCCTTTTCAAAGCTGGCTTCAGGTTTAAAAATAGGACCCTCAGAAACATTCTTCAGTTCACCTCTGGACCTGCAGATGACTCAGAGTATTACCCCGGTGCCTGTGGTCTGCTGTGTACATGATAGGACTGCCCAACTTCTTCACAAGGACAGTCCTGCTGCCTGACACCTGCCCTGTACCCTCAGAGAACTGCCCTGCTGCTTTTGTGCTTTAATCCAGGACACCATAGTGGCTCTGAAAGGCTAGTTGGCTGGCCTACTGTTCAGACCTAGAGGAACACGAAAAGCTCCAGCAACTTGTAAAGTGCACCTTGTACCATCCTCAAGTGATTCCTGGCCCTCCAAGTGGTGTCCTCCTGGCCTCGGCCTTGGAAGTGATGCTAACAGTACCCAGCCAGCCAAAAACCCAAAACTTAGGACTTGGAAAATTTTCTGCCAAAAAGTGCTCTGAAGACCAGGAGGAGGATAGGACCTATCTGCTTGCCGATTCGCCCAAGGTTCATCGTCTGTCTGCCTGACTTTGCTGTAACTCCTGCTACATTCTTCACTGCAGCAGCAGCAATTGGCCTCTCCAGTGGCTCCTCTCTGGAAGGGTATTTGATCTCCTGGAGCGTTTGTCCGATATAGCCTGCAGCATCATCCCACTAGAGATTTTCGACTTCCAAAAAATAGACAAAAGGCCTGATTTGATTTTTGGCAGACGGAGTAGTCACCATTGGCCTTGCGATGTCAGCCAGGCTGTGACAACTCTGCCCGCCAGATTTATAAATGACTACCTAGAATGCAGTCATTTATAAAGGTATTGGCAGGAACCGCCGTCACAGCGGGTCCTGTCAATGTATTTTACTGCCCTGTAAAAAACACTCATCTTTTTTCTTTTGAAAAAGAAAATCCCAAAAGGGGATTTTCTTTTTGTGACAAAAAAGGACTGCTTCCCTCACCATGAGGGACTTCTCCATGGCAGAGGGAGCATTAAAATGTTTTTTACTGTTCCTTACCATCAGCTTTCACCTGGCAGTATATCAGATCATCCAAATTGGGTAGGGGGACATAAGTCATTTCTGTGATGGCCCTGACTCCCCTGGGTCATCGGTGAGAATTAATCATGCAGAAGACAAAATGGTATCCGCCTTGATTAACCCAAAAGACCGCCCACATCTAAATGTGGTGGTTGGACCACATTCTTGGCAGTGAGGATACTCTGCCACCATTGTGATGGTATATCTTTACCCTCAAGAATCAAATTGGGTCCTAAGTCTGAACATAAAAATCTTCACTGCAACCTCATCCAGTGGCTTCCCGATGACAACGCCTCCTCCTTGGACACTGCTGGCTGCTTTGCTCCGCTGAACTATACCATCTCAGATATTTTTCTTTGAAATTTCTCCTAAGTCCGAAGGTAAGCAGCGACAGGGCCCATTCCACTTCTTGTTTCTGGACCGGGCTGCATCACCGTTGGCCATAACTGTAGACTTTGCTTGGTGTTGCATAACTAGATGTCTGCGGCTGGCAGTTTGATCTATTGGGTGCTAGATTACACTAAAATCTTTAAAAATTGATAAATCTGTTTCTTCTGGATACATTTCTGTTGTTTTTGATGTCAAAAAATGTATTGAATATTATTCTTTTTTTCTAAATTGGTGTGGGATTGTTCTGAACATACAGTACAGGAAAAATTCCAGGCCAATTTGGACAAATAGAGTAAAATGTCATGAATAAAATTACACCAAAACAAATTAATACCAATGAGTAGAGCCAGAGTTATAATTCTTTTATGTTTCAGTGCAAAATAGCGCAGAGAAGTTCAAAGTGCCAATAGCAGGTATCTGATCATTCGAGACAAAGTCAAAATTTAAGGCCTACTGCAATGGAGGACGAGTCAGATACACAGGGTAGATAGGACTCGGTCTCAGCTTACCTTCGGACTTAGAAGACATTTTGAAGAAATGCTCTTGAGAAGCTAGAGTTCAGTGGGGCAAAGCATCAGACAGTGTCGGAGGAGAAGGTGCCATCATCGTAGAGCCAGTAGACGGAGTTGTGTTGAAAACCTTTACCTTTGCATTTATCACTAATTTGGAAGTCCAAAATCTCAAGCAGAACAGCGCTACAGTCTATAGATTACGAGGGCTTCATTAGGCCGGATACCTTTGCCGAGGAGTCCTACTGAACAGGATTTCCTACTGCTGAGAAGAACGTAGCTGGCATTATCGCAAACACATGCCGACTAGCGATGCTCCTTGAGCGGATCAGCTGGCAGGTAAGTGCCCGTCTTCTGTCATTTCTCATGGCACTTTTTGATGATTTTTTTTTTTGAAGTCCCAAATATTAGAGTTAGGCAGGAGAAGCCCCTCTAACACCACTTCCAGTGGTCGAGGACCTGGGGGCACTGCATGGGGTGTTAGGACACACTCCAGCAGAGACCAGGTGCAGCGTTCAAGGTCTCAGGAGTGTATGTCCATGTAGCTCACACAGGAGACCAGCCAACTAGCCCTTTGAGTAATTTCTAGTGGTCCTGGGTTCAGGGACATGGTCCAGCTCTTTTTCAAGCAGCAAGGGAGCCTTTAAAGCCGCAGGTCAGTACTCTGTTAGAAGCACGGCAGTCCCCTGAGGGTCCAGGCAATCCCTCTGAAGTCTTCCACAGGTTCAGGAGTGTACTGATGAGTGGATCAGGATGTCCAATATTTATACCTGGTTCTGGCCTTTGAAGTGGGGGGCTTCCCTATACTACCCTCACATCTGGTTCTGGAACATTCTTTTCTTCCCCTGTCAAGGCTCCAAGACGTCTTGAGTGACAAGACTGGTGTTAGGTTCCTTTGTATGGGCTGGGGCAAAGCCCTTTGAAATGAAATTGGGGCTGGGTACAGCTCACCTTCAACCATCCTGGCAGAATGGTCCATCCTGGCCACATCTAATCCACTTTGTGTTACTATCTGGAAGGAATACACAAATCCCAACAGCAAAGTCATGTGTCTCAGGTCACTGGCAGACAGTACAAATGGTAGGGACAAGAAAGTGCCAACTTTCTAAAAGTGCCATTTTTAGAATTGTCACATAAAGTCAGACTTTACTGGTACAGATGATTGTAATTCACAATTTATTTGAGTGTAACCAGCACGTCTCTTTCTGTTCCCAGTCCAAGATCATCACTTGTTGAATGCAATAAGGTAACCCAGTGTAAGAAATTTGGTGAGGGGTGAAGTCCCTTCAAGCAGGAAGCACAATCCTTGTCAGGATGAAGTCACAAGCAAAACCTAAATTAACCTGTGCTCAACCCTTGGGTAACTTGGCACTGAGCACTCAGGTTTAACACAGAGATAATGTGTAAAGTATTTGTGCAACACTTCAAACAGTAACACAGTGATAAGACACCACAAATGGACCCCACACCAGATTAGCAAACGTAGTCATTTTTAATAAATAAAGCAAACCTAAACTTACAGAAAAACAATATGTAGAACCAGAGATATGTTGTTTTAAAGATTTCAGTGAAAATAGCACCAAAAGTACAAAGTGCAACTTAATCAATGTGATTGGAATATGTTTTAGTGTATTGGCCCTGAAGAAGAGACTTTCTTGTTGCTAAACAGTTGTTGGTCTTGTTTCTGTTGAAGTTAAAATTACAATTGAAATACTCGAATCAATAAGGATTTTCTATTCTTTTTTTCTAAATGCAAAATCCAAATATTTGAGCCACTACTGATCCTCCATTTATGAAATTACTGAACAATCATTTTGATGGACCTCATAAAACAGTATGTTACTACTTTCCTGCAGACTTCAAACCAAGTCTTTCTGTGTTGCATTTATATTATGTTCTGTTCAGATGTAGAGTGTTGATTTGAAGGTTCCTTCATGAGTGTTTCAGATCTCAGCTGTTGCTTTGGTATCTGGAACAGTCACCAGGGTTCAACGTGTGCTGTCTGTCTATTGTAATAAACCTTCAACTTCACTTCCTTGCCATCTCCCGTGTTCATTGGATGCAACACAATTTGTTTACTAGAATGGGGTTTGAACCCAGCCATCCCACATCATGGCAGCAAGGATGGGATCCAAACCCACGCGTCCTACAGCATTTCTTGCAGAACCAGGCGTTCACAAGTTGAAATGGAAACAATAGTTTTAAATCTTTGACCGTTAATAATTGCTATTGATGGAACTACGTTTGATACTACAAGAAAACTGGCTTTACTTTTCCAATGTTGAGGAGCTGAAGGGCAAATCATTTTTGACCATTTGCTGCCTTCCATTTAACTGTCTGAGGTGAAGTGGGGTGTATATTTAGAAGCCATTAATATACTTCACATATACCTTAAGGATGATACAAGTGTGGTTTTTGAATATCCTAGATTCTTCACTCGTTACATGAATCGATTGGTAACTTTCTAGCTGAATCTTGAGTTTTCACTTCTACCTATGAATTGAATGGAAATTTTGACAACTACTTTAGGGATCAGATAGTAGTTAATTGTCATGCCAAACTCATTCAAGAAAAAATGTTTTGTTGCCACAATCACAGTCTTCAAGAAACTTTGGAAATTGATAGAGGGATTGAAATATCAGTGATGGCTTCAAAAAAATTGAGCAAGTGCATGAACCTTATGTAGGTGGAACAAGTTAATGTTCAAGGTGAAATCTCAAATGTAGTTCCTCAAAGGACAACACAAAATTGGGGAAAATTGCTACAAACTCAAGTTCCTCGTGTTTCATTTTTTGGTTGTAGTTCACCCTTGGCTAAAGCTGATGAGTGTCTAGCAATTGGAAAAATGTGTTTGAAGTGTAAAAAGGTTGGGCCATTTTGTCAGAGTGTGTAAAATACTCAAAAGGTTGTAATCATCAATGAGTATAGTTCCCCAAAAGGGCATAATGAGGAGATGGAACATTTTGATAGCAGAGTGATAGAAACCTATCAAAATGGACCTAAGGGAAGTGACCCTGTTTGTAATGTTGGTGCAGGTGATGCGGAAGTAGACGTCACAGTAGATTCTGGTTCTCCCCTTACCATCATCACAAGCAAGGTGTATTGGAAAGAATGGGTTGCAGTTTAACTAGGTATTCCTAACATTGACGCTTGGAGGGCATACAATTGACATGATTGGTTATTTTCCTGAAATGATCATGATCAAAGATTTGTCAATTTTCACCAAGGTTTAAATGGCCAAGAAAGGATACAATATCCTTAGTCGGAGGGATCAGGGAGTGTTTGGAATGATTTTGGGACAGGGCACTGAATCCCCCATCTCACTAATTGCCACACCTCCTCTTTCTTATGTGCCTCAGTCATTGGATAAATTGCTGCATATGCATGATCCCTTGTTTGCATATCAGCTAGGGCTGTTCAAGAGGTTTAACCACAAGATAGTGTTGACAGATGGAGCCACATCAGTGGTGCACAGAGTTAGAAATGTTCCATTGAGTATTAGGAATAAACTGAAAGAACATCTAGATAATTTATTTTCAGAAAGATTCATAGAGCCAGTTGATTCCTTTCAGTGGATCTCTCCCATTGTTGTGACAAAGAAGGAGGATGGGGATATGAGCCTGTGTGGTGATCTTGGGTCATTAAAAGTATTTTGGTAGACTGTTTTTCTCTTCCAAAATGTTGGTTCAACTTGGGTGGGGGCAGTTGTGCCAAAGTATTCTCCACTTTAGATCTCAGGGCAGCGTGTCACCAGATGTGAGGAATCTAAGTCTTTCAGCACATTCAACACTCAATTTGGTGCATTCAGATTTTTTAAGCTGCTATTTGGCTTAGCTTCAGTGGCATCAGTTTTTCAGAAACAAATGGTTAATCTGTTTGGGCAAAGTAAGCAGGTGATGGCATTCCAAGATGATATTCTGGTGTTCACTGATGACGTAGAGAGTCACTTGAAAGTGTTGAGGGAAGTTTTGAGTACTTTGCAAAATCATGGTTTTAATGTAAAAGGGAGAAGTGACGATTTTTGGTGTCAGAATGAGAGTATTTGGGACATGTACTTTCAAGGGTGGACATCAAGCCTAAGGCTGATTTGGTAAATACCATTGAAGAAAGTCCTGAGCCTGTGGATAGAGTGCAGCTGAGATCATTCTTTGGAATGCATGAATAGTATTCTCGGTTTATAGACAATGTTGCCCTACAAGCTGAACCCCTTACCCATGGGTTAGAAGTATATGTGGGGTACAGCAGATCGAGAGGAGTTTGAAAATCTGAAGAAGTTGATTGTTGAATCTCCTGTTTTTAGTGCTTTTAGAGATGATGTACCACCGAGTGTGACTGTAGATGCTAGTAGTGCAGGACTTGGAGCAGTTCTCACTCACTTGGTAGATGGTAAAGAAAAACAGTAGTGTTTGCTTCTTAATGTCTGTCTTCAGTGAAACAGAACTACAGCAACTAAGCATTTTTGCACTTATGGGGCAGGAAGTTATCACTCCTTACGGACCACAAGTCTTTCTGGAATTTATTATCTGAGAAAAATTTAAGTTGAGCCAGTCTAAGGTTGGATAGATTGTTGGTTAGAAAGTACGTATTCAATTTTGAGGTGAAACCTATTCCTGGAGCAAGAAATTACAGAGATGATTTCCTTTCTAGATGTCCTGTGGTTGATGATGGCAGGGACCAGGAGGAAGTAGAACTTGAATGTGTTGTTGGAATGGTTCATGGTATTGTGGTTGCTAGAGGCTCAATAACACTTCAGGACTGGAATACTTGTTCTATGCATGATTCGTGCCAGATAGCTCTTAGGAAGTTAATTGCTAGATTTGGCTGCAGTAGAGAAATTTGGTTGAAAAGTTTAAGTTCTGCTTCAAGATAAAGAATGAGTTGTATGTGGAAATGGATTTGTTTTTTTGAGGGAACTTATTGATTCCTCCAGCAGAGCTGAGGGTGTGCTTGGTGAAATTGGCCCATCAAGGCCATGTGGGAATGGCTGGCACCAAGAAGAGGGTACGAATTTATTAATGATGTCACGGAATGGGCAAGGAGATTGAGGTGATTTGGGGTAATTGCACTGGTTGCAATGAGGCTAAGTCCGTACGTGTATTTAAGACTCCACTGGGTCATGTTGAACTTCCCAAAGGACCTTGGGGAAAAGTTGGAATGGGGTTTATTGGGCCAATGTATGATTTGCCAGCAAGTATGAGGTATGCTTTGGTAGAGGTGGATTTTTTTTAAAGGTTGGTGGAATATAAATATCTGAGGGTGCCAGACACGCATTCGGTCATTGAATTGTTGTCCAGGCTGTTCAGGAGGGAAGGTGTTCCCCAGGATTTGGTTACTGACAATCGGGTACAATTTAAGTCCCCCAGACGTTTGAAAGTTCATTTGGTATTAAAGATTTCTCTGTGGCATTGTGTAGTCCCCAAGATAATGGAATGGTAATAGGGTGAGCAGGATGTTAGAGGAAGGCATACAGGTTGCAGTGTCTACTAGGAATGATGGTATAGAATCGGTTCAAGACAGGTTGTCGAGCTGTCGCAATACTCCACACTCCTCTACCTGTGTGTCTCTGTTTGTGTGCTTAAGGGCTGGCATTCCTTGTGTAAACTGTCACCTAATTGGGTGTTAGATAAAACTGCTGCTGCTAAGAGGTTGCCTTAGTTGAGTGATGTGCGTTGCTAGGTGGGAAGTTCAGAAAAACAGCAAAGAAAGGTATGATGCCTTGAACAGAGTGAGGGATGTGCAGTTTCAGGTGGGGGATGTGGTGAAGATTTTGAGACCTTCGGGACATATAAAAAAAAAAGTTTTTCCCCGCTATGCAAGTGGTGAAAGTGTTTAACCATGCAATTTTGGTGGATAATGGAAAGTGATGGAGCAAAAGCAGTGCCACTGTGGTCAGCAAGATGGAGGGCCTGTGGGAGGTTAGTGGGGCTGCCACAAGAGAACCGAATGGGGACGCAATGGATTCTGAGTGTTGGTGGGTTGAGAACAACTGTGAGGTTGACAGTCCGGATTCAGAACAAGTCTTGAGTTCGGGGTTAGCTAGTAGTGGAGGAGGAGATGGAGTTGATGTTCTTCCTGCAGGAGGTGAGGACACACATACCATTCACATAGGGAGTGCTGATAATTATGCTGTTCATGATGCTGTTCCTGCGGGAAGTGATGAAATGGTCACTGTTCCTGTTCCCATTTCCTTAGGGAGGAGGGGCAGGAGGGTTACACACTGTCCGAAACACTTGCAGGATTATGTCCTAAACTAATGTTGTCAAATACTTGCAGGACTTTGTTCTCAACTAATGCTGTTGACATATTTGGCCCGGCATATCTAGCGTGTGAGCATAGGTCATATTTAAAAAAAAAAAATAATCCATCCTTGTTTCTGCTTTGGTGTAATGTTGCTTGGTTTAATATTTTTCTTGTTTTCCTCTATGGGGTGGTGTTTTGTGGCATGTTCCTTAGTCATTTGTTTAATGCGAAAGGTGTGTGTTATGCTATTCAGCGGTTGCTTGGTGACTGTTCCAGACCTCGGCAGTTGCTATGGGATCTGGAACATTCACTAGGTTTCACTGTGTGCTGTTCATGGTATCTATTGGAATAAACCTGAAACTTCATTTCTTCCCGTCTTCCATGTTAATTAGAAGCATATTTTATTTGCAAGTGCCAAGGGTAAGACACTGCACACCTTTGAGGTCTGACTTGTCTGATCATTTGTTCCACTTGCACCTCCCCCTCTGCACCTCCCCCTAGCCCCTCCCCCTCCCCCCCCATTCCCACCCTCCTTCACTCCCTGGCTTTAGTTACCATGTTTAGAGGAGAAAGCACAACCACTCCAGCACTGGTTAGCACAGAGTCCTAAGGCTAACAAAAATATTCAGGAAAAAATGGAGGAGTAAGACAAAAAGCTGGAGATGGGCATGCAGAAACGGTCCAATCCTGCCCAACCCCCCTTCATCCGAAAGCCTGAGTAAACTAATCAACACCTTGATGGGCTTCCATGCTTAGGCAGTAGAATGAACCAGTGAACCGACCCATGAGGAGCCCTTCTCCTCACTTGTGGATCCCCATTGGAAAGCACCTAACCTTAACTTGCTTACAGATGCATCCCATCAGACAGATAGTACCACCATGGCCAACAAATGATGTGGCCCATTCCACCCCTTGCACCAGACTTCTGTCCTCAATCCAATGAAAGTTCTACCGCTTAAGGACATTAACCCACAGAGGCTAATGATAGCTGCCTATGTCAAGACCCAGGCCCCATGCCATCCACTTTCAGGTGGAAGCTCCATGCAGGACATTGGATAGACCTCGGTTTCAGCCTTTGGGCTGGCAAAGAGTTCCTAATAGGCTCCTGAGGGTTGTCTGAACTCTGAGGTTTCTCAGAGTGGGGGGGGGGGCAACAGCCTTGGGTGTTAGGCATCCTACTTCCACTCTACCTCCCACCAGTTCAGGGGTGGTATTCTGAGACTGGCCACTCAGTGTGGGTCTGTACCCTGAGGCTAAACAGGAAAGAGTCCTCCTTCACCTCACCCGTCCATCAGGCTCCCATACCCTCCTGGGTGATGGAACCCCGGAAAAGTCTGTCAGGGCACCCTAGGTGGATGCTCCTCTCAGTTCTCCTGACACCGGGGCAACTCATTTCCCAAAATGCAGTCCATGGGCGTCTGGGCACTAGCTATGACCCTCCTCTGGGTAACCTTACTACCCCACTCCAAGGGTAACAGGGCCACAGGGTAGAAAATGTCCTGCCCATTGGCGTGACTTATCCTACACACCACGCTGGTGTACTTCTCTGGAGAAAGTAGGGTTTCCACTATCATGGTCTGTCTAGTCACGGTGTCCTTCAGAGTAGTGACAGGGATCCCATTTACTTTCACCTGGTGACAGTGACAACTCCCACCCTCAGGAATCACAAGCTCACCCTCTGAGTCTATCGCCCAGCTAAGTAAGATCATGGCATGGTCTATGACCTGCCCCTGGGGAATACATACCCCTAAGACCAATTTGGCCACCCTTGTAGAGGTCCCACCAGTAGGTAATTTCTTAGGACTGACAAAGTCCCTCTGCATGTGTCTTAACTGGGAGCACTCAAAGCAGAGGGGAATGTATGCTGCCACCAATTCTGCTGGAATCTGCCTTCTTTTCTATAGGTTCCAATAACTTAAGGATCCTTTCATGGACCGTTTTCTTCTCCTCAGCCTCCTACCTGTTTGTCATCTGTAGCCTAAACTCCCTCTCTGCCTTCCTGTCCGCCAGCTCCTCTGGGGACAGGTCATGCGAGGATACACTGCTTTCTGATCTGGAATGGTCCTTCCCCCTACTCAGGTGAGGGGACCTCGCCCACCCCTGAAGGCTGTGTTTCAGGACTGCTCCTCCATCTCATCCTCATCATCCAGTTCCTCTGCTGCTGTTGTCAACTAGTGGACCTCTGTCCAGGCCCTCAGAGATTTTTGAAGATTTAACTTTTTGGTGTCTTCTTCATTTGCAGTCCCCCTTCCATACAGAACTGTTTGAGCTCACCCACAGTGTAATTTCCCAAGATGGCCAACTCGATTTCCATTACAGCAGATATGGTTTTAGATAGTCTGAATGTAAATGAGAGTAGATTTGAAAAAACAAAAGAAGCCAATAAAGGAGGAGAATTTTTAAAAATTGTAATGGTCTCAAATCTTTTATATGGGATGGTAGTGTAACACAAAATTACTGTATATCACTACACAAACAAGTACAAATACTCACCATTGAACCCCAGAGTAAGTAACTGGGTTACTGGTTGAAGTGGGTGAAGCCCTACTCAAGCAGGAACCACAATCCTTGTCAGGGTGATGTTGCAAGTGAACCCTAACTTAACCTTTGCTCAACCCACACGTGGCTTGGCACAGAGCAAGCTTAACTAGGCAATGTGTAAAGAATCTGTGCAACAGTTCAAACAGTAACACAGTGAAAACACACCACAAAAGGATACCACACCAAATTAGAAAAATAGAGTAATTTTAAATAAATAAAGCAAGACCAAAGCAACAAAAATCCAGACAGTAGAACCAGAGATCAATTTTAAATATTACAGGGACACAGTTAGGCCAGTTGTTCAAGAGTACCTTAAATCCTGGTTGCAGAGCATTTTGAGGTCCCATGCTGAGGATGCGTCATGCAGCTGAGGTGAAGCGTCGGTTCCAAGTAGATGCGATGCATGGTCCTGCACCCTCATCAAGGATCCCATCAACAAGGGCTTGTGTTGCAAAGTCCACGTCGAGGATGTGTTGCGCAGTCGGAGCAGTGCGCCTTTTCTTAGGAGCTGTGAGGCTGTGATACTAGAACTGGCGTTATTGTAGAGGCTGTCATCGATGACCGATTTGCAATTCAAGGGCCTGCTTCAGAAAGGCTTTGCACAGGTGGTGTTCCCAAGTGAGCTGCAAAGTTGATGTTGAGTACTTGCATCGGGAGAACCGTGAAAGCAGAAGCGATGAGTTGGTTCTGCTCAGGATTGTGCTGCTCAGCAGAGGAGATGTTTCGGTTCTGCTGGGTCCACAGATAGCCTACCAGAACATTTTTATGCCCACTTCCCAGCGGGTACAGTACTGGGGAGCACTACTTGGCAGAGTGGGACTCACAGATGGCAGAGTCCAGGTGGTGCATTCAAGGTTGTTGGAGCCATCAGTCCTTGAGGCTCTAGTAAGGAGGCCAGCCAACTAGCCCTTAGAGTCACTCTGTGGTTTCGAGTTCTACAGATGCAGGTCCAGTCCTTCTCACTCAGGCAGGAGGGTAACAGACAGCAGGTCAGCACAGCAAGGCAGTAGTCCAGCAAGGCAGTGGTCCGGCAGGGCAGCAGTCTAGTAGAGTAGCAGTCCTTTCAGCAGCACAGCAGTCCTCCTTGCTGGCAGAGTATCTACAGGTCCAGAAGTGTACTGAAGCCTTTGAAGCCCACAAGCTTCCTGCCTTCCCTGCACTGGCTGCAGATTAACTACGGGGGTATGTGTCCAGTTTCACCCGCCCATCCTGCCAGTGACGGCCCATCCAGGCATACCTAAGTTCTCTTTTGTGTGTGGCTGTCCAGAAGGAATACACACAGTGCAACTGTCAGCTACATTCAGTCCTGTGACCCAAAGACAAGCAGCTGGCACTAAATGGTTGAGGCAGGAAAATGCCAGCTTTCTAAAAGTGGCATTTTAAAAATGGTAATTCCGAATCTGATTTTACCAATAAATAGGATTTTCCATTACAATTCCAAAGACAATAAACATGATCTGGTTACATGTTCCCATTTGGAAATTTCGGCGTATTAAGTGTAATAAGGTAACCCCAATGTTATCCCTTTGGAGAGGTAGGTCTTGCAGTAGGGAAAAGCGAATTTTAGAGTTTTTCACTACCAGGACATGTAGAATTTCAAGGTACTTGTCCAACATTTTAAATACACTGCACAGTGTCCCCGGGCTGTCCAGATCCTACCCTAGAGGTGACATATGTTTTAATACGGAAGGTATGGGCCTGGTAAGAGGTTTTTTTTGCCAGGTCAAATTGGCAGTTTAAATCTGCACTCACAGGCTCCAGTGGCAGGCGTGACATAGGATTGCAAGGCTACTTAAGTAGGTGGCACAGCAGGTGTTGCAGATCTACTAGTAGCATATAAAATACAGGCCCTGGGTACATGTAGTACCTCTTTAATGTGGACTTACAAATACGTTAAATATGCCAACTCGGTGTAAGTCAATTCTACCATGTTTAAAGAAAGGCACACAAGCACTTTGACTGTTTGGCATTGGTAAGGCCAACAAAAACAAATTCAGCAAAACAAATGGAGGAGGAAGGCAAAAAGTCTGGGGATGGAACTGCCCAAAGGGCCAGTCCAGCACCCATTGTTAGTCAATGGGAGAGATAGGTTGTTACAACAGTGAAAAAACAAGGGATAGTAAGTTAAACATCACTAGTCAACTGCAGCCCTTATTGTGCCACTGCTACAGTGACAAGATGAAAACATGGCTCTTGGTCTACCACTGCAGCCAGTTTGGCAGCTTTTAATTTGCCAGCCCCACTTAGTAAAATACTGTATTTATCAGCGTATAACACGCACTTTTTCTCCCTGAAAATAGGGGGCAAATGATGTGTGCGTGTTATACGCCGATATAATGTTAAGGACCCATAGTACGCCAATAGATGTCATATATGTATATGTGTTATACGCCGGTGCGTGTTATACGCCGATAAATACGGTAAACCCCTTTACCAGATCAGAACCTTCCTATTAATTTTCACCCCTTGGGAAGGGCTTAGTAGCCCAAAACGCAGGGTGCTAAATATTTAAAAAATCATGTTTCTTTTAAGTTTGTAATCCCTGGCAGTAAAAACCTGTTTTCATTGTGGCCAAGCTGGTGGCCCCATTAGCTAACATATAAGTACACTAGCCCACGCGCTAATTGCTAACTTAGATTTGGGACCGGACCATCAGACATAGTACTCTGATGTATCAAATTATTTGTTACATTAAACCAGACTCATTGCTGAAGACAGATTTACGGTAGCTTTTAATATTGAGGTGACTTTAGAAAATCAATACTTTCATGCCCCAAAGTTCTGGTAGTTGTTGCTGATTAACTATAGCAGCTGTCACCGGAGAGAGGCTGCTGCCTTTCTGCATGGGGATGTGAAGCTTTCCCAGTAAAGGGAACAATGGGTCTGCTGAAAGGAGATGGTGTGACCTAATGCTGGCAGGATGGTCCAAGGACAGTGGCCACACGTAGCCCAGCATCAAAGGGGCTACTGCTTCTGGGAGGCAAATGAGAGTCACACCTTAGCTTGCCCACTTTGTGGAGGTAGTCAGGCTGGCATCTCCTTTGGAGCCGTTTGTCCAAAGGGGTGGCTAATTCAAGTGAATATACCTCAAGGCTTTGCCCATAGCTCTGACCCAGGATAGAAGGCTGCCAACATCTTGGATTTGGGCAGATACATTCACTGTGGAATTGTTTAGTGTAAACCCCCAGAAAATTATATCAAAGTGAGTAGGTGGCCTGTCTAGGAATTGTAGCCACACTGGCTAGGCAGTTTTTTCCACCAATAAATTCAAAATAGGCATAGAAATTGCACCTCTAACTTCCAGTGTCAGAACACTGCTAGACTCCGAAAGGACCGAAAAAGGACTGCACCTGCTGAATCTGTGGTCCTGAAAAAAGAAAGACTGCACCAAGATAGGACTTCAGAAAGAGAAGTATGGCTCCTGCTATTGACTTTGTTGCAGAATACCCCAAGAGCTATATTTGCTCCCACTTGTGCAAATGACCTGTGAGTGAACTCCAAGGGGTAGTTGGCTAGCCTCCTCTTAAAGTGCCTAGATGACTAGAAGCCACTGGACTTGCCCTGGACTCTGCTGGTGTAGCCTGTGAGATCAAGTCCTTGTCCTTAAGAGGTACCTCCCAGGTCCTTGAATCTTGGCTAGTACTATAGGGTACATTTGCTCCCCACAGAACTGCAGTTTGCAAGCCACAGGCAAAAGATAACAGTTTTTGGAACAGAGTCCGAGGTTCATAGACTACTGCTACTTGTGGATTTGAGGAAAGCCTCGAATGCCATTGAGAACCAAGACTTCACTAGATAACTACTTCCCCTGTCCATCAATGTTAAGCCTAACACCCACCTCAGGCTTCAGGGATCTCCACCCGGCCTCACCGTCAACAACAAAAAGAACCAGAAAAGCTTCTAAGTGTGAAGATAAAATCTTGACTGGGAATAATCAGGCACCCGCGTCCAACCCCAACTTTCATTGTGGTGGGCTTGAAGCTTTGCACCAGACCCTGCCTTATGAGGCTCATAGACTACAGCTAGGAGTGAAAAGCAGTGATCTGCAAAACGTTTTGAAACTTTTAAAACTTTACAGTGAATAGCAAAAATAATAATTCTGTTTCCCCTCATCTGATTTTTGTCGTTTTAGCGTCTATTTAAAGATACAAACATGTATTATTTTTTAAAATTTAAGTGTGTTTTTTATTGTTTTGCGTTCCTTATTGACTGTTTTGGTAAATTCTTTTACACTTGTTTTCCTTTGAGTTAAGTCTGACTGCTCTGTGCCACTGTTACCAAGGACTGAGCTAAGGTTTGATTTAAAGAACTCTGAAAGGACCTGACACAAAATATGTGGCATTATGGCTTGGTGAAGTCTCACAACCATCCCAACTAATAATCCACTTTCAACCTAGGTGTTAATAAAAGTGCCAAGAACATGCTGTTGCATCTTTTGTTATTTTCTGAGTGTAGTCTTGTTACACAATTTCCAGATCAGCTTTTACCGGTCTACAATGCAAAAGTGCTAGGATTTTTTTCCTTCTGGATTTGAGTGTTTTCAGTTAAATTTCAAAAACATAAATTGCTGATTGTTGATGGAAGTTCTATCAATATGCAAGCCTGAGATTCACACAAGAAGAAAAAAAAATGCTATGAAAAGCATGGTTCGTGTTCCTGACAGATGCGGGTGCTGTTAATTTTGAAAGCAGCAGAATAGAATTTACCTCTGTCCTGGCCAGCAAATGCAGAATGTGTCTACAGCATATGTATGTTTCTAGTGAAAGAAGATCAATATATGTTTTCTGCCTCGCTTTATGGTAAAATAAAAAACATTTTCTGTTGTACAAAACCCTTTCATAATAAGACCAAACGGTTCCTTCGCAAGTTAAATAAAATGATGTTTTTCCTAACATAGTATGATTAATCTACAGAGTAATCTGACACTTGTGATTTCCTAGTCAGACTTTTTTTTAATCCTCTTTATTAACATCAGGGCAAGAATACATAATACACAACAATGAGGATCGTGAGCGGATTAATGCGTTACAACGCAAGGCGCAACAACCTAGGAGTGGAGTTTCTGTTCTCCAGCTCCCCTTTGCAAATCTATTTGGGGGACTTACGTGAGACCTCCTCTGTTCATTCAGTATGTTCACCGTTAGGAACTTTGCTTGGGTTCCCTCGGTAGCTAGTCAAATTCCCCCAGACTTTTATCCATTTTGTGGGCATCGTAAACCCTCATATGTGACCTTCTCTCCCAACATGCCCCAATCCATGCTTTTTTGTTTTCCAGTTTCTCAATAAAAGAGGGGGGGGCAGAGTCTTTCTATGTTTCTTTTGGCGACTATCATTCCAAGAGTCATCCACAATATCTCGACCCTTCGGTGATCTGAGTTTTCCCATATGTTTATCAAGCATAATTTCTCCAAGGCTTCTATCGCACTACCACATACCCCATTTATGCATGTGATTACAGAGTCCCAATAATCGGGTATCTCCAGACAGTCCCATATTATGTGTAGAAAGGTTCCCTCCTGCGCACAACTCCAGACAGCAAGTGTCAAATGATCAGCCCATCTTTACCCTGACTGCAGATGTCCGATACGATCTCTTGCAGGATTCCCAACTGTATTAAAGGGAATCTGGTTCTAAATCCCACTTTCCCTGGGGAGGCCATGGCTTTGCACCATTCATCATCGTCAAGGCAGCCCAGTATTCCCTCCCACTGTGACTTTAGGTGGTTTAGCGCTTCTGAGGAGTTGTTGATTAGTGTTCGATAGGTAAGGTAGGCCGCTTTCTTATGTAGATATTCTTCGAGTAGTCTCCTCTCTAAGGGTGAGACTTCGGGTAGGTCTGAGCCTTTGGGAATAGCGGAGTGAAGGGCATGGCGCATTTGGAGGTAGCAAAAATATTCGGATGATACCAGCACAAAGTCTTTTTGCAGGTCTGAGAAGGGGAGAACCTAGCTCTGTACCCATAGGTCTCCCACTGTTTAGATTCCAATGAGGTCTGACTTATTGAACCCGGGCATAGTCCCCAGGGTAACCAGTGCTGCAGAATCCCATAAGGGAGTGGCCTGCGTTATCTTTTTTTTCCCCAACCCAGTGCTTGCAGTGTGTTGTGCCAGTGACCAATTGTTACGGCCATGGGTCTGCGAAAATATCAGAGTCTAGAGGGTCCATAGATAGCTCCAGGTAGCCCCCTGTTGCATCTGGTATCTTTCCATGCAGCAAGCTGGCTCGTTATGGGGTGTGTGCATCCAGTAGTTGATGGTAGTGAGTTGTGATGCCCAGTGGTATTTGCGGATGTTAGGTAGGGCAATCCCCTGTCGTAACATCCCCTAATCAGTTCGGTCAATGCTATTCTTGCTGAGCTCCCATCCCATAGCAAGGTCCTAAGATCACTGTATATGGCTTTAAAGTAGTGTGGGGGGACGGGGTAGGGTGTATTTTGCAGGATGTATAAAAACACAGAAGGGCCATCATCTGGAAGAAAGTGGCTCTCCTCAACAATGACTGTGGGAGAGATCTCCAGTTTTGGATGTCATGTTTGAGTCGGGATAGGAGGGGGAGCAAGTTGCGGGAGTACAAGTATGCCGGGTCTGTGGTTATATGTATGCCCAGGTATTTGAAGTCGTAATTCAGTATTCATGCCTCACAATTACGGCACTGTCAAGGCCCTTCTCCTCTTAGGACGTAGGTGGTGAATTTCGCCCAATTAATTGTGTGTCCGGAATTCTGTCCGAATAGAGTGGCTTAGTGCATTATTTAGTCAAGGGTTTGGGTTGGGGGGGATTGGCTATGTATAGTAAGATGCCATCAGCATAGAGTGATATTCTATCCTCCCACTGTTCTGTCCAATGGAGGCCCCAAACCATGGGATCCAGCCTACTCAGGCTGCCAAAGGTTCAAGAACCAAGGCAAATAGTATAGAGGAGAGAGGTCAGCCCTATTTAGTGGCATGCTGAAGGGCAATGGGTTGGGATTTTGTACTGTTACCAGTACTGGGCAAATGGGGATGGATAAAGAAGGAGTACAGAAGCTATACATCGGGGAATGAAACTCAGTCTCTCCAGTTCCGCAAATAGGTACGGCCATTCCACAGTGTTGAAGGTCATACAGACATCAAGTGATAGCACAATTGCGTCTTCTTCTATTAACGTGGGTGAGGAAACTGTTGGAGTCGGCGTAGGTTAAGCACAGTATTACTACCTGGCATTAAGTCCAATTAGTATGGGTAGACCAGCTTGTGGATTACTGGGATAAGTCTGGAAGCCAATATCTTTGCTAGTATCTTTGCCTCAACTTCGAGGAAAACTATGAGTCAGTAGGAGCAGCTGTTAGTTTTCAGCTTTCCATCTTTCTGAATGACCTCAATTGAGGCTAGGCATTGATCTTGCTGGAGTAGCCCTTGGTCCCGGCTTTCTACATACATCTTTTTTAAGTGGGGGGCAAGTTTGTTGGCTGTCAGTTCATACAGTTCTACTGGGATCCCGTTAGGACCCAGTGCTTTGCCCGGCTTCAAGTTCCTAATCACTTCCACTAGCTCATCCTCTGAGATTTCCCCTTCTAGAGGCTCTCTGTTTTTTATGGATAGGGCTGGGAGGGGCACGTTTTACAATAAGGCTGCTGAGTGTTCATCTGTGGCTGTGATTCCTAGAGACTAAAGTCTAGCATAATACTGTGCGAAGGCCTCAGCCCCACCCTGTCCTATCGCTGCCTAAGTTTGCAATTTTTGACTGGATTCCTTCCACCCGTCTATTTACCACCACTTTCCTGTCAAGCTAGGCCAAGAGTTTCCCAGTTTTGTCGCCAGTCTCATATTGGTGGTGCTGTACTGCTCTGTATTGTGCTTTGGCGGCATCAAGTTCTACTTTGTTGTATTTTCGCTGTTTAAGGGCTAGAGCAGAGGTCTTCAATCTGTAGGGGTGCATGGAGTCATGGAAAGGGGGTTGCGCATTCCACAGCCTTCCTATCAGCACAAAAAGGATTTATGAAGAACTCTTCTCCTACTTTATGTATGACAACCATCAGGGGCAGTTAATTCCGATATTGTAAATGCTTCAAATGAAGTGTGACTCTGGGAGTGTCCTGTGCTGAAACTGAAGCCGGGCAGACAGATAAACAACTTCCTGCCAGGGTGCCTACAAACGTAAAAGGTAATCTGTAAATGTAAAGAATGCTTGGGAGCCAGTATTGCCTTTATTTGATTGAATCTTTGTGATAACCCACAACCGTGCCTACTGGCTAATAATGCTCCATTGTTTTCAATTTAGTTTTTTCTCTTTTTTCACTGATGTTTCTACTGCTTCTTTCCCTGGGCACAGCTATGGGGCTTTGGAAAGTTTTTTCTCTTATTGTAATTTTGAAAAGGACTGTTTTAAAAAACAAACTCCATAGAAATAAAGCATTTTAGCCTGTTCATGAATATAGTCTGCATTGCTGTTATACACATGTATATATGAGTTTAGTATGAACATTTGTCTACTAAAAATGCTATATATATAAATTTTTCATGCATATTTCATGCTTTTATGTGTGTATTTTATGGATGCTCCGGGGTCCCCGCACGAGGGCGGGAATATTCAATGTTTATGACTTTGATGAGGATACCCCTGGAAGAGAACTAGGATTTACAGGTAAGTAACTTATCCTTGTCGATCCAGGAGAGACTGCCGTGGACTCCAGAGTGAAATGTGCACTGGTGTGTCTCTGGTTTGTGGTTACGCCAAACATCCTTAAGACATGGGCAGTAAGGAAGTCAGCGAATGGCCCATGGGGTGAATGTATGTGTTAGGCGGGTGCCAATCTCTATTGTTGTTGATTGTCGCATTCAGATCTCCCCTATTATCAATTCCCCCAATGTTTATGTAGTATAGTGGCCAAAGATGGGAGTGTGGTGTTGTGCAGTCGTGGCGGGATATATACTGAAAGTTTATTGATGGCCACACCCTCCCAGTGTCCTGAGAAAACCACACATCGCTACAGTGGATCTGGTTTTACCTGTTGGACAGACAGCAGGATCGACCTCTTCACTAGGATACCCATGCTTCTGGAGGAGGTGGTATAACGTGCGTGTGCATTCATTTTGTATCCCCACCGGTCGAGAGCACAACATGTGTTAGCTAGGAGGTGGGTCTCCTGCAGCACCACATCTGGGGGTGTCTCTTAATGTATTGTAGGACAATACCCCACTTGATTTGATCTTCCAGACCATTTACATTCCAAGAGAGAATACACAGTGTAGAGTTTACTTGAGCGAGCATAGTAGAAAACAGTCAGCCTGTGGTTATCGGTCTATGGAGGGTTCATGTCTGCCTGCATGGGGAGTCCACTAATTGGTGGCATAAAAACAGTGTACCTTTATGTAGGAGGCTGGCCTGGTTTGTAGTGGGTACCTTGGGTACTTACACCTTATACCAGGTCCAGTTATCCCTTATTAGTGAAATGTAGTAGTGTTCTAGCTGCTTAGGCCGATAGAGGAAGCTATAGCAGAGCAGCTTAGGCTGAACTAGGAGACATGCAAAGCTCATGCAATACCACTTATAGTTACACAGTACTTATACACATGTAAAGACAATACTCAGTGTTACTAAAAATAAAGGTATTTACTTGGGTGACACAGTACCAAAAATATTTTACAGACAATACTCCTTCTGGAGGTAAGTATTATACACAATATATACACTAGACACCAAAATCAAACAAGTGAATAGTCATAGAACAAACAGTAGGAAAGCATATATAATGCAATGGGAGAAAATAGGTCTAGGGGAAACTCAAACCATATACTAACAAAGTGGAATGTGAATCACAAATTCCCCCCCTAGGCAAGTGTAGTGTGTGCAGAATCGATGGGAGAGTAAGAACACAGTAAAGGTAAGTAAATTACCCCATCCCAGAGCCCAGAAAAACAGGAGTAAAGTACTGCAAGTTTCCTTAGGACACACTACACCTCGTTTTTGGGATTTTGCAGCAGCCAACCAAGTCTGCAAAGATCAACTGCTGGATTATTGGACCTGAAGACCTGCAAAGGAAGGGGATCAAGTCCAGAAGTCGAAAGAAGTTCCAGAAAGGACCGGAGCCCCTGCCAACCCAGGAGAGGGTGCAAAAGAAGAGTCCCTAGTTAGTTGAAGACTGCAGAAATGCACCCTAGGAAGATTCCAGCGGGTTCCTGCATGATGCAAAAGATGTCCCACAGCGTGAAGATCGTTGCAGATGAGATTTCGTGTTGGAAGGCACCAACAAGCCTTGGCTACGACAAAAGTGCGTTTTTCGTCAAAACGGTGTTGGGGCCTCAACTCTATGTGGGGAGGGAAAAGGGGCACTCAACACTTCAGAGAGCCCCCAGGATGCCAGCCAGCACCCCCAGAAGCCCCAGGATCGAGGTTCAAAGAAGATGCAAACTGCGGTTGATGCAGCACAACAAAAGAAGGTCCCACACCGCCGGAGATCAACTCAGCGAGTTGTGCGTCGCAGGATGGAGTGCTGGGGACAAGGGCCAGGCTGTGCAAGAACAAATTTTGCAAAGAGTGCACAGAGGCCTCAGGAGGCGAAGAAGACACAGTACACAGGGGTACCGTCGTTCTCAGGGAAGGCAAGGTCTTACCTGCTCCAAATTGCGTCAGCAGGACCTCAGGACTGTCTGTATCGATGATGTCCACCCACTGTGTCCTTAGGGTACCGATTGTTGTATTGGAAGGTGCCTGCTTCTGCTTGGAGCAGGTGAGTGACTCCGTCACTCCACGGGAGATTTCTTTGGTCCTTCTGGTGCAGGATGAAGACAGGGAGTTCCCAGAGCGTGCACACCATGGAAACTGTTGCAGTTGCTGACTTGGAGCTGAGGTTGCTGAAGAAAAGTGTCTCTTGTAGACACTTTGTTGCAGTTACAGCGTTTCTTGGAGCAGGCTGCGTTTGATCCGAGGACAGAAGAGTCTGAAGTTGTTGCAGAGGATTCCTGAAGGAAACTTGCAAGCAGAATCTAAAGGGAACCCACAGGAGAGACTCTAAATAGCCCTGAGGGGGTGATTGGCTACCTTATCACATATGGACCTATCAGAACAGCTCTCTGACATCACCTGCTGGTACTGACCACTCAGAGCCCTCCAGAGTGCCCCCACACCTTGCAAAGCAAGATGGCTGAAGTCTAGGCCACACTGGAGGAGCTCTGGGCACCACCCCTGGGGTGGTGATGGACAGGGGAGTGGTCACTCCCCTTTCCTTTGTCCAGTTTCCCGCCAGAGCAGGGGAGAAGGGGCCCCTGAACCGGTGTAGACTGGTTTATGCAAGGAGGGCACCATCTGTGCCCTTCAAAGCATTTCCAGAGGCTGGGGGAGGCTACCCCTCCCCAGCCTGTAACACATATTTCCAAAGGGAGAGGGTGTAACACCCTGCACTCAGAGGATATGCTTTGTTCTGCCTTCCTGGTACTGGGCTGCCCAGACCCCAGGAGGGCAGAACCCTGTCTGTGAGGTGGCAGCAGCTGTGGCTGCAGTGCAAGCCTCAAAGAGCTGGTTTGGCAGTAATGGGGGTCCATGGTGGAGCCCCCAGGATGCATGGAATTGGCTCCCCAATACCAGATTTGGAATGGGGGGACAATTCCCTGATCTTATACATGTTATATGGCCATATTCAGAGTTACCATTGTGAAGCTATATATAGGTATTGACCTATATGTAGTGCACGCGTGTAATGGTGTCCCTGCACTCATAAAGTCCCGGGAAATGGCCCTGAACTATGTGGGGGCACCTTTGCTAGTGGAAGGGTGCCCTCACACTTAGTAACTTTGCACCTAACCTTCATGATTTGAAGGTTAGACATATAGGTGACTTATAAGTTACTTAAGTGCAGTGAAAATGGCTGTGAAATAACATGTGCGTTATTTCACGCAGGCTGCAGTGGCAGTCCTGTGTAAGGGTTTTTCTGAGCTCACTATGGGTAGCAAAAGAAATGCTGCGGCCCATATGGATCTCCTGGAACCCCAAACCAATGCCCTGAGTACCCAGGTACCATATACTAGGGACTTATAAGGGGGGTCCAGTATGCCAATTTAAATTGGTAAATGAAGTCACTGGCCTACAGTGACAAATTTAAAAGCAGAGAGAGCATAAGCACTGAGGTTCTGGTTAGCAGAGCCTCAGTGACACAGTTAGGCACTACACATGCATACACATTAGGCCTCAAACTATGAGCACTGGGGTCCTGGCTAGCAGGATCCCAGTGAGACAGGCAAAATACACAGACATATAGGTTGTTGTCTATGAGCACTGGGGTCCTGGCTAGCAGGATCCCAGTGACACAGTAAAAACACACTGACACACACTCACAAACATGCCAAAAGTGGGAGTAACCATGCTAGAAAGAGGCTACTTTCCTACACTTTACACTTGCACTGTGTAGAGTGTATCTTGTTTTAGTACAAACAACAGAGTAAAACACTTGACATTTCCTATCCAACAAACCACCCCCCCAACCTGCATCTGTGCAATGCAGACTTAGAACTACCCGCCTCCACAACTGTGCAGAGCAACTGTCGCCCAAACAAAATGATGAACTAATAGGAAAGCGTGCTCTGTACCCATTGGCCCCAATTCGATCCCCAAAAACAGAAATGTTACCAAGAAAATTGCTAGAGTTTTGCGTTGTTGCTGTTTTGACTGAGCCCTGGGCGAGGCCATCAACCAAGTCTCACCGGGAACTTTTGAGTTTGGTGTGTCTTCTGGTACCCCCCGATCTTGCTTTTTCAGTCCGCGGGTTCAAACAAGTCTTTTTGTGCATTCTGAGTTCGCTCCTGGTGGGTAGGATGGTCAGTAGGGCTTGACGGAGTGCCATTTTTCTGTGTTCGTTCCTCTGAAAGTGTATGCCAGTTCGATGCAGTGCCCTCACCTCAGAGTTTTTAGGGTCACTCACAGCGCTTCGTCCCACAGACTTCCTGCCATCCCTCGAGCCATTCCCAGACAGCTCCTGGAGTGGAAAATAAGTGTGTCTTGCCGTTGGCCGCGCCTCATAAATGTGCTGGAAACAACATGGAATATTTGAGATCTCTTCCTCTAAGGGGTTTCTTGACCTCGAGAAAACTATGCTGTAACCTCTGTACACGTAGACTGATGTCTTAGAAAAAGGTAACTCTTGCATTGCAGAATTGGAGTGGTGGAGCATTTGGGACATTTGGAGAATAAGATCTCAGTCTCTGAAGTTGAAGATTCGCTTAATAATGGGCTGAGGTGGAGCACCGGGTTTTGGCGGCGTGCCTGGTGTACGATGGGCCTTTTCTTCTAAAAAGTAATTTGGGAGACGGTGAGGTTTCAACTGTTGTAGGATCAGCTCTTTCATGAAGAGGTCTACAGCAGGTCCTTCTGTTTTTTCAGGTATGCTGAGAATGTGGATATTATTTCTTCATAAGCGTCCCTCTAGGTCCTCTATCTTCGCCCCAAGTGCGTCGAGGGTGGCTGTGAGCACTTTGACTTTATCCTTGAGGGTGAACGATTCTTCCCTTTGCGTCACCAAGGAACCCTCTGCTTCCTTAACTCTGGCTCCCAGGTTATGGATGTCTGCCCTAATGAGTGTTACCTCCATTAGGCCATGTAATTTCTCATTTCTAGGGAACCATGGACACTTTGCATAGCTGCTAGTATGTCTTTCAGGGTAAGGCTGTTGTCTTCGGGGGATACCGCGTTCGATTAGGGGTGCGCTTCAGTTGCCACAGAGGCTCCAGCATTGTCTTTAGGCTGAGTGAATCTGTCCAGCTTTGTCTGGTGGCCTCCTTTCACACTCTTTCCTCCTGTGATAGCTGCAATAGTGTGGAATGCGGATTCCTGTGAAGACAGTGGGAGGGTAGGGTATTGTTCCCTGGAGGCTGGTGATCAATGAGGGTCTTGTGAGTGGGTAGCTAGTGACAGGATGTGTTTCCAGACTTGGAGACCTCCTGAAAAGAAGTGATAAGCTTTGTGTTGGTCCCAGTATTGGGTTGGTGACGTCTTGGGTCAGCTGGTCGACCGAGAGTTGGCACACTTGATATATGGAACCAGTGCTTAATTTGTAAATAAAAAGGTGCCGGTGCTCAAAGCCCTCCTCCTAAACATGCGGCTGCTGCAATTAAATCTGCGAGCACGGAATACTGAGGCGGCGTAATCCTGAAGCCACCTCGGGCCTCTTAAATCCATATAAAGCCACTTACTGCCCCTACAGCTTTGTGACGCTTTTTCGTTTTCCCCTTCCTCCGTCTTTCCCAAATTTGTCTTTTGCTCGCAGCAAATGCTTGAGGCAGAAGAATAAGCCCTCCAAAATAAGTGCCGGTGCTCAGCACCGGAAACAACAAGCACAAATTACGCCCTGTATGGAACTCTTACCAGTGCACCGATTGGCTGTGTCCACTGCTGCTGGGTGTGGGGGATGGGTGGGGTGGGACGAACCAGGACTGGTTGCCTGCCCTTGTTTGATGTGAGATCTTATGTTTCCAAGAATCAGGGCGTTTGTGGGTTAATATGACAGGTCCCGGTTGCGGCTGCTAGGCGAAGATAGTGGCGTTGCGGTCCCCTGGCTGCCTGCGATGGTGGGTAGGCAAGGTTCCCCCCAGGGACCTTATTTTGCATCCCAAACTTGACACAGGAGGCCTGGGCAGGTGAGGGAGGGTCCCTTAACTTGCCCGAGCCCCAGAGTGCCAGACCAGGCCTCTCAAGGTATTTGGTATAGGCACTCATAGCCGGTCATCGTTTGCAGTCTCCTACCTCGTAGAGGGGAGTCGGCAGTGTTGTCCTGGGCTCTCCACTGGGATTAGGGACAGCGCATGGATGGGTCACTGCAGGGTGTCTCACGCAGCCCCGGCAATACTTTAGAGCGGGGGGCTGGGGGTCCCCAGTGTCGTCCCCAGGGATGAGTCGCACTCTGAGGTCCAGGCGAGTCGGGCCAGCGACGCAATCCCCAGCAGTGCAGGAAGCAGGTTGGCTTCTCTCATATTTAATAATATGTTTGAAAACAAAAATTTTCAAAGCGAAAACGCCTCACTTTTTTACCAGTAAACATACGGTTTCATTGACCGGCATGTGTGTGACTGGTTGTGTTGATTGAGAATCGGGTGGATGCATTTATCAGTACCAGAACAGTCGATAAGTAACTACATGACACAATAAAAATCCTGCTTCAATTTTCAATTTTAATAGTATATATTTGTATCTTTAAATAGACACTAAAACAAACAGAAATGAGTCAATGGTTGGATGAGAGAATGAATGAGTGAGCAGAGGAATGACTGATTGGGTGTATGTAATGATGAGCGAATAGACAAGGAAGGAAATGAATGGAGGTTGTACGAACAGAATGCATAGGCGAATGAATACCTTGGTGACTGAGTGGGAGTTAGTAATGAATCAATAAGTTCAGTATGTGATTGGCAGCTACCAATGGCTGAGCTTGGGCTGACCGTTTTATGCTTTTTTGCAAGGTAGCTAATTCTGTGTTTTTTAGGCCTAAAAAATTGCAATGGTAATTTCTAAAACGATTTTATTTGTACTTTAGATAAGCTATTTCAATATTAGGATGTAGCGTTTCTGTGATTTCATTGTATGCCTGCATTGGTAAAACGTTTCACTGCGTAACGCACTTATGTTCCTTTTTTATACTTAGTAGCGTAGAGTAATACGATGAGTAACCTTTCCTTGAAACAGGGATGCTTTCCCTCATCTCTTTGCTTATGTATCTGATGACTGAAAATGTACTCTTAATCTCCAGAGGATGGATCAGACTCGTGTGCTCTTGTAACAATAACCTAGCTAATTACTAGGTTGAAATTCCTGGAAAACTTGTGGTCTGCTGATTAGTGTAGGGCAATAGTTCACAGAACTTGAAAGATTCCCTAGAGAGGTGCTTACCGGTGGTTATGCACGCTGCACTCCTCAAGTCTGTTCGTTGAAATTAATACAACTAATTAGTATAGAATGTTCTCTCACATGCGTCAGTCCTTTATGCGTGTCATACAGGCGTCTTTATTTCTGCAACATGAAATTCACTGAGTTTACACTCTAATAAACAAAATATATCGCACGAGGTTCAAACAGACATTTCAGAGACGCACTGCTTTTAGTTTCTGAAACATAAAATACTAGTGTTGCTAAAATACCAAAGTGTAGCATCTATTACCTCCCGTCCCTCCCTCGCCTTCCTTTTAACCAATGAGGCCTCCTGCCTCCCCCCTAGACCCTCCCTTCCCCTTTCAAAAACCCCCCCCACCCTTATCCCCTCCTGTTCTTTTGTCTAGCCCACGCTAGACGGTTTTCTTTCCCTTTCTTACCTGCACGGCGGGGCCTGGAGGTCGTCGATGGAGGCACTCCTCGGGACGCGGTGCTCCGCGAGGAGTGCTACGGCTGGGTCACGTCTTGAGCGAACGGCATGGCTGCTCGAGAGGCGTGTACTGGGGGCCGGCTGACGGGGTCAGCCGTCCCTCTGTGGCTGGGGCGTTAGTTTCCGGGTTTCCGCGCCGCGGAGCCGCGAGGACCGAGGAACTTCAATTTTTGGATGCTGGTCAGGTAGGACGGGCGTTCTGCCCGTGGTTTTTTGGATTTTTACAAGGATTGTGACCTTTTTAGGGTTTGGTGGAGCCCTGTTAGGGAGGACCAGGGTCCTATATGTAGGGTAGTGTTTTGGAATGAAAGGCAGTGTTATTTTGGTTACCATGCCTAAAGCTCCAGCAAAGGGACGTGGTTGTCTCTTCTTCCTCCTCGGAGGTGGGAGGGGAGGGTAGCATTGCTCTTCCTGAGAACCCACAGGTACCTGGCAGGGGTACTCCCCTCATGTCTAGTGAGGAAGTGCAGGATATGGGTGAAATGGCTGTCACCAGGGCACTGCAAGCTGGCGTGGCCAGGACTGATCAGTCTAAGCGTGCGCACTCATCGGTAGCGGCAAGGAAATCCTCATCGGAGAGTGAGGATGAGGCCCCATCAACGTCATCTGGGGGGAAATAGGTTTCCAGAAGAGGTAATGTGGGAAGTGATGACACATGTTCGGGACAGTTTAGGTTTCCCTGTGTTTCAACCTACAAACTCAGAGTCTCATTTATTTCCTCAAATATCAGACGCCTTTTATGTTTGCCATGCCTTTCCAGGGACCTGTGAAGGATATGGTGTTTCGTGAGTGGAAGGATGTGGAGAAGGCTCAGGTTCCACGATTCCTTCAGTAACTTTACTTACTTGAGGGTGAGGGGGTTTTTCCTTCCTTCAATACGCCTGGACTCTATTCTGTCTACTCTAATTGGCAAAACGGCAGTCAATCCGGAGGATTGTGTGCCTACGTATGCCACAGACCGTAAAGTGGATTCAGGTCTTGAGAGGGCTTTTGCGGCGGAGAGTCTGGCGCTGAGGCAGGGATTTATTCTGCTTATGCGTCACAATCATTGGTTCAAGGATTTGATAAACTGGCGGTGGCTGTACAGGAAGGGGCGGAGTGTTCGGAGCTCCTGGCTGGTATGGAACAGCTGGCCAGATTATTGGCGGATGTGTCTTCAGATATAGTCCGTACTTCGGCTCTGGCATCTGGGTCTTTGATTGGGGCTCGTAGGTCCCTCTGGTTGCGTTCATGGAAGGCTGATCCAGGGGAAACGGCGGCCTTGTTGAGACTGCCGTTTGAGGGTTGTAACTTGTTTGGAGAACTATTACCATCCATACTTTCCAAGGCGTTTAAGGAGCGGAAGCATGCCTTACCTTATAAAGGGGTTTCTTCTTCGGGTAAAGGGTGGAAGAAGCATTCCAGATCTTCTCCTACTAGGGTTGCTAAATCCTTTTCGTTTAGGAGACGGCGTTTTCATCCGCGTTTTTCACCTAAGAAGTCTACTCCTGAGACCCGGGGTGGTTTCAAGAAGGGGTCCTGGCATTCGCTGTGGGCCTGGCAGAGGGCCGGTTGGGGGATGACTGTGTCACTTTCTTTCAGCTTGGGAGGACAGTGTAACCGATCATTGGGTACTAGACATGATGACCAATGGTTATGTCATAGATTTTGTGGCGGTTCCTCCAGATTCCGGGGTGCATCCCACACCTCTGCCTTCAGAGGGGTCTTGGAGTGGAGCATTATTGGACGGAGTGCGGGACTTACTGGTCATGGGGGCCATTTCCCATGTTCCGCTAGACGACCGAGGTCAGGGCACTTATGCGGTCTTGTTTCTTGTGCGGAAAGTTTCAGGGGGATTTTCAACCGGTGCTCAATCTGAAGGAGGTGAATACCTGGATCAGGACAGGGCATTTCCGCATGCTGTCCATTCGGACTATTTTTCCATTGGTCAGGCAAGGGGATTTTCTGGTGTCACTGGATCTGCCGGATGCTTACCCACACGTACCGGGGGCATGGTCCTCTCAAAAGTTCCTGAGGTTTGCTGTGGGGCAGGATCGTTTCCAGTTTTGCGTTCTGCCTTTCGGTCTGAAATCTTCTCCCCGAATTTTCACGAATATGCTGGCTCCTCTAGTGGCTTTGCTTCATTCAGAAGGGGTGTTTCTGCACCCTTTTCTAGTCGACATTTTGATTCATGCCCATTCACGAGACCTTTTGCAGAGGCAGGTGGCCCAAGTTCTGGGGGTCCTGCAATAACACGGGTTTTTGATCAATTGGGTGTAATCGGACTTTGTGCCGTCCCAGGATCTGGTTTTTCTAGGGGCTCGGTTTCAGCCTATTCTAGGGTTGGTGACTGTGTCTGAAAAAAGGTTGGATGCTCTCCAGGCTTTGGTAAAGAAGGTATGGTTACTGTCTGCTCCCCGAGCTCTTCTATGGTTGCGACTGCACATTTGGCGTCAGTGATATTTTGGGTTCTTGGGCACGTTTCCATCCCCTGTGCTTGATGACGTGGTTCTTGAGTAGGTGGGATCCAGGGTCCGGTTCTCTGAAGGACGGGGTTCCAGGGTCCGGATTGATTCACAGAGAGTTGCAATGGTGGTTGGATGCAGACCACCTGAGGGTAGGGGTGTCTTTGTCACCTCTGAGACCCGTGGTGGTGACGACGGATGCCAGCCTCTCCGGTTGGGGGGCATGGATGGGGTCAGCTCAGATTCGGGGGTTTTGGTCCCCTCGGGAGGCGAGTCGGTCATCTAATTGGCGAGAATTGCGGGCTATATTCCTGGCTCTGGTCCATTTCCAGGATTCCCTGAGGGGGTTGGCGGTTCTGGTTCGCACAGACGACTTAGTGGCCGAGGCTTATGTCATTCGGCGAGAGTGGTAAATGTTCGGGCGGATCTACTGAGCAGCGTGATTCCTTCCTCTCAACTTTTCTCTCTCCGGAGGTCTCTGTTTCGGCATCTGGTTCGGCTTTGGGGTCTTCCAGTGCTGGATGTGTTTGCGTCAGTAGAGAATGCGATAGTGGAGTGCTTCTGCTCCCGGTTTCGGTGTCCCCAAGCATGGGAGGTGGACGGGATGTCATGTCCTTGGCCGCAGGGCCTTTTATATGCATTCCCTCCGTTTCAACTATTCAGGGCGTTTCTGTTAGGTGCCAGTGGCTTTGAGTTCTACCTTGCTGGCTTCATGGAGACGTTCAACTTTGCTTTCTTATGGTAGGCAGTGGAAGGTGTTTTCGTCTTGGTGCTTAAGTCGTGAGTTGGATCCTTCCTGCGCTTCTCTCTTTGAGGTGATGCAGTTCCTGCAGGACGGTGCTCGTTTAGGGTTGTCAGTGGCTTCTCTTCGGGTACAGTGGGCGGCTATTCAGGCATTTAGGGACCATGGCGTAATCTTCAAGTTGAAGGGCGATTGATGCCTGGATTTTTTCAGGGGCTTATTAATTTATTTCCTCGCCCGGTACGTTCTTTTCCCTCATGGGATCTGTCCTTGGTTTTGGATGTGTTGACGGGGGCCCCTTTTGACCCATTGGGGGACTGTGATTTGCGACGTCTATCTTTGAAGACGTTCTTTTTGGTCGCCATTACTTCGGCTCGTCGGTTGGGGGAATTGGGGGCATTGGCATGTTCCTTTCCTTTTTTGTAAGATTTTTCCCGATAGGGTGGTTCTGGTTCCGGTGCCTCCCTTTATTCCAAAAGTCAATTCTTCGTTCCATTCCAGGCAGGCGGTCATCCTTCCTTCAATTTGTCCGGATCCCTCATCAGGGGAGGAGGTCCGTTTGCATTCGTTGGATGTACGTAGGGTTTTGTTGGAGTATCTGCGGGCGGTGGCTCCTTTTCGTACAGGGGATTCACTGTTTGTTACTTTTGGTCCGGCGCGCTAAGGTGAGAAACCTTCCACGGCTTCCTTGAGTCGGTGGGTTCGATCTTTGATTCTGTTGGCCTATTCCTTGAAAGAGGTGGTTCCTCCTCTAGGGACTCAGGGGAGGTCTTCCAGAGGCATGGCGGCGACGGTGGCAGAGCTTCAGGGGACTTCAGTGGTGGAGATTTGCAGGACCGCCGCTTGGGCTTCTCCTTCGGCGTTTGTGCGTCATTATAGGCTGTCGGACTTGGATGGTTTGGAGTCGGTGTTTGGTCACCGGGTCTTATCCTCTATGAGATAATGTTTGGGATGTTCTTGGTGCAGGATATTAACTAAGGGTCTTGCAACTCGATGTCCGTCTCCTGTGTGTTTTTCTTGCTATGTCTCATTGGTTAAAAGGAAGGCGAGGGAGGGACGGGAGGTAATGCTTCCATTTTCTTACGATAATGGCATTACTCCTAGTCCTACTCCCTCGCCTTCCTTTTCCGTTCCCTCCCACCCTCCCGGTACGGACTGTCCGAGTTGCGGCTTGGGCTTGGTTTTTGTACAGGAGGGGATAAGGGTGGGGGGGGTTTTTGAAAGGGGAAGGGAGGGTCTAGGGGGGAGGCAGGAGGCCTCATTGGTTAAAAAGAAGGCGAGGGAGTAGGACTAGGAGTAATGCCATTATCGTAAGAAAATGGAAGCATTCTAGCTTATTGTGTCAGTGGATAGGCGTGTAAAAGGTTTTCGTTTTTGGCAAAACTAATGGGATAGTCATCTGGTTTAGCAAAGTAAATTGCTTCACTTTCTCCTACTGAAATACCGTTTGATGTCTTAGTATGCTCCTAGTCATAAGTCTTTTTCTGCTGGACGAATTCACTACAGACATTTGATGGGAACACTAAGGGCCAGATGTACTACGCATCGGCCCATTTGTGATTGGTAAAATGCGTTTTGGCATCTACCAATGGGAAAATGCGAGTTGGTAACTTGTTACTAAACTTGCATTTTGCTTTTGCGATTCGGTATTAGGAAGGGGCATGTAAAGGGTGTCCCTTCCAAATAGCGAGTCACACTGGTATGTATGAATGTTTTGCGACTGGGAATGCAGTTGTGAAACATTCATACTTTACCAACTACTTGAAGGAGGCATTAACCCATTCACAACTGAGATGGGTCCCTTGGGGACCCCTTCCCCTTTGTGAATAGGGACCCAACATTTTTTCAGAGCAGGCAGTGGTCCCAGTAAAAAAAAAAATGAAAATGCATTCTGTTTTCCTTTAGGAAAACGGGCTGCATTTAAAAAAAAACTAAAAAAAACCTGCTTTATTTAGAAAGAAGTTACAGACATGGTGGTCTGCTGACCCCAGCATGCAACCATCCCTGTGAGTGTTGGCCATTCCCAAAGGGTCGCATATTGCGACCTGCTTTATGAGTATTAACGAGCAAGTCCCTTGCAACCCATTTGAGAATCGCAAACAGTGTCTTAGACAATGTTGAACATCAGTGTTTGTGACTCGCAGTTTGCAAGTCGCAAAAAAATGCAAATTGCAAGCCGCAAACACTGAGGGTCATACATGTTGCCCTTAGAGAGCCAAGTTACGAATCAATGCCATACCTACAAAACTTTTTTGCAGTCACAAATGGGCCATATCACAGAATCGGCCAATTTACGACCATAAAAAAGCATTTTGGTATATACAAATACCATTTGGTTTTAGTGATTCGGTCTGTGAAAGGGGCGTGTTTAGGTCATCCCTTCCAAATATCGAATTAAGTGGTATGTATGAATGCTTCGCACCTGAATTATGGTTGCCAAAAATTCATATTTTACAGACACCCCAAAGGAGGTGTCAACTATTTGCAAATGGGAAGGGGTCCAATTTTGGGAATGTTGAAGCAAATATTTTTTAAAAGCAGTCGAGCATTGCCTAGTCTTAGAAACCGAGACATAAGCTTTTCATTTTATTTTTTAAACACATCACGTTTTCCTTAGAGGAAAACAAGCTGCATATTTCTGCATTTTTAAACAATTTATTTATTAAGAAGCAATTACAGACATGGTGGAATGCAGGCCACCATCCCTCTGATGGTTACAATTCCTAGTGGGTTCCAAACTGTGACCTACCTCATTCATAAGGGAGCTTGATTTGTGTTCACTGGGAGTCACTAGTTTTTCTGACAAAGGTAGTATCCCAATTAGCAAATCACAATCCCTACTTTTGGTACATCTGGCCCTAAGTTTTCACACAGTTTTGGACTAACTGGTGTCTTAAATTGTTGAAATGCTGGGGCAGTGCTATTTTACCATCTTAGACGGTAGTAAATGGTTGTTTCTCAGAGGAACTTCTAAGGCATGTGCTATGTTTGGGTTGAAATATAGCAGCACGTGTTGACATATCTAAAGTAAAAAACTGGACATAACAAAATACTATCCACAAAGCAATGTAAGTCACAATTAAAGCATAACATGGCATACCTCAACAAGACAGTCAAAATGGTATGCACACCACAACCACAATACAACACAACAAAGTTGCATTGCTTTAATGCATCACATAAAGAACACATCACCACCACAACGAATGTCACACCATAAAGGTGAGCAAACATTCTTGTAACTATGGCCACCTTTAGAAGCTTTGTTTTCATAAGACAGTGATAAAAGGTGCAGCAAGCACTGCCTTAATGTACCACCCTAAACATGAAATAGTGCCATTCAGAAATGGTTTGTGATCCAGCACCTTGTCATTAAAATTGAAGAAGAAAAAGTGAAAAGTGGACTATGTTTGACTACACGTAAATAGCGAATGACTGTGTGTGACCTCTCCTTTAGCAATGAATCATCAGGTGTAGCAAGAATTTTACGGACTGATAAACCTTTTGCATCTTAAAGAATACATTGTTTTCCCTGTGTTCTTAACATTACAAAGAATCATATGATTGTCTTCTTGATGAATAGGTTTGGTGGTTATATGTGCTTACCTAGCTGTAGATACAGATTCGGATACTCTCTGCGATGAAAACTGCATACACCCGATTTAAGTATCAGATCCTGCCACATACCATCATCCCCCCTTAGTGGATTCGACCCCTGGGAGTTCTCAAAACTTATCTCACTGTAGTTTCAGGCCTCAGCTCGCCATATATAACAAGTGTGTGTCTGCTCACTGCCAGGTGCATACTTCATTCCATTTATCTTTGTACTTATACCTCATCCTGATATGCTAAACAGAGGTTAGCTCCATTTCTCCGATTCTGATTGCAAGTGTACTAAATACGCTTTAAGACGTGTAATCCCCAGAGCCCAAATATGAGTCCCCTTAAAGCAATAAGTAGTGAGTTTTACCTGCAATGAAGAGATGGTGCCCTTCTGCTCACTGAGTAAGTGTGCCAGTGTTCCAGATCACTTTTTGTAGCAATAGACAAAAGTATTCTTTCACAGAGCATCGGGACAAGATGTTTCAGCACCCCTCACTTCACTACTAGAATGTTAGGGCTCCTCCCACTGCATGTGTTATTTTCCTCATAATACAATTTCCGCATAATAAACATTAACTATGGTTGTCAAATCTACTGCACTCGTTGACCGAGAATCTCGCTCTGCTGTTTGCCATTTTGACTGTTCTAACACGGAAACAGCATTCTTTGGGAAATGAAAGCACCTCATTTTTAAGCTATTCTAGGAGATCAGTTTTAACTTTTGACCTCACAGCTACTTAGTGCAGGAAATATAGTTGGTAAGGTTTGGGAGAGAGAAGCCCGTCTTGCTGTGAGCTGTAATGAGCTGCAACAAAGCCCAAGCAATCAGGCATCTAGTAAGTAAACTAGATTCTGTGTTGTCTATGGCGCTCACCCTTAGAAGCTTGGCATAGGCAGCAAGATTTTCCTGAAAGAAATGTTTATAATATATGTACAACAATACCGAAGTAGCAGTAGAATTAGGAAATAAAACATTTAAACTCCCCTTAACCAGTTAGATGAAGTGAATGGAATGAAAGATGACAATTACACAATTATTTACTTTAGATGCGGGAATAAGTAGTTAATGCAAAAACAAAAATCATTCTCACGAAACAATCTCATAGACAAATTGAAAATTATTATATGAGTATTGGTAGCTAATGTCTAGCGCTGACCCATGAAGGAGTATCATGGAGTGAAAGTTGGTGGTTCGTCCCATAAAAAAGATGTACCTTCTAAATTAAAAAAAAATATGGAGATGAAAATTCCAATGAGCTGAAAGAAATGTAATGAACCCATCAGAAAGTGAGAATGTGTGTACTCATGTAGATGAGTTACAGGCTGGAAATTGGAGACATAAGGAAAACGGCAAAGGAGTTATTAACTAGTACAGTAGAGGACTGAACCGTTCTAGTAATTGAGATTTTGGTGTTATTTTATTGGTATTGGTTCATAAAAAACGGCAAGCACCACATTGTGTCTCCATTACTAGAATACTTCATATGTGATCTGTCCACCTACAGGACCTTCCGAAATATATTTAGCCTATTCCGGTTGTGATGTTCTTATTGTATTTATACCCACTGGGACGGGAGAGTTTTATAAAGGAATATGGAATTGGGAGCACACCTATATCGATGGCTGGAGCACTGTCGTTTAGTATGAAATGTGGGGAGGGTTTTCACATCAGGTAACTGTTTTGAGTGAGTGACCATGCTTGACAGACCTTTCCTTCATTGTGCCTTTGATATTCCTTACCTTTTCCTGCAATGTGTGAATACAATCTTTAATTTCCTCACAAACAGTGATCTGCCCAAGAGCCAGGACCAGCATTTTTGTCTGCCACTCCACTGAGACTGCCACTTGATTAGACCTCAAAGTGTACTATAAGCAAATCAGCGATACTTTACCACAACTTGACAAGCTGCCCCATCGAGAACTTCCCCGTTAGTCTATCTTATGAACTCTGGCTATCTGTATAGCTTGTGCGTTTCACTTCCAACCCATTCTGTTATCCAGCTTCGCTACGATGCATCCCTTGCAAGTAAAATACAAAATATCATGACACTCATGCAGCAGCATTGTGACGTTATAGTTTGCTGCTTTGCTGTATCACAAGAGTAAAGTAAGAACACCACAGTGTGCACAAAGGTTGAACCTGATAGCTCCTGGACACAGAGGACTACAGTTACAACCAGGGTTTCTTCCATATATAAGAGGACAAGGTCTAGGGTCACTGAAGTAAAGCTAGCCATTTAGGTCCTGAGAGGAATTAAAGGTCTGTCTCAAAATCGACCTGTCCTGGTCCTGCTAACTTTTTTTTTATCATCATCAAAACATATTGCGTGATTACTTAAAATCTTTGCAAAAGAACACATAATGTAGCAAGTTACAGCCGTCAGCTAGTAATACAATTAATGCGCCATTGCTTAACAATAATCTCAATTCTTAATTTGTAAAAACTCTTTAAAATTGAGGCCTAATGAAATTAAAGAAAAATAAGAGGTGCAGCAATAGATATCAAAGCCTTGTATATTCCTGGCTTCATACTTTTACATTAAGTTATTAGTTTATAGCAGTTAAATAGTTAAAAATTGAAACAGTTCGATGTGCAGTTTTCATTTAATTTTGCTTGAAGTTGCTAAATGAATTTCCCACATTTGGCCAGCTCTACTGGCTCTTTTAGAGCGAATACCAAAGGAAGAGAGCTCTTAGTAAAGTGCATCATGCATTCAGCTGTGCTGGACAGCAGCATAATAGATGGATAAATGTCTATGTGGTATAGCCACAGTCTGCAACAGTTTATACTGGTGAGGGAACGCCAATTTGGATTCAGTTCCTTTATTTTTATTCCACGCAGTCTGGCAAAGACAATTTTTGTCACACAGGCCTTCCTGTGCAAGGTAAGTAGGGCTGGAGTTTCAGATGCTGTGTATCACTCTTATAGGATGCTGCCACCCCTCTTTGCACCGCTTTGTAGCTCAATTTTCCCAAATCACAAATACGGGAAAGGATTTTTGTCTGTCTTTTCAGGATCGCCTTGATGGATATTTGTGACTGTGCCAGTTCAGCTTGATTGATTTCTAGGCTTGTTAGTGCCGTTTTTAAGTATTGTGACCATGAGTTTGACTTTGTTTCAAAGATGTTAACTTGTCATGGCATACTAAGCTTACAAACTTGCAAAGCTGAGAATGCAACGGTTTACCATTTTGTCTAGCTTTACTTTAATCACCTTCGAGTGAAGAGTACAATTTAGAAGACCACTCACCAGTAAAACAGTGGTGACTACTTTTATTACTTTTATTTGTCATGTAACTATATTAAATTAATCATAGTCACACGGATATAACTTTTCCGAATACTTGAAATTTCTAAGTATTCTTATACCTACATTTGCCTTCTATCTCCTGGGGAACCACAAATACAGTAGAATGTTTGTTAAAAGGAGATGATTGGTTACTCCAAAGAAAATGTAAAGAGTTTGGACTGCGGCAAAGGAGGGGACTCTAGGTGACAGAAGATCTTGTGAGCTACACCACACAGAGGAATTGACGCAGCAGGTGGGGATTGAGTCAACTTGTGCTATATAGTGTTGCCCCAGCCTCACTGTGTGGGAGAGTTTGGACTGTGACTAAGGTGTGGACTTTAGGTCCCAGAAGACTGCCCAAGCCAGCACGCATGGAAGAACTGACACGACAGGATGCGGCAGAGTTAACACATGCATTTTAGCGTGGCTTCTAGCTCCCCTGAGCAGGACATGCGAGGGCTCCTCCCAGGCAAAGCCAGAACCAAGGGTGGATCTGTCATTGCCTGCAGGAGGCTGGGCTGGGCCACCCCTCTTAGCTGAAGGGTCAAGCTGCTTTGAGGGTTTTTGGTCTCCTTATGAAGGTATCGATCCCTGGACTTGAGGTTGTTACTTGGCTGTTCTGCTAGTGTCATCTGACTGGTGTAGTATGTAAGGCGTACCCTTCTTGCTATACTTTTGAGTCATCATAAAAGCCAGTTGGTTTTTTTTGGCACCATGGAGAAACAGAAGTTTTCTGAAGAGGGGACAAATCTAAACCTTCTACTGCTCCAGTAGGTTCTACATTGTGTACCTTTTTGGCCTGAAAAGTTGGTGTTATCTCCAAAGAAATTGATATGGTAGAAAGGGGTTGTTCCAAGATCATGGTGAATTGTTTAGCATCTCCCCTCCTGCCTCATCCTCCCAACATCTCAGTTCCACAAATATCCAAATTGCTTCAGTGGAGAGCGACTTGGCTAGGAGGGCTGCAACCGCCATACAGGACATAAGTGACCCTGATTCCTTGCATATCAGCAGAGGGGTCTCTTCCTTCAAGAGAAAGAAACAGACTAAAGGTGTTGGCAATGACAAAGCTAGGGCTGTTAAGAACTTAAATAAAAAATCAGAATATGTGCACAGTTACACTGACCCTGAACCATGCTTGGGTGTTGGGGAAATCGGTGGTGAAATCAGTGACTTTAATTGGGCCTAGATGCTTGAGAAGATCAAAACCCTGTTCAATAATTTTGTCACCCTCTTCATGGAAAGAAACGTAAATCTGGAACAAGTTATTATGAAGCTAACTAACTGTATCAATACACTTTCAAAAGTCACAGGGGTGGGGGAAGTGGTAGCGGTAAACATTATCCCCGCCTTAGCACAACATATGAAGACCCATGGGGAAGGATCTGGCCTTACTGCAACAACAACCACTTCTATTGATTCCATCACATCTGTTGGCAGAATTCCAACTAGTTGGGGGTGGGGTACTCCAGCAAGAGGCCCCAAAAAGTAGGAGCTCTGTCGCTGTTATCAAGACAGGAGGTTTGCCCCACAGAGGATGCTCCAAACCATACCCATCTTAATCTTCCACCTAACTGTTGCCCTTTTGTAGCAGTTCTGACAAAAGTCCTATATCTATCTGTCGCTAGGACGAAAACTGATAGTGATTTGAAAAATGTGTGCAATTGGCTAAACATCAACTCTAATTCTAGCTCTTTGAGTATAAATATATCCTCCTCGTTAGGAGAGTTGATTGGATTGGTTCCATAACCAAACACTCCAGCAGGCACTGTGTGGTGATCAATTGCAGGAATCTGCATCTAGCTGGCCGGTTGATTTCACATACCCATTGGAATCTCCAGAACAAACGCATTACTATCCTGACATTGGGCTATTTTTATATGCATCTTTCATACACCAAGGTCATTAGGCATGTACTGCCCTCTCTCCATTCCAAACCAATAGCCCACAGCAGTATCTTCAACACCAACAGATTTCCCGGTTTGATGGGTTTAGAGTACATAGAATGACTGTTCAGTGACTGACCCGTGCCTGCAGAAGAAGGGGGTCAAATCAGGTCTTGAAGCAACCTGGAAGGGTTAGCATGTATAGAGATTTCCCTTGAGGTTCCGCAATTCAAGGACACACAAACTGATGTGTTAGAACATTGCTGGTTAAAGCACAAAATGTCCAGGACTGAACTGGTGCAGACATTGTGATGTTATATTATACTTGACATCTAAACAACATTGTTTGGTATGGGTTTGAAACCTTGGCTATATCTGCCACCAGTTCTGTTGGGAGCAGAATTTGGGTGGGGTCAGGTTACCATGGTCCACATTTTTAAGCTGCACAAAGTTATTCCAATTGCTCAAGCCACCCTGGAATCCAACTGTTCTGGAAAGAGCTTCCAACATTGTTTTTTTTTCATTAATTTCTATAATCCTGTGGTGGAAAGGGGCTGTCAAATCCAGGTCTTATTTTATGTTATGGAAATTTTAAGAAATGAAGCAAGTTTCATTTTGAATTTATTTTATGTGATTATTGAAGATGATTTTAATACAAAGATAGGCCACAGTGTAACCCAATGTGATCCCTTTATGGCAACTGATATTACCCCATCTGGCCAGAGAGCAGACCAAAGAGGCCAGCTTCTGGGCACAATCTAATGTTGTTGGACTAATACAACCTGGTCGAAATTGTGACTGACCTCCAGTTACAAGTACCCTCTTTTGTAGGCTGAAGGCAAGGAACTATCATAAATTACGTCTTTATCTCTTAGGGTATGGCTGAGTGTGTAGATGTGGGGAGCATGGTGGAAAGCAGGTTTAGTGACCAGAACCTCAATGAACTAGCACTCTGCCTTCCGGATATAGCACTCGGCTAGCTGGATAGTCTCCAACCACCTGTTCTGATTTCTTCGTCTTATCTCAAGACCGAGCTTACAGAACCTCTCTGGAATGCACTTTTGAGTTTAAAGAAGACATTTATTGTTATTATTACTTCACCACGAGGTTCCTGGGAGACGAAATTAGTAGATTGGAAGCACACGTTCAAAAGTAGTCGCAGCAATGAAAGCAAAATATATCAAAGTACTTCTCAGTTGCAATGCACACAGCAAATACATGTGATTATATAATAGCATAACTTCAAAGCAAAGCATAAAAGTCAAAATTGCATCACCGTAGGGCAAGGCTGTAGGGCCTATAACAGCTTCATCTTTCTAGGACTGCAAGTTGATGACTCCGGTTCAGCTGCGAGAAAGAGATTTTCTACCCAAACGGGGACAGGCAACTGACGTCTTGTTCTTGTCTGAAGTCAAGATAGTAACTCCCCCTCTGTTGCCCAGAGCCACCCCTTAAAAGCAAACTCAGTGTGAGAACTGAAGAAACTTGGAGAGTGGCCAATTCTCCAAGCCTCACTCGCTCTCAGACTGGATTGAGAGGTAAACACATAATCTACGCGCTCTTATCAGCAAAGGTCTGGTGTGAAAAACACAGCTTGGTCCATCATGTGGAAAAACACAGTTTGGAAAAACACAGCTCATCTGCAATGTCTAACTCCCCATTAAAGCCAATAGGCAGCTAACCTAAATACCAAATGTAATGTCTAATGCCATGTCAAAGTCAATAGGCAGCTAAACTGAATACAGAATATAATGGCTAATGCCATGTCAAAGCCAATAGGCAGCTAACCCAAATACCAAATGTAATGTCTAATGCCAAGTTAAAGCCAATAGGCAGCTAAACTGAACACAACATGTAATGTGCTACTGGTGAACATTGAGCAACTAATATGCGCAGTGGTGAAACACAAAGTCATTGGTCAAACACAATTAATAGCATCACACCACCCATGTGCAAAGGAATGACCAACCTAACCCCAATAATGGTCTCAGGCTAAGGCGACAGGCAGTGAATATCATCACCTTGCTGTTTTACTATAAAGGGTAACCGTGGACTGATTCTCAGTCATTTACTAACTACTGATTAACCTGCAGCTGGCATGATCGAGGTGTTCAAAAATCTACATATGTTCATCAAAAACCTTTGAGCCTTCAAAGGGGAATTACCCAGCCAGGCTGATTTGACATGGAATGCAAGGCAATCAATTAGTGCCTGCGACTTGTACTTAAATGCAGCCACAGGGATAGAACAGGCATAGTTTAAGCAAGGCATAACTATAAAATGGCTATAAAAAAGGAAAGCATGCCCTTAAAGAGGAAATATGGCAAAGTTTGATAAAAACCTGCAAAGAAATGGATAGCAAGGGTTTTTGGGCCATCTTGAATGAAAGAATGTCAATAGGCATCAAAAGTCAATGGTTAGGGACCACCATTAGTGCAGACAGCTGGACTAGTCACTTTAAACTTATCTACTCTTTTGAGCACAACTGGAGTGAGGACCTGGTAGAAGATCCTCCCCCATATCAGATAGAGATCAAATTCACCATCGAAGAGGTGACTATTGCCATTTTCTCCAACCCATCTAGAAAGGCACCTGGCCCTGACGGGGTCCCAGTGGACTTTTACAAGGAAAATTGTGCTCTCTGGACTCCCATGATTACCAGTCCAATAAAAATTGTGGTACTTTGCAGGATTCTGCTTCCTTGCAGTCAGCTGTAATTGTGCCTAATTTAGAGTTTGGCACAGGGGTTACAGTGAACAATATCCTGTCCGCCGATGTATAACTCCCATAGGATATAATGGGATTTATATTTCCGTGGACTGGATATCCATCAATGTTGTAACAGAGGAACCCCTCCGCCAAACACTAAATCTGGCTCATAGTCCCTAGATTTAAAAAAGGTAACAGGCAGGATCCCTGCTGTTATCGACCAATATTTTCATTGAACTAAGTGGTAAAAGTTGTTGTCCTGATTAGCCGGCATATGATAATCTTGGGCCCAATAGCTTGTTGTCATCAGCATGATAAAATGTGGTTTCAGAGAGGGCTGGTGACACAGGAAGAGTGCCTAAACCTTAGTCTATTGGTTGGAAAATATACAGTTGCTCAAAAGGGTCCTTTTTTCCTCAGATTTATGTAGTGCTCTCTACCTTGTGAATCGATCTAAACTAATGCTTACCTTAATTGAGATGGGCCTGCCCCAAACTTTGTTCATATTTTGCACGCACTACATTGTGGGGTTTTAGCCATGATCAGGTATGGCATAGAGGGGGAGTGCACTGATACTTTTGGGCTTTCCCGAGGTGTACGACAGGACTGTGTCCTGGCACCAATTCTGTTTCTTCTTTATCCATAAACAGATTGAATTCATTCCTTACAGCCAATGGGAAAGCTGTACCTACGATGAATTTGACTCCAGTCCCAGAACTGCTTTACACAGATGGTGCTATCCTACTTTCCCTCTGTAGGAAAGTACCCTCTTTTTGGCTTGTTACCCCCAATTTCTGCCTGATGTCAATGTGTTTTGACTGTGTCACTGGGGTCCTGCTAACCAGGACCCCAGTGCTCATGCTCTCTCTGTTTCCAAATGAGTCCTTACATACTGGTAACCCAGTATTTCACTCCAAATTGGCATGCTGGTCCCCCCTTATAAGTCCTTAGTATATGGTACCTAGGTACCCAGGGCATTGGGGTTCCAGGTGATCCCTATGGGCTGCAGCATTACTTTTGTCATCCATCTGGAGCCCGTGCAAAGGCTTCTACAGGACTGCCATTGCAGCCTGTATGAAATAGTGCATGCACTATTTCACAGCCATTTTCACTATACTAGGTCACTTATAAGTCACCTATCTGTCTGGTCTTCCAACCCTGCAGGCTGGTTGCAAAGTAGGTGTGTGTGAGGGCACCTATGCACTAGCAGAGGTGCCCCCACATCGTCCAGGCCCATTACCTCGGACTTCGTGAGTGTGGGGATGCCATTTTACACGTGCACTGGACATTGTTCAATACCTATGTCCAGCTTCACAATGGTAACTCTGAATATGGCCATGTAAGGTGTCTAACAACTGGGAATTGTACCCCAATACTGATTCTGGTATTGGTTGCACAATCCCATGCAGCTGCTGCCACCTCACAGACAGGTTTCTGTCCTCCTGTTGCTTGAGCACCTCAAGCCCAGAAAGGCAGAACAAAAGATTTCCTTTAGGAGAGGGGTGTTACACCCTCTACCTTTGGAAAGAGGTGTTACAGGCATGGGAGGGGTAGCCTTCTCCGCATTCTCTGAGGACTGCCTGACTTCAACCTGCACCAGAAGAACCAAAGGAATCTCCCGTGGAGTGACGGGGTCACTTGTCTACTTCAGAAGGCACCTCTCTGCAGCAACGACCGGTGGCATGGGTACCCTCTCCTGACTGCAAGCGTGGATCCAGCAACACCGGTGGTGGACTAAAGTGACCCCAACAGTCCCAACGTCCAGCTGTCCAACCTTGGTGGAGGTAAGAGCTTGCCTCCCCACGCAAGACAATACCCCTGTGCATCATGTGACTTGCAGTTGCCAAGGCTTGTGTGCGACCCTCCAAGACGTTCTTCATGCACAGCACAGCTTAGGCCCCCAGCACTCCATCCTGCGACCTGTTTTTGTTGGCTTTAGGACCCTGGGCACTTTACTACTGCTAACTAGTGCTAAAGGTCATATGCCCCCTGTCTAAATTGTATTGGTGATTGGTCTATCTATGATTGCCATATTTGATTTACTAGTAAGCCTCTAGCATAGCACACTAGGTGTACCCAAGGCGTGTAAATCAAATGCTACTAATGGGCCTGCAGCAGTGATTGTGCCACCAACATGAGTAGTCCTGTAAATACGTCTCAGAACTGCCACTGCAGTGGTTGTGTGGGCAGTTTGGAACTGCCAGTTCGACCTGGCAAATGTACCCACATACCAGGCTCAAAACTTCCCTTTTACTACATGTAACTTACCCCTAAGGTAGGCCCGAGGCAGCCCCGTGGGCAGGGTGCAGTGTATTTAGAGGTAGAACATATACTGGTGAAAGTGGGCATTTTCTTGCTTAACCAATCTGTGTCTCTTCCTGGCTGTGGATACACATCTGGACCAGGAGGACAGTTGGTCTGCTTGTGAATTCACTGGAGTGTGTCTGGGGCCAGGGCAGGAAAGGCAGGGTATTGTGCACTACAAAGACTTTCCTTTGAAGTTTGCCTACGTCAAAGGCAGAAATGAGTATAAGTATTGGACCTCTAAGACCACAGCTTCAGAACACTTCTGGACTGAGGACATTCTCCCAGGAAGAAGAGCTGGATGCTGTAGGAGTAAATTAACATGCCACGTTTCTTGCTGTAGGTCGGTCCTAACTCAGTGATTGGTATCATGCTGTTTGAGCTCCTGAGAAGACACAGACCATGGTTACCTCTTGTTCCTTCATGAGTGAAGAGAAACCACGGGGCAAACGCACAAGGATATAAAGAAGAGAGTTGTTGAGTACAAAGAGAGGACATGGGCTATATATCTGCTTGAATAGACAAGTCTTCCCTTAAGACCCTTTGGGAAGAAGATTTGATCTGTAGTAAATTGATTGACAAACATGGAAGATCTTGTACGAAATGTACAAACATTGTTAGAGTTATCGACGTATTGAGTGGTGGTATGAGGGTTGTTGGTCACATGTGGAATCTAATCAGGGTATCATTTTTAAAGGTTTGCGGGTGGTGGTGGCCCCATCCCAATAAGGAAGTCTGGAGAGTTGGGTAATGCTTTCCACCATGAGCATGCTCTCGATGGGAGCAACCCCTGTGTAACACCGAGAAGTTCGGAACTACTTCTGGTACTGATTACGGAGGCATTGGCTCTAGGCATCAATGGGCATTCAATTTCGGTGATGAGCCTTTGCATTTTACTTGTAGTGATATGTTGTCCAATACTTCTGTAGGGGCTGAGGTGGAGCGTAGTGACAGGAACAAACATTTCCTAGTAGGTTGAAGCAGTTTGTTTTATCTTAGTATAGCCTTGCATTTACATTGTTGTTGGTGTGGTTCATTTTCCTTTTCCGACTGAGCTCAATGTGTCTATATTTTCTGTGCCGTTTTTTTTTTTTGGTAGGGGCTCTCCTTTCCTGTCCATACCCTATCTCATCGTCACCACCTAGTTATCCTCATATCTTTCATCTCATATGAGGGGGAAGGTATGTGATGTTCTTGTTTCATTAGCATCCCCAGAATAATAATGTTGGAAGGAACCTTGGAGACGGAACAGATGATGTAGGGGACAGGAACACTGATGTGTAATATGGAACTTTGTGGGGTTTTCATATTAGGTGGCAGTTGGAGTGAGTGACTGTACTTGAGTTCCAAGAGAATTTTTTTACATGACTAGTGATTTCAGCAGCTAAAATCACCAAAATCTCAGAGTGAAACTCTGAGGAGAAATTCGTCATTACGTGGGATATGACCTTATAAGTCCTTATTTCTACAGTGACCCTCAGGGTTCAACTTGCAGTAACCCCAGTAACGCTGCCTCTTTTGAGTTTCTGATATCCAGTATCTCCATGGTGGTGGCGTTAGCATGAGCATTTCGGGCCATACTTAATGAGGGCTCTTGTGCCAAGACATTTGAAGTAGCTAAATACAGAGGCCGGTCCTGCTTGCAGACTGTAGAATGCGCTAAATGTAGGCTTTAGGGTAGAACCTAACAATGTATGCAGAAAGTACCTGAAAATAGAACTGTTAAGGCTCGCCTTCAAGTAAACATAATTACGCATGAAGATGGTTATTCGGAAGCTGTGCTGATCCCTCAGGCGCGGCTTAGAAGGGTATTAACGAGACGCACAGCATTATGAATATTCTTACACATATAATTAACAGTTATAAGTGGTGGTAGAACGATGTGACACAATGTACTATAATATTAAGTTCGTTTCTTAGTCCACATACAAGATGATTTTTCAAGCCAAGATGCAATTCAGCCTGAATCATTTTGACTGCCATTTCTCGTCTGATATTACTCCTTCACGTGGTAAACTATGGCTTGAAAAACAATTGTATGCCTGTGGTCCAAATTGTTTGTTTAGCCAGCCATCAGTGCCACGAACAGCATCTTTTTTAATACGCTGACCAGTGTGCCCAACGTAGGTCTCTGAAGGTCAGATCCGTACCATATTGTCAGGGTAGCCATATAACATATATTTGCATACAGTGAAAACTCAGTCGAACTACTTTACAAAGTCTGAAAATATTTCAGGGACTAGGCGCTCCTGGTTCCATGTTAAAGACCATGATACTAAAGTTAAATGTATTCAGTGCTTGGTGTTTTATGGCAACGTTTTAAAGCAAGTGCCCTCATATCCATATTAATCTGTCTGTTCTAGCTGTCTCCAGCAAACCTGCAGAGGTTCAACCAGGCTTTGTTCCCACCAAACCTTGAGACTATGGAGTCTGTGTTCCAAGCTGGATATAATGACACGCTGCTCTTTCTACGAAAGGAAAACTGGTTCGAGTAATCGAATTGTCCATGCCGATGGGCGCATTTCTGAAATTGATGGATGTTGGATGAAGGTTACCTGTGCCTTAGAGGGTATGAACGTCTACGGTTGGACTTTACAAGAGAAAGAACACAGGCGCCGCTGAAGTAATCATTGCAAACAACTCTTCTTTAAAAACATCATCAGAAAGTGCAGATTATTTTCAATGCATTTTGTTTCTCACAGACCGTGTTACAGTTGTAATTGTTTACATTCTTTATCTTTTAAGTAGGCTTTTGCTGTGGAAGAACTGCAACTGTTGTTGGAAAACAGATAAATGGAAGGAAACCAACGTACCAAAGCACAAATTGTCCATGATTATTTCGGCTTCAACTAAAGTATTATTATTTTGTTCGTTAGAAATGTTTGTATTTGTAGTCTAAACAGACTATATAATTTTAAAATGTATTTTTAAATCTTCAAATATTCCCTCATTTCTTTCCAGCATACACTGTTGTTATTGTCTGTGGAATGTAGTAGGAAAAGAGAGGTGACTAGGCAAGAGCAGTTATTCCTATACCGCACGAGTCCCTGTTAACAACAATACTGTGGTTTGGGATGCCCCATAGCAGTTTAGGTTCAGTTGACAGAATTATAAGATAATATTCTCACACTATCCAGGGGCTCGATTCACGAAGGATGGGAGGAAATGTAAGAAATGTATGTATGAAACATATGCATTGTCTAAGTTTCTCCAAGTCTCGAATGGCAAAAGCATGCGCTTGCATGCATAATTGTACTTTGCTGCTTAGAAGCATTTGCCACAGTAAGGGAATGTCTGCAGTTGTAAATGTACATGGTGGATTTTACGGGTTCACCAGGTGTGCCACTCGATATCGCTTTTATGTGCTAAGCATGCAATCACTCAGCTCACATTACCAATTATGTTCGCAAATGCTGTACCATATTAAAGAACACCTATTCTTAAAGCACATTAAAGAAAGCCCAGAGCGGCCAATGCACAGCAATTCAAAAATAGGTTAAACAAGAGAGTTTGTCATCAGCCCACTCTAAGTGATCCTTTGTTCAGCCTCGGAATTGTTTCAAGAAGTGTTGGAGTATATCCGTCATGAATCAGACACAGCTCCTTGAGGAGTATTCAGGAGGTGCAATACTAGCAGATGTGTAGATGTCATTCCTGAGACTAGCACAAGTCCGTGACTAATAAAGGTGCAATATTCAAATACATTTCTGATGTCACTCTTGAAAGAGGCACAAATCGTTGAAATTCTTTCACAAAGGTGAGCATTTCTTTTTGATAAAAATGAAATGGAACAGTGGAAAAAACCTTAGCTGAGGATTTGTCAAGGTTCACATTGCAATAAGGATGTTCCTTTACCATGGGGTTGGATATCTGCTTAGTGAGTGGATGCTTTTTTTTTGCCTAAAGCAACATTGGAACAAGCCTTGAAGAAGAGAGAGAGTCGTGAAGCACATGTTGGCTGGGCTGAGGCTAGAATTGGTATTAAAAAAATGATCACCTGGAGAACTGATGGAGAAGTTGATCTTCTCAGACAGTGGAAATTTTACAAATACAATTATTGCTTTTATTTAGTGCGGTCACTGCTACTTAAATAGTGTCCCTGTGCTAAACGTAAATACATTTTCTGCTCGAAGCTACCTAGAGTAGCAGTAGCAGAGAAGCTGTAGCTGGGGCTGAAAGTTGCTTCATACAGTTTTCTTAGATGAGGCTGTGTAATTTCGCAATGAGACTGCATTTCAAATAACCTATGCAAAATGTAATACAAACAATGTATTGTAATTCCTTTATAAAGGTACAATACTACAGGGTGTCCCTTTTGAGTGAGGCATAAGCCCTTGAATATTCTACCATGCCACAAGCTGTCAATAGCTAGTCACAAAACAGTTTTTCACAAAGGTGCAGTCCTATAAGCTGTTACAATTAGGCATCCCCCTAAGCATGAGTCCTTGCTGTATCAAGGTGCAGTACACAAGGCAGTAACGAGATCTTATAAGTGTCCCCAGTTAAACAAGCATGTCTGCCCTTTCAATTTAGGAATCCAAGCAAATTATGAAGTTAGTAGACCCCATTGAACAGCTCCTTGTATTGAAAATGGAATACAGAAATTGAAAAATAACTAGTTTTGAGGACAGTAGATACAGGGAAAGTGGGGCTTCAACCCATATTCAAATTTTTCAGGTCTAATAAGTTTTACTTTCTTTCTACAGGCTAACTAAATATGCCAGTGCTAGGTTTTGGTGGTGATGGTCATTATCACACGTTTGAGAGCATGTGTTCTGGAATAAGCAGGTAAAGACATCCAAGGTATATATTACCAGTTACTTGAACTTGGAAAGTTCCTTTATTCTAACCCTAGCAGTTCTTTATATAAAGTTGAAACGGAGCTAAAAAAGGGTGCCACACAGTTGTTGCCTGATGTAGCCAAACACCTTTTTTTTCACAAAAATATTCCAAAGCTGTGTCCTTGGAAAGTTGCTCACAAACTGTTAATAGATATACTTATAGAGTCAGGCATAGGTCTTTGCTGCATCAGTTTTCTGTGCAGTAACCTATTTCTAGCGGCCCTATAGGCATCACTAGTTAAAACAAACACCACTCCCACATCTCAGAATACCAAAGAATTATGAATAGAGCAGACCCCCCTGAAATGTCACCCCTTCTGTTGAAAGTTTGTCTAATGACTTTGTCTTTCTTTCAGTAGGTTAAATGTGTCAGTGCCTTGCTAGGATGGTGAGATTAATCATTGTGGCTCTGAGTGCACCCACTTTATGGCATGGGAGAGGCAGGTGAGGCAGCATCCACATTTACAGGTATCCCCTGCCACTGTTACTTAGAAAGTGCCTGTTGGACCTGACATTCTTAGTCTGGTTTCCCTCTCAGCTCTTTGCCTTCCAGCTTCCTGTTTCTTCTGATTTTGTTTTTGCTAGCTTTAGGATTCTGCGCACTTTACCAATTCTAACCAGTGCTAAAGTGCTTGTGCTCTCTCCTTTAAACATGGTGAAATTGGCTTATGCCCAAATGGCATATTTAATTTACTTACAAGACCCTAGTACAGTGGCACTACATGTTCCCAGGGCCTGTAAATTAAATGCTACCAGTGCGCTTGTAGTACTTATTGTGCCACCAACTTAATTAGCCCTGAAAACATGTCTCAAGCATGTCATTGCAGCCTGTGTGTGCAGTTTAAAATTTTCAATTTGACCTGGCAAGATAAACCCCTTGTCAGGCCCAAATCTCATTTTCTAGGTCAAGCCTAAGCAGCACGCATGCGCTGTCTCTCGACATGCTGTATCTCATCTGTGGACTTTCCGCACGCCCATCGGTTGGCATAGGCTGGTGCGTGTGCTCTTCTAAATTCCTTATTTTTCATTGGTGAATCACAGCCATTTGTCCCTCCTTTTGGGGTGTCGTTTTCCACCATGGCTACTGACCCTGTTACATGTCTTAGTTCGCTTCTTGCCATTTGAATTAGTTATGGCACACTATTTTATTTTAGATTGTCTCACTGATGTGTTTGGAATGCTGTGCTTCTTGCTCTCTAAGGCAAACCAGTGCAGATGATGTTTTCAACCACACACGTTTTTTTGTGGTTTATTGGATAAACACACTGGTTACTTTGATTGCCGTGCTCGCTGACAGCATTATCTATTTACAGACACATTGTATGTGGTGTAATCCACGGATTGTACTTGAGGGTGTGTGGTTGTTGCATAGTCAGCACTGACACGGCTCCGGCCTCTCCCGTCTGCGAGTCTTGATCCAATGAAAAGCTGCGATCTAGTTTTGTTTATTAGAGTAACACACTGGTTACTTTGATTACCACGCTCCACTGATGGCATTATTTATTTTCAAACACACAGTATGCGGTGTGACCTGGGGATCGTGCCCACGGCATTTCTTTGACTCCTGCTAGATCAGATGTCAGCTGCGTTCCAAGGGTACCTGTTCTGTGCACCAAACCCCTCCCGTTTGTTTAACTTCTTGGGGCTGGTTTTGCATTGCCATTGTTTTAATAGTTTCCTGCTCATTTGGCACTCGTCGCTGCTCATGTCTTCTGTGACTATTCAGCTTTGGGTACACCTTTGGTCACAGCACTGCTCCCAGTTCATTTAATCTTCCTGTGTCATCCGTACCCACCTCCCCTTATGTCTTGTTTCACTTGTTTTCCGAGTGGGAATTGCCCCTGCTCTCTTTTTCTCTTGGAGATTCTCTACGGTCGCATATTGCCTGTGGATTCCCACCCCCTGCCTGTGAAACACTCCTTCACTGGCTAGTATATTACAATTTTAGAAGCATCTGGCCCTAGATCCTTATCTCAGTTAAATTCTCCTACGTCAGAAATCAGCCTGTACTATTGGCAGGTAATGCACTACGTAAGTGTCTAATAAAAATAGCAATATGTTTGTGTAGTTCAGTGATTGCTGATTGTATCAACAAGTTTATTATGGTGGAAAAGGTACATGCATTGTAGCTCTAAATCTTTCACATTTGATGGCAACAAATCTGTCCCAAAGTATTGTGGTTGCATGAGTCTCTTTTCAGAAGTTCAAGAAACTGCAGTTTTGTTTATATTTCAGTTAACTTCTTCAGCAAGGTTGAATCCAGACTAGAGTACCAGAAGGTAGTTGATGATTATCCGACTGTTTTCATTTAATTAATTTAGGTTTTGCAACACATTGGATAGTCTGATAATGTGCTGCATGGCTGAATACTTATATATTGGAAAAGGCGAGAACTATTGGCTATGCCAATGCTTGTTAATACATATGTCACCCCTAGTGTAGGCCCTACAGAGCCCAGATTGCAGGATGCAGTCTATTTAAAAAACTGGACATGTAATTTTAAGTTTTACTTGTCCTGGCAGTGAAGTACTCCTACATTTGTTTTTCACTCCTGTGAGCCTACCTCTTCTATGGAATACCATTGGGTTACCTTATTACATTTAGTAAGGGATAACTTTCAGTTGCGAGCAGGTTGATACATCACGTTTAGTGTCTATGGAATTGTGAATAAAAGCCCTTCTTAATTGTAAAGTTGGATTTCCAGTCACAATTCTGCAAATGCTACTTTTAGAAAGTTGGCATTTTCTTGTCATATTTGGTGCCTGCAGCTTGTCCCTGGGTCACATGACTGGGTGTAGCTGGCAGTGGAACTTTGTGTAGTGCTCCCAGACAGTGAGACAAAGAGAAGCGAGGGATTGGCATGGTGGGCCACCGTAAATTAGCAAGGTGGAGGAACTGTCACCTACCATACTTGCACATCACAAAGGCTCTGCCTGAGCACTCGCATAAAGGGGTTTGATGCTAGTCTATTGTGGACCCAGACAATCTGGGCCCAGGGCAGGAAGGCAGATAATTCTATGCACTTCTGGGCTGGAAACCTCTGGAAGCTTGGGCTGGGCACGAGGGGTAAATATTGGATCTCCAACCCCCTTCTCTTCATCACACGTTTGGACCTGTGGAAGACTCAGAAGAAGGACTGCTGTGCTGCACTGCAAGAAAGACTGCCTGCTGCCTGAGTGAAGGATTAGACGTGCATCTTGAAACAAGGACCACCAGAGTGACTCCTGGGTCTAAAGGTGCACCTGCCTTCCCACTAATTGTCCCAGCCAAACCCTTGCATTGGAGCCACCATGTGATGCATTGTCTCTCCAAACTCTGCATCAGATCGCTGTGTCACACATACACACAAAACTCGCATCGGGCCTGCAGTCTTGTATGTCTCCAGTGCAGGACTTTGCATCAACTCACAAAGCCTTCCAAGAACCACCGCTGCGTGACAGATCAGGGGTGTGGAATTTAATAAAATATCTACTTGTCCATGGGAGAGGTTGCTTCACATAAATCTACTTGCCCTGTAAACAAAAATCCACTTGTCCTTTTGTTGCCACATGGTGCGACAACAAATTATGGCAGCAATTTCATTATATAAGACCTCTGATTATAGCCTCACTGATTATGCCAGGACCAATACTATAGTAGGGTATAACACGAACAATTCCCTTATATTGCAGATTTCAACAGATCTACCTACTGGGGCATGGTGGTAGCTGCAACTAATAGTTCCAGGACAGGAATGCCCTTTTGTGTCTGTGCAAACCTACTAAGTTGCATGTTTTAGGGGTTTTCACCAGCTCTTTTCTAAGCTTTTCCAATACTGAGAAAGGTTGGAAATGTAATCCTGACAAGGACAGAAGTATAGTTTCTTCCACAGTTAGAAAAAAAGTGGTTGGAGGTAAAGTGAACTCGTAAACACAACAGATTTTCACATATTTGCTCATGCTAAAATACAGTTCACAAATATTTTATAGAAGTACAATTTCCTGGTCTTCTTCTTTAAATTCTTGTGAAATTTGTGAAAGCCGTAAATCTGCACTAATGCAAGGAGGTATACCATGGGTGCACTTTTGTGACTTTCTTTAATGATTGTATGCATCAGTAGGTCTGGTTTTAACCAAGACCTTTTGGTTTTATTGAAATTACATCTCTTTCTCTGTCAACTGGCTTCACTGTGAGTGACAGCATTCTGCTCTTCCACCAGGAGAGTTCACCACACAAAGTAGTTTTATTCATTGCCAGGAGCATTGTGGCAATGTGTACAGTTTTGAGAATGAAAATCATTTTATTTTTGCCAGTGATTTTTATACAGGCGGACCTGCAGCTCCCACACCTATAAAGGTGTACAAAAACCATCTTTAAAAAACAAGCATTGACAAAATCACATGGCTGACCACCAATTTCAGAATTTTTGGCATTGCCAATTCTTGTTTAGTTGCATGTTTTCCATAATCCTGTTGAGACTTGTTACCCTGGTATTCCATTATGAATATTTTTTGCAGATACTAGCATGCATCAACCCATGTTACTAAATGATGCCTCAAAGAAATGGTGCCTAAAATACACAGAAGTGTAGCAAATCGTTTTTTTCCCAGTTACATTTTTGTAAACAATTTCATTTGAAAGCAAAGAATTATCAATCTTGCTTTCAAGATTCTGCAAATATTTGCATCTAGTCAGAGAGCATTATACGAGCATTATACGCAACCTCATATTGTTAATCTTTTCAAACGTGTATACATTTGTATACTGGAACCACTGTCAGTAGTGCAGTCCGGGGCTCACAAAATGTCCTTAAAACGGTCACGCTAATATAGACTTTGCATTAATGAACCCTAAATACAAGTTTGAACAGCATTGACATATGAGCACAAATATTACCTTGACTGCAGACAGTGCCCTTTCCTCATCCTTAGTGTCAACCAAAGGGTTGTACTGCTGGGGGTTGGGCCTACTTCTCCCAAGGACAAAACAGGCATGAAAATGTGTTGTCTTTGACCCCAAACAATATGTCCTGGGAGTTGGGCTATAGGAATTCCACATCACTGCACACGCCAGCCTATGCATCGCAAGCCACTTGTCGATAGCCTCCTTGACAACAACAATGTAGGACTCTACATCACAAACCCCGCAGCTTCTTTGGAACCAGCTGGTGCGCGACACAGCTCAACAAAGGACTTCGCATTGCAAGCCCTTCATCAATGGTGTCCTCAACGCCAACGCAGAACCTTGCATCACAACTATGCAGTTCCTAGGAATTGCCACCGTGCAATGCGTCCTTGCTGCTGGACTCTGCAATGCTCTGCAACCAAGATTTAAGGTACTCTTGTTCAGTGGGCCTAACTCTTTCCCTATAGCGGCTCACGGTCCATCGCTGTCGGCCGAACTTGTGACTTTGTCTCGGTCCAGTGTTACAAGATCTCCACAGTTGGCACTTTGTACTTTTTGGCAATATTTTCACCTCATTCTTTGAGATTGCATATTTCCGGTTCTAGTGATTGGATATTTGTCATATTGATCGTAAATAATTTATTAAATGTTACTCTATGTTTCTAAATGGGTTTGAGATTCTTCTTGTGTTGTGTTTTACTTTAGCACAGTTTGAAATGCTGCATACATACCTTACACATTACCTCCAGGTTAACCATTACCACTTTTATACAAACTACCAAAGGGCTAAGCACAGATTAGTTTGTGACTTCACCCTGACAAGGACTGTGCTTGCTGCTTGAGTTGGGTTTTTCCTCCCTCTCCCAGTAACCCAATTTCTCACAGTGCCTTTTTATTATACGTACAGCAGCTCTGTTGGAAGATGCTGAGGGTTCCAGATCATAAACAGAATATGTGAACATGACATTATATCTTCATAGAGGAGACAGCATGATAGCTTAGGGCTTAGCCATTCAGCTTTTTAAAATGTAAACATCCATGAATAGGTGCACAGTGTATTGCAAGCAAAACAGTAAACTCACTGATGCATACATGGAAGTGCTGAGTCACAAAGCCTGCGACACATTCCTGTGCATATTTCAACCAGTCTTGACTTACTCCTAGCCAGTCCTACTTTAAATTCAGACATCATAGTTCCCAGGGATAAAGAAAGGGGAAGGTAGCATATTGTTGGACAGAAATGTCATGTTGCAAGATATAAGGTTGTTTCCCTTTCCCTGCATGTCCTGATTTTTGGGATTTTGGCTCACACCTTACACCAATCCAGTGAGTGTGGGGATGTCTAGGCCTATCCTTGAATAACAACGATGTATGCAATTTGCCTTGCCCAAGTCAAGCTCTCACCTGGTTCCAGCTGCGTATATGATGTTGGACCTTCAATCCCAACTGGAGCAGCTTAGTGAAACAAGTAACAACTGTCTGGTTCCAAAAACTGATCCAGCAGGGAAAGGGGGTGGGATGAAACAACAAAAGATGAACTTGCATCACTGAGGGAATTGCTTGGCTGTCTTGTGCACTGCCTAGTAGGATTGAGACTCCCTGGACCTCATTATCCTCAATACACTAAAAACATCAAGAGGCAACGTTAACTATAGATGCCCAACTCAAAATAATCTATCAGTTGTTTACACTGTTTTTACACTTACAGACTTCATCATAAATATTGCATGAGAGAGAGTAGAAACCATTTCAAGAATAAACTGGGGATTTTCAGGCACTCAGGAAAATGCAATATTCCGATTCAAACTCAAATACAACTTCAAGCTCTAGAAATTTCTCCCAAAATACTAGATTCAACTTGTCCAGAAACACAGTGGCAAACTTTCAGTTCGGGTACAATAGAGTTAAGAGCAATGCAATGAAATAGTCAATAGTGCTGGGCCTCATGGGGGTTAGTACTCAAACAATATTCAGTATCCAAAAACGTGCTCACGTCTTCAAATTAGTCAGATTTTTTATTATTTGCTAGCCTATGGATTAGTGCGCTTATGGATCAGTAGCCATGACAGTACCTGAACTGGAATTCGAAGACGACAGGCGACTCAGTGAAAGAAGTTCAAGAGGACGCAGAGTTGTAGCTCATGAAGGAAGACACTGGAAGCGTCATAGATGCCAGGATCATGGAATTATCAGGAAGGCTTAGTAGACTAGAGCACTAGACGTCCAGGCGACTCAAGAGGTGAGTGCAGGGACATTACTTGTGCAGGATTGAAACGAGGCCAAGCACCAATGTTGGTTCAAAGGGGGGATATTTACACTGGAAAGAAAGTGGGTTCCTGAAGGCATGTGTTCCATTTGGAAGTGTGGAATATTCCAATGAACCTGGGGAAGATCACGTGTTACATACAACGGATATGAGGCCGTGCAAATATCAGGTGCAAACAGTAAATTACAACAATTAACAAGTAAAAACAGAACCCAAATGCATGATGGTACACTTCAGTGGTTCACAGTCGAAATGTAACAATTCTAAATAGACATGTGATATCTGCAGGTGCAAAATAGACTAACCTGCATAGCAGCAGAACAGCAGGGTCAATGATTCAGGGTTCCCGGGAGGGAAGTCATGGAATGCTTGTGACTGGAAGGTGCCACAAGGGAAGCATGACTGGGAGTGTCCTTGGTACAGAGAGGTGTCTCTAGAGAAGGGTGGCATGAGCCCGGTAAGTAAAACCTACAGGGCACACAGTGGACTCATGACTGACCTGGAGGGAAGCACAAAGTGAGTCCACATAGTGACAATTCGTTCTGTGTACCTGTCAAGGTTTCCACATGTGTGGTGTGATGATGGGAGCATACCAAGTTTTGAAGTCATTGTAGCCTGATCAGGCCTTTTTACCTGGTTCATGTGAATGGAATCCTACTGGCCCATTCACAGAAAATTCTGCTGCTTACTGTGAATCTGAAATCCCAGTGCTGAGATCCCTTGTTCCTGGACAGATGCATGTTTGCTAGTGGGGTTGTTATGCAGTGCAAGATTGATTTAGTTGAACTAGAGTGACACAAGCCTATCAGTTCCATTTTGGAGGCCCTCGCCTGTTCATTTGCACAAGACGGAGGTGACCTTGCTTTCCCAGACAGTGGAAGTGTATTGTTGACCTTCCTGAGACTACAGGGAGGGAACCCAGGCACTGAAGTGGAGAAAGAGAGGCTTCCTCTTGAAAATGTAATAAGGTCCTTTTTCTACAGAGGGCTGCTGTTTAATCTTCCTAAAACTGCCATTTGGTGCATGGCAGAGGTGAAGGCTGGGACTGTAGTATCTGTGGAAGAGTATTAAGGGTCCTTTAGAAAAGGAGCAACCCTGTGCTTTTTCTTTCTGATTACTGTCAGGCGGTGCAGTTGATAGTCAAAGTGCAGATTCCTTACACTTCTTTGTGCCTACATTGTGGGTGCTCCAAACTTGAGACAGCCTTGCTGTGAAGAGCATCACTCTAGACAAAGACTAATTCTGGAAGGCAGGCCGAGGAGGGTACATGAGATGGGAACCAACCCAAGCACATTCTGCTAAGACCGACAAAATCCACATCTCCGGTCTGCTAACTCGGTAGGAAAGTGGGAGTTGCTGACCCACATGTTGTTCCATTTCCAAGTTATCTTCAACCAAGGGGGTGGTGGTTGTGAGAAAGTAGCCTCTTTCTAGCATGGGTACCCCCATTCTTGGCCTGCTTGTCAGTGTTTGTCAGTGTGTTTTTACTGTGTCACTGGGATCCTGCTAGTCAGGACCCTAGTGCTCTTAGGTTGTGGCCTACCTGTCAGTCTGTTTAACTGTTTTTGTCAGTATGTTTAACTGTGTCACTGGAGTCCTGCTAACCAGAACTCCGGTGCTTATCCTCTCTCTGATTCCAAATTTGTGCTTACATAATGGTAACCCAGTATTCCTCTCCAAATTGGTATACTGGACCTCCCCCTTATAAGTCCCTAGTATATGGTACCTAGGTACCCAGGGCATTGGGGTACGAGGAGATCCTTATGGGCTGCAGAATTTCTTTTGCCACCCATAAGAAGCTCATACAAACACTTCTTCAGGACTGCCATTGCAGCCTTAGTGAAATAGTGTAAGTACTATTTCACAGCCATTTTCACTGCACCAGGTCACTTATAAGTCTCCTATATGTCTAACCTTCGGACCCTGAGAGATAGGTGCATAGTACTTGTGTGTGAGGGCACCCCTGCACTAGCAGAGGTGCCCCCACGTCATCCAGGCCCATTTTCTCGGACTTTGTGAGTGCGGGGACGCCATTATAAGCGTGCACTACATATAGGTCAATACATATATGTAGCTTCACAATGGTAACTCCGAATATGGCCATGTAAGGTGTCTAACAACTGGGAATTGTACCCCAATTCTGATTCTGGGATTGGTGGTCCAATTCCATGCACCCAGGGGGCTCCACCATTGACCCCCAGTACTGCCATGCCAGTCTTCTGAGGTTTTCACTGCAGCCATAGTTGCTTCCACCTCACAGACAGGCTTCTGTCCTCCTAGGGCTTAAGCAGCTCAATCCCAGGAAGGCAGAACAAAGCATTTCCTTTGGGACAGGGGTGTTATACCCTCTCCCTTTGGAAATAGGTGTTACAGGCACAGGAAGGGTTTCCTCCCAGAGCCTCTGGAAATGCTTTGAAGGGCACAGATTGTGCCCTCCTTGCTTAATCAGGTCTACATCGGTTCAAGGACTCACATCCCTTCTCTGGCGTGAAACTGATCAAAGGAAAGGGGAGTGACTACTCCCCTGCCCATCACCACCCCAGGGGTCGTGCCCAGTGCTCCTCCAGTGTGTCCCTGGGTTTTGCCATCTTGGATTCCAAGGTGGTGGGGCACTCTGGGAGCATCTGTGGGGCCAGTGCCAGCAGGTGATGTCAGAGACCCTTCCTGATAGGTGCTTACCTGGTTAGGTGACCAGTCCCCCTCTCATGGCTATTTAGGGTCTCTCCTATGGGTGTTTTCTCAGATTCAGATTTCAAGACTCCAGCAGGACTCCTCTGCATCCTTTGCTTCACCTTCTACCATCGAATCGACAGCAGAAATGCTCCAGTAACTCTACAACTTGCAACAAAGTATCCAAGGCGACTGCTGCAACTCTGTAACTCCAGCTTCTGCCAGCAACTGCAACAGTTTCCAGGTTGCGCATCCTCTGAGGACTGCCTGTCTTCAGCCTGCACCAGAAGAATTGAAGGAATCTCCTGTGGAGTGATGGAGTCACTTCCATGCTTCAGCAGGCACCTCTCTGCAATGACGGCCGGTACTCTGTGTCCCCTCTCCTGACGACGAGCCTGGATCCTGGAACACAGGTGGTGGACTAAAGTGACCCTCCAAATTTGGTGGAGGTAAGGCATCTGTGTGCTTTTCCAAGAATTCCTTTGTGCACAGCCTAGCCCAGGTCCCCAGCACTCTTTATCCTGCGGCGCTCAGCTCCCTGAGTTGTTCTCCGGCGGCATGGGATCCCTTTGTGTAGTGCTGCGATGACCGCCATTTGCAACTCTTTTGTCCCTGTGCTGTGGGACCTCTGTGTGCCCTGCCTGATCTTCTCAGGGCTCTCTGAGTTGCTGAGAGCCCCCTCTGAGGCCCTCCTGGTCCCGGGCAGCGCTATTTTCCCCTTGCTTGTTGGCGGAATCCAGCAAAGCACACCAGTCTGCATTCATCCATCTGATGTGGGACATCTTCTGCACCAACCAGGAACCCCCATCTGTCTTCTTTGGTGCAGTACTGCCTTTGTCTTCTCAGCAGTGGTTCCACTTTTGCACCTTCATCAGGGTTAGCAGGGGCTCCTGTTCTCCCTGGACTCTTCAGTGCTTCTTGGACTTGGTCCCGTCTTCCACAGGTCTTCAGGTCCAGGAATCCGTTGTTGGTGTCTTGCAGTCTCTTCTGGTTCTTGTATTATCTTCTATCACAACTTCTAGTGTGTTTTGGGGAAACCTGCTCTGTTTTACTCCTGCTTTCCTGGGCTCTGGGTTGGGGTATTTTACGTACCTTTGGTGTTTTATTACACTCCCAGTGCCCCTCTACACACTATACTTGCCTAGGTGGTAAACCAACTTTCACATTTCACTATTTTAGTATATGGTTTGTGTTTCCCCAATGGTGTTTTTCACTATTTGCACTATTTTCCTACTGTGTACTTACCTGTTTCTGGTTACTAGTGTATATTGTGTGATTTACTTACCTCCTAAGGGAGTATAGCCTACAAAGTATTTTGGCATTGTGACTAAAGTACCTTTATTTTTGTAACACTGAGTATTGTCGTTCACGTGTGTGAGTACTGTGTGACTACAGTGGTATTGCAAGAGCTTTGCATGTCTCCTAGTTCAGCCTTGGCTGCTCTGCCTACAGCTATCTCCAACCAGCCTGGCTTCTAGACACTGACTACATTTCACTAATAAGGGATAACTGTACCTGGTATAAGTGCTTTTGTACCCACTACAAACCAGGCCAGCCTCCTACAGGGTTTCTCTCCCTAGTCCAGAGGGCTACTACACAACCAGGTGCTCGACAGCCAGCTTCCCGGACGTGAGGGTATATCCCCTATAGGCTCATCTGGTGAATGAATTGCTGACTTGTCTTGGGAACCAAGGAGTCCTGCCCTAGCAAGAGAGAAGAAGTACACTGACCCTCCTAGAAGAGCTGACTGTTGGATGTAGTTGACTCTAGTGCAGGGGTCTGTTCACCAGAAACTCACTTCCTCTTAACAGGAGGAGTCGCAGCACCTTTGAATCATGCTGAGTGGCCTTTCTGTGTTATCCCCTTCATCACTGACAAGGCACTTGTGTCTATATGTCCCTGCTAACTGAAGCTGTGATAGTGTCTAGCTTTGCAGCCCCCACTGTGGGTGGATGACCCGCAGACAGATGACCGCAGCACCTCTGCACTGTGCGGTCCAACTGCTGAAGAAATATAGACTGCAATTCTATAGAACCCACGAGGGTGCCCCCAGTGATTAGCATACCCAGCACTGCCCCTAAGAGTCCCTGGGAAAATACTACTCCAAAGGCCAAAGCAATCACCTCAATGCACCATGTGCCAGAGCTAATGTGTGGCAGCTGTGGAGCCAAAGATTTCTGTGCATGATTGGATCACTGCTAACTTGCCCAAATAAAGCACCATGAAGTGTGTCATCACTGCCGGAGTCCCGAACTTACCACTAAGGACTGGCAGCCACCTCTTCCTAGAAAAGACCCAATGACAAAAAATTAGGAGAGTGGTGGAAACATGTGACACCCAGACACTGGAGCCTGCAGGAGGATCAATGTCAGCAAACCTCCCTCCTGGAATGGCCCTCCATAGACTCACCATTAGTTCTGCCCACTGATGGTGAACCTGTTGTCTGCAGGAAGACCAAACACAGCCAAGCTCCACAACAGAAGAGAACAGCAAGAGAGTATCCAGGCCCAGAGCCCAACAGATTTGTGCTCTACCACCATATATCTAAGTCGTCAGTGACAGAGGGAGAGTAAGAGATTGGGCAGAGTGCCTAGATTGGCGCCCCCACTTTGAATGGCATAGGACTCACACCTTTAAGTCATGCATCTAACGTAATTGTAGTTTGTAGTTATTGGTATATTAAAGTACTTGTCTTTTTCTAAAGAGAAGCACTGGGCTGGACAGTCATCCTATTCGGTTGCTGAGAGTAATGTTGAGAGTTGAGCTTAAGTTCCCCCATGCTAACCTCCCTGAAAGCCTCTAACTGCTTGTCAGCTCTACCACTGAGAGTCAAGTGTTGAAAGGGTTGCAGTTGGCCCACTTTGCAGAAGCATAGCAGGATGGGCCCCAGAACAGTAGAGGCAAAAAGGCCTCTCAGCTGTGACTGAGTGCTCCCCCCCTCACCCCCCCAAAACGGGGCCAGACACCATATCAAAAGCAAAATGGCATAAACTCCTCTAAGTGAAAATACCCCTAATGAGTGCACATGCAGAAGAGCTGAGCAACCCACTGACCTCTCATGTGGCCCCAGATGTACGATGTAGTTCAGTAAGTACTACTGTGACTGGGGGACTAGTATTGTACGTCTGGATACCTGTATGTATGTGCTTACTGAAACATATACAGCATGAAACTAGATAGAGAGTAACCAAAACCTATTCAAAATACTAGCTATGACTCCCTTAACCCCTTCGCTGCCAGGCCTTTTCCCCTCCTGTGCAAGCCTTTTTTTGGCTATTTGGGGCAGTTTGTGCTTAGGCCCTCATAACTTTTTGTCCACATAAGCTACCCACACCAAATTTGCTTCCTTTTTTTCAAATATCCTAGGGATTCTAGAGGTACTCAAGTTTGTGGGTTCCCCTGAAGGAGACCAAGAAATTAGCAAAACTACAGTGAAATATTCATTTTAAAAAAATGGGGAAATGCGCAGCAGAAAAAGGCTTGTGGTTTTACCCCTGAAAATGGCATCAGCAAAGGGTTTGCGGTGCTAAAATCACCAGCTTTCAGGAACAGGCAGACTTGAATAAGAAAACCAAATTTTTCAACACAATTTTGAAATTTTACTGGGGCATACCCCATTTTTACTATTTTTTCTGCTTTTAGCCTCCTTCCAGTTAGTGACAGAAATGGGTATGAAACCAGTGCTGGATCCCGGAAGGCTAAACATTTCTGAAAAGTAGACACATTTTTTAATTCAGCAAGGGGTAATTTGTGTAGATCCTAAAAGGTTTTCGTACATAAAATAACAGCTAACATAAAATTGAAATTGAGGTAAAAAAACAGCCATTTCTCTCCACGTTTTACTCTGTAACTTTTTCCTACAAGTCAGATTTTTAAAAGCAATATGCCGTTATGTCTGCTGGACTCTTCTGGTTGCGGGGATATATAGGGCTTCTGGGTTCATCAAGAACCCTAGGTACCCAGAGCCAATAAATTATCTGCACCTTGCAATGGGTTTTCATTCTACCCCGGGTAGACAGCAATTCATTTGTGGAAATATTAAGAATGAAAGGTATCAAGGAAACTTTTGTATTTCTAAAATGGGCACAAGATAAGGTGTTGAGAAGCAGTGGTTATTTGCACATGTCTGAATTCCGGGGTCCCCATACTAGCATGTGAATTACGGTGTATTTCTCAAATAGACGTCTTTTTTTACAGAAGGAAAAAATGTAGAGAAAGAAAAGGGGCAATAACACTTGTTCTTCTATTCTGTGTTTCCCCAAGTCTTCCGATAAAAATGGTATCTTACTTGCACAGGTAGGCCTGATGCCCGCAACAGGAAACGCAACATGGACACCACATTTTTACATTGAAATTTGACGTGTTTTTTGCAAAGTGCTCAGCTGTGGATTTTGGCCTTTAGCTCAGCTGGCACCTGGGGAAGCCTACCAAACCTGTGCATCTTTGAAAACTAGATACCTAGGGGAATCCAGGATGGGGTAACTTGTGGGTCTCTCACCAGGTTCTGTTACCCAGAATCCTATGCAAACCTCAGAATTTGGCAAAAAAAAAACATTTTTCCCTCACATTTCGGGTACAGAAAGTTCTGGAATCTGAGAGGAGCCATACATTTCCTTCCACCCAGCATTCCCGCAAGTCTGCCGATAAAAGTGGTACCTCACTTGTGTGGGAAGGCCTAGTGCCCGCAAAAGGAAATGCCCCAAAACACTATGTGGGCACATCAAAGTTATCAAATACAAAACTGTTTTTGAAGGGGGCTTCTGCGTTTTTGGTCCTGGTCTCAGCAGCCATCTAGGGAAACCTAACAAACACAAACATTTCTGAAAACTAGACACCCGAGGGAGTCCAGGGAGGTGTGACTTGCGTGGATCCCCTAGTGTTTTCTTAACCAGAATCCTCAGCAAATCTCAAATTTAGCAAAAAAAACAAATGTTTCCCACATTTCTGTGTGGGATCACCGCACCAGCACAAATTTACTACCACCCAACGTTCCACTCAGTCTCCCAGTAAAAATGATGCCTCACTTGTGTAGGTGGGCCAAGTGCCTGTGACGGGGAAGAGCCAAAACCATGTAAAAAATGAGGGGGAACCAAAGCGGGTCCAAAAGGGCAGTTTGAAAAAAATGTTTTTAGGCTGACAAGTGGGGCAGTATTTTTATCGGTGTGGATGCGACAATGCTAGGTGGTAGGAATTTTGTGGATTCCTGCAGATTCCGGAAATTTTAATCACAAAAATGTAGAAAAAATGTCTGATTTCCAGAAAAGTTGGAGGTTTGCAGGGCATTGTGGGTAAGAAAATGGTGCGGGGTGCATGTGAAGCACACCACCCTTGACTCACCCAGATGTTTAGTTTTCAGATGTGTCTAGGTCTCCTAGATTTTTCTACATGGCAGCGACCCAAAGTCCAAAAAGTGCAGCCCTTACCATTCCAAGTGGGACGATTTTGAGATTTAGACAAGCTCTAATGGCCCAAATGTAAAACCAAAACCCAAAATAATCAAATGTCCTCTTGCTTGCTGTGGGATAAGATGTTTTAGTATGCGGGTGAGAGCTGAGAGACTGTTAGCCCCTTTAGTTGGGGTGGGGGCATAACCATACCCATACTGGTTGGTAGCCACCACCCCAGTTTTTTTTTGTTTTTTTAAATTCCCTGGCATCTAGTAAGCATTCTCCCCCGGGAGTGGATCACAGGTAATTGACCCATCGGCCCACCGGTGGGCAGAACAACTTTGTCCCCATTTATTTAGGTTGGGGGTTTGGCCATACCGCACCCTCTTTTTTAAAAAACATTCTTCCCTGGTGTCTGGTGGGGTTTCTGCCCCCTATGCCAATCTGCCCCCAAGGTGGGCTAAATTAAATTTGCCCCCCAGGGAAACGACTCTTGCCTAAGGGGTCGCACCTCATTTGTAAAAACAATAAAACAAAACAAATCCCTGGTGTCTAGTGTCTTCAGCCCCTCTCCCGGCGGCAGATCAGCCTAATCAATATAGGCCGATCTGCTGCGGTGGGGGGGCAGGCAGAAAAGGCCTAATAAAATTGTTGCCCCCTGGGAAGTGACCCTTGCCTAAAGGGCCACTCCCCTTATAAAACAAAACAAACAAAAAAAAAAAACAATCCCTGGTTTCTAGTGGCTTCTCCCCCACCTATGGGCAGATCGGCCTTATCAATATAGGCCTATCTGCCCCCTGGGGTGGGGGCAAAAAAGGCATAATAAAAATGTTTTCCCCTAGGGAACGACCCTTTTGCCAATTTCATTAACCCCTTCGCTGCCAGGCCTTTTCCCCCTCCTGTGCCAAGCCTTTTTTTGGCTGTTTGGGGCAGTTCGCGATTAGGCCCTCATAACTTTTTGTTCAGATAAGCTACCCACGCCAAATTTGCGTCCTTTTTTCCAACATCCTAGCGATTCTAGAGGTACCCAGACTATGTGGGTTCCCCTGAAGGAGACCAAGAAATTATCCAAAATACAGTGATTTTTTTTTTTTTTTTTAAATGGGGAAAAAAGGGCTGCAGAAGGCAGCTCGTGTTTTTTCCCCTGAAAATAGCATCAACAAAGGGTTTGCGGTGGCAATATCACCATCTTCCCAGCTTTCAGGAACAGGCAGACTTGAATTGGAAAATCCCATTTGTCAATACAATTTTGACATTTTACTGGGACATACCCCATTTTTACTATTTTTTGTGCTTTCAGCCTCCTTCGAGTTAGTGACCAAAATGGGAGAGAAACCAATGCTGGATCCCAGAAAGCTAAACATTTCTGAAAAGTAGACAAAATTCTGAATTCAGCAAGGGTCATTGTGTAGATCCTACAAGTGTTTCCTACAGACAATAACAGCTGAAATAAAAAAATGTTGAAATTGAGGTGAAAAAAACAGCCATTTTTCTCCACGTTTTACTCTGTAACTCAGATTTTTGAAAGCAATATACCATTATGTCAGCTGGACTCTTCTGGTTGCAGGGATATATAGGGCTTGTAGGTTCATCAAGAACTCTAGGTACCCAGAGCCAATAAATGAGCTGCACCTTGCAATGGGTTTTTATTCTATACCGGGTATACAGCAATTCATTTGCTGAAATATAAAAAATGAAAAATAGGTATCAAGAAAACCTTTGTATTTTCAAAATGGCCACAAGATAAGGTGTTAAGAAGCAGTGGTTATTTGCACATCTCTGAATTCTGGGGTGCCCATACTACCATGTGAATTACAGGGCATTTCTCAAATAGACGTCTTTTTTACACACTGTCTTACATTTGGATGGAAAAAATGTAGAGAAAGACAAGGGGCAATAACACTTGTTTTGCTATTCTGTGTTCCTCCAAGTCTCCCGATAAAAATGGTGCCTCACTTGTGTGGGTAGGCCTAGCGCCCACGAAAGGAAATGGCTCAAAACACAACATGGACACATCACATTTTTTCACAGAAAACAGAGGTGTTTTTTTACAAAGTGCCTACCTGTGGACTTTGGCCTCTAGCTCAGCCGGCACATGGGGAAACCTAGCAAACCAGCACATTTTTGAAAACTAGACACCTTGGGGAATCTAAGATGGGGTGACTTGTCGGGCTCTGACCAGGTTCTGTTACCCAGAATCCTTTGCAAACCTCAAACTTTGACCAAAATAACACTTTTTTCTCTCATTTCGGTGACAGAAAGTTCTGGAATCTGAGAGGAGCCACAAATGTCCTTCCACCCAGTGTTCCCCCAAGTCTCCTGATAAAAATGGTACCTCACTTGTGTGGGTAGGCCTTGCGCACACGAAAGGAAATGGCACAAAACACAACATGGACACATCACATTTTTTCACAGAAAACAGAGGTGTTTTTTACAAAGTGCCTAACTGTGGATTTTGGCCTCTAGCTCAGCCGGCACCTGGGGAAACCTAGCAAACGAGCACATTTTTTTAAACTAGACACCTAGGGGAATCCAAGATGGGGTGACTTGTGGGGCTCTGACCAGGTTCTGTTACCCAGAATCCTTTGCAAACCTCAAAATTTGGCCCAAAAAACACTTTTTCCTCTCATTTCGGTGACAGAAAGTTCTGGAATCTGAGAGGAGCCACAAATTTCCTTCTACCCAGCGTTCCCCCAAGTCTCCCGATAAAAATGGTACTTCACTTGTGTGGGTAGGCCTAGCGCCCACAAAAGGAAATGCCCCAAAACACTATCTGGACACATCAAAATGATCAAATACAAAACTACCTGTTTTTCCAGGGGGGCACCTACGTTTTTGGTCCTGGGTTGAGCAGCCTTCTAGGGAAACCTACCAAACCCAGACATTTCTGAAAACTAGACACCTGAGGGAGTCCAGTGAGGTGTGACTTGCGTGGATCACCCAATGTTTTCTTACCCAGAATTCTCAACAAACCTCAAATTTAGCAAAAAAATCTCATTTTTCCCACATTTCTGTGTGGGATCACCGCACTGGGACACATTTCATACCACCCAATGTTCCCCTCAGTCTCCCGGTAAAAATGATACCTCATTTGTGTAGATGGGCCAAGTGGTTGTGAAAGGGAAGAGCCAAAAACATGTTGTTATTGAGGGGGAGCAAAGGGGGTCCAAAAGGGCAGTTTGCAAAAAAACATTTTTAGGCTGACAAGTGCAGCAGAATTTTTATCGGTATAGATGAGACAATGCTGGGTGGTAGGAATTTTGTGGATTCCTGCAGATTCCGGAAGGTTCCATCACAAAAATGTGGGAAAAATATGTGATTTCCAGCAAAGTTGGAGGTTTGCAGGGGATTGTGGGTACAAAAATGGTGCGGGTGCATGTGAAACACACCACCCTGGAATCACCCAGATGTTTAGTTTTCAGATGTGTCTAGGTCTTGTGGATTTTTCTACATGGCAGCGTCCCAAAGTCCATAAAGTGCAGCCCTCACCATTCCAAGTGGGACGATTTTGAGAGTAAGCCAAGTTCTCATGGCCCAAATGTAAAACTAAAACCCCCAATAATCAAATGTCTTCTTGCTTGCTGTGGGATAAGATGTTTTAGAGTGCGGGGGAGAACTGAAAGACTGTTACCCCCTTCAGTTGAGGTGGGGGCGTAACCAGGCCCATACTGGTTGGTAGCCACCACCATAATAAATATATATATATTTTTTTATTCCCTGGCATCTAGTAGACTTTCTACCCCCACCCTCTTATTTTTGAAAAAAAAAACTCCCTGGCCTCTGGTGGGCTTTCTGCCCCCCCCCCCCTTGGGGGCAGATGGGCCTTCCAAAAATAGACCCATCTGCCCCCAATGGGGGGCAGATATCGCCAACAGTAATGTGCTCCCATGGGGAGCGACCCTTACCCAAGGGGCTGCCCCCCTAAAGAAAACACACGCATACACACACATCAATCCCTGGTGCCTAAGTCGTTTCTGCCCCCATGGGGGCAGAATGGCCTAACAAAAATTGGCCGATCTGCCCCCAAGGGGGGCAGAAATGGTCTAAATACAATTTGACCCCCAAGGGAGCTACCCTTGCCTAATGGGTCGCTCCCCATCTCTATAAAAAAAAAAAAACACAAACAAAATATTTGCCCTGGTGCCCAGAGGTTTCTGCCCCCCTGGGGGCAGATTGGCCTCATAACAATAGGCTGATCTGCCCCCGGGGGGCAGAAATGGCCTAAAATACATTTACCCCCCCAGGGAGCGACCCTTGCCTACGGGGTCGCTCCCCTTGCGTGACATTGGCGCAAAAAAAATAATCCCTGGTGCCTAGTTGTTTCTGCCCGCCTTGGGGGTAGATTGACCTAAAATCGGCCGATCTGTCCGCAAGTGGGGCAGAAATAGTCTAAATACAATTTGCCCCCCAGGGGAGCGACCCTTGCCTAATGGGTTGCTCCCCATCTCTTAAAAAAAAAAAAATGATTCATGGTGCCTAGAGGTTTCTGCTCCCAGGGGGTGCAGAAAAGGCTTTAAAAAAATGCCCCCCCCCCCAACCCCCACCCCCCCTGGTGTCTAGTGGGCGTTTTAGCAGCCGAATTGCTTGCAATCCGGCTGCTAAAACACTCAGGGAGACTTCAAAGGGAAGGAAATTAATTTCCTTCCCTTTGAAGCCTCTCTGGCCTCCTCCACATGATCGGAAGAGAAATGCTTTGCATTTCTCTTCCGATAGCGCTGGAAGCTCCAGCGTGATGGCAGTAGGCCTCTGTGATAGTCAGCACGCGATTGCGCGCTGACGTCACGGGGGTGGGGGGTCGGGGGTGGAAGGGGAAGGACTTCCCCTTCCATCCCTCCCTTGGGGGGGAACCCCACAGAGTGAGCATTAGCGCTCCCTCTGGGCTCTGTGCCCAGGGTGTAATGGTTACGTCCTGGGCACACAAGCACTGTGCTGCAGGACGTAACCATTACGTCCTATGCACAGAAAGGGTTAAGGGAAAAATGTCCCTGGTGTCTAATCAATATAGGCCGATCTGCCCTGGGGGGGGTGGGGGAGGGCAGAAATGACCTTAGAAAAAATGCTATGTGTGTGTGTATGTGAGATGTGTCATTTTGTGTGCATGTCAACTGTTTGAAATATGCATGATCCTAGAAGTTGCGGTTGGTGATACACATCATATGAAAAAACATGACGCCACACAACTTGAATGATGCTCTACACTAGTGCATACACCTTTCACCAAAGTAGTACTGCCTACCCATTCATCCTATATTTCCTGACATCATTCTAGCAGCCTTATAAACAGGCCTCAACATTATTCAGCGTATTTGTGTTTTATAAAAGCATCGAGAAAAGGTAGTTCTCAATAGAGGCAAAGCACAGATTATGTAAACACCATTGACACTATCAAACAGTCATTTAAATTCTTAAAGCACTTCTTTGCATACCTAATTCTCACTGGTGGGATGCTCTACTTCCCAGCTGCCCTATGCTAAATTGTTTAGGCCCCTGTAGGAAAGTACCATCTTGCCTGGCATGTTACCCCCATTTTTCACTGTATATATGTTGTTTTAGTTGTATGTGTCACTGGGACCCTGGTAACCCAGGGCCCCAGTGCTCATAAGTGTGCCTGAATGTGTTACCTGTGTAGTGACTAACTGTCTCACTGAGGCTCTGCTAATCAGAACCTCAGTGGTTATGCTCTCTCATTTCTTTCCAAATTGTCACTAACAGGCTAGTGACCATTTTTACCAATTTACATTGGCTTACTGGAACACCCTTATAATTCCCTAGTATATGGTACTGAGGTACCCAGGTTATTGGGGTTCCAGGAGATCCCTATGGGCTGCAGCATTTCTTTTGCCACCCATAGGGAGCTCTGACAATCCTTACACAGGCCTGCCACTGCAGCCTGAGTGAAATAACGTCCACGTTATTTCACAGCCATTTTACACTGCACTTAAGTAACTTATAAGTCACCTATATGTCTAACCTTTACCTGGTAAAGGTTAGGTGCAAAGTTACTTAGTGTGAGGGCACCCTGGCACTAGCCAAGGTGCCCCCACATTGTTCAGAGCCAATTCCCTGAACTTTGTGAGTGCGGGGACACCATTACACGCGTGCACTACATATAGGTCACTACCTATATGTAGCTTCACAATGGTAACTCCGAATATGGCCATGTAACATGTCTATGATCATGGAATTGCCCCCTCTATGCCATCCTGGCATAGTTGGCACAATCCCATGATCCCAGTGGTCTGTAGCACAGACCCTGGTACTGCCAAACTGCCCTTCCTGGGGTTGCACTGCAGCTGCTGCTGCTGCCAACCCCTCAGACAGGCATCTGCCCTCCTGGGGTCCAGCCAGGCCTGGCCCAGGATGGCAGAACAAAGAACTTCCTCTGAGAGAGAGTGTGACACCCTCTCCCTTTGGAAAATGGTGTGAAGGCAGGGGAGGAGTAGCCTCCCCCAGCCTCTGGAAATGCTTTCTTGGGCACAGATGTGCCCAATTCTGCATAAGCCAGTCTACACCGGTTCAGGGACCCCTTAGCCCCTGCTCTGGCGCGAAACTGGACAAAGGAAAGGGGAGTGACCACTCCCCTGACCTGCACCTCCCCTGGGAGGTGTCCAGAGCTCCTCCAGTGTGCTCCAGACCTCTGCCATCTTGGAAACAGAGGTGCTGCCGGCACACTGGACTGCTCTGAGTGGCCAGTGCCACCAGGTGACGTCAGAGACTCCTGCTGATAGGCTCCTTCAGGTGTTAGTAGCCTATCCTCTCTCCTAGGTAGCCAAACCCTCTTTTCTGGCTATTTAGGGTCTCTGTCTCTGGGGAAACTGCAGATAACGAATGCATGAGCTCAGCCGAATTCCTCTGCATCTCTCTCTTCACCTTCTGATAAGGAATCGACTGCTGACCGCGCTGGAAGCCTGCAAACCTGCAACATAGTAGCAAAGACGACTACTGCAACTCTGTAACGCTGATCCTGCCGCCTTCTCGACTGTTTTCCTGCTTGTGCATGCTGTGGGGGTAGCCTGCCTCCTCTCTGCACCAGAAGCTCCGAAGAAATCTCCCGTGGGTCGACGGAATCTTCCCCCTGCAACCGCAGGCACCAAAAAGCTGCATTACCGGTCCCTTGGGTCTCCTCTCAGCACGACGAGCGAGGTCCCTCGAATCCAGCGACTCTGTCCAAGTGACCCCCACAGTCCAGTGACTCTTCAGCCCAAGTTTGGTGGAGGTAAGTCCTTGCCTCACCTCGCTGGGCTGCATTGCTGGGAACCGCGACTTTGCAGCTACTCCGGCCCCTGTGCACTTCCGGCAGAAATCCTTTGTGCACAGCCAAGCCTGGGTCCACGGCACTCTAACCTGCATTGCACGACTTTCTAAGTTGGTCTCCGGCGATGTGGGACTCCTTTGTGCAACTTCGGCGAGCACCGTTTCACGCATCCTCGTTGTGCCTGTTTCTGGCACTTCTCCGGGTGCTACCTGCTTCAGTGAGGGCTCTTTGTCTTGCTCGACGTCCCCTCTCTCTTCAGGTCCAATTTGCGACCTCCTGGTCCCCAGCAGCGTCCAAAAACGCCAAACGCACGATTTGCAGCTAGCAAGGCTTGTTGGCGTTCTTCCGGCGGGAAAACACTTCTGCACGACTCTCCAAGGCGAGAGGGATCCGTCCACCAAAGGGGAAGTCTCTAGCCCTTTTCGTTCCTGCAGAAACCTCAGCTTCTTCTGTCCAGTCGAAGCTTCTTTGCACCCGCAGCTGGCATTTCCTGGGCATCTGCCCATCTCCGACTTGCTTGTGACTTTTGGACTTGGTCCCCTTGTTCCACAGGTACCCTAGATTGGAAATTCACAGTTGTTGCATTGCTGGTTTGTGTCTTTCCTGCATTATTCCTCTAACACGACTATTTTGTCCTTAGGGGAACTTTAGTGCACTTTGCACTCACTTTTCAGGGTCTTGGGGAGGGTTATTTTTCTAACTCTCACTATTTTCTAATAGTCCCAGCGACCCTCTACAAGGTCACATAGGTTTGGGGTCCATTCGTGGTTCGCATTCCACTTTTGGAGTATATGGTTTGTGTTGCCCCTATCCCTATGTTTCCCCATTGCATCCTATTGTAACTATACATTGTTTGCACTGTTTTCTAAGACTATACTGCATATTTTTGCTATTGTGTATATATATCTTGTGTATATTTCCTATCCTCTCACTGAGGGTACACTCTAAGATACTTTGGCATATTGTCATAAAAATAAAGTACCTTTATTTTTAGTATAACCGTGTATTGTGTTTTCTTATGATATTGTGCATATGACACTAAGTGGTACGGTAGTAGCTTCACACGTCTCCTAGTTCAGCCTAAGCTGCTCTGCTAAGCTACCATTATCCATCAGCCTAAGCTGCTAGACACCCTATACACTAATAAGGGATAACTGGGCCTGGTGCAAGGTGCAAGTACCCCTTGGTACTCACTACAAGCCAGTCCAGCCTCCTACATTGGTTGTGCAGTGGTGGGATAAGTGCTTGAGACTACTTACCACTCTTGTCATTGTACTTTTCATAAGAGAAAAATATACAAAACAAGGTCAGTGTATATACACATAGCCAAAAAGTTTTGCATTTCCCCTTTTCACTCTTTTCTAAGTGCTGAAAAGTACCTCTAAACTTTCAAAAAAGTTCTTAAAAGTTTAAAAAGTTTTTTTCTGTCTTTCCAAAAAGTTCTGAAAACTTTTTTCTCTTTTTCTATCACTTTAACTCTCTCTAAAAAATGTCTGGCACAGGCCAAAATGTTGATCTGTCCAAACTTGCATATGACAACCTTAGCTGGAAAAGAGCAAGGAGTCTCTGTATAGAGAGAGGTTTGAGTGTAGGGAAGAATCCTTCCTTGGAACTGTTACTTAACATGCTTAGAGAACAGGATAAGGCCATAGGTGCCTCATCTGTTGAAAAAGTACCTAATAGTTCTCAATCTGATTCAGGGACTCCCCCAGGAAAAGATTCAGGAAAGAAACTTCCTAGCCTGCCCATTACTAGACAATCTAGCATAGATGGTAATGATGATGAGCCACACCATATAAATAGTGTTGTCTCACATCATAGCAAAAGCATTTATTCTCACCATACTGGTAGTAATGTTTCTGTAAACCAAGCTGTTAGGGTGGCTTCTGTAAGGGACAGGTCTCCTTCTGTTCATTCCCATCATAGCTCTGTTTCTAGAAATGTCCCTCCCACCAACCCTGATGACAGAATGTTAGAGAGGGAACTCAATAAGTTGAGGGTGGAACAAACCAGACTGAAGCTTAAAAAGCAACAGCTGGATTTGGATAGACAGTCTTTTGAATTAGAGAAGGAAAGACAGAAGTTGGGTTTAGATACCCATGGTGGCAGCAGCAGTATTCCCCATAGTCATCCTGCAAAAGAGCATGATTCCAGGAATCTGCACAAGATAGTTCCCCCTTATAAGGAGGGGGATGACATTAACAAGTGGTTTGCTGCACTTGAGAGGGCCTGTGTTGTACAGGATGTCCCTCAAAGGCAGTGGGCTGATTTCCTATGGCTATCATTTAGTGGAAAAGGTAGGGATAGGCTCCTTACTGTGAAAGAAAATGATGCTAATAATTTCCAAGTTCTTAAGAATGCACTCCTGGATGGTTATGGCTTAACCACTGAACAGTACAGGATAAAGTTCTAAGAGACCAAAAAGGAGTCTTCACAAGACTGGGTTGATTTCATTGACCAGGCAGTGAAGGCCTTGGAGGGGTGGTTACATGGCAGTAAAGTTACTGATTATGACAGCCTGTATAACTTGATCCTGAGAGAGCATATTCTTAATAATTGTGTGTCTGATTTGTTGCACCAGTACTTGGTGGACTCTGATCTGACATCTCCCCAAGAATTGGGAAAGAAGGCAGACAAATGGGTCAGAACAAGAGTGAACAGAAAAGTTCATACAGGGGGTGACAAAGATGGCAACAAAAAGAAGGATGGTAAGTCTTCTGACAAGGGTGGGGACAAATCTAAAAATGAGTCTTCATCAGGCCCACAAAAACACTCTGGTGGGGGTGGTGGGCCCAAATCCTCCTTTAATCAGAACAAGGAAAAGAAACCATGGTGCTATTTATGTAAAATAAAAGGCCATTGGACAACAGATCCCAGTTGTCCAAAGAAAGTCACCACTGCTCCTACCACTACAACCCCTACTGCTACACCTAGTGTCCCTACTAATAGCAGTGGTGGTGGGAGCAAACCTACTAATAGCCAATCCAAGGGAGTAGCTGGGCTCACTTTTGGTAACTTAGTTGGGGTTGGTCTGATTAGGGAGACCACAGAGGCTACTTTAGTCTCTGAAGGGGCTATTGATTTAGCCACTTTGGTTGCTTGCCCCCATAACTTGGAGAAGTACAAGCAACTAACCCTAATAAATGGTGTTGAGGTCCAGGCCTACAGGGACACAGGTGCCAGTGTCACAATGGTGATTGAGAAACTGGTGCACCCTGAACAACACATAATTGGACACCAGTACCAAGTAACCGATGCTCACAACATAACACAAAGCCACCCCATGGCTGTTGTAAATCTCAACTGGGGGGGGGGGGGTAACTGGTCCAAAGAAAGTTGTGGTAGCTTCAGATTTACCTGTAGACTGTCTATTAGGGAATGATTTGGAGACATCAGCTTGGTCAGATGTGGAGTTGGAGGCCCATGCAGCAATGCTGGGCATTCCAGGGCATATTTTTGCTTTGACAAGGGCTCAGGCCAAAAAGCAAAAAGGACAGGGAAGCTTGGATCCTGGAACAATGGACCAAGTGCTCCCTAAAGCTAGGGCTAGTAGAAGCAAACCACTTCCTACTATCCCTCCCTCTACAGTGGATTCAACTTCTGAGGAAGAAGAATTCCCTCCCTGTGCAGAACCTACACCAGAGGAGCTGGAAGCAGACACTGCTGAGCTTTTGGGTGAAGGGGGGCCTGCCAGAGAGGAGCTGAGTGTGGCACAGCAAACCTGTCCCACATTAGAGGGTCTCAGACAGCAAGCTGTCAAACAGGCTAATGGGGATGTCAGTGACTCTCACAGAGTTTACTGGGAGGACAACCTCTTGTACACTGAGCATAGGGATCCTAAACCTGGAGCTGCCAGGAGATTAGTGATTCCTCAGGAGTACAGAAAGTTCCTCCTAACACTGGCACATGACATTCCCTTAGCTGGGCATCTAGGACAAATGAAAACTTGGGACAGGCTTGTTCCCCTGTTTCATTGGCCTAGGATGTCTGAGGACACAAAGGAATTTTGTAAGTCCTGTGAAACCTGTCAAGCCAGTGGCAAGACAGGTGGCACCCCAAAGGCACCCCTTATCCCACTGCCTGTGGTTGGGATTCCCTTTGAAAGGGTAGGGGTTGACATAGTTGGCCCCCTTGACCCTCCTACTGCTTCAGGCAATAGGTTTATCTTGGTGGTAGTGGACCATGCCACAAGATATCCTGAAGCAATTCCTTTAAGGACCACTACAGCTCCTGCAGTGGCAAAGGCCCTCCTGGGAATATTTTCCAGGGTGGGCTTCCCAAAGGAAGTAGTATCAGACAGAGGAAGCAATTTCATGTCTGCATACTTAAAGGCCATGTGGAAGGAGTGTGGTGTAACGTACACGTTCACAACACCCTATCATCCACAAACAAATGGACTGGTGGAGAGATTTAATAAAACTCTCAAAGGCATGATTATGGGTCTCCCTGAAAAACTCCGCAGGAGATGGGATATCCTTCTACCATGCCTCCTTTTTGCCTACAGGGAGGTACTCCAGAAAGGAGTGGGCTTCAGCCCCTTTGAACTTCTTTTTGGACACCCTGTTAGGGGTCCACTCACACTTGTAAAGGAGGGTTGGGAACAACCTTTAAAAGCTCCTAAGCAGGATATTGTGGATTATGTACTTGGCCTCAGATCAAGGATGGCTGAGTACATGAAAAAGGCCAGTAAAAACCTTCAGGCCAGCCAAGAGCTCCAGAAGCAATGGCATGATCAGAAGGCTGTTTTGGTTCAGTACCAACCAGGGCAGAAAGTGTGGGTCTTGGAGCCTGTGGCCCCAAGAGCACTCCAAGATAAATGGAGTGGACCCCACACAATTGTTGAAAAGAAGGGTGAAGTCACCTACTTGGTTGACTTAGGCACTGCCAGGAGTCCCCTTAGGGTGCTCCATGTCAACCGCCTGAAACCCTACTATGACAGGGCTGATCTCACCCTGCTCATGGCAACTGATGAGGGACAGGAAGAAGACAGTGATCCTCTACCTGATCTCTTCTCTTCCACAGAACAAGATGCTCTTGTGGAAGGTGTAGTTTTGGCTGATTGTCTTACTGCTGAGCAGAAAGACAATTGCATAAATCTCCTAGATCAATTCTCTGAACTCTTCTCTACTGTGCCAGGTACCACTTCTTGGTGTGAGCACACTATAGATACTGGAGACAGTTTACCTGTCAAAAGTAAGATCTATATGCAGCCTGACCATGTCAGGGACTGCATAAAGCAAGAAGTTCAGAAAATGTTGGAACTAGGAGTGGTTCAGCACTCTGACAGTCCATGGGCTTCTCCTGTGGTACTGGTACCAAAACCCAATTCTAAAGATGGAAAGAAGGAAATGCGGTTTTGTGTAGACTATAGAGGTCTCAACTTGGTAACCAAAACTGATGCTCACCCTATACCCAGGGCAGATGAGCTTATAGATACACTGGCATCTGCCAAGTATCTAAGCACTTTTGATTTGACTGCAGGGTATTGGCAGATCAAATTATCAGAAGATGCTAAACCTAAGACTGCATTTTCTACCATTGGATGACATTACCAGTTTACTGTAATGCCTTTTGGTTTGAAAAATGCACCTGCCACTTTTCAGAGGTTGGTGAACACAGTCCTGCAAGGGCTGGAAGCTTTCAGTGCAGCATATTTGGACTATATAGCTGTCTTTAGCTCCAGCTGGGATGATCACCTGGTCCACCTATGGAAAGTTTTGGAGGCCCTGCAAAAGGCAGGCCTCACTATCAAGGCTTCAAAGTGCCAGATAGGGCAGGGTAAGGTGGTTTATCTGGGACACCTTGTTGGTGGGGAACAGATTGCACCACTTCAGGGGAAAATCCAAACTATTATTGATTGGGTTCCCCCTACCACTCAGACTCAGATGAGAGCCTTCCTAGGCCTCACTGGGTATTACAGGAGGTTCATTAAGAACTATGGCTCCATTGCAGCCCCTCTTAATGACCTCACATCCAAGAAAATGCCTAAAAAGGTATTATGGACAGCAAACTGTCAGAAAGCTTTTGAGGAGCTGAAGCAGGCCATGTGCTCTGCACCTGTCCTGAAAAGCCCTTGTTACTCTAAAAAATTCTATGTCCAAACTGATGCATCTGAATTAGGAGTAGGGGCAGTCCTATCACAACTTAATTCTGAGGGCCAGGATCAACCTGTTGCTTTTATTAGTACAAGGTTGACCCCTAGAGAAAAGCGTTGGTCTGCCATTGAGAGGGAGGCCTTTGTTGTGGTCTGGGCTCTGAAGAAGTTGAGGCCATACCTGTTTGGCACTCACTTCATTGTTCAGACAGACCACAAACCTCTACTTTGGCTAAAACAAATGAAAGGTGAAAATCCTAAATTGTTGAGGTGGTCCAAATCCCTACAGGGAATGGACTATACAGTGGAACATAGACCTGGGAGTAGCCACTCCAATGCAGATGGACTCTCCAGATATTTCCACTTAGACAATGAAGACTCATCAGGTAATGGCTAGTCTTATTGTCCTTCGTTTGGGGGGGGGTTGGTTGTGTAGGAAAGTACCATCTTGCCTGGCATGTTACCCCCATTTTTCACTGTATATATGTTGTTTTAGTTGTATGTGTCACTGGGACCCTGGTAACCCAGGGCCCCAGTGCTCATAAGTGTGCCTGAATGTGTTACCTGTGTAGTGACTAACTGTCTCACTGAGGCTCTGCTAATCAGAACCTCAGTGGTTATGCTCTCTCATTTCTTTCCAAATTGTCACTAACAGGCTAGTGACCATTTTTACCAATTTACATTGGCTTACTGGAACACCCTTATAATTCCCTAGTATATGGTACTGAGGTACCCAGGTTATTGGGGTTCCAGGAGATCCCTATGGGCTGCAGCATTTCTTTTGCCACCCATAGGGAGCTCTGACAATCCTTACACAGGCCTGCCACTGCAGCCTGAGTGAAATAACGTCCACGTTATTTCACAGCCATTTTACACTGCACTTAAGTAACTTATAAGTCACCTATATGTCTAACCTTTACCTGGTAAAGGTTAGGTGCAAAGTTTCTTAGTGTGAGGGCACCCTGGCACTAGCCAAGGTGCCCCCACATTGTTCAGAGCCAATTCCCTGAACTTTGTGAGTGCGGGGACACCATTACACGCGTGCACTACATATAGGTCACTACCTATATGTAGCTTCACAATGGTAACTCCGAATATGGCCATGTAACATGTCTATGATCATGGAATTGCCCCCTCTATGCCATCCTGGCATAGTTGGCACAATCCCATGATCCCAGTGGTCTGTAGCACAGACCCTGGTACTGCCAAACTGCCCTTCCTGGGGTTGCACTGCAGCTGCTGCTGCTGCCAACCCCTCAGACAGGCATCTGCCCTCCTGGGGTCCAGCCAGGCCTGGCCCAGGATGGCAGAACAAAGAACTTCCTCTGAGAGAGAGTGTGACACCCTCTCCCTTTGGAAAATGGTGTGAAGGCAGGGGAGGAGTAGCCTCCCCCAGCCTCTGGAAATGCTTTCTTGGGCACAGATGTGCCCAATTCTGCATAAGCCAGTCTACACCGGTTCAGGGACCCCTTAGCCCCTGCTCTGGCGCGAAACTGGACAAAGGAAAGGGGAGTGACCACTCCCCTGACCTGCACCTCCCCTGGGAGGTGTCCAGAGCTCCTCCAGTGTGCTCCAGACCTCTGCCATCTTGGAAACAGAGGTGCTGCTGGCACACTGGACTGCTCTGAGTGGCCAGTGCCACCAGGTGACGTCAGAGACTCCTGCTGATAGGCTCCTTCAGGTGTTAGTAGCCTATCCTCTCTCCTAGGTAGCCAAACCCTCTTTTCTGGCTATTTAGGGTCTCTGTCTCTGGGGAAACTGCAGATAACGAATGCATGAGCTCAGCCGAATTCCTCTGCATCTCTCTCTTCACCTTCTGATAAGGAATCGACTGCTGATCGCGCTGGAAGCCTGCAAACCTGCAACATAGTAGCAAAGACGACTACTGCAACTCTGTAACGCTGATCCTGCCGCCTTCTCGACTGTTTTCCTGCTTGTGCATGCTGTGGGGGTAGCCTGCCTCCTCTCTGCACCAGAAGCTCTGAAGAAATCTCCCGTGGGTCGACGGAATCTTCCCCCTGCAACCGCAGGCACCAAAAAGCTGCATTACCGGTCCCTTGGGTCTCCTCTCAGCACGACGAGCGAGGTCCCTCGAATCCAGCGACTCTGTCCAAGTGACCCCCACAGTCCAGTGACTCTTCAGCCCAAGTTTGGTGGAGGTAAGTCCTTGCCTCACCTCGCTGGGCTGCATTGCTGGGAACCGCGACTTTGCAGCTACTCCGGCCCCTGTGCACTTCCGGCAGAAATCCTTTGTGCACAGCCAAGCCTGGGTCCACGGCACTCTAACCTGCATTGCACGACTTTCTAAGTTGGTCTCCGGCGACGTGGGACTCCTTTGTGCAACTTCGGCGAGCACCGTTTCACGCATCCTCGTTGTGCCTGTTTCTGGCACTTCTCCGGGTGCTACCTGCTTCAGTGAGGGCTCTTTGTCTTGCTCGACGTCCCCTCTCTCTTCAGGTCCAATTTGCGACCTCCTGGTCCCCAGCAGCGTCCAAAAACGCCAAACGCACGATTTGCAGCTAGCAAGGCTTGTTGGCGTTCTTCCGGCGGGAAAACACTTCTGCACGACTCTCCAAGGCGAGAGGGATCCGTCCACCAAAGGGGAAGTCTCTAGCCCTTTTCGTTCCTGCAGAAACCTCAGCTTCTTCTGTCCAGTCGAAGCTTCTTTGCACCCGCAGCTGGCATTTCCTGGGCATCTGCCCATCTCCGACTTGCTTGTGACTTTTGGACTTGGTCCCCTTGTTCCACAGGTACCCTAGATTGGAAATTCACAGTTGTTGCATTGCTGGTTTGTGTCTTTCCTGCATTATTCCTCTAACACGACTATTTTGTCCTTAGGGGAACTTTAGTGCACTTTGCACTCACTTTTCAGGGTCTTGGGGAGGGTTATTTTTCTAACTCTCACTATTTTCTAATAGTCCCAGCGACCCTCTACAAGGTCACATAGGTTTGGGGTCCATTCGTGGTTCGCATTCCACTTTTGGAGTATATGGTTTGTGTTGCCCCTATCCCTATGTTTCCCCATTGCATCCTATTGTAACTATACATTGTTTGCACTGTTTTCTAAGACTATACTGCATATTTTTGCTATTGTGTATATATATCTTGTGTATATTTCCTATCCTCTCACTGAGGGTACACTCTAAGATACTTTGGCATATTGTCATAAAAATAAAGTACCTTTATTTTTAGTATAACTGTGTATTGTGTTTTCTTATGATATTGTGCATATGACACTAAGTGGTACGGTAGTAGCTTCACACGTCTCCTAGTTCAGCCTAAGCTGCTCTGCTAAGCTACCATTATCCATCAGCCTAAGCTGCTAGACACCCTATACACTAATAAGGGATAACTGGGCCTGGTGCAAGGTGCAAGTACCTCTTGGTACTCACTACAAGCCAGTCCAGCCTCCGACATTGGTTGTGCAGTGGTGGGATAAGTGCTTGAGACTACTTACCACTCTTGTCATTGTACTTTTCATAAGAGAAAAATATACAAAACAAGGTCAGTGTATGTACACATAGCCAAAAAGTTTTGCATTTCCCCTTTTCACTCTTTTCTAAGTGCTGAAAAGTACCTCTAAACTTTCAAAAAAGTTCTTAAAAGTTTAAAAAGTTTTTTTCTGTCTTTCCAAAAAGTTCTGAAAACTTTTTTCTCTTTTTCTATCACTTTAACTCTCTCTAAAAAATGTCTGGCACAGGCCAAAATGTTGATCTGTCCAAACTTGCATATGACAACCTTAGCTGGAAAAGAGCAAGGAGTCTCTGTATAGAGAGAGGTTTGAGTGTAGGGAAGAATCCTTCCTTGGAACTGTTACTTAACATGCTTAGAGAACAGGATAAGGCCATAGGTGCCTCATCTGTTGAAAAAGTACCTAATAGTTCTCAATCTGATTCAGGGACTCCCCCAGGAAAAGATTCAGGAAAGAAACTTCCTAGCCTGCCCATTACTAGACAATCTAGCATAGATGGTAATGATGATGAGCCACACCATATAAATAGTGTTGTCTCACATCATAGCAAAAGCATTTATTCTCACCATACTGGTAGTAATGTTTCTGTAAACCAAGCTGTTAGGGTGGCTTCTGTAAGGGACAGGTCTCCTTCTGTTCATTCCCATCATAGCTCTGTTTCTAGAAATGTCCCTCCCACCAACCCTGATGACAGAATGTTAGAGAGGGAACTCAATAAGTTGAGGGTGGAACAAACCAGACTGAAGCTTAAAAAGCAACAGCTGGATTTGGATAGACAGTCTTTTGAATTAGAGAAGGAAAGACAGAAGTTGGGTTTAGATACCCATGGTGGCAGCAGCAGTATTCCCCATAGTCATCCTGCAAAAGAGCATGATTCCAGGAATCTGCACAAGATAGTTCCCCCTTATAAGGAGGGGGATGACATTAACAAGTGGTTTGCTGCACTTGAGAGGGCCTGTGTTGTACAGGATGTCCCTCAAAGGCAGTGGGCTGATTTCCTATGGCTATCATTTAGTGGAAAAGGTAGGGATAGGCTCCTTACTGTGAAAGAAAATGATGCTAATAATTTCCAAGTTCTTAAGAATGCACTCCTGGATGGTTATGGCTTAACCACTGAACAGTACAGGATAAAGTTCTAAGAGACCAAAAAGGAGTCTTCACAAGACTGGGTTGATTTCATTGACCAGGCAGTGAAGGCCTTGGAGGGGTGGTTACATGGCAGTAAAGTTACTGATTATGACAGCCTGTATAACTTGATCCTGAGAGAGCATATTCTTAATAATTGTGTGTCTGATTTGTTGCACCAGTACTTGGTGGACTCTGATCTGACATCTCCCCAAGAATTGGGAAAGAAGGCAGACAAATGGGTCAGAACAAGAGTGAACAGAAAAGTTCATACAGGGGGTGACAAAGATGGCAACAAAAAGAAGGATGGTAAGTCTTCTGACAAGGGTGGGGACAAATCTAAAAATGAGTCTTCATCAGGCCCACAAAAACACTCTGGTGGGGGTGGTGGGCCCAAATCCTCCTTTAATCAGAACAAGGAAAAGAAACCATGGTGCTATTTATGTAAAATAAAAGGCCATTGGACAACAGATCCCAGTTGTCCAAAGAAAGTCACCACTGCTCCTACCACTACAACCCCTACTGCTACACCTAGTGTCCCTACTAATAGCAGTGGTGGTGGGAGCAAACCTACTAATAGCCAATCCAAGGGAGTAGCTGGGCTCACTTTTGGTAACTTAGTTGGGGTTGGTCTGATTAGGGAGACCACAGAGGCTACTTTAGTCTCTGAAGGGGCTATTGATTTAGCCACTTTGGTTGCTTGCCCCCATAACTTGGAGAAGTACAAGCAACTAACCCTAATAAATGGTGTTGAGGTCCAGGCCTACAGGGACACAGGTGCCAGTGTCACAATGGTGATTGAGAAACTGGTGCACCCTGAACAACACATAATTGGACACCAGTACCAAGTAACCGATGCTCACAACATAACACAAAGCCACCCCATGGCTGTTGTAAATCTCAACTGGGGGGGGGGGGTAACTGGTCCAAAGAAAGTTGTGGTACCTTCAGATTTACCTGTACACTGTCTATTAGGGAATGATTTGGAGACATCAGCTTGGTCAGATGTGGAGTTGGAGGCCCATGCAGCAATGCTGGGCATTCCAGGGCATATTTTTGCTTTGACAAGGGCTCAGGCCAAAAAGCAAAAAGGACAGGGAAGCTTGGATCCTGGAACAATGGACCAAGTGCTCCCTAAAGCTAGGGCTAGTAGAAGCAAACCACTTCCTACTATCCCTCCCTCTACAGTGGATTCAACTTCTGAGGAAGAAGAATTCCCTCCCTGTGCAGAACCTACACCAGAGGAGCTGGAAGCAGACACTGCTGAGCTTTTGGGTGAAGGGGGGCCTGCCAGAGAGGAGCTGAGTGTGGCACAGCAAACCTGTCCCACATTAGAGGGTCTCAGACAGCAAGCTGTCAAACAGGCTAATGGGGATGTCAGTGACTCTCACAGAGTTTACTGGGAGGACAACCTCTTGTACACTGAGCATAGGGATCCTAAACCTGGAGCTGCCAGGAGATTAGTGATTCCTCAGGAGTACAGAAAGTTCCTCCTAACACTGGCACATGACATTCCCTTAGCTGGGCATCTAGGACAAATGAAAACTTGGGACAGGCTTGTTCCTCTGTTTCATTGGCCTAGGATGTCTGAGGACACAAAGGAATTTTGTAAGTCCTGTGAAACCTGTCAAGCCAGTGGCAAGACAGGTGGCACCCCAAAGGCACCCCTTATCCCACTGCCTGTGGTTGGGATTCCCTTTGAAAGGGTAGGGGTTGACATAGTTGGCCCCCTTGACCCTCCTACTGCTTCAGGCAATAGGTTTATCTTGGTGGTAGTGGACCATGCCACAAGATATCCTGAAGCAATTCCTTTAAGGACCACTACAGCTCCTGCAGTGGCAAAGGCCCTCCTGGGAATATTTTCCAGGGTGGGCTTCCCAAAGGAAGTAGTATCAGACAGAGGAAGCAATTTCATGTCTGCATACTTAAAGGCCATGTGGAAGGAGTGTGGTGTAACGTACACGTTCACAACACCCTATCATCCACAAACAAATGGACTGGTGGAGAGATTTAATAAAACTCTCAAAGGCATGATTATGGGTCTCCCTGAAAAACTCCGCAGGAGATGGGATATCCTTCTACCATGCCTCCTTTTTGCCTACAGGGAGGTACTCCAGAAAGGAGTGGGCTTCAGCCCCTTTGAACTTCTTTTTGGACACCCTGTTAGGGGTCCACTCACACTTGTAAAGGAGGGTTGGGAACAACCTTTAAAAGCTCCTAAGCAGGATATTGTGGATTATGTACTTGGCCTCAGATCAAGGATGGCTGAGTACATGAAAAAGGCCAGTAAAAACCTTCAGGCCAGCCAAGAGCTCCAGAAGCAATGGCATGATCATAAGGCTGTTTTGGTTCAGTACCAACCAGGGCAGAAAGTGTGGGTCTTGGAGCCTGTGGCCCCAAGAGCACTCCAAGATAAATGGAGTGGACCCCACACAATTGTTGAAAAGAAGGGTGAAGTCACCTACTTGGTTGACTTAGGCACTGCCAGGAGTCCCCTTAGGGTGCTCCATGTCAACCGCCTGAAACCCTACTATGACAGGGCTGATCTCACCCTGCTCATGGCAACTGATGAGGGACAGGAAGAAGACAGTGATCCTCTACCTGATCTCTTCTCTTCCACAGAACAAGATGCTCTTGTGGAAGGTGTAGTTTTGGCTGATTGTCTTACTGCTGAGCAGAAAGACAATTGCATAAATCTCCTAGATCAATTCTCTGAACTCTTCTCTACTGTGCCAGGTACCACTTCTTGGTGTGAGCACACTATAGATACTGGAGACAGTTTACCTGTCAAAAGTAAGATCTATAGGCAGCCTGACCATGTCAGGGACTGCATAAAGCAAGAAGTTCAGAAAATGTTGGAACTAGGAGTGGTTTAGCACTCTGACAGTCCATGGGCTTCTCCTGTGGTACTGGTACCAAAACCCAATTCTAAAGATGGAAAGAAGGAAATGCGGTTTTGTGTAGACTATAGAGGTCTCAACTTGGTAACCAAAACTGATGCTCACCCTATACCCAGGGCAGATGAGCTTATAGATACACTGGCATCTGCCAAGTATCTAAGCACTTTTGATTTGACTGCAGGGTATTGGCAGATCAAATTATCAGAAGATGCTAAACCTAAGACTGCATTTTCTACCATTGGATGACATTACCAGTTTACTGTAATGCCTTTTGGTTTGAAAAATGCACCTGCCACTTTTCAGAGGTTGGTGAACACAGTCCTGCAAGGGCTGGAAGCTTTCAGTGCAGCATATTTGGACGATATAGCTGTCTTTAGCTCCAGCTGGGATGATCACCTGGTCCACCTATGGAAAGTTTTGGAGGCCCTGCAAAAGGCAGGCCTCACTATCAAGGCTTCAAAGTGCCAGATAGGGCAGGGTAAGGTGGTTTATCTGGGACACCTTGTTGGTGGGGAACAGATTGCACCACTTCAGGGGAAAATCCAAACTATTATTGATTGGGTTCCCCCTACCACTCAGACTCAGATGAGAGCCTTCCTAGGCCTCACTGGGTATTACAGGAGGTTCATTAAGAACTATGGCTCCATTGCAGCCCCTCTTAATGACCTCACATCCAAGAAAATGCCTAAAAAGGTATTATGGACAGCAAACTGTCAGAAAGCTTTTGAGGAGCTGAAGCAGGCCATGTGCTCTGCACCTGTCCTGAAAAGCCCTTGTTACTCTAAAAAATTCTATGTCCAAACTGATGCATCTGAATTAGGAGTAGGGGCAGTCCTATCACAACTTAATTCTGAGGGCCAGGATCAACCTGTTGCTTTTATTAGTACAAGGTTGACCCCTAGAGAAAAGCGTTGGTCTGCCGTTGAGAGGGAGGCCTTTGTTGTGGTCTGGGCTCTGAAGAAGTTGAGGCCATACCTGTTTGGCACTCACTTCATTGTTCAGACAGACCACAAACCTCTACTTTGGCTAAAACAAATGAAAGGTGAAAATCCTAAATTGTTGAGGTGGTCCAAATCCCTACAGGGAATGGACTATACAGTGGAACATAGACCTGGGAGTAGCCACTCCAATGCAGATGGACTCTCCAGATATTTCCACTTAGACAATGAAGACTCATCAGGTAATGGCTAGTCTTATTGTCCTTCGTTTGGGGGGGGGTTGTGTAGGAAAGTACCATCTTGCCTGGCATGTTACCCCCATTTTTCACTGTATATATGTTGTTTTAGTTGTATGTGTCACTGGGACCCTGGTAACCCAGGGCCCCAGTGCTCATAAGTGTGCCTGAATGTGTTACCTGTGTAGTGACTAACTGTCTCACTGAGGCTCTGCTAATCAGAACCTCAGTGGTTATGCTCTCTCATTTCTTTCCAAATTGTCACTAACAGGCTAGTGACCATTTTTACCAATTTACATTGGCTTACTGGAACACCCTTATAATTCCCTAGTATATGGTACTGAGGTACCCAGGTTATTGGGGTTCCAGGAGATCCCTATGGGCTGCAGCATTTCTTTTGCCACCCATAGGGAGCTCTGACAATCCTTACACAGGCCTGCCACTGCAGCCTGAGTGAAATAACGTCCACGTTATTTCACAGCCATTTTACACTGCACTTAAGTAACTTATAAGTCACCTATATGTCTAACCTTTACCTGGTAAAGGTTAGGTGCAAAGTTTCTTAGTGTGAGGGCACCCTGGCACTAGCCAAGGTGCCCCCACATTGTTCAGAGCCAATTCCCTGAACTTTGTGAGTGCGGGGACACCATTACACGCGTGCACTACATATAGGTCACTACCTATATGTAGCTTCACAATGGTAACTCCGAATATGGCCATGTAACATGTCTATGATCATGGAATTGCCCCCTCTATGCCATCCTGGCATAGTTGGCACAATCCCATGATCCCAGTGGTCTGTAGCACAGACCCTGGTACTGCCAAACTGCCCTTCCTGGGGTTGTACTGCAGCTGCTGCTGCTGCCAACCCCTCAGACAGGCATCTGCCCTCCTGGGGTCCAGCCAGGCCTGGCCCAGGATGGCAGAACAAAGAACTTCCTCTGAGAGAGAGTGTGACACCCTCTCCCTTTGGAAAATGGTGTGAAGGCAGGGGAGGAGTAGCCTCCCCCAGCCTCTGGAAATGCTTTCTTGGGCACAGATGTGCCCAATTCTGCATAAGCCAGTCTACACCGGTTCAGGGACCCCTTAGCCCCTGCTCTGGCGCGAAACTGGACAAAGGAAAGGGGAGTGACCACTCCCCTGACCTGCACCTCCCCTGGGAGGTGTCCAGAGCTCCTCCAGTGTGCTCCAGACCTCTGCCATCTTGGAAACAGAGGTGCTGCTGGCACACTGGACTGCTCTGAGTGGCCAGTGCCACCAGGTGACGTCAGAGACTCCTGCTGATAGGCTCCTTCAGGTGTTAGTAGCCTATCCTCTCTCCTAGGTAGCCAAACCCTCTTTTCTGGCTATTTAGGGTCTCTGTCTCTGGGGAAACTGCAGATAACGAATGCATGAGCTCAGCCGAATTCCTCTGCATCTCTCTCTTCACCTTCTGATAAGGAATCGACTGCTGACCGCGCTGGAAGCCTGCAAACCTGCAACATAGTAGCAAAGACGACTACTGCAACTCTGTAACGCTGATCCTGCCGCCTTCTCGACTGTTTTCCTGCTTGTGCATGCTGTGGGGGTAGCCTGCCTCCTCTCTGCACCAGAAGCTCCGAAGAAATCTCCCGTGGGTCGACGGAATCTTCCCCCTGCAACCGCAGGCACCAAAAAGCTGCATTACCGGTCCCTTGGGTCTCCTCTCAGCACGACGAGCGAGGTCCCTCGAATCCAGCGACTCTGTCCAAGTGACCCCCACAGTCCAGTGACTCTTCAGCCCAAGTTTGGTGGAGGTAAGTCCTTGCCTCACCTCGCTGGGCTGCATTGCTGGGAACCGCGACTTTGCAGCTACTCCGGCCCCTGTGCACTTCCGGCAGAAATCCTTTGTGCACAGCCAAGCCTGGGTCCACGGCACTCTAACCTGCATTGCACGACTTTCTAAGTTGGTCTCCGGCGACGTGGGACTCCTTTGTGCAACTTCGGCGAGCACCGTTTCACGCATCCTCGTAGTGCCTGTTTCTGGCACTTCTCCGGGTGCTACCTGCTTCAGTGAGGGCTCTTTGTCTTGCTCGACGTCCCCTCTCTCTTCAGGTCCAATTTGCGACCTCCTGGTCCCCAGCAGCGTCCAAAAACGCCAAACGCACGATTTGCAGCTAGCAAGGCTTGTTGGCGTTCTTCCGGCGGGAAATCACTTCTGCACGACTCTCCAAGGTGAGAGGGATCCGTCCACCAAAGGGGAAGTCTCTAGCCCTTTTCGTTCCTGCAGAAACCTCAGCTTCTTCTGTCCAGTCGAAGCTTCTTTGCACCCGCAGCTGGCATTTCCTGGGCATCTGCCCATCTCCGACTTGCTTGTGACTTTTGGACTTGGTCCCCTTGTTCCACAGGTACCCTAGATTGGAAATTCACAGTTGTTGCATTGCTGGTTTGTGTCTTTCCTGCATTATTCCTCTAACACGACTATTTTGTCCTTAGGGGAACTTTAGTGCACTTTGCACTCACTTTTCAGGGTCTTGGGGAGGGTTATTTTTCTAACTCTCACTATTTTCTAATAGTCCCAGCGACCCTCTACAAGGTCACATAGGTTTGGGGTCCATTCGTGGTTCGCATTCCACTTTTGGAGTATATGGTTTGTGTTGCCCCTATCCCTATGTTTCCCCATTGCATCCTATTGTAACTATACATTGTTTGCACTGTTTTCTAAGACTATACTGCATATTTTTGCTATTGTGTATATATATCTTGTGTATATTTCCTATCCTCTCACTGAGGGTACACTCTAAGATACTTTGGCATATTGTCATAAAAATAAAGTACCTTTATTTTTAGTATAACTGTGTATTGTGTTTTCTTATGATATTGTGCATATGACACTAAGTGGTACGGTAGTAGCTTCACACGTCTCCTAGTTCAGCCTAAGCTGCTCTGCTAAGCTACCATTATCTATCAGCCTAAGCTGCTAGACACCCTATACACTAATAAGGGATAACTGGGCCTGGTGCAAGGTGCAAGTACCCCTTGGTACTCACTACCAGCCAGTCCAGCCTCCTACAGCCCCTTATTATATAGTATCGGATGAGGTACCCCTCACAACTTAATAAACACAATCTAGTTAGGTACAAGCACAGTTTAGTGTGAATATTCTCCTTAAGCCCTGATAGCAATAACACAGGAAACAGGCATTTTCTCAGAAAATTTATGAGCTCAAGTAGCACCAAACAACATTGTTAGACCCTGTTCAGGGGCCACAGATCAAGCAGACACTACTGGGGCTCAACTGTTGGGTCTGAGGTCATTTATCTCTGATGCCAAGAAGCCCTGCCTAGTATGCCTCTCAACTGTAAGGATGGCGAGCAGTCACAGGTTTTCTAGGGAATTAGTGTGAGGGGGCTTCAAGCTCAGAATTGGGCAGTCACCCAGTAGTGCAAGAATGGGTTGTGCAACCAGTGCTTCTTCATGTTAAAAGATAGTAATTTTAAACAGAAAACTCAATACAGCATTATACAAATCATAGATGCTTAACTGGCGCAAGGCCACTGTACTTGGGGTATATGTTCTTCCCTTCCTTTCTTTAATCCCTCTTTCCTGTATTGTGGTTTCAGGGTCTGTCTTGGCCCAGGGCCTGTACATCAAATGCTACTAGTGAGCCTGCAGCACTGGTTGTGCCACCCACATAAGTAGCTCTGTAATCATGTCTCAGACTTGCCACTGCAGTGTCTTTGTGTGCTGTTTTAACTGTAAATTCGACTTGGCAAGTGTACCCACTTGCCAGGCCTAAACCTTCCCTTTTCTTACATGTAAGACACACCTAAGGAAGGCCCTAGGTAGCCCAAGGGCAGGGTGCAGTGTATAGTTAAGGTACAACATATAGTAATGTGTTTTATATGTCCTGACAGTGAAATATTGCTAAATTAGTTTTTCACTGTTGCCAGGCCTGTCCCTCTCATAGGGTAACATGGGGGCTACATTTAAATCTGATTAAATTGTAGATTCCCTTTGGGAGCACATGGACATGTGGAGTTTGGGGTCTCTGAGCGCACAATTTAGAAATACATCTTTTAGTAAAGTTGATTTTAAGATTGTGTGTTTGAAAATGCCACTTTTAGAAAGTGAGCATTTTTTTTTGCTTATATCATTTCTGTGACTCTGCCTGTCTGTGGATTCCCTGTCTGGGTCAGTTTGACAGTTGGGCTGGTTGCACCGCACATTAGACAGTGACACGAAGGGAGCTTTGGTGTAGTCTGCATTTCCTGATGAGCCATCTGTGCTAGGAGGGAGGTGAGGAGTGGTCACTCACACGTGAAAGGGCTGTGCCTGCCCTCACACAATGCAGTCTCCAACCCCCTGGTGAGTGTCTGGGGCCTGGCCTGGGCAAAGCAGGATTTCACATTCCAGAGAGACTTTGCTTTGAAGTAGGCCTACTTCAAAGGAGAATTTGGATATAAGAAGGGCACCCCAAACCACAGACTTTAGAACACTTCTGGAAACCAAGAGGAACCTCTGCCTGGAGAAGAGCTGGATAGCTGAGGAAGAAGAGCTGCCCTTCCTGTGACTGTGCTTTGTGGAGCTATCCTGCAGTTGCTGCTTCTGCCAGAGTAAGAGGGCAAAGACTGAACTTTGTGTGCCTTCCATCTTGTGAAGATCTCCAAGGGCTTGAGTTAGAGCTTGCCTCCTGTTGTTTAAAGTCTCAGGGACAGCAAAGACTCCTATCTGTCAGCACCCAGAGTCTCTGGAGAGATTCCTACTCTGCCCTCTGGTGCCTATCCAGTTCCTGGGACTCTGAAAGGAGAAGCTGGAAGCCTAAGAGGAGGACAGAGCGATGTGAGGGGAAAAGATCAATGTGACTCTGATCTGCGGCTGGGAAATCGACGCACAGCCTGCTTCACTGCTGAAAATCGACGCTCGCCTGTAACGTGACCGAAGAATTGACGCATGGAGCTAGAGAAACGACGCGCAGCATCTCTGACAGAGGCTGAGAGATCACAACCCGCGCTGCGTGGTTTTTGGATCATCGTGCTGCTGGATTTAAGACGCAAACTCCACTGAGCGTGTAAAATCAATGCAAGGCCTGCCCGGACCCGAGAGTGCTGACCGGATCGACGCATCGCTCTCCTGCGGAGAAAAGAAATGATGCGCCCAACCCGACGAAAGGAGAAACAATGCAAGGTCTCGCCTGTGAGTAAAATCAACGCATCGCAAGCCCTTTTTGATGCACACTCCCCTGTGCAGGGTTATTTTTGACTCACCCAAGGTACATTTTCACGCTAACAGTGTTAGTGTGTGTTTCAAACTACATGAAGACTCTTTTTGCTTTCTAATTGATAACTTTACTTGTGTATTGTGGATCTTTGTCATTTTGGTCTTGTTTTGTTTAGCTAAATTTTCTCTATTTTTCTAAACCTGTGTTGTGTCATTTTGTAGTGATTTCATTAAGTTACTGTGTGTGTTGGTATAAATACTTTACACCTAGCACTCTGAAGTTAAGCCTACTGCTCATGCCAAACTACTAAGGGGCTAAGCAGGGGTTAGCTGTGGGTGCTTCTCTTTTACCCTGACTAGAGTGAGGGTCCTTGCTTGGACAGGGGGTAACCTGACTGCCAATCAAAGACCCCATTTCTAACATTGGTGATCAGCGGATGGGATTGGGCTTGTATTTGTACTTGACATACAGTGATTAAGTGTACACTACTGTTTTGATTTCAGACCACTACGTGACCACATACTACTTGACTTGTGATTTTGCTTTTTCTCCTTGGGACTGTTTTTGTTCGACTTTTATTGTTGCTGATCCCTTGATGGACTTTTCTTGAACTTTATTTGGGAACTTGTTTTCTGCCTTTGGAACTTTGCATTTTTAACTCTTCATCATGTCTCAATCTGGAGATGCATCAACTGGAGCTGCTTTTGATATGGAAAAATTGGAGAGCTATACAGTAGCTCAGTTGAAGCAGTTTTGTAAAGATTTGGCCTGTCCCATTAAGAGCTCTTCGAAGAAGGAGGGGCTGCAAAAGGCACTCAGGAACTGGGTGACAACCAGAGAAGATGAGGGGCACACAGAGGAGGAGTAGGGTGAGGAGGACGGGGTGCAAGTCATTCACAATGATGTAGTTGATGGGCGTGTTATGCCAAGGAGAGAGTCTCCATGGCAGGTAGCAGTGTGTCCTCCAAGGGTCTGACACCTGAAGAGTTACAGGACAGACAGGCAGAGAGGTAATAACAATTGGAGCTGAAAAAGTTCAGTCTAAAGATGGAGAGGGAGATGGAGCAGAGAAGGTTGGCCATTGAGGAAAGGAAGCTGCAGCTGGCTCATGAGCTTAGCTTGAAGTAGTTAGACCAGAGGAGCCAGTCTATCAGAGATGGTGGCAGCAATCCCACAGTGCAGCCTGAAAAGAGTGTGCACATTCCTGAAGGATTACAAGAGAGAGGATGACATATACTTGTGGTTCAAGGGGTATGAGTCTGCTCTCCACATGAACCTGGTCCCTGAAGCTTATTGGGGGGGCGGGTCTGTGGAGGCACTTTGAGGTAGAGGGGAGGGATACACTGACAGCCTTAGGGGATGCTCAGAATCTCACCTACTCTAGCATGAAGGGTGCCCTACTCACAAGGTATAGTCTCAACCCTGAGCAGTACAAGGATAAGTTTAAGTCCTACAAGAAGAAGGAATCCAAAATATGGTTGAAATGTGTTGATTCTTATTGCAGGTCACTGGATGGTTGGGTGAAGGGCAGTAAGGTAACTACGTATGAGGGGCTTTACAATCTGATTGCCTGGGAGCACTTGTACAGTTTGTTTTCCAGAGCTGCGCCAGCACCTGATTGACAGCAAGCTGAATGACCCCAGGAAGCTTGCGCAGGAAGTGGACCACTGGGAGAGCACCAGGGTCCAAAAGAGGTATGGGCGAGATCATGCCAAGAGTGACAAGAGAGGTCCCTCTCAGAAGAAAGGGGGAGGGTAAGGGTAAACAGGGAGAGTTCTCTAAAGGGCCCCAAACTGATTCCCAGGGTAAGGATTCCCAGACCCCCAGCGAGAAGAAGCCATAGTTCTCCAAAGGGAAGCCAGTGGCAGGTGGTCCCCCATGTAAGTGCTATGCATGTGACCAGGTGGGTCATGTGAGGGGGGGCCCAAATGCCCCAAAAGCACACCGGCACCCACTGGTGCGCCGTCCCAGGGTTTGACCAGTGTAACGCTTGGGGAGGAGTTGGTTCCAGGTGGGTGGGAGCCAGCTGAGATGACCCTTGTCTCACTATGGGGACAGTGAGATGGTCCTGAGAATCCTCGTGCCTGAGACTACTAAGAAGTACAGGCAGTGGGTGACCATCAATGGACAGAGGGTGGAGGCTCTGAGACACACAGGAGCCAGTGTGACTACAGTGAGGAGTCACCTGATGTCTGAAGAGCAGATTGATCCCCGGGTACTTCACCAAGTAGTTGCAGTGGACAACTCAGAATTCCTGTGCAGAGTGGCGCAGGTTCCCTTTGAATGGGGGGGGGTCTCAGATTCCTTGAAGGTAGCTGTGAGTCCAACCATGCCTGTTGATTGTTTGCTAGGCAATGACCTGGAAGATTCCCCTTGGAACACAGGTCTCACTTGGAGATACAGTCTGCATTTTTGGAACGGCTATCCTATTTCAGCCTTATTGCCTTTTAGAGATTTAACAGTTTAAAATAAGTTATAAAGCCTCTTTCTGCTATTTAGTATTTTTACTCTTTTTACTGTGGGTCGATCTGCTGTTGGGAACTTTTAACCAAAGGACTCAGTTTTTTCAGTCCTCAGGGGTGCTACTTTTATAAATATTGGTTTTGTGGTTTTTACTCTCTTTTTCTGCACCGGTGCCCGGTTTTGGGGGCACCTGGTGCATCTCCTTTTACTTTTTATTCGGCAGCCATTAAGGTGCCACTTTCTGGCAGCCATCTTGGTTGCTGGTCTAGTTGTTGGTGCTGGAGCCAGGTCAGGCCTCCCCCATGCTCTTTTTAAACGTGGGCGGCCACCGGCCGCGCAGCGGGCGCGCCAAAGGCAAGCCCGTCTGCGCCCGTCCGCGCCCTGACGAGCCCAGGGCCCAGAGATGCTGCTCGTTTTAGGTATTCAGCTTCACATCTTTATGCTTTTAGAAATACCCAGATATGTTCCACTCCTGTAGGGCCTAACCAGTCGTCTGTGTGTCCCCCCTGTTCTAGTTGTTCTTGGGCTCCCAATTTCATCTCACCTTCTAATACCTCCTCCCATCAATTAGGTAAGCTATTACTGCTTAACTGCCGCTCCCTAGCGGCACACTCCTTACATTTTCACATGCTCCTTGAAGAGCTATCACCAGATGCCTTGTTTCTCACTGAAACCTGGCTGAATGGAGATTCTTCAGCAGATTTATGCAGTACCTTACCCCCTAACTATTCTATAGTTCATTTAGACAGACTTCATATGAGAGGTGGCGGTATAGCTATTATTCACAAAATCTCCATTAAATGCTCAACATTCCCGCTGGAAATTCCAGGATGTGAAAGTATGTTCTTCTCTCTGCACTTGTCGTCTACTTATACTTTCTCAGGAATCCTTCTCTATTGCCCCCCCGGCCCGTGTGGAGTCTTTTTAGAAGTTATCCCGGAGGCAGTGGCCAGTTCTATTGGGAAGGCCTCTAACTTAACCGTCCTCGGCGATTTTAATATCCACCTAGACAATCCTAACTGTCCATCGGCTAAATCATTATTAGCCTCTTTTTACCTCTATGGGTATGGACCAGCATGTTACTGGTCCAACTCACACGAAAGGCCATACTTTAGACTTTTTTTTAGTAATATCCCTAATCTTACCTTCTCCTCCTCTCTACCTCTACCCTGGACCGATCACTATTTAGTGTCACTTACGTTTCCCTATGAAGATTCTAGAGAGACACAGCCCAGGTGCACCACAATGGGTCGTGCTTGGTCGAAGTTGGTTCCTAGCACTTGGCATATGGCACTCTGTGCTTCTCCCTTAGCCAGTGACCATGCCTCCATCAATACGGTGGACCTGTTTAACAAATAGATTTCTACCTCTTTAAACTCAGTTTTGCCTTGCAAACTGAGGGTGAAAAAACCTGCTCATAAGTCTAGTCCCTGGTTTTTCGTCTTCTCTATTGGACCTTAGAAAGAACTGTAAAAAATTGGAGAGAATTTGGCGAAAAGATTATAATCCTTCTGCTAAAGAAGCCTATAGATCAGCTATTAGATCTTACCATCATAATATTAAGACAACACAAGCTCTATATTACAGCAGTAGAATAGAGAACTCGTCCACTTCTCAGGAAAGAAATCTTTCAGATCTTTAAGGAGCTCACTATACCCCCTATGCCGCCCTCCCCGGTGGAAGCTTCTATTATGCATAGTAATGTATTAGCGGCTCACTTTCATGGCAAGATTAACAAGATATACTCCGGTTTTCCTCCATCTCCCTCTCAGAATAATCTCATGGGGCATGAGATGAATTCTCCTACGGTTATGACCCAGTTAACCAATTTTCCCCCCTCACAGGTACTCTGATTTGGAATTTTCTTGCTAATATCAAATTGGGTTCTCCCTTGGACCCGGCCCCTCCTTCTATTCTTTTGAAGGCAGCAGATATTGTTGTTGGTCCTTTGACAGAAATACTTAATAATTCCTTGTCCGCTGGTATTCTTCCCAGTTCCCTCAAACATGCAATCATAAAGCCTCTCTTAAAAAAACCTAAGCTGGATCCCTCTGTCTGGATAATTATCGACCCATTGCCCTTCTTCCTATATTGGCATAAATTCTGGAGAAGCACGTGAACCTGCAAATGACCAGGCATCTTGAGAGCCACGATCATTTACATCCTTCTCAAATGGGTTTCAGAACCCATCACAGTACAGAATCGGCACTCCTTACTGTAATTGAATCTGCTCGGCAACTTCTAGATCAAGGTGGTCATGCTGCTATTATCCTCCTTGATCTTAGTGCAGCATTTGACACTGTTGATCATACTCTTCTCCTTGATAGACTTTCCAAGATAGGGTTAGGAGGTCCAGCCCTTGCCTGGCTGTCCTCCTTCCTCACGGGAAGATCCTTTCAAGTTTTGGATCGCTCTTTTTTGTCTGACGTCAGGTCTCTATCTTGTGGAGTCCCGCAGGGTTCATCTTTAAGCCCCACCTTGTTTAACATCTATCTGTCATCCTTGGCCACAGCAGTCGCTCCTTATAACCTCTCTATGGTCACTTATGCTGATGACACGCAATTGGTGGTTTCCCTCTCTAGTAGTAGGGACTCCCCCTCTGCCAACCTGGCAGACTGCATGAAAGATATTGGGGACTGGATGACCCTGTCGAAACTGAAATTTAATGACAGCAAATCAGAGGTAATGATTATAGGTAATGGCGCCCCTACCGCCCCTCTGGCTATGTACTCTGAGGCTTTTGACAGCCTGCCTCCTCCAATAACACAAGTAAAAGGCCTCGGCTTTTTGCTTGACCCACGCTTAACTATGGAGCCACAAGCTAAAAGAATCTCCTCGATCTGCTTCGGCTTAATTAGAAGTGTCAGGAAGATTCTTGGACTTCTGCCATTCGCTGCCAGAAGAATTCTTGTACAAGCTCTAGTTCTCTCCCGCCTGGACTACGGGATCTCTCTATATTTTAGTTCTCCAGATTATGTAATAATGAGGCTGCAGGTTACGCAGAACGCTGCAGCTAGACTTCTCATGAATACCCCAAGGCATCTTTCCGCTAAACCAGCACTTGCAGCTCTTCATTGACTCCCGATTAAGCAGTGCATTCAGTTTAAAGCTCTGTGTCTTGTTCACAGAGCCTTACACAATAAGGGTCCCCTTTCCCTTAGAAAACTGATCTTTCTTTACTCGCCCATTAGACCTCTTAGATCTTGTTCTTCTCGACAGGTTTACATCCCTGCGGTCAAGAGATCATGGGGAGGTAATTCGTTCTCCATCAGGGCTGCTCGGCTCTGGAATGCCCTGCCCTTTGAATGCCGTCAGGAATCCTCTGAACTTCTCTTTAGGAGGAAGTTGAAAACCATTCTCTTTCCCAGTTAATCTGCTTCCCCTGGCTCTTCCGACATTCATGGTGTACTTTAGCGCTGGGATGCCCACGGGTAGCCATGCGCTCTACAAATCTTTAAACTAAACTAAACTAAACAGATGTTGGGTCTGCCTGGGTGGGTATGCGTATCCACCCGGTCAATAGCAGGCCGCCAGGGTGGTCAGGAGCCCCTGGAGCCTGAAACACTGTCCCAGGGGACCACCAAGAAGAGGAAGGGCAAGGGGCGTGGGAAACCGGACCCAGAAGTTCCCACGGTCCGGGAGGAGGCAGAGCTTGAGGGTGAAGCCCCAGAGCATACAGGGGAACAGGTGGCTGAAGTGGGGGAGGTCCCTGTGCTGTCACAGTGGCAGCAGGAAGGGGGACCCACCAGGGAAGCATTCTGTGCAGCACAGAAGACAGGCCCTACTCTGGAGGGTTTGCGGCAGCAGGCTGCAGACCAGGCAGCTGGCAAGGAACCAGGATCACACCTGATTTATTGGGAGGATGACCTCCTGTATAGCGAGCCTAAGGTTCCTGAGCTTGGGTCAGCCAGTGTTCTGGTGGTACCCCAGTGCTTCATGGCCTTCCTACTGGGGTTGGCCATGATGTGCCTTTAGCTGGACATTTGGGGCAGGACAAGACCTTTGAAAGGCTTGTCACCCACTTTTACTGGTCCCTAATGTGCAGGCACTCAGATGCACATTGCAGTTCCTGTCACACTTGCCAGGCAAATGGCAAGAGTGGGGGAAATGTAAGGCTCCCGTCCAACCTTCACCTGTGGTTAGTACTCCCTTTGAGAGGGTAGGTATTGACATTGTGGGGCCTCTGGACCCCAAGACAGCCTTGGGCAAAAGGTTCATCCTGGTCTTGGTGGACCATGCCACCCGGTACCCAGAAGCCATTCCTCTGAGGTCAGTCACTTCCCCTGTGGTGGGTTGGGCACTGATGGGGGTTTTTACCCGCATGGGGTTCCCCAAGGAAGTGGTATCTGATAGGGGTACCAACTTTATATCCACGTATATGAAGTCTCTGTGGAAAGTGTGTGTGGGTGACCTGCAAGTTCACCATACCTTACCACCCCCAAAGTAATGGTCTGGTTGAGAGATTCAACCGCACCTTGAAAGGCATTATCATGGGCCTGTCAGAGACCTTGAGGTGGAAGTGTGACGTCCTCTTGCCATGCCTTCTGTTCGCTTACAGGGAGATGCCTCAAAAAGGACTTGGGTTTAGTCCCTTTGAGCTCATCTATGGCCACCCTGTGAGGGGACCTTTGAGTCTGGTGAAGGAGGCTTTGGAGAAAGCTCCTAGTAAACCCCCCCAGGATGTAGTTAGTTACATGCTGGCTTTGAGAAACCAAACTGCCTTCTTCAGGAGTCACGCTCAGGGGAACCTGGAAGCAAGCCAGGAGGATATGAAACAGTGGTACGACCGGAATGCCACTCTGGTCAAGTTTCAACCTGGTCAGAAAGTGTGGGTGATGGTGCCAGTGGAGCCTAGGGTGCTCCAGGATAAGTGGACTGGGCCATTTGAGGTGGTGGAGTGCAATAGTTAAGTCACCTACCTGGTGGACTTGCAGTCTCCAAGGAACCCTTTAAGGGTCCTGCATGTCAACTGCCTCAAACCTCACTTTGAGCAGTCTGAACTGTCCATTCTACTTGCAACAGATGATGGGGTGGAGGAGGAGAGTGAGCCTCTTCCTGACCTCCTGTCTGCAGGAGAAAAAGATGGGTCAGTGGAGGGAGTAATCCTCTCCCCCTTCCTGACTGAGTAGCAGCAAGGTGACTGTCGCCACATGTTGGGACAGTTTGCCTCACCTTTATCCCTGATCCCAGTGCATGATGTGGACACCGGGGACAGTACACCCATTAAACAAAAAGTTTACAGGCTGACTGACAGAGTCAGGGTTTGCATTAAGGATGAAGTATCCAAAATGCTTACCCTAGGGGTTATTGAGCACTTCAGCAGTCCTTGGGCCAGCCCAGTGGTATTGGTCCCAAAGGCTGCTGCACCTGGTGCCACTCCAGAATTCAGGTTCTGTGTGGACTACTGGGGACTCAATGCGGTCAGCAAGACTGACGCACACCCTATCCCCCAAGCTGTTGAGCTCATTGACTGGTTCGGAGCTGCCAAGTACCTCAGTACGTTTGACTTAACCTCTGGGTACTGGCAGATTGCCTTAACTGAGGGGGCCAAGGAGAGGTCAGCATTCTCTACCCCAGATGGACACTTTAAATTTAAAGTCATGCCATTTGGGATGAAGAATGCCCCTGCCACCTTTCAGAGGTTGGTCAACCAGGTGTTGGCCTGGCTGGATGAGTTCAGTGCCCCCTACCTGGATGACATTGCTGTGTTTATTTCAAAATGGGAGGAACACCTGCAACACCTCTGGAGAGTGTTAGAGGCCCTGCAGAAGGCAGGCCTCACTATTAAGGGGAGCGAGTGCCAAATAGGGCAGAGTTCTGTGGTGTACTTAGGACACCAGGTGGGGAGTGGCCAAGTGGCACACCTACAGCCAAAAATTGGCTTGGGAGCCTCCCAAGACCCAGACTGAAGTGAGAGCCTTCTTAGTTATCACAGGATACTACAGGATGTTTGTCAAGGGTTATGGTACCATTGTTACCCCCTTGACTGATTGGACTTCTAAGAAACAACCCAGGAAAGTGATCTGGACAGAGGCTTGCCAGAATGCTTCTGATGCCCTGAAGGCTGCCATGTGCACAGCACCTGTACGTAAGGCACCTGACTACTCCAAGGAGTATGTTGTGCAAACAGATGCCTCAGAGCATGGCATTGGAGCAGTACTCTCACAACTAAATGAAGAGGGCCTAGATCAACCCGTAGCCTTCATTAGCAGGAGGTTACTTCCCAGGGAACGTAGGTGGAGTGCCATAGAACGTGAAGCGTTTACTGTGGTCTGGGCACTGAAGAAGCTAAGACACTACTTGTTTGGGACTCCCTTCCGAGTTCAGACCGACAGGCCCCTCAGATGGTTAATGCAGATGAGGGGTAAGAATCCAAAACTGTTGAGGTGGTCCATTTCCCTACAGGGGGTGGACTTTATGGTGGAACACCGTCCTGGTACAGAACACGCCAATGCTGATGGTCTTTCCATGTTCTTCCGCCTTAGTGATGAGAAATCCCATGAGGTTCAGTAGTTGCTCCCCACTTTCAGCTGGGGGAGGACACGTGCTAGACTTTTCATCTGTGGCATGGTCTCCCTTAACTTTTTGCCTCTGTCTCCCAGGTTGTTGATGTGTGCTGGACTCTGATTTTGCAGTTTTTGTTACTCTGGGCACTTTAGCACTGCTAACCAGTGCTAAAGTGAAAGTGCTTCTTTACAAAATGTGTATGTAATTGGCTTATCCATGATTGGCATATTTGATCTATTAGTAAAGCTGCTAGTGGGCCTGCAGCACTGGTTGTGCCACCCACATAAGTAGCTCTGTAATCATGTCTCAGACCTGTCACTGTAGTGTCTGTGTGTGCAGTTTTAACTGTAAATTCCACTTGGCAAGTGTACCCACTTGCCAGGCCTAAACCTTCCCTTTTCTTACATGTAAGACAACCCTAAGGTAGCCTCTAGGTAGCCCCAAGGGCAGGGTGCAATGTATAGTTAAGGTAGGACATATAGTAATGTGTTTTTTAATGTCCTGACACTGAAATATTTCTAAATTCGTTTTTCACTGTTGCAAGGCCTGTCCCTCTCATAGGTTAACATGGGGGCTACCATTAAATCAGATTAAAGTGTAGATTTCTTTCCTTTATTCTGGTTTCAGGGTCTGTTTTGGGCAGGTGTCGGGCACAGATGGAGTGGTAACCCATCTATTGAGTTTGTGTGCTCAATTACTCTGATTAGTTCCAATTGTCCTCATCTTACCATTATGGAGTTTTGTCTGCTCTTTAACTGCAGCAGGAACGTACTCTTAAATTTAACTTATCAATAGTTTTATTGGTTAAAGTCCAGGGTACGGGTGCTATGTAAACTGTTAAACAACTTGTTGCCTGCTGACTTTTGATTTTTGTTTATCTAATGAAACTCTATTTAGTAATTTGTGAAACATAGGATTCTGTTTCACATGTAGTGGACCTCGCCCTTGGTTACACGGACCTTGAATTTGTAGATGTTTCTAAGGAATTATTCAGAGGTCACACCCTTTTTTAGAGTACTTCCCCTATCCTTTTCATTCTTCTTAAATGGCTGGGTAAAAACAGGGTTTTAAGACCAATGTTCCACTCTGAAATTCCCTATGGACAGCAAAAGCTACCTAACAACACCTGTGAAGACAACAGAATCAGCTGATCTTAACCTTACAGAACTGCTATTGAAAACAGAACATAATCTTCATAGAAAATGTGAAAGCTTTGTTTTGATGCAGTCACACCTACTTTGCAGGTAGAGGCTGGAGACTGAATAAGTTGTTACCCATATCTGAAACTTGTCAGATTAGGGTGACCACCTCCATCTAGGTCATTATGGTTGCCAGTCCTGGACTTTTGTGTGATAAGTAATGTTTTCCGGGTACTGCAGTTTTGTTTTGCTTCCATTGAACTAATTAAGTTAATACTTTGGAAATCATTGATTTGTAGGTTAAAAGTTCAGGACTGCAGACACTGTCCATAATGACTCGGCATGAAGTGGTTACTGTATTTCGGGTGTATATACCACACAGTATTGCCATCATTATTCCCCTATCTGTGTGCATGTAAGCAGCACCAGCCAGTGCAAGACCACCATAATTGCGTGTTTTCAGCTGCTACCCTCCTGCTTTCTTTGCTAGTCTTTATGTTTCTTCCCTAATTATCGTACCCTAGAGGGTCCAACATCACATATATGATAAGAGCAATTGTTGTATAGGAATAAATTCAAATTTATCATTTAAAAAATTGCAGATCAAAGGTTTGTTATAAATGTACAGTATCTACTATATTCAAAATATTTCTGTTGACAGACCAAAGATAAAACCTACTCATTCTGTTGTATTTACAATAGATCAGCAAATCATTGGACTGTAATTAACAGTGATGCAGTGCTCAGTACCATGTGATATGCAGATTGTGAATATTACAAATATTTAGGACATAATGGAAAATTGTAGAGCAAGTGGTAAGTCTGTTTTGTCAAATTAAATCTTCCAAAAAAATCGATTCTAGGGCCAATATACTTTGGCCATATTTCTTTATCCATTTTTAAAATATTGATATTTCAAACACAAAGCAATTTGTCCGCAAGTCATCATCACAACGTGGTAAGGTGAGATCATTTGAAGTAGGCATTTCTCAACTGAAAGGGATGACAGTTTCTATAATTATCGTTCATTTAAAGAAATTTAAACAATCAAAGTGATTCAGTCAGTGGGTGAAGACCACCTTCAAATGATAACCACAATCCTTCTCAGGGTGAACCACTAAAGTCACTAAATTAACCTCAACTCTACCCTCGTAGCTATGGCCCAGAGAAAGCAAGATTAACTTAGAGACTATGTGGAAAGTATTTATGCAGCACTCAACCAGCGATAAAGTCAAAACATAACACAAGAAAAATCCCAAACCAATGTAGAAAAATAGAGTGCCTTTAATAAATAAATTGACAGCAAGACAATAAAAATCCACTTAGTAGAACCCGAGATATGAATTTTTAAAGTTCAAGGTTCATTATAGCGCCAAAAAGCATTTAGTGCCTACTGCTGTCATCTAGTTGAACTTGACCAGCATAAGTCTAAGGTTTAAGGCTGACCGCAAAGGAACATGGATCGGATACAAGGAACCAGGTTCGTCCCGGTGAAAAGGTTTATCTTTGGACTTAGCCTCTGAAATGGAAGTCTAAAATCCTCCATAGGGCAAAGCAGCAGTCTCCGTGTTGTCGGGTAGACGCTGGACAAGGTGTCAATGAAGCCGTTGACCTTTAGTGGCAAAGCTCTGAGTGGGAGATATTTTACTTTTTACGCCCAGAGAAGGTTCCTCACTAGCTGAATACCTTTTGCGTATTCACTCGGGGGAAGAATACTGCCTTCGGTCGTAATCACTTTTCTGGAGCTCGGATTGATCCAGCAGAGCAAGGCTGCAGAGTATAGCTGAAGAGGGCTCCACGTGTTTGGACACCTTCTCTGCGAGGTCCAGCGGAAATGAACCTGCTTCTGTGGAGAATGCAGTTAGATCAATCTGAATCTCTGTCCCAGTGCAACACACTTTCGTCAGATCGGCTTGCCACTTGGTCTAGGTCCCCACTCTGTTCTCAGGGCAAAATGTTAGAAAAAAGTTTGTAAGTTACAGGTTCTAGGAAGTTTTGGGAGGAGTACTCCTTTACACTGGTTAAGGGTCCAGGGCCTTCAGGACACCACTTGGGGTTGAGACTCACTTTCGCAGAGGCCAGCAGCAGGATTCAGGGCAGGTGCGGTAGGAACTGGGCAGCTGGCGGTGCAGGAAAAAGCTTCTGGGAGCTTGTTGTTTCCCTGTAAACCAAACATGAGTTGAATCTTATGACTCTTAGAAGGGGTGTGGCTTGACGCCAGTGGTGTAGGGAGCTAAGAGAGGAGCTTTTTCCACGGATGCCCCATCCAGTACAATCCTGACCAAATAATCCAGCCTGATGAGCACAGATGTACAGGGTATTGACCCGTAGAACGAAATAGCTCTGTACATGAACAAATTGCTTTGGGGAAGCCACCAACCAACATCGTGAGCTGGAGACTGGCCACAGAACAGACTTGACAAGATGGCAGACTGCGCCTGATGATTGCTGGACCCTCCTTTGCTGGGATGAGTGGGGCTGGTGTTGGGCTCACTGCCGTGAAGAATGGCCATCCTGCATTATAAGGAGCATGGAATGAGACCTGCAATTACATTGACAGAGACGCCTATGGACTGCTGAGTGACGCTGGAGGAGGCCGACGCAGGGAGACTAACAGACGGGATGAGAAGATTGGAATGGGCCCCCGTACCAATGATCAGGAGCATCAGACCGCGCAAGTGGTGAAGCAGCACAGCCACCCGGTGACAGAGACGCAGTACAACTACCCAAGGGCATGAGCACCATCACTGGCTGCAACACACTCCGGGACAGCAGAGAGTGTGCTGCGAGCCCTCCAGAGGCACCACATGCCCGTGGCGGACTTTGGTGCGGGGCCCATCCCAGCCTAACGATAAGGGGAGCTAGCATTGCAAGTGAACTTAGAAGTTCACACCTCTGCAAATGCTGACACTTATAAATAGCAGGGCCCATTAATTACACACAGAACCTCTCCTCCACAAACCCTTCAGAGAAGCACAGCCTATCAAGGGGAAAGAACTGTATAGCTACCATAGCACTATAAAACAGACACACTAAAGGCAGTGTTGTCTCCAAATATAAAGGTGAGAAGCTACTGGGCACTCTGCAAACGGAAGGAACCTGAGCAGAATTGGCCCAGCAGCACGACTCCATCCTGACATATTGAGGGGAATAGATCAGCCAAATAAAACATAGTGTCACCCCAAGGAAGCCCGAAGAGATGCTACTGTCTGCCCTAAAGCCAAGAGGGGACAGAGGAGGCGGACACAGGGATGACCCGGGTGGCGTCAGTTGACAGTCTGAAGGCAACATTCTAGAGATGACATGCTAGAGGAGATTTCAGTGTCCTACTTTCCTCACCAGCTGGGAACGGTGCCAGATTAGCAGACCCTAGATCTGAGGGGGTCATCCAGAACTCAAACCAATGAGAACACACTGCACTGACAACAACACTAACAACCCATACTAAGTTACCGCATTCCCAGAGCCATCTGACTGCTTGCTCAAATTATGCCTCAACCATAACAGAAATGGGAAAAACTGCTAAGAAGAAAGAACTATGCTAGAGGAAAGACACCCCACCCAGGACACAGAAGCCCCGGCAGTGCAGCTGGGATCCCAGGAGGGCCCAACACTCCAGGACATACTACAGGCCATAACAGCCTCAAGGGAAGCCTTAGCAACCAAAATCAACACTTTGGTGATGGACATCGGAATACTACGAGATGACCACAGACAACTTGCGGAAGTGGTCACCACAACCAAAAGCGACCTGGTTGAACTGCCCACTGTATTGTCATCAGGAGAACGAGTGCTTAACTGCCATGGAAGCAAAAGTTGGGACACTGGAATTCCGAACAGAAGACGCAGAAAACAGAGTGCGCAGAAACAATATCCATGTAGTGGGACTCTCAGAAAAAAATAAAAAACAATCACATGCTGACCCACCTGGCGCACTGGCTGTGAGATGAAGTTGCACCCGAAGGCCTCACCACATTCTATTCTGTGGAAAGAGCCCTTAGAGTACCAGCAAGACCACTGCTCCCAGGAGCTCCCCGCACCCGGTAGTTGGACCCTTACTGCATTATAAAGACCAAGACCACATCCTTCACCAGGCCAGGGGAAGGGGCGACCTGTCCGTCGAGAACAATGTTGTGCACATCTTCCCAGATTTCTCTAGAGAATTCAAACGGCAAAGACAAAGGTTAGGGAACTGAACATCCCCTATGCAGTGATATTCCCAGACCGCCTGAGGATAGCAGCACCAGGGGGAGCACTATTTTTCCAGACCCCAGAATAGGTTTGGGACTGGATGGAACATCAACCCCAGGCTAGAGCAGGAAAAAACCATCAGCATAGACACCCTCCCCGAACCAGACCAAATAGGATATCACCTCATTGCAAGGGAGCTGCCCCCACTACAGCCAAAGCACGCAGAGAAAGACAGAAAGTTAGGGCAGCAGTGGCATTTATCAGCAGAGGCGGCACCACTCCCATATCTGTGAAGGAGGATGGAGAACAGAAGGATTCTGATTCAGATCTGGAGTCCAGTTCCTCTGGAACCCTAAGGAACGAACTGTCAATAGTTACACCAGGGACTTCAGACAAAATTATCAGAGCAGGGCCCTGACCACCGCCGCTGCCTGAGAGAGAAGGACACAGTGACTACAACCAGAGAAAAAGAGATTTCTCCTGCAACTGGAGTGCTGGGTGAGGCACCCGCAGCAGGCTACATATCATTAAATACCTTAGATAACATAGTATGATGGCCCTCCCAAGAGTGCTGGTAACACACTTAAAAGTTTGGCTAGGGGGTCATTTTGAACTTGTCCTTGGGCGTGGGAGTTGGGTTTCAAGTTGTTTGTTTGTTAATTGAGAAACCATGAGGCATTACACCTGGTACCCTGTTTATCTGCCCAGAGTACAGATGAGAACAGCATGTGCTGTTGGTGGTGGATGGCTCTGGCTAAGGATCTTGACAGGCTCGAAATTGAATGGCAACCTCAATGAACTATAAGATCATCTCCTGGAATATTTGGGGGAAGCATGCAATGACAAAGGGCTACAAGGTATTCTACTTAAACAGGAAAGACATCCAAATAGCATTGCTTCAAGAGACACACCTAAAGGTCAAAGAGGGAGCTGCTTTAAAGAGAAGATGGAGGGGCCAGACATATTTCACCACTTCCTCGGCATACGAACGAGGGACCCTAATATGGATACGAGCAGGGGGTTCCATTTCAGTGCACTGGGGAAGCGATAGACCAGGAGGGTAAATATGTGGCTGTCACAGGCAGACTAGAATGACGTGAAATAGTACTTGGTAGCATATGTGCTTCAAACACAGTGCAAGGGCCCTTTTTAGCAACACTACTGGGGACTCTGGCTCCTTATCTTATCGGTAATGCACATATAAGAGGGGACTTTAACTGCATGGCTGACCCCACCATAGATAGGTCACAACTTCGCCTTCGGTAGTCCCCAATAAATCGCTCAGCCCGCATGTTCGCAAAATGGCAGACTCAGTAAGGCCTAATAAACAGCTGGCGATGACTGTATCCACAGGCATGGAATTATTCCTTGTTCTCTACCCTACATGAATTACAGAAACAACTTGACACGTTCCTTTGCACACCTGACATGCATAGCCAAGTACTCAACGTTGAATATCTAACAAGGACGGTCTCTGACCACAACCCTGTCCTACTTAAACTAAAATGGGAGAGCCCTAGACCCCGACCGTGCTGCTAAAACAGGGACCCAGTCGATTGGGACGAGATAAGAGAGCACATTCGACAGTTCTTCACAGAGAATGGAGGCATAACAACCTACAGCTATATGGAATGGTATGCCTTTAAGGAGATGATCAGGGGCAAATGTATAGCTAAATCAGTGGGAATAAGGGGCCCACTACTGCAGGAAGTCACAGCTGCAGAACACAAATTGAGGAAGGTGGAAAAGAACAGACATTGGCACCCTGAACTGCAGCATACCCTGCCGGAAGCTAAAGAAAAATTAGCGGAACACATCAAAAGACTGCTGCTTCAATTACAAACAATACATGGTAAGAGAGACAAAACGGGGTCCCTCCTAGCCTGGCTGATGAATGTAAAAAAATGAGGTTTAGTGATAGTGGAGATGAGTATGGGGACCTACTTTGCAGACAGGAAGAAACTAGCTAGCACTTTTGTCAGTACTACACCACCCTCTACACTAGTCTCACAGATTGAACTGAGAATGAACTGCATGCATTTTTACATCCACTAACTGCCCCAGATCTCATCCGAGAAGAAATCGAAGCACTGGGAGAGGACATAACACTGACTGAAGTCAGAGAGGCAATAAAAGGGCTAGCCCAAGAAAAAATACTAGGAAGGGATAGCCTCCCTGCGAACGTATCAGCCTCTAAATTGGTGGAGCTATACAAAAAGCAAGAGAAGAGGAAGAATTGCTGAAATCCACTCGGGAGGCTATTTTTAGTACTGCTACTAAAATCAGGCTGACCTGCCCATCATAGTAAAGCATATTGGCCATTGTCAATGTTGAACATGGATTATAAACTTCTTAGTCGAATCCTTGCCACTAGACTATTACCCCTCATGCCCAGACTAGTACACACAGACCAGGCTTTATACCAGGGCACAACACGGCTTGGAACATCAGACAGCTCCTCAATCTAATGGAGGTAGACATCTATGACTGTGAGGAAGCAGTGATGTTTGCCCGGGATATTGAGAAAGCATTTTACAGCCTAGAATGGAGATTCTTGTTTGGTGTCCTGGAAGGCCTACAGCTGGGCCTAGGCTCCATAGCCTGGACGTTGCTACTTTGCACTGTCCCACAGCTGGGGTACGAATTGGTCACACCCTATCCAGGAGATACAGCGTAGGCCGGGGAACAAGACAGGGATGCCCGTTGTCCCCTTTGCTGTTTGTACTGGCTATGGAACTGCTGACTACCCAGGCCAGAACCAGAGACTGGTACCAGGGAACACTGATTGGGAGGGACTAGATATACTTCAATGAGAGAAAATGGGTTGTGCACCACTATCAGTTGTCAATCACGAATAATAATTCAGAAGAGTCCAACAGAGAACTGCAACTACGCAAACAAGAAGCGGCATGGATTTGCCGTTTACGCACGGTCGAGCTGGGACACAACACTGATCACGAATTTCATCATTTCTTGTAATGGTATTGTTGTATAATATATACACTAATAGTGTACGAGTGGAGTACTGAATATTAGTACTTTCTTTCAAAACAATGGCGAAAACAATAGAGGCTTAAATACTGTCTCTTCACATGTAAACTTCAACCATTGTTTTGTGACTGTACTAGGGTTTAAATTACATGTCTTGATATTACTTCCTGATAGTATATTGTCTGCATGTACATGCTCATTGGATGCTAATAGACCTATTTTTTGTAAAATTTAGATTACATTATAGTAGAGGCCATTGGCCTACTCTTGTCATCTTTTTCACTGTAAGATTATTGTCTATGACATCTCTTTTTGGGTTTCTTTTTGTTGCTGCTTCACTATTTTTACTTTGCACAGTTAATGGCTTGCTCCCCTGATCTTTAGTGTCTTCCCCCCACTTTTCTCTATGCCTATTTTTCCACTTTTTCTTTTACCCTCTTTTGGTTTTTCTTCTCTGCCCTCTCAATATATATTTTTTCATTACCTAATTATGGTAATTACTTTTCAAATATATAGCGTTTGTCCATTTCAATTCACTTACTATTATACCACATAATTGCTTTGTCTACTCCAAAATGGCCGCCACTTAAATTATCCGTACTATGCCGCTTTTTGGGCATAGTCCTTTTTCTGTGTTTATACTCCTCCTCACGCACGATGTTTGTCATAAATGTTCGGCAATTCTTGCCGGCATTTCCTCTAAACTTGGACGCGCTACTTACTTAACTTTACCCGACGGGTGGCAACGCGACCGGGCCCGTCTCACGTTTCTCCTTTCATTTGGAAAATCCGGCCGGTTACAACTTGCAACGTATAAACAATTTGGATTTACATAATTCAGGTAAGGCTGGACCACAGCCTTTCGATTTATTTATATAGTCGCGTTAACATATTTTAATTGACTTTTGTGGGACTTTGCCCACATTATATTACTTCTTTTTGACACATGTACCGTTTTTTCAATTTTTTCAACTCTTTTTATTTTTAGCCCATTGAATCTTTGTTCGTGTTTATACTTATCTTATATATTGATTCTTGAACCTACTTTGGAACCTACTACTTGGTATGTGCTTTTTCCAAGTATATTATCCTTTTCCCTATCCCCCCCCTTCTTCCTTACACGTATTCTTATTACTTTTATCTTCACCTAGCTTTCATCTCACTACTTTTTTATTTAAGTCTTACTCAGTTTTTAGTTATTATATCTTGGTGATGGTTCACTTAATATTTTGTGATGGTGATGTTGGCACTATCATGGTGCAGGGATTACTGCAACTATCATATTCATTACAGTCTATACGGCATGTTTTCTTCGAGCACATTTTCTTGCCACTAACGCAAAAATCTTTAAAAATCACCTTTTTCGATTTTTTTGCGAATTCTTTCTTTTCTATTTTTTCCCTTGTTGGTTTTATCCACCACTTATGACTAGAGGTTGACTTGTAACCAGAATTGTGATCTATTTGATGAAACTCTCTCTCTTGCTTAAATTTAATTCGTAATTACACTTGACTAGTGTTTTTTGCTTTATATTAAATAATAACCTGCTGATTCTGCTTTATATATTTTGATCTTTGTAATACTAGGAATACCATTGTTACCTTATCATTTCTTTATGGCTTTTTGTTGTTATTTTTGCAGCCCTGAAGAAGCCCAACTGTATAGGGCGAAACGCGTTGGCTGCTGCATTGTTTGTTCTCACAAATTTATTGTGACACCAAATGTCTCTGATGAAATAAACCCTTTGGGAGAAACCTATGGAAACCTTGTGTCACCATATGTTTAACAAACTAGGACTCTTCTGAATTATTATTCGTGATTGACAACTGATAGTGGTGCACAACCCATTTTCTTGTATTGGTGTTTTATCCTTTTGGTTCCTTTGTGCAGTAGGAACTTTGTTGGTAGTGCACACTACACTTCACCTTATAATGTGTTGTTTATATACACCTGTTTATACACACTGTGATTAAATTTTAGGGATTGATGCGTTTTCTGTTGGGCCTACTGCACTTTGCTTGTTTAAAGTATACTTCAATGAGAAACAAGGTGCCTTCCCTACCTGGGTATAAAGATTTATCATGATCGGGCTGACCTACTCGATGGAAACATAGGGCAGGCAATTTGAGTGCTGAAGTCAAACATCGATTTCTGGAAAATAGTGCCCTTATCAGTCGCTGGGAGAGTAGCGCTACTCAAAATAGTGACCCTCCCATGTGTTATATCACAGAACAGTGTTCAGAGAGCTAGACTGCGCTGTGATTGCATTTCTATGGGGCTTGGACCGTAGGAGAGTGGCACTTACTATACTACTGTGGCCAATCAACAGCGATGGATTAGCAGCCCCCAGTTTCGAAAACACACTACATAGCAGCACAGCTGAAGTGGCTCACACAATGGATGGCGGGGAGGCAAGCCCCGGAATGTGAAATGGGCCTGACTGTCCCTGAGCTCCTCCAATTGATTGGGGCTCTCCTGCAGGCTAACCGCCCATCAGACGGGGGCACTCAAGAATTTTGAGTCATGAGAAAATGCTGGAATAGATGTCTGCAAAACACAGGCCCCCGGAATTCTCTACTATGCTAAAAACACTGCCTCATCCAGGTAACTGGAGGAGACTTAGAAACTGGGCAGGGGCGACAGTCGTGGGTGACTTATTCCATGAGGGAGGTCTCCTCCCCTTTGATGAATTCGGACAGGACTGCCTGAAGGAACCTGTGCAGCACTCACCACTGGGGTCACAGAGGAACTCACCCGCTGCAACACCACCCCACCCGATAAATATAATCAACACAGCTCACAGGCCAGCCTGCACTAAGATAACACGACACAGGTGTGCTGGCAGACCCTGAGAAATAGCAGAAACAGGAATTGCTAGAATTCAGACCATCTGAGACAATACCTACATGTATTCAGTCACGCCTTATGGAGGGGAGATTAGAATAAAAGCTGGGCATATAATATCACTGAAAACAATGAATAGCTGAGATTTAACTAATGCTTAGAATGATGTGAATGTAATTGCATGTTGTTTTCTTGATAAAACTAAATAAAAAAACATCACTCTTGGAGACCACATTGTTGTCCTGGGTACAAGAGAGAGAGCAGGGCCCATCTTCAAGGCTTCCTTCAAGTCACAGACAGCAGATCCAATCCTCTTCTGTTCTTCCACATGTCTAGACGTATTCTGAGGTGGGTACTGTCGGTGCCACATTTATGCCTGGCACCAGCATGTGTGTAGGGGAATCTCCTGTCTGCTTCCTAACCAATGGGGGAAATGTTCTCTGGGGTGACCTTACCCACTTTTTCAGTAGTTCCTGTGTGTTGTACTGTAATCTTCCCACAGCGCCCCTCTCTGCCCAAAGTCAGCCTAGCTGAAATCTTTCTTCCACTGTAGAGTGCTCCTGTGCCCACCCAAGAGGTGTGACTAGGGAAAACGAACAACCCCTCCTCTGTGGTCACTCAAAATCAGTTCTAGAGACAACTTCTCTCCCACTGGGCCTGGTGCCTGACTGGCAATTTGGACAAAGAAAGGGAGTAGGTCATGAGGTGTTAGCTACATCTTTTTGTGGCAAGGTGGGCTATTTTGAAGTTAATTTCCTGGGCACAGCCCAGATGGCCATCCTGCTAGAGAAACAGGACACCTCCCCCACACCCAAGACTTTTGTCTCAGCACTTGCCCCAAGTGCACACTCCATCAGGGAGCTATACAGCTCCTGAGTGACAGTTGGAAGCTTAAGAAAATTGCCTTCTACAGGCTTTAGGCTGACAACAGGTCGTTTTTTTAAGCACCTGTTTTAAAATGTTTGTTAGAATTCTGACTTTGCCAATGAACTGTGATCGTAATACATTTTTAGTAAGTCCAAACATGATCTTTGTAGCTGCAATTTAAGGGAAGATAGCCAATATTAAATTTAATATTGTGTCCAAATGCGTTCCTTTGGAACAACTAACCCTGCTACGATGAAAATATCCTTTTACACCTCCTACTTTTAAATACTGTATGAAATTGGGCCTCTAGTTGGCAGAGGTATGCACCTTGTCCATGTATGGACCACATCCTTAGTCAGGGTAAGTCAGATACACAACCTAAATTAACCTGTGCTCACCCTCTGGTAACTTGGCATAGAGCAGTCAGGCTTAATTTGAGAGGCAATGTTTAAAGTACTTGTGCAACACTTAACTTATAGTAACACAGTGAAAACACCAGAAAAAGACCACACTAGTTTAGAAACATAATAAATAATTTTATGAGTTGTACAAGAACAAAACATCTAATAAGTAGAACTCAAGATATGAATTATACAATAATAAACTGCAATGTAGTGCTTGGAAGTTAATAGGGCTAAAAGGTTACTTGAGGTCGCGGTAGACAGTGATAAATCAAAAGTTCAGGCTGACCGAGATGGAGGGCAGGCAGGCTAAAAAACCCACGCAGAGCCCCCTGAAAAGTACCTTGGCGGGTGATGATGCGTCCATTCAGAGCTGCATGATCAGTGATGCAAAGTCTTCGACCTCAGCGTCAGCAGTGATGCAATCACATTGAGGAAGGATACAGCAGTTCAGATTGGTGCAGTGACATTGATGCATCGATTTTTGCCTAAAAGAGCTGTAAAGTCCCCTTCCAAGGCCAGGACTAGATTTGCACCTCTCGGTAGACAGGCGTCACAATTGGCAGAGTCCAGCAGCTAAAGCAGAGTTGAAAAAAAGTCTTTGATGGTTCTATGACTTCTGAACAGGAGGCAAACCCTTGGAGTCACTTGGTTCTTTAGAAGTTGTAGAGAGATAAATCCAGTCCTTCCCACTCCTAGGCCAGAGGCAACAGGCCAGCACAGCTAAGCAGTTCATCCTTTCACCACAGCAGTACTTCCTGGCAGAATGTCCTCAGATCCAGAAGTGTACTGATTTAGTGGGGTGTGGGGTCCCGTACATATATCCAGTTAGTGGGAGAGACTTCAAAGAGGCCTTTGAAGTGCACAAGGTGCCTGCCTTTCCTTCAGTGGCCCCAGACACTTTACAAGGGTTATGCAGTTCTTTGTGTGGGGACAGGCACAGCCCTGTTCAGGTGCAAGTGTCAGCTCCTCCCTCCTGTCTAGCCCAGGAAGGCCCATCAACCTGGTGATCGACCATCAGGATGTCACACCTCATCTCCCTTTGTGTCTGAGTGTTTAAAGGGAATGCACAAAGCCCAGCTGTCAACCACCCCAGACTTGTGTTCAGAGACAGGCAGAAGCACAAAATGGTTAAAGTAAGAAAATGCCAACTTTCTCAAAATGGCATTTTCAGACTTACAATTTAAAATCTGACTTTGCCATAAGTTGTGATTTTAAATTGTGAGTACAGAGACATCAAACTCCAAATTTCTATCTTGTCCCAATTGGAAATTACACTCAAAGGCTGTTTCAAGGTAATCCCAATGTTAACCTATAGGAGAGATATGGCGCTGCAGTAGTGAAAACCAAATGTAATCGTTTTTCCCTACCAAGACATAATATACCTAAAAGTACATGTCCAACTTTTTATACATCACACCCTGCCCTTTGGGCTAAATAGGGCCTACCTCAGGGGTGACTTACATGTAGTTAAAAGGAAGGTTTGGTCCCGGCAAGTGGAGGCGCTTTCCAGGTTGAAATGTCAGTTTAAATTTGCACGCATAGGCTCTGTAGCGGCAGGCCTGGGAAATGTTTAAAGGGCTACTGTAGTGGGTGGCACAATCAGTGCTGCAGGCCCACTAGTAGCATTTAATTTACAGACCCTGGGCACATTACGTGCACCTTACTAGGGACATAAAAGTAAATTAAATATGCCAGTTGTAGATAGTCTAATGTCACCATGTTTTAGAGTACAGGGCACCTGCACTTTAGCATTGGGTATCAGTGGTAAAAAGGGCACAGAATCCTAAAGCCAAAAAAACTGAAATCAACAAAACAGAAAGTCTGAAGCAAAAAGTCTGAGGGTGACCCTGCAGAGAGAGCCAGGTCCAATACATGCCTTGCACTCTGCCCCATGGACATGTAAAGCCAACTTGTCAGTGACTTATTCATACTTAGGAAAAGGTTTCAGGCCTGTCATAAGGCATTATTTTGACAGGTCGAATTGCAGGTTAAACATGCAGTCAGGCTACAGGTGGCAAGATTGTAGTCAGGTTTATATAGCCACTATAGTGGATGTCAAAACCAGTGTTGTAGTCCACTTTTGACATTTAACTTACAGGCCATCTGTATACTGTGGTACCATGTATTAGGGACTTATAAGTATGTTAAGTATGCCAATCGGGGATGCCAACTTCATCACGTTGAAAGAGGGTCATGTGCGGTTCAACCACTGGTCAGCAGGGTTAAAGTGCAGAGTTTTGTTGCCAGCAAAAATGTAGATAGAAGGCCAAAAAACAGGGTGAACCTACAGAAAGGGCAAATCTCCAAAAGTGACATAAATAGGGCAATATTCCCTGTCTGGCCTCTACTAGACAAGAAATGAGTGCCACAGTATTGTGAGTGAGATGGTATTGGTAATTAACGATTTATACAAAATCAAGAAAGATACAACTTTTTGCATAAAACATACCGCTGTCTGAGTGTGTCATACAGCAGCAATTGCTTTTTACATCATTGTAGATATGGGTTTTATTTAGTTTTATTGTGAGGTGGAGATGAGCATGTGCATCTGGTCATATGTACTTACACCCTTGCTGTGAGCTTCGCACAGGCAAACAAGGGCAGTGGTGAAACTTGAATGCTCGTTACTCCCAGTTCTCCTCATTTGACAAGGCTCATGTTGTGGCCCATGGGGGAGTCGAATGGGAAAGACCAGGCTGATGGTGAACACTTCCCCGGAGAACCCTCAGACCCTAGTGCGACACATGGGGCATATCAGGAGAGTGACCTTAACTGCATGGAGAGGGTGTAACCTTGCCAAAGTGGGTTCCATTTGTTTCAATGCTTTGCTCCAGGTGCATAATGCATAGCTCTCATAAGCGATTAGTGGAAACCATAGTCCGTAAAGGGTGATCAATATATGCAGGGAACTCACTGTTACTCTTTCATTATACTTCTGTTTTCTCCCTCCCCTTCTAAGCTGCAAAGTTCAAGAAGAATGTTCAGCTCACATAACAGTCACAATGAATTGTCTGCATTAGTGAATTACTATTACTTGTACTGACTCATGGCTATATATCTATTTGTCTACTTTTGTCTCCATTGCTGTAATTGTGCCTTGTCATGTTTGCCCTCATCACTCTGTTGTGGAGGTGACACCCACTCAACCCTGTTGCACGCCCTCCCAACTATGAGATAATTGGGAGATCTTAATTTAGAATCCTGGCTTCATTTTGTGGCGAAGCATCAACAGCTGTAAAAGAAAGCCCCTACAAGGATGCCTATGACTCAACCAAGTGGGTAATCTCCCCAGCACCTCAACCTACCACTTCCTCTTTGTTTGACTTGAAAGCTGAGGGATAAACCTAATGCTCTCCCTAAACACAGGGCCCAATAGAAATGCATAGGGACAAACTAGCCCATGGGAGCAGAGGATATGGTATTGTGACATGTCTAGAAATATGCTCACCCACAGAAACTCCAGCAGTGTAAGACCCAGTCCTAACAGTGGCATAGTCTCTAAGATGCTTATTATAAGCAGCAGTGAGTGACAGCAAATGAGCCACAGATGATTTCCATTCACCCTTTATCTCCTAGAAGTGCCAGAGGGAACATGAGAGAGTGGGAATGAGGCAGCATTAAGAGATGTAAAGGGAAGACGATAGAGCAGGATTACACTCATCATTCCACTGCTTTCAAGCCAGGCATCAGAGATGAACCTTTTGGAAATCTAATCATATTGGAAGAGGGTTCATTTGATTCCCAATGTGTTTGCCTCTTTATATAAAGCGTGAACAAAGAATCTAATCCTTGTTGGAAAACTATAGGAGAAAGAGGCAGAGGCAGAGGAGATGAGCACGTCAAGAAACTGGACCACCATCCCTTCTATTTTCCTGTTATCTCCTGCCCACTCTTATTATTATTCTACCATGTTGTATCAACAGCCCTCTCAGCCAACATAGGCCTTTTGATGACTCCACTGGTTTGAGGTCGTCAGCCTGAATTCTAGTCCACTTCAGTGGCTTACCTGGAACAATTCAGTAATATGTTAACTTTGCGAGACTCAGTCATAACTACGTATACCTCTCTCCTAATTAAATGTCAGTCCTCAGAGAAAGACCTTAATATTGCCTACCAATAGCTTTTGAGCTTAGTTAAAATTAATAAATAGGACTCTTCATTATTTTAAATACAAAGCTTCCAATGTGTTTATGCAGAAGGTGAGGATCCAGGATGGCATTCTCACCTGAGCTCCTGAGCCAGGGCTCTTGAAATGCCCAACATCACCCACTGAACAGCTCTTGGGGGCAGAGGGTGACCACTGTTGTAGCGCCCTTTGCCGAAGACCAAAGTAGCAGTGAGATGTGAAATGGTGGTGAGCACAGACAGGGCTGTAGTGGCATATCTGGAACTACTGCGTGCCCCAAGATGGCGGACCGCAGAGGACTATCTCACTGCAGGAGGCCAAGATTAGGCCAAGATTAGGCTAGGCCGCTGTACCTAATATATGCTGGGGCTGAGGGGCCTTCTCATGCTTCTTTCGGCCATGTCGGAACAGTGTTGCTAGGTAGGCTGTTAGGGGTGACATTGACAGTGACAAATGACTGACGAGCTATCTGCTGAACTCTGTTATTAATGCTGGTATTCTTTGGCGTGTGAAGGTGTATTTACGCATATGTTTTTTCCAAGTTATAAGATGAAGTTTTCATTTACGAATTAATAATTGAACTGATTGAATAAAGATTGGTCTAACAGATGAATTAGAATTGCATTCAATAGGGAAATAAATTTGTTTAACTCTTCACAGAGTTGTGGTTATTCAAGAGAAGATATTTTGTTATTGGTAGTTTATGTTACTGGTTGATTTCAATGGTCACTACATGACTGGGATACTCCATACAATTCAAAAGGTTCATCGACCTAAACACGTCCCCTTGTAAGTTTACTTACTAAGGACCAGGCACGCTTGCAGTTTTTGGTAGCAGCTTGATGGTTGGTTTCCTTGGAGAACTAGTTATGTGGTGATTATTGGTTATGGGGATAGTTTAAGTTAAGGTTAGTTGTTTGCATTCTTATGAGGTTTGAATTTTGTTTTTCTGAAATGGCAATTGTAGCAAAGATGATGTCCCCTTAAGCCCAGAAATGACTTTCGCAGATCCTGGATCCCACTAGTAAAGATGGGTATGTTCTCAGCGTTCTTGTGATAGTATGAAAGTGGTAGGTTGCGCTTGCACAGGCTTAGGCAAATCGCAGGTGAATTGTGGTGTATGTGAGGTAAAGTAGGGAGTTGCGTACTCCAATTGAGGTTAGTAGGAGTGTGCATACTCTGTAGTATGAGTAGAGAAGTCGTCAAACCTCTTACGTGTATGGCGCTTTGTGCTAAAAAATTGTCCACATGGTGATGTACGGACCCTGCGTGGTCTAAGACTCCGGAGTATATTGACGAGTGTAGGAGACACTTGCTTATATGTTGTAATCTGCCTGGTTTAGTAGGTTGATCGGGCATGGTCAACAAGTTGGTGTGTGTGTTAGATGTGTAAGAGTAATTTTCGACTGGGATCTGGTGAGTCCTATGTGCACCAGGACAGGGACAGACCCATTGATCAGTTGAGAATGAAATTTGCGGGTCAAATTGTGCTTGCGAATGTGGGAGACTGAGAAAGAGGAATAGCTATATGAGCGAAAGTGAAAATCCGTAACGTCTCTGAAGCGATTGTGTCCCTTCCTGTAGTAAACATAGGTTTGTTTTAGTCATTGGTATTTGGTTAAAATGTCTGCAATATTTTGCATTAGTTTTTGTGTGAATTGAAGTTTAGGAGGCAAGCCACAAGACTTTGTCAGCTGCAGTGTGTGATTGTGACGTCAGAGTGTGCCGCACTGGGATAGGTTGGTCAGTAAGAAGAGTTGCGAGCGGATTGGCAGCCGTATGTAAGAGGCAATTGGTTGAGTAAGCGGGTGAAGGGAATCTTGGGATTAAAAGTCATTTCATTTTTTAATCGAAATAAAAACAAGATAAAATGAAGACTTTCAAGGCGTTTAGAAGTGCTATGAAAAGTGATTCTTACATTAAGGTGTCAGTGGGGAAGCCAACCCCACCGGAAAATTCTTTGGCTTATATTGTAATGGAAGAGCGAGGTGTCGTCCCATGTCTTTGGTTAAAGCAGTGGTGTAAGATGACAAAGAAGTTAGGAGCTTTAGTGTTCCCGGAGCATGAAACATTTAATATGAGAATTTTGGATGAATTGCAATTGGCACTGTATGAGGCAAAGTCATTACCAAGACCAGCACAGTTTGAGGCTTTAGCGGTTTGGGAGCTAGTGGCCAGACAGCAACAAGAGATGAAATTTAAGAGGAGAATGAAGAGAGTGGAGAAATCCTTAGCAGAAGCTAGGTGGGATTGGGAACAGAAAAGGTTGCGAACAGAGATATTGCAGGGAATTAAATTTTTCCTGCAATCGGAGAGGAATATGAGTCAGAGAAAGAAGATATTGCTAAGGAAGGTGATAGTACTGGAACCAAGGAAAATAAAAATCCTTATGTAGACAATGAGGACTCAGATGTTGAGGACCTTATTACACATTTGTTGAGGGATCGACCTCCACCTATGGGACTCATCCAGGGGATACAAGTACTAGTGCTGCTACAACTGTTCCAGTGTAAGCATCGGGGACAGAGGGACCAGTGCAGAAGATAGTGGACAGATACCAGGGGTAGTACAGAGTACACCTAATGCAGGGATTACTACTGTGGTCCAAACACAGATGCATCCACCATCGATACAGAAAATGTATCCAGATGTGCCAGTTCTTGAGGCGATCTCGAACTTAGAAGTGCCATCGGAGCAAGTGCTCCGAGGCCAATGCTAGTTCAGACTGAACCGACTCCAATGTTACTGCCTCTGGCACCGCTGCAGGGTTTACCCAAGTTTACACCAATAACAGGGACACAGTCAGAAGTTACACCAGTAATAAACCAGGCTATGGGGGTAACTTTCCCACAAGGTGCAAGTGTCAGGGCAGCTCCAGGGCGATATCGCTACCGATTACTGTTGGTCAAGCAGTACCTTTATTTGCACAAAACAAAGCTAGTGCAGGAGATCAGAGTGAAATGTAACAAAGTCTTGTGAGAAGGGGAGTGAGTGATCTTGTGCAGATGATGTCATCTGTGGGTCCGACTTTTAATGCATCTAGACCGTTAATGGATCTTAGTCCACTTGTTGAGCTTCTAGATGCGGTAAATGGTCCGAATGCGAGTCAAAGTTTGAAAATTTTGACACCACAAACTCCAGGTGCAGCGATGCAACAGGTACCAGTGCCAAATGCAAGTAACATTTAATTACAAGGATTGACGGCTCAGCAATTGAGTGAATGGTTGGACAGTCTAAATACACCTCAAAATACAACCAAGGGTGAAGAGAAGTTAAATTATGTGAGGTTAGCTTTAGAAGCAACAGAGCTAATTGAGGGAACAATGGGAGTGAACAGGTTAGAATCCTACATGGAGGAAGAGCTGGTGTCCAAGGATCACAAAGGAGGTGGGTAAGATACATCAGAAATTATCAGAGTTGGCAGAGAAACATGATATTGAGATTGAAAAAACAAAACATTTGAAACAAAGCTACAGGTTCGATTTTGAGGCAAAGGATTTTGTATACATGAGGTCAGCAGGAATGAAGGCTCATTTAAAAGAATTGTTGCAGAGTGCTCAGACCTGGGGAGCTTCAGAAAAGTGGGAAGGTAGATGGGCAAAGAAGAAGGATAAGCGAAAACGGGATTCTCAAGAAGGGTCTGACGATGTTCAGAAATAAAGGGAATCAGTGAAGATGCTTCCAATGAGAGAAATTCCAGGAAGGCAGTTTGTTCATGTCCCATGGCACAGAAGTGATATATTGTCATTCACAAATGATTATCCAAAACAGAGAGAAACCAGTTGAGTGGTATCAGCAGACAGAGAGGTTTGTGAAACTCTCTAAATGTCTGTGGGAAGACTTAAATATATTATTGGAGATAGAGGTTCCAGCTGATTTGTGGGTCGAATGTAAGAGAGCGGTGGATTGGCCAAAAAGTGAACCAAAAAGGGATAGAGTAACGGGTGCACCCTTACCTGGGGTGATGAAACATTACTGTAAGGTGATTGAATTCCTGTAGACAAGAATTTCTCCCAAAAACATTGATTGGCAGAGAATTGACAGAACAGTTCAAGAAACTAAGGAGTCAATACATACTTACTATGAGAAATTGTTGAAAGCATTTAAAGAGCACAGTGGTAAGGAAACGATTGAGCCGAAAGACATGTTGCATTTTGTGTTCAGGTTCTTCGAAGGGTTGAGACCAGAAATAGGACGGATGATTAAGAGTCATTTGATTTGACGGCAGTCAAAACTGATTTATGAGGTGTTGCAGTATGCAAAATACTGTAGTGATGAGAATGAATTGAAGCAGAAAAAGCTGAAGGAGAAAGCAATGGTGATACCAATAAAGGCAGCTCAGACAGGAGTGCAAGGAGCTTTAGTACAACCGATGCCACCACAGCAGAGAATTATTATGTTCCAGCCTCAAGTGAGAGGTAGAGGTCATGGAATGGACATGATGCATAGTCTGGATTTGGGTACTGTGGTAGTTCAGAATGACATGCAGGGAATTAAAAAGATGTTACTGTGTCATTTGTGCGGAAACATGGGAGACTGGAAGCGGGAGTGTCCGTTGATGGCGCAGGATGGTGTTGTTCAGCAAGGTGGTGATGTCAGTACTTTTCAAACTGTGAAAGTCCCAAGAATGAAAGGATTTATTCCTAATGTTCAGATCCGAGTGCAGAATTTCCAACCCATGCAGCAGGTGCAAGTGCCACATGCACAACTAATACAATCGCAACCAATACAGCAGCAGGTTTCCATGGTACCTAGACAGCAAATGCAGATACCTCAAGCCCCGATGAAGCAGCAACAGATGATGCTTACTCAGCAGGTTACAGGTCAGAAACAAGACAGAAGTAATGACACAGTACACCAATTCCCATTTTATAGTGAGGATGAAATAAACGAAGAATGGATAAGTGATAGTTGGGATGAAGGACTGTGTACGCTTGCAGCGTCCCTAGAAGTAGATCAGAGAGGACCCGTTGTGAAGGGGAAGGTGATGGGTTACAAGGTATAATTTTTAGTGGACACAGGAGCTACATGCTCTACAGTAAGAAGTGTGGAAGTCCCAAATTTACCTCTTTCAGGCAGAACAGTTCAAGTTGTGGGAGTGGAGAGCAGACAGTTGACAAATCCAATCACAGATCCAGTGCAGGTTGAAATTGGTAATTACCAGGGACTGCATAGGTTTGTAGTCTGTGGCTTGAGTCCAGTGTCTCTACTGGGAAGAGACTTGCTGTGTAAAACAAAATGTTCCATTAATTGTTCAGATACTGGAATAGAAGTACAAACTAATAGTGATGATGAAGAAGAGCAGGTGGCTGAGACGATGATCAACAATGCTAATGAGGAATATCCATTGATTGAGTTTTTCCCAATGTTTACTGTGAGAGAATTGCATGCGGATGTACAGGGAACAGTGAAGGAATATGTTTGGGACCTGACAGATAAAGAAGTGGGATTGATTAAGGGAGTGGAACCGATTAAGATCACTTTAAAGTCAAACGCAGTATTTCCGCAACTTCCACAGTATAACATGGCGCAGGATGTCCTGATGAAAGTGGCGCAAATAATTAGAGATTTTCTAAAACAAGGGGTTTTAAAGGAAGTGTTGAGCAGTCTATGTAATTCACCGATAATGGGCTTAAAGAAGACATGTGGGAAAGTGCGCATTGTGCAGGAATTGCAAAACGTGAACAATCTGGTGGTCAAGTGTTGTCCAGTGGTGCCAAATCCAGCATTGATACTGTTTCAGATTCCTTGCGATGCAGAGTGGTTCACAGTGGTTGACTTGTCACAAGCTTTCGTTTCTGTGCCTCTTCGTGAGGATAGTCAGTTTCTTTTTAGTTTCAAATTCCTAGACAGAGTCTCCAGCTGGTGCAGGCTCCCACAAGGGTATACAGAGTCACCATCACTGTTTAATCAGATCTTGAAAAAGAATCTGGAGTCGTTGGAATTACCTTATCGATCGACTCTAGTGCAATATATTGATGATTTGCTGATCGCATCCAGAACAAGGGACGAGTGTAAGTATGACTCGATTGCCCTGTTAAATCATTTGGGAAATTTTGGACATAAGGTGTCCCCTGTAAAATTACAGTATTGTCAAAAATCTGTGAAATACCTGGGACATCAGATTGAGAAAGGGTCTCAGGGAGAGAATTACCATGATATTGCAGAGAAGTCCCCTGACTTTGTACAGAGATGTCAGAATGTTCCTGGGAATGGTGGGGTATTGTAGACAGTGGATTCCAAATTTTGCTGAAATTGCCAAACCCTTGCAGCAGTTAACTCATAAGGAAGTTACAGATCCCATTACCTCAGATGAAGCTCAGATGAAGTCGTTCACTGAACTGAGAGAAAGTTTGTGCAGAGCTCCAGCATTGGGAATGCCTGGTTATACAAAGCAATTCATTTTTTTTTGTCATGAACGTGATGCTTGTTCTTTGTCTGTTTTGACGTAGGTCCATGGAGGTGCTTATCGCCCAGTAGCTTATTTTTCAGCTACCTTGGACCCAGTCGTAGCAGCTTTACCAGGTTGTCTGCGTGCAGTAGCCGCAGTTGGTCAAAGTCTTTCTCAATGTCATGGGATACCCTTTGACGGTAATGGTACCACACTCTGTTGGAATCTTACAGACAAGGACGAAAACTCAATACTTGACTGGTGCAAGACTGACAAGGTATGAGACGAGCATTTTGGGTGCTCCAAATGTAACATTGAAAAGATGTACAGTATTGAATCCAGCGGCATTGCTTCCAAGTGATACTTTTGAAATTGAAAAAGAGGAAGACATTGAGCCTGATTGTATTGAGGTAACTGAGCTGTGTACAAAACCAAGGCCTGATATTAGGGACACACGATTGGAGGTAAATGACCAAATTGTCTTTGGTGATGGTTCATGTCTCAGAGATGGAACAGGGACATTGAGAGCAGGATACGCAGTATGCACAATCACAGGCACATTAGAAGCTCCTTGGCTTCGAGGTGTTTATTCTGCACAAGTGGCAGAGTTGGTAGCTCTTACTAGGGCATGCCATGTATCTGCAAGACTAAGAGTCACAATCTAAACAGGCAGTCAATATGGATTTGGAATTGTTCGTGATTTTGTTCAATTGTGGTCGCAAAAAGATAAAGGACTTGTTGTACGCAATACAGTTACCTGAAGAAATTGCAGTGGTAACATGCAGTGCACACCAAAAGACGCAGGATTACATTTAATTGGGAAATGGATATGCGATCAAGTCGCAAGGTTTTGCACATTGAACTGTATATCGTTTAAAGACAAGTGGGGACTGATGCCCGAAGTACTTGCACAAGTTTTGCATTAAAAGTGATTGATACTCTGGAAGAATTGAAAACATTTCAGGAAAATGCAGATAAGGAGGAGAAACAACTTTGGGTAAAACAAAAATGCGTTCAAAGGCCTGATGAAATTTGGATTACTGAGGAGGGTCAGATGTTGTTGCCAAATAGTTTATTTTCTCAGATGGCCTGCTATTATCAAGGGCAGGCACATATTGAAAGGGATGCCATGGTTAGACTGTTTAAGATTGATTTGTTCAATCCTAAATTTAGGCAAGCAGCAGAGGCAGTATGTCATCGATGTATAATTTGTCAGCAACAAAACGTGGGAAAAGGGACAGTGGTGAATTTGATCCACATTGGAAGAGCATTAGGTCCATTCAGCAGAATGTAATTGGATTTCATTGAGATGCCTGCATGTGGTGGTCTGAAGTACGTGTTGGTGATTGTGTGTGTCTTTAGTCATTGGATTGAAGCATACCCCACACGAGGGAATGACAGTCTCACAGTAGCAAAGCTGTTACTTAGAGGGTTAATACCACGTTTCGGATTTCCCATCTCTTTAGAATCAGATAGGGGAACTCACCTCAATAACGAGGTGATTAAACTCTTATGTGCAGCACTAAACATTGGGCAGAAGTTGCATTGTATCTATCACCCTGAAGCATCAGGACTAGGGGAACAAATGAATGGTACATTGAAATCAAGAATTGCCAAGATGTGTGCTGCTACCAATCTGAAATTGCCAGATGCATTACTTCTGGTGTTAATGTCAATGCGAAACATACCTGACAGGAAGACAGGGCTGCCACCCCATGAGATCCTCATGGGCAGAGCAATGAGATTGCCAGCAATTCCAGCCAATGCACTTGTCAATATTACAGATGATATGGTGTTGGACTACTGCAAATATCTGGCTGATTTGGTTTGCTCTTTTTCTCAGCAGGTGCAAGCCGCTACCCTGCCACTCATCCATGACACAGGTCACAATCTGAGAGATGGAAACTGGGTCATCATCAAAAAACATGTCGCAAGACCTGTTTGGAACCACAATGGAAAGGCCCCTACCAGGTGGTGCTAACAACTACGACGGCTGTAAAGTGTGCAGGACTGCCGAACTGGATACACGCAAGTCATACAAAGAGAGTGGTGAGTCCGCAAGAGCATGAAGAAGTGTTGTTGAGAGCACCAACAACAGTGAAACAAGTAGCTAATCTCAAACCGGAACAAGAGCAAACTGAGCCTGAGTTGGAGCCTGAATTTGGGGAAGATGGGTCTATCACCCCTGTAAGAGAAGGGAGCGAAGCATTGCAGGAGGGTGTGCAAGAGCCAACTCAACGGATACAGCAGGAGAACCGAGCACAGCAGGGGTTCTCCCAGAAGCAGATGGTGCTGGAAAGGGCGAGTGCCAGATCAAGAGGGTGAAAGAGTTGAGACGGATCACAGCCAAAGTGATTTGACTCCTCCTGAACCCGTTGCAAGTCCATCAAGAGAAAACACCATAGAGAAAGCAAATGAAAAGAGTCCAATCTTGAGGAGAATACTGACAGGATGAACGAGAAAAGGAGATAATTGGCCTGAATCACAAATTGGAAAAAAGAAGCTATTGTTCATAAATGAAACAATAGAAGAAGAAGTGGGTACTACGACAAAGGAAGAATTAAGTGAAGGAGAATTAGGTGGTGAGCATAGGTTGAAAAGAAAGAAAATAGCGAGTCGAAGATACACATGTCCTTAGTGGGCATATGCAGCTTCAAATGAATGGCAACACGAGTTTATGTCCTTTTGTTTTGATGGAGAAGTTCTGAGTCAGTACTTTGATGTAACCTGAAGGAGATCAAAAGACTGAGTTGTTGAGCTGGTCTAAAGAAAACCTAAGAAAAGACTGTTGAAATAAAACTGGAAGAGACATTGATAACCTAATATGAAAATTGAAAACTGCATCTGCTAATCAATTTTGACAAAGGAAAAAGGGTTCCTGGATGTGAAACTGAACTGTGAGAAGAGAATATTTTCTTCATTTTAAGTTTTCCGTTGCACTTTATCTAAGAGTTACTTCTGCTCTCTGATTCTTTACAGATCATGGCTGAGTTTAATAACCAAGTTAGGAATGTTAGATATTGTATATATTTGAGTGTTGGAATGGCAGTTATGTGTGGAATAATGTTTATAATAATGATTGTGGGAATGTCTTTTCATGATATGAAAAAGGCTATTAATGATTCTGTTCCTAAAACTACTACACTAACAGCTTTAGAAAAGTTTAAGCAAGATGAGAAATATTTGCATGATTATACTAATGCTCCTGGAGAGCTTTCTTCTAACGTATTCTATTGCTTGTTGAGTGAGTACGTTAAAACAATGGATGCAAGGAATTGTCTTGTATGTATGCAAATTCCTTCCTCAGTGGAAGAAGGGGTTACGTAGCATAGTCTGCCATTAACATATGGCATAAGCTGTAGTCTGCTACTAACAAGATTCTATAACCAAGAGTATATACAATATTTTTATTCCTACTATGATTTAGTGTTTTCATTTGTTCCTATTAATAGGTATCTGAGTAAAGTAGCTAAGGAGCATGATATAGTATCAGTTAGAGGCTTCTTTGAACCAACATTAACGTTTGGCACCGCATCCGCTCATAAGAATAATATAACATGTTTACTTACACCATTAGAAAAGAGCTTTATAGGGCATACTGATGACAGGAGAAAGACATTGAAGGAAAAGCTAGAGAAGGGATTAGAGAAAAGGACCTATAAGAATGATTATGCTTACACTGCTATTAAAACACAAGGGAAGCTAGCTTTAGATGCATTACATGTAGGGAAGATTTGTATATATAGGCCAAAATCACGCACAGACTCTTTATTTGTGGGTACGAGTGAACCTTTATGCTGAATGGTCAGGACCCTGCGATTCCTGGGATCTACTATATTTGTGGACTTAATCCTTATTACCGTCTTCATAGAGGATGGTATGGGACATGCTATTTGGGGATAGTTTTCCCTGAAATTTATCAGATAGATGATCTAAAGAAGTTTCCAAAAGTGACTGAATTACATCATAAGCGACAGAGGAGAGAAACCTCTTCTGCAATTGTGGGGGATATTTTTGGTGCAGTAATTCCTTCTGTAGGAGTTATTTTGAATGTAATTAAGATAGGGAAGTTGTCTACTATAGTGGATAACATGCTGACAAATTTTACAGGGCCAATACTCCTGTTAGATACTGAATTAGCTGCGGATAGAGCTATGACGGTTCAAAATAGGCTTGCTTTAGACCTATTATTAGCGAAAGACGGCAGAGTCTGTAGGATGATTAATGCTAGGCATTTCTGTTCATATATTCCCAATAATAAGAAGGAGGTAAGAGACTTACTAACTAACTTAACTAATTCAAGTACAGATTTGAAAGAATTGATGGAAGCAGGGGTTTGGGAGAAAGTTGGAAAAGGATTTGCTTCAGTGGGCAATTGGTTTAGTCAAATTTTGAATGGGGTATTACTGAAAATTGTACAGGGAATACTAATTGTGATTGCTTGCATATTAGGATTAGGGGGCATATGCAAATTATGGCAAAGGATAAAATTAAGGAAAACTAAAAATAATCAGAGGAGGGAAGAACAACCTAGGAAAAGAATATATATGGAACATTTTAGAAGAAGACAAAATACATCAGAAACTGAACTAAAATGTTGGTAAAGAAAGGTGTGATGACATATTGAGTGATCAGAGGAGGGACTGTTGAAGCAAATATGCTAATTAGAAAATTATTAATGATGTTTATGAGCATGAATAATGAAAAGTTTGTAGAAGAATTAATCATAGAGAAAAATAATGTGCACGTTTGAAATTGTGCCCTCGGGCATGTCAACCATGTGTACGAGATTGTACTAATATAACTGAAACGGTATGAAATAATTAAAATATACAAGAATAAAATGTAGTGATATGTCATATTGAAATATAGAACCTATGTTTTACTTCAATTTGTAGTGTTAACTTAGCTGAATTAAGGCCTAGTCTTCCTAGGCCTTGCACAGAGAGAGCAGAAACAAAAACCGCGTTTGCAAGAAGCTGCTACAACCCGTCCTTGACTCACCCGATGTTAAAGTTGCTTAGCTAGAATTTTCTGCAATGTACCGGCGATGATGAAGACAATTTGATACAATTATGTGTAGAGTAGGCTAAATGTAATTTCCCAAGACTTGAACAATGAAGGCACTGACTGAAGAGAAATATGCAACATTTTTGATACCTGAAGAGCCGGATGATGAGGACATCATATAGCGGACCAATACGCATCTTGTGAAAGGGCTATTATTGAAATTGGTAGATTTGGTAAACAAATACTATAGGTTAAAGTCATATCTGCTGACTGACCAATTAGGAGTTAGGGGGATGGACTGCGGGATCCTAATAAAAAGTCATGACAAGGGGCTAAAACGAGAGATGCGAGGGGAGAATTGATGACGTCAGGAGATGCTCTCTGAGGTTCTGTCGTTGGGCTCATACTCTGAGAGCCTGATGCGTGGCTTACTAACTGATGACCTGAAGACGAAGACTGACTTTGTTGCTGATCCATTCTGTGGATAGGTAGCTATAAAAATGTGACTGACTAATTGTGCCTTTTCTTCTAGGTACCAACTGCGCTGATTGTAGAATTCTTACTTAGATCTTTTCCAAATTAATGCTTTTTCTCTAAATAGTTTTGAATGAAGCCCTACATGCTGATGCTAATCTTGGCTAGGTAGGCGGTTAGGGGTGACGTTGACAGTGACAACTGACTGACGAGCTATCTGCTGAACTCTGCTATTAATGCTGGTATTCTTTGGCGTATGAAGGTGTATTTACGCATATGTTTTCTCCTAGTTATAAGACGATGTTTTCATTTACGAATTAATAATTTGAACTGATTGAATAAAGATTGGTCTAACAGATTAATTAAAATTGTAATCAATAGGGAAATAAATCTGTTTAACTCTTCACCGAGTTGTGCTTATTCAAGAGAAGATATTTTGTTAATGGTAGTTTATGTTACTGATTGATTTCAGTGGTCACTACATGACTGGGATACTCCATGCGATTCAAAAGGTTAATCGACCTATACGTGTACCCTTGTAAGTTTACTTACTAAGGATCAGGCGCGCTTGCAGCAGTTTCTCTCAGCAGTCTTCTGGAACACTGGGCGAGGCCTCACATGACCGCTTATCTGTTAGATGATTGCACGTCCCTGGCATCACATATTAAAGTTAATGGAACTCTCTCCCCTCTGATTTCCCTATGTAGGGGCACCAGATAGGGATTCCCCCTATACCCACCATTACTTTCACTCACAATGGAACCCCTATGCCACAGGCTCACAACTAATCCAGAGATTCGATGGATAGAGGTCAGTGGTGAACATTCTAAATTGGTTTTCATTGCCGATGATGTATTGTGTTTCAAGACATGCCCTGACACTTCCCTTCCATTTCTGCTTCACGGATTAAAACACTTTGAAGCATCCTCGGAATTTTGTGTTAATTACGTGAAGGCTATGGGCATAAGGGTGTACGATCACCCCAGCCTGGCCCAACACCTGCTTTCTGCCTGACATGGGAAATCACCTCTCTACCCTTAGGGATCTATCTCACTAGTTTAATTAACACACTTTATGACCATAACAGCCCCCTGTGCTGAGGGCCCTACTCAAAAACCTCTGCTATTGGGGTAAGCTTGAGCTCTCATTTCTGGGCTGCATCAATGTTATCAAAATAAATTACCTCCACGACTACTTTATGTGACACACACAACCTACCGTTGTGGATGACTAGGGCAACTATTCTCCAAACCCAAAACAGTTATTACAATTTGTGTGGCACAATTCCACAGAAAGAATACCCAGAGCTACTCCGTACAATATACTTTCAGACAGAGACTTAGTGTTCCCTAATATAATACTGTATTCACTGTGTTCAATTACAGTCAGCCTTCGATTGGCACCACCTCCACTACACTACACCCTGGGCGCTTTTTGAACAAGGATGCACCGTCACCCCCTTGCACCATGTCAGGTGGATGAGGCCCTTGGATTTCTTCCCATCCCCACAAGCACCGTTGTAATTGTATGCTTCTGCCTCCCTTATGAAAATTTGGGATAGAATAAATTACCATCAGACAGCCACCACTTATATTTCCCCTCCCCTATCATACGAAATCCTTAATTCCTGCCAGGCACCTTGGACACACATTTCGAAGATTGGAGGAGGGAGTGCCCCCATTACTAGGGAACCTCTATTGAGATAGGGCTATGTTAGGCATATTTGCAAGCAGCTCTTCCAACTTGACAGTAGGGAACGAATTCTGCCTTAACCAGCTCCTAAACTGGTGAAGCATAAAGGTAGAAGAGCTAAAACGCCCCTAGAATATACTTCTGTCCAGAGGTCCAAAAAGAAGGGCATTACCTGACTATGCAGCCCTGTGTAACTTCTCCCAGCTGCGAAGTTGAGACAGGAACAAGACCTAGACACCGCAATCACAAATGACACCTGGCAACAACTATGATTGTGTGCAGCCCAAACTGCTATTTTTATACAGCAAAAAGCCACGTCATATAAAATTCTTGCTAATGATACCTCACCCTGGTCAATCTCCACGCGATGATTGGAACATCTAACCTCTTCTGGAGGGGTTGGTGGCTGGGGACACATATCTACCCACGTGGTGACAGTGCATACAAGTGAAACCATTCTTGCTGGAAGTGTTCCATCATATCCAACAAATCAGTTTAGTAACTGCGGTGGACGCATTGGTGTTCCTATTGGACGGGATTGTGCAGGACTCGGTTTACCCATACACTACCCCCCAGGTGCAGAAAGCTTTCTTCCTTTCTCCTGCCGGCAAGGCTTACAGTTGCCCAATTTTGGAAGATACCCACTCCCCGAGCCTCCCACTATGGTGGACCAAGGTGTGGCATATATACGCTATGAAATGCTTGATGGTGTTAATTAATGCCAGGATGTATTTGTTTGTCAGAATATGGTCGCCGTTCAGAACGCAAGAGAGACAGGACCCGGGTGATCCAGGCCCCTGCCCTGCCGGACATTCTGCAGTGGACTCAACTGGGCAGACTATCATCGTCGGACTGTGCTGGTTTGCTCGACAACTTATCCCTTTTTTCCTTTTCCTCTTTCACTGTACCTGACTGTGGGCCGTGCACATTGTCCATGCTATCAATGTGATGATAATGTTGTCTTCCATTGTAATGTATCCATCCTGAATTCCAATTAACATTCAAAATAAAATGCTAAAAAAAAAGATTGTATAAGGTTAGTATTTAACAGAATTAGCCTCCTGGACAGATTATATATAGCTCATTTTCACCTTATTGTTACAGCTTTGCATTGACCTTAAGGTCCTCATTACAACTGTCCAATTAAATCCGATGGGTATGGTAATGGCCGATACCAGCCCCATTAGAATTATGAGATTTGCAGAAACCTGTTTACTTTACACCGAAAATTATTCTTGGGGTGAAAGTCTGTGACAAAATGAGGAATCACTAGCCGAATCGGACCCTGAGTTACCAATTCCTAATTTCTTAATATACCCTCAGAATCCAACTCGTAATGTCCTACTTTTCCCCACCCTGGAGTTACCAACACCCCCAGTGTCCACAACTCCAGGGGTGGGGAAACACCTGCTCATTTCCTGGGCCACTCGTAATAAGAACACAAATTGTTTAATAACGCAGGAACAGTTTAACTTTAGGTCAATTGATCAGTTAGGTTGATCATTCTTGTTCTTCAGTGGCATGTGACAAAACATGTACACTATTTGGAATTTAGCTTTAAAGAGGAGTAAACATGGTTACATCACCACTTGGATTTTTCAGTTGACCAGCCATACCAAACAGGTGTGAATTTGTGTTGAACCCTTCCCTGTAAACTCTGATTTTAGCCTTAAAATTATTATGACAATATGAATGTTTCCATCAATTGTGAAAACGTCAATCTGCACATCTTAAAGATGAACATAGGCATATTTGTACAATATGTTGAACTATTTATAGATCACTGGTTCTCACAAGGGAAATATATAATTCTCCAACCTTGCAAAAACTTCGAATTTCAGAAGGCCTACATTTCATACATTGTTAATTGCTGTTCATGTCCCTGAAGAATTCTGACACCTGTTTGACATGCACAATATATCCTGTCTGTACGATACTTTAGCATTCGCTGCCAAACACTCATTCTTTTAACTGAGCTTCTGATTTTTAGCCAAATAATATGCTTTGGGGTTCTCTTTGAATTCTGTTAGTGAAACCGAGCCTCACCCAGAGCCATTACAGTTGAGCAGTATATCCTGTATGCCGCTCGACTCCACAATTTATTGTTATTGGTCTGATTGTTCTATATGACATGGTGTCATAAAGTGCCTGCAGAGGAAATGATGACCACTGCTGAACGCAATTCATCTCAATTTGGCACAGCTCCAGGCTAGGCCAGATAGAACAAGGTAAAACAATTCATTCTTATTTGGAGCAAATTGTAAGCATTGGACGACGCTGGGCCAGACAAGGGTTACGAGATTTCTTTTTTCGATCTTGTGTGAGCTTGCTTTTACACTTGACACAGGTCCTTCAAATCACAGATGCTTACATTAGTTTTTAGTTCTACTACACAAAAAACTATGGCCGCTGGCCAGTACTCAATATACAGAAAAGGGGCTTTTCAACACCTCTTTCAGCCAATGGCTACTGTAGTTCACTTGGCTTTAGACAATGACTAGTAGGATTTCTATCAGCCTTCGCATCAGCTCACAGCATTTCCCAGATGTAATTGTCCTAAAAAAACGTAGTTCCACATGCAAACACTGGCATTATTTCTTATTTTTCCTATTGCTCTTTGTCTGCCCCCTCAACCCCTCCTCCACCCTTCCTTTGCTCTCAAGTGCTCACCACCCTTCCCTATCTTGATACCAGGTTTTTTTTCCATGACTATAAATCTCCTTAGTGCTATCGGGCTGCTTGCTTCAGCTTTCAAGCTCCTGCACACTTTCGTTTTATTTTTATATTACCATTCTAAAATGACCATCTATCATGTTGGAACAGTAAAATAAATTATCCAAAATGGCCACTTGTGCATCACAACACGTGCACATGTGCCTTGCAGCATCTTGATGTTACACGCACTAGAATCATCATGGTCCTGGGTGGACTCTGAAAAAGAAGTACACAGTGTACGGGGAGGTGTTAAGGTGTGGTCAATGAAAAGTATGATGTGATGCGCAGTGTGTTAGTGTATGTTTAGGAATAAAGTAATGTTTGATCGCAGCTCCTGTGTGGCCTAATTCATCTGCATGCTCCAGGGCTGGGGAAGACGCTACAACTGGCGATATATAGGGGATACATGCACAAGAAGAATAAGACTGCTTTCCCAGAGAGTTTGCAATGATACAGCAAACTGCTTGTGCGTGCCACGTGTGCCAAGAATCAATTTAGAGTGGTCTGTCACTGGTACATGTGGAATCTAAGCCCTTCTCTGTAGGAGGCTGGCCTGGTGTGTGGTGGGTACCTATGGTAGTTACACCTTATACCAGGTCCAGGTATCCCTTAATAGTGTTGTGTAGTCAGTGACTAGAAGCCAGGCTCTCTAGTGGTAGCTGTGGATGAGTTGCCAAGGCTTATCTAGGAGACATGCAAAGCTCATGCAATACAACTGTAGTCACACTTAGTACTTACACACATAAAAGAAAACACTCAGTGTTACAAAAATAAAGGTACTTTATTTTGGTGACACAAACACCAAAAATACCATAGAGACTATACTCCCTTAGGAGGTAAGTAATACAGTAGTAATAAGTAATACACAAATGATATTCAGTAGTATGCAGAAATATGCATAAAAACAGTTAGAAAACAGTGCGATTAGTGAAAATCACAATAGTTCGAAATAGGCCTTGGGGGAGCATAAACCATATACTAAGAAAGTGGAATGTGAATGTTGGTCCCCCACCTAGGTAAGTTTAGTGTGTAGAGGGGAGCTGGGAGTACTAGGAAAGCCCAAAGGTACGTACCACAACCCACCCTAGCGACCGGGAAAGCAGGAGTAAATCACAGTACTAAGTTTCCCAGAACACACACAGAGAAGTGAAGAAGAAGAATGCAAAACCCAAGACACCAACAGTGGATTCCTTTACAAGAGGACCTGTGGAAGAAGGGGGCAAGTCCAAGAAGCACAGCAGAGTCCAGGAAGGGCAGGAGCCCCTACCCACTAGGAGGAAGGTTCAAGAAGTGAACCACCGGTGAAGAAGAAGGGTCAGCACTGCACCCAAGAAGATGAAGTCGGATTCCTGGAGGATGCAGGTGATGTCCCATGCCGGAAGGAGGATTGCAGTCGGGTTTGCATCTTCGGATTCCGCCAACTAGCCTTGGCACACGCAAAGCTCGCGGTTAGTGGAAAATGGCGCTGCTGGGGTCCAGGAAGGACCAGGTGAACTCTACCGAGGAGGTGGAGTGAGAGGGGGCTGTCAGCAACACAGAAAGCCCACAGAAGACCAGGCAGCTCCCACAGGAGTCCCATAGAACTGGGGCACGAAAGTTGCAGAAGACACCATGCAGCACTACGAAAAAGGCTACCACCCTGCCAGAGAACCACTCAGGGAGCTGTGCATCACAGGACAGAGTGCTGGGGGCTGGAACTTCAGGGTGCCTGAAGTTCTTGCGGATAGGGTGCCAACAGGACTTGGCAGCAGCAAAGGACGTGGTGCAAGGGGGTACTGTTGTGCGTGGGCAGGGAGGGGATTACCTTCATCCAAGTTGGACAGTTCAAAAAGAGGACCATCTGGACCACTTCAGTCCACCACACATGATGCAGGATCCACGAAGTGCAGCATGAGAGGGGATCCACACAGCCGGTCATTGTTGCAGTTGGTGCCTGCAGAAGCAGGGGAGTGACTCCTTCACCCCAAGGGAGATTCCTTCTTCCTTCTGATGCAGGCTGAAGACGGGCTGTCCTCAGAGGATGCACAACGGTGGAAATGTTGCAGTTGCTGGAAGGAGCCAGAGATATAATGTTGCAGGAGGCATATTGCTTCTTTGTTGCAGCTATTAGGATTCTGTCCAGTCCAGATACAGTTTCTTCGGTCAGAAGTCGAAGTGGAGGGTGCAGAGGATTCCTGCTGTAGTCTTGCAATTTGAATCTGAGGAACCACCCAAGAGAGAGACCCTAAATATCCCTGAAAGGGGGATTGGTCACCCAGCTGGATGACCACCTATCCAGAGGGGGCTCTGATGTCACTTGCTGGCACTTGCCACTCAGATGCTACCAGAGTTCCCTGCCAACCTTGAATCCAAGGTAGCAAAACGCAGTTTCGCACCAGAGCAGGGACTGGGGATCCCTGAACCGGTGAAGACTGGTTTATGTATGGAGGGCACCAAATGTGCTCTTAAAAGCATTGCCAGTGGCTCGGGGAGGCTACCCCTCCCAAGCCTGTAACACCTATTTCCAAATGGGGAGGGTGTAACACCCCTCTCCCAAAGAAAATCCTTTGTTCTGCCTTCCTGGGCTCGAGCTTCTCAAGCAACTGGAGGGCAGAAGCCTGTCTGGGAGGTGGCAGCAGCTTGGGCTGCCTAGAAACCCTCAGAAGGCTGTATTGGTAATACTGGGGGCCCTTTTTAAGAGCCCCCAGAGTGCATGGAATCATACAGCCAATGCTTGCGAAAGAATTGGGGTATGATTCCAACATGTTTGATACCAAACATGCCTATGTTCGGAGTTACCATTATGTAGCTGGACATAGGTTTTGACCTATGTCCAGTACACGTGTACAATGGCGTTCCTACACTCACGAAGTCCGGGAAAATGGGCCTGGAGTTTGTGGGGGGCACCTCTGCTAGTGCAGTGGTGCCCTCACACACAGCTACTTTGCACCCTGCCCTCTGGGCTGGAAGGCCTGCCATAGGGGTGACTTATAATTGACCTGGTGCAGTGAAAAGTGGCAGTGAAAGGGTGCTTGCACCTTTTAATGCAGGCTGCAATGGCAGTCCTGCAGAACCATTTTCTTGGGCTCCCTATGGGGGGCAAAATATATGCTGCAGTCCATAGGGATCCACTGGAACCCCAATGCCCTGGGTTCCTAGGTACCATATATTAGGGACTTACCAGTGTGCCAACTGAGGTGAAATACAATGATAACAGTTACCAACAGCTAAATTTAGGGGAGAGAGCATAACTACTGGGGTCCTGGTTAGCAGGATCCCAGTAGACACAGTCACGTACACTGACAAAGAGGCCACAAGTGGGGGTAACAAAGCTAGAAAGAGGCTACTTTCCTACCCCCCAAATGAAGGACAATAAGGAAAACCTTAGCCAGTTGAGACTTTATTGTCTAAGTGGTGATATGTGGAGAGTAGATCTGCAGTAGAGTGGTTATTCCCTTTATCATCGACTATGTCGTTCCTTCCCTGTGAGGAGATGAACCACCCTGTTTGGTTACTTTTACCTGAAGTACAGGTAAACTGTGGACCCTGTGATTCCCTATTTTTAAGGTGTGGATAAAGTTTTAGAGTGGGGCAGTTTGACTGTCCCTGGGTCCCTATGTTAGGACAGGGTTGCTGTCCTTAGGGTTGTAATGCTAGATAGGGGTGTTGTCTGAGCAGGGTTAGAGCAGGACAAAAAGTTTATCCCAAAGTCTCTATAGAGGACAGGGTTGCTGTCCTTCTTGGGGTACAGCAGGACAGGGTTGCTGGCCCAAGGACTCTACATAAGGACACGTTTGCTGTCCTATGGTGTTAGAGGTAGTGCAGGGGTGCTGCACTAATGTCTCTCTGGGAGGGTTGGAGGCTTGCTCCAAGTTTTGTAAGACTGGGAAGGGTTACTGTTCTGTCTTGGATTTCTCACAGAGAGGTACTTTTACCTGTGGGAGTCCAGCTGTGGTAGCTTTTGACTCATTTTAATACAGGCTCCACCCTAGGGGTTGTATCCCCCCTCAGAGGAATGGTATTCCTAGTGGAAGTGTTGGCAGGGGATAGTTTGATATCATGCATGCCTGTGTTTTTAGGAGTGCAGCCATTATTTCAGGCTCCAGGGCTCCTTTCCTATTTTGCCTTTTAATCTCTCTTGAGATTAAAGGAAGCAATTGTTTGGCAATACCCAGCATGGATGCATGCGTAAGAAACTCTACCTCAGCCCAACCTGAGGTCTCTAGGTCATTTCCTAAGAAACAGTCTACAGGTAAGCTAGGTGAGCCTACCACCTGCTTAGGGACAGTAACTCCACCCCAGCTAAGTTGTACTATAGCTAAGGGGAGGGACTCAGAGGAGTTATTCACATCAGTGACTTGGTATTGGTGCCCAAGTAGGTGTTGTGCAGGTGACACTAAGTTTGCAGTGACTATGGTGATACTGGCACCTGTGTGCCTGTAGGCCTGGGCCTCAACACTATTTATTTTTGTTTGCTGCTTTTACTTATCCATATTAAGGGGACAACCAGCTAGCGTGGCAAGGCTAGTGCCACCTTGTGAGACAGAAACTGTCTTGGGGGTTTCTACACCCACCCCATTTTCTATTATGGACCCAAATGTGAACCCAGCTACACCTTTGGGTTGACCATTGCCAGTAGTCCCACCACTATTACTACTACTACTAGGGGCACTAGGAGTGGATGTGGAGGTAGTAGTGGTGGAAGGCTCAGGGGCTACCAGGACAGGATTTGTTCCCTGGCCTATGGCCTTTACTTCTGCACACATAGCAGCAGGGCTTTTTAATGTGTGTAGAAGATGATGAAGAAGTTTTATTCCCACCCCCAGAGGAGTTGTGTGGACCTGATGAGGAGTCTTTACTTTTATCTTTGTCCCCACCCTTGTCCTGAGGCTTACCACCTTCCTTCTTCTTGTCCTTGTCACACACAGTATGAGAATTTCTGCTCACCCTTGTTCTGACCCATTTGTCGGTCTTCGTTCCCAATGCTTGTGGAGAGGTCAGATCTCAGTCTACCAAGTACTAGTGAAACAAGTTAGACACACAAATATTCAAAATATGCTCTCTCAGTAACAGATTGTACAAGCCGTCATATTCACACACTTTGCTGGTATGTAAACAGTCTTCAAAAGCTTTAACAGAACAGTCCACAAAGTCAACCCAATCTTGTGAGGCCTCTTTTCTGGTCTCTCTGAACTTGATTCTATACTGCTCTGTTGTAAAACCAAAACCATTTAAGAGTGCAGTTTTTAGAATATTGTAATTGTCTGCATTCTCCTCTCTGACAGTGAGAAGTCTGTCCCTCCCCTTGTCAGAGAAGGACAACCAGAGAATAGCAGCCTTTGAGGGATCCACTGAACTTTACAGGCCTGCTCAAGTGCAGCAAACCACTTGTAAATATAATCTCCCACCTTGTTTGGGGGAACAATTTTGTGCAGGTTTCTGGAATCCAAGGAGTTCTCCCTGGCTATGTCCAGCTACAGACATGATGTGTGTTAGGATAGTGTAGGGTGTGCCTAACCTACCTAACTCCTAGCCTCTCAGAAAGAAGTTTAGAGCAAGGGCTATGCCTATACCCTAGCTTACCCAAACTTTAGAGACTAGCTTTCTGCACTAGGTATCATATATACACCTCTAGGTAAAGAGTGGTCTTTCCTGTGGAAAGTACCAGGTGACAAAATGATAAGGCAATTGCAAGTATTTATTCCATGCCTGCCACCAATGTAGGAGGCTGGCCTGGTGTGTGGTGGGTACTAATGGTACTTACACCTTATACCAAGTCCAGATATCCCTTACTAGTGTTCTGTTGTCAGGGTCTAGAAGCCAGGCTCTCTAAAGGTAGCTGTGGATGAGCAGCCAAGGCTTATCTAGGAGACATGCAAAGCTCATGCAATCAATACCACTGTAGTCACACCTAGTACTTACACACATGAAAGAAAAAACTCAGTGTTACAAAAATAAAGGTACTTTATTTTGGTGACAAAAATACCATAGAGAGTATACTCCCTTAGGAGGTAAGTATTACACAAATTATATACCCTAGTGTGCAGAAATAGGCATAAAAACAGTTAGAAAACAGTGCAAAATTAGTGAAAATCACAATAGTTGGAAATAGGCCTGGGGGAGCACAAACCATATGCTAGGAAAGGTGAATGTGAACGTCGGTCCCCCACCTAGGTAAGTGTAGTGTGTAGAGGGGAGCAGGGAGTACTAGGAAAGCCCAAAGGTAAGTACCACAACCTGCCCCAGCGACCAGGAAAGCAGGAGTAAATCACAGTACGTTTCCCAGAACACACACACAGAGAAGTGAAGAAGAATGCAAAATCCAGAAGAGACTTCAAGACACCAACAGTGGATCCCTGTTCAAGAGGACCTGTGGAAGAAGGAGACAAAGTCCCAGAAGCAAAGCAGAGTCCAGGGAGGGCAGGAGCCCCTACCCACCAGGATAAAGGTGGAAGAAGTGAACCACCGGTGAAGAAGAGTCAGCACTGCACCCAAGAAGACAAAGTCGGGTACCTGGAGGATGCAGGTGATTTCCCATGCCGGAAAGAGGATTGCAGTCGGGTTTACGTCTTCGGATTCCTCCAACAAGCCTTGGAACACGCAAAGCTCACGGTTAGCGGAAAATGGTGCTGCCGGGGTCCAGGAAGGACCAGGTGAACTCTACCCAGGAGGAGTAGTCATAGGGGGCCCTAAGCAACACAGAGAGCCCACAGAAGACCAGGCTGCACCTTCAGGAGTCACACAATACGGGGACGCGAAAGTCGCAGAAGACGTCCATGCAGCACTAAAAAAAAGGCTCCCACGCTGCCGGAGAACCACTCAGGGAACTGTGTGTCTCTGGATGGAGTGCTGGGGGCTGGAGCTTCAGAATGCCTGAGGATCTCAAAGAAAGGATACCAACAAGCCTTGGCAGCTGCAAAGTACGCAGTGCACGGGGGTACTGTCGTGCGTGGGCAGTCAAAGGGGTACCTCCGCCCAAGTTGGACAGCTGGAAAAGAGGACCGTGAGAACCACTTCAGTCCAACATCCATGATGCTGGAATCACGCAGCTCAGCAGGAGAGGGGATCCATGCAGCCGGTCATCATTGCAGTTGGTGCCTGCAGAAGCAGTGGAGTGACTTCCTCCCCCAAGGGATATTGCTTCTTCCTTCTGATGTAGGCTGAAGACGGGCTGTCCTCAGAGGGTGCACGACCAGGGAAATGTTGCAGTTGCTCGAAGGAGCCGGAGATACAATGTTGCAGGAGGCGTCTTGCTTCTTTGTTGCAGCTTGTAGGGTCCTGTAGACTATAGATGCAGCTTGGTCAGTCAGAAGTCGAAGTGGAGGGTGCAGAGGATTCCTGTTGGAGTCTTGCAGTCCGAATCTGAGGAACCACCCAAGAAAGAGACCCTAAATAGCCCTGAAAGGGGGATTGTTCACCTACCTGGATGACCACCTATCAGGAGGGGGCTTTGACGTCACCTGCTGGCACTGGCCACTCAGATGCTCCCAGAGTTCTCTGCCAACCTTTAATCCAAGATGGCAAAAACCCAGGGACCCTATGGAGTAGCTCTGAGTACCACTCCTGGGGTGCTGATGGACAAGGGAGTGGTCACTCCCCTTTCCTATGTCCAGTTTCATGCCAGAGCAGGGACTGGGGGTCCCTGAACTGGAGTTGACTGGTTTATGCAAGGAGGGCACCACAATTGTCCTTCAAATCATTGCCAGTGGCTTGGGGAGGCTACCTCTCCCAAGCCTGTAACACCTGTTTCCAAAGGGGGAGGGTGGAACACCCCTCTCCCAAAATAAATCCTTTGTTCTGCCTTCTTGGGCTTGAGCTTCTCAAGCAACAGGAAGGCAGAAACCTGTCTGGGAGGTGGCAGCAGCTTGGGCTGCCTAGAAACCCTCAGAAGGCTGTATTGGTAATACTGGGGGTCCTCTAAAGAGCCCCCAGAGTGCTTGGAATCATACAACCAATGCTTGCAGAAGCCTTGGGGTATGATTCCAACATGTTTGATACCAAACATGCCTGTGTTCGAAGTTACAATTATGTGGCTGGACATAGGTATTTACCTATGCCCAGTAAACGTGTAAAATGGCATCCCCGCACTTACGAAGTCTGTGAAAATGGTCCTGGAGTTTGTGTGGGCACCTCTGCTAGTGCAAGGGTGTCATCACACGCAGGTACTTTGCACCCTGACCTCTGGACTGGAAGGCCTGCCATAGGGATGACTTATACGTGGCCTGGTGCAGTGAAAAGTGGCAGTGAAAGGGTGCTTGCACCTTTTCACGTAGGCTGCAATGGCAGTCCTGCAGAACCTTTTGCGTGGGCTCCCTATGGGTGGCAAAATGTATGCTACAGCCCATAGATATCCCCTGGAACCCCAATGCCCTAAATACCTAGGTACCATATACTGGACCAGTGTGCCAATTGTGGGTGAAATACAGTGATAACAGTTACCAACAACTACATTTAGGAGAGAGAGCATAACTACTAGGGTCCTGGTTAGCAGGATCCCAATAGACACAGTCAAACACACTGATAAACATGCCAAAAGTGGGGGTAACCAAGCTAGAAAGAGGCTACCTACATGCTTCATCTCGTTCATAGCCGCGGAAGAGACAGAAGGCCCTGCAAAAGTGCACATTCCAAACGCCTGCCAAAGCTGCAGAGGAGGTGGTTGACAGAGATGCTGCGCTGTGCATCAAATACAGATTGATTATTAAGAAAAAGCAAAAAAGTAAAAATCCCTTCAGCAAGGTACGGAAAAAAACTGAAAACGTTCTCACTGTCAAGGGCGATTGAAGTACACAGCGGCGCCCACTTCAACTGCGACTTCTGCTTCCAGAGGGTGTCAGTGCCACATTGCGCTGCGAAAGCTATCTGAACACCAATGCTCTCAATGGAGTATTTGAAAAACCCTGCAGGAGACGGAATGAAAAAAGTGCTAAAGAGATCTCACAGACTGATGCAAATTCATATCAAAAGGTAAAAGAAGCATGAGAGGCCAAGTTCAATGTCATCTGTGAAAGGTATATCTTTAACCAAGGTGTCAACAGTTTGGTGAAACAATGGATGAGTGTTTTGAAAGATTCCATGCACTCATTAAACATCGCAGATTCTGCGACTTCACTGACGAAGAAGCCATGCACCCCATTGATGGCTGCCTTTCAGATTTATTTAAAAGGTGCATGCTAAGAGACACACACAGTCTAGAGAAAATTCTCATGACTGCAAGAGCAAAAGAATGCGCAAATCGACAAGCTGCTGACATGGAAGCAGTAATGACACACTATGAATCGGCACCGACTGTAAACATGACACATGTAAGTCAACATCTTCAAAGAAAACACCTGAAGGTCAATGTCCAGCTGTAGGACAGGTTTGCAAAGGATGTAGAAGAGAGAACTGCTTCATAACTGTATGCCAAGTCAAAGAAAACTCAAGTGTGTCATGACGGCAAGAGAAAATGGCTGCAAGAAGGTTCCAGATGCATTCGCACCACACCCCTAAAACCATAAAGCAACATAAGCAACAGCAAATAGAAACCAGGCCAAATCAATCCTCACTAGCTCATTGTGCAAAGGTTTTTCAACATCACTATCGAGTACCAGCGAAGAAGTTGAATATGCACTGATGATATCCACCAAAAGGTATCATAGATGCATGGGATTGGCTACCTATAAGGAAGATAATAAATCAAAGAAAGTTCACCATACAGAGCGGCAAATGTCATTTAGGCACTGTCCCAAAATCAAGTTGAAAGCAAATGCTCATCCAATTACTTTCATCAGAGACAACGGAGCGTCGATTAATATTATGCCAGTAGAAAGGATTAACAGCCTATCCCATGTGCCTCGCCTCACTCCATCAGCCATGAAGGAGTATTCTTGGGCTTCTTCTGCAGCAAAGCCAAGGGTCGTTCTTAGCAACAATTTGGCATAAAAAGACTTTGGTGTGAACCATCATTCAGGTTCGACAAGAGACTTTGTCAAGTGCTTGTTTACTCACTTTTGAGAAAGAGCAGAAGGCATGCCACATTTGTAGCTGTTTGTTCCCTTAAAATGACGCAACACCCAGTGATAGTGTCTGATCTTCCTGCCCATGCCTGGGAAAGAGTTTGTTTTGACTTGTTTGGGTTTTTAGGAAATGGCCATCATCTCATGGTAGTCATAGGTGAATTTTCACATTTTCCTTTGATGGAAGACCTCCCTTTGGCAACCCATGACATGATGGCTTGATCACATCTTTGCGACGTGGGGCATCCCCGAAATCCTCAAATCTGATAAAGGCCAGCCCTTTACCAGCAAAGAGTTTGAAGAATTTATTGTCTGACTCAACATCAAACAACAAAAGAGTACACCCCTCAGGTCCCCAGCCAATGGTGTAGTCAAACAATTCATGGGCATCCTCGAGAGGGTAATCCAGCAAGCGTCCTTGGAGGGAATCAATTTGAACTTGCGGGCCTATTGATCACCTCCTCACGCCACAACTGGTGAGGGCCCAGCCACCTTGCTATTTGGGAGAGCCATTGTAACAAAACTATCTCAGTGGACCCCGAATCAATTGGTGAACACTGACAAGATTTAAGATACCGGCACAGCTCGGGAAAGAAAAATGAAAACCCACTCAGATCAGCATAGCCATGCCCTGGAGACAGTTTTTGACAAAGGAGATTTGCTATTGGTTAAGCAGAAATGCAGACGAATAACAGACACTCCTTTTGCTGTTGATCCTTTACAGGTTATGGCGTGCAAAGGACACATATTGACAGCACATCATCCTGAACAATCCATCTCTCGGGACACATCACATTTCAAACACCTACCATAACAGTTGTCGAGCCCTGAAACTGTACAAGAAGTGACCCAGCCACAAGGTCAGGCTCAAGAGCATGAGCCTATGGTGCCATTGCCCGATCAGGGTGAACCTCAATCATCTCGAATCACCAGAGTGGGCAGACAAGTGATGAAAGCATCTCGCCGACTTATCGAGGACATGTGATTTTGGTGATGTCTGCCACATTTGTATTTAACAAAGGGGGAGATGTAGCATCTTGATGTTATGCGCACTATCCTCGAGGTTCTGGGCATACTGGGAAAACAAAGTACATAATGCACAGGGAGGTGTCAAGGTGTGGTTAACAGAAAGTATGATGTAATGAGCAGTGAGTTAGTGTATACTAAGGAATAAAGTAATGTTTGATTGCAGCTCCTGTGTGGCCTAATTCATCTGCATGTGTCAGGGCTGGAGAAGACACTACACGTCCCAAGGCTCACATGCCATGCTTTGCAGTGCAAGTGCACCATCCATTGTGATTCATGAACACACACTTTTCCCATTTTGGAATCGGTAAAAGACATTCCTAGATGGCCACCAATTCGGTGAATGTACGCAGTGTCACAAGGCATGCACACGCATCCATTTTTGCTCTTTTACTTTACTGTTTTTAGATGGCTGAAGGTTCTTTCAAATTTATAAGGTAGAAATAAACACACAATGACAAAGCCAATACATCAACATTCACTTTTCAAAGCTGTTTGTTTCAGTACCTTTTTGAAAGAATGGAAGCGTGCGAATTCCTCATAAGATTTCCTAATAAATCTTTCTGTTCAGCAGCAGGACATTTTGTACAGTTTTGGTGATATTATTCAGCATCTTTTGTGAATAAATGTCTTCATTCTGTGTCCTTCCTGTCTGAATATGTCAAACCATTTCACAATATTTGTCTCTGTAATATCTACCAGGATTTTGATGCCACAGAAACGTCCTTTGTTACATCTATACATACACATAAAATACTCCAAAAATATTTCCAAGAGCCAACTCATTTTACACTCATAAAACAAACCACTTCTAAAGTAAACATCACTAAACACGCTGTCCACTACATCCACACAATTGGGCATCAAAAACCAAGAGATAAATTTACTTGATGGCTTTCCTAGCACCGCATAAAAAGGAACTCAGATTGAGAATGCACCATGTGCCATAGTAAAGGCGGTAAGAGCTATACACATGTCACTAACGCAAGCAATGGCACTGCCACCCGTTCTACTTGTTGTTTGCAAAACCAAACATCCCTAAAGAACATACATACACTATGGATACAAGAGGTAAATCATTTTCTAACACAATTGACCGGTACACAGCAGGTCGCAGCAAGAGTGCTGCAATGCGTCCCTCTTTTAAACGGAACAGGTAAATCATAGGAACCACTCACGCACACCAGGTTCAACAAGTGGAGCAGTGCACGGTCACATCATACGAGCCTGTGCCCACTTATTTGGGTGAACGTGTGTGTGCGTGTAGTAACTCTAAATCACCATGCTCATTTCATATTTCAGAGAAATTTCCTTGCGAATAGAAGAAAGGACGGCTGTATCAAGGTGTGTCATAGCTGACGGCCTCTGGAACAACCATCTGAGTTGATTCACTCAGACTCCAGTTCCAACATGATTCTTTCTCTGAGAGGAACAGCTGCTTAAGGTCATCCAAATTTGCCCGCTCATTGTTCATTTTATCTGTGGTTCTAAAAATTCTGGACCCATGTAATTTACTTTGCCACAGCAGTACGATTTTAGTATCAAAAGACCGATAATGACTAGTACACTAAGCATGAGCATTTTCGCTCAATTCCAGCAGCGTTTTCACCTCGAAATCGCCATTTTCGTCCTGCACTCGTGGCTCCCATTTTATACACGGCAGCCATTTTTAAAAGTTGCCCTCACATAGGCTTATAATACAGTCAGATTTGATTCCAAGGACACGTACACCTTGATTGACTTTTCTCTGACCTGGGCAAGCTGGAACCATTGCCTCAGGCCAAACCTGTTTGGTCAGTCCCTCTCCCAGTGGCCGAATCAGATAGCATCAAGGCACACCAGGCCATAAAACCCTTATTATCGCTCACACACCCTGCCTAACTTGCTCACACCTGCACCTGCTCTTTTCTTCTTCTTACTTTACGAGGGGGAGGTGCCCGTTTTTATTGGGGGTCCACACTTATCTGATGTGAAATTCTAGGCCTTGCCGGGTAATTTATTATGGGCTGGATGACATGAAATATGAGGTTTCATCATGACACTGGTTTTTCCTTTGTAGTGAAAACATGTGAATGACCAACCAAAATGTCAAGAATGTTTGCCTGAAGCTTAAAAAACTGTATATAAGGAAACCTGATTTTGCATTGACACACAGTCTCCTGAGAACATACAAATCGTGCTGTTGTACTTCTAGGACACTTGTCAATTGGTTGCAGCCAATAAATTCGATCTTTGACTTCACCTAGAAGACTCTGAGTTTCTGTAGTCTGAATCAGGAAAGTACCCGAGGTCTTTGGGTGTACCCTGGCACCGCTGGGTTACCGGATCAGTACCGGTTCTGAAAAACCCAGTACCTCAGTTGGCGCCCAAACGTGGGGCGATACCAGCGGTACCGGTCCAAGCCTGAGGTCCGTGGGGAGCTTCGTGTGAAAATTCTGGAGGAAGGCCGCCACTTCATCGACCCCTGCATGTCGACGTGGTCCGAAAGTCTTTGTTGCGAGGTTCCCCGCTTCCTGACGGCTATGAAGGTCTGCTGCCCTGGCTATCGCCCTGATTTGGACCCTTGATTTTTGGTAGAGCGAAACGATAAGACGAGTCTTCTGGTGACGTCATTGATATTTTCAGTTAAGTATAAGTGGAGCGTCTCCCAGTCCTTAGTTGGACACTTGGTTTGGTCCTTAGTTGGACACTTGGTTTGGTCCTTAGTTGGACATTTGGTTTGGTATCCCTTTGGGATCACTTTGATTTGGAACTTGCAAGCACCAAAGCCGAAGGACTCGTGTATTCACGAGACTATCGTAAACGATAATCCTTTGAAGTTTGAAGCTAGACTAGTGAGCGAAGATGCCTGGTCTTAGCAGACTTGGAAATTTGTTTTGTCTTGGTTGTAAAAGGGACTCCCGGTTGGAGGACTCATGTCCGGTTCCTCCGATTGGAACTCCAACCTATGAACTATATGTGAAGCACGGAGTAGGCCCCATCACGTTTAATAAAGTATGGGTCCGCTATTCTTGGAAATAATTGAGAAAAGTTTTTTTTTTTTTTCTTGTAAATATGACTTACAACTAGGATCTGCAAACGGTTCTGTAAGTAAATTGCGACGGCGCTATTTATGAAAAATGGCTAAAGCGCGCTGTATTGTGTGTACTGAGTGTTTTCTGTTTATATCTGAAATGAGCTCAATGTGTGTTTGTGGGTCTTCTTGATGTTTACAGTTTGTTAAGTAAAATGTTGGTTAATTAATATTAGCTTGAAACTTAGAAAAAATCCAGAAATGAACCATGTGATGTGCTAACATAGCTATATGTTGCTCTTTAATTTATAGAATGAGCAATTGTGCACATATACAAAACTGCCGTTAAATGCTTAATAAATTAGAAAACACATTCAATAGATATAAATAGGGCCCCCCCCAAAAAAAAAAAAAAAAAAAAAAAAAAAAAACGAAATTATCTATTTTCAATTCAGCCAGCACTTTCCCAGTTAAACATGGGTGGAATTTTGCATAACCTTCCTTTTAAATGAAAGTGGCGCAAAAATGTGACGCATTTCAAGTTAGGCTTATGCGCTTAGGCTTGTGAGTTAATGTATCCCAAATAATAGGCAAGGGATGCAGCTTGCTTTTATATGTGGAATTATCACAAAAAAAAGAATAATTGGGTTTTTATTTTTTTTTAAAGAAAATTATTAATTATGGAAAAATTATTTAAAAAAATAAGTGCCTTTCAAAATCGTTTTTTAATATTTATAAAACTTAATACCTATACTATGACCTCCTAACATTAAAATTTAATTTAAGTTATGTTGCACCGCTAAAATGACATTTGTATGTGCAATTTTCCCTTGGCGCAGGAGCAAACAAGCTAATTTCTATAAAGTATAAGTTAATATTTTCAATGGCTGACTCATGGATTGTGTAATAGACATTCTGGTAGTGCATATTATGCAAGAAAATTGTAGGATATTGATTTTTTAATGCCTAAAATATCAAAGTCGATTTTGGGCAAAAGCACTGTTTAAACTGCATTTTCTTTCATTCAGAGTACTTTTTAAAGTGTCTCAGGCTTCAGTAAATGCATACATTTAGGTTTGATATATATTTGCAGGTTGTGCCTTCTTATGATTCAATGAGTCAATGTGCCAGTACAAAGGCTTGTTTTAATATCAAGGTTGAAGGTTCTAACTTCAGCTGGGCCTACTGAGACGTTCATTCATTCGAGGTTGATGAAATATGTACCATTGCATGGGATTGCAACAAGCATTTATTCTAACAACTGGTATGTGTGTTATTAAGGTTTGTGAATTATTCACAGTAAATGTAGTTTAATAATCTGGAAATAGAGATAAAAAATTTTAGCGCCTAAAAAGGAAATTTTTTTTTTTTTTTAAATAGAGTGAATTATTGCAGGTTAGAAGGAAAATAGAAAGGCCTACTGTCTTTGACAGATTCAGAGTGGCAGAAGCTAGGAGAGCTACAGAGGCTGGCTCAAGTCATGCTGCTGAGATGCTATCTTTAGTTTTCCCATAAACAATGGAGGAGGCTGTCGTGTTGACACTTGTGACCTTTTAAATTAGGGCCTTGTCTCTGAAAAAGGCAGAATGACCCTACGGGCCTCTAAAAGTGGGATTTCTGGTTTCTCCAGAAGAACATCAATACAATTAAAGAACTTAATTCCAAAGGGAAAATATAAAAAAAAGGGGTTTCTTCGAAAGTCCCAACATCATGTTAAATGCTCTGCAGAACTGATACATTTGTGTCTCCGCTCTAAAAAAATAAAATGATGCCTGCTAGTTGCTTTTATTTGACAGAAAACGAAGTGTTGCATTAAGTCTTAGACAGAAAATAAGATGCAGCCTTTTTTAAAAAAATTTGAAGGCTACATGCCTTAATGAGAACGATTTGCCAATTAAGACTTATTTTTCACAGTGGAAATTGTAGGTGCCAAATTAATATGGAGTGTCAGTGTAACAATTTTTACTTTTAGAAAGGTAAAACTAAGGTGGCTTGATGTTGCGAAGTAACTGCAAGAGGGTAACAGTTAAGTAATGGAAATTTATTTTCATGTATTTGGTCCTATCATGAATTGTTCTTGCTGGTCCTGTATGTTAGAAGAGAAACAGTAAAGTTATATTTGACAGCAGATTTCCATTGCCTGGTGATCTACTGTCAAAAGGAGGGTAAGGATTTTAAACCTGACAAATTAAACAGGCCCAAATATTGGGTTTTGGGCTGCAGGTTTACAGTGCATAAAGTACATGACATGGTGTTGTGTGTCACCGCTTATTCACACATGCTATTGTTTTGTCTATGCTTTTTGTGCTTGATACACAGCAAGTATATCTGATGGCTTGACGTTTTGTGCGTTTTTATTATTTTTTATTTGTTTTTTTTGCATGTTTGTTGCTGCTTTTGATACTATTACAAGCTCCCCTGTGTTGTGAGGGGATGGTCATGACGATGCCCATCGCTACGCAACAGTTGGTTGAACTTGTTCTGGTTACTAAATTCCACACATAATGATATTTCATGCTGTGAACATAAAAGACAACACTTCACCAGTGAATGTCTATTTGGCTATAATGGTATTGAAGGAAAATAAAAAGAGATATACAGGATCAAAGTGTGTCACCTGCAGTTAGTCACGTTACTGCCCCTTCCCTTAAAGAAACAGGCAGCCCTACATTTATGTATCCTTGATTGGACCTAAGGATGAAATTATAGATCTGTGACTCAAGGTGGCCTAATTTCTATATTACATTAGTTAATGATGTTCTGTTTCCTAAGTAGCATATGGCTTTCGTTCCTTAAAAGAAAACCAGGTTTTCATTTTTTCCTGAAGAAGGAACTGAAACATTAGCTAGGAGTACCGTATATGTTGTAGTCGCCAACGGTAGAGTTAAAATTTGTGTAACTTTGGCCTTTGTGTATCACCCGTACTCTCGGTGTTGTGTCACATGCCTGACTATCACCCAAATAATTTTTTTTGTTCTTCCTATAGATTTTTTCTTTTGTTACTTCCCCTGACCAATGTCGCATCATGCTTAGTTATTGAGATTTTAGCTATGCCCTAGTCCCATTTCTCTTTTTCGAATTCCTTTCACCAGTCAGCCCTTTTATTATTATTGATGTATTGTTCAGGTTCACATTTCCAGACTGCAGTGATGTACCAGGGACCCCCATGTTATGTATAATTCCCTTTGGTATGACCAGACTGGTTTTCAAGAATTTGCCTTAGGCCTGCTTCAATGTTTTCCAGCCTGACTGTCAGGGTAGCGATAGACTGGTTAACTGACTCAATATTATAGTAAGACAAGTTTTCCATCTCAATAGGAGATATCTTATGTTTACCTTTTTGAACATGACGAATTTTCAATGTCTATTTTAATTTGGTTTTCGGTTCCCTTCTGTTCCTGCTACTTTAATTTTTGGTGGGATCAGATGTGTCCTAATCATGCAAATATCAGGACCCTCTAGTTCTTGTCTTTTTGTTTGCACATTTGACTATTAGCCTGTGTATTGCATAGTGCACCTGATGCACAGTTTTTAAAGGAAGGTTTCTACATGTCCCTGATAATCGGTATCATGTGATTTCTCTATTGAGATGTTCTAAGGTAAGGAGGAACACCTAGACTTAATCATTGAGGCAAATATGTGTTTACCCCATTAGACAATGCCACTGTGTGAGGAAATCCATTCAGATAGAATTCTCATGTAGCTATAGATGGCAGAGAATAATGGAGAGAACCCAATTAAAGATGCTAGAGACCCTGTTTTGCCCTTCTGCCTTTGTCTTTGTATTTTATGCCCATGGTGTATGGCTACTCCTTTGAAGATTGCAGACCACCTGCTTGCAGTCCCCTTGTTAAAAACCATGAACTGTTTTTTTTACTAAATTGAAGGAAACTAACAACTGTGGCACATTTCCTACGTCACTAGATTCTGCGGGTATCAAGTCATAATAACCTGCAGGACATTGATTTAAGCCTAATTCCCATCAGTGACAGCTACAGATGAAAGACGGGCGTCTTGGCCCTACAGTCTCAGCACCCAGAAAGTAGCAAAGCTGGACAGCGATCGCCAGCGCATGGTATCGTACTTGCTCCATCAGACGGCGTTGGACATCGCAGAGCCAAAGTTTCAGTGTAAAGGAGCTAAAGAGATAGGATTCCTGTTGTTGATGGCAGAGCTGTTTTGAGGTTTCATTTCTCTACCTGTCATGTGCTGGTAACCTCTGACAGTGTGCAATCCCTTGAGCACCTTGGCCTGAGTTTTGGCCACACCCCCCCTTTTCTTTGCTCCAATGGAAGAAGGGCAGTGCACCGGAGATTTCAAGTTTGGAAAAAGGCACTATATTGTGGTGCCCATGAAAGAGCAGCTTGAGCGTCCTCTGACACTAAACAATGAGTGTTGGAGTCTGAAAGTGCTGCTGAGCTTGAGCTATTTCCCAATTAATGGTGCTTGCGTCTGCACGAGATGATTTGTGCCCTTGATCAATGAAGAGCACATTGTTTGTAGTATCTGCCACAGAGGAGAGACACTGGTGCATTGCTTTAAGACATTGAGACTTTCGAGTGAGCTGTGGGTGTTTGCCAGGAGGGCACTCCAACTAAGCAGTATTTTCTCACGAAGAGGCCTGAATTGAGAGGCCCATGCGAAAGAAAACAACAAAAGAAAATTTGATGGACAATAGAAGCCTGCCAGAGAGGCTTTTTGAACGGACTCTGGGCATAGTTGGTTTCACAAGAGGTTTCCGTGTGATTGTATAGACTAGGTGTTAGGAGACTGATTGTTTTGCTGGCATTGTTTTAAAGTACTATTCTGTTTAGTAAAAGCAGAATAAAGTCAATTTTCTGTGGAAAGAGTACCCCCTTTTCACCTTAGAGCATTGATGAGAGTCACCACTGTTCCACCTGAACATACAAAAATTACTGAAATGCAGAGGAGCCCTAAAAATGTTACTAGATAATTTTAGGATTTGCTTTTTGGTTAGGGTTGTGAAAAATTATTATTTCATAGTGGTCACTACTTTCTCCCGTTGTCTATATGTTCTTAATAACGTGTTTTCTAGTGTCTTTTAAACATGACGTTGTCATTTATGGGTAGGATTGTTTTTCTCTACTCAATTGACTTCTGCACCCACTTCCCAACCTATGTCTTTTCCTACTATTGTTTCTTTGCACTCTTTTCACCCTTTTCCTGAACATGAGCAGGTTAGAAGATCAGAATTCGTAAGCAATTCTTTTGTACAGCTTCTGCATCAACACTAGTTAGTAGTGAACATCACTAATTGTTGGGTGTGTGATCTTATGCCACCTACTGCAGATAGAGGTATTCCTTATTTTGTCCTGCCATATGTGGCCTTTTGTGCTACTTCATGTTCAAGGAGACCTGTCCAGAGAGAGTTACCAAGTACTAGAATTTTGCTCCAGCAACATCTCCATGGCCTTACAAACATAGACCTGGACTCAGATTAGCATGAGAATAGGTTTATTGCCTATGTAAGGGCAAAAGGAGGGTTTGTGGTTCTAAAAATTCTGGACCCATGTAATTTACTTTGCCACAGCAGTACGATTTTAGTATCAAAAGACCGATAATGACTAGTACACTAAGCATGAGCCTTTTCGCTCAATTCCAGCAGCGTTTTCACCTCGAAATCGCCATTTTCGTCATGCACTCGTGGCTCCCATTTTATACACGGCAGCCATTTTTAAAAGTTGCCCTCACATAGGCTTATAATACAGTCAGATTTGATTCCAAGGACACGTACACCTTGATTGACTTTTCTCTGACCTGGGCAAGCTGGAACCATTGCCTCAGGCCAAATCTGTTTGGTCAGTCCCTCTCCCAGTGGCCGAATCAGATAGCATCAAGGCACACCAGGCCATAAAACCCTTATTATCGCTCACACACCCTGCCTAACTTGCTCAAACCTGCACCTGCTCTTTTCTTCTTCTTACTTTACGAGGGGGAGGTGCCCGTTTTTATTGGGGGTTCACACTTATCTGATGTGAAATTCTAGGCCTTGCCGGGTAATTTATTATGGGCTGGATGACATGAAATATGAGGTTTCATCATGACACTGGTTTTTCCTATGTAGTGAAAACATGTGAATGACCAACCAAAATGTCAAGAATGTTTGCCTGAAGCTTAAAAAACTGTATATAAGGAAACCTGATTTTGCATTGACACACAGTCTCCTGAGAACATACAAATCGTGCTGTTGTACTTCTAGGACACTTGTCAATTGGTTGCAGCCAATAAATTCGATCTTTGACTTCACCTAGAAGACTCTGAGTTTCTGTAGTCTGAATCAGGAAAGTACCCGAGGTCTTTGGGTGTACCCTGGCACCACTGGGTTACCGGATCAGTACCGGTTCTGAAAAACCCAGTACCTCATATCTCATAATATTATTCTCTAGTTCGGGACCTGCAAAGATTGAGGGTTATCTGTGTTTGCCAGAGGCAGGGTAGACTAGGAAGCCCTCTAGTGGAATTCACTGAGGCAAGCTTCAGCGATAAGAATCCTGGGACAGTTTGGAAATGACTAACCGGATTCCTGTATTGGCATTTGTATAACCCTGGTGTGTTTTGGAAATAATGGAGTGGGATAGAAACCATAACAGCATGGTTTCCACTCCCATGGTACTAGCCACTTTGAGCGTCTTCCTCCCTAGTCTGATCATCTTGATGCCTACAAAATGCTCTAGGCTGTTAGATGGGGTTGCCACTGCTACTTCACTTCTAGAGGGGTTGTTACATTATTTCTCCCAAAACTATTTAGACATTTTGATATTGAAGCTGACCTGGACTGTCATTTCTAGACCCTAGCAGGGAAAATAAGTGACATAGTACTAGTACGTTTTAATACTTTAATACCTACTTTTGAAATACTGATACCCATGGTTTCTGCAACACTGTCTTGAATAATTGTTTATACTTTGGCTCTTGCAATCTGAGCTGAGGTTTTGATACACTGGACATGTTGTTAGAGAGCTCAAGCCATTCGCAGAACACCCTTTTCTCTTTGGCAAAGGTAATGGGGCAGACCCTGGATATTTTAGACATTCTGCATGTCTGGCTGCAGTCTCGTAGTTCTGAAAAAAAGTTTACATTTTATAAATCTTTTCCTGGTACCTCTTGTATAGACTACTTGGTGATTTAAAGGTAACTTTCTGGACCTATTAATGATTCAGATATGCTTCCAGAAACTTTATTAGATTTCGTGCTGATTTCGTCAATGTTGAGAGTTCCTGAGGTGTGGCAAAGACACATTGCTCTGATTTGCTACTAGATCTAAGTGTCAAGTTTAAGAGCAGATAGTGCATCATAAATACTTAACAAAAGCATTGGCTCTGTCCTCAAAGTAAGCATAGATTGAGGAACATTCGAGATGTACATCATTAGGGTGTGCATCTCTGACGATTGCAGCTCCTAAAGGTCAATTAGACAACAGCCGAATTAGCTGAAAAGTAAATTAGTGACCGTGGGAATTACTTTGAGTCCACCAATGACCCTAAAATTCTTGTGGAAACCCTGACTACTCTTAATTCCTTCATAGACTTCACTTGAAGGGAATCTACATTTCTCTGTGCAAATACACGGTCCAAAATATGGAAAGGGGTAAATACATGGTAAGGTATTAGCATGGCTCATCAGACACTCTAGCCGTAGTAACAATGTGATTAGTATCCAGTGGGAGGTGATTTTCTAGTACATGAAGATAATGATATTCTTGGGAAGCTGACTAACTACTTTCCAATTTATACCAATACAAATTGTCCTCCGAGTCCCCAGATTCGTCAGCTCATTTAGGGTCTGGTCTTCACATAGTACAATGGCTTTGTTAGGGTCTCTGTCTCTGAACCAGTTGTGTTGAGTAAAATGTATCTTGGTATTAAAGGATTTGCCAGACAGGAAGGCCTCAGCTACGGTTTATAAGTAATATGTGAACTTGCTTCTCCTGCAGCTTTAAGCCTGGAATAAAGAGAAGATTAAGCACTGTACTCTACCTCCACTACCAGAGGCAGTTATAATTGTTCTACTCAAATCAAACAATATTTGAATTGCTACTCATTTTACAGACCCTTGCTTATGATAAGAATAGACAGCAAAATTCTGACTTAAAGCCTAACTAACCTTCCTCTAAAGTAATTAATGATGCTGTTGGCACAAAATCTAGTATTATACTAGAATGCTGATAATTGACTATTTTGGTAATCGTGTTTGCCTTTGCTTCATAAAATCCTTATTACAAATGTGCATGCTGTTCTTTATTTTTTCATAGAATGTGTGTGTGTGGGGGGAGTTGGGGTGCGACTTGTGTCTTTTTTTGGTGCTAGTTGCGGTACTCTATGAGTCGGCTGTGGCCTGAGTATGCATTAATGGCATTTTATGAGGCCCCCTTTCCCTTCTTATGTGCTGTCATGATAGAACCACTGAAAATGTGTCCAATACTTACCGGTAATGGCATTACTCCTAGTCCTAGTCCTACTACCTCACCTTCCTTTCCATACCAATGAGGCTCCTTGCCTCCCCTACACTCCTCCCTTCCCCTTTAAAAAGTCCCCCCACCCCAACACCTCCTATACAGAAACATACCCAAAACAGCAACTCAGGCATCCTGTACCGGGAGGGCAGGAGGGAACGGAAAAGAAGGAGAGGGAGTAGGACTAGGAGTTATGCCATTACCGGTAAGTAATGGACGCATTACCTCCCTTCCCGTCCCTCCCTCGCCTTCCTTTCCATACCAATGAGATGTAGCAAGAGAAACACAGGAGACGGACATTGAGTTGCAACATATTTAATCACAACAAATCAGGAAACCAGAAAAGAACACCCCTATTGCATCCTAGGGGACAACAAACGGTGACCCAATACCGACTCCAAACACCCCAATTCTGCAATTCTGTAATGATGAACAAAAGTGGATGGAGAGGCCCACGTAGGCGGCCTGCAGATTTCCACCACAAAAGTGCCCTGTAACTCAGCCACCGTAGCAGCCAAACCCCGAGTAGAAGGTCCCTGGACCGCTGGAGGAGTCACAACCTCTTTCAAAGAATATGCCAGCAAAACCATAGAGCAGACCCAGCGACTCAAAGAAGCAGTGGACGGTTTCTCCCCCTTCCGAGCCGGACTAAAATGAACGAACAACGAATACCCTTTCCAGAAAGGAGCAACCACCCTCAGGCATTCCAACAATGCCCTATGCACATCCAAAGAATGCAACCGAACCTCCTCAGCCGAGGAAGGGTCGGGACAAAAAGCAGGCAGAATAACCTCTTGACGGTCACGGAAAGTGGAATTCACCTTGGGAACAAAAGAGGGAACTGGCACAAGAACAACCCGATCCGGAAAAATCTTGCAAAAAGGAAAAGTGCAGGCCAAAGCCACCATCTCCCCCAAATGCCGGGCCGAAGTGATGGCCACCAGAAGAAAGTCTTCAATGTCAGATGACGCAAGTCACAGGTCTCCAGAGGCTCAAAAGGAGGACCAGACAAGACCTCTAACACCAACGAAAGATCACAGGCAGAAAAGGAATGCACCGGATGAGGAAACAAGCTAAGAAGGCCCTGAAAAAATCTAGACATCAAATGACCCTCATCAGAAAGATTACGCCACGGCCCCTGGAAAGCCTGAACAGCTGCCCACTGCTCCCGCAGAGTAGCAACAGACAAACCCAATTGAGCCCCATCTTGCAAAAACTGCATTACCTCAAATAAAGAAGCCACCATAGTATCCACCAGGTGACGCAAACACCAGGTAGAAAACACCTTCCACTGACGATCATAGGAAAGTAACGTGGAACGACGCTGGGAAGCCAGCAAAGTCAAAGTCAAAGGAACCGGAACCCCCAACCCGTCAACCCCCGCCGTTCAACCTCCAAGCCGTCAAGTGCAATCGCCTCAATGACCCCAGAGGGAGGCCAGGAAACGCTAGAGCAGAGGGATAGAGACAGAGAGCCCACATTTGACCGGAGGCCATCAACCGAAGCAGCGGAAACCAATTTGTTCGCGGCCAATGAGGAAATATGAATAGATCCCTTGCGCTCAGAAGACGCACCCTCGCCAGAAAAGCACAGAGCAACTGGAAGGGTGGGAATGCATAAAGAAGACCCCGAGGCCAAGGACACAACATCACGTCCACTGCCCAACCTGAGGACAACGAAACCGGGACCAAAAGCGCCTCACTTTCGCATTCTCTGGGGAGGCAAACAAATCCATCACCGGAAGACCCCACAAGTCAACCAGATGATGGAACAGAGGCAACAGAAGGGAAAAAACTTGGGAGGAAGGAATGACACTGCTCAACTGAGCCACCTGAACAATGACCACCCCTTGAATGTACGTGGCCCGGAAAGACAGAACCCAATCCTGAGCATAAATGAAAATGTCCCCCGCAATCCAAAACAGAGACCGAGACCTGGTCTCAACCTGCTTGTTGACATAAGACTTGGTGACCAAGTTGTCCGTCCAGAGAAGAACATCCATGCCCCGCAGGGACACCTGAAAATGCACTAGAGCCAGAAGAACCGCATTCATCTTCCTCCATTTCGAGGACTGGACCGACTCCTGAAGAGATCAGAACCCCTGGACCTGCTCCTACCCCAGCCATGTGCCCCATCCGGAGAGACTGGCATTGGCCGTCACTACAGCAGGCACTGAAGGAGCCAAAGATACTCCCAACCGAAGATGATCTGGCACCAGCAACCAACCCAACTCCCTGCGAATGAACCCCGACACAGGAATCCTCACCTGAAGAGTGCCCGGAGCCAGAGACCAACAGGAGAGAAACCAATTCATCAGGCAAAGAGGATGAAATCGCCCCAAGGCACCAGAAAAATTACTGAAGCCAAATGACCCTGCAGACGCAACGACTGAAGAGCCCTGGGAGCCTTCTGCGTCAAGACCGCCAATATCTGTGACTGGAGGCCCAACTGTTGCTTCTCCGACACAGTCACCAACCCCTGCAGAGTCAAAAATCGGGCCCCGATGAAAACCAGATCCTGGGAAGGAACCAAATCTGACTTCCCCCAATTGACCAAAACCCGTGACCTTGCAGGACCAACAAAACCCTTGCCACATGAATCCCCAACAGAACCCTGCTGTGAGCCTGAATCAGAATATCATCCAAATATGGATGGACAAACACCCCCTAGGAATGGAAAGAGCCACCAGAGGAGCGAGCACCTTGGAGAAAATCCTGGGCGAGGGCTTGAGGCCAAATGGAAGAACACAGAATTGAAAATGGTCCCGGCCTACTGCAAAGCGGAGGAACCTTTGAGAGGACAGGGTGACTGGAACATGCAGTTAAGCGTCCTGCAGATCCAGAGACCCCAAGAAATCCCTCGGACTGATCAGAGGAAAAATAGCCTGAATGGACAACATCCGGAAATGCACAGTCTCTATCCAGGAATTCACCCATTTGAGATCCATCACTGGATGAAAAAACCCCAACACCTTTGGAACCAGGAACAAGACAGAATAAGCACCCTGACCCCGTTCCCCCACAGGAACTCAGGAGATGGCCCCTTTCAACAGCAAGTCCCAGACACCCTCTAGCAATGCTGCCCTCTTGGCACAGTCCGCAGGCAAGGGCGTTTGATGAACCCCCGTATCCGGAGGAACCAGGTCGAAGTCTATGGCGTAGCCATTTTCCACAATGTCCAGCACACAGCGATCGGCAACATTCCCCCGCCAAATGGGAAGAAAGTGTCTCAGTTGACCCCCAACCGGCCAACTTCCAGTCCCACAGTGATTGTTAGGAACCCTTCTTGAGGCCAACCCGAACAGAAAGACCAGATATTTTAGGAGAAAATCAGGGCTGAAAACGACGTTTCCTGGAAGAAAAAGACTTGGAATCAATTTTGGGAGAAGAGCGAGAATGCTTCCACCAACCCTTTCCTGAGGAGGAACCACCTTTATAAGGTAAGTCGTGCTTCCTCTCCTTAAAAGCTTTGCAAATCATGGAAGGCAATTGATTCCCAAACAAAGTGTGACCTTCAAAAGGAAGCTGCAGGAGAGCAGCTTTCTCCCTCGGATCCACCTTCCACATTCGCAACCAGAGATACCTATGGTTCCCAATCAATGCCCCAGATGCCAAGCCGAAGTGCAGACCACATCCGAAGACATGTCAGACAGTAACCTGGCCTGCTGCTCCATAACCGCCAGCAGCTCCAAACATTCAGAGCCCTCCTGCACAGCCACCGCAAGCTTGTTAAAGTCTTGAACCAAAGATTGGGCAGAATACACAGAGAAAATACCAGTCCTGAGTGCCAAATTCTCAGCAGCAAAGGCACTCTTCAGACCGAAATCCACCTTCCTATTAGTGGCATCAGCAGGAACACAGTCCTCAGAATTGACCACAGTCTTGCCAATCAAATTAGCCAAAATGGGATCCAGCTTAACGGAAGGAGGTAACACCTCCTCCCCCTCCAGCCAGTACAACTTTTTAAGAAAACGTGGAACCTGAGATTTGCCCACCTCCTTCCGCTCAAGGAAAACCAAATCCTTAACCGGGTTCTGGAAAGGCATAGCAAACCGAGAAGGCGTAACATACTACGGAAACAAGTGGGAATCAGCCCCAGAAGGGTGAATAACAGGAAAACCCAAATCATCTCAAACATGGGCCAGAACATCCCACATCTCCTCCCTAGAGACATACTTCCCACCAGAAAACGTAGAAGAAGCGTCATCATCTGAGGAAGAGAACCCCTCCGCCGCCCCGAGGGATGGCAGGCAAAAGAACATCCAAGTGGGGGTGCCCCAGCCTGAAGGGCCTTAGACACAGCCACCTCAATCATGTCCTGAACCTACTCTGTGGACATGAGAGGAGCAGGAACCCCCAGCACAACTTGGCGTCCACCAGGCGTCTGAATGGGAACCCCAACATCCTCCCCCTTTGAGGAAGAAGAAGAAACTATTTGGCACCATTTAGTATGACCCTGCACCGATATGATCCAAGGAGAAATGCACACCCAAGAAACACCAACAGCAGCCAACTAAAATAGGGAAGAACCCCCTCCCCCCCTACAAGCAGCAGGTGAATCAACCCAGCAAACGTGAGGCGAAGTCCCCGAAGTGCAGCCCCAGCCACCAGGGAGCCGAATGACTCCGTCAGCCGACCTGAAAGCAGATCCCCTAAGGCTGCCCAGCCGACCTCCAGAAAGATGATACTGCTGGGAACCCACCGCGAGGAGCACCGCACCCTGCCGTGAGTCAACACGAAGCTCCCCCAGGTCCCGCCATGGAGGAGAAAGAGTAGGTAAGTCGAGCGGGTTAGAGAAAGAACAGGAGGTGTTGGGGGGGCTTTTTAAAGGGGAAGGGAGGGCTCTAGGGAAGGCAAGAAGCCTCCTTGGTATGGAAAGGAAGGCGAGGGGGGGGATGGGAGGTAATTGTCAGTAATATGTTTCTGATGTCTATGTACGCAGATAGTTTGCCGTTCTTCGGAAATCTTACACTCTGCAGTTCAGCGCTTTCGGTGCCCATGCAGTTTGCTTATGAACCGGAAGAAAGTGACCTTAATCTTGATTGAGGCACCCTCATAAACTAGGCCTCAATTTCTCACTACAGTGGAGAAATGATTTGGTTAAGTACGTCTAAACGGAGGTCTGTGTGGGCTTGCACAATTAATCACTTTACCATTAACTGTAGTTGCCTCTTCTGAAGATGATGGTACAGCCTCACTTTGATATATTTTTCTGAATAGGATTCTACTTCTAACTTGAATATTTTTTGATAAGCTGTAAGTAGGACGAGTAAAATTAATGGCTGGCAGGCAACTGATTAAGAAATGGGATTTTATGGTCCAACTATAGTTTATAGTTTTATAAATTGCTTGTATATTTGGTCATTTTTTACACTAATACTATGAGGCCCTAGATTCCTGTGTGAAGAGCCTGTCCATAGCTAAAGGGGTATGCAAACTAGGGGTGGGCGGTGAGCTCCACTCCGCTGGTGGAGCTAAGGAAGTTTTTGGCACTCCGTGCTCCGCTTAGAGCACAGAGTTCGACCAAAAACTCCACTAGCCCCGCCAGTGAAGCAGAGCTTACCGAATGCACACTAAAGCCCAGTTATGGGCCACACAGCGCAAACGCAGACAATCTGCACTTGTGCTGTGTGACCCATAACTGGGCTGCAGAGCACACCATCGACGGATCCAGGCCTCCCTCTGCTGAAGCCCAGGAGAAGGGGGTAGAGGAAGGCAGAGAGCCTGGCCACTGGGAACATCAGGGATGATGAGCACCCCCTGGAGGACCCAGGTAAGTCCTTGTTTCTTTTCACCTTTTGTGCACACTGGTGCCCAAGAGGCCTGAAATAGCAGCTTTTACTGTCTACAGCCCTGCCCTGAATGCACCCAATCTCGGAAGCACTGTGCACGGTTGGGCCTGACCCTGCTTAGTGCTTCCGAGATAGGGAACATTCAGAGCAAGATGCAGTCGGCAGTGGCACTCCGCCACTCACGGAATTCCACTGAGTTTTTCATCAACTCTGTGGAATTCTGTGGAGTAGAACTCTGTAAGCTCTGCCCAGGCCAAATGCAAACATGACCAGCTCCTTATGCTGACTGATGAACAATGCTTCTGCCATGCCCCCAAACTGCATTGTTTTCCTTGTGATTGTATGCGTGCCTTGGATAGTATGGCAGCATATACATATAAAAAATAAATTTAAAAAGTTGTAAAGGGCCTTGCTTGTTTTCGGCATAGTAGACAGCAGCTTGATGGTAAGGACCTACTTCCCAAAAACACATTCACTAAAGAAAAAAAAAGTCTAAGAAGTACTTAAAGGCTTCATACCTTAAAGAAAGAAATTGTGATAGGGAAATGATCCCCAAATGCAGGGGCGGAGTGGGACAGAAAATAGGCTAAGGCACTAAAATAAAAGTGGCCTCCATTAGTGAATAAGAAAGCTAAAAAAATGTATATGTTTGCAAGATATGGAATACTACATGGATTTGAGCTTGCTGGAGACCATGTTTGTTTTAATATCATGGAAAATAACCATAAAACCTGGCCCAGTGGACCATAAAACAGGCTCACAAACTGCAAAAAAAACAGCCCACACATTGACTTGTTAGACAAGTCCATTGGACACTTCCTGATTGCCCTATTTGCCAGCACCGACCCTGCACAAATGTTTTTCTCTAAGAGTTGAATCCTAGAAGCCTATTCAAAAGAAGCCAAGTCTCTTGCCAAGGGCCAAACTCTAATTTGGTGGCTGCATCCCAATTCTGCTATACGTCAAATTCATAAATAGCAGCTTGGGATACTACCTCCAAAAGTAGAGAGATCATGTTTGTTAGAAATGGGGTCTTTGGTTGATAGTCAGGTTACCCCCTGTTGCAGCAAGGACCCTCACTCTAGTCAGGGTAAAAGAGAATCACCCTCAGCTAACCCCTGCTTACCCCCTTGGTAGCTTTGCAGAGCAGTAGGCTTAATTTCAGAGTGCTAGGTGTAAAGTATTTGTACCAACACACACAGTAACTTAATGAAATCACTACAAAATGACACAACACAGGTTTAGAAAAATAGGAAATATTTATCTAAACAAAACAAGACCAAAATGACAAAAATCCACAATACACAAGTTAAGATATCAATTAGAAAGCAAAAAAGAATCTTTATGTAGTTTAAAACACACACTAACACTGTTAGCGTGAAAATGTACCTTGGGTGAGTGTGCTTCAAAAAGGGCTTGAGATGCGTCAATTCCACTCACGAGCAGGGCCTTGCGTTGTTTCTCCTTTCGTCAGGTCGGGGCCTGTCGTTTCTTCTGTCCGCAGGAGAGCGATGCGTGGATCCGGTCAGCACTCTCGAGTCCGGGCCGGCCTTGTATTGTTTTCACACACCCAGCGGTGTTTGCGTCGGAAATCCAGCTGTACGATGATCCGAAAACCACGCAGCACGGGTTGCGATCTCCCAGCCTCCGTCAGCGATGCTGCACGTCATTTCTCCAGCTCTGTGCGTCGATTCTTTGGTCGCGTTTCTGGCGAGCATCGATTTTCAGCCGCAGAGCCGGCGGCGCGTCGTTTCTTCAGCTACAGATTGGAGTCACTTCGATCTTTTCCCCGCACGGCGCTCTGTGTGTGGAGTTCTTCCTCTTAGGCTACCAGCTCCTCCTTTCAGGGTCCCAGGAACTGGATGGGCACCACAGGGCAGTGTAGGAGTCTCTCCAGAGACTCCAGGTGCTGGCAGAAAAAAGTCTTTGCTGTCCCTAAGACGTCAAACAACAGGAGGCAAGCTCTAAATCAAGCCCTTGGAGATTTCTTCTCAAGATGGAAGGCACACAAAGTCAGTCTTTGCCCTCTTACTCTGGCAGAAGCAGCAACTGCAGGATAGCTCCACAAAGCACAGTCACAGGCAGGGCAGCTCTTCAGCTCTTCTCCAGGCAGAGGTTCATCTTGTTTCCAGAAGTGTTCTAAAGTCTGTGGTTTTGGGTGTCCTTCTTATACCCAATTTCTCCTTTGAAGTAGGCCTACTTCAAAGCAAAGTCTCTCTTGAATGTGAAATCCTGCCTTGCCAAGGCCAGGCCCCAGACACTCACCAGAGGGTTGGAGACTGGGACAGGCGTTGCAACAGTGAAACATGAATTTAGCAATATTTCACTGCCAGGACATATAAAACACATTACTACATGTCCTACCTTAACCATACACTGCACCCTGCCCTTGGGGCTACCTAGGGCCTACCTTAGGGGTGTCTGACATGTAAGAAAAGGGAAGGTTTAGGCCTGGCAAGTGGGTACACTTGCCAAGTCGAATTTACAGTTAAAACTGCACACACAGACACTGCAGTGGCAGGTCTGAGACATGATTACAGAGCTACTTATGTGGGTGGCACAACCAGTGCTGCAGGCCCACTAGTAGCATTTGATTTATAGGCCCTGTCATCTCTAGTGCACCTTACTAGGGGCTTACTAGTAAATCAAATATGCCAATCATGGATAAGCCAATTACATACACATTTTGTAAAGGAGCACTTGCACTTTAACACTGGTCAGCAGTGGTAAAGTGCCCAGATTAACAAAAACAACAAAATCAGAGTCCAGGACACACCAACAACCTGGGAAACGGAGGCAAAAAGTTAAGGGAGACCACATCAAGGATGAAAAGTCTAACACATGTCCCCCCCAGCTGAAAGTGGGAAGCAACTACCCAACCTCATGGGAGTTCTCATCACTAAGGCAGAAGAACCTGGACAGACCATCAGCATTGGCATGTTTTGAACCAGGACGGTGTTCCACCGTCAAGTCCATCCCCTGTAGGGAAATGACCACTTCAACAGTTTTGATTTCTCACCCCTCATCTGCATTAACCATCTGAGGGGCCTGTGGTCGGTCTGACTTGAATCAGAAAACCCAATTTTTCAACACAATTTTGGCATTTTACTGGGGCATACCCCATTTTTGCAATTTTTTGTGCTTTCAGCCTCCTTCCAGTCAGTGACAGGAATGGGCATGAAACCAATGCTGGATCCCAGAAACCTAACCATTTCTGAAAAGTAGACAAAATTCTGAATTCAGCAAGGGGTCATTTGTGTAGATCCTACAAGGGTTTCCTACAGACAATAACAGCTGAAAAAGAAATACATTGAAATTGAGGTGAAAAAAACATCAATTTTTCTCTACGTTTTACTCTGTAACTTTTCCCTGCAATATCAGATTATGGAAAGCAATATACCGTTACGTCTGCTGGACTCCTCTGGTTGCGGGGATATATAGGTCTTGTAGGTTCACCAAGAACCCGAGGAACCCAGAGCCAATAAATGAGCTGCACCCTGCAGTGCGTTTTCATTCTATACCGGGTATACAGCAATTCATTTGCTGAAATATAAAGAGTAAAAAATTGCTATCAAGAAAACCTTTGTATTTCCAAAAAGGGCACAAGATAAGGTGCTGAGCAGCAGTGGTTATTTGCACATCTCTGAATTCCGGGGTGACCTTACAAGCATGTGAATTATAGGGAATTTCTCAAATAGATGTCTTTTTTACACACTCTCCTATATTTGGAAGGAAAAAATGTAGAGAAAGACAAGGGGCAATAGCACTTGTTTTGCTAATATATGTTCCCCCAAGTCTCCCGATAAAAATGATACCTCACTTGTGTGGGTAGGCCTAGCGCCGGCGACAGGAAACACCCCAAAGCGCAACGTGGACACATCCAAAATTTTGGGAGAAAACAGAGGTGTTTTTTGCGAAGTGCCTACCTGTAGATTTTGGCCTCTAGCTCAGCCGGCACCTAGGGAAACCTACCAAACCTGTGCATTTCTGAAAACTAGAGACCTAGGGGAATCCAAGGAGGGGTGACTTGCGGGGCTCGGACCAGGTTCTGTTACCCAGAATCCTTTGCAAACCTCAAAATTTGGCTAAAAAAACACATGTTCCTCACATTTCTGTGGCAGAAAGTTCTGGAATCTGAGAGGAGCTACAAATTTCCTTCCACCCAGCGTTCCCCCAAGTCTCCCGATAAAAATGATACCTCATTTGCGTGGGTAGGCCTAGCGCCGGCGACAGGAAACACCCCAAAGCGCAACGTGGACACATCCTAAATTTTGGGAGAAAACAGAGGTGTTTTTTGCGAAGTGCCTACCTGTAGATTTTGGCCTCTAGCTCAGCCGGCACCTAGGGAAACCTACCAAACCTGTGCATTTCTGTAAACTAGAGACCTAGGGGAATCCAAGGAGGGGTGACTTGCGGGGCTCGGACCAGGTTCTGTTACCCAGAATCCTTTGCAAACCTCAAAATGTGGCTAAAAAAACACATGTTCCTCACATTTCTGTGGCAGAAAGTTCTGGAATCTGAGAGGAGCTACAAATTTCCTTCCACCCAGTGTTCCCCCAAGTGTCCCGATAAAAATGATACCTCACTTGCGTGGGTAGGCCTAGCGCCGGCGACAGGAAACACCCCAAAGCGCAACGTGGACACATCCTAAATTTTGGAAAAAAACAGAGGTGTTTTTTGCGAAGTGCCTACCTGTAGATTTTGGCCTCTAGCTCAGCCGGCACCTAGGGAAACCTACCAAACCTGTGCATTTCTGAAAACTAGAGACCTAGGGGAATCCAAGGAAGGGTGACTTGCGGGGCTCGGACCAGGTTCTGTTACCCAGAATCCTTTGCAAACCTCAAAATTTGGCTAAAAAAACACATGTCCCTCACATTTCTGTGGCAGAAACTTCTGGAATCTGAGAGGAGCTACAAATTTCCTTCCACCCAGCGTTCCCCCAAGTCTCCCGATAAAAATGATACCTCACTTGCGTGGGTAGGCCTAGCGCCGGCGACAGGAAACACCCCAAAGCGCAACGTGGACACATCCTAAATTTTGGAAAAAAACAGAGGTGTTTTTTGCGAAGTGCCTACCTGTAGATTTTGGCCTCTAGCTCAGCCGGCACCTAGGGAAACCTACCAAATCTGTGCATTTCTGAAAACTAGAGACCTAGGGGAATCCAAGGAGGGGTGACTTGCGGGGCTCGGACCAGGTTCTGTTACCCAGAATCCTTTGCAAACCTCAAAATTTGGCTAAAAAAACACATGTTCCTCACATTTCTGTGGCAGAAAGTTCTGGAATCTGAGAGGAGCTACAAATTTCCTTCCACCCAGTGTTCCCCCAAGTCTCCCGATAAAAATGATACCTCACTTGCGTGGGTAGGCCTAGCGCCGGCGACAGGAAACACCCCAAAGCGCAACGTGGACACATCCTAAATTTTGGAAAAAAACAGAGGTGTTTTTTGCGAAATGCCTACCTGTAGATTTTGGCCTCTAGCTCAGCCGGCACCTAGAGAAACCTACCAAACCAGTGCATTTCTGAAAACTAGAGAGCTAGGGGAATCCAAGGAGAGGTGACTTGCGGGGCTCGGACCAGGTTCTGTTACCCAGAATCCTTTGCAAACCTCAGAATGTGGCTAAAAAAACGCATGTTCCTCACATTTTTGTGGCAGAAAGTTCTGGAATCTGAGAGGAGCTACAAATTTCCTTCCACCCAGCGTTCCCCCAAGTCTCCCGATAAAAATGATACCTCACTTGCGTGGGTAGGCCTAGCGCCGGCGACAGGAAACACCCCAAAGCGCAACGTGGACACATCCTAAATTTTGGGAAAAAACGGAGGTGTTTTTTGCGAAGTGCCTACCTGTAGATTTTGGCCTCTAGCTCAGCCGGCACCTAGGGAAACCTACCAAACCTGTGCATTTCTGAAAACTAGAGACCTAGGGGAATCCAAGGAGGGGTGACTTGCGGGGCTCGGACCAGGTTCTGTTACCCAGAATCCTTTGAAAACCTCAACATTTGGCTAAAAAAACACATGTCCCTCACATTTCTGTGGCAGAAAGTTCTGGAATCTGAGAGGAGCTACAAATTTCCTTCCACCCAGCGTTCCCCCAAGTCTCCCGATAAAAATGATACCTCACTTGCGTGGGTAGGCCTAGCGCCGGCGACAGGGAACACCCCAAAGCGCAACGTGGACACATCCTAAATTTTGGAAAAAAACAGAGGTGTTTTTTGCGAAGTGCCTACCTGTAGATTTTGGCCTCTAGCTCAGCCGGCACCTAGGGAAACCTACCAAACCTGTGCATTTCTGAAAACTAGAGACCTAGGGGAATCCAAGGAGGGGTGACTTGCGGGGCTCGGACCAGGTTCTGTTACCCAGAATCCTTTGCAAACCTCAAAATTTGGCTAAAAAAACACATGTTCCTCACATTTCTGTGGCAGAAAGTTCTGGAATCTGAGAGGAGCTACAAATTTCCTTCCACCCAGCGTTCCCCCAAGTCTCCCGATAAAAATGATACCTCATTTGCGTGGGTAGGCCTAGCGCCGGCGACAGGAAACACCCCAAAGCGCAACGTGGACACATCCTAAATTTTGGGAGAAAACAGAGGTGTTTTTTGCGAAGTGCCTACCTGTAGATTTTGGCCTCTAGCTCAGCCGGCACCTAGGGAAACCTACCAAACCTGTGCATTTCTGAAAACTAGAGACATAGGGGAATCCAAGGAGGGGTGACTTGCGGGGCTCGGACCAGGTTCTGTTACCCAGATTCCTTTGCAAACCTCAAAATTTGGCTTAAAAAACACATGTTCCTCACATTTTTGTGGCAGAAAGTTCTGGAATCTGAGAGGAGCTACAAATTTCCTTCCACCCAGCGTTTCCCCAAGTCTCCCGATGAAAATGATACCTCACTTGCGTGGGTAGGCCTAGCGCCGGCGACAGGAAACACCCCAAAGCGCAACGTGGACACATCCTAAATTTTGGAAAAAAACTGAGGTGTTTTTTGCGAAGTGCCTACCTGTAGATTTTGGCCTCTAGCTCAGCCGGCACCTAGGGAAACCTACCAAACCTGTGCATTTCTGAAAACTAGAGACCTAGGGGAATCCAAGGAGGGGTGACTTGCGGGGCTCGGACCAGGTTCTATTACCCAGAATCCTTTGCAAACCTCAAAATTTGGCTAAAAAAACACATGTCCCTCACATTTCTGTGGCAGAAAGTTCTGGAATCTGAGAGGAGCTACAAATTTCCTTCCACCCAGTGTTCCCCCAAGTCTCCCGATAAAAATGATACCTCACTTGCGTGGGTAGGCCTAGCGTCGGCGACAGGAAACACCCCAAAGCGCAACGTGGACACATCCAAAATTTTTGAAAAAAACAGAGGTGTTTTTTGCGAAGTGCCTACCTGTAGATTTTGGCCTGTAGCTCAGCCGGCACCTAGGGAAACCTACAAACCTGTGCATTTCTGAAAACTAGAGACCTAGGGGAATCCAAGGAGGGGTGACTTGCGGGGCTCGGACCAGGTTCTGTTACCCAGAATCCTTTGCAAACCTCAAAATTTGGCTAAAAAAACACATGTTCCTCTCATTTCTGTGGCAGAAAGTTCTGGAATCTGAGAGGAGCTACAAATCTCCTTCCACCCAGCGTTCCCCCAAGTCTCCCGATAAAAATGATACCTCACTTGTGTGGGTAGGCCTAGCGCCGGCGACAGGAAACACCCCAAAGCGCAACGTGGACACATCCTAAATTTTTGAAAAAAACGGAGGTGTTTTTTGTGAAGTGCCTACCTGTAGATTTTGGCCTGTAGCTCAGCCGGCACCTAGGGAAACCTACCAAACCTGTGCATTTCTGAAAACTAGAGACCTAGGGGAATCCAAGGAGGGGTGACTTGCGGGGCTCGGACCAGGTTCTGTTACCCAGAATCCTTTGCAAACCTCAAAATTTGGCTAAAAAAACACATTTTCCTCACATTTCTGTGGCAGAAAGTTCTGGAATCTGAGAGGAGCTACAAATCTCCTTCCACCCAGCATTCCCCCAAGTCTCCCGATAAAAATGATACCTCATTGCGTGGGTAGGCCTAGCGCCGGCGACAGGAAACACCCCAAAGCGCAACGTGGACACATCCCATTTTTTGAAAGAAAACAGTGCCTACCTGTGGATTTTGGCCTGTAGCTCACCCGGCACCTAGGGAAACCTACCAAACCTGTGTATTTCTGAAAACTAGAGACCTAGGGGAATCCAGGATGGGGTGACTTGCGGGGCTCGGACCAGGTTCTGTTACCCAGAATCCTTTTCAAACCTCAAAATGTGGCTAAAAAAACACATGTTCCTCACATTTCTGTGGCAGAAAGTTCTGGAATCTGAGAGGAGCCACAAATTTCATACCACCCAGCGTTCCCCCAAGTCTCCCGATAAAAATGATACCTCACTTGCGTGGGTAGGCCTAGCGCCGGCGACAGGAAACACCCCAAAGCGCAACGTGGACACATCCTAAATTTTGGAAAAAAACAGAGGTGTTTTTTGCGAAGTGCCTACCTGTAGATTTTGGCCTCTAGCTCAGCCGGCACCTAGGGAAACCTACCAAACCTGTGCATTTCTGAAAACTAGAGACATAGGGGAATCCAAGGAGGGGTGACTTGCGGGGCTCGGACCAGGTTCTGTTACCCAGAATCCTTTGCAAACCTCAAAATTTGGCTTAAAAAACACATGTTCCTCACATTTTTGTGGCAGAAAGTTCTGGAATCTGAGAGGAGCTACAAATTTCCTTCCACCCAGCGTTTCCCCAAGTCTCCCGATAAAAATGATACCTCACTTGCGTGGGTAGGCCTAGCGCCGGCGACAGGAAACACCCCAAAGCGCAACGTGGACACATCCTAAATTTTGGAAAAAAACGGAGGTGTTTTTTGCGAAGTGCCTACCTGTAGATTTTGGCCTCTAGCTCAGCCGGCACCTAGGGAAACCTACCAAACCTGTGCATTTCTGAAAACTAGAGACCTAGGGGAATCCAAGGAGGGGTGACTTGCGGGGCTCGGACCAGGTTCTGTTACCCAGAATCCTTTGCAAACCTCAAAATTTGGCTAAAAAAACACATGTTCCTCACATTTCTGTGGCAGAAAGTTCTGGAATCTGAGAGGAGCTACAAATTTCCTTCCACCCAGCGTTCCCCCAAGTCTCCCGATAAAAATGATACCTCATTTGCGTGGGTAGGCCTAGCGCCGGCGACAGGAAACACCCCAAAGCGCAACGTGGACACATCCTAAATTTTGGAAAAAAACAGAGGTGTTTTTTGCGAAGTGCCTACCTGTAGATTTTGACCTCTAGCTCAGCCGGCACCTAGGGAAACCTACCAAACCTGTGCATTTCTGAAAACTAGAGACCTAGGGGAATCCAAGGAAGGGTGACTTGCGGGGCTCGGACCAGGTTCTGTTACCCAGAATCCTTTGCAAACCTCAAAATTTGGCTAAAAAAACACATGTCCCTCACATTTCTGTGGCAGAAACTTCTGGAATCTGAGAGGAGCTACAAATTTCCTTCCACCCAGCGTTCCCCCAAGTCTCCCGATAAAAATGATACCTCACTTGCGTGGGTAGGCCTAGCGCCGGCGACAGGAAACACCCCAAAGCGCAACGTGGACACATCCTAAATTTTGGAAAAAAACAGAGGTGTTTTTTGCGAAGTGCCTACCTGTAGATTTTGGCGTCTAGCTCAGCCGGCACCTAGGGAAACCTACCAAATCTGTGCATTTCTGAAAACTAGAGACCTAGGGGAATCCAAGGAGGGGTGACTTGCGGGGCTCGGACCAGGTTCTGTTACCCAGAATCCTTTGCAAACCTCAAAATGTGGCTAAAAAAACACATGTTCCTCACATTTCTGTGGCAGAAAGTTCTGGAATCTGAGAGGAGCTACAAATTTCCTTCCACCCAGTGTTCCCCCAAGTCTCCCGATAAAAATGATACCTCACTTGCGTGGGTAGGCCTAGCGCCGGCGACAGGAAACACCCCAAAGCGCAACGTGGACACATCCTAAATTTTGGAAAAAAACAGAGGTGTTTTTTGCGAAGTGCCTACCTGTAGATTTTGGCCTCTAGCTCAGCCGGCACCTAGAGAAACCTACCAAACCAGTGCATTTCTGAAAACTAGAGAGCTAGGGGAATCCAAGGAGAGGTGACTTGCGGGGCTCGGACCAGGTTCTGTTACCCAGAATCCTTTGCAAACCTCAGAATGTGGCTAAAAAAACGCATGTTCCTCACATTTTTGTGGCAGAAAGTTCTGGAATCTGAGAGGAGCTACAAATTTCCTTCCACCCAGCGTTCCCCCAAGTCTCCCGATAAAAATGATACCTCACTTGCGTGGGTAGGCCTAGCGCCGGCGACAGGAAACACCCCAAAGCGCAACGTGGACACATCCTAAATTTTGGAAAAAAACAGAGGTGTTTTTTGCGAAGTGCCTACCTGTAGATTTTGGCCTCTAGCTCAGCCGGGCACCTAGGGAAACCTACCAAACCTGTGCATTTCTGAAAACTAGAGACCTAGGGGAATCCAAGGAGGGGTGACTTGCGGGGCTCGGACCAGGTTCTGTTACCCAGAATCCTTTGCAAACCTCAAAATTTGGCTAAAAAAACACATGTTCCTCACATTTCTGTGGCAGAAAGTTCTGGAATCTGAGAGGAGCTACAAATTTCCTTCCACCCAGCGTTCCCCCAAGTCTCCCGATAACAATGATACCTCACTCACGTGGGTAGGCCTAGCGCCGGCGACAGGAAACACCCCAAAGCGCAACGTGGACACATCCTAAATTTTGGAAAAAAACGGAGGTGTTTTTTGCGAAGTGCCTACCTGTAGATTTTGGCCTCTAGCTCAGCCGGGCACCTAGGGAAACCTACCAAACCTGTGCATTTCTGAAAACTAGAGACCTAGGGGAATCCAAGGAGGGGTGACTTGCGGGGCTCGGACCAGGTTCTGTTACCCAGAATCCTTTGCAAACCTCAAAATTTGGCTTAAAAAACACATGTTCCTCACATTTTTGTGGCAGAAAGTTCTGGAATCTGAGAGGAGCTACAAATTTCCTTCCACCCAGCGTTTCCCCAAGTCTCCCGATAAAAATGATACCTCACTTGCGTGGGTAGGCCTAGCGCCGGCGACAGGAAACACCCCAAAGCGCAACGTGGACACATCCTAAATTTTGGAAAAAAACGGAGGTGTTTTTTGCGAAGTGCCTACCTGTAGATTTTGGCCTCTAGCTCAGCCGGCACCTAGGGAAACCTACCAAACCTGTGCATTTCTGAAAACTAGAGACCTAGGGGAATCCAAGGAGGGGTGACTTGCGGGGCTCGGACCAGGTTCTGTTACCCAGAATCCTTTGCAAACCTCAAAATTTGGCTAAAAAAAACACATGTTCCTCACATTTCTGTTGCAGAAAGTTCTGGAATCTGAGAGGAGCTACAAATTTCCTTCCACCCAGCGTTCCCCCAAGTCTCCCGATAAAAATGATACCTCATTTGCGTGGGTAGGCCTAGCGCCGGCGACAGGAAACACCCCAAAGCGCAACGTGGACACATCCTAAATTTTGGAAAAAAACAGAGGTGTTTTTTGCGAAGTGCCTACCTGTAGATTTTGGCCTCTAGCTCAGCCGGCACCTAGGGAAACCTACCAAACCTGTGCATTTCTGAAAACTAGAGACCTAGGGGAATCCAAGGAAGGGTGACTTGCGGGGCTCGGACCAGGCTCTGTTACCCAGAATCCTTTGCAAACCTCAAAATTTGGCTAAAAAAACACATGTCCCTCACATTTCTGTGGCAGAAACTTCTGGAATCTGAGAGGAGCTACAAATTTCCTTCCACCCAGCGTTCCCCCAAGTCTCCCGATAAAAATGATACCTCACTTGCGTGGGTAGGCCTAGCGCCGGCGACAGGAAACACCCCAAAGCGCAACGTGGACACATCCTAAATTTTGGAAAAAAACAGAGGTGTTTTTTGCGAAGTGCCTACCTGTAGATTTTGGCCTCTAGCTCAGCCGGCACCTAGGGAAACCTACCAAATCTGTGCATTTCTGAAAACTAGAGACCAAGGGGAATCCAAGGAGGGGTGACTTGCGGGGCTCGGACCAGGTTCTGTTACCCAGAATCCTTTGCAAACCTCAAAATTTGGCTAAAAAAACACATGTTCCTCACATTTCTGTGGCAGAAAGTTCTGGAATCTGAGAGGAGCTACAAATTTCCTTCCACCCAGCGTTCCCCCAAGTCTCCCGATAAAAATGATACCTCACTTGCGTGGGTAGGCCTAGCGCCGGCGACAGGAAACACCCCAAAGCGCAACGTGGACACATCCTAAATTTTGGGAAAAAACAGAGGTGTTTTTTGCGAAGTGCCTACCTGTAGATTTTGGCCTCTAGCTCAGCCGGCACCTAGGGAAACCTACCAAACCTGTGCATTTCTGAAAACTAGAGACCTAGGGGAATCCAAGGAGGGGTGACTTGCGGGGCTCGGACCAGGTTCTGTTACCCAGAATCCTTTGCAAACCTCAACATTTGGCTAAAAAAACACATGTCCCTCACATTTCTGTGGCAGAAAGTTCTGGAATCTGAGAGGAGCTACAAATTTCCTTCCACCCAGCGTTCCCCCAAGTCTCCCGATAAAAATGATACCTCACTTGCGTGGGTAGGCCTAGCGCCGGCGACAGGAAACACCCCAAAGCGCAACGTGGACACATCCTAAATTTTGGAAAAAAACAGAGATGTTTTTTGCGAAGTGCCTACCTGTAGATTTTGGCCTCTAGCTCAGCCGGCACCTAGGGAAACCTACCAAACCTGTGCATTTCTGAAAACTAGAGACCTAGGGGAATCCAAGGAGGGGTGACTTGCGGGGCTCGGACCAGGTTCTGTTACCCAGAATCCTTTGCAAACCTCAAAATTTGGCTAAAAAAACACATGTTCCTCACATTTCTGTGGCAGAAAGTTCTGGAATCTGAGAGGAGCTACAAATTTCCTTCCACCCAGCGTTCCCCCAAGTCTCCCGATAACAATGATACCTCACTCACGTGGGTAGGCCTAGCGCCGGCGACAGGAAACACCCCAAAGCGCAACGTGGACACATCCTAAATTTTGGAAAAAAACGGAGGTGTTTTTTGCGAAGTGCCTACCTGTAGATTTTGGCCTCTAGCTCAGCCGGCACCTAGGGAAACCTACCAAACCTGTGCATTTCTGAAAACTAGAGACATAGGGGAATCCAAGGAGGGGTGACTTGCGGGGCTCGGACCAGGTTCTGTTACCCAGAATCCTTTGCAAACCTCAAAATTTGGCTTAAAAAACACATGTTCCTCACATTTTTGTGGCAGAAAGTTCTGGAATCTGAGAGGAGCTACAAATTTCCTTCCACCCAGCGTTTCCCCAAGTCTCCCGATAAAAATGATACCTCACTTGCGTGGGTAGGCCTAGCGCCGGCGACAGGAAACACCCCAAAGCGCAACGTGGACACATCCTAAATTTTGGAAAAAAACGGAGGTGTTTTTTGCGAAGTGCCTACCTGTAGATTTTGGCCTCTAGCTCAGCCGGCACCTAGGGAAACCTACCAAACCTGTGCATTTCTGAAAACTAGAGACCTAGGGGAATCCAAGGAGGGGTGACTTGCGGGGCTCGGACCAGGTTCTGTTACCCAGAATCCTTTGCAAACCTCAAAATTTGGCTAAAAAAACACATGTTCCTCACATTTCTGTGGCAGAAAGTTCTGGAATCTGAGAGGAGCTACAAATTTCCTTCCACCCAGCGTTCCCCCAAGTCTCCCGATAAAAATGATACCTCATTTGCGTGGGTAGGCCTAGCGCCGGCGACAGGAAACACCCCAAAGCGCAACGTGGACACATCCTAAATTTTGGAAAAAAACAGAGGTGTTTTTTGCGAAGTGCCTACCTGTAGATTTTGGCCTCTAGCTCAGCCGGCACCTAGGGAAACCTACCAAACCTGTGCATTTCTGAAAACTAGAGACCTAGGGGAATCCAAGGAAGGGTGACTTGCGGGGCTCGGACCAGGCTCTGTTACCCAGAATCCTTTGCAAACCTCAAAATTTGGCTAAAAAAAACACATGTCCATCACATTTCTGTGGCAGAAACTTCTGGAATCTGAGAGGAGCTACAAATTTCCTTCCACCCAGCGTTCCCCCAAGTCTCCCGATAAAAATGATACCTCACTTGCGTGGGTAGGCCTAGCGCCGGCGACAGGAAACACCCCAAAGCGCAACGTGGACACATCCTAAATTTTGGGAAAAAACAGAGGTGTTTTTTGCGAAGTGCCTACCTGTAGATTTTGGCCTCTAGCTCAGCCGGCACCTAGGGAAACCTACCAAACCTGTGCATTTCTGAAAACTAGAGACCTAGGGGAATCCAAGGAGGGGTGACTTGCGGGGCTCGGACCAGGTTCTGTTACCCAGAATCCTTTGCAAACCTCAACATTTGGCTAAAAAAACACATGTCCCTCACATTTCTGTGGCAGAAAGTTCTGGAATCTGAGAGGAGCTACAAATTTCCTTCCACCCAGCGTTCCCCCAAGTCTCCCGATAAAAATGATACCTCACTTGCGTGGGTAGGCCTAGCGCCGGCGACAGGAAACACCCCAAAGCGCAACGTGGACACATCCTAAATTTTGGAAAAAAACAGAGATGTTTTTTGCGAAGTGCCTACCTGTAGATTTTGGCCTCTAGCTCAGCCGGCACCTAGGGAAACCTACCAAACCTGTGCATTTCTGAAAACTAGAGACCTAGGGGAATCCAAGGAGGGGTGACTTGCGGGGCTCGGACCAGGTTCTGTTACCCAGAATCCTTTGCAAACCTCAAAATTTGGCTAAAAAAACACATGTTCCTCACATTTCTGTGGCAGAAAGTTCTGGAATCTGAGAGGAGCTACAAATTTCCTTCCACCCAGCGTTCCCCCAAGTCTCCCGATAACAATGATACCTCACTCACGTGGGTAGGCCTAGCGCCGGCGACAGGAAACACCCCAAAGCGCAACGTGGACACATCCTAAATTTTGGAAAAAAACGGAGGTGTTTTTTGCGAAGTGCCTACCTGTAGATTTTGGCCTCTAGCTCAGCCGGCACCTAGGGAAACCTACCAAACCTGTGCATTTCTGAAAACTAGAGACATAGGGGAATCCAAGGAGGGGTGACTTGCGGGGCTCGGACCAGGTTCTGTTACCCAGAATCCTTTGCAAACCTCAAAATTTGGCTTAAAAAACACATGTTCCTCACATTTTTGTGGCAGAAAGTTCTGGAATCTGAGAGGAGCTACAAATTTCCTTCCACCCAGCGTTTCCCCAAGTCTCCCGATAAAAATGATACCTCACTTGCGTGGGTAGGCCTAGCGCCGGCGACAGGAAACACCCCAAAGCGCAACGTGGACACATCCTAAATTTTGGAAAAAAACGGAGGTGTTTTTTGCGAAGTGCCTACCTGTAGATTTTGGCCTCTAGCTCAGCCGGCACCTAGGGAAACCTACCAAACCTGTGCATTTCTGAAAACTAGAGACCTAGGGGAATCCAAGGAGGGGTGACTTGCGGGGCTCGGACCAGGTTCTATTACCCAGAATCCTTTGCAAACCTCAAAATTTGGCTAAAAAAACACATGTCCCTCACATTTCTGTGGCAGAAAGTTCTGGAATCTGAGAGGAGCTACAAATTTCCTTCCACCCAGCGTTCCCCCAAGTCTCCCGATAAAAATGATACCTCACTTGCGTGGGTAGGCCTAGCGTCGGCGACAGGAAACACCCCAAAGCGCAACGTGGACACATCCAAAATTTTTGAAAAAAACAGAGGTGTTTTTTGCGAAGTGCCTACCTGTAGATTTTGGCCTGTAGCTCAGCCGGCACCTAGGGAAACCTACCAAACCTGTGCATTTCTGAAAACTAGAGACCTAGGGGAATCCAAGGAGGGGTGACTTGCGGGGCTCGGACCAGGTTCTGTTACCCAGAATCCTTTGCAAACCTCAAAATTTGGCTAAAAAAACACATGTTCCTCTCATTTCTGTGGCAGAAAGTTCTGGAATCTGAGAGGAGCTACAAATCTCCTTCCACCCAGCGTTCCCCCAAGTCTCCCGATAAAAATGATACCTCACTTGTGTGGGTAGGCCTAGCGCCGGCGACAGGAAACACCCCAAAGCGCAACGTGGACACATCCTAAATTTTGGAAAAAAACAGAGGTGTTTTTTGCGAAGTGCCTACCTGTAGATTTTGGCCTCTAGCTCAGCCGGCACCTAGGGAAACCTACCAAATCTGTGCATTTCTGAAAACTAGAGACCAAGGGGAATCCAAGGAGGGGTGACTTGCGGGGCTCGGACCAGGTTCTGTTACCCAGAATCCTTTGCAAACCTCAAAATTTGGCTAAAAAAACACATGTTCCTCACATTTCTGTGGCAGAAAGTTCTGGAATCTGAGAGGAGCTACAAATTTCCTTCCACCCAGCGTTCCCCCAAGTCTCCCGATAAAAATGATACCTCACTTGCGTGGGTAGGCCTAGCGCCGGCGACAGGAAACACCCCAAAGCGCAACGTGGACACATCCTAAATTTTGGGAAAAAACGGAGGTGTTTTTTGCGAAGTGCCTACCTGTAGATTTTGGCCTCTAGCTCAGCCGGCACCTAGGGAAACCTACCAAACCTGTGCATTTCTGAAAACTAGAGACCTAGGGGAATCCAAGGAGGGGTGACTTGCGGGGCTCGGACCAGGTTCTGTTACCCAGAATCCTTTGCAAACCTCAACATTTGGCTAAAAAAACACATGTCCCTCACATTTCTGTGGCAGAAAGTTCTGGAATCTGAGAGGAGCTACAAATTTCCTTCCACCCAGCGTTCCCCCAAGTCTCCCGATAAAAATGATACCTCACTTGCGTGGGTAGGCCTAGCGCCGGCGACAGGAAACACCCCAAAGCGCAACGTGGACACATCCTAAATTTTGGAAAAAAACAGAGGTGTTTTTTTGCGAAGTGCCTACCTGTAGATTTTGGCCTCTAGCTCAGCCGGCACCTAGGGAAACCTACCAAACCTGTGCATTTCTGAAAACTAGAGACATAGGGGAATCCAAGGAGGGGTGACTTGCGGGGCTCGGACCAGGTTCTGTTACCCAGAATCCTTTGCAAACCTCAAAATTTGGCTTAAAAAACACATGTTCCTCACATTTTTGTGGCAGAAAGTTCTGGAATCTGAGAGGAGCTACAAATTTCCTTCCACCCAGCGTTTCCCCAAGTCTCCCGATAAAAATGATACCTCACTTGCGTGGGTAGGCCTAGCGCCGGCGACAGGAAACACCCCAAAGCGCAACGTGGACACATCCTAAATTTTGGAAAAAAACGGAGGTGTTTTTTGCGAAGTGCCTACCTGTAGATTTTGGCCTCTAGCTCAGCCGGCACCTAGGGAAACCTACCAAACCTATGCATTTCTGAAAACTAGAGACCTAGGGGAATCCAAGGAGGGGTGACTTGCGGGGCTCGGACCAGGTTCTATTACCCAGAATCCTTTGCAAACCTCAAAATTTGGCTAAAAAAACACATGTCCCTCACATTTCTGTGGCAGAAAGTTCTGGAATCTGAGAGGAGCTACAAATTTCCTTCCACCCAGCGTTCCCCCAAGTCTCCCGATAAAAATGATACCTCACTTGCGTGGGTAGGCCTAGCGTCGGCGACAGGAAACACCCCAAAGCGCAACGTGGACACATCCAAAATTTTTGAAAAAAACAGAGGTGTTTTTTGCGAAGTGCCTACCTGTAGATTTTGGCCTGTAGCTCAGCCGGCACCTAGGGAAACCTACCAAACCTGTGCATTTCTGAAAACTAGAGACCTAGGGGAATCCAAGGAGGGGTGACTTGCGGGGCTCGGACCAGGTTCTGTTACCCAGAATCCTTTGCAAACCTCAAAATTTGGCTAAAAAAACACATGTTCCTCTCATTTCTGTGGCAGAAAGTTCTGGAATCTGAGAGGAGCTACAAATCTCCTTCCACCCAGCGTTCCCCCAAGTCTCCCGATAAAAATGATACCTCACTTGTGTGGGTAGGCCTAGCGCCGGCGACAGGAAACACCCCAAAGCGCAACGTGGACACATCCTAAATTTTGGAAAAAAACGGAGGTGTTTTTTGCGAAGTGCCTACCTGTAGATTTTGGCCTGTAGCTCAGCCGGCACCTAGGGAAACCTACCAAACCTGTGCATTTCTGAAAACTAGAGACCTAGGGGAATCCAAGGAGGGGTGACTTGCGGGGCTCGGACCAGGTTCTGTTACCCAGAATCCTTTGCAAACCTCAAAATTTGGCTAAAAAAACACATTTTCCTCACATTTCTGTGGCAGAAAGTTCTGGAATCTGAGAGGAGCTACAAATCTCCTTCCACCCAGCGTTCCCCCAAGTCTCCCGATAAAAATGATACCTCATTGCGTGGGTAGGCCTAGCGCCGGCGACAGGAAACACCCCAAAGCGCAACGTGGACACATCCCATTTTTTGAAAGAAAACAGTGCCTACCTGTGGATTTTGGCCTGTAGCTCACCCGGCACCTAGGGAAACCTACCAAACCTGTGCATTTCTGAAAACTAGAGACCTAGGGGAATCCAGGATGGGGTGACTTGCGGGGCTCGGACCAGGTTCTGTTACCCAGAATCCTTTTCAAACCTCAAAATGTGGCTAAAAAAACACATGTTCCTCACATTTCTGTGGCAGAAAGTTCTGGAATCTGAGAGGAGCCACAAATTTCCTTCCACCCAGCGTTCCCCCAAGTCTCCCGATAAAAATGATACCTCACTTGCGTGGGTAGGCCTAGCGCCGGCGACAGGAAACACCCCAAAGCGCAACGTGGACACATCCTAAATTTTGGAAAAAAACAGAGGTGTTTTTTGCGAAGTGCCTACCTGTAGATTTTGGCCTGTAGCTCAGCCGGCACCTAGGGAAACCTACCAAACCTGTGCATTTCTGAAAACTAGAGACCTAGGGGAATCCAAGGAGGGGTGACTTGCGGGGCTCGGACCAGGTTCTGTTACCCAGAATCCTTTGCAAACCTCAAAATTTGGCTAAAAAAACACATGTTCCTCACATTTCTGTGTCAGAAAGTTCTGGAATCTGAGAGGAGCTACAAATCTCCTTCCACCCAGCGTTCCCCCAAGTCTCCCTATAAAAATGATACCTCACTTGTGTGGGTAGGCCTAGCGCCGGCGACAGGAAACACCCCAAAGCGCAACGTGGACACATCCTAAATTTTGGAAAAAAACGGAGGTGTTTTTTGCGAAGTACCTACCTGTAGATTTTGGCCTGTAGCTCAGCCGGCACCTAGGGAAACCTACCAAACCTGTGCATTTCTGAAAACTAGAGACCTAGGGGAATCCAAGGAGGGGTGACTTGCGGGGCTCGGACCAGGTTCTGTTACCCAGAATCCTTTGCAAACCTCAAAATTTGGCTAAAAAAACACATGTTCCTCACATTTCTGTGGCAGAAAGTTCTGGAATCTGAGAGGAGCTACAAATCTCCTTCCACCCAGCGTTCCCCCAAGTCTCCCGATAAAAATGATACCTCACTTGTGTGGGTAGGCCTAGCGCCGGCGACAGGAAACACCCCAAAGCGCAACGTGGACACATCCTAAATTTTGGAAAAAAACAGAGGTGTTTTTTGCGAAGTGCCTACCTGTAGATTTTGGCCTGTAGCTCAGCCGGCACCTAGGGAAACCTACCAAACCTGTGCATTTGTGAAAACTAGAGACATAGGGGAATCCAAGGAGGGGTGACTTGCGGGGCTCGGACCAGGTTCTGTTACCCAGAATCCTTTGCAAACCTCAAAATTTGGCTAAAAAAACACATTTTCCTCACATTTCTGTGGCAGAAAGTTCTGGAATCTGAGAGGAGCTACAAATCTCCTTCCACCCAGCGTTCCCCCAAGTCTCCCGATAAAAATGATACCTCACTTGCGTGGGTAGGCCTAGCGTCGGCGACAGGAAACACCCCAAAGCGCAACGTGGACACATCCCATTTTTTGAAAGAAAACAGTGCCTACCTGTGGATTTTGGCCTGTAGCTCACCCGGCACCTAGGGAAACCTACCAAACCTGTGCATTTCTGAAAACTAGAGACCTAGGGGAATCCAGGATGGGGTGACTTGCGGGGCTCGGACCAGGTTCTGTTACCCAGAATCCTTTTCAAACCTCAAAATGTGGCTAAAAAAACACATGTTCCTCACATTTCTGTGGCAGAAAGTTCTGGAATCTGAGAGGAGCCACAAATTTCCTTCCACCCAGCGTTCCCCCAAGTCTCCCGATAAAAATGATACCTCACTTGCGTGGGTAGGCCTAGCGCCGGCGACAGGAAACACCCCAAAGCGCAACGTGGACACATCCTAAATTTTGGAAAAAAACAGAGGTGTTTTTTGCGAAGTGCCTACCTGTAGATTTTGGCCTGTAGCTCAGCCGGCACCTAGGGAAACCTACCAAACCTGTGCATTTCTGAAAACTAGAGACCTAGGGGAATCCAAGGAGGGGTGACTTGCGGGGCTCGGACCAGGTTCTGTTACCCAGAATCCTTTGCAAACCTCAAAATTTGGCTAAAAAAACACATGTTCCTCACATTTCTGTGTCAGAAAGTTCTGGAATCTGAGAGGAGCTACAAATCTCCTTCCACCCAGCGTTCCCCCAAGTCTCCCTATAAAAATGATACCTCACTTGTGTGGGTAGGCCTAGCGCCGGCGACAGGAAACACCCCAAAGCGCAACGTGGACACATCCTAAATTTTGGAAAAAAACGGAGGTGTTTTTTGCGAAGTACCTACCTGTAGATTTTGGCCTGTAGCTCAGCCGGCACCTAGGGAAACCTACCAAACCTGTGCATTTCTGAAAACTAGAGACCTAGGGGAATCCAAGGAGGGGTGACTTGCGGGGCTCGGACCAGGTTCTGTTACCCAGAATCCTTTGCAAACCTCAAAATTTGGCTAAAAAAACACATGTTCCTCACATTTCTGTGGCAGAAAGTTCTGGAATCTGAGAGGAGCTACAAATCTCCTTCCACCCAGCGTTCCCCCAAGTCTCCCGATAAAAATGATACCTCACTTGTGTGGGTAGGCCTAGCGCCGGCGACAGGAAACACCCCAAAGCGCAACGTGGACACATCCTAAATTTTGGAAAAAAACAGAGGTGTTTTTTGCGAAGTGCCTACCTGTAGATTTTGGCCTGTAGCTCAGCCGGCACCTAGGGAAACCTACCAAACCTGTGCATTTGTGAAAACTAGAGACATAGGGGAATCCAAGGAGGGGTGACTTGCGGGGCTCGGACCAGGTTCTGTTACCCAGAATCCTTTGCAAACCTCAAAATTTGGCTAAAAAAACACATTTTCCTCACATTTCTGTGGCAGAAAGTTCTGGAATCTGAGAGGAGCTACAAATCTCCTTCCACCCAGCGTTCCCCCAAGTCTCCCGATAAAAATGATACCTCACTTGCGTGGGTAGGCCTAGCGTCGGCGACAGGAAACACCCCAAAGCGCAACGTGGACACATCCAAAATTTTTGAAAAAAACAGAGGTGTTTTTTGCGAAGTGCCTACCTGTAGATTTTGGCCTGTAGCTCAGCCGGCACCTAGGGAAACCTACCAAACCTGTGCATTTCTGAAAACTAGAGACCTAGGGGAATCCAAGGAGGGGTGACTTGCGGGGCTCGGACCAGGTTCTGTTACCCAGAATCCTTTGCAAACCTCAAAATTTGGCTAAAAAAACACATGTTCCTCTCATTTCTGTGGCAGAAAGTTCTGGAATCTGAGAGGAGCTACAAATCTCCTTCCACCCAGCGTTCCCCCAAGTCTCCCGATAAAAATGATACCTCACTTGTGTGGGTAGGCCTAGCGCCGGCGACAGGAAACACCCCAAAGCGCAACGTGGACACATCCTAAATTTTGGAAAAAAACGGAGGTGTTTTTTGCGAAGTGCCTACCTGTAGATTTTGGCCTGTAGCTCAGCCGGCACCTAGGGAAACCTACCAAACCTGTGCATTTCTGAAAACTAGAGACCTAGGGGAATCCAAGGAGGGGTGACTTGCGGGGCTCGGACCAGGTTCTGTTACCCAGAATCCTTTGCAAACCTCAAAATTTGGCTAAAAAAACACATTTTCCTCACATTTCTGTGGCAGAAAGTTCTGGAATCTGAGAGGAGCTACAAATCTCCTTCCACCCAGCGTTCCCCCAAGTCTCCCGATAAAAATGATACCTCATTGCGTGGGTAGGCCTAGCGCCGGCGACAGGAAACACCCCAAAGCGCAACGTGGACACATCCCATTTTTTGAAAGAAAACAGTGCCTACCTGTGGATTTTGGCCTGTAGCTCACCCGGCACCTAGGGAAACCTACCAAACCTGTGCATTTCTGAAAACTAGAGACCTAGGGGAATCCAGGATGGGGTGACTTGCGGGGCTCGGACCAGGTTCTGTTACCCAGAATCCTTTTCAAACCTCAAAATGTGGCTAAAAAAACACATGTTCCTCACATTTCTGTGGCAGAAAGTTCTGGAATCTGAGAGGAGCCACAAATTTCCTTCCACCCAGCGTTCCCCCAAGTCTCCCGATAAAAATGATACCTCACTTGCGTGGGTAGGCCTAGCACCGGCGACAGGAAACACCCCAAAGCGCAACGTGGACACATCCTAAATTTTGGAAAAAAACAGAGGTGTTTTTTGCGAAGTGCCTACCTGTAGATTTTGGCCTGTAGCTCAGCCGGCACCTAGGGAAACCTACCAAACCTGTGCATTTCTGAAAACTAGAGACCTAGGGGAATCCAAGGAGGGGTGACTTGCGGGGCTCGGACCAGGTTCTGTTACCCAGAATCCTTTGCAAACCTCAAAATTTGGCTAAAAAAACACATGTTCCTCACATTTCTGTGTCAGAAAGTTCTGGAATCTGAGAGGAGCTACAAATCTCCTTCCACCCAGCGTTCCCCCAAGTCTCCCTATAAAAATGATACCTCACTTGTGTGGGTAGGCCTAGCGCCGGCGACAGGAAACACCCCAAAGCGCAACGTGGACACATCCTAAATTTTGGAAAAAAACTGAGGTGTTTTTTGCGAAGTACCTACCTGTAGATTTTGGCCTGTAGCTCAGCCGGCACCTAGGGAAACCTACCAAACCTGTGCATTTCTGAAAACTAGAGACCTAGGGGAATCCAAGGAGGGGTGACTTGCGGGGCTCGGACCAGGTTCTGTTACCCAGAATCCTTTGCAAACCTCAAAATTTGGCTAAAAAAACACATGTTCCTCACATTTCTGTGGCAGAAAGTTCTGGAATCTGAGAGGAGATACAAATCTCCTTCCACCCAGCGTTCCCCCAAGTCTCCCGATAAAAATGATACCTCACTTGTGTGGGTAGGCCTAGCGCCGGCGACAGGAAACACCCCAAAGCGCAACGTGGACACATCCTAAATTTTGGAAAAAAACAGAGGTGTTTTTTGCGAAGTGCCTACCTGTAGATTTTGGCCTGTAGCTCAGCCGGCACCTAGGGAAACCTACCAAACCTGTGCATTTCTGAAAACTAGAGACATAGGGGAATCCAAGGAGGGGTGACTTGCGGGGCTCGGACCAGGTTCTGTTACCCAGAATCCTTTGCAAACCTCAAAATTTGGCTAAAAAAAACATGTTCCTCACATTTCTGTGGCAGAAAGTTCTGGAATCTGAGAGGAGCTACAAATCTCCTTCCACCCAGCGTTCCCCCACGTCTCCCGATAAAAATGATACCTCACTTGCGTGGGTAGGCCTAGCGCCGGCGACAGGAAACACCCCAAAGCGCAACGTGGACACATCCCATTTTTTGAAAGAAAACAGTGCCTACCTGTGGATTTTGGCCTGTAGCTCACGCGGCACCTAGGGAAACCTACCAAACCTGTGCATTTCTGAAAACTAGAGACCTAGGGGAATCCAAGATGGGGTGAGTTGCGGGGCTCGGACCAGGTTCTGTTACCCAGAATCCTTTTCAAACCTCAAAATGTGGCTAAAAAAACACATGTTCCTCACATTTCTGTGGCAGAAAGTTCTGGAATCTGAGAGGAGCCACAAATTTCCTTCCACCCAGCGTTCCCCCAAGTCTCCCGATAAAAATGATACCTCACTTGTGTGGGTGGGCCAGGTGCCTGCAACAGAATAAGGCCCAAAACCTGAAGGGATCGAAGGGATAGTTGGGGAGCCACGCAAGCCACACCTCCCTGGACTCCTTGGGGTGCCTATTTTTAAAAAGTTTCTGGGTTTTGTAGGTTTCCCTACATGACAGCCGCACCCTGGACCAAAAACATAGGTGGGCCCTCCTCCCCCAAACACAGGCATTTTTGGAATATATCACTTTGATGTGTGCACATACGTCTGTGATGTGCCAAACACTAAAATTGTGAAAAGAAACACACTTAGGTTATGTGAAGAAGACCCCTCACCCACCAACCAAGTTGGTGGCATGCTTCATCATTGGGGTCCCACCCGAGGCACCTAGCGTGTCACAGGTGTGCTGCGACGCCTGATTACAGCGGAGCAGGTTTTGTCTTTTTTTACAACACATACTGGTTGGATTTGGCACGAGGGTGAGTGATGGTTCAGTGGATCAAATTTTATTAACAAGAGATTTCACAAAACTGAAATGCACTGCTAATAACTGAAAGGAAAAAAAGTGAACCAATGACTCACAGCTCATGAGCTGTAAAGCCACGACAAGGCACCAACCGCTTTACAGGCCATTCACACACCTTTCATACATGACACGCACAAGACCATTCACACCGCCAGCCACGGGCCCAGCACATTACAACACTCACATCGACAGACCGCGCCACTCAAGGGCCCATCACTTACATACGCCCACATGCCTGATACAAGAATCACACCAGCTGATGGAAGTGTGGACTGCCGTTCGGCTGGCACCGCCAGCCAAGCGCCACCCCACGCACACCGCCAGCCAAGCGCCACCCCACGCACACCGCAATCACTTTTTTTATTTATAAACAAAGAAACTACTAATTATAAAATAAGCACAAAACTACAAACACAAAAGCTCTAACTAAATACACAACAGATGCCAACCGTGAAACATATGAAAATATAAAACAGACAGCTTACGCTCAAGGTATTTCCCAGAATTTTTTTTGGGTATGGTAACTTCTGTAACAGCCGGGAACACACAGCCCAGGCTTTGAAGGGCATTCGGGGCAGTACATCCGGCTCTCCCTCCGGATTAATCTCCGGGCACATACTCTACATTTCTTTGTGGGCATGTCTTTTTTGGGAGTGGGAGGAATGTGATCTGGAAAGTGCCGATCTTTCAATCTAGCCACATCCTCCACGACTTCTACTCTAGGAACTCTTGCCGGTTCCACCACAATAAGGCTTTCTATCACCGACTCCTGAAATTTAACAAATGTCATCCTTGACTCGGGTGAACAATCCTTGTATACAATAAAGGCATTAAAAGTTGCCAAATGAAATAAATGTAGGGCCAACTTTTTATACCACACATATGACTTACGAAGAGCAGTGTAAGGTTCTAACCTCTGATCTACTCTATCAACACCACCCATGTGCCTATTGTAGTCCAAAATGCACGCAGGTTTGCGCACTTCCGCAACCTGACCCCAAACAGCCACAGGGGAAGTACTCTCATCATGGATGGTCGATAGCATGTACACATCCCTCCTGTCTGAAAATTTCAGAGCTAGCAGCTCATTATTCCGCAAGGCACTGCACTGTCCCCTCTCAAGTTTTTTACAGACAAGCTCCCTTGGATAGCCTTTCCGGTTAGAACGGATTGTGCCACAAGCAACAGTGTCCACCCTAAACAACTCATTGTACAACTGCACTCCAGTGTAGAAATTATCTACGTACAAATGGTGACCTTTGTTAAACAGCCGTCTAGCAAGTTCCCACACAATTTTTTCGCTAACTCCAAAAGTGGCCGGACAACCAGGAGGGTCAATACTGGAATCCCTACCAGTGTAGACCCGGAAATTATACACATATCCTGTACTGCTTTCTGACAGCAGATACAATTTAATCCCATACCGTGCCCTCTTACTAGGAATGTACTGCTTAAAAACTAAACGCCCCTTGAAAAGGACCAAAGACTCGTCCACACTTATCTCTTTGCCTGGGACATAGACCTCTGAAAACCGATCCACAAAATGATCAAGGACAGGCCTAATCTTAAAAAGGCGGTCACAATCAGGGTGATCTCGTGGCAAGGCTAAAGCATTGTCTACAAAATGCAGCATACGAAGAAGAAGCAAATACCGATTACGTGTCATAGTTGCAGGAAATATAGCAGTTGCCATCAAGGGACTAGTAGACCAATAAGAAGCCAGTGACAGCTTCCTGATCAACCCCATCAAAAAAGACAAACCTAAAAACCTTTTCATCTCTTCCAGATATGTGGGAACCCAATAAGTAGCTCTAGACTGAGGCTTAAGTCTGGCAGCGTTGTCCCGCAAATATTGCTCTGCATACACATTTGTCTGCTCCACAATCTCTTCCAAAAATACATCGTCCATAAACAAGTGAAAGAAATGGACAGGCAGAAAGTTTTCCGTATTAACTCTACACCCTGGGAGACCAGTAAATGCAGGTAACTGTGGCTGCTCCATGTTTGGGGCAATCCAGGTGTCAGGTCTTCCAATGGGAAACCCTGCAGCCCCAGGCTGCTGCACTCTTGGCACATCAATGTCCTCCTATAACACAGGCCCTTCATCTGCACTGAGAGTAGCTTCCTCATCAGAAGAATACTCTCGGACAGAAAACTCACTTCCAGAATCTCCTGCTTCCTCCTCTGCCTCAGATGCAGAGTCAGTGTCGTAATCATGGTCTGAAGACGACTCAAAGAGCATGCGAACAACCTGCTGAGCGGTCACTTTGCGGCTAGCCATGATCCTAACAACAAATGGATTGCCAACAACAACTAGCACTAAAATAAGTAATAAACAAAGTGTAGCTTTATCACAAAGAGTTATGTACTACAAAAAACTATACCACACAGTTGCCTGAAATAGCTACTCACCAAGCAACTACTCTGCACAGACAGCAATCACCAATGATATCCCACTAAAAAGAAAAAAGAAAAAAGCTATTTAGACATATGACAACACAAACACCACTGTGCTCAAATCTAAGGACAATGTCAAACACATAATACTGCATTTAGTACACCACCTACAAACATGTCAACAATACTCCTTTGGAGTAAATTGCGTTCACTTACCTAAAACATGCAACTATGAAAACCACAGGACAACTACTGCCAAAACCGCAAAGATCCACAGCAAAGGAAGCAAAAGCGTTGAACTAGAAGAAAAAGAAGAAATAAATTGTTATAATCACAAATACAAATACTTTGCCAGTTGACAAACACCCCACCACCAAGAACTTAGAAGTTGTCCCTGGTACCTAAGTGGATCCTGCCCCCTCGGGGTAGATGGGCGTAAAAGAATTGGCCAATCTGACCCCAAGGGGGGCAGAAATGGGCAACACCTCTGTGCCCCCTTTCAGGGGGCGACCCTTCCCCAAGGGGGCACCCCCAGCACAACACAAAATAAAAAAATCCCTGCCGTATTGGTGGTCTCTGCCCTCCTTGGGGGCAGATGGCCCTACAAAATTACGGGCAGAGATGGGCAATACAAATTTTCCCCACCTTAGGGGGGGCGACCGTTGCCCAAGGGGTGCCCCCAAACAAACACCAAACACAATCCCTGGCACCTAGTTTGCTTCCACCCCCCCCCCGGGGCCAGATCGTCCAAAAAATGGCTGGTCTGCCATCGGGGGGGGCCGAAACAGAAAAAAAAAAGCTCCCCAAGGGAGCGACCCTTGCCACAGGAGTTGCCCCCAAAATAAACAATAAAAACAAAATCCCTGGTGTCTAGTGGTTTTCGCCCCCCCCCGGGGGCAGATCAGCCCAAAAATCGGCTGATCTGCCCCCGGGGGGGGGCAAAATACAAATAAAAATTGCCCCCGGGGGAGGGTCGCCCCCAAAAACAAACATAAAAAAAATATCCCTGGTGTCTAGTGGTTTTCGCACCCCCCTGGGGGCAGATCCGCCGAAAAATCGGCGGATCTGCCCCCAGGGGGGGGCGAAATACAAATAAAAATTGCCCCCGGGGGGGGGGGGCGACCCTTGCCCAAGGGGTCGCCCCCAAATTTAGGCAAAAAGAAAATCCCTGGTGGCTAGTGGAGATTCCTGCTCCACGATCGCGGGCCCTGCCCGCGATCGTGGAGCAGGAATCTTGAGAAAACAGACACAGGGGGAAAGGAAAAACCCTTTCCTTTCCCACCGTGTCTGTTTTCTCAACCCCCCCGCCCCCCAAAAACGGAGAGGACTCACCTTTGAGCTCCTGCTCCGAAGACGCGCTGGAAGCAAATAGCTTCCAGCGCGCCGGCAACACTAGCTGACGTCATCGGATTGCCGTGGGGGGGGCGGGGGTGGAAGGGGAAGGTCTTCCCCGTCCATCCCCGCCTGGGGGGGGAAGGGGGGTGCACGGGGGGGCGCGCTAGCGTGCCCCCTAGTTCCCCTGTGCCTAGGACGAGATGATCTCGTCCAAGGCACAGGGGAACTGTAGCCTTGGACGAGATCATCTCGTCCAAGGCACAGAACCGGTTAACACAACTACAATTTGTGATATGTTGCATGGGCTGCAATGATTAGGATAATGAACAGTGCAAGAAACAGAATTGTGAAGATGAGAGTCATTATTACAAAGACCCCCACCATTTTGCAATAGCATGTAAAAGACATAAGAGGTGTAATATGCCCTAGTACCCCATCATGATAGGCCTAACCTCCTACCTGAAGGAGAGCTGGGTTTGTTAAACCTAATCTGCCAATGCCATGTCCATGAGAGGAGTCACCAACCCTCGTTACCTTGGAATTAGGTCTCTATCTCAGACTCCGCAGGGACACGAAGACTGGGTCAGCATCAAGACGACGTGCAGCATCAATATCAGAGAAGGATGGCGATGCCCTCTGGTCGGAATCCCTCTGATTATCTGTCTAAAGTGCAATGTATTTATACAGATCTACCAGGACTCCTGACGTAGGTGTGTTCCCAAACAATAGATAACAGACATGCTTGGGGCGGCAATTATTATAAACAAATCCCTCAAAAGTATAGAGAGGGAAAGTCCCTAAGTGTGAACACCTACTGTTTGTTTGTCTTTGTCACTTGATTTTGACGCCTTAGCGCGGTGGCACTCATAATGCAAACCATAACAAGTGGCCTAACTATAAACAAGGCAGACATCTTAAATGAATTAAATAATTAAATGGGCTAAGACAGAGCAAGTTAAGCAGGTTAAAAGTCACTAGGTGATGGGGGCACAAGTCTGCAAGCCAAAGGCTAAGCTAACTCCTGTTATCCCATTAAAACAAACTAGGATTCACTACACATCAGATACAACATCAGGTGTAATTACATCTGTCATAGATATTTTGAACATGTATGGTATTTGAATAACCTCTGTAGGCCCGTATATATCAAAGGGAACATTGTCCCACACAATCCCATCAGAAATCGGTATTGCTGTAATATTTACAAGGGACAAGTCTCTTTGGACCTTATGTGAGGAATGATATGGAGTTAAAACCTCATCAACAGGCTCAACAGAGGAGCTCTCAGGACTATAGTGACCATTTATGAGCAAGAACAAAACAGTCACATAACCAACCCAAAAAATAATGCTGAAAATGTCAAACAGAACCATAAATAGTTCCATGGGTAGATTAAATAATTCTTTTTAAGCCATTGATACAGCTTACTTCTTGTTGAAACATTGTAAATCACAGTAGTGGATAAGTCTGAAGAAAAGTCATCAATGTCTATGAAATAGCCAGAGGCAGTCTCTGCAAAAACTTGAGCCGGTGCATTATCTTGTACTTTGGTCCACTTCACGTGGAGGCTCTTGGTAGACAGTGTCATCAGTCTGTGAAGTGTTTGTGTAAAAAACAGCCAAATCTTGGACAGGAGTTGTCATTGAAGTGGTGACTGGAACTAGCAAAAGTTTGTTTTCCGCCCTCCCCATGGTCGAGGAGGTGTCTGGAACAGAGCTGGACATTGTTGCATAGTCCGTAGTAGTGTTATTCATCCTATTATGTAGATGTATGTCCTGTTGGGTAGTGAGAGGGGATCGGGAACCACCCAAGGGACCTCTTGATCTACTGTGAAGGATCGGCCACATGGTGTAATTTGATGTCATCAATGGAAATGAATCTGTTTGTTTGAGAACCAGACAGTGGTGGTAAGATGACAGTCCTGGTACCTTGAATTCCCAAGACCAGTACAGGTGCTCTGTATGATGGACCGAATTCCTTCTTCACAGCGATCTTCTCACGAACCCGATCCCCAACTTTAGGAATCCAGCCAGTCGAAGTTTTCGCTAAATCCCGTATTCCTAAAGTGGCAGCACTGGTAGATGATTTATCATCACGAAATTGCTGAAGCTCCTGTAAGACAGTGAGATGTTCATTTATGTCAAATGGTGTTTCTGCTGCCTCCATAGCAGAGGCATCAAGATCTGGGACATAATTAGGTATCCCAAAGAGAACCTCATAAGGAGTGAGTCCCCCAAGGACCGTCTTGGAAGATTATTCAGTGCTCTCTGGACCCCATATAGGTGATGTAGCCAACTGCGGCCTGAACCTAGTACTAGAGCTGTTAAGGACTGCTTTAGATCACGATTCTGCCTCTCCACGACCAAATTTCCCTCGGGATGGTATGGTGAGGAGTAATGGAGTTCAACACCCATCGTCCCCAGGGTGTCCCTGAATGCCTTAGAGGCAAATGCAGGGCCCTGGTCCGAATGGAATGCTGCAACCGCATATGTACCTATAAAGATCAGCAAGTCTTTTATAACTGTTCGAGCGTCAGCCGACCGCTGTAGCCATACCCACAGGAATCTAGAACAAGAATCTACAGTGACTAGAATATATTTATATGCACCATCAGGCTGCAGTGGACCGCAATGGTCCAGGTACACACACTGTAGTGGCCTGCTGGACACTAAGAGGGATGTCTGCGGTGGGCGTTTGATAGTAGAGCTCTTTATCTGCTGGCAAATGTCACAGCAAAGGAGATATTTCTTTGTCCATCTGCATAGACCAGGCCACCAGAAGCGTTTCTGTAAAATTGTTATTGTGGCCGAGATACCAGCATGTGCAGAAGCGACACCCTCGTGCGCTGCTTTTACTAGATCTAATCTCTGGTCTTCGTTGGGGATCACTCGATCTCCAACCCCAGGAATTGTTGCGTAGGCAACATTCTGTGCACTGATATGGTAAGAATAGTTTGTAGGGTATCCCTTTGGAAGGGGCTTGCCTGCAGCAGAAGCTTTCACGGCAGTTAGAATTTCACTATCCAATCTCGTTTGTGAACGAGTCACTGCAGCCACAGAAGCCGTAGCTACTGCTGCTTTGTCCGCTTCATCAGCCAATGTGTTGCTGGTAACCTGTACTCCTACACGTTGGTGGCCCAATGTATGTACTACATGGACACATGGTAGCTTATCCTTAAGATCAGCCACCCTCCCCCACAATGTCTTGTGTTTAATGGTGTTCCCTTTAGAATCTCTAAACCCGTTCAGCTTCCAATGATTAAGATAATCATTGTATGACTGAACGCAATAGTATGAGTCGCAGACTATTAAAGTCAGGCTTCCTTGCTCTGTGTGTTCTGGCGCTATTAGAAGAGCTTTAAGTTCAGCCAACTGAGCTGTGCAGTCCCCTAGGGTCTGCGTGTAGGTATTGTGAGGGTGGAAGACTCCATCTTCCATTACTCCGCTCACGGCTGCGCAAGCGGCTGAGTATTGATGTTTAGCACCTACAGCCGATTGTGCTGACCCATCAGTGTATATGACAGTATGGTATCTGTCTAATGGCAAGATATTTAGAGGAACGGGGTACTTCTGTTCATACTGGAGAAACTCTTGTGTCTGAAGTTTTGGATCAAAAATGTAATCGACATCAGTGGCGGTCAGAGACGTTGCCCATTGTATCCAACGTGGATGTAATGCTTTAGAGTTAGGAACGCTTGCTTTGGTGACAGCCTCTAAGGCTGGCACCGGGGAAACAACAATAATACGTTTCCCCTGGGCAAGTGGCCTCTCTTTTATGACGGCCATCTGAACTGCCGTCAGACTCTTTTCTGTAGGTGCAAAACGCTGTTCTGCATTAGATTATAAATGTGATTTATATACGATGGGTACTGTGTCACCTTCGTTGAAGGTGACATAAGTAAATCCAATGGCACCAGCAATTATTCTGATGACCAAATCTGTTTTATTGTTGTGTGAGTGCAAGTGTTTAGCTTCTAGCATGTCCTGTTGCATTTCCCTAAGGATGTGTGTGTGTTCAACTGTCCAGTGTCTGCTAGAAAAATTGGGCCGAACCAAGTCATAAAGTGGCTTGATACGTTGTGCTTAGTCTGGAATGTATGTTCTGCCAAAGTTAAAGAAACCCAGTAGTGACTGTAGTTTCTTAAGCGTGTTAGGAGAGTGCAGTTGAGCACATTTCTCTAGAAAGTGCGGGGCCAGGCTCTTCCCCTCGTTTGATAGCTCATATCCCAGGAACAATACACTGAGAAAGGCAATCTTACTTTTCTTAAAGTTTAATTTGTAACCGAGGTCTGCAAATCCCAAAATGATCTGATCGACCCTTACAAGATTAATGTTGAGGTCGTCGTCTGAGATATATGTCATCCACGTAGGATAACGCCTCAGAATCAATAACATGTAATATTGATGTTACACGGGCTGAAAAAAGCCCTGGGCTGTTCTTTTGGCCTTGGGGTAAACGACAAAAGTGTTTCTGTGAGCCAAATGAGAATGCACTCAGGTCCCGACTTTAATGTGCTAAGTTCTAGCAGAAAAAGCCATTAGATATGTCTAATGTTTATTTTTTGCTCACTACATTGTTTATTACTGCTGTGCTATGTGAGTTTTGTATTGCATATGTGCGTGTATGACTATTTAAATGTCTATAATCAATGACTATTCTGTAGGAATGGTCTGGCTTTGCAACTGGGAATAACGGGTTATTCATTGCAGATGTACAGGGCTCAATTACTCCCTGGTCCTCGAGCTGAGTGAGGATTCCCCTCACTGGAGCTTTTGATTCATGCTTAACAGGATATTGTAGCTGCGGTTGGGGTGTAGACCTAACGGGAATAACATGACAAGGAGACTTCTTGTCCCAACCTACATGATTGCGGTATAACGCAGGTGCCCGCGCTAAAGCCCATTCAGCAGCATAGGCTCCTTTTTCTGCTTCCGGAACAAGATCAGAGAAAGAAGGCAAAATGACATCTTCCCCATGCAGGAGCTTACGGACGTGTTCAGGTGGCCAGTCTCTTTGGGCCAATAGGATATCACGAGTAAGTTCGTCCCAAAATATCACACCAATGGTGCACTCCACGTCTCCCTCTATCTGAATTTTCAAATCATAAACCCTGTCGGTGGGAGAACGCGGCCATCCGCAGTTTCAACTGCAATAAAATCGCTAGTTGCTGTTGCATCCAGATGATCTTTCAGACTCTGGCAACATATCGTGACCTCTGCTGCGCTGTCTAACAGAGTCACTGCCCACGTCTTGTTCCTCAACAGTGTTCTCAAGTGTACTGGCATTTTTAGCTGTCAGTGCTGCCACCTCTTTCTTTTTAAACTGTGGCTTTTGCTGAGGAGTCTTTTCTTCTTTTTTAATTGTAGACTGTGGCGAGTCTTTCTTTTGTTTCACGTATTCAGGACGTCGATCAGGACGGCCCCCTCTCTCGCTACTTCTATCCGGTGCGTCCTGAAAGGAACGAGAGGGACGTGAATCAGTATATCTGTCTGGAGTTTTGATATTCTCCCTATTTCTGAGAGCCATATTTGCTTAGAAAAGTGGAACACCAAATGGGGAGCAAAGTCCTTTTATGAGTTTGAGCTTGAACAACCTACAGCTTAATCAGGTGTTACCTTTTCAGCTGAGGAGGAATTTCCCAAAGACCACTGACATCTCTGTATAATGGTACTTATGGTACCTGTAGTCTGTGAGACAGTGATAGTCGGGGTATCCATAAATTAGTGCCTAAACACCATCGTTGGTGGCGCCATGTCGTAGTTTGGACTCTTGCTCTGGGCAAGACTGCTGATTTAAGGATGACAGTACTTATGTTTGTAGGCGACTATGCCTATCCTTCAAAAAGTCGCAACTGTCGTCCCAATCCTTCCGGCTCACTAGCAGCACCTCACCAAAAACAATACCAATAGTAAAAGGTGATTTGTGGTAGCCTTTACGCATGGACTCAAGAACAAGACACCTCAGGGAGTGTCATGGTTAAACGGAGATTACCCCTTTCTCACAGATACATTATGTCTCAACCAAACACAAGCAATAACAAAGATGCAGTAAAGTTTCAATAGTTTTTATTTAACACAACTACAATTTGCGATATGTTGCATGGGCTGCAATGATTAGGCTAATGAACAGTGCAAGAAACAGAATTGTGAAGATGAGAGTCATTATTACAAAGACCCCCCACCATCTTGCAATAGCATGTAAAAGACATAAGAGGTGTAATATGCCCTAATACCCTAACATAATAGGCCTAACCTCCTACCTAAAGGAGAGCTGGGTTTGTTAAACCTAATCTGCCAATGCTATGTCCATGAGAGGAGCCCCCAACCCTCGTTACTTTGGAATGAGGTCTCTATCTCAGACTCCGCAGGGACACGAAGACTGGGTCAGCGTCAAGACGACGTGCAGCATCGATATCAGCGATGGTGGCGATGCCCTCTGGTCGGAATCCCTTTGATTATCTGTCTAAAGTGCAATGTATTTATACAGATCTACTAGGACCCCTGACGTAGGCGTTTTTCCCAAACAATAGATAACAGACATGCATGGGGCGGCAATTATTATAAACAAATCCCTCTAAAGTATAGAGAGGGAAAGTCCCTAAGTGTGAACACCTACTGTTTGTTTGTCTTTGTCACTTGATCTTGACGCCTTAGCGCGGTGGCACTGATAATGCAAAGCATAACAAGTGGCCTGACTATAAGCAAGGCAGCCATATTAGATGAATTAAATAATTAAATGGGCTAAGACAGAGCAAGCTAAGTAGGTTAAAAGTCACTAGGTGACGGGGGCACGAGTCTGCAAGCCAAAGGCTAAGCTAACTCCTGTTATCCCATTAAAACAAACTAGGATTCACTACACTTTGAGGTGTCTGTTTGCACAACAAACTCCTTGGACTAGTCAGGTGCCTTCAGCTCAGGTGCTGTGCACACGGCAGCCTTCAGGGCATCAAAAGTGTTCCGGCAAGCCTCTGTCCAGATCACTTTCCTGGGTTGCTTCTTCTAAGTCAACTCAGTTAAGGGGGTAACAATGGTACCATATCCCTTAACAAACCTCCTGTAGTATCCTGTGAGACCCAAAAAGGCTCTCACTTCAGTTTGGGTCTTGGGAGGCTCCCAGAATTGTGTCAATCTTAGGCTGTAGGGGTGCCATCTGGCCACTCCCCACCTGGTGTCCTAAGTACACCACATAACCCTGCCCTATTTGGCACTTGCTTGCCTTAATAGTGAGGCCTGCCTTCTGCAGGGCCTCTAACACTCTCCAGAGGTGTTGCAGGTGTTCCTCCAATGTGGAACTGAAAACAGCAATGCCATCCAGGTAGGTGGCACTGAACTCATCCAGCCCAGCCAACACCTGGTTGACCAACCTCTGAAAGGTGGCAGGGGCATTCTTCATCCCAAATGCCATCACTTTAAATTGAAAGTGTCCATCTAGGGTAGAGAATGCTGACCTCTCCTTAGCCCCCTCAGTTAAGGCAATCTGCCAGTACACAGATGTTAAATCAGACGTACTGAGGTACTTGGCAGCTCCCAACCGGTCAATGAGCTCATCGGCTCAGGGGATGGGGTGTGCGTCAGTCTTGCTGACCGCATTGAGTCCCGGGTAGTCCACACAGAGCCTGAGTTCTGGAGTAGCACCAGGTGCAGCAGCCATTGGGACCAATACCTCTGGGCTGGCCCAAGGACTGCTGGAGTGCTCAATAACCCCCTAGGGCAAGCATTTTGAATATCTCATCCTTAATGCATGCCCTGACCCTGTCAGTCACCCTGTACTGTCCCCAGTGTCCACATTATGTGTGCACAAGTGTGTGACTCCTGGGATAAGGGAAAACAGTGAGGAGAACTGTCCCAACACGTGGCGACAGTCACCTTGCTGCTCCTCAGTCAGGGAGGGGGAGAGGATCACTCCCTCCACTGACCCATCTTTTTCTCCTGCAGACAGGAGGTCAGGAAGAGGCTCACTCTCCTCGGCTACCCCATCATCTGTCACAAGGAGCATTGGCAGCTCAGTCCGCTCAAAGTGTGGCTTGAGGCGATTGACATGCAGGACCCTTAAAGGGTTTCTTGGAGACCGCAAGTCCACCAGGTAGGTGACTTCACTCTTGCGCTCCACCACCTCAAATGACCCAGTTCTCTTATCCTGGAGCGCCCTAGACTCCACTGGTGCCATCACCCACACGTTTTGTCCAGGTTGAAACTCGACCAGAGTGTCATTCTGGGCATATCACCGTTTCATATCCTCCTGGCTTGCTTCCAGGTTCTCCTGTGCGAGACTCTTGATGCGGGCAGTCTGGTTTCTCAAAGCCAGCATGTAACTGAATACATCCTGAGGGGGTTTACTAGGAGCTTTCTCCAAAGCTTCCTTAACCAGACTCAAAGGTCCCCGCACAGTGTGGCCATAAATCAGCTCAAAGGGACTAAACCCAAGTCCCTTTGAGGCACCTCCCTGTAGGCGAACAGAAGGCATGGCAAGAGGACGTCCCACTTCCACCTCAAGGGCTCTGACAGACCCATGATCATGCCTTTTAAGGTGCGGTTGAATCTCTTAACCAGACCATTAATTTGGGTGTAGTAAGGGGTGGTGAACTTGTAGGTTACCCCACACTCCTTCCACAGAGACTTCATATACGTGGATATGAAGTTGGTACCCCTATCAGATACAAATCAAAGCACGACCCGCCACAGGGGAAGTGATTGATCTCAAAGGAATGGCTTCTGGGTTCCGGGTGGCATGGTCCACCAAGAACAGGATCAACCTGTTGCCCATGGCTGTCTTGGGATCCAGAGGCCCCACAGTGTCAATACCTACCCTCTCACAGGGAGTACTGACAACAGGCAAAGGTTGTAGGGGAGTCTTACATTTCCCCCCACTCTTGCCATTTGCCTGGCAAGTCTGACAAGACCTGCAACTTGCATCTGACTGCCTGCGCATTAGGAGCCAGTAAAAGTGGGTGACAAGCCCCTCAAAGGTCTTGTCCTGCCCCAAATGTCCAGCTAAAGGCACATCATGAGCCAACACCAGTAGGAAGGCCCTGAAGCACTGGGGTACTACCAGCAAAGGGGCTAACACAGGGTCAGGAACCTTAGGCTCGTTATAAAGGAGGTTATCCTCCCAATAGATCAAGTGTGATCCTGGCTCCTTGCCAGCCACCTGGTCTGCAGCCTGCTTCTGCAAACCCTCCAAAGTAGGGCATGTCTTCAGTGCTGCACAGAATGCTTCCCTGGTGGGCCCCCATTCCTGCTGCCACTGTGACAGCTCAGGGAGCTCACCCAGTTCAGCCACCTGTTCCCCTGTAGGCTCCGGGGCATCACCCTCAGGCTCCACCTCCTCCCGGACCGTGGGAACTTCTGGGGCCGGATTCCTGTGCCCCCTGCCCTTCCTCTTCTTGGCTGTCCCCTGGGCCACTGTTTCAGGCTCCAAGGGCTTTTGATTACCCTGACGGGCTACCATTGACTGGGCAGATACTCATACCCACCCAGGCAGACCTAACATCTCCAACTGAGACCTGTGTTCCACCTCCTTCCAAGGGGAATCCTCCAGGTCATGCCTAACAATCAACAGGCATGGTTAGACTCACGGCTACCTTCAAGGAACCTGAAACCCTCCCCCATTCAAAGGGAGCCTGCGCCACTCTGCACAGGCGCTCTGAGTTGTCCACTGCAACTACTTGGTGAAGTACCCGGGAATCAATCTGCTCTTCAGACACCAGCTGACTCCTCACTGTAGTCACGCTGGCTTCTGTGGATCTCTCAGAGCCTCCATCCTCTGGTCCATTAATGGTCACCCACTGCCTGTATTTATTAGTGTTTTCAGGCACTAGGGTTCTCTGGACCATCTCACTGTCTCCTAGTGAGACAAGGGTTGTCTCAGCTGGTTCCCACCCACCTGAAACCAACTCCTCCCCAAGCGCTACAATGGCCAAACCCTGGGACGGTGCACCAGTGGGTGCCGGTGTACCTTTGGGGCATTTCGTGTCCCCCCTCACATGACCCACCTGGTCACATGCATAGCACTTACATGGGGGACCACCTGCCACAGGCATCCCTTTGGAGAACCATGACTTCTTTTTACTGGTGGGTTGGGAATCCTTACCCTGGGAATCAGTTTGGGGCCCTTTAGAGAACTCCCCCTGTTTACCCTTACCCCCCTTTCTTCTAAGAGGGACCCTGCCCACCTTTGGTGTGGTCTCCCCCATACCTCTTTTGGACCCTGGTGCTCTTCCAGCGTCCACTTCCTGCACAAGCTTCCTGGGGTCAGTCAGCTTGCTGTCAATCAGGTGCTGGCGCAGTTCAAGTGCTTCCATGCAATCAAATTGTAAAGCCCCTCATACATAGTTACCTTACTGCCCTTCATCCAACCATCCAGTGACCTGCAGTAAGAATCAACACATTCCATGTTTACGATTCCTTCTTCTTGTAGGACCTAAACTTATCCTTGTACTGCTCAGGGTAAGACCATACCTTGTAAGCAAGACATCCTTCATGCTAGAGTAGGTGAGATTCTGAGCATCCCCTAAGGCTGTCAGTGTATCTCTCCCCTCTACCTCAAAGTGCTTCCACAGACCCGCCCCCCAATGAGCTTCAGGGACCAGATTCATGTGGAGAGAACACTCATACCCCTTGAACCACAAATATATGTCATCCTCTGTCTTGTAATCCTTCACAAGATCTTTAGGAATGCGCACCCTTCTTTCAGGCTGCACTGTGATGTGGCTGCGACCATCCCTACAAGACTGGCTCCTCTGATCCAGCTCTCTCAAGCTACGCTCATGAGCCAACAAAATCTTTTTCTCTTCTAGGGCAATCCTCATTTTATCCAACTCACTCTGGTGCTCCCTTTCTGCCTGTCTGTCCTGCAATTCTTCAGGGGTCAGACCCTTAGATGAGATACTGCTACCTACCTGAAGACCCTCTCGCTGGACATAACAGGCCCACCCACAATACCATTGTGTATGGACTGCCCTTCCTCCTCCTCATCCTCTGTGTGCCCTTTAATGCTCTTGGCTGTCACCCAGGCCCTCAGCGCCTTCTGCAGCTCCTCTTTCTTGGATGAGTTCTTAATGGGACAGTCAAAACATTTTTTAAACTGCTTAAGTTGAGCCTTGGTATAGCTATCTAATTTCTCCAGGTCAAAAGCAGCTCCAACTGATGCATCTCCAGATTGGGACATGATGAAAAGTCAACAAAAGTGCAAAGTTCCAAAAAGCAGAAAAGTTCCCAAATGAAGTTCAGAAGTCAATCAAAGATTACCACAAAAATGGATGTAGGGAAAAATCCATGCAAAAGAGAAAAATCAAAGATCACCAAACAAGTAGTATGTGGTAACGTAGTGGTCTGCACTCAAAACAGTAGTGTACACTTAATTACTGTATGTCAAGTACAAATACAAGTCCAAATCCCAAACGCTGATCACCAATGTTAGAAATGGGGTCTTTGGTTGACAGTCAGGTTACCCCCTGTTCAAGCAAGGACCCTCACTCTAGTCAGGGTAAAAGAGAATCACCCTCAGCTAACCCCTGCTTACCCCCTTGGTAGCTTGGCAGAGCAGTAGGCTTAACCTCAGAGTGCTAGGTGTTAAGTATTTGTACCAACACACACATTAACTTAATGAAATCACTACAACATGAAACAACACAAGTTTAGAAAAATAGGAAATATTTATCTAAACAAAACAAGACCAAAATGACAAAAATCCACAATACACAAGTTAAGTTATCAATTAAAAAGCAAAAAGAGTCTTTATGTAGTTTAAAACACACACTAACACTGTTAGCGTGAAAATGTACCTTGAGTGCGTAAAAAAAAAAACACACGGGTGAGTGTGCGTCAAAAAGGGCTTGTGATGTGGCGATTCCACTCACAAGCGGGACCTTGCATTGTTTCTCCTTTCATCGGGTCGGGCGCGTCGCTTCTTCTCTCCGCAGAAGAGCGATGCGTCGATCCGGTCAGCACTCTCGGGTCCGGGAAGGCCTTGCGTAGTTTTTACATGCCCAGCAGTGTTTGCGTCATAAATCCAGCCGCATGATGATCCGAAAACCACGCAGCGCGGGTTGCGATCTCCTAGCCTCCGTCAGCAAAGCTGCGCATCATTTATCCAGCTCCATGCTTTGATTCTTTGGTCCCGTTTCCGGCGAGCATCGATTTTCAGCCGCAGAGCCGGTGGCGGGTCGTTTCTTCAGCTCCAGATCGGAGTTGCGTCGATCTTTTCCCCGCACGGCGCTCTGTGCGTGGATTTCTTCCTCTTAGGCTGCCAGCTTCTCCTTTCAGTGTCCCAGGAACTGGATGGGCACCACAGGGCAGAGTAGGAGTCTCTCCAGAGACTGCAGGTGCTGGCAGAGAGAAGTCTTTGCTGTCCCTGAGACTTCAAACAACAGGAGGCAAGCTCTAAATCAAGCCCTTGGAGATTTCTTCTCAAGATGGAAGGCACTCAACAAAGTCCAGAAACTGCAAGATAGCTCAGCAAAGCACAGTCACAGGCAATGCAGCTATTCTTCCTCAGCTCTTCAGCTCTTCTCCGGTTCCTCTTGTTTCCAGAAGTGTTCTAAAGTCTGTGGTTTTGGGTGCCCTTCTTATACCCAATTTCTCCTTTGAAGTAGGCCTACTTCAAAGCAAAGTCTCTCTTGAATGTGAAATCCTGCCTTGCCCAGGCCAGGCCCCAGACACACACCAGGGGGTTGGAGACTGCATTGTGTGAGGGCGGGCACAGCCCTTTCAGGTGTAAGTGACCACTCCTCCCCTCCCTCCTAGCACAGATGGCTCATCAGGAAATGCAGACTACACCCAGCTCCCTTTTTGTTACTGCCTAGTGTGAGGTGCAACCAGCCCAACTGTCAAACTGACCCAGACAGGGAATCCACAAACAGGCAGAGTCACAGAAATGGTATAGGCAAGAAAATGCCCAGTTTCTAAAAGTGGCATTTTCAAACACACAATCTTTTAAATTGTGAGCTCAGAGACCCCAAACTCCACATGTCCCTCCGCTCCCAAAGGGAATCTTCACTTTAATCAGATTTAAAGGTAGCCCCCATGTTAACCTATAAGAGGGACAGGCTGTGCAACAGTGAAAAACAAATTTAGCAATATTTCACTGTCAGGACATATAAAACACATTACTCTATGTCCTACCTTAACCATACACTGCACCCTGCCCTTGGGGCTACTTAGGGCCTGCCTTAGGGGTCTCTGAAAATGGAAGGTTAAGGCCTGGCAAGTGGGTACACTTGCCAAGTCGAATTTACAGTTAAAACTGCACACACAGACACTGCAGTGGCAGGTCTGAAACATGATTACAGAGCTACTTATGTGGGTGGCACAACCAATGCTGCAGGCCCACTAGTAGCATTGGACTTATAGGCCCTGGCACCTCTAGTGCACCTTACTAGGGACTTACTAGTAAATCAAATATGCCAATCATGGATAAGCCAATTACAAACACATTTTGTAAAAGGAGCACTCGCACTTTAGCACTGGTCAGCAGCAGTAAAGTGCCCAGAGTAACAAAAACAACATAATCAGAGTCCAGCACACATCAACAACCTGGGAAAGAGAGGCAAAACGTTAAGGGAGACCACGCCAAGGATGAAAAGTCTAACAATGTTTTTATCATGAAGATACATTAAGGGCCTGATTTATGAAAAGTTAGCGCCGCCTTTGGTTCTTTTTTGTACGCCAATGCAGCGCAAACTTACAAAATATAATGATATTTTGTAAGTTTGCGCTGCTTTTCCATGAAAAGCTGATGCAAAGGGAGCACTAACTTTTCATAAATCAGGCCCTTAGTATGTCAAAAAGAGTGCAAGTATCAGATTATTATCTGGCACTTCCCAACTTTGGTGAACTTTGGAGGCTCCAAAGCAAAGTTCGGAGTAGGCTGGGGTGAAATTTAAATTACACGAGTGTAATTCACATAAATTCAATAATTTATTGTTACACTTGTTTCACAAAATTCTGAAAATAATTCCATTACGCCAAATTTGTGTAATTACGCACCTTTCGTAGTAAAAATGTACAATGAAGGCACGAGAACAACAGAACGTGTTTAGCATAATTTTGCAGACATTTTGCATAATTATGCAAAAGCAAATTACGTGAATTTTGCTGATCCCTACTTTAGAGTATTCTGATGCTGACCTCCCAACAGTGCCATATCAAGTGGAACCGGTTTTTATATGTAGCAGCCATCTATCTCCTACCGGAGCTGCCAGGAGCACACAGAGGGCCAAAAATGGATAGAAGTTTAGTTTGCCTGCAGTTGTAGGAAAGTGGTTCATAATAGTAAATTTTCAAAGAATGCCAACAGAACAGTTCCACTTTTTGAAACGTTATATTCTTTTCCTCCTAAATTCTATCGTAGGATTGTTTATTTTTCATGTTAAGCAATTGAGTACAGAAAACGTTAAATAAAGTGTTTCTGTGATAATTTCAATTCACTTTGGATCCATTTATATGTTTTATTTGAGATTTTTTTATCTGACCTCACACCCAGCATTATGGATTTGATCTAAATAAACTCACGTAGATCAGTTAAGTTAAATTGTGAGAATAACAGATAATCTACAATAATCAATGGCAATAGGAATAGGGCAAGTCACTGTGAGACATGACGTGATTCCATTGATGGGTCGTCTTCATCAGTCGGCCAGTAAAAGTTTGTGGTAGTACCAGACCCGCTATTGCCGTTAACTGAAGGTTTTATTACTCCGTTCAAAAGTCATTACAATTATAATGGTAGGAAAAGGATATAACATACAAAACCTGGTATTACCGGACCGTTTACTGCATGCTTTTCTCGAAATCGGGCCCATTTTTTAACTCAAATTCCACCTGCTCTGAGTAAGAAAAATACGCTGCAATTGGGCTTTGGTATTACTAGATGCAGCAATACTAGGCGTGGTAATAAAACATTTTCTAGCTATCGCGTAAAGAATTTTTCAATTCTCTTAAGGACACAGAGGCGAGGATTATGCCTCCGCAACAGATGCATTTCTGCAGACCTGGTCCCAATTTCTGGGATATGCGTTCCCTCCATTCATGATGATACCCAGAGTTCTGACTCAAGTTTGTCGTCAGAGAGCAGAATTGGTGCTTGTGACTCACCTTTGGAGGGCTCAAGTGTGGTTCCCTGTGGTTCTGGAGATGGCCTGTGCCTCACCAGTTATTCTTCCACAACGTTTGTACCTAGTATTAGACCCGTCGGGTCTTCCTCATCCTCTAGTGCAATCGCACTCCCTAACTCTAGTGGCATGGAGAATTTCAGGAACCGCTGGTCTCTCCCAGGCCTTTCGCGCAAATCTCAGAATTTCATTGCAAAGACCTGGGCTCCTAGCACACACAAGTGCTACTCTTCAGCTTGGAAATGCTGGTGTGCTTGGTGCTGTGAACGGAGTGTTGATCCATTCTCATCCAATTGTTCTCTGATACTCAATTTTTTATCTCAGTTGGCTGCTTCAGGTATGGCTTATAGATCAGTTAACAATGATAGAGCGGCCATTTCCGCAGGCCATTTTCCTATAGAGGGGAAGCCTATTGGCGAGTTGCCGATTGTGTGTAAGCTTCTTCGAGGGATTCCTTTTTCTAATCCCCCTCAATCTTGTTATTCTTCCCTTTGGGATGTTAACATTGTATAGTGTTTTTTGGACTCTTGGCCTGCCCACAAGTACCTATCCAGAAGCAGTTTTCTGCTAAACTTACTATGTTGTTGTGTTTAGTGTCCTGCAAACGTGTTTCTGATGATATGGCTTTGGACCTGTCAGGCAGAGTTTTTCCTCCTGAGGGGGTTTCCTTTAGTATATCTCGTCGTACAAAATGTAATACTAGGTCTGTTTTTTATCCTAGTTTTGCTGGTAATTATAAATTGTGTGTCGTACTGCTGAGTTTCGCTCAGATATGGGTGGCCAATTATTAATTTCTTTACTAAAGAAATTGGCGAGAGGTGCCATGTCTTCTAAGGCATTCTCTTTGGGCTCTTGCCTTGAGGACATTTTAAATGCGGCTGACTGGTCTTCTGAATCTACCGTTAAAGCCTTTAATCACATGCCTATCCTAGATATTGCTACCGTTGTTCTAGATCAGCTTTGAACTAGCATAATCAGAGCCTCCGGTCCTGACATAGAATAAAAAATGTCCTAGCTATCGCGTCAAGAATTTTTCAATTCTATTAAGGACACGGAGGCAAATATTATCCCTCCCTGGAAAAAATGGGTTATATGTTTATCAGGCATGTTATTGAAATGTCTTATTTTCATGCTGTATTTCCTTTTTTCTTACCTATCCATTTCATATAAAATATAGTATCATTGGCTTTTGTCCAGTGTTTATGGCTTGATTTATTTGTTTGCTTTCAGGCAATGAAGACAAGTGATTCCTGATTCCTTGGAGTTTGGGGTTCCCTTATCATTGGAGTTCTCTGCATTGGAGCTGTTCGCTGGTCCCTTCTTCATTGGAGATTTCAATGGAACATTGGACGTCTGTGGATTGCAGATTTTTCTTCTCCCATTGAGGACTGTTTTGAGACTTTACCTGTTTGAACTCTTGCAAAGAAAGAGGGGAAGTTTCATTTATTAGGTGCTTTTTATAGGGCTTGGCTCTATGGTTGTCATGTGATGTGGTGTTACAGGATGTGACGTTTTGTTTTATCTTATTGGCTGCTGAAAATTAAAAGCATAGAAAGAGAAGCATAATCAGAGCCTCTTGTTCTGACATAGAATCAAAAACTCAGTAATGCTTACAATCGTGAAGTGCACTATTACCACTGAAAACCATTACACAAATACCACTCAACACTATGTGTAATGAATGGCTTAGTAGGCCTACTGAAGAGTATCACAGTATTAGGCCAAAGAAAGAGCCAATGCAGTACACGTTTTATTTTAATAATATAAAACTATTTGGATCCCTCACTCCAATCTTAACACTATTAAATATGCACCCGCCATAGTTCAAGGTAAGCTACATAAATATATTCCTATTGTCAGCGATCATAATTGACGAATAAAACCCCCAAATATCTGCATTGTGTGTTTAAACTATAAGAATTTGTCAAATACGAAATCTATAGGCTCTGTGGCAAACATATGCATGCCCTGATTTCTTCACAGTGTGCTGTCGTCTGGTCAATGTGTTCTTCTCCAACTGGCAGACCTCTTTTTGACTTCTTTTGACAGCTACTATTTTTTATTTTTTGGGGCAAAAATTGTTTGGTTTTCTAGTTGCTTCCCTATCATTAAATATGTTGCTATGCGTTTGCGATTTCTAATATGAAATACCGCCACTATTCTGCTGCATAGGTGCTTTCTTACATCTCCATACCCATTGGAGGAGAAAAGTATGTGATCTAAATCTTCTCTATATTACCTTTTATATGGGCACTTGAGCTCTTCAGCCGTTTTTAGGTCGAGTCTAGACAGTGCGCATGCGCTGTCTGCAAGACCTGTTGGATGGAGTATAGGCATTTGCTCCCGCCTGCCGCTGCCTGCCACTTATAATAGGTTAAAGGCAGTGTCTCTTGTTGTGCTGCCTCCTAGCTGGTTTGGTTCCTGTACTTGGCTAAGGAGCACCAGCAAATATAGTTTATTTACACCTGGAATGTTTTTCCTTTGTTCGTACAGGCTATTTTTCTTAGTTTTTCGGCTCTTGTATTTATTAGTAAGCACTGTGTTCACGCGCGCGGTTTGTTTTCCATATTTGCCTTTCACTTGGTCCTTACTTTACATATTCAGTAATTGAAGTAGTTGTTGTGCATGTGTTTTGTACTTTTTTTTGTTGCTTTATATAGCATGAAATCGACCCAGCAATTAATTCTCAACAGCGCCTGTGCCGGCTTTCCCGGCACAGCTGGAGAACCGAAACTACAATATTCACTGCACTGAGGGAAACTCACCCCATAATGCTTTACAGGCTCACCCCATAATGCTTTACAGGCATTCCTTTTACAACACATTTGTTCCCATACCTCAGCCTGTGGGGGCCCTAGGGCAATGGGACCACCACCAAAACTTTCAGAATAATATGCTCTTTCTGTCCAGGCCATCTTCTGGGTCACACTAGTTTAGAGGGGGCCAAAAATCATAACCTCTTCCACCATTCAATGCATATTTAACTCTCTTATAGCTGGAACTTTTGTTTTTACAATGAGAGGACTGTATCTTATAAGAGCCTTGTTTTTAATAATAGTCTGACAGCCTTGCTTGTCCTGCAACTGTGTAATGTATTATCCTATCCAAGGGCTGAAGTCTGATCATTATCCCAAAACATTAATAACTCTGTTGGCTTGATAGGGAAGTTTAGTCACCCTCAGAGGTATTACTCCTTTTTCTAATGCACAGACGCAGTTTATTTCTGATAAAAGTTTAATGTATGCACAGAAACTCACCCCAAAATGCTTTGCAGGAATTCCTTTAACAGCACATTTTTTACCATAACTCAGCCTATGGGGGTCCTCGGGCAATGGGACCACCACCAAAACATTCAAAACGCTGCGATCTTTCTGTCCCGGCCATCTTATGGGTCACACTAGGTTAGAGGGGTTCAAAAATCATAACCTCTTCTACCATTTAATGCATATTTAAACTCTTAGAGCTGAAATGTTTGTTTTGACAGCTGAGAGAAATTTGTGTTGTAAGGTTCTTGTTGGTAAGAATATTCTGACAACCTTGCTTGCCCTGCAAATATATAGGGCCGTATTTATACTCTGGTTGCGCCGAATTTGCGTCGTTTTTTTCGACGCAAATTCGACGCTAAACTAACGCCAACTAACGCCATATTTATACTATGGCGTTAGACGCTTCGGGCGCCAAAGTGCCCGGAGTGTGCGTCATTTTTTAGCGTGAACCCCTTCCTTGCGTTAATGATATGCAAGGGAGGCGTTCCCGTCTTAAAAAATGACTCCCAGGCCTTTACGTGGTATTTATACTCCCGGGCAAAAATGACGCCCGGGAGTGGGCGTGGCCAAAAACGGCGCATTTGCGCTGCTTTTTAACGCCTGGGTCAGGCATGGCGTTAAGGGACAAGTGGGCTCAAAATGAGCCCAGAGTGCCCTCCCCTGCCCCCAGGGACCCCCCCTGCCACCCTTGGCCACCCCAGGAGGACACCCAAGGATGGAGGGACCCATCCCATGGACATTAAGGTAAGTTCAGGTAAGTTTTTATTTTTTATTTTTTGTGGCATAGGGGGGCCTGATTTGTGCCCCCCTACATGCCACTATGCCCAATGACCATGCCCAGGGGACAGAAGTCCCCTGGGCATGGCCATTGGGCAAGGGGGCATGACTGATATCTTTACAATGATAGGAGTCATGTTGATGGGGGATGGGCGTCGAAAAAAAATGGCGCAAGTCGGGTTACGACGATTTTTTCGACGTAACCTGACTTGCCCCATTTTAAGACGCCCATACGCCATTTTCCCCCTACGCCGGCGCTGTCTGGTGTACGTGGCTTTTTTCCACGCAAACCAGGCAGCGCCGGTCTGCTTGCGCCGGCTAACGCCATTCCATAAATACGGCGCCCGCATGGCGCTTCAGAATGGCGTTAGACGGCGCAACATTTTTTGACGCTAAACTGCGTTAGCGCAGTTTAGCGTCAAAAAGTATAAATATGGGCCATAATGCGTTATGCTATCCAAGGCACTACTAACTCAGTTAGCTCATCAGAGACACCTAGCTATGGTCAGTAGTATTGCACCTTCTGCTAATGCACAAAAACAGTTTGGCCCGTATTTATACTTTTTTTGCGCCGCATTTGCGTCGTTTTTTTGACGCAAAAACGGCGCAAACTTGCAAAATGCCATTGCATTTTGTAGGTTTGCGACGTTTTACGTCAAAAAGCGGCGCAAATGCGGCGCAAAAAAAAGTATAAATACGGGCCTTTATTTCTGATAAAGATTTAATATATGCATGGAAGCTCACCCCATATTGTTTTGCAGGCATTCGTTTTACAACACATTTGTGGGCATAACTCAGCCTGTGGTGGTCCTAGGTCAAGGGAACCACCACCAAAACATTCAGAAGGATGTGCTCTTTCTGTCCAGGCCATCTTGTAGGTCACACTAGGTTAGAGGGGGCCCATAAATCATAACCTCTTCCACCATTCAATGCATATTTAAACTCTTTTATAGCTGGATTTCTTTTTAATACAGATGAGAAGGGTTAGTGTTACAATGGCCTTGTTTCTAACAATGTTCTGACACCCTTGCTTGGCTTATGACTGTATAATGTACTATGTTATCCAAGGGCTGAAGGATGATAATTACCCCAAGGCACTATTAACTCAGTTAGCTTGACAGGGACATTTAGCCATGATCACTGGTATTGCACTTTCTGCTAGTGCACATACACAGTTTATTTCTTTTAAAAGTTTAATATATGCGCGGAAACTCACCCCATAATGCTTTGAAGGCATTCCTTTTACAACACATTTTTGGCTATTACTCAGCCAGTGGTGGTCCTGGGGCAGTGGGACCACTTCCAAAACATTCAGAACGATGTGCTATTTCTATCCTGGCCACCTTGTGGGTCACACTAGGTTAGAGGGGTCAAAAATCGCAACCTCTTCCACTTTTCAATTCATACTTAATTTTTTTTGTATAGCAGGAAGTTTTTTTTCCAAATATATACAGCTGAGAGGAGTTTGTGTTATGAGGGTCATGTTTATAATAATATTCTGGCAGCCTTGCTTGGCTTACAAATGTATACTGCACTATGCTATCGAAAGCACTATTAACTCAGTTGGCTCGATGGGGACATCTAGCCACAATCAGTGGTATTGCACCTTCTGCTACTGCACAAACGTAGTTTATTTCTGATAAAGGTTTAATGTATGCATGGAAAGTCACCCCATAATGCTTTGCAGGCATTCCTTTTACAACACTTTTTGGCCATACCTCAGTCTGTGGTGGTCCTAGGGAAATGGGACCAAAACACCAAACATTCAGCTCTTTCTGTCAAGGCCTTCTTGTGGGTCACACTAGGTTAGAGAGGGCCAAAAATCATAACCTCTTTAACCATTCAATGCAAATTAGAATTTTCTCCTAGTGGGAATGTTTTTTTTTTTTTTTTTTTAAATATATCTGAGAGAAGTTTGTGTTATAAGGTCTTTGTTTATAATAATATTTTCACTGTCTTGCTTGGCCTGTAAATATATAATGTACTATGCTATCCAAGGGCTAAATAATGATAATTAATCCAAGAAACTACTAACTTAGGGCCTGGTTTATGAAAAGTTAGCACTACCTTTATGTGGTTTTTTAATGTAAATTTGGCACAAGTGTACAAAATGCAAATGTATTTTGTAAGTTTGTGCTGCTTTTACATCAAAAAATGACTGAAAGACAGCGCTAACTTTTCATAAATGAGGCCCTTAGGTTCATATTTATACCCATTTGTGCCAAATTTGCATAATTTGGAACACCCCAAACCCCACCAGAGGGACACCGGAGGATGGGGGCCCCCATCCCAGGTAAGTAGTTTTTATATTTTTTTTTTTTGGCATTGGGGGCCCTAACTTGGTGTCCCCTGCATGGCACAGGGTGCAATGGCCATGCTCAGGGGATACTTGTTCCCTGTGTTGGCCATTGGAGTGGTGGGCATGACTCCTGTGTTTCCTAAGACAGGAGTCATGTTTTTGGTGGTTGTGCACCAGGAAATGGTGCTAGTCTGGCCAGAGGCATTTTTATTTTGCCTCTAACCAGGCTAGCGTTATTTGTTGATGCACAACTTCCCTACCGCCACCCCCACACAGCTAACGTCTTTTTTAAGCCGCTAGCCCAAGTTTAGCCCAGGCTTGCGCCATTCTATTAATATGCGCCCGGCTGGTGTTGTAAAATGAGGCAAGCTGGCGCTATAATTTTTGGTGTAAAACTGCATTCCAGCAGTTTTGCACCAAAAAGTATAAATATGGGCCTTTATTCCTGATAAAGGTTTAATGTATGTTCAGAAACTCACCACATAATGCTTTGTAGGCATTCCTTTTACAACACATTTATGGCCATAACTGAGCCCATGGTGGTCCTAGAACAATGAGGCCACCACCAAAATATTCCAAACGATGTGTTCTTTCTGTCCAGGCCATCATGCGGGTCAACCTAGGTTAGAAGGGACCCACAAACCATAACCTCTTCCACCAGCCAATGCCTATTTAAACTGTTAAAAAAAAAAAAAATTATATATATATATATATATATCTATATATCTAACTATAAGGTCCTTGTTTGTAATAATATTCTGATAGCCTTGCTTGGTCTGCAAATATGTAATGCCCTATGCTATCCAAGGGTTGAAAGATGATAATTGTCTTCAAAGCATTATTAATTCAATATGTTCTACAGGGACATCTAATCATGACCAGTGGTATTGCACCTTTGGTTAATGCACGAATACAGTTTATTTATGATAAACGTTTAGGGGCATATTTATACTCCGTTTGCGCCGAATTTGCGTCGTTTTTTTTTACGCAAATTCGACGCAAAACTAACTCTGTATTTATACTTTGGCGTTAGACGCGTCTAGCGCCAAAGTTCATGGAGTTAGCGTCATTTTTTTGCGTGAACACCTTCCTTGCGTTAATGAGATGCAAGGTAGGCGTTCCCGTCTTAAAAAATGACTCCCAGGCATGTGCGTGGTATTTATACTCCCGGGCAAAAATGACGCCCGGGAGTGGGCGGGGCAAAAAACCCGCATTTGCGCCTCTTTTTAACGCCTGAGTCAGGGCAGGCGTTAAGGGACCTGTGGGCTCAGAATGAGCCCAGAGGTGCCCTCCCCTGCCCCCAGGGACACCCCCTGCCACCCTTGCCCACCCCAGGAGAACACCCAAGGATGGAGGGACCCATCCCAGGGAAGAAAAGGTAAGTTGTGGTAAGTATTTTTTTTGTGACATAGGGGGGCCTGATTTGTGCCCCCCTACATGCCACTATGCCCAATGACCATGCCCAGGGGACACAAGTCACCTGGGCATGGCCATTGGGCAAGGGGGCATGACTCCTGTCTTTGCTAAGACAGGAGTCATGTTAATGGCGTCTGGGCGCCCAAAAAAAATGGCGCAAATCGGGTTAAGACGATTTTTTTGCCTCAGCCTGACTTGCCCCATTTTGGGACGCCCAAACGCCATTTTTCCCTACGCCTGCGCTGCCTGGTGTACGTAGTTTTTTTTCACGCACACCTGGCAGCGCCGGTCGGCTAACGCCGGCTAACGCCATTCAATAAATACGGCGCCCGCATGGTGCTTCAGAATGGCGTTAGCCGGCGCTAATTTTTTTGGCGCAAAACTGCGTTAGCGCAGTTTTGCATCAAAAAGTATAAATATGGCCCTTAATGTATGCACGGAAACCTCAACCTGTGTGGTCCTACGGCAATGGGAGAACAAACAAAACATTCAGAAGGATTGTGCTCTTTCTGTCCAGGACATCTTGTGGGTCACACTAGGTTAGAGGGGGGCAAAAATCCTAACCTCTTTGTAAGAAATTGGGTCTTTGGTTGGCAGTCAGGTTACACCCTGTCCAAGCAAGGTCCTGCACTCTAGTCAGGGTGAAGGAGAATCACCCTCAGCTAGCCCGCGCTCACCCCCTTGGTAGCTTGGAATGAGCAGGCAGGCTTAACTTCAGAGTGCTAGGTGTAAGGTATTTGTACCAACACACACAGTAATTTAATGAAAACACTACAAAATGACACAACACAGGTTTAGAAAAATAGAAAATATGTATCTAAGCAAAACAAGACCAAAACAACAAACATCCAACATACACAAGTAAAGTTATTAATTAAAAAGCAAAAAGAGTCTTAAAACCTTTTGTAAACAGATAAAATGCTGTTAGCACTGAAGAGTACCTGGGTAGCGTCAAAATAACACGCACGGGCTAGTGTGCGTCAAAAAAGGTAAGTGGTGTGTCGATTTCTCACAAGCAAGCGAGATTGTGCATCGTTTCTCCTTCTCCGGTCGGGCCGGCGTGCATCGTTTTTCCTCTCCACAGGGGAGCGATACATCAATCCGGGCAGCACTCAGGCCCAGGTAGGCGTTGCGTAGTTTTTCTGCATCCAGCAAGGTTTTTGTCGAAAATCTTGCCGCACGATGATAGCCAAACCGTGCTGTGTGGGTTGCGACGTTACCAGCCTCCTTCAGCGATGCTTCTCCAGCCACGTGCGTCGGTCTCCAAGCCGCACTGCGAGCACTGCATCGATTTTAGCCTCGGAGCCAGCAGCGCGTCGTTTATTCAGCCGCTCTCGGATGTTGTGTCGGAAATTTCCCCGCACGGTGCTCTGTGTGTGGATTTTGAAGCTTGTTCTGCCAGCGTCACCTTTCAGGGCCCCAGGACCTGGACAGGGCACCACTTGGCAAGGCAGAAATCTCAGCAGAGAGTCCAGGTGCTGGCAGGGGAAGTCTTTGATGGCCCTGAGACTTCAACAACAGGAAGCAAGCTCAGGACAAGCCCTTGGAGATTTCTTCACAAGCAGGAATGCACAACAAAATCCAGTCTTTGTCCCCTTTCACCAGGCAGAAGCAGCAACTGCAGGATAGCTCCACAAAGCACAGTCACAGGGAGGGCAGCACTACTCCTCAGCTCTTCAGCTCTTCTCCAAGCAGAGGTTCCTCTTGATGCCCAGATGTGATCTAAAGTCTGTGGTTTTGGGTGCCCTTCTTATACCCATTTTGGCCTTTGAAGTAGGCTTACTTCAGAGGAAAGTCTCTCTTGTTTGTGAAATCCTGCCTTGCCCAGGCCAGGCCCCAGACACTCACCAGGGGGTTAGAGACTGCATTGTGTGGGGGCAGGCACAGCAGCCCTTTCAGGTGTAAGTGACCACTCCCCCCCTCCCTCCTAGCACAGATGGCTCATCAGGCTATGCAGGCTACACCCCATCTCCCTTTGAGTCACTGTCTAGAGAGAGGTACAAATAGCCCAACTGTCAAACTGACCCAGACAGGGAATCCACAAAAGGGCAGAGTCACAGAGGGGCATATTTATACTCCGTTTGCGCCGGAATTGCGTCGTTTTTTTGGACGCAATTCCGACACAAAACTAACTCCATATTTATACTTTGGCGTTAGACGCGTCTAGCGCCAAAGTCCATGGAGTTTGCGTCATTTTTTAGTGTGGACACCTACTTTGCGTTAATGAGATGCAAGGTAGGCGTTCCCGTCTAAAAAATTGACTCCGAGGCATGTGCGCCGTATTTACACTCCCGGGCAAAATTCACGCCCGGGAGTGGGCGGGTCAAAAAAAATGATGTACGCCCGCTTTTGCACTGTTTTTTAGCGGCTGGAAAAGGCAGGCGTTAAGGGACCTGTGGGCTCGGAAGGAGCCCAGAGGTGCCCTCCCATGCCCTCAGGGACACCCCCTGTCACCCTTGCCCACCCCAGGAGGACACCCAAGGCTGGAGGGACCCATCCCAGGAACATTAAGGTAAGTTCAGGTAAGTATTATTATTATTTTTTTTTGGGTGGTATAGGTGGGCCTGATTTGTGCCCCCCTACATGCCACTATGCCCAATGACCATGCCCAGGGGACAGAAGTCCCCTGGGCATGGCCATTGGGCAAGGGGGCATGACTCCTGTCTTTGCTAAGACAGGAGTCATTTCTATGGGGGTTGGGAGTCGGAAAAAATGGCGCAAATCGGGTTGAGGCGAAAAATTTGCCTCAGCCTGACTTGCCCCATTTTTTGGCGCCCAAGCTCCATATCCCCCTACGCCGGCGCTGCCTGGTGTACGTCTTTTTTTTTACGCACACCAGGCAGCGCCGGCGGCTAACGTCGGCTAACGTCATTGATTAAATACGGCGCCCGCATGGCGCTTCAGAATGGCGTTAGCCGGCGCAAATTATTTTGACGCAAAAGTATAAATATGGCCCAGAACGTTTTAGGCAAGAAAATGCCAAATTGCTAAAAGTGGCATTTTCAAACACACAATCTCAAACCCAACTTTACTAAAAGATGTATTTTTAAATTGTGAGGTCAGAGACCCCAAACTCCAGATGTCTATCTGCTCCCAAAGGGAATCTACACTTTAATAATTTTTAAAGGCAGCCCCCATGCTAACCTATGAGAAAGATATGCCTTTCAACAGTGAAAAACGGATCTGGCAGTATTTCACTCTCAGGACATATAAAACGCATTTGTATATGTCCTACCTTAAACATACACTGTACCCTGCCCATGGCGCTACCTAGAGCGTACCTTAGGGGTGTCTTACACTTGCCAAGTTAAATTTACATTTTAAAACTGCAGACATGGACACTGCAGTGGCAGGTCTGGGACATGATTACAGGGCTACTAATGTGGGTGGCACAACAAGTGCTGCAGGCCCACTAGCAACATTTGATTTACAAGCCCTGGGTACCTCTAGTGCACTGTACTAGGGACGTACCAGTAAATTAAATATGCCAATCATAGAGAACCAATTACATACACATTTTATATAGGAGCACTTGCACTTAAGCAGTGGTAAAGTGCCCAGAGTAACAAAAACAGCAAAAACAGAGTCCAGCACACATCAACAACCTGGGAAACAGAGGCAAAAATTTAAGGGAGTCCACACCAAGGATGCCATGTCTAACACTCTTCCACCATTCATTGCATATTTAAACTCTTTTATAGCTGGATCTTTTGTTCTTTACAGCTGAGAGGACTTTGTGTTATAAGGGCTTTGTTTGTAATATCATTCTAGCATCCGTACTTACTCTGCAAATGTGTAATGTATTATGCTCTCCAAGGGCTGACGGATGGTAATTGCCCCAAGGTGCTATTAATTCAGTAGGCTCCAGAGGGAGATCTAGCCACTACCAATGGTGTTGCATCTTCTGCTAATGTTTAATTCTGATAGTGCTTTTGGCTTCACAGGGACATCTAGGCACGGCCAGTGGTACTGTACCTTCTTCTGTTGACTCTACAGGAACATCTAGCTATAACCAGTGGTACTGCACCTTCTGCTGTTGACTCTACAGGGACATCTAGTCATGACCAGTGGTACTGTACCCCTTCTGCTGTTGACTGTACAGGGACTTCTATTAACAACTTGCGGCACTGCACCCTTGTGTCACTGACTCCATAGTCTAATGATATTTAAAGGGCCTGCTAGGCCTGAAAATGTGTAATGTCCCTAAGGGACACATTTATGGAAAGTGGAGCTGCACCAAATACAGGCCCGTATTTATACTCCGTTTGCGCCAAATTAGCGTCGTTTTTTTAGACGCAAATTTGGCGCAAAACTAATGCCATATTTATACTTTGGCGTTAGACGCGTCTAGCGCCAAAGTATGGGCAAAGAGCGTCATTTTTTAGCGTGAACGCCTTCCTTGCGTTAATGAGATGCAAGGAAGGCGTTCCCGTCTAAAAAAATGACGGCGACGCAAATGCGTCGTATTTATACTCCCGGGCAAAAATCACGCCCGGGAGGTGGCGGGTCAAAAAACCCCGCATTTGCGCCACTTTTTAACGCCTGGGTCAGGGTAGGCGTTAAGGGGCCTGTGGGCTCAAAATGAGCCCACAGGTGCCCTCCCCTGCCCCCAGGGACCCCCCCTGCCACCCCTGCCCACCCCAGGAGGACACCCAAGGATGGAGGGACCCACCCCAGGGACATTCAGGTAAGTTCACGTAAGTATAATTTTTTATATTTTTCAAATTTTTTTGGGTGGCATAGGGGGGCCTTATTTGTGCCCCCCTACATGCCACTATGCCCAATGACCATGCCCAGGGGACATAAGTCCCCTGGGCATGGCCATTGGGCAAGGGGGCATGACTCCTGTCTTTACTAAGACAGGAGTCATTTAAATGGCGTCTGGGCGTCGAAAAAATGGCGCAAATCGGGTTAAGACGATTTTTTAGCGTCAACCCGACTTGCGCCATTTTAAGACGCCCTAGCGCCATTTTCCCCCTACGCCGGCGCTGCCTGGTCTACGTGTTTTTTTTCCACGCACACCAGGCAGCGCCGGTCTGCTTGCGCCGGCTAACGCCATTCCATAAATACGGCGCCCGCATGGCGCTTCAGAATGGCGTTAGACGGGGCTAAATCTTTTGACGCTAAACTGCGTTAGCGCAGTTTAGCGTCAAAAAGTATAAATATGGGCCACAGTGTTACTTTCCCTGCGCACCTCAGCGCCCCCCTACCTCCACCATGTGTGCACCGTATTTGAAATACGGTGCACCATGGCGCAGGGTATGGGTCAGTAGCCTAATTTTTCATGACACTATTGATTTAATCTGCAGGAGTAGCACCAAAATGTTGGCGCTACTTCTGCAGAGTACATAGGGGCCCCTTCTAAATAATAGAAGTCCCCTTTTAATGCCTGATGTGAGCAGGCATTTAGGGGCATATTTATACTCCGTTTGCGCCGAATTTGTGTCGTTTATTTTGCCGCAAATTCGACACAAAACTAACTCCATATTTATACTTTGGCGTTAGACGCGTCTAGCGCCAAAGTTCATGGAGTTAGCGTCATTTTTTTGCGTGAACACCTTCCTTGCGTTAATGATATGCAAGGTAGGCGTTCCCGTCTTAAAAAATGACTGCGATGCATATGCGTCGTATTTATACTCCCGGGCAAAAATGACGCCCGGGAGTGGGCGGGACTAAAAAACCCGCATTTGTGCCGGATTTTAGCGCCTGGGTCAGGGCAGGCGTTAAGGGACCTGTGGGCTCAGAATGAGCCCGGAGGTGCCCTCCCAAGCCCCCAGGGACACCCCCTGCCACCCTTGCCCACCCCAGAAGGACACCCAAGGATGGAGGGACCCATCCCAGGGAAGAAAAGGTAAGTTGTGGTAAGTATTTTTATTAATTTCTTTTGGGGGCATAGGGGGGCCTGATTTGTGCCCCCCTACATGCCACTATGCCCAATGACCATGCCCAGGGGACAGAAGTCCCCTGGGCATGGCCATTGGGCAAGGGGGCATGACTCCTGTCTTTGCTAAGACAGGAGTCATGTTAATGGCGTCTGGGCGCCCAAAAAAAATGGCGCAAATCGGGTTCAGACGATTTTTTTGCCTCAGCCTGACTTGCCCCATTTTTGGACGCCCAAACGCCATTTTTCCCTACGCCGGCGCTGCCTGGTGTACGTGTTTTTTTTTCACGCACATCAGGCAGCGCCGGTCGGCTAACGCCGGCTAACGTCATTCAATAAATACGGCGCCCGCATGGCGCTTCAGAATGGCGTTAGCCGGCACTAATTTTTTTGGCGCAAAACTGCGTTAGCGCAGTTTTGCGTCAAAAAGTATAAATATGTTCCTAAAAGTGCCATACAAAAAATAACCCAAGGAAATCTCACAGGTTTCCTTGTGCCATTTTTTCGGCTCCCCTAAGAGGGGAATGCCCCCTTTGCATACATTATGTCTGGTGCAGGCATAATGGAGCGCAAAGGGTTACAAAGTGGTCCAATGCATGCATTACGCCACTCTGTAAATACGGCGCAGGGATTTCAGCCTCGTTGGGCCACATTATTGTCATAAATAATGACACTAATGTGGTGCAAGGTGACGATAAGGGACTATAAATATGCCCCTATGTCCTCAAGGGGCTAATTATATGATTACACCGCAAAATTCTTTATCATTCTTTTTTTATATAATTATGCCCTCTAGGGCTGAGGGGCTGAATATATGTTTACATGGCCATGTTTCTTCCAAATGCTATTTTTATTGTGGTGCTCTTTAGGGGCTGTTCAGACCATTACAGTCCAATACCAATTGTCTGAAGGAATGCACAAACACAGTGGCCCGTATTTATACTCCGTTTGCGCCGAATTAGCGTCGTTTTTTTCGACGCAAATTCGGCGCAAAACGAACGCCATATTTATACTTTGGCGTTAGACGCGTCTAGCGCCAAAGTATGGGCAAATAGCGTCATTTTCTTGCGTGAACGCCTTCCTTGCGTTAATGAGATGCAAGGAAGGCGTTCCCGTCTAAAAAAATGACGGCGACGCAAATGCGTCGTATTTATACTCCCGGGCAAAAATCACGCCCGGGAGTTGGCGGGTCAAAAAACCCCGCATTTGCGCCACTATTTAACGCCTGGGTCAGGGTAGGCGTTAAGGGGCCTGTGGGCTCAAAATGAACCCACAGGTGCCCTCCCCTGCCCCCAGGGACCCCCCCTGCTACCCCTGCCCACCCCAGGAGGACACCCAAGGATGGAGGGATCCACCCCAGGGACATTCAGGTAAGTTCAGGTAAGTATAATTTTTTATATTTGTAAATTTTTTTTTGTGGCATAGGGGGGCCTTATTTGTGCCCCCCTACATGCCACTATGCCCAATGACCATGCCCAGGGGACATAAGTCCCCTGGGCATGGCCATTGGGCAAGGGGGCATGACTCCTGTCTTTACTAAGACAGGAGTCATTTAAATGGCGTCTGGGCGTCGAAAAAAATGGCGCAAATCGGGTTGAGGCGATTTTTCTGCCTCAACCTGACTTGCCCCATTTTAAAACGCCCTAACGCCATTTTCCCCCTACGCCGGCGCTGCCTGGTCTACGTGGTTTTTTTCCACGCACACCAGGCAGCGCCGGTCTGCTTGCGCCGGCTAACGCCATTCCATAAATACGGCGCCCGCATGGCGCTTCAGAATGGCGTTAGACGGCGCTAAATTTTTTGACGCTAAACTGCGTTAGCGCAGTTTAGCGTCAAAAAGTATAAATATGGGCCAGTGTATTTCTGCTAAAGGTTTAGGGGCATATTTATACTCTGTTTGCACCGAATTAGGGGCATATTTATACTCCGTTTGCGCCGAATTAGCGTAGTTTTTTTCGACGCAAATTCGGCGCAAAACTAACGCCATATTTATACTTTGGCGCTAGACGCGTCTAGCGCCAAAGTATGAGTAAAGAGCGTCATTTTTTAGCGTGAACGCCTTCCTTGCGTTAATGAGATGCAAGGTAGGCGTTCCCGTCCAAAAAAATGACTGCGACGCAAATGCGTCATATTTATACTCCCGGGCAAAAATCACGCCCGGGAGTTGGCGGGGCAGAAAACCCCGCATTTGCGCCACTTTTTAACGCCTGGGTCAGGGCAGGCGTTAAGGGACCTGTGGGCTCAAAATGAGCCCACAGCTGCCCTCCCATGCCCCCAGGGACCCCCCCTGCCACCCTTGCCCACCCCAGGAGGACACCCATGGATGGAGGGACCCACCCCAGGGACATTCAGGTAAGTTCAGGTAAGTATAAATATTTTTTTTTTAAATATTTTTTTGTGGCATAGGGGGGCCTGATTTGTGCCCCCCTACATGCCTCAATGCCCAATGACCATGCCCAGGGGACATAAGTCCCCTTGGCATGGCCATTGGGCAAGGGGGCATGACTCCTGTCTTTACTAAGACAGGAGTCATGTAAATGGCGTCTGGGCGTCGTTAAAAATGGCGCAAATCGGGTGGAGGCGATTTTTTGCGTCAACCTGACTTGCACCATTTTTAAGACGCCCTAGCGCCATTTTTCCCTACGCCGGCGCTGCCTGGTGTACGTGGTTTTTTTCCACGCACACCAGGCAGCGCCGGTCTGCTTGCGCCGGCTAACGCCATTCAATAAATACGGCGCCCGCATGGCGCTTCAGAATGGCGTTAGCCGGCGCAAAACTTTTTTGCGCTAAACTGCGTTAGCGCAGTTTAGCGTCAAAAAGTATAAATACGGGCCTTAGTGTCATTTTTTTTTTACTCTAATTCGGTGCAAAACTAACTCCATATTTATACTTTGGTGCTAGACCCCTCTAGCACCAAATTTATGGAGTTAAAGTCATTTTTTGAAAGTGGAGACCTACTTTGCCTTAATGAGATGCAAGGTAGGCGTTCCTGTGCAAAAAATGACTCTATGGCCTTAACGCCATATTTAGGGGCATATTTATACTCTGCGGCATATTTATACTCTGTTTGCACCGAATTAGTGTCATTTTTTTTACTCTAATTCGGTGCAAATCTAACTCCATATTTATACTTTGGTGCTAGACCCATCTAGCACCAAGGCCCTGATTTAAACTTTTTTTGCGCCGCATTAACGTCATTTTATGACACAAAAGTGGCGCAAACTTACAAAATATTGGCCCTTATTTATACTTTTTGCTGCAAAACTGCACTAACTCAGTTTTGCACCAAAAGGTTTAGCACCGGCTTGCACCATTTCTGTGCACATATTTATGGAATGGTGCAAGCCGGTGCAAAGGGTAGGCTAGAGTTTTAAAAAATGACTTTAGTCAGGTGGAGCTGGCAGTATAGAAGAAGAGGGTTTAGCACCAAAAAATGGCTTTAGGCAGGTTAGAGTAAAAAAAAATGACTCTAACCAGATTAGCGTAATTTTATGGTGCTAAACCTACCATGCCACATGACTCCTGCCTTAGAAAAGGCAGGAGTCATGCCCACCACCCCAGTGGCCAGCACAGATGACAGGGGTCCCCTGGGCATGGTCATTGCACCGGGTGCCATGTATGGGGGTTCATTTCAGGGCCCCCTATGGCACTTTCAAAAATAAAATGCACTTACCTGTACTTACCTGGGATGGGGTCCCCCATCCTCGCAGTCCCTCTAGTGTGGGTGGGGGTGCCCCTAGGGCCTAGGGAGGGCACCTCTGGGCTTATTCCATAGTGTTCCACCATGGAAATAGGGCCACAGGTCCCCTAACACCTGCCCTGACCCAGGTCTTAAAAAATGGGGCAAAGCAAGCTTTGCCCCATTTTTTGACCCCTCCTCCCTCCCTTGCACCATTTTTACATGGAAGTATAAATATGGTGTTAAGGCCATAGAGTCATTTTTTTGCACGGGAACGCCTACCTTGCATCTCATTAAGGCAAGGTAGGTTTCCACTTCCAAAAAATGACTTTAACTCCATAAATTTGGTGCTAGACCGGTCTAGCACCAAAGTATAAATATGGAGTTAGTTTTGCACTGAATTAGAGTAAAAAACAAAATGATGCTAATTCAGTGCAAACAGAGTATAAATATGCCCCTTAGCGTCAAAAAATGATGCTAATCTGGTCAGAATCATTTATTTTGACTCAAAACTGCCTAACGTCATTTTTTTTAAAGCTAGCCTACCCTTTGCACCGGCTTGCACCATTCCATAAATATGGTGCCCAGCTGGTGCTAAAAAATGGTGCAAGCCGGTGCAAAACTTTTTGGGGCAAAACTGCCTTAGTGCAGTTTTGCACCAAAAAGTATAAATAAGGCCCCTAGTGTCATATCATATCATTAATGTCATATCACTGTCACTACCAGTGGACAACATATTACAGTGTGTACTATTTTAGAGAAGTGAGCTAGTTATCCTGGTTGAAGACAGTGCAACAGACCCACCACTGCAAAGTTACGATGACACTGACACTCAGGTGAGTGAGAACCACACATCTGCACACTTACACTGGGCCTGAGACTCATGTAGTGTTTTACCCTGTAACAACCATATGTGGGCAATCCATAGAAGATAGAACTCCATGGTATGAGGGGGAGTTGGGTGACAAATACATGACACTACCCTGGTGCACTGCAAGACCACTGATTTAGGTAGTCTGGCTTGTCCTGCAAGGCACAGAGGCATTTTGTGATGGACATGCGGCTCAATTTTTTGTCTGCAATGATCATGCGTTGAGTAATCCAAGACCACTGTGAAAAAGGTGTCTGATGGTATCAAATGGGCCATTGCCAGTGGCCCCTAAGGCGGGTATGCTCCCTTTGCTAACATAATGGCAGGGATCATGTGTGTGAAATGATGACAATGTAGCTTTATACATGGATTGCCCTACTTTGTTGTCACACTCCATTTAAATATGGTATGCTTATGGTGTCTTGTCTCATCATACATGACACTATGCTGGGGCGCAGGTGTTGCCATGGCCCCTGAAATGTGTGACTAAGTGATGGTTGTGCATGACTGTAGGAAGGTAGCCTCTTTCTAGCCTTGTTACCCCCACTTTTGGCCTGTTTGTGAGTGTATGTCAGTGTGTTTTTACTGTCTCACTGGGATCCTGCTAGCCAGGACCCCAGTGCTCATAGTAAAAACCCTATTTGTCACTGTGTTTTATATGTCTCACTGGGACCCTGCTAGCCAGGGCCCCAGTGCTCATAGTTTGTGGCCTGAATGTGTTCCCTGTGTGGTGCCTAACTGTGTCACTGAGGCTCTGCTAACCAGAACCTCGGTGCTTATGCTCTCTCTGCTTTTAAAATTGTCACTGCAGGCTAGTGACCATTTTTACCAATTCTGATTGGCACACTGGAACACCCTTATAATTCCCTAGTAAATGGTACTGAGGTACCCAGGGTATTGGGGTTCGAGGAGATCCCTATGTGCTGCAGCATTTCTTTTGCCACCCATAGGGTGCTCAGACCAATATTACACAGGACTGCCACTTTTGACTCAAAACTGCCTAACGTCATTTTTTTTAAAGCTAGCCTACCCTTTGCACCGGCTTGCACCATTCCATAAATATGGTGCCCAGCTGGTGCTAAAAAATGGTGCAAGCCGGTGCAAAACTTTTTGGGGCAAAACTGCCTTAGTGCAGTTTTGCACCAAAAAGTATAAATAAGGCCCTTAATGTGCTGCATGGCTAAATATGTATAAGGTCCCAAAGGGAATATTGTCATTATCATGTACAACGCTAACAGCTCTAACTCTTGCTAATGCCAGACGTATTGCATTACAAATGCCTGTTCTTTTTTCCAATGCATGGGCTGTAGGAGATCTGATTCCGTAGCTCCTGTAAAGAATTCAGAGATATGGGGAGTTGTGAAAAAAGTCAGAGGATTGGAAGACCCAACCAGTACACCAAAGGACACCTACCTTGAGCGCTGCATGCAGACTACGGACCATATTTATACTTTTTGATGCAAAACTGCGCAAACGTAGTTTTGCGTCAAAAAGTATAGCGCTGGCTTGCATCATTCCAGAGTGCCAGCCAAGCGCCACATTTATGGAATCCTGCAAGCCCGCACAAAGGGTGGGCTAGCGTAAAAAAAACATGACGTTAACCGGGTGGGGATGGTGGTATGGGAGAAGGGGGCTTTGCACCAAAATATTATGCTGGGCTGGTTAGAGGCAAAACAAATGCGCCTAACCAGCCTAGCGTGATTTCCTGACATAAAACCAGCCATACACATGACTCCTGTCCTATAATAGACAGGTGGCATGCCCACCACCCCACAGCCAGCACAGGGGACAAGGCATGGCCATTGGACCCTTTGCCATGTAGGGGGCCCATTTCAGGGCCCCCAATGACACTTTAAAAAAGTTTTAACTATACTTACCTCTACTTAGCCTACTTACCTTGGATGGGGCCCTACATCCTCCGGTGTCCCTGTGGTGAGGGTGAGGGTGGGGTTGTTGCTGGTGCTTGGGTAGGGCACCTGTGGACCCATTCCGTGGGCCCTGATTTTTACTTTTAGACACAAAACTGCGCTAATGCAGTTTTGTGTCAAAAAGTTTAGCACTGACTAGCACCATTTTTTAACACCACCCGGGCATCATATTTATACTATGACGCTGCGCGGTGCTAAAAATAGGTTAGAGTCATTTTTCCTGACGTGAACCATTGCGCCTTGTCGTAAGGCAAAATGACGTTAATGGAGGAAAAATGACTCTAATCCGTTTTACATGTAAACACATCGCAAAACAGAAATGCACCATTTGTGCCCATAATAGCGTCAAATACAGACGCTAACAGAGAATACAGTGCAAAGGAGAGGCAAAATGGACCCAGGTAACCAGGAGAGACCCCAGGCAGACCCCATTCAACCAGGAATCAGCCAGGAGGACACAGACAAGACCCAGGTGAGGGAGAAGAAAAAGCGAATGTGTAGCTTCAGCGTAGAGGAGCAAGAAATACTGGTTAGAGAGGCGACGGAGCATCAAAATCAACTCTTCGTCACCTCAAAATTGCCAATTGGAAGGAGAGAGGCTATTTGGCAGCAGATAGTGGATAGAATTAACAGTGTGGCAGAGGTCAGGAGAACTGTAACTGAGTGCAAGAAACACTGGCATGACTACAAGCGATGGACAAAGGAAAAAATGGCAAGGAACAGGAAGGCAGCACTGCAAACTGGAGGTGGGAGTCCAGCACCACAAGAGGACTTGGACGAGATGGAGGAGATGGTTGCAGCAGTCATCACAGAGGAAATTGTGACAGGAACCACAGGACAGCGCCAACTACCAGGAAACAGCACAAATGCAGAGTAAGTGCATGGGGAAATGTATGCTAAAATGTCAAGTGAAAGAAGGAGGAGGCACATAGGACTCACACAATGCATGTCAAAGGAGCACAGTGGGACACAATGAACATTAAGCAAGTTGCACCATGCTGATGTGAGCTACACATGTAGCTAGGCCTTGGTAGTGCCATGCACCATAACACATACACAACCTGGACATATGTTGAACACAGGCCTAAATACCTGCATATACATATGCAGCACATGGGATGGATGGCATGTATAATCACTGTGCCACTGGTTGTGTCATCACTACATCCTTTGCATATAGTCATATCAACACTACCATCACAACCAAGACCTCTGAGACTAGTTAGTCAGTCAATACCATTCCTGGGTAACGTCATGGTGGTACCCCTTGCAGTAGCACCTTGTTACTGCCTCATTGCCCAAACGCATGTGTGCTGCATCTCATAGCCCACAAATCATTGCAACTGTCCCAACAGTACCCAGACATGTGCCAGTAGCACCACCACACCGCACATTGACAACACATCCACATGAGGGAGCCACCACTCCATCATGCAATCAGGGTGCCCCCTGGGTGCAGGGAACAATTAACTGAACAGGTGCTGGGGGCATAGCTGGCTGGTCCTGTATCATTGGTAACATGCCACTACCCAGACCAACTAAACTGCAGTAGTGTTGAACCACACATCTTGATGCTGAACTGAAAGGTGCCACTACAGAAAATATGTACCACTGATAGCAAAAAGTAGGTCACAACAGTCCTATGGTGAGCCCACAACTACTCTGACACAACCATGTCAGCCACATATGAATGGGGAAAAAACACACATTTACAACACATGGGGTATTACTGTGAAAATACTGGCGTTTAATTCCACATCGACGGGCGAAAGATGGTGCATGGGCAAGTCTGGTGTTGGTAAGATTGCCAGTGCAGTATACCGTTTGGGGTTGACAGTATGAGTCACATGTTGGGATTGCGGCTGGAAATCTGTCTGCTCATGGTAGCTCTGTAGGTCACTTAGTACAACATTCTTGATGGATCAAATAGACTCAGTGCCAGTTTTTGGGTGCATTGGATGTGACAGGACACGCTGCACTCATCCCTGCAGATCAGGCAGTGGAAAGGGAAGAGGGCCAAGGCATGGGACCCCCTGCACTGCCCATGCTAAGTACATGGGCTGTGCAGGGGCACCCAGGGTCACACCACACCACATCACCAACAATCTTTGTATTGGGGTTTCACCGCCATGCAAAGGCTGGTGGAAATACAGAAAAGACATGGAGGGTAGTGTTGAACGTAATACTGTCTGGTGTCACAGGACAGCTGGCATTGCCAGTCTGTAAGCTGCTGGAAACCTGCCAGTGCCAGGCCATTGGCCCATGGATCATTCCACATTCACAACATTTGCCACTACCACCTGTGCTGCTGGGGGTGGTCAAATAGTCAATGACAGTCAGGTGTCCATAGGACTGACACACTTGAAATGAGGGACCAGTGTGACTATCTGCAGAATCACCTCAAACTAGCTTCAGGCCCTGACCTAAGTACAATTCCTGTTAACTGGCTTTGTCCATAGACTCATTTACCTTCAGGCACTGTCACATACAGAATGATGTACACAGCAGAAATGTCATACCCATGCTGGCCATCCCTGGGTCTAACCTTGTGCTTGTGTCAAATTAGCTGCATTGCCACCATGGTGCACTCATGTATCATAGTGCATGGAGGGCTGCATTGAGAGGGAGGACATGGGTGTGTAGGAAGGCAAACACACCTGCACAGACAGAAGATGAAATGGAACTCTGCTATGTCTATGAGTGCCATGCAACGTACCACACATACACAAACATCTACATGAGGAGCCATCAAAGGTAACAAGAGCATAGTGTCCTGGCAATGCCATCCCTGCGGTGGTGCAAGGTCTCAGCACTGCATGGGTGTATGTGAAACATGTAAGACTATGACAGGTTAAATTTGCTATGTGTGGTGCTGTGGCATGAGCAGAGCAACACCCATTGCAATGCCTCACCATCAAATGGATGCATAGGGAGGGTTGACAACGACAAGATGGTGTCAAGCCACAAAAAGGATAGACATCACACATAGAAGATATGACTAAGCCAATTGCAGCAACTGGGCTTACCTTCATGTGACACGCAGGTGGGGCATAGGGCTGTAGACGGCGCTCATGATGTACAGGAACAATGTTTTGGAAGTAAGATGCCAATGAGCCTCAAATATCAAGTCAGTGACGGGACATACCAATTGACACAACGCAGATAGACTGATTTTACACCATCTCATTGCAGAGGATGATGGCTCTCCTGTGGATCTGCGTGTCCTGGAGTATCCCAATGACCTGGATGACCAGCTGGCAATTATCAGCCAAGAGATCCTCCAAGAAGTCCTTGTAAACCTCCAGACACCACCTCCGGTCACAAGGAGGAGTATTGATGTAGCAGCCATCCTACAGGCCCCACATAACATCCCAAGAGTACGACCTGTCAGCCCCAACACAACTGAAGACTCCGAGGACCCAGGGACCAGCTTTGAGAGGACAGTGGTAGGAGTCCAGCGGGAGCTGGTAAAGGAGATGCGGGTGGGGATGCAAACTATGGCAGCAGCCTAAAGTGTATGCGCACATGCATGGTTATGGCTACTGAACAGACTGCAGCCAACCGAGGCACACACATCCCAATGCATGAAGTCCAGCAGTGTCCGGGGGACATAGCTGCTGCCATGAGGGAAAGGCCACAACAACTGCCCTCCCAAACTGGCATCAGCGTGCTTAAGAACAAGATGGACTCCATGCACCGGGAAATGGTCTCCCTCAGGGCAGACATGGATGCCTACCACAGGGATGTTGCTGCTATACTCAAAAATCAGCAGTTCCTCCTTGCTGCAGTGATGCCACATGTAGTTCCACAGATGGCAGCTGCAGGGAATAAGGAGTCCACATCTCCAGCCACTGATGTGTGTGTGGCCCCCTCTACTCCCCACTACCACCATCAAGGGCAGAGGAGACACCACACACATCGGAGGATAAAGATGTGGAACAGATCATCTTCACCCGTAGGAGTCCCCGCTAGCATCAGCCCATGCCACATGGGCAGTGTTTTCCTTTGTCCTGTGCTTGACATCATGCCAGTGTTAACACTGGCATTCTTCACTGACACACTGCTGACCTTTCTGCTATGGACTGCAATTGTCTCTCACTTTTCAATTGGCAATTTATGTTCACCTCCACTGAAAGACACTTTACCCAAGCATGTCCCATGACATGTCCCTCAACCCAGGACTTGTGTTGTGTCACAATTGGTTGGATTTCACTAATGGGGTCACAGACCTGGACATTGTAAATATTGCACTACGACACCTGTAAATAAACACCACCTACACCACCAGCATGTCTTTTGTGTATTGTGACACATCTACTATGCTTAGGAATTGTGATGTGTATAACATGTCTTTAGTCACAGAGTGTCAGTACAAGAGTGCAGGAATCTGTGGACACATATCTACGCACAAGGTACCTACATGATGAACGTTAACACTGGTCTCATACACTACAAGCAATTCACTGAGTATGTCAAAAATAATGAACACATGTACTGTATACTTAACCCACTACATAGAGCAGGAATCGCTGTGAAACAGTTCTCGGGCAACATCATCAGCTGGGAGCACCAGTAGGACACATTGGTGTGAAACAGAGTTACTTAACCTCATCTGTAATTGCCACTGGTCAGTTGAGCAGTATAGATATGAAATGTAGGTTGTTGTCAGATGTCCCACAATGCCCAACATTCTGACACAGGACCTAAGCAATGAGCTGAATTACCATACCTACATGTCCAATACATGGTTAGCATATGCCAATGTGACAGCTCAGTTTTAAGAAGGTGATGAACATGTCAAGAGAGGGATCTGGAGGCAGGACGGAATCCCTAGGCCAACACACAATTTTCACTGTACACTCATGGGTAGACCCTGAGACCCAAGCATATGACACATGAAGTAAGGGAGTGCCCAAAGATTTTTAATCAAAATGAATCTAAACTAAATAGAATGACAAACACCTATCTAACCTAACCTATCCTAACTATACATAACCAACAACTGACCCTACCTACCCTATTCCCCCCCCCCAACCTTATATCACGAGACACATGCAGGACAACATATACTAAACTACACATATACTACCTGTATCTAAACAAATATATAATTGTAATTTTATTTTAAATTAATTTTTTATAAATATTTTATTTTCTTTATACAACACATAAATGCCCCAACATTAACCCCCACCCACCTACAAAATAACATGCAAAAAGTAGAACACCCACCCCCAAACCTACTTATCCTAACTAAACTACTAACCTAATCTAACCTGACACTAACCCTCTAAAACCCACTATAAACATTAAAACAAATGAGGAGGGAGGGGGCTAAACTGGGGTGACAGTCATTAAGCCAATTACAGATTGGCCCTCTTGAGTTTCCTTTTGATGATCTTCAGTCTCTTGGTGTTCTTCTCCACCTTCTTCTCAAGACTGTCCAACTTTTGAAGGACCAGTGTCACAACCCTCTGTAGATCCTTTATTGCATTTATGTCCATGGCAGCAGGTGGGGTGGGCTGTGGCACAGATGTTGGGAGTGTAGCAGTGGGGATGTTGTGATGGTGGCAGCTGTGCACCTCTGTACAGCCGTGGTGCTTGGTCCTCTGTGTGTGGCCAGTGTGGATGAATGCCCGCCATTCCCCGGTAGATTGCTCCCTGCGATAGTGGCGTGCCATCCTCCGGAACCAAGATTCCACTGCCAGGATGTGCCTATAGGGACCTGCCCTCTTCTGAAAAGCCTGCCATTCCTCATTGTCCATGTTGGCAGCTGTTAAATTGAGACAGGCACTCCAACTCACAATCTGGATAAAACAATGTCCCTGATTAATAAAATGGCAACAATGCCTTGGCATCATTTCATTGACACAAAAGCGACACACAACAGGATTAGGAACCAAACCAAATTAGTTGTGCATTAATTTTGTGCCATGTGTAACAATGCAAAGGCAGCGTCAACTTCACATAGGTCAGGGCCACTATTGCTCATCATCTGTATCAATTGTCAACCATACTTCACCAGTAACTTGAATCTGATATTGGGAGTATGGGATGCAGTTGGTAACCATAAGGGGTCAGTGTTTATAGGTACACATGCAATCCTGATCAAAATGACTGTCACCTACAACTGTGAGCATCACATCTACCTACAAATTTGTTGTTCTTCTCCCACTGTGCCTCAGGGGGGAAGGCCATGCAATCCATCATCTCAACTGTCCAGGTCATCCACCAAGGCATGCCCACTTATACATGGAGTCAGGGAGTGGACCATATGTTAGGAAGGCTGCCAACTAGGAAGCTAGTATTCATAGGTCTATCACATCTACATTCATGTGTCATGTGTAGACACCAATCAATGCCTGATCTTCCAATACTAGTCCCTAGTCCTTACACACACATATCCATGCCGGCACACATCTGGACTTGACCTGCATGCACGCCTATTACATTCCTCATAAGTGGCACGTAAATGGAGACAAAATATGGGCCACCATGCTGGGGGACAATTGCCCACCCAGTCCTACATGTACATTACAATATAGTGATGCACCAATGTGTGTTCAAAATGGTGCATCACTGTGTTGTGAGAATGACTGTGTGTCCCAGTGCCAATATTCTCACAGTGTTGCACTTCTTAGTCACATATGGGCCTACATGTGGCTTGTCATCACCTTGTTTACACAATGCTGCCCATTGAGCACCACAAGCCTCATAAGATATGACTCTCTGCTCGTGCATGGGGAACCCTTAAATGGGACACAATGTCACCATCCAGCCTACTTTGATATCTGATCATTTGACAGCTCATCACTTGTAGCATTGTGTGCAACGCACGTGGCTCACTCGCACAAAAGCCTCAATCATTACGCAGGACAGACACTATCACACTTACTGGATACATCTAGGTCCTCAAATCTTGCCACTTCGCCGATGGTGTAGGGGGCAGGCCCACCTGTAAGATATGGATGGAAAACCTTTGGGGCATATTTATACTCTGTTTGCACTGAATTAGTGTCATTTTTTTTTACTCTAATTCGGTGCAAAACTAACTCCATATTTATACTTTGGTGCTAGACCCCTCTAGCACCAAATTTATGGAGTTAAAGTCATTTTTTGAAAGTGGAGACCTACTTTGCCTTAATGAGATGCAAGGTAGGCGTTCCCGTGCAAAAAATGACTCTATGGCCTTAACGCCATATTTAGGGTCATATTTATACTCTGCAGCATATTTATACTCTGTTTGCACCGAATTAGTGTAATTTTTTTTTACTCTAATTCGGTGCAAAACTAACTCCATATTTATACTTTGGTGCTAGACCCATCTAGCACCAAGGCCCTGATTTAAACTTTTTTTGCACCGCATTAATGTCATTTTATGACGCAAAAGTGGCGCAAACGTACAAAATATTGGCCCTTATTTATACTTTTTGCTGCAAAACTGCACTAACTCAGTTTTGCACCAAAAAGTTTAGCACCGGCTTGCACCATTTCTGTGCACCAGCCGGGCACCATATTTATGGAATGGTGCAAGCCGGTGCAAAGGGTAGGCTAGAGTTTTTAAAAATGACTTTAGTCGGGTGGGGCTGGCAGTATGGAAGAAGAGGGTTTAGCACCAAACAATGGCTTTAGGCAGGTTAGAGTATAAAAAAATGACTCTAACCAGATTAGCGTCATTTTATGGTGCTAAACCTACCATGCCACATGACTCCTGCCTTAGAAAAGGCAGGAGTCATGCCCACCACCCCAGTGGCCAGCACAGAGGACAGGGTTCCCCTGGGCATGGCCATTGCACCTGGTGCCATGTATGGGGGCCCATTTCAGGGCCCCCTATGGCACTTTCAAAAATAAGATGCACTTACCTGTACTTACCTGGGATGGGGTCCCCCATTCTTGAAGTCCCTCTAGTGTGGGTGGAGGTGCCCCTAGGGCCTAGGGAGGGCACCTCTGGGCTTATTCCATGGTGTTCCACCATGGAAATAGGGCCACAGGTCCCCTAACACCTGCCCTGACCCAGGTCTTAAAAAATGGGGCAAAGAAAGCTTTGCCCCATTTTGTGACCCCTCCTCCCTCCCTGGCACCATTTTTACATGGGAGTATAAATATGGTGTTAAGGCCATAGAGTCATTTTTTTGTACGGGAACGCCTACCTTGCATCTCATTAAGGCAAGGTAGGTTTCCACTTCCAAAAAATGACTTTAACTCCATAAATCTGGTGCTAGACGGGTCTAGCACCAAAGTATAAATATGGAGTTCGTTTTGCACTGAATTAGAGTAAAAAGAAAATGACGCTAATTTAGTGCAAACAGAGTATAAATATGCCCCTTGGCGTCAAAAAATGATGTTAATCTGGTCAGAATCATTTATTTTGATTCAAAACTGCCTAACGTCATTTTCTTTTAAGCTAGCCTACCCTTTGCACCGGCTTGCACCATTCCATAAATATGGTGCCCAGCTGGTGCTAATAAATGGTGCAAGCCGGTGCTAAACTTTTTGGGGCAAAACTGCCTTAGTGCAGTTTTGCACCAAAAAGTATAAATAAGGCCCCTAGTGTCATATCATATCATTAATGTCATATCACTGTCACTACCAGTGGACAACATATTACAATGTGTACTATTTTAGAGAAGTGAGCTAGTTATCCTGGTTGAAGACAGTGCAACAGACCCACCACTGCAAAGTTACGATGACACTGACACTCAGGTGAGTGAGAACCACACATCTGCACACTTACACTGGGCCTGAGACTCATGTAGTGTTTTACCCTGTAACAACCATATGTGGGCAATCCATAGAAGATAGAACTCCATGGTATGAGGGGGAGTTGGGTGACAAATACATGACACTACCCTGGTGCACTGCAAGACCACTGATTTAGGTAGTCTGGCTTGTCCTGCAAGGCACAGAGGCATTTTGTGATGGACATGAGGCTCAATTTTTTGTCTGCAATGATCATGCGTTGAGTAATCCAAGACCACTGTGAAAAAGGTGTCTGATGGTATCAAATGGGCCATTGCCAGTGGCCCCTAAGGCGGGTATGCTCCCTTTGCTAACATAATGGCAGGGATCATGTGTGTGAAATGATGACAATGTAGCTTTATACATGGATTGCCCTACTTTGTTGTCACACTCCATTTAAATATGGTATGCTTATGGTGTCTTGTCTCATCATACATGACACTATGCTGGGGCGCAGGTGTTGCCATGGCCCCTGAAATGTGTGACTAAGTGATGGTTGTGCATGACTGTAGGAAGGTAGCCTCTTTCTAGCCTTGTTACCCCCACTTTTGGCCTGTTTGTGAGTGTATGTCAGTGTGTTTTTACTGTCTCACTGGGATCCTGCTAGCCAGGACCCCAGTGCTCATAGTAAAAACCCTATTTGTCACTGTGTTTTATATGTCTCACTGGGACCCTGCTAGCCAGGGCCCCAGTGCTCATAGTTTGTGGCCTGAATGTGTTCCCTGTGTGGTGCCTAACTGTGTCACTGAGGCTCTGCTAACCAGAACCTCGGTGCTTATGCTCTCTCTGCTTTTAAAATTGTCACTGCAGGCTAGTGACCATTTTTACCAATTCTGATTGGCACACTGGAACACCCTTATAATTCCCTAGTAAATGGTACTGAGGTACCCAGGGTATTGGGGTTCGAGGAGATCCCTATGTGCTGCAGCATTTCTTTTGCCACCCATAGGGTGCTCAGACCAATATTACACAGGACTGCCACTGCAGCCTGAGTGAAATAACGTCCACGTTATTTCACAGCCATTTTACACTGCACTTAAGTAACTTCTAAGTCACCTATATGACTAACCCTCACTTGGTGAAGGTTAGGTGCAAAGTTACTAAGTGTGAGGGCACCCTGGCACTAGCCAAGGTGCCCCCACATAGTTCAGGGCAATTTCCCCGGACTTTGTGAGTGCGGGACACCATTACACGAGTGCACTACATATAGGTCAATATCTATATGTAGCTTCACAATGGAAACTCAGAATATGGCCATCTAACGTGTCTAAGATCATGGAATTGTCCCCCCGTGCCAAATCTGGTATTGGGGTGCCAATCCCATGCATCCCCGGGGCTCCAGCATGGACCCCGGGTTCTGCCAAACCAGCTCTCTGGGGTTTTCACTGCAGCTACCGCTGCTGCCAACCCACAGACAGGCTTCTGCCCTCCTGTGGTCTAGGCATCCCAGTCCCAGGATGGCAGAACAAAGGATTTCCTCTGAGAGAGGTGTTACATCCTCTCCCTTTGGAAATAGGTGTTAAGGGCTGGGGAGGAGTAGCCTCCCCCAGCCTCTGGAAATGCTTTGAAGGGCACAGATGGTGCCCTCCTTCCATAAGCCAGTCTACACCAGTTCAGGGATCCCCCAGCCCCTGCTCTGGCGCGAAACTGGACAAAGGAAAGGGGAGTGACCACTCCCCTGTCCATCACCACCCCAGGGGTGGTGCCCAGAGCTCCTCCAGTGTGTCCCAGACCTCTACCATCTTGAATGCAGAGGTGTGAGGGCACAATGGAGGCCTCTGAGTGGCCAGTGCCAGCAGGTGACGTCAGAGACCCCTCCTAATAGGTGCTTACCTGGTTAGGTGGTCAATCCTCCTCTGAGGGCTATTTAGGGTCTCTCCTGTGGGTTTCTCTTCAGAAAACGAATGCAAGAGCTCACCAGAGTTCCTCTGCATCTCTCTCTTCGACTTCTGCCAAGGATCGACCGCTGACTGCTCCAGGACACCTGCAAAACCGCAACAAAGTAGCAAGACGACTTCCAGCAACATTGTAGTGCCTAATCCTGCTGGCTTTCTCAACTGTTTCCTGGTGGTGCATGCTCTGATGGCTGTCTGCCTTCACCCTGCACTGGAAGCCGAGAAGAAATCTCCCTTGGTTCGATGGAATCTTCCCCCTGCTAACGCAGGCACCAAACTTCTGCATCACCGGTCCTCTGGGTCCCCTCTCATCTTGACGAGCGTGGTCCCTGGAACACAGGAGCTGGATCCAAGTGACCCGACAGTCCAGTGGTCCTTCTGTCCAAATTTGGTGGAGGTAAGTCCTTGCCTCCCCACGCCAGACAGTAATCCTGTATATTACGTGATTTGCAGCTGCTAGGGCTTCTGTGCACTTTTGCAATTACTCCTTCATGCACAGCATAGCCCAGGTCCCCAGCACTTCGTCCTGCATTGCTCAACTCGCTGAGTTGACCACCGACTTCGTGGGACCCTCTTTTGTAGTATTGAGATGACCGCCATGCTCAGATTTCTTGAACGCCTGTTCAAATACTTCTGCGGGTGCTGCTTGCTTCTGCGTGGGCACTCTGTACTGCTGAGTGCCCTCTCTGTCTCCTCCTCCAAGGAGTGACCTCCTAGTCCTTCCTGGGCCCGGGCAGCACCCATTTTCTTCAACTGTGACCTTTGCAGCTAGCAAGGCTTGATTGTGGTCTTTCTGCGTGGAAACAACTCTGCATCCTCCAGCACGCCGTGGGAAACCTTCTGACCAAAGGAGAAGTTCCTGGCATCTTCCATTGATGCAGAATCTTTGGCTTCTTCCACCCAGAGGCAGACCTTTTGCACCTTCATCCGGGGTTTTGTGGGCTCCTGCCCCCCCCTGGACACTTGCATGACTCTTGGACTTGGTCCCCTTCCTTTACAGGTCCTCAGGTCCAGGAATCCATCTTCAGTGTTTTGTAGTCAGTTGTTGTCCTGGCAGAATCCCCTATCTCAACTTTACTGTCTTTCTGGGGTAGTAGGGTAACTTTACTCCTACTTTTCAGGGTCTTAAGGTGGGGTATCTTGGACACCCTTAGTGTTTTCTTACACTCCCAGCGACCCTCTACACACTACACTAAGCCTGAGGTCCATTTGTGGTTCACATTCCACTTTTGAAGTATATGGTTTGTGCTGCCCCTAGGCCTATTTCTCCCTTTTGCATTCTATTGTGATTCTACATTGTTTGCACTACTTTTCTAACTGTTACTTACCTGATTTTGGTTTGTGTGTATATAATTTGTGTATATTATTTACCTCCTAATGGAGTATATCCTCTGAGATACTTTTGGCAAATTGTCACAAAAATAAAGTACCTTTATTTTTAGTAACTCTGAGTATTGTGTTTTCGTATGATATAGTGCTATATGATATAAGTGGTACAGTAGGAGCTTTGCATGTCTCCTAGTTCAGCCTAAGCTGCTCTGCGATAGCTACCTCTATCAACCTAAGCTGCTAGAACACCTCTAATCTACTAATAAGGGATAACTGGACCTGGCACACAGTGTAAGTACCACAAGGTACCCACTATAAGCCAGGCCAGCCTCCTACAGTACACATGTCCTTTAAAGTAGCATGCACCCTACCTTATGATCCTTTAGGGCCTACCTTAGGGGTGACTTATAGGTACTGAAAAGGAAGGTTTAATTCTGGTAATAGGTTTATTTTGTCAGGTCGAAATGACAGTTTAAAATTGCCCCACGGGGTGGAGCCAAGATGGTGGCGGTATAGGAGGGCCTCCACAGAGCTCCGTCGGCAGTGGCAGGCCAAAAGCAGCCACAGAGACGACCGGACCTCGCGGTTCCGCCCGGAGCCGCAGGAGATTCCTGCGTAGCTGGTGTGTTGCTTTGGGCCCCCGCGGGGGACAGATGAAAGGCCTGGTGGACCCTGAGGTGCGGATAGCCCGCAAGCACAGATACACGAATAGCCTTGTGTGGAGAAGAGCAGCGCACCAACCCGGTGAATCAGGGGGAGAGATCCTGCAACCCCCAGTCGAAGGGAGATAAGAGCTGTGGCTGGCCCAGTGGGCTGAAAGGAAGTAGTGGAAGCCCCCCCCCCTCAACGAGCGGAGAAGGAGCGGATCGGGATTCTGGAGACCTTTGGCCCCTAAAGGGAGCGGTCAAACGGAAGTGGAGACCTTGCGGAGAGCAAGATAAATAGGATGGCGCAAGCGGAGAGAAGATCGGGCGGCTGGTGCAGAAAGTGGCAGTATCTTGTGGGACCAGGTATACGTTGGTAGAGAGGCCATATTCTTTAGGGCTGACACTGCAGAACATGCAGGTCCTCCCTGGATGACGGTTGAGAAGGGAGAGACCGTGGCGGACGGCTGGACCTGAGAGGCCCGGTGAAGGGAGCTGAAGCCTTGGCACTGATGGCAGGGCCCCGTCCGACACGGACGGAGCGCCCAGCACAGTGGATCGACTGGTGGGCCAGGACGAGATACGATGGCGTCTTAAAAGCAGAGCAAAAAGGACAGCAACTTGAGAGATCTCTTTGCCAAAACCCCGGTGAAGAAGCAGGATCCCACACGCGAGCTGGCGTTAGATCCCGGAGGTGGGAGCGGTGATGGGATGGTAGACGAGGATGCCAACCCAGTGACGAAAACCTTCATGGAACAATTATTTGGGGCACTTCGAGAGTATCTTGCTGCCCTCAGGCAGGAGCTAGCTACGACAGTCAAGGAAATGAAGGGAGAGGTGACGGAACTGGACCAAAGAGTGGATACAATGGAACACACTTGCGATAGACAGGAGGAAGACTGGACCTCCACCGGCAGGAGATCATCGCCTTACAAGACAGCAACTGGGACCTGCAGTATAGGCTTGAGGACTTGGAGAATAGGTCCTGATGATCCAACATTTGAATACTAGGAGTTCCGACGTGGGCTATCGTGGGCCTCCTGGAGGGGTTTGTAATCCGTCCGTTCAAACATGTGGTGCCGGCATTCGACAATCAAGATATAATACTGGATCGTACACATCGGACTGGGCGTCCCTCTCAGACTCCAGGCCAGCTGTAGGATATTCTCACATGCCTTCACTATTATAAGCAGAAGGAGCAAATTCTGACTGCGGTCAGGAATAAGAATGCCATAGAATTTGAGGGCCATAACTATATCTGTTTCAAGATCTCTCAAAACAGACACTGCAGTGTTGACGCACCTTGCAGCCTGTCAAGGCCCTACTTCAGGGAAGGGGTATCCGATATAAATGGGGCCTCCCTTTCCGTCTCCAATTTGTGTAGCAGAATGAGCTGCACAATATTTGTTCACTTGCAGAGACGGAAGCCCTCCCAGGCATGGATTTGTGTTTGAGGGATAGCCCTCCTGGGGAATCGATGGACTCCTTGCAAGGGGATCAAGGGAACCTGGGGCAATCAGTTTGACAACAGAAGAAGAAACCCCCTTAACCATCAGAGAGAGAGAGTAAGAAAGAACAAGAGGACTTGCTTTGTAGGTTGCAACACCAGGAGGGCCCACCGGAGACAGGACATGGAACCAAACAGTTTGCCAGGGCCGGCTGTGGGGAGCCCAGAGTGACAGTGACTGAGGCTCCCCCCATCTTGAGATGGGGAGCTCTGGGTGTGCTTTGCATTCTGAGAGGAAATGCCATGTGAAAGCTGCAATAATGATGTCTAAAGGGAGATGGCGGAGCTCCTACGGTGGAAATTATGTCTGGGACAGTGAAGTCTTGGTACACTCTGGTGTACCCCTCGAGAGTCTCTACATAGTTCCCAGGTGGGGGCCGGACTGTGTTTACTGTGTTTTACAATGTTGGTTAGTTGTTAGTTTGACTATGATCGCCGTGCCTTACTTTCTAATGCTAGACGAAGCAGCGTTAATGGCAGAATCACTGGGTAATAGGAGACTCCCTCACAGGCCACTTGCGCTATCTCCCCAGACATGCATGTCGGTTAAAGTACTTACGGGGTCATTACAACCCTGGCGGACGGTGTTAAAGCTGCGGTAATACCGCAAACAGGCCGGCGGACAAAAAAAAGGGAATTATGACCGTGGCGGAAACCGCCAACATGGACAGCCACTTTAACACTCCGACCGCCACGGCGGTACAGACAAGCAGCGCGGCGGTCACCGCCAACAGACAGGCGGAAGACAATGTACCGTCCACAGCATCACAACCCGCCAATCCACCACCTTTTCCGGGGCGGATTCACCGTGGATAAAAACACGGCGGAAACAGCCATTTCAAAGGGAAAACGCTCACCTCTACACACTCCACGAGGAAGGAGGGCACCATGGAGCCGGAACTACAAATACTCCCTGCTCTTGTCCTCTACGATAACCAGCAACGTAGGCGCTGAAGACAACGGTGAGTACTGCACCTACGACATAGGGGAGGGTGAGGCAAAAGTCAGGGACACACACACGCAACACCCCCGCCCCCACCCTGACTCTGACCCTCACCCACTACAACACACACACCAATGCATTTCCAAACAGCACAGTAACAACCCACAACCCCCCCTGATAAATGAAAAGACAAAATGAAATCAGTTCAAACTTTGTAATGTATCAAAATACAGTAACTAAATATATACAGATATATATAAACATTCTAAAAATCATACATCACGATTAGTACTGCAGGTATGCACATATCAATGTCCGTGGACCACTGGGCCCACAATGCATGGGCGAGGCCCACACTAGATACCTGTCCACAAACTGAGAGAACACTGCAGGGGCATCAGATAGAAATACAACAGGCACCTCAGGGGGAAGGGAAGGGGGGGCACCTCAGCCGGATGACTGCACCACGCCAGATCCACGACGGGGCTCCATGCCCATTGATGTATCCTGGGGAATCCAAAGCCACAGTCTCTTAAGTCTCTACAGTGGGTGGGTTGCCCACTGTACCATCCTGGGGAGTGCAAAGCCACAGTCTCTCAAGTCTCTCCAGTGGGTGGTTTGCCCACTGCTTTATCCTGGGGAGTGCAAAGCAACAGTCTCTCAAGTCTCTACAGTGGGTGGTTTGCCCACTGCTTTATGCTGGGGAGTGCAAAGCTACAGTCTCTCAAGTCTCTCCAGTGGGTGGTTTGCCCACTGCTGTATCCTGGGGAGTGCAAAGACACAAGGGGTCATTCTGACCCTGGCGGTAAATACCGCCATGGCGGAGGTTGGCGGTAGCACCGCCAACAGGCTGGCGGTGCTCCGCCGGGCATTCTGACCGCGGCGGTACAGCCGCGGCCAGAGGCGGGAAGCCGGCGGTGTACCGCCGACTTTCCGCTGCCCATGGGAATCCGCCATGGCGGCGCAGCTTGCTGCGCCGCCATGGGGATTCTGACACCCCATACCGCCATCCTGTTCCTGGCGGTTCTCCCGCCAGGAACAGGATGGCGGTATGGGGTGTCGTGGGGCCCCTGGGGGCCCCTGCAGTGCCCATGCCAATGGCATGGGCACTGCAGGGGCCCCCGTAAGAGGGCCCCACAAAGAATTTCAGTGTCTGCTTTGCAGACACTGAAATTCGCGACGGGTGCAACTGCACCCGTCGCACCTTCCCACTCCACCGGCTCCATTCTGAGCCGGCTTCCTCGTGGGAAGGGTGTTTCCCGCTGGGCTGGCGGGCGGACTTTCGGCGGTCGCCCGCCAGCCCAGTGGGAAACCCAGAATGACCGCCGCGGTCTATTGACTGCGGTACGGTCTTCTGGCGGTTCCCGCTTGGCGGGCGGCTACCGCCGCCCGCCAAGCTTAGAATCAGGGCCACAGTCTCTTAAGTCTCTACAGTGGGTGGTTTGCCCACTGCTTTATCCTGGGGAGTGCAAAGCTACAGTCTCTCAAGTCTCTCCAGTGGGTGGTTTGCCCACTGCTGTATCCTGGGGAGTGCAAAGCCACAGTCTCTTAAGTCTCTACAGTGGGTGGTTTGCCCTCTGCTTTATCCTGGGGAGTGCAAAGCCACAGTCTCTCAAGTCTCTACAGTGGGTGGGTTGCCCACTGTACCATCCTGGGGAGTGCAAAGCCACAGTCTCTCAAGTTTCTACAGGGGTAGTTTGCCCACTATTCAATCCTGGGGAGTGCAAAGCCACAGTCTCTCAAGTGGATAACAGTCTCCACTGGTTCTGGAGGGGGACTGGTGCCCAGAGTGCTTCATTCTGTGCAGGACAGACGGAGTGGATGCAGGTTTCCACTGGTTCTGGAGGGGGACTGGTGCCCAGAGTGCATCACGCTCCCCATGACGGTCCCAGGTCCGTCACTGTCCCAGCTGCACATGGTCTAACAATGCTTGATTTGGTGGTCTTTGCCCTGTTCAGCGGTCTTCACCATCGCAGTCTTTGCCCTGTTCAGCGGTGCTTGCCTTTGCTGTCTCTGACCTGTTCAGCGGTGCATTGCCATGGCGGTCTTTGCCCTGTTCAGCGGTGCTTTGCCCTGTTCAGCGGTCTTCACCATGGCGGTCTTTGCCCTGTTCAGCGGTGCTTGCCTTTGCTGTCTCTGACCTGTTCAGCGGTGCATTGCCATGGCGGTCTTTGCCCTGTTCAGCGGTGCTTTGCCCTGTTCAGCGGTCTTCACCATGGCGGTCTTTGCCCTGTTCAGCGGTGCTTGCCTTTGCTGTCTCTGACCTGTTCAGCGGTGCATTGCCATGGCGGTCTTTGCCCTGTTCAGCGGTGCTTTGACCTGTTCAGCGGTCTTCACCATGGCGGTCTTTGACCTGTTCAGCGGTCTTCACCATGGCGGTCTTTGCCCTGTTCAGCAGTGCTTGACTTTGCTGTCTCTGACCTGTGCAGCGGTGTGTGGCATGACGGTCCCTCAGTGCCCAGCGAGGCTGTGGCTGCCGGGGCGCTCCAGGGCACTGACGCTGGCGGTGGTCTCTGGACCAGTGACGATACTGCTGCCCTCCAGGGCACTGACTCTGGCGGTGGTCTCCGGACCAGTGACGATACTGCTGCCGTCCAGGGCATTGACTCTGGCGGTGGTCTCAGTACCAGTGACGATAGTGCTGGCGGTGGCGTCCTGGCCGGCGGGGAGGATGGCGGCCTTCTCCGCCGTGCTGCTCTTACCAGACCTTGGAGACCTCTTCTGCCCCTTCACCACCTTGGGAGGAGTCACAGCTGACTCGGCACTCCCCCGGGACCCTTGTGAGCTGTTTTGCCGGCAGGAGTCTTCACCCTCTCCCGTCGGGCACTTTCAAACTTAAGGTGCTTTACAGGGGGTGGACTGGCAGTGCTTTGGCTCGGTGTCACACTGGCTGCCCTGGTGGCCCGTGCACTCCACAGACCTTTAACACGCACCACTGGTACCAGACTTTTTTTGGCTGAGGTGCTACTACTGGACCTATGAATTGGAGGGGTGGGGGTGGTTAGAAAGAGGTCAACATTGCTCAGGAAGAGTTTCTGACGAACACTGGGCTGGGTAGCTGGAGGGGGCCTGGGAGTGGAGGAAGAGGAGGTGGTTGTAGGAGGTGTAACTTTAGGTGATTTGGGTGCAGGTACTGGAGGCTGTCGTGAGGTTGATGGATGTTGGGTGTGTCGGTGCCCGCGTTTGTGTACTTTGGGAGGGGGCGTCACAGACACACTGGGAGTGGACACAGGGGACGTGTAAATGGTAGTGGGGGTGGTGAGTGCAGGTGAGCGGGGTGTGGTGCTGGGTGTTCTGGTGTGAGTCCTAGTGCCTGTAGATGTAGTGCATGCAGGTGAGAGTGTAGACGACACTGGGAGGGAGGAGGGAGACGTCGAGGAGGGGGACACAGTGGAGGCAGTGGATGTTGCTGTGTCTGTATGTGGGTGATGCTTGTGTGAGTGCCTGTGAGTGCTTGTGTGTTGAGGTGTGTGCATGCTTGTCTGATGGTGTGGTTGGGATAGGCTGGGGTACAGGGGATTGGGTCTGGGTGGAGGAAGTTGGAGGGGGGAGGCTAGACACAGGGACAATGGTTGCCATCAGTGCTGAGGCCAGAGATTGTAGGGTTCGATGGTGGGCAGCCTGACCAGAATGAATGCCCTCCAGGAATGCATTAGTGTGTTGCAACTCCCTTTCTACACCCTGGATGGCATTCACAATGGTAGACTGCCCAACAGTGAGTGACCTGAGGAGGTCAATGGCCTCCTCACTGAGGGCAGCAGGGGTGACAGGGGCAGTGGCTGAGGTGCCTGGGGCGAAGGTGATGCCCACCCTCCTGGGTGAGCAGGCACGGAGCGAAGGCTGAGGGGCTGCTGGGAGGGCGGTGCTGGTAGGGGGGGGGTGGTGGCTGTACCTGTAGAAGTGGGGGGCACAGATGGTGCCGCAACCACAAGGGAGCTCCCATCGGCGAATGAGTCCGTGTCGCTGTTTGCTGATCCGGTGACTGACGTGAAGCTCCCCTCGCCCTCCGTCCCACTGGTGTATTCAGAGTCTGTGGTGTGGCCCTCCATGGCCATGTGGGATGCAGCTCCCTCGTGCTCCAGTGCCACTGTACCTCCGCCTGATGATGCTGATGCACAAAAGAACAGGGAGAGCACAAAAAGGGGGGGGACGACAGAAGAAAGACAGGTTGAGTGCATGGCTTACCGCTACCGTTGGCGGACAATACAGACACAGCAGCCCCCTGCACTACGCCGTGCTCTTGGCCTCTACAGATGCAATTTCTGGGATATGGCCTGCATGGCTATAAGTGTCATCTGTCCACATAGATGACACAGGGGCATGTATACCTGTACTTGGCACTCTACAGAGGTGGGGTGGGGGGCCACAGGGCCATTCCTTACGAAGGGGCCTAGCCTACGGAACTCGCCCTGGCCTAGGGAAACCCACAGCCCTCCTCTCCCACCCAGACCCCTCCACTGCGCGCTAAGTCCGCAGAATGAGAGTGTACTCTCCCCCTTGTGTCTGCTGTGATGCCCTCAAGCGCCCATCCAACTCAGGGTAGGCCACCGCCAGGATCCAGAACATCAGGGGGGTCATGGTGCGACAGGCACCCCTCCCACGTTGGGAGGCCATCCCCAGCTGAACCTCCGCCGTCTTCTTGCTCCTGCGGTGAATGTCCTCCCATCTTTTACGGCAGTGGGTGCCCCGTCTCTGGTGGACCCCCAGGGTCCGGACGTCCTTGGCGATGGCACACCAAATGTCCTTCTTCTGGTGGGCGCTGACCTACATGACATGTACAGGGGAAGAAGAGAAGTCATTAACAACTGCACCGTCGAAGTGAGTGGCCCCCATCCCTACCCTTGCCATGTGGCACATGCATTCACAGTCCTTCATGGTCGCAGAACTCTGCCACCTTCCTACTGACATCCAGCCCTCTCCACCCAGCATAGCCCATACCTGTGTACTTACCTGTTGGTCTGGAGGACCGTAGAGTAGCGTGTACTGGGGGAGGACCCCGTCCACAAGCTTCTCCAACTCCTGAGCATTGAAGGCAGGGGCCCTTTCCCCAGACGCAGCAGCCATTGTCTCTTCCAGACCGAGGTCACATCAGCACTTGCAGTGTAGGTCCTCTCCTGTCGAAGATCAGGTATCGAGTGATTTAACAGATAGAAAATGGCGGTGACGTCCGCGTGCGTATCATCACCGCCGGCGCAATTCATCATTGCCTCCTGGGACCCATAGGATCCAATGTTAACCAATGCAGCATTGCGCCGCAGTCTACGACCGCCTACCGCGACGGTGTACAACGCCAGCGCAGTTACCTCACATCCCTTTGTCCCAGTTTAGAGGTCAGGCAGCCGCCATTTCAGGGGCCCACATGGCTTCATTTACTACTGTGTCACACATACCTAGGCTTACATTCAACACACATACAGGAATAGTTTTGTATTTGGTGTCGTGTTCTGTGTAGCTGTGGGTACATACCTGAGAATTTGTTGACTCTGTGGTCGCTGTTGTCCTTCTTAGGCACTGTCAGCTGGGACATTTGAGGAGATGGCGGAATCCTCCGGTGTACCGACCGCTGGTGGACCTGTTAACAATGGAGGAGCGACATTTGATCATCACCTACAGGTTTGACCGTGCCACAATCCAGGAACTGTGTACCCAGTTGGAGCCAGACCTGATCTCACCAATCTGCCATCCCACAGGAATACTCCCTGAAGTGCAGGTGCTATCAGTGCTCCATTTCCTTGCAAGTGGATCATTTCAAACAACTGTGGCCATGGCATCAGGGATGTCCCAGCCTATGTTTTCCAACGTATTGTCCAGAGTGTTGTCTGCCCTGCTGAATCACGTGAGGAGCTACATCGTTTTCCCTCAGGTGGAGGATTTGGCTACAGTTAAAGGTGACTTCTATGCCCTGGGACATATCCCCAACATCATAGGTGCTATTGATGGCACCCATGTAGCTCTGGTCCCCCCCGCAGGAGTGAACAGGTGTACAGGAACCGGAAGAGTTATCATTCCATGAATGTACAGATGGTATGTTTGGCAGACCAGTACATCTCGCAGGTAAATGCTATGTTCCCTGGCTCAGTGCATGACGCCTACATCCTGAGGAATAGCAGCATCCCGTATGTGATGGGTCAACTCCAGAGGCACTGTGTGTGGCTATTAGGGGACTCTGGTTACCCCAACCTGTCATGGCTATTGACCCCAGTGAGGAATCCCAGGACCAGGGCAGAGGAACGCTACAATGAGGCCCATGGACGGACTAGGAGGGTGATCGAACGCACCTTCGGCCTCCTGAAAGCCAGGTTCAGGTGCCTCCATATGACAGGTGGTTCCCTATTCTACTCACCAAAGAAGGTCGCCTGCTCGATGCTTCATAATCTTGCTTTGCGACGCCAGGTGCCTTTTCTGCAGGAGGATGGTCCAGATGACGGTGTTGTGGCTGCTGTGGAGCCTGTGGGCAGTGATGAGGAGGAAGCTGAGGAAGAAGACATAGACAACAGGGAGTCAGTCATACAGCAATATTTCCAGTGACACACAGGTGAGCACAATTTTTTTACTATTACATTCACTTTCACACTTCTACCTCTATCCTGTCTGTCAATTTGAAGAAGTATTTGGTAACTGAGTTGTACATTTCCATTACGGTTTCACAGGTGTGGTTACCAACATGTGTCATCTGCTTGCATCCTTCATGGACTTGTGATGTGTGACACAGGTATGTTGGCATTACATTTGAAAACGAATTTTGTTACTGTCATAGCTAATACACATTTTCAAAATCACAGACTGACTCCAGATTGTTTTGTGGTTCAAGGGTGTTTATTGAAGTGCTAATTATTGGAGGGGGTGGCAAAATGGTGATGGGTGATGGTGGAGGAATGTCCATGGCAGAGTCCAGTCTATTAATCTCACAGGTGCACTGCCCATATGGGCATAGGAAGTGGAGCTGGGGCAGTTTAAGTATGGACAGGGTGACAATGTGGGACAGTGGGATGACAATCAGGGTGGTCTCATTTCCTGGCGGGGGTCTTGCCATCTTGCTCTGTCCTGTTCCTGGATCTCAGGGACCACTTGCGGGGTGGTTCTCCGTCTGCAGGGGGTGTGGTGCTGGTGTGGTGGTCCTGTGGCGGAGCGTCCTGTCCACTAGCGCCGGCGGAGGTGGTGGGCAGTTCATCGTCCAGGCTAGTGTCAGGGGCCCCTTGGAGCGCCACGGTGTCCCTCATGGTCTTTTGTATGTCCTTCAGCACCCCTACGATGGTGCCCAGGGCGGAGCTGATGGTTCTGAGCTGCTCCCTGAAGCCCAAATACAGTTCATCCTGCAGCCGTTGGGTCTCCTGAAACTTGGCCAGGACCGTAGCCATCGTCTTCTGGGAGTGGTGGTATGCTTCCATGATGGAGGAGAGGGCCTCGTGGAGAGTGGGTTCTCTTGGCCTGTCCGCCCCCTGTCGCAAAGCAGCCCTCCCAGTTCCCCTGTGTTCCTGTGCCTCCGTCCCCTGGACCGTGTGCCCACTACTACTGCCCCCAGGTCCCTGTTGTTGTTGGGGTGGTGGGTTATCCTGGGCTCCCTGTAGTGGTGGACACACAGCTGATTGACGTATCCTGGGGACAGAGGTATGGGCCCGCTGGGTGGGTGCTGTGCTGGTGTTACCAGAGGGTGGAAGGTCAGTGTTGGGCTGCGCCTATGCGAGGGGAACCGACTGTCCGGAGGCCCACGATGGTCCGGGCTGGTCATCTGGATCCAGTTGGCCAGAGCTGCTGTCGTCACTGTGGGCCTCTTCTGTGGGTGGGGTGGAGATGTCTGGACCCTCCTGTCTGGTGACGTTACATAGTGGTCCTGCAGGGGTATAAGAGCATGATTATTGCATGTGTGTGTGTCATGGTGTGCAATGGGTGGGTGTGCGTGTACACCAGTGCAAGCATTCCTGTGTGGGGGCTTGTGTGATGATGGTTGGGGGGGTGTTATGGGTATGTGCAGTGAGCATTCTTTAGTGATGGGTGTCCATGCTTAGTTGTGTTATGCAGGGCTTGGTGTCGGGATGTGTGGTTTGTGATATTAGTACATTAGTGAGGAGTTGGAGTGATAGGGGAGGGGAGGGGAGGGGGGAGGGGAGGGGGATGTGTGATAGCATGCAGGTAGGGTGGGGGATATGATAGTTAAGATTTGACTTACCAGTGTCCATTCCTCCACCGACTCCTCCGAGGCCCTCTGGATGCATGATGGTCAAGACTTGCTCCTCCCATGTTGTTAGTTGTGGGGGAGGAGGTGGGGGTCCTCCGCCAGTCTGCTGAATCGCGATGTTGTGCCTGGAGACCACTAAACGCACCTTCCCCCGTAGGTCGTTCCACCTCTTCCTGATGTCCTCCCGATTTCTTGGATGCTGTCCCATAGCGTTGACCCTGTCGACGATTCTTCGCCATAGCTCCATCTTCCTGGCTATGGAGGTGTGCTGCACCTGTGATCCAAATAGCTGTGGCTCTACCCGTACGATTTCCTCAACCATGACCCTGCGCTCCTCCTCGGAAAACCTGGGGTGTCTTTGGCGTGACATGGGGTGGTGTAGGTGATGTGTGGGGTGGTGTATGTGTTGATGAGTGTGGTGATGTGTGGTGGTGTGGGGTGTTTTGTGCGTGGATGTTGTATGGGTGATGGTGTTGTGTGCCTCTGTGTGGTGGGGTTGTCTATTGCTGTGCTCTCTGTCTGTTGCCTTCGTCTATGATTTTTGGTCGTAGGGATTTGTGGGTGATGTGGGTGGTTGTTATATATTGTGTTGGGTGTGTGGGAGTGGTGTTTGTATGTGTATCAGGTGTGTGTATTTGGAATTGTCCAATGTGGCGGTGTTTTGGAGATGTGTGTGTATTTTGAGCGCGGCGGTGTGTACCGCCAATGGAATACTGCGGTTGAAAGACCGCTGCGTGGATTTATGGGTCGTGATAGCATGGGCGTGTTTCTGTTGGCGTGACGGTGGAGGTTTTGTTTTCGCCAGTTTATCACTGACCTTTGGTGTGGCAGAGTTGTGTGGGTGTCTGAATTTCGGCGGTTTCCGAGATGTGGGTCATAATAGCTGTGGCGGAAGTCCGCAGCCGCGGCGGTGTATTGGCGGTCTTCTGCACCGCGGTAAGCGGCTTTTACCGCTGATGTTGTAATGACCCCCTTAGTCTTAATGTTAGGGGTCTCAATTCCCCAGTGAAGCGGCGAGCACTGGTAGCGATGCTGAGGGAGGCTAAGGGGGACCTATGCTTGCTCCAAGAGGTACACTTGCTGAGATCAGATTGGAAGAAGCTGAGAATACAATGGTTTGAGAGACAATACCATTCTTCTGGGCTGAGGAGGAGGGTCGGAGTGGCAATCCTGCTGGTGACACATTTCGGCGGGGAAGCTATTAGGCATGCAGGCTGAAATGAACGGACAACTCATTTCCTTGCTCATAGATTTCAACTGGCGTGCTATTACGATTGCTTGTGTACATGGCCCCATTGAGCACCAAGAGGAGTTTTTGAGGGAGGCCATTGGGTGGGTTCTAGCAACGACGGATGCGGATGTCCTCATAGGAGGGGATTTTAACTTGGTCCCTGACACCCATGTAGATAGGTCAGCGCAGTGAAGTGGCCAGACAGGGGCGTTCTCTGTGGGTTTTCGAAAGTGTTTGGAGGAAGGGGAAATGACTGATGTTTGGCGTGCACAGAACCCGACCCTGAGGGCGTATACCTTTTTTTTCGGCCGCACACCAGTCCTATGCGAGACTTGACCTCTTCCTGAGCTTCCCGGGCCTGCTGCATGCAATTCCGCACTCAGGGATTGTGGTGGCATCCTTGTCCGATCAACCTCTGATCACAGTAAGTCTTACGCTGCCGGGCCCGGGTGAAAGACTCCGGCTATGGTGACTAAACTCCAAGCTCCTTGCCGCTGAGGGAATGCGTCAAGAAATAAGGGATATAATTACATCATATCTAAGCCTTAATGACACACCAGAGATTGCAGTGGGGACGGATGGGAGGCGCTGAAGAGAGTGGTCAGTGTATAGCTATTGCGGCTCACGCCAACGCTTTGTGGAGGGAGAAGAGGAGGCAGCTAGAGGATCAGATAAGAGAGCTGGAAGGACAGCATGGTGCTACGGGTGCGCAGAGAGTAAAGCGTGAGTTGATGGTGATGCGTAAACAGTGGAAAGCAATAGATATGGATGGGGCGGAATTTGCTCTTCTGCGCACTAAACAGATGTACTATGCTGGGGGCAATAAGGCAGGGCGGCTCCTGGCACACCAGTTGCATGATCGTGGGGGCACCACCGGATAACCTCCTTACAGACAAGTTGGGGAGTGATCACTACAGATGAAGAGCAGATCCTGAAAGAATTTGAGTCTTTGTATACCTGTTTATATACTGCAGAGATCCTAGATGAGATGGCAATAGTGAGTTACCTAGATGAGATACCCTTGCCCCAAGTGCCTAATACGCTAGCCAGTGAGTTAGACAAGGATATTACTCCTGTGGAGGTCCTGGAGGCTATCAGGCGGCTTCGAGTGGGGAAGGCGCCAGGACAGGACGGGTCTGGGCGGAATTCTATAGGATTTTTTGTGAGCTCCTGGCTCCGGTGCTGGCGAAGTTGTTCAGTGGTTTTGCTTCTGCTGGATCGATGCACCAGGCAATGCGTACGGGCACTATTGCGGTTACGCAGAAGCCTGGCAAAGATCCAACTCTGTGTGCATCATACCGACCGATCACATTACTGAATGTGGACGCTAAACTCTTTCCTGGCATCCTGGCGCACAGGTTGGGCCCCTATATACAGGGCCTAATAGATCCAGTTCAAACCGGGTTCATTCCGGAGAGAACCTGTGCGGATAATACTAAGAGGCTCTGTCACCTTCTAGATAAGGTACAACAGACCTGTATCCCCTCCATATTGCTTTCTATCGATGCAGAGAAGGCCTTTGACCAGGTGCATTGGAGGTTTTTTTTTTCGGTACTAACTCGGTAGGGTTTGGGCCCGAGATTTTGTGACTGGGTGCTGAGCAATTATCATCTCCCCCAGGCCCAGGTGAGTGTGAACAGTGGACTTTCTGAGATTTTCTCTATTACCAGGGGGACTAGGCAGGGCTGCCCCCTCTCACTGCTGTTGTATGCACTGTATATGAAGCCCTTCGCTGACCATATTCTGCAAAATCAGGCCATCAGGGGTATACCAATGGGGGCAGATCCCATAAAATAGCATTGTATGCTGATGATGTGCTGCTGTATGTGATGGAATGGAAGACCTCCCTTGTGACAGTGGTGAATGAGTTGTGGCTTTTGGAGAAGTGGCGGGCTTTAAAATTAACCTGTCTAAATCCTCTATTCTTAATCTGACGGTGACATAGAAGGACATGGAGGACTTGAGACCCCTCTTGCCTTTTGTGTGGGCCCGCAGGAAATACAATAGTTAGGCTTGCAGATACGTCCCATGCCAGTGGCTATCGTAGAGCTTAACTATGCTGCCCTGCTTGGCGACGCAAGGGAGGCTCTGGCCCGGTGGAGGGGATTTGGCCTTTCATGGCTGGGACGTATTGCAGCAGTGAAGATGACTCTTTTGCTTAAAATGCTGTTCATCATGCACGTTCTAGCATTACAGCCCACGTTGGGCGTCTTATAGGCAATGCAGAGGTTGATATGGGATTTCATATGGGCAGGCAAGAAGGCGCAAATGTCAAAGGAGCAGGCCTACCTGGCGCAGTCAGAGGGGGGGTTGGGGGTTCCATATTTATTGGGGTACTACCAGGCTGCCCATCTGCGATACTTAGTGGAATGGTCTCGTACAAGTACTGAAAAGTACTGGTGTTTTATTGACCAGGCAGTTGTGGGGGTTCATATTTGGAAGGTCCCCTAGCTGACGAGGGTGTGTCATCTGGGAAGTGCATATGTGTCCCCGGTCCTGCGCGCAACTGTGGAAGTGTGGGATAAAGTACAAATGCGTAGGGCCTTGTCATCACCCATATATCCGCAAACGCCAATTATTGGCAACCTGGACTTTCCCCCTGCACTGATGGGGTCTTCCTACCAATCGTGGCAGAACTCCAATTGTAAAAGGGTGGGGGATCTGTTTCATATGCAGGGGATCTTGGAGTTTCCTCACCTTAAGGAGATTTATGGTCTCCAGCAGGAGGCCTACTAGCAGTACTTGGCTATCAGACATTGGGTTTTGTTCCCGGCAGAGAGACTCCACGTGGCTCGGCCCCTCCTTCCCTTTGAGTGATGGTTGTTGACGCGCTCGTCAGATAAGAAATTTATCTCAGATATTTATGGCTTCCTATTGGCGTGACCGGATGTCCTCCGTGCTTCGGCGAGGCAGAGATGGGAGGTTGAATGTGGGTGGGCCTTTACTGATAAGGAATGGCAGGATGTGCTGCCTGTAGTATGACTACTAAGGAATTCCTTCTGGCACAGGTGGCTGGCTGGCGAACGGGCACCAAGGACAGTTGCTAGTGGGTTGTGGCCAGAAGGGTACACTCACACATATTCTATGGCAATGTCCGCATTTGCCTGCCTTCTGGGAGAATGTGCTGGACGCTATTGACAGAATGTATGACACAGCAGTGCCCCGTTTCCCCAGCTATGTTTTACTGGGGATCCCAAACCCAAAGACCTACCCCCTCAGGACCCCAAAGGGTAGGGCCATCACACTTGCAATTGTAGCTGACAAACAGCTATTTTTAGCTAGATGGGGCTCAGAGTTGGTGCCCTCACAGACGGACTGGCTACACAAGCTGTGGGAAGTCCTGGGGAGGGAAATATTGACGGCAACGGCCATGGGATCCCTACCCCAGTTTGATAAGGTATGGGTACCCTGTATCTCCTTCCTTTCAGATGAGTTCAGGGAGCTGACGTGCCCACGCTATTTGCAAGTGCTGCGCTTGAGAGCTCTACTACAGCCCCGGCAAGAGGGTCAGGTGCATTACAAGTTGGAGAGGCCTAGTGGGAAGGGAGAGAGAGTGATCAGGTGATAACGCAGGATATAGGAATGGTACGGGGAAACATGGTATTTTGTTATATGTTTTATTCAATGTAATCCACCGGCCAGTGGTTATAGGTGGAAAAGCTGTACATGATAAAATGTCAATAAAACAGATTCAATCCTAAAATTGCCGAACAGACTACAGTGGCAAGCCAGAGACATGCTTGACAGTGCTACTTTATTGGGTTTCATATTGAGTGCTGCTGTTCACTAGTAGCATTTATCTTACAGGTCCTGAGTACATGTAGTGCCATTTACTAGGGACTTAACAGTAAAGTAAGCCCCAGATTTACTAAGCCTTTGCATTGTCCTTGGATCTTGCAAGGTGATGCAAGGACAACATGATTTCAATATGATTTACAAAGCAACAGAGGCAGCAATTTGTTGCACCTTGTATTGGTTTGTAACGGAATGCAAAACAAAGCAGCTGCTCGCATTGCGTTATGTTACATATTGAGCTGGGGTCATTCCACTTGGAGCATGGTCATTCCTGTGCATCCACCCATGAATTTGACTCAATTCCAGTTTTACAAAAAAATCAGTAGGCCTCCTAGAGGATATCCTTATTTCTCCTTGCTTTTTCCTCTTTCTATGCATGTTGCAGATGCATCATGCATAGAAATAGAGAAATGCCTCTTTGGATTGTTTTTGTGAAGGAAGGTAAACAATCTTACCCGTAATGCAGGCACCCTTGTACTACAGTGCCAAGAGTGCCTGCATTGGCACTGTGCTGCTCACAGTGTAAAAGGCACAAGGAGAGACCAGAAATGCTCCATATTATTGTAAATATAAAGCATATCTGCCCAGAAAGGACCCAGTCCAACACCTGCAAATATGTATCCAAGCATACCCTATACTCCCCAGAGAATGTACTAATAGGTTTCATACATCACCAGGCAAAGTCAAAACACAAGAACCCTTCTAGAAGAGGCCTTTTATAGCGTTATTATCAATATCTCCTTAATTTTAATGGCTTCTTCAGGGATATAATAGAGCATTATCATGTCAATATTAGGGCCTTGGAGAAATATGCATTATGCCAGAATATGTAGCATTATTTAGTTAATTTTGCATTAACCGTTTTATATGAAATTCCAGAAATTAAATTATTATACAATGTTGCACGGTTATGCACCGTTCGCAATAAAAATTTAGCATGAGTACACCGGAACAATGTTAACTACAAAATGTCAGTATCTGTTGTTTGAGGCACTTATCCTAGCTAAGCAAAAACTGCACTACTGAGTCCAGACTGGATGCATGAACACATTTCATACTAAAATATAGCACCAGATGCCAAATTAGCATTTTGTGTAACCTTCCATATGTTTTGCTAAATTTTGGATAATGATACAACAGCTAAGTACGTACATTTCGCACATCCCTAGTAAAATACTCTGTCTTAGGGTTCCAAAAATTCTCCAAACAGCATTTACTTCAAATAATGACTTATGCATGTTATTGGCTCAGGTGAATTTCATGGAATTCTTCTTATATAACAGAGTCTTCAGCACTCCTTTGAAAGCAATGGAGTTACTGCTGTTTAAAGTCATTGTGGAAAGCCTGCTGCTTTGAACATCCACTGCTGCATATGCTTTTCCCTCTTCTCTACTGTTCCTGAGAAACAGAAGAGCGAGAGAATGTGGTAATGGGAAGACATAGGAGACCTCCTCTTTACTCCTCTGTCACTTATGGATGTCACAGTTATTCAGTGACAATAAAAAGCATAGAACATGGAAGGGAGAAGTCTTTAGTCCTTGCCCTGGCTAGCAGCTCAATCCACGGATCTTCAAGTCTTTGTAGTCAGACAGAGGAAAAAGTAAGGACTTTAGAGGGATCCTCCTCCATCCCTTCTTCCATGTTGTTTACATTCAGTGAATGATAGCTGCCGCAGGGGTACTGGAGTACACACACACACATCTGATGAGCAGTGTATGATGCGGCCGGCAAAGGAATACTAATTAAAGTTGTACCTCAGGTGCAGGATAGGCCAGGCAACTTCTTTGGCACAAATGGCACTAAGGGGCATGTTTATAGGCCCCTAGCGCCACCTTGCGCCACATTAACATAATTATTTTTTAGGTTAATGTGGCCCGATGAGGCTGAAATCCCTGCTCTGTATTTACAGAGTGGTGCAATGCATGCATTGCGCTACATTATGCCGGCGCCAGGCATATTTGCAAAGGGGCGTTCCCCGTTAGGGGATCTGGTACAATGGTGCAAGAAACTGTAGGAGATTTCTTTGCCCCATTTATTACGGTACTTTTAACGCCTGCTCAAGAGCAGCCATTAAAAGGGGGCTTCCATTCTTTAGAATGGGTTCCTATGTACTCTGCAGGAGTAGCGCCAATATTTTGGTTCTACTCCTGCAGAGTACATCAATAGCGTCATAAGAAATGACACTATTGCCCCCTACCCTGTATGGCACACACATGGTGGCGGTAGGGGGTTCTAAGGTGCGCAGGGAAAGTGGTGTTGCACCGAGTGCAGCGCCACTTTCCATAACTCTGCCCCCAAATATCCCAAAGTGAACACTTTAATTTCCAGGTGTATGTAAACAAGTATGGAAAACATGACATAAACTTGCAGCTGATCTTCATCTCTGAGTTTGGTGTGCATAAACAGTTGGATGCGCTAAATTATGTGCAACCATCATCGCTTTGATCATAGATGGCTAAAGTGGGAAGTGAAATATTAAAGCTGATACCCATGACTCTCCAAGACAAATACAACTGCAGGTGAAACTCTTGAGCTGTTGAACTGCAGAAAGCTGGAGATTACCACCCTCATAACGAGTCACAACCACAAAGAGTATAAGGAATGAGGGTGATACCGCTATTATTGATCCGACCCAGGTTGGCTTCAGTAAAATATGCTGAATTGGCCCCAGTGCAGTTTGCTTTCTACAGGCGGTGAGAGGTCTTTCTCATTTTCACTTTCTTCTGGGGCCAAAAACAAAAGTCTGATTTGTAAGCCCTCCTTTTGTTTGAGTATCATCCTGGCTTTTTGTGCAACGCTTTTATATAAGATGTATTCATACACTGTGCGAATGTCGGTATGAATAACTACGCAAATAACTATTTAAAGGGCACCTACTGATTTATGTTTTTAATTAATTCTTTTATAGCACTACTCATCTCTAACTAGGCTGTCAGAGCACTTTATATCATACACACACTTTATACAGAGACTATAAATCATAAAAGTGTGTAATTCTAACTACAGGAAAAGTTACATGAGATAACGAGGGTTAAAAAGGTGTACCAATCACATATTGTTCATACATCATGTATGAGTGCATGGTCAGGAGCAACACGAAGTCAGGGTTGAAAACATAACACAGTGTTTAGGGTTCTCTGCACTAATGGGATTTTATTGATATTGAAAGACAACCATAGAAAAATAATATTGAAAAAAACAATAAGCTTCTAAAACTATGCCTAGCACGTTGCATGTTGATGCATGTTCATAACTCACTGTTCTATATTAGTAGAATTGCAACGTAGGAACCGCACGTAACTAAAAGATCTCTATGTCAGAAGCACTAGCCTACTTACTTTTATACGCAAACTACAAATCCGTGATCTGCATGTTACACAATGTTCCTTGCAGCAGGGACATTATTCTTCTATGACTTTATGAGTCAAAAATTTGACTATACAAAACATATGTATAGATATTTTACAATCCTGTTTGCCCAAGTAAGTAAGCCATAACGGATTTACTGAAACATTTGTTCTTTAAAAACAAAAAAATGTATAAGCTGACTTCCGCACTCCGTTCTTCATGGCTCAGCCATTCGTGGCCCCACCCTTTCCACCCCCACAACTTGAGCCTCAAGTTATAGGTTCCTGAGTGATATTTTTCTATTTCCAGCACTGGTCACAAACATACACACATACATACAACATTAATATCTTTTTGTGGATACATATGACCCAGCATTTATGGCATTCTGCGTCATCCATATTCATGAAGTGGAAAATTGGCCGCACTCAACGAAAGAGGAGTACCTCAATCATAAGTAACAGTTACAAGCCAATAGCGCCATTTGTAAAACGCCACTCCCATGAAGATAGTGGTGCACACAACTGAATTGTCGCGCAGTGAACTGTGAAGTCAAATTGATTAAAAAATACCACAATCTAAAAGCAGGAACAAAAAAATTATGATGAAGCACCATGCAGACTGATGACATGCTTGGGCCTTAAGTAATATCAAGCAACTGAATTATTTATAGTTTCTGTCGAATACCCTAGGCTCATTGGGGCTTAGAGTAATGATATTAAAACCTTGTTAATGGACAAGAGGTACAATATCCCACAGTCTTCACCTACAAATCTACCGGCTTGAGATGTCAAAATTGTGGAGCACATTTATACTTGGCTTGTGCCGTTTTAGCGTCAAAAATGTTGACGCTAAAATGGTGCATAGCTAACTCCATATCTATATTTTTTATGCTAGACCCATCTATTGTCAAAATATTGGAGTTAGCGCCATGAGATGCAAGGTAGGCGTCCCAGTCCTAAACACAACGCTAACCCCTGAGCGCCATATTTATCCCCCTACGCAAAAATGACGCTAACAAAGGAAGCAGACATTAAAAAATGGCACAAAGTCCTATTAGCGCCAAATTTTAATGCCTGGTCAGACTAGGCATTTAAAAAGAGGCTCACACACCACCACTCAAGGAAAAAACAGAAGGAGCCTTGGAAACAGCCAGGATAATATGGAAGTTCCACTGCTCCAGCTTGGCACTTTCTGCAGACGTCTGTGGAGACAGCAGATCCAACCACCACCAACGCAGCAATCTCAAAATCCCCCACAGCAGCCACAGTGGCAGCACAGAAAGTGGGAGAGAATCTTTAGACAGCGCATAACCATCTTTGGAATGAGAGAACAAGATGTGCTCTGGGAGTCCATCTTATGCCTCCTGCACCAGATCGCTCCACACATCACGGTAAGGCTGCAAACTCCCCATAACATTCCACCCATGACAAAAGTCCTCGCTGTCCTCCACATGATGGCGTCTGAATCATTTCAGACAATGGGTGCACTAGTGCCTGGTATCTCCCAGTCATCCTTCTCTGTTTGCCTACCAAAGGTCCTAGACGCAATCCTAAACCTCATGCCCCAAATCATCTGCTTCACCAAACAGTCAGCAGCTCCAGCAGGAGACCAAGCAAGGTTTCTATCAGATTGCTGGGTGTCCGCATGTGCTGGGTGCAATGGACTATACCCATGTCCAACTGGTTCCACTTTCAGCAACAGTACACCTCTACAGGAACCGCAAGCACACACATTCCATCAATGTGCATGCCATCATGGACAACCGTGGGCTCTTCAGCAACATCCTGGCAAAATACCCCAGCAGCGTCCATGATGCATACATCTTTCGCCATTGCATCATCAACCAGCAGTTCCAAGATGGCCAATATGGCAATGGGCTACTCATAAGTAAGCCACCATACCAATCATAGCACACAACACACCAACCATCGAGGACAAACAAGACAAACACCGCAATAAATACACATGGGCAGGTCCACAGAGATGTAAAGGCAGCAACACATAAGCCACATGCCACACTACACTGCACACATTGCATTTCACAAACACATGCACCCAAATCTAAATATCACAGCAACACCCTGACTGGCAAACCGCATGTGGACAGGTGGAGCCAAGTCTCCTTTAAATACTTCTCATGAGTCACTACAAGTGTCCACAGGTTGATAACTAAATACAGATCACACGCACACATTACACCAAACAAAGAAGCGCACAGGCATGTAAATGGCATAGGTTATGGTCATGTTGATGAAGTCACACACAGGCACAGGCCCAGTTAAACCATGGTGTGCAAGCCTCGGGCAGAACCTAATTCCAATGCCACCCAAGTGGTGCCATAACCAAGTATATATCAGCTACACATACCTGACATACCTGTAGTGTGCACATACACCTGTCTGCTGCATTGTGCCCCTCACATTTGTATACAACAATATCTGCAATTGAAGACCATGGGGTTGAATCAAGAGAAATGGGGCAGCACCTACTCCAGTGCCACTTCACACGTGCCCCTAGTGCCCCGTAAGAACACCATGTCTGTTCCAACTACCAGAAATGGTCCACCCTGATATTGAATCTGTAAAAAACACTAACATTCATGGATGACATAGTAGGATGCAGCAATATAGTTGAGATACCTGACCTTACATGCACCACACTAAGGGACCCATGTAAAAAATAGCTGTGCTCCCTCCCAAAGCCTGCACTGTGCATGTGTAGAAAGTGTCTGACAGAAATCATGTACTAAAAGGTAGGAGATATTACTGCACCAAATTACATCACCCTACCAATGTGGGACACACACTCCCATACACTTGATGGCTGGCACAACCATCCTCTGCACAAAGGTTCAATAGAGCCCATAGTTAATGTAAAATGATGGAGCACGACGCTGCGCCAAAAGTGGCAGCGTCGCGCTTCATCATTTTCACAACGCAGGGATGCACCTTATTTAATTGGATATGGCGCATCCCTGTGTTGTCCCCTGTGCTAGCGCTAAATTGAGCTGCCTAGCGCCAACGCAGGCATCCTTGTACCATCGTGCAAGGATGTCTCTATTGAAGGGTTTGATTGTTTATGTGTGGGAAGGCGTCCCTTCCTGCACACAAACAACCACTAATGGCGATTTGGCACTTCTGTGTGTGCTGCAGAATGAAGCACACACAGAAGTGCCAAAGCGTCATTTTGAAATGATTGTTTATGTGCATCACGTATAGCACACAGGTTGGCTGTGGAGTGCGAATGGGTTGCATTGACTACATAATCAGCTAAGGGAGCAGAATCACTATCCAAACACATAACCCGTAGTCACCATCCATGAATTGTTTGGGACAATGCACCACCACATATTCAACTGGGTTGAACGTAGGCAGAGTTGCAAATATTCACTATGTACATAAGGTGCACACAAATCTGCTGTCCTGACACATGGCTACAGCAAATCTTGGCAAACATGTGCAGACTGATGTATGGGTGTGTGTTCTAGGTAGCAACAGGTTTGCCAGGATCAACAATGCTAGACATGTCAGCATGTCTATCTAGTATGCTGTGTACAACTACATCACACAGCACAAAGCAATACACCTCACCCATTGTCACCCACGTGACAGAACAAGTGTGTGATAGCAACATTAACAAATAGTCCCATACATGTTGTAGCCTCCAACATTGCAATCAGGTGTGGGATGTGCTACTCTGTCCAGCATTGTTGAAATATGTCTGAGACGCAACGCCAAACTGAGTGGGAGTAGACCTACCCGTATATGTTGCAATTGCCAAATGCACTTTCCAGCACTTAGATGATATGACACCTCAATATCGGTCAGTCATGGTAAGAGTTACCTAGGTTGTGCCATGCTGGAAGAAATACAAACACATGCACAATGGATGTTCTGGATGGACAGCTTCCAGACACCCACAGATACTTGCAAATACAACACAGGAGATTAAATGGAGACAACACAAGTGGCAGGAGTGATGTCATGTGTGTGTTGAACTCATAACAATTCACGAATACCATCAATGGAACCGTACCTATCAAGTAGACAGGAGAAGGAGATGTAAACATCTTCCATGTACACAAGTCACATGTTGCATTATGTCCATGTATGAATAGACAATGTTACAGTAGAAGATGTGCACAAACAGACTAAAGAATGGGAGCAATGTAGATGACAATGCATGCCTCCCCAGTAATGCAGGAATACATGGAGAACGAACACACATAGACCAACACAACACATCAACACATCACATCAATGTCTACATGTCAACATTTCACATATGTACAGAGTGGGTAGCCAGTCATGTTGGGCACTAGCATACTATGGTGTTTGCCCATCACATCCCACCATGACAGGAGGCGGTGACAGACAAAGCCATCTGTACCCTGGCACTTTTCCAATATTGAAGTCACTACAGAGATACAAGCCCAAAAAGATGTCCAAGGAAACTGCTAAGGACATCAAAACATGTCACATGTCCCAAATGTGCAAGACCCGAGTATTTTACATGAGAGGGGAAAGCTGACTGTTTCACCACAATTGTGCATGTGTCTGTCTAATGGGAAGTGTGCATAGTACTGCTGAGTAGCACACATGAAGAGGTTAGGTCCCTGCTCAATGAACCCACCCACCACTGCTCTAGCTACATGAACGTATCACATTGCCAGGGGCCTGATGCATGGGCACAGGGGTGTTATTAAACTGGGGCTCCATTGACTTTCCCCTTCACATGCACCCATGGGTTTGTATTGCTATAGAAATTCACACTGTTGTGATGATGACTAGACTTACAGCTATGCCAGACTGCAATACTGTAACACAATGGTATGTCATTGTTTGTGATAGCCAATACAAACATGATGTAGACAAATATGGGTGCCCAGTTGATGGTATACACACATATGCCACATATGTCAGCACACATGTACCGCTGTATTGGCACAGCCATGGAAATGTGTAAGGATTGAGAGCAAAAGACAACCTAGTACAAAATTAAGTGCATTGGTATCACTAGATAAGTAACTGTCAGAAATGAGCTTCACATGTGTTTTGACATACATAAACATAGGTGGCACTGATGTGACAACACATGCATTTGTCAAATGGCAACATGTGTCCATGCAAGAAGATAGTAATGTGAGGTTTCACATCCCATGAACACACCACTGTCGTCATGTGTGACAGAAATCACAAAACACATGTCCATACACACACAGCAGATACCAATCTTCCCCAAAACATGTGTACATGACATCTCCTGCAACTACGGTGCATGGGGGCACAAATGGCACACGTGTAGGAGAGCAACATGAAGGGAAATCCTTCACACCAAAGAGTGAACACACATACACAGGCAAATTGGCTGGGTTGACGTGATGTCAATGCAGTCCAAGTCCACTGAGTACTGTGTGTAGAAACTTTCATGGTTGTCACATGCATTACCATGTGTTGGACATAGGCCACCAAACACGTTTGGTGTTGTAAGTATGTCTACATCTGTATCTCAGCATAACAATGTAGTCCACCTTCCAATTAGTTTATGTACACAAGTATACACACATAGCACACATGTGCCAACATGTCTGTGGGCACAGTGTAGCTTCACATGCACATGTGCATGAGGTATTGAGTAATCACATGCAGAAGACTCACAAACAAACCCATAGGTCCAACATACCATTGTCACCGTAACGACAGTACTGGACCTTCACCCACATGTTGCCATACCACATATACACCATTGTTGCACACCCCATGTAACATGTGAAGTCACTCAGGGTTCACTCAAGGCACACAATGCAAAAATCCACGCAATGTTGTCATGCGTGATTTTGTTTTAAGCATATGCCATACAATGCCCCTAAGCTAATAGATGCATATCGCCTGTGCGTCTATCGCTCGTCCACAGACCTTTTCATGCTAATGGTGAGAAAATACGACACATAACCATAATGCGTCAAAAAAAGACGCATGACTGAAAAACATGACGCACACGCCCAGAAAGTGATGTACCAGGACATCCTGCCTGCAAACATTCTACAGTGAGTGTAGTTTCACTTTCACTTCATAGTCTGTTTCTCTGTGACTGTGTGAGGTTGTATGGTTTAGGTGCTGGTGAATTTGTGGAGTGTTTGCTGTGTTTGTAGTGTACGTTGTGCTGTGTCCTGTGTTTTTTGTATATTAATTGTCTTATACCTTGTATTTAGTGTAGTGAGCGTACTGTTTTTGTCTCTGTATTGTGGGGTGTTTGTCTGGGGTAGTTTATTTGTTGGGGTAGTTTGAGTAGTTTTGATAGGTGTAAGGGTTAAGTTTTATTTGTTTTTGGGGTAACTCCATTCACCACAAGGAATGTCTGGCAAAGGGAGAATGAGCTGGATGTCTGCAGATGAGCTAGGGGAGGGGGATTCATCTGGCTTGTGGCACACTAGCTCCCCATGATGCTGCAATTGGGTGGCCGGGTGATACTTGGCTACCCCACAGAGGCAAGGCCGCCTCGGTGGGGTGAGGTGCTACTGAAAGGAACAACCACCAAATAAAGCATCAATGGGCAGATCTGGTGTCAAGGGAGCAGGATCTGCTCGACCATTTGGGAATTCAGATTGGTGGAACAGTTGTTAAGTCTCCTATTGCCATACAATCTCCTTTTTTTTGCATGTCCATGACAGTTGCAGATAAGTTTGAGTGGTGCATGCAGTGGTTGTGGACATGTAGTATGTGACCTGTATGAAGAGTTGCTGCCCCACGTTAGTGCTGCATTTCAAATGTACAACAATGAAGCAAATGCAGGACAGATGTATCATTTACCCTGCACAACCATCACAAAGTGTTATGATGCATGCATAGTGTAACTCGGTAATGAGCAGCTGCAAATGAGGCCTCTGCCGTGTAGCATCCATGAAAGGGGGTCCCAAAACATTGTTGGGATCCCAAAGTATTATTCTCTGAGTCAAAAGATAATTCCCTATGTATAATTTTCAAGCACTCGGAACGGCTGCTGAGAGAAGGTGTGTAATATGGGCATATAAATGTATAAGAAAGACCCCCCATGTACTCAGCAGACATTGTGATGATCTGTTGCATCTCCTGCTGAGTGCATCATTGACCTTCACATGAATTGATGAATGTTAGAAATGGGGTTTCTGGTTGGCTATGGTATGCACCTTAGCCCCGACGTTCCACTGCATGAAAACGTGCGCCTCACAATGATTTGGGGGAGGGGAGCGACAGGTCAGCACAGCAGCAGCAGTCCATGGCGGTTCCTGGTGAGTCCTTCCAGCATTCTGTGTCCAGTTCCAAGATGTCTCCAAATTGTGGAGAAAATTCCTCTGTAATTATGCTCAGTTTTAAAGTGTGTTCACAAAGAAAGGGGAGAAGAGGATCCAACCAGTTACAACTGGTTCTGGGAGTGCCCCTTCTCTCCTCCAGCACAGGCTCCAAACATCAGTTGGGGGTAAAAAAAAAATTGTGTGAGGCCAGGGCACAGCCTTTACAAATGCAGGTATGCCCCGCCACTCCCTTCTCTTAGCCCAGGAAGCCTATTCAGTATGGAAATGCACCTCTGTGACACCTTCACCCTCCCTTGTACAGGCTGTCTGAAAAGTATGCACAAAGCCCAACTGTCAATCTGCCCAGATGTGGATTGGAGTCACGCTGCAAATCACCAGAGAAATGCTCACTTTCTAGAAGTGGCATTTCTGTAACAGTAATAAAAAATCCACTTACACCACTAAGCAGCATTTCTCACTTCCATTACAACCATACCAAACATGCCTACGCCACCCCTCATGAATGAGACAATACCCCCTACACATAAGACAGGGCATTTCCAATGCAATCCTATGAGAAGGCAGCACTCACAGCAGTGAGAAACCAAATAGGCTGTTTGTCACTACCAGGACAGGCCACACTTCCTGGTACATATCCTGCCTTCTACATACATAACACCCTACCCATAGAGCTAGCTAGGGCCTACCTTAGGGGTGACTTACATACAGTAAAAGGGGAGTTATGGGCCTGGCAAGTACATTTAGATGCCAGGCCCCTGTGGCAGAAAACTGCGCTAGCAGGTCTGAGACAGGTTTGAAAGGCTACTTCAGTGGGTGGCGCAAGCAGCTCTGCAGGCCCACTAGTAGCATTTAATTTACAGGCCCTGGGTATAGAGTTACCACCTTACAAGGGACTTACAGGTAAATTAAATATGCCAATTAGGTATAAGCCAATCATACCAACTTTAGGTGGAAGAGCACCTGCACTTTAGCACTGATCTGCAGTGATATAGTGCTCAGAGTCATAGAGCCAACAGTGAGAGGTCAGCAAAAATAGGAGGTAGGAGGCAAAAAGTCAGGTGATGAACCTGCCAAAAGGGCCAGGTCCACCAATGATGTTGGACCACACCTGCACCATGCTGCAACTTATTTCTGATTGTACACACATGTGGTGAGTAAGGGGTGCACTGAGTGCCACAAGGGCAGTATAGATGCAATTGGTGCTGAACCACTGTAGTTCTATCGACCCCTTTTGTGTCATTAGCCAAGGCCATCTACTGGTGCTCGATCACTGGTCCAGACTTCTGACAGTTCCATGTTTCACTTAATTGTGTATCACAAACAGCCTATATTATATCTATAACCAGACATGTGCAGAGTCATTTTCACAGGCCTGCCGCTTCTCACTGACAGTATGGGGCTGCCCTGCATCAGCTCCATCACTGGCGCATCACTCACTAACCTGCCCACCAGATGCATCCTTTGACCACTGAGCAAGTGTGTCTGTGTTGAACAGTATTTCTATGCCCATGTTCTTATCCCTCAGTGGACTATCAATGGTATACCATGGCAACAATGGCATGCCACACAATATTGGCACTACATCCATGTTTTAATTCAGTCAGTGTGCAGGTAGGTACACCAACTTCACATGAATACACTCCCATAGCAATTTTGAAGCTATGTGTGCCTTGTGATGGCACACACACATATTACTTACTTTACAGAAGGATGTATAATGCCATTCCTCAACACCTTGGAATACCCACACAACCCCCGGGTGGTAGTTTGTCATTTTGCCATTACAATGATGTAGATGTATACAGCATCTGATGCAGGTTGAAATTTTATGGGTGTTACAATGGGCCAGGCACTGCAACAACCATTGCATGCCCCACAGATGGAATAGACGTTATCCAGCAGTCCCATATGGTCATGGAGGTGTCGTGCTAACAGACAACTGCATGACAATGCCATGTATAAATGGTGCAGTGAGAAGCACCACAGGAGTGTCAGAGACAGTGATGCTTTGTAGGTGCCTGGGTCTACCTTATCTGAGAGTATGTGTGATTGAGTGATCATAGATGTTTGTCAGTTACTATGATCTACCACTAGGATGACTTCCCTACTCAGCCTAACAAGTTTACACTAAACAATGTTGTCCATTTACTGAACCTTAGCATTTCCACTAAGCAATGTTTTCCATTCATGTTTTGCAGGTGGACCAGCGCCCTACACCATACGAGAGGTGGCGCGTTTTCAAGACCCCGATGCATCCAGTAAGTGTCATATTGTGCGTCCTGTGAGCAAATGCAGGGTTTGGTGTGAGTCAGTCAGAAGTGTGGAATGCAATTACAGACGTTTTTGCCTGACCAATGATATGATATCATAGGAGGACTGATGGTAACAACATGTATGTTGGAATGTTGTGCAATGAGAGTGGCTTGCATGTAGTTCAAGGGTCAGCGTGTCCTGGCACGTAATTGTGTGTAATAGGACTGGTAATGGCTGACCACATATTCTTTGCTGTCTATCATTATAGGTCACAGGGTAGCTGTATATGTACATAGCATGCCTGTTGACAACCATTTTGTCACAGCACCATTGTCAGCACTGTGTTCCACACATAGCATACACTTATTGACAAGATGTTACAGATGTGGGTTCTATCTGCAGAAGTCTCTAGGGGGATTATGTAGGAGACACACACACCACAGGTGCCTCAGTAACCATCAGATATAATGGGTTTGTAGTACTGCAAGGAGCCATAATGTGCTGCACAACAGTCAGTAGTGTACACAGTTTGTGGACAACTCCACTCCAGATTGTTGTGGGAAATGTCTATGATTCTGCCACACCAAATGTCTGCAGTTTTCACAACATGGTCCTGCCACCATGATAATTGTGACTGATGTAGGTCACATCACATATGCATATGATGTGAATTGTGTGTGTGTACCTGGTATTTTGATGATGTCTGACATGCATGTGCTAATGATGTAACATGTTTCAGAATACAGTTGCAGCACCCAATGCAGTGCCAAAATCACTGTGGGCTTAAGGGCATCCGTACAACCACCATGTGTGTGCTGTTTAACACCTGTAGGACTACATAGCACAGGGTAGGGGACTTCAGTTTTGTAATGTGTTGACAACTGTGATGTGCAGCTCAGGCTTTGCCCAACCTTTCTTCTGCCAACACTGCATCAGTAGTACATGTGGGCACATAATGGGAAATGCCGTGGCCCCTTGTAACATATGCTCAGGCCAGGTCTTACACCAGGACACATGAATGTAGATTTACTAAACCTTGGAATAGCAGGTTGGTAGTTAGCAGTCCCACTATCATATGGACCACATCTTGACTCCATAATGAGTGGTCAGGCCTTGATGCATCACCAGGGGTGGTGAGGTGATGGATTGCATGCCCAGCTCTCCCTTATGCCCAAGGAGGCAGGAAATCCAGACCTGTAGAGGCAGGTGATCCTCACAAGTTAGATGACACAAATGTTGATCAGGGTTTTTTTCTTCCTATAAGCTCTGGGCCCTTTTAATTAACAATGGATTGCTGTCAACCTGCCGACATGTACATGATAGTGGTGCTGTCTGGTTGGAAATAGACTTAGATGAGGAAGAAGTCATTTTTGAGGAATGTGTGTTGGACTGTATGTGTTATTTGCTGTTGCAGTGTACTTTACTTTTCTGTGAAAACTCCACCCAATGCTGATACTGATGCTGGCTTGTCCTCATATTTCAGCAGCCAACATGACTCATGAGCAGAGGCGAATTTTATGAAGAGGGTAGAACGTTACCGCCACATTCTTGAGGTGGAAGTAGGACACAGGAGCAACCTCCTCAGAAATGCAGGGGGTCACAGCTGGACCTACGCTCTCCACGTTGGCTCTACCTGTCACCACACAGCAACAGGTACTGCCACCAGCAGCCGGTGTTCCTACATAATTTGAGCTAGACCTCAGAAGGGACTTAAATAACATCCTCAAGAGACTGGACAAATTGGAGGAGTAATCAGCAGACAACTGGAGAATGTTGAAGTACATTAAAATAAAAATCAAAAATGAGAAGAAATGAACAATTAAACTTGTAGACTACCTCCCAGTTCCTTCCCTTCTCTTTTAAAGTTTTAGGTTGGGTTTTAGATAGTATTAGGTTAGTGTAGGGTAGGCATAAGTTAGGTTAAGTATAGTGTGGGGTTGAGTTTTTCTTATTATGTTTTTATTGGTGGGATGTTGGGTGGGGGGTCATGTTTAAGTATTTGTGTTTAAAAAATATATAACAAAAAATATGTATTTGTTTATGCCATAGGATAAGTTAGTACAGGTATAGTTATGGTAATTGTTGTCTTACCTGTATAATTGTTGTCCCACTCGTATCTTGTTTCTTAAGGAGGCTGAGGGGACAATGTTTAGAGTGTGGTGTTCCATGTGTAAGTTAAGTTTAGAATAGGTTAGATAGATGTAGTTGTTTGATAAGTATAGTTATTATAGGTTAGTTTAGGATAGGGTAGGTTTTAGTTAATATATAGGTTAATGGTTTTATAATAAATCCTGTTCATAATTGCACACATTTTGTGTAAGTTGCCTGAGTATCTGGGTCTTCTCATGAGTGCACTGGGCAAATTGGCGGAACGGCCTATGGAATCCTTACTGTCTTGATATTCCTCATTTACCAAGTGGTTCCCTATTGATGAAGGAGCTGTCACATTGACTGCAACATCACTTCTACTAGTCCATGCATTTGCCATCCAGTGTACCGGCCATTTACAATGTCTATGTATACTTTGTCTTGGACAGGTAAGTCTCGTACTTCAGCTGTCATTGGTGGGGTCCTGTAGTTACTATGTTGGGAACTGTGACACATCTGACAACGGGCACAATTTGGAACTGTATCCTGCAACACTGACAGGTGTCCATCACTGATAAGGTTAGCTACCTCTTTACCACACTAATGAGTTGCTCTGGTACTCCCAGCTGGCTATATTGCCATTGACTTGGTTCTCAGCCACACCTGCCGGATTTCAAAAGGAAATGTTATATGTATCCATTTTTGTTTTTATACTCAGCGAGTTGGTTGTATCAGACAACACCACCATACACCTTTTTAATGTTAGGATCGTTGTATGCAGGTTTGTGACCCACAGTCCCGCACTCATGTACTGCTATTCTGTAATCACTGACATGGATTCACACAATGCAATCATTAAGCTGAGCAGATGGATCACAGAAAAATCAGACATGCTAAACGTATACAAGGTGTTTATTTACAGGTGAAAGTGTTAAAGTGAATTTTTACAATGTCCAGGTCTGAGACCCCATTAGTGAAAGACATAAATATGTGACACAATCAGAGTTCAGGGTTGAGGGACATGTCATGAGACATGCTTAGGAGTAGTGTCCATTAGTGAGGAGGAACAAAAATTGCCAATTGGTGTGTCATAGACAACGACAGTACATAGCAGACAAGTCAACAGTGGGTGGGTGAAGAGAGCACACTTCCTACTATCACAACACTGGCATGATCTTAAGCCCAGAACTAAGGAGAAATTGTCCATGTGGCACAGACTGGTGCTACCAGGTACTTTTCCTACTGAAAGTTATTTATTTCACATTTTCATCCTCTGATGTGTCTGGTGCCTCCTGTGCCACTGGTGGTGCTGTTGTAAAGGTAGAGGGGGCCACACCCACTTCAGGGGATACAGATTTGGATTCCAAGTTCCCAGCAGCTCCCATTTGTGGTAAGACATAAGGCATTACTGCAACAAGGAGGAACTGCTGATTTTTCGAAATAGCTGCAACATTGCGGTGGTAGGCAGCCATGTCTTCCCTGATGGAGGCCACTTCCCGCTGAATAGACTCCAGCTTGTCATCTGCTATGCTGCTGTCAGTTTGGGAGGGTATTTGTTATGGCCTCTCCCTCATGACAGCAGCTCTGCCCGCCAGGGACTGCTGGAGTCCACACAGTGGGGAGTGTGTGCCTCGGATGGCAGCTGTGTTTTCATTAGGTGTGATGAGGCACGTCTGCATTCCCTCTCGGCTGCTGCCATGATCTCCATCCCCACCCACACCTGCTTGGCCAGCTCCCACTGGACTCCTACCACTGTCCTCTGGAAGCTGGTCTCTGGGTCCTCAGAGTCCAGGGCTGTGTCAGTACTGGAAGATGGTTTATTTTGGTTGTTGGGTGGTTCATGTGGAGACCCAACAACTCTGTGTGTCCTCCTTGCAACTGAAGGTGGTGTCTAGAGGGATCCTAGAACATCCTGGAGAGTCGGTTAATTGGTGGTTGTCAGCTGGCCATCCAGGTCATCAGTGAAATCCAGGACAGGCAGGTCGGCAGGAGGAAAGCCATCATCCTTTGCAATGCAATAGTGTAAAATCAATCTTAGGTTGTTGTGGAAGTTGACATGGCACATCATTTATTTGGTAGTGGAGGCTTAGTGACAAGTTAAAGGCCCAAGGTTGTTATTGTACATTATGGGGCATATTTTTGTGCCCTGAGTGCCTTCCGACTGTCATGTAAAGGGATGCTGTGGTGGCGCTATGGGCTGCGTCGTATTTACTAGGTGGCATTAAGTCACTTGTTGCGGCTTGCTGCCACCTTTTAAATACAGCCCCTTCCCATGCAGCACTTTGCGTGGGAGGGGTGTGCAATGGCTGCTCCTGTGCGCAGGCCACATCAATATCCATTACATATTGACAATGCCCCCGATTTACTTGTTTTTGTAAACCTGAGGCGTCAGGGCTGGTCAGCTAATTTACCACTGGCACAGGGGTGGACACAGGCTTATGCTTATGATTTTTGGTCAAGACTGCGTTTTGTAAATGACAGTGTGTGATCAAGCCTAATTTGGTACAGAGGCACCCACCTTCTTTTCCAGTTTGATCTGGGCCTCTATCTTATTTGGTAGTGAGATCGCAGCTACTTGTACAACTGCACACATTGGCCCTCATTACAAGTCTGGCGGTCCTATGACCGCCAGACTTGCAGTGGCGACCGGCACATTAGGACCATGATGAAAGCACCATGGTCAAATGGCCTGGCACTGCCAGATTGCCGGCAGCTGACAGGCTGGCAGTGCAGCCAGTCTTAATCCTCCAGGCCCGCACTGCAATCAGCGCTGCCCTCCAGATTATGATCCCGCTTTCCCACCAGCCTTTGCATGGCGGTCTGACTTCCATGTAAAGGCTGGTGGTAACGGGTGTGGGGTGCCCCAGCACTGCCCATGCACTTGGCACGCGCAGTGCAGGGGCCCTCATGGGCAGCCCTTTTGCACTTTACACTGCCCAATTTATGGGCAGTGAAAAGCACACCCCAACATCAGCGCTGGCTATATTACAAGCCAGCGTCAATGTTGTGGTGAGTTTTCCACAGAGCTGGCAGGTGGAAACATGGTTTCCACCCACCGTCCCAGCCAGAAACTCGTAATGCTTACCACTGGCGGTCTTTCCAACACAGGACTTTGGCGGGTGGCCTCTGCTGCCAGCCAGTGTCGTATTGGGCACCATAATGTTAACAGACATACACAATGTGTTGTATTTATTTTATTGTTTGCCCATTCACATGTGGATAATATGGTTGTGTCTGAATTGTTGTGGGTTCACCCTATATGTGTTGTGTTCCACAGGTTGCAATCTTTAGTGCAGATTTTTCTCTTGTGGCACGGTTCAGGACAGCACCAATATGTGTAGCTCAACACTGCACCAGGTTAGTTACACAGGGAAGTGCCATGTTTACTGGGATACGGGACATCCCTGCAATTCCCCCTGCAGCTGCACAGATTTGTTCTCCCTACACCGAGCCAGGCATTGCTGCAGCATGATGAAGGAGTGGCTACCTTGAGGGGATGAATTGTTTACATGCAGGGTGGTGTCCCTTCCTGCACAAATACAAGTCATGTTACCTAAGGTGGCTTTTCAATGTTTGCTGCAAGATGAAGCACACATGTGTAATGGCAATGCAACAAGGAAGTAGGGGAGCATTTTTGAGAGACACACCACCCTGACCCCACTTAATGGTATTGACTTCCGTCCTAGGCTCAAATGTCTAAGTTGTATAGGTACAGGAGCTTTGACAATATGCAAGGGGTGTTGTGATGGTACAGCCAACTGCACAGTAATTACACATCCCTTCCAGCCAATGTGCTGCATATTTACATGGTGGGGTATAGCCCTGGTGATTGGCGTATGTCCACGTTGTGTATATGTTGGAGTGCATAGCACAACCACGGCGTGTGTACATGTGTTGCTTGTGTGGGGATGGGGCATCTTGATTCAGGGCCAATGTGTCCCCATGCAATCCTTTAGCATGCATTGAGTGTGTCCTATCTACCTCTCCCTTCTGGCATTTGTAAGAGTCCATTTATTTCCCCCATGCAACCACATTTGTGGTGGTGGTTGGAAGTCTGCGCTGTCCTGTCCTTGGACTCCTGTGACCAGCTCTTCCGAGATGACCACTGCAACCATCTCCTCCAGCTCATCCAGGTCCTCCTGTGGTCCTAGACTTCCACCTCCAGTCTGCAGTGCTGCCTTTCTGTTCCTTGCCAATTTCTCCTTAGTTTTTCTGCTTGCAATCGTGCCAGTGCTTCTTGCACTCAGTGACAGTTCTCTTCCCCTCTGCCACGCTGTTGGTTTTGCCCACTATTTGCTGCCATATAGCATCTCTCTTACCGATTGGCAATTTGGAGGTGACAAAGAGATGGTGTTGGTGTTCCGTCACCTCTCTGACAACGATGTTGTGCTCCTCTTCACTAAAGCGACACTTGCACTTTTTTTTCTCCTTCTCCAGGGACTTTTGTGGATCCCGCGGGCTGGTGCTTGGGCAATTGGGGTCTCCCTCGAGGTAAAAAATGCAGTTACCCTTTTGCGACATATTTACGTGCTGCAAAACAGTCTTGCGCCACTTTTGTAGCATTAACGACATTTTTTCTTATGACAGGGCGCAATGGTTACCTTCATTTTATTTTATGCTCACTATTCCTTAGTGGCATTGTGTGTCATACCTTAAATATGACACATGGCTGGCGCTATGGAATGGCGCTAGCTCGTGCTAAATAAAATGGCGCAAAACTGCGTTAGCGCAGTTTTGTGTCATTTAGTATAAATATGGGCCTATGTGTCACGGTTTCTTAATCACAGATTTATTGAGTACAGGCTCCTAATATCATAGTTTATCATTATATTCTGTACTGTTCCATTACAATAAACGAAATGTGTATTAAATGCAGCAACAAACCAGTTATTCAGTCTAACCAGTTGGGACCTAAACATTTACACATCCAGAAATGATTACCCTGCATTTCTAAAAATAAGATGTTTCAGGTAGGTATTTTTTTTTCTCCAAACGAAACATTGTCCTTTTTCTATCTCAATGCTCATATTCTTCTCTTACTTCCCATGATGAAAGCTGCCTTTTCCGTTGGTCATTAGTAGAATAGTGCAAAATGAAGCCAATAATAAAAATACAGATTTCACGTGTTCACGAAGTGGAAATAGTTTGTGTCGTACCTGATGCTCGCTTTTCAGGGTTCATAATTTTTCTAATCTGGCATCAAGCACCAAGCTTGCTATCCTGGTAATCCTCATTGTGGCAGCTCAGAGTACAGCTTTATGCTTTATGGCTGTTTAATATGGTCTAAGCACCCTATATTAACCGTCAGCACAATTCTGCCTCATTTAACTCTGCAAATGTGCTCCTGGAAGTGCTTAGATTACATTGCTCACCATCAATTACACCTACTTATTACACTTTGCTCTGCCACTAACTTGTCGATGAGCTTAAATTAAAAGACAGTGGAAAGCATGTCTTAATATGATCTGTAATATATGTTAGGGAAAAGCCGAAGAAAGCTACAATTCTGGCCAGTAGATCGGGGCCGAGTTTTCAAGCAAAGCCTCCAGCAGACGTCTACCGGGATGAGGTGTAGTCAAACTGCACCAATATAATGTGGATGTCTCTCTTGATGCTCAGAGTTATTTATCACATATTAGGCAATGTATTCTGACGCAAACCCACGTTTACAAAGACTTCTAAGCTAGGCAGCCACACGTGCACAAGCACTAAGAGATAGCAGAACGGTGCCATATGTTTGACAGTATGTTGCTGTTCTGCTCTCTCCATTTCCCTTCACTTTCTGCGTTTTGTTGCATGAAACGTTGGAATAAATACTCACTTTAGGAGCCCTTCTGATGTGTTTATAATATGAGCTACTGGGTCATCTAAAATTACATGGTCTGGAGTAACTCTGATGACCGTCTATGTTTTGCTTGGCCAAAAGACATCAGAGTGATTTATGCACACCACATTACATTGCTTAAGGCCCAAAGTTTTTTTAAGGCGAAGGGAAATCAAATGATTGTGGCATTATTAGTGGACTTTTACCAAGAATTACTAAATCATCTGTTAATTCCTAATCTCAGAGGGGAACCTCACGATCTGCTTCTAATTGTGAACTTCATCCCCGCCCCCACGGTTGTTCTGTGTGGCGGAGTTAGGCCCATATTTATGGGAAAATTAAATTGGCAGCACCGTGCTCCATCATTTTCACAATGCAGGGATGCGTCGTATTTAAGTGAATATGGCGCACCTCTGTGTTGTCCCCTGCGCTGGTGCTAAATTTAGCTGCCAGCACCAACGCAGGCATCCTTGCACCATCGTGCAAGGATGTCTGCGTTAAGGGGTGTGATTGTTTATGTGTGGGAAGGGACACCTTCCCGCACATAAAGAATAATTTCTGGCATTTTGCTCTTTCTAAGTGTGCCGCAGAAAGTATTCCTCCTCGTTGTGCCTTGCTAATGCCACCCCTGGGTGTGGCATTAGATTTTGGCGCTGCCTCAGGTTTACGAAATCTTGTAAATCTGAGGCAGCGTCAAAATGCAATGGGTGTTGCTGTGGCAGACCCACAGCAACACCCATTGCACGCCCCTCTGAAGCAGATAACTGTGTCAGAGGGGCCCATATTTACAAGGAGGTGTAACACCACAAAAGTGGCGTTACACCTCCTTGTAAATATGGAGCAGAGGTTAGTGCCACTGGAGTATCACGCAAAGTGATGCTCCAGTGGCACTAGGGGCTTAAAATATGCCCCTTAGTGTGGCTGATTGAGTAGGCCTCAATTGGAGACCTCATAAGGAGGCTGTTTGGTCCTGATTGACAAAGTTGTGTCCTCACACACCTTGAGCAATTAACGGATCTGCTGGTTAGGATATATTTCTGCCCCAGCCCACATTTGTTACTGCAGTGGTTTATGTAGACTGCATGTCAGAGTAAACCTCTGGCTAGAGCAGTAACGGGGTATTATGAGTTGGCAAAACAGCAGTTAGTGAATACTGACAGACCTCATAAGGAGGCTGTTTGGTCCTGATTGAAAAAGTTGTGTCCTCACACACCTTGAGCAATTAACGGATCTGCTGGTTAGCATATATTTCTGCCCCAGCCCACATTTGTTTTTGCAGTGGTTTATGTAGACTGCATGTCAGAGTAAACCTCTGGCTGGAGCAGTAAAGGGGTATTATGAGTTGGCAAAACAGCAGTTAGTGAATACTGACAGATTCACAAGTTTGCGGGTATTTAAAACTTTTTAAAGTCATTTTCCACCATATAAAATGCATTTAAAAATATTTCAGTAGGCAGCAGATTCTTCCCAAAGTGGGGAAAAAGAAGTTCCAGCAGCATATTTCCTGGAGGACTCTGCAGTTTCTCATCGTGGAAAACATTTTCTCTGAAATAAACTGAAAGAAAAAAGCACTTGCCACAATTATTGATATAGTTAATTAGCATTTGCGTAGCTCACAATGTATCATGTGTACACTGCTGGATTTTATGCGAACGGGAAAATCCATTATAGAACGCATGGAGAAATTGCAGTATGTAAGATAATGCGTCAGATTGCCACAGCCACTCCTATTTTTAGGATGTATGCTGCTGGTTTTTTAACTCTGTGTAATGGGACTTTGCTAACAAGGCAACAGTGCATAAGCTCTGACCTCAAAAGCATGCTAAATTTGACTATCCTCCTAACTGGCCTATTACCTTACCTATAAGACCCAAGTATATGGTACCAAGTGTGCGTGGACTCCAGCACACATTGTGCCACCCCTTAGGTGCCAATGCGAAATCTGACTGTAGGGCTGCCCAGTGCAACTTGGCTGTGCAGGTTAAAACTGCTAGTTGATTTTTCCTTAATAACCCCTTTCGACAGGTGGAACCCCTCCTTTTCAACATTAATAGGTCACTCCTAAATAGGCCTTAAATGGCAATAGGACAGGGTGCATGGTATTTGAAAGTAGCGAACGTTCATGTAGCATGTCTTTATAGTACTGTGATACTTTATTCAAGTTAATAAAGCTATCTCCACCTAGGAACCGGATAAAAAGTTACTTCTGGGGCTTCTAAAAATATTTATTACACATACAGTTCATTACTAAAGCCTAATTTGTGACAAATATTTTACAAAAAGGTACTTAAAAAAATGTATGGACAGATTTATGGAAAGTGGCGCTCAACCAAGTGCAGCACCACTTTCTCTGCGCCCCTTAGCGCCCCCCTACCGCCACCATGTATGCACTTATTTACAATACGACGTATCATGGTGCAGGGTAGGGGGCAATAGTGTCATTTTTATTGACACTATTGATGTACTCTGCAGAAGTAGCACCACAATATTGGCGCTACTCCTGCAAAGTACATAGGGACCCATTAAAAATAATGGAAGCCCCCTTTTAACGCCTGCTCTGAGTAGGCATTGAAAGTGCTGTGAAAAATGGTGCAAGGAAATCTCATAGATTTGTGCAGTGGGGCAAAAAAATGGTTGGCAGACAGGTGGAGTAAGTCTTCAATGTGGAAGCTAGACGAAGATGGGTCTTTTCAACACAGAGGTTTAAGAATCCATGCCTCAACTTCCCACTTGAGATTCCAACTCGATTTTTCCATAAACTTCATTCCTCCTTCCAGGATTTCCCGTGGGTCGGCAGACAGCCTAGGGTTTCTCTTGTTAAATGCACTCTCTCTACTTATGAGTCATGGCCTGGGAGCCACTGATATTCAGTTTTACTGCTGGGTGGCCTACTTGCTAGTGATCGACCAATGGCTTTTTGGGGTGAGGGAAGACTTGGCCCACTGGTCAGAGTTAGACCTATTCCTGGAAGTGTGCCCGACTTCCTCTATACCGTCAAGAACCATACACCATTACCAGAGGTCCCAAAAACTATAGTAAGGGTGTGGTCTATAGCCCTCAAATATATTGAGTGGCACAAACAACGCACACAGGAAACCCGGTTGGGGTTGGTGGACTGGGTCCCTTGCTCTTCCAAAGCGTAGGAGTTTGGAGGATGGGACTGTATTGGTATCTTGAAGTTGGGAGATGTATGAAAGGGTGGCCACATAAGGTGTTTTGGGTGACTTTGGGAAGAATTCTCACTACACAGTTTCCAATTCTTTTTTTTTCCTACATTGTAGACATATGCTCAAACCCCTCTGGGACCAATTGTTAATCCACTAGGGGGCAATCTTCCATTAGAACATTTTGTGACCATAGGATGTCCAGAATACAGTGCTCCCTTGTGGCCAGTGTAGTGAATTCCCTTAGGGCAGTTGCATTTCTTAAGAAACTGGAGTATTAGTTAAGGATTGTGGAAACCTACCTCAAACAATAATCACAATTCTTGCCAGAGAGAGCTACTAAAGTCACTAAATAAACCTCTGCTTAACCCTCTGGTAGCTTGCCACATAGCAGTCAGGCTATAGCTTGGTAAATGGCAGTCAGGCTTAACTTTAAAAGTAATGAAGTCAAACCACAACAGGAGTAAAATCACAAACCAATTTAGAAAAATAGAGACTATTTTAATAAATTAAATGATACAAAAACAGTAGAACAGAAGAAATGCATTTTTGAAATATGATTTAAAAATAGTGCCAAAAAGCACAGAGCACCAACCATGGGTATCTGGCCCTGATAAACTGGGTCAAAGTGAAAAATTAAGGCAGACCACAATAAAGCCCAGGTAGATATAAGGACCAGTGTCATCCCGGTGGAAAGTTTGCCTTCTGACTTAGAACATTTTATGGAGGAAAAGTGGTAATTGGGGAATCATCGCAGGGCAAGCGCAAACTGGATTTGAAGAGGGGCTCAGTTGAAGTAGATTTCTCAATAGCGAGGTCCTGATATGGCTTTTGAGGAAGGCAGGAAACCTCCCAGTGAGCAACGCCAGTTACCAGGAAGGTCATGGTGTTGATCAGTTGCTGCTCAGCATCGTTCCCAAGGAAGCCATCTATATTCATACTTGCAAACTTTTGTGGAATTTCGGTTTTCTTCAGTGGGGGCAAACTGGCAAAAGGAGGCCAACCGGTGGTTTGATGTTGACAGTTGCAGTTTTGACGGTGATCCCGATCTCCATCGGTTCTCAAGGGGGAAATTTGGCAAAAATGTCTTGCAGTTTGGGGACAGGATTAGTACACTCTAGACAAGGATCCATGAATTTGAGGGGCACCACTTGGGTGTAAGGACTCGCTCCATCAGAGGCCATCAGCAGTATCAAGGGAAGATCTGATTGGAACTGTTCAGCTGGTCAGTTGTGGTGAGAGAGGCCGCTGGATGTTTGTTGTGTCCCTGTTGACCAAACAGGAGGCCAGCCAACTGATTCTTGGAGTCACTTCCAGGGTCCGGGTTCAAGGTAAGCAGATCCAGTCTTCTTACTTCAAACAGCAGGGCAGTCCTTCTTCTGATTCTTCGCAAGTTCAGGAGTGTTCTGAGAAGAGGTTTGTGGGGTCCACTTTTATGCCCAGTGCCAACCTGTGGGTGGAGGTCAAGCCTTTGACCACCCCAGTTCCCCCCAGGCCACTGGGTTTGGAACCAACCTGACAAGAGAGACGAAAGGGAGGCAGGCTTAGTTGTGGGCTTCATCTGACAGTGACAAGGTAGGCATAATTTCAAGCTCAGCAAGGATCACAGGCGATCAAGGGAGGAGCCTCCCTCTCTCCCTCCCCACAGCTGTCAGCCATGTAGATTCTCACTTTATGAACTACATCAGGGCTTCCCTTTTAAGAAGAGGCATATCACAGGCACCAAATAGGCCCTTCTGGCCAGTGTTTGGAGAATCCCTGAAACCATCAATCACAATCTCTGGTAGATGTGACTGGTGTTTGGAAGGGGTTATAATCAAGTGAGTCTTGATGATCACCTACCAGATTCCTCCTCTTCCTTCTCAAACGAGTAGAGTTTTGGTACACAGGGGACAGACTAATCTAAAAGTATATGCAGTGGAGGATTCATACGCAGTGGAGGATTCATCAGCCTGATGATCACCTACATGATTGCTCTCTCACCTTGATGACAGGGCAGCAGGCACTCAGGAAAGGATGACACCACAAAGCATATGCTCCCTAGGATTAGAAAAGATCCCTTTTGGAATAGAAAGCAATTCTTCTCCTCCCCACCCACTGTGTCCCACCCCAGAGTGAAGTGGAACAACCCAGAGAAATGGAAATTTTAAGAACCAATATTTTATATTATTTAATGCATCTGCACATGAGCAATAGAGGAGCAACCAAAGCAAATGAACTGTTGGGGAAATAACCAACATTAATCTGGCAGCCACAAATCTGTTACTCTGAGATGTGAATGAGTAATTACCAGTGAACTGTAAATTGACACTAAGGGGCATATTTATACTCTGTTTGCGCCAAATTTGTGTCATTTTTTAATGCAATTCGGAGCAAACTTACCTCTATATTTATATTTTGACACTAGACATGTCTAGCATCAAAATATTAGAGTTAGCACTATTTTTTGGATGCACTAACCTTCCTTGCCCCAGTGAGATGCAGGGTAGTCATTCCCATCTAAAAATGGTGCTATCTCCTTAGGCCTATCTTTATCCCCGTGCTAAAATTACTCACGGGGGAGAGGAGGGGGTAAATAATGGTGCAAAGCTTGCTTCGCCCCATTACTTAACGCCTGGGTCAGACCAGACATTAGAGGACCTGTGGACCCATTTCCATGGTTAAACACCATGGAATGGATCCACAGGTGCCCTCACCAAGCCCGAGGAACACCCCACCCACACCAGAGGATGGGGGACCCTATCCTAGGTAAGTAGGATAAGTATTGGCAAGTATCTTTTATTTTCTTTTTAAAGTGCCATCGTGGGCCCTAACTTAGGGCCACCTGCATGGCACAGGGTGCAATGGCCATTCCCAGGGGACCCATGTCCCCTGTGCTGGCCATTGGGGTGGTGGGCATGACTCCTGTCTTTCCTAAGGCAGAAGTCATGTTTTTTATGGTTGTTCACCAGGAAATGGTTCTAGTCTGGTTAGAGGCATTTTTTTTGCCTCTAACCAGGCTAGCATCATTTTCTGACGCACAGTCCCATCCTTCCCTACCGCCACCCCCACCCAGCTAGCATCTTTCTTGAAGACGATAGCCTAAGTTTAGCACTGGCCTGCGCCATTCAATTAATATGATGCCCGGCTGGTGTTGTTAAATGACGCAAGCTGGCGCTAAATGTTTTGCTGCAAAACTGCATTAGCGCAGTTTTGCAGCAAAAAGCATGAATATGGTCCTAAATGTCTCATGCCAACATTATCATGTCATATGATAGGTGAGTATATAATTGTTGCATTTTTTTGCCTAACATTGCTTAATAAGGTTCTCGCCAACCATGACATTCTGACCTGCAGCTTTGTAAGCGACTTTGCTGTGGCCAAAACACTCATATACAGCTGCACATCCCTCTTTTTCTGACCTTGTTTTTGCTTGCTTTAAGACTCTGTGCACTTTACCATTGCTAACCAGTGCTAAAGTGCTTGTGCTCTCCCCCCTGAAACATGGTAACTGTCAAGCACTAACCTCTTTATCCCATGGAGCCACAATGCTAACCCAAGTTGCTTGTTCCCAACTCCACCTAGATGTTGCATGCCTCCCATTTACTTGTATGTGATCAGCACGGGAACGTCCGGAGTAAAGGGGATAGATGAGAGAGAAAGAAAAACATGGACTTCACCTGGCAGGATCAGGATCGCTAGCGGTGGTCTATGAAGAGTAGCTATCTGCTATGATTAATTAAACATTTAGTCAAATAACACTTTTCATGTAACAGATATACTAAAACTACTCCACCAATTTCCACAAACTAGGGCCCTGATTTATACTTTTTGGTGTAAACTGCACCAACGCAGTTTTGCACCAAAAGGTTTAGCACCGGTGTGCACCATTTCTGAGCACCAGCCGGGCACCATATTTATGGAATGATGCAAGCTGGTGCAAAGGGTAGGCTAGCGTAAAAAAAAAATGACGTTAGCCGGGTGGGCCTGGAGGTATGGAAGAAGGGGGTTTTGCACCGAAAAATGGCGTTAGGCAGGTTAGAGTAAAAATAAAATTACTCTAACCAGCCTAGCATCATTTTCTGACGCAAAACCATCCATACCACATGACTCCTGTCTTAGAAAAGACAGGAGTCATGCCCACCACCTCACTGGCCAGCACAGGGGACCAGGGTCCCCTGGGCATGGCCATTGCACCCAGTGCTATGTAGGGGGGCCCACTTCAGGGCCCCCAATGGCACTTAATAAAAAAAAATACTTACCTGTACTTACCTATACTTACCTGGTGTGGGTGGGGGAGAGCACCTGTCGGTTCATTCCATGGTGTTCCACCATGGAAATAGGCCCACAGGTCCCCTAACGCTTGCCCTGACCTAAACTTTGCACCATTATTTGACTCCTCCTCCCCGTGCGTGATTTTAGCACAGGGGAATAAATATGGTTCTAAGGACATCGAGTCATTTTTTGCACGGGAACGCCTACTTGGCATCTCATTGACTCAAAGTAGGTTTCCACGTCCACTTTAACTCCATAAAGTTTGCGCTAGACGGGTCTAGTGCCACAGTATAAATATGGAGTTAGTTTTGCACCGAATTAGAGTAAAAAAAATGATGCTAATTCTATGCAAACAGAGTATAAATATGCCCCTAGGTGTATCTGTCAGGGTCCCCTTTCCTGCTTTTGATGGCTCTCCCCTCTCTCTAGGGATGCTTCGAGAAAAAGTATGTAAACTGCAACCAGATACAATGTTTAGCCTTCTATACTATTTACATGTATTCCCTTCTTGTTTCCAAGTCAGTGTGGCCCCACTGAAAGACCAAACTAAAGTGTTCCGGAAATTCAGTGTACGTCTTAATCGTTGGGTCTTGATGAGACTTTCTAAAACAGAGTCACACTCACAATCATAGACATATAACTGGTGATAAGGAATGAAAATCGATTCTTAAGTATTAAGATTTCTCAAATATTCAGGGATTAATCAGTGCAGTGTGTTAGCATTGGAAAAAACACAGTTCAGTGTTTTAAGAACACTGAGAACATAGGCTTAATAAACTAAAGCCCACCCTCATATGTAATTGGTGTCATCACTGTTCCATCATAGTGAAAACTGAACATGGAAATAGTAGACCTTTCATTCACGTTTTGAAACTAGTGTGTGCCAAACTCTGAGTGTTCTTTATCATAGGCAATGATTAGTATCACAAAAATGCTACATAAAACTCAACTATAATAAACATGTTCATAGTACATCACTAAAATAACAATTATCCAACACACACTTTCATCTATATTGTCATTGCAAGCTAATAACAATGAGCTTAATTATTAGGCAGATTGCAAAGTATTCAAGTAACCAAGGACACTGATAACATGACCTTCTAGTGCTCGCTGCCCGTGTGCAGCCCGTTATTGCTTTTTATCATGCTAATCTTCTTGATCTCTTCTTTTCTAGGATCGGCATCCACAGCGCTGGGCTGTGAAATACATGATCCATGAACAAGCACGGAGGAGCAGAGAATCCCACTCTGCATCTGAAGACCTCTGACAGCAAGCAATCACCTCAAGACTGATGTGGCTTTAAATACCTGCTGCACCTGGCCATACACAGTCTGAGTCACCTGGCCGCACCCAGTCTGCGTCATAGGGCTGCTGTACCTGGCCACACCCAGTCTGAGTCATGAGGATGCCACAAGCTCAGGCAACAAGTTGACGCATGCCCCAGATTCCTACACGAGTTCTAAAACAAGCATTGGCTCAAGTAACCATTTCTCAAAGGCAACAACAATTATTGGCCCATGGAAAGGCAGGTGATTTGCTTAGGGGCACACTTTATTAAACGCCTGATGTGGGTACTGGAGCATATTCGGGTTTGCAGGCCCAACAATTACATTGACTCATACTCAATTTGCATATTTAATTTACTTATAAGTCCCTAGTAAAGTGCACTACATGTGCCTATGGCCTGTAAAATAAATGCTACTAGTGGGCCTGTAGTACTGATTGTGCCACCCACTTAAGTAGCCCATAAACCATGTCTCAGGCCTGCCATTGCTGACCCTCTGTGTGCAGTTTTACACTGGCATGTTGACCTGGCAATTTAAAAAACTTGCCAGGCCTAAAACCATCCCTTTTATAGATATGTCACCCCTAAGATAGGCCCTATGTGACCCAAGGGGCAGGGTGCAATGTATTTAAAAGGCAGGACATGTACTTTTCAATTTTACATGCCTGGTAGTGAAATATTCCCCAATTCATCTTTCACTACTGCAAGGCCTATCTCCCCCGTAGGGAAACATTGAGATTATTTTATTACCTCTTATAACTGTAATTCCCAATCTGGAAAATATAACTTTGTCAAGTTTGGTGTCTCTGAACTGACAATTTTAGATCACAACTTATTGTGAAGTCAGATTTTAAATTGGAGTTCTGAAAATACCACTTTTAGAAAGTTGGCATTTTCTTACTTTAGCCAATGCCACTTCCTTTCTCAATACACATCTGGTGTGGGGCACCAGCTGGACTCGTGCATTCCCTCTAGACCGCCACATACAAAGGAGCTTAGGTGTGACTGATAAGCCATCATCATCCAAATGGGCCATCCTGACCAGGATTGGAAGGAGGGGCTAAAACTGACACCTGAATGGACAGTGTCCTTCCACACAGAAAGGAGCTGCATACTCCCCTTTAGTGAGTCTGGAGCCAGAAGGGAAGACCTCAGTGCACTTCAAAATCCTTTCTTTGAAGTCTTCCCCAGTTCAAAGGCACAACTGAGTATAAGTACTGGACCTCTGAGATCACCAACTCATTACACTTGTGGACCTGTGACCACTCTGCCAGGAAGAAGATGACCTGCTGTGCTGCTCAAGGACTGTCATTCTGCTGGAACTGCTGTTTGCTGAACTTGTGCCTTGCTGTGTTGCCCTGCTGCCTGCTGCTATCGCTCTGCCTGGGTGAGAAGGACTGGACCTGCATCACTTGAATCCACAGTGACACCAAGGGCTTGCCTCCTGTTGCCTAAGTCTCACAGACACAAAAGGCATAGAACACTCCTGTTCTAACCCATAGACTCATCTGCTGGCGAGTCTGTCCTGCAAAGTGGTGCCACTCAAGTCCTGGGCCTTTGGAAGTTGAACTAGGGTTTTGCTCCAGTGGAACAGACACATCTTCTGCTGTGAGAGCAGAGTTGATGCATCACCACTGTTGCCGGGACCAGACCAGTGCATTGCTATCAGAACAGCTGCATCACACTCGGAACTACTGATTCGGAACCGATGCATTGCCGCATTGCGTGGATAAGATGAACGCACGCCTCTACAGAATGGATTAACCTATGCATTGAATTCTGGGCTGCCACACTTCGGAAGCAACGCTTTGCTCACATAACTGATGCATCGCCGCAGTTGCATGGAGAAAGTCGACACAATACCTCAACTGCATGGAATTCACTAACGTATCTCACTGTTGTCATCAGGAATAAGGTACTCTTGCCCAGTGGGCCCTGCGTGGATCCTTTAGCTGGCCTGCGCTGCATCGCAGATGGCCTGAACTCTTGACTTTGTCCTCATCCAATGTGACCAGATATCCCAATAGGTACTTATTGCTTCTAAGCGCTACTTTCACATTTATCTTTTAAAAATGAATAACTCAACTTCTGCTAATTGGATTTTTGTTGTTTTGGTCTTGTTTTATTTATTAAATTAAGCTCTATTTTTCTAACCTGATGTGGATTATTTTTGTGTGCTATTTTCACTGTTTTACTGTTTGAAGTGTTGCACAAATACTTTCCACATTGCCTTTTAAGTTAAGCCTGACTGCTCTGTGTCTAGCTACCAGAGGGTGATCACAGGTAAACGTCTAGTGTGTAACTTACTTGCCCTTATTGATTGATTGATTGACTAAAATTGTGGTTCTGATTGGACAGGGCGCATACCTTTGCTAACCAGAAACCTAATTTCTAACTCTAACCTGCCCTTGTTGCTGTAGCAAGGGTTAACATGGACCCAAATAACTCTCAAGCAGTGGACATCAGTAGCCCCAGAGTCTCCAATATTCAGTGTGGTCTTCATCAGTGCTGGACCTGGCCCTTTTTGAAGGTCATTCCCATTTCTCCTCCTGTTTTTCTGACCTCTTTTTGTTGGCTCTAGGACTCTAGGCACTTCATCACTGCTGATCAGTGCTAAAGTGCATGTGCTCTCCCCTCTAACCTTGGTATGATTGGCTTACATCTGAATGCCACATTTAATTTACCGGTAAGTACCTTGTACAGTGGTATCCCTTTTAATCACAGCCTGTAAATTAAATGCTACTAGTGGGCCTGCAGCACAACTTGCGCCACCCACAGAAGCAGCCTTTCAAACCTGTCTCAGGCCTGCCACCGCAGGGCCTGCATGTGCAGTTTACTGCCACAGTACTTGGCATTGAAATTTACTTGCCAGGCCTGGAAGTCCCATTTTACTACATATAGGCCACCCCTAAGGTAGGTCCTAGGTTGCCTTATGCCAGAGTGCTCTGTAGGTAGGAGGTAGGACATGTGTAGGAAAGTACCATCTTGCCTGGCATGTTACCCCCATTTTTACTGTATGTATGTTTGTTTTTGCCTATGTGTCACTGGGATCCTGCTAGTCAGGACCCCAGTGCTCATAAAGTATGCCCTGTATGTGTTCCCTGTGTGATGCCTAACTGTATCACTGAGGCTCTGCTAACCAGAACCTCAGTGTTTATGCTCTCTCTGCTTTTAAATTTGTCACTGCAGGCTAGTGACTAATTTTACCAATTCTCATTGGCACACTGGAACACCCTTATAATTCCCTTGTTTATGGTACCTAGGCACCCAGGGTATTTGGGGTTCCAGGAGATCCCCATGGGCTGCAGCATTTATTTTGCCACCCATAGGGAGCTCAGACAATTCTTACACAGGACTGCCACTGCAGTCTGAGTGAAATAACGTCCACGTTATTTCACAGCCATTTACACTGCACATAAGTAACTTATAAGTCACCTATACGTCTAACCCTCACTTGGTGATGGTTAGGTGCAAAGTTACTTAGTGTGTGGGCACCCTGGCACTAGCCAAGGTACCCCCACATTGTTCAGGGCAAATTCCCCGGACTTTGTGAGTGCGGGGACACCATTACACACGTGCACTACATATAGGTCAATACCTATATGTAGCGTCACAATGGTAACTCCAAACATGGCCATGTAACATGTCTAGGATCATGGAATTGTCACCCCAATACCATTCTGGTATTGGGGGGACAATTCTTTGCATCCCCGGGCCTCCAGCACAGAGCCCGGGTACTGCCAAACTAACTTTCCGGGGTCTCCACTGCAGCTACTGCTGCTGCCAACCCCTCAGACAGGTTTCTGCCCCCCTGGGGCCTGGGCAGTCTGGTCCCAGGAAGGCAGAACAAAGGAGTTCCTCTGAGGGAGGGTGTTACACTCTCTCCTTTTGGAAATAGGTGTGAAGGGCCTGGGAGGAGTAGCCTCCCCTGGCCTCTGGAAATGCTTCGAAGGGCACAGATGGTGCCCTCTCTGCATAAGCCAGTCTACACCGGTTCAGGGATCCCCCAGCCCTGCTCTGGTGCGAAACTGGACAAAGTCAAGGGGAGTGACCACTCCCCTGACCAGCACCTCCCAGGGGAGGTACCCAAAGCTCCTCCAGTGTGTCCCAGACCTCTGCCATCTTGGATGCAGAGGTGTGAGGGCACAATGGACTGCTCTGAGTGGCCAGTGCCAGCAGGTGACGTCAGAGACCCCTCCTGATAGGTGCTTACCTTTCTCTGTAGCCAATCCTCCTCTGTGGGCTATTTAGGGTCTCTCCTGTGGGTATCTCACCAGATAACGAATGCAAGAGCTCACCAGAGTTCCTCTGCTCGTCCATCTTCGACTTCTGCCAAGGATCGACCACTGACTGCTGCAGGACGCCTGCATAACCGCAACAAAGTAGCAAGAAGACTACCAGCAACATTGTAGCGCCTCATCTTGCCGTCTTTCTCGACTGTTTCCTGGTGGTGCATGCTCTGAGGGCTGTCTGCCTTCACCCTGCACTGGAAGCCAAGAAGAAATCTCCTGTGGGTCGACAGAATCTTCCCCCTGCTAACGCAGGCACCAAACTTCTGCATCACCGGTCCTCTGGGTCCCCTCTCATCTTGACGAGCGTGGTCCCTGGAACACAGGAGCTGGGTCCAAGTGTCTTTGACAGTCCAGTGGCCCTTCTGTCCAAATTTGGTGGAGGTAAGTCCTTGCCTCCCCACGCCAGACAGTAAACCTGTGTACTGCGTGAACTGCAGCTGCTCCGGCTTCTGTGCACTTTTGCAAGACTTCCTTTGTGCACAGCCTAACCCAGGTCCCCAGCACTCCGTCCTGCATTGTCCAACTTGCTGAGTTGGACTCCGATGTTGTGGGACCCTCAACGGCTACTCTTGCAGTTAGCAAGGCTTGTTTGCGGTCTTTCTGCATGGAAACAACTCTGTATCCTCCAGCACGCCGTGGGACATCTTCTGACCAAAGGAGAAGTTCCTGGCACCTTCCATTGTTGCAGAATCTTCGGCTTCTTCCACCCAGAGGTATCCCTTTTGCACCTTCATCCGGGGTTTAGTGGGCTCCTGCCCCCCCTGGACACTTGCGTGACTCTTGGACTTGGTCTCCTTCCTTTACAGGTCCTCAGGTCCAGGAATCCGTCTTCAGTGTTTTGAAGTCAGTTGTTGTCCTTGCAGAATCCCCTATCTCGACTTTACTGTCTTTCTGGGGTAGTAGGGTAACTTTACTCCTACTTTTCAGGGTCTTGGGGTGGGGTATCTTGGACACCCTTAGTGTTTTCTTACACTCCCAGCGACCCCCCACACACTACACTAGGCCTGGGGTCCATTTGTGGTTTGCATTCCACTTTTGGAGTATATGGTTTGTGTTGCCCCTAGACCTATTTCTCCCTATTGCATTCTATTGTAATTCTACATTGTTTGCACTACTTTTCTAACTGTTACTTACCTGATTTTGGCTTGTGTGTATATATTTTGTGTATATTACTTATCTCTTAAGGGAGTATATCCTCTGAGATACTTTTGGAATAATGTCACTAAAATAAAGTACCTTTATTTTTAGTAACTCTGAGTATTGTGTTTTCTTATGGTATAGTGCTATATGATATAAGTGGTATAGTAGGAGCTTTGCATGTCTCCTAGTTCAGCCTAAGCTGCTCTGCTATAGCTACCTCTATCAGCCTAAGCTGGTAGAATACCTCTAACCTACTAATAAGTGATAACTGGACCTGGCACAAGGTGTAAGTACCACAAGGTACCCACTATAAGCCAGGCCAGCCTCCTACATCGGTGGTGCAGCGGTGGGATAAGTACTTGTAACTGCTTTACCACTTTGTCATTGGTACTGTTCATGAGAAAAACATACACCAAATATTTCAATATATACATATTGAACCACAACAGTTTACTGTTCTGCTCTAAAACTTTCTACAAAGTTTCTAAAAAGTTCTGAAAACTTTTAAAAGTTTTCAAAAAGTTTGAAAAAGTTTTTTCTCTGTGCTTTCAAAAGTTCAAAAACTTTTTTCTCTCTGTCTTAAACGTTTTCTATCATGTCTGCAGTAGAGCTCACTCCCAAAATTGTTCAAGCAACCTATGAGAGTTTAAACTTTAAAGGTTTGAGGGGTCTCTGCATAGAAAGAGGTTTAAGCATTGGTAAGTATCCGACCAAAGACTTTCTCTTTAACCTTCTCCTAGAAAGCGACCAGAACCAGTCTGGCCCATCCCAGGAACAGGAGGTAGGAGGGGAGGGTACCCAGTCAGACTCAGAGGAGTTCCCTGAAGAGACTGAGGAGGGTTCTTCCAAAGACCTGCCACCTAGCAGGCCACCTAATGACACTGGTAGAGGGAGGGGTTCACACATTAGTAGGGCACCTTTCACTCCTAGAGGCCAGGTTACTAGAGTCCAGCCAGTTAGGGACAGGTCTCTCTCTGTCAATTCCCATATATCCTCTGTATCTCAAAATTCCCAAGCCTCCGACCCTTAGGATAACTTAATGTAAAGGGAACTCAGAAAGCTGAGGTTGGAAGAGGCCAGGCTGAAGCTTAAACAGCAGCAACTGGCCTTAGGCAGGGAATCTCTGGATGTAGAGAGGGAAAGGCAGAGATTGGGGTTAGTTCCCCATGGTGGCAGCAGCAGTGTTTTTGATAGCAATCCTGTTAGAGAGCAAGATTCCAGAAACCTGCATAAGATAGTCCCCCCTTACAAGGAGGGGAATGACATTAACAAGTGGTTTGCTGCACTTGAGAGGGCCTGTATGGTACAGTTGGTCCCTCAAAGGCAGTGGGCTGCTATCGTGTGGCTATCTTTCACTGGTAAGGGTAGGGATAGGCTCCTTACTGTCAGAGAAAGTGATGCTAATAACTACAATGTTTTGAAGGATGCACTCTTGGATGGATTTGGCTTAACCACTGAACAATACAGGATTAAGTTCAGAGACACCAGAAAAGAGTCCTCTCAAGACTGGACAGACTTTGTAGACTGTTCAGATAAGGCCTTGGAGGGTTGGTTGCATGGCAGTAAGGTGACTGACTATGAAAGCCTGTATAATCTGATCCTGAGAGAGCATATTATTAACAATTGTGTGTCTGATTTGTTAAACCAGTACTTGGTAGACTCAGATCTGACCTCTCCCCAAGAATTGGGAAAGAAGGCAGACAAATGGGTCAGAACAAGAGTGAACAGAAAAGTTCAAACAGGGAGTGACAAGGATGGCAAGAAGAAGGATGGAAAGTCTTCTGACAAGGGTGGGACAAAGATAAAAAACATTCTGAGTCTTCATCAGGCCCACAAAAATCCTCTGGGGGTGGTGGGTCCAAATCCTCCTCTAACAATCAGAAACAGCCTTGGTGTTATTTATGTAAAGTAAAACGCCATTGGGCAAGTGATTCCACTTATCCAAAGAAAAACACCAAACCTCCAACCACCACAACCACAACTGCAACCTCTAGTGCCCCTAGTAATAGCAGTGGTGGTGGGAAGTCTACTACAAATAGCCAATCCAAGGGTGTAGCTGGGCTCACTATTGGCAGTGTAGTTGGGGTTGGTCTTGTTAGGGAGACCACAGAGGCTGTTTTAGTCTCTGGTGGTAGCATTGACTTTGTCACCTTGGTTGCTTGTCCCCTTAATACGGGTAAGTACAAGCAACTACCCCTAATCAACGCTGTTGAGGTTGAGGCCTACAGGGAGACAGGAGCCAGTGTAACTATGGTTATAGAGAAACTGGTTCACCCTGATCAACACATACTTGGTCAGCAGTACCAAGTGACTGATGCTCATAACAACACACTTAGCCACCCCATGGCTGTTGTGAATCTCAACTGGGGGGGGTTACTGGTCCAAAGAAAGTTGTGGTAGCCACTGAATTACCTGTAGATTGCTTACTAGGCAATGATTTGGAGACATCAGCTTGGGCTGAAGTGGAGTTGGAGGCTCGTGCAGAAATGCTGGGCACTCCTGGGCATATTTTTGCTTTAGCAAGGGCTCAGGCCAAAAAGCAAAAAGGACAGGGAAACTTGGATCCTGGAACAATGGACCAAGTGCTCCCAAAAGCTAGGGGTAGGAAGGGTAAATCCTTGCCCACTATCCCTCCCTCTCCAGAAGATTCCCTTTTGAGGAAGAGGAATCCTCTCCCTGTGAAGAACCTACACCAGAGGAGCTGGCAGCAGACACTGCTGAGCTTTTGGGTGCAGGGGGGCCTGCTAGGGAAGAGCTGAGTGTGGCACAGCAGACCTGTCCCACACTAGAGGGTTTAAGTCAGCAAGCTGTCAAGCAGCAGAATGGGGATGTCAGTGATAGCCATTAGGTGTATTGGGAAGACAACCTCTTGTATACTGAGTCAAGGGACACTAAACCTGGAGCTGCCAGGAGATTGGCCATTCACTTGCAGTACAGAGAGTTTCTTTTTACCTTGGCACATGACATTCCTTTGGCTGGGCATTTGGGTCAGACGAAAACAAGGGACAGGCTTGTTCCCCTGTTTCACTGGCCTCATATGTCAGAGAACACTAAAGAGTTTTGTCGCTCTTGTGTGATCTGCCAAGCCAGTGGCAAGACTTATGGCACTCCAAAGGCCCCCTTAATCCCACTTCCAGTGGTTGGGGTGCCCTTTGAAAGGGTAGGGGTTGACATAGTTGGCCCCCTTGACCCTCCACCAGCTTCAGGCAATAGATTTATCCTGGTGGTAGTGGACCACGCCACTAGGTACCCTGAAGCCATCCCCTTAAGGACCACTACAGCTCCTGCAGTGGCAAAGGCCATCCTGGGAATATTTTCCAGAGTGGGTTTCCCTAAGGAAGTGGTGTCAGACAGAGGTAGTAACTTCCTGTCTGCATACCTCAAGGCAATGTGGAAGGATTGTGGTGTAACTTACAAGTTTACTACTCCTTACCATCCACAAACAAATGGTCTGGTTGAGAGGTTTAATAAAACTCTCAAAGGTATGATAATGGGACTCCCTGAAAAACTCAGAAGGAGATGGGATGTCCTGTTACCTTGCCTCCTTTTTCCTTACAGGGAGGTACCCCAAAAAAGAGTGGGCTTTAGCCCCTTTGAACTCCTCTTTGGGCACCCTGTGAGAGGTCCCCTTGCTCTTGTTAAGGAGGGTTGGGAACAACCTTTAAAATCTCCTAAACAGGACATTGTGGACTATGTACTTGGCCTAAAATCAAGGATGGCTGAGTATATGAAAAAGGCCAGTAAAAACCTTCAGGCCAGCCAGGAGCTGCAAAAGCAATAGAAGGCTGTCCTGACTCAGTATCACCCAGGACAGAAGGTGTGGGTATTGGAGCCTGTGGCCCCAAGAGCACTCCAGGACAAATGGAGTGGACCCCATCTAATTGTTGAGAAAAAGGGTGAGGTTACCTATTTGGTAGACCTTGGCACTGCCAGGAGTCCCCTTAGGGTGCTCCATGTCACCCGCCTGAAACCCTACTATGAGAGGGCTGATCTCACCCTGCTCATGGCAGCTGATGAGGGTCAGGAAGCAGAGGGTGACCCTCTCCCTGATCTTTTCTCCACCACTGAAGTTGATGGCTTAGTGGAGGGAGTAGTACTTGCAGATTGTCTTACTGCAGAGCAGAAAGATAACTGTATAAATCTTTTAATCAGTTTTCTGAACTCTTCTCACTGATACCAGGTACCACTACTTGGTGTGAGCATGCGATTGACACTGGAGACAGTTTACCTGTCAAAGTAAGATTTATAGGCAGCCTGGCCATGTCAGGGACTGCATTAAACAAGAGGTTCAGAAAATGCTAGCCTTAGGAGTGATTGAACCTTCAGAAAGCCCATGGGCTAGCCCAGTGGGGCTTGTCCCTAAACCTCACAGTAAAGATGGAAAAAGAGAGATGAGGTTTTGTGTTGACTATAGAGGGCTCAACCAAGTAACCAAGACAGATGCTCACCCTATACTCAGGGCAGATGAGCTCATAGATATACTGGCTTCTGACAAATATCTAAGCACTTTTGATCTAACTGCAGGGTATTGACAGATTAGGTTATCAGAAGATGCTAAACCAAAGACTGCATTTTCAACCATTGGAGGGGGCACTATGAATTCACAGTAATGCCCTTTGGTCTGAAAAATGCACCTGCCACTTTTCAAAGGTTGGTGAACACAGTCCTGCAAGGGTTTGAAGCTTTTAGTGCAGCATATCTAGATGATATAGCTGTCTTAAGATCAAGCTGGGATGATCACCTGGTCCACCTATGGAAAGTTTTGGAGGCCCTGCAAAAGGCAGGCCTCACTATCAAGGCCTCAAAGTGCCAGATAGGGCAGGGGAAAGTGGTTTATCTGGGCCACCTGGTAGGTGGGGAACAGATTACACCACTGCAGGGGAAGATTCAGACCATTATAGAATGGACTCCCCCTACAACTCAAACCCAGGTGAGAACCTTTTTAGGCCTCACAGGGTACTATAGGAGATTCATCAAGAATTATGGCTCCATAGCAGCCCCTCTTAATGATCTCACTAGCAAAAAAATGCCTAAAAAGATATTGTGGACAGCTAGCTGTCAAAAAGCTTTTGATGAGCTCTGCACCTGTCCTAAAAAGCCCTTGCTACTCCAAGAAATTCATAGTCCAGACTGATGCTTCTGAATTAGGGGTTGGGGCAGTGCTATCACAGCTGAATACTGAGGGCCAGGATCAACCTGTTGCTTTTATCAGCAGGAGGTTGACCCCTAGAGAAAAGCGTTGGTCTGCCATAGAGAGGGAGGCCTTTGCTGTGGTCTGGGGACTGAAAAAGTTGAGACCATACCTGTTTGGTACTCACTTTATTGTTCAGATACACCACAAACCTCTACTTTGGCTAAAACAAATGAAAGGTGAAAACCCTAAATTGTTGAGGTGGTCCATATCCCTACAGGGAATGGACTATACAGTGGAATATAGACCTGGGAGTACCCACTCCAATGCAGATGGACTCTCCAGATATTTCCACTTAGACAATGAAGACTCACCTGGGCAAGGTTAGCCTTATTGTCCCTCGTTTGGGTGGGGAGGTTGCGTAGGAAAGTACCATCTTGCCTGGCATGTTGCCCCAATGTTTAGTGTATGTATGTTTGTTTTTGCCTATGTGTCACTGGGATCCTGCTAGTCAGGACCCCAGTGCTCATAAAGTATGCCCTGTATGTGTTCCCTGTGTGGTGCCTAACTGTATCACTGAGGCTCTGCTAACCAGAACCTCAGTGTTTATGCTCTCTCTGCTTTTAAAATTGTCACTGCATGCTAGTGACTAATTTTACCAATTCTCATTGGCACACTGGAACATCCTTATAATTCCCTTGTATATGGTACCTAGGTACCCAGGGTATTGGGGTTCCAGGAGATCCCTATGGGCTGCAGCATTTATTTTGCCACCCATAGGGAGCTCAGACAATTCTTACACAGGACTGCCACTGCAGCCTGAGTGAAATAACGTCCACGTTATTTCACAGCCATTTACACTGCACATAAGTAACTTATAAGTCACCTATATGTCTAACCCTCACTTGGTGAAGGTTAGGTGCAAAGTTACTTAGTGTGTGGGCACCCTGGCACTAGCCAAGGTACCCCCACATTGTTCAGGGCAAATTCCCCGGACTTTGTGAGTGCGGGGACACCATTACATGCGTGCACTACATATAGGTCAATACCTATATGTAGCGTCACAATGGTAACTCCGAACATGGCCATGTAACATGTCTAGGATCATGGAATTGTCACCCCAATAGCATTCTGGTATTGGGTGGACAATTCCATGCATCCCCGGGTCTCCAGCACAGAGCCCGGTACTGCCAAACTAACTTTCCGGGGTCTCCACTGCAGCTACTGCTGCTGCCAACCCCTCTGACAGGTTTCTGCCCCCGGGGACTGGGCAGCCTGGTCCCAGAAAGGCAGAACAAAGGATTTCCTCTGAGAGAGGGTGTTACACCCTCTCCCTTTGGAAATAGGTGTGAAGGGCCTGAGAGGAGTAGCCTCCCCTGGCCTCTGGAAATGCTTTGAAGGGCACAGATGGTGCCCTTTCTGCATAAACCAGTCTACACATGTTCAGGGATCCCCCAGCCCTGCTCTGGCACAAAACTGGACAAAGGAAAGGGGAGTGGCCACTCCCGTGACAAGCACCTCCCAGGGGAGGTGCCCAAAGCTCCCCCAGTGTGTCCCAGACCTCTGCCATCTTGGATGCAGAGGTGTGAGGGCACAATGGACAGCTCTGAGGGGCCAGTGCCAGTAGGTGACATCAGAGACCCCTCCTGATAGGTGCTTACCTTTCTCTGTAGCCAGTCCTCCTCTGTGGGCTATTTAGGGTCGCTCCTGTTGGTATCTCACCAGATAACGAATGCAAGAGCTCACCAGAGTTCCTCTGCACTTCCCTCTTTGACTTCTGCCAAGGATCGACTGATGACTGCTCCAGGACGCCTGCATAACCGCAACAAAGTAGCAAGAAGACTACCAGCAACATTGTTGCGCCTCATCCTGCCGGCTTTCTCGACTGTTTCCTGGTGGTGCATGCTCTGAGGGCTGTCTGCCTTCACCCTGCACTGGAAGCCAAGAAGAAATCTCCTGTGGGTCGACTGAATCTTCCCCCTGCTAATGCAGGCACTAAACTTCTGCATCACCGGTCCTCTGGGTCCCCTCTGATCCTGACGAGCGTGGTCCCTGGACCACAGGAGCTGGGTCCAAGTGTCTTCGACAGTTCAGTGGCCCTTCTGTCCAAATTTGGTGGAGGTAAGTCCTTGCCTCCCCACGTCAGACAGTAAACCTGTGTCCTGCGTGAACTGCAGCTGCTCGGGCTTCCTTGCACTTTTGCAAGACTTCCTTTGTGCACAGCCTAGCCCAGGTCCCCAGCACTCTGTCCTGCATTGCCCAAATCGCTGAGTTGGACTCCGACATCGTGAGACCCTCCTTTGTGACTCTGAGTTGACCGCTGTCCTCAGATCTTCTAAGTGCCTGTTCAGGTGCTTCTGTGGGTGCTGCCTGCTTCTGCGTGGGCTCTCCGTGTTGCTGAGCACTCCCTCTGTCTCCTCCTCCAAGGGGCAACCTCCTGGTCCTTCCTGGGCCCTAGCAGCATCCGAAATCCTCAACCGCAACTCTTGCAGCTAGCAAGGCTTGTTTGTGGTCTTTCTGCATGGAAACAACTCTGTCTCCTCCAGCACGCCGTGGACATCTTCTGACCAAAGGAGAAGTTCCTGCAACCTTCCGTTGTTGCAGAATCTTTGGCTTCTTCCACCCAGAGGCAGCCCTTTTGCACCTTCATCTGGAGTTTAGTGGGCTCCTGTCCCCCCGGACACTTGCGTGACTCTTGGACTTGGTCCCCTTCCTTTACAGGTCCTCAGGTCCAGGAATCCGTCTTCTGTGTTTTGCAGTCAGTTGTTGTCCTTGCATAATCCCCTACTTCGACTTTACTGTCTTTTGTGGGGTAGTAGGGTATCTTTACTCCTACTTTTCAGGGTCTTGGGGTGGGGTATCTTGGACACGCTTAGTGTTTTCTTACACTCCCAGCGACCCTCTACACACTACACTAGGCCTGGGGTCCATTCGTGGTTTGCATTCCACTTTTGGAGTATATGGTTTGTGTTGCCCCTATTCCTATTTCTCCCTATTGCATTCTATTGTGATTCTACATTGTTTGTACTACTTTTCTAACTGTTACTTATCTGATTTTGGCTTGTGTGTATATATATTTTGTGTATATTACTTATCTCTTTAGGGAGTATATCCTCTGAGATACTTTTGGAATATTGTCACTAAAATAAAGTACCTTTATTTTTAGTAACTCTGAGTATTGTGTTTTGTTATGGTATAGTGCTATATGATATAAGTGGTATAGTAGGGGCTTTGCATGTCTCCTAGTTCAACCTAAGCTGCTCTGCTATAGCTACCTCTATCAGCCTAAGCTGCTAGAACACCTCTAACCTACTAATAAGGGATAACTGGACCTGGCACAAGGTGTAAGTACCACAAGGTACCCACTATAAGCCAAACCAGCCTCCTACAACATGTGCCTTCATTGTGTGGTATGTCCTGGTAGTGACAAACAGCCTATTTGGTTTCTCACTTCCATCAGTCCTGCCCCTCTCTTACGTTTGCTTTGGAAATGTTCTTGCATATGTCTAAATGGTATCTTCTGATCTATGAGGTGCAGCATGCCATTTTTGGTATGTTTGGAATGGTGGTGAGAAATGCTGCTTATTGGTGTAGGTGGATTTCGTATTACCATTGTAGAAATGCCACTTTTATAAAGTGGCCATTTCTTCTTGTTTATGACTTATGTGCTTTGCAGCCTGACCCCAATCCACATCTAGGGTTGAGTTACAGGTGGGCTTTGTGCTTACTTTCCAGACACCCATCACACGGGGAGGGTGGAAGTGTGATAATATTAGATCTGCATACTGAATGGTCTTCCTGGCTGGGAGAGGGAAAGGCAGAGTGCACTTACATTTGTATAGGCTGTGCCCTGCCCTCACAAAAAGGGCATGTTTACCCTTTGCTGATGTCTGGAGCCAGGGCTGGGATTAAAGGGGGTGTTGTGCACTTCTGAAGTGCCCCCTGAGATCAAAGAGAAAAGGAGTATAAGTATAGGGGTTGTTTCCCATGTTATTAGACACTTATGGACCTGGAACCAGATGCTGCTGGAGGGGTGCTGCTCTGCTGCAAGGAACCGCCACTGGACTGACTTGTGTTGTGCTGACCTGTGGCATGTTAAGCCACAAGAAGGACTAAACACTTTGCCTGCAAGGACCCTGGTGTGCTGGCCTGCTGCTTGCCCCTGTATGCATTCCTCTGTTGTCTCCAGGGGCTGGGTGGTATGCCCCCTGTTCAACCCCTGTTTTCCACTTTGTTAGCACCGGAAGGGCACTATAAGAGATGCTGGAGGGCCACCGGCTGTTGGGGACCCCAGTGTGACATTTTTGCAACCACACGAGGAAAGCACTCTATGTCCTAAACGTGTTGACAGAGGTGAGGAGCTGGGCCAGAGTGCTCCTTATCCACCCAATCACAGGTTCTCTCTATCCTGACGGTTTGTGGCTCGCTGTGAATGGGGAGCGCAGCTGACCTTTATGGTGTTCACATGCCCACCCACCTTTTTGTGCGTCTTCTCCTTTCAATGAGAGGGGGGTACCGCGGCATGCAGAAAGCGGGGAGAAGTGCCATCCTGCAGTGCCCCCCAGGCTGCCAGGGAGCAGCAGTACCACCCCGTCGAAAATCCCTCTAGTAGGGCCCCAACGCTGCAGTCGACAGAGGGAAACCAACATCATGTCGCATTCACCAGATCGGAAGGACCGAGCATGGCATGCCTGACTGCTTTTCCCTGATGGGAGCAAGGTCCAGCCAGAGGGAAAGCTATTTTCCCGGTCACCGCAGCTGTGATAGGCCACCTTCTCTGTGCTAAGCATGCCAGAGTTTGGGTGTCCCAGGTGGCGGACAGCTGCCTGGAAGGTTCACTGGGTGCTCAGCTCTATACGGTGGACCCAGAGAGGCTTCCCAACTGTTAGGAGAGCTGTGTGTGCCCTTGTCCCCCCCAACAGTAGAATTACTTGGGATCGCGGGCCTTGTTTGTTTTGAGCTGAAATCGTGGGACGGGACGGAAACCTTAATGGAAACCCCATCCCATTGGGGCTCATTTGACTGCCCTAATTCAGCCAGAGCACAGGAGCTCCTGTGGTAGATGGGATGAATTCTCACTCCCCCCACATCTTATGAAAGGGGTACAGATGCACGGTATTTATGGGGTTGCGCAGACTCAGACATTGCTTTTGTTAGGCAACCACCTTGCTGATGATTTATGTATGATGATATTGTGATCATTCAAGTGTGCTCTCACCCTAACCTAACTACTATGTTTCCATGACCTGATGTGAGTTATATGTTGTTCTTGCCTTGTTGGGGGTGACATCCATTATTCAGGATCTGCCTTATAAGCCTTAGGAGGGTGTGCTTTTTAACACATGTGCAATATGGAAATGTTTCCCTTTTTATTTGCATCCACGATGATGATCTGACAACTGCTGGCTTAGCAGACAGTTACTTATTTTGGTCTAGGATGTTTTATGTGATGCACAGTTTATTTCACATAACATATCTTGGAGTCTCTTTAGCAGTGTATTTATTATGTAACTTGTGTGTGTGTTGTGTAAACGCTTTACACGTAACCTCTGATGAGAAGCCTGACTACCCTGTGCCAAGCTACTGGGGTGAGCACAAGTTATCTTTGGTGTGTAACTTCCTCGCCTTGGCTAGAGTGGTGGGCTCTACCTGGCTGAGGTGCATGCCCTAGCTAACCAGAAACCCCATTTCTTACAGTCAGTTTTGTGAACCTGGACTGAGCTACTTACAAATCAGCTGCACCCCCTAGTAAAACAGGAGCAGTACCAATTGAATTACATCTGCCCCATCCTCTCTGCTAACCCTGTTGCCTTTCTTGCCAGTCAGAAATGCCACCAAGCGGACATGACAGAGGCCTAAACAGACCTGATACCTTTGGTAGCAGCAAGTGATCGAGCAGCAACAAGTATTTATGGAAACGGATGGAACTGGCAGGACGAAATAGAGTCTCCACATGGTCCTAGTAAGTCCTCTTAAACATACAGCTTTCTTTATTCTGAGTACACCGTTACAAAGCCTTCCAGTCTTCTACTCAGACAACCTCCATTGTTTCGCAAGGCCAAACCCCAAGGCCCATGTTTATACTTTTTGATGCAAAAATGTGTTTGTGCAGTTTTGCGTCAAAAAGTATAGTGCCGGCTTGTGCCATTCCAGGACACCAGCTGGGAGCCAAATGTATGGAATGGTGCAATCCGGCGCAAAGAGTGGGATAGTGTAAAAAAAAATTATGTTAGCCGGGTTGGGGGGTGGGGGAGGTATGGGAGAAGGGGGTTTTGCACCAAAAATGACTTTAGGCTGGTTAGAGGCAAGAAAAATGCCTCGAACCAGCCTAGCGTCATTTACTGATGCAAAACTATTCATACCAAACTTTGCACCATTATTGAGCCCCTTCTCCCACCCGTGTGTCATTTTAGCATGGGCTGTTAGCACCATTTTTTAGATGGGAACACCTACCTTGCATCTCATTGACGCAAGGTAGGTTCACCCATCTAAAAAATGGTGCAAACTCCAATATTTTGACGTTAGACGTGTCTAGCATCAAAATATAAATATGGAGTTAGTCTTGCGCCGAATTTGCGTCAAAAAAAGGACACAAATTCGGCACAAATGGAGTAAAAATATGCCCTTTAAGCCTTATGTAAATCTATTACACAGGTTCCATGAACTAGGTCACATCGTAGTATTTTCTAAAACCACACATTTGGATAAACGTCTCTGAAGTTCAAGTTGCTAAAAAGCATCTAAATCAGCATTGACCAAATCCTCAAATTTATAAACCAGGCCGATGACTGACATTAAGAACTGCTCCACAGACTTTAAGAATGGAGAGGGCACACACGAGTCTTAGAGAGTCCTCGTGTACTTATGTCGACCAAAGAGAAACTAATGAAAGCGTCATTTTCGTCCTTGGCTCAGTTGATGAGAGAACGGTTTCCACTGACAATCCAATTAGCAGTTCTAAGGCTTACAAAACTTCTCACAGGTGCATAGGGGTATGCATTCCTACTAAAGCATTTCTCCTATCTTAACTTCTCCTTTAATTTGTTTTTCTCCAAATCCAATTAGAAAGAGCTTTGTGATGTCTTTAATCTTAGATAAACCAGGCTGAACTGAGTATTTTATTTTGCATCACCCCTAAACCTGAGCTTGTTAAAAGCTAATTATTCCATAATCCAAAGGGCTGGATAATTAGCCGCTTGTAATCTTAGAGGAGGCTGAATGCTGTGGTTTGTTGGCATTGACGGATTTCATAAATTCACCTACAGTAGCTGGAATTTCCTTTTTAAATGCCATAAACGAAATGCAAACACCACCCCAGTGTTTAATTATGTTTCCAATGGCAGAATTGTCTCTGTCTCCACATTTGAATCAACTCTGGCTGTAAGTGCGTTATCCAAAACAGTTTGGCATTCGCTGTCAATTTCCAACAATAGTGTGATTCAGTGCTTTAAATGGAAAAATAGAAGTGCAGGTACTCTCTATCAGAGTACCTGCTTGTTTCTGAGAAGTGCCGGTACTCTCCAATTAAAAGTATTACGTTTTTCTTGAGATATGCCGGTACTCTCCCCCTCAAAATAAAAAAGTGCCGGTACTCAGTACCGGACAGTACCGGCCCATTTAAAGCACTGGTGTGATTACATTAATAAGGAATATACGCCTACATTGAAACAGCTGAAGCGATATTAGTTAAACATTTCTCACTTTAACTGATATTATGTGGAAGAAGATATGTGCAATTTGAAAATAAAGCCCAAGGGTCCGATTGCGAGTCGAGTGGACTGGTGTTTCCCAGCGAGATACCTGCACGCCTGATTTCTGTTCACCGGGTGTGGACTCGTAACTGTAAAGGGCTTGCGGCCCCGGTAGGAGCATGTTGCACAGAGCAGACACTCACACTCGCTATTACCTTCAGACAGTGACCCAGAGCGGTCATATTCCCCATTTATCCCCTCGGCCACTCACGGGCGCAGAGAAAAGTATTAGGTCTCCATCCTCCTATACAGTTTTCATATGGGTACTTATAGCACCCAGGGCATGTCTGTATCACGAAGAGCTGCGCTGTTCCCTAGAGGCACGCGCCCGAGCATTTGCATTGGAAGCGTTTACAGTTCAGACATATAACTGAATTTCTCTGAATTATTGCATGAGGTTTAGACAGAACATTTTGGAAACAGAGAGAAGCAATCAATACGCATTGTTTCTAGCTTTTGCTGTCTGCATTTCATGCATTACCGTGACAGTGCTTAACTTGTAAAAGTACGAGAACTGGTGCTCAGGGCTCTGCTCAGACGCCTGCAGTTGATGCAATCATAAGCCCATATTTATACTTTTTGACGCAAAACTGCGTAAATGCAGTTTTGAGTCAAAAAGTATAGCGCCAGCTTGCGTCATTCCAGAGCGCCAGCGGGTGCCAAATTTATGGAATGCCCCAAGCTGGTGCAAAGAGTGGGCTAGCGTAAAAAAAAATGACGTTGCTGGGTGGGGGTGGCAGTATGTAAGAAGGGGGTTTAGCATCAAAAAATGACTTTAGGCTGGTTAGAGTAAAAAAAGTGCCTCTAACCAGCCTAGCGCTATTATCTGACGCAAAACCATCCAAACCACATGACTCCTGTCTTAGAAAAGACAGGAGTCAGACACACCACCCAGGGGACCAGTGTCCCCTGGGTATGGCTATTGCACCCTGTGCAATGCAAAGGGCCCTACGTTGGGCCCCAATGGCATTTAATTAAAAAAATATATATATATATACTTACCCTACTTACTTGGGATGGCGGTCCCCCATCCCCTCGTGTCCCTCTGGTGTGGGTGGGGGTGTTCCTGGGGCTTGAGGAGGGCACACGTGAACCCATTCCATGGTGCTTAACCATGGAAATAGGTCCACAGGTCCCCTAACACCTGGTCTGACCCAGGCGTTAAATAATGGTGCAAAGCAAGCTTTGCACCATTATTTAGCCCTTTCCCACCTGTGCATCATTTTAGCACTGGGGGATAAATATGGGGCTATGGGGTTAGCACCATTTCTTAGATGGGAATGCCTACCTTGCTTCTCATTGACACAAGGTAGGTTCACGCATCTAAAAAATGGTGCAAACTCCAATATTTTGATGTTAGTAGGGTCTAACGTCAAAGTGTAAATATGGAGTTAGTTCTGCGCCACATTTGCATAAAAAATGATGCAAATTCAACGCAAATGGAGCATAAATATGCCCCTTAATGTCATCCCGCTGAATACCAAGGCCCAGATTTGTACTCTGTTTGCACTGAATTGGGGTCATTGTTTTTACGCTAGTTCAGCGAAAACCTAACTCCATATTTATGTTTTGACGCTAGAATAGTCTAACATCAAAATATTGGAGTTAAATTCATTTTCTAGCGGGAAACTACCTTGCGTCAATGAGATGCAAGGTAAGTGTTCCTGGGCAAAAAATGACTCTAATTCTCTAGCGCCTAATTTATCTGCCTGTGCAAAAATGGTGGATGTGAGGGAGGTGAGCTTAAATAATGGCACAAAGCTTGCTTAGCACCAGTATTGAACACCTGGGTCAGGGCAGGCGTTAGGGGACCTGTGAGCCTATTTCCATGGTGGAACACTATGGAATAAGCCCACAGGTGCCCTCCCCAAGCCCCAGGAACACCCCCACCCACACCAGAGGGACACTAGGGGATGGGGGAAACCATCCCTGGTAAGTATAGGTAAGAAGAGGTAAGTATTTAGTTTCATTTTTAAAAGTGTCATTGGGGGCCCTGAAATGGGCCCCCCTACATGACACCGGGTGCAATGGCCATGCCCAGGGAACCCTTGTCCCTTGTGCTGGCCATTGGGGAGGTGGGCATGACTCCTGTCTTTTCTAAGACAGGAGTCATGGGGTATGGTAGGTTTTGCGTTGAGAAATGACGCTAGGCTGGTTAGAGTAATTTATTTTTAACTCTACCCAGCCTAACGTCATTTTTCACTGCAAAACCCCCTTCCACCATACCGCTACCCCCACCCGGCTAACGTCATTTTCCTTGGCGTTAGCCCACCCCTAGTGCCGGCTTGCACCATTCCTTAAATATGGCGCCTGGCTAACACTCTGGAATGGTGCTAGCCGGCGGTAAACGTTTTCACGCAAAACTGCGATAGCGCAGTTTTGCGTGAAAAAGTTTAAATATGGGTCCAAGGCCGGTAGTCCTAAGTACACCTCATGTCTCTTTAAGCCACTAACCCTCTTAGAAGTTCATGCTTTCTCCCTTTGTGATGGTTTTCAGTTTGTCTTGCTCCGTCTTTTCTTTTTCCTCTCTCCTGCTCTGGTAAATGTCTGATATAGAAAAATAGTGGCTAGTCCCGAAACATGAGTGCTGGTAGGCCCCACTGGCAATCACTGGTTCAAATTAAGCACTCCCTCAGAGTAATTCCGAGTTATACTTTTGAGCTTTAGACACCTCAACAGCTAAACATAAGGCCCTCCTAGGCTCTATGCTGAATCGGTGCCGCTCTTCAGGTTATGGGCACTAGTGTCTTCGCCTGTGTTCTTGTACACAGCTTCCTCCTGCCTAAAGCAGGAGGAGCTGTTCACAGAAATGGGCAGAATCAGGCTAAACATGAGGGGAAGGGCCCAGTAATCCTGAGACTCGCATGTTATTGGCCGTTGTTGCCCTGTCAAATTATGATGGCACGGTCCAGAGGTGGAATTACGAAATAAAATCAATGAGTCAAGCCCCTGTAATTACACAACCCCTGTACCATGCAACTCCCCAACAGGCTCAAAGTGCTGAAGCAGCACCAAGATGCAGTTTGCACTGTGCAAATCTTTGGTGAAATTCAAATACAAGCTGCATTTTAGTGGATGGATCTTTGGGCCAGATGTAGAAAAACAAAAAATTGCGACTCGCATTTTGCGAGTTGATGCGACTCGCAAAATGCGAGTCGCAATTCGGAATGCAAGGAAAAAAAACCGTGCCGAAATAGCGACTCGCACCCGGACTTGCAAAGCAGTGTGCGAGTCCGCAGATTGCGAGGTCGCTTTTTGCGAGTGTGCAAAAAACGAACTCGCAATTAGCGAGTAGATGTCGCAAATTGCGATTACCTTGAAAATTGATTACAGCTGCAGCAGAACACTCCAGAAACCACTCCAGAACACTCTGGAAACACTTCCTGGCACATGATGATGACATCACTGCCAGGAAGTTTACAAATACACCTGGGAGGAGGCAGGACCACACCCTTTTATAACTGCCGAATTTCACACAGGACAAACAGCAGCTGCCATGGAGGGAACACCAAGAAAGAGGAAGCTGAAATTCTCTGAGAGGGAGCTGGAGGTGCTGACAGAGGAATGCTGTCAGCACTATGATGACTTGTTTGGGAGATCAGCCCTCAATGTTTCCTGAAGCCACCAAGAAACAGCTGTGGCAGGACATACAGGACAAGATTAATTCCCTGGGGGTGAGCCATAGGACCATCGACGACATCAAAAGGTTGTATGACCTCCGCTCCCGGACCAAGGAGAGGGTGGCTGAAAGGCTCCGGGAGATGAGAGGCACAGGAGGGGGACCATCGTCTGTGCCACCACCCACACCCCTGGAAGAAAGGGTGGAAGAAACCTTGGAGCAGGAGGCAGTGTCTGGATTTGGGGACCTGGACACCTCAGAGCCCAGCACATCAACCGGTGAGTATCATGTGATATGCCTGTACCCCTATCAATGCCATACCCCCACCCAGCATGTACACAGGGGCATGCACAACCAAGATAGCTCCATTTCAGGGTAGCAAATGCCAGAATGATGCATTATGGGAAATGTAGTCAAGTAGGCAGTTCATAGGCAAATGTTTATTATGAAGTGTGCAATAGATAGTAGACACTGACAGTCTGTTCCCCATGTCCCACAGGTCTCCAGCAAGACACCACCAACACTCCAAGCAGCCAGGCCCATGAGGACACCCCAGGACCCGCCAGCACCCCCACCTGCACGGTCAGCAGCATCCCTGCAGTAGCCACACCTGCTGCAACAATTCCACAAGAGGCTGCCCCAGCAACAGGCAGGGATGAGACATGTGGAAGCACAGGGCAGCCACCGCTGCGCAGGCGTCGCAGGTCCATACCATCAGGGCTGCAGTCTGCATCCGGGCTACTTCCTCCCAACACCAGTGAGGCACATCTGCTTCGTGGTCAGCGCCTACAGAATAGAATTTTGGGGAGAATTAGTGGTGTGCTGCACCGCTTTGTGCGCAACAACCATGCCAGCATGCAGCACCTCAACACACGGATGGACATGATCTGCAGTAACACTGGGGACCTTGCCCTTGCCATGAGGGAACTGGCGGGAGGACTACTGGCCCAGGTCGAGGGTGGGCGGCGCAGGGATCGGCAGCTCCTGCACAGACTGGACAGGATGGCCACATCCATCGGCAGGCTCGCCATGAACACCACAGGCCTGTCGAGGAGGACAGTTGGGCTGCAAGTGGAGATGGGCCATTTCGCTGGGGATGTGGCTAGGGGCCTGGGACGTCTGACCCACATTATAGAAATGATGGAGACACGGGAAATGTCGAGGGCCACAGGGGAAACACCCCAGGACAGTGAGGAGGGCTCAACAGTGAGCAGTGTCTCTGTCACTGACAGCAGGGTGCTCAGGAGTGGCAGGCAGAGCACCACGGAAGCACCAGGGACCAGCCAGGCTGACAGGAGGGGCAGAAGGTCTTAGAGATCACCCTGGACCATAAAATGTGGCACATGACGTTAATGTGCCACATGCCTGGTTAGCATTTTCCTGCCCATGGACAATCTTTACTTGTGAATAGTTTCATTAATGCACTAATAAATCAGTTATTTTTGATCCACTTAACAAATGGAGTTTTTGGTTAATAGGTGAGTATGGTGGGAATTGACACGTACCGTCCAAAATATTGTGTTGCAATGTGTTCCCGTCTCAGTCTGCCTTGATTTGCCATACTCCTATCCCCATGATGGCGATGTGGTTGTTCTTGCTCTTCATCATCAGGATCTGGGTCTGCAGGGGTGAGAGGTAGCCCACGTCGGGTGGCTATGTTGTGGAGGATGTCGCATGCGACCACAATTTTGAATGCGGTAATGGGGGTGTATTGGAGGGCACCTCCACTGCGGTGGAGGCATCTGAATCTTGCCTTCAGGAGTCCGAAGGTGCGCTCGATGAGGTTCCTGGTCCTCTTATGTGCACTGTTGTATTGCCTCTCTGAATCATTGCTGGGTGTTAAAAACGGAGTCATGATCCAAGGCCTGAGAGCATATGCACTGTCACCTGTTGGGCACAAAAGTACACTGTTAGGAAGTCCAGATTGTCGTGCACAGTGACCTGTGTGTATGTCTGCAAGTGTCTGTGGCTCTACCTAGGAGGTAACCGTCTCCGAATTCCCCACGTTCCAGGCGTTGATGTATCCCACTATGCCTAAAAATGTATGAGTCATGGGTACTGCCTGGAAACTTAGCTACAATGTCAGTGATGACATAATGGGCGTCACAAACAACCTGAATATTGAGTGAGTGGGTACACTTTCTGTTGCGGAAAAGGTGTTCTAGATTAGCAGGGGGGCATATTTGAATGTGTGTCCCATCTACACACCCTATGACATGGGGAAAGTGGGCAATGCGGTAAAAGTCCAGCTTGGTGCTGTTCATTTCTGCCTCATTCCTTGGTAAGTATATGAAGTGGGACATGTGCGTGACTAAGGCATCTAGGAAGGCCCAGAGGAACCTTGACACTGCACTTTGGGATACCCCACCTGCCACAGCAATGACCCCCTGATAGCTCCCTGAGGCCAAGAGGTGCAGTGAGCATAGCACTTGCACATGCGTAGGGATGGCGCAGCCACGCAGAGTCTGGTGTTCTAGCTGTGGTTTGAGTAAATCAATTAATTCTAGTATGGCTGCGCTGCTAAGGCGGTATTTGTCATAGATCTCTTCCTCAGTTTGCTGAAAAAGAGTCTGCCTTGTTCTATACATCTTCTCCTGTCTGTGGCCCCTCCTCCTCCTCTGCTGTGCTGCGTGGACTCTCCTTCTCACTGCTATCAGGTATATCTCCGCCATCTTGTGTAACCCAGATGCCTTCTGGGTCTCCTTTTATACTTTGGTAATGGTTACCACCTGCTCTGAGTTAGTGGTAAATGGGACATGCAAAATGGGCTTTTTGCGACTAGTCGCAATTTGCGAGTTGCAATTGCATAAGGTTTGCGACTCGCAAATTGCGACTTGGTATTTGCGGGTCGCAAAATGGGGTCGCAACGGATGCGACTCGCAAACGGGTCCCATCGCTTTTTGCGAGTCGGAAATGGGCTTTTTGCATCCCATTTCCGATTTTGCACTGTCGCAAATAGCGATTCGGCCCGTTTGCGACTCGCAAACCTTTGCTACATCTGGCCCTTTGTCTCCAATTGAGGCTTAACATCTATAGTTCATCAACATATCAATGACGTGAGTCACATTTTCCCCTAAAAGAACACAGAGAACAGTAGATCTGAAAAACTATGAAGGTTTATTAGCAGATATGTAAAATTACCAGTTGTTTAATCAAATTAGTCATAAATCAATAGTCACCAAATAAAAGCATTTTTCAGTATAATCCGAAGGAGTCAAAGTGCCAAATATAAAGACAAATTATTTGAGGATTTTCATATGCAATTCAAAAGCGATTCAGTTTCCCTTGAAGGTAAATTCCCTAATGCTAAGATAATGATGCAAGTGAGGTCGGGGGAAGTTTAAGCAGTATGTGTCAGCAAGTAATGCCTCTAAAAGCAGAACCAACTGAAGGTTCGTTCAGGAAATGGAAAATTGATTTGCTCTATGAGTGGAGTGAAATAATCATAGGGTCTCAAGAGGGGAAAGGGACAACTGCTCTTGAAAGAGTAGGTGGGAGCATCTGAAACTAACTAGGTCAGCAGTACACAATTAAAACATAAGATTCAACAAACGGCCATACTGCCCACGGTTCCCGATAAGTGGGAACCAAATCACAATTCAGCTTTTCATCGACAAAGTATTGTCCTCTTCTTCATAGGCCTCAAAGCAACTAAGCTTAAAGCTGCACTACCTTCATAAGCTATCTAGCATAGGACAATACCTCACGGTCAGTCTATTCGAGGCATAGGTGGAAGAAACAAATTATTCAGTTATCGTGAAACTAACAATAATAACACCTCTTATGGAAAATAAAGAATTGAGACTATTCATTACTCAAACTAATGTGGTTTAAAGCTTGGCTCGGAAAATGAGAGAAGAGTGAGATAATACACAGCAGCCAAAAGCACAGTTTCGATGTTAGCATGAATTGTCAAACTGAGGCCTACATTAGTTCTGGCTAACTTAACATGATCACACTTTAACTATGTCATCTACAATCTGAGAACCTATAGCTGTGATCAAGCTTTACATGAAAATCAAACTTTAGCATAAGCATAGAAATATGCATTAGTATTTTTGTTAAGCAAAATAAGAACTAGTGACAGAGCTTTACCAGTGTAGTGCACTGCCTTTGTTGGCTCTGGATTTGTTATGGTGAGAATCCCAATAAAACATTCATTAATCAGTTGGTGGTGGCTGTCTCGACCTGCACCACAAATGTTTTTGCATAGCTAAGTATCACTGAGCTGTGCTGGGAAAACTTTTATTTTTGTTAAATTATTCTGTGAATAATTATTCATGACAGTTGGGATGCTGTAGAAAGATGGCTTTGCAAGTTACACATATAGTAGGAATAGGTATGATGAATTTTGCATCCAGCAGGAAACTTTGGAAGGAAACATGGTGATTGTTGATATGCATACCTGTTTCAGCCATGCACCAGGTGGGAATGCACTATTAATAGAGAAAGAAGAATTTGGGGATTCAAGTCTAGATGGCATTTGTAGGAGGCTGGCCTGGTTTGTATTGGGTACCTCAGGTACTTACACCTTATACCAGGACTAGTTATCCCTTATTAGTGAAATGTAGTCAGTGTCTAGATCTCAGGCTGTCTAGAGGTAGCTGTGGGCAGAGCAGCCAAGGCTCAACTAGGAGACACGCAAAGCTCTTGCAATACCAATGTAGTCACACAGTACTCACACACATGAAAGACAATACTCAGTGTTACAAAAATAAAGGTACTTTATTTTAGTGACACAGGGCCAAAAATACTTTGGAGACTACACTCCCTTAGGAGGTAAGTAAATTACACAATATATACACTAGTACCAAAAACAGGTAAGTAAACAGTCAGAAAATAGTGCAAATAGTGAAAATCACAATAGTTTGCAATGGGCCTAGGGGGAAACACAAATCATATACTAAAATAGTGGAATGTGAAAGTCTGTTTCCCACCTAGGCAAGTGTAGTGTGTAGGGGCACTGAGAGTGTAAGAAAACACCCAAAGGTTAGTAAAATAGCCCACCCCAGAGGCCAGCAAAGCAAAAGTATAACACAGCAAGTTTCCTAAAACACACTAGAAATTGTGATAGAAGATAATGCTAGAACCAGAAGAGACTGCAAGACACCAACAATGGATTCCTGGACCTGCAGACCTTTAGAAGAAGGGGATCAAGTCCAAGAAGCACTGAAGAGTCCTTCACTGTAACAGAGAGTATTGTCTTTCATGTGTGTGAGTACTGTGTGACTACAGTGGTATTGCAAGAGCTTTGCATGTCTCCTAATTCAGCCTTGGCTGCTCTGCCTACAGCTACCTCTAGACAGCCTGGCTTCTAGACACTACTACATTTAACTAATAAGGGATAACTGGACCTGGTATAAGGTGTAAATACATTTGGTACCCACTGCAAACCAGGACAGCCTCCTACACTTAGGTATCAAAGTGGTGTCCTATGCAGATGACACTAGGCTTCTGCTGATCTACGACAATAATAAGTCAGATTCCAGGTCTTAATCTTCTGCTTGCATTACAGCAGTACTGGGTTAACTTAAAACCAATCTACTCCATCGCAATCTTGACAAAACTGAGGTTTTATTTTTAGGTACCAACCTTCTGCTGGGCTGGCTAGGGGTCTGGCCAACAAGCTGTACCTCTCAGCCTCCTCCTAAGAGGTTGCTAAGAATCTTGGGGTGCTTATTGATACACATCTTTCCTTTAAAACCCAGATCGGAAAGAGGATTAGATATAAATCACTGACGCTGGCTCATGTTACCAATCATAAGAATGGACCCAAACATTTGTCTAATAGGGTGGTGAATTATTGTCCTAAAAGAACCTTACAGTCTGTTGACAATCCCACATATCAAACGGAAGAGGTTGTGTGGCTCAGCCTGCTTGGTTCTGGCTGCTAAATACTGGAATGAGCTCCCTCTTTCTCTTAGATACATCCCTGAGAAGAATGCCTTCCGTAAGCTCTTAAAAACATACTTGTTTAAGCTGTAGGCTTGAGCATGCTCCTTTCTGGCCATCTGCCTTAGCGATGGGACACTCAAGTAGTATCTGTTGTGCTTCACAAATTCCTCATTCATTCATTCAACCAGGTAGCTGAGGTCTTCTTGACCATGTAGTATGTTCCACGCCATTAGTCCTCCAAAGCTTGCTGGTAAACTGGCTTCAACACCAATTAATTCTGACCCTATTGGTAACCACTCAACATTGCCTTTTGGTCATAGTTTTCTCTCATCAGTTCTTGAGTAGCCTATAGCTTATCTTTTGCTTTATTCATAATCTGAACCATCAGCTTTCTGAGGCCCAGAACATAGTCCACCACATTATGGTTCATGGGCTCCGGGGTACCTTTTCCGCCCCCTCTTATCCAGAATCAGTTCATTACAGATAGGATGCCCAAACAGAAGCTCAACTGGGCTAACACCTTCCTTTTTTATGAGATTTCCTTCAAGCGAATAGGAGGGAAATTCTATTTCCTCCAGAGGGAGGCAGCTGGAGTCCCCATCATTCTCTTTAGGGTTGTTTTAAATAATTCCACTAACCCATTGGTCTGTGGGTAGTAAGTAACGCTAGCTTGCTCCCATGTCCTTCTCATATATGAGGAGATGAAGTTAGATCCCCCAATTGGAAATGTCAGTCTCAGTGATTATAGTCCTAGAGAAGGTTGTAAAAAGAGTCCTGGGTACCACTTTGGCAATTGTACTCCTCAGGGAAACTGGCTCCGGGTTCTTGTTGGACTGGTCCACCACAACCAAAATACATTGGTACCTAGGGAAGAGGGGAATTGCATTGGCTTTCTATTTCCACCCATTAAATGCCACAAATATTACAGGTAGAAGCACTACTGGTGTCTTGGTTTGGCTCAAAATGACAGGCCATATCTAACCAGTAGAACAAGCGTTCCAACCTGCTTTTGGTTTTCTTGATGCCCATGTGCCAAGCTTAAGGTATCTCATGGTCTTCTGAAAATAGGAAGCACCTATGTGCTTGTGGAACCACTACCGTATTGTTGGTTCTGGACTCTGGGCCCGTGGACCTACTATGGAGTAGCCTGTTGTCCTAGACTGTTCTGTGTTTGACCACTGTGCCGTGGCAACCTGTTTCAAGGCTACCTTCCAAAGACCCTAGCACAGGACACTTCTCCTGTGCCTGGGGAAAGTCTATTCAAGTAGGCCTTCCAGCAGCTAGCAACTCCTACATCTTTACCTAGACTCCAACACCTCATCTACTTTGGGGGCCTCAATCTCCTCTCTGACTGTATCAGGGGTGATGGACACCATGACGTGTGCCTCCTCAGAGCTTGTCCTGGTCTGCACTCCACTGCTCTTGATCTCTCCACTCCAGGAGTGATCTAAGTCCTGTTCTGAGGCTACTGTGCAGCCTGTGCCCTCGTTTGCATTGCTGATGTTGTCCAGGCCTTGGCCCTGACACTAGCCCATGCTCAATAATGTCATTGCCTAGCAAACACCCTCCAACTTAGTTCTCCCGCACCCTATGTTCCATTGACCACCTTATAATTGAACTGTACCCAAGCTCTTGCAAGAGGGTAGCCCATGTCATCTCCAATGTATATAAAGCAGGTGTAACAGGTGTAGGAAGGTGGCTTTCTTGTATCATGGTTTCCCACATTTTTGACTGTTTGTCAGTGTGTTTTTTACTGTCTCACTGGGATCCTGCTAGACAGTACCCCAGTGCTCATAGTTTGTGGCCTTTATATGTTGTCAGTATGCTTGACTGTGTCACTGGAGTTCTGCTAACCAGAACTCCAGTGTTTATGCTCTTTCTGTTTATCAAATTTGTCACTATAGTTTAGTGACTCCAGATTCCAATTCAGATTGGCACACTGGACCCCCCTTATAAGTCCCTAGTATATGGTACATAGGTACCCAAGGCATTGGTGTTCCAGGAGATCCCTATGGGCTGCAGCACTTCTTTTGCCACTCATGAGGAGCTAATACAAACACTCTTTCAGGACTGCAACTGCAGCTTGAGTGAAATAGTGTACACACTATTTCACAGCCAATTTCACTGCACCAGGTATCTTATTAGTCATCTATATGTCTAACCTTCAGTTACTGAAGGCTAGGTGCAAAGCTACTGTGTGTGAGAGCACCCTTGCACTAGCAAAGGTGACCCACATTGTCCAGGACTGATTTCCCGGACTTTGTGAGTGCTGGGACACCATTATAAGCGTGCATTACATATATGTCAATACACATTGGTAACTCAGAATATGGCCATGTGAGGTGTCTAAGATTGTGAAATTGAACCCCCAATCCAATTCTGGTATTGGGAGGCCAATTCCATGCACCCTGTGTGCTCCACCATGGACACCCAGTACTGCCAAACTAGCTCCCTGATGTTTCCACTGCAGCCCCAGCTGCTGCCACCACACAGACAGGTTTCTGCCCTCCTGGGGATTGAGCAGCTCAATCCGAGGAAGGCAGAACAATGCATTTCCTTTAGGAGAGGGGTGCCACAGCCTCTCCCATTGAAAATAAATGTTACAGGCATGGGAGGGGTATCCTCCCAGAACCTCTGGAAATGCTTTGAAGGGCACAAACGGTGCCCTCCTTGGATAATCCATTCTACACCGGTTCAGGGACCCCCAGTCCCTGCTCTGGTGCAAAACTGGACAAAGAAAAGGGGAGTGACCACTCCCATGTCCATCACCACCCCAGGGGTGGTGCCCAGAGCTCCTCCAGAGTGTCCCTGTCAATAGCCATCTTGGATTCCAAGGCGTAGGGACCCTCTGGGAGCATCTGAGTGGCTAGTGCCAGCAGGTGACAGATCCCTTTGTGTGGTGCTGCAACGACCGCACTTTGCAACTCCTTTGTCCCCATGTCCTGGGACTCCTGTGGGTGTTGCCTGGTCTTCTGAGGGCAATCTGAAATGCTGAGAGCCCTCTCTGTCTCCTCAGTCCGAGTTGAGACCCCCAGGTCCGTCCTGGGTCCGGGCAGCTCCTCTTTGATGCAAAATGCGTTCTTGCGCGAACCAAGGCTTGTTGGCCGAATCCAGTAACGCAAACAGCCTGCATCCAATGACTCGACTTGGGACATCTCTTGCACCAAGCAGGAACCCAGAGCTATCTTCTTTGGTGCATTTCTGTTCTTTTCTTCCAACTGGAGAATCCACTTTTTTACCTCCATCCAGGTTGGCAGGGGCTCCTGTTCTTCCTGGGCTCTTCATTGACTTCTGGACTTGGTCTCCTCTCTCCACATTTCTTCAGGACCAGGAATCCATTGTTGGTTTCTTGCAGTCTTGCTTGGTTCTTGATAATCCTTTACAAACACTTCTAGTGTGTTCTGAGGAAACTTGCTGTACTAACGCAGTTTAGCGTCAAAAAGTTTAGCGCCGGCTAACGCCATTCTGAAGCGCCATGCGGGCGCCGCATTTATTGAATGGCGTTAGCCGGCGCTAGTAGACCGGCGCTGCCTGGTGTGCGTGGAAAAAAACCACGTACACCAGGCAGCGCCGGCGTAGGGAAAAATGGCGTTAGGGCGTCTTAAAATGGGGCAAGTCAGGTTGAGGCAAATAAATCGCCTCCACCCGATTTGCGCCATTTTTAACGACGCCCAGACGCCATTTACATGACTCCTGTCTTAGTAAAGACAGGAGTCATGCCCCCTTGCCCAATGGCCATGCCCAGGGGACTTATGTCCCCTGGGCATGGTCATTGGGCATTGTGGCATGTAGGGGGGCACAAATCAGGCCCTCCTATGCCAAAAAAAAAAAAAAATCATACTTACCTGAACTTACCTGAATGTCCCTGGGATGGGTCCCTCCATCCTTGGGTGTCCTCCTGGGGTGGGCAAGGGTGGCAGGGGGGGTCCCTGGGGGCATTTGAGGGCAGCTGTGGGCTCATTTTGAGCCCACAGGTCCCTTAACGCCTGCCCTGACCCAGGCGTTAAAAAGAGGCGCAAATGCGGTGTTTTTTGCCCCGCCCACTCCCGGGCGTGATTTTTGCCCGGGAGTATAAATACGACGCATTTGCGTCGCAGTCATTTTTTTAGACGGGAACGCCTACCTTGCATCTCATTAACGCAAGGAAGGCGTTCACGCAAAAAAATGACGCTCATTCCTCATACTTTGGCGCTAGACGCGTCTAACGCCAAAGTATAAATATGGCGTTAGTTTTGCGCCGAATTTGCGTCGAAAAAAACGACGCAAATTTGGCGCAAACAGAGTATAAATATGCACCTTGGTGTTTTAGAACTTGAATCTGGGGCCATATTTATACTTTTGGACGCAAAACTGCGCTATCGCAGTTTTGCGCCAAAAAGATTAGCGCCGGCTAACGCCAATTCTGAAGCGCCATGCGGGCGCCGTATTTATTGAATGGCGTTAGCCGGCGCTAGCAGACCGGCGCTGCCTGGTGTGCGTGGAAAAAAACCACGTACACCAGGCAGCGCCGGCGTAGGGAAAAATGGCGTTAGGGCGTCTTAAAATGGGGCAAGTCAGGTTGAGGCAAATAAATCGCCTCCACCCGATTTGCGCCATTTTTAACGACGCCCAGACGCCATTTACATGACTCCTGTCTTAGTAAAGACAGGAGTCATGCCCCCTTGCCCAATGGCCATGCCCAGGGGACTTATGTCCCCTGGGCATGGTCATTGGGCATTGTGGTATGTAGGGGGGCACAAATCAGGCCCCCCTATGCCAAAACAAAATATAAAAAAAAAAAAAATTATACTTACCTGAACTTACCTGAATGTCCCTGGGATGGGTCCCTCCATCCTTGGGTGTCCTCCTGGGGTGGGCAAGGGTGGCAGGGGGGGTCCCTGGGGGCATGGGCGGGCAGCTGTGGCCTCATTTTGAGCCCACAGGTCCCTTAACGCCTGCCCTCACCCAGGCGTTAAAAAGAGGTGCAAATGCGGGGTTTTTTGCCCCGCCCACTCCCGGGCGTGATTTTTGCCCGGGAGTATAAATACGACGCATTTGCGTCGCAGTCATTTTTTTAGACGGGAACGCCTACCTTGCATCTCATTAACGCAAGGAAGGCGTTCACACAAAAAAATGACGCTCATTCCTCAAACTTTGGCGCTAGACGCGTCTAACGCCAAAGTATAAATATGGCGTTAGTTTTGCGCCGAATTTGCGTCGAAAAAAACGACGCAAATTTGGCGCAAACGGAGTATAAATATGCCCCCTAATGTATCGTAACCGTCTGCTACCAATTGTGGACTGTTTTTTCAGGAGTCCCATGCAAATCATGAGTTACTGAGACTACATTGTGAGATTTAGGGCCAGTTGCAACAGGTTTCCCAGACCTTACTCATACCATTGGACCCAAAACTGTGCATCAAGTTCAACCCTTTAGCACTTAACTCTTGGTGTGGTGTGCAGGAAGCTTGAAAGCACAAGAGCAATTCATTTCTCCACACTACCCCCTCAAGAACAGCTTTCACTGGTTCTTGGTCAACCAAACATTGTCAGTTGTTTCCGAAGGGAAAGGAGGTTGGGAGAAGAGAGAGAGATATAGCCCCTCATTCTAACTTCGGCGGGCGGCAGGTGCCGCCCGCCGGGCGGGAACCGCCACTTGGCCGCTCCGCGGTCAAAAGACCGCGGAGGCCATTCTGGCTTTCCCGCTGGGCCGGCGGGCGCCCGCCAAAGGAGCGCACGCCGGCCCAGCGGGAAAGGCCCTGCAACAATGAAGCCGGCTCCGAATGGAGCCGGCGGAGTTGCAGGGGTGCGACGGGTGCAGTTGCACCCGTCGCGATTTTCACTGTCTGCTAAGCAGACAGTGAAAATCTTTATGGGGCCCTGTTAGGGGGCCCCTGCACTGCCCATGCCAGTGGCATGGGCAGTGCAGGGGCCCCCAGGGGCCCCACGACACCCGTTCCCGCCATCCTGTTTCTGGCGGTGAAAACCGCCAGAAACAGGCTGGCGGGAAGGGGGTCGGAATCCCCATGGCGGCGCTGCAAGCAGCGCCGCCATGGAGGATTCCCCCAGCTGGGGGAAATCCGGCGGGAAACCGCCGGACCCGGCTGGGCGACCGCGGCTTCACAGCCGCGGTCGGAATACCTAAGGAAGCACCGCCAGCCTGTTGGCGGTGCTTCCGTGGTCGTCGACCGGCAGGGTCAGAATGACCCCCATAATTTGTTCACTGAAGGTTCATGTTTTTTTTCAACTTGTCAAGTTATTCCTCAATTGGTTGAGTTCTGGATCTAAGCTATTGTTCTGTTCTTGAGCAGTGTTAGTCATAGGGAATGTGTAAAGACATCAGTATAATGCAATCATCCACATTCACAACCGCTTAATTCCACCTTTTCCTCTCTTGTCATGTTCCATCTAAACTCACCTATAAATTATCAATAGTAATTCACCACATATCTTCCTATTGCTTCATCACTGGGATGTTTCTAGCTTTTGGAGATTTCTCAGGGATGGGTTATTCAAACCTCAAGACCCAGAAAAGGTTACTTTTAACGAATTGTGCCCTTCTTAAATGTCTCTCCGAGCTTAAGCACTGATATGCCCAATTATGCAAGCTCATATTCACTATGTTAGTGTCTGCATTGATAGTTTAAAAAAATATATGTTGTTTGCAAATTATGGCAAGTGCAATCATTGCATGTTGCCTGGATAGTTCCTTGGTCAAGTGTCTTTACAAAGTCTGGAACAGTTTTATGCTAAGTGATGTTGGCATGCATGTGCTGAATTAGTGCACTAACCCTGCCATTAGTTATTTTTCAAAAGAAAGATGGAGAGATGGTCACTGGATTAACCCTCCACCTTTGTTTGATCTATTTTTCAGATTCAGGGCATGAAGACCTCTCAAGGTTCCAGATGGGATGCAGCAGTGGATAGTGGTGTTTTTCATCAAAATAAGTTCCAGAGTTTCGGCACGTCCTAACAGGTGGTAACAAGGAATGGTGAGCTGAGAGATCCACTCACTGAAGGCCAAAGCCAAGCAGTGGCTTCATGGCTGGGGCATGGTATTTATATCTGCTCCAGCCAAGATGGCTACCTGCTCACGTAACCAGGTTGAAATTTTTGCTCAAATGTGATTTTACCTTTTAAAAAACAAGACAACCAGCATATGGCAAAACAGGAATAGTTTGTTTAATTAAACATTACAGCCGGGAGAGTAGTTACAGAACCGGGGTCTGAGGACTGTCTCTCGAAATACATCAGTTTGCAGTAAAATTTTATACATTTCTCTGAGTAACATAAATTAGCAAAAAAACATTCCTTTCTTGGTTAAGAATGTGAATAGTTGTCTTGGAGTCGTAAATGAGGTCCTGATAACAAATGCAGGCAGGCCTCATCCTCAAATGGACACAATGTAGGCCATCCCATAATGTCAAGCTATTCAGCCTCAGGCACGCCTAGTCACTGTGTGTGCTGTGTGTGCTGAGTTCCGATTGGGTAAGTGTTCCTAACTCTATGTGGCATCTAATTTTATGGTGTTTTTCGAAATGCATGCTCCCCTCTGGCCATGTGGGTTTTACACGGGCCAGTCTCCTGGGACCATTATGGTGTTGCTGTGCTTATCTGTGGGATCTGATCTAAGTTTCCTGTTTGTGTATTTGCTTGTCACCTGTGTTACCCTACCTGTGACCTGTCAATCAGCATCCTTAGGCTAAAGTGTCAGTGCCCGTCTGACCATGTACCTTCGTGCCGGGGTTGATGGAGAGCTCACGATGGGGGAATCTAATGATGGTGATGCAACTTGGTTTGTGTATATGAATGTATCATTGTGTGCATCAACATCAGTTATTCCTATGTTAACAAAATCTTGTGTAGTCTCACAAGATTTCAGAATCTCTTGGCTAAATGTCACCATGTCTTGGAAAGACAAAAAAAGATAGCCATGTGGCAGATCTTCCACCACAGTAGCCCTGGTCCTTTGTTTGGTCTCTTTTTCATATGCAAGGCATGAAGACTTCTCTGAAGGTTCCAGTCAGATGGAGAGGCATATGGTGTTTTTCTTCTTCAAGGGAAGTTCCAGGGTTGCTGGTTGAGGAAGTGTGAGCCCTTCTTAAAAGCAACCACATTCCTTGTTAGGGTGAACCACAATAAGTCACTAAATTAACCAGTGCTTAACACTCTGGTAGCTTGCCACAAAAGCAATCACGCTTAACATAGATGCAATGTGTAAAGTATTTATGCAACTCTCAAACAGTATTAAAGTGCAAACAGAAAACAAGAATGATCCCACATCAATTTAGAAAAATAGAATAAAACGTAATAAATTATTTGACACCAAATGACAACATTCCAATCAGTAAAAACAGAGATATGCAATTTTAAAGATTTATGGCAAGGATAGCCCCTAAAATCACAAAGCACCACTCGTAGTTATCTGGTCATGCAAGACCAGGTGAAACTCACAAGTTAAGGGTGACTGTAGTGGAGTGCAGGTCTGATACAGGGACCGGGTTATTCCCTCTGAAAATGTTGCCTTGCCAAAGACCAGCATGAAGAGTCCTGTTTACACTGGAGGAGGCCACGAGGAGCATTGAAAGTATTGTGAATGGTAATCGCTGCACCACGAAAAGCAGGCTGAGTGTCGCGGACAGTCATTGCTGAAGCTCGAAGATCCTATCAGGCATCATGGAAGGTCATTGCTAGAGCTTTACGTTGGTGGTCACTGCAGGCTGTCAATGCTATAGTGCAAACTGCAGATCTTGCATTGCCGGTCAGTGCTGGCGGTTGCTGTAGCGCGAACAGTCAGGTTCACCGGAGCCATGCATTGGTGGTCAGTGCCAGCGGCACGATCCATGCACCAACGGACCCACTTGCTGTCGCGAAGAGCTCAAAACTTCACCATTACTACTTTTGTTCCAGGACTAGTTCAACTGATGCCACACCAAGAGTCCAGGACCTGAGAAGCACCTTTTGTGTATCAGGAACACACTTCAGCAGAGACCAGGAGGGATCAGGCAGGTCCAGTTGCAGGTCCAGTGCAGCAGGTCAGTTCAACCAGTTGCAGGAAGGCCTCTGGAGCTTGTTCTGTCCCTGTCTGCTGCTTAGAACAGGAGACCAGCTTGGGACAAATGGAGCAGGTCCAGTCTTCCTTCTCAGACAGCAGCAGGGCAGTCCTCTGGCAGCAGAGCTGCCAGTCTGTAGTGTCCACAGATCCAGGAGTATACTGAAGAGTGGGTCTGAGGCTCCTAGTTGTGTACATGGTGCCAGTTTTTAATTTCCCCCACAGAAGTGTTTGGAATTTACTGCCTCCCTGCTCTGATCCCAGGTTGTCTGGGGAAACAGTAGGCTAGTGTGAAGTGCTTTTTGTGTGTGTGTTTGTGTGTATGTGTAGAGGCAGTGTTTTTCAAAGACAAGCATGACAGGTGACAGATGACAGCTCTGCCCCTCCCATCAAGTCAGAATGACTAATCTTTCCAACACTTAGTCACTCTATTATGTGGCTGTTTGGGAAGACTATACAAAGGCAGACTGCCCACTACACCTAGTCATGTGACCCTGGAACAGGCTGCAGGGACCAAATGGCTCTAGAACAAGAAGATGCCAAATTTCTAGTTGTAACTTAAAATTTGACTTTTCAATTAAAGAGGATTTTAAAATATATTTTCTCAGGTACCAAACATGATATTCCCACCTGCTCCAAAACAAAAATGATCACTTACTAAATGTAATAAAGTAACCCTAGGTTATCCTGTGGGAGGATTAGTCCTCACATAGAGAAACATAAATTTGGGAGTTTTTCACTAAAAGGACATGTAAAACTTAAACATACATGTCCAAAATTGTAAATACAATGCACCCTGCACTATTGACTATATAGTGCCTACCTTAGTGATGACTAATATGTATTAAGAAGGGCATTTTAGGCCTGGAAAAAGGTTTGATTTGCCAGGTTGAGATGGCAATTTTAAAGTGTTTTAAGGGGCTACTTAAGTGGGTGGCACAATAAGTGTTACAGGCCCACCAGCAGCATTTAATTTACCAGCCATGGGTATATGGCATAAAAATGTACCAGGGACTTATAAACAAATTAAATATGTCAATCAGGCATATTTTAGGGAGTGAGAACAAGCATGTTAGCACTGTTTAGCAGTGGTAAATTACGCGGAGTCCTATGGCCAACAAATGTAAATTCAGGACAACAGGAGGGGTGAAGGCAAAAGGTTTGGAGGACTTCCACCAATGTCTGTCAGGTCTTATATGTGGTAACAAGACATGGTGATCAGAAAGCTCCAATCACTGATGGTCAAAACCAAGCTATGGACTCATGGCTGGGGCATGGTGATTATACCTTTTCCAGCCAAGATGGCTACATGCTCAAGTGACTGGGTTGAAAACTTGTGTAGTCTAACCAAGATTTATGAATCTCTTGATTAAATGTCACAATCTCTTGGAAAGACAAAAAGACCCTCAGAAAATACAAGACTGGGCCATATAAAGGCTGGAGGCCTCTTTAAATGAACATAATTGAAGAGTGCCTGAAAGTGAAGGGCACAGGTTGAGGCAGGTGTTTGCAGTTCTTCCCTTCAAAAGCCAATGAAAGGGGAAAGGTTTGTTAGGGAAACAGATGAAATTTCCTACTTAAACTTGGGGCATGAACTTCAGAAGCAGGTGACCAGGATAGTTCTTCCAGACCATAGACTTTCCAAGCAATTACATAAAGCAGTATGCCCCCTATGTGTTTTGCATCTAAAATCTTGTGCTTGTCATATTCATACTTCTGTTCATCGTTAATTGGAGATGGTAGGATCTTGGATAATTTGGGGACATTGTAAGGGCTCAGAAAAGATTCACAGGGTGCACAGGGTGTACCTTGTAACCTTCGGGTAAGTTTACTTAGTTTAGTTTTCACTGAGTTAATGACCTGTAAAATTGGAAAGGGTCCTTTGAACCTGGGTTATGACTTGTGTACACCTTCCAATCTTAGGTTCTTAGTGCACAACTATACCAGATCTTCTTTTTTATACTCTGGTTGCGAAGATGGATGTTTACCGGCTTGCACTTTCATTCGTTCATTATAAAGGGAAAGATTATGGGGGTCATTACGTAGCCGCCCGCCAAGCGGTAACCGCCGGCCCCCATGACGACATTCCCGCTGGGCCGGCGGGCGCAAACCAAGTTTTCGCCCGCCGGCCCAGCGGGGATGAGGCCGCAACATAGGAGCCGGCTCCTAATGGAGCCGGCGGTGTTGCGGCCGTGCGACGGGTGCAGTTGCACCCGTCGCGCTTTTCAATGTCTGCTATGCAGACAGTGAAAAGCTGGCCGGGGCCCTGTTAGGGGGCCCCAGGACACCCCTTACCGCCAGCCTCTTCCTGGCGGTGCAAACCGCCAGAAACAGGCTGGCGGTAGGGGTGTCATAATCCCCAGGGCTTGCAGCGCTGCCCTGGCGGATTATCACTGCCGCGGCTAAAACGGCGGGAAACCGCCGGCCCCGGCGGTGCGACCGCAGCGCTACCGCCGCGGTCGTAATAAGGGCCTCCGTACCGCCAGCCTGTTGGCGGTACGGGCGCTACATGACCACTGGCAGTCGCCGACCGCCAGGGTCGTAATGACCCCCTATGTTTTTTTACCTGTAAGATTTCGACCAAGAGTTTTTGGTGTTAAAGAAACAGAAGAAGTACAGTGTTTTTTTCAAGGGTGTCTCCAGACGGATCATACAAGGATGATATACTGTTACACAGTAAAAGGAGGCATGCCAGTTTGCTACATAAATATTATAATTATGAACACATTCTGCTATATAAATAACTTTATCCTATTCACTAATTAGGGTAGTAAGCAAATGTTAAAATGTGTTTCATAGATTGGTTGGCCCACTCTGTTTGTCCTTCTGAGTGTGTATGATAAATAGAAGATACATTTTGATAACTAAGACTGTGCAGAAACCATGCCAGAACTTGGATATGAGTTGGGGGCCACAGTCTCAAACAACTGTGGAGGGTAAAGCATGTGAGGTGTTACTGTTGTATGAATAGATTGGTCAGTTCGTTTGCAGACAGAATTTTTTCAGTTGCACAAAATGGGACATTTTGGTAATAAGTCTGCACTCCCAAACTGCAGAATCAAAATTTGAATTGGGTAGGTCAGTCACAAAGCTCATATTAATGGTTTGCCAAAGTGCGGAGATAAAGGTGAAAGTTGTAAAATTCCTGCAGGTGGTCTTCTCAAAACCTTATTACAAGGTCATGTTGCCCATGGCTATTTGCATCCCTAGAGAGAGTGGGCCACCAAAATCATAATATGCAGTTTTCTCTGTTTTTTTTCTTTCCACTGGGTGTCCTGCTAATGCTGTATCATGACCCCAACTTAGTCCCTTCTGAATTAACAAACAATCACTCCTTGTGATAAAATAAGCCTGTACAAATAATTTGTGCTTTGTTTTCTAACCATTTTTGTGGGTCTAATTTCTCTTCTGCTTTCCTTTCTTTACTTGTGATTGAAATTCTTCAAAACCACAAGTGGCAATAACTTTGCTCTCTGAGATTATTTCTGATTGTGGTTCGTTATCTTTGGTAACTGATTAATAGCCCATATTAGATGGACTATTGGTCTTCATTCGTTTACACCCAGGTTGATATGTGACCCTAAAATGAAATTCACAAACAGTAGGATCCAACACATCTGTCTAGGTGTTAGCAACTTTGCAGAACAAAACATTTATAGATTGTTACGATCTCTATTTATGGGGACTGGTTGTATGGCCCCTAAGAGGTAGTGCTAGTTTCATTGCCAACAGTTCCTTTTCAGCAACTGTGTAATACTGATCTTCAGGGAGTAGATTCTTGGGAAAGAAGGCAATTGGGTGCATGCAGCCAGATATGGTCTCTTGTTGAGTCAGTATTCCCCCTACTACAACCTGTTAAGCACACACTTCCACGAAGAATGGTGGTGTCAGATCTTAGTGACACAGTTCTGAAGTGGTAGTAAATGTTTTCTTCAGAATGTTGAAAGCTTACCATTCTCCCTTGACTATTTAAATAGCACATTTTTCCATAGTAATTGTGTGATTGTAGCAACTGTCTCCAAGAAGTGTGTGATAAAACCTCTAGTGAAAATTGACAAGGCTCAAGAAGATTTCCACGTCTCTTACCGTAGACAGGGCTGCCCAATCTAGAATTGCTTGTGCTTTTTTCTTATTCATTGCTATTCTTGTGGTTGATTCAAAATACCCTAGGAACTACTTTCTGGAAACATGGAAGGAACACTTTTCCAACTTAACAAATAGGTTGATGTGCCGGCGAATGGAGTACTGCCCTAACATGCTTGATGTGGTCTACTTCATTTTGGTAGTAGATAAGATTGTCATCTGTATAGACTAAGACATTTACATCTGACAGTTCTAAGCACCCTTTTAATAAAAAACTGAAGGGCCGCGGGTGTTACAAAATCTGAAGGGCATAATGCTATTTGAAAACATACTGAAGCTCATTGAAAGGCAGTCTTCCATTTGTCACCATCATGGGCTTTGATCAAACAGTAAGCATCTGGAGATCAAGTTTGGTGTAACTAGTGGAGCGTCTGTCCTGGTCTAGTGGGAGTAGATACGGGTTCTTTAAAGTGGCCTTGTCTAAGGTGTGATAATCAGTGCAGTCACGTAATTCCCCGTTTTTAGGCACAACAAATAACAGGGATGAGAGAGGAGAAGTGGAGTGGCAAATGAAACCACTAGCTAAGAACTGGTGTGTATACTTATGTAAGTGTTGGGTTGCAGGTTCTGATAAGGCATATCATCTACTACATGGCAAAGTGGTTTCCAGAATGAACTCCATTTGACACTCAAATGCCCTATATGAAGGTAGCTGAGTAGCTTTCTGTTTTTTTTTTTAATGTCCTGACATTCCAAGTAGGGTTCAGGCAACAATTGGTTTATACCTTTGTGAATCGGGGCAGAGGTCAGAGGCACCACTAGAACGTGGGCATCTTGATGGCATGAGTATAAACAATGACTCGAGTCCAGAGCGTTCTTTCTAGGAGTCAAATTTATTCTAGGGCTATATTGTTGCAACCAGTGCACCCCCAAGATTGCTATAAAATTGGGGTGTCTATCAAATCAAAACTGTTTTTCCATGTCCCCTTTTGCACACCACCACTAAGGGTTCTGTCACGATAAGAGAGCATAACCATTGTCTGCCCTCACTGGCTCAGCATACAGACCTTTGGGACTGTTTGGCCTGGCCCCTTCTGCAGGGTCACCCCCAGACGTTTTGCCTTTCCCTCTGCTTTTTGCTGAATTTGTTCCTGTTGGCTTTAGGGCTCTGAGCACTTTACCACTGCTAACCAGTGCTAAAGTGCATGTGGTCTCTGCTGCAAACATAGTAACATTGGCTTATCCACAGGTGGTACATTTAACTTACTTATAAGTCCATAGTAAAGTGCACCATTTGTGCTGAGGGCCTGTAAATTAAATACTACTGGTGGGCCTGCAGCATTGATACTGCCAACCGCTTCAGTAATTCTTCAAACATGGCTCAGGCCTAACATTGCAAAGTCTATGTGTGCAGTTTTAAACTGCCATGCCAACCTGGCAAGTTAACCTTCTTGCCAGGCCAAAACCTTCCTTTTTAATATAAATGACACCCCTAAGTTAGGCACTTGACAGCTCCAAGGGCAGGGTACAATATATTTAATAAGTTGAACATGTACTGTTTAGTTTTACATGTGCAGGTAGTGGAAAACTAATTTCCCAATGGGAAGAGTTGGGACCCCCAGGTTTGATGTCTCTGAAATCACAATTTAAAATCATCGCCATAATAACTTTATTTTGATCTCCAGGATCATAAAAGTACAACATACATAAAAAGCATAAAAACATCCTAGCAAGATCAGAATAAAGAATCTCCAAAGAGCCAAGACATTTTTACAATAGTGAGAAATGCATTAGCATTAAGGTTCAAAATCTCAGTACAAAATCCTATAAGGATAAAAACCTATTGACAACATACCTGAGAGAGATATAACGTGCAATATTACATCACAGAAGGTGCAAGTGCTCAGTAGATACATTAGACAAACTGAGAGATCAAAGTAAAAGTGGAAGGACTCGGTGCCGGAAATGAGGCAATATATAGTTACTGGGTTATGCAACATCACATTTAGCATTAGAATCACGAGCTCCACTTATAGGGCGGGAGCAGGCTTATTTCTTTGGGTTATATCCAGCGGCGATTCCTCTTTAAAGGTTGAGGGGTGCCACCTTGCCTTCTGTGAGCACAGCAAGTAAACGTAAATTAATAAAATGGCAACTACCATTTTATTATAAGATGTGCTGCAGGCCCCCGCTGTTCTAGTGCAAGGTTGAGAGCGGGTGTAGGGCTGACCCCTGGTGATTGGCGGCAGCAGCAGGATGACAACACATTGTGCTAGTGCGGAGTGGGCATGCCAGATTAGCCGACTCTCTTGAACAGCCAGCCCGACATGCGCACTTCAGACGGCACCAATCCCAGGGGTGTTATATTGACAGGGGATTGCAGGCACAGGCCTCTATACTCTAATGTAGCGCTGGGTTAGCCTCCTCACGCCAATTTTAGCACTTCTCTCATGCTGAACACTTCATGAGAGCAGCTCAAGTATTGGTTAGTTTTGCGTTGGCTGTAACATCAGGATAAATAGCATCCACAGGACAAGTGGTCGTGCGCACTCTAACCAGAAGGACTCTGCCTACACATAGGCACCATGGAGCAGGTGCTCATAGCTGAAGTCCCCGTCTCCACAATGCTGACGCTAAGCCTAGTGGGCACAGAAAAGCTCTTCCACAGCCGAGATCACTGGGTTATCGAGCTTTAGTCCTTGCCCCGGATAAAAGCTGTCATGACCCTGGAGGAGGCAGAGGTAAGAGACTCGCCAAGACAAGGCTGGAAAGGGTCAATTGTAATCGCACCTCCATGTGTTATTCATTTTTATGGATGGTTTCCAGAAAGGGATTTTACGTTTATACGAGTGTGTGCTTTTAAAAATATTTTAACAAAAATATTTACTGAGTACCAAATGGCCTTTGAGTTAGAAATAGTAAAAGCGCTCTTGACTGAAGCCAATGGCTTCACTTGTCCTTGTAAAGTAAGAGTGAGTTTGGGTGTGCGTGCTCACATGCATGTGTATTCGCATGTCTCTCCCTGCATACACATGAAGGAACTGGGGTTGGTGTGGTAACAGTTCGTTTTTCTAACTTGTTATCCTTTCAGGAAAGTAATTCATCAAAGCAGTTACAAAATCACCAAGTGCCTCCTTTTTTCAAGCGTAATGCCCTCATTATGAGTTTGCCTAATTCTATTGTAAGGAAAGCAGGTGAACCGTGCACCATAATCCAGCAGTTATTTGCAGAGCCAGGAATACCCGGACGTTGTCCGGTCGTTTTTCACTGATTTCGAAAACAAATCAGCTGTCATTTTGCTCTTTCTCAGTGCAGGCGTACAATCTCAGTGGGAGAGCCAGTAGGGGGTATGGCAGGTACAATCTCCTGGGCTCTGACAGTGGCTCTGACCTTCATCTTAATACCAGAGCAATTGCAGCTGTGGGGCGGGAGGAAAGGAGCAGGCGGCGACCCGTGCACCTGCCAACCGACAGGGGAGGCTCTAGCCATTTTAGGGACGTATAGTCTGCTCACTCCATGAGAGGTGATCGAGCAGGCGAGAGGCCTGTCTGCCCCGAACAATAACAACTGGCCCAGGCCAAAGATGTGGTTGGGCGAAAAGTACTTTTACCTGGACTCTGTCGCCTTGAAGGCGGGGGAGTCAGGGTCCATGAAAACACCTTGGCATAATTGGAGGAAGTGTTCTATGGTTCAACCTTGATGCTACAGAGGTTAGGTAAAGGCCAGACTGTGCTACTGCCCTTGACTCTTTAGCAGTTGCACCGGGTGCATATGGGTTCAGTCAATATGGAGGATAATGTAAAATAATGTTAGCTACTTCTAGGATGTTGTTTCTGTACTTTTTCAAGTAATACATGCGCATTACTCTTGTACGGTGCATATTTTGTACGGTGCATACTTTCAACTGAGTGGGAGCACGACAGAGCTCTGGAGCTGTACTGAAGACACTACAAGTTTCTCACAGGGTCCGTTAGTGGGTCAAAAAACTGTTCAGAATGCATGGCAATGTATGCAGAGTGTATGAGGACAGTGGTCATGTTTTTCAGTTGTAATTGTGATTCTATGCAAATGGGTGTGATGGGTCCCACATAATTGGGAGTACAGAGTTTTCACAATTACAACAAGGCGAAAATAAATGAAAATGCAGTGGTTGCTACTACTTAAAACTTATCCATAACTTTTACACTCCACCACTTTTAAATGTCACCAGTCACCCGGTTATTTCCTCCTATTGGCAATAAAGTGCTGTAACAGAGATCCTAGATAGGACATATAGGTAGTCATTATGACGTTTACGGTGAGCGATAAAGTGTGGTAATACTGCCAACAGGCTGGCGGTAAATATGCCAAATAATGACCATGGCAGCGATACCTCCCACAGACAGCCAATGTACCACATCAACCGCCAGGGCGTTAACACCGCTGACCACGGCGGTAACCATCAAAAGCCAGGCGGAAGCCAAGGTAACACCCACCATATTATGACATAGCAAACCGCCACAATTTCCGGGGCGGCACCAACGCCATCAAAAGCCTGGTGGAAACAGAACACAGTAAACGAAAGGCTCACCAACAGGTACACAGAGAACTCCGCCGCTGCTATGGAACCAGAACTTCAAGTCTTCCCGATGCTATGCTATGCCATGGCCCTCATGGAACACCAGCACCGACGAAGACGATGATGGTGAGTACAGCCACCGAGCACACAAGGGAGGGAGGGAGGAAAAGGAGAGTGACACACACACGCACAACACACACCATTCACACACATACCATACACAGAACGAGCTGCAGAGTTAAACCAATCTCACAGGACACACATTAAAATAAAACAAGGATGTTAGACCTGACAGCCTTAGGGTAGTCACCCCTAACTTTTTGCCTGCCTCCCTCCTCGTTTTTGGATACTGTTTTTGCTGGTTTTTAGACTCTGCGCACTTTACCACTGCTAACCAGTGATCAAGTGTATATGCTCTCTCTCTGTAAACATGGTAACTTTGGATCATACCTGATTGAACTATTTAATCTACTTATAAGTCCCCAGTCATGTGCACTCCAGGTGCCTAGGGCATATAGATTAAATGCTACTAGTGGACCCGCAGCACGGATTGTGCCACCCACTTAAGTAGCCCCTTTTCCTTGTCCCAGGCCTACCATTGCTAGGCCTGTGTGTGCAGTTTCACTGCCACCTCGACTTGGCATTTAAAAGTACTTGCCAAGCCTAGAACTCCCCTTTTTCTGCATATAAGTCACCCTTAATGTGTGCCCTGGGTATCCCCTAGAGCAGGGTGCTGTGTAGGTAAAAGACAGGACATGTACCTGTGTAGTTATATGTCCTGGTAGTGTAAAACTCCTAAATTAGTTTTTGCACTACTGGGAGACCTGCTCCCTTCATAGGCTAACATTGGGGCTGCCCTCATACACTGTTGAAGTGGCAGCTGCTGATCTGAAAGGAGCAGGGAGGTCATATTTAGTATGGCCAGAATGGTAATACAAAATCCTACTGACTGGTGAAGTCGGATTTAATATTACTATTCTAGAAATGCCACTTTTAGAAAGTGAGCATTTCTTTGCACTTAAATCCTTCTGTGCCTTACAATCCACGTCTGGCTAGGTTTAGTTGACAGCTCCTTGTGCATTCACTCAGACACACCCCAAACACAGGGTACTCAGCCTCACTTGCATACATCTGCATTTTGAATGGGTCTTCCTGGGCTGGGAGGGTGGAGGGCCTGCCCTCACACAAAGGACTGCCACACCCCCTACTGGGACCCTGGCAGACAGGATTGAACTGAAAGGGGACCTGGTGCACTTCTTAGCCACTCTTTGAAGTCTCCCCCACTTCAAAGGCACATTTGGGTATAAAACAGGGCCTCTGCCCTACCTCATGAGACACTTGCTGGAGAAGAAACCGGAACCAGAAACTACATCCTGCCAAGAAGAACTGCCTGGCTGCTCAAAGGACTCACCTGTCTGCTTTCTACAAAGGACTGCTGTCTTGCTGTTGCCCTGCTGCCTTGCTGAACTCTTGTCTGGCTGTGAAAGTGCTCTCCAAGGGCTTGGATAGAGCTTGCCTCCTGTTCCTTGAAGTCTCAGGACCAAAAAGACTTCTTCCTTTCACTTGGACGCTCCGTGCGCCGAAACTTTCGACGCACAGCTTGTTTCGCGGCGAGAAAAACGCCGCACACCGACGCTGATCGACGCGACGCCCTCGGGGCGATCGAGACTTCGACGCACAACCTCGCAAGGACAAAGCCGCTCGACTTTCCAGGAGAAATCGACGCGACGCCCACCGTGAGTGCGAAACTTTGACGCACGGCCTCGCAAGGACAACGCCGCCCGACTTCCAAGGAGAAATCGACGCGACGCCTGCCGTGAGACTAAACTTTCGACGCACGGCCTCGCAAGGACAACGCCGCCCGACTTCCAAGGAGAAATCGACGCGACGCCTACCGTGAGATCGAAACTTCGACGCGCAGCCCCGCAGAACGACGCGCAGCCGGAAAACAAGCAGGAGAATCCACGCACAGACCCGGGACATCTGGTAATCCCCGCGATCCACAAAAAGAGACTGTCTGCGCGCCGGAAAACGACGCCCGACTTCCCCGCGTGGAAAAGACCGACGCAAGTCTGTGTGTGCTGAGGAGAAATCGACGCACACACCCCTTTTTCCACGCATCTCTTCTCCTGTGGCCCTCTGAGGAGATTTTCCACCAGAAACCAGGTACTTTGTGCTTGAAAGACACTGTATTGCATTCTAAAGACTTAAGACACTCTATATCACTTCCCTGTGATATTTCTACAATTTTCCATTGCAACTTTATTCTTTTTGACCTACAATTATCCTGATAAATATTATATATTTTTCTAAACACTGTGTGGTGTATTTTTGTGGTGCTATATGGTGGTATTGTATGATTTATTGCACAAATACTTTACACATTGCCTTCTAAGTTAAGCCTGACTGCTCGTGCCAAGCTACCAGAGGGTGGGCACAGGATAATCTTGGATAGTGTGTGACTTACCCTGACTAGAGTGAGGGCTTTTGCTTGGACAGGAAGTAACCTGACTGCCAACCAAAAACCCCATTTCTAACATTGGTGATCAGCGGTGAGGATAGGACTTGTATTTGTGCAGTGACATACAGTAGCTAAGTATTTCACTACATACCCACAGTTGAAGGTCAACTTGGTTTTTATCTCTTTTTGAAAATCCGTTTTTTCCTGACAATTTTCAAAAACTAAATCCTCACTCAACATGTCTCTGACTGGGTCTCAGACAGGGGACTTTGACCTAGTCCAGTTGGATACATACACGGTCAAACAACTAAGAGGATTCTGCAGGGCATTAAGGGTACCCACCCAAGGGGCCTCCAGAAAGGAGGACTTTCAAGTGGCGCTGAGGGCCTGGGCAGAAGCCCATTTAGAGGATGATGAGGAAGAGGAGCCAGAAAATGGCCCCTCAGAAGGATTTCCACTATCTATGGATGGTGTTACCACTGCAATTGTGCACCCTTCCAGACCAGGGAGCAGTGTCTCCATGCAAAGCCTGACCGCAGAGGAAAGGAGAGAAGAAAGGGAGTTCCAATTGCAAATGGCAAAACTGAAAATTGAGGCACAACAGGAGGAGAAGAGGGCAGAAAGAGAAGCCAAACAAGCTGAGGCTGAAAGAGCAGCCAAACAGATTGAAGCTGAAAGAACAGCCAAACAAGTGGAAGCTGAAAGAGCGTTGGCTGAAAAGAAACTATTGTTGGCTCATGAACTGAGTCTCAAGGAGCTGGAGATCAAGGCAAGACAGTCTGAATCCAGCAATAATGGTGGCAGCATACAGACAGGACCTGCTGGAGAAAAGAAGGTTCGTATACCCAAAAATGTGGTGCCCAGTTTTGTGGTGGGAGATGACATAGATAAATGGTTAGCTGCTTATGAAGTTGCACTAAGGGCTCATGAGGTTCCTGAAGGGCAATGGGGGGTAGCTATGTGGGGTTATGTGCCGCCATTGGGGAGGGACACACTTCTCACATTGGATCCACCGGATCAAAACACATACCCACTCCAGAAAGCCACTTTACTTGCCAAGTTTGGGCTGACCCCTGAGGGATACCGTCAGAGGTTCAGGGACAGCACCAAACAAACCACACAAACATGGGTAGATTTCTTTGATTTCTCTAGTAAGGCACTGAATGGATGGGTGCGGGGCAACAAAGTAGCAGATTATAAAGGTTTATATGACTTGATCCTGAGAGAGCATATGCTTAATGTTACTTATACCGATTTGCGCCAGCACCTAGTGGATAGTAAGCTGACTGATCCCAGGAAGCTTGCTGAGGAGGCGGACCTCTGGGTTAGCACCAGAGTGTCCAAAAAGGTACCTGGGGGGGACTCCCACAAAGGTGGTCAGGGTTCCCAACAGAAGAAAGAGGGGGGAGATAAACTTACAGATAAGGAACTCTCTAAAGGCCCCCAAAAGAATTCCCAGGGAGGGGGTGGCAACCCTTCCTTTTCCAAATTTGGGAAGAAACCAGGGACATTTGACAGGTCAGGAAAATCTAGCCCCAAATGCATGGAGTGTTACCAATATGGTCACTACAAAGGCGATCCACAGTGCCCCAAGAGGGCACCGTCCACTACCGGACAGGCGCCTGGGTTGACTAGTGTAGCACTCGGGGGGGAGATGGACCCCACTAGCTTTGGGGAGCAGGTAGAGATTTCCCTAGTGTCCCTGGGAGAAGGAGAAATGATGTCCAAGGTCCACATGCCTAAAAATACTTCCAAGTACCGGCAGTGGGTCCTCATTGATGGGCAGAAGGTGGAGGCTCTGCGTGACACAGGAGCCAGTATGACTACTATCAAGAGTCAGCTGGTGTCCACAGAGCAGATAATCCCGAATACATTCCACCAGGTCATAGTCGCTGACAACCGCGAGAGTCACCTACCGGTGGCTCGGGTTCCCTTTGAGTGGGGGGGGGTCTCTGGTACTCTGAAAGTAGCTGTGAGTCCTGCCATGCCTGTAGATTGTCTGTTAGGCAATGATCTAGAGCATACTGCTTGGAAAGAAGTAGAGCTCAGATCTCACCTGGAGATGTTAGGGTTACCTGAGTGGGTCTGCATGACCACCCGGTCCATGGCTGACCGAGAGGGAAGTCAAGGGCATCTGGAGCCTGGAACGATGGCCCAGGGAGCTGCCAAGAGGAGGGACGAGGGGCGCGGGAAACCGGCCCCAGAAGTTCCCACAGTGGCTGACGGGGCTCCTGAGGAGGAGACTCCCGAGCCAACTGGGGAAGACATTGCCACCCTAGGTGACTTACCGGAGCTTGCTGGCTGGCAAGTTGAGGGTGGACCCACCAGGGAGGAATTCTGCCAGGCGCAGAAAGAGTGTCCCACTCTAGAAGGGTTGAGGAAACAAGCCTTAAACCAGGCAGCAGGTGACGCCTCTGGCAATCACCACCTATATTGGGAGAATGATCTCCTCTACAGTGAGCCTAGGGTTCCGGTCTTTGGGGCAGCACGTGTGCTGGTGGTCCCCCAATGTTACCGAGCCTTCCTACTGGGTCTGGCTCACGACATTCCCCTGGCAGGACATTTGGGACAAGACAAGACCTTCAACAGGCTTGTCAACCACTTTCACTGGCCCAAAATGAGGACACACTCAGACAAATTCTGCAGGGCTTGTCCTACCTGCCAGGCTAGTGGTAAAGCAGGAAAGAGGGTTAAAATCCCCCTGATTCCACTTCCTGTCGTTGGCACCCCCTTTGAAAGGGTGGGCGTCGACATTGTTGGCCCCTTGGACCCCAAAACTGCCTTAGGCAACAGGTTTATCCTGGTTTTGGTGGACCATGCCACCCGGTACCCAGAGGCAATCCCTCTGAGGACCGTAACTGCATCGGTGGTAGCCAGAACCCTGATGGGGATATTTACCCGTGTGGGATTCCCCAAGGAGATAGTGTCTGACAGAGGCACTAACTTCATGTCCGCGTACATGAAGCATCTGTGGGATGCGTGTGGTGTAACCTACAAGTTCACCACACCCTATCACCCCCAGTCTAATGGGCTTGTGGAGAGATTCAACAAGACCCTGAAAGGCATGATTGGTGGCCTCCCTGAGGCCATGAGGCGTAAATGGGACGTCCTCTTACCATGCCTTCTCTTTGCTTACAGAGAGGTCCCCCAGAGGGGGGTAGGGTTCAGTCCCTTTGAGCTTCTCTATGGGTACCCCGTCAGGGGACCCTTAAGCATTGTCAAGGAGGGATTGGAGAACGCTCCAAAGACACCCCCTCAGGACGTGGTCAGCTACATGTTGGCCCTCCGCAATCAGATGACCCGCTTCTGGAAAGAGGCCCAAAGTAACCTGGAGGCCAGTCAAGAGGTGATGAAACAATGGTATGACCAGAAGGCCACTCTGGTAGAGTTTCAACCTGGAGACAAAGTGTGGGTAATGGAGCCAGTAGAGCCCAGAGCTCTCCAGGACCGCTGGTCTGGCCCATTTGAAATAAAGGAGCGGAAAGGGGAGGCCACTTACCTAGTGGACCTCCAAACCCCTAGGAACCCCCTAAGGGTGCTCCACGTGAACCGACTAAAAGCTCATTTTGAGAGGTCGGAGATCAACATGCTTCTGGTCACAGATGAAGGAATGGAAGAGGAGAGTGAACCTCTCCCTGACCTCCTCTCTGCCCAAGAAGGTGATGGGTCCGTAAGCGGGGTCATTCTGTCTGACTCCCTGACTCTAAACCAGAAAGGAGACTGCTATGAGCTGTTGGAGCAGTTCTCCCCCCTCTTCTCCCTTACTCCGGGACTGACCCACCTCTGTGTTCATGATATTGACACCGGTGACAGTCTCCCTGTGAAAAACAAAATTTACAGGTTGTCAGATAAGGTGAAGGCCAGCATCAAGGAGGAGGTCTCCAAGATGTTGACGCTAGGGGTTATTGAGAAGTCCAGTAGTCCCTGGGCCAGCCCAGTGGTGTTGGTCCCCAAGGCTACTGCCCCAGGCGCGAAGCCAGAACTCCGGTTCTGCGTGGACTACCGGGGTCTCAACTCAGTCACACGGACTGATGCTCACCCCATCCCCCGAGCTGATGAGCTCGTGGACAGGCTAGGCGCTGCCAAGTTCCTGAGTACGTTTGATCTTACTTCAGGGTACTGGCAGATCGCCCTGACTGAGGGGGCTAAGGAAAGGTCCGCCTTTTCCACCCCTGACGGCCATTACCAGTTCCGGGTGATGCCGTTTGGATTGAAAAATGCCCCCGCTACCTTCCAACGGTTGGTTAACGGGGTCCTGGCTGGCAAGGATGCCTTCTGTGCAGCCTACCTGGATGACATAGCTGTCTACAGTTCCAGCTGGGAGGAACACCTGCTCCACCTCAAGGAGGTGCTTCAGGCCCTGCAACAGGCAGGCCTGACCATCAAGGCTAGTAAGTGCCAGATTGGGCAGGGTTCCGTGGTGTACTTGGGACACCTAGTAGGTGGTGGCAAGGTGCAGCCACTCCAGGCCAAGATCGAAACTATCAAGGCCTGGCAACCACCTCGAACCCAGACTGAGGTGAGGGCCTTTTTAGGCCTCACCGGCTACTACCGCAGGTTTGTCAAGGGCTATGGTACCATTGTGTCCCCCTTGACACAACTCACGTCCAAGAAGCAACCTAGGTTGGTGAATTGGACAGAGGCTTGTCAGAAAGCCTTTGACGCCCTAAAGGAAGCCATGTGCACGGCCCCCGTGCTCAAGGCCCCTGACTACTCCCAGGAATTTATCGTGCAGACAGACGCTTCAGAGCATGGCATAGGGGCAGTCCTAGCACAGCTAAATGAGGAGGGCCAAGATCAACCGGTAGTCTTTATTAGCAGAAGGCTATTACCACGGGAACAGAGGTGGAGTGCTATTGAAAGAGAAGCTTTTGCTGTGGTCTGGGCACTGAAGAAGCTGAGGCCCTACCTGTTTGGGACTCACTTCCTAGTTCAGACAGACCACAGGCCCCTCAGATGGCTCATGCAGATGAGGGGTGAGAATCCAAAACTTCTGAGGTGGTCCATTTCCCTACAGGGGATGGACTTTACGGTGGAACATCGCCCAGGGGTTGACCACGCCAATGCTGATGGTCTCTCCAGGTACTTCCGCCTTAGCGATGAGAGCTCCCAGGAGGTCGGGTAGCTCTCCCCACTTTCAGCTGGGGGGGACACATGTTAGACCTGACAGCCTTAGGGTAGTCACCCCTAACTTTTTGCCTGCCTCCCTCCTCGTTTTTGGATACTGTTTTTGCTGGTTTTTAGACTCTGCGCACTTTACCACTGCTAACCAGTGATAAAGTGTATATGCTCTCTCTCTGTAAACATGGTAACTTTGGATCATACCTGATTGAACTATTTAATCTACTTATAAGTCCCCAGTCATGTGCACTCCAGGTGCCTAGGGCATATAGATTAAATGCTACTAGTGGACCCGCAGCACGGATTGTGCCACCCACTTAAGTAGCCCCTTTTCCTTGTCCCAGGCCTACCATTGCTAGGCCTGTGTGTGCAGTTTCACTGCCACCTCGACTTGGCATTTAAAAGTACTTGCCAAGCCTAGAACTCCCCTTTTTCTGCATATAAGTCACCCTTAATGTGTGCCCTGGGTATCCCCTAGAGCAGGGTGCTGTGTAGGTAAAAGACAGGACATGTACCTGTGTAGTTATATGTCCTGGTAGTGTAAAACTCCTAAATTCGTTTTTGCACTACTGGGAGACCTGCTCCCTTCATAGGCTAACATTGGGGCTGCCCTCATACACTGTTGAAGTGGCAGCTGCTGATCTGAAAGGAGCAGGGAGGTCATATTTAGTATGGCCAGAATGGTAATACAAAATCCTACTGACTGGTGAAGTCGGATTTAATATTACTATTCTAGAAATGCCACTTTTAGAAAGTGAGCATTTCTTTGCACTTAAATCCTTCTGTGCCTTACAATCCACGTCTGGCTAGGTTTAGTTGACAGCTCCTTGTGCATTCACTCAGACACACCCCAAACACAGGGTACTCAGCCTCACTTGCATACATCTGCATTTTGAATGGGTCTTCCTGGGCTGGGAGGGTGGAGGGCCTGCCCTCACACAAAGGACTGCCACACCCCCTACTGGGACCCTGGCAGACAGGATTGAACTGAAAGGGGACCTGGTGCATTTCTTAGCCACTCTTTGAAGTCTCCCCCACTTCAAAGGCACATTTGGGTATAAAACAGGGCCTCTGCCCTACCTCATGAGACACTTGCTGGAGAAGAAACCGGAACCAGAAACTACATCCTGCCAAGAAGAACTGCCTGGCTGCTCAAAGGACTCACCTGTCTGCTTTCTACAAAGGACTGCTGTCTTGCTGTTGCCCTGCTGCCTTGCTGAACTCTTGTCTGGCTGTGAAAGTGCTCTCCAAGGGCTTGGATAGAGCTTGCCTCCTGTTCCTTGAAGTCTCAGGACCAAAAAGACTTCTTCCTTTCACTTGGACGCTCCGTGCGCCGAAACTTTCGACACACAGCTTGTTTCGCGGCGAGAAAAACGCCGCACACCGACGCTGATCGACGCGACGCCCTCGGGGTGATCGAGACTTCGACGCACAACCTCGCAAGGACAAAGCCGCTCGACTTTCCAGGAGAAATCGACGCGACGCCCACCGTGAGTGCGAAACTTTGACGCACGGCCTCGCAAGGACAACGCCGCCCGACTTCCAAGGAGAAATCGACGCGACGCCTGCCGTGAGACTAAACTTTCGACGCACGGCCTCGCAAGGACAACGCCGCCCGACTTCCAAGGAGAAATCGACGCGACGCCTACCGTGAGATCGAAACTTCGACGCGCAGCCCCGCAGAACGACGCGCAGCCGGAAAACAAGCAGGAGAATCCACGCACAGACCCGGGACATCTGGTAATCCCCGCGATCCACAAAAAGAGACTGTCTGCGCGCCGGAAAACGACGCCCGACTTCCCCGCGTGGAAAAGACCGACGCAAGTCTGTGTGTGCTGAGGAGAAATCGACGCACACACCCCTTTTTCCACGCATCTCTTCTCCTGTGGCCCTCTGAGGAGATTTTCCACCAGAAACCAGGTACTTTGTGCTTGAAAGACACTGTATTGCATTCTAAAGACTTAAGACACTCTATATCACTTCCCTGTGATATTTCTACAATTTTCCATTGCAACTTTATTCTTTTTGACCTACAATTATCCTGATAAATATTATATATTTTTCTAAACACTGTGTGGTGTATTTTTGTGGTGCTATATGGTGGTATTGTATGATTTATTGCACAAATACTTTACACATTGCCTTCTAAGTTAAGCCTGACTGCTCGTGCCAAGCTACCAGAGGGTGGGCACAGGATAATCTTGGATAGTGTGTGACTTACCCTGACTAGAGTGAGGGCTTTTGCTTGGACAGGAAGTAACCTGACTGCCAACCAAAAACCCCATTTCTAACAAAGGACAACTATGAGAATCAGCAAACACTGTAATTTGATGCCAACAGCCACCATATTGTCCATTTGATTCCAAATGCAGGTGACAATGTTCAGAGTGGACCAATGGCCAATCCAAAGTACAAAAGGGCCACATGGCCAGAGGGCACAGTCCAAGGCCCAACTTGACTCCTGATAGATTCCGGAATCCACTGTTCAGGGGAATCATGTTGGAAATGGGCAGGCACCTCAGGGGGGAGGGGTGGAGGGGCACCTCAGCTGAAGTGGGGAACTTGCCCACTGGTTCTGGAGGGGCCTCTTGCCTTTCATTGGTGGTTGGGTGGGCATCTTTCCTTTCATTGATGTTTGAGTGGGAATCTTCACTTTCTTTGCTGGTGGTGGGGGATCCATGTGTCCCCTCTTGTGACGGGTCCCCTTAGCCTTAGACATGTCACTTGTGGCCTTGCCTCCAAGACTAGGAGGTGCTTCCACTGTCCCCTTCTCGTGTCCCTTGCTTTTTACCACCCTAGTGCCAGCGTTGTAGGGGCGTTGGGGTGGGTTGGAGGAGGAGGGATGGGAGTGGTGGTTTTCGGAGGTGTACGTCTGCTGGACTTGGGTGCAGATGCATGGACAGTGTGGGTGTGTGAGGTGGATGGCTGTTGGGTGTCTGTGTGCATGTGTTTGTGTCTCTTAGGAGGGGAGAAGACAGTGTGGGAGAGGACAAAAGGGACATGTGGATGGATGTTGTGGAGGTGTCTGCAAGTGAGGTGTGTGTGCTGCATGATTTGGTGATGGTGGCTGTTGATGCAGTGTATGCAGGTGTGAGTGCGGATGTTACTGTGAGGGAGGAGGAGGGGGAGGCAGTGTAGGCAGTCGATGTGGTTGTGTGTGCAAGTGTCTGTTGTTTGTGTACGTGCATGTGGCCTGAAGTGTGCTGCCTGTGTTTGACTGTGCTACTCTTGGGTGAAGTTTTGTGTTCATGCTTGTCTGTATCTCTGCCTTGGATGGATTGGTATTGAGGAGACTGGGACTGGGAAGTGGTAGTTGGAGGGGGGATGGTAGGAACAGGGACACTGGCATCCATCAGAGAGGAGCCAGAGCCTGAAATGATCTCTGTAGGACTGCCAACCCACTGTGGATGCCCTCCAGGTATGCATTGCATTGCTGCATCTGTGATGCCATCCCCTGGATGGCATTCACTATCGTTGACTGCCCTACAGAGATGGATCTCAGGAGGTCAATAGCCTCCTCACAGAGGGCATCAGGGCTAACTGGGGCAAGGCCTGAGGTGCTTGGGGCAAAGGAGATGGCCACCCTCCTTGGTGAGCGGGCACGGGCAACTCAGTGGGAGGCTACTGGGAGGGCGGTGCAGGTATGGGGGTGGCGGCTGTACCTGTAGCTGGGGTGATTCCAGAGGTGCCCGCCACAACCAGGGAGCTTCCATCGGAGGAGGAATCAGAGTCAGTGTTGTCAACTCCTGTCTCCGCTGTGGTGCTCCCCTGGCCCTCTGTCCCACTGGTCCCCAAGGCATCGGTGGATTCTGCCTCCTGGGTCCTGTGGGATGCAGCTCCCTCGGTTGCCGGTGCCCCTGCTCCTCAGCCAGATGATGCTAATGCACACATGGACCGGATGAAAGAAGATAATGGAGGGGAGAGAGTAAGAGAGCACTGGATCAATTACAGCAACAACACTACAGTTGGCATATACATTACCATCACACACAGGGATCAGGATTGAGCACTATACATCGCACTGCCATTACATTGGCCAAGTGCCACAGCAAGATGAGAGCCAACCACTGCCAACTGCACCCCTCCTAGGACCTACTAACATGGAATGCTACCTATCTAGGTTACCAGATTTTGCTATACACCCATTTACCTTGAGCTGGATCATGTAGCAATGGCTGAGCTGGCATTAAGGGGCACCCGCTAACTGAAACCCACCACCAGGATCCCATGGCACCCAGAAATAATTGTTGTCACGCTCACTGTACTCACCCCCTTGTCGCTGCTGTGTTGCCCTCAACGGCCCATCCATCTCTGGGTAGGCCACCTCTAGTATGCGGCCCATCAGGGGGGTTAGGCTCCGATGGTCACGCCGCCCTCGTTGGGAGGCCATCCCCAGCTGGGCCTACGCGGTCTTCTGGGCCCAGCGTCTCAGATCCTCCCACCTTTTCCTACAGTGGGTGCTCTGCCTGCTATAGACCCCCAGTCCTTGGCGATGACATGCTAAAATCCCTTCTTCTTATGGGTGCTGATCTGTAGAGGTAATACAGACAGGAGGACACCATTAACCATACAATCCAGCCTGTCACACATATGGCCCAAACATACCATTTCCTTTTCCATTGGCACACACTTCACCCGGAGCATTGCATGTACACTACCACCAGACATACCCCCCACCCAAATTACACACTACTAGCACACACATCTCAATGCAACCGTGTCACATGCATCATGGTGTACTCACCTGTTGGTCTGGAGGACGAGACAGCTGTTCATACAGGGGTAGAACCCCATCCACCAAGTGCTTTAACTCCTCTGAGTTGAAGGCAGTGGCCCTTTCCCCTGTCACACAGGCCATGGCTGGATCCAGACACAGGTCACAGCAGCACACGCAGTGTAGGTGTTGTCCTGTGGAAGGTCAGGAATCAAGTGAAGTTTTAGACAGAGAATGGCGATCATGTCCACGGCGGTGTACACTGTCACTGGTGCCGGTGATCCCCATTGGACACTGTACTCCATAAACCCCTATTTCAGCCAATGAGGAATAGCACGATGGTGAAAGACCGCCTTCCGCCATTACGCCCAGCGCCGGTGGAGTTACATCACTTCCACCTGTTCATACTTACAGGACAGGCGGTTGCCATTTTATGGTGGTGACAACATTCAGAAATAGTTAACTGCGTCATTGCTATAAATTGCACATACATTGACATTCACATTGTCCGATTACATACATGGTCTATGTACACTGAGGTGGTGGTTACATTTTTCAGATTGTGACACCCTACTCACTCTTGTGTCCCTTAGATACCTACCACTGCAGAGGCATAGGAGGAGGAGACAAGAGCCTGTGTACAGACTCCTTGTGGACTTGGCTACACAGGAGGACAGGCACATAATACTCACCTATAGACTGGACAGGGCCACAATCCCAAAGCTGTGTACTCAATTGGAGCCTGATCTGTTATCAGCTATCCATCATCCTACTGGGATCCCCCACTTGTGCAAGTGCTCCATTTCCTGGCAACTGGTTCTTTGCAAGTGACAGTGGGCTTGGCAGCAGGAATGTCACAGCCAATTTTCTCAATAGTGCTGGCAAGTGTTTTGTCTGCCTTGGTCAAACACATGTGCAGCTACATTACTTTTCCCCAAGTGGAAGATTTGGCCACTGTGACAGCTGGATTCTATGCAATGGGACATATACCAAATATTATTGGGGCAATTGACGAAACACATATTGTATTTGTGCCCCCCTGCACAATGAACAGGTATTCAGGAATCGGAAGAGTTTCCAGTCACTCAATGTTCGTCCTGAGGAATAGCAGCATCCCAAATGTGATGACACAACTACAGAGGCACAGGGTGTGGCTAATAGGTGAGCCAGAGTCTCCACCCACTGTATGTCAGTGTATGACTTCAGGAGTCATCCCCCATACCATTGTGTGAGGCAAATGTTTGTCCCTCAATACTTGCAGGTGACTCTGGCTATCCAAACCTAGCGTGGCTCCTGACCCCTGTGAGGAATGCCAGGACAGGGGCTAAGAATTGGTATAATGATGCACATGGTCAAACCAGGCGGATCATAGAACATACCTTCGGACTCCTGAAGGCCAGGTTCTGATGCCTACATCTGACAGGGGGATCCCTGTGCTACTTCCCTGAGAAGGTTTGCCAGATAGTTGTAGCATGCTGCATGTTGCACAACCTGACCCTCAGACAACATGTGCCCTATCTGCAGGAGGAGGATATTGGAAATAGCCCTGTAGCAGCAGTGGACTCTGAGGACAGTGAAGATGAGGAGGCAGAGAATGAGGATGTGGACAACAGAACATCAGTTATACGGCAGTACTTCCAATGACATAGAGGTGAGACAGTGGAACTGACCATTCCTCTGATTATTTATCCTTTCAGTGTGGCTGTAGCATGATGGCTGTCAATTCCTTTGCATCTCAACTGACTGTCACCTATGCCTTCTCATGTTGCAGATGTTGGTGTTATAACTACTGTGTACTGATGTGATGACTACAGACAACTACAGTCATTATTTGTATGCTATCACAAAGTTCAGGTCATTTGCACAAGGTGTACATGTTACCATATTTGGACATTTTCCTCACATAAAGCACTATCACTCAAGTTGTGTTCAAAGGTGTTTATTGTAGTGAAATTTATAGACGGAATAGTGCAATGGATGGGGTGAAGGCAGAGGTAAGTCCAGGGTATTGGTCCAGTCTGTTTGTAGCACAGGTCCAGTGTCCATGGGGCCATAGGAAGGGAAGCAAAGGCAGTTCATAATGGACAAGGTGACAGAGTGGGACACAAGGGCGATCATTCAGGAGGGTCTCATTTCCTGGCAGTGGTCTTGGTCTTGGAAAGTCTCTCTGGCATCTGTCTAGGTCGCAGAGAACATTTGCAGGGTGGTTCACCTTCTGCAGAGGGAGGGGTGCTGGTGGCCTGTGGGTCCTGAGGCAGGGCCTCCTGTATACTAGCTGCAGCACATGTGGTGGGCTATTCAGTTGGCTGGCTAGTGGAAAGGACCTGCTGGTTTGCTGTATATTCCCTCATTATGTTGGCCATGTCAGCCAGCACCCCTGCTATGGAGACCATGGTGGTGCTGATGGCCTGCAAATCTTTCCTGATCTCCTTGTGGTGTACCTCCTGCAGATGCTGGTTCTCCTGCATGATGTCAAGAATCTGGCCCATCTTGTCCTGGGATTATTGGTAAGCCCCCAGGACATTACTGAGTGCCTTCGGGAAAATCGGTTCCCTAAGCCTGTCCTCCCCCTGGCGCACAGCTGTCCTCCTAGTGTCCCTGTCTCCCTCTGCCTGTGTCCCCTAAACGGAGTGCCCACTGCCACTGACCTCAGGACACTGATTGTCTTGCCTGTGAGATGTGGAATGGGGTCCCTGTACAGGTGGGCACACTGCTGATTGAAGTGTCCTGGGGACAGAGGTGTGGGGACTTTCGGTGGGGGCTGTGGTGTTGGAACTGAGGGGGAGGCTCTGTGGTGGACTAGGTGTAGCCTGGGGTGACCGATTGACCTGTGGTCCCTGATGGGCCAGGAAGTTCATCCAGATCCAGATGTCCAGAGTCACTGTCCTCACTGGGGGCATCTTCTGTTCGAGGACTGGATAGCCGTGGCACCTCCTTGCCGCTGGGATTAGCGTGGGCACCTGCGGGGATGTGATTGATGCATTATGCTTCATTTCTGTGACATATTGTACATCCCTAGCTTCCCCTATATTTTTGCTGTTGCCCTGCCACCTTAGTATGTGTATAGTAATGTATTGTGTGATTGTTAGTTCTCCATGCTGTGCATGCATAAGTGCTGGGTGTACATGCAGGGCTGGGAGGGCTGTACATGCAGTGGGTATGGCATGCAAGGCTTGGCATTGGGGTTAGTCATATGTGTAGGTGTGCTGTGTGGGATGGAGTGATGGGAGTCAAGGTGAGGGGGTGAGATGGCATGCAGGTATGGGGGTGATCGGTAGTAAATTTTGACTCACCAGTGTCCAGTCCTCCAGCTGCACCAGTGAGTCTCTCAGGATGCAGGATTGCCAAGACTTGCTCCTCCCATGCTGCCAGCTGTGGAGGAGGAGGTGGGGGTCCACTGCCAGTTCTCTGGATGGCGAGCTGGTGCCTTGCTGCATGGAATGTATCCTCCCCCATAGGTCATTCCACCTCTTTCTGATGTCATCCCTTGTTCTTGGATGCTGTCCCAAGGCGTTCACTCGGTCCAAAATTCTCCGCCATAGCTCCATATTCCTTGCAATGGATATTTGCTGTACCTGCTCCAAACAGCTGTGGTCTACCCTGACTATTTCCTTCACCATGACCTGCAACTCCTCATCTGTGAAACGCGGGTGGCTTTGGTGGGACATGGGTGTTGTGTGGTGTGTGTTGTGCAGTGCGTATTGAATAATGTGGGTGGGTGTGGGGTGCGTGACGGATGGCTGGGTGTCAGTGGTGTGTGTAGTTGTGTCTGTGATTTACGTGTCTGTCTCGTGGCTATTTTCCGTGTTCGTAAAGGGCTGTGGGTAATGTGGGTGAGTGTTTAATAGCACAGCGGGTGGGTGGGTGTGGTGTGTGTATTTGTGTCATGTGTGTGTTTTTGGCATTGGCCAATGTGGTATTGTTTTGTATTTGGGTGGCCATTCTGACTGCGCCGGTGTGTACCGCCTATGGTTTACCGCCGTTGAATGTCCGACATGGTGATTCATGAGTCATAATGTGGAGGGCGTTGTTTTGTAGGCGTGACGGTGTGTAGGAGGCTGGCCTGGTTTGTAGTGGGTACCTAAGGTACTTACACCTTATACCAGGTCCAGTTATCCCTTATTAGTGAAATGTAGGCAGTGTTCTAGCAGCTTAGGCAGTCTAGAGGTAGCTGTAGCAGAGCAGCTTAGCCTGAACTAGGAGACATGCAAAGCTCCTGTAATACCACTATAGTTAATCAGTACTTACACACAATAAAAGACAATACTCGGTGTTACCAAAAATAAAGGTACTTTATTTTAGTGACACAAGGCCAAAAATATCTTAGAAGCAATAGTCTTTCTGGAGGTAAGTATTATACACAATATATGCACTAGTAACCAACATCAGGTAAGTAAACTGTCATAGAATAGTGCAAACAGTAGAAAATACAATAGATTGCAATGGGCCTAGAGGCAACACAAACCATATACTAAAATAGTAGAATGTGAATAATGAATTCCCCCCTAGGCAAGTGTAGAGTGTAGAGGGGCGCTGGGAGTGTAGGAAAACACCAAAGGTAAGTAAAGTACCCCAACCCAGAGCCAACAAAAGCAGGAGTAAAGTAAAGCAAGTTTCCTCAGGACACACTACAAGTCGTGATAAGAGATTTTGCAAGAACCAAGCTAGACTGCAAGCAACAAATGATGGATTCCTGGACCTGAAGACCTGTGGAGAGAGGATATCAAGTCCAGAAGTTGAAGAAGAGTCCAGGAAGAACAGGAGCCCTTGCCAGCCTAGAAGAAGGGGCAAAAGTGGATTCTCTGTCAGAAGAAAAGTACAGAAGAGCACCAAAGAAGATGGTTGCGGGTTCCTGCTTGGTGCAGCAAATGTCCCACGTTGAGTTGTTGGATGCAGGCTGTTTGCATCGCTGGTTCCCACCAACAAGCCTTGGTTCAAGCAAGTACACAGTTTGCGTCAAAAATGAGCTGCCTGGACCCAGGAGGGACCTGGGGGTCTCAACTCAGACTGAGGAGACGGAGGGGGTTCTCAGCACTTCAGAGAGCCCTCAGAAGACCAGGCAGCACCCACTGCAGTCCCAGAACACGGGGACAAAGAAGATGCAAACTGCTGTTGTCACAGCACTACACTGGAAGGTCCCACGCTGCCGGAGAACAACTCAGGGAGCTGTGCGTTCCAGGTTGGAGTGCTGGGGACCTGGGCTACAATGTGTATGAAGGATTCTTGGAAGAAGTGCACAGAAGCCCAAGGAGCTGCAGAAGACGGGGTGCACAGGGGTACTGTCGCAGTACGGGGAGGCAAGCTCTTACCTCCACCAAATTTGGGCAGCTGGACCTTTGAACAGTCTGGGTCTCTTCTGTCCACCACCTGTATTCCAGGGAGCATGCTTGTCATCAGGAGAGGAGTCCCAGAGTACCGGTTGTCGTTGCAGAAGGGTGCCTGCAGAAGCAGGGAAGTGACTCCGTTACTCCACAGGAGATTCCTTCGGTTCTTCTGGTGCAGGGTGAAGACAGGCAGTCCTCAGAGCATGCACACCTTGGAAACTGTTGCAAATGCTGGCTGGATCTGAAATTGCAGGTCACAGGAGTCATCCTGGATACTTTGTTGCAGTTACAGTGGTTTCTGTGGTTGACCTGATGGTCAGAAGCTGAAGCAGAGGATGCAGAAGAGTCCTGGAGGAATCTTGCAAACTGAACCTGAGGGAAAACTCAGAGGAGAGCCCTAAATAGCCCTGAGAGGGGGATTGGCTACCTACCCAGGTATGCACCTATAAGGAGGCGTCTCAGATGTCACCTGCTGGCACTGGCCACTCAGAGGTCTCCAGAGGGTCCCCACACCTTGGAATCCAAGATGGCTAACGCCAGGGACACTCTGGAGGAGCTCTGGGCACAACCCCTGGGGTGGTGATGGATAGGGGAGTGGTCACTCCTGTTTCCTTTTTCCAGGATCACGCCAAAGCAGGGACGGGGGGGTCACAGTGTATACTGGATTATGCAAAGAGAGCACCATTTGTGCCATTCAAAGCATTTCCAGAGGCTCCAGGAGGCTACCCCTCCCAAGCCTGTAACACCTATTTCCAAAGGGAGAGTGTATAACACCTACCTCCCAAAGGAAATGCATTGTTCTGCCTTCTTGGGATTAAGTTGCTCAGTCCTCAGGAGGGCAGAAACCTGTCTGTGAGGTGACAGCAGCTGGGGCTGCAGTGGAAACCTGAGAGAGCTGGTTTGGCAGTACTGGGGGTTCATGGTGGAGCTGTAGGAGGCTGGATTGGCTTATAGTGGGTACCTGATGGTACTTACAGCTTGTGCCAGGTCCAGTTATCCCTTATTAGTAGATTAGTAGTGTTCTAGCAGCTTAGGCTGATAGAGGTAGCTATAGCAGAGCAGCTTAGGCTGAACTAGGAGACATGCAAAGCTCCAACTATACCACTTATATCATATAGCACTATATCATAAGAATCACAATACTCAGAGTTACTAAAAATAAAGGTACTTTATTTTAGTGACAATGTGCCAAAAATATCTCAGAGGATATACTCCCTTAGGAGGTAAGTAAAATACACAAAATATACACACAAACCAAAATCAGGTAAGTAAACAGTTAGAAGAGTAGTGCAAACACTGTAGAATACAGTAGGATGCAATAGGCCTAGGGGCAACACAAACCATATACTCTAAAAGTGGAATGCGAACCACAAATGGACCCCAGGCCTAGTGTAGTGTGTAGAGGGCTGCTGGGAGTGTAAGAAAACACTAAGGTGTCCAAGATACCCCATCCCAAGACCCTGAAAAATAGGAGTACATTTACCCTACTTCGCCAGAAACACACTAAAGTCGTGAAAGGAGATTCTGCAAACACAACAACTGACTGCAAAGCACTGAAGATAGTTTCCTGGACCTGAGGACCTGTAAAGGAAGGGGAACAAGTCCAAGAGTCACGAAAGTGTCCAGGGGGGGCAGGAGCCCAATTAACCCGGATGAAGGTGCAAAAGGGCTGCCTCTGGGTGGAAGAAGCTGAAGATTCTGCAACAACGGAAGATGCCAGGAACTTCTCCTTTGCACAGAAGATGTCCCACAGTATGCTGGAGGATGCAGAGTTGTTTCCGCGCAGAAAGACTGCAAACAAGCCTTGCTAGCTGCAAAGGTCGCAGTTGAAGAAAATGGGTGCTGTCCGGGCCCAGGACTACAGAGAGGCCACGCAGAAGCAGGCAGCACCAGCAGAAGCACTTGAACAGGCATTCAAGAAATCTGAGCACGGCAATCATCTCTACAAAGGAGGATCCCACGAAGAAGGTGGTCAACTCAGTGAGTTGAGCAATGCAGGACGGAGTGCTGGGGACCTGGGCTATGCTGTGCACGAAGGATTCCCTGCAAAAGTGCACAGAAGCCCTAGCAACTGCAGTTCACGCAGTATGCAGTTCACGCAGTACAAGGACTTACCTCCACCAAATTTGGACAGAAGGACCACTCGACTGTCGGGGCCACTTGGATCCAGCTCCTGTGTTCCAGGGACCACGCCCTTCGAGGGGAGAGGGGACCCAGAAGACCGGTGAAGCAGAAGTTTGGTGCCTGCATTAGCAGGGCGAAGATTCGGTCGACCCACAGGAGATTTCTTCTTGGCTTTCAGTGCAGGGTGAAGGCAGACAGCCTTCAGAGCATGCACCACCAGGAAACAGTCGAGAAGCCGGCAGGATTAGGCGCTACAATGTTTCGGGTAGTCGTCTTGCAACTTTGTTGCGGTTTTGCAGGTGTTGTGGAGCAGTCAGCGGTCGATCCTTGGCAGAAGTTGAAGAGAGAGATGCAGAGGAACGCTGGTGAGCTCTTGCATTCGTTATCTGAAGAGAAACCCACAGGAGAGACCCTAAATAGCCCTCAGAGGAGGATTGGCCACCTAACCAGGTAAGCACCTATCAGGAGGGGTCTCTAACATCACCGCCTGGCACTGGCCACTCAGAGGTTTCCATCATGCCCTCACACCTCTGCATTCAAGATGGCAGAGGTCTGGGACACACTGGAGGAGCTCCGGGCACCACCCCTGGGGTGGTGATGGACAGGGGAGTGGTCACTCCCCCTTCCTTTGTCCAGTTTTGTGCCAGAGCAAGGGCTGGGGGATCCCTGAACCAGTGTATACTGGCCTATGCAAGGGGGGCACCATCTGTGCCCTTCGAAGCATTTCCAGATGCTGGGGGAGCCTACTCCTCCCCAGCCCTTAACACCTATTTCCAAATGGAGAGGGTGTAACACCCTCTCTCAGATGAAATCCTTTGTTCTACCTTTCTGGGACTGGGCTGCCCAGACCCCAGGAGGGCAGAAGCCTGTCTGTGGTTTGGCAGCAGCAGTAGCTGCAGTGAAAACCCCAGAGAGCTAGTTTGGCAGTACCCGGGTCCATGCTAGAGCCCCGGGGATGGATGGGATTGGCACCCCAATACCAGATTTGGCATGGGGGGGCAATTACATGATCTTAGACATGTTACATGGCCATATTTGGAGTTACCATTGTGAAACTACATATAGGTATTGGCCTATATGTAGTGCACACGTGTAATGGTGTCCCCGCACTCACAAATTCTGGGGAAATTGCCCTGAACAATGTGTGGGCACCTTGGCTAGTGCCAGGGTGCCCTCACACTTAGTAACTTTGCACCTAACCTTCATTAAGTGAGGGTTAGACATACAGGTGACTTATAAGTTACTTAAGTGCAGTGAAAATGACTGTGAAATAGTGTGTGCACTATTTCACTCAGGCTGCAGTGGCAGTCCTGATGAAAGTTTTATATGAGCTCCTTATGGGTGGCAAAAGAAATGCTGCAGACCATAAGGATCTCCTGGAACCCCAATGCCTGGATACCTAGGTACCATATACTAGGGAGTTATCAGGGGGATCCAGTGTGCCAATCAGAATTGGAATATGGAGTCACTTAAGTGTAGAGACATATTTGGTCAGTAGAGAGAGCATAAGCACTGGAGTTCTGGTTAGCAGAACGTCAGTGACACAGTTAAGCATACTGACAACACAGATAGGCCACAAACTATGAGCACTGGGGTCCTGGCTAGCAGGATCCCAGTGAGACAGGCAAAACACACTGACAAATAGGGTTTTAACTATGAGTACTGGGGTCCTGGCTTTGAGGATTCCAGTGGGACAGTAAAAACACACTGACAAAACACTCAGAAACAGGCCAAAAATGGGGGTAATCATGCTAGAAAGAGGCTACTTTCTCACACGGTTTGGTAATTCGTATCTACAGTTTACCACTAACCTTTGGTCTGGCAGATTTGTGTTTGTGGCAGTATTTTGTTTGTTTTAGTGTGTGTGTGTCATAATATTTAGATGAGATGTTCACTTCGGCGATGATATGTTGGGGGCCATCACTGCGGCGGTAAGCGGGATTTACCTCCAATGTCAAATTGAGGGCCATTATGTAACAATTTGTTTAAAAAACGATTAAAAAGATAAACATTATTAAATCCAAGAGAGAGTTGCTTTGCCATTTTGTAGACTGCTCCTGCCTATAGACATGTGCTAGGCCAGCTCCAACCTGACATTAAAAATCTAGAGAGGGAAAAAACCATCAGTCTGCTTGTGTCAGTGCAGAGAATTCTATGTGTATCTACCAGTGCCTAACTTCCTACAAAGAGGTCCTACCCACTTTCTTCTCTAATTCTGATACACTGGAAAAAACACAGAATATGTGTAGGTGATTCTGTAGCTCTGCCACAGACAGAACAATTACTACAAAATTCTTGGGTCGGGAGCATCCTATACCTTAGCTGAATATACAGTTTACGTGCCATAGGAGGAGTAATTAAATCTACGATGGTCTCATAATTTGGAAATGGTTTTACATCAAGGAAATCCCTTGTCAGAGAACTTCTGCTAGTTACAGTTTGCTGAATGATTGCAAATTCCCAATAGATCTGTTTGAAAGTGGATTTTGCAGTTGTATGTGTCTCTTTGGGAGAGTCCCAAAGATTAACTAGCCACAGTTTCCCCAACACAAGTTTTTCAGAATTGAAGTATGGGCTTTTGCATACACAAGCAGGAGACGTAGGGTCTTTCAGGCCCAAACAATAAGAGCTTTATACTGCTGTTGACCACAAACAATGCCAATATGAAAACATTCTACACTCACCTTTTTGCATTTTGCATAATACATCCTTGCACCAAATTGAGGCCTAATGGAATCATCGGAGCGCTTGGAGGAAGTTCAGGGAGCAATCTAATTAACTTATTTTCTGCTGTCGATAAAACTTGAATACTCGCACACTCCCAGATTTCATATCCATGCACTGCAGCACCTAAGGCCTTGATGTTGGAAATTTCTAGGGCTGGTCCTGCACTCCTAGAAAAATAACCTCTGTGAATTCTGGTTGTTGAAGCCATGTGCTGGATTAAAACTGGGTGTGATTTCTAAATGTGCAACCCCCAGTTTAGGTTTGACATGAGCCTCACGACCAGATAATCAAAGTGGGACACCTGTTTAATTGAACTGCTAGCCACAGTCATTTGCCTGTTAAGGCGCTTTTGCACAGTGTAACTGAAGACCATGAATTTGGTTTTTGAACTATTGGGTTCCAAGACCCTCTCCATACAAAACAATTTAAAATGGTTTAAAAGTGGCTGAAGACACTGGGGAGATTTTGAGAGTAACAGTGTGTTGTCTGCAAAGAGAAGGGCTGGCTCCCTCTGACCACCCACATGTGGTGAATCACACCCATCCTTATCCGCATACTTCACCACCCTATTGATGTCTAATAAAAAAAAGTGCAGGGGCCAGAACACAGCCCTGTCTGACGTTGCGGTTTATTCTGAAGGGCTTCCTCAATAGCCATGATCTCCCCACCTTACTTGCGCATAATTGTCAGAGTGAAGTCGAACCAGAATATTCAAAAGGTTAGCAGTGATAACCATTTAATTGAGGACCTTTCAGAGCATAGCTCTGGGGACCAGGTCAAAAGCAACTCGTAAAACAACAAAGGCAACAAAATATTTGCCCCTAATGATTGTTGATGTTTGCCAGTAAATGCATGTGAATTGGGAGACTTGGGGGGGGGTCATTTCAACCTCAGCGGTCTTTTCACAAGACCGCCGAGGGACCGCCGTGCTGAAGACCGCCAGTTTTCCACTCGGCGAATTATGACTGCTGGCAGCCGTCTGTCCTTTTCCGGTTGTTCACGTTACGTGATTCGGCGTGGCGGTGTTCTGTTGACGGGGTGCTGGCGGCGGAGCAGCCCCCATGGATCCCGTCCCCTCCCGGAGGATCAGCGGACCAGGTAAGTTGATCGTCCGTTAGGGGAGGGGGGTGGGGGGGTGTTGTGTGCATGCATGGGGGTGTAGTGTGTTTGGAAATGTGTGCGTGTCTGCCTGTATGTATGTCTATATGGATGTGTGCATGTATGTCTGAATGGGGGTGTGCGTGTATGACTGTGTGTGTGTCTGTTGGCATGTTTGCGGTCGTGTGTGTGCGGGTATGTGTGTTGGTGGTGTCTGCATGCGTGTCGGGTGTGTGTCTGTGTAGTGATGTCAGGGGTAGGGTTGGAGAGGGGGGTCCTCCCACCTTTGTGGGGTGGCAGGGGGGTGTCGGAGAAAGACTCGGGGTGGGGGGTGGGGAAGACCCCCATCAGTGCCAGGGAAGGGATTCCCTGGCACTGATAGTGCTTACCACCATGGATTTCATGGCGGTGCCCAACCCCATGAAATCCATGGCGGTCACCTGGGTCATGATACCGCCGGCGGTCTTGTGACGGCCGCCGGGCTGAAGACCCAAGTCTCCAGCCCAGCGGTCATCTCCGCCCTGGCGGTCGGTTCGGAGAAGTGGCGGATGACCATGGCGGTAACCGCCATGGTCATGATTCCAATTTTTTTACCGCCAGCCTGTTGGCGGTAAGACCGCCACTTCTCCGCCAACCGCCAGGGTCGTAATGAGGGCCTTGGTCTATAGTGCTAACTTTACTTTTAAAGCTCACCTGGAATTCAGAAAGAACTGCATGATCCCCTATTCTCTCTGGCAGATGGGCAAACACTTGATTACAAACAATTTTTGTACAGAATCAATCAAATTCAAAATCACAACGTATGGTGAAATTGGATATAAAATTGTAATTCTGAAAATGCCACTTTTAGAAAGTTGGCATTTTCTTACTTCAAATCATCTGGGGCCAAATGTACGAACCATTTTACCAGTTGCAAACGGCCCATCGGGCTGTTTGCAAAGTACAAAAGGCAAAATGTGATTCAGTAGCTTATTACCGAATCACATTTTGCTTTTGCAATTCGGTATTCCTAAAACCGAACGGCACTGGCTTGCATGAATGTTTTGCGACCGTGCATGTGGTTGCAAAACATTTGCTGTCACCAGCAACTTTAAGTTGGTTATAACCATTTGCAAATGGATAGGGATCCTGGGAGACCCCGTCCCCTTTGTGAATAGGGGCGCAAAACTTTTTTTCAGAGCAGGCAGTGAACCACTGCCTACTCTGAAAAAACGAAAATAAAAAGTTGCATTTTTTTTTGTAACACATCCTATTTTCCTGGCTGGTCATCTGCATACTAATGGCCCATCCTAGGCAGGAGGGGAGGGAGGCACTAACATACCTCAAACAGCTTGGTCTTGGGCCCTCACAAAGGGCTTCATAACCCCCTGTAGTGCGTAATGAGCCAGGGCATTAAGAGCAGGGACTTTTTTGCACTTCGTTGTCTTTTATTGAAGTCTCTCCCACTTCAAAGGAACCATTGGGTATAAGAACTAAACTTTTGAAACTACCAAATCATTACAGTTCTGGACCTGAGGACATTCTGCTCGGAAGAAGGACTGTTGTGCTGCTGAAGGGACTGTCACTCTGATGGAACTCTGATGGACTTTGCTGGACTCTTACTTTGCTGTGCCTGCCCTGCTGCCCTCCTTGCCTGGGAGTGGGAAGGACTGGACCTGCATCTCTACATCCCCAGAACCAAAGTGACTCTAAGGGATTGCTGGCTTGCCTCCTGTTCTGGAGTCTCAGAGACATCAAAGAATTAATTCCACTCTGCTACAGCTTCTTGACTCTGCTACCTGTGAGTCCTATCATGCCAAGTAGTGCCAATCTAGTCCTGGACTCTTGGAAGTGGGTTCTGCAGCTGTTTTTCGTAGAAATTCACTCAACGCCAACACTGTGCTGCTCAAAACCACCACATCTAGCCTCGATGCTGACACATCTCTGCTGTCGCTGAGGAGAAAGGCATAGCAGCACCAACTGCATAGCTCAGAATTGGTGCATTGCCCTCAGCCCCGATGCACCACCTTCGTGTCACCGGCTGTGTGGCTCATTGACAATATATCTCTTTCATCACAAGGGTTCGGAATCAACGCATCACCTTAGCATCTTCCTCTCTGCTAGTTGCATCGGGGATGTCAACAGAACCCTCCACACAACATAAATGTTCAGTGGGACAAGGTTGGTCCCTGTAGTCAGACGGTGCTCCATTGTTACCCAGGTCTAGCATGATCAGATTCCCCCGGTTGGCTCGTTAAGATTCTAAGCACTACGTTTGCAGATATTCTTTAAAGATTCATACCTCGACTTCTACTGATTTGATTTTTGCTGCTTTCGTCTTGTTTTGTTCACTAAATTAAGTTCTATTCTTCCTGGTGTGGATTTTATTTTTTGTGTGGTGCTTTCGCTGTTCTACTGTTTTAGGTGTTGCACAAATACTTTACACATTGCCTGCTAAGTTAAGCCTGCTTCCTGTTTGCCAACCTACCAAAGGGTGAGCACAGGTTAATTTATGGTGTGTAACCGACTTACCCTGACATAGTACATAGCTTTGCCAACCAGAAACCCCATTTTTAACAGAAACACACCATGTTGCTGCTAAAGTTAGGTACAGCAAATTTCCTGTGACTTGTGAGTCCACCATCATAGGTAGGACCTTTTTTGTTGGTCTGAAATGATTAGAGTAACTGTGATGGTTAAATTATTAGGGGATCTCTTCACTGTATCACTCAAATGTTGTGAGATAATTGGAAATCTGCATTTTGAGAAGCCAAACTCACTCCTTATCAAGCAAAGCTAGTTATCTGGCAAAGGTTTTTCTACTTCTACCAAGGATGGGGCTTTCTTGGCTGCTTTCAATTTAGTTTGACAGCCTCTAGTGAAGTACCCTGATTTTCCACACCATAGGTATAGATTTAGTATCTACCTTCTTCCTTCACTTCCTGCATCTATGGGTCTCCTAGGCCACCAAACTGCATGGGCACTAGCACCCTGATCCTTTTCATTATTTTTTTTGACTGGTTTCAGCACAACACCTTGGTGTCTCCTCATGGGTGTTTGCATCTTCTCTGATTTAACCAATTATCTATTTCCTCTGAGATTATCCCTCAACCGTCTATAGAACAGTGATGTTCTCTTTTCATCAGGCCAGTTGGTTTCTACCACCAGCCTTTTAAATGTAGTGATACACAAGAGATCATTTCTTCCTTGCCACAGATTTAACAGTTCACTATCACTAGCGCGTAAGAAAACATACCTAGTGATTACTTTTTGTATGGCTTGCTTGAATTTCTAAAAATCATGATGTAGTGAATCAGCACTCTCTACTAATGTGATTGACAATGTGGCCACATTCCTCACAGTATTAGGTAATAAAGTCAACTGCAATTGATTTTAAGTCATAGAAACTCCATACTCATTTTTATTTCCAACGAAACACTTGGGTGGAGCAAACAGAACAGTGACGGGGGCCACTGTCACATTCAAGGATTGAGTGCCTGCCAAGTGATAAGATGGGACTGGTCTCAGAAAACCTTCTTGTTAGACCTGAAAGCCTTAGGGTTGTTTTCCTGACCAACTTTTTGCCTACCTCCTCTACTTTTATGACCTTGTTTTTGCTGGTGTTAGTAGACAGTGCACTTTACCACTTCTAACCAGTGCTAACGTGCTTGTGCTGTCTCCCCTAAACATGGCAACACAGGCTTATCCCAAATTATGAAATTTAATTTACTTTTAAGTCGATAGTAAAGTGCACTACATGTTCCCAGGGTCTGAGCATTAAATGTTGCTTGTGGGCCAGTAGCGCTGATTTTGCCAGCCATCTAAGTAGCTCTTTAACCATGTCTCATGCCTGCAATTGCTGAGCCTGTTTGTGCAGTTTTACACTGCCATGTCAAACGGGCAAGATAACCCTTTTGCAGGCCTAAACCATCCCTTTTTAAACATATATAACACCTAAAGTAGGCCCTGATCCAACCCAGAGGGCAGGGCACAATGTATTTAAAAGGCAGGACATGTACTGTTTTCAATGTCCAGGTAGTGCAAAAATTACAAACATAATTTTTCATTACAGCAAGCCTATCTCTCCAATAGGATAGTATTTGGATTACCTTATTACATCGTGGAAAGTGTAATTCAATTCACAATCTGGAAGAGATAAACCTTTAGAGTTTGGTGTCTCTGGAATCACAATTTAAAATCACAACTTATGGTGAAGTGGGATTTTGAATTGTAATTCTGAAAATGCCACTTTTAAAAAGTTGGCATTTTCTCACTTTAGCCATTTGGTGCCTGCTGCCTGTCTCTGATCACTTGTCTGAGGTGGGTGACAGCTGGGGTTTGTATATTCCAACTAGACAGCCACACACCGTGGGAGCTAAGGTGTGACTTGAAGGGCCATCCTGGGATGATGGGAGGGTATAGCTGGGAGCAGCCTCAATTACACCTGACTAGGCTGTGTCCTGTCCACACACAAAGGGCTCAATAACCCACTGTAGTGAGTCTGGATCCAGGGAAAGAAGGGCAGGACCTCAGTGCACTTCAAAGGCCAGTCTTTGAAGTCTCCTCCACTTCAAATGCCCAACTGGTTAGAAGGACTGGACCTCTGACACCACAACCTCAGTGCACTTCTGGACCTGTGATTACTCTACCCGGAAGAAGGACTTCTTTTCTGCTGATGATCTGCAACTTTGCAGCACAGCTGATTTTCTGGTCTCCTGCCTTGTCTTGCTGGCTGCTGTTCCCCTGCCTGGGTGAAAAGGATTGGACCTGCATCACTTGAACCCAGAATGACTCCAAGGGTTAGCTGGTTGACCTACTGATCTGAAGTCTCAGAGACATATAAGACTTTCAACCACCCTGCTCCTGCACCTTTACTCTGCCATCTCTGAGTCTGCCCTGCCTTGTGGTGTCACCCTATTCCTGGACCCTTGGAAGTGGGTCCAAAGTGTTTGCTCCAGCAGAACTGGTGCATCCTTAGCTGCAGGAGCAGAATTGATGCATTGTTGCTGTTGTGTGGAACAGAACTGGCACATCGCCTTCGGAAACAACATTGCAGTGTTTCTTTCTTTTCATGGTCCTTGCATCCCCATCTGTGTCAGCCTTGACGATGTCGCAGAATCTCAACATTGCAGACTCTGAGCTCATCAGAACTGATGCATCGCCTCGACAGCACAACGCATTCTTTGTACCAGTCTTGGCATTACAAGTCTCGGCACCTTGACATTGACGCAGCAGGAACCCACAACATAACTCTGCCACATCTCAGAACTGATGCATCGCCGCTGTTACATGTTGAAAATTGACGCATCCCTTCGACTATGTGGTTCGGAACTGATGCAACGTTCCCCAACCAGGATTTAACATACTTTGTTTCAGCTGGCCCAACTGGGTCACTATAGCCAGCCTTCACACTACTGTGGTTGCCCTGAACTTTTAACTTTCTGCAGGTCATAGAACATAGAACATGTTTCTTGTCGCAAGTCCTGGCCTTCCCAAATGTCTTTGTCAGCTGAAGTCCTGATTATGCCCAATGATGTCAGTGTATACTCACAGTGTTACTGTCTGCATTAATAGTTCTTTAAAAATCTTGTTGAATATGATGGCAAGTGTGATGTGTGCATGATAATCCTTTGGCCAAGTGGCTTTACATCAAGGACGCCCCATGGTTCACCTCCGAACTCCAAGACTCCAAGCGCAAATGCCGCCAAGCAGAGAAAATATGGCGACAAGAACCCTCCACAACCAACTTCTCCACCCTCAAAGCCACCATTCGCACCCATCACCAACTCATACGCACTGCCAAAAGAGACCACTACAAGACACGCCTTGACAACAACTCTCAAAACAGCAAAGAACTCTTCACCATCATTAATGAACTAGCCAAACCCAAAGCCAGCAACATAGACCCTTCACGCACACAGCCCCTATGTGACGCCCTCTCCAACCACTTCCACCACAAAATCCTGGAAATCCACAACAGCTTCATACCACACACACCCACCACACACACCCCTCACTCACCCAACTCAACCCCCACTCATGACCCCCCACCACACTCACCACCTGGCGCCCCACACAATCGAAGGAACCAAAAAAAACATGAAATCCATCTGCTCCGGATCCCCCTCCGACCCCTGCCCACATCGCATCTACAACAAAGCCAGCCCAACCATCGCCCCCATATTCCGCGACATAATCAACTCCTCCTTCGACGACGCCACCTACCCAGACCCCTGGAAGCACACGGAAATCACCGCTCTCCTAAAAAAAACAAAGCCGACCCAGAGATCCTCTCCAACTATCGCCCCATCTCCCTCCTCCCCTTCCCCGCCAAGGTCGCCGAGAAACTAGTCAACACCTACCTATCCCACTACCTCGAAGAAAACAACATTCTTGACCCCCCACAATCCGGGTACCGCAAGAACCACAGCACGGAAACCTCCCTCATCGCATGCACTGATGACAGTAGGACCAAAGTCGACAAAGGCGAGACCGTCGCACTCATCCTTCTAGACCTCTCCGCAGCCTTTGACACTGTCTGCCACCACACACTCCGCACACCCCTTCACAACATAGGAATTCGCCACAAAGCCTTAGACTGGCTCACCTCCTTCCTCACTGACCTGACCCAGAGAGTCCGCCTCCCACCTTTCGACTCCACCACCATCAAGATCATCTGCGGAGTCCCCCAAGGGTCCTCTCTCAGCCCCACACTCTTCAACATTTACATGATCCCCCTAGCCAACATCCTCCAATCACACGGAATCACTATCCTCTCCTACGCGGATGACACCCAACTCATCCTCTCCCTCACCCGCAACCCCACCACCGCCAAAACCAACCTACACGCAGCTCTCCTCGACACCGCCAACTGGATGACAACTAACCACCTAAAGCTTAACTCCAACAAAACCGAGATCATCATCTTCGGCCCCAACAAAACCATATGGGACAACTCTTGGTGGCCCACCACCCTAGGAACCGCACCCACCCCCGCAAACCACGCACACAACCTCGGCATCATCCTGGACCCCTCCCTCTCCATGACACAGCAAATCAATGCTCTTACCTCCTCCTGCTTCCTCACACTCCGCACTCTAAAAAAATCCTTCAAATGGATTCCCCCAGAGACCAGGAAGACAGTCACCCATGGCCTCATCAGCAGCAGACTAGACTACGGTAACACCCTCTACGCCGGCACCACACTCAAACTCACACGCAAACTCCAGAGTATCCAGAACACAGCCGCGCACCTCGTCCTTGGCCTCCCCCTCCACGAAAGAATCTCACCACACCTCAAAACCCTTCACTGCCTCCCCATAAACAAGAGAATCACATTTAAGATCCTCATTCACGCACACAAATCCCTCCACAACACCGCCCGACATACCTCAACGAAAGAGTGAACTTTCACATTCCCACCTGCAACCTCCGTTCAGCCAACCTCGCCCTAGCCACAGTCCCCCGCATCCAACGTACCACTACAGGAGGCAGGTCCTTCTCCTACCTCGCCCCCAAAACCTGGAACTCCCTCCCCACCCACCTCCGCAAAACCAAAGACCTCCTGCTCTTCAGAAAAAACCTCAAAACATGGCTGTTCGAACAGTGACCCTCCTGCCACCCCCACCAAGCGCCTTGAGACCCTCACGGGTGAGTAGCGCGCTATATAATTTTTTTTAATTGATTGATTGATTGATACAACGTCTAGATCAGTTTTATGGTTAATGATTTTGACGCACATTTTCAAGTAAGTTCCATAGTTCCTGGTAAAGTCTGGAAGTTGGTAGCAAGGTGTGGTGAGCAGAAAGATTCACTTATTAGCTGGGCCATAGTTTTTATAACTGCTCCTGCCAAGATGGCTACCTCATCATGTGACTGAGTTGAAATGTCATGTTGTCTCACATGATTTTGGAATCTCATGATTATTTGCCACAGTCTCTTGGAACGGCAAACGATCCCTCCGGAAGAACAATACTGGGTCAAACATATGTTGGTTTAGCGCACCAAGGCGGTCATTCCAACCCTGGCGGTCCGAGACCGCCAGGGTTGGGGACCGCGGGAGCACCGCCAACAGGCTGGCGGTGCTCCCATGGGCATTCTGACCGCGGCGGTACAGCCGCGGTCAGAAACGGAAAACCGGCGGTGTACCGCCGGTTTTCCACTGCCCTGGGGAATCCTCCATGGTGGCGCAGCTTGCTGCGCCGCCATGGGGATTCCGACCCCCACACCGCCATCCTGTTCCTGGCGGTTTCGGCCGCCAGGAACAGGATGGCGGTATGGGGTGTCGTGGGCCCCCTAACAGGGCCCCATAAAGATTTTCAGTGTCTGCCATGCAGACACTGAAAATCGCGACGGGTGCTACTGCACCCGTCGCACCCCTTCCACTCCGCCGGCTCCATTCGGAACCGGCATCCTCATGGAAGGGTGTTTCCCGCTGGGCTGGCGGGCGGCCTTCTGGCGGTCGCCCGCCAGCCCAGCGGGAAACCCAGAATAACCGCGGCGGTCTTCTGGCCGCGCAGCGGTATTCTGGCAGCTCCCGCCGGCCCTGCGGTTACCGCGGCCGGCGGGAGTCAGAATGACCCCCCAAGTCCCTGTAGGCCTTTTTAAACATAACACTACTAGAGTTCTCATAGTGGGACTTGCTCAGGGATAGGGCGTGGGTGGTGCTGGCCTGCATGAACATGACTTAATAGGACCGAATGGAGCAGAGCAGAGATTGTGCAAGTGTTGAACACAGTATAGTGAACATTCAAGGTTTAATTGGGGAGGTGGTGTGGGGTTAGAAACTCAGAACACAATAAGCAGCAAATAACAGTTAATAACTTGTTGCCCAGCAAGTTATTTATTTTATCAAAAAAAAAGTAATTTACTGATATCAGGCACACAACTAGAATTACCATACAACTAAAATTACTGCACAGTATACAAATCGCATTTAGTGGCGCTAATACGTTAAGGGGCATATTTATACTCCGTTTGCGCCGAAATTGCGTCGTTTTTTTTAACGCAATTTCGACGCAAAACTAACTCCATATTTATACTTTGGCGTTAGACGCGTCTAGCGCCAAAGTCCATGGAGTTAGCGTCATTTTTTAGCGTGGACACCTACTTTGCGTTAATTATACGCAAGGTAGGCGTTCCCGTCTAAAAAATCGACTCCGAGGCATGTGCGTCGGATTTATACTCCCGGGCAAAAATCACGCTCGGGAGTGGGCGGGTAAAAAAAAATTACGTACGGCTGCTTTTGCGCCGTTTTTTAGCGCCTGCAAAAGGCAGGCGTTAAGGGACCTGTGGGCTCTTAAGGAGCCCAGAGATGCCCTCCCATGCCCCCAGGGACACCCTCTGTCACCCATGCCCACCCCAGGAGGACACCCAAGGCTGGAGGGACCCATCCCAGGGACATTAAGGTAAGTTCAGGTAAGTGTTTTTTTTAAAAAAATGTGTGGCATAGGGGGCCCTGATTTGTGCCCCTCTACATGCCACTATGCCCAATGACCATGCCCAGGGGACAGAAGTCCCCTGGGCATGGCCATTGGGCAAGGGGGCATGACTCCTGTCTTTGCTAAGACAGGAGTCATTTCTATGGGGGTTGGGAGTGAAAAAAAATGGCGCAAATCGGGTTGAGGCGAAAAAATTGCCTCAACCTGACTTGCCCCATTTCTTGACGCCCAAGCCCCATATCCCCCTACGCCGGCGCTGCCTGGTGTACGTCGTTTTTTTTAACGCACACCAGACGGCGCCTAACGCCGGCTAACGTCATTCAATAAATATGGCGCCCGCATGGCGCTTCAGAATGGCGTTAGCCGGCGCTAATTTTTTTGACGCAAAACTGCGTTGGCGCAGTTTTGCGTCAAAAAGTATAAATATGGGCCTCAATTTATTATAGTTTCCTTGTGAAGGTTTTGCGGCTGCCACTGTTGAGGGGGGCAATGCTCCGCTGCCCTAATGGAGGAGCCGTCCCTGATCAGCTGTCAGCTGTCACCTCGCCTCCCCATTTTAATGACCATGTTTAAAGCCTTGGGTGTTTACGTTCTGTTACATTCTTGTCAAAAAAAGTTCTAGTGCTGAACCAAATACCATTTATGATAAACAACAGTCTTGTCTCTCTCCTAAGAAGAACATATTGTTTTTAGGATACGGTGTGGGAGTTTTTAGGATAGGGTAGGTTTTAGGGTTTATGACTGGTTTTTAGAACAAGGTGGGGTAGGTTTTAGGACAGGGCAAGGTAGGGTAGCTTTTAGGGTTTAGGGTGGGGGCGTCAGGGTCGTTTTTAGGACAGGGCAAGGAAGGTTTTAGGTTTCAGGGCGGGGACAGTCTAGTTTTGAGAACAGGGTGGGGTAGTTTGTAGGAGAGGGCGCGGTTTAGGGCTGGGTGGGGGATTGGGGTCGTTTTTAAGACATGGTGGGGGAGTTTTTAGGATCGTGTATGTTTTAGGGTTTGGGGATGGGCATCAGACAAGTTTTTAGGACAAGATGGGCTAGGTTTTAGGAGAGGGCTGGGTAGCTTTTAGGGTTTATGGCAGGGCGGGCAGTTTTCAGGACAGGGCAGGTTAGGATTTAGGGTGGGGGTCGGGGTAGTTTATAGGACAGGGCGGGGTAAGTTTTAGGGTTCAGGGCAGGGGCTCTGAGTAGTTTTTAGGACAGGGTGGGGGAATTTTTAGGACAGAGTAGGTTTTAGGGTTTAGGATGTGGTGAGGGTCGGGATCATTCTTAGGACATGGCGGGTAGGTTTTAGGGTTCACGGTGGGGGTTCAGGGTCACTTTTAGGATATGGTGGGGTCGTTTTTAGGACAGGGTAGGTTTTAGGGTTTAGGGCGGGGATTGGGGTAGTTTGTAGGAGAGGGTGGAGTAGGTATTAGGACAGGGCAGGGTAGCTTTTAGAGTTAAGGGCAGAGCAGTGTAGTTTTTAGGGCAGGGTAGGATTTCAGTTTTAGGGTGAGGGTTGGGTAGTCTTTAGGACAAGGTGGGGTAGTTTTTAGGGCAGGGCAACTTTTAGGGTTTAGGGCAGGGGTCCGGGTAGTTTTTAGGACATGGCAGGGTGGGATAGTTTGTAGGACAGGGTAGAGTTTAGGGCAGGGGCAGGGAGTTGGGGTAGTTTTTAGGACAGGGTGGGGTAGGTTTTAGGAAAGTACAGGGTAGCTTTTAGGTTTTAGGGTGGGGGCTGGGGTTAGGGTAATTTTTAGGACAGGGCAGGGTAGGTTTTTCGGTTTAGGGCAGGAGTTCGTGGTAGATTTTAGGACAGGGTGGGGTAGTTGTTAGGACAGGGTAGGTTTTAGGGTTTACGGCGGGGGCGAGGAGGTTGGGGGGTTGTATCACATAACCATGCATGGCATTACCAAAATACCTTTACTAAGTATGCTTTTACAATGAAATTCATTGTAAAGGCATGTGGGGTTAAGACGTGGTCGTTGTTCCGACCGCATTGTTAAGCCATGTGTGGTTCTGTCATAAAACCACGAGATGCACAATAGACTGAAAAACAAATATACAAAATTATTATGCACACAAACCCTGCACAATAGGGTTGGGACCATCAGGAGCACTCATGGAAGGAGGCTGCACTGGGATACATATCACTTTGGACATGTCCCTTAAACATCATTTGCACAGGAACTGGCCCTATATGTATCTCAGGGATAAACAATACTAGAATTAAATGAATTCAGATCTGCACAATGTGGAAGCACAAGCCTACTCATACAACTCCAACTGCATGGGACATACCTCTACATGAAGTAGCTGCAAGGTACACACAGCTAAATGGACATGTGCACAATCAAATGCAAAGGAAGGTAGCACAATTGGACATACTCCATGTCTGCAAAAACTCAAGCTGCTACACATTAGATGAATCCATAATACATATCAAGGAACAAGTCTACCATACATGTTCAAAATTGGCAACACAATATTAAATACTTACCATACAAAACAGCATACAATGCCATGACACCACCATTGCATTTATACCCACATATCCATACAGTCAACATATATCTTTGTCTTATGGGACACCTGCACTGTCCTCAAAATTAGATACTGCAAACAACAACAAATGGATCTGCAAGGAGACTGAAACACACACTACTGTAGGTAGACAACACAAGCCGCTCAGGAACAGAATTGCAGGACAAATGTATACCCCCCAAAAAAACTGTTTGTGTTTATTAAATTCAAACTTGAAAAGTCCAAGGCCATTGACCAGTCCATTTTGTTCCACACAAGAACATCGCTGTGCTGTCACTTGCCTCCTAACTGCCAGGGAACCTCCACAGGAAGGGGCATCAAGTGGGCAGGTATGTACCTCAAGGATCATCTTTGGGTGGTGGGAGGGGTCATATTTGGGAGGAGGGGCTTGGGTTTGGTAGGGGCAGACTGCTTTTTAGGAGGGGTGGGTTTCTTCTTAGGGGAGGGGTATGGATGCTCGCAGGGAAGGGGCAGGTGTGACAGGGGAGGACTTGGAAGTGGAAGGGTTGGGAGGTGGGTTGGGCCCTTTTGGGTTTGGGGAGTGTGGTGGGGGGAACAGGGGAAAGGTCAAGGTCAAACAAAAAACACTTTCTTAGAAACACAGGGATGGTCAGCAGAAGGGGGTGGGGATTAGGAGATCGAAAAGTGGTTGTCTGCTGTGTCGGTGTGGATGTCATAGGTGTGTGCATGTGGGAGGTATGCTTGTGTTTGAGTGGTGTCTGTTGCGTGGGTGAGTGTGTGTGTTTGTGTTTCTTGGGGGTCTGGGAGGTGGAGGTGCTGGGGATGGGGTGTTGGATGTTTGTGTCTTTTGGGGTGGTGTCTGTGGGTATGTTGTATGTGATGGGTGTATGTGTGTCTGTTTGGGTGGTGCCTGCAGGTATAGTGATTGTTGCGGATGTCTGTGTGTCTGTTGGGGTGGTGTCTGTAGGTATGCTGGGTGTGGTGGGTGTGTCACTGACTTGTGGTGGTGCCTGCGGGTATACATGATGCTGTGTGTGGGCCGGTAGGGGTGGTGGGGGTGTCTGGGGAAGTGGTGACTAATGCTGTATGTGTGGGTGTCTGTTTGCTTGTGTGCCAGTGTGTTTTGTGGTGCTTGTCTCTGTGTGTGCTGCTCTTGTGTGTTGAGGTGGGTCCATGTGGATCGGCCAGTGTGCTTGGGATAGGTAGGGGAATGGGGGATTTGGACTGTGAAGAGAGAGGTGGAAGGGGGAGGGAAGGTGGGTGGTGACTGGCTGCTGCCAGTGTGGAGGTCAGAGCCTGAAAAGATCTCTGTAGGCTATACATTGCACCATGAATGCCTTCCAGGAATGCATTAGTCTGCTGCAATTGGGTTGCCAATCCCTGGATGGTATTCACAATGGCTGTCTGACCAACAGCGAACTCCTCAGGTGGTCAATAGCCTCCCACTGAGGGCATCAGGGGTAATAGGGGCTGGGGCGGCGGTGTCTGCGGCAAAGGAAATTGCCACCCTTTTGGGTGAGCAGGCACAGCCAACTGGATAGGGAGCAACAACAGGGAGGGTGGTGATAGAATGGGGGTGGCAGACAAAGATGGTACAGGCGTATGCCCCAATGAGTCTGCCACCACTAGGGAGTGTCCGCTGGATGAAGATTCCAATGATGAAGATGATGTTCCATTCTCTCTGGTGGCACTCCCCTTACTCTCCAGGCCACTGGGTCCCTCTGTGTCCCTGGTGTCTTGACCGGAGGACCCGAGACCAGATGCCTCTCCTTTGCTGATGCTGCAAATACAAAGAGAAGTAGGGTCATCACATGTCCTTGATCACACTTGAACAACAGCTCTGATTAGCAAACATTACCATGATGTCAAGTAGGCCCCAGCAATAAACTCCTCCAAAGTGGCCCACACATGTGCCATACCATAAGTGCCATCTGAACTGTCAACAGTTGCCCACAGGAAAATCAGAATCTCAGACAGCAACAAATGCATGGCTGTAGTTGTGCAATCACAGTAGGAAACCTTATCAACCTGAAAGCTTTGCCCCACGAAGCAGACTTCAGTTACCTGTTGTCATAAAATAGGCCAATGCCAACTGCATTCCCACAGATCCCACACAATGTCATGCACACATCTATTTGTCAGATGCATAATGACCCACCAATAAGAAATGATGCTCCAAAATGGTGCCATGTTGCTGACAAAAGTACAATAGCCAGGAGAATGTGACATGGAAAGCCTCGTGTCACACTGGAAGCAATTCCACAATGCACACTTCACCAAGTGCTATGTGTCCCAATGGAGTCATGGAGGTAGTACTCATGTTGCTTAGATAGGCCACACATGTGGCATGGAAATGGACACTGTAGACCTCATGTGCAATATGTTAGGGAGAGATGTCCCTAAAATCCACAACACAATGAATCAGCAAGCCCCAGGGAAATCACTGCCAAAATCTGGCACCCCTTACAAAGACATACTGTGAGTGCATCAGTAGAGGCCCAAATATTTTCAAGTACTTGTAGAAGGCCCTCAACATGTTGCCCAATTGGAAACTACGTTATTGTCTCCATTATGGCAATGCAGACCCAGATTTCTGTGGATAAATGGTTGTACCCAAACACATGTGATTTCAACATAACTGAAAGTCACTCCATGAGCAGTCAGGTTACAAACCTTACCCATTTCACATGTGCAGTGCACTTTGCTACACAATGCCACATAGTAATGTACATTGTGGCTCAAAACTCTAGGCCTACCTGAAATGTTTTTTATTGCTACTGCAGTCGTACTTGACAAATAACATACTATGATGCATGAAATTATGTGTCAGCCAATAAACAATGCTGACACACTTCTGTATGTGGCACAATATGAAATGTACCCTCAGCATATATGTGTACATTGTACATTGTCATTCCACACACAGGTTGCCATGCACATATGTGAGGGGAATACAGACATAATCCCAGCAACACAGGTAGACCATGCATGAAAGAGCAGTTTACAAATGTATTGCTAATGCGAAAGGGACACATACTGACATGAAGGCACAAGGAATGTTGCCAACAGTGATGGCACATAAATCATGTCAATAGACATTTGCCACTTACTACGGGAAAGTATTCATTTGCAGCTGCACCCAAAGTACAATGTATGCTCTGTCACAAGTATGATGGCCATCTTCAAATTACAGACTGTAGTGAGGCACCTGCACAAGTCATACGCTGAAAACAAGTAGCCTCTGGGTAGCAGATAGCACAATACTCATTTACCCAGACACATGGCTGAGGACAGTGATACAGCACTTCTTTACATTTGGCCTGTAGCATTAAGGAGTAGTGGTCTGCTGCATAGACTGTGCACCCACTACAACAACAATCTGTTCTTGATTGATCAACTCCAAATATGGCCATGTGAGATGCCTAAGATTGTGAAATTGAACCCCAAATCCAAATCTAGTATGGGGGGGCAATTCCAAGCACCCTGGGGGCCCCGCCATAGGCTCCCCAGTACTGCCAACCCAGGTCTCTGAGGTTTCCACTGCAGCCTCAGCTGCTGCCACGTCACAGACAGGTTTCTGCCCTCCTGGGGATTGAGCAGCTCAATCCCAGGAAGGCAGAACAATGCATTTCCTTTAGGAGAGGGGTGTTACACCATCTCCCATTACAAACAGGTGTCACAGGCATGGGAGGGGTATCCTCCCAGAGCCTCTGGATATGCTTTGAAGGGCACAAACAGTGCCCTTCTTGCATAATCCAATCTACACCGGTTCAGGGACCCCCAGTCCCTGCTCTGGCGCGAAACTGGACAAAGGAAAGGGAAGTGACAACTCCCCTGTCCATCACCACCCCAGGGGTGGTGCCCAGATCTCCTCCAGAGTGTCACTGACATTAGCCATCCTGGATTCCAAGGTGTGGGGACCCTCTGGGAGTATCTAAGTGACCAGGCCAGGTGACGTCAGGGACCCCCCCGATAGATGCTTACCTGGAAAGGTAGCCAATCCCCCTCTCAGGGCTATTTACGGTCTCTCCTCTGGGTATTTCCTCAGATTCGGTTTGCAAGATTCCTCCAGGACTCCTCTGCATTCTCTGATTCAGCTTCTGACCATTGGATCATCCGCAGACTGCTCCAGGAACCAGTGTAACTGCAACAAAGTATCCTGTGACCTGCAACTTCAGCTCCAGCCAGCAACTGCAACAGTTTCCATGGTGTGGACACTCTGGGGACTGCCTGTCTTCACTCTGCACCAGAAGAACTGGAGGAATCTCCCGTGGAGTGATGGCGTCACTTCCCTGCTTCAGCAAGCACCTCTCTGCAACGATGACCGGTACCACGGGATTCCTCTCCTGTCAACGAGCGTGATCCCTGGAACACAGGTGGTGGACCAAAGTGACCCTGGCTGTCCAAAAGTCCAGCTGTCCACATTTGGTGGAGGTAAGAGCTTGCCTCCCTGTGCCAGATAGTACCCCTGTGCATTGCGCCCTCAGCAGCTCCTTGGGCTTCTGTGCACTTCTCCCAAGAGTTCTTCGTGCACAGCATATCCCAGGACCCCAGCACTCCATCCTGCAATGCACAGCTCTCTAAGTTGTTCGCCGGAGGCGTGAGATGCTTCTGGGTAGTGCTTCGATGACTGCACTTAGCAACTCCTTTGTCCCCGTGTCCTGGGACTCCTGTTGGTGCTGCCTGGTCTTCTGAGGGCTCTCTGAAGTGCTGAGAGCCCCCTTTGTCTCCTCTGTCCAAGGTGAGACCCCCAGGTCCCTCCTGGGTCCGGGCAGCTCCTCTTTGATGCAAACCGCGTACTTGCATGAACCAAGGCTTGTTGGTAGAATCCAGCAACTCAAACAACCTGCATCCAACAACTCAACATGGGACATCTCTTGCACCAAGCAGGAACCCGCATCTATCTTCTTTGGTGCATTTCTGTACTTTTCTTCCAACTGGAGAATCCACTTTTGCACCTTCTTCCAGGTGGGCAGGGACTCCTGTTCTTTCTGGACTCTTCTTCGACTCCCGGACTTGGTCTCCTCTCTCCACAGGTCTTCAGATCCAGGAATGCACCATTGGTCGCTTGCAATCTTGCTTGGTTCTTGCATAATTCTTCATCACGACTTGTAGTGTGTCCTGAGGAAACACTGTATTTTACTCCTGCTTTCCTGGGCTCTGGGGTGGGGTACTTTAGTTACCTTTGGTGTTTTCTTACACTCCCAGCACCCCTCTACACACTACACTTGCCTAGGAGGGAATTTGACATTCACATTCTACTATGTTAGTATATGGTTTGTGTTGCCCCTAGGCCCATTGCAATCTATTCTACTTTCTACTGTTTGCACTATTCTATGACTGTTTACTTACCTGATTTTGGATAATAGTGTATATATTGTGTATAATAGTTATCTCCAGAAGGAGTATTGCCTCTAAGATATTTTGGCCTTGTGTCACTAAAATAAAGCGCCTTTATTTTTGGCATCACTGAGTATTGTCTTTTATTGTGTATATTACTGTGTGACTATAATGGTATTGCAGGAGCTTTGAATGTCTCCTAGTTCAGTCTTGGCTGCTCTGCTACAGCTACCCCTAGACAGCCTAAGCTGCTATGCACTGCCTACATTTCACTAATAAAGGATAACCGGACCTGGTATAAAGTGTAAGTACCTTAGCTACCCACTACAAACCAGGCCAGCCTCCTACATTGGTGGTGTAGCGGTGGGATAAGTACTTGCAATTGCTTTACCACTTTGTTACTGGTGCTTTTCACAAGAAAAGTGTACTCCAATACTTAGAGCTATATACAATTATACCTAGCAGTCATTTTTCACTTCCAAAAAGTTACTCCAAACATTTTAAAAGTTTTATAAAGTTCTGAAAAGTTTTTCTTCCCCTTTAAAAAGATAGGTGAAATAGTTTGCTTACTTCTTACTCGTCTTTCTACCTTTTTTATCACTATGGTCTCATTATGAAATTGGTGGTAAGTTCCGCTTACCGCCATACCGACTGCTGCCAACATACCGCCGCCAGGACGGTTTACCAATAACCACATTATGACCCACACAGAGCAATCCGTCACTATACAGTCACACATCACAAGTCCGCCAGCCCAAAGGTCAGTGATAAACTGGCGGTATCCAAACCCACACCGTTACGCCAATAGAACTACGCTCACAACATTATGACCCACGAATCACCGCGGCAGACATTCAATGGTACTAAACCATTGGCGGTACATACTGCTGCACTCAAAATACACACACACATACAAAACTACAACACATTGGACAATTCATACTACCCACACCTGACACACATACACACACCACACCCACAACACTATAAAACACACACCCACACTACCCACAACCCCTTATGACTCAAAAATATTGCCAACTGAGAGAGACAGACCAACAGCACCCACAGAACAAGAGCCACAAAACACCATCACCCATACACCATCCACGTACCTTGCAGCACACACCCTAACACATCAACTCATACACCCTCACACACACCAGACACACTACACCCATGGCACCACAAAGACACCCCAAGCTCTCAGAGGAGGAGCTAAGGGTCATGGTGGAGGAAATCATCCGGGTAGAGCCACAGCTATTTGGATCACAGGTGCAGCAGACATCCATTGCCAAGAAGATGGATGTATGGCATAGGATCGTGGACAGGGTCAATGACGTGGGACAGCACCCAAGAACAAGGGATGACATAAGGAAAAGGTGGAATGACCTACTGGGGAAGGTACGTTCCACGGTAGCAAGACACCAGATAGCAGTACAGAGGACTGACGGTGAACCCCCACCTCCTCCCCCACAACTAACAACAGGGGAGGAGCAAGTCTTGGCAATACTGCATCCTGAGGGCCTGGCAGGAGTAGCAGGAGGACTGGACTCTGGTAAGTCAAATCTTTACTACTTTCACCCCCCTCCTGCATACCATCACATACCCCCACCCTTACCCTCACTCCCATCACTCCACCACCTCCTACACGCCCCACCATCATAACCCACCCCTCCCACAACCAAGCCCTGCATGCAACGCCAATGCATGGACATCCATCACAGACATGCATGGACACCCATCACCAAAGCATGCACACTTGAGACATTCACCTAGCCCACCAAATCACCACTCACACAAGCCTAAGCTGCCAGGGCAATAACAACCATAGAGGGCAACACACCCATGCACAAGATGGCACACGGAGAAACAATAACACTGCATTTACATCCCCACAGGTCCCCCACACAACGTCACTGAAGAGAAGGTGCCAGCAACATCCAGTCCCCTCTTGCCCCGAGAGGCCCACAGTGCTGACAGCAGCTCTGCATGCCTGGATCAGGATGACCAACCTGGCCCATCAGGGTCCTCCAGACAGTCGATTACCCAGGCACAGACAACCACAGAGCCTCCCCCCCTCAGGAAACACCAGCATAGCACCCACCCAGCGGGCCCGTACCACTGTCCCCAGGACACGTCAACCAGCAGTGTGTCCACCACTACAGGGACCACAGGCCACCCCACGAACACAGGATGATCAGGGACCTGGGGTTAGTGGCAGTGGGCACACGGTCTAGGGGACAGAGGCACAGGACAACAGGACAACAGGGAAGCTGGGAGGACTGCTGTGTGACAGGGGGAGGACAGGCCCAGGGAACTGACTCTCCATGAGGCACTCACTAACATCCTGGGAGCATACCACGATTCCCAGGAGACGATGGGCCAGATACTGGCCAAGTTGCAGGAGACCCAGCAGCTGCAGGAGGGACAGTACTTGGGGATCAGGGAGGACCTGAGGGACATCCACACCACCCTGGTCACCAATTCAGGAGTGCTGGCAGACACGTCCAACACCATGAGGAAGGCAGTGGCACACCAACGGGCCCCTAACACTAGCCAAACCGATGAACAGCCTTCCACCTCCGCTGATGCTAGTGAACAACAGGCCATCAGCACCCCTCCCCCTGCAGAAGGAGAACCATCCCGCAAACGGTCCATGCGATCCAGGTAGAAGCCAGAGAATATTGCCAAGACCCCCACCAGGAATCAGGGCTCTCCTGAATGTCACCTTTGTGTCCCTTCTGTCCCCCTGTCCACCTTGAACTGCCATTGCTCCACTTCCTACGCCCCCTTGGACAGTGCACCTGTGATATCAAATAGACTGGAACTTTACCTTGGACTCTCCTCCACCACCACCCCAGCCCATTACAATACCCCCTACACTTATTAGCACATAAATAAACACCCTTGTTAAAAAATACAAGTATGGAGTCTGTCAATTGATTGAACTATGTATTTGTTTAACAAGCTGTAAACATTGCAATTCAACTGTACAGTAATGTATACATAGGTATGACCTATAGTTGGCTGCAGTCAACACACCAAGAGCCAGAGTGGGGCACAGATATCTGAAAATAGACATGCCAAAGGGTACAGTAAGTGGCCATAGTAGTAGGAAAATCAGCCTGCCAGTGACAATGTCCAACACATAACTGTCAATGGAAGGTGAAGTTAGAGTGTCTTACCTGTGTGCCACTGGAAGTACTGTCATGTGGTTGATGTTCTGTTGTCCTCATCCTCTGCCTCCTCTTCGTCACTGTCCACAGGGTCCACTGCTGCCACACGCCCATCTTCAGCCTCATCCTCCTGCAGAAAAGGCACCTGGTGACGTAAGGCAAGGTTGTGCTACATACAACATGCCACGATGATCTGGCAGACCTTCTTGGGTGAGTAGCCCAGGGAACCACCTGTTAGATGGAGGCACCCAAACCTGGCCTTCAGGAGGCTGAATGTCCTCTCTATAATCCTTCTTGTTCGCCCATGTGTCTCATTGTAACGTTCCTCTGTCCTTGTTCTGGGATTCCTCACTGGGGTCAGTAGCCATGAGAGGTTGGGGTAACAAGAGTCGCCTGCAAATATAGAGGGATACCTGTTAGACACACAATAACCCTTAGGGCTAACCCCATACCCATACACCATCATATACTGGGAGGGAACCATGGGCTCACCTATTAGCCACAACCAGTGCCTCTGGAGTTGAGCCATCACATATGGGATGCTGCTATTCCTCAGATAGAGGCATCATGCACAGAGCCAGGATACTTTGCATTGACATGGGAGATGTACTGGTCCGCCAGGCACACTATCCAAACATTCATCGAGTGAAAGCTCTTTCGATTTCTGAACACCTGTTCATTTCTCCGGGGGGGACAAAGGCAATATGAGTACCATCAATTGCCCCAATAATGTTGGGGATATGTCCCATTGCGTAGAAGTCAGCTTTCACTGTGGCCAAATCCTCCACCTGGTGGAAAACAATGTTGCTGCGCATGTGTTTCATCATGGCAGACAACACTCTTGTTAGCACTATTGAGAACATTGGCTGTAACATTCCTGCTGCCAAGCGCACTCTCACTTGGAAAGAACCAGTTGCCAAGAAATGGAGCACAGTTAGCTCCTGCACAAGAAGGGGCATCCCAGTGGGGTGACTGATAGCGGATATCGGGCCTGGCTCCAATTGGGCACACAGCTCTTGGATTGTGTCCCTGTCAAGTCTGTAGGTGAGGATAATGTGCCTGTCCTCCATTGTTGCCAAGTCCACCAGGGGTCTGTACATGGGGGATGTCTCCATCTGCTATTCATCTGCAGCGGCTGGCAAATGATGAGCATCTGGTCAGTATTCCACATTTCCAAACTGTACACTTCATTGCATGTTGTGACTGAAACAGTATGTTGTTGGATAGGCCCAAATGGTGCCTATGTGTACTGTGACGCAGTTAGGTGCCATGGCCTGCCCCCCGGAAATGGCATCCGCCTGTCCTGTGCGGATGGACAGGTGGAAATGAGGTAATGCCGCTGACGTTGTGCACCGTTGCGGGAGTCGGTCGAGTACTGCCGTGCAACTTCTCATTGGTTATCTATGGGCCCTATAGGTTACAGTGGCAAATGGTGATGTATGCCGGCGGTGACGGTACGCACCGCCGCGGACGTGACCGCCATTTTCTATCTGTTCTCTAACTTGCTACCTGACTTTCAACCGGAGAGGACCTACACTGCAAGTGCTGCTGTGACCTGTGTCTGGAACCGACCATGGCTCGAGTCACTGGGGAAAGGGCCCCTGCCTTCACCGCTGCAGAGTTGGAGAGACTGGTGGATGGGGTCCTACCGCAGTACCGAAAGCTGTATGGGCCTGCAGACCAACAGGTGAGTACTCTGTGAGCCCGATGCATGGGGCATGAATGCATGGAGTGCTGTGTGTGAGGGCCTCGTGTAAGGGGAGTGGAAGGGTCCTGGGCAGCGTCTTGCATGTATGCTGGGCAGTGTCTGTGCGTTGGGGATGTGAGGGATATGGCGGGCCATGAGTGTAAGAGGTCAGATGGTATGGCTGATACCTTTCTCTATGTTTATTTTTCTGCAGGTCAGTGCCCATCAAAAAAAGGGTATCTGGCATGCCATCACCAAGGAAGTGCAGACCCTGGGGGTCTACGGCAGGCGGAGCACCCACTGTCAGAAACAGTGGGAGTACCTGAGACGCTGGGCACGGAAGATGGCGGAGGCCCAGCTGGGGATGGTCTCCTAACGGCGAAGGGGTGCCCGTCGAACCCTGACCCCCTGATGTTCTGCATACTGCTGGTGGCCTATCCGGAGCTGGATAGGCGCTTGAGGCCATCGCAGCAGCCACAAGGGGGTGAGTACAGTTTCCAAATCTGCAAATTCCGTGTGGTGGGGTGGTCTCCGGGTGGGGGATGTGGGACTGTGGGTGCCCCTAGGCCATACAGGACATTGCATGGTAGTTCCCATGTTGGGCAGGGTTCTGATGTGAAAGTCCTCCAACCAAGCTAGTAGGCCTCCACTACTGGGCAGGGGTCTGTGGAGCTCAGGTATGCTGTTATTGGCCTTAGGTATGCCTGTCCTAGGGCTGGTGACTAGCATTGTGACTTGTAGTGCATTGCATAGTGCGTAGGCATGTTCCCTGTGTGAGTGTGCTGTGTACGCAACTGTGGTGTTGAGGCAGCCATTGACCAAGTGTATCCTTTGTCCCCCCCCCTTTTTGCTTTGTCACCTGTCCTTGTGTGCATTAGCATCATCTGGCGGAGGAGCAGAGGCACCGGCGACAGAGGGAGCTGCATCCCACATGGCCCAAGAGGCCGAATCCACCGACGGTGAGGGCACCAGTGGGACGTAGGGTGAGGGGAGCATCACTGCAGAGACAGGAGGGGACAGTTCTGACAGTGATACCTCCTCCGATGGAAGCTCCCTGGTGGTGGCGTGCACCTCTGTGCCCACCCCAACTACAGGTACAGCCACCACCCCGGTACCAGCACCACCCTCCCAGCAGCCCCTCAGCAAGTTTACCGTGCCCTCTCACCCAGGAGGGTGGGCATCTCCTTCGCCCCAGGCACCTCAGGCCCTGCCCCAGTTAGCCCTGCTGCCCTGAGTGAGGAGGCTATTGACCTCCTGCAATCCATCTCTATTGAGCAGCCAACCATAGTGAATGCCATCCAGGGGCTGGCAGGCCATTTGCAACAAACAAATGCATTCCTGGAGGGCATTCACTCTGGTATGACGTCCCAACAGAGATCAATCCAGGCTCTGGCCTCCTCACTGATGGCAGCCATTGTCCCTGTCTCTAGCCTCCCCCTCCAACTTCCTCTACTCAGTTCCATTCCCCTGAACCCCAACCTATCCCAAGCACACATTCCGACCAGGATGCACCCAAGAAAACACACAGGAGTGGCTCAGGCAAACACAAGCACCACACATCATCCCACAGGCACTCACACAAACACCATCCAGAATCAGACATACCAACATCCACTGCCTCCGCTGTGTCCCCCTCCTCCTCCTCTTCCACACCCTCCCAGTATCGTCTCCACTCACACCTGCATGCACTATATCCTCATCCACTACCTCCATCACCATCACGCCTATCACTACACACCCCTCACTGGCAGTCACTACCCACACATCCATGCACACGTTCCCTGACTCCTCTCCCACTGTGTCTGTGCCCCCTCCTCCCAAAGTACACAAAAGCAAGCACTCAGAAATGCAACAGCCATCCACCTCACAACAGTATACAGCCCATGACCTGCATCCAAACACAGCATAGTGACACCTCCTACAACCACTCCTTCTTCCTCCACTACCAAACCTTCACCATCTTCCACTCCCCAGTGTCCCTAAGAAGCTTTTCCTTTCCACCGCTGACCTCTTCCCTACTCCTCACCCAATCCTTCATGTCGGGCCAGGATGGTCAGAACCCAGGCTAGCACCTCAGCCACCCAGTCCACAGCCACAGTAGTGTCAGCAGCTACTGAAAGTGGGAGAGGCTTCAGAGAACCAGCCATAACCACTGACAGTGTGCCTGCACAAGCTGCCAACGGGAAGGACAAGGAGGCACCACCGCTGTGAAGGGCAAGGAGGCACCACCAGCTGTGAAGGGCAAGAGCAAGGAGGCACCACCAGCTGTGAAGGACAAGGGCAAGGAGGCACCACCAGCTGTGAAGGACAAGGGCAAGGAGGCACCACAAGCTGGGAAGGGCAGGGGCAGGGGGCCTGCCACTGCAGGCAGGAAGGTCAGGATGCCTGGTGCAGGGACTGAATCAGATCCCCAACCACCAACCATGGTGGTTCAGCTGTCCGAGGCTGTAGAGGAAGGGCTGGAGCCTCCCCCCACCACGGGCATTCTCGACACCAGCACCGCCATCAGCTCCACCACCAGCATCACTGCTTGCAGCAGTGCCAGCAGCAGCAGCCCCAGTGGGCAGCCGTCCGAGGCTGCAGTTGACGGGCTGGAGCCTCCCCCCACCACAGGCATTCCCAACACCAGCACCGCCACCAGCATCACTGCCTGCAGCAGTGCCAGCAGCCCCAGTGGGCAGCCGTCCGAGGCTGCAGGGGAAGGACTGGACCCTCCCCCCAACACTGGCATCCCTGACTCCAGCCCTGCCACTGCCACCACTGAGCAGCAGTCACCACCAGCGGGCAGTGTGTAGTCCTGCCTCCATGGACTGTGGTGCGTCTTGGCCCACGCAAATCCTGTGGGTGTGACACCCAGGTGAGAGACTGTGACCTTGCACTCCCCATGTGCTGCATCACAGGGCACAAATCCCCCTCCAGATCCAGTGGAAGAAGGCATCCACTCAAACCCTCCTTGCCAGGATGAAGCACACTGGGCACAAAGCCCCCTCCAGAACCAGTGGAAGAAGGCATCCACTCACCCCCTCCTTGCCAGGATGAAGCACACTGGGCACAAAGCCCCCTCGAGAACCAGTGGAAGAAGGCATCCACTCACCCCCTCCTTGCCAGGATGAAGCAAACTGGGCACTGTGCCCCCTCCAGGACCAGTGGAGAAGCCACCCACCTGAGAGACTGTGGCCTTGCACTCCCCAGGACCAAGCAGTGGGCAGACCACCCACTTCAGAGATTGTGGCCTTGCACTCCCCAGGACCAAGCAGTGGGCAGACCACCCACTTGAGAGACTGTGGCCTTACACTCCCTAGGACCAAGCAGTGGGCAGACCACTCACTTGAGAGACTGTGGCCTTGAACTCCCCATGACCAAGCAGTGGGCAAACCACCCACTTGAGAGACTGTGGCCTTGCACTCCCCAGGACCAAGCAGTGGGCAGACCACCCACTTGAGAGACTGTGGCCTTGCACTCCCCAGGACATCGCACAGGGCATATTGCCCCCTCCAGGACCAGTGGTATTGTTCCATCTTCCAGCTGATATGGCCCCCATTCCCTGTCTCCCTGAGGTGCCTGTGTATTTTCGACCTGATGCACCTGCAGTTTTCTCTCTGTGTTGTGGCAGTAGTCAAGTTGGGCCTTGGCAGATGTGGCCCTGTGGCCCACGGACATTGTGGACTGGGCAGTGTCCCTCCATTTGTGTATATGTATATACTGTTTTGATTTTTTTGAAGGACGTATTTCGAGTATTTTATCTTATTACACTCACTTTATTCAATTCCTTTTGTCCTTGCATTATTCCTGAGGGGTAAGGGGTGGATATGTAATCTTACTGCATCTGTTTGTGTTTATGGTGGAGGGGGTGGGGGTGTTGCATGTGTGTGTCACTCTCTTTTTCCTCCCCCTTCCCATGTGTGCTAGGCGGCAGTACTCACCGTGGTCATCTTCGTCGGTGTTGGTATTCATGGTGAAGAAGGAGATAGACGAGCATGGGGAACACCTGCAACTCGGGCTACGTGGTGGCATGGTTTTTTCTTAAGTCTCCAGGAGTGAGTCCTTTGACTTCTGTGCACTGTTTCTGCCGTGCTTATGATGTCGTTGGTACCGCCCCGGAAAAGGCGGCGGATAGGCCTGTTGTAATATTGTGGGCGGTACATTCTCTTCCACCTGGCTGTTGGCGGTTATCACCGTGGTGCTTGTTGCTACTGCTGTGGAGGTCGGTGTTTTAAAGTGGCTGTCTGTGTGAGCGGTTACCGCCATGGTCATAATTCCATTTGTTTACTGTCGGCCTGTTGGCGGTATTACCGCTGCTTTATCACCGACCGCCAGGGTTGTAATGAGGGCCTATGTCTTCTATATAGGCTACCTCCAGGGTTGTCAAGACCTCTTATGAAAATCTTAATTCCAAAAGTCTGAGGGGTCTTTGTTTAGAAAGAAGACTAGGGATTGGGAAGAACCCTAACAAGGATTTCCTCTTGAATCTCCTCTTACAAGATGACCAGTAGCATCCTGGTGGTCATGTACAACCAGAAGGGGAGGTAGAGGGTGATTCTGACCATTGTAGATTCAGGAGAGGGTCCAGAAGATCCAGGAGAGGGTCCATCCACAGATCTTTCCCTTAACAAAGCACATAGGGGGTCATTCTAAGTCTGGCGGGCGGCGGAGGCCGCCCGCCAGACTTCCCCCCTCCAAAATACTGCTCCGCGGTCGCAAGACCGCTGAGGGTATTTTGGCTTTTGCACTGGGCTGGCGGGCGACCGCCAAAAGGCCGCCCGCCAGCCCAGTGCAAAAACCCTTCCCACTAGGACGCCGGCTCAGAATTGAGCCGGCGGAGTGGGAAGGTGCGACGGGTGCAGTGGCACCCGTCGCGTATTTCAGTGTCTGCAATGCAGACACTGAAATACAAAGTGGGGCCCTCTTACGGGGGCCCCACGACAACCCATACCGCCATCCTGTTCCCGGCGGGAGAACCGGCAGGAACAGGATGGCGGTATGGGCTGTCAGGATCCCCCATGGCGGCGCAGCAAGCTGCGCCGCCATGGGGGATTCCCAGGGCAGCGTAAAACCGGCGGGAGACCGCCGGTTTTCCTCTTCTGACCGCGGCTGAACCGCCGCGGTCAGAAAGCCCTGCGGGGCACCGCCAGCCTGTTGGCGGTGCTCCCGCCGACCCTGGCCCCGGCGGTAAGGAACCGCCGGGGTCAGAATCACCCCCATAGTGTAGCTGGTAGTGGGAAGGAGTCTCACACAAGGAGGGTACCCTTCACACCTAGAGGCCAGGTCACTAGGTTTACACAAGTTAGAGAGAGATCTACCTCTGATCATTCCCATGTCACTTCTGTATCAGAAGTGTCCTACACATCCAACCCTGAGGACCAGACCCTAGATAGGGAACTTAGAAAGCTGGCCTTAGATAGGGAATCCCTAGCTGTGTAAAGGGAAAGACAGGGGTTGGGGTTAGTTCGCCATGGTGGCAGCAGCATTAACAGTTTCAGAAGTTATGAGGTCAGGGAAGACAACGTTAGCTCCAGAAATGTATACAACATTTTTCTCCCATAGAAAGTGGGGGATGATATTCAAAAGTGGTTTGCTGCACTTGAGAGGGCCTGTAAGGCTCAAAGCGTTTCTCAAAAGCAGTGGGCTGCTATACTTTGGTTGTCCTTCTCTGACAAAGGGAGGTACAGACTCCTCATTATTAGGGAGGAGGTTGCAGACAACTACAACATTTTAAAGAATGCACTCATTGATGGTTTTGGCTTCACCACAGAGCAATACAGAATCAAGTTCAGGGAAACCAAGAAATAATCTTCACAAGATTGGGTTGACTTTGTGGACTGTTCCGTGAAAGCTTTAGAGGGTTGGCTACATGGCAGTAAAATGTCTGATTACCAGGGCCTGTATAATCTGATTTTGAGGGAGCATATATTAAATAGTTGTGTGTCTGACTGTTTACACCAGTATCTTGTGGACTCTGATCTGACCTCTCCCCAAGAATTGGGAAAGAATGCAGACAAATGGGTCAGAACAAGGATGAGCAGATAAGCTCTTACAGGGGTGACAAAGAAAAGAAGAAAGATGGTGAAACATCTCAGGATAAGCATGAGGATAAAAGAAAACACAAAGATACTTCTTCGGGTCCTCAACACTCCTCTGGGGGTGGGGATAAATCAGCTTCCTCTTCTTCTCATTCTACACACAATAAAAAAAAATTGACGTAAAAGCGGTGCAAACTTACAAAATACAATTGTATTTTGTAAGTTTGCGCCGATTGTGCGTCAAAAAATTATGCAAATGCGGCACTAAAAAAGTATAAATATGGGCCCTAGTGCTATGTGTGCAGAGGTAAAGGCCATAGGCCAGGGGATAAGTCCTGTCCAGGTAAAGCCCCTGAGCCTACCACCACTAATACATCAAACTCTAGTGCCCCTAGCAGTAGTTGTAATAGTGGTGGGAGTACTGACAATAGTCAAACAAAGGGTGTAGTTGGGTTCACTTTTGGATCCATCATCGAAACTGGGATGGAAACTCCCAAGACAGTTTCTGACACACCTGGTGGCATTGGCCTTGCCACATTGCTGCTTGTCCCCTTAACATGGACATGTACAATCAGTCAATTGTAATAAATGGTGTTGAGGCCCAGGCCTCCAGGGACATAGGTGCCAGTATCACTTTGGTGACTGAAAACTTGGTGTCACCTGCACAACACCTCCTTAGACAGAAGTACCAGATTAATGATGTCAATAACTCCACTCAGTCTCTCCCCTTAGCTGTAGTGCAACTTAGTTGGGGTGGAGTTACTGACTCAAAGCAAGTGGTGGTATCACCTAGCCTACCTGGAGACTGTCTGTTAGGTAATGACTTAGAGGCCTCAGGTTGGGCTGAGGTAGAGTTTAGGACCCATGCATCCATGCAAATGTAGTAGTGTTTTAGCAGCTTAGGCCGATAGAGGTAGCTATATCAGAGCACCTTAGGCTGAACTAGGAGACATGCAAAGCTCCTGCAATACCACTTATAGTTACACTGTACTTATACACAAGTAAAGACAATACTCAGTGTTACCAAAAATAAAGCAAGTTTATTTGGGTGACACAAGGCCAAAAATATCTTAGAGACAATACTCCTTCCGGAGGTAAGTATTATACACAATCTATACACTAGACACCAAAATAAGATAAGTAATTAGACATAGGATAGACAAACAATAGGAAATGCTATAGAATGCAATGGGAGAAAATAGATCTAGGGGCAACACAAACCATATTCTAAGAAAGTGGGATGTGAATCACGAATTCCCCCCTAGACAAGTGTAGTGTGTAGAGAATCACAGGGAGGGTAAGAAAACCACAAAGGTGAGTAAAATACCCCACCCTAGAGCCCAGGAAAGTAGGAGTAAAGTATTGCACGTTTCCTTAGGACACACTACAAGTCGTGATTTGACTTACTGCAAGAACCAAAAAAGAGTGCAAACAACAAATGGTGGGTTCCAGGACCTGAAGATCTGCAAAGAAAGGAGACCAAGTCCAGAAGTCGGAAGAAGTTCCAGGAAGGACAGGAGCCCCTGCCATCCTAGAAGAGGGTTCCTGCGTGATGCACTGGCTGTTCCACGAAGAGATGTTGAATCCAGGTGAGTTTAGGCGCTGGATTCATCAAACAGTCAGTTCAAGCAAAGTTGCGTTTTGTGTCAAAATGGCGCTGCCTGGACCCAGGAGGGACCTAGGGGCCTCAACTTGGACTGAGGAGGCAGAGGGGGCTCCACACAGGAGGGAACCCACAGATGACCAGGCAGCACTCACGGAGGTCCCAGGACATGGGGACAACAAAGAAGCAAATTGCGGTTGGTGCAGCACTACAAAGGAAGGTCCCACGCCACTGGAGGACAACTCAGCGAGTTGAGCATCGCAGGATGGAGTGCTGGGGATCTGGGCCAGGCTGTGTACGAAGGATTCTTGCAATTAGTGAACAGAGGCCCCAGGAGGTGAAGATGACGGGTTGCACAGGGGTACTTTCGCTAACAGGGAAGGCAAGCTCTTACCTCCTCCAAATTTGGACTGCAGGACCTTAGGACAGTCTGTGTCGAAGGGGTCCACCACTTGTGTTCCAAGGAGCACGCTCGTCACCAGGAGAGGAGTCCAAGAGAACCGGTTGTTGACTTAGAAGGTGCCTGCAAGAGCAGGGAAGTGACTCCCTCACTCCACAGGAGATTTCTTTGGTCCTTCTGGTGCAGGGAGAAGATAGGGAGTCCTCTTAGCGTGCACATTGTGGAAACTGTTGCAGTTGCTGGCTGCAGCTGAAGTTGCAAAGGAAAAGTAGCCCTTCCAGATACTTTGTTGCTGTTACAGCGGTTCCTGGAGCAATCTGCGGTCGATCCGAGGCTGAAGTAGTAGTTGCAGAGTATTCCTGAAGGAAACTTCCAAGCAGAGTCTGAAGAGAAACCCACAGGAGAGACCGTAAATAGCCCTGGGAGGGGGATTGGCTACCTTATCAGGTATGGACCTATCAGGAGAGGTCTCTGACGTCACCTGCTGGCACTGGGCACTCAACGGCCTCCAGCATGTCCCCACACCTTGGAAAACAAGATGGCTGAAGTCTGGGACATACTGCAGGAACCCTGGGTACCACTCCTGGGGTAGTGATGGACAGGGGAGTGGTCACTCCCCTTTCCTTTGTCCAGTTTCATGCCAGAGCAGGGACTGGGGGTCCCTGAACCAGTGTAGACTGGCTTATGCAAGGAGGGCACCATCTGTGCCCTTCAAAGCATTTCCAGAGCCTGGGGGAGGCTACCCCTCCCCAGCCTGTTACAACTATTTCCAAAGGGAAAGGGTGTATCACCCTCCTCCCAAAGGACATACTTTGTTCTGCCTTCCTGGGACTGAGCTGCTCAGACCCCAGGAGGGCAGAATCCTGTCTGTGAGGTGGCATCAGCTGTGGTGGAGCCGCCAGGGTTCATGGAATTGGCCCCCAACACCAGATTTGGATTGGGGGGTTCTATTTCACAATCATAGACACCTAACATGGCCATATTTGGAGTTACCATTGTGAAGCTACATATATGTATTGACATATATGTAGTGCACGTTTATAATGGTGTCTTCACACTCACGAAGTCTAGGGAATTGGCCCTGGATAACATGGGGGCACCTTTGCTAGTGCAAGGGTGCCCTCACACATAGTAATTTTGCACCTAGCCTTCAGTAAATGAAGGTTAGACATATAGGTGACTTATAAGTTACCTTAGTGCAGTGAAAATGGCTGTGAAATAGTGTGTGCACTATTTCTCTCAGGCTGCAGTGGCAGTCCTAATGAAAGGTTTGTCTGAGCTCCTTATGGGTGGCAAAGGAAATGCTGCAGCCCATTAGGATCTCCTGGAACCCTAATGCCCTTGGTACCTAGGTACCATATACTAGGGACTTAGGCCCTCATTAGAACCCTGGCGGTCGGTGTTAAAGCAGCGGTAAATCCGCCAACAGGCTGGCGGTAAAAAAAATGGGATCACGACCATGGTGGAAACCGCCAACATAGACAGCCACTTTAACACTCAGACCGCCAGGGCGGTAGCAACAAACACTGTGGCAGACACCGCCAACACACAGGCGGAGGACAATGTACCGCCCACCCTATTATGAGAGGCCAATCCGCCAGCTTTTCCTGGGCGGTACCAACAACATCAAAACCATGATGGAAACAGTACATCGAAGGGGAACCACTCCCCTTTCAACACTCCATGAAGAACCAGGACGCTATGGAGCCCGGATTGTAGATACTCCTCATGTTGGTGTATCTTCTCATACACGAGGAAGTAGAAAGAAGGGGGCGGCGACGAGGGTGAGTACTGCACCTAGCACACGGGGGGAGGAAAAAGAGAGTGACACACACACGCGGCACGCAACACCTCCACACCTCACCCTCACCCACAACATACACACTAACACATCCAACAACATCACTGATACACCCCGTCAGCCTCTAGAAGAACGCAAGGACAAAAGGAAATGAGTCTAACCAGTGTTATATTGGAACATTCAGACAAAGCAATAGAATTTTCAATAATCAATATATATATTTTTTTACATTATATACACAAGGCCGTACAATGTCCCTTGTAAATGTCCGTGGACCAGTGGTCCCAAAAACCATGGGCGAAGCCCACACATGACACCTGCCTCAAAACGGAGAGAACACTGCAGGGGCATCAGGTGGAAAGAACACAGGCACTTCAGGGGGAAGGGGAGGCGAGGCACCTCAGCCGGAAGATAGTACGACGCCATTGCCCCTCAAGGGGGCTCCATGCCCACTGCCTGGTCCTGGGGAGTGCAAAGCTGCAGTCTCTCAAGTGGGTGGTTTGCCCACTGCTTGGTCCTGGGGAGTGCAAAGCCACAGTATCACAAGTCTCTCAAGTGGGTGGTTTGCCCACTGCTTGGTCCTGGGGAGTGCAAAGCAACGGTCTCTCAAGTGGGTGGTTTGCCCACTGCTTGGTCCTGGGGAGAGCAAAGCCACAGTCTCACAAGTCTCTCAAGTGGATGGTTTGCCCACTGCTTGGTCCTGGGGAGTGCAAAGCCACAGTCTCTCAAGTGGATGGCGTCTTCCACTGGTTCTGGAGGGGGCATTGTGCCCAGAGTGCTTCATCCTGCCAAGGATAGGGGGAGTGGATGCATCTCTCCACTGGTTCTAGAGGGGGCATTGTGCCCAGAGTGCTTCATCCTCCCAAGGATAGGGGGAGTGGATGCATCTCTCCACTGGTTCTGGAGGGGGCATTGTGCCCAAAGTGCTTCATCCTGCCAAGGATAGGGGGAGTGGATGCATCGCTCCAATGGTTCTGGAGGGGACCTTGTGCCCAGTGATGCTGCACCTGAGGTGTGGCAGTTAACATCCTCTCACCTGGATGTCTGAGCCACGGGATGTACATGGAACAGGTAGCATGATACTCCATGGAGGCAGAGGCACACTCCATCCTATGGCGACTTATGCTGCAAACTTCTGGTAGTGCCAGCGCTGGTGCCTCAAGTGGCGTGTCCAGAGTCCAGGACGTCACCTGCAGCCTCGGAAGGCTGCCCACTGGGGATGCTAGTGACGTCCGATATAATGGCACCGGCTGGGCACGTTGCAGTGCAGATGGTGGTGCAGGTGGCGGTGGCTGCGGCGGAGATGCCGCCGGTGCTGCCCGTGGTGCAGGTGTCTGTAGTGGTCGAGGAAGACACCAGACTGTCTCTACAGCCTTGCATGGCTGATCCTTGGGGAGGATGCTGCAGAATGACATTGTGGCAGCGGGGGTGCAGGTGGCGGTGCAGGTGGTGGTCATTGGGGTGGTGGTGACCGTGGTACAGGTCGCTGGCATCTCTGAGGAAATGGTGGTCACCAGCCCCTCACCAGGAGGCATCGTACCCTGAGGTGACTTGCCCTTTGTGTTGTGTCCCTTCCCCACCTTGGCAGTCGCTGCTGGGACCTTGGCACTATCCTCTTTGTGTTTGGATCAGGCCTTGTTGGGTGGGTGGTGCGACTTTCCACAGCTGGATGCCGGCCCCTTCTTGACCTTGGCAGGTGGCAGATTGGGGTGGTCCTTCACATCTGTAGGTGGCACACTGGCAGCTCTGACGGGTGCCCCCTTTGATCCACCCGGACTTGCAGGGATCACAGCAGACACAGATTTGGTGGCTGAGGTGCTGGGCTGGGATCTAGACATCCTGGCCCTATTGGAAGGACGGGGGGAGGTGTAGAGAAGAGGTTAATGTTAGCTAGGAAAAGTTTTTTAGACATACTGGGATGGGAAGATGGAGGGGGTGTGGGAGTGGAGGAAGAGGTAGTGGTTGTAGGAGGTGTACGTCTGCTGAGTTTGGGTGAAGGGGCATGGGCTGAAGGCTGTTGTGAGGTGGATGGCTGTTGAGTGGGTGTGTGCCTGCATTTGTGGACTTTGGGAGGAGGGCTCACAGACACACCTGGAGAGGACACAGGGGATGTGTGAATGGTAGTGGGGGTTGTGATTGGCGTGCTGGTGATGGAGGCAGTGGCTGATGATGTAGTACATGCAGATGTCAGTGGAGATGAGACTGGGAGGGACGTGGAGGGTGTGGAGGAGGGGGACACAGTGCAGGAAGTGGATGTTGGTATGTGTGCATGGGTATGGTGCTTGTGTGAGCGCCTGTGTGATGATGTGTGGTGCTTATGTTTTCCTGAGCCACTTTTGTGTGTTGATGTTTGTGCATGCTGGTCTGAAGTTCTGCTTGGGATAGGCTGAGGTAAAGGGGATTGGGTCGGGGTAGTGGAAGTTGGAAGGGGGAGGCTGGACACAGGGACAATGGCTGCCATCAGTGCAGAGGCCAGAGCCTGAAATGCTCTCTGTTGGGCCGCCACGCCAGAATGAATGCCCTCCAGGTTTGCATTTGTTTGCTGCAAATGCCTCTCGACACCCTGGATGGCATTCAGAATGGTTGATTGTCCAACAGTGAGGGATCTCAAGAGGTCAATAGCCTCCTTACTGAGGGCAGCTGGGCTGTCTGGGACAGGGCCTGAGGTGCCTGGGGTGAAGGAGATGCCCACACTCCTGGGTGAGCGGGCACAGGAAACATGCTGAGGGGCTGCTGGGAGGGCAGTGCTGGTAGGGGGGGTGGCGGTTGTACCTGTTGTTGGGGTGGGCACAGAGGTGTCCGCCACCACCAGGGAGCTTCCATCAGAGGAGGAGTCGCTGTCACTTGTATCCCCTCTTGTCCCTGTCGTGGAGCTCCCCTCGCCATCTGTCCCACTAGTGCCTTCACCCTCCGTGGATTCACCCTCATGGGCCATGTGGGATGCAGCTCCCTCGGTCGCCGGTGCCTCTGCTCCTCTGCCAGATGATGCTATTGCACACAAGGACAGGGTGACAAAGCAAGAAGTGGGGGAAAGACAGAGGACACACATGGTCAATGCCAGCAACACCACTACTGTTGGCGGACACAACACACACTGAGCTGCCCTATGCACTAGGCCTTGCCCAACAAGTCACTATGGTAGTCACCAGCCCATGGGGTACAATGCCTAACGCCAGCACATGCACACCTGACACCCACAGGACCCTGCACACTAGTAGCTGCCCAATTGTACCATTGGGGTAGGGGTGCTTCAGAGCCTGCAAACAAGGGACCTACCCTGGCATGATCGCCCTGGCCTAGGGGCACGGACAGCCCACCCCCCCACCCAGCTAGTTCCTAAGCCGCACAGAGTCAGCTTTCTGAAACTGTACTCACCCCTTTGTGGCTGCTGTGATGCCCTCAAGCGCCCATCCAACTCCGGATAGGCCACCGCCAGGATGCAGAACATCTGGGGGTCATGGTGCGACGGGCACCCCTTCCACGTTGGGAGGCCAGCTCCAGCTGGGCCTCCGCCATCTTCTTGCTCCAGCGGCGCAGGTCCTCCCATCTCTTGCGGCAGTGGGTGCTCCGTCTGTGATAGACACTCAAGGTCCGCACCTCCTTGGTGATGGCACGCCAAATACCCTTCTTCTTGTGGGCACTGACCTAGAGGGTAAACAGAGCAAACAAATATAATTACTCACCCGTCCGGACTTTCATACACATTGACCACCAGTTCCCACCCATGGCCTGACGCACATACACTGACCACTTCAAATGCAGTACTCAGGCCACCCCCAAACATGTGGCTTACATCCACATCACTCCAAACAGGCATTGCCCACGCATCATGCTCACAGTGTACTCACCTGTTTGTCTGGAGGACCGTAGAGTAGCATGTACTTGGGAGGACCCCATCCACCAGTTTGTCCAACTCCTACGCAGTGAAGGCAGGGGCCCTATGCCCAGACACTGTAGCCATTGTCGCTTCCAGTCTCAGGTCACAGCAGCACTTGTAGTGTGTAGGAGTCTTGCCTGGCTTATAGTGGGTACCTGATGATACTTACACCTTTGCCAGGTCTAGCTATCCCTTATTAGAAGATTAGTAGTGTTCTAGCATCTTAGACTGATAGAGGTAGCTATAGCAGAGCAGTGTAGGCTGAACTAGGAGACATGCAAAGCTCCTACTATACCACTTATATCATATAGCACAATATCATAAGAATCACAATACTCAGAGTTACTAAAAATAAAGGTACTTTATTTTAGTGACAATGTGCCAAAAATATCTCAGAGGATATACTCTCTTAGGAGGTAAGTAAAATACACAAAATATGCACACAACCCAAAATCAGGTAAGTAAAAAGTTAGAAAAGTAGTGCAAACACTGTAGAATACAGTAGGATGCAATAGGCCATGGGGCAACACAAACCAAATACTAAGAAAGTGGAATGCCAACCACTTAGGGACCCCTGGCCTAGTGTAGTGTGTAGAGGGTTGCTGGGAGTGGAAGAAAACACTAAGGGTGTCCAAGATACCCCACCCCAAGACCCTGAAAAGTGGAGTAAAGTGACCCTACTTCCCCAGAAACACACTAAAGTTGTGATAGGAGATTCTGCGAAGACCACAACTGACTGCAAAGCATTGAAGATGGATTCCTGGACCTGAGGACCTGTAAAGGAAGTGGACCGAGTCCAAGAGTCTAGAAAGTGTCCGGGGGGCAGGAGCCCACTAAACCCCCGGATGAAGGTGCAAAATGGCTGCCTCTGTGTGGAAGAAGCAGAAGATTCTGCAACAACAGAGGGTGCCAGGAACTTTTCCTTTGCATAGAAGATGTCCCACAGAATGCTGGAGGATGCAGAGTTGTTTATTTGAAGAAAGACTGCAAACAAGCCTTGCTAGCTGCAAAGGTCGTGGTTGAAGAAAAAGGGTGCTGCCCGGGCCCAGGAAGGACCAGGAGGTCGCCACTTGGAAGAGGAGACACAGGAGGACCTCAGCAACACAGAGAGCCCATGCACAAGAAGGCAGCACCTGCAGAAGTACTTGAACATGGGTTCAAGAAACTGAGCACAGCAGTCGTCTCAACACTACAAAGGAGGGTCCCACGCCGGTGGTTAACTCAGCGAGTTGAGCAATGCAGGACGGAGTGCTGGGGACCTGGACTGTGCTGTGCACAAAGGATTCCTTGCAAGTGTGCACAGAAGCCCTAGTAGCTGGAGTTCACACAGTACACAGGATTACTGTCTAGGGAGGGGAGGCAAGGACTTACCTCCGCCACATTTGGACAGATGGACGACTGGACTGTCGGGGTCACTTGGATCCAGCACCTGTGTTCCAGGGACCACGCTCGTCACGATGACAGGGGACCCAGAGGACCGGTGAAGCTGAAGTTTGGTGCCTGCGTTAGCAGGGGGACGACTCCGTCAACCCACAGGAGATTTCTTCTTGGCTTCCAGTGCAGGGTGAAGGCAGACAGCCCACAGAGCATGCACCACCAGGAAACAGTCGAGAAAGCCAGCAGGATTAGGCACTACAATGTCGCTGGTAGTCTTCTTGCTACTTTGTTGCAGTTTTGCAGGCGTCCTGGAGCAGTCAGCGGTCGATCCTTGGCAGAAGTCGAAGAGGGATATGCAGAGGAACTCTGGTGAATTCTTGCACGTGGTTATCTGAGGAAAAGCCCAGAGGAGAGACCCTAAATAGCCCTCAGAGGAGGATTGTCCACCTAGTCAGGTAAGCACCTATCAGGAGGGGTCTCTGACGTCACCTGCTGGCACTGGCCACTCAGAGGCCTCCATTGTGCCCTCATACCTCTGGATTCAAGATGGCAGAGGTCTGGGACACACTGGAGGAGCTCTGGGCATCACCCCTGGGGTGGTGATGGACATGGGAGTGGTCACTCCCCTTTCCTTTGTCCAGTTTCACACCAGAGCAGGGACTTGGGGTTCCCTGAACCGGTGTAGACTAGCTTCTGCAAGGGGGTCACCATCTGTGCCCTTCAAAGCATTTCCAGAGGCTGGGGAAGGCTACTCCTCCCCAGGCCTTAACACCTATTTCCAAAGGGAGAGGGCAGGAGGGCAGAAGCCTGTCTGTGGGATGGCAGCAGCGATAGCTGCAGTGAAAATCCCAGAGAGCTGGTTTGGCAGTTCCCGGGGTCCATGCTGGAGCCCCGGGGATACATGGGATTGGCACCCCAATACCAGATTTGGCATAGGGGGACAGTTCCATGATCTTAGACACGTTACATGGTCATAGTCGGAGTTACCATTGTGAAGCTACATATAGGTATTGACCTATATGTCGTGCACGTGTGTAATGGTGTCCCCGCACTCACAAAGTCCGGGGAAATTGCCCTGAACTATGTGGGGACAGCTTGGCTAGTGCCAGGGTGCCCTCACACTTAGTAACATTGCACCTAACCTTCACTAAGTGAAGGTTAGACATATAGGTGAATTATAAGTTACATAAGTGCAGTGTAAAATGGCTGTGAAATAACGTGGACGTTATTTCACTCAGGCTGCAGTGGCAGTCCTGTGTAAGATTTGTCTGAGATCCCTATGGTTGGCAAAAGAAATGCTGCAGCCCATAGGGATCTCCTGGAACCCCAATACCCTGGGTACCTAGGTACCATATACTAGGGAATTATAGGGTGTTCCAGTGTGCCAATTAGAATTGGTGAAAATGGTCACTGACCTTAGTGACAATTTTAATGGCAGAGAGAGCATAAGCACTGAGGTTCTGAATAGCAGAGCCTCAGTGACACAGTTAGTCACTAAACAGTGACACACATTCAGGCCACAAACTATGAGCACTGGGGTCCAGGCTAGTAGGATCCCAGTGAGACAGGCAAAAACAAACTGACACACAAGTAAAAATTGTGGTAACATGCCAGGCAAGATGGTACTTTCCTACTCAACCCCCCCCAAACGAGGGACAATAGGGCTAACTTTGCCCAGATTAGTCTTCATTGTCTAAGTGGAAATATCTCGAGAGTCCATCTGCAATGGAGTGGGTACTCCCAGGTCTATGTTCCACTGTATAGTCCACTCCCTGTAGGGAGATGGACCACCTCAACAATTTAGGGTTTTCACCTTTCATTTGTTTAAGCCATAATAGAGGTTTGTGGTCTGTCTGAACAATAAAGTGAGTACCAAACAGGTATGGTCTCAACTTTTTCAGTGCCCAGACCACAGCAAAGGCCTCCCTCTCTATGGCAGACTAATGCTTTTCTCTAGGGGTCAACCTCCTGCTGATAAAAGCAACAGGTTGATCCTGGCCCTCAGTGTTCAGCTGTGATAGAACTACCCCTACCCCTAATTCAGAAGCATCAGTCTGGACTATGAATTTCCTGGAGTAACAAGGGCTTTTAAGGACAGGTGCAGAGCATATGGCCTGTTTTAGCTCATCAAAAGCCTTTTGACAGCTGGCTGTCCACAAAACCTTTTCAGGCATCTTTTTGCTTGTGAGGTCATTAAGAGGAGCTGCAATGGAGCCATAATTCTTAATGAACCTCCTGTAGTACCCTGTGAGGCCTAAGAAGGCTCTCACCTGGGTTTGAGTTGTAGGGGAAGCCCATTTCATAATGGTTAGGATCTTCCGCTGCAGTGGTGCAATCTCTTCCCCACCTACCAGGTGGTCCAGATAAACCACTTTCCCCTGCCCTATCTGGCACTTTGAAGCCTTGATAGTGAGGCCTGCCTTTTGCAGGGCCTCCAAAACTTTCCATAGGTGGACCAGGTGCTCATCCCAGGTGGAGCTAAAGACAGCTATATCATCTAGATATGCTGCACTAAAAGCTTCCAACCCTTGCAGGAGTGTGTTCACCAATCTCTGAAAAGTGGCAGGTGCATTTTTCAAACCAAAGGGCATAACAGTAAACTGATAGTGCCCTCCAATGGTGGAAAATACGGTTTTAGGTTTAGCATCTTCTGACAACTTAATCTGCCAATACCCTGCAGTTAAGTCAAAAGTGCTTATATACGTGGCAGAGGCCAGGGTATCTATTAGCTCATCTGCCCTGGGTATAGGGAGAGCATCAGTTTTGGTTACTTGATTGAGACCCCTATAGTCAACACAAAACCTCATTTCCTTTTTATCATATTTAGTGTGAGGTTTTGGGACAAGCAACACTGGACTAGCACAAGGGCTCTCAGAAGGCTCAGTCACTCCCAGATCCAACATGTTCTGTACCTCTTGTTTTATGCAATCTCTGACATGGTCAGGCTGCCTATAAATCTTACTTTTGACAGGTAACCTGTCTCCAGTGTTGATTGTGTGTTCACACCAGGTAGTTGTACCTGGTATCAGTGAGAAGAGGTCAGAGAATTGGCCTAGGCCATTTATACAGTTGTCCTGCTCAGCAGCAAGGCAATCTGCAAGCACCACTCCCTGCACTAAGCCATCAGCTTCAGTGGTGGAGAAGAGGTCAGGGAGAGGGTCACTCTCTTCCTCCTGCCCCTCATCATTTGCCATGAGCATGGTTAAGTCAGCCCTGTCATAGTAAGGTTTCAGGCGTTTGACATGGAGCACCCTAAGGGGACTCCTGCCAGTGCCCAGGTCTACCAAGTAGGTGACCTCACCTTTGTTTTCAACAATGAGATGAGGTCCACTCCATTTGTCCTGGAGTGCTCTTGAGGCCACAGGCTCCAATACCCACACCTTCTATCCTGGGTGGTACTGGGGTAGGACAGCCTTCTGGTCATGCCATTGCTTTTGGAGCTCTTGGCTGGCCTGAAGGTCTTTACTATCCTTTTTCATGTACTCAGCGATTCTGGATCTTAAGCCAAGTACATAGGGGGTCATTCCGACCCTGGCGGTCCATGACCGCCAGGGCCGGGGACCACGGAAGCACCGCCAACAGGCTGGCGGTGCTTCCAGGGCCATTCTGACCGCCGCGGTCAGAAAAGGGGAACCAGCGGTTTCCCGCAGCGCCGCCATGGGGATTCCGACCCCCTTCCCGCCACCCTGTTTCTGGCAGTTTTCACCGCCAGAAACAGGATGGCGGGAACGGGTGTCGTGGGGCCCCTGGGGGCCCTGCACTGCCCATGCCACTGGCATTGGCAGTGCAGGGGCCCCCTAACAGGGCCTCATAAAGATTTTCACTGTCTGCTTTGCAGACAGTGAAAATCGCGACGGGTGCCACTGCACCCGTCGCACCCCTGCAACTCCGCCGGCTCCATTCGGAGCCGGCTTCCTTGTTGCAGGGTCTTTCCCGCTGGGCCGGCGGGCGCCCTTTTGGCGGTCGCCCGCCGGCCCAGCGGGAAAGTCGGAATGACCCTCGCGGTCTTCCGACGGGGTTACTTTGGCGGGCGGCCTCCGCCGCCCGCCAAAGTCGGAATGACCCCCATAGTCCACAATGTCTTGCTGTGGAGCTTTTAAAGGTTGTTCCCAACCCTCTTTCACAAGAGCAAGGGGACCTCTTACAGGGTGTCCAAAGAGAAGTTCAAAGGGGGTAAAGCCCACTCCTTTTTGGGGTACCTCCCTATAAGCAAAAAGGAGGCATGGCAACAGGACATCCCATCTCCTTCTAAGTTTTTCATGGAGTCCCATAATCATACCTTTGAGGGTTTTTATTAAACCTCTCAACCAGACCATTTGTCTGTGGATGATAAGGAGTAGTGAACTTATAAGTTACACCACACTCCTTCCACATAGCTTTGAGGTATGCAGACATGAAGTTACTACCTCTGTCTGACACCACTTCCTTAGGGATGCCTACTCTGGAAAACATTCCCAGGAGGGCCTTTGCCACTGCAGGAGCTGTAGTGGTCCTTAAGGATATGGCTTCAGGATACCTAGTGGCATGGTCCACTACCACAAGGATAAACCTATTGCCTGAAGCTGTTGGAGGGTCAAGGGGGCCAACTATGTCAACCCCTACACTTTCAAAGGGCACCCCAACCACTGGGACTGGAATTAAGGGGGCCTTAGGTGTGCTACCACTCCTGCCACTGGCTTGGCAGGTCACACAGGAGCGACAAAACTCCTTAGTGTCCTCTGACATGTGAGGCCAGTGAAACAATGGAACAAGTCTGTCCTAAGTTTTACTCTGGCCCAAATGCCCATCCAAAGATGAAGAAATACTTTATTCGGTATGAAATAATTCAACCATTAAAACAAGTAAACAACAATACATAAGCCGAAATGGCAATAAAACGACATCCATCAAATAAAAACAGATAAAATCTCATTATTAAAAATTAAAATGAAGGAAATTCTTTAAAAAACTCTACATTGCTACGCCAAGTAATAGCTCCCCTCAAGAACGATCCCAACCCCCTCCACACCAATGCATCTGATGCCATATGCAGCCACATAAAAGCAGGGCCATATTGCACAAAACCCTTGGGCTTCAACAAAGGTAATAAAAAACGAGTTCTAAAAGGTGCATAAAAAACACAAAATAATGTAAAATGGGACAAGGTCTGCAGAGACACCCCATCACAGGGGCAAAGACTAATAGATTTTTCACCAATACTGGCCTAACGGGAAACACAGATTACTTCTAATGACCCCCAAACAAAATCGAGTAATGAGAGTCCTTTCCCTCACATAATTTGTCTCTAAAAGATAACGCTCAGGGCCTGCCCCCATCTTTAACATAATAAAATCCCTGACCGATTTTTTCCCTAAGACCTCCCCCTCTCTTTTGGCCCACTGAATTTTCAAAAAAATATCCTTAACCCAATTTTTATCACGGCTAGTCAGACCCTCAGGAGTATCAAACAAGTCAGGCCGCCCCAAATCATGGGCCGTCTTTTTTATATACGTCAGCCAGGGAATATTCTTTATATTGTCACAGGCCAAACAATCCCTTAAAATCTCCCTATTAAAAGTGGCATGTTCATTACTCCAAATAGAGATCCATAACAAGAGGGGAGCCAACTGAATAGTGTCATGTACAAAATCGAGATCTAGTTCCAAATGAAGGCAAAAACCAGAAGTGCTTTGGCCAACTCCCAGTAGCCTTCTACAGAAACGATTTTCTTCTGCAATAGGGGCTCGGGTATCCATATACTCCCAAAGTGCTGCTCCATACAACAGGACAGGGAGACATTTCCACCTGTAGATTTCAAGCAAAGGCTTAATAGGTTTACTTCCTACTCTTACAGCAAAATCAAATGTAGCACCAACTGTGGCATGGAAAAGCGTACCCCTTCTACAGGGTTTCCAAGAACCTTTATCATCAAAAATGACCCCTAAATACGGGAATTCACGAACCCTGCTAATAATTTGATCTTCAATCCTTAGCTCCCCCACCCTACTCAAGGGTCTACCACATACCATAAAGTGTGATTTCTTATAATTAATCTCTAGGCCCAAAACTGACATGAAGGAGGCATAAGCTCTAACTACTTCACGGAGGCCATTCATAGTGCGGGCCATAAGGACTGTATCGTCTGCATACGTCAACACAGGGACATTAATACCATTCACCTTAGGGACATCCCTGCAGTGTTCCATCAGGAAATCCGACAATCCATTTGTTTATAAAGGAACAGAGTGGAAGCCAAAACACACCCCTGGCAAACGCCCCTTGTGAGCTTAAAAGCCTCTGAGCATTCCCCATTTATCCCCACCCTCACATTTGCAGCCGTTCCTGAGTGGAGCTACCGGAGCAACTCTACAATATTAGGATCCATCCCTAAATGTTTTAGCCTCTCCCACAGTATAGACCGATTTACCTTGTCAAAAGCACAGCTAAGCTCCATAAAGGCAAGGTAGAGGGTGCCCTTCCTAGCTTGCGTATATTTCACAATCATCATCAATAGGTTAAGGCACTGTTCTCGCGTGACAAGACCTTCCCTAAATCCGTACTGGTTCCGGTTTAGAATTTAATTTTCTATCATCCAGGCCTCAATACGCCTTAAGATGATCCGTCCCAGAATCTTCGCAGAAGAATGAAGGAGGGAACTGGGGCGATAAGACTTAGGATCATTCTGATCACCCTTTTTTAATACTGGGATAATACAGGCCAATCTCCAGGAGGCAGGAATACCCACAGTAACTGCTGCATTAAGAACATTTAAAAGAATAGGTGCCCATAGCTGGGGACAGGATTTATACAAATCCATTGGGATCGAATCCGGGCCCGAAGCTTTATTACTGGCACTACCCTGGATTGCATCAATAACCTCCTGGACTGAAAACCTGATCGCTAGATTGGGAGCCATATCATACTTATTATCCCGGTTATTTCTTAGGGGGATTCCCTCAAAAATTCTGCAAAAATAGTTTACCCAGGCCTCCGGGGCAATGTTGCAGCCCAGGCCCTCAGATGTTTCTGTTACAAATGTACGTCTATTTACCACCTTCCAGAACAAACCAGGATTCTTCAGGACTGTGGCACGCTCCAACTCTTCCCAAGCTTTTTGCTTATATTTTATCTTACTCTCCATCAAAGCCCTTTTGTACTTAATCCTTGCTTCTTTCACAAGAACCCTATCTCTGTGATATTTCTTGAGGGCTGTGTTCATGTTTGCCCTAGCATCGTAACAGGCCTTATCAAACCACCCACATCTGCGCTTACTGGGGCGGCTGCCTGTTGAAAATAAACAATCTCTAACTGCTATGTTTACTACAGTTATTGCATCCATAACTTCCTTAGGACTAGGAGTTTCTATCAAAAGTATTTCCGTGAACAAAAGTAGGTTGTCCCCCACCACCCTTTCTACAACTTGTTGGGGATCTACCTGTTTCCAACCAAGTCGCCTGCCCTGATCTCTTATCTCAACTGATGCGGGCCCACCCCGTCCTGATTTACATTAAAACCATGGGAGTTTAAAGCAAACTGTAAGGGGATTATGATCACTAATGCACTCCCCAACACCTCTCCTCCAATCATCAGATCTTTCAGTAGTGGAGACACGAAAATATAATCAATTGTGGTGCCAGACCCTCTACCCACATAAGTTGGGAGTTGATAAGTATCTACTACTTCCATGTCACAGAAATTCCAAAGGCCCATCTTCCTAAGTTCCTTAATCAGAACCCTGCCTCTAGAATCCTCACAGTCACACTCAAAGGGATTTACCACTGTACTAAGACGTCGCAACTTTGCATTAAAATATCCTGATCTGTCTCAAGGGGGGATGGGGGAGGGAGAGGGAGTGGGGTGTCTTTGGGGGGGAAGGGTGAGGGGGTGCCAGGGGGGTCTGGGGGAGATGGGGGGATGGGGGTGGGGACAAGCTCAGTTTGGGGTGGGGGACAGGGGGGAAAAGGGAAAAATTTGTACCCAAAAAGATGTGTAGTGTTATGTATGATTCTACCAATGTAAGATGGTCACTGGCTAGGTGTAAGGCTAAACCACCCAAGTTAGTCAAAAATCGTCAATTAAGATTGTACACATGTCAAGTATTAGGATAGCAACCATTAATATATGTGGGTTAAATACCACCCGGCAGAGGAAAAAAAACGCAGATGATTTGAGAACGTTAAAAGTAGATATTTACTGCCTGCAAGAGACACATGTGAAAAAGGCAGATAGGAAATTGTTAGAAAGCCTGGGGTTGCGTTTATTAGGGTGTACTGAATAGGTGACTAAAACAAAGGGGGTTGTGATCAGGGCAGCTAGTACTAGCTGCATTGTTAACCGGCAGAAAGTAGATACAATTGGTAGGTGGGTAATAAAGGAATGTTTAGTAGGTCATGTTAGATATACGTTATGCTCATTATAAGGCTCAGTGGAAGATGACCCCTTATTATTTGATTTTATATCTGCAGAACTTATACTATGGCCCGCACCATATATTATCTCTGGTGATTTGAACTTTAATGGGTCATGGGAGGGGGCACAGAACTTAAGAGATATTAGAAGGAATAAATATCCAGGGCGGAAGCCTAGAGTTTTTTATGCTCTTAAGAATATGCAAAGGGAGGTTGGATTGATAGATGCATGGGTAGCTCTGGAAGGCCCTAAACCAGGATATACTTATTTCTCTGCACCACATAGTAAATTTGCTAGATTGGATTATTTTTTAGTATCTCCAATATTCCTAGGCGAATTAGAGATTAAGTTATACCCTCGCTTTATGGTGGATCATAACCCACTGGTATTAGTGATTAAGGATAGAGAACGCCAGAGAGTTCAGAGGAATTGGACATTTGAGCGTGGTTTGTTGAATGATCCTTTGTACATACAGCACATTAGTGTGCAGCTAAAGGAATTTTTAGATTTCAATATTGGAACAGCCCCAATAGAAATAGTTTGGGATACATTAAAGGCAGTTATATGGGGGGAAACTATGGGGTACAGTATAAAGAGACGGAAGCAGGTGACAACACAACTTCAGATATATATGGGGAATTTACAGACAGCAGAGGAGCAGCTTACCCGGGCTATTAGGAATGATGTTGGGGTCGAGGATGCTATACATCAGGTTTCAATTGCGAAAATGGCCTTCGGGAACTATTCAACCAAGAGGTTAGCGGGGAAAATAGCAACAAAACAAAGTGACTGTTATGAATGCAGTGAAAAAGTAGGGCATATATTAGCCACGCGGACCCGCCAGAGGGCAACTTCAGGTATAATCATGCAAGTACAAAACAAGGGAGGCCTGACAGTACCGAGACCTGACTCTATTAGGGAAGCCTTCCGGGAATACTATACAGAATTATATGACACGGCTAATATGGGACAGGAGCATATTGATAGTCACTGGCTGATGCCGACTAGATTTAGCCAGATTACAGCAGACAATCAAAAAGCACTGGCACAGGAGGTGACAGTGGAGGAAATGTTAGACGCACTTGAGGCACTCCCAAGTGGGAAAGCTGTGGGGCCAGATGGCATTCCTTAGAGTTATATAAACATTTGAAGAAGGTGCTCTCATCAGTTTTGTTGGAATTGATGATTCATGTGCAGATGGGAGGTAATCCCCCTCCATCCCGGGGCTCTGCTAATATTGTGATATTTTTAAAGAAAGGGGGGAACCCGGATAGTTTAAGCTCATACCGCCCTATTACCCTGATGAATAGTGATACAAAAATGTATTCCAAAATATTAGCGACTCGATTGTCTGGATGCATCCGTAAGCTGGTTAGTTGTAACCAACATGGTTTTGTTCCCAGTAGGGACACAACTGATCACATAAGGAGGGTTATAGCATTATTTGATGCTTCATATGTGGCAGCAGAGCCTATGGCCATGATTTTATTGGATGCAGAGAAAGCATTTGACAGAGTTAACTGGAAGTATCTTTGGGATATATTAAGGGTATATGGCTTAGGAGAAAGATTCACCACAGCTGTCAAAGCGTTATATAAGGACCCGAGTGCTAGTATACGGATCAGGGGAGAATGCTCCCATCCTTTTAGGATTAGACGGGGCACACGGCAAGGATATCCATGCTCACCATTATTATTTGCGCTATACTTAGATCCCTTCCTACGATTTTTGGAAAAGTGTACAAATGTTCAGCCAGTTATTCACTATGGGTGGTCAACAGAAATTTTGGCTTATGCAGATGATGTGGCAGTTATAACTGCAAACCCTGAACTTGCCCTGAGAGAAATTGAGGATGCAGCAGAACATTTTGGGGCAGTCTCTGGCTATCTCCTCAACAGAGATAAGACGCAAATAGTTATGAATGAGTATTGTAGGTCGTCAGATACACGGAAAGTAGAACACGCATTGTATCTAGGGATTGATATTCGACCTCAGGTAGAGGAGATTGTCCGGTATAATCTTTTGCCTATTATAGAAAATGCCAGATATAATTTTAGTAGATGAAACAACTTGCACATGACGATCATGGGGCGGTGTAATTTGATAAAGATGACGTTCCTACCGAAAATACTATATTTATTTCGTGCAATTCCATTGGAAATTGAGAAATCTTGGTTTAGGAAATTAGATCAACTAATTATGCGGTTTGTTTGGTCATACGGTAAGAAACGCAGGGCATGCAAATATATGACACTTTCAAGGGGAAAGGGTGGATGGTCCCTCCCCAACTTTAGATTGTACCAGATGGCAGCTGCAATTCAGTATATGCGATATTTGTTTATAAGGGGAACACTTGTAAATGATAGGGAATATGACCTTAGTATTTATGAGATATTAATTGGCCCGGATGCAAAAGGGGCGATGTTCAAACTTTTGGAACCAAGCTATTTTAAGAAAACTCGATCTAAAGTTCTTCAGGCAGCTTTTAAAATCTGGGGTCTATTGCGAAAGAAAATGGGATTGGGAAGGTATAATTACTATACTCTGATCAAAGATAACATGTTCCTCCCTGGGATTTTTCATGATAGTATTATGAAGCAGTGGAATCAAAAGGGCATACAAAGGCTCTGGGATTTTTTTGAGGATTCTACAATTATGGCTTTTGGAAGCCTACGGGGGGAATTCAAATGAGCCCAAACAAGCTTTTTCACGTACTTACAAGTAAGAGACTTCATCTTACGAAAGACTGGTAGACCAGTAGGGTTTGTTAAGAACTCTTTACTAGATAAGATGAATTCACCTGATAAGAATACAATACGATTATTATATGTGGAATTGACAGATAATCTTCCTGATGATCTAGTGAAGCATAGTCAAAAATGGAGTATTAAGCTAAATGTGGAAGAGGAAGCCTTTTATGAGTCTCTAGAGTTAGGGTGTACCTCCCTGTTGTCAGCATCTCTCCAGGCACAACATTATAAAACAATATTTGACCTGTATATTACGCCCAGGAAATTAGCACAATGGGGTCGGGAACAAGGGGTACATTGCCCAAGATGTCAGCAACATGCGGTGGATGTAATCCATTTGTTTGCAACCTGTATAAAATTAGTGAATATTCAAGCAAAACTGGAAAAGTTTATTAAAGATGTTGTAGGATTAGAAATTGAAATAACACCGGGGGTGATTATATTAGGAGTCACGGAGCAAAGGAAGCCTACTGTCAGAAAATGTATTTTTATGATTATGTCAGTATATCGACTGTGTATTTCTTCGGTATGGCTTGATCAAACACCTCCTACATATCAGAATTGGTTAGATCGTCTCCTTGCAGCATACCAGTTGGAAAAGACCCTGTATGAGCGAAAAGGGAAAAGAGGGAGACAAAAAGGGCGAGAAATATGGGGGTCTTGGGTGAGTGGCTTGCCATTAAGTGACGATTGTATTAGATATGTTATATGTGGCTAAATGATCTGCAGATTTATTGTTGTGATTGTTGGTAACTATACATATGTTTATCTATGGTTGCTTTGGGTACTAGTACAAATTAATAAAAAAAAAAATGCAAAAAAATCTCCAGACACAATGGCACAGAATTCCAGCCCCACCTCCTCCATTCTACACTTCAACACCTGAAGAACGGAGAAGAGGGCCCCAATTTGACACCCCACATCCCAAACAGCATTGTAAAAGTTTACCAACAGAACATTAAAATTGTTAGGAAAAATTACCCATACAGGCAACATACCCTGGTGGTTACAATTAATTTGGAATGCACCCATTATCTTCGATAAGCGGATTAGGGTAACCAGGCCACCTTTTGAGCGGCCTCCAAGGGACTGCACAGCCGGGACTGCAAATCTATCATACCTATCCCACGCAGCCAACGCATCCGACCAAGTTTCCTGGAGCATAATAATATCGTAATTAGCCAGACACCTAACCCAAGCCTGGTCAGATAGCTTTGCATCATACCCCGCAATATTCCATGAAATAAGACCGCACTGCGGAATCACCCCCTCCAGCGTGATCAGAGTCTTGGTGCATTGTCAGTCTACCCCTTCCAAGTCTAGATTTCTGTTGTTATCAGCTCTCCTGCTGGATATCCGCAGAGCATTCTGACCTAGGGGGGATTCCTGCCAAGTTCAAGGGAAAGCTCAGCACCCATTCGCATATGATTATAAAAATAACCCAGGGGGGCCATACCAATTGTTCCTACTCTTGGAAAAGCAGGGATGTAAGTAGAGAGAAGTCATTGTGCCAGGCTAGGATATCTAACATTTATAATAATACAATCTTCATACCCCTCCTTTTCTTTGGGCCCGACCCAATCAATTCTTCTAGCAAACAAAATGTCCTTGAGATCCTTACACGAAAAATCTAAATTTTTGCTCAGCCAATAGCCAGTCTTATTTATTAATTGGGCTGTAGACTCATTAACCCCAGGGGCCAGAGCAGGGACATTCGTCAACACCACCACATAAGGGGCACAAGCCAGGGGGAGCTTCAAACAGACCAACGAAGACCTTTTCTTCGGCGGGTTCTGAGTATACTTCCCATCCAACTGTTGGCAGATCCCCCCAACTGCCACAGATTCATAAACAGGTTGCCTGCTACTGTTAGATCTATTTACAGCCCCCGCCCATTTGTAGGGCAGTAGATGAATCCGGCGCATTCTCAGCACAAGCACCTTTGGCCCCAAAATTTGTCCAAAATATTTAGGATTATCCAATTGCTGTGGCATATTCCCCAAAGGCCCCAAGGTCCCAGCAGCTTCCTCCTGCAAGATCGCCTCCTCACTTGGTAGGAACAGACAGCTCGGGGCCATACGTCCACCCATACATTGGCTCCCTTGGCTTCCTTGCTCACATAGCCAAGAGACTGCTTTTTCTATAGCCAATAATTTAGCCACAACAGGGGACAAAATACCCTCAATCATTTCCTTAAATTTTAACAATAGAATGGTTACATCGCAACCCATAGGCTGGCAAAGTTCAGGGCCACTGTTCATCCCCTTAGGGATTTCCAGAAGAGATGTTTTTGTTTTGGGCACCATTTTCTTTCGTACCTTTTTCTTCCTCGGGAGAGGGCTGCACTTGTCCAAGGGGCAAGCCGGGGAGAGGACAACAAGAGCCGTTTACTTCTTTTCGAAGGCCCTGGACCACCAGAATCCTCTATTGTCTCAATATGGATGTGCTCAACAGCAACACATTGGTCTCTCCAAAGATAGGCCGCCTCCTCATCCAAGCCCTCAGGGGGATCACTAACTACTAGGACATGACACCAGTTCTACATCTCCATGGATAACCTCCTCTCCGCCAGATCAATTTCCTTAGTCACAACCCCAACAGCTCTAGCGAGTCCAGTGTGGTGTTTACACTACCCTGCCTACCACCACCACCACCACTCATAGCTCCAGTTAGCTGACCCTTTTTCCTGCCCATTTTGCAAATAGTGGCACCTCACTAAAATGGGGCAAAAAAAGTCACAACTAAAAAAACAAAATACACAATTTGAAACACAGTCTCTCCCACAATAGATCTCCAGGCGCTGGCAATATTGAATGGAAATCATCGACTCACCATCCACAGAAAGATGAAAGGGGGGTGGCCCAGCCCAGCCTCTGACGGTCGATGACAGGCGCAAGACGGGCCCGTCCTTGGCCCGGGCTTCGCCCGCACGCGGCCCGCGCAGTGGGAGAGAGCAACGCGCTATATGGGCTTGCAAGGGCTGGCTCCGCCCCCTGGTCCAGCAGCCACGGTATCCCCCAAGGTCCAAGCAAGTCTCACACATGTCCCGCGCAGCGGGAGAGAGCAACGCTCTATACGCGCTTGCAAGGGCTGGCTCCGCCCCCTGGTCCAGCAGCCACGGCGTCCCCCAAGGTCCAGGCAAGTCTCACACACGTCCCCAGCCAAAGGAATATCATGTGCCAAGGTCAAAAGAAACTCTCTATACTGCAAAGGCATAAACAATCTCCTGGCAGCTCCAGATTTAGGGTCCCTTGACTCAGTATAAAGGAGGTTATCTTCCCAATAGACTTTATGGCTATCAGTGATATCCCCATTCTGCTGTTTGACAGGTTGCTGTCTTAAACCCTCTAGTGTGGGACAGGTCTGCTGTGCAACACTCAGCTCTTCACTAGCAGGCCCCCCTGCACCCAAAAGCTCAACAGTGTCTGCAGCCAGCTCAGGGAGAAGATTCCTCTTCCTCAAAAGGGGAATCTTCTGGAGAGGGAGGGATAGTGGGCAAGGATTTACCCTTTCTACCCCAAGCTTTTAGGAGCACTTCGTCCATTGTTCCAGGATCCAAACTTCCCTGTCCTCTTTGCTTCTGGGCCTGAGCCCTTGTGAGAGCAAAGATATGCCCTGGAATGCCCAGCATTGCTACATGAGCCTCCAACTCCACTTCAGCCCAAGCTGATGTCTCCAAATCATTGTCTAATAAGCAGTCTACAGGTAAATCAGTGGCTACCACAACTTTCTTTGGACCAGTTACCCCCCCCAGTTGAGATTCACAACACCCATGGGGTGGTTAAGAGTGTTGTTGTGAGCATCAGTCACTTTGTACTGCTGACCAAGTAGGTGTTGATCAGGGTGAACCAGTTTCTCAATCACCATAGTGACACTGGCTCCTGTATCCCTGTAGGCCTCAACCTCAACACCATTTATTAGGGGAAGTTGCTTGTACTTATCCTTATTAAGGGGACAAGCAACCAAAGTGGTAAAGTCATTACCACCATCAGAGACCAATGTAGCCACTGTGGTCTCCTTAACAAGACCAACCCCAACTACATTACCAATGGTGAGCCCAGCTACACCCTTTGATTGGCTATTTGCAGTAGACTTCCCACCACCACTGCTATTACTAGGGGCACTAGAGGACATGGATGGGGTTGTGGTAGTGGAAGCCTTGGTGTTTTTCTTTGGGCAGGTGGAATCCCTTGACCAATGGCCTTTACTCTTACATAAATAACACCATGGCTTCTTTTGCTTTTTTTGAAGAGGATTTGGACCCACCTCCCCCAGAGGATTTTTGTGGGCCTGATGAAGACTCAGAATGGTTTTTATCTTTGTCCCCACCCTTGTCAGAAGACTTACTATCCTTCTTTTTTCCATCCTTGTCACCACCTGTATGAACTTTTCTGTTCACTCTTGTCTGCCTTATTTCCCAATTCTCGGGGTGAAGGTCAGATCTGTGTCTACCAAGTACTGATTCAACAAGTCAGACACACAATTATTCAAAATATTCTCTCTCAGGATTAGATTATATAGGCTTTCATAGTCAGTCACCTTACTGCCATGTAACCATCCCTCTAAGGCCTTCACTGAACAGTCTACAAAGTCTGTCCAGTCTTGAGAGGACTCTTTTCTGGTATCTCTAAACGTTATCGTGTATTGTTCAGTGGTTAAGCCAAATCCATCTAAGAGTGCATCCTTCAAAACTTTGTAGTTATTGGCATCACTTTCTCTGATAGTATCCCTACCCTTTCCAGTGAATGATAACCATAAGATAGCAGCCCACTGCCTTTGAGGGACCAACTGTTCCATACATGCCCTCTCAAGTGCAGCAAACCACTTGTTGATGTCATCCCCCTCCTTGTAAGGGGGGACAATTTTGTGCAGGTTCCTAGAATCTTGTTCTCTTATAGGATTACTATCAAGAACACTGCTGCTGCCACCATGGGGAACTTACCCCAGCTTCTGTCTTTCCCTCTCTACATCTAGAGATTCCCTGTCTAAGGTCAACTGTTGCTGTCTCAGCTTCAGTCTGGCCTCTTCCAACCTCAGCTTTCTGAGTTTCCTCTCTATGGTGTTGTCCTCAGGGTGGGAGGCTTGGGAATTCTGAGACACAGAGGAAATATGGGAATATGCAGAAGTGGACCTGTCTCTAACTACCTGAACCCTAGTTACCTGGCCTTTTGGAGTGAAAGGTGTCCTACTAGTGTGTGACCCCCTACCAGTATCACTAGGTGGTTTGTCAGCTGACAGGTCTTTGGATGAACCCTCCCCAGAGTCCTCAGGGCCCTCCCCTGATTCTTGCTGGGTACCCTCCTCCTCTACCTCCTGATCCTGGGATGGGCCAGACTGGTTCTGGTCACTTTCTAGGAGAAGGTTAAGGAGAAGATCTTTGGTAGGGTTCTTACCAATGCTGGAACCTCTTTCTATGCAGAGACCCTTCACACTTTTAAAGTTTAAACTACCATAGGTTGCCTGAACAACTGTGGGAGTGAGCTCTACTGCAGAAATAGTTGTAAGAATGAGTTTAAGATAGAGAGAAAAAAGTTTTTAGAACTTTTAAAGAAAAGAGAAAAACTTTTCAAACTTTTTCAAAACTTTTGAAAACTTTTTTGAAATTTTTTGGAAAGTTTTTAGAAAGAGAGTTAAACTGTTTAGGTTAACTGTGTATATTTTTAAGTATTTGGAATATGTTTTTCTTATGAAAAGCACCAATGACAAAGTGGTAAAGCAGTTACAAGTACTTTTCCCATCGCTGCACCACCAATGTAAGAGGCTGGCCTGGCTTATAGTGGGTACCTGATGGTACTTACACCTTGTGCCAGGTCCAGTTATCCCTTGTTAGTAGATTAGTATTGTTCTAGCAGCTTAGGCTGATAGAGGTAGGTATAACAGAGCAGCGTAGGCATAACAGAGCAGCGTAGGCTGAACTAGGAGACATGCAAAGCTCCTACTATACCACTTATATCATATAGCACTATATCATAAGAATCACAATACTCAGAGTTACTAAAAATAAAGGTACTTTATTTTAGTGACAATGTGCCAAAAATATCTCAGAGGATATACTCCCTTAGGAGGTAAGTAAAATACACAAAATATACACACAAACCAAAATCAGGTGAGGAAACAGAGAAGTAGTGCAAACACTGTAGAATACAATAGGATGCAATAGGCCTAGGGCCAACACAAACCATATACTAAGAAAGTGACATGCGAACCACTTATGGACCCCTGGCCTAGTGTAGTGTGTAGAGGGTCGCTGGGAGTGTAAGAAAACACTAAGGGTGTCCAAGATACCCCACCCCAAGACCCTGAAAAGTAGGAGTAAAGTGACCCTACTTCCCAGAAACACACTAAAGTCGTGATAGGAGATTCTGCAAAGACCACAACTGACTGCAAAGCACTGAAGACGGATTCCTGGACCTGAGGACCTGTAAAGGAAGGGGACTAAGTCCAAGAGTCACGAAAGTGTCGGGGGGGCAGGAGCCCACTAAACCCCGGATGAAGTTGCAAAAGGGCTCCCTCCGGGTGGGAGAAGCTGAAGATTCTGCAACAATGGAAGGTGCCAGGAACTTCTCCTTTGCACAGAAGATGCCCCACGGAATTCTGGAGGATGCAGAGTTGTTTCTTTGAAGAAAGACTGCAAACAAGCCTTGCTAGCTGCAAAGGTCGTGGCGAAGTAAAAGGGTGCTGCCCGGGCCCAGGAAGGACCAGGAGGTCGCCACTTGGAAGAGGAGACAGAGGGGGGCACTCAGCGACACAGAGAGTGCATGCACAAGAAGGCAGCACCCGCAGAAGTACTTGAACGTGGGTTCAAGAAAACTGAGCATGGCGGTCGTCTCAATACTACAAAGGGGGAAGCGACCTTAACCACGACTCCATAACAACAAAGTCGTGGACAACGAAAGCGGAACAACGCTTTCGGTAACCACGACTTCGTTTTTTGGTGCCTTAACCACGCATGTGCTGAACCACGCACATGCGTGGTTAAGGCACAGAAGAACTGAGTCGGCTGAGGATGACGACGCGATCCGTCAGGTAAGTGGGGCTGTTTTAGGGGCTGGGGTATTTTTAGTTTTGGGGGGGTCAGGGTGGATTAGGGGAGGGGTCTGGCTATTTTTTGTTTTAGGGGCGGGGGAAGGGGGGGTCGGGGTATTTTTAGCTTTAGGGGCGGGGTGGGGGGTTTAGGTATTTTCAGTTTTAGGGGGGGCGTTGGGGTGGTTTAGATTTAGGGGCGGGGAGGGAGGGGATGGGTATTTTTAGTTTTAGGGGTGGGGTGGGGGTTGAGGTATTTTTAGTTTTAGGGGTGGGGGATCGGGTGTTTTAGGTTTGGGGAGGGGTATTTTTAGTTTATGGGGTGGGGGGTCGGGGTGGTTTAGGTTTTTAGGGGTGGGGTGGGGGATTGGGGTGGTTAGATTTTAGGGGTGGGGGTTGGGGTGGTTTTAGGTTTTAGGGGCGGGTGAGGGGTTGCAGTAATTTTAGGGGTGGGGGTTGGGGTGGTTTTAGGTTTTAGGGGTGGGTTGGGGGGTCGGGTAATTTTAGGGGCGGGGTGGGAGAGTTGGGGGGTTTAGGTTTTAGGGGTGGGGTGGGGGGCTCGGGTAGTTTTAGGGGTGTGGGTGTTGGGGTGGTTTTAGGTTTTACGGGTGTGGGTTGGGGTAGTTTAGGTTTTAGGGATAGGGTGGTGGTTGGGGTAGTTTTCGGGGTGGGGGTTGGGGTGGTGTTAGGTTTTAGGGGTGGGTTAGGGGCAGGTAATTTTAGGGGCAGGGAGGGGTTTTGGGGGTGGGTTTAGGTTTTAGGGGCGGGGTGGGAGGGTCGGGTAGTTTTAGGGGTGGGGGTGTTGGGGTGGTTTTAGGGGTAGGGGTTGGGGTAGTTTAGGTTTTAGGGATGGGGTGGGGGTTGGGGTTGTTTTAGGGGGGGTCGGGGGGTTTTAGGTTTTAGGGGTGGGTTGGGGGTGGGTCATTTTAGGGGTGGGTGGGGGGTTGGGTTTAGGTTTTGGGGCAGGGTGGGGGGCTCAGGGTAGTTTTAGGGGTGGGGGTGTTGGGGTGGCTTTAGGGGTGGGGGTTGGGGTAGTTTAGGTTTTAGGAATGGGGTGGGGTTGTTTTAGGGGTGGGGGTTGGGGTGGTTTTAGGTTCTAGGGGTGGGGGGCCGGGTAATTTTAGGGGCGGGGTGGGGTGGGGGATTGGGGGTTTTCAGGTTTTAGGGGCGGGGTGGGGGGCTCGGGGTAGTTTTAAGGGCGGGGATGTTGGGGTGGTTTTAGGTTTTAGGGGTGGGGGTTGGGGTAGTTTAGGTTTTATGGATGGGGTGGCGGTTGGGGTTGTTTTAGGGGCGGTGTGGGGGGTTGGGGTGGTTTTAGGTTTTAGGGGCAGGGTGGGGGGTTGCAGTAATTTTAGGGAAGAGGTGGGGGTTGGGGTAGTTTTAGCGGCAAGGGTGGGGGGTTGGCGTGGTTTTAGGGGAGGGGGTCACTGTAATTTTTAGGGGTGGGGTGCCGGGGGACCCATGCTGGAACCATGCATGCCGATCACTAATGCCTTTACCAGAAATGCCTTTACAATGAAAAATCGTAGTTAAGGCATTCGTGGTAAAGGCATTAGTGGTAACAACATGGTCGTTGTTCCGACCTCGTTGTTCAGGCATGCGTTGTTTTAGCATGCATTGTTCCGACATACATTCCTACAAAGGAGGATCCCACGAAGCCTGTGGTCAACTCAGCGAGTTGAGCAATGCAGGACGGAGTGCTGGGGACCTAGACTGTGCTGTGCATGAAGGATTCCTTGCAAAAGTGCACAGAAGCCCTAGCAGCTGCAGTTCACGCAGTACACAGGATTACTGTCTGGCGAGGGGAGGCAAGGACTTACCTCCATCAAGTTTGCACAGATAGATCACTGGACTGTCGGGGTCTCTTGGATCCACCACCTGTGTTCCAGGGCCCATGCTCGTCACAATGAGAGGGGACCCAGAGGACCGGTGAAGCTGAAGTTTGGTGCCTGCGTTAGCAGGGGGAAGACTCTGTCAACCCACGGGAGATTTCTTCTTGGCTTCCAGTGCAGGGTGAAGGCAGAAAGCCCCCATAGCATGCACCACCAGGAAACAGTCGAGAAAGCCGGCAGGATTAGGCGCTACAATGATGCTGGTAGTCTTCTTGCTACTTTGTAGCAGTTTTGCAGGCATCCTGAAGCAGTCAGCAGTCGATCCTTGGCAGAAGTCAAAGAGGGAGATGCAGAGGAACTCTTGTGAATTCTTGCACATCATTATCTGAGGAAAAGCCCACAGGAGAGACCCTAAATAGCCTTCAGAGGAGGATTGGCCACCTAGTCAGGTAAGCACCTATCAGGAGAGGTCTCTGACGTCACCTGCTGGCACTGGCCACTCAGAGGCCTCCATTGTGCCCTCACACCTCTGGATTCAAGATGGCAGAGGTCTGGGACACACTGGAGGAGCTCTGGGCACCACCCCTGGGGTGGTGATGGACAGGGGAGTGGTCACTCCACTTTCCTTTGTCCAGTTTCGCGCCAGCGCAGGGACTGGGGGTTCCCTGAACCGGTGTAGACTGGCTTATGCTAGGAGGGCACCAACTGTGCCCTTCAAAGCATTTCCAGAGGCTGGGGAAGGCTACTCCTCCCCAGCCCTTAACACCTATTTCCAAAGGGAGAAGGTGTAACACCCTCTCTCTGAGGAAATTCTTTGTTCTGCCTTCCTGGGACTAGGCTGCCCAGACCCCAGGAGGGCAGAAGCCTGTCTGTGGGTTGGCAGCAGCGGTAAGTGCAGTGAAAACCCCAGAGAGCTGGTTTGGCAGTCCCGGGGTACATATTGGAGCCCTGGGGATACATGGGATTGGTGCCCCAATACCAGATTTGGCATGGGGGGACAATTCCATGATCTTAGACATAGTACATGGCCATATTTGGAGTTACCATTGTGAAGCTACATATAGGTATTGACCTATATGTAGTGCACGCGTGTAATGGTGTCCCCGCACTCACAAAGTCTGGGGAAATTGCCCTGAACTATGTGGGGGCACCTTGGCTAGTGCAGGGTGCCCTCACACTTAGTAACTTTGCACCTAACCTTCACTAAGTGAGGGTTAGACATATACAGTAGGTTTCTTATGAGTTAATTAAGTGCAGTGTAAAATGGCTGTGAAATAACATGGACGTTATTTCACTCAGGCTGCTGTTGCAGTCCTGTGTAAGATTTGTCTGAGTTCCCTTTGGGTGGCAAAAGAAATGCTGCAGCCCATAGGGATCTCCTGGAACCCCAATACCCTGGGTACCTAGGTACCATATACTAGGGAATTATAAGGGTGTTCCAGTGTGCCAATTAGAATTGGTGAAAATGGTCACTAGCCTATAGTGACAATTTTAAAGACAGAGAGAGCATAAGCACTGAGGTTCTGATTAGCAGAGCCTCAGTGACACATTTAGGGCCTGATTACAACTTTGGAGGAGGTGTTATTCCGTCCCAACTGTGACGGCTATACCACCAGCCGTATTACGAGTTCCATAGGATATAATGGACTCGTAATACGGCTGGTGGTATATCCGTCACTTTACCGTCACTTTTGGGACGGATTAACACCTTCTCCAAAGTTGTAATCAGGCCCTTAGTCACTACACAGGGACACACATTCAGACCACAAACTATGAGCACTGGGGTCCTGGCTAGCAGTATCCCAGTGAGACAGGCAAAAACAAACTGACACACAAGTAAAAATGGGGATAACATGCCAAGCAAGATGGTACTTTCCTACACAGTGTAGGTCCTCTCCTGTTGATGGTCAGGTATCAAGTGAGTGAAGAGATAGAAAATGGCGGTCACGTCCGCGGCGGTGCGTACCGTCACCGCCGGTGTACCTCGCCATTGGCTCCTCGGACCCATAGGGCCCAATGATAACTAATGCGGAGTTGCGTGGCGGGCTTCAACCGCCTACCTCGACGCTGCACAATGCCAGCGTAGTTACCTCATTTCCCCTTGTTCCTCCTCACAAGTCAGGCAGCCGACATTTCAGGGGAGCACATGGCATGGCACCTAATTGTGTCACAGCACATATTGGCACATATACGACTCACGATTTCACACACGGATTCTGTAACATTAGTTCAGACACAGTTGTGCTATCTATGTGGTAAATGACCTTCTGCTCACTGTTCTCCTCCAAAGGCTACAACTGCTGAGACAGCATATGAGATGGTGGCATCCTCCGGTGTACAGACCCCTGGTGAACCTGTTGACAATGGAAGACAGACACATCATAATCACATACAGACTTGACCATGCCACAATCCAAGAACTGTGTGCCCAATTGGAGCCAGACCTGATGTCAGCTTTCTGTCAGCCCACAGGTATACCCCCTCTTGTGCAGGTCCTGTCAGTGCTCCATTTCCTGGCAAGTGGCTCCTTCCAAACTACAGTGGCCATGGCATCTGGGATGTCTCAGCCTATGTTCTCAAAAGTATTGAGCAGGGTGTTGTCTGCCCTGCTGAAACACATGCACAGCTACATCGTGTTCCCCCAGGTGGAGGATTTGGCCACAGTGAAAGCTGACTTCTATGCCCTGGGACATATCCCCAACATCATTGGTGCCACTGATGGGACACATGTGGCATTTGCCCCCTCCCGCAGAAATGAACAAGTGTACAGAAATAGAAAAAGCCACCTTTCGATGAATGTGCAAATGGTGTGTTTGACGGACCAGTACATCTCCCATGTGAATTCCAAGTATCCTGGCTCTGTGCTTGATGCCTATATCTTGAGGAATAGCTGCATCCCTTATATGATGGGCCAGCTCCAGAGGCACCAGGTGTGGGTAATAGGTGAGCCCAAGGTCCCCACACAGCATGAGTAGGTGTCTGGGTATGGGGTAGTCCCTAAGGGTAAGTGTGTGTCTAACAGGTATCCCTCGAAATTTGCAGGTGACTCTGGTTACCCCAACCTCTCATGGCTACTGACCCCAGTGAGGAATGCCAGGACAAGGGCAGAGGAACAGTACAATGAGCCACATGGGCGGACTAGGCTTATTATTGAGAGGACATTCGGCCTCCTGAAGGCCAGATCCCGGTGCCGCCATCTGACAGGTGGCTCCATGTACTGCTCACCCAAGTAGGTGTGCCAGATCATCGTGGCATGCTGCATGTTGCACAACCTGGCATTGAGACGCCAGGTGCCTTTTCTGCTGGAGGATGAGCCTGGTGATGGTCTTGTGGCAGCGGTGGAGCCTATGGACAGTGAGAAAGAGGAGGCAGAGGAAGAAGATATTGACAACAGAACAAACATCATCCTGCAGTACTTCCAGTGACACACAGGTAAGGCACTGTAACTCCTCTTCACATATCAGTTTACTTTAGGACATTGTACATGGCAGCCTCTTAACCTCTGTCTATGGACACTGACTGTTCCCTTTGGATTTCCTTTTTTCAGATCTGTGTACCCCATTCTGCCTTCTGCTATGTGTACTGCTGCCCAACAACTGTCATACATAGGTATGAGTAAATGAACATATACCTTGCAATTCTTTGCTAATGTTGTAGTAATACATTTGTGAATCATCAGGCTGACTCCAGATTGGTATTTGATTAAAGGGTGTTTATTTAGGTGCTAATGGGTATAGGGGTATGTGCAAGGGGCTTGGGTGATGGTGGAGGAAGGTTCATGGTAAAGTCCAGTCTCTTGGTATCACTCGTGCATTGTGGAGCATAGAAAGGGGAGCAATGGCAGTTCTTGGTGGACAGGGTAAAAGAGTGGGACAGAAGGGTGACAATCAGGAAGGTCCTATTTCCTTGCAGGGGTCTTGGCAATGTTCTCTGTCTTCTGCCTGGATCGTAGGGACCGTTTGCGTGGTGGGTCTCCATCTGCAGGGGGTGGGGTCCTGGTGGCCTGTTGTTCCTGTGGCGGTGCCTCCTGTCCACTAGCGCCGGCATAGGTGGAAGGCTGTTCCTCAGTTTGGCTATTGTCTGGGGCCCTTTGTTGAGCCACTGCCTCCCTCATGGTCTTGCCCATATCAGCCAGCACCCCTGCTATGGTGACCAGGATGGTTTAGATTTTGGTGAGGTCATCCCTGATCCCCATGTACTGTCCCTCCTGCAGCCGCTGGGTCTCCTGAAACTTGGCCAGTACCGTGCCCATTGTCTCCTGGGAATGGTGGTATGCTCCCATGATGTTAGAGAGTGCCTCATGGAGAGTGGGTTCCGTGGTACTGTCTTCCCCCTGTCACACAGCAGTCCTCCCAGCTTCCCTGTTGTCCTGTGCCTCTGTCCCCTGAACCGTGTGCCCACTGCCACTGACCCCAGGTCCCTGATCGTCCTGGGTTAGTGTGGTTGCCTGGGGTCCCTGTAGTGGTCGGCAAACTGCTGATTGACGTGTCCTGGGGACAGTGGCATGGGCCCGCTGGGTGGGTGCTGTGCTGGTGTTTCCTAAGGGGGGAGGCTCTGTGGTGGTTTGGGACTGTGGCAGGGGAACCGACTGTCCAGAGGTCGCAGATGGGCCAGGCTGGTCATCCAGATCCAGGCGTGCAGAGCTTCTGTCATCACTGTGGGCCTCTTCTGTGGGGGGACTGGATGTAGCTGGCACCTCCTGTCCGGTGACATTGGGTAGGGGTCCTGTTGGGAAGCAAATGCATTGTTATCGTATCTGTGTGTCCCATCTTGTGCAATGGGTGTGTTTCCCTAATGGAATTGTGCTTTCCCTGTCGCCTTGGCCTTGTGTGATTGCTGATTGTGTTGGGTGGGTGAGTCTCTCTAATGTGCATGCTGTGATGGTGGGTGTCCATGCAGGTCTGTGATGGGTGTCCATGCATTGGTGTTGCATGCAGGGCTTGGTATGGGATTTGTGGGTTGTGATAGTGGGGTATATGTGAGGTGGTGGAGTGATGGGGGTGAGGGTAGGGGTAGGAGTTAGTGAGGGCATGCAGGTAAGGTGGGGGGGGATATAGTAGTAAAGATTTGACTTACCAGAGTCCAGTCCTCCAGCTACTCCAACGAGGCCCTCAGGATGCATGATCACCAAGACTTGCTCCTTCCATGTTGTTAGTTGTGGGGAAGGAGGTGGGGGTCCACCGTCAGTCCTCTGTACTGCTATCTGGTGTCTTGATACCACAGAACGCACCTTCCCCCGTAGGTCGTTCCACCTCTTCCTGATGTCATCCCTGGTTCTTAGATGCTGTCCCACGGCGTTGACCCTGTCCACGATTCTCCGCCATAGCTCCATCTTCCTTGCAATGGAGGTATGCTGCACCTGTGACCCAAATAGCTGTGGCTCTACCCGGATGATTTCCTCCACCATGACCCTTAGCTCCTCCTCAGAAAACCTGGGGTGTCTTTCAAGCGCCATGATGTGATGTGAGTGATATGTGTGAGGTGATGTGTGTGGTGCTGTGTTGTGATGTATTATGTGAGGTGCGTGGATGGTGTATGAGTGATGGTTTTCTATGCCTCTGGGTGAAGGTGTGCTCTTTGCTTTTCTCTCTCTGCTTGTTCTAATTTGTTTGTTGGAAGTGTTGTGGGTAATGTGGGTGTGTGTTTTATAATGGTATGAGTGTGAGGGTGTGGTGTGTGTATGTGTGTCAGGTGTGTGTAGTTTGAATTGTCCAATGTGGTGGTGTTTTGTTAGTGCATGTGTATTTTGAGCGCTGTGGTGTGTACCGCCAATGGTTTACCGTGGTTGAAAGACTGCCGCAGTGATTCGTGTGTTGTGATACTGTGGGCGTATTCCTGTTGGCGTGACGGTGTGGGTTTTGCTATCACCAGTTTATCACTGACCTTTGGTCTGGCGGACTTGTGTGGGTGTCTGTATTGTGGCGGTATTCTCTGTGTGGGTCATAATACCCGTAGCGCAATACCGCTGCGGTCACGGTATGTTGGCAGCCATCGGCACGGCGGTAAGCAGGATTTACCACCAGGGTTGTAATGAGGGCCTTAGTGTCTTGTGGACACACTATTTCACAGCCATTTTTCACTGCACCAGGTAACTTATAAGTCCCTGTACTATACACACTATACAACTTTTATCCCGTCAGGTGAGTAAACTTCATTTGTGAGTTACCAAACAGAAGTTTTTGGAGGAGAGGACACTGGGCTGGTGAGTGAAGTAACAGTGATGGACCCTCCTGAACTTAGCAGTCATGTCAGTCCCTTTGCTTTTTTAAAAATCTCTTCATTAGGTTTGATTCAACCATGCAGTGACATGCAAAAATTTGCAATAACAAGGGAAAGCATACAATAAACAATACAATTGAACCATGCTGCTATGCCAAGACTTCTGCACTAAGAGGGGGTATTAGAAACAGTGAACTGTCACTGGGATACATAATTATGCATTGGGGAGAGAATAATGTGTAAATCAACGGCATACTGTGAGCTGCGTGATCTCTACCCATTGGGAGACATGACTCAGGGGAATGCTCTGTATTGCTAGCTATTCATGGGGAGGGTATTTAATAACATCCCATTAATTTAGGTCCTGTTCAGTGGATCACTCTGTTGGTAGTGGGAGACCTTGAGATATTAAGACAAAGGCCCCTGGTTACCTGACCAACCCAGTTGATATAATATGTGCAGGATGTAATTTAGGTACGCTTACGTGCTCATGGAGGTCGCGTGCTGTTTTTTGCTTCTAACTTTATAATGAAAGCGTCCCACACTTCAAAACTACCTCTTGTTAAGCCTCTGGCCTGCAGTTGGTGCAACGTCTGTGCCTCTGCATGGGACCACTGTAATATGTCCTGTAGCCATTTGATGTGAGTTGGAGTGCAGGGCGCTTTCCAATGTATAGCAATTAGGCGCTTGAATGTTATAAATGCAAGGTCAATGAATCGGTGGAGTTGTTTGTCACCTTTAGCACGCTGGCGTACTTCTAATAGACAGGACTCTGGGTTTGGTACTAGAGCATGGTAGGTTATTTTGGCCGTAGACTCAATTATTTGTCACCAAGCTTTTAATAATGGCGGGCAGTCCCATACCATATGATAAAAGCTTACTTCCGGTGCTGCACATCAGGGACATGTAGGTTCTGTCTTGGGAAACATGCGCTTAATTTGTGATGGAGAGAGATTGGATTGATGTAAATAGTTGAATTGGGTGTAACGGAACCTACGGTTGTGTGAGATGTGTTTAACAGTAGAAAGCGCTGTGCCCCAGGCACTCTGCGATAGAGGGGTAGGAAGTACATTGTCCCAGCAAGCTCGAACGGTCTCTAAGCTCAGGCAAGCAGTAGTTAACAAGGTGTTGTACAGCCTAGATATCACGTTTTTAGTTTCAATTATTGATAATATCAATGTGAGTAGCTGGGATGATTGTGGTTCCACGTCACCCATATTCCACTTGCCCTGTATTAGGTGTCTTATTGCACAGTATGTCAGAAAAGTGCCTGCGTGTAGGTCCATAGTATCTGTCATTTCATCAAACGTTAATAGTGTCTTTGTTGAGAAATAAATCTCCCACCCTCTCGAGATTTGCCACCTGCCACGGAGCCATATTGTGATGTTCAAGCATGACACAGGCCTTAGGTAGGTGGGAGACTGGTATCAGCGGTGAGTAAGGTATCTTGAGCTGGTTGCCGTGAATGTATCTCTGCCAGCATGTGTTTTCCACATCCATCAGGGTGTTGCCACGAAGAGGGGGCCGTGTCCTATCAGACAACCATGTGTATATTCAAGTCTGGGTCAGTAAGTTGGATATGACACCTTGTTCCGCTGTATGATGGTCCTGCAACCATTGGAGCGGCCATTGCAATTGTGTGGCAGCGTAGTAGAGTTCAAGATTGGACATACCCAGGCCACTGGTGTCATGTGGGCACTGCGTCATGGTCAACGCCACGTGTCATCTGCCCTTCCCCCATAGTAAGTCAGTTAAGAAACTCTGCATTTTTAAAAAAATGATCAAGGAAGTACAATTGGCAATGCCACACAGTAATATAATAATCTCGGGAGGATCAACATTTTATCTATGGCCACTCTACCCATTGGCGACAATGGGAGTGAACCCCAGAATGAAAGCGAGCCTCTTATGGAGAGGATAGCCCGATCGATGTTGCCCTCCCTCAGATCTTTAACTGAGTGATATATTTGTATCCCCAAGTATTTAAAGGTAGTATGGCACCAAAGTAGGCGATAGTCAGGAAGGATAGGCTGCCTATCTATGGGGACAGGTGATAATGGGAATATACAGGACTTGGTCCAATTTACTCTCAACTCTGAGATTTTGGCAAAGGAGTCTAACAAGGACATAACCTCTGGGACTAAGGTGTTGTGGTCCCGGAAATATATTAAGGCATCGTCTGCATATAAGGAGATGATGTGAAACGTTTGAAGTTCTCATGTGCCCCACAGATGTGCTCTCTGACGCAATCTGGCTGCCAAGGACTCCATCCCTATTGCAAACCATAAAGGAGAGAGCGGGCATCCCTGCTTGGTGCCCCGTTGTATAGAAAATCTGTCTGAGATAATTTGCCCTTTCTTAACTTGAGCCATTGGGTTAGAGTATAGAGTGGTGATCCAGGATATATACCCTGGACCGAAGCCCATCCTGTGTAGGATTGTGGTGAGAAAGTCCCCATTTATGGTGCTGACCGCTTTTTTAATATCCAGGGATATGGCCACACTGCGGTGATTCGGCCCTGTGGAGCTGTGGAGGAGATGAAGCAGTCTCCTAATGTTCAGGAAGGTGCTCCATCCAGGGATGAATCTGGACTGGTCCACGTGTATCAAATGAGGAATTAAGGGTACGAGTCTGTTAGCCAGTATTTTCCCCAGGATTTTGCAGTCTATATTCAGTAGGGAAAGCGGGCGATAGGTACGCACGTCTCGGGGGTCACGGCCAGCCTTCAGAGGGACTCCTATGAGGGCCTTACGCATTGACTCCGGTACATGACCCAATGCATGTGCTTCATTGAACATAACAAGCATGGGCTGCAAAAGGTGGTTTGCATTTGTTGCATAGTATTCGATGGGCAGGCCTTCTGTGCCCGGAGCTATGTTACCGGCCATTTGGATTAAAGCAGTATGGACCTCCTCTATTCTAATGGGACCATCCAATTCATGTATTTGCCCTGGCTGTAAATGCTGAAGGGTTAGCGTGTCTAGAAAGGCGGACATTTGCCCCGGTGTGAGTGCTGGGGTGGCCGAGTATAGTGATTGATAGTAGATGTAAAAGGCAGTGTTTATGGTCCCCTGTATATTGTCCACTGTGCCTGATTCTAGTCTGATTGCCCCAATGGGGGAGCGCTGTGACGTATCATGTAACAGCCATGCCAATAGGCGGCCCGATCCGTCTTGCTCCGCATACTGTCTCATCATATAGTGCCTGTAGTCATATGTGCCTAGCCGAGCATCTGCTTCCCTGTAATTAGTTTGTATTTCACAAAGACTTTCAGGATCATCCTTTCCATTGGCTACATCCACCTCCTTATCACACAGCCTAGCTTCCATTGTAGACACCTCATGGAGCAGTACCTGTTGAACGCCCAAGGAAGCAGCCATGCAGTGGCCGCGCACCACTACTTTGTGTGCATCCCATTCAATGGCACAGTGAGGTGTTGAGTTATTGTTCTGTGCAAAATATGTGGATATGCATTCGGCTAGTTCCACACGAAAAGGGGGATCCAACAGTGCTTCCACCTGCAAGCGCCAAGTCAGTATTTTTGAAATCGGTCGGCACCAACATAGAACCACCCTTAAGGGGCAGTGATCAGACATGGTGCAAGCCAGGTAAGCAGAACTATGTACTCTTTGAATCATGGCCACCGTGCCAACAGCAAATCTATTCTAGTGTGCAGATCGTGGACCAGGGAATAAAAGGAGTATTTGTGCTCCACTGGGTGTCCCTGCCACCATAAATCATTTAATCCACTTTCTGACCTCCAGACTGCACACTTGAGGGCTGTATTGTACTAAGCGCGCTCGGTACTGGGGGGAGGGATCGATCTAGTATGATAGCAGGCACACAATTGAAATCACCAAACAAACCGGGTGTCAGTGTGTTTAGGAAGCTCCCCTGATTGACATTGGGTGCATATACTCCTACAAGTGTCAAAGGTGGACCATCCTTATGGCCCTTAGTTACAACGCACCGACCATTAGGATCTACCTGTGTGCAGTCCGCCACATAGGGTACTCCAGGTGCAACCCATATTATCACGCCTCGCGCAAAGGATGATGTCACAGTACCAAATACTTGCCCCTTCCAGTTGCAGCTCAGCTTCTTAAGGGTGACCTCTGATGTGTGTGTTTCCTGTAGCATAGCTATATGTAATTGATGACGTTTCAATTATGTATGAATACGATGTCTCTTAAGTGGTGTTGCCATACCACGTACGTTCCATTTAATCACATTATAGTGTGTCATAAATGTTTGTGCTTGTGTAGCCATGTGTTTATAGTAGTCCAGGAGTGTCTTGGGTTCACCTGCCCCCTCCCCTTTTCTATTTGGAAGAGAATGATGTGCACTCAACGTGATGCGTTACCCCAAATCATGTATCTTCCGTCCCTCCCCGCTCTCAATTCACATGGATTAAATAGCGGCAATAACAAATAAAAAGCAACAGACTGAAATAAGGACAAAGTATGGCCTAACAGGGACCGAAGATAACACTTTAAGAGCAACATTAAGCTATAACATTATAGCCTGGGAACAGGCATTAGGGTCAACTGGTCCATACGGTGTAGTTGGGGGGGATGGGTGCCCGGCGTGCCGGCCCATGCGCTTGGCTCACCGGATGATGGGCTGTCCCTTCCAGCCACTCCACGCTTGTTTATGGAGCCCAGTTCCCATGTGCAAGCCACCAAGACTACACCTCAGACCGTAGGGCAGCCACAGTGAAATAGTGTGGGGGTGTCCGTGGCATAACAAATGCACAATGCCATCAACCTGTGGGGACCTGCGTTCCCCTAGGAGTTATTTCAGTGCAGGCGACCTGAGGCTCCATATAGTGCAGACTTTTCTTCCTTGAGGTTGAATATACAGTCACCAACGAACTTGGAGCTTGAGGTCATCAGCCGAACGAGGAGTGAGTGGCGGCCCTTGGTTAGAGTTCTCAGAATCGCAGTGATCTCTCAGTTCGGGGTCTGAGTCTGGGGACTCCCGAAGTGTTGCAAATGAGTTAGAGGTGAACTGTGTAGCCTCAAGAAGTGCCCGGGACCGTTCCTCCACTACTTGTGCTGGTGTGGGTTTAGCCCCCAAACCTGTACAACATTTGCGTTTCCTCTTGGGGATCAGCCATTGCTCCACAGTGTCCGCCTTATGCGGTGGCTCGGCCAGCCCTTGGCATGGAGCCAGGTCCAAGTGTCTTCAGGGACGTAAATATCTGAATTTGTGCACCATCTTGCACTCGCAATTTTGCTGGATATAAGAGGTTGTGTTCACAGAGACGTTGTTTCACCATAAAGAAGGAGCTGTGTTTTTTTTAACATCTGCCATGAAATCAGGGTAGGCAGTAAAGTTTGCTTCTTTGAATTTCCATGGCCCATGTGCCCGGAAGAGTTGGAGCACCAGGTATCTGTCACGATAATTAAGGAAGCGAGCTATCAACGGTCTCGAGTGAGCACCCAGTGGAGGTGGCCTGCCTGGCACTCTGTGGGCCCGCTCTATTGAAAAGAATTTCGGCACCTTATCTAGCAAGACCGTTTCTGTGATCCATTTTTCCAGAAACAATTCAAAGTTGGAACCTTCCACTTGCTTCAACAATTGGATATTATTGCGCCTTGATCTCCCTTCCGCATCCTCAGCTCTGCGCTGTAGTGAGGTCCCCTCTGTACTCAGTTGTTGCATGTGATCCTGCAGTTCCTGGATTGTTGGGCGACATGCCGCTATGATTGATTCAGCTTCTCCAACTCTTTCGGACAGTTTGCAGTGGTCCACACATAATAAATTAACGTCCTGTGTAACGGCATACATTTTTGATTCTAGGGAAATTTTAGTGTCTAATATGGCTTGTAACACTTTGTCAAATTGAGAAGTGTGATTCTGAAGGGTGGCTTCCATTTGTTGCAGGGCATATGTTGTCCCCTCCGATACTGCAGGAGTATTTGGGGTAGCCATCTCACAGCAGGCGTTCTTGTCATTTTCAGTTTGCCCATCTGCTTACTTGGTACTGGGGACACCCCCAGAGAGTGACTCACAGACTGACAAACTGGAGTGATTATCCTTAGGGTGGATGGTAGAGTCCACCCTCAGAGGAACACGGCGTGCCCAGCTACTGCACCAGCGACAAGAGCACCCACGATCCTCCCGTCGCCCAACACACTCCGTGGTTGAAATAAGTGGATTGGGGCAACCAATTGGCACAGCCAGAATGTGGGCTGTAGCCTCAGATGAACTCCCAGGTCGTACAAGTTGGCTCCGTTTAGCTTGCCCACATCAATACTGTAACAGGTACGATGTTGCAGATAAATAGTCTATGTCTGCATGGAGTAAGGCACTGCCACGTATCTCGGGACCACCCTGTTCCAGTGTGCCATTTAACCATGCGGTACTGCCATCGTCATCAGGTCTCCCCGGATCGTAGACACCCCAAATCTGATTACTGGATTAAGAGCAACGAGCCCCGTTACTTTAGGGGAGCCCTGCAGATTCTCATCTCTTGGGCCAGGTGCCTTCACTCGTCCTCCTTCAAGGAGCCAGAGACCCTGTGAGGGCCAATAGGCCATGTCCTGAGGGCGCCCCGGGGTCCGGTCAAACAGCCAATGGTCCTACTGCCTTGCCTACCTCTGCGGCTCCTACCTCAGCGATCTGCCGGTTCGGGAGCCGGTCAGGGATGGCTGGATCATTGAAAAGCAGCCCGATGAGCCTCGCTGTAAGGACGTGCCCGGGCCCGGTCCAACAGCCAACAGGCCCCCTCTCCACTCCACGGCGCCCAACGTCGTGACCCGCCAGGTCCGGAGTCAGCCAGGGAGGGCCAGAATGGGCACGAGCGGGTGAAAAGGCCAGGCAAATGTTGTGGATCAGGTTATTTTCTCGGCCGAGCACTGAGCTCTGATTCAAGCCGCCGCTACAGTCGCTATCTTGGACACCCCCCCATGTCAGTACCTTTGCTATGCTCATTTTACAAATAGTATCCTCCCAGCTGAGTAAACTTAAATTAAGGGTTGCCAAGCAGGGCTCTTTCAATCAAATGAACACTGATCTGGTGTTTTGAGTTTCTGAAACAGTACTTCCTATGAGTTGCAGTCAGGGTATTCTATCTAGTTCATACTCTCTACCAATGTTCTCCCCCCAGGTGAGTATACTTCATTTGCAAGTTGACAAATAGAGGTATGTAGCAAGTGTCCACTGTGCTGGTGTTTGGAGTTACTGTAACAGGACCTGCTGGGAGTTGAAGTCATGTCAGCCCATGTAGTACACACACTATACACATATTATCCCCCCAGGTAAGTACACTTCATGCATGTGTGAGTGACCAGACAGGAGTCTTTGGAGGAGAGGACATTCCTGGTGTTTGGAGTGACAGTAACAGAGCCTCCTGGGAGTTGCAGTCATGTAACTCCATGTACTACACACACTATACAAATATCATCCTCCCAGGTGAGTACACCTCAATTGAGAGTTAAGACACAGGTCTGGTGTTTGGAGTTATTTTGAGTTACAGATACAGGGCCTGCTGGGAGTTGCAGTCACATCACTCCCTCTAGTTCCCAACACTTGACAAACTGCATACTCCCAGGTGAGTAAAGAGCATTGGTGATATTACAAACAGGTGTATTTGTGCAAGTGAACCGTGTACTGCTGTTTGCAGATACAGCCACAAGGGCAGCTGGGAGTTGTTATCCTCCCAGGTGAGTCCACTTCAATTGAGAGATCACAAACAATGGTATTTGGACAAGAGAAAACTGGGCTGATGGTTGGTTTTACAGACACAGGGCCTTCCTGGCCTTAGTAGTCATGCTACTCCCTCTACTTCCCACATTTGACACATGGTATTCTCCCAGCTGAGTAAACTTAACTTGTGAGTTCCCAGACAGTGGGCATTAGACAAGTTAACACTGTTCTGATGTTTTGAGGTGCTGAAGCAGTGCCTCCTGTGAGTTGCAGTGAGGTCACTTTCTCTACTACACGCACTTGACCAACGTTCGCCCCAAAGGTGAGTACACTTGAATTGAAAGTTCACTGACTGAAGTATTGTAGCATATGACCACTATGCTAGTGTTTGTAGTTACTAGAATAGGGCCTGCTGGGAGTTGTAGTCATGTCAGTGCTTGTACTACACACACTTGACAAATATTATGTCCCCAGGTGTGTACCCTTAAATTGATACGTACCAAACAAGGGTATTTGGAGAAGTGACTACTGGTCTGATAGTGGAGTTATAGAACAGGACCTGCTGGGAGTTGTAGTTACGTCAGTCCCTATACTGCACACACTATACAAACGTAATCTCCCCACGTGAGTACACTTCAATTGTGAATTGCCAAATAGAGGTCTTTGGACTGGTGGACACTGGGCTGCTGAGTATAGTGACAGAAAGAGTAGAATGACAGTAAAAATGAGTATGGGTGAGCTGTTAGCATGCATGACATGGAATTCTGGTGAACATTTGTGTGTTGTTATTTACCAGACTCCAATCTCCCAGGTATTTCTGTCAAGCCCTCAGGATGCAGGACAGCCACAACCTTCTCCTCTCAGGGAAAGAGATGTAATGCAGCACTGGGAGGGCCGCTGCCAGTCTTCTTGGCCTACATCCGCCATGACTCTTAACTCAACTTCTGATAAACAGGGATTTTTTAATGTGTCATGGTGGGGAAAAAAACAGGTGAAAGTGACTTACTCAAAAGGGGAAGTGCAAAAGGTTGTGACTGGAAAAAAGTGTGTGCAGGGTGTTGTTTGGGAGATTGAAAAAAGGGGTGCCTAGTATCTGTATTGTGTTGAAAAAAGTCACTCTGGCTTCTGTGTGTTGCAGTGTAAATGTAAAGCATTTTGTGGTCTGAAAAGGGGTGCGTTTTATAGTGTCCTTTGTATGTATGTCCAGTGTGGCAATGTGTGTCAGCTATGTTGCTTAAAATTAATCCAATGTGAAGTTGTGTATTACTTTGTTGACCTCAGAATGCCGTGGTTTGAACCGCCATGGGGGTCCGCCATGTCGACTGTGTGCTAGTAATATGGTCAGTGGATGATCGTAGTTCTGACGGTGCTGGAGGTCGGACTGGCTATTTCCAGGCCTTTACTCTGCTGCTGGCCTGCCTTTTTTTGTTGGCAGTCCTGCCTGTATAACTTGTAATAGGGCAGTCTGAAAGACTGCTAACACAGTGGTCTTTTTTCAGACCACCAACATGGCGAACTGGCAAGACGACCGCCAAACTCGAAATGAAGCTCTGTGTCTTGTACACTTGATAATAATGTAGGACCCTAGAGTTTGACTGTCTACTGCTCAACTTGTTTATATTAGATGTTACTTGAAGGTGTGCACCAGGCAAAATATGTATTATTGCTGGTGGGTTTTTCTCTTTTCCACTCGACGTGCATCCTTTTGATGACAAGATGTATGTCTGGAGGAGCACCTTTTGAATGAAGGACAATTATTTGGAATCTACAATCTTTGGGGCATATTTATAAGCCATTTGTGTCCCGTTGCATCACTTTTTGTGGTGCAACAGTGGTGCAAACCTTGAACTCATATCTATGAGGCCATGCAAAGCCACTTTGAATGGCCTCACAGATATCAAGTAAGCCAAGGCAGTGCAAATTGCTGTGTTGCCTTACTCTGCCCAAGGGAGGCGTTCCATGGGCACTGAGGTAGGTGTTCCTATTCAACACCCATGGATTTTGATGTATCCCCAGATTTACAAGAGTTTGTAAAACTGGGGATGCGCCAAAACCTTACACCTCCCCATGGGGACGTGCAACAAGGAGAAATATCTTAATTTCTCCTCATTTCTTTCAGCTTTCTATGTGTGCTACATTCTGCAGCACACATAGAAAGAGGAAAAAGCCTCCCAGGACTCCTTTTGTGCAGGAAGGTGCCCCTTTCTGCACAAAAACAATCCTGCCTACAGCATTGTGCAAGGGTGCCTGAGTTGGTGCTAGGCTGCCAAAAAGGCACCAGTGCTGTGGGAAAGTACAGAAATGCACTGTACTGCTTAAATACAGCACATTCCTGCCTTTTCCCTTTCACACGGGACAGCGCAGCAAGGTGACTTGCTGAGCTGTCATGCGCCAAAAGCCCATAAATATGGGCCTCAGTTTTGTTACTTTTGTTACTGTTTTGTTCTCATTGGCATAGCCAGTGCATCATAGGCCCTTGTGCAGTCAAGAAATTGGCTCCCTGGCTGCTCTTTGAATTATAAAATGCAACAATACTCTGAGTTCTGGGTACCTCACAGTCCTCTGCGCCCAGTGGCACTACATCTGCTGCGCCAATGGAATCTAAGTCCCTGTTTGTTTTTACTACAACGATCACCATAGGGATGTGCAGTTATCTAGTCCACTGCTGAAATGTTGCAGAATAAGATAAGTACAAGGAACATTATATTCAGTTTGGACTCTTGTCCGACACACATTGATGGTGAGACATGATGAGTGTCATGGTCCAGATCAGATGCCAGGAAGAGCTGCGGTCAGGTAAGAACAATTTACTTTACATTTTTAAGTATAGGTGGCTACGTTTATTGTAAGGAGAGGGGATGAAGTAGATAGATGTTAGGTAGTACAGAAATGTATTTTTTCTATGTTTTAACCATTTTTTAATACCCCTACAGCTGTGTTTGTATCCCTATGTCAGGACAGTTGAATTTTTTTTTTCAAACTTGGTTTAAAAAAGTTTTTTGTTTTTTTTAAATGTTAAAGGCTTTTTTAAACTAATTTGAATCAAAAGCAACATTTTACCTTTTTGGTGTTGTGGTTTTTGCACTGTTTGGTGATTACTTGGGACAAAGACCACATGGCTGATGGAGAAAAAATAAGTGGACTGTTTACTCCAGGATTCTTTTTGGGGGTTTTCAATATGGATATTGATGGTTTTTGTTCTACTATGTATTTACAAACAGACTTTTCCTTCTGGATTTTGAATTTTGGGATTGCTGATTTTCACATATTGGAATTTTTCTAGTAATTTCATTTTGGAGAACTGATTTTTTGTGGCTTTTTTCACAAACATTCTAGTTTTTCAGGATTTGGCTTTTTGATTTGCATTAACGCAAGTCAAAATATTTTAATTACTTACAATTGGCTTGTAGGAGATGGTTTATTTGTAAAAGTAATACTTTTTCAGGAGTTGGGCTTCTCTTTGGGTGTTGGTTTCCCTGCATGGATTAGTAGAGTACTGGAGACTCCTGATAACAGGTGGTTTGAAAAAGTCATCGAGAGTCAGAGAAAGAAGGCAATTAGAGATAGGAACCCCAAAACTCCTTTAGTTTGTAAAAAATAACTTCAAAACTTCCAATTTAATTAGATAATGTTGTCAAAACAGGCAAGTAAGTTAGAAAAGGTATTAGTATGTTTTAAAAATGTAGGGGGTAATTTTAGTTTTTAGGGGCGAGGGTGGGGGTCGGAGTAATTTTACTTTTTATGGGCAGGGTTGGGGGTCAGGGTAGTTTTAGGGGCAGGGGTGGGGGGTCAGGGTGGTTTTTGTTTTTAGGGGCGGGGTCAGGTAGGATTGTTTTTCTGGTCGGGGAAGGATTGTTTTAGGGGTGGAGGTGGGGGGTCAGATAGGATTGTTTTAGTGGTGGGGTAGGGGGTTGGGTAGGATTGTTTTAGGGGTAGGGGTTGGGGTAGTTTTAGTTTTTAAGGACGGGGCCGTGGTAGTTTTAGGGGCAGGGTGGAGGTTCGGAGTAATTTTACTTTTTAGCGGTGGGGGGGTCGGGGGATTTTTAGATTTTAGCGGCAGGGGTGGGCGTTGGGGTAATTTGACTTTTTAGGGGCAGTGGTGGGGGTAGTTTTGGGGGCGGAGGAGGGGGGTCAGGGTAGTTTTAGGTTTTAGGTGTGGGGATGGGGGTCAGGGAGGGATTTTTTTAGGGGCGGGGGTAGGGGGTCGGGATAGGATGTTTTTATGGGTGTGGGTAGTGGGTCGGGTAGTATTGTTTTAGGCTGTTAAGGAAAGTAACCAATAGGACCTTTAAATGTTTTAACACAAAAAATACTAACGTTAGAAACAATAGCAACTACATTAGAAAACTACATCAACACCTGTAAAACAAACAAAACAAACAAAACAGCAAACAACTAATTTATAACATTTTTCCTCACTCTGGCACCAATACCTCCTCCTCTTTTGCTTCATTTACCTACTGGATTTTTATGTATGTAAATCTTCTTGTCTTGTGTTTCAGCCAACTTAGCCTGCCAAACAATATCTGTAGGAAGTTGGCTCTGCATATACTATTTCAAAGTAGGAAACAGTGTGCACAGAGTCCAAGGGTTCCTCTTAAAGGTAAGATAGTGGCAAAAGTAGATAATTCTAATGCTCTATTTTGTGGTAGTGTGGTTGCGCAGTAGGCTTATCAGAGGGCAGTGTTAAGCATTTGTTGTACACACAGGCAATAAATGAGGAACACACACTCAAAGACTTACTCCAGGGCAATAGGTTTTTATATAGAAAAATATATTTTCTTAGTTTATGTTAAGAACTACAGGTTCAAGATTTGCAGTAAACACTTTAAATGCAAGGTACTTTACTTAGATACTTTAGGAACTTTGAATAAAAGCAATATCATATACAGTCTTTGTAAAAATGGCAATCAGCTATTTTCAAAGTGGACACAGTTAAAAATCAACAGTTCCTGGGGGAGGTAAGTAAAGGTTAGATTAGGAGGTAAGTAAAACACTTACAAGTCTCAGTTCTGGGGCATGGGCAGCCCACCATTGGGGGCTCAAGGCAACCCCAAAGTTGCCACACCAGCAGCTCAGGGCCGGTCAGGTGCAGAGGTCAAAGAGGTGCCCAAAACACATAGGCGCCTATGGATAACAGGGGTGCTTTTGTACCTGCTCCTAGGGGGACAGACCAGAGGGGTTTTGTAGAGCACTGGGGGGGACACAAGTATGCACACAAAACACACCCTCAGGGGCGGCCGGGTACAGTGTGCAAAGCAGGCGTTGGGTTTTAGATAGGAAACAATGGAGGGACCGGGGGTCACTCTAGCGGTGCAGGCAGGCACAGGGGGCTTCTCGGGACAGCCACCACCTGGGCTAGGCAGAGGGTTGCCTGGGGGCCACTCCTGCACCACTGAGGTTTGGTTCCTTCAGGTCCTGGGGGCTGCGGGTGCAGTGCTGGTTGCAGGCGTCAGGTCCCTTGTTACAGGCAGTCGTGGTCAGGTGGAGCCTCTGGATTCTCTCTGAAGGCATCGCTGTGGGGGCTCAGGGGGTCGTCTCTGGTTACTCACGGGCTCGCAGTCACCGGGGAATCCTCCCTGAGGTGTTGGTTCTCTGAATCTCGAGCCGGGGGCATCAGGTGCAGAGTGTGAAGTCTCACGCTTCCAGCGGGTAACGTGCAGTCTTTTAAAGTTGCTTCTTTGTTGCAAAGAAGTAGCTGGTTTTGCACAGGGCCGCTGTTCACAGGAGTTTCTTGGTCCTTTAGTCCATGGCAGTCCTCTGAGGCTTCAGAGGTCGCTGGTCCCTGTCGGATGTGTCGCTGGTGCAGGTTTTTGAAGTTGGAGACAGGCCGGTAGGGCTGGGGCCAAAGCAGTTGTCGTCTTCCTCCTTCTCTGCAGGCTTGTAGGTCAGCAGTCCTTCTTGTTTCTTCAGGTTGCAGGAATCTATTTTCCTAGGTTCTGGGGTGCCCCTAAATACTGAATTTAGTTTTTTTTTTGGCTACTGTCCTTGAGGGTGGCTACACCCTCTTTGTGCCTCCTCCCTGTGGGAGGGGGGCACATCCCCAATCCTATTGGGGGAATCCTCCAAAACCAAGATGGAGGATTTCTAAAGACAGGGGTCACCTCAGCTCAGGGCACCTTAGAGGCTGTCCTGACTGGTGGGTGGCTCCTCCTTGTTTTTCTCATTATCTCCCTTGGACTTGCCGCCAAAAGTGGGGGCTGTGTCCAGGAGGCGGGCATCTCCACTAGCTGGAGTGCCCTGGGGCATTGTAACACGAAACCTGAGCCTTTGAGGCTCACTGCTAGGTGTTACAGTTTCTGCAGGGGGGTGGTGTTAAGCACCTCCACCCAGTGCAGGCTTTGTTTCTGTCCTCATAGAGCACAAGGGCTCTCACCCCAGGGGGTCAGAAACTCGTGTCTCAGAAGCAGGCTGCCACAGACCAGTCAGTCCAGCACTGAAGGATTGGGTTTAATACCGGAGGTATCTCTAAGATGCCCTCTGTGTGCATTTTGTAATAAATCCAAAACTGGCATCAGTGTGGGTTTATTATTCTGAGAAGTTTGATACCAAACTTCCCAATATTCAGTGTAGCTATTATGGGGCTGTTGAGTTCATTTTTGACAAAGTCCCAGACCATATACTTCATATGGCCACACTGTACTTACAATGTCTAAGAATAGACTTAGACACTGTAGGGGCATATTGCTCATGCAGCTATGCCCTCACCTGTGGTATAGTGCACCCTGCCTTAGGGCTGTAAGGCCTGCTAGAGGGGTGACTTACCTATGCCACAGACAGTATTTTGTGTGCATGGCATCCTGAGGGGGATGCCATGTCGACTTTTCCTTTTTCTCTCCACCAACACACACAATCCGCAATGGCAGTGTGCATGTGTTTGGTGAGGGGTCCCCAAGGGTGGCACAACATACGCTGCAGCCCTTAGAGACCTTCCCTGGTCACAGGGCCCTTGGTACCACTGGTACCTTTTATAAGGGACTTATCTGTGTGCCAGAGGTGTGCCAATTGTGGAAACAATGGTACATTTTTAGTGAAAGAACACTGGTGCTGGGGCCTGGTTAGCAGGGTCTCAGCACACTTCTCAGTCAAGTCAGCATCAATATCAGGCAAAAAGTGGGGGGTAACTGCAACAGGGAGCCATTTTCCTACATAGTCTTTTTCTGGCAGGCTAGGTGGCAAAAGAGTGATTTGAAATAAAATAAAATTTGCAGAAAGGAGTTCAGCTGGAAAATTTGAAACAACCAGTGTGTTATACCATTATAAGGAATCTACACCTGCTCAAACAAATAACAGCCCCTTTTATAACTAAAGCACTTTTTGGCTGTTTATGTAAGCAGACCGTTTTGTCATCAAAAACAAGTAGAGCTACACAGAACAAGCTTCTTCGATGGCACAAATGGTGCTGTAGGCAGTAACATCAGTTGTATAATTATTTTTTTCCTTGCTTTTCACACAATTACTGTTCTCTCTTTCTTCCAAAGTGAACAATTTTTGTTTTCCCTTCCATATATCAATTTTCCACCTAAAAAAGACAAGAAAAACAAAAAATGTAAAGTTACATACTGATCAATAATTGAAAACAGTGATATCACTTAATATTCAAAAGTTTTTTGTTTTTTTACATTATTGACCTACAATCGCGTAGTTATATGTACTGTACCACTATCTTTTTATTTATTTCCCTTGAAGAATTCAACATCCTCAAACAGTGCATTTTTTCACAATTAATTTATAACATACCTTCAAACAATTTGTAAAGTAACACATTCCTCTTTACACACCTTTCCTAACAGTGAGCACAGTGTTTTACTCTAGAAATGGCAATATCTCCAATCAAAATCTCATAGGGGTAAAATATGTGCACAGTAAGGTTTATAAAAACTCTAGTCTTGTAACAGATTGCAGATGCTTTGTTTTATAATTTTGAAAACATGGCCTCTTTTACTTACTACATACAGACTGAACATTTCATTTCTTAACCCAATATCCAATAATGTGTGGTAACTCTCCACATTCTAAAGTCTACCCCTCAAAAACTGTATTAGTAAGCATGCTCCTCTACAAACAGATGTCGACTTACTAAACCTTGCATAGAATAAGGGCCTGGTCAAGAATTTGGCAGTCATTGTACCACTGTTGAAACAGTGTCAGAATCACTGCCTCACTGTTGGCAGTCCACCCACTCCATTACCATGCATGCGGTTACATAGATAAAAGACTGCCATGGTCCCGCCACCGCTGCAAGGAAATCTCAACCGTGTCAGTGGTGAGATAGGTCAATGAGCCTTTCGCAGGGTGGATTGCCAAGGTCTGTGAGTATGGATGTAGTATCTGTGGGAAAGCTGGGGGTGATGGATGGGTCTGGTGTTGCGGGTGTGGTATCTGGTGGAATGCTGGGTGTCGGGAATGGGTCTGCGGGTGTGCGGTTTGTGTCTTGGGGTATGTTGATGAGGGGTGTGAGTGTCTGATGAGTGGTTGCATGCTTGTGTGTTTTCTGTTGCTTGTGTTTGCATATGCTGCTTGGGGCTTTTGAAGTTTGTCTGTGCATATGTGTGAGTGTGGTGTGGACTGCCATGGGAATAGGGAATTTGGATGGGAAAGAGGCAGGAGTTAGTGTGAAAGTTTGGGATTGGTGGAAGGCTGCCATGAGGGAGGAGGCCAGTGCTTCAAAAGATCTCTGTAGGGAAGACACAGTACTGTGGAGGCCTTGCAGGTAGGCTTCCCTGCACCTGGATGGGATTCAGTATTGCAGTCTGACCCACATAGATGTTTCTCTGGTCAATAGACTGCTCACTCAGGGCAACAGGGGTAACCGGGGCAGGAGCTGAGTTTCCAGGAGTGAAGGAGAAGGCTCCCCTCTTAGGTGAGCGGCCCGGCCAACTGGATGGGGAGCAACAGGGAGAGTGGAGATAGAAGGGGTTGGTGAACAAGGATGGTGTGGGTACTGGTACTATGTGTTCCACCACCACTATTGAGTGTCCACTAGATGTTGACTCAGAAGATGATGACATTTAGTCTGTGTCCCCCATGACGTTTCTCTCCCCTCTGGGTCACTGGCTCACTCCATGTCTGTTGTGTCACGCCAGAGATACTGTGCCCTTCTGCTTCCCCACAGATGTTGGCCCTATCCTCTGCTTGCCTGGAAGGATGCTGGAATGACATATAAATATAGGTTTATTGCATGTGCTAGAACACACTTCACCTACAGCTTTGATCAAAGAACATTAATAAATTATACATAAGACTCCTGCTAAAAGGTCCCCTTTAGTGGCTCCAACATTAGCAATAGCATATGCATGCATGCAACATGACCTGTAAACAGTTGCTCACAGTGAAGTCATGACCACAGACCGCTCGAATTGCGTTAGTGAAAATGTCTGATTACCATCCTTGTGTATCTAGTAGGATACTTGATCACCTTGTATTATAGTTTGGTTCTCGTAGTGTACCTTAGTAACCTGATATCATCAAATAGTATAGCAATGCCAAAGTAATTCCTACAGATTCCACACAAGGCAATGCAATCAGCAAATGTTCATATACCTAATACCACATCAAGATAAAATGATGGTCAATTAATACAACTATGTGGCAATAGTATATACCGTAGCAGGAATAAAGTGACATGGAAATGCCTATTTTACACTGTTGACACTTGCTAATAGTAACTTCTTAATATGTCCACTGTCAGAATAATCTCATGAAAGCTGTAATTAGGTAGATTCACTATGTATCACACGAAGCACAGAAAAGTAGACTGGAGACAATCTGGGACAAATATCTTGGAGATTGGTCTACAAACATCCACAACATAGTGAATCAGCTAGGCCTAGGGACATCCCCAGTCCAGATTGGTATTGGTGAGAATACCATTCTAACATTGCATAACTAAAAGCCAATAGTCCATTGAAGGTTTTTGAGGCTCAGGGAATCTCCGTCACCTATAGAGGTGGTTTAACCTGTTTCCTAATGGGAAGGCACCTCATTGTACCTTTTTGTCATGCAAACACAAATTCCATTGTATTAATGAGTGTACACACTCAAATATGATTCCTACATTTCTGCATGTTACTCCCTGATGCATGTCACCGGTCAGTGAATGAACCTTGACAAATAAACTTGTGCAAATCACATAGATAAATACTTCCACATCAATGGCATGGCAATTCACATTGTGAAAAATTACTGCGAGTTTACCTGTCATGTCCTTCATTGCTTCACCAATTGAACCTGACTAAGGACATTGAGGCCCTCATTACAACCCTGGCGGTCAGTGTTAAAGCGGCGGTAACACCACCAACAGGCCGGCGGTAAAAAAAATGGGATCACGATCATGGAGGAAACTGCCAACATAGATAGCCACTTTAACAGTCCGACCGCCACGGCGGTAGCAACAAACACCGCGGCGGTCACCACCAACACACAGGCGGAGGACAATGTACCGCCCACCCTATTATGACAGGCCAATCCGCCACCTTTCCGGGGTGGTACCAACAACATCAAAACCATGGCGGAAACAGTACATTGAAGGGGAACCACTCACCTTTCGACACTCCACGAAGAACCAGAATGCCATGGAGCCCGAATTGCAGATCCTCCCCATGTTGGTGTATCTTCTCATACACCAGGAAGTCGAAAGAAGGCGGCGGCGGCGACAACGGAGAGTCCTGCACCTAGCACACAGGGGAGGGGGGAGGGAAAAGAGAGTGACACACACACACACACGCAACATGCAACACCCCCACCCACAACAACATACACACTGACACATCCAACAACATTACTGATACACCCTGTAACCCCCCCTGGAAGAACGCAAGGACAAAAGGAAATGAGTCTAACTAGTGTTATATTGGAATATTCAGATATAGCAATAGAATTTCAAATAATCAGTAATACAAAATTTTACATTATATATACAAGGCCGTACACTGCCCCTTGTAAATGTCCGTGGACCAGTGGTCCCAAAAAGCGTGGGTGAAGCCCACACATGATACCTGCCTCAAAACAGAGAGAACACTGCAGGGGCATCAGGTTGAAAAAACACAGGCACCTCAGGGGAAGGGGGGGACACCTCAGCTGGAAGATGGTACGACACCACTGCTCCTCGAGGGGGCTCCATGCCCACTGCCTGGTCCTAGGGAGTGCAAAGCCACAGTCTCTCAATTGGGTGGGTTGCCCATTGCTTGGTCCTGGGGAGTGTAAAGCCACAGTCTCTCAAGTTTCTCTATAGGGTGCTTTGCCCACTGCTTGGTCCTGGGGAGTGCAGAGCCACAGTCTCTCAAGCGGGTGGTGTCTTCCACTGGTTCTGGAGGGGGGCATTGTGCCCAGAGTGCTTCATCCTGCCAAGGATAGGGGGAGTGGATGCATCTCTCCACTGGTTCTGGAGGGGGCATTGTGCCCAGATTGCTTCATCCTGCCAAGAATAGGGGGAGTGGATGAATCTCTCCACTGGTTCTGGAGGGGGCATTGTGCCCAGAGTGCTTCATCCTGTCAAGGATAGGGGGAGTGGAGGCGTCTTCCACTGGTTCTGGAGGGGGCATTGTGCCCAGAGTGCTTCATGCTGCCAAGGATTGAGGGAGTGGAGGCGTCTTCCACTGGTTCTGGAGGGGCCATTGTGCCCAGAGAGCTTCATCCTGCCAAGGATAGGGGGAGTTGAGGTGTCTTCCACTGGTTCTGGAGGGGCCTTTGTGCCCAGTGATGCTGCACCTGGAGTGTGGCAGTTAACATCCACTCACCTGGGTGTCTGAGTCACGAGATGTACATGGAAAAGGTAGCATGATACTCCATGGAGGCAGAGTCACACTCCATCCTGCGGCGACTTAGGCTGCAAAGTGCTGGTAGTGCCAGTGCTGCTGGTGGTGCCTCAAGTGGTGTGTCCAGGGTCCAGGACGTCACCTGCAGCCTCGGACGTCTGCCCACTGGGGATGTTACTGACGTCCGATATAGTGGCACTTGCTGGGCATGTGCCGGTGCAGATGGTGGTGCAGGTGGCGGTGGCTGCGGCGGTGGCTGCGGCGGTGGCTGCGGCGGTCGCTGAGGCGGAGATGCTGCTGGTGCTGCCCGTGGTGCAGGTGTCTGTATTTGTGGAGGGAGACACCAGACCCTCTCCGGCAGCCCCGGATGGCTGATCCTTGGGGAGGATGCTGCAGACTGACATTGTTGCAGCGGCAGTGCAGGCGGATGTGCAGGTGGCGGTCGTTGCGGCGGTGGTGACCGTGGTACAGCTCGCTGCCATCTCTGAGGAAATGGTGGTCAGCAGCCCCTCACCAGGAGGCATCGTGCCCTGAGGTGACTTGCCCTTTGTCTTGTGTCCCTTCCCCACCTTGGCAGTCGCTGCTGGGCCCTTGGCACTGTCCTCTTTGTGTTTTGATGAGGCCTTGCTGGGTGGGTCATGCGACTTTCCCCTGCTGGATGCCGGCCCCTTCTTGACCTTGCAGGTGGCGGAATCCGGTGGTCCTTCATATCTGTAGGTGGCACACTGGCAGCTCTGACAGGTGCCCCCTTCGATCCACCCAGACTTGCAGGGATCACAGCAGACGCAGATTTGGTGGCTGAGGTGCTGGGCTGGGATCTAGACATCCTGACCTAGGGGAAGGACATGGGGGGGAGGTATAGGGAAGAGGTTAATGTTAGCTAGGAAACGTTTTTTAGACACACTGGGACGGGAAGATAGAGGGGGTGTGGGAGTGGAGGAAGAGGTAGTGGTTGTAGGAGGTATGCATCTGCTGAGTTTGGGTGAAGGTGCATGGGCTGGAGGCTGTTGTGAGGTGGATGGCTGTTGAGTGGGTGTGTGCCTGTCTTTGTGTACTTTGGGAGGAGGGCTCACAGACACACTGGGAGGGGACACAGGGGACATGTGAATGGTAGTGGGGGTTGTGATTGCTCGTGAGCGGTGTGTTGTGATGGGCGAGCTGGTGATGGAGGCAGTGGCTGATGATGTAGTGCATGCAGGTGTGGGTGGAGACGAGACTGGGAGGGAGGTGGAGGACGTGGAGGAGGGGGACACAGTGGAGGAAGTGGATGTTGGTATGTGTGCATGGGTATGGTGCTTGTGTGAGTACCTGTGTGATGATGTGTGGTGCTTATGTTTTCCTGAGCCACTTTTGTGTGTTGATGTGTGTGCCTGCTGGCCTGAAGGTGTGCTTGGGATAGGCTGAGGGAGAGGAGATTGGGTCTGGGTTGTGGAAGTTGGAGGGGGGAGGCTGGACACAGGGACAATGGCTGCCATCATTGCTGAGGCCAGAGCCTGAAATGCTCTCTGTTGGGCCGCCTGGCCAGAATGAATGCCCTCCAGGTATGCATTTGTTTGCTGCAAATGCCTCTTGACACCCTGGATGGCATTCAGAATGGCTGACTGCCCAACAGTGAGGGATCTCAGGAGGTCAATAGCCTTCTCACTGAGGGCAGCAGGGCTGACTGGGGCAGGGCCTGAGGTGCCTGGGGCGAAGGAGATGCCCACCCTCCTGGGTGGGCAGGCACAGGAAACACACTGAGGGGCTGCTGGGAGGGCGGTACTGGTGGGGGGGTGGTGGCTGTACCTGTTGTTGGGGTGGGCACATAGGTGTCCGCCGTGCCAGGGAGCTTCCATCAGAGGAGGAGTCACTGTCACTGGTATCCCCTCCTGTCCCCATTGTGGAGCTCCCCTCGCCCTCCGTCCCACTGGTGCCTTCGCCCTCCGTGGATTCACCCTCATGGGCCGTGTGGGATGCAGCTCCCTCTGTCTCCGGTGCCTCAGCTCCTCCGCCAGATGATGCTAATGCACACAAGGACAGGGTGACAAAACAAGAAGGGGGGGAAAGACAAAGGACATACATGGTCAATGCCAGCAACATCACTACCGCTAACGGGCCCAACACACACTGAGCTGCCCTATGCACTAGGCCTTGCCCAACCAGTCACTATGGTAGTCACCAGCCCATGGGGTACAATGCCCAACGCCAGCACATGCACACCTGACATCCACAGGACCTTGCACACTAGTAGCTGCCCACTTGTGCCATTGGGGTAGGGGTGCTTCCAAGCCTGCAAATATGGGACCTACCCTGGTATGATCGCCCTGGCCTAGGGCCACCCACAACCCCCACCCCCACCCATCTAGTTCCTAAACCACAAAGAGCCTGCTTTCTGAAACTGTACTCACCCCCTTGTGGCTGCTGTGATGCCCTCAAGCGCCCATCCAGCTCTGGATAGGCCACCGCCAGGATGCTGAACATCAGGGGGGTCATGGTGCGACGAGCACCCCTTCCACGTTGGGAGGCCAGCCCCAGCATTGCCTCCGCCGTCTTTTTGCTCCAGCGGCACATGTCCTCCCATCTCTTGCGGCAGTGGATGCTCCGTCTGTGTTAGGCCCCCAGGGTCCACACCCCCTTGGTGATGGCACGCCAAATACTCTTTTTCTAGTGGGTGCTGACCTAGAGGGTAAACAGAACGAACACATTTCATTACTCACCCGCCGGTCCGTCATAGTCATTGACCACCAGTTCCCACCCATGCCCTGATGCACATAGACTGACCACCTCACATGCAGCACTCAGGCCACCCCCAACATGGGGCTTACATACACACCACTCCAAACAGGCATTGCCCACGCATCATGCTCACAGTGTACTCACCTGTTTGTCTGGAGGACCATAGAGTAGCGTGTACTGGGAGAGGACCGCATCCACCAGTTTGTACAACTCCTCCGCAGTGAAGGCAGGTGCCCTTTCCCCAGACACTGTAGCCATTGTCTCTCCCAGACTCAGGTCACAGCAGCACTTGCAGTGTAGGTTCTCTCCTGTTGATGGTCAGGTATCAAGTGAGTGAAGAGATAGAAAATGGCGGTCACGTCTGCGGCGGTGTGTACCGTCACCACCGGCGTACTTCGCCATTGGCTCCTGGGACCCATAGGGCCTAATGATAACCAATGCAGAGTTGCGCGGCGGTCATTGACCGCCTACCGCGATGCTGCACAACGCCAGCGCAGTTACCTCATTTCCCCTTGTCCCTCCTCACAAGTCAGGCAGCCGCCATTTCAGGGGAGCACATGGCATGGCACCTAACTGCATCACAGCACATATTGGCACAGATACTGACGCACTTTTTAACACATGGATTCTGTAACATTAGTTCAGACACAGTTGTGCTATCTATGTTGTAAATGACCTTCTGCTCACTGTTCTCCTCCATAGGCTACAACCGCTGAGGCAGCATATGAGATGGCGGCATCCTCTGGTGTACAGACCCCTGGGAACCTGTCGACAATGGAAGACAGACACATCATAATCACCTACAGACTTGATCGTGCCACAGTCCAAGAGCTGTGTGCCCAATTGGAGCCAGACCTGATGTCAGCTATCCGCCAGCACACAGGTATCCCCCCTCTAGTGTAGGTTCTGTCAATGCTTCATTTCCTGGCAAGTGGCTCCTTCCAAACTACAGTGGCCATGGCATCTGGGATGTCTCAGCCAATGTTCTCAAACGCATTGCAAAAGTGTTGTCAGCTCTGCTGAAACACATGCGCAGCTACATCGTGTTCCCCCAGGTGGAGGATTTGGCCACAGTGAAAGCTGACTTCTGTGCCCTGGGACACGTACCCAACATCTTTAGAGCCATTGATGGGACACATGTGGCATGTGTCCCCCCGCAGAAATGAACATGTGTACAAAAATAGAAAAAGCTACCATTCTATGAATGTGCAAATGGTGTGTTTGGGGACCAGTACATCTCCCATGTGAATGCCAAGTATCCTGGGTCTGTGCATGATGCCTATATCGTGAGGAATAGCTGCATCCCTTATGTGAAGGCCCAATCCCAGAGGCACCGGGTGTGGGTAATAGGTGAGCCCAATGTCCCCACAGTAGGTGTCTGGGTATGGGGTAGTCCCTAAGGGTTAGTGTGTGTCTAACAGGTATCCCTCGAAATTTGCAGGTGACTCTGGTTACCCCAAGCTCTCATGGCTACTGACCCCAGTGAGGAATGCCAGGACAAGGGCAGAGGAATGCTACAATGAGGCACATGGGCGAACTAGACGTATTATTGAGAGGACATTCGGCCTCCTGAAGGCCAGATTCCGGTGCCTCCATCTGACAGGTGGCTCCCTGTACTACTCACCCAAGAAGGTGTGCCAGATCATCATGGCATGCTGTATGTTGCACAACCTGGCACTGAGACGCCAGGTGCCTTTTCTGCTGGAAGATGAGCCTGGTGATGGTCTTGTGGCAGCGGTAGAGCCTGTTGACAGTGAGGAAGAGGAGACAGAGGAATAAGATATTGACAACAGAACAAAAATCATCCTGCAGTACTTCCAGTGACACACAGGTAAGAGACTATGGGGGTCATTACAACCCTGGCGGACGGTGTTAAAGCTGCGGTAATACCGCAAACAGGCCAGCGGAAAAAAAAAGGGAATTATGACCGTGGTGGAAACCGCCAACATAGACAGCCACTTTAACACTCCGACCGCCACGGCGATACAGACAAGCAGCGCGGCGGTCACCGCCAACAGACAGGCGGAACACAATGTACCGCCCACAGTATCACAACCTGCCAATCCGCCACCTTTTCCGGGGCGGATTCACCGTGGATAAAAACACGGCGGAAACAGCCATTTCAAAGGGAAAACGCTCACCTCTACACACTCCACGAGGAAGGAGGCCACCATGGAGCCGAAACTACAAATACTCCCTGCTCTTGTCTTCCTGCTCTTCTACGAACACCAGCAACGTAGGCGCCGAAGACAACGGTGAGTACTGCACCTACGACATAGGGGAGGGGGGAGGCAAAAGTTACGGACACACACATGCAACACCCCCACCCCCAACCCAACCCTCACCCACTACAACACACACACCAATGCATTTCCAAACAGCACAGTAACAACCCACAACCCCCCCGGATGAATGCAAAGACAAAAGGAAATCAGTTCAAACTTTGTAATGTATCAAAATACAGTAACCAATGATATACAGATATATATCAACATTATAAAAATCATACATCACGATTAGTACTGCAGGTATGCACATATCAATGTCCGTGGACCACTGGGCCCACAATGCATGGGCGAGGCCCACACTAGATACCTGTCCACAAACGGAGAGAACACTGCAGGGGCATCAGATAGAAATACAACAGGCACCTCAGGGGGAAGGGAAGGGGGGGGCACCTCAGCCGGATGACTGCACCACGCCAGATCCACGACTGGGCTCCATGCCCATTGATGTATCCTGGGGAGTGCAAAGCCACAGTCTCTCAAGTCTCTACAGTGGGTGGGTTGCCCACTGTACCATCCTGGGGAGTGCAAAGCCACAGTCTCTCAAGTCTCTACAGTGGGTGGGTTGCCCACTGTACCATCCTGGGGAGTGCAAAGCCACAGTCTCACAAGTCTTTTCAGTGGGTGGGTTGCCCACTGTACCATCCTGGGGAGTGCAAAGCCACAGTCTCTCAAGTCTCTACAGTGGGTCGGTTGCCCACTGTACCATCCTGGGGAGTGCAAAGCCACAGTCTCACAAGTCTTTTCAGTGGGTGGGTTGCCCACTGTACCATCCTGGGGAGTGCAAAGCCACAGTCTCTCAAGTCTCTACAGTGGGTGGGTTGCCCACTGTACCATCCTGGGGAGTGCAAAGCCACAGTCTCTCAAGTCTCTACAGTGGGTGGGTTGCCCACTGTACCATCCTGGGGAGTGTAAAGCCACAGTCTCTCAAGTCTCTACAGTGGGTGGGTTGCCCACTGTACCATCCTGGGGAGTGAAAAGCCACAGTCTCACAAGTCTTTTCAGTGGGTGGTTTGCCCACTGCTTTATCCTGGGGAGTGCAAAGCCACAGTCTCTCAAGTAGATCACAGTCTCCACTGGTTCAGGAGGGTGACTGGTGCCCAGAGTGCTTCTTCCTGTGCAGGACCGACGGAGTGGATGCAGGTCTCCACTGGTTCTGGAGGGGGACTGGTGCCCAGAGTGCTTCATCCTGTGCAGGACAGACGGAGTGGATGCAGGTCTCCACTGGTTCTGGAGGGGGACTGGTGCCCAGAGTGCTTCATCCTGTGCAGGACAGACAGAGTGGATGCAGGTCTCCACTGGTTCTGGAGGGGGACTGGTGCCCAGAGTGCTTCATCCTGTGCAGGACAGACGGAGTGGATGCAGGTCTCCACTGGTTCTGGAGGAGGACTGGTGCCCAGAGTGCATCACGCTCCCCGTGATGGTCCCAGTTCCGTCACTGTCCCAGCTGTACCTGGGCTAACGATGCTTGATTTGGCGGTCTTTGCCCTGTTCAGCAGTCTTCACCATGGCGGTCTTTGCCCTGTTCAGGGGTGCTTGCCTTTGCTGTCTCTGACCTGTTCAGCGGTACATTGCCATGGCGGTCTTTGCCCTGTTCAGCGGTGCTTGCCTTTGCTGTCTCTGACCTGTTCAGCGGTGCAGTGCCATGGCGGTCTTTGCCCTGTTCAGCGGTCTTCACCATGGCGGTCTTTGCCCTGTTCAGCGGTCTTCACCATGGCGGTCTTTGCCCTGTTTTCGCGGTGCTTGACTTAGCTGTCTCTGACCTGTGCAGCGGTGTGTGGCATGACAGTCCCTCCGTGCCCAGCGGGGCTGACGCTGGCGGTGGTCTCCGGACCAGTGACGATACTGCTGCCCTCCAGGGCACTGACTCTGGCGGTGGTCTCCGGACCAGTGACGATACTGCTGGCGGTGGCGTCCCGGCCGGCGGGGAGGATGGCGGCCTTCTCTGCCGTGCTGCTCTTACCAGACCTTGGAGACCTCTTCTGCCCCTTCACCACCTTGGGAGGAGTCACAGCTGACTCGGCACTCCCCCCGGGACCCTTGTGAGCTGTTTTGCCGGCAGGAGTCTTCACCCTCTCCCGTCAGGCACTTTCCAACTTAAGATGCTTTACAGGGGGTGGACTGGCAGTGCTTTGGCTCCGTGTCACACTGGCTGCCCTGGTGGCTGGTGCACTCCACAGACCTTTAACACGCACCACTGGTACCGGACTTTTTTTGGCTGAGGTACTACAACAGGACCTATGAATTGGAGGGGGGGGTGGTGGGAAAGAGGTCAACGTTGCTCAGGAAGAGTCTCTGACGAACACTGGGATGGGTAGTTGGAGGGGGTCTGGGAGTGGAGGAAGAGGAGGTGGTTGTAGGAGGTGTAACTTTAGGTGATTTGGGTGCAGGTGCATGTACTGGAGGCTGTCGTGAGGTGGATGGATGTTGGGTGTGTGGGTGCCCGCGTTTGTGTACTTTGGGAGGGGGCGTCACAGACACACTGGGAGTGGACACAGGGGACGTGTAAATGGTAGTGGGGGTGGTGAGTGCAGGTGAGCGGGGTGTGGTGCTGGGTGTTCTGGTGCGAGTCCTAGTGCCTGTAGATGTAGTGCATGCAGGTGAGAGTGTAGACGACACTCGGAGGGAGGAGGGAGACGACGAGGAGGGGGACACAGTGGAGGCAGTGGATGTTGCTGTGTCTGTATGTGGGTGATGCTTGTGTGAGTGCCTCTGGGATGTGTGATGCCTATGTTTGCCAAAGCCACTTTTGGGTGTTGAGGTGTGTGCATGCTGGTCTGATGGTGTGCTTGGGATAGGCTGGGGTACAGGGGATTGGGTCTGGGTGGAGGAAGTTGGAGGGGGGAGGCTAGACACAGCGACAATGACTGCCATCAGTGCTGAGGCCAGAGATTGCAGGGTTCGATGAAGGGCAGCCTGACCAGAATGAATGCCCTCCAGGAATGCATTACTGTGTTGCAACTCCCTTTCTACACCCTGGATTGCATTCACAATGGTAGACTGCCCAACAGTGAGTGACCTGAGGAGGTCAATGGCCTCCTCACTGAGGGCAGCAGGGGTGACTGGGGCAGGGCCTGAGGTGCCTGGGGCAAAGGAGATGCCCACCCTCCTGGGTGAGCGGGCACGGAGCGAAGGCTGAGGGGCTGCTGGGAGGGCGGTGCTGGTAGGCGGGGTGGCGGTTGTACCTGTAGAAGTGGGGGGCACAGATGGTGCCGCCACCACAAGGGAGCTCCCATCGGAGTACGAGTCCGTGTCGCTGGTTGCTGATCCGGTGACCGACGTGAAGCTCCCCTCGCCCTCCGTCCCACTGATGTATTCGGAGTCCGTGGTTTGGCCCTCCATGGCCATGTGGGATGCAGCTCCCTCGTGCTCCAGTGCCACTGTAACTCCTCCTACCTGATGATGCTGATGCACAGAAGAACAGGGAGAGCACAAAAAGGGGTGGGGAAACAGAAGAAAGACAGGTTGAGTGCATGGCTTACTGCTACCGTTGGCGGACAATACAGACACAGCAGCCCCTGCACTACGCTGTGCTCTTGGCCTCTACAGATGCAATTTCTGGGATATGGCCTACATGGCTATAAGTGTCATCTGTCCACATAGATGACACAGGGGCATGTATACCTGTATTTGGCACTCTACAGAGGTGGGTTCGGGGGCCACAGGGCCATGCCTTACGAAGGGGCCTAGCCTACGGAACTCGCTCTGGCCTAGGGAAACCCACAGCCCTTCTCCCCCACCCAGACCCCTACACTCCGCGCTAAGTTCGCAGAATGAGAGTGTACTCACCCCCTTGTGTCTGCTGTGATGCCCTCAAGCGCCCATCCAACTCAGGGTAGGCCACCGCCAGGATCCGGAACATCAGGGGGGTCATGGTGCAACGGGCACCCCTCCCACGTTGGGAGGCCATCCCCAGCTGAGCCTCTGCCGACTTCTTGCTCCAGCGGCGAATGTCCTCCCATCTTTTACGGCAGTGGGTGCCCCGTCTCTGGTGGACCCCCAGGGTCCGGACGTCCTTGGCGATGGCACGCCAAATGTCCTTCTTCTGGTGGCCGCTGACCTACATGACATGTACAGGGGAAGAAGAGAAGTCATTACCAACTGCACCGTCGAAGTGACTGGCCCCCATCCCTACCCTTGCCAGGTGGCACATACATTCACAGTCCTTAATGGTCGCAGAACTCTGCCCCCTTCCTACTGACATCCAGCCCTCTCCACCCAGAATAGCCCATACAACGTGCTCCCTGTGTACTTACCTGTTGGTCTGGAGGACTGTAGAGTAGCGTGTACTGGGGGAGGACCCCATCCACGAGCTTCTCCAACTCCTGAGCAGTGAAGGCAGGGGCCCTTTCCCCAGACGCAGCTGCCTTTGTCTCTTCCAGACCGAGGTCACAGCAGCACTTGCAGTGTAGGTCCTCTCCTGTCGAAGATCAGGTATCGAGTGATTAAACAGATAGAAAATGGCGGTCACGTCCGCAGCGGTGACGTCCGCGGCGATGCGTATCATCACCGCCGGCGCAATTCATCATTGGCTCCTGGGACCCATAGGGTCCAATGTTAACCAATGCAGCATTGCGCCGCGGTCTACGATTGCCTACCGCGACGGTGTACAACGCCAGCGCAGTTACCTCACATCCCATTGTCCCAGTTTAGAGGTCAGGCAGCTGCCATTTCAGGGGCCCACATGGCTTCATTTACTACTGCGTCACACATACCTAGGCCTACACTCAACACACATACAGGAGGAGTTTAGTATTTGGTGTTGTGTTCTGTGTAGCTGTGGGTACATACCTGAGAATTTGTTTACTCTGTGGTCGCTGTTGTCCTTCTTAGGCACCGTCAGCTGGGACATTTGAGGAGATGGCGGAATCCTCTGGTGTACCGACCGCTGGTGGACCTGTTAACAATGGAGGAGCGACATTTGATCATCACCTACAGGTTTGACCGTGCCACAATCCAGGAACTGTGTACCCAGTTGGAGCCAGACCTGATCTTACCAATCCACCATCCCACAGGAATACCCCCTGAAGTACAGGTGCTATCAGTGCTCCATTTGATTAAACAGTGTTTATTTAGGTACTAATGAGTATAGAAGTATGTGCAAGGGGCTGGGGTGATGGTGGAGGAAGGTCCATGGTAGAGTCCAGTCTCTTTGTATCACAGGTGCATTGTCCAATGGGGCATAGGAAGGGGAGCAATGGCAGTTCAAGGTGGACAGGGTGACAGAGTGGGACAGAAGGGTGACAATCAGGAGAGTCTGATTTCCTGGTGGGGGTCTTGGCAATGTTTTCTGTCTTCTGTCTGGATTGCAGGGACCATTTGCAGGGTGGTTCTCCTTCTGCAGGGGGTGGAGTGCTGGTGGCCTGTTGGTTCTGTTGTGGTGCCTCCTGTCCACTAGCGCCGGCAGAGGTGGAAGGCTGTTCCTCGGTTTGACTAGTGTCAGGGGCCCTTTGTTGAGCCACTGCCTCCCTCATGGTCTTGCCCATGTCAGCCAGCAGCCCTGCTATGGTAACCAGGATGGTGTAGATTTTGGTGAGGTCATCCCTGATCCCCATGTACTGTCCCTCCTGCAGCTGCAGGGGCTCCTGAAACTTGGCCAGTACAGTGCCCATGGTCTCCTGGGAATGGTGGGAAGCTCCCCTTATGTTTGAGAGAGCCTCATGGAGAGTGGGTTCCCTGGGACTGTCCTCCCCCTGTCACACAGCAGTCCTCACAGCTTCCCTATTGTCCTGTGCCTCTGTCCCCTGAACCGTGTGCCCACTGCCACTGACCCCAGGTCCCTGGTCGTCCTGGGTTAGTGGGGTTGCCTGGGGTCCCTGTAGTAGTGGACATACTGCTGATTGACGTGTCCTGGGGACAGTGGCATGGGCCCCGCTGGGTGGGTGCTGTGCTGGTGTTTCCTGAGGGGGAGGCTCTGTGGTGGTTTGGAACTGTGGCAGGGGAAGCGACTGTCCAGAGGTCCCAAATGGGCCGGGTTGGTCATCGTGATCCAGGCGTGCAGAGCTGCTGTCATCACTATGGGTCTCTTCTGTGGGGGGGACTGGATGTAGCTGGCACCTCCTGTCCGGTGGCATTGATAGGGGTCCTGTTGGGATGCAAATGGATTGTTATTGTGAGTTAGTGAGGGCATGCAGGTAGGCTGGGGGATAAAGTAGTAAAGATATGACTTACCAGAGTCCAGTCCTCCTGCTACTCCTACGAGGCCCTCAGCATGCATGATCGCCAAGACTTGCTCCTTCCATGTTGTTAGTTGTGGGGGAGGAGGTGGGGTCCACAGCCAGTCCTCTGTACAGCAATCTGGTGTCTTGATACCACGGAACGCACCTTCCCCCGTAGGTTGTTCCACCTCTTCCTGATGTCATCCCTGGTTCTTGGGTGCTGTCTCACGGCGTTGACCCTGTCGACGATTCTCCGCCATTGCGCCATCTTCCTTGCAATGAAGGTCTGCTGCACCTGAGATCCAAATAGCTGTGGCTCTACCCGGATGATTTCCCCCACCATGACCCTTAGCTCCTCCTCAGTAAACATGCGGTGTCTTTGAGGTGCCATGATGTGGTGTGAGTGATGTGTGAGGTGATGTGTGGGGTGCTGTGTTGTGATTTATTATGTGTAATGCGTGGATGGTGTATGACTGATGGTGTTCTGTGCCTCTGGGTGAAGGTGTGCTCTTTGCTTTTCTCTCTCTGCTTGTTCTAATTTGTTTGTTGGAAGTGTTGTGGGTAATGTGGGTGTGTGTTTTATAATGGTATGAGTGTGAGGGTGTGGTGTGTGTATGTGTGTCAGGTGTGTGTAGTTTGAATTGTCCAATGTGGTGGTGTTTTGTAAGCGTGTGTATTTTGAGCGTGGCGGTGTGTACCGCCAATGGTTTACCGTGGTTGAAAGACCACCACGTTGATTTGTGGGTCGTGATACTGTGGGCGTATTCCTGTTGGCGTGATGGTGTGGGTTTTTCTATTGCCAGTTTATCACTGACCTTTGGTGTAACAGGCTTGTGTGGGTGTCTGTATAGTGGCGGGTTTCTATGTGTGGGTCATAATACCAGTGCCGGAATACCGCCACGGTCACGGTATGTTGGCAGCTGTCACCACAGCGGTAAGCAGGATTTACCACCAGGGTTGTACCGTCTAACCCTAAGCGATTCCTAATAAGGGCAAAAATGGTCTTGGATTTGCTTGTGTTCTGATTCAGGGAGGACCTGGCCTGGAAGCTTGGGCTGAAATGTTCCCATTTGAGCAGGTTCAAATCTGATTTGCATATGATTGGGTCAAAACTGTGGTGGCATGATGTGCAAAATAACAGAGGACAGGGATGCAGCAGTGAGATTATTGCAAGAATGACGTTTTGTATACTTAAGAGTAATGACATAAATGGGATGAGTATGGCTAGACATGGGCCCCTTACACACTGTGCCACTGGAATCAAACTCAACTCGACTGATAAGCCCTAATAATGGCAGAACACGTTTTGGGTTGCCAGTGTCCTTACCATGATGGTACAGCCCCATGCACTGCCTGAGGTTTCCTAGAGGTTGCCTATCTGTTTACCACTCTTTTTTGTGCTCTGGCCAAGCAGCGTGCACTTGTTTGTGCACTTGCTGCCACTAAGACAGGTTTCTGATCTCCTGCTAGGCAGCTCCGAGGAATCAGAAACAAAGGCTGAGGCAAGAAGGAGGTCGCACCTCCCACCCCCCAGCCGGGCTAGTGAATAGAGCCATCAGGTTCGTGAGCCTCAAAGGCTTTACTGCCCCTTATAGACATCTGTGCTGTTCCCCAGTGGAGGAAACAGTCCTCCCACTGCCCCCAGGCACATTTGCGTGTGGTCAGGCAGAGAATTAGCATATGCAGGTCTGTGCACACTCCCAGAAGGCTGATCACACCCATAGGGTGAGCAGCCCGGTCTGTGCACAAAATTTTGATTTCTGACATCTTAGGAGTGGCAGAATAGAGGGTTAGCGGATTAGCTGTAGGAGCTATCTGCTCATTGGACACTAGTCTCCACACCCCTTACTCCCCTAAATCAAGGATTTAAGGGACACCCTGACACCAGAACCTCAGTTCTGACTGGTCAGGTTCAAAGAAGGACAAGGAGAAGCTCTGCATTACCAACAACTAGACTCTTCCCACTGCACCAAGGCAAAAGAGGGATACCCAGTCCCTGAGGCAAGAACCTGAGAACTTCATGATCAAATCTCATCCTTGGCTGAAACTAATCACTCCTGACAAGAGGGACCATTGTGGAAGCCGAAAGCACCCTCAGGGCCCGTGGACCAGTGGCACCAATCCACTGCAAACTGCTGGTAAAAAAAACTTGCAGCATCTGAAGTGTTGCCGGCCATCGGGCCCGCCGTGAGATTGTCAAAATCCAGGTGGTTCAGTGTCTTCTGGGAGTGGTAGCCCCACCTACCTCCAAGTTTCAGGCTGCTACACTGCTCCGTTGGACCCTGTGATGTTCCCAATGGATCTCTGCATCATTACCGCTGCTAATGCTTGCTGGCTGCCAGTCCAGTAACTAACCCCCACACCCAATGCTGCAGCAGCAGAGGCACAGCGTGCAGCCTGCATCAGACATCTGCAACTAAACCCCAGCTGAGATTTTGCATCCTTTTGTCAGCACTGTTGTGTAAGTGGTAATGGCATGAGCCAGGGCAACTCTGCACCCAGACCCCACAGACCAGGTTGAAGTGAAATGCCTGCTGTGACCTAGTCCCAGGACCCTCACAAACTTAAGCCTGCAAGGTTTTCTCGCAGCTCGACCTCCAAGTGGTTGTTTGTCATCAGTGACTTCCTGCCATTTCGAGTCCCATTCAGCACTATGGACACGATGGTCCAGGTAAAACTGCATTGACTGTTATGATCTGATCTAAGGGGCTGCACAACCTTAACCCTGGAAGGGTTCAACGCACCTTGCTTTCTACGTGCATTTTTGCAACCAGTGATATTTCTCCCATAGACTTACTGCAACGTTTAAATGCCAGTTCTGCTCTAATTTAATATTGCTTCTAAAATCTATAACTCCTGTTACACTGATTCAATTCTGTTCATTTTAGTGTCTAAGTTAAAATAAAAATAAGTTCTACCTTTATATATTGGTGCTGGATTTCTTTTGAGTTGTGTCAGTTACTTATCATCCATATTTGGGCTGTGAAATGCTTAACGCATGTTCCTCTGGGGAAAGCCGGACTTCTCTTCGCCACACTACCAGGACTGAGCTAAGGATTTACTAGTGTGAATCCTAGGACCCTCTCTAGTGGTTTGTGAGAGTATTTCATGGTGAGAACAAACCCCAAAATCACATAAAACTCCATTTTCCAACAAATTCACTGGAAGTTAGAGATGGCTGGAATCCAGGTAACTCCTAGGATGAGCAATTAGATTTTTTGTTGGGACAAATGGTAGTCCACCACAAGTAATAATAGCGCTGTCTTTGATGGGGCCAGTAAAAGTTTCAGTAAATTAAACCTGAGCTCAACTGGCATCTATGGCACTGAGCAGGTGGGCTCAACTTAAGAAAATGTATAAAGGATTTAGAAGTACCAAACAGTTAAAAGGTCAAAAATACAACACAACCAAAAATTTAGAATCCACAGTCAGCTATATCAATTTCTAAATTTTTAGATAACAATAGTGATAAAAAGCACAAAGTGCCAACTGTGGGCAACTGGTCACACTAAACCAGAATAAGGTTCAGCTTTAAGTGTGATCACAATGGTGTGCAGGTCGAATGCAGAGACATAGGAGCAGGTTTAATAATATTTCATGCACAGCATCGCAGCAAGGCAACTTGTTGCATTTTGTTGTGTTAAAGGGAAAGAGCAGAAATGCACTATATTTACTAATATATGTAATAGTTCTGCTCTCTCCTAGTGCTGACACACTGTCTGCCACCAAGCACCAACACAGACACCCTTGTGCCATGCTGCAAGGGTGCCTGTGTTACAAGCAGGATTGTTTTTGTGTAGGAAGGGATATCTTCCTGTACAAAAGCAATGCTAAGAGGCAATTTCCTTTTCTTTTTCTGTGTGTGATGCAGACTGCATCATTCATAGAAAGAGGAAGCAACAAGGAGAAATAAAAATGTTCTCCTCGTAACAACTCTCTGTGGTATGCGCACCATTTTGGCACATTCCTAGGTTTACTGCCGTTAGTAAATCTGGGATAGTGTCAAATTCAATGAGCGGATGCACAGAAACATCCATACTTCACCCAGTGCTTAATTTGTAAATAAAAACGTGCCGGTGCCCCAAACCCTCCTCTTAAACACGCGGCTGCTGCATTTAAATGTGCGACCACGGAATACTGAGGCAGCGTAATCCTGAAGCCATCTCAGGCCTCTTCAGTCCTCTAAAAGCCACTCCCTGCCCCTTCAGCTGACTCTAGCAGCTTTCTGCTTTCTACCTTAGTGACGCGTTTTCCTTTTATTCTTCCTCCGTCTTTACCATATGTGTCTTTTGCTCGCAGCAAATGCTTGAGGCAGAAGAATAAGCCCCGGCCCTCAATAATAAGTGCCGGTGCTCAGCACCGGAAACAACAAGCACAAATTAAGCACTGACTTCACCCATGGAACACTTATCACAATATAATGCAACCCAGCACAAACCGCTGCATTGCATACCATTTCTTTACAAAGTCATGCAAGTGTACTCAAATAGGCACTTACATGGCTTTATAAATCCCATTTTAGGACTTGCAATGCCTTGTGACAACCTGTTTCACACAAGGACAATGCAAGTCTTTTGTAAATCTGCCCCCGGGTTTGTTCCAATCGGAGGCGTATCTTCTACCTTACAGCCTCATTGCAAGTTTGTTGGAAGAAGGTGGGTACCATTACCCCAGAGTGAGATGATTACCACAGGTTGTAAATACCTCCTTCTCCAACTTTCTAACAAGAAAATGAGGGATAGCATGCAGAATCTGTTTTAACATACCAAATTCCACATGTGCTGCCTTTTTCCCAAGTCTTTTCCATGATAAATTTCAGCAGACTTGACCTGCCTGAAATTCTAAGGGGAAAACTAAAGTACTTATCACATTACTCAAACTTCTAATCCCTATGTAAACATTGTTTGCCCAGGTTTTGCAATTGAGCCCTGACCTCATAATGAGGGTGTTAGACCTGACATCCTTGGTGTTTTTATTGCAACAAACTATTTGTCTTCACTTCTCCTATCTGCTGAATTTGTTTTTGTTGGCTTTACAATTGTGTATTTTCTCACTGCTAACAAGTGCTAAATTGCTTGTGGTCTTTTCCTGGGCGCATTTAATTTTCTTGTATGTCCCTAGTAAATGGTACTACATGACTGTAGGGCAACATACTAAAGTGGCCTTGTAAAATGTGTCTCAGGCCTGCCACTGCAGTCTGTAGTGCAGAGGTAAACTGTTATTTTGACCTATCATAATATTTCTCGTGCCAGGCCTAAATCTTCCTTTTTAATACACATAAATCACCCTTAAGGTTGGCCCGAAAGGCTAGCAGGACAGGCTGCATTGTAGCTAAAAAGTAGGGCATGTAGGTTTAAGTTTATCAGCTCCTGACAATGAACAAAACTCCTAAAGTTGTGTTTCACTACTGTAATGCCTACCAATCCCATTGAGAGTTATCTCCCACTGGGTTATCTTATTACATTTATTAAATAATAACATTAAATTGGGAGCAGAGATTTGTTGTTTAGGCTCAAATGAATTGAAATTTAAGATCCTTGTTAATGGTGAAATCAGATTTTAAGTTACAATTCTGACAAAGGCACTTTTAGAAAGTTGGCTTTTCTTATATTAACTATTTGTGCCTTCTGACATTATCCTGGGTCACAAGACTGTGAATGGCTCTGCTGTTGAGTTTTGGGTATTTCTGTCAGACCCTGAGACAAGGGGGGCTGCGGGTAGAAAGGATGGGCCATCCTGCCTGGATGGTTGGGAGCATAGCTGGTCCCTGACCAATTTACACAGCACTCGCCCCTGGGACATACAAAGGAACATTACACCAGCCATTTGTCACCCCAGACATCTTGCGGCCTTAGCAGGGGTAAGGAAAAGTTCCCAGAACCCGATGCAACCGCGGTGTAGGGAATACCTCCACTTCAAAGGCTGGCACCAGGTATAAATATTGGGAATACAGAGACTTTTCAATATACTCCTGGACCTGTGTACATTATAGAAGGACTACATTGTTCCCTAGAGGACTGCCCTGCTGCTTGAGGCCTGCCCTGCTATCTGAGAAGTAAGACTGGACCTGTTCCCTTCATCCCAGGCTGAGCTGAATGGCTCTAAAGGTCAGTTGGTTGACTTCCTGTTCTAGCTACAGGGACACAACAGATTTAGTTCACAATGGTAAACTTACAATTTTGTTTAAGTTTTTGTTTTGGTATTCACCAACACAGATGTAATAATACGTTTATGGCTGTGGAGACTCCGCAGTCGGGGCAGAGAACTCCACACATAAAAAGCTAGGATGTTACTGTCTTATTATGTGCAGAGTTCTCTGCCCCGGCTGCAGAGTCTCTACAGTCGTAAACTTACTAAAAACTCTGTGCTTGTGAATAGCAAAAGAAATTTAAACCCACACAAAACTGTAAGTTCACCTTTGTGAATCAGGCCCAACAAGCTCCCGAGGCCTTTCAGCTGCTGCCAAGCTGACCTGCTCCACTGGATTTGCCTGGACCTGCATCTGGACCTGCTTGAACCGTGCTGGCCTCTGTTGGAGTCAGTTCCTAATCTCCAAGACATTCATCGCTATGTCATGGACCTGAGCTGTCATCAGTTGAGCTTCTTCTTCTTTAGAAAGAGGTGGAATCCTGATGTTTTGGGCACTTCAAATCCATAAATATGGCCATTCACGTTGAGACTCTGCTGCAATCCATGACACCATTGAGCAGCTCTGGTGAACCTGACATGTCATGTTAAAGCAACCTTCAGCGATGGTCCTTCAATGTGTGATCTATACTTTGTGCTACAGCAACGACAGCCCACAGAGACCATCAATGAGAAGCTCCAGCAATACCATCCACAACACCCAACCGGACCTTCTAGCTACAGCAACGACTATCCATGATGCTGTTCCTACTCCTCGTGGTCTCCTCCAATGAAAACTAGACTCTTTGCGCCACACTTTGAGAAGGTAACTTTTTCAGTGGGACTAATCTAGCCCCAGTATCCATCCCATTTTCCATCATGGTTGGCCTGAACTTGTGACTTTCTCCTCATCTAGCACTACTAGATGACTGCCAGTGGCGCTTTGTGCTTTCAGGCACTAAACTTACCTAAAACTCTGAAATTCCGAATCTCCGGTTCTACTGATTAGACTTTTGTTGTTCTGGTTTCATTTTGTTTTTTAAATGTCCTTTTTTTCTAAATTTGGATGGGATGTTTCGTGCATTGTGTTTTTACTTTATTTCTGCTTGTGAGCTGCATAAATACTTTACACTTTGCCTTTAGGTTAAGCCTGACTTCTTTGTGCCAAGCTACCAAAGGGTTAAGCATAGGTTAATTTAGTGACTTTTGTGGTTCACCCTGACAAGCACTATGGTTGTTGCCTGAGTAGGGCTTCCAACCCCCAAAACCAATAGCCCAATGTCTTACAGAGGGCTTTAGTCTCTGAAATAAAAGTCAAGTTTCCTCAGTGGGGCAAGACAGCAGGCGATGGCTGAGATGGGTACCATGAGGCGAGATAGCCGTCAGACGAAGTCCTGGTGAAGCCTTTTGCTTTTGTCGAAAAAGCTCTGAATAGTAGAAATCTCAATTTCAAACCTAACTGACCAGATACTTCTGGCACCGACTCCTGATGAAGATTTCTACCTTTCGACTTTGTAACTTTTTTGGAGCTCAGATTCCTTCAGTGGGGCAAGGCTGTAAGCTGTAGCTAAATAGGGTTCCATAGGGCTGCATACCTTCCCCATGACGTCCTGCTAAAAAAGATTTGCTGCTGTAAAAAAGCTCTGAACGGGAGCAACCTGAACATTGGGCCCAGGGGCATGGCAGATTCATTGAGTTGACTTGGTAGGTCGGTCACAGTTTACTTGAAGTGTTCCACAGGAAAATCCTTGAAAAAGTTCCTAAGACCCAGCTTTTAGGGTTAGACGGTAGGCATACATGCTGACAATTAAATAAGGGCCTCAGGACTATAGGAACACCACTTAAAGTTCAAGACTCACTCCAGGAGAAGCAACAGTCAGGGTCTAGGGGCGGTCCAGTTAGAATTGGTCATCTGTGCTTTTCAGAAAAGTGGCATTCTTTTCAGGTTGCCTGTTCTTGTAGCTCAACAGATCAGCCATCTCACCCTTGGAGTCTACTTTTCAGTCCTGGGTACAAGTGGGAACAGGTCCATTCCTTGGGGATCTCCTCACATGTCACAATAACAGGTACAGTCCTTCTTCTGTCTTCCACAGCCCCAAAGATTTTCTGTAGAGGCACCTGAGGGTGCCATTTATCCACATTACCAGCCTGTTTGTGGGGTCTGAGATTTATTCAAGCATTCTATCCAACACTTTTTGTATACTTCAATCAACAAGAAAGGCATTCCGTCAGACCAATCTCATGGCAAGTGCCATAACAAGTATTCACCATGCTTCAGTTTGATGCCATAAGTGGAACTGTCATACTAAGATGTGGGTCCCATGCAGACTGTGCTACTAGAGTTAAGCGATTCCTAATAAGGGAAAAACCTGTCTTGGATTTGCTTGTGTTCTGATTCAGGGAAGACCTGGCCTGGCAGCTTGGGCTGAAATGTTCCCATTTGAGCAGGGTCAAATCTGATTTGCATATGATTGAGACAAAACTGTGATGGCATGATGTGCAAAATAACAATGCACACGGATGCAGCAGTGAGATTATTACAAGAATGACATTTTGTATACTTTAGAGTAATGCCATAAATGGGATGAGTATGGCTAGACACGGGCCCCTTACACACTGTGCCACTGGAATCAAACTCAACTTGACTGATGAGCCCTAATAATGGCAGAACCAGTTTTGGGTTGCCGGTGTTCCAGTCCAGGGAGCACCTTGCGTGACAGTTTGGGCTGGACTTTTCCCATTGGAGTAGGCTGCTTTTTATTTGGCTGGGTTGGCTCGGTTCAAACTAAGATGCACAGTGTGAAAAATAACAATGGACTAGGATGTGACTGTGAGTTCTTACCAGTGGCTGATGTTAATTCAAACATTCCATCCATCACTTTTTGTATGCTTTCTTGTTGATAGGGTTGCTACTTACAGAGTAACTTTAAAGCTGAGGCAGTCAAAGTCAGTATAACATGGTGGAGTAGGGAGTACCCCATTAGTGTTGCTCATCTTGTCCTGAGGAGATAGAGAAAATTGCAAATAAATAACCATTACTATGGAGTTGCCAGCCAAAGGATTTTGACACAAAATGGACAAGCATATTGCTTGGCTGCTAATTCTGCACAGTTCCACTAATGGCATAAGCAATGTATTTCTCAATAGGGTAAACAAGGATCCTCAATAAAGCTTAACTGTATAGTTGGCTGTAGCAGTAAGTCCTGGATAGTCTGTCTACAGCACTGCAGCCATCTTTACTCTCTTGGCAGCAGTATTGTCACTTCTATAGACAATAATCTGCACATAAAAGAAAACAGTGGAAACCTCCAGCAACATTTCTTAAAGCTCTTATCCATCGCTTTCTTTCCTAGCAGCTCATTGTGGTGTCACGTGGCCTATGCCCTATGTGAACCATTTCTCTTGTGCTTTCACCTCCTTCAAGGAAAATACTGTCTTTGGAGAAGAACACAATGAAATGTTTGTACAATCTCTTACCAGCAGTTATATGCGGAATAAATGTGGTCTCTGTTGTCTAGGTGGTAAATGAAAGGTGACCACAGAAGAATCCTTCTGAAACTATCAGAGTGGATCCAGGGGCAAGGCAATAGTACACTGTTTTTAGAGGAGGGTTACTTCTTCAATCTTTTCACTTTCAAAGAAACATCAACCTCCATTACAACTCTCCATCGTAATGTCCAAGGGATAGTCAATCTGAACTGATGCAAGGAAAAAACAATTAATGAAGAGGTCACCTGGAAGCCAGGATGCTAACGATGCTTGAAAATGTCATAGTGAGAAACCTGTTTCTTTCGTATGGTATCACAGAATCACCTAAACAGCACAAAAATGTATGGATGAAATGTTTAACTGGTAATTACTGTGTGTCACATTCTATGCAATCATCTATGCCAGTACAGACAGAAATCAGACTTGTGGGACCTCATAATGCCATAACCCCTTTGCCTAGGAACACATGCAACCACCAAACTCAAGTAAGCCTTGTCAGACCTCTTCAGTAAAGTGAAGCTTGACTCCTAAAGCTCAGGACCTGTTTGCACCGAATTAGTGTCATTTTTTTTACTCTAATTCAGTGCAAAACTAACTCCATACTTATACTTTGGTGCTAGACCTATCTAGCACCAAATGTATGGAGTTAAAGCCGTTTTTTGGAAGTGGAAACCTACCTTGCCTTAATGAGATGCAAGGTAGGCGTCCATGTGCAAAAAATGACTCTATATCCTTAATGCCATATTTATACTCCTGTGCAAAAATGGTGCACAGGAGAGAGGAGGGGTCAAAAAATGGCGCAAAGCTTGCTTTGCCCCGTTTTCTAACTCCTAGGTCAGGGCAGGCGTCAGGGGACCTGTGGGCCTATTTCCACGGTGGAACACCATGGAATAAGCCCACAGGTGTCCTCCCGAGACCCCAGGGGCACCCCCACCCACACCAGAGGAACTGCAGAGGATGGGGGACCCCATCCCAGGTAAGTACAGATAAGTACAGGTAAGTATTGCATTTTATTTTTTAAAGTGCCATAGGTGGCCCTGTTATGGGCCCCCATACATGGCACACAGTGCAATGGCCATGCCCAGGGAACCCTTGTCCCCTGTGCTGGCCATTGGGGTGGTGGGCATGACTCCTGCCTTTTCTAAGGCAGGAGTCATGTGACATGATAGGTTTAGCACCATAAAATGACGCTAATCTGGTTGAAGTCATTTATTTTACTTTAACCTGCCTAAAGTCATTATTTGGTGCTAAACCCCTTCTTCTATACCGCCAGCCCCACCCCACTAAAGTCATTTTTTTTACTCTAGCCTACCCTTTGCACTGGCTTGCACCATTCCATAAATATGGTGCCCGGCTGGTGCACAGAAATGGTGCAAGCCGTGCTAAACTTTTTGGTGCAAAACTGCTTTAGTGCAGTTTTGCACCAAAAATTATAAATAAGGGCCAAAATGTGGTCAATGGAATGCTTGAATTAATCTCAGCCACTGGCAGTTACTCTGGGCTGCCTCTCAATCCACTGTTTTTGGTATGACAGAGAGGGACTATTTATAACCTAAGACACAACTGCTAAACTAGGTGCTATCTGAATGTGAAGACAATAAACCACAGACCAGTCTCATCCTTGCTGGGCTTCAACAGTAAGGTGCATATTGAGTCCTTTGGTGCAGCATGCTCTGATCCCAACTCTGGGCTTACTTCTCCTAGTAGAGAAAACATCACAAAATGTGATCCATGGAATGCATGAATTAATCTCAGTCACGCTTATTACTCCATGCTATGTTTCAAACCATTGTTTTTTAGGCTGCCTTCACTGTAACTGACAGGGACCACCCAATTGCAAAACCGACTTTGCAACACCATACAAGGAATGGTCCAGATGAAACTGCCAGGGTTGGTCACCTTTCAAAAGGAACGCAGTCAACCCCAGATTGGTTTCAGCCTTTTCGCATCTCATCAGTGAGTAGGATGCCCACTTCAGGTCTTTATTGACACTGTCCCAGGTCCTAACCTTTCACTTGCTAATCATTGTTTTCAGGTGTGTTACTTTAATTAGTTAAAAGTAAGAAAACCAAGCCAACAAATCCCAGAATTAATTAGCTTATCACATGAACATAAATAACAGTAAACAGTGTCCATACCTGACACTACCTTAATCTCCCTTGAGGGAGACGATTACCTATCAATGAGGTGCATTTTGAGGTCAGTGGTGCAGCGCCTCAAACTCACATCTGAGAAACCTCCTCCTACAGACGGAAACTCATTTAACACAAAAAACAAAATACTCACACACAGAACAAAAGGCGGCCAGAGTACTTACCAGTGACTATAGCTTTTTTTGTTTTCCTCAGTGAGACGCCCTGTGTTTGATGGTTTCTCCCAGCAGTGGGTTATGTAGATTGCTGTGCCTTGCAATCAAACTGCATCTCAGTGATGTGGCAACAGGCTGAAACAAGTCTAAAGTTACTTGTGTCCCTGTTCAGAGTTGAACTAGCCATACAGGTCACTTTGAATTGTTCCTATCGGCAGTGGCGTAATGAAACTTTAGGGGGCTCCCCTGCAATGTACCTGGAGGAGGCTCCATCCCCGTGGACCCAGACAAGGGCCTGTTGCCTGTGCACAGTGTACTGTGCTAAGTGTTGGGGGGGGCGGGGGGGGGGGGGGGGGGGTTGGGCTGACGTTTTGGAACCCACAGTGTACCGCGGGAGCTCCGGGGGCCATTGTTACATCACTGCCTATTGAAGCAGAGCCAAATCCGATTTGGATGTAGTTGGTCCCCGTCTGCGGAGTTGCAGTGAGCAAGGAACAGTGGACTGGAACGGAACCCACATATGCTCTGACAAGGGTCCTGTAACATGGTGTGCCAAAACTCAAAAGTCCCTAAACGGTGAGTCCCACTAAAGGCTAAACATTGTGTGCTGTTGCTTGTGTTCTAATGTTTGTATTCTTTTACAAACAAAACCTGGCCTAGCAATTCAGTGTGGGCTGTTTCTATTGAAACAGAAGCAAGAATAATTAGCTGATGGTGAGTACTGTGTCTATAAGTATTGAAATGCGATCCATTAAGTTTATGAACTTTTACAGATGTGGCAGTCCCACACACAATGCACTTGCCTTCCAGTAGGGTTTCACATAAATCTTGTGTCATCTTTAATAAAGAGGTATAACTCCCTTCATAAATCCTTCTGAAAGGCTGTGAATGTCATGATGGAGGTGTGCGAGGGGCAGCAGGCCTCGTCACTGCATTCACAAAATGGACTGGGGTGACGATTAAAAAATAATTGGCAAGATGTGAAGTGGCATGGAGGGGAATGCCTGCTCTGTTTTGTGCTCTCAGCTGACATCTACGTATTGGAAGCTCTCCCTCAGGTTCAGCTTTCACTTTACAAATGCATACCGCTTTCTTTTGAGAGTTAGTGCCCATTCAATGGCTCATGACTAAATACATTTATAGGCACACACCATTTGTGCATGTCCTTGCAAGTGGTAGTGAAGTGTGGAATACCCCTTTTCCTTACAAGTCACAAGGACATTGTTCACAATGCAAGTTGCAAATCCATTTGCAACTCTTAAGTCTCTTTAGTATTTTGCAAATGTGTTTTTTTTGTACTTATGCACAGATCTTTGCTACATAAGGACTTTTGTTCTGGGTTCTGAATCAGATCTCATCATGGCGCTCTGCGGCAGACAATTGTTTTGGAACATCCCGATATGAGTATCTTAGTGGAGCCCAAAGGCTGGAGAAAGTCCATTGTTTTCTCTAAACCTATTAAAACAACAATAGTGCCCTATTTCATCTCTGATGAAAGAAGATATGCTGCATATGTGCGGTGGCTCTCCAGCACATGGAAACCATTTTAAGGGGGGTTTCCTATTCAGTGGCATAACATAAAATGATTGCTCCCCTGAAAAATGTGAAGTGGAGCCGATGAATCGCCCATCGAACAGAAATATTTGTTGGCCTTGGGCGGAATGGGGCCTCTCTGAAGGGCTTGGGGGACTCTGAAGGGATGAGAACCTCCCTACGCTGCAGGGGCTAAAGGGCCTGTGTTAAGCCCCTGGTACCTATATTTCCGAGATGATGGAGGTTTAAAATATCAAGAAGGGAATATTAATTTACCACACTATTGTAGCCAAAATTGCGAGAACCAAAACATAGCCCCTCATTACGAGTTTGGTGGTCTGTGGGCCCGTCAAACTTGCGGGTAGTGCAACACCGTCATGGCACCCCCCGAGCGTATTACAATGTTCCCGCCGGGCTGACTGGAGGGAACATTGCAATACACATTCCCGACAGCCAGTCTGGCGGGAACCATGCTACGATATAGCACTGAGCTTCCTTACAGGAGCTGAGTGGTACATCGTAGCACAGAGAGAGCTGTCCAGCTCCCTCGCAATGCGCTCAGTCTGCAAAAAATGCATATTCTGATGGTGCTGGGCAGGGGGCCCCTGCACTGTCCCTTTAATGGGCATAGCAGGGGCCCCCCTGTGGCTCCCTGCACTTGTTCTCCACCAGCCTTTTCATGGTTGGGAAATCTCCATTAAATGGCTGGCGGAGAACCCGGTTGTAATCAGCCAGGCAGCGCTGAGTTCAGCGTCTCCCTGGATGACTACAACCAATACCACTGCCAGCCCATTGGGAACAATGTTCCCAGTGGGGACGGTGTTACCTTGGTGGGTCTGCCCGCCAGGCTCGTAACTGGGCAGTTGGACCACCCAGAGTGTGATGATCTGACCTTCAAAGCGAACGAGGCGGTCCTCGGACTACCACACTTGTAATGAGGCCCATTGTCAGGTGAGTATATAGGTAAGTATACTATACCTAACTCCACACATCTGACTTAATGGGACATATACACATATAGATCTTCAAGTTATATAGATGTGAAGTTCAGAATAGTAAATCTATACTTACCTATATACACTTCCTTCCTCTATATGTCAGTCTTCTATATTTTGCCTAGATAACAATATTCTGTACTCGATATCCCTGACAACACCACCCACGTGAGGTGGAGAAACAGGAGGAAGCAGGAACAGAGAGGAAAGGACATGCAGCAAGGACACTTCATTTTCCCTCCATGGAAATCCTTATCAAATGGGCAAAAAATGTCACTCACGTGACTTATATGCATAAGCAATCAGTGAACGAATGAGTCTACTCTTCTGCAATGATAAAATGAACTTTCTTTCGCTTAATTAGTTAATGACTATGAGGAAAAAGAAGATAATGTAATCACTTTTGGAACTCTTTATCTTTGCAGAACAGTTCCAGTGTTATGTTAAATTTGAAATGATAAGTTTGGATTTGCCCTTTACAAGTTGACCTTTACATATAATTTCCTAACAATGTGAATTTATATAAATATTCTAACATGTTTCCAATTTTCTACATTCACGCATACTGAATGAGCCACACAGGCCATTAAGAGTGTATTTCTTTATAGCAGTGCTCATGTTATCATTAGCAGGAAATCTAAAATAAATGTGTGCTCAGGGCATTGCATAAAACAGCATCTGGTAGCACTGTTGAGATATTATTTCACAGTCCACAGTGACATAAATGTTATCTTTCCTGGAAAAATATGGGTATTTACTGCCTACAGATTATTGTAAGCCAAGGAATGCTAAATCCTATTTTAGCTATTTTGTGAACCCAATTACCAGTTCATAATGCTTTGAGAGACTGCTCTCATTTGCCCTTGAGAAACAATATGCTGTTTTTATACGCAGGGAGCATACAGAATAGGACACGGATCGATATTTTGACGTCTGTATTTGTTTTTATATGGAACTTTTTTAAAGTACGCTCTGCTGGAGTAAACTACAAGGTTACTGCAGAAAGGATTCCCGCTCCTAAATTTATTGCAGAATATTTGCAAGCCAGATATGTTCTGTACTTTCTCAGATAGTTAAACATGTATTATATGTATGCATTCTTATTCAGTATGAATAGAACATGTCAGGAATGCTATCAGTTTGCCACTTACAATTTGTCACACATGTTCTCTAGCAATTCAAGATCTCAAATCTAACCATTCTTACACCCTCGCGAGCTTTCCATATTTTAGTAATCAGGCCATTTAAATCAAAGCTCATTTTCTACAATGAGACTTTAAAAAAACTAGCTCCCTCATTTGAGCTTTGGTGGTCAGTTTCCCTGACTGCCAAAGCCCAACCTGCCAGACGACCACCAGTGCTGGTGGTCAGCAGACCACCATATTACGAGTGCTGGCTGCTTTCCGCCATCAATGAGGCGGAAAGCAGCCAGCAGTCGTACTGGTGGTCGGCGCTGCTCAGGCTGGTCGCTCGCCGGCACTGCCATGGCAGCAGGACTCTGCCTGCTGTATTACAAGCCGTAATATGGCTTGGCGGAGTCCTGCTGGCGTGGTGGTGGTGGTGAGGGAAGACCGCCAGGACCCATCCCCTCTCGGATGTCCCCCTCAACTGAGGAGGTAAATGGGGGTCCGAAGGGAGGGGGTCTCTGTGTTTGGGTGCGTGTGTGCATGTTTGCTGAAGAGGGTGCTGAATGCATGCATGTATGTGCACGTGAATGGGGGTGTCTGTGTTGATGAATGGGAGTGAGTGGGTGTGCCTGAGTTCATGTGTGCGCATGCTTAATGGGTGTGTATGCATGCATGCGTGAAGGGGTTTGGGGGCTGTGTATGAGTGTGTGGACGGGTAGGGGGATGTGTGCATGTGTTCGAATTGTGTGTATGTGTGTGCCGGCGTCAGGAATTAAGCTTCATGTCACCGGGTGCGTGACCGTGGGGTTTTCGTGGCAGGGTGACCACCACAGAAAGCCTGGTGGTTTACAGCCTCGTATTCCGGACGGCAGGCTGGGGACTCCTGCCAGACTGGAGGTGCTCACTGCCGGCTGCGGTGGTGCGACCACACCAGCAGGCCAGGCGGAGTTGTGGAGGCTTGGCGTCTGCCAAGTCTCACAACTCGTAATGTGGAGGTCCTTACCACCGGCTCTGCAGCGGTAGGACCGCCACAGCGAGGCTGGCGGTCTCATGACCGCCAGCCTCGTAATGATGGCCTAGATCTAAAACTGAGGTACTCACTAATTAATGGTCTTCAGCTGACCCATACCATCAGATATTCCAACTTTCCACAGTGAATATTTATGAGAGACATGAGCATACAATTTGTTTGAACTAGTAGTATGTTTCATATTTATTGGGCATGCTGAAAACTAACTTGGTGCACACCTTCAGCTAGGTCAAAAAGTATAATTCATCGAAGCTATAAGAATTAAATGTAATATTCACAAAAATTAATACATGCATGGCAGAATTTGCTTACCAAGACATGAAGGGGCATATTTATCATTACATTACGCACCTCAGCAAGGTGCATGATAGGGAAAGGGCAGGAATGCTCCGAATTTAACATTGTATGGCACATTCCTGGCTTTTCCCAGCATGGCACACAAACTGATTTCTCAAGCTAGACAAGGAAATCTAAGTTAAGTGTTGTGTCGCTCTTGCACCACATTATGTGTGCAAGAGAAAAACTACTCTTTGATAAATATGGCACGAAATGTATTAAAAGGACTGGCATGTTTTTGCAAAATCAAATAAAGTTTTAGTTTCTGATGAATGTGTGCGATAAATCAAACTATCTCTTCTACTTCAAGAGTGTTAGCATTGTGTCGGGCTCCCTTGACTTATATCAGGATACTGCTTCAGACTGGCATTTTAATGTTGAAGGCCAAGCCGAGCCCTGCAATCTAGGAAATGTAAACACATTTAAATTTGGATAGGAATGTGCTAGCTTGGTAGCAGCCTTGTTAGTTATGTCTGGGGAGGACTGCAGCTCACATCTGCCCTGTGAGCGGGGATCGTTTGACCCACTTTGTTAATCAAAGCACTGTAGCCTGTACAAAATCCACATATTCTCTGTTACCCCTTTCTCTTGCACTATGCATATATGACTTTTTGCCTTAGAATATGACCAAATCTAAATTGCAGAAAGTACCTTCTTACCTCTCAGTCAAAAGGCATATGGAAATATGGTCAACAACTCTTTTTATTAAAATAGTATACAATACCCAGAATAGAATGGCCTGGAATCAATAGAAGCATAATAAACGCCAGTGTCCAAAGGACAGTTCATGTTTCACAGTGGTATTAAATTATTTGACTGACTTTATAACATGGAATGCTGACAGCTCCTTTCAAAACAACAGAGTGGTAGTGGGATATAATTGCTGGTACAGGCCTGCTGCAATTAATATTATAATTCCAAAGTCTCTCCCTCTCTCCTGTATTTCCTCTTGATATGTTGTGTTGGACAGGGGAGTGAGATGGGTAAGGGTGTGGGCATGGAAAAGGAGTGGAGGTTTGCCCTATCTTCTTCTACCCATGGCTTTCACTTTGAGATTTGTAGTGGTTTACAACCTGTAGAAGGTGAAAAGATGAAAACCACTACAGACTTTGGGCTTCATTACGAGTTTGGATGTGCGTGCACTGCCTTGGCGGTGGCTGCGATCCGACCACCATTGGCTTGGTGGTCGGACCACTGTATTACGATGCTGGCGAGCCCATAGAGGAAAGACTGCCACAGTCCTGCTGGCACTGGCAGGCAGCGCAGACTGCTGCGGTGGCGAAGCAAGCCAAACAGTCCGACGGAACCAGTGTTTCCCCCAGACACGTTATGGTGTTGCGCACTGCCAACATGACTGTGGCTGTCCAACCACCACATCCCAGCAGGTGGAAACTGAGAGCATAAAGTAAAAACTCACCTGCAGTCAGAGTTACACATCCTGTGCTGCCATGGAGCCAATCAAACACATCCTGCAGCTGTTGCTGCTTATTGATGGAGCCTAAAATTCATGCCACTGAGGAAGCAACTGATGGAAAATATACACACCTACCTGTGTCATGGAGCTCAACAACAGATCGTTGCCCATGATCCACATGCAATGGGGCTCACGCTACACTCACCAAGTACACATGTCACTGTGTCCACAGTCGGATTCATTCACAATGAATGACACATTCACAGCTAACAAACGCCCCCTTGGGGCAGGTCACTGACACTGCACCACCACACTCCACAAAAACACACATATGCCCATCTCAGGCACAGGGACAGTGAAGTGTACAGAACACTGTGTCACACAACAGCAACACCACAGCAACCTCACATCTACCAATTCAACGGACACTCCGACATTTCTCACATGCCTTGGACTATTGTCAGATTAAAGACTCATAAGTATGGATGTGACATGAAACACAAATACTCCTTCCATGAAACATTCCTGTAATGGAACCACACAACACCCACATTGCAACACAATGGAAGTTCCGGGAAGCGACATTCTGCACCGTGGTTCAATGAGTCGCTAAGAGCTGCTAAGCTGGTCTGTAGACAATTGGAAAGACTATGGCGGAGATGTCACACAAATATAGATAAGCAAGAGCTGTAGAGAGCTTTGAGCAAATATAAAAACAAGATTAGGGAGGCAAAGGCAGACTATTACACTAATTCCATTTTAGCAGCCACCAATAATGCAAAAAAGGTGTTTGAATTTCTCCATGAATTATCTAATCAATAATGTCTGAAAAATAATATTGAAATTATGTGATGATCTAGCAATCTTTTTTGAGAACAAGATCACAAAAATTATAGAGGATATTGACTCAAAATCTGATGAGGAAAAACATCCATTAATCGGGGAAGCCATTTCTGGCAATGCCATTTGTACTGAAGACATAAGGCCTCATTATGAGTTTGACGGTCTTTTGGCAAGACTGCCTCGGTGGCGGCCGCAAAAATACCACCATGATGGCATTAATGTGACCGCCATATTATGACTCACACTGTGAAGACCGCCAAAAAACAGCCAAGAATTCAAAAAAGCCAGGACACTGGTGGATGGAAAAGAGGCTGTCCCACGCCAGCCCAACAAAAATCCACCCATCAGATTACGAGCCATAAATCACCACAGCGGTTCTACCATAGCGGAAAACCATTGGCGGTGCGAACCACAGCAGTCACAACTCACTTCAATCAGAACACCACATTGGATAGTTTGAACCCCTACCTGACACACATCCACACAACCGACACATCTACTCACTCCACTATATCTCAAACCCCTACACAAGCCACAATCCTTTGCATCCAGAACATCATTCTGATACTCCGAGAATGCAAAAATATAGATTCAGCTCTTTTACATCATAGGCACACATACAAATCTCACATAGCACACACTCCACATCAGCACAACTGTCACAATAAACACATCATTAGCACACAAAATCTGCAACGACCGTCTCAAACTCACATCGCAGCACCCACACCTCACCAGTTACCTAACACTGCACCCTTACACTCACTACATCCCCACACACCGTCTACACAACCACTACCATGCCCCAGAAAAACACCCACGTTTCACTGATGATGAGTTGAGGGTCATGTTGGACGAAATTGTCAGAGTAGAGCCACACCTGTTCAGAACACAGGTCCAACAAACATCTATTGTCAGGGAAATTGAGCTGTGGCAAAGAATAGTCAACAGGATCAATTCTGTAGGCAGTCATCATCATCATCATCATCATTTAACTTTATTTCGGTAAGTAAGAAAACATACCATAAAAGTACAATACACATCAAAGAGAAAAAGGACTTTTTTAAGAACAAGAAGGTACTAAAAATAAAAACACAGTAGGAGATTTAAAAAGTTTAAAAATAAAAAAAAATAACAACCAAGTAAACACCTCTTAGTATAAAAAAGGGTCCACTCAGCAAAAAACTGGTTCCATAAATCAATAAATAGTTGATAATATAATGAACCAATATCTGTATCCTAAAGAGTAAAGACTAAAATCACTCATCCAACGTGATAAATATACATAAATAAATCTAAAAATTGAATCCCCAATCTTACTCCTTAAAATTACAAATCTTAACCGTCAGAATAATTTTAAAAAAAATTGCCGCTGATAAAACTATCTAGACGGATGAATCACATTTTGAAAATCTCACAACATAAGGCAAGGGACCGGTTCCCTAGGTCAATAAATAATCAATAATATAATAAACCAATATCTATATCCTATGAGACAGGAACTACAATCATGCATCAAAAATTCAAAAAATATACATAGATAAAACTAAGAATTAACTACACAGTCTTTTTCCTTAAAATTGCTAATCTCAACCGCCATATTGACTCGAGAAATTTTGCCACTGGTAAAACTATCTGAACGGATGGGTCGCATTTTAAAATTCTCTCAGCATGGAAACTAGATCTAACACCTATTTGTTTGCAAAGCGGGATGAGCCAAAATGCTCTTTGTTTATGGTACACATGACAGTGGAAAAAAACGTGTGAAACAGTCTCTTCACTTTTACAACCCATCGGGCATAATTTAGATTTGTTAATTGAGCTGGGCCATTTGTACGTTAGGCAGCACAAAGGAAGGGACCCAATTCTGAACCTAATAAAAAGGGCACAAGCAAATGGAGATAACGCTGCGTCCATAAAAGGCTCAAATTCATAATGACATTTGGCAGATAAGAAATTGTCAGACATAGACAATGGGATAGAACTAGCAAATTGGCCAACCTGAACATTATGCCAAAAGGCATCCTTTAACAGCTGTGCAGCATTTTTAGGAATAGAAATAGGATCCTGCCAATAGGACCCTAAACCGAGTTGGGTAAAAGATTGTTCGACAAAGACACACCATTTAATTTTGATAATAGAAGCACGGCCCACCAAATTAAGAAGCCCACAAAGAAAAGGTATTAGGGCATCTGTTGTCCATAACCGGATCCAAAACAACAGGGGCCTTAAAGCAGCAATCTGCGAGATTGAGAAGAGGTTTAGGTCCAGTCGAATGGGCAAAGATGGAGTCCTCGATGGGACCTTTAGCAACATTTTTAAAAACTGATTTTCTGCCCGTGCCAAATTCGCCAAATTGCAATGGGCCCAGTGTTCGGCGCCATATAAGGCGCCCCCCCCTAGCTTGGGATTGATATATTTCGAGGGCAGGGGATATTGCAAATTTGGGGGATCTGGAGGCAAATCTAATGATACCACCCGCCCTCTGCTTCAGGCATAATAAAGATTTTTGGCGTTGAGCTTGCCAAAGATGTGAATCTTCCACTTTTATGCCTAAATAATCAAAGGTGCCCACCCTCTCCAAGGGAACACCTTCTAAATGTACAGGCCTCTTCATTTTATGCCTAATGTCCCCAAAGACCATGTATTTCGTTTTTGCTGAATTAATTGATAGCCCATGGTTAATACAAAACTCCAGAAATCTGGAGAGCAGTCTAGAAAGGCCCATGGCAGTACGTGATAGTAGTAAAGTATCATCTGCAAACAGAAAACAAGGGAGCTTCTGCCCGCCCAGGCTAGGGGCATCACTTTGGCAATCTAAAAGGTATGGCAAACCAGCATTAATAAACAAAAGAAACAAGGTGGGCGCCAAAACGCACCCTTGCCTCACACCACCTGATGTTGAAAAAGCTGGAGTCAGGTCGCCAGTAACACCCCAGCGGACTTTAGCACAGTTGTCAGAGTAAAGATCCTTGATAATATTAATCATAGAACCCGGAACACCAGTAGTGCTGAGGACCTCCCAGAGCTTGGCACGCGGGACAAGGTCAAACGCAGATTTCAAATCGACAAAGGCCACAAATAAGTGGCCTTTGTCTGCGTCTACGATCTTCCACTTGATGGTAGTAAATCGGAAGATCTGATCGATGGTACTGACCTTGTCCCTGAATCCCACCTGGAGATGTCTTAGGACCTGGTTTTTCGTTATCCAGTGTTTTAATCTGGTAAGCAACTGGTACGAAAAGATTTTCTGCAAGTTATCTAATAAGCTAATAGGTCTATAATTCCCAGGGGAACTCTTGTCTCCTTTTTTGTGAACAGGGACAATAATTGCCATCTTCCACGAGACCGGATAAGATCGAGTTGCCATGGCAGTGTTCGATACCCTATTGATGTACCGGGTCCATACAGATAGATCTGATTTGTACAGATCTGAAGGAATACCATCTTGGCCAGGGGCCCTACCAGATCTTTGAGCACAAATTGCCATTTCTGTTTCTTTTAAGGTAAAGGGCGGCATTTCAGGCTGGCACAGTGCAAAATCTATGAAAGTATCATCAGAATCCGACCGAGAGCCATACAGTTCCCCAAAATAGGAGGACCAAGTTCCTGAATCAATATGACATTCAGGAGTAGATGACAGGGCAGAATCACTACGCGAAACCAAAGTCCAAAAGAGCCTGGCATCACGAGTACTAGCAGCCTCCGCCAGGCACTCCCATAAATGTTCCTCATATTTAAGTTTTGATAACTTGAGAGTAGACACATAGGGGGTTATTCCAACTTTGGAGGAGGTGGTAATCCGTCCCAAACGTGACGGATTTACCACCAGCCGTATTACGAGTTCCATAGGATATAATGGACTTGTAATACGGCTGGTGGTATATCCGTCACTTTACCGTCACTTTTGGGACGGATTACCACTTCCTCCAAAGTTGGAATAACCCCCATAGTTCCTTCTCGCATGTGTAATGGCATCCCGGTTCTTTGACTTTAAGGCTTCAGATAAAAGATGCTTGGCCACCAGGCAACCCTTTGTCGAACCATTTACATTTAGGTGCAGAAGGTTTTAAATGAGTTTTAAAAGGCTTAGTAAAAAGCTCCTTGAGTTCCACAAAAAGAGCCGCGTGGGAGGACATAATTTCTGAAGGAGATAATACAATGGAATCCTCAAAAAGCTGATAGCAGGACATCATAGCGCCAAGCTTATTATTCAGCAGATTAGATTCCAGAAACGAGGGCCACTTTACAGCACGCCTATTAGTGGACAGTTCCAACAGATGGTTGGAATCAACCAAAACAGTGGGCAGATCAAACACTGAAACTAAGGCTGTCTTATATGCAATTTGCAAAGGGGCATGGTCACTAGTACGGGGAAGACCCACCTCTACATTAGTTATGAAATGCCAAATTCGTAAATCTAAAATAACATAATCCAAAAAACTGCTATAGTGTCCTCTGAAAAAGGTGGGCCAAGCAGGATTATCGTTTGGAAATCGGCCTTTTCCAAAACTAAGGCCGTATGTAAGTGCAAAGTCTATTATCTGAGACGCCCTAGGGGAGGGAATAAGTGACATAGATTGAGATGAAAGCGGGGGAACATTCCACACTTCATCTTCAGCCTGAGTGGAATCAACAAAGGCTGAGCCAAGTTCAATTTGGACATTGAGATCGCCTGCGATGATGACACGATATTTAGAATGAAATTCAGATAAGAAATTATGCAGAAGATGGATAGTATCAGACTGTTGGTTAGAAGGGCCTGGTCGGTTATAAATATTAATGCATAACACAGGGGTACCAGATCTTGGCTGTATTGCTATGGCTAAAATGTCACAAGAGTCAACAGCAATTTCCTTTACCTTACCCATCTCAGACAGCTTGACCCAAGTACATAGGCCCCCAACCGCCCTTCCCCTAGGGGATTGGATTGCCTTTTTTGTGAACGAACAGTAACCTTGCCTGTACACACCATCCGTTGCCCAAGTTTCCTGAAACATGCAGATGGAATAAGATTCAACATAAGCCCCCCACTCAGAATCAAACAATTTGCTCTTGATACCTGACACGTTCCAGGACAATAAATTCCCTGAAGAAGATGGAGTGCTACAAGAAAGCGTGCCAGAATCAATGTCCGGAACTGGATTAGGAATTACTGTAGGAATACAAAATGAAGCACTTAAAATAGGACCACCTGGGCTGATTAAAGATCTTTGAGGTAACTCGTGTGGAACACTGGATTTACAGGAATTAAGAGGACATAGTCAATCCACATCGGATGTGTCCCCTAACAAAACGGGGTCTTGAGTATTAGCACCTTTGGGATTGTAGACCAAGGTGGCCCCATCGACAGGGAAAGACAGCGAACCAGACATAGCAGCGGAAAATGGAACGTTACAAGGATTTTTCTTGGACCTAAGAGGATAAGCGGGCAAGATCTTATGGCAAGTAACCAACAAACTTTCTCTAAAATATATGTCCAAATCAGTTCTTAACATATTACGGGCTTCCATCTGCAAAAGCCCCCTAACTAGCTCAGAATTAACAAGGTTAATTTTGATGGTGTCACGTCCACCAGGACAGCTACGTACACGAGAAGCAAAGACAATATCAGAATGAATAATAGAGGCACAGCCCCTGGTGTGGCGGATCCAATATGAAACCTTGTTGATAAGAGAGGAAGTATCTTCTCTGGTGTGAGATGTGAGAGGAGGGACATTGCACAAATAGATACAGTTTGAATTAGACACACGAGTGGAATGAGCCACAATTTGGTCAGAGTTAGAGAAAGAAGATGTTGAATGTACTGTCGAAGTGGCCAAATATTTCCCATGAGGTGGCTTGTTGGAAGGGCCCTTGTTGAGATCCCCAAGCGATGAAGAATTAACTGGCACTACAACCGGATCCAAAGGGCAGGAAGATTGTGCTGGCGCTGGAATCGAAATGCACTGAGGAGATAAGTCAGTTTTTTTGAGTAGTTTGAGAACCTCAAACAATAGACCCTTCAACTCCCCAACTTCTCGTTTTAAACTAGAGACTATTGTTAACACATCTTCTCCTGAAGGATCACAAGAAGTGAAGAGAGGTGGAGGAATCAAAGGTTGTTTATCACCCACCAAGTCAGAGCTGTCCAAAATGGAAAACCGATTAGCACAAGAAATGCCACTAAGAATAGGATCAAGGAGAGTAGTATCCAAATTATCCGCTAGACCAGGTGGAGAAGGAGGTTTGAGCAAACACAGCTGCCTAGATGAGGCAGGAACTTGAGCAGAAGTTTTCAACGGCTGGGCATCGGTAGAAATGTTAGGGCCTGTTGTTAAAAACGGAAGTAGAGTCCCAGGTTTCGGTCTCTTACAGGCATTACCCTCCTTTTCTTTAAGAATAGATTCCACTTCCTCAATTAAATCGTCGATTTCTCTGGAGACACAATTTGAGTGGACTTGCGGTACTCTATTAAGTTTTAAGGATTTAGATTTAACTACTGCAGGATCAGGACTGGTACGCGCCTTTCGCTTCCCCATACTTAGAAAAGGGAGTAAAGGAAAGAGGGAAGGCTCTCACTGCACCCCTAGAAAAACACAGGAAAAATGGAAAAACCAAGGGGTGTGGCCCAGCCCAGCCTCTTCCGGGCACTGACAGGCAAAGGACAGGCCCGCCCTTGGCCCGGGCTTCGTCCGGGCATGTCCCGCGTGCGTCCCGCGGAAGCGGGCGCGCGATAGGATTTAAAGGGGCTGCTCCCGCCCCGTGAGTTCAGCAGCCAATCGGTGGTGGGGGCCTGTCACCTGCCTCCTTCCTCTGCTGCGCGCCTCCTGCGGAAGCGGGCGCGCGATAGGGTTTAAAGGGGCTGCTCCCGCCCCGTGAGTTCAGCAGCCAATCGGTGGTGGGGGCCTGTCACCTGCCTCCTTCCTCTGCCGCGCGCGTCCTGCGGAAGCGGGCGCGCAATAGGATTTAAAGGGGCTGCTCCCGCCCCGTGAGTCAGCAGCCAATCGGTGGTGGGGGCCTGTCACCTGCCTCGTTCCTCTGCCGCACGCGTCCAGTAGGCAGTCATTCATGCACAAGGGATGACATCAGGAAGAGGTGGAATGACCTATGGGGGAAGGTCCATTCCATGGCATCCATTCACCAGATAACCATGCAGAAGATTGGCTGTGGGCCCCCACCTCCTCCCTCACAGTTCACATCTTGGGAGGAGAAGGACATACTGAACCCTGAGGGCCTTACAGGAATACCTGGGGGACTGGAGTCTGGTAAGTACCCACGGCATTATCTGCATGCTTCCTCATGACCCAAATCCTCCCTATTTAACTATTTTAGCCACAACACCTCTCACCTAATCACCTAAGGCCCCTCTCGGGGATGCCACCTCTCCACTCAGCCCAACAGCCCTCACAGTCCTTGGAAATAGCATGTTAACTACAAATCAGATCAGATCACTACGACTCCCAGAATGTACTAACCCATCATTGTGAAAACCTGGATTGTGCACATCACATGTTACGCATGTATACCTAAAGTACTAGTTACACCATCTAGATTGTTCTAGTGAGGACTAGTACATGGCATTGACAGCAATGCAATTGCACACTCACTATAGCAACCAAAGCAAAACACAGCTACAGCTGAGAGACTTTTCCCAGTGGGCACAGATCCCAGATCCCAGATCCCAAACAAGAAATAGACAGACCTGGGTTAAAGAGTAAGATGGCAGAGTCAATGCACATGCACAAAATCTAATTGCGAGATAATTTCCCCTGCATACTCACATACTGTGTTCCCACCAGGTGCATTGTGCAGCTTTAATGTGTGACATCTAGCAAGCCTGACTATTCACTAGGTAACAGAGCTGAACAGTCATGTCATATATCAGACATAATCAGATTGCATCTGCACTAAATTCTGTACCTAATTTGTGTGACAGCTCTCAAATTGGAGTAAGGAAAACAAGTCACAGAGTTGTATATACAATTAAGGTATGCTGTGGAGCATCTGTCAATGTCACTGCAGGGAATCATGTTAAGCCACTGTCCGCATCTCACGAAAAAGCAACCAAACACTCATTCTAACCTGAACTCTGTGTCTCGCTCCCTCCACAGGTAACCTTGCCATTGCCACCATGGAGAGGATATCTGAGACTGTCAGTCCCTCTTAGGATGAAGGCCCCAGTGAGGATAACACGCTTGGATGTCTGGACACTGACGAACAACCTGGGCCATCTGGGACACCTGGTCAGTCAAAGACTCTCAGCCTCACCCTGCCCACATCAACTCCTCCCAACACTGTTGCACCCAGATCACTGGCAACCATTCGCCCCCAAACCTGTGTCCCAAGGACTGTTCAAACTATTGTGTGCCCCACAGTACAGGGATCTGAGTTTAACCTTGACACCCCTGACAATGATGGACCTGCTACCACTGGGAGTGGGCACACTGTGCCAGGGGCTGAGGCACATTGGGGTAGGGTGCGTGAGAGGGATGCTGTGGGCCAGAGAATGGGGCCTCAAAGGGACATAACTGACCAGGAAATGAATTCCTAGACCTGGAGCATACCAAAATTCCCAAGACAGGATGGGCCAAATCATCACCATGTTGGGGGTAAATCAAACGCTAGAGAGGGAACACCACCAGGCCCCTTCCACTAGCTATGTTACATCTGCCCCTTCTACATCTGCAGCATCTAGTGGATTTGAGGCCCTGCCAGGGGAAGGGCATGCCTCAGACACCCCTCCCTCTGTAGCTGAAGAACACTCCCGTATACGTGGATGTCCGCCCAGACATCCAGCTGGAGCAGATGCCAAGACCAAATCCACTGCCAGGAAGTTAACCTCTCCTGATTTTTCACCCTTGTGTGCCACAAATTCACTCTGTTGACTGTTTTGAAACCTAACTCCATTTTCCCATGGTACAAGGACACTGGCCTTGTGTAACCAACTGGTGTAGCAGCTACCCTGATGAATACATCAACTATGACTTCACTCATCACTTTTCTTTTTTTTTATGCACTTTAATTGTAACTGATAGCATTTTGATATGCACAATTAATCACCCTTAAACACAGCTACTGTGTATGTGTCCTTTATAATACATGTACAATAGTCATGCGTGCCAACTACAGTCTAGTCATGCCCCCTGTATCGAACAGCCAGTGTAATGGTCATCAGACGGAGGCTCCCTCAGCAGGAGACACAGTACAACAGAGATGTCACAGGACAGATGTCAGAGAGGTTGAAATCCAGGTCAACACAATTTGATAGTCAGTATTCCAATCTGCAAACAGAGCATGACAGAGAGTACCATCAGGATGTAAGCCATGGTGTCATACAATGCACATACACAGGTTATAGAAATCAGACTCATGGTAATCTACCTACAAAGCAGGGGCACACGGACAGATCCTCTATATCACAAGGTATAGGCTCTTCACATACCCATACCATAGCTACTAAATCACATTCTCCCATGGAACACACAAAGAACATGACAGAGGAACCCAGTACAGAAAATGTATACTAACATTAGCCCCATACCTGTAGGATTGTAACTCACCTATGTCAGTATACAGTTACATGCACCTTGGACAGCAAAGTTAGAACACAAACACAGCTAGGTCCCTTGGCCATCACAAAGTACTCCACCCATTTTGAAGCAAGAGGTCATGATCCAACCTTCACACATGTGCCAGAAACTTCACTTGACACATTACACAAGATTTTACATCCTCCACAACCCTACAGGTAAAATAAAAGGACTAAGCATTTACCACAACACTTTTATGAAGGATAAACTATCAAGGTACCACCCCACTGAAAGTAATCTTATTTTACCAGGTATCTGTCAGGTACACCTCTCATATCTGTCAGCAATTACTGTTGGCTACTGACACAGAATACCTCAAGCATTGGTTACAGAGCCAAACTGGATCTAGCTAAATCAGTGAGTGGAAGGAAAAGAGGATAGGAAATTGCACAAAACATACCTCAAATCTGAGAAGTCTTTACCAGAAGTGGCTGTTAGCATCTGCTTTAACAATACATGAAAAAGCAGAACATTTTGGGGCATATTTATACTTTGTTTGCACCAAATTAGCGTAATTTATTTTACTCTAATTCGGTGCAAAACTAGCTCCATATTAATACTTTGGCGCTAGACCCGTCTAGCGCCAAATGTATGGAGTTAAAGTCATTTTTTGGAAGTGGAAACCTACCTTGCCTTACTGAGATAGAAGGTAGGCGTTCCTGTGCAAAAATGACTCTATGGCCTTAACCTCATATTTGTACTCCTGGCAAAAATGGTGCAAGGGAGGGAGGAGGGGTCAAAGAATGCTGCAAAGCTTGCTTTGCCCCATTTATTAACGCCTGGGTCAGGGTAGGCGTTAGGGGAACTGTGGGCCTATTTCCATGGTGGAACACCAGGCCCAAGAGACACCCCCACCAACACCAGATGGACAGGGGAGGATGGGGGACCCCATCCCAGGTAAGTACAGGTAGGTACAGGTAAGTATTTTATTTTTTAAAGTGCCATGGGGGCCCTGAAATTAGCCTCATACATGGCACAGGGTGCAAAGGCAATGCCCAGGGGACCCTTGTCCCCTGTGCTGGCCATTGGGGTGGGGGGCATGACTCCTGCCTTTTCTAATGGAGGAGGCATGTGGCATGCTAGGTTTAGTGCCATAAAATTATGCTAATCTGGTTGGAGTAATTTATTTTTTCCTCTAACCTGCCTAACGTCATTTTTTGGTGCAAATCCCTCTTCTTCCATACCGCCAGCCTCACCCGACTAAAGTCATTTTTTTTATGCTAGCCTACCCTTTGCACCTGCTTGCACCATTCCATAAATATGGTGCCCGGTTGCTACGCAGAAATGGTGCAAGCCGGTGCTAAACGTTTTGGTGCAAAACTGCGTTAGTGCAGTTTTGCACCAAAAAGTATAAATCAGGGCCTTTGTCCTGTACACATTACAATCTCTCAATGTGCATCCACAACTTGCAGAAAGGCTTTGAAGCTAATTACACCCCCACTGATGAAGCAAGAAAGGAGGCTATATGGGTGCCATCAATGGCTCCTACCACATGAGGAATGTCTCTGATCTCATAAAAGTCTGTCTGCACATAGGCCAAATCCGCTTGGTGGGGGAACCTGATGTAGTTGTCCGGGTGTCTTAACAATGCACACAGTGCATCTTTCAAAACCGGACTGAACATGGGCTGAGACATCCTGCTGTTAAAGCCACTGTATTGTGAAAGGAGCCTGTGGCCAGGAAGTGAGGCAGTGACAAGGCTTGAATGATGGGAGGTATGCCATAGGGATTGCAAATGGCAGGCATCAGATCTGGCTCCAACTGGGTATAAATATCCATGATGGTATGACGATTAAGATGATATGTCTGGATGACATGCCTTCCCTCCATGGTGTCCAGGTCTACTAGTGGACGGTATACTGCTGGTTCTCTCCTCATGGCAGGATAACTATGAGAAGACAAGTGAAAATTCTATCAGTTATGCAGTATGCACACATCATGCACACTTTAGCCCATATTCATACTTGCTTTGCACTGAATTAACGTCATTTATTTTATGCTAATTCTGTGCAAAGTTAACTCCATATTTATATTTTGACGCTAGACTCATTTAGCATCAAAATATAGGAGTTAACGTAATTTTCTGGATGCGTGAAACCACCTTGCATCAATGAGATGCAAGGTAGGCGTTCCCATCGAAAAAATGACTCTAAGCCCCTAGTACCATATTTATCCACCCATGCAAAAATGACGCCCGGTGGGAGGCAGACCCAAAAAATGACGTTAACTCCAATCTTTATGACAGAGATGAGACCCCGGTAGTCCACGCAGAACCTAAGTTCTGGCTTGGCACAAGGACCAGCGGCCTTGGGAACCAACACCATTGGGCAGGACCAGGGACTGCTGGATTTCTCTATCACCCCAAGAGCCAGCATCTTGGCAACTTCATCCTTGATGTTGGACCTCACTTTTTCTGATACCCTGTAAATTTTATTCTTTACAAGTGGACTGTCTCCTGTGTCAATATCGTGGACACACAAGTGTGACGCCACTCAGACCGGCGGCTCCCCATTCGCGGGCCGGGGTGAGATCGTCGGTCCACATCTTGGACAGCCGTTTCTGCTGTGGGACGCTTTTCAGTTCTCAGCCTGTTTTTCGGGCTACAGCATGACCTGAGACCTTTTCTTTTGGCTCGGGTTCTCGCTACATTGACTTTTTGCCCCTTTAATTTTTTTTTTACCTGTTTGTTGCTGTTTTTCTTCTTCTCTTCTCTTCTTTTTTCCCTTTTTTCTGTTTGTTTCTTCTTTGGCCATAGTTTCTTACCCAGAAGTCTGCATTCTTTCCCTGCATGCCTTGCTCCCTTTCTTACACTATGTTTATTTTTCCATTTACCTTTATGTGGCTCTTCCCAATCCAAGATGGTGTCTTCATGACTTCCTGCATGTCACTTTCTGTCTTGTCTGTATATAAGCACAGTTTGTCTTCTGTTCCTTGCGTTGCAAACACTTCCGTTCCGGTTGTGCTCCTCGCTCCTGTATCCCGTGATTTGGATTCTACCTTTCTTCCTGACTTCAGTTTCTGCTCCAGTCCTTTTTGTGCCTCAATATTTTTTCTTTTCTTATTTTTCAGGAGTTCCTTGATTAGAGGTTTTCCGCTGCTGTTTTCTTCCCTCTGGGACTCCTTCTGGAGGTTACGGCCTGCTTGGTGTATTATTATCAGCAGCACCATGGCTACTGGAAAGGGTCACCCCCTACCTTGGTCAATCTAGAACAAGCAAGAAGCCAGGTGATGTGCAGAGACTGGTGGATTACTGCAGTAAGAAGCGCTGAAGTCATGACAACAAGTGTGTGAGCCCAGGCGTGATGGAGAACAGGGAAGAGAACTGTTCCAACTACTCGTAGCAATCTCCTCTCTGATTTAGAGTTAGGGAGTCAGAGAGATTAACACCTTCCACTGACCCATCACCTTCCTTGGCAGAGAGGAGGTCGGGGAGAGGCACACTCTCCTCTTCCATACCCTCATCTGTCACGAGAAGCATGCTGACCTCTTAAAATGAGGCTTCAGTCGGTTGTGGTGGAGAACCCTTAAGGAGTTTCTGGGGGTCTAGAGGTCCACTAGGTAAGTGACCTCCCCCTTTCGCTCCTTGACTTCGAATGGGCCAGACCAGCGGTCCGGGAGAGCTCTAGGCTCTACTGGCTCTATCACCCATACTTTATCTGCGGGTGAGAATCTTACCAGGGTGGCCTTCTGGTCATATCATTCCTTCATCACCTCTTGACTGGCCTCAAGTTTGCTCTTGTCCTGTTTCCAGAAACGCTGCATCTGGTTGCGGAGGGCCAGTATGTAACTGACCACATCCTGGGGATGTTTCCTGGGAGCTTTCTCCCACCCATCCTTGACTATGCTTAGTGGTCCCCTGACAGGATGTCCATAGAGAAGTTGAAAGGGGCTGAACCCCACCCCTTTCTGGGGCACCTTCCTATAAGCAAAGAGAAGGCATGTCATAAGGACGTCACACTTACTCCCATGTCCTCAGGCAGGCAAGTGATCATGCCTTTCAGGGTCTTGTTGAACCTTTCAACAAGCCCATTGGTTTGAGGATGGTAAGGGGTGGTAAACCGGTAGGTCGCCCCACACTCATCCCACATGGACTTCATATATTCTGACATGAAGTTTGTGCCTCTTTTAGACACAACAACCTTTGGAAACCCCACATGGGTAAATATCCCCACTAGAGCTCTGGTCACCACCGGTGTAGTCACTGTCGTTAGAGGGATTGCCTCTGGATAGCGGGTAGCATGATCCACCAAAACCAGGATAAACCTGTTGCCTAGGGTGGTTTTGGGGTCCAAGGGATCAATGACGTTGATGCCAACCCTTTCAAAAGGGGTGCCAACGACAGGGAGTGGGATCAGGGGGGCTTTGAGCCTTTTCCCTGTCTTCACACTAGCCTGGCAGATTGGGCAGGACCTAAAGAAAGCATCTAAGGCTACACACATTCGTGACCAATAAAAGTAGGTGACAAGCCTTGCAAAGGTCTTTTCTTGCCCCAAATGTCCTGCCAGGGGGGATGTCTTGAGCCAGGCCCAGTAGGAAGGCCTGGTAACACTGGGGGACCACCAGCACACATGCTGCCCCAGTGGCCGGTACCTTAGGCTTACTGTAGAGAAGCTCATTCTCCCAATATATGAGGTGATCACTAGAGGCTTCACCTGCTGCTTAGGCTGAGGGCGGTTGCATAAGACCCTCAAGAGTGGGGCACTCTTTCTGCGCTTGGCAGAATTCCTCCCTGGTTGGCCCACCCTCTACTCGCCAGCAGGCAAGCTCAGGCAGGTTACCCATGGCGACAATGTCTTCCCCGGTTGGCTCAGGGGCCTCCTCTTCTGGGGCCCCGTCAACCACCGCAGGAACTTCTGGGGCCAGTTCCCCCCCTTGGAATTGTTTTGGGGGCCTTTTGAGAACTCCTTATTTGTAAGTTTGTCTACCCCCTCTTTCTTCTGGTGAAAACCCTGACCCACTTCGTGGGTATCCCCCCAGGTACCTTCTTGGACACTCTGGTGCTAACCCAGACGTCCGCCTCCTCAGCAAGCTTTATAGGATCAGTCAGTTTACTGTCAATTAGGTGCTGGCACAACTCTGTAAAGCAAACACTGAACATATGCTCTTTCAGGATCAAATTAAATAACCGCAAATAGTCATCTACTTTACTGCTTGCACCTATCCATTCATTGCCTTACTGGAGAAATAAAAAAAAGTGTACCTAGTTCTGTGTGGAGAGTTTGGTGCTGTCCCTGAACCTCTGACGGTATTTCTCAAGTGTCAGCCCAAACTTGGTAAGTAAAGTGGTTTTAATGGGTGCATATGTGTTTTGATCCCTTGGATCCAATGCAAGGAGTGTGTCCCTCCCCACTACTGGTACATACCACCACAAGGCCTCCCCTCATTGCTCTTCAGAAACCCCATGATCCCTTAGTGTAACTTCACAATCAGCCAATCACTTATCAATGTCATCTCCCACCACATATCCTTGCACCACATTTTTGGGTAAACAAACCTTCCTTTCCCCAGCAGGTCCTGCATGTATGTTGCCACCATCACTGCTGGACTCAGACTGCCTCGCCTTGATATCCAGCTCTTTGAAACTCAGTTCATGAGCCAACAAAAGTTTATTTTCAGCCAAGGCTCTCTCAGCTGCAGCCTCAGCTCTGTCAGCTTCAGCTTGTTTGGCTTCTCTCTCTGCCCTCCTCTCCTCCTGTTGAGCTTACATTTTTAACTTTTTCATTTGCAGTTGGAATTCTCTCTCTTCCCTCCTTTCCTCTGTGGTCAGGCCATGGCTAGAGACACTGCTCCCTGGTATAGCAGGGTGCACAATTCCAGGGGTGACATTCCCCACTGCTGGCAAAAAATCCCCTGAGGAGCCATTCTCTGGGTCCTACTCCTCAACATTCCCTTTTGAATGGGCTTCTGCCCAGGCTCTCAGCACCTTTTGGTATTCCTCCTTTCTGGAGGCATCCCAGGTAGGCACTCCCATCCCCTTGCAGAACCCCTTCAGCTGGTTAACAGTGTATGTCTCCAGCTTGGCTAGGTCAAGATCTTCAGCTCCTGCTTGAGACCAAGCCAGAGACATGTTGAATGAGGATTATGTTAAAATGTCAGGCAGAAAACAAAATTGCAGAAAAAGATAAAAAATCAAGTTGACCTTCAACTGTGGGTAGGTAGTGTATACGTAGCTATTGTATGTCACTGCACAAATACAAATCCTATCCTCACCTCTGATCACCAATATTAGAAATGGGGTCTTTGGTTGGCAGTCAGGTTACCCCCTGTCCAAGCAAGGACCCTCTCCAGCCTCTCTCAGGGTAAGTCACACACAATCCAGATTATCCTGTGCCCACCCTCTGGTAGCTTGGCACTGAGCAGTCAGGTTTAACTTGGAAGATAATGTGTAATGTATTTGTGCAATAAATCATGAAATAACACAGCATAAACACCACAAAAAATACACCACACAGGTTTAGAAAAATATGGAATATTTATCTGGTTAAAATAAGGTCAAAGCGATCAAGATTTGATGAGTACAAATTGAAATATCACTTTGGTAATGATTAATAGAGTCTTTAGTTCTAAAAAACAATAGGTGTCTCTTGCAAGCACAAAGTACCTGGTTTGCGTCAAAATTATCTGCACCAGACCGCAGAGGAGGATACGTGTGAAAAACAAGGAGAGGTTGTTTTGGTTTCTCCGGGTGCACACAGATATTGTGTTGATGCTTTTCCACGCAACAAGGCTTTGGGTTGATTTCTGGCATGCAGACTTGGATCCTCTTCGGGTTGCGGGGTATTTGAACGCCCCGGGGACGATGCAGAGAAATCCGGGGTGTGCAGGATGAAGTCACAGGAGCTGCGTCGATCCAGGGAAATTTCTGTTCCACAGCAGGCGCTGCGTCGATTCTTCTTGCAGGAAGTCACGCTGCGTCATTCTGGCTCAGCTATGCGGTTATCCAGTGTGCTGTGCTTCAAAGTTCCGGTCACAATGCTGCCACTGCGTCGATTTCCACTCAGGAGCCGGGCTGCGTCATTCCAGTTCAGCGTGCAGTGATTTTCTCACCGTAATGCAGGCTGTGCGTAGATTCCGGCAGGCTTTGTGTCAATTTTTTGCTGCACAAGGAGTTCTTTGCAGAGTTGAAGTCTTTTTGGCCCTGAGACTTCAGAAAACAGGAGGTAAGCTCAATCCAAGCCCTTGGAGAGCATTCTCAGCAGAGCCAAAGGGCAGCAAGGCAGCAGAGCAACAGCAAGGCAGCAGTCCTTTTCAGCAAAGCAGTCAGGTGAGTCCTTTGGGCAACCAGGCAGCTTCTCTTGGCAGGTTTCAGGTTCTGGTTCAGAGTTTCTTTCCCAGTAGGTATCTTGTCCAGAAGTTTCTGAGCCGGTAGGGTCAGAGGCCCATTTAACTACTCAAATGTCCCTTTGAAGTGGGGGAGACTTCAAAGAGTGGCTTAGAAATGCACAAGGTCTCCTTTCAGTTCCATCCTGTCTGCCAGGGTCCCGGTAGGGGGTTTGGCAGTCCATTGTGTGAGGGCAGGCCACTGTCCTTTCAAATTTAAGTTTCAGGCTCTCCACCCACCCAGCCCAGGAAGACCCATTCAGTATGCAGATGTGTGCAGGTGTGACTGAGCATCCTGTGTTTGGTGTTGTCTGAGTAAAATGCACAAGGGAGCTGTCAACTAACCTAGCCAGACATGGATTGTAAGGCACAGAAGAATTTAAGTGCAGAGAAATGCTCACTTTCGAAAAGTGGCATTTCTAAAATAGTAACATTAAATCTAAATTCACCAGTCAGCAGGATTTTGTATTACCATTCTGGCTGTACTAACTATGCCCCTGTTATTCTTTTCCGATCAGAATCTACCACTCAAACAGTATATGAGGATAGCCCTAATATTAGCCTATGAAAGGAGCAGGCCTCACAGCGGTGAAAAATGAATTTAGGAGTTTTACGCTACCAGGACATATAAACTACACAGGTATATGTCCTGCCTTTTATCTACATAGCACCCTGCTCTATGGGTTACCTAGGGCCTAGCTTATGGGTGACTTATGTGTAGAAAAAGGGGGGTTTAAGGCTTGGCAAATACTTTTAAATGCAAGGTTGAAGTGGCAGTGAAACTGCACACACAGGCCTTGCAGTGGCAGGCCTGAGGCATGGTTAAGGGGCTACTTTTGTGTATGGCACAACCAGTGCTGCAGGGCCATTAGTAGCATTTAATCTACTCTGTTGTCACATATGCATATATATGCACGACGTGAAACAATTTGAATGCTGTTGACTCCGTAACACACACATTGGTGGAACAGACCAATCACAACCTTACCGCATTGTTGCATGGACCACCACATGTGGTGATACCCAATAGGCCACACTGCAGCACAGCCCATTTCACATGTATGTTGATTCAGGGTGCATTTAGGGACAATGCAAAAAACACGCAATCAGGAAATGAGTAAAAAAATATGATGCAAATGTGTCTAAAACATCCGCAAACACTAAGAAAATGACACATGGGCCCTAAGCGTGATTTCTATCTTCGCACTCCTCTCAATGCTGCCTTCTGTGAAATCGACGCATAACCGTCATGCATCAATGTAAAGAATGCACGTGTGTTATGCTTCTAAAAAAACAACACAAATGTCAAATGCGTCAAATTAATACACGCATAACTGAAAATGTGACGCACGGGGACAAGAAGTGATGTAATAGGAAATCCTGCATACAAGCATGGTACAGTGGGTGCAATTTCACTTTCTCTTTACAGTCTGTGCCTTTGTGACTGTGTGGTCATGTTTTGGAGCTGGTGGTTGAGTCTTGATTGTGTCTTGAAGTTTGTGGTGTCCCCCCTGCCATGTCCTGTTATGTGTTGCGTGCATTTTGTCCCAGTAGTTGTGGTTTTCTGTTGTTTTTGTCTAGATTTGTATTTGTACTGTGGGGTGTCTGTCTGGTGTTGTTATTCATTTGGGATAAGTTAGTAAGGTTGAGTTTCCATTTATTTTTACTTTCTTTGTATTTTGGGCCAACTATGACCATACTTAGACATGTCTGGAAAGGGGAGGATGACCAGGATGTCAGAGGATGAGCTTGGTGGATTTGTGTGGCTGCTATCCCACTACCTGCCAATGATGCTTGCGATGGGTGGCCGGGTCATCCTCGGATACGGGACCGAGGCCAGGCAGCTGTGGTGGGGCAAGGTGCTCCACCACTTGAAGAATATACAGGACTGGAAGGAATGAGCACCAGCTAAAGCATCGCTGGACAGATCTGGCGGACAAAGAGCAGCATCTGCTCGATCACCTTGGGATTGAGATTGGCAGACATGTTAGTGAGTCTTCCATTGGCATACTATTGACTGTTCACTGCTCTTGAATGACAGTAGCAGATGAGTTGGAGTGCTGCATGCAATGCTTGTGGACAGATTGTATGCAACCAGAATGAAGAGTCTAGGCCTGGAGTTCACATGTCCAACATTGATACCAATGCAAGCCAGATGTCTGATGAGTCCTGCAAAACCATCATGAAGGCACACATTTCAGAGGCCATAGCGCCACCTGTGCCCCGGCATAGTGTCATGTATGAAGCGCCAAAGCCAGCCTACCATATTTTCCCTGGATTGTGTCAACAAAGTGGCACAATGCATGCATAGTGCAACTTTGTCACCATTTCCCCCACATGACCCCTGCCACAGCCATTAGGTTAGCAAAGGGGGTTTACACCTCTTGTGGGCAATAAATATGGGGCATTTGATACCATTAGACAACTTTGCCACATCAGTCATGGATTAATCAACGCATGATCATTGCAGACTTAAAATTGAGCGGCATGTCTATCACAAAGCGCCTCTGGCTGCATTGCAGGACAAGCTTGAGTACCTGAGTTATAAGTCTTGCAAAGCACCAAGGTAGTGTCATTTTTTTTACACAAACCCCACTTCCATCTTCTATAGATGGCCCACATATGGATGTTGCAGGGTGTAGCACTACATGAGTCTCTGGCCCAGTGTTAGTGCTCAGATGTATAGCTCTAACTCACCTGAGTATCTGTGTCATTGTGTGATCGTAGTGGTGTGTCTGTTGCACTGTTTTCCACTAGGATAACTAGCTCACTCCTCTCAACTAGTTCACACTGAAATTTATTGTCCACTCGCAGTGAATATGATTTGATACTAAGCATGGTTTACCATTCATGTCTTACAGGTGGACCTGCCCCCTACATGATTGGCGAAGTGGTGCGATTTATTGAGGACCCAGATGTATCCAGTAAGTGTGATAATGTGTGTCCTGTGAAGTAATCCGGGGTTTGGTGTGAGTGAGTAATGTGTGTTGAATACAATGCCAGATGTGATAAGCTGTCCAATTATCAGATATCGAAGTAGACTGGGTGGTGAAATTATGGCCCATTTAAAGGATCCCCATGCACCACCTGAGGGTCACAACATGTGAGATATGTGGTGCACAATGGCCAGCATTGTGCACACAAAGTGGTGACAAGCCACATGTAGGGCCATATGTGACTAAGAATGACAGAGCGCAAAGTTGTGAGAATAATGGCAGTGGCACAATCCATCATTCTCACAACACAGGGATGCACCATATTTAACCCAATTTGGTGCATCCCTGTATTGTAATGAAGAAGGAGGACTGGGCTGGCAATTGTCCCCCAGCATGGCACTCTGCCTTTTGCACTCCATGTATGTTACACTTTTGTGGAATGTAATTGGCTTGCATGCAGGTCAAGGCAATACGTGTGCTGGCATGGAAATGGGTGTGAAAGGAATAGTAGTGGCAGATCTAGTATTGATGGCAGTCTACACCTGAACACATGAATGTAGATGTGATAGACCTAAGGATACCAGATTTCTAGTTGTCAGCCCTCCTAACATATGGTCCACTCCTTGACTCCAGTGTCAAATGGGCAGGCCTTGGTGGAAGAATAGGACAGTTGAGATGATGGATTGCATGGCTTAGGCTCAGGGGGAGAGGAATACAAAATTTGTAGGTAGATGTGATGGTCATAGTGTAGGGGACAATCATATTGATCAGGCGTGCATGTATACCTATCAGCTCTGATCCCTGTACCAACAGCATCTCATCCTCCCACTAACATGTCCAAGTGACTGGTGATGTATGATTGGAAATAGACACAGATGATGAGGACGTTTGGGCCTGATCTATGTAAGGATAGTGCTGCCTTTAAATTATTCTTTTTTATGCAAAAGCAATGCACACTTACAAATCTTTGGTTCATTTGCTTGGTTTGCGTCACTTTAGTGTCACAAATATGATGCTAAGGCAATGTTGTCGGTACATTTATCAGGGCCATTGTCTTTTCTGGAATGTGAGTTGGAGTGCATGTGTAATTCGATTCAGCAGTGTAAGCTACAAATCTGTACAGACTCCACACAATGCTGATACTGATGGTTGCCTGTTTCCATTTAACAGCTGGTAATATGACAAATGATGAGGTTCGTGCGTTTCAGAAGAGGGAAGTGAGGTACCGCCATATCCTGGCAGTGGAGTCTGGGTTCAGAAGAATGGCTTGCCGCTACCGTGCAGAGAGGGCAACAGGGGAATGGCGGGCATTACCACAAGGGGTCCCCACACTGGCTAAGAAGGCAGAGCAGACACCCAGTACCTCAGCTGTGCAAGGGAGCACAGCTGGCACCACACCCACAACTTCGGCTGCAACAACATCAGCGCAACAGCCCACACCACCTTCTGCCATGGACACACAATTGCTGCAGGATCTGCAGAGGGACGTTTCCCTGGTACTGAAACATTTGGAAAACTTGGAGGAGGAGGTGGCCGCTAACACCAGGAGGCTAAAATTCATAAAGAAAAAAACTAAGGAAGGCAAAACTTTGAGTTATCTGTGAACTGCCACCTCCAAGTTATGTCCCCTCCCTTCTGATTTTAGATTATGTTTTATTGTGTTCTCTAGGGTGTTAGTGTTAGGTAAGTGTAGGTATGTAGTTTTAAGTGGATTTAGGGGTGTTTTTTTTTACTTATTACTTGTTAATTTGTGGGTGGGTGTGGGGTCATGTTGGGGTATCTATGTGTTTTCTATTATAAAAATGTAAAACAAAAATGAAAAACAAAAATATATAAATTTGTTCAGATTTAGTTAGTCTATGTGTAGTATTAGTATATGTTGTCCTGCATGTGTTTTGTAGCTTAAAGGGGTGGGGGCCAATGTTTAGAGTGTGGTGTTAAATGTGTTAGTTAAGTTTAGCATAGGGAAATTAGCTTTAGTTGTTGGTTAAGTATAGTTAGAATAGGTTAGTTTAGGATAGGGTAGGTTTTATTAATGTTTTTAGTTTAGTTACATTTTTAAATAAAATTTTTGCGTACTCCTTTACATTTTGTGTTCTATGCTTGTGTCTCAGGGTCTTCCCTCCGAATACTTCTCTTGATATGTGCATCACCTATTGACAACTGAGCTGTCACATTGGCAGCAACAACACAACTACTTGTCCATGCATCTGCCATCCAGTGTACGCACCACTCAAGGTGACTACGTTTACTTTGTATTGGACAGGTAGGTGTGGTACTTCAACTGTCAGTGAGGGGTCCTGCATCCTGCAAAACTTACTGGTGGCAATCGCTAATGAGGTTAGGTACCTCTGTATCACACCAATGTGTGGTACTCCCAGCTAACGATATTGCCCTAGAACTGTTTCACAGCCTTTCCTGCCATATGTAGGTGAGTGAAACATACATGTGTTCTTCATTTGTGACATACTCAGTGAATTGCTTGTAGGGGATGAGACCAGCATTAACATTTGTCATGTTGGGACCTTGTGTACTGACACTCTATGACTAATGACATGGTTACAAACATCACAATTGCTAAGCACAGTAGATGGATCACAATACACAGACATGCTGTTTGTGTAGGAGATGTTTATTTACAAGTGTCGTAGTGGTCTGGCTGAGGTCTATCAGCCTTTTGCCCCACCTGAGTGTCACTTGAGGGGAAGCTCAGGTGGCGCAATTGGCTGTTTCATATCTACTAGGTGTGATGTAAATCCTTTTGGTGGCTTGACACCATCTTGTTATTGTCAACCCTCCCTATGCATCCATTTGCATGGTAGGGCCTTGCAATGGGTGTTGTAGTGGTCAAGTCACAGCAAGACACATTGCAATATGCCCCTGTCCCAGTCTTACATGTTTCACATACACCTTGCTGGTACTGATACCTTACACCACCCCTGGGATGGCATTGCCAAGACACTATGATGTTGTTTCCTCTGATAGGTCCTCATGTTGATGTATGTGTATGTGTGCTAGATTGCATAGCACACATGGACCTAGCAGATTTCCATTTCATCTTCTGTCTGTGCTGAAAGGTGCTCCTTCCTACACAACTATGATCACCCTCTCAATGCAGCCATCCTTGCACTATGATGCAAGAGATGCAGCATAGTAGCAGTGCAGCTAAATTGACACAGGCACAGGGGTTGACACAGGGATGGCCAGCATGGGTATCATTTGTTGCTGTGTACATCATTTTCTACATGACAGTGCCTGATGGTAAATTAGTTTATGGACTAAGCCAGTTAACTGGAGTTGAACTTAGGTCAGGGCCTCGAGCTAGTTTGATTGTGATTTTGCAGGTAGGCATACTGGTGCATACATGGACCCTCATTACAAGTCCTACAGTCCTATGACCACCTGACTGCCATAGTCTATATGACCACCCCCAACAGCGCAGGTGGTAGTGGCACATGTTGTCCATGGGGAATGCTCTGCAGGCCAATGGGCTGGCACTGACAGGATTCTGGCGACTTACACTCTGGTAATGCCACCTGTCTTGTGACACCAAACCAGTATTATGATCAGCGCTACCCTCCAGGTATGTTCCTGCTTTTTTCACCAGCCTTTGCATGGCGGTGAAACACCCATGCAAAGGTTGGTGGTGATGTGGTGTGGTGTGCCCCTCGGTGCCCCTGCACAGCCTATGTACCTGGCATGGGTAGTGCAGGGGGACCCATCCCCTGCCCTTTTGCCCTTTCCACTGCCTGATTTGCAGGGCTAAGAGCAGTGTGTCCTGTCACACCCAATGCACCCCAAGACTGGCACTGAGTCATTTTGATCCATCAACAATGTTGTGCCAAGTGCCCCACAGAGCTACCATGAGCAGACAGAATTCCACCTGCCATGACAGTGTGGTGGCAGCCTTATGTGAATGTGTTGTTAATGTGCATGGTGGTGGTGCTACCGCTACCGGCACATGTCTGGGTACTGTTGGGAACAGTTGCAATGAATTGTGTGCTGTAAGATGCAGGACACATGTGTTTGGGCAATGAGGCAAGGCAGTTGCAAGGTGTTACTGCAAGGGACACCAGCATGACGTAACCCCGGGAATGGTACTGACTGACATCCTAGTCTCTGATGCCTTGGTCGTGCTGGTATCGTTTATTTGACTATATGAAAAGGATGTTATGATGACACAACCAGAGGTACAGTAATTAGACATGCCTTCCATCCTATGTGCACCATATGTACATGTAGGTATTTAGTCCTGGTGATTGACACATGTCCAGGTTGTGTATGTGTTGTGCTGCATGGCACTACCAAGGCGTAGGTACATATGTAGCTTATGTCTGCATGGTGTTACTTGCTTCATGTGCAATGTGTCACTCTGCACTCCTTTGACATGCATTGAGTGTCTCCTATGTGCCTCCCCCTTCTTGCACATGACAATTTAGCATTAATTTCACTGATGCATCTTACCCTGTATTTGTGGTGTTTCCTGGTAGTCTGCGCTGTCCTGTCCTGCGATTCCAGTGAGCAGTTCCTCCGGGATGACTGCTGCAACCATCTCCTCCATCTCTTCCAGGGCCTCTTGTGGTGCTGGACTACCACCTCCAGTTTGCAGTGCTGCCTTCCTGTTCCTTGCCATTTTTTCCTTTGTCCTTCGCTTGCAATCATGCCAGCGTTTCTTGCGCTCGTTTATAGTTCTCCTCACCTCTGCCACACTGTTAATCTTGTCAACTATCTGCTGCCATATTGCCTCTCTCCTGCCAATTGGCAATTTTGAGGTGACAAAGAGTTGATGTTGGTGCTTCGTCATATCTCTCACAAGTATTTCATGCTCCTCCGCACTAACACAACACTTTCTCTTTTTCATCTCACTTCCGGGGGACTTGTGTGTGTCCTGCTGGCTAGTTCCTGGTCGAATGGGGTCACCCTGGGGTCTCTCCTGGCTTTCTGGGTCCATTTTGCCTCTCCTTTGCACTGTTTTCTGCATTAGCATCCGAAGTTGATGCTAATGCAGTTAAAAATGGTGCATATCTGTTTTGCAACAAATTTACGTGCCGTAAAACAGGTTAGAGTAATTTTTGCGGCATTAACGTCAATTTGTCTTACGACAAGGCGCAATGGTTAATGTAAATAAATTTGACACTAACCATTTTTTAGCGCTGTCTTGCGTCATGGTATAAATATGACCCCCCAGACAGTGCTAAATAATGGTGCTAGCCAGCGTTAAGCTTTTTGACTCAAAACTTTGTTGCGTCAAAAAGTATAAATATGGGCCTTTTTTATTAACTCACACCTAACATCTGTAGAGGACGCCTAGCACAGCAGACATACACAGTACTGCCCATGGATATGCACCGATCTCACCCTCCTTGGTGCACATTGGCAACTATGACAATGGGATTGTACATATGATACTGCTGTTAGAGTATATGCGTGTAAGATTTTGCTGTCCTGCACGAATCACACACATGTTTTGGAATCAATCTATATCTTTCCGTGGACTAAGAACCTGTGAGTAGCTGCACATATTTATCACCATATTTACTCACTCAACACAGCTTTTACTTCATATTTGCACAATATGTTACACAAACATGATGACACTACATACAGATATACAGCACTTTAAGGGAGTAAGTGAATGATACAGATTAGTAAACACTTCCATCAATGAAATGTGCCCAAAATTACAGGCGCCCAACCTACTGGACTGGAGAGGTGAAAGTGACCTTAGTCCGACGGTGGAAGTCGTCATGTCGGTGGGCGGTCGCAACCGCAGTGTAACTTGCCATTGGAACACCTTACTGTCTTTGGCGGTCTTGGGCCAATGGCGATGTCCGCCGGCGGTGACGGTCATGTACGTGGCGGACATGACTGCCATCTTCAGCACTATGATCACTTGATTACTGGCACTGTTGTCAGCAAGACCTCCACGAATTGAGCACCTGTAAACTGACTATGGGAGCCATTATGCCACATCCTGCAAATGATAGGACCCCTGCCTTCACCCCAGAAGAGCTTGGGAGGCTAGTGGATGAGGTCCTACCCCTGTATGAACCGCTATATGGGGCACCAGAGGAGCAGGTGAGTTCAATGTCCTAGCTATGTGTGATAAGTATCCTGTGTAACATTGCACCAGGCATGTGAACTTGTGAGGGTGTAGGAGCATGCAGATGACATAATGTGAAGGTGTGTGTGCAGAGACGATGGGCATATGTGCCTACTTGCTGTTACTAAGGTGTACTGACCACTCCTATTGGTATGGCACATGTGTACATGACTTTCTCCTTTGGTCTGTGTCATCCATGCAGGTCAATGCCCATCAAAAGAAGGGGATTTGGTGTGCCATCGCTAAGTAAGTGTGGACCCTGGGGGTTCACAGCCAGCGGAGCACCCATTGAAGAAAGCAGTGGGAGGACTTGAGACGCTGTGCCCCTAAGACCCGCTGAGGCCCAGCTGGGGATGCCCTCCCTGAGAACGAGGTGAGGGATGCCCGTTGGACCCTGACCCCCCCTTCCCCCAATGGCCCGCATTTTTGTGGTGGACTACCCTGAGCCAAGGTTGATGGGCATTTGAGGGCAACACAGCAGCCACAAGGGGGTGAACGTACTGACTGACTCCATGTACTTTTCTCTGGCAGTTAGGTGTCTGCTGTCACACTTTAGCAGCTGTCACACTGTAGTAGGTGCTACATGTATGTATGTTCACTACTGGGAATACATAATACTCAAGTTGCCTGACTAAAAGATGGAGATGTGGCCTTAGGATTGCACATGTGGATGTTTAGATCAGCTGTGTCAAGGAATATCTATGACTGCTTGTGGAGATACACATTTGACAGTGCCACCTGTGTGACTTTACCCAGCCTTATATATGTCTGTAAGCTTCTGTATCATCCTACCCATCTATTTATTCTTGGTCCATTAATCTGAATGTATAATTATGTAGCTCTAAGGTGTCAGACCACTCCCCCCCTTATAGATCAGCTGTATGTGCTGCACAGGGCATGACATATTTGGTACAGGGCATAGTTACCTTGTGTCCTGGTACAGGTATTGACTTTATGTGAGGCTGGCATCTCATTCAGTCAATAGGTGTTGCAGTATTGGACTGTTCATATGGGTTTGTGGAGGTGTCCCCATTGTCCCTTCATACTCATACTACGGGATATGTGAAGGTTGTAACGGAAGGACATCTGTGTCTGATTTTGTCTATTTGCCCTTACAATGCATTTCTATGCCACTGACATGTGGGCAAATCACTTTTATCCCAGTGCCTTTGTTGTAGAGGAGGTAAGTGGCTAGGCTGTCCTACTCTTTGACAATTTGTAATGTTCAGATGTGCCAATGCCATACCAATAAGAGAGCAACATATGGTAGGTCGCTCCCCCTGCCGCTGCAGCTCCTCCAGGTTCCTGAGACCTACTTCGCAGTAAGTACCCCCCACCTCCCAGCCCCTCGCCCTGCCCCGCGCTACTCACCCTCTCTCCTGCTCCTGCTTCTTTTCTTCCTCTCTGTTCTTCCTCCTCGCTCCTCTTCTGTAATCTTCTTCTGTACTCTTCTTTTCCCCGTCTTCTCTCTTCATCTGTGTGCTTCTCAGCCTCTCCTGTCGCCTCTCTTCTTCTTCATCTTCTTCTGTGGTCTTCTGCCTTCTGTTCTTCGTCTTCTGTATCTTCTTCTGTGATCTTCTGTCTTCTGCTTCTTCGTCCTCTGTCTATTGTCTTCTGTTCTTCATCTTCTGTTCTTCTGTTCTTCTGTTCTTCTGTCTTCTGTTCTTCTGCTTTCTTCGTCCTCCGTCTTCTGTTCTTCCCGCGCCTGCCCTCCTGCTCCTGTCTCATCTCCCTCCCTTACTCGCCTCCCCCTCTCTATCACTCCTATCTACCCCATTCGCTATCTGCCTCCCTCACTCCTCCTATCTACCTATCTCTCTATCTCACTATCTATCTCCCTCACTCACCACCTCCTCCTATCTACCTATTTCTCTATCTCTCCACCTATTTCTCTATCTCTCCCCCCCTTCCCGCCACCCCCTCTGTTACCTATCTTCCTATCCTCTCACTCTACCTCTCACCCTCACCCACCTCTACAACCCCCCTCCCCTATCTTCCCAACCCTACTCCTATCTCTCTCCCTAATCTCCTAAACTTCCTAACACTCACCCCCTCCACCCTTAAATCCCCCTCCCCCAGCTCTTCTCACTCTACCTGTCCCCCCCTCCCTCCCGCTTTCCCGCCGTGACCTCCTGCACGCCCCCGCCCCCCAGCTCCCATTCGCCCCCAGCTAACCCCTCCCCCCCCCTCCCTCTTATGGCGGCCGCTGCGCGACAGTGGTAGCGACCCTTAACCCAAGGGTAGGTCGCTCCACCTGCCGCTGCAGCTCCTCCAGCTCCTCCAGGTTCCTGAGACCTACCTCGCAGTAAGTACCCCCCCACCTCCCAGCCCCTCGCCCTGCCACGCGCTACTCACCCTCACTCCTGCTTCTTTTCTTCCTCTCTGTTCTTCCTCCTCGCTCCTCTTCTGTAAACTTCTTCTGTACTCTTCTTTTCCCCGTCTTCTCTCTTCATCTGTGTGCTTCTCAGCCTCTCCTGTCGCCTCTCTTCTTCTTCATCTTCTTCTGTGGTCTTCTGCCTTCTGTTCTTCGTCTTCTGTATCTTCTTCTGTGATCTTCTGTCTTCTGCTTCTTCGTCCTCTGTCTTCTGTCTTCTGTTCTTCATCTTCTGTTCTTCTGTTCTTCTGTTCTTCTGTCTTCTGTTCTTCTGCTTTCTTCGTCCTCCGTCTTCTGTTCTTCCTGTGCCTGCCCTCCTGCTCCTGCCTCATCTCCCTCCCTCACTCGCCTCCCCCTCTATATCACCCCTATCTACCCCGTTCGCTATCTGCCTCCCTCACTCCTCCTATCTACCTATCTCTCTATCTCACTATCTATCTCCCTCACTCACCACCTCCTCCTATCTACCTATTTCTCTATCTCTCCACCTATTTCTCTATCTCTCCCCCCCTTCCCGCCACCCCCTCTGTTACCTATCTTCCTATCCTCTCACTCTACCTCTCACCCTCACCCACCTCTACAACCCCCCTCCCCTATCTTCCCAACCCTACTCCTATCTCTCTCCCTAATCTCCTAAACTTCCTAACACTCACTCCCTCCACCCTTAAACCCCCCTCCCCCAGCTCTTCTCACTCTACCTGTCCCCCCCCTCCCTCCCGCTTTCCCGCCGTGACCTCCTGCACGCCCCGCCCCCCAGCTCCCATTCGCCCCCAGCTGACCCCTCCCCCCCCTCCCTCTTATGGCGGCCGCTGCGCGACAGTGGTAGCGACCCTTGACCCAAGGGTAGGTCGCTCCACCTGCCGCTACAGCTCCTCCAGCTCCTCCAGGTTCCTGAGACCTACCTCGCAGTAAGTACCCCCCCACCTCCCAGCCCCTCGCCCTGCCCCGCGCTACTCACCCTCTCTCCTGCTTCATTTCTTCCTCTCTGTTCTTCCTCCTCGCTCCTCTTCTGTAAACTTCTTCTGTACTCTTCTTTTCCCCGTCTTCTCTCTTCATCTGTGTGCTTCTCAGCCTCTCCTGTCGCCTCTCTTCTTCTTCATCTTCTTCTGTGGTCTTCTGCCTTCTGTTCTTCGTCTTCTGTATCTTCTTCTGTGATCTTCTGTCTTCTGCTTCTTCGTCCTCTGTCTTCTGTTCTTCATCTTCTGTTCTTCTGTTCTTCTGTTCTTCTGTCTTCTGTTCTTCTGCTTTCTTCGTCCTCCGTCTTCTGTTCTTCCCGTGCCTGCCCTCCTGCTCCTGCCCCATCTCCCTCCCTCACTCGCCTCCCCCTCTATATCACCCCTATCTACCCCGTTCGCTATCTGCCTCCCTCACTCCTCCTATCTACCTATCTCTCTATCTCACTATCTATCTCCCTCACTCACCACCTCCTCCTATCTACCTATTTCTCTATCTCTCCACCCATTTCTCTATCTCTCCCCCCCTTCCCGCCACCCCCTCTGTTACCTATCTTCCTATCCTCTCACTCTACCTCTCACCTTCACCCACCTCTACAACCCCCCCTCCCCTATCTTCCCAACCCTACTCCTATCTCTCTCCCTAATCTCCTAAACTTCCTAACACTCACCCCCCTCCACCCTAAAACCCCCCTTCCCCCAGCTCTTCTCACTCTACCTGTCCCCCCCTCCCTCCCGCTTTCCCGCCGCGACCTCCTGCACGCCCCCGCCCCCCAGCTCCCATTTGCCCCCAGCTGACCCCTCCTCCCTCTTATGGCGGCCGCTGCGCGACAGTGGTAGAGACCCTTGTCCCAAGGGTAGGTCGCTCCCCCTGCCGCTGCAGCTCCTCCAGCTCCTCCAGGTTCCTGAGACCTACCTCGCAGTAAGTACCCCCCACCTCCCAGCCCCTTGCCCTGCCCCGTGCTACTCACCCTCTCTCCTGCTCCTGCTTCTTTTCTTCCTCTCTGTTCTTCCTCCTCGCTCCTCTTCTGTAATCTTCTTCTGTACTGTTCTTTTCCCCGTCTTCTTTCTTCATCTGTGTGCTTCTCAGCCTCTCCTGTCGCCTCTCTTCTTCTTCATCTTCATCTGTGGTCTTCTGCCTTCTGTTCTTCGTCTTCTGTATCTTCTTCTGTGATCTTCTGTCTTCTGCTTCTTCGTCCTCTGTCTTCTGTCTTCTGTTCTTCATCTTCTGTTCTTCTGTTCTTCTGTCTTCTGTTCTTCTGCTTTCTTCGTCCTCCGTCTTCTGTTCTTCCCGCGCCTGCCCTCCTGCTCCTGTCTCATCTCCCTCCCTCACTCACCTCCCCCTCTCTATCACCCCTATCTACCCCGTTCGCTATCTGCCTCCCTCACTCCTCCTATCTACCTATCTCTCTATCTCACTATCTATCTCCCTCACTCACCACCTCCTCCTATCTACCTATTTCTCTATCTCTCCACCTATTTCTCTATCTCTCCCCCCCTTCCCGCCACCCCCTCTGTTACCTATCTTCCTATCCTCTCACTCTACCTCTCACCCTCACCCACCTCTACAACCCCCCCTCCCCATCTTCCCAACCCTACTCCTATCTCTCTCCCTAATCTCCTAAACTTCCTAACACTCACCCCCTCCACCCTTAAACCACCCTCCCCCAGCTCTTCTCACTCTACCTGTCCCCCCTCCCTCCCGCTTTCCCGCCGCGACCTCCTGCACGCCCCGCCCCCCAGCTCCCATTCGCCCCCAGCTGACCCCTCCCCCCCTCTTATGGTGGCCGCTGCGCGACAGTGGTAGCGACCCTTGACCCAAGGGTAGGTCGCTCCCCCTGCCGCTGCAGCTCCTCCAGCTCCTCCAGGTTCCTGAGACCTACCTCGCAGTAAGTACCCCCCCACCTCCCAGCCCCTCGCCCTGCCCCGCGCTACTCACCCTCTCTCCTGCTTCTTTTCTTCCTCTCTGTTCTTCCTCCTCGCTCTTCTTCTGTAATCTTCTTCTGTACTCTTCTTTTCCCCTTCTTCTCTCTTCATCTGTGTGCTTCTCAGCCTTTCCTGTCGCCTCTCTTCTTCTTCATCTTCTTCTGTGGTCTTCTGCCTTCTGTTCTTCGTCTTCTGTATCTTCTTCTGTGATCTTCTGTCTTCTGCTTCTTCGTCCTCTGTCTTCTGTCTTCTGTTCTTCATCTTCTGTTCTTTTGTTCTTCTGTCTTCTGTTCTTCTGCTTTCTTCGTCCTCCGTCTTCTGTTCTTCCCGCGCCTGCCCTCCTGCTCCTGTCTCATCTCCCTCCCTCACTCGCCTCCCCCTCTCTATCACCCCTATCTACCCCGTTCGCTATCTGCCTCCCTCACTCCTCCTATCTACCTATCTCTCTATCTCACTATCTATCTCCCTCACTCACTCACCACCTCCTCCTATCTACCTATTTCTCTATCTCTCCACCTATTTCTCTATCTCTCTCCCCCTTCCCGCCACCCCCTCTGTTACCTATCTTCCTATCCTCTCACTCTACCTCTCACCCTCACCCACCTCTACAACCCCCCCTCCCCTATCTTCCCAACCCTACTCCTATCTCTCTCCCTAATCTCCTAAACTTCCTAACACTCACCCCCCTCCACCCTTAAACCCCCCTCCCCCAGCTCTTCTCACTCTACCTGTCCCCCCTCCCTCCCGCTTTCCCGCTGCGACCTCCTGCACGCCCCCGCCCCCAGCTCCCATTCACCCCCAGCTGACCCCTCCCCCCCCTCCTCCCTCTTATGGCGGCCGCTGCGCGACAGTGGTAGCGACCCTTGACCCAAGGGTAGGTCGCTCCCCCTGCAGCTCCTCCAGCTCCTCCAGGTTCCTGAGACCTACCTCGCAGTAAGTACCCCCCACCTCCCAGCCCCTTGCCCTGCCCCACGCTACTCACCCTCTCTCCTGCTTCTTTTCTTCCTCTCTGTTCTTCCTCCTCGCTCCTCTTCTGTAATCTTCTTCTGTATTCTTCTTTTCCCCGTCTTCTCTCTTCATCTGTGTGCTTCTCAGCCTCTCCTGTCGCCTCTCTTCTTCTTCATCTTCTTCTGTGGTCTTCTGCCTTCTGTTCTTCGTCTTCTGTATCTTCTTCTGTGATCTTCTGTCTTCTGCTTCTTCGTCCTCTGTCTTCTGCCTTCTGTTCTTCATCTTCTGTTCTTCTGTTCTTCTGTTCTTCTGTCTTCTGTTCTTCTGCTTTCTTCGTCCTCCGTCTTCTGTTCTTCCCGCGCCTGCCCTCCTGCTCCTGTCTCATCTCCCTCCCTCACTCGCCTCCCCCTCTCTATCACCCCTATCTACCCCGTTCGCTATCTGCCTCCCTCACTCCTCCTATCTACCTATCTCTCTATCTCACTATCTATCTCCCTCACTCACCACCTCCTCCTATCTACCTATTTCTCTATCTCTCCACCTATTTCTCTATCTCTCCCCCCCTTCCCGCCACCCCCTCTGTTACCTATCTTCCTATCCTCTCACTCTACCTCTCACCCTCACCCACCTCTACAACCCCCCCTCCCCTATCTTCCCAACCCTACTCCTATCTCTCTCCCTAATCTCCTAAACTTCCTAACACTCACCCCCCTCCACCCTTAAACCCCCAGCTCTTCTCACTCTACCTGTCCCCCCCTCCCGCTTTCCCGCCACGACCTCCTGCATGCCCCTGCCCCCACCTCCCATTCGCCCCCAGCTGACCCCTCCCCCCCTCCTCCCTCTTATGGCGGCCGCTGCGCGACAGTGGTAGCGACCCTTGACCCAAGGGTAGGTCGCTTCCCCTGCAGCTCCTCCAGCTCCTCCAGGTTCCTGAGACCTACCTCGCAGTAAGTACCCCCCACCTCCCAGCCCCTCGCCCTGCCCCGCGCTACTCACCCTCTCTCCTGCTTCATTTCTTCCTCTCTGTTCTTCCTCCTCGCTCCTCTTCTGTAATCTTCTTCTGTACTCTTCTTTTCCCTGTCTTCTCTCTTCATCTGTGTGCTTCTCAGCCTCTCCTGTCGCCTCTCTTCTTCTTCATCTTCTTCTGTGGTCTTCTGCCTTCTGTTCTTTGTCTTCTGTATCTTCTTCTGTGATCTTCTGTCTTCTGCTTCTTCGTCCTCTGTCTTCTGCCTTCTGTTCTTCATCTTCTGTTCTTCTGTTCTTCTGTTCTTCTGTTCTTCTGTCTTCTGTTCTTCTGCTTTCTTCGTCCTCCGTCTTCTGTTCTTCCCGCGCCTGCCCTCCTGCTCCTGTCTCATCTCCCTCCCTCACTCGCCTCCCCCTCTCTATCACCCCTATCTACCCCGTTCGCTATCTGCCTCCCTCACTCCTCCTATCTACCTATCTCTCTATCTCACTATCTATCTCCCTCACTCACCACCTCCTCCTATCTACCTATTTCTCTATCTCTCCATCTATTTCTCTATCTCTCCCCCCCTTCCCGCCACCCCCTCTGTCACCTATCTTCCTATCCTCTCACTCTACCTCTCACCCTCACCCACCTCTACAACCCCCCCTCCCCTATCTTCCCAACCCTACTCCTATCTCTCTCCCTAATCTCCTAAACTTCCTAACCCTCACCCCCCACCCCCCTCCACCCTTAAACCCCCCTCCCCCAGCTCTTCTCACTCTACCTGTCCCCCCCTCCCTCCCGCTTTCCCGCCGCGACCTCCTGCACGCCCCTGCCCCCCAGCTCCCATTCGCCCCCAGCTGACCCCTCCCCCCCTCCTCCCTCTTATGGCGGCCGCTGCGCGACAGTGGTAGCGACCCTTGACCCAAGGGTAGTTCGCTCCCCCTGCCGCTGCAGCTCCTCCAGCTCCTCCAGGTTCCTGAGACCTACCTCGCAGTAAGTGCCCCCCACCTCCCAGCCCCTCGCCCTGCCCCGTGCTACTCACCCTCTCTCCTGCTTCTTTTCTTCCTCTCTGTTCTTCCTCCTCTCTCCTCTTCTGTAATCTTCTTCTGTACTCTTCTTTTCCCCGTCTTCTCTCTTCATCTGTGTGCTTCTCAGCCTCTCCTGTCGCCTCTCTTCTTCTTCATCTTCTTCTGTGGTCTTCTGCCTTCTGTTCTTCGTCTTCTGTATCTTCTTCTGTGATCTTCTGTCTTCTGCTTCTTCGTCCTCTGTCTTCTGTCTTCTGTTCTTCATCTTCTGTTCTTCTGTTTTCTGTTCTTCTGCGTTCTTCGTCCTCCGTCTTCTGTTCTTCCCGCGCCTGCCCTCCTGCTCCTGTCTCATCTCCCTCCCTCACTCGCCTCCCCCTCTCTATCACCCCTATCTACCCCGTTCGCTATCTGCCTCCCTCACTCCTCCTATCTACCTATCTCTCTATCTCACTATCTATCTCCCTCACTCACCACCTCCTCCTATCTACCTATTTCTCTATCTCTCCACCTATTTCTCTTTCTCTGCCCCCCTTCCCGCCACCCCCTCAGTTACCTATCTTCCTATCCTCTCACTCTACCTCTCACCCTCACCCACCTCTACAACCCCCTCCCCTATCTTCCCAACCCTACTCCTATCTCTCTCCCTAATCTCCTAAACTTCCTAACACTCACCCCCCTCCACCCTTAAACCCCCCTCCCCCAGCTCTTCTCACTCTACCTGTCCCCCCCTCCCTTCCGCTTTCCCGCCACGACCTCCTGCACGCCCCCGCCCCCCAGCTCCCATTCGCCCCCAGCTGACCCCCCCTCCCTCTTATGGCAACCGCTGCGCGACAGTGGTAGCGAGCCTTGACCCAAGGGTAGGTCGCTCCCCCTGCCGCTGCAGCTCCTCCAGCTCCTCCAGGTTCCTGAGACCTACCTCGCAGTAAGTACCTCCCAGCCCCTCGCCCTGCCCCGCGCTACTCACCCTCTCTCCTGCTCCTGCTTCTTTTCTTCCTCTCTGTTCTTCCTCCTCGCTCCTCTTCTGTAATCTTCTTCTGTACTCTTCTTTTCCCCGTCTTCTCTCTTCATCTGTGTGCTTCTCAGCCTCTCCTGTCGCCTCTTTTATTAATCTTCTTCTGTGGTCTTCTGCCTTCTGTTCTTCGTCTTCTGTATCTTCTTCTGTGATCTTCTGTCTTCTGCTTCTTCGTCCTCTGTCTTCTGTCTTCTGTTCTTCATCTTCTGTTCTTCTGTTCTTCTGTCTTCTGTTCTTCTGCTTTCTTCGTCCTCCGTCTTCTGTTCTTCCCGCGCCTGCCCTCCTGCTCCTGTCTCATCTCCCTCCCTCACTCGCCTCTCTATCACCCCTATCTACCCCGTTCGCTATCTGCCTCCCTCACTCCTCCTATCTACCTATCTCACTATCTATCTCCCTCACTCACCACCTCCTCCTATCTACCTATTTCTCTATCTCTCCACCTATTTCTCTATCTCTCCCCCCCTTCCCGCCACCCCCTCTGTTACCTATCTTCCTATCCTCTCACTCTACCTCTCACCTTCACCCACCTCTACAACCCCCCCTCCCCTATCTTCCCAACCCTACTCCTATCTCTCTCCCTAATCTCCTAAACTTCCTAACACTCACCCCCCTCCACCCTTAAACCCCCCTCCTCCAGCTCTTCTCACTCTACCTGTCCCCTCCTCCCTCCTGCTTTCCCGCCGCGACCTCCTGCACGCTCCCGCCCCGCAGCTCCCATTCGCCCCCAGCTGACCCCTCCCCCCCCTCCCTCCTCCCTCTTATGGCGGCCGCTGCGCGACTGGCCCGCGCCCAGCGCCACGACCCCTGGTCCCCAGCTCTCCCAAACCCCGCTGCTCCGCTAAGACCCCACCACCCTCCACGCCCTCAACCCAGGGTGCTCCAACACCTGCTTCCAAGCTCACCCCAAACGCACCCATGTACCCTTTGCCTGCAACTCCTGAAAACGCATCTTCCACCACGCAACTACCACGACCACCAGCCCACGTGCCATCAACCACCTCAAGTGCATCCTGGTCAACGCTCGTTCTGTCCACAAGCACGCCGTTGAAATCTGGGACCTCCTGGACTCCACAGCACCGGACGTCGCCTTCATCACGGAGACCTGGATGAACGCCTCTTCGGCCCCAGACATCGCCACTGCCATCCCCGAAGGCTACAAGATTTCCAGAAAAGACCGCACCAACCAAGTAGGAGGAGGTATCGCCATCGTCTTCAAAGACTCCATCAGCGTCACCACCCCCACCGAAGACACCCCCCTCGCCGCTTAACACCTGCATTTCCCGATTCGCACCGACCCCAGGACCACCCTCAGAGGATCCCTCGTCTACCGTCCCCCCGGACCGCACGCCCCTTTCAGCGACTCCATCGCCGACTTCGTCTCCCCGAACGCCCTTGCCTCACCGGACTACATCCTCCTAGGCGACCTCAACTTCCATCTGGAACAAAACAACGACCCCAACACCACCGCCCTGCTCGCCAACCTCGCCAACCTCGCCAACCTCGGCCTCAAGCAACTGGTGAACACCGCCACCCACATCGCCGGACACACGCTTGACCCTATCTTCTCAGCCAGCAAACACGTCTTCTTCAGCCACAACTCCGCTCTACACTGGACCGACCACAGCTGTGTACATTTCACATTCCGACGCGAGACCCGCCACCTCCACACTCAACCCATCCCTCGTCGACAGTGGAACAAAATCCCCGAAGAGCAACTCTTCTCCGCACTCGCCGTCAACCAACCTACCCTCACCACCGACCCCAACGACGCAGCCCTCAGCCTCTGGAACTGCATCTCCAACTGCGCAGACAACCTTGCTCCCCTCAGACGCACGCATCAACAGGCCACCACCAAAAAACCTCTCTGGTTCTCTGACACCCTCAAAGAATCGAAGAAAACATGTCGCGCCCTCAAGAAGGCCTGGTGCAAGGACCACACCGCCGACAACATGGCCGCCCTCAAAAACGCAACCCGCGAACACCACCACCTGATCCGCGCAGCCAAAAGGAACTTTTTCACCGACAGACTGGACAAAAACAGCCACAACAGCAGAGAACTTTTCAGCATCGTCAAAGAGTTCTCCAACCCCAACGCCAACGCCAACGGCGTCACGCCCTCACAAGACTTGTGCAACTCCCTCGCCACCTTCTTCCATCGCAAGATCAGCGACCTCCACGACAGCTTCGGACACCAGACCCAACCAAGCATCACCGAACCCACACCCCCGGCCATCACCCTCAAAGACTGGACCCACATCAACACTGAAGAAACCAAAACCACCATGAACTCTATCCACTCCGGCGCCCCATCGGACCCCTGCCCTCACTTCATCATCAATAAAGCCGACGACATCATCGCCCCGCACCTCCAGGCCGTCATCAACTCTTCTTTTTCTTCTGCTACCTTCCCCGAAAGCCGGAAACACGCCGAAGTCAACGCCCTACTAAAGAAACCTACGGCTGACCCTAGCGACCTGAAAAACTTCCGCCCCATCTCGCGCCTCCCCTTCCCTGCCAAGGTAATAGAGAAGACGTCAACAAACAGCTTACCACCTTCCTGGAAGACAACAACCTGCTCGACCCTTCACAAACCGGATTCCGAACCAACCACAGCACTGAAACCGCCCTCATCTCAGTCACAGACGACGTCAGAACCCTGATGGACAACGGTGAAACAGTCGCCCTCATCCTCCTCGACCTCTCGGCTGCCTTCGACACCGTCTGTCACTGCACCCTAATAACCCGGCTCCGCTCCACCGGGATCCAAGGCCAGGCCCTGGACTGGATTGCCTCCTTCCTCTCAAACCGATCTCAAAGAGTTTACCTCCCACTGTTTCGCTCAGACCCCACCGAGATCATCTGCGGCGTACCTCAAGGCTCATGGCTCAGCCCGACACTCTTCAATGTCTACATGATCCCCCTCGCCGACATCGTACGCAAGCACGACATCATCATCACCTCCTACGCCGACGACACCCAACTTATACTCTCCCTCACCAAGGACCCCGCCAGCGCCAAGACCAACCTTCAAGAGGGCATGAAGGACGTTGCAGATTGGATGAGGCTCAGCCGCCTAAAGCTGAACTCTGACAAAACGGAAGTCCTCATCCTCAGCAACACCCCGTCCGCTTGGGACGACTCCTGGTGGCCCACGGCCCTCGGCACCGCACCGACCCCCTCAGACCACGCCCGCAACCTCGGCTTCATATTGGACCCTCTTCTCACAATGACCAAGCAAGTCAACGCCGTGTCCTCCGCCTGCTTCCTCACCCTCCGCCTGCTCCACAAGATCTTCCGCTGGATCCCCGCTGACACTAGAAAAACCGTGACCCACGCCCTCGTCACGAGCCGCCTGGACTACGGCAACACCCTCTATGCTGGGACCACCGCTAAACTCCAAAACCGCCTGCAACGTATTCAAAACGCTTCGGCCCGCCTCATCCTCGACGTACCCCGCAACAGCCACATCTCCGCACACCGTAGACACCTGCATTGGCTCCCAGTCAGCAAAAGGATCACCTTCCGACTTCTCACCCACGCACACAAAGCCCTCCACAACAGGGGACCAGAATACCTCAACCGTCGCCTCAGCTTCTACGCCCCCACCCGTCTCCTCCGTTCCTCTGGCCTCGCGCTCGCTGCCGTCCCTCGCATCTGCCGCTCCACGGCGGGTGGGAGGTCCTTCTCCTTCCTGGCAGCCAAGACCTGGAACACCCTCCCCACCAGCCTCAGGACCACCCAGGACCACTCCGCATTCCGGAGACTCCTCAAAACCTGGCTTTTCGAGCAGCAGTAACCCCCCCTTCCCCCTAGCGCCTTGAGACCAGCACGGGTGAATAGCGCACTTTATAAATGTTAATGATTTGATTTGATATTAGCTGCCTACATTATGTCTCAATTGTTACTTGGGGGAAGATCTTGTAGAGTGGGACAATCATTGCTACCCTGAGCCTAGCTGAGGTGGGCAGTTTGAACAGGAATTGTTATTGGCTCACTTCATATTTCAAGATGTCATGGTTTAGCTGTACTACTATTTCTCATACAGGTGTTGTTGCTGTGGGATATGTTGTCAGTGCAATGGCAGTCATGTAGGTCCATGTGTACATCATATGTACATGTCTTTTCAGTGGGATATGTGTTGCCTGGAATTAGCTACTGGAAATGATATGTCAGGAATTGTGTGAGTGGTGTTGGTGTACTTATGTTGTAATGCCGTGGCTCTGTATCTGCATGTCAGGTGGAATGTAATGTGTCCTCCTAGGAATTAGTAGGCTGTCCTCTGTTTCGTAGTTGTAACTATGTTCTCTGTGATTGTCAGTGGATGTCTCATGTGTGCTAGGTAAGCAACTGTAGCTGTGCATGCATTTATTGTGTGATAAGGAATTTCTGTGAATACTGACTGCAGTTATTCCTCTATGATCTGGTACATGTAGTGACATAGCTGTACTCTAGAAATGGAATGTAAATATGTGATGGCAACTGTATGGGACTGCCACATGTTGTGACTTCATCAGAGATTGTTGCCATTGTGCCATGTATGTACAGAGTGATCAGCTAAGCATGTGATTGGAATGGCAGGTGCTGTGTCGTTTGTGAAGAGAGTTGTCTTCACTTGCATGGAACATGACTTATGGTCATGGACTGGTCAGGTGTAGATTCAGAATAGGCATGATATAGTGTTATCAGTCAACTGAATTTCCTTAAAGTGATAAGATTATGGAAAGGTATGACCTGGATTAGGATATATATCAGCTTTAGCCAGGGCATGATGAGCATGCTGCCTTAGATTTACAGGTGATTTGATGGGATGCTCCAGTTGTGCTCCCTTACATGGATTATGATGTCAGTGAGAGAGATGACAAATGGGGTACATAGAAGTAACATGTTTTGACATGATGTAGGATCTGTGCGTTGCAATATGGGATTACCTTGCCAGGAGATGAATACCTACAGTTGTTCATGTTGTAAAGTGTGTATGTGAAGAATGTGATGACCCTCTCTCTCCCTCTCTATCTCTCCCTCCCTCCCTCTCTCTTTTTATGTGCATCAGCATCAGCAGGTGAAGGAGACGGGGCACAAGTGAGTGGAGATGCTGCCGGCCATGGGACCTGGAGTGCTGATACCTCTGACAGTGAGTGACCCAGTGGCCCAGACAGTGAGGGGAGTGCCACGCGGGAGACTGGATCCAGCAAATCATCTTCAGAATCCTCCTCCTGTGGACACTTCCTGGTGGTGGTGGACCCATCTAGGACCACCCCAGCACCAACTTTGTTTGTGACCCCCCTTTCTACCACCACCCTCCTTGTAGCTCCCCACCCAGTTGGCCATGCCCGCTTAACCAAGAAGTTGGGCGTCTCCTTTGCCACAGGCACCTCTGCCCCTGCCCATGTCAGCCCTGCTGCCCTCATTGAGGAGGCTATTGACCTCCTGAGAATGATCTCTGCGAGTCAGTCAACCATCGTGAATGCCACCTAGGGATTGGCAACTCAGGTCCAGGAGAGTAATGCATTTTTGGAGGGCATTCACAGTGCACTGGCTGGCCTACAGAGATCCTTTCAGGCTTTGGCCTCCACAATGACAGCAACCAGTCACCCTTTGTCTTCCGTCCCCTTTCCATCTTCCTCTTCCCAACCCCAAACCCCTCTTCTCTCACCCAGCCACAGCACACCAACAGACAATCATGCATCTACCTCAACATCCAGGGGTAGCGCTGACAAACACAAGCACTACAAGACCCACCACAGGCATGCACACAAGCATAACCTACCTGCAGACACATCAACAGTCAGTACCTGCCATGACACCTCCACCACTGCTAGCATCACATACACAAAACCTGACATACCTGCAGTCACCACACCAACATTCACTGATCATGCCACAACACCTATCCTACCCACAATCAGTACAATAGCAGACCCTCAGACATCCACTCTGGTTGCCACATCCACTGACACCACAACCAGAGACACGCCTATTTGCAGCACATCCACCATGCCTGCAGTCACTATCCAAACAGACAGTCACCCATCTACCATGGCATCTCCCAGCACCTCCAACCCCCCTCCTCCCAAGAAACATAATACCCACACTCACCCACCAAACAGACACCCAGCACCCACAAGGACACCTTGCACACATATGCACCCAAGAAGTCCACCAAAACACCTCAGACAACCACCCCCTCTCCCTGCACACCCTTTTGCATTACCGGCCCGTGTGTCTAAGAAAGCTTTCCTCTCAGAGTTTAACCTTTTCCCTACTCCTCTCCCAACCCATGAGGCCCCAAAATGCTCTATGTCCCTCCAAACTCCAGCCCTTCCACTTGCACCACATCCCCGCCCCCTGCAAGTACCCATGCCCCTCCCCCTGAGAAGAAGTCTACCCTGCCCAAGAGTTCCTAACCCTCCCCTAAACCTCAACCTAAGCCCCCCTCCCAAACCCAAAAATCCCCTCCCAAACCTAAGCCCAAACCCCCATCCAGCCCCCCCAATCCCTGAGGTGCCTGCCACCCCCTTGATGTCACTACCTGTGAAGGTTACATGGCAGTCAGGAGTCAAGTTAGGGGCACATACATGTGCATTAAGTGCATGGTGCACTTGTCTGTGCTGGACTGGCCTATGGCCTTCATCTTTGTATGTATACACTTTTATATCTATTTTTGTAATCTAATATATATGAGGGCCAACCTGTTGTTGGTCCAAAGTTTCATCTTTGTCCTAATTTAATATTCGAGTTGGCTGATTTTGTTTGTGTGTGAGTAAGTTTTATGTGAGTGGTGGTTGTGCTACCAGTTGTGTATGGGCAGCATGTGTGGTTGTGTGCAGTTGTCCCCCAGTGATGGGTGTGTATTGTGTGATGGGCATGTAAATGTTGGGGACATGTTGTTGTGTTGGTATTGTGTGGTGTTTGTGTTGACATGTGTAATTTGCATTGCTGTGTGCCTTTGTGTGGTTGTACTGTGTGCATGAGTGTGTGTGGGGATTGGTGTGTCAGGTCCATTGTGAGGTGAGTTGCCATTGTATGACGTATGCTGCATTGTTTGGGTGTGTGATTGTGTGTGTTTGTTCTCTGGTGTGTTGTGTTGTGTTGTATGTATGATTTGTCAAGTGTGGGTGTCTATTGTGGGTGCTTGATAATACTTTGGTGGTGTTGCTGGATGTGGTGTAGTTGTGTCTATTGGTGGTGTTGTGCATTTTTGTGTGTGACTGTGCCAGTACTGTGTATCTGGGGGTTGGTGTGTGTTTCAACCATGTGTGTCTATGTTGGCCGAAGTGTGAGCACTATGTATGTGCATGTGGGTATGTGGCTGTGTGTGAGTGTGCGTGTTGGTGTGGGGTTACGTGTGTGTGTATCACCCTTGCCACTCGTTCTCGTTTGGTATGTTGTGTGTGCGTAGGTACTTTGACATTTTACAACAGTGACAGGTAAGTGTGTGTACTCATGGTTGCTGCGGTTGTCGTCGTGGCTGATTCTGAAGTCGTTGGGCGAGGAGGAGCAGGAAGTGGGAAGATGTGTAGTTCTGGTTCTATGGCCGCTCCGGATGGGTATGGCTTCCTGAAGATGGGTGTCTCCTTTTATACTGTTAGTTTCCGCTAGGGTGTCCGTGGTGGTGCAACCATGGCAGAGACCTTCACGATGTGCAGCCTCATAATATGTCCGATGGGAAAATGGTCTTCTTTGGTCTGCAGGTGGCTACTGTCGATCGAGGTGGTCTGACAACACTGTCGGTGCTGGTGGGTGTTTGGCTGTAATCTGTTGTGAATAATGCCGTTTTCATAATTTGGTGGTCTTCTCCGCCAGGCTGTTGGCGGTATGACCGCCATCCCCAACATGATCGTACTGAGTCTGCCAAACTCGTAATGACCCTCAAAAGAGTAACAGTCGAAGGATATGGTAGTAAGAATCTATTGTCAACTATAGAATTTTGAACCATTCTTAGAAAACTTCCTTAATATTGCTTTCGCCACTATGGCCCTCATTATGAGGGTGGCGGTCTTATGACAGCCACACTCGCAGTGGTGATCTGGACTGCCGCTAATGTGGCGATCCGACCGCCACATTAAAACCCTGTCGGTCCAGCCACCAGGGAACTGCCAGCTCCGCCAGGATCTTGGATCCTCATGGTCTGGCAGTGGCCGAGATCCTAATCCATCAGAATTACAACCTTGTTCTCTCCCAGCCTTTTCATGGCGGTATCACCGCCAAGAAAAGGCTGGTGGAGAACAGACGCAGGGGGCAATGGGGGGCCCTACAATGCCACTTGGCATAGGCAGTGCAGGGCCCCCTGCCCACAACCATCGCAATGTTCACAGTCTGCTTTGTAGTCAGTGAACATTGCAATGGTGGTTGTGCACCCTGTGTGCTACACCAGTGCCGCTGGCTCGATTAACCCAGTGGTTCTCAACCTTTAGACTTTTGTGGACCCCCACTTTATCATTACTGGAACCCAGGGACCCCCACTGAATCATTATTGGAATCCTGTGGCCCCCCATTGAGTCATTACTGAAAGCTGGGGATGTAATCTGTAAATAATATTTAATTTTCCAAGCAGTCGCAGACCCCCTGAGGAGTCTTTGAGGACCCCCAGAGTTCCCTGGGCCACAGGTTGGGAACCACTGCATTAGCCTGTTTCCTGTGAGGCTGGTGGGCAGAGACCGAGGTTTCTGCCCCGCCATCCTAGCAGGAAACTCTTAATCGGGCCAGCGCGGGGTAGCCTGTGTGGCGGCAACCTCCTCATTGGAAGTTCGGCAGACAGCAAAAAACCATCCACAGAATACATGCACTGTATTTACAGGTTGGTGCAATGCATGCATTGCGCCACCCTGTAACCCTTTGTGCAACATTATGCCTGCCCCAGGCATAATGTATGCAAAGGGGACATTCCCCCGTTAGGGGAGTTGGAAAAATGGTGTAAGGAAATCTATGAGATTTCCTTGCGCCATTTTGTACGGGACTTTTAACGCCTGCTCAAGGTAAGGTGTTAAAAGGGGACTTACATTATTTAGAATGGAGCCCTATATACTCTGCGGGAGTAGTGCCAATATTTTGGAGCTACTCCTGCAGTGTAGATAAATAGCGTCATGTGAAGTGACGTTATTGCCCCCTACCCTGTGCCATGGTGCAGTGTATTTTAATTATGGCGCACACATGGTGGCGGAAGGGGGGTGCTAAGGGGCGCAGGGAAAGTGGCGCTGCACTTGGTGCAGCGCCACTTGCCATAAATCTGCCCCTAAGTCCGATCTTATTCAATGTGAATATGAAGCCACTAATTACTCTAATAAAAAGTTATAACATCTCAGTTATCAATTATGCAGGTGACACACAACTGATCTTATCACTCAATCAACAGGGTGATGAGATTTCTTATTTTCAATCCTGCATCATCAATATTGTGAAATGGATGAATGCAAACTCCCTAAAATTCAAAGGGGATAAAATCGAATTTCTTCATTGTGCCCCTAACAAGGGCCCAGTTCAACTACCCCTGAATTATTGGCCTATACCTACAGAAATCAAGATGATCTCCTTGGAGGCTGTTCAGAATCTAGTGGTTATATTTGACTCCCAACTCTCTTTGGAGAAGCATGTGACCAAGGTGGCTGGTTCCTGTTTTGCCTTATTATGTAATCTTTAGAAAGTTGTTCTCTGTATTACCGACACAAGCCAGGTCACTAGTTACCAAAAGTGTTTAATTAGTTGGCTTGATTATTTGCAATGCCATCCTTCTGGGTGCACCAGACTTCCTGGTCAAGAGACTCCAAAGAGTACAGTTTGCTGCTGCAAAACCAGCTTTAAATAGACCCCACAGATCCTCTGCATCTAGTGCTCTTAAGAAACTGCACTGGCTCCCCACTGAACAGAGGATTCATTTTAAAGTGATGTGCTTTGTGTTCAAAGCACTACAGGGGAAGGGTCCAGTACTTCTTCAACGCAAATTGCAAAGATAGGCCCGAACTAGAGCTTTGCGCTCTGCTATCAAAGAGCTTGCTTGTGGGGGCGAGCCTTTCCTTTTAAAGCTGCTCAACAGTGGAATGCGCTTCAAGTCACTGTGAGAGCGCATTCTGAACTGCTGAAATTTATGAAAGCTGTGACAACTTTGCTATTTCCCAACTAGTCTTTCTCCTCGTATCTGGGCTTTCTTATGCTCCGGTTCTTTTTTTCCTCTCTTCGTTTCCAAATAGTCGCTGCGGAGCCAGGATACCAGTTATGGTCACAAATGCTCTTTACAAATATCTTAAATAAATAAAATGGAAGGTCAATAGGACAAAAACAAATACCCAAAGCTCACAATGCAAACTACCTGCACAGTAGGGATGGAGCATCAGGAGCATTCACGGAAGGATTCTGCCTTCGGACACATTTCTCTTTACACATGCCCCTAAAACAACATTTGCACAGGAACTGGCCCTTCGTGTATCTCAGGAACAAACAAAATTTGAGCTAAGTGACACGGCTATCTGCATAATGTGTAAGTGCAAGTCAAGAAAGCACATACAACAACAACAGCATGGACATACATCTAGATGAAGTAGCTGCAAGGTACGCACATCAAAATGAACACATGGTCAGTCAAATGCAAAGGAAGGTAGCACAATTGAACACCCTCCATGTGTGGACAAAAAAAACTCTAGCTTTCACACATGAGAAAAATGTACAGTGCATATCAAGGGGACAATTCTAACACCATACATGCTGCCATTGGCCAATACAAAATGAAATACTTGCTATAGCAAACATCCACAATGCAATGACACCCCAATTGGATTAACAAACAAATACCCATACAACAAACATCTACCCATGCCTTAGGTGACACCAGCAATGCCCACAAAGTAAGATATTCCAAACAACAGCAAATGGATCAGCAATCAGGGTGAAACACACACAACTCTAGGCATACAACACAAGTTACTCAGGATCAACAAAAAGGTAGGAAAGGAATGGCAGGACAAATGTACCCAACAAATCAACAACTTGGATTTATTGAATTCAAATGCTTAAGAGCAAAGGCCATTGGCCAGCCCACATGATTTCATGCACATTACTGTGCCAAACCTTGACTCCAATCACTGCCATGGAACCTCCACATGAAGCGGCATCAAGTGGGCAGGCACCTCGGGCATCTTCCTTGCATGGGGTGGGGTCGGAATTAGGATGGGTGGGTTTGGGTTTGTGAGAGGGGTCTTTTTCATTAGAGAGTGGGCTTCTTCTTTGGGGGGTATGGGCGCTTGCAGTGGGGGACAGCTGTGAAAAAGGAAGGACTTAGATATGGAAGTGATAGTTTGGGATCTTGGGTTTGGGAGGGGGTTTGGAGGTAACAGGGGAAAGGGCAAAGTCATAAAGGAAATTCTTTGGGAAAATGGGCAGGGTCATCAGAAGGGGTTGGGGATTTGGAGGTTGAGGAAGTGGTTGGCTTGTCTGTGGGTGTAGATGCCTTGGGTGTGTGTGTGTGAGGTATGCCTGTGTTTGGGTGGTGTTTTTAGTGTATGTGAGTGCAGGCATTCACATGTCTTCGGAGGTGCTGGGTGATGTGGGAGTGATGGATGCCTGTGTGTCTGTTGGGGCAGTGTCTGTGGGTATGCTGGATGTTGTGATGTATCTGCGTGTATTGGGATGGTGTCTGGGGGTATGGTGGATGTGTCTGTGGGTGGTTGGGTGGTGTCTGTGGGTATGATTGATGTGGTGGATGTATCTGTGGGTGTTATGCTGGTGTTTGGGGGTATGGTGTCTGAGGAGTGTAAGTCCATGGGTTGTGAGCTGTTGTCTGGGTGTATGGTGGGTGTAAAGGATGTGTCACTGGGTGTTGTGGTGGTGTCTGCGGGTACTGTGGATGTGGTATGTGGGTTATTGGGGTGGTGGGAGTGTCTGTGGAACTGGCATCTGAGGGTAAATGTTGAGTGCCTGTGTGGTGGTGTATCCTGTGGTGTTTGTGTTGATCTGTGCTGCTTGTGTGTGTTGGGGTCTGTGTGTGCAGATGTGTCTGCGTGCTTTGGATACATAAGGGGATACAGAATTTGGATTGGGAAGAGGGGGTGTTGCGGGAGGATTGTGGGGGGTGGATGGCTGCCCTCAGTGAGGAGGCCATAGCCTAAAATGATCTCTGTAGGCCATACATGTCACTATGAATGCCTCCCAGGAAAGCATTTGTCTTCTGAAGTTGGCTTGCCAATGCCTGGATGGCATTCACAATGGCAGTCTGCCCAATAGAGATACTCCTCAGGCAGTCAATAGCCTCCTCACTCAGGGCAGCAAGGGTAACATGGGATGGGACTGAGGTGCCTGAGGCAAAGGGGATGCCCACCCTCATGGATGAACAGGCATGGCCAACTGAGTGGGGAGCAACAGGGAGGGTGGCGATAGAACTGGGAGTGATGGGCAAGGATGGTACAGGAGCAGGTCCTGATGGGTCCACCACGACTAGGGAGTGACCACTGGAGGTAGAATCCAATGATGACAATGTTGATGCTGTGACCTCCATGACACTCCCCTCACCATCCCAGTCATTGGCTCTCTCCATGTCAATGGTGTCATGACTGGAGGTACTATGTCCAGATGCTTCCCCATTTGGTTTCGCACCGTCTCCTTTGCTTGCCTGGGATGATGCTGCAAATACAAAGAGGAAAAGGGTCATCACATTTGAACAAAAGCTATGATTAGCAAACTTACCATGATGTGAAGTAGGTCCCAGCAACAAAATACATCATAGTAGCTCTTAAATGTACAATACCATATGCATGCATGCCACATGAACTGTCAACAGTTGCCCACAGGAAAATCAGGAGCTCAGACAACTACAGTTGCATGGGTGAAGTTGTGCAATCACAGTAACCATTGAAAAAGCAGGAGACCACATCACCTTCAATGCTTAGCTTCATGGAGCACACCTTATTTATCTGTTGTCATACAATACTAGGCTAATGCCGGGTTCATTCCCACAGATCCCATACAGGGTCATGCAAACCTGTATATTTGTCACATTCACAATAATACAACATTAAGAAATGATGCGCCAAATTCCTGCCATGTTGCTGACCGCAATGCAGTAGCCTGAAGTATGTGTGGTACACTAAGGAGGACATTAAGGAATAGGTCATTTGTTGGCAGTGGTGGGTGTCTTGCCATCCGCACCTCCTAGATTCTTTGCTGGATGTCTTCGCTTGCAGAGGAGAGAGTGTGATCAGCTGTTACGTAGGCAGGGGTGCCTGTGGCTGGTTCTTCCTCTGGCAGGGACTCCCATCCTATAGCTGCCACTGATGTTGATGGGCCTGCTGTTGTTGAGCCAAAGGAAGGGGTAGACTGGTTTTGAAAATCCCTGCTCCGGATGGTGTGTATCTCCATCAACACCCCTGTTAGGTGGGCTACGTTGGAATTGTGGGCCTCCATCTGTTCACCCATGTTCCTATGTATGTCCATCTGTAGCTGCTTGATTTCCCACAGTTCTGTCAACATCTGGCCAATTACGCATTAGGGCTACTGATAGTCCCCTAAAACGTGGCTGATGGTGTTCAGGCCAAGAGCATCCCCAATCACCTCACTCCCCTGGCCCACAGCATCCCTCCCACGTACCCTACCACCACAGGCCTGTGCCCTTGCCACAAGGTGCCTTCTCCAACTTGTTCCTGGACCCTCATTATCTAAAGAGTTGTGCTGCAACTCAGCAAAACACTTTGCCGTCTTACCAGGTTGCCCAGATGCGCCAGAACTGTCCTTCAAGTCCAGGAGTGTTGTCGTCACTGAGAGCTTCATCCATGGGGGTAGTGGTAGTCTCGTCCGTGCCCTCGATGTGCCCAGCGGAAGATCGACCTGTTGATGAAAAACAGACATTGTTACTGGTTAAATTGTGACATCTATCTGCAAAGGTTTTGTGTTACAGTAAGCAGAGACCCTGGATAAAGTTACATTGTAGGTAATCCAGTGGTGCCAAGTGTTAGACCTGGCAGCTTTTTGGCATGTCTCCCCTGTCTTTTTGCCTTCTAATCTCCTGTTTTTATGGTATATTGGACTCTGTTTTGGCTGGTTTATTGTCTCTGGGCACTTAAGCACTGCTGATCAGTGCTAAAGTGCAAGTGCTCCCTCTGTAGATTAATATATCCATGATCAGCATATATTTTATTTACTGGTAAGTCCCTAGTAAAGTGCACTAGAGGTGCCCAGGGCCTGTAAAGAAAATGCTACTAGTGGGCCTGCAGCACTGGTTGTGCCACCCAAATTAGTAGCCCTGTAAACATGGCTCAGACCTACCACTGCAGTGTCTGCGTGTGCAGTTTTAAACTGTCAATTCGATCTGGCAAGTGTACCCACTTGGCAGGCCAAAACATTCCCTTTTTATACATATAAGGCACCCCTATGGTAGGCCCTAGGTAGCCCCATGGGCAGGGTGCAGTGCATTTAAATGGTAGGACATGTACTGGTGTGTTTTACATGCTCTAACAGTAAAATACTGCCAAATGTGTTTTTCACTGTTGCAAGGCCTATCTCTCTCACAGGTTAACACGGGGGCTGCCTTTAAATAACTTTAAAGTGCAGATTCCCTTTGAGGGCAGATAGAAATATGGAGTTTGGGGCCTCTGGTCTCACAATTTAAAAATACATATTTTAGTGAAGTTGGTTTTTAGATTGTTAGTTTGAAAATGCCACTTTTAGAAAGTAGGCATTTTCTTGCTTAAAACCATTCTGTGACTCTGCCTGTTTGTGGATTCCCTGTCTGGGTCAGTTTGACATTTGGGCTGTTTACACCTTTCCTCTAGACAGTGACACTAAGGGAGCTGGGGTGTAGCTTGCATATCCTGATGAGCCATCTGTGCTAGGAGGGGAGGGAGAAGCGGTCACTCACACCTGAAAGGACTGTGCCTGCCGTCACACAATGCAGTCTCCTACCCCCGGTGGGTGGCTCGGGCCTGATCTGGACAGGGAAGGATCTTACAAACACTTTAGACTTTGCTTTGAAGTTTGCCAACTTCAAAGACAGAAAGGTGTGTAAGTATTGAGCCCAAAACCCCAGACTTTTAGAAACTTTCTGGAATCAAGAGGAACCTCTGCTAAGGAGGAGGGCTGAAGAGCTGGAGGAGGAGTACTGTCCCTTTGCTGTGTTGCTTTGTTGGGTTAGCCTGCAGTTGCTGCTTCTGCCTTAAAAGAGTGCAAAGGGTTAACTTTGCTGTGTATCCTGCTTGAGAAAGTTCTCCAAGGGTTTGGAGTAGAACTTGCCTCAGGGACACCAAAGAACTGTGTGTTCTGTGCTGTAAAAGAAGAAAAACCACTGCAACGCCATCAACAATGCTGCTGGCCTGCACCATGACCTGCCAACACTGCACAGAGCTGCCCCGCTTTGCACTGTGACCCTGGTCTCACAGATGCTGTCATCGGATGACTTCACTGAGCGGCTGCTCACACCGCGATCTGCAGGCCCTGCACTCTGGAATTGTCTGCTTACACCGCAGCCTGGGCAGCCCGATGCCACCATTCCTGCTGACACCGGCATCACTGCCTGTGCCGTGGCCCGTGGACACTGCTTGTGAGGGTCACGAAGCACCGTCCCGGCCCACTGCACCAGCTTGGGCCTAGTGACGGCAGTGCTTCAGCAACGACGCCGCCGCTGCCTGCACCGTGACCTGGTGACACTGCACGTCGCACTGCCCTGCTTCACATCGCAGTCCTGGTCTCACCGATGCCGCTGGATGCCATCGCCGAGCTTCTGCCTGCACCGTGACCTGTAGGCACCGCATGTTGCATCATCCCGCTTCTCACTGCAGCCCGACGCCATCCACACCAGCGCTCCTGACTTCATCAGCCCGGAGTTCAATCTGCAATGTGTGTGACTTCAAGGACCCGATGACCCCGTACCGACATTGGAACCGACATAGTGACTCCAGCGACACCGCTCTCCCGATCTCAACACAAGGATCACAACGCCCTCAAATCCAAAGGTACTGTTTGCTGGTCTTCCCGACACCATAGCTGACCTGCGACGCCACGGCCAGCCTGAACTGTGGGTTTTGTTGATCATGACCCAATGAGAGACCCAGGTAGAGCTATGGACTTCAAGGAACTGCCTTTTTAACTAACTTTTGCAGAATTCATATATTTTTTACTGTATGTTGGATTTTCATCGTATTTGGTCTTGTTTCATTTAGATAAATATTGGCTATTTTTCTAAAACTGGTGTGGTGTCCTTTTGTAGTGTTTTCACTGTATTACTGTGCATTATGTGCAAAGGCTTTACACATTGCTTCTGAGGTAGCAGTTTTGCGTCAAAAATATTACCGCCGGTTAACACCATTTCGGTGCGCCGTGTGGGCGTCAAATTTATACTTTGACGCCCGGCGGAGCAAACCACAGGTGTAAGTAATTTTTTTTTACGCACACCGCAGCGTCAAGTCGTAAAGCAAAACGACGTTAATGCGGCGGAAATGACTGTGGGTCGATTTACGACCCCGCACACCGGATATGTGGCGTTTTGTGACGCAATAGCGTCAAAATTCCCCGCAAACACAGCCATTTCAGTAGAGGAGAGCCAAAATGGATCCCAGATGCCTGTACAGACCCCAGGAAGATGACAACAGACCAGGAACCAGCCAGGAGGACCCACACAAGAACCAGGACAGTTTGAAGAAGAAAAGAAAGTGTCGCTTCAGTGCAGAGGAACAGGAAATTCTGGTTAATGAGGTGACGGAACACCAGCACCAACTGTTTGTCACCTCAAAGTTGCCAATCAGTAGGAGAGAGGCAATATGGCAACAAATTGTTGACAAGATTAACAGTGTGGCAGAAGTACGCAGAACAGTCATCGAGTGCAAGAAACGCTGGCATGACGGCAAGCGCAGGACCATGAAAATAATGGCCAGTAACAGGAAGGCAGCACTGCAGACTGGAGGTGGGAGTCCAGCACACCAGGAGGCCCTGGACCACATGGAGGAGATAGTCGCAGCCGTCATCCCTGAGGAGATCGTCACAGGGATTCAAGGACAGGACAGCGCAGACTACCAGGAGACAACACATGCAGGGTAAGTCGCAAGGGGATTTAAAATGCACTAATGTCAACTGTAAGCAGGGGGGGATACCGACCACAAAATGCATGGAAGTATCATATACATGGAGTGGCATGGGTAAAGGGGTTTGGCGTGGGGGCATGGCCTGTACAGAGAGAAGTTGGGGCACACCACAACACTACACCAACAACAGTCCCATGGGGGCATGCTGCCATGCCAACGATGAAGCAAAGGTAAAGCGACGCCAGGAGGGAAGGGCACAACGTCAAACTGACATCCCGGCACACATCAGCCACTATACCCCCTACATTAACTAGGGCCCATTTAACAACCTCTAGCCATACCTACAACTGGAATGTAACAGTGACAACAGTTGCCACTACCACCTCCTCTCTGTGTGCAGCTCAAGTTGCCAATGGCAGTAACGTCCCCATGGATCATACACCCCTAAATTAGTGGGTAGAGGATGACAACTTTAACAATCCCCTGAAACAAGACAAAGGCTCCAGTCCTGTCAATTGTGAATACCCATAGTTGCTGCAAACATCAGCCAATGTCATCAACAGTAGGAGCTACACAGCACTAAGGACACACCCATGCTGCATATGCCAGGGTCCATCCTGTGCCTGGGTCACAATGCAACATCCCAAATGTCATACTGCTCAGACAACAGCATTTAGGGGGAAGACACATGTAACTGGTCACTGAAATGCACCTACACAGTCAGAGGAGGAAATAGGACACTGCTACGACTATCAGGGCAATCCAATGTACCACACATTCCCCAACATCAGCTGTACACATTACCAATGCTAACCTCCATATCGTGCCATAACAATGCTATGCATAGGATACGCTACATGTCAACTACATATAAGTGGATGTGAAAGATCAGAGACTAGTGCAGGTCCAGATTGTTAAGTGTGCTGCTAGTGCCATCAGAACACCCACAGCCAGAGAAAGGCCTCACCATTAGAATGGATGTAGACAGAGGGTTGAGTAGGACAAGAAGGTGGCAATTCACTATTTGGCCTAAAACAACACTAGAAGAGATGATGCCGACAAGTCTAATAACTTACCACAATACATGTGACATGTAGGTGGGTCATAGGCCTGGGAGAATGCCCATCTGAAAGACTGGAGCAATGAACAGGAAACAAGATCACAATATGAAAACATCACAAGGCAGGCATGTCACATCACTAATGCCACAACACAGACACACTAATCGTACCCTATTCCATTGCAGAGGATGATGGATCTCCTGCGGATATGCCTGTCCAGGAATACCCTGTTGACATGGATGACGAGCTGACAAACATCAGCCACCAGACCCTCCAATAGGTCCTTGGTACCCTCCAGACCCCAACTTCGGTCACAAGGAGGAGCTCAGAACAAGCAGCCATCTTAGAGGACCCACCCACAACACCAATTGTAAGACCTGTCAGCTCCAATACAGCTGAGGACTCAGACGACACAGGCACCAGCTTTGAGAGAATTGTAGTCGGAGTACAGCCGGAGCTGGCCAAGGAGGTGCGGGTGGGGATGCAAACTATGGCAGCCAGCCTAGAGGGGGTGCGTTCGTGCATGATGTCATCTGCAGATCAGGCAGCAGCCATGCAAGCCCTAACATCCATCCTGCAAGGACTACAACAAACTGTCAAGGAATTCACCACTGCAGTAAGGGAGTTGCCACAACACCTCGCACCCCAAACCTTCCACTGCATGCATGAATGCAACCATGACCCCCTCAGGGCCGACCTGGCTGCCTACCATCGTGATGTGGCTGCTATTCTTAAGAATCAGCAGATCCTCCTTGCAGCAGTACTGCCCTTAAGATCTTCACAGGTAGCAGCAACCGGGATGTCTGACTCCACGTCTTCTAACACTGAGGTGTGTGTTGCCCCTTCACAACCACCACCACCAAGGACAGAGGAGGCAACACACCCATCAGAAGAAGAAGACATGGAACAGATCACCTTCACACGGAAAACTACCCCGAAGCACTAGTCCCTGCCACATGGCCAACTATTACCAAGGTCCAGCGCTTTGTAACATGCCAGTCTTACAACTGTACTCAATGACTGTTCTGCAAACCACTGTTTATCTTGTCATACTACCCAGTGATTGTGTCTCACTTACTCATTGGCAAATTCTGTCCCTCTGAACTGTCTGACACATCACCCCAGCATGCCAAATACATTTTCCTTTACCACTTGTGTAGGATCACAATGGAAGATGTCACTATAATGGACTCACAATCATGGACAATGTACATATACCACTACAGCACTTTTCAATAAATAGCACTTACACAACCACTTTGTCTCTGTGTAATGTGACACATCAACTGTGCAGTAGATAACTGAAATGTGCCTCCTGTCAAATTACGTAGCTTGTCAATACAACTGTCCTGAAATTATGTAGTCTGATAACTATGCACAGTGGCCTGGATTGCACCATACTCTGCCCTTCCTCAGGGTATCTGATGAAAAGAGAAACCATACACCATCATGCTGTGTTGGACATAATAATGCTTTCTCAAGGGATATCAAAGCCATCAAATAGTGGCAGCAACATGTTGTTACCATGCAATACTAACACATATAACAGTGCCCACAAATCTAAGCAAACACTCAAAAAACTGCATGAATTAAGGTGTCTGAGTTTACATCTACATAAGTAATCATGCTGAACAGTGTCACAAATTATGTCTGTGAGTCATGAACACGATACTACAAGAGTGCTTACGACCACTCACCTTATAAGGGTTTCCTTGAACATCACACTGTAGTCAGACATAAAACAGTTTCCCCAATACCAAATCTGGAAGCACTGTTTGTGACTTTGAAAACATACGTAATGAAAAAAAGACGTTGGGATCCATAGTAACTGGGATTGGTGGTTGCAATTAAGGGTGGAATCTTTGCAAGGTAGCTCTGGGGTGCTGCCAATCTTACAGCTCAGTTGCGATTTGTTCGTAACTTAGGACACAAATGTAATAGAACAAAATTAATGTACACTTATGCCAAGGCCCTGATCAACAAGCAATTAACACATGCTGTAAAGGGTTCACTACATATTTATTAAACGTTAATAACATAAGAGGAAACTCGGGGAAAAGTTTTTCCTACCCTATTCTACCCTAACTACTCATTACCCACAACTGTCCCTAGCTAACCTAAGCTAAACTTACTTACATGTAATGAAACGTTCTAAACATCAACCCCCCACCCACCCTTATGAGACGGGACACATGGAGGACAACAGATACTAACCTAAACACATACTATCCTATACTAAACAAATATATTGTTTTGTATTTTTTGTTTTATTTTAATTTGTATTTATTTTATTTTTTCTAAAAACACAAGAACCCCAACATAGCCCCCCACCCACCCACACACTCAAAAAGAAACAATAGAAATAATCAGGACCCCCACCCCCCACCCATTAACACTAACTAAACTAACAGACTATTCTAACCTAACACTAAGCCCCCTAAGCCCACTAAGTATAAGAACAAGGAAAGAGGAGGGAGGGGGGAGGGGAGGGAATCATGTCCATTAACAAAGTCTAGAGGTTGGCCCTCCGGAGGGTCCGCTTAATGGACCGCACACGCCTGTTCATATGGCGAACATCCCAGCTCAGGTGACTAATTTTACGGAGGACACGGTCCATTTTGCGCTGCATGTCCTGAAAAGCTGCAGGGTCAATTGTAGCAGCTGGGGCGGTCTGGGTACCAGCTGAGGACGTGTGTGGGCGTGTATAGTCAACGCCTGTGGGCTGCCCTGAAGGTGGTCCACTGCTAGGGCCTGGAGCACTTGCAGACATTGTTGGGACAACAGTCCCAGCTGTGGGTGGTGCCACCTGGGTGGAAGTGGTGGTCGTGCTGGTGGTGGCTGTGGTGGGCAAGTAGGGCCATCCTGTGGGGAAGCCCTCCAGGCTCCGGAGGCACGTTCGGTCTTGTATCTTCGTGCCATCCGTCTGTACCCCGACTCTACCAGCAGGGTATGCTGGTAACGCATTGCCCGCCTCTGGAACTCACGGACCTGGATGGGTGTCATGTTAGCAGCTGTGAAGACAAAGGCAAAAATTTACATTAGGAACTGCATTGTGTGAAATGGCACAAGAAGTAAATCAGACAGTACATCTACTGTACTTGTAACAGCTCATATCATCATACAGATCATTGAATGTCCCTGAGAAAGTACATGGCAGGCCAGCCTACAAAGGTCGTATCACACATAGCACATCCAAACCCTACAAGATGGGTAACAACTGGCATTAATTTGGCATCAGAGTTCTGCCAGTTGTCAGCTAACAATCATGCAGCACATCCTCCGCCAATGCCAGGGCTACAGATGTCAGTGTACGGGATGGAAATCTAAGGCCACATGATCAGCAAGTTGTAAATGGACTTGCTAGTATAGGACTCATGTGCTAAACCTGAGTGTGTATACTAGGTTCAGACCAAAGATTCACTGATTTACATGTCTGTGTAACATACTTGTATCATCAGTCCTAGGTACACTATTCACAAACCCATGCCTGTGTTTGAGGGTGGGGGGTGGAGAAATAACTAACAATTTCAAACAACATGGACACCCAGGAAGCTTAGGAAAGCTGGACATGTGTTTGGCTCTACACACACACCACAGGTAAGGTGTATCTACAAATAGAAGACAGCAAACCCTTGACCAATCCCAGCGCCACACATGTCTGGAAATGCAGACCTTCCTCCACATCATATACTTCCAATAAGGCATGACTTACAACAGACACAGAGCTGCAAGAACACCCCTGGCCATGATTTGCATGCACACCTAGGCGATTACACTCAAGTGCCACATACTTGTAGCACTACATGTGGAGCTACATGGTGCTAGGAAGTTCAACCTACAGTTTCATAAGTACATTAGTGAATAGGGAAGCAGAAGTCTGTGGGTAAGCATTTTGCAGCCCCATTCTGGGAGAAAGTGGATCTGACGGGCAGACTAAAACTGAGATTAGGTCCAGTGCGACTCTTGTTGATACAAGTGTTATCCACATCACGCACCCCAATTCACATTGCGGGGCCTACAGGAATGACCTAGAATCCCTAGATAAGACAATAGGATAAGCAGTGGCAAACTCCAAAATGCTGAGATAATGAAATCCCACTCATGGAACAAGACAAATGATGGGCCAGCGCATCACACCTTGCTATGTGTTTAACACACAGGAGTCCATCACACATCACCAGCAAACACAACACATAACAGACATATCAACACTTACTGGAGTTGTCGGGGTCCTCAAATGAAGCCACCTCGCCCACAGTGTAGGTTGCCTGTCCACCTGTAAGGCATGGAAGTAAGAAATGTGCTAAAAAACTGTGCACTGACCAACAATTCCAAAGACAATAACTATGTGTAAGATTACATAAGTAAGTAAAGCCACTCAGACATGATGATACTGCATCCGATATAGCACAGCTAACATGTACATAGCATGGGTCTCCTGTGACAATTACACACATATCTGCACACATGCAGTGGCCCTAACTATCATGTGGTGGCAAACATGCTCCTTCATTAGTGAACAGACATAATAATGGCGTGTATTCGTCTCATCATGTGCATCCAAGAGAGACATCCAAAGCCTGTTTACTTGAGGAGTGCATTACCAATCAAACAGCCATTGTGGCCATGACAAATGTATGACACATTGGTACAATGTACAGAGGGGCAGGGACATTTGTAAGCCCTCATGTTGTTACAGTTTCTTCATTTGATGTGGCCCAGCTATGGTGATTTGCACCAACCATAGAGATATTAACCCATGTGCATACATTTGGCCTGCCATCCCTAAATGAAAGGTGGAACACCAAACACCAAATACCAGTGTAAGATGTTTGCTGAGGGCACCTTGCACTTTTTCCCTATGTTTCCAAATCCAGATCTGACATGTATCCAAAATGATGAAGGACCACAATAATCCCTAACATTCATAGAACTTCCGTGAACGCTTTCCTTACACACTCACCAGACACACATGAGACATATGTCTGGGCCACATTGCTATTATCAATTGACGTAAAGCCTGCATCATGTAGTGTTTCTAAAGTCAGTCTAGCTGTTGTGTCAACAAAGGTCAGTAATATTTTGGAAAATCTATACTTCTGTCTCGCAGCTGCACGCAGCACGAGCCGAACATTCGGCTCAGGCCGCAGCACGCGTTTCTCTGACGCGACGCGACCCCAGTCTGCTGTGTGCTTGCAGAGGCCCAAAATTGGGCATGGGGTCTCGTTCTTTTGCTGTGCACTGCGTTTTTAGGTATGTCTGACCCCCCTCACCTGTTCTTTTCTTCTTTTCTTGGACATCTGGTTGTGCCTTCCTTTATGTTTTTTACTCCTTCCCATGTTTCCTTTCTCTTCCCAGCATACCTTGTTCCCTATTCTCTATGGTTCCTAGTCCATTCTGTGCTATGTGCTTTTCCCTATCTAAGATGGTGTCCTTTTACTTCCTGTTGGTCATTTCCTGTTTGTTGGTATTTATGGGCTGTGATTCTTTCTCTCCTTGCGCTGCAACACTTTCTGTTTGGATGGTGTCTTCGCTCCTGCTTCCTCGTATTCCTGTGCTGGTTCTCGTCAGTTCAGAATACTTTTTCCTGTATTTGCTCTTGCTGATATTCTCTTCGTTTTTATTCCTGTTTTAGGAACATTCTTTGTGGAAGTTTTTTCCCCTTTCAGGGTTTTTTTCCCTCTGGTGCTACTTCTGAGGGGCACGGCCTGCTCTTGGCGTACCCATTGCCTGCAGCACCGTGGCTACCAGAAAGAGTCGCCCCGACTTTGGCCAAGGCCGAACCTTCAAGAACAGGATCCACGCCACTCGCTCTGCGGCCTCCAGGGTAAAGCAGCACGTAAGTCGTGACAACTTCACAGGCAAATGTGATCTATCTTGACATGATTGGCTCCTAATTTGTTTTGCTGTCTGACACAAAGGCAGCACCAACTTACATTAAGCAAAAGTATTCAGTAAGTTTGCAGGGAACTTGCTTCCTGACAGCTAGCAATTGTGGTCCTTCACATAGTCCATCAATGACCCTGTATGTTTCCAAAGCATTTCACACACTCAACAACATAGCCGGCAGATATTGTACAATCATCTGATGTCACTAAAGAGCTTTTAATTGTGCACATTTACATGAGTTGTACTCACCAACAGGGCCACCAATCACTATTCCCAGGTAATCAAGCAGATCTTGCTCCCTGGAGATGAGGTCAGCCCAGCGGGGCTTCAGCTGGTGGTCATTCCTCTGGCTCCGATACACGCTCTGCAAGTGATGCAAGACCTTTCCCCACCGGATTCAACGGGCCTCGGTGTGATAACCCTGTTTCACCTGCCCCCCTGCCTCAATCATCAGTGGGAGGAAATGGCACACCAGCCATATAAACCTCCCAAGCTCCTCCTCACCCATCTTGCCAAGACGTGGCCTACCCAACATCTTAGCACCGAATAAGGGGAATAGGAGAGAAAGTAGAACAAAGGAGAAAAGAGGAAAAGTAGAATGACAAAAAAGTAAACTTAACAACTAAAAGAGCCCAACTATCCCCAAACTAGCACTACCCACAACAGACTCCCACTAACAACAAAGACAATACAATACTGGACAATAGTACACAAAACACACTCAGACAGTATACAACAACAATATTTATTTCACAAACTAACAAGTAATGGAGCACACAGGAGACAAAAGCACAATTTCACTGGACAAAACTCAGAACACAGCCACACAGTCTAGAAGAATCACAGACTGCAAAGTGAAAGTGAAAGTACCACCACTGTACATAATCTGTAAGCAGGATATCCTATTACATCACTTCCTGCATAAAATGGCCGCCGTTTTTATCATTCTGCGTCATAATTTTTCATGCATTCAGTATGTGCGTCATTGTTTTCGACGCAGAGGAGTAAAAATTAGGCAGCATCCATATTTTGGAAATAGTCCTAACACTTAACCAATTTTCAAGGAATTATGCATCGTTTTTCGGGCATAAGTGTCAATTTTTGACGTTTATGCGTCATTTTTTGACGCGCATGCGTCAAAATTTCAGGGCATGAACTGGTTTTGGGTGTTTTTGCCATTTGTATGTAATGTTACATTTGTGACACAACTGAGATAGGCTGATTGCACCCACTTTGGTGCTGATGGTGTATGGTCACATGTGAGACATCATACTGCTGCGGACCATGATCCGCTACTTCCTTAACACGATTCTCACGCTTGGCTGACGCACTAGATGGCCATATGTGTGGCCTACATATATGTATCGCACAAACTGGGCATGTTTGGCATCAGGAGAGGATAGCAAGGTGACGCACATAAGTACAATACCTCAATGCCTATGGCTCAATTTGTGTGCATTGGCTACTAATGTAGTTGCGACCCAGTGTGTGTGCATGCATCATTGCAAATATGCTTGTATGAATGTGAAGTCAATGTGTCCAAACCTTAGATGCAAGTCAATGTGGAAATGAGAGAGGACATGTGCTAGTCATACATGTAGCAACATCTGTTGTGTGCACTTCCAAGATTTTGGGTAATGTAGATACCACAAATGATAAAGCATTCACTGGATAGATGGCAGACGCTTGTTCATGTCAATGGTCCACAAGTTGGCCATCCCATGTCCTAGAAATTCTCTACATTCCCACAACTCTCTAGTGGCAGTGGTGGACCAGCAGACGAGGCAGCACATGGCCACATATTTCCAGTGATCAATTGCACAGAGGTCTGGTTCATGTGTGTGGTCCAATGTTGATCCTGTATATTTTTAGGGGTGTATGTTGTCACAGTTACATCCAGGTCTCATCATGAGTCAGTGGCAGCTATTCCTGTATCTGCTGAGTAACCTTCGGAGATCAATTTGAGAAAAGTCGATGAGGACATGGGAACCTACATGGGGATGGTCCCACCCTGTCACTGCAGACGTGTAATGAGACTGTCAACAGGGCAACCTTGGTGTGCTGAGTGAGATAATGTCTCAGGTGTCATGTTCCAGCAGATGTCATTACAACATTTGTACACAGGTTGGCCTGTGAAGTTCCCACTGAATCTGGGACCATCATAGCCTCTGTGTTGATTAATGTAGCAGCTATTCACCACGCACAGCCCATCAATATGTTGTGAGCAATGTGATTCAGCGTTTGAACTGTCAGGGTCCTAATATGTGTGGACTTTTCATGCACATTATCAGAGGTAGCTGGTTCTGCTGGAGGCACCATACCCAATCCCTGCATACGGCCATGGTACACTGTCAGACTTTGTCATTCATGCTTACATGAGACCCAGACAAGGGATGGGCCATGATTTTGGTATTCAAAGACAATTTTACTAATATGGTACAATTAATAAGCAGATGATGCTATACAATGTATTTGGGTATGCATTGAGGAAGCACTTGACAAAATACCCTTTGAGGAATGAGAGGTTTGGTAACGCAAGTGTGGTACATATGTAGCCACAAGGAACCTTTAGGGTAACGCACAGACAGGTGCCAGTCAGGCTGACAGGATGCAGGGTCAATCAGGATCCAGCAATTTCACAAGGTACATACTCAGTGGTCTGACTAAGACTGGTCGGAGAAAGAACAAGACAGTTGACATGGAAAACTGTGTTTGTCCTGTGTTTTTGAAGGTGACACATAAACCCAAGGGCTGTGTTACACGGGTTAATTACTAGCAATGCATAACAGTGTATTTGACAAAATGGAACTTCTATGCTGTTCCAGGCATCATCAGGTGCAGTGCATGTTCAAATGGGTGGGGTGCATGGAGGTGATCACAGGTGTGCTGCATCAGTTTCTCACAAGTCCTGTATGTGAAATTCGAATTCAAATGGCCAACAGCACCTTTCACACTGGAAGCAATCTACAGGTGATAACAGGGCTTAGAAACTACAAGCCAGTGTATTAATTGACCTGACGTCCATGCAGTCAGATGTACTATGACAATGGCATAACATAGGAAAGGGTGTAGCACACAGGATTAGTATTGTTAGTCTGTGTGTGTAGAGGAGGGAATATCGGGGTACACATATTACCATTCCAGGGACCTCTTCAGACAGGTGGGTTGTGACCAGGAGCATGGGTGTGTCAGGAGTTAGGAAATGGGCTGACATGTACATGGAATGTCATGTGCGCAATGCTTGTCATAGGTGTGGCACTTGTGCTGTCTATGTTCTGCTTATATGGAACTCTAGTCACAGATAGTCCTTGCAAAGATCGGTGCAGTTGGACTTACTGCTGTCAAGGGTCTGGCCATACATTCCTGTTACCAATGCAATAACACATCCACTGCCTCATGTATGAGGCTTGTTTTCCCCTTAATGAGTGATGGTGTCTTAGTTGTGTTCCATATGCTGCGATGAACCATGTTGCCAACATGTATGTGTGAAATAGGTGTGGTCCTATGCTATTGCCCTTCAAAGGTGAAATGTACAGGATATATATCATTTACAATGTGTGTGTATGTGACTGTTGTATGATTCGCATCACAATTGCTCAGGACATTTCTGTGTCCTGATCGGTATATCAGCAATGCTCCATGAGGCTACACTCTTATTCTGATAGTTAGAGATAAAGGTGAGCAAAAATGACTACCCAGACAATGATATGGTGATTATTATTGGTGTTTATTTACATTAGTTAATACAGTGGTGATGGTGATTAGTTTTAAAAGAAATTGTTCACAATATGTTGGCGCCTACGCAATCCAGCAGCCGTGTTTTGTTGTTCCCCCTCATGTTGCAGGCCACCATCCTCCTCTTCCTCCTCTTCAGGCATGTGTGGCTCTGGTTCTAACAGGGGAATGTTCCTTCGTATGCAAATGTTGTGCAGGATGGCACACGTTAGAATGATCTTACAGACCATTTCTGGGGAATATAGGAAGCTGCCACCAGTGATCTCGAGGCACCTGAATCTCGACTTGAGGATGCCAAAGGTCCTCTTGACTATGCTGCGTGTCCTCCTAACGTGCGTCATTGTAGGCACGCTCTGCTGCAGTGCTTGGGTTGCCAAATGGTGTCATTATCCATGGCTGGATCCCATACCCCTGATCAGCTGAAAAAGAAAAGGAATGGGATCATGTTGATGTAGCTTGCCCCATTGAAATCACCTTGCATGGCAGTAGTTGTCTTGTGTTGTCTGTGACTCTTTTGTATTTTTGTGTTCCTTCCTAGGCTTGTAGGATGTAGCATCTGCATTGGGTTGTTTCCTTGGCTGAACGAGTGTTTGCCTGCCGACCGGTTGTCAGCAGTATGTTTTGGGATTTGCAGTACAGTGTGCACTCCCTAGCATTGTGACTTGTGATACAGGTGTCCCTGTGTCTTCACTGGGGGTGAGATGATAGCTCCATACACAGATTCATTTTGACAGTGTTGTTAACACGTTAGCATCAATGTACCCTGGACATCCCAATCCTTTAGACTTATGCAATGTATTAATTTAAACATCAGTGAGCTTACATTTTGCAAGGTGACAAACAGGCAAACCTCTCTAAACGTTGTGATCATTGACGTTTTAACATTTGACTGTACACTAATTTCAGATGTGTGACAGGTTCAATGCTGACCTATGAAACATGGCTAGCGGTATCACGACCTCAGTGTGTTGCTGTCCGCTTGTTGCTGTTGTGGTGTATGTGTTGTGTGTCCTAGAGGGTTGCTGTGCAGTGTGTATATAAGTAGGTTTTTGTACTTACCAACAATTAGTCCATTGCCATACCGTCCATCCTAGAAGTGCTGGTTGATGGAAGAGTGACGGAAGATGAATGAGTCATGGACACTCCCAGGATATTTTGCCACGATGTTGGTGATCAGTCCTTGGTGATCGACAATGGCCTGCACATTGATGGAATGTGTGTGCTTCCTGTTGCGGTAGAGGTGTTCAGTTGCAACAGGTGGCACAAGGCGTACATGTGTGCAGTCGATGGCACCAAGGACATGTGGGAAGCCACTAATGAGGTAAAACCCCTGTTTTGTCTCCTGCTGCTTCTGCAGTGTGTTTGGGAAGCAGATGTGGCGGGGTGTGAGTCCAAGGATGGCACCCAGTACTTTGGGCAAGAAGGCAGAGAATGATGGCTGTGATATTCCGGCAACCAGGGCACCAGTTGTTTGAAAGGAGCCACTTGCCAACATGTGAAGTACAGCTAGCAGCTTGGTTTCTGTTGGGATGGTGCGGGTGTCAGCAAGGTGGGTGCCAACTGTGGCTCTATGTTTCGCAGCAGCTGCTGAATGGTCTGCCAGTTCAACCTGTACCTCTGGATGATGTCATGTTCCCTGAGGCCTTGAAGGGTTGTTCTGGTGCAGATTTTTCTCTCCTGCCTTCTGCGCTGCCTTTGGGGTCCCTGCTGGTGTTGTGGTAGCCGCTGTTGTTGTTGCTGGGCTCTGCGTCTGCTTGCACGCTGGATGAGAAGCACCTCCATGTCTCCCTTTTGCTGCTCTGCTGTTGCTTCTGTGTGTTCTGATTAAATACAGGTGTGTTTGCCCCATTTTAACGCCTGCCCTGACCCTAGCGTTAATTTTTGACGTAAATCGGGCTGTGCATCATTTTCCGGCTCCGCCGCACGGCCGTTTAAGTCATTTTTTGGACGGGAATGCCTACCTTGCATATGATTATCGCAAGGCGGGTTGCCACATCCAAAAAATGACGGACGCGGTGGGATTTTGACGTCTGGGCTCGGGCGTCAAAGTGTAAATATGGGGCAAGGTTTGCGCTGAATATGCGTCAAACTTTTTGACGCACATTCGGCGCAGACAGAGTATAAATATGCCCCTCAATTTTTGTGAGAGTTTTTGTGTTGTAACTTATCAGACTCCACTCTCTCAAGTATTTCTGTCAAGCACTCAGGATGTAGGATGGCCGAGACCTTCTCCTCCCAGGGAGAAAGTTGGAATGGGGCACTGGGAGAGCCACCACCAGTCTTCTTGGCCTGTAACTGGTGCTTGGAGTCCAGGGAACGCACCTTTTCCCTAAGGTCGTTCCACCTCTTCCTGATGTCCTCCTTGGTGCGCAGGGTGATGCCTACAGCATTCACTCTGTCAACTATTAAGTCCCACATTTCCATTTTCCTACTGAAAGAAGTGTGCTGGACTTGGCTCGAAAACAATTGTGGGTCTAATCTAATGATTTCATCCACCATGACTCTCAATTAATTCTCTGAAAAACATGGTTTTTGGCCTGTAACATGACTGGAAATTAAAGGGGGTGACAGTGACTAACTAAAGACAAGTGAATATGGGGAAACACAAATAGAGAATGTGTGTAAAGGGTATTAAATGGTATGGGGAAAAAGGGCTGTCTTATCACAAAAAATGAACAACAAGATGTGTGGTCTGTCCTGCAGTGGAAATGCAAAGAATTGTGGTCTGTGAAGGGGTGTGTTTTATAGTGTCCTTTGCAGGTGTGTCCACTTGGCCAATGTGTGTCAGCTGTGTTTTTTTTAATTCATCCAATATGCAGTTGTCTGTTACTTTGCTGAACGTGAACCGCAGTGGTCAACCACCACTGGCTGACCACCGGGAGGAGACTACCTCGGCTACTATGTGTTTGTAATATGCTTGGTGGTTGGCTAGGGTGTTGATGGCACTGCAGGTCTGACTGCCTAATTACAAGCCACCGCACCGCTGGCGGTCTGCCTTTTTTGCTTGGCAGACAGTGGTCCTGTCTGTATAATTCATAATACGGCGGTCAGTGGACCACCGCACAATGGTCTTTTTGGGGCTGCCAACATGGCTGTCTGGCGGTCCAACAGACAATCTTGTAATTGGTCCCTGTGTATCTTCCTCCACCTAACCAAACAGAAACAATTCAGCTTCCCCTCTTTTTTTAGGTCTCGCCTGCCGACAACGCATACTGATTGATTCAATTTCATTAGTGTTCTTCTGCTGTCCTTCCAATGCACACATCTATTGGATGTCATGCTTCATCATCGGGTCTGCTCCTCGTCGGACTGGCGCTGCAATGTCTGACAGGCCACACAAGGGGGTTCTTTGCCAGAGATCTTTTGAAATGTGTGCCGTCAAGAGGACAGTAGGAATGTATTCAGATCTATGTGAACAGAAAGGGAGCTGGAGAATGTTTTTTATAAAAAAGCTTGAGAGCCTCACAGTAACAAATGTATTAGTTGTGACAGATATTGGTCAATATTAAAAACAAAGGGGAGTAGAAAGTAAATATCCTGATGATGAAGCATGACATCCAATAGATGTGTGAGGGTTCTAGCTTCTAAATTTAAAAATGCCTTCCTGACTTTTGACCTTTTTTGTGGAACAGTGTACTTTTTCTGATTTGCATCGAACTTAGGGAGGCTGTACACTGGACCCGTTAATAAATTCCCTGTCCCTCATATTTTTTGTATAACCATAGTGGAAAACTTCATCTGGTAAAGACTGTGACGAGTCACTCAATTTATTTTTCAGGAGAAAGGCTTCAGGCCTAACATCTTGTAATGGCTGCAGCAACATAAATATCCAGGAGCTTCCATCGAATCAGATCACCTAATACTTGAATCCATATGGATTTGCAAATTCTTCACTGAAACAGATGGGAACAGTTCTCTCTCTTCTTTGTTTATGTAACGAATGTACAATCCTTAGAGCTTTCAACTATCGAATCCTTAAAGGATTCATTAATTGATGATCAAGATATGAAAGAGTCCTGTTAGAAATTGGGTCTCTAGTTGGCAGAGGTTTGCAGCCTGTCCAAGTAGGGACCACAGTCCTTGTCAGGGTAAGTAAGTCACACTCCTTAAATTTATCTGTGCTCACCTTCTGGTAGATTGACACAGAGCAGTCAGGCTTAATTTATTAGGCAATGTATAAAGTGTTTGTGCAACACACACATACAGCAAGGATAACACCACAAAAGGGCTCCACACGGGTTTAGAAAAATATCTAGGGGCAGATTTATGGAGAGTGGCACTGCACCGAGTGCAGCACCACTTTCTCTGCTCTCATTAGCACACCCCTACCACTACCATGCGTGTGCCGTATTTAAGATATGGCGCACCATGCCGCAGGGTGGGGGGGCAATAGTGTCATTTCTCATGACGCTCTTGATGTACTTTGCAGGAGTAGCACCAAAATATTGGTGCTACTCCTGTAGAGTACATAGGGCCCCAATCTAAAGAATGGAACCCCCTTTTAACACCTACTCTTTAGCAGGCATTAAAAGTGCCGTAAAAAATGGCACAAAGAAATCTCATCGATTTTCTGAAGCCATTTTTCTGGAGCCTCTAACGGGGGAATGACCCCTTTGCATACATTATGCCTGACTCAGGCATAATGTAGCACAAAGGGTTACAGAGTGACGCAATGATACGGCGTGGGGAATTCGCAATATTGGGCAATATTAACGTAGAAAATAACAACGTTAATGTGGCACAAGGTGGCGCTAGGGCAGTATAAATATGCCCCCTAGTTTTATCTGATAAAAATATGATCAAAACAATGAAAACACAATTCGTATAAGTATTACTGTTCACTCTTTGGCAGTGTTTTAGATAAGTTACTCGGTTTAAACAATGCCGGGAAGACTGAGATGTACTTGCGCATCTTTCAGAAATGATACAGTAAAATTATCAACTGTGCTTCACTCCGGAGAGCGGTCGGTTGTCATGAGAATGCGAGTGGTGGGGAGAAATGCTTCTTCAGGTTGCAAGGATGCAACAACTTGTACACCACTTTGTGAGGGTAAAGATGAGATGAGAAGAAAGGCCGTCTAGCCCGCGGCCAATGCTGCTGCAGGAGCTTGGTGAGTGAGCTGTAGTTCTTGGTGTTGTCACAAGCATGGTAGGAGGAAAGGCTGCACAGGATGTACAGAAGTGATTACTGCCAACAAAGCAGGATGCTCCTGCAGGATGATCCGGCCCCCAAATCCCTCCATGCCTGTGGGAATGTGACTGTTGCAGCCGAGGGTACTTTACATTGTTCCTCCCCCTCATGCCATGTGTTCAGACCTGAGGCAGTTCCCAATCGAATGCACTGTGGGTCGGCCACGCAGCACTCATTGTAAGAGCAGGAGGTTTCCTCCTCTCTGGTTGGGTCCCAGCCTTATGGACACACGCTGTGCTGATTGCAGAAAGATGTGCGGCAGTCCAAGGTGCTCCAACAAGGAGACACTTGTCAGTCAGGATGAGTTTGTACACCACGGCTGATGGGAGACGTGCTCAGAGCAAGGTCTTTGATGTCCCTGGGACCTCGTGAAGAACAGGAGGCAAGCCAACAAGCCCTTGGAGTCTGCCTGGAGTGACTGGTAGTTTTGTAGTCATTTAGCAGGGCAAAGATCAGCAGGCAGCATGGTGGCACAACAAAGCAGGGAAGCAGTCCCTGGGAGCAGCCAGTTCTGGCAGATTGGCAATCCTTACAGCACGGCTGTTTTTACTCCAGGTCTTTTCAGGTCTAGTGGTGTACTACTTTTAGGGGGGTCAGAGACCTAGTACTTATACCCCATAATGCCTTTGATGTGTAGGACAGCTTCAACTAATCTTTATGAAATGCACAGGTCCACCTTTCAGCTTAGCCCTGCCTCTAGACTATCTAAAATTATAAGGCTAAATCCGACTTTACCAGTAAAGAGGATTTATCATTACCAGTCCAATGATACCAAACATGATGCAGCTACCCCTCTCTGATCAGCAATTATGGCTTAAAAGTACTTTAAGTAATTCTCAAGGCCGACCTATGAGAGGAGCAGGCCTCATCATAATGAAAAGTGACTTTGAGGGTTTTTCATTACCAGGGCATGTAAAACTTGAAGTACATGTTCTGCCTTTTATCTACATGGCACCGTGCTCTATGGGTTCCTTAGGGCCTACCTTTGGTGTGACTTATATATAAGGAAAGGGGAGTTTAAGGCTTGGCTGGAGGTTTTAAAGGCCAAGTTAAAGTGGTAGTGAACTGCACACAGACTCTGAAGTGGTAGGCCTGAGATATGTTTATGGGGCTACTTGAGTGGGTGGCACATTCAGTACTGCGGGCCCACTCGTAGCATTTAAGTTACAGGCCCTGGGTATATGGTATACCACTTTACAAGGATCCTATAAGTAATTTTAATATGCCAATTGTGGATTCCCCAATGTTACCATGTTTAGGCGAGACGTATATGCACTTAGCACTGGTTAGCAGTGGTAAAATGCTCAGAGTGCAAAGGCCAACAAACAGGTACAGCAATGAAACAGGAGGTAAAAGGCAAAAGATCGGGTTAGACCACCTGAAGAATGCAGGGTCTAACAGATCCCCTTCTCATTCACCCTTTGAAGCCTGTCTGACACCTTGTAACACAAATTTCCCAAAAATTATTGAATGGATTTTCACCAAAACATGGAAAGGTATTTCTCTGAATAAAGTTCTAGGCTCATGTCAAGTTTGGTATAATTTAATTTAGCTGGCTTGTTCCAGCAGAGAGCAAGGTTTCCTGCAGGAGTTCACAATAGCCTCATTATTATCAGCTTTTTCATCACCAAGTTATTCAATATGAATTTGCTATCTAATGGCAATGTTGTGCAAAATATGATACATTAATACAGACTTTGCAAACTTTCATGGGTGGTTTACATTAGCAATCCACAAGTAACATGTAGATACTCAAACCTTAATCTTAAGAGGCCAATGTACAAGAATGTTTTGATGCCTGCCAACATCCCCTACCAAAAACATCCACTGGTTTTATTCACCTTTCAAGAAACCTGTGAAGTTATCCATAATATTAATACACATTCAATTAGTTTGTGCAAAACACTTGCATTGCAAGCTAACACTAAACACATACCTAGCAAATGTGTTACCATCCTTTGTGGGTTACAGCTATTTTTGCACACTTAGGGGCATACTTATAGTCTGTTTGCACCTAATTAGCGTCATGTTTTTAAACTCTAATTCGGTGCAAAACTAACTCCATATTTATACTTTGGCACTAGACCCGTTTAGCGCCACATTTATGAAGTTAAAGTCATTTTTTGGAAGTGGAAACCTACCTTGCCTTAATGAGATGCAAGGTAGGCGTTCCTCCGAAAAAAATGACTCTATGACCAGCTCAACCTGACTAAAGTCATTTTTTTTGCCGCTAGCCTACCCTTTGCACCGGCTTGCACCATTCCATAAATATGGTGCCGGGCTGGTGCACAGAAATGGTGCAAGCTGGTGCTGATGGAACACCATGGAATAAGCCACAGGGACACCCCCAACCACACCAGAGAGACAGCGGAGGATGGGGGACCCCATCCCAGGTAGGTAAAGGTAAGTATTTTATTTTATTTTTTAAAGTGCCGAAGGGGGCCCTGAAATGGGCCCCCATACATGGCACAGGGTGCAACGGCCATGCCCAGGGGACCCTGGTCCCCTGTGCTGGCCATTGGGGTGGTGGGCATGACTCCTGTCTTTTCTAAGATAGGAGTCATGTGGTATGGATGGTTTTGCATTAGAAAATGACTCTAGGCAGGTTAAAGTCATTTTTTTACTCTAACCTGCCTAACATCATTTTTTGGTGAAAAAACCCCTTCCTCCATACCACCAGCCTCACCTGACTAACGTCGTCTTTTTTTTACACTAGCCTGCCCTTTGCACCGGCTTGCACCATTCCATAAATATGGTGCCCGGCTAATGCACAGAAATGGTGCAAGCCGGTGCTAAACTTTTTGGTGCAAAACTGCGATTGTGCAGTTTTGCACCAAAAAGTATAAATCAGGGCCTTATTGAGTTGTGTGGTTAGCCCGAATATTTGGCAAACGCATGTGAGAGGAGTAGACCTGCTGTGCATAGACCTTGACAATTTAATAACTACATATTCTTATTGTTTGAGGAACACTTGGAACTTGATTTAGCTCCTGAAGGACTGAGTAACACTCGTCCGGTTGGCAGAGGACTCAACATCTGCCACCATGCTGGATGGTAGTCCATCCTCTTAGAGACGACCTCTGCTCCCATTATGATAAGTTCTGTACATTGGAGGAAACCACAGTTATGGCAATTGTCTTTAAGACATAAAGGGGCATATTTATACTCCGTTTGCGCCGAATTTGCGTCGTTTTTTTCGACGCAAATTCGACGCAAAACTAACTCCATATTTATACTTTGGCGTTAGACTCGTCTAGCGCCAAAGTTCATGGAGTTAGCGTAATTTTTTTGCGTGAACACCTTCCTTGCGTTAATGATATGCAAGGTAGGCGTTCCCGTCTTAAAAAATGACTCCGATGCTATTGCGTCGGATTTATACTCCCGGGCAAAAATGACGCCCGGGAGTGGGCGGGTCTAAAAAACCCGCATTTGCGCCGGATTTTTGCGCCTGGGTCAGGGCAGGCGTTAAGGGACGTGTGGGCTCAGAATGAGCCCAGAGGTGCCCAGCCCTGCCCCCAGGGACACCCCCTGCCACCCTTGCCCACCCCAGGAGGACACCCAAGGATGGAGGGACCCACCCCAGGGACATTAAGGTAAGTCCAGGTAGGTATTTTTTTTAATTTATTTTTTGTGGCATAGGGGGGCCTGATTTGTGCCCCCCTACATGCCACTATGCCCAATGACCATGCCCAGGGGACAGAAGTCCCCTGGGCATGGCCATTGGGCAAGGGGGCATGACTCCTGTCTTTGCTAAGACAGGAGTCATTTCAATGGGGGATGGGCGTCGTTAAAAAATGGCGCAAATCGGGTTGTGGCGCTTTTTTTGCCTCAGCCTGACTTGCACCATTTCTGGACACCCAGACGCCATTTTCCCCCTACGCCGGCGCTGCCTGGTGTACGTCGTTTTTTTTAACGCACACCAGACAGCGCCGGCGGCTAACGCCGGCTAACGTCATTCAATAAATACGGCGCCCGCATGGCGCATCAGAATGGCGTTAGCCGGCGCTAATTTTTTTGACGCAAAACTGCGATGGTGCAGTTTTGCACCAAAAAGTATAAATCAGGGCCTTATTGAGTTGTGTGGTTAGCCGAATATTTGGCAAACGCATGTGAGAGAAGTAGACCTGCTGTGCATAGACCTTGACAATTTAATAACTACATATTCTTATTGTTTGAGGAACACTTGGAACCTGATTTAGCTCCTGAAGGACTGAGTAACACTTGTCCGGTTGGCAGAGGACTCAACATCTGCCACCATGCTGGATGGTAGTCCATCCTCTTAGAGACGACCTCTGCTCCCATTATGATAAGTTCTGTACATTGGAGGAAACCACAGTCATGGCAATTGCCTTTAAGACATAAAGGGGCATATTTATACTCCGTTTGCGCCGAATTTGCGTCGTTTTTTTAGACGCAAATTCGACGCAAAACTAACTCCATATTTATACTTTGGCGTTAGACTCGTCTAGCGCCAAAGTTCATGGAGTTAGCGTCATTTTTTTGCTTGAACACCTTCCTTGCGTTAATGATATGCAAGGTAGGCGTTCCCGTGTTAAAAAATGACTCCGATGCTATTGCGTCGGATTTATACTCCCGGGCAAAAATGACGCCCGGGAGTGGGCGGGTCTAAAAAACCTGCATTTGCGCCGGATTTTAGCGCCTGGGTCAGGGCAGGCGTTAAGGGACCTGTGGGCTCAGAATGAGCCCAGAGGTGCCCACCCCTGCCCCCAGGGACACCCCCTGCCACCCTTGCCCACCCCAGGAGGACACCCAAGGATGGAGGGACCCACCCCAGGGACATTAAGGTAAGTCCAGGTAGGTATTTTTTTTTTTTTTTTTTGTGGCATAGGGGGGCCTGATTTGTGCCCCCCTACATGCCACTATGCCCAATGACCATGCCCAGGGGACAGAAGTCCCCTGGGCATGGCCATTGGGCAAGGGGGCATGACTCCTGTCTTTGCTAAGACAGGAGTCATTTCAATGGGGGATGGGCGTCATTCAAAAATGGCGCAAATCGGGTTGTGGCGCTTTTTTTGCCTCAGCCTGACTTGCACCATTTCTGGATGCCCATACGCCATTTTCCCCCTACGCCGGCGCTGCCTGGTGTACGTCGTTTTTTTTAACGCACACCAGACAGCACCGCCGGCTAACGCCGGCTAACGTCATTCAATAAATATGGCGCCCACATGGCGCTTCAGAATGGCGTTAGCCGGCGCTAATTTTTTTGACGCAAAACTGCGTTGGCGCAGTTTTGCGTCAAAAAGTATAAATATGGGCCTTAGTACCCTAAAAATAAAGAACCTTGAATAGCATCGAAAATCCTATATGACAGATATATTATGGCTACGATCGCCAGCCTGAAGTAATTGTAAAGCCTATGCACTAAAGATGTGGAGCACCAGTGAGAAATATTTTGAGGGAATATAAAGTCTGAACAATCATAAAGTCACTATTCATTGTCATGGTCCGCATCATTCGGATGTTGCTGTATGTGTTTCTAACGAAATACACATTGAAACAATTTTGCTCGTAAAACCTTGTTTGACATGTTTTTCTATATTATCAATGTTTTTCTGCAGTCTGGCGAAACCAAGCTGGAGAAAACCATTCGAAGACATATTTGTTTCTTTATTATTTTATTGTTTAGAAGGACCTTCAGTCCCACTTGACACTCCCTTTTACTAACGGGTTTCGCCGCTAATAACCCTCACCTCACCTTCCCTTCCTTTTATTTTTAACACACTTGTACTCTCCCGCTTCAATCTTTCTGTTACTTTGACTACTACCCCTAACCCATGTGTTTAGCCGTAAATAATACCGCCCCCCCTGTTACCTTTCCAATTTTACTCCATTCTGTTCTTTTACCTACCATTCCCTTTTTAATGCCAATACATCTTCCATCCGCTTTAATGCTTTTTAAAAGTTTACTTTTGCTACTTCCGTGATCCTACACCCTCTCCCCTTGCTAAATTTCCTCTTATACCCCCCTTCCTTTAGCTTAATACATGTGCATCTTGTACAGTCATACTTGTCTCCTTTTTTTTACTTTTACTAATTTCTCTGTTGAAAATTGCATTTTTTTGCAGGGTTATCCTCAATCCTTTTGCCTTCTTCCTCCTTTTTTTTCAGATCTGTTTTGCTGCTTTATTGTCTCTGTACACTTTACCACTGCAGACCAGTGCTAAAGTGCAAGTGCTTCCTGTGTAAATTGTATTGATGAATGATTTATCCACGATTGGCATATTTGATTTACCAGTACCTCCCTAGTAAAGTGCATTATGTGTGCCTAGGGCCAGTAAATCAAATGCTACTAGTGGGCCTGCAGCACTGATTGTGCCACCCACAGGAGTAGCCCAATAAACATGTCTCAGACCTGCCACTGCAGTGCTGTGTGTGTAGGCTTGCACTGCCTTTTCGACCTGGCAAGTGCACCCGCTTGCCAGGCCCAATCCTTCCCCTTTTACTATATCAAAGTCACCCATAAGATAGGCCCTAAGTAGCCCCATTTGCAGGGTGAAGTGTATTTAAAAGGTAGGACATGTGTTGGGGTGTTTTACATGTCCTGATAGAGAAATACTGCCAAATTCATATTGCAAGGCCTATCTCTCCCATAGGCTAACATGGGGACTTCCTCTAAATAATGTTTAATCACAGTTCTGCCCCTTTGCTGTGTGTGCTTTGCTACATTGGCCTGCAGTTGCTGCTTCTGACTTAAAGAGGACAGAGACTGGACTTTGTTGTGTGTCCTGCTTGTGAAGTTTCTCCAAGGGCTTGAAGTAGAGCTTGCCTCCTGTTGGAAGTCTCAGGGATATCAAAGACTTCAGATTCATCTGCCTACAGCACTGGGGACTGTGTGTTTTGTGCTACAACAGAAAAGAAACAACACAACCTTGTCCATGACGCCGCTGCCTGCACGTGACCTGAGAACACTGCATGTGAGGCACGCAAAGCACCGTCCATCTCGCACCGTAGCCCCAGTCCACCGCCATCAGCACCATCAAGTCCAGCATTGTCAACAGATGCCCCTGTCTGCACCATGTCCCGTGGGTGCCGCACTGGGCCCGCCCTGCGTCGTAACGCCGCCTTCGGACTACCAACAACAGGAACTGTATTTTTAAGTTAATTCTTGCAAAATTCATACATTTATTATTGTATCTTGGATTCTTTTACACAGATAAATATTGGCTATTTTTCTAAAACTGTTGTAGTGTCCTTTTGTGGTGTTTTCACTGTATTACTGTGTATTATGTGCAAATGCTTTACACATTGCTTCTGAGATAAGCCTGACTGCTCACTCCAAGCTATCAAGGGGGTGAGCAGGGGTTATCTGAGCTAGGTGTCCCCCTTGCCCTGACTAGAGTGCGTGTCCCTACTTGGACAGAGTGTAAACTGGCTGCCAACTAGAAACCCCATTTCTAACGTTCTCCAGCCCATAAACGATTGTTCCCATCCTATAAACCCTCCCCAGCTGCCTTTTCCCCTTTTGCTCCCTTCTATCATTTTACCTAATTTTCTCTGCCTTTAAAACGTATAGGTCGTCTTCACTACCACTTAGCTCCTTTTTTAGGTTGAGCATAGCAGCATGCAAGCGCTGCTTTTCCTATTTGTTCTTAGCTAGTTGGACTTTTAACCACGGCAAACTCATGCCCATCACTATCGTTCGTTCATGGGCTTGCCCTTCAAAAATCCTTCATTATCATTGGTAAATGCTTAACGTTGTCCCTCCTTGGGGCGGTATGGTTACCACCTTGGACATCGATCCTGTTACATGGCTAATTGCACTTTTGTTGATATGTTTGACTGCGAGCAAACTTATTTTTCCTTTTGTGTGTCTCCTTCACGCTCATGGCAAGGTGTTTTAAATCGGTTCACTTATGTCAACTGTCTGGTTAGGTGTCTATAACGCTAATAGCTCTAACTCATTTAAGGTAGGATTTAAGCTATTGAAAACTGAGTTAAAGAATGACTATTTGGCTTATTGCAATATGTATTCAACACATCATGAACAGTCCTTCATTTGAAGACCGAGACTCACACAGGCAAGGCCCGGAAAGGGCACACGTCAGAGTGACTGCATGTTTCTGCAGTGGCTCTTTCAGTCCAACAGTTGAACACCAGTCCAGTGTGGCCATACTGGTTTTTTTTTTTTTGTAGTTTGTAAAGGGTGCACACACATATACCAGACAGTAACAGAAGGCAGCTGGAGACAATTGTTTGTCTGGACTCGCCAGGCGATGTCGAGTTTGCAACAGCAGTAGAGGCGAATTTCGAAGCTGAGCCCCTTTCAATGCCTCAACCCTTTGCAGCATCCAGAGGCACAGGACCATCACTGGACCCCCACAATTCAAGGGAAGCCGGAGGGTCGTGTCACAAAGTTAGCACTCAAAGCACTAATGAATGACATTGTTTCTGTCACAAAGTTGGGCTGATTGGCATCTTAAGTTGTTGAAGAGCTAGACCAGTGTTTTTAACATCCCCCCACCCCTAGTGATACATGATAGCTCATCAGCTTTTAAGGCACGTGCTAGCTTTGACTGCACATATAGCAGCAATTGTTGAGATAACTGAAGTAAACAAGTGAATATAAAAAATAATGCACAAAGCAAATTAAAACGGAATGAAGGCAAAACAGGATATCACAGCAAAATAGCCAAAACAGAATGCAACACAACAATAGCAGTGCAACATAACAAAAATCATATTGCAATAATGAACCACATAAACACAAAAAAAAACACATAATCACTCCAACAAAATTCCACACAAGAAATGCACACAAACATTTCTCCCACATAGAACTACCTATAGAATACTGTTTTCATATTATGGCTGTAAAAGGTGTTAGGAGCAAGCAACTTATCTTACAGCCACGACATGAAATAGCACCGGTCATAAATGATTTGCGAGCTGAACCCTAGTTGTAGGCCTTTACACCATTATATGAGCTCAGGAGGGTGGAGGAAAGGAAGTGGGTGCTGTACAACTTTCCACTTAAGGCTTTGGGGGGCTGCTGAGCTGCTCTGCCTTTTTAGGTCGAGTGTCGCAGCAGTGCTTTCTGATGTGTTGTTACCTATCTGTGGGCTTGCACCATGCCCACCTCATACCCCTCACTTTCATCCGTTCCTGGACCTGCCTTTCAAAATCCCATGATGTAGTAGGTAAATGCTTTTTATTTGTCCCACCTTGAGGCTTGTGTGTTACCGCCTTGGGGACCGACCCTGTTATGTGGATAATTACACTATTGATGATATGTTCTACTATAGGCAACCTCTTTTCCTTTTGTCTCTCTCCTTCATGCTCATTGCATCCATGGCACTCAGTTCCACACAGTAATGGTACAGAGTAATAGATATAACCCTGTATCTTCAAAGTCATATGCTACGTTCTTTTTTTGCTGTTTTAAAAATAGAGGGGTCCAGCCTTGAATAATTGTTTTAAGTAATATCAAGACTCTGCAGCCGATTTGCCGATTGTTCCCTGTTGCAAAACTCATGTGAAACCTATCCACAAGTCCAATACTTAAAAAATATTGTGGAACTTATTATTTTTATTAACTGTAGATTGACATTTGGTCTTTCATATTATTTTTAGGTCTGCCGTTAGTCCAAAACTTTGTGATTTAACTTAAACTCTACTTATAGTGTATTTATAAGGGCTTTCAGAGAGCCCTCTTCATTTTTGGTCTTTTATCGTCATTCAAAGTTTTCTTCCGCACACTACAGCAGTCACAGTGTCAGCCCGCATCAGCGATTGGCCAACTTCCCTGTAAGTAATGGCATTCTGCCCTTTCACATGGAGTGCATCCCCGCGCGAAGTTACTTTCTTGAGTGCCAAGGACTATTTCAGTGACTGCTTTTTCAAAACCCAAAAATATCTTTGCTTTTCAACACTTTTTTTTAAAGATTGATGAGGACCCGGCAATTTTTCTAAAATTAACATTTTGAAAAAAACATCACAAAAGAAGTCTTCACAAAGCGAATAGTCTGCTAATCAGTGTGACGCCCAATGGCTTTGCCAATGCTTGTTTACATTTTATTGAGTTCCGGACAGCATATTAAAAGCTGGATCTAACAGAAGGAAAATGTAGAACAATAGAAGGAGAGAAAACCAGTGAGAAACATTCCAGCATGAGAACTCAGGAGTGTGAATTTCCTGAAGCCCATCGCCTAGAACATGACCATGAGTACTCCAAGGTAATGCAATGAGCTCAGCTTGCATTACAGATAATGGGTCCAGTATGAAAACATGTACACATGTTAGCAAAATGTAACAATTTCAGGATATTTTTAATGCTACATGATTATGTGCAATGCAATCATAAGTGCAAAGGGAAGATTGGTGATTGCTTTCAAAATAAAATGTACTAAAAAAGGGCAACTTGATTTTTTTTCTGAACTAGTTATTGTGCAACTCTAAATATGTATTTGAAGCTTTAGTCAGTAAAGCATATTTAATGCCTGCCAATAATTTAAAACAAAATAATGACAACACAGTGCAAATAAACTATGAGCTACCTTATGGGCAGTATGAATATAAATTGGGGGGCCTCATTCTTCAAGAAAGTCACAAAAACGTAATCATAATCAATTGTGTTGGAATTTGGGCAAATGTACAACTTTAGGAATTTCCAAAGAGCTTAAAGAAGTAGGGGCCAGATGTATCAAGCTCCCGGTTTGCATTTCTCAAATAGCGAATTTTAAGAAAATGCTATTTTAGAAATGCAAAATGGGATGTATGAAAACTGGAAGTCGGTAATAGCGATTTCTTAAAATTCGCAAACGCAATTTGCGAGTTGCAAAAAACGAATCCCAAAAAATAGCAAATTGGTATTTGAAAATCCCCAAATTGCGAAAATGGCAAACCGGAACAGCCTGATGACATCACACACAAGAAGTGAGCCAGCCCATGCTGTTTCCAGAAGCCACACCCACAGGAGCAGGCAGAGAGATACAGGCCAGCACCAGGAAGGCAGCCTTGTGAGCCAGCCAGGACCAAACAGGAACATGGCCACTGATGGGAATGTGAAGGGGAAAGGTGACAGGAAGCGCAAGCTCAAATTCAGTGAGCAGGAATTGGAGGTGCTCACTGAGGAGGTGGTCAGGATCCACGACAAACTTTTTGGGAAGAACTCACTCTAGGTACCTGAAAGTGAGAAGAGGAATCTGTCGTCAGACATCCAGACCAAAATATGCGCAGTGGGTGTTGCGCAGCGCTCCATTGAGGAGATACGCAAGCAATGGTACGACTTGCATTCCCATGCCAAAGAGAGGGTAGCCAGCAGACTAAAGGAGGCAAGGAGCACCGGAGGAGGACCACACACCCAGACACCGTCCACACCAATGGAAGACATGGTGGAGTTGACTCTGCTTCCTGAAGCTGTCAGTGGTGTCACTGACATTGACACTTCAGGCACACCCAGCATAAGCAAAGGTAACGGTAGTAATAATGTGTGCCTTGAAGCTTCCATGCTGAAAGTGCAGCGCCTGCAATGTAAACACATGAGGTCAATGCACATGCAGTTGGTGTCAATCGATCAAAACATGGGCGCAATGTACAGGCAGTTTGAGTCTCACAATGACAACATGGGAGTAACGCACAAGCAGTTAGAGTCTCTTAATGAAAACGTGCAAGCTGCATGAGGGACAGCAAACAGCAGCAGAAAACACAAAGGAGATGACAAACGCCATTAGGGAACTCTGCACTGTGATTCAGCAGGAGCATGTCAGCGACCGTAGGCGCCATCACCAATTGATGGGCAGGTTGGATAGGTTCTGCAGATCTGTCAATTGGATTTCCACCTCAACTGCCTTGATATCACAATGTGCTGTGGGCATACAAGTGGAGATGGCACATTGCAGTCGGGACGTTGCACAAGGATTGGTGCAAACAACCAATGTTTTGGAGACAATGCAGACAGCATGGAGTGCTACAAACAGCAAACTGGGTGGTGGGGATAGTGAGGAGCTCTCTAGCCTCAGCAGTCTCACAGCCCCTGTGATGGATCCTAGGCATTGCAGTACCAGACAAAGTACTGTCTTTGAACCCGCTACAAGAGGTGCCACCGGGGCCACTGAGCACTCAAGTGGAGTGCATGGACGTAGGAAGGCACTTAACAGTCTTTCTTCGACATAAAGTTCATTTTTTAGTAAAAAGTCCAAATATAAAGTGAACGTAAAACTTAATTTATCCTTGTTTTTGACTCCTCACTCTATGTGACACTACATGTGTGCTAACTGAATCTGTGTTACGTAGGAGTGTATGCGTGCCAGCATGGGAGATGGTTTTATGTATCAGCCTCCGATAATTCATTTGTAGACCTGTGTATCAGGTTGTCCTTGACTTTCCTTTACAGTCTGCCAATCCTATCTCTCCATCAGCCCTCACTTCCTTGTATGTGCATTTGTGGCTGTACATGCGTTCGTGTGTACATGGCCGTCTTTTCATATGTTACTCTACGTGCATATTGTAAAGTACGTACCTAGGCCCTTCACCAACATTAATAACATCACCGTGGGACCCCCCTTCACCCATGATTTCGACAGACCACAATCTTATTAGCTTTTCATCACTTACAATCAGAGCTACCCCTAATCCACTCCGACCCTGGAGACTACACACTAAAGAGAATTTATTGAACATCAGAATTTAGCAACAACACACTAAAGAGAATTTACCAAACATCACTGCACTTTTTAAACTTCTGCTGGCTGGGAGCAGATTTTGTGTTTGCTCCCGCTTGGCGGGAGATTTAAAAATGCACCCTCCAGCCGGGAGCAAACATGTTTACTTGTACTCGCCAGTGTGGGCAGGGACACCCCTGTGCACTGGGGTGGGCTCCCAGGGACACAGCAAGTGAGACGGCCACGGGGATGGGGTCCCTGGGGCCTTTAAGGGCTCAGGAAGGTGGGTCGCTTAGTTCCTTCTCTCTTTTTCAATGTCACAGTCCTGGGGGATATGGTTCATAGGATCTTTTAAAGGTTTGGCGAGCGAGGACACACAGTCAAACCCCATAAAAAAATACTTTGGAACCCAGGGATGGAGTCCCAGGGCTGAATATAGCTCAGGGAGAGGAGGGCTGCATGCCCTCTTCCCCAGAACATTTAAATTGGTCCTGGGGCCAAAATCAGCTCTAGGAGGGGATCTGTGTGCCTCCCTCCCCTAATTACCTAAAGTGGGCTCCAAGGGATGGGGTCCACAGGGCTGAATACTGCTTGAGGAGGGGAGCTGCACACCCCCTTCCTTTTAATTAAAGAATGCAACCTGGGATTCCATTTTGTTTTTCTTAGAGATCCTGTGATAGTCTATTGAGATTGTGGCAAAGATCGCCATTTTGTTTCCAATTTTGGTCCCAGTGGGTCCCTCTTGGCCCCCCTCCATGGGGCCTAGGGGCACGGTATTACTACCCTATCACCTTATATAAAAAAAAATTCACAAGTTCAAGATTGGGGACTTAGGGACAAATTTATGAAAAATGAAGCACAACTGCGCTAGATTTTAACGCCTCATAACAACCTTCCTTAGCTTCATGTGTGCGCAATATTTATAAAATGGTACACCATAGAGCTAAGAAAAGCCTAGCGTAAAAAAAATGACGCTACCCTTAGCGACATGTTGTTAAGAAAAATGACGCTAATGCTGCAAAAGTGGCGCTAGCATGAGTAGCAAAAGAAACAGCATTGTCAGATAACTCACGTTGTCCACCACAACTCACAAAAACATCATCAAGGACAAAGTTACTGCAAATCTGCATTACAACCATCTTCAAGAAATTGTTCATGTCCTAGATATGAAGGCTAACCAGTGTTGCACACTATCAGTGCACAAGCTTGTAACATCTCCTAAGTACCAAGTAAGCATTCACCATGCACATCCCATTGACCAGTGATGTGACCATGCAAGGACACACTCATCATGCTGGATAGCTTATGTGTGTTCCTCTGCATACATCATTTAGCTTAAATCTGTAAACATGTACCACACTCATCAGAACAAGGCGTCCAACTTCATTGTGGACTCAACTAACTATGATGCTTCTGTACAAGCCTTGTGTTTCCAGTGCATCACTTTTTTACTAATAAGAAGTGAATCACTGGCAGTGCAAGTGGCTCATTGATAAGCCCCTTAGTGACCTCTTCACATGGTCCTTAATCCTAATATGCCCAGAGTTACTGTGTGCTACATGTGAAACACAGATCAGTAACATGCTGTGACCAACATGTTGGCAATATCGATACGTTTTCTCAAGCCTGTACTTCTGCCACATGTCTTGACTGCCAACACTGTTTGTCTGCGTATATATCTTTTCCAAAAATCACAAGTCCCTTGCAGCAAACGTTGCCATCAGTACATCAATTTGTTGTGCTCCACATCCTCAACATGACATCAGACGTATTGTCAGTATCCAAGGATGGATAATGGTGTCCTAATTGCCACCCATGCTATTTTAACATGGCATTGCACACATCATACAACCTCACAAACAACCATTGCACTACACATTAGACATACAAGGGAACACTTACTAGCAGCATCGGGGTCCGCAAATCTTGCAACCCCACCAGTGGTGTAGGGGGCAGGTCCACCTGCAAAACATGACATGAAACATAGCTCTGTGAATGTTGAACAAACAATACCATGGACAAATGTTACACACTCCTGCATCAAGTTCGTCATCACATGTACATGACCAGGCAACATTACACAGTGGGCAAGCCCCTGATGGACAGTAGTGCCTGACAAACATGTACCCTTTTTATTTTGTGCACTTCAAATTATTCAAGTGTAACATAGGGTACAAAGACAGGAATGTGCTATTCTCCAGCTTGACGGTGCATTGCTTCCCTTCTCATGGATGCCGGTTGGCATAGACACTACTTGCAGCCCTGACCTTTGTCATGACATGGTAAAGTAACCCCTATGGCCTTCAGTCATGCATATGCAAACTAAGATTCAGCAACATTTAAGGTAAACTTACCACCAGTTCTGACAACCTCAATTCCCAGGTTATCCAGGAGGTCCTGTACCCGTGAGATCAGGTCTGCACACTGGTGCTGCAGCTGGTGGTCAGTCAGCTGGATTGCAAAGACACATGCCAGCTGGAAAAGCACCTTGCCCCACCACAGCTTCCGTGCCTCCGTTTTGTAGTCCAGGATGACAATCCCACCCATGGCCACCATGTTAGGGTGGTAGTGGTAGACCAGCCACATAAACCCTGCCAGCTCATCAGTTGTCATTCTCCTTACCCTTCCCTTCCCAGACATGTTGCACACCAAATCCAGTGCAAACCTAATACACTGAAAAATAAATATCCCCAACTAACCCCAACAAACTTATCTAACCCAGACACAAACACCCCACAATACTCAGTCAAAACAGCATAAAATGACAAATACATAACCAAATATACTTTAGGGACACTACACAGACAGCACAAAAGACTCAAAACTGACCGCTCCTCACACCAGCACTAAAACCACACAGCCTCTCGCAAGCACAGACAACAAGACTGTAAAGAGAAAGTGATAGTAAGTTAACTTTTCCATGTGTGCAGCAAGGAAGTACAATGGCGTCACTTCCTGGGTGTATGTGTCACATTTTTTTGACATGCGTCATTGTTTTTCATGCATGGCGGCAATGCATGTATTTTTGAACGATGGCTGACAGGACAGAACCTTTCAGTTTAGACGCGCAGGTGTGCTGCATCAATTTTTCATATGTGATGGTCTAAAATGCCCGTATGCATATTTTCTTTGACGCATGAGAGGCATGTGTGTATTTTAGAGGGACATCTGACAGTATCAAATTTCATCACAAACAACTACACACAATGCACTACTGCATAAATGTGTGGCTGAAATTTAGGCATAGCTTCTTGTACAAGTAATGTACATTGCAACACACATATCACACAAGTGTGTTTGGTTGACATTTGACAGCAGCAAAACAGGAAAAACATGTGAAGACTGCTGTTCAGATGTTTGGCGTCGGTAGTACAATAGTAGTCTGTACCAACAACAGTAGGTCTGTGTCTGCTACGTAACACATCAATGTCTAAGTGTCAATGTCACAATCCAAGATGACAACTTACAACATACCCCTCAGTGGCACTCACATGTATGACAAATAGAGAGATAAATACAGAGGACAAAACACCTGAATGTCTTGGTCTGTCAGACTCATGTCAAGCAATGTCAAAACAAGTCACAATCCTTTGACAAACTGTAAGTATCAATAAGACACAGACATGTTGAAACTTGCATGTTCTACTCATAGATGTCAGGTATATTCACACAATGTAAAAAGACTCATAGTCACACAAAAAGGTTGGGGAATGCAGCTTTGTGCGAGTGCTCATGTCGAGCAAAGAAATAGGGAAGGACAGCTGAGACACTTCTTTACTTACCTATTATATCCAATATGTGGAGTTGACTCAAACACTTCACAAGTGTTGTGGCTGGTGTTCAGTGACGTGTGGGGGCCAGTCATCCCATCTTGCAAACAATGGCAATGGTATGGCAAATATTGCTTAGCCTGTAGAAGAAGCAATGTCTGTTAGCAAAGTTGACCAGTATGACTTGCTGTGACGTGCATGAATGAAGGGATGGGGAGGATACGGAAGATGAGTACCAAGGGAAATCTGCAGAAACTGTGCCAGCAACGTTGACCTAGAAGCATACATTAGACAATCTGGCTTCAATGTGTGTGCATGATCACACATTGTCAAATACTGTACAAGACAACATTATAGCAATGTAACACCTGACACATATTCACACACATTGTGTAAGACAGTACATATCCCAGCCACATTGGCAACAACTACAACTGTGTGCCTGGCCAGCACAAACAAGTGTGACAGAAGCCAGTGGCAAATGACAGCCTCTGTACCCTGTGTGTGCAGATATGACCCGGTTCCACTATCTACCAGTGACCTAACAATGCATCAGAGGAACAAATCTCACATACATAGACATAGTCATGTCAATCCCTAGCAAATGATGAGACAAATCCAACACAAACAGCCTGTAAGACCCTAGTACATAATAGTGCAAGGCAGACATCACCAACCTATACGTCCCTAGTACAGAGTAGGGCAAGGAAGACATCAACAACCTAAAAGTCAACAATACATAATTGGGCATGGGACTTCAATTGTGCAGTTGGATCTCTGCTTTTGACTGTTCACTGCAGTGCTTAATTTAAACTTGAGGATTCCAACCCCTTCAATATCCCCAGAGGGGGCTACATCCACTTTATTCACAATCAGTGGCCTGTCGCCTGTGCACAGTGAACTATGCTGAGGGTACCACAAACACCTTGTGCGCACACCAGCAACAATTGGGCTGTGCTAGCATATAAAGTGCCACTGGACCACTGATGAGTAGCCTGCTATCATTGTCCAATCATAGGTTGAGCCTCAGGGACGTGGTGATTGTGGATTTTTTTCTGGCATGACAGTTCACCCATGCGGAATATCTGTGGTGTTGTATATATATTTATCCCTTAGTCCCATTATGTAAGACTTGCAGAAGAGTCATGTTGGCTAAATCTGTAACTATTTTTTGTGGTGTGTGCCATGAGACAGGTGTTATGCCCTGTGTGTTGCATGTGAATCCCACCCCCTTGGACATAGAATACCTCCCTTGCACAAAGAGTTCTTTTGGCAATTTCCTGGCTAGCATGCATATGTGTATGTAGAGATTATGCACAGTGTGGCATAGCTGTTTGAGATGTATTGTAATGTATGTTGCAAGTTTACAAACACCTGTGGGACAGGACAAGTCATGAGGGTTTTTTCTGCACTATCCTGCATCACCAGTACAGGCAAATATGTGCCATGTCTCCTTGCTATTGTGCATTTCTGACCTCTACCAGTGTGCTGACAGTAGTGTAGTTGCCAAGGCCCACTGCAGGCACCCTTGTAGCATGATAGAGTGATGACAGCTTTGCAGGTTTGATTGTTACTCTGCTGTGAGGTGTCCTTCCTACACAACCAATTATGGCAAAGTCTTATTTCAACGTGTGCTGCATATGCACCACACATGGAAAAAGTATACGCAATGAGAGTATCATGTATTTTTGTTGATAGGTAAATGGTGATGCCACCTCTAGGGTGGCTTTAGTTGTTGGTGCAGCCTCATGTTTCAAAATTGTGTTAAATACGGGGTAGTGCCAGAATGCAAGTTGTTTGACGGTGGCATGTCCAATGCAAAACCCATTGCTGACCAATTCCACACTTAGGGCCAGATGTAGCAAAGGGTTTTACCCATTGTGTGTCTATGGGAAAATGTGTTTGTACATATGGCCCTTAGTGATATGTATGAAGAGGCCATAATTTCCATGCAACATGTGAAGACAAGTAGTAGCTTGACACCACCTTTTGAATGCAGAGAGGGCATTGTCCCACCAGAGAATCATTAAAAGTGATAGACTGGTGGTACTAGGGCCTTGTACATGTGGCCATAAAGGAGGGTGATGTGTATTGAATGCAATGGAGTGATGCATGTGGCATATGTGTTGTTCTATGGACCTCTGTGGTTCCCTGTCCATGTGTGTGCACTGTGGTATATATATTGTTTGACCAACATGTTTAATGTGTTGCATGTGTTATGTTAGGTATGCCAGCTTACGTACGAGTAGGCCATTGCCATATTGTCAATCCTGGAAGCATTGATTTATTATTGAGAGTCAGAAGATGTAGGCATCATGCACACTGCCTGGATATTTTGTGAAGATGTTTGTGAATATCCCACGGATGGTCCATAATGACCTGCACATTCATTGAGTATGTGTGTTTCCTGTTCCTAAATAGGTGTTCCCTAGCAGCAGGGAGGACACATTGGATATGTGTGCAGTCCATTGCATCCCAGTACATATGGGAACCCAGCAAGTTTGTAGAATCCTTGTTTTGCCTCCTGCTGCAATTGCTGGGTTTCGGGGAACCGGATGTGGTGGGGTGCGGGGCAGATAATGGCGTCCAGTACCATAGGGAGGAAAGCAGAAAAGGATGCTTGTGAGATACCACCCACTTGTGCTGCTGGGGTCTGAAATGATCCAGAGACCAGCATGTGGAGCATAGCAAGGAGCTTCTTTATGGGTGGTATTGTTCTAGAACTTTCCACTCTTGCCGTGATGTTTGGAGCAATGTGGGGTAGCAGCTGTACTGTGGACTCCCGTTTGAGATGGTAGTGTAGTGTGGTTAGTTTTACGTATTCATTGCGCTTTAGCTTCAGGCTTAAGGCCTTTGTACACTTTGCCCTGAATATATTTTATTCATTTGCTGACAGCTTAGAGCCTCTGTGCACTTTGCTCTACATGCTTTTTATTAGGCTTCGTACTGTTATTTTTCAAATAGCCAGTTCTACGGTGTTGTTTTTTATTCATATCACACTGTTTTGCCTACTTCAGCACTGGAGTTCTCCATAACATATTTACTCTGTGCTTCAGTCAAGGATACAGTCTGGTACATTGCCGATAGACGTGGTAGGAGTTTAGACTTGGCATTCCTGCGTAGGGACATTTTGTGATCACGATGACATGTTAGTTATAAAATCACTTCCTTGTCCCAATACACGCAAGAGGGAGATTCCGACCAGGGAACCACAACTAGACGCTGACTGCCTCGTTGCAGATGCTGAACCAAGATCACAGGTCTTTGCTCAGGTATGAGGGCTGATGTCTCCACAGTGATTCTAATAGGCAAGCTAGAAGCTTAACATGCTGTGCTCTAAATAGAACAAGCAGAGGGAGAGTAGAAACTGTTAGACAATATGATAGCTTTGTTCTTATGTTTTACTCTCCAGGTGACTATTTCAATCCTACTGTGTTGTATGGTTCTGGTTATTGCGGCTCACGCCTTAATATCTAAAATACAGTCGTTTTATTAAAACATTATATAAAACTTATACTGTCTTTGTCATTTGTATATGAGATCATATTGGAAATAAGAGAGTTGGTTTGGATCTGAGTAACCACGACTTCCCTGAGAAGTTCCAAAGATGTCATGCGCTCGGCTGCCGAATCATTCCTTCCACATGGGAGAAATGAGGCACTGCTAGTTAGCCGGAGCAAAAACCGGATTTAGGGTGACAGAGTTCTTTACACGTGGGTCAGACTCAGTCCCCCACACCGTTATCGATCCTGCTGCCTAGAAATCCAGTAGAGTCTGGTGGCCTCTTCTTACCTGAGGCCAAGGGTGGATGCGCATTGGCAAAATATTCTCTCCCTCCTTCTGCTCTGCCTTTATGGCTGCAGTGGTGGTGGTTGAGGGTGCTGCGGTGGGGCTGTTGGCGCTTGGTGTTGTCACTGTCATCGTCTTCAGGTCCCGACCCGTAGCAGTAACAGATCCATGTTGTCCAGTTATTTGCCAGAGTTCCTTCTGTGCATTTTCCTTATGCATTTGTGCCTGTGCGTCATGTTAATGCCTGTTCTGACCAGGTGTTAAAATTTTGATGCTAATCCGAGTTGGCGACATTTATTCTAGGTGATCCTAGGTGTGCATAATTTTTCCGTTGGCTTGAAATATGGTGGTAGAAGGCTGCCTACCTTGCATATCATTGTTGGTAAACGAGGCATGGTGAAGTGGCGGTTCTGAAAAATGACGTAAAATACTGGAAATTGGCACTAACTTTGTCAACTGCCATTCTATAAATATCACACAGGGTTCCCCCCTCCCGTTTTCCACCATTAAAAATGGCCCAAAGGCAGCACAAACTTTTCTTAAATATAGGCCTAAGTCCATGAGTCCTGTAATGGCTGCCAGCAACATTTTCCTCATGTTGCAGACAGTCAATCAGAGTGCTTGCTCCCACAGGAGTCTGACTCCCCTCAGGTACGAGTTAGCCCCAGGGAAAAAAAAAGATTATTGGGCCAATCAGAACACTATGGCCCTCATTAAAACCCTAGCGGTAAATCCTGCTTACAGCCGTGCTGACGGCCGCCAAGATACTGTGGCCACGGCAGAAATCCGCTACAGGTATTACGACCCACATCTCGTAATCCGCCACAATACAGACAACCAAACAAGTCCGCCACACCAAAGGTCAGTGATAAACTGGCGATAGCAAAACCTACACCGTCACGCCAACAGAAATACGCCCACAGTATCAGGACCCACAAATCAACGCAGCGGTCTTTCAACTGCGGTAATCCATTGGCGGTACACACCGCTGCGCTCAAAATACACACACATTTACAAAACACAACCACATTGGACAATTCCAAATACACACACCTGATACACATCCACACACCACACCCACACACTCACACCAGTATAAAACACACACCCACATTACCCACAACCCCTTACAACAACATTTTTGGAAGAAGCAGAGAGAGAGAGAATAGCAAACACAACACCAGCATCCACAGGCACACAACACCATCACTCATGCAACATCCATGCACCTCAAAGAACACACCCCAACACAACACATCACAAAGCACAACAAACATCATCTCACATATCACCCACACCACAGTATGGCACCTCAAAGACACCCCAGCTTTTCTGAGGAGCAGCTCAGGGTCATGGTGGAGGAAATCATCCAGGTAGAGCCACAGCTATTCGGATCACAGGTGCAGCAGACGTCCTTTGCAAGGAAGATGGAGCTATGGCGGAGAATTGTCGACAGGGTCAACGCAGTGGGACAGCACCCCAGAACACGGGACGACATCAGGAAGAGGTGGAACAACCTACGGGGGAAGGTGCGTTCCGTAGTATCTAGACACCAGGTAGCCGTACAGAGGACTGGCTGTGGACCCCCACCTCCTCCCCCACAACTAACAACATGGGAGGAGCAAGTCTTGGCGATCTTTCATCCTGAGGGCCTTGCAGGAGTAGCAGGAGGACTGGACTCTGGTAAGGCAAGTATTTACTAGTACACCCCCCCACCCTACCTGCATGCCATCACAAACTCCTACCCCTACCCTCACAGCCATCACCCTAACACCTCACAAATACCCCACTATCACAACCCACCCATCCCAGTACCAAGCCCTGCATGTAACACCAATGCATGGACACCCATTACAGACCTGCATAGACACCCATCACCAAAGCATGTCCAATAGAGAGACTCACCCAGGCCAAAAAATCACCACTCACACAAGGGCCAAGGCAATAATGCAAGCACAGGAGTAGAGGGAAACTCACCCATTGCACAAGATGGCACACACAGATACAATAACTAAGCATTTACACCCCAACAGGACCCCTACCCAACGTCACCGGACAGGAGGTGCCAGCCATATCCAGTCCCCCAACAGAAGAGGCCCACAGTGACGACAGCAGCTCTGCACGCCTGGATCAAGATGACCAGCCCGGCCCAACAGGGACCTCTGGACAGTCGGTTCCCCTGCCACAGCCACAAACCACCACTGAACCTCCCCCCTCAGGAAACACCACCACAGCACCCACCCAGCAGGCCCATGCTACTGTCTCCAGGACATGTCAGTCAGCAGTGTGTCCACCACTACAGGGACCCCAGGCAAACCCACTAAACCAAGACAATCAGGGACCTGGGTCAGTGGCAGTGGGCACACGGTTCAGGGAACAGAGGCACAGGACAATAGGGAAGCTGGGAGGACTGCTGTGCGACAGGGGGAGGACAGGCCCAGGGAACCCACTCTCCACGAGGCACTTTCCAACATCATAGGACCATACCACCATTCCCAGGAGACCATGGGCACGGTACTGACCAAGTTTCAGGAGACCCAGTTGCTGCAGGAGGAACAGTACCTGGAGATCAGGGAGGACTTGAAGTCCATTAACACCACCCTGGTCACCATTGCAGGGGTGCTGGCAGACATGGCCAACACCACGAGGGAGACAGTGGCACACCAAGGGCCCCTGACACTAGCCTGAACGATGAACAGCCCTCCACGTCCGCCGGGCCTAGTGGACAGGAGGTCCCGCCACAGGACGAACAGGCCACCAGCACCCCACCCCCTGCAAAAGGAGAACCACCCCGCAAACGGTCCCTGCGATCTGGGCACAAGACAGAGAACATTGCCAAGACCCCCGCCAGGAAATAAGACTCTCCTGATTGTCACCCTTCTGTCCCACTATGTCACCCTGACCACCTTGAACTGCCATTACTCCACTTCCTATGCCCCCTTGGACAATGCACCTGTGATACAAAGAGACTGGACTCTACCATGGACATTCCTCCACCATCACCCCAGCCCATTGCACATACCCCTCCACTGATAAACTTAAATAAACACCCTTGAATCACAAAACAATCTGGAGTAAGTCTGTACTTTCACAAGTGTGTTATTACAACCTCTCTGACAAATATCAATGTCAATGTTAATTTGCACATACCAAAGTATGACAGTTGTTGGGCACCAGTAAACATAGCAGAAGGCAGAATGTGGTACCCAGATCTGTGAAAAGGAAAGGCAAAGTGAACTGTCAGGGTCCATAAACAGTGGTAAAAAGGCAGAATCATGCAATGTCCTACAGTAGTCTGATATGAGAGGAGCAGTGCCAGTCTCTTACCTGTGTCTCACTGGAAGTACTTCATGATGATTTTGTTTCGGTTGACAATATCTTCTTCTGCCTCCTCTTCTTCACTGTCCACAGGCCTCACAGCTGCCACAAGACCAACATCAGGCCCATCCTCCTGCTGAAAAGGCATCTGACGTCACAAAGCTAGGCTGTTCAACATACAGCATGCCACAATGATCTGGCACACCTTCGGTGAGTAGTATAGGGAGCCACCCGTCAGATGGAGGCACCAGAACATGGCCTTCAGGAGGCCGAAAGTCCGCTCTATAATCCACCTAGTTCATTGTAGCGTTCCTCTGCCCTTGTCCTGGGATTCCTCACTGGGGTCAGTAGCCATGACAGGTTGGGGTAACCAGAGTCACCTTCAAATATCGAGGGGTATCTGTTAGACACACACCAACCCTTAGGGACTCTCCCATACCCAGACACCTATTCAAACTGTGTGGGGACCTTGGGCTCACCTATTAGCCACACATGGTGCCTCTGGAGTTGGCCCATCACATAAGGGATGCTGCTATTCCTCAAAATGTAAGCGTCATGCACTGCGCCAGGATACTTGGCATTCACATGGGAGATGTACTGGTCTGCCAAACACACCTTCTGCACATTCATGGAATGGTAGCTTTTGCGGTTTCTGTACACCTGTTCATCCCTGCGGGGTGGGGCAAATGCCACATTTGTACCATCAATGGCACCAATGATGTTGGGGATATGTCCCAGGGCATAGAAGTCACCTTTCACTGTGGGCAAATCCTCCACCTGGGGGAAAACGATGTGGCTGCGCATGTGTTTCAGCAGGGCAGACAACACTCTGGACAACACGTTAGATAACATTGGCTGGGACATCCCTGATGCCATGGCCACTGTTGTTTGAAAAGACCCACTGGCCAGGAAATGGAGTACAGACAGAACCTGCACTAGAGAGGGGATTCCTGTGGGATGGCTGACAGCTGACGTCAGGTCTGGCTTCAGCTGGGCACACAGTCCCAGGATTGTTGCACAATCAAGTCTGTATGTGATAATGATGTGTCTCTCTTCCATTGTCGACAGGTCCACCAGGGGTCTGTACACCGGAGGATGACATCATCTCATCATCTGCCCCAGCGGATGTGCCCTATGGAGGAGAAGGGTGAGCAGAGGGTCATATACCACATAGGTTGCACAAGGGTGTTTTGCACTATAGTGATTTAATCGGTGTGTGGCACTGTCTGTCCGTATTCAAGCCCAAAAGTGCTGTGACGCAGTTAGGTGCTCTGCCATGTGGCCCCCTGAAATGGCAGATGCCTGACCTGTAAGGAGGGATAAGGGGAAATGAGGTACCTGCGCTGGCGTTGTGCAGCGTCACAGTAGGTGGACGAAGACCGCTGCTCAATTCAGCATTGGTTATTATTGGGCCCTAGGGGTTCCAGGAGCCAATGACGATGTACGCAGACGTGACAGCAATTTTCTATCTCTTCACTCACTTGATACCTAACCTTCAACAGGAGAGGACCTACACTGTAAGTGCTGCTGGGACCTGAGTCTGGAAGCGACAATGGCTACAGTGTCTGGGGAAAGGGCCCCTGGCTTCACCGCGGAGGAGGTGGGCAACCTGGAGGATGGGGTCCTCCCCCAGTACAGGCTACTCTATGGTCCTCCAGACCAACAGGTGAGTACACTGTGTGCATGGTGGCTGTGACATCAATGTATGGAGTGGCATGTGTAGGAGGCTGGCCTGGCTTATAGTGGGTACCTTGTGGTACTTACACCTTGTGTCAGGTCCAGTTATCCCTTATTAGTAGATTAGTAGTGTACTAGCAGCTTAGGCTGATAGAGGTAGTTATATCAGAGCAGCTTAGGCTGAACTAGGAGACATGCAAAGCTCCTACTATACCACTTATATCATATAGAACTATATCACAAGAAACACAAAACTCAGAGTTACTAAAAATAAAGGTACTTTATTTTAGTGCCAATCTGCCAAAAGTATCTCAGAGGATATACTCACTTAGGAGGTAAGTAATATACACAAAATATACACACAAACCAAAATCAGGTAAGTAAAACACTTAGAAAAGTAGTGCAAACACTCTAGAACACAATAGAATGTGAAAGGAGAAAATAGGCCTTGGGGCAACGCAAACCATATACTCCAAAAGTGGAATGCGAATCACGAATGGACCCCAGGCCAAGTGTAGTGTGTAGAGGGTTGCTGGGAGTGTAAGAAAACACTAAGGGTGTCCAAGATACCCCAATCCAAGACCCTGAAAAGTAGGAGTAAAGTTACCCTACTACCCTAGAAAGACAGTAAAGTCGAGATAGGGGATTCTGCAAGGACAACAACTGACTGCAAAACAATGAAGACGGATTCCTGGACCTGAGGACCTGCAAAGGAAGGGGACCAAGTCCAAGAGTCACGCAAGTGTCCAGGGGGGCAGGACCCCACTAAACCCCGGATGAAGGTGCAAAAGGGCTGCCTCCGGGTGGAAGAAGCCAAAGATTCTGCAACAACGGAAGGTGCCAGGAACTTCTCCTTCGGTCAGAAGACGTCCCACGGCATGCTGGAGGACGCAGAGTTGTTTCCATGCAGAAAGCCTTGCTAGCTGCAAGAGTCACGGTTGAAGATTGTGGGGGCTGCCAGGGCCCAGGAAGGACCAGGAGGTCGCCCCTTGGAGGAGGAGACAGAGGGGATGCTCAGCAACACAGAAAGCCCTTGCAGAAGCAGACAGCACCCACAGAAGCACCTGAACAGGCATTCAGAAAATCTGAGCATGGCAGTCATCTCAGCACAACAAAAGAGGGTCCCACGAAGTCAGAGGTCAACTCAGCGAGTTGGGCAATGCCGAACAGAGCGCTGGGGACCTGGGCTGTGCTGTGCACAAAGGAAGTCTTGCAAAAGTGCACCGAAGCATGGACTTACCTCCACCAAATTTGGACAGAAGGAACACTGGACTGTCGAGGCCACTTGGATCCAGCTCCTGTGTTCCAGGGACGACGCTCGTCACGATGAGAGGGGACCCAGAGGACCGGTGATGAAGAAGTTTGGTGCCTGCGTTAGCAGGAGGAAGATTCCGTCGACCCACGGGAGATTTCTTCTTGGCTTCCAGTGCAGGGGGAAGGCAGACAGCCCTCAGAGCATGCACCACCAGGAAACAGTCGAGAAAGCCGGCAGGATTAGGCGCTACAATGTTGGTGGTAGTCTTCTTGCTACTTTGTTGCAGTTTTGCAGGCGTCCTGGAGCAGTCAGTGGTCGATCCTTGGCAGAAGTCAAAGAGAGAAGTGCAGAGGAACTCTGGTGAGCTCTTGCATTCGTTATCTGACGAGAAACCCACAGGAGAGACCCTAAATAGCCCTCAGAGGAGGATTGGCTACCTAACCAGGTAAGAGCCTATCTGGAGGGGTCTCTGACATCACCTGCTGGCACTGGCCACTCAGAGGTCTCCATTGTGCCCTCACACCTCTGCATTCAAGATGGCAGAGGTCTGGGACACACTGGAGGAGCTCTGGGCACAACCCCACTCCTTTTTGAAGTACCTCCCTGTAAGCAAAAAGGAGACAAGGTAACAGGACATCCCATCTCCTTCTGAGTTTTTCAGGGAGTCCCATTATCATACCTTTGAGAGTTTTATTAAACCTCTCAACCAGACCATTTGTCTGTGGATGATAAGGAGTAGTGAACTTGTATGTTACACTACACTCCTTCCACATTGCCTTGAGGTATGCAGACATGCATTTACTACCTCTGTCTGACACCACTTCCTTAGGGAAACCCACCCTGGAAAAGATTCCCAGGAGGGCCTCTGCCACTGCAGGCGCTGTAGTGGTCCTTAAGGGGATAGCTTCAGGGTACCTAGTGGCATGGTCCACTACCACAAGGATAAACCTATTGCCTGAAGCTGTTGGCGAGTCAAGGGGCCAACTATGTCAATCCCCACCCTTTCAAAGGGCTCCCCAACCACAGGAAGTGGAATTAAGGGGGCCTTTGGAGTGCCACCAGTCTTGCTACTGGCTTGGCAGGTCACACAAGAGCGACAAAACTCTTTGGGGTCCTCTGACTTATGAGGCCAGTGAAACAGGGGAACAAGCCTGTCCCAACTTTTGCTCTGGCCCAAATGCCCAGCCAAAGCAATGTCATGTGCCAAGGTAAGAAGAAACTCTCTGTATTGCAAAGGGATGACCAATCTCCTGGCAGCTCCAGGTTTAGGGTCCCTTGATTCAGTATACAGGAGGTAGTCTTCCAAATACACCTTATGGCTATCACTGACATCCCCATTCTGCTGTTTGACAGCTTGCTGTCTCAAACCCTCTAATGTGGGACAGGTTTGCTGTGCCACACTCAGCTCTTCCCTAGCAGGCCCCCTGCACCCAAAAGCTCAGCAGTGTCTGCTGCCAGCTCAACTGGTGTAGGTTCTGCACAGGGAGGGGATTCCTCTTCCTCAAAAGGGGAATCTTCTGGTGAGGGAGTGATAGCGGGTAAAGATTTACCTTTCCTACCACTAGCTTTTGGGATCACTTGGTCCATTGTTCCAGGATCCAAGTTTCCCTGTCCTTTTTGCTTTTTGGGCTGAGCCCTTGTCAAAGCAAAAATTTGCCCAGGAATGCCCAGCATTGCTGCATGAGCCTCCAACTCCACTTCAGCCCAAGCTGATGTCTCCAAATCATTGCCTAGTAAGCAATCTACAGGGAATTCAGTGGCTACCACAACTTTCTTTTGACCAGTAATCCCCACCCAGTTGAGATTCACAACAGCCATGGGGTGTCTAAGTGTGTTATTGTGAGCATCAGTCACTTGGTACTGCTGACCAAGTAGGTGTTGATCAGGGTGGGCCAGTTTCTCTATAACCATAGTTACACTAGCTCCTGTGTCCCTGTAGGCCTCAACCTCAACACCATTAATTAGGGGTAGTTGCTTGTACTTACCCATATTAAGGGGACAAGCAACCAAGGTGGCAAAGTCAATGCCACCATCAGAGACTAAAACAGCCTCTGTGGTCTCCCTAACAAGACCAACCTCAACTACACAGCCAATAGTGAGCCCAGCTACACCCTTGGATTGGCTATTTGTAGTAGACTTCCCACCACCACTGCTATTACTAGGGCACTAAAGGTTGCAGTTGGGGTTGTGGTAGTGGGAGCCTTGGTGTTTTTCTTTGGGCAAGTGGCCTCACTTGCCCAATGGCCTTTTACTTTATATAAATAACACAATGGCTTTTTCTGATTGTGAGAAGAGGATTTGGACCCACCACCGCCAGAGGATTTTTGTGGGCCTGATGAAGACTCAGAATGTTTTTTATCTTTGTCCCCACCCTTGTCAGAAAACTTACCATCCTTCTTCTTGCCATCCTTGTCAACCCCTGTATGAACTTTTCTGTTCACTCTTGTTCTGACCCATTTGTCTGCCTTCTTTCCCAATTCTTGGGGAGAGGTCAGATCTGAGTCTACCAAGTACTGGTGCAACAAATCAGACACACAGTTGTTCAAAATATGCTCTCTGGATTATATTATACAGGCTTTCATAGTCAGTCACCTTACTGCCATGTAACCAACCCTCCAAGGCCTTCACTGAACAGTCTACAAAGTCTGTCCAGTCTTGAGAGGGCTCTTTTCTGGTGTCTCTGAACTTAATCCTTTATTGTTTAGTGGTTAAGCCAAATCGATCCAAGAGTGCATCCTTCAAAACTTTGTAATTGTTAGCATCACTTTCTCTGACAGCAAGGAGCCTATCCCTACCCTTACCAGTGAAAGATAGCCACAAGATAGCAGCCCACTGCCTTTGAGGGACCAACTGTGCCATACAGGCCCTCTCAAGTGCAGCAAACTACTTATTAATGTCATCCCCCTCCTTGTAAGGGGGACTATCTTATGCAGGTTTCTGGAATCTTGCTCTCTAACAGGATTGCTATAAAAAACACTGCTGCTGCCACCATGGGGAACTAACCCCAACCTCTTCCTTTCCCATTCCACATCCAGAGATTCCATGTCTAAGGCCAGCTGCTGCTGTTTAAGCTTCAGCCTGGCCTCTTCCAACCTTAGCTTTCTGAGTTCCCTTTCCATTAAAATATCCTCAGTGTGGGAGGCTTGGGAATTGTGAGACACAGAAGAAATGTGGGAATTGGTCGAGATGGACCTGTCCCTAACTGACTGGACTCTAGTAACCTGGTCTTTAGGAGTGATAGGTGCCGTACTAATGTGTGACCCCCTCCTACTACCAGTACCACTAGGTGGCCTGTTAGCTGACAGGTCCTTGGAAGAACCCTCCCCAGCATCCTCAGGGGACTCCTCTGAGTCTGGCTGTGTACCCCCCTCCTCTACCTCCTGATCCTGGGATGGGCCTGACTGGTTCTGGTCACTTTCTAGGAGAAGACTAAGGAGAAGATCTTTTGTAGGATTCTTACCAATTGCTAAACCTCTTTCAATGCAGAGACCCCTCAGACTTTTAAAGTTTAGATTCCCATATGTTGCCTGGACAACTGTGGGAGTAAGTTCTATTGCAGACATGACAGAAAAGGTTTAGGACAGAGAGAGAGAAAAAAACGTTTTTAGAACTTTTTAAAGAATAGAGAAAAACTTTTCGGAAACTTTTTAGAAAGTTTTAGAGAAGGAACGTTAAACTGTTTAGGTTACTGTGTATATTCTGAAGTATTTGGTATATGTTTTTCTTATTAAAAGCACCAATGACAAAGTAGTAAAGCAGTTACAAGTACTTATCCCACCGCTGCACCACTAATGTAGGAAGCTGGCCTGGCTTATAGTGGGTACCTTGTGGTACTTACACCTTGTGCCAGGTCCAGTGATCCCTTATTTGTAGATTAGTAGTGTTCTAGCAGTTTAGGATGATAGAGGTAGCTATAACAGAGCAGCTTAGGCTGAACTAGGAGACATGTAAAGCTCCTACTATACCACTTATATCATATAGCACTATATCACAAGAAACACAATGCTCAGAGTTACTAAAAGTAAAGGTACTTTATTTTAGTGCCAATATGCCAAAAGTATCTCAGAGGATATACTCCCTTAGGAGGTAAGTAATATACACAAAATATACACACAAACCAAAATCAGGTAAGTAAAACACTTAGGGGGTCATTCTAACCCTGGCGGTCGGTGATAAAGCGGAGCCAACCCGCCAACAGGCAGGCGGTCCAAAAAATGGAATTCTGACCCTGGCGGGAACCGCCACCACAGCCCGCCACATTAACACTCCGACCGCCACGGTGGGACCGACAAACAGCGCGGCGGTCACCGCCAACAGGCAGGCGGCAGACAATGTACCGCCCACCCTATCACAACTCACCAATCCGCCACCTTTTCCGGGGCGGGAGCCCCACCGATAAAAACACGGCGGAAACAGACTACGAACGGGAAAACGCTCACCTATACACACTCCACGAGGAAGGAGGACAGCATGGAGCCCGAATTACACATACTACCGGCTATTGTCTACCTGCTCATCTACCAGGAGTACGAACGCCGGCGCAGACGACAACGGTGAGTACTGCACCTACGACACAGGGGAGGGGGGAGGAGGAAAGCTTACGGGCACACACATATGCGATACACCCACCCCCCCAACCTCCCCCCCAATACCTACACACCAATGCAGAGCAACAAGTCAGAGTGACAACCCCCAAACCCCCCGGAAGAATGCAAAGACATAATTCAAATGAAGTTTAAAATTTATGTATAAAATAGTTTCATTTAAGTCATGGTAAATATGCCATATGAAATATACAAAAGTAATAATGAACATAGTGCAAAGTATAAACATAGTCAACAAGTCCTGCACAGTCCGTTCAATATCCATAGTCCGTGGGCCAATGTGTACAAACACATGGGCCAAGCCCACACAGGAGACCGGAAACCATTGGAGAGAACACTGCTGGGGCATCAGATGAGAAAACAACAGGCACCTCAGGGGGAAGGGAAAGGGGGGCACCTCAGCCACATGAGTCCACGACGCCAGATCCACGAGGGGCCTCCATGCCCACTGTACCATCCTGGGGAGTGCAAAGCCACAGTCCATCAGATGGATAACCGACTCCACTGGTGTTGGAGGAGGCATGGTGCCCAGAGTGCTTCGTGAACACCTGCTCGACACAGAACCGGCACTGTCAATGGACCAGCGGTGCTTGAGACGGCGGTGCCCAGCGGAGCGGTGCTTGAGATGAAGGGCCCAGCGGAGCGGTGCTTGAGAGGAAGGGCCCAGCGGAGCGGTGCTTGAGATGAAGGGCCCAGCGGAGCAGTGCTTGAGAGGAAGGGCCCAGCGGAGCGGTGCTTGACAGGAAGGCCCCAGCGGAGCGGTGCTTGACAGGAAGGGCCCAGCGGAGCGGTGCTTGAGATGAAGGCCCCAGCGGAGCGGTGCTTGAGATGAAGGGCCCAGCGGAGCGGTGCTTGAGAGGAAGGGCCCAGTGGAGCGGTGCTTGAGATGAAGGCCCCAGCGGAGCGGTGCTTGAGAGGAAGGGCCCAGCGGAGCGGTGCTTGAGATGAAGGCCCCAGCGGAGCGGTGCTTGACAGGAAGGGCCCAGCGGAGCGGTGCTTGACAGGAAGGGCCCAGCGGAGCGGTGCTTGAGACGGCGGTGCCCAGCGGAGCGGTGCTTGACAGGAAGGGCCCAGCGGAGCGGTGCTTGAGACGGCGGTGCCCAGCGGAGCGGTGCTTGACAGGAAGGGCCCAGTGGAGCAGTGCTTAAGATGAAGGGCCCAGCGGAGCGGTGCTTGAGATGAAGGGCCCAGCGGAGCGGTGCTTGAGATGAAGGCCCCAGCGGAGCGGTGCTTGACAGGAAGGGCCCAGCGGAGCGGTGCTTGACGGGAAGGGCCCAGCGGAGCGGTGCTTGACAGGAAGGGTCCAGCGGAGCGGTGCTTGAGACGGCGGTGCCCAGCGGAGCGGTGCTTGAGAGGAAGGGCCCAGCGGAGCGGTGCTTGAGATGAAGGCCCCAGCGGAGCGGTGCTTGAGATGAAGGGCCCAGCGGAGCGGTGCTTGAGATGAAGGGCCCAGCGGAGCGGTGCTTGAGAGGAAGGGCCCAGCGGAGCGGTGCTTGAGACGGCGGTGCCCAGCGGAGCGGTGCTTGACAGGAAGGGCCCAGCGGAGCGGTGCTTGAGACAGCGGGCCCTGGTCAGCGGTGCTCTTCACGGCGGGGCCCTGTTCAGCGGTGCTCTTCACGGCGGGGCCTTGTTCAGCGGTGCCTGTCTTGGCGGGGCCCTCTTCAGCGGTGCTCTTAACGGCGGGGCCCTGTTCAGCGGTGCCTGTCTTGGCGGGGCCCTGTTCAGCGGTGCTCCTCACGGCGGGGCCCTGTTCAGCGGTGCTCCCCACGGCGGGGCCCTGTTCAGCTGTGCCTGTCTTGGCGGGGCCCTCTTCAGCGGTGCTCCTCACGGCGGGGCCCTGTTCAGCAGTGCCTGTCTTGGCGGGGCCCTGTTCAGCGGTGCTCCTCACGGCGGGGCCCTGTTCAGCGGTGCTCCTCACGGCGGGGCCCTGTTCAGCGGTGCCTGTCTTGGCGGGGCCCTGTTCAGCGGTGCTCCTCACGGCAGGGCCCTCTTCAGCAGTGCTCTTCACAGCGGGGCCCTGTTCAGCGGTGCCTGTCTTGGCGGGGCCCTGTTCAGCGGTGCTCTTCACGGCTGGGCCCTCTTCAGCGGTGCTCTTCACGGCGGGGCCCTGTTCAGCGGTGCCTGTCTTGGTGGGGCCCTGATCAGCGGTGCTCTTCACGGCTGGGCCCTGTTCAGCGGTGCCTGTCTTGGCGGGGCCCTGTTCAGCGGTGCCTGTCTTGGCGGGGCCCTCTTCAGCTGTGCTTGTCCTGTCTTTCAAGGGAGCCAGACCTGGCCAAGACTCCCCGCTTAGTCGCCCTCCGACCTTGCGGTAGCGGGGCCCTCCTGTGATGGAGTCTTGTGCCCGTGGGTGTCGTCCATCACACCCGGTATGGGCCTGGTGGGGCCCTCCTGGTGCGCTCGGCTGCTGCATGTCTTCTCCGCCCTGCTGCCCTTGCCCTCCTTCGCTGCAGCTCTCGGGCCCTTGCCTCCCTTAGTTGATGTGGCAGGTGACGTGGCAAGGCCACTCTCCGTGGTGGCAGCCGTCTCAGGCTTTTTGCGCCGGCCCTTAAGTTTTCTTGTCCTCTTCCCAGGGGGTGGGCTGGCTGTCCCCTTGCTGCTGGCCGATGTTCCTTCCCTAGGAGCTGGTGGACTCCAATAGCCCTGCACTATGGTGATACTAGATGCAAGGCTGGTGGTGGCTGAGGTGCTCTTTGGACTCTTACCAGATGGAGGGGGTGGGTCAGGTGAGGCAAAGAGGTTAATTTTGGAGAGGAAAAGTTTTTTAGGAGCAATGGGAACGGTAGGTGCAGTGGGTATGGGAGTGGAGGAAGAGGATGTGGTTGTAGGAGAGTCAAGTGTGCTGTCTTTGGGTGCAGGTGCTTGGGCTGGAGGCTGTCGTGAGGTGGATGGCTGTTGGGTGGGTGGCTGCCTGCGTTTGTGTGGTTTGGAAGAGGGGGTGACAGACACAGTGGGAGAGGACACAGGGGACGTGTAAATGGCAGTGGGGGTGGTGACTGCATGTGTGCTGACTGTAATGGAGGGTGTGCTGGTGATGGAAGTACTGGCTGATGGTGGTGTGCATGCAGGTGTGAGCGGAGACGTCACAGGGAGGGAGGAGGGAGACGAGGAAGAGGGGGACACAGAGGTGGTAGTGACTGTTGGCATGTCTGCATCTGGATGTTGTTTGTGTGAATGCTTGTGGGATCTGTGGTGCTTATGTCTGGATGAGCTTGCCTTGGGTGTTGAGGTGTGTGCAGGCTGGTCTGATGGTGTGGATGGGATAGGCTGAGGAACAGGAGACTGGGACTGGGTGGAGGGAGTTAGAAGAGGGAGGCTGGAGACAGGGACAATGGCTGCCGTCAGTGCTGAGGCCAGAGCGTTGAACTATCGCTGATGGGCAGCCTGACCCGAATGAATGCCCTCCAGGTATGCATTGCTCAGATGCACCTCCCTTCCCACCCCCTGGATGGCATTCAAAAGGGTAGACTGCCCAACAATGAGCGTCCGGAGAGGGCAGCAGGGGTAACTGGGGCAGGGCCTGAGGTGCCTGGGGCGAAGGAGATGCCCGCCTTGGTGTGCGAGCGGGCACGGGGCGAACGCTGAGGGGCTGCTTGGAGGGCGGAGCTCCCTTCCGAGGACGTGTCGGTGTCGCTGACATCTTCACGGGTCCCCGTTGTGGAGCTCCCCTCACCCTCCGTCTCACTGCTGAACTCGGAGTCCGTTGCATGGCCCTCCGGGGCCATGTGAGATGCAGCTCCCTCGTGCGCCGATGCCACTTCTCCTCCGCCTGATGATGCTAATGCACACATGCACAGGAAGAAAAAGAAAATGGGTGGGGGGGAAAAATGAAGACAGGTTGAGTGCATGCATTGGCAACACCGTTGGCGGAGAGGACAGACACAGAAGCCCCCTGAACTACGCTGCGCAATCGGGGTACACTACTCAGTTCTTGTGACTAGGCCTACAGGTCTATGGACGACAAATGCACACATGGGTGATGCAGGACCATGGATAGCTGTACTTGGCACCCTACAGAGGTGGGGGGCGGGGGCACAGGGCCATGGCTAACGGAGGGGACTAGCCTACAGAAAGCGCCCTGGCCTTGAGTTACCCACAGCCCTCCTCCCCCACCCAGACACCTCCACTGCGCGCAAAGATAGCAGAATGTGCTGATACTCACCCCCTTGTGTCTGCTGTGATGTCCTCACGCGCCCATCCAAATCGGGGTAGGCCACCGCCAGGATCCGGGACATCCGGGGGGTCAATTGGCGGCTGGCACCCCTCCTACGTTGGGAGGCCATCCCCAGCAGAGACTCGGCGGTCTTTCTGGTCCCGCGGTGGATGTCCTCCCACCTCTTTCTGCAGTGGGCGCTCCGTCTGTTGTGGAACCCGAGGGCCCGGACGTCCTTGGCGATGGCACGCCAAATGTCGACCTTCTGATGGGCGCTGACCTATTCGACATGTACAGGGTGGGAAAGGAAATATCATCACTTTTCTGCATGGTAGATGTGAGTGGCCCCCCCTCCCCAACCTTGCCATGTGGCACATGTTCCCATCTGTCGTGCGTTGTACTCCTCATTCGCTCCCCTCCTCACCATCTTACATACACCCCACTCAACACAGGCATAGCCCATTCAGCGTGCACCCTGTGTACTAACCTGTTGGTCTGGAGGACCGTAGAGTAGCGCATACTGGGGGAGGACCCCATCAACAAGTTTCTCCAATTCTTTGGAAGTGAAGGCAGGGGCCCTTTCCCCAGTCGCAGCAGCCATTGTATCTCCCAGACCGAGGTCACAGCAGCACTTGCAGTATAGGTTCTCTCCTGTTGATGATCAGGTCTCGAGTGATTAATCAGATAGAAAATGGCGGTCACGCCTGTGGCGGTGCGTACCGCGGCGGTGCGTACCGCGACCGCCGGCGCACATCGTCATTGGCTCCTGAGACCCATAGGGTTCAATGTTAACCAATGCTGCTTTGTGCCGCGGTCTTCGACCGCCTACCGCCACGGTGTGCCACGCCAGCGCAGTGACCTCACAACCCACTGTCACACTTCACAGGTCAGGCAGCCGCCATTTCAAGGGCCCACATGGCATGATTTCTACTGTGTCACACAGGCCTAGGCCTTGCATTGCCACTCATACAAGCCGTTCCATGCATAGCGATTCGTGTACTGTGCAAGCTGTGTGAACGAACCTGTGGGTTAGTTGACTCTGTGCTCCATGTTGTCCTTCCTAGGCACCGTCCGCTGGGACTTGCGAGGAGAAGGATGAATCCTCGCGTGTACCGACCGCTGGTGGACCTGTCGACAATGGAAGAACGACATATCATACTTATATACCGGCTTGACAGAGCAACTATACATGAACTATGTGCCCAGCTGGAGCCAGACCTGATGTCCCCCATCCGCCAACCCACAGGGATTCCCCCTCTGGTGCAGGTTCTGTCAGTACTCCATTTTTTGGCAAGTGGGTCGTTTCAGACAACAGTGGCCATATCATCTGGGATGTCTCAGCCTATGTTTTCTAAGGTTTTGTCCAGAGTGTTGTCTGCCCTGATGAAATACATGCGGAGCTACATTATTTTCCCTGAGGTGGGCGAATTGGCTACAGTGAAGGGTGATTTCTATGCCCTTGGACATATCCCCAACATCATTGGGGCCATTGATGGGACCCATGTGGCTTTGGTTCCCCCCAAAGACAGTGAGCAGGTGTACCGAAACAGAAAAAGTTATCATTCGATGAATGTCCAGGTGGTCTGTTTGGCTGACCAGTACATCTCCCATGTAAATGCCAAGTTCCCTGGGTCAGTGCATGACGCGTATGTCATGCGAAATAGCAGCATCCCTTATGTGATGGAACAGCTACAGAGACACCGTGTGTGGCTAATTGGTGACTCTGGTTACCCCAACCTGTCGTGGCTACTGACCCCAGTGAGGAATCCCAGGACAAGGGCAGAGGAACGCTACAATGAGGCCCCTGGGCGAACTAGGAGGATCATAGAAAGGACCTTCGAGGTCCTGAAGGCCAGGTTTAGGTGCCTGCATATGACAGGGGGATCCCTAATGTACTCACCAAAGAAGGTGTGCCAGATCATCGTGGCCTGCTGTATGCTTCACAATCTTGCATTGCGACGCCAGGTGCCTTTTCTGCAGGAGGATGGTCCAGATGGTGGTGTTGTTGCAGCTGTGGAGCCTGTGGAGAGTGAAGAAGAGGAAGACGACGGGGACGACACGGACAACAGGGATACAGTCATACAACAATACTTTCAGTAGCACACAGGTAAGAAACAGCCACCCCAATTTACATTTACTTGAGGCCTCATGCGTCTCCACTGTCTGTGTTTCCCCCCAGTTCCTGTTAACTGATTTGTGACTTTCCCTTCCCTTTTCAGAACTGTATGACCCACTGCCTGACTTCAGCTTTGTTTGCCCATGGACTAAAGCTTATTGAAATTGGTATGTTGTCATCACAAAGTAACTGGACAATATTGAACCGTTATGCGTAATACATTTGTTAAGAATACAAGCAGACTCCTGTTTATTTAAGTGGAATAAGTGATTTATTTAAAGTGCTAGATATAGGTAAATGATTGGGAAGCGGGGATGGGTGGGGGTGGAGTAATGTCCATGGCAGAGTCCAGTTCTCAGTCGCACAGGTGCATTGTCCATATGCCTGTGGAAGGATGGAGCAGGGGCATTTCAAGGTTGGACAGGGTGACAATGTGGGACAGTGGGATGACATCAGGGGGTATCTTAGGCTGGCGGGGGTCTTGCAATCCTACTCTGTCTTCTTGTGAGATCTCAGGTTCCGCTTGCGGGGTGGTTCTTTTTCTGCAGGAGGTGGGGTTCTGGGGGCCTGTCGTTGTGTGGGGGCCTCCTGTCCACTGGCGCCGGCAGAGGTGGTAGGCTGTTCCTGGCCTGGGCTAGTGACAGGGGCCCTTTGGGGTGCCACATGGTCCCGCAATGTGGTGACGATCTGGGTAAGGGCCAGGACGATGGTCCCCATTGCGGAACCAATGTTCCTCAGTTCCTCCCTGAACCCCATGTACCGTTCCTCCTGCAGTTCCTGGATCTCCTGGAACCGGGCCAGTACCGTCGCCATTGTCTCCTGGGAACGGTGGTATGCTCCCATGATGGTGGAGAGGGCCTCTTGGAGAGTCAGTTCCCCGGGCCTGTCCCCCCCCCTGTCGCACAGCAGCCCTCCCAGTTCCCCTGCGTTCCTGGGCCTCTGTCCCCTGGCCGGTGTGCCCACTACCACTGCCCCCAGGTCCCTGTTGTTGTTGGGGTGGTGGGTCAACCTGGGTGCCCTGTAGTGGTGGACACACCGTTGATTTACGTGCCCTGGAGACAGAGGCATGGGCCCGCTGGGTGGGAGCTGTGCTGGTGTTCCCAGAGGGGGTTGGGTGTGGTGTAGCCTGTGGCTGTCTTTGGGGAACCGACTGTCCAGAGGTCCCCGATGGGCCGGGCTGGTCGTCTGGCTCCAGGGAGACAGAGCTGCTGTCATCGCTGGGGGCCTCTTCTGGGGGTGGGATGGACATCTCTGGACCCTCCGTGGCGGTGTGGTGGCGTTCGGGTCCTGCAGGGGTATAAAGGTATGGTTACTGCTTCTGTGTGTGGCATTTCGTGTGATGGGTGGGTGTCCGTGTACCCATGTGCAGGGATTTCCTTGTGGGGGCTTTTGTGAGGGTGGCTTGTGGGGGTGATGTGTGTGTGCAGTGGGCATGCTTTGGTGATGGGTGTCCATGCTTTGGGGTCGCATGCAGGGCTTGGTGTTGGGATGGGTGGGTTGTGATGGTGAGGCTTTTGCTAGGGGTTGGTGTGATGGGGGAGGGGGTGAGGGTGGGGGTATGATTTGGCATGCAGGTGGGGTGGGGGTGGGAAGCAGTAGTGAAGATTTGCCTTACCAGAGTCCATTCCTCCGCCTACTCCAGCGAGGCCCTCAGGATGCAGGATGTGCAAGACTTCCTCCTCCCACGCGGTAAATTCTGGGGGAGTAGGTGGGGGTCCGCCGCCAGTCTTCTGCACTGCAATGTTGTGCCTTGACACCATGGAACGCACCTTCCCCCGTGGGTCGTTCCATCTCTTCCTGATGTCCTCCCGATTGCGTGGATGCTGTCCCACCGCGTTGACCCTGTCCACTATCCTTTGCCATAGCTCCATCTTCCTGGCAATTGTGGTGTGCTGCACCTGTGCCCCGAAGAGCTGGGGCTCTACACGGACTATTTCCTCCACCATGACCCTGAGTTCGGCGTCACTGAACCTGGGGTTGTCTTTCGGGTGCCCTGGGGTGGTGTGGCGTTTGTGGTGATGAGTGTGGTGCGTGTGGTGGTGTGTGGTGTTTGGTGCGTGGATTCTGTGTGGGTGATGGTGTTGTGTGCCTCTGTGTTGTGGGATTCTCTATTCTGTGCTCTGTCTCTAGCCTCCGTCAATGATTTCGGGTGGTAGGGCCTTGTGGGTGATGTGGGTGTGTGTTTTATATTGTGTTGGGTGTGTGGGAGTGGTGTTAGTATGTGTATCAGGTGTGTGTATTTCGAAGTGACCAATGTGGCTGAGTTTTCTATGGGTGTGTGTATTTTGACCGCGGCGGGGTGTACCGCCAATGGAATACCGCGTTTGAAAGACCGCCGCATGGATTTGTGGGTCGGAATGGTATGGGCGTATTTCTGTTGGCGTGACGGTGGAGGTTTGGTCAGCGCCATTTTTTCGCTGACCTTTGGTGTGGCGGATTATTGAGGATGTCGGGTTTTCGGCGGTTTGGCAGTTGCGGGTCAGAATGACCGTGGCGGTTTACCGCGGCCGCGGCGGTGTTATGGCGGTCTTCTGACCGGCGGTAAGCGCCTTTTACCGCCGAGGTCAGAATGACCCCCTTAGAAAAGTAGTGCAAACACTGTAGGACACAATAGAATGCAATAGGCGAAAATAGGCCTAGGGGCAACACAAACCTATACTTCAAAAGTGGAATGCGAACCACAAATGGACCCCAGGCCTAGTGTAATGTGTAGAGGGTCGCTAGGAGTGTAAGAAAACAATAAGGGTGTCCAAGATACCCCACTCCAAGACCCTGAAAAGTAGGAGTAAAGTTACCCTACTACCCCAGAAAGACAGTAAAGTTGAGACAGGGGATTCTGCAAGGACAACAACTGACTGCAAAGTACTGAAGATGGATTCCTGGACCTGAGGACCTGCAAAGGAAGGGGACCAAGTCCAAGAGTTACGCAAGTGTCCAGGGGGGGGCAGGAGCCCACTAAACCCCGGATGAAGGTGCAAAAGGGCTGCCTCTGGGTGGAAGAAGCCAAAGATTCTGCAACAACGGAAGGTGCCAGGAACTTCTCCTTTGGTCAGAAGATGTCCCACGGTGTGCTGGAGGATGCAGAGTTGTTTCCACGCAGAAAGACTGCAAGCAAGCCTTGCTAGCTGCAAGAGTCACGGTTGAGGATTTTGGATGCTGCCAGGGCCCAGGAAGGACCAGGAGGTCGCCCCTTGGAGAAGGAGACAGAGGGGGCGCTCAGCAACAGAGAGAGCCCACACAGAAGCAGGCAGCACCCGCAGAAGCACCTGAAAAGGCATTCAGAAAATCTGAGCACGGCGGTCATCTCAGCACAACAAAAGAGGATCCCACAAAGTCGGAGGTCAACTCAGCGAGTTGGGAAAATCAGGACAGAGTGCTGGGGACCTGGGCTGTGCTGTGCATGAAGGAAGTCTTGCAAAAGTGCACCAAAGCCCTAGCAGCTGCAGATCACGCAGTACACAGGATTACTGTCTGGCGTGGGGAGGCAAGGACTTACCTCCACCAAATTTGGACAGAAGGACCACTGGACTGTCGGGGCCACTTGGATCCAGCTCCTGTGTTCCAGGGACCACTCTTGTCAAGATGAGATGGGACCCAGAGGACCGGTGATGCAGACGTTTCGTGCCTGTGTTAGCAGGGGGAAGATTCCGTCCATCCACAGGAGATTTCTTCTTGGCTTCCAGTGCAGGGTGAAGGCAGACAGCCCTCAGCGCAGGCACCACCAGGAAACGGTCAAGAAAGCCAGCAGGATTAGGCGCTACAATGTTGCTGGTAGTCTTCTTGCTACTTTGTTGCGGTTTTGCAGGCGTCCTGGAGCAGTCAGCGGTCGATACTTGGCAGAAGTCAAAGAGAGAAGTGCAGAGGAACTCTGGTGAGCTCTTGCATTCGTTATCTGATGAGAAACCCACAGGAGAGACCCTAAATAGACCTCAGAGGAGGAGTGGCTACCTAACCAGGTAAGAGCCTATCAGGAGGGGTCTCTGACGTCACCTGCTGGCACTGGCCACTCAGAGGTCTCCATTGTGCCCTCACACCTCTGCATTCAAGTTGGCAGAGGTCTGGGACACACTGGAGGAGCTCTGGGCACCACCCCTGGGGTGATGATGGACAGGGGAGTGGTCTCTCCCCTTTCCTTTGTCCAGTTTCGCGCCAGAGCAGGGGTTGGGGGATCCCTGAACCGGTGTAGACTTACCAATGTTGGTTTACCTCCTCATCTACCAGGAACATCAAAGACGGCGGCGATGACCACTGTGAGTACTGCACCTAGCACACAGGGGAGGGGGGAGGAAAAAGAGAGTGACACTCACACGCAATTTGCATAACTCCCACCCTCACCCACAACAACATATACACAAACACATCCAAATACATCACAGATACACCCCTTCAACCCCTGGAAGAATGCAAGTACCAAATGAAATGATTGTAACAAGTGTAATAATTGAAAATTCTGATAGGCCAAGATAACTTTAAATGATCAGCATATACAAATGTTAACAGCAAGTACACTGTGCCATAGGTCCCAAAAAGCATGGGCGAAGCCCACACATGACACCTGCCTCAAAACGGAGAGAAAGCTGCAGGGGCATCAGGTTGAAAAAAACAGGCACCTCAGGGGCAAGGGGAAGGGGGGCACCTCAGCCGGATGATGGGACGACGCCACTGCTCCTCAAGGGGGCTCCATGTCCACTGCTTGGTCCTGGGGAATGCAAAGCCACAGTCTCTCAAGTGGGTGGTTTGTCCACTTCATGCTCCTGGGGAGTACAAAACCACAGTCTCTCAAGTGGGTGGTTTGCCCACTGCTTGCTCCTGGGGAGTGCAAGGCCACAGTCTCTCTAGCGGATGCTGTTCTCCACCGGTTCTGGAGGGGGCTTTGTGCCTCATCCTGCCAAGGACTGGGGTAGTGGATGCTTTTCTCCACTGGTTCTGGAGGGGGCTTTGTGCCCAGAGTGCCTCATCCTGCCAAGGACTGGGGTAGTGGATGCTTTTCTCCACTGGTTCTGGAGGGGGCTTTGTGCCCAGAGTGCTTCATCCTGCCAAGGACTGGGGTAGTGGATGCTTTTCTCCACTGGTTCTGGAGGGGGCTTTGTCCCCAGTAATGCTGCACCTGGGGTGTGGCAGTTCCCATTCCCTCACCTGTGTGTCTGAGCCACAAGATTTTCCGGTAACAGGTAGCATGATACTCCATGGATGCAGAGCCACCCTCCACCTTGCGACGACTTGGGCTGCAAACTGCTGGTTGTGCCAGTGCTGGTGCCTCATGTAGTGTGTGCAGGGTCCAGGACATCTCCTGCAGCCTCGGATGGCTGCCCACTGGGGATGATGCTGATGTCCGCTGTTGTGTCACTGGCTGGGCACGTCGCGGGGCAGGTATCGGTGGCTGCGGTGGTGTCTGCTGCGAAGATCCTGCCGGTGGTGCCCGTGATGCAGGTGTCCGAAGTAGGGGAGGGCGACACCAGGCCGTCTCCTGCAGCCTCGGACGGCTGGTGACTGTAGTTGTGGCAGCTGGCGTGCAGGTGGCAGTGCAGATGGCAGTGCAGGTAGCGGTGCAGGTGGCGGTCTTTGCGGCGGTGCTCACCAGTCCCTCACCCAGAGGCTCCGTGCCCTGAGGTGACTTTCCTTGGCTCTTGTGTCCCTTTCCCGCCTTGGAAGTCGCTGCTGGGACCTTGGCATTGTCCTCCTTGGTTCTGGATGAGGACTTGCTGTTTGGGTGGTGCGGCTTTTCTCTTCGGCATGCTGGCCCCTTCTTTACCTTGGCAGGTGGTGGAATAGGGTGGTCTTTGGCTTCAGTAGGTGGCACACTGGCAGCCCTGATGGGTGCCCCCTTCGATCCTCCCGGACTTGCAGGGACCACAGTGGACGACGATTTGGTGGCTGAGGTGCTGGTCTGGGCTCTAGACAACCTGGCCCTAAGGGAAGGACGGGGGGGAGGTTTAGGGAAAAGGTCAATGGTAGCCAGGAAAACTTTTTTAGACACATTGGGATGGGAAGATGGAGGGGGTTTGGGAGTGGAGGAGGAGGTAGTGGTTGTAGGAGGTGTACGTCTTCTGAGTTTGGGTGAAGGTGCATGAACTGGAGGCTGTTGTGAGGTGGATGGCTGCTAAGTGGGTGTGTGCCTGCCTTTGTGTACTTTGGGAGGAGGGCTCACAGACACACTGGGAGAGGACACAGGGGACGTGTGAATTTTAGTGGGGGTGGTGATTGCACGTGAGCGGTGTGTAGTGATGGGCGTGCTGGTGATGGAGGTAGTGGCTGAGGATGTAGTGCATGCAGGTGTGAGTGGGGACGAGACTGGGAGGGAGGTGGACGACGTGGAGGAGGAGGACACAGTGGAGGCAGTGGATGTTGGTGTTTCTGCATGGGTATGGTACTTGTGTGAGTGCCTGTGGGATGTGTAGTGCTTATGTTTGCCTGAGCCACTTTTGTGTGTTGATGTGTGTGCATGCTGGTCTGATGGTATGCTTGGGATAGGCTGAGGTAGAGGGGATTGGGTCGGGGTAGTAGATGTTGGAGGGAGAGGCTGGACACAGGGACAATGACTGCCATCAGTGCTGAGGCCAGAGCCTGAAATGTTCTCTGTTGGGCTGCCACGCCAGAATGAATGCCCTCCAGGTATGCATTTGTTTGCTGCAAATGCCTCTCGACACCCTGGATGGAATTCAAAATGGTTGACTGCCCAACAGTGAGGGATCTCAGGAGGTCAATAGCCTCCTCATTGAGGGCAGCAGGGGTGACTGGGGCAGGGCCTGAGGTGCCTGGGGCGAAGGAGATGCCCACCCTCCTGGGTGAGCGGGCACAGGAAACACACTGAGGGGCTGCTGGGAGGGCGGTGCTGGTAGGGGGGGTGGCGGCTGTACCTGTTGGTGACGTGGGCACAGAGGTGCCCGCCACCGGAAGGGAGCTCCCATCAGAGGAGGAGTCACTGTCACTGGTGTCCCCTCCTGTCCCCGTCGTGGAGCTCCCCTCGTCCTCCGTCCCACTGGTGCCTTCAGAATCCGTACATTCACCCTCCTGGGCCATGTGGGTTGCAGCTCCCTCCTGCTCTGGTGCCACTGCTCCTCACGCCAGATGATGCTAATGCACACAAGGACAGGGTGACAAAACAAAAAGGGGGGGGAGAGACAGAGGAGCCACATGGTCAATGCCAGCAACACCACTACCGTTGGCGGACACAACACACAGGGAGCATCCCTATTCACTAGGCCATGCACTAGTAGTTAGTAGTAAAATCACCTGCCCATTGGGGACTATGCCTAATCCCATTTCCTGAACACCGGGAACCCACAGGAGCCTGACTAGTTGTAGATGGACACTACCACTATTGGGGTTGGAGTGCCACAGAGCCTGCCTAACAAGGGACCTACCCTAGCAAGTTCGCCCTGGTCTAGGGGAAGCCACAGAGTCAGCTGAATGAGACTGTACTCACCCCCTTGTGGCTGCTGTGATGCCCTCAAGCGCCCATCGAACTCTGGATATGCCACCGCCAGGATCCAGAACATCAGGGGGTAATGGTGCGACTGGCACCCCTTCCACATTGGGAGGCCATTCCCAGCTGGGCCTCCTCCGTCTTCTTGCTCCAGTGGCGCAGGTCCTCTCATCTCTTGTGGCAGAGGGTGCTCTGTCTATGATAGACCCGCAGGGTCCGCACTTCCTTGACGATGGCACGCCAAATACCCTTCTTCTGGTGGGCGCTGACCTAGAGGAAAGGTACAGGAAATTACTTCCCCGTCCGGTTCGTCATTTTCATTGCCCACCACTTCCCACCCATGCCCTGACACACACACACTCACCATCCTCACATGCTTGCCTCAGCCCCCCCAACATGTCTCCTCCATCCACACCACTCCATACATTCATGTCCCACGCATCATGCTCACAGTGTACTCACATGTTTGTCTGGGGGACCGTAGAGTAGCGTGTACTGGGGGAGGACTCCATCCACTAGTCTCTCCAACGCCTCCACAGTGAAGGCAGGGGCCCTTTCCCCAGACACTCGAGCTATTGTCGCTTCCAGGCTGAGGTCACAGCAGTACTTGCAGTGTAGGTCATCTCCTGTTGAAGGTCAGGTATCAAGTGAGTGAACAGATAGAAAATGGCGGTCACGTCTGCGGCGGTGCGTACAGTCACCGCCGGCGTAAATCGTCATTGGCTCCTGGAACCCAATGGGCCCAATGATAACCAATGTGAATTGCGCAGCGGTCTTTGACCGCCTACCGTGAAGCTGGGCAAGCCAGCGGAGTTAACTCATTTCCCCTTGTCCCTCCTTACAGGTCATGGCAGCCACCACTTCAGGGTGGCACATGGCAGGGCACCTAACTGCGTCACAGCACATTTGGGCACAGATACGGACAGACAACACCACACACTGATTTAATCACTTTAGTGCAAAAACCCTTGTGCAACCTTTGTGGTACATGACCCTCTGATCACCATTCTCCTCCATAGGGCACATCCACTGGGGCAGATGATGAGATGGCGTCATCCTCCGGTGTACAGACCCCTGGTTGACCTGTCGACAATGGAAGACAGACACATCATTATCACCTACAGACTTGATTGTGCCACAATCCATGAAGTGTGTGCCCAGTTGGAGCCAGACCTGATGTCAGCTATCCGCCATCCCACAGGTATCCCCCTCTAGTGTAGGTCCTGTCAGTGCTCCATTTCCTGGCCAGTGGTTCCTTTCAAACAACAGTGGCCATGGCATCAGGGATGTCTCAGCTAATGTTCTCCAACGTGTTATCCAGAGTGTTATCTGCCCTGCTGAAACACATGCACAGCTACATCGTTTTCCCCCAGGTTGGGGATTTGCCCACAGTGAAAGCTGACTTCTATGCCCTGGGACATATCCCCAACATCATTGGTGCCATTGATGGTACACATGTGGCATTTGTCCCCCCCGCAGGAATGAACAGGTGACCAGAAATCGTACAAGCTACCATTCCATGAATGTGCAGATGGTGTGTTTGGCAGACCAGTACATCTCTCATGTGAATGCCAAGTATCCTGGCTCTGTGCATGACGCTTACATTTTGAGGAATAGCAGCATCCCTTATGTGATGGGCCAAATCCAGAGGCACCGGGTGTGGCTAATAGGTGAGCCCAAGGTCCCCACACAGTATGAATAGGTGTCTAGGTATGTGGTAGTCCCTAAGGGTTAGTGTATGTCTAACTGATATCCCTCGACATTTACAGGTGACTCGGGTTACCCCAACCTCTCCTGGCTACTGACCCCAGTGAGGAATGCCAGGACAAGGGCAGAGGAACGCTACAATGAGGCACATGACCGCACTAGGAGGATTATTGAGCGGACTTTCAGCCTCCTGAAGGTCAGATTCCGGTGCCTCCATCTAACAGGTGGCTCCCTATACTACTCACCGAAGAAGGTGTGCCAGATAATCGTGGCATGCTGCATGTTGCACAACCTGGCATTGCGATGCCAGGTGCCTTTTCTGCAGGAGGATGGCCCTGATGTTGGTCTTGTGGCAGCTGTTGAGCCTGTGGACAGTGAGGAAGAGGAGGCAGAGGAAGAAGATATTGGCAATCGAAACAACATCATCATGCAATACTTCCAGTGAGACACAGGTAAGAGACTGGCACTGCTACTCTCACATCAGAATGTAAGCGTCATGCACAGAGCCAGGATACTTGGCATTCACATGAGAGATGTACTGGTCTGCCAAACACACCATCTGCACATTCATGGAATGGTAGCTTGTACGATTTCTGTACACCTGTTCATTCCTGCGGGGGGGGGGACAAATGCCACATGTGTACCATCAATGGCACCAATGATGTTGGGGATATGTCCCAGGGCATAGAAGTCAGCTTTCACTGTGGGCAAATCCTCCACCTGGGAGAAAACGATGTAGCTGTGCATGTGTTTCAGCAGGGCAGATAACACTCTGGATAACACGTTGGAGAACATTAGCTGAGACATCCCTGATGCCATGGCCACTGTTGTTTGACATTGCATGATTCTGCCTTTTTACCTCTGTGTATGGACCCTGACAGTTCACTTTGCCTTTCCTTTTCACAGACCTGGGTACCACATTCTGCCTTCTGCTATGTTTACTGGTGCCCAACAACTGTCATACTTTGGTATGTGCAAATTAACATTGACATTGATATTTGTTAGAGAGGTTGTAATAACACACTTGTGAAAGTACAGACTTACTCCAGATTGTTTTGTGATTTAAGGGTGCTTATTTAAGTGCTAATCAGTGGAGGGGTATGTGCAATGGGCTGGGGTGATGGTGGAATGTTCATGGTAGAGTCCAGTCTCTTTGTATCACAGGTGCATTGTCCAAGGGGGCATAGGAAGTGGAGTAATGGCAGTTCAAGGAGGTCAGGGTGACATAGTGGGACAGAAGGGTGACAATCAGGAGAGTCTTATTTCCTGGCGGGGTCTTGGTAATGTTCTCTGTCTTGTGCCTGGATCACAGGGACCGTTTGCGGGGTGGTTCTCCTTCTGCAGGGGGTGGGGTGCTGGTGGCCTGTTCGTCCTGTGGCCGGACCTCCTGTCCACTAGCCCCAGCAGACGTGGAAGGCTGTTCATCGTTCGGGCTGGTGTCAGGGGCCCGTTGTTGTGCCACTGTCTCCCTCATGGTGTTGGCCATGTCTGCCAGCACCCCTGCAATGGTGACCAGGGTGGTGTTAATGCACTTCAAGTCATCCCTGATCCCCAGGCACTGTTCCTCCTGCAGCCGCTGGGTCTCCTGAAACTTGGCCAGTACCGTACCCATGGTCTCCTGGGAATGGTGGTATGCTCCCATGATGTTGGAGAGTGCCTTGTGGAGAGTGGGTTCCCTGGGCCTGTCCTCCCCCTGTCGCACAGCAGTCCTCCCAGTTTCCCTGTTATACTGTGCCTCTGTCCCCTGAACCGTGTTCCCACTGCCACTGACCCCAGGTCCCTGATCGCCCTGTGTTAGTGGGGTTGCCTGGGGTCTCTGTAGTGGTGGACACACTGCTGATTGACGTGTCCTGGGGACAGAGGTATGGGCCTGCTGGGTGGGTGCTGTGGTGGTGTTTCCTGAGGGGGAGGCCATGTGGTGGGTTGGGACTGTGGCAGGGAAACCGACTGACCAGAGGTCCCTGATAGGCCAGGTTGGTCATTGTGATCAAGGCGTGCAGAGCTGCTGTCATCACTGTGGGCCTCTTCTGTGGGGGGACTGGATATGGCTGGCACCTCCTGTCCGGTGATGTTGTGTAGGGGTCTTGTTGGGGTGTAAATGCATTGTTATTGTATCAGTGTGTGCCATCTTGTTCAATGGGTGTGTTTCCCTCTACTACTGTGCTTGCATTCTCGTCTTGGCCCTTGTGTGAGTGGTGTTTCTGTGACCTGGGTGAGTCTCTCCCTTGAACATGCTTTGGTGATGGGTGTCCATGAAGCTCTGTGATGGGCGTCCATGCATTGTTGTCACATGCAGGGCTTGGTATTGGGATGTGTGTGTTGTGATAGTGGGGTATCTGTGAGGTGTTGGGGTGATGGGTGTGAGGGCAGGGGTAGGAGTTTGTGATGGCATGCAGGTACGGTGGGGGATACAGTAGTAAAGATTTGACTTACCAGAGTCCAGTCCTCCTGCTACTCATGTGAGGCCCCCAGGATGCATGATCGCCAAGACTTGCTCCTCCCATGTTGTTAGTTTTGGGGGAGCAGGTGGGGGTCCACCACCAGTCCTCTGTACGGCTACCTGGTGTCTAGATACCACGGAACGCACCTTCCCCCGTAGGTTGTTCCACCTCTTCCTGATGTCATCCCTGGTTCTTGGATGCTGTCCCACTGTGTTGACCCTGTCGACATTTCTCCACCTTAGGTCCATCTTCCTTGCAATGGATGTCTGCTGCACCTGTGATCTGAATAGCTGTGGCTCTACCCGGGTGATTTCCTCCACCATGACCCTGAGCTCCTCCTCAGAAAACCGTGGGTGTCTTTGAGGTACCATGATGTGGTGTGGGTGATGTGTGAGGTGATGTGTGCTGTGATGTGTGGGGTGATGTCTTGGGGTGTGTGGTGTGATGTGCGTGGATGGTGTATGAGTGATGGTGTTGTGTGCCTCTGAATGCTGGTGTTGTCTTAGCTATTCTGTCTCTCTGCTTCTTCCAAAAATGTCATTGTAAGGGGTTGTGGGTAATGTGGGTGTGTGTTTTATAGTGGTGTGAGTGTGTAGGTGTGGTGTGTGTATGTGTATCAGGTGTGTGTATTTTGAATTGTCCAATGTGATTGTGTTTTGTAAATGTGTGTGTATTTTGAGCGTGGCGGTGTGTACCACCAATGGTTTACTGCAGTTGAATGACTGCCGCGTTGAGTCGTGGGTCATGATAGTGTGGGCGTATTCCTGTTGCCGTAACGGTGTGGGTTTTGGTACCGCCAGTTTATCACTGACCTTTGGTGTGGCAGACTTGTGTGGGTGTCTGTATAGTGTAGGATTTCTAAGTGTGGGTCATAATACCCGTGGCGGATTTCCACCGCGGACACGGTATATTGGCCGCCGTCGGCACGACAGTCAGCGGGATTTACCACCAGGGTTGTAATAAGGGCCCTAATGTTTAAAGATAAAAAAATCTGAAATTCATCAGTTGGCTATGCCATGCTAAATGAATTAATTGATGTTAGTTCTTGTGTGATATAATGACCTAACTATACTTAACCTACATCTATACCTAACTATACCTCACCTTTGTTTTTTTGTAGATGGATGGATAGATGGATATCAGGTACCAAAACAGTCAATCTCAGAATTCTAGATAGATAGATTTCAAATACCAAAACAGCCAAACAATCTCAGAATGAATTCTAGTGTAAATAGAGCAAGGCACATATTTATCATGGGTTTGCATTGCCCTTGTGCCACACAAGGTGGCATTAGGGCAACACAAAACCTTGAATGGTATTTATCAAGCCATGCAAGGCCACTGTGCATGGCCCTGCGTGGCTTGGTAAGTGTTGAGTAACATAAGGAAACGCAAGTCACTGCCTTCATTTACTCTGCCCAAGGAGGGTGTTGCATGGGTGGACCCTTGGTATTCCCATACATCCACAAAGGTATTTTGCAGCATTCCCAGATTTACCATTAGTTGTAGACCTAGAATTGCATTAAAATGTTATGCCTCTCTAGGTGAGATGTAACGAGGAGAAATATGTTTATTTCTCCTTGTTTTTATATTTGCTGAATTCTGTGATTGCCACTGTGTAACATAATAATGAGGGTCAGACATATTATTCTTGACTATATCAATGTTTTTTGTTATAAGAGATTATTAAGCATATATGTAATTTTGGATTTAATGAGTTGGTTGGCACCTTCTTTTGGGGAAAAAAATGCCTCATGTTGGGCTTCTCCCTGAATTCAACTGTTAATGTTTGTGTAAGGCGCAGAGCCCACAAACTGTTTGAAATTCATGAGGGCAGAAGCCGGCACTTGAAAGGTCAGTTGCATTGTTGTCATGAGGTCATGCATGCGAGGTAGCTTGTGCTTCTGCAGTGAAGTCATTTTGCTGTTTTCATGAATGAAGGTCTTCTTGTAGTGGACCTGCGAGAGTTGGTATGAATATTGAATGTGGTGACCCAATTCGTTTACTTAAATTAATGTTACTGCGAGTTTGCAGTGACACGCCTGACGCATTTAGAACAACTGTCATACTTAGTTGACATTTGGGCTGATTTTAGGTCGTTGGTGCTAGTAAGGAATTTTGGAAAGAAAATTATCCATTTAAGAATTGTACTGTACAAATTTCAAGGGGGAGCAAAAGCATTCTCAAATGAAATTGTGAAGAATGATATACTTATGAGGTTCTTTCAGAAACGGGTACAAGAGGTTGTTATGAAACAGCTTTGGGAAAAGGGAGAAATAATGACTGTTCATGGGAAGAGTTATGGTCTCTAGATGACGGTGAAAGGAAAATTGGGAAAATTAACGGAAAGAGATTAAAGAAAGCGAAGTATGTTGAAGTAAATATGAGTGCTGGCTCCGGTGAGCAGTTGAGGGATGTGCTGCATGCCAGGGAAGGAGTGGTGCCCATTATAGCATGCATGAAGGTGTCATTCACGACATTCATGGTTTAGCATTTTTACCTGAGGTGTTACCATCAGAAATTACACCTGGTTTAAGCTACAAGGATTATAGGTACGAGGATGAGTATGATCTTGACCATAGTGAGGATGATGAATTGAATTTAGATTTAGAGGAAGATATAGTTGGTAAGTTAGGTGAAAAGAATGTAGTGAAAGATCCTGAAGGAGGAGAAATATTTTCACCAGAATTAATTCAGGATTCTAGGAGGGCTGAGAAGTAGTCAGTGGACCACATGAGCAAATATATTGAGTATTACATTTGCAAACCTATGGAGATGTGTGCCAGGCTGTAATGAGAGCAGAAGGATCTAGACTAGTTTAAGGTGAGGAGCCCTCCAATTCCCCAGATCTGGACTTGGATTTAAGCACATATTTGGTCTCCCTGGAGCGTGAACCGAAAAAGGGTTTAGACAAGGCATTAAAAATTGCCAAGTTAAACTATTGGATAGCCTGGGCCCAATGGTTCATATCTTGGTTGTGGCAGACGGGGCACATTGCAAAGGTGTTAAGGCAGTCATGTCATTACTATATGGATGGGTTTTCTTAGTGCATTAATTTCAGCAATATGTAAGCCAGTTTCAAGTTAAAGGACTTTGCAAAGAGAGAAATTGGTGATGATCCAGGGGGTTACTGTTTTGAGATGGGCCAATCAAACATATTTCCAAATATGCAACTACTTTTGTAGCCCTAAATAAGGCCCGGAGCTAATCTCAAGTCAGGTAGCTTTTCCGGGACCACTTCATTATAGAGCACTTCAACATTTAAAGATGTCTGCTTAAGGAAAGGGTCTTTGGTACGTAGATCATGTAGAACTGACGGGGGAGGCTGAGGAATAATTATGGTGTTAGTTGCAAAATTTGAAAGTATGGGATACATGGGCTTTTTTTTATTTAAGCTTGGAGGTTTTTTTAGAATCTGATGCAAGTCTCTCAGGTTGGGGAGTTCAGTTTGAACCATATGTAAACAGGAGGCTATTGGTGAGAGATGGCATAAATTGCTTGGAGACAGGCAGGTATTTCTACATTGCAGTGTTTCAGAGAGGTGTTAAAGGAATGCTTATTAAAAAGATGGACAATGTGTGAGGAGTATTTTATATCAACAAGTTGGAGGGAAGCAGATTCAAGGGTCTGCAAATGACATTTGGGATTATTCTGCAGGAAACTGAAGACCTGGCTTTTAAATTAACAAACATACCACAGGCAGGCTAGGCACAGACACCTGCTCTGTACCAGAATGCCCTTGCAGGTGATAGTGTGCTTTACAAATACACATAAGATACCATTCTCTGGAGCAGAAGTTGGTAATTAGGGTGGAGTATTTGCCCGGTCTACAAAATTAAGTCATGGACTACAATTAAAGATATCTATTGTAATGTTGCAATTGGTGGTTGGACCAGGAGGGTTTTCTAGAGCTTTATCATAAATATGCTACTTGGATGTCTATGTGTTTGATTGAAGGATAACAGCATAGCTGAAATTTTATTTAAGTTTGAGTCCAGAGAAAGGGGCTCAGGCAGTGGATGCATTCTTATAGGAGCATATGCGTTTCATCCTTTTGCAATGATATTGAGGGTGGTGTTGTAAGTGAGAAGCAGGAATGTACGCTTGTGTTGATAACCCTCTTTTGGAAGTTTCAACCTTGGTTTCTAGGGTCTTGGACATGGTTATAATGGACGTTTTTGCATTATTTCTGCTTACAGAGTAATGTTGGAAGGGCCAGAAGCAGGGGAGCAGCTGTTGGTACTGTTAGGAGCTCTCAGCCTTCCTGCATGAAGGATATTAGGTCTTCAGGAGAGTTTAGAGGCTTCAATCTTGCTCAGAGAGTCTTGGGTTCGAGGTACAAGAAAATGATACAGAGGAACATTGAAGTTTGGGGAATGCCTTTGCATGGAAAGATATTTGGATTCCTTGGAAGTGTCCGTGGCAATGGTGGCTAATTTTCTAACTGAGTTATTTGGATGAGGCTTTAGTTATAAAACTATTAACTGTTACAGGTCAGCAGTAGCTGTGGGTCATAATTTGATGGATGGTAAGTCAAATGATGGTATATGTTAGTCTGTAGAGTGATAAAGGTCATACAAATGTGCAGGCCTCTCAAGAAAAACTAGCCAAATAATGTTTTTTGTAATTTACATCAGCTCAGTTGTCAATTAGAAGCTTTGTTGTGTCTTATCTCTTTTAGGAAGATCTCAGATGTTTGCGCTTTAGATACGGATGAAAGATTTTTTCCTCTGGAAGGCATTATTTTTTTAATTTCAAGATAAGCAAAAACTATGAGTTTCAAGCATCTTCTTTCCTAGATTTGAAGCAAAATCTCATTTCTGTGTAGTAATTTGTCTTAGGGGGTACAAGAGAAGAATTTTGGAGTTCAGAGCAGATGGTGCTACACAGTTGCTTTTCTCTTATATAAAACCTCATAGGCAAGTTACTTCAGCAGTCACAATGGCAAGCTATCTGAAAAGGAGCATTGGTACATTTGAAGAGACTTTCAAAACATTCTTTAAGAGGAGCAATTGCTAGTAAGACTTTTCAAGGAGGTGGAAAAATAGATAAGTCGTCAACAGTGGCTGATTAGTGGAATGCAGGCATTTTTTCTGTTTTATCTGAAATCAAATAAACAAGTAACATTTGCAGTGATTGGTAAGCTTTGAACTTGTATAATGATAGCCTCCCGTCTTGCCATAAAATATTGATTCCTGACATTGTTGGTGTTAGAGTTGGCATCCTTGGCGTGGTCTCCCCTAACGTTTTGCCTCTGTTTCCCAGGTGGTTGATGTGTGCTGGACTCTGTTTTTGCTGTTTTTGTTACTCTGGGCACTTTACCACTGCTATCCAGTGCTAAAGTGCTCCTATGTAAAATGTATGTGTAATTGGCCATCCATGATTGGCATATTTGATTTACTAGTAATTCCCTAGTACAGTGCACTAGAGGTGCCCAGGGCCATGTAAATCAAATGATACTAGTTGGTCTGCAGCACTGGTTGTGCCACCCACATTAGTGGCACTGTAAGCATGGCTCAGACCTACCACTGCAGTGTCTGTGTGTGCAGTTTTAAACTGCCAATTCGACTGGGCAAGTTACCCAATTGCCAGGATAAACCTTCCCTTTTCTTATATGTAAGTCACCCCTAAGGTAGGCCCTAGGTAGCCCCATGGGCAGGGTGCAGTGCATGTTTAAGATAGGACATGTACTAATGTTTTCACTGTGCAAGGCCTATCTCTCTCATAGGTTAACATGTGGGCTGCCTTTAAATATTATTAAAGTGCAGACTCCCTTTGGGAGCAGATAGAAATTTGGAGTTTAGGGTCTCTGAACTCACAATTTAAAAATACATCTTTTAGTAAAGTGTGTTTTTAGATTGTGTATTTGAAAATGCCACTTTTAGAAAGTATGCATTTTCTTGCTTAAATCTGTGACTCTGCCTGTTTGTGGATTCCCTGTCTGGGTCAGTTTGACATTTGGGCTGTTTGCAACTCTGCTCTAGACAGTGACACAAAGGGAGCTGGAGTGTAGCCTGCATATCCTGATGAGCCATCAGTGCTTGGAGGGAGGGGAGGAATGGTCACTCACACCTGAAAGAGCTGTGCCTGCCCAAACACAATGCAGTCTCCAACCCACTGATGTGTGTCTGGGGCCTGGCCTGGGCAAGGCAGTATCGTACAAACAAGAGAGACTTTCCTTTGAAGTTTGCCTACTTCAAAGGCAAAAAGAAGTATAAGTAGTGGATGCAAACCCCATGAAAATTAGTTCAGTTCTGGAACCAAAAGGAACCTCTGCCAAGGAGAAGAGTTGAAGAGCTGAGGAGAAGTGCTGCCCTTGCCTGTGACTGTGCTTTGTTGGGCTATCCTGCAGTTGCTGCTTCTGCCTGTGAAAGGGGACAAAGACTGGACTTTGTTGTGCATTCCTGCTTGAGAAGAATCTCCAAGGGCTTAAACTGAGCTTGCCTCCTGTTGTTGAAGTCTCAAAGCCATCAAAGACTTCTCCTGCCAGCACCTAGACTCTCTGCTGAGACTCCTGCCCTACCAAGTGGTGCCCTATCCAGTCACTGGGTCCTTGAAAGGTGAAGCTGGCAGACAGGAACTGAAAATTCACGCACAGAACGCCGTGCTTGGAAATTTATGGTGCACCTTCCGCAATGCGGCTGATAAATCATGCACTGCCGGCTTCGTGGCTGAAGTCGATGCTCCACCTGCATCGCGGCTGGGAGATTGACGCAACACAGCTGGAGAAACTATGCATAACACCCGCTTACAGATGCTGATAACGATGCAAACCCCATGCAGCACCATTTTCTAACACTGTGCGACCAGATTTTCCACGCATTGCCCCTGGGCGTGCAAGTCAACCCGACTCTGCGCAGATCTGAGGTGCCCGTCCGGAAATTGACGCATTGCTCTCTTGGGAGGGAGAAAAACAATGCATCGGTGACCCGACTGGAGTAGGAAATGATGCACGGCCTCACTTGCAAGTGAGAAATCGATGCATCGCTACCCTTTTCCAACGCACACTCACCCGTGTGGCTTTATTTTGACGCTAACAAGGTACTTTGTGTAACAACAGCATTCTCACTGTTTTCTCACTGTTTTCTAATGATTAAGACTCTTGGGCCCTCATTATGACATTGGAAGTAAATCCCGCTTACCGCCACGCTGATAGCCGGCAACTTATCGCCACCACGGCGGATATCTGTTCACCATATTATGACACACATACACCAACCTGACAGAATTCAGCCACACACACAACTCCGCCAGACCAAAGGTCAGTTATAAACTGGCGGTATCAAAACCCACACCTTTACACCAACAGAACAACACCAAACACATTAGGACCCACGAATCACCAGGGCTGACATTCATTGGCGGTAAACCATTGGCGGTACACACTGCCGTGCTCACAATGGACACTCACATACAAAACAACACTACATTGGACAATTTAAATAACACACACCTGACACTTATACACACACCACACCCACACCACTATAAAACACCCACCCACATTAACCACAACCCTTTACCATTTCAAATCATTGCCAGCAGAGAGACACCAAGACCACTGACACAACTAGAGCCACACACTATTCACATCTATACACCACTCACGCACCCCACATCACACACCCAAACACATTACCCAACACACTCTCACGAACACACATCAAACAACACCCATGGCATCAAAAAGGCACCCTCGTTTCACAGAGGAGGAAATTATCGGGGTGGAGCCACAGTTATTTGGAGCACAGGTGCAGCAGATATCGATAGCTAGGAAGATGGAGCTACTGCGGAGAAGGGTCAACGCCGTGGGACAGCACCCAAGAACTAGGGATGACATCAGGAAGAGGTGGAACGACCTATGGGGGAAGGTACGTTCCATTGCAGCAAGACACCAGCTCGTTGTATAGAGGACTGGCGGTGGCCTACCTCCTCCCCCACAACTCACAGCATGGGAGGAGCAAGTCTTGGCAATCCTGCATACTGAGGGCCTGGCTGGAGTCAGAGGAGGACTGGACTGTGGTAAGTCAACTCTCTACTACTACTACCCCCCCCACCTGCCATCACATACCCCCTCCCTCACTCACATCCCTCCACTCCATCCCACATACCCAACCATCACACCTCACTCATCCCAATGCCAAGCCCTGCATGCTCTACCAATGCATGGACACCACTCACAGCCCTGCATGGACACTCATCACTAAAGCATGCACACTATAGAGAACTAAGGCCCTTATTTATACTTTTTGGTGCAAAACTGCACTAAAGCAGTTTTGCACCAAAAACTTTAGCACTGGCTTGCACCATTTCTGTGCACTAGCTGGGCACCATATTTATGGAATGGTGCAAGCTGGTGCAAAGGGTAGGCTAGAGTAAAAAAAAAAAAAAAATTGTGGGGTGAGGCTGGTGGTATAGAAGAAGGGGGTTTCGCACCGAAAAAGGACTTTAGGTAGGTTAGAGTAAAAAAAAATGACTGTAACCAGATTAGAGTCATTTTATGGTGCTAAACCTACCATGCCACATGACTCCTGCCTTAGAAAAGGCAGGAGTCATGCCCACCTCCCCAGTGGCTGGCACAGGGGACAACGGTCCCCTGGGCATGGCCATTGTACCCTGTGCCATGTATGGGGGCCCATTACAGGGCCCCCATGGCACTTTAAAAAATAAAATGCGATACTTACCTTTGCTCATCTGAACTTACCTGGGATGAGTTCCCCCATCTTCTGCAGTTCCTCTGGTGTGGGTGGGGGTGCTCCTTGGGCCTGGGGAGGACACCTGCGGGCCTATTCCATAGAGTTCCGCCTTGGAAATAGGCCCACAGGTCCCCTAACGCCTGCCCTGACCCAGGAGTTAAAAAACAGGGCAAAGCAAGGTTTGCACCATTTTTTGACCCCCACTCCGTCCCGTGCACCGTTTTTGCACAGGAGCATAAATATGGCGTTAAGGCCATAGAGTAATTTTTTGCACAGGAACACCTATCTTGCATCTCATTAAGGCAAGGTAGGTTTCTACTTCCAAAAAATGACTTTAACTCCATAAATTTGGTGCTAGACGGGTCTAGCACCAAAGTATGAATATGGAGTTAGTTTTGCACCGGATTACAGTGAAAAAAATGACGCTAATTCGGTGCAAACAGAGTATAAATATGCCCCTAACTGTCCCACCACACACCGACATACACAAGTGAAAGCTGCCAGGGCAAATACAACCAAAAAGGGCAAGCCACGGATGCACAATATGTCAGACACAGAAACCATAACACATCATTTGCATCCCCACCGGCACCCCAGCCAATGTCAGCGGAGAGGATGTGCCAGCAATATCCAGCCCCCCAACTGAAGAGGCCCACAGTGATGACAGCAACTCTGGTGTTCAGGATCTGGATGACCTACCTGGCCCATCAGGGACCTCTGAACAGCCGGTTACCCAGGCCCAGTCACACACACCACCACAGAGCCTCCCCCATCAGGAAACACCTCTACAGCACCCACCCAGCGTACCCACACCTCTGTCCCCAGGACACGTCAATCAGCAGTGTGTCCACCTCTACAGGGACCCCAGGCCACACCTCATACCCAAGACAATCAGGGACCTGGGGTCAGTGGCAGTGGGCACACAGTTCAGGGGACAGAGGCACAGGCCAACAGGGAAACTGGGAGAACTGCTTTGCGCCAGGGGGTGGACAGGCCCAGTGAACCGACTCTCCAGGAGGCACTTGCAGAGATCCTGGGAACCTATCAACATTCCCAGGACACGATGGGACAGATCCTGGACAATGTGCAGGAGAACAGGCGGCTGCAGGTGGGACAGTACCAGGGGATCAGGGAGGACTTGCAGACCATCAACACACCCTTATCTCGATGGTAGGGGTGCTGGCAGACATGGCCAATATTATGAGGGAGGCAGTCTCACATTAGTGGGCCCCTGCCACTAGCCAGACATCTGAACAGCCTTCCACTTCTGCTGTCCACTTGGACAATTCACCTGTGCTACAAACAGACTGGAACAATACCCTGGACTTCCCTCCATCATCACCCCATCCCATTGCACTTCCCCCTCAATATTTTAGCACTTCAATAAACACCCTCGGAAAAAAAGAAGTTTGGAATATGTGATGTATATCAAATATGTGTTCGTTGAAACAGGTACAACCATTGCAAATCAACTGTAGAGAAAATTGGCATAGATTAATGACCTGTAGCTGGCTGTAGTGATCACACCAGGAGTATATGTGAGCTCACCAACATCTGCAAAATGAATTACCAGAGGGAACAGAAAGTGGGCATAGAAGTGGAAAATGTCAGCATGCCATTGCCACACAAATATAAACAAATGTCATTGAAATGTGAAGTAACACTGTCCTACCTGGGTGTCATTGGACGTCTTGTCTGATCACAGATGTTCTGTTGTCCTCATCCTCATCCTCTTCCTCCTCATCCTCACTGTCCACAGAATCCACAGCTAGCACACGGGCATCTCCAGCCTCCTCCTCCTGCAGGAATGGGACATGGCGTCTGAGGGCCAGGTTATGCAACATGAAGCATGCCACCACTATCTGGCATACCTTCTTTGGTGAGTAGCACAGGGATCCACCTGTTAGATGGAGGCACCGGAACCTGGCCTTCAGGAGGTCAAAGGTTGTTTCAATTATCCTTCTGGTTCGCCCATGTGCCTCATTATTTCATACTTCTGCCCTTGTCCTGGCATTCCTCACAGGGGTCAGCAGCCATGATAGGTTTGGGTAACCAGAGTCATCTGAAATATTTAGGGACAACATTTAGCCACACACTGTCCCATATGGCCCACACCATACCCATATACCAGCTTCTACTAGGTGGTGACCAGGGCTTACCTATTAGCCACACCCTGTTCCTCTGTAGTTGGCCCACCACATTTGGGATGCTTCTATTACTCAGGACAAAGGCATCATGCACCGACCCAGGATACCTAGCGTTGATATGGGAGATGTACTGGTCCGCAAGCCACACCATCTGTACATTCATAGAGTAGAAGCTCTTCTGATTCCTGAACACCTGTTCATTCTGGCTGGGGGGGGGGCAAATGCAATATGTGCTTCATCAATTGCCCCAATTATGTTGGGGATATGTCCCATTGCATAGAACTCTGCCTTCACTGTGGTCAAATCTTCAACTTGGGGGAAAACAATGTAGCTGCACATGTGTAATCAGGTCAGACAACACTCTTGCCAGCACTATTGAGAACATTGGCTGTGACATTCCTGCTGCCAACCCCACTGTCACTTGGAAAGAACCAGTTGCCAGGAAATGGAGCACTGATAGAACTTGCACAAGAGGGGAGGTCCCAGTGGGGTGATGGATACCAGATATTAGGTCATGCTCCAATAGGACACACAGCTCTTTGATTATGGCCCGGTCCAGTCTTTAGGTGAGGACAATATGCCTGTCCTCCAGTGTTACCAAGTCCACCAGGGGTCTGTACACGGGGCTATGTCTCCATCTCCTATTCAAATGCAGCGGTAGCAATCTAAGGGACAAAAGAGTGAGGAACCAGTCACAAACTGAACAGTGGTGCTACAACAGAACTTTGCATCCTGTAAATTTCTAATGGGTCATTGTGATTTGTCCAGTATGTCCTAATATCTCCTGTGATGCAGCATTATTCCAGGGCCTGCTCCCACCCTGAAATGGCGTCTGCCTGTCCTGTATGGAGGGACAGGTGGAAGTGAGGTAATTCCGCTGACGTTGTGCGCCGTTGTGGAAGGCGGTTGGGAGCCGCCATGCAACTCCTCATTGGTTATATGTGGGCCCTATGGGGTACAGTGGCGAATGGTGATCTACACCAGTGGTGATGGTATCCACCGCCGCGGAGGTGAACGCCATTTTCTATCTGATTCCTCACTTGCTACCTGACATTCCGTAGGAGAGGACCTACACTGCATGTGCTGCTGTGACCTGTGTCTGGAACCTACCATGGCCCATGTGACCAGGGAAAGAGCCCCAGCCTTCACTTCAGAGGAGTTGACTGGTGGATGGGGTCCTACCCCTGTAGAGACTGCTGTATGGGCCTCCACACCAACAGGTGAGTACACTGTGGGCACGTTGCATGTGGCATGCATGCATGGAGTTGTGTGTGAGAGGGCCTCATGTAAGGGGGTGGGTGGATGTCCTCCGGGCAGCGTACAGGTTGTGTTCTGGGCCCCCTGATGGCTTGCATACTGGCTGTGGCCGATCCTAAGCTGGATGGGTACTTGTGGGCATCACAGCAGCCACAAGGGGCTGAGTACAGTGTCCATCATTACAACTTACGCATGGTAGGATGGTTTCCGGGTGGAGGATGTGTGTCAGTGGGTGCCCCTAGGCCAGGCCTGGCATTGCAATGTAGGTCCCTTGGTGGCTAGGGTTCAGAAGGGAAAATCTTGCAACCTAGCTCGTAGGCATCCACTACTGTTCAGGGCTGCATGGGCTGCAGGTGTGCTGCATTTTGCGGTGTGTGCCCCTCCCCTATGGCTTGGCTGCTAACTAATTCTCTGGTAGTGCAAGGGCATATTGCGTAGTGCTCTTCCCTGTGTGTGAGGGTGCTGTGTAAGCCAACGCTGGTGTTGGTGCAGCCATTGACCAAGCGTATCCTTTGTCTCTCCCCCCCCCATTTTTGTTTTGTCATCCTGTCCTTATGTGCATTAGCATCATCTGGCGGAGGAACAGAGGCACCTGTGATGGAGGGAGCTGTATCCCACAGGAGCCAGTAGGCACAGTCCACCGACGGTGAGGGCACCAGTGGGACAGAGGGTGAGGGGAGCACCACGGCGGAGACTGGAGGGGACAGTTCTGACACAGATACCTCCTCCGATGGAAGCTCCCGGGTGGTGGCTGACACTTCTGTGACCACCCCAGCTACAGCTGCCACCCCCATACCAGCACCGCCCTCCCAGCAGCCTCTCAGCGAGTTGCCTGTGCCCGCTCACCCAGGAGGGTGGGCATCTCCTTTGCCCCAGGCACCTCAGACCCTGCCCCAGGGAGCCCTGCTGCCCTGAGTGAGGAGGCTATTGACCTCCTGAGATCCATCTCTGTTGGGAAGTGAACCATTGTGAGTGCCATACAGGGGCTGGCAGCCCAGATGCAATAATCTAATGCATTCCTGGATGGCATTCACACTGGCTTGGCCGCCCAACAGAGACTGATTCAGGCTCTGGCCTCCTCTCTGATGGCAGCCATTGTCCCTGTTCCTACCGCCCCCCTCCAACTTCCACTGCCCAGTCCCATTCCCCTCAACCCCAGCCCATCCCCAGCACATATCCAGATGAGCATGCACACAAGACCACACCCAAGAGTGTCACAGGCAAACACAAGCACCGCACTTCATCCCACATGCACTCAAACAAACACCATCCAGTTGCAGACACAACAACATCCACTATTTCCATTGTCTCCCCCATCCTCCTCCTCCACCTCCCACCCAGTTATGTCCACACTCACAACTGCATGCACTACATTATCATCCAATACCAGCATCACCACACCAAGCAGAACACACACCTCACTGGTAGACACCTCCACAACAGCCATGTACACGTCCCCTGTGTCCTCTCCCACTGTGTCTGTCCCCCCCTCCTAAAGTACACAAATGCAAACACTCAGATACCCAACATCCATCCACCTCACAACAGCATACAGCCCATGCACCTGCACCCAAAAGCAGCAGACAGACACCTCCAACGACCACTCCCTCATCCTCCACTCCCATTTTTTCTCCCTCTTACCACCCCAATGTCCCTAAAAAATTGTTGCTATCCACCATTGACCTCTTCCCTACCCCTCCTCCACCATCCTCCATGCATGGCCAGGATAGGAAGAACCCAGCCAAGCACCTCAGCCACACAGTCCACGGGCCTATCGTCACCACACCCACTCGTGGTGAAAAGGGATCCAGGCCACATGTCCTGATGGGGAAGGAGCCTGCACCGGCCAGCCTAAAGGGAAAGGAGCCTGCCCCAGCAGGCAGGAAGACTAAGTAGTCTGCCCCAGGATGCAAGAAGGGAAAGGAGCCTGGCCCAGCAGGCAGGAAGACCCAGGAGCGAAAGGAGCCTGCCCCAGCAGGCAGGAAGACCAAGGGGCCTGGAACTGTGACGGAGCCCCCACCATCAACCATGGTTGTGCAGCCATCCAAGGTTGCAGGGGATGGGCAGGAGCCTCCCCCACCAGCAGCACCACCACTGTGCAGCCGCCCGAGGTTGCAAGGGATGGGCAGGAGCCTCCTCCCACCAGGGAAGGGGCAGGAGCCTCCCCCCACCAGCAACACCACCACTGTGCAGCCGTCCAAGGTTGCAGGGGATGGGCAGGAGCCTCCCCCCACCAGTGGCACCACCACTGTGCAGCCATCACCGCAGGCGGAAGCTATGTAATCCTGCCTCCATGGGCTGCTGTGCGGCCTGTCCACTCCAGAACCGGTGGGTATGACACCCACTTGAGAGATTGTGACCTTGCACTCCCCAGGATCAAGCACAGGGCATGTTGCCCCCTCCAGAACCAGTGGGCAAGTCACCCACTCGAGAGAGACTGTGGCCTTTCACTCTAGGACAAAGCAATGGGCATGTTACCCCTCCAGAACCAGTGGGCAAGACACCCGCTTCAGAGACTGTGGCCCATCACTCCCCATGATCAAGCACAGGGCATGTTGCCCCCTCCAGAACCAGTGGGTAAGTCACCCACATGCCCATCACTCCCCAGGATCAAGCACAGGGCATGTTGCCCCCTGCAGGACCAATGGGTATGACACCCACTCGCAAGACTGTGGCCCATCACTCCCCAGAACAAAGCACAGGGCATGGTGCCCCCTCCAGAACCAGTGGGTAAGATACCCACATACCCATCACTCCCCAGGATCAAGCACAGGGCATGTTGCCCCCTCCAGAACCAGTGGGTAAGACACCCACATGGCCATCACTCCCCAGGATCAAGCACAGGGCACGTTGCCCTCTCCAGAACCAGTGGGTATGGCACCCACATTTGAGACCGTGACCTTGCACTCCACAGGACCAAGCACAGGGCATGTTGCCCCCTCCAGAACCACTGGTCTTGTTATATCTCCCGGCTGAGGTGCTCCCCGTCCCCCTGAGATGCCTGCCTATTTACGAACTGATGCCCCTGCAGTGTTCTCTCTGTTTTGGAGCAGATGACATGTGTGGTCTTCGACTTTGGCCTGTGGCCATGTGTCTTACGCGAATTGTGGACTGGGCTGTGTCTCTTTTTCTGTACATATGTATATATCCATTATCTTGCCGAACTTATTTTTCATGCTGTGTTGATCTCATTACATTCACTTTTGCGAAATTGTTTTGTCCTTGCATCCGAGTTACGGGGTAATTTTTTTTTTTAATGCAGCTGGTTGTGTGTATGGTGTGTGTGGGGGGGTTGTGCGTGCATGTGTCACTGTTGTTTTTCTACCCACCTCCCTTGTGTGTTAGTCTGTCTGTACTCACTGTCGTCGTCTTCGCTGGCGTTGGTGTTCGTGGTGGAGCAGAACATAGAAGATCATGGGGAAGACATGCAGTTCAGGTTCCATGGCGGCGTGGTTGTTCTCTGTGTCTCCAATGGTGAGTCCTTTTCCTTCTGAGCTCAGTTTCCACCAGGCTTTTGATGTTGGTGGTACTGCCCCAGAAAAGATGGCGGTTTCCAGGGTCTTAATATGGTGGACGGAACATTGACTTCTGCCTGGCTGAAGGCGGCTACCTGTTGTTTTTGCCCTGGCGTGGTGACTGTTGCTTCTGCCCTGGTGGTCGGTGTGGTACATTGGCTGTCTAGCGGAGATCTTTCCGCCATGGTCAGAATTTGGCGGTATTTACCGTCAGCCTGTTGGCGGTATTACCGCCACTTTAAAACCAACCGCCAGGGTCGTGATGGGGGCCTTATTCTTTTGAAAATCTTGTATATGTTGGATTTTTGTCATTTTGGTCTTGTTTTGTTTAAATAAATATTACCTATTCTTCTAAACCTGTGTTGTGTCATTTTGTAGTGGTTCACTGTATTACTGTGTGTGTTGGTACAAATACTTTACACATTGTTTCTGATGTTAAGCCTGCCTGCTCATGCCAAGCTACTAAGGGGGTGAGCAGGGGTTAACTGAGGGTGATTCTCATTTACCCTGACTAGGGTGAGGGTCCTTGCTTGGACAGGGAGTAACCTGACTGCCAACCAAAGACCCCATTTCTAACACTGGTGATCAGCGGTGAGGAAAGGACTTGTATTTGTGCAGTGACATACAATAGCTAAGTGTTCACTACCTACCCACAATTGAAGATCAACTTGACTTTTGATCTTTTTTTTTTGCAATTTCGTTTTCTACCTGACATTTTTAACTAAAATCCTAATTCAACATGTCTCTGGCTGGGTCTTAAGCAGGAGATGAAGATTTTGATTTAGCCATGCTGGAGACATATAGGGGGTCATTCTGACCCTGGCGGTAAAAGGCACAAACCGCCGGTCAGAATACCACCATCATCCCGCCGCGGCCGCGGTAAACCGCCACGGTCATTCTGACCTACAACTGCCAAACCGCCAAAAACCCGACATCCACTGAAGGCCGCCTCATCAGCGGTCAGCGATAACCTGGAGATGACCAAACCTCCACCGTCACGCCAACACAAACACGCCCATGCCATTACGACCCACGAATCCACGCGGCGGTCTTTCAACCGCGGTATTCCATTGGCGGTACACACCGCCGAGCTCAAAATACACACACCTTTACAAAACACAGCCACATTGGACAATTCCAAATACATACACCTGATACACATACAAACACCACTCCCACACACCCATCACCATATAAAACACACACCCACATCACGCACAAACCCCCACAAAGCGAAATTCAGAGACACGGCACAATACACAGAGAGAGAGCACAGGGAACGCAAACCACAACACACACAGGAACCCAACATCATCACCCACACTACATCTACGCACAAAACACCACACACCACTACACTCATCACCACAAACACCACCCCACACCTCATCCACACCATCCCATGGCACCCCAAAGACACCCCAGGTTCTCGGACCAAGAACTCAGGGTCATGGTGGAGGAAATAATCAGGGTAGAGCCCCAGCTCTTCGGCACACAGGTGCAGCACACCACAATAGCCAGGAAGGCGGAGCTATGGCAAAGGATCGTCGACAGGGTCAACGCTGTGGGACCGCATCCCAGAAATCGGGAAGACATCCGAAAGCGCTGGAACGACCTACGGGGGAAGGTGCGGTCGATGGTGTCAAGATACAACATCACTGTGCAGAAGACTGGCGGCGGACCCCACCAACCCCACCCGAATTCACAGATTGGGAGCAAGAGGTCTTGAACATCCTGCATCCTGAGGGCCTCGCTGGAGTAGGCGGAGGAATGGACTCTGGTAAGTCGAATCTCAACTACTTCACCCCCCCAACCACCAGCATGCCAACCCACACCCCCACCCTCACCCCCAACCCCCCAGCACATATCCTCCCTGCTAATGTCTCACCAGCACAACCCATCCAACCCAACCCAAACCCCTGAATGCCAACACAAACCATGGACACCCATCACCTAAGCATGACCACTACACATACCCATCCCCCCCCCACAAACCACCCTCACAACTCCTCCCACATGGGACTGCCAGCACTGGGGGACAAGGGCACCCACAAATCGCACGCCACGGCACACACAAAATCAATAACCATATTCTTTTACCCCTGCAGGGCCCGAACGCCAACACACCGGCCAGGAGGGTCCAGATATGTCCATCCCAACCCCAGAACAGGCCCCCAGTGATGACAGCAGCTCTGTCGACCTAGAACCTGATGACCAGCCCGGACCATCGGGTACCTCTGGACAGTCGGTTACCCTCAGTCAGCCCCAGGCCACAGCAGACCTACCCCCCTCAGGAAACACCAGCACAGCACCCACCCAGCGGGCCCATGCTTCTGTCTCCAGGACAGGTCAATCAGCGGTGTGTCTACCAGTACAGGGCACCCAGGGTAACCCACAACCCCAACAACAACAGGGACCTGGGGGCACTGGTAGTGGGCACACCGTCCAGGGGACAGAGGCCCAGGAACAAAGAGGAACTGGGAGGGCTGCTGTGCGACAGAGGGAGGACAGGCCTAGGGAACCCACTGTCCAAGAGGCCCTCACCACCATCATGGGAGCGTACCACCACTCCCAAGAGACGATGGCGACGGTCCTGGCCAGGTTCCAGGAGATCCAGGCCATGCAGGAGGGCCAGTACATGGGGTTCCGGGAAGAACTGCGCACCATCAGTTCCGCAATGGGTACATTCGTGGTGGCACTCAACCAGATTGTCACCACATTGCGGGACCATGTGGCCCCCCAAAGGGCCACTGGCATGGAGGAAGAACAGCCCACCACCTCCGCCGGCGCTAGTGGTCAGGAGGCCCCGACACAACAGCAACGGCCCTCCCGGTCCCCACCCCCTCCAGAACACGAACCACCCCGCAAGAAAGTCCTGAGATCGAGGAAGAAGACAGAGTAGGATGTCAAGACCCCCGCCATGCACGGAAACCCCCAGATGTCATCCCACTGTCCCACTTGTTTACCCTGTCTAACCTTGAACTGCCCCTGCTCCACCTTCCACAGGCATAGGGACAATGGACCTGTAGGAACGACAGTCTGGACACTGCCATGGACATGCCTCCACCATCACCCTTTTTGAACCATACACCTATTTTAAAATTTCAATAAACACAATTATTGCACATTAACCAACTGGATTCTGCTATCTATTTATTTAAACCAAATGTATTCGATATAACCAACAAAACATTTCTAGTTACATTGTGATGACAACATACCAGTGTCACACAGCGGTAGTCCATGGGAAAAAAACCAGAGGGCACTCCGTGGGGATCAGATCACTGAAATAGGAAGTGAAATACACAACTAAGTTACCATACATTGGCGTGAAAGGTCAGACAGTAGAGAGCCACTACAGTTACAGATATAATACAATGCTGGAGTAGATTATTACCTGTGTGTCACTGGAAATACTGCAGTATCACTCTGTCCCTGTTGTCTGTGTCGTCCTCTTCGTCTTCCTCCTCTTCACTCTTCTCAGGCTCCACAGCGGTCACAACACCACCATCTGGACCATCCTCCTGCAGGAAAGGCACCTGGCGTCGCAAAGCCAGGTTGTGAAGCATGCAGCAGGCCACGATGATATGACACACCTTCCTTGGTGAGTACATTAGGGATCCACCAGTATTATGCAGGCACCTAAACCTGGCCTTCAGGAGGCCGAAGGTCCGCTCAATCACCCTCCTAGTCCGCCCATGGGCCTCATTGTACCGTTCCTCTGCCCTGGTCCTGGGATTCCTCACTGGGGTCAATAGCCAAGGCAGGTTGGGGTAACCAGAGTCACCAATTAGCCACACACGCTGTCTCTGTAGCTGTTCCATCACATAAGGGATGCTGCTATTTCGCATGATGTACGCGTCATGCACTGACCCTGGGAACTTGGCATTTAAAGGGGAGATGTACTGGTCAGCCAAACAGACCACCTGGACATTCATCGAATGATAATTTTTACGGTTCCTGTACACCTGCTCATCGTCTTTTGGGGGAACCAAAGCCACATGGGTACCATCAATGGCACCAATGATATTGGGAATGTGTCCAAGGGCATAGAAATCACCCTTCACTGTAGGCAAGTCACCCACCTCAGGGAAAATGATGTAGCTCCGCATGTATTTCATCAGGGCAGACAACACTCTGGACAACACCTTTGAAAACATAGGCTGAGACATCCCAGATGAAATGGGCACGGTAGTTTGAAATGATCCACTTGCCAAAAAATGCAGTACTGACAGCACCTGCACTAGAGGCGGAAGCCCTGTGGGTTGGCGGATGGGTGACATCAGGTCTGGCTCCAGCTGGGCACACAGTTCCTGTATAGTAGCACGGTTGAGTCTGTAGGTGAGTATGACGTGTCTTTCTTCCATTGTCGACAGGTCCACCAGCGGTCTGTACACGGGAACATTCCTCCGTCTCCTCGCAAGTCCCAGCGGACGATGCCTAGGAAGGACAACATGGAGCACAGAGTCAAGCAACCCACAGGTAAGTGCCCACAGCATGCCCAGTACACGTATCTCTCGGGATTGAATGGCTAGTATGATTGTCGGTGCAAGGCCTAGCCATGTGTGACGCAGTAGGAATGAAGCCATGTGGGCCCCTGAAATGGCGGCTGCCTGACCTGTGAAGTGTGACAATGTGAAGTGAGGTAATTGCGCAAGCGTGGCACACCGTGGCGGTAGGCGGTCGCAGTCCGCGGCGCAAAGCCGCATTGGACAACATTGAACCCTATGGGTTTCAGGAGCCAATGGCGGTGAGGGCCGGCCGCCGCGGTACGCACCGCCGCGGTACGCACCGCCGCGGCACGCACCGCCGCGGCACGCACCGCCGCGGCACGCACTGCCACGGCCGTAACCGCCATTTTCTCTCTACTTGACCACACGAGACCTGAGCATCCACAGGAGAGGACCTATACTGCAAGTGCTGCTGTGACCTCGGTCTGGAAGTGACAATGGCTGCTGCGACTGGGGAAAGGGCCCCCGCCTTCAGTTCCGAGGAGTTGGAGAAGCTCGTGGACGGGGTCCTCCCCCAGTATGCGCTACTCTACGGGCCTCCAGACCAACAGGTGAGTACACGGGGGGCAATGCATAGTGCCCAATGCCTGGCCTGAGTGGGGAGGATGTACGATGGAGGGGAGGGCAGTGAATGACGAATGCATGGCACGACAGATGAGAGCATGTGCCACATGGCAAGGTTGGGAAGGGGGGGCCACTCACATCAAGCATGCAGAAAAGTGATTATGTTTCTCTTCCCACCCTGTACATGTCACATAGGTCAGCGCCCATCAGAAGATTGACATTTGGCGTGCCATCGCCAAGGACGTCCGGGCCCTGGGGGTCCACACCAGAAGGGGCACCCACTGCCGCAAGAGGTGGGAGGACATCCGCCGCGGGAGCAGGAAGACCGCGGAGGCTCTGCTGGGGATGGCCTCCCAACCTAGGAGGGGTGCCAGTCGTACCTTGACCCCCCTGATGTCCCGGATCCTGGCGGTGGCCTATCCCGATTTAGATGGGCGCTTGAGGTCATCACAGCAGACACAAGGGGGTGAGTACCAGCACATTCAGCTATTTTGCGCACAGTGGAGGTGCCTGGGTGGGGGAGGAGGGCTGTGGGTATCCCTAGGCCAAGGCGATTTCTGTAGGATAGGCCCGTCCGTGAAGTATGGTCCTGTGCCCCCGCCCCCCACCTCTGTAGGGTGCCTAGTAACGCGATTCATGGACCAGTGTATACTGTGTGGGCAGTTGTCGCCCATTGGCTTGTAGGGCATGTCCCAGTGAATGAGTAGTGTACCCCAAGTTCGCAGCGTAGTGCAGGGGGCTTCTGTAACTCAACTTGTCATTATGTTTTCCACCCCCTCCCCCATTTTCTTTGTTTTTCTGTGAATGTGTGCATTAGCATCATCAGGCGGAGGAGAAGTGGCATCGGCGCAAGAGGGAGCTGCATCTCACATGGCCCCGGAGGGCCATGCAACGGACTCCGACATGACCAGTGAGACGGAGGGAGAGGGGGGCTCCACCACGGGGACCCGTGGAGACGGCAGCGACACCGACACGTCCTCGGAAGGGAGCTCCCTTGCGGTGGCGGCAACATCCGTGCCCACCGCAGAAACAGGTACAGCCGCCACCCAGCGCACCAGCTCCGCCCTCCCAGCAGCCCCTCGGCCTTCGGCCCGTGCCCACAAGGCCAGGAAGCCGACCATCTCCTTCGCCCCAGGCACCTCAGGCCCTGCCCCAGTCACCCCTGCTGCCCTCAGTGAGGAGGTCATTGACCTCCTGAGGACCATCATTGTTGGGCAGTCTACCCTTTTGAATGCTATCCAGGATGTGGAGAGGGAGGTGCATCAAAGTAATGCATACCTGGAGGGCCTTCATTCGGGTCAGGCTGCCCATCAACGATCGTTCAACGCTCTGGCCTCAGCACTGACGGCAGCGATTGTCCCTGTCTCCAGCCTCCCTCTTCTGACTCCCTCCACCCAGTCCCACTCCCCTGTTCCTCTGCCTATCCCATCCACACCTACAGACCAGCCTGCACACACCTCAACACCCAAGGGCAGCTCATCCAGACATAAGCACCACAGGACACACAAGCATTCACCCAAGCAACATCCAGATGCAGACATGCCAACAGCCACTACCTCCTCTGTGTCCCCCACCTCCTCGTCTCCCTCCTCCCTCCCTGTGACGTCTCCACACACCTGCAAGCACACCACCATCAGCCATTGCACCCATCACCTGCACACCCTCCACACCAGTCCGCACACGTGCAGTCACCACCCCCACTGCCATGTACACGTCCCCTGTGTCCTCTCCCAGTGTGTCTGTCACCCCCGCTTCACAACCACACAAACGCAGGCAGGCACCCAAACAACAGCCATCCACCTCACGTCAGCCTCCTGCCCAAGCACCTGCACCCAAAGACAGCACACTTGACTCTCCTACAACCACATCCTCTTCCTCCACTCCAATACCCACTCCAGCCACCCTTCCCATGGCTCCAAAGAAAATTTTCCTCTCTAAAGTGGACCTCTTTTCCTCACCTGACCCACCCCCTCCATTCCGTAAGAGTTCCACAAACACCTCAGCCACCACCAGCCCAGCAACTCCAAAGAACGTCGTGCCTGGTTTTTGGAGTCCGCCCTTTCCTTGGGCTGGGACATCGTCCAGCAGCAAAGGCACAGCCAGCCCCCCCCCTGGGAAGAGGACCAAGAAACTGAAGGGAAGGCGCGACAGGCCTGATACGCCTTCCCCCAAGGAGGGTAGCCTTGCACCGTCACCTGCCACATCGGGTAAGGGAGCCAAGGGCCACGGACAGTCTGCCAAGGAGGGCAAGGGCAGCAAGGAGCAAAGGGCAGGGAGCAGCCGACCTGGCCATGAGGGCCCCACCAGCCCCATTCCGGGGGTATCGAAGGAGAGCCAGGGCCCCAGGACTCCATCACAGGAGGGCCCCGCAACGGAAAGGTCCGATGCAGAGTGAGCGGCAAATATTGGCCAGGTGTGGTTCACTGGAAACACAAGACAGGCACCGCTGAACAGGGCCCCGCTGTGAGGAGCACCGCTGAACAGGGCCCCGCCGTGAGGAGCACCGCTGAACAGGGCCCCGCCGTGAGAAGCACCGCTGAACAGGGCCCCGCCGTGAGGAGCACCGCTGAACAGGGCCCCGCCGTGAGAAGCACCGCTGAACAGGGCCCCGCCGTGAGGAGCACCGCTGAACAGGGCCCCGCCGTGAGCAGAACCGCTGAACAGGGCCCCGCCGTGAGAAGCACCGCTGAACAGGGCCCCGCCGTGAGGAGCACCGCTGAACAGGGCCCCGCCGTGAGGAGCACCGCTGAACAGGGCCCCGCCGTGAGCAGAACCGCTGAACAGGGCCCCGCCATGAGGAGCACCACTGAACAGGGCCCTTCCTGTCAAGCACCACTCCGCTGGGCCCTTCATCTCAAGCACCACTCCGCTGGGCCCTTCCTGTCAAGCACCGCTCCTCTGGGCCCTTCCTGTCAAGCACCGCTCCGCTGGGCCCTTCATCTCAAGCGCCGCTCCGCTGGGCCCTTCATCTCAAGCACCGCTCCGCAGGGCCCTTCATCTCAAGCACCGCTCTGCTGGTCCCTTCCTGTCAAGCACCGCTCCGCTGGGCCCTTCATCTCAGGCACCGCTCCGCTGGGCCCTTCCTGTCAAGCACCGCTCCTCTGGGCCCTTCCTGTCAAGCACCGCTCCGCTGGGCCCTTCATCTCAAGCACCGCTCCGCTGGGCCCTTCATCTCAAGCACCGCTCCGCTGGGCACTTCCTGCCAAGCACCGCTCCGCTGGGCCCTTCATCTCAAGCACCGCTCCGCTGGGCCCTTCATCTCAAGCACCGCTCCGCTGGGCCCTTCCTGTCAAGCACCGCTCCGCTGGGCCCTTCATCTCAGGCACCGCTCCGCTGGGCCCTTCCTGTCAAGCACCGCTCCTCTGGGCCCTTCCTGTCAAGCACCGCTCCGCTGGGCCCTTCATCTCAGGCACCGCTCCGCTGGGCCCTTCATCTCAGGCACCGCTCCGCTGGGCCCTTCCTGTCAAGCACCGCTCCGCTGGGCCCTTCATCTCAGGCACCGCTCCGCTGGGCCCTTCCTGTCAAGCACCGCTCCTCTGGGCCCTTCCTGTCAAGCACCGCTCCGCTGGGCCCTTCATCTCAAGCACCGCTCCGCTGGGCCCTTCATCTCAAGCACCGCTCCGCTGGGCCCTTCCTGTCAAGCACCGCTCCGCTGGGCCCTTCATCTCAAGCACCGCTCCGCTGGGCCCTTCATCTCAAGCACCGCTCCGCTGGGCCCTTCATCTCAAGCACCGCTCTGCTGGGCCCTTCCTGTCAAGCACCGCTGGCCCATTGGCAGTCCCGGTTCAATGTCGGGCAGGCCTTCACGACGCACTCTGCCCACCATGCCTCCTCCATGACCAGTGGTCTCTGTAATCCACCAGATGGACTGTGGCTTTGCACTCCCCAGGATGGCACAGTGGGCAACCCACCCACTGTAGAGACTTGTGAGACTGTGGCTTTGCACTCCCCAGGATGGCACAGTGGGCAACCCACCCACTGTAGAGACTTGTGAGACTGTGGCTTTGCACTCCCCAGGATGGCACAGTGGGCATGGAGGCCCTTCGTGGATCTGGCGTCGTGGACTCATGTGGCTGAGGTGCCCCCCCTTCCCTTCCCCCTGAGGTGCCTGTCTTTTTATTTTAGTGATGCCCCAGCAGTGTTCTCTCCAATGGACTGGATCTCGTGTGTGGGCTTTGCCCATGTGTTGCTGCACATTGGCCCACGGACCTTTGGACTTTGATTGACTGGGCCGGACTTTTGCTGCTTGTATGGATAGAGTTCTAGATGTGTATTCATTCTTCATATATTGCTAAGGTCGCTATACTTTATTGTTGCAATAATATGGTTCTACTTTTACATGCATTGGCTTTTGTCTTTGTTTTGGGGGGGGTTGGGGGTGTCACTCTGACTTTTTTATCTGCATGGGTGTTTAGGTATTTCGGTGGGGGTGAGGGTGGGGGTGGGGGGGTGGCGTATGTGTGTGCCCGTAACCTTTCCTCCTCCCCCCCCCCTCCCCTGTGTCGTAGGTGCAGTACTCACCGTTGTCGTCTGCGGCGAGGTTCGTGATCCTGGAAGAAGAGCAGGAAGGCAATGGCTGGGAGGATGTGGAGTTCGGGTTTCATGCTGTTCCGATTCCGCGTGGAGTGTGTCGAGGTAAGCGTTTTCCATTGAAGATGTCTGTTTCCGCCGTGTTTTTATCGGCGGGGCTCCCGCCCCGGAAAAGGTGGCGGATTGGTGGGTCGTGATAGGGTGGGCGGTACATTGTCTGCAGCCTGCCTGTTGGCGGTGACCGCCGCGCTGTTTGTTTGTACCGCCGTGGCGGTCGGAGTGTTAAAGTGGCGGCCTGTGTTGGCGGTTCCCGCCAGGGTCAGAATTCATATTTTTTGGCCGCCAGCCTGTTGGCGGGTTGGCCGCCGCTTTAACACTGACCGCCAGGGTCAGAATGAGGGCCATACTGTCAAACAGCTGAAGGGGTTCTGCAGGGATATGGGAGTACCTACCTAAAAGGCCTCTAGAAATGAGGAATTCCAAATGACGCTGAGGGCCTGGGCAGAAGCACATTCTGGTGAGAATGTTGAAGAGAAGGGTCCAGAGTTTGTTGATAGGAGAATCAGGATTTTATTTAAGACATAGAGGATAAAATGATCCCTCCTAGGTACAGTTTGACTAACTGTTTTCTAGTTTCTAATGAGCCTTGTATATTTATTGGGAAAATGTATATATTTTTATTTTGTATATTTTAAAATGGCCAAAGATATCAGGAAGGAAGTAGCGGGAGACAGAAGGAAGTTTATGTTAATCTCATGTGAAGTTTAAAGCTGGGTCTCGAGGGATATGAAGAAAGAAGAAGCATTGCAGCAGGTCCAAAAGAGGGAGAGAGGGAGTGTTGTGGGAATTACATTTGTGTTCACTGATGTTGTAGTTCTGTTATGATGTTATAATTATCATGATTAGGCACTGAAGTGCTGAATGGGGCAGCAAAAAATAGATTTCTTGCATAATGTTAGCCTCCATGTCTTTAATAAAATCTAGATTCTCCTATTCAACAACATGGAAAATCTACATTCTCCTTGACTTCTCCACTGCGACTGGCACGGTAGCACATGCTATGCTGCTCACTCAAACTCCCATACAATATTGGTAAATGTTTGAAGGCCTTGCAGTGGTTTCAATCTTTGCTACACAACAGAATCCAAACAGCCTGACTTCATCATTTACCTTAATCCTGTTAAAATATCTTGCGGAATCCCACAGTGAACTTACTTGAACTTAACCCTTTTGAATATTCATAAGGCTGCTTTAGCTAACATCATCAAATTCTTCAGCAATTAAAGAGTGTCATATGTTGATGATACACAGTTAATCATATCCATCGCTAAAAATGCAGAGGAGAAATGCACCAATTTCCTTGGAAGTGTGCATGACACAGATTGTGGACACATACCGAAACTGAATTGGAAAAAGATGGAGATCATCCTATTTGTTAAATCCACCACTCTGTGGTTTAAGGAATAGTAGCTTAAAGAATGTTGATTTCCTCCCTCTTACCCAGACTCAAATCTTGGTGTGATATAGGACAAAAACTTGTCAATAAATGATAAGGGCCCAGATTTACCAACATTTTACATCGAGGTTGCGTATTGTTTTTACGGCAGCCTGCTGCAAAATGTAATTCAGGAATTATTAAGCCAAGCAAAGCCTGATTTGCATGTCTAAGCTTGGCTTAGTACAAAAAGTAGCACAGTGCATAGCACTGCCTTGTGTTACTTTGTGTTCGGGAGGCGTTCCATGGGTGGAGGATTGGTATTCCTATACATTCACCCATGGATTTTGAAGTAAACCCGGATTTACTAAAGGTATTAAACCTGGGTTTGCATCAAAATGGTGTGTCTACGGAGGCTGGCATGACGAGGAGAGATATCTACATTTCTCCTTCTTACTTCTTTTTTCTATGTTTGCTGCATTCCTGATCTCACAAACAGAGTCTGAGAGTTATCGAAGGGCTCCCACATGAGTAAGAATTAGGGATTCAAGATTAATGGCTAATGAAATAGGCTTGGTTGGCTCTAACCAAGAATCATTTTGAATACGAATGTAGCATATATATATATACAACAAAAAAAAATTAATTCACCAATCACTTCTCCACTTTGAGGAACCAGGAATTCTCTTTTCTTGACCTATTACTAAGGGCTGAGGACAGGGATTTACATACTAAAGTGTTCAACAAAGCAACTAATAAAAATATTTGTTACACTTTGAAAGAGTTCATCCAAGCGCACATAGGGAGAATCTGCCCTTTGGGCAATTTTTACTAATAATGCAGAACTTCTCTGGCCTATATAACTACAAAAACAAGACTGAGAAACTAGCCAAATAGGTTACCCGACAGGCATTACCCCAAACACATTGATGATAAAAACAAAAAACAAGCTCAAAATAATCACAGGGGAACCCTCTTTGATGTCGGACATAGGGAGGACCTAAATAGTTGATATGCATGAGTACCTATAGCAACAATGCTAATGAGATGCAGAAAACTATTAATAGACATTGGTGCATACTTAACTCAAACAAATTGTAGTTTGACAAACACATGTTCTTATTCAAATGGAAAACAAGTTTGAGAGACTTTTTGGTACACACAACACCAACATAGTCCATGCACCATAGTCAGAACACTGTTTGAAATATGCCACCAGTCAATGGACATTATCCATGCCATGGAGGGGGAAGGGGAAGACTGAAACTAAAAGACATTCCTGTGGTTCAAAGGACAGACGAGCCCCAAATGGTGACCAGAAGCAGAGGAAAGGACATACAGCTAAGGATGAGAAAGAGCTTGATGGGTTTGATCTCAGGTGTGAAATTGCCAATTTTTGCATATGATCATACTCAAGGCACACTTCAAGGAAAACCCCTTGATGGCCCAAGACTGACTAACACTGGATTAAGCAAAACATCACATTTTCCCCAGCTCTGTAAATAGAAAATTAGGAGATCACCTTTGAACAAGTGGTCATCACCAAATTGGATGCCAAGGACTTAGACAAGACTTAGCCTTTTCTACATGACAATGGGTATTTAGTGCTAATTGACATGGGTGGGACAACTCTGATAATGAGTTTTAAAATTCACAACAAAGAATATCTAAGATTACTTTCTTATGAATTCCTTTCAGATGATCATACCTCAAGACTCTGAACAACTATCTAGAACATGGTTGAGGAAACTCTAACCTGGATTGGATAACTAAAAATGAGGATGATGTTTCAGTGGCTAAGAACCCTGAAATACCTCTATTTCACACCCTAAGATCCAGAAATTCAGATTTCCTCCCCCAAGGACAGCCTATTGTGTCTGGCCTAAACACTATCCTTGCATCAATATCACAAGTTTGAAATTTGTTTCTATGACCCTTGATTTGTAAAATGCCTTCCTATTTGAAGGACACCAAGAATATTTTATGCCTTCTGTACAACTTAACTGTTGACACTTATATGAATTTACTGATCACCATGGATATAGAAGGCATCTACACTAGCATTTCTCAGTCACACACAATAGAGAACACCCTCAGAGGCACAGAAAGGGTATTTATGATACCAATAAGCTTTGTGATAGAGTGTATGAATTAGCCATCTTAGAGAATGCTTTTGAATATAACAACACTCTAAAACACCAGATACAGGTGACATCATTGGGCAGCGCCTTTTCCCCAAATGTTGCCTGTGTTTACATCCTGCAGTTTGAGACTGATTTCATCTCTTCAGAAAACAATCCATGTATACAACCACATAAAACTTTGGTGTCATTATATTTACAACATCCTTGTTATCTGGCAGGGCAACATAACCACAGCAGAGGCTTTTAGAGAATCCTTCTTATTTTTTTCACACACTATCAACAAGGATGAGGTACCTTTCCTGATTTTGCCTGCAAAAATCAATCAGTCAATGAATACAAACATAATTCACTTTAAAAATAAACTATAAAATTACATTGGTTGCATCACAATAAAAAAACAGCTAAAACTTTACACTTACATACCATTAGCAACAAGGAGAAAAAAATGGCGACCAGATAAATATCGCACAACAATAATAAATTACATTGTAGCAGTCAGTACAAGTTCACAGCATCCACTACTGGAGCTATGGCATCTAGAATAAGTAGAACAGAAGGAAATCACAAAATAATACTCAATCTTATGGCATACTGCAGACATTGAACTGTAGCCAATGGAACATGAATTAGTGGTAAGATTTATACATCATCACTGTGAGGCTCGTGGTGCATTATGTGATGTGGTTGTGCAACCTTACCATGTAATACATTCGCAAAACTGTCTTGGGTCCAGTCAGGCTTGTTTGCAAAATCTTTAGGTCAACCCAGGTCAGTTGTGGCTTTGAGCAGCAAGGCTGAAACAAAGAAAGCAGTGTAAAGCAATTAGAAGCACTAGCAACAAAATAAAAAAGTCACACAACAAAAAAACGATATCGCACTACTATTTGTAAAAACAGATTTTATTTTTATGAATTTTTGAACACCAAGATTAGCATAATCCACCAGACGGTTCTGGATATATAGATTTTTGAAGTGAAGGGAAATCACAGCTCTTTTAGTTACAAATGGAATTATGCATATATAACAATAAAGTTTGAAAAAGTTTGAAAAGTTTGTAAGAGTTCTGTTCTCTGGCCTGGCTCGGGTGACCAGATCTGACAAGGAGAAGGTCAAGAGGGCCACTAAGGAGTACTTGGGCAGTTACCTGGTCACCAAAGCACTATCCAGTATAGTTCTGAGCTTAACATAACAACAGTAATACACTTTAAAGGAGTGGTCCTGATACCGGGGATGTGGGAGATGAAGGATGCTCAAGAATTCTCTAGGTGCTGTGTAGTCGATGGACGTATCCTTGCAGATGGTTATTCCTCGGTCCACGGGTCATGTGGGGTGAATTTGGGCTCAGAGTTTAGGGTCCCTCAAAGTCCTCTTTGAGCCAGTAAATGGCCAGCTGTTGCTGGGCTACCAGTCTCTGTCCGCAGTAGGTCTAGCCTTATCCTTTGGTGGAGGTTAGTGACCCTCTTGGGCAACCAATCTGAACTCAGATGACACTCCTTTGTCCGGCAGACTTGGGTGCAACTTTTGGCCATTGAGGATCAGTCTCTTCAGAAGGCCAGTGGCTGTCAGTGTTGATTCTCCAGAAGTGTCTACTGACATTTTGAGTTGGGCTACTTCAGCTTTGATGGCCCTGGTGCTGGTTCCAGGGGCTCAGCTGACTGATCCTAGGAGTTACTTCTTTGGTCTGGGGCTTGGAAATGATTTTTATTGAGCCAGGAGACACAGGCATGGTCCCTCATTTACTAGCCCAAGGTGTGGCTGGTGCAGTCACGCAGATGGTGCAGCCTATTTTTGCCAGGTCCAGAGGTCAGTAGGGCAGTCCTTCTTCAGTCATTTCTCCAATTGCGTAGTCATCTGAGTTCAGGGTGCCAGGGGTGCCATATTTTTGCCCAGAGCACCCTGGGGTTATGATGTGGTCACTAGCCATTGAGTTACCAGGATCACTTCTATCCTGCGGTGACGTATGGTTATGTGTGGCATCTGGCAATCCCACAGTGCACTACTCTGCCCACTCCCAAAATATCTGAACCCTCCCTTGGATGTTAGAAGCTTGGTAGCCTGCCCTAGAGGTGTGGCTACCTGTGGGCTACAAGCCAACGGGTAAACCAGTTTTTGGCCCCTGGTCTTGCTTCTCTATTCTCAACTCCAGCCTGCCTACCTGAACAAAGGTGCAACCCTTCAGGAGTGTGATTGCCATTTGCTCACCAAAGGTAGCTTTGCCTTTGAAGCCTGCCTTTTGGGCCAAGACCCTGAGTGGTTTCATGCAAGTGGGAGGTAACACCTTCCTCTGTAGCAGGCAACCATTGTGCCTAAACGTGGGAGTTGTTCACACTACTCCCCGGGAGGTTTGAAAGCTGTCTGGAAGGCCAACAACTGTGCCTGGCCACTGGACAAGCTCGGCTACAGGAAGCAATCTTCTAAAGGTTCCTTTTCTATAAAAGTGACATTCAATTTGACTTAGACATCAAAGTGGGTTTAATGCTATGATTAGTTTGATACCTTGAAGTACCCATTTTAGTAGTCACATCCAGAAGTTAGCCTGGTTAAGAGGTCAGCCGGTAACTCTCTGTTAGTCAATAGGGCTACTGGTTTTTCCACAGCAAAAATGACAAGTTGGAAGTTTACTGTTAGGACAGATAACAAGTATATGTCCAACTTAATAATACACAGCTCCCTGCCTCAGGGCTGCCTCAGGGCTCACTAGGCCTTCTGTAGGGGGGACTTACGTAGATTGTTAAGGTAAGTATGGGGTTTGCCATTGGGTTAAATGGCAAAGCTGAACTAGCAGTCTAAAACCCCTGTTTCTGGCTGCAGTAGGAGGCTGGGAGCCATTTTGTACTTAGCCACATAGAGTGGAACAACCAATGCTGAAGCCCTGGGGAGGCAGAAGAAAAGCTTATTTCAGCCAAAGCACATTGGATTTTCAAATGCTTTTATGGTAGTCAAATAATGCTCCTTGCCCAATCTTCGAAAACTAGATTTAAACAATGGAAATGGAACATGTCTTTCCTTGTCCCAGTCTAACCAGTCAAGAATTATAAGTTGATTAAAAATCATATTTTGACTGCACCAAATTTTCAACCAAAGGCCCATATTTAAGGGGAAATGAAGGAGCGTGACACTGCGCCAAAATTGTCAGCACCGTGCTCTGTCGTTTTCACAATGCAGGAATGCACCATATTTAATTGAATACAGCGCACCCTCGTGTTGTCCCCAGCCATGGTGCAAAATTTGCAGCCGAGCGCCAAGGCAGCCACCCTTGCGCAAAGATGCAAGGATGGCTGCGTTGAGGGGGAGATTGTGTTTGTGCAGGAAGGGACACCTTCCTACACAACGACAATCTTCAAAGCGATTTGCTCTTTCTCTGCCTGCTGCAGAACCCTTAACACCACCTTGTAAATAAGGTGCAGGGCATAGCGCCACCAGAGCGTCACGAAAAGTGGGGCTAGGGGCTTTTAAATATACCCCAAAGTTTCAAAGGGGAGAGCCTGACAAAATCCTCAATATAACTCATCCCAAGCTACCCATTGCACACAAAACATAGATAAGAGAACGGCTGAGATAATAGCCTGCAGCAGAATCAACTTTCTTTGGCTACAGACATACAGCTTTGGGATATCCCAACACACAAGTGCCATAAGTAGCTACAGGAATGCACTGAGTGTTATGTATTACCAGACAAGGTGTAATGGGCCTCCTGCAACTAGGGGAATTAGATAAAAAAGTTGATCAATTTCTAAGCATCTAGCAGTAATATTACTGTTCCAGGTTCCGGATGAATCAAGATTTATCCCTAGATGCAGGAAACTGTTTATCACTGAAAAAACATTTTCATTGCAGGTGATGGGTTTCTGAATATATTTCTTGCCGCCACAGGTCATGAGATAGAATTTACCATAATTATTATCCATCACCAGACTGGTCACAAAGGTGGCAAAGAACTGTAAAAGGCACTTAAGTCCCAAAGGTGTCCGGGCCAATCAGGCAGCAACATCTGCGGAGTGTGTGGCAGGCATTGATGGCCTGCCTACCCAAGAGACATCCTGCCCCCTTAGGACCAAATGGCGGTTAAGGTTGTTAATACATGAAATAAAAAGCAAAGCTGCTAGTATACTACCCTGATGCTCCCCTCTGGACAATTTAAATGCCTCAGAGCACTCATAGTTGGGTCCATACCACACCCATCCTGATAGGTTGAGGTGAAAACAATGTGAAAAATTAACCAGTGCATCATTAAGACTGATGTCTATTAATATTTGCTAGAGTTTGAACCAGTTAACCCGGTCAAATGTTGTGGAGAGGTCTCAAAAAAAGGAAGTGCAGAGAGCTGTCCTTTGCAGCCAAATATTTTCCTATTAACAGGTTAATACGCAAGGAACTGTTTAACAGTAATCAAATCAAATCACATTTATTATTGTCAGTGCGCCTAGTTAATGAAAAGAATTGCAGTTATACAAAGTAAAACAGTAAAATCAGACCATCACTCTTAGAATAAAATAAAATAAAACCGCAACAAATTAAACCATGAATGTATATCCTGTTTAAGACAGGTGACATAGGTGTTGAGGTATTATCGTGTTAGCTTCCTGGCTGGAGGCTTATTGCATAGTCTTGTTTTCAGCCGTGAGTGCATTGGCCAGGGTGCGCTCCACGCCCTCAAGATATCTCACCACATGGGCGATCAATTTTGGTTGGTGAAGTTAAGGCAGATTACTGATGCATGTCTGCATGTACGGACCCCCATTTGAACCCACAGCGGTCTCAGGAGCCTGCAACGCTCCTCCATGGTCCTGGGGAACAGGCAGAACGCGTGTGGCACTGTTTCAGGTGTTAGCCCACACAGCCGGTGTTGTGTAGCCATTTTAGTTATAGCTCCATGCACGTTATTTTAACACACTAGGCCACTGTGTACTTTAACCTAGATATATTTTATTAGGCTTTGCATTATTATTTTTACAATAACCATTTTACGGTCTTGTTTTATTTTCATCTAACTGTTTTGCTTAGCCCAGCACTGTGTTCTCAAACAAGACATTCTTGATCACTCTGTGCTTCATTCAAGGCTACAGTTTGGTACATTGCTGGTGGACGTGGTAGAAGTTTAGTCTCTAATATTCGTAGAAATTACACATCCTTACGTAGGGACATTTTCTTAGAACATCAGCTGTGTTATTATAAAAACACTTCCTAGTCCCATTATACGTTAAGAGGGAGATTCCAGCCAGGGAACCACGACTGTATGCTGATTGCTGAATGCTTTGCTACAGATGCTATCGCAGACTACAGGCCTTTGCTCTGGTATGAGGGTTGATGTCTTCCTGGAGTACCTGAAAGGCAGAATTAGAACTTAACATGCTGTGCTCAGATTATGACTTAGATAGGAAATATTCCAGCGATCATAGTAACAATATGATAGCGTTATTCTTATGCTTCACTCTTCTCGTCACCATTTTAATACTGTCAAGTTGTGTCGTCCTGATTATTGCAGCTCACGCTTTGCTGTGTAAGATGCAGTTGTTTTATTAAACCAATAATTAAAACATATACTGCTTCTGTTTGTCATTTATATTTGAGACTGAATTGTAAATGAGAGAACCGGATGTGACCTGAGTGACCACGACTTCCCTGAGAAGCCTAATATGTCATGCGCTAAGCTGCCCAATCATCACTATCCCCTGGTAGAGATGAGGCACTGCTAGTTAGCCAGAGCAAAACCCAGATTTAGAGCAACAGGTGTCACCCACAGTGGGTTAGACTCAGTCTCCCACACCGTGGACGATCTTGCTGCTCAAAATCCAGTAGTCTCATTGGAATAATGAGAGCCTACGCGACATGGCGCCCAAGAAGGGGCCAGGCTCTAATTTCTGTTTCTCTGTCTCATTATGTATTATGACACCTCAATACCGTATGCGGAGACGTCCGTGGTGCTGAGGATTTCCACCACAGCTGCATAGGTGATCCTACTACAGCTGGAGGTTGTTCAAGCTTGAACTTTAAAAGGAAAACCCTAATTGCTGTGCCTTCTCTGAACTCATAGTGTTACTATTATGGCGAATCCACAACAGGTACAAATAGCAGCTAACATGAGACAACCTCTACTGATCATGTATTAGCGAATGTCCCGGGGGGTCCAGCCACATTTGTGGAGGATGCCCATGCAGCTTATAGAACAGAACTTTTTTACTCTTGGGTCACATTTCCAGCAGTTGATGGGAACACAAATACATTTCACCAATATACACCTGCAAATGCGCCTGGACAATATAGAGCATACACATATTTAGGGATACCTCTATCTTATCAAGAACATAATAATTGGCTTGATGGTGCCCTACCCCACACAATATTACCAATAAGATTAGGTCCTCTGAGTAATGACGGTCCTACCTGGCCTTTTTTGGCCACCTATACACCACATCCTGCGGTTGTAAATTTAGCAGTAGCTGAGGTTCATCATTTATCTATTGAATTAATAGCGATATATAGACGATTAGTACAATTTGTGATGCAAACACTAAATACAAACCCAGCATGTGCTGCTCCAGCACATCCACATGCAGCAACGCCAGGTATAAATCCTGCGACTGTACATTCCATTATGGGTAAACGAGAGGAAACTCAATTTTAGCTAGCACTGAAAATTAATACGCTGGAAGCAGTATTTCCCCATACGGGACCTCAGGATAAACATAGAACATTAACAATGTGCTTGCCTTTTGGGATGGTCCCTACAGTAGAAAACTGTAATACCTGGGGCACAGTATTTGCCGCGCTCTATACAACCGCACACGGTATACCGACACTTGCCAATTTACCAGAGGTGTTGAAACAAATTCAAGATGAATACAGGGCTGCCCCGGCCCTAGATTTGGGGATGCAATTGATGGGCAATTTTGCCACAGTATCTTCAATCATTTTAAGTAACCTTAAAGGGGAAGCGGTCGCACTTGCAGTGCTCATGCAGCTCCGTGACGTTCCACAACAGGATCAGGAACAAGAGCTGCCTAAAATAATAGCAGAGACCTATTCAAGTATTGGTCGAGATAGTTTAGGGGCCAGACCACAAAAAACACATTTTCAGGGTAAATCGAACAAATATACCCCCAAACAAGCACCTGAGGGTAATAAGAAACGCTGGGATAAAAAACAACAAACTCCTAAAAAAGAGAGGGGAGAATCTCCACATATGGAGACCCCACAGAATAGGTATAATCTCAGAAATAGAGATAATATAAAAACGCCTGATAGATATCAATATACTGATACACGCCAATCTCATTCCTTTCAGGACTCATCGGAAAAAAGAAATGAGAGAGGTGGGCGATCAGAGCGAAGAACAGAGTACGCGAAACCGAGACAGGAATCACAACGCTCTTGGGAGGTTTCTGTTAAAAAGGAAGAGAAACCCACCCAACAAAAAACACAATTTAAAAAGAAAAAAGTGGCAACAGTCGCAGTCCGACATGCCACTCAGGAAGAGGGTCCTCTTGAAGAACAAGAATTGAGCTCTAGCATTGCTAGACAGCGCGGCAGAGGTCACAATAGTTCGCCGGAATCTTCTAGAGCATCTGGAGGTGAAAGCAACTGATGACTTTATACAAGTAGAGACTGTGGACATGCGTGTCTCCACGCCTGATAGGGTGCACAAAGTAACGTTACAGTTAGAAGGAAAGATTTTACGCACTATAGATGCAATCTTTTTTGATCGCGTAGTAAAAGTATATGATGTCTTGTTGGCCGAACAAGATTGGCCCCCTGACTTTGTCCGTACCTGCCCATATGGAGAAGAAGTCACTAAGCCTTCCTTCTCGCCCCTGGTTCCAGAGGAACACGCTGAATCCTATTCCATTGAATGGGCTTTAGCACAAGCACCTGCATTATACAGAAATCACGTAGGATGGGATAAAGAATCCCCCTACCATGTAATTCCAATTAAAAGTGAACCTCAGCCACAACCGCAGTATCCGATAAAACATGAAGCAAAAGCACCAGTGAGAGAAATATTCACGCAATTAGAGTACCAGGGTGTGATTGAACCCTGTGTCTCGCCAATGAATAACCCTTTATTCCCCGTAGCTAAACCAGACCATTCATATAGAATAGTCTTAGACTACAGAGATTTAATCAGTCATACACGTACCTATGCTATCCAAAACTCGCATAGCACAGCACTAATGAGCAACATAGTGCGTAAAAAATACAAAACAACACTGACATTTCCAGTGGGTTTTTCTGCCAGACTATAGCGCCTGAGAGTAGAGACCTAACAAGTTTCAGTGCACTAGGCTCCCAGAAAATATTCTGTTGTTTACCCCAGGGGTATAAGAACAACCCAGGACTGTTCGCAGCTCATGTCACTGCTATTGTGCACGAGATTGACCGTGAAGCATTGTCCTATGTAGATAATGTCTATCTCACGGATGATGAATTACTACAACATTTAAGACGGGTAGCCCTCATTGTTGTAGGATTTGCTGAATTTGGCTACAAATTTAACTTTAAAAAAAAGAAAAATAGCCTTCCTCAGCGTCCTGTTCTTAGGATATGAGCTGTCAAGTGAAGGGAAGAGCCTAATTTTTAGAGAAATGTGCACAGTTACAACTGCCGAATATGATAAAAAAACTCCAATCACCATTGGGTTTCCTAAATTTTGGCAGAACATACATTCCAGATTATGCTACGCGCATAAAACCTTTATATGACTTAATACGTCCAGATTTTTCGAGTAAATTCTGGACAATTGAACATACACGCATTCTTTGAGAATCGCAGACAGATATGCTTGCAGCACAACATTTACATACGAGGGACAACAAAACACATTTGGTCATCAGAGTAATAGCTGGGGCCATCGGTTTCACCTATGTGACATTTAATGAAGGTGAGACAGTCCCGATTGCATACAAATCGCACTTGTACTCAGCGGCTAAACAACACTTTGCTCCCACTGAGAAAATTCTCACTGCTGTACAGATGGCTGTCGTTAAAGAAAGACCTCTTGCCCAAAAATGCATTATTGTTGTTTTTCCAAGCCCAGCCCTAGAGGCTGTTACAAAAGCTAGCGTTCCAAACAAAAAAGCATTACATCCACGTTGGATACAATGGGCTACGTCACTGACAGCCACTGATGTAGACTACATTTTTGACCCAAAGCTACAAACTCAGGAACTCTTACAATATGAAATAGAATACCCAGTTCCAGCAAACACATTGCTGATTGAACAATATCATAGAGTCATGTACACCGATGGCTCAGCACAGCCTGCAATTGAAAAGCATCAATATTCTGCTGCTGCGCAGTCGTAAGTGGCTACATGGAGGGCGATACATTTTGGCCTCTACATACATTTACACAAACCCTAGGGGATTGTACAGCACAATTGGCAGAGCTAAAAGCTCTGATGATGGCACTGGAACAAACGGATCCTGCACAGCCTACGCTGATTGTTTGTGATTCATATTATTGTGTCCAATCCTTTAATGAATACCTGCATTATTGGCGCCAGAATAGGTTCAGAGATTCCAAAGGCAACACCATTAAACACATACTACTGTGGGGGAAAGTAGCTGACCTGAAAGAAATGCTACCGAATGATCATGTTGTACACACACTTGGACACCAGCGCGTTGGAATACATCTTGCTGGAATTACACTGGCTGATGAAGCTGCAAAGTCAGCAGTGGCTGTGGCCGCTGTAGCGGCAGTGACTCTCTTGAGTTCAAAACCTGACTCAGACATTTGGGCTGCAGTGACAGCTACGGCTGATGGGACGCCCTATCCTAAAGGATTTCCTAACAAGTATCACTATTGAATGGGAGGTATGCTGAACGCTGAGGTTAAGATACCAGGTGTAGGTGTACGAGACATCCCCAACAAAGACATAAGATCACAATTAATTAAAGCAGCGCATGAGGGGGTGGCATCTGCCCATGCTGGTGTGGCGCTACAATTTCGATCTTGCAGGCCCTTTATTGGTGGCCAGGTCGCTACAAAGAGACTAAGCAGTATGTCCTTCGTTGTGACATCTGTCAACAAATTAAAGTTTCCACTGCCAAGCACCCGACGCAGACACCCCTCTTAATTTCAAACAAACCGTTACAATGTGTGTACTTGGACTACTGTGGTCCCCTAACACCTGATAGTGCATACAAATATATTTTAGTCGCTGTTGATTCATGCTCCAGATTTTTATGGGTGTGGCCACAACGCTCGGCTGACGCTTGGACTGTTATTAAAGATTTGCGAGTCTTTATCGGTACATATGCAGTTGCGGCTTTCCATTCAGGCCAGGGCCCTGCTTTCGCCTCAAGGGCATTCAGGGACGCCATGGCTTCATTGGGGGTCCAACTCCAGTACTCGTCTCCATTTCATCCCGAGGGAAATAGTGTTGTGGAGCAATTAAACCGTGATTCAAAGCAATCCTTAACAGCCAGAGTCCTAGGTACGGGTCGTAGTTGGCTTAACCACCTGTATGGAGTGCAAAGAGCACTAAATAATCTACCTAGAAGGTCCCTGGGGGGTCGTACTTCATATGAGTGCCTGTTCGGAACTCAAATGTATGTTCCAGATCTTGATGGTCCTGGCGTGGAGGCAGCAGAAACGCCTTTTGACATAAATGAACGTGTTACTGTCTTACAGGAATTGCAACAGTTCTGTGATGATAATTCTTCCAACAGTGCCGCCTCCACAGGAATTAAGGATATGCCTGTAACATCCAGTAGTTCCCGAATCCCTCTCACTACTGGCAAAGAAGTTCCTCTACAAGTTGTTTACACCAACACCGACACCTCTCCGAGCTTGGGAAGGGTGGAAGATGATCTTGCATTAGTTCCACTAACACCAACTAATTTAGAAACATTTGACCAAGTCAACTCAACTCCAACACAAACAGATGGTGCTATCTATAGTGTGCCACCGCAGGAAACACCAACTCCACCACTGACAACGGCTCTGCCATTTGCACAAACTGCCTCTGGTTATTTTGCCGACTTCAACGATGATTTCTCAGACTCATTCGCCCCTTCGACAGCTGATTTGTCAAGTAAACGTAAGCTAATAAACTGGCTTAAAGAAACGTATTTTATTTTTCGATGGAACTATTTATGGCTTTCCTTGACTGTCCTAGCCTTTCTACTTTGGATTGGTTTTGTCATTACCTTTTTTTTATTAATACATGGTCATTTTCTTCCTGAAAGATCAACAGTTGAACTGGTGGAGGAGGTTTAAAACCACATTTCTCATCACCTAAAGTCCGTAGAGACTTATCTTTTGTGAACATTTCCACAGTGCCAATTCCTGATGGGATTGTTTGGGACAAACTAATGTTTGATATATATGGTCCCACGGAAGTTATTCAAATACCGTATGTGTTCAAGTTATCAATGAATGATATAGTGATACCAGGCATTGTTTCTGATGATTGGGATGTGGAAACAGTTGATTCTATGATGACTGAATTGCAATATTATACTGTCTTTGAAAACAAAGATGTTTACCAATTTAAAGAAATTGATGGTGATATGTTTTGCTATAATTATTATGGGCACCATTTCATACATAGAGCGAGCAGTCCAAAAACTGTTTTTGATTACACGCAATGGGAACATTGCCCGACTCTGCCACAAGGGAGTTCCAAAACATATTCTGAAAAGTTTGCATATTTTTCTGGGCACAATCAAAAGAATGCTGAGTCATATTATTTTAAAGTACTACCTACTAAGGATATACATATGCTATTGACCAATACGAAATTTATATATTCGGAATCCTTTGTTTCCCCGTTATCGATAGAAGGCTATGAATATTGGCTTAAATCAGTTGATCTGAAAAGTGTGTGGGGAACAAGAAATTGGCAAATTAAGGGAAAGGAAACACTGTTTAGAGCATGCCTTATTCCTGTACAAATGATTTTTTTAAACGAAACGGTACAACAGACAAGTTGTTTAGGCTTAGCTAAAATTAGGGAATTAAATATGCCCAGTATACCTGCCCCCGCAAAGTTTTATAAATGGCAAAAATATGCAAATGAAAATTAGCTTGATGGGTGGGTCCAGAATGGTACATTTAATGCTTCACTGACACAACCTGGGGGGTGGTTATTGTGGCCAATAGATACCAATGGGTGTCATCAACGTTTTATTAACTCCTCGGGGGGTTTTAGGACGAGTATGCCAGACCCTCGCTATATATCATCAGAGCATGTGGTTATAATTACAACTTATAGTGTGGGATAATTATGCCAGCAGTGACTAAGATCATCCTCACTAGACGCGGTTAGAGAACACCTAAGTCTCCTGTCTAACTCCATTGACTTACAAGATTTCTTGTTAGGCCCCAGAACACCACGTAGGAAGCGTTTCTTATATGCAGTATACAATGAGATTTGGAAACTTTCCCAACAAGATGCTGCTGCCCGGTTAAGGCAAATAGATCAGGAAAATCTGAAAAAGGCATTAGCTGTGGTGGATAATGGGATGAACACCTTGTCCGACCGGATATATACCATAAATAATATTGTCTCTTCTGCTATAGACATTATACAATCAGATATGTCTTCTTTACACCATGGAGAAAGTCAGATCAGGTCCATTATGCAGTTGGGTTGGACACTTCAGACATTGAAGGCGGGTCGCGTCCCATGGCAGCACGTCAGTGCAAGGTAGATATTTTCTTCTTTTAATTTAATGCGACAACAACAAATAATGGCTGAGAAGGCACCGACTTGTGTCATTCTTAACATCGAGAAACTAGAAAAGTTGCCTTTTACTGTGGCCAAAATACCATCTGCTGAGTGGTTAATACATGGGGTCATTAATCTGCCTATTTCTACACAACAATTCACCTCCTGTTTTAAACACATTCCGATAGGCAGATATGAAAAACTGGGAGATAGTTGCATTCATGAGGTGTGGGAGCTTCCCTTCTCGTACAAATGCTTCAGCGGCATGAAAGAGGTCTTTCTTAGCGGTTGTGAATGCGAGACTTCAGTCAGCCATTCGATAGTTTGTAAACAGCTGTCCTTGCATGGGGCGTGTAACGCCTCAGCTGCAAACTTGGCTTGTTATCTGAAGGGAGTCCCAGTCCCCTTGATTAGACCTATGTTCTAGGTGCTTTCAAACAGCAGCTACATCCTCCTCAATAGTGAAGGCTGTTGTGGCATGCGGTCCGGAATAGTTTACATTGTTTCGGTCTCTAAGGTCGATACATGCTGCGGGAACGTACTGTTTCCCCCCCAATAAATTTAAGGAGGTAGCTGATATTTGGCCTCACATTGCTACTTAAAATGTGAATTTGGACAAGTTAAGTAGACTCAAGGCTTTATTGTTTCAAAAGCATGTGGCCCTTACATCTACGCACGAGACCTACGCACTTCAAGTGGCAAGGTCATCAGCAGAAATACAGTCCCTGTTAAATACGAACTTTCCGAGGCACTTTGGTGAACTCGTGGGATGAATATTTAATGCGTCCAGTACAACTGGAATTGCACATTTTTTCAAAGCTGTTGGTTCTGGTTTTGTTCACACCTTCTTCTCCATATTCGGTTTGATGCCTTCAGCTATCCACTCAATTTTCGGTACTATTTTTGGGGGATTTCCGATAACTTTGGCTTTATTAGCTGGCATCCTGCTGTTGCTGTTGTTTATGCGCAATGGCTGTCCTGCCACAATGAGGAGAAATGATGGCGCTCCCATCAGTGCAGCTGTGTCGTAAGAGTATGATGCAGCATTTTGGAACAACACTCCTGGAGCAATTGGAGTGTGACTGATCTTTGTCATTCAGACCAGTTTTGCGCGTTGTGTGCAGCCCATGTTTCGGTGCCTCTGGTGCTCTTTTGAACATGCACTGGAAGTCTGTCTTTCACAGCAGCGCTTGCCTACAGTAGATGCTGATCTGTTGATGTTCTCGCTGAGGGTTCATTACCAGACATGCGCATTGAGGTTGCGTTTGCTGTGTGAAGCTAATTATGAGTTACCCTTCCTGGAGGAAGTTGTCGACAACTCATCAATGGGCACTCCACGGGATGCCGCCTTGGTTGACACTGGGGCTATGGAACACACCTTCTCCTTGATCCTTTTTGCAAGGACTTTCCGGCTTTTACATCTGCCGAAGTGGAAGATCTCCTGTTCTCCATGACTCGTACCTAGTTTGGAACTTTTCTAAATTGACATGCCTTCTTGATTCGATTGTACGTCACATGCTCATGTTTTTAAATTGCCACGTAGTATGCTTGTGTGTCCTTTTAACTTGTCCAAATTGACATGGTTTTTATATGTATCTTAGGTTGAGCTTTTAGCAATGAGATTTTAGTTTGGCTTTGAACCACTTTCAACCGACAAGGGAAGGGTGTTGTGTAGCCATTTTAGTTATAGCTCCATGCACATTATTTTAACACACTAGGCCGCTGTGCACTTTAACCTAGATATTTTTTTTTCGGCTTTGCATTATTATTATTACAATAACCATTTTACGGTCCTGTTTCATTTTCATCTATCTAACTGTTTTGCTTAGCCCAGCACTGTGTTCTCAAACAAGACATTTTTGATTACTCTGTTCTTCATTCAAAGCTCAGTTTGGTACATTGCCGGTGAACGTGGTAGAAGTTTAGTCTCCAATATTCATAGAAAAAAAACATTCTTACGTAGGGACATCTTCTTAGATCTTAGGCTGTGTTATTATCAAAACACTTCCTAGTCCCATTATACGTTAAGAGGGAGATTCCAGCTCGGGAACCACAACTGTATGCTGATTGCTGAATGCTTCGCTACAGATGCTAACACAGACTACAGGCCTTTGCTCAGGTATGAGGGTAGATGTCTTCCTGGGGGGGTACTTGAAAGGCAGAATTAGAGCTTAACATGCTGTGCTCAGATTATGACTTAGATAGGAAATACTCCAGCGATCATAGTGACAATATGATAGCGTTATTCTTATGCTTCACTGTTAGACTTTTCATCCTTGGCGTGGTCTCCCTTAACTTTTTGCCTCTGTTCCCCAGGTTATTGATGTGTGCTGGACTCTGATTTTGCTGTGTTTATTACTCTGGCGACTTTACCACTGCTAACCAGTGCTAAAGTGCAAGTGCTCCTGTTTAAAATGTATATGTAATTGGTTTTCCATGATTGGCATATTTGTTTTACTGTTAAGTCCCTAGTAAAGTGCACTAGAGGTGCCCAGGGCCTGTAAATCAAATGTTACTAGTGGGCCTGCAGCACTGGTTGTGCCACCCACACAAGTAACCCTGTAATTATGTCTCAGACCTGTCACTGCAGTGTCTGTCTGTATATTTTTACACTGTAAATTCGACTTGGCTAGTGTACCCACTTGCCAGGCCTAAACCTTCCCCTTTCTTACATGTAAGGCACCCCTAAGGTAGGCCCTAGGTAGCCCCAAGGGCAGGGTGCAGTGGATGGATAAGGTAGGACATATAGTAATGTGGTTTATATGTCCTGACAGTGAAATACTGCCAACTTAGTTTTTCACTGGTGCAAGGCCTGTCTCTCTCATAGGATAATATGGGGGCTACCTTTAAATATGATTAAAGTGTAGATTCCCCTAGAGAGCAGATGGACATGTGGAGTTTGGTGTCCCTGAACTCACAATTTAAAAATACATCTTTTAGTAAAGTTGATTTTGAGATTGTGCGTTTGAAAATGCCACTTTTAGAAAGTGAGCATTTTCTTGCTTAAACCATTCTGTGACTCTGCCTTGTTTGTGGATTCCCCGTCTGGGTCAGTTGACAGTTGGGTTGTTTTTCACCTCGCACTAGACAGTGACACAAAGGGAGCTGGGGTGTAACCTGCATTTCCTGATTAGCCATCTCTGCTAGGAAGGAGGGATAGAGTGGTCACTCTCATCTGAAAGGACTGTGCCTGCCTCTGACAATGCAGACTCCAACCCCCTGCTGTGTGTCTGAGGCCTTGCCTGGGCAAGGCAGGATTTCACAAATAGGTGTGAGTCCCCTTTGAAGAAAGGTAACTTCAAAGACTAAAATGGGTATAAGAAGGACACCCAAATCTACAGACTTTAGAAACACTTCTGGAACCAAGGAGCCTCTGCCTGGAGAAGAGATGATAGCTGAGGAAGAAGTGCTGCCCTGCCTGTGACTGTGCTTTGTGGAGCTTTCCTGCAGTGCTGCTTCTGCCAGAGTAAGAGGGCAAAGACTGGACTTTGTGTGCCTTCCATCTTGTGAAGAAATCTCCAAGGGCTTGAGTTAGAGCTTGCCTCCTGTTGTTTGAAGTCTCAGGGACAGCAAAGACTTCTCTCTGCCAGCACCTGGAGTCTCTGACAAGTGGTGCCCTATCCAGTCCCTGGGCCCTTGAAAGGAAAACTGGTGGAAATCCAAGGAAATCGACTTCGGACGACTCTGGACCGACGCCGCTGCTGAATCCGGTGACGCCGCCTGCACCCGACGCCGTAACCTTTGCTGGAACGCGATGCTCTTTGAAGGCCCGACGCCGCTGCAGCCCCGCTGAAGCCCGCAACTCCGTGGAAGTCGCCACACCACGTCGTGACCGACGCCGCTCGAAGTGCGCGGATTCAACGTTTCACACAGACGCCGCGATGCCCCACTCCTTCGCGCATCGGCTTGTTTTCACTCTTCACCAAAGGTACTATACTTGGGGGTCTACACGACTCCGTGTCCGGTGCCGCTGGTGTCGGCTTGTTGGGAACGACTCCGTCACAACGCCGTGTTAACATCTCATCGAAGCATTTTTGTTTCTAAGCGCTATTTTTTTTAGTTTAATCTTTAAAAATTCATAACTTGACTTGTGTATGTTGGATTTTTGTTGTTTTGGTCTTGTTTTGTTTAGATAAATATTTCCTATTTTTCTAAACTGGTGTTGTGTCATTTTGTTGTGTTTTCATTAAGTTACTGTGTGTGATGGTACAAATACTTTACACCTAGCACTCTGAAGTTAAGCCTACTGCTCTGCCAAGCTACCAAGGGGGTAAGCAGGGGTTAGCTGAGGGTGATTCTCTTTTACCCTGACTAGAGTGAGGGTCCTTGCTTGAGCAGGGGGTAACCTGACTGTCAACCAAAGACCCCATTTCTAACATTCACTCTTCTCGTCACCATTTTAATACTGTCATGTTGTGCCATCCTGGTTATTGCAGCTCACGCTTTGCTGTCTAAGATGCAGTTGTTTTATTAAACCAGTCATTAATACATATACTGCTTCTGTTTGTCATTTATATATTAGACTGAATTGTAAATGAGAGAACCGGATGTGACCTGAGTGACCACGACTTCCCTGAGAAGCCTAATATGTCATGCGCTCGGCTGACCAATCATCACTATCCCCTGGTAGAGATGAGGCACTGCTAGTTGGCCAGAGCAAAATCCAGATTTAGAGCGACAGGTGTCACCCACAGTGGGTTAGACTCAGTCTCCCACAGCGTGGATGATCTTGCTGCTCAAAATCCAGTAGTCTCAATAGAATAATGAGAGCCTACGCGACACTGGCAGAGTCCGTCCTTTGGTGGTCGTCACCATGGCCTCTCATGTATTCCTACTGGGAGGACCCCCAAGCATTAGAGCAAGAACTTCCCCTTGGTGTTGTAGGTTAAATCTTCACCCAGTTATGACTGGGGAGCTAGGATCTTGTAGCTGTTCAGGACTAGCCAGGTGTGGTGCCTTTTCTCAATGGCTGTCTCCTCTTCAGCAGTCTTCAACAGCACCCAAACGCTCCCTGAATCCATATTGACAGGGGCTGATAATATTCTGTTTGTCAGCCCAGGATCTAATTTAATTAAAAATTACTATCTGCAAAGAAGTTTTGTCATGGAATCAATCAGTGAAATTGGTCAATAGCACAGAGGATCCCCTTTCACAGTTTTGTCCCCTTTCATAAAATGGGCACAACCACAGAGGTTGCACAAGAAATGGGTAAATATATCTGCTGACAAGAAATGTAACACATTTAAAAGCAGTTGGGACCATAAGTCTATATTACACATTAAAAGATATATTGGAATGCCATTAGGGCCTGGATCTTAATTAAAAGGGCATTCCAAGAGAGCAGTAATATTTTCCTCCAGATCAACTTTAATCAAATCTGTTGTAGGGAGCCACTGAAACAGTTGAAACTTGTCCTGGACAAAGAATTGATTGAAGAAAAGTGTTGTACCCATCATTCAACAGCAATACGTGAATTTAAAGGTGTCTTTCTGCTGGGAGAATGTCTGATGTGGGATATACTGGACAAGAATAAGTTTAGCATTGTTACGTTTGTTTGCTTCCAAAAGGGTGTTTAGCCCTCATCTCCTTCTTCCTAGCATGCACAGCCTTCTATTAGCGGCTAAGCAAGTGGAATCAAACCACCTGGGAACGGAATTCTTCTCAACAGAGATGGGTCTCAGGAGCATAGCTTTCACTGAATAGCATCAATTAGGGAAAGACTTGATTACCAACTATGAAACCTCTGTCTCAGCTAGGCATTACTCAGATACTCCCAAGCTGTTACTTATTACATCAGCAAGGAATTCCATTGGGTGCCACTGTTTCCAAACCAATCTCTTGTTGTTACCCTAAGAATAAATGGGGCTATTCACTCCGGGCTAGATTACAGCAGAGATTCCTGGACAATCAATAGTCATGGTAATGGGATTGGGATCTCCTGAATGAAGATCAATGATCTCACATTTGTTAATCAAATGAATCAGGAATCTGGCTATCATGTTTCCTCAATGACTATAGAATGGACACGAACAAAAAAGGTCTGTATGGAATGAGTTTCAAATCAACTAAGTACTAATTAGATCTAGTTCCATAATATAGTTGGACTGCCTCCTATTAGAAGCAAGTGATAGATGGGGATTGGACACAGATTTCTGAAGAAACCAAATCAAAATTTTCTATGGTTAAGACAACATTAAAGTTTATACAAATTAGAGCGTGACTTATTTTGAAAATGTGTATATATGAAGAAAGCATGCTATCTTCTACTTGGAATAATTAGCCAACCTTTGTAATGTTAGAATAAGAAAAATCATCTTTGTGAAAGTCGAACATACAAACTGTTAGACCTGTCTGCCTTAGGGTGGTCTTCCCCCAAACCTTTTGCCTCACCTCCACCATGTTTGCTGCACCTATTTTTGTTGACCTTAGTAGTCTGCGCACTTTACTAATACTAGCTAGTACTAAAGTGTTCTCACTCCCCTAAAACATGGTTACATAGGCATATACCAATTGCCATATTTAATTTACTTATAAGTCCCTTGAACAGTGGTATATCAGGCCTGTAAATTAAATGCTACTAGTGGGCATGCAACATTTATTGTGCCACAAATGTAAGTGTCACTTTAAAACATGTCCTAGATCTGCAATTTCATCCTGATTGCAATTTGAACTACCATGTCAACTTAACATCAAAATCACTTGCCAAGCCTTAAACTTTCCTTTTATTACATACAAGACATCCTTAAGGAAGGCCATAGATAACACACAGGGCAGGGTGCTGTGGAATTAAAAGGTTGTACATGTACATTTAAGTTTTACATGTCCTGGTAGTCAAAATCTCATAAACTAATTTTGAACTACTGTGAGCCCGCCTCTCTCATAGGATTACATTTGTGATTCCTCATTACATTTCATTAGCACCCTATTTAATGGTATAGTCAGGGTTTTGATCACAATTTTAAAAATGCCTCTTAGAATGTTTTTTTTTTTTGCTCTTAGCCCTTTTATGCCTGCAGCCTGGCCTTGGTTTAATGATTGGGTGTGACTGACAGTTAAACTTTGTAAATTCCTCCCAGCCAGTCACACAGTAGAGGGATTAGAAGTGCCTGAATGGGCCATCTGGTGGCAGATTGCGGATAGAGCTGAGCACAGCCCCACTGGCTATATAGCCAGTACTCTGCCTTTACAAAAACGGGCAAAATAATAAAATATTCTTACTGCAGTCAACTTGAAACCCGGGCAGGGAACCAGGACATTCTATGCACTGCAAAACCACTGTCCTCGAAGCTTGCCCCACCTTCGAGAACCAAGGTAAAAAAGCAGGACCTTAGACTCCAACTCTTCAGTACATGTCTGGACCTGTAGATACTCTGCCAGGAAGAAGGACTGCTGTGCTGCTGGGAGAAGTGCTGCCTTTCTGGATTGTATCCCTGTTTTCCTACTGACCTGCTGCCTTCTGCCCTGGTATTAGGACTGGATTTTCATTTGTCCCTGGACCGCCAGAGTGACTCACAGGGGCTAGTTTACTGGCCTCCTTTTCAGAGCTACAGGGATATGAAGGGCATCCTCCATCTTGAACTCACACCTGAACCCAGCCTGAGTGAGTCCTGACACTCCAAATGTTGCCCCTCCAGTCCTGGACACTTGGACATGTTGCCAAAAATGCCCAAATAGCCAAAATCCAAAAATAGGGACTCAAAAAATGTTGGGCTAAAAATGGCTCTGAGAACCAGGAGGAGACCAGGACCAACATGCTCACCTATCTGCCCGAAGTGCATCACTGGTTGGATTGACTTCATAGCTTCTGCTACTACATTCTTCTCCGGAGCAGCAAATCCTTTTGAGCAGCACTTCACCAAAGGGGTATCCAGCCTTGTACAATTGTCTTCGGCTACAATCCTCTGCCTCGTACCACTAGAGATTTTTGACTTCTAGTTCAGAGAATAACCCCTAATGTAGAAACCTTCACTGCCGCTTAGACTCAAGGCTATCCAACAACAACGCTACCTTCTCAGATACCTCCTTCAGCCTTGCACTGCTGAACTTTTACCTTCACAGACACTTTTTCTCAGAATTTCATCTAAGTCTAATGGTAAGCACTGACTGGGCCCAATCCACTTCTTGTAGCCGAATCTCATTACATCGCAGTCGGACATATTTTTCAACTGTGACCCTTTCTTGTGTGACTGGATTTCCATTGAGACGCTTTGAACTTTTAGGTATTGCTTTTATTAAAAATTAAAAAAATGCATAACTCTGGTTCTACTGATTGGATTTTTATTGTTGTGGTGTTAAATAAATCATTAAAAATTACACTTTTTTTCTAAATTGGCTTGGGATTTTTCTTGTGTTGTGTTTTAACTTTATTACTGTTTATATCCTGCATAAATACTTTACACATTGCACCTAAGTTAACCCAGCCTGCCTTTTGTGCCAAGGTACCCAGGGCTAAGCACAGGTTAATTTAGTGAATTTCTGTGGTTCATCCTGTAAGGGGTTGTGGCTCTAGCTTGACAGAGGCTTACACCCCAGTCAACCAACAACCCACTATTTAGCACAAACAGAAAGATTATTACAGCAGTCAATCAAATATGTCTGAATCAATGGACCGGCAGTATCAATCCACGTAATCTTGGCATTAAGGCAAATGTTAACCCTGACGGAGAACATCCCTTGCCCAGGAATGGAATAACAATTAAATCATTGTACTGGATTTGTTTATCTCCCCTGTCTCCTTTAATGCTCTAATCTCAACTGACTTGATAAAATTGGACCAATCTCTATATTCTGACCTCAAAGCATACCTTGCAATATTCCAACCTACTACACCCAGAACACCAAAAACAAACACAGAAGAAGTATTGCTATACAATGAGCATCTCACTGCCACAGTAGCATTACACCTAGGTTTAACCAATTTTGGTCAGTCTGTACCAGGCAAACTTTCAAGTGGAGAAAAGCAATCTTGCAAGAGAATGTGGCTTTCAACTGACATAGAGGGAAGAGGAGTTAGTGAAAGGCCAATGTTGAAACATACTCGGTTTATAGAAATATTTAAGGGGTGACCATGGATATTACTCAGTCCTCCAAGAGAGTTACACACCCTAGAAAGGAGAAAGCTCACCAGTTTTAGTTTTTTTAAATTTATAGCAATATTGTCTCCTGCGAACGGCTTCTAAGAAGGTCTAATCTATACTGTCCTTCTTACATACACATTTTTGTCAACGTTTCTCAAATCAAAGTCCAAAAATCTGTGTAGCCTAATGGTCACCTTAATTTTGAGTTGGTTATGGTTCTCCGTTGCATCTCCAGCTAACAGAGAAACATTCGTCAAAAGTATTACATAAGGGCAGGCTTCAAGTGCTAAGTTAATAATAGGAAGCTTGCGAGTGTGACCCTCAGGGCAGGCACTGATAAAGTTTGAGAAAGTACAGGTGGTATTGGAGGTATTGGAGGTATTGATGGTGCAGAGATTGAAAGGATACCTCATTGCTAATTTTAGGTTAGTGGAGTCATGTGCAAGGGGGTAATGCTCTGCATGCTCTATTTCTTTGTTCAATACACCCACAGTTCTGACAATGAATTTGTCAATCGTGCTGGCAAATGTATCAGTGCTAGAGTCGGAAGTCAGGCTAGCAAGACCTGCAGCTTTTCTCTTTCCATAATGGAGGGTGCAAAAGGTAAACAAGTTCTTACTTCCAAGATGGCCCAATGGAATCTGCAACTGGCAAATGGTGGGCTCAGCCTAGCCTAGTCTGACCTTGGATTGGTGGAGACCACTGGCTCTTGGCTTTTAAGCACCCTTGCAGGGCTTCCTCCTCCTTGACACTTGGGGATTTCTGGGCAATGAATTCACAAGTCCTCGCAACATCAGGGGTGATCATGACAGCATTACGGGCTGACACAACAGGTTCCTGGGCTGCTTTTCTGCAACCCTGCATTACTCCCTCCTCCTTGGTGTCTAGAGGATTCTGGGAAATGAAGCCAGAGCAGTTTCAGTACTGATGATGGCAGTGTTAGCGCCTGGTGCTGAGGGTTCCCGGGCTGCTTTGAAGTGCCCTCACAGCACTCCCTCCTCCTTGGACCCTGGGGGATTCTGGGCAATGAAGTCACAAGCCCGAGCAGCATCATGGCTGATAATGATGACAGCATTAGCTCTTGCACCACTCCCTAATACTTGCCTCCTGAGGAATTCTGGGCAATGAAGATACAAGTCTGAGCAGCATCAGAGATGATGATCATGGTGTTAGCAACTTTTAAGCACTCTCACAGAACTCCCTCCAACTTAGTGCTTGGGGAATTCTGGGCAATGAAGTCACAAGCAACATCAAGGCTCATGAAGCTGGAGTTAGCATGGTTAACATCAAAGACAATGAATTTGAAACTCAGGTCTACAAAAAACCCACTGAGAAGAATAGTCTCTGTTAGAAATGGGGTCTTTGGTTGGCAGTCAGGTTACCCCCTGTCCAAACAAGGACCCTCACTCTGGTCAGGGTAAAGGAGAATCACTCTCAGCTAACCCCTGCTAACCCCTGTTCACCCCCTTGGTAGCTTGGCACAAGCAGGCAGGCTTAACTTCAGAAGCAATGTGTAAAGTATTTGTACCAGCACACACAGTAACTCAGTGAAAACACTACAAAATGACACCCCATAGGTTTTGAAAAATAGATAATATTTATCTAAACAAAACAAGACCAAAATGAAAAAAATCCAACATATACAAGTCAAGTTATGAATTTTCAAAAGAATAAGAGTCTTAGGGCCAGATGTAGCAAACGTTTGCGACTCGCAAACGGGCCGATTCGCAATTTGCGACAGTGCAAAATCGGAAATGGGATGCAAAAAGCCCATTTCCGACTCGCAAAAAGCGATGGGACCCGTTTGCGAGTCGCATCCGTTGCGACCCCATTTTGCGACCCGCAAATTGCAAGTCGTAATTTGCGAGTCGCAAACCTTATGCAATTGCAACTCGCACATTGCGACTAGTCGCAAAAAGCCCAGTTTGCAAATCGCATTTACCACTAACTCAGAGCAGGTGGTAACCATTACCAAAGTATAAAAGGAGACCCAGAAGGCATCTGGGTCACTCAAGATGGCGGACATATACCTGATAGCAGTGAGGAGGAGAGTCTACGCAGCCAAGCAGAGGAGGAGGAGGGGCCACAGACAGGAGAAGATATATAGAACAAGGCAGACCCTTTTCCAGCAAACTGAAGAGGAGATCTATGATAAATACCGCCTTAGCAGCGCTGCCATTCTAGAATTAATAGATTTACTCAAACCACAGCTAGAACACAAGACTCTGCGTGGCTGCGCCATCCCTACGCATGTGCAAGTACTATGCGCACTGCACCTCTTGGCCTCAGGGAGCTATCAGGGGGTCATTGCCGTGGCAGGTGGGGTATCCCAAAGTGCAGTGTCAAGGTTCCTCAGGGCATTCCTAGATGCCTTAGTAGCGCACAGGTCTCAGTTCATATACTTACCAAGGAATGAGGCAGAAATTAACAGCACCAAGCTGGACTTTTACCGCATTGCCCACTTCCCCCATGTCATTGGATGTGTAGATGGGACACACATTCAAATTTGCCCCCCGCTAATCTGGAACATATTTTCCGCAACAGAAAGTGTACCCACTCACTCAACATACAGGTTGTTTGTGATGCCCATTACGTCATCACGGACATCGTAGCTAAGTTTCCAGGCAGTACCCATGACTCATACATTTTTAGACATAGTGGGATACATCAACGCCTGGAACGTGGGGAGTTTGGAGACGGATACCTCCTAGGTAGAGCTGCATACACCTTGCAGACATACACACAGGTCACTGTGCACGACTATCTGGACTTACTAACAGTGTACTTTTGTGCCCAACAGGTGACAGTGCATATGCTCTAAGGCCATGGATCATGACTCAATTTTTAACACCCAGCAATGATTCAGAGAGGCAATACAACAGTGCGCATAAGAGGACCAGGAACCTCATAGAGCGCACCTTCGGACTCCTGAAGGCAAGATTCCGATGCCTCCACCGCAGCGGAGGCGCCCTCCAATACACCCCCATTACCGCCTTCAAAATTGTGGTCGAATGCGCCATCCTCCACAACACAGCCACCAGACGTGGGCTACCTCTCACCCCTGCAGACCCAGATCCTGATGAGGAAGAGCAAGAACAACCACACCGCCATCATGGGGATAGGAGTCTAGCTAATCAAGGCAGACTGAGACGGGAACACATTGCAACGCAATATTTTGGACGGTACGTGTAAACTCCCACCATACTCACCCATTAACCAAACACTCCTTTTGTTAAGTGGAAGACAAATAACTGTTTTAATAATGTAATGCATGAACTATATACAAGATGAAATTGTCCATGGGCAGGGAAATGCCAACCACTCATGTGGCACATTAAAGCCATGTGCCACATTTGTTTGTCCGGACTGTTGGCTAACTTCTCCTGCCCCTCCTGCCAGCCTGGCTGGTCCCAGCCGCATCTATGGTGCTCTGCCTCCCACTCCTTAGCACCCTACTGTCAGTGGCAGATACACTGCTCACTGTGGAGCCCTCTTCACTATCTTGGGGTGTTTCCCCGGTGGCCCTCGACATCTCACGTGTCTCCATTAGTTCTATGATATGTGTGAGATGTCCCAGGCCCCTGGCAACATCCCCAGCAAAATGGCCCATCTCAATTTGCAGGCCAACTGTCCTCCTCGACAGGCCTGTTGTGTTGATGGCTAGCCTGCCGATTGATGTGGCCATCCTGTCCAGTCTTAACATAATCTGCCGATCCCTGCGCCGCCCAGCCTCTGCCTGACCCAGCAGTCCGGCCGCCAGTTCCCTGATGGCAGAGGCAATGTCCCCATTGTTCTGGCACATCAGGTCCATCCGCCTGTTGAGGTGCCGCATGCTTGCATGGTTTTGTCTTTCAATGCGGTGCAGCACCCCACTGATCTTGCCCAATATTGTGTTCTGCAGGCGCTGACCCCGCAGCAGATGTGCCTCACTGCTGGTTGGAGGATGAATCCGGAAATCAGACGCTCTTGCCCTGCGATGCCTGCGCAGTGGTGGCTGCCCTGTCCTCGCACCTGTATCCTCCCTGGCTGTTGCTGGGGCAGCAGGCGTTACAACTGCAGGAATGCTGCTGACTGTGCATGTGGGGGTGCTGGAGGGTCCTGGGGTGTCCTCCTGGGCCTGGGTGCTTGGGGTGTAGGGGGTGTCTTGCTGGAGACCTGTGGGACATGGGGAACACACTGTCAGTGTCTAGTATCTTTGCACAATTCCTAATAAACATTTGCCTATGCACTGCCTATTGGACTACATTTCCCATAATGCATCATTCTGGCTTTTTCTACCCTGAAATGGAGCTAATTTGGTTGTGCATGCACATGTGTACATGGTGGGTGGGGTATGACATTGATAGGGGTACAGGCTTATCACATGGTACTCACCGGTTGATGTGCTGGGCTCTGAAGTGTCCAGGTCCCCAAATCCCCACACTGCCTCCGGCTCAAAGGTTTGCTCAATCCTGTCTTCAAGGGGTGTGGGTGGTGGCACAGATGATGGTCCCCCTCCAGTGCCTCTCATCTCCCTGAGCCTTTCTGCCACCCTCTCCTTGGTCCGGGAGCGGAGGTCATACCACCTCTTCCTTATGTCCTCAATTGTCCGGTGGCTCACCCCCAGGGCATTGATTTTCTCTTGCATTTCCTGCCAGATTTTCTTTTTGGTGGCCTCTGGAACAGTGAGGGCAGCTCTCCCAAAGAGCTCATCATGGTGCTGACAACATTCTTCGGTCAGCACCTCAAGCTCCCTCTCAGAGAATTGAATTTTCCTTTTTCGGGGGTTACCTCCATGGCTGCTGCAGCTAGCTCAGTGTGCAGACTGGCAGTTGTAAAAGGGTGTGGTCCAGCCTCCTCCCAGGTGTATTTGTTAACTTCCTGGCTGTGATGTCATCATCATGTGCCAGGAAGTGTTTCCAGAGTGTTTTGGTGTGCTTTCTGGAGTGTTCTGCTGCACCTGCAAGCAATTTTGAGGGAACTCGCAATTTGCGACTCCAACTCGCTAATTGCGAGTTCGTTTTTGCACACTCGCAAACAGTGACCTCGCAATCTGCGGACTCGCACACAGCGTTGCGAGTCCGGCTGCGAGTCGCAAAATCGGATCGCTTTTTTTTCTGGCATTCCAATTTGCGACTCGCATTTTGCGAGTCGCATCAACTCGCAAAATGCGAGTCGCAATTTTTATTTTTGCTACATCTGGCCCCTAATCCTTAGAAAAGAGTGAGAATGCTGTTATTTCACAAATTACCTGGGTAGCACCAAAATAAAGCTGCACGAGCGAGTGTGAGTAAAAAAGGGCAGCGATGTGTCGATTTCTCACTCACAAGCGAGACCACATGTAGTTGTTCCTCTGGTCGGGTTGGCGTGTGTCGTTTCTTCTCTCCCGAAAGAGAGTTATGTGTTGATCCGGAAAGGCACTTCGGGTCCAGGCATGCTTTGCACTGATTTTCCGCTCCCAGCGATGTTGCGTTGAAAGTCCGGACGCACGGTATCACAAATTTATGCTGCCAGGGGTTTGCGTCGTTATCAGCCTCCGTTAGCGGGTGTTGCACGTCATTTCTCCAGCCGCATTGCATCGATCTTCCAGCTGCGATGCAGGGGGAGCCTTGATTTCAGCTGCGAAGCTGGCGGTGCATCGTTTATTAGCTGTGTCACAGAAGGTGCTTCGAACATTTCCCTGCACAGTGATCTGTGTGCGGATTTTCAGCTCTTGTCTGCCAACTTCACCTTTCAAGGGCCCATGAACTAGATAGGGCACTACTTGGCAGGGCAGGAGTCTCAGCAGATAGTCGAGGTGCTGACAGGGAAAGTCTTTGATGGCCCTGAGACTTCAACAACAGGAGGCAAGCTCAGTTCAAGCCCTTGGAGATTCTTCTCAAGCAGGAAAGCACAACAAAGTCCAGTCTTTGTCCCCTTTCACAGGCAGAAGCAGCAACTGCAGGATAGCCCAACAAAGCACAGTTACAGGCAGGTGCAGCACTTTTCCTCGGCTCTTCAGCTCTTCTCCTTGGCAGAGGTTACTCTTGGTTCCCGAAGTGATCTAATATTCAGGGGTTTTGGGGGCTCTTCTTATACCCCTTTCTGCCTTTGAAGTAGGCCTACTTCAAAGAGAAGTCTCTTTTGTTTTCAATATTCTGCCTTGCCCAGGCCAGGCCCCAGACACACACCAGGGGGTTGGAGACTGCATTGTATGAGGGCAGGCACAGCGCTTTCAGGTGTGAGTGACTACTCTTCCCCTCCCTCCTAGCACAGATGGCTCATCGGGATATGCAGGCTACACCCCAGCTCCCTTTGTGTCACTGTCTAGAGGAGAGGTGCAAACAACCCAACTGTCAAACTGACCCAGACAGGGAATCCAAAAACAAGCAGAGTCACAGAATGGCTTAAGCAAGAAAATGCCTACTTTCTAAAAGTGGCATTTTCAAACACACAATCTAAAAACAAACTTTACTTGAAGATATATTTTTAAATTGTGAGTTCAGAGACCCTAAACTCCATATTTCCATCTGCTCCCAAAAGTCATCTGCACTTTAATAATATTTAAAGGCAGCCCCCATGTTAACCTGTAAGAGAGATAAACCTTGCAACAGTGAAAACCGAAGTTGGCAGTATTTTAATGTGAGGACATGTTAAACACATAAGTACATGTCCCACCTTTAACACACTCTGCGCCCTGCCCATGGGGTTACCTACGGCCTACCTTAGGGGTGCCTTACATGTATAAAAAGGGAAGATTTAGGCCTGGCAAGTGGGTACACTTGCCAAGTTGAATTGGCAGTTTAAAACTGCACACACAGACACTGCAGTGGCAAGTCTGAGCCATGTTTACAGGGCTACTAGTGTGAGCGTCCCGCTGTGGGCAAGGAGCCCATCAGGAACCTGCGGAGACTGCAGAGGTTGTTGGAGAATCACTGGTGGCGTGACGCGCCCACGAGCGCGGCGAACTGCTGCCTCTACAGTCATCACACCGCTTTGCCGTCCTGCCACTGATCGGAGGATCGGAGTGGTGTTTTCGTGTTTTTGGAGCTACGCCACATTACATTGTGCTTCGAGGAGTGAGGAGCGAGGATCACAGCTGGTGACCACGAGTGCGGCGAACTGCCGCACTTACTAACATTGCCCCGCCTTACCACGGTTAAAGAAAAGCTGTCAGGAATTCACAGAGGCTGTGGGCGATATGCCAACGACAGAGAGTGGCGAATTAGAGGCCTTCAGGCCCTCCAGTATTAAGATCCGTGGAGGCCATGGGAGAGGCGTTGGTGACATGACACTGAGAGGGCTGGAGTGCAACGTGTGGGTCCGACCCCTTCTTACTGCAGCAGGACCCACCCACTGGTGGCATTAAAGACGAACTGGTGACATCAGCAGGACACTCCACAGGAGGCTGGTGGCCGACCTGTTGTTCCACCATAGGATGGAGCTATGAGGTACTGTTGGTCTTTTGAAATTCCACATCTGCCTTAATTCTCCACGGAGGGCCTCAACTTTTTAGGGCACCCAGAGAGATTGCAGGGACGCTGTGGGAGCCACATGGTACATTTCCCATCTTAAAACAAGTGAAACATCAAGCATTGTATCGTAGGGTACAATGACTGCAAAAAAATTTCGATCCGGCTGTCAAGTTTTGGGGAGATCCTGTTCTCAAACAAAATCTAATCCCTCGCACAATAAAGCCACAAATACTTTAGGTCTAAAGTGCTGAAATCACATTTTTTCCCTATGAGACAAAGAGAAGGCTCCCTCTAATTCTTTAAAGACTGGCTCTTCAGACCATAAGGGTTTTCCTTTACCAGGAGAACCCCTTTCCACTTGTCGTTATTCCAAGGAATCAGCCCCTCCTCACACCTTAGCAGATCTAAACAGGAGTCCAGCCTTGTGTCACACATCTTCCTTTATTCTTGAGCTTTCGGCTTTTTGTGAAGCTTCTTCTCCTGCTCCAACTACAATTCCACCATCAAATCATGACGTAACCAGTCTGGCCTCTGTAAAGGAAACCTCATCTCTCGAACCTGGCATTGATGCTCCTTTTCCATGCACCGACCTGGAGAATCTTCCTGGGGACTTTATTCTCCCTGATCTCGACTTAGAACTTATCCAAAGATATGGTTCACACCAGAAAGCAAAGTCTCCCCCGCCATAGCTGCTACCTCCATCCATGGGACTACAGCTCTTTTGTAGCACACCCTCCAATCATTCCTCTCTTTGTTCTCATCTTTCAACAACACCCAACCTGAGCCTAAATATTAATCCTTCAAGCAATAATCCCGATCAAAATGTTTTGGTCTCCTCTTCGCTCTCAAGCTCAGAGCGTCTCTTATCCTCTATTTTGAACCTTTTAGAAAAACTGTTTGGTGGAACTGATTGTATTCATGACTCCGTAACGACCATTTTAAAAGAATTGACAACTGGAAATGGAGTATATCCTGGATATCTTATGCAGTAGAACAATGATCTCTTAGCACGGAATCACACTATCATAAACAACAAAACACCCCTTGGTACTGACTTTTGCTCCCAGGCTGGAGCACCTTAGGCGGGACTATCCCCTACGAATCTTACGCCAATTGAGATCCCAGTCAATTCCATTAGGTTTGTATTAAGAGACTTTTCAACAGAGACATACCTGGAACCAGTCTGCCAAAACTCTGAGATGGCTATTTTTCCAATTTTCAAAGCTCGACCAAAGGCAAATATCTTGACTAGTGCCTTGGGTACTACTGTACAGCCTCCAATATATAAAAGGAAAAAAGTCAAAAGGTCCAAAAAATCAATCCGGAGACATCCCATAAAAGGTCAGAGAAAGATACGATTCTCCAAAGATCAATCTGGCCTGCAAGATTCCTTAAACCAGGAGGCTCCAGCCTTATATTCTTACCTTGCACCTACCGTCTTTTCATCAACGTGCGAACTCCATCCATCCATCAGCAATCCTGAAATGGTCAACCTAATCTCAGCTTGTGAGCCAGCTATCTCTCAACAAATTAGGTCATTCTTAAATGCACAATCTTTTGAAACTACCACAGGACTTATACCCGCTCAGACTTGGCCGCAATCCATCAGAAGAGGACAGGGTTGCTACCCTGAGGATACCTTAACTTTAGATTTTATGCTTTTATTTGACAATGATCTCTTTTTTTACAGATCTCAATTGTTAAAATGTTTTCTGATATTGAACCTCTTAGAATGATTGGAAGTAGGTATATACATTCGGTCTCTGTGAAAGTTGCTGATTTTGGTCCCTTGTCTCGTGTATCGTTTTTCTCTAAATTGACTGTTAACAAAGTCTTAAGTAATTTAGAGTCTTTACAATGTAAAGGTATTGATGTAGTTCCCATCTTGAGCAGGACGGATTTAAGGTTAACCGATTGGGATCTCCAATCTCCTGATGAGGTGTGAAAACCTTTTTCCCCAGGCATCCCTTTGGTTAAACATGACACTAACTCTCACACTTATCAGGATTTAAAAATTCACCTGGGGGCTTATGACCGAGAAGTATTATTTAGGTACCCTCCTGTTTGTCTGCCTCCTGATCTGAGCATCAATCCCCACTCTTGGAATTGGCTACCAGCAGTATTAAGTAGTTCTACCACATCCTCCAGGCTAACAGCTCCATTAATGTAGCAATGAGCTTTCCCTTATATCGTGGAATGTGGCAGGTATAAAGCCTACAGGGGAAAAAAATGATTTTCTGAACTCCCTCAATCCTGATATAATTTGTCTCCAAGAAACCTGGTGTATTCGGAGTTGCAGTTTAAAAATGATTATTCCTTTTGCTGTAAGGCTTCCCCCTCAACTAGGGGTCATGCAAACGGAGGGGTTGCTTGTTTGCTGTTGAATAGACTGCATTGGGAGCACGAATGCTTTAGGGATCGAAATAATATGTTTTTAGCAGTAACTTTACGCTGCATTGGAGTCAGAGACAAGGTAATCTCCCTTACTTTGATTAACTCTTATGTTCCTGCTGGGGTCACTTTTAATAATCTCTTATTTAAGGTATTCCTTGACATTAAGGAGCTCTGTGACAGGGACCCAGGAACCCAAATCATCATGGTAGGAGATTTAAATTGTAAGACTTCTAACCCTAGGCTTGCATCCTTTTGGATTGGGGATAAGGAAGAAGCATTTGAATTACCGCCTTGTACATTTCCTCACAAAATAAGGCTTGATAAGCACGGGAAGCTTTTTCTTGAGTACTTGAGAGAGAATGATTGTATTGTTGCTAATGGTAGACTCCCATCTGTCTCCCCAGCCCATTCTACCCATAAATCGCTTAGGGGTGCTGCAATCCTGGACTACGTGGTAACAAACTATCGATCTTTTTCTCTATTAAAGGACATAATAGTAGTACAGACTACCCTTAGTGATCATAATGTTCTGGTAGTATCTCTTGATTTGAAGGCACCACTCACTGATTCATGGAGTTAAGCAAGGTAGCACCCCCAGCTAAATGTTACAAATGGCAGAACATATTGGTCCCCGAGTAGTTTTAAGGGGCTCAAAGGAACCCTGGAAAGTGCCCTGAATGATATTGGTAGCTGGGTAGGAAAAGTAATGGAGAGTTTCACTAGTTTCATGCAACTAGTTGTTTCAATCCCCAGTCAAAAGCCTCAGAATAAATATTATTTATTAGCGAATAGAGAAATGAATGCCCTTATTCACAAAAAGTATTGGGATTATACATCTGTGAGGCAATCCCAGCTAGACATCTTAAAAAGGAGAAGGAGGTTAAGAGTGCACCTAAAAAAGGATGCCACAGATAGATTCTGGGTTGCAATAAGAGAAGCAGCCTCTTCCGGGCATACTAGGTGGTTTTGGTCCTTGATCGCAGAGGGGTGTGGTACAAGAGCCAGGCCCCTCCCAATATCCATTAGTGAATCAAGCTGGTCGACTTTTCTATGCGATCTTTATGCTTCTAATGGGACTACAGTGGAATTCCCTCAAACCAGATTAGATTCCTCATATTCATATTCAAATCTAGAAGAAATTGAGGCTGCTATAAGAGGAATGTGTTGTTCTGCTGCAATGGGACCGGATGAAATCCCAATCTTGCTAATAAAACACAATATATCCTCCTGGTGTAGGACTTTATTCCGGTTGTTTCAGCATTGCTATGAAACCAGGAATGATTCTCAATCCTGGAAGGGTAGCGTTATTGTACCTTTGTATAAAAAAAGGGGATCAAAATTGTCCTAGGAATTACCGCCAGATTGCACTTTTGGATGCAGTAGGAAAAATCTTTACTAAATTCTTGTTGTCACAGATTAATGATTGGGCAGAAAGGTACATAATTATCCCCTTAGAGCAGTCAGGCTTAAGGAGAAACATGGCACAATTGAAAAATATCTCTGTTTTGCAATTAATTAATGAAAAATATGTCTCTCTGAAAGGGGAAGTGATCTATGCAGCCTTCATAGATTTATCCACAGCATTTGATAAGGTAGACCGTGTCTTGTTGTATTGTATTGAATTGTATTGAGCTATTTGTAGAGCGCATTCCGGCAGGACGCATCAAAGCACTAATCTGAACAAGTAATGGAAGCAGAGGGGTACCAACAGGCAGAAAAAAAGCACCTATTGGGAGAAGAGCCAAGTTTTCAATTTTTTCCTAAAAATGGCGTGAATAGTAATTTGCCGAAGAGCAAGTGGTAAGCCATTCCACAGTAAACGCACGATCCCCCCATCTTGCCCTATGGCAACAGGGGACCGCGATCACATATTTGGTAGACGATCTCAAGTTTCTGGTAGGTTGATACAGACACAGAGTGGTCTACAAGTATTCACAGCCCTAGGATTGCAGGGCTCTGTGAGTAAGGCAGAGGGTTTTAAAAATGATTCTCTTATTAATAGGTAGCCAGTGTAGCAATTTCAGGCTCCTACTGGCAGAGGAGGACTGTGGGAGATTAAAGATCAAACGTGCTGCGATGTTCTGAATAGACTGTAATTTATCAAGAGACGATTTATTGGCATTTAGCAGAAGGCCATTGCAGTAATCTAGTCTAGAAGTGACTAGAGCTAGCACGACCGGCGTTCTTGATTCTTCCTCTAAGAAACGCATGATTTTCCTAAGAGTTTTGAGAATCCAAAAACATACTTTGATGATTTGATTTATTTGAGGCTTGAATGAAAGGGAGGTGTCAAATATAATGCCTAAGTTTTTAGCAGAAAGACACGGTGAGGGACATCCCTCACAGGCTTCTGGCCACCAACTACTATCCCAGGGGATTATTATTACGTCCAAAGCACATAATCACAGTCTTATCCCCATTAAGTTTGCTGGCCATCCATTTATTGATTGTAGCCATGCATAGTTGAAATTTCTTTTTCGATTCTTCCCAGTTGTGTGATACAGGAATAATCAACTGAGTGTCATCTGCATAGGATACAATCTGGAAGCTGAAAGAGCGTACTAGGTCAGCTAAAGGCGCCATATACAAATTAAAAAGAGAAGGACTGAGGAAAGACCCCTGCGACACTCCACATGGGAGTTGAAAGGGAGAAGCTCTTTGACCACCACAGGCCACCGTGATGGTTCTATCGGTAAGGAAAGATCTCAATAAATTCCAAGCCTTGCCCCTCACTCCAGCCTGGTGGAGGCGCTGGAGCAAGATGAGGGGAGAAATGGTGTCAAACGCAGCAGACAAATCAAGTAAAACTAGAATAGTGCCTTCTCCCATGTCCCCTCTCTTGCTGATCATATCAGAGGTAGAGATTAAAGCCGATTCAGTGCTGTGCGCCCAGCGGAATCCATGTTGGGAATGGTCCAACCTTCCATTAGCTAGAAGAAATTCGGCAAGCTCCTGGTTGAGATGTTTCTCTAGCATTTTGGCAAGGATGGGTAGCAACGAAATCAGACGAAGATTGGGGAGATCTGTTGCATCTTTGCCAGGTTTTTTAGCAAGCGGGATAACCGTGGATTGTTTCCAATTAACAGGGAAATTACCTTCCATCAGGATTTCCACAAACACAGGCTCCAGGGCAGAAGCAATCAGAGTGGGAGCTAATTTTAATATACGTGGCGGACAGGGGTCAGTGGGTGAGCCGGATTTCATTGACTGAAGAATCTTTACGATTCTATTAACAGAGAGAGGTTGAAAGCAGTGTAATTGATTGCTGGGGTCAGTGTGTAACAGAGCCTCTTCCCAACCCTCCTCTAAGTCAGAGGGAGAAGACTTGAAATCTGTTAGAAAATTAATGATTTTGTTCTTAAAGAAGTCAGCTACCTTTTGACAGTACTGAGAAGAGTTTTCTAAAACAGCGGGTTCTGTATTAATCGGAAAAGGCATCAGAGCTCGCACTGTTTTAAACAGTTCTTTAGGAACACTGATCGCCTCTCTGATGGCTTTGGAATAATAATTAGTTTTAGCTAACCTAATGGCCTATTTTCCGAGAGTGTCTCTGAGTTTATCTCTCTCTGTCTGAGTTTTATTCATTATACATTTACGCTCCTGCCTACGATAAGCTCTTTGCAGAATTTTCAGCTCCTCTGAATACCAAGGTGCCGAGGGTGGGCGCTGGGCTTTAAGGATTATCAGAGTCTGGGGAGCGAGCAGGTCAACAGCGCTTTTCAAGCCAAGATCAAAAATCTCTAGATGAGTACAATCAGCTGTTCTGGCCTGATCCCAACGACTTTTAAGTGCCTGGGGAAAGTTTGTATTGTTGATTTTATGCCATGGTCTTTTTAAGACGGTAGTGGTAGGCAATTTAGGAGCAGGATCAGGGCTAATTGATTTAATAGATAAAAGATAATGGTCGGTCCAATCCAAAGCCCTATTATCGTATCTAAAAATCAGTCCAGATCGGGTGAAAATAGCATCAAGCATGTGGCCCGCATTATGAGAAGGCAAGGTGACCCCCATATGCCAGTCTAGACTCTGCATAAAACTCGTAAAATCTATAATAGCTGGATCAGACACATTTTCCAGATGTAAGTTGAAGTAGCCTAAAACAATGGCATTCTTTACTAGAATCAGCGGTTCAAGCATTGATGGCCATGCATCAAGGAAGGCCTTCTTGGGGCCCGGGGGTCTATAAAGTAGAAGGCCCTTCATTAACATAATATTTTGTGATTTATTTTTTGAAAAGGAGCCTTCACATATCGACTGTCTACAGTCGAGCATCTCCAATGTACAACTTAGATAATTTTAAAAAATTATAGCAAGCCCTCCTCCTCTCTTCTCTTCTCTATCTTGTCTCAGAAAAGAATATCCAGAAGGTGTCGCAATTAAAAAATCTGGGTTGGAGTCAGCTCTTGCCCAGGTCTCAGTAATAAAAAGGCAATCAAGGTTGGAAGTACTAATCAGCTCATGAATTTCGAGAGCATGTTTAATTAAGGAGCGAGCGTTAATTAAGCCCCAGGACGTTGCTCTGTCTGTGCTATCTTGCGAAGGATTGGCATTCACCATACTAGAATCTAGGTGTATAGAAGCAAGACCTTCAGAACTGGTAATAGAGTTCCAGCTACACGAGTTGCAGGAAATGCTTTTATCTAGGGACAGATCTAAGCGCCTACAATTCTGATTAAGGGAATCCTTGTGCAGGGATAAAAGTTTGTGGTTCAGGTAAGAAATGCAACTCGGGGTACAGATATTTTGAGCAGGGTGGATGGCCCTCTGCCCCTCCCGGACGTGGACGGGCACAGACGGGCTTGCCTTAGGCGCGCCAGCAGCGCACCCGTTGCACGTCCGCTTCAGCGTCCGCATTAATGCCTACCGGAATCCCCAAAAGAAGTGGAGTCAGCCGGAAACTAGACAGCTGACTTCAATACCTCCAAAATGGCCGCCAACTTCAAAAAACGCCAAAAAACGTGTGGGCTCTAACAGGCCCTAGCCTCGTGTGGCGAGCGGCAGGAGCAGAGAGAAATGCCGTTCGGCAGAACGCCGATAGCTGGGTAATTCATAATACCCCTAGTAAAAACAAATCCACACAAAAATAAACAGCATACAAAATATGGCTATTATCACATGCAGCTTGCTCACAAACAAAGAAATTATATAAATTCCCACAGTAAAATCTCAACGTAAAATCAGGCAAAAGATAAATATAAAAACAGGGAGCAAGGAAAGCCCTTACTTGTTATGGAAGGAGCTCCTAAGATTAGACATGCCAGGCATTCTCTTTGACCTTGTAGTAGCTCTTTACTCCTCCACCTGATGCAGAGTTTTGCTAGGGGGTGAACAAGGTCTACCTCATGTCATTTCAACCAAAAATGGCCTAAAACAAGGATGTATGTTGGCTCCATTGTTATTTTCCCTGTATCTTTGGGATTTACCAGCACATTTAACTCTATGTGAGGGCTTTGCTCCCAAATTAGGAGGTAGATCGCTATGCTGTCTACTTTATGCAGATGACATAATCATTTTAGATCGTACCTCAAAGGGGCTTAGTATCAGACTAAAAGCCCTCAAACAATACACTGCAGCTCACTTTTTAAAGATAAATTGCTCAAAAAGCAAAATCTTGTGCTTTCATGGGAACAGAAGATTAAAGTACAACAATTTTAGCTGGACCTGGGGAGCTCAACACCTTGAAAGAGTTACCTCTTACGCATTTTTGCGTAAAATTGTCTGTGGGAGCCTCAAAGACAGAAAGCATATTGAGCATAATTAAAGGAAGGCCCAATCCCAAGCTAATCGTCTGAACACCCTATATAGGGCAACGGGCAGAAGGCATTTTAAACATCTCTTAGAGGTTTATCGGGTGAAGATACCTCCATCTTTATTGTATGGTATAGAGCATATTGCGGTATCAAAGTGGATCTCTCTCGATAAACTCAAGGGACGTGTCTTATTAAATATTTTAACTGTAAACTCCGCCTTTTCTCTACCGTTATTAAGACTTGAGTTGGGCCTGTGTAGCTCTTTTATTCAAGGCCTGGCTGCAGTAATTAGTTGGTTGTTTAATTTGATGATGTGCAGTGACGACTCTTTGCGGTCACTGTTAAAAAAAAAATTAGCTGGTCATAAAGTAAAATACACCATATGCAGGAACCTTTTATATGCCATGGATCATTTACAATTAGATCCCTCTGCAATTTTTACTCTCTCTCCAGCACAGCTTAAATCCACACTCAGGAAAGCAACTTGGGCAGTGAGTTTCCGCCAGGACATTCAGGCCTGCGCACATAGACAGAGTTTTCATATAATATCTAATTTCTTAAGGCCAAGGATCACACAGCCCTACCTTATCTGGAACTTGCCTCATGGGGTGAGACGATTCTGTCTCCTGCTGTGACAGGGGCAGCTCCCCCTGAACACATTACAAGCAAAATGGTTTGGCTCTTCTGCTATTTCTAATCTATGCCATAATGGCGTCCATGATTTGAAACATGTTGTTTTAATTTGCCCGGCCCTATTGCCTTATCGTTGTAAGTGGCTGAGCCCTATTTGCCTATCCTTTTCGTTTAGTATTACTTCTAATCTATTACAAGCCTTATTCATTCCGCCTAATGAAATGTTTTCTGCTAGAGTTTTTAACTATTTTAAGTGTTTTTTAACTTTGTATTAGCTCATCAACGTTTAATTTGTTAGCTACTTTTATTTTTCTTCCTTTTGTATATTTATTTATGTATTCTTTTATGTGGATCTCCATCGAAGCTCTGTAACATAAAAAACTTGAACTACAGGGCTACTAGTGTGGGTGGCACAACCAGTATTGCAGGCCCAGTAGTAGCATTTGATATACAGGGCGTGGGCACCTCTATTGCATCTTACTAGGGACTTACTAGTACATCAAATATGCCAATCAGGGATAACCAATCATAATCAAAATTTACACAGGGATCCATGAATGAATCTTTTATTGCATGAGTAATTAAAATCGTCACAACAGATTAAAATAGATTAAAAAGGTGTTTTGCTTTCACTAATGACCGAGCTGACAAAAATCTCTGGAATGCACTTCTTAGTTTAAAGAAGACATTTATTATTACTTCACCAGGAGGTTCCTGAGAGAGGAGATTAGTAGGTTGGAGGCACGCGTTTAAAAATAGTCACAGCAATGATAGGAAAATATATCAAAGTAATTCTCAACTGCAATGTACACAGCAAATATATGTGATTATATTTTAGCATAACTGCCAAGCAAAGAATAAAGTCAAAATTCATCACCGTAGTGCCTATCACTGCTCTTCATCTTTCTCATGCCATCAAGTTGATGACCCCTGTTCAACTGCGAGAAAGAGTTTTCCCACCCTCATGGGAGGTCGGGCAGTTGACATCCACTCCTGACTGAAGTCTCGGAAAATTCCCCTCGCTGCTGCCCAGGGACACCTTCTATAGATTAAATAATTGAATATTCAAAACATTGTAGGTCAGAGTTGGAAGAAACAATGTTGAAAGATGGCCAAGTTTTCAAGGCTCTCTCTCCCAAGGCCGAGTTCTTCCCTGCACTAAAGAAAGACACAAAATATGTGCTTCCTTATCATGCTATTGTGTTTGGTAAGAGAAAATATGAAAAACACAAGCTTAGTTTACCATGTGGAAAAACACAGCTCATCTGCAATGTCTCAACTGCAATGTATAATGCCACGATAAAGCCAATAGGCAGCTAAACTGAATACAAATTGTAATGGCTAATGCCACGATAAAGCCACTAGGCAGCTAAACTGAATACAAAATGTAATCTGCAACTGGTTAACATTGAACAACTAATATGCACCGTGGTGAAACCCAAAGTCAGTGGTCAAAATACTTAGTTTCACTACAAAAGGGAAAATAAAAGTAAATAGCAAGAAACACCCTTCAAATGCCAAAGCTCTTAAGCAGCAAAGAAGGGTGCATAATCATAACACCTTCTATCTAAATGAAGTAAAATACAATAAAAACCCAGAAGAGAGTCCCACCCTGGAATCCCCAAAACACAAGCTGTTACACAAAATAAGCATCCATTATGCCTCCTTCTGCGAGCACCAACTAATTGTTCAACTGTTGAACCAGTACCAAATCCGACGTTCCCCGGGACCATCTCAGCTTTTTTTTATTTTTTTTTTTATAGATGTGCAAAGATACGTACCAAAGGCCCTACTTACATACCACAAAACCAACCAGACTCAAATGAGCTTGCCTGATAGCTGGTGACTTCACAAATCGATGAACTATAGCGATGAGTTATAACAATCTACTATAGGAAACAATACAAACTCAACTCTGCCACGTAGATCATGCTGAAGGAGAACAGAAGCCAGTGCCATGGGCCTGAAGCTGCTATGCATTGATTACCTCTCTCAGCTCGTCATCCACGGCCATTAAGTAGAAATGAGGGATAGCTTAGGTGGCAGGAACCATTTTGTCAGTGCAATTTCTTTAAAGGTCCCCCTCCCTCCGTGAATACCCATGCTAGTTTGGCTCCTTGCCTGGCGTAAGGCTAGACACAGCTTGTGAAAAAAAATCCCGAAACAGGCTAGTTTCATGGGGAACACTGCAGTGAAATAAGTCTTAATGCTTCATTGCATGTTCTCACCCCATGTTTCAAGAACAGAGGTTTTAGAAGTAGGCGCCTTTCTGGTATCAAGCATGGACAGCAGCATACAAGATGTATTATTGATTCAGTATGGTATTTACACAACGTGCATTCATGCATGTGTCCTTGTGCGATCTTCCACTTCTGTCAATATTCCCAGGCAGGTAAAGTGAAAAGGCTCATCAGCAAAATGTTCTGGAACACTCATTCTCCTAAATGTGCTTTTAGATAGGGCTGGCCTTTGGTGATTACATAAGATTCAAGCAACCTATCGGCTCCATTGATGTCCCTTAATGTTGACATATCTTTGACTCTAGAGGCTTGCACACCAAGCTCTTTCAGTTTTTTCTTCAGTACTACTTGCGTGATGGCAGGGTCTGTGGAACAGGTTGGGGCCTGTATCAAGTAGATGGCCCAACTACTTGTTTTGGCTTTGAAAATTGCTTTCAAGACCCCCCTGAGGCTCCCTGCCTCTGCCTTGCAAACACTTTGATAAAGCTTTATCATATCCATTTTGCACCTTAAGTACATACTTATTATGTTTAATTCCAGACGTATCCCTGTGTGCCTTGTTGGTCTGTGGATCTTGAGAATCCTTTTGTATGCTCTCATCTGGGCATTCTCTAGTGTGGCTGTCAGTTTGCCCGGAAATGCTAAATGGCCGTAGGTAATTCCAGGTAGCAATTTTGCTCTATAACCCTGCTTAATGGCTCAAATGTAGGTGCCTTAATAAGCCATTGATGGAGTTTTGCTAATGCATAGGAGATTTTCACTGCTTTAGAAGTCAGTGATGCTGCCTGGTGTGCAGTTCTCCCCATATTTGAAAGCCAAACCCCCAGGTAGTGATATTTAGCTTTAATCTCTATACTAAAAGGTCCAAGTTTCCATATTCTATGCAGATGTTTTGTCTGAAGGCTGAAGACCAGGACTTTAGTTTTTTCTGCATATGCTTTTAAGGCATTTCTTTCATTGTAGCCATGCAATATGTCAAGACCCCTTTTGAGCCCAATCCGGGTTTGGGCAAGCAAGACCATATCGTCCGCATATTGAATTATGGGGAGCACCAATTGCCCCAGCCTTGGAGGCAACGTATTTCCTCCGGGCAACTCGGCACCCAGATCAGCTGTGGGGGCGATAACACAGCCTGCTTTAGGCCTTTGTTGGTAAAAATCTTCCTGGTCACACGTGTTTTTGTACTTTTTATTTTCACCCAAGTGTCAGAGTATATGGCCATTACAGAAGCTAGCAATTTCTTTGGTATCCCCAAGATGCAAATTTTTTCCAAAGGATGTGCTGCACCACCTCATAGAAAGCAGCGCTATAATCAATAAAACATGCAAAGAGAGGAGGGGATGTTGGTTTTAGTGCTTGTTGCCCAAGATATGAGAGTGCCAGGACATTGTCTAACGTAGAGGAGCTAGGTCTAAAGCCTGTTTGATATGGTGGGACGATGCCATTTGCTGAGATCCATTCTTCTAACTCTTGAAGCAAAACCCTTGCATATGCTTTGCCATCTGCGTCCAATATGGCTTTCAGCCTATAGTTTTCAGGGCAGGTGGTACCTCCTTTTTTATAAATAGGTTGAAGTATGGAGCCCTTCCAAGCTGCTGCAACCACCGAAAAGTATAGGCAACCATGAAATAGAGCGGCCAGGGGTACATCCCAGTATGCTTGATCTTCTCTAAAAATACTCCCTGGTAGGCCATTGGGACCAGGAGCCCCATCCTGCCTCATTTTGCCAAGGATCGTTTGCACAGTTTTAATAGTAGTAGGAGCAGTTTTTTTGTCTAGTCCATCTATTTCATTGAGGCCAGTGGAGAGAACTTGATCCCCTACATATCTTGGGTCCACATAGAGATTTCCAACATGCCTTTCCCAATCACTGGAAGAGATCACGTTAGTACTAGTTTCAGATTCATAGAGCAATGAGCTGATGTAATCCCAAAATTCTCTGCTTTTATTAGATGGCAGTAATGTTACCAGGCGTTTCCAGCATTCTTCCGTTTCTTTTACCTTCATTATCCATAGTGCTCTTTTGTAGTCTTTCCATGCCAACTTCCTTAGTGCATCTGAGGCCGGAGTTTTAATCCTCTTATAGCACCTTTCTGCCTGCCAGTATCTCTTTTTATGCTGTAACCATTCCTTGATTACTAGCTGCTTATCCACCCTATTCTTTTTGCCCCCAGTATGACCGTGCTGCGCTCTGTTGCAAAGATGAGCTTGGAATTTTTTTAGCACAAGCCCCCATTGATCTATTATTTGACCAACCCCCTGATGGAAATTTATTGGATCATTTGCCTGCTTCCATGCCTCATATTTTATTTTGCAGTCGGCAGACCATTTCATGCGTTTTGTTAAGGGGCCTTCGGTGAGTTGACGGCCACTAGCTTTATACAGATCATGTCTCATAGCCCCTAGATCAACTTCTATTACCACTGGGTTATGGTCACTTTCAGTTCTATGAACCACCTTGTGGCTTAAGCAGCTGCTCAGGAGTGCTGGGCTTAGAAAGATATAATCTATTGTGGGTATAGTTCTGAAAGTAGGGATGTACCTACCTGCTACTAGGCTGGTAGGATCCGTCGTTTTAAGGTCATGTTCATTAAGGAAAGATTCTATGGCCAATCTTACTGGATCTCGGCAGAGCCCCACTTCCTGACCAAGCTGGCGAATATTAAAATCACCTGCCAACACATATTCATGGCCTGGATGTTCATAAACAAACTCCTTCAGAAGGACCAGTATAGATTTAGCCATCATCTGTTTCTTTCCTTGGTGGGGATCAATGTATATGTTTATCACTGTTAACAGGTGCTTTTTTTACATAAGGCTAAGCCATGTATTGTTAACAATAATATGTTGCTTGTAGATTTCTCTCACATTTCTAATTTAATAGCCAGATTTAACTTACCGTATCTAGCAAGACCTCTGATACATCTTCCAAACAAGTTTTTTTTTGTAGGCAGGTGACTGAAATGTTATAAAGCCCTCCATGGTCAGAGGTTCTGCCGACCATGTTTCCTGGAAACACATAATGTATGCCTCAGTTGCAAAGCTTAGTGCTAGCGCCAGTTATTAGTGAAAACACAGGGATCACTTGCACAATAGCACTGGTCAGCAGTGTTAAAGTGCTCAGAGTACCAAAAACCATTAAAAATGAAATCCAGCACATAGTCAAAAATACAGCAAAGAGAGGCAAAAAGACAAGGGAAATTACACCAAGGGTGCTAGATCTGATATATGCCCCCCAGCTGAAAGTGGGGAGAACTACCTAATCTTATGGGACTTCTCATCACTAAGGCAGAAGAATCTGGACAGACCATCAGCACAGGTGTGTTCTGTACCAGGATGGTGTTCCACCGTAAAGTCTATTCCCTGGAGGGAGATGGACCACTTCAACACTTTTGGGTTCTAACCCTTTATTTGCATTAACCATCTAAGGGGCCTGTGGTCTGTCTTAATCTGGAAGTGAGTCCCAAACAAGAAGGGTCTTAGCTTCTTCAGGGCCCAGATCACAGCAAAAGCTTATCTCTCAATTGCGCTCCACTTCTGTTCCCTGGGGAGTAACCTCTTACTAATAAAGGCTTCAGGCTGGTGTAGGCTATCTTCGTGTAGCTGTGCTAGAACTGCCCCCACACCATGCTCTGTAGCGTCAGTCTGCATAACAAATTCCTTGGAGAAGTTGAGTGCCTTCAGCATGGGTGCCGTGCACATGGCTGCCTTTAGGGCATCAAAAGCAGTCTGAAAAGCCTCAGTCCAGATCAATTTCTTGGGCTGCTTCCTGGAAGTCAGCTCTGTCAATGTTGCCATACCCCTTGACAAACCTCCTGTAGTAACCTGATCGCTGACCTCTTTCCTGGTCTGGGGGGGGGGTTTCCCAAGCCAGAATGGCAACAATTGTGGTTTGTAGGGGGGGGGGACTTGACCACTCCCCACCTGGTGACCCATGTAAACCTCAGATCCCTGCCTTTTTGACTCTTTCTGGCCTTAATAGTGAGGCCTGCCTTCTGCAGGGTCTTCAACACTGCAGAGGTGATGCAGGTGATCCTCCTAGCTGGAGCTGAACACTGCAATGTCATCGAGGGAGGCTGCACTTATATCCTCCAGCCCAGCCAAAACCTGGTTGACTAACCTCTAAAAGGTGGTGGGGTATTCTTCAACCCAAAAGTCATGACCTGGAACTGGTAGTGCCCCTCTGGTGTTGAAAATGCTGACCTCTCTTTGGCCACGGTGGTCAAGGAAATCTGCCAGTACCCAGACGTTAAGTCAAAAGTGCTGAGGAACTTGGCAGCTCCCAGCAAATCTATGAGCTCATCAAATATGCCAATCAGGGATAACCAATCATAATCACAATATACACAGGGAGCACTTGCACTTTAGCACTGGTCAGCAGTGGTAAAGTGCCCAGAGTACAAAAAGACTGCAAAATTGAAATCCAGCATGCAGTCAAAAATACAGGAAGCGGAGGCAAAAAGGCAGGGGAAACCATGCCAAGGGTGACAGGTCTAACAACAACCATCCACTCTCACTTCCAAATTAGAAACCCACTAGTATGCTAAGAAAATCTTAAAGAAAGGAAGAAAAATGGCCAGAAATAACAATGGGAAGGCCTTACTGAAGACAATCAGATTAACATGTGTAACCACATTTCCCCATGCCTCCAATCAAATCAAGAAAGTATCACAAAATATTAGAAGAGCCTTAAGAACACTGGTACACATAGGGAAAACTAATGTTTTCCTTAAAATGTAGTGAAAACACATGGGACCTTTTGGTCTACACGAAACCACAAAGAGCCAGACCAATTATCTTTAAAACTATTTTGGAGCTACTTGTGGTGGTGGGTCATTATCCATGTGGAAAAAGGTCAGTCTGCATGGCGTGTTCACCAGTGCCACAGAAGAGGTAGACATAGGCGTCAACAAACCAAACTGAATTACTGTAAATGTAATGTACCTGATAACCTGCCCATGAGGTCTACTCCATCTTGGAATGACCTCATGTGTAATGCGGATTTCCATGAACAAACATTGGGGTACTATCCATTGCAATAGAAGTGCTATAAAAATGATGAGACACTATTTGGAAAACTAACATTCAGAGAATAATCTCTTATGGGTCATGCTTGAAAAAATTCAAAGACCAATCTATTATACAGAGACTTTTTATTGAGGAGCAGAGGTGTATGTATCACCTTCAAACCCATATCACTGGGTTTAATAATGAAATTGCTTGACTACATATGGGGTAAACTGGCTATTTCACCACCTAGATCCCACCTAGTCACGCCACTCAGAGAGTTTTCCTATTCCCTTTGTGCTGTATCGGTGCCTACTTTTAGAACATATGGTAACCATGACACATGTATCTTCCTAACCCAAGTGATAATCTCTGTTCAAGCAATAGTTCACGTTTTGGAACACAGGTATCCTCCCAATCCAGAGATTCGTGCATTTTATGATTAGGGCTTCCAGTTTGATAGTTCTTATATTTTAACAGTTCTATCTGTATTTATATATATATTGTTTTTGGCCATTTTATTGGTATTTATCCATATTTATTTAATGGATGGAGTAAAAAATTGTATATTTCCACATTTATTTTACCGGATAAACATGGACTCATACTTTGAAACTTGTTACATTTTAGTAGATTGAGCAGCTAACTATAGCATAACAGTATACCCTCAGGTGAATATTTCCTATATAGTACAACTGTTTTACTTTTGTCCGTATTTAAGGAAATCTTAACCCGTTTTGTTAACTCCCTATGCTGTCCATCTGCTCTGCCATTTTCCAGGAATTCATGACAGACAGCACGGAGAGTGACTCACAACAAGCACAATTTTCAGTATTTTGTTCCTCTTTAAAAAAAATACAAATAGGAAAGACATTATTTTTTCTCTGTATTTATCTTTAAAAGTCAATAAAACAGAAAGCCGAGAGCCTTAATTGTGATTTTATCCTGTGTGGCTGTATTTTTGTTTTTTTGTTCCTTCCTACGTTCCACAAGAGACCACAAAGTATTTACCCCTAAACTTTAGCACGCACGAGTTGCAAATGGCATGAGCGTTTTTGGATGTATGCGCGTCCAATAGCTGCACCACAGGGACACTGGTCCTCCTGATGAATCCGTTGGGACTCAATAGGGCCACTAGATAGAAACATGCCAACCAGAACGATGCTAGAGTAATTGATCTCCCGGGCATCTGTTTACGATCCCCTTGGTCCTCATTTAAGTAAAGACGTACTCAGGACACCTTCGGGATTTATAATGCTCTGGATCAACATCTTCGATTGTCTCCAAAATGCTTCCTTGAATTCCAGGAAACGCTGAGTCATTATATACATATTTGACGAATGAGGAAGCCCAAGGATGAAACACCTAGGTAGGTGTGTGAGTGTCTACCTTAATTTTTTTTATTGCTTTCCAGGTACATACACACTGGACATTATTTAGTGTTCAGTATACCGAATAACTTGGATAATATCCTCGGTATACCAATACGTTTCAACCGGGTTGCTTTGTCTTACTTGTGAAAACTTTTCACAGCAAAATTACTTCTCCTGTACCTGCGCTACACCACTGCCAGACAGTGGCGTACGTTTTTGAAGGATTGTGGGTATAAAAAGGAATCTCTGGTAGCACACTTTCTTACACCACACACTCACCCTTAGAATTGATGAACCCAGATATGCTGATGTCACTACTTCCAGTTGTTCAGCTGCAGGGTGGTTTCTCTACCTCTGTCCCTGGTGCATACGCTTATTTGTGAAATTCCCACTTCTAATTAAAAAAAAAGAAACACTTCAATATTCATGATAGTTTCCCTCATTCATTCCAATTTACATTGAAAATCTCCCTTAATATTTTTTGTTGATTCAGCAAATCATAACTTTGGACCTTAGTTACCGTGAATGGAATACACTATCCCAAACATTGCGGATGTCCCGTCCACCGTATTGCAAGTGCATTTTATTGCCAGGGTCACTGGAACTATGCAATGGGGTGGACCAAACTGTGCTTCAGTGTTGATTAAATTATGTGGCAAGAAAAAGCAAATTTTGTCGTAGTGCAGCATATTTTGTTATAGTCATTATTTTGCATTTTTTGCTCATATTAACATTATACCGGCAAATGTTTCATTTTGTTAGTACTAGTTTAACATCCAAATATAGCGATAAGTAACTGAAAGGTGACCAGTCAACCTTTGCAAATGTACATTGTGAGCTAGAAGCAACATTTTTTACTCAAATCTGCACAATATGCAGCAGATGATCATTTATGTGACAAACGCTGTAAATCCAACATTATGCACAAAATGTTGCAGCTGCAGAATTTAATAGATCCAGTGGCTCTGATTATAGTCTATGGCACTTGTAGTATGGTGGACTGGATAATCGTTAAGTTTTGATGGAGGATCCTGTTCAGCTAACACTAAATATGGCCTTTTGTATCAATCAAAGCCGAGTAAATCTCTACTCCTGGTTCTGGCAACATGGGAGCATCACATTGCTTCTTGTTCTTGCTTATCTGAATTTTAAAAATGTGCAGGTGACTTTGAAACTGTCTCAGGGTGAATGATTCAGATATCATTATTTGGTGTCTATTTAAAGACAATTCATTCAGTGAAGGCACTGCAATGTGAGTCATTCAATTTGATAAAATGCTCAGAAAAAAAGCTTGGCTAGGACGATGATCATATTTCCTTTAGCAATATTGCTAGCAAAGTAAAACAAAAAGCACACATATTAATAATGTTCTCTTTTGTGTCATTTTACATTAAATTTTTGCATCAGCATTGTTCAAAGACCCTGGCAAGGACTGCGTTAGAAACCGTATTATTTGGTTGATACTTGTATCTCTTCCTTGCATTTTAAATGTCTGTGGCCTGCTACTTGCACCATTCAGCACACACAGCAGAACACTGCATTAGAAACAGTTGTACTGACAGAGTGGAGGAATAAAGAATAAAGTATTGAAAAGTGCTCTGTATCTTACTGTTCTCAAATTAGGTTAAACGTTATGATTATGGGAATGATTCACAAAGGTAAACTTAGACCAAAAGGTCTAAGTTTAGACCAAAAGTGTAAAATTAGACCAAATGTCTAACTTTACTATGAATATTAGTAAAGTTAGACTCTTTGTCTACTTTTAGGCTTTTGGTCTAAACTTAGACCAAAAATGTGAACTTACCAAAAGTCTAACTTTACTGTGAGTAAAGTTAGACTTTAGGTCTAAATGTACAATTTTGGCCTACAATTAGACTTTTAGTCTAAGTTTACCTTTGTGAATCGGGCCCTATGAGAGTATTAGACATGACAGAGGTTCTTCTGGGACCTGCGTCATCATTTAGTAGTAGGGCCTTTCAGAGGAGGAGATATCCTGCAGGGGAAGAGGAAACACAGCAGATCAGCACCATCTATGGGAGTTTGCCACGTAAGGTGCTTTCTCGTAAATAAAGGCTGCAGATTTGTTTTTTAAACCTATAAGTAAATGTGTTGTAGCACGAGTCAGGGGCCCCTCAAAGAGCGTATGCCCTGTGGAGGAATGACCCCTCTGCACCACACTCTTGAAGGGTCTAGGAAGACTATTTTTTTAACATATTTTTGAGATTTCATTAGCATTCTGTGCATTTACTACGTCACTTGTGTGCCTACTATGACCTCCCTGACAATTAACTTCTGGTTGTGTGTTATCTCTGGGAAAATCCTAGTGAAGCGAGCACATTTGCATAAGGTCCTACGTTTGCAGCTTTAGATGGGTGATTTGCAATCAGTAATATGCACTGGAAGGCGGTGCTAGATTATAGTTTTGACCCCGTCATTCAGAAACTAGAAAGTGAGCATTTCCTCCAGGTTTTGCACCTTAAAAATTAGTCATATATTCAAATGAATGGTATAGCAGTTGAAGAAGTATGAGATTACAAAACCTCACAACAGGTAAAAAGGACAAAATTGAGTTTTATTTTATGTATATAATATTGTTTTGAAAAATATTGTTGCACATAATTTTGTTTCCTTTAATAAAATAGTTGTAATAAATATCATTTTCAATTAATTTAATGTACGGTAGTTATATTAGTTTGATGTTTGTTATTTATATAGTTTTTTAGTATAATTTTTAATTTTTAATATGAGGTTACATTTTTCCACAATCAATGAGTTATTCCTAATTTAGTAGCACACCAGTGTTCAATTGTCCACATACCCTGTTCCTAAACTCTCAATTGAAGTGTAGTTATCTGGGAGGATACCACTTGCCAAGTGTGGGAGGTAGAAGGAATGACCTGACTGCTATGACCTGAAGGCCCTGTTTCTGCAAATCCAACCACCAGCCCAGTGTACACTTGCCTAAATACCCCTGTTTGGTCACTCCCAATTGAAGTATACTCACCTGGGAGGATATCATGTGTATAGTGTGTGTAGTAGAGAGGGTTACCTGACTGCAACTAGTGTTCACTTGTCCAAATATTACTGTTTGGTAATTCACAAATAAAGTGTACTCGCCTGGGGAGATAATGTTTGTATAGTGTGCATAGTACAGGGAGTGACATGACTGCTATAGCCAGGAGATTCTGTTGCTGTTACTCCACTCCCCAGCCCTGTGTGCTCTTCTCCAAATACCATTGTTTGGTAACCTATAAATGAAGTGTACTCACCAGGGGGGATAACATTTGTATAGTGTGTGTAGGGCAAGGACTGACATGACTGCTAAAGCCAGGTGGCCTTGTGGCTGTAACTCCAAACTACAGACTAGGGTTCACATGTCCAAATCTATCTTTTAGTGAACTCTCAAATGAAGTTTGCGCACCTGGGAGGATACCATTTATATAGTGGTGGGAAGTAGAGGGAGATACCTGACTGCAACTCCCAGGAGGTCCTGTTCCCCTAACTCCAACGACCAACACAGTGGTCACTTGCCAAAATACACCTGTTTGTTAACTCTCAAAAGAAGTTTACTCACCTGGAAGAATACCATTTGTCAAAACTGTGTAGTATGTGTAGTATAGAGAATACCATGACTGCAACTCCCAGGGGGCACTGTTCCTCCAACTCCAACCTGCCAGCACAGTGATCATATGCTACAATACATCTGTTTGTCAACGCACAAAAGTCGGTTTCCCACCTAGGCAAGTGTAGTGTGTAGACGGGCACTGGGAGTGTTAGAAAACACCAAAGGTAAGTACTAGAACCCACCCTAGGGCCCAGGAAAGTAGGAGTAAATCATAGTAACTTCCCTAGAACACACAGGAACATGTGATAGAAGATTTTGCAAGAACCAGAAGAGACTGCAAGACACCATCGTTGGATTCCTGGACCTGAAGACCTGTGGAAGAAGGGGACCAAGTCCAAGAAGCACTGAAGAGTCCAGGGAGAACAGGAGACCCTGCTAAGATGTCAACATCAGGGCAGTGGGCGCTCTACGGGAGACTAAAATGCAAAAACCCAGCCTTTATGCAAGAGCATAATTCATGCATTGTGTTTATATGCAGTATGTTAACCTTTTGCATTGCAGACTTTAACCTTGAAAAACACTATTAATGATGTTTGCAATAACTGTTCTTTTGCAAGGTATTGCTGCAGACTTACTGAGTGTGTTAGGATGTGGTCCCTTTCTAGGACCTTCCAGAAGTTTTCTCTGCAGCATGACTGGGAGTGGTTGTGGGCTGGGCCAGACTCTATATAAGGGAGCCAGCCCAGCTCCGCGTGCTTACTATTTAGAGGTCCCGGTGCAGAGCAGCAGCATTTTCCTGAGCTCCTGTTCCGGAGGCCTACCTTGACGTTCCAGGCCTGCCCCGCATTCTTTTGGTGATCCTTGTGCAGGGTGGTAAGACGGAGGTCGGGCTGGGCCCCCGACCCCTTTCTAAGAAACTCTTGAGTTTTGGGGCGTACTCGTGAAACTTTCAGAGTATGCAAATCATTGCTCTGATGCAGATCTTGATGTTCAGATCGGCAAAGGCTTGCAAGATCATTTCATGGCATTTGCATATTCTTGTTTGAATCAACAGTGTGCGCGATTCATTTATCGCATGTAAATCTTGGTGGTCAGATGGGCAAAGGCTTGCACGACCATTTCATGGCATTTGCATATTCTTGTTTGAATCAGCAGTGTGCACGATTCATTTACCGCATGTAAATCTTGGTGTTCAGATTGGCAAAGGCTAGCGCGATCATTTCATGGCATTTGCATATTCTTGTTGGAATCGGTGTGCGCGATTCATTCCCGCATTTAAACCTTGATGTTCAGATCACTTACAGAGTGCGCGATCATTTCATGGCATTTACATATACTTATTGGAATCTGCAGTGTGCACGATTCATTTCCCGCATTTAAACCTAGGTGTTCAGATCGCTTACAGTGTGCGCAATCATTTCATGGCAATTAAAACTTTGATGTGTAGTGTTTCCTGAAGTGCACACAATTATCCAGGGCCTTTGAATTTTCTGCAAAGGTGTTAACTTCAAGATGTTATATTCTTTGTGCATTTTAAGTCCTTAGTACAATTCCTATTGTTTTTCCAGGGAATGTTCAGATTACCTTTTGTCCTCATGTAAAGATGCAATGTTTGTTCTGAAACATTATTCTAGAAGGTTCTTATATTCCTAGACAGTATGTGACATTTCATGAAAAGTTCATATGAAACGTATTAACCATTCTTGATTCCTTCCCAGGTACCCAGACGTCTTGAGGTCTAGTTATAGTCCTTTCTTAAGTTATCCATGGTTACAGTATGACAACGCTTAGAATCATAGTCTAGTGAAAATCAATGTGATAATATCTCGATATTCTGTTGTTTAACCTTTTGCTTCCTACAGGTCTCCTTCCCAGCTGTTCCCTTCCTAATCCCCTTTTCCCCCGCTTGGACCCTCTCAGGCTCTGTGGTATTTCTAACAGAGTTTTGGAGCTGTCTAGTGGTGGACATATTGATAGCGCACGCAGGCCCCGAGGATCTGGTGTCCCTGACATAACCTGGATGAAGGTGCAAAAGAAGACCACCGGTGAAGAAGAACAGTCAGTACTGAACCAAAGAAGATGGATGCAGATTCTTGGTTGGTGCATATGATGTCCCACGCTGGATGGATGATTGCAGTCTGGTATGCATCTCTGGATTCCACCAACAAGCCTTGGCACATACAAAGCTCACGGTTAGCAGAAAATGGCGCTTCCCGGGACCAGGAAGGACCTGGTGGCCTCCACCCAGGAGGGGAAGAGAAAGGGGGCTCTCAGCAACTAAAAGAGCCCTCAGAAGACCAGGCAGTGTGCACAGGAGTCCCACAGCATGGGGACAAAGAAGGTGAAAAAGGAGGCCCACGTAGCACTACACAAAGGGATCCCACGCCGCCGGAGAACCATGTAGGAAGCTGTGTGTTGCAGGAAGGAGGGCTGGGGCTGGAGCTGCACGGCGCATGCAGAACTTCATGGAAGGATGCCAAAAAGCCTTGGCAACTGCAAAACACGTGGTGCATGGGGGTACTGTCTTACATGTGGAGGCAAGCTCTTACCTCCACCAAAGTTGGACAGCTGGACTTCAGGACCTTCGGGACCACTTCAGTCCACCACTGTGTTGCTGGATATATGCACTTCTTTAGGAGAGGGGGCCCAAGCCATCGGTCGTCGCTGCAGAGGGGTGCCTGCTGAAGCCAGGAAGTGACTCCTTCACTTCAAGGGAGATTCCTTCATTCTTCTGGTGTAGGCTGAAGACTGGCTGTCCTCTGAGGATGCACAACCGGGAAAAAGTTGCAGTTGCTAGCAGAAGCTGAAGATACAATGTTGCAGAAGTTGTCTTTGCTTCTTTGTTGCAGTTGTAGAGTTCCTGGAGGATCCAGATGCAGTTACTTCAGTAAGAAGGTGAAGTAAAGGATGCAGAGGATTCCTGCTGGAGTGTTGCAATCCGAATCTGAAGAACCACCCAAGAGAGAGACCCTAAATAGCCCTGAAAGGGGGATTGGTCAGCTAACAGGTAAGCACCTATCAGGGGAGGGTTCTGATGTCACCTGCTGGCACTGGACATTCAGATGCTCTCAGAGTGTCCTGCCAACTTGGAATCCAAGATGGCAAAACACAGAGATACTCTGGAGGAGCTCTGAGCACCACCCCTGGGGTGCTAATAGACAGGGGAGTGGTCACTCCCCTTTCCTTTGTCCAGTATCACTCCAGAGCAGGGACTAGGGGTCCCTAAACCGGTGTAGACTGGATTATGCAAGGAGGGCACCATCTGTGCACTTCAAAGCATTTCCAGAGGCTCTGGGTGGATACCCCTCCCATACCTGTAACACCTATTTCCAAAGGGAAAGGGTGAAACTCCCCTCTCCTAAAGAAGATGCATTGTTCTGCATTCCTGGGATTGAGCTGTTCAATCCCCAGGAGGGCTGTCTGTGAGGTGGCAGCACCTGGGACAGTAGTGGAAACCTCAAAGAGCTGGTTTGGCAGTACTTGGATTTCAGAGTGGAGTCCCCAGGGTGCATTGAATTGCCCCCCCATAGCAGATTTGGATTGGGGGTTCTATTTCACAATCTTAGACACCTCACATGGCCATATTCAGAGTTACCATTGTGAAGCTACATATATGTATTGACACATATGTAGTGCACGCTTAAAATGGTGTCCCCGCACTCACGAATTCTGGGGAATTGGCCCTGGACAACGTGGGAACACCTTTGCTAGTGCAAGGGTGCCCTCACACACAGTAACTTTCCACCTAGCCTTCAGTAACTGAAGGTTAGACATATAGGTGATTTATATGTTACCTGGTGCAGTGCACAATGGCTGTGAAATAGTGTGTACACTATTTCACTCAGGCTGCAGTGGCAGCCCTGAAAGAGTGTTTGTATGAGCTCCTTATGGGTGGCAAGAGAAATGCTGCAGCCCATAAGGATCTCCTGGAACCCCAATGCCCTGGGTACCTAGGTACCATATACTAGGAATTTATAAAGGGGGTCCAGTGTGCCAATTAGAATTGATATATGGAGTCACTAACCTATAGTGACAAATTTGGTAAACAGAGAGAGCCTAAGCACTTGAGTTCTGGTTAGCAGAACTCCAGTGACACAGTCAAGCATACTGACAACACACATAGGCAACAAACTATGAGCACTGGAGTCCGGGCTAGCAGGATCCCAGTGAGACAGTAAAATCACACTGACAAATAGGTTTCAAGCTATGAGCATTGGGGTCCTGGCTAGCAGGATCCCATTGCGACAGTAAAAACACACTGGCAAACACTGACAAACAGGCCAAAATGGGGGTAACCATGCTAGAAAGAGGCTACTTTCTCACAGGGCTGAACCCAGTTAATAGGCACAGACATGTGAGATGTAGAGATCTGCCGAAGATACAACTTGCATGTTGATGGAAAAGAAAGCTCTTTCTGTTCAGTGGCCTGCGGTGGCACCAATCCAACATGTTTGCCATCAATGGCCCCCAGCACATGTGGGAGGCGGCCAGAACCAAAGAAGTCAGCCTTCACATTGGCTAAATCCTCAATCTGGGTGAGCCAGATATAGCTGTCAATATATTTCAACAGTGTTGAGAGGAATTTCTTCAACATCAGACTGAACATAGATTGGGTCATACCAGCAGATAGGGCCACTGTATGTTGGAAGGACCCTGTGGCCAGGAAGTGCGATACTGGCATGACTCGTACAATGAGTGGTATGCAGATTGGTTAACTAATAACTGGCATAAGATCTGGCTCCAACGGATGGCATAAGTCCACTGTTGCTTGCCCATACAAGTGGTGGTACATGATGATATGGCATTCTTCCATGGTTTGAAGGTCTGGCAGTGGACGGTAGACAGGAGGTTTTCATATCTTCCCACTCACAGGGTACCTATGTGTGACAAGATATGAGTTCTGACATTAGTCAGTGTGTCCACAGCAACATACATGATGCATGGCAATGATATCATGTGACAAATCATTTTTGACTGGATAGACATGGTACCCAGTGCACCTCACAGCTGCAAATTAAACATGGGTCACATATGACCCCCATTGTTTTCAATACGTGTCCAAAACATGGATTTGAACAAAACGCATAGATGTGCAATACAATTGCCCCTCGAAATGAGGCTGTATATTTTCCGACCCCCAAAGTGACCGTCATCGGTTGTGGATTGTGCACCACTGTAAAATGCCATCTGTGTCCTGCAACATACTACAGTGGTGGTTGAGTAGAAGGACCTACATGAAAAGACATGATAAGGATGTTTGTGATGCAACAAAACAGGTGTTGTAGGTATGATGCAGTTTAAACAGCCCAATACAGCATTTCAGACCACCAAAATGGCAGATACCTGACCTACTCCACTGGACATTAGGAACCGCCTGCTACCACCGGCGAAAGTTGTCACTGTGTTAGGCGGTTGCAACCGCAGCTGACACAGCCAAAGGGTAATGTAGTTGCCAGTGGTGGTCGTGACCTATTGCTGTGCCTGCCGGTGATGACGGCCACATACATAGCAGACTTTACTGCCATGTTGTGCAGATTCACTCACTTGACTCCTGACACTGCTGCCAGCAACACCTCCATGACCTGTGCTGCTGTGTGCTGCCTCTGGGATCAATCATGCCACGTCCAGCAGGTGATAAGGCCCCTGACGTACCTCACGAGCTGGAGAGGCTTGTCAATGAGGTCCTGTCCCTGTATGAACAGCTCTATGGCTCACCAAAGGAGCAGGTAAGTACCTCAAGATCACAGTTTTCTCTGACTTCACCATACTTTCCCTCCTTACAGGCTATAGTGTGCACCTTGTGTGCCTTTTGTTACAGGTCTGTGTGGCATCAATGTGATGCACAATGTGCAGGTATTGGTGGCCAGTACTATATAGTAAGTTCATTCACATTGTGTTGTGTGAGATCTTTACTGCCATCTAATGACTTTTCTTTCTTGATGATTGTTGCAAGTGTTGGACAGCACTTATGTGCATGACAGCATTAGCTGTGTATGCATCTTGTATGAGTCATTTGGGAATCTGGTAAGCAATGAGTTAAGTGCCACAGGTCTTTTAACCCACATCTGGCCTTGCCAAGCTGTTGTTTGGAATCCATATCCTGACTCATTCTGTCCTTCAGGTTGTTACACACATCACATGTCAAATTGTTGATGCGCACATGATGTACTGTCATACATGGTAGTGATGGAAATTGAGTGTCATGTAGGTGCTGTATTCTCAGCCTGCAGAGACCAGGGCCTGTCAAATGTATCTCCCAGTATGGGACCTAGTCTATGCTGTGGGGGAGTCATTGTTGCTATGCAAATGTGGCACTGTGCCCAATCCCTGTACACCAGCAGATCCTGGTATGAGAACAATATGATGCTCTAGTAACAAAACGTGCCCTGAATGCCTCAGTCCATTGACTAGATTTGGAATGGGTACTGAGGTAAATCAATAAACTAGTCCACATGTGCATTTTGCATCATTGTCAATGTACGACTGTTAGACTTGGCATCCTTGGCATAGACTTCCCTATCTTTTTGGCCTCTGCTTCCCATGTTTTGACTGTGTGCTGGACTTCGTTTTTGCTGTTTTTTGGTACTCAGGGCACTTTACCACCGCTGACCAGTGCTAAAGGGCAAGTGCTCCCTGTTAAAATTGTATGGCTAACTGGCTTTTCCATGATTGGCATATTTGATTTACTAGTATGTCCCTAGTAAAGTACACTAGGGGTACCCAGGGCCTGTAAATCAGATGCTACTAGTGGGCCTGCAGCACTGATTGTGCCAGCCCCATGAGTAGCCCTGTAAACATGGCTCAGACCTGCCACTGCAGTGTCTGCGTTTGCAGTTTTAACCTGCCAATTAGACCTGGCAAGTGTACACACTTGCAAGGACCAAACCTCCCCTTTTTATGCATGTAAGTAACACCTAAGGTATTCCCTAGGTAACCCCATGGGCAGGGTGCAGTGTATATCAAAGGTGGGACATGTACTGATGTGTTTTACATGTCCTAACAATGAAATATTGCCAAATTCGTTTTTCACTGCTACAAGGCCTAACTCTCTCGTATGTTAACAAGGGGGCTGCCTTTAAATAACATGTAAGTTCAGTTTCCCTTTGGGCGCAGATAGAGATAAGAAGTTTGGTGTTTCTGAACTCACAATTTAAAAATACAGCTTTTGGTAAAGTTGGTTTTTAAATTGTCAGTTTGAAAATGCCACTTTTAGAAAGTGTATCATATGAACCACAGAGGGTTACCCATAAATCTGAAGGGGCTTTGTGGAAACTGAATATCAAAGACTACAATGCCCCCAGAGGAGAACAAAAATTATTTACAGACATTATAGGCAGCATAGGTACAAGATAAATTAAGAATAAACTTTTATTCAAACACATATAGACAATAAAATCCTATTTATATATTCATTAGTAGGAAACCCCATCACAAACAAAAGACGGAAGGACAGAGAAGTGCCAAAATAAAAAGTGCTCATGGTTTAACAGTAAGAAAGAGTATAATCATCATCCCACAAATCCAAAAAGCTATATAAAAAAGGAAGCCGGTTGGTTAATCTTTCACTGCATTGAGTTAATCTCGAGTTGTTTTTGGAAATATAGATTTCCTTATTGAGTCCTTCCTTGATAGCCTAAGCAATGACCAATCCAGGCTGAAACATTCACATTGACGTTTCAACCCCTTTCTCTCCTGGGCCACTTAAATGCTCAACAACGGGTCTTCTTCAGGACTGGCTGATGGGAGCCCCCTATCTTCTAAAACAAAATCTTCTGGCCACCTTCTTTTTCCCAGAATTTCAATTTGCTCACCGACTGAATCTATTTACTTATTCAGGAGTTCAAAAAACTGGGGGGGGGGGGCTGGCTGTGCCTTTGCTGCTGGCCGATGTCCCTGCACAAGGAAAGGGCGGACTCCAAAAACCAGCCACTACGTTCTTGGGAGTTGCTGGGCTGGTGGTGGCTGAGGTGTTTTTGGAACTCTTACGAGATGGAGGGGGTGGGTCAGGTGAGGAAAAGAGGTCCAGTTTATAGAGGATTAGTTTTTTAGGAGCCATGGGAAGGGTAGCTTGAGTGGGTATGGGAGTGGAGGAAGAGGATGTGGTTGTAGGAGAGTCAAGTCTGGTGTCTTTGGGTGCAGGTGCTTGGGATGGAGGCTGACGTGAGGTGGATGGCTGTTGGTTGGGTGCCTGCCTGCGTTTGTGTGGTTTGGAAGCGGGGGTGACAGACACACTGGGAGAGGACACAGGGGACGTGTACATGGCAGTGGGGGTGGTGACTGCACGTGTGCGGACTGGTGTGGAGGGTGTGCTGGTGATGGGTGTACTGGCTGATGGTGGTGTGCATGCAGGTGTGAGTGTAGACGTCACAGGGAGGGAGGAGGGAGACGAGGAGGTGGGGGACACAGAGGAGGTAGTGGCTGTTGGCATGTCTGCATCTGTATGTTGCTTGTGTGTTCTGTGGTGCTTATTGTCAAAGCCCAGCTCACCTGAGTTCTTGTTCAGTTCTGATGGAGGTTGAAGATAATCCGACCCCACCCTGAAACTGCTTGTTCCAGCACACTAGTTTTTAAAACAGTGCACTAAGAACAGAAGCTCAAGGGAAGGGGGGAAGTGGATAAAATAAAAAAAAGAGAGACAACACCGTTCTTGCGTTTCCACTGTTGAAGTGCTGCACAAATCTGCGGCCCTTTCTGACTTCTGTAGAAACTGGTACCTAATGAAACATAAACAAAGAACAGATAAGTGCAACCTATTCCTAAATGGGTTCCTGACTATCCCTTTATTTATTAGAAATTCTCTTCTAAAAGTACCTCTTGGATCCTGGTCTCTAGTTTCCAGGTTTGGAATGTGTTACTGCTCTGGGATGTGTTTTCTATTACTGTAAAACTTTTTTCCCATATTTCCAGAATCTTTTATAAAACAAATACTGTACTTTTACATCAAAATACAGCATGTAATTTGTGCAAGTCCTTGATTTACTGTTTGCCTTCCTGTTAATGGTTTCCACTGTTCGATTCTTAAAAGTTCCATGAGAAAAAACAATGTTTGCTTCACAAAGTTCTGCAAAATATTCTTGTAACAAAGAGTTTGAATCACAATGTTCGTGGAAGGTATTTCGTTTCAAATTGTCTATACACGAATCCAGAAATTGTTGTCAAAGTTCTTTCAGGTAATAAAAGGTTTTGCACTTACTTGTTGCTGGCAAGAGATACTGATCAGTCTAACCTTGTCTTCTTTCTCTTTTGCAGGTTACTCATAGGAGAGAGGCTGAAGCAAGGAGGAACCGGAAACCGGAAGAAGGAAGAGCCAGAAGCTGCGCCCATTGAAGTCAATGAAAGTCTGTAAAGAGCAGGAGTGCCAGCGCCGAGGGATCTGTTCTCAGGTAAGCGGGAGGTAGACGAGCACAAGCACTGGGTGAGGCTCGGGGATGCCTTTTATAGACAGGGCTGGGTGTGGTTTGAAGGGCTGGGTGTGGTCCTCACATGCTGCACATGTTCTTGGAAGGTGTGCAGAGCAGGGTGTGGTTTGAAGAGCTGGGTGTGGTCCTCACATGCTGCACATGTTCTTGAAAGGTGTGCAGAGTTTCAGTTATTATGCAAATGAGTTGGATTAACACATGGCCTAGGGAGGAGTGTTTTAAAGAAGCCTTGGTAAAAGCAAGGCTCAATGTGTAAACAAAACAGCACATTAAACAACATACACAGAAGCCTAGGGGGGGGGGAGGTGAGATAACAAGAAAGGCTTTCAATAGTAAGTTTAAAAGGGAGCTATTACAGAACCCACTAGTGCAGTGAGAGGGGACATGCTCTTTGCTGTGTACAAACCCTAACACTTATGTCTGGATGAGCTTCCCTTGGGTGTTGAGGTGTGTGCAGGCTGGTCTGTAGGTGTGGATGGGATAGGCAGAGGAACAGGGGAGTGGGACTGGGTGGAGGGAGTTAGAAGGGGGAGGCTGGAGACAGGGACAATCGCTGCTGTCAGTGCTGAGGCCAGAGCGTTGAACGATCGCTGATGGGCAGCCTGACTCGAATGAAGGCCCTCCAGGTATGCATTGCTTTGATGCACCTCCCTCTCCACACCCTGGATGGCATTCAAAAGGGTAGACTGCCCAACAATGATGGTCCTCAGGAGGTCAATGACCTCCTCACTGAGGGCAGCAGGGGTGACTGGGGCAGGGCCTGAGGTGCCTGGGGCGAAGGAGATGGCTGCCTTCCTGGCCATGCGGGCACGGGCCGAAGGCCGAGGGGCTGCTGGGAGGGTGGAGCTGGTGCGCTGGGTGGCGGCTGTACCTGCAGTATCGGTGGGCACGGATGTTGCCGCCACCGCAAGGGAGCTCCCATCCGAGGACGTGTCGGTGTCACTGACGTCTGCACGGGTCCCCGTGGTGGAGCCCCCCTCGCCCTCCATCTCACTGGTCATGTCGGGGTCCGTTGCATGGCCCTCCGGGGCCATGTGAGATGCAGCTCCCTCTTGCGCCGATGCCACTTCTCCTCCGCCTGATGATGCTAATGCACACATTCACCGAAAAACAAAGAAAATGGGGGGGGGATGGAGAAATAAAGACAAGTTGAGTGCATGCATTGGGGACACCGTTGGCGGAGAGGACAGACACAGAAGCCCCCTGCACTACGCTGCGCACTTGGGGTACACTACTCATTCCCTGGGACATGCCCTACAAGCCTATGGGCGACAACTGCCCACACAGAATACACAGGTCCATGAATAGCGTTACTAGGCACCCTACAGAGGTGGGGGGCGGGGGCACAGGACCATACCTCACGGAGGGGCCTAGCCTACAGAAATCGCCCTGGCCTAGGGATACCCACAGCCCTCCTCCCCCCACCCAGGCACCTCCACTGCGCGCAAATAGAGCTGAATGTGCTGGTACTCACCCCCTTGTGTCTCCTGTGATGTCCTCAAGCGCCCATCTAAGTCGGGGTAGGCCACCGCCAGGATCCGGGACATCAGGGGGGTCAAGGTACGACTGGCACCCCTCCTAGGTTGGGAGGCCATCCCCAGCAGAGCCTCGGCGGTCTTCCTGCTCTCGCGGCGGATGTCCTCCCACCTCTTGCGGCAGTGGGTGCCCCGTCTGTTGTGGACCCCCAGGGCCCGGACGTCCTTGGCGATGGCACGCCAAATATCGATCTTTTGATGGGCGCTGACCTATGTGACATGTACAGAGGGGGAAAAGAAACATCATCACTTTTCTGAATGCTCGATGTGAGTGGCCCCCCCTCCCCAAACTTGCCAGGTGGCACATGCTCTCATCTGTCGTGCCATGCATTCGTAATTCGCTCCCCTCCCCTCCATCGACTCATCACAGGCATTGCCCACTATGCATTGGCCCCCGTGTACTCACCTGTTGGTCTGGAGGACCGTAGAGTAGCGCATACTGGGGGAGGACCCCGTCCACGAGCTTCTGCAACTCTTCGGAACTGAAGGCGGGGGCCCTTTCCCCAGTCGCAGCAGCCATTGTCACTTCCAGACTGAGGTCACAGCAGCACTTGCAGTATAGGTCCTCTCCTGTGGATGCTCAGGTCTCGTGTGATTAAGCAGAGAGAAAATGGCGGTCACGCCCGCGGCGGTGCGTACCGCGGCGGTGCGTACTGCGACCGCCGGCGCACATCGTCATTGGCTCCTGAAACCCATAGGGTTCAATGTTAACCAATGCTGCTTTGCGCCGCGGTCTTCGACCGCCTACCGCCACGGCGTGCCACGCCAGCGCAATGACCTCACTTCACATTGTCACACTTCACAGGTCAGGCAGCCGCCATTTCAAGGGCCCACATGGCTTAATTCCTACTGCGTCACACATGGCTAGGCCTTGCATCGACACTCATACAAGCCATTCAATCCAGAGAGATTCGTGTACTGTGCAGGCTGTGGGAACTTACCTGTGGGTTGATTGACTCTGTGCTCCATGTTGTCCTTCCTAGGCACCGTCGGCTGGGACTTGCGAGGAGACGGAGGAATGTTCCCGTGTACAGACCGCTGGTGGACCTGTCGACAATGGAAGAACGACATGTCATACTCACCTACAGACTCAACAGTGCCACTATACAGGAACTGTGTGCCCAGCTGGAGCCAGACCTGATGTCACCCATCCGCCAACCCACAGGGATTCCGCCTCTAGTGCAGGTGCTGTCAGTACTCCATTTTTTGGCTAGTGGATCATTTCAAACCACAGTGGCCATTTCATCTGGGATGTCTCAGCCTATGTTTTCAAGGGTTTTGTCCAGAGTGTTGTCTGCCCTGATGAAATACATGCGGAGCTACATCATTTTCCCTGAGGTGGGTGACTTGCCTACAGTGAAGGGTGATTTCTATGCCCTTGGACACATTCCCAATATCATTGGTGCCATTGATGGTACCCATGTGGCTTTGGTCCCCCCACAAGACAATGAACAGGTGTACAGGAACCGAAAAAGTTATCATTCCATGAATGTCCAGGTGGTCTGTTTGGCTGACCAGTACATCTCCCATGTAAATGCCAAGTTCCCAGGGTCAGTGCATGACGCGTACGTCATGCGAAATAGCAGCATCCCTTATGTGATGGAACAGCTACAGAGACAGCGTGTGTGGCTAATTGGTGACTCAGGTTACCCCAACCTGCCTTGGCTATTGACCCCAGTGAGGAATCCCAGGACAAGAGCAGAGGAACGGTACAATGAGGCCCATGGGCGTACTAGGAGGGTGATCGAGCGGACCTTCGGCCTCCTGAAGGCCAGGTTTAGGTGCCTGCATATGACAGGTGGATCCCTAATGTACTCACCAAAGAAGGTGTGTAATATCATCGTGGCCTGCTGCATGCTTCACAACCTGGCTTTGCGACGCCAGGTGCCTTTCCTGCAGGAGGATGGTCCAGATGGTGGTGTTGTGGCCGCTGTGGAGCCTGCGGAGAGTGAAGAGGAGGAAGACGAAGAGGACGACACAGACAACAGGGACAGAGTGATACTGCAGTATTTCCAGTAACACACAGGTAAGAATCTACTCCTGCATTTTATTATATCTGTAACAGTACTGGCTCTCTACTGTCTGACCTTTCACCCCAATGTATGGTAACTTAGTTGTGAATTTGCCTTCCTATTTCAGTGATGTGGTCCCCACGGAGTTCCCTCTGGTTTATTTCCCCATGGACTACCGCTGTGTGACACTGGTATGTTGTCATCACAATGTATTTGGACTTTTTTGTTTGGTTATATCGAATACATTTGGTTTAAAAAAATAAATAGCAGACTCCAAATGGTTTTTGTGCAATAATTGTGTTTATTGAAGTGCAAAAATTGGTGTATAGTTCAAAAAGGGTGATGGGTGATGGTGGAGGCATGTCCATGGCAGAGTCCAGACCCACGTTCGCACAGGTGCATTGTCCATATGCCTGTGGAAGGTGGAGCAGGGGCAGTTCAAGGTTGGACAGGGTGAACAAGTGGGACAGTGGGATGACATCCGGGGGGATCCGTGCATGGCGGGGGTCTTGACATCCTACTCTGTCTTCTTCCTCGATCTCAGGCCTTTCTTGCGGGGTGGTTCATGTTCTGCAGGGGGTGGGGTCCGGGTAGGCCGTTGCTGTTGTGTCGGGGCCTCCTGACCACTAGCGCCGGCGGAGGTGGTGTGCTGTTCTTCTTCCATGCTAGTGGCAGGGGCCCTTTGGGGGGCCACATGGTCCCGCAATGTGGTGACAATCTGGTTGAGTGCCACCACGATTGTACCCATTGCGGAACTGATGCTGCGCAGTTCTTCCCGGAACCCCATGTACTGGCCCTCCTGCATGGCCTGGATCTCCTGGAACCTGGCCAGGACCGTCGCCATCGTCTCTTGGGAGTGGTGGTACGCTCCCATGATGGTGGTGAGGGCCTCTTGGACAGTGGGTTCCCTAGGCCTGTCCTCCCTCTGTCGCACAGCAGCCCTCCCAGTTCCCCTTTGTTCCTGGGCCTCTGTCCCCTGGACGGTGTGCCCACTACCACTGCCCCCAGGTCCCTGTTGTTGTTGGGGTGGTGGGTTGCCCTGGGTGCCCTGTAGTGGTAGACACACCGCTGCTTGACCTGTCCTGGAGACAGATGCATGGGCCCGCTGGGTGGGTGCTGTGCTGGGGTTTCCAGAGGGGGGAAGGTCTGCTGTGGCCTGTGGCTGCCTGAGGGGAACCGACTGTCCAGAGGTCCCCGATGGTCCGGGCTGGTCATCAGGTTCTAGGTCGACAGAGCTGCTGTCATCACTCGGGGCCTGTTCTGGGGGTGGGATGGACATTTCTGGACCCTCCGGGCCGGTGTGTTGGCATTCGGGCCCTGCAGGGGTGAAAGAGTATGGTTATTGCTTCTGTGTGTGCCATGGCGTGCGAATTGTGGGTGCCCTTGTCCCCCAGTGCTGGCATTCCCTTGTGGGAGGAGTTGTGAGGGTGGTTTGGGGGGGGGGATGGGTATGTGCAGTGGTCATGCTTAGGTGATGGGTGTCCATGGTTTGTGTTTGCATTCAGGGGTTGGTGTTGGTTTGGGTGGGTTGTGCTGGTGAGACATTAGCAGGGAGGATATGTGCTGGGGGTTGGGGGTGAGGGTGGGGGTGGGGGTTGGTATGCTGGTGGTTGGGGGGGGAAGTAGTTGAGATTAGACTTACCAGAGTCCATTCCTCCGCCTACTCCAGCGAGGCCCTCAGGATGCAGGATGTTCAAGACCTCTCGCTCCCATGCTGTGAATTCGGGTGGAGTGGGTGGGGGTCCGCCGCCAGTCTTCTGCACAGCGATGTTGTGTCTTGACACCATCGCCCGCACCTTCCCCCGTAGGTCGTTCCAGCGCTTTCGGATGTCTTCCCGATTTCTGTGATGCTGTCCCACAGCGTTGACCCTGTCGACGATCCTTTGCCATAGCTCCCCCTTCCTGGCTATTGTGGTGTGCTGCACCTGTGTGCCGAAGAGCTGGGGCTCTACCCTAATTATTTCCTCCACCATGACCCTGAGTTCTTGGTCCGAGAACCTGGGGTGTCTTTGGGGTGCTATGGGGTGGTGTGGATGAGGTGTGGGGTGGTGTTTGTGGTGATGAGTGTAGTGGTGTGTGGTGTTTTGTGCATAGATGTAGTCTGGGGGATGATGTTGGGTTCCTGTGTGTGTTGTGGTTTGCGTTCCCTGTGTTCTCTCTCTGTGTATTGCGCCTTGTCTCTGAATTTCGATTTGTGGGGGTTTGTGGGTGATGTGGGTGTGTGTTTTATATCGTATTGATTTGTGGGAGTGGTGTTTGTATGTGTATCAGGTGTGTGTATTTTGAATTATCCAATGTGGCTGTGTTTTATAAAGGTGTGTGTATTTTGACCGCGGCGGTGTGTACCGCCAATGGGATACCGCGGTTGAAAGACCGCCGCGTGGATTCGTGGGTCGTAATGGCATGGGCGTATTTCTGTTGGCGTGACGGTGGAGGTTTGGTCATCTCCAGTTTATCGCTGACCGCTGATGTGGCGGCCTTCAGTCAAGGTCGGGTTTTTGGCGGTTTGGCAGTTGTGGGTCAGAATGACCCTGGCGGGTTACCGCGGCCGCGGCGGTGTTATGGCAGTCTTCTGACCGGCGGTAACTGCCTTTTACCGCCAGGGTCAGAATGACCCCCTTTGTCTACCCATCACCATATGTCATGTATCTATCAATCTATCCTCCATTCCCACTCTGACTCATCCCAAATCCATTCTATTACTTTCACCTCCTAAATAACCCTGCCTAAGCTCTTCCCTCCTATTCCACATCTAACTCACCCAAACCTCACTTTACTACCATGATCTCCCAAACAACCCTACTATATTCTCCCTCATTTATCTCACCCTGCTACTATGATCTCCCTAACCCTTTCCACGGGCTCTTCCCTCCTCCACCCCCCCTTTACTCATCCCAAGCCTAAATCCCAGTACCATAAACTCCCAATTAACACTTCCGGATTCTTCCCTCCTCCACCCCTCCATTACTCCAGTCAATCTAACTAGCAAACTCACATATCAGCGGCTCAAATTAACTCATAATAATACTAAAACTGTACTCATATTTCCCTATACTAATCCAACACTAATTCCTTTTGGGTTCCGGAGTAGCGTGCTACTCGCCGAAAAGCGCTTTGACGCCTCGTCAGGGGTAGTAAGCACTATATAACTACTATTACAATACCATACAATACATTGCCTTTGAGATAAGCCTGACTGCTTGTGCCAAGCTACCAAGGGAGTGAGCAGGGTTTATCTAAAGTGTGTATCTCCATTGCCCTGACTAGAGTGAGGGTCCCTGCTTAGACAGAGTGCAAACTGACTGGCAACCAGATATCCCATTTCTAAGAGTGACTTTAACTCATGAGAGTCCCCTTCTCCCAGAACTCTGTTGTCACCTTCACACAGGTCATATTTGTTGGGTGCTGGCTTATTGCACAAAAGACATACCCACAGTGCAGACAGTGTGTTGATTCCTGGGAGGCCATGATATATGAGTCATTAGCTTCGTCATGTAGCAGTAATTGTACAATGCATGCCTTTGTATTTTGGATGCCATCTCTGTAGAATGGACACATATGTCAAAAGGAGTGTACAGTAATACGTACATACCACTGGACACACCCACTGAAGTGGCATGAGTTTGTATTTGTTAGGCCACATGTCTACACATGGACAAGAATGGTACTTTCTTTACCTACCATGTCAGCCCCTTCATTGTCACTCAAGTGTAATGACGAAGTCTGTACTATGTTAGTTGCCTCTGGGACTGTATGCAGCGAGTCAATCTCACAGTGTGTGAATGTGTTAGTCTAGGTCAAAGGAGTTTACCCTTCAGAAGCCACATATGTGTGCAGTGTTTCATTGTGGCTCACATCACAGTACATGTTGCTGGAGCATGGGCTACCTGGTGTCAGTAAGCTTGCTTAGTCATTGTAGGCCCTAAGAAGGGTAGTGGGTTAGTCTGCAGATGGAAAAGTATACATATGTAGTCATGTCCCTGTACTTATTGGCTTGTGGGTTTCACATTTGTGCAGTGGTAACACAATGGAATGTTCTAGCTTGATGTTTCTGACATGTGTGTGACTCAACCATTTGGGTTAAAACATGTGATTGTAATCTCTTGATTTGTCATTTGCATCCATATAGGCTAACACCCATCAGAAGAAAGAGCTATGGAGAGCCATCACCCGGAAAGTGCGGACCCTAGGGGTCCATATCCGGCTGAGCACCTACTGTTGGAAGGGGGGTGAGGACCTGAGACGCTGGGCCCAGAAGATCACAGAGGTCCAGCTGTGCTGTCCTCCCAATGTGGACAGGGCACATGTCGGACAATGACCCACCTAATAGCCCGCATTCTGGTGGTGGCCTAGCCAGCCCTTGATGGGATTTTGAGGACAGGAGAGCAGCCACAAGGGGGTGAGTACAGGGCATATTCCTGCCTAGCACATTGTCAAGTGAATGTGTTAAGTTCTGACAGCTCCCCTTGATGATGAATGATGAGCGATGTGTAACATATTTGATGAGTTATTGTTTGTGTAGACATGTCATATGATGCATACTGATGCGCCTTGGCTATTGGCCCAGGGACCTAGGACACAACTGTGAACAATCCACAAACACTTTGCTCTCCAGGGACAACATTTAGCTGTGTACATTGATCAATTAAGTACTGTTTGCTGTTGTACTAGGTGAAAATTCTATGCAATAGACCACTGCTCTGCAGTGTTACAGGCTAAAAGAAAGGTATTGATAGATCACTGTCCTCAGACATGTGTTTGGTGAAATGAGTATTTTGGCATTTGCCACCCAGAGGCTACTTGCCTTCAGGATGTTATGGGTACAGGTGCCTTACCACTGTCTGTAATGTGAAGATGGCCACCAATACATATGACAGAAAATAAATTTTTTTAGGGTGAAGCTACAAATCAATACTTTCCCTTGGTAAGTTGGGAATGTCCATTGACGTGCTTTATGTGCCATCATTGTTGCAAAAATTCCTTGTGCCTACATGTCAGTATGTGCCCCTTTCTCTTTTGGAAAACATTTGTGAGCTGCTGTTTCATGCATGGCCTACCTGTGTTAATGGGATAATTTCCGTATACCCGTACATATACATGCATGACAACCTGTGTGTGGAATACAACATGTACAGTGGGGCTGCATTTCATGTGGTGGCATATACAGGACTATGATACCATTGATTAGTGGCTGACGCATACTCTCACCCATCATAGCATGTAATTTGGCATGTGTAGCAGCAGTTTCAATTAGGGACAAGATATGTATGACTAGATATTATAGCCCCAATGTGCATTTCCATGCCATTGATGTGGGATCTTGTAGCAAAGTCCACTGCACATGTGTAATGGGGAAGGTTTGTAACCTGACTGTTGGCATGCATCACAGAGTGACTTGCAGTTATGTTGAAATTTACATGTGGTTGGGTACAACCATTCCTCCACAGACATCTGAGTTTGCATGACCAAAATGGAGACAGTGATGTTGCTTCCCTTTGGGCAACATGTTGAGGGCCTTCTACAAGTACTTGCAAATTTCCGGACCTCTCCAACATCCAACGGACTAATGGCGTCTACTGATGCAATGAGAATATGTAATTATAATGGGTGCCAGACATTAGTGGTGATTTCCCTGGGACTTGCTGATTCATTGTGTTGTGGATTTTAGGACTGTATCTCATTGAAATTTTGCACATGATATCCACAGTGTATATTTCCATGCCAAATGTATGGCATATCTAAGCAACATTGGCACTACCTCCATGATTACCTTGGGACAAAATTCACTTGGTGAAGTGTGTACTGTTGATATGTTTCCAGTGTGACATGAGTATTTTCCAAGTCACCTTCTCCAGGCTATTGCTGTTGTCAGCAACATGGCAGTTCTGGGAGCATCACTTCACTTTGTTGTGTTACTGTGTTTGTGACAAATGTATGTCTGCATGACTTTGTGTGGTATCTGTGGGAATGCAGTTGGCAGTGGCCTACCATTGTATGACAACAGGTAAGTGATGGATGCTGCATGAGGCAAAGCATTGAAGGTGATGTGGTCTCCTGCATGTTCAATGGTTATAGTGATTACACAACTTCACCTATGCAATGGTAGTTGTCTGAGATCCTGATTTTCCTGTGGGCAACTGTTGACAGTTCAGATGGCATGCATGCATATGGTATGGTACCTGTATGGGCCACTTAAGTGGAGTTTGTTGCTGGGGCCTAATTGACATCATGGTAAGGTTTACTAATTACAGCTGTTGTTAAATTGGGAGCATGGACATGTGATGACCCTTTTTCTCTTTTTTTTGCAGCATGAGCCCAGGGAAGTGAAGGAGGCAGGGCACAGCCGAATGGGAAAGCATTTGGCCACAGGACCCTGGGTCAAGATACCACCAACACACAGGGACCCAGTGGCCCGGAGGGTGAGGGGAGTGCCCTGGAGGAGTTTGGATCTATATGCTTATCATTGGATTCTTCTCCCAGTGGCCACTCCCTATTGGTGGTGGACCCATCAGGACATATTCTAGTACCATCCTTGTCCGACACCACCAGTTCTATCGCCACCCTCCCTGTTGCTCCCCACCCAGTTGGCTGTTCCCGCTCACCCAAGAGGGTGGGTGTTTCCTTTGCCACAAGCACCTCCTTCCCAGCCCTGTTATCCCTGCTGCCCTGAGTGAGAAGGCTATTGACCTCCTGAGGAGTATTTCTCTGTGACAGACTGCCATTGTGAATGCCATCCAGGGATTGGCCTGCTGACCAATGCTTTCCTGGAACTCATTCATAGTGCCAGGTCTGGCCTACAGAGATCTTTTTAGGCTCTGGCCTCCTCTCTGATGGCAGCCCTTCCCTCCCCCCACCTTCCAACCCCACCCTCTAGCTCCCTCTTCCCAATCCAAATCCCCCATTCTCCTACCTATCCCAAACACACAGAGATCCACATGCACCCACCTTAACACAGAAAAGCAGCACTCATAAACACAAACACCACAAAACACACCAGCACTCAAGCACTCAACATAGACCCACAGACACAACATCAGCCACCACTTCCCCATACACCCCCACCACCCCAACCAGCCCCCACACCACATTCAGCATACCCACAGGAACCACCCCAACAGACACACAGACATCTACCACATCCACCATATCTGCAGGCACCACCAAAACAGACATACACAGATCTACCACCCCCACATCACCCAGCACCTCCACGTCCCAGCCCTCAAGACATGCACACTTACACATGCAACAGACACCCCCTAACACAAGCATACCTCACACATGCACACAGCCAAGACATCCATTCCAACATACCAGACAACTATTCCGTCAACCTCCAAATGCCCACCCCCTTCTGATGACCATCTGTGTGTTCCTAAGGATTTGTTTTATTTAGCTTGTCCTTTCCCCTCTTCCCTCCACCCTGTCCCAAACCAAAGAGGCCCGACCCACATCCCAACCCATTCCCTCTGCCTCCAAGTCCTCCCCTGCTACAGCTGCACCCCCAGCAATCACCCAAACCCCTAACCCCCAACAAGCACACCCCTCCTAAGAAAGAGTCCACCCCTCCCAAATCCACCCATCTCATATCCACCTCATCCTGTGGGTGATCCCAGTGGTGCCTGCCCACTTAATGCCCCTTCTTGTGGAGGTTCACTGGCAGTAATATGAGTCAAGTGTTGGCACAGTACTATGCAATGAAAGACTAATGGACTGGCCAGTGGCTTTGGACATTTTGACATTACTTGTTAATAAACCCAAACACCTGTTTTGTTGGTACACATTTGTCCTACAAATCCTTTTCTACCATTATGTTGTTCCTGAGTAACTTGTGTTGTCTGCCTACAGTTGTGTGTGTTTCAGCCTGCTTGCTGATCCAGTTCCTGGTGTTTGCAAAATCTGACTTTGTGGCCAGTGCTGGTCTCACCCAAGACAAAGGTAGATATTGACTGTATGGATATGTGGGTGTAAATGCAATTGTAGTGTCATTGCATTGTGTTCTATTTGCTAGGGTAAGTATTTAATCTTGTGTTGTCCAATGTGAGCATGTATGGAGTTAGACTTGTCCACCTGATATGGACTGTACATTCTTCTCATGTGTGGGAGCTAGAGTTTTGTTTGTGCAGACATGAGGGTGTTCAATTGTGTTAGCTTGCGTAACATATGACTGTGCATGTATCAATTTTGCTGCATGTACCTTGCAGCTACTTCATCTAGATGTCTGACCCATGCAGGTACCTGAAGGGCCAGTTCCTGTGCTAATGTTGTTTTAGGGGTATGTGCAAAGTGTAATGTGTCCCATTGCAGCATCCTTCCTTGAGTTCTCCTGATGCCCCCTATCCCTATTGTGCAGATATTGTTTGCATGGTGAGCTTTGTATATTTGTCACTCTGTCTATTGTGCATCCCATTGTCATTCCATTGTGTTGCAGTGTGGGTAATGTGTGTGTCCATTGCAGGGCTGTTAAATGGGTGTTATGTTTGTGTTTCATGACACATCCATACGTATGAGTGTTGAATGTGACAACAGTCCTTGGCATGTGTGCAATGTGAGGGTGTCAGTTGTATTTGTAGATGTGATTCTTGCTGTGTTGTTGGTGTTGTGTTGAGTGCATTTTGTGGTTTTTAACATATATTTTATTTTTCTGTAGTTTAACGACTAATTTATGATTTAGTAGTGGGTTGTCGGTTTGTAAGGGAATAGAGTGGAAAGATGTTTAAATTATATGTGTATGCATTATTTTTTAATGTTTTTAAATACTTAATTGGTAATTATATATTATTTAATTATTTGTTATGGAATTATATTTTATATTTTAATTAAATACCAGTTTTTTATTGCTAGATATATTTATTAATACACTTTGCAACAATATTTATTTACTATTAGTATTTGAATGTTGATATTGTTTTGTTTACATTTTATTTAATTTTTTTTAATTGGTAATGTTTTTGGGTAGTAGGGAGGAAAGTGTATTTTATTTGTTTAATTAGTTTTGTATTTTTTAACTACATTTAATTCTATCTATTCAATTACACACCACATTTTGTAAATGTGTTTTAATAGTTTTATGTTATTTTCTTTTCTTATTAAAAGGAATTGAAATTGTATATCTAACCTACCTCACACCAACACATTTTCTGTTTTTGCTTATGTTGGAGTGGGAATAGTAAATCTAACTGCTCCAAAGACCACCACTTTCCCTACTGTTGCTTAGATTAGAGCGGAAATAGTAAGAAAATCGAACCCCTCCAAAGTCCACCATTTTTTATGATGTTGTTTAGGTTGCTTGAATTTGCTTATTATTTGTTATGGAATTATATTTCATATTTGAATTAAATACCAATTATTGTGTTGCTAGATATATTTATTAATACACTTTGCACCAGTATTTATTTACTATTAGTATTTGAATGTTGATATTGTTTTATTTTCATTTTATTTGAAAAAAAAAAATGAATTGGTAATATTTTGGGTAGTAGGGAGGAAAGTGTATTTTATTTGTTAAATTAGTTTGTATTTTTTAATTACATTTAATTCTATCTATTCAATTACACACCACATTTTGTAAATGTGTTTTAATAGTTTTATGTTATGATTTTTTTATTATTAGGAATTAAAATGGTATATCTAACCTGCCTCACACCAACACATTCTCTGTTTTTGCTTATGTTGGAGTGGGAGTACTAAATCTAACTCCTCCAAAGTCCACCACTTTCCCTACTATTGCTTAGATTAGAGCGGAAACAGTAAAAAAACGAACCCCTCCAAAGTCCACCATTTTTTTCTGATGTCGTTTCGGTTGCTTGAATTTGCTTATATTGGAGTGGGAATAGTAAGCCAACCCCTCCATCATTCAATACTTTCCCTACTGTTACTTTGATTGAAGTGGAAATAGGAAATATAACCAGTGGTGCTGGAACAGGTTTCAGAGCGGGGGTTCTGCCAGTAGTGTTACATCACTGAAGTCATAGAGTGTGTGATAATTCCAAGCATCACACAAAGAAGAAGTGTGGCAAATGAGCCACACCCATTCAGGAGATTGCTAAGGGTGTGGTATGCAGTCTGTGGTGCATTTTGGAGAACATTCTCACAAATATGTTACTAAAACATGGTGGGAAAGAACACTGTTATTTACAGACAGCACGTTGTTCAGTAAATTTACAAAGACATATAGGCCCTCATTCTGACCCTGGCGGTCGGTGATAAAGCGGCGGCCAAGCCGCCAACAGGCCGGCGGTCTAAAATATGCAATTCTGACCCTGGCGGGAACCGCCAACACAGCCCGCCGTATTAACACTCCGCCCGCCACGGCGGTACAAACAAACAGCGCGGCGGTCCCCACCAACAGCCAGGCGGCAGACAATGTACCGCCCACCCTATCACGACCCACCAATCCGCCACCTTTTCCGGGGCGGGAGCACCGCCGATAAGAACACGGCGGAAACAGACTACGAACGGGAAAACGCTCACCTCTACGCACTCCACGCGAGATTCCGGCAGTATGGAACCAGAGTTGCAGGTCATCCCCGCACTCCTATACCTGCTCATATACCAGGAGCACGCCCGGCGGCGCGGAAGACATCGGTGAGTACTGCACCTACGACACAGGGGAGGGAAAAGATTACCGGCACACACCCACCCACCCACACCCACTACAACACACACATCAATGCATTCCCACAGATCACTGTCACAACCCACAAACCACCCCCCTCCGAAATAATGCAAAGACCAAAATAAGAGATCATAAACGGGCAGATATATTGAAATATGTACACCAGTAATCCCAATAAATAAATAAACTATGTACAAAATATACACAGCTACTAAATGTAGTCCAACCACTGTCCGTGGATCACAGGGGTCCTGTGCAAAGGGGCAAGGCCCAGTCCCACGACAAGAACTCCACGGAGAGAACACTGCAGGGGCATCAGAAAGAAAATAGGACAGGCACCTCAGGAGGAAGGGAAGGGGGGGCACCTCAGCCACTTGAGTACACGACGCCAGATCCACGAGGGGACTCCATGACCACTGGCCCATCCTGGGGAGTGCAAAGCCACAGTCCATACAGTCCATACAGTGGGTGGCCTGCCCACTGGGCCATCCTGGGGAGTGCAAAGCCACAGTCCATACAGTCCATACAGTGGGTGGCCTGCCCACTGGGCCATTCTGGGGAGTGCAAAGCCACAGTCCATACAGTCCATACAGTGGGTGGCCTGCCCACTGGGCCATTCTGGGGAGTGCAAAGCCACTGTCCATACAGTCCATAGAGTGGGTGGCCTGCCCACTGGGCCATCCTGGGGAGAGCAAAGCCACTGTCCAAACAGTCCATACAGTGGGTGGCCTGCCCACTGGGCCATCCTGGGGAGAGCAAAGCCACAGTCCATACAGTCCATACAGTGGGTGGCCTGCCCACTGGGCCATTCTGGGGAGTGCAAAGCCACTGTCCATACAGTCCATACAGTGGGTGGCCTGCCCACTGGGCCATCCTGGGGAGAGCAAAGCCACAGTCCAAACAGTCCATACAGTGGGTGGCCTGCCCACTGGGCCATCCTGGGGAGAGCAAAGCCACAGTCCAAACAGTCCATACAGTGGGTGGCCTGCCCACTGGGCCATCCTGGGGAGAGCAAAGCCACAGTCCAAACAGTCCATACAGTGGGTGGCCTGCCCACTGGGCCATCCTGGGGAGAGCAAAGCCACGGTCCATACAGTCCATAACAGACCCCACTGCCACTGGAGGAGGCAAGTTGGCCAGAGGACATCCTGCAGCCCTGCCCGAGATAGATCCTGCCCTGCCACGTCTGCCAAAGGGCCAGCGGTTCTTGCCTTGAAGGGCCCAGTTCAGCGGTTCTTGAGACGGCGGGGCCCAGCGGAGCGGTTCATGAGACGGCGGGGCCCAGTTCAGCGGTGCTTGAGACGGCGGGGCCCAGCGGAGCGGTGCTTGAGACGGCGGGGCCCAGTTCAGCGGTTCTTGAGACGGCGGGGCCCAGTTCAGCGCTCCTTGCCTTGAAGGGCCCAGTTCAGCGGTTCATGAGACGGCGGGGCCCAGTTCAGCGGTGCTTGAGACGGCGGGGCCCAGTTCAGCGGTTCTTGAGACGGCGGGGCCCAGTTCAGCGCTCCTTGCCTTGAAGGGCCCAGTTCAGCGGTTCTTGAGACGGCGGGGCCCAGTTCAACGCTCCTTGCCTTGAAGGGCCCAGTTCAGCGGTTCTTGAGACGGCGGGCCCAGCGGAGCGGTTCATGAGACGGCGGGGCCCAGTTCAGCGGTTCTTGAGATGGCGGGGCCCAGCGGAGCGGTTCATGAGACGGCGGGGCCCAGTTCAGCGGTGCTTGAGACGGCGGGGCCCAGCGGAGCGGTGCTTGAGACGGCGGGGCCCAGTTCAGCGGTTCTTGAGACGGCGGGGCCCAGTTCAGCGCTCCTTGCCTTGAAGGGCCCAGTTCAGCGGTTCTTGAGACGGCGGGGCCCAGTTCAGCGGTTCTTGAGACGGCGGGGCCCAGTTCAGCGCTCCTTGCCTTGAAGGGCCTAGTTCAGCGGTTCTTGAGACGGCGGGGCCCAGCGGAGCGGTTCATGAGACGGCGGGGCCCAGTTCAGCGGTGCTTGAGACGGCGGGGCCCAGTTCAGCGGTTCTTGAGACGGCGGGGCCCAGTTCAGCGCTCCTTGCCTTGAAGGGCCCAGTTCAGCGGTTCTTGAGACGGCGGGGCCCAGTTCAGCGCTCCTTGCCTTGAAGGGCCCAGTTCAGCGGTTCTTGAGACGGCGGGGCCCAGCGGAGCGGTTCATGAGACGGCGGGGCCCAGTTCAGCGGTGCTTGAGACGGCGGGGCCCAGCGGAGCGGTGCTTGAGACGGCGGGGCCCAGTTCAGCGGTTCTTGAGACGGCGGGGCCCAGTTCAGCGCTCCTTGCCTTGAAGGGCCCAGTTCAGCGGTTCATGAGACGGCGGGGCCCAGTTCAGCGGTGCTTGAGACGGCGGGGCCCAGTTCAGCGGTTCTTGAGATGGCGGGGCCCAGTTCAGCGCTCCTTGCCTTGAAGGGCCCAGTTCAGCGGTTCTTGAGACGGCGGGGCCCAGTTCAGCGCTCCTTGCCTTGAAGGGCCCAGTTCAGCGGTTCTTGAGACGGCGGGGCCCAGCGGAGCGGTTCATGAGACGGCGGGGCCCAGTTCAGCGGTTCTTGAGATGGCGGGGCCCAGCGGAGCGGTTCATGAGACGGCGGGGCCCAGTTCAGCGGTGCTTGAGACGGCGGGGCCCAGCGGAGCGGTGCTTGAGACGGCGGGGCCCAGTTCAGCGGTTCTTGAGACGGCGGGGCCCAGTTCAGCGCTCCTTGCCTTGAAGGGCCCAGTTCAGCGGTTCTTGAGACGGCGGGGCCCAGTTCAGCGGTTCTTGAGACGGCGGGGCCCAGTTCAGCGCTCCTTGCCTTGAAGGGCCCAGTTCAGCGGTTCTTGAGACGGCGGGGCCCAGCGGAGCGGTTCATGAGACGGCGGGGCCCAGTTCAGCGGTGCTTGAGACGGCGGGGCCCAGTTCAGCGGTTCTTGAGACGGCGGGGCCCAGTTCAGCGCTCCTTGCCTTGAAGGGCCCAGTTCAGCGGTTTTTGAGACGGCGGGGCCCAGTTCAGCGCTCCTTGCCTTGAAGGGCCCAGTTCAGCGGTTCTTGAGACGGCGGGGCCCAGCGGAGCGGTTCATGAGACGGCGGGGCCCAGTTCAGCGGTGCTTGAGACGGCGGGGCCCAGCGGAGCGGTGCTTGAGACGGCGGGGCCCAGTTCAGCGGTTCTTGAGACGGCGGGGCCCAGTTCAGCGCTCCTTGCCTTGAAGGGCCCAGTTCAGCGGTTCATGAGACGGCGGGGCCCAGTTCAGCGGTGCTTGAGACGGCGGGGCCCAGTTCAGCGGTTCTTGAGACGGCGGGGCCCAGTTCAGCGCTCCTTGCCTTGAAGGGCCCAGTTCAGCGGTTCTTGAGACGGCGGGGCCCAGTTCAGCGCTCCTTGCCTTGAAGGGCCCAGTTCAGCGGTTCTTGAGACGGCGGGGCCCAGCGGAGCGGTTCATGAGACGGCGGGGCCCAGTTCAGCGGTGCTTGAGACGGCGGGGCCCAGCGGAGCGGTGCTTGAGACGGCGGGGCCCAGTTCAGCGGTTCTTGAGACGGCGGGGCCCAGTTCAGCGCTCCTTGCCTTGAAGGGCCCAGTTCAGCGGTTCTTGAGACGGCAGGGCCCAGTTCAGCGGTTCTTGAGACGGCGGGGCCCAGTTCAGCGCTCCTTGCCTTGAAGGGCCCAGTTCAGCGGTTCTTGAGACGGCGGGGCCCAGCGGAGCGGTTCATGAGACGGCGGGGCCCAGTTCAGCGGTGCTTGAGACGGCGGGGCCCAGTTCAGCGGTTCTTGAGACGGCGGGGCCCAGTTCAGCGCTCCTTGCCTTGAAGGGCCCAGTTCAGCGGTTCTTGAGACGGCGGGGCCCAGTTCAGCGCTCCTTGCCTTGAAGGGCCCAGTTCAGCGGTTCTTGAGACGGCGGGGCCCAGCGGAGCGGTTCATGAGACGGCGGGGCCCAGTTCAGCGGTGCTTGAGACGGCGGGCCCAGTTCAGCGGTTCTTGAGACGGCGGGGCCCAGTTCAGCGCTCCTTGCCTTGAAGGGCCCAGTTCAGCGGTTCTTGAGACGGCGGGGCCCAGTTCAGCGCTCCTTGCCTTGAAGGGCCCAGTTCAGCAGTTCTTGAGACGGCGGGGCCCAGCGGAGCGGTTCATGAGACGGCGGGGCCCAGTTCAGCGGTGCTTGAGACGGCGGGGCCCAGCGGAGCGGTGCTTGAGACGGCGGGGCCCAGTTCAGCGGTTCTTGAGACGGCGGGGCCCAGTTCAGCGCTCCTTGCCTTGAAGGGCCCAGTTCAGCGGTTCTTGAGACGGCGGGGCCCAGTTCAGCGGTTCTTGAGACGGCGGGGCCCAGTTCAGCGCTCCTTGCCTTGAAGGGCCCAGTTCAGCGGTTCTTGAGACGGCGGGGCCCAGCGGAGCGGTTCATGAGACGGCGGGGCCCAGTTCAGCGGTGCTTGAGACGGCGGGGCCCAGTTCAGCGGTTCTTGAGACGGCGGGGCCCAGTTCAGCGCTCCTTGCCTTGAAGGGCCCAGTTCAGCGGTTCTTGAGACGGCGGGGCCCAGTTCAGCGCTCCTTGCCTTGAAGGGCCCAGTTCAGCGGTTCTTGAGACGGCGGGGCCCAGCGGAGCGGTTCATAAGACGGCGGGGCCCAGTTCAGCGGTGCTTGAGACGGCGGGGCCCAGTTCAGCGGTTCTTGAGACGGCGGGGCCCAGTTCAGCGCTCCTTGCCTTGAAGGGCCCAGTTCAGCGGTTCTTGAGACGGCGGGGCCCAGTTCAGCGCTCCTTGCCTTGAAGGGCCCAGTTCAGCGGTTCTTGAGACGGCGGGGCCCAGCGGAGCAGTTCATGAGACGGCGGGCCCAGTTCAGCGGTGCTTGAGACGGCGGGGCCCAGTTCAGCGGTTCTTGAGACGGCGGGGCCCAGTTCAGCGCTCCTTGCCTTGAAGGGCCCAGTTCAGCGGTTCTTGAGACGGCGGGGCCCAGTTAAGCGCTCCTTGCCTTGAAGGGCCCAGTTCAGCGGTTCTTGAGACGGCGGGGCCCAGCGGAGCGGTTCATGAGACGGCGGGGCCCAGTTCAGCGGTGCTTGAGACGGCGGGGCCCAGCGGAGCGGTGCTTGAGACGGCGGGGCCCAGTTCAGCGGTTCTTGAGACGGCGGGGCCCAGTTCAGCGCTCCTTGCCTTGAAGGGCCCAGTTCAGCGGTTCTTGAGACGGCGGGGCCCAGTTCAGCGGTTCTTGAGACGGCGGGGCCCAGTTCAGCGCTCCTTGCCTTGAAGGGCCCAGTTCAGCGGTTCTTGAGACGGCGGGGCCCAGCGGAGCGGTTCATGAGACGGCGGGGCCCAGTTCAGCGGTGCTTGAGACGGCGGGGCCCAGTTCAGCGGTTCTTGAGACGGCGGGGCCCAGTTCAGCGCTCCTTGCCTTGAAGGGCCCAGTTCAGCGGTTCTTGAGACGGCGGGCCCAGTTCAGCGCTCCTTGCCTTGAAGGGCCCAGTTCAGCGGTTCTTGAGACGGCGAGGCCCAGCGGAGCGGTTCATGAGACGGCGGGGCCCAGTTCAGCGGTGCTTGAGACGGCCGGGCCCAGTTCAGCGGTTCTTGAGACGGCGGGGCCCAGTTCAGCGCTCCTTGCCTTGAAGGGCCCAGTTCAGCGGTTCTTGAGACGGCGGGGCCCAGTTCAGCGCTCCTTGCCTTGAAGGGCCCAGTTCAGCGGTTCTTGAGACGGCGGGGCCCAGCGGAGCGGTTCATGAGACGGCGGGGCCCAGTTCAGCGGTGCTTGAGACGGCGGGGCCCAGCGGAGCGGTGCTTGAGACGGCGGGGCCCAGTTCAGCGGTTCTTGAGACGGCGGGGCCCAGTTCAGCGCTCCTTGCCTTGAAGGGCCCAGTTCAGCGGTTCATGAGACGGCGGGGCCCAGTTCAGCGGTGCTTGAGACGGCGGGGCCCAGTTCAGCGGTTCTTGAGACGGCGGGGCCCAGTTCAGAGCTCCTTGCCTTGAAGGGCCCAGTTCAGCGGTTCTTGAGACGGCGGGGCCCAGTTCAGCGCTCCTTGCCTTGAAGGGCCCAGTTCAGCGGTTCTTGAGACGGCGGGGCCCAGCGGAGCGGTTCATGAGACGGCAGGGCCCAGTTCAGCGGTGCTTGAGACGGCGGGGCCCAGCGGAGCGGTGCTTGAGACGGCGGGGCCCAGTTCAGCGGTTCTTGAGACGGCGGGGCCCAGTTCAGCGCTCCTTGCCTTGAAGGGCCCAGTTCAGCGGTTCTTGAGACGGCGGGGCCCAGTTCAGCGGTTCTTGAGACGGCGGGGCCCAGTTCAGCGCTCCTTGCCTTGAAGGGCCCAGTTCAGCGGTTCTTGAGACGGCGGGGCCCAGCGGAGCGGTTCATGAGACGGCGGGGCCCAGTTCAGCGGTGCTTGAGACGGCGGGGCCCAGTTCAGCGGTTCTTGAGACGGCGGGGCCCAGTTCAGCGCTCCTTGCCTTGAAGGGCCCAGTTCAGCGGTTCTTGAGACGGCGGGGCCCAGTTCAGCGCTCCTTGCCTTGAAGGGCCCAGTTCAGCGGTTCTTGAGACGGCGGGGCCCAGCGGAGCGGTTCATGAGACGGCAGGGCCCAGTTCAGCGGTGCTTGAGACGGCGGGGCCCAGTTCAGCGGTTCTTGAGACGGCGGGGCCCAGTTCAGCGCTCCTTGCCTTGAAGGGCCCAGTTCAGCGGTTCTTGAGACGGCGGGGCACAGCGGAGCGGTTCATGAGACGGCGGGGCCCAGTTCAGCGGTGCTTGAGACGGCGGGGCCCAGTTCAGCGGTTCTTGAGACGGCGGGCCCAGTTCAGCGCTCCTTGCCTTGAAGGGCCCAGTTCAGCGGTTCTTGAGACGGCGGGGCCCAGTTCAGCGGTTCTTGAGACGGCGGGGCCCAGTTCAGCGCTCCTTGCCTTGAAGGGCCCAGTTCAGCGGTTCTTGAGACGGCAGGGCCCAGCGGAGCGGTTCATGAGACGGCGGGGCCCAGTTCAGCGGTGCTTGAGACGGCGGGGCCCAGTTCAGCGGTTCTTGAGACGGCGGGGCCCAGTTCAGCGCTCCTTGCCTTGAAGGGCCCAGTTCAGCGGTTCTTGAGACGGCGGGGCCCAGTTCAGCGCTCCTTGCCTTGAAGGGCCCAGTTCAGCGGTTCTTGAGACGGCGGGGCCCAGCGGAGCGGTTCATGAGACGGCGGGGCCCAGTTCAGCGGTGCTTGAGACGGTGGGGCCCAGTTCAGCGGTTCTTGAGACGGCGGGGCCCAGTTCAGCGCTCCTTGCCTTGAAGGGCCCAGTTCAGCGGTTCTTGAGACGGCGGGGCCCAGTTCAGCGCTCCTTGCCTTGAAGGGCCCAGTTCAGCGGTTCTTGAGACGGCGGGGCCCAGCGGAGCGGTTCATGAGACGGCGGGGCCCAGTTCAGCGGTGCTTGAGACGGCGGGGCCCAGTTCAGCGGTTCTTGAGACGGCGGGCCCAGTTCAGCGCTCCTTGCCTTGAAGGGCCCAGTTCAGCGGTTCTTGAGACGCGGGGCCCAGTTCAGCGCTCCTTGCCTTGAAGGGCCCAGTTCAGCGGTTCTTGAGACGGCGGGGCCCAGCGGAGCGGTTCATGAGACGGCGGGCCCAGTTCAGCGGTGCTTGAGACGGCGGGGCCCAGCGGAGCGGTGCTTGAGACGGCGGGGCCCAGTTCAGCGGTTCTTGAGACGGCGGGGCCCAGTTCAGCGCTCCTTGCCTTGAAGGGCCCAGTTCAGCGGTTCTTGAGACGGCGGGGCCCAGTTCAGCGGTTCTTGAGACGGCGGGGCCCAGTTCAGCGCTCCTTGCCTTGAAGGGCCCAGTTCAGCGGTTCTTGAGACGGCGGGGCCCAGCGGAGCGGTTCATGAGATGGCGGGGCCCAGTTCAGCGGTGCTTGAGACGGCGGGGCCCAGTTCAGCGGTTCTTGAGACGGCGGGGCCCAGTTCAGCGCTCCTTGCCTTGAAGGGCCCAGTTCAGCGGTTCTTGAGACGGCGGGGCCCAGTTCAGCGCTCCTTGCCTTGAAGGGCCCAGTTCAGCGGTTCTTGAGACGGCGGGGCCCAGCGGAGCGGTTCATGAGACGGCGGGGCCCAGTTCAGCGGTGCTTGAGACGGCGGGGCCCAGTTCAGCGGTTCTTGAGACGGCGGGGCCCAGTTCAGCGCTCCTTGCCTTGAAGGGCCCAGTTCAGCGGTTCTTGAGACGGCGGGGCCCAGTTCAGCGCTCCTTGCCTTGAAGGGCCCAGTTCAGCGGTTCTTGAGACGGCGGGGCCCAGCGGAGCGGTTCTTGAGACGGCGGGGCCCAGTTCAGCGGTTCTGGAGACGGCGGGGCCCAGTTCAGCGGTTCTGGAGACGGCGGCCGGTCTATGGCCAACTGCTCATTGCCTGGTGGTGCCCTCCTGGGCAGCGGGGATGGTGCTCCTTCAATGCCCACCTGGGCTGTGGGTGGTGGGGCCCTCCTGGCCAGCTGGGCTGGGTCCTCCCTGGGCAGCGGCTATGGGGGTGGTGGGCTCTCCCGGGGCAGCTGTGCCGGTTCCTCCCGGGGCAGCGGCTATGGGGGTTGTGGGCTCCTCCTGGGCAGCAGGCCTGCTGCCTGACCTTTCCGACTTGCTGCCCTTGCCCTCCTTAGTCGTGGGCCTGTGGCCCTTTCCTCCCTTTGGAGCTGTGGCTGGTGACTGTCTCTGGGTGGTGTCCGGGGGGGATGTAGAAGGCGGGCTCCTGCGGCGCCCCTTCCGCCTTCTGCTCCTCTTCCCAGGGGGTGGGCTGGCTGTCCCCTTGCTGCTGGGCGAAGATCCAGACATGCGGGCTGGCGGGCTCCAATACCCCTGCACCCTTGTCAAGGGGGCTGCAGGGCTGGTGGTGGCTGAGGTGCTCTTCTTACCCCGACGAGAAGGAGGGGGGGGCTCAGGGTCAGGAAAGAAGTTAGTAGTGGCGAGGAAGAGTTTCTTGGGACAATGGAGAGTGGTAGGTACAGTGGGAATGGGAGTGGAGGGAGAGGATGTGGTTGTAGGTGAGTCACGTTTGCTGTCTTTGGGTGCAGGTGCAGGAGGGATAGGCTGTCGTGAGGTGGATGGCTGTTGGGTGGGTGGGTGGCTGCGTTTGTGTGGTGTGGAAGAGGGGGTGACAGACACAGTGGGAGAGGACACAGGGGACGTGTAAATGGCAGTGGGGGTGGTGACTGCACGTGTGCGGACTGGAGTGGAGGGTGTGCTGGTGATGGAAACACTGGCTGATGGTGAGGTGAATGGAGGTGTGAGTGTAGACGTCACAGGGAGGGAGGAGGGAGACGAGGAGGTGGGGGTCACAGAGGTGGTAGTGACTGTTGGCATGTCTGCATCGGAATGTTGCGTGTGTGAATGTCTGCGTGATCTGTGGTGCTTATGTTTGGATGAGCTTCTCTTGGCTGTTGAGGTGTGTGCAGGCTGGTCTGATGGTGTGGGTGGGACAGGCAGAGGAACAGGAGACTGGGATGAGGGAGTTAGTAGAGGGAGGCAGGAGACAGGGACAATGGCTGCCGTCAGTGCTGAGGCCAGAGCCTGGAACGATCGCTGATGGGCAGCCTGACCCGAATGAATGCCCTCCAGGTACGCATTGCTGCGATGAACCTCCCTCTCCACCCCCTGGATGGCATTCAAAAGGGTAGTCTGCCCAACAATGAGCGTTCGGAGGAGGTCAATGACCTCCTCACTGAGGGCAGCGGGGGTAACAGGGGCAGGGCCTGAGGTGCCTGGGGCGAAGGAGATGCCCGGCTTCCTGGCAGAGCGGGCACGGGGCGAACGCTGAGGGGCTGCTGGGAGGGCGGAGATGGTGCGCTGGGTGGCGGCTGTACCTGTAATGGCGGGGGGCACGGATGGTGCCACCCCCGCAAGGGAGCCCCCTTCCAAGGACGTGTCCGTGTCGCTGCAGGGTCCAGTCGTCCCCGTCGTGGAGCTCCCCTCGCCCTCCGTCTCACTGGTCCAGTCATACTCTGTGGCATGGCCCTCCTGGGCCATGTGAGATGCAGCTCCCTCCTGCCCCGATGCCACTTCTCCTTCGCCTGATGATGCTGATGCACACAAGCACAGAAAGACAAACAAAAAGGGGGGGGGAGAGAGAAATAAAGGGATATTGAGTACATGGATCTCCGGTACAGTTAGCGGACATGACAGACACAGATGCCCCCTGCACTAAGTTGTGCACTTGGGGTCCGCTACGCATTCCGTGGAACATGCCCTACACGCCTAGAGTTGACAACTGCACCCATGGATGACACGGCCCAGGGATGGCTGTACTGACAAACTACTGAGGGTGGTGGCTGGGGACACAGGGGCTTACGGGGGTGCCCAGCCTACAGATATCGCCCTGGCCTAGGGGGACCCCCAGCCCTCCTCCCCCACCCAGACACCTCCACTGCGCGACAACAGAGTAGATAATGCTTGTACTCACCCCCTTGTGTCTGCTGTGCTGCCCTCACGCGCCCATCCAAATCAGGGTAGGCCACCGCCAGGATCCGGAACATCAGGGGGCTCAGTTGACGGCAGGCACCCCGCCTACGTTGGGAGGCCATCCCCAGCAGAGACTCGGCGGTCTTCTTGGTCCCGCGGCGGATGTCCTCCCACCTCTTGCGGCAGTGGGTGCCCCGTCGATGGTGGACCCCCAGGGTCCGGACTTCCTTGGCGATGGCACGCCAAATCCCGATCTTCTCATGGGCGCGGACCTATGTGACACGTACAGGGAGGGAGAAATACCACGTTCAAGTTTGTCAGCATTTTCCTTGCCAGTGGCCCAACGCCCCCCATCCCCGCCAGGCCCCCCGCCATGCCCCCCGCCATGCCCAACATGCCCCCCATCCCCGCCAGGCCCCCCGCCATGCCCCCCGCCAGGCCCAACATGCCCCCCATCCCCGCCAGGCCCCCCGCCATGCCCCCCGCCAGGCCCAACATGCCCCCCATCCCCGCCAGGCCCCCCGCCATGCCCAACATGCCCCCCATCCCCGCCAGGCCCCCCGCCATGCCCCCCGCCATGCCCAACATGCCCGCCATCCCCGCCAGGCCCCCCGCCATGCCCCCCGCCAGGCCCAACATGCCCCCCATCCCCGCCAGGCCCCCCGCCATGCCCAACATGCCCCCCATCCCCGCCAGGCCCCCCGCCATGCCCCCCGCCAGGCCCAACATGCCCCCCATCCCCGCCAGGCCCCCGCCATGCCCAACATGCCCCCCATCCCCGCCAGGCCCCCCGCCATGCCCCCCGCCAGGCCCAACATGCCCCCCATCCCCGCCAGGCCCCCGCCATGCCCCCCGCCATGCCCAACATGCCCCCCATCCCCGCCATGCCCCCCGCCAGGCCCAACATGCCCCCCATCCCCGCCAGGCCCCCCGCCATGCCCAACATGCCCCCCATCCCCGCCAGGCCCCCCGCCATGCCCCCCGCCATGCCCAACATGCCCCCCATCCCCGCCAGGCCCCCCGCCATGCCCCCCGCCAGGCCCAACATGCCCCCCATCCCCGCCAGGCCCCCCGCCATGCCCAACATGCCCCCCATCCCCGCCAGGCCCCCCGCCATGCCCCCCGCCAGGCCCAACATGCCCCCCATCCCCGCCAGGCCCCCCGCCATGCCCAACATGCCCCCCATCCCCGCCAGGCCCCCCGCCATGCCCCCCGCCATGCCCAACATGCCCCCCATCCCCGCCAGGCCCCCCGCCATGCCCCCCGCCAGGCCCAACATGCCCCCCATCCCCGCCAGGCCCCCCGCCATGCCCAACATGCCCCCCATCCCCGCCAGGCCCCCCGCCATGCCCCCCGCCATGCCCAACATGCCCCCCATCCCCGCCAGGCCCCCCGCCATGCCCCCCGCCAGGCCCAACATGCCCCCCATCCCCGCCAGGCCCCCCGCCATGCCCAACATGCCCCCCATCCCCGCCAGGCCCCCCGCCATGCCCCCCGCCAGGCCCAACATGCCCCCCATCCCCGCCAGGCCCCCCGCCATGCCCAACATGCCCCCCATCCCCGCCAGGCCCCCCGCCATGCCCCCCGCCAGGCCCAACATGCCCCCCATCCCCGCCAGGCCCCCCGCCATGCCCCCAAGCCAGCCAGTGGCCCCAAATCCAGATTGAATTAAACTCACTTGTTGGTCTGGAGGACCGTAGAGTAGCGCATACTGGGGGAGGACCCCATCCACAAGTTTCTCCAACTCCTCTCCAGTGAAGGCAGGGGCCCTTTCCCCAGGCGCAGCAGCCATTGTCCCTTCCAGACCGAGGTCACAGCAACACTTGCAGTATAGGTCCTCTCCTGTGAAAGTTCAAGTCGCAAGTGGATAAGTAGATAGAAAATGGCGGTCACGTCCGCGGCGGTGCGTACCGCGGCGGTGCGTCCCGCCACCGCCGGCGCCCTTCGCCATTGGCTCCTGAAACCCATAGGCTTCAATGTTAACCAATGCGGCTTCGCGCCGGGGTCTTCGCCCGCCGCCCGCCGCGGTGTGCCACGCCAGCGCATTGACCTCACATCCCATTGTCACACTTCACAGGTCAGGCAGCCGCCATTTCCAGGGCCCACATGGCTCAATTTCAACTGCGTCACACAGGCCTAGGCCTTGCATAGCCACTCAGACACGCCATTCACTGCATAGAGAATCGTTTACTGTGCTAGCTGTGAGTACGTACCTGTGGGTTGCTTGACTGTGTGCTCCATGTTGTCCTTCCTAGGCACCGTCCGCTGGGTTGGGCGAGGAGACGGATGAATCCTCCCGTGTACCGACCGCTGGTGGACCTGTCGACAATGGAAGAACGCCACATTATCCTGACCTACCGTCTTAACCGTGCCACTATCCATGAACTGTGTGCCCAGCTGGAGCCCGACCTGATGTCCCCCATCCGCCAACCCACAGGGATTCCCCCTCTGGTGCAGGTCATGTCAGTACTCCATTTCTTGGCAAGTGGGTCATTTCAGACAACAGTGGGAATTGCTTCTGGGATGTCTCAGCCCATGTTTTCGAAGGTGTTATCCAGAGTGTTGTCTGCCCTGATGAAATCCGTGAGGAGCTACATCATTTTCCCTGAGGTGGGCGAATTGGCTACAGTGAAGGGTGATTTCTACGCCCTTGGACATATTCCCAACGTCATTGGTGCCATTGATGGGACCCATGTGGCTTTGGTTCCCCCAAGAGACAGGGAGCAGGTGTACAGGAACAGAAAAAATTACCATTCAATGAACATCCAGGTGGTGTGTTTGGCTGACCAGTACATCTCGTATGTAAATGCCAAATTCCCAGGGTCAGTGCATGACGCCTACATCCTCAGGAATAGCAGCATCCCTTACGTGATGGAACAGCTAGAGAGACACCGTGTATGGCTAGTGGGGGACTCTGGGTACCCCAACCTGTCGTGGCTACTGACCCCAGTAAGGAATCCCCGGACCAGGGCAGAGGAACGGTACAATGAGGCCCATGGGCGTACTAGGAGGGTGATCGAACGCACCTTTGGCCTCCTAAAGGCCAGGTTTCGGTGCCTGCATATGACAGGTGGATCCCTAATGTACTCACCTAAGAAGGTGTGTCACATCATCGTGGCCTGCTGCATGCTTCACAACCTGGCTTTGCGCCGCCAGGTGCCTTTCCTGCAGGAGGATGGTCGAGACGGTGGTGTTGTGGCAGCGGTGGAACCTGAGGAGAGTGACGAGGAGGAAGACGACGGGGCTGAAACAGACAACAGGGACAGAATCATTGAACAGTACTTCCAATAGGACACAGGTAACATTTCAAAGATAATTTAGTAAATGTTAACTACTCTCCTGCATCTCTGCTGCCTGTCTATTTGCCCCAGTGTATGATGACTGAGTTTTGGCTTTTCCCTCCCTATTTCAGATCTGGGGTCCCCACTACGAGTCCTGTGCTTCGTTTCCCCATGGACTACAGCTTTGTGGCAGCTGTTTGTTGACTTCACCATGTACAAGGACATATTTGCACTGTCATGTCAATTACAATATATTGAAATCACAGCCAGACTCCAGATAGTTTTGTGCAAAATAGGTGTTTATTTAAGTGCTCAAAATGGGATGGGTGGTTTCAAGTGGGTGGGGGCTATGGTGAAGGAATGTCCATGGCAGAGTCCAGAGTAACAGTCACACAGGTGCATTGTCCAGAGGCCTGTGGAGAGATGGAGCATGGGCAGTTCAAGGATGGACAGGGTGACAATGTGGGACAGTGGGATGACATCAGGTGGTATCCATTGCTGGCGGGGGTCTTGACATCCTACTCTGTCTTGCGAGATCTCAGGGCCCTCTTGCGGGGTGGTTCTTCTCCTGCAGGAGGTGGGGGTCTGGTGGGCTGCTGCTGTGCGGGGGCCTCCTGTCCACTAGCGCCGGCGGAGGTGGTTGGCTGTTCTTGGTCCAGGCTAGTGGCAGGGGCCCTTGGGTGTTGTTGAGTGTCCGCCCTGGTGTTGACGAGGTCCTGCAGCAGCCCTACCATGGTAACCAGGGTGGTGTTGATGGCTCTGATGTCCTCCCTGTACCCCCGATAGTGTTCCTCCTGCAGTACCTGGATCTCCTGGAACCGGGCCAGTACCGTCGCCATCGTCTCCTGGGAGCGGTTGTATGGTCCCATGATGGTGGTGAGGACCTCGTGGAGAGTGGGTTCCCTGGGCCCGTCCCCCCCCTGTCGCACAGCTGCCCTCCGAGTTGCCCTGTTTCCCTGGGCCTCTGCCCCCTGGCCGGTGTGCCCACTACCACTGCCCCCAGGTCCCTGTTGTTGTTGGGGTGGTGGGTTATCCTGGGTGCCCTGTAGTGGTAGACACACCGCAGATTGACCCGCCCTGGAGACAGAGGCATGGGCCCGCTGGGTGGGAGCTGTGCTGGTGTTCCCAGAGGGGTTTGGGGCTGTAGTGGCCTGGGCCTGTGTGAGGGGAACCGACTGTCCAGAGGTCCCCGATGGTCCGGGCTGGTCATCGGTGTCCAGGTCGACAGAGCTGCTGTCATCGCTGACGGGCTCTTGGGTGGGGGGTGTGGAGAATTCTGGCCCCTCCGCCGCGGTGTGTTGACGGTCGGGTCCTGCAGGGGTATAGAGGTATGGTTATAGTTTCAATGTGTGGCATATGGGTGTATCTATGGGTTCTCGTGTCCCCAAGTGCTGGCATTCGTGTGTGGGGGCTTTGGTGAGGGTGGCTTGTGGGGGGGATGTGTATATGCATTGGGCATGCTTTGGTGATGGGTGTCCATGCTTAGTGGACGCATGCAGGCCTAGGTTTTGGGATGTGTGGGTTGTGATGGTGAGACATTGGCGGGGAATAGGTGTGCTGGGGGTGGGGGTGAGGATGGTGGTGGGGGTGAGGATGGTTTTAGGGGTGAGGGTGGCGGTGAGGATGGGGGTGGGGGTGAGGGTGGGGTTCGAGGATGGGGGTGAGGGTTGGGGTATGATTTGGCATGCAGGTGGGGGGGAAGCAGTATTGAAGCTTCAACTTACCAGTATCCATTCCTCCGCTGACTCCTGCGAGGCCGTCAGGATGCAGGATGTTCAAGACTTCCTCCTCCCATGATGTGAATTGTGGGGGTTGAGGTGGGGGTCCTCCGCCAGTCTTCTGCACGGCGATGTTGTGCCTGGATACCATGGAACGCACCTTCCCCCGTAGGTCGTTCCATCGCTTCCTGATGTCTTCCCGATTTCTGGGGTGCTGTCCCACTGCGTTGACCCTGTCGACAATCCTCTGCCATAGCTCCGTCCTCCGGGCAATGCTGGTGTATTGGATCTGTGTGCCGAACAGCTGGGGCTCTACCCGAACGATTTCCTCCACCATGACCCTGAGTTCTTCGTCTGTGAAGCGGGGTTGTCTTTGGGGTGCCATGGGGTGGTGTGTATGATGTGTGGGGTGTAGTATGTGTAGTTAAGTGTGTTGAGTGTGGTGGTGTGTGTTGTTTTGTGTGTGGATAGTGTGTGGGTGATGGTGTTGAGTGGCTGTGGCTGTTAGTTTGTGGATGCTGGTGTCTCGCTCTGGCCTTCTTTCAGAATTTTTTTGCGTAGGGGTTTGTGGGTGATGTGGGTGGGTGTTTTATATTGTATTGTGTGTGTGGGAGTGGTGTGTGTATGTGTATCAGGTGTGTGGGATTCAAATCGGCCAATGTGGCTGAGTTTTGTTCGTTTGCGTGTATTCTGACCGCGGCGGTGTGTCCCGCCAATGGAATACCGCGTTTGAATGACCGCCGCGTGGATTCGTGGGTCGTAATGGCATGGGCGTATTTCTGTTGGCGTGGCGGTGGAGGTTTGGTCACCTCCACCTTTCCGCCGACCGCTGGTCTGGCGGTCGGTTGTGGCTGTCGGATTTTCGGAGGTTTGCCTTCTGCGGGTCAGAATGACCGTGGCGGGTTTCCGCGGCCGCGGCGGTGTTATGGCGGTCTTCTGACCGGCGGTAAGTGCATTTTACCGCCGGGGTCAGAATGACCACCATAGTTTTACTGCTAATGCTATACTGCACACAATTGATAAAATGTGGAAATTAGGTTTCATTTAATATTTGTGATTTGAGCATCATCAAGTAAAATGTCTTGATTTGTTTTGATCCTATTAAAATATATGTTTCCATCACACATCAGAATTACAAAGGAAAGTGCTTCATGTGTGTTTTTGTAACTGCTGATATATCTTGAAACATTTGTTGTGTATTAAAAAATAACATCCTTTCCTTTCTCATTTAGGAAGATTGTCACATTTTGTCTTGCAAATTCTTCTCACTTTGCAGTCCATAATAAAATCATAAACAGCAACTTGTTAGAAGACAGAGACTGACATTTGACCTCTATGAAAAGGTAAAACATAAAGTCATCTTTAATTTTCATTAACTTTCTCATTTCCAATTTAAATATTTAAGATTTGCATCTACCAAGAGATCCATGTAAAAAGTATAAATACAGATTTAGTACAAAATTCAGAAGCTTTTATAAAAGGTTAAAAATCTTAAAGCACATACATAATTTCATATTCAGGAGACAATAGCAAAAGCTGAGCTTTTTTGACGGAACAAATTCCAAAGCACATAAAAGTGGCTTCAGATAAAGAAAGCGTACATTGTGCATTAATGGAGATAAAAAAGCATGTGATCATGGTATTGTACAACAGTGTGGTAAAGATAACCTAACCTATATAATGCATTCATTATACTGTCAATCGCTTGTTACATTCTTTCAGAGCAAAATATCTAACCAAAACAATAACATTATGCAGCACACTCCATGATCCAAATTCCAAGTCAGATAAGATTGGAATTTCTTCTAGATATAGTAAGAGACTATAAAGTTATTTTTTATCTTGTTGTTACAATGAGTGATGTCCTGATTCATACCAACTCTTTAAGAATGTTGTATCAAATAGAGTTTAAGCTGTGCAGAGACACAGCTACCAGTTCTTCTTTCTGCAATTTAAATATGCATGATTAAAGTAAGACTGGAAAAATAATAGCTTTAATTTTTTGCAAAACAAATTTTCTATATAATAATCTACATAACAAATGTCCGTCACTATGGAGTAGACGATCCCCCCAACAGATAACACATAAGTACTGATTAATCATAGCTCCAATCAAATTGCCTGGATCACTTCCAAGGTGTTTAGGTTGCACAAATTAAAAAATATTCTATCCTCTATCTTATTCATAAATGACCAACTTTGGACATCAATAATTTCTATTGCATATAATAGACTTGGGGGGATTTTCCACCAGTGAGAAAATGATTAAAATGCCATTATAAATTGTACTTAAACCATTTTCGTGTCACAATGCCTTACTATACAGATGTAGAATAAGCTCCTCATTAGTTAGAGTAAAAGAACATATATTTCCTAGATATAAATACATTTTTACGCTTTCTAAAATGTTCTTTATTTTATATTTTTTGAAAATCTTTTATCCTTCAAGTATTTTAATTTAAATGTTGTTTATCTTTCAATAATGTGAGACAATTTAGGCATTTCTGATGTCATCTGCATATAGTGGACTTACAATATTTTTTCTCCTAACCCTTGGGGAATCGCCTCTGAGAACAGCCAACAATTATGTCACTTTCAAGTAAATAAAGAGAAACAATAAAAGCACCTGTAAGCAACCATGCTTTGATCCATTGTTGTTGGAATTCTAGAAGAAGCCCTTGCCCCCTCCAAATGGAGCATGACACCAAGTAGATGTAAGTGGTGCAGTAATATTCCAAAGTAGAGTATAGGGGATTTCCAGACTGTGCAGATTTTTTCACAGAGTGGGCCAGTTTACTCGCTCAAAGTAGTGAAAAAATCCATGGAGGCCACGTAGACAAGCATACCACATGTTGAAACATACTTCTTAGTAATCACTTGGAGCAAGTTGATATTATAAAGGGTTGAGCTGTTTGATTTAAAGACTGCCTGTTCAATGGGAATGAATGCTTTATTACATGCCCAACTTTGTAGCCTTCCTAGACACTATTTACAAATACTTTTCCCCACAGAATTAAGAAGAGTAATCTGCCTAAAATTACTAGGCAGATAGCGCAAGAATTTGGTATTTCTCAATGCTGAGAGCAATATTTAATTATGGGGGCCAAAAATTGACCAAAGAATTTCCCTCAGCTTTTTAAAATTGTAATGAGGATTTTGTCAGGGCCTCTAGCATCTGATAATCTTACTCGACATAAAACCTCCTAATCTGATCAATTGATGGAGAGCAGTAACTATCTTCATTATCTTGTAGTGACGGGGCATAAAGTTGAGTGGGAAATGTATCTCTTGCATTGGAGATATATATTTCAGATAGATATTTCATTACATGTGTAATTACAAGGGAACTCCATTATCACTAGTTTCTGCTATTATTTTACAGAAGATTCTAGATTATTTTGTAATGCTGCTTCTCGAAGCTGAATCCAAATCTGGTCAGCCTGTAGCTTTTTAAATACCACATTCTGTCTAGTTCTTTTTAATAAGTTAAATTATTTTACTTCTTCCCTAAGAATAATGTAAACAATGTTGGTTTCTTAATCTGCTTTTGGCCTTCTTAGTCAGGTAACAGTCTTTGGGGGGATCTCTCTTATTCAATTTTCTTAGAGAGTGAATTTCTAATATTGTCCATTCCCCTGTAAATTTGTCATATGATGTTCAAATCAAATTTTCCAAGTGGGTTTTACTCAGGTTGCTATGATTATTATATTCAGTAGCAATCTATCCTGACTGTGTTGGAAAAGTGTCCCTTTTGTGGGGTTAGGGATGTTCCTGGGGCTTGGGGTGGGCACCTGTGGGGTCAATGAGATGCCAGGTAGGCATTCCCATCCCAAAAATGGTGCTATCCCCATAGACACATATTTATCTCCCCGTGCGAAAATGACGCACGGGTGGGAGGAGGGGCGAAATAATGGTGCCAAGCGGACCCCATCCGAGATAAGTCCAGGTAAGTATGTTTTAAATATTTTTTTTCCATTGGGGGCCCTAACTTGGGGCCCCCTCCAGGGCACAGGGTGCAATGGCCATGCCCAGGGTACACTTGCCCCCTGTTCTGGCCATTAGGTTGGTGGGCATGACTCCTGTCTTTCCTGAGACAGAAGTCATGTTTTTGGTGGTTGTGTGCCAGGACATTGCATTTTTTTGTGCCTCTAAATAGGCTAGCATCATTTTCTGACGCACAACCCCTCCTTCCCCACCGCCACCCCAACCCGGCTAGCGTACTTTTTTAGGACACTAGCCCAAGTTTAGCACCGGCTTGTGCCATACTATCATTACGGCTCCCGGCTGGCGTTGTCAAATGACGCAAGCCGGTGCTATACTTTTTGGCGCAAAACTGCTTTCCTGCAGTTTTGCACCAATAAGAATTAATTCGGGCCTAGGTGCGAGACTAGCCATATTCCAGGAGAAGATCCTCAATCCACTGTTAAACTCACTGACAAATCAGGTGGTCTAGAATATATTTATAGTTCAGAGTACCAGTTACCCAGTTTCATTGTGATAGACCATCTTCCTTAAAGGAATTGCTACACTAGTTATTATTCTCCAACATTGAGACAGTCCTACCCCTGCCCTAAATTATATCAAAAATGTTTTTGCTTTTCTTATCAGATCTTTATGATTGATTTTACAGCTCCTGATATTAAATCTATTATCATAACAGGTTTGACAATGCAAAATTAGCTTTTCCTAAGCAGGAAAAGGGCACTACATCTACTCCTCTACTCAAGAAATAATCACAGTTTTCCATAAGCAAATTTACATTCACTTTTGAGTTGAAAGTTGATCTTCTCCTTTTACCATGAAATGATTGCATATGTGCACCATATACATGTTGCTACTCCTTACCATTTTCAGAGCCTCTATTTCTGATAGGATTGAGCAATCAAATATCGAGAATTTATCTGAATTGTTCTCTTTAGTAGGTTAAATAAATTAGTCATTCTGTCAGAGGAAATTGCACTTGAAGATTATAGAAAGAGCTCTACATTTGTATTGAGAGTGTAAAATGCTTTAAAGTTGTTTAAATTGTAATCATAAGATGCTGATAGAGCCCTGTTATCTTTAAGGATGTTTGACAAATGAACGTGTCCGTTGTTCGGAGATACGTATGATGTTAAGGAGAAAGAGGCTCCTTCTAATACGATCAGATGTATATTCAAGTTTTCGGAAAGTAGACCAAATTTGATACTCCTTGGATGCCTTTTGGTGATTCTACATTTTTTCCTCTTCATTTTCGCTATTTTTTTCTGTACTATCAGGGTTAGCCACAGTGTCCCTAGTAAAAGTATTCTGCTTGAAGTTAAAATTTGGATAGGAGGGACTGACTGTTACTAGATCTTTCTCATTGATGACATTTGGGGTTCTTCAAATAAACATTTTAGGTAATATGGGCCTATGTACAAAAGCAATCATTTGTGATTACCAAATTGCGAATTTTTGTGGTCTGCTATTTGGTAATCTCAAACACCAATACACAAATGTTTCTTTGACACATTTTGCAATTCCCAGTGAGTCACAAATAGACCTACCTTGTGAATATTAATGAGGTAGGTCTCGGTTTGCGACCCATTTGGAATTGCTAAAATTACAGGGATGGTGGCCAGCTGGGCTCAGCAGACCACCATGTCTGTAATTGCATTTAGCAATCTTTTTTATGAAATGCAGCCAGTTTTTACTGAAAGGAAAATGGGATGCTTTTTTAAAAAAATTGAAAAGTTTTCTTTTCATTTTCAAGACTAGGCAGTGATCCATTGGTCCACATCCCGCTCTTAAAAATGGCTTTACAAACATTCCCAAAGTGTGAATGGGTTGCCACCTATTTGAAGTAGGTGGTAAAATGCAAATGTTTTGCAACCACATTTTCGGTCACAAAATATTCACACATACCACTGTGATTCAATATTAGGAAAGGACCCCTAAACATGCCTCTTCCTAATACCAAAACTCAAACTCAATTTGCAATTTGGGAATAGGTTACTGAATCACAAATAGGGCTTTCGAGTTCACAAACAAGACGTTTTTGCAAAATGGCCCATTTGTGACTACAAAATGCCTTTGTACATGTAGCCCTATGTTTTATATGTTATTTTGTATATTTGACATTTGTTCCCGTATCTTTGACTGTCCCTTACTGTAGGCTGGCAAACTTGAGTACTTTTTTTTCATTTTCTCTGCTTTCAAAGGGAGACTTTTGAGAAATCCTGAAAATAATGTATACAATTTGGTTGGAGCTGACAGTTGATTCTTCCAATAAATACAATATTGGTACTAAAATGTGTTCTAGACAATGAAGATATTCAGAAACTTTTACATCCCCGGGGAGATTAGTGGAGGACTGTAGATTGAGCTTCAATATTATAGACAGATCAGAGTTGGAAGTATTTTTTATATTCTGAGTACTACTGAACACGTTCATATTTGTTTACTGATTTGTTATGAGTTCTTTTGTAGAAGTCACACAAACAGTATTTGGCTTCACATCTATTTAAGCTTTAATAACATTGGTATAAATATCCGGTAGCGTATAATTTATGAGTATTAAAGCAGGTTATAGTGCTAAAGAAGATACCTGTCTACTAATCATAAATGCCAGATATGATTGTATCATCATTCTCCTTCTTTTGGGTGTTCTTTTTCTGCAGTGCTGGTATATTAGCCAAGCTCGTCTCGCACCTACATAGATGAATTTACTTCTTATAGGGCTAGTTCTTGTCTTTCCAAAATTATTCATCCAGATCTCAATTTATTAGCCTTGTGGTAGAGGGTCACATTATTAGTCAATTAGCTCTCTTAAGAGATCCTTTGAATTAAACCACTAGTCACACCAGAAGTCACCTTCACACAAGATTCACCTGCCAGCCCAGTGCCCCTCAGGCCACCAATTATCTAATCCTTGCTACACCATTTGCATCTACAGCTCTCTCTGCCGATGATAACTGGACAATGATGAGGAGGAAAAAGGTGGGACCTTTAGTGAATCTTTGAACACAGAATAGGAGTTCATGGCTATCGTGTGGTCCTTGCAGTGCACAAGCCAAGCTGCTTCTGTGGCAAAACTGGTGATAGGAATAAAGCTTTACAACTTATACAACAGCAAGCGATATGACGTTTCAGATAATTACTCCAGTACTCTGTGTACACCTCTAAAATATGTATAATAACTCACTTTCAAATATTGGAGAAATTGATCCTTTTACTCCTGCTTCTTTAGTCCTGGCCACTCCTTTTCCAGCCTCATAAACAGAAAGGTGATGGATTGAATGCTTAATTTCACCTCAGCCACTGGCAATGGCTTGGACTGGATCCCATTCCATAGTTTTTTATGTCACTTTTGACAAATCACTTTGGACTCAACCACATATAAATCAGTCTTGACCATGCTCCTCAAGGGAACTGTCAATCCTGAACTTCCAGGTCAGGTCATCCCTGAAGTCGAACCCAAGCAACCCACGCCTGGATTTGCCCTCAGTAGGGCACTCAGCCAGGTATAGCTTGATTCCAGTGGCATAGTGAGCTCAGAGCCTCAGTCTGGGCAGACCCAGTGCATTTAGGGCATCAAATGCAAAAACAAGGTGATGGATGGTATGCTTGAATTGATCTCAGACACTGGATTTATTGAAGCATTCCATCCAGCACGTTTTGTATACTTTATTATGTTGCCCTAAGTAGGACATATATGCCCAGATGTGGGTTCTGTGGACATTCTGTCACTGGAACCAAGCTATATCCTGCTGATGAGCTAAAAATAAGGGGCTAAACTGGTCCTGGGTTGCTTGGGTTCTGATTCAGGGATGACCTGGCCTGGCAGATAGGGCTGGACTGTTCTCATTGGAGCAGGGTCAAGACTGATTTCCATATAGCTGGGCCCAAACGAAGGTGGCGTGGTGTGCAAAATAATGATAGACTGGCAAGCTTCCCTGTCCCGGCCCTTGAGTGATTACTAGTGTGTATGATTAACTCAAGCGCTCCATCCATCACTTTCTGTGTAATTTAAATTGTCATCCTAAGTGGGACGTCTATGCCCCCTACATGGGTCTTGTGCACACTGGAACCAAGCTATACCCAACTGATGAGCAATATCAACAGCGAAACTGGTGCTGAGTTGCCTGTGTTCTGGTTCAGGGAGGACCTGGCTTGGCAGTTTGAGCTGGACTGTTCCCATTGGAGCAGGGCCTAGAGTGATTTGCAAATAGCTGTTTCCAAATGGGGGTGGCATGGTGTGGAAAATAACAATGGACTAGGATGCAGCCCAAGTAATTACGAGTAGTTGACATTAATTCAAGCATTTCATCCATTACATTTTGTGTTCTTTACCTTGTCCAGCCTCAGCACAACTTTTTGTATGTAGTTGATATACTGTCAATGCGAAAAAAGTATTTGATACATGGCAGATGGGTAGGGAAGGCTAACGATCCAAACAGAATGAGCTGAATTCCATCTGTATCTCAGTAGCTCATGTAGCTCGTGACCAATGTCTGCCTGATACCAGTCACAGCAACCATATAACAGCCCCTTCAAAAATTGCTTACGTTGGAATGGGACTAGTAAACCTGACCCCTCCAAAGTTCATCAATTTCCCCCATTGTTGCTTAGAATGGAGTGGAAATAGTTACTCTAACTCTACCAAAGTGAAACACTTTACTTGATTTTGCTTGGATGAAGTTTGTTGTGTAACCATTTTAGTTATAGCTCCAGGCACATTATTTTAACGTACTAGGCCTGCCGTGTGTACTTTAACCTAGATATTTTATTCAGCTTCACTTTATTTTCGTTACAATAGCCACTTTTATGGTCTTGTTTTATTTCTCTCTATCTAACTGGTTTTGCCTAGGCCAGCACTCCGTTCTCAAACAAGACATTCTTGCTCACTCTGTGCTTCTTCAAAGGCTATAGTAAGATAGGTTGCTGATGAATGTGGTATAAAGTTTTGTCTCTGACATTCATAGAAAACACATATCCTTACGTAGGGTCAGTTTCTCAGAACATCAGCTGTTTTATTATAAAAACACTTCACTGTCCCTTACACGTTAGAGGGAGATTGCAGCCAGAGAACCACAACTGTATGCTGAATGCCGAATGCTTCACTACAGCTGCTTTTGCAGAATTCAGGCCTTTGCTCAGGTATGGGGGATGATGTCTTCCCAGGGGAACCTGAAAGGCAGAATTAGAGCTTAACACACTGTGCTTTATTATAGCCTAGGTAGGAATTAGTCTATTGATTCTAGTGACAATATGGTAGCATTATTTTGTATGTTTTACTCTCCTTGTCACAATTTTAATCTTGTCATGCTGTATCGTCCTGGTTATTTCAGCCCACGCTTTGCTAAATAATATGCAGTCGCTTCATTAAAAATATTATTGAAACATATACTGCCTCTGTTTGTCATTGTGTACATGAGACTTATGTAACTGAGAGAAACAGATGAGACCTGAGTGACCATAGCTTCCCTGAGAAACCAGTTATGTCATGCACTAGGCTTCCCAATCACCCCTGCCCTTGGGTAGAGGTGAGGCACTGCTAGTTAGCCGGAGCAAAACACGGACTGGAGTGACAGGAGTCACCTGTAGTGGGTCAGACTCAGACCTCCACACCGTAGGCAATTCTGTCACTCGAAATCCAGTAGTCTCATTAGAATAATGAGAGCCTACGCGACAAAGTGAGAATAGTAAATCTAACCATTTCAAAGCCCAACGTTGTCTCTGCTTTATGTTTACATTGGAGTGGGAATAGCAAATCTTACCTCTCTCCAAAGTCCAACACTTTCCCTACTATTGCTTAGACTGGAGTGGGAATAGTAAACTGAACCTCTTTGAAGTCCAACACTTTCCCTGATTTTGCTTACGTTTGAGTGGAAAAACTAAATCTAACCCCACCTGAATCCTACACTTGACCTACTTTTGCTTAAACTGGAGTTAAAATAGTCAATCCAACTGCTGTGAAGTCCAACAATTTTGCTAGCATTGTTTAGTTTTTATTCTTATAATATTTTAATATTTTTCTGTAATGTTTATATTATTCATAAATAACAATTGTAATTTTTTAAACTATTTTTATATTCATTTTATTTTTGTAATTAGTTAAGACATATGTTTATGTTAGTATATATTTATCAATTGTAAGTTCAATTTTAAAATTGTTTAAATAATGTTTTTATATATTGTGATGTTTAAATTAGGTTACATATCTGTTTTGGTTGTGAATATGTTTCTTACTTTTTACGTTTAACTTATTGTTAATATTTTTAATGTGTTGTTTTGTAAAAACAATGTGAATTCATAGAGAATATAAGTTGATTGTCACAATCTTGTAGGAAATCGTATTGTAGAATAATCAAACCTATTCAATAAGAGTAAAAATTGTGACCAAACAAGGACTTCCAAGTGGACTTGAGGTGGCAGTCTATTTGTTAATTGAAACAGAAAAGGGTGTCTTAATAAAAACATATGCATCATGGATTGTTATCTGTGCTGCCTCATTCCTAATGGATTTTGTCAGGGACCATATATATATATATATATATATATATATATATATATATATATATATATTGATTGCAATAACCAGAGGTTAATATGAAGTTATAGTTAGGTACTGTGGTGACATGTTACTTTACATTAAACTAAGAAATTCAATGAAAAAAACAAAGGTTAAAGGGATGTTATAGTCAGGTGAAAATGTCAGTTAAACTTACTATTTAAAAAGGACAAAATTGCTGAAATTCACCAGTTATTGGAATTTTAGGAAACTATAACTTGTGTTCTAAATTAGCTATAGCTCACCCTCACCATTCACAGTGGTATAATCAATTATGTAATTTCTTATGTTGCAGTGATGTTATCAATGGTGTTATTGAACATGTCATGAATGATGTGATATGAGAGGTATTTAACTGGATATGGTGGGGGCGCAAGGTATAGTTACTTTAGGGCCCAAATCCCCCTGCTTGTGTCCAACCTCATGCAGCACATGGCTGAAAGCCATGCGTGGTGTGGTACTGGGCAAATGGTTTTGCCTATGGCCAGGCCCTGCAAACCACTATGGTTGTGATGTATCAATATAACAATATAACAGGTGTCATTTTAAGAAAGGCATCCCTACTGACTTTGTCAGAGACTCAAAATACTGAAATAATAGTGGCAGGGCATATAGGCTTTATCAACACATGTAAAGCTGGCCTATTGGCGTGTCAAAAAGTCACAATTAACCATCATCAGTTGTATATTTAATTTAATAAATTCACACATTACAATTTTAATAATAGTGATTGTGAAACAAAAATATTAACATGTCTTAGTTTTTTAAACCATTTTCATGATACAAAATGCAGCCACTGAACCAGTCACTAGTGGTCTCTGCACTACAACTGAAGAGCATGCAAGTCCAGCTCAGAGTGCTTATAAAAATATGGCACGCTCTCCTGGGGTGAAGGATGACCAAGGAGACCTATTGTGTTTGTTTTAATTGTGGCTACTGCTGCACTCCCTGTAGCCCCCCCACACAACATAAAATTTTTTACTTTAGTGTCCCTCCCCATTCCAGAAGCACCGCCAGCAAGGATATATATGATTTATAAATACCTTACTGCATTATGGGACTCTCCTTACCAGAACAGTGAATAATAAATGAGCTGGAGTCTCTTGATGGGTTGTGATGTGATGCTGAAGTAGGAGGATTTTCAGGAGTCCAGTTTGCTGGTAATCAGGATTTGAGCCACAGTTATTCGAGTGCTGAGCAGGAGCCATCTGTATTCTCTTCAGATTAGTGTGAGGTTGTTGAAGCAAGATGAGATGACCATGATGACCTACTTAGGCATCAACATTTGATTGTCTATCATGATTTCTAAGTTCCTGATTGAGTTTGATAGGCTCAATGTTGGTCCTAGTTCTGAGGGCCACCAGGCCAGGGGATCTTTTTAAAGTTATTTTTCACAACACCTAACATCAATCTATGTTTAGCATTGAAGAACATTTTAATAGCAAGTAGAAACAAACCTTGATTAGCTTCTCTACTATGGAAAAAGGATATTTAGCATGTCCCACTTTTATATATTATGCACTGTCCCTGTGGGCTCATGCGACACACTGACTTAGTAAATATATAAAAGCAGGTTTTTGAACATGGTTAAGCACTTTTTCTTACCAAGTGTTTCTGTGGTAGTATTAAAACTGCAGTCCAATCAGAGCACTATGGTATGCATGACAGCTTTTTATGTTAGTCATAAGTGCATGTAGAGTGGTTACACGTTGCAGCCCATGACATTTAACTTCCATGGTACAGTTGCATTTGCTTTACCACCTTAAAAATGCCTACCTCGACTGTAAAATATGACAATAAAGTGTAAACAGTTTCATTGTACATGTTTAAGTGCAGAGTGTGCATACTGAGGCATTAAATGGCAGTGTCACAGTGCCTGTTCTACTAGCACTGTGGAAACATATTCACATAATTTGGATTTCAGTATTATTGTTTTTCATATATTTGTGTGTGTGTACCAATATATTTTATAATCAAATATGGAGATTATTTCTTGTTGGTCTAAAGAAACATTTATCTTCAATTATGGTTTCTAAGGTTCTTGTTCTAATAGAACCAGAAGCCATTTTATTTAGAGTAGTACATTTGCACATTTTTGCAAAGTATAAACTTGTTTAGAGAATTGGAAGTTAGAAGAGGGATTTTAGGAGAACAATGAACTCAAAATGTTGTTAATTAATTATATCTTCTCCTCAAGGACAGCTCACACTTCCAGCAAGATAAAATTGTCCTACATGCTCAATGGATAAGTACTCTACTTTATTTCATGAATTTTAGAATCAAGCTCCGACTGATAGTTAGGGCTATTCCTGATTAAAAAAGAGTTAATCAAAAACTTTTTTTTATCCCCTGGACTGGAAGAATTTTGGCCTGGAAAATAGGGAATGGGAGTCTGCTGTCCACGTTCATGGTTTTCAACTTCTAAGAGTTTTTGATTTGACAAATCCTACCAAACGAAAGCTTGTAGGAGTAGTGTTCTATCAGGCCTGCTGATATGACACCACCAAGGCCAGTGTCATTCAACATAACCCCAAGCACTGATATATACCCCAGTATGACCATACTATAGTGTATCTGGAGATATGCCCTGAGCACTTAGAAACGCCTACCAGGTAAACTTTAAAATGCGTTCTTTGTTTTTTTTCCATGCAAATACTTGCAAAAGTTGAACAAGACTACAAGTGGCCAGTGCACTCACAGCTCATGAGAGGTATGTGAAAGTTAGCGTGCTCTCAGGAGATTAACAGAATCTTACAAATGCGACAACCGTGTTGGGTGCAGTATTATTTAAACTATGAGCAGCACTAAAAACCTGCTTGTTTGTGTGCTGAGGACGGCTTGGAGCTGTCCTCAGCCATGGTGGACGTGGGCAGAGGATGGCTCCAAGCCATCCTAGCACCCACCCACAGGGGAAGTGCTGGCTCTCCCCCTGTGAGTCACCCTGCAACATGATGGCAGTGGAAGTATTACCGCTGGCACCCTTGCCGCTCCCCTAGCGAGCTGATGACATTGGTGCATACGCTGCAGGCCAATGTCATTATAGAAGGCTGGGGACAACCTGGAAGCCATTTGCTTCCAGTACGTGTAGGAAAGTACCATCTTTCTTGGCATGTTACCCCCAATTTCTGCCTGTTTGTCAGTGTGTTTTGCCTGTCTCACTGGGATCCTGCTAGCCAGGACCACAGTGCTCATAGTTTGTGGCCTAAATGTGTTGTCAGTATGCTTAACTGTGTCACTGAAGTTCTGCTAACCAGAAATGCAGTGCTTATGCTCTCACTACTTACCAAATTTGTCACTACAGTTTAGTGACTCCATATTCCAATTCTGATTGGCACACTGGATCCACCCCTAGTATATGGTAGCTAGGTACCCAGGGCATTGGGGTTCCAGGAGATCCTAATGGGCTGCAGCATTCCTTTTGCCATCCATAAGGATCTCAGACAAACCTTTTATCAGGACTGCCACTGCAGCCTGAGTGAAATAGTGCACACACTACAGTATTTTACAACCATTTTACACTGCACTAAGTAACTTATAAGTCACCTATATGTCTAACCTTCTTTTGCTGAAGGCTAAGGGCAAAGTTACTGTCTGTGAGGGCACCCTTGCACTAGCAAATGTGCCCCCACGTTGTCCAGGGCCAACTCCCCGGACTTCGTGAATGTGGGGTACCATTATAAGCGTGTAACTCCAAATATGGTCATTTGAGTTGTCTAACATCATGGAATTGTCCCCCAATCCAAATATGGTATTGGGGGACCAATCCCATGCACCCTGGGGGCTCCATCCTGGACCCCCAGTACTGCCAAACCAGCTCTCTGAGTTTCCACTGCAGCCCCAGCTGCTGCCACCTCACAGACCAGTTTCTGCCCTCCTTGGATTAAGCAGCTCAATCCCAGGAAGGCAGAACAATGCATTTCCTTTAGGAGAGGGGTGTTACACGCTCTCCCATTGGAAATAGGTGCTACAGGCATGGGAGGGGTAGCCTCCCAGAGCCTCTGGAAATGCTTTGAAGGGCACAAACGATGCCCTCCTTGCATAATTCAGTCTACACTGCTTCAGGGACCCCCAGTCCCTGCTTTGGCGTGAGACTGGACAAAGGAAAGGGGAGTGGCCACTCCCCTGTCCATCACCACCCCGGGGTGGTGCCCGGAGCTCCTCCAAAGCGTCCCTGGTGTTAGCCATCTTGGATTTCAAGGTGTGGGGACCCTCTGAAGACATATGAGTAGCCAGTGCCAGCTGGTGGCGTCAGAGACCCCTCCTGATTGGTGCATTCCTGAGTAGGTAGCCAATCCCCCTCTCAGGGCTATTTAGGGTCTCTCCTGTGGGTTCGTCTTCAGATTCAGCTTGCATGACTCCTCCAGGAATGCTCTGCATCCTCTGCTTCAGCTTCTGACCGTTGGATCAACCGCAGACTGCTCAGGAACTGCTGTAACTGCAACAAAGTATCCAGGACAACTCCTGTGACCTGCAACTTCAGCTCCAGCCAGCATTTGCAACAGTTTCCAAGGTGTGCACGCTCTGAAGACTGCCTGTATTCACCCTGCACCAGAAGAACCTGAAAGAATGTCCCGTGGAGTGACGGAGTCACTTCCCTGCTTCTACAGGCACCCTTCTGCGATGACAACCGGTACTCTGGGACTCCTCTCCTGATGAAGATTATGCTCCCTGGAACACAGGTGGTAGACCAAAGAGACCCAGACTGTCCAAAGGTCCAGCTGTCCAAATTTGTTTGAGGTAAGAGCTTGCCTCCCTGTGCTGCAACAGTACCCCTGTGCACTGCGTCTTCTGCAGCTCCGTGGGCTTCTGTGCACTTCTTCCAAGAATCGTTCATGCACAGCATAACCCAGGTCCTCAGCACTCCATCCTGTAATGCAGAGCTCCCTGAGTTGCTCTTCGGCAGCGTGGGACCTTCCAGTGTAGTGCTGCGATTACCGCACTTTGCATCTTCTTTGTCCCCGTGTTCTGGGACTCCCGTGGGTGCTGCCTGGTCTTCTGAGGGCTCTCTGAAGTGCTGAGAACCTCTTCTGTCTCTTCAGTCTGAGTTGAGACCCCCAGGTCCCTCCTCAGTCCAGACACCTACTTTTTGATGCAAACTGCGTACTTGGTTGAACAAAGGCTTGTTTGCAGAATCCAGTGATGCAAACAGCCTGCATCCACCAACTCGATGTGGGACATCTCCTGCACCAAGCAGTTACCCACAGCTATCTTCTTTGGTACTCTTTTGTATTTTTCTTCGAACCATAGGATCCACTTTTTCCCCTTCTTCTAGGTTGGCAGGGGCTCCTGTCCTTCCTGGACTCTTCTTCAACTTCTGGACTTGGTATCCTTTCTCCACAGGTCTTCAAGTCCGGGAATCAATTGTGTGTTGCTTGCAGTCTTGCTTGGTTCTTACAAAATCCTTTATCATGACTTGTAGTGTGTCCTGAGGAACTTGCTGTACTTTACTCCTTCTTTCCTGGGCTCTGGGGTGGGGCACTTTACTTACCTTTGGTGTTTTCCTACACTCCCAGCACCCATCTACACACTACACTTGCCTAGGGGGGAATTCGACATTCGCATTCCACTATTTTATTATATGGTTTGTGTTGCCCCTACGCCCATTGCATTCTATTGTATTTTCTACTGTTTTAACTATTCTATGACTGTTTACTTACCTGATTTTGGTTACTAGTGTGTATATTGTGTATAATACTTACCTCCAGAAGGAGTATTGCCTCTATGATATTTTTGGTCTTGTGTCACTAAAATTAAGTACCTTCATTTTTGGTAACACTGAGTATTGTCTTTTATTCAGTCTCCTAGTTCATCCCAAGCTGCTCTGCTACAGCTACTAATAGACAGCCTAAGCTGCTAGAACACTGCCTACATTTCACTAATAAGGGATAACTGGACCTAGTATAAGGCCTAAGTACCTTAGGTACCCACTACAAGCTAGGCCAGCCTCCTACATTGGTGGTACAACAGTGGGATAAGTACTTGCAATTGCATTACCATTTTGTTACTGGTGCTTTTCACAAGACAAGCGTACTCCAATACTTAGAGCTAAATACAATTATACCTAGGAGTCATTTTTCCACTTTCAAAAAGTTCTTTCAAACTTTCTATACATTTTGAAAAGTTCTGAAAAGGTTTTCTTTTCCTCTAAAAAGTTAGGTCAAATAGTTTACCAACTTTTTACTCTTCTCCCTAACCTTTTCGTTCACTATGTCTGTTGTAGAGGCTACCCCCGGGTTTGTTAAGACCATTTATGAAAGTCTGAAGTCTGAGGGGTCTCTGTTTCGAAAGAAGCTTAGGGATTGGGAAGAATCCTAACAAGGAATTTCTCTTGAATCTAATTTTGCAAGATGACCAGGGGCATCTGACTAGTCAGGTACAATCAGAAGGGGAGGTAGAGGGATATTCCACCCAGGCAGGTGCAGGAGAGGATCCAGAAGATCCAGGGAGGGCCCTTCCCCAGATCTTTCCCTTAACAAACCTCTCAGTGTAGCTGGTAGAGGGAAGGGGTCACACACAGTTAGGGCACCCTTCACCTAGAGGCCATGTCACTAGAGTAACTCAAGTTAGGGAAAGGTCAGCCTCTGCTCATTCCCATGTCACTTCTGTATCAGAAATATCCCACACAACAAACCCTGAGGATCAATCCCTAGATAGGGAACTCAGAAAGCTGAGGTTGGAGGAGGCCAGACTGAGGCTGCAGCAGCAACAGTTGGCCTTAGATAGAGAATCCCTAGCTGTGGAAAGGGAAAGACAGGGGTTGGGGTTAGTTCTCCATGGTGGTGGCAACAGCAGTAGTTTCACAAGTTCCAGTGTTAGAGAAAACACATTTGATTCTACAAACCTGCACAAGATTGTCCCCCTTACAATGAGGGGGATGACATTTACAAGTGGTTTGCTGCACTTGAGAGTGTCTGTAAAGCTCAGAGGGTCCCTCAGGTACAGTGGGCTGCTATCCAGTGATTGTCTTTCTCTGGTATAGGGAGAGATAGACTCCTTACTGTTAGAGAAGATAACTCAGACAACTGCAATGTTCTGAAAACTGCACTCTTGGATGGATTTGGCTTAATCACTGAACACTATAGAATCAAACCAGAAAAGAGTCTTCACAGGATTGGATAGATTTTGTAGACTGTTCAGTGAAGGCCTTGGAAGGTTGGTTGCATGGCAGCAAGGTGTCTGACTATGAAAGCTTATACAATATGATTTTGAGAGAGAATATTCTTAACAATTGTGTGTCTGATTTGTTGCACCAATATCTTGTGAACTCAGATCTGACCTCTCCCTAAGAATTGGGAAAGAAGGCTGACAAATGGGTCAGAACAAGTGTGAGCAGAAAAGCTCATACAGGGGGTGACAAGGACAGCAAGAAGAAGGATGGTAAGTCACATGACAAGGGTGGGGACAAAGATAAAAAGTCATCAGAGTCTTCATCAGGCCCACAGAAATCCTCTGTGGTGGTGGGTCCAAATCCTCTTCTAATCAACAGAAAAAGCCTTGGTGTTATTTGTGTAAGAACAAAGGCCATTGGGCAAGTGACTCCACATGTTCCAAGAAAACCTCAAGCCTCCCACCACCACAACCCCCACTGTTTCCACTAGTGCCCCTAGTCATAGCAGTGGTGGTGGGAAAAACTCTATAAATAGCCAAACAGCTGGGCTCACTTTTGGTAATGTGGTGGGGGTTGGTCTAGTTAGGGAGACCACTGAGGCTGTTTTAGTCTCTGATGGTGGCATTGACCTTGCCACCTTAGTTGCTTGTCCCCTTAATATGGATAAGTACAAGCAACTACCCCTAATAAATGGTGTTCAGGTTGAGGCCTACTGGGGCACAGGTACCAGTGTCACTATGGTGATGGAGAAACTGGTTGCCCCTGAGAAACACCTACTTGGTCATCAGTAGCAAGTTACTGACGCCCATAACAACACTGTTAGCCACCGCATGGCTGTTGTGAATCTCATCTGGGGGGGGGATACTGGTCCAAAAAAGGTTGTGGTATCCACAGACTTACCTATAGAGTGTCTATTGGGCAATGATTTAGAAACTTCAGTTTGAGTTGAAATGGAGTTGGAGGCCCATGCAGCCACGCTGGGCATTCCAGGGCATATCCTTGCTCTTACCAGGGCTCAGGCCAAGAAGCAAAGAGGAAAGGAAAACTTGGATCCTGGAACAATGGACCAAGTGCTCCCAAAAACCAGGGGTTGAAAGAGTAAACCCTTGTCCACTACCCCTCCCTTTCCAGAAGATTCCCCTTTTGATGAGGAGGAGTCAACTCCTTGTGCAGAACTTACACCAGAGGAACTTCAAGCTGACACAGCTGAGCTCTTGGATGTAGGGAGGCCTGCCTGGGAGGGACTGAGTGTGGCACAACAGACCTGTCCCACACTAGAGGGTCTAAGACAGCAAGCTGTCAAACAGCAAAATGGGGATATCACACGGAGTTTACTGGGAGAACAATTTCCTTTATTTTGAGGCAAGGGACCCTAAACCTGGTGCTTGCAGTATAGAGAATTCCTCCTAACTCTGGCACATGATATTCCCTTGGCTGTACATCTGCGGCAAAGCAAAACCTGGGACAGACTTGTCCCACACTTTCACTGGCCTTATATGTCAGAGGACACAAACAAGTTTTGTTGCTCTTGTGTGACTTGCCAAGCCAGTGGCAAGACTGGTGGCACCCCAAAGGCTCCCTTAATCCAACTGCCAGTGGTTGGGGTGCCATTTGAAGGGGTAGGGGTTGACATTGTTGGCCTCCTTGACCCTCCAACTGCTTCTGGTAATAGTTTCATCTTGGTGGTAGTGGACCATGCCACATCCAGAAGCCATCACCTTAAGGACCACTACAGCACCTGCAGTGGCAAAGGCCCTCCTGGGATTATTTTCCATGGTGGGATTTCCTAAAGAGGTAGTATCATACAAGGGTAGTAACTTCATGTCTGCATACTTAAAAACTATGTGGAAGGAGTGTGGTGTAACCTACAAATTCACCACACCCTATCATCCACAAACAAATGGACGTGTTGAGAGATTTAACAAAAGTCTCAAAGGCATGATCATGGGACTCTCTGAAAAACTCAGAAGGAGATGGGATGTCCTCCTGCCATGCTTTCTTTCTGCCTACAGGGAGGTACCCCAGAAAGGAGTGGGCTACAGCCCCTTTGAACTCCTCTTTGGTCACCCTGTTACAGGTCCCTTTGCTCTTGTGGAAAAGGGGTGGGAGCAACCATTGAAGCCCCCTAAACAAGACATTGTGGACTATGTACTTGGCCTAAGATCAAGAATGGCTGAGTACATGAAAAAGGCCACTAAGAACCTTCAAGCCAGCCAAGAGCTTCAAAAGCAATGGCATGACCAGAAGGCTGTCCTGACTGAGTACCACCCAGGACAGAAGGTGTGGGTTTCGGAGCCTGTGGCACCAAGAGCACTCCAGGACAAATAGAGTAGACCCCATCCTATTGTGTAGAAAAAGGGTGAGGTCAACTATTTGGTAGACCTTGGCACTTCCAGAAGACCCCTTAGGGTACTTCATGTCAACCTCTTAAACCCTACTATGATAGGGCAGATTTAACCCTACTCATTGCCAAGGATGAGGGGCAGGAGGAAGAGAGTGACCCTCTCCCTGACCTCTTCTCCAACACTGAAGCTGATGGCTTAGTGGAAGGAGTTGTGCTTGCAGACTGCCTCACAGCAGAGCAGAGGGAGGAATGTAAGAACTTACTAGGCCATTTTTCACTCACACCTGGTACCACTACTTGATGTGAACATGCCATTGATACTGGAGACAGTTTACCTGTCAAAAGTAAGTTTTATAGGCAGCCTGACCATGTCAGAGACTGTATTAAGTCAGAGTTGCAGGAAATATTGGACCTATGTGTTATTGAGCACTCAGATAGCCCCTGGGGCAGCCCAGTGGTGTTTGTCCCTTAACCTCATAGCAAAGAAGGAAAAAGAGAAATGCGGTTTTGTGTGGACTATAGAGGGCTCAGTACTGTAACTAAAACAGATGCTTACCCTACATTCAGGGCAGATGAGCTCATAGATACACTAGCCTCTGCCAAATATCAAAGCACCTTTGATTTGACTGCAGGGTATTGGCAGATCGAGTTATTAGGGAATGCTATGCCTAAGACTGCATTTTCAACTATTGGAGGGCATTAGTAGTTTACAGTTATGCCCCTTTGTTTGAAAAATGCACCTGCCAATTTCCAGAGGCTGGTGAACACAGTCCTCCAAGGTCTGGAAGCTTTCAGTGCAGCATACGTAGATGATATTGCTGTATTTAGCTCCACCTTAGATGACCACCTGGTCCACCTGTGGAAAGTTTTTGAGGCCCTGAAAAAGGCAGGCCTCACTATCAAGGCTTCAAAATATCAGATAGGGCAGGTGAAAGTTGGAAGGTGGAGAAAAGATTGAAGGGGAAGATACAGACTATTTTAGACTGGGCTCCCACTACTACTCAGACCCAGGTCAGAGCCTTTCTTGGTCTCATTGGGTATTACAGGAGGTTCATTAAGAGCTATAGCTCCATGCTAGAAAGAGGCTACTTTCTCACACTGATGTCTTTTCGGATGAGATTGTTGACCAAATCAGTTTGTATGCTGAACAGTATTTGCAGGACAACAGTGCCCGCCTTAAGCCCAACTCTTTAGCTACCCAGTAGACTCCCACAAATCGGATGAGTTGAAGAATTTCTTGGGTTTAGCTTTTTGATGGGCTGTCTTCATATTGGTCTACTAGTCCCTTGATGGCAACTGCTACATTTCCTGCAACCGTGAGTTATGATCAGTATGTGAGCCTGCTTCAGATGCTGCATTTTGTTGACAATGCTTCAACATTTCCATGGGATCACCCTGGTTGTGACTGTTTCTTCAAGATTCAGCCTGTTCTTGATCATTTTGTAGATTGCTTTTCAGAGATCTATGTTCCAGGGAAAGAAATAGCTGTGAATGAGTCTTTGGTCCTGTTCAAGGGCAGTTTGGTTTTTAGGCAGTTCATTCCTAGCAAGAGGAAACGTTATGGAATTAAGATGTTTATGCTGTCTGAGAGCAGTACTGGATATGTCTATAATTTCAGGGTATACACTGGTAGGAATTATTCTATTCATGCCCCTGGCTCTCCATCGACTTTTGGAGTGAGTGAGAAAATTTGGTGGGAACATGGTAGAGGTTTTTGTTTACAACGGTCACATTTATACGTAGATAACTTCTACACTGGTGTTCAGTTGTTCAAGCAATTGTTCAAAGTGGACTCTACTATTTGTGGCACAGTCTGCCCTAACCGTAAAAGTTACCCTAAAGAGTTTCTATGTAAAAAGCTTCAGAGGAGACAGTTCAGTGCCTTGCGTAGTGATGAACATCTAGTTGTAACATTTTCAGACACGGGGATGTCCACATGCTGAAAGCCATTCATAATGAAAGTACTTCACCTTTTTGGGGTCAGGTTGCTGAAGTGTGCAAACCTATGTGCATTTAGGACTACAAGATGCACATGGGTGATGTAGATAGAGTAGATGAGATGTTGGAGCCTCACAGTGCTGTTTGTAAGTCATACATTTGGTATAAGAAGTTGGCTGTCCATTTGTTTCATTGGCAACCTTCAATGCTTTGTTGTATTCAAGGATTGGTCTTCAGATTCAAAGATGACTTTTGTTCAGTTTCAGCAGTCTTTGATAGGCTGCCTTGTTGTAGTGGAGCAGGCAAGTGTTGCTAGAGATGGAGTTTTGGAGGATGTGGCTAGATTGAACAATCCTCCCACGCTAACAAAAAAAACTTTCCCTGTAGGAGATATAGAGTCTGCGTCCAAAGAGGTGTGTGGAAAGAGAGTTGTATATACTGCCCCAAGTTTTCTTCTAATCCTGGGCTATGTGTGCCCACATGTTTTAAATTAAATTGTACCACATGCAACTTTAGTGGGAGCAACCATGGGCCAGATTTATAAAGGTACACTTAGAAGTTTGGTTTGAACCTAGACCAAATGTCTAAGTTTACGACTTTGGTAATTCACAAAGGAAATTTACATGTAGTTTCTTTAGTTCTCCACTTGTGGTGGAGATTCTGATCGAGTGCGGACCTAAAGATACTACTCGTACATGCCCTTTGTGAATTCCTACTGTCCTAAATTTAGACGTTTGATTTAAGTTTAGACCACATGTCTAAATATACCTTTGTGAATGGGGCCCCATGAGGGTAAAAGTAAACTGAATGGTCAGTATTGTTTCATTATTTTTGTTCACTTTCACAGTTGCCAATTGTGTGCTGTATTTAGTTAGGCCTGTTGTGTTTGTAATCATAGTTGGTTTTTCATTTCCTTCAAATTAGTTTGTGTTTTGTTGTTGTTAAAAACATGTGATGATAGGGTATGTGGACTGGCGCTTGGCTGGAGGTGTGTGTGGACTGGCTCCTGGCTGGTGGTGTGTGTGGACTGGTGCCTGGCTGGTGGTATGCATGGACTAGCACTTGGCTGGTGGTGTGCTTGGATGGTGCTTGAATGCTGGTGTGGACTGATGGTGTGAGTGGACTGGTGCTCGGCTGACAGTGTGTGGGGACTGGCTCTTGGCTGGCGGTGTGTGTGAGGTAGCAATTGGCTAGCGGTGTGTGCGTTGTGACTTGCAGCTTTCAGGAGAGGTACAGGGTGATGTGCCTTTTATGGATCCCATCAAGTTACTTAACCTCAGTGCACTACAAACCTCATAATTTCACTAAATTCACACATTTTCCTTGCTTTTTTGTGTCATGTTCTTCCAGAATCAGAAGCAATCCAAAAAAATCCTACCACCCAGAATTTCTCCACTTGTCCTAAAAAAAAATGCTGCCCCAGTGGGTGTGGTTGGACCTACTGTCCACAACAGGAACCTATCAAATTACCCTCAAAGGGTGTCCTCACAAAGGGACCCTCACTGACCTTGGTTCAATTTGTTGTGTCACAAACACTAGGACCAGCCACACTAGTGAGATACAATTTTTATCAGAAGACTTGGGGGAATGCTGAGTGGAAAGATGTTTGTGTATACACACAGATTTCAGAAGTTTCCATCACAGAAATGTGAGGAAAATATGTTTTTAGTCTAAATTTGAAGTTTGCTCGGGATTCTGGGTAACATAACCTGGTGAGGGCCAGGCAAGTCACCACTTCCTGGATACCCCCACCCTAGGTGTCTAGTTTAAAAAAATGTACAGGTTTGCTGGGTTTCCCTAGATGCCGGCTGAGCAAGGGCCCACCATACATAGAAAGGCACGTTGCAAAAAAAGAATCCGTTTTTAGTGGAAAAATGTGATGTATCCATTGCCACTTGACCTACTCACACAAGTAATGCACCATTTTAATCAGAAGACTTGGGGAAATGTTTAGTAGAAGGAGTTTTGTAGATTCCTGCAGATTCTAGAACTTTCTATCCCAGAAATTTGAGGAGAATTGATTTTTTTTAGTCCCAGTTTGAGGTTCGTAAGGGATTCTGAGTAACACAAACTTGTGAGAGCCATGCAAGTCATCTCATCCTGGATTCCCCTAGGTATCTAGTTTTCAGAAATGTATAGACTTGCTAGGTTTCCCTAGGTGCCGGCAGAGCTAGGCCAAAACATCCACAGCTAGGCACATTAAAAAAGGGTCCTTTTTAAGTGGAAAAATGTAATGTGTTCAGGTTGCCTTTTGGCCCATTTTCTGTTGCAGGTGTTAAGCCTAACCCCACAAGTGAGGTGCCATTTCTATGACAGAACTTGGGGAAATGATGGATGGAAGGAATCTTGTGGATCCCCTCAGATTCCAGATTTATCAATCGCAGAAATGTGAGGAGAATGTGTTTGTTAGTCAAAGAGTGAGATTTGCAAGGGATTCTGTGTAACACAACCTGGTGAGAGCCATGCAAGTCACCCAATCCTGGATTCCCCTAGATGCCTCATTTTAAAAAATGTACAGTTTTGCTAGGTGTCCCTAGGTGCCAGCTGAGCTAGGGTCCAAGATCACAAACCTCTCTTTCCTATTGCTCGCAGGCACTAGGCTTACCCACACAATTGAGGTACCATTTGTATCAGGAGACTTAAGGGAACACAGAATAGTAGAACAAGTATTATTACCAATTGTATTTCTCGGCATTTGCCCCTTCTAAATGTAAGACAGTGTGCATAAAAGAAGTGATTTTCAGAAGTACCCTCTAATTCACATGCTAGTATGGGTACCCACAAATTCAAAGATGTACAAATAACCACTGCTTCTAAACTCCATATCTTATGCCCATTTCAGAAATATATAGGTTTCCTTGATACCTATTTTTCACTCTTTATATTTTACCATATGAATTTCTGTATACTCTGTACACAATGAAAAAACATTGCTAGGTGCAGCCCAGTTATTGCCTCTGGGTACCTCGAGTTCTTGGAAAACCCACAAACCCTATATATCTTCCCAAGCTGATGGGTCTAGCAAATGTAATGGTATGTTGCTTTTGTAAATCAGACATTGTGATGGGAAGTTACAAATGAAAATGTTGTCACAAATGGCCTCTTTTCTTACTATTTTTCAGTACCTTTTCATTTCAACATTTATTTTCTTTGGGAAAACCTTGAAGGATCTACACAATGACTCCTTGCTGAACTCAGAATGTTGTCTAGTTTTCAGAGATGTATAGCCTTCAAGGATCCAGCATGGGTTTCACACTTATTTACACCACAAACTGGAAGGAGGTTGAAAGCACAAAACAATAGGAAAAATGGGCTATCTCCAAGTAAAATGCAGAAACTGTGGTAACAAATTTGGGGACATATTTATGATGCCCCTAGCTCCACCTCGCGCCTACTTCGCATCATTTTTTATGCAAATGTGGCGTTAAGGTGGCATTTCTCATGCACCATATTTACAAAGTGGTGTGTTGGAAAATGGGTTATTGGTAAGGGCAGGTAGGTACCTACACTTAGCAATAGGCCACTAACCTCCACTTAGGTCCAGTTAAGTCTCAGTAAATGAAACCCAGCTCAACGCTTGGAAGCTTGGCAACGAGTGACAAGGCTTAACTTGGGAGACAGAGTGTAAAGCATTCAAATATCACCAAATAGTAATTAAATAAAACACAGGAAACAGTTTAAAATTCCATAAACAATTAATAAAAATAGATTATATCTTTATTTTTAAAATGACACAAAAACAAATAAAATCGGATAAGGGGAACCGGAGATATTAATTTTTAAAGAATTATTGTTTTTTAGCGCCTAGAAACAAAAAGCGCCAATCGGGTCATCTGGTTGCACCTCGACCGGGGCAAAGTCAAAGGTTAAGGTGACCGCGATGGAGCCCTGTTCGGCTACAGCTCGCAGGAGGCCTCGGTCAAAAGTTTACCTTCGGACTTAGTCTCTTTTCTGAAGATTTTCTTCAGCTGGACGAACCTGTCAGTCCAACCCGACCTCCTGGAACTCTTCTCCAGATACGCGTCGCGGGAGCCCTCAGTGGAGATTTTTACCTTCAGACTTAGTCATTTTTTCTAGTTGAAAATCCTACGACCGGGGTAAACCTGGATCTTTATCCGACGTCCTTGGAGCCCTCCTCGGATACGCTGGCTGGAAGGTCCCGGTCAACTTTTTACCTTCGGACTTAGTCTCTTTTTCAGAGATCTTCTTTACTGGGACGAACCTGCAAATCAGGCCGGGTCGCGGTTGAGGCAAGCCGGCTAGAGTTGCCGCGGCGGGTCGGTCCCTCTATGGAGCTTTTTTTTCAAAAGTTCTCCAAACTTCTCCAAACTTCTGGGTCTTCTCCCAGATGTTCTTTTAAGGTTCTTTTTTTGGGGTCCACAGCTCACCCCAATGGTCCAGAAGTTCTGAGATGATCCTTGGGGGGTATGGACTACAACTCCCAGAATGCACCTGGCGCAAACTCCTTTTTGGCCACTGGGCAGTGGCCAGCTGCTTGATTTCTTCAGGAGTTGGTGCAGGGGACCCTGGCTAGCAATTTTTCATCTGTAGAAAACATAGAGTCCCTCCTTGAACCAGTTGAAGCCAGGCAAAGTCCTTCTTGTGGTGAAGCCCAAGTGTGCAGCTGGTGCAGTCCTTCAGAGTGCAGGTTCCAGGTGCAGGCCAGGGGTCCAGCATGGCAGTCCTTCTTCTCCTTTGGTTCTTCCTTGTTGGAATCTGATGGGGATCTGAGGTGTGGGTGCAGGTCTGCCAGTTTTATCCTTGCTCCTGGGTGAAAAACAGGGGGGTCCTGATTCTCCAATCAGGTGCAGGGTCCTTCCCCCTGTGATGAAAATCAATCCCAGGAGGCAACATTCTTCAAAAATCCATCATGGCTGAATCTGATTTTTGAAGGTTACATCTGGCTGAGCCCACCCACTGGTGCGGGAAAAAAATCATAAACACATCCCTCTCCTGCCCTCTCCTAATCTAATCAAGGGGGCACCTAGTTAACTGGGGTTGCAGGATGTGGGGTTGTTGCTGGGTTGCTCCAAATGTCCTTCTCTGCCTTTGAAGACCAGTTTGGCCGCCCTCCCCCTTCCTGCCTCACCATCTGCTGAGGGGAAATTCCCTCCCACAGGCACATCTCTTTGTGTGAAGCGAGGCCACTTCACACCTCATCAAGGCAGCCTGTCAGGGCACAGCAGCAAAAACAATGCAGGGCTGAAATTGGCAACTTTTCAGGTAAAGTTTACAACTCTTTACCTGATCAAGTTATATTAAATCCAACAACTGGAAGTTGTGGGATTTATTATAACAATTTATTTGATACCAAACTCTTGGTATCCATTACTTAAGGGGACTTTTAAAAATTAAAATAAAGTCTCTCCATTCTAGCCTATGAAGGCCATTCACTACAATGAGGGAAACATGAATTTGGCTGTTTTTACCTCATCAGGGCTTATAAATCTACTTTTATAAGGTCCCTGCTTATAGCTACATGGCACCCAGCCCTAGGGGCACAAAGGGCACACCTTAGGGGTGACTTATATGTAAAGATAAGGTAGTTTAATACTTTGGAACTACTTTTAATTCCAAAGTCAAATTTGCATATAACTTTAATTTAAAAGCAGCCAGCAAGGCAGGCCTGCCTTTAAAATGACACTGGGCACCTCAGCAGTGTACCTATGGGTGCACTACCTATGCTGTGGTCCCTAAACCTACATGCCCTAACATATACTAGGGACTTATAGGTAGGTTAACTTAGCCAATTATAATTAGCTTAATTTGCATACCCACTTTACACAGAACACTGGCCCTGGGACTGGTAAGCAGTACCCAGGACACAGCCAAGAGTCAGCAACCACCAGTACCTGTCCAAAAGGTGTGGGGGTGATCAGGGCAAAAAGGAGGACTTTCCTACACTGCGCAATGCAAGCATTGCACCACTTTGTGTAAACCCTTGTGCCACATTATGCCTGACCAGTCATAAAGTATGCAAGGGGGTGTTCCCATGTATGGAGGCCAAGACAAATGACACAGTGAAATTTACTAGATGTCACTGAGCTATTTTAGCATCATCATTAATGCCTGCCTAAAATGATGCTTCCATTGAAAATAATGGGCCTTCCTGTGCTTTGTTGCGTTAGCACCATAATTTATGGTGCAAATCCAGGAAAGCTCCACATTACTCCATAAATTATGAAGCTTAAGTGGACACGACCACCATGGTGCATGGTATTGTAACTACGGTGCACACGTGGTGTCATTAGGGGGACGCAATGGGGTACTAGAAAAGTGGCCCACCATGAATGATGCACCACTTTTCCATAAATATGCCCCTTGGTTTTCTGAATCAAGTCTGCCTGTTCCTGAAAGCTGGGAAGATGGTGATTTTAGCCCTGCAAATCTTTTGTTGATGCCAGTTGCAGGGAAAAAAACAGGTCCTTTTTTCCCATTTCTCCCCAAAAAATCTAAATCTAGCTATATTTTGTGTAATTTCTTGGTCCTCTCCAGGGGAATCCACAAATCCTGGGTACAAAAGGATGCAAATTTGGATAGCTTATGAGGACAAACAGTTCTGGAGGCCTAAGCGCAAACTAACCCAGATAGCAAAAAAAGGCTTAGTGCTGGGTGAAAGGTGTAGCAGCAAAAGGGTTAAACCAGCTCAACTTGCTGATTCTGTGTCAGAACTGCAGTGGTGAACGGTGCACTTCAGATTTTGACTTAGCTCTTAACTCCTATGAAAATTCAGCACTGGACAGCTCTTCCAGTTTCATAGCAGCTGCTTTGTTGAATTTTGGACTCCTGAGAAAAACAAGCATTTGCAATGCAATGGGTCTCGTGTTTGCTTGAGTTAGAGCTATTAGCGTTTTAAACTCCTAACCGGACTTTTCTTGCCACATAAACTGAAAAGTAAAAAAGTTTCACATAAGCGCGCCAACAGCCGCCATGAGCGCAAAGCAGACACACAAAAGGAAACAGAAGTTCACTCGGCAAAAGTGCAATTATCCATGTAACCGGCAAAAGTACAATTATCCATGTAACAGGGTCGATGTCATGCAAAGTGCTCAATTACCACCTGGCGAGGTCACGCTGCATCCGAAATAAAAAGAAAAAGTAGTCCAGAAATTATATGGAAAACATTGAGCCTTGTATGTTTTCAGTAGTTGGCCGGTGCACTTGAGAAGGGTTAAACACCAGAAAAGGCATGACGTGTGCATGTCTTTCACTAATGAAATCAAGCAAATTTTAAAAAGCAAGCCCACAAACCAACCAAACTGAATGGCGTGACATGGGCGTGGTTAAAAGCCCATGGAGAGATTACACCAGGGACAGAGCACTTTGCGCACTCGACCCTAAAAAGGGAGGACAGAGTTATTCTAAAAGAATTATACTTTGATACGCAAGCATACAATTCCCTAACAACTTTAACCCTGGTTGTTTCTGATTTGGGTAAAAACTAAAAGGCAATTGCAGTATTACAGGCATTTGAAATACCGTTATAAGTACAATAATTTTCTATATATGTAACAGGTGTAACTACAACAGCTTTTCCAATATACTATTTAGCTAATATCTTGTGTGTTCATGCATGCGTTATGGTCTGGTATATTAGGAGCTGTCCCTTGCGAACATCAAATTGCTTCATCCTCTCATCAAAGGAGAAAAACGTGGCATCTTGGTAGAGGTTGCCTATGGTCAGGATTCCCACTGTGTGGCAATCCCTTACGTTAGAAGTTGACAATGTGCTCCTATGCTTTGGAAAACCCACGAGGGGAACAGCAGGTGTGTAGGGAGTGGTCCGAGCTGCTATGCTCAGGACTCCGTGAAAACAAAGGACTGCAAACCGCAGTAAGCGAGAACGGGGGCAAGTGTATGTCACCAGAAGCAGAACAGCTGCAGGAGTCAGTCCAGACATGGTGGAGCAAGTGTCATAATCGTGCCTTCCAACTGGAATGCCCATTGTAGCTGCCCTGCTAGGTAGGAGTGTTCGAAATTCTGTGCCCCAAGGCCACTGCTGTCAGAGGAGTGTGGCAGATTTCCTAAAGCGACCCTACAATGCCAATTCTGCCTGAGCAGGTCTCCCAGGAACATATAACAGGGTGTTAAACACACGCAGACCGTCCACTAAATAGTATAATCATTCATCAAATGTCAAAGTCCATTATTACCAAGAATCCAATTTGTATTGGTCCTTTTCTCTTTGCCAATATTTGTTTCATTGAATGGGCGTCATGCCCCACTACTTCATCAGGGCTAAAACAGAAAAAAACATCCATTTTACATAGGCCAAACATAAGCTCTCTATGTAAAAACCAGACACTCTGTGACATAAAATCCACTTATCATGTAAAAGTCATAGTCATAATCTAGTGGAAACCCTTCACCCATAAGTTTCAAAATACAATTCCATATGAAAAAATTATAAAAGACCCTATATTAGTCGTATAAGTAACTAGCGGTCACAATTCAAAATACACAACACTATTCCATACAGAATATGTCATCACTATGTCTCAACCACCATTGGTGATAAGTGGAATCACACCACACATATGACCAATAACTGTAATAATTGCATAAATGTGCATTCATAGTCCTTTGTGCCACATGCCAATTGGCCCTCCAGCTCAGTAAAAGCCTCTGTGCACTCATAATTAAGCCCAATCAGTCCCAGTGACAATGCACCCAATTCCTTGTGTAATTAGGCGTCTTTTTAAAGTAAAAGAAAATACAATATCGCAAAGAAGTGTCCATACGAAAGCAAAGCCTTTCTTAAATCCACACATCCTAGATACCCAAGTAGTGCAACAAATACCTGTTGTCAGTCACGTGCCTCTATAACCCCCAAATTAACACATTAGTACCAAATCTAGTTATCAATACCTCTTTTATATCATTCCTAAAAAGGAGGCCCCTACCTCATGACCAAATATTCGTCACAAGCACACCACAGCATCCAAACAATCCATGAGACTATTAAGTTCTTTCCTGTTATAAATTTGCACGTGGCCCTTGTCAACAATTAGGGACGAGTAATCTTAGCTCCATCAGCACGAAACTGCCTTTCTAGAAAAAGAAAGGGGTCAAAATTGTATCAGCGACCATGGCCCATCTTCTACTGCACAGGGAGAATTACTCCATAAATCCTCCACCGCCCCTTAAGCAGCCCCTACCACTCACCAACTAATGAGCACTTTTCAAGTGCAAAGTCGCACACGGCCCATTTCAATAATTAGGGACGAGTACACCTGTGCTCCTTTAATACATATCTGCCATTTCTGTGAAATAAAAGTGTCAAAAATGTATCGGAGATCATGGCCCAACTGCCCGTGTTCCGGCAGAATTTGTCCACTAATTGGCACCCCCTCTCTGCAACTGCTTACACTTGATAGTGCGTCCAGTCCTTATAAATTATTTGTACTTGGACACGCCGGAGGTCGGTGAACCTTTTGACCGGGTTGAGCTCTCCTCATCCAAAGAATTGTCGGATCCCTTAAATCAATAATCAATAACCATTTATAATCAATAACCAATACGCAATTAGTAATCAATCAACAAATTAATTAAACAGAAAATCAGTAATTAGACACACCATGAACTTTCAGTCATGAATAACCACACCTGTTTATTAAAAGTTAATGAGTTTATTTCCCTATATTAACAAAGCTAACACAATATAAGTAAGTCTCAAAATCAAATGATATACATATACGAACATTACTACCTGTCCATAACGATGGAAGAAACATAATCTACGCAAAATGTGGCTTATAATGCATTCGGTTATAGCAATGCAAATCACTAATAAAAGTAACTGAATTTGACTAATTGCATATATTAGTCAGCATTACAAGATTTCAATTCAACATGGTGCATCAAATGAATACCTCAACTAACCTCTGATTAGCATTGGCATGTGGGGCTTCATGCAAAAGAATGTAATCAACAAAAATTTTGAAAACTTCTAGCTTAGGCTCTGTCAAAATAAGCAGTTGGTACCTAACAAGGAAAATACAATGAATAATACATTTATCCTTTCATAATTACCAAATACAATCAGCATTCAAGGTAAGTCTTCGTCCTTCAGGTACCGGTTCGATCAGCATGGGGCAAACTTCAAAGGGGCAAAGTTAAAGGCAAATTTCCCTTTGCTGCAGCAAGAAAAATGGGGCAAAAGTTATTGCATGGGCAAGGCGGGGTAAAGTTAAAGTTAAAGTCTCTAGGGTGAGAATTCTTTAAAGTCTCTCTCTCTCTCTGGGATAGAGAAAAAGCATCAAGGGGTCATCAAAATGGCTTCTTGAATCTTGCTTCAAAATGGCATCAAAGGAAATGGCTGGCTTCTCTTTGTCCGGTGGGTTTAAGTATGAAAACGTTCCAAATCCTTCAGGGTCTTCCATTGGAGGGTCCATAGGGTGGTTTCTCTTTGACCAATGAATAGTGTCTTTCTCTTAGTACTCATGTATGCATAAGGTGTCCTTGGAGTTTTGGAACACAAGTAGCAACAAAGTTTGCCAATTATTTCTGTATCAGTGTCTTTATTGTCTGCACCTGCAGAAACTGACCTTGCTTCAAAGGGAATGAAACTTGCCTAGCACGAAACCTTGAGATAAGTGTATTAGTCATTCTACTGGAAAAATACAGCCTTTAAGTTTAAACACATTTTGTTGATACAAGTGAAAACCACGCAGTTAAAATTGAGGCCAGGGCAACTAGGCCAAAGCCTCTGCTAAATTTAAGCTAAGCATATAACAGTTTTAACGAGAAAATCATAAAATACATCTGCAATTATGACGAATTACTACATTGTTGATTCTTCATGACTAATCAAGCTCGTTTATACCAATGGCGACCTACTTCGGTGGCACATTTTCTGCACGCAATATATTTTCTTTGCTAAAATCACATTGCCTTATACGATTTTGTTACATGATATATGAATGTTTGTTAGCCTTTCTTTTTCTGCTTCATCAATCCCTCCTCTGATGACTAATTATGTCATCACTTTAAATCTTCCACCACAAATTTTATTTAATTAAAATTCTGTTTTAGTAATTTGGCATTTCAGTCAATTCCCTCTTCCTTTTTTTTCCCTTAGATTTTTCCCTGTATATTTCTACTATTTTATTTTGTTCTTTTTCTTCTCTTCTCCTCTTGCTTCTTGATTTCAACATTTTAATAGCTTTCCATATTCCCCAGATACCTATTAAGCAAATTAGTATTATTAATATTCCTTTTACTATTTTCAGTAATAGTCCATTCCAAATGTTGCTGAGCCAATTTCCCACGGAAGCAAATCCTTTTCCAACCTTTTCCCATACTCCTGGTTCTTTCAATTCTTTCAAATCTGCACTTTCGTTAGTTAAATTTGTAAGCATATTTCTAATTTGTCCAGTGTTGTCTGGTATATAAGAACAACAGTGACGTGCAATAAGCATTTTGCAAACGCCGCCATTCTTTGCTAAAAGAATGTCTAAAGCAAGCCGGTTTTGAAGAGTCATAGCTCTTTCTGCAGCAAGTTCTGCATCAATCAGGATCATGGCTCCTGAGAATTTTGTCAGCATGTTATCCACAATAGTAGACAACTTTCGTATTTTGATTGAATTCAATATAACTCATACTGAAGGAATCATTGCTCCAAATATATCTCCTATCACACCAGAAGCTGTCTCCCTTTTATGGATACGATGTAATTCAGAGAGCTTTGGAAATTTCTTTAAGTCGTCCAGTTGAAAAATCTTTGGAAATACTATTCCCAAATAACATCTCCCATACCATCCCTTTGGAAGACGGTAATAGGCATTGAGTCCACAGATATAGTATACTCCTGGAGTAGCTGGATCTAGTCCAATTAACATGAACATCCATTTACTCTGGAATAAAAACACGTGTTTACATTCACTCGTTCCTACAAAGATTGTGTCATAGTATGATTTAGGTCTATATATACAAAGTTTCCCTATGTGTATTGCATCTAAAGCTAGTGTTCCTTGTGTCTTTATTGCGGCAAAAGCATAGTTATCTACAGATGTTCTTTTGTGTAATTCTTTTTCTAATTTCTCCTTTACCATTTTCCTTCTATCTTCAGTGTGATCTAAAAAGCATTTCTCTACGGGTGAAAGCAAGCATGTAAGGTTTTCCTTATCTGCGTGAACTGTGGAAAAAGGCGATAATGGTTCAAAGAAATAATCTCTTGCTACTTTACTCAGGTACTCAATTATGGGGACATATGAACTCAACATACTCATTCAGCAGGCGATAGAAAACATTAGACGAAAGTTCTTTCTTGTCGTGTAAATATATTTTGTCTTGTTCGAGTTTCTTTAAAGGAGTTAATTCTGTATTTTCAAAGTAGAAACATCATTCGCGTCTCTTTCATTCCCTCCATGCATTCCAATAATTATTGCCATAATTATTAGTACGCATGCAATTATTAGACCTATACACATGTATTTACAATATTTCATTTTATGTCCTTGTGTAGTACTGCCTGGCATGATCTGTATAGAATCAGAAAGCTGAAGACATGTTATCAAATCAAATTCGCAGATATATATATATAAAGATGAACGAGGTCAAAGTTCACACGGTTTTCTTTAGCAGCTTTAGTCTCTTATCGGTTTAGCAGCTTTGCCTCAAAATCGGTTTCAAAAGTCAATCAGGTTATCAATGTCTTATTCGGTAATGTTCATGAAATTTCACTTTTCAAGTACCAAAGTGTCGTTCTGCTTCTTCGTTTTCAAGACTAAGAGATAGAAATTCATCTGACCAATCGTTAGTGGCTGTGTATGCCCATTCTGGACCAGAATATCTTCTGCTCTGTATTCTTTTCCTTTTCAATTTTGAATCTCCTGTCGATTCTCTTTCGCTTATGTCTTGTTCTTTAGCTGTGTCTTTGTCTTCATTCGATGTTGTTATTATGATAGACACTTCTTTTCTTTTCTCCTTCAATTTTGGCCATTTGTTTTCATTCAGTGTTTCCTTCGTTTTTGATATGCTTTGTCTCGTTTCGCATTGTTTTCACCTGATGGACCTGCAACCGGTTCTGGAAGAATTTGAACAATTTCGCCCAGCTCTGTCTTGTCTCCTTCCGCTAGGGGGTCAATCAGGTTTTCTCCTTCTTTTCCTGTATCGTCTGCTTCTGGGAAAGCCCTCCTCTTGTTAGGCTCTCCTGCTTCTTCACCTGAGATAGGATCTTTGTCACCTCCTGAGGCTTCTTCTCGGTTGTCCTCAAAAGGATCGACTTCGTCTTCCTCAGAGAATATTTCTTCTGTCTCAATTTCTTCCTGTTCTCTTTCAGGCTCTCTTCGTTCTGTCTCAGTGTCTGGTACTTTCCTGTCAGCTCTTGGTACTTTCAGTCCTTCAATTTCCTCTTCTGTGGGGCACGTCACCCTTTTCGTGTGACTGGCGTGAATCCAGTTGGGAACTCCTGCACACTTCACAGCGGTGGTAGTTGTCAGAATCACTTGAAAAGGGCCTTTCCAACGGGGTTCCAAGCACGACTTCCTCACATGCGTCTTTATCACCATCCAGTCACCTGCTTTCAGGGCGTGTCCTGGACCTTGGATCAGTGGCAAGGTGGTTGCCTCCACCTGGTGAGAAAAAGAGTGGACCACATCAGCCAGACCTTTGCAGTAGTCCAATACCATATCATTTGTAATATTTACAAGAGCATTTGCAGGAACTGCTGGAAGTCTCATGGCTCTGCCCATGAGGATTTCATGCGGTGAGAGTCCAGTTTTTCTATCAGGTGTGTTTCTCATTGACATTAACACCAAAGGCAACGCGGCAGGCCATTTCAAATTTGTGGATGCGCATATTTTCGCCATTCTTGATTTCAGCGTGAATTTAATTTGCTCCACTAGTCGTGATGCTTCAGGGCGGTAGCTACAATGCAATTTTTGCCCAATGTTCAATGCTGTACATAGTAATTTGATTACTTCGTTATTGAAGTGACTTCCCCTATCTGATTCTAAAGAGATCGGGAAACCAAAACGTGATATTAGTTCTCTCAAGAGTAGTTTTGCAACTGTGAGACTGTCATTTCTGCGTGTGGGGTATGCTTCAATCCAGTGACTAAAAATACACACAATCACCAACACATAGTTCAAGCCTGCATGCATTGGCATCTCAATGAAATCCATTTGTATCCTGCTGAATGGCCCACCTGCTCTTCCAATGTGGCTCAAATTTACTACGGTTCCCTTTCCTGCCTTCATTTGTTGGCAAATGACGCAACGATGGCAAACTGCTTCAGCAACTTGGCGAAATTCGGGATTAAACCAATCAATTTTGAATAATCTAATCATGGCATCCCTACCAAGGTGGGCTTGTCCATGATATAACCTGGCTAATTGCGTCAAAAGATTGTCTGACAAAAACAATCTCCCTTCACTTGAAACCCACAAATCATCTGTTTTTTTTACGCATTGTAATTTGCTCCATGAGAGTTTTTCATCCTCACTAACATTTTTTGTAGGAATTTTAATTCTTCTATTGTGTCTACAACTTTTAGATCAAAGGCTTCACTTGAGTTAAGTTCTGGCTCATTTATCAAATTTTATTAGTCTCTGAGCAATATACAGTTCAATGCGCAAAACCTTGTGACTTGATCCGCATATCCTTTTCCCAAAGAAACGAAGTCTTGTGATTTCAAGTGTGCACTGCATTTTACCACTGCTACTTCTCCTGGTAACTGGATAGCATGTAACAACTCTCTTATTCTTTCACCATTTTTCACTGGTTATCCTGAAGAGGTCATGAAGCCTCTTTGTAACCATAATTGTCCAAAATCATGCACTATTCCAAATCCGTACTGACTGTCAGTGTAAATGGTGACTTTCATTAATGCGGAAAGTTGGCAAGCTCTAGTAAGGGCTACTAGTTACGCTACTTGTGCAGAGTAAACTCCCTGAAGCCAAGATGCTTCTAGAACACCAGTTATTGTGCATACAGCATATCCTGCTTTCAATATTCCTAGTGCATCTCTTAAACATGAACCATCAACAAAAATAATTTGATAATTTTCTTCCAATCGAGTATCTTTGATATCAGGTCTTGGCTTAGTACAAAATTCAGTCACCTGAAGACAGTCATGCTCGATGTCTTCAGCGTTTTCAATTTCAACATTTTCACTGGGAAACAAAGTTGCTGGATTCAACGTAGTGCACCTTTTCAATTGCACATTTGGTGATCCCAAAATTATTGTCTCGTACCTTGTAAGCCTAGCACCAGTCATGTGCTGTGTTCGGGAACGTGTCAAAAGTATTTCGACTGAGTGAGGGACCATAACTGTTAAGGGATGTCCCATTACTATTCCATCACTCTGATTTAAACTTATACCAACTGCTGCTAAAGCACGCAAGCATCCTGGTAAGGCTGCTGCGACTGGATCCAAAGTAGCTGAAAAATATGCTACTGGTCTGTTTACGCCACCATGGGCTTGAGTCAAGACAGACAAGGAACATGCATCACGTTCATGACAAAAGAATGTGAACGGCTTTGTGTAATCAGGCATACCTAAAGCTGGAGCTCTGCACATGCATTCCTTTAATTCAACAAAGGCATCCATTTCATCTCTTTTCAACACTATTTCATCCTGCGCATCCTTCTGGGTCAGTTTCAGTAAAGGTTTGGCTAGAGTCGAGAAATTGGGAATCCATTGACGACAGTAGCTCACCATTCCCCAAAACTTTCTCACCTCTTTTCTCGTTTTGTGTGAACTCATTCGAAGTACACTCGTTATTCTTTCTTTCATGATTCTTCTCGACCCTTTTTCTATTTGGTAACCCAAATATTTCACTTTCTTCTGGCAGAATTGCAATTTTGAAGGAGACACTTTGTGTCAATTCCTTCCAAATGGTTCAGTAGGGCAATAGTGTCAACTGTACAGCCATTTTCTGTTTTGGATGCGATCAGTAAATCGTCAATATACTGTACTAAGGTTGATTCAAAAGGTAATTCCAATGATTCCAAATTTTTCTTTAGAATCTGATTGAAAATTGATGGTGACTCCGAAAACCCTTGAGGAATTCGACTCTGTCCAGGAATTTGAAGCAAAAGAGAAATTGGCTGTCCTCATGAAGAGGCACAGAAAAGAATGCTTGTGACAAGTCGATGACTGAGAACCACTCTGCATCACAGGGAATTTGAAACATTATTACAGATGGATTTGGTACTACGGGACAACATTTGACTATTATGTCATTTATTTTTCTCAAATCTTGAACAATTCGGACCTTTCCACTTGGTTTTATTAGTCCCATGATTGGCGAATTACATGGACTACTTAGTACTTCTTTCAGTACTCCCTGTTTCACAAACTCATCAATGAGTTGGGCGACTTTCATGAGAGTGTCTTGTGACATATGGTATTGCGGAGTCTGAGGAAAAATTACATTAGGTTTTACAGTCATTTTCACTGGTTCAGCTCCTTTGACTTTGACCAGTCCTACTTCTTTTCCTGTCATATCCCACTCTTCCTTTTCAACTGTTTCTTGTTACTCAGCTGGAATATCTGCTTCAGTGAGCATAGGATAAAGAGTAATCAAGGGATACTCTTCATCAACAGTTTCCATTTTGTCTTATTCTAAACTGTCCTCTTCTTCCTCATCACTGTCTGAATTTTAATTCCATTATGTGAGCACATAATTGAGCATCCTAATTTGCATAATAAGTCTCTCCCTAACAGGGATATCGGACTTGAGTCACACACCACAAATTTATGCAACCCTTGAAAGTTACCAATTTTGACTTGCACTGGATCTGTAATTGGGTTTGTCAGATACCTATTTGCTACTCCCACTACCTGAACTGTTCTCCCTGAAAGTGGCAAATTTGGTACTTCGATGCTTCTAACTGTAGAGCGTGTAGCTCCTGTGTCAACCAAAAATGAAACACTGTGACCCATAACTCTTCCTTCCACATATGGTCCCTTTTGATCAACTTCCAAAGATGCGGCAAGCATACAATTTCCATCCTCATCTGAACTTTCACTCTCCCATACATTGTTTATTCCATTCTCACTGTGTAACGGGAATTGGTGTACTGTGTCACTTTGATTCATTCCTTGACCTGTGACCTGTTGAGGAAGCATTACTTGTTGCTGATTCATTGGTGCTAAGGGTATTTGCATTTGCTGATTAGGTACCAAAGGAAACTGCTGTTGCACTGGCTGCAACTGTGCCATTTGTACACAGCATTTGCACCTGCTGTTGTTGTATGGGTTGTAAACCCTGCATCTGATTTACATTATTTTTTAAATTTGGGTTTGGACCTCTCAATTTTGGTCCTCTCATATTTTGAAATGTATTGACATCATTGTTTTGCTGACCTGCATCTTCCTGCACCAACATTGGGCACTCCTGTTTCCAATGTCTGACGATTCCACACATGTGACATGTCATCAACTTCTTCATAGCCTGTATACCATTAGGAAACACAACATTATTTAAATCAGGACCATTACTCACAAAACCTCCTCGGCCTCTGCCTCTCATCTGTGGCTGAAACATAGCATTTCCCTGCTGTTGCTGCTGCGGCAACTGTTGTTGGAAACCGTGCAAACCTGTCTGAGCTGCTCTAATCTGCATAACCATCACCTTTTCTTTCAACTTTTTCTGCTTTGTCTCAATCTCATCACTGCAATATTTTGCATAGTTCAACACTTCATCGATCGATTTTGACTGCCAACAAATCAAATGCATTTTAATCATCTGGCTGATTTCGGGTCTCAATCCTTCCACAAATCTGAACACAAAATGGAGCATGTCCTTTGCCTCAATCGTTTCCGTGCCACTGTAATTTTGAAATGCTTTCAACAATCTCTCATAGTATGCATGTATCGACTCCTTGACCTCCTTTGCTGTTCTGTCAATCTTCTGCAAATCTCAATTTTTCAATGCAACTTTTGTTTTCAGGTACTCAATCACTTTATGGTACATGCTCATTACCCTAGGCGATGGTGCACCTGTGTCTCTATCTCTTTCTGGTTCACTTGTTGGCCACCCTACGGCCCTCTTACAATCTTCCCACAAATCTGCCCGAACTACAATTTCAAATAAAGTATTCAGGTCTTCCCAAAGACATTTTGCGAGTTTCACAAATCTATCTGTTTGTTGAGTCCATTTGATCGGTTTCTCTCTTAACTTAGGGTAATCATCCGTAAAGGATTGAATATCACACCTGTGCCATGGTACATGGACAAGTTTTCCCCCTGCTGTTTCTCTCATTGGTAACATTGTTATAAGATCTTCAGTCTGTTGCGCTTTCTCAATCCGATCTGGGGTACTTTCTTTCTTCTTATCCTTTTTCTTAACCCACCTACTCTCCCACTTGTCTAAACATCTCCAAACCTGCACACTTTGCAGTATCTCTTTAAGGTGTGTTTTCATTCCTGCAGACCTCATGTGTTCAAAATCTTTTGTCTCAGAGTCTAACCTGTAACTTCTGCTCAAATGCTTGGTTTTATTTATGTCTATTTTGTGTGTGTCTGCAATTTCTTGTAACCTCCTATGTATGCTGCTTAATTCTCTTGTAATTCTAGGACAAATGTATCTCAGCTCTTCTTCTGTGTATGATTCTAACCTGTTCAGACCCATCGTTCCCTGTACTAGTTCATCTGCTTCCATGCCCAATCTTATTTTATTCAAATATTCTTCTCCTTTTCCGCTGGGTGTACTCTGTGGGGAGTTCAGGCTGTTCAACCATTGGGTTAAGTGTTGTGCGTTTAGTCCCATTAATGTGGCATTTACGTCTACTGCCAGTGATGGTTTCTGTAATGTTTCTGTTTTTGAAGTTAACGGTACTATCAGTGGTAGACTTGACCTTACCACGGTTGACGGAGCACAAATTGGAATTGGACTAAATTCCAACAAAGACCGAGATCTATTTGACAGTGTTCCTTCCGGAATAGTTTCTTGAGTATTTTCTATGTATCTCCTTCCTGTCTCATTTTGTGTCATTACCCCTTGATCGCATACACTCGGCTTTGCCTGTATATACAATAGTACTGGCGGACCTACAGTGATAGGCAAAGATATTGGGTCCGGATTCTATCTGTTCCCCAAATTCTGTGGCATGTTAATTCCCACATTATGGTTCATCATTGGTGGCATGTCTAACTGATTTTCTGCTGTTTGAATGTACTTTGGCACTTCTTGCATCTGCTTTTGGGGCATCAAAATTTGTGTTGATTCGGTTTGAATCAATGTCGGTCCTTGGTAATTCTGTCATCCCTGCACCATTGAATTAGAAGTCATTTCCAAATTATGCTCATCATAATAGCGTCTTTGGACCTGTGGCTGATAATCATTAACAGGTTTCAGTTTAGTCATGTCAGGATATATTCTCTGAACTTGTGGTATTTCTGGTATAAAAGGCATATCAGGACTAATTTGCCTCTGCAATATTCTCAAATTCGGGGCTACAGTACCCTGTATTGGTTCTGGAGGGGCAGTGCTAGTGCTTGGGCCATTTTCGTTTTCCACATATGGTGGTGGGCGGTCATTTAGCAATTGCAGAATGAACTCCACATTGTCTGATTCGTCTGACCCTTTTTTTCGAGTTTTTCTTGTTTTCTCTATCTCTGGACTGACTCCTGTTTGTTTTATGGGTAGCCTTCCTTCCTTCCATCTCTGCTTCGTCAGTAATTGCTGGAAAAAATTGAATTCCCTGCAATATGTCTGATCCCCAAACCTTTTGAGTACTATCCCATCTAGCATCCGCTAGTGTCTTTTCTACTTTTCTCACTCTTGTCTCAAATTTCTTTTGTAGTTGCCTTCTAGCCATTTGTTCCCAAATTGCTAATGCTTCGAACTTTGCTGGTCTTGGAGGTATTTTCATCTCATATAGCGCAAATCTTAAATTCTCCAAAACTCTTAGATTAAACGACCAATGGATAGGAAACGCTACACTTCCATGCTTTTCTGTTAATTTACACCATTGCTTTAACCAAAGACATGGTGCGACAACCTTTTCTTCAATTACGATGTAAGCTGGTGTACCCTCAGGCGGTGTTTCTTTTCCTAAATTTGCTTTAATACATACATCTCCCCTCAAGGCACTCTTAAGTGCTTTGAACATTTTTATCTTTCCGTCTTTTATCTTCTCAAAATATAAACAATAAGTGACTTTAATTACCGGAATACTCTTCGCTTGCCTTTCCCCACCAGTTGCGCTTCACGGACTGCGTCCAATCTGTGCGCGACCCTTCTCACCAACCAACCTATCCCAGCGCGCCTCCTAGTGACGTCACACTCACACACTGCGGCTGACAAAGTCCAGCGGCTTGTCCGCTTCAGCTTCACTCAAAACTAATTTCCGCCATATATAGCGAGCACTAACCAAAAAGAAGAAAACATATCTGTTGGTTTACTACAGGAAGGTAATACAATCGCTTCAGAAACCTTAGGGATTTTTCATTAGCCTCAGCAGTTATTCCATCTTTCTCGGTTTCCCACTTTCGCAAGCAAAATTTTACCTGCAAATTTTACTCTTAACTGATCAATGAACTATTCTAGTGCACCTTAGAATTAATCAAATCTCAAAGTCGAAAATTTTCTTTTATTCCTCAACATTCGTACCGACTTGTTGACCTCGCCCGATCAACCTATTAAACCGAACAAATTACAACATCAATCAAGTGTCTCATGCACTTTTCAACATACTCCGGAGTCTCTTGACCTCGCAGGGCCCGTCTCAACATCAACAACCACGTGGACAATTTTTCCTGCACAAAGCGCTACACTCATATGAAGTTCAACGACTTCCCTACTCTCATACTTTGGAGTATCACTCCTCTAAAATTTTGATCGGAGTTCGTAACCCCCTAAAAATCCTCACAAACTTCACAATTCGTCTGCGGCATCAGCTGTGCAAGCGCAAAACCCTAACTTCACTCATACTGTCACTAGAAATGCCGAAAACATTCTCACACCTCCATTTCCTCCATTCACAAGCTCCGAGATTCCGGGAAAGTCATTGGGGATTTAGGGCATCATCATCTCTCCAAGTTGTTTTATTAAAGAATATTCTAACTTGAATCCGTCTATTGTTCGGATGGGGTCCCAAAGGGCCAAACCATCAAACTCTGCTACCATCTACTGATAGTGCGTCCAGTCCTTATAAATTACTTATGCTTGGACACGCCGGAGGTCGGTGAACCTTTTGAACGGGTTGAGCTCTCCTCATCCAAAGAATTGTCGGATCCCTTAAATCAATAATCAATAACAATTTATAATCAATAACCAATACTCAATTAGTAATCAATCAACAAATTAATTAAACAGAAAATCAGTAATTAGACACCATGACTTTTCAGTCATGAATAACCACACGTGTTTATTAACAGTTAATGAGTTTATTTCCCTATATTAACAAAGCTAACACAATATAAGTAAGTCTCAAAATCAAATGATATACATACACAGTACGAACATTACTAGCTGTCCATAACGTCGGAAGGAACGTAATCTACGCAAAATTTGGATTATAATGCACTCAGTTATAGCAATGCAAATCACTAATAAAAGTAACTGAATTTGACTAATTGCATATATTGGTCAGCATAACAAGATTTCAATTCAACATGGTGCATCAAATGAATACCTCAACTAACCTCTGATTAGCATTGGCATGTAGGACTTCATGCAAAAGAATTTTATCAACATAAATTTAGAAAACTTCTAGCTTAGGCTCTGTCAAAATAAGCAGTTGGTACCTAAGAAGGAAAATACAATGAATAATACATTTATCCTTTCATAATTACCAAATACAATCAGCATTCAAGGTAAGTCTTCGTCCTCCAGGTACCGGTTCGATCAGCGTGGGGCAAACTTCAAAGGGGCAAAGTTAAAGGCAAATTTTCCTTTGCATCAGCAAGGAAAATGGGGCAAAAGTTATCGCATGGGCAAGACGAGGTAAAGTTAAAGTTAAAGTCTCTAGGGTGAGAATTCTATAAAGTCTCTCTCTCTGGGATAGAGAAAAAGCATCAAAGGGTCATCAAAATGGCTTCTTGAATCTTGCTTCAAAATGGCATCAAAGAAAATGGCTGGCTTCTCTTTGTCCGGTGGGTTTAAGTAAGAAAAACTTCCAAATCCTTCAGGGTCTTCCATTGGAGGGTCCATAGGGTGGTTTCTCTTTGACCAATGAATAGTGTCTTTCTCTTAGTACTCATTTATGCATAAGGTGTCCTTGGAGTTTTGGAACACAAGTAGCAACAAAGTTTGCCAATTATTTCTGTATCAGTGTCTTTATTGTCTGCACCTGCAGAAACTGACCTTGCTTCAAAGGGAATGAAACTTGCCTAGCACGAAACCTTGAGATAAGTGTATTAGTCATTCTACTGGAAAAATACAGCCTTAAAGTTTAAACACATTATTTTAATAAAAGTGAAAACCACACAGTTAAAATTGAGACCAGGCAACTAGGCCAAAGCCTCTGCTAAATTTAAGCTAAGCATATAACAGTTTTAACAAGAAAATCATAAAATACATCTGCAATTATGACGGATTACTACATTGTCGATTCTTCATGACTAATCAAGCTTGTTTATACTAATGGCGACCTACTTCGTGGGCACATTTTCTACACATATTATATTTTCTTTGCTAAAATCACATTGCCTTATCCGATTTTGTTACATGATATATGAATGTTTGTTAGCCTTTCTTTTTCTGCTTCATCACACTCATCAGGTAAACGACACTCCATCTGTGGTGAGATCCCGCAGTGAATATGCCCTGGATCATGCCCTCCTTTCTGGGTGCCATATTTGTTGCCGTATTTATCAGCACTCTACCTAAACAGTACAATAAAAGATCGATTCCTGTTCTTCCTCTATCATGGCTACCATCTTTAAGGTACGAGACCGCATTCTGTACAAAATCAGGCTTATATTAATCCATATTAGAACTATCAAGAGAGAACACGAGTTTTAAGACAGCTACTGGTCAATTAATGTCCTTATACTCTCTATACTGTTCACAGTAGAATCAAGTAAATGAATCGTACTACATATGGCATTACCTATTTTCAAGCATAACATCCATGTGGTACCCGTCCATATATGCATGGATCCTAAATCAGCCATTATCTGGCTCATATTGGCTGCCACTCCAAATATAATTAAGTCAACTAGATAAGGTGGTAATTCCTCCAACGTATTCCTCTTCCTCCCGTACAACATAGAAATTCGGTAGAAATATTATATATTCATAGTGGTGTCTGAAGTTTCTGTCCATGTAGTATCCAATTAATTGTGTCACAATAGTAAATCATAACACTATCTCCATGGGGTTAAATAGGATCCCCTCCAGAACATATCTATATTGTAATTTAGTGGATCCTCCAAATCAAGTGGAGTCATCATCAACTTGACAATCAACTCAATAACAAGCTCCAATATTATTTCCATGGGTGAGATTAGACCCCCCCAACAAGTTTATAAACCAATAATGATTGTAAATCAATCACATCTCACAGCTAACATGAACTTTACAATAACGGAGAGGAAATATTGCTCCTGTAACATTACAGAGTAAAGCAAAATTCAAAAAGCTTGATCTCCCAGGAAATACTGTAACTCACTTTTTATATTCAAACTGTTCCTCAACTGCTCGTAGTCTCATTATCCACATTGCTTCTCACTGTCTTAATTCCAATTCCCTATTCTCACCTCGAGGATTCCTGGTCACCTGGTCAATCCCAAAAATTGGAAGCATCTGTGTTGTTTCTGTGCTTCACATTCCATGGCATGAACCACTATTGAGTACTTGAGGTTGTATGATGGAACAACGCATGCACTTACAACGCATGCCTTTACAACGCGGTGATTACCACGAATGCACTTACCACTAAATGTTTTTACAATGCATATGCTTTTACCACGAATGTCTTTACATAAAAAATTTCGTACTAAAGGCATAGTCGGTAAAGGCATATGCATTGTAAAAACTAGAGGTAAGTATAACATACATTATTATATGTATATATATCAATGTGTGCGTATATATATATATATATATATATATATATATATATATATATATATACATATATATTTGTAATAATATATATACATTTCTATATATATATATTGTTATATATATATATACTGTATTTATATATAGATATATATACACACACACCTTTCCACCCAAAAACCCTACCTACCCTAACCCCTAAACATTACCTTACCACCCCAAGACCCATACCCACCCTAAAACCCAAACACCCCTTACCACCCCAAACCCCATACGCACCCTAAAAACTAAACAACCCTACAACCATAAAGCCTAAAAATGCCCTTACCACCCCAAAACCCATACCCACCATAAAACCAGAACACTCCTTACCACACCAAACCCTGTACTCACCCTAAAACCTAAAAATGCCTTTACCACCCCAAAAACACAAACCCATCCTAAAACCAAAAAATGCCCTTACCACCCTAAAACCCATGCCCACCCTAAAATCTAAAAATGCCTATATATATATATATATATATATATATATATATATATATATATATATATATATATATATATATATAGTATATATATATATATCCCATTCAACCCACTTAATACTTACCTGTACTTACCTTTAAAACCAATGAAATTAGGTGTAAAGGCAGGCGTGGTAAAGGTATATTTGTGGTAAAAGCATGCGTGGTAAAGCCATGCTTGGTAAACGCATATGCTTTGTAAATGCATTGTGGTAAATGCATTTCGTTGCACTCACCGCAATGTAAGTGATGTTTCCTGTACTTGACATCACCTGATTTTAGTGCCCTCATACGTTCACCAATGCTATCCCTCAGAGCCCTAATTGCGCTCCCCATATAAATATGGTTCCACTTACATACAATAACATGCACACAAATTTAGGACTGCAGTGAATGTTTGAGCGTATTACATATTTATCGGTTTCTCCGTTTGTAAAACTTCTAGTCTTATCCAATGCCTATCTACACATTCCACAATGGCCACATCTGAAAAAACCTAGTGCATGCTGTGTCAGCTAAGTCTTCTATTGTGGTTGGTTGGGATAACTTGGACTCAAGATAGTTTTCAAATACCTCCCTCTACGAAAAGTAATATCAGTTATATATGATACACAATCTTTTAACTTCTATCCTTTCGTAGAAGGTGCCAGTGTGACTGTAAACATTTGCAAAATTTGCGTGCAGCCCAGCTAAACTCAATAATTAATCAAACCCTCTCCGATTTATCTCAATCACATTTATTCACTTCAAGGATACTTTTTCTATTTGCCCTCAGGATCCTGTTCCTAGCTGTCTGGATAGTATGTATGTTATAGCCTCTCCATAAAAATCTTGCTCTCATGTCTTGTAGGTTCATCATTACAGTTGTGTCTGGCCTGCATAATTTCTCTAAAAGGAATCACATTTATCTGACATTTGGGATGTGAACTAGTTGCATGAGAAATAGAATTTCAAGAGGTTGGCTTACGGAATAACCTACTGTGTATTCTATTGTCCTTGATATACAACTCAATGTCAAGAAAACCTATCCTCTCATCACTATATTGGTATGTGAATCATATGTTTGAGTCACTCATAATCATATGTGCACAAAAACTACCTAGTTGCTCTATTGTTACTGTCCAAATCATAAAACAATTCCACCTTCTGCCACGTGGGCCCCAAATCTGCCCCCCCTTTAGCCACCCCATAAAGAGGTTTGCGTAAGAAGGAGCACTTCTGGAACTCATTGTAGTCCCTCGCATTTGTCTGTAACACTTGTTATTGAACAGAAACACATCATTTTCCAAACTAATTTTTGTCCTTGATAGCAGCATTTCTGTGTGCTCTAGTAAGGATATAGCTCTGGCATTAAGTACGTCTTACAACTGTTATTCCCTTTTCATGTCTTATACTCATGTAAAGTCACACTACTTCAAGTGTCACCATCAACATGCCAGATTCCCATGTGACATAATTTAGCAAATTCTGTATGTGTGTGGTGTCACAAATATGAGAAGATAGATTAGTCACACATGGTTGTAGAAGCACAGCTACATATTCTGATAATCTTTCAGAGGGTTTACCAATACCTGAGATAATGGGCCTTCTAGGTGGGAATGGGAGGTCTATATGTACTTTGAGGAGGGAAACAGAGATAAGGGTATCTTGCGCATTCAACCATTAAGTAAAAATATTCATCATCATTGAGTTTTCAATGCATTAATAATCTTTCTAGCCAGTTCAATAGTAGGGTTCACATCCAATTTCTCATAACATGTAACATCACTCAATTGGGTGTATATTTCTTGATCTTAATCAAAGCAGTTCATAAACATGCTATTCCCTCATTTGTCAGCTTCCCTTATCATCAGGCTATCATTACATTGTAAACGTTTAAGAGCTTGAGAGCAGCACATTAACCAGGGCTGAGATTGTCCCTGCCTCTGCCCTGTTGCATCATAGCTTGTTTACTCCATCTATCTAGGTCCCTGCACACCAATTTATGAAATAGTTCAATGTTTTACAACTTGTCAATTGAGGTATCCAGTGCGACTTTTTTTTTAAGCCCACTGTCGATACTAGAATCAGTACTCACATCCAAGCAGCGGATGCTTTATTGGCCTGTGGATTCAATGTGAAGAATTTCTTATGTTTTAATCGTCTAATAAATTTGAACAAAATCTATTTTCAAAGTGCAAATGTCCTCACCCATTCCTTGGCAAAATGCCATCCCTTTCTTAAGTAACGATAGCATATCAGGACTCAATGTTTTGTTGGACAAATCAATGATTGACACATTCTGGTTCAACCTCAACCTTACTTCTTCTTATTCCATGACCTCATTTGCATCCCTCCACTCTTGTTTTCCTGCCCTCCCACTTTGTTTTCCCCTTCTTGTTTTCTTGCATTGTCTTTCCTCTTGGTCAAATCTCGGTTTCACATTCTGATTCTCTGTACTTTACTTAAACAAGTATTTACCATTTGTGTCTTGGTTTGAAGTTCCTTCTCCTTCATCAGCGTCCCCATCACTACTCAAAGGGTTACTCAGAGAGGTGAAGCTGTGGCTGATTGAGGACAATTCCTGAGATTTGTTAGTCACATCTTGTTTTATCAAATTGTCATACCTTTTCACAAAGGTGAAGACTACCATTTTGAAAGTCCACTTCATCCCTCTTCAACTTTTTGTCCTTCCTCTGCTTAATTGCATCTTGATATGTATATCACTTAAGATGTCATAACCCTTGCTAGTTGGCTGTGGAAGGTTTACGTCCTTGATCACATTTTCCAGGGAATCTCAACTAATAGCTTGGAGACCATCCTCTTTGCAATGTCTATTTGTATATCCATCAGATTCATTGAGCTTGTAGTAAGCTCTTTCTCCCATTTCATGAGTAAGTCATCATCCAACTCATCATATGTAGGTATGATCTGGGACTTGAGACCCCTTGGAATACTATTTAATTTAACATATAGTTTAAATCTGGCACAATCCCACCACTTAGACATGTTATTGTTTTTTTCTTTTTTTTAATCTATTGAATTTATCCCTTAGTCCTTCCTTTCTAAGTGGGTTCCCACTACTCACTGCTTGTCCCACTGTTATGTCTTTGTCAAAGTTCTTGAATAGTTCCTCTACCATCTTATACTGATCCATTGGTGTGCTAGCCATGTTAAAGTTTAGGTTGTGTAGATTGTGTATAAGGAGCTGTCTTTCCAGTTGGTAACTACTAAACAAAGGGAATTTAGGGAATCTGGTGCTCACTTACAAAGTACACATTCTCTTTATAGAATTCACCTCATAAATGCAGTGCTTAAAGGGTATCGGCCCGATTCACAAAGGTAAACTTAGATTGTTGGTATAAGTTTAGACCAAAAGTTTACGACTTTTGGTATTCACATAGGTCATTTACAATTAATATCTTTATGTCCTCCCTATGGTGGAATCGTTTGCACATGAGGTGTAGTTCCACACTTGTGGTGCAATCTTTGCACTCGAGGTGAAGTTCCACACTTGGGGTGGAATCGCCACGCTCGGGCAGAGACTCCGCACTTGGGGCTGAGTAAGTGTACTTACATGCATTTGCAGACCATCAACACCACCTGCAATCCCAGCACTACAAACCACACAAACAAGGCATTGGTTTGACCACAACAACTTTTTGCCTGCTTGCCTGCTCTGCTACTTGCCTCCACCATGCTACCTCTGAGGAGAAAGAAGAATTATACTGAGGAGGAGACCACCATGATAATTAAGTTCATAATGAGGCACTACAAAAAACGGTATGGTCTTGGTCTACCCCCCTTACAGCAGCAGGGCCACACAGAAGGCAGCCTTGTGGCATCGTTTGGCAACAAAGTTACTGCATTGGGGGAGGATGTCTGTACAGTCACAGACCTCAAGGAGAAGTGGCAGGGTGAGAAAAGGTGGGTGAAAGAGAAGTACAACAGGATAGAGGTGGCCAGACCTCTTCCTGATGGACAAACTGGACCCCACCTCTGACTCACCCCACTCGAGAGGGACGTCCTTTCCACCATAGACTCCCACCTGGTCCATGGGCTGCCTTTGAGTGATGACCTTAATGTGGTGCCAGTTAATATGTGGTGATTCTAACAATGACAACAAATGATCAATGTCTGTTATACACTACAAATGTGACTATGGATGTTGCCCCAAGTATATACAAATTGCATGGTGAGTCAAACCCTCATGTTCTCATTTAGTCCATTGCACTACAGGTCATAGAATCCTTTGTGATGGAAATGGCAACTTCCAAATCCTCAGACCTATACAGTGGCCCATCACTGATGGTTTATTCCCCTAACACTGGTAAATGGCAATAGATGATGTGCCTGATTCATCTACCAGTACTGTTGGCATGTAGATGCAATTGATTAAATATGTGACAAGTTGCATATACTCTACATTTCTTTGTTACGTCTGGTGATTTTTTACTTTTATTGCCACTTACAGCCAGAACACAGTCACCCACCGGAGCAAAGGTCCCTGCACCATCAGGGAGACAACATCATGGGACACATCAACCCATATCACCGGCACAAACTGGTAAGTAACTATGGCCAGGGGAGGGTCCAAACTCCTACACTGTGATCAGATAACCCATACACCTATATATATATATATATATATATATATATATATCATAGAATCCATAAACAGTCCTAAACCTGTGAAATGAACTAGAAAATGTTGTGCATCACGTATCAGCTAGAATGTAAGCTGAGAACGCGCATATCATTGTAGGCCCTGTACAGTTGTCCAGAAATACAAAGCCCACAGTGATCTCTGCTACACATACGGGTGTGACATCTGGTCAGGTTCCACACTCTGGGTGGATGTGGGACCCTGGTAAATATACCTAATAATGAGTTTACCAAATGTTCATGCTCCTAAAAAGTGGATTAAATGTCAGCAGTATGTGGTGTGTGTCACAAATCACTGTTGTCACTCATCTCTATATGGTCACATATGGCTCATAACAGTATACCACTTCATAACATGTTGGGTAATGAAAGATTGACTCAAAATGTATGATGAGTGAATACAGCACATACCTAATTGCTCATATTAGCCCTCATGTATGGGGATTTGGTGTTGGGCATGAATGCACCATATTTATCCAATAAATCAATCAGGATTTATAAAGCGTGGCTAATTACACAATAGGGTATCCAGGTGCGTGCAGGTCGCAGAGGCTTTTTTTGAACAGCCAGGTTTTGAGGGCTACTCAGCATTCCAGAAGTGAGGTGATGGTTTAGAGGTGCGTTGGGAGGCTGTTACAGGTGTTTGCTGCGATGTGAGAGAAAGAGCATCCTAAACTTCTACTTCGGTAGATGCAGGGAGTATGGGCAAGTGAAAGGGAGGAATAGCATAGTCTTCTTGACTGTTGGTGGAAGCTCAGGCAGTGGTTAATGTACACGGGTCATTGGTTGTGTAGATCCTTGTGTGCGTGGGTCAGCAGCTTGAATTTACATCTCTTCAGTATGGGGAGGCAGTGGAGTTCCCTGAGGTGGGGTGTGATGTGGGTACCTCGAGGGAAGACTGAAGATGAGTGTGCCTGCAGCATTCTGTATAGTCTGAAGTCTCTGTAGGAGGTGTGCAGCAATTCCTACATAGAGGGCATTGCTGTAGTCCAGTCGGCTGGTGATGAGGGCCTGTATCACTGTGTGCCTCATATGTAGGGGTAGCCACTTGAAGATTTTTTTTTGCATGCAAAGTGAGGAAGCAGGTGAAGGAGACAGCGTTCACCTGTGATGTTATTGTGAGCTGTTGTCAGTGATGATTCTGAGGTTTCTGGCATGGGCCGATGGAGCGGGTGTGGATCCTACGCCTAACGGCCACCAGGAGTTGTTTCATGTGTTGCTGTTATTGCCAAAGATCAGTGCTTCCGTTTTGTTTGTGTTAAGCTGCAGGCAGTCGTTCATCATCCAGTCTGTGGAAATTGGTTCTGGTGGTGAAGGGGTCATCAGTGAGTGAGAGAATTTGGGTTGGGTGGTGCCTGCGTAGAGAATTATTTTGAGACTGTGGCATCTGACGATGTTGGTCAGCGGGGTCATATATGCATTGATGATCGTGGGACTGAGGCATGGGGCCTGGGGGACACCGCAGATGATCTCTTTGGGTTCAGAGGGAAAAGGTGGGAGGTGGATGCTCTGGGGTCTTCTGGTGAGGAGAGAGGTGATCCATATGAGCACATCCACTTGGATGCCAATATTTTGGAGTCTTTCTATCAGCATGTGGTGGGATACGGTGTTGAAGGCTGCCGAGAGATCGAGGAGGATAAAAGCTGCTGTTTCTCCTTGGTCGAGGGTCCAATAATGTGCATTTCTTTCCTTTCCCCATGTGCTGGAGCCATTACATCAGCCTAGTGCCAACTCAGGCACCCTTGCACCATGGTGAAAAGGAAGCTCGTTTTGTTGGCAGGATTGTTTGTGTGCAGGAAGGGACACCTTTCTGCACAAAAACAATCCTGAGAGGTGTTATCCTCTTTCTGAGTGCGGCAGAATGGAGCACACATGGAAAGGAAAAATCAGGGAGAAATAAAGTTATGTCTCCTCGTTATGCCTCACTTCAGGAGGCATAAGGCATAAGGTATTGGTGTATCCCAAGGCTTACATGGTTTTGTAAATCTGGGGAAGAATCAAAATCCATGGGTTTTGCATGGGAATCCAGACCACAATGCCCATGGAATGCAGAGTAAGGCAAGGCAGCGATATGAGCTGCCTTGTCTTACTCCATATCTATGAGGCCACTCAAAGCCACACAAACTGGCTTTGTGTGACCTCATAGATATGATTTTTTAGTTTTAACCACCAGGGCTACACAATAAGTGACACTCTGGTGGCACAAGGGGCACGTAAATATGCCCCCAAGTCTCTTATGAGAGGAGGAGCCACAACTGGATTGAAAGTCTGGTAATTAATGTGGATATGTCATATCGACCCAGGAACCTGGCTCTCTTATTTTCGTGAACTGTATGGCTCTCGGATGGAGCTTTATGATACTCCCATAGATTATGCACTGTGCCAGCCTGAAATGCCGCCCTTCACCCTAAAAGAAACAGAGATGGCAATTTGTGCTCAAAGATCTGGTAGGGCCCCTGGCCAAGATGGTATTCCCTCGGATCTGTACAAATCAGACCTATCTGTGTGGACCCGTTATATAAACAGGGTATCAAACACTGCCATGGCATCTCGATCCTATCCGCTCTCGTGGAAGATGGCGATTATTGTCCCCGTTCATAAAAAAGGAGACAAGAGCTCCCCTGGAAATTATAGGCCTATCAGTCTATTAGACAACTTGCAGAAAATCTTTTCGTACCAGTTGCTAACTAGGTTAAAACAATGGATAATGAAAAATCAGGTCTTAAGCCATCTCCAGGCAGGATTTAGGGACAAGATCAGCACTATCGATCAGATCTTCCGATTTACCACCATCAAGTGGAAGTCCGTAGATGCAGACAAAGGCCACTTATTTGTGGCCTTTGTTGACTTGAAGTCTGCGTTTGACCTGGTCCCGCGTGCCAAGCTTTGGGAGGTCCTTAGTACCACCGGTGTTCCGGGTTCCATGATTAATATTATCAAGGATCTTTATTCTGATAATTGTGCTAAAGTCCGTTGGGGTACCATTGGCGATCTGACCCCTGCTTTTCCAACTGCACGGGCGTGAGGCAAGGCTGTGTCTTGGCGCCCACCTTATTTCTCTTGTTTATTAATGCCTGTTTGCCATATCTTTTAGACTGTCAAAGTGATGCCCCTAGCCTGGGCGAGCAGAAGATCCCCTGTCTTCTGTTTGCAGATGATACCCTATTGCTATCACGTACTGCTATGGGCCTTTCTAAGCTGCTCTCCAGATTCCTGGAGTTTTGCACTGACCATGGGTTATCAATTAATTCAGCAAAAACAAAATACATGTTTTTTGGAGATATTAGAAAAAAAATGAAGAGGCCTGTATATTTAGATGATGTCCCTTTGGAAAGGGTGGGTACCTTTGATTATCTAGGTATCAAAGTGGAAGATTCACATCTTTGGCATGCCCAGCGCCATAAATCTTTATTATGCCTGAAGCAGAGGGCGGGTGGAATTGTCAGATTTGCCTCTAGTTCCACGAAATTTGCAATATCTCCTGCACTGGAAATATACAAGGCTCAAGCTAGGGGGGCCGCCTTATATGGAGCCGAACTTTGGGGCCATTGTAATCTGGCGAATCTGGCTAGGGCGGAAAACCAGTTTTTAAAAATGATGCTAAAGGTTCCATCGAGTACCCCATCCTTGCCCATTCACCTGGACCTAAATCTCTTTTCAATCTCACAGATTGCTGCCCTAAGGCCCCTGCTGTTTTGGATTCGGCTGTGGACAACTGATGCCCTAACCCCTTTTCGGTGTGGCCTCCTAAATGTGGTGGGCCGTGATTCTAGTATTAAATCTAAATGGTGTGTTTTCGTTGAACAATCTTTTTCCCGTCTGGGGTTAGGTTCTTATTGGCTTGATCCTATTTCTATTCCTAAAAATGCTGCACAGCTGTTAAAGGATGCTTATTGGCATAATGTTCAGGTTGGACAATTTGCTGGTTCTATTCCATTGTCTATGTCCGACAATTTTTTACTTGTTAAATGCCATTACGAATTTGAGCCCTTTTTGGATGCAAAGTTATCTCCATTTGCTCGTGCCCTCTTTATTAGGTTTAGGATTGGGTCTCTCCCTCTGTGCTGCCTTACGTACAAATGGTCCAGTTCAACTAATAGATCTAAAGGTTGCCCGATGGGTTGGAAAAGTGAAGAAACTGTTTCACACGTTTTCTTCCACTGTCAAGCATATCACAAACAAAGAGCACTTTGGCTCATCCCGCTCTTCAAACAATTAGGAGTTAGATCCTGTCTCCATGCTGAGAGAATTTTAAAATGCGACCCGTCTGTCCAGATAGCTCTACCAGTGGCAAGTTTTCTCGAGTCTATCTGGAGGTTGAGATTAGCAAGTTTCAGGGACAAAATTGTGTAGTTATTGTTTAGTTTTATCTATGTATATTTATTTGTCTTGGATGTATCATTGTAGCTTGTTTTTTCTTGTACAGGACATGGAACTTGATTTGGTTCCTTATGGATTATTCATAGACCTATGGAACTGTTCCCTTATTTTATGTTGTGAGAATTTGAAAGCGAAAATCACCCACCCAGACAGTTTTTTTAATGGGGGGAAAAAGGGGAAAATTCTTGTATTATTTGACATCTGAGATCAGCAATTTTAAGGAGCAAGAGTGGGGAATTAATTTTTAGATTTATCTATTTATATTTATCAAATTGGATGTGTGATTGCTCCACAGTATACAGATATTGGGGTATTATATTTTTAACTAGTGCTGATTCATAGAATTATTCTCATTTTTGGGTATTGCCTTTCATTATATTAAGTGATGTTTATCTGACTGCTTATTCCTTGTTTGTTTTTAAAACTTGTCTTGTCCCTTTTAACTGTACTTTTACCTTTTTTTTTTTTTTTTAGTGTTTCCCTGTTTTTAGAAGTCCCCTCTTTCTTTGTTGTGTATTGTACTTTAATGGTTTGTCTTTACTCACCGAAATAAAGTTAATTGAATGTGGATGAGGGCTGTGTAAATGCTCTCGGGGTTGCAGTTGGGGGTTGGGACTGTAAAGTGGGTGTAGAGGATTTGAGGCATCTATATTTAATGGCTGAACTGCACAACGTGAAGCCAGTAAAAGTGGGGATCACCCCATCTTCTCCACTTTTTGTGGGGGGGATTTGAACATTTACTGCACAGGATTAAACAGTTCAGATTACTAGCCTGCGAAGTTCACAATAAGACGTACATGAGTGAATTGGCTAAGATAAACAGGGGTGAAGCACAGTCCATATGTAGAACAGATGAGCTAGCAATTTAATATGTGGTGTGTAGGTGAAGGCAAGAGTATTATTGGTGACGTTGAGTGTCTGTTAAAAAAGGCATGCAGGATATGAAGATGTGAAGGACTTGGTTGTCTCGTCTTGGATGTCTTGCGCCAGGTGATAGGAAATTCTGGAGCCTAACATTCAGGGTGTGTGGTTGTCACAGTGGGCCTCTACTTTGAGACTGTAATAATTCCAGTTCCCAACTCCTACTCTTAATTTGCCTTTGGCTTTCATTTCATTGAGTGCTTTGGTTTGAGTCCAAAGTAGTAGAGTTTGCAACCACTGCCCCATATCCAGGACCGTTGGAGCCTTCCTGGTCATAGCTATTTGGCATTTGAATAGTACAAAGGGAAGGTCTATAAAGCAACATAGTTGTTGGGAGCCTTTGGCCTTCAGGTGGACGCCTAACAAACAGTAGTCGGTGTTGGCAGCAGTGGATGTCCCGCCAGCTCTGCCGTAGTGGCCGTGATCATGATCTACAACACCTGCAGCAAGGGATGGTCACACACCATATGAGAGAAACTGGTGTCCTGCAGTCTGCAGTAAAGGAATCGGTCTGTGTTGTGAGGACCATACGAGCAATGTGGTGTGGGGATAAGAATTATGGGGTATGTAATTGAATTGCATGTACCTAGAGCAATGGTTGGGGGATACCTGTTTGACCTGTTGATGCACTTATGTCCATGATGACTTAGTTGTGAGTTGGTGGGGGAGCAGGCTATCCAATCTAGTCTTTGCATTGTCTATAGTGCTTATTGACACTATCAACAAGGAGGAGTAGATCATGGACGTGGGATGGTGTGTGCCTCCACCTGTACAGAGTGTTTGTAGAGCAGATGACAGCACAGGTTCAGCTTCTCCGGCCCCCATGTCGCTTGCAGTTGTTGTCTGGGTCCAATATTGTACTTAGTCCTTGTGTCTTGGAAAGACATCAGGGATCTATCATCAAAGAGATTCCCTATTTGATTAAGCCCCGCTGTGCACCAGGGCTGTAAGTCATGTTGAAGGGTTAGTCGACTGATACATGGGACCTGGTCCAGTGGAATAGAAGGGGAGTATGACTATGTCATGTATATATCGCCAATAGCATTGCTGCACTGTGCTCATCATGCCTGGCTCCTGCAGTAGCTGTCAGCCAAGGTCCGTAAGCCAGGTGTAGATACTTGCGTAGTCCAGCACATTCCAGACCACCATCTGTTCTGGGCTAGCTCTTGCATCTAGCCAGTGCATCGGCCTCTGGAGTTGAGCCACGGTGTAGTACAACTCAAAGTGAGGTGCATCTAGCCCCCCACAAGTGGACACTGAGCAGTCGTTAGGGCTGCTCATTGATGACCTGTCCCCCATATTAATTCCAACAGTAGTCCATTCAGGTCACAGAAGAAGGATTTGGGGAGCACAGTGGGGAGCCCAGCAAAGAAGTATAGTAATCTCGGTCGGATTAACATTTTGGCTAGCACTGTGTGTTCCATTGGGGATGGGGGAGTGAGCTCCAGAAGGAGAGGGATCCGCGTATGGACCTAATCGCACATCCCAAGTTGTCTTCCTTAAGGGCTGTTTCAGTGTGGGAAATGTGAATGCTGAGATATTTAAAGGTGTCATGGCACCATTGTAGATGATGTCTAGGCTCTGCATCTCGGCGAGGGTCAGGTGTCTAGGTAAGCAAAAACAAACAGGATTTGTTCTAGTTAACCTGGAGTGCAGAGACTGAGTCAACATTCTCCAGCAACCCCATCAACGATGGGAGAGACGATCCTACATCTCTCAGGAACACTAGAATATCATCAATGTATAACGATATAATGTGATGAGCTGTTAATTTTCAGATCCCCTATTCTTCCATGTGAAGGCGCAGGCGAGAAACCAAAGGCTCCAGGTTGGCAGCAAATAATAGAGGCGGTAGTGGTCATTGCTGGCGAGTGCCCTGCTGAGTGGGGAGGCTGTCCGATATCAATTGGCCTGTCTTGACCCGGGAAGTTGGATTGGCACATAGCGTGCGCACCCATCCTAGAAACCGAGACTGAAGCCCATGTGCTCCAATGTGGACAGCAATAGGTCCAACTTAAAGTGTCAAAGGCTTTTTCTATATCCACGGACACAGCCACTCTGCGATGTGTCCCAGTGGGTGTGTCTTTGATCAGACATAATAAGAACCTGATGTTGAAGAAGGTGTTGCATCCAGGTATAAAACCCAATTGGTCTGGGTGTATTAGTGTGCTGATAAAAGGGAGCAATCTGTTAGCAAGAATTTTTGCCCAGGACCTTAGAGTCTGGGCTTTAAAAGGGACAGGGGAACATTAGGAGCCCACGTCCAATGGGTCATGGCCTGGTTTAGGTAGGACCACTATTATAGCTTTGCGCATTGTAGCCGGCAACTGATTGGATGAGTGGAGTTTTGTTCTGAGCAAGTTGTGAGAAGGCTAGTTTAATGTTCTCCAGTTGTATTGGTGCATCAAGCTCTGTGTTCTGGAGGGGAGACAGCCGGGCTAATGGCAAGTCACACAGAAATGTGGACATGCTGTGAGGAGCTGGATCGGGTCCTGCTGTGTATAGTGTACTGTAATAGTCATGGAGTTCTGCATTGATTCCCATTTGTTTATTAATAAGGAGGCTGTCTTTGCCACGTATGGCTCATATTGATGTGCACTGCTGGTTCTCCTTGACAAACCAGGCCACTAATCTGCCCACGTGGTCACCCTCCACGTGGAGGGTGGATATTCAACATGTTGAGTAATGCATTGTGCCAGGTCTTCTCCAAATGGCACCTCTAGCAAGGCCTCAGGCTTTAGTCACCAAGAGGGAATGCTTGGGTTTTGTTTACCCCATTGTATTTCTCTGTGGAGAAGGCAGTGGTTGGACAGAGTGCGGGCCAAATATTCTGACCTTGTGAATTGTGCCTCCAATCTCCCTGTACAAAGTAACAAATCAAGTTGCATGTGGAGATTGTGCCTCGGAGAGTGGAGTGGGTATTCCCAGTCAGTTGGGTGTCCTAGGCGCCACACGTTATGACTGCGTCTCCACGTAAGCCAGGACCTAAGGCATTGCAACGTCTTAACACAAGTCACAATGCACCTTGAGGTTCAGATCTGTATCTATCACACAGTCCCTTCCCAATAGGTTAGGAGTATGGGGATCTGTGAATAGTGCAGGAGTGAGGGTATCAAAGAATTCAGGTTGGTTGAAGTTAGGGGTATACACACCCACCAGGGTAAGTGGGGATCCATCTAGATGTCCTTCCGTGATCAGGTGCCTACTCCCTGCATTGGGAGTGTGCCTATCCACCACGGAGGGCACCCTGGGGGCACTCCGTATGAGTATCCCCACAGGCATAGGCCGATGAAGTAGTACCATATAATTGACCCCGCCATTTTGCACATAGTTTGTACAGTTCTGTCTCAGTAAGTTGAGACTCTTGTAAAAGAATTATGTGTGTGTCATCATTTGAGGTATGCATGCACATGGTACCATGTGCGGAGTGTGGCCATATTGCACACTTTCCAAATAATTATGTTGTACCTTGGTATTCGTTTAACTAGTGAAGTAACCATAACTTATGGAGGTGTGAGGGGGAACAAACTACAGACCTATGGTCGAGCTTTGTGGGTGGTGGGTGTGGCTTATGGATTGAATCTCCATGGCATAGTTTATCTCCCCTTGTGTTCACGGGCCATTGAATTGTAATTGTGTGTAGTGGCATCTTGACTACATAAAAAGAACTATAAAGGCAATACAGGAAACAAGCAAACCTCCCCTAGTCAGGTGACAAAAATGTCCCTAACCATGCATCCCAAATGACATACCAAGAGTGTTGCAATCATGTAAAGAAATAAAACAAGTTCACTTTGAAGGCTCTGTGGGGCATAGGGAGTGCTGGACAAGTGGGTCCACATCTCAGGCCCTCTATGGGTGTTTTTTCATTCAGGCAATTGAGGGTAACTGGTTTACCTCAGTGATCAGCAGTTGTAGACTGGGTGCAGGCGGTCACTGTCTAACTTTGCATAGTGGGCCTATCAATGTCACGGGTCCCTGGAAGGATGCTGGCTTTGATAAGTCAGATTCTCCTGTGTCTGAGTTAGAGTCTGTTGGTTGATCCTTTTGAAGGGGGCAAAAGAGTTGGAGCTGAGCCCCTTACTTGCTCTGGCCTGTTTGTCAGCCACTTAGGCGTGTGAAGGTTGGACTTTGGTGGGCTTGTGCTTGCAATGCCTGGTGCGAGGAGACAGCCGTTCTCCGTCATTGGGTTCTTCATTTGTAGAGAGTGTCAGACCTTTGGCATGTAGCCAAGTACAAACATCGATTGACCCTCAGCACCCTATAACCTTGTGTGTAAGGAAGCCACCACTGCACTCAGTGACTTCATCTGTGCCTGTAGCTCTCAGACCGTGGGTCATAAGCTAGTCAGTGTTGATTCTGTGTCATCTACATGAAACACCAGTTTGTGGTAGTCACTACACAGTAGTTTGACCTCTACGGAGATGGTGTCAATTCTTGTTTCCATGGAGGTCTTTGTCTTGAGAATGGCTTGTAGTACTTTTTCAAATTGTATGGAGTGAACATTGAGGTTGGGCTCCAGGTGGTGTATAGCCTCTGTTGTGCTGTCTGTGGCAGTGAGTGCACTGAATGGTGGAGACGCAGGCCAGTCTGGCAATATGGGCTTCACAGATTTTGGTTTTACCATGATAATGGTAATAGAGGGAGACTTCAACTACACAGAGTGAGTAGTCAGGAAGATATCTGTACAGGTATACAGGTAAGGTAAGCAGAGGGACTGGTGTCTCTGTACAGTGTAGGAGTGTGTTGGGTCTTCTTGCACTTCGAGCGTGATAATGCCACATCTTGTGTTGGCCAGTAAAGGGAGGTGCGTGAACAGGAAGGCCACATACCGTGTAATCTCACTGGAGACTCCCTCTTAGCTCATATGTAGGTAGCTTAATCAGTTTTGTCTGGTCTAGCTGGAGGGCTCTGAATGGGCAGTACTGGGGAAGTGCTGAGGCGCCCACAACGTTCAGCGTGCTGTGAGTGTCGTCTGCTCACCTCTCCCGGTGTCCAACTGAGGAGGTACAGCACCAAAAAAATATTAAGATTAGACTGCTATGTCCACCGGGCACCAGTTGGTCGCAATTTTAAGGGCATTTCACTTGTCTCATATAAGTGCACACGTGCTGAGATTGGTGTGGCATGTGTGCAGCTTCTCTGTGGTGAGTGGAGATGTGTGTCCCATCGTGTGTGCTGTCCCTTAATTAGTTACGCTAGTTGGAGTCAACAGGGTGAGCCGGGCCCAGTGTTCATAGCCTCCAGTAACCTGGCACCTGGAGTCCCCCAGAGGCAGAATCCACAATGACGGGTGCAGCGGGGGTGAAGTGATGAATGGTGCAGGGCAAGTTAGGGGGCAGAGACAGTCTCTTCCTGTGTCAGAGCTGTCCAGTCTTGTGGTAGGCCCTGTGCTTCAGTTACCTGCGCAGGCATCTCCTAGGCACAGGGGCCGGGAGGGGAGGCTCTTAGCAGGTTGGCACTCACAGGCTGGCATGTGTCCCCTCAATGCCTCCCGCTACAACCAAGCTGCCATTGCCGCTGGAAAATGCCTGGTGCAACAGGCAGGATCCCTTATGTCGAGTCGGAAAGGTAGGCTCCTCCAATGCAGGCTGCAGAGTGAGTCCATCTCACTCTTGCAGTCCCGCAGCAACCGACTCCTTTCCCATCGGCTCCTTACTCATACACAGCAGGAGCCCTTGTGCAGCAAGACCCGGTCTGCCTCTGGTGGTTAGGATCGCTGGATGGGCAGAATTATGTGCAGATATTTGGCTGGCCAGATGGAGAGCCACCAACTTGGCCACACCCCATCTCAGCTTCTTCACTTGACCAAATTGTGTGATCCTAGTTAAATGTTGATTTTCACTTTGCATCCTCTTCCTCCAAAATCACATATAAGTGAACCTTGAAATACATGATTTCAGGATGTGTGCTGGACAAAACCTTATCCAGTGTCAGATAAAATAGACTATAATGTTATTCACAAATAATAGTAAAACAGGCCACCTAAAGAGTAAGCAGCAGGCATGTTTGACCTTCCAGTCCACAAAGGGTAAAGTTGTCCTGGGAGGGGACTGAGGGGAAGAAGAATGAATGTTACCCAGATCTTGGTTGATAATTATACATTTCAAAATTGTACTCTGCAATGCACTGACATGATCTGATGTGCAAAGGCTAAACAGGTCTGCATGTTGAGGAAGAATCCCTTAGAATTGTGAAGACACCACATCAAAGGGAGGGGGTGCAGGACACCCTAGTTACCTCCTTCCTTAAACTATCAGTAATATTCAAATACTTGTTTGCCTATTAATGTAATATCTAGTTGATGTCAGTGCTGTGTTGAGTCAACAGCTGTCCAGTACTCCTGCTGACCAGGGGGCCACATGTAAAGGTCAGGAGGGTCACATGCAGCTTCCTGCCCATAAATTGCAGATCACTAGTCTACACATATGACATATACATGTAAAAACATTACCATCATCCTTTGCACTCAAATATGGACATGTATGTCACATTACAGCTGCTGGACGGACCTCCTCATTGACACTGGTGACACCTAACCAGGAGTTTGGGAGATATCCTGGTGACAAAAGTCAAACCAGCTGCCATCTGTCCATCAGGTAAGCATGCTATATAGTGTTGTAAGCTATGGATTCCCTATTAATGCACAATAACCACATCCTTGTGGAAGGGGATTAGCAGTTATAGCCACTTTTACATAGCATCTGAAGTTGGTGTGTAAAAAGTTCCCAACATAATCAGTGATGTGTGTGGCAAGTGTGCATGGTTCACATATAATTCATGCAGAACATTATGGCCCCCATTAAGAACTCGACGGATGGGTTATTCCGACACAACTGAGATGGATGTCCCATCTTACGAAATCTAAATCGCATAGACTATATGGGGTTTAGATTTTGGCAGATGGGATATCAATCACTGTTGTGATGGAGCAACCCATCCTCTGGGTTCTAAAACAGGCCCTAAGTATAATGTTGCTTCCTTCTCAACCTGCGGCTCGAGGACCATATCTTCAGCTATGCACTCGAGGAGCCAGGTTCAGCAGCTAACATCACAGGGGATTTCAATACCACACAGAGCTGTAATTGGAGCTGGTGAGTTTGCGATAGCATTGCACATCTGCATTGAACACCTCATTGCTACAGTGTGAGCTGTCACGTGTAAGTGTACACAAACCAGGTCATAGGTGGAACAACCATTGATGCAAAGATCATTTGATTTACTCCTTGTATTGCACCCCTTAATATTCTAAGACAAATACTTATCCTGTTGCCATCTCTGTCTTTCAGGTGCTGAGGAAGATAAGTTGCTTTTAAAGAAGGCCCACTCACCAGTGATGGACGACAGGCAATCCAAGAAGAAAACCCACTCCTCTTCCAAGTAGCCTTGTCAGCTGCCAGTAACTCACAAGAGGGGCAGAGGAGGAAGTACAGGAGGATGAAAAAGATCTGGCACTGCCTGCAGAGGATGATGACACCATTGTTGTCCTACTTGGAAAAACATCTAAGGCCACACTTGCTTCAACCAGCATAGTGCCTTCCAGTCTACCTCCAAGAATTGCTTATTCCCAGCAGGAAACCAATGAGCCACAGCATTCACCTACCCTAACACAACCATCAATCCCTCACAGCCCTCATGTTCAATCAGACATGTTGGTTCCCCCACACACTTCTCCCTTCACAGTGCATCACAGGTCTTCTCTCAACCATGTGAGGAACCTACAGTCCCTGATGAAGAGCAGGTAGCCCCTAGGCACCAATCTCCTCCCCATAGTCTCCCACCTGCCCCCTCAACTCTCGCTGGTGGATCTGACGGTTGTATTCAAGGCTGTCCCATGCTGATGGGGCTGGTAGATGATCATGGTGGCCAGTGGTAGGAGGACTTTTTCCAACAGCAGGCTGATGTGAGGCAGAGCATGTGTGCCATAGGGGCTACTCTGTCTGACATGTCTGACTCACTTGAGGACATGCACCAATTACCGTAGATGGTTGACAGACTGACCCAGGGTTTGGACAGGATGAATAAATCTTGACAAGACATGTCAAGGAAGATAAATGATATCATAATCATGCATATGGAAGGGAGTGCAGGACACCATGCCTTAGTCATGAAGATGATGGAAGACATGCTGAAACTGATCCAAAGTCTTGTTCTATGGTCAACACGTGGAGGAGACCCAACACATCCACCTGCACTGCATCACACCCAGCCACTTGTGCCATAACCTGCACAGGGACCCACAACCTTTGCAGACATCACCCCCTTGGACATCCGCCCTCACTGCATAGTCACATTCCGTTCCTGCCCAGTCACATCCCACACCTGTACTGTCACCCTCACCCCTGAACAGGGATCTCCACCAACTGTACAGTCACCCTCACCCCTGTACAGGCACCTCCACCACCTGTAACTTCACCCCACCTCCTGTACAGGCACCTCAACCACCTATGCAACTGACCCTCCACCCCTGTGCACCCCTACCACCCATAAAGCCATCCTCATCCCCTGTACAGACACCTCTACCACCTGTAAAGGCAGAGGCGCCACACCCACCAACACATCAGCAACAACAGAGTAAGCACATTCACAGAGATCCTCACCACCACTATGGGAAAGTTGCAAGAGAGATCCCCATGATCAGTGTAATATATGTTTTCACACATTTAAATTGAGTTGAGTAATAGTTGATGATGACCCATTCGTTAAACTGGTTGCAGGCCATATATGTGTGATAAGTGTGTGTAAGACATGTATAGTGTAGAACTATCTGTGTACCAAGGTATCATGTTAAAAGCATAGTTAAACACCTACTGGTGTAACTTCAATAGTTGGAATACAACAAATATAATAAAACACACAACACAAAGTGTTAGATTATTTTAATTTAATCTGAGATATTTCTAAAAACTGTTCTTTGGAAATGGAAAAAGGTAATCAAATAGAATCGTAAATAGGATTGGACAAGGGGTGTTGGAGGGGGACGGGCAACATAAATATAACATGTCAAGAAGCAGCAGGGAAATCAGTCTATGAACAAGGGGTTAAAGGACAGTTCACAGTCCAAACAATGTCCAGTCAGTGGCCATCCTTACTGTCATCCTTGACAATAAGGTCCAAGTCCTCTGCTCCTGTGGACTCTTCTTGGCTGGCCGGTGCAGGAACAGACACCCCACGGGAATGGACAACATGACAGGTAGCAGGAGTAGCAGGGGAAACAGAGAGGAAGATGAAATGGGAGACATTTCTACAGTGGTTTGAGGGGGGGTGATGGCCCAACGCAGACAATAGAGCTGCACCCAAGTAAGTGATGGAGGCACTGAGGTGGGGCATATCTTGGGATTGTGTCTTTCAGAACTGATGGAGTTCATCTTGGATCATATGTAAGATCCAAGAGCATCCATTTCTGTCTACCTCAGATGTCATCACCAGTTCCTGGTATGCAGCCCAAGGAATTACAGTATTTGGAGGGGTCTGGGTCGAACAAAAGGGATGGAGGTGTCGGGGGTAGATTTTTCCCTCAGCTCTTCTGGGCCCGCAAATAAAGGGGGAGTAGTGGTAGGATGTGCAACTGGAGACCCCAATGGAATTGGGGCCTCAGGTATTAGGGAGGGGTTGGTGGCAGGCACAGATGGTGATGGGCCATATCCTAGGGACACCACATCAAATCCTGTTCTTCTGTTCCAGGAGGAGACCCACATTCTTTCCCTCCCGGCTGGTGGTGTCCCTCTCAATGCCCCCCCCTCAATGTCCGGAACCTCCACACGGGCCGATGGTGTTGTTGGTGTAGCTTCGCTCTGGGTTGGCACATTTCATCTGCCTTAGTCTTCATCTCTCTCCTCCTCCTCACTGGTGACATCAATGGTTTGTACCCACCAGCAAGCTGAGGTTCCAATGTCCTGCTCCTGGTCCTGGATGTATATCCATTGGCCATCTGGATCCACTCAAATAGAAGGCAAACAATTATGTAGTTGTAGTACAAATCATAAAGAAGCTCATGACAACATAAAGCAAGTGATGAATTTGTAATCCTTTGGTCTCACTAGGCTATGCAATGTTTTTTTAACCCAAGCATATGTGTATTATCACTGAAAAGTATTGTAAGTATACACACAATAACATCTGTCTCATGTTTTCTCTGTATCCTCTTCAATATTTACTAACCTTCACCTTCAGCATTGGTGCAATGCGAGTTTCTGGACATTGAAACATAGTTATCTTCCAATGTAAAAGTTTACAGGTAGGAATGTGATACAGTCAGGATGGATATATCCACACCTAAAAGTGGATCCAGGATTATCCTGTAATATGCAGTCTCAACAGTCATTCACTTACTATCAAATGTCATATACCTGCAAAATAAGGTCTACAGAAAAAAAACAAGGCCTTGGATATGACCTTGTCAAAGATGTGATTGAAAATATTGGAATATCCCTAGAGAACATTAGACAGTATACATGGCAAGTGCCTCATTTAGCCTGCAATGAAAGCTTTGTCTGATGTATACTGTTAACCAAATGTGCATATTTAGGACTTCAACCTAGAAATTAGAGATGACAGATGTGCCATTGCATTGAAGATGTGTGTATGCCCTCTTTGATATGTTTGTATCATTTTGAGTAAGACAAGAATCACAAAGTCAGCCTTTACTTCATTATCAAAATATATTCTATTCATTTTAAAATCAAATACACACACAAGCATGCATGAGACAGCATCCAACACCCAAACCCCTCACAAACCAACACTAAGCCTTGTGCAATCCATTCCTTCATAATTGGATGCAGTGTTTATGAGATCTTTTGTAAACTAGTCATGATTTTGTAAGTGCATTTCTTCAATAAAATGCAGCTGTAAGTTAAATTTTCCCCAAATGTTTTTACTACACTACAAGACCCAGAAAGCCCTCATAAAGCAGTGTTCCAATTGCTCAAAGGAGACATACACCTCATACGCACTGCAACCATTGCATACATAGGGTGAATGCCGACAAGAGACAAAGAGAAATGCATTGGGTAGCATCAAACACCCAAATCCCTCACACACCAATATTAAACATTGTGCAAGCCATTCCATCACCATTGGATACAACAGTTGTGAGGTCCTTTGTAGACTAGTCATGATTTTGTGAGTGAATTGAATCATTAAAAATCAACTGTATGTGAAATTTTATACAGTTGTGCTTAGTACACTACAGGTAACAGTAAGTCCTCATAAAGCAGTATTCTAATTGCTCTAACTTGAAACAGACTTCATGAATACTATACCCATTACACAGGTAGGGTGAAAGCTGACAAATAAACATGATGTAACATCTCTTTCACCACTCACATCATACTACCAGACACATAAAGCATTTACCAGAATGTCCTCATAAAGCAGTATTCTAATTGCTCTAAGGTGACATAGACATCATAATTACTATAACCATTACACATGTAGGGTGAAAACTGATGTATAAACATGATGTAACTTCTCTTTCACCACGCACATCATACTACCAGACACATAAAGCAGTTCATGTGCTTACCAGATCTCTGCTGCTCATACGCCTCCAGCTGAGCAAGGAGAGTTGGCCAGACTGTCCTCAGGACCCTCTGGTAGAGTGGGCTGAGGTGGGGCCTATGCAAGTGCAGCTAGGAGGACAGGCCCAATAGATCCTAGCTCTTAATTCGGGCCCAGTGTTGCAGGTCCTTCCAGTGTTTTTTACACATTTTGCCCCGTAGAGGTAAACACCCACTGAACTTCAGTGCGCTGTGATGTCCGCCCAGAACCTGGTGTGTGCTGCAATACTCCGTTTTTGCTCCAGGTCCCCATAAAGCTGAGGGTACTTATCAAGTACCTCTTGAGCTACGATGTTTAATTTAGCCTCACTGTAAGGGGATGCCATATCATCAAGTCCCTTAGCCATGTTGCGGATAGATTTGCCAAACAAAGCAGCAGGATGGCATATTATCTACGCATGCAGGTGAAGACAGCTCTGAATGACTAGACAATGACTGCCAGCATCTTCCTGTTATGAACTTCCTGCTGTTTATTTCCTGTTTGTCATATCCTGTATAATATTGTTTAGTTCCTGCCTGTCCGCGGGCAGTCTCTGCTCTGTGTACAGAGTCTCTGCTCCGTATGCAGAGTGTATTCTGCTCGGGCACAGACTTTGTGCTCGAGCTGCAAAACAGTGATTTACTAAAAAAAATGACACACAGGCAACAAAAAAGCAAAAACACAGTACTTAACTTTACACACACCCATTTGAAGATTTTCTGAGCCATCCTCACCACCAGCAAAAAAGCAGGCACTCTTGCAGCTGAATAAAGCAGGAAAATGTTTTAAAAGCATATGTCCGAGAGAGTTGCATCACTTTAGCACCACACAAAGTGGTTCCTGCATCAAGCAAGCCTCAATGGCAGATATATGAAGCCATGCAAAGCAAATTTACATGGCTTTCAGTGGCCTAATAAACCAGAAGTAGCCGTACGCTGCGCAAGTCGCAGCATTACATTACTGTGCCCTGGGTTGCGGTGGTTATTCCCATGCAACACCCATAGAGTTTGACACATCCCTAGATTTAGAAGGCTGTGCAACCTTGGAGAAGCACCAAAACCATGCGCCTCCCCAGAGGAGGTGTAATGAGGAAACAATTCAGTATTTCTCTTCGTTTTTTCCCTTCATTCTGCAGTACACATAGAATGAGGAAAATGCCTTTTAGGTTTGTTTATGTGTGCCTCTACCTGCACCTATGCAATTGTGCATGCAACAGAGGCGCATTTGCACCATGGTGCAATGGTGCCTGCATTGGTACTAGGAACCCAATTTTGCACCAGCACGGGTGTAAAGAACAGGAATGTGTCAGATGCCTTAGATAGGGCACATTCCTGACACTTCCGAATGGCGCAGTGCAGCGCTGCAAGTTCACTTGCTGAGCAGCACTGCACCATTTTTTTGTAAATATGCCCTCAAACTCATAACACTGCCTGACACCCCCATGTCACATGTATATAAGGGCCATTCTCCAACGTACAGTCTGCCACACAGCAAGCCTCCTTAAACTATAAGAAAAACGTGCTTTTTTGTAGCAAACAAAATCTAAGGTTGACACTTGTACATAGTGCCATACATAAGTGCATAGGCATTGTCCCTTGTGACACTTGGGGGCATATTTTTGGGGATTTGGCTCAGGTCTGCGCAGCTATTCATCTTACTGTGATGGCCTGTGCCATGGTGAAAGGGCAGTAATGCGCAGTATGTATAGCATACAGCACATTTCTGTCCCCCCCTACTGGTAGACAATGGGCTGCCGAGTGCCAGGATTGTTTCTGTGTAAGAAGGAGCACCTTTCTGCACAAAAGCAATGCTGGGAAGCTTTTTCCTCTTTATATGTGTGATGCAGAATGCAATTAGTTATCTTGGTCTTTTTTTGATTTATTCATTTATAGATTTGTTAAAGATAGGATTAGACCTTACTGTATGCATTTTCTAACTAGTAAGGGTGGATATCTATGTGCCCTGAAGAAGGTGTGTGACCAGCTGGTCACAATAAACTGAAATGCGTGTCGGCACGATTCTTGGCGGGACTCAACGCCTTGATTCTTCTCTCTTTGGATCTTGGAGCAGATATTGCATTGAGTTAGTCATTTGGAGGATGATACATTCAAGGATGGAATCAATACATCATAATAGACTTTGTATGAGTATAAAGTGAAAATAGTTGAATCTGGAAAAGTAGAGTGCAAACAGTTGAATCAGGAAAACTATTTCGGTGAATTGTATTCAATAATTAATGATACTGTTCCTCCTTACTAGTGAAAGATCCTGAGAACAATATCAGTTAGGCCAACTGTAGTTTTACAACTTTTTACCTGGTGAGCATGATGAGAGTATGTGGGTATGAGTTTCTTTTGATTGGGAGTTTCAAGACAGGTCCATTTATTTATGAAATAAAATATAAGATGATATTGGTTTATAAAAGTTTGCGTACAAATAAAAAAAATCATGATAATTACTGTTTTTATATGTATATAGTTTATGCTCAACATTTAGAGAATCATTATAAGGATTCCAGTGTTGGAACCTATATGGGAGGTGGGTTTTTCTCTTTTCTCAGTTTGTTTTGTCCCTGTCCCCCTCCTTTATAATTTTTTCCAGGGAGCCCTTCCTTTGTGTGCCTCCTTTTAATGCCTGCTCTGCGCAGGTGTTAAAAAATGCCACAAAAAATGGCACAGTGGAATCTCATAGATTACACTGTACCATTTTTGGGGCCCCCTAACAGTGGAACCCCCCCTTGCATACATTATGCCTTGTGCAGGCATAATGTGGCACAAGGGCTTACAAAGTGGTGCAATGCAAGCATTGCACCACTTTGTAAATATGGCACAGCATTTTTGCCACACTATCGCCAAATTAGTGTAAAAAATAAGGATGCTAATGTGACAATGGTTGGCGCTAGGCCCTCTTAAATTTGGGCCCTATTGTGTGCTGTGTCAGCCAATTCTTCTGTTGTGGTTGTTTGGGATAGCTGGCACTCAAGATAGTTTTCAAAGATATCCCTCTACTAAAAGTACTATCAGATCTATCTGAGACACAATCTCTTAAGATTCTATCCGCTTGTAGAAGGTGACAATGTTACTGTAAACATTTGCATAACTTGTGTGCAGCCCAGCTAAATTCAGTAATTAACTGAAACCTCCCCGGTATATCTCTATAACCTTTATTCACTCCAGGGGTACTTGTCCTATCCACCCTCAGGATCTTATTCCTAGATGTTTTGATTATGTGCATGTTATAGCCTATCTGTAGAAATCTTGCATCCATGTCTTGCCGGCATTTCTGAAACTCCAGTTCATAGCTACAGTTGCTTTTGGCCCACACCATTTCTCCAAAAGGAATCACATTTATCTGACATTTGGGATGCAAAAAAGTTGCATCCCACACAAAGAGCTTATGTTTGGCCTATGTAAAATTGTTTTTTTCTTTTAGCCCTGATGAAGTTGTGGGGGTAAGACTCCCATTCATTGAAACACATGTTGGCAGAGGGCCAAGGACCAATAAAAATTGGATTCTTGATAATAATGGACTTTGACATCTGATGAATAATTTCACCGGGTAGTGAACAGTCTGTGTGTACTTAAGGCTTTGTTGTTTGTTATAAAAACCTTATAGATTTTTTGGGGGGTCTTGGGTGGACATCTATCGAATTCTCAAAAGTAAGCTTCAAATTTTAGTCGAAATTTAGACCAAAAGTCAAAGTTTACGGCTTTTGGTATTCACAGAGGTCATTTACAAGTAGTATCTTTACATCCACAATTGGGGTGGGATCTCTACACTTGGAGTGGAGTTTCTGCACTTGGGGTAGAATCTCTGCACTCTTGGGCCAGATCAGTTCTGAAAATATGAAATAAGTACATGTGGGCACTGGCCAGTCACATATGTGGATGTGTAGGGTGTGTATTGCAGTGGTAAATGTTTTGTCGAAAATACATACTAAAAGAATGTTGAAAAACGTAATAAATGCAATAAAACATGTCCTCTACAGTTTCACATGTAACCCACAATCCTAGTTCATGTAAAGTATTCCACAAACATTCAATTTGTGAATGTAATATATCACTCTAGGGGATATATATATAGGCCCCTAGTGCCACAGGAATGTCACTTTTTGTGACTTTCCTGTGGCGCTAAGCACTATGCTGTATTTACAAGGTGGTTTTAAGCCACTTTTTGTAAATACGGCCGCTTCCCATGCAGCACTGTGCGTAGAAGGGGTTGCAATGGGTATTGCTGTTGGCGTGCCACAGCAACACCCATTGCATTTTGACGCTGCCTCAGATTTATGAAATTTCGTAAACCTGAGGCAGCGCCAAAATATAACGCCACCCCCAGGGGTGGCATTAGCAGGGCACAAAGAGGAGGAATACTTTTATTCCTCCTCGTTTTTTGCTTTTTCTATGCATGCTGGATTCTGCAGCATGCATAGAGAGAGCAAAATGCCCAACATTATTGTTTATGTGAGGGAAGATGTACCTTCCTGCACATAAACAATCACACCCCTCAATGCAGACATCATTGCACGATGGTGCAAGGACGCCTGCGTTGGTGCTGGCAGCTGAATTTATCACCAGCACAGGGGACAACACAGGGATGCACCGTATTCCCTTAAATATGGTGCATCCCTGCGTTTCTAAAGTGACGCAGCCTGGCGCTGTGACACTTTTCCGTAACTCTGGCCCTAAATCTATGAACAAACATCACAATCCTCCGTTTCTCCCAAAGACCCCACATACACACACCTGTGTCAGTGCCATCCCCTCACCCAGCTCCATCTAGAATTTGTTAGCCAATTCCATCCTGGTTGAAGACATGAAAACTGAGCTGCCGCACGCAAACCCTTTCAGACCTTTCAACATTTAGCTGAATGTGTTTGTGATCATGCAACAGAATGTTGTGAGGAGAAGTGACAGAGGAGAAAAGCAGAGAGGACCTTCAGGCAAAGGATTAACCTCTTTGGGACATTCAGCCTAGATGTCAGGTCCGGATTTTGTGTTCCCCTTTGTGTCATCTGGGAGATGGTTTCTGAGTGGGAGCAGAATCTTGATTCCATCCCAGCCACTGTCAAGATCCTAGCAGCTCTCCATTTCTTTTCCACAGGCTCGTTCCTGAGGGTGTCCAGTGACATTGTGGCTATATCAGAGGCAAGCCATTCCAGATTGCTTGCATAAGGTACTGCACTGCATAAATAGGAGAGTGCATCAGTATATATGTATGCCCCATACACAGGCAGAAAGGCAAAGGGTTGCCAGGGATGTTTACATCTTATTCTGCTTACCACGTGTGGTCGGTGTAATAGATTGGACCCATGTGGCACTTCAGTCATCAATGTGCAGGGTGTGGGGGACGCCAGTGGATGCTTTTCAGATTTGCATGCAGTGTTCCCCGGCAGTACACACAACAAATACATGTCCTGCAGGTCATCTCTGGCCCGGAAGCTGACAGCTGGAGAATTTAGCAGCATGTGGTTTCCGAGTCAGTACACAAACTACAGAGAAGTCTGCATATGCGTAAAGTTGTTTTCATACACATCCATCACAATGTTGTTATTTTTTTTGCTCCACATACATGATGCTAACAGATATTGCAGATACCATTTCATATCTTAGTAACGTAATAAATACAACAGGGAGATGCAGCAAAATCTCTACTTTTCCTTCTTTAGGTGATGCTGCATATGTACACGCCCCTCATCTCCTCACACCACACCTGCGATCACTGTACCACAGCAGAGGTACAATAGGACAAACATACAGACACAAGCCATAATCAAGTGCACTTTTGTACTCCTGAAATCATGTTTTAGATGTCTTGACCATACAGGGGATATGCTGCTGTACTCCCCTGAAGTTATGTGCAAGGTTTATAGTAGCTTTTTATGTCTTACACAACAATGCAGCCTTGATCAGGGCTTACATATGCTTCTGAACCCTCACCTAGGCCTGAATCGTGTGAACAGGGACATTGTACTTAACAGAGAACAGGGTCTTCAGGCCCATGACCAGCTGGTTGATAAATTTTACTCTTAAGCCACTAGTTGTGTTACAAACTTTATGTGGTTGCAGAGTCAGTTGTCAATGATGATTGGTGGACATTTAACACTCTGTCCACAAATTCCATCCTGACATGTCTTTTTAAGCCATACATATAGGGCCATATTTATACTTTTTGACGCAAAACTGCGCTAACGCAGTTTTGCGTAAAAAAAATTAGCCGCCGGCGCTGCCTGGTGTGCGTGAAAAAAAACGACGTACACCAGGCAGCGCCGGCGTAGGGGGATATGGAGCTTGGGCGCCAAAAAATGGGGCAAGTCAGGCTCAGGCCAATTTTTCGCCTCAACCCGATTTGCGCCATTTTTTTCGACTCCCAACCCCCATTGAAATGACTCCTGTCTTAGCAAAGACAGGAGTCATGCCCCCTTGCCCAATGGCCATGCCCAGGGGACTTCTGTCCCCTGGGCATGGTCATTGGGCATAGTGGCATGTAGGGGGGCACAAATCAGGCCCCCCTATGCCACAAAAAAATAAAAAACAAATACTTACCAGAACTTACCTTAATGTCCCTGGGATGGGTCCCTCCAGCCTTGGGTGTCCTCCTGGGGTGGGCAAGGGTGGCAGGGGGTGTCCCTGGGGGCTTGGGAGGGCACCTCTGGGCTCCTTCCGAGCCCACAGGTCCCTTAACGGCTGCCCTGACCAGGCGCTAAAAAACGGCGCAAAAGCGTCCGGACGTCATTTTTTTTGACCCGCCCACTCCCGGGTGTGAATTTTGCCCGGGAGTGTAAATACGGCGCACATGCCTCGGAGTCAATTTTTTAGACTGGAACGCCTACCTTGCATATCATTAACGCAAAGTAGGTGTCCACGCTAAATAATGGCACAAACTCCATGGACTTTGGCGCTAGACGCGTCTAATGCCAAAGTATAAATATGGAGTTAGTTTTGCGTCGGAATTGCATAAAAAAAAACGACGCAATTCCGGCGCAAACAGAGTATAAATATGGCCCATAGTATTTCAACAACAGATGTTTTCAAAAGTTCCTGCTACAGAATTTGTGTCCATGTCAGTGTATAGTGTTGACAAAGTCGCAAATGACTTAATTGCCTAAGGTGAGTACATGTCATTTAATTTGTGTGATCTTCCTGGACAAGAGACATCTTAAACTTTCTCCTCACCAAGGACCTTATTTCTGAGTCCCTTGGGTCACTGTTGCATCGTCCTTTGTGGCACAATGGCAGCATAGACCTTGCAACCAAATCACTTTGAGCGGCTTTGAATGGCCTTATAGATAAGGAGTAAGGAAAGGCAGTGCAAATCTGTGCATTTCTTTAGTCTGCAGAAAGGAACCGTTCCATGGGCATTGCAGTGGTTGCTCCCACCCAACACCCATGGATTTTGATGCAGCCCTAGATTTACATGTCGTGTATAGCTGGGGATGTGCCAAAAGTAGTGGTAAGCTGTTCAAGTCACGGTGCTACACTACTGTGCCCTGAGTTGCCATGGTGAATCCCACGCAACACCCATAGACTTTGATACATCTTCAGATAAAATGAGGCACACCATTATTTATAATGGGCCTCCATGTACTTTGCAGGATTGGCGACAAGAATATTGGCGCTAATCCTGCAAAATACAACAATAGCTTAAAAAATTATGACGCTCTTACCCCTAACCTGTGCCATGGTGTGCCGTATGTTAAATACAGCACACACATGGTGGCATTAGGGAGAAGCAATGAGATGCAAGAAAGGTGGCGCTTCATTACATGAAGCGCCACTTTTCTTAAATCTGGGCCTAGGTTATTACAAAAGCGGCCATTGTGGAATGTGTAGATGGGCACTGGATAAGACTAGAAGTTTTAGGAATGGGGATAAAGATGAATATGTAATATGCTCAAACATTACTGCAGTCCTAAATTTGTGATGTGTGTTTGGTGTGTGTTATTGTATGTAAGTGCAACTGCATTTATGTGAGGAGCACAATTAGGGTTCTGGGGGATAGGGTTGGTGAACATATGAGGGCACTAAAATCAGGTGAAGTCAAGTACTCAATAGCGGTTCATGCCATGGAATGTAAACCACAGGAACATTACAGATGCTTCCATTTGTTTGGGATTGTCCAGGTTTCAAGGGATCCCGGAGGTGGGAATAGGGTATTGGAATTAAAACAATGAGAAGCAATGTGGATAATGAGGAAGAGTTGATTATGGATCATGAATTGTATTTGAATTTTGCTGTACACTGTAATGTGACAGGACCAATATTGCCTTTCCATTATTGTAACATTAATGTTAGCTGTGAGATGTGATTGATTTACAATCATTATTAATTTATAAACCTTCTGTCGGGATCGGTGGGTCTAATCTCACCCACGGAATTACTAAAGGACTATGATGTTGAGTTCATTGTCAAGTTGATGGTGACTCCGCTTTATTTGGGGGAATCCACTAAAGTATAATATTTATATATGTTTTTGGGGGGAGCTTATTTTACCCCTTGGAGATAGTTTTGTGCTTTATTATGGTGTGACAATTCATTTGATGGTTACTACATGGACAGAAACAGCATGCACCACTATTGTTAGCACGTCTGACCTTAATAAGTATACTTACAAGGAGAAGCGAATAGGTCGATGAACCTTTTGACTCACAATTAAGATGTTCTTACCATAGCTCCAGTACATAATCAATAATCAATACACAATAATCAATAATCATTAGTAATTAATAAATCAATGATCAATAGAGTCAGTAATTGTCATACACCATGACCTTTCAGTCATGAATAACCACACATTTTAGGAAAAGTTTTGAATATTTATTTCCCTATAATAACAATGCTAAGGTAATTCTAGATTAATCTCAATATCAAATGAAACACATACAGAAACAATACTGGTTTTCCAAAGCGGCGGAAGAAACATAACCTAATCAAAGCTTGAACTACAGCACATTCTAAAGTTAAGGGGCAAATCAATAGCAAAGTCAACTACATCAATGTGATAACATACATGAAGGTTAACAGAGAATTTCATCAAACATTAGTCCCTGTTATCATAATTTCATTAGTGAGAATCCTTAAATGACATCAGATTAGCATCAGCATGTTGGGCTTCATGCAAAACCATTTAGTAACACAAATTTGGGAAAACGTCTAACTATGGCTCTATCAAAACAGCGCAGTTGGTACCTAGAAAGAAAAAGCAAATATGCATAATAATCACAATTTGGATAGACCTATCCTCAGGGTGGATCAGCAAAACAGAATCAGTCTTCGTCCTCAGGACGTCAGTCTATCAGCAAGGTATCAGGCTTCAGCATCAGAATTTAAAAGGGCAAAGTCTTTAAGCATTAAAGTTAAGCACGTCTCTTGTCAAGACGCATAGGAAAATAGTAACCTCTCGGTCAGAAAGGCAATAGGCAATGGGCTCAGAATGGCTCAGAATGACCGTCTTCTCACTGTGCAGTGTCGTTAAGTCAAAGTTACCTAAACTACCTCCTCCCCCCCAAAATCACTATTGGTCAGTTAATCGTATGTCCAATAAAACTAAAATCTCAAATCTATGAATTCTAACATTACTCCATTCACATATCATTCATTGGTTTATCTTGCAAGGTCCTCATCATTCGGCTTGTCAGGTAACAATATTGTTGCAGCTTCCAGTCTAGTCATTATCTTCATTGTTACTTGTCCTGGGAAAATCAGTCTCACACACATTGCACACAAAATGTTGCATTAGCAGGAACATCATCTCCAAGCAGTCGGTTCACACGAGAAGCTTTCGTTATGAGCACATTTAAACAATACAATAGAAATTCACAGTTTAACTTTCTTGGTCAGCTATTTTATTAAACGCTAAGAAATACAGCTTTTACATGAGGCCTGGCAAGTAGGCCAAGACACTCGCTAAGTTAAGGCCTACAATCAATAAAGCTAAAGCTTACTGCATAACACTTAATATGACATATCACTAGATTAGTCAAACATATATTCAACATTTCATAATATTAAATCATTGATTAGTACACTTCGTTAACATTGATGGCTATTCTTTGTAATCACATTTTCAAATGCGTGCATTATTTTTCTACGTTATCTTTTTTTTTACACAAACTTATTAAACAGAATACATAAACACTCATTAATAATTTTTATTAAAACACCTGCACTAGCGCTCTGAATACATTATTTCTACCAAATACCTACATTCTTGTGGGTATTACCACCTTTTCTGTTTGACTTAATGATATTTGGAGTGGCAACTGATATGAGCCAGAAAATGGCTGATTCAGGATCTGTGTTTGTATTGATAAGAACATCATGGTTGAAAAGAGGTAATGGTATATGTAGTAAGATATTTTGACTTGGTTCTGCTGTGAACAGTATAGACAGTGTAAGGACATTCATTTGATCAGTAGCTGTTTTAAAAGTTTTTTCTCTCGTGATATTTCTAATATGGATTAATATAGGCCTATATTTGTGACTATATATAGAATGCGTTCTCGTACCTTAAATGTGGCGGCCAAGATAGAGATAGTCAGGTAGTCTGTCTTTACTACACATACTATGTCTGTGTAATATTATATGTACTATATACGTGATTATATATTAGAACACGTTCTTGTACCTTAAAGACGGTGGCCAAGGTAGAGGAGTCCATCTTTTAATGTACTGATTAGGTAGACTGCCAATAAATACGGCAACAAAAATGGTGCCCAGAAAGGACACCATGATCCAGACCCTACTCGCTGCTGGATCTGAGCACAGAGGGAGTGCAGATTGCCAGGTGAGTGTAAGCGGTTGTCTAGAGGGGCTGCCAATTAATAAGGAAATTCTGCTAGGACAGCGGCATCTGGGCCACAGTGCCTGATACATTGTTGACACTTTATTTTACAGAAATATCGGTTATGTATTGAAGGAGCAGAGATGTACTCGTCCCTAATTATTGATATGGGTGTTGGCTCTGTACTTGGAAAATGCTGATTACTTGGTGAGTCAGAGCGGCTGCCTAAGGGGGTGATGATTAATGGATTAATTCTGCTGGGACAGTGGAAGTTGGGCCACAGTCCCGGATACAATTTTGACCCCTTCATTTCCAGAAACAGCAGTTTTGTGCTGAAGAAGATGGGCTTACTCTTCCCTAATGGTTGACACTGGCTGAGAATGGCTTTATATTTGGAAGGAGCGTAATAGTCTGACGGATTGTTTGCTGACCGTGGTTTGCTTGTGATTAATATTTGGTCATGAGGTAGGAGCCTCATATTTAGGCTTGACACATAAGAGTTGTTGGTAACTAGAATTGGTACAAATATGTTCCTTTGGTCTTACAGAGAGACGACTGACAATAGGTATTTGTTTCACTACTTGGATGTCTGGGATTTGTAGATTAGCAAGGCTTTGCTTTAGTATGGACACTTATGATTTATATTACATTTTGTTTTACTTATGATACACGCCTGATTATACAAGGTATTTAGGGCCAGATGTATCAAACGTTTTTTCATTCGCAAACGGTGCCAATCGCAAAATTTGGCCGTTTACGAATGCAAAAATGTGGTCTGCAGTGCATGGAAGGCATTCGCAGACCAAAAATACGAATTCGCAAAAATTGCGATTTTTTGCGTTGCGACTTGGTTTTGCGAGTCGCATTTTCCGTCTCGCAATTTGCGACATGAAATACCGAATCGCAATTAGCGATTCGGTATTTCAAGTAGGAAATTGTGAGACGCAAAATGCGACTCGCAAAACCAAGGCGCAATTCGATGCACCAAAAAATCGCAAATTGTGATTTTTCGTAGAATGGTATTTTGCACATGCAAATTACCTCTAAGTGAAAGCAGGTGGTAACCAGGTGCAACCTATATAAAGAGGCCCAGAATGCCTCATACTCTTTTCCACAAATGCTGCACTCTAGGTCATGGCGAGGAGAATGAGGATCTTGGCAGGTTTGAGGAGAGGGAGGAGGAGACAGGAGTGCATTTTCAGAGTGCGCATTACACTTTTTGACCAGACTAAGGAGGAAATATTTGAGAAGTACAGGTTGAGCTCAGCCATGATACTTGACCTGATAGCTGAGCTACAACCCATATTACAGCACACAACACATAGGACTCATAGCATCCCCAACCATGTGCAGCTATTATGCTCCCTCCACCTACTCACCTCAGGGAGCTATCAAGGGGTCATAGCAGCAGCTGGAGGGGTCTCACAGAGTACCCTCTCTAGATTTTTTAATGCATTTATCAACGCCATGCTGAGCAGAATACACCAGTACATCAGATTCCCCCACACCCCACAGGAAATACAGCAGACAAAAATAGATTTCTACCAGATAGCACAGTTCCGCCATGTCCTAGGTGCCATAGATGGGACACATGTAGCAATCTGTCCACCATTAGCCACAGAGTATGTGTACCACAACCGTAAATACCTCCATTCCATGAATATCCAGGTGATATGCAATGCCTCCTATATCATAACTGATCTCGTGGCCAGGTACCCAGGGAGCACACATGATTCATGCATCTTTCGCCACAGCGGCATTCACACAAGACTGCTAGCTGGGGAGTTTGGTGAAGGATATCTACTAGATATTGTCCCTCTGTACACTGGCGCATTGATGGCGTGCTGATGTCAGATGGCTCAGCTACTCATTATACCCTCTGTTCCTTCCAGGAGACAGTGCATATGCAGTGCGCACCTACATGATGACACCCTACCTAAATCCTACAACAGCTGCTGAACGGAGATACAATGCAGCACACAGGGCAACCCGCAATGTGGTGGAGCTTCCGGTGCCTCCACAAAAAGTACAGCCCAGAGACAACATGTAGAATAGTGGTTACTTGTGCAATCTTTCACAATATAGCTACCACCAGGGGCATACCTGTGGAAATATGTGATTCTGAATCTGATGAGGATGATGATCCCATACCACCCCTACAGCCAGCAGACTGGACCAGTGCAGCAGAGGGCAGGCAAAGGCGTGCTGACATCACGCACAACCATTTCAGATGTAAGTATGAACAACACAAATCCACTAACAATTGTACTTGTAGTAAGTAAATGTATTACCTTAATGTCAGGTAATATCAGTTCCACTAGTATCAACAACAAGTAATTGAAACAATAAACAAAAGCAGTTAACAGATATTCATTATTCCTTCATAGTTTCCTTATGGCACAAATATTTACAGTCCCCTGTGGCCAATACACTCATTTCCTCCGGCCACGCAAGCCACTCGAGTGCGCAGTTGCCTCACTGGCACCTCTATTTTCTGCCTCAGTGACAGTGCTGTGCCTGGCACTGCGACGTCTGGCATCAGTTGTGGGCCCACTAAGCTGCTGAGGCTCGATGTGTCCTCAGTGTCCCCCAGTCCCAGTTCACTTGGTGTGGCTGACCGGTTACCCATCATGTTGTCTATCACATTCGTGATCTGCACCAGTCCTTGTGCCACATCCCTACTGCTGGGCGCTGCCTCTACCAGTGCGGCCAGAGCACGCCGCAATATGAGGGCTGTTGAATCTGCCAGCCTATTGACAGAGCGACAAAAAACGCCAAACATACCCATGAAACGTCTCTCCTGTCTTCGGTGGCTAACTCTGTTGTGGCGCAGCTCATGACACAGTTCCCTCACTGCACTAGTCAGCTCCCTCATGTTCTCCGATGCTTGAATCTGTCCCTCATGCAGCCGTTTGATGTTCGCATTGAGACACTCCAGCTGGGGATGCAGCCCCCCCCATGTTTGTATTGTGTGCCTGCATCTGCCTTTGTAACACAGAGATTTTTTTGTTTTGCAGGCGCTGCTGCTTTGACATAGCCGATTCCAGGCCACCGAACACTGATGGTCCCTCACCTGCCTCAAAAGCCTGTGCGCCTGCATACGTAGGCATCCTGCGGGGTGTTGTGCTATGCTGTGGATGGGGTTCCTGCATTCCAGTGCATCTGCACTTGGGGAAGGTGTGTGTGAGTCATCCTGCTGCTCATCAGAGTCCTGGCTCAGTTCTGGTAGTGGCACTGCCCTAGGCCTGCGTTGGATGGGAGCTATGTTCTGTGACCCGCTGGTATTAGAGTCAGAAGCAGGTTGGGTGTCTGTTTCCCCTGCAATGGCACATGCTGTAGCTGCTGGGCCTGGGCCACCTGCAACGACAATATGCAGCATGTCAGTTATGTATGTATCAATAAAGGTCACACAATGGTAATAAACATACAGTTACTTCTCATCACAATGTTGCAGGTGTTGTGGTCTTCTCTGTGTCGCTCTGCCTATTACATTGTATGTGCTACTTTTAGCTCTGGGTTGTGGACTACCACTCCCATAAGGCATTGTTGTGCTGCTTCTAAGATGTGGAATGGACTACTTCTCACAATGCTTTGCCCTACTTGCTAATTCCTAGGGGCTTTTCTGCATACACATATGGGATTACATTTCAATATTGCACTTACCTTTTTGTGCCGGATGTGTCAATGTCAGTGACCCCACTGACTGCTTCTGGGAGGAGTGTGGACTCCACTAGGTCTTTCATCGGGCTGAAGGGTGTCTCTGTGGGTGGTCCGCCTCCTGTGCTCCTGGCCTCCTGGAGTCGTCTTGCCACCCTCTCCTTGGCACGGGACCACAGGTCGTACCACCTCTTCTTTATTTCCTCCACAGAGCGCTGCACTATTCCAACAGCACAGATTTTGGTCTGGATATCTGCCCAGAGTCTGCGCTTTTCACTCTCAGGCACCTGGAGTGAGCTTTTGCTGAACAAACGGTCATGGCTCCTGACCACCTCCTCTGTGAGCAGCTCCAGCTCTTGCTCAATAAACTTTTGTTTACGCTTCCTTTCTCCCTTCTCCTTTCCCTGTGCAGAGGTGTCCATGGTAGATCTGCAGTGCTGCCTTCTTCAGAGACTTGCTCACTGTGGCTCGGCTGACTCTCTCTGAGTGCTAGTTTGGGTGTGGCACCTGCAAACTGCCTGGGATGACTCACTTTCTGCTTGTGATGTCATCAGGCTCCTCCAGGTGTACGTTCTCGCAATTTGCGATTTTCAATTACCGAATCGCAATTTGTGTTCTCGCAAATTGCGATTCGGTATTTGGGCCTCACAAACCACAAATAGTGAATTTTAAGAAATCGCTAATTCCGATTCGCAATAGTGATACATGGCCTATTGCGACTCGGAAAAAGCAGTTTCTTAAAAATCGCTATTTGTGATTATCAAGGCCATTTCATGATACATCTGGCCCTTATTGCATTATCACAGAGACCGATTGGGATTAATTGTGAGCACATAGAGGCTTTTAATGAGATGGAGGGGCAATTGGAATGTGGCACAATGGGTTAAGAATGTACATTTACGTAAATATTACAGAGATTGTTTAAATGTATGGTGTGATCACACTTATCGCCGATGGTGGTTGAGGCATATTGGCGACGTATATTCTGTATGGAATAGTGTTGTGTGTTTTGAATTGCGACTTCTATTTACTTATACAACTAATACATAGGGTCTTTCTTATAATTTATTCATATGGAATTGTATTTTGAAACTTAACAGTGAAGGGTTTCCACTAGATTTTGACTATGACTGTGGCATGAGATAAGTGCATATCATGTCATGGGGTGACTGGATTTCACACAGAGAGCTTATTTTTGGCCTAAGTAAACTCAATGTTTTTTTCTGTTTTAGCCCTGATGAAGTTGTGAGCAAGACGCCTATTTGACGAAACACTTGTTGGCAGAGGGTGAAGGACCAATAAAAATTGGATTCTTGATAATAATGGTTTTTTAGGGGTGTTGGCTGCACATTCTCCCTTTTAAGCACCACATTTACAAAGGGAATTCTGAAAAGATAATGTGTACCCTAGAAGTGAGTGCCAGTTTTTATAAATCAACCTTTGTTTGTAGTTTCACAGCAACATGTCCAAGGTACAAAAAAAATTCCCTGGAAGGTGTATTGGAAGGTTGGCAAAAAAATAAAGCAGTCAAAATATCGGGATCAATAGTGCATGGTATTAAGGGTAATACACGTTCAGCCAAAACCTTGTTGAGGATCTTGTAATTGGTGTTGAAAATTACCAAGGATCAATAGGAGGCAAGGTTGGCTGGATATCGCCCTAGTTTACTGATGGATATAAGAAGAGTTTCCCTAAGTGATGGGGGTAAGCTATTTTCCATAATACCTATGACATAGCTTCTCCAGCCACAGTACTATTAGATCAGGGAACAGATGAATTCTTATGTTTTGGTGGAAGTGATAGGTGCCTCTAGTTCTTGATGCTGTTTGGGAGAAATGCTAGGCTATGGAGCATTATCCAGGAAGGCAGTCAGTGTGTAGCAGCCACTGGTAACCGCATACAGTGCTATTTAATATTGGGTGAAGGTAGCGTGTATTTCGGACTCTGACTATACAGTGGTTGTGGACGTGAGAGGGATGGGAAAACATGGGGGCGGGGGTACTCTTGGTTAAGAAGCCAGGTGAGTAAAGAGCTTGATTTATCCATAACAGTGTAGGTTTTTACCCCTGAGCATTAAAGTTAAATCAGCGAGTCTCTCAAGCAGTACAGCATGTTCAGTGCACATAGTGGCAAATGTGCAGGGATGCAAAGTGTAATGCATACTGCAGCCTTCTAGTAGGAGCAACAATTCCTAAATTGCTTTCAATCCCCTGTCTAATGTTTTTGAACCCCTACCACCATGCTGACAAGGTGGCCACTGATAGAAAGTTTGAATTTTTCCCATTCAAGGGCATTGAATGAAGTTGAATTTTGATTGAGCTCAAATAAGTCAGCAATTTTGTTGTGTAAGGCAGCTTGGAAATTTGAATGTTCATGTGCTCGCGGCAAAAGTAGCCATGTTGGCACCAGCTGATTTACCCTACCCCACTAAAGCCTGACCAAAAGAGGGTTATGATCAGAGATAGTTCAACCCAAGTGATCCGTATGAGTAATCAGGCAACATAAAGAAGGCGTACATACCACACAATTGAGTCTGACATGAACGTTGTGCAGAGGAGAATTGTTAGCAATTGGGTCTTTAGTTGGCAGAGGTATGTACCCTCTTCAAGTGGGAACACAATCCTAGTCAACGTAAATCACAACACAAACTAAATTAAATCTTTTGCTAACCCTCCGGTAGCTTGACACAGAGCAGGCAGACAGGCTTAACTTAAAAGGCAATGTGTAAAGTATTTGTGCAATAGCTCATACAGTAACACAGTGGAAACACCACACAAGTTATTCCACAACAGTTTAGTAAAATAGATAATATTTATCTGAATGAAATAATACCAAAATTAAAAAAAATCCAATATGCACAAATCAAGATATCACTTTTTGGAAGTTTACGAAGTTTAGGTGCGTCAATTCTTTTTTCTCACTGTCAAGGTGATACATGGATTTCCAGGTGTGCAGCCTTGGCTCCTGGGGCTATTTTGCTGCCCAAGGAGGATGTGTGGAAAATCTAAATACACTGCAATGATAAAACAGGCAATCCCTCGATTTGGGAGGTGCTACATTAGTTTTTCAGCCGCGAGCAAGGCGCTGTGTTTATTCTTCAAACGATGCGTCGATTTTTGCAGGCATTGCATCAGTTTTCCGATGCAGTGGATGTTTTCCCTCTGTTGAGGTCTTTGATAATCCTGAGACTTCTTAACAGGAGGCAAGCTCAGTCCAAGACCTTGGAGATCACTTGTGGGGGAATGCAAAGTCCTTCCAGCAGAGTCAGGGAGCAACAGGAAGCAGGGCAACAAGCAAAAGAACAGTCCTTCAAGAAAAGCAGTCCAGATGAATCCTTTGGGTAGCATGGCAGTCCCTCTGAAAGAGTCAAGTTTTAGGTCCAGAAGTGTCTGATTTTAGGGGGTCACAGATGCGGGATATATACCCAAAGGTGCCTTTGAAGTAGAGGAGACTTCAAAGAGTGGTTTTGAAGTGCACCAGTTCCCCTTTCAACCCAGTCCTGTCTGCCAGGAGATCAGTCCTTTGTGTGAGGTCAGGCCACCAGTCTTTGAAGTGTAAGTGAGAGCCCCTCCACCCTTCCTGCCCAGGAAGACCCATCAGCATGCATATTAATGAAGATACAGCTGAGTGTCCTGTGTTTATGGCTGTAGGGGAGCGGTCAACCAGCACAAATCCGATGTGGATTGGAGACAGTCTGTAAGGCACAGAGAGCAGTAAGTGCAGAGAAATGCCTACTTTCTAATAGTGTAATTTCTAAAATAGTACTGTTAAATCCAACTTCACCAGTAAGCAGGATTTCTCACTACCATTCCAACCTTACCAAACTTGACAATCCTACTGCTTTCAGATCAGAAATTATCACTTAAAAGCATGTAAGGAAATTTCTAATGGTGGCCTATAAGAGGAGCAGGCTTCACAATAGTGAAAAGCGAATTTGGGAGTTTTTCACTGCCAGGACATGTAAAACTTACAAGTACATGCCCTGCTCTTTACTTACATAGCTCTCTGCCCTGTGTGCTACCCAGGGCTTACGTTAGTGGTTACTTATATGTAATAAAAGGGGAGTTTAAGTCTTGGCAAAGAGTTTTAAATGCCAAGTCAGAATGGCAGTGAAACTGCTCACACAGGCCTTACATTGACAGGCCTCTGACACGATTAAGGGGCTACTTATATGGGTGGCACAATCAGTGCTGCAGGCCCACTAGTAGCATTTAATGTACAGGCATGTAGTGCAGTTTACTAGGGTCTTATAAGTAAAGTAAATACACCAATTGGGTATGAGCCAATGTTACCTTGTTTAGGGGAGCAAGCACAAATGCTTTAGCACTGTTCTGCAGTGGAAAAGTGTGCAGAGTCCTAAAGCCATCAAAAACGAGATCTGAAAAATGGACAGAGGCAGGCAAAAAGTTAGGGGAATTCCGCTCTAAGGCTGTCAGGTCTAACAGGAACAAAAGGAGTAGACCCTCATACCTATGTAACACTGTCACCAGATAACTCTTAGTAACCCCGGTGAAAAGGCAGAGAAGGTTGTGGAAAATATCTGTCCTTTTCAACGCTTTTTAAGATTAATAACGTTTGTACCTGTAGTGTATGCCTCATGAGATAGCACTATGTGAGTTCCACTGTTCTTCAGTTAGGAGAATGTGGCTTAGTGCTTATCAGCAGAAGCATGCCTCTAACATTCCATGTAGTGAAGCTTGATTTGCCTTTTAGTTTCATGTTGGGTTAAGGTATGGGAATTTTGGAGGCTGATTTTGATCTTGATGGTATTACTAGCAATCTTCCGCTATGGTGGTCCCAAGTAGTCTGTCAAGCTGTTGGTGTTCCAACAGCCGTATTCAGATCTATGGCTGCACACCCTCCCTCCACGTTGATGGAGTCTACCTCATTGCCTTAGCTGTATCCGGCAGCCGACATAGCAGACTCCAATGCTGGCAATGAGCACTCCGTCACTGTCTGGATGGCAGCATTGTGCCAACCATATTTAGGTATCACAGTCAAGCTGGCAGTGTACCAGTGGAGATCCCGTGATGGCAGAAGTCCGTTGCAGGACAAGTTCAGCATTGGACTATGGCTAGAGCTAGTGGATGGATTTTACCAGCCCACACCTGATGTATATTAGACAATTGTAAACACCTTCAAAACACACTATTAAACACACTCCAGTTTAGACCATGATCCTTTGCGTTGCACTGATGACCACCATTCTGAGGATGACATTGGAACTGAACATCCAGGTTATTGTTTTGTTTTCCTGTTCTCCCTCTGTTGCTTTCACTTTTATAGGACACTAGTATATATATTTGTTTTTATCACAATAGCAGGGAGGAGGAACCCACATTTTACAGAGGGAGAGCTGTCTGTCATGGGGAATGAAATTATTAGAGTACAGCCACAAATTGTTTGGAGCATAAGTATAAAATACTACCATATCTCAGAAAAAGCAAATGTGGGACAGAATAGTCAGCAGAGCTAACAATCTGCGCACACAGGAGGAAATTAGGGAAAGGGTGAATGACCTGCAGTGAAGAGTCCATTCCCTGGTGCTTGAGCTTCACCTGGAGGCCTGAAGTACTGGTGGTGGTTCTCCCAGACCCCAGTTACAACTAATTCCCTCGGAGGAGAAGGTCTCACAGATCCCACTTCCTGAAGGCTTGCATTTTTCCTGCAATGTCAGACTTTCAAAAGTAATATACCATTATGCCTGCTGGACTTGTCTGGATGCCTGATATATAGGGCTTGTAGGTTTATCAAGAACCCTAGGTAGCCAGAGCCAATAAAGAGCTGCACCTTGCAATGGGTTTTCACTGTAATCCGGTTATACAGCAATTCATTTTTTGGAATATAAAGAGTGAAAAGTAGGTATCAAAGAAGCCTTTGTATTTCCAAAATGGGTACAATAAGGTGTTGAGAAACAGTGGTTATTTGCTCATCTCTGACTTTCGGGGTCCCCATACTAGCATGTGAATTACAGGGCATTTCTCAAATAGATGTTTTTTTTACACACTGTCTTACATTTGGAAGGAAAAAATGTAGAGAAAGACAGGGGGCAATAACACTTGTTCTGCTATTCTGTGTTCCCCCAAGTCTCCCAACAAAAATGGTACCTCACTTAGGGAAACCTAGCAAACCTGTGCATTTTTCACTCTAGAGGGGAATCCAGGATCAGGTGACTTGTGGGCCTCTCGTCAGGTTCTGTTAACCAGAATCCTTAGCAAACCTCAAAATGAAACCTCGCTTGTGTAGGTGGGCCAAGTGCCTGTGACAGGGAAGAGCCAAAAACATGTCAAAAATGATTGGGAACCAAAGCGGGTCCAAAAGGGCAGTTTGTAAAGAAAATTTTTAGGCTGCCAAATGGGGTATAATTTTTATCGGTATAGATGAGACAATGCTGGGTGGTAGGAATTTTGTAGATTCCTGCAGATTCCAGAAGGTTCCATCACAAACATGTGGGAAAATGTGTGATTTCAAGCAAAGTTGGAGGTGTGCAGGTCATTGTGGGTATGAAAATGATGCAGGGTGCATGTGCAGCACAACACCCTGGACTCACCCAGATGTTTAGTTTTCAGATGTGTCTTGGTCTTGTAGATTTTTCTACATGGCAGTGTCCCAAACTCCAAAAAGTGCAGCCCTTACCATTCCAAGTGGGCCAAATTTGAGAGTTAGACAAACTTTCATGGTCCAAATGTAAAACCAAAACCCAAAATATTCAAATGTCCTCTTGCTTGCCGTTGGGATAAGATCTTTTAGTGTGCAGGGCGAGAGATGAACTACTGTTACCCCCTTCAGTTGGGGTGGGGGCATGACCATGCCCATATTGGTTGGTAGCCACCACCCCACAATTTTTTTTAACTCCCTGGCATCTAGTAGGCTTTCTGTCCCCACAGGGAGTGGATTGGGGGTAATTGCCCCATCTGCCTACCGGTGGGCAGAACAGCTTTGTCCCCATTTATTTGGGGTGGAGGGTTTGGCCATTTAAAAAAATAATCTTCCCTGGTCTCTGGTGGGCATTCTGCCACCCGTGGGGGCAGATAGGCCTTACAAAAATATGCTGCTCTGCCCCAAAGGGAGGCAGAAGTGGCCTAATATAAATTTGCCCCCAGGGAGTGACCATTGCCTAAGGGGCCACTTCCCTTGCGTGAAATTGGCGGGGAAAAAAAATCCCTTGTGTCTAGAGGTTTTTGCCCCACTGGGGGCAGATTGGCTTAAGAAAAATACGTGGATCTGCCCCCAAGGGGGGGGGGGGTGGCAGAAATGGCCTAAAATAAAATTGCCCCCAGGGGAGCGACCCTTACCCATGGGGTCGCTCCCCATCTGTAAAAAAAACAAACAGAAAATAATCCTTGGTGCCTGGTGGTTTCTGCACCCCCTTGGGGGCAGTTCTGCCTAATTAATATAGGCTGATCTGCCCCCGGGGGGGCAGAAAAGGCCTAATAAAACAATTGCCCCCTGGGGAGAGATCCTTGCCTAAGGGGTCGCTCCCCTTATCAATGTAAACAAACAAAAAAATCCCTTAATATAGGCCAATCTGTCCTCAGTGGGGACAGAAAAGGCCTAATAATAAAACTTGGGAGCGACCCTCGCCTAAGGGGTCACTCCCCTTATAAACAGAAAAAAAACAAATCCCTGGTGTCTAATGGCTTCTGCCCCCCCAGGGGGCAGATCGGCCTAATTAATATAGGCTATGTCCCCGGGAGGGCAGAAATGGCCTTAGATAAAAGGACCCCCTTTAGGGAGCGACCCTTGCTAAAGGGATTGCTCCCCTCATGCCAATTTCCGAAAAAAAAAAACATACCTAGTGTCTAGTGGCATTCCTACAGCACAATCGCTATGTGATTGTGCTGCAGGAATGCTCAGAGAAACATGAAAAGGAAAAGTCTTTCCTTTCCTTTTCATGCCTCCCCTGCCCTCGTACAGGGGAGAAATTAATCTGTTTCTCCTCGGTCACGCTGGAAGCCATGCTTCCAGCACAATGGGAGGTGACCTCTGATGAGATCAGTGCACGATCGTGCCCTGACATCATCAGGCGTCACTGGTGGGATGGGTGTTGTGGGTGGAAGGAGAAGCGCTTCCCCTTCCAGCCCTGTCCGGGGGAGGTAGGGAAGAGGCCCTCTGGGGGAGCACTAGTGCTTCCCCCGAGGGCCTGGTGCAGGATGTAATGGTTACGTCCTGGGCACCCGAGAGGTGCTGTGCTACACAGGACTTAACCGTTACGTCCAGAGCACCCAACGAGTTAAACTTTAGTTCCCAAAACACCTTGTGTTATCTAAATCAGTGGCATCGTGATTGTTGCAATCTATTTAACAATGACCAATATGTATTGTCAGATTATGTGTTGCCTCCATGGATCATCAGTTGCATTTTGCTTCGTTCTTTGCTGTATCTCAGTGTAGGTTGTCTTACTTCAAAATACAGGTTCCAAACTTCATCCATATGCACATGAAGGTATAGTTCTTGAAAGTGATATGTGTACATATCGAAAATGTGTGTTTAATTTTCACTGTACTTATTTACAGAAGTATGTGTTACTCACTTTTTTCTCAAGTGTTGGCAATAGTGTTCACAAATGACTACAACTACCATGATGCCCTCCTTTTGTCTCTGCGAAACAATAGTTCAATGTGATGTTGCCAAACCTTCCTTTCCTTCCACATATGCACAAAAGACAAAGCTTTATGTAGTTGTCATTCACCATTTCATGTAAGTGTAAAATTTAATCTGCTGTGTTGATCCAATATGTTGCCACCTTTTTGTCACTCCGTTGAATTGATCTACTTGCTTGCAGAAATCATAGTGTGTATATTCAAATGTTTCCAATCATGTTCTGTTTCATGCTGATTAGAAGTATTATTGATACACAATTTACTTTGATGTGTTCATGCAATGACCGATGCCTTTTAATCCAATAAGTTGTACCCTTGATTATTTTGGAGGCTGTTAGGCTTTGAAATGATTCAGCTCTTAAATCTCCTATGCGCTGTGTTGAGTTGCATGTCTGGTACATGGAATGTACACTTCCTAAATAATTCACTTTTCAGGACATATCCCCATGATTATTACTGACGTATCTGTGTCTCAGAGTACATTAACCTGCATGACTAAAAAGTGAAAAATTAGACAAAGGCATCAACAGCTCATCAATCATTATTTTTTCTTTCCATTAGGTTGTGACATCTGTAGCTGAAGGCAGATTTGAGGTACACTACGGACCCTTAGTCCCATATTTATACTTTTTGACGCAAATCAGCACAAGCGCAGATTTGCGTCAAAAAGTTTACCGCCGGCTAACGGCATTCCAACGCGCCAGCCAGGTGCCTTGTTTATGGAATGATGTTAGCCGGCACTGAGGCCTGGTTAGCGTCAAAATAAATGGCGGTGACCGGGCAGCGAAGGGAAGACTGGGGGTTGTGCGCCAAAGAATGGTGCAAGTCAGGTTAGAGTCAAAAATATTGGCTCTAACCTGACTATCGCCATTTTTTGTTCACAACCCCCATGGAAAAGACTCCAGTCTTAGCAAAGACAGGAGTCATGCCCCCCTGCCCAATGGCCATGCCCAGGGGACTTCTGTCCCCTGGGCATGGCCATTGGGCATAGTGGCATGTAGGGGGGCCCAAGTTAGTCAATGACATCTTGACATAGGTCAATTTGTTCCTCTTCGCCACTGTCATCTTCATTGGGCATTTCAACAATCTCACCTGGTGGCTCTTCACAATAGGCATCCTACAACAATAACACCAATAGTGTACATCATGGCAGTAACAACATTTGAGGCCACATGACCATTTCAGGACACTGTGGCAGTATCTGGTGGAATGTCACAACCACCATTCAGTTGCGTGCTAAGAAACGTTCTTTCAACTGTGAGTTGACACATCAACAGCTTTCTATACTGACCGCGTATTGAAGATTTTGCTAGTGTGAGGGTAGACCAGTAAGCTATGGCCTGATATGGTTATAACACGTTAAGCAGTACATATTGCCTTGTTGGCAACATCCCACAGAAAACAGATTGGTTACAATCGCAAAGCGCTTCCATTCATTCAAAGTGCAACTTATCCCTGTACAAGATCTAGCCATCTCAAGTGGGTGTCTGTCCGAGGATCAACCTATGTTCCTTTTGTACTTTCCAACAGCAACTCATCACTGCAAATGTCACAACCTTGAAATGCCAATTGAAGATGACATGGTGAAGGACCTTGAAACAGCACAACAAGGGAAAATTAATGAGTTCACATATACAGTTTGACTCAAAGGACAAGTTAGTATGACATACATTAATACCACAAGCAAAGTTAATCTGTGACAATAAGCACAGTAGGCAGTGTAGGGCGACTCTGATTCACAAACATCTTTGGCTTTAACTTTCCTGCCTTAAACGTTCCTGAACTAACCATTCCTACCAAATTACCACTGCAGATTGATATGGTCCCTATGTCACAAGTTGTTCTGGCATTGGATGTCACAATATGTAAAGGAACACTTATACTCAGGTGAAGAAGTGGTCAATGACATCTTGACATAGGTAAATTTCTTCGTCTTCGCCACTGTCATCTTCATTGGGCATGTCAACAATCTCACCTGGTGGCTCTTCACAGTCTCCATCCTCTGCAATAATTGGGATGTTCTGCCGCAGGACAATGTTGTGCAGCATGCAGCAGGCAACCGTGATTTGGCACACCTTATCAGGTGAGTAGAGGAGGGCTCCATCAGCCTTGCCCAGACACCTAAATCTGGCCTTCAGGAGCCCAAAAGCCCACTCCACTGGCCTCCGTGTTCTTCCATGGGCTCATTGAAGCAGACTTCTCCCGGAGTTGCTGGATTCCTCAGTGGTGACATCAACTATGGTTGGCTAGGATATGCTTAGTCTCCTACATGGAAACAATAAATTGATACATTCAAATCATATCAGGCCATTGAGCATTCCTAAACTAGGATTAAAGCAAATTATTTTAAAGTCAAATTGTACTTACCAATAAGCCAGGCCTTCTCATGTCCAATTTGTGACATTTGTAGTTGTATGGTGCTGTTCCGTAGTACAAAGGAATCATGTGTTGCCCCAGGAAAGCAGGCACACACACTAGAGATGTATACATCCAGTAAGCAGACAACTTGCAAATTGAAATGGAAGTTCTTCTGATTGCTGTAGACTTCGTGTGTGGTGACATCAAGGCAGCATGTGTGCCATTTATTGCTTGAACCACGTGGGGTAGGTCACCCAAATCTTAAAGTTCTCCCTTCACATTGGCCACATCCTGATCTCTTGGTAACTAGATGGTGCTGTTGATATGTCTCATCATTGGAGCAAACACGTCTTGTAGCACACACTAAAAGTTGGCTGTGACATGCCACCAAATACTGCCAGAGTATATTGAAAAGGGCCATTAGCCACAACTTGAAGTGCTGCCATGAGTTTCCCTATTGGTCTTATTGCTGTTGTGTTCCTATTGTGAGGAACGAGAACAGGCTTCAGCCACTGACACAAATCCAGTATAGTTTGCATATTTAATCTGAATGTTTTTATTATGTCCCTTTCCTCCTTGGTTGCAATGTCTGGAAACAGTCTGAAGGACGCCTTCTTCTATCCCTTCCTGGGTTCATATGTCTGTATGTCAGGAAAACACACTATCTATAAAAATTGTCACACAAATCTTTCACAATCAATACACATCCCATTTCTAGGTTAGATTAGTGATCTTATTGTGTCATATGTGTTACCATAATTTTCAAATATCTTTTCTACTGCAAATTGATATTTTTTACATGCCTGACATTTCTTACAAATAATGTGTGAAATATCTGCCTGAAATGTATTATTTGGGTGTTTTTTTTTTATTTAGAAAAAAATATTACTGTTAACTGAAGTATTACATACACCGTGGAACTATTGATGTCAAATGCAGTAACAGTTCACTGTTTTATGTGTCATATGTTGCCAAAAACAGTGTCGTACGTATCTGGGATATGTATACAAAGCAGTCACCATTTTGAGTGGTGGTGATGCACAAACAATTGAAAAATACACAGCTACATATCCTTAAATGGCGGGTGCCTGACCTTGCTGCCAGGACAATGGTTATCTGATGGCCATTGGCAGACGTTGACTGAGTAGTAGGTGGAACACTCCATGACAGACACAGCTATAGGCTAACTTGTGTGACAGATGTACACAAAAGCCAATGGCTGTGTCCATCTCCGCAGATCGCGTACACTATGCCCAGACGTGGGTCCCTTGCTTGCTGTTCCACTGGATTCAAGTTAGCCTGGCTGATGAAGGGTGATACCCCGAAACCGGTCCCAGGATTCTTGGTTCCGGTCCAGGGAGGATCTGACTTGGCAGTTCGGGCTGGACTGGTCCCATTGGGAGCAGGGTACAAAATTGATTTGCATATGGCTAGGGCCAAATGGGCGTGACGTAGCAAGCAAAATAACGATGGATTAAACCCAGATCTGTGACTCTGGGTGAGTGTTTGATAAGTTTCAACACTCCTTCCATCATTTCTTGTTTATTTTGTCCTATATCACCCAAAACCAAACTCTAATAGACAGTGGTAGCCCTCCTGTATCGACTGTAGGCACAGTATATGGTGCAAACCATAGTATCTGACTCTTATAAGGTTAGGCATGAAGAAAATGTAACTGTGCATGTGTTTATGTGCAAATAATGCACAGGTTGTTTAGCCTTCAGTAGCTCACAGTGAGTTGGACTAAAACGGAGTGGGTCTCACTACATGAAACGTTTCCTATCTCTGGCTTTGAAGATGTTCTGTCTTGGTTTGATAACCATTAGTAGAAAGAAGGTTTTGGGGCTACTACATACATCACTGCAAATTAGTGTTTCTTAGGAACTTGGAAATGCTTGTAAATAATCTGTACTGACTGTTCTGGGAATGTATATGAGAGATGGCAAAAAACGTGTGTCACTTCACTACAAACAAACAACATCACTCAAAACATCTTTTGTTCTCATCCATACAGGTCAAAGTCCATCAGAAGCAGGATTTGTGGAAAATCATTGCAAAGTAGGTGCGGACCCTGAGGGTCTTTAAGTGGCTCAGCCTGCAATGCAGGAAGTGGTGGGAGGATCGCCGATGCTGGAACAGGAAGTCAGCAGTAGTCCTGCTTGGCAAGGCCTCCCAACGAGGCAAGCGTGTGTGCTGCACTCTGACCCCCCTATTGGCCAGCATCATTGCGGTGGCCTACCTGGAGCTAGATGGGCAGTTGAGAGCCAAAATGCATATCCAGGGGTTGAATTATTGTATGTAGCTAATGCTGTTGGTTACCCTTTTTAATTTACAGCAATGTTGTTTGGCATCAACATAATGGCTGACACATATCCAATGCAGAGGAGGATTTCTGGAAGTGTACATTTTTCAGACGGTGTCTGATGCTGTGTTTGGTATATTGTTTTGTGCTAAAGGTTGTCACTAGATTCCTCATCACAAGCTAAACACTGTTTCGAGCAGACACATGGCTGCATGCAAAGAAAGGGGTACCTGTATTTTCTCCTTGTTATGACCGAAATCTGTGGGAAGCATGCACCCTTTGAGTATTGGGTCAGGTGTGATGCTCCATCACAGATGTGAGCTGGGTAATGTAGGCCCTATTCCGGGTGACATGGCATAGTAAGCACTTCTGAGACAGTTCATGTTTCAGACTTTACATTGGTAAGTTGGTACAATGAAATATGATCATGAGCATTCATGAGCATCTGCACCAAAAGGACTGGAAGCATTTGTACAATTAGATCATTCTTTATCCGAAATATATTTCAATGGCAAAATTAATTTAATTTCACGTAGACAGTAGCAGATTATCATGAAGCCTCACTCCTTTTGTAAGGTACATGTAATCCAGTCTGTGTCAACCAACACGAATGTTCATGCCTGACTGTATTGATTGAAAGAGACAGGAACGTGTCCATATTGGTGGCAGAGTGACTCATAGCCCATGGCATTTAGGTGTCCTTAGTTATGTCCAGATGAAAAAGCAATGATGTTGAAAAAAGTGATACTTTAAAGACATTTGCAGATGGAAGGTTCCATTACATAGATGTTGGAGAATCACAACTTGATAAGTCAGTAGGGGGCCCAAAACATGTCTCTGATGCATATGTAGAAATGTGTGTGCTCTATACTGAAGTGGTTTAGAAATGTGTCCAGGTGTATGTACTTACTAATGCTGTCAAAGCTATTTGCCATGCAGAGAACAAAATGAATAACAGACAAAAGGGACATATGATGTGGGAGCTAGCTTGGGGTTTTCCTAGACTGTAAGCAAATGGTTTGTGGAATTATTTCCTACAGGTTTGAGATACTGATGATTAAGAAGCAATGTTTGAGAGCCTTGAAGCTGGTTTAGTACGTAGACGTGGCAAATGTTTTGTAACTAAAGTTCATGTTAAAATATCTTTTCCCACAAACGCTCAAAATGTTGTGTCTGTCTTTAGAGCATCATCTAGGCAAGACAAAGTTGACAGGGGCTACGTTAGCAGAGAAGAAGCTGGGCACTGTGGTCTTGGTCCAGACAAGACTAACACCGAGGAATCCAGTATCACAGAGGGTGAGGCGACTACCCTGTTTTTTTTGCCTCTGCTTTCTATGTTTTGACTGAGGGCTGGACTCTCTTTTTGCTGTTTTTTGTACTCTGGGTATTTTACCACTGCCGACCAGTGCTAAATTGCAAGTGCTCCTTTGTAAATTGTATGTGTAATTGGCTTTTCCATGATTGGCATATTTGATTCACTAGTAAGTCCCTAGTTCAGTACACTAGACATGCTGGGGGTGGGGATAAATCAAATGCTACTAGTGGGCCTACAGCACTGATTGTGCCACCCACATGAGCAGCCCGGTAACCATGATTCAGACCTGTCATTGCAGTGTCTGTGTTTGCAGCTTTAAACTGCCAATTTGTCTTGGCCCAAACCTTCTCTTTTTATACATGTAAAGCACCACTAAGTTAGGCCCTAGGTAGCCCCATGGGCACTGTGCAGTGTTTGATAAAGGTAGGATATGTATTGATGTGTTTTACATGTCCTATCAGTGAAATACTGAAACATTTTCACTGTTGCAAGGCCTATCTCTTTTATAGGTTAACACGGGGGCTTGCTTTAAATAACTTTTAAGTGTAGTCTACCTTTGGGAGCAGATAGAAAATGTGAGTTTGGTGCCTCTGAACTCACAATTTAGAAATACATCTTTTGGTAAAGTTGTTTTTTAAATTGTCAGTTTGAAAATGCCACTTTTAGAAAGTGGGCATTTTCTTGCTTAAAACATTCTGTGACTCTGCCTGCTTGTCTATTCCCTGCCTGGGTCAGACCGACAGTTCAGCAGTTTGTGAATCCCCTCTAGACAGTGACACAGAGGAATCTGGGGTCTATCCTGTGTACCCTGATGGGCCATCTGGACTAGATTGGAGGGAGGAGGAGTCACTTACACCTGAATGGGCTGTGCCTGTTCTCACACAATGCAGTCTTGGAGCCAGGCCTGGTCAAGGCAGGATCTTGTGAACAACAGAGACTTTTCCTTTGAAGTTTGCCTACTTCTAAGGCAGAAAGGGGTATAAGTAGTGGACCTAAACCCCAGATTTTTAGATTAATTCTGGAATCAAGAGGAACCTCTGCGAAGGAGATGAATAGTTGGAGGAGGAGTGCTGCCTCTTTGCTTGTGACTGTGCTTTGCTGTATTGGCCTGCAGTTGCTGCTTCTGCCTGAAAGAGGACAAAGACTGGACTTTGTAGTATAGTCCTTCTTGTGAAAAATCTCCAAGGGCTTGGATTGAGCTTGCCTCCTGTTTTGATGTCTCAGGGACATCAAAGACTTCCTCTGCCAGCACCTGGACTCTCTGCTGAGACTCCAACCTGAGGAGAAACGGCCTCACTTGTGAGTGTGGAATCAATGCATCGCTGACTTTTCTGACGCACGCTAACCTGTGCGGCTTTGTTTTTGACGCAAACCAGGTACTTTGTGTAAAATCAATGTACCATTCTTTTCTATGGAGTAAGACTTATTCTTTTGAAAATTCCTTTCTTGACTTGTGTATATTGGATTTTTATTGTTTTGGTCTTGTTTGATTTAGATAAATATTGTCTATTTTTCTAAACTGGTGTTTTCACTGTATTACTGTGTGTGTTGGTACAAATATTTTACACATTGCCTTTGAGCTAAATCTGACTGCTTGTGCGAAGATACCAAGGGGTGAGCAGGGATTATCTTAAGTGTGTATCTCCTTTGCCCTGACTAGAGTGAGAGTCCCTGCTTAGACAGAGTGCAAACTGTCTCCCAACCAGGGACCCCATTTCTAATAAGCATGCAACCCAGACTTTGTACTTTATTGCCAATGAGCCTTTTCTTTTTTTAATGTTTTAAAAAAAGAAAACTATTGAGAGAGTTATCATATTTATATAAAGAAAAATGTAATTTGAGAATAACTTTGTCCTGGCCTTATTTTTTGATTGTTACTCATTGTTTGCTGGTGATGCTATTTCTGCTAATATGTGTGCCATGCACTTACTCTTATTTATGACAGTGACAAACACAGGTTGTATATCTTAGATATTTTGAAAAAATGCATACATTAGTGTTGTACATTTGTGAAGGGTATGTTATTTTGGTGCAAGCATTCATCATGTTACTAGACACTTACACCAAATGTATATGTGTTTCTATTATTGTGACTGGAGAATGCATTTGTGTTTATTTTGCCATTATGTGTCATTGATATGCACATATGCATTACACAGGGAACCTGACACTTTACAGTTAAATGACATCTAATATTTGTTATTAATTGCAGAGACCAAGGGGGCATGTAACCTTCATACATTTCTGACATGTTTGCAGTTTAAAGGTAAGATTGTTTGTACATTCTGTGTAAACCCACAAGTAGCATTTTGCAGTTAAATTGCTACATTATCATGGATATGAGTAGTTCCTATTGGGTATACTGTTAATGCATATGATATGGTAATTTAGGCAAAATTATGGCACACACCTGTATGGACACATTTCTATTTGTGATTTCTGCGACTTTTTGTGTAGGTGTTCATTGCCATGAAAGCAGTTAGCACCAGATTGGTAAGGTGATACTAATATCTCCAGGTGTGTTTTTAAACATTATTCTCAGTACGACATATGCTTTGCACATCATTGTAGTTTTACTTGCATATATTTCTTAAACATACTTGAGTCCAGTGGTAATGTACAGCTATAATCCTGAGGATGACAGATAATATAGTGACTTACCTTCTTGGTCCAGAATTCAGCAGCAATGGCAGGACTTGCATGATAAAAGGTAAGTTTCATGCTTATATCCCTCTCCGTATGTCGATTAACAGGAAATCTGACTGTAAGGCGACGGCAGGACTGTTACTGTCAAGATCTAAATCAGACTCTTTGTCTAGCTATCTGAGTTCAAAAATGGTTCTTAATCAGTTCAGAGTTTTAAAGGTTAAGGGATGGGACGCAATACAAGGTACTAAGGGGTTGTTTGGGTACAGTAGATCAATTAAAGAATGCCTGTAATAAAATTTACTTTTCAAATTCAACGTTTATAAAATTGTCTTTGGCAATAATGAAGGTCATGACATTATTACTTCAACAAGTTAAACTCAACTTTAATGTAGTCAAAATTGTAAAAGTTAACTTTATTACATGGAAACCATTATTTCTCTGTCTTAACTGGAATGATAAAAGGACTGATTGACAGGTGAAAGTTTCTGGCTTTAAATAATGATAAAAGTATTGTTAGTTACAATGTCGATTTCATCTATCTTTTTATTTCTTATTTTTTCCACCATCGACAATCAAGGATTTTCAAAAAGTTAGAAAGTCTGTTATCAGAATTTATTAGGGTAGATGGGAAACCACAGCTGAGAACATGGGGTAGGCCATACTGATTTGCACTTGTAATACACTGATGCATTAGCAATCCATAAAATACACTGATGCATTAGCAATCCATTAAACCAGATTCTGAGACTTTTTTGACTAATCACTGAACTACTTTGACAACAGCTTGTTTAATTTAATATGACAATATGATATATGCTTATTTATTATTTTCCCTCAAATTCCTAAGTTCACCATATTTGACACTGGTGGAAAGTGGTGAAAAGCAACAATATGCCATGCTCAACGTTTAAAATGTCCTTAATACATGCCAATGCAAGATTATCTGACTATGTAAAGTTTGGGATAAACCGAACAAAATTTATATCAAAGAATTTTTTTTTAGCTGAAGACCAAATAAATTGCAGGGAATAAAGAAGGACAAGTTGTGATTTGAGTTCTCATACCTTCCTGTCACCAGTGGAATCAGGTCTTCACTGAACAGCATTAACACAGCTGCAACACTTGAGGGCAAGCTGTTAGCTCTGAAAAAGTAGTTTAAAGGGATTGGAGATCTACAAAGGTTTTTACATGCACTGAATTCTACAAACCTGGGGGCATATTTATACTCCGTTTGCGCCGAATTAGCGTCGTTTTTTTCGACGCAAATTCGGCGCAAAACTAACGCCATATTTATACTTTGGCGCTAGACGCGTCTAGCGCCAAAGTATGAGTAAAGAGCGTCATTTTTTAGCGTGAACGCCTTCCTTGCGTTAATGAGATGCAAGGTAGGCGTTCCCGTCCAAAAAAATGACTGCGCCGCAAATGCGTCGTATTTATACTCCCGGGCAAAAATCACGCCCGGGAGTTGGCGGGGCAGAAAACCCCGCATTTGCGCCACTTTTTAACGCCTGGGTCAGGGCAGGCGTTAAGGGACCTGTGGGCTCAAAATGAGCCCACAGCTGCCCTCCCATGCCCCCAGGGACCCCCCCTGCCACCCTTGCCCACCCCAGGAGGACACCCAAGGATGGAGGGACCTACCCCAGGGACATTCAGGTAAGTTTAGGTAAGTATAATTTTTTTTTTTTTTTTTTTGGCATAGGGGGGCCTGATTTGTGCCCCCCTACATGCCACAATGCCCAATGACCATGCCCAGGGGACAGAAGTCCCCTGGGCATGGCCATTGGGCAAGGGGGCATGACTCCTGTCTTTACTAAGACAGGAGTCATGTAAATGGCATCTGGGCGTCGTTTAAAATGGCGCAAATCGGGTTAAGACGATTTTTTAGCGTCAACCTGACTTGCGCCATTTTAAGACGCCCTAACGCCATTTTTCCCTACGCCGGCGCTGCCTGGTGTACGTGTTTTTTTTCCACGCACACCAGGCAGCGCCGGTCTGCTTGCGCCGGCTAACGCCATTCAATAAATACGGTGCCCGCATGGTGCTTCAGAATGGCGTTAGCCGGCGCAAAAATTTTTGACGCTAAACTGCGTTAGCGCAGTTTAGCGTCAAAAAGTATAAATACGGGCCCTGGATACCAAGGGGCATATTTATACTCCGTTTGCGCCGAATTAGCGTCGTTTTTTTCGACGCAAATTCGGCGCAAAACTAACGCCATATTTATGCTTTGGCGCTAGACGCGTCTAGCGCCAAAGTATGAGTAAAGAGCGTCATTTTTTAGCGTGAACGCCTTCCTTGCGTTAATGAGATGCAAGGTAGGCGTTCCCGTCCAAAAAAATGACTGCGCCGCAAATGCGTCGTATTTATACTCCCGGGCAAAAATCACGCCCGGGAGTTGGCGGGGCAGAAAACCCCGCATTTGCGCCACTTTTTAACGCCTGGGTCAGGGCAGGCGTTAAGGGACCTGTGGGCTCAAAATGAGCCCACAGCTGCCCTCCCATGCCCCCAGGGACCCCCCCTGCCACCCTTGCCCACCCCAGGAGGACACCCAAGGATGGAGGGACCCACCCCAGGGACATTCAGGTAAGTTCAGGTAAGTATAATTTTTTTATTTAAAAAAAAAAAAAAATTGGCATAGGGGGGCCTGATTTGTGCCCCCCTACATGCCACAATGCCCAATGACCATGCCCAGGGGACAGAAGTCCCCTGGGCATGGCCATTGGGCAAGGGGGCATGACTCCTGTCTTTACTAAGACAGGAGTCATGTAAATGGCGTCTGGGCGTCGTTTAAAATGGCGCAAATCGGGTTAAGACGATTTTTTAGCGTCAACCTGACTTGCGGCATTTTAAGACGCCCTAACGCCATTTTTCCCTACGCCGGCGCTGCCTGGTGTACGTGGTTTTTTTCCACGCACAGCAGGCAGCGCCGGTCTGCTTGCGCCGGCTAACGCCATTCAATAAATACGGCGCCCGCATGGCGCTTCAGAAGGGCGTTAGCCGTCGCAAATTTTTTTTACGCTAAACTGCGTTAGCGCAGTTTAGCATCAAAAAGTATAAATACGGGCCCAAGGGTCTTGTTTATGAAGACGTCATGCAGTGCAGAACAGCAAGTCACCTTGCTGTGCTGCAATGCATGACAGAAAAAGGGCAGGAATGCACCATTAAGGCAAGATGGTGCATTCCTGTCCTTTCCCATGTGCTGGCTCACAATGGGCTGCCTAGCGCCAATGAAGGCATTTTTGCACCATGCAAGGGTACCTGAATGAGATGCACAATTATTTTTGTGCAGGTCCTACACAATAACAATCCTGGGAGGCATATTCCTCTTTCTGCAGAATGCAGCACACATAGAAGGAGGAAGAAACGAAGAGAGATGGAGATAATTCTCCTTGTTATGCCTCTCCTAGGAAGGGGTGAGAGTTTTGCGCATCCCCACGTTTACTAGATCTTGTAAATCCGGGGATGCATCAAAATCCATGGGAGTTGCGTGGGAACAGCCATGCAACACCCATGAAATCCCAGGGCAGAGTAATGCAACACAGCAATTTGTGCTACGTTGTGTTACTCCAGGCTTTTGGAGCCACTCAGATCCATGCAAAGTGTCTTTGCGTGGCTTCAAAAATCTGATTTAAGATTTGTGTCGCTCCTACACCATGTTGCGTGGTGCAAAGGTGATGCAAACTGCCTCATCAATTGGCCTCTATATTGCAAAAGTGGTACAAATATCACACTCTGATTCGGCCTGAAATGTGCGATTTGATTTGTTTCCTTATATTAGAAGAGCAAATCTAAGTAAAATACATTTTTTCTTAAGATGGATGCCCTATTACTCAGTGTGCTCCCTTCCAAATTCCATAATTACGTTTCTGATGTGAAGTGTCTCACATGTCGCATTTGGCCTGGGCTTGCCTGAGTTCGGAAACAATTTGGCAAGTAACAAATTGTTCATTCATTCATGTATTGAAGTTAGTGTTCACCCCTGTTTGGTGGTGATTCTGGTGGGTTACTCTCAGCACTTAAACGTCGTAAATTGTTTTTTATTGCAGCCTTGATTTATCGTTATTAATTACTCAAAACTGAAGGTAACACATTCAGATTTTATTGAATAACTGCATACACAGCACGGGGTGAGAACATATGAATCCATTCATTGTAAATGTAATGGTGGTTCAAAGCAATATGGAACATATTTGATAAATACATAATATATTTAATCACAGCCATTTTATGAAATCTTACAGTGCTTTTATTGGTTGTATAGTAACGATTTTTTGCAGCTTTCAGTTCCTCTAATTTACGGTATTTTGAATGGCTTATAGAAACATATTTTTTTTTTTTGTGTTTATCTTTTTGATATGGAATGAGAAATCCAATAGCAAATGTATCAGGGGGACAAAATGGCAGAGGAATCAAGATCTGTACCAATCATGATGGCACACAGTCTTGTTTGTAACCAAAGGCTAGATTTCCAAACTAAGCCAGTATGGCTCAGTGAGTTCAATGCCTGCCACAAACATTTGTGTGATCTGCAGATAACGAGCTTGAATACTGGCATGGAGGAGTCAGCCTTTTAGCCTTCTAAAGTTAGTAAACTGAGGTGGTCATTACGACATTGGCAGTAAAAACCGTCTACTGCCACAGTGAAGGCCGCAAAAATACTGCCACAGTGGCTACCATCCATCCGCCACATTATGAGCACTGCCGGACTTCCACCACAATCTGGCAGTGTTCATGGTTGCAGATGGCGGTAAGGTGGCGTTGCTACCACCAGCCAAGCCATGCCAGTAGAACGCCGCCAGCCGTGTTATGACCAGTATTACTAGCTGGTGGTGTTTTGCTGGCCGGGCGCTGCTGGCGGTAGCAGTGCCCCTTCCCATTCCCTGCCGGAAGACCCCCTCGCTCAAGGTAAGTCAGGCATCCGACAGGGGAGAGGGTGGGAGGGTGAAGGCTGTTGTGTGTGTGTCTGAGTGTGTGCATGAATGTGTGAGCGAGTGTGTGAATGCGTCTGTGTGTGTTGTGTTGTTTGCGTTAAGTATGCGTGAGAGTTAATGCGTGTAAGAATGGTTAAGTGAGTGCATGTCTGCACGTCAGTGTAATTGTTAGTAAGAATGTGTGCGAGCATGTCTGAAAGTATGCATGTATGAATGCATGTATGCCAGTGTATGTATGAATGCATGTATGTCAGTGTTAGTAAATGTGTGTATGCCAGTGTGTGTATGAATGCCTGTATGCCAGTGTGAGTGATTGGGTGTATGCATGGTGCGTGTCTGCGGGTGTGTGCGTGTAAGGGGGCTGGAGGGGGTGTGTTTGGATCAGAGGGTGTGGTTTTGTGTTTGGATCAGGGTTTGGGGGGTGGGGGAGCTACCTACAGGTGACATGGAACGAATTCTCTGTCACTGGTAGGGCATACCGTCATGGTTTTTGTGGCGTTGCTTACACCACAAAAATGATGGTGGTAGCCAGGCTCATAATATCGCCGGTGGTACTGTGCCGGCCGCCGGGCTGGAGTTTGATATCTCTAGCCCAGCGGCTGATACTGCCATGGCTGTATGAGTGGAGAAGTGGCGGGTTGGCTGCAGCCAACCCGCCATTCTTATACAGTGGCGGTATGTACAGCCAGCCTGTTGGTGGTAGTACCGCCACATTAACACTCACCGCCAGGCCATAATGACTCCCTGAGTGCCTCTGAACTAATATTAGTAGTAATAGCAGCACCTATGTTTACAGTGCTTCAAAAATGTAGTTTGACGCTCTACACAGAAACAACATACTTATACTCTAATTGTTAGCCAACACACATGGTTTACAGAACAACATGTTATGGCCATCAGCTCATGGGGTAATGTTTTACCATGTGTACTCATGGTGATAGCAGGTTGTTCAGAGCATCAGGGCAGAGCTCTAACTGTTTACTGATTGAAATGCAAGGAGCACAAATATGCCATCATGGCAGTGGCGTTAACAAGGGTGCCATGGTGATAGTGAAAACTAGGAAAATTTACCCCCTGACAGCTACTTGAATAATAAATTACAACAATGATCACGGCTTACTAAGTTGGCCCCTGGGACCTCCTGGCCCTAGTGCTACTTCACCTGCTGCACATTTGATAGCTACGCCCGTGCATCATGGCTGCATGTTTCTGCATACACGTAATCAGATATCACACAGAACATGTTAACAATGGAAGTTCGCAAATATATCCTAGACAACACTCACTAAACACTAACATTTGCAAATAGTCACAAAACAATAGGTCACTTCACTAGATGCTTCAAACATCCAGAGTTAAAAGATACAACCACCTTAACAGAAGTACACCTGAAAGAAATCTTGAAACATACATGATAGGTAGGGGGTTCATACAGCATTAAAAGCACTTAACCTAATTCTACCACAAAACGTTGCTTCCGGTCTATCCTTTACAGTTTACATCAAACTTTAGCCAATGGTTACAAGAGAAATAATGCCTGAAAATATATGCTTCATCATTACCGATGCCGTGAATGTGCCGATGTCCTTATACGCAAATCAAAGGAAACTTGAAACTTCCTACCACTACTAATATACAGGGCTCACTAATATAATAGCTAAAAACAAAAGCCACATTAACCGCTAAAAAAAACAAAAACATGTCACCGCAATAAAAGAAAACAAACCAGTATTATGTACGTATTGTAGAAGGATACATGCCCAAGCATACCACTATCGTATGACATTCCACAGGCACCAGCCACTCACCATCAAATGTGATCAGAAAAAGCCCACAATTAATTGCAGTCCACAAAGTTTCTCAAACCACGTATAAATGGGGACATCTTACATGGCTGAAAAACTGGTCACAGTAATTAGATCCAGAAAACAATTATGCAAGGCACAATCCTAAAAAACATAGGTGGAGGGACTAACCAAGTTAGTCAATATGCAAGTGACGTCACAGCATGTGGCATCACAGCACATGACATCTAACATGGCAGCGCAGGAAGTTACATCACGTCTCATGACCTCATAGGAATTGACATTACATGAAGTGATATCAGATCTTAACACCTCACACATGTTTAACAGTTCAATCATGAGTACATTTGAGCAAATTATGAGATTTAGCAAATGAGATTTTGCATCAAGGTTGGCCAAAAAGTGATGCAACCTCGACTCAAAATCTAGGCCTCAACCTATATATTTGTTTGTTTTTAAACTCTACCACAAAGAAATTGGCAACAAAGAGAAATGACGGATTACATCTGTTCTGCTTAATTGTTTGCAAAGTCTGCATTTTAAAATATCTAGCAGGATGAAAGCACCTGCTGAAGAGACAATTGTGTGCCAGTAAATCTTAGGGGATAATAATAATGGTAAGATATCTCTGGAGGTTAACACGTTTGCGAGAGAGATGTGTTTTGCGCAGTCTTAGGTTTGAATCAATGTAGCGTTGAGGGTTAAAGTATCTTGTGCAAAGCACCTAATTAAATATGCAGATTACATTTTTATTTTCTGTCGCTAGGTAAGTGGGTTACTGCTTTTAACACAGAGATCCCTTTGTTACTTGCAGTTCATAAATTGTAATCGTTCTAAAATAGCACAGTGAGCTATAAAGGGACATGTGACTCCTACATCTTCTATCCCTGACTCTCTTAAGTAACACATCCTGTACAATGATTTACACACATGTGATTTGTCAATACATAATGTGTTTGTGTGATTTAAAGTGCTCTGAGGCCTTACATTTGGATGACTAGCACTATAAAAGAAATTCAACAAAATTGTGGTATTTAAATTGTTATTTCTGTAATGAGTGGGACAGACCAACACATCTGACATTCTTACAATGCATGCATATCTCTTATATACGAGGACTGAAGAAGGTAAAAACAATGCCTCCCTTAAGGACTTGTGAAGTAACGATAAGCTACATACCTTTATTTCCCTACATTGTGGGCCAAATTTACAGGGATTTGACAGAGGGCAGCACCGGAAGTCACCTTGCTGCACTGCCCTATGCTGAAGTGAAAGGGAAGAAATGCACTGTATTTTTGCAATACTGTACATTTCAGTCGTTTCCCCCTGCACTGGTGCCATTTCAGCAGTCTAGCGCTAACACGTACACACTTGCACAATGGTGCATGAGTGCCTGTGTTGTCAGGAAGATTGTTTTCTTGCAGGAAGAAGCACCTTCCTACACAGAAACAATCTGTACAATCATTTGCATGTTTCCAAGTGCTCTGTAGAACGCAGCACACATGGAAAGAGGAAAGAATGAGGAGAAATAAAAATATTTTTTAGATTTTTAGATTCCTCGGCCAGAGTAATGAGTTCACCCGGATATGAAAAGGGATGATCAATTAAACCAAACCTCAGCATAGGTGGCAACTTGTAGCAGCCACAGTGCAATTAGCATAGAGACACACTTGCCCAAAAGAGCTGTGGAAGTGTGCTCCACAAGGAGTCTCTCCTCTGAGTTACTCAACTGAGAGGTTGGCCTCAGAAGCTCTGAGACAAAGGATTCTTCAGAGACCATGTTCCAATTTTGTCATGAGGCTTTGGCCATGGAATTTCTGCAGTGACAAGAGATGGGTATGTTGAAATGGCAAGGGTGTGGTCAGACCAGGTGATGGCAGTGAGCTTGTCCACTATGATTTCACTGAAGCTGGTGAAGATGGTGTCCAGTAGGTTTTTGGAAGCGTGGGTTGGGCCTTCCACTCCCTGGGTGAGTTTTTGAGGTTTGTCAGGTCCCCCAGGAGGTTGGCTGTGTTAGGGTCAGTACAGTCATCTAAGTGGTAGTTGAGATCACAGATGAGGATGAACATGCTGGAGTCTACTATCAGGGTGACAAAGTCTGCAATTGCTCTTCTGAAATTGCCCCAGGCACCCAGAGTTTGGTAGACGAGGGTACTGCTCCAGGTGTAGTTGGTGGGGATGTGGACGATCAGATGTTCCCTGGTGCTGTTGGCGCTAGCCAAGGTAGTGGATTACTGGATGTGTTGTTCTTTGAAGATGATGGAAAACCTGGTCTGTTAGTCCTGTCCTGTTTAATGACCTTGCATCCAGAAGGATAGCTGTTGCAATTTTGGAAGCTGAAGAGGGAGTCAGCCAGGTTTCTGCTAGGAAGTGCAGGTTTAGTGTGTGGTCGTGCAGCACATCCCAGATTTTGGTGGCGTATTTGGTGAGGGAGCAGGTGTTAAGGAGAAGGCAGGAGGTGGAGGTCGGGTGAACATGGACAAGTGTGAGGTGTGTTGTGTGCAGCTTGTGTGGAGTTGGTCTGAGGGTGCAGGAGAAGTTTCAAGTAGAACCGGAGAAGGCACTTTCAGAATCGGCAGGTGAGACTTGGCAGCAGAACTTGGAGGTGCGCCCGAGGTTCAGGACAAGGAGGAAAACAAAGTAGTTATGGTTTTGGGTGGGAGGGGGACCAGGGGTTCTGGTGCGGGATGTGGATGGGCACAGATGGGCTTGCCAATGGCGTACCTTCAGCATGCCTGCAACAAGCCTGTTTAGTATATCCACACTGCAGGTACCATTAAGGAGGAGTGGTTGGGAGGAGTTTCAGGGCAGTGGGTGGGGTTAAGCAAGTGGCAGGAAGGGAGCATGGCATGTTACAAGAGGCTGCGGTGGTGGGGGAGGGTGCAAAAAAAAGCAAAACAGTGGTAAAAGAAAGCAGAAGAGGAGGTAAGACAGAACTTGAGTGCAGTTGCAGCTCATGGGAGGGAGAAGGGACGGGGCTGCGTGGTGCGAGAGAGGTTGGAGTGCAATCAAAAAATTTTATTAATTAAAGAAACGTACCTGTTTCACCACGCTGCGCCACCTCTGAACCACTCCTCATCTGCAGGGACAGGCTCAGGCTCCCAGCCTGCCCTGCATCCCTGCGTCTATGCGGGCAGCATGAAAGCAGCAGTAGGATTGGGCAGAGCACCCTGGCTGGCCTCTTTGAGGCAGAGAGGGAGACTCTGCCTGCTCGCTCTAATCCAGCACTGCGTTGCCAGGTTGGACAGAGCCTACTGCGCATGTATGTTTGGCCGTTTCAAGACAGCCGGGCACACATACATGCGCACAGCCCCAGTTATGCCTGTGGCCTCGCCCCCTTTTGCAGTAAGAACATAAGAATCATAGTTTATTATGTTTTTACTGTAAAAGTTTTGTAGCTGCTGCTGAAGGCAGGAGGAGAGGGGCAACACTCCTCCACCATAGCAGAGGAGTTCCCCATCCTTGAGAGTGCAACACTCAATAAAGGGCTGGTACTTAAAGGGGCCTAAAGGCATCAAGGATAGGTTGAAAAAAGGCAGAGATAAATCTTAAAGAATAGAAGACAAAGGCACAGATGTGCAGAAAGAGTGATAGATTCTCAGAAAAGCATCAAAGAATGGTTGAGAAATGCTCAGCAAGTGGCAAATAATGAGTGAGAAAGAATGAGAAAATCCTAGAAAAGTGACTGAGAGAGAATGAGAAACACACAAAAAGTGGCAAAAAATGAATTTAAAAAAGTGAGTCATGCACAGAGAAGCATGCAGAATACCATACATTTGCTATCAATGCTCCGCATTAATGGAATGAAGAAACTGAGTGAAAAGCAAACTGACAGAGGACACTATTAAGCACACTCCCATTTAAGGTAACAGTAAAAAGGCTCGCTGTAATCAAAACTGACCCTTCTGACCATAGACCCCGCCTGCTCTGGGCCTCAAGCCATTACACATGAAGAAGCAAGAACACGTGATTTCCGTGCACAGTGCAGTGAAAATCAAACACCTACATAACCTTACTGTAGAAGGAACTCCAGGCAGTTTGCATGCTTTAGCGAGCCATGCCGAAGGCAGAGGAGAAGGTATGGGTGTGCGTGCACACCTATATTTGCCATTCATGTCCCACACAAATGGAGCAAAGAACCTGGCTAAAAACAAACTGAGACAAATTTAAATGGGAAGACAATGAGCACTATCCCACTTTGGACACCATTAACAGGGCTGTCCTTTGAACGCAGTCAAAATGCTACCACCATCGTAAGCCTTTTGTTAACTGCAGAGACAGCAGTAATCACTCTCAAAAGGAGGCATGCCACTTTAGCCCACAAAGCCCTGCACTGGGTCTCAAGTCAGTACACATGATTTCTGTAATAGGCAGTCTGCAAAATGTATTAAAATAAAAGCTGTGATCACAGACAATTTGGGTTGTGGTTTCAACCAGCAGGGAGATGGGGAGAGTGCACTAAGTGCACATGTGTGCTTGGCCAGCCGTCTCAGGCCTGCCAAACACACATGCGCCCTTCGAGTTTTCCAGCCCGGCTGCATACACAGCCGGGCTGGAGGAACAGCATAGACCCCAGGCTTGGGTTTGAGTGTCAGTGACTGCCGCTCAGATCAATCCTGACACTGCTTACATCCTATGTTTAGCATGTAAGCAGTGCCAGACTTGCTGGGGAGTCTGTGCTAGTGTCCCAGTGAATGCTGGGACACCACATGGAAGTTAGAGGAGCGTGAGGCTGCAAGAGACAGAGACAGCTGTAAAATCCGTTAGTGAAAAAAAAATATTTTGCCCCTCCGTCTCCCTCCTCCCCTGTGATCCCCCCACCACTCCCCTTGAGATTTTCAGAGGCCATGATGCAAAGCAGTGCACACATTAACATTAAAAATCAACAACTTCTAGAAGAGCCACAAGGCAATGGTGCAAAAGGCATTAATATTAAAGCTGTGATCACAGAAAACTTGAGTTGTGATCCCCACAGCAACCAGGGGCATAGCTTTATGGGGTGTGTGTGCGGTGTTACACCCCCTGAAGTTTGTATTTTGTGTTAAATAGTTGGGTGCAGATCAGGGGCAGCTCCTCTGTTGTTGCAGAGGAGCGTTGTTCCTCCTCCCAGCAGCAGCAGCTGAAAAACCTTTAGAGGAAAAGGATAATAAACGTTGTTTATTACCCTTTTCTTTTAAAGGGCCGGGGCCATGGGGTAACGAGCCCTCAGTGCTCATGTATGTTTGGCCGGCCGTCTCGGGCCGGCCAAACATATCAATCAATCAAACATTTGTAGAGCGTGCTACTCACCTTCTAGGGTCTCAAGGCACTGATGGGGGGCGGGGAAAATTGCTACTGCTCGAACAGACAGGTCTTGAGGCATTTCATGAAGGTCAGCAGGTCCTGGGTCTGTCGTAGGTGGACGGGGAGGGAGTTCCAGGTCTTAGCGGCGAGATGGGAGAAAGATCTGCCGCCGGCTGTAGATCGGTGGATGCGAGTGAATTCACCTGGAACATACATGCGTAGTGTGCTCTCTCCAGCCCAACAAAACAGTTGCCAGTCTGTAGATAGCCTGCTCAGGCTCCCAGTCTGCCTCGAAGGGTCCTGGCTGGGTGCTGCCAGCCAATCCTGACGCTGCTTTGAGGAGCGTTAGGATTGGCCACAGGGCAGGCTTGGAGCCTTTGCCTGCAGCAAGACTGAAGAGAGGAGAGGAGCGGCGAGAAACAAAGTAAGTTTATTTTTTTTAAACTTAATATATTTTAATGTTTATTTCCCCCAACCAGTGTGCCACCACGCCCCTTCCACACCCCGCAAGCATCTCCTGGTGCAGATGTTTTCTGTCAGGTGTGGTGTAGTGTCTGTCTGAATTCACCAGGAATGTTTACACAGACAAAATCACACATACACTCTCTCCCTCTCTCTGTTTGGAAAGACTTCAAAAATGTTGGTTATTTACAAAATAATACGCTTTCTTTCACTTAGTACACTCAGTAATCCGCATTCTTCTCTTTCCATTGCCTCTTAAGCCCCTCTCGTACGCCTTGCTTGTCGTATAATGGGGCATATTTATACTCTGTTTGCGCCGGATTTGCATCGTTTTTTTTTACGCAAATCCGACGCAAAACTAACTCCATATTTATACTTTGGCGTTAGACCCGTCTAGCGCCAAAGATCTTGGAGTTTGCGTCATTTTTTAGCGTGGACACATTCCTTGCGTTAATGATATGCAAGGTAGGCGTTCCCTTCTAAAAAATGACTCCGTGACATGTGCGCCATATTTATACTCCCGGGCAAAAATTACGCCCGGGAGTGGGCTGGTCAAAAAAAATGACGTCCAGCCGCTTTTGCATCATTTCTTAACGCCTGGTCAGGGCAGGCGTTAAGGGACCTGTGGGCTCGGAAGGAGCCCAGAGGTGCCCTCCCATGCCCCCAGGGACACCCCCTGCCACCCTTGCCCACCCCAGGAGGACGCCCAAGGATGGAGGGACCCATCCCAGGGAACTTAAGGTAAGTTCAGGTAAGTATTTTATTTTTATTTTTTTGTGGCATAGGGGGGCCTGATTAGTGCCCCCCTACATGCCACTATGCCCAATGACCATGCCCAGGGGACATAAGTCCCCTGGGCATGGCCATTGGGCAAGGGGGCATGACTCCTGTCTGTGCTAAGAAAGGAGTCATTTCAATGGGGGTTGGGAGTAAAAATGTTGCCTCAGCCTGACTTGCCCCATTTTTTGACGCCCAAGCTCCATTTTCCCCTACGCCGGCGCTGCCTGGTGTAAGTCATTTTTTTTGACGCACACCAGTCAGCTCCGCCGGCTAACGTCATTCCATAAATAAGGCGCCCGCATGGCACTTTGGAATGGCGTAAGCCGGCGTTAAATTTTTTGGCGCACAACTGCGTTGGCGCAGTTGTGCGTCAAAAAGTATAAATACGGCCCAATGTATTTTAACATCCTGTGCTAGCGTGATTGTCAGGAAATCTGAAGCTAGCATCCCCTACCCCCAATCATACTGACCAAGCTAGGTCCCTACCAGCAACCACCAGGGAGAAATTCTCTGCGAGGCAAAACAGTGCGCACATAACCATCAAACATCAAAAAGTGTCACACGGCTAGAATGCTAGGCTCCATATATTGTGCACGTGCAGCACTTTTGAAATTTCACATCTGAGGTGCCAAGTACGCTTTCCATCTCGTTGAGAGGTAAGGTCTTCATTACTACTATAGTATGGCCTAGAAAGAGTATGGTCACAAAATGAAACTTAGCAGGATTTTGTTTTCATAGAGCTACTCGTGTGTATATTTGCTTGGGTATGTATGTGTGTATGCTGAAATGTGGGTGTGCACATGCAACGCAGTGTCATAGCAAGGGTGTCCTGGGACAGGCAAGGAAAATGCTCTATTAATATTTATTACTACCCCTGAGTGTGTGCACATGCATGTGTGTGTTTGCGGACTCAAAGTTAGAATTACTTTGGGGACCTTCTTAACATGGGGACTTTGTCACTGTTTAGATGGGGACATGGATGTCTTGTGGGGATCGCACCTAAAGTGGTTTCACATTGTTTCCTAATTTAAAATCATTTTTATGGCTTAAGTTGAATAACTTTCCTGGTGTTATATGTCGACTTGGAGTTAAAACAGTAAAAGACACCTTGGGGCATATTTATACTCCGTTTGCGCCGGAATTGCGTTGTTTTTTTTGACGCAATTTCGACGCAAAACTAACTCCATATTTATACTTTGGCGTTAGACGCGTCTAGCGCCAAAGTCCATGGAGTTAGCATCATTTTTTAGCGTGGACACCTACTTTGCGGTAATTATATGCAAGGTAGGCGTTCCCGTCTAAAAAATCGACTCCGAGGCATGTGCGTTGGATTTATACTCCCGGGCAGAATTCACGCCCGGGAGTGGGCGGGTCAAAAAAATTGACGTACGGCCGCTTTTGCGCCGTTTTTTAGCGCCTGCAAAAGGCAGGCGTTAAGGGACCTGTGGGCTGTGAAGGAGCCCAGAGGTGCCCTCCCATGCCCCCAGGGACACCCCCTGTTTGCTAAGACAGGAGTCATTTCTATGGGGGTTGGGAGTGAAAAAAAATGGCGCAAATCGGGTTGAGGCGAAAAAATTGCCTCAACCTGACTTGCCCCATTTCTTGACGCCCAAGCCCCATATCCCCCTACGCCGGAGCTGCCTGGTGTACGTCATTTTTTTTAACGCACACCAGACGGCACCAGCGGCTAACGCCGGCTAACGTCATTCAATAAATACGGCGCCCGCATGGCGCTTCAGAATGGCGTTAGCCGGCGCTAATTTTTTTGACGCAAAACTGCGTTAATGCAGTTTTGCGTCAAAAAGTATAAATATGGGCCCTTGATTGATCTGAAGGACAGATTCCCAGAGTGATGTGCACACGTGGCGGACAAGCAAGAAAAGGCAACCTGCACCTTTTGAGCATTAGCAACCATCATGCAGAGCTAACACAATTTCAGATATGTGCACTTAATTCAAGTGAACTATCATGCTGACATCTGATTTGTCTAAATCTAAAAATATCGATGAAGATGATTAACAAAGTTATGCCTTTAATTTTCAAAGGCTTTACATAAACAGAGGCTGTATAATTTTTTCACCTTTCAGCTATTCCTTGAAATCCTTCCCATTAAAAATTCGAAAATGCACTGCATTATTATTAATGCTGATTCGACAAGCAGAGCGATCAAACTGGCTCTCACTGGAACGGTTTCAGAAATATCATTAAACATTAAACATCACATACATATGGGGACTGTTTTATTACAATCCGTTTCCTAGTTTACCAGTATATAGATGATTTCATTGCCTCCAATTTACATTTTAATAGAATAGGCGGCGTGAGCCAAAAAGTTACGCTATTGAATTTAGAATGCATTTGAAATGGTAAAATTACATTTTGTACATAAGCAAATAACAACTGTTGGCCCATTCCGTGCTAGGTCTCTAAGAAATTCAATTATTAAATTATTACTATGAAAAACATTATGTACTGTGAGAAAAAAGTGGTTTGCCCTTCTGTTCTCTAGCCCATCTTCCAGGCATGCATTCAGTTCGCAAGATCATCAAGTGTTGTACTTGAAACAGACAACAACACACTGCGTGAATGCGTTCTCTTGTTGCTGCTACTTTTATGTAGACATCATCTTTCTCTTTGGCAAATAAGTAAAGTAACATGCATTTGTTAACCTCAGCGTTCATCTGAAAGGTACCTTGGCGCTATAAACCTTTGCCGATTCCCAGAAATACAAATTGTCTTCCTTCTGCATCAGTATACTCAGAATATTCTAGGTATAGCCCTACTACTACTTGGGAAAGTGCCAGGTCTTCAGGTTTATGCTAAAGCTGGAGAGTTTAACACCGGCTCTAAGAGGGGCTTGAAGTGTATCCCACAGTTGGGCTGCCTTTATCTGAAAGGTTCTTCCCCCACCCTTACTCTCCTGAATTTCGGGGCACAGATTAGGTTGGCTGAAGCAGATCGTAGATTCCTTTGAGGTTTGCAGGGTCTAAAATGCCTTTGTAGTGATAGTGCATCTGTTCTGTCCAGGGCTTTATAGCCCACAATCATTGATTCAAAAACTATCCTCTCTGGAATCCAGTATAAGTGCTGGAGGAGGAATCATATCTGGATTTATCCATAGTAATGTTTTGCAGCTATTCTTTGCACTCAAAATAGTTTTTTTGTCAGGTAATCCAGAGCCCCCAGAAGAAGTGCATTACAGTAGTCAATTCCACACAAAATCGTACTCTGGACTACTAGCTTTCTTGCTGCTTGGGGCAGCAGTGGAACAATTTCCCTGAGGTTCCCAAGAAGACCAAAACAAGTGGCTGCCTTTTTGTTAATATATGTTTCCATGGTGAGTTTGTCATCCACGTATACTTCAAAATTTCGGACTGTCTGAACTAATCTATGGTTGTCAGTGAAAATCCATCGACAGTAATCATTCAGGAGATAGCGCACTCTTTGGAGGGAAAAATATCAGTTTTTCTTCCATTGAAAGTTAAGGGGTTCTTTTTCAGCCAGCTTGCCATCTCGTTTATTCCCCTGTGCAGCCCTTCTGATAGGTTGTGATGATTTTTATCCAAAGCCAAAATTAGCTGCATATCGTCTGCGTACTTTACAAATGAAATCCCATAAGATCAAAAAGGGTCGGCAGTGGTTGTAAGTATATATTGAAGAGGATAGGGCTTACAGCTGATCCCTGTGGTACCCTGGGTTCTTTTCTCTTATATTCCAAGCAGAAGGGTGGGATTGAGATAGCTTGGGACCTATTTGTCAGGTAGGAGTCAGTCCACTCCAGTTCCCTCTACTCCTATCTCCTTCAATTTAAGATTCAGTGGCCCAGATTCTCAAAAGTTTAGCATCCGTTTAGCAATTCTTTTGTAATGCTAAACTGATGCTGAACTTTTTTTGTCATTCTCAAACTAACGCAGATAGGTATTTGCATTGGTTCGTGTGGCAAAGTATCGCAACGCAGCACAAAACGCTGCTTTGCGTTACTTTGAGTCAAGGGGGCATTACATGGGTGATACCTGAGTGTACCAGTGCTACCACCCATGCTTTCTGGTGCTAAACCTTATTCTGAAACATCAGAAGAAAGGGTTTTGTGCCAACAATTAAAAACCTTTGAAAAGTAGGCGCTAACCGGAGAAATGTTTTTATTTCTCCCTGCTTTTCCGAATTTGCATGTGTGCTGCGCTGTACAGCAAGTATTCAAAGTAGGAAAAGCCTTTCCACTTGTCTAGGATTTGTATTTTGTACAAGTAAGGTACCCTTCCTGTACAAAACCTATGCTACACTCACACACACACCCTAGCATTATGGGGCTAAGGTGTGTGCATGGCACAAGGCAGCTGAAATCAGCGCCGGCACTGGCGAGAGGGGAGGATAGTGACATAACTATGTGAATATGGCACTCTACTGTTCTTTCCTAGTCACGCAGCACAGCTTTTTTGGCTGCTGCACTGCGCTGAATGACACCTTTCAGAAGCTGGGCCAGTATGTGATGGTTAATAGTGTCAAATGCAGCTGAAAGATCTAGCCATATCAGAACTGCTGTTTGACCTCTGTCTGTCGTCAGCCTTAGCTCATTTAAGGCCCGCATTAGTGCTGATTCTGTGCCATGAACTGGCCTGAAAACCATCTGTCCAATCTCCAAGATGCTATGATTTTCCAGCTAACTTGCTAGTTTTTTTACTAATATATTTGTTTCCATTGTTTTTATTGTATAGGGGAGCTTTGAGATTGGACTGTAGTTGCTGGGATCATTTATATCAGCTGTTGGCTTTTTCCGTAATGGGGTGACTAAGTCTTTCTTCCATGCTTGTGGTACTGTGCCTGTTCTCAAAGATTTGTTGCAGAATTTTAATAAGCTTGAATAAAACTCATACACCCTTTCTTTTCACATATTCGGTGGTACTGGATCAAATAAGGAGCCCGAGGAGATAGTCAGGGCCAATGTTCTAAACTCCTCCTCCTCCAGTCCTACAATCCTTTCTAATTTAGCAGTTTCCCTTTCTATTTGTGGCCCCAAAGTGCCCTCCTACTCTATTGGTGGATCAGACATCAAGGAGTCTGTATTTATGTCTTGAGGATAAGTTAATTTTTTTGTTGCTAAAGAACTCAGACAAATTGTAACAAAGTTGTTATGAAGGTTTCTAGCTTGAGTCGTACAATCTGGGTTTGCCAAGTCCCTTCCTAAGCCAAATATTTTCCTCAACTTATTTGTTGCTTCAGTAATAGTTTTTGTATCGTAATTTTCTTTGACTTTCCTAATTTCAATTTTGTGCAGCTTCAGTGCATTTTTCAGTTGCAGCTTATTCTGTTCTAAGTATGCCTTCCGCCAATGCCTCTCCAATTTCTTACAATGAGTTTTCATTTCTTTTAGGGTTTCAGTAAACCAGGGAGCGGATGATTTACATCACTGTGTCAGACTTTTTGTAGGTATTATTTTATCCAGAGTTCCATTAGTAGAATCCTGTAGGAGTTTGTATTTCTCATCAACTGTGGCATTCTCCTGATAACAATTTGAGGTATCAAATGGCTTTTCTTTTTAAAGTTTCCTTAATCTATACCACCCCCTACCCTGAACTGGCTTTTTAGCTATCTGTCATTCCTCCATTGGTTTTGTCCTATGTCAAAACCCACCAAGCTGGTGATCTGACCAGCTTGGTGGGTTCATGTCCGTTAGTGTAATCAAGCCCATTGGGGCAAATATAAAATCAGGAGTATGTACCTCTTGGTGTGTAGGACCATTTGTTCCAAACCTGTAAATGTACAGTACATGTGCTCAAGAAATCATTACCCTGGGTAGATGATCTATTCTCTGCCCATGTGTTAAACTCCTCTTACTACAAAGAGATTGGAATGAGTTAGCACTAGATTTGTGATCAATTTTAAAACAGGTTCTATGAAGTTATTTAGTGATTCCAGCAGCCTACAACTGTGATGTCACGCACTACCGCAGCGTCTCTTAATCGGCCCCCGGTCAGGCCGGTGATCCACGTTTTGGAGCGCTGGCACCGCCACAGCCTGTGTTTCTGTCTTCATTTTTCTGTGGTGCGGCCCAGGAGGCACATTATGTGCTCTGGGTCGCACCGCAGCCCCTTCCAGACTCCCTGATTTTTCCCCTACTCACCTCATAGGGATTTTCCTATTCTTTCCTCCTTTTTCTTTTTTTTTTCTTCTGTCATCACTTCTTTTTTCTTGGTCTCCATATTGTCTTCTTCCTTGGTGTTCTTCCCAGCATGTCTTTTTCCTTTTCCTTTTCTACTTGGTCTTTTTTCCTATTCATTTCTACATGGTCTTTCCCAATCCAAGTTGGTGTCGTACTTTCTTCCTGTTGTGCCACTTCTTGTTTTCTGGTATAGAAGCACTGCAGTTACTTTCTTCCTTGCGTTGCAAACACTTCAGCTTTCGTGGTGATCCTCGTTCCTGTTTTCCGTGTTTTCCGTGTTCCTGCTTCTTCCTGCAAGATTGTATTCTATTTCCTTCCCTTTTTTCATTGTCTCTTGTTCCTCTTTTTCAGGAGTTCCTGTGATAGAGTTTTTTTTTCTTCCAATTTTTGGTTTTTTTCCTCTGGAACTCCTTCTTGAGGGTACGGTCTGCATTGTCGTCTTTTCCAGTCAGCATCACCGTAGCTACTAGAAAGGGTCGCCCCTAACTTGGCCAGTCCGGAACCAGTAACAGACCAGGGGGGTCATTCTGACCGCGGCGGACGGCGGTCGCCGCCCGCCAAGCGGTTCCCGCCGAAAGACCGCGGCGGTCATTCTGGCTTTCCCACTGGGCCGGCGGGCGACCGCCGAAAGTCCGCCCGCCAGCCCAGCGGGAAACACCCTTCCCACGAGGACGCCGGCTCAGAATGGAGCCGGCGGAGTGGGAAGGTGCGACGGGTGCAGTTGCACCCGTCGCGAATTTCAGTGCCTGCAAAGCAGACACTGAAATTCTTCGTGGGGCCCTCTTACGGGGGCCCCTGCAGTGCCCATGCCATTGGCATGGGCACTGCAGGGGCCCCCAGGGGCCCCGCGGCACCCCCTACCGCCATCCTGTTCCTGGCGGGAGAACCGCCAGGAACCGAATGGCGGTAGGGGGTGTCAGAATCCCCATGGCGGCGGAGCGCGCTCCGCCGCCATGGAGGATTCTCAAGGGCAGCGGGAAGTCGGCGGTACACCGCCGACTTTCCGTTTCTGGCCGCGGCTGAACCGCCGCGGTCAGAATGCCCAGCGGTGCACCGCCAGCCTGTTGGCGGTGCTACCGCCGACCTCCGCCATGGCGGTAATTACCGCCAGGGTCAGAATGACCCCCCAGGTGTTCCTTCAAGTTCTTCAGCCTACGGTGGTAAGAGACGTGCAGACCATGTCAGATTGCAACGCCAAAAGAATCTGCGTTGCGTGACAACCATGGAGGGACCACAGGATGATGTTGTAGAAAATGCACAATCCATGCTTCATACTGTGCAACAACAAGCTCAAGAATTACAACAACTGCAGGTAGAGAATACAGCACTACGGCAAGCCTTGTCTTCTCGACCTGTGGATATACCTACTGTGTCTACCTCGACACCTCGATATTCCTTAGATTCGCATAAAGTAAAGGAATTTCTGGACTCCTTAACAGTCTTCTTTGCCTTTCGGCCCTTACAATTCTCATCTGACAAAGCCAAGGTGGGTTATTTGATCAGTGCCTTGTCTGGCCCCGCACTAGCTTGGGTGACCACCTTGGTCTCTGCTGAAGATCCTGTCTTAGATAATTATCCTGCCTTTTTTAAAAATACCAGGAACACACTATCATTGATCTAATATCCTCTCCAAATCATACTATGATATTAGGAATTTCCTGGTTAATTCAGCATAACCCATATATCAATTGGGAAACAAGAACAATATCTTTATCATCACAGTTTTGACAACAGAACTGTTACTCTACGAACTCTTACTGGTCTCAAAAGGTTTAATTCTTTCTTCCAAAGTTGCAAACTGCTCTATCGACATTATACAGGGAGTACCAAGTTGTTACCAAGAATACTGTGACCTATTCCAGAAGTCTTGCAAACCTGTTTTACCTCCTCATCTGGTCTATGACTGCACCATTCCTTTGATTCCGGGAGAAGTGATTCCCTTTGGACGGATGTGTTCGTTGACCGAACAAGAAAAGAAGGTACTTAAAGAATAACTAGATGATAATCTCCAGAATGGTTTAATCGCCTCCTCTTCATCTCCTGCTGGGGCTCCTCTTTTCTTAATTCCAAAGAAAACAAAAGATCTACGTCCCTGTGTTGACTTTCCCAGACTTAATGAAATAACCATCAAGGATTGATATCCCTTACCCCTTATTAGAGATATACTGGACGCCGTTCAAGGTGCCAAGAGGTTTACAAAATTGGATTTGAGGGGTGCCTATCATCTCTTACATGTCAAAGAAGGAGATGAATGGAAAACAGCCTTTCGTACTCCATTTGGCCATTATGAATACCGAGTCATGCCTTTTTATTTTAACCAATGCACCCTCCATATTTCAACTATTCATGGATTCCGTGCTTTCTGACTCATTGAATCACAGTGTGGTGATTTATCTGGGCAACATCCTAAAATATTCTTGTATACCTGAACAGCATACTGAGCATGCACTTCAGGTTTTGGAAAGACTCAGACAGAATCAGTTATACTGTAAACCTGAAAACTGTGAATTTAACAATACAGAAGTACAGTATCTTGGGTTCTGCATCAATCAGACTGGAATAGCTATGGATCCAGACAAAGTACATGCCATTTTGGATTGGCCCTCTCCCTCTTCTGCTAAAGAAACCCAATGCTTCCTAGGTCTCTCCAACTTCTCTCGGGAATTCATACAGGACTTTGCCCATCAACCAAGTTTTATCACCCAGACCATCAAGGGAGAAACTCTGAAGAAGGGATTTATCTGGACAGACAGTGCTGAAAGGGCCTTTCAAAATCTGAAACAGGCCTTTACCCAAGCTCCTATCTTACGACACCTGGATACTACTAAGAAGGGTATAGTAGTCACTGATGCCTCTGAGAGAGCAATTGGTGCAGTCTTGCTTCAGAAACAAGAAGATGATGGTTTAGAACATCCTGTTTTTTACTTATCCCACATACTTACAGAAGCCAAACACAATTATTCTGTGTTAGAAGGGGAATTACTTGCTCTAAAGTCTACCTGTAAAGAATGGAGACATTTCCTAATGGGTACCAAAGAACCATTTGAAGCAAGAACTGATCATCGTAATTTACAATGTCTCCAGAATTTCCAATGTGGAAACAGCCGTCAGGCAAGATGGGCTTTCTTTTTCAGCAAGTATGACTTCATTGTGATCTACATTCTCGGATCCCAGAACTTAGTAGCTGATGCATTATCCCATCGCTACCCTAAAGCACTAACATTTCCTCTCCAAATATAATCAAATCCAGCCGAATCATTGGGGTTGCTCAATCCTTTCTTGATCGTGTTAAGTCAGAATACCAGTATCTTCCACTAGAAGAATGGAATAAATTGAGTCCTCACCTACAAATAGATTTGTCTATTATCAAAACACACAATTTTTGCCAACTAAGAAAGTACAGACCAAGGGTTTACAGATGTACCATGATTCTCCTGTAGCTGGACATCGTGGAATTAAAAAGACACAGCAGTTGCTTGTACGTTCTTTTTGGTGGCCTACTCTTAAGACCAATGCCAAATCCTATGTAACATCATGTCCTGTATGTGCCCAAACCAAGACACCTCGTACAAATTCAGCAGGATTATTGATGCCCCTACCTGCTCCCTCTGCTCCATGGGACACAATGTCTACAGATTTCATATGTTCCCTACCGTCTTCTTCAGGAAATCATGTCATCATGGTAATGTCTCCCTTTCATCAGAATTTCATCCACAAACTAATGGTCAAACTGAACGCTTGAATCAGGAACTCCAACAGTATTTACATTGTTTCTGTAATGCCAATCAAAGTAACTGGTCGGATTTCCTTTCTTTTTCTGAATTTTCCTACAATAATACGGTGCATAGTACAACAGGATCAACACCTTTTTATTGCACTCATGGTTTCCATCCCAAGACTTTTCCACTATCCCTCGTGTGCTGCCTTCTGTTCCTGCGGTTACATCATTTGCACGATGACTCCATCATATTCAAGACCTGATCCGTACTACTCTTTGGCTTCCAAACATACTATGAAAAGAAAGGCTGATTGCCAACATTGAGTGGCACCATCCTATCAACCAGGAGACAAAGTGTGGCTTTCGTCAAAATTTCTGCCCTTTCGTTTTTCTCAAAACAAGTTCAAACCCCGCTTTTATGGTCCTTTTCTCATACTTCAGTTATTAAATCCTATTGCTGTTCGGCTACGTTTATCACAGACTTGGAAAGTTCATCCAGTTTTTCATGTCTCACAGCTTAAGCCTTTTGTTCCTGATCCATACCATAGGTGTTTTCAATGTCCACCTTTTTCTGTGGATGGCCATCCTGAACATGAGGTACAAGAGATCTGTGATTCACGTATCTTTCTGAACAAGCTACAATTCCTGATCCACTGGAAAGGTTATCCCCTCAGTGACTGTTCATGGGAAGATGCTTCGTTAGTTCATGCACCCAGTTTGGTTAGCAGTTTCTTCTTTCTTTTTCCAGACAAGCCGGGGCATCAGGAAGGGGGCCTATTGTGACGTCGCACACTACTGTCGCGTATCTTCATTGGATCGCGGTTGGGTTGGAGGTCAATGTTTCGGAGTGCTAGCACTGCAGCAACCCATGTTTCTGTCTTAATTTTTCTTCAGTGTGGCCCAGGTGACACATTTCGTGCTCTGGGTCGCACTACAGCCCCTGCCAGCCTCCTTGATTTTTCCCCTACTCACCTCCTTGGGTTTTTCCTCTTCTTTCCACCTTTTTCTTTTTTTTCTGTCTTTGTTTCTTCTTTTTTCTTGGTCTCAATATTGTCTTCTTCCTTGGTGTTTCTTCTTCCCAGCATGCCTTTTTCCTTTTCTTCTTGGTCTCTTTTCCTATCCATTTCTAAATGGCCTTTCCCAATCCAAGATGGTGTCGTACTTTCTTCCTGTTGTGTCACCTGTTTTCTGGTAAATAAGCACTGCAGTTACTTTCTTCCTTGCGTTGTAAACACTTCCGCTTTGGTGGTGATCTTTGCTCCTGTTTTCTGAGTTCCAGCTTCTTCCTGCAAGATTATATTCTATTTTCCCCCTTTTTTTATAGAGGTAGAGTTTTTTCCCTTTTTTGGGGGGGGGGGTTCCGTCAGGACTCCTTCTGGAGAGTACGGTCTGCCTTGGCGTCTTTTCCAGCCAGCAGTACCGTGGCTACTAGAATGGTTCGCCCCTATCTTGGCCCGTCCAGAACCAGTAAAAGAACGGATGTTCCTTCAAGTTCTTCAGCCTATGGTGGTAAGAGATGTGCACACCGTGACAACATAGAACACCAGAACAGGCTGTCCCACCTTTGACTTTTAGGGCAAAACCCAGTAGTACAACCTCCTGTATTTTGTCTATTTTGATGGAAGGTATCTCTCATTTCTCTTTAAAAATAACTGCTACCCCTCCTCATTTCTCACCTCTTGGTTAATTGACTACTTTAAATCCTGGGGGGCATGTTACTCTTGGATCCACCTCAGAGTCAGGGGGATCCAGGTCTCTGTAGTGAAGATAATATCCCATGTATTTAAATCAGAAAGGATGTTCAGCTCTGACGCATGTTTCACTAAAGAGCATGCATTTAGTAAGACACACTTAATCATCTCCCCTCCTCTCCCATCCTGACTTTACACTGACTAGCGTTATTATGCTGTCTTCCCCAGCTGCCGGTTCTCTTCCCCATTCCTTTCCAATGAAGTACCCTGCCTCAAACTTAATCACTCCTTACTTGATTAGACAATCCTATCTATTGGCAGCCTTCCTTCTGTTTAAAAACCGGCAGCATGTCTGGCTCTGTGTGCGGTTGGTGCACAGATGGGAGCAGATGGGCTTGCCTTTGGCACACTATCAGCACAGTAATTCCAGCTTTGTTCTTTTGTACCCCCTCCTCTGACCCCAAAAAGACCTAGAGCACTCACTCCAGTCTTGGTAATTGTGGCTGTCAAGTGACCATAGAGTCAAAAACAGGTAGCAACAACACACTTCGTCAAGAACAGGTTAATCAATTAAAATCAAGGTTATTTGGTTAAAAAAAATCCCACCTGTTCCCTATGCAAAAAGCAATTTACGAGCATTTTGGTAATTACAAAGGCCAGAATACATCCCTAAGCCACTTCAATACAGAGCAAAAACATTTCCACATATTCAAAAGAGATGCTTTGGGCCTGATATTGACTTATCAAGATAGGATACTCCAACATCTATGTGACATAACCTTCCATTTGGAACTTATCACATCATTGCTTTCTCTTTTGGACATAACTAGGGACACTTAAATGTCTTTTGAGATACTTGTTGCTCTGTCACCAGTTTGGACACATTCCTGTCTGTTTCAATCAATACAATCTGGCATGAAAAATCATGGTGTTTGACACAGACTGGCTTACCTGCTCATTTGGGAGAGACTGAGGCTTCATGACAATCATCTGCCACAGTCTACATGAAAAGATTTGAAGTTTTCTATTGAAACATATTTGTAATATATTTCAAATGAGGAATGATGCCATTGTACACATGTTTCCAGTCCTTTTGGTGCAGATGCTCGTGATCATATTTTCGTTGGACCAACTTCCCAATGTAAAGTCTGAAACATGACCTATCTCAGAAGTGACTACTATGCCATGTCTTCAGGAATAGACCTACATTACCTACTCACATTTGTGATGGAGCATCACACCTGACCCAATCTCCAAATGGGGCATGCTTGGTACAAATGCCCCTAATAACATGGAGAAAAGGCAGGTACCCCTTTCTTTGCATTCAGCCATGTGTCTGCTCAAAACAGTACTTTGCTTGTGATGAGTGTGAGAAAGTAGCCTCTTTCTACAATGGCTACCCCCATTTTTGGCCTGTTTGTGAGTTTTTGTCACTGCTCATAGTTTAAACCGCTATTTGTCAGTGTGTTTTGCCTGTCTCACTGGGATCTTGCTAGCCAGGACCCCGTTGCTCATAGTTTGTGGCCCATATATGTTGTCAGTATGCTTGACTGTGTCACTGAAGTTCTGCTAACCAGAACTCCAGTGCTTATGCTCTCTCTACTTACCAAATTTGTCACTATAGTTTAGTGACTCCATATTCCAATTCTAATTGACACACTGGACCCCCCTTATAAGTCCCTAGTATATGGTACCTAGGTTCACAGGGCATTGGGGTTCCAGGAGATCCTTATGAGCTGCAGCATTTCTTTGCCACCCATAAGGAGCTCAGACAAACCTTTCTTCAGGACAGCCACTGCAGCCTGAGTGAAATAGTGCACACACTATTTCACAGCCAATTTACACTGCTTTAAGTAACTTATAAGTCATCTATATGTCTAACCTTCATTTACTGAAGGCTAGGTGCAAAGTTACTTTGTGTGAGGGCACCCTTGTACTAGCAAAGATGCCCCCACGTCATCCAGGGCCAATTCCCCGGACTTTGTGAGTGTGGGGATACCATTATAAACATGCACTACATATATGTCAATACATATATGTAGCTACACAATGGTAACTCCCAATATGGCCATGTGAGGTGTCTAAAATCATGGAATTGTCGCCCCAATCCAAATCTGCTATTGGGGGGACAATCCTATACACCCTGGGGGCCCCACCATGGACCCCAAGTACTGCCAGACCAACCCTCTGAGGTTTCCACTGCAGCCCCAGCTGCTGCCACCCCACAGACAGGTTTCTGCCCTCCTGGGGATTTAGCAGCTCAATCCCAGGATGGTAGAACAATGCATTTCCTTTAGGAGAGGGGTGTTACTCACTCTCCCATTGGAAATAGGTGTTACAGGCATGGGAGTGGTAGAACCTTCTGGAAATGTTTTGAAGGGCACAAACAGTGCCCTCCTTGCATAATCCAGTCTACACCGGTTCAGGGACCTCCAGTCCCTCCTCTGGTGCGAAACTAGACAAAGGAAAGGGGAGTGACCACTCCCCTGTCCATCACCACCCCAGGGGTGGTGCCTAGAGCTACTCCAGTTTGTCCCTATCATTAGCCATCTTGGATTCCAAGGTGTGGGGACCCTCTGGAGACCTCTGAATGGCCAGTCCCAGCAGGTGATGTCAAAGACCCCCCGATAGGTGCATACCTGGGTAGGTAGCCAATCCCCATCTCAGGGTTATTTAGGGTCTCTCCTCTGGGTGTTTCCCCAGATTCAGTTTGCAAGATTCCTCCAGGAATCCTCTGCATCCTCTGCTTCTGATTGTCAAATCAACTGCAGACTTCTCCAGGAACCACTGTAACTGCAACAAAGTATCCAGGATGACTCCTGTGACCTGCAATCCAGCCAGCATTTCCAACAGTTTCTAAGGTGTGCACGCTCTGAGGACTGCCTGCCTTCACAGTGCACCAGAAGAACCAAAGGAATCTCCTGTGGAGTGACGGAGTCACTTCCCTGCTTCAGTAGGCACCCTTCTGCGACGACAACCGGTACTCTGGGACTCCTCTCCTGACGACGAGCGTGTTCCCTGAAATACAGGTGGTGGACCAAAGTGACCCAGACTGTCCAATGGTCCAGCTGTCCCAAATGGGTGGAGGTAAGAGCTTGCTTCCCCGTGCTGCGACAGTACCTCTGTGCACCCCATCTTCTGCAGCTCTTTGGGCTTCTGCGCACTTCTTCCAAAAGTTCTTTATTCACAGTGCAGCCCAGGGCCTGCGATGCACAGCTCCCTGAGTTGTTCTACGGCAGAGTGGGACCTTCCAGTGTAGTGCTACAATGACCGCACTTTCCATCTTCTTTGTCCTCATGTTCTGGGACTCCTGTGGGTGCTGCCTGGTCTTCTGAGAGCTCTCTGAAATACTGAGAGCCCCCTCTGCCTCCTCAGTCTGAGTTGAGACCCCCAGGTCCCTCCTGGGTCCAGGCAGCTCCTTTTTGACGCAAACCACGTACTTGCTTGAACCAAAGCTGGTTGGCAGAATCCAGCGACGCAAACAGCCTGCATCCAACAACTCAATGTGGGATATCTTCTGCACCAAGCAGGAAGCCGCAGCCATCTTCTTTGGTGCACTTCTGTACTTTTCTTCTGACCAGAGAATTCACTTTTGCACCTCCTTCTAGGTTGGCAGGGGCTCCTGTCCTTCCTGGACTCTTCTTCAACAGGTCTTCAGGTCCAGGAATCCATTGGTTGTTGCTTTTAGTCTCGCTTGGTTCTTGCATAATCCTTTATCATGACCTGTAGTGTGTCCTGAGGAAACCTTGCACTATTCTATGATGGTTTACTTACCTAATTTTGGCTACTAGTGTATATATTGTGTATAATACCTATCTCCAGAAGGAGTATTGCCTCTAAGATATTTTTGACCTTGTGCCACTAAAATAAAGTACCTTTATTTTTGGTAACACTGGGTATTGTCTTTTATTGTGTATAAGTACTGTGTGACTATAGTGGTATTGCAGGAGCTTTGCATGCCTCTTAGTTCAACCTAAGCTGCTCTGCTACAGCTACCTCTAGACAGCCTAAGCTGCTAGAACACTGCCTACATTTCACTAATAAGGGATAACTGGACCTGGTATAAGGTGTAAGTGCCTTAGTTACCCACTACAAACCAGGCCAGCCTCCTACAATGAGGAATCTAGCAACAACCTTTAGCACAAAGCAATATACCAAACACAGCATCAGACACTGTCTGAAAAACCTACATCTCCAGAAATCCTTGTCTACATTGGATGTGTGTCAACCGTTGTGTTGGTGCCAAACATCATTGCTGTAAATTAAAAGATTAAACAACAAGATTAGCTACACACAAAAACTCACCCCCCTTGATGTTGCCATTGGGCTCTCAAGTGCCCATCAAGCTTAAGGTAGACCACCGCAAGGATGCAGGCCATTGGGGGGAGCAGGGTGCGGCGCACATGCTTGCCTTGTTGGGAGTCCTGGCCTACCTGGGCTTTTGCTGACTTCCTGGTCCAGCGTTGGAGGTCCTCCCACCTCTTCCTGGACACAGGCTGTGCCGCTTAATGACCCCCCAGAGTCTACACCTTCTTTGTGATGTCCTTCCACAAATCATGCTTCTGATGTGCATTGACCTGTATGGATGAACAAAAAACAGCAAAAGATGTTTTGAGTGGCTCCCAGAGGCCTGTAACAGCAGCGAAAAAACAAGGAGCTCTTGTTGGCTGCAGTGTTAGGAGGCAAGTGAGGTTTTTTCAATACTCCACGCTGAAGTACATGGTGTACACTCACTGCAACAGAGACGGACACAGCCATTGTCTTTTGTTTTAGCTGCCATGCATGTTAGCCGTTGATAATGCCTGCCGTGGAGTGTTACACCTACTATGCGGTCAACTTCCGCTGGTAGCTGGCTGCTACCCAATATCTTGACATCAAGGTCAGACCGCTGGCATTTTAAGACATGTGGCTATGTATTTTTTAATTGTTTATGCATCACAGCAATCAAAATGGTGCCTACTGTTTTTGGCAAGATATGATACGAAAATAATGAATTGTCACTGTGTTTGACCTCGATAGTGCTGCGGTGTACGTAATACTTTCAATGATTGTATTTTCATGAAAAAAACTCAACAAAATAATGTGGAAATAATACATTTCAAGTGTATTATTCACACATTATTTGTAAAAAATGTCAGACATGTTAAAAATATCAATTTGCAGTAGCAAAGATGTTTAAAAAGTATGGTGGTAAACAGGACACAATAAGATGATTAATTGAGATGTGTGTTGACTGTGAAAGTCTTCTGTGACAAATTTCACTGATAGATTGTTTTCCTTACATTCAGACATATGAACCCAGGGATAGGTAGAAGGAGGCATCCTCAAGTCTTCCGACCATTTCCAGACCTTGCCACCATGGAGGAAAGGGGCATAATCAAAAGTTTAGATTAGATAGGAAAACTATACTGGATGTGTGTCAGCAGCTGGGGCCCTGATCTCATGCCTTACAATAGGAACACATCAGCAATGACACCAATAGTGAAACCCATGGCAGTACTTAATTTTGTGGCCACTGTCTCTTTTCAATATACTGTGGCGGTACCTGGAGGCATGTGACAGTCGACTTTCAGTAGTGTGCTACAAGAAGTCCTTGCTTCAACGATGAGGCATATCAACAGCTTCATCCAGTTTCCAAGAGCTGAGGATTTGGCCAATGCAAAAGGATAATTTCATGAATTGAGTGGCCTGCCACATGTGGTTGGAGCAGTTGATGGGAGACATGTTGCCTTGGTGCCACCATATGCAAGAGAACAAGTTCACTGCAATTGGAAGAACTTCCATTCCATCAATTTGCAAAATGTCTGCTTATCGGATTTATACATCTCAATTGATGCCAGCTTTCCTAGGTCAACACATGATTCCTTTGTACTATGGAACAGTACCATATCCCTGCAAATGCCACAACTTGGACCTGAGAGAACCGTGCCTGTTGGTAAGTACAATTTGACTTGAGAATCATTTGCTTTAATCCAGTTTATGATTGTACAATGGCCTTATATGAATGTAATCTGTCAATGTATTGCTTCTTGTTAGAATTGCTGCTAGTTTGCAGTCAGTTTACACCCTGTCCATGTAGGGACCCTCACTCTAGCCAGGGTACGGGAAATACCCAACCCAGATAACCCCTGATCACCCCCTTGGAAGCTTGGCACAAGCAGTCAGGCTTATCTCAGAGGCAATGTGTAAAGTATTTGTACCAACATACACAGTAATACAGTGAAAACACCACAAAAAGGACACAACACCAGTTTAGAAAAATAACCAATATTTATCAAAATCAAACAAGACCAAAACAAAAAAAATTCCAACATACACAAGCAAAAATATGAATTTTTAAATCAAAAAGAGTCTTAATCCACAGAAATCAATGGATACATTGTTTTTGCACAAATTACCTGGTATGTGTCAAAATTAAAGCCACGGGGCAAGTGTACGTCGGAAAAGTAAGCAGCACAATGATTCCTGACTTGCAAGTGAGGCTGTGCGTGGATTCTTCTATGGTCGGGTAGGCGATACATCATTTCTCTCTCCCATTGAAGAGTGATGCTTCAATTTCTAGACGGGCAGCCACAGGTCCTTGCAGGTTCACTGTGGTTTTGATGCCCACCAACGATGCGTGTGAAATCCTGGGGCACGGTGGTGAAGAGCTGCAATGTGTTGGGTATGCATCGATTTTGGGAGCTGCAATCAGGTGTTGCATCGATTTTTCTCCTGCTCGGCTCCAGTGGGTGGATTTCAGCCTTAGTTCCACCAAATTATCCTTTCAAGTGCCCAGGGACTGGATAGGGCACAACTTGGAAGGGTAGGTGTCTCAGCAAGAGAGTCCAGGTGCTGGCAGAGGAAGTCTTTGATGGCCTTGAGACTTCAAAACACGAGGCAAGCTGCAGTGCAAGTCCTTAGAGACACTTCACAAGCAGGAAAACATAGCAAAGTCCAGTCTTTGCCCTTTCTAAGGCAAAAGCAGCAACTGCAGGCCAAACCAGCAGAGCACACTCACAGTCAAAGGGGCAGCTCTTCTCCTTGGCAGAGGTTCTTCTTCATCCAGAAGTAATCTAAAAGTCTGGGGTGTTGGGTCCACTACTTGTACTCTTTTCTGCCTTTGAAGTAGGTAAACTTTGAACGGAAGTCTCTATTGTTCACAAGATCCTGCCTTGCCCAGGCCTGGCCCCAGACACACACCAGTGCGTTAGAGACTGCATTGTGTGAGGACAGGCACAGCCCTTTCAGGTGTGTCAGCTCCTTCCTCCCTACTCTAGCCCGGGAGACTCATCAGGATCTTCAGGGCACCCCTCAGCTCCCTTTGTGCCATTGCCTAGAGGGAATTCACAAACAGCTCACCTGTTAGTCTGACCCAGACGTGGATTCCACAGGCAGGCAGGGGCACAGAATGGTCAAGCAAGAAAAGTCCCACTTTCTAAAAGTGACATTTTCAAACTGACAGTCTAAAAACAACTTTACAATACAATGTATTTTTAAATTGTGAGTTCAGAGACCCCAACATCCACATCTCTATCTGCTCCCAATAGGAAACTTCACTTAAAAGATATTAAAAGTCACTCCCTTCTCATTCTGTTTCAGAGTCCTTCACCATGTCATCTTCATTTGGTCATTTCAAGGTTGTGATATTTGCAGTGATATATTGCTGTTGAAAAGTACAATAGAAACATGGCTTGATCCCGGGACAGACACCCACTTGGGATGGACAGATCTTGTACAGGGACAAGTTTTACTGTGACTGAATGAAAGTTCTTGAGATTGTATCAGACCTTTTCACTGTGGGATGTTGCCACCAAGGCAATATGTGTTGCATAACTTTCTCTAACCACATGCGTATATCAAGCCATAGCATATTGTGTAGGAGGCTGGCCCGGCTTATAGTGGGTACCTTGTGGTACTTACACCTTGTGCCGGGTCCAGTTATCCCTTATTAGTAGGTTAGAGGTGTTCTAGCAGCTTAGGCTGATAGAGGTAGCTATAGCAGAGCAGCTTAGGCTGAACTAGGAGACATGCAAAGCTCCTACTACACCACTTATTTCACTTAGTACTATATGTAGGAGGCTGGACTGGCTTGTAGTGAGTACCAAGGGGTACTTGCACCTTGCACCAGGCCCACTTATCCCTTATTAGTGTATAGGGTGTCTAGCAGCTTAGGCTGATAGATAATGGTAGCTTAGCAGAGCAGCTTAGGCTGAACTAGGAGACGTGTGAAGCTACTACAGTACCACTTAGTGTCATATGCACAATATCATAAGAAAACACAATACACAGTTATACTAAAAATAAAGGTACTTTATTTTTATGACAATATGCCAAAGTATCTCAGAGTGTACCCTCAGTGAGAGGATAGGAAATATACACAAGATATATATACACAATACCAAAAATATGCAGTATAGTCTTAGAAAACAGTGCAAACAATGTATAGTTACAATAGGATGCAATGGGGACACATAGGGATAGGGGGAACACAAACCATATACTCCAAAAGTGGAATGCGAACCACGAATGGACCCCAAACCTATGTGACCTTGTAGAGGGTCGCTGGGACTATTAGAAAATAGTGAGAGTTAGAAAAATAACCCTCCCCAAGACCCTGAAAAGTGAGTGCAAAGTGCACTAAAGTTCCCCTAAGGATAAAGAAGTCGTGTTAGAGGAATAATGCAGGAAAGACACAAACCAACAATGCAACAACGATGGATTTCCAATCTAGGGTACCTGTGGAACAAGGGGACCAAGTCCAAAAGTCACAAGCAAGTCGGAGATGGGCATATGCCCAGGAAATGCCAGCTGTGGATGCAAAGAAGCTTCTACTGGACAGAAGAAGCTGAGGTTTCTGCAGGAACAAAAAGGGCTAGAGACTTTCCCTTTGGTGGACCGATCCCTCTCGCCGTGGAGAGTTGTGCAGAAGTGTTTTCCCGCCGAAAAAACGCCAACAAGCCTTGCTAGCTGCAAATCGTGCAGTTAGCGTTTTTGGACGCTGCTGTGGCCCAGGAGGGACCAGGAGGTCGCAAATTGGACCAGGAGGTACAGGGGATGTCGAGCAAGACAAGGAGCCCTCTTAGCAGCAGGTAGCACCCGGAGAAGTGCCAGAAACAGGCACTAAAAGGATGCGTGAAACAGTGCTCACCCGAAGTCGCACAAAGAAGTCCCACGTCGCCGGAGAACAACTGTACACCTTGGAAACAGAGGTGCTGCTGGCACATTGGACTGCTCTGAGTGGCCAGGGCCAGCAGGTGACGTCAGAGACTCCTTCTGATAGGCTCCTTCAGGTGTTGCTAGCCTATCCTCTCTTCGAAGTAGCCAAACCATCTTTTCTGGCTATTTAGGGTCTCTGCTTTGGGGAATTCCTTAGATAACGAATGCAAGAGCTCATCAGAGTTCCTCTGCATCTCTCTCTTCACCTTCTGCCAAGGAATCGACTGCTGACCGCGCTGGAAGCCTGCAAAACTGCAACAAAGTAGCAAAGACGACTACTGCGACCTTGTAACGCTGATCCTGCCGCCTTCTCGACTGTTTTCCTGGTGGTGCATACTGTGGGGGTAGTCTGCCTCCTCTCTGCACTAGAAGCTCCGAAGAAATCTCCCGTGGGTCGACGGAATCTTCCCCCTGCAACCGCAGGCACCAAAGAACTGCCTCACTGGTCCTCTGGGTCTCATCTCAGCATGACGAGCGAGGTCCCTTGAACTCAGCAACTCTGTCCAAGTGACTCCCACAGTCCAGTGACTCTTCAGTCCAAGTTTGGTGGAGGTAAGTCCTTGCCTCCCCACGCCAGACTGCATTGCTGAGAACCGCGCCTTTTGCAGCTACTCCGGCTCCTGTGCACTCACCAAGGATTTCCTTTGTGCACAGCCAAGCCTGGGTCCCCGGCACTCTAACCTGCATTGCACGACCTCCTGAGTTGTCCTCCGGCAGCGTGGGACTCTCTTGTGCAACTTCGGGTGAGCACGGATTCACTCCACTTCATAGTGCCTGTTCTGGCACTTCTGCGGGTGCTGCTTGCTTCTGAGTGGGCTCCTTCTCTTGCTGGGCGCCCCCTCTGTGTCCTCACGCAGTTGGCGACATCCTGGTCCCTCCTGGGCCACAGCAGCATCCAAAAACCCTAACCATGACCCTTGCAGCTAGCAAGGCTTGTTTGCGGTCTTTCTGCGGGAAAACACTGCTGCACGACTCTTCACGATGTGGGACATCCATCCTCCAAAGGGGAAGTTTCTAGCCCTTGTCGTTCATGCAGAATCCTCAGCTTCTACCATCCAGTGGCAGCTTCTTTGCATCCACAGCTGGCATTTCCTGGGCATCTGCCCACTCCCGACTTGATCGTGACTTTTGGACTTGGTCCCCTTGTTCCACAGGTACCCTCGTCTGGAAATCCATCATTGTTGCATTGCTGGTGTTGGTCTTTCCTGCAGAATTCCCCTATCACGACTTCTGTGCTCTTTGGGGAACTTAGGTGCACTTGGCACCCACTTTTCAGGGTCTTGGGGTGGGCTATTTTTCTAACCCTCACTGTTTTCTTACAGTCCCAGCGACCCTCTACAAGGTCACATAGGTTTGGGATCCATTCGTGGTTCGCATTCCACTTCTGGAGTATATGGTTTGTGTTGCCCCTATCCCTATGTGCCCCCATTGCATTCTACTGTGACTATACATTGTTTGCACTGTTTTCTATTGCTATTACTGCATATTTTGGTATTGTGTACATATATCTTGTGTATATTTGCTATCCTCATACTGAGGGTACTCACTGAGATACTTTTGGCATATTGTCATAAAAATAAAGTACCTTTATTTTTAGTATACCTGTGTATTGTGTTTTCTTATGATATTGTGCATATGACACTAGTGGTATAGTGGGAGCTTTGCATGTCTCCTAGTTCAGCCTAAGCTGCTCTGCTAAGCTACCATTTTCTATCAGCCTAAGCTGCTAGACATCCCTCTACACTAATAAGGGATACCTGGGCCTGGTGCAAGGTGTAAGTACCCCTTGGTACTCACTACAAGCCAGTCCAGCCTCCTACATTGATTGTGCAGCGGTGGGATAAGTACTTTGCAACTACTTACCACTTTTGTCATTGTACTTTTCATAAGATAAAAATATACAAAACAAGTTCAGTGTATGTACACCTAACCAAAAAGTTTTGCTTTTCTCCTCTCACTTCTTTTAATAAGTGCTGAAAAGTACCTCTAAACTTTCAAAAACGTTCTTAAAAAGTTTTAAAAGTTTTTTTTCCTGTTCTTTAAAAAGTTCTAAAAACGTTTTCTTTATTTTTCTATCCCTTAAACACTTTCTATAATGTCTGGCACAGGCCAAACTGTTGATCTGTCCAAGACTGCTTATGGTCACCTTAGCTGGAAGGCAGCAAGGAGTCTCTGTGTAGAAAGAGGTTTAGGGGTAGGGAAGAATCCCTCTAGAGAACTGTTAGTTAACATGCTAGTTGAACAAGACAAGACTTTTGTTGGCACTTCTGGTGAGAAATTAGCTGATGGTTCCCACTCAGATTCTGGGGCACCCCTAGCAAAAGAGTTGGGAGGGAACCTTCCCAACCTGCCCCTTAGCAGGCCAACTAGCATAGCTGGTACTGATGTGAACTCACATCACAGTAAGAGTGTTGTCTCACATCACAGTAATAGTGTTGTTTCTCATCACAGTAGAAGTATCACTTCTGTAGGCCAGAATGTTAGTGTGACATCTGTTAGGGCCAGGTCTCCTTCTGTTCATTCTCACTATTCTTCTGTTTCAAGACATGCCCTACCCACCCACCCTGATGACAGAGTGTTAGAAAGGGAGCTCAATAGATTGAGAGTGGAACAATCCAGGCTGAAGCTCAAGAAGCAACAGCTGGATTTAGATAGGCAGTCCTTAGAAATAGAAAGAGAAAGACAGAAATTGGGTTTCGAAACCCATGGTGGCAGCAGCAGTATTCCAAATAGTCATCCTGCAAAAGAGCATTATTCTAGGAATCTGCACAAGATAGTTCCCCCTTACAAAGAGGGGAATGACATTAACAAGTGGTTTGCTGCACTTGAGAGGGCCTGTGTTGTACAGGATGTCCCTCAAAGGCAGTGGGCTGCTATCCTATGGCTATCTTTCAGTGGAAAGGGTAGGGATAGGCTCCTTACTGTAAAAGAAAGTGAGGCCGATGATTTCAAAGTTCTTAAGAATGCACTCCTAGATGGTTATGGCTTAACCACTGAACAGTACAGGATGAAGTTCAGAGAAACCAAAAAGGAGTCTTCACAAGACTGGGTAGACTTTGTTGACCATTCAGTGAAGGCCTTGGAGGGGTGGTTACATGGCAGTAAAGTTTCTGACTATGAAAGCATGTATAACTTAATCCTGAGAGAGCATATACTTAATAATTGTGTGTCTGATTTGTTGCACTAGTACCTGGTGGACTCTGATCTGACCTCTCCCCAAGAATTGGGAAAGAAGGCAGACAAATGGGTCAGAACAAGGGTGAACAGAAAAGTTCATACAGGGGGTGACAAAGATGGCAAGAAGAAGGATGGTAAGTCTTCTGACAAGGGTGGGGACAAATCTAAAAATGAGTCTTCATCAGGCCCACAAAAACACTCTGGTGGGGGTGGTGGGTCCAAATCCTCTTCAAATCAAAACAAAGAAAAGAAACCATGGTGCTATTTATGTAAAATAAAAGGCCATTGGACAACAGATCCCAGTTGTCCAAAGAAAAGCACCAAGCCTCCTACCACTACAACCCCTGCTGCTACACCTAGTGTCCCTAGTAATAGCAGTGGTGGCGGGAGAAAACCTACTAATAGCCAAACCAAGGGAGTAGCTGGGATCACTTTTGGTAATTTAGTTGGGGTTGGTCTTGTTAGGGAGACCACAGAGGCTGTGTTAGTCTCTGAGGGGGCTATTGATTTAGCCACCTTAGTTGCTTGTCCCCTTAACATGGATAAGTACAAGCAACTACCCCTAATAAATGGTGTTGAGGTTCAGGCCTACAGGGACACAGGTGCCAGTGTTACCATGGTAATAGAGAAACTGGTCCACCCTGAACAACACCTACTTGGTCACCAGTACCAAGTAACCAATGCTTATAACAACACACTTAGCCACCCCATGGCTGTTGTGAATCTCAACCTGGGGGTGGGGGGTTACTGGTCCAAAGAAAGTTGTGGTTGCCTCAGATTTACCTGTAGACTGTCTACTAGGAAATGATTTGGTGACATCAGCTTGGTCAGATGTGGAGTTGGAGGCCCATGCAGCAATGCTGGACATTCCAGGGCATATTTTTGCTTTAACCAGGGCTCAGGCCAAAAAGCAAAAAGCACAGGGTGACTTGGATCCTGGAAGAATGGACCAAGTGCTCCCTAAAGCTAGGGTTAGTAGAAGTAAATCACTACCTACTACCCCTCCCTCTACAGTGGATTCTACTTCTGAGGAAGAAGAATTTCCACCCTGTGCAGAACCTACACCAGAGGAGCTGGAAGCAGACACTGCTGAGCTTTTGGGTGAAGGGGGCCTGCCAGGGGGGAGCTGAGTGTGGCACAGCATACCTGTCCCACACTAGAGGGTCTAAGGCAGCAAGCTGTCAAACAAGCAAATGGGGATGTCAGTGACTCTCACAGAGTTTACTGGGAGGACAACCTCTTGTCCACTGAAGCAAGGGATCCAAAACCTGGAGCTGCCAGGAGATTGGTGATTCCTCAGGAGTACAGAAAGTTCCTCCTAACTCTAGCCCACGTCATTCCCTTAGCTGGACATTTGGGTAAAATGAAAACTTGGGACAGGCTTGTCCCCTTGTTTCATTGGCCTACAATGTCAGAGGACACAAAGGAATTTTGTAAGTCCTGTGAAACCTGTCAAGCCAGTGGCAAGACAGGTGGCACTCCAAAGGCACCCCTTATCCCACTGCCTGTGGTTGGGGTTCCCTTTGAAAGGGTAGGGGTTGACATAGTTGGCCCCCTTGACCCTCCTACTGCTTCAGGCAATAGGTTTATCCTGGTGGTAGTGGACCATGCCACCAGATATCCTGAAGCAATTCCTCTAAGGACCGCTACAGCTCCTGCAGTGGCAAAGGCCCTCCTGGGAATCTTTTCCAGGGTGGGCTTCCCAAAAGAGGTAGTATCAGACAGGGGAAGCAATTTCATGTCTGCTTAGTTAAAGGCCATGTGGAAGGAATGTGGTGTGACATACAAGTTCACCACACCCTATCATCCACAAACAAATGGACTGGTGGAGAGATTTAACAAAACTCTCAAAGGTATGATAATGGCACTCCCTGAAAAACTCCGCAGGAGATGGGATATCCTGTTACCTTGCCTCCTTTTTGCTTACAGGGAGGTACCCCAAAAAGGAGTGGGCTTCAGCCCCTTAGAACTCCTATTTGGACACCCTGTTAGAGGTCCTCTAACACTTGTTAAGGATGGTTGGGAACAACCTTTAAAAGCTCCAAAGCAAGACATAGTGGACTATGTACTTGGCCTCAGATCTAGGATGGCTGAGTACATGAAAAAGGCCAGTAAAAACCTTCAGGCCAGCCAAGAGCTCCAAAAGCAATGGCATGACCAGAAGGCTGTTTTGGTTCAGTACCAACCAGGGCAGAAAGTGTGGGTCTTGGAGCCTGTGGCCCCAAGAGCACTCCAAAACAAATGGAGTGGACCCCACATAATTGTTGAAAAGAAGGGAGAAGTCACCTACTTAGTTGACTTAGGCACTGCCAGGAGTCCCCTTAGGGTGCTCCATGTCAAACACCTGAAACCCTACTATGACAGGGCTGATCTCACCGTGCTCATGGCAACTAATGAAGGACAGGAAGAAGAGAGTGACCCTCTCCCTGATCTCTTCTCTTCCACAGAACAAGATGCTATAGTGGAAGGTGTAGTTTTGGCAGATTGTCTTACTGCTGAGCAGAAAGACCACTGCATAAATCTCCTGGGTCAGTTTTCTGAAATCTTCTCTACTGTGCCAGGCACCACTTCTTGGTGTGAGCACACTATAGATACTGGAGACAGCTTGCCTATCAAAAGTAAGATCTATAGGCAGCCTGACCATGCCAGAGACTGCATAAAGCAAGAAGTACAGAAAATGCTTGAACTGGGAGTGGTTGAGCACTCTGAAAGTCCATGGGCCTCTCCTGTGGTACTTGTACCAAAACCTCATTCCAAGGATGGAAAGAAGGAAATGCGGTTTTGTGTAGACTATAGAGGTCTCAACCAGGTAACCAAAACTGATGCTCACCCTATACCCAGGGCAGATGAGCTAATAGATACACTGGCATCTGCCAAGTATCTAAGCACTTTTGATTTGACTGCAGGGTATTGGCAGATCAAATTATCAGAAGATGCTAAAGCAAAAACTGCATTTTCAACCATTGGAGGCCATTACCAATTCACAGTAATGCCTTTTGGATTGAAAAATGCACCTGCCACTTTTCAAAGGTTGGTGAATACAGTCCTGCAAGGGCTGGAAGCTTTTAGTGCAGCATATCTGGATGGTATAGCTGTCTTTAGCTCCAGCTGGGATGATCACCTGGTCCACCTATGGACAGTTTTGGAGGCCATGCAAAAGGCAGGCCTCACTATCAAGGCTTCAAAGTGCCAGATAGGGCAGGGGAAAGTGGTTTATCTGGGACACCTGGTAGGTGGAGAACAGATTGCACCACTTCAGGGGAAAATCCAAACTATTATAGATTGGGTTCCCCCTACAACTCAGACCCAGGTGAGAGCCTTCTTAGGCCTCACTGGGTATTACAGGAGGTTCATAAAGAACTATGGCTCCATTGCAGCCACTCTTAATGACCTCACATCTAAGAAAATGCCTAAAAAGGTATTGTGGACAGCTAGCTGTCAGAAAGCTTTTGAGGAGCTGAAGCAGGCCATGTGCTCTGCACCTGTCCTGAAAAGCCCTTGTTACTCCAAAAAATTCATTGTCCAAACTGATGCATCTGAATTAGGGGTAGGGGCAGTCTTATCACAACTTAATTCTGAGGGCCAGGATGAACCTGTTGCTTTTATCAGCAGGAGGTTGACCCCTAGAGAAAAGCGTTGGTCTGCCATAGAGAGGGAGGCCTTTGCTGTGGTCTGGGCACTGAAGAAGTTGAGGCCATACCTGTTTGGCACTCACCTTATTGTTCAGACAGACCACAAACCTCTACTTTGGCTAAAACAAATGAAAGGTGAAAACCCTAAATTATTGAGGTGGTCCATATCCCTACAGGGAATGGATTATACAGTGGAACATAGACCTGGGAGTACCCACTCCAATGCAGATGGACTCTCCAGATATTTCCACTTAGACAATGAAGACTCATCAGGTCATGGCTAGTCTTATTGTCCTTCGTTTGGGGGGGTTGTGTAGGAAAGTACCATCTTGCCTGGCATGTTACCCCCATATTTCACTGTATATATGTTGTTTTAGTTGTATGTGTCACTGGGACCCTGCCAGCCAGGGCCCCAGTGCTCATAAGTGTGCCCTGTATGTGTTACCTGTGTTATGACTAACTGTCTCACTGAGGCTCTGCTAATCAGAACCTCAGTGGTTATGCTCTCTCATTTCTTTCCAAATTGTCACTAACAGGCTAGTGACCAATTTTTCCAATTTACATTGGCATACTGGAACACCCTTATAATTCCCTAGTATATGGTACTGAGGTACCCAGGGTATTGGGGTTCCTGGAGATCCCTATGGGCTGCAGCATTTCTTTTGCCACCCATAGGGAGCTCTGACAATTCTTACACAGGCCTGCCACTGCAGCCTGAGTGAAATAACGTCCACGTTATTTCACAACCATTTTACACTGCACTTAAGTAACTTATAAGTCACCTATATGTCTAACCTTTACCTGGTAAAGGTTGGGTGCTAAGTTACTTAGTGGGTGGGCACCCTGGCACTAGCCAAGGTGCCCCCACATTGTTCAGGGCCAATTCCCCGGACTTTGTGAGTGCGGGGACACCATTACACGCGTGCACTACATATAGGTCACTACCTATGTGTAGCTTCACAATGGTAACTTCGAATATGGCCATGTAACATGTCTAAGATCATGGAATAGCCCCACCAATGCCATCCTGGTATTGGGGAGACAATCCCATGATTCCCCGGGTCTCTAGCACAGACCCGGGTACTGCCAAACTGCCTTTTCAGGGGTTTCACTGCAGCTGCTGCTGCTGCCAACCCCTCAGACAGGTTTCTGCCCTCCCGGGGTCCAGCCAGGCTTGGCCCAGGAAGGCAGAACAAAGGACTTCCTCAGAGAGAGGGTGTTACACCCTCTCCCTTTGGAAAAAGGTGTTAAGGCAGGGGAGGAGTAGCCTCCCCCAGCCTCTGGAAATGCTTTCATGGGCACAGATGGTGCCCATTTCAGCATAAGCCAGTCTACACCAGTTCAGGGACCCCTCAGCCCTGCTCTGGCGCGAAACTGGACAAAGGAAAGGGGAGTGACCACTGCCCTGACCTGCACCTCCCCTGGGAGGTGCCCAGAGCTCCTCCAGTGTGCTCTAGACCTCTGCCATCTTGGAAACAGAGGTGCTGCTGGCACACTGGACTGCTCTGAGTGGCCAGGGCCAGCAGGTGACGTCAGAGACTCCTTCTGATAGGCTCCTTCAGGTGTTGCTAGCCTATCCTCTCTCCTAAGTAGCCAAACCCTCTTTTCTGGCTATTTAGGGTCTCTGCTTTGGGGAATTCCTTAGATAACGAATGCAAGAGCTCATCAGAGTTCCTCTGCATCTCTCTCTTCACCTTCTGCCAAGGAATCGACTGCTGACTGCGCTGGAAGCCTGCAAAACTGCAACAAAGTAGCAAAGACGACTACTGCGACCTTGTAACGCTGATCCTGCCACCTTCTCGACTGTTTTCCTGGTGGTGCATGCTGTGGGGGTAGTCTGCATCCTCTCTGCACTAGAAGCTCCGAAGAAATCTCCTGTGGGTCGACGGAATCTTCCCCCTGCAACCGCAGGCACCAAAGAACTGCATCACCAGTCCTCTGGGTCTCCTCTCAGCACGACGAGCGAGGTCTCTTGAACTCAGCAACTCTGTCCAAGTAACTCCCACAGTCCAGTGACTCTTCAGTCCAAGTTTGGTGGAGTTAAGTCCTTGCCTCCCCACGCCAGACTGCATTGCTGAGAACCGCGTCTTTTGCAGCTACTCCGGCTCCTGTGCACTCACCGAGGATTTCCTTTGTGCACAGCCAAGCCTGGGTCCCCGGCACTCTAACCTACATTGCACGACCTACTGAGTTGTCCTCCGGCGGCGTGGGACTCTCTTGTGCAACTTCGGGTGAGCACGGATTCACTCCACTTTTTAGTGCCTGCTTCGGCACTTCTGCGGGCGCTGCTTGATTCTTGCTGGGCAGCCCCTCTGTCTCCTCACGCAGTTGGCGACATCCTGGTCCCTCCTGGGCCACAGCAGCATCCAAAAACCCTAACCGTGACCCTTGCAGCTAGCAAGGCTTGTTTGCAGTCTTTCTGCGGGAAAATACTGCTGCACGACTCTTCACGACGTGGGACATCCATCCTCCAAAGGGAAAGTTTCTAGCCCTTGTCGTTCGGGCAGAATCCTCAGCTTCTACCATCCGGTGGCAGCTTCTCTGCATCCACAGCTGGCATTTCCTGTGCATCTGCCCACTCCTGACTTGATCGTGACTTTTGGACTTGGTCCCCTTGTTCCACAGGTACCCTCGTCTGGAAATCCATCGTTGTTGCATTGCTGGTGTTGGTCTTTCCTGCAGAATTCCCCTATCACGACTTCTGTGCTCTTTGGGGAACTTAGGTGCACTTGGCACCCACTTTTCAGGGTCTTGGGGTGGGCTATTTTTCTAACCCTCACTGTTTTCTTACAGTCCCAGCGACCCTCTACAAGGTCACATAGGTTTGGGGTCCATCCGTGGTTCGCATTCCACTTCTGGAGTATATGGTTTGTGTTGCCCCTATTCCTATGGGCCCCCATTGCATTCTATTGTGACTATACATTGTTTGCACTGTTTTCTATTGCTATTACTGCATATTTTGGTATTGTGTACATATATCTTGTGTATATTTGCTATCCTCATACTGAGGGTACTCACTGAGATACTTTTGGCATATTGTCATAAAAATAAAGTACCTTTATTTTTAGTATACCTGTGTATTGTGTTTTCTTATGATATTGTGCATATGACACTAGTGGTATAGTGGGAGCTTTGCATGTCTCCTAGTTCAGCCTAAGCTGCTCTGCTAAGCTACCATTTTCTATCAGCCTAAGCTGCTAGACACCCCTCTACACTAATAAGGGATACCTGGGCCTGGTGCAAGGTGTAAGTACCCCTTGGTACTCAATACAAGCCAGTCCAGCCTCCTACACCTGGGTATTGGGGTTCCAGGAGATCCCTATGGGTTGCAGCATTTCTTTTGCCACCCATAGGGAGCTCAGACCAATATTACACAGGACTGCCACTGCAGCTCGAGTGAAATAACGTCCACGTTATTTCACAGCCATTTTACAGTGCACTTCAGTAACTTTTAAGTCACCTATATGTCTAACCCTCAGTGAAGGTTAGGTGCTAAGTTACTAAGTGTGAGGGCACCCTGGCACTAGCCAAGGTGCCCCCACATAGTTCAGGGCAATTTCCCTGAACTTTGTGAGTGCGGGGACACCATAACACATGCACTACATATAGGTCAATACCTATATGTAGGTTCACAATGGTAACTCCAAATATGGCCATGTAACATGTCTAAGATCATGGAATTGTCCCCCCATGCCAAATCTGGTATTGGGGTGCCAATCCCATGTATCCTCATGGCTCCAGTATGGACCCCGGGGACTGCCAAACCAGCTCTCTGGGGTTTTCACTGCAGCTACCGCTGCTGCCAACCCACAGACAGGCTTCTGCCCCCTTACTCTGAGAGAGGGTGTTACACCCTCTCCCTTTGGAAATAGGTGTTAAGTGCCTGAGAGGAGTATACTCTCCTGACCTCTGGAAATGCTTTGAAGGGCACAGATGGTACCCTCCTTGCAAAAACCAGTCTACACCGGTTCAGGGAACCCCCAGCCCTGCTCTGGCGCAAAACTGGATAAAGGAAAGGGGAGTGGCCACTCCCCTGTCCATCACCACCCCAGGGGTGGTGCCCAGAGCTCCTCCAGTGTGTCCCAGACCTCTGCCATCTTACATCCAGAGGTGTGAGGGCACAATGGAGGCCTCTGAGTGGCCAGTGCCAGCAGGTGACGTCAGAGACCCCTCCTGATAGGTGCTTACCTGACTAGGTGGCCAATCCTCCTCTGAGGGCTATTTAGGATATCTCCTGTGGGCTTCTCTTCAGATAACAAATGCAAGAGCTCACCAGAGTTCCTCTGCATCTCCCTCTTCGACTTCTGCCAAGGATCGACCGCTGACTGCTCCAGGACGCCTGCAAAACTTCAACAAAGTAGCAAGAAGACTACCAGCGACATTGTAGCGCCTAATCCTACAAGCTTTCTTGACTGTTTCCTGGTGGTGCATGCTCTGAGGGCTGTATGCCTTCACCCTGCACTAGAAACCAAGAAGAAATCTCCTTTGGGTCGACGGAATCTTCCCCCTGCTAATGCAGGCACCAAACTTCTGCTTCACCAGTCCTCTGAGTCCCCTCTCATCGTGACGAGCGTGGTCCCTGGGACACAGGAGCTGGATCCAATTGATCCCGACAGTCTAGTGGTCCATCGGTCCAAATTTGGCAGAGGTAAGTCCTTGCCCCCCCTCGCTAGACAGTAATCCTGTTTACTGTGTGAACTGCAGCTGCTAGGGCTTCTGTGCACTTTTGCAGGGAATCCTTCATGCACAGCACAGCCCAGGTCCCCTGCACTCCATTCTGCATTGCTCAACTCGCTGAGTTGACAACCGGCTTCGTGGGACCCTCCTTTGTGGTGTTGAGATGACCGCTGTGCTCAGTTTTCTTGAACCCGTGTTCAATTACTTCTGCGGGTGCTGCCTTCTTCTGTGTGGGCTCTCTGTATTCCTGAGGGCCCCCTCTGTCTCCTCTTCCAAGTGGCGACCTCCTGATCCTTCCTGGACCCAGGCATCACCCATTTTCTTCAACCGTGACCTTTGCAGCTAGAAAGGCTTGTTTTCAGTCTTTCTGCAAAGAAACAACTCTGCTTCCTCCAGCATTACGTGGGACATCTTCTGTGCAAAGGAGAATTTCCTGGCAGCTTTTGTTGTTGCAAAATCTTCAGCTTCTTCCACCTGGAGGCAGCCATTTTGCACCTTCATCCGGGGTTTAGTGGGCTCCTGCCCCCCCGGACACTTTCGTGACTATTGGACTTGGTCCCCTTCTTTTACAGGTCCTCAGGTCCAGGAATCCGTCTTCAGTGCTTTGCAGTCAGTTGTGGTCTTTGCAGAATCTCCTCTCATGACTTAAGTGTGTTTCTGGGGAAGCAGGGTCACTTTACTTCTACTTTTCAGAGATGTGAGGTGAGGTATCTTGGACACTCTTAGTGTTTTCTTACACTCCCTGCCACCCTCTACACACTACACTAGGCCAGGGGTCCCTAAGTGATTTGCATTCCACTTTCTTAGTATTTGGTTTGTGTTGCCCCTACGCCCATTGCATCCTTTTGTCGTCTACAGTGTTTGCTCTACTTTTCTATCTGTTTACTTACCTGATTTTGGTTTGTGTGTATATTTTGTGTATTTTACTTACCTCCTAAGGGAGTATATCCTCTGAGATATGTTTGGCACATTGTCACTAAAATAAAGGACCTTTATTTTTACTAACTCTGAGTATTGTGATTCTTATGATATAGTGCTATATGATATAAGTGGTATAGTAGGAGCTTTGCATGTCTCCTAGTTCAGCCTAAGCTGCTCTGTTATAGCTACGTCTACCAGCTTAAGCTGCTAGAACACTACTAATCTACTAATAAGGGATAACTGGACCTGGCACAAGGTGTAAGTACCATCAGGTACCCACTATAAGCCAGGCCAGCCTCCTACAGACAGGGTGAACACTGTGGGACAGCATCCAAGAACAAGGGATGACATCAGGAAGAGGTGGAATGACCTACGGCGGAAGGTACGTTCTGTGACAGCAAGGCACCAGCTCGCCATACAGAGGACTGGCGGTGCACCCCCCACTCCCTCACAGCTTACAGTCTTGACACTACTGCATCCTGAGGGACTCGCTGGAGTAGCCGGAGGACTAGATACTGGTGAGTCAACATTTCCCACTTATCACCCCCCATACCTGCATGCCGTCACACCCCCTCACCCTCACCCTCACTCTCATCACTCCACTCCATCCCACACACTGCACCTCCACATATGACTAACCCCAATGCTTAGCCCTGCATGCCATACCAATGCATGGACAGCCCTCCTAGCCCTGCGTGGACACCAATCACTAAAGCATGCACAGCATAGGGAAACTAACAATCACTCAATACATCACCATACACAATAAAAGGTGGCAGGGCAACAGCAATGACAGAGGCAAAGGCAGGGATGTTCAATATGTCACAGACATGAATCATAATACATCACTTACATCCCCACAGGTGCCCCAGTCAATGTCAGCGGAGAGGAGGTGCCACAACTATCTAGTCCCCCAACAGACGATGCCCCCATTGATGACAGTAACTCTGGACTTCAGGATCTGGACCAACAACCTGGCCAATCAGGGACCACTGGACAGTCGGTCACCCAAGCCCACTCACAGTCCATCACAGAGCCTCCCCCATCAGTATCCAACTCCAAAGCACCCACCCAGCGTACCCACACCTCTGTCCCCAGGACACGCCAATCAGCAGTGTGCCCACCTGTACAGCGACCCCAATCCACAACTCATACCCAAGACAATCATGGATCTGGGGTCAGTGGCAGTGGGCACACCGTTCAGGGGACAGAAGCACAGGCCAACAGGGACACTTGGAGGACCGCTGTGTACCGGGGGAGGACAGGCCCAGGGAACCAATTCTCTAGGAGGCACTCACTGAGATACTGGGAGCCAACCAACATTCCCGGGATATGATGGGCCAGATCCTTGACAATGTGCAGGAGAACAGGCGGCTGCAGGAGGAACAGTATCAGGGGATCAGGGAGGACTTGCAGGCCATCAACACCACCTTGATCTCCATAGCAGGGGTGCTGGCAGACATGGCATACATCATGAGGGAAGCACCAGTACACCAGCGGGCCCCTACCACTAGCCAGTCCATTGACCAGCTCTCCACTTCTGTTGCAGCTAGTGGACAGGAGGTCCTGCCACAAGATCCACAGGCCACCTGCACCCCTCCCCCTGCAGGAGGTGAACCAGCCTGCAAACGTTCCCTGTGACCACCACAGAAGCCAGAGACATTTGGCAAGACCACTGCCAGGAAATGAGACTCTCCTGATTGTCCCCCTTGTGTCTCACACTGTCACCTTGTCCATTTTGAACTTCCTTAGCTCCCCTTCCTATGGCCCCTTGGACACTGCACCTGTGTTACAAACAGACTGGAACAATAACTTGGACTTTCCTCCATCATCTCCCCATTCCATTGCACTTTTCCCTCAATTTCATAGCACTACAATGAACACCCTTGAACACAACCTGACTAATAGTATTTTATGTGTTGAATATGTACATTTATGGAAACAGCCACATCTTGTGCAAATGATCTGAACACTGCGAGAGCATAGAAATAATGACCTGTAGCTGTCTGTACTCATCACATCAGTACACAGTTGTGATCTCACCAACATCTGTAAAACGACAAGCCATAAGTGATAGTAAGTTGAGATGCAATGGAAGTTAATGCCATCATGCTACAGTCACACAGAAAACATCAATAGTCAGAGGAATGGTCAGTTGTACTGTCTCACCTGTGTGTCATTGAAAGTATGGACGTATAACTGATGTTCTGTTGTCCTCATGCTCTGCCTCCTCATCCTCACTGTCCTCAGGGTCCACTGCTGCCTCTGGGGCATCTCCAGTCTCCTCCTCCTGCAGAAAAGGTACATGCCGTCTGATGGCAGGTTGTGCAACATGCAGCATGCCACTACTATCTGGCAGACCTTCCCGGATGAGTAGCACAGGGATCCACCTGTCAGATGGAGGCACCTGAACCTGGCCTTCAGGAGGCCGAAGGTCCTCTCAATGATCCTTCTGGTTTGCCCATGTGCCTCATTATAACGTTCTTCAGCCCCTGTCCTGGCATTCCTCACAGAGATCAGCAGCCATGAAAAGTTTGGGTAGCCAGAGTCACCAGCAAGTATTGAGGGACAACATTTAGCCTCACACAATGATTTGGGGATGACTCCTGAAGGCATACACTAACATACAGTGGGTGGGGACCGTAGCTCACCTATTAGCCACACCCTGTACCTCTGTAGTTGGGCTATCACATTTGGGGTGCTACTATTCCTCAGAACAAAGGCACAATGCAGCGACCCATGATACTTAGCATTGACGTGGGAGATGTACTGGTCCGCCAGGACACCATTTGCAAATTCACTGAGTGGAAACTCTTCCGATTCCGGAACACCTGTTTATTCTAGCGAGGGGGAGGAACTAATGCAATATGTGTCCTGTCAATGGCCCCAACAATATTGGGTAATGTCCCGTTGCATAGAATTCGGCCTTCACAGTGGCCAGATCTTCCACCTGGGGGAAAGCTATTTAGCTGCACATGTGTTTCACCAGGGCAGACAAAACTCTTGCCAGCACTATTGAGAACATTGGCATTGACATTCCTGCTGCCAAGACCACTGTCACTTGGAAAGAACCAGTTGCCAGGAAATGGAGCACTGGTAGCACTTGCACAAGAGGGGGGATCCCGGTCTGATGACACATAGCAGATATCAGGTCAGGCTCTAATTGGGCACACAGCTTTGTGATTGTGGCCCTGTCCAGTCTATAGGTGAGTAAAATGTGCCTGTACTCCAGTGTAGCAAAGTCCACAAGGGGTCCGTAGATTAAGGTATGTCTCCTCCTCCTATTTATCCACAGCTGTAGGTATCTAAGGGACACAAGAGTGAGTAGGCTGTCACAATTTGAACAATAGAACCCCAACCTCAGTGCACATAGTTGTAAGAGGCTGGCCTGGTTTGTAGTGGGTACCTAAGGTACTCACACCTTATGGCAGGTCCAGTTATCTCTTATCAGTGAAATGTAGGCAGTGTTCTAGCAGCTTAGGCTGTCTAGAGGTAGCTGTAGCAGAGTAGCTTAGACTGAACTAGAAGACATGCAAAGCTCCTGCAATACCACTATAGCTATACAGTACTTATACACAGTAAAAGACAATACTCAGTGTTACCAAAAATAAAGGTACTTTATTTTAGTGACACAAGGCCAAAATATAATAGAGGCAATACTTCTTCTGGAGGTAAGTATTATACACAATATATGCAATAGTAACCAAAATCAGGTAAGTAAACAGTCATAGAATAGTACAAACAGTAGAAAATACAAAAAAATGCAATGGGCCTAGGGGCAATACCAACCATATACTAAAATATGGAATGCGAATCACAAATTCCCCTCTAGGCAAGTGTAGTGTGTAGAGGGGCCCTGGGAGTGTAAGAAAACACAAAAGGTAAGTAAACTACCCCACTCCAGAGCCCAGGAAAGCAGGAGTAAAGTACAGCAAGTTTCCTCAGGACACACAACAAATCGTGATAAGAGATTTTGCAAGAACCAAGCAAGACTGCAATAAACAAATGGTGGATTCCAGGACATGAAGACCTGTGGAGAGAGGAGACCAAGTCCAGAAGTCGAAGAAGAGTGCAGGAAGGACAGGAGTCCCTGCCAACCTCGAAGATGGTGCAAAAGTGGATTCTCCGGTAAGAAGGAGAGTACAGAAGAGCACCAAAGAAGATGGCTGCGTGTTCCTGCTTTGTGGAGGTGATTCCCACATTGAGTTGTTGGATGCAGACTGTTTGCATTGCTGGATTCTGCCAACAAGCCTTGGTTCACGCAAGTGCTCGGTTTGCGTCAAAATAGAGATGCCTGGACCTAGGAGGGACCTGGGGGTCTCAACCAAGACTGAGGAGACAGAGGGGGTTCTCAGTACTTCAGAGAGCCCTCAGAAGACCAGGCAGCACCCACGGGAGTCCCAGAGCATGGGGACAAAGAAGATGCAAAGTGTGGTCATCGCAGCACAACAAAGGACAGTCCCATGCCGCCGGCGAACAACTCAGCGAGTTGTGCGTCGCAGGATGGAGTGCTGGGGACCTGGGCTACACTGTGCACAAAGGATTCTTGGAAGAAGTGCACAGAAGCCGAAGGAGCTGGAGAAGACACAGTACACAGGGGTACTGTTGCAGCATGGTGAGGCAAGCTCTCACCTCCACCAAATTTGGACAGCTGGAACTTAGGACAGTATGTGTCACGTCGGTCCACCACCTGTGTTCCAGGGAGCACACTTGTTGTCAGGAGGGGAGTCCCAGAGTACTGGTCATCATCGCAGAAGGGTACCTGCAGAAGCAGGGAAGTGACTCTGTCACTCCACGGGAGATTCCTTCGGTTCTTCTAGTGCAGGATGAAGACAGGTTGTCCTCAGAGCAGGCACACCTTAGAAACTGTTGCTGATGCTGGCTTGAGCTGAAGTTATAGGTCACAGGAGTCATCCTGGATACTTTTTTGCAGTTACAGTGGTTCCTGGAGCAGTCTGAGGTTGATCTGACAGTAAGAAGGTGAAGCAGAGGATGCAGAGGATACCTGAAGTAGTCTTGCAAGCTGAATCTGAGGAACACCCAGAGGAGAGACCCTAAATAGCCCTGAGAGGGGGATTGGCTACCTACCCATGTATATACCTATCAGGAGGGGTCTCTGACGTTACATGCTGGCACTGGCCACTCAGAGGTCTCCAGAGTGTCCCCACACTGGGGGTCCCTGAACCGGTGTAGACTGGCTTATGCAAGGAGGGCACCATCCGTGCCCTTCAGAGCATTTCCAGAGGCTGCCCCTCCCAAGCCTGTAACACCTATTTCCAAAGGGAGATGGTGTAACACTGTCCTCCCAAAGGAAAAACATTGTTATGCCTTCCTCGGATTGAGCTGCTCAGTCCCCAGGAGGGCAGACACCTGTCTGTGAGGTGGCAGCAACTGGGGCTTCAGTGGAAACCTCAGAGAGCTGGTTTGGTAGTACTGGGGGCCATGGTGGGGCCCCCAGGGTGCATGGGATTGGCCCCCAATACCTGATTAGTAATGGGGGGACAATTCCATGATCTTAGACACCTCACATGGCCATATTCGGAGTTACCTTTGTGGAGCTACATATATGTGTTGACATATATATAGGGTACGAGTGTAATGGTATCCCTGCAGTCACGAATTACAGGGAATTGGCACTGGACAACGTGGGGGTATCTTTGCTAGTGCAAGGATGCCTTCACACATACTAACTTTGCACCTAGTCTTCACTATGTGAAGGTTAGACATATAGGTGACTTATAAGTTACTTAAGGGCAGTGAAACTGTCTGTGAAATAGTGTGTGTACTATTTCACTCAGGCTGCAGTGGCAGTCCTGAAGAAAGGTTTGTCTGGGCTCCTTATGGGTGGCAAAAGAAATGCTGCAGCTCATAAGGATCTCCTGGAACCCCAATGCCCTAGGTACCTAGGTACCATATACTAGGGACTTATAAGGGGGGGTTCAGTGTGCCAATTAGAATTGGAATATGAAGTCACTAAACTGTAGTGACAAATTTGGTAAGCAGTGTGAGCATAGGCACTGGAGTTCTGGTTAGCAGAACTTCAGTGACACAGTTAAGCATACTGACAACAAACACATAGGAATACAAACTGTGAGCACTGGGGTTCTGGTTAGCAGGATCCCAGTGAGACAGGCAAAACACATTGACAAATAGGGTTTTAACTATGAGCGCTGGGGTCCTGGCTAGCAGGATCCCAGTGAGACAGTAAAAACACACTGACAAACACTCACAAACAGGCCAGAAATGGGAGTAACCATGCTAGAAAGAGGCTACTTTCTGACAATAGTGCATTTATGTGATGGGACAGTGGGAATGGCGAGGTATGTGCTAATATAGGCTGTGACGCAGTAAAGGTTGAAATGACTGTTGTTCGCCACCATGAAATGGCGACCGCCTGTCCTGTATGTAGGGACAGGTGGAAGTGAGGTAACCCCGCCGACGCTGGGCACCGCCATGCAATTCCTCATTTGATAATATGGGGCTCTATGGAGTACAGTGGCCAATGGGGACCTGTGCCGGCGGTGACCGCCATTTTCTATCTGATTCCTCACTTGTTTCCTGACCTTCAACAGGAGAACACCTACACTGCGTGTGCTGCTGTGACCTGTGTCTGGAACCTACCATGGCCCGTTTGACGGGGGAAAGGGCCCCTGCCTTCACTTCCGAGGAGTTGGAGCGTTTGGTGGATGGGGTCCTACCCCAGTATGGACTGCTATATGGGCCTCCATACCAACAGGTGAGTACATCTTGGGCATGATGCATGTGAGAAGGATGCATGGAGATGTGTGTGCAAGCATCGTGTCATCGGGGGGATGTCTTGTGGTAGTGTACATGGTGTGTGCCGGCCGATGTTTGTGCAAATGGTGATGGAAACGGGATTGGTCGGCCATATGTGTTATAGGCTGGATTATATGTGTAATGGTGTCCTGTCTGTATTACCTCTGCAGGACAGCGCCAAAAGAAGGGATTATGGCTTGCGATCACCAAGGACGTGCGGACCCAGGGAGTCTATGGCAGGCGGAGCACCCACTGTTGGAAACGGTGGGAGGACCTGAGACGCTGGGCATGGAAAACCACAAAGTCCCAGCTGGGGATGGCCTCCGAGTGAGGAAGGGGTGCTCGTCGGAACCTGACCCCTTTGATGGCTCGCATACTGGTGGTGGCCTACCCAGAGCTGGATGGGCACTTGAGGGCATCCCAGCAGCCACAAGGGGGTGAGTACAGTGGGCATTACTACAATAATTGGCAGGTGTCATGGGATACGGGGGTGGCAGGACTTAGCAGGTGCCCCTAAGGCCAGGCCAGACATTGCAGCATGATCCAGCTCAAGGGTAATGGGTATATGGAAAATGCAGGTAACCTAGCTTTTTAGCATTCCATGTCAGTTACAGCTTTGTGGGTGCCAGGAGGGGTGCAGTTGGGGGTGTGTGGTCCTCATCTTGCCGTGGCATTTAGCCAAATCACAGGCAGTGCAATGCATAGTGCTCAAGCCTGATCCCTGTGTGTGACAGGGCTGTGTATGCCAACTGTGGTGTTGGTGCAGTAACTGACCCAGTGTTTCCTTTCTCTCTCTCCCCCCTTTTTTCTTCTGTCATCCTGTCCATGTGTGCATTAGCATCATTTGGCGGAGGAGCAGGGGCACTGGCGACAGAGGGAACTGCTCCCCACAGGACCCAGGAGACAGAGTCCACCGATGCAGAGGGAACCAGTGGGACAGAGGGCGGGGGGAGCACTACGGCGGAGACATGAGGCAACAACACATACTCAGATACCTCCTCCTATGGAAGCTCACTGGTAGTGGCAACACCTCTGTGTACACACCAGCTGCAGGTACAGCCGCCACCCCTATACCAGCACCGCCCTCCCAGTAACCCTTCAGCGAGATGCCCGTGCTCACTCACCCAGGAGGGTGGGCATTTCATTTGCGCCAGGCACCTCAGGCCCTGCCCCAGTCAGCCCTGCTGCCCTGAGTGAGGAGGCTATTGACCTCCTGAGATCCATCTCTGTAGGGGAGTCAACCATTGTGAATGCCACCCAGGGGCTGGCATCCCAGATGCAGCAATGCAATGCATTCCTGGGGGGAAATTCACGGTGGATTGGCGGCCCAACAGTGATCGGTTCAGGCTCTGGCCTCCTGTTTGATGGTGGCCATTTTCCCTGTTCCTACCGTCCCCCCTCCAACTACCACTTCCCAGTCCCAGTCTCCTCAACCCCAACCCAACCCATCCCATGCCCACATACAGACGAGTATGCACACAAGACAACACACAAGAGTGGCACAGTCAAACACAGGCACCACACCTCATCCCACAAGCACTCACACAAACACCAGATAGTTGCAGACACAACAACATCCACTGCCTCCAATGTCTCCCCCTCCTCCTCCTCCTCCACCTCCCTCACAGTCTTGTCCACACTCACACCTGCATGCACTGCATCAACATCCACCACCAGCATCACCACAAGTGACACACACATCTCACTAGCAGACACCTCCACAACATCCATGCACACGTCCCCTGGGTCTGTCCCCCCTCCTAAAGGACACAAACGCAAGCACTCACACACCCAACAGCCATCTACCTCACATCAGCACACTGCTCAAGCACCTGCACACAAGTCCAGCAGACATACACATCCAACAACCACTCCCTCAAACTCCACTCCCATCCCTCCTCCCTCATCCTGCCCCACCGTCCCTAAAAAGCTTTTCCTTTCCCAACTTGCCCATAAGAGAAGGGTCCCAACGAACCAGCCCATTACCTCAGCCAAACAGTCCACGCGGACAGTGGTGGCACCACTGAGTCGTGGTGGCAAGTCAGTGAAGCATCCCACTCCACCAGCCAGGAAGGTGAAGGATCCCACGCCTCCTGCCATGAAGGGGAAGGAGCCTGCTCCTCCTGCCATGAAGGGGAAGAAGCCCTCGACTCCTGCCAGGAAGGTTAAGGAGACCGCACATTCCTGCCATGAAGGGGAAGAAGCCCTCAACCCCTGCCAGGAAGGGTAAGGATTTAACGCCTCCTGCCATGAAGGGGAAGAAACCCTCACCTCCAGCAGAGGCTGCCCAGGAGGCACCTCCACCTGCCAACACAATGCATCCCTCACCTCCAGCAGAGGCTGCCCAGGAGGCACCTTCACCTGCTGACACTGTGCAGTCCTCACCTCCAGATGACACAGTGCATCCATCACCACCAGTGGAAGCCATGCAGGCCACCCTCCAAAGAATGCTGTACAAGGGGCTCACTCCAGGAGCAGTGGGCATGTTCCCCACCTGATAGATTGTGACTTTGCACTCCCCAGCAAAGCGAAATGGGCATGGAGCCCCCTCCAGAACCAGGCGGAAAGTCACCCACTCGAGACTGTGGCCTTGCACTCCCCAGCAAAGAGAAATAGGCATGCAGCCCCCTCCAGAACCAGTGGGAAAGTCACCCATTCCAGAGACTGTGTCCTTGCACTCCCCAGCGAAGAGAAATGGGCATGGAGCCCCCTCCAGAACCAGTGGGAAAGTCTCCCACTCTGGCGAATGTGACCTTGCACTCCCCAGCACAGAGATATGAGCATGGAGCCCCCTCCCGAATCAGTGGGAAAGTCACCCACCTGAGAGACTGTGGCCTTGCACTTCCCAGCAAAGATAAATGGGCATGAGCCCCCTCCAGAACCAGTGGGAAAGTCACCCACTCTGGCGAATGTGGCCTTGCACAACCCAGCAAAGAGAAATGGACATAGAACCCCCTCCAGAACCAATGGGAAAGTCACCCACTCCAGAGACTGTGGCCTTGCACTCCCTAGCAAAGAAAAATGGGCACGGAGCCCCCTCCAGAACCAGTGGGCTTGTTCCCGTATTTGGCTGAGGTGACCCCACCCCCATCCCCCTGAGGTGACTGCCCACTTGCAAACTGATGCCCCTGCAGAGTTCTATCCGGATGAAGTCAGGATTCGAGTTGGTTCTTGGACTGTGCCCTGTGGCTATGTGGGCCCTTAGTACATTGGACGGGGCATTGGCCCTTTGTGTACATTTGTACATATCAGTTTTCATACAATTGGTTCATTGGGTACCGCTTAACATCAATACATTCTCATTACTGCACTCTTATTGTCCTTGCATTATTCTGCAGTGTATCATGTGCCATTTTTCGTCTTCAGCTGGTTGTGTGTATGGTGTGTGTTGGGTGTTTGTTGTGCGCCTGTGTGTCACTCTCATTTATCTCCCTCCCTCCCTTGTGTGCTAGGTGACTGTACTCACCGTCATCGTCTTCGTTGGCGTTGGCGTTGGTGTTCCAGGTGAAGCATGACGTAGATGAGCATCGGGAAGACTCGCAGTTCCAGTTCACTGGCGGCGTTGTTCTTTCCTGTGTCTCTGATGGTGAGTTTTTGCTCTTCTTTGATGTGTTTCCACCAGGTTTTTGATGGTTTTGGTACCACTCCGAAAATCATGTTAGATTGCAGAGTCAAAGTATGGTGGGCGGTACTTTGTCTTCTGCCTGGCTGTTGTTGGCTCCGCGTGGTCAGTGTTGTTAACGCCCTGGCGGTTGGTGTGGTACATTGGCTGTCTATGGAAGTTTTCTCCACCATGGTCATAATTTGATGGTAATTACCGCAAGCTTGTTGGCAGTATTACTGCCACTTTATCACTCACCACCAGGGACATAATGAAGGCCTATACCTTCATATGCTGATGGATGGAGTTTGGAATCTGTTTTTTGAAAAGTATATGCTAGTGTCCCTACATTCATTCCAAAAAAATGAAAAATGAAAAAAAGAAAAAGTAAAAAAGAAAAGGGAGAACCGGAAAACAAAACATAACCTGGATGTTCAGTGTCAAGGTCATCATCAGAATTGTGGTCAGCAGTGGAATGGAAAAGGATCATGGTCTGAAATAGAATCTGTTTTATAGTGTGTTTTGCAGGTGTTCACAATTGTCCAATATACATCAGGTGTGGGCTGTTAGCATCCATCTAATAGCTGCAGCCATATTGTAATGCAGAATGGGTCCTGCAATAGCTTCACCCCATCATGGGACCGCCACTGGAACACCACCAACTTGACAAAGCTATCTAAATATGGTCGGCACAATGCCACTGTCCAGTGCTCATCACCAGCATTGGAGTCCACTACGTTGGTTGTGGGTTACAGCAAGTGTGAAGGAGAAGACTCCACCAACATGCATGGTGGCTGACTCGCCACATATCTTTATACGGTGGGCGGCCACCTATCAGCTTGATGGAGTACTTGGGACTGGCCCAGTGGCTGATTGTCAGTAAAATGGTCAAGATCTAAATCAGACCCTAAGTCTTAAAATCAGGGTTTTTGGTTGAAAAAAGAAATTTCTACCCATTCAAAAAGCAATTCACAAGCAATTTACAAGGTGTTACTAGTAAGTGGAGTGGGGTTGCGCCAGCTTCATTCTTTTGTAGCCCCTCCTTAGAGCAAAAAACAACTACACCGCTCACTCCAGTTGCGGTAATGGTGGCTGCCAAGTGGCCTTCAATTCAAAAAGATGTAGCAACAACAGACTTCGTCAAAAACAGGTTTAAATCTTAAAATCAGGGTTATGTGGTTAAAAAAAAAAATCCCCCGTTCCCTGTGCAAAAATCAATTTACAAGCAATTTACAAGGTGTTACTGGAAAGTGGAGTGTGGTCACACCAGCTTTGCTTTTTCTAGCCCCTACTCTGACACAAAAAAAAACTGCACTGCTCGCTCCAGTTACGGTAATTGTGGCCGTCAAGTGGCCATTCATGTCAAAATTATGTAGCAGGCATAAGTTGTAAAATCGAGGATACTTGGTTAAAAAACAATTCCACCCCGTTCCCTGTCTAAAAAGCAATTTACAAGAAATTTACAAGGTGCTACCAGTGTTAAAGGACAAAGATAGAACGTGAGAGAGATGGTGGAAGAAGTATGTATGGTTATTTATGTAGCAGAAATGTACATGGGGAGTAAGAGCAAGATACACATTGTGGGTTGCTTTGGGAAACAACACAAGATGGTGTAAATCAAGAGCTAGTTACAGCTTTTGATCATGTATTTACATTTTTAAGCAGAGGGAGATTATGGTGCTCATTATGACCCTGATGGTCTTCAGACCGTCAGGGTAACGTGGTGGTATCATCGCCAACAGGCTGGCGGTAATGACCGCCAAATAATGACCATGGCAGTGAACCCTCCCATAGATAGTCAATGTACCACACCAACCGCCAGTGCGGTACAAACACTGAACACAGCAGTATCCACCTACAGGCAGGCAGAAGACAAGGATCCGCACACCATAATATGACATAGCACACCAACAGGATATCCGGGGCGGTAGCAATGACACCACAAGCCTGGTGCAAACCCATCATATAAAAGGAGACACTCACCTCTAGGAACACACAGGAGTTGGTGGCTGCCATGGACCCCGAACTGCAAGTCTTCCCGGTGCTGTACCACGCCATAGCTATCCTGGAGCACCAACACCGCCGACAACGCCGACGGTGAGTACAGCCGTCTAGCAAACAAGGGAGGAAGGGAGGGAGGGGAGAGTGACACACACACGCATATCACACATCACACACACACACCACATACCCAGAACCATCTGCAGAAAAGAAAGCCAGGACACATACACTGTTTCAACCACTGTATTCCTGTTTTCCTGTTGGGTGAATTTCCAAGATGCAAAAACATACACAACTGCATGTATATATTGTAGAAGGCTGGCCTGGCTTATAGTGGGTACCTTGTGGTACTTACACCTTGTGCCAGGTCCAGTTATCCCTTATTAGTAGATTAGAGGTGTTCTAGCAGCTTAGGCTGATAGAGGTAGCTATAGCAGAGCAGCTTAGGCTGAACTAGGAGACATGCAAAGCTCCTACTATACCACTTATATCACTTAGTACTATATCATAAGAAAACACAATACTCTGAGTTACTAACAATAAAGGTACTTTATTTTAGTGACAATATGCGAAAAGTATCTCAGAGTATATACTCCCTAAGGAGGTAAGTAATATACACAAAATACACACACACAAACCAAAATCAGGCAAGTAACAGTTAGAAAAGTAGTGCAAACACTGTAGAACACAATAGAATGCAATAGGGAAAAATAGACCTAGGGGCAACACAAACCATATACTCCAAAAGTGGAATGCGAACCACGAATAGACCCCAGGCCTAGTGTAGTGTGTAAAGGGTTGCTGGAAGTGTAAGAAAACACTAAGGGTGTCCAAGATACCCCACCCCAAGACCCTGAAAAGTAGGAGTAATGTTACCCTACTTCCCCAGAAAGACAGTAAAGTCGAGATAGGGGATTCTGCAAGGACAACAACTGAAGCACTAAAGACGGATTCCTGGACATGAGGACCTGCAAAGGAAGGGAACCAAGTCCAAGAGTCACGCAAGTGTCCAGGGGGGGCAGGAGCCCACTAAACCCCGGATGAAGGTGCAAAAGGGGTGCTTCCAGGTGGAAGAAGCCAAAGATTCTGCAACAACGGAAGGTTCCAGGAACTTCTTCTTTGGTCAGAAGATGTCCCACGACGTGCTGGAGGATGCAGAGTTGTTTCCACACAGAAAGACCATAAGCAAGCCTTGCTAGCTGCAAGAGTCGCAGTTGAGGATTTTGGGTGTTGCCATGACCCAGGAAGGACCAGGAGGTCGCCTCTTGGAGGAGGAGACAGAGGGGCGCTCAGCAACACGGAGCGCCCACGCAGAAGCAGGCAGCACCCGCAGAAGCACCTGAACAGGCTCTCAGAAGATCTGAGGATGGCGGTCGACTCAGCACAACAAAAGGGAATCCTACGAAGTTGGAGTCCAACTCAGCGAGTTGGGCAGTGCTGGACGGAGTGCTGGGGACCTGGGCTAGGCTGTGCACAAAGGACGTCTTGCAGTAGTGCACAGAAGCCCTAGCAGCTGCAGTTCACCCACTACACAGGATTACTGTCTGGCGTGGGGAGGCAAGGACTTACCTCCACCAAATTTGGACAGAAGGGCCACTGGACTGTCGGGGACACTTGGACCCAGCTCCTGTGTTCCAGGTACCATGCTCGTCAGGATGAGAGGTGACCCAGAGGACCGGTGATGCAGAAGCTTGGTGCCTGTGTTGGCAGGGGGAAGATTCCGTTGACCCACAGGAGATTTATTCTTGGCTTCTAGTGCAGGGTGAAGGCAGACAGCCCTCAGAGCATGCACCACCAGGAAACAGTCGAGAGAGCTGGCATGATGAGGTGCTACAATGTTGCTGGTAGCCTTCTTGCTACTTTGTTGCGGTTTTACAGGCGTCCTGGAGCAGTCAGCAGTCGATCCTTGGCAGAAGTCGAACAGGGAAGTGCAGAGAAACTCTGGTGAGCTCTTGCATTCGTTATCTGGTGAGATGCCCACAGGAGAGACCCTAAATAGCCCTCAGAGGATAATTGGCTACAGAGAAAGGTAAGCACCTATCAGGAGGGGTCTCTGACGTCACCTGCTGGCACTGCCCACTCAGAGATGTCCATTGTGCCCTCACACCTCTGCATCCAAGATGACAGAGGTCTGGGACACACTGGAGGAGCTCTGGGCACCTCCCCTGGGAGGTGCTGGTCAGGGGAGTGGTCACTCCCCTTTCCTTTGTCCAGTTTCGTGCCAGAGCGGGGCTGGGGGGATCCCTGAACCGGTGTAGACTCGCTTATGCTAGGAGGGCACCATCTGTGCCCTTCAAAGCATTTCCAGAGGCCAGGAGAGGCTACTCCTCCCAGGCCCTTCACACCTATTTCCAAAGAGAGAGGGTGTAACACCCTCTCTCAGAGGAAATCCTTTGTTCTGCCTTCCTGGAACCAGGCTGCCCAGGCCCCAGTGGGGCAGAAACCTGTCTGAGGGTTTGTAGCAGCGGTAGCTGCAGAGGAAACCCCGGAAAGTTAGTTTGGCAGTACCCGGGCTCTATGCTGGAGACCCGGGAATGCATGGAATTGTCCCCCCAATACCAGAATGGTATTGGGGTGACAATTCCATGATCCTAGACATGTTACATGGCCATGTTCTGAGTTACCATTGTTACGCTACATATAGGTATTGACCTATAGGGAGTGCACACGTGTAATGGTGTCCCCGCACTCACAAAGTCCGGGGAATTTGCCATGAACAATGTGGGGGCACCTTGGCTAGTGCCAGGGTGCCCACACACTAAGTAACTTTGCACCTAACATTCACTAAGTGAGGGTTAGACATATAGGTGACTTATAAGTTACTTAAGTGCAGTGTAAAATGGCTGTGAAATAACGTGGACGTTATTTCACTCAGGCTTCAGTGGCAGTCCTGTGTAAGAATTGTCTGAGCTCCCTATGGGAGGCAAAAGAAATGCTGCAGCCCAATGGGAACTCCTGGAACCCCAAAACCCTGGGTACCTAGGTACCATATATTAGGGAATTATAAGGGTGTTCCAGTGTGCCAATCAGAATTGGAAAAATTAGTCACTAGCCTGCAGTGACAATTTTAAAAGCAGAGAGAGCATAAACACTGAGGTTCTGGTTAGCAGAACCTCAGTGATACAGTTAGGCACCACACAGGGAACACATACAGGGCATATTTTATGAGCACTGGGGTCCTGGCTAGCAGGATCCCAGTGACACAGGCAAAAACAAACATACATACAGTAAAAATGGGGGTAACATGCCAGGCAAGATGGTACTTTCCTACACAACCCCCTCCCCCCCAAACGAGGGACAATAAGGCTATCCTTGCCCAGATGAGTCTTCATTGTCTAAGTGGAAATATCTGTAGAGTCCATCTGCATTGGAGTGGGTACTCCCAGGTCTATGTTCCACTGTATAGTCCATTCCCTGTAGAGATATGGACCACCTCTACAATTTAGGGTTTTCACCTTTCATTTGTTTTAGCCAAAGTAGAGGTTTGTGGTGTGTCTGAACAATAAAGTGAGTACCAAATAGGTATGGTCTCAACTTTTTCTGTGCCGGGACCACAGCAAAGGCCTCCCTCTCTATGGCAGACTACCGCTTTTCTCGAGGGGTCAACCTCCTGCTGATAAAAGCAACAGATTTATCCTGGCCCTCAGTATTAAGCTGTGATAGCACTGCCCCAAACCCCAATTAAGAAGCATCAGTCTGGACTATGAACTTTTTGGAGTAGCAAGGGCTTTTTAGGACAGGTACAGAGCAGATGGCCTGTTTGAGCTCATCAAAAGCTTTTTGACAGCTAGTTGTCCACAATACCTTTTTAGGCATCTTTTTACTAGTGCGGTCATTAAGAGGAGCTGCAATGGAGCCATAATTCTTAATAAACCTCCTATAGTACCCCGTGAGGCCTAAAAAGGCTCTCACCTGGGTTTGAGTTGTAGGGGGAGCCCATTCCATAATGGTCTGGATCTTCCCCTGCAGTGGTGCTATCTGTTCTCCACCTACCAGGTGGCCCAGATAAACCACTTTCCCCTGTAGGAAAGTACCATCTTGCCTGGCATGTTACCCCCATTTTTCACTGTATATATGTTGTTTTAGTTGTATGTGTCACTGGGACCCTGGTAACCCAGGGCCCCAGTGCTCATAAGTGTGCCTGAATGTGTTACCTGTGTAGTGACTAACTGTCTCACTGAGGCTCTGCTAATCAGAACCTCAGTGGTTATGCTCTCTCATTTCTTTCCAAATTGTCACTGACAGGCTAGTGACCATTTTTACCAATTTACATTGGCTTACTGGAACACCCTTATAATTCCCTAGTATATGGTACTGAGGTACCCAGGGTATTGGGGTTCCAGGAGATCCCTATGGGCTGCAGCATTTCTTTTGCCACCCATAGGGAGCTCTGACAATTCTTACACAGGCCTGCCACTGCAGCCTGAGTGAAATAACGTCCACGTTATTTCACAGCCATTTTACACTGCACTTAAGTAACTTATAAGTCACCTATATGTCTAACCTTTACCTGGTAAAGGTTAGGTGCAAAGTTACTTAGTGTGAGGGCACCCTGGCACTAGCCAAGGTGCCCCCACATTGTTCAGAGCCAATTCACTGAACTTTGTGAGTGCGGGGACACCATTACACGCGTGCACTACATATAGGTCACTACCTATATGTAGCTTCACCATGGTAACTCCGAATATGGCCATGTAACATGTCTATGATCATGGAATTGCCCCCTCTATGCCATCCTGGCATTGTTGGTACAATTCCATGATCCCAGTGGTCTGTAGCACAGACCCTGGTACTGCCAGACTGCCCTTCCTGGGGTTTCTCTGCAGCTGCTGCTGCTGCCAACCCCTCAGACAGGCAGCTGCCCTCCTGGGGTCCAGCCAGGCCTGGCCCAGGATGGCAGAACAAAGAACTTCCTCTGAGAGAGGGTGTGACACCCTCTCCCTTTGGAAAATGGTGTGAAGGCAGGGGAGGAGTAGCCTCCCCCAGCCTCTGGAAATGCTTTGTTGGGCACAGATGTGCCCAATTCTGCATAAGCCAGTCTACACCGGTTCAGGGACCCCTTAGCCCCTGCTCTGGCGCGAAACTGGTCAAAGGAAAGGGGAGTGACCACTCCCCTGACCTGCACCTCCCCTGGGAGGTGTCCAGAGCTCCTCCAGTGTGCTCCAGACCTCTGCCATCTTGGAAACAGAGGTGCTGCTGGCACACTGGACTGCTCTGAGTGGCCAGTGCCACCAGGTGACGTCAGAGACTCCTTGTGATAGGCTCCTTCAGGTGTTAGTAGCCTTTCCTCTCTCCTAGGTAGCCAAACCCTCTTTTCTGGCTATTTAGGGTCTCTGTCTCTGGGGAAACTTTAGATAACGAATGCATGAGCTCAGCCGAGTTCCTCTGCATCTCCCTCTTCACCTTCTGATAAGGAATCGACCGCTGACCGCGCTGGAAGCCTGCAAACCTGCAACATAGTAGCAAAGACGACTACTGCAACTCTGTAACGCTGATCCTGCCGCCTTCTCAACTGTTTTCCTGCTTGTGCATGCTGTGGGGGTAGTCTGCCTCCTCTCTGCACCAGAAGCTCCGAAGAAATCTCCTGTGGGTCGACGGAATCGTCCCCCTGCAACCACAGGCACCAAAAAGCTGCATTACCGGTCCCTTGGGTCTCCTCTCAGCACGACGAGCGAGGTCCCTCGAATCCAGCAACACCGTCCAAGTGACCCCCACAGTCCAGTGACTCTTCAGCCCAAGTTTGGTGGAGGTAAGTCCTTGCCTCACCTCGCTGGGCTGCATTGCTGGGAACTGTGACTTTGCAAGCTACTCCGGCCCCTGTGCACTTCCGGCGGAAATCCTTCGTGCACAGCCAAGCCTGGGTCCACGGCACTCTAACCTGCATTGCACGACTTTCTAAGTTGGTCTCCGGCGACGTGGGACTCCTTTGTGCAACTTCGGCGAGCACCGTTTCACACATCCTCGTAGTGCCTGTTTCTGGCACTTCTCCGGGTGCTACCTGCTTCAGTGAGGACTCTTTGTCTTGCTCGACGTCCCCTCTCTCTGCAGTTCCAATTTGCGACCTCCTGGTCCCTCCTGGGCCCCAGCAGCATCCAAAAACGCCAAACGCACGATTTGCGTGTAGCAAGGCTTGTTGGCGTCCATCCGGCGGGAAAACACTTCTGCACGACTCTCCAAGGTGTGGGGGATCCATCCTCCAAAGGGGAAGTCTCTAGCCCTTGTCGTTCCTGCAGTATTCACAGTTCTTCAGCCTAGTAAGAGCTTCTTTGCACCAACCGCTGGCATTTCTTGGGCATCTGCCCATCTCCGAGTTGCTTGTGACTTTTGGACTTGGTCCCCTTGTTCCACAGGTACCCTCAGTCAGGAATCCATCGTTGTTGCATTGCTGATTTGTGTTTTCCTTGCATTTTCCCTCTAACACGACTATTTTGTCCTTAGGGGAACTTTAGTGCACTTTGCACTCACTTTTCAGGGTCTTGGGGAGGGTTATTTTTCTAACTCTCACTATTTTCTAATAGTCCCAGCGACCCTCTACAAGGTCACATAGGTTTGGGGTCCATTCGTGGTTCGCATTCCACTTTTGGAGTATATGGTTTGTGTTGCCCCTATCCCTATGTTTCCCCATTGCATCCTATTGTAACTATACATTGTTTGCACTGTTTTCTAAGACTATACTGCATATTTTTGCTATTGTGTATATATATCTTGTGTATATTTCCTATCCTCTCACTGAGGGTACACTCTAAGATACTTTGGCATATTGTCATAAAAATAAAGTACCTTTATTTTTAGTATAACTGTGTATTGTGTTTCTTATGATATTGTGCATATGACACTAGGTGGTACTGTAGTAGCTTCACACGTCTCCTAGTTCAGCCTAAGCTGCTCTGCTAAGCTACCATTATCTATCAGCCTAAGCTGCTAGACACCCTATACACTAATAAGGGATAACTGGGCCTGGTGCAAGGTGCAAGTACCCCTTGGTACTCACTACAAGCCAGTCCAGCCTCCTACATTGGTTGTGCAGCGGTGGGATAAGTGCTTTGAGACTACTTACCACTCTTGTCATTGTACTTTTCATAAGAGAAAAATATACAAAACAAAGTCAGTGTATATACACATAGCCAAAAAGTTTTGCATTTCCTCTTTTCACTCTTTTCTAAGTGCTGAAAAGTACTTCTAAACTTTCAAAAAGTTCTTAAAAGTTTAAAAAGTTTTTCTGTCTTTCCAAAAAGTTCTGAAAACTTTTTTCTCTTTGTCTATCACTTTAACTCTCTCTAAAAATGTCTGGCACAGGCCAAAAAGTTGAACTGTCCAAACTTGCATATGATCACCTTAGCTGGAAAGGAGCAAGGAGTCTCTGCATAGAGAGAGGTTTGAGTGTAGGGAAGAATCCTTCCTTAGAACTGTTAATTAATATGCTTAGAGTACAGGATAAGGCCATAAGTGCCCAATCTGTAGAAAAAGTAGCTAATGGTTCTCAATCTGATCCAGGGACTCCCCCAGGAAAAGGCTCAGGAAAGAAACTTCTCAGCCTGCCCATTACTAGACAGTCTAGCATAGTTGGTACAGAGGTTGAATCACATCATACTGATGATGTGCTCTCACATTATGCTGGTAGCCAAGCTGTTAGGGTGCCCCTTGTAAGGGACAGGTCTCCTTCTGTTCATTCCCATCATACCTCTGTATCTAGAAATGTCCCTCCCACCCACCCTGATGACAGATTGTTAGAAAGGGAGCTCAATAGATTGAGAGTGGAGCAAACCAGACTGAAGCTCAAGAAGCAACAGCTGGATTTGGATAGACAGTCTTTAGAAATAGAGAGGGAAAGACAGAAGATGGGTTTAGATACCCATGGTGGCAGCAGCAGTATTCCCCATAGTCATCCTGCAAAAGAGCATGATTCCAGGAATCTGCACAAGATAGTTCCCCCTTACAAGGAGGGGGATGACATTAACAAGTGGTTTGCTGCACTTGAGAGGGCCTGTGTTGTACAGGATGTCCCTCAAAAGCAGTGGGCTGCTATCCTATGGCTATCATTCACTGGAAAAGGTAGGGATAGGCTCCTTACTGTAAAAGAAAATGATGCTAATAATTTCCAAGTTCTTAAGAATGCACTCCTGGATGGTTATGGCTTAACCACTGAACAGTACAGGATAAAGTTCAGAGATACCAAAAAGGAGTCTTCACAAGACTGGGTTGATTTCATTGACCAGGCAGTGAAGGCCTTGGAGGGGTGGTTACATGGCAGTAAAGTTACTGATTATGACAGCCTGTATAACTTGATCCTGAGAGAGCATATTCTTAATAATTGTGTGTCTGATTTGTTGCACCAGTACTTGGTGGACTCTGATCTGACCTCTCCCCAAGAATTGGGAAAGAAGGCAGACAAATGGGTCAGAACAAGAGTGAACAGAAAAGTTCATACAGGGGGTGACAAAGATGGCAACAAAAAGAAGGATGGTAAGTCTTCTGACAAGGGTGGGGACAAATCTAAAAATGAGTCTTCATCAGGCCCACAAAAACACTCTGGTGGGGGTGGTGGGCCCAAATCCTCCTTTAATCAGAACAAGGAAAAGAAACCATGGTGCTATTTATGTAAAATAAAAGGCCATTGGACAACAGATCCCAGTTGTCCAAAGAAAGGCACCACAGCTCCTACCACTACAACCCCTACTGCTACACCTAGTGTCCCTACTAATAGCAGTGGTGGTGGGAGCAAACCTACTAATAGCCAATCCAAGGGAGTAGCTGGGCTCACTTTTGGTAATTTAGTTGGGGTTGGTCTGATTAGGGAGACCACAGAGGCTACTTTAGTCTCTGAAGGGGCTATTGACTTAGCCACTTTGGTTGCTTGCCCCCATAACTTGGAGAAGTACAAGCAACTAACCCTAATAAATGGTGTTGAGGTCCAGGCCTACAGGGACACAGGTGCCAGTGTCACAATGGTGATTGAGAAACTGGTGCACCCTGAACAACACATACTTGGACACCAGTACCAAGTAACCGATGCTCACAACATAACACAAAGCCACCCCATGGCTGTTGTAAATCTCAACTGGGGGGGGGTATCTGGTCCAAAGAAAGTTGTGGTAGCTTCAGATTTACCTGTAGACTGTCTATTAGGGAATGATTTGGAGACATCAGCTTGGTCAGATGTGGAGTTGGAGGCCCATGCAGCAATGCTGGGCATCCCAGGGCATATTTTTGCTTTGACAAGGGCTCAGGCCAAAAAGCAAAAAGGACAGGGAAGCTTGGATCCTGGAACAATGGACCAAGTGCTCCCTAAAGCTAGGGCTAGTAGAAGCAAACCACTTCCTACTATCCCTCCCTCTACAGTGGATTCTACTTCTGAGGAAGAAGAATTCCCTCCCTGTGCAGAACCTACACCAGAGGAGCTGGAAGCAGACACTGCTGAGCTTTTGGGTGAAGGGGGGCCTGCCAGAGAGGAGCTGAGTGTGGCACAGCAAACCTGTCCCACATTAGAGGGTCTCAGACAGCAAGCTGTCAAACAGGCTAATGGGGATGTCAGTGACTCACACAGAGTTTACTGGGAGGACAACCTCTTGTACACTGAGCATAGGGATCCTAAACCTGGAGCTGCCAGGAGATTAGTGATTCCTCAGGAGTACAGAAAGTTCCTCCTAACACTGGCACATGACATTCCCTTAGCTGGGCACCTGGGTCAAATGAAAACTTGGGACAGATAGGTACCACTGTTTCATTGGCCTAGGATGTCTGAGGACACAAAAGAATTTTGTAAGTCCTGTGAAACCTGTCAAGCCAGTGGCAAGACAGGTGGCACTCCAAAGGCACCCCTTATCCCACTGCCTGTGGTTGGGGTTCCCTTTGAAAGGGTAGGGGTTGACATAGTTGGCCCCCTTGACCCTCCTACTGCTTCAGGCAATAGGTTTATCTTGGTGGTAGTGGACCATGCCACAAGATATCCTGAAGCTATTCCTTTAAGGACCACTACAGCTCCTGCAGTGGCAAAGGCCCTCCTGGGAATATTTTCCAGGGTGGGCTTCCCAAAGGAAGTAGTATCAGACAGAGGAAGCAATTTCATGTCTGCATACTTAAAGGCCATGTGGAAGGAGTGTGGTGTAACTTACAAGTTCACAACACCCTATCATCCACAAACAAATGGACTGGTGGAGAGATTTAATAAAACTCTCAAAGGCATGATTATGGGACTCCCTGAAAAACTCCGCAGGAGATGGGATATCCTTCTACCATGCCTCCTTTTTGCCTACAGGGAGGTACCCCAGAAAGGAGTGGGCTTCAGCCCCTTTGAACTTTTTTTTGGACACCCTGTTAGGGGTCCACTCACACTTGTAAAGGAGGGTTGGGAACAACCTTTAAAAGCTCCTAAGCAGGATATTGTGGATTATGTACTTGGCCTCAGATCAAGGATGGCTGAGTACATGAAAAAGGCCAGTAAAAACCTTCAGGCCAGCCAAGAGCTCCAGAAGCAATGGCATGATCAGAAGGCTGTTTTGGTTCAGTACCAACCAGGGCAGAAAGTGTGGGTCTTGGAGCCTGTGGCCCCAAGAGCACTCCAAGATAAATGGAGTGGTCCACACACAATTGTTGAAAAGAAGGGTGAAGTCACCTACTTGGTTGACTTAGGCACTGCCAGGAGTCCCCTTAGGGTGCTCCATGTCAACCGCCTGAAACCCTACTATGACAGGGCTGATCTCACCCTGCTCATGGCAACAGATGAGGGACAGGAAGAAGACAGTGATCCTCTACCTGATCTCTTCTCTTCCACAGAACAAGATGCTCTTGTGGAAGGTGTAGTTTTGGCTGATTGTCTTACTGCTGAGCAGAAAGATAATTGCATAAATCTCCTAGGACAATTTTCAGAACTCTTCTCCATTGTGCCAGGCACCACTTCTTGGTGTGAGCACACTATAGATACTGGAGACAGTTTACCTGTCAAAAGTAAGATCTATAGGCAGCCTGACCATGTCAGGGACTGCATAAAGCAAGAAGTTCAGAAGATGTTGGAACTAGGAGTGGTTGAGCACTCTGACAGTCCATGGGCTTCTCCTGTGGTACTGGTACCAAAACCCAATTCTAAAAATGGAAAGAAGGAAATGAGGTTTTGTGTAGACTATAGAGGTCTCAACTTGGTAACCAAAACTGATGCTCACCCTATACCCAGGGCAGATGAGCTAATAGATACACTGGCATCTGCCAAGTATCTAAGCACTTTTGATTTGACTGCAGGGTATTGGCAGATCAAAATGTCAGAAGATGCTAAACCTAAGACTGCATTTTCTACCATTGGAGGACATTACCAGTTTACTGTAATGCCTTTTGGTTTGAAAAATGCACCTGCCACTTTTCAGAGGTTGGTGAACACAGTCCTGCAAGGGCTGGAAGCTTTCAGTGCAGCATATTTGGATGATATAGCTGTCTTTAGCTCCAGCTGGGATGATCACCTGGTCCACCTTTGGAAAGTTTTGGAGGCCCTGCAAAAGGCAGGCCTCACTATCAAGGCTTCAAAGTGCCAGATAGGGCAGGGTAAGGTGGTTTATCTGGGACACCTTGTTGGTGGGGAACAGATTGCACCACTTCAGGGGAAAATCCAAACTATTATTGATTGGGTTCCCCCTACCACTCAGACTCAGGTGAGAGCCTTCCTAGGCCTCACTGGGTATTACAGGAGGTTCATTAAGAACTATGGCTCCATTGCAGCCCCTCTTAATGACCTCACATCCAAGAAAATGCCTAAAAAGGTATTATGGACAGCAAACTGTCAGAAAGCTTTTGAGGAGCTGAAGCAGGCCATGTGCTCTGCACCTGTCCTGAAAAGCCCTTGTTACTCTAAAAAATTCTATGTCCAAACTGATGCATCTGAATTAGGAGTAGGGGCAGTCCTATCACAACTTAATTCTGAGGGCCAGGATCAACCTGTTGCTTTTATTAGTAGAAGGTTGACCCCTAGAGAAAAGCGTTGGTCTGCCATTGACAGGGAGGCCTTTGCTGTGGTCTGGGCTCTGAAGAAGTTGAGGCCATACCTGTTTGGCACTCACTTCATTGTTCAGACAGACCACAAACCTCTACTTTGGCTAAAACAAATGAAAGGTGAAAATCCTAAATTGTTGAGGTGGTCCATATCCCTAACTGGAATGGACTATACAGTGGAACATAGACCTGGGAGTAGCCACTCCAATGCAGATGGACTCTCCAGATATTTCCACTTAGACAATGAAGACTCATCAGGTAATGGCTAGTCTTATTGTCCTTCGTTTGGGGGGGGGTTGTGTAGGAAAGTACCATCTTGCCTGGCATGTTACCCCCATTTTTCACTGTATATATGTTGTTTTAGTTGTATGTGTCACTGGGACCCTGGTAACCCAGGGCCCCAGTGCTCATAAGTGTGCCTGAATGTGTTACCTGTGTAGTGACTAACTGTCTCACTGAGGCTCTGCTAATCAGAACCTCAGTGGTTATGCTCTCTCATTTCTTTCCAAATTGTCACTGACAGGCTAGTGACCATTTTTACCAATTTACATTGGCTTACTGGAACACCCTTATAATTCCCTAGTATATGGTACTGAGGTACCCAGGGTATTGGGGTTCCAGGAGATCCCTATGGGCTGCAGCATTTCTTTTGCCACCCATAGGGAGCTCTGACAATTCTTACACAGGCCTGCCACTGCAGCCTGAGTGAAATAACGTCCACGTTATTTCACAGCCATTTTACACTGCACTTAAGTAACTTATAAGTCACCTATATGTCTAACCTTTACCTGGTAAAGGTTAGGTGCAAAGTTACTTAGTGTGAGGGCACCCTGGCACTAGCCAAGGTGCCCCCACATTGTTCAGAGCCGATTCACTGAACTTTGTGAGTGCGGGGACACCATTACACGCGTGCACTACATATAGGTCACTACCTATATGTAGCTTCACCATGGTAACTCCGAATATGGCCATGTAACATGTCTATGATCATGGAATTGCCCCCTCTATGCCATCCTGGCATTGTTGGTACAATTCCATGATCCCAGTGGTCTGTAGCACAGACCCTGGTACTGCCAGACTGCCCTTCCTGGGGTTTCTCTGCAGCTGCTGCTGCTGCCAACCCCTCAGACAGGCAGCTGCCCTCCTGGGGTCCAGCCAGGCCTGGCCCAGGATGGCAGAACAAAGAACTTCCTCTGAGAGAGGGTGTGACACCCTCTCCCTTTGGAAAATGGTGTGAAGGCAGGGGAGGAGTAGCCTCCCCCAGCCTCTGGAAATGCTTTGTTGGGCACAGATGTGCCCAATTCTGCATAAGCCAGTCTACACCGGTTCAGGGACCCCTTAGCCCCTGCTCTGGCGCGAAACTGGACAAAGGAAAGGGGAGTGACCACTCCCCTGACCTGCACCTCCCCTGGGAGGTGTCCAGAGCTCCTCCAGTGTGCTCCAGACCTCTGCCATCTTGGAAACAGAGGTGCTGCTGGCACACTGGACTGCTCTGAGTGGCCAGTGCCACCAGGTGACGTCAGAGACTCCTTGTGATAGGCTCCTTCAGGTGTTAGTAGCCTTTCCTCTCTCCTAGGTAGCCAAACCCTCTTTTCTGTCTATTTAGGGTCTCTGTCTCTGGGGAAACTTTAGATAACGAATGCATGAGCTCAGCCGAGTTCCTCTGCATCTCCCTCTTCACCTTCTGATAAGGAATCGACCGCTGACCGCGCTGGAAGCCTGCAAACCTGCAACATAGTAGCAAAGACGACTACTGCAACTCTGTAACGCTGATCCTGCCGCCTTCTCGACTGTTTTCCTGCTTGTGCATGCTGTGGGGGTAGTCTGCCTCCTCTCTGCACCAGAAGCTCCGAAGAAATCTCCCGTGGGTCGACGGAATCGTCCCCCTGCAACCGCAGGCACCAAAAAGCTGCATTACCGGTCCCTTGGGTCGCCTCTCAGCACGACGAGCGAGGTCCCTCGAATCCAGCGACACCGTCCAAGTGACCCCCACAGTCCAGTGACTCTTCAGCCCAAGTTTGGTGGAGGTAAGTCCTTGCCTCACCTCGCTGGGCTGCATTGCTGGGAACCGTGACTTTGCAAGCTACTCCGGCCCCTGTGCACTTCCAGCGGAAATCCTTCGTGCACAGCCAAGCCTGGGTCCACGGCACTCTAACCTGCATTGCACGACTTTCTAAGTTGGTCTCCGGCGACGTGGGACTCCTTTGTGCAACTTCGGCAAGCACCGTTTCACACATCCTCGTAGTGCCTGTTTCTGGCACTTCTCCGGGTGCTACCTGCTTCAGTGAGGACTCTTTGTCTTGCTCGACGTCCCCTCTCTCTGCATTTCAAGTTTTCCTTGCATTTTCCCTCTAACACGACTATTTTGTCCTTAGGGGAACTTTAGTGCACTTTGCACTCACTTTTCAGGGTCTTGGGGAGGGTTATTTTTCTAACTCTCACTATTTTCTAATAGTCCCAGCGACCCTCTACAAGGTCACATAGGTTTGGGGTCCATTCGTGGTTCGCATTCCACTTTTGGAGTATATGGTTTGTGTTGCCCCTATCCCTATGTTTCCCCATTGCATCCTATTGTAACTATACATTGTTTGCACTGTTTTCTAAGACTATACTGCATATTTTTGCTATTGTGTATATATATCTTGTGTATATTTCCTATCCTCTCACTGAGGGTACACTCTAAGATACTTTGGCATATTGTCATAAAAATAAAGTACCTTTATTTTTAGTATAACTGTGTATTGTGTTTTCTTATGATATTGTGCATATGACACTAGGTGGTACTGTAGTAGCTTCACACGTCTCCTAGTTCAGCCTAAGCTGCTCTGCTAAGCTACCATTATCTATCAGCCTAAGCTGCTAGACACCCTATACACTAATAAGGGATAACTGGGCCTGGTGCAAGGTGCAAGTACCCCTTGGTACTCACTACAAGCCAGTCCAGCCTCCTACATCCCCTGCCCTATCTGGCACTTTGAGGCCTTGATAGTGAGGCCTGCCTTTTGCAGGGCCTCTAAAACTTTCCACAAGTGGACCAGGTGATCATCCCAGGTGGAGCTAAAGACAGTTATATCATCCAGATATTCTGCACTAAAAGCTTCCAACCCTTGCAGGACTGTGTTCGCCATCCTTTGAAAAGTGGCAGGTGCATTCTTCAGACCAAGGGGCATCACAGTGAACTGATAGTGCCCTCCAATGGTTGAGAATGCAGTTTTAGGTTTTGCATCTTCTGATAACTTAATCTGCCAATACCCTGCAGTTAAGTCAAAAATACTCAGATACTTGGCAAAAGCCAGTGTATCAATCAGCTCATCTGCCCTGGGTATAGTGTGAGCATCTGTCTTGGTTACTTGGTTGAGCCCTCTATAGTCAACACAAAACCTCATCTCTCTTTTACCATCCTTACTGTGAGGTTTAGGGACAAGCACCACTGGGCTAGCCCATGGGCTTTCTGAAGGTTCAACCACTCCTAAGTCTAAAATTTTCTGAACCTCTTGTTTAATGCAGTCCCTGACATGGTCAGGCTGCCTATAAATCTTACTTTTGACAGGTAAACTGTCCCCAGTGTCGATTGTATGCTCACACCAAGTAGTGGTACCTGGTATCAGTGAGAAGAGTTCAGAAAACTGACTTAAAGACTTAAAAGATTCACACAGTTATCTTTATGCTCAGCAGTAAGACAATCTGCAAGCACTACTCCCTCCACTAAGCCATCAGCTTCAGTGGTGGAGAAGAGATCAGGGAGAGGGTCACTCTCTTCTTCCTGTCCCTCATCGGTTGCCATGAGCAGGGTGAGTTCAGCCCTGTCATAGTAGGGTTTCAGGTGGTTGACATGGAACACCCTAAGGGTACTCCTGGCAGTGCCAAGCTCTACCAAGTAGGTAACCTCACCCTTTTTTTCAACAATTAGATGGGGTTCATTCCATTTGTCTTGGAGTGCTCTTGGGGCCACAGGCTCCAATACCCACAACTTCTGTCCTGGGTGGTACTGGCTCATGACAGCCTTCTGGTCATGCCATTGCTTTTGCAGCTCCTGGCTTGCCTGAAAGTTTTTACTGGCTTTTTTCATTTACTCAGCCATTGTTGACCTTAGGCCAAGTACATAGTCCACAATGTCCTGTTTAGGAGCGTTTAAAGGTTGTTCCCAAACCTCCTTAACAAGTGCAAGAGGACCTCTCACAGGGTGCCCAACGAGGAGTTCAAAGGGGCTAAAGCCCACTCCTTTTTGAGGTACCTCCCTGTAAGCAAAAAGGAGGCAAGGTAACAGGACATCCCATCTCCTTCTGGATTTTTCAGGGAGTCCTATTATCATACCTTTGAGAGTTTTATTAAACCTCTCAACCAGACCATTTGTTTGTGGATGATAAGGAGTAGTGAATTTGTAAGTTACACCACACTCCTTCCACATAGCTTTGAGGTATGCAGACATGAAGTTACTACCTCTGTCTGACACCACTTCCTTAGGGAAGCCCACTCTGGAAAAGATTCACAGGAGGGCCTTTGCCACTGTAGCAGCTGTAGTGATCCTTAAGGGGATGGCTTCAGGGTACCTAGTGGCATGGTCCACTACCACCAGGATAAACCTATTGCCTGAAGCTGTTGGAGGGTCAAGGGGGGCAACTATGTAAACCCCTACCCTTTCAAAGGGCACCACTGGAAGTAGAATTAAGGGGCCTTTGGAGTGCCACCAGTCTTGCCACTGGCTTGGCAGGTCACACAAGAGCGACAAAACTCTTTAGTGTCCTCTGACATATGAGGCCAGTGAAACAGGGGAACAAGCCTGTCCCAAGTTTTACTTTGGCCCAAATGCCCAGCCAAGGAAATGTCATGTGCCAAGGTAAGAAGAAACTCTCTGTATTGCAAGGGAATTACCAATCTCCTGGTAGCTCCAGGTTTAGGGTCCCTTGACTCTGTATACAGGAGGTTGTCTTCCCAGTACACCTTATGGCTATCACTGACATCCCCATTCTGCTGTTTGACAGCTTGCTGTCTCAAACCCTCTAGTGTGGGACAGGTCTGCTATGCCACACTCAGCTCTTCCCTAGCAGGCCCCCCTGCACCCAAAAGCTCAGCAGTGTCTGCTGCTCGCTCATCTGGTGTAGGTTCTGCACAGGGAGAGGATTCCTCTTCCTCAAAAGGGGAATCTTCTGGAGAGGGAGGGATAGTGTGCAAGGGTTTACCCTTCCTACCCCTAGCTTTTGGGAGCACTTGGTCCATTGTTCCAGGATCCAAGTTTCCCTGTCATTTTTGCTTTTTGGCCTGAGCCCTGGTTAAAGCAAAAATATGCCCAGGAATGCCTAGCGTTGCTGCAGGAGCCTCCAACTCCACTTCAGCCCACGCTGATGTCTCCAAATCATTGCCTAGTAAGCAATCTACAGGTAATTCAGTGGCTACCACAACTTTCTTTGGACCAGTAACCCCCCCCCCCAGGTGAGATTCAGAACAGCCATGGGGTGGCTAAGTGTGTTATTGTGAGCATCAGTCACTTGGCACTGCTGACCAAGTAGGTGTTGATCAGTGTGAACCAATTTCTCTATAACCATAGTTACACTGGCTCCTGTGTCCCTGTAGGCCTCAACCTCAACACCGTTGATTAGGGGTAGTTGCTTGTACTTACCCATATTAAGGGGACAAGCAACCAAGGTGGCAAAGTCAATGCCACCATCAGAGACTAAAACAGCCTCTGTGGTCTCCCTAACAAGACCAACCCCAACTACACTGCCAATAGTGAGCCCAGCTACACCCTTGGATTGGCTATTTGTAGTAGACTTCCCACCACCACTGCTATTTTTAGGGGCACTAGAGGTTGCAGTTGGGGTTGTGGTGGTGGGAGGTTTAGTGTTTTTCTTTGAACAAGTGGAATCACTTGCTCAATGGCCTTTTACTTTACATAAATTACACCAAGGCGTTTTCTGATTGTGAGAAGAGGATTTGGACCCACCACCCCCAGAGGATTTTTGTGGGCCAGATGAAGACTCAGAATGTTTTTTACCTTTGTCCCCACCCTTGTCAGAAGACTTACCATCCTTCTTCTTGCCATCCTTGTCACCCCCTGTATGAACTTTTCTGTTCACTCTTGTTCTGACCCATTTGTCTGCCTTCTTTCCCAAATCTTGGGGAGAGGTCAGATCTGAGTCTACCAAGTACTGGTGCAACAAATCAGACACACAGTTGTTCAAAATATGCTCTCTCAGGATTAGATTATACAGGCTTTCATAGTCAGCCACCTTACTGCCATGTAACCAACCCTCCAAGGCCTTCATTGAACAGTCTACAAAGTCTGTCCAGTCTTGAGAGGACTCTTTTCTGGTGTCTCTGAAGTTAATCCTGTATTGTTCAGTGGTTAAGCCAAATCCATCCAAGTGTGCATCCTTCAAAACTTTGTAGTTATTAGCATCACTTTCTCTGACAGTAAGGAACCTATCCATACCCTTACCAGTGAAAGATAGCCACAAGATAGCAGCCCACTTCCTTTGAGGGACCAACTGTACCATACAGGCCCTCTCAAGTGCAGCAAACCACTTGTTAATGTCATCCCCCTCCTTGTAAGGGGGGACTATCTTATACAGGTTTCTGGAATCTTGCTCTCTAACAGGATTGCTATCAAAAACACTGCTGGTGCCACCATGGGGAACTAACCCCATTCTCTGCCTTTCCCTCTCTACATCCAGAGATTCCCTGTCTAAGGCCAGCTGCTGCTGTTTAACCTTCAGCCTGGCCTCTTCCAACCTCAGCTTTCTGAGTTTCCTTTCCATTAAGTTATCCTCAGGGTGGGAGGCTTGGGAATTGTGAGACACAGAAGAAATATGGAAATTGGCAGAGAGAAACCTGTACCTAACTGGCTGGACCCTAGTAACCTGGCCCTTAGGAGTGAAAGGTGCCCTACTAATGTGTGACCCCCTCCCACTACCAGTGTCACTAGGTGGCCTGCTAGCTGTCAGGTCTTTGGAAAAACCCTGCCCAGCATCCTCAGGTGACTCCTCTGAGTCTGGCTGGGTACCCCCCTCTTCTACTTCCCGTTCCTGGGATGGGCCAGACTGGTTCTGGTCATTTTCTAGGAGAAGGCTAAAGAGGAAGTCTTTGGTAGGATTTTTGCCAATGCTTAAACCTCTTTCTATGCAGAGACCCCTCAAACTTTTAAAGTTGAAACTCTCATATGCTGCCTGAACAACTGTGGGAGTAAGCTCTACTGCTGACATGATAGAAAAGGTTTAGGACGGAGAGAAAAAGCTTTTGGAACTTTTGAAAGAACAGAGAAAAACACTTTTTCAAACTTTTGGAAATGTTTTTAAAAGTTTTCAGAACCTTTCAGAAACTTTGTTAAAAGTTTTAGAGAAGGAAAGTTAAACTGTTTAATTCAATGTGTATATCTTGAACTATTTGGTATATGTTTTTCTTATGAAAAGCACCAATGACAAAGTGGTAAAGCAGTTACAAGTACTTATCCCACCGCTGCACCACCAATGTAGGAGGCTGGCCTGGCTTATAGTGGGTACCTTGTGGCACTTACACCTTGTGCCAGGACCAGTTATCCCTTATTAGTAGATTAGAGGTGTTCTAGCAGCTTAGGCTGATAGAGGTAGCTATAGCAGAGCAGCTTAGGCTGAAATTGGAGACATGCAAAGCTCCTACTATACCACTTATATCACGTAGTACTATAGCATAAGGAAACACAATACTCAGAGTTACTAAAAATAAAGGTACTTTATTTTAGTGACAATATACCAAAAGTATCTCATAGGATATACTCCCTTAGGAGGTAAGTAATATACACAAAATGCACATACACAAACCAAAGTCAGGCAAGTAACAGTTAGAAAAGTAGTGCAAACACTGTAGATCACAATAGAATGCAATAGGGAAAAAGAGGCCTAGGGGCAACACAAACCATATACTCCAAAAGTGGAATGCGAACCACAAGTGGACCCCAGGACTAGTGTAGTGTGTAGAGGGTCGCTGGGAGTGTAAGAAAACACTAAGGGTGTCCAAGATACCCCACCCAAGACCCTGCAAAGTAGGAGTAATGTTACCCCACTACCCCAGAAAGACAGTAAAGTCGAGATAGGGGATTCTGCAAGGACAACAACTGACTGCAAAGCACTGAAGATGGATGCCTGGACCTGAGGACCTGCAAAGGAAGGGGACCAAGTCCAAGAATCACACACGTGTCCGGGGGGGGGCAGGAGCCCACTAAACCCCTGATGAAGGTGCAAAAGGGCTTCCTCCGGGTGAAGAAGCCAAAGATTCTGCAACAACGGAAGGTGCCAGGAACGTCTCCTTTGGTCAGAAGATGTCCCACGGAGTGTTGGAGGATGCAGAGTTATTTCCGAGCAGAAATACCGCAAACAAGCCTTGCTAGCTGCAAGAGTCACTGTTGAGGATTTTGGGTGTTGCCAGGGCCCAGGAAGGACCAGGAGGTCGCCCCTTAGAGGAGGAGACAGAGGGGGCGCTCAGCAACATGGAGAACCCATGCAAAAGCAGGCAGCACCCGCAGAAGCACCTGAACAGGTGCTCAGAAGATCTGAGGATGGCCGTCGACTCAGCACAACAAAAGGGAGTCCCACAAAGTCGGAGTCCAATTCAGCGAGTTGGGCAATGCAGGACGGAGTGCTGGGGACCTGGGCTAGGCTGTGCACAAAGGAAGTCTTGCAGTAGTGCACAGAAGCCCTAGCAGCTGCAGTTCACGCAGTACACAGGATTACTGTCTGGCGTGTGGAGGCAAGGACTTACCTCCACCAAATTTGGACAGAAGGGCCACTGGACTGTCGGGGACACTTGGACCTAGCTCCTGTGTTCCAGGCACCACGCTCGTCAGGATGAGAGGGGACCCAGAGGACCAGTGATGCAATAGTTTGGTGCCTGCATTGGCAGGGGGAAGATTCTGTCGACCCACGGGAGATTTCTTCTTGGCTTCCAGTGCAGGGTAAAGGCAGACAGCCCTCAGAGCATGCACCACCAGGAAACAGTTAAGAAAGCTGGCAGGATGAGGCGCTACAATGTTGCTGGTGGTATTCTTGCTACTTTGTTGCGGTTTTGCAGGCGTCCTGGAGCAGTCAGCGGTCGATCCTTGGCAGAAGTTGAAGAGGGAAGTGCAGGGGAACTCTTGTGAGCTCTTGCATTCGTTATCTGGTGAGATGCCCACAGGAGAGACCCTAAATAGCCCTCAAAGGAGGATTGGCTACAGAGAAAGGTAAGCACCTATCAGGAGGGGTCTCTGACGTCACCTGCTGGCACTGGCCACTCAGAGCTGTCCATTGTGCCCTCACACCTCTGCATCCAAGATGGCAGAGGTCTGGGACACACTGGGAGGTGCTGGTCAGGGGTGTGGTCACTCCCCTTTCCTTTGTCCAGTTTCGTGCCAGAGCAGGGCTGGGGGGATCCCTGAACTGGTGTAGACTGGCTTATGCAAGGAGGGCACCATCTGTGCCCATGAAAGCATTTCCAGAGGCCAGGAGAGGTTACTCCTCCCAGGCCCTTCACACCTATTTCGAAAGGGAGAGGGTGTGACACCTTCTCTCAGAGGAAATCCTTTGTTCTGCCTTCCTGGGACCAGGCTGCCCAGGCCCCAGTGGGGCAGAAACCTGTCTGAGGGTTGGCAGCAGTGGTAGCTGCAGAGGAAACCCCAGAAAGTTAGTTTGGCAGTACCCGGGCTCTATGCTGGAGACCCAGGGATGCATGGAATTGTCCTGCCAATACCAGAATGGTATTAGGGTGACAATTCCATGATCCTTGACATGTTACATGGCCATGTTCGGAGTTACCATTGTGACGCTACATATAGGTATTGACCTATATGTAGTGCACGCGTGAAATGGTGTCCCCACACTCACAATGTCCGGGGAATTTGCCCTGAACAATGTGGAGGCACCTTGGCTAGTGCCAGGGTGCCCACACACTCAGTAACTTTGCACCTAACCTTCACTTAGTGAGGGTTAGACATATAGGTGACTTGTAAGTTACTTAAGTGCAGTGTTAAATGGCTGTGAAATAACGTGGACGTTATTTCACTCAGGCTGCAGTGGCAGTCCTGTGTAAGAATTGTCTGAGCTCCCTATGGGTGGCAAAAGAAATGCTGCAGCCCATAGGGATCTCCTGGAACCCCAATACCCTGGGCACCTAGGTACCATATATTAGGGAATTATAAGAGTGTTCCAGTGTGCCAATCAGAATTGGTAAAATTAGTCACTAGCCTGCAGTGACAATTTTAAAAGCAGAGAGAGCATTAAGACTGAGGTTCTGGTGAGCAGAGCCTTAGTGATACAGTTAGGCACCACACAGGGAACACATACAGGGCATACTTTATGAGCACTGGGGTCCTGGCTAGCAGGATCCCAGTGACACAGGCAAAAACAAACATACATACAGTAAAAATGGGGGTAACATGCCAGACAAGATGGTACTTTCCTATATATATATATATATATATATATATATATGCAGGCCCAACCCTAACAACATCGGGACTCCACTGTTCAGGGGCATTATGTTGGAAATGGGCAGGCACCTCAGGAGGCAGGGGTGGGGGGGAATCTCTTTGGGAGGGGGCTCCTTGCCCACTGGTTCTGGAGGGGGCTCTTTGCCCACTGGTTCTGGAGGCGGGCTCCCCGCCCAGTGGTTACTGAGGGGGCTCCTTGCCCACTGGTTCTGGGGGCTCCTTGCCCACTGGTTCTGGAGGGGGCTCCTTGCCCACTGGTTCTGGAGGGGGCTCCCTGCCCACTGGTTCTGGAGGGGGCTCCCTGCCCACTGCTTACTGAGGGGGCTCCTTGCCCTCTGGTTCTGGAGGGGGGTCCTTGCCCACTGGTCCTGGAGGGGGCTCCCTGCCCACTAGTTACTGAGGGGGGCTTCTTGCCCACTGGTTCCCAGAGGGGGCTCATTGCCCACTGGTTCTGGAGGGCGCTCCTTGGCCTCTGGTTCGGGATGGGGCTCCTTGGGCACAGTTTTGTGAGGGGCATCCTTGTCCTGGTTTTGGGTGGGGCCTCCTTGGGCTCAGGTTTGGGTGGGGACTCCTTGGCCTTGGATTTGGGGCCTCCTTGGCCTTGGATTTGGGTGAGGCCTCCTTGGCCCTGGATTTGGGTGGGGCCTCCTTGGCTTTGGATCTGGGTGGGGACTCCTTGTCCTTGGATTTGGGTGGAGCCTCCTTGGCCTTGGTTTTGGGTGGGGCCACCTTGGCCTTGGATTTAGGTGGGGCCCCCTTGACCTTGGATTTGGGTAAGGCCTCCTTGGCTTTGGATCTGGGTGGGGCCACCTTGGTCCTAGGTTTTGGATGTGGCTCCATGGTCTTGGTAGTCTCTTTGGGAGGGGGCGGCACTTTAGCCCTCCGTTTTGGGGACAGAGGAGTGTCCTTGTATCAAACTCATGTGCCCCTTAGTGGCTGCTGGAGACTTTGGGGGTGGAGCAGTGTCAGACTGGGTACATGAGGTACTGGGGTGGGGGGTTGGGACCTTCCTCTTACAGACCAGAGAGGGGACAGAAGAGGCCAAGGAAGGCAAGGAAAAGATTCTTAGGGCCAATGGGGTGGGATGTGGAGGGGGGATGGGAGTGGAGGTAGAGGGAGTGGTTTAGGAGGAGGAAGTGTGCTGGACTTGAGTGCAGGTTCATGGACAGTGTGCATGTGTGAGATGGATGGCTGTTGGAGGTCTGAGTGCGAGTGTTTGTGTGTCTGTGGACCGGGGTCCCACAGGGTGGGCGAGGACAAACATGACGCATGGATGGATATTGTGGTGGTGTCTGAAAGTGAGGTGGGTGTGCTGCATGAGGTGGGGATGATGGTGGTGGTGACTGCGCATCTGGTGTGTAAGGTGCATGCCTGCGGTTCTACTGTTATGCTAACTGTGGGCAAGGCTGTACAGGTGGTAGATGCTTGGACTGTTGATGCAGTGCATACAGGTGTAAGTGAGGATGTGACTGTGAGGGAGGAGGAGGAGGGGGAGGCAGTGGAGGCCATGGATGATGTTGTGTGTGCATCTGGGTGTTGGCTGTGTGAGTGCTTGTGGACTGAAATGTGCTGCCTGTGTTTGTCTGTGCGAGTCTTTTTGTTGGATGCATGCTTGTCGGAATGTACATGTGGGATGGGTTGGGAGTGAGGAGACTGGGACTGGAAACTGGTAGTTGGAGGGGGAACAGATGAAACAGAGACACTGGCTGCAATCAGTGAAGAGGCCAGAGCCTGAAACGATCTCTGTGGGGCCACCAATCCACCATGAATGCCCTCCAGGAAGGCATTGCATTGCTCCATCTGATATGCCAGCCCCTGGATGGCATTCACTATGGTTGACTGCCCTACAGAGATGGATCTCAGAAGGTCAGTAGCCTCCTCACTGAGGACAGCAGGGCTGACAGGGGCAGGGCCTTATTTGCCTGGGGTGAAGGAGATGCCTACCCTCCTGTGTGAGCGGGCATGGGCAACTCGGTGGGGGGCTACTGGGAGGGAGGTGCTGGTATAAGGGTGGCTGTAGAACCTGTAGCTGGGGTGGTTCCAGAGGTGTCCACCACCACCAAGGAGCTCCCATCGGAGGAGGAATCAAAGTCAGTGGTATCACCTCCTGTCCCTGCCATGGTGCTCCCCTCACCCTCCGTCCCACTGGTCCCCACGGCGTCAGTGGACTCTGCCTCCTGGGTCCCGTGGGCTGCAGATCCCTCATTCACCGGTGCCCTTGCTCCTTCGCCAGATGATGCTAATGCACACATGGACAGGACTACAAAAGGAGAAGGGGGGGAGAAACAAAGGGAGCACAGGGGCAATCACAGCAGCAAGAGCACAATGGCATACACATCACTGTCACACACTGAGACTGAGAATGTGCTGTATGGACCACACTGGCATACCATTGGCAGGTAGGAGCCAAACACTGGCAGCTACAAACCAACTGGGACCAGCTAGGCCCTGCCTGACATGGGAAGCCAGCTACCTAGCTATCAAAAACATGCATTTCACCCTATTAACCTAAGCTGAACCAAGCAGCAATGTCTAAACTGGCATATTGGGACATCCACTGACAAGTACCCTGCACCCAAATTCCATGCCATGCAACACAGACGGTTGTCAAACACACTCTACTTACCCCCTTGTGGCTGCTGTGATGCCCTCAAGCGCCCATCCAGCTCTCGGTAGGCCACCGCCAGTATGCGGGCCATCAGGGGTGTCGGGTTCCGACGGGCACCCCTCCTTCGTTGGGAGGCCATCCCTAGCTTGGCCTCCAGGGTCTTCTGAGCCCAGCATCTCAGGTCCTCCCACCAAATCCTGCAGTGGGTGCTCCGCCTGCTATAGACCCTCAGGGTCTGCACGTCCTTGGCGATGGCATGCCACAACCCCTTCTTCTGATGGGCGCTGACCTGCAGAGGAAACACAAATAGTGGGACAACATTAATCAGAAAATCCAGCCTGTCACACATATGGTCTACAAAATGCATTATCCCCTCATCAGGCACACACATGACCCGTACCCCTGCATTAACGCTGCCACCAGCCATATCCCCCATGTGAGACACTGCCAGCACACACACAAATAAACATGCAGCCATGTCACATGCAACTTACCCATAGTGTACTCACCTGCTGGTCTGAAGGCCGATACAAATGCCCATACAAGGGTAGGACCCCATCCATGAGCCTCTTCAACTCCTCCGACGTGAAGGCTGGGGCCCTTTCCCCTGATGCACGAGCCATGACAGGTTCCAGACACAGCACACGCAGTGGAGATGTTGTCATGAGGAAAGTCAGGAATCAAGTGAAGTGGTAGAAATAAAATGGCAGTCACGTCCATGGCGGTGAATATCGTCACCACCGGCGTTGATCATCATTGGTTCCCATACTCCATAGAGGGCTATGTTAGCCAATGAGGAATTGCACAGCGGTGCAGACTGCCTCACGCCATGACATGAAATGCCAGCGAAGTAATGTCACTTCCACCTGTCCCTGAATACAGGACAGGTGGGTGCCATTTTCTAATGCTGGTATACATGTACAGATTGATAAGTGTGTCATTGTAGTCAAAACTACTATACAATTCCAGTGTCCAACATACAAGCATGCTCTATGTACACTGCTGTAGTGTGTTCATGGTTCCTGTTGTCACTCCCTTCTTACTTTTGGGTCCCTTAAGTACCAACCACTGTGGAGGAATAGGAGGTGGAGACAAGCAACTGTGTACAGAGCCTATGTGGACTGGGCTACACTGGAGGACAGGCACATCATACTCACCTATCGTCTGGACAGGGCCACAATCACAGAGCTGTGCACACAATTGGAGCCTGAGCTGCTACCTGCTGTCCGTTGCACCACAGTAATACCCCCTCTTGTGCAGGTACTCTCAGTGCTTCATTTCCTGGCAACTGGCTCTTTCCAGGTGACAGTGGGCTTGGCTGCAGGAATGTCACAGCCAATGTTCTCTATTGTGCTTGCAAGGGTTTTGGCAGCCTTGCTCAAACACATGTGCAGCTACATCACATTCCCTCAGGTAGATGATTTGCCCGCTGTGAAGGCTGGATTCCATGCAATGGGACATATACCACATGTAATTGGGGCCATTGACAGGACCCATATTGCCTTAGTCGCCCCCAGGGCCAATGAACAAGTGTACAGGAATCAGAAGAGTTTCCATTCACTCAATGTCCAGATGGTGTGCCTTGCTGACCAGCACATCTCCCACTTCACTGCCAAGTATCCAGGGTCGTTACACAATGCCTTCGTCCTGAGGAATAGCAGTGTCCCACAGCTGATGGCACAACTACAGAGGCATAGAGTGTGTCTAATAAGTGAGCCTAAGTCCCCACCCAATGTATGTCAGTGTATGCCTTCAGGAGTCATAGCCCATGCCATTGTGCAGGGCTATGTGTGTCCCTTACTTCTTGCAAGTGATTCCGGCAACCCAAACCTGTCCTGGCTCCTGACCCCTGTTAGAAATCCGAGAACAGGGGCTGAAATTGGGTACCATGATGCTCATGGGACTACCAGGAGGATTATTGAAAGGACCTTCGGGCTCCTGAAGGCTAGGTTCAGGTGCCTCCATCTGACAGGTGGATCCCTATGCTACTCCCCTGAGAAGGTCTGCAGAATTGTTGTTGTGTGCTGCATGTTGCACAATTTGGCCCTCAGACGGCATGTGCCCTATCTGCAGGAGGAGGGAGTCACAATGGAGCTGTGGCAGCAGTGGACACTGAGGACAGTGAGGAGGAGGAAGAGGAGGATGTGGACAACAGGTCACATGTGATCCTGCAGTACTTCCAGTGACACTCAGATAAGACTGTTGAACTAAACAGTTATACATTTTAGTGTTGTACTGTGTGACTGGAGCATAGTTCAAGTCATTACCTTTGCATCCCACCTGACTGTCACCTATGCTTTCCCTTATTGAAGAAGTTGGTGTTGTTCGAACAGTGTACTGCTGTGATGTGTAGAGACTGCTGAGACACATTTGTAGGATGGATCAAAATGTTACCTGACATTTATACAGGATCATGCAGTTCACTACAGTTCAACACATTGTACATTACCTGTAGATAAAGCGCTATTACTCAAGTTGTGTCCAAGCGTGTTTATTGAAAATTGGTATACAATGGGAAGTGCAATAGAGTGGGGTGATGGTTGGGAATAGTCCAGTGTGGTTGGCCAGTCTGTTTGTAGCACAGGTCCAGTGTCCAAGGGCCATAGGAAGGGGAACAATGGCAGTTCAAAGTGGACAAGGTGACACAGTGGAACACAAGGGGGACATTCAGGAGGGTCTAATTTCTTGGCAGTCATCTTTGTCTTGGCAAGAGTCTCTGGGTCTGGAACGCCCTACCACCCCACCTCAGACAGACTACACCCCTCCTCAACTTAATGAAAGAGCTGAAGACATGGCTATTTGAAGAACCACCGCACTGATGGACCCTCTATGCCCCCCAGTGCCTTGAAACCCTGACGGGTGAGTAGTTGTGCTTAACAAACACTATTTGATTGATTGATTGATGGGTCACAGGGACAGTTTCTGGGGTGATTCACCTTCTGCAGGGGGAGGGGTGCTGGTGGCCTGAGGGTCCTATAGCAGGGCCTCCTGTCCACTAGCTACAACAGATGTAGAGGGCTGGTCAGTACACTGGCTAGTGGAAGGGGCCCCCATGGTGTGCTGTGTAGACCCTCATGAAGTTGGCCATATCACCCAGCACCCCTGCAATGGAGGCCCTGGTGGTGTTCAGGACCTGCAATTCTTGCTTGATCTTCTGGTGGTGTACCCCCTGCAGCTGCTGGTTTTCATGCATGATTTTTATCACCTGACCTATCTTGTCCTGGGATTTTTGATATACCCCCAGGACATTAGTGAGTGCCTCCTGGGCAGTCAGTTCCCTGGGCCTGTCCTCCCCCTGGCGCACAGCTGTCCTCCGACCATCCCTGGCCTCCTGTGCCTGTGTCCCCTGAATTGTGTGCCCACTGCCACAGACCCCTGGACCCTCATTGTCGTGCCTATGTGGTGTGGACTGGGGTCCCTGTACAGGTGGGCACACTGTTGATTGATATGTCCTGGGGACAGAGGTCTGGGGACATCGGGTGGCTGCTGTGGTGTTGGATACTGAGGGGTGAGGCTCTGTGATGGACTGGGTGTGGGCTGGGGTAGCCGACCGACCAGAGGTCCTTGATGAGCCAGAGAGTTCATCCACATCCAGAACTCCAGAGTTGCTGTCATCACTGGGGGCATCTTCTGGTGGGGTACTGGTAGCCATGGCACCTCCTCGCCACTGAGATTGGTTGGGGCACCTGTGGGGATGTAAGTGGTGTATTATGGTACATGTCGTGACATATTCTGCATCCCTAGCTTCCACTATATTATTGCTGTTGCACTGCCACCTTTGTGTATGGTGCTGGATTGTGGGATTGTTAGTTTTCCATGCTGTGCATGCATTGGTTGTGGGTGTACATGCAGGGCTGGAAGGGAAGTGCATGCAGTGGATATTGCACGCAGGGCTTGGCATTTAAGTTTGTTGATTGTGGTTGTGCACTGTGTCGGATGAAGTGGGGTGATGGGAGTCAGGGTGGGGGGAAGATGGCATGCAGGTATGGGGGTGATAGGTAGCAAATGTTGACTCACCAGTGTCCATTTCTCCGGCAACTCCAGTGAGTCCCACAGGATGCAGGATTGCCAAGACTTGCTCCTTCCATGCTGTCAGCTGTGGGGGAGGAGGTGGGGGTCCACTGCCAGTCCTCTGGATAGCGAACTAGTGCTTTGCGGCAATGGATTGCACCTTCCCCCGTAGCTCGTTCCACATCTTCCTTATGTCGTCCCTTGTGCGTGGATGTAGTTCCACGGCATTCACCCTGTCCACGATCCTCCGCCATAGCCCCATCTTCCTGGCAATGGATATCTTCTGTACCTGTTCTCCAAACAGCTGTGGCTCTACCCTGACTATTCCTCAACCATGACCAGCAACTCCTCATCGGTGAAACTGAGGTGCCTTTGTGGGGACAATGGCATTGTATGGTGTGTGTAGGTTGTGCAGGGGTGATGTGTGGTGTGGTGGGGTGTGTGGTATGTGTCGGCTGAATTGGTAGTTGTGATGTGTGTGCAGTTCTCTTTTGGATTGTCCTCGCAAAGTGTAGCCGTCTTGTCATGTTTGCAGAGTTTTGTGAGCCATGTGGGGGTGTGTTTTAAAGTGTTCTTGGTGGGTGGGTGTATTTGTTTCAGGTGCGGGTTTTTTGTTCTGGACAATGTTGTCTTGTATTTGTGTGGCCATATCCGCCGCAATGGTGTTCACCGCCAATGGTTTACCGTCATTGAATGTCCGCTGTGGTGAGTCGTGGGTCATTGTATGGAGGGTGTTGTTTTGGTGGCTTAACGGTGTTGGTGGTAGTTCCGTCATTTTTTCACATTCAGTGGGTCTGGAGGATTTGTGATTGTGGATGTTTTCTGTCAGTTTTGTGGTGTGCGTCATAATCTGGCAGACGGATGTTTGCCTCTGTGGTGGTATGTTGGTGGCAGTCACCAAAGCAGAATTCGGAATTTACCGCCAATGTCATAATGAGGGCCTATATGATTTTAGTAAAACACCAAGGCTGGTATCATGTCACGAGAAGATTGCCACACTCCATACACAGAACTGACCGAGGTCAGCACTCTAAATGGACAGCTGATGAGCTACTTCTAATGTAGAAGGGTGTATATTAATGAGGTAAAAATTTAGTACAAGGTGCATAAGAATTCAAGGTTTTGTCTTTTTGAAGTGATTACCCAGCAACAATTTTAACATAGGATTTCAGATTCTGAAATGTGCAGCTTAAATCACACTGTCTTCCAGATGAAATGCTTTGAAATGTGCATTCTGTGTGCTTGATGTATGCAGGTTACTAAATTCTAATCATCAAAATGTAGGCACGCAAGTGTCTGAGGATAGTCATCTGCACGATTGTTAGACCTACAAGCCTTAAGGGGTCTTTCCGCCAACTTTTTGCATTCCTCTTCCATTTTTCTGACCTAGTTTTTGCTAGTATTAAGACTGCACACTTTACCACTGCTAACTAGTGCTAAAGCGATTGTGCTATCTCCTCTAAAATATAGTAATATTGGCGTATCCCCAATTGCATATTTAATTTACCTATAAGTTCCTAGTAAAGTGCACTACAAGTGCCTAGGGCTTGTAAATTAAATGCTACTGGTGGGCCTGAAGCACTGATCGTGCAAAGCCCTTAACACTTACATCTATTTTTTTACTACTGCAAAGACTATGGGGGTCATTCTGACTTCCGCCGCCCGCCAAAGTAACCCCATCGAAAGACCGCTCCGCGGTCGAAAGACCACAGGGGTCATTTTGACTTTCCCGCTGGGCCGGCGGGCGACCGCCAAAAGGGCGCCCGCCGGCCCAGCGGGAAAGACCCTGCAACAATGAAGCCGGCTCCGAATGGAGCCGGCGGAGTAGCAGGAGTGCGACGGGTGCAGTTGCACCCGTCGCGATTTTCACTGTCTGCAAAGCAGACAGTGAAAATCTTTATGGGGCCCTGTTAGGGGGCCCCTGCACTGCCCATGCGAGTGGCATGGGCAGTGCAGGGGCCCCCAGGGGCCCCACGACACCCGTTCCCGCCATCCTGTTTCTGGCGGTGTAAACCGCCAGAAACAGGCTGGCGGGAAGGGGGTCGGAATCCCCATGGCGGCGCTGATTCTCCGGGCCAGGGGAAATCCGTCGGGAAACCGCCGGATCCCCTTTTCTGACTGCGGCTTTACCGCCGCGGTCAGAATGGCCCTGGAAGCACCGCCAGCCTGTTGGCGGTGCTTCCGTGTCCCTCCACTCTGGCGGTCCATGACCGCCAGGGTTGGAATGAGGGCCTATGTCTCCATAGGATAACATTGGTGTTGCCTTATTACATTTTATAAGCGTAATTTGCAAATGAGAGATAATTCCTTCAGGTTTGGTGTCTTTGGAATACAATTTAAAATCTTTAAGTATGGTGAAGTCAGATTTTAAATTGCAATTCTAAAAATGCCACTTTTAGAAAGTTGCCATTTTCTTGCCTTAACCAATTGGTACCTTCAACCTGTCTCTGGTCACGTAACTGGGTGTAGTTGGGCTTTGTGTATTCCCCCTAGATAGTCACACACAGTGGGAAATTAGGTATGACTTGATGAGCCATCCTGGACAGGATAGGAGGGAGGAGCTGGACACATCCTCATTTACATCTAAATAGGCTGTGTCCTGTCCCCACAAAAAGGGCTGCATACCCTGTGTAGTTAGTCTGGAACAAGAGCAGCGGGACAGGATATTGATGTACTTCAAAGGCAGGTCTTTGATGTCTCCCCCACTTCAAAAGCATCACTGGGAATAAGGATTGGACTGCAGACACCACAACTTCAGTACACTTCTGGACCTGTGGATACTCTGCAAAAAAGGACTACTGTGCTGCTGAACGAATGTCACTTTGCTGGACTGCGCTCTGCTTGACTCCTGCTTGAAGGACTGGACCTATATCACTTGAAACCAGAACCCAGAGTGACTCAAAGGGCTAGTTGGCTGGCCTCCTTCTCTGAAGCTTCAGGGACATAAAAGACTTCAAACTCACTTGCTTCTGCACCTGGACTCTGCCATCTTTCAGTCTATCCTCCCAATTGGTGCTACCCCATTCCTAGACCCCTGGACGTGGGCCTAAGGTGTTTTCCAATAGAACCAACACATCCTCTCTGCTGAGCGAAAGATCTCCAAGGAGATCCAACACATCTCTTTGGCTGAGTGGTGTACCCTTGAGCAGAACTGATGCATCACAGCTGCTGCATGGGTTGGATCCGTTGCAAAAGACTCACATTGCCGCCACATGCCACATCTTGGGTTCAACACATCACCTTTGGAACAGCCGCGTGCATCGTTTCTCCAGAGCAGCTCCTTGCATCTCTCATTGACGGGAGTCTCAACGCAGAAAGCTACGCCTTGCAGCTTCACCGCTCATCGGACCTGACACATTGCTTCTACTGAGCAATGTATCCCATACACCGGCTTTCACATCGCAAGCCCCATCAATGGAATCTTTGACACCGATGTAACAGGGCCTCGCACTGCAGCCTGGCTGCATCTCGGAACAAACACATTGCCTGGGCTGTGCAATGCATCTTTGACCGGGATCGACTCAACGCTCTGCAACTTAGATTTAACACACCTTGCCCAGCGGGCCTATTTGGGTCCCTTTAGCTTGCCTGCACTCCATCACAGTCAGCCTGAACTTGTGACTTTGTCCTGGTCCACCACAACCAGATATGCCTATTAGTGTTTTTTGTTTATTGGCACTATTTTTACTTAAAACCTAAAAATGTAATATCTCTGGTTCTACTAATTGGAGTTTTGTTGTTTTGGTCTTGCTTTATTTATTAATTTACTCTAGTTTTCTAACTCTGCTTTGGGCTTCTTTTGTGGTGTGTTATCACTGTTTTACTGTTTTAAGTGTTTCACAAATACTTTACACATTGCTCCCAAGTTAAGCCCGACTGCTCTATGCCAAGCTACCAGTGGTTAGGCACATGTTAATTTGAGGTTTGCTTGTGTCTTATACTGACAAGGATTGTGGTTGCTGCTTGACCAGGGATCACACCCCAGTCACCCAACAACCCAATGATCATGACACCAAGGGCACACTAGTGTGTTCTGGTCTGTGAGACGTGTGAAAGATATGTGGAAATTATTATTGGTCTTACTTTATATACACATGCATGCCACTCGATAACACGTAACATTGCAATACAGAGACAGCACAACCCCATTATTTTGACCTACACTACTTGTGCCAGAGTTTAACTGTCACAACCCCTTTCAGAGTGCCATGAGGCATTTAGGGGCTACTGGTCCCAACCGTGTTGGTTGAGGCCTTTTACTCCTGATGTCCTTGGTTTCAACTTAATATGGATCCCACTCAACTGGGCCAAGTAACATTTCTGCACTTGACTCTCAGTGGTGACTGTGGTTGAGCTGCCTTGAGGGGGATGTAGATACAGGTTAGTGGACACAACTCATAACTCAAAGTGGAAAAGGTATGAAAAATAAATCACTGTCCAGCCAAATACTTGCTTTGATAAGAAAAAGTAATATTGTATTACTAACGCTACACATGCAACAAAGAATGACGTTCACAAGGAAGAACACAATCCCCCTTGAGGTCGGGGCACTAGTAGTTGCCAGGTGAATCCATGTCCCACCCTTCTCTTTGTCACATGTTCAAGGTAATTCACCATTCACTGGTGACCGCATCAGGGAATGCAAACTATTGGGCGGGACTCAAGAGTTCCCTTTTGAATCCTCCAGATGTCAGCAAAAAGTGTCTATCGTGCCTCAGCAACTTTAGCAGTGAATTCCGTGGGGCCCCAAAGGCCCTAGTTCAAGCCTTTCCTGCTCTTGTAGCATGGAAAATTTGGGGCCTTATTTATACTTTTTGGTGCAAAACTGCACTAACGCAGTTTTGCTCCAAAAAGTTTTGCACCGGCTTGCACCATTTTTTAGCACCAGCTGGGCACCATATTTATGGAATGGTGCAAGCCGGTGCAAATGTTAGGCTAGCGTAAAAGAAAATTACGTTAGGCAGGTTAGAGTCAAAATAAATGACTCTAACCAGATTAGCGTCATTTTTTTACGCTAAGGGGCATATTTATACTCTGTTTGAACTGAATTAGCATCATTTTTTTGACTCTAATTCGGTGCAAAACTAACTCCATATTTATACTTTGGTGCTAGACCAGTCTAGCGGCAAATTTATGGAGTTAAAGTCATTTTTTGGAAGTGGAAACCTACCTTGCCTTAACGATATGCAAGGTAGGCGTTCCCGTGCAAAAAATGACTCTATGGCCTTAACGCCATATTTATACTCCCATGCAAAAATGGTGCAAGGGAGGGAGGAGGGGTCAAAAAATGGGGCAAAGCTTGCTTTGCCCCATTTTTTAAAGCCTGGGTCACGGCAGGCGTTAGGGGACCATGGAATAAGAGAGCCCTCCCCAGGGGCACCCACACCAGAGAGACTGCGGAGGATGGTGGACCCCATCCCAGGTAAGCACAGGTATGATTGCATTTTATTTTTGAAAGTGCCATAGGCGGCCCTGAAATGGGCCCCCATACATGGCAGAGGGTGCAGTGGCCATGCCCAGGGGACCCTTGTCCTCTGTGCTGGCCATTGGGGTGGTGGGCATGACTCCTGCCTTTTCTAAGGCAGGAGTCATGTGGCATGGTAGGTTTAGCACCATAAAATGACGCTAATCTGGTTAGAGTCATTTTTTTTTTACTCTAACCTGCCTAAAGTCATTTTTTGGTGCTAAACCTCTTCTTCTATACTGCCAGCCCCACCCGACTAAAGTCATTTTTTTTTTACTCTAGCCTACCCTTTGCACCAGCTTGCACCATTCCATAAATATGGTGCCCAGCTGGTGCACAGAAATGGTGCAAGCTGGTGCTAAACTTTTTGGTGCAAAACTGAGCTAGTGCAGTTTTGCAGCAAAAAGTATAAATAAGGGGCAATATTTTGTAAGATTGCGCCACTTTTTCGTCAAAAAATGACATTAATGCGGCGCAAAAAAAGTATAAATCAGGGCCTTGGTGCTAGACAGGTCTAACACCAAAGTATAAATATGGAGCTAGTTTTGCATCGAATTAGAGTAAAAAAAATTACGCTAATTCGGTGCAAACAGAGTATAAATATGCTGCAGAGTATAAATATGCCCCTAAATATGGCGTTAAGACCATAGAGCCATTTTTTGCACGGGAACGCCTACCTTGCATCTCATTAAGGCAAGGTAGGTCTCCACTTCCAAAAAATGACTTTAACTCCATGATTTTGGCGCTAGACGTGTCTAGCACCAAAGTATAAATATGGAGTTAGTTTTGCACCGAATTAGAGTAAAAAAAAATGACGCTAATTTGGTGCAAACAGAGTATAAATATGCCCCTTGGTGTTACAGCAGGTTCCCTCAGCATGAGCACTCAGGAATTCTGTTTCCGCTCAGAGAGGTCAGGTTGCTTGCAGTACACGCTGCAGCGTCGGGCAGGTGCAGGCTCACTTTCAAGAGTGGCACGGCTGCTCTCCCTAGCGAACGGAGCAGCTTCCAGCACACAGCGATGCCTTAAGTCAAGTTGTCTCTGGTGGGGGAATACATTTCTTTGTCTCCCAACTAGAGTTCTGTGAGGGTGTGTTATCCTCCTCAGTGTCCTCCTCGTCCACAGGGGTCATTAAGGATAGATCCATTGGTGCCACCAGTCCTGCTGGTCACATCCCCACCTCCGTCCTGATCAGAGGCAGAAGTTTTGAAGAGCTTCCCCTTCTCACACAGCCCATCTGGCTGCTTGACTGACATTACACCTGGCATCGTTGTCATGGTTTCCCCTAACTTTTTGCCTTATGACTTCTGTTTTGCTGACCTCATTTTTGCTGGCTTCAGGATTCTGTCCACTTTACCACTGCTAGCCAGTGATATAGGGCAGAAGCTCTCTATTTTAAAGCATGGTGATGTTGGCTTTTCTCAATTGGCATATTAAATTGACTTGTAAGTCCTTATGTTGATATTAGATTAATCAATGCACATAACAGCAAGACACTTTTATATACGAACAATACATTTTCATACACAAAGTCATATCATCCCTGATGGATTCTTTGTCATGAACTCTCCATCAACCCCAGCACATAGGCACTTGGTCAGGCAGGCTCTATGGCCCAGGCCTGAAAGGTCACAGGTGGTGTAACACTTAGCTGACATCCAAACATACAAGCTTATCTCAGATCCCACATATAGACAGCAACATTACACATCCCCAGAGACTGGCCCCAATAAACTCCAAATTACCATAGGGACAAATGCATTCCCACAACAACATAAACTTAGGTACCACACAGTTATGTACACTTAGCGAAACAGGACACAGCACACACAGCACATGCAGTGATCACACGTCTCTCAGGCTGGACATCTGGACACGTACCTGCTGGCCAACAAGGCCAACCTGATTTCCATATCTAGAGTTGTATGTTAGACTCTATGTCGAATGTTCACTTTTTACAACTTTATTGCACCCAGAGAAATGTTTAAAACTAGTGTTGATTCTATGTACGATGAGAAACTGCCCCGACCCCGGTGCTGTAACTGCTCTCCTGGCCGTAATGTTTAATTGAACAAACGCTTTCCTGTTTTGCCAGATGCCTCTGGTCGCTTGTTTTTAGGGTAAATCCTCATTCCAGTAACGCTTAATTAAGTGTACTATATCTGGCCAGGGCCTGTAAATTAAATGCTACTAGTGGGACTAAAGCACTGATTATGCCACCCACTACATTAGCCCTTTAAACTTGTCACAAGCCTGACACTGTAGAGCATGTGTGCGCAGTTACAAACTGCCACTCCGAACTGGCACCACTTGCCAGGCCCAAACTTTCCTTTTTCTTACAGGTAAGTCACCCCCAAGGTAGGTATGTGAATTTGTTTTTCACCACTGCAAAGACTATCTCCCATGGGCTAACATTGGGATTACCTTGAAGCAGCCTTGAAGTGGAATTTCTAATTGAGACAAGATAGAAAGTTGGGAGTTCGGTGTGACTGGACTCACAATTTAAAATCAGAATTTATGGTGAAGTTGGATTTCAAATTGTTAGTCTGAAAATGCCACTTTTAGAAAGTTGGAATTTTCTTACTTTAACCATTTTGTGCCTCTGTCTGTCTCTGAATACACGTCTGGGGTGGGTGACACCTGGGCTTTGTGCATTCCCTCTACAGAATGACACACAAAGGGAGCTGGAGTGTGACACCTACATCCTGATGGCGTATCACCAGATTGATTTGCCTTCCGGGGCTAGATGAGAGGGAGGAGCTAATACTTGCACCTGAATAGGGCTGTGCCTGTCCTGTCACATAGAGCTGCATAACACCCTGTACAGTGTCTGAAGCCAGGGAAGGCAGGGCAGGGTTACTGTTGAACCGATCAGAACTGCTGCATCCTTCCTCAACACTGATGCATCACAGCAACCGCTAAGGTTGAAGTCTCTGCATTGCTGACTGTCTGGCTCAGGATCAATCCATCTCCACCAACTCCAGTGCATGGCCTTCGCTGAGCTGCTCAATGAGGCACATCAACTCCCTCACTGAGGGTTCAAGCTGCATTTCGTGGACACTGATTTGACAACTGAATGGCTCAATGATGACACATCCCTTGGAGTGCACAGGTTGGAACCGATGCATCACCTTCGCATCAGCTACTCAACTTTTCAGAAGGCACTGCGTGGGTCCTGTAGCTGGCCTGCCCTCCGTAATGGTCATCCTGAACTTTGGGTTTACCCTGGACTGATGTGACCTCAAGTAACGTTTTAGAGCTATTGATTTTAAAGCACTGTATTGCAGTTTATTCTTTAAAAAATCATATCTTGAGTTCTACTTATTGGAGTTTTGTTGTTTTGGCCTTGTTTTACTCAGATACATGTTCTCTATTTTTTGTAGTTTAGTGTGCAGTCTTTGTGTGGTGTTTGCACTGTTACTTTAATTTAAATATTGCACAAATACTTCACACATTGCCGCTTAAGTTAAGCCTGAGTGCTCGGTGCTAAGCTACCAGAGGGTGAGCACAGGTTAATTTAGGTTATGTGTCTGACTTACCCTGTCTAGGAATGTGGGCCCTCCTTTGACAGGGTTCATAACTCTGCCAATTAGAGACTCAATTTCTAACACTGGTGATCAGCGATGAGGATCGGACTTGTGTTTGTGCAGTACCTTACCAAGTTGCCCCCACATTGTTCAGGGCAATTTCCCCAGATTTTGTGAGTGCGGGGACACCATTACACGCGTGCACTACATATAGGTCAATACCTATATGTAGCATCACAATGGTAACTCCGAACATGGCCATGTAACATGTCTAGGTTCATGGAATTGTCACCCCAATACCATTCTGGTATTGGGGGTGACAATTCCATGCATCCCCGGGTCTCCAGCATAGAGTCCGGGTACTGCCAAACTAACTCTATGGGGTTTTCTCTGCAGCTACCGCTGCTGCCAACCCTCAGACAGGTTTCTGCCCCCCTGGGGCCTGGGCAGCCCAGTCTCAGGAAGGCAGAACAAAGGATTTCCTCTGAGGGAGGGTGTTACACCCTCTCCCTTTGGAAATAGGTGTTAAGGGCCTGAGAGAAGTAGCCTCTCCTGGCCTCTGGAAATGCTTTGAAGGGCACAGATGGTGCCCTCCTTGCATACGCCAGTCTACACCGGTTCAGGGATCCCCCCAGCCCTGCTCTGGCGCGAAACTGGAAAAAGGAAAGGGGAGTGACTCTCCCCTGACCAGCACCTCCCAAGGGGAGGTGCCCAGAGCTCCTCCAGTGTGTCCCAGACCTCTGCCATCTTGTATGCAGAGGTGTGAAGGCACAATGGACACCTCTGAGTGGCCAGTGCCAGCAGGTGACGTCAGAGACCCCTCCTGATAGGTGCTTACCTTTCTCTGTAGCCAATCCTCCTCTGAGGGCTATTTTGGGGTCTCTCCTGTGGGTTTCTCATCAGATAACGAATGCAAGAGCTCACCAGAGTTCCTCTGCACTTCTCTCTTCAACTTCTGCCAAGGATCGACCGCTGACTGCTCCAGGACGCCTGCAAAACCCCAACAGAGTGGCAAGAAGACTACCAGCAACATTGTAGCACCTCATCCTGCCAGCTTTCTCGACTGTTTCCTGGTGGTGCATGCTCTGAGGGCTGTCTGCCTTCACCCTGCACTGGAAGCCAAGAAGAAATCTCCTGTGGGTCGACTGAATATTCCACCTGCCACTGCAGGCACCAAACTACTGCATCACCGGTCCTCTGGGTCCCCTCTCATCTTGACAAGCGTGGTCCCTGGAACACAGAAGCTGGATCCAAGGGTCCCCGACAGGCCAGTGGCCCTTCTGTCCAAATTTGGTGGAGGTAAGTCCTTGCCTCCCCACGCCAGACAGTAATCCTGTGTTCTGCGTGAACTGCTGCTGCTAGGGCTTCTGTGCACTTTTGCAAGACTTCCTTTGTACACAGCCTAGCCCAGGTCCCCAGCACTCCGTCCTGCATAGCCCAATTCACTGTGTTGGACTCCGACTTCATGGGACTCCCTTTTGTTGTGCTGAGATGACCGCCATGCTCAGATCTTATGAACGCCTGTTCAGGAACTTCTGCGGGTGCTGCCTGCTTCTGCATGGGCTCTCTGTATTGCTGAGTGCCCCCACTGTCTCCTGCTCCAAGGGGCAACCTCCTGGTCCTTCATGGGTCCTGGCAGTACCCAAAATCCTCAACTTCGACTCTTGCAGCTAGCAAGGCTTGTCTGTGGTCTTTCTGTGTGGAAACAACGCTGCATCCTCAAGCACGTTGTGGGACATCTTCTGACCAAAGGAGAAGTTCCTGGCATCTTCCGTTGTTGCAGAAACTTTGGCTTCTTCCACCCAGAGGCAGCCCTTTCGCACCTTCATCTGGGGTTTAGTGGGCTCCTGCCCCCCTGGACACTTGCGTGACTCTTGGAGTTGGTCCCCTTCCTTTGTGGGTCCTCAGGTCTAGGAATCCGTCTTCAGTGCTTTGCAGTCAGCTGTTGTCTTTGCAGAATCCCCTATCTCGACTTTAGTGTCTTTCTGGGATAGTAGGGTAACTTTACTCCTACTTTTCAGGGTCTTGGGGTGGGGTATCTTGGACACCCTTAGTGTTTTCTTACACTCCCAGCGACCCTCTACACACTACACTAGGCCTGGGGTCCGTTTGTGGTTCGCATTCCACTTTTGGAGTATATGGTTTGTGCTGCCCCTAGGCCTACAGTATTGTCGCCTATTGCATTCTAATGTGTTTCTATTGTGTATTTTTCTAAAGTGGTGTGGAGACTTTCTGTGGTGTTTTAACTGTGTTTCTGTAATTTAGGTTTTGCACAAATACTTTTGGCAGTTTTTCGACTCTATCTGATTGGCATGTTTAATCTTTCAATTTTACCTGATTGGCATTGTGCAAATCTGGAAAAATCATTGAGCTGGAGAAGTATACACTGACCCAGCTCAATGATTTTTGCAAAGCTCTTGGGGTTTTTACCATAGGCTTTACCAAGAAAGTGGATCTGTCACAGGCAATGAGGACCTGAATAGAAGCTTAGGATGCAACACAAGAGACCCCAGAGGATGATGTAAAAATTGAGGATAATGAGGAGCTGTTGCAGGATTCAGTGGCGAATCTGGGACTGCCTGGGTACTAGGAGGATAATACCTTACAAGGAGCAGTGATTCCTCTCTGACCAGAAAGAAACATTTCATCAAGAGGCCTGTCCCCAGAGGAGCTGGAGGAATGGAAGGAGGAGAGAAAATTAAAGCTGGAGCTGGCTAAGCTCCAATTGGCCAGGGAGGGAAAGAAAATGATGTTAGATCAGGAACTGAGCCTTAAAGAGGTAGACATCAAGGTCAGGAGGGCTGAGTCCAGCCAAGATGGTGGCAGCAATTCTTCAATGCTCTCTGACAGCAGGGTCCACATACCCAAGGGTCTGCTGTCAATCTTTGTTTTGGGAGATGTCATGAGCAAATGGTTTGAGGCCTATGAGATTGCTTTACATATTCACATTGTCCCTGAGGGGGATTGGGGAGCTAGTCAATTAAAGTACATTCCAAGTTAGGGAGGGACATTCTACCGCCCTTAGAAGGGAGAGACAGGCTGAGGTATCCCCCCATTAAAAAGGCCCTAAGTAGGATGTTTGGTCTGACCCCAGAGAAGAACAGGCAAATGTTCAGGGACAGTCAGAAGCTATTCCTGAAGACTGGGGTTGACTAGTGTAGTTCTTGGTGAGGAGGTTGCTCCGAATAGATATGGTGACAGTGTGGAGGTTACACTAGTGTCCCTGAATTACAGAGAGATGGTGCAGAAAACCCACATGCCTGACAATGCTAGGAAGTACAGTCAGTGATCTCCATCAATTGCCAGTAGGTGGAGGCTCTGAGAGACACAGGAGCCAGCATGATAACCGTCAGGTGTCATTTGTTGTCTTCAGAGCATGCAGTCCCTAATGTGTTCCATTAAGATGTTGCTGCTGACAAACATGAGAGGTACCATCCAGTGGCTATAGTCCCCTTTGAATGAAAAGGGGGGTCTCAGTTCTGTTTAAGGTATCTGTGAGTCCATCCATGCCTGTGGATTGGCTGCTGGGCAATGACCTGGAGCATACCATCTGGAAGGAGGGGGGCTCAGGTCACACTTAGGAGTGTTGCTTTTTCCTGAGAGGGTGTGCCTAACCATATGGTCCCTCACAGCTCAAGAGGGTGATCTGAAGGACCTGGAACATGGAAGAATGGCCCAGGGTCCCACCAAGAAGAATGTCAAGGGGTTCAGGAAATCCACTCCTGACAGTTAATGCATATGTTAGATGAGAATCCCAAACTGTTGAGGCGATCTATTTCCCTTGGTCCTGGAATGGACCACTCCAGTGCTGATGGTCTCTTCAGGTTCTTCAGCCTTAGTGAGGAGCACTCCCAAGGGGTTGGGTAGCTTCCCCCACTTTCAACTGGGCGGACACGTGATAGACCTGGTATCCTTGTTGTGGTTGCCCCTCCTGTTTTGCTGACTTCATTTTTGCTGGCTTGAGGATTCTGTGCACTTTACCACTGCTAACCAGTGCTAAAGTACAGGTTCTCCAAAACATGGGGACATTGGCTTATCCACATTTGGCATTTGTTAATATACTTGTAGGTCCCTAGTAAAGTGCACTATATGTGCAATGGGCCTGTTAATTAAATCCTATTAGTGAGCCAGCAGGACTGATTGTGCAACTCACTAGAGTAACCCTTTAAACATGTCTCAAGTCTGTCACTGCAGAGCCTGTGTATGCAGTTTTAAACTGCCACTCTCACCTGGCAAGTGCACTCACTTTCCATGCCCAAATGTTCTTTTTATTATTTGTACGTCATCCCTAAGTTAGGCCCTAGTTACCCCCAAGTGCACGCTGCAGTGTATTTCAACGTACTTTTAGGTTGAACATGTCCTGGTAGGGAAAAAGTACTAAATTTGTTTTCCCGGCTGCAAGGCCTATCCCTTCCATAGATTAACATTGGGATTATCTCGAAGCAGCCTTTAAGTGTAATTTACAATTGTAAAAAGACATAAAGTTGGAGTTTGGTGTCTCTGGACACAATTTAAAATCACAACATATGGTGAAGTCAGATCAAGTTAAGCCTGACTGTTCTGTGCCAAGCTACCAGAGTGAAAGCATAGGTTAGTTTAAGTTGTGTATCTGATTTACCCAGGCTAGGATTGTGATCCCTACTTGGACAGGGCGTATACCTTTGTCAACTAGAGACCCAATTTCTAACAGCAGATGATACATGATTGGTCCTTTTCCAGACACCAAATGTGATTTAGAGTCTGGGTCTTTAACGTTTTATGTTGGTATTCTGCTTCTTTTGAAGTGGGGACATCTCCTTTTCATGTTCCTTCAGGAAAGATGTCTGTAACAGCAGGCACGACTCTAAAACTAAATGTCAACAACAAAATCAGCCACATTGATACTCTTTATGATTCCCTTATCAGCCCCACGTTCCTTCCTGTGATGTGTTCAGACCCCTCCTTTATGACATTTTACTCAATCAAAGGGAAGAGTTTTGAAATGTAAAAGGAGTCTCTTACTTTTCCCTTCAATGTTTCCCCAACTAGTGCATTGGAGTGCAGGAATACACAAATCTGTCTGGGGAGTTCCCCTCCTCATCATGTCTTTACTAGACATGCCTGGGCTTCCTAAAATGTAACCCTGGGTCCATTGCAGACACACTTACTCAGTGTATATTCATAGAACACTCTCTGTTCAGAACTAATACCTCTATGCATGGTACCCTCACATGCACACATGCATTCAGCACACACACTCAGGCCCATATTTATACATTTTTGCACTGCATTTGTGTAATTTTTTGATGCAAAAGCGGCGCAAACGTGCAAAATATAATTGTATTTTGTAAGTTTGTGTCGCTTTTGCGTAAAAAAAAATATGCAACTGTGGCACAAAAAAAGTATAAATATGGGCCTCTGATTGCAAGCACTGTTCAGCACTGACACTTTTCTATCTTTAACCAAGGAGTGTTATTTCAAAACACATGCACAGCTAGCACACACACTCCTGATTTGCATGCTGCGGAACTCTTCAAATAGTGTACTTATCGCAACCACACATACACACATCACATGCTGTACCTGCGCATGCGCTGTACAACACTACATCACTCATGTAATGTATTCCTCTCAAGCATATATAACCCCAGTACCTGTACTAACTGTGAGAAAGTAGCCTCTTTTTAGCATGGTTACCCCCACTTTTGGCTTGTTTGTGAGTGTGTGTCAGTGTGCTTTTTCTGTCTCACTGGGATCCTGCTAGCCAGGACCCCAGTGCTCATAGTTTGTGGCTCATGTGTGTGTTGTCAGTAGTGCTTAACTGTGTCACTGAAGTTCTGCTAACCAGAACTCTAGTGCATATGCTCTCTCTGCTTCCAAATTTGTCACTATAGTTTAGTGACTTCATATTCCAATTCCAATTGGCACACTGGACCCCCCTTATAAGTCCCTAGTACATAGTACCTAGGTAACCAGGGCATTGGGGTTCCAGGAGATCATTATGGGCTGCAGCATTTCTTTTGCCACCTTTAAGGAGCAGAGACAAACCCTTTCACAGGACTGCCTTTGCAGCCTGCGTGAAATAGTGCACATACTATTTCACAGCCATTTTCAATGCACTTAAGTAACTTATAAGACACCTATATGTATAACCTTCATTTCCTGAATGCTAGGGGCAAAGGTACTGTGTGTGAGGGCACTCTTGCACTAGCAAAGGTGCCCCCACACTGTCCAGGGCCAATTTCCTGGACTTCGTGAGTGCGGGGATACCATTACATGTGTGCACTACATATAGGTAAATACCTATATGTAGCTTCACAATGGTAACTCTGAATATGGCCATGTGAGGTGTCTAAGATCATGGAATTGTCCCCCCATTCCAAATCTGGTATGGGGGTGAATCCCATGCATCCTGGGGGCTCCACCATGGACCCCCAGTACTGCCAAACCAGCTCTCTGAGGCTTGCATTGCAGCTACAGCTTCTGCCACCTCACAGACAGGGTTCTGCCCTCCTGGGATCTTAGCAGCTCAGTCCCAGGAAGCAGAACAATGTATTACCTTTGGGAGGAGGGTGTTACACCCTCTCCCTTTGGAAATAGGTGTTACAGGCTTGGGAAGGGCAGCCTGCCAGAACCTCTAGAAATGCTTTGAAGGGCACAGGTGGTGCCCTTCTTGCATAATCCAGTCTACACCGGTTCAGGGACCCCTAGTCCCTGCTCTGGCGCGAAACTGGACAAAGGAAAGGGGAGTGACCACTCCCCTGTCCATCACCACCCCAGGGGTGGTGTCCAGAGCTCCTCCAGTGTGACCCTGGCATTAGCCATCTTGTTTTCCAAGGTGTTGGGACACTCTGGAGATCTCTGAGTGGCCAGTGCCAGCAGGTGACATCAGAGACTCCACCTGATAGGTGCATACCTGGTTAGGTAGCCAATCTCCCTCTCAGGACTATTTAGGGTCTCTCCTGGGGGTTCCTCTTCAGATTTGGCTTGCAAGTTTCCACCAGGAATCCTCTGCAACTCCTGCTTCATCCTCTGACCATTGGATCAACTGCAAACTGCTCCAGGAACCGCTGTAACTGCAACAAAGTATACAAGAAGGCTACTGTGACTCTGCAACTTCAGCTCCAGCCAGCAACTGCTACAGTTTCCAAGGTGTGCACGCTCTGAGGACTCCCTGTCTTCACCCTGCATCAGAAGGACCAAAGGAATCTCCTGTGGAGTGATGGAGTCACTTCCCTGCTCCAGCAGGCACCTTCTAAGATGACAACTGGTTTTCTGGGACTCCTCTTCTGACAACGAGCGTGCTCCCTGGAACACAGGTGGTGAACCCCTTTGACCCAGACTGTCCTAAGGTCCAGCTGTCCAAATTTGGCAGAGGTAAAAGATTGCCTTCCCGGTTTGGGCCAGTACCCCTGTGCACCGCGTCATCTCTAGCTCCTGGGGCCTTTGTGCACTATTTGCAAGAATCCTTCATGCAGAGCATGGCCCAGGCCCTTAGCACTCTATCCTGTGATGCTCAACTCGCCGAGTTGCTCTCCGGCATCGTGGGACCTTCTTTTGTAGTGCTGCAGCAACCGCAATTTGCACCTTCTTTGTCCCCGTTTCTTTGGACTCGTGTGGGTGCTGCCTGGTCATGTGGGGGTTCCCTCCAGTGTTGGCAGCCCCCTCTGCCTCCTCAGTCCGAGTTGAGGCCCCCAGGTCCCTCCTGGGTCCAGGCAGCGCCATTTGGATGCAATCGGCGACATTGCTTGAACCAAGTCTTGCCTGCATCCAACATCTCAACGTGAGACATCCTTTGCATCATGCAGGAACCCGCAGCCATCTTCTTTGGTGCTCTTCTGCAGACTTCTTCCAACCGGAGAATCCTCTTTTGCCCCATCTTCTAGGTTGGCAGGGGCTTGTGTCCTTCCTGGAATCTTCTGCGACTTCTGGACTTGGTCTCCTCTCTTCATAGGTCTTCAGGTCCAGGAATCCACCATTTGTTGCTTGCAGAATTGCTTGGTTCTTGCAATAACTCTTATCACGACTTGTAGTGTGTATTGAGGAAACTTGTAGTACTTTACTCCTACTTTGCTGGGCTCTTGGGTGGGGTATTTTACTCACCTTTGTGGTTTTCTTACAATCCTATTGCCCCTCTACAAACTACACTTGCCTAGGGGGGAATTTGTGATTCACATTCCACTTTCTTAGTATATGGTTTGTGTTGCCCCAGTCCTATTTCGTCCTATTGCATTTTATGGTATTTTCTACTGTTTGCACTATTCTGTGACTATTTACTTACCTGATTCTGGTCTCTAGTGTATATATTGTGTATAATACTTACCTCCTGAAGTAGTATTGCTTCTAAGATATTTTTGGCCTTGTGCCACTAACATAAAGCACCTTTATTTTTGGTAACACTGAGTATTGTCTTTTATTGTGTGTAAGTACTGCACAACTATAGTGGTATTGCAGGAGCTTTGCATGTCTCCTAGTTCAGCCTAAGCTGCTCTGCTACAGCTACCTCTATCAGCCTAAGCTGCTAGAACACTGACTACATTTCACTAATAAGGATTAAGTGGACCTTGTATAATGTGTAAGTAACTTTGGTACCCACTACAAACCAGGCCAACCTCCTACACTAACCACACATGCACTGCAGAGTACTGCTCCATCTTTGTACTTTATCCTTCCCAGGCACTCATACAACTAACACAGAGTCACTACTCCTACTCTGTGCAGCACTCTACATCTACCTGATGTAGTCCAAGGATGAGTTAAGCACAAAGCAGTGAAATGTTTAAAAAGGTGAATGATTCTTTAGGCCTCAATTCAGTGGCATTGGAGAAAAAAGGTCCTGTTCATTATTACTGATCACTACATAGTATGTTGTCACCACTGTGCTTATGCTGCTTAACTCCTGATGAATGAGGTAGCCTTCCACCACTATGAAGTAGCACTTTGGGCACCCCTCCTGGTCCAATAAGATCATAATCTATGAGACAGGCCTATATGATTGTGTACATGCATGATCTGTGCTCGGCTAAGAATAACAAAATCAGTATTAGGGATCCAGGCAATACTACAGTTGGACCCTCAGGGCAAGGGTACGCAACTCTTAGCATGCAGAAGATGTTTCGGTCCCAACATATAGATCATAGATTAGGCCAAGATAGACACAGACCAGTCATATGCTTGCATTAACATTACAATATATTATGTCCGATTAAATACAGTCCATTCTTATACAATTTGTTTGTTACCCTTTACACACCGTTCAGTGTGACTGCCAAACAGATAACTATTCCTTTTTGTAACTGTGCAGCATACATACTACAGGGTAGACCTAGGTATATAATGGAATGTCACAACCTTGTTGTAATACTTAGGTAAATAATGTACATACAAATGAAATACTTGCCTCTTCATAAGCTGCTTTTCTCCATCTTTAGACATCCCGTTTTAAACACCTGAGACACCTTTCTATCATGGCTGTCAAACAGACACATAGGCCCTCATTCCAACCCTGGCAGTCTATGACCGCCAGGGTGGATGTCGTCGGAAGCACCGCCAACAGGCTGGCGGTGCTTACAGCCGCGGTCGCCCAGCCGGGTCTGACGGTTTCCCGCCGGATTAGCCCCGGCTGGGAGAATCCTCCATGGCGGCGCTGCAAGCAGCGCCGCCATGGGGATTCCGACCCTCTTCCCGCCAGCCTGTTTCTGGCGGTTTTTCACCGCCAGAAACAGGATGGCGGGAATGGGTGTCGTGGGGCCCCTGGGGGCCCCTGCACTGCCCATGCCACTTGCATGTGCAGTGCAGGGGCCCCCTAACAGGGCCCCAGCATGATTTTCAAATCGCGACGGGTGCAACTGCACCCGTCGCACCCCTGCAACACCGCCGGCTCCATTCGGAGCCGGCTTCTGTGTTGCAGGGCCTTTCCCGCTGGGCCGGCGGGCGCTCCCTTGTCGGGCGCCCGCCGGCCCAGCGGGAAAGTCTGAATGTCCCCCGCGGTCTTTTGACCGCGGAGCGGTCATTTGGCGGCGTAAGTTTGGCGGGCGGCAACCGCCGCCCGCCAAACTTAGAATGACCCCCATAGTAGTCTCTCATCTCAAGACACATAAAAATGACATCAACAACCACACCCAGGTGAGGCACTGGATACATGCCAGCGATACTAATCCACTAAAGAAGTTTTCCCCCTTTCTATCGATTATGAAATAATTTTTGCCTTTAACGCCATGATTATGGGACCCTTTCACTAGGAAGGTATATACACTTTGACCCTCATTACAACCCTGGCGGTCAGTGGTAAAAAAAATGGGACCACAACCATGGCGGAAACCTCCAACACAGATAGCCACTTTAACACTCCGACCGCCACGGCGGTAGCAACAAACACTGCGGAGGTAACCGCCAACAGACAGGCGGAAGACAATGTACCGCCCACACTATTGCAAGGCACCAATCCGCCAGCTTTTCCGGGGCGGTACCAATGCCATCGAAAGCACGGTGGAAACAGTGCACAGAAAGGAAACCACTCACCTCTCGACACCCAAGGAAGAACTAGGACGCCATGGAGCCCCAATTGCAGATCCTACCCATGTTTCTGTATCTATTAATACACCACAAAGTGGAAAGAAGACGGCGATGACGACGGTGAGTACAGCACCTAGCACACAGGGGAGGGGAGGAGGGAAAAGAGAGTGAAACACACACGCGGCACGCAACAAACCCACCCCCTACCCACAACAACATACACACACACATATCCAATAACATCACAGAAACAACCCGGCACCACCTGGAAGAATGCAAGGACAAAACAAAATGAGTTTAACTAATGTAATATTAGAACAATCAGATAGATCAAGAGAACAGCAAATACGCAGTATACACAAACATTTACAGCAAGTACATAAGTCTGTACACTGTCCCATGAAATGTCCGTGAACCAGTGGTCCCAAAAAGCATGGGTGAAGCCCATACATGACACCTGCCTCAAAATGGAGAGAACACTGCAAGGGCATCAGGTCGGAAAAAAAACAGGCACCTCAGGGGAAGGGGAGGGGTGGCCCCTCAGACAGATGATGGTACAACGCCACTGCTCCTCGAGGGGGCTCCATACCCGACTGCCTGGTCCTGAGGAGTGCAAAGCCACGGTCTCTCAAGTCTCTCAAGAGGGTGCACTGCCCACTGCTTGGTCCTGGGGAGTACAAAGCCACGGTCTATCAAGTCTCTCAAATGAGTGTACTGCCCACTGCTTGGTCCTGGGGAGTGCAAAGCCACAGTCATTCAAATGGATGCCTTTCTCCACTGGTTCTGGAGGGGGCTTTGTGCCCAGAGTGTTTCATCCTGCCAAGGACTGGGTGAGTGGATGCCTTTCTCCACTGGTTCTGGAGGGGGTTTGGTGCCCAGAGTACTTCATCCTGCCAAGGACAGGGTGAGTGGATGATGCCTTTCTCCACTGGTTCTGGAGGGGTCTTTGTGCCCAGAGTGCTTCAGCCTGCCAAGGACTGGGTGAGTGGATGCCTTTCTCCACTTGTTCTGGAGGGGGCTTTGTGCCCAGAGTACTTCATCCTGCCAAGGACTGTGTGAGTGGATGCCTTTCTCTACTGGTTCTGGAGGGGGCTTGGTGCCCAGAGTGCTTCATCCTGCCAAGGACTGGGTGAGTGGATGCCTTTCTCCACTGGTTCTGGAGGGGGCTTGGTGCCCAGTGATGCTGCACGTGGGGTGTGGCAGTTGACTTTGTCTCACCTGGGTGCCTTAACCACGCAATGTACCTGGTACAGGTAGCATGATACTCCATGGAGGCAGAGTCACACGCCATCCTGTGGCGACTTAGGCTGCCAATTGCTGGTTCGTGTCAGTGCTGGAGGTGGTGTCTCAAGTGGCGTGTCCAGGGTCCAGGACGTCACCTGCAGACTCTGACAGCTGCACACTGGGGATGGGGCTGACATCCGACAGAGTGGCATCGGCTGTGCAGGTGGCGGTGTCTGAGGCGGAGATGCTGCCAGTGCTGGGCGTGGTGCAAGTGACTGTTGTGGTGGATGGAGACACCATATCGTCTCCAGCAGCCTTGGATGGCTGATGCTCGGGGAGGATGCTGCAGACTGACGCTGTGGCAGTGGCGGTGCAGCTGGCGGTGCAAGTGGCAGTGCAGGTGGTGGTGCAGGTGGCGGGCGGAGCGGCGGTGGTGACTGTGGTGCATGTGGCTGCTATCCTTGATGATATGGTGGTCACCAGCCCCTCACCAGAAGACATCGTGCCCATAGGTGAAGTGCCCTTTACCTTGTGCCCCTTTCCCATCTTGACAGTTGCTGCAGGGACCTTGGCACTGTCTACTCGGTGTTTGGGCGAGGCCTTGCTGGGTGGGTGGTGTGACTGTACCCTGCTGGAAGCCGGCACCTTTTTGACCATTGCAGGTGGTGGAATAGGGTGGTCCTTCTTTTCTGTCGGTGGCACACTGGCAGCTCTGACGGGTGCTACCTTAGACCGTACTGGACTAGCAGGGACCATAGCGGATGCAGATTTGGTGGCTGAGGTGCTGGGCTGGGATCGAGACATCCTGGCCCTGTGGAAGGATGGGGGGGAGGTGTAGGGAAGAGGTTATTGTTAGCTAGGAAAAGTTTTTTTGACACACTGGGATGGGAAGATGGAGGCGGTGTGGGAGTGGAGGAAGAGGTAGGGGTTGTAGGAGGTGTACGTCTGCTGAGTTTAGGTGAAGGTGCATGGGTTGGAGACTGTTGTGAGGTGGATGGCTGTAGAGTGGGTGTGTGTCTGTGTTTGTGTACTTTGGGAGGAGGGCTTAGAGACACACTGGGAGAGGACACAGGGGACGTGTGAATGGTAGTGGGGGTGGTGATTGCACATGAGCGGTGTGTAGTGATGGGCATGCTGGTGATGGAGGCAGTGGCTAATGATGTAGTGCATGTATGTGTGAGTGGAGACGAGACTGGGAGGGAGGTGGAGGATGTGGAGGAGGGGGACACAGTGGAGGAAGTGGATGTTGGTATGTGTGCATGGGTATGGTGCTTGTGTGAGTGCCTGTGGATGTGTGGTGCTTATGTTTTCCTGAGCCACTTTTGTGTGTTGATGTGTGTGCATGCTGGTCTGATGGTGTGCTTGGGATAGGCTGAGGTAGAGGGGATTGTGTCTGGGTAGTGGAAGTTGGAGGGGGAGGCTGGACACAGGGACAATGGCTGCCATCAGTGCTGAGGCCAGAGCCTGAAATACTCTCTGTTGGGCCGCCACGCCAAAATGAATGCCCTCCAGATATGCATTTGTTTGCTGCAAATGCCTCTCAAAGCCCTGGATGGCATTCAGAATGGTTGACTGCCCAACAGTGAGGGATCTCAGGAGGTCAATAGCCTCCTCAATGAGGGCAGCAGGGCTGACTGGGGCAGGGCCTGAGGTGCCTGGGGCGAAGGAGATGCCCACCCTCCTGGGTGAGCGGGCACGGGAAACACGCTGAGGGGCTGCTGGGAGGGCGGTTCTGGTAGGTGGGTGGCGGCTGTACCTGTTGTTGGGGTGGGCACAGAGGGGTCCACCATCGCCAGGGAGCTTCTATCTGAGGAGGAGTCGCTGTCGCTGGCTTCCCCTCCTGTCCCCGTCGTGGAGCTGCCCTCACCCTCTGTCCCACTGGTGCCTTCACCCTCCGTGGATTCACCCTCTAGGGCCATGTGGTCTGCAGCTCCCTCCGTCGCCGGTGCCACTGCTCCTCTGCCAGATAATGCTAATGCACACAAGGACAGGGTGACAAAACAAGAAAGGGGGAAAGACAGAAAACACACATGGTCAATGCCAGCAACACCACTACCGTTGGCGGACACAACACACAGGGAGCAGCCCTATGCACTAGGCCATGCACTAGCAGTTAGTAGGAAATTCACCATGCCATGGGGTACAATGCCTAACACCATTTTCTGCACACCTGAAACTCACAGGAGCCTGCCCAGTTGTAGATACACACTAACAATATTGGGGTTGGAGTGCCTCAGAGCCTGCCCAACAAGGGACCTACCCTGCCAAGTTCGTCCTGGCCTAGGGGAACCCACAGCCCACATCCCCCACCCAGACACTTTGTAAAGCGCGCAGAGTCAGCCTAAGGACACCGTACTCACCCCCCTTGTGGCTGGTGTGATGGCCTCAACCGCCCATCCAACTCCGGATATGCCACCGCCAGGATCCGGAACATCAGGGGGGTCATGGTGCGACAAGCACCCCTTCCACGTTGGGAGGCCAGTCCCAGCTCGGCCTCCGCCATCTTCTTGCTCCATTGGCGCAGGTCCTCCCATCTCTTGCGGCAGTGGGTGCTCTGTCTATGATAGACCCCCAGGGTCAGCACTTCCTTGGCGATGGCACGCCAAATACCCTTCTTCTGGTGGGCGCTGACCTAGAAGAAAGGTACTGGAGGAAAGGAAATTACCCACCCGTCCGGACCGTCAAACGCATTGCCCACCAGTTCCCACCCATGCCCCGACGCACATACACTCACCATCCTCACATGCAGCCCTCAGCCCCCCCACACATGTATCTTCCATCCACACCACTCCAAACAGGCATTGTCCACGCATCATGCTCACAGTGTACTCACCTGTTTGTCTGGAGGACCGTAGAGTAGCATGTACTGGGGGAAGACCCCATCCACCAGTTTGTCCAACTCCTCCGTGGTGAAGGAAGGGGCCCTTTCCCAAGACACTCGAGCCATTGTTGCTTCCAGACTCAGGTCACAGCAGCATTTGCAGTGTAGGCCCTCTCCTATTGAAGGTCAGGTATCAAGTGAGTGACCAGATAGAAATGGCGGTCATGTCTGTGGCGGCGCGTACCGTCACCACCAGCGTACATCGTCATTGGCTCCTGGAACCTATAGGGCCCAATGATAACCAATGCTGAATTGCGTGGCAGTCTTCAACAGCCTACCGCAACGCTGCACAACGCCAGCACAATTACCTCATTTCCCCTTGTTCTTCCTCACACGTCAGGCAGCCGCCATTTCAGGGGGGCACATGGCATGGCACCTAACTGCGTCACAGCACAATTTGGCAGATATACGGACAAACTACGCAACACACAGATTTACTCACATTATCTGCAAACACACTTGTGCAACCTATGTGGTTCATGACCCTCTGCTCACCATTCTCCTCCATAGGCCACATCCGCTGGGGCAGATGATGAGATGGCGTCATCCTCCGGTGTACAGACCCCTGGTGGACCTGTCGACAATGGAAGACAGACACATCATAATCACCTACAGACTTGATCGTGCCACAATCCAAGACCTGTGTGCCCAACTGGAGCCAGACCTGATGTCAGCTATCCGCCATCCCAGAGGAATCCCCCCTTTAGTGCAGGTCCTGTTAGTGCTCCATTTCCTGGCAAGTGGTTCCTTCCAAGTGAAAGTGGCCATGTCATCAGGGATGTCTCAACCAATGTTCTCCAACTTGTTGTCCAGAGTGTTGTCTGTCCTGCTGAAACACATGCGCAGCTACATCGTGTTTCCTCAGGTGGAGGATTTGCCCACAGTGAAAGCTGACTTTTATGCCCTGGGACATATCCCTAACATCATCGGTGCCATTGATGATACACATGTGGCATTTGTCCCCCCGCAGAACTGAACAAGTGTACAGAAATAGAAAAAGCTACCATTCAATGAATGTGCAGATGGTGTGTTTGGCGGACCAGTACATCTCCCATGTGAATGCCAAATATACTGGCTCTGTGCAAGACACATACATTTTGAGGAATAGCAGTATCCCTTATGTGATGGGCCAACTCCAGAGGCACCGGGTGTGGCTAATAGGTGAGGCCAAGGTCCCCACACTGTATGAGTAGGTGTCAGGGCATGGGGTAGTCCGTAAGGGTTAGTGTGTGTCTAACAGTTATCCCTCGACATTTGCAGGTGACTCTGGTTACCCCAACCTCTCATGGCTACTGACCCCAGTGAGGAATGCCAGGACAAGGGCAGAGGAACGCTACAATGAGGCACATGGGTGAACTAGGCGTACAGGTGGCTTCCTATACTGCTCACTAAAGAAGGTGTGCCAGATAATCGTGGCATGCTGCATGTTGCACAGCCTGGCATTGTGACGGCAGGTGCCTTTTCTGCAGGATGATGGGCCTCATGATGGTCTTGTGGCAGCGGTGGAGCCTGTGGACAGTGAGGAAGAGGAGGCAGAGGAAGAAGATATTGACAACCGAACGAACATCATCATGCAGTACTTCCAGTGACACACAGGTAAGAGACTGTAACTGCTCCTCACATTTCTAGGACATTGTATAAGTCTGCCTCTTAATCTCTGTCTATGGACATTGACAGTTCACTTTGGCTTTCAATTTTTCAGATTTGGGTACCTTATTCTGCCTTCTGCTATATGTACTGCTGCCCTACAACTGTCATACATTGGTATGAGCAAATTAACATTTACATTGATATTTGTTGGTGATGTTGTAATAATACACTTGTGAAAGATCAGACTGGCTCCAGATTGGTTTGTGATTCAAGGTTTTTTATTTAGGTGCTAATGTGTATGCGGGTATGTGGAAGGGGCTGGGGTGATGGTGGAGGAAGGTCCATAGTATAGTCCAGTCTCTTGTCATCACAGGTGCATTGTCTTATGGGGCATAGGAAGGGGAGTAATGGCAGTTCAAGGTGGACAGGGTGACATAGTGGGACAGAAGGGTGACAGTCAGGAGGATCCTCTTTCCTGGCAGGGGTCTTGGCAATGTTCTCTCTCTTCTGCCTGGATCGCAGGGACCGTTTGCGGGGTGGTTCTGATTCTGCAGTGGGTGGGGTGCTGAGGGGCTGCTGTTCCTGTGGCAGGGCTTCTTGTTCACTGGCACCGGTGGCGGTTTAGGGCTGTTCCTCAATTTGGCTAGTGTCAGGGGCCCTTTGTTGTCCCACTGCCTGCCTCATGGTCTTGCCTATGTCAGCCAGCACCCCTGCTATGGTGACAAGGATGGTGTGTATGTTGGTGAAGTCCTCCCTGATCCCCATGTATTTCCCTGCTGCAGCCGCTGGGTCTCCTGAAACTTGGCCAGTACCGTGCCCATGGTCTCCTGGGAATGGTGGTATGCTCCCATGATGTTTAATAGTGCCGCGTGGAGGGTCGGTTCCCTGGGCCTGTCCTCCCCCTGTCGCACAGCAGTCCTCCCAGCTTCCCTATTGTCCTGTGCCTCCGTCCCCTGAACCGTGTGCCCACTGCCACTGACCCCAGGTCCCTGATCGTCCTGGGTTTGAGGGGGTTGCCTGGGATCCCTGTAGTGGTGGACACACTGCTGATTGAGGTGTCCTGGGGACAGTGGCATGGGCCCGCTGGGTGGGTGCTGTGGTGGTGTTTCCTGAAGGGGGAGGTTCTGTGGTGGCTTGGGACTGTGGCAGGGGAACCGACTGTCCAGAGGACCCTGATGGGCCCGGCTGGTCATATTGATCCAGGCGTGTAGAGATGTCATCACTGTGGGTCTCTTCTGTGGGGGGACTGGATATGGCTGGCACCTCCTGTCCGGTGACATTGGGTAGGGGTCCTGTTGGGGTGTAAATCCATCTTTATTTTATCTGTGTGTGCCATCTTGTGCGATGGGTGTGTTTCCCTCTATTACTGTGCTTGCACTATCGCCTTGGCCCTTGTGTGAGTGGTGATTGTGTGCCCTGGGTGAGTCTCTCTATTGGACATGCTTTTGTGATGGGTGTCCATGCATGTCTGTGATGGGTGTCCATGCATTGTAGTTGCATGCAGGGCTTGGTTGTGGTGGGGCATGATGGTGGGGTGTGTGGGAGATGGTGGAGTGATGGGAGTGAGGGTAAGGGTGGGAGTATGTGATGGCATGCAGGTAGGGTGGGGGGGATATAATAGTAAAGATATGACTTACCAGAATCCAGTCTTCCTGCTATTCCTGCGAGGCCCTCAGGATGCATTATTGCCAAGACTTGCTCCTCCCATGTTGTTAGTTGTGGGAAAGGAGGTGGGGGTCCACCGCCAGTCCTCTGTAAGTTTACCTGGTGTGTGGATACCACGGTACACACCTTCCCCCGTAGGTCATTCCACCTCTTCCTGATGTAATCCCTTGTTCTTGGATGCTGTCCCACTGCGTTGACCCTGTCGACGATTCGCCGCCATAGCTCCATCTTCCTTGCAATGGAGGTCTGCTGCACCTGTGATCCGAATAGCTGTGGCTCTACCTGGATTATATCCTCCACCATGACCCTGAGCTCCTCCTAAGAAAACCTGGGGTGTATTTGAGGTGCCATGATGTAGTGTGAGTGATGTGTGAGGTGATGGTTGATGTGATGTGTGGGGTGATGTGTTGGGGTGTATGGTGTGATGTGCGTGGATGGTGTATGAGTGATGGTGTTGTGTGCCTCTGGATGCTGGTGTGGTCTTTGCTTTTCTCTCTCTCTCTGCTTCTTCCAAATTTTTCGCTGTAAGGGGTTGTGGGTAATGTGGGTGGGTGTTTTATAGTGGTGTGAGTGTGTGGGTGTGGTGTGTGTCAGGTGTGTGTATTTTGAATTGTCCAATGTGGTTGTGTTTTGTAAGTGTGTGTTTATTTTGAGCGCAGCGGTGTGTACTGCCAATTGATTACCGCGGTTGAAAGACCGCTGCGTTGATTCGTGGGTCATGATACTGTGGGTGTATTCCTGTTGGCGTTACGGTGTGTGTTTTGCTATCACCAGTTTATCACTGACCTTTGGTGTGGCGAACTTGTGTGGGTGTCTGTATAGTGGCGGAATTCTCAGTGTGGTCATAATACCAGTTGCGGATTTCCGCCGCAGACACGGTATGTTGGCGGCCGTCGGTACGGCGGTCAGCGGGATTTACCGCCAGGGTTGTAATGAGGGCCTTTATCTTCCTTCCCATATGGTTGACATCAAAATGGACTATTGACTATCTTAAAATAAACTTCTAAGATGGCATCCTAACTATGACGCTAGTTGAGCATGATATTTTAAGCATGTGTTCAGGCCTGCTTTCTTAATCTTGTAGCTGAGCTCAACTACAGCTGTGATTAAGACACCCACTGCAGCAACAGATGTAACTGCAGACAACCTATGTTAAACAGCCCGCATCATGGCCTGCCAATGGGAGTGAGGATGTACCTCTGAGAAGGATAGTCTTTCTCATCTAGGCACACTCTGCTTTGGCTTGAAGGAAGTGTACCTAAACCTAGGAAAACAAACTGCCTCACATCTCTTCATAATCCTGCCCCCCTGATATACTTTCGTAAAAGAAAATGTTGTCCAGAGATTTTCATTTTTGATTTGTGTTTTTGGATCATTAGAGAAGTGATTTAGCTTGGGTAGACATTGCTGATTTGGGCCAAATTTTTGTAGATTACATTTTTTAAAATGGAGGATTTGTTGCAGTGATGATGCAATATTTAAGGAACCATGAGACCTATATACTTCATTTTGGTGGCAAAACATAGGTTTGAGGGTGGGTAAAGTATTCTTATAAGTAAATAACTCCTCAGAGCAACCAAAACAAATAATAATGTTTTTTAATCCTTTTATGTATCCACTAAACAATGTTTAAGCTCTGAATATGAAAAAAATATATATTTATCACTCCTGTTTTAGACACATTTTCATAATTCAGTTTATTCCTTTGTTTGGGCAATCACTTGTGGTACATTTGCAGAATGTTGAAAATTTAAGAAGAGCAAATTGACAGGGACATCTTTTTGTAGCACAGGTTTTGCAAGTGCATGTATGTGTAAGTTCTTTAAGTAGAGGGTTTAGAAACGTCAAAGGTTTTAGCACCCCATCAAAATCTTCCCAACCAAATTCAAATGGAGCTTTATCTACATATGCATGATCCAAAACATTTACACTTCTTCTGATCAAGTAGGACGCTCTTTTAATGTGTCCAAAAACAGAATATGACTTCAGTGGAAGGCCACTTAGCGGGACTGATCTCTTGAACTCATTGTACTAAAGATCGTCAAATGGGTGACAGGTAGAACTCATTTTCCACACATGCAGAAGGTATTTTTCCATGTCTTTAATGTCACATTCTTCTACTGTCTTAGCAAATCCTTTTAGAAACTTCACAGGTTCAGCAGTTAAAGCTCCAAGCTTTGTTCCAATTTTGCTCATAGTTTAATCACCAGTAAGAATATGTGCCTTGATAAGAACACTAGGCATCTCTGGGTCACGTTTCTTCTACAGAATATGAAGCGGGATTAAATGTCTTTTCTCGTCAGTTCCATAACGTATCCATTTCTAACAATCCTTGACTTATGAACATTGCAACAAGTCTAAGTAGCACAATAACGTCTGCGTCATTTGACAGTAAAATAACTCAATTGGAACCATTTCAAACAGCCCACTCAACAAGTGCCACAAGAGGAAGGTCAGCTTCCTCTAATTTGCTGTTAAGTTCTTGAACAATATGGCCTATACCATTTGAATATATCTCTGCAGGCACCAACTTCTCATTCACAATCATTTCACTTGCAATAATCGGAAATTCAGTGCTCTTTGAAGCATCAGCAGTGTTTTGGTGAGTTAAAATCTCCAAGTTCATCTTTTTCGATGTTGATGATCAGAATTGATCAAGTTGCACAGGTGTAGGTGTCCAATTTGTATTGCAGGCAAGGTCAGTTTTTCCACTTGTAGGCATTTGCCTGATACTCTCACATTCTTCGACAGGTAGTTCAAGATAACTATCAAAGACAATGTGCAGTTCTAGCAAGGTGCACACTGACTTTGATATCTGTAGAACAGTCTGAACGACCTCGCCTAAGTTTTGCATGGATGAAACCTTGACCATTTGCAATTGTGACATATAGTCCACAACAACAGCAGTTTTCAATGAGGATAACCTTTTTTAATTGAAATTTTTCCAGCGAAAGTTTTTTTTTAAGCTCTTGTATGAGTTTGTGATTCACTGGTTTGGTTGCAGCATCTCCATCAATGAATACGTTTGTTGGAAGAAGATCATGCAACAGAATGTCCTTGATGAATTCACCCCTTTCTTTGGCTACATTCATCTCTTTATGAGCTTGCGAAAGCTGTTTCTTTTAACCTGTTTTGAAAGCTGGTTGGATGAAACTCTTACTATGGCAATTAAAGTGTGAAAGTTTAGCTTTAGTGGTCATGTCAAACAGTTTTTTCTCTTTCAATACAAATCACTCCTGCTTCAGTTCTGCGTATAGTTTCGGTTCATGTTCCAGGACATCTCATAGTTGTGTCCTTATATCGCTATCCATATATTGTTTGATCACATGTTGTGTAGTCGCACAGTCATTTAAAAGGGGTTTCCTTCCTGCTGCATGAAATGAAGAAGGCTATCAACATGTTTATTAAAATGTTCCCCTCTCTTTTCCACAAGTCTGTGGTAAGGAACAGTTTCACGATAGTACATTAATTTTGAATTTGTCATCTCTCTGAAAACATTGCAAAGAGAAAGTACTTCATTGTAAACTAGCTGCCATTGAGCAACATATTCACTTTTGCATGTCTGACCAACAACTCCCTTGGAGCTTTTCTGTGATCACCGGAGCATCTGTTCCAGTTTCATATCTGAAGTCACAGCACTGAACCTTCTTTCTCTGTCTTTCACCACAAAATGTCTTTGGAGGAGTTTTCAGTAGAGGTATGTTTTTTCCACCTCTAACTCCTTCACTCTTTCCAAATACCAGGACCCATATCTCAGGTAGTTTATGCAATCAAATTTGCAATACACAGTAATCAGTAACTCCACAGTCTTCATGTATAGCTTTCAATCACCTTCCCGATTAGCATGTACTGAGTTTTTCACTAGAGCTATTGTGTAAAACATTTCCCCAGTACTTGCAAAGTTCAGATTTTTTTCACATTCTTTGACAAACTCCACGAACATGGTTTTTAGGTTTTCTGATTTTGAACTGAGTGCATTGAACATTGCCTGACTTTGCATTATGTCATTTGAATGCCTGTGCCTTGTTTACTTCTGAGATACAATATGCAAAACCTAATTTGTCATTCTTGTTCCAGAAAGCATTCTAACACAATCTTTCTATAGCCTCAAATAGGATGAGCACACTTTGTAACGGACAAACATACTGAGTTCCGCTGAATACTGACTGCACAGTTATGTTTCCAAAGATTTCAGGCTCAATAAGTGCGTCATCTATGCTACATTGTTAGATCTGAGAGCCTTAGGGTGGTCATCCCCCAACTTTTTGACTGCCCCCTCCACTTTTCTGACACTGTTTTTGCTGGTTTTGGGACTCTGCACACTTTACCCAGCTAACAAGTGCTAAAGTGCATATGCTCTCTCCTTTTAACACAGTAACATTGGTTCATTCCCAATTGGCATATTTGATTTACTTGTAAGTCCCTAGTAAAGTGCACTACATGTGCCAGTGACCTGTAAATTGAATGCTACTAGTGGGCCTGCAGCACTGGTTATGACACCCACATGAGTAGGCCCTTAACCATGTCTCCGGCCTGCCATTGCAAGGCTGTGTGTGCAGTTTCACTACCACTTCGGCTTGGCATTTAAAAGTAATTGGCAAGCTTTAAACTCTCTTTTCTCTACATATAAGTCACACCTAAGGTAGGCCCTAGGTAACCCATAGGGCAGGTTGCTATGTAGGTAAACGGCAGGATATGTACATGTGTGTTTTATATGTCTTGGTAGTGAAAAACTCCTACATTCATTTTCCACTACTGTGAGGCCAACTCCTTTCATAGGCTAACATTAGGGCTACCCTCATGTATTGTTTGAGTGGTAGATTCTGATCAGAAAGGGGTACAGAGGTCATATTTAATATGGCCAGAATGGTAATAACAAATCATGCTTATTGGTGAGGTTGGATATTATATTATTATTTTAGAAATGCCAGTTTCAGAAAGTAAGCATTTCTCTGCACTTAAAATCCATATGTGCCTTACAGCTAGCCTGTCTCCAATCAACATCTCAGCTGGGCTGGTTGACAGCTTCCTTGTGCATTTCACCCAGACAACCACAAACACAGGATATTCAGTCACACCTGCACTCTGAATGGGGCTTCCTTGGGTGGAGGGCCTGACACTTACATTTCAAAAGCTACTGGCCTGCCCTCACACAATAGACTGCCAAAGCCCCTACTGGGACCCTGGCAGACAGACCTGTACTGAAAGGGGAACTTGTGCACTTCAAAACCACTCTTTGAAGTCTCCCCCACTTCAAAGGCATTTGTGGGTATATAAACTGGGTCCCTGACCCCACCTTGTCAGACACTTCTGGATCTGAACCTACAACCTGTCAAGAGTAACTGCCTGGCTGCAACAAATGACTCATCTGGACTTCTTTGCTGAGAAGGACTGCTGCCCTGCTGTTGCCCTGCTGCCTTGCTGCCCTCTAACTCTGCTGAGAAGTGCTCTCCAAGGGCTTGGATTGAGCTTGCTCCTGGTTTCTGAAGTCTCAGGGCCCAAAAGGCTTCATCCCTTCAGGAAACTACTTGTGCGCCGAAATATGACACACAGCCTACTGGAAACGACGCACAGCCGTTTTGCCACTGAGAAATCGTCGCACAGCTGAGCCCGAACGAAGCAGCCTGACTTCCTGAGTGAAGGTTCGATGCAGCAACTGCTGTGCAACAGAAAATTTGACATCAAAAAAGATCCCTGCATCCCAGTGAGGAACCAAGACTCCTTCTCTGCAGTCTTGATGCGTGTTATTTTTTACACAAACCAGATACTTTGTGCAAACAAGAGACAACTGTTGATTTCTAAGATTTAAGACTCTTCTTAATCTTGCAAAAGTGATATCTAAACTTGTGCTTATTGAACCTGTATTGTTTTCACCTTAATTTAATCAGATAAATATCCTATATTTTTCTAAACCTGTGTGGTGTATTTTTGAGGTGTTTTTACTGTGTTGCTTATGATTTATTGCAAAAATACTTTACACATTGCCTTCTAAGTTAAGCCTGACTGCTCAGTGCTAACCTACCAGGGGGTGGGCACAGGATAATTTGGCATGTGTGTGACTTACCCTGACTAGGATTGTGGTCCCTATTTGGACAATGGTGTATACCTCTGCCAACTAAAGACCGGATTTCTAACACATATCCACTGAGATAACTTCCTGCACACCGTAATGCAAATTTTGTCATGTGGAAAAAAGCACATAATTGGATAAACATCATTAAATTATACTGGATTGCTCATAAAAATGTCAGTTACAATACAGAAAAATCATTCATCGCAGAAAATTGGCAGGATAGGCTGGTATTCAAGCTGAGCACCTACATTTTTTTAACTTTTTAGAACTGTGTATACTGTTGCGTAGTTTGTGACTGGAGGTGGTATTACAGGTAAAAACCCAACCTTTTTCAGTGGGATAGTATTCTGGGAGATCAGAGGATGAATTCCAGTCCACGAAGGAACTGGTTTTTCGTCCTCCTTCAGTCTGCACCAAAAAAGCGAATTGATAAATTAAGTTAAATCAGCTTTGAGGACCACAACATCAGGTAAAAGCAGATCCATGTCCTCAGCCACTTTGAAACTTTCTGGTAGACTGGGATGTATTGATGGCTTGCAGTGATTCTGCACATGTGTCAAGGCAGTTGGGTTATAAGTTTGCACCTGACACAGCTTGTTCTCCAGCAGCTACTTCATTGGTGCAGTCTTGAAAAGACTCCATGGCAGTATCATGTGTGTTGGATGTTCTAGACAAAGAAGAACTGTCTTCAAAATCAAAATTCTCAAGAGCAGCAATTGTAAATCCCTTCTGGTAAAGGGACTTGGAAGTGGTGTGGATTCACAAGATTTTACAGCATGAGCTGCAACAAGTTCCTGCTCCGTACTATGTCATTATACACCAGTCGTATTCATTGAAGAGATTAGCTCTCTACTTTTGCACTTGTCATAGATTGAGTGGGCAGTCATCAGGTGTAGCAAAGCTTTCTTTTTGCTGTGAATTTATTCATAAAACATGATTTGGAAGAGCAGTACATTTGCGCAGCATAAGCCTGTTAGTGCCTGGGACTATCTTCCATTTCCTCACCTATATCTTTGAAGCCATCATCAATGTTATCGGCTTCTGTTCCGAACTCAAGAACTGTAGTTTGCAACAGTTTTGTTTTGTTCATATTAAACAATGATGTAAAAAATGTTGAGAAAACATAAGTCATACTTGTTGACTACCATGATTCGCTGAACTCTAGAGCATCACAAAATTTGACATTAAGCCCAAAATGTAAATCTTTTAGGTAATTTCTTAAAATAGTTTCTGCTGATTTTACTGCATTGTGTGATCTTATTTTGGCAGCAAGAACGTCAGGAGTCAAATCAGCTGAGTATGCCATAAGTGGCTCATTTATTTTGCTAGATTGACATAAACAAATTCTGCCATTGTGCATTCTAACCAGAAAAAAATAATTTCATTATTGTGGATCCATAAAGTTTCATCAATATTAAATATTATTATTCTGATCTCATTGAGTATGAACTTGTAGCCTGGACTCAAGAGTGGCTTTAAAACTTCACTTTCTTTTTCAAAGAGTACAACCCTCACTGAAGTCTGGCGGTAATGTTGCTGCTAGGTGCTCATTGTACATCCATATTCTCAAATGTATGAACGCATGCACTTTGGGTGGGCATACACATCTGCTGCAAATACATTCACCTCATTATTTAGATCAGCTACTCAAATGAACACTTCATCTTGAAAGAAACTAGCTGTGGCTAAAAACAAGTTTGCCCTTTGAGACTCACACACTCTGTACTTTGTTCCTTTGCCAACCTTTATGGCCCTTGTTCTGGCTTGGAGGTGGAGGAGGGGTAGCTGTTGATCTTCTAAGTGGATGGGCATTGGGTTTAGCTGTCATCAGTCTCAATCTTTTGTGAACTTCATCTTGCTGTATTTCTGCAACATTTCAAGCTCTCTTTTGTCCAGCAGCAGTTGATGTTAGCTTTTCTTTTGGATTAGTTCGGCATAAGGCACATTTTTCTTCGTTGAAAGAGTCCTCAGATTTTGTAGTAGGCAAAACTCTATCAAAATGTAAAGATCCTCTGCTACCACCTGCTTTGTTCATGTTTATGAATTTGAATCAAAGGAAAACCTAAAACAAAAACAATCTTAAAATATACACCAATATGATTGCTAAAACAAATCATTATGGAGCAACCATGTAGAAAATGGCGGACGGATTGCTCTGAGGAATTTCTTTCTGTCTCTATAGTCTACGTGACCCCCAAATCCTATGTTTTACACCAAAATGAAGTATATAGGTCTCATGGTTCCTGAAATATTACTTATTACATCATCTCTGTAATACATAGGCCATTTTTAGAAATGTTGTCCAGAAATATTTGGCTTTGATTAGCAATGTCTACACAAGCTAAATTACTTCTCTAGTGATGAAAAAAACTCAAATCAAAAATGTAAATCTATGGAGAACAATTTTTTCTGGAGGTATATCAAGGGGCCAGGACTTTTCACTAACTTCCTTCCCAAATATGTACATATGACAGAAAATAGTTTATACTTTCCATTTTCTCCCCGATAGGTCTGCCAGCTTCCATTCCATGGTGGTTTCCTTTCATTATAGAATGTAAAAGCACATCTCATGTGATTTGATCAGCTTTGTCTTAGTCTTGATCAAAATATGGCATGAATTAATTAACATAAAGATTTTAGTCTGGTTGTCCTAACAAACAGCTATTAGAGCATGACCAGATACTTATAACTTTGGACCATGCTATACAAGTATTCCACAAAGGAAAAGGCCCCGTGTGCCTTTAGGTTTAATAGTATACTCCCCTGTAGGTTTAAATTATTCGGTACCTGCAAATTTTTCATTCAGTTTATCACTTTCAGCATATCTAAAGAAACTTGATTTGTAACTATCAGTATGGGGTTTTCTATAGATCTCCAATTAAGGTATTTAATTTATAATAATTATATTATGATTGAGATGTCACGGCATGCATGTGCAAATATGCAGATATTATTTATATTGTGCTGACTACAGAAGAGTGATGTCTATTTGTTTTGGTATTTCTATGTGTATCCTGTAGAGATGACTGGGAGTTCTTGTTTTAAGTCCTGAAGAGGGCTTGGAATATGCACAGACTGAAATATGTCAACTGTAATTTAAAAGGAGTGCATGAAGCCATAAAATAACTAAAAATGAGTCTTGGCTTTTTTTGAAAACTTGACCAAGACAAAGCACATTGTTGCCCAGATCTATTGTTACCTCAGGGTAGAAAGGTAAGACAGCAGAGGAAATGTTTCCAGCAACCATAGACTGAACATTTTTACAAGGACTATTGAAATATTCATAAACTTTGACCTGAGTCAATGTATTTACATATCAATTATTTTTTTCATTTAATATATTACATTGTTTTGTTTTCTTGAGTGAAGTATTGACAAATAGTTGTCTTAATTATACCACTTATAAGTCAGTGGAATCTAGAAATGTTATACTATTGAAGGATAAAACAAGCAAAATAATTCTTGAACAATAATAAGGACCAGAATAACACTATTATACCATATTGCAATGTTTTTGATTAACCCTATAGGAATATTTGTATTCATTGTATGCAATTTGTAATGACTAAAGTCAGCAAATGCCAACATTCTAAAAGTGACATTTCCAGAAGTACAATTTAAAAACTGACTCCACCATAATTTGTGATTTCAAATTGTGATTCCAGAGACACCATTCTAGAAAGGTTTATATCTTCCAGATTGGGAATTACACTTATAAAATGTAACGTGGTAATCCCAATGTTATCTTATAGGAGCTACATACCTTCCTATTGTGAAAAACGACTTTGGGAGGTTTTCACTACCAGGGCATATAAAACTAAACGGTACATGTCCTGCCTTTTAAATATATTGAACCCTGCCCACTCGGTTGTCCAGGGACTGACCTAGAGGTGACTAATATGTATAAAAAAAGAAGGTGTGGGGCTGGCCAAAATGTTATTTTGCTAGGTCAGTATGGTAATGTAAAACTCCACACACAGTTTCAGCAATTGCAAGCCTGAGACGTGGGTGGCACAGCCAGTGCTGCAGGCCTACAAGTAGGATTTAATTTACATGCCCTGGGCACACGTGTTGCACTTTACAGGGGACTTCTAAGTAAATTAAATATGTCACTTGAGGATAGGGCAATGTTATTATGTTTAGGGGAGAGAGCACAAGCACCTTACAACTGATTAGCAGTAGAAAAGTATAAAGAGTCTTAAAACCAGCAAAAACTAGGTCAGATAAGAGGGGGGTAAGCAAAAGGTTAGGGGGAAGACCACCCTAAGGCTGTCAGGTTTAACACCAATATATTGTCAAGGCAAGTAGATGTAGGGTAAGAATAGTACATTCAAACCTCACTACATATGATTTATGTTGGTAGTTATGTTGTGAAGTCAGTATATGTGCAGGTTAATATTACTGAGCTTAATATTGTGGCACACAACCACATGAAGGGATGACTTTAGGGTATAATTAGGTGTTTTAAACGTTAGAATGCAACATCCACTCAAATGTCCACCTGTGACTATAGTTATATATTAAAAAGCATGGGAATCCAGTGTGTCAGAAATATTGCAGGAAGATGAGAGGGTGCATTTATCCAATAGGGAATTAGGGATTTGTCTAGTATTGCTTAAGCTCTTTTAAGAAAGGGTTTGAATTATGTTCTGAAATGTAGAACCAATACATTTAAGATAGAAAAAGATATGAGAGATATTTAGGAATATTTGATTGAAGAAATATTTTGTGGATAGGGTGCTTGAAAGTAGGCAAAATAAATAAGTGTTGATGCCCTCATCTAGTTTCAATCCATTACGCATAGAGGTAGGTAATTAAGTAATATATGTTTTTAAAGATTAATGGATTAGAATAGGATGAGTTGTTAAGATGTCATCATAGAGTGTATACAATTGAAGTAAGGATGAATATGAAGCTCTCATAAAGTTGAGTAAGAACAGTTGTAGTGAAGCCTTCTAATAGAAGAGACAGCAATTGAATTTGAAGAAGATGACTATGATCAAAGAATGTGTAAATTGTTGGAGGTGGTAAAACATTATGGGAAGAGCAGATGTCCTATGTATAACCGTAGGAAAATTCCTATTTTTGTATGATCGTTTTGCTTGGAGTGACTCTGCTGTTTTTTTTTACTCTTTGCAGTGGGATTCTGCTAACCAGGAGCCAATGTATGTTCTCTGACCCTTGTTGAAATTGGTTATACTCCTAATAGGCACATTCAATTTTCCTATAAGTCCCTAGTATATGGTACAACATCTAACCAGGACCTGTGAGGTAAATGTCACTAGTGGACTGCAGCATATATTGTACCACTACCAAAGTGGGGGATTCCCAGGGCAGTGGAAAACCGGCGGGAGACCGCCGGTTTTTACTCTTCTGACCGCGGCCAAACCGCTGCGGTCAGAATGCCCTGCGGGGCACCGCCAGCCTGTTGGCGGTGCTCCCGCATCCCCGGCCCCGGCGGAATGACCCCCTAAGACCCATATTTATCAGGGTTTTCCATCTCCCTTGCACCACGCAAAGGTACACAAAACCTAAATGAGATTTATCAATCCATGCAAGGCCACCATGTGTGGCTCTGAGTGGCTTGATAAATCTAGAGTAACACAAGGCAGTGTGAATCACTGCCTTGCATTACTCTGTTACTGGAAGGCACACCATGGGTGGAGTATGGGTGTTCCCATGCATCTCCGCAAGCATTTTGGCACATTCCCAGATTTACACACATTGGGAAACCTGGGAATGCGTCAGAATGGTATACCTCCCAACCAGAGGCATAATGAGGAAAGTATCTGTATTTCTCCTCGTTGTTTTCTCTTTCTAAGTGTGCCACAGTCTGCCGTACAGTTAGCAGGAGGAAAATGCCTCTGAGGATTGTTTTTCCGCAGGAAGATGCCCCTTCCAACACAAACACAATCCTGCCTACAACACAGTCACAATTGAACCATTGGCAAAGGGTGGCTATGTTGATGATAGGCAGTAATTTGTGCGCCAGCGCTGGCAGAGAGCAGGGATGCTCCATATAATGTTAAATGCAGTGCATTCCTGTCCTCTCCCTTTCATGCAGCTCTGCACAGCAAGGTGGTTTGATATTGATAAATATGGGCCTAAGTCCGAAGGTAGAAATCTTTTCCAGACCCGATGCTCAGTAGCATCGCGTCAATGATGAAGACTTCCTAGGTATGAACTCCAGTCTCAGAACTTTTCTTGCCTTAATTAATGGCTTCGTCAACCTATCATCAATGAGTCTGTCTTCGGACCTAGCCTTCTGCCTTACCCCACTGATGTCTCTGTCCTCTCAGAAATCTTGTAAGTCAGAAGGTGACTCTTTTACTGGAACCAACCTTGCCTTGTATCTGACCCTCACTCCATCATGGTTACCCTTAGACCTTATGTTTGTTCCAATCTCATGCGACCAGTTGCCAATGGTTGGTGCTTTGCACTTTGTGGGCTATATGTATTTGACATTTTGAAAATTCATATTTCCAGTTCTCTTTAATGGATGTTTGTCATTTTAGTGTCATATTATTCATTAAAATATTACCTAATTATATGAATTGGAGTGGGATTTGTATTGTCTCATGTTTTCTACTTTTCAACTGTTTTGATACATCAAAATGCTTTACATGATTTTTTAAAGTTAAGGCTTTCTGCTCAGTGTCATAGCTACCTGATATTTGACCTCTGTCTTTGAGCATACATCACATATGGCAAGATAAAGACAAAATTATAAGTCATCTTTAGTGCAAATTCATGTTTTGAACTCCAGCATGGTTATTTTCGGAGTGCCTATGCACCGCCACACCCTTACTTCTAGTGCTCCTGAGCTCAAATACGTTTCAGATAGATGGATTTACCAAATAGAAAGCTTATTGAAGATGAAGCAGGGTTAAAGGTGGAATTATTCAAGAAGCCCACAGCTTCAAATGAATATAATTATCATCTGATTTGTTTCAGAAAAACAACATTCATTTTGACTAATTATTTAAATTAATGCAAATGTGCACTAATGTTCATAATTATCTAAATCATGCAAACATTTGCAAGGGTAAAGTCATTGATTGTATTGTGGTTATCTTTGTAGGACAGTAGAAAGACTCTTGAAAGACCTTATATTTACAGTAAAGACAGTATAGTTGAACCCAGAACGAAGTGTGATGATTTAGATAGAATTGTTTGTTTTCCCACTTTCTCTGGTTAGAGTAATCTGATAAAAACATTTGTAAATAGAAACATCCTTTTTGAATGTAGATTTCAATAAACACTTCGAAAAGCCGTTATTTGCTTATAGAAGATTTAGAAGATTGGGTTATTGGTTGAGGGTAGTGAAAGCCCCACTCAGGCAACAACCACAAACCTTGCCAGAGTGCATCACAAAAGTCACTAAATAAACTTGTGCTTAACCCTCTGGTGGCTTGGCAGAAAGCAGTCAGGCATAACTTAGAAGCAATGTGTAAAGTATTTATGCAGCAAACGAACAGTGATAAAGTGAAAACACAAGAAAAATCCCAAACTAAGTGACACAAATAGAGTCCATTTTAATAAATAAAATGATGTTAGAGTGGCAAGAATGCAATCAGTAGAACTAGAGATTATCCATGTAAACAGTTTTAGTGGATGTGGCACCTAAAAGTGCAAAGCACCACTTGTGGTAATCTGGTAATGCTAGATTGAGGAAAAGTCACAAGATCAGGCAGACCACAATGGAGTGTGGGTCAGATATATAGAGACCAGGCTAGCCCTGCTGAAAGAGTTACCTTCTCAAAGTTGAGCATGAAAAGGTCTGCTTGCATCGGAGGAGGCCACAAAAAACAAGGAGAAAATTGCAGATGACTGTCACTTCAGTGCAGCTAGCAGTTGGGGAGATGTGTGCTGTCATCGCTGTAGCCCGAAGAGGCCATTGGGCAGCGTGGAACGTCATTGCTGGAGCCTCATGCTGGTGATCACTGCAGGCTGTCATTGCTGTAGACCAAAGAGCACATCTTGTATTGCCAGTAATCACTGGCTGTTGCTGTAGTGTGAAGAGCAGATCTTCACTGGAGCTTAGCATTGACATTCATTGAGGGCAGCAGAGTCTCAGCTTGAAGAGTCCCTTTCACAATTGTGAAGAGCAAAAACTTTAGGGTTTCACCTCTTCATCTTGGGAGGAGCTCAGACTGATACCAGCTAAGGGTCTAGGACTTGGGACACCAATTTGGGATTAGGACCTCACTCTGGCAGAGGCCTGCAGGGCTCAGACAGGTCTAGTTGCAGGTCCAAGAAGGTTCAGTTGCAGTATGGCAGTTGGGCACTTTCAGGGAATCCTCTGGAGCCTGTTATGCCTCCGTAGCTCAAACAGGAGGCCATCCAATTGACCCTTGGAGTCTCTCAGGTTAGCCTGGTCTAAAGGTAAGCATGCCCATTGTTTCTTCTCAGACAGCAAGGTAGTTGTTAACCAGCAGGAAAGTCCTCTGCCAGCAGTGCAGATCTTCTTCTGTAATATCCACAAGTCCTGGTGTGTTCTGGTGAGTGGCTCTGGAGATGTAATCCTTATACCTGCTGCCAGGTTTTGTCTGTGCAGAGGCTCCCTGTCCTATCCCCACATCGGGTTCTGGAAAGTTCACCCCTTCCCCTGTTAAGGCTCCAAGGTATATGGGGCGACAAAAGGTTCCTTTGTGTGCGATGTAGGCAAGCCCTTTGAAGTGCAAGTGGGGCTGGGCATAGCTATCCAGGCAGAATTGCCTATCCAGCCCAACTAGTCCCCTTTGTGTCACTGTCTGTGACTGGGGGTGAGTGTTTGAAAAGTTTCAACACACCGTCCATCATTTTATTTTGTTTTGTGATGTTGCTTTGTGCACCCTAAGTGGCAGGGTATGCCCAAACGTGGGTCCCTTGCTCGCTGCGCCACTGGATTCAAGCTAGCCTGGCTGATGAAGGGTGATACCCTGAAACCAGTCCCAGGTTGCTTGTTTCATGTCCGGGGAGGATCTGACCTAGCAGTTCGGGCTGGACTGTTCCCATGGGGAACAGGGTCAAGACTGATTTGCATATGGCTGGGTCCAAACTGGGGTGACGTGGCGAGCAAAATAACGATGGACTAAACCCAGATCTGTGACTGGGGATGAGGGTTTGAAAAGTTTCAACACTCCGTCCATCATTTTATTTTGTTTTGTGATGTTGCTTTGTGCACCCTAAGTGACAGGGGTATGCCCAGACGTGGTTCCTTGCTCGCTGCGCCACTGGATTCAAGCTAGCCTGGCTGATGAAGGGTGATACTGTGAAACCGGTCCTAGGATGCTTGTTTCCTGTCCAGGGAGGACCTGACCTAGCAGTTCGGGCTCGACTGTTCCCATGGGGAACAGGGTCAAGACTGATTTGCATATGGCTGGGTCCAAACTGGGGTGACGTGGCGAGCAAAATAACAATGGATTAAACCCAGATCTGTGACTGGGGTTGAGTGTTTGAAAAGTTTCAACACTCCGTCCATCATTTTATTTTGTTTTGTGATGTTTTAAAAGGTGTCTAGTGGGTGGCACAATGAGTGCTGCTGCCCCCTAGAAGTATTGAATTTGCAGGCCCTGGATACATATAGAACCATTTACTGGGAACTTACAAGTAAACTAAAGGTAGAAACTAGGTCTAAGCCAATTATACCATGTTTTAATGGAGAGCACAAGCACTTTAGCACTGGTTAGCAGTGGTAAAGTACACAGACATTGTTTGAGATCCATTTTAGTTAGTCAATTGGGCACAGTGACAACTTAGCTTAGGCTTGCAGCCTGTGCCCTTTTACCCAATTACTATGCTCTGTTGTGTTTGCTATTTTATTTTCTTAAAACATTTAGTGGTATTGTTTTATTTCCAATATCAGCTGATATTATGCGAAAGCGTCATTATCAGTACTATGAATGACATATTTTGCATCATGCTCTTTTCTTCAGAAAAATAAGAACGGAATGTGAGGAACACAGAATAATATTTTGTATTGCTGGTCCTAAGCCTACGTAAACAGTCCAGTGCTTAGGAACATACCCGCGTCAGGCTTCTGTGCATGAACATAAACATGTTCTCTATCAAAACATCCTGTAGGACAAAGGGCATTAGAAGGCTTCAGGCCAGAATTTCCATCCATGCACTATGCCGGTTTTCGACGTACCTCAGTCTTTGTGTCTCCACTGATCCTGATCTTAAGACCGACGGCCTGAACTTGTACCAAGGTAACGGTGGTGGTATGTGTTTCTCATGGACACCGTACAGGCATATTTGGCTTACATCGCCATGCTCTTGCTTAGGAGCTAGAGAGTAGGCTCAGAGCTATGAAGTGTATATTCATGTCACGACACCATGTTGGGGTTGTTTATATTCACATCTCTAATTTTCGCAATCCTGATTTTGTTATTCCTCATTATCCTAATCATTGCAGCTCATGCTTTTTTTCAGAAATAGCAGTCTTTTAAATAATTGTATTGAAAACTGTCCTGCATCTCTTTTCTTGCCTAAGTGTGTGTAAGAGACTTGTATGTGGGGAGAAAAGGGTAAGGCTTGCTTCCATCGTGATATCCTTGAGGGGTTTTCAGAGTCCATGCAAAGCTGCCGCAAATCACCTTTACCGGTTGGGTTGTGGGGAGCTACCGGCAGTGAGCCGGGAGGGTTAGGCCGACAGCTGCCAACTGGTGTGGGAGTGACTCAGTCGCTTACAATGCAGAGGTGCTGTCGCCCCAAATCCAGCAGTCTTGTTGGTATGTGAGAGTCCTTATGACATGGTACCCCCAATGATGGTGTAGTCACTAATTTTATGAGTCTCCTGAGAATCCCTGTTTCACACACACTAAAGGTACTTTAAGTGCTATCACACAGAGACATCTGTGGTCTTAGGGGTAATCCTCCTTAGCTTAACAGGGAGCACCTATCTAGGCTGTAGGTTGTTCAAGCTTGAACCATAAAAGGACTTTTTCCCTGTTGGTGTTCCCAACACTAACACCTATCCTCGAATATGGCAAATAAAGTAAACATCAGGGATAACTGCAGACATCCGCACATAGAGTTTCAGAAAGCAAGCATTTCTCTGCACTTAAAATCCATCTGCGCTTTAAAGCCAGGCTGTTTCCAATCAACATCTCAGCTGGGCTGGTTGACAGCTTCCTTGTGCATTTCACCCAGACAACTACAAACACAGGATCTTCAGTCACACCTGCACTCATCTGCATACTGAATGGGTCTTCCTTGGCTGGAAGGGTGGAGGGCCTGACACTTACATTTCAAAGGCTAGTGGCCTGGCCTCACACAATAGACTGCCAAAGCCCCTACTGGGACCCTGGCAGACAGACTTGCACTGAAAGGTGAACTTGTGCACTTCAAAACCACTCTTTGAAGTCTCCCCCACTTGAAAGACATTTTTGGGTATATTAACTGGGTCTCTGACCCCACCAAATCAGACACTTCTGGACCTGAACCTACAACCTGTCAAGAGGAACTGCCTCGCTGCCCAAAGGACTCATCTGGACTTCTTTGCTGAGAAGGACTACTGCCCTGCTGTTGCCCTGCTGCCTTTCTGCCCTCTGACTCTGCTGAGAAGTGCTCTCCAAGGGTATGGATTGAGCTTGCCTCCTGGTTTCTGATGTCTCAGGGCGAAAAAGACTTCATCTCTTCAGGAAACTCCTTGTGCACCAAAAATCGATGCACAGCCTGCCGGAAACATCGCACAGCCATTTTGAGACTGAGAAATCGCCGCACAGCTGAGCCGTAAAGAAGCAGACCGACTTCCTGAGTGAAGATTTGATGTAGCAACTGCTGTGCGATGCAGCACCTGTGGCTTCTTCCCGCATGCCCAGGATTTCCCCATATCATCCTGGGCATCAAAAAAGATCCCTGCATCTCAGTGAGGAACCAAGACTGTGTGCCGGAAATCGACGCAAAGCCCCTTGCAGCGTGGAAAAAAACACATCGCCTGTGCCGCGCCAGAAAATCTGAGGCACACCCTATTTTTCCATGCATCTCCTCCTCTGTAGTCTTGGTACGTGTTATTTTTTACGCAAACCAGATACTTTGCGCAAACAAGACACAACCTTTGATTTCTTAGACTCTTCTAAATCTTGCAAAAGTGATATCTAGACTTGTGCTTATTGACTCTTTATTGTTTTGGCCTTAATTTAACCAGATAAATATCCTATATTTTTCTAAACCTGTTTGGTGTTTTTTGAGGTGTTTTCACTGTGTTACTGTATGACTTATTGCACAAATACTTTACACATTGCCTTCTAAGTAACGTCTGACTGCTCAGTGCCAAGCCACCAGGGGGTGGGCACAGGATATTTTGGATTGTATGTGACATACCCTGACAAGGATTGTGGTCCCTATTTGGACAATGGCGTATACCTCTGCTAACTAAAGACACGATTTCTAACACACATCTACTGAGATAACTTCCTGCACACCACAATGCAAATTTTGTCATGTGAAAAATGCACATCATTGGATAAAGATCATCAAATTCTACTGGATTGCTCATAAAAATGTCAGATACAATACGGAAAACACACTCATCACAGAAAATTGTCAGGATAAACTGGTATTCAAGCTGAGCACCCACATATTTAAAACTTTTTTGAGCTGTGTATACTGTTGCATAGTTTGTGACTAGAGATGATATTACTGGTAAAAACCCAACCTTCTTCAGTGGGACAGTATTCTGGGAGATCAGGGCATGAATTTCAGTTCATGGAGGAAGTGGCTTTTCTTCATCCTTCAGTCTGCACCAAAAAAGCAATATGATAAATTCAGTTAAATCAGCTTCGTGGACCACAACGTCAGGTAGAAGAAGATCAATGTCCTCAGCCACTTTGAAACTTTCTGGTGGACTGGGATGCATTGATGGCTTGCAGTGATTTTGCGCATGTGGCAAGGCAGATGGGTTATGTGTTTGTAGCTTCTTTATGCCTACAGCTGACGTAGCTTGTTTTCCAGCAGCTACTTCACTGGTACAGTCTTGAAAAAACTCCATGGCAGTATTATATGCTGGATGTTCCAGACAAAGAAGAACTGTCTTCAAATTCAAAATTCTCAAGCGCAGCAATTGTAAATCTTTCCTGGTAAAGGGACTTGAAAGTGGTGTGCTGTTGGATTCACAAGATTTTACAGCCTGACCTGCAACAAGTTCCTGCTCCATACTATGGTGGTCATTACAACCCTGGCGGACGGTGTTAAAGTGGCGGTAAGACCGCCAACAGGCCGGCGGTAAACAAATTGGAATTACGACCTTGGCGGAAACTGCCAACAAAGACAGCCACTTTAACACTCCGACCGCCACATGGGTACAGACAAACAGCTTGGCTGTCACCGCCAACGGACAGGCGGAAGTCAATGTACTGCCCACAGTATCACAACCTACCAATCTGCCACCTTTTCTGGGGCGGATTCACCACGGACAAAAACACAGCAGAAACAGGACTTCGAAGGAAAACGCTCACCTCTACACACCCCACGAGGAATCCGGACGCCATGGAACCAGAGCTGCACATTTTTCCAGCCCTCATCTTCTTGCTCCTCTACCAGGAGCACGAACGCCGGCGGCGAAGACAATGGTGAGTACTGCACCTGCGACACAGGGGAGGGGGGGAGGGAAAAAACAGGGACACACACACGCAACACCCCCACCCCCACCCTCACCCACTACAGCACACACACTAATACATCTTTATACATTATAGTTACACCCCCCAAACCCCACGGAAGAATGCAAAGACAAAAGGAAATGAGTGTAACCATTGTATTATATTAAAATCAAGTATGCAAAAATATATATATATCATAAACAAAATATACACCAAGCTTAGTAGTCCAGGTAGTGCTCCAATAAAGTCAGTGGAACACTGGGCCCACACGGTATGGGCGAGGCCCACACAAGATCCCCGACCATGACTGAGAGAACAGTGCAGGGGTATCAAAGAGCAAGAAAACAGGCACCTCAGGGGGAGGGAAAGGGGGGGCACCTCAGCCGGTTGAGTGCACGACGCCAAATCCACGAGGGGGCCACATGCCCACTGCTCCATCCTGGGGACTGCAAAGCAACAGTCTCTCAAGTCTCTACAGTGGGTGGCTTGCCCACTGTTCCATCCTGGGGAGTGCAAAGCCACAGTCTCTCAAGTCTCTACAGTGGGTGGCTCGCCCTCTGCTGCGTCCTGGGGAGTGCAAAGCCACAGTCTCTCAAGTCTCTACAGTGGGAGGGTTGCCCACTGCTGCATCCTAGGGAGTGCAAAGCCACAGTCTCTCAAGTGGATAACAATCTCCACTGGTTCTGGAGGGGGCCTGGTGCCCAGAGTGCCTCATCAGGCTAAGGACAGAGGTGGTGGATGTCATACTCCACTGGTTCTGGAGGGGGCCTGGTGCCCAGAGTGCTTCATCCTGCTAAGGATGGAGGTAGTGGATGTGATACTCCACTGGTTCTTTAGGGACCTGGTGCCCAGAGTGCTTCATCCTGCTAAGGACAGAGGTAGTGGATGTGATACTCCACTGGTTCTGGAGGGGGCCTGGTGCCCAGAGTGCTTCATCCTGCTCGTGACTGACTCAGCAGCGTCAGTGCCCTTGGCGCTCATGGCCCAGCGGTGCTTGTGGCGGCGGTGCCCTGTTCAGCGGTGCTTGAGGTGGCGGTGCCCTGTTCAGCGGTGCTTGTGGCGGCGCTGCCCTGTTCAGCGGTGCTTGAGGCGGCGGTGCCCTGTTCAGCGGTGCTCGAGGCAGCGGTGCCCTGTTCAGCGATGCTTGAGGCGGCGGTGCCCTATTCAGCGGTGCTTGAGGCGGTGGTGCCCTGTTCAGCGGTGCTTGCGACTCAGCTGCTGGCGGTCCTCTCTGTCCCAGCGGGGCTTGTGCTGGCAGTCCTCTCTGTCCCAGCAAGGCTTGTGCTGGCAGTACTCTCTAGCCCAGCGGGGCTTGTGCTGGCGGTCCTCTCTAGCCCAGCGGGGCTTGTGCTGGCGGTCCTCTCTGTCCCAGCGGGGCTTGTGCTGGCGCTCCTCTCTAGCCCAGCGGGGCTTGTGCTGGCAGTCCTCTCCGTCCCAGCGGGGCTTGTGCTGGCGGTCCTCTCTGTCCCAGCGGGGATGATGGCGGTGGCCTCCTGGGCAGCGGGGATGATGGCGGTGGGCTCCTGGGCAGCGGGGATGATGGCGGTCTCCTCTGCCGTGCTGCTCTTCCCAGACTTGCAGGGTTTCTTGTGGCCCTTCCCCACCTTTGAAGGTGTCGCAGCTGACTCCACACTCCCACCGGGACCACTGGGAGCGGCTTTGGTGGCTGGAGTCTTCCCCCTCTCCCGCTGGGCACTGGCCAACTTCTGATGCTTGACAGATGGGGGACTGTCCGTGCTGTGGCTCCGTGCCACACTGGCTGCACTGGTGCCGGTGCACTCCAGATTCCGGTGACTACAGGCACCACTGGTCCCGGAGATGTTGTGGCTGAGGTGCTAGGTTGGGACCTGGAGAGTCGGGACCTAGGAGACGGACGGGGTGGGGGAGGTTTGGGAAAGATGTCAAGGTTGGACAGGAAAAGTTATTTGAAACACTGGGACGGGTAGCTGGAGGGGGTTTGGGAGTGGAGGAAGAGGTTGTGGTTGTAGGAGGTGTTCGTTTGGTGACTTTGGGTGAAGGTGCATGTGCTGGAGGCTGTCGTGAGGTGGATGGCTGTTGGGTGGGTGTGTGCCTGCGTTTGTATATCTTGGGAGATGGTGTCACAGACACACTGGGAGAGGACACAGGGGACGTGTGGATGGTAGTGGGGGTGGTGACTGCACGTTAGCGGGGTGTGGTGGTGTGTGTGCTGGTGATGGCAGTAGTGGCTGTAGATGTAGTGCATGCAGGTGTGAGTGTAGACGAGACTGGGAGGGAGGAGGGAGATGAGGAGGAGGGGGACACAGTGGAGGCAGTGGATGTTGGTGTGTCTGCATGCGTGTGATGCTTGCGTGAGTGCCTGTGGGATGTGTGGGGCTTATGTCTGCCTGAGCTTCCCTTGTGTGTTGAGGTGTGTGCATGCTGGTCTGAAGGTGTGCTTGGGATAGGCTGGGGTACAGGGGATTGGGTCTGGGTGGAGGAAGTTGGATGGGGGAGGCTAGAGACAGGGGCAATGGCTGCCATCAGTGCTGAGGCCAGAGTCTGAAAAGCTCGCTGAAGGGCCGCCTGACCAGAATGAATGCCCTCCAGGAATGCATTTGTTTGTTGCAACTGCCTTTCTACACCCTGGATGGCATTCAAAATGGTAGACTGCCCAACAGTGAGGGACCTGAGGAGGTCAATGGCTGCCTCACTGAGGGCAGCAGGGGTGACTGGGGCAGGGCCTGAGGTGCCTGGGGCGAAGGTGATGCCCACCCTCCTGGGTGAGCGGGCACGGGGCAAAGGCTGAGGGGCTGCTGGGAGGGCGGTGCTGGTAGGGGGGTGGCGGCTGTACCTGTAGATGCGGGGGCACAGATGTTGCCGCCACCACAAGGGAGCTCCCATCAGAGGACGAGTCCGTGTCGCTGGTGTCAGCTCCTGTCCCCGCCGTGGAGCTCCCCTCGCCCTCAATCCCACTGGTGAACTCCGAGTCCGTAGTTACGCCCTCCAGGGCCATGTGGGATGCAGCTCCCTCCTGCTCCGGTGCCACTGCTCCTCCACCTGATGATGCTAATGCACACAAGAACAGGGAGAACACAAAAAGGGGGGGAACGACAGAAGAAATGTTGAGTGCATGCATTACCACTACAGTTGGTGGACACGACAAACACAGAAGCCCCCTGCACTACGCTGCGCTCTTGGGCTCCACTGTGCAATCCCATGGCCTACTAGGCTATGGACGACATCTGCACACATGGATGACACAGGGGCATGACTAGGTGTACTTGGCACTCTACAAAGGTGGGGTGGGGTGCCACATGGCCTACCTTACGGAGAGACCTTGCCTACTAAACTCGCCCTGGCCTAGGGAAACCCACAGCCCACCTCCCCCACCCAAACACCTCCACTGCGCGCTAAATCAGCAGAATGAGAGTATACTCACCCCCTTGTGGCTGCTGTGATGCCCTCAAGTGCCCATCCAACTCCGGGTATGCCACTGCCAGGATCCTGAACATCAGGTGGGTCATGGTGCGACGGGCACCCGTCCCACGTTGGGAGGCCATCCCCAGCTGAGCCTCCGCCGTGTTCTTGCTCCAGCAGCGAATGTCCTCCCATCTTTTCTGGCAGTGAGTGCTCCGTCTGTGGTAGACCCCCAGGGTCCGGACGTCCTTGGCGATGGCACGCCAAATATCTTTTTTCTGGTGGGCGCTGACCTACATGATTTGTACAGGGGGAAGAGAAACTTATTACCAACTGCACCGTCACAGTCATTGGCCCCCATCCCTACCCTTGGCACGTGGCACATGCACTCACTGTCGTTTCATGCACGCCGCACTCTCCCCCCTTCCTTTATACATCCACCACTCTCCACACAGGCATAGCCCATACAGCATGCTCCCAGTGTACTTACCTGTTTGTCTGGAGGACCGTAGAGTAGCGTGTACTGGGGGAGGACCCCATCCACGAGTTTCTCCAACTCCTCCGATGTGAAGGCAGGGGCCCTTTCCCCAGACACTCGAGCCATTGTCTCTTCCAGACCGAGGTCACAGCAGCACTTGCAGTGTAGGTCCTCTCCTGTCGAAGATGAGGTATTGAGTGATTGAATGGATAGAAAATGGCGGTCACGTCCGCAGCGGTGCGTACCGTCACCGCAGGTGTACATTGTCATTGGCACCTGGGACCCATAGGGTCCTATGTTAACCAATGCAGCATTGCGCTGCGGTCTTCGAACGCCTACCGCAACGGTGTACAGCGCCAGTGCAGTTACCTCACATCCCATTGTCCCACTTTAGAGGTCAGGCAGCCGCCATTTCAGGGGCCCACATGGCTTAATTTGTAACTGCGTCACACATACCTAGGCCTAGACTCTACACACATACAGGCCACTTTTCGGATTATGAATCGTGTTCTGTGTAAGCTGTGGGTACGTACCTCTGAGTTGGTTGACTCTGTGCTCGCTGTTGTCCTTCATAGGCACCGTCCTCTGGGACATGTGAGGAGATGGCGGCATCCTCCGGTGTACAGACCGCTGGAGGACCTATCGACAATGGAGGAAAGACATGTGATCATCACATACAGGCTTGACCGTGCCACAATCCTGGAACTGTGTACCCAGCTGGAGCCAGACCTGATGTCAGCTATCCGCAATCCCACAGGAATCCCCCCTCAAGTGCAGGTGCTGGCATGTGCTCCATTTCCTTGCAAGTGGGTCGTTTCAAACAACTGTGGCCATTGCATCAGGGATGTCCCAGCCTATGTTTTCCAACGTGTTGTCCAAAGTGTTGTCTGCCCTGCTGAAACACATGCGGAGCTACATCGTTTTCCCTCAGGTGGAGGATTTGCCTACAGTGAAAGGTGATTTCTATGCCCTGGGACATATCCCCAACATCATAGGTGCCACTGATGGGACATGTGTGGCTTTGGTCCCCCCGCAGGAGTGAACAGGTGTACAGAAACCGGAAGAGTTATCATTTCATGAATGTGCAGATGGTATGTTTGGCCGACCAGTACATCTCCCATATTAATGCCAAGTTCCCTGGCTCAGTGCATGATGCCTACATCCTGCGGAATAGCAGCATCCCTTATGTGATGGGTCAACTCCAGAGGCACTGTGTGTGGCTATTAGGTGAGCACCTGGAAGCAAGTCAGTGGGAATGGTTGTCTGGGGATATCCCTGCAGGTTAATGTGTGTCTAACAGTTGTCCCTCGCCATTTGCAGGTGACTCTGGTTATCCCAACCTGTCATGGCTACTGACCCCAGTGAGGAATCCCAGGACAAGGGCAGAGGAATGCTACAATGAGGCCCAGGGGCGAACAAGGCAGAAAATCGAGCGGTCCTTCGGCCTCCTGAAGGCCAGGTTCCGGTGCCTCCATATGACAGGTGGATCCCTATTCTACTCACCAAAGAAGGTGTGCCAGATCATCGTGGCCTGCTGTATGCTTAACAACTTAGCTTTGCGACGACAGGTGCCTTTTCTGCAGGAGGATGGTCCAGATTGCGGTGTTGTTGCAGCTGTGGAGCCTATGGACAGTGAAGACGAGGAAGCAGAAGAAGAGGACATCGACAACAGGGACTCGGTGATCCTGCAATATTTCCAGTGAGACACAGGTAAGAATACAAACCTTCCTACTACATGTACTTTCACATTACTACCTCACTACTGTCTGTCGTTTTCACCCAGTGTATGGTCACTGAGTTGTCACTTTACCTTACGATTTCACAGATGTGGGTCCCACTGTGTGACATCTGCTTTGATTCCTCATGGACTAGAGCTGTGTGACATAGGTATGTTGACATTCCAAATGTAAGAGATTTTTTCCACAGTAATTGATAATACACTAATTCGAAATCACAGACTGACTCCAGATTGTTTTGTGCTTCTAGGGTGTTTATTTAAGTGCTCAATATTGGAGGGGGTTGGAAAATGGGGAGGGGTGATGGTGGAGGTGTGTCCATGGCAGAGTCCAGTCTATTGGTCTCACAGGTGCATTGCCCAAATGGGCATAGGAAGTGGAGCTGGGGCAGTTTGAGGATAGACAGGGTGACAAAGTGGGACAAAAAGATGACATTCAGGGTGGTCTCATTTCTTAGCGCTGGTCTTGGCATCGTCCTCTGTCTTTGTCCTGGATCTCAGGGACCGTTTGCGGGGTGGTTCTCCCTCTGCAGGGGGTGCGGTGCTGGTGTGGTGGTCCTGTGGCGGTGCCTCCTGTCCACTAGCGCCAGCGGAGGTGATCGGCAGTTCATCATCCAGGTTAGTGTCAAGGGGACCCTTGTTGTGCCACAGTGTCCCTCCTGGTGTTGAGGACTTCCTTCAGCCCCCCTACGATGGTGCCCAGGGTGGAATTGATGGCTCTGAGTTCCTCCCTGAAGCCCAAATACTGTTCCTCCTGCAGGCGCTGGGTCTCCTGAAACTTGGCCAGTACCGTTGCCATCGTCTCCTGGGAGTGGTGGTAGGCTCCCATGATGTTGGAGAGGGTGTCGTGGAGAGTGGGTTCCCTTGGCCTGTCCTCCCGCTGTCGCATAGCAGCCCTCCCAGTTCCCCTGTGTTCCTGGGCCTCCGTCCCCTGGACCGTGTGCCCACTACCGCTGCCCCCAGGTCCCTGTTGTTGTTGGGGTGGTGGGTTAGCCTGGGTTCCCTGTAGTGGTGGACACACTGCTGATTGACGTGTCCTGGGGACAGATGTATGGGCCCGCTGGGTGGGTGCTGTGCTGGTGTTTCTAGAGGGGGGAACCTCTGTAGTGGCCTGTGACTGTGTGATGGGAACCAACTGTCCCGAGGTCCACGATGGGCCGGGCTGGTCATCTAGATCCAGTTGGACAGAGCTGCTGTCATCACTGTCGGCCTCTTCTGTTGCTGGTGTGGACATGTCTGGACCCTGCTGTGCAGTGACATTGGGTAGGGGTCCTGCAGGGGTGTAAAAGCATGATTATTGCATATGTGTGTGCCATGGTGTGCAATGGGTGGTTGACCGTGTACCCCAGTGCTTGCATTCCTGTGTGGGACCTTGTGTGAGGATGGTTTAGGGGGTGTATGGGTTTGTGCAGTGGGCATGCTTTGGTGTTGGTTGTCCATGCTTTGTTGTTGCATGCAGGGCTTGGTGTTGGGATGTGTGGTTTGTGATATTGGGACATTTGTGAGGAGTTGGAGTGATGGGGGTGAGGATGGGGGTATGTGATGGCATGCAGGTTGGGTGGGGGATGAAATAGTGAGAGATTTGACTTACCAGAGTCCATACCTCCATCTACTCCTGCGAGGCCCTCAGGATGCAGAATCGCCAAGACCTGCTCCTCCTATGTTGTTAGTTGTGGGGGAGGAGGTGGGGCTCCGCCGCCAGTCCGCTGAACCGCAAGGTGGTGTCTTGAGACCACGGAACGCACCTTCCCCCGTAGGTCGTTCCACCTCTTCCTGATGTCATCCCTATTTCTTGGGTGCTGTCCCACTGCGTTGACCCTGTCCACTATTCTTCGCCATAGCTCCATCTTTCTAGCAATGGAGTTGTACTGCACCTGTGAATAGCTGGGGCTCCACCCGGACAATTTCCTCCACCATGACCCTGAGCTCGTCCTCCGAGAACCTGGGGTGTCTTTGCCGTGCCATGGGGTGCTGTTGGTGATGTGTGGGGTGGTGTGTGTGGTGATAAGTGTGCTGATATGTAGTGGTATGTATTGTGAGGTGCGTGGAAGTTATGTGGGTGATGGTGTTGTGTGCCTGTGGATGCTAGTGTGTTGATGGTGGTGTCTCTCTTTGGCCTTCTCTTGGTGATTCTGGTCATAGGGGTTTGTGGGTGATGTGGGTGGGTGTTTTATGTAGTATTGGGTGTGTGGGAGTGGTGTGTGTATGTGTATCAGGTGTGTGCATTTAGATTTGACCAATGTGGCTGTGTTTTGTAAATGTGTGTGTATTTTGAGCACGGACAATGGAATACCGCAGTTGAAAAACCGCCGCTTGGATTCGTGGGTCGTGATAGTGTGGGCGTATTTCTGTTGGCGTGACGGTGGAGGTTTTGTTTTCGCCAGTTTATCACTGACCTTTGGTGTGGCGGACTTGTGTGGGTGTCTGAATTTTAGCGAACTCCGTGCTGTGGGTCTTAATAGCTGTGGCGGATTTCTGCGGGCTCAGCGGTGTGTTGGCGGTGTCCTGCACGGTGGTAAGCGGCTTTTACTGCCAATGTTGTAATGACCGCCTATGTCTTTATAACTTGTTGATACACCGGTCCTATTCATTGAAGTGACTAGCTCTCTACTTTTGCACTTGTCATAGATTGAGTGGGCAGTCATTGGGAGTAGCAAAGTTTTCTTTTTGCTGTGAATTCATTCATAAAACATGATTTGGAAAAGCAGTACATTTGCACAGCATAAGCCCGTTAGTTCATGGGACTATCTTCCATTTCCTCACCTATATCTTTGAAGCCATCATCAATGTTATTGGCTCTGTTCTGAACTCAAGAACTGTAGTTTGTAACAGTTTTGCTTTGTTCATATTAAACAATGATGTAAAAAATGTTAAGACAATGTAAGGCATATTTGTTGACTCCCATGATTCGCAGAACTCTAGAGCATCACAAAATTATTCATTAAGCCCAAAATTTTGGGCCTATATTTATACTTTTTGACGCAAAACTGCGCTAACGCAGTTGTGCGTCAAAAAAATTAGCGCCGGCTAACGCCATTCTGAAGCGCCATGCGGGCGCCGTATTTATTGAATGACGTTAGCCGGCGTTAGCCGCCGGCGCCGTCTGGTGTGCGTGAAAAAAAATGGCGTACACCAGGCAGCGCCGGCGTAGGGGGATATGGGGCTTGGGCGTCAAGAAATGGGGCAAGTCAGGTTAAGGCAATTTTTTCGCCTCAACCCGATTTGCGCCATTTTTTTCACTCCCAACCCCCATAGAAATGACTCCTGTCTTAGCAAAGACAGGAGTTATGCCCCCTTGCCCAATGGCCATGCCCAGGGGACTTCTGTCCCCTGGGCATGGTCATTGGGCATAGTGGCATGTAGGGGGGCACAAATCAGGCCCCCCTATGCCACAAAAAAAAATAAAAAAAAACACTTACCTGAACTTACCTTAATGTCCCTGGGATGGGTCCCTCCAGCCTTGGGTGTCCTCCTGGGGTGGGCAAGGGTGACAGGGGGTGTCCCTGGGGGCATGGGAGGGCACCTCTGGGCTCCTTCAGAGCCCACAGGTCCCTTAACGCCTGCCTTTTGCAGGCGCAAAAAAACGGTGCAAAAGCGGCCGTACGTCATTTTTTTTGACCCGCCCACTCCCGGGCGTGAATTTTGCCCAGGAGTATAAATCCGACGCTCATGCCTCGGAGTCGATTTTTTAGACGGGAACGCCTACCTTGCATATAATTAACGCAAAGTAGGTGTCCACGCTAAAAAATGACGCTAACTCCATGGACTTTGGCGCTAGACGCGTCTAACGCCAAAGTATAAATATGGAGTTAGTTTTGCATCGAAATTGCGTCAAAAAAAACGACGCAATTCCGGCGCAAACGGAGTATAAATATGCCCCTAAATCTTTTAGGTCATTTCTTAAAATAGTTCCTGCTGATTTTACTGCAACTCGTTATCTTATTTTGGCAGCAAGAACGTCAGGAGTCAAATCAGCTGAGAACGCCATGAGTGGCTCATTTATTTTGCTAGATTGACAAAAACAAATTCTGTTATTGTACATTCTAACCAGAAAAAAATGATTTCATTATTATGGATCCATAAAGTTTCATCAATGTTGACCATTATTTCTCTGATCTCATTGAGTGTGAACCTGTTGCCAATACTCAAGAGTGGCTTTAAAACTTCACTTTCTTTTTCAAAGAGTACAAACTTAACTGAAGGCTGGTTGTTACGTTGCTGCTAGGTGCTCATTGTACATCCATATTCTCAAATGTATGCATGCATGTACTTTGGGTGGGCATACACATCTGCTGCAAACACATTCACCACGCTGTTTAGATCAGCTACTCGAATGAAAACTTCATCTTGAAAGAAACTAGCTGTAGATAAAAACAATTTTGCCCTTTGAGACTCACACACTCTGTACTTTGTTCTTTTGTCAACCTCTTTGGCCCTTGTTCTGGCTTGGAGGTGGAGGAGGGGTAGCCGTCGATCTTCTAAGTGGATGGGCATTGGGTTTAGCTGTCATCGCTTTCTCAGAAGACTCGGTTTCTTGTTGTGATTCACTGGTTTCTGGTATTTTTTAATGAATTTGTTTTCCAGGCTTTTTTTCATTGTATATGACTTGTAGCCCTTGTTGTTACAATGATACAATATTTGATCCTCTTCACCCATCAGTCTCAATCTTTTGTGAACTTCATCTTGCTGTATTTCTGCAACATTTCAAACTCTCTTTTGTCCAGCAGCAGTTGATGTTAGCTTTTTGTTTGGATTAGTTTGGCATATGGCACATTTTTCTTTGTTTATGAAGTCCTCAGATTTTGTAGTAAGCAACACTCAAAATGTAAAGATCCTCTGCTACCACCTGTTCCATTCATGTTTATGAATTTGAATCAACGGAAAACTTAAAACAAAAACAATATTAAAATAAGTCACCAATTTGATTCCTAAAACACATCATTATAGAGCTGCCATGTAGAAAATGGTGAAAGGTTTGCTCTGAGGAGTTTTTTTCTGTCTGTATAGTCTACGTGACCCCCAAATCCTATGTTTTAACACCAAAATGAAGTATATAGGTTTCATGAGTCCTGAACTATTACTTATTACATCGTCACTGCAATGCATAGGCCATTTTTAGAAATGCTGTCCAGAAATAATTGGCTTTGATTAGCAATGATTAGCAATGTCTACCCAAGCTAAATTACCTCCCTAATGATTAAATAACTAAAATCAAAAATGTAAATCTATGGAGAACAATTTTTTTATGGAGATATATCAAGGGGCCAGGACTTTCACTGACTTCCTTCCAAAATATGTAAATATGACAGAAAATAGTTTATACTTTCCATTGTCTCCCCGATAGGTCTGCCAGCTTCCATTCCAAGGTGGTTTCTTTTCACTAAAGAATGTAAAAACACATCTCATGTGATTTGATCAGCTTTGTCTTAGTCTTGATCAAAATATGGCATGAATTAATTAACATAAGGATTTGAGTCTGGTTGTCCTAACAGACAGCTATTAGAGCATGACCAGATACTTATAACTTTGGACCATACTATACAAGTATGCCATAAAGGAAAAGGCCCTGTGTGCCTTAAGGTTTAATAGTATACTCCCCAGTTGGTTTAAATTATTCAGTACCTGATCATTTTTCATTCAGTTTGTAATAGTCAGGTTTATTTAAAGAAATTTGGTTTGTAACTATCAGTATGGGGTTTGCTATAGATCTCCAATTAACCTATTTAATTTATGATAACTATATTATTATTGACATGTTACGGCATGCATGTGCAAATATGCAGATTTTTTATATTGTGCTGACTACAGAAGATTGATGTCTATTTGCTTTTCAGAACTACTGTATTTCTATGTGTATCTTGTAGAGATGACTAGGAGTTCTTGTTTTAAGTCCTGAAGAGGGCTTGGAATATGCACAGGCTGAAATATATCAAATGTAATTTAAAAGGCATGCATGAAGCCATAAAATAACTAAAAAGGAGTCTTGGCTTTTTTGAAAACTTGACCAAGAGAAAGTACATTGTTGCCCAGTTCTATTGTTACCTCAGGGTGGAAAGGTAAGACAGCAGAGGAAATGTGACCAGCAACCATAGACTGAACATTTTTACAAGTACTATTGAAAGATTCATAAGCTTTGACCTGAGTCAATGTATTTACATATCAATTAATTCTTTCAATTAAAATATATATATTTTTGTTTTCTTGAGTAAAATATCGACATATAGTTGTCTTAATTATCCTACTTATAAGTCAGTGGAATCTAGCTATGTTATACTATTGAAGGATAAAACCAGCAAAATAACTCTTGAACAATGATAAGGACCGGAATGGCACTATTCTACCATATTGCAATGTACTGATTAACCCTCTGGGAATATTTGTATTTATTTTATGCAATGTGTAACGACTAAAGTCAGAAAATGCAAAAATTCTAAAAGTGACATTTTCAGAAGTACAATTTAACAATTGACTCCCACATAATTGTGATTTTAAATTGTGATTCCAGAGACACCATTCTAGAAAGGTTTATATCTTCCAGATTGGGAATTACACTTATAAAATGTAACATGGTAATCCCAATGTTATTTTATAGGAGCTATCTACCTTCCTATTGTGAAAAACGACTTTGGGAGTTTTTCATTACCAGGACATATAAACCTCAACGGTACATGTCCTGCCTTTAAAATATATTGAACCCTGCCCACTGGGTTGTCCGGGGATTGCCCTAGGGGTGACTATTATATATAAAAAGAGAAGATGTGGGGCTGGCAAAAAAATGTTTTGCCAGATCGGTGTGGGAATGTAAAACTTCACACGCAGGTTCAGCAACTGCAGGCCTGAAACATGATTAAAGGGCTTCTTCAGTGGGTGGCACAACCAATGCTGCAGGCCTACAAATAACATTTAATTTATAGGCCCTGGGAACACATGTTGCACTTTACAAGTGACTTCTAAGTAAATGAAATATGTCACTTGAGGATAGGGCAATGTTACCATGTTGAGGGGAGAGAGCACAGGCACCTTACAACTGATTAGCAGTAGAAAAGTACAATGAGTCTTAAAACCAGCAGAAACTAGGTCAGAAAAGAAGGGGGTAGGCAAAAAGTTAGGGTCAGGCTGTCAGGTCTAACACCAACATATTGTCAAGGAAAGTAGATGTGAGGTAAGAATAGTATATTCAAACCTCCCTACATATGATATATATTGGTAGTTATGTTGTGAAGTCAGTATATGGGCAGGTTAATAATGCTGAGTTTAATATTGTGGCACACAACCACATGAAGGGATGACTTTAGGATATAACTAGGTGTTTTAAAGGTTGGAATGCAACATCCACTCAAATGTCTAACTGTGACTATAGTTATATCTTAAAAAGCATGGGAATCTATTGTGTCAGAAATATTGAAGGAAGATGAGAGGATACATTTATCTAATAGGGAACTAGGAATTTGTCTAGTATTGCTTTAGCTATTTTAAGAAAGGGTTTAAATTATGTTCTGAAATGTAGAATCCATACATTTAAGATAGAAAAAGTTATGAGAGATTTTTAGGAATATTTGATTGAAGAAATATTTTATGGGTAGGGTGTGTGAAAATAGGCAAAATAATAAGTGTTGATGCCCCCATCTAGTTTCAACCCATTATACATAGAGATAGGTAATGAAGTAATAATGGTTTTAAAGATTAAGGGATTAGAATAGGATGAGTTGTTTAAATATCATCATGGAGTGTATAAAATTGAAGTAAGGATGAATATAAAGCTCTTATAAAGTTGAGTAAGAACAGGACAGTTGTAGTGAAGCCTTACAATAAACGTGACAGCATAGAAGATGACTATGATCAAACAATGTGTAAATTGTTGGAGGCGGTATTTTGGGAGGAGCAGTTGTCCTATGTGTAACCATAGGAAAATTCCTCTTTTTGTATGATTGCATTGCTTGGAGTGACTCTGCTGTCTTTTTTACTCTTTGCAGTGGGACCCTGCTAACCAGGAGCCAATGCATATTCTCTGACCCTTGTCAAAATTGGTAATACTCCTAATAGGCACATTTAATTTTCCTATAGGTCCCTAGTATATGGTACAACATCTAAGCAGGATCTGTGAGGTAAATGTCACTAGTGGACTGCAGCACATATTGTACCACTACCAAAGTGACAATACAGAACATGACTGCCACCTGTAACTGGTTGTGCATGTTTAAACTGTACATCTGAAGTGCCAAAACTTTTGTCAGGCCTAAACCTTCTTTTGAATATTGGTGGATCACCCCTAAGTAGGTCTTAGATGCCCATTCGGCAGGGTCCATGATATTTACAATAATGACATGTAAAAGTTTAGTGTTGAACATGCCCTGACTTTGGCAATTCCCTAAAGACTATTTTCACTGTAAACCTGGGGTTTTGATGCTTTTTTACAGGATTTCTCTTGGGAACTGACTAGAGAGCTGAGACAAGACTGCCAAGGCAAGCTGCCAGTGGGCCATATTTCACCACAGCTCCCATTATGTTCTTCCCTCCAGCAGCAAATCTAATTCAGTGGGCCCAGCACTGACTGGTATTTGAGAAACCCTCTCTGGCTACAGCCTACGGCCTTGCCGCACTAAAGGAATCCAACTTCCAAAAAGAGACTAAGACCTATATTTATCAGGGTTTTCCATCTCCCTTGCACCACACAAGGGTACACAAAACCTAAATGAGATTTATCAATCCATGCAAGGCCACCATGTGTGGCCCTGAGTGGCTTGATAAATCTAGAGTAACACAAGGCAGTGTGAATCACTGCCTTGCATTACTCTGTTACTGGAAGGCACACAATGGGTGGAGTATGGGTGTTCCCATGCATCTCCACAAAGATTTTGGCACATTCCCAGATTTACACACATTGGGAAACCTGGGAATGCATCCGAATGGTATACCTCCCAACCAGAGGCATAATGAGGAAAGTATCTGTATTTCTCCTTGTTGTTTTCTCATTCTAAGTGTGCCACAGTCTGCAGTACAGTTAGCAAGAGGAAAATGCCTCAGAGGATTGTTTTTCCGCACGAAGATGCCCCTTCCTACACAAACACAATCCTGCCTACAACACAGTCACAATTGAACCATTGCCAAAGGGTGGCTATGTTGATGATAGGCAGTAATTTGTGCGCCAGCGCAGGCAGAGAGCAGGGATGCTCCATATAATGTTAAATGCAGTGCATTCCTGTCCTCTCCCTTTCATGCAGCTCTGCACAGCAAGGTGGTTTGATATTGATAAATATGGGGCTAAGTCCGAAGGTAGAAATCTTTTCCAGACCCGACGCTGAGTGGCATCGCGTCAATGATGAGAACTTCCTAGGTATGAACTCCAGACTCAGAACTTTTCCTGCCTCCATTAACGGCTTCGTCAACCTATCATCAATGAGTCTGTCTTCGGACCTAGCCTTCTGCCTTACCCCACTGATGGTTCTGTCCTCTCAGAAATCTTGTAAGTCAGAAGGTAACTCTTTTACTGGAACCAACCTTGCCTTGTATCTGACCCTCACTCCATCATGGTCACGCTTAGACCTTATGTTTGTCCTAATCTCATGCGACCAGTTACCAATGGTTGGTGCTTTGCACTTTTTGGGCTATATGTATTTAACATTTTGAAAATTCATATTTCCAGTTCCCTTTAATGGATGTTTGTCATTTTAGTGTCATATTATTCATTAAAATATTATCTAATTATATGAATTGGAGTGGGATTTGTATTGTCTCATGTTTTCTACTTTTCAACTGTTTTGATACATCAAAATGCTTTACATGATTTTTTAAGTTAAGGCTTTCTGCTCAGTGTCATAGCTACCAGAGGTTGAGTTAAATCTTTAGATTTTTTTCCTGATATTTGACCTCTGTCTTTGAGCATACATCACATATGGCAAGATAAAGACAAAGTTATAAGGCATCTTTAGTGTAAATTCATGTTTTGAACTCCAGCATGGTTATTTTGGGAGTGCTAAAGCACCCCCACACCCTTACTTCTAGTGCTCCTGAGCTCAAATAAGTTTCAGATAGATGGATTTACCAAATAGAAAGCTTATTGAAGATGAAGCAGGGTTAAAGGTGGGATTATTCAAGAAGCCCACAGCTTCAAATAAATATAATTATTATCTGATTTGTTTGAGAAAAACAATATTCATTTTGACTAATTATTTAAATGAATGCAAATGTGCACCAATGTTGATAAATATCTAAATCATGCAAACATTTGCAAGGGTAAAGTCCTTGATTGTATTGTGGTTATCTTTGTAGGACAGTAGAAAGACTCTTGAAAGACCTTATTTTTACAGTAAAGACAGCATAGTTGAACCCAGAACGAAGTGTGATGATTTAGATAGAATTGTTTGTTTTCCCACTTTCTCTGGTTAGGGTAATCTGATCCAAAAATTTGTAAATAGAAACATCCATTGTGAATGTAGATTTCAAGAAATACTTAGAAAAGCCGTTATTTGCTTATAGAAGATGTAGAAGATTGGGTTATTGGTTGAGGGTAGTGAAAGCCCCACTCAGGCAACAACCACAAACCTTGCCAGAGTGCATCACAAAAGTCACTAAATGAACTTGTGCTTAACCCTCTGGTGGCTTGGCAGAAAGCAGTCAAGCATAACTTAGAAGCAATGTGTAAAGTATTTATGCAGCAAACAAACAGTGATAAAGTGAAAACACAAGAAAAATCCCAAACTAAGTGAGACAAATAGAGTCCATTTTAATAAATAAAATGATGTTAGAGTGGCAAGAATGCAATCAGTAGAACTAGAGATTATCCATGTAAACATTTTTAGTGGATGTGGCACCTAAAAGTGCAAAGCACCACTTGAGGTCATATGGTAATGCTAGATTGAGGAAAAGTCACAAGTTCAGGCAGACCGCAATGGAGTGTGGGTCAGATATAGAGACCAGGCTAGCCCTGCTGAAAGAGTTACCTTCTCAAAGTTGAGCATGAAAAGGTCTGCTTGCATCGGAGGAGGCCACAAAAAACAAGGAGAGAATCACAGATGACTGTCACTTCAATGCAGCTAGCAGTTGGGGAGGTTTGTGCTGTCATCGCTGTAGCCCGAAGAGGCCATTGGGCAGCGTGGAACTTCATTGCTGGAGCCTCATGCTGGTGATCACTGTAGGCTGTCATTGCTGTAGTCCAAAGAGCACATCTTGTATTGCCAGTAATCACTGGCTGTTGCTGTAGTGTGAAGAGCAGATCTTCACTGGAGCTTAGCATTGACATTCATTGAGGGCAGCAGAGCCTCAGCATGAAGAGTCCCTTTCACAATTGTGAAGAGCAAAAACTTTAGGATTTCACCTCTTCATCTTGGGAGGAGCTCAGACTAATACCAGCCAAGGGTCTAGGACTTGGGGACACCAATTTGGGATTAGGACCTCACTCTGGCAGAGGCCTGCAGGGCTCAGACAGGTCTAGTTGCAGGTCCAAGAAGGTTCAGTTGCAGCATGGCAGTTGGGCACTTTCAGGGTATTTTCTGGAGCCTGTTATGCCTCCATAGCTCAAACAGGAGGCCATCCAATTGACCGTTGGAGTCTCTCAGGTTAGCCTGGTCTAAAGGTAAGCATGCCCATTGTTTCTTCTCAGACAGCAAGTTAGTTGTTAACCAGCAAGAAAGTCCTCTGCCAGAGGTGCAGTTCTTCTTCTGTAATGTACACAAGTCCTGGAGTGTTCTGGTGAGTGGCTCTGGAGATGTAATCCTTATACCTGCTGCCAGCCTTTGTCTGTGCAGAGGCACCCTGTCCTATCCCCACATCTGTTTCTGGAAAGTTCACCCCTTCCCCTGTTAAGGTTCCAAGGCATATGGGGCGACAAAAGGTTCCTTTGTGTGCGATGTAGGCAAGCCCTTTGAAGTGCAAGTGGGGCTGGGAATAGCTATCCAGGCAGAATTGCCTATCCTGCCCAACTAGTCCCCTTTGTGTCACTGTCTGAGAAGAATACATAAACCCCAACAGCAGAGTCATTCACAGTCATGTGACCCAGAATGCACAAGTGGTTAGGACAAGAAAATGCCAACCACTTATAAGTAGTATTTTCAGAATTGTGACTTAAAATCCAGCTTACAGGCTGCATTACAGGCTGCAGTGGCAAGCTTAAGACATGTTTTAAAAGATAACACAAAAGGATGATGGACGGAGTGATGAACAATGCAAACACTCACCCCCAGTCACAGATCTGGGTTTAATCCATTGTTCTTTTGCTCACCATGCTACCCCAGTTTGGACCCAGCTTGTTTCCTGACCAGTGAGGACTTGACCTAGCAGTTTGGGCTGGACTGTTCCCATGGGGAACAGGGTCAAGACTGATTTGCATATGGCTGGGTCCAAACTGGGGTGATGTGGCGAGCAAAATAACAATGGATTAAACCCAGATCTGTGACTGGGGGTGAGTGTTTGAAAAGTTTCAACACACCGTCCATCATTTTATTTTGTTTTGTGATGTTGCTTTGTGTGCCCTAAGTGGCAGAGGTATGCCCAGACATGGTTCCTTGCTCGCTGCACCACTGGATTCAAGCTAGCCAGGCTGATGAAGGGTGATACCCTGAAACTGGTCCCAGGATGCTTGTTTCCTGTTCAGGGAGGACCTGATCTAGCAGTTGGGGCTGGACTGTTCCCATGGGGAACAGGGTCAAGACTGATTTGCATATGGCTGGGTCCAAACTGGGGTGAGGTGGAGAGCAAAATAACGATGGACTAAACCCAGATCTGTGACTGGGGGAGAGTGTTTGAAAAGTTTCAACACTCCCTCCATCATTTTATTTCATTTTGTGATGTTGCTTTGTGCACCCTAAGTGGCAGGGGTATGCCCAGACGTGGTTCCTTGCTCGCTGCGCCACTGGATTCAAGCTAGCCTGGCTGATGAAGGGTGATACCCTGAAACCGGTCCCAGGATGCTTGTTTCCTGTCCAGAGAGGACCTGACCTAGCAGTTCAGGCTGGACTGTTCCCATGGGGAACAGGGTCAAGACTGATTTGCATATGGCTGGGTCCAATCCATCGTTCTTTTGCTCACCATGCTACCCCAGTTTGGACCCAGCTTGTTTCCTGGCCAGGGAGGACCTGACCTAGCAGTTCGGGCTGGACTGTTCCCATGGGGAACAGGGTCAAGACTGATTTGCATATGGCTGGGTCCAAACTGGGGTGACGTGGCGAGCAAAATAACGATGGATTAAACCCAGATCTGTGACTGGGGGTGAGTGTTTGAAAAGTTTCAACACTCCGTCCATCATTTTATTTTGTTTTGTGATGTTTTAAAAGGTGAATAGTGGGTGGCACAATGAGTGCTGCTGCCCGCTAGAAGTATTGAATTTGCAGGCCCTGTACATATAGAACCATTTACTCGGAACTTACAAGTAAACTAAAGGTACAAATTAGGTCTAAGCCAATTATACCATGTTTTAATGGAGAGCACAAGCACTTTAGCACTGGTTAGCAGTGGTAAAGTACACAGACATTGTTTGAGATCCATTTTAGTTAGTCAATTGGGCACAGTGACAACTTAGCCTGTGACCTTTTACCCAGTTATTATGCTCTGTTGTGTTTGCTATTTTATTTTCATAAAACATTTAGTGGTATTGTTTTATTTCCAATATCAGCTGATATTATGCGAAAGCGCCATTATCAGTACTTGTTACACCGCAGCGCTCGCTGCGGCCGCGGGCTCAGGTTGCCGCGGCGCGGCACGTTAATTTTGCCGCGGCCGACGCCCGGGCCGCGGTAGACGCCGAGGCAGACACCCAGGTCGCGGGGGTCGCCGCGGCTCCGGCGAGGGCCATAAAGGCTCCAGGGAGCCGGTCTGGGGGTCACGGCGCTCGCCGCTCCCCCTTTTTCAAGTTCTGCCTTAAAGGCAGACGCGGCAGAGCCTGAAACCCCGAGGGGGTTTCAGGCATGGCCGCACACAGCGCATTATGCGCTTAACATTTATTTCTCTTGCATGTATTCACCTGCCCACCACCACTTACCGATGTTCCTAGGACAAACCGAACCCTTACACTGGGGGTTCTTTATACTTGCCTTTTTTCTCTTCCCAGCATGCTTACCACTTCCTCTCTACCCAGCATGCATTGTCTAACACACATACCTAATTCATTACTGTTTTCTTTTCCCCAATCCAAGATGGCGGTGTTCTACTTCCTGTTTCCTGTTTCCTCTCCAGGGGTATTTAAGGGGATTCCAACTGCCTGTTCATTGCGTTGCAACACTCCTTGGTGATAGTCACGCTCCTATTTGATATCCTTCTGCGAATCCTGTCTGTTCCTGATTTGCTTTGTTTTCCTGCCTTCCTGAACTGCGGTCCTAATACCCTGGTGTCCTCCTTTTCGTTTCAGGGAGTTCCTGTGGAGGTTTTTTACCCTACTGGGGTTTTTCCTCTGGGACTCCTTCTGGAGGGCACGGACTGTAGTGGTTCGCTCATACCAAACAGCACCGTGGCTACCGGAAGGGGTCGCCCCTACCTCGGCCAGAGCAGAACCCGTCGGAACAAGGACCGTTCCCCTACGCCTCTCCGCTCCGAGGGTAAGACCGTTGAGAACCGCGACAGATTGCAACGCCCACAATTCCTGTTGCAGTCCGGAACTATGGATAACCCAGTGGTAAACACGGAACCTACTAACCAGGACCTACTGGCGACGATACAACAACAGGCTCAAGAACTCCAGCAATTACGTACTGAGAATACTGTTTATCGACAAACCTTTGCCTCCAGGACCACAGATGTCCCTGCAGTAGCCGCCTCTACACCTCGATTTTCCGGGGATCCCACCACATTAAAAGAATTCCTGGATGCCTTAACGGTGTACTTTGCCTTTCACCCCTCGCAATTTGTACAAGATAAGACCAAGGTGGGGTATTTGATTAGTGCCTTATCAGGACCAGCCTTGGCCTGGGCCACACCTCTAGTAACCAGAAACGATCCCTGTCTATCTAAGTATTCCACCTTTATCACTACTTTTAAACAGATGTTTGAACGCCCTGGACTCGAGGCGTCAGCAGAAGAGGCTCTTTGCGAAGTCCAACAAGGGAGTCAGGATGTATTACAATACATCACCCGTTTCAGACAATTAGCTGCAGAAACAACCTGGGTGGAACGTACCTTGGTGACACTCTTTCGTAGAGGTCTAAGAGAGGACATCAAAGATGAACTAGTACATTCTGCCAGGATAGAAAACCTCAAAGGGTTGATGGACCAAGCACTAACTATAGAGTATCCGTTAAATGAACGACGAATGGAGAAAAAGAAGAGTCGTTTGCCTTTTCACTCAGTACCATCTCGTCCCTTCGCCCATCGTTCCGAGGAAGCCCGCCCTGAATCCAAAGGGAATACCGAGGAAGAGCCCATGCAGATTGACACAGCTCGCGGACCTCTATCCGCCAGCGAAAGGGAACATAGACGAAGGAAGGGGCTTTGCCTATATTGTGGTGCAGCTGGTCACCTAATTCGCGCCTGCCCCATTCGTCCAACCAAGCCCTTGGGAAACGCCAACTCCCGTCCCCAGTAAGAAGGGTGAGGACGGGATATCGTGATATACCTTCTATTTGCTCTTCCAGGGAGGAAGGAACTGCTCTTTTTCTCTTACCAGTTATCCTCCATTTAACTGATGGCCGTGAAGCAAGAACTTTGGCTTTATTGGATTGCGGAGCCAGTGGCCTATATTTAGATGAAACTTGGGCCAAAGAACAACAAATAACACAAATACCCAAAGAAATACCAGAACAGGTACATACTGTTGATGGGTCACTCTTGGCCTCTGGACCGGTACAATACACCACCCCTACTTTCTGTTTACAGTTCGGTAAACATCAGGAAATTCTCTCGTTTGACTTAATCTCATCACCACACCATGTCATGATCCTGGGAATTCCATGGCTTACACGGCACAATCCTTACATCAACTGGGAAACAAAAACCATTTCGTTATCCTCCCATTTTTGTCAACACCATTGCTATCCGGCCGGGGATTATTGGTCCCCAAAAAGTCTCTCAACAGCACCTGCCCAGGTGGGAGGATCCATTAATGTTCTACAGGGAGTTCCCAGACAGTATCAGGACTATATCGATGTATTCCAGAAGCCAGAAAGACCTGAATTGCCACCCCACAGAGAATACGACTGTGCCATTTCTTTAGAGCCAGACACTGTAGTTCCTTTTGGGCGGATGTACTCCCTCACCGAACCAGAGAAACAAATTCTGAAGGAGTACCTAGATGAGAATCTACAAAGTAGGTTAATAACTCCCTCCTCTTCACCCGCCGGGGCTCCTCTTTTCTTTGTACCAAAGAAAACCAAAGACCTGCGTCCCTGTATCGACTTCAGAGGGTTAAACAGGATCACTATCAAAGACCGGTATCCGCTACCCCTCATCAAAGACATCTTAGAAGCAGTCAGAGGAGCCAAGAGGTTCACTAAGCTGGATCTCCGAGGAGCCTATCATCTGCTAAGAGTCAGAGAAGGTGATGAGTGGAAGACCGCCTTTAGAACACCTTTTGGTCACTACGAATATAGAGTAATGCCCTTCGGACTCACTAATTGCCCGTCCATCTTTCAAAGATTCATGGATTCTATCTTTTCTGATCTTTTGCAACAAACAGTGGTAGTGTATCTTGACGATATCCTAATTTATTCGGTTCATCCAGAGGAACATTCCAAACACGTCCGCCAAGTCTTAGAAAGACTCCGACAACATCATTTGTTCTGTAAGCCTGAAAAATGCGAATTTGATCAGATAGAAGTGAAATATTTGGGATACTGTATAGACCAAACCGGAATTGCCATGGACTCAGACAAAGTACAGGCTATATTGAACTGGCCATCTCCTTCTTCCATCAAGGAGACTCAATGTTTTCTGGGACTAGCCAACTTCTACCGGCAGTTCATAGCAGACTTTGCCCAGAGAACCAGCTTCATTACTCAAAGCCTCAAAAAGGAACACCTAAAGAAAGGTTTTTGTTGGACACCAGGCGCTGAGTCAGCTTTTCAGGACTTAAAGAAAGCCTTTAGTCAAGCCCCTATTCTTCGACACCCAGACACTAGCAAACAATTCATTGTTGTCACAGACGCCTCAGAAAGAGCCATTGGGGCTGCCTTGTTACAAAGACAAGACGATGATGACCTAGAACACCCTGTATTCTATCTATCCCACATTCTATCTGATTCTGAGCGAAACTATTCCGTGCTAGAACGCGAATTACTCGCCTTAAAGGTCGCGTGCACTGAATGGAGACACTTTTTGATGGGATCAAAGGAGCCCTTCGAAGCCCGGACCGATCATAGAAATCTACAGTGTTTAAGAAATTTCCAGTGCCAAAATAGCCGGCAAGCTCGATGGGCCTTCTTCTTCAGCCAGTATGATTTCTATATCACCTACATCCCTGGTTCTCAGAACATCCTGGCGGATGCCCTGTCCCGACGTTATCCTGGGTGCGGTGATTCCGCGGTTCAAAACTTATTCGACAACAATAAAATCATAGGGGTAGCACAGACCTTTTTAGATCAAGTTAAGTCTGAATATGCCCGTCTACACGAAACAGAACTAAAGAGGTTACGTCCACAGCTGCACATAGATCATGACTACTATTATCATGATAAGGCCCTGTTTTTACCCACTAAAACAGTGCAAATCGAAGCCTTACACATGTGCCATGATTCTCCTATTGCGGGTCATCGAGGAGTGAAAGCGACTCAAGATCTTTTGCTTCGCTCTTTCTGGTGGCCAACTCTCAAGGCTGACACTGAGGCATATGTGTTATCCTGTCCTACATGTGCTCAAGCCAAGACACCCCGAACCAGACCTGTGGGCTTACTCCGCCCATTACCTGTTTCCCCAGGGCCATGGCTTACCATATCCACCGATTTTATGTGCGCCTTACCTTCCTCAATGGGAAACCACGTCATAATGGTAACTGTGGACTCCTTCACCAAGATGGCCCACTTCACGGCCTTGAGAAAGTTACCCACGGCAAAGGAGTTAAGTCAGGTCTTTACTCAAGAAATTTTCAGGCTACATGGGCTACCCCAAGTTATTATATCAGACAGAGGTCCCCAATATATCTCCCGTTTCTGGAACCAATTCTGCAAGATCTTGGGGATCCAGGTGGCCTTGTCATCCGGGTTCCACCCTCAAACCAATGGACAAACAGAACGACTCAATCAGGGTCTCGAGCAGTACTTACGTAGCTTCTGTAACGCTACACAAAGTAATTGGGCTCCCTACTTACCGCTTGCCGAATTCTCCTATAATAACTCTCTACACAGTGCCTCTAAAGTCTCTCCTTTCTATGGCTCCTATGGTTTCCATCCCAGGGCCTTCCCAACTCCCCTGAGAGACAACTCCAACCTTCCCGCCATCTCCTCTTTCGTTCGACAGCTACGGGGTATACAGCGAATTATCCATTCTAACCTTGTGTCCACCAAGTCCCGCATGAAGACAATAGCAGATAGGAGACGCTGTGCGGCTCCTCTATATCAAGTCCATGATAAGGTCCGGCTCTCCTCTAGATTCCTACCTCTCCGACTCACCCAAAACAAATTCAAGCCCCGCTTTTATGGTCCCTTTCTCATTCTCAAGAAGATCAACCCAGTGTCCATGCGTCTTCGCCTACCTCGGACATGGAAGATCCACCCAGTATTCCATGTCTCGCAACTGAAACCTTACCGTCCTGATCTCTTTCATAGGCAGTTGCCCTGTCCCCCTCCTTTGTTGGTTGACAATGTGCCTGAATACGAAGTGCAGGAGGTCTGTGACTCTCGATTTTTCCATGGGCGCCTCCAATACCTTATTCATTGGAAGGGGTACCCTTTGAGTGAGTGTTCCTGGGAGGATGCCTCTTCAGTCCATGCTCCTCTTTTAATCCGCCGCTTTTTTCGGCTCTTCCCTCACAAACCCGGGGCCTCGGGGAGGGGGCATACTGTTACACCGCAGCGCTCGCTGCGGCCGCGGGCTCAGGTTGCCGCGGCGCGGCACGTTAATTTTGCCGCGGCCGACGCCCGGGCCGCGGTAGACGCCGAGGCAGACACCCAGGTCGCGGGGGTCGCCGCGGCTCCGGCGAGGGCCATAAAGGCTCCAGGGAGCCGGTCTGGGGGTCACGGCGCTCGCCGCTCCCCCTTTTTCAAGTTCTGCCTTAAAGGCAGACGCGGCAGAGCCTGAAACCCCGAGGGGGTTTCAGGCATGGCCGCACACAGCGCATTATGCGCTTAACATTTATTTCTCTTGCATGTATTCACCTGCCCACCACCACTTACCGATGTTCCTAGGACAAACCGAACCCTTTCACTGGGGGTTCTTTATACTTGCCTTTTTTCTCTTCCCAGCATGCTTTCCACTTCCTCTCTACCCAGCATGCATTGTCTAACACACATACCTAATTCATTACTGTTTTCTTTTCCCCAATCCAAGATGGCGGTGTTCTACTTCCTGTTTCCTGTTTCCTCTCCAGGGGTATTTAAGGGGATTCCAACTGCCTGTTCATTGCGTTGCAACACTCCTTGGTGATAGTCACGCTCCTATTTGATATCCTTCTGCGAATCCTGTCTGTTCCTGATTTGCTTTGTTTTCCTGCCTTCCTGAACTGCGGTCCTAATACCCTGGTGTCCTCCTTTTCGTTTCAGGGAGTTCCTGTGGAGGTTTTTTACCCTACTGGGGTTTTTCCTCTGGGACTCCTTCTGGAGGGCACGGACTGTAGTGGTTCGCTCATACCAAACAGCACCGTGGCTACCGGAAGGGGTCGCCCCTACCTCGGCCAGAGCAGAACCCGTCGGAACAAGGACCGTTCCCCTACGCCTCTCCGCTCCGAGGGTAAGACCGTTGAGAACCGCGACAGTACTATGGATGACATATCTTTCATCATGCTCTTTTCTTCGGAAACATAAGAACGGAATGTGAGGCACACAGAATAATATTTTGTATTGCTGGTCCTAAGCCTACGTAAACAGTCCAGTGCTTAGGAACATACCCACGTCAGGCTTCTGTGCATGAACATAAACATGTTCTCTATCAAAACATCCTGTAGGACAAAGGGCATTAGAAGGCTTCAGGCCAGAATTTCCATCCATGCACTATGCCGGTTTTCGACATACCTTAGTCTTTGTGTCTCCACTGATCCTGATCTTAAGACCGGCGGCCTGAACTTGTACGAAGGTAACGGGGGTGGTATGTGTTTCTCATGGACACCGTACAGGCATATTTGGCTTACATCGCCATGCTCTTGCTTAGGAGCTAGAGAGTAGGCTCAGAGCTATGAAGTGTATATTCATGTCATGACACTATGTTGGGGTTTTTTATATTCACATCTCTAATTTTCGCAATCCTGATTTTGTTATTCCTCATTATCCTAATCATTGCAGCTCATGCTTTTTTTCATAAATAACAGCCTTTTAAATAATTATATTGAAAACTGTCCTGCATCTCTTTTCTTGCCTAAGTGTGTGTAAGAGACTTGTATGTGGGGAGAAAAGGGTAAGGCTTGCTTCCATCATGATTTCCCTGAGGGGTTTTCAGAGTTCATGCAAAGCTGCTACAAATCACCTTTACCGGTTGGGTTGTGGGGAGCTACCGGCAGTGAGCCGGGAGGGTTGGGCCGACATCTGCCAACTGGTGTGGGAGTGACTCAGTCGCTTACAATGCAGAGGTGCTGTCGCCCCAAATCCAGCAGTCTTGTTGGTATGTGAGAGTCCTTATGACATGGTACCCCCAATGATGGTGTAGTCACTAATTTTATGAGTCTCCTGAGAATCCCTGTTTCACACACACTAAAGGTACTTTAAGTACCATCACACAGAGACATCTGTGGTCTTAGAGGTAATCCTCCTTAGCTTAACAGGGAGCACCTATCTAGGCTGTAGGTTGTTCAAGCTTGAACCATAAAAGGACTTTTTCCCTGTTGGTGTTCCCAACACTAACACCTATCCTCAAATAAGGCAAATAAAGTAAACATCAGGGATAACTGCAGACATCCGCACATAGAGTTTCAGAAAGCGAGCATTTCTCTGCACTTAAAATTCATCTGCGCCTTACAGCCAGGCTGTTTCCAATCAACATCTCAGCTGGGCTGGGTGACAGCTTCCTTGTTCATTTCACCCAGACAACTACAAACACAGGATATTCAGTCACACCTGCACTCATCTGCATACTGAATGGGTCTTCCTTGGCTGGAAGGGTGGAGGGCCTGACACTTACATTTCAAAGGCTAGTGGCCTGGTCTCACACAATAGACTGCCAAAGCCACTACTGAGACCCTGGCAGACAGACTTGTACTGAAAGGTGAACTTGTGCACTTCAAAACCACTCTTTGAAGTCTGCATCAATTGAAAGACATTTTTGGGTATATAAACTGGGTCTCTGACCCCACCAAATCAGACACTTCTGGACCTGAACCTACAACCTGTCAAGAGGAACTGCCTGGCTGCCCAAAGGACTCATCTGGACTTCTTTGCTGAGAAGGACTGCTGCCCTGCTGTTGCCCTGCTGCCTTGCTGCCCTCTGACTCTGCTGAGAAGTGCTCTCCAAGGGTATGGATTGAGCTTGCCTCCTGGTTTCTGAAGTCTCAGGGCCAAAAAGACTTCATCTCTTCAGGAAACTCCTTGTGCGTTGAAAATCGATGCACAGCCTGCCGGAAACATCACACAGCCGTTTTGAGACTGAGAAATCGCCGCACAGCTGAGCCGTAAAGAAGCAGACTGACTTTCTGAGTGAAGTTTCGATGCAGCAACTGCTGTGCGACACAGCACCTGTGACTTCTTCCCGCATGCCCAGGATTTCCCCACATCATCCTGGGCATCAAAAAAGATCCCTGCATCTCAGTGAGGAACCAAGACTGTATGCCGGAAATCGACGCAAAGCCCCATGCAGCGTGGAAAAAAACACATTGCCTGTGCCGCGCCAGAAAATCTGAGGCACACCCTATTTTTCCATGCATCTCCTCCTCTGTAGTCTTGGTACGTGTTATTTTTTACGCAAACCAGATACTTTGTGCAAACAAGAAGCAACTGTTGATTTCTAAGATTTTAGACTCTTCTTAATCTTGCAAAAGTGATATCTAAACTTGTGCTTATTGACTCTTTATTGTTTTGGCCTTAATTTAACCAGATAAATATCCTATATTTTTCTAAACCTGTGTGGTGTTTTTTTGAGGTGTTTTCACTGTGTTACTGTATGACTTATTGCACAAATACTTTACACGTTGCCTTCTAAGTTAAGTCTGACTGCTCAGTGCCAAGCTACTAGGGGGTGGGCACAGGATAATTTGGATTGTATGTGACATACCCTGCAAGGATTGTGGTCCCTATTTGGACAATGGTGTATACCTCTGCTAACTAAAGGCCCGATTTCTAACACACATCTACTGAGATAACTTCCTGCACACCACAATGCAAATTTTGTCATGTGCAAAATGCACATCATTGGATAAAGATCATCAAATTATACTGGATTGCTCATAAAAATGTCATATACAATACGCAAAAAAACATTCATCACAGAAAATTGGCAGGATAGACTGGTATTCAAGCTGAGAACCTACATTTTTAAAACTTTTTAGAGCTGTGTATACTGTTGCGTAGTTTGTGACTGGAGATGATATTACTGGTAAAAACCCAACCTTCTTCAGTGGGACAGTATTCTGGGAGATCAGAGCATGAATTCCAGTTCATGGAGGAAGTGGCTTTTCTTCATCCTTCAGTCTGCACCAAAAAAGCAATATGATAAATTCAGTTAAATCAGCTTTGTGGACCACAAGGTCAGGTAGAAAAAGATCCATGTCCTCAGCCACTTTGAAACTTTCTAGTGGACTGGGATGCATTGATGGCTTGCAGTGATTTTGCGCATGTGGCAAGGCAGATGGGTTATATGTTTGTAGCTTCTTTATGCCTACAGCTGACGTAGCTTGTTTTCCAGCAGCTACTTCACTGGGACAGTCTTGAAAAAACTCCATGGCAGTATTATATGCTGGATGTTCCAGACAAAGAAGAACTGTCTTCAAATTCAAGAGCAGCAATTGTAAATCCTTCCTGGTAAAGGGACTTGAAAGTGGTGTGCTGTTGGATTCACAAGATTTTACAGCCTGTCTGCAACAAGTTCCTGCTCCATACTATGGTAGTCATTACAACCCAGGTGGACGGGTTAAAGCGGCGGTAAGACCGCCAACAGGTCGGCGGTAAAAAAATTGGAATTCTGACCGTGGCGGAAACCGCCAACAAAGACAGCCACTTTAACACTCCGACCGCCATGGCGGTACAGACAAACAGCTTGGCGGTCACCGCCAACAGACAGGCGGAAGTCAATGTACCGCCAACAGTATCAAAACCTACCAATCCGCCACCTTTTCCGGGGCGGATTCACCGCGGACAATAACACGGCGGAAACAGGACTTCGAAGGGAAAACGCTCACCTCTACACACCCCACGTGGAATCCGGACGTCATGGAACCAGAGCTGAACATTTTTCCAGCCCTCATCTTCTTGCTCCTCTACCAGGAGCACGAATGCCGGTGGCGAAGACAACGGTGAGTACTGCACCTACGACACAGGGGAGGGGGGAGGGAGAAAGCAGACACACACACACACGCAACACCCCCACCCCCACCCCCACCCTCACCCACTACAACACACACATTAATACATATTTATACATTATAGTTACACCCCCCAACCCCCCCGGAAGAATGCAAAGACAAAAGGAAATGAGTGTAACCATTGTAATATATTAAAATCAAGTATGCAAAAATATATATATATACACCATAAACAAAATATACACCAAGCTCAGTAGTCCAGGTAGTGCTCCAATGAAGTCCGTAGAACACTGGGCCCACACGGTATGGGCGAGGCCAACACAAGATCCCCGACCATGACGGAGAGAACACTGCAGGGGCATCAGAGAGCAAGAAAACAGGCACCTCAGGGGGAAGGAAAGGGGGGGCACCTCAGCCGGTTGAGTGCACGACGCCAAATCCACGAGGGGGCCACATGCCCACTGCTCCATCCTGGGGAGTGCAAAGCCACAGTCTCTCAAGTCTCTACAGTGGGTGGCTTGCCGCGTCCTGGGGAGTGCAAAGCCACAGTCTCTCAAGTCTCTACAGTGGGTGGCTTGCCCACTGCTGCGTCCTGGGGAGTGCAAAGCCACAGTCTCTCAAGTCTCTACAGTGGGTGGCTTGCCCACTGTTCCATCCTGGGGAGTGCAAAGCCACAGTCTCTCAAGTCTCTACAGTGGGAGGGTTGCCCACTGCTGCATCCTGGGGAGTGCAAAGCCACAGTCTCTCAAGTCTCTACAGTGGGAGGGTTGCCCACTGCTGCATCCTGGGGAGTGCAAAGCCAAGTCTCTTAAGTGGATAACAGTCTCCACTGGTTCTGGACGGGGCCTGGTGCCCAGAGTGCCTCATCCTGCTAAGGACGGAGGTAGTGGATGTGATACTCCACTGGTTCTGGAGGGGGCCTGGTGCCCAGAGTGCTTCATCCTGCTTAGGACAGAGGTAGTGGATGTGATACTCCACTGGTTCTGGAGGGGGCCTGGTGCCGAGAGTGCTTCATCTTGCTAAGGACAGAGGTAGTGGATGTGATATTCCACTGGTTCTCGAGGGGGCCTGGTGCCCAGAGTGCTTCATCCTGCTCGTGACTGACTCAGTAGCGTCAGTGCCCTTGGCGCTCATGGCCCAGTGGTGCTTGTGGCGGCGGTGCCCTGTTCAGCGGTGCTTGAGGCGGCGGTGCCCTGTTCAGCGGTGCTTGGAGCGGCGGCACCCTGTTCAGCAGTGCTTGAGGCGGCGGTGCCCTGTTCAGCGGTGCTTGAGGCGGCGGTGCCCTGTTCAGCGGTGCTTGAGGCGGCGGTGCCCTGTTCAGCAGTGCTTGAGGCGGCGGTGCCCTGTTTAGCGGTGCTTGAGGCGGCGGGCTCCTTTGCAGCGACTCAGCTGCTTGCGGTCCTCTCTGTCCCAGCGGGGCTTGTGCTGGCAGTCCTCTCTGTCCCAGTGGGGCTTGTGCTGGCGGTCCTCTCTGTCCCAGCGGGGCTTGGGCTGGCGGTCCTCTCTAGCCCAGCGGGGCTTGTGCTGGCGGTCCTCTCTGTCCCAGTGGGGCTTGTGCTGGGGCTTGTGCTGGCGGTCCTCTCTGTCCCAGCGGGGCTTGTGCTGGCAGTCCTCTCTGTCCCAGCGGGGCTTGTGCTGGCGGTCCTCTCTAGCCCAGCGGGGCTTGTGCTGGCGTCCTCTCTGTCCCAGCGGGGCTTGTGCTGGCAGTCCTCTCTAGCCCAGCGGGGCTTGTGCTGGCGGTCCTCCCTGTCCCAGCGGGGCTTGTGCTGGCAGTCCTCTCTGGCCCAGTGGGGCTTGTGCTGGCGGTCCTCTCTGTCCCAGTGGGGATGATGGCGGTGGCCTCCTGGGCAGCGGGGATGATGGCGGTGGCCTCCTGGGCAGCGGGGATGATGGTGGTGGCCTCCTGGGCCGCAGGGATATTGGCGGTCTCCTCCGCCGTGCTGCTCTTCCCAGACTTGCCGGGTTTCTTGTGGCCCTTCCCCACCTTTGAAGCTGTTGCAGCTGACTCCACACTCCCACTGGGACCCCTGGGAGCGGCTTTGGTGGCTGGAGTCTTCCCCCTCTCCCGCCGGGCACTGGCCAACTTCTGATGCTTGACAGGTGGGGGACTGTCCGTGCTGTGGATCTGTGGCCGGTGCACCCCAGATTCCGGTGACTACAGGCACCACTGGTCCCGGAGATGTTGTGGCTGAGGTGCTATGTTGGGACCTGGAGAGTCGGGACCTAGGAGACGGAAGGGGTGGGGGAGGTGTGGGAAAGAGGTCAAGGTTGGACAGGAAAAGTTTTTTAGAGACACTGGGATGGGGAGCTGGAGGGGGTTTGGGAGTGGAGGAAGAGGTTGTGGTTGTAGGAGGTGTTCGTTTGGTGACTTTGGGTGAAGGTGCATGTGCTGGAGGCTGTCGTGAGGTGGATGGCTGTTGGGTGAGTGTGTGCCTGCGTTTGCGTATCTTGGATGTGGCGTCACAGAGACACTGGGAGAGGACACAGGGGACGTGTGGATGGTAGTGGGGGTGGTAACTGCACGTCAGCGGGGTGTGGTAGTGTGTGTGCTGGTGATGGCAGTAGTGGCTGTAGATGTAGTGCATGCAGGTGTGAGTGTAGACGAGACTGGGAGGGAGGAGGGAGAAGAGGAGGAGGGGGACACAGTGGAGGCAGTGGATGTTGGTGTGTCTGTATGTGTGTGATGCTTGCGTGAGTGCCTGTGGGATGTGTGGTGCTTATGTCTGCCTGAGCTTCCCTTGTGTGTTGAGGTGTGTGCATGCTGGTCTGAAGGTGTGCTTGGGATAGGCTGGGGTACAGGGGATTGGGTCTGGGTGGAGGAAGTTGGAGGGGGAGGCTAGAGACGGGGACAATGGCTGCCATCAGTGCTGAGGCCAGAGTCTGAAAAGCTAGCTGAAGGGCCGCCTGACCAGAATGAATGCCCTCCAGGAATGCATTTGTTTGTTGCAACTGCCTTTCTACACCCTGGATGGCTTTCAAAATGGTAGACTGCCCAAGAGTGAGGGACCTGAGGAGGTCAATGGCCTCCTCACTGAGGGCAGCAGGGGTGACTGGGGCAGGACCTGAGGTGCCTGGGGCGAAGGTGATGCCCACCCTCCTAGGTGAGCGGGCACGGGGCAAAGGCTGAGGGGCTGCTGGGAGGGCGGTGCTGGTAGGGGGGTGGCGGCTGCACCTGTAGATGTGGGGCCACCAGAAGGGAGCTCCCATCAGGGGACGAGTCCTTGTCGCTGGTGTCAGCTCCTGTCCCTGCCGTGGAGCTCCCCTCACCCTCCGTCCCACTGGTGAACTCCGAGTCTGTAGTTTCGCCCTCAAGGGCCATGTGGGATGCAGCTCCCTCCTGCTCCGGTGCCACTGCTCCTCCGCCTGATGATGCTAATGCACACAAGAACAGGGAGACCACAAAAAGGGGGACGACGACAGAAGAAAGACATCTTGAGTGCATGCATTACCGCTACCGTTGGCGGACACGACAGACACAGAAGATCCCTGCACTTCACTGTGCTCTTGGGCTCCACTGTGCAATCCCTGGGACATGGCCTACTAGGCTATGGACGACATCTGCACACATGGATGACACAGGGGCATGACTAGGTGTACTTGGCACTCTACAGAGGTGGGGTGGGGTGCCACGTGGCCTGCCTTACGGAGGGACCTTGCCTACTAAACTCGCCCTGGCCTAGTTGGGAAACCCACAGCCCACCTCATCGACCCAGACACCTCCACTGCACGCTAAATCAGCAGGATGAGAGTGTACTCACCTCCTTGTGGCTGATGTGATGCCCTCAAGCGCCCATCCAACTCCGGGTACGCCACCGCCAGGATCCTGAACATCAGGGGGGTCATGGTGTGACGGGCACCCCTCCCACGTTGGGAGGCCATCCCCAGCTGAGCCTCCACCGTCTTCTTGCTCCAGCGGCAAATGTCCTCCCATCTTTTCCAGCAGTGGGTGCTCCGTCTGTGGTAGACCCCCAGGATCCGGACGTCCTTGCCAATGGCACGCCAAATATATTTTTTCTGGTGGGCGCTGACCTACATGATTTGTACAGGGGGAAGAGAAACTTATTACCAACTTTACCGTCACAGTCATTGGCCCCCATCCCTACCCTTGGCATGTGGCACATGCACTCACTGTCGTTTCATGCACGCCGCACTCTTCCCCCTTCCTTCTTACATCCACCCCTCTCCACACAGGCATAGCCCATACAGCATGTTCCCACTGTACTTACCTGTTTGTCTGGATGACCGTAGAGTAGCGTGTACTGGGGGAGGACCCCATCCACGAGTTACTCCAACTCCTCCGATGTGAAGGCAGGGGCCCTTTCCACAGACACTCGAGCCATTGTCTCTTCCAGACCGAGGTCACAGCAGCACTTGCAGTGTAGGTCCTCTCCTGTCGAAGATCAGGTATCGAGTGATTGAACAGATAGAAAATGGCGGTCACGTCCGCAGCGGTGCGTACCGTCACCGCCGGCGAACATCGTCATTGGCTCCTGGGACCCATAGGGTCCAATGTTAACCAATGCAGCATTGGGTCACGGTCTTCGACTGCCTACCGCAACAGTGTACAACGCCAGCGCAGATACCTCACATCCCATTGTCCCACTTTAGAGGTCAGGCAGCCGCCAATTCAGGGGCCCGCATGGCTTTATTTGTAACTGCGTCACACATACCTAGGCCTAGACTCTACACACATACAGGCCACTTTTCGGATTATGAATCGTGTTCTGTGTAAGCTCTGGGTACGTACCTCAGAGTTGGTTGACTCTGTGCTGGCTGTTGTCCTTCATAGGCACCATCCTCTGGGACATGTGAGGAGATGGCGGCATCCTCCGGTGTACAGACCGCTGGTGGACCTATCGACAATGGAGGAAAACATGTGATCATCACATACAGGCTTGACCGTGCCACAATCTTGGAACTGTGTACCCAGCTGGAGCCAGACCTGATGTCAGCTATCCGCCATCCCACAGGAATCCCCACTCAAGTGCAGGTGCTGTCAGTGCTCCATTTCCTTGGAAGTGGGTCATTTCAAACAACTGTGGCCATTGCATCAGGGATGTCCCAGCCTATGTTTTCCAAAGTGTTGTCCAGAGTGTTGTCTGCCCTGCTGGAACACATGCGGAGATACATCGTTTTCCCTCAGGTGGAGGATTTGCCTACAGTGAAAGGTGATTTCTATGCCCTGGGACATATCCCCAACATCATAGGTGCCATTGATGGGACACATGTGGCTTTGGTCCCCCCCGCAGGAGTGAACAGGTGTACAGAAACCGGAAGAGTTATTATTCCATGAATGTGCAGATGGTATGTTTGGCCGACCAGTACATCTCCCATATTAATGCCAAGTTCCCTGGCTCAGTGCATGACGCCTACATCCTGCGGAATAGCAGCATCCCTTATGTGATGGGTCAACTCCAGAGGCACCGTGTGTGGCTATTAGGTGAGCACCTGGATGCAAGTCAGTGGGAATGATTGTCTGGGGATATCCCCACAGGTTAGTGTGTGTCTAACAGTTGTCCCTCGCCATTTGCAGGTGACTCTGGTTACCCCAACCTGTCATGGCTACTGACCCCAGTGAGGTATCCCAGGACAAGGACAGAGGAACGCTACAATGAGGCCCATGGGCGAACACAGCAGATAATCGAGCGGACCTTCGGCCTCCTGAAGGCCAGGTTCTGGTGCCTCCATATGACAGGTGGATCCCTATTCTACTCACCAAAGAAGGTGTGCCAGGTCATCGTGGCCTACTGTATGCTTCACAACTTAGCTTTGCGATGACAGGTGCCTTTTCTGCAGGAGGATGGTCCAGATGGCGATGTTGTTGCAGCTGTGGAGCCTGTGGACAGTGAAGACGAGGAAGCAGAAGAAGAAGACATGGACAACAGGGACTCGGTGATCCTGCAATATTTCCAGTGAGACACAGGTAAGAATACAAACCTTCCTACTACATGTACTTTAACATTACTACCTCTCTACTGTCTGTCGTTTTCACCCAGTGTATGGTCACTGAGTTGTCACTTTCCCTTACGATTTCACAGATGTGTGTCCCACTGTGTGACATCTGCTTTGATTCCTCATGGACTAGAGCTGTGTGACATAGGTATGTTGACATGACAAATGTAAGAGCTTTTTGCCACAGTAATTGATAATACACTAATTTGAAATCACAGACTGACTCCAGATTGTTTTGTGCTTCAAGGGTGTTTATTTAAGTGCTCAATATTGGAGGGGGTTGCAAAATGCTGAGGGGTGATGGTGGAGGTATGTCCATGGCAGAGTCCAGTCTATTGGTCTCACAGGGGCATTGCCCAAATGGGCATAGGATGGGGAGCTGGGGCCGTTTGAGGATGGACAGGGTGACAAAGTGGGACAAAAAGATGACATTCAGGGTGGTCTCATTTCTTGGCGGGGTCTTGGCATCGTTCTCTGTCTTTGTCCTGGATCTCAGGCACCGTTTGCGGGGTGGTTCTCCCTCTGCAGGAGGTGGGGTGCTGGTGTGGTGGTCCTGTGGCGGTGCCTCCTGTCCACTAGCGCCGGCAGAGGTGGTGGGCAGTTCATCATCCAGGCTAGTGTCAGGGGCCCCTTGTTGTGCCACAGTGTCCCTCCTGGTGTTGAGGACTTCCTTCAGCACCCCTACGATGGTGCCCAGGGTGAAATTGATTGCTCTGAGTTCCTACCTGAAGCCCAAATACTGTTTCTCCTGCAGGCGCTGGGTCTCCTGAAACTTGTCCAGTACTGTTGCCATTGTCTCCTGGGAGTGGTGGTAGGCTCCTATGATGTTGGAGAGGGCCTTGTGGAGAGTGGGTTTCCTTGGCTTGTCCTCTCCCTGTCGCACAGCAGCCCTCGCAGTTCACCTGTGTTCCTGGGCCTCCGTCCCCTGGACTGTGTGCCCACTACCACTGTCCCTGTTGTTGTTGGGGTGGTGGTTTGCCTGGGTTCCCTGTAAGTGGTGGACACACTGCTGATCGACGTGTCCTGGGGACAGAGGTATGGGCCCGCTGGGTGGGTGCTGTGCTGGTGTTTCCAGAGGGGGAAGCTCTGGAGTGGCCTGTGACTGTGTGATGGGAACCAACTGTCCCGAGGTCCCCGATGGGCCGGGCTGGTCATCTAGATCCAGTTGGACAGAGCTGCTTTCATCACTGTGGTCCTCTTCTGTTGGTGGTGTGGACATGTCTGGACCCTCCTGTGCGGTGGTGTTGGGTAGGGGTCCTGCAGGGGTGTAAAAGCATGATTATTGCATCTGTGTGTGCCATGGTGTGCAATGGGTGGTTGACAGTGTACCCCAGTTCTTGCATTCCTGTGTGGGACCTTGTGTGAGGATGGTTTAGGGGGGTGTATGGGTTTGTGCAGTGGGCATGCTTTGGTGTTGGTTGTCCATGCTTTGTTGTTGCATGCAGGGCTTGGTGTTGGGATGTGTGGTTTGTGATATTGGGACATTTGTGAGGAGTTGGAGTGATGGGGGTGAGGGTGAGGGTATGTGATGGCATGCAGGTTGGGTGGGGGATGAAATAGTGAGAGATTTGACTTACCAGAGTCCATACCTCCATCTACTCCTGCGAGGCCCTCAGGATGCAGAATCGCCAAGACCTGCTCCTCCCATGTTGTTAGTTGTGGGGGAGGAGGTGGGGGTCCGCCGCCAGTCCACTGAACCGCAAGGTGGTGTCTTGAGACCACGGAATGCACCTTCCCCCGTAGGTCGTTCCACCTCTTCCTAATGTCATCCCTATTTCTTAGGTGCTGTCCCACTGCATTGCTCCTGTCCACTATTCTTCGCCATAGCTCCATCTTCCTAGCAATGGAGGTGTGCTGCACCTGTGAATAGCTGTGGCTCCACCCGGACAATTTCCTCCACCATGACCCTGAGCTCGTCCTCTGAGAACCTGGGGTGTCTTTGCCGTGCCATGGGGTGGTGTGGGTGATGTGTGGGGTGGTGTGTGTGGTGATAAGTGTGCTGATATGTAGTGGTGTGTATTGTGAGGTGCGTGGAAGTTATGTGGGTGATGGTGTTGTGTGCCTGTGGATGCTAGTTTGTTGATGGTGGTGTCTCTCTCTGGCCTTCTCTCAGTGATTCTGGTCGTAGGGGTTTGTGGGTGATGTGGGTGTGTGTTTTATATAGTATTGGGTGTGTGGGAGTGGTGTGTGTATGTGTATCAGGTGTGTGCATTTCGATTTGTCCAATGTGGCTGTGTTTTGTAAATGTGTGTGTATTTTGAGCGCGGCCAATGGAATACCGCGGTTGAAAGCCCTCCGCGTGGATTCGTGGGTCGTGATAGTGTGGGCGTATTTCTGTTGGCGTGACGGTGGAGGTTTTGTTTTCGCCAGTATATCACTGACCTTTGGTGTGGCGGACTTGTGTGGGTGTCTGAATTTTGGCAGATTCCATGCTGTGGGTCATAATAGCTGTGGCGGATTTCCACAGGCGCGGCGGTGTGTTGGCGGTGTTCGGCACGGCGGTAAGCGGCTTTTACTGCCAATGTTGTAATGACCGCCTATGTCTTTATAACTTGTTGATACACCGGTCCTATTCATTGAAGTGACTAGCTCTCTACTTTTGCACTTGTCATAGATTGAGTGGGCAGTCATTGGGAGTAGCAAAGTTTTCTTTTTGCTGTGAATTCATTCTTAAAACATGATTTGGAAAAGCAGAACATTTGCACAGCATAAGCCTGTTAGTTCATGGGGCTATCTTCCATTTCCTCACCTATATCTTTGAAGCCATCATCAATGTTATTGGCTCTGTTCTGAACTCAAGAACTGTAGTTTGTAACAGTTTTGCTTTGTTCATATTAAACAATGATGTAAAAATGTTAGGACAATGTAAGGCATATTTGATGACTCCCATGATTCGCAGAACTCTAGAGCATCACAAAATTATTCATTAAGCCCACAATTTTAATCTTTAGGTCATTTCTTAAAATAGTTCCTGCTGATTTTACTGCATCTTGTGATCTTATTTTTGCAGCAAGAACGTCAGGAGTCAAATCAGCTGAGAACGCCATGAGTGGCTCATTTTTTTTGCTAGATTGACAAAAACAAATTCTGTTATTGTACATTCTAACCAGAAAAAAATGATTTCATTATTATGGATCCATAAAGTTTCATCAATGTTGACCATTATTTCTCTGATCTCATTGAGTGTGAACTTGTTGCCAATACTCAAGAGTGGCTTTAAAACTTCACTTTCTTTTTCAAAGAGTACAAACTTATCTGAAGGCTGGTGGTTACGTTGCTGCTATGTGCTCCTTGTACATCCATATTCTCAAATGTATGCATGCATGCACTTTGGGTGGGCATACACATCTGCTGCAAACACATTCACCACGCTGTTTAGATCAGCTACTCGAATGAAAACTTCATCTTGAAAGAAACTAGCTGTAGATAAAAACAAGTTTGCCCTTTGAGACTCACACACTCTTTACTTTGTTCTTTTGTCAACCTCTTTGGCCCTTGTTCTGGCTTGGAGGTGGAGGAGGGGTAGCCGTCGATCTACTAAGTGGATGGGCATTGGGTTTAGCTGTCATCGCTTTCTCAGAAGACTCGGTTTCTTGTTGTGATTCACTGGTATCTGATATTTGTTTATTAATTTTTTTCCAGGCTTTTTTTCATTGTATATGACTTGTAGCACTGGTTGTTACAATGATAAAATATTTGGGGGGTCATTCTGACCCTGGCGGTAACTACCGCCATGGCGGAGGTCGGCGGTAGCACCGCCAACTGGCTGGCGGTGCACCGCTGGGCATTCTGAACGCGGCGGTTCAGCCGCGGCCAGAAACGGAAAGTCGGCGGTGTACCGCCGACTTCCCGCTGCCCCTGAGAATCCTCCATGGCGGCGGAGCGCGCTCCGCCGCCATGGGGATTATGACACCCCCTACCGCCGTCCGGTTCCTGGCGGGTCTCCCGCCATGAACAGGATGGCGGTAGGGGGTGCCGCGGGGCCCCTGGGGGCCCCTGCAGTGCCCATGCCAATGGCATGGGCACTGCAGGGGCCCCCGTAAGAGGGCCCCACGAAGAATTTCAGTGTCTGCTTTGCAGACACTGAAATTCGCGACGGGTGCAACTGCACCCGTCGCACCTTCACACTCCGCCGGCTCCATTCTGAGCCGGCGTCCTCGTGGGAAGGGTGTTTCCCGCTGGGCTGGCGGGCGGACTTTCGGCAGTCGCCCGCCAGCCCAGTGGGAAAGCCAGAATGACCGCCGCGGTCTTTCGACAGCGGAGCGGTCTTTCGGCGGGAACCGCGTGGCGGGCGGCGACCGCCGTCCGCCGCGGTCAGAATCACCCCCTTGATCCTCTTCACCCATCAGTCTCAATCTTTTGTGAACTTCATCTTGCTGTATTTCTGCAACATTTCAAACTCTCTTTTGTCCAGCAGCAGTTAATGTTAGCTTTTTGTTTGGATTAGTTTGGCATGTGGCACATTTTTCTTTGTTTATGAAGTCCTCAGATTTTGTAGTAAGCGACACTCAAAATGTAAAGATCCTCTGCTACCACCTGTTCCGTTCATGTTTATGCATTTGAATCAACGGAAAACTTAAAGCAAAAACAATATTAAAATAAATCACCAATTTGATTCCTAAAACACATCATTATAAAGCTGCCATGTAGAAAATGGTGAAAGGATTGCTCTGAGGAGTTTTTTTCTGTCTGTATAGTCTACATGACCCCCAAATCCTATGTTTTAACACCAAAATGAAGTATATAGGTCTCATGGTTCCTGAACTATTACTTATTACACCATCACTGCAATACATAGGCCATTTTTAGAAATGCTGTCCAGAAATATTTGGCTTTGATTAGCAATGATTAGCAATGTCTACCCAAGCTAAATTATTTTTCTAATGATAAAAAAAAACTAAAATCAAAAATGGAAATCTATGGAGAACAATTGTTTTATGGAGATATATCAAGGGGCCAGGACTTTCACTGACTTCCTTCCAAAATATGTAAATATGACAGAAAATAGTTTATACTTTCCATTTTCTCCCCGATAGATCTGCCAGCTTCCATTCCAAGGTGGTTTCTTTTCACTAAAGAATGTAAAAACACATCTCATGTGATTTGATCAGCTTTGTCTTAGTCTTGGTCAAAATATGGTATGAATTAATTAACATAAGGATTTGAGTCTGGTTGTCCTAACAGACAGCTATTAGAGCATGACCAGATACTTATAACTTTGGACCATACTATACAAGTATGCCATGAAGGAAAAGGCCCTGTGTGCCTTAAGGTTTAATAGTATACTGCCCAGTTGGTTTAAATTATTCAGTACCTGATAATTTTTCATTCAGTTTGTCATAGTCAGGTTTATTTAAAGAAATTTAGTTTGTAACTATCAGTATGGGGTTTGCTATAGATCTCCAATTAACCTATTTAATTTATGATAACTATATTATTATTGACATGTTACGGCATGCATGTGCAAATATGCAGATATTTTTTATATTGTGCTGACTACAGAAGAGTGATGTCTATTTGCTTTTCAGAACTACTGCATTTCTCTGTGTATCTTGTAGAGCTGACTGGGAGTTCTTGTTTTAAGTCCTGAAAAGGGCTTGGAATATGCACAGGCTGAAATATATCAAATGTAATTTAAAAGGCATGCATGAAGCCATAAAGTAACCAAAAAGGAGTCTTGGCTTTTTTGAAAACTTGACCAAGAGAAAGTACATTGTTGCCCAGTTCTATTGTTACCTCAGGGTAGAAAGGTAAGACAGCAGAGGAAATGTGACCAGCAACCATAGACTGAACATTTTTACAAGGATTATTGAAAGATTCATTAACTTTGACCTGAGTTAATGTATTTACATATCAATTAATTTTTTCAATTAAAATCTTTTTTTTTTGTTTTCTTGAGTGAAATATTGAAATATAGTTCTCTTAATTATACTACTTATAAGTCAGTGGAATCTAGATATGTTATACTATTGAAGGCTAAAACCAGCAAAATAACTCTTGAACAATGATAAGGACCAGAATAGCACTATTCTACCATATTGCAATGTACTGATTAACCCTCTGGGAATATTTGTATTTATTGTATGCAATGTGTAATGACTAAAGTCAGAAAATGCAAAAATTCTAAAAGTGACATTTTCAGAAGTACAATTTAACAATTGACTCCAACATAATTTGTGATTTTAAATTGTGATTCCAGAGACACCATTCTAGAAAGGTTTATATCTTCCAGATTGGGAATTACACTTATAAAATGTAACATGGTAATCCCAATGTTATTTTATAGGAGCTATGTACCTTCCTATTGTGAAAAACGACTTTGGGAGTTTTTCATTACCAGGACATATAAAACTCAATGGTACATGTCCTGCTTTTAAAATATATTGAACCCTGCCCACTGGGTTGTCCAGGGATTGCCCTAAAGGTGACTATTATATATCAAAAGAGACGATGTGGGGCTGGCAAAAGTTTTTTTTTGCCAGATCAGTGTGGGAATGTAAAACATCACACGCAGGTTCAGCAATTGCAGGCCTGAGACATGATTGAAGGGCTTCTTAAGTGGGTGGCACAACCAATGCTGCAGGCCTACAAGAGGCATTTAATCTATAGGCCCTGGGCACACATGTTGCACTTTACAAGTGACTTCTAAGTAAAGGAAATATATCACTTGAGGATAGGGCAATGTTACCATGTTTAGGGGAGAGAGCACATGCACCTTACAACTGATTAGCAGTAGAAAAGTACAAAGAGTCCTAAAACCAGCAGAAACTAGGTCAGAAAAGAGGGGGGTAGGCAAAAGGTTAGGGTCAGGCTGTCAGGTCTAACACCAACATATTGTCAAGGAAAGTAGATGTGAGGTAAGAATAGTATTTTCAAACCTCCCTACAGATGATATATATTGGTAGTTATGTTGTGAGGTCAGTATATGGGCAGGTTAATAATGCTGAGCTTAATATTGTGGCACACAACCACATGAAGGGATGACTTTAGGGTATAACTAGGTGTTTCAAAGGTTGGAATGCAACATCTACTCAAATGTCTAACTGTGACTATAGTTATATCTTAAAAAGCATAGGAATCCATTGTGTCAGAAATATTGAAGGAAGATGAGAGGATACATTTATCCAATAGGGAATTAGGGATTTGTCTAGTATTGCTTTAGCTATTTTAAGAAAGGGTTTGAATTATGTTCTGAAATGTAGAATCCATACATTTAAGATAGAAAAAGTTATGAGAGATTTTTAGGAATATTTGATTGAAGAAATATTTTATGGATAGGGTGTGTGAAAATAGGCAAAATAATAAGTGTTGATGCCCCCATCTAGTTTCAATCCATTACGCATAGCGATAGGTAATGAAGTAGTAATGTTATTAAAGATTAAGGGATTAGAATAGCATGAGTTGTTTAAATATCATCATGGAGTGTATAAAATGTAAGTAAGGATGAATATAAAGCTCTTATAAAGTTGAGTAAGAACAGGACAGTTGTAGTGAAGCCTTACAATAAACGTGACAGCATAGTTGAATTTGAAGAAGATGACTATGATCAAAGAATGTGTAAATTGTTGGAGGCGGTAAAACATTTTGGGAGGAGCAGTTGTCGAATGTATAACCATAGGAAAATTCCTCTTTTTGTATGATTGCTTTGCTTGGAGTGACTCTGCTGTCTTTTTTACTCTTTGCAGTGGGACCCTGCTAACCAGGAGCCAATGCATATTCTCTGACCCTTGTCAAAATTGGCTGTACTCCTAATAGGCACATTTACTTTTCCTATAAGTCCCTAGTATATGGTACAACATCTAACCAGGACCTGTGAGGTAAATGTCACTAGTGGACTGCAGCACATATTGTACCACTACTAAAGTGACAATACAGAACATTACTGCCACCTGTAACTGGTTGTGCAGGTTTAAACTGTACATCTGAAGTGCCAAAACTTTTGTCAGGCCTAAATCTTCTTTTGAATATTAGTGGATCATCCCTAAGTAGATCTTAAATGCCCATGAGGCAGGGTCCATGATATTTACAAGAATGACATGTAAAAGTTTAGTGTTGAACATGCCCTGACTTTGGCAATTCCCTAAATATTCATCGCTTTTTTTAAGGGTTTTCTCTTGGGAACTGACTATAGACTGGGACCAGACTGCCAAGGCAATCTACCGGTGGGCCCCATTTCACCACAGCCCCCATTATGTTCTTCCCTCCAGCACCAAATCTAATTCAGTGGGCCCAGCACTGACTGGTATTTGACAAACCCTCTCTGGCTACAGCCTACAGCCTTGCCGCACTAAAGGAATCCAACTTCCGGAAAAGAGACTAAGGCCTATATTTATCAAGGTTTTCTGTCTCCATTGCACCACACAAGGGTACACAAAACCTAAATGAGATTTCTCAGTCCATGCAAAGCCACCATGTGTGGCCCTGAGTGGTTTAATAAATCTAGAGTAACACAAGGCAGTTTAAATCACTGCCTTGCATTACTCTGTTACTGGAAGGCACACCATGGGAAGAGTATAGGTGTTCCCATGCATCTCCCTAAGGATTTTGGCACATTCCTAGATTTACACACATTGGGAAACCTGGGAATGCGTCAGAATGGTACACCTCCCCACCAGAGGCACAACGAGGAAAGTATCTGTATTGCTCCTTGTTGTTTTCTCATTCTAAGTGTGCCTCAGTCTGCAGTACAGTTAGCAAGAGGAAAATGCCTCTGAGGATTGTTTTTCCACAGGAAGATGCCCCTTCCTACACAAACACAATCCTGCCTACAACACAGTCACAATTTAACCATGGCGCAAGGGTGCCTATGTTGGTGCGAGGCAGTAATTTGTGCGCCAGCACAGGCAGAGAGGAGGGATGCTCCATATAATGTCAAATGCTGTGCATTCCTGCCCTTTCCTTTTCATGCAGCTTCGCACAGCAAGGTGGCTTGATATTGATAAATATGGGCCTAAGTCCAAAGGTGGAAATATTTTCCTGACCCGATGCTGAGCAGCATCCCGTTGATGATGAAGACTTCTTAGGTGCGAACTCCAGACTCAGAGCTTTTCCTGCCTTCATTAATGGCTTTGTCAACCTATCACCAATAAGACTGTCTTCGGACCTAGCCTTCTGCCTTACCCCGCTGTTGGCTCTGTCCTCTCAGAAATCTTGTAACTCAGAAGGTAACTCTTTGACTCTAACCAACCTTGCCTTGTATCTGACCCTCACTCCATCATGGTCACCCTTAGACCTTATGTTTGTCCTAATCTCATGTGACCAGTTGCCAATGGTTGGTGCTTTGCACTTTTTGTGCTATCTGTATTTAAAACTTTGAAAATTCATATTTCCAATTCCCCTTAATGGATGTTTGTCATTTTAGTGTCATATTATTAATTAAAATATTATCTAATCATATGAATTGGAGTGGGATTTGTATTGTCTCATGTTTTCTACTTTTCAACTGTTTTGATACTTCAAAATGATTTACATGATTTTTAAGTTAAGGCTTTCTGCTCTCTGCCATAGCGACCAGAGGTTGAGTGAAATCTTTAGATTTTTTTCCTGATATTTGACCTCTGTCTTTGAGCATACATCACATATGGCAAGGTAAAGACAAAATTATAAGGCATCTTTAGTGCATATTCATGTTTCGAACTCCAGCATGGTTATTATGGGAGTGCTTCAGCACCCCCACACCCTTGCTTCTAGTGCTCCTGATCTCAAATAAGTTTCAGATAGATGGATTTACCAAATAGAAAGCTTATTGAAGAAGAAGCAGTGTTAGAGGTGGAATTATTCAAGAAGAGCACAGCTTCACATAAATCTAATTATCATCTGAATGTTTTCGGAAAAACAATATTTATTTTGACTAATTATTTTAACTAATGCAAATTTGCACCAATGTTGATAATTATCTAAATCATGCAAACATTCTCCAGGGTAAAGTTATTGACTGTATTGGGGTGATCGTTGTAGGACAGTTGAAAGACTCTTAAAAGACCTCATTTTTACAGTAGAGAGGGCATAGTTGAACCCGGAACGAAGTGTGATGATTCAGATAGAATTTTTTGTGTTCCCACTTTCTCTGGTTAGAATAATCTGGTTAAGAATTCTGTAAATATAACCTTATCCATTTTGAAAGTAGATTTCAATAAACACTTTAAAAAGCAGTTATTTGCTTGTAGAAAATGTAGGAAATTTGGTTATTGGTTAAGGGTAGTGAAAGCCCCACTCAAGCAACAACCACAAACCTTGCCAGGGTGCATCACAAAAGTCACTAAATAAACTTGTGCTTAACCCTCTGGTGGCTTGGCAGTCAGGCATAACTTAGAAGCAATGTGTAAAGCATTTACGCAGCAAACAAACAGTGATAATGTGAAAACACAAGAAAAATCCCAAGCTAAGTGCGACAAATAGAGTACATTTTAATAAATAAAATGATGCTAGAGTGGCAAGAATGCAATCAGTAGAACTAGAGATTATCCATGTAAACAATTTTAGTAGATGTGGCACCTAAAAGTACAAAGCACCACTTGTGGAAAGAGTTACCTTCTCAAAGTCAAGCACAAAAAGTTCTGCTTGCATCCGAGGAGGCCACAAAAAACCAGGAGAAAATCGCAGATGACTGTCACTTCAGTGCAGCTAACAGTTGGGGAAGTGTGTGCTGTCATCGCTGTAGCACGAAGAGGCCATTGGGCAGTGTGAACATCATTGCTGGGGCTCATGCTGGTGGTCACTGAGGGCTGTCATTGCTGTAGACCAAAGAGCACATCTTGTATTGCCAGTAATCACTGGCTGTTTCTGTAGCATGAAGAGCAGATCTTCACTGGAACTTAGCATTGACATTCATTGTGGGCAGCAGAGTCTCAGCATGAAGGGGCTCTTTCACAATTGTGAAGAGCAAAAACTTTATGATTTCACCTCTTCATCTTGGGAGGAACTCAGAGTGATGCCAACCAAGGGTCTAGGACTTGGTGACACCAATTTGGGGTTAGGATCTCACTCCGGCAGAGGCCTGCAGGGTTCAGACAGGTCTAGTTGCAGGTCAAAGCAGGTTCAGTTGTAGCAGGGCAGTTGGGCACTTTCAGGGAATCCTCTGGACCTTGTTATGCCTCCATAGCTCAATCAGGAGGTCATCCAATTGACCATTGGAGTCTCTCAGGTTATCCTGGGCTAAAGGTAAGCATGTCCACTGTTTCTTCTCAGACAGCAAGATAGTCGTTAACCAGCAGGGAAGTCCTCTGGCAGCAGTGCAGTCCTTCTTCTGTAATGTCCACAAGTCCTGAAGTGTTCTGGTGAGTGGCTCTGGAGGTGTAATCCTTATACCTGCTGCCAGCCTTTGTCTGTGCAGAGGCACTCTGTCCTATCCCACATCTGGTTCTGGAAAGTTCACTCCTTCCCCTGTTAAGGCTCCAAGACATATGGGGTGACAAAAGGTTGGTGTCAGGTTCCTTTGTGTGTGATGTAGGCAAGCCCTTTGAAGTGCAAGTGGGGCTGGGCATAGCCATAAAGGCAGAATTGCCTATCCTGCCCTGCTAGACCCCTTTGTGTCACTGTCTGAGAAGAATACATAAACCCCAACAGCAGAGGCATTCATAGTCATGTGACACAGAAGGCACAAGTGGTTAGGACAAGAAAATGCCAACCACCTAAAAGTGGTATTTTCAGAATTGTGACTTAAAATCAAGCTTACAGGCTGCAGTGGCAGGCTTGAGACATTCTTTAAAAGGTGAGTAGTGGGTGGCACAATGAGTGCTGCTGACCGCTAGCAGTATTGAATTTGCAGACCCTGGATATATATACAACTATTTACTGGCAACTTACAAGTAAACTAAAGGTACAAATTAGGTCTAAGCCAATTATACCATGTTTTAGGGGAGAGCACAAGCACTTTAGCACTGGTTAGCAGTGGTAAAGTGCACAGACATTGTGGTAGATCCATTTTAGATAGTCGCTTGGGCACACTGACAGCTTAGCTTAGACTTGCAGCCTGTGCCCTTTTACCCAGTTATTATGCTCTGTTGTGTTTATTATTTTATTTTCTTAAAACTTTTAGTGGTATTGTTTTATTCCCAATATCAGCTGCTATTCTGCAAAAGCGTCATTATCAGTACTATGGATGACATATTTTGCATCATGCTCTTTTCTCCAGAATCATAAGAACGGAATGTGAGGCACACAGAATAATATTTTGTATTGCAGGCCCCAAGCCTGCATTAAGATTCCAGCGCTTAGGTACATACCCGCATCACCCTTCTGTGCATGAACATATACATGTTCCCTATAAAAACATCCTGTAGGACAAAGGACATTAGAGGGCTTCAGGACAGAATTTCCATCCATGCTCTATGCCGGTTTTCGGCCTACCTCAGTCTTTGTGTCTCCACTGATCCTGATCTGGAGACCGGCGTCCTGAACTTGTACCAAGGTAACGGGGTGTTATGTGCTTCTCGTTGACACTGTACAGGCATATTTGGTTTACATTGCCATGCTCTTGCTTAGGAGCTAGAGAGTAGGCTCTGAGCTACGAAGTGTATATTCATGTCGTGACAACATGTTGGGGTTGTTTATATTCACATCTCTAATTTTCGCAATCCTGATTTTATTTTTCCTCATTATCCTAATCAGTGCAGCTCATGCTTTTTTCATAGATAGCAGTCTTTTCAATAATTGTATTGAAAACTCTCCTGCATCTCTTTTCTTGCCTATGTGTGTGTAAGAGACTTTTATGTGGAGAGAAAAGAGAAAGGCTTGCTTCCACCATGATTTCCCTGAGGGGTTTTCAGAGTCCGTGCAAGGCTGCCACAAATTATCTTTACCGGTTGGGTTTTGGTGAGGTGCTGCCAGTGAGCCAGGAGCGTTGGGTCGACAGCTGCCAACTGATGTGGGAGTGACTCACTCGCTTACAATGCAAAGGGGCTGTCACCCCAAATCCAGGAGTCTTGTTGGTATGTGAGAGTCCTTATGACATGGTACCACCAATGATGGTGTAGTCACTATTTTTATGAGTCTCCTGAGTATCCCTATCTCACACACACTAAAGGTACTCTAAGTACCATCGCACAGAGACGTCTGTGGTCTTAGGGGTAATCCTCCTTAGCTAAACAGGGAGCGCCTATCTAGGCTGTAGGTTGTTCAAGCTTGAACCATAAAATACTTTTCCCTGTTGGTGTTCCCAACACTAACACCTATCCTCAAATATGGCAAATAAAGTAAACATCAGGGATAACTGCATACATCCGCACTCACATTTTCTTTCATGGCTAAACAGAAGAGGGTGGGAATGTCACATTAATTCTGGAAGCTCATGATGCATGTAGGACAGAAATTATATTCCTGTGTCAACTTTCCTGAAGTAGAGGCAAAGACACATACATTTCATGCATACAGAATAATAACCATATCACAGCACCACCAAGGTTATCAATACTTATAGATACCTCTCTCTTATCAAGAACATCAAAACCTGTACAATGGTCCCTTTTGTGAGATTAGGTCCTTTAAGCAATGATGGACCAACGTGGCCAACACTTGGCATGTACACACCACATTCCAATGTGCATCCTATGCAAGTAGCTGACATACACACACTTTACAATGAGATAGTAGCAATATATAAACAAGTAACACAATTTGTGATGCAGACTTTGAACACCTCCGCAGCAAAGGGTTCTCCAGCTGTTCATCAATTGACCGTTCAGGGAATTAATCCACAAACAATCCACGCAATAATGGGAAAACCACCCACAGAGCGGGAGAAAATTCTGTTCTGGATTGCACAAAAAACAAACCAATTGGAAGTAGTGTTTCCCCATATGGGACCCCAAGGCAAACACAGAATTCACACCATGTGCTTGCCGTTTGGCATGGCTCCCTCAATCAAAGTCTGTAACACTTGGGGTTCAGTCTTTACAGCATAGTACACTACCACGTAGGGTACCCAGACTCTTACCAATCTACTGGAAGTGTTAAAACAAATTCAAAATAAACACGGGCCACCCTGGCTCTGGATTTGGGGATTTTAACTGATGCACAATTTTGACACAGTGTCCTCAATCATTTTAGGTAACATTAAAGGGGAAGCATTGGCGTTGGCCATTTGCCAACTACTCCGAAAGGTTCCTCAGCAGGAACAGGAGTGCGAGCTGCCAAAGATTATATCCGGCATTTATACAAGTCTGGGAGCTAGACTAACTAAACCACAACTACAAAGTATCACCTCTAAGCAAGGTACTAAACAAGCACAAGAGTGTTCTAAAAAACACTGGGATAGACAAAAACAAAATAAAGACAGAAGAAGTCAGAGAGGAGAATCTCCGCATACGGAAACCTCTGAAAGAAGATGCAATCTCTAAAATAGAGAAACTTTAAAAACTCTTGATAGATACCAATACAATGATACATACTCTCAATCCTTTCAATACACATCAGACAAATGAGGTGATAGAGAGGGATGGTCTGAAACATGAAGCCGAAGAAGGACTTATAATGTTCCTCAGAAGCTTAAGCTAAAAAAGAGAACAAATACCCTCAACAAAAACCCCAATTTAAAAAGAAATAGGTCGCTGCAATTTCAATCAAAAGTGCAAGCCATGCTGAGAACGTTGCTGAAAAACAGTATTTGGGCAGTGACTCAGCTAGACAGAGTGGCAGAAGCCACGATTTGACACCAGAATCTTATAGATCACCTGGATGTGACAACAAGTAACAACTTTCTCATCTTGGAGACAGTGGACATGTGCGTCACCCCATCTGACAGGGTTTATGAATTAAATATCCAACTAGAGGGAGACATAGAGTACACTATTAAAGTAATATTCTGGGAAAATTTAAACTGTGATATTCTAGTGGCAGAGAAAGATTGGCCACCTGAATTTGTCTGCAAGCTCCCACTTGGTGATGATGTTATTTTGCGTTCTTTCTCGGTCCGGGTTGACAGACATGATGGAAGAAGCCTATGCTGTCGATTGGGCTCTGGTGTAGGCTCCCACACTGTACCACAACCACATGAGATGGGATAAAGAACCACCCTACCCAGTTATACCTCTTAGACCTTCACCACAGTCCCATTAAGTATGAGACAAAAGCTCCAATGCCAAACCAGGTCATTCATATAGAATAGTCCTAGATTACAGATACTTAAACGGTCACACACACACCTACGAAATACATAACGCACACAGGACAGCACTAATTAGCAACACAGGGCCTCATTATGACCCTGGTGGTCACCAGACTGCAAGGGTCAAGGCCAGACTGCCGCCAAAGTGGCGGTCCTACCACTAAATTATGACCGTGGCGGAGCCATCATGGTCCACCGGCCGACACCATTAGGCTGTCGCCAGGGCGGTTGTAATCCCAACACTAACACCTACCATGGAAAGGCTGGTGGAATGGGGGTCTCGGGCCCCTGGGGGCCTTGCACTGCCAATGCACTTGGCATGGGCAGTGCAGAGGCCCTCATGCACAGCCCAGTTGCACATTCCACTGCCCGAATTAAGGGCAGTGGAATGTGCGGCAGGTGCTGCTGCACTAGCCGCACCGCTACATTAGGAGCCGGCTGCAATGTTAAGGCCCTGCAATGTTACTCTGTTTCCACCCGCCGGCCCTGCAATGAAATCCTAATAGGGCCAGTGGGGTTCAAGCTGCACACGCGGCCTGATGGCAGGAAGAGTTTGGCATGCAGCCTCCGCCGCCCTCCAAACTCATAATGAGGCCCATAGAGCTTAAAAAATACAAAACAACCTTGGATAGCTCCAATGTTTTTTCTGCCACCAATCTAGCACCTGAAAGTCATAATCTAAGCACTTTGAGCTCATTAGGCTTGCAGGATCACTTTTGCTGATTACCTCAGGTATACAAGAACAGCCCTGGGTTGGTTTCAGCCCAAGTAACATTAACACTACATTAGATTGATCCTGAGGCATTGTCTTATGGGGTTGATATTTATCTCACAGATGTCAACCTCAAGATACATCTGGCCAGGGTGGCTTGATCGTGCTAGGATTCGATGCCCAGGGCTATAAATTCAACTTCAAGAAAACTTAGATTTGTTTCTTGAGTGTCCTATTTCTGGGATATAAACTATCAGATGAAGGCAAGAACCTGGCCCCATACTTTCTAGAAAAACGTCATCCTCCAAATACCATTAAGAAACTGCAGTCCTTGCTGGGTTTCTTTAACTTTGGCAGACAATACATACCTGATTATGCACAACACAAAAAACCACTTTATGATTTAATTCATCAAGATTTTTCAAACAAACACTGGACAGCAGAACACACATGGTTGAAGCAAAATATTAGCACACATGTGACAACAAAACAAACTTCAGAACAACATCAGAATAATTGCTGATGCCATTGGCTTCCTCTATGTCACATTTAATGAAGGTGAAACAATACTCATAGCATTCAAATGGCAGTTGTATTCCAATGCAGAACAACATTTTGCACCAACAAAAAAAATACTGGCTGCTGTTCAACTGGCCGTCATCAAGGAGAGGCCACTTGCCCAAAGGGAACACATTTTTTTCATTAGTCTGGTGCTAGCCCTCGAGGGGGTTACCAAAGCTAGCGTTCCTAACGCAAAAGCATTACATCCACGTTGGATTCAATGGGCAACTTCCCTGACTGCCAAAGATGTTGATTACATTTTTGACCCAAAACGTCAGAACCAGGAAGTCCTCCAATATGAACAGGAGTAACACGCACCTACTAATATATTGCCACTGTCATTTACACTGATGGTTCAGCACAACCAGCTGTAGGTACTAAACATCAACATTCAGCAGCCTGCACTATTGTAAGTGGAGTGATGAGGGATGGTACATTCCACCCTCAGAATACCTACATGCAGACCCTAGGGGACTGCACTGCACAATTTTCAGAGCTTAAGGCTCTTGTCCTGGCACTAGAACATACCTATCCTGATCAACCAACCCTGATTGTATGCAATTTTTATTACTGTGTCCAGTCCTATTATGACTACCTGAATCACTGGCACCTGAATGGCTTCAGATGTTCCAAAGGGAACACCATCAAACACAGAAAATTTAAGGGGCAGGTAGCTGACCTACAGGACAGACTACCAAAAGTTCATGTAGTACTTACATTGGACCATCAACATGTAGGAGGTTCACGTTGTAGGAACCACTTTGGCTGATGAAGCTGCCAAATCTGCAGTAGCTATAGCTTCTGTTGCTGCAATAGCTCACTCACAGATGAGGTTGGATAATGAGACGCTGGCTGCTGTGAAAGCTTCAACTGACCGCAAGTCTTTACCGGAGGCATTCCATGCAAAATATTCCTTCCATCTCAGTTCTCAGAACACTGCATTTTCAACCATTCCAGGGGTAGGAGATCCTGTGATCCCCAACCAAGACCAGAGAAAAGATCTCATCAAAGCAGAGCATGAGGGTGTCGCTTCTGCTCATTCAGGTGTGGCGCCACAATATCACTATTACAAAAATGCTTTTGGTGGCCAGGTCTTTTCAAACAAACCAAGCAATGTGTCCTTTGTTGTGATATTTGCCAACAGATTAAAGGGTTCACCATTAAACTCCCACCGCTGACATCTCTCCTAGCTTAAAGCAAACCACTCCAATGTGTGTTACTGGACCATTGTGGTTTCTTACAACCTGATGGACATACACATTTATTATAGTCACTGTGGGTATGACCACAATGGTCGGCTGATACTCGACTGTTATGAAAGACTTGCTGGTCTTTATCAGTACTTATGCGGTTGCAGCATTGAACTCGGACCAGGGCCCTGCCTTTGCCTCTAGGGCATTCAGGGACACCATGGAAACAATAAGTGATCAACTCTATTATTCCTCCCCCTATCATCCCGAGGGAAATAGTGTTGTGGAGAGGAAGAACCGAGACTTAAAGCAGTCCTTAACAGCGAGAGTCACAGGTTTAGGCTGTAGTTGGCTTCACCGCCTATATGAAGTCTAGAGAGCACTAAATAATCTGCCCAGAAGGTCCTTGGATGTCGCACCCCATACAAGGTCCTTTTTGGGATACCTATGTATGTCCTTGATCTTGATGGTTCTGGTGCTGTGGCAGCAGACACACTGTTTGACATAAATCAATGTGTGACTGTTTTACAGGACCTTCAGCAATTTTATGAAGAGAATTCATCCACCTGTGCCAACAACATCTACACCATCCACCTATGCCAACAACATCTACAGGCTGGATTCCTAAAGTAGGGGATCTTGTTCTTGAAAAAATTGCTGTGAAAAGGGAATTAGGCCTATCCTACAGAGAATGGGTTCCAGTCCTGGGGATACACAAAACCAGAACTTTCATCATACCACCACTGCCTGGTTCCAAAGAGAGAACAGATTTGTTTCCCCTGACAACTTCAAATTGCACCGTGTGGCTGATCCTGCACAGTAAACCCAGAGGTCCTTTGGATAGTACCCATTCCCCTCTCACTACACGACAGGATATACCTCAACAAGCAGTAAACAATATTCTGCCAGCACCATTGGTACAATTGCCTCTTTGTGCATGGGAGGGCAGAGAATGAGCTTCTGCTGATTCCTGTCGCCTCTTCACTAGCGAACACCTCCTGAGATGTGGAATGTTATTATTCTAATTTGATCCAGACAGATGACATTGTCTACCCTGAACCACTACAAATGGTCCCATCCACAAGCTCTTCCCCGGATCCTGTGTTTGCACAGACTACTTCTGGGTATTTCATCAACATGGAGGACTTTTCTTTATGACTCATCTGCTTCTGCAACTGACACTGTAAAAAGACATGTAAGTTGTACATTTGGCTTAAGAACAATTACTTAATTTATCCATGGTACTGTGGATACTGTTGACATTGCTTGCCTTACTGCTTTGGATTGGTTTTGTTACTGTCTTTTTCCTTCTGATAAATGGTCATTGTCTTCCTGAAAGCTCTGCCATTGAGCCGGTGGATGAGGTCTTGACACCTTAACTATCTTCCCATAAGTTTTAAAGAGACGTGTCCCTTGTGAACATTTCAGATTCTGTATGGGATACTGTGGGTCAAAGTACCTGGAATTGTTTCCGATGACTGGGATGTTGAGACATTGGATTCAATGCTATCTGAGCTTGAATACTTCACTACATTTGAAAATGAAGATGTGTATATGAACACAGCAAATTATGGGAAATGTTTTGTTATCACAGTTATGGATGTTCCTTTCTGCACTCAACCAGTGCTCCAAGATTAGTTTACAATCACACACAGTGGGAACATTGTTCAACACCACCTGTAGGGAATCCCTAAACATATGTAGATAAGTGTGCACATTTTACTGGGCATGACACCAGCAATGTGAATCGCACTATTTCAAAGTGCCGCCTTCCAAAATGCAGAAATTATTGCTAACCAACACAAAATTATTCTACTCAGATTCCTTTGTTTTACTGTCTTGCTGTGGAAAGCTATGAGTACTGGAAAAACACTACTGAATTGAAAAGTATAGGGGGAACAAAGATTGACAAATGCAGGGTAGGGAAGCTTTGTTTAGAGCATGCCTTATTCCTTTGCAAATTATATTTTTAAATAACACTATCCAGCAAACATCCTTTTTGGGGTTAGCAAAAATAAAAGAAATGAACGCGTCCAGTGTCCACTCACCTGCTAATTGGCAAACATTTTAAAATCTCACAGAAGAATAGCTAACTGCTTAGGTTCAGAATGTACCTTCAATTCCTCACTTTTGAGTCCCAGTGGGAGGTTATTGTGGCCAATGGGCACAAATGAGTGCCAGGCATGTTTTGTTAATTCCTCTGGGGGTTTCAGAGCAAGCCGGCTAGATCCTCACTTTGTCTAGGCTCATCACTCAGGTACCGTTCCTACATACAGTGTGGGTAAACTGTGCAAACAAGGGCTGCGTTCCTCCACTTTAAAATCTGTAAAAGAACACCTTAGTCTCCTGTCTGAAGTAATCAATCTACAAGATTTCCTATTAGGACCCAGGAAGCCACGCTTAAAGTGTTTCCTATATGCCCTATATAACGAGATCTGGAAACTATCCCAGATGGAAGCTGCTGCAAGTCTAAGGTAGATTTATAAGGAAGACATGGAAAGGGCTTCAGCTGTTGTCGATAATGGCATGAACACGCTGGTCAACAGAATTTACACCTTAAATAATATTGTGTCACCTGCAATTGATATAATTCATAAAGACGTGTCCTTTTTACAACATGGACAAAGCCAGCTGTGTTCTATCATGCAGTTAAGTTGGACACTGCATGTTCTCAAAAGTGGTTGAGTGCCCTGGGAGAAAGTTAACATTACTCAATTGTTTGCCTCTTTTAATTTGTCCACAAAACAACAGATGGCTAAAAAAGAAACAAGTTACATCATGCTTAACAAAGACAAACAAGAAAAGTTGTCTTTCATTGCAGCAGACATCCTCTCGCCAGTATGGCGAATACATGGAGTAATAAGTTTGCCACTTTCCACCTTTTGTTTCACGAAATGCTTAAATCATTTTGCAGTACGTAGGTTTGAGTGGCTAGGAGACAGTCACATACGCGAGGCATGGGAGTTACCTTTCGACAAATGTATGAACAGCAAAACAGAGGTCTTTCTTAGTGGAAGCTTTGTGTGACTACTGTAAGTCATTCTATGATTTGTAAACAAGTGTCCTTGCACGGTCTTTGCAGTGCAGAGGTCACAAACTTGGCATGCTAGCTGAAGGGTGCTACCATCTCTTTGATTCATCCAGTATTTCAAATACTTTCTAATGGAAGATATGTGGTTCTGAATGATCAAAGCTGCTATGTAATGAAGCCAGGAATCGCTTACGTAATTTCAGTTACTCAAATGGTAACTTGTTGCAGCCATGTTTAATTCCCCACCACACAAGAGATAAAAGTGGCAGAATTGTGGCCCCAAATTGCTACTTGTAATGTAAAATTTGACAAGCTCAGCAGACTAAAGGTGCTATTGTTTCAAAAACATGTGGCCCTGGGCCTGGCCAACGACCATGGCCATGTGGACGTGATCCACGCTGGCTCCGCGAACGCCCTACAGGTATGGCCCAAGCTAATGTCATCTACCCATTAACCCATAAGGGTTTGGACTGCTGACAGTCAGCAGAGACAAAGTGACTCCCTGAAGTCTTTGACTCTGCCCATATAGTTGCAGAAAACATATAGAAACTCCTTGCAGCTGTCAGGTGGTCTGTAGCAATATAGTGGCATGACGATTGAGAAGCCCAACAGATGAACGAAGGCCCTGAGACTGCGATAATATTGGGCCTGGCATCAGTGGGAGATGAGAGCGGTAGCTGGAGCCTGGCTCATTAGGGACATATGTAGCAAGTAGTCCCTGATTTGCAGAGTGCGGACCTTACCTCCTCCTTTTCCCATCTATATGCACACAGTGAGGCGGCAAAGGCGGAACTCGACACAGCCTCAGACAGCGAATTTCAATAATGGCCTGTTCATGAAGATTCATTGAGAAGCAGGTATGTGGCGCAGGTACTGGGGACGGTGACAATACAATACAGGACTGAGATGGAATACTAGGCTGCCATGCCTGATGTCAACATGGCGCTTGCTGCAACCCAGCCTGTCCCACTAGGAGTGTTTGAATGGGCTCCGGGGTTTTAACTGCCCATTGGCGCCAGCTGGATTCCAACAATACCTCTATTTGGCATAGCTGTTCTCATTGGAGGGTGCCCCTGGTAATTTGCTAATGAGCTAACGTGCCCTGACAGTGCCATCATGTGAGCCATCCAAATTGCCTACTTGACTTGTAGAGTTGTTGAAGGGATTGGTAGGGGGACTCCGAGGAAGGGGGAGAAAAGAACAACCCTCCCCTACTTCATGCTGGACATTTATTTTGGGCTATATGTTAACAATATCCTGGCCCTAAAAGCCAACGGCTAGTTAGCATGCACTCTTTTACGACCCAGCCAGTACTACAGATGCGATACTCTATATGCCCCCAAAGAAGTCCCAGAGTAACCTGGTGTCTCATTACTTCACACCTTCAGAGTCAAGGTCAATCAGCGGCGACCCCTCTGCAGAAGCCAATATGGACCTCACCAAGGAAGAGCTCCTCTCCTCATTACGTGACATTAAAACTGATCTTAGGGACCAACTCAAATCCCATATTGCTGCCTCCTTCAACTCATTTAAGATGGAAATAAACTCCCATCTGAGTGCCCTCCAAACTGATGTTGACTCTATCAGCAAATGTGCTGTCGGCCTGGAAACGAAACACCAAGACTTGTAACGTTGACTTAAACTGATAGAGCAAGTCTCGGAAAGCCTTCAATCACAATTACAGCTGACACTACTTAAATGTGAATATTGAAAAATAGGTCTCGGAGAGACAACATTTGTGTGAGAGGCATAGAGGAAGGAGTGGAGGTCCCTGACCTAGAGGCTTTCATAATTGGACTGTTCACTGACATACTAGGTGAAGGTCAGCTCGGGGGCGGATGGAGAGGGTACATAGAGAAGGCCCTCACTCCCTTCGAAATGGCAAAAGACCAAGGGACATTCTGGGCAAACTACATTCTTACAAAACAAAGAATTGATCCTCTGAGCAGCATGGAAGAGGAACAAAATCTCCTTTCAAGGGGCTACTTACTCCCTATATAGTGACATTGCTCCACCTACCATAGCGCAACGTATGCAATGTAAGACGGTAATGGAAGCTATACACAAGGACTGAATTAAATACCGAAGGACCTTTCCCTTCGGTATTGCCTTTGAGCTGCATAACAAGCAACACCACTGCACAACGCTTGAGGAGACGGCTTCCCTGTTTGGCCTTGCACAGCTGGCGTCCCTGAGGCCAAGTGGTACTACCGAAGGCTCAACGACAAGCTCCGATGATAGATCTTTAGCTGAAGGATGAGCTTTCAGAAGAGGGGTCAATGTGACGACAAGAGATGACCTGTCCTTGTAGTCCGCTAGATCTTTTGCCAGTTGACTGAACCTATGATGCCTTCAACATGCTGACACTGACTACCATGGATACCCTATTTAGAGCATTCCAGCACATAACAACTTTGAGAGTATGCTAGGGCCAGTATGAGGTGCTTACACTGGGGAATTAACCTGTTTAAAACCAACAATGTCTCTCCCCCCCCACACGGTGCTTCGCAAATTGTCTTGACTATACCATACCATCAACCATCCACTTTGACTGATTTACAATTATCTGTGAGGCATAGCAACTGGTACATGCCACATACACCTGTTTAGTTTGGTATTCAAATGAAACCAGTAGTCCATAGGGAGCTCACACTCACCAATCAGATTTGTTTCTTTTTATTCAGTTTTGCTTTGCTTGTTGGATAGTTGCATGTTTTCAGCTTAAGTGAGGATTTAGGAGGCAAGTGGCTGGGAGAAGAGAGGTGGGGGTGGTGCGGACCTGGAGGTTCGGTTTCACTGGACCGATGGCCCCCTAGAATGGTATACTATTACATTACCCATCTCAGGCTCAGGCATGGTACTTAACACTTTAACATGGAAAGTAAAGGGTTAGAACTCTCCCACAAAACGTCATCAAATTTTGAAATATATACTGGATAGACACCTTGATATTTTATCTCTTCAGGAAACTCACCTCAAACACAATGACCACCATAGACTTCAACACAAAATATATCTCTTGATGTTTGAAATCACCCTCTCCCACTAAACACTATGGAGTAGCACTCCTTTTTCACACCTCAGTGACATTTCAGGTTTTGGGTAACAATTCAGATAAGGAAGGGTGGATAATGATGGTCAAGGGGTTTAAGAAGGCTGCATGTGCACCATTGCAATGCTTTATGCCCTGAACTCAGGCCAAACAGACTTCCAACTATCTTTCCTTTCCCTTTTGGAGGGGGTGGAGTTTGTAGAAGGGGATATTATCCTGATGGGAGATTTTAATCTATTATAGAGTATCACCTTGGACAGCACTCATCAACATAGGACACAAGCTGGCACATTCACTGAAAAAACGACATTTACTGGTAGACAACTTTGCCTACTCTATGCATGTAGGGAGCTCCACCCTGCCACACGGGATTAGACTTTCTTTTCCAATTCCCACTGTACCTATTTAAGAACTGACCATGTATTTATTAGCCAACTCCTACGACATGCTGTCATGCAGGCTATTATTCACCCTATAGCCATTTCGGTTCATGCCCCAGTGGAAGTAGAAATGGCTTGGCATACCACAAATCCAAAATCTTGTGGAGGGTTTTTCCCAAATATGCTAACAAACGATTGCCTCTCCCGAGATGGTCTACATAAAAAAATCAGGGACTACTTCTAAATGAATAACCCTCAGGATACCTCCCACTCCACAAATCAGGATGCATTTAAGGCAGTTATCCGTGGTAAATGCATATCTCTAATGTCTACCCTGACACTACAAAAATCCAGGGAATGCCTGGCATTGGAAATGGACCTGGGCCAAGTAGAAAGGGAAGACAAGACTGCACATACCCTTCCCACCTGAGGAAAGTTACGGCACTGAGAGGAAAACTCAGAGATAGATATTATTAATAGGGCTGAATTGACGCTCCGCCTAAAGAAGCAAACTTATGACCAGGGCAACAAGGTAGGCACCCACGTAGCGAGATAGTTGAGGGATGGACAAGGAAAAGTATAAATAAGCCACATTCGAGAAGACTCTGGGATGGTACTCTGTACTGAGGAACCAAAAAATGCTGCTTTTAAATTTTTTTATAAACAACTTTATACCGCTGATCCTATAGATTCAGATGAACAATTGCCTAATCTATATGAAATAGTTCTAACCCAGGTACCCGCAGACCTTCATGATACTTTGAACAGTTCTATACATAGATAGGAGGTAATAGATGCTCTAAATACTTTTAAACTTCCCAAATCCCCCGGCCTCAATGGTCTTAATGGACATTTCTATAGAGCCAGCTCAGATCTGGTTCTTCATCTGACGGGTCTATGTAATCAAATTGTAGACTCTCAAGCAGCAACTCCCACAATGGGAGCATCCTTAATTTCAATTATCTCCAAACCGGGGAAAGACTCACAGCTTTGTGCATCCTACCCGCCTACTGCATTACTTAATAGTGATGCCAAACTATACACAAAAATATTGGCCTCTAAATTGGAAGATTTCCTGCTGGAATAGATACACCTGGATTTAACGTTGTCTGGGGCCCACTTGTATAGTTTCTTTTGAGAGGCCTGCTGCTTTTCTCCTGTCCTACTTGTTTACGAGCGCTTCACCTCTTCCAAACATGATGACTTTCCCCCTCTTGTTCTGTACCGTGCTTACCCATACCGAACCATTAATAGGTCCCTATGACTCAGATTCTCCTGTTCCTTTCCAGTTTAATGACCACCCATGCAGGTTTTGAAGGTTATGTGAGGCTTTTTTTTTCTTTTCTTTGTGGTATATCTAACCCATAATACAATAAGACTGCTTTCAGAGAATCTTCTATTAGATGACTTGGTGCTTTTGTTCATCCCTGCCTATTAAGATGCATGTGGAATAAACAGATATGTGCCTACATCTTAGTCTTTTTGGAAACTGTACTGGTTAACTGCAAATTGTTCTGATAGACGACCTATCTGTCCTGATGACGTATCCATTCATGCTGTGCCTGTTATGAAAAATACCAATAAAAACAATTTGTTAAAAAAATCATATGGCCAAGAAAGGTGTGCCCTTCAGATAGCAAGATCATCAGCCAAGATGCAATCCCTATTAAATACCAACTTCCCAAAACATTTTGGAGAATTGGTGAGTAGAATTTTCAATGCATCTAATACTGCGGGGACTGCATATGTTTTTAAGGCTGTCGGTTCTGGATTTGTCAGTACCCTCCAGACAGTGGTTGGAGTAACACCTGCAACCATACCCTCACTCTTTCCGAGTGTTTTTGGTGGAATCCCGCTAACTTTGGCATTAATTGGCAGAATTCTGCTGCTGCTATCTTTGATATGCAGTGGCTGTTCTCAGCAAAGTGGAAGGCTGGAGCTACCACCAGCCCAGATGAGTCGTGAATGCATGATGCAGTATTTCGGAGTATCCTTGCTTGGGGAGCTGGAGTTTGATTGGTCTTTGACATTTAGACCAGTTTTGACGTATGTCCAGGCAGTCTTCCATTGCATCTGGTGCCTTTTTGAATGTACACCAATAGTGTGTCTTGCCATGCAGCCTGCACCTCCTGTGGACACGGATCTGTTCATGTTCTTGATGAGGGTTCATTCATAGACATGAGCCTGGAGACTGTGGTTGATTAGCAAAGCATCCTATGAGCCACTGCTTGTGAATTTGTTGGCTCCAACAACTTCCGGCACAAGGAACAGTGCTACTTACGCAGTTCATTCTGCAATGGAGACCTCTGCACACTTCTGCTCTGAGGATCCTTCTGCTAATGCCTTGACCAATTTGCCTCCTGCCGAAGTGGAGTACTTCTTCATCTCAATCTCCCTTGATAACGTCGGAGATTTCTTGAAATAATATAATCATTGTTAAAATTTGATAACTGTTTTTTTTCCAAAAAAGTAAAAACGTGACACCAAATTGCCTTTTAATTCGGCCTGCCTGTTGTCCTTCTTGGCTTGTCAATTTAGACATTTTAGAGCTTTTATGCTTTCATTAGAGCATTTTTAAACATTAGGACTTGGACTTCGCCCCCTTGTTCCGGCAATAGGGGAGGGTGTTGTGGGTCAATTTTAGTTAGTCGCTTGGGTACAGTGATAGCTTAGCATAGGCTTGTGGCCTGTGCCCTTTCAACCAATTATTGTGCTCTGTTGCTTTTATTCATTTTATTTTCTTAAAATTTGTAGTGGTATTGTTTTAATTCCAACACTAGCTCCTGTTCTGCGAAAGCATCATTATCAGTGCTGTCGGTGACATACATGTTCTTTTCCTAAAAATCACAAGAACAGAAAAAATGCGAGGCACACAGAATAATATTTTGTATTGCCAGCCCCAAGCCTGCATAAACAGTCCAGCTCTTAAGTACATACTCACACCAGGCTTCTGTAAATGAACATAAACATGTCCTCTATAAAAACATCTTGTAGGACAAAGGGCATTAGAGGGGGTTCCAGCCAGATTTCCATCCATGCTGCAAGCTGGTTTTCGGTCAGCCTTAGCCTTTCTGTCTCCATGGATCCTGATCTGGAGACCGGCGGCCTGACTTTGTACCAAGGTAATGGGGGTGGGACGTGCTCCTTATGGACACTGTATGGACAGATTTGGCTTACATAGCCATGCTCTCACTTAGGGCCTGGATATTAGGCTCTTAGGTAGGAATTGTATATTCTTGTCATGACGATATGTTGGGGTTGTTGATATTCACATCTCTAATTTTCGCAATCCTGATTTTGTTATTCCTCATTATCCTAAGCATTGCAGCTCATGCATTTTATCATAGATTGTAGTCTTTTCAATAATTGTATTGAAAACTATCCTGCATCTCTTTTCTTCCTTATGTGTGTGTAAGAGACTTGTATGTGGAGAGAAAAGGCTTGTTTCCACCACGATTTCCCTGAGAGGTTTTCAGAGTACATGCAAGGCTACCACAAATCACCTTTACCAGTTGGGTTGTTGTGAGATGCTGCTAGTGAGACGGGAGGGTTGGGCTGACACCTGCCAGGTGATGTGGGAGTTACACCGTTGCCTACAATGCAGAGGTGCTGCTGCCCCAAATCCAGCAGTCTCATTGCTATGCAAGTGTCCTTATGACAAGGTCTAAAGCCCAAAAAAAAAAAACATCAGCAAAATAGGAGGAGTGAAGGTAAAACGTTTGAGGGAATCCCACATCAAGGATGTCAGGTCTAATAGAAGGAATAACAGGAGTAACAGTTTGGTCCATATATATGTGAATTATTAGATATTGATTCAGTTATCAGTAACTTCAACTGGGCCACTTCTGCCATCTGTTGTGCTGCTATAGTGAATATGATCACATGGAGATGGTAATTACCATACATCAGTTATAGTTAACATACTGTTTGCCCCTATAATAAGAAAGGTATGGAAGAATCAAAACTGGATTGAGGACCAGGCTAAATGAGCACAGGTCAGCAATCAAAACTGAATGCCTACTGGTGAAACACTTTGTGGAAACGGCATACTGAGATGGACCTGAGATGGTTTACTTTATTCAAGATCAAGATAGGACTAAGTGATAGCAATTATAAACAGCATGCAAAAAAGAAGAGAGCAATTTCATATGTGGAAATTTAAGACATACAAAACACGTCTGAACAAAGAAGAGTAGTCAGATTGCACTTTTAGATAATTATGTATAATATACTGTATGCTCCAATGTATGTATCAATGCAATTAAGCTTCTCTGATTGTTTATGATGTAATTTTTCATTCATGGATTCTATATCTAATTGTGTTAACTGGCAAATATACAGATTAGATATATGTTTTTGGCGGAAATTTTGTTTCATATTTGTTTAAGTTATGATTATATTCTGCAAGTAGTGTTGTCTATTTTTATTATCCCCTTTGTGGAGTTTAGTCTTTTTTGTTAAAACAGATACATTTTATAGACAGATTTAGTATTTCACCTCTTCCTATTTGAGAAGGAAAGCCTGGGATTGGCTTTTGGAATAATTAAAAGTTCTAGACTCAGCCAATATTTTGTTGCTTTTACTTAAATGGGTGTTCTACTTATACCACTCCCTTATAGAGATGTGGCCCATTTTTCATGAAAGTAGGACACTTTATAAATATGATGTAGTATTTGTATTGCTTTCTGTTATAAAGGTAATTTTTGAGGTCCGTAACTGGTTGCTGGAATAGTAGAAGGGCCCACAACCATTAGGCTGTATTTTGACTCTTTTCTTGACGATCCTCAATATTGATGTTTTTGACTGGGTGTATAAGAATGAGAATAGAAGGGCATATTTTTTATTTACTTGTAAATACTGCAATGCCACACGTGAAGTGCCTGATTGGGCAAAAATAAGATAAACAAATATTTTGGGATATTAGTTAATGCATAGGATGATTTTTATTTATAAGGAGGGATTTCTGATGAGGTAGAATTGCATTGGATATTTGTTTTAAATCAAAATCAAAGAAAGATTTGTGAGATGGTGCTTTTTATTTATTTATTAGTGAGATGTATTAACTCAGCTGGACTTGTGCCAATATGGGGTCTTCCTGGTTTTGTAAGGCGTGATGTCCATTAGGCAAAGCCAATCAGTCTTGCTTTGGCCGCCAGCCTTCAAGAAATTCTTGTTTTGTCATGTTTTTTTAAAAACTTTATTGTTTAGGTATATGCCAGGTCTTCATCAATCTAAAACAAATGATTTGCTGCAGGCATAAAAAGTAGTTTTAGTGTAAAAAAACCACACACACTACCATAGTTCTCCCTGGCACTGAATCAAACTGCTTTGTGTGTGGATGTGTTCCATGTAAATGTAGGCATGCCGTAACTCGCACTGAAGTCAGCCAGTGTCTGAAATGGACTGATACATTGCAGTTAAAAGCATGCTGGAGTGGGTGGAAGAAAAATTTGAATGACGTCAACCACAGATTAATGAGTAAAGTGTGGCTGAAACCCCTATAAGTAACTATGCTATACCCATAATTATAGTAAAATCAAAAGGTCTTCGCTAATACAGGCTTTATAAAGTCAATGAGTCTGGCAATTATGCAAGCCTAAAGAAATAAAGAAAGAAAGATGAAAGAAGAGAGGAAGAAAGGTGAATATGGAAGGACATAAACAAAGAGAGGGAAATAGGGAAGGAAAGAAAGAAACAGAAAGAAAGAGGTTAAGAAAGGTCGGGAGAAAGAAAGAAAGAAAGAAAGAAAGAAAGAAAGAAAGAAAGAAAGAAAGAAAGAAAGAAAGAAAGAAAGAAAGAAAGAAAGAAAAAAAAGAGTACAAAGAAGATAACTAGATACAGAACTGTTTCATATGGACACAAACAGATCTGGGAAGCTGTGTACTTTCAGCAATCAGAACATTTTTACAACAGCATTGGTTGGAGATGGGATCTGATAAAAATGGGATATGCATCAGAAAGTCCTGCTAGCACATCAGGCTCCAAAACAAAGCCAACCACCACTAATTAATTACAGAGTAAAATTGAAAACACTGTCATTGAAGGAAACTAGATTGTGTGCAGATGTGCTTCTTGTGAGGGAGCAAAATGAGGCCACTTAAAGTGAAGTTAACCAGTGGCTAAGGACAGGCAGATCAGCAGGAGAGTCATCATCCTCTGCAATGAGATGGTGTAAATCAATCTTTCTGTGTTGTGGCAGTTGACATGTCACATCACTGACTTGCTATTGGAGGCTCATTGTTATCTTACTTCCCAAACATTGTTCCTGTACATCATGGTGGCAGTCTATCAGCCCTTTGCCCCACCTGAGTGTCACATGAGGGGAAGCTCAGGTGGCGCAATTGGCTGCATCATATCTATTAGGCGTGATGTATTTACGTTTTGTGGCTTGACACTATTTTATCATTGTCAACCCTCCCTATGCTTCCATTTGCATGGTAGGGCTTTGCAATGGGTGTTGCAGTGGTCAAGCCACAGCACCACACATGGCAATATGCCCCTGTCCCAGTCTTACATGTTTCACACCGGCGCGGTACTGAAACCTTGCACTGCCCCAGGGATGGCATTGCCAGGACACTATGCTGTTGTTTCCTTTGATAGCCCCTCGTGTTGATGTATGTGTATGTATGCTACATTGCACAGCACATTTGGACCTAGCAGATTTCCATTTCATCTTCTGTCTGTGCTGGAAGGTGCGCCTTCCTTCACAACTATGATCTCCCCTTCAGTGCAGCCATGCTTGCACTATGATGCAAGAGATGCAGCATAGTGAGAGTGCAGCTAAATTGAAACAGGCACAGGGGTAGACCCAGGGATGGCCAGCATGGGTATAATTTTTTGCTGTGTACATCATTTTGTATATGACAGTGCCTGATGGTAACTTAGTTCATGGACATAACCAGTTAACTGGAGTTGAACTTAGGTCAGGGCCTCAAGCTAGTTTGATGGTGATTTTCCTGTGTCTCACATGGTTTCAGAGTAGTTGTGGGCTCAGCCTGTAACTGTTGTGACCTACAGTTTGTTAGCTGTGGTACATATTTTCTGTAGCGGCACATTTCTGTTCAGCATCAAGATGTGTGGTTCCACACTACACCAGTTTAGTTGCTCTGGGTAGTGGCATGTTTCCAGTGATACAGGACCAGCCTGCTGTTCCCCCAGCGCCTGCTCAGATTATTTTTCTCTGCACCCAGGGGGCATCCTCACTGCATGATGGAGTGGTGGCTGTCTTATGTGGCTGTGTTGTCAATGTGCAGGGTAGTGGTGCTACCAGCACATGTCTGAGTATTGTTGGGACGGTTGCAATGAATTGTGTGCTGTGAGGTGCAGCACACGTGTTTGGGCAATGAGGCAAGGCAGTTGTAATGTGTGACTGCAAGGGACACCATTAAGACGTAAGCCCAGGAATGGTATTGACTGACTATCTAGTCTCTGAAGTCTTGGTCGTGTTGGTAGGGTTAACTTGACTTTATGCAAGGGATGTTCTGATGACACAACCAGAGGCATAGTCATGCCATCCATCCCATGTGCTGCAAATGTACATGTAGGTATTTAGGCCTGGTGATTGACATATGTCCAGGTTGTGTACGTGTTGTGGTGCATAGCACTACCAAGGTGCAGATATTTGTGTAGCTTACGTCAGCATGGTACAACTTGCTTCATGTGCAATGTGTCCCTCTGTGCTCCTTTGACATGCATTGTGTGTGTCCTATGTGTCTCCTCCTTCTTGCACTTGACAATTATTTCTCCCATGCAAATTGCCCCGCATTTGTGGTGTTTCCTGGTAGTCTGCGCTGTTCTGTCCTGCGATTCCAGTGACCAGTTCCTCCGGGATGTCCGCTTCAACCATCTTCTCCAAGTCCTCTTGTGGTGCTGGACTACCATCTCCAATTTGCAGTGCTGCCTTCCTGTTCCTTGCCATTTTTTCCTTTGTCCTTCACTAACAATCATGCCAGTATCTCTTGCACTCTGTTACGGTTCTCCTCACCTCTGCCACACTGTTAATCTTGTCTACTATCTGCTGCCAGATTGACTCTCTCCTGCCAATTGGCAATTTGGAGGTGATGAAGAGTTGATGCTGATGCTCCGTCACCGCTCTCACCAGTATTTCGTGCTCCTCCGCACTGAAACAACACTTTCGCTTTCTCTTCTCCCTCCCCTGGGTCTTGTCTGTGTCCTCCTGGCTGGTTCCTGGTTCACTGAGGTCACCCTGGGTTCTCTCCTGGCTTTCTAGCTCATTTTGCCTCTCTTTTGCACTGTTTTCTCCATTAGCATCTGTATATGACACTAATGAAGGTAAAAATGTTACCTTTCCGCTTTGCAACATGTTTACGTGTCGTAAAACAGGTTAGAGTAATTTTTCCGGCATTATCTTCATTTTGCCTTACGACAAGGCACAATGGTTAATGTCAGATATTTTGACTCTAACCTGTTTTTAGCGCCACCCAGCGTCATAGTATAAATATGATGCCCGGGTGGTTTTAAAAAATGGCACTAGTCAGCGTTAAACTTTTTGACCCAAAACTGCGTTTGCGCACTTTTGCGTCAAAAAGTATAAATCTCGCCCTAAATGCCTTCCCTCTGTAGTTCAGGCCAGTAGCAGAAAGCAAAGGTACCTACAACACCTTGCTGAGAACCATGGGATGAAACTAAGGATGGCACCTGACCCTTGCAATAAATGGTGGAATTCTTAGTTTGCTGCTGTCAAGTACCACTGTAAGCACTTTGATGCCTACGCTGGGTTTGTTAAATCTGAGATACAACTCTGCAAGTCTCCCCCAGATTCCCTTGCAAATCTATAGAGGATTCTGAACAGTGACCAGAATAACTGTATTAAAGTTCAATTGAACATTGTGGCGGAAAAATGTCAGAACATTTTAAGTCTTATGGACTCATTCCAGATTCAAACACCTATGACAATGAAGGTATATGATTATCTAGAGGACCTCCACATGAACTTCACAAACAATTCAGTCCTCACTCTGAAGTCACTGCAACCATTCCTAAAAACTTTTACAGGTGCTAAATTGACTCTGCCACAGAAAAAAGATAACAGCCCAGCCTAATGAAGCTTCTGAAAATTCCCTTGAAAAAGTGGGCAAATACACGAGGGAGGCCCAAGCAAGCATTGGATTCCTGAAACAAGTACGCCTTTTCAATCTTGCACCACTCTGCATCCTACCAAAAGTGCATATTTGGCCATCCCTGGTTTGAGCGAAGTGCATGATCAGGAGCTTCGCCTCTATTTTGAACATGAAGGTCCAGAAGCAGTACAGGCATCAGTTTCAGGGGTGATCGACATGGACCTCTTTTGGCATCAGATGGCTGAACGAAATCCAGTCCTTTCACAGCTTGCAGCTGTTATAAGGACTGTGTGACCGGTTCTGTAGATGCTGAGGAGCAACAGCATCTACAAAATTATTTTGTCAGCCAGACGTCGGTCCCTCTCAGGACAATCAATCTGGGCGTTATTGTTTTTACATTATAATCAGCTGCACAATATCACGATAGATTTGGGCTGCTCAGAAGGATTGCATATACATGGCCAAGATTAAAACCTAAGGCGACACACATACAGGTCCTATGGTTCATTCCTTAAAAGGTTTATGTCATATGGATAGACCGTGCCCAAAAACAAATTGTCTCAATTGTAAATAAACATAAAAATAAGATCCCTGTGTCTGGTGCTGAAAGAATTGCAAAATAAAGTGCTGCAAAAATGCTGCAAAATTCCATTCACATATTTGTGCCACCAAATTCCCACATTTGTGCCACAAACGTTTCTTATTTGCACCTCAGAATTTGATAATCCATACCACAATATTCCGGGGGGCCTGAACAATAAATCCGCTCCCAGCAGGCAGGAGCAGGAAAATTGCTTTCACTTGCTGGGAGCAGATTTTCTTCTGTTTTCAGATGAATCAATTGCTCCCCTGTGCAGGGAGCAGCATTTCTTGGTGCTCCCTGCATGCATGAGCAATGCAAGCTCCCACTGGAGACGGGGAGCTAACAGGGACCGTGGGGTCTTGTGGCCAAAATTGGCCCTGGGAGGGGGGGCCACAGGCACCCCTCCCATTCAAATAAATAATTGGGCCATAGGGGATGGAATCCCCATGGCCAAAATAGGACCGGGGAGTGGGGCCACATGGGCCCCCTCCCCTTACACAAATTGAACCACCCCCAGGGGATCGGGATGGGGCAGACCAGCTGCAGTGGTTGGATTAACATAAAGTATTTAACAAACAGGGGCTTTATGCACTGCTAATTACCCCTCATATTACATCAGTCATGAAATCTTCAATGATTTAATTGATAGCATAAATACAATTATTGATGAGAAAACTGTGCATGGTGGAAGTGCAAGTTATAGTTACCTTAGGGCCTGAGTTATAGCTTCTTGAGATAAGAATAACTATAACTGTTGAATTTCCATTATTTTGTACATGTAAAATCTGAACCTAACTAAAACTTCCCCGTAACTTTGTGCCTGGAGTGGTAGATGGCTTTTGTCATTTTACGTCTCAGCAAGGTTGACACTGTGCCAAACCTACACTCAAAGACTTTGCTGTACAAATGGCAAAATACTTTGTCCCTATCTAGAACGGCGTGGATAACACTGTGCTGATCCTATGCTTAAAAACTTTGCTAGATAAACAGATATTTGAAGTGAGCAAATCTACAGTGTCGCTGGTGTTACAAGGTGCTCTTTAGTGGAGCTGCTCTTCCACTAAACTTGGGAACTTCCACTATACTTTTTTGCATAGTCTATGTGTCACTTTGACCCTGAAAGGGATTTGTTTTGACTTATACTGGGTGCTCCCTTTGTCTAGACAAAGCTAAACCTCTCTGAAGAGCTCTAACGAGAGTGAAACACGTGTCAGGGGTTGCTTATACTCATTCCAGGTTGGCTTGGATGGTATTTTACCAGTCCAAAGCTGTAATATTGTGCCTCGAGTGGTAAATGGCTTTAGTCATTTTACAGCTTGGCAAGGTTGGCACTGTGTCAAACCGATTCTTAAAGACTTTGCTGTACAAATGGCAAAAGACTTTGGGCCAGATGTAGGAAAAAGGGAAATTGCGACTTGCAATTTGCGAGTCCGTGCGACTCGCAAATTGCAACTCGCAATTTACCATGCAGAAAGGTGCGAGAAAATTGCGAGTATGGGCACTCACGGGTATGGTGGCCTGCTGGAGACAGCAGACCACCATGTCCGTGACTGCTTTTTAATAAAGCAGTTTTTTTTTTCTATCTGCAGCCCGTTTTCCTTAAAGGAAAACGAGCTGCACTTAGAAAAAAAAAACGAAACCTTTTGTTTCGGTATTTTTCAGAGCAGTCAGTGGTCCATAGGACAACTACCTGCTCTGAAAAATTGTTTTTGTGATCATTCACAAAGGGGAAGGGGTCCCCTGGGGACCCCTTCCCGTTTGCGAATGAGTTACCATCCACTTCAAGTGGATGATAACTGCGAGTTCATTTGCGACCGCGAAATGAACTTGCATATCGCTGCGAGTCGCAAATAGGAAGGGAACACCCCTTCCTATTTGCGAGTCGGAAACGCATTTTGCGAGTCGGATCCGACTCGCAAAATGCATTTCTGCATCGCGGAGAGGCTTTTGCGCATCGCAAACGGCGTTTTTCGCCGTTTGCGAGTAGCAAAACCCTTCCTACATCTGGCCCTTTGTTGCTATCTAGCTCAGCGTGGATAGCACTGTGCTGATCCTATGCTTAAAAACTTTGCTAGATAAACAGACATTTGAGGTGCGCAAATCTAGAGTGTCGCTGGTGTTGCAGGGTGCTCCTTACTCGAGCTGCCTGCCTCCTAAACTTGGGAACTACCCAGAGTTCTCTATTCTTTTTTGTATAATTTATGCATCACTCTAACCCTGAAAAGGATTTGTTTTGACATATATATATATATATATATATATATATATATATATATATATATATATATATATATATATATATATATTTATTTATATATTTACATTTATTTATATATATTTATATATTTCACTAAAAAATAAAGTTTAAAGGGATGGTATAGTTGGGCTCACATTTCACAGATACAGAACCATAGAAACTCAGCAGTTATAGTTACCTGAGCTAACTATAACTTGCGCCCCCCCCAAGACACTGCTTATGCTCTCACATATTACATCCCTCATGACATGGTCAGTGATGTCACTGATGACATCACTGATGACATCTCAACTGACATCACTTATGACATCATTGATGACATAATTAAGTGAGTTATGGTTGTGAGGATGTGTGAGTGGGTCTGTGGTTGAGTAAGTGGTTGAGTCATTTACTGAATGGGAGAGTGAGTGGATGTGTAAGTAGCTGTATGGGTGAGCAAGTGGCTGTGTGAGTAGTGGCATTTGGTGGAGTGAGTGGGTGTGTGAGTGGTTCTACAGGTGAGTGAGTGGGTGTATGAGTGTTTGCATGGGCAAGTGAATGGGTGTGTTAGTGACTGTATCAGTGAGTGAGTTGGTGAGTCACTGACTGTATGGGTGGGTGAGTGGGTGTATGAGTGGCTGTGTCAGTGATGGTATGGGAGAGTGAGTGGATGTGCGAGTAGCTGTTTTGGTGAGTGAGTGGGTGTGTGAGTGGCTGCATGAGTGAGTGAGTGAGTGTGTGAGTGGTTGTATGGGTAAATGAATAGTTGTGTATGTGACTGTATCAGTGAGAAAGTGGCTGTGTCAGTGACTGTATGACTGAGTGTGTGGGAGTGGGAGTGGTTGAATGTGTAAGGACATGGGTGTGTGAGAGACTGGGTGGGTCTGTTAGTGGATACATGAGTGGTTGCATGACTGCATGAGTGGATGTGTGAGTGGCTGTATGGGTCTGTGAGTGGGTCTGTGAGTAGTTGTTTGAGTGTTTGAATAGCTGTTAGTACTGTAGGGTGAGTGAGTGGTTGTGTCAGGTTTGTGAGTGAGTGAGTGCATGGATGTGTGTTAGTAGTTTTATGGGTCTGTGAATGAGTTGTTGAGTAGCTGTGTGTGGTGTATGTGGATGTACAAGAGTTTGTATGGTGGTATGAGTGGGTGTGTGAGTGGTTCTATGGATGATGTCATCAGTGATATCACTGACCATGTCATGAATGATGTATTATGTGAGACCATAAGCAGTGCATTGCGTGGGTGCAAGTTATAGTTACCACAGGTAAATATATCTGCTGAATTTCTATGGTTTTGTAAGTGTGAAATGTGAGCCTAACTATAACGTCCCTGCATGTACACACACACACACACACACACATATATATATAGAAGCATGCGTTTCCACAGGCACTGCTTATGACCTCTCATATAACATCACTCATCGCATGTTCTCAAACATCAAATATGACATCACGGATGACATCATCCAAGCTTCTTTTCTTCTTTTCTGTACATTACTCTATAAACGATTGTGGCATTAGAGGTATGAAAGTAAGTACAAAATGGCTCATAATAATAAGAAGCATCATTAATGCCATCAAAGATACAAGCTTCTGTTATGTGTAATGTTTACCCTATACTATATACTTCATATGGAGCCGAGCTGATGTTGAAAATCAACCACACATTGATGGGAAACCTCTACTGCATACGGTTTTCCATCTGTGCACTACTGTTCAGAAAAAAACAACTTCCTTCAAAAACATAAGCTCTGTTATGTAAATCATGCTCTACTAAGGATTGCCTTTAGCCTGCATCAAACCCTTCACACTTATTTAGGAGCCCCTAGTGCCTCTTTGCACCACATTAGCATCATTTGTTTTCGCTAATGTGGCCCAGCAAGGCCAAAATCCTGTCTCATATTTACAAAGTGGTGCAATGCATGCATTGCACCAATTTGTAACACTTTGCGCTACATTATGCCTATGCCAGGCATAAAGTAAGCAAAGGGGGCGTTCCCCCACTAGGGAGAGGGCAAAATATGGTGCAAAGATATCTAACAGATTTCTTTGCGTTATTTTTTTTGGCACTTTTTAATGCCGGCTCAGAGCAATGAGCTTTGCAAAGCTCTGGACTAGTGTCAAAAAGTCTGACGCTAGTCCCCTAACTACCGCCATGGTGCACCATATTTTAAATACAGCGCACACATCGTGGCGTTAGGGAGGCACTAAGGGATGCAAGAAAAGTGGCGCGGCACTGTGTGCTGCACTACGTTTCTTAAATATGCCCCTGAGTAAGTTAGAAATGTGGATACTGAAAAAGTTTTTATGCTATGGAGAGAATTTACTCTGTGCCACACTGTTAGCAAACAGTGAAACTTTTAAGAGAAATACACTACAGAGTCCTTTAAGGTATATGCTAAGAATTATGTTCACTCTATGGAAAACCTGTCCAAATAGGGCACAGTTCACTAAAACAAACCTGGATCCCTGAATCTGAAGGTGTTAAAGGTCATATGACCTGCAGCTTCAATACTGTGGTGAAAACTTTAGAGATAGCCTATCTTCAAAAAGCTAATCAAGCACATGTACATAGGTTACTACCTGCTGCACACAGGCTTCTATCTTATGTAGAAATTATAATGCTGAGGTGATTTTTTCTAAATACTCAAGGCTGCTTACAATGCTTACTACCTACTTGATAGTATATTTGTCCTCTTGGAAACTTTTTCTGCAGAGCCAAAAAAACTGTGTGGAATATACAGGACAAAGTGGTCATCTGCTACCTACACATAGAGTTACTCCTAAATACAAAGATTTATAACATGTTCAATACCACTACACACGTATGATGTATTAGGAGCACATGTGTTTTTAAACACTTAGGCCCATATTTATACTTTTTTACCGTTGCGTTCGAGTCATTTTTTTATGCAAAAGTGGCGCAAACTTACAAAATACAATTGTATTTTGTAAGCTTGCGCCGCTTTTGCATCAAAAAGCGGCACAAATGCAGCACTAAAAAAGTATAAATATGGGCCTTACACCCATTTGCTGGACATAAGCTGTACAAATGTGGGTAGCTACTATCCACAATGTACTCTTTAAAAGAAACTAACACACTCATTGGTTGATGTCATCGGTGATGTCATCAATTATGTCAGCAATTATGTCATTTGAGAGGTCATCAGTAAATTCATCATTTATGTCACAGAGCATGTTATGAGTGATGTAATATGTGAGGTCGTAAGCAGTACATGGTCGGGGAGAAAGTTATAGTTAGCTCTGATAACTAATACTGGTGAATGTCTGTGTTTTTTTTAGTTCAAAATGTTAGATTGACACCAACATATTTACCTGATTATAACGTCACTTTAACCTTTGTTTTTTTCAGTGAATTTCCATTTTTTTTAATGCAGAGTAATATTTTGTTATCATACATAAAGCTAACCCCTGTCGTACATAGTCTTTGGCTGTGCATGGCAGAGGGTTAACCACAAGGCCTTGTCACTGGCCACGCTCTACATCCAACACCCCCAGAGGCAGCCAACTCAGTGCTACACATGGTCTTTGGTTGTGCGTATTGTGGGGTTGACTGCAAGCAGCCAATTCCATGCCAAGGATGGCCTTCAGCTGTGCATGGCAGGGGGGTGGTGGCAGAGCCTGGTTTGTGCATTGCCCCCAACCTGAGCCAATAGTGGCCCCAGGGAACCCATTCCTGAGGTCCAAATCATATGTATTATGGGGGGCTCAGCTCCCCTCCCTGAGCCCTATTAAGCCCCAGCTCAAAAATAAATTAAAAAGTGGAGTGGGGCACTCAGTACCCCTCCCCGAGCCTTCATAGCCACTGGGAACCCCAACCCCCAGGGCCCTATGCTATTTAAAAGAGGAGGGGGAAACATGACTCCCCTCCCAAGCCTTCTTAGTTCACAGTGACCCCATTCTCTGGGGCCAGAGGTGGGTGCCCAGGGGACACTTGGGGCTCCCACAAACCACACATCTGGAGCTGTAGTGGGAGCCCCAGGCACCTGCAGCCCCAGCCAGCTCCCTGAATTGTGCTGAAGCTGACATTGCTCCTGCATGAAGAGAGCAGCTATCTATCCTTGCACTCTCCAGGCAGAAACTGCTCTCAGCTGGCAGGAGCATGTTTAAATCTCCTGCTGGCTGGGAGAAGACATGTTATCCTTGCCTGCACTGCTGCAGGTAGGGAAGGCATGTTTGCTCCCATTTGGCGGGACACTTAAGAATGCTCTTGCCAGGAGGGAGCAAACATATGTTCCCTGCCCATGCTAATGTGAGCAGGGAAACTGCTCTGTCCCGGTGGTGGTTACACTTGGAAAGAGTAATTTAGCCAGATTGGGGATGGGGTCTTTGGGGCCTAGAAAGACCCGGGAAGGGGGCCATGCACTCCTTCTCCCTAATTAAGGAATGCCCCTTCAGGGGATGGGCTCCTTGGGGTCTATAATACCAAGGAAGGGGGCCACATGGCCCCTCCTATTTTTGACCATTTTGGAATTGGGTCCCTATGGCCTCTATTGGCCCAGAGAGGGGGCTGGACTTCCTCCAAACATTTCTTTTTTTTTTGTTGCTGTGATCCCGTTGGAGTCCCCCGGGATTGTGACTGATTCTTTTTTTGGCACCAGGGGGTCTCTCTGAGTCCCTCACACAGGGCCTAGGGAGAGAGGGTATCCCTACCCTGCCCCTTTATATTGTTTTTAGTTTTCAACTTAAGGACACATCTATAATGCCTGCAGCAACATTTTTCTTATGTTGCTAGCAGCCAGTCAGAGTACTCCCATGGGAGCAAATGGGGAAAAAAGCACCCTAGGCCAATCAGAGGACTCTATTTTTTTTAAACTGGGTTCGAGGAAATCTTGTGAGAGTCTCTCCAACCCAACTGTCCAGATACAAATATATTTGAACACTAAATTTTCAAAATCTACTGAGAGGAGTTACACCAACACACTTTGTAGAACAAGATCTAACTTACTGAATAATTTAGTATAATTCCATTCAGCAGTTTTTGCAGTAGCACTGCTTGAAGTAGTCCAGAGAGAAAATGCAAGGGGAATTTTGCTTTTGGGATCCCCCTTTTTCCTTAGCCCCTGCATGACAGACCACTCTGAAACTTTCCAGAATGGAGCTGATGTGGATTTGCTTTTTTTGGGAAAGTTTCATGACGATTCATCAAACGGCGCCAAAGTTATTAGCGAATCATAAAATGCCTTGTCTATGGAAAAGCTGGCCTAACTATAACTATAAGCTATCTATCAAGAATTCCCAGATGTGTTTTCTGAAACTTTAGGAATTCTCAACAATTTTGAGCATAAACTTTCCCATAACATTTGGAAAATTCCCAATTTAGGGGGTCATTCCGACTTTGGCGCCCCGTCGGAAGACCGCTCCGCGGTCAAGAGACCGCGGGGGACATTCCGACTTTCCCGCTGGGCCGGCGGGCGACCGCCAAAAGGGCGCCCGCCGGCCCAGCGGGAAAGACCCTGCAACAAGGAAGCCGGCTCCGAATGGAGCCGGCGGAGTTGCAGGGGTGCGACGGGTGCAGTGGCACCCGTCGCGATTTTCACTGTCTGCAAAGCAGACAGTGAAAATCCTGCTGGGGCCCCCAGGGGCCCCACGACACCCGTTCCTGCCATCCTGTTTCTGGCGGTGAAAACCGCCAGAAACAGACTGGCGGGAAGGGGGTCGGAACCCCTATGGCGGCGCTGCAAGCAGCGCCGCCATGGAGAATTCCCCCAGCCCGGGAAATCCGCCGGACCTGGCTGGGAGACCGGTCAGAATGCCATATGAAGCACCGCCAGCCTGTTGGCGGTGCTTCCGGCATCCTCCACCCTGGCGGTCATACACCGCCAGGGTTGGAATGAGGCCCTTAATGTTAAACACCTTCAGGGAGGAGTTTAAAAAGTTGCTCAAAGCAGGAGTCTTAGAGGAAATTGAATCCTCTGAATTGTTAGCATGATAATTCTAGCACCCAAGGCTGGAGAAAGGAAAATCTAAATCTGTGTGTACACCTTCCTGATCATAATAAGTGCAAACCAGCCAACCTCCACGAGGTTTGGCCCAGGGCCCAAACCTTCACTAGTGCCTAAACCCTGCAAGCAGTATTTTTCTAGGATACGTAAATCCTTTCGTAGAATTTGGGAACCTTCAGCTGCTTCTAAATCTATGTTAGACATTACATGAGGACCTGGGTTTGGATTTTTTGGACCGTGAAATAGGCCAGCTTGGTTCCATGAAGATAGCAAAGGGTTTGCATTCTTCGCTCATGAAGCTCATGCCATGTTCATGGCCTACAGCCAGGATTCACAGATCTTGGGGTCAGCACTGGGGGCTGCAAACCCAGCTGTTAGAACTGGGGTCTCTAATTGGTAGAGGTGTACACCTTTGTCCAAATAGGGGTCACAATCCTAGTCAGGGTAAGTCACACACAATCCAAATTATCATGTGCCCACCCTCTGGTAGCTTGGCACTGAGCAGTCAAGCTTAACTTAGAAGGCAATGTGTAAAGTATTTGTGCGATGAATCACACAATAACACAGTGAGAACACTACAAAAAGACATCACACAGGTTTAGAAAAATATAAGATATTTGTCTGAATAAATTAAGGTCAAAACGATCAAGATTTGATCATCACAAGTTGAAATATCACTTTTTGTAATGATAAGAGAGTCTTTACTTCTTAAAAGCAACAATTGTCTCTTGCAAGCACACAGGACCTGGTTTGCGTCAAAATTACACGCATGTAGACCGCAGAGGAGGAGGTGCGTGAAAAAAGGTAGGTGTGTGTCGGATTTCTGGGTACACACAGAGATGCGTAGATTCTTTTCCACGCGGCAAGGGCTTTGCGTCGAATTTCGGTGAGGTTTGAATCCTCTTTGCGATGTGGGGACTTTTGATGCCCAGGGATGATGCATGGAAATCCAGGGCATGCGGGACAAAGTCACAGCTGTTGCATCAATCTGGTGGACGATGCAGCAAATTTTTTGCAGCATGGCTGGAGCTGCATTTATTCCTCCCGCAGGAAGTCGTCTGTGTCGTTTTGGCTTGGCAATGCGTCAATCCGGTGGGCTGTGCATCGAAATTCCGGTCGCAACGTTGGCGCTGCGTCGATCTCCACTCTGGGAGCCGGACTGCATCATTCCGGTTCGGCGATACAGTGATTTTCTCACTGCTGGACAGGCTGTGCGTCGATTCCGGCAGGCTGAGCATCGATTTTCGTTGCACAAGGAGTTTCTTTACAGAGATGAAGTCTTTTTGGCCCAGAGACTTCAGGAGCAGGGGGCAAGCTCAATCCAAGCCCTGGGAGAGCACTTCTCAGCAGAGCCAGAGGCCAGCAAGGCAGCAGGGCAACAGCAAGTAAGCAGTCCTTTACAGCAAAACAGTCAAGGTGAGTCCTTTGGGCAGCCAGGCAGCTTCACTTGGCAGGTTGTAGGCTCTGGTGCAGAGTGTCTATCCCAAGAAGTGTCTAAGTTGGTAGGGTCAGGGCCCCAGTTTATATACCCAAAAGTGCCTTTGAAGTGGGGGAGACTTCAAAGAGTGGTTTTGAAGTACACAAGGTCCCCTTTCAGTACAACTCTGTCTGCCAGAGTCCCAGTAGAGGGTTTGGCAGTCCATTGGGTGAGGGCAGGCCAGAGACCTTTGAAATGTAAGTGTCAGGCTCTCCACCCTTCCAGCCCAGGAATGCCCATTCAGTGTGCAGATGTGTGCAGGTGTGACTGAGCATCCTGTATTTGTGGTTGTCTTGGTGAAATGCACAAGGGACCTGTCAACTAGCCCATCCCAGATGTGGATTGGAGACAGGCTGTAAGGCACAGAAGGAATTTAAGTGCAGAGAAATGCTCAGTTTCTAAAAGTAGCATTTCTAAAATAGTAATATAAAATTCAACCTCACCAGTCAGCAGGATTTTGTATTACCATTCTGGCCATACTAAATATGAGCTGTCTACTCCTTTCTGATCAGAATCTACCACTCACACAATATAGGAGGGTAGCCCTAATGTTAGCCTATAGAAGGAGAAGGCCTCACAGCAGTGGAAAACAAATGTAGGGATTTTCCACTGCCAGGACATATAGAACTCACAGGTATATGTCCTGCTGTTTACCTACACATCACCCTGCCCTTTGGGTTACCTAGGGCCTACCTTAGGGGTGACTTTTATGTAGGAAAAGGGCAGTTTAAGGCTTGGCAAGTACTCCTAAATGCTAAGTCAAAGTGGCAGTGAAACTGCACACACAGGCCCTGTACTGGCAGGCCTGAGACATGGTTAAAGGGCTACTTACGGGGATGGCACAACCAGTGCTGTAGGCCCACTAGTAGCATTCAATCTAAAGGCCCTGGGCACCTGTATTGCACTTTACTAGAGACTTACAAGTAAATTAAATATGCCAATTGGGTAAGAACCAATGTTACCATGTTTTAAGGGAGAGAGCATATGCACCTTAGCCCTGGTTAACAGTGGTAAAGTGTGGAGAGTCCTAAAACCAGCAAGAACAGTGTAAAAAGTGGAGGGAGGCAGGCAAAAAGTTGGGGGTGACTACCCTAAGGCTGTCAGGTCTAACACCAGCTCTGGGATTCATGAACCCCATGAGAAAATTGACTTTTTTTAAAATGTCTTTATTCATGGGCAGCCCCTTTGGGGCCCTCTGAAGTAGGTCTAAGGGGACGGATGTACTCACTTAATTTGTGTTCAGGACGTGGGGAGTGAGTATTTAATTTTTTTTTTATTTTTTTTTTATTTTGGGTTTGTTGTGGCCTGTGGAACTGCGAAGATAGAACATTGCAAATGAGTGGTCCAGATATCTCTAAAATGTAACCTATTCCTGCGCAGATCAGAAAACGTTTTAAAATCAAAATTCTTGGAAAATACTGAACTGATTTAACCCAAAACAAACAAAGGTACTTCCTTGATTTCTAGTTTCTAGTGCAAGGGCATGATTTAGAGATGGCAGAGAGAGTACTCTTGTGCAAGGGAGACTAAGGGGCATATTTATACTCTGTTTGCACCGAATGTGCGTCAAAAATTTTGATGCACATTCGGCGCAAACTTTGCACCAAATCTAAACTTTTACGCCCGAGCCCGCAAACGTCAAAATTCCTCGGTGTGCGTCATTTTTTGGATGTGGGAAACTGCCTTGCGTTAATGACATGCAAGGTAGGTGTTCCCGCCCAAAAAATGACTTTAAGGCCTGTGTGCCTTATTTATACTCCTGCGTCATTTTGGCGCACAGGAGGGGGCAGGCCTTAAAAAATGGCGCACACACTGATGTATACCGTTTTTTAACGCTGGGGTGAGGGCAGACGTTGAGGGACCTGTGGGCTCACTTCCATGGCCTCTGACCATGGAAGGAGTCCAGAGGTGCCCTTCCCTGCCCCCAGGGACACCCCCTGCCACCCTCTCCCACCCCAGGAGGACACCCATGGATGGGGGAACCCATCACAGGTAAATACAGGTAAGTTGAGGAAAGTATTTTTTTAAAAAAAAATTAAAGTGCCATAGGGGGGCCTAATTTGGGCCCCCCTACATGCCACTGTGCCCGATGGCCATGCCCAGGGGACAGAAGTCCCCTGGGCATGGCGATTGGGCAAGATGGCATGACTCCTGTCTTTGCTAAGACAGGAGTCATTTCAATGGGGGTTGTGCGTCAAAAAATGGCGCAAGTCCGGTTTGAGGCATGATTTTTGCCTCAAACCTGACTTGCACCATTTTTTGACGCACAACCCCCATTTTCCCCTACGTTGGCGCTTTAAATAAGGCGCCCGCTTGGTGCGTAGGAATGGCGTTAGCCGGCGGTAACATTTTTGACGCAAACCAGCGCCAGCGCTGGTTTGCGTCATAAATTATAAATATGGGCCTGAGTACCCTTCCTGGTAATCTGAAAATCTCCCCTCCTGATTTACAGAAGGGTGGACCTGAAGTATGTCAAGGACAGAGCCTACTCTGTCTCTGTCGCTGGCTTTCTTCGCCAGCCTGGCTGAGTAAGTGCCTTTGGAGATTTGGCCATTCAACTGCCATCTGATTTAGAGTTGGTAAATAAATAGCTATTTTTTACCATCCCTTACCTTCATAGTGAACATGGAAGTACTGGAGAGTAAAAACATTAAAATGACTCTCACACCACAGGAGAAAACTTCCTTGGTTTAGAAGTCTTTAGTATTTTTTGCCAAAATCCTGCTCTGGGATTTTGTTTCTGAAAAAGGACACAATTTTTTTATGAAGATACTAGTCAAAAAGAGCACTTTTTTTGAAAGTTTTGTGAAGATTGGGTAAATTAAATGGTGATAAACGTAAAGTTATTAACAAATCAAAAAAGGCATTTCCCATAGAAATGGAGACGTAACTAGAACTACACAGGGGCATACACACATATATATGTGTGTGTGTGTATATATATATATATATATATATATATATATATATTAGACTTGGCATCCTTGGCGTAGTCTCCCCTAACTTTTTGCCTCTGCTTCCTAGGTTGTTGATGTGTACTGGACTCTGTTTTTGCTTTTTTTGATACTCTGGGCACTTTACCACTGCTAACAAGTGATAAAGTGCAAGTGCTCCTGTGTACAATGTATGTGTAATTGGCTTTCCATGATTGGCATATTTGATTTACTATTAAGTCCCTAGTAAAGTGCACTAGAGTTGCCCAGGGCCTGTATATCAAATGCTACTAGTGGGCCTGCAGCATTGGTTGTGCCACCCACACTAGTAGCCCTGTAAACATGGCTCAGACCTGCCACTGCAGGGTCTGTGTGTGCCGTTCTAAACTGCCAATTTGACTTGGCAAGTGTACCCACTTGCTAGGCCTAAACCTTCCCCTTTTAAACATGTAAGGCACCCCTAAGGTAGGCCCTAGGTAGCCCCATTGGCAGTGTGCAGTGTATGTTACAGGTGGAACACGTACATATGTATTCTACATCTCCTGACAGTGAATCACTGCCAAATTTGGTTTTCACTGTTGCAAGTCCTGCCTCTCTCATAATAACATGAAGGCTTCCTTTAAATGTTATTAAAGTTCAAATTCCCTTTGAGAGCAGATGGAAATATGGAGTTTGGGATCTCTGGAGTCAATATTTAAAATACATCTTTTAGTGAAGTTGGCTTTTAGATTGTTAATTTGAAAATGCCGCTTTTAGAAAGTAGGCAGTTTCTTGCTTAAACCATTCTGTGACTCTGCCTGTTTGTGGATTGCCTGTCTGGGTCAGTTTGACAGCTGGGCTGTTTGTGAATCCTCTCTAGACAGTGGGACAAAGGGAGCTGGGGTGTAGCCTGCATATCCTGATGAGCCATCTGTGCTAGAGTGGAGGGAGGAGTGGTCACATTGCATCTGAATGGGCTATGCCTGCCCTCTCACAATGCAGTCTCCAATCCCCTGGTGTGTGTCTGTGGCCAGGCCTGGGCAAGGCAGGATCATGTGAACAACAGAGACTTTCCTTTGAAGTAGGCCCACTTCAAAGGCAGAAAGGGGTTAAGTATTGGACCCAAAACTCCAGAAAATTAGATCACTTCTGGAACCAAGAGGAACCTCTGCCAAGGAGTAGAGCTGAAGGGTTGAGGAGAAGTTCCCACTGCCTGTGACTGTGCTTTGTTGGGCTATCCTGCAGTTGGTGCTCCTGCCTGTGAAAGGGGACAAAGACTGGATTTTGTGATATATTCCTGCTTGTGAAGAATCTCCAAGGACTTGAACTGAGCTTGCCTCCTGTTTTGAAGTCTCAGGGCCATCAAAGACTTTCTCTGCTAACATCTGGACTCTCTACTGAGACTCCTGCTCTACCAAGTGGTGTCCTACCCAGTCACTGGTCCCTTGAAAGGTGAAGTTGGCAGACAATAGAACTTTCACGCACAGAACGCCGTGCGGGGAAACGTTTGACGCACCATCTGCAACGCAGCTGATAAATGACGCGCTACCGGCTTCCTGGTTAAAATCGACTCTCCACCTGCATCGCGGCTGGGAGATCAACGCATCACGGCTGTAGAAATGATGAGCAACACCCACTTGTGGCTGCTGATAACGACGCAAACCCCACAGTGTGCAGTTTTCTAACACTGTGCAAAAGGATTTTCCACTCATGATCCAAGGTGCTCCATCCAGAAATGGACGCATCGCTCTCTTGCGAGGGAGAAAAACAATGCATTGTCCACCCGACCTGAGAAGAAACGATGGACGGTCTCCCTTGCGAGGATGGATTTGAGGCATCACAACCCTTTTCCGACACACTCTCGCCTGTGCGGCTTTATTTTTTTACGCTAACCAAGTACTTTGTGCAAAATCATTGTTTCTTTTGTTTTCTATGGAGTAAGACTCTTAGGCGGTCATTACAACATTGGCGGTAAAAGCCGCTTACCGCCGTGCAGAAGACCACCAACACACCGCCGCGGCCGCGAAATTCCGCCACAGCTATTATGACCCACATTTCGGAATCTGCCAAAATTCAGACACCCACACAAGTCCGCCACACCAAAGGTCAGTGATAAACTGGCGAAAACAAAACCTCCACCGTCATGCCAGAAATACGCCAACACTATCACGACACACGAATCCACGTGGCGGTCTTTCAACCGCGGTATTCCATTGGCGGTACACACCACTGCGCTCAAAATACACACACATTTACAAAACACTACCACATTGGACAATTCAAAATACACACACCTGATACACATACACACACCACTCCCACACACCCAATCCAATATAAAACACACACCCACAACACCCACAAACCCCCACAACAAAAAATTCAGAAAGAAGGCCAGAGAGAGAGCACCAGCAAGAACAACAGCATCCACAGGCACACAACACCATCACCCACAGAACTTCCACGCACCTCACACAACACACCACTACATATCAGCACACATATCACCACACACTCCACCCCACACATCACCTACACCACCGCATGGCACGGCAAAGACACCCCAGGTTCTCAGAGGAGGAGCTCAGGGTCATGGTGGAGGAAATCGTCCGGGTAGAGCCACAGCTATTCGGAGCACAGGTGCAGCACACCTCCATTGCAAGGAAGATGGAGCTATGGCGAAGAATAGTGGACAGGGTCAACGCAGTGGGACAGCACCCAAGAAATCGGGAGGACATCAGGAAGTGGTGGAACGACCTACGGGGAAGGTGCATTCCCTGGTCTCAAGACACCAACTGCCGGTTCAGCGGACTGGCGGCGGACCCCCACCTCCTCCCCCACAACTAACAACATGGGAGGAGCAGGTCTTGGAGATTCTGCATCCTGAGGGCCTCGCAGGAGTAGGTGAAGGAATGGACTCTGGGAAGTGAAATCTTTACTATTACAACCCCCACCCTACCTGCATGCTATCACATACCCCCACCCTCACCCTCACCCTCACCCCCAGCACCCCAACTCCTCACATATGTCCCAACATCACAAACCACCCATCCCAACACCAAGCCCTGCATGCAACAACAAAGCATGGACAACCATCACTAAAGCATGCCCACTGCACATACCCATACAACCCCCTAAACCATCCTCACACAAGGTCCCACACAGGAATGCAAGCACTGGGTTACACGGTCACCCACCCATTGCACACCATGACACACACAGATGTAATAACCATCCTTTTATACCCCTGCAGGACCCCTACCCAACATCACCGGACAGGAGGGTCCAGACATATTCAGACCACCAACAGAAGAGGCCCACAGTGATGACAGCACCTCTGTCCAACTGGATCTAGATGACCAGCCCGGCCCATCGGGGACCTCGGGACAGCCGGTTCCCATCACCCAGTCACAGGCCACTACAGACCTTCCACCCTCTGGAAACACCAGCACAGCACCCACCCAGCGGGCCCATACCTCGGTCCCCAGGACACGTCAATCAGCAGTGTATCCACCACTACAGGGAACCCAGGATAACCCACCACCCCAACAACAACAGGGACCTGGGGGCAGTGGTAGTGGGCACACGGTCCAGGGGACGGAGGCCCAGGAAAACAGGGGAACTGGGAGGGCTTCTGTGCGACAGGGGGCGGACTGGCCAAGGGAACCCACTCTCCACGAGGCACTCTCCAACATCATGGGAGCATACCACCACTCCCAGGAGACAATGGCAACGGTACTCTCCAAGTTTCCGGGGACCCCAGCGTCTGCAGGAGGAACAGTATATGGGCTTCAGGGAGGAACTCAGAACCATCAGCTCCACCCTTGGCACCATCGTAGGGGTGCTGAAGGAACTTGCACGATGCCAAGACCCCCGCCAAGAAATGAGACCACCCTGATTGTCATCCTACTGTCCCACTTTGTCACCCTGTCCATACTGAAACTGCCCCAGCTCCACTTCCTATGCCCATATGGGCAATGCACCTGTGAGACTAATAGACTGGAGTCTGCCATGGACATTCCTCCGCCATGACCCCTCACCATTTCACTACCCCCTCCAATATTGAGCACTTAAATAAACACCCATAAAGCACAAAACAATGTGGAGTCTGTCTGTGATTTCGAAATAGTGGATTAGCAATTACAGTGACAAAATGCTCTTTCAAGTTTAATGTCAACATACCTATGTCACACAGCTCTAGTCCATGAAGAATCTAAGCAGATGTCACACAGTGGGACCCACATCTGTGAAACCGTAAGGGAAAGTGACAACTCAGTGACCATACACTGGGTGAAAACGACACACAGTAGAGAGGTAGTGGTGTAAAAGTACATGTAGTAGGGAGGTTTGCATTCTTACCTATGTCTCACTGGAAATATTGCTGGATCACTGAGTCCCTGTTGTGCATGTCTTCTTCCCCTGCTTCCTCGTCTTCACTGTCCAGAGGCTCCACTGCTGCAACAACACCGCCATCAGGACCATCCTCCTGCAGAAAAGGCACCTGTCGTCGCAAAGCCAAGTTATGAAGCATACAGCAGGCCACGATGATCTGGCACACCTTCTTTGGTGAGTAGAATAGGGATCCACCTGTCATATGGAGGCACCTGAACCTGGCCTTCAGGAGGCCGAAGGTCCGCTCGATCACCCTCCTAGTTTGCCCATGGGCCTCATTGTAGCGTTCCTCTGCCTTTGTCCTGGAATTCCTCACTGGGGTCAGTAGCCATGACAGGTTGGGGTAACCAGAGTCACCTGCAAATGGTGAGGAACAACTGTTAGACACGCACTAACCTGAGGTATATCCCCAGACCCCGACAACCATTCCCACTGACTTGCTTCCAGGTGCTCACCTAATAACCACACCCAGTGCCTCTGGAGTTGACCCATCACATAAGGGATGCTGCTATTCCGCAGGATGTAGGCGTCATGCACTGAGCCAGGGAACTTGGCATTCACATGGGAGATGTACTGGTCTGCCAAACATACCATCTGTACATTCATCGAATGATAACTCTTCCGGTTTCTGTACACCTGTTCACTCCTGTGGGGGGGTACCAAAGCCACATGTGTCCCATCAAGGGCACCTATGATGTTGGGGATGTGTCCCAGGGCATAGAAATCCCCTTTCACTGTAGGCAAATCCTCCACCTGAATGAAAACGATGTAGCTGCGCATGTGTTTCAGAAGGGCAGACATCACTCTGGACAATACGTTGGAAAACATAGGCCGGGACATCCCTGATGCCATGGCCACTGTTGTTTGAAATGACCCACTTGCAAGGAAATGGAGCACTAACAGCACCTGCACTTGAGGGGGGATTCCTGTGGGATGGCGGATTGCTGACATCAGGTCTGGCTCCAACTGGGTACACAGTTCCTGGATTGTGGCACGGTCAAGCCTGTATGTGATAATCAAATGTCGCTCCTCCATTGTCGACAGGTCCACCAACGGTCGGTACACCGGAGGATGCCGCCATCTCCTCACATGTCCCAGTGGACAGTGCCTATGAAGGACAACAGCGAGCACAGAGTCAAACAACTCAGAGGTACGTACCCACAGTTTACACAGAACACCTATCATACACAAAAGGTGGCATGTATGTGTGTTGAGTCTAGGCCTAGGTATGAGTGACGCAGTTGGAAATGAAGCCATGTGGGCCCCTGAAATGGCAGCTGCCTAACCTGTAAAGTGGGACAATGGGATGTGAGGTAACTGCACTGGCGTTGTACACCGTCGCGCTAGGCGGTCGAAGACCGCGGTGCAATGCTGCATTGGTTAACATTGGACCCTATGGGTCCCAGGAGCCAATGGCGATGTACGCCGGCGGTGACGGTACGCACCGCCGCGGACATGACCGCCATTTTCTATCACTTCAATCACTCAATACCTGATGTTCGACAGGAGAGGACCTACACTGCAAGTGCTGCTGTGACCTCGGTCTGGAAGAGACAATGGCTCGAGTGTCTGGGGAAAGAGCCCCTGCCTTCACATCGGAGGAGTTGGAGAAGCTCGTGGATGGGGTCCTCCCCCAGTACACGCTACTCTACGGTCCTCCAGACAAACAGGTAAGTACACAGGGAGCATGTTGTATGGGCTATGCCTGTGTGGAGAGGGCTGGATGTAAGAATGAAGGGGGGAGAGTGCTGCGTGCATGAAAGACGGTGAATGCATGTGCCACATGGCAAGGGTAGGGATGGCGTGCCATCTCCAAGGACGTCCGGACCCTGGGGGTCTACCACAGAAGGAGCACCCACTGCTGTAAAAGATGGGAGGACATTCGCCGCTGGAGCAAGAAGACGGCGGAGGCTCAGCTGGGGATGGCCTCCCAACGTGGGAGGGGTGCCCGTCGCACCATGACCACCCTGATGTTCAGGATCCTGGCGGTGGTCTACCCGGAGTTGGATGGGCCCTTGAGGGCATCACAGCAGCCACAAGGGGGTGAGTACACTCTCATTCTGCTGACTTTGCGCGCAGTGGAGGTGTCTGGGTGGGGGAGATGGGCTGTGGGTTTCCCTAGGCCAGGGCGAGTTCCGTAGGCAAGGCCCCTCCGTATGGCAGGCCATGTGGCACCAGAGCCCACCTCTGTAGAGTGCCAAGTACAGCTAGTCATGCCCCTGTGTCATCTATGTGTGCAGATGTCGTCCATAGCCTTGTAGGCCATTTCCCAGAAATTGAACAGTGAAGCCCAAGAGCGCAGCGTAGTGCAGGGGCTTCTGTGTCTGTCGTGTCCGCCAACGGTAGCGGTAATGCATGCACTCAACATGTCTTTCTTCTGTCTTCCCCCCCTTTTTGTGGTCTCCCTGTTCTTGTGTGCATTAGCATCATCAGGGGGAGGAGCAGTGGCACCGGAGCACGAGGGAGCTGCATCCCACATGGCCCTGGAGGGCGACACTACGGAGTCTGAATTCACCAGTGGGATGGAGGGCGAGGGGAGCTCCACGGCGGGGACAGGAGCTGACACCAGCGACACAGACTCGTCCTCTGATGGGAGCTCCCTTGTGGTGGCGGCAACATCTGTGGCCCCCGCATCTACAGGTACAGCCGCCACCCCCCTACCAGCACCGCCCTCCCAGCAGCCCCTCAGCCTTTGCCCCGTGCCCACTCACCCAGGAGGGTGGGCATCACCTTCGCCCCAGGCACCTCAGGCCCGGCCCCAGTCACCCCTGCTGCCCTCAGTGAGGAGGCCATTGACCTCCTCAGGTCCCTCACTGTTGGGCAGTCTACCATTTTGAATACCATCCAGGGTGTAGAGAGGCAGTTGCAACAAACCAATGCATTCCTGGAGGGCATTCATTCTGGTCAGGCGGCCCTTCACCGAGCTTTTCAGACTCTGGCCTCAGCACTGATGGCAGCCATTGTCCCCGTCTCTGGCCTCCCCCCTCCAACTTCCTCAACCCCTACCCAATCCCCTGTACCTCAGCCTATCCCAAGCACACCTACAGACCAACATGCACACACGTCAACACCCAAGGGAAGCTCAGGCAAACATAAGCACCACACATCCCACAGTCACTCAGACAAGCATCACACACATGCAGACACACCGACATCCACTGCCTCCACTGTGTCCCCCTCCTCCTCGTCTCCCTCCTCCCTCCCAGTCTCGTCTACACTCACACCTGCATGCACTACCTCTACAGCCACTACGTCCCTCTCCAGCACTCCCACCACCACACCCCGCTCACCTGCAGTCACCACCCCCACTACCATTCACACGTCCCCAGTGTCCTCTCCCAGTGTTTCTGTGACGCCCCCTCCCAAGATACACAATCGCAGGCACACACCCACCCAACAGCCATCCACCTCACGACAGCCTACAGCTCATGCACCTTCACCCAAAGTCACCAAACGTACACCTCCTACAGCCACTACCTCTTCCTCCACTCCCAAACCCCCTCCAGTTACCCGTCCCAGTGTGTCCAGAAAACTTTTCCTGTCCAACCTTGACCTCTTTCCGACACCTCCCCCACCCCGTCCGTCTCATAGGTCCTGAACTAGCACCTCAGCCACAACATCTCCGGGACCAGTGGTGCCTGTAGTCACCGGAATGTGGAGTGCACCGGTCACCAGGGCAGCCAGTGTGGCACGGAGCCACAGCACAGACAGTCCCCCACCTGTGAAGCATCAGAAGTTGGCCAGTGCCCGGCGGGAGAGGGGGAAGACTCCAGCCACCAAAGCTGCTCCCAGGGGTCCCGTTGGGAGTATGGAGTCAGCTGTGACACCTTCCAAGGTGAGGAAGGGCCACAAGAAACCCGCCAAGTCTGTGAAGAGCAGCACGGCGGAGAAGACCGCCATCATCCCCGCTGCCCAGGAGGCCACCACCAGCACCAGCCCAGCTGGCCAGGAGGCCACCGCCAGCACCAGCCCACCTACCCAGGAGGCCACCGCCAGCACCAGCCCAGCTTCCCAGGAGGCCACCGCCAGCACCAGCCCAGCTGCCCAGGAGGCCACCGCCAGCACAAGCCCAGCTGGGCCATGAAGGACCGCCAGCAAAAGGCCCGCTGGGCCATGAAGGACCGCCAGCAAAAGGCCCGTTGGGCCATGAAGGACCGCCAGCGCCAGCCCCGCTGGGCCATGAAGGACCGCCAGCACCTGAGACCCTGCAATGGAGACCGCCATCTGAATCACCGCTGAACAGGGCACCGCCATCTGAAGCACCGCTGAACAGGGCACCACCATCTGAAGCACCGCTGAACAGGGCACTGCCATCTGAAGCACCGCTGAACAGGGCACCGCCATCTGAAGCACCACTGAACAGGGCACCACCATCTCAAGCACCGCTAGCCCATGAGCGGCAGGGGCACTGACACAACTGAGTCCGTCACGGGGTGAATGATGCACTCTGGGCACCATGCCCACTCCAGAACCAGTGGAGACTGTCATCCACTACCTCTGTCCTTAACAGGATGAAGCACTCTGGGCACCATGCCCCCTCCAGAACCAGTGGACACTGTCATCCACTACCTCTGTCCTTAACAGGATGAAGCACTCTGGGCACCATGCCCCCTCCAGAACCAGTGGAGACTGTCATCCACTTGTGAGACTGTGGCTTTGCACTCCCCAGGATTTAACAGTGGGCAGGCCACCCACTGTATAGACTTGAGAGACTGTGGCTTTGCACTCCCCAGGATTGAACAGTGGGCAGACCACCCACTGTAGAGACTTGAGAGACTGTGGCTTTGCACTCCCCAGGATTGAACAGTGGGCAGACCACCCACTGTAGGGACTTGTGAGACTGTGGCTTTGCACTCCCCAGGATGGAACAGTGGGCATGTGGCCCCCTCGTGGATTTGGCGTTGTGCACTCAAGCGGCTGAAGTGCCCCCTCTTTCCCTCCCCCAGAGGTGCCTGTTTTCTTGGTATCTGATGCCCCTGCAGTGTTCTCTCCGTCATGGTCGGGGATATTGTGTGGGCCTCACCCATACCGTGTGGTCCCAGTGTTCCACGGACTATCTTAGTGCACTACCTGGACTACTATGCTTGGTATTTTTTTTGTACATGGTGTATATATATATTTCTGCCTACTTGTTTTTAATATATTACAATGGTTACACTAATTTTCTATTGTCTTTGCATTCAGGGGGTTTGGGGGGTGTAACTGTGCTGTATTGATATGCATTTGTGTGTGTTGTAGTGGGTGAGGGTGGGGGTGTTCCGTGTGGCGTGTCCCTGTTTTTTCCCTCCCCACTCCCCTGTGTCGTAGGTGCAGTACTCATCGTGGTCTTCGCCGCTGGCGTTCGTGCTCCTGGTAGAGGAGCAGGAAGACTATTGCAGGGAGAATTTGGAGTTCCGGGTCCATGGTGTCCTCGTTCCTCGTGGGGTGTGTAGAGGTGAGCGTTTTCCCTTCGAAATTCCTGTTTCCGCTGTGTTTTTATCCACGGTGAATCCGCCCCGGAAAAGGTGGCGGATTGGCCTGTCATAATAGTGTGGGCGGTACATTGTCTCCCGCTTGTCTGTTGCGGTGACCGCCGCGCTGTTTGTTTGTACCGGCGTGGCGGTCGGAGTGTTAAAGTGGCTGTCTTTGTTGGCAGTTTCCGCCATGGTCGTAATTCAAATTTTTTTTACCGCCGGCCTGTTGGCAGTTTTACCGCCGCTTTAACACCGTCCGCCAGGGTTGTAATGACCACCTTATTCTTTTGAAAATTCATATTTTAACTTGTGTATGTTAGATTTTTGTCAATTTGGTCTTGTTTGATTTAGATAAGTATTGTCTATTTTTCTAAACTGGTGTGGTGTTCATTTTGTAGTGTTTTCACTGTATTACTGTGTGTGTTGGTACAAATACTTTACACATTGCTTCTGAGTTAAGCCTGCCTGGTCGTGCCAAGCTACCCAGGAGGTGAGTGGGGGTTAACCAGGTGTGTTTCTCCTTTGCCCTGACTAGAGTGAGGGTCCTTGCATGGACAGGGGCCCACCTGACTGCCAACCAAATACCACACTTCTAACTATATATATATATATACTGTGTATATATATATATATATATATATATATATATATATATATATATACTCACTCACTCATACACCCACACAACCACTGACACATCCACTCACACACTCCTCATTCACACACTCGCACACACACTCACAAGGCTACAAAACCACTACCATACTCACTTACAGACCAACATATCCACCCACAAGCAATTTAAAAGTGTGTTTTTCTAAAGTAAAATTACCCCCTGGATGGGCCAGAGCCTGACAATCATACATTTTTATTATTTGGGGAGGGGAGCGAGCATGGACCCCCTTACTGAGTACTGCCCAAGGTCCCTAACCACCAAGCAACTTTATTTAACCTCTTAGCTGCTGGGCCTTTCCCCCCCCAGGGCTGAGCCCTTTTTTGGCTATTTGAGGTAGGTCGCGCTTAGGCCTTCATAACTTTTTGTCCACATAAGCTATCCACGCCAAATTTGCGTCCTTTTTTTCCAACATCCTAGGGATTCTAATGGTACCCAGAGTTTGTGGTTTCTCCTGGAGGAGACCAAGAAAATAGCCAAAATACAGTGAAAATTTTGTTTTTTCCAAAAAATTGGAAAAAAGGGCTGCCGAAGAAGGCTTGTGGTTTTTTCCCTGAAAATGCCATCAACAAAGGGTTTCTGGTGCTGAAATCACTATCTTCCCACCTTTCAGGAACGGGCAGACTTGAATCAGAAAACCACAGTTTTCAACACAAATTTGGCATTTTACGGGGACAAACCCCATTTTTACTATTTTTGGTGCTTTCAGTCTCCTTCCAGTTAGTGACAGGAATGGGTATGAAACCAATGCTGGATCCTGGAAAGCCAAACATTTCTTAAAACTAGACAAAATTCTGAATTCAGCAAGGGGTCATTTGTGTAGATCCTACAATGTTTTCCTACAGAAAATAACAGCTGAAATAAAAAAATATTGAAATTGAGCTGAAAACAACAGCCATTTTTCTTTATGTTTTACTCTGTAACTTTTTCCTACGATGTCAGATTTCTGAAAGCAATATACCGTTTTGTCTGCTGGACTCTTCTGGTTGCGGGGATATAAAGGGCTTGTAGGTTCATCAAGAACCCTAGGTACCCAGAGCCAATAAATGAGCTGCACCCTGCAGTTGGTTTTCATTCTATACTGGGTATACAGCAATTCATTTGCTGAAATATGAAGAGTGAAAAATAGGTATCGAGAAAACCTCTGTATTTCCAAAATGGGCTCAAGATAAGGTTTTGAGGAGCAGTGGTTATTTGCACATCTCTGAATTCCGGGGTGCCCATACTAGCATGTGAATTGCAGGGCATTTCTCAAATAGACGTCTTTTTTACACACTCTCTTATATTTGGAAGGAAAAAATGTAGAGAAAGATAAGGGGCAATAACACTTGTTTTGCTATTCTATGTTCCCCCAAGTCTCCCAATAAAAATAATACCTCACTTGTGTGGGTAGGCCTAGCGCCCGCAAAAGGAAATGCCCCAAAACACAACATGGACACATCCCATTTTTTTGACAGGAAACAGAGCTGTTTTTTGCAAAGTGCCTAGCTGTGGATTTTGGCCTCTAGCTCAGCCGGCACCTAGGGAAACCTACCAACCCTATGCATTTTTGAAAACTAGAGACCTAGGGGAATCCAAGATGGGGTGACTTGTGGGGCTCTGATCAGGTTCTGTTACCCAGAATCCTTTGCAAACCTCAAAACGTGGCTAAAAAAACACGTTTTCCTCTCATTTCGGTGACAGAAAGTTCTGGAATCTGAGAGGAGCCACAAATTTCATTCCACCCAGCGTTCCCCCAAGTCTACTGATAAAAATTATACCTCACTTGTGTGGGTAGGCCTAGCGCCCGCGACAGGAAATGCCCCAAAACACAACGTGGACACATCACATTTTTTGACAGAATACAGAGCTGTTTTTTGCAAAGTGCCTACCTGTAGATTTTGGCCTCTAGCTCAGCCGGCACACAGGGAAACCTACCAAGCCTGTGCATTTTTTAAAACTAGAGACCTAGGGGAATCCAAGATGGGGTGACTTGTGGGGCTCTGACCAGGTTCTGTTACCCAGAAGCCTTTGCAAACCTCAAAAAGTGGCTGAAAAAACAAGTTTTCATCAACTTTCGGTGACAGAAAGTTCTGGAATCTGAGAGGAGCCACAAATGTCCTTCCACCCAGCGTTCCCCCAAGTCTCCCGATAAAAATGATACCTCACTTTTGTTGGTAGGCCTAGCGCCCGCGACAGGAAATGCCCCAAAACACAACGTGGACACATCCCATTTTTTGACAGAAAACACAGCTGTTTTTTCCAAAGTGCCTGCCTGTACATTTTGTCCTCTAGCTCAGCCGGCACCTAGGGAAACCTACCAAACCTGTGCATTTTTTAAAACTAGAGACCTAGGGGAATCCAAGATGGGGTGACTTGGGGGGCTCTGACCAGGTTCTGTTACCCAGAATCCTTTGCAAACCTCAAAAAATGGCTAAAAAAACAAGTTTTCCTCACATTTCGGTGACAGAAAGTTCTGGAATCTGAGAGGAGCCACAAATTTCCTTCCACCCAGCGTTCCCCCAAGTCTCCCGATAAAAATGATACCTCACTTGTGTGGGTAGGCCTAGCGCCCGCGACAGGAAATGCCCCAAAACACAACGTGGACACATCACATTTTTTCATAGAAAACAGTGCCTACCTGTGGATTTTGGCCTCTAGCTCAGCCGGCACCTGAGGAAACCTAGCAAACTAGCGCATTTTTGAAAACTAGACACCCATGGGAATCCAAGATGAGGTGACTTGTGGGGCTCTGACCAGGTTCTGTTACCCAGAATCCTTTGCAAACCTCAAAATGTGGCTAAAATAACACGTTTTCCTCACATTTCGGTGACAGAAAGTTCTGGAATCTGAGAGGAGCCACAAATTTCCTTCCACCCAGCGTTCTCCCAAGTCTCCCGATAAAAATGATACCTCACTTGTGTGGGTAGGCCTGGTGCCCGTGACAGGAATAGATCACACAACGGTCAATGTTGGTCCTTACATGAGGCAGCTGTTGACCCTGGGGTGATCCATTCCTGACGCAGGCACTAGGTGTAGGCACTCAAGTGGGGTAGTGTTTTTATCAGGACAGGTGAGGAGTCACTGGGTGGTAGGAATTTTGTGGATCCCAGCATATTCCTGTAGTTTGTGTGACAGAAATGCGAGAAAAATAGAGTTTTTATTCAACATTTCAGCTTTGCAGGGTATTCTGGGTAAGAAAACTTTGGGGAATCCACACAAGTCACACCTCTGTGGACTCTCCCGAATGTCTAGTTTCCAGAAATGTTTGGGTTTAGTGTGTTTCTCTATATGGCCGCCGAACCCAGGACCAAAAACACAGGTGCCTACCTTACAAAACCAGTTTGTTTTGCCATAGATAATTTTGATGTCTCCACAATACGATTTGGGTGGTGGAATTTGGGGCTGAACTAAATTGGGGAGCTCCCAAGAGAGCACTCTCTCTCTCTCTCTGCTTGCCTCCGCCTTCACCTGCTCTCTGGGTTGGGCTGACCCACTATTACCCAGTTGCACAAACAGCTTGCGAAGGGACAGCAGGACTGTCCTCATCACCTCCCTCATAATGTACTGGAAGAGGAGTTATCGAATGGGACTCCTCCGACTGAAAAATCACTCCCAGAGTCTGCGCCATTGTCCTATCCCTCAGATGCTGTCTCAGTATCTGATGTCTCAGTCTCTGATCCTATGTCAGAGCGGTCCTCTATAACCCGAGTGCAGGCAGCAGTCATCCATCAAGATGCCATCTCTGCTATTGGCTAAACTGTTGCTCTAAAACACTAGCCTACGTAGACAGTCACAAAATCGATGGTGTGTGTGAGATACGTGCAACAGTAGAGGCCACCTTACCTGCGCTTCTTCCCTCAATCAGCACGTTCTTTCAAGACACTTAAAAAACACCTTGTCACATACCATTCGTCACAGTCTTTAGCACCTCCTGCGCCCAGTCCAACAATCATTATTGGTGCTCCCACTCCCTCCTCCTCGGATTCCCTCATTACCACCCAGCAAAAGTGCCCTTCATCTCTCCATAGCCGCCCTCCACCCCGCACATACATTTCATTGGTATTATAGCGCAGGTAATGGCTGACTTAACTAATGTACTCAGCTATTTACATAAAATACAGATTTGCTCTTTGCAGTAGGCATATAAACCTTCTGCACTTCTTTATGGCACTAAAACTGCCACTAGACAAGTCTGACCCTTTTCCCCCCAGGGAAACCACACACATATTGACAAAAGTGATATATATATATGACAGCTAACCACCTGAAACTCAACTCAAGCTAAACCGAAATAATCCTCTTTGGCCCACACAAAAACACCTGGGACCCCTCATGGTGGCCCACCACGCTTGGGGGCCGACCCCCCCAAGTGAAATCCCTGGCGTCTAGTGGTGTTTCCTGGCCCCCTGGCACAGCTGGGGGGTAGAGGGCATAGGTTTTCTTTACATCACAAAAATGCGAAACAATGCCCTGGTTCAAATACTGTACTCCAGTTCGCTACTGAATAAACAGCAAAAATAGTTCTCATGAATTTGCCTTGGTACAATGTTTCTGTAATAATCCCACTGTTTTTACCTTTCAAAATCAAAATGCATCTTGTGGATGCGGAAATTGTTTGAACTTTTGGTAAACTGTTTATCTGGATTAGACGTCTGATGGCCCATTCATTCTCCTAATCAGAGATGCGTTTTCTTATAATCATTATAAATATGCATACACATGTCAACAATGTAGCATTGCATGTCTGTGAAATAAAATACTTTTTTTTATCTTTTGACTACTGCTTTTGCTAACCGTATATGTAAGTGACCCATAGTAGAGGAACTCCGAAAAAAAAGTCTGATAATATCTAAGAAGCTCGCTGTATGTTCTGCATGAACACAATGAAATGAGGAACGGTGAAAATCAGACTGCCGAAATATTGCCCTAAAATATACCAGTTCCAGATTCATTGATATTCTTTCTGTATTTTGTAGCGTTAACATGCCTGGTATTGTCAATTTTGACATTGTATGTCTCTGTACATGAGCACATTTCAATGACATTAGCTGCTAGAAATCCGCCGCCTATCATTTGTCTTAGAAGCAAGGAGTAACACGTGCTTTTCATTCAAAGCCTGTCATTCAGATGCCGGGCTTTCACCCTCTCTACCTTTTCACATTAGCAAAAAACTGCTTTATGTATCTTGAAAGAAGATATTTGTACCGTGAGCTTCTAAGCCAATGCCTTCAGATGACAGATTCATTATTAAAAATCACGGCTATAAACTATGCAAGATTAGCCTGAGCCCACGCTGTTTGGTAGGTACAGCCGCACTGCGGCCCATATTTATACTTTTTGACGCTAAACTGCGCTAACGCAGTTTAGCGTCAAAAAATTTAGCGCCGTCTAACGCCATTCTGAAGCGCCATGCGGGCGCCGTATTTATGGAATGGCGTTAGCCGGCGCTAGCAGACCGGCGCTGCCTGGTGTGCGTGGAAAAAAAACCACGTAGACCAGGCAGCGCCGGCGTAGGGGGAAAATGGCGTTAGGGCGTCTTAAAATGAGGCAAGTCAGGTTGAGGCAAAAAAATCGCCTCAACCCGATTTGCGCCATTTTTTTCGACGCCCAGACGCCATTTAAATGACTCCTGTCTCAGTAAAGACAGGAGTCATGCCCCCTTGCCCAATGGCCATGCCCAGGGGACTTATGTCCCCTGGGCATGGTCATTGGGCATAGTGGCATGTAGGGGGGCACAAATAAGGCCCCCCTATGCCACCAAAAAAAATTAAAAAATATAAAAAATTATACTTACCTGAACTTACCTGAATGTCCCTGGGGTGGGTCCCTCCATCCTTGGGTGTCCTCCTGGGGCGGGCAGGGGTGGCAGGGGGGGTCCCTGGGGGCAGGGGAGGGCACCTGTGGGCTCATTTTGAGCCCACAGGCCCCTTAACGCCTACCCTGACCCAGGCGTTAAATAGTGGCGCAAATGCGGGGTTTTTTGACCCGCCAACTCCCGGGCGTGATTTTTGCCCGGGAGTATAAATACGACGCATTTGCGTCGCCATCATTTTTTTAGACGGGAACGCCTTCCTTGCATCTCATTAACGCAAGGAAGGCGTTCACGCAAAAAAATGACGCTATTTGCCCATACTTTGGCGCTAGACGCGTCTAACGCCAAAGTATAAATATGGCGTTAGTTTTGCGCCGAATTTGCGTCGAAAAAAACGACGCTAATTCGGCGCAAACGGAGTATAAATACGGGCCTGCATCTCTTCAAGGCATTTCAATACAGGGAAAGAATCCTGCACAGACCATTCAGCTGAGCAGCACATTACTATCTCCAGAAGTGGGCGCCATTGCATTTTTCAATCCTCCCCCTGGGATTCGCAAAATTAACTAAATTCCATTTGTACCGATGAATGAAGGATGAAGTGACCCAGAGTCACGTTGCCACCTGCTCGGTGAGTGGCTCGTTTAAGTATTCACAATTTGAAATTTCACTGATTTAATTGACTTTTAGGCCCATATGTATACTTTTTTAGCGCCGCATTTGCGCCGCTTTTTCATGCAAAAGCGTCGCAAACTTACAAAATACAATACAAAATGACGCAAATGCGGCGCTAAAAAAGTATAAATATGGGCCTTTGTTTGTAACATTGTGCAGGATAGTATGCAGGCATTTAAAAATGATGTCTACTTACAGGAAAGCACGCAGAAAGAGCACCTGTTTAGTTCGCTGAGTGTTTGTATGTTTTTAAATGTAAAGACTTCCTGCTTTGCATGTGCATGTCAGCACTTTATTTTTAAAACTCTGGCCCATATATATATTTTTTTTGTGCCTCATTTGTGTAATTTTTTTGACACAAAAGCGGCGCAAACTTCAAAAAATACAAGTGTGGCCCATATTTATACTCTGCTTGCTACGGATTTGCATAATTTTTTTAATGCGAATTCGGCGCAAAACTAACACCATATTTACACTTTGACGCTAGAAGACGCTAACGTCAAAATATCTCAGTGTGCATCATTTTCTGGATGCGTGAAACCGCCTTGCGTTAATGACCTGCAAGGTAGGCGTTCCCGTCCAAAAAATGACTTAAACACCCATGCGCCATATTTATCCAACCACGCAAAAATGCCGCACGGCTGGGAGGCGGAGTCAGAAAATGGCGCACATCCCGATTTGCACCAAAAATTAATGCCTGGGTCAGGGCAGGCGTTAAAATGGGGCAAACACACCAGTACTTAAGGAAAACACACAGAAGCAACATCAGTGCTCCAAAAGGAAGACATGGAGGTGCTATTCATCCAGCATGCACGAAGAAACGGAGCACAGGAGCAACAGCAGCAGCTTCCACCACACCAACAGGGACCCCAAAGGCAACGCAGAAGGCAGGAGAGGATATTCCGGACCAGGACAACCCTTCAGGGCCTCAGGAAACATGACATCATCCAGAGGTACAGACTAAACTGGCAAGCCATACAGCAGCTGCTGTGCCACATTGAGCCACAGTTGGCACCCAGCTTGCAGAGACCCCACATCATTCCACCAGAGACCAAGCTGTTAGCTGTCCTGCACATGTTGGCAAGTAGCTCTTTTCAAACCACTGGTGCCCTGGTTTCCGGGTTCTCACAGCCCTCATTCTCTGCCTTCCTTCCCAAGGTACTGGATGCCATCATCTCCCTCACACCCCACCATATCAGCTTCCCCAACACACAGCAGAAGCAGCAGGAGACCAAACAGGGCTTCTGTCAAATCAATGGCTTACCACACGTGCTTGGGGCCATTGACTGCACACATGTACGGATTGTGCCACCTGCTGCAACCGAGCATCTATACCGCAACAGGAAGCACATACACTCCATTAATGTGCAGGCCTTTGTGGATCACTGGGGATTGATCACCAACATCGTGGCAAAGTATCCTGGGAGTGTACAAGATTTACTCATCTTCCGCCACAGCACCATCAATCAATACTTCCAGGATGGACGATATGGCAATGGCCTACTTGTTGGTAAGTACAGAAACCTAGTTATATACACACTGCACAGCAACCCTGTAGGACACACAACACATACACCACTACATATACACGTGGCCAGGAAGACCCTGAGGTTGTGGCACTGCCAGTCATGTTTGATATCCTGACCCAATGGGATACACACACCTATGGACAAATGATAGATGCAAATAGCAACAGATGCCACTCCAGAGCCACAAGCGGCAAATTTAAAACCATACAGTGACAATAACATGGCCTCAACCGGCAGTACAACTTGGAAGATGAATCTTCCAATTTCACATCACTAACACTCAATCACACACCCTTCCAAGCAATACATACTGTGTAAGGGGTGTGTAATGTGTTTTGCTGCAGGTCAAACACCATGAGACACATAGCATGATGATGCTGACTCTAATGAAGGCAAACTTGCAAATAAAATTATACAGGCGAGATAGATCTAATAATATGATATAACTCCTGAGTGAGAAAACAAATTACTCACCAGAAAACCCTTTTTGTCTATTTTGTATTTTTATAACTATCCTTCTGTTCTTTTTTGGCTTTTCTCTGTCACCAGTTGTAGGAGGCTGGCCTGGCTTGTAGTGGGTACTAGAGGTACTTACACCTTGTGCCAGGTCCAGTTATCCCTTATTAGTGTAGAAGATGTGTTTCTAGTAGCTTAGGCTGATAGAAGGTAGCTATGGCAAAGCAGCTTAGGCTGAACTAGGAGACATGTAAAGCTCCTACTATACCACTGGTGTCATATGCACAATATCATAAGAAAACACAATACACAGAAGTACTAAAAATAAAGGTACTTTATTTTTATGACAATATGCCAAAAGTTTCTCAGTGAGTACCCTCAGTATGAGGATAAGTTATATACACAAGATATATGTACACAAACCAAAATTATGCAGGTAATAGCAAGAAAAGTAATGCAAGCAGTGTAAAATTACAGTAGATTGCAATAGGAGCACATAGGTATAGGGGCAACACAAACCATATACTCCAAAAGTGGAATGTGAACCACGAATGGACCCCAAACCTATGTGAGCTTGTAGAGGGTCGCTGGGACTGCAAGAAAACAGTGAGGGTTAGAAAAATAGCCCACCCCAAGACCCTGAAAGGTAGGTGTAAAGTGCACCTACTACCCCCAGAGAGCACAGAAGTCGTGATAGGGGGATTCTGCAAGGAGAACAAACACCAGCAATGCAACAACAGTGGATTTCCGGACCTGAGTACCTGTAAGACAAGGGGACCAAGTCCAATAGTCGCGACAGTGTCGAGAGTGGGCAGGAGCCCAGTAAATGCCAGCTGAGGGTGGAAGGAAGCTGCCACTGGATGGAAGAAGCTTGGAGTTCTGCAAGAAAGAAGAGAGCTAGGGACTTCTCCTTTGGAAGACGGATGTCCCACGTTACGATAAAGCTTGCAAAGGTGTTCCCACGCAGAAAGACTACAAACAAGCCTTGCTAACTGCAAGGGTTGCGGTAGAGGTTTTTGGGTGCTGCTGTGGCCCAGGAGGGACCAGGATGTCACCACTTGGAGGAGAAGACAGAGGGGGCGCCCAGCAAGTCAGGGAGCCCTCACAGAAGCAGGCAGCATCTGCAGAAGTACCTGTACAGGCACTTAGAAGCAAAGTGAACTGGAGTCCACGCAAAGTCACAAAAGGGAGTCCTACGACCCCGGAGGACAACTCAGAAGGTTGTGCACTGCAGGTTAGAGTGTCGGGGACCCAGGCTTGGCTGTGCACAAAGGAAATCCTGCAAGAGTGCACAGGAGCCAGAGCAGCTGCAAATCACGCGGTACCCAGCAATGCAGTCTAGCGTGGGAAGGCAAGGACTTCCCTCCACCAAACTTGGACTGAAGAGTCACTGGACTGTGGGAGTCACTTGGACAGAGTTGCTGAGTTCAAGGGACCCCGCTCGTCGTGCTGAGAAGGGACCCAGAGGACCAGTGATGCAGTCTTTTGGTGCCTGCGGTTGCAGGGGGAAGATTCCGTTGACCCACTGGAGATTTCTTCAGAGCTCCTGGTGCAGAGAGGAGGCAGGCTACCCCCAGAGCATGCACCACCTGGAAACAGTCGAGAAAGCCGGCAGGATGAAGCGATACACGGTTGCTAGTAGTCGTCTTGCTACTTTGTTGCGGTTTTGCAGGCGTCCTGAGCAGTCAGCGGTCGATCCTTTGGTAGAAGGTGAAGAGGGAGATGCAGAGGATCTCTGATGAGCTCTTGCATTTGTTATCTGAAGAATTCCCCAAAGCAGAGACCCTAAATAGCCAGAAAAGGAGGTTTGGCAACCTAGGAAGGAGGATTGGCTACCAAGAGAGGTAAGAGCCTATCAGAAGGAGCCTCTGACGTCACCTGCTGGCACTGGCCACTCGGAGCAGTCCAGTGTGCCACAAACACCTCTGTTTCCAAGATGGCAGAAGTCTGGGACACACTGGAGGAGCTCTGGGCACCTCCCCTGGGAGGTGCAGGTCAGGGGAGTGGTCACTCCCCTTTCCTTTGTCCAGTTTCGCTCCAGAGTAGGGCTGGGGGATCCCTGAACCGGTGTAGACTGGCTTATGCAGAGATGGGCACCATCTGTGCCCATCAAAGCATTTCCAGAGGCTGGGGGAGGCTACTCCTCCCCAGCCCTCACACCTATTTCCAAAGGGAGAGGGTGTTACACCCTCGCTCAGAGGAAGTTCTTTGTTCTGCCTTCCTGGGCCAGGGCTGCCTGGAGCCCAGGAGGGCAGAAACCTGTCTGGGGGTTGGCAGCAACAGCAGCTGCAGTGGAGACCCAGAAAAGGCAGTTTGGCAGTACCCGGGTACTATGCTAGAGACCCGGAGGATCATGGAATTGTCCCCCCAATGCCAGAATGGCATGATCTTAGACATGTAACATGGCCATGTTCGGAGTTACCATTGTGACGCTGTACATAGGTAGTGACCTATGTACAGTGCACGCGTGTAATGGTGTCCACGCACCCACAAAGTCCGGGGAATTTGCCCTGAACGATGTGGGGGCACCTTGGCTAGTGCCAGGGTGCCCACACACTAAGTAACTTTGCACCCAACCTTCACCAGGTGAAGGTTTAGACATATAGGTGACTTATAAGTTACTTAAGTGCAGTGGTACATGGCTGTGAAATAACGTGGACGTTATTTCACTCAGGCTGCACTCGCAGGCCTGTGTAAGAATTGTCAGAGCTCCCTATGGGTGGCAAAAGAAATGCTGCAGCCCATAGGGATCTCCTGGAACCCCAATACCCTGGGTACCTCAGTACCATATACTAGGGAATTATATGGATGTACCAGTATGCCAATGTGAATTGGTAAATTTAGTCACTAGCCTGTTAGTGACAAATTTGGAAAGCTGAGAGAGAGCATAACCACTGAGGTTCTGGTTAGCAGAGCCTCAGTGAGACAGTTAGGCATCACACAGGGAACACATATAGGCCACAAACTTATAAGCACTGGGGTCCTGGCTAGCAGGGTCCCAATGACACATAACAAAACATACTAACAACATAGGGTTTTCACTATGAGCACTGGGCCCTGGCTAGCAGGATCCCAGTGAGACAGTGAAAACACCCTGACAAATACTCACAAACAGACCAGAAGTGGGGGTAACAAGGCTAGAAAGAGGCTACTTTCTCACACCAGTCAAAATCTTTTTATGTCTATTTTAACACAACACTAAAGTGCAAACACTCATAATTAACATACATCACGTAATAAAAATCATTATAAACATATTCACAATAATCACAAAAATATACTTTATCGCACTTGAGTCTTTTGTTCAGTCCAAGCTGTCAAGTTGCATAGCCTTGCTATCCTCTATTGACGCACCACCTGCTCAAACTAAGGAATAACAATTTTAATTCCAAATGTTTGGGTTGCTGTTGCGTCAGTTAAGAGTGCTAATCCGGCACGACAACATGAGTATTCTGGTCCACAGAAGTGTGGTCTGCCACATGTGCCCAAACACTGGAACACACACGGCAGGCCCTAACAGCCTATCTTTGTATAGTTATAGGTTTCATGCACGTTAAAAATGAGAAAAATTACACAAACACAGTCAAAGACAGATATTTTGATGCAAACGCGTCAAAAAAAGACGCATATGCTTCAAAATATGCTGCATATGCATTAAAAAGTGACGCTCACAGCCATTAAACATCGATTGGTCCCCAGCGTTAATTCCAACACTGCACCCCATGAAATTGGGTATCCATTAAAAATATATTGATCTATGAATGCAGGGACATTTTTAAGCATATGCGTCAACCAATATTGACGCAAAGCCCGTAAGTATTATAAAATTTCACGCATCATAATAAAAACGCAGTGCATTTGAGACAGGAAGTGATGTAATAGGATATCCTGTTTACAGAAATGGTACAGTGGGTGTACTTTCACTTTCCCTTTGCAGTCTGAGATTCTTCTAGACTGTGTGGCTGGGTTGAGAGTTGTGTCTGTCCAAATTGTGCTTTTGTCTCCTGTGTGCCATTCCAATTGTCATCTGTTGTTTTTGTAATTGTCTCAGTAATTCAGTGTAAGTGTGTTTTTGTGTCTAATTTTGCCTTTGTACTGTTGGGTATGTGTAGTGGGTATTGTTAGTTGAGTATTGTTGGGTTGTTTGTGGGTTCTTTAAGTTTCATTTTCCTACCTCCTTTCCCTGTATTTACCTCTTTTCCCTTTCCTATCCCTATTATTTTTTGTGATGTTGGGCAGGCCACGTCCGGGGAGAATTGGTGAGCAGGAGCTGGGGGCTCTCATTTGGCTGGTGTGCCACTTCCTCCCCCTGATGTTAGAGGCTGGTGGCTGGGTGATACAGGGGTATCACACCGAGGCAAGGAGGCTCAGGTGGTCCAAGGTGCTGTTCCACCTAAAGAGAGTATTCAACAGCCAGCGCAACGACCACCAACTCAAACATCGCTGGGCTGGCCTTGTGGCCAGAGAAGAAGACCTGCTGGACCACCTCGGTGTGGTGATTGGTGGCCCTGCTGGTGAGTACAAATCAGACTAATGTGTACAGTAAAATGCTCTGTTGTGACAGTAACAGATTTGGTGACATGCTGCATGCAATGTTTGTGGACATGTGGAATGCAAGTTGAACATACAGTGGCCCTGATTTATACAATATGTGCTACGCATTACCGTCATTTGTTGACACAAAAGCAGCACAAACTTACAAAACACCACTTGATCTTGTAAATTAGTGCCGCTTTGACATCAATAGTAGATGGTAATGCGGCACAAACAAATGTTTTATTCATGGTCTGTGAGTGTACCAGGATTGAGATGTATTTCACATGCTAAAGCAAGGAATGAATGTAGTCTCCAATTAATTGGAATACATGTCTAACCTGTATTCATGGCCATACGTACAAAGATCTTCCTAACCTCTGGTAATATCTTAGGCTGATATTTTGACTTGATTTGTGCCTCATTTAAATTAATCATGGATGCCAAAATAATGCACACTGGATAATATCTAAATGTTTGGTGCTACTTTCCATAGCTGTAGCGTAAAAACAGGGAGCAAATGCTTCACATTTTAAAAATTAAAACTTCTGGCCCTATGTTCATTGTTCCTGTGTGTTATAATTTGCCTTGAGCACAATTGCTGGTAAAGAGCTGATGCATTTGCCATCTGTGTCACTTTATAGTCAAGCAATTTTCATAAGTTAATGGGTCATCATGGGATCCCTGAATTTTGTGAATGCATCGTCACAAATTATTTATTTGCATGATGTTGTGCAAGGGACCCCTGACTGCTTCTATCATACATTTAAAGTGATGAAATTGTTTGTTAGTTTACGTTTGGTACACCCCTGCTGATCTAGTGCAGCACATGTACAATTGTTAACTTCTCATTTCAGGTGCAATGACTACACCTGTGCCCATGCATTCTGTCACGGATGGTCAAATTAGACACTGTCAACATATATTTATTTGTTGTTTTGATTTAGATATATGGCCAATCCATGCTTAGCGTAACATTGTCATCAAGTAACACACAGGATCCCTGCCATCATGGTGTCATAGGGGGCATATACAGCTTTGAGTACACTGACAATGACTGGGTCCAAACTGGAATGGCATGGTTAGCAAAAAAACTGATGGATTAAACCCAGATCTGTGACTGGGGGTGAATGTTTGATTTGTTCTGCATTACGTCCATCAACTGTTCTTTTTACACTGACAATGTGGCATATGTAACCTACAGACAACACAGGCCCACATATAATGGACCATCGAAAGCACAATAAATCCTGAACTAAACTCAACCCACATGAGCATCACACAGTAACTGATTGTCCCTTGATGCACAAGCCACAATACCTGAGTGACTGGTATTGCAGTGCACCAGGAATGTGGCTTTGCATGTCTCTCATAAAAACAAATTAAGAAATGGAGTATCCTCTAGAAATAATTCTGCACAAAATTGAGTAATTCTGTTTGTCACCACATGATTGTTAGGGCCAGTGCATGTGTACATATGTGTCTCTATCAATCACTGGAGTGACAGGGCCAATACATGTTTGCAGTGGTATGTCTGTTGGGGTGTATACATGCCTGAGCTGAGGTGCTGCTCTACCATCTAAAATGTCACACACAGTGATGTTTTGTTCCAAGTTTTATACAGTGAGCAGACATTGAGCACATTTCACCCTTCCATGTGTTACAAGTGGACCAGCCCCCTACACAACTGGGGAACTCGCTCGATTTGCGGACCCAGTCATATCCAGTAAGTGTTGATATGTTAGTTCTGTGTTGTGTTTGCAGCTGTTGTGTGATTGACTCCTGTGTGTTGGACACATTACAAGGTATGATGTGCTGGCACAAGATCTGATATGTGACTTGCCTGGAGTGTGACATTTTGTTCCATGTTTGAGTTGGCCAATCAGTGGCAGAGAGTCATCTTTTGGGATTCTAGTGCTGCGCTATAGGCATGGGCAGGTGAACAGGGTGATATTTGTTGCTACATTTATGCCAATGATAAATTTGGAGGTGGCCATGTTCATGATTTAGTCAGCACGTCATACCCAGATTCACACAGACCAGTGATGCTGAAGTATTACCCACAGACATGAGCCTCCCTGTTAACTAATGAACATGTAGGACTGTATGTTTGACTTCCTAGTAGCATCTGGCTCCACATGTTGTGCTGCGTTTATGTGGCACCTGAGTAGAATATCATAGGTGTGCATGCAGCTCAAGCCCAGATGGCTGCTTGCATCTATGTGCTTGTTTTGGGAAAGGTATAAGTGAGATCAAATGATGTTGACAATTGTTCGCAATTAGGAACATAAATGTGGATGTGATTGTCCAAAGTTTTAGTCAATCCTAGTTGGCAGTCCTCCTTACCTGTGGTGGACTGACTAAACCCATGGACAGCTGTCCAAAGCTTCCTGGCTGTCCTAGATGTTTGAAAGTATGAGTTGCATGTCAATCACACCCTGAGGCACAGTGTTTGGGTTATGAAATATGTGTAGCTAGGTGTGAGGATCCCAGTGTAGAAGACAGACATGTAATTCCAGCAATCATTTGTTCCATCCTAGGATACCCCCTCATGATTAGCAACTGCATACCGTCCAGGCAATTCCATTTACAAATCACAGATCATGTGGCCCCTAATTGTCATCCAGAAGATATTCATTAGTTAGCCTGTCACATGTGGAGTACTTGCAGCATTTATTATGTGACTAATGGCAGAACAATTATGCACAGATCATTTAAGTAGGTACACACCTTTTTGAGCATTGCTCTGCTGTTAGATAGGAGATGTGTAGGCTGCGTTGGCATGTCATTCCTCAGGGACATTCTATGATTTGTACTGTGATTTGGACTGTTCAAGCTAATTTTGAGGAAGTGTTAGAATATCATCTGTAGATGTATCACACAATAATGTCACTAATGTTTGGCTTTCTCTATTTTTACAGCTGCCAACATGGATGCCCATCAGATCAGGGAATTCCAGAGGTGGGCGATGCGTTACCGCCACATGCTAGATGTGGAGTCTGGGTTCTGCAACATGGCATGGCGTTATCGCCATAAGAGAGCCACAGGGGTCTGGAGGGCATTTGCTCAAAGGGGGGGCCATCCTTGCTCACATCAGCCACCACCACCAGCACAACCACTCCAACCACAGTCACACAAAGGATAACAGCCACTGTTGCAGGTCCCTCTACCTCATCAGATCCAGGCCCACAGACAGCAGCTCCTGCACCTCCCCCTCCAAACACGGCACCGGCACCAGCACTACCATCCACTAGTGGCACACAGACAACCCCAGCTGCAGTGATGGACAATGCAGAATTCCAACAAATAAGATGTGACATGCCACGGATGTTGTGCAGGATGGACAGGCTGCAATGGGAGGTTTCCCGCAATAGCAGGAGACTGAGTGAAATAAAGAAGATCCTGCGGAGGGCAAATTTGTGACTTTGTGACCCTCAGCCATGATTCCCTCCCCTCCCTCCTCTTTCCTGGTTCTTATATTTAGTGGGTTTAGGGGGCTTAGTGTTAGGTTAGAATGGGCTGTTAGTTTAGTTAGTATAAGTGGTTTGGGGGTGGTGGGGGTTATATTATTACATGTGGTTTTTTTTGTGGGCAGGGGATGATGTTGGGGTTTATGTGTATAAAAAAATACAAAAAAATATATATTTGTTTAGGATAAGTAAGTATGTGTTTAGGTTAGTATATGTTGTCCTACATGTGTCCCGTCATATAAGGGGGGGGGGTGGTTGGGGTTGTTGATGTTTAGAGTGTTTAGTTAAATGTGATAGGTAAGTTTAGATGAGGGTAGTTAGGGCCAGTTGTGGGTAATGTGTAGTTAGGCAAGGTTAGGTTAGTTAAGGCGTTTCCCCTAGTTTTAGTATCCTTTCTTACTGTTAAATAAATATTTAGGTACTCCTTTACAGTATGTGTCATATGCTTGGGGATCAGGGCCTTGGCATGGGTGAACAGTTTCAATTTAGTGTTTGCATTTGTGTTCCATCCTGCATCCAAATCCCATTATTGACATGGTTATTCACAATTCCTAATGTGCAGTCACATTGGCAGCTACACCAAAGCTACTTCTCAATACATCTGCCATCCATTGCACCCACCACTCAAGATTACTATGGTTCCCAATGTGTTGTGAAGTTTGGATGTGTGTTTTAAATGTGTCATAGTTTGAGACCTGATTTGGAATCTTGGCCACTGTGGTACGTCTGCCTGCAGCCTGATGTTCATGTGAACCCTGATAAGGTGAGTGATGGTATAATCTTATGTAGTATTGTATACATAACTCACACCTATCATTTCTTACATTGTACTCCCAGGTTACATATTTGACCATACACACGCACACATCCTGCTGTATGGTGTGTGTGTGTGATGAAAGTTTATAGTCAGATGTCACATACATAAAGCTTGTCTTGAAGAGAATTTTGAACACATTGATTTTCAGCTTCAACATACCTTGAAGCTGACTTTTTCAGTCCAACACAGCATTATACTGTTAGTTTTCTATTTGCTTAAGAAATAACCCTCAGGAAGTGCAGATGATGATACTATCCAGACCCCAGTGCATAGTTATGAGCCCACAATCTTTCAACGCAATTGTATTGACATTCTATGGCCATTGCCATGTGACATACATCACTAATCTCCTACACAGTTGATGTGCCACATTACACAGAGACAAAGTGGTTGTGTGAGTGCTATTTATTTGAAAGTGCTGTAGTGCAATATTTACATAGTCCAGGATCGTGAGTCCTTTAGTGTGATGCCTTCCATAGTGATGCTACACAAGTGCAATGGGATATGTCATTGGACATGCTGGGAATAAGTGTCATACAGTGCAGAGGAACATGAATTGCCAATGAGGTAGTGAGAGACAATCACAGAGCATAGTGTCAAGGTAAACAGTGTGCTGGAGAACAGTGCATGTGAGCAGCTGTTGCAAGACTGGCATGTTAACAAGAACAGGACCTAGGATATAAGTGCCCATGTGGCATGGACTTGTGCTACCGGGTACTCTTACGGGTGAAGGTGATCTGTTCCACGTCTTCATCTTCTGATGTGTGTGTCATCTCCTCGGCCCTTGGTGGTGGTGGGTTTGAAGAGGAAACACACACTTCAGTCTTTGAAGACATGGAGTCAGAAATCCTGGTAGCTGCCAACTGTGGGGCTATTAAGGGCAGTACTGCAGCAAAGAGGAGCTGCTGGTTCTTAAGGATAGCAGCTACATCGCCGTGGTAGGCAGCTAGGTCGGCCCTGAGGGGGTCATGATTGCATTCGTGCATGCAGTGAAAGGTTTGGGGTGCGAGGTGTTATGGCAACTCCCTTTCTGCAGTGGTGAATTCCTTAACACTTTGTTGTAGTAATTGCAGGATGGATGTTAGCGCTTGCATGGCTGCTGCCTGTTCTGCAGATGACATCATGCACGAACGCATCGCCTCAAGGCTGGCTGCCATATTTTGCATCCCCACCCGCACCTCCTTGGCCAGCTCCTGCTGTACTCCAACTACAGTCCTCTCAAAGGTGGTGCCAGTTTCCTCAGAGTCCTCAGCTGGGCTAGAGCTGGCAGGTCGTACAATTGGGGTAGTGGGTGGGTCCTCTGTGATGGCTGCTACTTCTGTGCTCCTCCTTGTGACAGAAGGTGGGGTCTGGAGGGTTCCAAGGACATCTTGGAGGGTCTGCTGGCTAATGTTTGTCCGCTCATCAACCATGTCATCAGGGAAGTCCAGGACAGGCATATCCCCTGGAGAGCCATCGTCCTCTGCAATGAGATATTGTACAATTAGTGTGTCTGTGTTGTGGCATTTGTAATGTGACGTTCCTGACTGCCTATTAGTTGAACATTGTGATCTTGGTTCCTGTTCATTGTTACTGTCATTAACATTAGCATTCTCCCAGGCCTATGCCCCACCTGCATGTCACATGTAGTGTGGGCAGTTTGGAGAAATGTCTACATCACATCCTCTAGGTGTACGTTCTGCCCAAATTGTATGTTGCCACGTTATTGTACTACTCAACCCTCTGTCTACTAGCATTATCATTGTGTGGCCTTGCACTGGCTGTGGGTGTTCTGATGGCACTTGCACCACACTTAACAATCTGGAACAGACCCAGTCTCTGATATTTCACATCCACCGATATGTTGCTGAGACCTAGCATGTACTATCTATATCATTGGCATGGCAAGATACGGGTGTCAGCATTGGTAGTGTGTACTGCTAATGTTGGGGAATGTGTGCTACGTTGGATTGCACTGATGGTCCTAGCAGTGTTCCATTTCCTCTTATGACTGTGCAGGTGTGTTTCACTAGCTAGAAACATATGTCCTTCCCCTCAATGCTGTTGTATTAGCACTATGACACTTGAGATGTTGCATGGTGGCATTGCAGCTATTGTAACACAGGCACAGGGTAGACCCTGACATGTGCAGCATGGGTATGACATTACTGCTGTGTACCTCATAAGGTTAATTACAATACCTGATGTTTGTAGCGCCTAGAGACATGAGCATTTGACAGGATTTGCACATTTTTATTAATTACAGGGGATTGATAACGTTGTCATCCTGAACCCTCTATTTTAGGTGTGTTTGATCCATGGGCACGTAACTGCCATTGGCTACTTGACCTGCACACACAGCAGAGGTGGTAGTTGCAACTGTTGTCATTGGTACATGGCACTTGCGGATATGGCCTGAGACTGGAAATTGAGACCTAGTTTATGTTGTGACAATACCAGCTGTCGTGTGACAGCAGGCCAGTTTTACGTTGTACCCTACCATCCTGGACTGGCTTTGCATTTCCAACATCCTTGGCATGGCAGAGTACCATGATGCAAAGGTTGTTGGTGTAGTGTTGTGCTGTGCCCCAGGTTTCCCCTGCACGGCCCATGCACCGTGCCGTGCCCCTTTGCCCTTTCCACTACCTGATTATCATGGCTGACATGCATTGTGTAGTAGGTATGTCCCCCCACGCTTGCAGTTAACATTAAGCATTTTTGTTCCCCATGCCACTTACCCTGCATTTCTGTTGTATCCTGGTAGTCTGTGCTGTCCTGTCCTTGAATCCCTGTGACAATCTCCTCAGGGATGACGGCTGCCACCATTTCCTCCATGTGGTCTAGGGCCTCCTGCGGTGCTGGACTCCCTCCTCCAGTCTGCAGTGCTGCCTTCTTGTTCCTGGCCATCTTTTCCTTGGTCCTGCGCTTGCAGTCATGCCAGTGTTTCTTGCACTCAGTGACTGTTCTCTGTACTTCTGCCACACTGTTGATCTTATCGACAATTTGTTGCCAAATTGCCTCTCTCCTCCCAATTGGCAATTTAGAGGTGACAAAAAGTTGATGCTGGTGTTCCGTCACCTCTTTCACCAGTATTTCATGCTCCCCTGCACTGAACCGACACTTCCTTTTCTTCTTATCCCTCTCCTGGGTCCTGTGTGGGTCCTCCTGGCTGGTTCCTGGTCGGTTGTCATCTTCCTGAGGTCTCTCATGGCTTCTGGAATCCATTTTGGGGCTCCTTTGCACATTTTGCTGTGTTTGCTCCGCTTTTTGACGCTATTATTGCAAAAAAGGCGCGTATCCGGTTCACAACGTTGTAAACCGGATGAAAGTCATTTTCGCCGTGTTAATCTCGTTCTTCTTCACGATGTGGCACAATGGTTTGACAAAAAAATAATGACTCTAACCCGTGGTTTGCGTTGCCGAGCATCAAAGTATAAATTTGACGCCCGGGTGGCTCTAAGAAATGGCGTTAGCCGGCGTTAAACTTTTTGACGCAAAACTGCGTTGGCGCAGTTTTGCGTCAAAAAGTATAAATAGGCCCCTGTATTTTGTAAGTTTGCACCATTTTTGCATCAAAAAGCGGTGCAAATGAGGTGCTAAAAAAGTATGAATATGGACCTCTTTGCGCAATAAAGCCATAATTATGTGGTTATAGTGTGGAACCTTCAGTCGGGAATACATGTTCGCAGACTGCACTTTCCACATGCGTCAGTGAAAATTGATTCTTCTCAGCAGTATAGTGAGAGGAGGCATTGTAGCTATATTGAATAAGCTAAAAGTTTGAATGCTGTTGATGTGTTGATGTTTCAAAATCAACTTCCGGTAGGCATACGTGGTAAAATACACCGGCAAACGTTTTATGAACACATTTATTATTTGCCGGGTGTGCACGAAATGAATATGGAAAATGTTTTTCATGCGAAGAGAAAAGGGACCTGAATACGTTGTGAATTGATGATAGTCGCAGGCTGATAGAATTCCACATATCGTAAAGTTGCCTAGACAACAACAGCAGGGAATAAGATGCAAGGAAGAAGACATCATCCTGTGTGGGCACTGTGCAGTTGTGCCACAACGCCCCTTCTCAGGTTTTGTGGCTGACCATTTGCTGAGATTCTTCATATTAATTGATTGTTCTACTACCAATCTCTTCTTTCTACTATTCGGCAGTGGGCTGCACCCACAGAGAAACCCCTCCTTTTTGAAGCTTAGCTAAAGACTTACCACTGTGCTGCGATGATGAATGACGGTTTGTGGCTACTCACTTGCTATGCAGGGACACAGAGCTTTTAAACTCTGACCTTGGGATAGGTGTCTACAGCCACTCTTTGTACACATAACTTGGTCACGATACATTGGGCCTGATTACAACTTTGGAGGAGGTGGTATATCCGTCACTTTTCCGTCACTTTTGGGACGGATTAACACCTCCTCCAAAGTTGTAATCAGGCCCATTGTGTCCTCCACTTCCCGACTGGGTTCAGGTGAAAGACGACTGTGGTTCTGAACCAGAGCTGCATTGGTAACATGTCTGCTGCTAGAGTGCAAGTCCTTAGAAACTAATGCTATCGGGAGCCCTTTGACTCTAGGTAAGAGTTATTCATCGGGTGTGTGTTAGCGGAGGGCCTTTTGTTTGTATTAGAATATATATTTATTATCCATACTTATAGGACTTTCAGCCAGCCCTCTTTATCTATGTTGTTGTGTCATCCATATTTTTCTTCTGTCCAATACAGCATAGCCCACTTAAGCCAGTGGCTAACTTCACAGTGATTGAAGCCTTTCACAACGAGCACATCCACATACAAAAGTAGTTCCCTTCTGTGAGTAGTTCCCTTCCGTGCCAAGGACTATTATGACAACGTGTGCTGTTTGAGATCAAAAGATGTTTTTAGCTTTTAGACACTGTTTGTTTTAGTTCGATGAGGGCCTGACAACTTTCCCACCACAAAGCTTTGAAAAACCCTGATAAAACAAACAAACATTGACAAAGCCCCTTGCATTAAACTAGGCACCACATTAAACCAGCTACCAAACTGACAATTCAGAATGCCCCTTCCTGGTAGCCACAGGATGATGCAGGTGATTCTGCTTTAACCCCTGCCCTAGCCTAGATGCCCTTCCCCAAAACTGTGACAGGCCCGTTTGGAGCTGATAGGCTACTACAGGCTTCTGATGTACGCTCCACTCTCCTCCGTGCAGAGGGGATATACTTCTTGACAGTGAACACTCCCATGCCTGTGCCTTCCCCTGGATGCTTACGTGTGGCTTTGAGGCCCAGCGGTCCTTCTATCCTCAAAATAATGTGTGGGTAATAATAACCCAATACATGCGTTCCCACTGACCTGACCGTGCTGCTGCCGTCTCAGTGAGTTCACAGACTCCTGCTCGCATTATGATGCTCATGGTCAAACCCTCTCCTTATGCCCATGCAGTACATGTTCTCTGTGTGTTCATGTGTTTGGGAGGGAGTATGCACTGCTGTTGTCCATGTTATGCCCGTTCTTAGTATAAGGAAGCTTGTTTGCTCATTGTACCCTATTCTCCCCCACTCTAGACTCTCTACCACCCATTACCACCTCCTCTCCACTCCCTTCATCCAGCACTTCTCATTCCTATCCATCCTATAGTCTTCTCTCACTTATACCTTGAACTCCCCAATCAGTTAAGCTCTTGGTAACTCTCCAGACGTTGCATCACCATCCCCTGAACATCTGAACCCATCACCCCATGTTCTCCAACCCTACTCCTTGAATCCTGCATTCCTCGCCCCCTTACACCCTGTATTATATTTCACAACAGTGCACCATAGGCTCCTCCTTAACCTATGCTTCCCATTACATCCAGAGATTGCTGTTTCCACCCTAAACGCCTACTATTCACCCATTTTTCAATCTGCACTACCTACCGCCTTGCACCGTACACTACACACCATGTTGTACTTTGCACTCCACATCCTCTTAAGCCATTTGCTCAGCAACACATTGCACCCTGCTCTGTCAGTCTCCTTGCATTCTGCTCTCCCTACACCTTTGCCCCGCCCTGCCTCATCTTTCATAATGGCAATCATTTTGGCTTTTGTAAAATTAATGGGTGCATCTCCCAGGTAGAGCATGTATGGCAGCAGTGCAAGCCTTCCTAACACAAGGAACAGATACAGTGCAGGCCGCTTCTCTACACCTATGGTACAACACGTGCAGCAGAAGTGTGAGATTCCTTAAGTGCAGGACATACGCGTACCGGTGCCCATGTACTGCCTCTTATGTGGATTACTAAAGGAGAATGAAGATTGTTGCTTGGAAGCGAGGAACCTATCTGAGCAGTAGATCAATCTTGCAGTTTGAAAATGATCAGTATTCACATGAAAGATGAGTCTATGATGGAGACTGTATAGCACTATATTTTATTGGAGCATTTGTATAGCACACAGTGTCCCTGATAAGAATGCAAAATTATCTAATTTTCATCGGTTTGTAATCGTAACTATGGACCCGTATGATTGGAAAGGTGATAGATGCATTATGGTCTTTTTGGGAGATAACAGCTTATGTCCATGAGGTAAGAAAGCACTCTAAACATTGGGTGGCGTACGTCAAAGTTCATAGACGTGAGGTGCAGAGAAGAGTGTGAAAATAGGCACAAGTGCATTCCAGTTTACCTGCCTGCATAGTCCCTGTCTCTGTCTTGTGTATATAACAATAGGAATGCTTTCATAGCTATATATAAAATAGCTCTGCTTTCATTCAAGAAGGCTTTGAATTTCAAAGTTTTGCTGTCTGAACGTTGCACCAGTTTGAGCCTTCTGGTAGGTGGGTACAGTGACCAATGGGCCCAGCCTTGAGCAGGGTCGTACAGTTTGGTGTTATATGTAATTTTTGGTTGAAGGAAGAGGGTCCTTCCATCTTGTGTAATCACACTGTGAGCATTTACCTTCAACAGTATTATCAGTCTACCTAAAATAGACTCACGCTTACCATTGAATCCAGCGTTATGGATTTTAACCCAGTGCCCAACCTTGAAATTGGGAACTAGCACTTTATAATTCTAATCATAGAGTTCCATTAACTAATTTTTGTTCAGAGTTACAGTGCGTCTGGGATGTCTTCTGAATCGTCAGGCTCACAGCCTAGAAGCAGCTTCCCTTTCTTTTCAATAAATTTACTTTTTTATGTGGTAGTGTGAGGTGTTATCCTGTACAACCATAGATTCTTCTGAAGAAAAGTCCTCCAGGCCAGACTATTGGAAAAGTCAACTACATATTCTCTTGAACGACCCTGTTAAAACGCTCAGCTTGTCCATTTACTTGAGAAGTGCATAATGCTGTCCGGGTGTGAGTTATCCTTCTTGCCTTCAAAAACCTTTACAGTTTTGTCGCCATCAATTGTACCTTGTTATCTGTCACTAAATTCTTGGGATATCCTTCATGAGCAAATGTTTCATGAAAATCTTTAAAACAGGCTCACAAACTACGTCTGACCATTTGAGCGTCATATATCATTCCAAATACATACCTGGGATCCCATGGTAGATTATGGAATGGTCCAAAAACATCACCCAGTGCCTTTTGTCATAGATGGCATGGACACTAATTCACAGATCATGGACAGTTTGCAAATTCATACATCATATCCTTGCAAGTACTACGTATGCTCCAGCCATGAGTAACAGCAAGGTTTCAACTTGTAAATCCCCAGCCACTTGGTAGAACCCTCTGTATGCTGACTCAATTGTCATTTGCTTTATGCCAACTTTATAACACCTACTTTTTGCCTTTATAAAGCATCATGTCCTCTTTGTCAGCTTTCAGCCACTCACTTTCCAGAATGCCTGAACATATGCCCAACATCACCTCACTATTGGCTGTTATCAAATCAGGATCATCCCTCTCAAAATGTGATGAATGTATCCGTCCTTCACTGGGGCAATGTGACAAAAAGACAGCTTCAATGTTTTTCCTCCCTGGACAATACAGAACTTAGAAGGAGTACTCTTGTAGCCAGGAACACAATCTGGCTATTTCTGCAGTTGCTCTCTACCTGCCACCAGATAATAAAATGTGGATCAATGGCTATATACAAGCTAATAATTGTTTTTCTATGACTGCATATCTTCTTTCTACATTATTCAATCAGTGTGAGGCAAAGTCCATGTTCCTTTCCTTCTTTTCAGCTTTTTGAGACAACACAGCCCCCCGTCTATGTAGACTCACATTCACAGTGATCACACATTTTACAGCATGAAGTTGCAGGCTACTGGGGAAGAGATTTAAGACTTTGACAAAGACTGTGCTGACCAACGCCTGAGGCCACAATGGGCGGGGCACCTAAAGCAGACATCTCAGTGGGGGACGTATCTAAGGCTATGGGACTCATGCAGCCAGGAAAGACCACGGGCCGAAATGGTCTGCTGATAGAATTTTTTTAAGAAGCTGGGCAGGAGATTGGCGGTGCCTCTCCAGGCTGCCTATAAGGCTGCATTCCAGACAGAGGAGCTGTCGGAGGATATGCAGACGACAACCGTCGTTCTGATTCTGAAGGCAGGGAAACCACACTATGAGTGGGAATCCTACCGCCCAATCTCTCTGCTCAATAACAATATTAAAATCCTGGCAACGGTTCTCACAGTAACGCTAAGGGAGTGATAGTTGATTTAGTACGCCCAGACAAAGGTGGGTTCATGCAGGAATGTTTGACCCGGATGAACCTAAGGAGGCTACACAACAATCTGGCACAAGCGGGATCTCCAAACGAGAAACATGTCATTGCTTGACTCAACACTCGTAAGGCCTTTGACTGTGTGGAATAACCGTACCTCTTTGAAGTCGTGGCCAGGATGGGCTTAGGTCCAAAGCATATCAAGTGGGTTAGACTGCTATATGAAATACCAAAAGCTAGGGCAAAAGTGAACGGACAGACATCCCAGGAATTTCAAGTGCAGAGAGGCACGAGACTGGGATGCCCACTATCGCTGATGCTATTTGCATTGGCGATAGAAGCACTGGCTGTATGGGTGTGGATTGGTGCACAAGTCTGGGGGTGGCCGGGAGGTACAGGGTGGGAAGAACGTATATTCCTATATGCAGATGATATTCTGCTGTACTTAACGAGACTGGAACAGACACAGACCAGTCTGCAGGACATCTTTTTTCATTTTTGGTAGACATATCAGATTCAATATGATTGGGAAATGATCCTGCTTTTCCCATTAGGCTCCTGAACACAGGACGGGGAACTTCCCCTTCCAGTCACAACAGAAACGTGAAGGTTTAAATACCTAGTGACTTGGAGAAGACATGACCCAAAGGTGGACTATGAAGTTAATCTGACGCCTATGCTCCAGGACCTTGAATGGGATATCAAACATTGGCATAGGCTGCCCTTAACATTGATGGGAAAGGCACCCTTCCCAGACTGCTGTACATCCTCCAAAATAGCCCATATAGGATCCCGAACATGTTATTTGTAAAAACAGGCACCCTAATACGAACATTCCTTTGGGCAGGGGGACAATCCTTCATTGCCTTAAAGGTTCTCCAAATGGTCCAAATAATGCCTTACCATATCTCCAAAAATAGTATGAGGCAGCACAGGAAGGAGTTGTCAATAATTGCGCCTATGCGGATTGGGAGGATCACACATTTTGTCAGTACAGAATAGGAATGGGCAGATGGAGCTATCTGTACGTGCTGTATAGAGGAGCACTGGCCTCCTGGGCGGGCCCTGCAAGTAAGTCAGCAATAGACATGTGTGAGAAAGTAGCCTCTTTCTAGCCTTGTTACCCCCACTTTGGGCCTGTTTGTGAGTGTATGTCAGGGTGTTTTCACTGTCTCACTGGTATCCTGCTTGCCAGGGCCCAGTGCTCATAGTGAAAACCCTATGTTTTCAGTATGTTTGTTATGTGTCACTGGGACCCTGCTAGTCAGGACCCCAGTGCTCATAAGTTTGTGGCCTATATGTATGTGTTCCCTGTGTGGTGCCTAACTGTCTCACTGAGGCTCTGCTAATCAGAACCTCAGTGGTTATGGTCTCTCATTTCTTTCCAAATTGTCACTAACAGGCTAGTGACCAATTTTACCAATTTACATTGGCTTGCTGGAACACCCTTATAAGTACCTAGTATATGGTACTGAGGTACCCAGGGTATTGGGGTTCCAGGAGATCCCTATGGGCTGCAGCATTTCTTTTGCCACCCATAGGGAGCTCTGACAATTCTTACACAGGCCTGCGAGTGCAGCCTGAGTCAAATAACGTCAACGTTATTTCACAGCCATTTTACACTGCACTTAAGTAACTTATAAGTCACCTATATGTCTAACCTTTACCTGGTAAAGGTTAGGTGCAAAGTTACTTAGTGTGAGGGCACCCTGGCACTAGCCAAGGTGCCCCCACATTGTTCAGGGCCAATTCCCCGGACTTTGTGAGTGAGGGGACACCATTACACGCGTGCACTACATGTAGGTCACTACCTATATGTAGCTTCACAATGGTAACTCCGAATATGGCCATGTAACATGTCTATGATCATGGAATTGCCCCCTCTATACCATCCTGGCATAGTTGGCACAATTCCATGATCCCAGTGGTCTGTAGCACAGACCCTGGTACTGCCAAACTACCTTTCCTGGGGTTTCACTGCAGCTGCTGCTGCTGCCAACCCCTCAGACAGGCAGCTGCCCTCCTGGGGTCCAGCCAGGCCTGGCCCAGGATGGCAGAACAAAGGACTTCCTCTGAGAGAGGGTGTTACACCCTCTCCCTTTGGAAAATGGTGTGAAGGCAGGGGAGGAGTAGCCTCCCCCAGCCTCTGGAAATGCTTTCTTGGGCACAGATGTGCCCAATTCTGCTTAAGCCAGTCTACACCGGTTCAGGGGACCCCTTAGCCCTGCTCTGGCGCGAAACTGGACAAAGGAAAGGGGAGTGACCACTCCCCTGACCTGCACCTCCCCTGGGAGGTGTCCAGAACTCCTCCAGTGTGCTCCAGACCTCTGCCATCTTGGAAACAGAGGTGCTGCTGGCACACTGGACTGCTCTGAGTGGCCAGTGCCACCAGGTGACGTCAGAGACTCCTTGTGATAGGCTCCTTCAGGTGTTGCTAGCCTATCCTCTCTCCTAGGTAGCCAAACCCTCTTTTCTGGCTATTTAGGGTCTCTGTCTCTGGGGAAACTTTAGATAACAAATGCAAGAGCTCATCCGAGTTCCTCTGCATCTCTCTCTTCACCTTCTGCCAAGGAATCGACTGCTGACCGCGCTGGAAGCCTGCAAAACTGCAACATAGTAGCAAAGACGACTACTGCAACTCTGTAACGCTGATCCTGCCGCCTTCTCGACTGTTTTCCTGGTGGTGCATGCTGTGGGGGTAGTCTGCCTCCTCTCTGCACTAGAAGCTCCGAAGAAATCTCCCGTGGGTCGACGGAATCGTCCCCCTGCAACCGCAGGCACCAAAAAGCTGTATTACCGGTCCCTTGGGTCTCCTCTTAGCACAACGAGCGAGGTCCCTCGAATCCAGCAACTCTGTCCAAGTGACTCCCACAGTCCAGTGACTCTTCAGTCCAAGTTTGGTGGAGGTAAGTCCTTGCCTCACCTCGCTAGACTGCATTGCTGGGAACCGCGACTTTTGCAGCTACTCCGGCCCCTGTGCACTTCCAGCGGAAATCCTTCATGCACAGCCAAGCCTGGGTCCACGGCACTCTAACCTGCATTGCACGACTTTCTAAGGTGGTCTCCGGCGACGTGGGACTCCTTTGTGTAACTTCGGGTGAGCACTGTTTCACGCATCCTCTTAGTGCCTGTTTCTGGCACTTCTCTGGGTGCAACCTGGTACTAAGAGGGCTCCTTGTTTTGCTCGACGTCTCCTCTACCTCCTGGTCCAATTTGCGACCTCCTGGACCCTCCTGGGCCGCAGCAGCGACCAAAAACGTTAACTGCACGATTTGCAGCTAGCAAGGCTTGTTGGCGTTTTTTCGGCAAGAAAACACTTCTGCACGACTCTACAAGGCGAGAGGGATCCGTCCTCCAAAGGGGAAGTCTCTAGCCCTTTGCGTTCCTGCAGAAACCGCAGCTTCTTCAGTCCCGTCGAAGCTTCTTTGCACCCACAGCTGCCATTTCCTGGGCATCTGCCCATCTCCGACTTGCTTGTGACTTTTGGACTTGGTCCCCTTGTTCCACAGGTACCCCAGATTGGAAATCCAGCGTTGTTGCATTGTTGGTTTGTGTCTTTCCTGCCTTATTCCTCTAACACGACTTCTTTGTCCTTAGGGCAACTTTAGTGCACTTTGCACTCATTTTTCAGGGTCTTGGGGAGGGCTATTTTTCTAACCCTTACTATTTTCTAATAGTCCCAGCGACCCTCTACAAGGTCACATAGGTTTGGGGTCCATTCGTGGTTCGCATTCCACTTCTGGAGTATATGGTTTGTGTTGCCCCTATCCCTATGTGTTTCCATTGCATCCATTTGTAACTATACATTGTTTGCACTGTTTTCTAAGACTATAACTGCATATTTCTGGTATTGTGTATATATATCTTGTGTATATTTCCTATCCTCTCACTGAGGGTACACTCTGAGATACTTTGGCCTATTGTCATAAAAATAAAGTACCTTTATTTTCAGTATAACTGTGTATTGTGTTTTCTTATGATATTGTGCATATGACACTAAGTGGTTCTGTAGTAGCTTCACACGTCTCCTAGTTCAGCCTAAGCTGCTCTGCTAAGCTACCATTATCTATCAGCCTAAGCTGCTAGACACCCTATACACTAATAAGGGATAACTGGGCCTGGTGCAAGGTGCAAGTACCCCTTGGTACTCACTACAAGCCAGTCCAGCCTCCTACAACATGTGAAAGCGGTTGACTTTGAAAATGGGTGGGGGCACCATACTAACCCCAAAAATGCCACTGTACAAGGTGGCTATACTGAGGGCGGTAGCGGCATTGACAGGCTTCCAGGGATGTGTTAACATTGGACTCTCCACATTGGCAGATGTCTGGGATTCCAATTGGATGGTGCCATTTGACTATTTGGGGAAGTAATATCAGATGCCAGAGTCACAATGGTTATGTCAGAGCCAATTGCAACATGGCCTCAGGGACTGTGTCTCACTAGAGAAGGAGACACAGGAAGACTCCCCATTGGAGGAGAGACTGCTAGATGGGAAAGAGAACAACAAACGTATTTCATTGACATACACCACCTGTAAGGAAATGCCTCCCTGGCATGGTTACCCCCTGACTTTTTGCCTTTGCTGATGATTTGAAAGTGTGCTGGGACCCTGCTAACCAGGCCCCAGCACCAGTGTTCTTTCCCTAAACTGTACCTTTGTCTCCACAATTGGCACAACCCTGACACTCAGGTAAGTCCCTTGTAACTGGTACCCCTGGTACCAAGGGCCCTGATGCCAGGGAAGGTCTCTAAGGGCTGCAGCATGTCTTATGCCACCCTGGGGACACCCTCACTCAGCACATGCACACTGCCTCACAGCTTGTGTGTGCTGATGAGGGGAAAATGACTAAGTCGACATGGCACTCCCCTCAGAGTACCATGTTACTCACACTACCTGTGGCATAGATAAGTCACCCCTCTAGCAGGCCTTACAGCCCTAAGGCAGGGCGCACTAAACCACAGGTGAGGGCATATGTGCATGAGCACTATGCCCCTACAGTGTCTAAGCAAAACCTTATACATTGTTAGTGCAGGGTAGCCATAAGAGTATATGGTCTGGGAGCTTGTCAAACACGAACTCCACAGTTCCATAATGGCTACACTGAAAACTGGGAAGTTTGGTATCAAACTTCTCAGCACAATAAATGCACACTGATGCCAGTGTGCAATTTATTGTAAAATACACCCAGAGGCCATCTTAGAGATGCCCCCAGAAAACATACCCGACTTCCAGTATAGGCTGACTAGTTTCTGCCAGCCTGCCACACACCAGACATGTTGCTGGCCACATGGGGGGAGTGCCTTTGTCACTCTGTGGCCAGGAACAAAGCCTGTACTGGGTGGAGGTGCTTCTCACCTCCCCCTGCAGGAACTGTAACACCTGGCGGTGAGCCTCAAAGGCTCACCCCTTTTGTTACAGCGCCACAGGGCATCCCAGCTAGTGGAGATGCCTGCCCCTCCGGCCACTGCCCCCACTTTTGGTGGCAAGGCTGGAGGAGATAATTAGAAAAACAAGGAGGAGCCACCCACCAGTCAGGACAGCCCCTAAGGTGTCCTGAGCTGAGGTGACCCTTACTTTTAGAAATCTTCCATCTTGTGAGTGGAGGATTCCCCCAATAGAATTAGGGATGTGCCCCGCTCCCCACAGGGAGGAGGCAAAGAGAGGGTGTAGCCACCCTCCAGGACAGTAGCCATTGGCTACTGCCCTCCCAGACCTAAACACACCCCTAAATTCAGTATTTAGGGGCTCCCCAGAACCTAGGAATCTAGATTCCTGCAACCTTAACAAGAAGAAGGACTGCTGACCTGAAGCCCTGCAGTGAAGACGGAGACGACAACTGCTTTGGCCCCAGCCCTAATGGCCTGTCTCCCAACTTCGAAGAAAACTGCAACAGCGACGCATCCAACAGGGACCAGCGACCTCTGAAGCCTCAGAGGACTCCCCTGCAACGAAGAACCAAGAAACTCCAGTGAACAGCGGCCCTGTTCAACAATCTGCAACTTTCTTGCAACAAAGAAACAACTTTAAAGGCTTCACGTTTCCTGCCAGAAGCGTGAGACTTTCCACTCTGCACCCTACGCCCCCGGCTCGACCTGCGGAAAACCAACACTTCAGGGAGGACTCCCCGGCGACTGCGAGCCCGTGAGTAGCCAGGGATGACCCCCCTGAACCCCCACAGCGACGCCTGCAGAGGAAATCCAGAGGCTCCCCCTGACCGCGACTGCCTGTAACAAGGGACCCGACGCCTGGAACCAACCCTGCACCCGCAGCCCCCAGGACCTGAAGGAACCGAACTCCAGTGCAGGAGCGACCCCCAGGCAACCCTCTGCCTAGCCCAGGTGGTGGCTACCCCGAGGAGACCCCCCTGTGCCTGCCTGCATCGTTGAAGAGACCCCCGGGTCTCCCCATTACTTCCTATCTAAAACCCGACGCCTGTTTGCACTCTGCACCCGGCCGCCCCTGTGCCGCTGAGGGTGTACTTTCTGTGCCTGCTTGTGTCCCCCCTGGTGCCCTACACAACCCCCCTGGTCTGCCCCCCGAGGACACGGGTACTTACCTGCTGGCAGACTGGAACTGGGGCACCCCTGTTCTCCATTGAAGCCTATGTGTTTTGGGCACCTCTTTGACCTCTGCACCTGACCGGCCCTGAGCTGCTGGTGTGGTAACTTTGGGGTTGCCTTGAACGCCCAACGGTGGGCTACCGTGGACCCAACTTTGAGACTTGTAAGTGTTTTACTTACCTGCAAACTTAACCTTTACTTACCTCCCCCAGGAACTGTTGATTTTTGCAGTGTCCACTTTTAAAATAGCTTATTGCCATTTTTACAAAGACTGTACATGATATTGTGATTATTCGAAGTTCCTAGAGTACCTAAGTGAAATGCCTTTCATTTGAAGTATTTCTTGTAAATGTTGAACCTGTGGTTCTTAAAATAAACTAAGAAAATATATTTTTCAAAATAAAAACCTATTGGCCTGGAGAAGTCTTTGAGTTTGTGTTCCTCATTTATTTCCTGTGTGTGTACAACAAATGCTTAACACTACCCTCTGATAAGCCTACTGCTCGACCATCTTACCTCTAAGGGGAACCCTTGGACTCTGTGCACACTATTTTATACTTTGCAATAGTACATACAGAGCACCACCAAAATGTGAAACACACAAGACCGCCTACTAAGACTGCTGGAAAAATGGGCACAGGACTTGGAGGGACAGAGGACAAAGATTGGCAGACAGCACTGAGCTTCCCCACAGAGGTGGCAATAAAGGCAGGTTTCCACTTGATCCAGCTCAAAATTTTACGCACGCATATTACACTGTCGTGAGGTTACTTTAGCTATTACACAGGCAGGTTATTTTAGCCAAGGCCTGCAGTTTGTGCCCTTTCACTCTGAGGCATGCATTTTGTATTCTTCTATTATTTTATCAGAATCCCTATTTTAGTGGAGATGTTTTTATTATTTTACACAGATTTCTGTTATTCTTTTCTCTGCACGATAATTTCATTCTGTGCCTCATCAATGTTGTATGTAATAAGTTACAAATTTTTGCGGGTACATAGCGTTCATCAGGTTTCCAACTCTTATACACAGAAATATACTTGCTGCCACATTAGGTCCGGTTTCTCAGAACACCATATGTTTTGTTATAAAACACCTTGTTGCCCCCTAGATGATAGAGAGGGATTCCAATAAGTTGCCATCGTACACTGTATGTCTCCTTTGGAACTTTTTGCTGAGACCTGACGCAGTCTCCCCCTCCATGTGGGAAAATTTGCAGTTGACCAACAGACCTCTTCTTTACCTACAATCACAGGTATGGGTTATGGGATTATGGGGGGGCCTGATTGGCAGATTAGGGCTTACACTGCCATGCCCTTGTAGATAACTTTATTAGTGCAGGTAGGGATTTTAGAACCAATGTTGTGACAGTATGGTGGTACTTTTCCTATGTTTCACTTTCCTTGTCACTGCCTTGCTTTTATTATGTTTTATCATCCTTATAATCGCATTACATGCCTTTTCACATAAAATGCAGTTGATTCAATAAAACATATTCAACCTAGTCTTGCTTCTGTTTTGCCTTTGTATGTGTGAAACATAGGCGACTGAGAGAAAGGGGTAAGATCAGTTCCACCACGATTTCACTGAGAAATCCAGATGATATGCTAAGGACTGCCACAAATCACCTCCTCCTCTTGCTGGAATACATGTATGGTTATTTTTCTGTAATACAAGTACTTTATTGGAAGATGGAAGTGTATGGGCCGGGGAGGGACTGGGGAAATTGGCGTGCGTATCAGCACAAAGTTACTGCATAGTTGTTTTGTTCTATAGAAAATCAGTAAACAAATTTAAAAAATAATAACAAAATGGAATTATTACTATGAGTATGAACCCAGATTTTAAAAGTACTAATAGGTTTTCCTCAGTACCCCAAATCTATTATTCTTACCTAAGAGTCAGTTATCACTGCAGGAGACTCTGTATGTTTCAGATTTAACATGCTGCTTTGTGCTTTACGTGTGCATATCACAGATGAATTTATAAGTGCATCACCGTGATGGCATGCACTCTCATGTAGGCATATCACAGGAGAAGAGTAGGAGAGAGTTAAAATTAAAATTGAAGTCTACGCTTATTTATAGATACCACATTTCCAAGCGATCAGCAGGTCAAATATAATACTTGGAAACTGTTGATAAGCTAACTAGGGTCACAGTGGGGCATTTTGCATTGTTGGAGTGGACACTGCCAATCGTCGCTAAAATGTTGAAATAAAAGGCCACCATAAGAGTGAACGGTTTATTTGTCTTGCAAGGACACCACTACTGATAACACTAAGGGTAAGGTTTCTATGTAAGGTTTCTCCAGCGGCGTCGAAGGTGACACATAAACAGTTGTAACATGTAACACAGAGGATAAGGTAGACAGGATATGAGATGGGAGAAATACAAAATGATGAACTACAATGTGGGTAAAAGAAACATTAATATAGTAACTAAGCAAACTGACGAAATTAAATAATATAAAAAGAAAAATGTATCACTGGACCTGCTCCTCCTGATGCTGTAATAACACAAAAGGCTGCAGAAGTCAGAAACCAATAAGAATCCCTCAATCCCTCTCACGAGTTACACGATTTCTGATCTTGTCCTTATTAGTAGTTCTATGATGTCCTTCTTTCTTTGTCCAATTGGTTGGCACCAGTAGTCTGAGACAGCTGATCCAAATTAAAGAGAAAGGAGGAGTTGAAATTGAAGGGGAAAGAAAGGAGAAAGACAAATAGGGAAGAGAGAGAGAGAGGAAGTGAGAGCGAGAGAGTAAGATATATCATGGGAGGCAGGGAGAGGAAGCATGTCAAAGGGCATCTATTTACTAGTTGTAATTCACTTTATTTTGTGGTAATACTTTTGAGTGAAAATGTAGTTAATGTGTAAGTCATTTTCATGGTTATATTGATTATTTGCTTTTTTTGGTGTGAGTGCCACACTTTCACGGCTGTCAAAAAGGTCTGAGTTTTGATTATTAGGCATTATCTTAATTTGGTCATTACAAATACAAGATGGTTTTCGTGGAGTTAAGTAAAGAAGAACGGTGAATTTGAGTCCTAGCAGGAATTGACAGCCAAAGGACAGGTGTCAAGAGTTTTGTTTGAAGCAGAATGTGCTGATGCTCAGGATAGGGAAGAAGAGCTCCGATGTCCCGGGAAACTGTGGGCTTTTCTGAAGTTCAGCTGCATTGGCGGTGGACATTTAGGGGCATATTTATACTCCGTTTGCGCCGAATTTGCGTCGTTTTTTTCGACGCAAATTCGACGCAAAACTAACTCCATATTTATACTTTGGCGTTAGACGCGTCTAGCGCCAAAGTCCATGGAATTAGCGTCATTTTTTGCGTGAACACCTTCCTTGCGTTAATGATATGCAAGGTAGGCGTTCCCGTCTTAAAAAATTACTGCGATGCTATTGCGTCGTATTTATACTCCCGGGCAAAAATGACGCCCGGGAGTGGGCGGGTCTAAAAAACCCGCATTTGCGCCGGATTTTAGCGCCTGGGTCAGGGCAGGCGTTAAGGGACCTGTGGGCTCAGAATGAGCCCAGAGGTGCCCTCCCCTGCCCCCAGGGACACCCCCTGCCACCCTTGCCCACCCCAGGAGGACACCCAAGGCTGGAGGGACCCACCCCAGGGACATTAAGGTAAGTCCAGGTAAGTATTATTTTTTATTTTTTTTTGTGGCATAGGGGGGCCTGATGTGTGCCCCCCTACATGCCACTATGCCCAATGACCATGCCCAGGGGACAGAAGTCCCCTGGGCATGGCCATTGGGCAAGGGAGCATGACTCCTGTCTTTGCTAAGACAGGAGTCATTTCTATGGGGGATGGGCGTCGTAATAAAATGGCGCAAATCTGGTTAAGACGATTTTTTTGCCTCAGCCTGACTTGCCCCATTTGTGGACGCCCAAACGCCATTTTTCCCTACGCCGGTGCTGCCTGGTGTACGTGGTTTTTTTTCACGCACACCAGGCAGCGCCGGTCAGCTAACGCCGGCTAACACCATTCAATAAATACGGCGCCCGCATGGCGCTTCAGAATGGCGTTAGCCGGCGCAATTTTTTTTGGCGCAAAACTGCGTTAGCGCAGTTTTGCGTCAAAAAGTATAAATATGGGCCTTATTGACTAACATTTCCAGAACAATTTGCAGACCACATCATTATAAATGTTTAACGAACTTACTTGAAGGTGTAACAGAAAAATTGCACATCATCCAGGGTGTAATAGGAAAACTGCACATCATCCAGTAAAAATAAGAAATATCTGCAGAGCTGCTGGTTACCAAAGTAGATATGCATGCTCAGCCGGCAGTAACTCTTCCAGTTGAATATTCCCTGGGGACTTGCGCCATATTTTGTTCTCACCTGCTGGAGTCATCATCCCCAGGTCTCAGGGACAACTTGCCTTTGGGGCCTTTTTTGAGTTTATGTAGAAATTGCACACATAAATATTTCCTTTAGGAATCAGAGTTTCCCATTGGTCACCTGATTCACAGAGGATTCCCTAATTGTTGGAAAGTGGGTCATTAATTGTGTGGCCTGCACAAGTAATGGATCTGCACACGACCACCACTGGGAACCAAACACCCCATTGTAGCGCTTGAGTCTCATAGGTTAGCATTTGCAGAGCAGTCCAAGGGAGGTGGTGTGGGCTAGTAATCCCCATTCATGAGCAAACAAGCATGACACTCAATAAATGATTGTCCAGACTGTACATTTCCTTTTGATAAAGTAAAAGTACATTTATTACACACACACTACTCAATTCTATGCGACAATTTACAAATATACACAAATCGATGGAATTGCTCTTGGATGAAATTGTGTAATCACTCATGTCTCCCCTGAGGAGAAATATAATCCAACAACACACATGGTAAAACAATCCCTGGTATCCCAATGCAATATTGGACTATAATTTAGAGTGAACGCACCTAAATGTGGCAAATAAGTACATCTAATTTGCGAGGAGGTGACTGTCAGTCTCGTTACTCAAATCTGCTTCAACAAAGAACATATAGAGACATGTTCAAATAGTTTACAGTTTAGGATTAATTTTGGATTACTTTGGTATGACTCTGAGCTCTGTGGGCCCTAACGGACTTGAGTTATGCCCTAGGCCACTCTTTCCCATTTACATTCAAATTGATTGTGAAAAGACAGTAAGGTCCCTGACGTTGACATTTAATGGAGTGTTCCTACAGTAAAAAGACAGTGAGCACACTGGCTATCCCTCACATGTGTACACCCATCTTATGAGGCCTACTCCAGGTCACCACCCACTCTGCATAGTTCCTTCTGCGGCAGGCTACCAAATCACAGTTATTGGGCTGCGCACACCAGGAACCCACTCCGCTTAGCCCTCAAATGGTTGCACATGTGTGTGCACACATGATCACGTGTAACCAGCCGGGGCCTCCTACTCTTGCTGCACCACAGCAGCCTTTCCTTAGCAAGGCAGCACCGTCAGTAAACATCTGCAGTCCATTTTACCACAAGTTTACTGTGGGTGAGTTCGTAAGTGGCTCTCTCGCAGTAAAAGGTCAAAAACCAGGGGGTCAAAAAGTGGAAAATCAGGGTGGACCAGATGGTCAGAACCTTCCTCTCACAAAAGTAAACTCATTCTTGGCTTATTTTGCAAATATACAAATCCCCAGTGCAGCACACATACCTTGGTTTCTGTTACTTTTTACATGCAGAAATTAAATAAATGCATCTCTGACTAGGCATTTTATTTTAACCCTGGACCTATGCCCTACATGGTCAGTGAAAGACAAAAAGGAAAGTCTCTCGAAGGTACAAGCTAATTTCAAAGTCATTCATGCATATTATTTGCATGTCTTGAAGGTCTGCCCGATCAATGACACCTTTTGCACCACTCCTTTAAGGAGCTGGGAGTACACACACACGTCACTAAGCAGCTATAGCATGTTTTAACATGTAAAATATAAGACTTAGGGCCTGTTTACAAGGATGCCGGTCCATAGGACTGCCGTGCCCTCTGTGGAAGTCTGACCGCCGCATCCTTGGAGGCTCAACCACCAGATTATGAATCTGGTGGTCAGACCGCCAGGAGACCACTGCCAGGATCAGAGATACCAGTGGGTTACCAGCGGTGAAAGTCTTGGTCAGCCACAGTGGTGCTGAGTTCAGCAACGCTGTGCTCATCATGACCTTCCTTTCTGACAGCCTTTTCATGCTGGGATCCATGCCATGAAAAGACTTGTGGAAGGGCGAAGTTGGGGCCACAGGGAGGCCCCTACACTGCCCACAACCATGTCGTGGGCAGTGCAGGGGCTCCCCTGTCCATATCCTCGGACAGCGTGCATTCCAAGGGTGTGGCGTGCGCTGTCATTGGCCATGGCCCTCTCTGCAAGCCGATGCCAATGTCGCACTGTTTTCGCAGGTTAGTCCAGCGGAAACCTCGCAATGTGATGGCGGTGAGGTGGCCGGCTTGACACCCACCTCCCCACCACCGTATTGGAGTTTGGGCAGTCAGACCGCTGAACTCATAACTGGGCCATCAATGTGCAAACAATTACGTTTTTGAACAAGGCTAGTAAAAAGACTTGATAAAATTGATAGTGGCGGACATTGGTGATGCATGAAATATTGGCCATCATTATAACTTTGGTGGTCTTTTCCAAACACTGCCATGGTGATGGGCACCAAAAGACTGCCGCAGAGGCGGCAATCTGCCTGCGAGATTATGACTCACAAACACAAAACTGCCAGAAAGCAGGCAAAATTACAATCCCACCAGAACCAATGAAGAAGTGAAAGTCGGTCCCACCATCCTCCCCACCACACCAGCAACACACTACCCTCCAAATAATGACCCACGAATCACCACAGCATTCACTCAACTGCAGTTACCCATTGGCGGTGTGGACCGCCGAGTTGATTTTGCCACTCCACACCCACAGAAGCCAACATTGGCTAGATTGAAAAACCCACACCTGACACATATAAACACACTGTACATACCCAACAACAGCACTCTAAAACACACCTCCAAGCAAGCCACAATGCAAATGCAAAAACCTAGCTATATGTTGGCAACCTAAACATTTCCAGAACTGCACACACAAACCACAACCACCTACACACCCGTCATGTATCACATACCACACACCATAACTCCACAGCTAACACACAACAACACTGGACACAATCACTACTTCACAGCATTCCACATACTCACACATCCTGCACCCCAACCAAACATTCCACCCTCTGCACAATACACACACTACATCCACTACACAATAGGCATGTCCCCACAAAAGAACCATAATTTCACTGATGAGAAGTTGCAGGTCATGGTAGACACAATCGTAAGGGTAGAGCCACAGCTGCACTGGTCCAGCAGATCTCCATTGCCAAGATGATGGAGCTATGGTGGAGAATCGTGGACAAAGTGAACTCCGTGGGAACCTATCCACGCACAAGGGATGACATTAGAAAGAGGTGGAACGACCTACAGGGTAAGGTGCATGCAATTGAACCCAGGCACCACATTGCTGTAATGAAGACTGGCGGTGGACCCCCACCTCCTCCCCCACAGTTGACAACATGGGAGGAGAAAGTCTTGGCTATCCTGCATCCAGAGGGCCTCACTGGAATCACTGGAGGGCTGGACACTGGTAAGTCACCATTACTTTCCCACCACTACCGACACCTGCATGGCATGTCTCCCCGTCACCCTAACTCCCTTCACCCATTGCTTTCCAAATAGAGATTTACCCCCATAACCACCCTCAACAATTTACCCCTGCATGCCCTACCCACTGCAAGCACACCCATCCAAGGTCAGCATGCACACACACATTAGTAATGCATGGGCAGCATGTAGCACTACCAATCCCACAATGCATCACCATACACAAACCAAATGTGGAAAAACCACACCCATCCCATAGGGAAACCCAGAAAAGCCTGAATTTGTTTCTGAGAATGAATGTAACAAATATCATACATATCCACAGGTACCCCAGCCAATGTCAGCTGGCAGCATGTGCCATGTCAATCCAGTCCTCCACCAGAAGAAGGTCCCAGTGATGACAGCAACTCTGGATGACTGGATCTGGATGATCTCCCTGGTCAGTCAAACACCACAAGCAATACCCATTCCACCCCAGAGCACCCCACATCAGACTCCACTACCACAGGAGCCACCCAATGTCTCCAAACTCAATAGTGTGCCCACCTGCACAGGGACCTGAGTTGACACCACACAGGCAAGATGATGAAGGTTTTGGTGTCACTGGGAGTGGGCACACAGTTCAGGGGTCACAGGGGGCCAGGGTCAGTGGGAGGATATTTGTGCGCCAAGGGGTGGGCCAACTTGTGGGAAAGTACCTTCTTTCTTGGCATGGTTACCCCATTTTCTGCCTGATGTCAGTGTGCTTGACTGTGTCTAATGGAATCCTGCTAATCAGGACCATAGTAGTTATGCTCTGTCCTTCTAAAATTGGTTGTTGGTTACTGTTAACACAGTATTTCACCCACAACTGGCATACTGGTGCCCCCTTATAAGTCCCTAGTATATGGTACCTAGGTACCGAGGGCATTGGGGTTCCAGGGGATTCCTATGGGCTGCAGCATTTATTTTGCCACCCATAGGAAGCCCATGGAAAGGCTTCTGCAGGACTACCTTTGCAGCCTTCGTGAAAAGGTGCAAGCACCCTTTCACTGCCATTTGCACTGCACCAGGTAACTTATAAGTCACCCCGATAGAAGGCCCTCCTGCCCTGAGGGCAGGGTGCAAAGTACCTGTGTGTGAGGGCATCTGTGAACTAGCAGAGGTGCCCCCACGACCTCCAGGACCATTTTCCCAGACTTCGTGAGTGCGGGACTTCATTTTACACTTTTACAGGACATAGGTCACTACCTATGTCCAGCTACATAATGATAATTCCGAACATAGGTATGTTTGGTATCAAACATGAAGGAATCATACCCCCATGCTTTTGCAAGCATTGGTCATATGATGCCGTGCATTCTGGGGGCTCCTTAGAGACCCCCAGTACTGCCATTTCAGCATTCTGAGGTTTTCCAGGCAGCCCCAGCTCCTGCCACCTCACATACAGGTTTCTGCCCTCCTGTTGCTTGAAAAGCTCGAGCCCAGGAAGGAATAACAAAGGATTTCCTTTGGGAGAGGGGTGTTATACCTTCTCCCTTTGGAAATAGGTGTTACAGGCTTGGGAGGGGTAGCCTCCCTAAACCACTGGAAATGCTTTGAAGGGCACATTTGGTACCATCCTTGCATAATCCAGTCTACACCAGCTCAGGGACCCCCCCAGTCCCTGCTCGGCTGGCGCTCAACTAGACAAAGGAAAGGGGAGTGACCACTCCCCTGTCCATCACCACCCGAGGGATGGTGCTCAGAGCTCCTCCAGAGGGTCCCTGGGTTTTGCCATCTTGGATTCAAGGTTGGCAGGGAACTCTGGGAGAATTTGAGTGACTAGTGCCAGCAGGTAACGTCAGAGCCCTCCCCTGATAGGTGCTTACCTGGTTAGCTGACTAATCCCCCTTTCAGGGCTATTTAGGGTCTCTCCTTTGGGTGGTTTTTCAGATTCAGATTGCAAGACTCCAGCAGGAATCCTCTGCATCCTCCACTTCAACTTCAAACTGCAACAAAGAAGCAAGACACACTATGCAACATCGTATCTCCAGCTCCTGCCAGCAACTGCAACTGTTTCCCAGTCATGCATCCTCTGAAGATAGCCCATCTTCAGCCTGCATCAGAAGAGCGAAGGAATCCCCCTTGGGGTGAAAGAGTCAGTCCCCTGCTTCTGCAGGCACCAACTCCAATGATGACCGGCTGTGTGGATCCCCTCTCCTGCTGAGTTGCATAAATCCTGTATCACGAGTGGTAGATTGAAGTGGTCCTGACAGTCTTCCTATCCAACTGTCCAACTTTGGTGGAGGTAAGAGCTTGCCTCCCCACGCAAGACAGTACCCCTGTGAACCACATGTTTTACAGTTGCCAAGGCTTGTTGGCATCCTTCCACAAAGTTCTTCATGCATCTTGCTGCTCCGGCCCCCAGCACTCTATCCTGCAACGCATAGCTTCCTGAGTGGTTATCAGGTGGCGTGGGAGCCTTTGTCGTAGTGCTGCATGGGCCTCTTTTGCACCTTCCTTGTCCCTATGCTGTGGGACTCCTGTGGGTGCTGCCCGGTCTTCTGTGGGCTCTCTGAGTTGCTGAGAGCCCCCTTCAACTACCCCTCCTGGGTGGAATCCAACTGTTCCTTCCTGGTCCTGGGCAGTGCCATTTTCCGCTAACCACAAGCTTTGCGGGTGCCATGGCTTGTTCGTGGATTCTATCAATGCAAACCATACTGCAAACCATACTGCAATCCTCCATCTGGCGTGGGACATTATTTGCACCAACCAGGAACGTGACTCCATCTTCTTGGGTGCAGTATTGACTGTTCTTCTTCATCAGTAGTTCCTCTTTTGAACCTTCACCCGGATTAGCAGGGGCTCCTGTTCGTCCTGGACTTTTCTGTGCTTCTTGGACTTAGTCCCCTTCTTCCACAGGTCCTCAGGTTCAGGAATCTACTGTTGGTGTCTTGCAGTCTCTTCTGGTTCATGCATAATTCTTCTTTTCATTTCTCTGTGTGTTCTGGGAAAGTTACTGTGATTTACTTCTGCTTTCCTGGTCTCTGGGTTGGGTTCTAGTACTTACCTTTGGGGTTTTCTAGTACTCCCAGCTCCCCTCTACACACTACACTTGCCTAGGTGGGAAACTGACATTCGCTTTCCACTTTCTTAGTATATGGTATAAGGCCCATTTCTAACTATTATGATTTCCACTATTTGCACTGTTTTCTAACTGTTTTTATGACTATTTCAGCATACTAATGTATATCATTTGTGTATTACTTACCTCCTAAGGCAGTACAGTCTCTATGGTATTTTTGGTATTTGTGTCACCAAAATAAAGAACCTTTATTTTTGTAACACTGGGTATTTTCTTTCATGTGTGTGAGTACTGTATGACAGCAGTGGTATTGCATGAGCTTTGCATGTCTCCTAGATAAGCCTTGGCTGCTCATCCACAGCTTCCTCTAGGGAGCCTGGCTTCTAGACACTGCCTACATTTCACTAACAAGGGATAACTGGACCTGGTATAAGGTGTAAGTACTATAGGTACGCACTACAAACCAGGCCAGCCTCCTATACGATCCAGAGAACTGACTGCCCAGGAGGCACTGTCACATTGTCCTGGAAGCATACCAGAAATCCCAGGACAGGATGGGCCAGGTACTAACTGTCTTACAGGAGAACCAGAGGCTGCAGGGGGAACACCACCAGGAGGTCCTGCAGCAGTTGCAGGCCTTAAATGCCAACATGGCCTCCATTTCAGGGGTGCTGAGTGATATGGCTGTCATCATGGGTGAGTACACAACACACCAGAGGGCCCCTTCCACTAGCCAGTGTACTGACCAGTCCTCCACATCTGCTGCAGCTAGTGGACAGGAGGACTTGCCAGAGGACTCACAGATCAACAGCACCCCTCCCTCTGCAGCAGAAGAACCACCCTGCAAACGTTTCCTACGACCTAGACAGCCACCAGAGACTGTAGCCAAGACCCAAACCACTGCTAGGAAGTGAGCCTCTCCTAGATGTCTCCCTCCTGTGCCACTGAGACACCTTGTTTACTTTGGGCTGCCATTGCTCCTTTTCCTATGGCCCCATGGATATTGGACCTGTGTTACAAATCAACTGGACCACTACACTGAAGATTTTGTCCACCATCACCCCACTCTATTGCACTATCCCTTCCTTTTTGTCAATTCAATAAACACACTTAAACAGAAATGAAGAATTTTTGCTTTAATTTCAACAATATGCAATGTTCTGACCTTTATTTCCTGTGCAAATGTAATGTAAAGTGCGCATCCATCCAATGGACGGTCAGCTTGGGGTACACATAACCAATGAAAGAGCATGCCACAAGTCACCATCCAAATAAACTGTGTGAAAGCAGTCTGTAGGCATAACATGAGTACACAGTAGTGACCATTCCAACATCTGTAAACAGGGAAACCATTAGTAACATTCAGATAAGAAGTTAATGAAGTAGAGCAGCATGAGCCCCTGTAACACAACAGCCTACACTCAGCTGGTCACATCAACTCTGAAATTTGCACTGCAATTAACTCCAGTCAGCAGCAGTGAGGAGAAACAACTCATTTCAGGCCCTCACACAAGATACCAGAGTATTAGCTATGCCATATTGTGAGTATGTCAATAGCTCCTCTGGACCCCCTAGTCTGGCCCAAACTGTCAGGGACAATGAAGTCACAGAGCGGTTGTGTAAGCACATTGTAACTCACAGAACATTCCCAGAAACAAATGCTAAATACTGAATGGAATGAGGACACAGTTTCATGTAGGCATGTATTTGAAAATCCAAAACAGCTGATACATTGCATGGGCTGAATAAGTTTTATCACTATCATTATAACACTGGCACGACTGACCACAGATGGAACAGTGTCAGGTCACATAATGCACACATTTGTGTTTGGTACATCATAGCTGCCACACAGCTCTTAACTGTAATGGTGGTGTGAACAGAAGTTCAGTCTTATCTGAGTGTCATTAGAAGTACTGGTGTATCAGATGTCCTGTTGTCTACATCCTCCTCCTCCCCATCTTCATCACTGTCTTGAGTGTCCTCTGTTACCACAGGTGCATTGCCACCACTATCTGGCAGACCTTCCCAGAGGGGTAGATTAGTGATCCACCAGAAATATGGAGGCACCTGAGCCTGGCTTTCAGTAGCCCAATAGTCCTTTTAATGACTCTTCTGGTCCATCCATGTGCCTCATTGTAATGATTCTTTGCTCCTGTCCTTGGATTCCTCACTGGCGTCAACAGCCAGGATAGGTTTGGGTAGCTGGAGTTACCTGGAAATAGTTACTTATGTACAATAGCAGAGGGGACAATTCCAGGTGGCATACAGTGACCTACATTGTGTGAAACATCAAGCTCACCTATGAGCCAGACTCTCTCTCTGTAGTTGTGCCATCATCTGTGGGACACTGCTGTTCCTCAATATGTAGGCATCATGCACAGATCCTGGAAACATGGCAGTAACGTGAGAAATATACTGATCAGCAAGGCACACCATCTGCACATTTATAGAATGGTAATTCTTCCTATTTCAGTACACCTGGTCATTTGTCCTGAAAGGAACCAAAGCAATATGGGTCCCATCAATGGCCCTAATCACATGTGGAATGTGTCGCGTTGTGTAAAATGCAGCCTTCACAGTGGGCAAATCATCACTGTGGGGGAATGAGATATAGCTGGTCATGTGTTTCATCAAGGCAGTCAAAACTCTACAGTCACCTGAAATGATCCACTGGCCAGGAAGTGGAGCACTGACAGCACCTGTACCTGGGAAGCTTGTGGATGGGGTCCTACCCTTTTATGGACAGTTGTATGGGTCTCCAGATCAACGGGTGACCACCTTTAGGGTATTTTGGATGCGACATGGCTTTATGTAGATGTATGTGTGTGCAGGCAGTGTGTCCTTTAGGGAGTGCTTTTTTGCTGCATGCAATGTGTACCCAGAGGTACGAGTTATGTGTTGGTTGAATGTGGGATCAATGCAGTATGTAGTCCTTTGCTGTAACAGAATGTGGTGTGGAGCTCATGGTGTTCTTATGTCTGTGTTTCCAATGCAGGTCAGCACCCAACATGGTGTGCCATCGCCAAGGACGTGCGGACCCTGGCGGTCCATAGCTGGTGGAGTACCCACTGCAGAAAGAGGTGGGAGGACCTGCGATGCTGGGCCCGTAAGACCGCGGAGGCCCAGCTGGGGACGTCCTCCCAATGTGGGAGGAGTGCCTGTCCCCTGACCCTTCTAATGGCTCACATACTGGCAGTGGACAACCCGGAGTTGGATGGGCGCTTGAGGGCAGCACAGCAGCCACAAGGGGGTGAGAACACACTGTGTGGAATTCATTCCTGATGCCTGCCATGGTGTTTGGCTGCAAGGTTCTAGTCAGTGTATGCCTCAATATGCTCCTGTAGCTAATCTTGTCAAGTTCTGCATAGCAATGTGAGTACTATGTACAATTGGTATAGGTAATTTGTTGGTATTCCAGCTTCAGTAAGGACCTACATCCTGAATCACCGGTGTTGGAGTGATGGTCTGATGTCCACTGCCTAGGTGGTGTGACCTGGCAATTTCATGCTGTGCAGTCACTTTATCAACAGGCAGACATGGATTAGAGAGTCCCAGTAGGTATGCAGATGGCTGTGTCTGCTTAGTTCTTTACAGCTGTTGTTCTCAGGCAATGGTTTAGTATTGGGGTTGTTACTGCATAGTGTAGGTACCAAGTCATTGTGATGTGTTACCAAGTCATTGTGATGTGTTTGCCATATGTGCTGTTATTGCTGTAATTGAACCTGTGCTCCCTTTCTTTCTCCCTCACCCTTCCTTCTTTTTATCTCCTGTGCTTTTGTGCTTTTGTGCATTAGCATAATCTGGCGAAGGAGCAGGGGCACCAGTGAGTGGGGGAGCTGCAGCCCAGGGCACCCAGGAGGCAGTGTCAACCGATCCCGAGGGGACCAGTGAGTTGGAGAGTGAGGGGAACACCACTGGGGAGACAGGAGCTACAACAACAGACTCTGATTCCTCCTCAAACTGAAGATCCCTGGTGGTGGTGCACCCTTCTGGGACTACCCCAGCATCGTCTTCTTCTGCCCCCTACTAGTATCACCTTCCCAGTAGCCTCCCCATCCAGTTGCCCGTGCCCACTCACCCAGGAGGGGGGGCGTCTCCTTCGCCACAGGCACCTCAGCCCCTGCCCCAGTCAGCCCTGCTGCCCTCACTGAGGAGGCTATTGACCTTCTGAGATCCATCTCTGTAAGGAGGTCAACCATAGTGAATGCAATCCAGGGGCAGGCATCCCAGATACAGCAATGCAATGCCTACCTGGAGGGCATTCATGGTGGCTTGGCTGCCCTGCAGAGATTGTTTCAGGCTCTGGCCTCCTCTTTGACGACGGCCAGTCTCCCTAGTTCTTCCGTCGCCCCTCCAACGACCTGTTCCCAAAGCCCTCTCCCCCCACCTGTCCCAAGCACACAATCAGACGAGCATGCACCCAAGACAACAGACAGGACTCGCAAAGACAAGCATAAGCACCACAAATGACACCACAAGCACACACACAGCCATCACCCACGAGCACACACAACAACAGCCACTGCCTCCACTGTCTCCCCCTACCTCCTCCCTCACAGTCACATCAGCTCTCACACCTGCATGCACTGCATCCTCAGTTCCAGATCCTGCCACCTGTTCAGCCTTGCTCACAGTCACCACAAGAGCAGACAAGCAGACTAGCACCCCATTCACCACATGCACAGTCACCACCACCACCATCACAACCACCTACAGAACACCCACCTCACTTGCAGACACCACCCCAATATACATGCACACGACCTGTTTGTCTTCTCCCTCCCTCTATGCCCACTCCCAAAACACAGAAACGCTCCCACTCAGACACTCAACAGCCATCCACCTCACACACACACACTGTACATGCAACTACAACCCAGCCCAGCTCACTTACACCTCCTACAACCACTCCCTCTACCTCCACTCCCAAACTTCCTCCCACACTCTAGCCCACTGTACCTACAAAACTTTTCCCACTTGACCTCTTCCCTACTCCTGTCCCACCCTGTGTTGTCCCAAACCGTAAGGTCCCTCTCCCCCAACCCATGTCTCGTAATCTGTGTCTGTGACCCACAGGAAGTGTGGCAGACTTCTTGTTCTTGTAAGTTCTGCCTTGGCCCAAATAGGGGCGACCCTTTCTGGTAGCCATGGTGCTGCTGACGGAGGGAACGCCAAAGGCAGTCCGTGCCCTCCAGAAGGAGTCCCCGAGGGAAAAAAAAACAAAATGGGAAAAACCTCAACAAGAGGGAACTGCTGAAACAAACAAGAGTAAAGGAAAATCAAAACAAAGGAAAAATGACCAGGAAAAAGCTGGAACAAAATCAGAGTTTCAATAGCAGATGCAGAGAAACAGGAGCGAAGATCATCACCAAACAGGAAGTTTTGCAGCGCAAAGAGAACAAGAATCACACACCTTATATACCCCAGGAACAGGAAGTAACCGACAGGAAGTAAAAAGGTGCCATCTTGAATTGGGATCCAGTGTTAGAATGCTATATAAAAAATACCATAGTGAATAGGGAACCAGTGCATGCAGGGAAAAAAGGAAGCATGCTGGGAGAAGAGAAAGAAACATGGGAAAGAAAGTAAGTATATAAGGAGCTTTAAACAAGGGCAACAGGAAAGAAAAGAAGAAAGAAAAGAGGTGAGTGGGGGGAGTGTGATCTACTGGAGAAGCGCCGCACTGAAGAGAAAACGAGGCTCCATGCTCAATTTGGGGCCTCGACAAGCATATGCCAGGCTCAGGGCGTGTCGCGTCCTGCTACCGCGTGCCGCGTCCCGAGCCGAACCTTCAGCTCGCGGAACGGCACGCTGTGCAACAGTAGGTCCCCCCCCCCGGAGCCCCTGGTTTGTGCGGAAACAACTGAAAAAAAGTGACAAATCAGAAAAGGGGCGTGAACTGAAGAGGCATCCTCCCAAAAACATTCACAAAGAGGATAGCCCTTCCAATGAATCAAATACTGAAGACGGTTCCGGAATATACGAGATCCACATATGTCCTGTACTTCATATTCCGGTTCACCATCTACCAACAAAGGAGGAGGACAAGTATAATGGCGAGAAAAAGGATCAGGTACATAGGGTTTCAACTGGGAGACATGAAAGACTGGATGGATTTTCCAAGTTCGAGGTAAACGGAGACGGAAAGTGACAGGATTGATTTTCTATAGAATACAAAAGGGTCCATAGTACTGAGGTTTGAACTTGTTTTGGGAGAGACGTAGGGGCAAACATTTTGAAGATAACCAGACTTTATCTTGGATTTGATATACCGGAGCCTCACTACGTTTCTTATCAGCCAGTCTTTTCATATATCTTTTAGTGCCTAATAAATTAGCTCGAATCAGTCTTTGAATCCCTTGTAGTCGTTTGGAAAGAGAGGTGATAGCGGGAAGAGTAGAGGACGTCTTAGGAGTAGTAGGAAAAGAGGTTGTATGGAATCCGTATGAACAGAAAAAAGGAGTGACTTTGGAGGCACTATGGACGGTATTATTGTATGAAAACTCTGCAAGTGGAAGATAAATGCTCCAGTTACTTTGAGTAGAGTTACAGATACAACGCAGATATTGCTCAAGTCCCTGGTTGAGACGTTCAGTTTGCCCATTGGTTTGAGGATGAAATCCTGATGATAATGCCACATTGATATTTAGGATCTTACAGAAGTGTCTCCAGAACCGTGAAATGTACTGAGGTCCCCTGTCAGACACAATACTTTGGGGAAGACCATGGAGGCGAAAAGTATGTTGAATGAATATCTGACTTAATTCTTGTGAGGTGGGTAATTTCTTTAAGGCGGTAAAATGGGCCATCTTAGTAAAGGAATCTACTGTTACCATTATAACCCGGTTTCCAGCTGATGGAGGTAATGAACACATACGATCAGTTGATATTGTGTGCCAAGGAGTTGGTGGAACTGGTAACGGTTGAAGTAGTCCTGCCGGCCTTGTACAGGGTACCTTACTTTGAGCACAAATAGGGCAAGATTTCACATATCGTTCAGAGTCTTGTTTCAATGTAGGCCACCAGAAGGAATGAATAAGTAATTCTTGTGCGGCTTTAGGCCCATATTTATACTTTTTGACGCAAAACTGCGCCAACGCAGTTTTGCGTCAAAAAAATTAGCGCCGGCTAACGCCATTCTGAAGCGCCATGCGGGCGCCGTATTTATTGAATGACGTTAGCCGGCGTTAGCCGCCGGCACTGTCTGGTGTGCGTTAAAAAAAACGACGTACACCAGGCAGCGCCGGCGTAGGGGGATATGGAGCTTGGGCGTCAAGAAATGGGGCAAGTCAGGTTGAGGCAATTTTTTCGCCTCAACCCGATTTGCGCCATTTTTTTCACTCCCAACCCCCATAGAAATGACTCCTGTCTTAGCAAAGACAGGAGTCATGCCCCCTTGCCCAATGGCCATGCCCAGGGGACTTCTGTCCCCTGGGCATGGTCATTGGGCATAGTGGCATGTAGGGGGGCACACATCAGGCCCCCCTATGCCACAAAAAAAATAAAAATAAAACACTTACCTGAACTTACCTTAATGTCCCTGGGATGGGTCCCTCCAGCCTTGGGTGTCCTCCTGGGGGGGCATGGGTGACAGGGGGTGTCCCTGGGGGCATGGGGGGGCACCTCTGGGCTCCTTCAGAGGCCACAGGTCCCTTAACGCCTGCCTTTTGCAGGCACTAAAAAACGGCACAAAAGCGGCCGTACGTCATTTTTTTTGACCCGCCCACTCCCGGGCGTGATTTTTGCCCGGGAGTATAAATCCCACGCACATGCCTCGGAGTCGATTTTTTAGACGGGAACGCCTACCTTGCATATAATTAACGCAAAGTAGGTGTCCACGCTAAAAAATGACGCTAACTCCATGGACTTTGGCGCTAGACGCGTCTAACGCCAAAGTATAAATATGGAGTTAGTTTTGCGTCGAAATTGCGTCAAAAAAACCGACGCATTTCGGCGCAAACGGAGTATAAATATGCCCCTTAATACCTCGATGGTCAGCTACTGGGGAATCATGGCACATCTGAAGTGCCTTTTCCTGCACTTTCTTAGAAGGGAGAAATAAGGTGTCATTGTGATAGTAGTATCCTCTATGTTTACGTATCTTATAACGCAGATCCTTTAGCTCTTGTTCTGGAAGGGTGGAATATTCAGATTGTACTTCCTCTAGGAATGACTGAACTACACCTATGATCTTGTCAGGTTCAAGTAGATATGATGACTAGGTATGAACACTTTCGGGATAACGGCGAGATAGGGCATTCACCAGAATGTTTTGAGATCCTGGGATATAGGTAACATAAAAATTGTACTGACAAAAAAAAAGGCCCAACGAGCCTGACGACTGTTTCGGCACTGAAAATTATGTAGGCATTGCAGATTTCGATGGCCTGTTCTTACTTCAAAAGGTTCCTTAGAGCCCATGAGAAATTGTCTCCATTCTTGGCATGCAGTTTTTAGAGCCAATAGTTCCCTTTCCAGCACTGAATAATGTTGTTCGGAATCAGAGAGTACATGGGTTAGGTAAAAGATGGGATGTTCTAAACCATCATCGTCTTGTTGTTGTAATAACACAGCCCCAATAGCTCTTTCTGAAGCGTCCGTTACAACAATAAATTGTTTACTAGTGTTTGGATGTCTCAATATGGGTGCTTGGGGGAAAACCAGTTTTAAGTTTTGAAAGGGCGCCTCCGCCGTGTCTGTCCAGATGAATCCATTTAGCAGATTCTCAGTTTAAAGAGTTTGTGCAATTTGACTGGTTTGTTTCGCAAAGTCCAGAATAAACTGACGGTATAAATTGGCCAGTCCTAAGAAACATTGAGTTTCCTTGATTGATGAAGGGGATGGCCAATCTAGAATGGCTTGCACCTTTTCTGGATCCGTAGAGATACCTTTAGGACTGATATGGTAACCCAAATACTTTTCTTCAGTTTTATCAAATTCACACTTCTCGGGTTTACAATAAAGTTGATGCTGCCGGAGCCTCTTTAGGACTTGTTTGACGTGTGTAGAATGTAGTTCAGGGTGTCTGGAATATATAAGAATATCATCCAGATAGATCACTACCGTGTGGTTCAACAAATCGGAGAAGATGAAATCCATGAATCTTTGAAACACTGAGGGGGCGTTTGTTAAGCCGAAAGGCATGACCTTATATTCATAATGTCCAAAAGGAGTCCGAAAGGCAGTCTTCCACTCATCACCCTCCTTAATACTCAAGAGACGATACGCTCCGCAAATGTCTAACATTGTGAACTTTTGTGCCCCTCTGACAGCCTCCAGGATGTCTTTGATTTTATTCAATCCGCTGAAGTCTATGCAGGGGCGAAGATCTTTAGTCTTTTCAGGTACGAAGAAAAGGGGAACTCCTGCAGGAGAAGAAGATGGAGTGATAAGACCACTGTGAAGATTTTCTTGTAAATAATCCTTGAGAACCTTTTTTTCTGGTTCGGTGAGGGAATACATTCTCCCAAAAGGAACAATTGCTCCGGGTTCCAGAGGGATGGCACAATCATAGTCTCTGTGTGAAGGTAATATAGGTAGAGATGGTTTTTTAAATACATCTTGGAATTCCAAATATTGGCTTGGTATCTCTTGGATTGTATTTATGGAAAGCCCTAAACTAAGTTCAGAGGTTACGATCTTTTTGGGAGACCAATACGTATCTGAAGCATAACAATGATCGTGGCAGAACTGAGAAGACAAAGAGATGGTTCTGGTTTCCCAGTTAACATACGGATTGTGTCTTATGAACCATAGAATTCCCAAGATTATAGAATGATTGGGAGAGGAGATTAAATCAAAGGAGATATGTTCTTGATGTTTCCCAAACTGTAAACCTAAACTCATGGTGGTTGATGTTACAGGGCCGGAGGATAATAAAGAGCCATCAACGGGATGCACTTGTTCAGGAACTTCTTTAGGCAGCGTTGGAATTTGTAGTGTTTTAGCCCAAGTCATGTCCATATATATGCCACTAGCTCCACAATCTAATAATGCCAGGGTTCTTTCTTCTCGTCCATCAGATAACTGCAGGATAACTGGTAACATAAAAAAGATAGTGGCATTTTCTTTGGAAGAACTGATGGAAGGTATAGCAGATGATCCCGTCCCCTCCCTTCTCGCAGAGGACGGGAAGCAGCGTTTCCCAAAGATTTCATAGGATGAATTGGACAGGTATGAAGTAAATGACCAGCGGCTCCACAATAAAGACACAATCCTCTTCGTCGTCTTTCCTCCCGTTCGCTGTTAGAAAGTGGGCCTCGAGCAGTGTCTACCTGCATAGGTTCTGCTTCAGGCTCTCTGGATATGGGTCGAGGTTCTTCAGGACGATGTACAAAAACTTGTGAGGTACTTGACTGGGAAGGTCCTTGACTCTTTCTTTTCTCCAAACGATGTTCTTGGAGACGATATTCAATAGAGAGGGCTAAATCCATCAGGCCTCGAAGATCTTCTACTCTGGAAGAGTGTACTAATTCGTCCCTGATTTCTTCTCGCAACCCTCTACGAAACAGAGTTACCAGAGTACGGTCAACCCAAGTTGTCTCAGCCACTAATTGTCTGAAGCGTGTGATGTATTGTAGAACATCCTGAGTGCCTTGTTGAATATCGCAGAGTGCTTCCTCGGCTGATGCTTCTAATCCCGGGCGTTCAAACATTTGCTTGAATCTGTTTACGAAGGCGGAATAGTCAGACAACACCGAGTCGTTGGAGGCTGTTATCTGGGTCGCTCAGGCCAAGGCAGGGCCTGATAATGCACTGATGAGATAACCCACTTTCGTCTTATTTTGTGAAAATTGTGCGGGTCTGAAAGCAAAGTAGACTGTCAGAGCATCCAGAAATTTCCGCAGCTTATGGGGGTCTCCTGAAAACCGAGGAGTAGTGGTACAGACAGTAGGAACATCAGTACTTCGGGAGGCCAAGGCTTGTCGTAAAGCCACATTTTCATTTCTCAATTGTTACAGTTCTTGGGCCTGTTGCTGAATAGTTACGAGTAGGGACTGGTCAGGATCTGCAGCCGCCCTTGCTGTATCTTCCATTCCTCTTGACGAGGTCTGGTTTGTTGGGCTCTGAAATCTGTCACGAACTACTCGTAATCTGTGTCTGTGACCCACAGGAAGTGTGGCAGAGTTCTTGTTCTTGTAAGTTCTGCCTTGGCCCAAATAGGGGCGACCCTTTCTGGTAGCCACGGTGCTGCTGACGGAGGGAACGCCAAAGGCAGTCCGTGCCCTCCAGAAGGAGTCCCTGAGGGAAAAAAAACCAAAAGGGGAAACAACCTCAACAAGAGGGAACTCCTGAAACAAACAAGAGTAAAAATAAATCAATACAAAGGAAAAATGACCAGGAAAAAGCTGGAGCAAAATCAGAGTTTCAATAGCAGATGCAGAGAAACAGGAGCGAAGATCACCACAAAACAGGAAGTGTTGCAGCGCAAAGAGAACAAGAATCACACATCTTATATACCCCAGGAACAGGAAGTAACCAACAGGAAGTATAAAGGTGCCATCTTGAATTGGGATCCAGTGTTAGAATGCTATATAAAAAATACCATAGTGAATAGGGAACCAGTGCATGCAGGGAAAAAAGGAAGCATGCTGGGAGAAGAGAAAGAAACATGGGAAAGAAAGTAAGTATATAAGGAGCTTTAAACAAGGGCGACAGGAAAGAAAAGAAGAAAGAAAAGAGGTGAGTGGGGGGAGCAGGATCTACTGGGAAGCGCCGCACTGAAGAGAAAACGAGGCCCCATGCCCAATTTGGGGCCTCGACAAACATATGCAAGGCTCAGGGCGCGGCACGTCCTGCTGCCGCTTGCCGCGTCCCGAGCCGAACCTTCGGCTCGCGGAGCGGCACGCTGCGCAACAACCCAGTCCCTCCAGCTCCCAGTCCTCTCATGGCCCCCCTAGTGTTGCGAATATCCCACCCCTCTAAAATACCGCCCATTACAGAGCACAGGGCAGACACTCCAACCCCTGCTCCAAGCCCAATCCTCCACCCCCTCAAAAGAGGAGCAAAAGCCAGCCCCCTCAACCAAAATCAAAATACCCCTCCTTCCAAGAAAAAAACACCCCGTCCTCCCCACCTCTGAGGTGCCTGCCTTATACATTGATGTCCCCGTCCAGTGACGTCACTTGGTCTGTCAGGAGTCGAGTTGGGCCTCACACGTTGCCCTGTGTAGTGGCATGGACACTTTTGGACTGGTCAATGGGCCTTTATGTACATAGTTCCCTTTGTTTCATGTGATCGCTATTCCCACCGGAATACAGTGGTTGGACCAAAGGTATTTGTCCTGGCTTTCTTTACTTCTGGCTTATGTTGCTGTTGGATTTTTCAGTGGATCGTTCTCCATGTGTGGTATGTGTGTATTGTGTGTGTTGTGTGTGTGGGTGTGTCACTCTTCCCTCCTCCCAATGTGTGCTAGGCAGCTGTACTCACCATCGTCGTCGTCGTCTAAGTCATTGCTCCTGGACTCCCATCACATGGTACAGCATCGGCAGGACTTCCAGTTCGGGTTCCATGGTGGCCACAGACTCCTCTTTGTCCCTGGAGGAGGGTGTCTCCTTTTGTACGGGTCGCTTCTGCCCCAGAAATCCTGGCGGTCTGCTATGTCGCTATATGGTGGGCGGTGTATGGTGTTCCACCTGCCTGAAGATAGCAACTGCCGTGGTCTGTGGCTGGCCTGACAGCACTGGCCATTCAAGCGATACATTGGCTCTATATGGGAGAGATCACTGCCGTGGTCATAAAATATCGGTTTACACCACCAGGCTGGCGTCGGGACTACCACCAACGCCGGCATGGAAGTCATAATGAGGGACATTGTTTTAATGATCGAATATGTCATGCACAGCAGTAAATGTAAATTTTTGAGGCACCATTTTTATTATGGACACTAGTTATATATTATATAATGAAGTTCAAATTACTTTAATTGATGTGGTATCAATGTAATGGTTTTAATTACCTATGAATTAAAAATTAAAATTAAATTATCAGATACATAAAAAGGTATATTTTTAACCTTTTGTAAATGTTTTTGGAATGTTATAATTTTACCATAAAAAATGTAATTCTATTACTTAGATTTCAGGTTTTTGGTCTAATAGGGATTTTAGTGTTTCATGTATTACATTTTAAATTGTATATACATTTTTAAATTTAGTTTTTTTAATTTAAAATTTGTATTTTTAGTTTTTTTTTAATGTTATTGACGTGATTTTTTTGGGGAGTTGTTGGGTTTCAGAAGGTTTGTTTTGGTAGTGTACTAAAGTGCATTATATTTTTTTAACTAATTTTTAAAATGCAAATATTTAACTTTTTTGTTCTAGTTTTTTAAGTTTCATAGAGTTTGAGTGATGGGTGTTACACTGTTTTAATCATTATTTTTAGGTTGCAGGGATGGTATTGCACTAGGTTGCTGATTAGATTTTAGGGTGCTGGTATGAGTGTTGTATTGGGTTGTGTGAGTCAGGTATCTCGCATTCTGATTGGCTGACCACAACATTAAGAGAAATGTTGCAGATGCTATTTCAGGACACAGGGTCACTGTCCTCATGTTCTGAAAAATTTGAAAATAAGGTATAAGGGGGAGGGATAGCGATACCCTGAACCTCTGGACATTGTGGGTCAAATTTGTTGGGGTTTTCTGTGATCCCACGGGTGTCCCGCAGGAGCCAGTGTAGCCCCCATGGACTTCCACAGGAGTCCCGCTGTTAAACAGTTCCTACTCAAAAGGTATTACGATGATAGAAATTCAGAATGCGGTGTCCTTCCACACCATCAGAGACTGTCGAGCCAATACCTGGCTAGCTCACAGTGCTTCACCTGAACCCCTAACCTTTCCTGGTTGGAAGGTAATTATGACAACCTAAATGTGGAATACTGACTCCCAAGGAAATTGTGGAAACAGATCTTACCCTTTTGTTGTCCTACGCATGCCTGCCCAAACAGAACACATCTCAGACATGAGGTACGTTTTCAATACATTTATTGAAACAATCGTATTCTTGCATAGAGAGAATGAGCTATAATAATTAGGCAGATGAATAAAGCAACTTTGCTAGCATTATGAATATGGTGAGAATAAATGTCCAACCATGGCAAATGATTTCTAGACATTCCTACCTAACACTTACCCTACACTGGAAGCATAATAACCATCCCTCTGCCTTTGCCTGATATATGAGGCTAGCCTTAGCCCCCATACCTGGAAAAATCAACCAGGAAATCAGCCTGTAGCATAGATGGCAATCCGGGTCTGCACACTGAAAGATAAGTGCCAGCAGAGCTGCATGTAAAAAACAGAATTCGTCCCAAGATGGTGGGGATGGAGTGCTCCTCTGACCCTTTATGACAGTGCATGGTTTATATAATGACAACCACACTGCGTTAGAGGCACAGCTCTGATGCAAAGATGTGTCTTGATGTTAGAAGTGGTCTCCGAACAGGCATCGCAAGCACTAGGATACCTTGTAGTGTGTTCCTAGCCTTGAACATAAGGTACTGATTATCTGTTGGGAAAGGATACCTAAAACAAGCAACATGTACAATTAATTCTTGGAATCAAATCATGCAAGCCTAAGTGTGTGAAATGTCACTGCTAAAGGCGATGTCAGCCAATACATGTAAAATGAAAAAAATAAAAATGAAGCTAAAATGGAGAACCAACGTGGGCCCAAGAAGGCACCACAACACCCCCTCCCTGGACCATGAAAAGGCACACTTCCTAACACCACTATGCTATAAAAGGAATAAAATGTTCACTCCAACAAGCAGAGCAAACAGCCATTAAAATATGCCAATTAAAAGCATAAAATCAATCAAAGCAATTTGATTCAAACAAGGGCCAAATTAAAAAATTAGTGAAGGCTTCCAAGATGTCATCCATTTTGTCAGTGTCAATGGAATCCAGAATGGACAACAGAACCATGATGGCCTTGATAAGTGAAACAAAGAAACAAACTTGGTCTAAGCCCTCAGCCAGGACTGAAGTTGTTGCATCCTGAACGGTGCCCACAATAGGAGAACCAGTATCAAGGAATCCTGGGGCCGCAGCATCAGTTTCCACACAATAGAATGGCTCATAAAAAGCATCCGAACGCAGTGGCAGTCACATAGGACAACAGTGAAAATGAACCCTCAACAGGGACATCAGCAGATCCAGGTCCATAAACTGTACCCATTGCGTTGCAAGACAAATATCGAGCACACACTCAAAAGGGCACCAAGGATAGCTGAACACAGACTGTACACAGTACAATCATACTGGCCAAAAACACAAAGACCAGTTGTCATTTAGTTCCTCTAATAGAGATACTCCAAAGTAAAGTATTGTACATTCATGACATGCCTGGACATGCTGTACTTCCATCACCATGTGGTCTCAAGTTGGAACATCCATTGCAAAGTAGCAAAAGTAGAACCAAGATACCACCAATTAGGAATAACACAAGTGGTATGCCTCCAAATACACTTAAAAGCAAAGAGTGTATAAAAGATGGTATCACTATGAAAATGGTCTGGAATGTACTGACAAAGCCAGACACAACAGCTATAAAAAGGTGTACAACACCAGCATTGTTGGAAGCATTAAAATGTGACTCGCAATCTCACTGACATATCAGGTAAAGTTTGTGTTCATTAGCCATTGTATTTCAGAGGATGACCTTCCAACTTGTAGTTCAAATATTTCCCAGAGGATGTAAGTGCCACGTTTTCTGAAGCAATAGTGCCTTTAGTCTGCTAAGCTTGTCAAAGTTAACATTTAAGGTCAGAATGAAAGTCCACAGACTAGCTACCCTAATCTCATGCATGGGAGGGAAAATTGCATTATTACAGCAAGTCACTATGTGAGAAACAGTAACCACTTAGGGACACTTGCTCTCATTCAACAACAGCCGTGAACATTCAGCATCAAATAACTTTCATTTGAAAGTAACTGAAATACTGGGTGAATCAAGGAAACTGGTACTCCCTTCAAGTAACATGCCAGATTGGCCACAGACACATTACATGCATCGTGCAGTGTCACCTGTTTACATATCATGGATTGGCTTAGAGAAGTTTCACATTCATTTCCGTTGAGAAATACCTCTTTTTGCCCAATTTTACCTTTCTAGATGAAGGGTAATTCCCACACCCCATAAATAAAACTCTTCCCTAAAGCTTCATATCTGCCCATATGAAAAAGTTTCAGGCAAGATGTGAACTGAAAAATTGAAACTGGCAGCAAGATATAGCCATGAATTAGCAATACTGCTGATGATGCTTTGGCTACTGTGAAAGGCAGCATTTCTAATCTCTCAGTATTAAGTATTGTATATGTAGCATTTTTCTTTGCCATCATTTGTTGTTTTCGTGTCAAAGGGCAAAAACAATTCTGTTGCACTCAGGTGATTCTAGGGTATGTGGTTCGATTTCAAACGCTGTAGTGTCCAACTCAACTGCATAATAGATCAAAGCTCACTTTGCTCATGCTGTACAAAAACATGTCATTTTGTATAATATCAATTGCAGATGATATAGTGTTATTTAACGTGTACATGGACATCACCTCGCCCACTTCTCAAGACCATGATTGCTCGTCCCTTTCCCTTGTGGATCCTCCATCTCTGTCTAGCCGGTTACAATTGGTTCTGGCAAAGGCTAGGCCATATGGGGCCCTTGGGCCTAACAGCCTTCCCCAGGCCCTCTTCAAGCAGGACATTATTTTCTGAGGGTGCTCTGTAATGTCAGATTCATGGCGTGGGGCTATTATTCAATCCATCTATAAAAGAGGGTCTAGGTATGATCCCAGTAATAATAGATTGATTGAGATTCTGGATAACAAAGCAAAAGTGTATGCCATTCTATTGCTGAAGGATCTGCAGCAATTGGTGGAGTCCAGGGAGCGTATTCCAAAGAACCAACATGGATTTACTGACAAATCAGGCTCACTGACTAACTTGTTAGCCAAATCCATCATATATGATAAAGCAATCACCTCACACACCTTGCTGTTTTGCTGCTGTGAAGACTTTAAGATGGCTTTTGACTATGCTCCAAAGGGGGTCTTCTGGCTAAAACTAAAGGGGCCTGATTCACAAAGGTAAACTTAGACCAAAAGTCTACATTTACAACTAAAGTTTAAGTTTAGACTTTAAGTCTAACTTTACTCGTAGTAAAGTTAGACTTTTGGTCTAAGTTTAGACTATTTTTCAAAATTTACGCGAAATGTCTAAACTTAGACCAAATGTCTAAATTTAGGCCCATATTTATACTTATTTTGCACCCCACTTGCGTAATTTTTTGACGCAAAAGCGGTGCAAATTTACAAAATATAATTGCATTTTGTAAGTTTGCATCGCTTTTGCGTCAAAAAATAAAGCAAATGCTGTGCAAAACAGTATAAATATGGGCCTTGGTACAAGCAAAGTTAGACTTTTGGTGTAAACTTAGACTTTTGGTGTAAACTTAGACTTTTGGTCTAAGTATACCTTTGTGAATTGGGCCCCCAGAATTAGGGTGTTCCATCTAAATTCTTGGAAGCCATCATTCAGTAGCACACTAACACCTGGAACGGATCCTGCATGTGAAAAAAAATTCAACCACACAGGGTGTAAAGCAGGGGTGCTTGTTAGCCCCATCCTTTCCAAATTGCTGATTTCTGAATTGTCCAGTGCCCTTGACACTATCAACAGTCATTCCCCAAAGTTAAGAGGGGAACGCAATAGCAACCTGCTATATGTAGATGACCTGGCCCTTTTTAGCTACACAAGTTAAACCTGCTACAATTTTATACCTCCATCAACAGCTTGGATGTAAACCTAAAGAAAACTAAAAGTGTAACATTTGGCAGGAAATCCTTCATGGGGGGAGCTGGTTTTCCAAAGGCAACAAGATAATGAAGGAAACATCTTAGAAACACCTGGGGTTTTTTATTGAAGAAAGGGGCTTTTTTGTTCAGCAAATGAAGGAAATTGAAACAAAATCTTTGGTCATTCAGATATCCCTCTCAAAATAATCAAGTACACTGTGGGGGGCTAACCTTCTTCCCCTCTTGAACATTATGAGGACCACAATTATCTCATCTTTGTTTCATGGCAGTGAAACTCTACTGGGAAGAGATTGCAAATCCTTGAACAAACTCCTCACCAAGATATATACATTTGTCTTTCACTTGTCCAGCTCTTCTTCTGTTGCTCAGTTCCTTCTGGAACTGGGTCTTTGTATTCAGCAGGCTGCCAGAGCTGGAGTGTGGAAGAGATTCCCTTGGTCCTTATCACTTACCTGTTATAAGTCCAGGGGGTTTGCTCTCACATCATTCATGGCCACCGAGGCACCTGTAATGGGAATGAGAAACAGACTGTGAGAAGGGGCAGGAACTATGAGAAGCAACAATCATTAAAAATAGAAATAGCAGATGGAGGAAGTGCACAACAGGAAGTCACCAAGATGAGCCATTGCTGAGGAAAGAAGAACTGTGGGGATTCCAGAAGGGGAGTTAGACCAACTGAGAAGCTAGATCACTGAGATGAAGGAACCAGAAACCAGAAAGATGTTGCCACCAACCCCAATGAGCCCCCAGAGACCTGCTCCAAGGAGTGGTGGATGCCACCGTAGGATACTGATTGGCTCACCACAACGGCTTTGTGGGTGAGTGACTCAGAAAATAGAGCAGGGAGTACTGTGGTGCTTGAATGGTATGGGCTAACAGAGGGAGCTGAAGAGAATAGGACCAAGCAGGGCAAAAACTCTGCCAGCTTAGATAAAGCAAGAGCTTATTTTCATTTGTGTTCTGCCTTGGACACCAGAGCATTTCCTTTAAGACACAAAGGGGGTCATTATGACCCCGGCGGGGAGTGCTAATGTATCGACAATACCAGCACGTTATAAGATTGGTGGGTTGGCTGCAGCCAACCCACCACATCTTCACTCATACCGCCATGGCGGTATGAGCCGCCGGGCGGGAGGTGTCTATCTTCAGCCCAGCTTCTGGCACAGTACCACAGACGGCATTATGAGCCTGCCTACCACCATGGTTTATGGCGGTAGGCCCTGTAGGAGGCTGGCCTGGTTTGTAGTGGGTACCTAGGGTACTTAGACCTTATACCAGGTCCAGTTATCCCTTATTAGTGAAGTAGTAGTGTTCTAACAGCTTAGGCTGATAGAGGTAGCTATAGCAGAGCAGCTTAGGCTGAACTAGGAGACATGCAAAGCTCATGCAATACCACTTATAGTTACACAGTACTTATACACAAGTAAAGACAATACTCAGTGTTACCATAAATAAAGGTCGTTTATTTGGGTGACACAGTACCAAAAATATCTTAGAGGCAATACTCCTTCTGGAGGTAAGTATTAAACACAACATATACACTAGACACCAAAATAAGGCAAGTAATTAGACTTAGGATAGTGCAAACAATAGGAAATGCTATAGAATGCAATAGGAGAAAATAGGTCTAGGGGCAACACAAACCATATACTAAGAAAGTGGAATGCGAATCATGGATTCCCCCCTAGACAAGTGTGGTGTGTGCAGAATTGCTGGGAGAGTAAGAATACAGTAAAGGTAAGTATATTACCCCACCCAAAGCCCAGAAAAGCAGGAGTAAAGTACTGCAAGTTTCCTTAGGACACAATACACCTCGTGATTGGGATTATTGCAAGAACCAACCAAATCTGCAAACAACAAGCAGTAGATTCCTGGACCTGAAGACCTGCAAAAGAAGGAAACCAAGTCCAGAAGTCGAAAGAAGTTCCAGGAAGGACAGGAGCCCCTGCCAACCCAGAAGAGGGTGCAAAAGAAGAGTCCCTGGTTGGACGAAGACTGTAGAAATGCACCCTAGGAGGATGCCATTGGGTTCCTGCATGTTGCAAAGGATGTCCCATGTTGTGAAGTTGGTTGCAGGTGAATTTTAGTGCTGGATTTCTCCAACAAGCCTTGGTTCCAGCAAAGGCGTGTTTTGCATTAACTAGGCGCTACCAGGACCCAGGAGGGACCTGGGGGCCTCAACTCTGTGTGAGGAGGAAGAGGGGGCACTCAGCGCTTCAGAGAGCCCTCAGAGCACCAGATAGCACCCACAGGAGTCCTAGGAAATGGGGACAAAGGAGGTGCAAAATGCAGTTGATGCAGCAATACAAAGGAAGGTCCCATGCCGCCGGAGAACAACTCAGTGAGTTGAACCTCACAGGATAGAGTGCTGTGGACCAGGGCCAGGCTGTGCACAAAGGAATTTAGCAAATAGTGCACATAGGCCTGAGGAGGTGAAGAAGACACGTTACACAGGGGTACTGTCATTCTGGGCGAAGGCAAGGTCTTACCTCCTCCACATTGTGACAGCAGGACCTCAGGACAGTCTGTGTCAATGCGGTCCACCCTCTGTGTTCCAAGGAGCACGCTCATTGCCAGGAGAGGAGTCCAAGAGAACCAGTGATCAACTTAGAAGGTGCCTGTGTGAGCAGGAGAGTGACTCTGATCACCCCACGGGAGATTTCTTCGGTCCTCCTAGTGCAGGGTGAAGACAGGGAGTCCTCAGAGTGTGCACATCAAGGAAACTGTTTCAGTTGCTGTCTGGAGCTGAAGTTGCAGAAGAAAAGTATCCCTTGTGGATAATTTGTTGCTGTTACAGCGATTCCTGGAGCAGGCTGCGGTTGATCCTAGGTCAGAGGATGAAGTAGTAGTTGCAGAGGATTCCTGCTGGAAACTTGCAAGTAGAATCTGAAGAGAACCCACAGGAGAGACCCTAAATAGCCCTGAGAGGGGGATTGGCTACCTTATCAGGTAAGTACCTATCAGGAGGGGTCTCTGATGTCACCTGCTGGCACTGGCCAGTCAGAGCCCTCCAGAGTGCCCCCACGCTTACAAAGCAAGATGGCTGAAGGTCTGGGACACACTGGAGGAGCTCTGGGCACCACCCCTAGGGTGGTGATGGACAGGGGAATGGTCACTCCCCTTTCCTTCGTCGAGTTTCGCACCAGAGCAGGGGACAAAGGGGCCCTGAACCGGTGTATATTGGCTTATGTAAGGAGGGCACCATCTGTGCCCTTCAATGTATTTCCAGAGGCTGGGGGAGGCTACCCCTCCCCAGCCTGTAACAACTATTTCCAAAGGGAGAGGGTGTAACACCCTGCTCTCAGAGGAAATGCTTTGTTCTGCCTTCCTCGGACCGAGCTGCTCAGACTCCAGGAGGGCAGAACCCTTTCTGTGAGGTGGCAGCAGCTGCAGTGCAAGCCTCACAGAGCTGGTTTGGCAGTACTGGGGATCCATAGTGGAGCCCCCAGGATGCATGGAACTGGCTCCCCAATACCAGATTTGGAATGGGGGGACAATTCCATGATCTTAGACACCTTATAAGGCCATATTCGGAGTTACCATTGTGAAGCTACATATAGGTATTAACCTATATGTAGCGCAGATGTGTAATGGCGTCCCCGCGCTCACAATGTCCTGGGAAATGGCCCTGAACTATGTGGGGGGCATCTTTGCTAGTGCAAGGGTGCCCTCACACTTAGTAACTTTGCATCTAACCTTCAGCAAGTGAAGGTTAGACGTATAGGTGACTTATAAGTTACTTAAGTGCAGTGAAAATGGCTGTGAAACGGTGTGTGCACTATTTCATGCAGGCTTACAATGGCAGGCCTGTGGAAGGGTTTGTCTGAGCTCCTTATGGGTGGCAAAAGAAATGCTGCAGCCCATAGGGATCTCCTGGATCCCCAAGCCCTGGGTACCTAGATACCATATACTAGAGACTTATAAGGGGGGTTCAGTGTGCTAATTGAAATTGGTAAATGATGTCACTAGCCTATAGTGACAAATTGAAAAGCAGAGAGAGCATAAGCACTGAGGTTCTGATTGGCAGAGCCTCTGTGACACAGTCAAACGCTGTACACACCACACACATTAGGCCATAAACTATGAGCACTGGGGTCCTGACCAGCAGGATCCCGGTGAGACAGGCAAAAACATACTGACATACAGGTAAAAATGGCGGTAATGTGCCAAGAAAGATGGTACTTTCATACAAGCCCTAACGGTGACAGGGAATTTCTTCTCTGTCACTGGTAGGTAGCTCCCCTACCCCCCAACATTCACCTGACATCCCCCTCCATCCAAACTGCTGCCCCACCCACTCCGATCCTCACACACACCCCCACCTCCTCTGATCCACACTCCCCCACCCCCTCCGATCCTCACACACACACACACCCCACCCCCTCATTTCCTCACACACACACCCCACCCCCCATACATGCTCACACCCTCAGAAATGCACCACACATACACCCAATCACTCACACTGGCATACATGCATTCATACACACAGTGGCATACACGCATTCATAGACGCATACTTCCAGATATGCTCACTCACATTCTTACAACGATAACACTGACATGTGTCAACCATCACACTGACAAGAATGGTGAAGTGTGTACATGCGTATGCACTCACTTCACCATTCTTACACGCATTCACTCCCACGCATACAACCACGTAAACAACAAAACACACACAGAGACATTCATGCACACACTCAGACACACACACACACACACACAACACCCCCCACCCACCGCCCTTGATGGAAGCCCGACTTACCTTGGTGGAGGAGGTCTTCCGACAGGGAACGGGAAGGGGCACTACTACCAGCAGCAGCGCCCCACCAGCAGAACTCCACCAGGCTGTATTTCTGGTCATAATATGTCTGGCGGCATTCTACTGCTGTGGCGGTGCTGGTGGTAACAGCACCAGCTTACCACCGTCCCCCAGAATGAGCACTGCCGGATTTCCGCACCTTATTGTGGCGGATGTCAGGCAGTGTTCATAATATGGCGGACGGATGGTAGCCGTGACGGCGGTATGTTGGCGGCCGTCACTGCAGCGGTAGGCGGTTTTTACCACCAATGTCAAAATGATGACCTAAGTGTGTTTTTATTTGGGTGTTGTCTTGGGCACTAAAGCATTTCCTTGAAGATATGGGTATGTGGCACTGATCTAGATTTTTTTTTTTCATAATTGGGGTATCCCAACGGGTGGGAACAGTGCATGCTCCTGTGTGAGAAAGAAAACCAGGGATTGCTAAACCAAGAGCACGAGAGAGATTATGGACCTAAACCACGTAGAAGGTTTGCCCTAGGCATGGGGCTTACCTTGATACATTCTGCACTATATTAACAACCTTCACTGGTGTTCATGACAGGTTATATAAGAAACAGACAAAACAACATACTTACCGCCCTGTCTTTTTCTGAGGCTACTGGTGGCAACACCCCCTTGGAAGGACATAGCAAAAGAAACAAATAATTAGCAACATCCTCAATAACCAACATTCCTGTCATCCTTTGGAAGATCTATACATATAGGGGGTAATTTTGACCTCGGCGGTCTTTTTTCCAGACCGCCGAGGGACCGCCATGCGGAAGACCGCCAGTGGTGGCGGTTTGCCGCTCGGCCTATTATTACCGTTGGCAGCTCTCCGTCCTTTTACGGACGGAGAGCCGCCAACAGCCATACTGGCGGGCGGCGGGGAAGTGGAGGTTGCTCCACCGCCACGCCAACAGAACACCGCCCAGCGAATCACGTCCTGTGATTCGGCGTGGCGATGTTCTGTTGGCAGTGTGGTGTCGGCGGAGCAGCCCCCATGGCTCCCGTCCCCTCCCGGAGGATCGTCGGACCAGGTAAGTCGATCGGCCGTGAGGGGAGGGGTGTGGGGGGGGTGTTGTGTGTTGTGTGCGTGCATGGGGGTGTGTGTGTGTGTATGTAGAGGGGGTGTGTGAGTGTGTGTATGCTTGCAGGGGTGTTGTGTGTATGGGAATGAGTACGTGGATGTCTGAATGTGGGTGTGCGTGTCTGACTGTGTGTGTGGATGTTGGCATGTATGGCGGTGTGTGTGCGTGTATGTGTGTTGGTGGTGCCTGCGTGCGTGTCGTGTGTGTATGAGTGATGTTATGTTGGGGGTCGGGGTGGGGAGGGGGGTCCTGCCACCTTTGGGGGGTGGCAGGGGTGGTTGGGGGGTAGGGGAGGGAGTCGGGGTGGGGGGTGGGGGAGACCCCTATCAGTGCCAGGGAAGGAATTCCCTGGCACTGATAGTACTTACCGCCATGGATCTCAAGGCGGTTTCAAACCGCAGAAATCCGTGGCGGTCAGCCGGGTCCAAATACCGCCAGCGGTATAGTGACGGCTGCCGGGCTGGAGACCCTGGTCTCCAGCCCGGCGGGCGGAACGGAGAACCGGCGGATGACCATGGCAGTAACCGCCATGGTCATGATACACATGGTAAAGACCGCCAGCCTGTTGGCGGTCTTACCGCCGCTTCTCCGCCGTCCGCCAGGGTTGTAATGACCCCCATAATCATTCTTCAGTTTATATCCATGATAAACAATAAAACACCAAGATTCAGAAGCCATCTCAGCCTCCGCGTCCATATATCCACCCATCCCTCCTGCATGGAGCTTTCTTAAACCTATGTCACAAACTTAAGTTTACCATGAGGAGACACTTAGAGACCCTATTGTAGGTTGGGATCAATCTGGTGGCCCAAGACAATCTCATTATTTGTACCTTGAGGACTGTCTTAGCTCTTTAAATGTGAGAGAGCTTTGGGCTTTGAACATGAGCCAACCTGCCTACAAGCAATGCATCAAATAGTGCGTGTGCCTTTCATCTCATCAGATCAGGCTGATATTGATGAGTTGGCAGACCGTAAGCATACATGGGCTGTTATTAATTCTTATCAACCAGTGTCTCCCTCACCTTACTTGTCTTGCACCTATTCAAAACACAAGAATTAAATATTTATCGCACTTAGGCTCGGAGAATTGCCTTTCTTAATACATCTTGCCAGATGGTGCCAGCCCTCTGAAGCAATAACAAGCAGGTTTTGCAGACTGTAACAATGTAGAAATGGAACAAACTAGGTATTCGCACATGCCAGCAGGCCATCATTGCCTCTCTCATTCCTGACAACACCAGCCTGAAATAACTAATGGCCAAGTTTGTCGCCTTAGTTGCTAAGAAACTCTGCTGCTTGAGGGTTGTATTGAGTGGGTTGTTTTGAGTGGCTCATATTCTTCCATCCTAGCGGATCCCTTGCCGGGACATCAATCATAAAAGCACTTATTTCTTTCTGAATTTTCGGGTTGGTTAAAGTAAGCACTGTGCACACCTTTGAGTGGAGTGTTGTTTAATTACCATGAATTATGAAACCTTAGTCATTGGATGCTACATGGCTCTGCCTCTACTCCAACTACTTTTGCGCTCGATAAAGAAATCTTATTGTACTATTTACATCATCCCAGTGCTTTGAACTTAGGGCATCATTATCATGGCGGTGCTGGCGTTCCAACTGCCGTTAGGTAGGCGGCCAGACTGCCTTATTACGAGTCATGAGGGCCTATTGAGCAAAGACCGCTGCGGTCCTGCTGGCACCGCCAGGCAGTACAGACCACTGTGGTCACGAGGCTACACAAACAGGCTGGCAGAGCCAGCGTTTCTGCCAGACACATGATGAGGTTGCACAGCACCAATGTGGCCATGGTGGTCCAATAACCATGTCGCAGCAGGCGGATATGGGGAGTATAAAGGGAGACACTCACCTGCAGGTAGTCTTACATGCTCCGTGCCGCCATGGAGCCCATCACACAAATTCTGCCACCGCTGAAGATCATCGAAGGTGCTCAAAATCCATGCCACCGTGAACGCACCGACCATAAGTACACACACACCTACCTTTGTCATTATGCTCAACAATAGATCATCACACCATCAGCCACTTTATATGGGGCCCACACTACTGGCACCAAGTACACTTGACATTGTGTCCCAGGTCGAAATCATACACAAGGAAGGACACGTTTATAGTCACAAAACACCCCCTTTGGGAAGGTCACTCATACTGCACCACCACACTACTTAAAAACACACGTCTACTCATCTCAGGCCCAGAGACAATGAAGTGTACACAACATTGTGTCACACAACACAAACAACACAGGAGCATTACATCTACAAATGCAACTCACACACTCACATTGCACACATGCCATGGACTGTTGTCACCTTCAACACATATATGTATGGATGTGGTATGGAACACAAACACCACTCCCGTTAAATAGCCCTGCAATGGACACACACACATATCACCCACATTGCAACACAATAGAAGGACAACGGGATACACAACAGAGAGAGACAAATATCCCAAACTCACCATGCAAACAATACCTGCACAATAAGAATGGGGCCATCAGGAGCACTCAGGGAAGGAGGCTGCCCTGGGACACATATCACTTTGCACATGCCTCTTAAACAACATTTGCATAGGAACTGGCCCTACATGTATCTCAGGGACAAACAATAGTAGAGCCAAATAACATACCTATCTGCACAATGTGGACATGCAAGTCAACTAAGCACATAAAAATCTAACTGTTTGGAACATACATCTACATGAAGTAGCTGCAAGGTACACTCAGCTAAATGGACACATGCACAATCAAATGCAAACAAAGGTGGTGCAATTAAACACCCTCCACGACTGCACAATTAAAACTCAAGCAGCCACACATTTGATTAATCTATAATACGTATCAGGGGGACAAGTGTAACACCATACATGCTCACATTGGACAACACAAGATGAAATACTTACCATACCAAACAGTGCTATGACACCACAATGCATTTACACCCTTACACCAATTCAGTTAATGTATACCCTTGTCTTGGTGAATATCAGCACTGTCTACAAAGTCAGATACTGCAAACAATAGCAAATGGATAAGCAAGCAGGCTGAAACACACAGAACTTTAAGAAGACAACACATGTTTCTCAGGAACAACATAAAGGTAGAAAAGGAATTTCAGGACAAATGTATCTCCCCAAAACGCAACTGTTTGGGCTTATTTTCAAAGAAATTGGAAAAGTCCAACACCATTGGCCAGTCCACATGACATTGTGCAGGTACATCATTGTGCTCTCACTTGAGTCCTATACTGCCAGAGAACCTCCACAGGAAGAGGCATCAAGTGGGCAGACGGGCACCTCAGGGATCATTCTCCGGGGTGGGGTCAGATTTGGGCTGGGTGGTTTGGGTTTAGGAGGAGTTGAATGCTTCTTAGGAGGAGTGGGCATCTTCATGGGGGGAGGGATATGGTGTTTGCGTTGGGGGCAGATGTGACAGGGGAGGACTTGAAGGTGAAAGGGATGGGTTGGGAGGTGGGTCAGGACCTTTTGGGTGTGGGATGGGGGTAGAGGGAACAGGGGAAAGAGCATGCTCAAACAAAAAATCAGACTTAGGAACATGGGGATGGTCATCAGAAGGGGTGGAGTTTTGAGGTTGAGGGAGTGGTTACCTGCTGTGTTGGTGTGGATGTCTGTGGGGTGCGTGTGTGAGGAATGCTTGTGCTTGGGTGGTGTCTGTTGCATATGTGAGTGTGGGCATTTGCATGTCTTGTAGGCCTAGGAGGTGGAGGAGCTGGGTGATGTGTGTGTGTCTGTTGGGGTGGTATCTGCGGGTATGCTGGCAGTAGAGGATGTCTGTGTGTCTATTGGGGTGGTGTCTGTGGGTATCGTAGATGTCTGTGTGTGTGTTGGGGTAGTGTCTGCGGGTATGGTGGGTGTGTTACTGACTGTTGTGGTGGTGCCTGTGGGTATGCTTGATGTCGTGTGTGGTACAGAGGGGTGGTGGGGGTGTGTGAGTAAGTGGTGACTGATGTGTGTGCTTGTATGCTGGTGTGTTTTGTGGTGTTTGTGTTCAAGTGTGCTGCTTTTGTGTGCTGAGGTGGGTGCTTGCGGATCGGTCTGTGTGGTTGGGCTAGGTAGGGGAATGGGGGATTGGGATTGGGATTGGGAAGAGGGTTGTGGAGGGGTAAAGGAAGGTGGGGTGTGACTGGCTGCCGTCAGTGTGGAGGCCAGAGCCTGGAAAGATCTCTGTAGGTCAAACATTGCACCATGAATGCATTCCCAGAAAAGCATTTGTCTGCTTCAGTTGGCTTGCCAATCCCTGGATGGCATTCACAATGGCTGTCTAACCCACAGAGATACTCCTCAGGAGGTCAATAGGCTCCTCACTGAGGGCAACAGGGGTAACAGGAGCTGGGGTGGAGATACTGTGGCAAAGGAGAGGCCAACCCTCTTGGGTGAGCAGGCACTGCCAACTGGGTGGGGAGCAACAGGGATGGTGGTGATAGAACTGGGGTGGTAGACAAAGATGCTACAGGGGTATATCCCGCTGTGTCCACCACCACTAGGGAGTGGCCAATGGAGGAACAATATGATGATGAAGAGGATGTTGATTCAGTCTCCTCCATGGCACTCCCTTCACCCTCTGGGCCACTGGGTCCCTCTGTGTCAGTGGTGTCTTGACCCAAGGTCCCATAGACAGATGCTTCCCACTCAGCTGTGCCCTGTCTCCTTTGCTTCCCTGGGCGGATGCTGCAAATACAAAGAGAAATAGGGTAATCACATGTCCATGATCACACTTGAACAGCTGTGATTAGCAAACGTTACCATGATGTCAAGTCGGCCACAGCAGCAAACTCCACCTAAGTGGCCCATATATATACTGTACCATATGCATGCATGCCAACTGAACTGTCAGCAGTTGCCCACAGGAAAATCAGGATCTCAGACAACTACAATTGCATGGCTGAAGTTGTACAATCACAGTAACCATTGAACAAGTAGGAGCCCTCATCACCCTCAATGTTTTGTCCCATGGAGTATACCTCAGTTACCTGTTGTCATACAATAGTAAGCCAATGCCAAGTCCGTTCCCACAGATACCACACAAGGACATTCATACATCTATTCGTCACAACATAATGACCCAACAATAAGAAACAATGCTTCAAAATCCTGCCATGTTGCTGACAACAGTACAGTAGCCTGGAGAAGGTGCCATGGAAATACTCATGCCACATTGGAAGCAGTACCACAATGTACACTTCACCAAGTGATATTTGTTCCAATGAAGCCATGGAGGTTGTACTAATGTTGCTTAGATAGGCCACACATTTTGCTTGGAAATGGACAGTGTAATCATCATGTGCAATATGTCAGGGAGCTATGTCTCTAAACTCCACAACACAATGAATCAGCAAGCCCCAGGGAAATAAGCACTAATGTCCGTCACCCCTCACAATTATATACTCTGAATGCATCCATAGACACCATTAGTCCCTGGATGTTGGAGAGGCCCAGTGATTTGCAAGATCCTGTTGAAGGCCCTCATTGTGTTGCCCAGTTGGAAGCTACATCATTGTCTCCATTTTGGTCATGCAAATCCAGATATCTGTAGATGATTGCATGTACCGAAACATGTGATTTTAACATAACTGCATGCTAACAGTCAGGTTACAAACCTTCCCCAGTTCACACGTGCAAAGCACCTTGCTACACAATGCCACATCAGTGGCCTGAAAATGCACATTGTGGCTAAAAACTCTTGGCCTATCTAGCATGTCCCTCATTGTTATTACAGTTGTACATGCCAAATCACATGCTATGATAGGTGAGGATATGTGTCAGCCAATAATCAATGGTGACATACCCCTGTATGTGGCACAACATGACATGTACCCCCATTGAAAATGTCTTATTCCACACACAGGTTGGCATACACATATGTAAGAGGGAACACAGAAATCATTCCACCAGCACAGGTAGACCATGCAAGAAAACAGCAGCTTACAAATGTTTTCTTAAAGAGAAAGTGACACATGCTCACATGTGGGCACAAGGAATGTTGGCAACATTGATGGCACATAAATAATGTCAATGGACATTCCCTACTTACCAAGAGAAAGTATTGATTTGTAGCTGCACCCAAAGAGCAATGTAAGTTATGTCCCATATATGATGGCCATTTTTACATTACAGACAGTAGTGAGGCACCAGCAGCCGTCACACGCTGTAGACAACTGGCGTCTGGGTAGCAGATGCCAAAATACTAATTTCACCAGACACATGGCTAAGGACAGTGATCTATCACTATCTTACCTTATCCTGTAACACTGAGGAGTAGTGGTCTGTTGCATTGAATTTACACCCACTACAACAAACAGTACTTGCTTGATGAACGTACACAGCCATATGTTGTACCTGGAGAGGAAATTGTTGGTGGATTGTACACAGTTCTGCCCTAGGTCCTTAGGCCAAAGGCAAGGCACATCAGTATATAACACATGACATGTCTACACAATCAATCACTCATCTACTGTCATACACGTCGCTAGTCCCTAATCGTTAGGGGGCTCTATCAGAACATTCACTTGGCAATGTGATAGGTGGGAATATGCCCTGAACTCACCCTCCTGTGTCCCCATCAAGTTCTGGGTAGGCCACCACCAGAATGCAGGCCATTAGGGGGTTTATGACCCGACAGGCACCCCGCCCACGTTGGGAGGACATCCCCAGCTGGACCTCAGCGATCCTTTGGGCCCAGCATCTCAGGTCCTCCCACCTCTTCCAACAGTGGATGCTCCACCGGCTCTGGACCCCCAGGGTCCACACCTTCTTGGCGATGGCTCTCCATAGCTCCTTTTTCTGATGGACGTTGACCTGCATGGATGCAAAAGACAAATCAAGAGATTACAATCACAAGTTTTGTCACAAATGGTTGAGTCACATACATGTCAGAAACACCAAGTTAGAACCTTTCTATTTTTTAACACTCCTCAAGTGTGAAGCACACAAGCCTGACTACAGACACATGCATTTGCATCTGCAGACTAACCCACTACCCTGTTCATGGCCTACAATGACTAAGAACGTTTACTGACATCAGGTAGCCCATACTCTAGCAACCTGTACTGTGATGTGAGCCACAATGAAACACTAAAAACCTATGTGGCTTCTGAAGGGGACGCTCCTTAGGCATGCATTGACCAACACTTTGACACACTGTGAGACTGACTCACTGCATATAGTCCATCCAGTAAAGTGCCAGAGTACAAACTTCAACATTACAAATGAGTAACGATCAAGGGGCTGGCATGGTGGGTACTGAAAGTGTCTTCCTTGTCCATGTGTGGACATGTGGAATAATAAAAGCAGACTCATGTCACTTCAGAAGCTGGGTTCTGTGGTATGTACCTGTACCACAGAACACTCCTTTGGATGTATGTGTCTATCCTAAAGAGAAAGCATCCATCAAACAAAGGCATGCATTGTATAGTTTCTGCTGTGACCAAGCTGCTGACTCACATTTCATGGTCTCCGAGGAGTCAACACACTGTCTGCTCTGTGAGACTATCATTTATGCAATATGCCTGTCAAACATGACCTGTGTGAAGGTGACAGCAGGGCTGTGGGAGTAAGGAACATGTCATGAGTCATAGACACACATTGACAGTGATGCTAAATGAACATATGGACCAGATTCATGATTTACCTCTATACCCATTCCTAATCTAGTCTGGCTTGTAGTGGGTACCAGAGGTACTTACACCTTATACCAGGTACAGTGATCCCTCTTAGTGAAATGTAGGCAGTGTCTAGCAGCTTAGGCTGTCTAGAGGTTGCTGTAGCAGAACAGCCACGGCTGAACTAGGAGGCATTCAAACCTCTTGCAATACCACTATAGTCACATAGTACTTATACACAAGAAAGACAATACTCAATGATGCCAAAAATAAAGGTACATTATTTTAGTGACACAAGGCCAAAAATATCTAAGAAGTTATACTCCCTTTGGAGGTAAGTATTATACACAATACATGCATGAGTAACCAAAACCAGGTAAGTAACCAGTCATAAAATAGTGCAAAGAGTGAAAAACACAATAGATTGCAATGGGCCCAGGGGCAACACAAACCATATAATAAAATAGTGGAATGTGAATATCGGTTTCCCCCATAGGCAAGTGTAGTATGTAGAGGGGCGCTGGGAGTGTAATAAATTATCAAAAAAATACCCCCCCCCCCAAGCCCAGGAAAACAGGAGTAAAGTACAGCAAGTTTCCTCAGGACACAATAGAAGTTGTGATAAAGGATTCTACATAAACCAAGCAAGACTGCAAGATACCAATGATGGATTCCTGACCTGAAGACCTGTGGAGAGAGGAGACCAAGTCCAGAAGTCGATGAAGAGTCCAGGAAGCACAGGAGCCCCTGCTAACTCGGATGAAAGTGGAAGAGTTGATTCTCCAGTTAGAAGAAAAAGTCAAAAATGCACCACATAAGGCAGCTGTGGGTTCCTGCTTGGTGCAAGAGATGTCCCACATCGAGTTGTTGGATGCAAGCTGGTTTTCGTCATTGGATTCCGCCAACAAGCCTCGGCTCATGCAAATGTCATAGTTGGCGGGAAGAGGCATTACCTGGGCCCAGGAGGGACATGGGGGTCTCAACTCAGACTTAGGAGACAAAGGGGGCTCTCAGCACTTTAGAGTTCCCTCAGAAGACGAGGCAGCACCCACAGGACTCCCAGAACACAGGGACAAAGGAGTTGCAAATGTTGGTTATCGCAGCACTAAACAAAGGGATCCCGCACCACCGGAGAACAACTCAGGGAGCTGAGAATCACAGGATAGAGTGCTGGGGACCTGGGCTATGCTGTGTACAGAGGATTCCTGGAAGAAGTGCACAGAAGCCCAAGGAGCTGCAAAACATGCAGTGCACAGGGGTACTGTCTAGCATGGGGAGGGTAGGTCTCACCTCCACCAAATTTGGACAGCTAGACCTTTGTACAGTCAGGGTCACTTCGGTCTATCACCGGTGTTCCAGGGATCACGCTCGTCAAGATGAGAGGGGACCCAGAGTACTGGTTGTTGCTGCAGAAGGGTGCATGCTGAAGTTGGGAAGTGACTCAGTCACTCCACGAGAGATTCCTTCGGTCCTTCTGGTGCAGAATGAAGACAGGCACTCCTCAGAGAGTGCACAACCTGGAAACTGTTGCAGTTGTGACAGGAGCTGAAGTTACAGAGTTGCAGTAGTCTTCTTGGATACTTTTTTGCAATTACAGTGTTCCTGGAGAAGTCTGCGGTTGATCTGACAGTCAGAAGCTGAAGCAAAGGATGCAGAGGAGTCCTGGTGGAGTCTTGTAAACTGAATCTGAGGAAACACTCAGAGGAGAGACCCTAAATAGCCCTGAGAGGGGGATTGCTACCTAACCAGGTATGGACCTATCAGGAGGGGTCTCTGATGTCACCTGCTGCACTGGCCACTCCCCTTTCCTTTGTTCAGTTTTGATCCAGAGCAAGGACTAGGGGTCCCTGAACCAGTGTAGACTGGATTATGCAAGGAGGGCACCATTTGTGCTCTTCAAAGCATTTCCAGAGGCTCTAGGAGGATACCCTTCCCATGCCTGTAACACCTATTTCCAATGGGGGAGGGTGTAACACCCCTCTCCTAAAGGAAATGCATTGTTCTACCTTCCTGGGATTGAGCTGCTCAATCCCCAGGAGGGCAGAAACCTGTCTGTGAGGTGGCAGCGGCTGGGGCTGCGGTGGAAACCTCAGAGAGCTGGTTTGGCAGCACTGGGGGTTCATGGCGGAGCCACCAGGGTGCATGGAATTGGCCCCCCAATACTAGAATTGGATTGGGGGTACAATCTCTCAGTTGTAGACACCTCACATGGCCATATTTCGAGTTACCAATGTGAAGCTACATACATGTATTGACATATATGTAGTGCACGCTTATAATGGTCTCCTGGCACTCATGAACTCCGGGAAATTGGTCCTGGACAATGTGGGGGCACCTTTACTAGTGCAAGGGTGCTCTCACACACAGTAACTTTGCACCTAGCCTTCAGTAACTGAAGGTTAGACATATAGGTGACTCATAAGTTACCTGGTGCAGTGAAAATGGCTGTGAAATATTGTTTGCACTATTTCAATCAGGCTGCAGTGGCAGTCCTGAAGGAGTGTTTGTATGAGCTCCTTATGGGTTGCAAAAGAAATGCTGCAGCCCATAAGGATCTCCTGGAACCCCAATGCCCTGGGTACCTAGGTAACATATACTAGGGACTTATCAGGGGGGTCCAGTGTGCCAATCTGGATTGGAATATGGAGTCACTAGACTATAGTGACAAATTTGGAACAGAGAGAGCATAAGCACTGGAGTTCTGGTTAGCAGGACTCCAGTGACACAGTCAAACATACTGACAACACAGTAAAACATACTGACATATAGACCACAAACTATGGGCACTGGGATCCTGACTAGCAGGATCCAAGTGAGACAGTAAAACACACTGACAAACAGGTAGAAATTGGGGGTAACATGCCAAGAAGTATGGTACTTTCATACAACAAAGTGATGGATCCAGGACTGAGGGCACAAATGATAATTGTGTAGGTGCACAGATTTGGGCAAATTGTTTCTTGTGATGTTGAGGCAACTGGAATGGGAGGTGTTGATGAGGACACAGTAAGACTCACTGTTGGTGCCTGACCAGGTTGGCCAGATGGGCCAGAACTGTGATCCACGTCCTTACATCCAGGAGTGTCTTCTTCACTGCGTGCTTCATCCAGGAGGTAGTGGCCTCTGTGTACCCAGTGGCAGCTTGACCTGCTAATGCGAAAGATACAATGTTATTGGTTGTATTTTGACATCTACCTTCAAAGGTTTAGTGTTTCATTAAGCATAGACCTTGTACAAAATTATTTTGCAGTTCATTCTATTGTGGCAAGTACCCATGGTATTGCTTGTATTGACATGACATTTGTGAAGCAATCACATTTCCGTGTAAGCCAAGCAGCTTCTGAAATGTGCATTAGCACTTGAGAGGATGGCCTGAGAATGCAATCTTACCACCTATGCAGGGAAAACAGTGGCTAGGCAAGATATGTCTTTGGCCATTTTGAGGCCTAGTTGGTTGTGATGCAGGCAGACCCAGGAGTTTGTTGTATATGTGACTGGAGTCATCATGTCGTCAGTGCAGTATGAATGGGTCTGCTGCCAATGCCATTCTGGTTATGCATTTGAGAGTTGACAAACATATTTATTGGGGCCTGTGACCACTGTACTGGTGTTTCTAGTGACAGAAACAGTGCCTGCTGAGAGTTTCAGTCATGTCAGTCCATGTACTACACACACTATACAGATGTAGTCACCCCAGGTGAGTACACTTCATGTGTGAGTTCCCAAACAGGATTCTTTGGAAAAGAGGACACTAGGCTGGTGAGTGAAGTAACAGTGACAGAGCCTCTTGGCCTTAGCAGTCATGTCACTCCCTCTACTACACACATTATACAAATGGTATCCTCCCACCTGAGTTAACTTACATTGAGAGTTGCCAAACCGAGTTTTTTGATGAATGAACACTGTTCTGGTGTTTGGAGTCAGAGAAACAGTACCTCCTGTGAGTTGCAGTCAGGTTATTCCCTCTAGCTCACACATTTTCCAATGTTATCCATCCAGGTGAGTAAACTTTATTTGGGAGTTGCCACACAGGGGTCTCCGGACAAGGGCACACTAGGCGGGTGTTTGGGGTTTTATTAACAGTGCCTCCTGTAAGTTGAAGTCATGTAACTCCCCATACTACACACACTATACAAATGTTATTCCCCCCTAGGTGAGTACAGTTCATTTGTGAGTTTCCAAAGAAGGGTATTTTGGGAAGTGAACACTGAAGTTGTGGTTGGAGTGACAGTAACAGAGCCTCCTGTCAGTTGCAGTCATGTCAGTCCCTGTACTACATACTTTATTAATATTATCCCCTCCCCGGTTGATACACTTCATTTGTATTTCCCCAAAAATTTCTTTAGAGAAGTGAACACTGGACTGGCGGTTGGAGTGATAGTAACAGAGCCTCCAGGGAATTGCACTCATGTAACTCCCTGTCCTACACACACTATAAAAATATCATCCCGTCAGGTGAGTATACTTCATTTGTGAGCTGACAACCAGGAGTATCTGAGCAAGTGACCACTGTGCTGGTATTTAGAGTTACAGACACAGGGCCTGCTGTGAGTTGCAGTCATGTCACTCTCTCTACTACACACACTGTACACATGGTATACTCCCAGGTGAGTACACTTCAATTGAGAGGTACCAAACAATGGTATTTGGACAAGAGAACACAGGACTGGTGGTTGGTTTTACCGACCCTGGGCCTTCCTCGCCTTAGTAGTCATGTCACTTCCTCTACTTCCCACATTTGGCAAATGGTATCCTCCCAGATGAGTAGACTTACATTGAGAGTTGCTAAACAGAGGTCTTTAGACAAGCAAACACTGTTCTGGTGTTTGAAGTTGCTGAAACAGTGCCTCCTGTGAGATGCAGTCAGATTACTCTCTCTACTATACACACTTGGCCAATGTTCTCCCCCACAGGTGTGAACACTTCAATAGAGAGTTAACTAACAGATTGTAGCATGTGACCACTGTGCTGGTGTTTGTGGTTACAGGAATAGTGCCTGCTGGGATTTGTGGTCATGTCAGTGCCTGTACTACACACTTGACAAATGTTATCCCCCCCCCCCAGGTGTGTAGCCTTAAATTCATAGGTGACAAGGGTATTTGGACAAGTGACCACTGGTCTGGTGTTTGGAGTTATGGAAACAATGCTTGCAGGAAGTTGAAGTCATGTTAGTCCCTGTACTACACACATTATACAAATGTCATCTCCCCCGGTGAGTACTTTTGTATTGTGAGTTGCCAAATAGAGGTCTTTGGACCGGTGAACACTGGGCTGGTGAGTGGCATGACAGTAAAAGTGGCAAAAGATGAGCTATTAGAATGCATGACATAGTAGTTTGGTGACATTTGTATTGTTGTGACTTACTAGACTCCACTCCCCCAGGTATTCCTGTCAAGCCCTCAGGATGCAAGATGGCCAAGACATTCTTCTCCCAGAGGTATAGATGTAATGGGGCACTGGAAGGGCCACCACCAGTCATCTTGACCTACAGCTGGTGCCTGTAGACCAGGGAATAAACCTTGCCCCTCAGGTCATTCCACCTCTTCCTACTGTCCTCCTTGTGCACAGGGTGGTGCCTACAGCATTCCCTCTGTCAACTATCCTGTCCCACACTTCCATTTTCCTACTGAGAGGAGTGTGTTGGACTTGTGCTCCAAACAATTATGGCTCTACTTTTATGATCTAATCCACTGTGACTCCTAACTCATTTTCTAAAAAATACAGGGATTTTTTGGAACGTAACACGGTGGAACAAAAAATAAAAAATAAACAGGTGACAGTGACTTACTAAACAGAGAAATTCTAATAGGGTGTGAAAGGACAAAAGTGTGTGCTGGATGTTCAATGGAATGGTGAAAAAAGGGGGTGCCTAATCGATGTACTCTACAAAAAATGGTGCTTGGGCTTTGTTGTCTTACAATGTAACTGCAAAGGATTGTGGTGTGTTTTTTAGTGTCCTTTGCAGGCGCATCGAGTGTGGCAATGTATGTCAGCTGTGTTGTTTTCAAATGTATCGATTGTGCTGTTATGTATTTCTTTCATGACAGCAGACCACTGTGGATCAGACCGCCATTAGCTGACGACCATTGGGGTCTGCCACTGTGACTGTGTGCTTGTAGTAAGGTCAATCGTTGGTTGCTGTGCTTTTGGCACTGAAGGAAGGACCACCTATCTCCAGCCCTCTGTGCTGCTGGTTGTCTGCCTTTTTTGGTTGGCGGACGGCGGTCCTGCCTGCATAACTCATAATAGGATGGTCTGAAAGACAGTCAACATGGTGGTCTTTTTAGGACCACCAACATGGCGGTCTGGCGGTCCGACCGTTATTTTAATGCTACAAAATTGTTTTGTGGCTTAAATGCCTCTGGCCAAAATTGCATTATTAGTGTTGTCTTTCCTCACCTTCACCCAGCTCCCTTCTTTACAACGCACTTCTTTCCTTTGATTTACTGCAGTTTGAACACCAGGCTAGGGTGAGAACGTGAGAAGCATGCCCTCATGGACCATTGCTTGCAGACTTGACCATGAAAAATTCCTACTACCAACTCCACACACCCTTTTCTATTTCTCCTTTTTAATCTGATGTCTGCTCTAAATTGCTTGCAAACTAGTAATAATGTCCCTGCTGCTTTTAATCTTGATGTTTGTTCTAATATGATTGTAATTTATATCAATGCTCTTGTTTAGGTATGTGTAATACTCCTTCTGCGCACAGGTCTTATTTTTATGTAGTTAAATACCTGTGCCTTTTATCTGAAATTATGTTTCTAACTTGTTTCTGTTTTTGCTAAAATTATAATAGTTTACAATTAACCACACAATAAACAAACATGGAGATACATTCCATTATCAACAACAGCCAATGCTTTGTACAATTTAGCCTGATCAATTTGCCTTAAACAGGCAGCATCTTCCATTTGAGAAAGCTTCCACATTTCACTGTAAATGGCATAAAGAAACCTTTTAGAACATTACGTTCTAGGACCTAACAAGAAATCCAGTAAATCCATGTCATCGGAGAGATGTGTACTTTAGCTGTAGATTAATTGGAATGTTGCATCCCTTGCTGGTATAATTTTCCCACATTATAAATCTATTGATTGCAAAATTATTGATGTTTTAAACCCACATCTGTGACTGGGGGTAATGTTTGATTTGTTCCCCATTCCGTCCATCATTTGTGTTTGTTTGCTTTCGTTGCCCTAAGTGCACCGAGTATGCCCCGATATTGGTCCGGATTCAAGATAGCCTGGTTGATGAAGGGTGATACTCTAAATCACTCCCAGAATGCTTTTTTACGGTCCAGGGAAGACCTGGCCTAGCAGTATGAGCTGGATGTTCCCAGGGGGAACAGGGTCAAGATTGATTTACATATGGCTGGTTCCAAACTGGGGTGGCATGGTGAGCAAAAGAATAGATGGATCAAACCCAGATCTGTGATTGGGGGTGAATGTTTGATTTGTTCCACTTTCCGTACATCATTTGTGTTTGTTTGCTTTTGTTGCCTTAAGTGCACCGGGTATGCCCAGATGTGGGTCCCGTGCTCACTTTGCCACTGGATTCAAGCTAGCCTGGCTGATGAAGGATGATATCCTAAAACCAGACCAAAGATGTCTGTTTCCAGTCCAGGGAGGACCAGGCTTAGCAGTTTGGGCTGGACTGTTCCCATGGAATAGGGTCAAGACTGGTTTGCATATGGCTGGGTCCAAACTGGGATGTTGAGCAAAATAATTGATAGATTAAACCCAGATCTGTGATTGGTGTGAATGTTTGATTTGTTTCACATTCAGTTCATGATTTGTATTTGTTTGAATTGCCCACAATAACCACCCTTGAGGACCTGACATTGTAGAATTAAATGTACTATTCTGCACCATACCATTTTCAGTGTAATTTACTAAGTTTTGCCAATTTTCAAAACGTGCAATTGAGGGAATACTGGGCACATTCCTTTCTTTAATTTTTGCTAAACTCAAGCAAGTGGGTTGTGGCACTGTGTCATTCAGAAAAAAAAATTGTATTGGAATCAGACAAGCTTAAAATAAGGCATGCATGCTCTGCAAGTGTCAATGTTTTGTACCTCAACCTTTAAATCGGATGCTTCTTTTCAATATTCATAGCCTTTAGTTGCTAGTTGGGAAACAAATGAGTTTCAATAAATTAATTTCATGTGGGTCGGCATATTTTTCCTTGCTTTTGAAGGGGTTAATTTAAAGTAATAGGAAACAAGATGTAAAGTATCATGCCCAGAAAAGTACACAAGTTTGTCAAAATATGTTTTGCGACTTCCCACTGGTGGAGTTGGCCATTGTTCCCAATGTGTATAGTTGAAAACTGTATGTGGAGTTCTAGCTCTAGTTAGGTAATGGTGTGCATAGTGATTGTAACAAAACATTTCTTCATAATTAGCAGAATTCATAAACATATTCTCACTTTCGAATTCAGCATAATATTCAAGCTCAGAGAGCAATGGAGAAACTGTTTTAATGCCCCACTAATCCAAAATTACACCAGGAGTTATCAAGTCATCCATAGCAACTTTAAAAACATAATGAATATGAACGTCTCTGTAGGACCAATAATATCATATGAGCCTTTACCCCACACAATTCCATTGGAAACTGGAGAAGCAGAATTGTTCACTAAGGGCTGGTCTCATCGCGCTTTGTCTAAAGACAAATGAGGCTTTAACATCTCAGCTACCAGTTCTATAGCTGAGCGATCTGGGAGATAATGTCCATTTATAAGCAAGAATAGAACAGCCACAAATCCAATCCACAAGAGTAGAGAAAGTAATGCAAGTGCAATCTATAAGGAGCACCATGAATAGGTCAAATAACTTTGTTTCAACCAGTGAAGAATACCATGTACGCCATGAAGTGAAATGTGAGTAAAATCAGTAGAAAAATCATCAACATTGACAAAATTAGCAGAAGCAGTCTGTGTGAAACCGGAGTCTTAACAGGTGATAGAGAACTGGTAGACACATCCAAAGGTAGTTCATCATAAACAACTTTGGCACACATTTATGAAGCTCTAGTGCCACATTGGCATCATTTTCTTTTAGCTAATGTGGCGTTAGGCTTCAAAAATCACTACAGCATATTTACTAAGTGGTGCAATGCATGCAGTGCGCCACTTTATAACCCTTTATGCCACATTATGCATGTGCCATGCATAATGTATGCAAAGGGGCATTCCCCCGTTAGGGGGACCGCAAAAATGACACAGTGGAATCTAAGAGATTCCACTGTGTCATTTTTTTGGCTAATTTTAATGCCTACTCAGAGCAGGTGTTAAATTGGGTCACACCTTTGGTTACAATGGGACCCTATGTACTCTTCAGAGGCAGCGCCAGAATTTTGACGTTAACCCTGAACAGTACCTCAATGCCATCAAAAGTTTTGATGCTATTGGCCCCTACCCTGCAACATGGTGCGCAGTATTTTAAATACCGTCGCACAAATGGTGGCGGTAGGGGGGCACTAAGAGGTGCAAGAAATGTGGTGCTGCACTGGGTTCAGTGCCACTTTTCTTAATTAAATCTACCCCTTTGTTGCTTTGAGTAGGAGTAGAAAACTGTAGAAATGTCAGATGTGTTTCTTACATTTCCAGCAGTAGTTGGGATCAACAAAAGTTCCTTCTCCGCCCTCCCCACCCGTAGGGGGAAATAATATTGGTGTTATTCAATACTTGCAGAAGTATTTCCTGTAGGGTAGTGAGAGGAGTCAGGGAACTACCAAGGAGTCCTCATGGCCTAATGTGTAGGATGGGCCACATGATGCAACTTTACTTGTGCAATTGAAACAAATCTTGTCTTTACAACCAGCAAACATGACAAAATCACAGTTCTGGTACATTGAACGCCCATGACTGGCACAGGTGGACGGTATGATGGGCCAAGCTGCTTTTTTACCCTAATCGTTTCTCGAATTAGATGCCCATCCTTTGGAATCCAGCTGGAAGGTGGTAGTTGCTCCTTCACTCATTCAGTGGCAGAATGCTTATTTGAGTGCTAATCCTGGAATTCTTGGAGTTGCTGTAAGTCCGTGAAATGTTCATTTAAATCAAAAGGTGTATTTGCTGCTACTATGCCAGGACCATCAAGATCTGCAACCTATACCCAGATACCGAAGGTGTTTGGGCAAAATGTTGAGTTTTAAATATCGAGAAAAAAGTATCATGTTAAAAAAGTATCAGGATTCAAAAATATTGTTGTCGAGAATATCGATTTTTTTAGCTAAGTAATAATGTTTTCAACAATATCTGTGCTGCAATATCATTTTCAATAATGTAGTTGTAAAAATATTGCTTTATAAGTATCTTTGTGTGTTTAAGTTGATATGTTAAGTTTATATATTTAATATTGGTTGTATAATTGTTGACAAAATTTCTAAATATAGCTTGTGATTTTAAGGGATTTGCAGTTTTTAATAAAAATTTTAATAGTAATTTATAGTGTTGCGGGTTGCGGTGTTTGTAGGGTACAGGGTTGGAAGATCATTCAGTAAAAATAATTAAGACATGATTGTTGATTCATTATTCCTTATTTAATTGAGTACTAATTATGTAAATTGTGTAGTTATATTTTTTAGTTATATATTAGGTATGGTTTGCTGGGTTTGTAGGGATATAGAGTGGGAAGTTAATTAAATAATGATTAATCAATAACTAATTACTAATTTATTAATAAGTATTAAATTGATTATAAATTATGTAAATTGTCTATTATATTTTTAAGCTATATATTAGGTGTGGGTTCTTGAGTTTATAGGAGTATAGGGTGGGAAGTAATTAATTTATAATTGATTAATATTGAATTTTTAGTTTATTATTAGTTATTTAATTGATTGCTAATTATATACATTGTGTAATAATTATATTAAATTAGGTGCAGGCTGTTGTGTTTGTAGGGACATATGGTGTGAAGCTATTTAAAGAATAATTAATTAACAATTAACTATTGATTTGTTACTAATTATTTAATTGATTAATACCTATGTTAATGATGTTATATTTATTTATTTTAGTTATATTTTAAGTGTGGGCTGCTAGGTTTGTGGAAGTATAATGTGGGAACTTAACTAAATTAGAAATACATTGCATTTTGCATTTCATAATTAATTTTTAAATGTTGTAATATTCATGTACATTGTTTAATTGTTTTATATATTTATTTATATATAATTTTTCCTACTAAGAGTTTTATATTTCTGGTCAATTAATAGGGTTATTAAAATATGTTATGAGTTTGAAGTGAAGTACTTTCCCTTCTGCTGCACAGGCTGACTGGGAATAGTAAATTTAACCCCTCAGAAGTCCTACACTTTCCCTACTGTTGCATAGCCCAGAGTGGGAATAGTATATTTAACCTGTAGGAAGTCCAATACTCCCCCTACTGTTTTTTTTTTGTCCTCATTCATCCCAGGCACCAGATCTTTCTTCACTCTTGTGCTTGACCTGCCTCCTTAACCGGGGAGGGGCCTCCTTCTTTCTCTCTCAACATACCCATCACGCAGTAGGGGCGGGAAGGGCACATATGTTACCCTAATTTCATGGCTATGAGAGACACGAAAGAAGAGTAATCATCGGACAAGATTTCATATGTTCACCATATGTTCCTCCAACCAAACTTTAAAAGGTGACCAAAATTTCCTTGACTTGGTAATCCCCATTACCGTGTCCAATTTAAATACATATCTCACTTGATCCAACCACTCTTTATAGTAGGGAGTGACCTTACCTACCCATCTTCTACAAATTTCTCATCTGGCTAGTAATATAGCATAAAATAGCCACTTCTGCGAATCACTCCTTAGATTTCCTATCTGATCTAATGTACCAAAAATGACTAATAGTAAGGTAATCTTAACCTCAACCCCCAATACCTTGGATATCGTATGCCTCACTGCCTCCCAAAAAGATTGAATCGCCGAACATTCCATAAACATGTGCACATCCTTAGCCTTTTCCATATCACACTTTCCACATTTGGCCACCTCTCCCTTCCCCATTTTTGAAAGTCTATAAGGTAACAAGTATGCCCTATGTAATACAAATATATGATTTCTTCTGAACTGGGCAGGTTTGACCACTTGGTATAAGGTACGCATAGACGCCTGCCAAACCTCACCGAGCTGCGTTTCCGGGAAAAAGTTACCCCATAGATCTTTGGCTAAATTAAATTCCCCATCTCCTACTTCCACTATCTCCCAATACCAAGTTGCCACTACTTTTTTTGGGGAGGTGATCTTCCATAATCTTTTCTTCTATCTGATACAGTCAACCACATCTCTTATTACCCTTCCGAATCCACCCTTTCAGTTGGAGGTTCTTTAGCCTTGACAGAACCCCACCTGTTTTCAGCCAAATTTCCTCCCGAGATAATAGACCCCCTTCCCTAACTAACTCGCCCCAATATTTAAACCCTGCCTTCTTGATTGGAATAGCCAAGACATCCTTAAGGCACTCTGGTGTGCCTGGTGAATCCCAAATGGGTGACCGACTACTGTAATAATCCATCTTGAACAAAGACCTTACGTTATACCATAGTTTTGCAGCATCCCTGCTTGATTTTTTTGAAAAATTTGGGATCTCCAAATTAAAACAAATAATGGTTTAAGCCCTCCTTTACTTGCACTAGCATAGCCTTAAACATGCACCCCACCTCTGTGGTATCTAGGGAGGAGGCAAGGATCCTAACATTTTTAAGTTGAAACACCAAACCATATAACTTCAGATCAGGTAACGCTAATCCACCTTTTTCCCTTTTTCTCCGCAGCTTTTTCCAAGAGATTCTTACTCCCTTCTGTGTCCATATAAATGAATTTATATCTTGCTGAAATTTGGCTATCAAAGTTTTATCAAATTGCAAAGGGATTGAGTTAAATAGAAAACTAACCTTGGGCAAAATTATCATCTTCACTAAATTTATTCTACCCAAGATTGACAAAGGTAAATACATCCAGCTTTTCATCAAATTGCAACAATCCCTGCGCACTATTCTAAGATTGGCATCTGCAATTTGCTCAATATCTTGTACTATCTTGATACCAAGGTACCTCATTTCACTTTTTATTGATACATTTTCAGGGCTCTGATTCCATACCAATATAACTGTCTTATCGGCATTTATCTGATAACCCGAACTTTACCAAAATTCTCAACTATATCCAGGACATCTGGTAGTGCTACATGTAAATCAGAGCATAAAGGGAGACTTTTTTCTCCCATTCACCATATGCAAAAGATGGAATGTTCTGCTCTTGCCTAATTCTTCTGGCCAGAGGTTCAATATATAAATTAAACAGTAACGGTGAAAGTGGGCATCCCTGTCTCGTACCCCTGAAAATTTGGATAGAAGAAGTCAAACTCCCATTTACTAAGACCCTAGCTGTCGGTTTCGAACAAATTTGGCGCATCATCCGACAGAATTTATCCCCAAAACCATATTCTTTTAAAATAGTAGATAGGAAGACCCAGTTCACCCTGTCAAAAGCCTTTGAGGCATCCAACATTACTGCTGCTAAGGGGAGACTAAATGTTGTAGCAATATCAATGGCCCCTATTAAACTAACTGTCAATTCATGTAGATGCCTACCGTTCATAAGCCCTTCTGATCTTTGTGAAGAAAAGCACCCACCACTTTATTCAATCTTTCCGCCAGTACCTTAACAAAAACCTTATAATCAGCATTTAGTAGTGAAATTGGTCTGTAAGACTCACATCTAAATGGGCTTTTGTGTGGGTTCAGAACCCCTTTGCAATTTGATAAAACTTGTAGCGTTATTCCAAGATTCAGGGAGTTCCTTCCCCTTATCATAATCTCTTCGAACAGAACCAACATTATTGGGACAATTGCATCCCCCAATAGTTCAATTGGAATACCATCCGGCCCTGCTGCTTTCCCTCCCTTGCTTGACATAATAGCAAGCTAAATCGCTTCCATCGTAATTTTCTGATTCATCGTCCCCTTCTCTATAGCTGTAATTTTTGGGAGTGTATCCGCATCCAACCACCTTCGTACCTCTTCATTCGTTACCACAGTATCCTCCTTATATAAGTCTGAAAAAAACAATTGAAAAGCCTCCCTTATATCATGAGAGCTGGTTCGTCTCTGCCCCATTTGATTAAAAATCTCTCTAATTTCATTTTTTGTCATGTCTGTCTTGGCTTTCCAAGCCAACAATTTACTTGGATTCTCTCCATATTCAAAATGGGCCAATTTACTGGCCTCCCATCTTTTTTTTAACCTAGTCTGTAATAACGCCTCCAATTGCAATTTCAGATGGGACCTCACGACTTCCAGCTTTTCTAAAGATTCTGTGCCACCCATCTCTAGACGATCGCACTCGTTCAGTTTGTTTTCCAATATACTCATTTCCATCCTATACTTCTTGTTCCTGGCAACGGTGAGACTTGTTATTTTGCCTCTTAAAAACACCTTAAACGTGTCCCACACCATACTTATCGAGGCTGATCCGATATTAAGCTTAAAGAACTCTTCTGTCTCTATAAACAATTGAGACTTAACGTCGCTCTCCAACAATGAAGTCGATCTAATGTCCAACTTCTCACCTCTCTTTTGGTGATGAGATTTATTGTTAAAACCACCGCCGAATGATCTGACAGATGGGCAGCCTTGTATTCTAAATTGTCGACCATTTCCACTAATCCCTGATCTATCAAAAAGTAATCTATCCTGGATGCCTGGCCGTATTTCAGCGCGTCTTGGGGGAACATGGCGGCCGGCAGAGACATTGGCCGTGGAGCGTCAGGATAGAGGAGACTGACTCGAGGAGAGGGAAGGAGGGCTAACGCTCTCATGTGCCGGCTTACCGGGGGTGTGGTGGAGGGCACAGTCGGCGCCGCCGGTGCGGTGCTTTGGTTGCGTGCAGCTCTGAGCTGCGGAAGACTTGTTCGGCTGTGGCGAGTTTCCCTCTCCGAGGGCGAAGCAGTGGCAGCAACAGCAGCAGTGGCAGAGTCAGCACAAGCACCTTGCTGACTCTGGAACAGAGAGTGGATGATGGTGCATATAGTGCATATGCGGGCGGAGTAAAGGGAGGAAGCTCTACAGCCCAAACCGTGAAGGAGACAGTTGGTTTGGTCAGAGGCAGAGGCAGGAGGAGATGTGGGGAGAAAAGCCTCGGCAGTAGTAGAGAAACTGGTCCCACTGGGAGGTGAATACTAAAGGTAAGAGAGGGCACTGCGGGGGAGTAACTGGTGAGTACCCAAAGGATGTTCCATCAGGGAGCCCGCAGCGGAAAAAGTTTTTTGGTGCTAAGTTGGTTAAAAAGGGGAAGGGAGACTTCCCCGTGATTGCAAGGCCAAAAATAACTGCCTCCCTGCAGTCTTATTTCAAAATCCTCCCTTTAGTGGCATCAGACGATTTCAGCATGGAAGTATGGAAGGGGCACAGCCTTCTGTAATTATGGCGATGGAGAAGGTGGGGGCTGAAGTGAGAGTGGAAGAGACGGTAGTACTGGATAAAGGCGAGAAAATAAAAGACCAGTGCCCTGTTTCAGCAGTTAACTCGGAATCACAAGAAGAACAGTCTGGCGAGACTCCCCCAGTAACGATGGTAAATAATAATCATGCGCCAGGTATATCACAGTTATTAAGGATGGAGGACGGGGAGGGGACAGCCAGGTTCCCTCCTAAGGAAGAGAGGATAACAAAGTTAGCGGAGGAGATTAAAAAGGGTTTCTCGGTGTCCGAGGCAAATCAGGCTAGTATAAAAGAGGCGTGTGAAATACTGGAAACAAATTTGATTTATTGGCGAAAAGAACCCAGTTGTTGGAAGAGACAGTGCAGTCTTTGAAAGAAGATGTAGTACAGATTAAGCAGGATTTGGAGGAATCGAGAGCTTGTGAACAAGACCTACAGGATAAGTTGGAACAGTTGGAGAATGCAGCAAGGAAGAATAATTTGAGAATTCTAAATATACCGGAGGGGGTGGAAGGGAACGATATTAAAAGTCATATTTCGCCACACAAGAATACCCTCCAGTTGGAAGAATCGGAACAGGATATTGCTGCGGATATCCAGAGGATACATAGGGACCCGATTAGGAGAGATCATGGTAGGAAAAAACCTCAGAAGGTCTTGATTAATTTTTTTACCTATGCTTTAAACGAGAAGATCCTGTTAAAAGCATTAAAACAAAAAACTTTAAGGGGGAATGATTTCTCCTTTGAAGTAAGATCGGATCTTGCGAGAAGTACCCTAAATAAACAGTGGGAACTGGGAAATCGCCTCGAGGATTTCAAGAAGTTGGGTGCCTCAGCGCAACTCAAATTCCCAGCCACCTTGCGAGTGATACATAACAACAAGATGTACAATCTGAGAGATACAAAAACAGCGGATGATTTGCTAGACACGATCAGAAATGGACCATCTTAAGATATGGGGGTTGGTTCCTCCTCTCCATTACCCTCTGGTCAGGCTTTCTTGAAGCGCTCCTAATCTGGGGTTTATCATCCAGCCCAGTTTCAGTCAGGGATGGGTTCCCGGGGGGGGGGAGGGTTAGGGGCACATGGCAGGGTAGGGGGGGGAGCTCAGGGTGGGGAGCATTAGGGAGGAAAAAAATAATAAAAGAAAAACCTCTTTCACCCCAGCTACACCAGGATACACTACAGTTGGAAAGGAGGAGAAGAAACGATGGGTGAAGATGATGAGATTCCGGGTAGTGATAGTAGCCTCCTGCAAGTTATGACATGGAATGTAAATGGGTTAAGAATAAGTGTTAGGAGAAATAGAATTTTGCAAGATTTGAGGGATAATCCAGCGCACATCTTTATTCTGCAGGAGACCCATCTGACGGGGGGCAAATGCTCTAAGTTATTTAAAGCCCAGCAGTGGGTTAGGAATGTGGTGGCCACGGAGAATACTTCTAATATTAGGAGGGTGCCATAATTATTAAGCAGCAACTCAATGTAGTAGTGTTAAAAGCCGTAGCAGATAATATGGGTCGTGGGCTATTGTTCAACTTCAGATTTATGACATAGTGATAACAGTGGTTGGGTTTTATGGCCCAAACTCTAATGATGTAGAACCAATAAGGAAGATGTTTTTCCACCTCTTGGACTTTCCTAGTCCAGTAATTATAGCGGGAGATTTTAATGTGCTGTTGGATAATGACTTGGATAGATCACAAAGTGCTAGGTCTACAGTTATGTCAAAATCCCAGAGTTCCTTGAGGTCTAGGAAGAGAGAACTGGGTTTGCGTGATATTTGGAGAGTAAGAGCTGGTACTCAGCAGGTTTTCTCTTTTAAGAATAAGAAATACGGCCACGCATCCAGAATACTTTCCCTACTGTAGCATGGATTTGAATAAGAATGGTAAATTTAACCCCTTTGAATTCTGATGCTTCCTCTACTGTTGCAGAGACTGGAGTGGGAATAGTACATTTAGGGCCATATTTATACTTTTTGACGCTAACGCAGTTTTGCGCCAAAAAAATTAGCGCCGGCTAACGCCATTCTGAAGCGCCGTGGGGGCGCCGTATTTATTCAATGACGTTAGCCGGCGTTAGTCGCCGGCGCTGTCTGGTGTGCGTTAAAAAAACGACGTACACCAGGCAGCGCCGGCGTAGGGGGAAAATGGCGTATGGGCGTCCACAAATGGTGCAAGTCAGGCTGAGGCAAAAAAATCGCCACAACCCGATTTGCGCCATTTTTTTACGACGCCCATCCCCCATTGAAATGACTCCTGTCTTAGCAAAGACAGGAGTCATGCCCCCTTGCCCAATGGCCATGCCATGGGACTTCTGTCCCCTGGGCATGGTCATTGTGCATAGTGGCATGTAGGGGGGCACAAATCAGGCCCCCCTATGCCACAAAAAAAAATAAAAAAAAATACTTACCTGGACTTACCTTAATGTCCCTGGGGTGGGTCCCTCCATCCTTGGATGTCCTCCTGGGGTGGGCAAGGGTGGCAGGGGGTGTCCCTGGGGGCAGGGGAGGGCACCTCTGGGCTCATTCTGAGCCCACAGGTCCCTTAACGCCTGCCCTGACCCAGGCGCTAAAATCCGGCGCTAATGCGGGTTTTTTAGACCCGCCCACTCCCGGGCGTCATTTTTGCCCGGGAGTATAAATACGACGCATATGCATCGGAGTCATTTTTTAAGACGGGAACGCCTACCTTGCATATCATTAACGCAAGGAAGGTGTTCACGCAAAAAAATGACGCTAACTCCATGAACTTTGGCGCTAGACGCGTCTAACGCCAAAGTATAAATATGGAGTTAGTTTTGCGTCGAATTTGCGTCGAAAAAAACGACGCAAATTCGGCGCAAACGGAGTATAAATATGCCCCTTAACCCCTCTGAAGTCCAATGCTTTCCTTACTGTTGCATAGCCTTGAATGGGAATAGTACATTTATGACCTCCAAAGTTCCATGCTTTCCCTACTGATGCCCAGAATGGAGTGGGAATACTACATTTTATCCTCTAAAGTCCAACCCTTTCCCTACTGTAGAGCAGACTAGAGTGGGAATATTACATTTAACCCCCCTGAAGTCAAACGCTTTTCCTACTGTTGCACAGAGTTGGGGGGGTAATAAATTTTACCCCTCTGAGTTCCAACTCTGTCCCAACTGTTGCAGAGAATGGCCTTGGAATAGTAAATTTAACCCCTCTGAAGTCCAATGTTTTCCCTACTTTTGGAGTGGGAATTGTCTATCCTTTATTTTCTGATTTAAATACATATTTTTAAAATAGTCTAAATATATCATTATCTATATTGTGTTTAATTTTATATTATTTGTTTATATGCAGATTTGTTTTAAAAAATGTAATATTTTTAATAATAATTGCTTTTAATTTACAGGTTTTTTTTAATATTCAGTTAATTTGGTATTTTAATTGAATGATTTGTACTTGTGTTTTAATATTTTTTATGTTGTATTTAAATATATAAAAAATATTTTTTTAATCTTTTATAGTACTAAATAAAAAATGTACTATAAATCTTAATATATATTTTATTATTACTGTTACATTACACATATGTATATATAAACATGTATATATGTTTGTGTTTTATATGTGTATATAGTTAGATATATGTTTAAATATTTAACAATATTTATTTTCCATTTTATTGTTATTTGTTAAAATATTTATGATTTACTATTTCATTCTATATATGTATGAAAATTATTATTTTGTATTATTTTTATGATAGAGCAAATTATATTTTTGTTCTGATATTTTTGTACTTACCCATTATTATAAGTATAGGTAGACAATATCTTTGTAATTGATATTTTGACTCTTTGTGTGTCTTGATAGTTGTTTTCTATGCCAAATAGGATCTCGTATGGAGTGCTGCCACCCAAAAATAATCTAGGCAGATTATTAATGCTTTCTGGACAGGTAATCGATCCAACTATGACCTGAATCTGCCACAAATAGCACTTCTGTAATAAAGAAAATGTGGTCAATACACCAGCATGGGCAGATGCTTCACCCTCATTTGTAGCTTTTATTAATTCTAGTCTGTGGTCTTTGTTGGTTATCACACGATGACCCACCCACGGAATGATAGCAAAAGAAATGTTTTGGACTCTTAAGTGGTAGGAATATTTTGCTGGGTATGCTGTTGGTAAGGGAGTGCTGTTGCCCGAAGCATTAACGACAGCCAGGATATCTTTCTCTACCCTAACATGAGAACAAGTAACCCTCAGCCAATGAATTCCCTACAGTGTGTATTCCACCACATTTGTGGCTCAGTGTATTAATTACATGAGCCTGTGGCAGACTGTCTTTAAGTTCTGCCACCTTTCCCCAAAGCACTTTATGCTTTATAGTATTCACTTTTGAATTTCTTAATCCATTCAGGCTCCAGTAAGGCAAATTTCCATTAAAAGCCAGAACACAGTAGCACAAGCCACACACAATATGAGTGGGGAATTGTGGCTCTGCATGTTCTAGTTTTAGAGTCAAAGCTTTAAAGTCAGCTAATCGTGGAGTGAAATTCCCTAATGATTGCATAAAAGTTTGTTGAGGGTGAAATTGTTCAACTCTTCCTACTCCATAAACAACTACGCAAGCAGCAGAGTGTTGTTGATTAGTGCCTTTAGCAGGTTGGGCTGAACCGTCACTATTTGTTATATATTTATACTGTTCAAGAGGCAATATGTTAGTGGGAAAGGTGTATTCTTGTTCATACTGGTGAATTTCTTGAGTTTGTAATGTAGGGTCAAAGAGATAGGGCCAGATTTACAAAAAAGTGGTGGAGTGCAGCATCTCCAGTCACCTTCCTGTGCTGCACGGCATCATTTGAAAAGGCCAGGAATTATCCATATTTAAGGAATAAAGTGCATTCCTGTCCTTTCCTCCTGTACTGGGGTACAATGGGCTATCTAGCACCAACGCAGGCACCCTTGCACCATGCATTGTAGGAGGGGTTGTCTTTGTAAAGGAAGGGCCACCTTCCTGCACAAAAGCAATCCTGGAAGGCTTTTTCCTCTTTCTATGTGAGCTGCAGGGCTGGAGAGGGGAACAAATGAGGGGAAATTAAGATATTTCTCTTCATTGCGCCTCAGCTGGGCAGGCATACATTTTGGTGCATTTTAAGGTTTTCCAGGGTTGGTAAATCTGGGGAGGCATCAAAATACATATGAGTTGTGTCGGAATACCAATCGCAACCCCCATAGAACGCCTCCCTTGCGCAGAGTAAGGCAACGCAGTGATTTGTGCTGCCTTGCCTCACTCCATATCTATGAGGACATTCAAGTGACTTTGGGCCTCATTATGAGTTTGGCGGTTAGGCGAGCTGACCTCCAAACTCAAGGGGATGATACCGCCGTCAACCCAGTAGCCTCACCCCCACCCTATTAGAATGTTCCCATTGGGCTGACCATTGGGAACATCATATTACCACATTCCCGCTGGTCTGCCTGGCGGGAACAGTGCTACGATATTGGTCTTTGTTCCCCCAAGGGGGCTGAGGCCAATACCATAGCACAACAGCACCCTCAGAATGCACACTGTCTGTAAAGCAGGCACTACGCATTTCGAGGGTGCTGGGCGGGTGGGGGCCTTGACTTCTCACAACTTGGTCGTGGGCTTTGCAGGGACCCACCTGTGGACCCATACACTTCCTTTCTGCAAGCCTTTTCATGGTGGTTGAACTGCCATAAAAAGGCTGGTGGAAAGGGGACTCATTATCTGCATGGTGGTGCTGAATTCCGCACCGCCGTGGCTGGTCATGAACATGACCACCGTCAGTCTGTCAGGAATCATGTTCCTGGTAGGGATGGTGGTCCCCTGGCAGTCCGACTGCCAGGATCGTAATGTGGTGGTTGACCACCTGGGGTGCGGCAGTCCAATCACCACCACAAGGCTGGTGTTCTCAGGAACACCAACCTCGAACGTGCCCCTTTGTGTGGCTCCATAGATATGGTTGCAAGTAATGCACCATCATTGCATCACAAAAAGTGATGCAATTGTGGTGCAAGGACCTCATAATTATGCCCCATAGGCTCCATCAGTGGCCGTCAGGGAAGTGGCCCATTGTATCAATCGGGGATGTAAGGCTTTCCCATTGGGGATGCTGGCCTTTGTGACAGCCTTTAGGGCTGGAATAGGAGTAACAACAGTTATGCGTGTTTCCCTTGAGCCAGTGGTCTTTCCTTTATAACAGCCATCTGTTCTGCAGTCAGTCATTTTTCAGTGGATGCAAAGCGCATTTCAGCATTAAAATGCAGATGCAATTTATATGCAATCAGCACTGTATCACCCTCATTGCATGTGACATAGGTGAAACCAGTGGCAACCAGTTCATACATTTGACCACATATTTTTATTTACACGCGTATGTAAGTGTTGTGCTGCAAGCATGTCAGTTTATTATGATCTGAGAATTTGTGCATGTTCTGATGCCCAACGTTTACTGGAAAAGTCTGGATGAATTAAATCCTACAAAGGTTTCATGCATTGTACATAATCTGGTATGTATGTTTTGCCAAAACTGAAAAATCTTAACAAGGACTGTAGTTTTTTTTAATATTGTTTGGTGGTTATAATGGGGCACACATCACTAGGAAGTGTGGTGCCAGGTTCTTTCCCTCATTTGATAACTTGGATCCTAGAATAGGACATGGAGAAAAACAATTTCTGATTTTTTTTTTTAATTTAATTTGTAGTCATGTTAAGCAAATCCCAAAACAAGGTAATTTACCTTGGCTAGGTGTGTCTTTAAGTCATCATCCATTAAATATATATAATCAGCATGGGACAATGCGTCTGGATCAGTATCATGCAATATTTATGTTACACAGGTAGCAAACAGTCTAGGACTGTTCTTATACTCTTGAGAGAGCCGACAAAAATGGCGTTGGGAGCTGAGTGTGGAAAAAGCCTGCTTTAGGCTTTATGTTTTGGCATAAAAAAAAGTTGTAAATATCAAGAGTTGTTTTGTATTTTTTATGGACAATATTGTTCATTAAAGCCATACAGTATGAATTGTGTATAGCAAATGTGCATGTATGACTGTTTAGGTGCTAATAATCTAAGACTTTGCAATAGGAATTATTCTCCTTATCTAAAATAAAGGGCAATTCATAGGAGATACGCAGGGTTCAATTGCTCCCTGGTTTTCTAGATGTGAGAGAATTTCCCTCTCAGAAGCTTTCGATTCATGTTTAATTGGGTGTTGTGGTTGTACTCTGGTGGTCAGTCTCTTTCAGCCAAGCGAATGTTAAAGCTTAGTGCTAAGTTTTCCCAGAATATTACTTTAATTGTGACCATTATGTGACCCTCCATTTGTATATTTTATTTAAACAATTTGTCTGGAGGGGTGACCCACAGTTCTGGGGTTTCCACTTCTATAAAGTCATTAGTTCTTTTGTATCTAGAAACTCTTGAAGATTCTGGTGATCTATTGTGACCTCTGCCACGCTGTCTAGCAGAGTCTCGGCCGATGTCCTGTTCTGAAGTAGTGTTCTTAGTATGTGTGGCATATTTAGCCAAAATTCCTGCAAAGCTCTTCTTTTTGAAGTAGGGATTTTGTTAAGGAAGTTTCTTTTCCTTTTTTATGATGATGCCAGATGAGCATTGTGAGTCAGTTTTCGGTCTCACAAACTCATTTTGACTGCTCTCTGACTGCCCTGCTCTCTTAGATCGATTGCCAGATGAGTCCAGAAAGGAGCGAGAAGGGCACGTGTCAGTAGACTGATAACTATCAGGCTGTTTTAATGTGTCATAATTACGCAAATTATAACATTTGTTAGAGGTTTTTAGCTGCAGAGACTTCCCTGTGATTTAATTTTATCTTTATTTTTTTAGAAGACTCCTGCACTTGCTCGGTATTGTCCTTTTCAGAACTACCCTTAAACTGTGGCTTATTTGGTCGAACCACCAAATTATCTCAACCTTCAGACGCATAGGTGTCTGCAATCATTTTGGTAACTTGTACTCTTGGTCTGCAGCTGCAATCTGTATTGACAAATTGCCAGTGCTGCTGCTTCTCCTCTAATATTTCCTAAAATAATTGAGGATAATCTGTCAGAATTGCCTTTTAATTTTATTCCTAAATCCAGGGCAGGGTCAGCCCGTATTCATTTTGAATCTGTTTTAGCATATATGGCAAAACAGCAAGTGAAGGTATACCATGAGTTATGGTACATATCACAGTGAAAACTGTACATCATGTGGCACAGTCATCAATGGAGGACACCATCCCAAGTAGCAAGCACCTGGTGAGAATGTTTATCTTGGAGTCCCGAATGGAGAAACACTGCTTCAAGCTGATGTATTTTTTGCACAATCCAGAACAGAATTTCCTTCTATCTGGTGGGTACTTTACCCATGATGGCATTGCCAGTTACTGGGTTAATTCCAGGTGTTGCAAATTGTGGTTGAACAGCTTGAACAGCCAGTGCTCGGACAATTGTTGTGATGTGCATAACAAACTGAGTTAGACGTCTGTACAACCTAAGTAGATTATTGTATAAGGGGCGTAACTCGCCCACAGCTAAATGCTATTTATGAGGACATGGGGTATAGCTAGATAGAAATGGCCATATAGCCCTGTCATTGCTGAGGGGACTCAATTTAACGCTGTCTAAAACATGTGGCAGGGTGCCTTGGAGCCAACTTTTATGTTCATGGAATATTAATGGTATTTTTAAGTCATGATATGCTCTGTATTGGCCTGATGTATTAGCCTCAGTCTATGTATGGAATGTGTTTGTATTAGCATCCACTGCAGGAACAGTGAACCATGAGTAAAATACTTCAGTTTTGTGAGCATTGTGAGGCTCAACCACGAAGGTAACATCTCCACCCCATTAGGTATCCCACATAAATTTAAATGTGCTGTCACAGCATGCCTGAAGGAATATTAATTGATTTATACTAGCTTTGCTCTGAATTAGTGTCATTTTTTTACGTTAATTCAGTGCACACCTAACTCCAATTTATACTTTTGTGCTAGACCTTAAGCGCCAAAGTTATGGAGTTCAAGTCATTTTTTGCTAGCAGGAAACTATCTTGCATCAATGAGATGCAAGGTAGGCGTTCCAGGGCAAAAAATGACTCTAATTCCCAGGCCCCTTATTTATCCTCAGTGCAAAAATGGTGCGCGGGAGGGAGGCGGGCCTAATTAATGGTGCTAAGCTTGCTTAGCGCCATTATTTAATGCTTGGGTCAGGGCCGGCATTAGGAGACTTGTGGCCCCATTTCCATGGTGGAACAGCATGTAATAAGTCCACAGGTGTCCTCCCCAGGTGTCAGGGACACCCTCACCCACACCAGATGGACAGCAGAGGATGGGGACCTCATCCAAGGTAAGTGGAGGTAAGTATTTTGCATTATTTTTTTAAATGCCATTGGGGGGCCTGAAATGGGCCGCCCTACATGGCACTGGGTGCAATGGCCATACCCAGGGGACTCTTGTCAAGAAATGATGCTGGGCTGGTTAGAGTCATCATTTTTTACTCTAACCAGCATAACGTCATTTTGTGGAGCTAAACCCCCTTCTCCCATACTACCATCCCCACACGGCTAATGTCATTTTCCTTGACGTTAGCCCAACCTTTGCGCCGGATTGAGCCATTTCGTAAATAGGACACCCGGCCGGTGTCTTGGAATGGTGCTAGCCGTCTGTAAACTTTTTCATGTGAAACTGCGTTAGCGCAGTTTTGCGTGAAAAAGTATAAATATGGGCCTGAGTCTCTTCACACCATCAGAGACTGGTGGCCCAATTCCTGGCTATCTCACAGTGCCTCACCTGAACCCCAAACCTTGTTGGGGTGGAAGATGATTATAGCAACTTATACTTGACACTCTGGCTCCCAAGAAAGTCATGGAAACAGATCTTACCCTTTTGGTGTCTTACTAACGCATGCCCAGGTGGAACACAAGAGAGATACGAGATAAGTTTTCAATACATTTATTAAAACAATCGTTGTCTTGCACAGAGAAAATGAGCTGCAATAATGACGCTGATGAAACAAAACCACGTTGCCAGCATTATGAACATAGTGAAAAGAATAATCAGTCCGACCATGGCAAATGATTTCTTGAAACTACTACCCAACACTATCTCTACACTGACAGGATAGTGAATAGACCCTCTGTCTTTGCCTCTGTCAGATCTAAAATGTTAACCTTAGCCCCCATACCTGGAAAACTGAACCCGGGAACTGGCCTGTAGTGTAGATGGCAATGTGTGTCTGCAAACTAAAACACCAGTGCCAGCGGAGTTGCATGTCGAACACAGTATTCGTCCCAAGATGGTGGTGATGGAGTGCTCCTCTGACCCTTTAGGTTAGTGGAAGGTTTATATAATGAAAATCACATTGCGTTAGAGGCACAACTCTGATGCAATGATATGTCTATATCTGTAAATCTATCCCCGAACGGACAATGCAAGCATTAGGATATCTTGTACTGTGTGCCTAGGCTTGAACAAACGTACTGATTATATGTAGAGAAAAGCTAACTAAAATAAGCAACATGTACAATGTATTCTTGGAATAAAATCATGTAAGCCTGAGTGTGTGAAATGTCACTGCTAAAAGTGAGCACCAACGTGCACCCAACAAGGCACCACAACAATGTGGGAGCACATGGGTCACAATATATTTATATATATTCGCAGAAAGAAACAAATGTTACAGGACCATTATACTTAGGAAATAGAATTAAGGAACCATAGAATTTCATTTAAAAAACAAAGTTTACAGGGACATTATAGTTAGGCTCACATTTTAAAGGTACAACACCATAGAAATTCAGCAGTTATAGTTATTTCAAGTAACTATAACACATGCCCTAAGGTAACTATAACTCCCACCCCTGTCAGTCACAGTTTTTTTTTTCTCAGTAGTTTTACTGCAAATATAACATTCATATTATCAATGATGTTGTCAAAGATGTCATAAGTGTTGCAATATGTGGGGTAATTAGCAGTGCATGATGAGGGTGTGAGTTATAGTTACCTTAGGGCACCAGTTACAGTTACTTGAAATAAAAGTTCATGTCAACTGCGATGGAGCACGGGCTGGCTACAGGGACCTAGTTAAGCCTGCTGAACCAAAATATCTTAAATCCTGGTCGAGGAGTGTTGTATGAATAAAAAAAAAAGGTGTGTTGTGCAGTGGAGGCAATGCATCAGTTCTGAGGTGGGGCAAGGCTGAGGGCTGAGGACCTGTTGCATCGTTATTGAGGATCCTATGAAAGGGGCTTGCAATGCGAAAGCCGGTATCAGGGATGTAATGGTCAGCTGTAGTGATGAGTCGGTTCCGATGAGCACTGAGGCTGTGATCAGAGCTGTAGCATCACCTTCAAGACTCCAGTCGATGAGGGATGCAAGGAGCTTCCACCAGGGAAAGTGTTGCGCAGTGGCGATTCCAAATGCCGTGCGGCGGGTCCCAGATACAGGGTGCGGTGGAAATGCAAGTCTATTACTCTGGTTTGACCTGTGCAGTAGCGGCGATGAGCCGGTTCTGCTCCACACAGAGCAGCAATGCATTGGTGCTGGTCCTGCAGCAGGGGATGCGTCAGTTCTGCCTCCTTCCAAGGGTCCAGGAATGGGGTGGCACCACTTGGCATGGCAGGCTCACAGATGGCAGAGTCCAGGTATGGAGAAGGATGGTTGGTAGTCTTTGATGACTCTGAGACTTCAGATCAGGAAGCCAGCGACCCAGCACTTGGAATTACTCTAGGTTCTGGGTTGGAGAGATGGAGGTCCAGTCTTCCTCACTTCCAGTCAAGAGGGCAGCAGGCAGCAGGTCAGCACAGCAAAGGAGAAGTCCAGCAGAGTAGCAGTCCAGAACAGTGGCAGTCCTTCAGCAGCACAGCAGTCCTTCCTGACAGAGTATCCACATATTCCAAAGTGTACTGATGTGGTGGTGTCAGAGGTACACTACGTATACCCAGCTGCACTTTTGAAATAGGGGAAACTTCAAAAACATGCCTTTGAAGTGCACAAAAATCCTTTCTTCCCTGGCTTCAGACTCACTACAGGGGGTTGTGCAGCCCTTTGTGTGTGGACAGGACACAGCCTATTCAGTTGTAAGTGAGGCTGTGCCCGCCTTCACACTCCAATTCTGCCCAAGGCCACCCATCAAGGCCCATCAGGTCACACCTAAGCTCCGATTGTGTGTGGCTGTCTAAGAGGAATACACAAAGCCCAGCTATCGCCCCACTCCAGACATGTGAGCATGACATCAGGTACCAAATAGCTAAAGTAAGAAAATGCCAACGTTCTAAAAGTGACATTTTCAATATTTGCAATTTAACGTCCAACTTCACCATAAGTTGTGAATTTAAATTGTGATTCCAGAGACATCAAACTTTAGGGAAAAAGTACACTCACTTTAGCACTGATTAGCAGTGGTAAGGTGTGCAGAATCCTAAGGCCAGCAAAAACGAAGTCAGCAAAAAGCATGAGATCTGAAGGCAAACATTTTGGGGAAACCACCCAATTATGCCTGGTCTAACAATAATCATCGAAAAAGTGCAGTTTCTTGAATTGTCATCTGTTGAAGTTCCACTTGATTCCCTTAGTTCAGAGTCTGTGCTTATATCTGTACTTGAGCCCGCTGTTATTTCTTCTTGTCTCTTTGTATTGGAATCTTTGGAAATGTCCCGGTGCAGTGGTTCAAATCTTCTTGCAAATGTGTATACCTGTCCAAGGTCCTACCTTTGCTTGTCTCTATGAAATTTATGTTGCTTCCTCATTTTCAAACAAGTCAAATGGAAGGAATCATGGACTGTGGATTATTTTTTACATTAATGAATTTTAAAATCTGAAGAGTATTATTCAAATGAACATTTAAGTAGATTACATCTTGCTTACCGAACCGTGATAGGAGTTGATGAGCTTTGATAGAGGTATTATAAGTTAAAGTGCTTTTTGAGTATGTTGTAAAAGTAATGCTTATTGAACACAAAAAAGTTTTGATTGGCATGTGAATGTGGATGGTGTTTGAAACAGGCTGTGTTAACTGTAACATAACATATATACAGTTTTACTTCTGTTTTATAATAAGCTCTAACGATGTAGGATACGTAATAAGACAAGAAATTAAACATATTAACTGCAAAATATGAATCTTGATCCAAAGGGTTAATTTCCCACTCAGGGATTACCAAAAGATATAATTTATTATATGTATTCACTTGCTGACAATACAACACATAAGAGAACTACTTCACATAGAATCCATATGTGATAAAATATACAAAAACCTAACCAGTAACATAATTTGAAATTCAATATCCACCTGGACTAGACAGTATATAGGAACTAGTATAGTCTGAACTGTCTAGTCAGGTCCACTCTGAACCAGAACACAAGCAACCAAAGGCTGGTTATGGCTTAATTGGGCATCTTCAGTCATGTGCAGTTTGGATTCAGTGACACAGTGAGCATGGGATCAATGTCTGGGCATACACGTCACACTTAGAGCATCACAATGAAAATACAAAAAAGTGATGGATGGAGAGCTCAAATTAAATTTATTTATACTTTTGCATGGGGAGATCTCCTCATGAGGGGTGGAGATCTCTGTATGGTAAAATATAGGGAAAAGTTCTCTATACCTTACCATACTGAGATCTCTATCACCATGGTAGAGATCTCCAAATGAAGAAAATAAGTCAAAGTAAAGTAGTTTATTAAACTTGGAAAAAGTTTGTATTAATATTCTCATGGTAACTATTAATGTAAAATATGTTTTAATATTTATTTTAAATGTTGAACTAAAGAAAAAATGCTACAGCAGTATTAACTAATGGCAGATTCACAAAGGTAACTTGATATGTTTTAATACGTTTACACTTTGAAGTAAGTTTACCACTTTCAGTATTCACTATCTCTGAGAACAACTCCTATGTGGGTGTTTGGCATCCATCCCGAAACCCTTCCATCAGCCTCCTTGAACCCTACTTACTACTCTCTAATCTCCCTTTCTCACCCACTCCCTCCATTCCCACCCACATTTACTAATAAGACATACACTTAAGTGCGTGTAGACTCTGCAGTTGGACAGAGAACACTGCAAACATACATGTAAGTCATTTGGAGTTGTGGCACTTAGTTTGTGAATTGCTATTTGTAGTGTGTTTTATAGTACTACTTAACATATTACAAAGTGCAGCATGTGAATCAGGCCCTCAATTTTGAATTAAAAAGTAAGGGCCAGATGTAGCAAATAAAAAATTTGCGAGTTGCAAAGTGCGAGTCCATGCGACTCGCACTTTGCAACTCGCAAATTGGTATGCAGTACGGTGTCTCAGACACCGACTGCGACTCGCTATAGGGTCGCAATGACCCACCTCATCAATATTCATGAGGTGGGTCGCAAATTGCGGCCCCATAGCGAGTATAGGCACTCGCAAACATGGAGGCCTGCTGTCGTCAGCAGACCTCCATGTTCGTGACTGCTTTCAATAAAGCAGTTTTTTTTTTTTATTGTAGCCCGTTTTCCTTAAAGGAAAACGAGCTGCACTTAAAAAAAAAAACGAAACCTCTAGTTTCGGTTTTTTTTCAGGGCAGGTAGTGGTCCCTTGGACCACTACCTACCCTGAAAAAATTGTTTTGGGTCCATTCACAAAGTGGGAGGGGTCCCATGGGGACCCCTTCCAATTTGCGAGTGGGTTACCATCCACTTGAAGTGGATGGTAACTGCGACACCATTTGCGACCGCGTAGGCGGTCGCAAATGGTATTGCATACCACTCAGAATCGCAAATAGGAAGGGAACACCCCTTCCTATTTGAGATTCTGAAATGCATATTGCGAGTCGGTCCCGACTCGCAATATGCATTTCTGCATAGCAAAGAGGCATTTGCGCCTCGCAAACGGCGATTTTCGCCGTTTGCGAGGCGCAAATCCTTTGCTACATCTGGCCCTAAGTTATTTAAAATGTATTAACTTACATTTAAATTATTTTCCCCAAGATTAAATTAAAACAAAAATTCCTACCTACAGTAAAAAATAGTTTATTATGCATTAATCATTATTACAAGTTATGTATACAATTAATTAAAATAATGTAATTACATTTTCCAAACATAGTTTGTCATATTATTTTTTAAATTCCTATTGGACGGTGGTTGTTTTATCAGTGGTCAGCCATGTGTGCACGTGTGGCTTTACCTCCTTTTACAGGTACTAGAGACATGTAAGTCCACACTTACATGAAACTTTAACCTCTGATTGTATGACTAGCTACAAGTAGTAAAGTTAATCAAAAGTGTAAGAGTAAAATTATTTGCATAAATTGCTAACAAGTGTAGTTTAACTTTGTGTATAACACAGATTTTCCTTGTTTATTTCTTGAATGTGTCATTATAAATATACAATAAGAGTTAGTGCACAAGTTCAATACATTTATAATACACATTTAACACTTGCACTATTGCTTGGTTTTGAAATTTTACATTTCACAAACATAGAAATGTTCACAAGCCTTACTTAAAAAATACATTTTTTCATTTCATAAATATTTGAAGCAACAAAAAAATCTAATGGAAATATTGAGTCAGAAATCAATAAATACATGTATTTTCCAAAGTCAGGAAAACATATGATACTAAATTGCAGAAGCTGAAAAGGCAAACATTGGCAAATTGAATATGTCTGCCCCTGGCAAGATAGTATAATAATCACTTATTTAAAAATATATATATACATATATTGCAAACAAAGGCAACAGCAAATTGCATATGTCACAAAAATAAACAAAAGGAAAAAGAGACAATGTGATGCTGCCTTATGCATGGGTCATTTGCTTGCAGTAATGTTTTTTAAGAAACATAACCATTGCATATTATTTTAATAAAATAATACTGCTTCTTAATATCAGGAAGGTGTACATAAGACACACATGGATATTACTTTTGATTTAATACAGATGACTGAAAAATATGATTCTTATTTGCAATAACAAAAGCACTATTGGTTTTGAATTATAGTGTGCTGGAATACTAGTTGAAACACTCAAGGTTGACTGAAAAAGGTAGAAACAGAGAAATAATAGAAAGAAAATAAGCATTGTAAGTAAGTGAATTGCCAAGGAAGCAGCCCTGTATTGATGTGCACTTATTTGTAGATGGCTGTGGACAAATAGGTTAAACGCCAGCACTGATAGTGCAGGAGAAAGTGGCAGACGTGGGCTGATCATTGCCCTTTGGTGTTTGCTGTGGTAGATGGAAGCAACATGTGAATGACAGTTGAACAGATCAGTGGGCTGCCTCAAAGCTACTCTATGTAAATATTTATGTACATAATTTTTACTTATGACATTTCCTATTACATGAGGCTTGAGAGACAAGAAAAGTTTTTTTCTGAGGCAGACAACACTGTTGGCAGCTATTAGTCCTACTTGTTCTGAATTAATCTTTACAGAATAGGGCCAAGTATTTAAAATTCCACTAACTGCATATTTCCTAGTGGTCCTGAATTTCAGTCATAATCCAGATGTAAGCAAATAAATTGTTACTTGGAACACAACTGATATTGCAAACAAACATGCTCAAACATTCCACCTTAATTTTGCCATGTCCTAAAGAAATGTTTCGTCAAATTCCCTCTTGTCCAAAACCCATAACTCCAACACCCTTATCAGAACAGACATACCTCTACTTGACTCCACAAAATATCTTGTTTCATACCAATTACAATCATCAATGTTGAATCTCGCTTTTTAAGAATGCACATTACGTTCAGTGAGATTGTCTGTGGTCCCCCATGGATCATCCTCTGAATTTGCTTAGTCTCTTGCTTTCTGTCAATGTATGTTGCTCTTCTCCCTAAAACATGTCCTTAACTCCATCAAATTACACAGGAAGTTTTACTGCTTGTAAGTGGTATTTTCACCTATTCACATCATACCAATATTTCTGTACATGTTGTAAATGTGTGTTCATCTCCACTATAGTTTTTGAAATAGATATGTATAACACTTTTTAACAACTATTGTCTATTGTGTCAAGAGATTACTACAATTACCCTGATGCTCTGTGTTTGTATCTGCAAAACAATAGTGGAATGTAATGTTGTTCTACCTTTCTTTACTTCCATATGTGCACACATCTCAAAAACGTGGGCATTTGACAGTCACCTTGTCATGTTATAGATGAAACGGTCAGTTGTGTACCTCAAGCATTTTGACACCTCTTCAAAGCTACATTGAAGTGATGTAAATGCTCACATAATTCATAGGCTGTTGAATCCAAGATTTCCTACCATGTGATGTGGCATGCTGAATAGAAGCAGTATGCACACACAATTTACTTTGCATTGTCCATATGATGACTGATGACAGTTTTACTTCTAGGTTGAGCCATAGTTTTTCTAATGTTTTTTAGCCTGCTAGGCCTTGGAATGGTTGAGTACTCTAATCTACTCACCACTGTGTTGGTAGGAATGGCTGCTTCATGTAATGTACAGTTACTGGAATAACCTTTGGTATTTAAGGACATCGCTACAACATTATCACTGAAGTTTTCATCTGTGTAAATCGGCCTGCATGTGTAAAACAATGAAAATCACAAAAAGGCCTAATCATTCCATCATCTGATTTTACTTTATTTGGTTTCTCCATTTGTAGCTAAAGACACATATGAGGTACAAACCAGATTATAATTTTATTTTGTAAGCTTTCTTCTTAGATCCAACACCTCGGGCCAGTGTACCACTGTCTGCCACTCAAGACACCTCCACTCCAGACCAGAAGAAGCCTTCAGTGAGGACTCCACTCCTGCAAGTTCAGATGATTAGGAGCAGCCTGGTCCATCGGGCCAGTCTGGCCAGACAGCTCCAGTGAGTCGTACTTGACCCACACCTACACCTCCAACCCCAGCCTCAACAACACCTCAGCCAATGGATACTTCCACTTCTTCTGTCCAAAGAAATATCACACCACTCTTGTGCCCCCCAGTCCTGGCTGCTGTTGAGACAACACCAACACCGGATCCAGTTATGCCAGGACCCAGTTGGATGGGGCACACTGCCTCTAGGGTACAGGGTATTGGGAGTAGGCATCATGGGAGGGAAAGAGTGGATCAGGAAAGCTAGGCGACTGGTGTCTTTATCAGCCATACCACCATAGACTGAGTTCAAGGTGGTGCAGAGGAAGCTCATGTCAGAAAATGCAACCACAATGGCATTGGACCTTGCCAAAAGACTGCCATATTGGCGGTCCTACAGACTGCCGTATTAGGAGCTACACAGGCAGGACTGCCAAAAGCTAGCCAAAAATGCCCGACCGCCAGTACTGTTAAGGGTGGGAAATAGGCAGTCTGACCACCAGCACCGAACTACGGCAGTTCGCGGCCACCAAAGAAATACACAACACCACATTGGATGGATTTGTAAAACAGACCTCTTCACACACCACAATCCTTTGCATCTCCAACGCCAAACACAGAAGCCAGAGCGCATCCAAAAAACAAAAAAAATTCAGAATAGGCACCCCTCCAACTTTCCCAAATCACACACCCCACATCCTCAACACACTTCTATTTCCAATCACAACCATTTGCACTTCCCAAATCCATAAACTCATTGTCACTTTTAACTTGCTCCTTATTTATCATCACCACTATGTCACCCCAGAAAAATCCCTGTTTCACTGAAGATGAGTTAAAAGTCATGGTGGATGAGGTCATATGAGTAGAGCCACATTTATTTGGAGCCCAAGTCCAAAACACTGCTATCACAACGAAAATGGAAATATGGCAAAGAATAGTCGACAGAGAGAAATCTGTAGGCCCACCCCATGCACAAAGGACAACATCAAGAATAGGTGGAACGACCTCAAGGGAAAGGTCCACTCCATAACATTCAGGCACCAGCTGCAGGTCTAGAAGATTGGTTGTGGTCCCCTCCCCCTCCTCTCTTACAACTCACATCATCCCAGGACATCCTGCATCCTGAGGGCTTAACAATAATACCTGGGGGAGTGGAGTCTGATATGTCACAACACAAACATATCTCACCAAAATGTACTGTCATGCATGCTCACTGCTCACCTTTTACCACCTTCACTGTCACCCCACTCACAAGCCCAGTGTCCACCTCTCCATAGACCCCAGTCTGGCATCTCACATGTGAAGTAGACTCACCTGTGGCAAAAACATCTGTGTATAGTGTGTATTACTGGGATTTACAGCACTACAATTCCCAGCAGGCACTGTTCTACAATTACAAGAACCAGAACAGTGCATCCTTCTCTAAATTAACTCGTTTGTCAAATCCCCATTTAAGTGTACCCACCTGAGAGGATGTCCTTTGTATAGTGTGTGAGGGGTACAGGGACTGACATGACTTCAACTCCCAACAGGCACTGTTATTGTCACTCCACTCAGCCAGCCCAGTGTCCTCTGCACTAAAGACCCTCGTGACTCAACTCCCAGTGGAAGTGTTCTCACCTGTGAGGATAACAGTTGTACATTGTGTGTTGTTCAGGGACTGACATGACTGCTAAGGCCAGAAGGCTCTGTTACTGTTACTCCAGTCAGCCATCCCAGAGTTCCCTGCTCCAAAGACCCTTGTTTGTAAACTCCCAATTGAAGTGGACTCACCAAGGAGGATAACATGTGTACAGTCAATGTAGTACAGAGATTGACATGACCACAACTCCCAGCAGGCAACGTTACTGTAACTCAAAACCCCAGAACAGTGTATATTACCCAAATGTAACTTGTTTGTCAACTTCACATTAAAGTGTACTCACCTGGGTGGATAACATCTGTGTACTGTGTGTAATACACGGATGCACATGTCACAACTCTCTGATGAAAACTACTCGCCTAAGAAGATAACATTTGTACAGTGGACGTAGTACAGGGACTGACAGGACTGCTAAGGCCAGGAGGCTCGGTCACTGTTACTCCACTCAGCCAGCCCAGTGTTCTCTGCTCAAATGAGCCATGTCCCTGAACTCACCATTGAAGTGTACTCACCTGGAAGCAAAACATTTGCATAGTGTGCGCAGTACAGGCACTGACAGGACTGGTCCCCCCTTATCAGTCCCTAGTATATGGTACCTAGGAACCTAGGCATTGGGGTTCCAGGAGATCCTTATGTGCTGCATCATTTCTGTTGCCACCCATAAGGAGCTCATACAAACACTCCTTCAGGACTGCCATTGCAGCCTGAGCACACACTATTTCACAGCCATTTTTCACTCCACCAGGTAACTTATAAGTCACCTATATGTCTGACCTTCAGTTACTGAAGACTAGGTGCAAAGTTACTGTGTGTGAGTGCACCCTTGCACTAGCAAAGGTGCCCCCACGTTGTCCAGGGCCAATTCCATGGACTTTGTGAGTGCAGGGACACCTTTATAAGCGTGCACTACATATATGTCAATACATATATCTAGCTTCACAATGGTAACTCTGAATATGGCCATGTGAGGTGTCTAAGAGTGTGAAATTGAACCCCCAATCCAAATCTGGTATTGGGAGGGCAATTCCATGCACCCTGGGAGCTCAACCATAGACCCCAGTACTGCCAAACAAGCTCTCTGAGGTTTCCACTGCAGCACCAGCTGCTGCCACTCACAGACAGGTTTCTGACCTCCTGGGGATTGAGCAGCTCAATCCCAGGAAGGCAGAACAATGCATTTCCTTTAGGAGAGGGGTGGTACACCCTCTTCCTTTGGAAATAGATGTTACAAGCATGGGAGGGGTATCCTCCCAGAGCATCTGGAAATGCCTAGAAGGGCACAAACGGTGCCCCCTTGCATAATCCAGTCTACACCAGTTCAGGGACCCCCAGTCCCTGCTCTGGCACGAAACTGGACAAAGGAAACTGTCCATCACCAGAGCTCCTCCAGAATGTCCCTGGTGTTAGTCATCTTGGATTCCAAGGTATGGGGACCCTTTGGGAGCATCTGAGTGGCCAGTGCCAGCAGGTGACATCAGAGACCCCTCCTGATAGGTGCATACCTGGGTAGAAAGCCAATCCCCCTCACAGGGCCATTTAGAGTCTCTCCTCTGAGACCCCTTTGCATCCTCTGCTCCAGCTTCTGACCATCAGATCAACTTCAGACTGCTCCAGGAACAGCTGTAACTGCAACAATCTATCCAGGAAGGCTACTGTGACCTGCAACTTCAGCTCCAGCCAGCAACTGCAACAGTTTCCAAGGTGTGCATGCTCTGAGGACTGCCTGTCTTCACCCTGCACCAGAAGAACCGAAGGAATCTCCAGTGGAATGACGGAGTCACTTCCCTGCTTCAGCAGGCACCTCTCTGCAACGACGACCAGTACTCTGGGACTCCTCTCCTGTCGAGGAGCGTGATCCCCAGAACACAGGTGGTTGACTGAAGTGACCCTGACTGCCCAAAGGTCCAGCTGCCCAAATTTGGTGGAGGTAGGAGCTTGCCTCCCTGTGCCAGACAGTGCCCCTGTGCATTGCGTCCTCTGCAGCTCCTTGGGCTTCTGTGCACTTCTTCCAAAAGTTCTCCATTCACAGTGTAGCCTAGGTATTCAGCACTCTATCCTGCAATGCACAGCTCTCTGAGTTTTCCTCCAGTGCATGGGATCCTCCTGTGTAGTGCTGCAATGACCGCACTTTGCAACTCCTTTGTCCCTGTGTCCTGGGACTCTCGTGGGTGCTGCCTGGTCTTCTGAGGGCTCTCTGAAGTGTGGAGAGCCCCCTCTGTCTCCTCAGACTGGGTTGAGACCCCTGACAAACAAATGTCAGGGCACTCATGAATCAAAGCTCAATCCTCCATGTATTTTTCATCAGAGCTTGATGTTCAGTTCAAAATCATCAAATATAAATCGGGCCGGGATTAGTGAGCAAATGTTCATTTTAATCTTGAAATGCAAAGTCCATCAAGGCAACAAAAGCCGTCCTTGGAAACAATATCCATAATGCAACAACAGCCAACACGTGTTTCGTCCTATGAGACAAATATTCTCAAAGAATTCATCACGGCTTCCACAATAGTTGAAAGGACTTGAATCGCCAAAGCAATCGGACTGTATCTAAGTATCCCGTATTATGCCGTCCAAAAATTCTGCTGAAATGCTCAAATAGTAGCGTGTACAGCCAACTATCGATCAGAATCCTAAGAGAGCTGCGTTCTTATACTCCCGCGGCGCTCCTGTGTCCAGTAACCACAACAGCAGCTCCTCTTTGACGCAAAACATGTACTTGCGTGAACCAAGGCTTGTTGGTGGAATCCAGTGACACAAACAGCCTGCATTCAACAACTCGATGTGGGAAATCTCTTGTACAAAGCAGGAACCCGCAGCTATCTTCTTTGGTGCATTTCTGTACTTTTCGTCCAACAGGAATATCCACTTTTGCAGCTTCTTCCAGGTGGGCAAAGGCTCCTGTTCTTCCTGAACTCTTCATCGACTTCTGGACTTGGTATCCTCTTTCCACAGGTCTTCAGATCCAGGAATCCACTGTTAGTTGCTTGAAGTCTTGCTTGGTTCCCTCATAATTCTTCATCACGACTTGTAGTGTGTTCTGAGAAAACTTGCTGTACTTTACTCCTGCTTTCCTGAGCTCTGGGGTGGGGTACTTTACTTACCTTTGGTGTTTTCATACACTCCTAGTGCCTTTCTACACACTACACTTACCTAGGGGAAAGCCGACCTTCACATTCCACTATTTTAGAATTTGGTTTGTGTTGCCCTAGGCCCATTGCAATCTATTGTGTTTTTCACTGTTTGCACTATTCTATGACTGTTTACTTACCTGATTTTGATAACTAGTGTATATATTGTGTATAATACTTATCTCCAGAAGGAGTATTGCCTCTAAGATATTTTTGGCCTTGTGTCACTAAAATAGAGTACCTTTATTTTTGGTAATACTGAGTATTGTCTTTTATTGTGTATAAGTACTGTATGACTATAGTGGTATTGCAAGGGCTTTGCATGTCTCCTAGTTCAGGCTTGGCTGCTCGGCTACAGCTACCCCTAGACAGCCTAAGCTACTAGACAGCCTGCATTTCACTAATTAGGGATAACTGGACCTGGTATATGGTGTATTTAGGTACCCACTACAAAACAGGCCAGCGTCCTACAGTGGCTATTCACCCGATTGGGCCTCAAGGCACTGAGGTGGGGGGTACTGCAGCACAGTCAAAGTGCTGGATGGCCAGTTCAGTCAAAGAGCCAGGTCTTGATTTCCTTCCTGAACTGAGACAGAAAGGGAGATCGCCTGTGATGAAGAGAGTTTCAGGTCTTAGTGGCGAGGTAGGAGAAGAATCTTCCTCTGGCTGTGGTCTTGCAGATCCGTGGGATGGTGGCCAAGGCCAGGTGAGCAGAGCAGAGTTGTCTGGTGGGCGTGTGGAAGGCACGGCGGTGGTTGAGGTTTGCATCAACTTGAACAGGTCGAGCTGCTACTGGGGACACCGAGACCACAGAAGGGACTGCCACGACCAGCCCTCAGTGAGGACAACACTCCCAGACATCTTGAAATTGAGGACGGCTCTGGCCCAACAGGGCAACCTGATCAGACAACACGGGTGAGCCTCACCGTGACCACATCGACTCCTTCCAGCCTGGTTGCAGCAACATCGCAGGCAGTCATTCGCTCGCCAACTTGTGTTCCTAGGACAGTGAAAACCATCTCACGCTCCCCAGTCCAGGATCCTGAATCACAGCAATACACTTCCGACAATGATGGTCATAGAACCAATGGTAGGGGCGATCTGTACAAGGGTTCAGGCAGGTGAGGATGGGGTGCGTGGGATGGATACTATGGGCCAGTGGCATGAGGCCACTGGAGATGGTATTGGCCAGGAAACTATCAGGCAAGCCTTGGGAGCCTATCAAGAATCCCAAGGCATGATGGGCCAGGTACTTACCGAACTCAGTGAAATGAAGCAGCTGCAAAGGGACTTCCATCATCAGTCACTGGAAAAGTGGGAGGCCACCAACACAATCCTGGCTTCCCTATGAGGGGTGTTCAGGGAGTTAAACAGTATCCTGATCAAGGAACATAAGGAACACACACCCCTTCTTTTGGCTTAGTAACAGCAGTGCCTTCCACATCAGTGGCAGTCACTGGAAGAGAGGCCCTGTCAGGGGAAGGACCTGCTTCAGACACTCCTGTCTCTGTAACAGCAGAAACTCCCCACAAGCTAGGACGTCCACCCAAGAATCCAGGAGCATTGGATGGCAAGACACCAACCACTACCAGCAAGTTACCTCCTCCTTTAGGAGATCTACTGAAATTATTACATCCACCATGGCTGATCCCTTCAAATTCCTTTTGGGTTATATCACATTATTAGTTCCTGCACCTATATCAATAAAATCACATATCAGAAAATTCTTGCCTGCTTGATTCTGTTCCAGATTTTGAAATATTGAGATGTATGCCCATATGATGCATGAGGAAGTCACAGATGGTAATGGAATGAGGGCTATGTCACAGGTAGTGCCATGCTGGGAATGAGTGGCAACACACTGATACAAGTGTCTGGTCACACCAAACATTTTATTGCACTGCACAGCACATAGGCTGTCAAAAGGTCTGGACTGTCATAGCCAAGAATAGTTGAACCATAGTGAGTCAGGGTAAATATACCAAGGTACAATCTCCCAGACCACAGAAGAAAGGGCTTTGTCAGACCTCAACCTGTAGAATAAGCTTACAGTTTTGTGGATTTTGTCACCAGCTTGAGCCTTGTTACATACCAAAACCAGGTCTGCCAACATAGCATATGCCATGGCACAGATAGAGGGCAGTACAACAGTCCTTGGTCATAGGTGCATCCCATTATAATGGCCAAGCATCTGGAGGCACGACACAAACCAATGGCAGTGTTGTGAAACAGGCGCTGTGGCTTGCAATTATGAAACACATTTACAGCTACATCCAGGTTACATACGATAATTGTTGACACAATGTGAAGGGAGAATGTATAGATTGCACTTGATGACAACATATCTCAATGCCATATGATCACACACATGAGACAATTGGCCCAACACAACATATCAAACTTGTGTATTGTGCACTTCAGACTTCCACCCACCCACTGCGCAAGCAGGTTTTGCACAGGACTCATACACCCCAAATCTGTGATTAAATTTACGTGTATCAGTCCATCTCCACTTCTTCCTATGTCAGAACAGCATCAGATACCTGCCAATGTCACAACATTGAAATGCCAACATGAGGATGTCATGGTAAAGGTATCTGGATAAAAACAATACGAGGAGTTTAGGTTGGAAATTCAAACCTATGACCATAAACTCAAATCAGACATCAGTTAATACACTTGCATTGCGATGAGACTGACACAAACCCAGCAGATAATCAAGGTAGCGAAATGTTTATGTCTGAATAAGCAAGTAACCCTTGGCTGTATACTGCAAAGCATGAGTTCCCCTATCTTTTGGGAAACCACGCTACTGCACACATCCTGACAACTACAGTTCATCATACGGTCACAGCAATCACATCAAATTACTTACTTACCTTTAGGTAAAATAGTGATTGATGAGATCTGCCGGCAAGTCTTCACCTTCCTCCTAATCAATGTCATCCTCACTTGGCATTTCAGGATTCCCACCTGGTGGCACTGCTAGCTCCCCCTCATCTGGGATGTATGGGATATTCCTCTGCAGGGCAATGCTGTGGAGCATGCAGCAGGCCACAATGATCTTGCATACTTTTTGGGGTGAGTAGAGGAGGGCTCCACCTGTCTTGTACAGAAACATAAATCTGGCCTTAAGGAGCCCAAAAGCCTCCTCCACCACACGCTAAATTTCTTCATGGGCATCGTGAAAGCAGACTTCCCCTGGCATAATTGGATTCCTCTCCAACATCAACAACCACGGATGGTTTGGGTATGCAGAGTACCCTGTGGTGGAATGGGACATATGTGCAACTATGAGCCCCTCTCATCGGAGTTGTGGCAGCAGACATTGCACACCCACAAACAGGACAGAAGTGACTTACCAACCAGCCAGCCTGGGTACAGTTGTGACATCACCTGGGGGATTGCACTGTTCTGCATAATGAATGCATCACGGACTGAACCTGGGTAACTGGCACAGACCTGTAAAATGTAGAGATCCCCAAAACAAACAACTTGGACATTGATGGAATTCTAGCTCTTTCTGTTGCAGTACACTTGTTCATTGCCATGCGGTGGGACCAAAGCAACATGTGTACCATCATTGAGTCCCACCCCTTGTGGGATGTGATCCACACCACAGACGTCAGCCTTCACATGGGCAAAATCCTCATGTTGAATAAACCGGAAATAGCTGTTCAGGTGTTTCAAGTTTGCTGAGAGTGCATCCTTCAAAACCAGACTGAGCATGGACTGGGAGATCTCAGCAGATAGGGCTCTGTATTTTGGAAGGATCCTGGCCAGGAAGTGCAAAGCAACCATAAATTGTGCAATGGGTGCTATGCTTGTTGGATGATGAATGGCAGGCATCAGATCTGGCTGCAACTGACAACATAAGTCCAAGATGGTTTGCCTATTCAGATGGTAGATCTGGATGATGTGGCATTCTTCCATGGTCTCAAGGTCTGGCAGTGGACGATAGACAGGAGGTTGCTTGATTCCCCCCCCCTCCCTGGGTGCTATGTATGACAAGAAATGAGTATTGACATTATCCAATGTGTCTCTTGCGACATAGAGGGTGCATGTCAATGATAAAAGGTGACAAGGCATGTATTAAGGAGGTGGAATTGATACAGAGTACACATCACAACTGATAATCACACTGAAGTCACATGTTGCCCCCTTGCTTTGCAACAAATGAGTACTTATTATCTATCTGGTCATCAACAATGACACTCGGACTGTGACTTGATGTACCAAGTTTAAAAATTACCTTTGTCTTGTGAGGGGGACTGTGCCCCAGTGCATATTGCTGTATGCGTCTAGAAATGTACAACAATGGTGTTTGAGTAGTAGGACCTACATGGCAGGACAAGACAAGCACTCATTAATGCAAATGCAAACATTTTCAGAGGTGTGACGCAACATTTGGAGCCATATAATGCATTTCTGGCCTCTAAAATGGCGGCTGCTTGACCTACTCCACTGGACATGAGGAACTGTCCACAACTACCGGTGGAAGTTGTCAGGGCGATAGTCCGTTGCAACCGTGGCGGACTCAGTCATAGGCTAATGTTGTTGGCCGTGGCGGTCGCATGCCAATGACTGTGTCTGCCTGCAGTGACTCCCTTGTACGTGGCAGACGTGACTACCATGTTCTGCAAAATTCCTCACTTGACTCCTGACACTGCTGCCAGAAAGACATCCACTATCTAAGCTGCTGTGTACCGCCTCTGGGAGCAATCATGCGATGTCCAGAAAGTGATAGTGTCTTAGTCTTCTCACCAGAGGAGTTGTAGAAGCTGGTGTCTGTATGGGCAACTCTATGGTGCACCAGAGGAGCAGATAAGTGCCTCATGTGCACATATTTTCTCAGTACTTCACATATATTCCCTCCTCATAGGCTAGATTGTGCCCATGAGTGCCAGAATACAAACTCAAAGCCATGTAGGAGCAGTCAGTGATTCATCAATGGGAGAGTCAATGTGCATGTATTTGTGTTCAGTGTCAGATGTTGAGTTCTGATACATTGTGGTGTGTGTGCTTTGAGTGTTCCCTGACCCACCTTGTGTTTGATGCACATGACTAGCTGAGGTAACATTGCAGCCATCCCTAGACATCTCGTACGTCATGGATGTATGTGTTGGCTGTCTGTAAAGTGAGCAATGTGTATGTTACCACAGAGATTCCAACCCACATCTGTCTTTGCTAAACTGTTCTTTGGAAGGCATATCCTGACTCACTCTGCCCTTCAGGCTGGCACACATGCACCACATGCCAAAATTGCTCTTTGCTACATGATATACTGTTATGCATGGAAGTGATGGGAATGGAGTTTCATGAAGGTTCTGTCTGCTCAGCCTGCAGCGACCATGGCCCATCAAATGTATCTCACAGTATGCGTCCAAGTCTAGACTGATGTCAAATCACTTTTGGCTGGCAACTGTGGCACTGTGCCCACTCCCTATATCCCAGCATATTCTGGCTCTGTGCTAATATGCAGCTTGATGAGCTTCTTTTCTCTGATAGAATGTAAATGGTTCAGGGGAGAGTTAATGAGTTGCGACTTATGTGCGCTTGGCATCATTGTCGATGTGTGTCTCAGAACCCTGACAGGTACCTCAATCCCATAGCCCTGTTGTGACCTTCATACATGTCACATATGTCAGACATTTCAAAAGTGCAAACAGTGTGTTATTTTCCTGGGAACCCATGATATGTGGCTCAGTATTCTAGTAACATTTCAGGAATGACAATGCATGCCTATGTTGTTTTGGATGCAATATATATAATATGTGTTAATGATAAGACACACATAACCCCACCCCTGAAGTAGAATGAGTCTGCATTTGTATTTGCACATGTCCACACATGGACAGGCTAGACTCTTTCTGCACCCACCATGCAAGTCTCTTCATTGTTACCCATGTGTAATGTTTGAGTTGGTACCCTGGCAGTAGCCTGTTGGGACTGAATGCAGAGGACCATTCTCACAGATTGTGAGTCTACCTTTCAGAAGCCATAGAGGTGTGATGTATCACCTAGTTTCTCAGATCTAAGTCAGTTTGTTAGAGCATGCCCCACAAGATGTTCATTGACTTACCTAGTCAGTGCAGGGTCTGAGCAGGATGGTGTGTTGGTCTGCAGATTGGGAAGTATGTGTAGTTATGTCTCTGTAGTCAGTGGCTAGAAAAAAAGAATAAGAAATGTCAGAAATTAGTCAAATAAGTTCACTCATACACACCAGCTTGTATATACATGATAATTGTTAAGTCATGATGAGAAATCATGATTATTCCCTCAGAAAATATTCCATTTCATAATTAGTGTTCAAACCTTCCTCCACTGCTCTCAATTTCAGGATCCAGATACATTCTCGCCTTCTGAGAAACAGTTCCCTGTCCCCCCCGTGTGGATCCTTATGTATATGTTCAAAGCCGAGAAATTCAAAGCTTTTCACTTGACCTTGTTTGGGACAATGTCTCATATATACTACTATGGGATAACGACCATCATCCTCTCTCAGAGCACGGTAATGCTCGCATATTCTTGTTTTTAATGATCTGTTCGTTCTACCCACGTAGTACAAACCACATTTGCAAACAATCATGTATATTACAAAATTACTGTTAATGTTAGACATAATATGGAATTCTTCACCAATCTGGTTGCTGAAGGTGGAGATACCAGACCTTGCCCATTTGCACATTTCGTAATGGCCACATTTGTAGAATCCTTTGTTGCGACTGCTAAGCCAATTTTCATTAGATTTTCTACTGGGGCAGCTAGGGCATAAAGTATTCTTTAAATTCCTACCCCTCCGGTAAGTAAATAGTGGGGTATCAGAGATGCAGCCCTTAAAACTGGCATCTGCTAACAACACATGCCAATGTTTAATCATGCATTTGCGTAACAAAGCAGAGGTCTGCATGTAATTTACTAAACAGGGGATAACAGTAATTTTGTCTTTACACTTGTTAGGCACCTTTGTTCTACTAGTGCCAATGTGCTTTTACAGCTATCATAACACACATGTGAAACTTTCTGATGATTTATTCTGATTGAATAGAGGAGGAGGCATTCATTGGCGACAGGCCTTTTATATTTGCTATATATGTGATGGCACACTCCAGTGGCTTGATATGAATTGGATCCGACTTAAGACGAGTGCTAATATTGGCAGTTGGTGATTGATTATGGGTTTTCCCTTTTCATAATTACAGATTGCTAGCTACAGAGCTTATCGTCAATTATTTTTTGTTATTTACTGATATTGTACTGGTTCTCGACGAAGTGTTACACACTTTATTAATCTAACAAATTTGATGTCCCTAGTTCAGTGCACAGGATTGTTATCACCTTCGTACTAGGGAAGTGGACTAATTTTATTGCAAACACGGAGGCTCCTATTATGCTAATTTCTCTTGCTTTATTTTGAATAGCAGCCAAGACAAAAACTACAACTCCCAGCAAACCTAGCTGGGAAACTACTCAAAATATGTCATACAGAAAATAACCAATCAGAATAACAGGTGAGTATAAACATCGTGACTGAGAGCAACAAGTCCTCTTTTCTTGCTGCTCGCAGTCAAGATAAGTACTATCTTTCTTGTTCATGTTATTATTAAGATTTAATGCGGTTATATTGCTGTTTTTTTATTACATTTTTACTCTTTTCTTAATGTATTGCTGATACGCTTCTTTGGAATACTTCCATGCGCTTGTTTTAATCTGTTTTTCAACCTTTTTCCTGCCGCTTGTTTGAATCTATTTTTAGCCTTCTCCTGGCGTTCTAAAGCGAACGCCCGCGGCGCGTGCGCTGTGCACGGCAGCGTTTGACAGCTTAACGCTTGCCGGCACAGCGCGTTACAGCTCAGCTGATTTCCTTACTGTTTCCTCAGCGCAGTCACGCTTTATCAAGCGCGACCGCTATTAAGAACTGTTATTCGGAACTGCCAGCCGGTGAGCTTTTTCCTTGTTCTTCGCCCGAGGGGATCAGCTGTTTTCTTCAGCTGTTCTCTCTCCTCGGTCGTGCTTTGTCAAGCGCAACCGTTTCAACATTATAAAGCCCTTTTTTCTTCGTTGTTTCTTCGTTTCTTACTGCCTGGCTCACAGTTTTTTCCCCTTCTTCAGTATTAAGCCTGCTTCTATATCAAAGACAGTTTAACCCTTTACCCCACATTTCACAATTTACATTATTACTTAAATAATTACTTACATTTTTTATTTCCTTACAAAAGTTTCCATTTTTCCCACAATGGAAAATTATTCTGAAGATGAAGAGGCTCAACAATTTAAGGAGGATTTAGATTCTTTTATTCAAGACTCTGTTCAGAAGGCGGTTTCCAACTCAATTTCCGATTTCTCTAAGACATTTGAAGCCTCTGTCAAAAAACATTTGTCGTTCGATTCTGCCTCTACCCCTTCCAAGTCCAGAAAAAGAAAGGCAGACAATATCGCCATTAACTCTGACTCTCCGTCAAAAAATATTTCTAACCAACCGTCCACTTCCTCCAATGCCACCTTCCCCATTCAAATCACTAATCTGGGAGACACAGATGACGACATGGGTGATACTGACACGGATAAGGATGATCCAGACATAATGATCTGGTCAGGGCCTGTGGAGAAGAGGCATAAAACTTCTCTACATTTATTGGGAGAGTCATCTAAATCTAAAACAAATGAAAATAATTTCTTATTGGATTTTGCGGGTCAACCAATGTTTGACCCGTCGCTTATCCGTCACCCTAACTCCACCGAATGGACTCCCTGTGATCATGTGGCAGAATATGTTTCAAGAAATTTACGACAACCTTTGGATAAGTTAGTGCGTAATAGACTCAAATCGGAATGCCCCAGACCCTCCCTCCCAAACAATATTACAGCCACTCCGGTTATTGATCCCAACATGTTAATGTTCTTTACCAGATTTGGAAAAGATCCCAAGAAAGGGGTAGACAGGGCCTGGACCAACTGCCAGGACAGGTTGCTGGATCTCTCCGGTCCTCTCACGAGAATTTTGGATTTGGCTGAAGAAGCCAGAATGGAGGGCAAGAAAGTTGACCCGGTCATCCTTTCTAATTGGGCCCAAAGGGCAATTTGCCTCCTTGGCAACACAAACGCCTCTATGGTGCAGGAACGACGCAAAAGCCTTTTACTGAAGATTGACCCTAAACTCAACAGTCTCGCCTCCAAAGAGATGGGTCCAGAAGCCAACGGGGTTTGGGGACTCCTTTATCAAGGAGCTTAGCAAATATGTACAAACTTTTACTTCTATGAACAAAGCGCATTCTTCCATGCAGAAGATTTTTCATTCACGTGTTTTTGGAAGAGCCGGCAAAGGCAGGAGCCGCTTTGTCGGCCGATACACCCATAGGGGTGCGGTCAACCAGACCAGAGGCTCCACTTCCTATCAACAGGAATTCAAGCCACAGTTCTACCCGCAGAGGTAACGTTCCTTCAGACGTGGCTTCAGATCCAGAGGCGCACAAAACTCAGGTAAGCGCTCCTGTTTGTGGTCCATTGTTGGTGGGAGGCCGGACAGCATTATTTCTGACAAACTGGCAGATTTTAACAGCAGATGCATGGGTTCTGCAGACAGTTTCAGGTTATTGTATAGAACTCTATTCCACTCCAATCCAACATTGTGTTCCAAACCCCTTAATGTTTTCCAAACAACAAGACTGTCTGCTCTTTCACAAGATTAATTCTCTCATTCTCAAACAAGCAATAGAGCCATGTTCCCCTCAACCTTCAGGGTTCACCAGTACGCTATTTCTAGTTAAAAAAAAGAACAAAAAATTTCGTCCAGTTATAAACCTCAAGTTTTTCAACAAATTTGTGGTTTATCACCACTTCAAGATGGAAACTATTCTCCATCTTCGGGATTTGTCATTGACAAACGATTGGATGGTTCGTTTGGACCTACAAGATGCTTATCTCTCCATCACTATTCATCAATCCTTCAGGAAATTTCTTCAGTTCCAATGGAAGGACCAATTTTACCACTTCACATGTCTTCCTTTTGGTCTCTCTTCAGCTCCTTGGTGTTTCACCAAGGTATTAAAACCAGTGGTAACGCACATGAGAGCGCAAGGGGTCAGGATTATAGTCTACCTAGATGACTTTCTCATTTTACATCAGGACAAATCCTTACTAATACAACACTTAGACAAGTTAATTTCCCTCCTTCAGAGCCTAGGTTTTCTCATCAATAGAGACAAATCCGACCTTATTCCGTCCCGTCAAATGGAGTTTTTGGGGTTTCTCATAGATTCCATCAAGGCTACTCTTCACCTTCCAGCTCAAAAGATTTCCCATATAAAAAAGGAAATTCGGTCAGTTCTGAACAAGTCACAACTTACGATCAAAGGTCTAGCCCGCATAATCGGTCTTCTAGCCTCATCTATTCAGGCCATATTTCCAGGCCCTCTTCATTATCGAGCGCTTCAGCGATTAAAAATTCGCCATCTTTGCGAAGGTTTCGGATACGAGGATCTACTTTTGCTAGATCATGAGTCCCGGATCGAACTCCAATGGTGGCTCAACCACCTAGACGCTTGGAAAGGCCGGGCAATATTCTCTACAGCACCAGATCTTGTCTGAGAATCCGATGCAAGTCGGACTTTTTGGGGCGCAAGATGCGCTCAGTTCTCGACTGGAGGTTTATGGTCAAGAGAGGAGTCATCCCTGCACATAAATTGTTTAGAGATTCTTGCAGGTTCCTTTGCGATCCAAACCTTGGCCAACGACAGGGTAAGTTGTTCTATTCTCCTCCGGATGGACAACCTTTCAGCAGTTCGGTATATAAATCACCTGGGAGGTACTCGGTCGAAACCCCTCTCCGAGCTAGCAAAAAGTCTGTGGGAATTTTGTCTTCAAAACCAAATTTCCCTACGAGCGGAATACCTTCCGGGAAATGTGAACACAATCGCAGATTGGAGCTCCAGGTACCTTCTATACTCCAGCGATTGGCGTCTTCACCCTTCTATCTTCAAGAATCTCTCTTCCAAATTCAGTCCCTTCTCTGTCGATCTCTTTGCCTCTCGTTTGAACTCTCAAATCCCTCAATTCTACAGTTGGCGACCGGACCCTCAAGCTTTGGCTACCAACGCTTTTCAACAGGATTGGTCCAACCAACCGAATTACGCTTTCCCTCCCTTCATTATGATCTCCAGAGTTTTGGCGCAGGTCCGCCGTCAATCCACCAGAATCTTATTGATTACCCCCCTTTGGCAGGGACAGCCCTGGTTCCCTTCAGCTCTCGAATTACTGGTAGACTTCCCTGTTCTTCTTCCTCTCTTTCCCTCTCTTTTGTTGAATCCCCAAGGACAACCTCACGATCTGATACTCAACCATTCACTTCAGTTAGTCGCATGGATGGTTTCCGGTCTGCCTGGAGAACCCCAGGAATTTCGCAGGAAGCTGCTAGCTTCATACGTCAGGCCTGGGCTCCCGGCACAACTAAAGCTTACAAGTCAGCCTGGTCAGTCTGGCATAGTTGGTGTCTGGTCAGGGGTGCCGATCCCTCTTCAGCGGATGTAGTTCTTATTGTTAATTTCTTAGCCTCCCTGGCAGCCCAGGGCAAAGCATGTAGAACGGTGAATATGTACAGGTACGCGATTTCCGCAGAACATGATCGAGTCAACAACAAGCCAGTTGATGAACATCCTCTAATTTGTCGACTGTTGAAGGGAGTACGTTTTGCCAAACCTCCTTTACCTAAGTATAATTCTATGTGGGATGTCAATGTGATCTTACAGTTTCTTCTTTCTCAACAATCTAATTCTCTTCTATCTCTAAAATTTCTTTCTGCTAAACTTACCATTCTCCTCTGTCTGGTTTCTCTCAAGTGCATTTCTGATGTTAGAGCCTTGGATGTAACTTCTGTACAATATACTCCTCAAGGTGTTTTCTTCCAGGTTCGAAGAAGGACAAAGACTAATCTAATGTCAGTTTTTTACCCATACTTCCCTGGTCATGCTAATTTATGCGTAGGAACTTGTTTGAAAGAATATATATCAAGAACACAAGATTTGAGAAGGCCTTCCGAAACTCAACTCCTCGTCTCCTTCAGGTCCCCTCACAATCCTGTCTCGTCCACTACTTTGGCCTGTTGGGTGAAATGGATTATGAACTTGGCTGGCATTGACATTTCCCTTTTTGGGGCCCATTCCACTAGGGGAGCTATGGCTTCCAAGGCCTTTTGGTCAGGATTGAGTTTGGTCAACATTCTCAAATCGGCAGATTGGTCAAATGTCTCAACCTTTAGAACTTTTTATTGTAAGCCTGTTTCTCATGTGGCTAATTCAGTAATTTCTATGCTTTGAACTAGCATAATAGGAGCCTCCGTGTTTGTAATAAAATTGAGATTTTCTTAGCTTTAGTGAAAGAAAGTCTTGATTTTATTAAACACACGGAGGCGAGTATTATCCCACCACTTTTTATTCCTGCGTTTAACTCTCCCTTTGTTTCAGCAGGTACATCTACCTCTACCAACCAGACATCTTAAAGTTTTTCCTTCATCACACCATGATGCTTCGACTGGCATACCTTCTTTTATGCAGAAGAAGACTCTACTTCAGGACTTCCATCTTTCCTTTTTTCATCCAGACCTCGATGAAAAGACTGTTAATATCATATATCGTTTTGAAGCCTTATTTTCGATTCTGTTGGCATGTGTTATTTTATTTCTGATTGTTCCTTTATTCAGAGTGAATTAACTGCTCTGCAAGAAAAGAGGACTTGTTGCTCTCAGTCACGATGTTTATACTCACCTGTTATTCTGATTGGTTATTTTGTGTATGACATATTTTGAGTAGTTTCCCAGCTAGGTTTGCTGGGAGTTGTAGTTTTTGTCTTGGCTGCTATTCAAAATAAAGCAAGAGAAATTAGCATAATACTCGCCTCTGTGTGTTTAATAAAATCAAGACTTTCTTTCACTAAAGCTAAGAAAATCTCCATTATTGACCATTTGTTATTGGCTATATGATAATAACGTACACACTTGTCCGCGAATGTGTTCCATGTAATTTACATTTTTTCCAGTATTTTTTCACATTAACACTGTGACGATTTTGGTTAATTATTGATACGGGCTAATGATATTATGAGCAAACTGATCACTGACTGTTAACAGCGATCGCAATATTTTCACTAAGTTGGCGCTCACAATCAGGGACTGTTAGTCCTTTTTTTCTTTTTACGTTTACAGCGATAAAGGGCGTATATGAGCAAACTGATCACTGACAGTTAGTAGTGATCTCAATATTTCCACCAAGATGGCGCTCACAATCGGGGACTGTTAGTCCCTTTTCTCTTTTTACTTTTACGGCGATAAAGGGTGTTCTTACACACGCTTCTTTTGGTTTCAGTAGCCCTCGCGTACACGCCGGCAAAGGGAGCGAAAGTGAAAACCCCCTCTAGGTGTACACACTGGATGTCTGTTGAATGGCCTTAGTAGAGGCTGTTGCAGGACTGTAGTAATTTTAGTTGTTGTGTTACAGACGATCGGTAAGGAATTTCTGTGTGGAGCCCATTTCTGAATATTTTCCTAACTTTTGGGACCATCATTATTCTGGAAATTACTGTTTAAGGTATGAATCATGGCATTGTAACTTATTCCATATGGGGTCATTTACTATAACTTCAGTTAGTGACAATTTAGGCATTTTGGGATTTGGATTTTTACTGATAACAGTAAATTTGGGTTACTATCAGATGACCGTGAAAGCATTTCTGCGAAGAGTTTGATCAGAATAACTGCTTACACGTTGGGACCACACATTCCAAAATTTAGTTTCCAAGGTATGCAATATGATACTGAGATGCACTCTGGTTGGGGTCACTTTCTGGAATTTTATTTGGTGGTATTTTAGAATATGAGTATTCTTGGTATCTGGTGTTTTTTGATCGTTTGTTTCTCATTACCTTGGAGTCTCATTACTTTCACAAGTGTGTTATGGTAGGCCACCGCTCGGTTAATCTTTTGCTCTCCTCTTTAGGATGACACCGGCGCATAGCCACTTACATACCAATAGAACATGTCTGTTTTTCTATGCACTGACAACATATAATATATTTCATTATATTGAATTGTATTAATTTGAAATTGGCGCTCGCCCCTTTTTCATTACAACACTGTCTGGTGATGATGATGGGTTATACTAATTAATCTGTCAATTGACAGTACAATTAGAATTTATGTTTGTAAATAGTCATCATTGTATCCTTCACAGCCCTGAGGAAGTCAGTGAGAATATCCTCTCGCATGACGAAACACGTGTTGGCTGTTGGATGTTGACCATTGACAAGGAGAACAATCCCAAAATAATAAACAGAAAAATTGATTCAAGCTGCTGACTATTGACTATATTTGCATTGAATGAATTCAGATTACAAGAAGAGAATGCTATATTATCTAAAACACAGACACTAACATCTTGATTACTTGCACGAGTGCCTTGGTTTTTTGTATCTTAAGTATTATACACAGTATATACACTAGACATCAAAATAAGGTAATTAGACATAGGATAGTGCAAACAATAGGAAATGCAATAGAATGCAATGGGAGAAAATAGGTCTAGGGACAACACAAACCACATACTAAGAAAGTGGAAGTGTAGTGTGTAGAGAATCGCTGAAAGAGTAAGAATACAGTGAAGGTAAGTAAATAATCCCACCCCAGAGGCCAGGAAAGTAGGAGTAAAGTACTGAAAATTTCCTTAGGAAACACTACAAGTCGTGATTAGAGTTATTGCAAGAACCAAGCAAGACTGCAAACAACAACTGGTGGATTCCTGGACCTGAAGACCTGCAAAGGAAGGAGACCAAGTCCAGAAGTCGAAAGAAGTTCCAGGAAGGACAGGAGCTACTGCCAACCCAGAAAATGGTGCAAAAGAAGAGTCCCTAGTTGGACGAAGACTGCAGAAATGCATCCATGGAAGATGTCAGCGGTTTCCTGCATGATGCACTGGATGTCCCATGGAGAGAAGTTGGATGAAGGCTAGTTTTGGCACTGGATTCCTCCAACAAACCTTAGTTCTGGCAAAGTCTCGTTTTGTGTCAAAGTGGCGCTGTCTGGACCAAGGAGGGACTTGGGGGCCTCAACTCTGTGTGAGGAGGAAGATTAGGCTCTTAGCACTTCAGAGAGCTCTCAGAAGATCAGACAGCACCCACGGGAGTCCCAGGACACAGGGACAAAGGAGGTGCAAAATGCGGTTGGTGCAGCACTACAAAGGAGGGTCCCACGCCGCCGGAGGTCAACTCAGCGAGTTGAGCGTCACAGGATAGAGTGCTGGAGAACTGGGCCAGCTGTGCATGAAGGAATTTAGCAAATAGTGCACAGAGGCCTCAGGAGGTGAAGAAGACGCAGTGCACAGGGGTACTATTGTTCTTGGGGAAGGCAAGGTCTTACCTCCTCCACATTGAGACAGGATGACCTCAGGACAGTCTGTGTCGAAGGGGTCCACCCTCTGTGTTCCAAGGAGCACGCTCGTTGCCAGGATAGGAGTCCAAGAGAACCGGTCTTTGACTTAGAATGTGCCTGCTTGAGCAGGGAAGTGACTCTGTCACTCCACGGAAGATTTCTTTAGTCCTTCTGGTGCAGGGAGAACACAGGGAGTCCCCACAGCGTGCACACCATGGAAACGGTTGCAGTTGCTGGCTAGAGCTGAGGTTGCAGAGGAAAAGTAGCCCTTCTGGATACTTTGTTGCTGTTACAGCGGTTCCTGGCGCAGTCTGCGGTTGACCCGAGGTCAGAGGATGAAGTAGTAGTTGCCGAGTATTCCTGATGGAAATTTGCAAGCAGAATCTGAAGAGAAAACCGCAGGAAAGACCATAAATAGCCCTGAGAGGGGGATTGGCTACCTTATCACGTATGGACCTATCAGGAGGGGTCTCTGAGGCCTCCAAAGTGTCCCCACACCTTGGAATATAAGATGGCTGAAGTCTGGGACACACTGGAGGAGCTCTGGGCACCACCCCAGGGGTGGTGATGGACAGGGAAGTTGTCACTTCCCTTTCCTTTGTTCAGTTTCACACCAAAGCAGGGACTGGGGGTCCCTGAACCAGTGTAGACTGGCTTATGCAAGGAGTGCACCATCTGTGCCCTTCAAAGCATTTCCAGAGGCTGGGGGAGTCTACCCCTCCCAAGCCTGTTACACCTATTTACAAAGGGAGAGGGTGTAACACCCTCCTCCCAAAGGAAATGCTTTGTTCTGCCTTTCTGGGACTGAGCTGCTCAGACCCCAGGAGGGCAGAACCCAGTCTGTGAGGTGGCAGCAGCTGTAGCTGCATTGCAAGCCTCAGAGTGCTGGTTTGGCAGTACTGGGGGTCCATGGTGGAGCCCCCGGGATGCATGGAATTGGCTCCCCAATACCAGACTTGGAATGCGAGGCAATTGCATGATCTTAGACACCTTACATGGCCATGTTCGGAGTTACCTTTGTGAAGCTACATATAGGTATTGACCTATATGTAGTGCACACGTGTAATGGCGTCCCCGCACTCACAAAGTCCCGGAAATTGGCCCCGAACTATGTGGGGGCACCTTTGCTAGTGCAATGGTGCCTTCACACTTAGTAACTTTGCACTTAACCTTCAGTAAATGAAGGTTAGACATATAGGTGACTTATAAGTTACTTAAGTGCAGTGAAAATGCCTGTGAAATAGTGTGTCCACTATGTCATGCTGGCTGCAATGGCAGGCCCGTGGAAGGGTTTGTCTGCGCTCCTTATGGGTGGCAAAAGAAATGCTGAGCCCATAAGGATCTCCTGGAACCCCAGTGCCCTGGGTACCTAGGTACAATATACTAGAGACTCATAAGGGGGGTCCAGTGTGCCAATTGAAATTGGTAAATGAAGTCACTAGCCTATATTGACAAATTTAAAAGCAGAAAGAGCATAAGCACTGAGGTTCTGGTTAGCAGAGCCTCATTGACACAGTTAAGCACTATATACACACACATTAGGCCATAAACTATGAGCACTGGGGTCCTGATCAGCGGGATCCCAGTGAGAGAGGCAAAAACATACTGACATACAGGTAAGAATGGGGGGTAATATGCCAAGAAAGATGGTACTTTCCTACACTCAGACATTTTGAAAGAGACTTATGGGCATAAATTCTTGTCTTATCTATTGCATCCATGCAGGTCAATGCCCATCAGAAGTAAAGGATATAGAGAGCCACTGCCAAGAAGGTGAGAACCATAGGGGGTCCACAACCGGCAGAGCGCCCACTGTCACAATAGGTGGGAGGACCTGAGACGCTGGTGCCGGAAGATCACGGAGACCCAGCTGGGGCCGTCCACCCAGTGTGAGTGGGGTGCCCATCAGATCATGGCCCCCTAATGGCCCGCATTCTGGCGGTGGCCTACCCAGACATTGATGAGCGTTTGAGGGTAACACAAAAGACACAAGTGGGTGAGTACACCGCAAAGTCCTGCTTGCCCATTGCCAGGTGATTGAGTGAGGTACTGACTGCGCCCCCTAACAATGTGGGATGATCAATGTGTCACACAGTAGATGGGAGATTGTTTGTGTTGACATGTCAAGTGTATTAAATTGGTGTGCCTTGTCTTTTGGACCTGGCACCTAGGAAAAAACTGGGGGGAATCCTCAAGCCACGTGCTTTTCAGGGAGTACAAATGGCTGTGCCCAGTGATCATTCATGTACTATTTGTTGTTGCAGTGGGTGTAATTTGTATTCAAGAGATCCCTACTCCTACAGTTTACATGGAAAAGGTGAGTAGGTTATGGATCACTGTACTCTGCCATGTGTCTGTGTATTTGTGTATGTAGACATCTGCCACCCAAAAGCTACTTATCATCAATGTGTGATTGGTGCTGGTGCCTCATTGCAGTCTGTGATGTGTAGATGTCCATCATACATGTGACATAGCTCAAATGGCTAATTGTTTGCAGATGTAGCAAAGTACTTTCCCTTGGTAAGTTGGGAATGCCAATTGACAGGTTTTATGTGTTATCACTATTGCCAACATTACTTGTGCCTACATATCAGCATATGTGCCTTTCTCTTTAGGAAACATTTGTAAGCTGCAGAGTATTGCATGTTCCAGCTATGTGGATGGGATCATGTCTGTATTCCCTCACATATATGTGCATGCCAATCTATTTGTGGAATTGCACATTTACAATGGGGTTAGATTTCATCTTGTGCCACAGACAGGAGTGTCATCATTGTTTCTTGTCTGACAGATGACTTCATGAGTCATAGCATGTCATTTATCATGTAGAACTGCAGTAGCAATGAGGGACATGACAGGTAGGCCAAGAGTGTGTAACCACTTTGTGTATATCTATGCCCTTGATGTGGAATCATGTGAAAAAGTGAACTGCACATGTGTAATGGTTAAGGGTTGTGCCCTGACTGTTGGCATGTATCATGGAGTGATTTGCAGTGTGCATGTGTTTGGATACAGTCATTCATTCACAGACAGACACCAGGTTACTATGTCCAAGATGTGTATAGTGTTGTTGCTACTCATTGAACAACAGTTTGAGGACCTTCTATTAGTCCTTGCAAGTTCTGTCTTGTTCCAACATGCACAGGACAGATGGCTTTTACAGACACACTCAGAAGATGTCATTGTAATGAGTGTCAAATATTAGTACTGACTATCCTGGGGCTTGCTGATTCATTGTTTTGTGTTTTCTGGAGACACCTCTCCCTGGCATTTTGAACCTGACCTCAACCATGTTCCTTTCAATGCCTCATGTGTGGACTATTTGAGTGACATTGATACTACCTCCTTGACTCTGTTGGGACAGATGTCACTTGGAGAAGTGTACATTGTTGATATGTTTCTAGTGTGACATAGGCATTTCCATTCACCTACCCCAGGATATTGTACTTCTGTAAGCAACATTGCAGGATGTCAGAGCATCATTTCTCATTGTTGGTTCATTACCTACGTGCCAGGGAGATGTGTGCATGACTTTGTGTAGGATATGTGGGAATGGACTGTGAAGGGATACTTATTGTTGCCATTAGTTAACTGAGGTCTGCTGCACGCGGGACAGTTTTGAGGATGAAGAGGTCTCGAAGTTGTTGTATGGTTATTGTGGTTCCAATACTTCAGCCATGCAATTGTAAATGTCTGAGACCCTGATTTCCCTTTGGGCAACTTTAGAAAATCCACATTGAATGCATGCATATGTTATGGCACCTGTATGTGCCACTTAGGTGCAAGTTTTTGCAGGGGCCTACTTGGCATAATGGTATTGTTTGCCAAGCAGAATTGTGGGTCAAGTGTTATCATGGACATGTGATGACCTGATTCCTCATTGTCCTTGTAGAATCAGCACCAGCAAGCAGAGGAGACAGGGCTGATCCAAGTGTAGAAGCATCTGGTCACGGGACCTTGGGTAAAGACACCACTGACACAGAGGAACCCAGTGGCTTGGAGAGCAAGGGGAGTTCCACGGGGGAGACCGGATCTACATCCTCATCATCATGTATTCCTCCTCCAGTGGCCACTCCCTAGTGATGGCAGACCCATCAGGGCAACCCCCTGTATCATCTTCGTCCACCAACCCCCATTCTATCACTGCCCTCCCTGTTGCTCCCCACCCAGTTGGCCATGCCTGTTCACCTCAGAAGTTGGGTATCTACTTTGCTGCAGGCATCTCCTCCCCAACCCTCTTACCCCTGCTGCCATCAGTGAGGAGGCTATTGCCCTCCTGAAGAGTATTTCTGTGGGTCAGTCACCCATTGTGAATGCCATACAGGGATTGGCAACTCAGCTCCAACACACAAATGCATTCCTGGAAGGCATTCATGGTGCAATGGCTGGCCTACAGGGATCTTTTCAGGCTCTGGCCTCCTCACTGATGGCAGCCAGTCACCCCCCACCTTGCATCCCCCCTCCACCTCACTCTTCCCAACCCAAACCCCCCCCTCCCCTTACCTACCCAAGGCACACAGACAGATCCACAGACATCCACCTCAACACATAAAAGTAGCTCACACAAACACAAGGACCACAAAACACACTGGCACACACACAAACAGCATCCACCTACAGACCCAACAGCACTCCCTACTTCCCTAGACACTCCCACCATCCCCAGCATCACAAACACCACCTCAAGCATACCAACAGGCACAACATCAACAGTCACAGGCACACCCTGTACACACATCAGACCCACAGACACCACCCCAACAGACCTGTAGACATCCATCACAAGTACCACACCCACAGACACCATAACTACAGACACATATACATCCACCACATCCAGCCAACCCATGGACACCACCCCAACAGACAAACACACATCTGCCACTCCCACATCTCTCAGCACCTCCACCTCCTATCCCACCAAAACACACAAACTCCCACACTCACCATCCCAACGGTCACCTCCACACACAAGCATACCGCCCATAAACATGCGTCCACGCCATCCACACCTACACAGCCTACACCACTCCCTCAACCTCCAAATCCCGATCCCCTTCTAGTGACTGTCCTCATGTGTCCCAAAAAGTTTTTTTGTCTAACCTTGACCTTTGGTCAGTTACCACCATCCTAGACCCAGAAGTATCCCACCCAGTTCTGAGTCCGTTCCTTCCACCTCCAAGGCCTCCCCTGTCCCCCTACAAGTAGCCATACCACTCCCCCAAAATAAGAAGCCCACCTCTCCCAAGAAGAAGATCACCCCTCCCAAGCCCAAACATCCCCACCCAAATCCGATCCCACTACCATCACATAATCCCTGAGGTGCCTGCCTGCCCTCTTGATTCCCCTTCCTGTTGAGGTTCCCTGGCAGTTAGGAGTAACATTTTGACACAATACTGTGCTACATTGAGAACCAAATATATAGGCTGGCCGATGGCCTTTCGACTTTCATATTTTTATCATGAACAAATCCCAAACAGTTTGTTATTTTGGGTATACATTTGTCCTGCAATTCCTTTTCTACCTTAATGCTGTACCTGAATGACTTGTGTTTTATGCCTCCAGTTGTGTGTGTCTGAGCCTGCTTGCTGCTCCATGTGCTGTTGTTTGCAGTATGTGAGTTTGAGTGCAGTGCTGGTGCCCCGCAAAAGAGAGGGTTATATGTTGTGTGTATGGGTATGTGTTTGTAAACGCAATGGTGGTGTAATGGCATTGTGTACTGTCTGGTATGGTAAGTATTTATTTTTGTGTTATTCAAAGTTGGAATGTATGGTGTTAGTCTTATCCCCCGATATAGCTTATGTATTCATGTGATGTGTGTCAGCTGGAGTATTGTTTGTGCAGATATGGAGTGCGTTAAGTTGTGCTACCTGTGTTTGCATTTGTCTATCCATGCGTCCATTTAGGTGTGTGTCCCTTGCAGCTAGTTCCTGTAGAGGTATGTCCCATGCAGTAGAAATTATGGCCCTCATTACAACCCTGGCAGTAAATCCCGCTTACTGCTGTGCAGAAGACCGCCAACATACCGTTGCGGCTGCGGAATTCCGCTACAGGTATTACGACTCACAGCTCGGAATCCGCCACAATACAGACACCCACACAAGTCCGCCACACCAAAGGTCAGTGATAAACTGGCGATACCAACACCCATATCGCCACGCCAACAGGAATACGCCCACACTATCACGACCCACGAATCAACGCAGCGGTCTTTCAACCGCAGTAATCCATTGGCGGTACACACCGCTGTGCTCAAAATACACACACATTTGCAAAACACAACCACATTGGGCAATTCAAAATACACACACCTGATACATATACACACACCACACCCACACACCCAATCCAATATAAAGCACACACCCACATCACCCACAAACCCTTACAACCAAAAATCTGAAAGAAGGCCAGAGAGAGAGATTAGCTAACGCAACACCAGTATCCACAGACACACAACACCATCACTTATACAACATCCACGCACCTCAAACAACACACACCAACACATCCCCTCACACATCACAACAGACAGCACCTCACTCATCACCCACACCACATCATGGCACCTCAATGACACCCCAGGTTTTCTGAGGAGGAGCTCAGGGTCATGGTGGAGGGAATCATCCGGGTAGAGCCACAGCTATTCGGATCACAGGTGCAGCAGACATCTATTGCAAGGAAGATGGAGCTATGGCGGAGAATCATCAACAGGGTCAACGCAGTGGGACAGCATCCAAGAACACGGGATGACATCAGGAAGAGGTGGAACGACCTACGGGGGAAGGTACGTTCCGTGGTATCCAGACACCAGATTGCTGTATAGAGGACTGGCGGTGGGCCCCCACCTCCTCCCCCAGAACTAACAACATGGGAGGAGCAAGTCTTGGCGATCATGCATCCTGAGGGCCTCGCAGGAGTAGAAGGAGGACTGGACTCTGGTAAGGCAAATCTTAACTACCATATACCCCCACCCCACCTGCATGCCCTCACATATTCCCATCCTCACCCTCACACCCATCACCCCAACACCTCACAGATACCCCACTACCACAACCCACACATCCCAAAATCAAGCCCTGCATGTAACACCAATGCATGGACACCCATCACAAAAGCATGTCCAGTAGAGAGACTCACTCATGCCCCACAATCACCAATCACACAAGGGCCACAGCAATTATGCAAGCACGGGAGTAGAGGTTAACTCACCCATTGCACAAGATGGCACACACAGATACTAAGATTATGCATTCACACCCCAACAGGACCCCTACCCAACGTCACCGGACAGGAGGTGCTAGACATATCCAGTCCCCCCACAGAAGAGGCCCACAGTGATGACAGCAGCTCTGCACGCCTGGATCAAGATGACCAGCCCGGCCCATCAGGGACCTCGGGACAGTCGGTTCCCCTGACACAATCACAAACCACCACTGAATCTCCCTACTCAGGAAACACCGCCACAGCACCCACCCAGCGGGTCCATTCCTCTGTCCCCAGGATATGTCAATCAGCAGTGTGTTTACCACTACAGGGAACCTAGGTAAACCCACTAACACAGGACGATCAGGGACCTCGGGGCAGTGGGCACACGGTTCAGGGGACAGAGGCACAGGATAACAGGGAAGCTGGGAGGACTGCTGTGTGACAGGGGGAGGACAGGCCAAGGGAACCCACTCTCCACGAGGCACTCTCCAACATCATGGGAGCTTACCACCATTCCCAGGAGACCATGGGCACGGTAATGGCCTAGTTTCAGGAGACCCAGCAGCTGCAGGAGGAACATTACCTGGAGATTAGGGAGGACTTGAAGTCCATTAACACCACCCTGGTCACCATTGCAGAGGTGCTGGCAGACCTTGTCAACACCAGGAAGGACACAGTGGCACACCAACGGGTCCCTGACACTAGCCTGGACGATGAACAGCCCTCCACCTCTGCCGGCGCTAGTGGACAGGATGTACCACCACCGGAACAACAGGCCACCAGCACCCCGCCCCCTGCAGAAGGAGATCCACCCCGCAAACAGTCCCTGAGATCCAGGAACAAGACAGAGAACATTGCCAAGACCCCCACCAGGAAATAAGAACCCCCTGAATGTCACCCTTCTGTCCCACTTTGACACCCTGTCCACCTTAAACTGCCATTGCTCCACTTCCTATGCCCCATTGGACAATGCACCTGTGAAACAAATAGACTGGACTCTGCCATGGACATTCCTCCACCATCACCCCAGCCCATATTACAACCCACTCCACTTATTTGCACAGAAATAAACACACTTGAATCACAAAACAATCTGGAGTCAGTCTGTGCTTTCACAAATGTATAATTGCAAAATCTCAGGAATATAGCAATGTCAATGTACTTGTTCACATACCAATGTTACACAGCTGTAGGCCAGCAGTAAACATAGCAGAGGGCACAAAGTGGGACCCAGATCTGTGAAATGGAAAGGCAAAGTAACAAGTCAGGGTCCATACACTGAGTGAAAATGACAGACTTATGCTAGCTCCAATGATAGTATGAGATGTGGGAAGCAGTTACATCTTCTTACCTGTGTCTCACAGGAAGTATTGCATGATGATGTTGTTTCGGTTGTCGACATCTTCTTCTTCTGCTTCCTCTTCTTCACTGTCCACAGGCTCCACAGCTGCCACAAGACCACCATCCGGCCCATCCTCCTGCAGAAAAAGCACCTGGGGTCACAAAGCCAGGTTGTGCAACATACAGCAGGCCACGATGATCTGGCAGACCTTCTTCGGTGAGTAGTATAGGGAGTCATCTGAAAGATGGAGGCACCGGAATCTGGCCTTCAGGAGGCCGAAGGTGCGTTCTATAATCCTCCTAATTCGCCCATATGCCTCATTGTAGCGTTCCTCTGCCCTTGTCCTGGGATTCCTCACTAGGGTCAGTAGCCATGGCAGGTTGGGGTAACTAGAGTCACCTGCAAATGTCGAGGGACAACTGTTAGACAGACACTAACCCTTAGGGACAACCCATACCCAGACACCAATGTCAACTGTATTTGGACCTTGGGCTCACCTATTAGCCACACCCAGTGCCTCTGGACTTGCCCCATCACATAGGGGATGCTGCTATTCCTCACAATGTAAGCGTCATGCACAGAGCCCGGATACTTGGCATTCACATGAGAGATGTACTGGTCTGCCAAACACACCATCTGCACATTCAGTGAATGGCAGCTTTTCCAGTTTCTGTACACCTGTTCATTCCTGCGGGGGGGGGACAAATACCACTTGTGTACCATCAATGGCACCAATGATGTTGGGGATATGTCCCAGGGCATAAAAGTCACCTTTCACTGTGGGCAAATCCTCCACCTGAGGGAAAACGATGTAGCTGCGCATGTGTTTCAGCAGGGCAGACAACACTCTGGACAACACGTTAGATAACATTGGCTGGGACATCCCTGATGCCATGGCCATTGTTGTTTGAAAAGACCCACTGGCCAGGAAATGGAGTACAGACAGAACCTGCACTAGAGGGGGGATTCCTGTGGGATGGCGGATAGCTGACGTCAGGTCTGGCTTCAGCTGGGCACACAGTCCCAGGATTGTTGCACAATCAAGTCTGTATGTGATAATGATGTATCTCTCTTCCATTGTCGACAGGTCCACCAGGGGTCTGTACACCGGAGGATGCCGCCATTTCATCACCTGCCCCAGCAGACGTGCCCTATGGAGGAGAACAGCGAGCAGAGGGTCATCCAACACTTAGGTATCACATTGTGTTATTTGGTTAAAAGTTGGAAATTCGCAATGTGCCTTTATCTGTCAGTATTCCAGGCCTAAATAGGTGTGACGCAGTTTTTTCTATGCCATGTGGCCCCCTGAAATGGCGGCTGCCTGACCTGTAAGGTGGGACAAGGGGAAAGAGGTAACTGCGCTGGCGTTGTACATCGTCGCGGTGGGCGGTCGAAGACCGCGGCGCAATTCAGCATTGGTTAACATTGGGCCCTATGGGTCCCAGGAGCCAATGAAGATGTACGCCGGCGGTGATGGTATGCAACGCTGCGGAGGTGGCTGCCATTTTCTTACTGTTCTCTCACTTGATACCTGACCTTCTACAGGAGAGGACTTACATTGCAAGTGCTGCTGTGACCTGTGTCTGGAAGCGACGATGGCTACAGTGTCTGGGGAGAGGGGCCCCTGCCTTCACTTTGGAGGAGTTGGAGAAACTGGTGGATGGAGTCACGCAACTGTACGGTCTTCCAGACAAACAGGTGAGTACACTGTGAGCATGGTGGATGGCACATGAGTGTATGGAGTGGCGTCGATGGAAGAGGGTGGGGAGGGGGACAGGCCAGCATGTCAGGATTGTATGTGTATGTATGTCTAGGCCAGGGTGGGAGGTGTTTGGCAATGCGTGAGATGAAATGAACGGGATAGAAACATCAATTTTTATGTCACTTTTCCTCTAGGTCAGCGCCCACCAGAAGAAGGGTATTTGGTGTGCCATCGCCAAGGATGTCTGGACCCAGGGGGTCTACCATAGACTGAGCACCCACTGCCGTAAAAGATGTGAAGCAAGAAGACGGCGGAGGCCCAGCTGGGGATGGCCTCCCAACGTGGAAGGGGTGCCCGTTGCACCATGACCCCCCTGATGTACCGGATTCTGGCGGTGGCATAACCGGAGTTTGATGGGCGCTTGAGGGCATCACAGCAGCCACAAGGAGGTGAGCACACTCTACTTCAGCTGACTCAGCGCGCGTTATGAGGTGTCTGGGTGGTCGAAGTGGTCTATGGGTTCCCCTAGGCAAGGGTGAACTTGGTAGGCTAGGTCCCTTGTTAGGCAGGCTCTGTGGCACCCCAACCCCACTACTGGCAATAGCCATGTACACCTAGTCAGGCTCCTGTGACTTCAAGGTGTGCAGCAATTGGGCCTAGGCTTCGCCCCCCATGGGCATGTGTATTTGCTAGGAACTGTTAGTGCATGGCTTAGTGCATAGGGCTGCTCCCTGTGTGTTGTGTCCGCCAACGGTAGTGGTGTTGCATGCACTGAACATGTGTTTCTTCTGTCTTTCCCTCCCTTTTTGTTTTGTCTCCCTGTTCTGGCGTGCATTAGCATCATCTGGCGGAGGAGCATTGGCACCGGAGCAGGAGGGAGCTGCAACCCACATGGCCCTGGAGGGTGAAGCAACGGAGTCTGAAGCCACCAGTGGGACGGAGGGCGAGGGGAGCTCCACGATGGGGACAGGAGGATACACCAGCAACAGCGACTCCTCCTCTGATGGGAGCTCCCTTGCAGTGGCGGGCACCTCTATGCCCCCCCCATCAACAAGTACAGCCACCACCCCCCTACCAGCACCGCCCTCTCAGCAGCCCCTCAGCGTGTGTCCCGTGCCCGCTCACACAGGATCGTGGGCATCTCCTTCGCCCCAGGCACCTCAGGCCCTGCCCCAGTCAGCCCTGCTGCCCTCAGTGAGGAGACTATTGACCTCCGGAGATCTCTCACTGTTGGGCAATCTACCATTTTGAATGCCATCCAGGGTGTCGAGAGGCATTTGCAACAATCAAATGCATACCTGGAGGGCATTCATTCTGGCTAGGCGGCCCAACAGAGAGCATTTCAGGCTCTGGCCTCAGCACTGATGGCAGCCATTGTCCCTGTGTCCAGCCTCCCCTGTCCAACTTCCTCCACCCAGGCCCAATCCCCTGTACCTCTGCCTATCCCAAGCACACCATCAGACCAGCATGCACACTCATCAACACACAAGAGTGGACGTGGCAAACATAAGAACAACACATCCCACAAGCAGTCACACAAGCACCATCCCCATGCAGACACAGCAACATCCACTGCCTCCTACACGTCCTCCTCCTCCCTCCCTGTCTTGTCTCCACTCAAACCTGCATGCACTACATCCTCAGCCACTACCTCCATCACCAGCACGCCCATCACCACACACCGCTCACGTGCAATCACCACCCCCACTGCCATTCACACATCCCCACTGTCCTCTCCCAGTGTGTCTGTGAGCCCTCCTCCCAAAGTACACGAACGCAGGCACACACCCACCCAACAGCCATCCACCACACAACAGCCTCCGGCCCATGCACCTTCACCCAAATTCAGCAAATGTACACCTCCTACAACCACTACCTCTTCCTCCACTCCCAAACCCGCTCCATCTTCCTGTCCCAGTGTGTCTAAGAAGCTTTTCCTGGCTAACATTGACCTCTTCCCTACACCTCCCCCCGTCCTTTCGCTAGGGCCAGGCTTTCCAGGTCCCAGCCGAGCACCTCAGCCACCAAATCCCCAGGCACAGTGGTGCCAGCAACTGCGGGGTCATCGAGTGCGCCACCCATCAGGGCTGCCAGTGTGCCACGTAGCGAGGCCAAGAACATTCCGCCACCTGCCAAGGTGAAGAAGGTGCCCACATCCCGGAGGGAGAAGCCGCACCTATCAGCCACCAAGGGCTCATCCAAAACAAAAGGGGACAGTGGCAAGACACCTGCGGCACCATCAAAGGTGGGGAAGGGACACAAGCTGAAGAGCAGGTCAGGACAGGGCACGGTGGCTCCGACTGAGGGACTTGAGTCACCCCTTCTGTCAACCACTACACCAACCTGTACGGCGGCGAACACCACCACCAGCACCGCCACTAGCACCGCCACCTGCACTGCCACCAGTACAGCCAGCTGCACCGCCACCTGCACGTCTGCAGCCTCAGCAACAGTCCCCAGCATCTTCCCCAGTGGGCAGCTGTCCGAGGCTGCAGGAGACGTCCTGCTGTGTCCCTCAACAGGTGCTGACACATGCACCACCGCTAGCACCTCTGCCACAGACACTGCCGCAAGCACCACCACCGGCCCCGCGATGTGCTTGGACAGTGGCACCACCGCAGACATGGCTACCATCCCCAGTGGGCAGCCGTCTGAGGCTGGAGGAGACTTCCTGGACCATACCCAGCTTCCATGAGGCATGACTCTCATCACTTTTTGCACCTGCAGGTGGAAGGCGAAGCCGCTGCAGGGTGGGGTATGTCTCTGCCTCCATGACGTATCATGCTACCTGTACCTAGGCAATCTCTTGGCACACACACCCATGTGAGGTAATGGGACCAGCTACACTGCATGTGGAGCACTCTGTGCACAAAGCCCCCTCCAGAACCAGTGGAGATTGACATCAACTACCTCAGTCCTTGGTGGATGAAGCACTCTGGGCACAAAGCCCCCTCCAGAACCAGTGGAGAATGATATCCACTTGAGAGACTGTGGCTTTGCACTCCCCAGGATAAAGCGGTGGGCAAACCACCCACTGGAAAGACTTGAGAGACTGTGGCTTTGAACTCATCAGGATACAGCAGTGGGCATGGAGCCCCCTTGTGCAGCAGTGGTGTCGTGCGTTCATCCGGCTGAGGTGCCCCCCCTCCCCTTCCCCCTGAGGTGCCTGGTAAATTTCGATCTGATGCCCCTGCAGTGTCCACGGACAATGATTGGTACACTATCCGGACTTGTGTAGTTGGTGTACATAGTTGTATATACTGAATTTTGAACTTTCACTATCTGATTTTTCATGATTACACTCGTTACAATCATTTAATTTTGTCCTTGTGTTCTTCCAGGGGGTGAGGGGGTGTATATGTAATGTTGCTGCATGTATTTGTATGTATGGTGTTGTGGGTGGGGGTGTTATATGTTCCGTGTGTGTGTCACTCTCTTTTCCCTTCCCCCTCCCCTGTGTTGTAGGTGCAGTACTCACCGTGGTCGTTGACGGCATCTGTCCTGCTCCTGATACAGCAGGAGGAAGACTAGCATGGGCAGTACGTATAACTCGGGCTCCATGGCCTCCTGGTTCCTCGTTGGGTGTTGAGAGGTGAGTGGTTTCCCTTCTGTGTACTGTTTCCGCTGTGCTTTTGATAGCGTTGGTTCCGCTCCAGAAAAGGTGGCGGATAGGCGTGTTGGAATACAGTGGGTGGTACTTTGTCCTCCGCCTGTCTGTTGGCGGTGACCGCCGCGCTGTTTGTTTCTACCACCGTGGTGGTCGGAGTGTTAAAGTGGCTGTCTATGTTGGCGGTTTCCGCCATGGTCATGATTCCAATCTTTTTCCGCCGGCCTGTTGGCGGTATTACCGCCACTTTAACACCGACCGCCAGGGTTGTAATGAGGGCCTAAATGTGCTCTGGTGACTCACCCTTCCCCATTGAACAAATGTGCATGTTATTTGGGTTTAGTATTGTTTGTTCTTGAGACCCATGTTGGGCCATTTCCTGTGCACATGTTGGTTGAGAGGGCTTTTGAGAGTGATAAATGTCCCAGTGCAGTCTCCTTCTCCGGGTGTCCCAGATGCCCCCTCCCAAATGTGCAGGTTTAATTGCCATGTTGTTCTTTGTCTTTTTGTCTCTCTTTGTTTTGTGCATGCCATTGTGCTTCCATTGTGCTGTGTGTGTGTCCATTGCAGGGTTGTTTAATGGTGGTGTTCTTTGTGTTGCATGCCACATTGATAAATTTTTGTGTTGTAATTGAGGATGGCCCCTGGCCAGTGATGAATGTCCGTTTTTGATTTGCATTTGGTTATGTGCTGTAGGTATGTTGTTGTTGATGTGTATGATAATGTTGTGTAGCCTTCAGTCTCTCTGTGCATGAGCTGTGTGGCAGTGTGTATTTGTGTAGTGTTGCAGAGCAGTGTAAATGTGCCGCCGAAAGAGGCCTAATGTGACTGTGTGTGTGTTCGTGTTGATGTATGTTTGTGAGTGTGTGTAGGTTGAGAAATGTACCTACTGCCCATGGAGTGCGCTCCCTATGATGTGTAAGCTGGCACTACAGACAGTTTTTTAGGTTAATTATACAGGTGTGTGTGTACTTACGGTTGTTGCCGTCCACAGCGACATTGATTTGGTTCTTTTTCAATGAGCATCAGCAGAGGCATGGCATTTGTGAATGGCTCCATGGTGGTGTCAGATGTGTGAGCCATCCTGCAGGTGATATTTATATTATCCGTTTCCAGCAGCTTGCACATGGTGGTTGGACTGCATCTGTCACATTATAATGCAACCTCGTAATGGGTCTGGCGGCAACATGGACTCCGCCGGCCTGTTTGTGCTTCCTCATGACCTTGGCAGTCTGAACTGCATGACGGGACCGCCAAACTCATAATCAGGCCTAAAATGAGCTCCCTGAATGGGGTGCTTTTTGACATCTATCACTACATGTGCAGGCTTTTTCCCATACCATCTGCCCCCGTCTGTGGTTCTTCTACATCAGGACCAAGTATACCACTGCCAGACATAAACAGGGAGACCCTGCCACAGGAGGAGCCTTCTCCCCCCACCTCAATCCCAGCACCCGTGCCCTCCCTCCCCAGAGGGGACAGTCATCCAGACCACCAGGAGAAGATGGAAAGACCCCCACCACCACCTCCAACAGACGCAGATCCTAATTTCCTCCAGTGTGTGTCTAGCATTCACTCTATAGACTATTTCAGTGACACATTTACCTTTTTCAGGAGAGTTGTATTTTGTACATTGGACTCCAAAATGTTGTAGCCTCTACGGCTATACTTTAATCCACGATGATAAACTCTTTTTTAACTTCATATTCTCTTTATTTGAAATACCTTTATGTTCCTTTATGTCATGCAAATAAATGATTTGGACACAAACTACAAGACTGTTGTTGCATTTATTGTGGCATTTCATTTTTCATGTCTTTCTTCCACCCTTGTTTTGTCAAATCTTTAGAACAATTATTTGCAGAGGAAAATTATAAATGACAAAGAGGTAATGTGTTACTCATTTCATTAAACTAAAACAAATCCAAATCCCAATGTATTGGTAACATACATATGTAGGTAACAAGTCATACACAACATCATAACTGAGTTTCACAAACCGTAAATTACCCCAATAGTCTGTGCCATTTAGGGGTGGACGCTCCACGACCTTGACACCATGAAAGAAAGGGAATATTGCATGGGATAAAATTAAATAGGCAAACCATCATTGATACCTGACCTCAGTTGGAGCTGTACATCCTGCCCTCACAATAGGAATTCTAAATCAATAACACCAACAGTCTACATCATGGCAGTTACACAACTTGAGTCCACATGACCATTAAAGGACACTCTGGCAGTATCTGGTGCAATGACACAACCACCATTCAGTGGTGTGTTAAAAAGTTCTATAACCTATGAGGAGACACATCAACAGCTACCTTTACTAAACACAAATTAGAGATTTAGACAATGTGAAGGAAGAACAGTATGCTATGGCATGATATACACATATGAAGTGGCACATATTGCCTTGATGGCAACATCACACAAGAAACAGGTCTGATACAATCTCCTGAACTTCCATTCAATCACAGTGCAAGTTGTCCCTGTACAAGATCTGTCCATCCCAAGTGGGTGTCTGCCCCAAGATCAATACATGTTCACTTTGTACTTCCCAATAGCAACATATCACAGCAAATGTCACAGCTATGAAATGTCCAAATGAAGATGACATGGTGAAGAACCCTGAAACACAATGAGAAGGGATAATGAATGATTTCACATATACAATTTGACTCAAATGACAAGATAGGAGGACACATATACTTAGCACAAGTATGTAAATAACCACAGCAGCCGATGTAGAGAAACTTTGCCTTGGACTTTCCTGAACTGTCCATTCCTACCAAATTACCATTGCAGACTGATATGTTCCATATGTCACAAGTTATTATGACATTGGAGGTTACAATATATCAAGGTAAACTTACACTCAGGTGAAGAAGTGGTCAATAACATCTTGACGTAGTTCAATTCCTTCTTCTTCACCACTGTCATCTTCATTGGGTATTTTAACATCCTCACTTGGTGGCTCTTCATGGTCTCCCTCCTCTGTGTTTATTGGGATGTTCGTTCCATTGCAGGGCAATGTGGAGCATTCAGCAGGCAATGATTTGGCACACCTTATTGAGAGAGTAGAGGAAGGCTCCACCAGGACTGTATGATGGAACAACTAATGCGAAAACCAATCATGCCTCAACAACGTGGTCAAATCAACAACTGCATTGTTTCCACGCATGCCTTTAGCACGCATGCCTTTACAAGGAAGTTTTGTTGTAAAAGCATGCCTAGTAAAGGCATGTGTGGAATGGCATGCATGGTTTTAGCATACCAACCCCTGGCCCACCCTAAAAACATAACTACTTGATCCCCCTACACTAAAAACATACCTACGCGACCTGCCCTAAAAATACAACTACCCTGACCCACACCACCAACCCTAAAAACACAACTACCCCAACCCCCCACCTGCCCTAAAGACATAACTACTCCACCCCACCCACCCTAAAAACACAAGTCCCGACCCCCACTACCATCCTAAAAATACTACTACCCCAAACCCCTCTACCCACCCTAAAACATAACTACCCCGACCCCTCTACCTGCTCTAAAAAACATAACTACCATTCCCTAAAAACACAATTACCATAATCCCCACCACACGCCGTAAAAACACTACTACCCTGACCCCCACCTGCCCTAAAAACATAACTACCTGATCCCCCCACCCGCCATGAAAACATAACTACCTGATCCCCCCACCCACCCTAAAAAACATAACTATCTAGACCCCTCACCCTTGCCCCTTAAAAAAAATGGCCCAACTCCCCCAACCCTGCCCCAGCCCCACTTACCTGACCGCGTCCTCTCCTGATGCACTCTCCCTTTTTCTCTGCCTTAACCACGCATGTGTATTGTTCAGCACATGTGTGATTAAGGCAGAAAAACAGCCCTGGATTGTTCTGGCAAGCGTTGTTCCGCTTGGGATGTAAACATCAACGTTGTGTCGGACTCGTTATTCCGGATGTTTCTCCTCCACCAGTCTTGTCCAGGCACCTAAACGTAGCCTCTTGGAGCCCAAAAGACGCCTCCACTGGCCTCTGTGTTCTTCCATGGGCTTGAAGCAGACTTCCCATTGCGTTGTTCGATTCCTCAGTGACGTTAACAACAATAGTCTGTTAGGATAAGCTGAAACTCTTACATGGATGCAACATATCTATAGATTATTGTCATATCAAGGCATTGCACCATCCTAAACTATGATTCATGCACATTATCCTCAAGTCATAATGTACTTACCAACAAGCCAGGCACTCTACGGTCCAACATGTGACATGTGCAGGGGTATGGTGCTGTTCCCTAGTACAAATGAGTCATGTGTTGACCCAGGAAAGCAGGCACACACACTTGAGATGTATAAATCTTGTGAGTGGACAACTTGCATATTGATGGAATAGAAGTTCTTCTGATTGCAGTAGACCTGTTTACTTGCATGTGGTAGCACCAAGGCAATAGGTGAGACATCTATTACTCCAACCACATGTGGTAGTCCACCCAAACTATAAAGGTTTCCCTTCACCGTAGCCAAATCCTGTTGTTGTGGCAACGGGATGTAGCTGTTGATGTGTCTCCTCAAGGAAACAAGGATTTCTTGTTTCACACCCCTGAAAGTTTGTTGGGACATGCCCCCAGATACTGCCTTAGTTAATTGAAAACTGCCAGTGGACACAAAATGAAGTATTGCCATGACTTCCACTATTGGTGTCATTGTTCATGTATTCATGTACATTTTATGACATCCCTTACCTCCATGGTGGTAAGGTCTGAAAATTTCCTGAAGACCTGAGGCCTTCGTCTCCTACCCATGCATGCTTTCAGAGGTCTGCATCTATGGAAAACAAAATATCAGCTTAAATGTCCACACCATACTTTGATGATCAACACACATCTTAACCCCTTACCTGGTGAGCCTTTTTCCCCCCAGTGCTGAGCTCTTTTTTGGGTATATGGGGTAGTTTGCGCTTAGGTCCCCATAACTTTTTGGGCTCGCCAAATTTGCATCCTTTTTTCCAACATTCTGGGGATTGTTAAAGTACCCAGAGTTTGTGGGTTCCCCGTGAGGAGACCAAGAAATAAGCCAAAATACAACTGTTTTTTCCCCTGCAAATGGCATCAACAAAGGGCTTATGTGCTAAAGTCACCATCTTGCCAGCTTTCAGGAACAGGCAGACTTGGATCAGAAAACCAATTGTTCAACACAGTGTGGGCATTTTACTGGGACATACCACATTTTTACTATTTCTTTTTGCTTTCAGCCTCCTTCCAATTAGTGACAGAAAGGTGTGAAATCAATAGTGGATACTGGACAGCTAAACATTTCTGATAAGTAGACAGAATTCTGAATTCAGCAAGGGGTCCTTTGTGTAGATCCTTCAAGATTTTCCTACAGAAAGTAACAGTTGAAATAAAAAATATTGAAATTGAGTTGAAAAAAAAGCCCTTTTAGACTACGGTTTCTTGCAATGGTTTTTCATTGTATACCGGGTATGCATCAATTCATTTGGTAAAATGTAAACAGTGAAACATAGGTATTAAGGAAATCTATGTATTTCTGAAATGGGCACAAAATAAGGAGTTTAGAAACAGTGGCTATTTGCACATCTCTGAATTTGGGAGTCCCCATGCCAGCATGAGAATTACAGGGCATTTCTCAAAATGACTTCTTGCTTACACACTGTCTTCATTTGGAAGGCAAAAATGTGAAGAAAGGCAATTGGCAATAACACTTGTTCTTCTATTCTGTGTTCCCCCAAGTTTCCTGCCAAAAATGGTACCTCACTTGTGTGGATAGGACTAGTGCCCGTGACAGGAAACATCCCGAAACACAACATGGACACATCGCATTTTTCCATTGAAAACACCTGTTTTTTGCAAGGTACCTAGCTGTGGATTTTGGCTTCTATCTCAGCCGACACATAGGGAAACCTGTGCATTTTTTTAAACTAGACACCTGGGGGAATCCAATATGGGGTGACTTCTGGGGCTCTCAGTGAGTTCTGTCTCCCAGAATCCTTTGCAAACCTGAACATGTGGCTACAAAACACCTTTTCCCCACATTTCGGTGCCACAAAGTTCTGGGATCTGAGGGGAGCAACAAACTTCCTTCCAGCCAGCATTTTTCCAAGTGTGCCGATAAAAATAGTACCTCACTTGTGTGGCTAGGCCTAGTGCCCGCGACAGGAAATGCCCCAAAACATGAAGTGGACACATCACATTTTTCCAATGAAAACGGATGTGTTTTTTGCAAAGTGACTAGCTGTGGACTTTGGCCTCTAGTTCAGATGGTGCCAAGGGAAACCTACCAAACCTGTGTATTTTTTAAATCTAGGTACATCTCCCAGAATCCTTTGGGAACCTGAAAATTTGGCTAAAAACATGTTTTTTCTTATATCTCAGTGTAGCAAAGTTCAGAGATCTGAGGGGAACCACAATCTTCCTTCCACCCAGCATTCCCCCAAGTCCCATAAAAAAAATTGTACCTCACTTCTGCGGTTAGTCCTAGTGCCCGCAACAGGAAATGCCCCGAAACACAAAGTCGACACATCACATTTTTCTAATGAAAACATGTTTTTTGCAAAGTGCTTAGCTGTGGCTTTTGACCTCCAGCTCAGCGGCATCTAGAGAAATCTCCCAAATCTGTGCATTTTTTGTAAAACTAGAGACATAGAGGATCCCAGTATAGGATGACTTGTGAGGCTCTCACTGGGTTCTGTCTCCCAGAATCCTTTGCAAACCTGAAAAGTTGGCTAAAAAAACCCTTTTTCTTCACATTTCGGTGCTGCAAAGCTCTGAGATCTGAGGGGGAGCCACAAACTTCCTTCCACCCAGCATTTTCCCAAGTCTCCGGCTAAAAATGGTACCTCACTTGTGTGGGTAGGCCTAGTGCCCGTGACAGGAAATGCTCCAAAACCCAACGTGGACACATCAATTTTTTTTCAATTAAAACGGATGTGTTTTTTGCAAAGTGACTAGCTGTGGATTTAGGCCTCTAGCTCAGCCGGCACCTAGGGAAACCTACCAAACCTGTGCATTTTCTAAAACTAGACACCTAGGGGAAACCAGGATGGGGTGACTTGTTGGCTCTCACTGGGTTCTGTCTCCCAGAATCCTTTGCAAACCTGAAGATTTGGCTAAAAAACACTTTTTCCTCACATTTTGGTGCTCTAAAGTGCTGGTATCTGAGGGGAGCCACAAACTTCCTTTCACCCAGCATTCCCCCAAGTCTCCCGATAAAAATGGTACCTCACTTGTGTGGCTAGGTCTCGTACCCGCGACAGGAAATGTCCCGAAACATAACATAAACACATCACATTTTTCCAATGAATACGGGTGTTTTTTGCAAAGTGCCTAGCTGTGGATTTTGGCCTCTAGCTCAGCCAGGTAAAGCTAAAGGTAAAACTACCATACCTGTGAATTTGTTTAAACTAGGCACCTAGGAGAATCCAGGATGGAGTGACTTGTGGGGCTCTCCCTGGTTTCTGTCTCCCAGAATCCTTTGTAAACCTGAAAATGTGGCTAAAAACACCTTTCCTCATATTTCTGTGCTGCAGAGTTCAGGGATCTGACGGGAACTACAAACTTCCTTCTACCTAGCATTCACAGAAGTCTCCCGATAACAATGGTACCTGACTTGTGTGGGTAGGCCTAATGCCCGCAGCAGGAAATGCCCCAAAACACAACATGGACACATCACATTTTTCCAATGAAAATGGATGTGTCTTTTGCAAAGTGAATAGCTGTGGACTTTGGTCTCTAGCTCAGCCGGCACTTAGAGAAACCTCCCAAACCTGTGCGTTTTTTTAAAAATAGTGCCCTAGGGAAACCCAGGATAGGGTGACTTGTGGGGCTCTCACTGGGTTCTTTCTCCCAGAATCCTTTGCAAACCAGAAAATTTGGCTAAAAAACACTTTTTCCTCACATTTTGGTGCAGCAAAGTCCCAGGAACTGAGAGGAGCCGCAAACTTCCTTCTACCTAGAATTCCCACAAGTCTCCCAATAAAAATGTACCTCACTTGTGTGAGTAGGCCTAGTGCCCACAACAGGAAATGCCCCAAAACACAGCGTGGACACATCACATTTTGCGAGTTAAAACAGATGTGTTTTTTGCAAAGTGCCTGGCTGTGGATTTAGGCCTCTAGCTCAGCCAGCACCCAGGAAAACCTAGCAAACATGTGCTTTTTTTAAAACTTGACACCTAGGGGAATCCAGGATGGGATGACTTTTGTCACTCGTACCACATTTTTCTGCCCAGAAACCCTTGCAAACCTCAAAATGTGTCTAAAAAAACACTTTTTCCTCACATTACGGTGCTGCAAAGTTAAGGGATCTGAGGAGAACCACAGACTTCCTTCCACCCAGAATTCTCCCAACTCTCCAGATAAAAATAGTACCCCACTTGTGTGGTCAGGTTTTGTGCCTGAGACAGGAATGGATCACACAAGAGTCAATGGCAGTCCTTGAATGGGTGCTACTGTCGACCCTGGAGTGATCCATTACTGATGCAGGCAACAGGCACAAGCACACAAGTTGGACTGTGTCTTTATCAGGACAAGTGGGGAAACACTGGGTGGTAGGAATTTTGTGGATCCCTGAACATTCCTGTAGTTTACGTAACGAAAAAGCAAAGAAAAATTGTGTTTTTAATCAACGTTTCACCTTTGCAAGGTATTCTGGGTAAGAAAGCTTTGTGAAATCAAAACTTGCCACACTTTTGTGGACTACCTCAGGTGTCTAGTATTCAGAAATGTCTGGGTTTGGTAGGTTTCCCTATATGGCCGCCAAGCCCAGTACCAAATACACAGGTGACTGTCTTACAAAACCAGAATGTTTTGTGGTAGGTAATGTTGATGCCTCCACTATCCGTTTTGGGATCTTCCCTGTCCCGGTCACGTGCCCAACCACATAAGTGAGGCAATGTTTTTCTCTGGAGACTCAGTGGAACGCTGGGTGGTAGCAAATTAGTGGCTCTGCAGATTCTAGGACTTCACCTCACTGAAAAACAAGGCAGATGTGTTTTTTAAGCACAGTTTGTGATTTCAAGGGGATACTGGTAGAAGGAAAACTGGTGAGAGCCACGCAAGTCCTGCACCTTTGGACTCCCCTCGTAGTAGTATGTTAAAGTTAATCCACCACTCACACTGTTTATTTTTAGACCCTCCAGAAATTATGGTTTCAAAGCATGAATACTTCTCAAAGTATCTGGATATCGAAACCAAGCCTTCTAAAGGTGAGCCGTAAAGCCACTTCAAGGCACCAACCGCTTTATGGTCCATTCACACGCCATTCACGCACAACAAACAACACTTTCATACCACTGGCCACTGGCCCAATCCAATCAATCATTGCACTGACATGAACGTACCTCTGCCAGACAAGGGCCCATCACATTCATACTCCACATGATGGAATAAGTTTGACTACATTTTACCACTTCAAGAAACCGCCTCCTTCATCCTGAACATTACAGAAGGCATGCGTAAGGACCTTTTACTAATGACTCCCATGACAGCCATCTGAGGCTCAGGAATACAAGTTTTTCATGTGTCTTAATGCACTCACTGTGCTAAATCCAACTCCTTCCAATTTGTGGATGCAAGTTGGGGTGTCCGGGATGCCTTGGGAGGCCTATTCCTTGAACTGAGCGAGCATATCTATCTTTGAAACTAAGGCAGACATGCTGGGGAATTTTTGCGATGTTCCCTAAAGAGAAGGTCATGGATCATGAAAAAGGGTAGTGTTTGGCACACAGGGTAGTCCGTGAGAATGTACATATGTCCCAGTCACTATTATGTGCAGTGCTGTGACTGTAATGCACTTATTATACAGAAAATTTAACAGCTACTAAGTTCCATACATGTCATTGTCCTTCAGTGCTGGGGTGGCACCAATAGGTTTGAATCCATAGGTGTAGATGATGTGCATCGGTACTACCTTTACTATCTGCTTTCTACCTGTGCAATATCCATGTGAAAGCACAACTACCATAAGATTTACTCTCCCATTCAAGTCTCTGTCCTCATCAGAGTCCTGACTAATCCTGTATGATTGCCAAGTGAACCTATACTAATGCCTTCTGTCATTAGCTACTTGAAGCTCAAGAAAACACGTCTTCCATGTGTATTCAGGGCACTTACTGTGCTAAATCCAACTCTTTCCAGTTTGTGGATGTAAGTTGGGGGAGTCCTAGTATGCCTTGGGAGACTTATTCCTTGAACTGAGCGAGCATATCAACAGTTGAAACTAAGGCAGACATGCTGCTGTATACATCCTAAGGTCTCTAAAGTACAAAATCAAACACAAATCCTGTGGGACTCATTCACCAACACTTCTGCTTTTGCTCTGAAATTGAAGCTAAAAATTGAGTTTGCACACTTTCAAACAAGTAGGAAGGTTGGTGAATAAGTCCGACAGGACATTTGTTTGACTTATTATACTTACTCTGGTACTCTTTGGCAATCATGGTGGTCCTTGTGTAGCATACATAAGTTCCCTAACAAGCACTTCAAAATGTAGTCATGCCTTTAACATTTTGCCACACAGAGTATTCCGTGGCAATGTGGCATATGTTCTGTCCACTAGTATGTGCAGTGTGGGGACTATATTATATGTTAATTGAACAGGACACCTACCACGTTCTGACGGTCGATATAGGTGTTGAGCAGGCCATAAGGAAGTCCATGATTTCTTTAAGTAGATGAAGTAAACTTCTGTTGTTGCTTGTCTAACGAAGCAGTGGCCCATGGACATTCCGTATCCACGCACAGCCACTGAAAGTTGTACCCAACAGCAGCTCCACCTCAATCGATTTCCCAGAACTTTGCTTCAGTATAATACAACGTAAAGAAAGTAGGGACACAGAGGCCTGGCTGAGATGGGCACTGGGGACAGTAATATCGACTCTCCTGCCTCTTTCCATGATTCGAGCACACTTTACAGCGACAACATGGACGATCCTTTATGGGTGTTTTAGGAAAGCGATCAGCAAAGTATCGCTCTTGCAGTCTTGCCACATCCTTCAGAACATATGAAGTGGAGGCTTCTGCTTCTGTAACAGCAGTGAGGCTTTCAATTGCAGACACCTGGAAGTCATGGAAAGTCATGAGTCTTCCTGTGGTTGTCTGATGATAAACAACATACGCATTGTATGTTGCCAACTGGATCAGGTGGGTAAACAGTTTCTTGTCTCAAGTGCGAGTTTTAAGACACGTGTTGTATGGTTGAAGAACCTGGTTGTTCTTGTCCACTCTGCTCATGTACTTATTGTTATCAAGTATACAGGTGAACTTGTGGACTTCAGCCAAAAAATATGATGGGGGAAGTGCTCTCATCATGAATTGTAGTGAGCACGTGTACATCACGCCTAGCCTAGAACCTGACTGCAAGCAGTTTGTTGGAACACAACACAGTACTCTGGGATTTATGGAGCTTCTTGCAAACAAGCTCCTGTGGGAATCCTTTGCGGTTACAACGAACTGTACCGCAGGCCACAGTGCCAGCTTTGTAGAGCTCACTGAAGAGCTCTACCCCTGTATAGAAATTGTTGACATAAAGGTTATAACCTTTGTGAAGGAGTGGCTGGACAAGTTCCCATACAAGTTTATCTCTGACCCCTAACGCGGGAGGGCAACCTACAACATTTAGGGTTGAGTCCTTCCCTGTATACACTCTCAAGCTGTACACATAGCCAGAAGAGTTCTCACACAGAATGTACAACTTGATGCGAAAACGAGCTCTTTTGCTTGCAATGCACTGTCTGAACAGCAGCCGCCCTTTGTACAGGATCAAGGACTCCTCGACTGCTATATTCTTTCCAGGAGTATAGATGACTGGAAATCTGGTAGACAAATGTTTCACGACAGGCCGAATTTTGAACAACCAGTCATGGTCTGGATGGTTCTAGGGCAATGCAGCAGAATTGTCATTGAAATGCAGCATGTGTTGCAATAGCAAAAAACGATCTCTGCTCATGTACAGTGTGAAGATAGGGGTTACACAAACCGTGCAAGTTGTCTAGTAGGAATGCAAAGTGGGTTTCTGCACTAACCCTATTTTGGGCGTAAGGCCCAAAAATATCTTTAACTCTGCCAGTGAATTGGGAGTCCACTAGCGTGCCTTAAAACGGGGCCCTAGAGTGCCTCCATGCTCCCTCAGAAATTGTTCTGCACGCAAATTTGTTTGCTGCAAATTTTATGAAGGAAGTCAACATCCAAAAATAGATGGATGCAGTCAAATGGCAAAAGGTTGCCCGTATCAACTTTACATCCAGTGTCACCAGTAAAAGGTGGAATTTCGGGCTGAACTAAATCGGGGGCCTGCCAAGAGAGCACTCTCTCTGTGCTTGACGGAGCATGCACCTGTTCTCTGGGTTGGGCTAGCCTGCTGCACAGACTGTCCTTGTGAAGGGACAGCAAGACTGTCCTCATCATCTCCCTCAGGATTACTGAAAGAGGTGTCATCGGATGGGACTCCGCTGACTGAAAAATCACTCCCAGAGATGCTGTCTCAGTATCTGCTGTCTCAGTCTCTGATCCTGCCTCAGAGCTGTCCTTCTTAACCTGAGTTAGGGCTTGAAAAGCAGTCTTCCAATAAGACGTCATCTCTCCTACTGGCTAAACTGTCCCTCTAAAATACTAGCCTATGTAGTAGGCAGATAAGGGCACAACATTGCTTGTGGGTGTGTGCATGATACGTCCAACAGAAAATGTCAAGTCACCTTACCTTCGCTTCTTCTTTGAATCAGCAGATTCCCTGAAGACACTGAAAAAATCAAAAAAGACACACTATTACTTCACCTTACCACATACCCATCATCACAGCATTTAGCTCTGGTGGCACCCAGTGCGACAGTCATTTTTGGTTCTTCTCCTCCCATGACCTCCTCCTCTAACTCCCTCAGTACCACCCAGCAAAAATGCCCCTGATATCTCCATAGCCCCCCTCGCTCATACATTTAATTTGTTTTAAAGCGCAGGTAACACCTGACTTTACTAATCCACTCAGCTAAATACATATATATCCTTTGCAGCAGGCATATAAACCATGTGCACTATTTTATGGCGTTAAAACTGCCACTAGACAAAAAACAGATCTATTCCTATATCGAGAGATATATATCACTTTTATATATGTGTGGTGTTCCTTAGGGGTGATCGTGGCTCCCAGAAAACAACACATGTACAAAAGTGATATATATATATATATATATATATATATATATATATATATATATATATATATACATATCTATAGAGAAATTTGTCTCTCGCTATACATATATATATATATATATATATATATATATATATATATATGGTGTCAGCCACTGGTCATTACCCGCACCAGGGAGGGTGTGCGTGCTTCGGCCGTAGTCGACGCACGCATTGATGGGGTTAAGTCTTGGTAGCATTAGGATACATGTAATACAGGTACACACATTATTATCAATTTTTTTTAACTTGAAAACTCCTTTTTTTATTTCCTTTTTTTTAAGTATGTGCTAATAATACATTTAAAATGTACTATTTGCACCTATTTTGTTTTTGTTTTTATTTTTATTTTAAAAAATACCACCAATGGAGGTATTACTTCCCCCGCACCACTATCAATGTCGAACACAGTCATGGTTCACAAAAAAGTTTGTATCTGACATTTGTATCAAAACTAGCATCCATTTTGAGTGCTACCAATTTAAAAATACACAGCTTCACACCGTAAAAAGGTGGCTGCCTGACCGTGCCATCAGAACATTGGCTATCCAACATGCATTGACAAAAGTTGACCACACAGTAGGTGGAACACTCCACTATGGACCCTGCCATACGCTAACATGTATGACTGCTACACACAAAAGCCAATGGCTAAATCCATCTCCATCACGGATCACATTTGCCGTGAATTTGTAAGCAGGTCCTTGAAAACTGCTCACTTGCCTCCTAGCACCGGAGCCAACAACACCTCCTCGTTTTTTGCGGCTGCTACCAACCACTGGGAGCCAGAATACCAGGCAATGCAGGTGACAGGCTAATTTGTCTCTTTTCTTTCATGGTTGAATTGTTGTGATTGGAGTGTAGTGAACTGAATCATTTAGCTGGGGACGTAATGGTGATCATTATGACATTGGCTGTGACTGTTAAAGTGGCGGTAATACTGTAGGAAAGTACCATCTTGCCTGGCATGTTACCCCCATTTTTCACTGTATATATGTTGTTTTAGTTGTATGTGTCACTGGGACCCTGTCACCCAGGGCCCCAGTGCTCATAAGTGTGCCTGAATGTGTTACCTGTGTAGTGACTAACTATCTCACTGAGGCTCTGCTAATCAGAACCTCAGTGGTTATGCTCTCTCATTTGTTTCCAAATTGTCACTAACAGGCTAGTGACCAATTTTACCAATTTACATTGGCTTACTGGAACACCCTTATAATTCCCTAGTATATGGTACTGAGGTACCCAGGGTATTGGGGTTCCAGGAGATCCCTATGGGCTGCAGCATTTCTTTTGCCACCCATAGGGAGCTCTGACAATTCTTACACAGGCCTGCCACTGCAGCCTGAGTGAAATAACGTCCACGTTATTTCACAGCCATTTTACACTGCACTTAAGTAACTTATAAGTCACCTATATGTCTAACCTTTACCTGGTAAAGGTTGGGTGCTAAGTTACTTAGTGTGAGGGCACTCTGGGGGTTCAGGGCCAATTCCCCGGACTTTGTGAGTGCGGAGACACCATTACACGCGTGCACTACATATAGGTCACTACCTATATGTAGCTTCACAATGGTAACTCCGAATATGGCCATGTAATATGTCTATGATCATGGAATTGCCCCCTCTATACCATCCTGGCATAGTTGGCACAATCCCATGATCCCAGTGGTCTGAAGCACAGACCCTGGTACTGCCAAACTGCCTTTCCCGGGGTTTCACTGCAGCTGCTGCCAACCCCTCAGACAGGCATCTGCCCTCCTGGGGTCCAGCCAGGCCTGGCCCAGGATGGCAGAACAAAGGACTTCCTCTGAGAGAGGGTGTTACACCCTCTCCCTTTGGAAAATGGTGAGAAGGCAGGGGAGGAGTAGCCTCCCCCAGCCTCTGGAAATGCTTTCATGGGCACATTTGGTGCCCATTTCTGCATAAGCCAGTCTACACCGGTTCAGGGACCCCTTAGCCCTGCTCTGGCGCGAAACTGGACAAAGGAAAGGGGAGTGACCACTCCCCTGACCTGTACCTCCCCTGGGAGGTGCCCAGAGCTCCTCCAGTGTGCTCCAGACCTCTGCCTTCTTGGAAACAGAGGTGCTGCTGGCACACTGGACTACTCTGAGTGGCCAGTGCCACCAGGTGACGTCAGAGACTCCTCCTGATAGGCTCCTTCAGGTGTTGCTAGCCTATCCTCTCTCCTAGGTAGCCAAACCCTCTTTTCTGGCTATTTAGGGTCTCTGTCTCTTGGGATTCCTTAGATAACGAATGCAAGAGCTCATCCGAGTTCCTCTGCATCTCTCTCTTCACCTTCTGCCAAGGAATCGACTGCTGACCGCGATGGAAGCCTGCAAAACTGCAACATAGTAGCAAAGACGACTACTGCAACTCTGTAACGCTGATCCTGCCGCCTTCTCGACTGTTTTCCTGGTGGTGCATGCTGTGGGGGTAGTATGCCTCCTCTCTGCACTAGAAGCTCTGAAGAAATCTCCCGTGGGTCGACGGAATCGTCCCCCTGCAACCGCAGGCACCAAAAAGCTGCATTACCGGTCCCTTGGGTCTCCTCTCAGCACGACGAGCGAGGTCTCTCGAATCCAGCAACTGTGTCCAAGTGACCCCCACAGTCCAGTGACTATTCAGTCCAAGTTTGGTGGAGGTAAGTCCTTGCCTCCCCACGCCAGACTGCATTGCTGGGAAGCGTGACTTTTGCAGCTACTCCGGCCCCTGTGCACTTCCGGCGGAAATCCTTTGTGCACAGCCAAGCCTGGGTCCACGGCACTCTAACCTGCATTGCACGACTTTCTAAGTTGGTCTCCGGCGATGTGGGACTCCTTTGTGCGACTTCGGGTGAGCACCGTTTCACGCATCCTCATAGTGCCTGTTTATGGCACTTCTCCGGGTGCTACCTGCTGTTGAGAGGGCTCCTTGTCTTGCTCGATGTCCCCTCTCTCTCCTGACGCAATTTGCGACATCCTGGTCCTTCCTGGGCCACAGCAGCATCCAAAAATCACTTACCGCACAATTTGCAGCTAGCAAGGCTTGTTGGCGTTCTTTCGGCGGAAAAACACTTTTGCACGACTCTCCAAGGCAAGAGGGATCCGTCTTCCAAAGGGGAAGTCTCTAGCCCTTTGCGTTCCTGCAGAAACCTCAGCTTCTTCTGTCCAGTAGAAGCTTATTTGCACCCACAGCTGGCATTTCCGGGGCATCTGCCCATCTCCGACTTGCTTGTGACTTTTGGACTTGGTCCCCTTGTTCCACAGGTACCCCAGATTGGAAATCCATCGTTGTTGCATTGTTGGTTTGTGTCTTTCCTGCATTATTCCCCTATCACGACTTCTTTGTCCTTTAGGGAACTTTAGTGCACTTTGCACACACTTTTCAGGGTCTTGGGGTGGGCTATTTTTCTAACCCTCACTATTTTCTAATAGTCCCAGCGACCCTCTACAAGGTCACATAGGTTTGGGGTCCATTCGTGGTTCGCATTCCACTTTTGGAGTATATGGTTTGTGTTGCCCCTATCCCTATGTGTCCCCATTGCATCCTATTGTAACTATACATTGTTTGCACTGTTTTCTAAGACTATACTGCATATTTCTGGTATTGTGTATATATATCTTGTATATATTTCCTATCCTCTCACTGAGGGTACACTCTGAGATACTTTGGCATATTGTCATAAAAATAAAGTACCTTTATTTTTAGTATAACTGTGTATTGTGTTTTCTTATGATATTGTGCATATGACACTAAGTGGTACTGTGGGAGCTTCACTCGTCTCCTAGTTCAGCCTAAGCTGCTCTGCTAAGCTACCATTATCTATCAGCCTATGCTGCTAGACACCCTATACACTAATAAGGGATAACTGGGCCTGGTGCAAGGTGCAAGTACCCCTAGGTACTCACTACAAGCCAGTCCAGCCTCCTACAAATACCTCCAACAGGCTGGAGACAATTATTGCCAAATTATGACCGTGATGGCGGTGATACCTCTCATAGACAGCCAATGTACCACACCAACCGCCAGGGCGTGAACACTGCTGACCACGGCGGTAGCGACCAACAGACAGGCAGAAGTCAAGGTACCACCCACCATATAATGACATAGCAAACCACCAGGATTTCCCAGGCGGTACCAACGCAATCAAAAGCCTGGCGGAATCACTTCACAGAAAATGAAAAACTCACCATCAGGGACACAGAGGATTCTGCAGCCGCCATGTAACAGGAACTCCAAGTCTTCCCGATGCTCTACCATGCCATGGTCATCCTGGAGCACCAACGCCGACGAAGACGACGACGGCGAGTACAGTCGCCTAGCACACAACAGAGGGAGGGAGGACACGCACACACGCATAACACACACCATTTACACACACCATTCACACACACACCATATACAGAACCAGCTGCAGAGTAAAACGAATGTCACAGGACCCATGCTAAATTAATGCAAGGACAAAAATTATAATGTACGAACACTGTAATTTGCTGCCAACAGCCACCATAATGTAAAATTAAATGTAAATGCAGGCGTCAATGTCCAGATTGGGCCAATGGCCAGTTCAAAGTACAAAAGGCCCACATGGCCACAGGGCAAAGTCCAAGGCCCAACTTGACTCCTGACATTATCCGTACTCCACTGTTCAGGGGCATCATGTTGGAAATGGGCAGGCACCTCAGGGGGAAGGGGGTGGGCTGTCACCTCAGCTGAAGTGGGTAACATTCCCACTGGTTCTGGAGGGGGCTCCCTGCCCAGTTGGTTCTGGAGGGGAGTGAAAGGCCACAGTCTCTGAAGTGGATAAAATGCCCACTGGTTCTGGAGGGGGCTCCTTGCCCAATTGTCTCTGGAAGGGGGTGTATGGCCACAGTCTCTGAAGTGGATAACATGCCCACTGGTTCTGGAGGGGGCTCCTTGCCCAATTGTCTCTGGTGGGAAGTGAGAGGGCACAGTCTCTGCAGTGGATAACATGCCCACTGGTTCTGGAGGGGGCTCCTTGCCCAATTGTCTCTGGAGAGTGAGTAAAAGGCCACAGTCTCTGAAGTGGGTAACATGCCCACTGGTTCTGTAAGGGGCTCTTTGCCCAACATTCCCTGGAGGTTGGCCTACATGCCCTCTGCTGATGGAGAGAGCTCCTTGCTCTCTGTTGGTGGAGTGGGCTCCTTGGCTACCTCTGCTGGAGGAGAGGGCTCCTTGCCCTCTGCTGGTGGAGGGGGCTCCTTGGCTGCCTCTGCTGGAGGAGCGGGCTCTGCCTTTGGAGGGGGCTCATTGGCTGCCTCTGCTGGAGGAGAGGGCTCCTTTCCCACTGCTGATGGAGGAGGCTCCTTGGCTGCCTCTGCTGGAGGAGAGGGCTCCTTGCCCTCTGCTGCTGGAGAGGGCTCCTTGGCTGCCTCTGCTGGAAGAGAGGGCTCCTTGACCACTGTTGGTAGAGGGGGATCCTAGGCTGCCTCTGCTGGAGGAGAGGGCTCATTGCCCTCTTCTGGTGGAGGGGGCCCCTTGCCTTTCTTTGGTGGTGGAGGGGGAACCTTGGCTTTCTTTGGTGGTGGAGGGGGATCCTTGGCTTTCTTTGGTGGTCGAGGGGGATCCTTTTGTCTCCTTTTGTGATGGCCCACCTTGGCCTTTGGCATGTGACTTGTGTCCTTGCCTCCAGGACTAGGAGGTGCCTCCACTGTCCCCGTCCTCTGTCCATTAGGTTTCGCCACCCTAGTCCTCCCTTTCTGAGGCAGAGGTGTGCTCTTACTAGGAGTGGCTGCCGTCACACTCAGGGGCCCCTTGCAGTGGCAGACTGTTTGGCTGAGGTGCTGGGCTGGGTTGTTGGGACCCTCCTCTTACGGGCAGGACTGGGGGTGGAGGGGGAGGGAAAAGGTCAAGTTGGGCAAGGTGAAGCTTCTTAGGGACATTGGGGCGCAATGTGGGAGAAGGGATCAGAGTGGAGGTAGAGGGAGTGATTGTCGGAGGTGTACGTCTGCTGGACTTAGGTGCAGGTGAATGGACAGTGTGCGTGTGTGAGGTGGATGGCTGTTGGGTGTCTGAGCGGGAGTGTTTGTATCTCTTGGGTGTCAGACAGGGTGGGAAAGAACAAAGAGGATGCATTGATGGATGTTGTGGAGGTGTCTGCAAGTGAGGTGTGTGTGCTGCATGATGTGGTGATGGTGGTGGTGGTGGCTATTGATGCAGTGCATGCAGGTGTGGGTGCGGATGTGACTGTGAGGGAAGAGGAGGAGGATGAGGAGGGGAGACAGTGGAGGGAGTGGATGTTGTTGTGTGTGCAACTGTCTGTTGTATGTGTGAGTGCTTGTGGCCTGAAGTGTGCTGCATATGTTTGTCTTTGACACTCTTGTGTGATGTTTTCTGTGCATGCTTTCTGTATGTGTACATGGGACGGGTTGGGGTTGAGGAGACTGAGACTGGGAAGTGGTAGTTGGAGTGGGGACAGAAGGAACAGGGACACTGGCTGCCATCAGAGAGGAGGCCAGAGCCTGAAATAATCTCTGTAGGGCAGCCAACTTATTGTGGATGCCCTCCAGGTAGACATTGCAATGCTGCACCTGGGATGCCAGCCCCTGGATGGCATTCACTATGGTTGACTGCCCTACAGAGATGGATCTCAGGAGGTCAATAGCCTCACTGAGGGCAGAAGGGATCACTGGGGCAGGGCCTGAGGTGCCTGGGGCGAAGGAGATGCCCACCCTCCTGGGTGAGCGAGCACAGCCAACTCAGTGGGGGGCTACTGGGATTGCGGTGCTTGTACAGGGGTGGAGGCTGTACCTGTAGCTGGGTGATTCCAGAGGTATCTGCCACCACCAGGGAGCTTCCATCGCAGGAGAAATCAGAGTCAGTGTTGTCACCTCCTGTCCCTGCTGTGGTGCTCCCCTCACCCTCCGTCCCACTTGTCCCCTCAGCATTGGTGGACTCTGCCTCCTGGGTCCCATGGGATACAGCTCCCTGCTCCTCTGCCAAATGATGTTAATGCACACATGGACAGGATGACAGAATAAAATGGGGGGGGGAAGAAAGGGAGCACTGGGTCAATTACCGCACCAACACCACAGACGGCATACACATTACCATCAGACACAGGGATCAAGATTGAGCACTATGCACTGCACTGGCATTCCATTGGCTAGGTCCCACAGCAAGATGGGAGCCAACCACCGCCATCTGCAAGCCTCCTGGGACCTACTAATCCCTGTCTGGCATGGAATGTCACCTAGCTTTTGCCATACAACCATTTACCCTGAGCTGGACCATGCAGCAATGTCTGGGCTGGCATTAAGGGGCACCCACTAACTGAAACCCACCACCAGGATCCCATGCCAGGCAACAAAGATGATTGTTACACACACTGCACTCACCCCCTTGTGGCTGCTGTGCTGCCCTCAAGCGCCCATTCAGCTCTGGGTAGGCCACCGCCATTAGGCGGGCCATCAGGGGGTTCAGGTTCGACAGGCACCCCTTTCCTCGTTGGGAGGCCATCCCCAGCTGTGCCTCCGTGGTCTTCCAGGTCCAGCCTCCCAGGTCCTCCCACCTTTTTCTGCAGTGGGTGCTCTGCCTGTATAGAACCCTAGGGTCTGCACATCCTTGGCGATGGCACGCCACAATCCCTTATACTGATGGGTGCTGACCTGCAGAGGAAATACAGACAGGAGGACACCATTAACCATACAATCCAGTCTGTCACACATACGGCCCACAAATACCATTTCCCCTCAAATGGCACACACATCACCCGGAGCCTGCATGTACACTACCACCAGACATACCCCCACCTAAATTACACACTGCCAGCACACACATCTCCATGCAACCTTGTTGCATGCATCGTCCCCTTGGTGTATTCACCTGTTGGTCTGGAGGCCCATACAGCTGTCCATACAGCGGTAGCTCCCCATCCACCAGGCGCTCTAACTCCTCTAATGTGAAAGCAGGGGCCCTTTCCCTTGTCACATCAAATCAAATCAAATCAAAAACATTTATAAAGCGCACTACTCACCCGTGAGGGTCTCAAGGCGCTGGGGGAGGGGGGTTACTGCTGCTCGAAGAGCCAGGTTTTGAGCTGCCTCCGGAATGCAGGGTGATCCTGGGTGGTCCTGAAGTTGGCGGGGAGGGAGTTCCATGTCTTGGCCGCCAGGTAGGAGAAGGATTTCCCACCTGCCGTAGTGTGGCGGATGCGAGGGACGGCGGCAAGTGCGAGGTTGGCGGAGCGAAGTTGACGGGTGGGCGTGTAGAAACTGAGGCGACGATTGAGGTATTCAGGTCCCTTGTTGTGGAGGGCTTTGTGTGCGTGGGTGAGGAGCCGGAAGGTGATCCTTTAGTTGACGGGAAGCCAGTGCAGGTGTCTCAGGTGGGCGGAGATGTGGCTGTTGCGGGGTATGTCGAGGACGAGGCGGGCGGAGGCGTTTTGTATTCGCTGAAGACGTTTCTGGAGTTTAGCGGTGGTTCCTGCGTCTAGGGTGTTTCCGTAGTCCAGGCGGCTTGTGACGAGGGCGTGGGTCACAGTTTTTCTGGTGTCGGCGGGGATCCAGCGGAAGATCTTTCGGAGCATGCGGAGAGTGAGGAAGCAGGAGGATGATACGGCGTTGACTTGTTTGGTCATGGTGAGAAGTGGGTCCAGGATGAATCCGAGGTTGCGTGCGTGGTCTGAAGGGGTTGGTGCGGTGCCAAGGGCCGTGGGCCACCAAGAGTCGTCCCAGGCGGACGGGGTGTTTCCGAGGTTGAGGACTTCTGTTTTGTCTGAGTTCAGTTTCAGACGGCTGAGTTTCATCCATTCTGCGACGTCTTTCATTCCATCTTGCAGGTTGGTCTTGGCGCTGGTGGGGTCCTTGGTGAGAGAAAGTATCAGCTGAGTGTTGTCGGCGTAGGAGGTGATGTTGATGTTGTGTTTGCGTATGATGTCGGCGAGGGGGCTCATGTAGACATTGAAGAGAGTCGGGCTGAGCGAGGAGCCTTGTGGGACGCTGCAGATGATCTCGATGGGGTCTGAGCGGAACGGAGGGAGGTAGACTCTTTGGGAGCGGTTAGAGAGGAAAGAAGTGATCCAGTCCAGGGCCTGTCCTTGGATACCGGAGGATATTAGGGTTCGGTGGCAGACGAGAGGTTGAGGAGGATGAGGGCGACAGTTTCTCCGTTGTCCATCAGAGTTCTGATGTCGTCTGTGACTGAGATGAGGGCGGTTTCTGTGCTGTGGTTGGCTCGGAACCCGGACTGGGAGGGGTCGAGTAGGTTGTTGTCTTCAAGGAAATTTGTCAGTTGCTTGTTGATGGTCTTCTCGATGACTTTGGCAGGAAAGGGGAGGAGCGAGATGGGGCGGAAGTTCTTCAGGTCGCTGGGGTCCGCCGTAGGTTTCTTCAGGAGGGCGTTGACTTCCGCGTGTTTCCAGCTCTCGGGGAAGGTGGCAGAAGCAAACGAGCTGTTGATGATGGTCTGGGGATGAGGGGCGATGATGTCGTCGGCTTTGTTGAAGATGAAATGTGGGCAGGGGTCCGAGGGGGCACCGGAGTGGATGGTGTTCATGGTAACTTTGGTCTCCTCCGCGCTGATGTGAGTCCAGGCGTTGAGGGTGATGGCTGTGGTTGTAGGTTCTGTGGTGGTTGGCTGGGTCTGGTGTCCGAAGCTGTCGTGTAGGTCGGTGATCTTACGATGGAAGAAGGTAGCGAGGGAGTTGCAGAGGTCTTGTGAGGGCGTGATGGAGTTGGAGTTGGCGTTAGGATTGGAGAGCTCTTTGACGATGTTGAAGAGTTCTTTGCTGTTGTGAGTGTTCTTGTCCACTCTGTCTGTGAAGGAAGTTCTTTTGGTGGCGCGGATCAGCTAATGGTGTTCGCGGGTGGCGTTTTTGAGGGCAGACATGTTTTCTAAGGTGTTGTCTTTGCGCCAGGCTTTCTCGAGGGTACAGCAGTTTTTTTTTTATTCCTTGAGGGTGTCTGTGAACCATTGAGGTTTCCTGGTGCTGGTCTGTCTTGGGAGGTGTCTGAGGGGTGCGAGGTTGTCCGCGCAGTTGGTGATCCAATGAGTGAGGCTGAGGGCTGCGTTGTTGGGGTCGGTGGAGAAGGAGGGTTGGTTGTCGCTGAGAGTGGAGAGTAGCTGTTCCGTGTGAATTTTGTTCCAATGTCTGCGTGGGATGGGTTGTGTGCGGAGGTGGAGAGTCTTGCGTCTGAAGGTGAAGTGGACACATCTGTGGTCGGTCCAGTGTATTACGGAGGAGTGGCTGAAGGATACGTGGTTGCTGGCGGAGAAGAAGGGGTCGAGAGTGTGTCCGGCGATGTGGGTGGGGGTGTTCACCAGTTGCTTGAGACCGAGGTTGGCGAGGTTGTCGAGCAGGGTGGAGGTGTTGGAGTCGTTGTTCTGCTCCAGGTGGAAGTTGAGGTCTCCGAGGAGGATGTAGTCAGGCGAGGCTAGGGCGTGCGGGGAGATGAAGTCAGCAATGGATTCGCTGAAGAGGGCGCGTGGACCAGGGGGTCTGTAGATGAGAGTTCCTCTGAGGGTGGTCCTGGGGTCGGTGTGGATCTGGACGTGCATGTGTTCGGTGGCGAGGGGGGTGTCTTCGGTGGAGGTGGTGACGTTGATGGAGTCCTTGAAAACAATGGCGATTCCTCCACCGACTTGGTTGGTGAGGTCTCTCCTGGTGATCTTGTAGCCGTCGGGGATGGCTATGGCGATGTCAGGGGCCGAGGAGGCGTTCATCCAGGTCTCAGTGATGAAGGCGACGTCCGGTGCGGTGGAGTCCAGGAGGTCCCATAGTTCAATGGCGTGCTTGTGGACGGAGCGTGCATTGATGAGGATGCATTGGAGATGATTATTGGCGCGTGGGCTGGCGGACGGGGTGCAGTCGCGGTGGAAGGTGTGTTTGCAGGTAAGGCATGCGAAGGGTCCATGAGTGCGTTTTGGGTTGGCTTGGAAGCAGGTTCTGGAGCGTCATGTGTTGATAGCGTGGAGGGAGGTGGGGTCGTAGCGGTGCTGCGGGGTTTGGGAGTGCTGGGGGCCAGGGGTCGTGGCGTTGGGCGCGGTCCAGGTGCGGACGGGCGCAGACGGGCTTGCCTTTGGCGCGCCAGCGGCGCGGCCGCCATAAGAGGGAGAAGGGGGGGAGGAGGGGTCAGCTGGGGGCGGGAGGTGGGGTGACGAATGGGAGCAGGGGGGCGGGGCTGAGCGGGAGGTAGCGGCGGGAAAGCAGATGGCGGGGGGGTCAGATAGAGGGGAAGGGAAAGAAGATAGGGAAGGGGGGATTACAGAGGAGGAGAGGAGTCAGGAAGAAAAGAAGAGAGGAATAGAAGAGGAAGGAGAGAAGACCACAGAAGAAGAGGAGAGAGGAGCACAGAGGAAGAGGAGAAGACCACAGAAGAAGAGGAGAGAAGAGTCCAGAAGAAGAGGAGAAGACCACAGAAGAAGAGGAGAGAGGAGCACAGAAGAGTACAGAAGAAGAAAAGAACACGCAGAGAGGAGTACAGAAGAAGAAAAGAACACGCAGAGAAGAGTACAGAAGAAGAAAAGAACACGCAGGACGGAGTGCAGAGGAGGAGAAGAACACAGAAGATTAAAAGAACACGCAGAGAGGAGTACAGAATAAGAAAAGAACACGCAGAGAAGAGTACAGAAGAAGAAAAGAACACGCAGAGAAGAGTACAGAAGAAGAAAAGAACACGCAGGACAGGGTGCAGAGGAGGAGAAGAACACAGAAGAAGAGCAGAGCAGGAAGAAAATGCGGTGAGGAAGAGGAGCGGGACACAGAGGAAGAGCAGAACACGAGGAAAGTGCGGTGAGGCGGAAGAGAAGGACACAGGAGAGGAGCAGACCACGCAGCAAGTGGGCTGCAGAAGAGGAGCAGAGAGCGGAGGAAGATGGCTACCAGAGGGAGGAGCAGAGAGCGAAGAGAAATGGACAGGGAGAGGACAGCAGAGGTGCGAAGAAAGGTTGGAGGAGAGAGCAGAAGACAGAAGTTCAGAGAAACAGAGGTGAGTAACGAGGGGCTGGGAGAGGGGCTGGGCAGGGTGAGTACTTACGGTTTAGCTGGTTTTGCTGGGAGGTGTCAGTAGCCTGGGCAGGTGGAGCTGCAGCGGCGGGGGGAGCGACCTACCCTTGGGTCAAGGGTCGCTAACTCTGCCGCACAGCGTCCGCCATAAGAGGGAGGAGGGGGGGAGGAGGGGTCAGGTGGGGGTGGGAGGCGGGAGGGGGGCGACGAATGGAGCAGGGGGGGCGGGGCTGAGCGGGAGGTGGCGGCGGGAAAGCAGAGGGCGGGGGGTCAGATAGAGGGGAAGGGAAAGAAGATAGGGAAGGGGGGATTACAGAGGAGGAGAGGAGTCAGGAAGAAAAGAAGAGCGGAATAGAAGAGGAAGGAGAGAAGACCACAGAAGAAGAGGAGTGACGAGTCCAGAGGAAGAGAAGACCACAGAAGAAGAGGAGAGAGGAGCACAGAGGAAGAGGAGAAGACCACAGAAGAAGAGGAGAGAAGAGTCCAGAAGAAGAGGAGAAGACCACAGAAGAAGAGGAGAGAGGAGCACAGAAGAGTACAGAAGAAGAAAAGAACACGCAGAGAGGAGTACAGAAGAAGAAAAGAACACGCAGAGAAGAGCACAGAAGAAGAAAAGAACACGCAGGACGGGGTGCAGAGGAGGAGAAGAACACAGAAGAAGAAAAGAATGGGAAATGGTAGGTTCCAGACTCAGGTCACAGCAGCACATGCAGTGGAGGTGTTGTCCCGTGAAAAGTCAGGAATCAAGTGAGGTTATAGACAGAAAGTGGCAGTCACGTCTGCGGTGGTGTACACCGTCACCTCCGCCGGTGATCCTCATTGGACACTGTACTGCATACAGCCCCATGCATTCCTCCTCTAGATGTTATCTTATTTAGGTATGTTGAGGTTGCGGAATGAGCTTAAGGGTGATATTATAGTTTCTATACTTTCAAACTAACTAAGGTACGCATTTACGGCTTCTATAGATATATGTATTGTGACCGTTAGTGTTTGCCAGTATTCCATATTGTGTGCTTGCGGCACTCAACATCCTTTTTTCGACGCAGGAGCAAGAATGAGATTTAACTTGTTTTTTTTCAGGACTCTAATGAAGAAAGGGTTGAAAGCTGATTAAAAGATAAGGCCTAATTACAGAAAGTCAACAAGAAACAAAGAATACCACAGAGTTAAAAAGGAATAAGCAAAATTATAGAAAGTCAACAAAAAACAAGGGAAGTTTGTGAACCTGGATGAATATTTAAGGACTTACGGAGAGTGGCTAGGCCAAAATTCAGACAATTCTTTGTTGGCAATATATGTGGAACGGCCACCAATGAGGAAAAATATTTACACATATATATGTGACATTTATTATTAGAGGATTATTGTTGGCTTGTGTTTGTCCTTTATTTGTTTGTGTGTCCTTTTATTATTTGTTGATTATTCATTTTATGTTGCTTGATCTGCGTAGTATTACCAGTTTTGTGTTGTATCTCTGGTGTAGTACTTATTTTTAGGAAATCGTGCCTGGAAGTTAGATAATGTGTTGAATGTTGGATATATTGAATACATGATTATTTTTTATAAGTATATTATAACTATCAATGTGAATTTTTGTTAATAAGCTAGGAGAGTCTCACTTGTTGTGATTACAGCCCCATGTAAGCCAATGAGGAATAGCACAGCAGTGCAGGAACGCCTTCAGCGATGATGACCAACGCCGGCGGAGTTACATAACTTCCGCCTGTCCCTACATACAGGACAGGTAGTCACCATTTCATGGTGGTGGCCAACATTCTGAAATAGAAAACTGCGTCATTGCTGTCAATTGTACATACATTGCCATTTACATTGTCCAATTACATACAAGCTCGGTTACACTGAGGTGGTGGTTCCTTTGTTCAGTTTGTCACTCCCTTCTCACTCTTGTGTCTCTAAGGTACCTACCACTGCGGAGGAATAGGAGGAGGAGGCAAGAACCTGCATACAGACCCCTTATGGACTTGGCTACACTGGAGGACAGGCACATAGTACTCACCTATAGACTGGTCAGGACCACAATCACAGAGCTGTGTGCTAAATTGGAGCCTGATCTGATATCAGCTATCCGTCATCCCACTGAGATCCCCCCTCTTGTGAAATTTCTATCTGTGCTCCATTTCCAGCAACTGGCTCTTTCCAAGTGACAGTTGGCTTAGCAGCAGGAATGTCACAGCCAATGTTCTCAATAGTGTTGGCAAGGATTTTGTCTGCCTTGTTCAAACACATGTGCCGCTACATCGCTTTCCCCCAAGTGGAAGATTTGGCCACTGTGAAGGTTGGATTCTATGCAATGGGACATATTCCAAATAGTATCGGGCCATTGACGGAACACATATTGCATTTTTACTTCTGGCACAATGAACAGGTGTTCAGAAATTGGAAGAGTTTCCACTCACTCAATGTGCGAGTGGTATGCCTGGCTGACCAGTACATCTCCCACGTCACTGCCAAGTATCCTTTTGAAGAATAGCAGCATACCAAATGTGATGGCACAACTACAGAGGCCCAGGGTGTGGCTAATAGGTGAGCCTGAGTCCCCTCCCAATGCATGTCAGTGTATGCCTTCAGGAGTCATCCCCCATACCATTGTGCAAGGCTTATGTTTGTACCTCAATTCTTGCAGGTGACTCTGGATACCCGAACCTGTCGTGGCTCTTGACCACTGGGAGGAATGCCAGGACAGGGGCTGAGAATAGGTATGATGATGCTCAGGGCGAACCAGGAGGATAATTGAGTGAACCTTCGGCCTCCTGAAGGCCAGGTTCATATGCCTCCATCTGACAGGTGGATCCCTCTGCTACTCCCCTGAGAAGGTCTGTGTTGGACCAGACAGCCTTAGGGTGGTCACCCTCAACTTTTTGCCTGCCTCCCTCCAATTTCCGACACTTGTTTTGCTGGTTTTTAGGACTCTGCACACTTTACCACTGCTAACCAGTGCTAAGTGCACATGCTCTCTCCCTTAAAACATGGTGACATTGGCTCATACCCAATTGGCTTATTTAATTTACTTATAAGTCCCCAATAAAAGTGCATTCCATGTGCACAGGGCCTGTGGAGTAAATGCTACTAGTAGGCCTGCAGCATTGATTGTGCCAACCACATAAGTAGCCCCCTAACCATGTCTCAGGCCTGCCATTGGAATGCCTGTGTGTGCAATATCACTGCCACTTCAACTTGGCATTTAAAAGTACTTTCCAAGCCTTAAACACCCACTTTTCTACATATAAGTCACTCCTAAGGTAGGCCCTAGGTAACCCATAGGGCAGGGTGCTATGTACGGAAAAAATAGTACATGTACCTGTGTAGTTTATATGTCCTGGTAGTGTAAAACTCCTAAATTCGTTTTACACTGCTGTGAGGCCTGCTCCTTTCATAGGCTAACATTAGGGCTACCCTCATGTACTGTTTGAGTGGTAGATTCTGATCTGAAAGGAGTAACAAGGTCATATTTAGTATGGCCAGAATGGTAATACCAAATCCTGCTGACTGGTGAAGTTGAATTTAATATTACTGTTTTAGAAATGCCACTTTTAGAAAGTGAGCATTTTTCTGCATCTAAATCCTTCTGTGCCTTACAATCCACGTCTGGCTGGGTTAGTTGACAGCTCCCTTGTGCATGTCAGTCAGAAAAACCCAAACACAGGATACTCAGTCACACCTGCACATATCTGCATACTGAATGGGTCTTCCTGAGCTGAGAGGATGGAGGGCCTGACACTTACATGTCAAAGGACAGTGGCCTCCCCTCACACAATGGACTGCCAAACCCCCTACTGGGACCCTGGCAGACAGGATGGAACTGAAAGGGGACCTTGTGCTCTTCTAAGCCACTCTTTGAAGTCTCCCCCACTTCAAAGGCACATTTGGGTATTTAAACAGGGCCTCTGACCCTACCAATTAAGACACTTCTTGACAAGATACCTACTGGGAAAGGAACTCAGAACCAGAACCTGCAAACTGCTAAGAGAAGCTGCCTGGTTGCCGAAAGGACTCACCTGACTGCTTTCCTGAAAAGGACTGCTACCTTGCTGTTGTCCTGCTGCCTTGGTGCCCTCTGTCTCTGCTGAGAAGTGTTCTCCAAAGGCTAGGATTGAGCTTGCCTCCTGTTTCCTGAAGTCTCAGGGCCAAAAAGACTTCATCTCTGCAAAATAACTCCTTGTGTGGTGAAAATCGATGTACAGCCTGCCCGAATCGACACACAGTCTGCACCGCAGTGAGAAAATCACTGCACGGCGAACCAGAACGAAGCAGCCCGGCTCCCCGAGTGGAGATTAACGCAGTGCTAGCGTTGCGACCAGCTCTGCGACGCACGGCCCACTGGATCGACGCATAGCCGGAACTATGCAGCACGACTTCCTGCGAGAGGAATCAACGTAGCGCCTGCTGTGCAACAGAAATTTCTCTGCATTGCCCACCGGATCCTGCATGCCCAGGATTTCTCTGCATTGTCCCCGGGGCGTCCATAAACCCCTCAACCCGAAGAAGATCCAAGTCTGCGCGCCGGGAATTGACATAAATCTCTTGTTGCGTGAAAAAGCATTGGCGCATCATCTGTGTGTGCCCAGAGAAACTGACGCACACCTCTCTGTTTTCCACGCATCTCCTCCTCTGGGGTCCCTTGTGAATAATTTAGACGCAATCCAGGTACTTTGTGCTTGCAAGAGACACTTATTTTTTTTAAGTACCTAAGACTTTTTATCATTTTGTAAAGTGATATTTCAACGTGTACTTATCAAATCTTGATTGTTTTAATCTTATTTTATCCATATAAATATTCTATATTTTTTTAAACCTGTGTGGTGTATTTTTATGGTGTTTATACTGTGTTATTTCATGATTTATTGCACAAATACTTTAATTGCCTTCTAAGTTAAGCCTGACTGCTCAGTGTCAAGCTACCAGAGTGAGGGCACAAAATAATTTGGATTGTGTGTGACTTATTCTGACTACAGAGAGGGTCCTTGCTTGGACAGGGAGTAACCTGACTACCAACCAAAGACCCCATTTCTAACGGTCTGCAAGATAGTTGTTCTATTCTGCATGTTGCACAACCTGGCCATGAGATGACATGCGCCCTATCTGCAAGAGGAGGAGGGTGAAAATGCTCCTGTGGCAGCAGTGGACCCTCAGGACAGTGAGGATGCGGAGGCAGAGGATGAGGATGTGGACAACAGGACATCAGTCATATGGCAGTACTTCCAATGACACACAGGTAAGACAGTGAAACTGACCATTCCTCTGATTATTTATCTTTTCAGTGTGGCCGTAGCATGTTGGCAGTCACTTCCTTTGCATCTCAATTGACTGTCATCTATGCCTTCTCATTTTGCAGATGTTGGTGTGGTTACAACTGTGTACTGATGTGATGACTACAGACAGCTACAGGCCATTATTTGTATGCAGTCACAAGGACAATTGCACAAGATGAAACTGTTAATATTATTGCACATTTTCGTCACCTAAAGCTATCACTCAAGTTGTGTTCAAGGATGTTTATTGTAGTGAACAATATAGAAGGAATAGTGTAATGGAATGGGGTGATGATAGAGGTAAGCCCAGGGTATTGGTCTAGTCTGTTTGTAGCACAGGTCCAGTGTCCAAGGGGCCATAGGAAGGGGAGCAATGGCAGTTCAAAGTGGACAAGGTGACAGAGTGGAACACAAGGGGTACATTCAGGAGGGTCTCATTTCCCGGTGGTGGTCTTGGCAAGTGTCTCTTGTGTCTGTCTGGTTCGCAGGGAACGTTAGCGGGGTGGTTCACCTTCTGCAGGGGGAGGTGCACTGGTGGCCAGTGGGTCCTGTGGCAGGGCCACCTGTCTACTAGCTGCAGCAGATGTGGAGGGCTGTTCAGTTGACTGGCTAGTGGAAGGGGCCCGCTGGTGTGCTGTATAGTCCCTCATGATGTTGGCCATATCACCCACCACCCCTGCTTTGGAGACCATGGTGGTGTTGCAGGCCTGCAAATCACTCCTGATCTCTTGGTGGTGTTCCTCCTGCAGCCGCAGGTTCTTCTGCATGATGTTTAACATCTGGGCCAACTTGTCTGAGGATTGTTGGAAAGCCCCCAGGACATTGGTGAGTTCCTCCTGGGCAGTCGGTTCCCTGGGCCTGTCCTCCCCCTGGCGCACAGCTGTCCTCCGTGAGTCCCTGTCCCCCGTGCCTGTGTCCCCTGAACAGTGTGCCCACTGCCACTGACCCAAGGACCCTGATCGTCTTGGCTGTGAGGTGTGGACTGGGGTCCCTGTACAGGTGAGCACACTGCTGATTGATGTGTCCTGGGGACAGAGGTGTGGGGACGATGGGTGGCTGCTGTGGTGTTGGATGCTGAGGGGGGAGGCTCTGTGGTGGAGTGGGTGTGGGCTGGGGTAAGCCGACTGCCCCGTGGTCCCTGATGGGCCAGATCAAGAATTCCAGAGTTACTGTCATCACTGGGGGCATCTTCTGATGGGGGACTGGGTAGCCGTGGCACCTCCTCGCTGCTGCGATTGGCTGGGGCACCTGTGGGGATGTAAGTGGTATATTATGCTACATGTCTGTGACATTTTCTACATCCCTAGCTTCCCCTATATCGTTGCAGTTGCCCTGCCACCCTTGTCTGTGTATGGTGATGTCTTGTGGGATTGTTAGTTCTCCATGATGTGCATACATTGGTGGGGGGTGTACATGCAGGGCTGGGAGGGATGTTCATGCAGTGGGTATGGCATGCAGGGCTTTGTATTCAGGTTAGTCAGTTGTGGTTGGTGCACTGGGGGAATTGAGTGGAGTGATGGGTGTCAGGGTGAGGGGTGGTGGGTGGTGGTGGCATGCAGGTATGTGGGGAGATAGGCAATAAATGTTGACTCACCAGTGCCTAGTCCTCCGACAACCCCAGTGAGTCCCTCAGGATGCAGTATTGGCAAGACTTGCTCCTACCATGCCGTCAGCTGTGGGGGAGGAGGTGGAGGTCCACCGCCAGTCCTCTGGATGGCTAGCTGGTACCTTGCTGTCATGGAATGTACCTTCCCTGTAGGTCGTTCCACCTCTTCCTGATGTCATCCCTTGTTCTTGGATGCTGTCCCACGGCGTTCACCCAGTTCACGATTCTCCGTAATAGCTTCATCTTCCTTGCAATGGAGATTTGCTGTACTTGTGCTCCAAACAGCTGTGGCTAAACTCTGACTATTTCCATCTGTGAAACGGGATTACCTTTGTGGGGACATGGGTGTTGTGTGGTGTGCGTTGTGCAGTGGGTGTTGAATAATGTGGTGGGGTGTGTGACAGATAGATGGGTGTTTGTGGTGTGTGTAGTTGTTGCTGTGATTTGCGTGGCTATCTCTTGGCTATATTTAGTCTTCGTAAAGGGTTGTGGGTAATGTGGGTGTGTATTTTATACTGCTGTGGGTGAGTGTGGTGTGTGTATCAATGTCAGGTGTGTGATTTTAGTTTTGGCCAATGTTGTGTTGTTTTGTATTTGGGTGGCCACTCTGACCGCGCCGGTGCTTACCGTCAATGGTTTACTGCCGTTGATTGTCTGCGGTTGTGATTCGCGGGTCATAATGTGCTAGGCGTTGTTTTGTTGGCATAATGGTATGGGTGTTCGTACCGACAGTTTACCACTAACCTTTGGTCTGGGGGACAGGTGTTTGTGGTAGAATTCTGTTGGTTTAGTGTGTGTGCGTCATAATATGGAGAATGGATGTTCGCCTCCGTGAAGGTATGTTGGCGGCCATCACCCCAACAGTAAGCAGGATTTACTGCCAATGTCATAATGAGGGCCAATTTTCTTTGCCACTGTTAAAAATGCCTGTGCCTGGAAATGTAGAGTCACCTGAAAGGATAAGCTGTAATATCTGTCCATGTAACTCACAATTTCGGTTTCATCAGACAAACCGCAGACCCCTTACTACCAGTGGCCAGTAGACAGTGTACCAGTAGTGTGAGTGACAGCATACAGCCAGTGTTGAAATGCTGATGATGTTAAGTGGAAGAACATGTTTTAAAGTTATGGAGTTGTCTGATTGCAGCCCACATTATGGAATAGGATGCTCTGTATGGTTTAAACATGTCATGATGCCACATGTGGGGAAAGTTATTTCCTGTGTTACAAGTTTAAATACCACAGGCTCTCAATCATCCATACAAGTATGTCCCCTTTTTACACACATGGGTTCATACACCCCCCAATTCCCAGCTCTCACTGACACATAGCTGCCCTTCCATACTGCTCTTAGCCAAGTCACTGTATGTGATGCAAATCATGGGTTTGGCTCTTAAGAGTTTAGGCATGAAGCCAATGTAGCTGTGCTCGGGGTTATATACAATTATTGTCCAGGTTGTTTAGCTTTTAGTAGCTCACAATGAATATGAGTAATCAGGAGTAGGTCTCACAGCTGGAAATATTTCACAGCCCTTGCCTAATTATGTTTTGGCTCGGAATTGGTAACATAAGGAGATAGAAAGTGTTGAGGTTGCTCAAACTATCACTGAAAATCCATATTTCCTAGGAACCTCTAAATGCTTTAGGAAAAGATGAAGTTGCTGTTTGGTGAATGCACGTGAGTGATGCAACAAAATTGATTCACAGCACTAAAGACAAACCACATCACTCTAAACGTCTTTTCTTGTTCTTTGCTTTCATCCATACAGTTTAACGGAAATCAAAAATGGGAAATCTGGAAGGCCATCACTAAGGAGGTGTAGACCCTTGGGGTCAATAAGCTGCATAGCCTGCATTGCTGGAACGGTGAGCGAACCTCCACCGCTCAAATTGTAATTCTGTGGAAGGCCAGCTCGGGCAGTCCTTCCAATGAACAAAGCAGGTGTGCTGCACCCTAACCTCCCTAATGGCCCGCATCCTTGCTGTGGCCCATCTGGAGCTTGATGGGCAGTTGAGGGTAGCAGCATCAAGGGGTAAGTTATAGTATATAGCTATTTTTGTTGTTTAACATTTTTAATTTTCAGCATTTTTATATGGCATCAACATGACGGTTGACACATATCCAACTTACATGCAGATTTCTGGAGATGTAAGTTAATCAGAGAGTGCCTGGTGCTATGTTTGGTGTATTGCTCTGTGTTGAAGGTTGGCACTAGATTCCTCATCGCAAGCCAAGTACTGTTTTGAGCAGACACATGGCTGCATAGGAACAAAGGGGTACCTTCATTTTCTCTATTTCATAATGGGCAGTTGGACCAAACATGCCCAATTTTATGATTCGGTCAAGTGGGATGCTCCATCATAAATATGAGTAGGTAATGTAGGGCCTAATACTGGTGACATGGCAAACTGCATCAAAGTTGACATTAGTAAGTTGGTGCCATGGCAATATGACAATGAGCATCTGCTCTAAAAGGACTGGAACATGTGTACAGTGGCATCATTCCTTATCAGGAACATGTTTGAAACCTGTTTGTAAAGCAGCATTCTAGTCAGTTAATGTGGACAGTAGCAGGGTGGCACGACACCTTAGTCCTTCATATATGTGCATGTAAGCCAGTCTATGTCTAACAAAGTGATATTGTGTGCCAAGCTGTATTGATTGCAACAGACAGGAATGTGTCCACATTGGTGAGAGAGTTACAGGTTCCCCAAACAACATTTTAGTGTCCTTAGTTCTGTCCAGATGAGAAGTCAATGATGGAGAGAAACATGATTCTTAAAGGAACATTTGTAGATGAAAGGTCACATCACATATCCCATCTTGAGAAGTCAAATTCCAGGCCAACACATGGCTCTTTTGGAAATGTGAATACATTTTAGCTCTGACTGCAGTGGGTTAGATATGTCTCAAGGCCTATGTTTTTATTCATGCGCTTAAAGCCCTTTGTCATGGAGGGAATTGCAAGTGGATAGGAGACAAAGGCATACATGATTTGGGAGCTAATGTGGGGAACTTTAGACTTTGAGTAAATGTGTGATCAAATTTGTGTCTGATTGTATTTGCATAAATACCCTCAAACTGTTGTATCTGTGTTTTCAGCATAATCTGTGCAATGCAAAGGTGACATTGGCAAAATCAGAGGGGAGGAATCTGGCCATAGTTGCTGGGGTGCGGACACCACAGACACCAAGGGACACAGTGCCACAAAGGGTGAGGGGACTGGTCCGGAGGCCAAGAGTGAATCTACATTTTCCTCTGAGGCCCCCAATAAAGACTAGTCCCTAGAGGTGGTGGACCCTGAAGCAACAGTTACACTTGTGTTGTCCCCCGCAATCCACATTCCAATCTCCACCTTCCTTTGTCGAAGTTGGACTCTTGCTCTAGTCAAGACTGCTGGAGTAGGGATGACAGAACTTTTGTTTATAGGTGACTAGGCCAATCCTACAACAAGTCACAACTGTCGGCCTAACCCTTCCATCCCACAAGCAGTACCTCACCAAAAACCCAAACAGTAAAAGGTGATTTGTGGCAGGATTTACACATGGACTCAAGAGTGTGATATCTCAGGAGAGTCATGGTTAAACAGAGATTACCCTTTTTCACATGAGCAACATGTCTCAGCCACACACAGGCAATGAAAGAGATGCAGTGAAGTTTTCAACAGGTTTTAATAACAAAACTGCAACCTACTGTAAATTACATGGGATGCAATGATTAGGATAATGAACAATACAAGAAACAGAAATGTAAAAACGAGAGCCATGAATACAGAGACCCCCACCATCTTGCAATAACATAAGATATAAAAAAGGTATGAAATAAACCCTAATACCCTAGCATGATGAACCTAATCTCTAACCTAAAGAGAGCTGGGTGTGTGAACACTAATCTGCCAGTACCAGGTCCATGAGTAGAACCCACCCAAACCATGTTACCTTGGAATGAGGGATCTAGATCAGACTCCGTGGCGTCACGAAGGCTGGATCTGCATCACTGTAGGAGAGATATCGTTGATGGCATCTGGTAGGAATCCCTTTAAAAATCTTGTCTGTGTGAGATGTATTTATACAGATCTTGTAGGACCCCTGGCGCTTGTATCTTCCCAAACAACAGAAAAGAAGGCATGCTTGGGATGGCCATTATACATACAATTCCCTGAAAAGGTACATTATGTTACTGTCACAAGAAAGTGGAGAAGTACATGATGTGAATACCTACGTATCTCATTTATCTTTGACGCCTTTACAAAGTGGCACTGATAATGTGAAACTAAAACATCTTCCTAACTATAAACATAGCACCCATCTTGGAAGAAACAATTAAATAAATGTGCTAAAACAGAGCAAGCTAAGTAGGTTAAAAGTCACTGGTTGACGGGACACAGGGTCTGCAAGCTAGACAACTAAGCTAAACTCATGATTCCTATTAAAGCTACATAGGATCCACTACACCCTCCCCATTGCCGGAACAAGTATGACGCAATAATGGTGACGCATGAGAAAGTGAATGCACCAAAGCTAAAAATGCTCTGGACTAAAACAAGCTAAAATCATATTAAGACATAACTAAAATCTAATCAAAAACTTGTCAAAATAGCTAAAACATACAAAGAGACACAATGTCGACCATGACAAGCACTGCAGGTCAAAGTTAAAGGCAATGTTTGGCAAAACCGTGAAACCTTAGAATAGGTCAATGGTGAAATGTATTTAACAGTAGTCATGATCTTGAAGGATGTCTTCAAAGCCATCAAAAGGAAGGGCATTCAGGAAAGAAGCCACATCGTCAGATGTTAGATCGATGACAGGATTGGCAGATGGATCCACGGAGCAGTAGTGTGCAGCAGTCCCAGGCACAGGATCTCCCACGAAAGCAGCACCATCCAAAGTGCCCAAAGAAGCCAGCCAGTCCACCAAGGCAGGCTCACAAGTGGCCTCGCAAATCAGCCTCAGTCTCATGAGGCACGACCGTGAATGAACCCTCATCGGAAACATCAGAAGTTTTTTGTCCACAGGAGGCACTGGTGGAACGACAAGGCACACCAATGATAGATGTTCGAAGAGGCACCAGGTGCAGTGAAAGACTGGTTGAACACACCAAAGGACTGGTCAGAATGACAGTGACCAATCATGCTCCAATCTTCCAGCAACGGATCACCAAAGAACTGTACCATACGATCATGGCACAGCTGGGCTGGTGGTAGTTGCTCCTTCACTCATGGTGTAATTACATCAGTCATTGAAATGTTAAAGACATATGGAATTTGAATGACCTCAGTAGGCCAGTATATGTAAAGTGGAACTTTATCCTACACAATCCCATGAGGAATTGGCACTGCTAAAATGTTCACAAGGGGAAGTCTCTTCGGATCTTATGTGAGGAAAGATATGGAGTGAGAACTTCATCCACCTGCTCCACAGAAGAGCATTCAGGAAGATAATGATCATTTATAAGCAAGAAGAAAACAGTCACAAAACCAATACATAATAGAAAGACAAGCTATGTCAGAAATATCCACAGATAATTCCATGGATAAACTAAATAGATATTTTTAAGCCATATGTACAGCTTACGTGTCTTTGAAACAGTTTCAATAGCAGGTGCGAATGAAGTCAAGGAAAAATCATCAAGGTCAATGAAATAACCACACGCAGTTGCACTACACAGGAGCCGGTGCATTATTGGTGGAAGGATCCACTTCGGGTTGAGGCTCATAGTAGACAATGCCGTCAGTTTGTGTTGTGTTGGAGCAGAAGGCAGCCACATCTTGGACAGGTCTTGTCCTTGAAGTGGCATCGAGGAGGCATTTTGTCAGAAGTGTTGTTGTTTCTTCTTTGAAGAGGTAGGTCCTGTTGGGTAGTGAGAGGGCACCAGGAACTAACCAAGGGACCTCTGGGTTGATTGTGCAGCATCAGCCACATGATGGATTTTGATGTTTGTCAATGGAGACAAATCTGTTTACTTTGGAACCAGGCAGCAGGGTAGGACGATAGTTCTGGCATTGTGTATTCCCAGGACTTGGACCGGTGCTCTGTAGCATGGGACAAATTCCTTCTTCACAGCAATCTTCTTACGAACCAAAACCCTGATTTTTTGGATCCCTTATTCCTAAAGTGTCAGGATTGGCGGATGATTTATCATCGCAAAATTGCTGAAGCTCCTGTAAGACAGTGAGATGTTCATTTATGTCAAAAGGTGTATATGCTGCCACCAAACCAGGGCCATCTAGATCTGGGACATACATAGGTATTGTAAGGAAATGCCTCCTTGGCATGGTTACCCCCTAACTTTTTGCATTTGCTGATGCTAAGTTTTGATTGAAGTGTGCTGGGACTCTGCTAACCAGGCCCCAGCACCAATGTTCTTTCCCTAAACTGTACCTTTGTTTCCACAATTGGCACAACCCTGGCACTCAGGTAAGTCCCTTGTAACTGGTACCCCTGGTACCAAGGGCCTTGATGCCAGGGAAGGTCTCTAAGGGCTGCAGCATGTCTTATGCCACCCTGGGTACCCCTCACTCAGCACATGCACACTGCCTCACAGCTTGTATGTGCTGGTGGGGAGAAAAAGACTAAGTCGACATGGCACTCCCCTCAGAGTGCCATGCCACCCTCACACTGCCTGTGGCATAGGTAAGTCACCTCTCTAGCAGGCCTTACAGCCCTAAGGCAGGGTGCACTATACCACAGGTGAGGGCATATGTGCATGGGCACAATGCCCCTACAGTGTCTAAGCAAAACCTTAGACATTGTAAGTGCAGGGTATCCATAAGAGTATATGGTCTTGAAGTTTGTCAAACACGAACTCCACAGTTCCATAATGGCTGCACTGAAAACTGGGAAGTTTGGTATCAAACTTCTCAGCACAATAAATGCACACTGATGCCAGTGTGTAAGTTATTGTAACATACACCCAGAGGGCATCTTAGAGATGCCCCCTGAATACTAATCCAACTTCTAGTGTAGGCTGACCAGTTTCTGCCAGCCTGCCACACACTGGACATGTTGCTGGCCACATGGGGAGAGTGCCTTTGTCACTCTGTGGCCAGGAACAAAGCCTGTACTGGGTGGAGGTGCTTCTCACCTCCCCCTGCAGGAACTGTAACACCTGGCAGTGAGCCTCAAAGGCTCGCCCCTTTTGTTACAGTGCCCCAGGGCATCCCAGCTAGTGGAGATGCCCGCCCCTCCGGCCATTGCTCCCACTTTTGGCAGCAAGGCTGGAGGAGATATTTAGAAAAACAAGGAGGAGTCACCCACCAGTCAGGACAGCCCCTAAGGTGTCCTGAGCTGAGGTGACCAATACCTTTAGAAATCCTCCATCTTGAGTTTGGAGGATTACCCCAATAGGATTAGGGATGTGCCCCCCTCCCCACAGGGAGGAGGCACAAAGAGGGTGTAGCCACCCTCAAGGACAGTAGCCATTGGCTACTGCCCTCCCAGACCTAAACACAACCCTAAATTCAGTATTTAGGGGCTCCCCAGATCCCAGGAAATCAGATTCCTGCAACCTGAAGAAAGAAGAAGGACTGCTGACCTACAAGCCTGCAGAGAAGGAGGAAGACGACAACTGCTTTTGCCCCAGCCCTAACGGCCTGTCTCCAGCTTCGAAAACCTGCAACCAGCGACGCATCCAACAGGGTCCAGTGACCTCTGAAGCCTCAGAGGACTGCCCTGGACCAAAGGACCAAGAAACTCTAGTGAACAGCGGCCCTGTTCAAAACCAGCTACTTATTTGCAACAAAGAAGCAACTTCCAAGACTGCACGTTTCTCGCCGGAAGCGTGAGACTTCTCACTCTGCAACTGATGCCCCCGGCTCGAGATTCAGAGAACAACACCTCAGGGAGGACTCCCCAGTCACTGCAAGCCTGTGAGTAACCAGAGACGACCCCCCTGAGCTCCCACAGCGACGCCTGCAGAGAGACTCCAGGGGCTCCCCATGCCTATAACAAGGGACCCGACGCCTGGAACCAACACTGCACCCGCAGCCCCCAGGACCTGAAGGAACCGAACTTCAGCGCAGGTGTGACCCCCAGATGACCCTCTGCCTAGCCCAGGTAGTGGCTGTCCTGAGAAGCCCCCCCTGTGCCTGCCTGCACCGCTAGAGTGACCCCCCAGGTCCCTCCATTGATTCCTACCTAAAACCCGACACCTACATTGCACACTGCACCCGGCCGCCCCTGTGACGCTGAGGGTGTGTTTTGTATGCCTACTTGTGTCCCCCCTTCAGTGATCTACAAAACCCCCCTGGTCTTCCCCCCGAGGACGCAGGTACTTACCTGCTGGCAGACTGGAACCGGAGCACCCCTGTTCTACATAGGCGCCTATGTGTTTTGGGCACCTCTTTGACCTCTGCACCTGACCGGCCCTGAGCTGCTGGTATGGTAACTTTGGGGTTGCCTTGAACCCCCAACGGTGGGCTGCCTATGCCCCAGGACTAAGACTTGTAAGTGTTTTACTTACCTCCTAATATAACCTTTACTTACCTCATCCTGGAATTGTTTATTTTTGCACTGTGTCCACTTTGAAAATAGCTTATTGCCAGTTTTACAAAGACTGTATATGAAATTGCTTTTATTCAAAGTTCCTAAAGTATATAAGTGAAGTACCTTACATTTAAAGTGTTTACTATAAATCTTGAACCTGTGGTTCTTAAAATAAACTAAGAAAATATATTTTTCATTAGAAAAACCTATTGGCCTGGAGTAAGTCTTTGAGTGTGTGTTCCTCATTTATTGCCTGTGTGTGTACAACAAATGCTTAACACTACCCTCTGATAAGCCTGCTGCTCGACCACACTACCACAGAATAGAGCATTAGAATTATCTACTTTTGCCACTATCTTACCTAGAAATAGTATATACAGAGCCAACTTCCTACAGGTATCCCAAAGAGAACCTTGTAGGGGGTGCGTCCTCCCAAGGACCTTCTTGGCAGATTCTTCAGTGCTCTCTGGACCCCTATCGGTAATAAAGCCAGCTGCGGCCAGAACCTAATACTCTAGCTGTTAAGGACTGCTTTAGATCTCGATTCCTCTTCTCCACAACCAGATTTCCCTCTGGATGGTAGGGTGAGGAGTAATGGAGTTCAACACCCATCATCCTCATGGTGTCCTTGAATATCTTAGAGTCAAAGGCAGGGCCCTGGTCTGAATGGAATATTACAACTGCATATGTACCAATAAAGATCAGCAAGTCTTTCATAGCAGTTTGAGCTTCAGCTTACCACTGAGGCCATACGCACAGGAATCTAGAACAAGAATCTACAGCGACTACGATGTATTTGTATGCACCATCAGGTTGTAGGGGACCACAAAGGTCCAGGTACACACGTTGTAGTGGCCTGTTGGACACTAAGAGGGATGTCTGAGGAGAACGTTTGATATTCAAGCCCTTTATCTGCTGGCAAATGTCACAGCAAAGACCATATTGCTTGGTCTGTTTGTATAGACCTGGCCACCAGAAGCGTTTCTGTAAGAGTGTCATTGTGGCTGCAACACCAGCATGTGCAGAAGTGACACCCTCATGCGCTGCTTTTATTAGGTTTAATCTCTGGTCTTGGTTGGGGATTGCTCGATCTTCAATCCCAGGAAGTGTTGCATAAGCAACATTCTGTGCACTGATGTGGTAAGAGTATTTTGTAGGGTATGCTTTTGGGAGAGGCTTACCTTCAGCCTAATCTTTCACAGCATCCAAAATGTCATTATGCAATCTCATCAGGGAATGAGTCACTTCAGCAACAGAAGTCGTGGCTACTGCTGATTTGGCCTCTTCATCAGCCAAAGTGTTGCCAGTTACATGTACACCTACACATTGGTGACCAATGTATGGACTACATGAGCACTCAATAGCTTATCCTTAAGATCAGCCACCCTCCTCCACAGAGTTCTGTGTTTTATTGTGTTCCCTTTTGAGTCTCTGAACCCGTTCAATTGCCAGTGATTAAGATAATCATTGTAGGACTGGACACAGTAGTATAAATCACAGACACTCAAAGTAGGTTGTCCTGGATCCGTATGTTCTAGCGCTAAGATAAGGACTTTAAGTTCAGTCAGCTGAGCTGTGCAGTCCCCCAGGGTCTGCATGTAGGTATTGTGAGGGTGGAATACACCATCTTTCATCACTCCGCTCACGGCTGCTCAAGTGGCTGAGTATTGATGTTTGGTACCTGCAGCTGGTTGTGCTGAACCATCAGTGTACATGATAGTATGGTATCTGTCAAGTGGCAAGATGTTTAGAGGTGCGGGGTACTCCTGTTCGTAGTGGAGGAATCAAGATATATTCAACATCGGTGGCAGTCAGGAAGGTTAGCCCATTGAATCCAACATGAATGTAATTCTTTAGCTTTAGGAATGCTTTCTTTGGTGACGGCCTCCAAGGCTGGCACCAGGGTAACGACAATAATGCATTTCCATTGGTCAAGTGGTCTCTCCTTAATGACAGCCATCTGTATTGCCATTAGATTTTTTCTGTGGGTGCAAAGTGTTGCTCTGCTTTGGAATATAAGTGTGATTTATATGCTATGGGCACCTTGTCACCTTCGTCAAAGTTGATATAAGTGAACCCAATGGCACCAGCAAATATTCTGATGATCAAATTTGTTTTGTTGTCACAAGTGTGTAAGTGTTTTGACACTAGCATGTCCTGCTGCAATCCTCTAAGGATGCATGTGTGTTCTGCAGTACAGTGTCTGCTGGAAAAATCAGGACATATTAAGTCATAGAGTGGCTTGATACATTGTGCATAGTCAGGAATGTATGTTCTGCCATGTAGTTTCTTGATAGTATTCTGTGGCTGGAATTGAAAATTTTCTAAAATGTGCGGGGCAAGGCGTTTGATAGCTCATATCCCAGGAACAATACTCTGAGAAAGGCTATTTTACTTTTTCTCAAATTAAGGCCCATATTTATACTTTTTGACGCAAAACTGCATTTGCGCAGTTTTGAGTCAAAAAGTATAGCGCCGACTTGCTCCATTCCAGGACGCCAGCTGGGCACCAAATTTATGGAATGGCACAATCTGGCACAAAGGGAAGGCTAGGGTGAAAAAAAAGATGTTAGCTGGGTGGGGGTGGCGGTATGGGAGAAGGGGATTTTGCACCAAAAAATGACGTTAGGCTGGTTAGAGGCAAAAAAAATGCCTCTAACAAGCTTAGCGTCATGTTCTGACCCAAAAACATCCATACCACATACTCCGGTCTTATAAAAGACATGCTTGGGGTGGCAACTATATAAGCAATTCCCTGAAAAGGTACATTATGTTCCTGTCACACGAAATTTGGAAAGTACATGATGTGAATCCTTACGTATCTCATTTATCTTTGACGCTGATAGTGACGCGTTTACAGAGTGGCACTGATAATGTGAAACTAAAACATCTTCCTAACTATAAACATAGCAGCCATCTTGGAAGAAATAATTAAATAATTGTGCTAAAACAAAGCAAGCCAAGTAGGTTAAACCATCACTGGGTGATGGAGCGCAGGCCTGCAAGCCAGAAGGCTAAGCTAAACTCCCGAATCGCATTAAAACTAAATAGGATCCACTACATCCTCTTAATTCCCCCAGTTGGCCATAGCCCCGCCCAAAAAGGGTTGGCATCACCTTTGTTGCAGGTATCCCCCCACCCTGATGTCCCAGGCTGCACTCAATCAAGAGGCTGTTAAGTACTACCACTAAAGGCTAGACCTCACTACTGAATGCCATCCAGGAGCAGGCCAGCCAGAATACCCAGATGCTGGCTTACCTTGATGTCATTCTCGGTGCCCTGTCTGGCCTACAGAGGTCATTCCAGGATCTGGCCGTTTCACTGAGTGCAGCTTCCCACCCACCTCAACCTCGTGCCCAGACACCATCCTCTTCCCCACCCAGGCCTATCCCCAGAACACTGAAACATTTACACATACCCACTACAACAATCATAAGCAGCACATCTGCACATTGACATACCAAGAAATACAGACACACACCTGTAGACACCACACACCCCAGACACCCAACGCCACCACAAGCATACCTGCAGGTACCACACTAACCATGACACAAACACACCTACCCACCAATAGAACTCCTGCCGACACAACACCCAACACCACAACACCCACACCTATCACCAGTACAACTGCAGATACCACACCCACCACTAAACAACCGCCCACACACAGCACCAGCACACCTGCATTTACCACGCCCACCATGATACACACATGCACCACCACACCCCCAGACACCACAGCAACACATGCCACCTCTACATCAAACACATATACTGAACAGAAACACCTACACTCACCCACATAACAGACAATCAGTAGAAAAACACAAAGCAGAACATACAACACATACACCAGACCCTAAGGCACCCACACCTTCAACAGAGACAGGTAAAACATCCACTGACACTCCCTCTACCTCCCAACCCAAACTCCCTTCAAACCACCCTACCGATTTTCCCAAAGAATACAATTTTTTTGCCCTGGCTCTAACCCCTTCCAAATCCGAACCTACCCCTCCCAAATGTAAATCTACCCCTCCAACATGTGTTTCCACCCCTTCCACACCCCAACTCACCCCTTCCATACTCCAACCCACCCCTTCCACATCCCAAACCACCCCTCCAACCCCAAAACCCCAAACCACCCCAACCCAAAGCCACTCCTGCCAAACCCAAGAATCCCCCCTCTCCCAGAAACATCACTATGGTGCCTGCCATCTGCCCCATAGATGTCTCTTTCAGAGGAGGTTATTCTGGCAGTGAATTTAGGAGGCAAGTGATGGGTCTGACAGCCATTGTGGCCCACATGGGCTGAAGCCTTGCTGTGTTCAATATGAAGGATTTTTTATAATTACTATTGAGTGACTTAACTCTGCCATTTAGAAAGACTTTTATTTGAGAATACCTTTGTCCTGGCCTAGTTTTTTAATTGTTACTAATTGTTTGCTGATGATGTTATTTCTGCGTATGTGTAAGCCATGCACTTACTCTTGTTTGTGACACTGACAAACACAGGTTGTAATTAAAAAAAACATACATTAGTGTTGTACATTAGTGGTGGACGTATTAATTTTGGAGCGCACATTCTTCATGTTACTGGACACTTACACCAAAATGATATGTGTCTCTGATATTATAACTGGAAAATGCATGTGTTTATTTTGACATGCTGTGTCAATACTAGGCACATATGCATTACAAAGGGAACCAGACACTTTGGAGTTAAATGTCATCAACTGTTTTTCTAAAATTGCAAACACCTAGGGGACATGTGACCTTCATAGATCTCTGACATGTTTGCAGTTTACAGATAAGATTGGCTGTATATTCTGTGTACACCCACTTGTAAAATTGTATTGCAATTGATACAGTATCATGGAATTGAGTAGTTCCTATTGGGGATACTATTTATGTATTAGATATGTTAGTTAGGGGACATTCTTTCACACACCTGTATGGACACACTTTTATTTGGGATTGCTCTGACTTATGGTATAGGTGTTCATTGCCATGAAGGCAGTTAGCGCCAGATTGGTGAGTAGCACTGATATCTTGAGGTGTGCTTTTCAACATTTTTCTAAGATCGACACTACAGACATATGTACTGCACGTCATTGGACTGTTGTGTGAAAACCTTTGATAAACAAGCTGAAGTCCAGTGCTACTGCACAGCAACAATTCAGAGGATGACATGTATAACTGTGACTAACCTTCTGTTCCGGTGACAACAGGGTTGATTTTCTTCTAGGCCGATGAGCAGCAGCAATGGCAGGATTTGTATGACTGGCTTCATGGTGGCAGGTAATGTGGAAACTTGAAAAAAGGTGAATTTCGTCCTTTTGTCCCTCCCAAACTGCCATCTCAGGTGTGGAGGTTTAGCAGCCACAGTTGCATCGGTGGGAATGCACATCATGATTGGCTAGGTAGAGAAATGGGCTGGAGTCCTGCTGTCAGCTGCTTTTGCCTATGGTGCCTTCAATCCTGCCAGTGATTTTTGGCAGTGGCGGCGAATTTCGCCCATGGGCTTGCTAAAATCTAAATACGGTGGGTGGACTGTCACGGTGTTGGACAGGTTTTCAGTCGAAAAGTTGATGGCTGGACCATTACCGCCAAGATATAAATCAGGCCCTAAGACCCATGAAAGCAAGAAATAATTAACCAGTGTATCCTACAGTATATTTACTAGCCAGTAGATGGAGGTTCTTGCATGGATCCACTTTGCCCAGTTCAACCCAGAATTAATATTAGGTTTCAATCAGTACTCCCTTTACTGGGCCCTACTCTAAATTCACTTCATTAATATCCTGTCAACAACTTTTACAGTTGTATCAATATGTTATATTGATTGATAGTATGTTGGGTCACTTTTGCCAATGTTTTTATGGCCTGGCTTGACAGTACAGCTGTCGACAGAGAATGATGTGATTCTCATAACCAGCAGTAGTACTTTGACTCCACCCACATGTTGGGAACCAGGTGTTCAAAAAGTTCTGTGCTTCTGCAATATAAAGTGCTTGCCCTCCACACAGCTGTATCATTTTGTTTATTTATCCAGCTACCTGAGCTTGAATTTTAAGGAGCGCACTGATTACATTGTAATGCTATTAAACTGTTTTAGCTAACTAGGTAAGCTATGGTGTTTGCCTTTCTCTGGTAGCTGCAGAGATGGGAGTAGGGCAATCATTACCTTAAGCATGTGTTAAAGACAATAAGCTTTTAAGGATTGTTCGACTTGACATCCTTGGCGTGGTCTCCTCTAACTTTTTGCCTCTGTTTCCCAGGTTGTTGATGTATGCTGGACTCTGTTTTTGCTGTTTTTGTTACTCTGGGCACTTTACCACTACCATCCAGTGCTAAAGTGCAAGTGCTCCTATGTAAAATGTATGTGTAATTGACTTTCCATGATTGGCAGATTTTATTTACTGGTAAGTCGCTAGTACAGTGCACTAGAGGTGCCCCAGTGCCTGTAAATCAAATGCTACTAGTGGGTCTGCAGCAGTGGTTGTGCCACCCACCTTAGTAGCCCTGTAAACATAGCTTAGACCTGCCACTGCAGTGTCTGTGTGTGCAGTTTTAAACTGCCAATTCGACTTGGCAAGTGTACCCACTTGCCAGGCCTAAACCTTCCCTTTTTATACATGTAAGGCACCCCTAAGGTAGGCCCTAGGTAGCCCCATGGGCAGGGTGCAGTGTATGTTAAAGGTGGGACATGTACTTATGTGTTTTACATGTCCTGACAGTGAAATACTGACAAATTCGGTTTTCACTGTTGCAAGGTCTATCTCTCTCATAGGTTAACATGGGGGCTGCCTTTAAATATTATTAAAGTACAGATTCCCCTTGGGAGCAGATCGAAATATGGAGTTTAGGGTCTCTGAGCTCACAATTTAAAAATACATCTTTTAGTGAAGAAAGTAGGCATTTTCTTGCTTAAACCATTCTGTGACTCTGCCTGTTTGTGTATTCCCTTTCTGGGTCAGTTTGACAGTTGGGCTGTTTGCATCTCTCTCTAGACAGTGACACAAAGGGGGCTGGCCTGGCCGAGGCAGGATCTTGAAAACAACAGAGACTTCTCTTTGTAGTAGGCCGACTTCAAAGGCAGAAAGGGGTATAATAAGAGTCCCCAAACCCCCTGAAAATTAGATCATTTCTGGGATCAAGAGGAACCTCTGCCAAGATAAGCTGAGGAGAAGTGCTGTCCCTGCCTGCGATTTTGCTTTGTTGGGCAATCCTGCAGTTGCTGCTTCTGCCTGTGAAAGGGGACAAAGACTGGACTTTGTTGTGCATTCATGCTTGGGAAGAATCTCCAAGGGCTTGAACTGAGTTTGCCTCCTGTTTCTGAAGTTTCAGGGCCATCAAAGACTTCCTCTGCCAGCACCTGGTCTCTCTGCTGAGAGTCCTGCCCTGCCATGTGGTGCCCTATCCAGTTCCTGGGCCCTTGAAAGGTGAAGTTGGCAGACAAGGACTGAAAATCTACGCACAGACCGCCATGCCAGGACATTTTCGGCATACCTTCCGTGACACGGCTAATAAACAATGCACCTCTGGCTTCGCGGCTGAAATCAATGCTCCACCTGCACCGCAGCTTGAAGATTAATACAACGCGGCTGGAGAAACGATGCACAACACCCGCTAATGGAGGCTGATAATGATGCAGACCCCACGCAGTGCGGTTTTGTGATACCGTGTGACCGGATTTTCAACACAACATCTCTGGGCGTAGAAAATCAACGCAAAGCCTGACAGGACCCGAGGTGCCTGTCCGGATCAAAGCATCGCTTTCTTGCGGGAGAGAAGAAACGATGCACGGCAACCCGACCGGAGGAGGAGTGACGCATGGTCTTGATTGCGAGTGAGAAATCGACGCATCACTGGCCTTTTTCGATGCACATTCGCCTGTGCTGCTTAATTTTGACGCTACATAGGTACTTTTGTGAAATAACAGCACTCTCACTGTTTTCTAAGGATTAAGGGCCAGATATAGCAAACAAAAAATTTGCAACTCGGAATTTGCGAGTTGGTGCGACTCGCAAAATGCGACTCGCAAATCGGAATGCAGGCAAAAAAACAGTGCTGAAATTGCGACTCGCACCCGCAGTGTGCGAGTCCGCCGATTGCGAGGTCGCTTTTTGCGAGTGTGCAAAAAACGAACTCGCAATTAGAGAGTGGATGTCGCAAATTGCGATTAGCTTTTTAATTGATTACAGGTGCAGCAGAACACTCCAGAAACCACTCCAGAACACTCTGGAAACACTTCCACATGATGATGACATCACAGCCAGGAAGTTAACAAATACACCTGGGAGGAGGGAGGACCACACCCTTTTATAACTGCTGAACTACACACAGGACAAACAGCAGCTGCCATGCAAGGAACTCCAAGGAAGAGGAAGCTGAAGTTCTCTGAGAGGGAGCTGGAGGTGCTGACAGACGAATGCTGTCAGCACTATGACGAATTGTTTGGAAAATCAGCCCTCAATGTTCCTGAAGCCACCAAGAAACAGCTGTGGCAGGACATCCAGGACAAAATAAATTCCCTGGGGGTGAGCCACAGGAGCATAGATGACATCAAGAAAAGGTGGTATGACCTCCGCTCCCGGACCAAGGAGAGGGTGGCTGAAAGGCTCCGGGAGATGAGAGGCACAGGAGGGGGACCATTGTCTGTGCCACCACCCACACCCCTGGAAGAAAGGGTGGAGGAAACCTTGGAGCAGGAGGCAGTTTCTGGATTTGGGGACCTGGACACCTCAGAGCCCAGCACATCAACCGGTGAGTAGCATGTGACATGCCTGTACCCCTATCAATGCCATACCCCCACCCACCATGTACACAGGGGCATGCACAACCAAGATAGCTCCATTTCAGGGTAGCAAACGTCAGAATGATGCATTATGGGAAATGTAGTCAAGTAGGCAGTTCATAGGCAAATGTTTATTAGGAAGTGTGCAACAGATAGTAGACACTGACAGTCTGTTCCCCATGTCCCACAGGTCTCCAACAAGACACCACCACTACTCCAATCAGCCAGCCCCATGAGGACGCCTCAGGACCCGCCAGCACTCCCACCTGCACGGCCTACAGCATCCCTGCAGTAGCCACACCTGCTGCAACAGTATCCCAAGAGGCTGCCCCAGCAACAGGCAGGGATGAGACAGGGGAAATCACAGGGCAGCCACCGCTGCGCAGGCGTCGCAGATCCAGGACATCAGGGCTGCAGTCTGCATCCGGCCAACTACCTCCCAGCACCAGTGAGGCACAGCTGCTGCATGGTCAGCGCCTACAAAATCGAATTTTAGGGAGGATTAGTGGTGTGCTGCACCGCTTCGTGCGCAATAACCAGGCCAGCATGCAGCAACTGAACTCCAGGATGGACATGATCTGCACGAACACTGGGGACCTTGCCCTTGCCATGAGGGAACTGGCGGGAGGACTACTGGCCCAAGCCGAGGGTGGGCGGCGCAGGGACCGTCAGCTCCTGCACAGACTGGACAGGATGGCCACATCCATCGGCAGGCTCGCCATGAACACCACAGGCCTGTCGAGGAGGACAGTTGGGCTGCAGGTGGAAATGGGCCATTTCTCTGGGGATGTGGCTAGGGGCCTGGGACGTCTCACCCACATCATTGACTTGTTAGAGGCACGGAATATGTCTAGGGGCACAGGGGAAACACCCCAGGACAGTGAGGAGGGCTCGACAGTGAGCAGTGTCTCTGCCACTGACACCAGGGTGCTCAGGAGTAGCAGGCAGAGCACCACAGAAGCACCAGGGACCAGCCAGGCTGGCAGGAGGGGCAGAAGGTCTTAGAGATCACCCTGGACCATTAGAAGTGGCACATGACGTCAATGTGCCACATGCCTGGTTTGCATTTTCATGCCCATGGACATTCAGGGGCATATTTATACTCCGTTTGCGCCGAATTAGCGTTGTTTTTTTCGACGCAAATTCGGCGCAAAACTAACGCCATATTTATACTTTGGCGCTAGACGCGTCTAGCGCCAAAGTATGAGTAAAGAGCGTCATTTTTTAGCGTGAACGCCTTCCTTGCGTTAATGAGATGCAAGGTAGGCGTTCCCGTCCCAAAAAATGACTGCGCCGCAAATGTGTCGTATTTATACTCCCGGGCAAAAATCACACCCGGGAGTTGGCGGGGCAGAAAACCCTGCATTTGCGCCACTTTTTAACGCCTGGGTCAGGGCAGGCGTTAAGGGACCTGTGGGCTCAAAATGAGCCCACAGCTGCCCTCCCATGCCCCCAGGGACCCCCCCTGCCACCCTTGCCCACCCCAGGAGGACACCCAAGGATGGAGGGACCCACCCCAGGGACATTCAGGTAAGTTCAGGTAAGTATAATTTTTTATTTTTTTATTATTTTTTTTGGCATAGGGGGGCCTGATTTGTGCCCCCCTACATGCCACAATGCCCAATGACCATGCCCAGGGGACATAAGTCCCCTGGGCATGGCCATTGGGCAAGGGGGCATGACTCCTGTCTTTACTAAGACAGGAGTCATGTAAATGGCGTCTGGGCGTCGTTTCAAATGACGCAAATCGGGTTAGGACGATTTTTTAGCGTCAACCTGACTTGCGCCATTTTAAGACGCCCTAACGCCATTTTTCCCTACGCCGGCGCTGCCTGGTGTACGTGGTTTTTTTCCACGCACACCAGGCAGCGCCGGTCTGCTTGCGCCGGCTAACGCCATTCAATAAATACGGCGCCCGCATGGCGCTTCAGAATGGCGTTAGCCGGCGCAAAAATCTTTGACGCTAAACTGCGTTAGCGCAGTTTAGCGTCAAAAAGTATAAATACGGGCCTCAGTACTTGTAAATAGTTTCATTTCTGCACTAATAAAATAGTTATGTTTTTTCCACTTAACAAATGGAGTTTTTGGTCAATAGGTGAGTATGGTTGGAGTTGACACGTACCTTCCAAAGTATTGGTTTGCGATGTGTTCCTGTCTCAGTCTGCCTTGATTAGCTATACTCCTATCCCCATGATGGCGATGTGGTTGTTCTTGCTCTTCATCCTCAGGATCTGGGTCTGCAGGGGTGAGAGGTAGCCCACGTCGGGTGGCTATGTTGTGAAGGATGGCGCATGCGACCACAATTTTGAATGCTGTAATGGGGGTATACTGGAGGGCACCTCCACTGCGGTGGAGGCATCTGAATCTTGCTTTCAGGAGTCCGAAGGTGCGCTCTATGATGTTCCTGGTCCTCTTATGTGCATTGTTGTATCGCCTCTTACATTCATTGCTGGGTGTTAAAAACTGAGTCATAATCCATGGCCTTAGAGCATATGCACTGTCACCTGTTGGGCACAAAAAGTACACTGTTAGGAAGTCCTGATTGTTGTGCAGTGACCTGTGTGTATGTCTGCAAGGTGTCTGTAGCTCTACCTAGGAGGTATCCGTCTCCAAATTCCCCACGTTCCAGGCGTTGATGTATCCCACTATGCCTAAACATGTATGAGGCATGGGTACTGCCTGGAAACTTAGCTACAATGTCCGTGATGACATAATGGGCGTCACAAACAACCTGAATATTCAGTGAGTGGGTACACTTTCTGTTGCGGAAAATATGTTCCAGATTTGCAGGTGGGCATATTTGAATGTGTGTCCCATCTACACACCCTATGACATGGGGAAAGTTGGCAATGCAGTAAAAGTCCAGCTTGGTGCTGATAATTTCTGCCTCATTCCTTGGTAGGTATATGAAGTGAGACATGTGCGTGACTAAGGCATCTAGGAAGGCCCTGAGGAACCTTGACACTGCACTTTGGGATACCCCACCTGCCACAGCAATTACCCCCTGATAGCTCCCTGAGGCCAAGAGGTGCAGTGAGCATAGCACTTGCACATGCGTAGGGATGGAGCAGACACGCAGAGTCTGGTGTTCTAGCTGTGGTTTCAGTAAATCAATTAATTCTAGTATGGCTGCGCTGCTAAGGCGGAATTTATCGTATATCTCATCCTCAGTTTGCTGAAAAAGAGTCTGCCTTGTTCTATATATCTTCTCCTGTCTGTGGCCCCTCCTCCTCCTCTGCTGTGCGGCGTGGACTCTCCTCCTCACTGCTATCAGGTATATCTCCGCCATCTTGAGTGACCCAGATGCTTTCTGGGTCTCCTTTTATGCTTTGGTTATGGTTACCACCTGCTCTGAGTTAGTGGTAAATGGGACATGCAAACTGGGCTTTTTGCGACTAGTCGCAATTTGCGAGTTGCAATTGCATAAGCTTTGCGACTCGCAAATTGCGTCTTGCTATTTGCGGGTCGCAAAATGGGGTCGCAACTGATGCGACTTGCAAACGGCTCCCATCGCTTTTTGCAAGTTGGAAATGGGGTTTTTGCATCCCATTTCCGATTTTGCACTGTCGCAAATAGCGAATCGGCCCATTTGCGACTCGCAATTTTTTGCTACATCTGGCCCTAAGATTCTTATTCTTTTGAAAATTCATAACTTGACTTATGTATGTTGGATTTTTGCTGTTTTGGTCTTGTTTTGTTTAGATAAATTTACCTATTTTTCTAAACCTGTGTTGTGTCATTTTGTAGCGTTTTCCTTGAGTTACTGTGTGTGTTGGTACAAATACTTTTCACATTGCTTCTGTAGTTAAGCCTGCTTGCTCGTGCCAAGCTACCAAGGGAGTGAGTGTGGGTTCACTGAGGGTGATTCTCCTTTACCCTGACTAGAGTGAGGGTCCTTTCTTGGACAGGGGGTGACCTGATACCAACCAAAGACCCCATTTCTAACAAGGATAGATTGTTATTACGTTGTGCTGAAGCCTGTATGTAGGTATTTCACAGATTACTGTGGTAGGCAAGAGTTTTGGTGTTGGTGATCCACCTGAACTAACTGTGAGGATAGAAGATATGCACAACAATAGTCTTTGTTGGTCTCTGTTAGGAGAGAAAGTATTTTCCGTTGACAACAGTAATTTTTATGCATTTGTACTTTTATGACTGTATTTCAAACGATTTGCCGTGTGGAAAAGTACACTCAGTACAATTGGTGTCACTTGGTTGTAAAAATATGTTATTTTTGTTGATAGTATGTTGGGTCACTTTTGCAATGTTTTTATGGTCCAGCTTGAAGTACAGCTGTCGCCAGGCAATGATGTGATTCTGATAAACAGCAGCCTTTTACAACAGTAATTGTTATGCATTTGTACTTTTGTGACTGTATGTCAAATGGTTTGTCATCTGGAAAAGTACACTCAGTCTCAGTACAATGGGTGTGATTTAGTTGTGATGACAAATTAATGGTGAAAGCTATATGCCTGACTGTTTGTGATGAAACTACAATAAAGACAGTAGGCTTCATATATTAATTGTGCAAAGAATATGTTTAAGTCAATCGGTATATAAGAGTGGAATGTTATTACTCTGAATTACTCAATTAAAGACTACACAGAGGGTTTGTTACATGGAATCTCATTGAGCACATTAGTAGGCAAGAGGGTTTGTATTGGCTGCTCCCTCTGACTAACCACATGTATAGAAGATTTGTCCTGTGAAAATCTTTGTTAAACAATATTAGGAGAGATAGTATTGTGCTTTGCCAACTGTAATTTTGCATGCATTCGCAGTTTGATGACTGTATGCCTAATAATTGCCTTGTCAGAAAGCTTCAGCTTCCTACAATTTGCCTGAGTTGGTTATGGTGACAAGCATGGACATTGATTCACCCAAATGTTGGGGGTAACGGAAGTGACATCATATACTCTTTGACCTTAATGATGTCACAAGAAGTGACAATATGACTTTTGACTTTGAATGTTTCTAGGCAGCGATGTCAGATGACCTGAATCCGGATGACATCACAATAATTAATATTGGTGAAGTTCCACAATAATTGCATGATTATTATAGCAAGCAAATGTCTGCATTTGGGTATAATCTGTGTAAAGGTTCAGATATAATATGTTAAGGTAACAGTTACTTGAATGGTAGTAAGCAGCTAACTGAGTCAGATGTCTTCTAGTGGAGACTGGAGGGTGGGGATTTCTCTCCCACAGGAAATTTTTGACAACAAAAATGGGTTCTACTAGTCTATTTTAAGTCCTTTCATGGTGTGCCAAGCTATTGAAATCTGACACCCCAAATGAGTTGACCCTACAATGTTTTTAAAATGGCATATGTGTTTCCCACATATCAAAAATCACCTCCACTGCTAGGGACAGCATTTTGCTATGGGTGTCTTTTTTGTGAAAGCATTCCATACAATTTCCCAGTGCCAGAATTCTGCTAATACTGCTGTCCATGTGTTACTGGGGGCCCTTATGTAAAAAGTTACCTCTAGTATGTTGAGGATCACTTTTTGTAATTGATGGCCTCCTGACGCACACCACATTGTCCTACCATATGCCAAGAATTCACTCCAATGTGCCAGTGTCAGCAATTTGCCACAAGTGTCACCTAAGTCTAGAATTTTCTCCAGTATGTCAAAATTGACATTTTTCTGTGGGTGTACAATGCCAAAATTCACCTATAGTGTGGTTAGTGGCTAGCTCTAGCATTTTGCCATGGGAATCCGATATGTAAGTATTGCCTCCAGTATGCTAGTGCCAGCACTTTGCCAAGAAGCATGCCAGGTCCAACATCAGAATTACAAGCATAACACATTCTTACTTATGCTTATTTACTTTCACTTACACTCATTCACTCACACTCAGTCTTGCTCACTCATTAGCACTCACTTGCACTCCATTTTCACTCAGTCTCTTGCACTCACTGTTGCCCTGAGTCCTTCATTTGCATTCTCTGGCTCATTCTTACTCACTTTTATTTACGGTTTCACACACACATATTTTAGAAATGGGCTCTCTGGTTGGCGGTCAGTTTGCACTCTGTCCAAGCAGGGACCCTCACTCTAGCCAGAGTCAGGTTGATACACAGCCCAGATGACCCCAGCTCACCCCCTTGGTAGCTTAACACAAGCAGTCAGGTTTATCTCAGAGGCAATGTGTAAATTATTTGTACAAACACACACAGTAACACAGTGAAAACACCACAGAAGCACTCAACACCAGTTAAGAAAAATAGCCAAAAATTATCTGAGCACAAGACTAAAACAACACAAATTCAACATACATAAACGAAGATACAAATTTTCAAAGATTAAACTTCAAGATAGAGCTTAGAATCAAATAGCTCCAACATAGGCCATCACAGCGCCAGTGACGAAGTCGTTCCCAAAAATCCGACGACACTTGAGAGGACGGCTCCTGTCACTGAGTCACGCGGACCCCCAGGTACAGTACCTTACATAAATGAGGAAACAAGCTGGTGCATGGATTCTGGGAGGTGAGGCGACGCTGGATCTAGTGTAGCATTAGTTTCTTACTGCAGAGCAGGGAAGGTGACGCAGTGTCAGTGCGAGGCATCGGTTCCTGGCGATCCAGTGGAGTTGATGAATTCTACGGGTCAAGACGTGTTGAAAGACCTCAAAGGGTCGCGGTCACTCCACGAGGCTGCGGGTGCCCTGGCGGAGTCTGTGTCACGGATGTCGGTGACACGGCACTCGGGACTCATGAAGTCATGGAATGTGAGAGAGGCTATGGTGGCATTCAGCATGCCATGCCAGTCATGGTTGTTGTACTCCAGCAGGGCTCACAGCTTCGGTTACAGGTGACGATGCAGAGTTGGGCAGGGGCATCGGTTTTGGAGTCATCCGGAGTCGGTGCACCTGGTTCTTCTTGTTTTCAGGTCAACTTTCACTCCCAAGGGCCCAGAAACTGGAGTAGGTACCACCTGGCAATTTAGGGTCCACAGCAAGAGAATCCAGCAGCTGGTAGGTGAAGCCTTTGATGTTCCTGATACTTCTTAACAGGAGGCAAGCTCAGCCCAAGTCTATGGAGCAACTTCACAAGCAGAATACACAGCAAAGTCCAGTCTTTGTCTTCTTTAAGGCAGAAGCAGCAACTACAGGCCAACCCAGCAAAGTACACACAGCAAAGGGGCAGTACACCTCCTTTAGCTCTTCTCCTTAGCAGAGGATCCTCTTAATCCAGAAGTGTTTAAAAAATCTGGGGTTTTGGGTCCACTACTCATACTTACTTCTGCCTTTGAAGTAGGCAAACTTCAAAGGAAAGTCTCTGTTGTTCATGAGATCCTGCCTTGCCCAGACCTGGCTCCAGACACACTTCAGAGGGTTGGAGACTGCATTGTGTAAGGACAGGCACATCCCTCTCAGGTGCAGGTGTCAGCTCCTCCCTCCTCACTCTAGCCTAGGAGACTTATTAGGATATGTAGGACACACCTCAGCTCCCTTTGTGTCACTGTCAGGAGGGAATTCACAAACAGCCCAACTGTCAATCTGACCCAGACGTAGATTCCACTGGCAGGTACAGGCACAGAATGGTTAAGCAATAAAATACCCTCTTACTAAAATTGGCATTTTCAAACACACAATCTAAAACCCAACTCTACTAAAAGCTGGTTTTCAAACTGTGAGTTCAGAGACCCCCAAACTCCCTATCTCTATCTGTTCCCAATGAGAAACTTCACTTAAAAGGTATTTAAAGACAGTCTTCATGTTAACTTATGGTAGAGATAGGCTTTGCAATATTGAAAAACAACTTTAGCAGTATTTCACTATCAGAATATGTAAAACACACCAGTACATGTCCTACCTTTAAAATATACTGCATCCTGCACATGAGGCTACCTAGGGCCTACCTTAGGAGTAACTTACATGTAGTAAAAGGGAAGGTTTGGGCCTGGAAAGTGGGTACACTTTCCAAGTTGAATTGACAGTACAAGACTCCACACACAGACACTGCAGTGGAAGGTCTAAGACATGTTTACAAGGCTACTCATGTGGGTGGCATAGTTAGTGCTGCTGGCCCACTAATAGCATTTGATTTACATGCCCTGGACACCTCCAGTGCAATTTACTAGGGACTTAATAGAAAATTAAATATGCCAATCAGGGATAACCATTCATAATCACAATTTATACAGGGAGCACTTGCACTTTAGCACTGGTTAGCAGTGGTAAAGTGCCTAGAGTACCAAAAACCAGCAAAAATGAAGTCCAGGACACGGTCAGAAATACAGGAAGCAGAGGCAAAATGACAGAGGAAACCACACCAAGGATGCCAGATCTAACGCACATGATTCTTATTTGCAAACATAAATGCTCACATACATACACTCTTTCTCAGACAAATTCACTCTGACCCACATCCATACACTCAACGTACACTCAAAGCCATTTTATTTCTCTTGCCTTAAACACCATGAAAGGTCCATTCCAGATCCTGCTGCCCCACATTTCACTACACTAATAATGCATAATTGACTGTTATTCACTGTTAGTGCAATAAAAATGAGTGGAAAATGTGGTTGGTGTCAGATGCTGGAAATACGAAATACTATTGTGCTCTTGGCCCTGATTTTGCCAACTCTGAGACCAGGGGACACAAAGGCAGTGCTAGGGGTCACAAGGAGCAAGCCAGGGGTCAAAGCTGCGACCCCTGGTTACCCCTAAATGACATCCATGGTGGCAAGCAGTTGTTAAAAGCCATACACTTGATTGTCATGCAGGGAAATGCTATGTCTGATGCGACAGGCTTGTCCTATTTACTGTGAAAAGTTATTAGCAGGGCAGGCGGCATGGCTTATTTCTTGTGAATAGCATATATTAAAGCCAGTATGCCTCTAACAGTGGATTATTATCAAATTGTGTTACAAGCTGTGAAAAGGTATTAAGATTAACATACTAGGTAAGGATTTTGGTATTGGTCACCCACTGACAAACACTGTGAATAAAATTTCACTGTGATAACTCTTGCTAGGTGCCATTTAGAGGGGTTGCATTGTATATGTAATTTTATATAAATGTATCCCTAATGGTTGCCCGCTTATGCACACTTCAGTACTCTACTGAATAAAGTGTCAAGCCATTGTCAGTGGACAGTGGCCATTAACTTTGGCAAGAAGCCTGATGAGTTCACTTTGGAAAGTTATGCCATATTCCTTAGAAGTGCTATCTTTAGAATGAAAATTTATGACAAAGCAACTTGGCCTTACATATTGTGAAAAGCATTGTGTTGAAGGCAATATGCTTGTAAAGGATTCTTGTTAAATTTTATTAAAGACTGTAGTTAGGTATTTTGCTACATGTATTTTGAAGATTATTATAGTAGGACAGGAGTTAGGTGTTGGTTACCCTCCTGAACAAACCTCTAATAGGCTCTATTAGTGGTGATTTGATATTGTTTTACTAACTGTATTTTGAATCAACTCAGTAGGTCTGAGTTGGTTAGGGCAACAATCTAATGAAAAGGGTATAAAGGGTATAAATCTGATTGTGTATAGTGAGAAGTTATGATGAAGGCAATAGGACGGCCATGTTGAGTGTGAAAGGCATATGTTAAAGTTGAGCATTTAGGGGAGATTGGCATTTCTCCGCATTTGCAAGATACATATTTTGCCACTTACTTTTGAAGGAAATACTTTTGATGTTGCTTACTGCATCTGAAAAATTCTCAGGGGAGAAGATTTGCACTGTAATAAATCTTTCTAGAATCTCTTCTCAGCTGTCTGCTGCAATCTTGTGATAAAAACATAATGAAATAATATCTATCTATCTATATATAAATGTATATCCATATAGATACGTATAGGGCTTTTGGGTAAGCTCTATTGTGCCATTGGTCTGCTTGAGTGTCTGAGTGTCATTTATACTCAGCTTACATCCCTGATAGCAAACTGGGGTAATAGTTCAATCTACGTCGGTCAGTGGCTATATTGTTGTGATGACATTTTCAGATCACGTGTACATCCACCTGAAAATGAGTGTGCTTCATTGTAAGTGTGGTTGTCTAGTCATTTAGTTTAGAATGTTTCTCCTCTTATAGTTCCCCTTTCTCTTCTTGACTTCTACTCTTTTTAGGTCTCACCTACACAGCACTGCAAGATGTTTGGTTACAATTAGTGGCTTATAACCTACCCACAGCATACCATCCATTGTTTGTGTTTTCACTCTCATTTGCAATCTCTTGATTGCTCGGTTTGTGTAGGTTTCCCTTCCTTTCTTGTGTTAACTCCGCCCCGGGGAATGGACCAAGAACATGTGCTCTTCATTGCCTTTGTTATTCCTTGTCTTTTTGCAATACACAATTTTTTTAATTATATAAGTGTTTCAGTATTATTCCTGGACATGCAATGTGTTTTCCTACTTTTAACACAGGCATACAGCTTCTTATTTATGTTGCTTCCATCCTATCTGCTGTCTCTATTCAGTCTATAGTTACTTGCACTCACAACTGTACTACTGTATACCACACTACGCTATACTACTTCACTCAATGCCCCTCCACTCTATACCACTCTACACCACTCCACTCTGCATCACTCCACTCAACCCCACTTCACTCTACTCCATGCCACTCTACTCTACTCCTCTCCGCTGTACTATAAATCACTCCATTCTATACCACTCCACTCTACTCTACTTCACTTCACTCTACGGCATGCCACTCCAATCTACTCCACTCTACTGCACCCCTCTCTACTTTATGCCTCTCTACACCATTCTACTCTAAACCATGCTACACCACCCACCTGTATGCCACTCTACTCAATGCCACTACATTCCAATCTGTCTATACCACTCTGTGACACTCTACTCTACGTCACTCTATTCTATGCCACTCCACTCTAGGCACTGTTCTGTAAGCCACTGTACTCCACTCTATACAAACATACTCCACTCTACTCTACACCATAGTATGCAACTTAATTCTAATCTATGACTTTCCACTCTAAGTGATGCTACAGCACTCCAAAACTCTGTGCAAAATGCCACTTTATGACACCTTACACCACTCTACTCCATGCCACTCCACCCCACTCCACTCTATGCCACTCTACTATGTGCCACTCTAATGTAAGCCGCTCCACTCTATGCTACTTTACTCCACACCAGTCAACACCATTCCACTTTACTCCACTCCCTCTACTCTACCCACTCTATGTCACTCAATGCCACTGTACTCTATGCCACTATACTCTATGCCACGATACTTTATTCCATGCCACTGCACTCCACACAGTGCCACTCCTCTCCAAGCCACTCTACTCTACACGATTCCAAACCACTCTACTCTACTCTGAACCACCCAACTTAACAATATACCACTCTACGGCATTCTGTGCTACTCCACTCTACTCTTTGCCACTCTACTCTATGCCACTCTACTCAATGCCACTCTACTCAAAGTCACTCTTATCTACACAAAGCCACCCCTCGCTACACCACTCTACACAATGCCACTGCATGCCACTCCACTTTTCACTACTGTACTCTATACCATTCTAGTCTATGCCATTCAATGCCACTATACCGCACTCCACTCTACACCACTTTACCCCATGACACTCTTCTATTCTCCATCCCACTTTGTGCTACCCTACTCAATGCCACTCTATTCTGTGCCATTCTACTCTATGCCACTTTACTCTACACCAGTTTACTCTATGCCAATCTACTCTATGCCTCTCCACTCCATGCTACTTCACTCCAGGTTACACCACTCTATGCCACTCCACACCACTCCACTCCACACAATGTGACTGTACAACACTCTATACCAATCTGCTGTATCATATGCCACTCTACTCTATGCCACTCTACACTACTCTGTTCTTTCCCACTCTAAACTGCCACTCTGAACCACTACACTCTATGCCATTCTACACCACCCACACCACTCTTTGCCACACCACACCACTTTACCCCACTCTACTCTATCCCATCCCGCTCCACTCCACACAATGCCACTCTACTTTATGCCACTCATCTTTGCACCACTCTACTCTCAATCAATCAATCAATCAGTATTTGCAAAGTGTGGCTACTCACACGTGAGGCTCTCAAGGTACTGGGGGGAGGGGAGGGCCTCACCCAAAGAGCCACATCTTGAGGTCTTCCTGAAGATGGTGAGCGACTGGCTTTGAATGAGGTGCAGGGGGATGTTGTTTCATCTCTTTGCTGCAGTGTAGGTAAAAGATCGTCCACTGGTGGTGGTTTTGCGGATGTGAGGGACAGTGGCCAGGGCCATCTGGGCAGAGCGGAGGGATCTGGGCGGGGTGTGGAAGGAGACACGATGATTCAGGTAGGCCATTCCTGCGTTGTGTATGGCCTTGTACGTGTGGGTGAGAAGCTTAAAGGTGATTTGCTTCTTGACTGGTAGCCAGTGGAGGGTCCTCTGGTGTTGGGAGATGTGTTCTTGGCGAGGGAGTTCCGAATGAGTCTGGCGGCAGCGCTCTAGATGTTTTGAAGTTTTTTGATGTTCCTAGTTGAGGTGCCAGCGTAGAGGGCATTGCCATAGTCAAGCTTGCTCGTGACTACGGCGAGGTTGACTGTCCTTCGACAGTCTGCTTTGATCCATCTGAAGATCTTCCGGAGTTGGTGGAGTGTGTGCCAGCAGGAGGAGGTGACAGAGTTTACCTGGTGGTTCATGGATAGGGAGGAGTCGCGGATGATTCTTAAGTTGTGAGCATGCTGGGTCAGCGCAGGGGGGGAGCTGAGGGATGTGGGCCACCATGAGTCATCCCAAGCTGAGGTGGCATTTCTGAAGATGATGAGCTCCGTCTTGTCGAAGCTGAGCTTGAGGCAGCATTTTCTCATACAGGTGGCAACGGCTTCCATTCCTGTGTAAAAGTTCCTTTTTTCGCTGTGTCCGGGTCTTCGGTTAGGGAAATGATGAGTTGTGTGTCATCGGCATATGACATGATGTTCATACCATGGCTTCTGATGATGGCAGCAAGAGGGGTCATGTATACATTGAACAGTGTGGGACTCAGTGAGGATCCTTGGGGGACTCTGCAGATGACTCCTGTGGGTCTAGTTGTGTAAAGCGGGAGTCTGACCCTCTGTGTCATCCCGGGGAGGAAGGAGTGGATCAATTCCAGGTATCTTCTGAAGATTCTTATGTCATGGAATCTGGTGCGCAGAGTGCTGTGGGAGACTGTGTCAAAAGCTGCTGAGAGGTCGAGGAGTATGAGTGCTGAGGTGTGGCCATGGTCTAGGAGTAATTGGATGTTGTCGATGGCTGCCAGGAGTGCTGTCTCCGTGCTGTTATTGCTGCGGAAGCCGGACTGGGAGCTGTCCAGGGAGTTGTGGATTCGATGAAATTCCGCAGTTGTGTGTTGATTGCTTTCTCTAGTACTCTGGTGGGGTAGGGTAGCAGTGAGATGGGACGGAATGTTTTTAGTTCTAATGGGTCTGCCAAAGGTTTCTTCAAGAGAGAGTGTATTTTGGCATGTTTCCAGTCCTCAAGGAAGGTGCCTGTGCTGATGGAGCAGTTGATTGTGTTACGAAGCTTGGGGGCAATGGATGTGCTGGCTGTCCTGTATATGTGGCGCGGGCCAGGGTCCAAGGGGGGCTCCGGAGTGGGTGCTGTTCATGATGTTTCCTCTGTGGTGAGCGTGGACCAGTCGTGGATGTTCTGGGTGGGTTCTAGGGGGGTGGGTTGGATGTAGGATCGGTCGCAGGTTTCGGTGCCAGGTGACTGTACGCTCCTGACCTAACCCTAAAAGCTTCCTTGCCCTGTCCCAAAAACTAACCCTCCCTGTCCTAAAAACGACCCCAACCCCTGCCCTAAACCCTAAAACCTATTCTGCCCTTAAAACTACTCCACCCTGTCCTAAAAACTAACCCAACCCCGCCCTAAACCCTAAAACCTACCCTGCCCAGACCTAAAAACTACCCTGTCATAAAAACTACCCAACCCCCCCGTCCTGAACCCTAAAACCAACCCTGTCCTCAAAACTACCCTGCCTTGTCCTAAAACTACCCTGACCCCCAACCTGAACCCTAAAACCTACCCCTCCATGTGTTGAAAACGATCGCACCCTGCCGTAAAAACTACCATGACCCCCCACCCGCCCCTGCCCCAAAACCTAAAACCTACCTTGCTCTGTCCTAAGAACTACCCGACCCCTGCCCTAAGCCCTAAAACCTAGCCTCTCCTAAATACGACCCCCACCTTGTCCTAAGAACTACTGCAACCCCCTGCCCTAAACCCTAAAACCTACCCAGCCCTGTCCTAAAAACTACCCTGACCCCTACCCTAAATCCTAATACCTACCCCACCCTGTCCTCTAAACTACCCCACCTGTCTTAAAAACTACCTCAACCCAGCCACTGCGTTTCTCTCCCGGCTGTTCCTGCTGTGCGCCTAAACCATGCATATGCATGGTGTCTTAACCACAAATTTGCGTGGTTCAGGCACATGCGTGGTTCAGGCAAGTGTAGTAACACTTGCGTGGCTACACTATGCATTGCTCTGGCTGCATAGAAAAGGCTGTTTCCCCTCCACTTTAGCCATTCTACTGCACACAATGCCACTCTAGGGCGCTCTATGCCACTCCACTTTACTGTATGCCACACTTCTCTGTGCCACAGTATACTACTATTTGCCTCTCTACACCACTATATTCTTTATTCCACTCCACTGTACAAACCTGTACTGTTTCCTAAGAGAACAGTACAGGCCTTCATGCAGTGCTAATGGGTTTGCTTGCTTGCTGTTCATTTGATCGGCAGTGCGTCACACACCACATGGCCACTTGCTCTAAACTAGTAGTGACCACCATAGAATGTGGTTTTCCTCACTATATCCATGTTTTACCACTCGAAGATGGCAGGCACATTGGTTCAAAATGTGGCATCCATGCTTGATCTTTAAAGCAACAATAGATTATTTACAGTATCTTTGTAAGATGGACACCCATTGCTAAGTTTAGTTTTGTCATCATAAGCATATGCCCGTTGTGTTACATGGCAGCATGTTTTCCTTTTTCAACTTGTATTGCTTTAATTTATTTTCCATATATAGTTTAGTTTGTGTATGTTTTATTGCAGTTGTGTCAAAGGGTAAATGAATGAATACATGAGTTGAAAGATGATTGATATAGTGCATGTATGATGACTTATTGAGTGCCTATAACTGTACATTTCCAGGACCACTGGATGGAAGTTCAAGATGCTGCATTTAATACATTAACTATAGCGGATACACCTATGCCCTCAGTTTTAACATGTTCCCCTCCCAAACCTTTGCTTAGACTTTCAACACCATAAAATTACCTTCTGTACAGTGGTATTTTTTCTTGACCCTGCTGCTTCATATTTCGTTGTGTATGAGAGGAGTTAGTAGTACATTAAACAGAGCAACCAGAGGAGACACTTTACAATCTTTCCAAACAACCAAATGAAGCCATAGTTCCAGGTTATGGCTTGGAACTTCATTCAGGTTTTTGCCAACACTATACCCAAAGAAGATGGCTTTGAAAGTGTAAATGAGTCAGGAGGTTTAGCTCTCTCGCCTTATTCAGTAATTCAGGGTAAGATATCTGAATCTTGTATCAAATAAATCATAATACCTGGGGGGACCTCAAATTGAAGTGATTAGCCTGAATATGGGCAAATTATAAATTTAAATATGTAAATCCCTAATCTGAAGTGTACCCCACCTTTTCCTTGGTGTGTATGTGTGTGTGTGTGTATATATATATATTACATCCAGAAAAACATTGAAATTCAGCAGTTATAGTTATATTTATTTGAAGAAACTATAATTCATGCCCTAGAGTAACTATAATTTCACAGCAAATGTTGCATAGCATTATCAATGATGTCATAGAAGATGTCATGAGTAATGACATATGTGGGGTAATTAGCAGTGCATGGTGCGAACATAAATTATAGTTACCTTAGGGCATGAGTTACAGTTTTCGGAGACATGTATAATTATAACTGCTGAATTTCTGTGGCTTTGTGCGTATAAAATATGAACATAACTATAATGTTTCTGTAACCTTTGTTTTTTTCAGTGAATTTTTAAGGTTTTTTTAAATTCTATTTCCTTATCACAACGTCCCTGTAACATTTGTTTTTTCAATGAATTGTATCAAAAAAGTTATGTTGAATTACTATGCTTTAATCCAACTGCCTGCGCGCACGACTTTTGGCCCTGGGGACCCCATGCCCGGGGCCTGCCACATTGTTTTAGGGGAGAGGGGTACGTATTCCCCCGTCCTGGGCCATTTTTGGCCCCAGGAACCCATCTCTGGGGCCCGGACAGATTGCAAATGGGGAGGGGGGCACGGAGCCCCACTCTCCAGGCTGATTTAAGACCTCAGACACCCCATCTCCTGAGACCTAGCCACATTAGGAATGGGGAAGGGGGCATGCAGCCCCCTCCATGGGCCAAAATTGGCGCTGGTACCCCCATCCCCCGGGGCCTATTCAATTAATAATTGGGGAGGGAGGGCCACCGGTCCCCCTCCCTGGGCCAAATTTAGACCTGGGATCCCCAATCTCCAGGGGCCTGGACACATTGTGAGCTGGGAGGGGGCAAGCAGCCCCCTCCCTGTGTCCAAATTGACCCTGGGGACCCCATCTCCCAAGGCCTGGCCATTAAGGGGTGGGTGACCTGGAGCCAACCTAGGACACCCACTACATCATTGTTGGGGGCCATGGGGGAGCCTCAAGGGCCCTCAAAGCCCCAACTGGCTCCCCACATCAAGGGGGAGCTGGCACTGCTCCCACCTGCAAAGAGCAGCAAAAAATGCTGCTCCCTGAAGGTGGGTGCAGTTTTTTTATGTTTTCCTGCCCAGTTCAGTATGGGCAGGGAAACAGATGAGAAGGCTGCATCCAGTGGGCAGGAGCATCATTTTACATGCTCCTGCACACTGGGAGCAGACTTAGGGCCTGATTTAGTTGTTGGGGGATGGGTTACTCCATCACAATAGGGATGGATATCCCGTCCACCAAAATTTAAATCCCATAGGAAATATTGAGATTTAGAGTTCAGTAGAAGTGATATCCGTCACCGTTTTGATGGAGTAACCCATCTGCCAACATCTAAATCAGACCCTTAGTGTTTGCTTTCACTTAGCAAGAGCTTTAAAATTGCTCCAGCCAAGCAATAGCCAATACATGTTTCCCTGCTCGCACCAGTGCAGGCAGTAAAACTGCAATGTCCAGAGGGTGGGCACCCTGGGACACAGCAGCAGCCCGGCCCTGGGGGATGGATTTCAAAGGGCGATTAATGGCTCTAGGGGGGGCTGCCTGTCCTCCCTTTCTTTGGCATGCACGGCTGGGCTCCAGGGGATGGGGTCCTTGGGACCAAATGCAGCCTAGGAGGAGGGGTCACATGGCCCACTCCTCATATTCTAATTTGTCTGGGTCCCAGGGAAAGGGGTCCCCAGTGTCAAAATCATCCCAAGAGGGATGTTTCACGACCCCCTCTGTGTTTTTTAAATCGGCAGGGCTAAATTCACCCTGGGAAGGGGTGTGCGTTTGCCTTTCCCCTTAAATATAAATAGTATTCCCCCTGGGGCTGTGGTCCACCCTGGGGGCAATGGAAGGCAAGCACTTGTTTTTACATTAATTTTTGCTGAGATCCATGGATCCTCTGGTTTCCTGACAAAATTGACAAAAAACATTTTTGGCCCATGGTGGGGCCCCACCAGGCCTTGGGGACAGGATATTCCTACCCTGCCCATTTATGAGTCCTAGGATGGCTGCCACCACTTTCTGGTTGAAGTGGTGGCAACCAAACAGATTTCATCTGTGGATCCTCCTTGTCCCTAGATATGCATAAATATATATATATTTTTTAATAATTCTAAAACTACCATATATATTTCCTCTAAATTTCAAAAAGAGATGTTTCTGGACCGGGATCTACATTTTTGGCCAAATTTGGTGTCATTCCGTTCAGTGGTTTGGCCTGTAGTCACTTCCAATGAGAAATTGAATGAAGAAAATGTGTTTTAGGACCCCCCCTTTTCCTTAGCCCCGCTTGACAAATCACCCTGAAACTTTGAACAGAGCATGTGAAGTGAGTGGCAACCTAGTTTTGAAAATTTTGTGAAGGTTCATTGAACAACACTAAAGTTATTACCAAAGCAAAAAACGTTTTGTTCATAGAAAGTAGGTCCTAACCATAACTACCTACTGTTGACTGCTGGTATAGCGTATATAGTGCATATAAAGTGTGTGTGTGTGTATGTATGTATAGATATATATATATTAACTAGTGGCGGTCACCACTTGATAATCATAGTTAGCACCTACTTTCTATAGAAAAAGCGTTTTTTGTTTTCCTAATAACTTTGGCGCTGTTTGATTAATCTTCACAACATTTTCCCAAAAAATACAACGCTCATTTCAGAGTCTGTCCAGAAAGTTTCGTCATGGTCTGTCAAGTGGGGGCCATGAAAAAGGGGAGTGCTCAAAACGCTTTTTCCCCGTGCATTTCTCCATGGGAACTTTGAACAGAAATAGCGCGCAAACCACTGGACGGAATTACACCAAATTTGGTTAGCTCTTGGTCCAGCAAGCAACCTTCTTGTTATTTGGTGTATATCCATTTAGAAGTTTTTGAGAAATTAAAAACTAAATTTGTATATATAGAGACGCGAAGGCTAACCGAACCCTCTCGATCTCGTGCTTATATCTGATTGGCTGAGAACACTTCAACAAGGAAGTGTTGGCAGCCATGTTAGGAATCGGCTTCAGTTAAGTCCCAGAAAAAAAGATTTAAAAGAGAAAAGGGGCCATGGTAGGGACAACCTGACACCTTAGCTCTGGGGTCAAGAGAGACCACCCAGTGGAAAAAAGTTTTTGGAGGGGGTTGCAGTGGATCCCTGGATCTGCTGAAAAGAAAAAAAAGAATGAAGTGTTGGCTCCTGCGCTTGTTTAAATGTAACCCCTGGGTGGGCCAGGTCCCGGAGGCAATGACATTTTGAATATGGGGGGTTCTGTTCCACCCGCAGCCCCAGGGACCACCACCTACCCAGGGCTAATGTTTTGTCAAAAGCTGGGCACTGCAAGGCCCTCTGCAACCCCGGGAACTGCCACCTCCCCCGGGCTAATATTTCATCAAATGCAGGAGGTCTACCTGCCCCCCCTGCAGCCCCAGAGACCGCCAGCTCCCTGGTGGTAATATCTAAACCAATGTGGGGGCCCACCTGGTCCCCCGCAGCCCAAGGGACTGCCACCTCCCTGGGGCTAATATCTCATTACATGCAGGGGCTGCCCGGCCCCCCACAACCCTGGGGACTGCCACCTCCCCTGGGCAAATATACATGAAGTGCGGGGAGGCACTTTGACAACTCCCACCAAGTCAGAGCAAACACCCCAGTTCCAGCAAGTGAGAGCTGTTAAATAGCTTTCACTTGCTGGAAGGGGAGTGTTCCTCTGTTTCCCTGTCTGAAGACATGTGAGCAGGGAAACAGAGGAAACTATTGCTTTCACAAAGAGGAAGCTGCATCTTTAGCAGCTCCTTCTCTGTGACAGCAATGCTGGGTCCCGCAGGAGGCAGGGAGACAACTGGAACTACTGAGAAACTACGGGGACCTTCAGGTTCCCCTTATGGTGCCCAATCATTTTGACTGGGTGCCCTAAGGGACACTCAGATGACATGGCTGGGCCCTGGGAGATGGGGCCCAGGGACGAGATAGGCATAGGGAGGGGAACTCTACTGCCCCCTTCCCCACAAAAGAATTAAGGGGCAGATTTAGGAAAAGTGGTGCTGAAACTACTGCAGCGCCACTTTTCCTGTGCCCCTTAGCACCCTTGTAATGCCACAATGGTAGCACCGTATTTAAAATACGGTGCAACATGGCGGTAGTCATAATTTTTGGCACTAGCCCGGTGCCTTAGAGAATTAGCGTGAAAAATGATGGCTCTAATTCTGCAAAGCACCCAGAGGCCCATTGTAATCAATGGGAGCCTCTTTTCAACGTCTTCAGTTAGCAGGCATTACAAAATAGTGATGAAAATGGTGCAAAGGAATCTCATAGATTTCTTTGCGCCATTTTTAAAGCCCCCCTAGCAATGGAATGCCCCCTCTGCATACATTATGCCTGGTGCAGGCATAATGTGGCTCAAGGGGTTGCAAAGTGGTGTAATGCAAGCATTGTGCCACTTTATAAAAATGGCACTGCAGTTTTCCCCTTCCAATGCCACATCAGCGTGAAAAAAATTACACTAATGTGGTGTTGGAACAGCGCAAGGGCATCATAAGTCTGGCCCTAGATGTTTAGGCCGGCCCCCAAGGATGGGGTTCCCGGGGCAGAAATCGGCCAGGGAATGGGGGTGCTGCACGGCCCCCCATTGAATTGTAGTGGGCCAAATCGGGTCCACAGGGCCAAAATTTTCCCGGAGGGGGGATCATGCAAACCTGCGACCAACTCCTGCTGCTCATGGCCAAAGGCCGTGCGGAGCATCGGGTTGGGTGGTTAGAGAGGTTGGCCATAGGAGTGGCTACAGGCCAGGCCCTGCAGTCAACCCCTGCCACTCATGGCCAAAGGCCACACACAGTGGTGGTTGGATTAACATATACTAATTAAAATTACTATACGTTAAAAAAGCATAGAAATTCACCGAAAAAAACAAAGGTTGCAGGGACATTAAAGTTAGGAAATAGAATTTAGAAAAACATAGTAATTCATTTAAAAAAACAAATGTTACAGGGACGTTATAGCTAGACTCACATTTTAAACCTACAAAACCGTAGAAATTCACCTGTTATAGTTAGCATTATCTCAGGTAACTTTAACTCGTGCCCTAAGGTGACAAACTTGCCACCTCACCATGCACTGCTAATTACCTGAACAAATTATGGCACACATGACATCTTTGATAGCATAATTGATATTTTCAATGTAATATTTGATGAAAAAACTGTTTTTTGGTGGGGGTGCGAGTTATAGTTACTTGAGATAACTCTCACTATAAAAGGTGAATTTCAATGGTTTTGTGCATTTAAAATACGAGCCTAACTAAAATGTCCCTGTAACCTTAATTTTTTTAAGTGAATATATGGGCCTAGAGAAATGGAAATGCCAGATAATTCTCTGTATGTTGCTGCCTTTGCTGCATTGCACAATAAACAAACCTGTTTGAGAGTGCGCGTTCATCTGAGGACATCTTTCTTTGCATAAATGTAACGGTCTGTCCAGCCGTGAAGGCAGCACCACTACATAAAGGAGCAGGTCGGTGTGACTTTTTGGATTGTCACATTAAGAGCAGCAGGTTGGAACACTTTCAGCAAACCCGATAATTTTACTTTGGATTTGCCCACTGGGGTGATTAACTGTGTTTCATTATTCTGTTTGGCTTCAGCAAGCCACTTGGGATAAAATTAAAATGTGTACGACTACCTTTCCCAGGATGCACTTTGCAACTCACTTCAGAGGCCCAGCACAGTAGAACTGGCATTTAACTGAGTGATCAGGTGCCTGCAATTAAATCTGCTGAGCATCCATGCGCTCTGCCTGTGAGCAAGGATGGAGATGTCTGCAACGCAGTAGGCCTGGAGAAATTTAAATGCTAAAGAATCCTCTGTATGTTGCTGACTTTGCTGCATTCCACAATAAATAACCTGTTTGAGAGTGCACTTTCATCTAAGGACAACTTTCTTTGGGTATACATATATATATCTATATATATATATATATGCATATATATATATATATACATAATAAATGAAAGTATGCCATTCCTCCTAGGCATACAAGAGATCGCACTCCGAAGTTCTTAGATACAAAAAATGAATTAATGGCGATGCGTTTCGATCAAATGATCTTCTTCACAGTCCATAAACACCACAGTGCTCCACTTTCTTTAAAGAGAAATAGTCCACCTACTAATAAACATAGTAAAAATACTTTGAAACATCCCTCAATTCAATTGTACCACTTAATAGAGAAGACAGAAAAAATAGAGAGAAAATAAAAGAGAGAAAAAAGGGCAACTAAAAGAAACTAAAAATATATAATCAGTATATACTGTGAATTGGCCAAAAATAACCATTCTTCAACATAAATATAATATTAAGTCTCCAATATTACCTAATGATCCCATAATATTGCCCTATTATTTCACTAATTTCTACTCATTCTTATTTTACAATAAATCAATTTTATAAGCTAGTTGTAGACTTTCTTCACTTTTCAGAATCCAACTTACATTTTAATTTTGATTTCTTACATTTACATTCTATATCTCTAAATCTAAATACATAGAAGTCGTTTTCAAAAGGCTGCCATTAGCTGAAATGATAGGTCTACCTGGAGGATTATCCTCGTTTTTATGAATTTTAGGAAGCATATAAAAACAAGGTCCCACCGGTTTCAGAACATACAAAAATTGAAACTCTTCAGTACTCAAAAGACCTTTTCCTCTCCATTCAGTTAAGAGATCATGATATTGCACAATGGATTGCTTATAATCATAATATCTTGACATCTCATAGTCATTTACCCTCATCAGTTGTCTATTTGCCTCCTGTATATATTTCTGAGCATCCCACAAAACCACACTGCCCCCTTTATCAGAGGGCTTGATTACAATAGTAGAGTCCTGTGTCAATGATTTCAAAGCTGACTTTTGAGGTTCATCCAACTTTTCCGCAAAATGGTAATTACCCTCTTTCCATATCTTCAGAAGATCCCCAACTACAACCTCATGAAAAGTATCAATATTATCATGAGGTGTATTGGGGATATACTTTGATTTAGGCTTAAAAGAGTTTGAAATCATTCTATCCAATTCAAAATCCATAGACACCAGAAAATCTCTTGCTCTGTCATAATCCAAAGTCCGTTCTTCCAAATCACTCAAAGTCATGAGTCACTCAATGTCACTGAGGCATAAACTGTCAAAAGTAAAGTCAACATATAGGGGAGTGGATTGAAACTTCATTCTTTTGCCCTCTTGTTGGGAGAAGATCTTAATCAATTTAAGTTTAAGAATAAACAAAAACAAGTCTATAAGTGTTCTGCAAAAATCCATATTGGCCACGGGGCAAAAGGACAGGCCTAATACCAACAGGGATTGTTCACCTTCATTCAACTCATGTGAGGACAAATTTATAACAATTAAACGATCCTTACCCATAATTTTTTCTTTATCTGCTGTGCGGCTTACCTGTGCAGCATTTCTGTTTTGTCTTCCTTTTCCCCCTCTCCTGATTTTTCCCCTCTCACGTTGCTTGCATCTGTTCCTGGTCCGATTTTCTTTCGTGGATCCCGGCTGTGCTGTAAAAAATTATGCACAGCCAGGGTCCACACCAGGTACATTGATGATCTTTTTGTAATATGGGATGGTCCTAAAAGTCTTTTGCAGAGTTTTTTGGAACACATTTCGTGCAATGAATTAAATTTGGTGTTTATGCATCGGATACATAGCATGGAAATTGATTTTTTGGATGTACATGTGAAGAGAGAGGGGGATAAAGTATGTATTTCCCTTGTTAGTAAAAGAACAGCTAGAAATAGTTTACTACATTCGAATAATCATCATCCCACTAATCTCAATTGAGTATCCCCTATGGAGAACTCCTTAGAGCTAAACGTAAAAGTAGTACTGCGGAAGCATACATGCAGGAAGAGAAAACTATAATAGAGAAATTCAGAGCTAGAGGTTATCCCTGTCATGTATTAAGGGCGGCCAAAAAGAGAGTTAGATCCCGGGAAAGACAAGATCTCTTCATTCAGAAGCCGAAAACTAAAAAAGATGAAGTTGCACCAAGACTGATCACCACCTATAATTCAGAGCCAGCAAAGATTAAGACAATGATTACTAAATATTGGCATTTGATAAGAATTTATCCTGTTACTGGAAAAAAGGATACACCATACCCTCTGATCACCTATCGTAAATGAAGGTCCTTGAGAGATATGCTGGTGCAGAGTAATTTGAGTAAGAAGTCCAAGCAGGAAGGTTAGTTATCAGAACAGAAAGGTTTGTTTAAGTGTGGAAAATGTAAGGCATGCAGAGGTAGAAAGAACGTGAAGACTTTTTTGTTACCTAATGGACAGAGCAAGAACATTGATAAATTTATCACATGCAATAGTGATTTTTGCATTTATGTCCCATCCCAACGTCCCTAAAAAGCTTTCCCTTTGCCAACTTGACCTCTTCCCTACCCCTGTCCTGCACGTATGAGCAGGGTACCAAAGACCCAGCCCAGCACCTCAGCCAAACAGTCCACGGGGACAGTGGATGCACCACCTACTCGTGGTGGTAAGGATACCAAACATCCATCGAAGAAGGGAAAGAGGCTGCACCTCCTGGCAAGAAGGGGAAGGAGGCTGCACCTCCATCCAGGAAGGGGAAGAGGCCATCCACCCCTGCCAGAAAGGGTAAGTGATCCATCCCCTATGTAATGGAGGAGACGAAGCACTCTACTCCAGTGGAGGCTGTCAGGGTGACACCTCCACCACCACCAGCTGTCACGAGGCCCCACTGCCAGCTGATGAATTGCAGCCATCAGCAAGTGCTGAGGCTGCCCAGGAGGCTCCTCCATCGACCACCACACTGCAGCCATCAGCAAGTGCAGAGGCTCCCAGGAGGCTCCTCCATCCGCTACCACACTGCAGTCATCAGCAACTGCAGAGGCTGCCCAGGAGACACCTCCATCCGCCATCACCACCAGCGGACGCCATGTAGGCAACCCTCTAGGAGCTGCTGTACAAGTTGCCCCCTCCAGAACCATTGGGAATGTTACCCACTCCAGAGACTGTAGCCGTCTACTCCCCAGGACAGAGCAATGGGCATGTTGCCCCCTCCAGAACCAGTGTGAAAGTCACCCACTCCAGAGACTGGGCCTTGCACTCCCCAGTACAGAGCAATGGGCATGGTGCCCCCTCCAGAACCAGTGGGAAAGTCACCCACTCCAGAGACTGTGGCCTTGCACTCCCCAGGACCAAGCATGGGCATGTTGCCCCCTCCAGAACCAGTGGGGAAAGTCACCCACTCCAGAGACTGTGGCCTTGCACTCCCCAGGACAGAGCGATCGGCATGGAGCCCCATCCAGAACCAGTGGGCTTGTTCCCGCATCCGGCTGAGGTGTCCCCCCTCCCCCTAAAGTGCCTTCCCATTTGCAAACTGATGCCCCTGCAGAGTACCCGCCGGATGTTGTCAGGATTTGAGCTGGGCCTTAGACTGTGCCCTGTGGCCATGTGGGCCCTTTGAAAATTGGACTGGGCAGTGTCCCTTTGTGTACATGTGTACACATCTGTTTTATTGACAAATCAAATTATTTATTTAGCTGTTGACTTGATTACAATCACTTTCATCCATTCCTGTTGTCCTTGCATTATTCTGCCATTTTTCGGGGACAAATTGTTTTTAGTGTGAGGCTGGTTGTGTGTATGGTGTGTGTGTGTGTTGGGTGTGTATCGTACATGTGGGTCACTCTCGTTTTCCTCCCTCCCTTCCTTGTGTGCTAGGCGGATGTACTCACCATCATCGTCTTCATCGGCTTTGGTGTTCCAGGTGAAGCATAACATAGAAGATCATCGGGAAAACTTGCAGTTCGGGTTTCATGGTGGCGTTGTTCTTCCCTGTATCTCTGATGGTGAGTCCTTTCTCTTCAGTGATTCGTTTCCACCAGGCTTTTGATGGCGTTGGTACTGCCCCGGAAAAGGTGGCAGATTGCAGGCTCAAAATATGGTGGGCTGTACTTTGTCTTCCGCCTGGCTGTTGTTGGCTACCGCCGTGGTGAGTGTTGTGTTTGCCCTGGTGGTTAGTGTGGTACATTGGCTGTCTATGGGAGTTATCACCGCCATGGTCATAATTTGGTGGTACTAACCGCCAGCCTGTTGGCAGTATTAACACCACTTTATCACTCACCGCCAGGGTCATAACGAGGCCCTTAATATTATATTTATGCTGAAGAATGCTTATTTTTGACCAATTCACATTATATACTGATTATACATTTTTAGTTTCTTTTAGTTCCCCCTTTTGTCTCTCTTTTCTTTTCTCTCTCTTTTTTCTGTCTTCTCTTTTTGGTATTAAGTGGTATGATCCAATTGAGGGATGTTTCAAAGTATTTTTACTATGTTTATTAGTGGGTGGACTATGGCGGTCATTACAACATTGGCGGTAAAAGGCGCTTACCGCCGTGCAGAAGACCGCCAACACACCGTAGTGGCCGCGGAATTCCGCCACAGCTATTATGACCCACATCTCGGAATCCGCCAAAAGTCAGACACCCACACAAATCCGCCACACCAAAGGTCAGTGATAAACTGGCGAAAACAAAACCTCCACTGTCACGGCAACAGAAATACGCCCACACTATCACGACACACGAATCCACGTGGCGGTCTTTCAACCGCGGTATTCCATTGGCGGTACACACTGCTTGCATCAAAATACACACACTCTTACAAAACACAGCCACATTGGACAATTCAAAATAAACACACCTGATACAAATACACACACCACTCCCACACACTCAATACAATATAAAACACACACCCGGGAGGAGCCAAAATGGCGGCCGGGAAGGACGCCTAGATAGCGAGCTCCGTCCCGGACTCATCATAAACATCCTGCAGGGCGCCCCCCCGGAACCTTATTGTCGTCGAGGAGCTCGTGCACTGCCCCCCCCTCGGGCTGAGGGCTGCCGGGCGAGTAGGACACCCGGGAAAACGGGACTGAACGGCCGAAACCGCCCCGGGAAGCGAGGTGAGGAGCCGGGAGCCTTCAAAATGGCGCCGTCCGGCGCGAGCAGAGCCGCGGCTGATGAACTGGCTCTCCTTTCCCCCGGGGGGTCGGGCATTGAGCCGCCGAGCCGTCACCGGGGCTGGGGTTCGCCCGGGGCGCTAAGGGGCAGGGTGTGCCCCCTCTGCTGCGCTCCCCCTCCCTGGACGAGGCGCCGCTGTGCTGCTGGACCCGCCGGGGTGGTTTCACAAGCCGCGCGGCGCGTCCGGCACGAGGGGCGGCGCCGCGAATAAGACGCGGTGGTGCCGCTGGGCTGGGGCTTTGGAACTATCCACGAGGCAACCAAACGAGACGTGCGGAGCGGCCCACGCTGCCCCGGCTCGGCCCTTGCACGCAGGAAGTAGTGTGGCCCCTGCCTGGAGGAGGGAGTTGAGGCTCTGCCGGGCACGGTGGGCCCTGGACTATTGTGGCAGGTGAGACGCGGCGGCTGGGGGCGGCGAGGGCCCCTCTTCCTCCCCCCCTCCCCCTGGCCCTCCCCCTCGCTGGAGGCATTTACTGAGGTGTCGCTGCCTGGCAGAGGGGAAAGTCCGCGCCCTGCTGAGCACAGTGCCGTGATCTGAGAGGCCCCACCCGGGTCGGCTCGACGAGCGCGGGAGACAACCCGGCCCGCGGGGAGTGAAGGGATCACATGCCAGTTAGACCAGCGCCACGCCGAGACGGAGAACACAGGTGGATGCCCAACCTCGGACTTTGGCTATCGGGAGTGGAGGGGAACGCGGATCCGGTCGGGGACCAGTCTCCCTGGCCTGGGCACCTGGCTGTCTCCCCCGCCCCCACCCAAGCTGCTGCGACCTGTCTCCGCCGATGCCCCCTCTGGGTGACTAAACTATCAGAGCAGCAGGAGTGAAATCCTGGCCCCATCAGAATCTGGTGGAGACTGCGCCAAGGGAACACATAGCGGGGCAAACCACTGCGAGATCAAAATAAAACTGCGCAGAGTACCACGGCGCCCTGCACGGCTTTAACCAGGCAGGCACAATGGCAGGCAGGCTTAAATCGTCCAAGAATCAAGACCGGAATGCCCAGAGCGCAGCACCCTGTGACCAGCAGCCAAACCCGTCTCTACAAACTTTAGAAAGTACACTCTTGTCACACTCCGCACAATTTGAGAAAGTACTCCAAGCGATCATGGACACTAAATCCTCCCTGGAAAATAGAATAGACGCAGTCTCCCAAGATCTAAGTATACTCCGAGTGGACCACCGCAACCTGTCGGAAAGAATGAAATCGGCAGAAGAGGCGATATCCGAACTGGCTCCCGTGGCCCAAGATAACCAACAACAGATACAGCGCCTAGATGCTGAAGTGAAGGCACTCCGGCGGAGTTCAGAGGAAGCGGAGAGTAGATCGCGCCGCAACAATATTCGCTTTCTGGGGTTCCCTGAAAATATGAGGCAACCGGACTTGGAGCTACTCCTGGAGCAATGGCTGATCAAGGAAGTACTAAACGGGGCTCCATCCAAGTTCTTCTCCATAGAAAGAGTGCACAGAATCCCGAGCAGACCTCCAGCCCCAGGCCAGCCACCCAGACCACTGATTACCAGATTTTTAAATCACAGGGACCCAGACGCAATTTTACAACAGTTCCGCAATAAAGGCCCATACAAATACGAGGACTCAACTATTAATGCATATCCAGACTTCACACAAGAGGTGCAAAATCAACGCAACACCTACGTTAAAATCAAACACCGCCTGCAGGAATACGACATCAAATATGCTCTGCTGTTCCCTGCCAAATTACGAGTGCTATCGGAGGACCGCACCCACATCTTCACCTCCCCTGAGGACGCCTGGACATGGTTGCACGCCAAGGGCCTGGCGCGCCCCCGGGAAGACACGGAGGACGCCGAGGAATGGATAACCCCTGCACAGAGGAAACGAACTAAGAGACGCACCAAGAGTCAACCCAATGATCGCCAGGCAGCCGAAGAAAGGGCGAAAGTGTTGAAGGAAACACCTCTGCTGATGCAAAGCAAATTTGGAGGACCCAGGTCGACTCCCGAGATCAGCTTGGACTCCGACACTGCCAGCTCCGACTCTACAATAACAGGAGTGGGGAAAGGACCGATAGTCACCCACAGAACTGCAGACGAACTATAACTATACTCCATCGATCCACCTTTCCGCCAACACAAATAGCGGACGTGTTCGGATGTCGCTGGGGGGGCCTCTGAGAGGGGACAGCCCCGGAGAGCTGGACACTAACAACAGCGTGTATCTTTTGCACAATTTATCCCCCCCGCTCCCTGGGGCGTGTGCGTGGGGGGGCGGGGGGGACGGGCAAACAAGGGGGGCAGCGAGAGAGACTCCCTTTATCTCTCTCTGTCCTACACAACGGGGGGCGTCTAACGTTATTAGCAGATTAAGTCTGCGGAAAGATGTGAGCCCCGTAAAAGAGCCACATCTGGTTGCCAATATTACACCACCAAGGATATCCAGTTGGATACAGGTTCTTTCACACTGTTATGGGTTAAGTAGTTAAACACAATTTTTTAGTAGGGTTAAGGTTGTAGCTGGGGCGAGAGGGAGTTGTAATTTAGCAATAAAGCACACAACAGATCCACTTAAAAGGAAGGGCTCACTGCCGCAAATGGAATCGTCATTCATAGACACAGCATTGGGGGGGGGGCTGAGCACGGGACGGAGGCAACTGACAGATATGCACGAATAGGCTCATCTCATAAACTCACATGGCACCACACACGAAATGTAAAATAAATCAATATGACATTGTAACATGGAATGTGAGGGGAATGGGAGCGCCGAGTAAACGGTCCCGGGTTTACAAACGCCTTAAACGCTTGAGAGCACACATTGCTATCATACAAGAGACACACGTGCTGGAGCCCGATCTGCAGGAGCTGCGTGCGAGGTGGGGTGGGCAGGTAATAGGCACAACATACTCGGCCCTCGCGAGCGGTGTGTTGATCTGGATAGCAAGCGGGGTCCCATTCCACCAAACAGCACACAGAATAGACCAAGGCGGAAGATTTGTGGTGGTGGAGGGCCAACTAGATGGCAGACAGCTGACAATAGTTGGCATATATGCCCCAAACTGTGGGATCGCAGGCTTCCTGAGCACACTCACGCCATCTCTACTGACCAACCCCTCGGCTCCGGCCATTTGGGGAGGTGACTTCAATAGCACACCAAACACAATACTCGACAGGTCCTGCGCTCCAACGAGTCTGACAGCAAAAAGAAACACCACAAGTTCATTACAGACATGGGCGGGGGACATGAGATTATATGACTTATGGCGAATCGGCCACCCGCAGCAGAGGGAATACTCATTCTACTCAGCACCACACAAAACTCATTCTAGAATAGATATAATATGGGGCACTCGGGACATAGGAGCATCAGTGAACGGGTCGGAATACCTAGCAAGGACACTTTCGGATCACTCACCACTGAAAGTGTCACTGGACTGGGGTAGGAGGCGACAGGCGATCCCCACGTGGCGCCTGCAGGTAAACGCCTTACAAGACCAGGCATTCATGGAAATTCTAAAAACCACATTGAATCAGTACTGGGAAACAAATGACTCAACAGCAAACTCACGGGCAGCCGAATGGGACGCTCATAAAGTGGTGATACGAGGACAATGCATGTCCACCACGTGGGGAGTGTGACGCACCCTTCAGGCGGAAGTAGGTAAATTAGAACAGGAGCTCAGGATAGCAGAGATAGCGGTAGCACGCAACGAAATCCCCTACACAGCGCTAAAAGAAGCGCGCTCGAACTACAACGAGGCAGACAGCAGACTCCGATGTCATGATTATAATTACCACCTATCGCGCTTGCACGCAGAAGGGGACAGATCGGGCAGACTGCTGGCGTGGCTGCTACGGGAGGACAAACAGCATTCCCCCATCGGGACCATACGGATAGACACACACACCACGGTAAACACGCAACTTGAAATAAATGAGACATTCCGTGAATATTATACAAAGCTGTACACTAAACGTACCTCGTGCACGTCACTGCAACTCGAGTCCTTCCTGGGAGACTCACTGTTACCACAACTATCCCCAGCAGACAGGGACTCTCTTGAAACCACCTTGACAGCGGGTGAAATAGATTTAGCCCTGACGCAAATGCCCAGGAACAAAGCACCTGGCACAGACGGCCTCCCGATAGAGTACTATACTTCCTACTCCTCTCTCCTAAAGCCTCATCTACTGAGGGTGTTCGAGGAGGCCTGGGCCAACGAACAGCTTCCCCCATCTCAGAGGGAGGCTATGATAGTGGTTCTCACAAACAGGGTTGTGACCCCACTGACGTTAAATCTTATAGACCACTCTCGCTCCTAAACTTAGACTGCAAAATATTAGGTAAAATATTGGCTAACCGACTAGCTCCGATTATACATACCCTAATACATGATGATCAAAACGGCTTCATCCCGAAACGCAACACCTTTTCAAACATCCGCAGACTGCTGAGCATAATGGGTGATACCCCCCCGGAGGCATTTGAAGAGATGGTGCTGTCACTAGACATTGAAAAAGCGTTTGACACGCTAGAATGGGACTTCCTACTGGCCACAATGCGGCGAATGGGAATAGGCCCCAACTATATTCGTTGGGTCCGGACACTCTACTCTAACCCCCAAGCTAGAGTGAAAACGGGGGGAGTCATATCGGATAGCTTTCTAATCTATAGGGGCACGAGGCAGGGTTGCCCCCTATCCCCACTATTGTTCGCTATAGCAATGAAACCACTAGCAGCGAGAATACGCTTGATGAAGGACAGCTGGGGGATAGTCAGGAACTGGCTTCACCATGCAGTCTTGCTATACGCTGATGATGCCCTTGTCTATATTCGTAAAAGTAGCGAGGTGCTACCAGCAGTAATGTCACTGCTTACCGAATTTGGAAGCATATCCGGCCTATTGGTAAACTGGGATAAGTCGTGCGCATTCCCATTGGCCAGGTGGCCATCGGCGAGACAGGAGACGGCCCCGCCGAGCCGACTGAAATGGTGTTTCAAAACGTTCAAATATCTCGGGGTAAACATATACCACAGCACCGAAGACTTGAGAGACGGGAACTTGGGGAGAGCACTTGCCTCCGTAAAGGGCTCCCTACGATTCTGGAACAGATTACCGCTCTCGCCCCCAGGCAGGGTGGCGGTCGCGAACATGCTAATACTACAGAGGCTATTATATTATTTTACGGCCTTACCAATCAACATTCCAAGGAGCTTTTTCAGCAATCTGAACACATCGCTTCTACCACTTATATGGGGTGGGATAAGAGCGCGGGTGGCACTAGCCTCATTGCAATGCCCAGCGGACGTGGGCGGTCTGGGAGCTCCCAATTTTGAACTGTACTGGGCGGCAGCCCAACTGCAGTGGCTACAGAACTGGATCCACAGACCAACGCCGGCAGAACCTGAATGGCTGGAGTCCTGGTTAAAAGGGACCCCACTGATAACGTGGTTGTCAATTAAGCACCCTAAAAGCGAGTTGGTCAACCCACTGCTAGCAGTGGCCCACGAATGCTGGGGCAAATACGTCCAAAAAGACTATAAGACGCTCCCTTACTCCCCGTATATCCCACTGGACCTCCTTCCTGGTTGGGATAAAGCTGCAACACACCAGACGTCTGTGTGGACAGAGGCGGGCATACAGTTAGTGGGTGATTGTTATGAGGATGGGAAACTAATGTCATTTGAAGCCATGCAGGCTCTCACAGAAGTAAATCCCGGCCAATTTCTGTCATACCACGCCATATGCCTGGTAATCAAAAAAGCGTGGGGCGCAGGAATCCTAGAACCGAAGATCTCCCCCATTATACACCATATCCTACAATACGATGCCCAAACAAAAGTGGTATCGAGCCTATACAAGCTCCTTAACAACCCCTCCATGCTGCATATGGAGAGGGCCAGGGAGAGGTGGAACACGGTCCTGCCGGATCCAATATCACAAGAGGACTGGCCGAAAGTCCTGCAACATACCCGAGGAGTGTCTAGGAACCCTAGATTCCGCTACACCCAGTTCAACTTTACACACCAAACATACTTATCCCCAGCCAGGTTGGGGTGTATGTATCCCGGTTCGGAGCTGATATGCCCCAGATGCAAAGCCCCACTGGCGCACTTCTACCACATGGTCTAGGAATGCCCTCATGTACAAAAGGTATGGTGCGAGGTGGTGCTGGTGATCTCAGAATTAACAGGACTGGGACTAACAGTGGACCCCAAGTCATGCCTCCTAGGGCTGAGGGCAAGAACGAAAAGGCATAGACACTTACACAGATTTGCTGACCTAGCGTGTGTGATGTATAAAAGATTGATAGCAATGCACTGGAACGCGGCTAGAGCACCAGATCAGAAATCATGGCATACAACTACATTGCGCTGGGCCCGCACAGAATATCAAGTACTGAGGAAACTAGCGCGGGAGGGGAAACAACATACAGGCTGTGACACCTGGGAAGCACTGGTGTCCAAACTCGAAGCTAAAAACGATGACAAACCCCCATGAAGTGGGCGCTCCCCAACCATATAACACACAGAGCAGCACCACGCCTGCGCACCCCGAGTCGGAGTCGCCCCCCTCTCCCCGGTTGCGCAACTACTCATGGACATACAAGCGTAAAGATCCATGCCCTAGCCCCCCAGCTGCCCACTGGTGCTAGCACCTCAGCTCATACATGCGGCAAGCATATTTTCACACAACCCGCATACCATTACCATACACACACAAAGGCATTATCATTCTTTACAAAAGGAGGACCCAGTGGAACACAGCCCATGCCATCAGGCACATGCGTGATTTCCCAACACTACAACACAGGCACAGGAGCCCGACTGACATGACATGCGCTAATATTGCTCTCTATAAGTGGATCTGAAGTGAGCACAAGTAGGGGGGGGGTTAGATGTTTGATTGTTACCAACTCAGATAAATATGATCCTGTTGTAAAATAGGACAAGTATATAATATGTATCTGGAATGCAAAACCAATAAAAAATATTTAAAAAAAAAAAAATATTAAATAAAACACACACCCACATCACCCACAAACCCCTACTACCAAAAATTCAGAAAGAAGGCCAGAGAGAGACACCACCAGCAAGAACAACAGCATCCACAGGCACACAACACCATCACCCACACAACTTCCACGCACCTCACACAACACACCACTACATATCACCACACACTCCACCCCACACATCACCTACACCACCCCATGGCACGGCAAAGACACCCCAGGTTCTCGGAGGAGGAGCTCAGGGTCATGGTGGAGGAAATCGTCCTGGTAGAGCCACGGCTTCTCGGAGCACAGGTGCAGCACACCTCCATAGCTAGGAAGATGGAGCTATGGCGCAGAAGAGTGGACAGGGTCAACGCAGTGGGACAGCACCCAAGAAATCGGGAGGACATCAGGAAGAGGTGGAACGACCTACGGGGGAAGTTGCGTTCCGTGGTCTCAAGACACCACCAGGCGGTTCAGCGGACTGGCGGCGGACCCCCACCTCCTCCCCCACAACTAACAACATGGGAGGAGCAGGTCTTGGCGATTCTGCATCCTGAGGGCCTCGCAGGATTAGGTGGAGGAATGGACTCTGGTAAGACAAAGCTTTACTATTCCATCCCCCACCCTACCTGCATGCTATCACATACCCCCACCCTCACCCCCAGCAACCCAACTCCACACATTTGTCCCAACATCACAACCCACACATCCCAACACACCCCTAAACCACCATCACACAAGGTCCCACACAGGAATGCTAGCACTGGGGTACACGGTCACCCACCCATGCACACCATTACACACACAGATTTAATAAACATCCTTTTATACCCCTGCAGGACCCCTACCCAACGTCACCGGACAGGAGGGTCCACACATGTCCACACCACCAACAGAAGAGGCCCACAGTGATGACAGCACCTCTGTCCAACTGGATCTAGATGACCAGCCCGGACCATCGGGGACCCCGGGACAGTCGGTTCTCCTCACACAGGCACAGACCACCACAGACCTTCCCCCCTCTGGAAACACCAGCACAGCACCCACTCAGCGGGCTCATACCTCCGTTCCCAGGACACGTCAATCAGCTGTGTGTCCACCACTACAGGGAACCCAGGATAACCCACCACCCCAACAACAACAGGGACCTGGAGTCAGTGGTAGTGGGCACACGGTCCAGGGGACGGAGGCCCAGGAACACAGGGGAACTGGGAGTGCTGCTGTGCGACAGGGGGCAGACAGGCCAAGGGAACCCACTCTCCACAAGGCCCTCTCGTCCATCATGGGAGCCTACCACCACTCCCAGGAGACGATGGCAACGGTACTGGCCAAGTTTCAGGAGACCCAGCTCATGCAGGAGGAACAGTATTTGGGCTTCAGGGAGGAACTCAGAACCATCAGCTCCACCCTGGGCACCATCGAAAGGGGGCTGAAGGAAGTACTCAACACCAGGAGGGACACTGTGGCACTACAAGGGGCCCCTGACACTAGCATGGTCGATGAACTGCCCACCACCTCCGCCGGCGCTAGTGGACAGGACGCCCCGCCACAGGACCACCACACCAGCACCCCACCCCCTGCAGAGGGAGAACCACCTCGCAAACGGTCCCTGAGATCCAGGAACAAGACAGAGAACAATGCCAAAACCCCCGCCAAGAAATGAGACCACCCTGATTGTTATCCTACTGTCCCACTTTGTCACCCTGTCCATAATTAAACTGCCCCAGCTCCACTTCCTATGCCCATATGGGCAATGCACCTGTGAGACTAATAGACTGGACTCTGCCATGGACACTCCTCCGCCATCACCCCTCACCATTTCACTACCCCCTCCAATATTGAGCATTTAAATAAACACACCTAAAGCAAAAAATGATCAGGAGTCTTTCTGTGATTTCGAAATAGTGTATTAGCAATTACAGTGACAAAATATTATTTAAATAGTAATGTCAACATATCTATGTCACACAGCTCTAGTCCATGAGGAATCTAAGCAGATGTTACACAGTGGGACCCACATCTGTGAAATCGTAAGGGAAAGTGACAACTCAGTGACTATACACTGGGTGAAAATGACAGACAGGAGAGAGGTAGTAGTGTCTAAGTACATGTAGTAGGCAGGTTTGTATTCCTACCTGTGTCTCACTGGAAATATTGCAGGATCACTGAGTCCCTGTTGTGCATGTCTTCCTCCTCTGCTTCCTCCTCATCATTGCCCACAGGCTCCACAGCTGCAACAACACCGCCATCTAGACCATCCTCCTGCAGAAAAGGCACCTGTCGTCGCAAAGCCAAGTTATGAAGCATACAGCAGGCCACGATGATCTGGCACACCTTCTTTGGTGAGTAGAATAGGGATCCACCTGTCATATGGAGGCACCTGAACCTGGCCTTGCTGGAGGCCGAAGGTCCACTCGATCACCCTCCTAGTTTGCCCATGGGCCTCATTGTAGCGTTCCTCTGCCCTTGTCCTGGGATTCCTCACTGGGGTCAGTAGCCATGACAGGTTGGGGTAACCAGAGTCACCTGCAAATGGCGAGGGGCAACTGTTAGACACACACTAACCTGGAGGGATAACCCCAGACCCACACAACCATTCCCACTGACTTGCTTCCAGGTGCTCACCTAATAGCCACACACAGTGCCTCTGGAGTTGACCCATCACATAAGGGATGCTGCTATTCCGCAGGATGTAGGCGTCATGCACTGAGCCAGGGAACATGGCATGGCATTCACATGGGAGATGTACTGGTCTGCCAAACATACCATCTGTACATTCATAGAATGATAACTCTTCCGGTTTCTGTACACCTGCTCACTCCTGTGGGGGGGGACCAAAGCCACATGGGTCCCATCAATGGCACCTATGATGTTGGGGATATGTCCCTGGGCATAGAAATCACTTTTCACTGTAGGCAAATCCTCCACCTGAGGGAAAACGATGTAGCTCCGCATGTGTTTCAGAAGGGCAGACAACACTCTGGAAAACATAGGCTGGGACATCCCTGATGCCATGGCCACAGTTGTTTGAAATGACCCACTTGCAAGGAAATGGAGCACTGACAGCACCTGCACTTGAGGGGGGATTCCTGTGGGATGGCGGATAGCTGACATCAGGTCTGGCTCCAACTGGGTACACAGTTCCTGGATTGTGGCACGGTCAAGCCTGTAGGTGATTATCAAATGTCGCTCCTCCATTGTCGACAGGTCCACCAACGGTCGGTACACGGGAGGATGCCGCCATCTCCTCACATGTCCCAGCGGACGGTGCCTATGAAGGACAACAGCGAGCACAGAGTCAAGCAACTCAGAGGTATGAACCCACAGTTTACCCACAACACCAATCATACTCAAAAGGTGGCCTGTATGTGTGTTGAGTCTAGGCCTAGGTATGTGTGACGCAGTTGAAAATGAAGCCATGTGTGCCCCTGATATGGCGGCTGCCTGACCTCTAAAGTGGGACAATGGGATGTGAGGTAACTGCGCTGGCGTTGTACACCGTCTTGGTGGGCGGTCGAAGTCCGCGGCGCAATGAGGCATTGGTTAACATTGGACCCTATGGGTCCCAGGAGCCAATGACGATGTATGCCGGCAGTGACGGTACGCACCGCCGTGGACGTGACTGCCATTTTCTATCTGTTGAATCACTCAATACCTGATCTTCGACAGGAGAGGACCTACACTGCAAGTGCTGCTGTGACCTCGGTCTGGAAGAGACAATGGCTTGTGCGTCTGGGGAAAGGGCCCCTGCTTTTACATCGGAGGAGTTGTAGAAGCTCGTGGATGGGGTCCTCCCCTAGTACACGCTACTCTATGGTCCTCCAGACAAACAGGTAAGTACACAGGGAGCATGTTGTATGGGCTATGCCTGTGTGGAGAGGGCTGGATGTAAGAAGTAAGGGGGCAGAGTGCTGCGTCCATGAAAGATGGTGAATGCAAGTGCCACATGGCAAGGGCAGGGATGGGGGACAATCACTTTGACGGTGCAGTTGGTAATGACTTCTCTTCTTCCCCTGTACATTTCATGTAGGTCAGCGCCCACCAGAAGAAAGATATTTGGCGTTCCATCGCCAAGGACGTCCGGACCCTGGGGGTCTGCCACAGACGGAGCACCCACTGCCGGAAAAGATGGGAGGACATGCGCCGCTGGAGCAAGAAGACGGCAGAGGCTCAGCTGGGGATGGCCTCCCAACGTGGGAGGGGTGCCCGTCGCACCATGACCCCCCTGATGTTCAGGATCCTGGCGGTGGCCTACCCGGAGTTGGATGGGCGCTTGAGGGCATCACAGCAGACACAAGGGGGTGAGTACAATCTCATTCTGCTGACTTTGCGTGCAGTGGAGGTGTCTGGGTGGGGGAGGAGGGCTGTGGGTTTCTCTAGGCCAGGGCGAGTTCCGTAGGCAAGGCCCCTCCGTAAGGCAGGCCATGTGGCACCCCACCCCACCTCTGTAGAGTGCCAAGTACAGCTATTCCTGCCCCTGTGTCATCTATGTGTGCAGATGTCGTCCATAGCCTTGTAGGCCATTTCCCAGGAATTGAACAGTGGAGCCCAAGAGCGCTGCGTAGTGCAGGGGGCTTCTGTGTCTGTCGTGTCCGCCAACGGTAGCGGTAATCCATGCACTCAACATGTCTTTCTTCTGTCGTCCCCCCCCTTTTTGTGGTCTCCCTGTTCTTGTGTGCATTAGCATCATCAGGCGGAGGAGCAGTGGCACTGGAGCAGGAGGGAGCAGCATCCCACATGGCCCTGGAGGGTGAGACTGCGGACTCGGAATTCACCAGTGGGACGGAGGACGAGGGGAGCTCCACGGCGGGGACAGGAGCTGACACCAGCGACACGGACTCGTCCTCTGATGGGAGCTCCCTTGTGTAGGCGGCAACATCTGTGCCCCCGCATCTACAGGTACCCCCCCTACCAGCACTGCCTTCCCAGCAGCCCCTCAGCCTTCGCCCGTGCGCGCTCACCCAGGAGGGTGGGCATCACCTTTGCCCCAGGCACCTCAGGCCCTGCCCCAGTCACCCCTGCTGCCCTCAGTGAGGAGGCCATTGACCTCCTCAGGTCCCTCACTGTTGGGCAGTCTACCATTTTGAATGCCATCCAGGGTGTAGAAATGCAACAAACTAAAGCATTCCTGGAGGGCATTCATTCTGGTCAGGCGGCCCTTAACCGAGCTTTTCAAACTCTGGCCTCAGCACTGATGGCAGCCATTGTCCCCGTCTCTAGCCTCCCCCATCCAACTTCCTCCACCCAGACCCAATCCCCTGTACCTCTGCCTATCCCAAGCACACCATCAGACCAGCCTGCACACACGTCAACACACAAGGGAAGCTGAGGCAAACATAAGCACCACACATCCCACAGGCACTCACGCAAGCAACACACACATGCAGACACACCAACATCCACTGCCTCCACTGTGTCCCCCTCCTCGTCATCTCCCTCCTCCCTCCCAGTCTCATCTACACTCACACCTGCATGCACTACCTCTACAGACACTACGTCCCTCTCCAGCACACCCACCACCACACCCCGCTCACGTGCAGTCACCACCCCCACTACCATTCACACGTCCCCTGTGTCCTCTCCCAGTGTGTCTGTCACGACCCCCTCCCACGATACACAAACGTAGGCACACACCCACCCAACAGCCATCCACCTCACGACAGCCTCCAGCGCATGCACCTTCACCCAAAGTCAGCAAACGAACACCTCCTACAACCACCACCTCTTCCTCCACTCCCAAACCCCCTCCAGCTACCCGTCCCAGTGTGTCCCAAAAACTTTTCATGTCCACCCTTGACCTTTTTCCCACACCTCCCCCACCCCGTCCATCTCATAGGTCCCGAAGTAGCACCTCAGCCAAAACATCTCCGGGACCAGTGGTGCCTGTAGTCACCGGTATGTGGAGTGCACCGGCCACCAGGACAGCCAGTGTGGCACAGAGCCACAGCACAGACAGTCCCCCACCTGTGAAGCATCAGAAGTTGGCCAGTGCCCGGCGGGAGAGGGGGAAGACTCCAGCCACCAAAGCCGCTCCCAGGGGTCCCGGTGGGAGTGTGGAGTCAGCTGTGACACCTTCCAAGGCGGGGAAGGGCCACAAGAAAACCGGCAAGTCTGGGAAGAGCTGCACGGCGGAGAAGACCGCCATCTTCCACGCTTCCCAGGAGCCCACCGCCAGCCCCAGCCCAGCTGCCCAGGAGGCCACCGCCAGCCCCAGCCCAGCCGCCCAGGAGGCCACCGCCAGCCCCAGCCCAGCTGCCCAGGAGGCCACCGCCAGCCCCAGCCCAGCTGCCCAGGAGGCCAACACCAGCCGCAGCACAGCTGCCCAGGAGGCCCCGCTGGGCCATGAAGGACCACCAGCCCTGCTGGGCCCTGGAGGACTGCCAGCAAAAGCCCCGCTTGGCCATGAAGGACTGCCAGCAAAAGCCCCGCTGGGCCATGAAGGACCGCCGTCTCAAGCCCCGCTGAACAGGGCACCGCCAACTCTAAGCCCCGCTGAACAGGGCACCGCCAACTCAAGCACCGCTGAACAGGGCACCGCCAACTCAAGTCCCGCTGAACAGGGCACCGCCAACTCAAGCACCGCTGAACAGGGCACCGCCAACTCAAGCACCGCTGAACAGGGCACCGCCAACTCAAGCACCGATAGCCCATGAGCGGCAGGGGCACTGACGCAACTGGGTCCGTCACGGCAGTCCACCTCCAGAATCAGTGGAGAGATCCATCCACTACCTCTGTCCTTCACAGGATGAAGCACTCTGGGCACCAGTCCCCCTCCATCACAAGTGGAGACATCCATCCACTACCTCTGTCCTTCACAGGATGAAGCACTCTGGGCACCAGTCCCCTTCCAGAACCAGTGGAGAGATCCATCCACTACCTCTGTCCTTCACAGGATGAAGCACTCTGGGCACCAGTCCCCCTCCAGAATCAGTGGAGACATCCATCCCCTACCTCTGTCCTAAACAGGATGAAGCACTCTGGACACCAGTCCCCCTCCAGAACCAGTGGAGACATCCATCCACTACCACTGTCTTTCACAGGATGAATCACTCTGGGCACCATGCCCCCTCCAGAACAAGTGGAGACTGTTATCCACTTGAGAGACTGTGGCTTTGCACTCCCCAGGATATGGCAGTGGGCAACCCACCCACTGTAGAGACTTGAGAGACTGTGGCTTTGCACTCCCCAGGATTGAACAGTGGGCAACCCACCCACTGTAGAGACTTGAGAGACTGTGGCTTTGCACTCCCCAGGATTGAACAGTGGGCAACCCACCCACTGTATAGACTTGAGAGACTGTGGTTTTGCACTCCCCAGGATTGAACAGTGGGCAACCCACCCACTGTAGAGACTTGAGAGACTGTGGCTTTGCACTCCCCAGGATTAAACAGTGGGCAAACCACCCACTGTATAGACTTGAGAGACTGTGGCTTTGCACTCCCCAGGATGGAACAGTGGGCATGTGGCCCCCTCGTGGATTTGTCGTCGTGCACTCAAGCGGCTGAGGTGCCCCCCCTTTCCCTCCCCCTAAGGTGCCTGTTTAGTTGCTGTCTGATGCCCCTGCAGTGTTCTCTCTGTCATGGTCGGGGATCTTGTGTGGGCCTCGCCCAAACCGTGTGGTCCCAGTGTTCCACTGACTTTCTTTGTGCAGTACCTGGACTACTGTGCCTGGTATATATTTTGTACATGGTGTATATATATATTTCTGCCTACTTGTTTGTAATATATTCCGATGGTTACACTAATTTTCTTTGGTCTTTGCATTCTTCCGGGGTGTGGGGTTTGGGGGGTGTAACTGTGATGTATTGATATGCATTAGTGTGTGTGTTGTAGTGGGTGAGGGTGGGGGTGTTGCGTCTGTGTGTCCCTGTTTTTTCCCTCCCCCCTCCCCTGTGTCGTAGGTGCAGTACTCACCGTGGTCTTCGCCACCGGCGTTCGTGCTCCTGGTAGAGGAGCAGGAAGACTATCGCAGGTAGGATTTGGAGTTCCGGTTCCATGGTGTCCTCGTTCCTCGTGGAGTGTGTAGAGGTGAGCGTTTTCCCTTCGAAATTCCTGTTTCCGCCGTGTTTTTATCCGCGGTGAATCCACCCCAGAAAAGGTTGCGGATTGGCCTGTCATAATTGTGTGGGTGGTACTTTGTCCTCCGCCTGTCTGTTGGCGGTGTCTGCCGCTCTGTTTGTTTGTACCGCCGTGGCGGTCGGAGTGTTAAAGTGGCTGTCTTTGTTGGCGGTTTCCCGTCACGGTCGTAATTGCAATTTTTTTACCGCCGGCCTGTTGGCGGTCTTACCGCCGCTTTAACACCGTCCGCCAGGGTTGTAATGAACACCTATGTCTCTTTAAAGAAAGTGGAGCACTGTGGTGTTTATGGGCTGTGAAGAAAATGTTTTGATCGAAATGCGTCAGCATTAAATCTATTTTTGCATCTAAGAACTGTGGAGTGCGGTCCCCTTTATGCCTAGGAGGAATTACATACTTTTAGTTTTACAATAATGGCTGCCGGTGGCCGTGACCTGCACGGACCCCAAGAGGTAGAAGAAGCTGGGTTATACCGGGAACCTTTCTGAAATATATATATAATTGTATATATTTTGTATTTATTGATTTTATAGACACTCAATGAAAATATTCAGACAATTCACAAACCTATACTTTCCAAAATATAATCCCAAATTTCCTGAACTTCATTATTTGCCAATATTATATATTCATATGAGCTGTAGAACAACCTTCAACAGACCAATAAGATTCAAGTAAACCTAACATATGCATTTTCATAAGTTCCTCTAGAACTCTTATGCAATGTTCGGCTGTGACAGGCTTTCTTACACCTCTATTTGAGTCTTGGAAACAATAGATCAGATAACATTTCATTTATATTTTCAGGCCTAATAATCAACCAGCCATCCTAGTGTCTCAAATAGCTGTCCGATAAAAAAGAAACACAGGAAGGCAAAATTTATAGATATAAGAAATTTGAACTCCAGGGCATTTCCTAAAAGGCAGGACATGTAGCAAAATACCCTTGAGGAAAAGTCTATAATTTAATTTCGTTAGAAAGTGTTGTAACATATGGGCTTGATTCAGAGTTTGATGGACTGTGTCACAATCAGGACAGATATCTCATCTGATTTATTACAAGTGCCATAGGATAGGATATGATGCACTTGTAATAAGGCATATGAGTTATCTATCACGTATGTGACGTAGTAACCCACACACCAAACTCTAATTACAGCTTTGGTGGTCGGAATGAGCCGACCGCCGAAGTTGCAGTAAAGAGTAAGGATACTGCCATCATACAGGGGGCCTCCCCCCAGTCGTATTATGATGTTTCCACTGGGCTGACCAGCAAAAACATGGTATTACGACATTCCCACTGGTCAGACAGGCAGAAACATTGCCACAGCATTAGCCCCGGCTCCCTTAATGGAGCCAATGCTGCAGCACACCACCACCCTCGGATTGTGCACTGTCTATAATGCAGACAGTGTGTATTCTGAGGGTGCTGATAGGGGACCCCTGCACTGCCCAAAGCATGGGCAGCATCAGCTTTCTGCCAGCCTTTCCATGGCAGAAACCCCACCATGAAAATACTGGTGGAAAGTAGACTCGTGATCAGCATGGCGTTGCTGAACTCAGTGCCATCATGGCTGACCACAACTCCAACTGTAGCCAGACCATCAGCATCCATGATCCTGGAGGTGGCGGCAGTCCCCTGGTGGTCCAACCACTAGGGTCATAATCTGGTATTCGGACCACCAGGTGTGCAGCAGTCCGATCGCCACTGCAAGTCTGGTGGTCTTAAAACTGCCAGACTCCTAATGAGGACCTATGTTTCTACAATATTCAAAACACCAGTAAATTGTGTCTAACTCCAAACACTTCAAAGGATGGGACATGCTATCTTCCTGAAAAGGCCTATTGTTACAAACCTTTGCTGTTACAGGGAGTAGCCATTCTTTTAGATGAAAGGGGTTTTTAAATAACACAGAGACCCCCCTATTAAATAGAGAAAAATAATCCTTCTTGTGCAGATAATGCTTTCTAAGTGAAATATAATATAGTTGTTCTTTGTGATTACATTCCCATTTCAGTGGTACTCCCCACAGAGTAGCTCATTCCACTAGAGTTCACAAGAGTGAATCAAAACATACACTGTTTAGAAAAGTCATTAGCTTGCTAAATATGTAACCTATGCGGCATATTCCTCTTGGGGTCATGTCATCAAAGCCGTTTTCTGCTCTGGGTACTTCTTTGTGCTGTCTTGGTCACTCACATTAACTCTCCAAGTTAATGGTCATATTTCTGACAGTAGAGCTAGGAAAAAAAACAGTGCAGTAATTGCCTCTTTGTGTATCCTAGCTCTGCTGTAACAAAAATATTGATTAACTCTGAAATATTTTGAGTTTATGTTTGAGCTCAGGGTGCCAAAAAGAAGCCTACATATCCCTTCAACCTGATGCAGTGCAATGGAGTTTTTCAAAAGTTATTTCCCACTAGATAAAAAGAATTAAACATTGCTTATGGGATCACCAATGTTTGTCTCAAGCTGATTAAAATTATTCAAATTTTTTAACAATTTGTTTTTGTTTTTTAGGTGATTTTCATGTCAAAACCCTCTGGGATCATAAAGGATCTTCAGTTCTATTACACTGTAAATCACAACTCAGTGTAATATACCAAAGCTCATTGTATGATGCTTGCATAACATAGCTAGATGCAACTCACAAACGGTTTCCTTGATGAGAAGTTTTGTGTATTTGTTTTGTGGAGAAGCACCAGCGCCAGCTAAGTGTGCCTGGCACATCACTTTTAGGTAGGAATGGAGCTCCAAGTAAGTACCAGAAACAAGATATATGCTGCCAGCACAAATTATCTACTGATCGCCTTGATATAAGGAAAGATACTTAGGGGTGTAACGCAGGCCCCTGTAGCCCCTGTGGCAAAGGGGGCCCACATCCCTCTTAGGTGCCCCTGAAAGAGCAGGTGAATATGTCCAAGTTATAGAGACTGAGGCCCATCTTTATAGGGATTTGGTGTAGGGCAGCACAGCAAGTCACCTTGCAGCGCTGCTCTGCATTAAAGTGAAAAGTGAGTAATACGTGGTGTCTATGGCGTACGATGCATCCCTGTCCTTTTCCTCTGTACTGGTGCCATTTTGTCAGCGGAGTGCCAAATCAGACACCCTTGCACCATCATGCAAGGGTATCTGCATTCACCAGGTTTACTTTTGTGCAGGAAGGGGGAACTTACTGCACAAAAACAATTCCTGAGGCTTTTTCCTCTTTCTATGTGTGTTGAAGATTGCAGCACACATAAAGGAAAAAACATAAGGAGAAATAAAGATATTTCTCCTTGTTGCTCCTCCCCTGGAAGGCGTAAGGTTTTGGCGCATCCCCCAGGTTTATAGGCTTTTGTAAATCAGGGGATGCATCAAAATCAATGGGTTTTGCGTAGGAAAACCGACTGTAGCAGCCATGGAACACCTCCCTGGTGCACACTAAGGCAACGCAGTAACATTTTTGTTATTTGGTGTGAATCCGTTCAGTAGTTTCTGAGTAATTACAGAAAAACAAAATTTGTATATATAAGGACACGAAGGCTACGCAAACCCTCCCGATCTCTTGCTGTGATCTGATTGGCTGAGAACACTTCAACAAGGAAGTGTTGGCAGCCATGTTGTGACTTGGCATCAGTTGAGTCTTAGAAAAAATATTTTAAAAAAAGGGGCCAGAGTAGGGACATCCTGATGCCTTAGCTCTGGTGCTGGGGTTCAAGAGGGACCCTGCCCCAGAGCAAAAAAGCATTTAAAAAAAAAAAAATTCGACTGGAGTTGCAGTGGATCCACTGAAATTAAAAAAAATGAACAAGCATGGACTCCTGTGCTTGTTTAAATGCAGCCCCTGGGTGGGCCAGGTCCCGGGGGCATTGAAATTTTGAATGTGGGGGGGGGGGCTGCCCAGCCCCGTGCAGCTCCGGGGACTGCCACCTCCCTGGGGCTAATGTTTCATCAAATGCATGGGGCCACCCAGCACCCCAGAGGCCGCCACCTCCCTAGGGCTAATATCTCATCAAATGTGGGGGACTGTATGGCCCCTCATAGCCCCAGGGGCCACCACCTCCCCGGGGCTAATATCTCATTAACTGTGGGGGCCACCTGCCCCCCTACTGCCCCTGGGGCTGCAACCTCCGTGGGACTTTAAACACAATGAATGCAGGAGGGCCATGCTCCCCCATCGCAGCCCCGGAGAACTCCACCTCCCTGGGTCTTTAATCATAATTAAGGGGGGGCTGCATCTCCCTCACAGCTCCCGGGCACCATCACCTCTCCCTGTTCTTTAAATTAGAGGGGGGCCGCGCAACCCTCCTCAAGGAGCCAATGATAGCCCTGGGGACCACCACCTCCCAAGGCCAGCTCCTGCTATGTCCCAGGGTGCCCACCCCTGGGACATAGCTGTTTGCTCTGACCAAGTCAGGACAAACACTCTAGTTCTAGCAAGTGAGAGCTTTCACTTTTGGGAAGTGGAGGTTTCCTCTGTTTTCTTGCCTGCAGACATGCTGGTAGGGAAACAGAGGAAACTATTGCTGTCACAGAGAAGGAACTGCATCTTTATCAGCTTCCTCTCAGTGACAGCAATGCTGAGTCCTGCAGGAGGCGGGGAGCCATTTGGGACCATAGGGGCCTTTCAGGCTCTCTTGCTGTCCCCAACCATTTCGACTTGGTGTCCTGGGGGCACCCAGATGACATGGCTGGGCCTGAGGAATGGGATCCCCGGGGCCAAGATCGGCCTGAGGAGGGGGCTGCGCATCCCCCCTCCCTCCAAAATAAATTAAATTTTAGGCTAGGCCATGGGGGATTGGGGTCCCCGGGCCAAAAGCTGCCAGGGGTGGGGAGGGCATGCTGCCTCCCCATGGAATTATAGTCGGCCCCAGGGGATAGGGTCCCTGGGGCTGAAATTGTCTGGGAGAGGGGGGTTGCACAGACCTGTGGCCGTGTGCTGCATCAGGTTGGGTGGTTAGGAGGTAGGCTGCAGGGACTGGCTGCAGGCCAGGCCCTGCAGCAAACCGCCACCATGTATGGCAGAAGGCCGTGTGTGACAGTGGTTGGATTAACATATACTAGTGAACATTACTTTATGTTAAAAAAACATAGAAATTCACTAAAAAAAAACAAAGGTTACAGGGATGTTATAGTTAAATTCTGAATTTACTCGTACAAAACCTAACAAACTCACCAGTTATAGTTATAGGTATTTCATGTAACTGAAACTCATGCACTAAGGTAACTATAAATCGTTCCCTCACCATGCAATGCTAATTACTCCAGATATTACAGCACTCATTACATCTTTTATAACATCATTTAGGATATCACTGTAACACTTTTTGTAAAATTATTCATAAAAAAAACTATGGGGGTGCAAATTATAGTTACCTTAGGGCATGAGTTATAGTTACTTGAAATAACCATAATTATAATTGGTGAATTTCTAAGGTTTTGTATGAGTAAATTCAGAACCTAAGTATAATGTCCCTATAACCTTTGCTTTTTTAAGTGAATGTATAGATAGATAGATAGATAGATAGATAGATAGATAGATAGATAGATAGATAGATAGATAGATAGACAGACAGACATATTCACTGAAAAAAACACATTATAGTTAGGCTCACATTTTAACCATACAAAATGTGAGCCTAACTATAATGTCCCTGTAACCTTTGGTTTTTGCACTGAATTTCTAGGTTTTAAAAAAATATATATATTTTCTAACTAGAACGACCCTGTACCCCTTGTTTTTTTTGTGAATTTCTAGGGTATTTTTAACGTGTAGTAATTTTCATGACTATACATTAATCCAACTACCGCCGCGCAGGCCCTGTGGCCAACCGTCTAAAACCACCCAACATTACACCATGCACGACCTTCACCAATGTGCAGCAGAGGTTGCTCGCAAGACTGCGGCCAACTTCCCTAACCACCCAACCCCACGCTGTGCATTGCCTTTTGGCTGTGCATGGCGGGAGTTGTCCGGGGCCTCGCCGTGTGTGAGAATAGGTGTGAGAGAGTGTATGTGGGGGTGAGACTGGTTATCAGATTGTCTGTCTGGGTGTGAGAGTGTGTACATCAGTGTTTTAGTGTGTACATGGGTCTGTGAGTGGGTGCATGAGGGTGTCAGTGGGTCTATGAGTGGGTGGGTGACAGTCTGAGTGAGTGCGTTACTATCTGAGTGGGTCTGAGTGAGAGTGTGAGGGTCTGAGTGGGTCTGTGAGTGTCTCAGTGGGTCTGTGAGTGGGTGCGTAAGTGTTTCAGTGGAAGAATTGATTGAAAGGCGGACAGAGAGAGAAAGAAAGTAACAGGGAGAGAGATAGAGTTTTTTAGCATCTGGTGTCTGATATACTTAGAATGAGATATTTCTATCCAAGTTAAAATATATATACATTTTTTTTAATTAAAAGAAATGGTAATAAGTGCTTGACTCAAACCCCCAAAGCTCAAAGTGAAGGTCCGCAACCTTCACACTGAGCTACAGGGGTTTTGTTTAGTTTTTTTTTTTTTTTAGCCCTTTATGGGCTTTCTGGGACCGGGAGGCAGACCTCGGGGTCTCCCCCTCACTCACTAAATATTTTGTAATTTATTTAGTACTTTTATTTCATTTATAATAAAATGCACTTTACGGGCTACCTGACACTGCAGGGGAAGCTTTAAGGCTTTCCCTGCAGTGCCAATGCTACAGCAAGCATGGAGCTTTCTTCACAGCAGCTCCATGCTTGCTGAAGCATTTATTTATTTATTCATAAATAAACCTTGCTTTTTGCCCCAGGGGGTGGTGGTCCCTGGGGCACGCGGGGTGTGTGGCCCCCGATTCCAAATAAAGTGCAGCCTCATGAGGTGAGGGGCACAGGGGGCCACAGGCCCCCTTCATTGATTAAATGGATAGCCGCAGGGCGGTGGTGGTCCCCGGGACTTTGGGGAAGGCCATGGGGCCTCCCCCACTTACTTCAAAACATTTTTCCCCAGGGTGAATGGTGGTCCCCGGGGCACCCCCACTCTTATTTGGACATTCACCCTAGGGGAGTGGCAGTCCCTGGGGTTTATTAAAGACCGGATGGGGGGACCGTGCACCCCCTTCCTCTATGATGCCTCCCAGGACTTGGCCCACTGGGGGCAAATAAAAAAAAAACAGAGACAGTTGTTTTTAAAAAAAATGGTATTTAGCCCGAACGGGGTATCTCATGGACCCCAGCACCAGGCCTAAGGGTTGAGGGTGACTGTACCCTGTCCCCTTTCCTTTTTTTTTGTCTTTTTTTCTGGGACTCAGCAGTCCCAAGATGGCTGGCAACACTTCCTTGCTGAGCCAATCAGATATCAGTACGGGGACAGTTGGAACCGGAGAGGATCCGAGTCCCTATATATCTATATTTTTGGGCCTTACATTTCTCCAAATCTACTGAACAGATTCACACCAAATCACAAAAAGTGTGATCTGAGGAACAGAGTATAGCTTTATGCCAAATTTGGTGTAATTCCGTTCAGTGATCGGGCTGTAGGCATGTCTAAAGGTCCTAAGGAAATGGGGGTAATGGGGAAAATGTGTTTTGGGACACTCCTTTTTCTCTGCCCCCACTTGACAAATCACCTTGAGACTTTCAAGACATAAGCTGAACTTAGCAAAGTATACGTTTTGAAAATGTTGTGAAGATTTGTCAAGCAGCGCCAAAGTTATAGGCAAAACAAAAAAGCTATTTTTATAGAAACCAAAGCCCGGATTACTACTTTAGCAGTTTCCGGGCAAGACCACCGTGTAGGATACCACCACTATACCGCACGGTAACCGCGGATTACAAGTCACAAATTGGAAACTGCCCAAATACAGCCACAAATGCAACACCGCCAGACTGACCAACGGCGAAAGATTGATTGGCCGACCATCAGCCCCGCCACGCAACACTATTCCATCCACCCTATTACATGTCAGTTTCCTGCCCAGAGGTGGAACACGATTGGCGGTGCACACCACCGCGGTTTGAAAAGGTACCACCAATAGTAGGCAACACCACATTGGACAGTTTGAATACCCCACACCTGAAACAAATGCACAAACCACACACACCTGCTCATGGCAATATAAAGCACCCCCACACATACCGACAATCCCTTGCGATTCCTACAACAGCACACATATCGACGTCCCATGCACACAAATCCCATATACCACAGGCATCTTCACACTGCACACTCAGCACACACCACACAACTGCACATTTTGTACTAGGCACAAATCACACACACACCAACACCACAACCTACCTGTACCCACATCCAAACACCCCCATCCCACCAACCGCCCCACACTGCACCCTACACGCAATACAACCCCCCCCCCCACACAACATGGCACATCAAAAGCACCCATGTTTCACTGACAGTGGGTTGAGAGTGATGGTAGATAAAATCATCAGGGTAGAGCCACACCTTTTCAGAGCCCAGGTCCAGCAAACATCGTTGGCAAGGAAAACTGAGTTATGGCACAGGATCGTTGACAGGGTCAACACAGTGGGCACACACCCATGCACAAGGGAGGACATCAGGAAGAGGTGGAATGACCTATGGGAGAAGGTACGTTCCATGGTGTCCAGGCACCAGATCGCCCTGAACAAGACTGGTGGTGAGCCCCCACCTCCAACCCTTGGGTTTACATCCTGGTAGGAGAAGGTCTTGGACATCATGGATTCTGTGGGCCTGACTGGAATCATCGGAGTGCTTGACTCTGGTAAGTCAACAACACCCCCCAGCTACCAACCACTGCGTCCCCACCACCCATCACTCCCCCAATCCACTCCACCCCACATTTCTGCCCACCTCAGCCACCCCACGCCCCTCCCCTGCATGCCACACCACCTCACTGCCACCATCCTCACACAGTCATGCCAAGCACAATGCCAAGCACCACAACTCCCACAATGCAACACTACCTACACATCAGAGGATCACAGTCCCACTTCACAGTGGAACACCTGAATGGAAAACTATACCACATGCCACACCAACTGGCAGCCTCAACTGCGTTCCAACACATGCCAATGAGAGCAATGGTATCCAATATCCTCAACCCTCTATGGCACATTGAAACAATGGCACAATCTGCAGCCCCCAAACAATGTATGCATTACTGCAGCTGTCATTGCCATCACTGGAAAGCAAGCCAGGCTACGCTATGCATCACACGATGTGGCAAACAAGTACATCTCCAAAATGGTACTCACTCCCTTTCCATCCACAGGTCCCGCTCCCACCTCCACCCACCAGTGCATGCCAGGGCCAGACAGCTCTCCCCAGGATGAAGGCCCTAGTGGATGCCTGGACAGTGATGACTTGCCTGGCTCATCAGGGACGACGGGTCAGTCCATACCCAGCAGCCTCACCCTGGACACACCGGACTCCCCATCCCATGTGGCAACTACAGCGCAGCCAGCCTTACATCCCAAAATCAGTGCCCCAGGGATGTGTCAATCAGAAGTGTGCCCTACAGTACAGGGGCCAGAGTCAAGGGGACACGCTCAAGACAATGAAGGTCTAAGTGCTACTGGGAGTGGGCACACTGTGCCAGGGGCACAGGCACAGAGGGCCAGGGGTAGTGGGAGGGCACCTGTGGTCCAAGAGACGGGGCAGCCACAACAACAGACTGCCCAGGAGGCCCTCTCCCAAGTCCTGGGTGCATACCACCAAACCTAGGATGTGATGGGTCACATACTCACGACCGTACAGGAGAACCATAGGCTGCAGAAGGAACACCATCAGGAAGCCATGCAGCAGTGGCACGCTCTCAATGCCACCATGGCCTCTATTGCAGGGGTGTTGAAGGAACTGACCAGCATCCTGCGTGAGTCCTCCACCCACCAGCAAACCCCTTCCACTAGCCATATCCCAGCAGAGCTCTCCACTACAGTGGCAGCTAGTGGAATGGAGCTCCTGACTGAGGACCCGCAGACCACCAGCACCTCTACTCCTGTAGGTGAGGGACCTCCATGCAAACGAGGACATCAAACTAGACATCCTGCAGGAACTGATGCACAGACCAATAGCACCGCCAGGAAGTGATCCTCTCCTGAACATTCTCCCTTGTCTGCCACAGAGACACCCTGTTGAGTGTCCACTGTCATCTCTCTGTTCTCCCATGGCCCCATACTAGACCCGGACTACACACAGCTGTGCTGACTAAACTGATGAGTTCACCCACCATGACCCCACTCATCACCCCTTGCACATTTCAGTCACAAATAAACACTATTGAGCACAGCTACTGTCTACGTCCTTTATTGCAAGAAGCACCATTTACTGTGGCATAACATGTTTAACTGTCAACCCATTGTTCTAGCAAAGTTTGTGAGGGTGATAGAAGGGGGAGCAATATGCAGCATGGATGATAGTGGAGCAGGCAGAGGAGGGACACGTGTTAAGGGAGGCAACAGGTGATGCAGGAACCAGAGTGCACCACACAAATGCCCTGCAAGAAGAACAGGACAGGGACATCAATCACTATAGGAGTCAAAAATGCCCACACAACACACATGCACTACAATTACAGAGTCACAAGGGTGAGTTGGTAAGTGTGATCTCTAACCAAATGCCCATGTCTGACCCACATTCCCAAAACAGCCATCCCCAATTGTCCTTCCAGCACAGCAGACAAAGCTAAACTTATAGCATGCCCCACAGTCAAAACTGTAATGTTGAAGTGCCTATCATTGTGGACTTTAAGGATAGCTAACAATACTGTTGATGCCACAATGTAGAGCACACATATTGCAGCTGATATGACAGTACAGAGAACAATGGAAAAGCACAAACATGGCACAGGTGAAGCAATACATCAGCAGGGTGATAATTGAACTGAAATTTGCACTGTAACAACTCCACTGATGGGGAAATGTGACCCCCCAAACCCACCCAGAGGCAGAGCTGCACCCAATTCCACCAGTGCTAACAGACACCAGCAGGATGTATGTCACAAGGCAGCCAGGAGTACAGGTCACCTAACATACATCTGAGATATACCTGTAGGTCAGTGGAAGTATTTTCCTATCAACTCTGCTCTGGAGTCAGCTGCATCCTCATCATCTTCATCACTCCCCATGTCTTCTTCATCAGCCACTGGTCCACCTGCCACCTCCTCTGCATCCAGCAATTGGATGTGATGTTCAGGGCCAGGTTGTGTACCATGCAGCAGGCAACTACCATCTGGCACACTTTTAGTGGTTTGTAGAGTAGGGCACCTCTGGAGATGTGTAGACAATGGAATCTGGCCTTCAGCAGCCCAAAGGTTCTCTCGATCACACGCCTTGTCCTACCGTGGGCCTAACTGAAATGGTTTTCAACATCTGTAGTCAATGTCTCACAGGTGTCAGTAGCCAGGGAAGGTTGGGAATGCCAGAGTCACTTGTGTGCACAGAGGTAGGAGCCATGTCAAGACTGGGAGGGATATAGGCCCTCATTATAACCCTGGCGGTCAGTTTTAAAGCAGCGGCAGAAAAAAAAATGGAATCACGACCATGGCGGAAACCGCCAACATAGACAGCCACTTTAACACTCCGACCGCAACGGTGGTAGAAACAAACACCACAGCGGTAACCGCCAACAGACAGGCGGATGACAAGGTTCCGCCCACTGTATCACAACACGCCTATCCGCCACCTTTTCCGGGGCGGTACCAATGCTATCAAAAGCACGGAGGAAACAGGACTTGGAATGGAAACCACTCACCTCTCGACACCCAACGAGGAGCCCGAACTACAGGTCCTAGCCATGCTGCTCTTCCTTCTCTTGTATCAGGAGCAGGAAAGACGCCAATGCTGACCATGGTGAGTACTGCACCTAGCAAACAGGGGAGGGAAAAGAGAGTGACACACACACGCAACACACAACACCCCCACCCTCACCCCCAACACCATATACACAAACACATGCAGCAACATTACATATACACCCCGTCACCCCCTGGAAGAACGCAAGGACAAAAGGAAATGATTGTAACAAGTGTAATCAATAAAAATCAGATAGGGCAAATTCAAAAATTTGTATATACAAATATGTACACCAACTGCACAAGTCCGGATATAAATTAAATCATTGTCCGTGGATCAGTGTCCCAAAATGCATGGGTGAAGCCCAAACAGGACACCTGACTCGAAACGGAGAGAACACTGCAGGGGCATCAGATGGAAAATAAACAGGCACCTCAGGGTGAGGGGGAGGGGGACACCTCAGCCGGATGAACGGACGACACCACTGCTCCACGAGGGGGCTCCATGCCCACTGCTTGGTCCTGGGAGTGCAAAGCCACAGTCTCTCAAGTCTTTCCAGTGGGTGGTTTGCCCACTGCTCTATCCTGGGGAATGCAAAGCCACAGTCTCTCAAGTCTTTCCAGTGGGTGGTTTGCCCACTGCTTGGTCCTGGGGAGTGCAAAGCTACAGTCTCTCAAGTCTTTCCAGTGGGTGGTTTGCCCACTGCTTGGTCCTTGGGAGTGCAAAGCCGCAGTCTCTCAAGTGGATAACAGTCTCCACTGGTTCTGGAGGGGGCTTGGTGCCCAGAGTGCTTCATCCTGCCAAGGACTGAGGTAGTCAATGTCATTCTCCACTGGTTCTGGAGGGGGCTTGGTGCCCAGAATGCTTCATCCTGCCAAGGACTGAGGTAGTGGATGTATCTCTCCACTGGTTCTGGAGGGGGTTTGGTGCCCAGAGTGCTTCATCCTGCTAAGGGCTGAGGTAGTGGATGTCATTCTCCACTGGTTCTAGAGGGGGCTTGGAGCCCAGAGTGTTTCATCCTGCCAAGGACTGAGGTAGTGGATGTATCTCTCCACTGGTACTGGAGGGGGTTTGGTGCCCAGAGTGCTTCACATGCAGTGTGGCAGGTCCCATTCCCTCACCTGGGTGTGTGTACCACAAGATTGCCTGGGAACAGGTAGCATGATACGCCATGGAGGCAGAGACACACTCTACCCTGCTGCGACTTCGCCTGACACCTGCAGGTACAAACAGTGCTGAGAGTCATGCCTCATGGACGCTGGGCATAGTCCAGGATGTTTCCTGCAGCTTCGGACGGCTGGCTACTGGGGATGATTGCCATGTCAGCTGTGGCGGCACTGTCTGAGCATGTCGCGGGGCTGGTGGAGATGGTTGCGGCGGTGTCTGTGGCAGAGGTGCTGGCGGTGGTGCATGTGTCTGCACCTGTTGAGGGACACAGCAGGACGTCTCCTGCAGCCTCGGATGGCTGCCCACTGGGGATGATGCTAGGGACTGTTGATGAGGCAGCAGACATGCAGGTGCTGGTGGCTGTGCTGGTGGTGGTCCAGGTGGCGGTGCAGGTGGCGGTGTTCACCGCCGTTCAGGTTGATGTTTTGGTTGACAGAAGAGGTGACTCTGGTCCCTCATCCGGAGCCACCGTGCCCTGTCCTGACCTGCTCTTCGGCTTGTGTCCCTTCCCCACCTTTGATGTTGCTGCTGGTGCCTTGCCACTGTCCCCTTTTGGCTTGAAGGAGCCCTTGCTTGCTGGTAGGTGCGGCTTCTCCCTCCAGCATGTGGGCACCTTCTTCACCTTGGCAGGTGGCGGAATGGCCTGTTCCTTGGCCTCGCTAGTTGGCACACTGGCAGCCCTGATGGGTGGTGCCTACAATGAGACCAGAGTTGCTGGGACCACTGTGCTTGAGGATCTGGTGGCTGAGGTGCTGGGCTGGGACCTGGACATCCTGGCCCTAGGGGAAGGACGGGGGGAGGTGTAGGGAAGAGGTCAAAGTTTGCGAGGAAGAGTTTCTTAGACACACTGGGACGGGAAGATGGAGGGGTTTGGGAGTGGAGGAAGAGGTAGTGGTTGTAGGAGGTGTACGTTTACTGTTTTGGATGAAGGTGCATGGGCTGGAGGCTGTTGTGAGGTGGATGGCTGTTGGGTGGGTATGTGCCTGCATTTGTGTAATTTGGGAGGAGGGCTCACAGACACACTGGGAGAGGACACAGGGGATGTGTGAATGGTAGGGGTATGTGCCTGCATTTGTGTAATTTGGGAGGAGGGCTCACAGACACACTGGGAGAGGACACAGGGGATGTGTGAATGGTAGTGGGGGTGGTGAGTGCACATGAGCGGTGTGTGGTGATGGGCGTGCTGGTGATGGAGGTAGTCGCTGAGGATGTCGTGCATGCAGGTGTGAGTGGAGACGAGACAGGGAGGGAGGAGGAGGATGTGGAGGAGGGGGACACAGTGGAGGCAGTGGATGTTGGTGTGTCTGCATGGGGATGGTGCTTGTGTGAGTGCCGGTGGGATGTGCGGTGCTTATATTTGCCATGTCCACTCTTGTGTGTTGATGAGTGTGCATGCTGGTCTGATGGTGTGCTTGGGATAGGATGAGGTACAGGAGATTGGGTCTGGGTAGTGGAGGTTGGAGGGGGGAGGCTGGACACAGGGACAATGGCTGCCATCAGTGCTGAGGCCAGAGCCTGAAATGCTCTCTGTTGGGCCGCCTGGCCAGAATGAATGCCCTCCAGGTATGCATTTGTGTGTTGCAAATGCCTCTCTACACCCAGGATTGCATTCAAAATGGTAGATTGCCCAACAGTGAGGGATCTCAGGAGGTCAATAGCCTCCTCAATGAGGACAGCAGGGCTGAATGGGGCAGGGCCTGAGGTGCCTGGGGCGAAGGAGATGCCCACCCTCCTGGGTGAGCGGGCCTTTGGAAACATGCTGAGGGGCTGCTGGGAGGGCGGTGCTGGTAGAGGGGTGGCGGCTGTACCTGTTGATGCGGTGGGCACAGAGGTGCCCCCCGCTGCAAGGGAGCTCCCATCAGAGGAGGAGTCGCTGTCGCTGGTGTATGCTCCTGTCCCTGTCGTGGAGCTCCCCTCCCCCTCTGTCCCACTGGTGCCTTCAGGCTCCGTTACTTCACCCTCTAGGGCCTTGTAGGATGCAGCTCCCTCCTGCTCCGGTGCCACTGCTCCTCCACCAGATGACGCTAATGCACACAAGAACAGGGTAACAAAACCAAAACGGGGGGGAAGACAGAAGAGACACATGGTCAATGCATGCAACACCACTACCATTGGCGGACACAACACACAGGGAGCAGCCCTATGCACTAAGCCATGCACTAACAGTGCAGGGGAAAAGCACATGCCCAAGGGGGACTCTGTCTAGACCCATTTCATGCTCTGCTTGAACCCATGGGAGCCTGACTAGGTGTAGAGGGCAAATACCACCTTTGGGGTTGGAGTGGGAATGAGGCTACAAAACAATGGCTCTCCCTATGCGCGTCTGCCCAGGCCTAGGGGAACCCACAGCCCACCACCCCCACCCAGACACCTTGTCAAGCACACAGAGTCAGCTGAATGAGAGTGTACTCACCCCCTTGTGGCTGCTGTGATGCCCTCAAAAGCCCATCCAACTCCGGGTAAGCCACCGCCAGGATCTGGTACATCAGGGGGGTCATGGTGCGACGGGCAACCCTTCCACGTTGGGAGGCCATCCCCAGCTGGGCCTCCGCCGTCTTCTTGCTCCAGCGGCGCAGGTCCTCCAATCTTTTCCGGCAGTGGGTGCTCCGTCTATGGTAGACCACCAGGGTCCGCACTTCCTTGGCAATGGCACACCAAGGGGGTCATTCTGACCTTGGCGGTCCATGACCGCCATGGCGGAGTGCGGCGGAAGCACCGCCAACAGGCTGGCGGTGCTTCCTAGGCGATTCTGACCGCGGCGGTAAAGCTGCGGTCGGAAAAGGGGAGCCGGCGGTTTCCCGCCGGTTTCCCGCTGGCCCAGGGAACCCGCCATGCCGGCGCTGCTTGCAGCACCGCCATGGGGATTCCGACCCCCTTACCGCCAGCCTGTTTCTGGCGGTGTCCACCGCCGGAACCAGGATGGCGGGAACGGGTGCCGTGGGGCCCCTGGGGGCCCCTGCACTGCCCATGCCACTGGCATGGGCAGTGCAGGGGCCCCCTAACAGGGCCCCCACAAAGATTTTCACTGTCTGCTTAGCAGACAGTGAAAATCGCGACGGGTGCCACTGCACCCGTCGCACCCCTTCAACTCTGCCGGCTCCATTCCGAGCCGGCTTCATTGTTGAAGTGGCTGTCCCGCTGTGCCGGCCGGCGGTCTTCTGGTGGTCGCCCGCCGGCCCAGCGTGAAAGCCGGAATGACCGCCGCGGTCTTTTGACCGCGGTGCGGTCTTTCGGCGGGAACCGCTTGGCGGGCGGCGACCGCAGACCGCCGCAGTCAGAATGACCGCCCAAATACCCTTCTTCTGGTGGGCGCTGACCTAGAGGAAAAGTGAAGTTAGAATGGATATTACTCTCCCGTACAGTTCTTCTCACACATTGCCCACAAACCTCCCACCCTGGCCCAGAAAAACATACACACACACTATCCTCACATGCTGGACTGTTTCCCCCCCTCTTCCAACCACAACACTCCATACAATCATGTGCCATCCACCATGCTCACAGTTTACTCAACTGTTTGTCTGGAGGACCGTACAGTTGCGAGTACTGGGGGAGGACCCCATCCACTAGTTTCTCCAACTCCTCCGAAGTGAAGGCAGGGGCCCTTTCCCCAGACACTGTAGCCATTGTCGCTTCCAGACACAGCTCACAGCAGCACTTGCAGTGTAGGTCCTCTCCTTTTGAAGGTCAGGTACCAAGTGAGGGAACTGATAGAAAATGACAGTCATGTCCGCGGCGGTGCGTACCGTCACCGCCGGCGTACATTGTCATTGGCTCCTGGAACCCATAGGGCCCAATGATAACCAATGCTGAATTGCGCCGCGGTCTTCGAGCACCTACCGCAACGGTGTACAACGCCAGCGCAGTTACCTCATTTCCCTTTGTACCACCTTACAGGTCAGGCAGCCGCCATTTCAGGGGGCCACATGGCAGGCCAAATAACTGCGTCACACCTATTTAGGCCAGGAATACGGACAGACAAAGGCACATAGAGAATATTTAACGTTTTTGCTAAACAGCCTTGTGATACCTAAGTGTTGTATGACCATCTTCTCACTGTTCTCCTCCATAGGGCACGTCCACTGGGGCAGGTGATGAGATGGCGGGGTCCTCCGGTGTACAGACCCCTGGTGGACCTGTCGACAATTGAAGACAGACACATCATTATCACTTACAGACTTGATCGTGCAACAATCCAGGAACTGTGTGCCGAGTTGGAGCCTGACCTGATGTCAGTTATCCGCCATCCCACAGGAATATCCCCTCTAGTGCAGGTCCTGTCTGTACTCCATTTCCTGGCCAGTGGGTATTTTCAAACAACAGTAGCCATGGCATCAGGGATGTCCCAGCCAATGTTCTCTAACGTGTTGTCCAGAGTGTTGTCTGCCCTGCTGAAACACATGCGCAGCTACATCGTTTTCCCTAAAGTGGAGGATTTGCCCCCAGTGAAAGGTGACTTTTATGCCCTGGGATGTATCCCCAACATCATTGTGCCATTGATGGGACACATGTGGCATTTGTCCCCGCCCCCACAGGAATGAACAGGTGTACAGAAACCGGAAGAGCTACCATTCTATGAATGTGCAAATGGTGTGTTTGGCAGACCAGTACATCTCCCATGTGACTGCCAAGTATCCTGGCTCAGAGCATGACGCCTACATTTTGAGGAATAGCAGCATCCCTTGTGTGATGGGGCAACTCCAGAGGCACAGCGTGTGGCTAATAGGTGAGCCTAAAGTCCCCACACAGTTTCATTTGCTGTCTGGGTATGGGAGATTCCCTAATGTTTGGAGTATGTCTAACAGTTGTCCCTCGATATTTGCAGGTGACTCTTGTTACCCCAACCTCTCGTGGCTACTGACCCCAGTGAGGAATCCCAGGACAAGGGCAGAGGAATGCTACAATGAGGCACATGGGCGAACTAGGAGGATAATCGAGCGCACCTTCAGCCTCCTGAAGGCCAGATTCTGGTGCCTCCATCTGACAGGTGGCCCCCTATACTACTCACCGAAGTAGGTGTGCCAGATAATCGTGGCCTGCTGTATGTTGCACAACCTGGCTTTACGACGGCAGGTACCTTTTCTGCAGGAGGATGGGCCTGATGGTGGTCTTGTGGCAGCTGTGGAGCCTGTGGACAGTGAAGAAGAGGAGGCGAAGAAGAAGATGTAGACAACCGAAACAACATCATCATGCAATACTTCCAGTGAGACACAGGTAAGAAGATGGAACAGTTTCCCACATCTCATACTATTGTAGGACCTAGCATAAGTCTACCTTTTTACCTCTATGTATGGACCCTGACTTGTCACTTTGGCTTTCCATTTCACAAATCTGGGTCCCAATTTGTGCCTTCTGCTATGTTTACACCTGGCCTATAGCTGTGTAACATTGGTATGTGAACAAGTACATTGACATTGCTATATTCCAGAGATTTTTCAATTACACATTTGTGAAAGCACAGACTGACTCCAGAATTTTTGGTGGTTCAAGGATGTTTATTTTTGTGCAAATAAGTGGAGGGGAGTGTGAAATGGGCTGGGGTGATGGTGGAGGAATGTCCATGGCAGAGTCCAATCTCTTGGTCTCACAGGTGCATAGTCCAATGGGTCATCATAAGTGGAGCTTTGGCAGTTAAAGGTGGACAGGGTGACAGAGTGGTACAGAAGGGTGACATTCAGGAGGGTCTTATTTCCTGGCGGGATCTTGGCAATGTTCTCTGTCTTGTTCCTGGATCTCAGGGACCGTTTGTGGGGTGGTTCTCCTTCTGCACGGGGTGGGCTGCTGGTGGCCTGTTGGTCCTGGGGCGGAGCCTCCTGTCCACTACCACCGGCGGAGGTGGAGGGCTGTTCATCTTCCAGGCTAGTGTCAGGGGCCCTTTGGTGTGCCACTGTGTCCCTCATGGTGTTGACAAGGTCTGCTAGCACCCCTGCAATGGTGACCAGGGTGGTGTTAATGAACTTCAAGTCCTCCCTGATCCCCAGGTAGTGTAACTCCTGCAGCCGCTAGGTCTCCTGAAACTTGGCCAGTACTGTGCCCATGGTCTCCCTGGAATGGTGGTAAGCTCCCATGATGTTGGAGAGTGCCTCATGGAGTGTCGGATCCCTGGGACTGTCCTTCCCCTGTCGCACAGCAGTCCTCCCAGCTTCCCTGTTGTCCTGTGCCTCTGTCCCCTCAACCGTGTGCCCACTGCCGCTGACCCCAGGTCCCTGATTGTCTTGGGTTGGTGGGTTTGCCTGGGTTCCCTGTAGAGGTGGACACACTGCTGATTGACGTGTCCTGGGGACAGAGGGATGGGCCTGCTGGGTGGGTGCTGTGGCGGTGTTTCCTGAGGGGGGAGGTTCAGTGGTGGTTTGGGACTGTGTCAGGGGAACCGACTGTCCCGAGGTCCCTGATGGGCCGGGCTGGTCATCCTGATCCAGGCGTGCAGAGCTGCTGTCATCACTGTGGGCCTCTTCTGTGGGGGGACTGGATATGTCTGGCACCTCCTGTCCGGTGACGTTGGGTATGGGTCCTGTTGGGGTGTAAATACATAGTTTTAGTATTTGTGTGTGCCATCTTGTGCACTGGGTGAGGTACCCTCTATTACTGTGTTTGCATCGTTGTTTTTGCCCTTTTGTGATAGTTGGTTTGGGGTCTGTGTGGGTGTCTGTACTGGACATGCTTTGGTGACGGTGGTCCATGCATTGGTGTTGCATGCAGGGCCTTGGTATTGAGATGTGTGGGTTGTGATAGTGGGACATATGTAAGATGATGGAGTGATGGGAGTGAGGGTAAGGGTGGGGGTATGTGATGGCATGCAGGTGGGGTATATGGTAATAAAGATATGACTTACCAGAGTCCAGTCCTCCTGCTATTCCTGCGAGGCCCTCAGGATGCTGTATTGCCAAGACTTGCTCCTCCCATGTTGTTAGTTGTGGGGGAGGAGGTAGGGGTCCACCGCCAGTCCTCTGTACAGCAATCTGGTGTCTTGATACCACTGAACGTACCTTTCCCCGTAGGTTGTCCCACCTCTTCCTGATGTCATCCCATGTTCTTGGGTGCTGTCCCACTGTGTTGACCCTGTCAACGATTCTCCGCCATAGCTCCATCTTCCTCGCAATGGAGGTGTACTGCACCTGTGATCCGAAAAGCTGTGGCTCTACCCGGATGATTTCCTCCACCTTGACCCTGAGCTCCTCCTCAGAAAACCTGGGGTGTCTTTGAGGTGCCATGATGTGGTGTGGGTGATGTGTGACGTGCTGTCTGTTGTGATGTGTGTGGGGATGTGTTGGTGTGTGTTGTTTGAGGTGCGTGGATGTTGTATAAGTGATGGTGTTGTGTGTCTGTGGATGCTGGTGTTGTGTTTGCTAATCTCTTTCTCTGGCCTTCTTCCAAATTTTACATTGTAAGGGTTTGTGGGTAATGTGGGTGTGTGTTTTATAGTGTTGTGGGTGTGTGGGTGTGGTGTGTGTATGTGTATCAGGTGTGTGTATTTCGAACTGTCCAATGTGGTTGTGTTTTGTAAGTGTGTGTGTATTCTGAGCGCAGCGGTGTGTACCGCCAATGGATTACCGCGATTGAATGACCGCTGCGTTGATTTGTGGGTCGTGATAGCGTGGGCGTATTCTTATTGGTGTGATAGTGTCGGTTTTGGTATCGCCAGTTTATCACTGACCTTTGGTGTGGCGGACTTGTGTGGGTGGGTGTCTGTATTGTGGCGGCTTCCGAGATGTGGGTCGTAATACCTGTAGCGGAATTCCGCCGCCGCAACTCTATGGTGGTGGTCTTCAGCACGGCGGAAAGCGGGATTTACCGCCAGGGTTGTAATGAGGGCCATAGGGTAGGGTGTAAAGAGAGCTGATTGTACAGGGCACATAGACGAATGTATACATACCGATGAGCCACGCCCGGTCCCTCTGTAGTGGTGCATCATGTGTGGTACATTCCTATTCTGCAGAATGATGGAGTCAAGCGCAGAACCAGGGAACTTAGCTGTAACTAGGAAAATGCTTTGGTCAGCGAGACACACCACCTGCACATTGACAGAATAAATGTTTTTATGGTTCCTGAACACTTGTTAATTTCTCCTGGGTGGTACCAATGCAATGTATGTACCATATATGGCCCCTATCACAAGAGGGATATGTAGCAAATCGTAGAAGGTAGCTATGACACTGGCTAAATCATCACGTTGGGGGAAGCTGATGTAGCTGCTGCAGATGTCTTAGCAGGGCACACAGTACATCCGTCAAAACATTCCTAAACATCAGCTGTGACATCCCTGCTGCCAAGCCCACTGTCATCTGGAATTACCCTGTGGCAAGAAAGTGGAGGACTGACAACACCTGTACTGTGGGAAGGATGGCATTGGGATGATGGATGGCAGGCATTAGATAAGGCTCCAACTGGGTCACCAGCTCGATTGATATTCTGAAGGTTCAGGCAATATGCCTGAATGACTTGTCGCTCTTCCAGGGTGGCAAGGTCGACTATGAGGCGGTACATAGGAGCATTTTTCATCCTCAACATTGCAGCGTATCTGGGAATAGGAGAGGGAAAAGTCAGAATAAGCTACATTGACTCTGTGGACACAGTAAAGCTGTGAAATAGTCACAAAATGTTACCCATGACGCACCTAACATTCAGCCACTATTCACTAAATACACAAAATGGCATCCGACTGTCCTGAATGCACAGGACAGATGGAAGGGAACTAATACTGCCAGAGTTAGACGTCATGGCGATAGGCAGTTGCAACCACTGTGCAACTCCTCATTGGATAAAATGGTTGTCTGTGGGAGACTGGAGCCAATGGTGATCACTGCCGGCGATGATGGTCATGTCTGCAGCAGACGTGACCGCCATTTCATGTGGCAATGCTCACTTGACTCCTGACACTCCTGCACACAAGACCTCCACTGCGTGTGTTGCTGTATTCTGGCTCTGGTAGCCAAGATGCCACGTCTTGTAGGTGAAAGGGTGGAAGAACTTGAGAAGCTTGTGGACGGGGTCCTCCTCCTGTATAGAGAGTTGTATGGGGCACCAGAGCAGCAGGTGTGTCTGATGTCGTTCTGTCTAATAGTGATGTGTAGGTGGATGTAAGGCTTTGGGACAAGGTAGTAGAGTGGATGTATGGAGATGGGTAAGGAGTCAGATTGTTAGTGGCATGAAGACATGTGAGTGTTGGCATGAGATGTGTGAGATGAATGCTGTCCACTGCTGTCCCTGTGATGCCACTCTACATGACTTTGTCCTTCTTTCTGTGTCACTCATGAAGGTCAGTATCCATCAGAAGAAGAGGATTTGGCGGGCCATAGCCAAGGAAGTGCGGACCCTGTGTGTCCATGTGCGGCAGAGCACCCACTGCAGAACGAGATGGAAGGACCTGAGACGCTGGGCCTGGAAGACTGCAGAGACCCAGCAGGGGACATCCTCCCAATGAGGGAGGGGTGCCAATTGGACCCTGACCCCTCTAATGGCCCACATTTTGGCGGTGGCCTACCCTAAGGTGGATGGGCACTTGAGGGCAGCCCAGCAGCCACAAGGAGGTAAGTACATAGTTGCACCTCGTTAATGTATTGTTTAGATGGGTTTGGGTTGAGGACTAGTAGGCAGCTGTAGCATGGGTACTAGTAGATGCCTGTCCACTATGGGTATCAGCCACCCTGGCAGGACTGATATCACAGATGTGTGCCCAGACCAAGCAGACAGTGACTTATGAGGGAAAGTACTTCCAATGTGTAATTTGTGTGGTCACCCTCAACCAGGTTTTGGAACCCAGCTCCTACCAACGTCATCAGTACACCTGCGGTGTCAGGGCATTGTCATCTGTATTTGCCTACCACAGTGCGAGGGGAGATTAGTGAGTCTAAATTCTGCAGCCCTGTATTATATGTGGAGTGAGGCAGAGTGGGGCAAGATGTCACTGTCAATGGCTAAGTAGGCATGCCACTTTCCATGCAGGATTCAGTTGTTACAGGAGTACAGGAATTAATTCCCTAAACGGCCATGTGGAGTTACCAAGAACTGGGCAAGTGTGACTAGTGTGTCTCACATCAGGTACATGGGTACCATTGAACCACCATAAGCAGTACACATCAGCATAGCTGTAGTTTCGCCCATGGTGCCTCACTGTTGTAGCATGTATAGGTCAGGGCATGGCATGGCAACAGATAATTATGTTGTTACTCTGTGTGACTGTTGTGCTGGCATTGATCCATTGCACCCTGTCTCTCTCTCCCTCCCTCCCTCTCCTCCTCTGTCTTTCTGTGCATCAGCATCATCTGGTGAAGGAGAAGGGGCACTGGCGAGTGGGGAAGATGCAGCCCACCGCACCTAGGAGGCTGAATACAGTGGAGCTGAGGGGACCAGTGGGACAGAGGGCGAGGGGTTTGCCACAGGGGAGACAGGATCGACCACACCATCATCTGATTCCTCCTCCGATGGCGGCTCCCTGGTGGTGGTGGACCCATCTGGGACCACTCCAGTTACATCTTTGTCTGCCACCCCCCTTTCTGGTACCGCCCTCCCTGCAGCTCCCCACCCAGTTGCCCGTGCCTGCTCGCCCAGGAGATTGGGCCTCTCCTTCGCCGCAGCCACCTCTGCCCCCACCCCAGTCAGCCCTGCTGCCCTCAATGAGGAGGCTATTAACCTCCTGAGGTCCATCTCTGTGGGACAGTCAACCATCGTCAATGCCATCCAGGGACTGGCATCTCAAATGCAGCAGACCAATGTATTCCTGGAAGGCATTCACATTGCCCTGGCTGGCCTGCAGAGATCATTTCAGCCTATGGCCTCCTCACTGATGGCAACCAGTGTCCTTTCTACTTCTGTCCCCCCTCCAGCTACCTGTTCCCAATTCCACATCCCGCTCCCCTCACCCATCCAAGGCACACCTTCTGACCCACATGCATCCCCATCAACAGACACTGTATGCAAGGACAAACATAAATACCTCAAACACCACCACCGCCGTGCACACACACAACACTTAGATGCAGACATGACTACATCCACTCCCTACACCGACTCCCCCACCACCACCCCCTCACATACACTACACCACTCAGACCTGCAGTCACCACCTAATCAGTCCCAGATCCTGCCACAAGTGCTCTCACTGCCACAATCACCACAACATCAGACCCGCATTCATGCACCCCATACACCACATGCGCACTCAGCATGACTGTCAACACCCCCACATGCGGCACACCTACCCAACCTGCAAACACCACCACAACATTCACTCACCCATACCATCTGTCATTTCCCTGCTTCTCTTCCCCCCTCCTCACACTACATCATAATGCCCACAGTCACCTACCCAACAGTCACTCAGCACACACATGGCATCCAAGCATGCACCTGCACCCAAATCACCTCCTTGTACACATCTCTCAACCACCCCCTCTCCCTCCACTCCCAAACCTTTCTGCCATGACCATCCCCGTGCCCCCAGGAATTGTTTCCTTTGTGAATTTCCCTGTTCCCCACCTGTGAACGCGTCCCTGCCCCCTCAAGCACCCTGTCACTCTCTCCACACCCCTGTCTTCCACCTCCCAGTCCTCCCCTGGCTGCCGCCATGCCGCTCCCCCACCTAAGACTTTCACCCCCACCAAGTCCACAGTCATCCCTCCCAAACCCAAACCCAAGCCCACTCCCCCAAATCTTGGGCCCCTTTGTACATAGTTATTTATTTCAGTTATTACTCTTTTTAATATATCTGCACCACTGCACCGTTAGTGTTGATGGTAACAACCTTGTCCTGGCTTTCCTTTAACATGTATGTGTTGTAAATATGCAACTTGGAGTGTGTGAGTGTGTGTATGTGTGTGTTGGTACGGGTGTTTGCATATGTGTGTGGGTGTGGCTTGCTGTGCTGTGTGTGTGTTATGTGTGTGTACTAATGTTCTTCCCTCCAGTGTGTGCTAGGTGGGTGTACTTACGGTCGCTGGTCCTGGAGTTCAATGGCCAGCAGGAGCATTGGTGGGACTTGCAATACGCGTGCCATGGCACCTGCAGACGTGCCTGTGTTCCTGAAGGTGAGTGTTCCCTTTGAATGATTTGTTTCCGCCAGGCTTTTCATCGTGGTGCGACTGCCCCAGAAATCCTGGCGGTGTGCAGCTTCAAAATGGGGGCATGGGAAACAGCTTCCAGCGTGGCGGTCCACAGACCTCCAGACTTGTAATGACCACCTAAGTCCTAACTATAACTGTTAGATCTTACAGCCTTAGGGTGGTCACCCTCAACTTTTTGCCTGCCTCCCTCCACTTTTTTACACTGTTTTTGCTGGTTTTAGGACTCTGCACACTTTACGACTGCTAACCAGTGCTAAAGTGCATATGCTCTCTCCCTTAAAACATGGGGGGTTATTACAACTTTGGAGGAGGTGTTAATCTGTCCCAAAAGTGACGGTAAAGTGACGGATATACCACCAGCCGTATTACGAGTCCATTATATCCTATGGAACTCGTAATATGGCTGGTGGTATATCCGTCCCATTTGGGACGGATTAACACCTCCTCCAAAGTTGTAATAACTCCCATGGTGACATTGGCTCATACCCAATTGGCTTATTTAATTTACTTGTAAATCCCCAGTAAAGTGCACTACATGTGCCCAGGGCCTGTAGATTAAATGCTACGAATGGGGCCTGCAGCACTGATTGTAGCCCCTTAACCATACCTCAGGCTTGCCATTGCAAGGCCTGTGTGTGCGGTTTCACTGCCACTTCGACTTGGCATTTAAAAGTGCTTGCCAAGCCTTAACCTTCCCTTTTTTCTACATATAAGTCACCCCTAAGGTAGGCCCTAGGTAACCCAGAGGGCAGGGTGCTGTGTAGGTAAAATGCAGGACATGTACCTGTGTAGTTTATATGTCCTGGTAGTGTAAAACTCTTAAATTCGTTTTCCACTACTGTGAGGCCTGCTCCTTTCAGAGGATAGCGTTAGTGCTACCCTCCTACACTGTTTGAGTGGTAGATTATGATCTGAAAGGGGTAACCAAGTCATATTTAGTATGGCCAGAATGGTAATAGAAAATTCTGCCTATTGGTGAAGTTGGATTTAATATTGCTATTTTAGAAGTGCCACTTTTAGAAAGTGAGCATTTCTCTGTACTCAAATCCTTCTGTGACTTACAGCCTGTCTCCAATCCACATCTGGCTGGGCTGGTTGACAGCTCCCCTGTGCATTTCACCCAGACAACCAAAACACAGGATGCTCAGTCATACCTGCACACATCTGCATACTGAATAGGTCTTCCTGGGCTGGAAGGGTGCAGGGCCTGAAATTTGAAGACAGTGGCCTGCCCTCACACAATAGACTGCCAAACCGCCTACTGGGACCCTGGAAGACAGGATGGAACCGAAAGGGGGCATTGTGCACTTCTAAGCCACTCTTTGAAGTCTCTCCCACTTCAAAGGCACATTTGGATATATAAACTATGCCCCTGACCCTACCAACTCAGACACTTCTTCACAAGTTACCTCCTGGGAAAGAAATTCTGACCCAGAACCTGCAACCTGCTAAGAGAAGATGCCTGGCTGCCTAAAGGACTCACCTTATTCCTTTTCTGTAAAGGACTGCTGCCTTGCTGTTGCCCTGCTGCCTTGCTGCCCTCTGGCTCTGCTGAGAAGTGCTCTCCAAAGTCTCAGGGCCAAAAAGACTTCATCTCTGCAAAGAAACTCCTTTTCTCTTGCTGGAATCGATGCATAGCCTGCCTCGTGGTGAAAGAATCACCACATCGCCGACCCGGAACGATGCAGCCCGACTCCCTGAGTGGAGATCGACGCAGTGCCAGCATTGCGACCAGATCTTTGACGTACAGCCCACTGGATCAACGCATCGATGAACCGGAATGACACAGCCTGATTTCCTGCGTGGGGAATCGATGCAGCACCTGATGTGCGACAGAAACTCCGACGCATCATCCATCGGATCGACGCAGCCCCTGTGACTTTGTCCTGCATGCCCAGGATTTCTCCACATCGTCCCTGGGCATCAAAAGACCCTGCATCGCAAAGAGGATTCAACCCTGTGTGCCAGAATTTGTGTGACTTCCCCTGACTACAGTGAGGGTCCTTGCTTGGACAGAGGGTGACCAACTGCCAAGACCCGCCATTTCTAACAATAACTACCTTCCAGCAACTGCCAGTAGATATTATATATATATATATATATATATATATATATATATATATATGCACACACACACACATATACATATACATCCACATTTAATATATATGGTCCTGCAGCCAATCTTGCAGGGTGGGGATGGCTGCTTGCAGGGGTTGGAAGCAGGGCCAAAGGACATGCATGGCAGGGGGCTGGCTTGAAGTATAGTAACATAGTTAGTTTATGTTAAAAAAAATAGAAATTCACAGAAAAAAACAAAGGTTAAAGTAATGTTATAGTTAGGTGAAATGTTCAGTAACACTGTAATGTTTTAAATTAAAAAAACACACAGGTTCACCGGTTATTGTTATACTTATCTCAAAAAACTATAACTCCTACTTTAAGGTGACTATACCTCATGCCCTTTCCAGGCACTACCAATTAACCCACATATTATATCACTCATGACATCTTCTATGACACCGCTGGTAATATCACTGCAATATTTCTACTGAAAATATAGATGAGAAAACTGTGCACGGCTATATATAAATATATATATATATGTATATATATATATATATATATATATATATATATATATATATATATATATGCATATGTACATATATATATATATATATATATATATATATATATATATATATATATATATATATATATATATAAATAAACATAGGCATTCACATATCATCATGCAAAATGTCCTAACTTAAAATGCTGACCAAAATTGGAAAAAACATTGACAAGAAAGATAATGTCTCAAGAAGGCTGACTCAATGTCCCCTTTTCATACGCTTCTTGTGAGCTGAAAAATAATGCGAATAACACTTTAACTGAGTGGTCGGAATGACCTATGGCTCCCTTCTGTATGTTTATATATTATTATTTGATATTTCGCTATATATTAATTTCAACCGCACTGGCAGGATAGCTAAAGCTTTCTTTTGTGCCAGAAATATAAAAATAATTCTTAACAATGTCATAAAATGGTCCTTTTGGAGCATAGAATGACTCAATAACATTTCACAAGGATATCATAAAAGGTTCCTTCTAAAGCAAAGAATGACTCAATCATTTTTCAAATGAAATCTTGAACATCTTGACTTCTGCACCCAGATGCAGAGCATCAGAGTAAACCCTGGAGCCTCCATTATTTATCCTTTATATGATTGTCCTGTGTGATAGCTGTAATAAAAATGTTAGCATGCACAGCCATGCTTGGCTAAATAATCTGTGGTGCTATATGTGGGGGTCACCTGAAGAGTGTAGGAACCCACCATATTCATTGTGCACACACCATAATATGTGACCCAAGATGTGTGCCACCACTTGTTAAATGTTGGTGCAGTGCGTGTTTATCTGAAGCTCATGCCAGTGATCATGTAAGCCTCACCAACAGGCTCAAAATGAAGGCATACGGTGAGGAGTGGAAATCAAATGAACACAAAACAATAGGAGTTTACCTAATATACATTAGTAGCAAAAAAAATAAATCAGAGAAAATAAAAATCAATACATTGAGAAAGCTACAACTGGGCATTCTCAATAGAAGACACAATACTGCTTCCACACCTCAAGAGTATAATCAAAATATTGTAGAAATTATGTCTTCTCTCCCCTCCCAGCCCCACCAGCCAAGCCCTGTCCTCACCCGTCCCCTCCTTTCACCCTTCTTGTTGTGTCCTGGCATGCTTCTCCCCTGGCAGGAGCCCCAGCCTCCAGGAGAAGCCCCGGTATCCTGGTCTGTGCCCTGTTCTCCCTGCTCTCAGCTCCACATGTCAGTTGCCTCTCTCTAACAGAGCGAGTGCCTGGATTGGGACCGCTGTTGTTGGCCTCCTCCTCTGGTACTTATTACTGTTTAATTTCATTGCTATTGTTTTAAGAGGAATTCAATTGTAGTGCTTTTGTTTTGGTTAGTTGATTTCTGCCTGCCCACCCCTGCCCATTGCACTGCTTCTGCCTTTGATCAGTCCTCATGCCTTCCTGTCAGCCTCTCCCACTCCCAGGACTGCTCATGCAGGCCACTGCGTGGCCTCAGTCAGTAGCCCTGACCTCCTGGTCTGTGCGTAACTCTCCTTTCTGCTAGCTCCACATGTAAGTTGCCACGCTCCAACAGCATGAGCCCCTGGCTCAGTACCGCTTTCATTGGCCTCCTCCTCCAGTACTTATTGTTGGTAATCTTTGATTATTTTAGGTATCCTTACTCTGCTTAATTCATTATTATTGTTTTAATAGGGATTCAATTGTATAATCAATTGCTACTCCAGAATGGAAATCACCGCCCTCAACACCCAACCTCCCAGTGTTGACTGCTGCCATACCTCACCTCACTCCACCACAGGTCCTTTCGCCTACCACCAGAGCCATTTCAACTGGTACACCAACGCACTTTCGCCCAACAGCACGGCCACTTCCCTGACCAAACAAACATATTGTCAACTGCAATGTATCCTGCTCAACGTCCGATCTTTCTGCAAGCACACAACCAAGATATTGGACACCATCACCAACCTTGATTCTGACATCGCCTTCCACACCAAGACATGGCTTAATGCCACCTCTGCACCCAACATCGTCGCAGCCACACTGAACAGATACAAGATTGTCCACCATGACCGCTCAAACAATCCTGGAGGCGTTATTGCCATCCTACACAATGACACACTCTAGCGCACCTCCACCACTGCCAGCGATGCACAAGCCATAGAACACTTAAATTTCCAGCTCAACATAGATACCAAAACCACCCTCAAAGGACCCTTGGCTACAGGCCCCCAGGACCCTGACCCAGCTTCTGCAAGACCATCTCTCGCCTCATTGCCAACCAAGCTGTCAACACTGAACACTACATCCTCCTAGGAGACCTCAATTTCCACCTAGAAGACCCCAACAACGTAAACACCAAAAACCTTCTAGACAGCTTGAACGTCATTGGTCTCAATCAAATAGGCATGAGCTCAATGCACACTGCAGGCCACATGCTCAATACCATTTTTACCTCCAACAACAATATCAAATTCAGTCACACCACTGAAATCAGCTGGTCAGACCACTCCATCATCCACTTCACCTACTCCACCCCTCCCAGACGCTACACCAGATCTCTTCGCACCTCTCAGTGGAGCTGGAGCAAGATTTCCAAGAGCCAATAGTCAGATGCCCTCAACTGCCACCCCCAGATACCTCAACAGACATAAAAACTGCAGTGAGAAATGTCAACACCTGGATCTCATACTGCACAGAGTAGCACCTTGCAAAACTGCCAAACCCAAAAGATCCACCAAACAAACAAGATGGTACACTCCAGAACTCAGAGCCACAAAGTGCGAGTCCAAGCAACTTGAAAGATGATGGGGCTCCACCAAGTCCCCCAGGAACAGAATTGCCTTCAAAAACTCACTCCACCAATACGATAACGATCTGACAGAAACCAGAAAACTAAACTTAGTCACCTGAATTCAATCCAGCTCTAACTGGTTAGGAACGCTTCAACATCGTCAAGGAACTCTCCAATCCATCAGCAAGGCAAAACAGTGCCTCCCAATCCCAGGACCTCTGTGACTCCTTCACCGAATACTTCCATGACAAAATAACCACCATACACAAAAATTATACACCCCAGCCAACAGCCACCAACATCATCAGCCTTCTCAACTCCATCAACCCCCCTGCCAGTGCTATTCTCCTCAACTGGAACCAACTCAACATGCAATCCACCATCAAATGTCATGGGTTCCATCAATTCAGGATCCTCCACGGACCCATGCCCAAAACATATGTTCAACCTAGGCAACATCTTCTTCACAGCAACCACAAAACCTGAAGAATGGAAAGATGCCAGAGTCAAACTCCTCCTAAAAAAAACACTCTGCAGAGCCCAAAGATCTCAAAAACTACTGTCCGATATCCCTGCTTCCCTTCCCAGCAAACATCATTGAGAAAGTCATAAACCAACAGCTCACAGCTTACGTAGAAGACCATGAATTCCTGGACACATCCCAATCTGGATTCTGTTCCAACCATAGCATGGAGTCTGTACTGATCGTTGCCATGGACAATATCAGAACTCTTCTAGACCTGAGACAATCTGCTGTCTTCATCCTCCTTGACCTCTTGGCAGCCTTCGACACAGTCTTCCATCAAACCGTGATCAAAAGATTTCACCAAATCAGCATCAGAGGAAATACCCTGAAATGGATCGCCTCCTTATCCTCTGGCAGAAGCCAGAGAGTCCTTCTTCCCCCCTTCACCTCAAAGTCAAAGGACATTATCTGAGGCATACCCCAGGGCTCTTTCCTCAGTCCTACCCTCTTCAACGCCTACATGACTCTATTGGCCGACATTATCAGGAACCATGGACTAAAGATAATCTTCTACGCAGACGACACACAACTCATCCTCTCGCTATCCAAAGACCCATCCACTGCAAAGATCAGCTTCCATCTCTGTATGAACAACATTACTGACTAGATGTAGAACAATTGCCTCAAACTCAATACCGACAAAAGAGAAGTGTTGCTGTTTAAAAACTCTGTCTCATTGTGGGATGACTCCTGGTGGCCTGCCGACTTAAGAACTCCCTCTTCTCCCACAAACCATGCCAGGAACCATCATCAACATCAAAGTCAGCATGGATAAACAGATCAACCCAGTCTCCTCCACTTGCTTCATCACTCATTGAATGCTTTGGAAGAACTTCAAGTGGCGGAACCATCACCCAGACCCTCATCAACAGCTGCCTAGACTACAACAGCGCTCTATATGCAGGAATTTCGTCACATCTCACGAAACGACATCAAGTCCTTCAGACCTCAGCAGCCAGATTCATCCTGGACCTCCCAAGATGGTCCCCCACCTTATGAACCTCCACTCGCTCCCCATACACAAATGTTGCCAGTTCGAGCTCCTGACCAACGCATACAAAACCCTGCACACCCTAGGACCCACCTGCCTTAACCATCGCTTGAACTTCCACCGACCCTCCAGACACCTCTGCTCTGCAGCACTCTCCCTCATGCACACCCCCTGCATTCATCACAGCAAGAAACTGGAACATCCTCCCAGCCCACCTGAGAACCTCTCCATCCATCCTATACTTCAGGAATGGTCTCGAGGCCTTGCTGTTTGACTAGAGCTCCAGCAGCATCTTAGGCGCTTTGTTACCCTCATGGGTGATATGTGTGCTCTGCAAATCCTGGTGATTAACTTGCATATACTGTGACGAAAAGACAGCTGCACAGATTCCATCTGTGTCATCCGAAGTTGTTGCTGCAATGCAGGTTTCTACAGACATGAACGTAAATCGTAGGATGAAGTCTATGATGAGTATCTTTATGCACTTTCTGTGAAATGAGCTCACAGTTTCGAGCTTTTTTTAGTAGTTAGGACCTTATTGAGTTTTGCGGCCAGTTTACTCGACTATAAACATGGCGGATCGCCTATCCGCCTTATTACAACTGCTTTATAATTAATGCACTTGTAATATGGTGGTCAGGAAATATTTAGCAATTATAGTTTATCTAAAACTTCACCATATAAGTGTTCACATACATTGCTTTCTACACACTGTATACTTAAATACAGAGTGACTGTGTTTGTATGCAAGCAGCACGGTCCAAGTGTAATATTTACCACCATACACGTGAGGAAATAATACCCAGTGAAAGTTGCATTGCTTTAAAACATAGATATTAAACCAAAGACATATCATGACTCTCGAAGGTGAATAATTCAGAAGATATGGCATGCTTGATAGAACTGAAACTCAGCACTGCTGGTTTTATTGAAAGAGAAGTATCTTTCAGATGGCAAGGGATCATAAAGACGGTGGATAGTTATAACCAGGGTGCTGACTTTGGAAATGCTTTTCCTTTGCCTTTTATATCTTTGTGACCATTAATAACAGGCAGTGCAGAGCATATTCAATTAAAGAGTGCTTCACGTGGGCAAGGAAATAAAATTATGTTAAATGATGATGTTCACAAATTGTATAGCAGTACTCATTTGTATTCTAAGTATGAGATTCCTCATCTCACATTGAAAACTCTGACACTTTTACACATTTCCAACATTATCCACCTTAAGCGAAAATCTATTTATTGAGAACATTATGACTATAATAAGTTATATGATCGAGGTGAAAAGGTAGAGATTTAGATATTACCTCTTTTAACCTAAGAAGTGTAATAAAATACTCCTGTGCTCATACAGGAGAAGGACCCACCACATAAATTGTATAAAGCAATGAGGTAGAACAAATGAAATGTTCATGCCAGCAGTAGTTGTGTTTTCCTGTGCTCATAAATTTGGGATTAATATAAAGTTACTGTTCCTTGCTGCTTTCACTTTATAACCGCCAGTGAACTAATATTACTCTGTAAGTTTTTTTTTTTTTTAAATATCTTCCCTGGAAGAGAGTCATGAAAATCATTTGTAAAGAACTGACCGGTATAGCTGGAAAATCCTGGCATGAATGTCAGGCTCTCCACCATGATTAAGCCCAATATGGACCAATGTGGGAAATAAGGGCCCAAGGAACAGATGTATCAAACTATTTAGCATTTGCAAACAATGCGAATCGTAAATTTTCACCATTTGTGAACGCAAAATAGCCTACTACGATGTATGAAAGGCATTCAAAGTGCAATATTAAGGAATCGCAAAAAAAACGATTCTCTAAAATTGCAACTCATTTTAGCGAATTACACATTGCGATTTGTAAATAAGAAATCACAATTAAAATGTATGAACCATTCGCAAATTGGGAATTGTTTCAAAATGTTTTTTTTTGCATGTGCAATTTACCACCAACTCAAATCAGGTGGTAATCAGGTGCAACCTATAAAAAGAGGCCCAGAGTGCACCAGCCCTTTCAACAATGGCTGCACTCTGCGTCATGGCGAAGAGGATGAGGATCCTGGCAGGTTTGAGGAGAGGGAGAAGGAGACAGGAGCGCATTTTCAGAGTCTCCATTACTCTCTTTGACCAGACAGAGGAGATATTTGATAAGTATAGGTTGAACTCTGCCATGATACTAGACCTAATAGCAGAATTACAATCACAACTGCAGCGACACACATACACAGAACCAATGCCATACCCACTCATGACCAGGTATTGTGCTCCCTGCTTCTCTTAGCCTTAGGAGGCTATCAGGGGGTCATAGCAGCAGCTGGAGATGTGTCTCAAAGTGTGCTTTCGTGCTTCTTCAATGCATTCCTCAATGCAATGTTATCTAAACTTAATCAGCACATTAAATTCTCCACACTCCACAGGACTTGCAGCTCACAAAATTTAATTTCTACCAGGTAGCTCAATTCCCACATGTCAACGACTGCATAGATAGGACACATGTGGCAATCTGTCCACCATCTGAAACTGAATACATAACAGGAATAGGAAAAATAGCCATTCCATAAAGATACAGGTTATCTGCAATGCCTCCAGCATCATTACTGATTTAGTGCCCAGATTCCCCGGTAGCACACATGATTCATACATCTTCTTGCTGGAGAGTTTGGAGAAGGATACATACTTGTTAATGTAACATAGAACAATGTAGCATATCGTGCAGGCGAGGCCCCAAATTACAATTACTCAATTTCACTCCTGTCACGGTAGGAGGCAGTGCATATGCATTGTGGCCCTTCATCCTAACACCATACCTCAATCCAGCCACACCAAGTGAACGGCGCAACAATGCACCACATAGGAGAACTCAAAGTGTTATTGAGAGGAACTTTGGCCTGCTGAAAAGTGGCTTCTAGTGCCTGCTCAGGAGTGAGGGTGCCCTACAATACAGTCCGGAATCCTCCAGTAAGACAAGAACAACAACAAGAGGCATACCACTGGAACCTGCAGATACAGACTCAGATGAGGATGATGACCCATTGCCACCCCCTCCCCCCAGCAGACCGATCCGGAGCAGCAGATGGCAGACAAAGACAAGCACAGATTATGCACAACTATTTCTGATGTAAGTAATGACAGCACCACGTCTTTATTTCTTTTCGTGCTAAAGGTATCACATTTATTGCCTTAACTTCAGGTCAAATATGTGGATATTGGACATAGGTAGACCAAAATGCACTGTACGCAAATTGAATTTCATGCTATTAACATCATAGTATAAATGCAATGTAACAAAATATGCAAGGCCCAGCACAAGTCTACATTATTTTTTGCATCCATGCACTCCACTGGAATGCTCAGTGGGATCAGTGGTACCTCTTGTTGCGGGTTTTGAGACAGTACTGTGTCTGGAACTGCAACTCCTAGGATCCATCACAGGGGCTGTGACACTACTGAGGCTGGAGCGATCCTCACTATCCCCACCACCCAGATCGCTGTTAGTAGCACTCCGGGCTGTCTGCATGGTCTCCAATGTAATGGGACCCTGCAACAATCCCCATGCAACATCCCCACTGCAATGTGCCATTTCCACTTGCATGTTCACAGCATGTTGTTACAGCAGAGTAGTTGCATTTATGAGGCTATTTACAAATCTGCTGAACCCATCCAACCTACCCATCAATTGGTGATGGCGCCTACGGTGGGTAACATGACCCTGCTGCATTACAGTGTGAGAGTTCCTTAATTGCATTTGTCATCTCCCTTAGATTTTCTGCTGTAGCTTTCTGTCCTGCCTGCAGCTGGCACATGTTGTGATTGATTGACACCAACTGCCTGTGTGTTGATTTCATCTGCTTGCATTGTAGGTGCTGCACATTTAACATGGATGCCTCCAGACCACCAAATAGAGATGGGCCCTCACTTTCCTCTGTGCTCTGTCTGACATCTGCTCTACACCTCCTAGGGGAGTATACTGGTGCTGGAAAAGGAACTGACATCTGTGGGGGCGTCTACCATCAGAATGTGGTGTGTGTACGTCTTCTTGCAAGTCATCAGAATCCTGAGTAAATTCAGAGTGTGGTTCCACTGTTGCTCTGCATCTGGGTGGTGGTGGTGTAATGGACTCGATGATGTTGGTCTCAGACATTGGCTGGCTTTCCTCATTGCCCCCCCTTCCTGTTTCAGCTGCGTCAGGTGCTGGACACCTGCAATAACAATGTGCAGCATGTCAGTCATAATGTATTTTTTGGATTTCTCAGCTCACAGTTACCATTTTTAGTAAACATTTTCCCTGGCATAGTGTCTCTAATTGTCTTTTGTGTTGTATCTGTCTGGTTTTGTACCATAGTGCAATCTTTGTTGTAGGTGCACTGTTTGAGTATGGACTTCCACTCCCATAAGGCAATATTGTATAGCATGGAAACTGTGGCATGGACTATTTTCTACAGTGCATGGTGAAATTGCAATAATCTAAGGGACAATTGTACAAGCACATATGGTAATTTAAATCATTACTGCCCTTACCTTGGCTGGTGCCTTGTGTTCCTGGGGTGTCTATGTCAGTGACACAACCTGCTGCTTCAGGCTGCAGTGTTCACTCCACCATGTCTTCAAGGGGGTGGCTGGTGTCTGTGTGGATGGCCCTCTGCCAGTGCTACTGCTTGCTACCCTCTCCTTGGCTCGTGACTGTAATTCGTACCAGTGCTTGCGAATCTCCTCTGCCGTATGCTGTGCAATACCCACCGTGCTGATTTTAGCCTGGATGTAACTCCACATTTTCCTCTTTTCACTTTCCGGGACATTGAGTGAGTTTTTACCAAATAATTTGACATGGTTCTTAACCACCTCTTCTGTGAGCACCTCCAATTTCTTCTCACTAAATTTGAGTTTCCTATTTCTTCCACCTGTGTCCTTGCCATTCCCGTCAGTGGCCATTGTGTATAATGGTCATGCTTAACTGTCCTGAGTGCCTCCCTGATGCTGTGCTAGGTATGTCTGCCAGCTTCTGTGGCTTAGGCTTCTGGAAGCAGCATGAACAGACTCACTTCTTGGTTGTGATGTCATCATGCTGGTCCAGAAAGCAAAATTTGCAATTTGTGATTACCAAATACCGATTCGCTTTTTTACAGAATCGCTATTTTGCAGTTGTTATTTGCAATCGTGATTTTTTGGTAATCGCAAAATATTTTGCGATTGCCTTGTTACATCGCATTTTGCGAATCCCAAATAGCGATTCAGTGAAAATTGCTACTTGGGATTCACCATTGCTGAGTGTTAACGCCGGACAGCATAGGATGGTCACCCCCAACTTTTTGCCTGCCTCCCTCTACTTTTTTACACTGTTTTTGTTAGTTTTAGGACTCTGCGCACTTTATCACTAACCAGTGCTAAAGTGCATATGCTATCCTCATAAACTTAGTGAGTGGTAGATTCTGATTAGAAAGGAGTAAACAGGTCATATTTAGTATGGCCAGAATGGTAATACATAAATCCTGCTGACTGGTGAGATTGGATTTTATATTGCTATTTTAGAAATGCTACTTTTATGAAGTGAGCATTTCTCTGCACTTAAAAACTTCTGTACCTTCAGCCTGCCTCCAATCCATATCTGGGCTGGGCTGGTTGACAGCTCCCTTGTGCATTTCACCCAGACAACCACAAACACAGGATGCTCAGTTGCACCTGCACACATCTGCATACTGAATGGGTCTTCTTGGCCCTTGAAGGGAGGAGGGTCTGTCACTTACATTTCAAAGGACAGTGGCCTGCCTTCACACAATGGACGGCCAAACCCCCTACTGAGACCCTGGCAGAGAGGATGGAACTGAAAGGGGACCTTGTGCACTTCTAAGCCCCTCTTTGAAGTCTCCCCCACTTTAAAGGCACATCTGGGTATATAAACTGGGTCCCTGACCCTACCACCTCAGACACTTCTTGGGACAGACACTTTGCACCAAAACCTGCAACCTGCTAAGAGAAGCTGCCTGGCTGCCCAAAGGACTCACCTGGACTGCTTTGCTGTAAAGGCCTGCTGCCTTGCTGTTGTCCTGCTGCCTTGCTGGCCTCTGGCTCTGCTGGGAAGTGCTCTCCAAGGGCTTGGACTGAGCTTACCTCCTGTTCCTGAAGTCTCAGGGCCAAAAAGACGTCATCTTTGCAAATAAACTCTTTGTGCAGCAAAAAATGATGCACAGCCTGACAGAATTGACACACGGCCTGCCCAGCGGTGATAAAATCACTGCATCACCAAACTGGAACGACGCAGCCTGGCTCCCCGAGTGGATATCAACGCAGCGCCAGCGTTGCGACCCGAATGTTGATACACAGCCCACTGGATTGAAGCATCGCCGAGCGGAAACAACAAAGCCCAACTTCCCACAAGAGGAATCCACGCAGCACCAGCCATGCGACTCAAACTTTCCCGCATTGCCCACTAGATCGATACAGCACTGGTGACTTCGTCCAGCACACCCAGGATTTCCATGCATATTTCCTGGGTGTCAAAAGACCCCACATCACAAAGAGGATTCAAGCCTTCTCACTGGAAATCTTCGCAAAGACCTTGCCACGTGGAAAGAATCAATGCATCATCTGTGTGCGCCCGGAAAACTGACGCACACCTACCTTTTTCCACGTATCTCCTCCTCTGCGGTCTTCATGAGTGTAATTTTGACACAAATCAGGCACTTTGTGCTTGCAAGAGACAATTGTTGCTTTTAAGAACTAAAGACTCTACTTATCATTACAAAAGTGATATTTCAACTTGTGATTATCAAATCTGAATAGTTTTGACCTTAATTTAATTAAATAAATATCCTATATTTTTCTAAATGTGTGCGGTGTCTTTTTGTGGTGTTCTCACTGTGTTATTGCATGATTTATTGCACAAATACATTGCCTTCTAAGTTAAGCATGACTGCTTAGTGCCAAGCTACCAGAGGGTGGGCACAGGTCAATTTGGATTGTGTGTGACTTACCCTGACTAGGATTGTGATCCCTATGTGGACAAGGGTGTATACCTCTGTCAACTAGAGACCCCATTTCTAACACTGAGCTTCATACATATGACCCTAAAGCACATTCAAAGGTGGCCCAAAATCAGTACTCCAAAACCTGTCCTCCCCATCACAGTCCATTACTCAATGAAGAGGTGTATCTCCTCTTCAGAACCACCTCACAACACAAGTCTTTCTTTCTTTTTCATACAAGAGGAGTCATCCCTACCCACCACAAAAGGTTCCTCCTCCTGAAATACTATTTTTGTGTGTCTATCTTCTGAAAGAATTGTGTCAGGTAAGAATTATCTAATTTTATGTTATAGTACGTTGCCTTGTGCCTTGGGTGAGGATGATATAGTGTGCTACGTTGTTCCACTCCCCATGTTCACGTGCAGGTCTGGGACGCAGATATTTGTGAGTAGTGTTGTTCGCTACTCTTCGGAGCAGGGGGGGTAAACCAAGTCACGAGCGATGAGGAAAAGCACCAGGGGGGTTTCTGGAGTAGCAATATCTTGCAAGACAGGATCTTGTCACTACAGAAACTCATCAGAAACAGGAACCCACTGCTGTAGAGTAGTTCATGGCAGTGCACAGAGCATTTGGCCCCAGTGCAGCTATGGAACACTGCAAAAACATGTACATGAGACACCATACAGTGAAGGAGGAGTACAGTGAGCTTATCAAGGGTAGATTTACAAACGTTATGCAAGAAGATGTTACTACTGCATTAAATTATCCTGCTGCCAGGAAGCAGTTACTTTGACTGATCTAATAATGAGGAGCAGAAAGCAGGGCCCAAAGGGAAATATGCACAAGGAGACCATTTTCAAGAGATGCTGATGAACATCAGAGCAATACTCGAATTTGAACCTTCTGCACAAACATTGGGGGTACTTTTTTACCAGTATTATGACCAGAATACAGATCAGCTCCGATTCCGTGTTGTTTTGACAAACATTGTTCTAAAGGATTGGAGGGACATTGACAGGTCTACTGTTCATCGCTTCCTCAACAAAAGATACACCTTGTAGAAATGTAATATTCCTCAAATCTCGAAGGTTAATTTCATTCTTTCAAATATGGTTTGTTCTTCATTTTTACCCTCTACAAGATCACTGTTATCAGATCCATGCAGCGATAAAGTTGAAAACTCCATGCAGCTTGCTCATGCAGCACCAACTTTGTGATAAAATAAAGTCATATGCTATGTATGAGTATTAGACCTGAAAGCCTTAGGGTGGTCACCCCTATCTTTTTCCCTGCCTCCCTCCACTTTTTGGATATTGTTTTTGCTGGTTTGTAGACACTGCACACGTTACCACTGCTAACCAGTGCTAAAGTGCATATTCATTGGCATGGGCACTGCAGGGGCCCCCAGGGGCCCCACGACACCCCTCACCGCCATCCTGTTCCTGGCGGTCAGAACCGCCAGGAACAGGATGGCGGTGAGGGGGTCGGAATCCCCCATGGCGGCGGAAAACTGGCGGGAGACTGCCGGTTTTCCGTTTCTGACCGCGGCCATACTGCCGCGGTCAGAATGCCCTGCGGGGCACCGCCAGCCTGTTGGCGGTGCTCCCGCATCCCCGGCGGTCCTTGACCGCCGGGGTCGGAATGACCCCCTAAATACACTGAAGAGATTAAATAAATATTTCAAGGTAAAAAAAGAATAAAGGCGTACAAAGGCAAACATTTTTGGAAGGGTACAAGGAAAAAATGAAAACATGGCTTATTACATTGCAGTATTTAGAAGGGGTGCCACTTGTGATTTGGACTACTTACTGTCTCATGAAACATAACAAGCCAGATAAACTTAAATGTTAAAGATGTGGCATTGCTAACTGTTTAGAGAAAAGAAAAGTCCCAAGTGTCCTATAAGGACAGTAATTTTCAGGACCCAGAAACCAAATAGATTGATGGTGTCAGATAGATTAATAATGAGAATGAAGCAGATAATAGTCGTCTTTCAGGTAAATTCTATTGAAGAAAGTGGAAATGTAACTTATCCCACCTGTGATATTACTCTTGATGGTGTGATTTTCAACATATGTTGATTCATGCTCACATTATACTCTAATAGATAAAAGAACTTTTCAAGAGAAATTTGCAGGAAGAAATTATATATCAGAAAATCCTGACATATCCTGAGGGACACAATAAAGACCCAATACTTTTGGATGAAATGACCAAAATGTATATATCGTTCAAGGACAGAAAAACTATAACTAAAAAGGGCTTACATTTATTAGGATAGAAACACCAAAAGGACATAGGAATTAAACTTGACCCTAATAATGAAGAGCACATACTCATAGTTGACAAATCATTTATAGGCAATGATGTGTGTGAAGAGTTTCCTAAAGCTTTTTCTGACAAACTATGTCTACTGAAGGATTGTGTTCACAAAATGAAGCTGAAAGGTAATACTGTTTCAGTAGTGCACAGGTGTAGACCTATATAGTAGCTCATGAAAGATCCACTTAAAAAAGAACTAGACAGATTAGGAACTCGAAGAGTGATTGGAAGAAATAGAAAGCTTGAATGGCTAGCTCCTATTGTTGTAGCAACTAAGAACAATTCCAAGGATACATGGCTGTGTGTCCATTTGATACACCCTAACTCTAACATTTTGGTAGACAGGCATCATCTACCCAGAATTATTGAAATGTTAAGCCTCATACATGCTGCCACATATTTCAGTGTATTAGACCTTTGTACCACCAGGTAGAACTCCAACCTCTCTCCTTTCACCAACCTCTTTGCTGCTTACATTTAGTGCAGAATGCTCTTTGGGTTAGCCTCTGTGGTGGCCATACTCCAAAGAGTGATGCAACACATGCTAAAAGATGGTCATGGGATCATGTGTTTTCAGGATGATGTAGTGATATATGGGTCATTTGAGAAAAAGCATATTGACAAATTGAGGGAGATGCTGATCAAATTTAAAGTAGCAGAATTAACGACTAAAAAGGAGAATTGTAAAACTGGAGTAACTTCAGTCGATTACCTAGGACACAACATATCCAATGAAGGTATTAAGCCAAAATATGTCCTCATTGATTCCATAAGAAATGTCCCATCTCTGTCAAGTCAATATTTTGTCCAGTAAAGAAGAAATGAAAACGTTTTTTAGGATTGGCTGAGTATAAATCAAAATTTGTTAAACGAATTCCAGAATGCATTCAATACATCTATTGCTCAAGAAGGCACCACATTTGATTGGAACACTGTAAAAAAGATGCCTTCATTCAACTTAAAAGTGATATTATAAACATACCAAACATTGTGAAATTTAACATCAGTTACAAAACGAGTTTGACAACCAATGCCAGCAACATGGATCTTGGTGTCAGTGTAGTTCAAGTTTTAGAAGGCACTGAAAACATAATAGCTTTTGCATCTGAGGCCCTTAAAGCATCCGAACGTAATAATTCCACTGTGAAAAAAGAAGCACTGCTTGCTTCTGGGATATCAACCATGTTAAATTCTATTTGTGGGGCCTAGCATTCCTACTAAGGACTGACCACAAACTGTTGATTCCTCTGTTATCTACTTAAAGCATAGAAATGCTACCCCCAGAATATCTAAATGGATCTTAGGCCCACAAGGATACAGTTTTAAAATAGAATTTTTACTAGGAGCCAACAGTTTGCCAGCCGATGGTTTATCCAGGTTGCCTGTCAATGATTTTGCACACAATGTCTTACCAGCAGATGAAACTGTACTGTCCATTCAAATCCCTTCTATTTTAAAAAAAGAATGGGAAGGCAGTATGAGAATTGACAAAACACTTTTTCCAGTTAAAGAGAAAATCTTAAAAGGATGGCAAAAGAAATGCAAAGAAGTACCTGACCACTTACAGCCATATTGGAATGTGAGGAATACATTGTCCATTGAGGGAGAACATATGTTAAAAGAACTAGATCTTACCACCTAAAAATGTAGGAGAATGCATTGATAATATGGGTCACTGAAAGAATATTGGAATCAAAAACATCATCTAGACAGAATATTGTATAACAATAGTAAAAACCAAAATATTGAGAAGGTAAGCAGAAATAGGTAAGCATAGATTTACTTTTCTTAACTCCATAGCTACACACCCTAAAGATACATATATAGTCAAGGTACATATATGTGGAGTTACATATAGTAAAACTTTACTTACCTATAGAAACTTACTGTTGGACCTGGCTTTTTGACAGGGACATCCCCAAACTTTTTGCCTCCTTCCTCCTATTTTTTCTGACCTGTTGTTGTTGGCTTTTGACCTCTGGGCACTTTACCACTGCTAACCAGTGCTAAAGTGCATATGCTCTCTGGGTAAATTGTACTACTGATTGGTTTATCCATGATTGACTATTTAATTTACTTGTAAGTCCCTGGTAGAGTGCACTACATGTGCCTAGGGCAGGTAGATTAAATGCTACTAGTGGGCCTGCAGCACTGGTTGTGCCACCCACCTCAGTAGCCCCTTAACCCTGTCTCAGGCCTGCCATTGCAAGGCCTGTGTGTGCAGTTTCACTGCCACATCGACTTGGCATTTAAAAGTACTTGCCAAGCCTAGAACTCCCCTTTTACTACATATAAGTCATCCCTAATGTGTGCCCTAGGTAACCCCTAGAGCAGGGTGCTGTGTAGGTAAAAGGCAGGACATGTACCTGTGTAGTTATATGTCCTGGTAGTGTGAAACTCCTAAATTCGTTTTTACACTACTGTGAGGCCTGCTCCTTTCATAGGCTAACATTGGGGCTGCCTTCATACACTGTTGAAGTGGCAGCTGCTGATCTGAAAGGAGCAGGAAGGTCATATTTAGTATGGCCAGAATGGTAATACAAAATCCTGCTGACTGGTGAAGTCGGATTTAATATTACTATTCTAGAAATGCCACTTTTAGAAAGTGAGCATTTCTTTGCACTAAAATCTTGTTGTGCCCTTCAATCCACGTCTGGCTAGGTTTAGTTGACAGCTCCTTGTGCATTCACTCAGACACACCCCAAACACAGGGTACTCAGCCTCACTTGCATACATCTGCATTTTGAATGGGTCTTCCTGGGCTGGGAGGGTGGAGGGCCTGCCCTCACACAAAGGACTGCCACACCCCCTACTGGGACTCTGGCAGACAGGATTGAGCTGAAAGGGAACTTGGTGCATTTCTTAGAGACTCTTTGAAGTCACCCCCACTTCAAAGGCACAACTTAGTATAAAACAGGGCCTCTGCCCTACCTCATCAGACACTTGCTGGAGAAGAAACCTGAACCAGAAACTACATCCTGCCAAGAAGAACTGCCTGGCTGCTCAAAGGACTCACCTGTCTGCTTTTCTACAAAGGACTGCTGCCTTGCTGTTGGCCTGCTGCCTTGCTGAACTCTTGCCTGGCTGTAAAAGTGATCTCCAAGGGCTTGGATAGAGCTTGCCTCCTGTTCCCTGAAGTCTCAGGACCAAAAAGACTTCCCTCTTCCTCTTGGACGCTCCGTGCGCCGAACTTTTCGACGCACAGCTTGTTCCGCGGCAAGAAAAACGCCGCACACCGACGCTGATCAACGCGACGCCTTCGGGACGACCGAAACTTCGACGCACGGCCTCGCAAGGACAACGCCGCCCGACTTCCCGGGAGAAATCGACGCGACGCCTGCCGTGAGATCAAAACTTTGACGCACGGCCTCGCAAGGACAACGCCGCCCGACTCCGCAGGAGAAATCGACGCGACGCCTGCCGTGAGATCAAAACTTTGACGCACGGCCTCGCAAGGACAACGCCGCCCGACTCCGCAGGAGAAATCGACGCGACGCCTGCCGTGAGATCGAAACTTCGACGCGCAGCCCCGCAGAACGACCCGCAGCCGGAAAACAAGCAGGAAAATCCACGCACAGACCCGGGACATCGGGTAATCCCCGCGACCCACAGAAAGAGACTGTCCGCGCGCCGGAAAACGACGCCCGACTTCCCCGCGTGGAAAATAACGACGCAAGTCCGTGTGTGCTGGGGAGAAATCGACGCACACACCCCTTTTTCCACGCACCTCTTCCTTTGTGGCCCTCTGAGGAGATTTTCCACCAGAAACCAGGTACTTTGTGTTTGAAAGAGACTCTGTTTACTTTCTAAAGACTTAAGACACTTTATATCACTTTTCAGTGATATCTTTACAAATTCATATTGCAACTTTGATCGTTTTGACCTGAAGATACCCAGATAAATATTATATATTTTTCTAAATACTGTGTGGTGTATTTTTGTGGTGTTATGCTATGGTGTTGTATGATTTATTGCACAAATGCTTTACACATTGCCTTCTAAGTTAAGCCTGACTGCTCGTGTCAAGCTACCGGAGGGTGAGCACAGGCTGATTTTGGATTGTGTGTGACTTACCCTGACTAGAGTGAGGGTTCTTGCTTGGACAGAGGGCAACATAACTGCCAACCAAAAACCCCATTTCTAACACTTACCTTCAGAATATTTTTGTCCTCGATATTCATGACATGATATTTTGACACACAATATTTTTGGTTCCGATACTCTGTGTAAACACCACTGATATAACCCATGAAGTCCATTTGGAAAGAAACTAGACTAAAAGTAAAATCAGAGCAGAGTATTGGTTTCCTAACATGGAGAAGATAATGGAAAACAACGTAAGAGATTGCCACACTTGTGGGATGGGAGATAAGACCAAAGTATTATGCAAACTCCACTGTCCCATAGATGTTTCATCCAAGCCAAGTGGATAAGTTGATATTGTAGGCCCCATTAATACACCTGTAGCACTTTTTAAATTCTTATTTGTCCTCGTTGATTATCATTTACATTGAGTTACAAACAAATTTGTGAATAATATAAACACTGCATCATTAACTTAATTTTCAATAGACACTTTCTCATTAGGAGGTATCCCTAGTAGTATAATAACTGACAAAGGAGTAGATGTTGTTTCAGAAGATCAGAAATTGTTTTTAAGGGATGTATCTATTAATCACATAAGAACACCCCTCTACTGTCCCAGAGTTAATGAGTTAGTGAAAGAATAAATACGATGATAAAAGAATCCATACAATTGGCTCATACCACAGGCAAACTGGTTCAGAAAATGCGTCACAATTTCTTGTGGTCCTACTACACTTCTCCTAATTCTGTAACAGGGATATCACCATTCACATCCTTAAAAAGGCAGGAAACCAGGATCTAAACTCACCTCTAACTAGTTGACCAGTATGGGTTGACAGACACACAGTAGTCAAATCAGTTTGTCTTTATCAGACAAGTACAAATCCTGGTATGACAAGAAGTTGGGTGTGAAGGAACAGAAATGGATGGCTGGACAATGCATAGTGATACAATTTCCTTCCACTAGTCAGAACAAATTCAAGTTTTTCAACCCCTAGAATCTGTAAGGTAAAACATAATTTAGTAGTTTTAGAAGATGACAAGACATAGGTGTTCATTACAACCTTGGCGGACGGTGATAAAGCGGCGGTAAGACCGCCAACAGGCCGGCGGAAAAAAATGTGCTATTACGACCATGGCGGAAACCGCCAACAAAGACAGCCACTTTAATACTCCGACCGCCACGGCGGTACAAACAAACAGCTTGGCAGTCACCGCCAACAGACAGACGGAGGACAATGTACCACCCACAGTATCACAACCTACCAATCCGCCACCTTTTCCGGGGCGGATTCACTGCGGATAAAAACACGGCGGAAACAGGAATACCGAAGGAAAAAACGCTCACCTCTACCCACACCACGAGGAACGAGGACGCCATGGATCCGGAACTCCAAATTCTACTTGCAATAGTCTTCCTGCTCCTCTACCAGGAGCACGAACGCCGGCGGCGAAGACCACGGTGAGTACTGCACCTACGACACAGGGGATGGGGGAGGGAAAAAACAGGGACACACACACGCAACACCCCCACCCTCACCCACTACAACACACACACTAATGCATATCAATACATCACAGTTACAGCCCTCAAACCCCCCGGAAGAATGCAAAGACAATAGAAAATGAGTGTAACCATTGTAATATATTAAAAGCACATAGGCAGAAATATATATATACACCATGTACAAAATATATACCAAGTATAGTAGTCCAGGTAGTGCTCTAATAAAGTCCGTGGAACACTGGGACCACACGGTATGGGCGAGGCTCACACAAGATCCCCGACCATGACGGAGAGAACACTGAAGGAGCATCAGAGGGCAACTAAACAGGCACCTCAGGGGGAGGGAAAGGGGGGGCACCTCAACCGGTTGAGTGCATGACGCCAAATCCACGAGGGGGCCACATGCCCACTGTTCAATCCTGGGGAATGCAAAGCCACAGTCTCTCAAGTCTCTACAGTGGGTGGTTTGCCCACTGTTCAATCCTGGGGAGTGCAAAGCCACAGTCTCACAAGACTCTACAGTGGGTGGTTTGCCCACTGTTCAATCCTGGGGAGTGCAAAGCCACAGTCTCTCAAGTCTCTACAGTGGGTGGTTTGCCCACTGTTCAATCCTGGGGAGTGCAAAGCCACAGTCTCTCAAGTCTCTACAGTGGGTGGTTTGCCCACTGTTCAGTCCTGGGGAGTGCAAAGCCACCGTCTCTCCAGTCTCTACAGTGGGTGGTTTGCCCACTGTTCAATCCTGGAGAGTGCAAAGCCACAGTCTCTCAAGTCTCTACAGTGGGTGGTTTGCCCACTGTTCAATCCTGGGGAGTGCAAAGCCACAGTCTCTCAAGTGGATGACAGTCTCCACTGGTTCTGGAGGGGGCATGGTGCCCAGAGTGCTTCATCCTGCTAAGGACAGAGGTAGTGGATGCCTTTCTCCACTGGTTCTGGAGGGGGCTTTGTGCCCAGAGTGTTCATCCTGCTAAGGACAGAGGTAGTGGATGCCTTTCTCCACTGGTTCTGGAGGGGGCTTTGTGCCCAGAGTGCTTCATCCTGCTAAGGACAGAGGTAGTGGATGCCTTTCTCCACTGGTTCTGGAGGGGGCTTTGTGCCCAGAGTGCTCATCCTGCTAAGGACAGAGGTAGTGGATGCCTTTCTCCACTGGTTCTGGAGGGGGCTTTGTGCCCAGAGTGCTTCATCCTGCTAAGGACAGAGGTAGTGGATGCCTTTCTCCACTGGTTCTGGAGGGGGCTTTGTGCCCAGAGTGCATCATTCAACCTGTGACGGACTCAGTTGCGTCAGTGCCCTTGTCGCTCATGGGCCAGCGGTGCTTGAGACAGCAGTGCCCTGTTCAGCGGTGCTTGAGAAGGCGGTGCCCTGTTCAGCGGTGCTTGAGATGGCGGGCCCTGTTCAGCAGTGCTTGAGACGGCGGTGCCCTGTTCAGCGGTGCTTGAGACTGCGGTGCCCTGTTCAGCGGTGCTTGAGACAGCAGTGCCCTGTTCAGCGATGCTTGAGACGGCGGTGCCCGGTGCAGCGGAGCTTGAGGTGGCGGTGCCCTGTGCAGCGGTGCTTGAGGCGGCGGTCTCCATTGCAGGGACTCAGCTGCTGGCGGTCCTTCATGGCCCAGCGGGGCTTTTGCTGGCGGTTCTTCATGGCCCCGCTGGGCTTTTGCTGGCGGTCCTTCATGGCCCAGCGGGGCTTGTGCTGGCGGTCCGTCATGGCACAGCGGGGCTTGTGCTGGCGGTCCTTCATGGCCCAACGGGGCTTGTGCTGGCGGTCCTTCATGGCCCAGCGGGGCTTTTGCTGGCGGTGGCCTCCTGGGCAGCTGGGCCTATGCTGGCGGTGGCCTCCTGGGCAGCTGGGCATGTGCTGGCGGTGGGCTCCTGGGCAGGTGGGCTGGTGCTGGCGGTCCTGTCCTGGGCAGGTGGGCTGGTGCTGGCGGTCCTGTCCTGGGCAGGTGGGCTGGTGCTGGCAGTCCTGTCCTGGGCAGGTGGGATGGTGCTGGCGGTCCTGTCCTGGGCAGGTGGGCTGTTGCTGGCGGTCCTGTCCTGGGCAGATGGACTTGTGCTGGTGGTCCTGTCCTGGGCAGCTGGGTTGGTGCTGGAGGTGGCCTCCTGGGCAGCGGGGATGATGGCGGTCTTCTCTGCCGTGCTGCTCTTCCCAGACTTGCCGGGTTTCTTGTGGCCCTTCCCCACCTTGGAAGGTGTCACAGCTGACTCCACACTCCCACCGGGACCCCTGGGAGCGGCTTTGGTGGCTGGAGTCTTCCCCCTCTCCCGCTGGGCACTGGCCAACTTCTGATGCTTCACAGGTGGGGGACTGTCTGTGCTGTGGCTCCGTGGCACACTGGCTGCCCTGGTGTCCGGTGCACTCCAGATTCTGGTGACTACAGGCACCACTGGTCCCGGAGATGTTGTGGCTGAGGTGCTAGTTCGGGACCTATGAGACTGACAGGGTGGGGGAGGTGTGGGAAAGAGGTCAAGGTTGGACAGGAAAAGTTTCTTTGACACACTGGGACGGGTAGCTGAAGGGGGTTTGGGAGTGGAGGAAGAGGTGGTGGTTGTAGGAGGTGTTTGTTTTCTGACTTTGGGTGAAGGTGCATGCGCTGGAGGCTGTCGTGAGGTGGATGGCTGTTGGGTGGGTGTGTGCCTGCGTTTGTGTACCTTGGGAGGTGGCGTCACAGACACACTGGGAGAGGACACAGGGGACGTGTGAATGGTAGTGTGGGTGGTGACTGCAAGTGAGCGGGTGTGGTGGTGGGTGTGCTGGAGAGGGATGTAGTGGCTGTAGAGGTAGTGCATGAAGGTGTGAGTGTAGACGAGACAGGGAGGGAGGAGGGAGATGAGAAGGAGGGGGACACAGTGGAGGCAGTGGATGTTGGTGTGTCTGCATGTGTGTGATGCTTGCGTGAGTGCCTGTGGGATGTGTGGTGCTTATGTTTGCCTGAGCTTCCCTTGTGTGTTGACGTGTGTGCATGCTGGTCTGTAGGTGTGCTTGGGATAGGCTGGGGTTCAGGGGATTGGGTCGGGGTGGAGGAAGTTGGAGGGGGGAGGCTAGACACAGGGACAATGGCTGCCATCAGTGCTGAGGCCAGAGTCTGAAAAGCTCGCTGAAGGGCCGCCTGACCAGAATGAATGCCCTCCAGGAATGCATTTGTTTGTTGCAACTGCCTTTCTACATCCTGGATGGCATTCAAAATGGTAGACTGCCCAACAGTGAGGGACCTGAGGAGGTCAATGGCCTCCTCACTGAGGGCAGCAGGGGTGACTGGGGCAGTTCCTGAGGTGTCTGGGGCGAAGGTGATGCCCACCCTCCCGGGTGAGCGGGCACAGGGCGAAGGCTGAGGGGCTGCTGGGAGGGCGGTGCTGGAATGGGTGGTGGCGGCTGTACCTGTAGATGGGGGTAGCACAGATGTTGCCGCCACCACAAGGGAGCTCCCATCAAAGGACGAATCCGTGTCACTGGTCAAAGCTCCTGTCCCCGCCGTGGAGCTCCCCTCGCACTCCGTCCCACTGGTGAAGTCCGAATCCGTAGTGTGGCCCTCCATGGCCATGTGGGATGCAGCCCCGTGGTGCTCCAGTGCCACTGCTCCTCCGCCTGATGATGCTAATGCACACAAGAACAGGGAGACCACAAAAAGGGGGGGACGACAGAAGAAAGACATGTTCAGTGCATGCATTACCGCTACCGTTGGCGGACACGACAGACACAGAAGCCCCCTGCACTACGCCGCACTCTTGGGCTCCACTGTTCAATTCCTGGGAAATGGCCTACAAGGCTATGGACGACATCTGCACACATAGATGACACAGGGGCATGACTAGGTGTACTTGGCACTCTACAGAGGTGGGGTGGGGTGCCACATGGCCTGCCTTACGGAGGGACCTACGGAACTCGCCCTGGCCTAGGGAAACCCACAGCCCACCTCCCCCACCCAGACCCCTCCACTGCGCGCAACGTCAGCAGAATGAGAGTGTACTCACCCCCTTGTTGCTGCTGTGATGCTCTCAAGTCCCCATCCAACTCCGGGTAGGCCACCGCCAGGATCCTGAACATCAGGAGGTTCATGGTGCGACGGGCACCCCTCCCACGTTGGGAGGCCATCCCCAGTTGAGCCTCCGCCGTCTTCTTCCTCCAGCGGCGAATGTCCTCCCATCTTTTCCGGCAGTGGGTGCTCCGTCTGTGGTAGACCCCCAGGGTCCAGACGTCCTTTGCGATGGCACGCCAAATATGTTTTTTCTGGTGGGTGCTGACCTACATGAAATGTACAGGGGGAAGAGTAAGTTATTACCAACTGCACTGTCAAAGTGATTGGCCCCCATCCCTACCCTTGCCATCTGGCACATGCATTGACCGTCGTTTCATGCACGCCGCACTCTCCCCCCTTCCTTCTTACATCCAACCCTCTCCACACAGGCATAGCCCATACATCATGTATTTACCTGTTTGTCTGGAGGACCGTAGAGTAGTGTGTACTGGGGAAGGACCCCATCCACGAGTTTCTCCAACTCCTCCGATGTGAAGGCAGGGGCCCTTTCCCCAGACACTCGAGCCATTGTCTCTTCCAGATCGAGGTCACAGCAGCACTTGCAGTGTAGGTCCTCTCCTGTCGAAGATCAGGTATTGAGTGATTCAACAGATAGAAAATGGCGGTCACGTCCGCGGCGGTGCGTACCGTCACCGCCGGTGTACACCGTCATTGGCTCCTGGGACCCACAGGGTCCAATGTTAACCAATGCAGCATTGCGCTGCGGTCTTCGACCGCCTACCGCGACGGTGTACAACGCCAGCGCAGTAACCTCACATCCCATTTTCCCACTTTAGAGGTCAGGCAGCCGCCATTTCAGGGGTCCACATGGCTTCATTTTCATCCGTGTCACACATACCTTGGCCTAGACTCAACACACATACAGGCCACTTTTTGTGTATGAATGGTGTTCTGTGTAAACTTTGTGTACGTACCTCTGAGTTGTTTGACTCTGTGCTCGCTGTTGTCCTTCATAGGCACCGTCCGCTGGGACATGAGAGGAGATGGCAGCATCCTCTGGTGTACCGACCGTTGGTGGACCTGTCGACAGTGGAGGAAAGACATGTGATTATCACATACAGGCTTGACCGTGCCACAATCCAGGAACTGTGTACCCAGTTGGAGCCAGACCTGATGTCAGCAATCAGCCATCCCACAGGAATCCCCCCTCAAGTGCAGGTGCTGTCAGTGCTCCATTTCCTTGCAAGTGGGTAATTTCAAACAACAGTGGCCATAGCATCAGGGATATCCCAGCCTATGTTTTCCAACGTGTTGTCCAGAGTGTTGTCTGCCCTTCTGAAACACATGCGGAGCTACATCGTTTTCCCTCAGGTGGAGGATTTGCCTACAGTGAAAGGTGATTTCTATGCCCTGGGACATATCCCCAACATCATAGGTGCCATTGATGGGACCCATGTGGCTTTGGTACCCCCCCACAGGAGTGAACAGGTGTACAGAAACCGGAAGACTTATCATTCAATGAATGTACAGATGGTATGTTTGGCAGACCAGTACATGTGAATGTCATGTTCCCTGGCTCAGTGCATGATGCCTACATCCTGCAGAATAGCAGCATCCCTTATGTGATGGGTCAACTCCAGAGGCATCGTGTGTGGCTATTAGGTGAGCACCTGGAAGCAAGACAGTGGGAATGGTTGTCTGGGTCTGGGGATATCCCTACAGGTTAGTGCGTGTCTAACAGTTGTCCCTCGCCATTTGCAGGTGACTCTGGTTACCCCAACCTGTCATGGCTACTGACCCCAGTGAGGAATCCCAGGACAAGGGCAGAGGAACGCTACAATGAGGCCCATGGGCTAACTAGGAGGGTGATCGAGCAGACCTTCGGCCTCCTGAAGGCCAGGTTCCAGTGCCTCCATATGACATGTGGATCCCTATTCTACTCACCAAAGAAGGTGTGCCAGATCATCGTGGCCTGCTGTATGCTTCACAACTTGGCTTTGCGACGACAGGTGCCTTTTCTGCAGGAGGATGGTCCATATGGCGGTGTTGTGGCAGCTGTGGAGCCTGTGGACAGTGAAGACGAGGAAGCAGAGGAAGAAGACATGAGCAACAGGGACTCAGTGATCCAGCAATATTTCCAGTGAGACACAAGTAAGAGTACAGACCTGCCTACTACATGTACTTATACACTACTGCCTCTCTACTGTCTGTTGTTTTCACCCAGTGCATGGTCACTGAGTTGTCACTTTCCCTTACGATTTCACAGTTGTGGGTCCCACTGTGTGACATCTGCTTAGATTCCTCATGGACTAGAGCTGTGTGACATAGGTATGTTGACATTACAATTGAAAGAGCATTTTGTCACTTTAATTGCTATTACACTATTTTGAAATCACAGACAGACTCCAGATTGTTTTGTGCTTTAAGTGTGTTTATTTAAGTGCTCAATATTGGAGGGGGTAGTAAAATAGGGAGTCTATTAGTCTCACAGGTGCATTGCCCATATGGGCATAGGAAGTGGAGTTGGGGCAGTTTCAGTATGGACAGGGTGACAAAGTAGGACAGTAGGATGACAATCAGGGTGGTCTCATTTCTTGGCGGGGGTCTTGGCATTGTGCTCTGTCTTTGTACTGGATCTCAGGGACCGTTTGCGTGGTGGTTCTCCCTCTGCAGGGGGTGGGGTGCTGGTGTGGTGGTCCTGTGGCGGGGCGTCCTGTCCACTAGCGCCGGCGGAGGTGGTGGGCAGTTCATCGTCCATGCTAGTGTCAGGGGCCCCTTGTAGTGCCACAGTGTCCCTCCTGGTGTTGAGTACTTCCTTCAGCACCCCTACGATGGTGCCCAGGGTGGAGCTGATGGTTCTGAGTTCCTCCCTGAAGCCCATATACTGTTCCTCATGCAGGCGCTGGGTCTCCTGAAACTTGGCCAGTATCGCTGCCATCGTCTCCTGGGAGTGGTGGTAGGCTCCCATGATGGAGGAGAGGGTCTCGTGGAGAGTGGGTTTCCTTGGCCTGTCCGCCCCCTGTCGCACAGCAGCCCTCCCAGTTCCCCTGTGTTCCTGGGCCTCCGCCCCCTGGACCGTGTGCCCACTGCCACTGCCCCCCGGTCCCTGTTGTTGGGGTGGTGGGTTAGCCTGGGTTCCCTGTAGTGGTGGACACACAGCTGATTGACGTGTCCTGGGGACGGAGGTATGGGCCCGCTGGGTGGGTGCTGTGCTGGTGTTTCCAGAGGGGGGAAGCTCTGTAGTGGCCTGTGACTGTGTGATGGGAACCGACTGTACCGAGGTCCTCGATGGGCCGGGCTGGTCATCTAGATCCAGTTGGACAGAGGTGCTGTCATCACTGTGGGCCTCTTCTGTTGGTGGTGTGGACATGTGTGTACCCTCCTGTCCGGTGACGTTGGGTAGGGGTCCTGCAGGGGTATAAAAAGATGTTTATTACATCTGTGTGTGGCATGGTGTGCAATGGGTGAGTGACCGTGTACCCCAGTGCTTGCATTCCTGTGTGGGACCTTGTGTGATGATGGTTTAGGGGGGTGTATGGGTATGTGCAGTGGTCATGCTTTAGTGATGGGCGTCCATGCTTTGTTGTTGCATGCAGGGCATGGTGTTGGGATGGGTGGTTTGTGATGTTGGGACATATGTGAGGAGTTGGAGTGCTGGGGTTGAGGGTGAGGGTGGGGGTATGTGCTGGCATGCAGGTAGGGTGGGGGATGTAATAGTTAAGATTTGTCTTACCAGAGTCCATTCCTCCACCTACTCCTGCGAGGCCCTCAGGATGCAGAATTGCCAAGACCTGCTCCTCCCATGTTGTTAGTTGTGGGGGAGGAGGTGGGGGTCCGCCGCCAGTCCGCTGAACTGCCAGGTGGTGTCTTGAGACCATGGAACGCACCTTCCCCCATAGGTCGTTCCACCTCTTCCTGATGTCCTCCCGATTTATTGGGTGCTGTCCCACTGCGTTGACCCTGTCCACTATTCTTCGCCATAGCTCCATCTTCCTTGCAATGGAGGTGTGCTGCACCTGTGATCCGAATAGCTGTGGCTCTACCCGGACGATTTCCTCCACCATGACACTGAGCTCCTCCTCTGAGATCCTGGGGTATCTTTGCCGTGCCATGGGGTGGTGTAGGTGATGTGTGGGGTGGAGTGTGGGGTGATAAGTGTGCTGATATGTAGTGGGGTGTTGTGTGAGGTGCATGGAAGTTCTGTGGGTGATGGTGTTGTGTGCCTGTGGATGCTGTTGTTCTTGCTGGTGCTGTCTCTCTCTGGCTTTCGTTCGTGATTTGTTGTCGTAGGGGTTTGTGGGGGATGTGGGTGTGTGTTTTATATTGTATGGGGTGTGTGGGAGTGGTGTGCGTATGTGTATCAGGTGTGTGTATTTCGATTTGTCCAATGTGGCTGTGTTTTGTTAATGTGTGTGTATTTTGAGCGCAGCGGTGTGTACTGCCAATGGAATACCGCGGTTGAAAGACCGCCGCGTGGATTCATGTGTCGTGATAGTGAGGGCGTATTTCTGTTGGCATGACGGTGGAGGTTTTGTTTTCACCAGTTTATCACTGACCTTTGGTGTGGCGGACTTGTGTGGGTGTCTAGATTTTGGCGGATTCAGAACTGTGGGTCATAATTGCTGTGGCGGAATTCCGCAGACGCGGCGGTGTGTTGACGGTCTTCTGCACGGCGTATGCGGCTTTTACCGCCAATGTTGTATTGAGGGCCATAGCGTATGGATAAAACAGACACATGTTAATAGGTCCCCATCATCAGTGTGGGATATCCACATTCAAACAGTGACAAAAGCAATGTTGAAACACCTGAGTTGATGGTTTCTGTCAGATCTGCCCTACCAGGTGAGACTGAAGACTATTTCTGATTAGTTAATAAACCTACCTTATTACACAGTGTTAATCTCTTCATGTCCCTTCCAGGGACTGAGTATGAGGTTGGGGGCTGTAGGATGAAAAAAATCTTGACCGCACATGCTCCAATCTCAAAACTAGAACTCATGACTATCAACACCAGGTAGTTAGGGCATGACTATTGTAACCCATAGTGCAAGCAATCAAGGGCAAGTGGTCTCTCACAATGATTCAAGTTAGTTTATAGAACCGGAAGGAAGGACACACCCGCGTTTTAAAACACACCAATACTCAAAAATGCAGTAAAAAGGATTACCTCTTAAAAGAGATAGGGAGTTTGCGGCAAAGGGCACAATAACAGTGGTTCGTGTGTTGGAAAGGAACCAAGCTATTTACTCAGTATTGTTCCTTGCTCCCGAAGCAGACAGATCTTATTGTCTTGTTCTTGATTTGAAAGTGTTGAACTACTTTGTTGGGAAAACTCTGTTCAAGATGATTACATTGCAAGAAGTGATTGCGAAGAATACTAAGATTCACTAATACTTCCCCACTTTCTCCCATCACCTACAATCAAAACTTGCTCACTTCGTCATTTCTCATCACTTGTCTCCTCCATGTCTATCATAAACTCTTCCCAAAAATTGAAAGACTCCTCTCTACCTGATTTTTCACAGTGCATAAATCCTCATTAATGAACCTGACTAGGCACTCTTTGTTAGTACATCTTTTTCCTCAGTGCCCCACTGTGTTTGAGGTTATTATGGAGATACATCTACTCAAGAAAAATGGTTCTGAAGAAACATACAATTCTGTATCTTTGAAGTTTTCTGAATGAGTGGCATATCCATATCAAATCCTTTCGGGGGAATTCCTTTCATGTTGATAAAATCCTTGCAGCTCTTTGCAGGATCACCTACCTTGCTGCCAATTCGCTATCTATTGGCTTGTTGTCTTGTCTGTGGGGAGCCCATACACACACACCTCACATGGTTTCTCTCCTCTTCTCTTCATCCTCTTCCTATAACCTAGTCAGTTCTTCTCCCTATCTTATGTTTTTACCATGTCCTTTTCCCCTATCTATACTCAAGTATCTCTACTCCTACCTATAACCTTGAAACTCTATGACCTGCATAAATATTAGTTTCTCTACCAGTACATATACCATAGTATCTCTAATGTAACACCATCTTATACTCTAGTACTCCACACTCACATATATTCAGGTACCTATATCCCTACTGACACCCTAGAGCCACCATATCTATCAATATTGTAGTATATCTAACTATGCCTTTGACATACTACATCTAACACTGCCATAGCTTACCTCCTCTATCCCTATCAATACCCTTACATCTTTATCTCACCTATACACCAGCAGCTATATCTCTGCATGTATCCTAGTACTTCTAACCCACCTACATGCTATTAATTCTCTGCGGACCAATACCCTATTCCCCTTCCTATCTCCATTGCCCTTGTCCCTTTTTACTCTTTGCCTGTTTTCAAGTAGTGTCTTTTGTGTCCAAATTTTCTTTTTTTTGTTGAATTAATCTTGTTGAACTAAATTGTTTTGCCATTCCGGAAATTAAACAAAATGGACTTCAGGACGTTTCAGGTAGTGAGCATAGTGTTCTCCATCTCAAGTGAGGTAGTCCCACCCCACAGAACTCTTTCAGCACTTGAAAACCCAGAAATTCCCCAAGCACACTCTTCAGAATATTCCATAAGCCACACCCACCAACTCATATCATCACCAAGAATGTTGACTGTCATAGCTGGCCTTCAAATCCTTCCAAGGCATGTTCCCATCCCCTATATCCATCTTGATCAAATTGTTATGTTGAAGTTATTTGCCCATTTTCTCTTGATCACTAGAAAGCATTCTCCCTATATTTGTGCTAAGCATCATTCCTGCTAACATTCAACTCGAACATCAAGTATCACCTCTCCCAGGAACCTTCAAATCTAGTATATGTGAGACACTTTGGTGCAAATCTGCATTATTTTATTAAACACCAATAAATGCTGTTGCTAAATAAGTGTCAGTATCTTTTCTTATTTCTTTATTTTAGTAAGGCACTGTGTTGCATTTCAAAGATACACACTGATAGGAAGACCCAAGAGGTAGATAGGTAGAGGAACACATGTTTTATTAAATAACAAATTACAAGTAAGGGAACTTCACCAAAAGCTAGGATGTATCCAGCTCAATTCCTTTCTCCAGATAGCAGCTCCAACTGACAAGGATAGAACACTCACACTAATGACGTCACACATTTCACATGACACACAACATTCCATAACAGGGTAGAACAGAAGATACACCAAGCTAGAATACCACACCCTGGGACCCAACACAGTAGGAGATCATATCCTGGAAGCACCGCCTGAGGCTGTCCATCAAGGGGCAACATTCTCTTGAGGATATTATTCATTGAAGAATGTTGACTATCGGGTGGCAAACTCCTTCAAGTTCTTAAGGACCCTATTTCAATCCTGAACGTTTGTGTGATATACTAATGCATTCTGTGTGTTGTAGCCTGTGTTTGCATTCATTAAATAATTAGACTAGCACAACTGAAATCAATGGTTTGTAGGTGAAACTATCAGAATTGGAGACAGCGTCTGTAATGGTCAGAACTAGGTATTCACCCAAGTCCAAAAAGCTTTGATGACTTCGCTGATATGCTCTGACGATGCAGGATAAATGTGTGCATTCTCCCAAACTGACTTCCAGGTGCTCCACTGATGTATTAGAAAGTCCTTAACAAATGCAATTTAGGCAAATACAGGCAAAACAGTGATCCTGAAACACTAAACATTTTTTCACCAGTCCCACCCTCACCACATGATAAGTCTCCTACCCATGGATAGGTGCACACCCACTATTAATACATCAGCAATACAGTGCCTGCTTCTCCTCAACAGCTGCCTGGGAGAGCCCCCTGTTATATTACACTCTTTCGTGTCCCAAACTGACCCTCTTCTGAGCCTGCACTACTTCCCTCTATCTGTGGCAGTATCCCCTTAGCTCAGCTCACCTTGTAGTATCATCCTGTGTCAGTTGCCACAGTTTGCCAACAGACCATGCATTAAGAGAGAAGAACACAGACTGGAAGATGCTGTCTGCTGCAAGGTCAGTTGGAAGAGGTCTTTAGTGTTGGGCATCTTTCTCTAACTGGGCTTAAACTGGACCTTTCCTCCTAGCCAACCATCTGACTCAACTACGCATGAAGCACACGCACTATAGGAATCATACATAAACTCATGATTTCTGGTCGAAATCAATTTAAATGTGTTGACTTTGCATCATTTTTCTTTGAACAGATCATCAAAATTGGGGAATAATTCCTCAACCGCAATGGCAATCATTAATCAGCCAACCCTCATGGAAAATGTAACAACCTGAGGCAGTTTTTCACTAGTTTCTGAGGACTCTCTAACCTTTTTCATCTTTTATGCCAAACACAGTGTTTACTGATAGCAATCTTGCCTATTCCCTAATTACAAAACTTTAGCATACTCTATTCCTACACTGACTCTTGCTGAAAAATGCTTTCCTCTAAAATGTATAGTCTCTAAATGTCACATGAAACTTCACTTTAACCTAGACATGGTTCAAAACTACCAATCCAGATCAGGTCTTCTTTTTTGGTTAAAAAACAATGAAAATGCTTAACTTCACAGCTAAATGGCCACATCCAGAACCATAACTAACCAGACCAGTTTTAGACCACGACAGTACAGACCAGCATCTCTTGTGATCTTTGATGACATACTCAAACATTGTGATTGATGTCATACCTGTTTTGTTATCATATAACATAACCACAGCCTTTGGCACTGTAGTCCATAATATCCTCATTCACACACTCACAGACACCATGGGAATGTCCTCACATTTATCCAACAAGTTACAACTGGAAACACATTTTTCTGACAAATCTCATGTGTCATTGGCAAACCACAATTTATCACCCTGCTGTTTATTCTTTACGTTGAACCACTGTGAGATTTAGGCCCATATTTATGAAAAATGACACATAACTGTGCTAAGAATGGTTAGTGTAAAAAAAAAAAATGACGCTAAGGCAGCATCAACTTTCCATGAATATGGGCCTCAATGCCTTGACACATCTTTTCACCAGTATGCTCACAATACACTGTTGCATCTAAAAGCTAACTCACCTGTTTTGATTAAAAATCCAAAATGCAGCTCAGCTACAGCCAACAAAGGTTGTATTTGACATGTAAGATTCAATACAGCAAAGACTGAATTTCCCCTTTTGATCCTGGGCCACAACAATACCATTGAAAAAACGTGGGAAAAAGTGCTAAATGTTGCAAACATCAAGCCATAAATGTCTACTTTAGTAAAATCGCTCAGCTTCTCTCTTGGTGAAAAACATCAATTAAAAACAAATACGAGCCATAGCAAAGTCCCGAATATAAAAGTCTTTAAACGCTCTTTCTTGTATCAAGTTTTTACAGACTTATACAGAAGCCCTAGTCATCTCTCATTTAAGCTGAAGAAGAACACTCCTCTCTACTCTTCCAAAAAAAGTATCAACCTACCTTAAAGTTGTTTCCCATGTCATAACTCAATTTTAAACTATCTTAAAACAAGCATTTTCAATGCAACGGGGCTCGCATTTGCTCGAGTTAGAGCTATTTGCATTGTAATCTCCTAACCGGACTTTTTTTGACACACAAATTAAAAGAAAAAAAACCCAGTGCGATCGCGCTATGTAAAATCCCAGCGCGATCGCGCTGCTGGGAAAATAAACAGATAAAGTAGTCCGGAAACCCGGACTGAAAACATCGAGCCTCGAATGGTTTCAGTACTTTACCAGTGCTGTGTAGGTGGGCTAAACACCGGAAAAGGCATGAGGTATGCATGCCTTTAACAAATGAAAGCAAGCAGATTTTAAAGAGCAAGCCCAGAAACCAATGAAAGTGACTGACGTGACCTGGGCGTGGTTTCAAGCCCAAAAAGAGATTCCATCATGGAGGAGGCATTGCGCTCGCCCATAAAAACATAGCACATTGCCCTTCCCTTATCAGGCCTATATCCACTACCCTTTGAAGCTAGATACATAGTCAAAACAACACCGCAGTTTACCAGAATACCACGAAATATCTAAGAAATAAACTTGACGTCTCAGGAGGTTCCATGACACTTAGAAGCATAAACAAACTCCTACTTGACACTTTCCATCAGAAAAACAAAAGTACTGCATCAAGATGCTTCTAAGGACCTTTGTCTAGAATTTGGAGCACCATTCCAACGCATTAAAAAAGTCAACATCTAAACATTTCACAGAAGATGGATTTGCTAACCACTTCTGGAGCACCCCACCTGTCAAAATCATAATAAATTATTCAAGGCTTTTTCTGACAAGTCAAATTATAAAACTCGCAAATTGTAGTGTAAATTACATGTAAACCCAATGAAACGCTGAGGACCCTGCAGGGCAATGAAAGATGACATTTGAACAATGCACAGAAACTCCGTATTACTCGTTTCTAAAAAATAATACATTACCTTAATATATGTTGTAAAAAGAAACTCAAAGTTTATGTACCGTATAATAAGATAAACGGATACGGAACTACTCTACACTCCAATATTTAAACTGGAACTAATTTTATACTTCCTGGAAAAAAGAATAATAATTCTATCTGAAACTGGACACATCCTTAATATGCAAAACATTGTGAAACCCAAATGAATCCAGGCTCTGCTTTAAATAACAACATTAAATAAAATCAAATAAAAATCAAATAAATTAAAACAGTCAAGAGACTTAACACATGGTTCAGAGTTTTGACGGTATGTGGCATCTGCCAATAAGCTGCGGATGTCCTTCACCCGTCAAGCTCAAAATCCCCCATTTAACACAGAGAATATCTTGCACAGGTGGCAGTGGCACTGGTAACCTCAAGAATCGAATGGAGCCAGTCCTTATTGACTTTATTGCTACTCTAATAGTGCCAATTTGTCTTGGAGTGCCAAGACTGATCACAGACACAAGATTATTAGACCACATCAATAAAGGGTCAAGGGATACATTTACTAAAATGCCACGCAACTGAACATTGTAAACCAACTTGTTGCATTACGCTACATGACAGAAAGAGCGGAAGCATGAGCTATAGCTACTAAGGCATGATGCATTCCTGCTCTGGTGCACTGAGTGCACCCTAGTGGCAATGCAGGCACACTTGCATTATGGTGCAAAGTTGCCTGCGTTACAGCCAGGATTGTTTTTGTGCAGAAAAGGACATCTTCTGCACAAAATAAATCTTCTGAGACTTTTTCCTCTTTTTACGTGTGCTGTAGAATGCAGCACGAGTAGAAAGAGAAAACAATGAGGAAAAATAAGCATATTTATCCTGTATACACCTCACCTGAGAAGGCATAACAGTTTGACAGATTCCCAGATTTACTAGTGCTAGTAAATCTGGGAATGCACCAAAAATCATGGGCAGATGCGTGGGAACACCCATGCTCCATCCAATGAGCACCTTCCCAGCAACTTGCGCTGCCTTGCGTAACTCCAGATCTACTATGTCACACAGAACATGCATTGGGGCTCTGCGTGGTATAATAAATCTGATTTAAGGGCTTGCGTCACCTTGCATGACACAATGGCAACACAAGCTCTTGATAAATCTGGCCCAATTCTACTCAAATGGCTCCTACCCCAAGCCATTCAAATCTGTCTACATCATATTCAAAGCTCTGCAACTCAGTCATCTAAAGGCATGGGCAAAGTGAGTAATTGCCCAGGGATCTCACTTTAATTGGGCGCCCTAATAAAGCCCCCCTGATAAAGTGATTACGATAGTAAGGAGACTCTCTTTACTATTTCTCTATCTCAACCTACCTACGCTTGTCTGACTACCTCCGGCTCTCTCTATTGCTACCTTTCTACCCTATTTTTCTATCTAATCTTTCTCTAGGGCACCTACGTTTTGCTCTTTCTTGTCTCTCTCTCACTCTCACCCTACCTTGCTTTCCTCTCTTTACATCTCTCTTTTTCTACCATCCTCTAATTTGCTCTTTTATTCCTCTGCCTATATCTTGCCGCTCTTTTTACCTCTCATGGCTCAACCCAAAATCCAATTTATCCTTCTTGCATTGTGTCACTTCAAAGAGACCAGGACGCTGTGCTTGGCACAGGCATCTCACTGCTAACTGACCTGTGCATTCGGTGTATTTCCTATTTGTGCTAGGTGAAGAAGATAGGGCTATGCATGACACAGCGAGTAATATACTCTACAAGTAAGGGCTTTGTCTCCCAATAGCACTCGGAGAGAAGTGCACTTATGTGGACATGTATAACAGACACGTGCTTTAGCACTTTTATCTACTAGGTTTCTGAAAGGGGATGGTATAAATCAATATTATTTGAAATCATGAGTGTTCAAATTAGCTGAAAATGGGTGATAAATTTAAAGTTGGGCTGAGCATGGGGCACCACAACAAGTCTTGCCCAGGCCCCAAAAATTCTTAAGCGGCCCCTGCCTAAACTAAAAACTCTGCACTACTGAAAAATACTCTTGGGCAGACAGACACTTTTACAGCACCAGTAATCTGAAAAATGAAAACAGTAACACCACAGCTTTCACCCAAACAATCTATTTTTTCAGGTTTTGACCCACAGATCTGGAGTATCATACCCATAAATATCAGACATGACCCCTCTTTCACATCACCCAGGAACTGTCTGAAAAATCACCTACAACTTGAAACTGATGGCCACCTCTGAAAACCTCTTCCATTGTCTTGGCAAGATCAGAAAACTACTCACCATGACAATGTGCCCTTTGGAATTCCTCATATACCCATCTAAACACTAGCTGCTTAAAACTGGGCCCAATTTAGAATTGTACAGATGGGTACTTTGTCACAAACGTGATGGTTATCCAGTCTACCTTATTACATTGTATCCTAATGCACTTGTAATAAGATGGACAGAACATCGGCCACATTTGTGAAGGTGTGCCCATCAGCCAAACTCTAAATCTGGCCATCTATAAACTGTAAATTCACCTTAGTCCTGTCCTGCACATTTATGCTAGATCCTCTTGCCAAAATTATATATCCTTGAACTTATGTCCTTTGCTGTTGAAAATAAAATAAATTGTGAATATAACATGCCAGAAACTTTATATAAAGAACTCTACCAGCGCTACTCCACCAGTGTGGAATGCATGAGGGTTGTACTAACAATTAGGTGACATTGCTGTGATTTGGTAGCTGCATGAAGTGATACAGAGGAGTGTAAGAGATATAGAGGTGTGTTTGTAGATATGTGCCACATTCATATTGCCTCACCAATGCCTGAGGATCATGTGTTTGGGAACAGTTAGAACTATACAAATCTCCGGAGCTCAAAGTTGTTTTGATGCTTCCTTATCCTTGCCAGAATATATATTTTTTTTAAAAGTGTGAGCTATGAATTGAAGTAAAATCGAACTTGTGGTTGCTTCAGTGGGTAATGCTGAAAATATCAATAGGCTACATCTTGTCAAAAGAAGCCAATAGAGAGCATTATGGAAGTAGTGATGTAGTTATGCATGCATAGCTGTAGAAACTGTCATAAACTTGTCTTGTGAATTTGTCAACATCTGCAGGGTAGATAGAATGTCCCCAATGTTAAACTTGGTTGCATAATCTAGGCATGACAGAACTGCTAAAGCATCATTCTTCCTTCGAAGGAATCAAATGCTCTTTGAGGTCTATGAATCTTTGAACCGAATAAAGGCTGTGGTAGAACCATTGGACAATTTCAAATACAAACCGAACACATTTTACCTTATGACCAATGTGGCCATATAATGAAAACTCCAGTCAAGAATCGAGTTAAGAGATGTATTACAACCTGTTGGAAAATGGGTTATTGGTAAGGGCAGGTAGGTACCTACACTTAGCAATAGGCCACTAACCTCCACTAAGGTCCAGTTAGGTCTCAGTAAATTAACCCCAGGTCAACCCTTGGTAGCTTGGCAACGAGGGTCAAGGCTTAACTTAGGAGACAGAGTGTAAAGCATTCAAAATATCACAAAACAGTAATTAAATAAAACACAGGAAACAGTTTAAAAATAGATTATATTTTTATCTTTAAAATGACACAAAAACAAATAAAATCGGATAAGGGGAACCGGAGATATGAATTTTTAAAGAATTATAGTTTTTTTAGCGCCTAGAAACAAAAAGCGCCAATCCGGTCATCTGGTTGCACCTCGACTGGGGCAAAGTCAAAGTTTAAGGCCGACCGCGATGGAGCCCTGCTCGGCTACAAGTCGCGGGAGGCCTCGGTTAAAAGTTTACCTTCACACTCTGTCTCTTTTTCGAAGATTTTCTTCAGCGGGACGAACCTGCCAGTCCAATCCGACCTCCTAGAGCCCTTCTCCGGATACGCGATGCGGGAATCCTCGGTGGAGATTTTTACCTTCGAACTTAGTTTTTTTTTTCGAGGTGAAAATCCTTCGACCGGGGTAAACCTGGATCTTGATCCGACGTCCCTGGAGCCCTTCTCGGATACGCTGGCTGGGAGGTCCCGGTCAACTTTTTACCTTCGGACTTAGTCTCTTTTTCAGAGATTTTCTTTACCAGGACGAACCAGCAAATCAGGCCGGGTCGCGGTTGAGGCAAGCCGGCTAGAGTTGCCGCGGCGGGTCGGTCCCTCTATGGAGCTTTTTTTCAAAAGTTCTCCAAACTTCTCCAAACTTCTGGGGCTTCTCCCAGATGTCCTTTTTAAGGTTCTTTTGAGGTCCACAGCTCACCCCAAGGGTCCAGAACTTCTGAGATGGTCCTTGGGGGGTGCGGACTACAACTCCCAGAATGCACCTGGCACAAACTCCTTTTTGGCCACTGGGCAGTGGCCAGCTGGTTGATTTCTTCAGGAGTTGGTGCAGGGGACTCTGGTTAGCAATTTTTTACCTGTAGCAAAGAGGGAGTCCCTCCTTGAACCAGTCGAAGCCAGGCAAAGTCCTTCTTGTGGTGAAGCCCAAGTGTGCAGCTGGTGCAGTCCTTCTGAGTGCAGGTTCCAGGTGCAGGCCAGGGGTCCAGCAGGGCAGTCCTTCTTCTCCTTTGGCTCTTCCTTGTTGGAATCTGATGGGGATCTGAGGTGTGGGTGCAGGTCTGCTAGTTTTATCCTTGCTCCTGGGTGAAAAGCAGGGGGGTCCTGGTTCTCCAATCAGGTGCAGCGTCCTTCCCCCTGTGATGACCACTTCATGGGAAGTGTGGCAAAAATCAATCCCAGGAGGCAACATTCTCCAAAAATCCATCATGGCTGAATCTGATTTTTGGAGGTTACATCTGGCTGAGCCCACCCACTGGTGTGGCTAAAAATCATAAACACACCCCTCTCCTGCCCTCTCCTAATCTAATCAAGGGGGCACCTAGTTGTCTGGGGTTGCTGGATGTGGGGGTGTTGCTGGTTGCTCCAAATGTCCTTCTCTGCCTTTAAAGACCAGTTTGGCAGCCCTCCCCCTTCCTGCCTCACCATCTACTGAGGGGAGATTCCCTCCCACAGGCACATTCCTTTGTGTGAAGCCAGGCCACTTCACACCTCATCAAGCAGCCTGGCCAGGCTGCTAGAGGCTGGCCAATCAGAGCACAGCAGCAAAAACAATGCAGGGCTGAAATTGGCAACTTTTCAGGTAAAGTTTAAAACTCTTTACCTGAACAAGTTATATTAAATCCCACAACTGGAAGTTGTGGGATTTATTACAACAATTAATTTGATACCAAACTCTTGGTATCCATCATTTAAGGAGACTTTAAAAATTAAAACAAAGTCTTCCCATTCTAGCCTATGAAGGCCATTTACTACAATGAGGGAAAATAAATGTGGCTGTTTTTACCTCACCAAGGCTTATAAGACTATTTTTATAAGGTCCCTGCTTATAGTTACATGGTACCCAGCCCTAGGGGCACATAGGGCACACCTTAGGGGTGACATATGTAAAAATAAGGTAGTTTAAGACTTTGGAACTACTTTTAATTCCAAACTCGAATTTTCATATAACTTTAATTTAAAAGCAGCCAGCAAGGCAGGCCTGCCTTTAAAATGACACTGGGCACCTCAGCAGTGCACCTATGGGTGCACAACCTATGCTGTGGTCCCTAAACCTACATGTCCTACCATATACTAGGGACTTATGGGTAGGTTAACTTAGCCAATTATAATTAGCCTAATTTGCATATCCATTTTACACAGAGCACTGGCCCTGGGACTGGTAAGCAGTACCCAGGGCATAGCCAAGAGTCAGTAACCACCAGTACCTGTCCAAAAAGTGTGGGGGTGACCAGGGCAAAAAGGAGGACTTTCCTACACAACCTCAAGCCCAAAGTCATGTAGACAATTCTAAGGAAAAGAATATAAAAATAAAGAATCACCTAGGGTTGACCAACGAGGTGAAATAAATGCAAAAGAAAAAAAAACATTATAATTTCATGGCTCTCAATTAAGACCATGCAAAACATAAGCAACAAATTCTGCAAGTTAGAGAATACAGTGTTGCTCCTTTCTAAATAAGTAGCATTAGTTCGGTTTCAAGTTACAAATTAAAAGAGCTGAGCAATAGAGGGTGACCAAATTATGAAGATACATGTTTGGGGACGAACAAATGCAGACAAAAGATAAAAAGCACAAAAAGGGCAAAAAAAATATTTGGAAACAGATAAGCTCGGTCATCAAATAACTAACTAAGATTGGCAAAAGAAAGGTAAAAAGTGAAAGCATCAGCATGTCAGAAGCTTGGTCAGAAGTCTTCTGATAGGGCACAAGAAAAATTATCTAAGATCTAGTGGGACATCTCAAGGGGCGAAGGCAGAGAAGATAATACCTCTCTAAGGGGCTTAGCATATGGGATTCTTCAACAGCAGTCAGAATCATAGGGAATTTTCGTGGGAAGTCTGACTCAAATCCAAGTTTATCAAAAGGACCACATTAATCTGATTCACCAAATTGGTCAGTCCATGTTACGTTGAAAGGGATATCATCCATAAGAAATCGATCACACAACTCCAAAAGTTACACTGCCATCCTTTCGGAGGTATGTCACGAGAACACCATTTCCCACCCGGTTCCATGCAAGGTTGAAACAAATGTTTAAACTTTTAATCCATAGTTCGGGATGTTCTCATTTCAAGGCCAAAACTGCCTATCTTTCTATCATAAAACAATAAATTATTCTATTATCAAATGAAAGACATCTGAGAAAAAGTCCACGTTAAGCAGAATAACATTTCAGTTTCCACACAGTCACGAAATTAAATAAAGCCTTAGTTAAACCAACACAAAAAATGAAATTATACATTTATATTCAAATAAAATATTAATCTCATTATGCAAATTGTAATTTTAACAAAAATGTGGTTCATTAGTGTTCATGTTACATTCATTCAAAACATAGGCCCTCATTACAACTCTGGCGGTAAATTGCACCTACCGCCATGCTGACGGCCTCCAACATACCGTGACTGCGGCGGTAATCTGCCACGGGTATTATGACCCACACAGAGAATAACGCCACAATACAGACACCCACATAAATCCGCCACACCAAAGGTCATTGATAAACTGGCGATAGCAAAAGCCACACTATCACACCAACAGGAATATGCTCACAGTATCACAACCCACGAATCAACACGGCGGTCTTTTAACCGTGGAAAACCATTGGCGGTACACACCGCTGCGCTCAAAATACACACACACTTACAAAACACAACCACATTGGACAATTCAAAATACACACATCTGATACACATACACACACCCCACCCACACACCCACAACCCCTTACAACCAAAAAAAAGAGACCAAGCACAGAGAGACAAGCAAAGAGCACACACTCACTCAGAGGCACAGAACACCATCACCCATACACCATCCACACACATCACATTATACATCCCAACACATCATCCCACACATCACCACACACATATCAATCACACCACATCATGGCACCTCAAAGACACCCCAGGTTTTCTGAGGAGGAGTGAAGGGTCATGGTGGAGGAAATCATCCGGGTAGAGCCACAGCTATTCGGATCACAGGTGCAGCAGACGTCCGTTGCAAGGAAGATGGAGCTATGGCGGAGAGTCGTGGACAGGGTCAACGCCGTGGGACAGCATCCAAGAACAAGGAATGACATCAGAAAGAGGTGGAACGACCTACGGGAGAAGGTGCGTTCCATGGTATCAAGACACCAGATAGCAGTACAGAGGACTGGCAGTGGACACCCACCTCCTCCCCCACAACTAACAACATGGAAGGAGCGAGTCTTGGCGATTATGCATCCTGAGGGCCTCGCAGGAGTAGCAGGAGGACTGGGCTCTGGTAAGGCAAATCTTTACTACTTGATCCCCCCCACCCTACCTGCATGCTATCACAAACCCCCACCCATATCCTCACTCCCATCACTCCATCACCTCACATCCACCCCACCATCACAACCCACAGATCCCAATCCCAAGCCCTGCATGCAACAAGAATGCATGGACACCCATCACAGACCTGCATGGACACCCATCACCACAGCATGCCCAGTAGAGAGACCCACCAAGCCCAAACAATCAGCAATAACACAAGATGGCACACACAGATACAATAATAATGCATTTACATCCCAAAAGGACCCTTACCCAACGTCACCGGACAGGAGGTGCCAGCTACATCTAGTCCCCCCCACAGAAGAGGGCCACAGTGATGACAGCAGCTCTGCACGCCTGGATCACGATGACCAACCTGGCACATCTGGGACCTCTGGACATTCGGTTACCCTGCCACAGTCCCAAACCACCACAGAGCCTCCTCCCTCAGGAAACACCACCACGGCACCCACCCAGCAGGCCCATGCCACTGTTCCCAGAACACGTCAGTCAGCAATGTGTCCACCACTACAGGGACCCCAGGCAACTCCACTAACCCAGGACGATCAGGGACCTGGGGTCAGTGGCAGTGGGCACACGGTTCAGGGGACAGAGGCACAGGACAACAGGGAAGCTGGGAGGACTGCTGTGCGACAGGGGGAGGACAGGCCCAGGGAACCGACCCTCCACGAGGCACTCTCAAACATCATGGGAGCATACCACCATTCCCAGGAGACCATGGGCATGGTACTGGCCAAGTTTCAGGAGACCCAGCGGCTGCAGGAGGGACAGTACATGGGGATCCGGGATGACCTCACAAAAATCTACAGCATCCTGGTCACCATAGTAGGGGTGCTGGCTGATATGGGTAAGACCATGAGGGAGGCAGTGGCACAACAAAGGGCCCCTGACACTAGCCAAACCGATGAACAGCCTTCCACCTCCGCCGGCACTAGTGGACAGGAGGCCCGCCACAGGACCAACAGGCCACCAGCACCCCGCCCTCTTCAGAAGGAGAACCACCCCGCAAATGGTCCCTGTGATCCAGGTAGAAGACAGAGAGCATTGCCAAGACCCCCACCAGGAAATAGGACCCTCCTGATTATCACCCTCTGTCCCACTGTGTTACCCTCTCCACCTTGAACTGCCATTGCTCCCCTTCCTATGCCCCCTTGGACAATGCACCTGTGATGCCATGAGACTGGACTCTACCATGGACCTTCCTCCACCATCAACCCAGCCACTTGCACATACCCCTGTACTTATTAGCATCTTCAATAAACACCCTTGAAACAAAGACCAATCTGGAGTCAGTCTGATGATTCACAAATGTATTACTACAACATTAGCAAAGCATTGCAAGGTTTATGTTCATTTACACATACCAATGTACGACAGTTAATGGGCAGCAGTACACTTAGCATAAGCCAGAATGGGGTACACAGATCTGAAAAAAGGAAACCCAAAGGGAACAGTCAGTGTCCATAGACAGAGTGAAAGAGGCTGCCATGTACAATGTCCTAAAGTGTACTGCAATGTGAAGAGGAGTTACAGTCTCTTACCTGTGTGTCACTGGAAGTACTGCAGAATAATGTTTGTTCTGTTGTCAACATCTTCTTCCTCTGAGTCCTCTTCCTCACTGTCCACGGGCTCCACCGCTGCCACAAGAACGTCACCAGGCTCATCCTCCAGCAGAGAAGGCACCTGCCGTTTCAATGACAGGTTGTACAACATACAGCATGCTACGATGATCTGGCACACCTTCTTGGGTGAGTAGTACAGGGAGCCACCTGTTAGATGGAGGCACCGGAATCTGGCTTTCAGGAGGCTGAATGTCCTCTCAAAAATCCTCCTAGTTCGCCCATGTGCCTCATTGTAACGTTCCTCTGCCCTTGTCCTGGGATTCCTCACTGGGGTCAGTAGCCATGAGAGGTTGGGATAACCAGAGTCACCTGCAAATATCGAGGGACAATTGTGAGACACACACTAACCCTTAGGGACAACACCATACCCAGATACCTACTCTTACTGTGTGGGGACCTTGGGCTCACCTATTAACCACACACGGTGCCTCTGGAGTTGGCCCGTCACATAAGGGATGCTATTATTTCGCAAGATATAGGCATCATGCACAGAGCCAGGATATTTGGCATTCACATGGGAGATGTACTGGTCCGCCAAACACACCATTTGCACATTCATCGAATGATAGCTTTTTCTATTCCTGTACACCTGTTAATTTCTGCAGGAGGGGGCAAATGCCACATGTGTACCATCAATGGCACCAATTATTTTGGGGATATGTCCCAGGGCATAGAAGTCAGCTTTCACTGTGGCCAAATCCCCCACCTGGGGGAACACGATGTAGCTGCGCATATGTTTCAGGAGGGCAAACTACACCCTGCTCAACACGTTTGAGAACATTGGCTGAGACATCCCTGATGCCATGGCCACTGTAGTTTGGAAGGAGCCACTTGCCAGGAAATGGAGCACCTGCACTAGAGGGGGGATTAAAGTGGGCTGCCGGATAGCTGACATCAGGTCTAGCTCCATTTGTGCACACAGTTCTTGGATTGTGGCACGATCAAGTCTGTATGTGATTATAATGTGTCTGTCCTCCATTGTCAACAGGTCCACCAGGGGTCTGTACACTGCAGGATGCCGCCATCTCATCATCTGCCTCAGCGGTTGTAGCCTATGGAGGAGAACGGTGAGCAGAAGGTCATTCACCACATAGATAGCACAACTGTGCCTGAATCAATGTTACAGAAGCAGGATGTGAAATCGAGAGTCAGTATATGTGCCAATATGTGTTGTGATGCAGTTAGGTGCCATGGCATGTGCCCCCCTGAAACACCGGCTGCCTGACCTGTGAGGAGGGGCAAGGTTAAATGAGGTAACTACGCTGGCGTTGTGCAGCGTCGCGGTAGGCGGTCGAAGACCGCCGCGCAACTCCGCATTGGTTATCATTGGGCCCTTTGGGTTCCAGGATCCAATGAAGATGTACGACGCCATTTTCTACCCATTCACTCCCTTGATACCTGACCATCAACAGGAGAGGACCTACACTACAAGTGCTGCTGTGACCAGAGTCTGGAAGCAACAATGGCTCATGTGTCTGGGGAAAGGGCCCCTGCCTTCACTGCAGAGGAGTTGGAGAATCTGGTGGATGGGGTCCTCCCCCAGTACACGCTACTCTATGGTCCTCCAGACAAACAGGTGAGTACACTGTGAGCATGATGCATGGGCAATGCCTGTTTGGAGTGGTGTGCATGGAAGCCACATGTTGGGGGGTGCTAAGGCATCCTGGCCTGACTGCTGCTTGAGAGATGGTCACTGTATGTGCGTCAGGGCATGGGTGGGAACTGGTGGGCAATGAGTATGATGCACCGGATGGGTGAGTAATTACATTTTCTGCTGTCTTTACCCTCTAGGTCAGCGCCCACCAGACGAAGAGTATTTGGTGTGCCATCGCCAAGGAGGTGCGGACCCTGGGGGTCTATCACAGGCGGAGCACCCACTGCTGCAAAAGATGGGAGGACCTGCGCCGCTGGAGCAAGAAGACGGCGGAGGCCCAGCTGGGGCTGGCCTCCCAACGTGGAAGGGGTGCCCTTCGCACCATGACCCCTGTGATATTCTGCATCCTGGCGGTGGCCTATCTGGAGTTGGCTAGGCGCTTGAGGGCATCACAGCAACCAGAAGGGGGTGAGTACCATTTCAGACAAGTGACTTTGCGCGCTTTAGGAGCTAGATGGATGGGGGATGTGGGTGCCCCTAGGCCAGGGCGCTAATGCCAGGGTAGGTCCCTTGTTTGCAGGCTCTGAACAACCTCTACCCCAATGGTACAAGTGGCCACTACTAGTGTGCAGGGTCCTGTGGGTGTCAGGTGTGCAGGTGCTGGCGTTAGGCATTGCACCCCATGGGCTGGTGACTACCTTAGTGAGTGGTTGGCCATGGCCTAGTGCATAGGGCAGCTCAGTGTGTGTTGTGTACGCCAACAGTAGTGGTGTTGCTGGCATTGACTATGTGTGTCCTCTGTCTATCCCCCCTTCTTGTTTTGTCATCCTGTCCTTGTGTGCATTAGCATCATATGGTGGAGGAACAGAGGCACCGGCAACGGAGGGAGCTGCATCCCACATGGCGGGGACAGGAGGGGAGACCAGTGACAGTGACTCCTCCTCTGATGGAAGCTCCCTGGCGGTGGGGGATACGTCTGTGCCCACCCAAACAACAGGCACAGCCGCCACCCCCCCTACCAACACCGCCCTCCCAACAGCCCCTCAGTGTGTTTCCTGTGCCCACTCATCAAGGAGGGTGGGCATCTCCTTCGCCCCAGGCACCTCAGGCCCTGCCCCAGTCAGCCCTGCTGCCCTCAGTGAGGAGGCTATTGACCTCCTGAGATCCCTCACTGTTGGGCAGTCAACAATTCTGAATGCCATCCAGGGTGTCGAGAGGCATTTGCAACAAACAAATGCATACCTGGAGGGCATTCATTCCGATGTGGCAGCCCAACAGAGAGCATTTCAGGCTCTGGCCTCAGCACTGATGGCAGCCATTGTCCCTGTGTCCAGCCTCCCCCCCTTCAACTTTCACTACCCAGTCCCAATTTGTAGGAGGCTGGCCTGGCTTGTAGTGGGTACCAGAGGTACTTACACCTTGTGCCAGGTCCAGTTATCCCTTATTAGTGTAGAAGAGGTGTTTCTAGCAGCTTAGGCTGATAGAAGGTAGCTATAGCATATCAGAGCAGCTTAGGCTGAACTAGGAGACATGCAAAGCTCCTACTATACCACTGGTGTCATATGCACAATATCATAAGAAAACACAATACACATATATACTAAAAATAAAGGTACTTTATTTTTATGACAATATGCCAAAAGTATCTCAGTGAGTACCTTCAGTATGAGGATGCCAAATATACACAAGATATATGTACACAATACCAAAAATATGCAGTAATAGCAAAAGGAAGTAATGCAAGCAGTGTAAAGTTACAATAGATTGCAATAGGAGCACATAGGTATAGGGGCAACACAAACCATATACTCCAAAAGTAGAATGCGAACCACGAATGGACCCCAAACCTATGTGAGCTTGTAGAGGGTTGCTGGGACTGTAAGAAAACAGTGAGGGTTAGAAAAATAGCCCACCCCAAGACCCTGTAAGGTAGGTGTAAAGTGCACCTACAACCTCCAGAGAGCACAGAAGTCGTGATAGGGGGATTCTGCAAGGAAAACAAACACCAGCAATGCAACAACAGTGGATTTCTGGACCTGAGTACCTGTAAGACAAGAGGACCAAGTCCAAGAGTCGCAACAGTGTCGAGAGTGGGCAGGAGCCCAGGAAATGCCAGCTGAGAGTGCAAGGAAGCTGCCACCTGTTGGAAGAAGCTTGCTGTTCTGCAAGAACGAAGAGTACTAGGAACTTCCGCTTTGGAGGATGGATGTCACACGTCTTGAAGAAGCTTGCAGAGGTGTTCCCACGCAGAAAGACCGCAAACAAGCCTTGCTAGCTGCAAGGGTCGCGGGTAGGGTTTTTGGATAGTGCTGTGGCCCAGGAGGGACCAGGATGTCGCCACTTGGATGAGGAGACAGAGGGGATGCCCAGCAAGTCAGGATGCCCTCACAGAAGCAGGCAGCACCCACAGAAGTACCGGAACAGGCACTTGGAAGAGGAGTGAACCGGAGTCCACCTGAAGTCAGAAAAGGGAGTCCCACGACGCCAGAGGACAACTCAGAAGGTTGTGCACTGCAGGTTAGAGTGTCGGGGACCCAGGCTTGGCTGTGCACAAAGGAAAACCTGGAAGAGTGCACAGGAGCTGGAGCAGCTGCAAATCACGTGGTACCCAGCAATGCAGTCTAGCGTGGGGAGGCAAGGACTTACCTCCACCAAACTTGGACTGAAGAGTCACTGGACTGTGGGAGTCACTTGGACAGAGTTGCTGAGTTCCAGGGACCACGCTCGTCATGCTGAGAGGGGACCCAGAGGACATGTGTTGCAGTCTTTTGTTGCCTGCGGTTGCAGGGGGAAGATTCCGTCGACCCACGGGAGATTTCTTCAGAGTTCCTGGTGCAGAAAGGAGGCAGGCTACCCCCAGAGCATGCACCACCAGGAAACAGGCGAGAAAGCCGGCAGGATGAAGCGATACAAGGTTGCAGTAGTCGTCTTTGCTACTTTGTTGCGGTTTTGCAGGCGTCCTGAGCAGTCAGCGGTCGATCCTTTGGTGAAGAGGGAGATGCAGAGGAACTCTGGTGAGCTCTTGGATTCGGTATCTGAAGAATTCCCCAAAGCAGAGACCCTAAATAGCCAGAAAAGGAGGTTTGGCTACCTAGGAGGGAGGATAGGCTAGTAAGAAAGGTAAGAGCCTATCAGAAGGAGTCTCTGACGTCACCTGCTGGCACTGGCCACTCAGAGCAGTCCAGTGTGCCAGCAACACCTCTGTTTCCAAGTTGGCGGAGGTCTGGGGCACACTGGAGGAGCTCTGGGCACCTCCCATGGGAGGTGCAGGTCAGGGGAGTGGTCACTCCCCTTTCCTTTGTCCAGTTTCGTGCCAGAGCAGGGCTGGGGGATCCCTAAACCGGTGTAGACTGGCTTATGCAGAGATGGGCAGCATCTGTGCCCATCAAAGCATTTCCAGAGGCTGGGGGAGGCTACTCCTCCCCAGCCCTGACACCTATTTCCAAAGGGAGAGGGTGTAACACCCGCTCTCTGAGGAAGTCCTTTGTTCTGCCTTCCTGGGCCAGGCCTGGCTGGACCCCAGGAGGGCAGAAACCTGTCTGAGGGGTTGGCAGCAGCAGCAGCAGCAGCTGCAGTGAAACCTCGGGAAAGGCAGATTGGCAGTACCCGGGTTCTGTGCTAGAGACCCGGGGGATCATGGAATTGTCTCCCCAAGGGTGACAATTCCATGATCCTAGACATATTACATGGCCATGTTCGGAGTTACCATTGTGACGCTGTACATAGGTAGACACCTATGTACAGTGCACGTGTGTAATGGTGTCCCCGCACTCACAAAGTCCAGGGAATTTGCCCTGAACGATGTGGGGGCACCTTGGCTAGTGCCAGGGTGCCCTCACACTAAGTAACTTTGCACCCAGCCTTCACCAGGTGAAGGTTAGACATATAGGTGACTTATAAGTTACTTAAGTGCAGTGGTAAATGGCTGTGAAATAACGTGGACGTTATTTCACTCAGGCTGCACTGGCATGCCTGTGTAAGAATTGTCAGATCTCCCTATGGGTGGCAAAAGAAATGCTGCAGGCCATATGGATCTCCTGGAACCCCAATACCCTGGGTACCTCAGTACCGTATACTAGGGAATTATAAGGGTGTTCCAGTATGCCAATGTGAATTGGTGAAATTGGTCACTAGCCTGTTAGTGACAATTTGGAAAGCATAGAGAGCATAACCACTGAGGTTCTGGTTAGCAGAGCCTCAGTGAGACAGTTAGTCATCACACAGGGAACACATACAGGGCACACTTATGAGCACTGGGGCCCTGGCTGGCAGGGTCCCAGTGACACATACACTAAAACAACATATATACAGTGAAATGTAAGGGTACCATGCCAGTCAAGATGGTACTTTCCTACACAACCCCCCCCCCCAAACGAAGGACAATAAGACTAGCCATGACCTGATGAGTCTTCATTGTCGAAGTGGAAATATCTGGAGAGTCCATCTGTATTGGAGTGGGTACTCCCAGGTCTATGTTCCACTGTATAGTCCATTCCCTGTAGAGATATGGACCACCTCAACAATTTAGGGTTTTCACCTTTCATTTGTTTTAGCCAAAGTAGAGGTTTGTGGTCTGTCTGAACAATGAAGTGAGTGCCAAACAGGTATGGCCTCAACTTCTTCAATGCCCAGACCACAGCAAAGTCCTCCCTCTCTGTGGCAGAGCAACGCTTTTCTCTAGGGGTCAACCTCCTGCTGATAAAAGCAACAGGTTGATCCTGGCCCTCAGAATTGAGTTGTGATAAGACTGCCCCTACCCCTAATTCAGATGCATCAGTTTGAACAATGAATTTCTTGGAGTAACATGGGCTTTTTAGGACAGGTGCAGTGCACATTGCCTGTTTGAGCTCCTCAAAAGCTTTCTGACAGATAGCTGTCCACAATACCTTTTTAGGCATTTTCTTGGAAGTGAGATCATTAAGTGGGGCTGCAATGGAGCCATAGTTTTTAATGAATCTCCTGTAATACCCAGTGAGGCCTAGGAAGGCTCTCACCTGGGTCTGTGTTGTAGGGGCAACCCAATCTATGATTGTTTGGATTTCCCCCTGAAGTGGTGCAATCTGTTCTCCACCTACCAGGTGTCCCAGATAAACCACTTTCCCCTGCCCTATCTGGCACTTTGAAGCCTTGATAGTGAGGCCTGCCTTTTGCAGGGCCTCCAAAACTTTCCACAGGTGGACCAGGTGATCATCCCAGGTGGAGCTAAAGACAGCTATATCATCTAGATATGCTGCACTAAAAGCCTCCATCCCTTGCAGGACTGTATTCACCAACCTCTGACAAGTGGCAGGTGCATTTTTCAAACCAAAGGGCATTACTGTGAATTGGTAGTGCCCTCCAATAGTCGAAAATGCAGTTTTTGCTTTAGCATCCTCTGATAATTTGATCTGCCAATACCCTGCAGTCAAATCAAAGGTGCTTAGATACTTGGCAGATGCCAGTGTATCTATGGGCTCATCTGCCCTGGGTATAGGGTGAGCATCAGTTTTTGTTACCTGGTTGAGACCTCTGTAGTCTACACAAAACCTCATCTCCCTTTTTCCATCTTTTGAGTGAGGCTTTGGTACAAGCACCACAGGAGAGGCCCATGGGCTTTCAGAATGTTCAACCACTCCTAAGTCAAGCATGTTCTGAACTTCTTGCTTTATGCAGTCTCTGACATGGTCAGGCTGCCTATAAATTTTACTTTTGACAGGCAAACTGTCTCCAGTATCAATTGTGTGTTCACACCAAGATGTGGTGCCTGGCACAGTTGAAAAGAGTTCAGAAAACTGACCTAGGAGATTTATGCAGTTGTCTTTTTGCTCAGCAGTAAGACAGTCTGCCAACACTACACCTTCCACTAAAGCATCATCTTCAGTGGAAGAGAAGAGATCAGGGAGAGGGTCACTCTCTTCTTCCTGTCCTTCATCTGTTGCCATGAGCAGGGTGAGATCAGCCCTGTCATAGTAGGATTTTAGGCGGTTGACATGGAGCACCCTAAGGGGACTCCTGGCAGTGCCTAGGTCAACCAAGTAGGTGACCTCGCCCTTCTTTTCAACAATGAGATGGGGTCCACTCCATTTGTCTTGGAGTGCTCTTGGGGCCACAGGCTCCAATACCCACACCTTCTGTCCTGGTTGGTACTGAATCAGAACAGCCTTCTGGTCATGCCATTGCTTTTGGAGCTCTTCGCTGGCCTGAAGGTTTTTACTGGCCTTTTTCATGTACTCCGCCATTCTGGATCTTAGGCCAAGTACATAGTCCACTATATCTTGGTTAGGAGCTTTTAAAGGTTGTTCCCAACCCTCCTTCACAAGTATTACAGGACCTCTTACAGGGTGCCCAAATAGGAGTTCAAAGGGCTGAAGCCCACTCCTTTCTGGGGTACCTCCCTGTAAGCAAAAAGGAGGCAAGGTAACAGGACATCCCATCTCCTCCTGAGTTTTTCAGGGAGTCCCATTATCATACCTTTGAGAGTTTTATTAAACCTCTCTACCAATCCATTTGTTTGTGGATGATATGGTGTGGTGAATTTGTATGGTACACCACATTCCTTCCACATGGCCTTCAAGTATGCAGACATAAAGTTGCTACCCCTGTCTGATACCACCTCTTTTGGGAAACCCACCCTGGAAAAGATTCCCAGGAGGGCTTTTGCCACTGCAGGTTCTGTAGTGGTCCTTAGAGGAATTGCTTCAGGATATCTTGTTGCATGGTCCACTACCACCAAGATAAACCTATTGCCTGAAGCAGTAGGAGGGTCAAGGGGGCCAACTATGTCAACCCCTACCCTTTCAAAGGGAACCCCAACCACAGGCAGTGGAATAAGGGGAGCCTTTGGAGTGCCACCAGTCTTGCAAGTGGCTTGGCAGGTCACGCAAGATTTACAAAAGTCTTTTGTGTCCTCTAACATCCTAGGCCAGTGAAACAGGGGGACAAGCCTTTCCCATGTTTTAATCTGACCCAAATGTCCAGCCAAAGGAATGTCATGTGCCAGAGTTAGGAGGAACTCTCTGTACTGCAGGGGAATGACCAATCTCCTGGCTGCTCCAGGTTTTGGGTCCCTTGCCTCTGTGTACAAGAGGTTGTCCTCCCAGTAAACTCTATGTGATTCACTGACATCCCTATTTTGCTGTTTGACAGCTTGCTGTCTGAGACCCTCTAATGTGGGACAGTGCTGCTGTGCCACAATCAGCTCTTCCCTGGCAAGCCCCCCTCCACCCAAAAGCTCAGCAGTGTCTGCTGCCAGCTCATCTGGTGAAGGTTCTGCACGGAGAGAAAATTCTTCTTCCTCAGAAGTAGAATCATCTGTAGAGGGAGGGATAGTGGGTGGGGATTTACCCTTACTAACCCTAGCTTTAGGGAGCACTTGGTCCATTGTTCCAGGATCCAAGTCACCCTGTCCTTTTTGCTTTTTGGCCAGAGCCCTTGTTAAAGCAAAAATATGCCCAGGAATGCCCAGCATTGCTGCATGAGCCTCCAACTCCACTTCTGCCCAAGCTGATGTCTCTAAATCATTCCCTAGTAGACAGTCTACAAGTAAGTCTGAGGCAACCACAACTTTCTTTGAACCAGTAACTCCCCCCGCCCCCCAGTTGAGATTCACAACAGCCATGGGGTGGCTAAGAGTGTTGTTATGAGCGTCAGTCACTTGGTACTGGTGACCAAGTAGGTGTTGTTCAGGGTGTACCAGTTTCTCTATTACCATGGTAACACTGGCACCTGTGTCCCTGTAGGCCTGAACCTCAACACCATTGATTAGGGGAAGTTGCTTGTACTTATCCATATTAAGGGGACAATCAACCAAGGTGGCCAAATCAATGGCACCTTCAGAGACTAGCACAGCCTCTGTGGTCTCCCTAACAAGACCAACCCCAACTAAATTACCAAAAGTGAGCCCAGCTACTCCTTTGGATTGGCTATTAGTAGGTTTGCTCCCACCACCACTGCTATTACTAGGGGCACTAGAGGTTGCAGTAGGGGTTGTGGTAGTGGGAGGTTTGGTGTTTTTCTTTGGACAACTGGCATCAGTTGTCCAATGGCCTTTTACTTTACAGAAATAACACCAAGGCTTTTTAACTTGATTTGAAGAGGATTTGGACCCACCACCCCCACCAGAGTGTTTTTGTGGGCCTGATGAAGACTCAGCATCTTTACTTTTTGTCCCCACCCTTGTCTGAAGACTTACCATCCTTCTTCTTGCCATCCTTGTCACCCCCTGTATGAACTTTTCTGTTCACTCTTGTTCTGATCCATTTGTCTGCCTTCTTTCCCAATTCTTGGGGAGAGGTCAGATCTGAGTCCACTAGATATTGGTGTAACAAGTCAGACACACAATTATTCAGAATATGCTCTCTCAGGATTAGATTGTACAGGCTTTCATAGTCAGAAACCTTACTGCCATGTAACCACCCCTCCAAGGCCTTCACTGAATAGTCAACAAAGTCTACCCAGTCTTGTGAGGACTCTTTTCTGGTTTCTCTGAACTTAATCCTGTATTGTTCAGTGGTTAAGCCAAATCCATCCAAGAGTGCATCCTTCAAAACTGCAAAATTATTGGCATCACTTTCTCTAACAGTAAGGAGCCTATCCCTACCCTTTTATTGAAAGATAGCCATAGGATAGCAGCCCACTGCCTTTGAGGGGCCCCCTGTACCATACAGGCCCTCTCAAGGGCAGCAAACCACTTGTTAATGTCATCCCCCTCCTTGTAAGGGGGAACTATCTTATGCAGATTCCTGGAATCATGCTCTCTCACAGGATTGCTATCAGGAATACTGCTGCTGCCACCATGGGGTCCAAACCCCAACCTCTGTCTTTCCTTCTCTAAGTCTAGGGATTCCCTGTCTAGAGCCAGCTGTTGCTGTTTAAGCTTCAGCCTGGTCTCTTCCACTCTCAACTTGTTGAGTTCCCTTTCTAACATTTTGTCATCAGGGTGGGTGGGTTGGGAATGTTTTGACACAGAAGAAATATTGGAATGAACAGAGGGAGACCTGTCCCTGACAGCTAGCACTCTAACAACCTGGCCTTCAGGGACAAAAACTTCCCTACTATGATGGGAGCTTCTATTACTACCAGCATTGCTATGAGGTCTGCTAGGGGGCAGGTTTGGAAGAGAACCCTGTACCCCTCCCACAAGGGTCTCCCCTGGGTCAGAGTGTGAGCTATCTACTAACCTTTCTGATGAAGACCCACCCTGGGCCTTATCATTCTCAATGAGCATGTTAGATAGAAATTCTCTAGAAGGGTTCTTTCCTACCACTAAACCTCTATCAATGCAGAGACTCCTTAGGCTCTTAAAGTTAAGATTGTCATATGTTGTATTGACCATTTTAAGAGAAGTTCCTACATCAGACATGATAGAAGAAGGTTTAGGGACAGTGAGAAGAGAGAAAAAGTTTCAGGACTTTTTAAAGAACAGGAAAAAAACGTTTTCAAACTTTTTGAAAGTTTAGAAGTACTTTTCAGCACTTAGCAGATAGTGTAAGAGAAGAAAAACAAAACTTTTTGGTTAGGTGTACATACACTGAACTTGTTTTGTATATTATTCTCTTTTGAAAAGTACAAAATGACAAAGTGGTAAGTGGTTACAAGTACTTATCCCACCGCTGCACAACCAATGTAGGAGGCTGGCCTGGCTTGCAGTGGGTACCAGAGGTACTTACACCTTGTGCCAGGTCCAGTTATCCCTTATTAGTGTAGAAGAGGTGTTTCTAGCAGCTTAGGCTGATAGAAGGTAGCTATAGCAGAGCAGCTTAGGCTGAACTAGGAGACATGCAAAGCTCCTACTATACCACTGGTGTCATATGCACAATATCATGAGAAAACACAATACACATATATACTAAAAATAAAGGTACTTTTTTTTAATGACAATATGCCAAAAGTATCTCAGTGAGTACCCTCAGTATGAGGATGCCAAATATACACAAGATATATGTACACAATACCAAAAATATGCAGTAATAGCAAAAGGAAGTAATGCAAGCAGTGTAAAGTTACAATAGATTGCAATAGGAGCACATAGGTATAGGGGCAACACAAACCATATACTCCAAAAGTGGAATGCGAACCACGAGTGGACCCCAAACCTATGTGAGCTTGTAGAGGGTCGCTGGGACTGTAAGAAAACAGTGAGGGTTAGAAAAATAGCCCACCCCAAGACCCTGTAAGGTAGGTGTAAAGTGCACCTACAACCTCCAGAGAGCACAGAAGTCGTGATAGGGGGATTCTGCAAGGAAAACAAACACCAGCAATGCAACAACAGTGTATTTCCGGACCTGAGTACCTGTAAGACAAGGGGACCAAGTCCAAGAGTCGCGACAGTGTCGAGAGTGGGCAGGAGCCCAGGAAATGCCAGCTGAGGGTGCAAGGAAGCTGCCACCTGTTGGAAGAAGCTTGCTGTTCTGCAAGAACGAAGAGGACTAGGAACTTCCCCTTTGGAGGATGGATGTCCCACGTCATGAAGAAGCTTGCAGAGGTGTTCCCACGCAGAAAGATCGCAAACAAGCCTTGCTAGCTGCAAGGGTCACAGTTAGGGTTTTTGGATGCTGCTGTGGCCTAGGAGGAACCAGGTTGTCGCCACTTGGATGAGGAGACAGAAGGGACGCCCAGCAAGTCAGAGAGCCCTCACAAAAGCAGGCAGCACCTGCAGAAGTACCAGAACAGGCACTTGGAAGAGGAGTGAACCGGAGTCCACCCGAAGTCAGAAAAGGGAGTCCCACGACGCCGGAGGACAACTCAGAAGGTTGTGCACTGCAGGTTAGAGTATCGGGGACCCAGGCTTGGCTGTGCAGAAAGAAAATCCTGGAAGAGTGCACAGGAGCCGGAGCAGCTGCAAATCACATAGTACCCAGCAATGCAATCTAGCGTGGGGAGGCAAGGACTTACTTCCACCAAACTTGGACTGAAGAGTCACAGGACTGTGGGAGTCACTTGGACAGAGTTGCTGAGTTCCAGGGACCACGCTCGTCTTGCTGTGAGGGGACCCAGAGGACCGGTGTTGCAGTCTTTTGTTGCCTGCGGTTGCAGGGGAAAGATTCCGTCGACCCACGGGAGATTTCTTCAGAGCTCCTGGTGCAGAAAGGAGGCAGGCTACCCCCAGAGCATGCACCACCAGGAAACAGGCGAGAAAGCCGGCAGGATGAAGCGATACAAGGTTGCAGTAGTCGTCTTTGCTACTTTGTTGCGGTTTTGCAGGCGTCCTAAGCAGTCAGCGGTCGATCCTTTGGCAAAAGGTGAAGAGGGAGATGCAGAGGAACTCTGGTGAGCTCTTGCATTCGGTATCTGAGGAATTCCCCAAAGCAGAGACCCTAAATAGCCAGAAAAGGAGGTTTGGCTACCTAGGAGGGAGGATATTCTAGTAAGAAAGGTAAGAGCCTATCAGAAGGAGTCTCTGATGTCACCTGCTGGCACTGGCCCCTCAGAGCAGTCCAGTGTGCCAGCAACACCTCTGTTTCCAAGATGGCAGAGGTCAGGGGCACACTGGAGGAGCTCTGGGCACCTCCCATGGGAGGTGCAGGTCAGGGGAGTGGTCACTCCCCTTTCCTTTGTCCAGTTTCGCACCAGAGCAGGGCTGGGGGATCCCTAAACCGGTGTAGACTGGCTTATGCAGAGATGGGCAGCATCTGTGCCCATCAAAGCATTTACAGAGGCTGGGGGAGGCTACTCCTCCCCAGCCCTGACACCTATTTCCAAAGGGAGAGGGTGTAACACCCTCTCTCTAAGGAAGTCCTCTGTTCTGCCTTCCTGGGCCAGGCCTGGCTGGACCCCAGGAGGGCAGAAACCTGTCTGAGGGGTTGGCAGCAGCAGCAGCTGCAGTGAAACCCCGGGAAAGGCAGTTTGGCAGTACCCGGGTTCTGTGCTAGAGACCCGGGGGATCATTAAATTGTCCCCCCAATGCCAGAATGGCATTGGGGGGACAATTCCATGATCCTAGACATATTACATGGCCATGTTCGGATTTACCATTGTGACGCTGTACATAGGTAGAGACCTATGTACAGTGCAGGCGAGTAATGGTGTCCCCGCACTCACAAAGTCTGGGGAATTTGCCCTGAATGATGTGGGGGCACCTTGGCTAGTGCCAGGGTGCCCTCACACTAAGTAACTTTGCACCCAGCCTTCACCAGGTGAAGGTTAGACATAAAGGTGACTTATAAGTTACTTAAGTGCAGTGGTAAATGGCTGTGAAGTAACGTGGACGTTATTTCACTCAGGCTGCACTGGCATGCCTGTGTAAGAATTGTCAGATCTCCCTATGGGGGGCAAAAGAAATGCTGCAGCCCATAGGGATCTTCTGGAACCCCAATACCCTGGGTAACTCAGTACCATATACTAGGAAATTATAAGGGTGTTCCAGTATGCCAATGTGAATTGGTGAAATTGGTCACTATCCTGTTAATGACAATTTGGAAAGCATAGAGAGCATAACCACTGAGGTTCTGGTTAGCAGAGCCTCAGTGAGACAGTTAGTCATCACACAGGGAACACATACAGGGCACACTTATGAGCACTGGGGCCCTGGCTGGCAGGGTCCCAGTGACACATACACTAAAACAGCATATATACAGTGAAATATGGGGGTAACATGCCAGGCAAGATGGTACTTTCCTACACAATCCCCTCTGCCTCAGCCTATCCCAAGCACACCTTCAGACTAGCATGCACACACATCAACACACAAAAGTGGCTCAGGAAAACAGGAGCACCACACATCATCACAAAGGCACTCACACAAGCACCATACCCATGCACACATACCAACAACCACTGCCTCCACTGTGTCCCCCTCCTCCTCTTCCTCCACCTCCCTCCCAGTATCGTCTCCACTCACACCTGCATGCACTACATCATCAGCCACTGCCTCCATCACCAGCACATGCACCACAACACACCCCTCACGAGCAATCACCACCCCCACAACCATTCACACGTCCACTGTGTCCTCTCCCAGTGTGTCTGTGAGTCCTCCTCCCAAAGTACACAAACGCAGGCACATACCCACTCAACACCCATCCACTTCACAACAGCCTCCAGCCCATGCACCTTCACCCAAAATCAGCTCCTACAACCACCACCTCTTCCTCCACTCCCACACCCCCTCCATCTTCCCATCCCAGTGTGTCCCAAAAACTTTTCCTAGCTAACGTTGACCTCGTCCCTACACGTCCCCCCCCTACACCTCCCCCCCATCCTTCCCCTATGGCCAGGTGGTCTCGATCTCAGGCCAGCACCTCAGCAACCAAATCGGCATCTGCTGTGGACCCTGCAAGTCCGGGAGGATCGAAGGGAGCACCCGTCAGGGCTGCCAGTGTGCCACCTACAGATGGTAAGGACCACCCAATTGCGCCACCTGCCAAGGTTAAGAAGGGGCCGGCATAAACCTGGGAAAAGTCACACCACCCACCCAGCAAGGCCTCATCCAAACACAAAGAGGACGGTGAAGAGGTCCCAGCAGCGACTACCAAGGTGGGGAAGGGCCACAAAAGCAAGGGCAAGTCACCTCAGGGCACGAAGCCTCCTGGTGATGGGCTGGTGACCACCATTTCCCCAGACAGGCCAGCAACCTGTACCATGGTCAGCACTGCAAGCACCACCACCTGCACCGCCACCTGCCCCGCGATCTGCAAATATGCTATACAAAACTCATATAGCGCCTTGAGACCCTCCGGGTGAGTTGCGCGCTATACAAATTTCTTGATTGATTGATATAGCACAGCACTCATGAACAACAAGGTGCGCAAAAAATACAAAACAATGCTGGACATTTCCAATGGTTTCTTCTGCCAAAATATAGCACCTGAGAGTAGAGACTTAACAAGTTTCAGCGTACTAGGCACCCTGAAAAAGTTCTGTCGTTTACCCCAGGGGTACAGGAACAGTCCAGGACTGTTCGCGGCTCGCGTGACTTCAATATTGCATGACATTGACCCTGATGCATTGTCTTATGTAGACGATATTTATCTCACGGATGATGAATTACTGCAACATCTAAGATGGGTAGCCCACATTGTGGTAGGATTTGCCGAGTTTGACTACAAATTCAATTTAAAAAAAATCAAAAATAGCCTTCCTTAGCCTCCTTTTCGGGGATACAAGCTATTAAGTGAAGGAAAGAGCCTAGCGCCACAATTCTTAGAAAATTGCGCACGATTACAACCTCAAAATACAATTAAAAACTCCAATCCCTATTGGGTTTCCTAAATTTTGGCAGAACTTACATTCCAGATGATGCATCACACATAAAACCTTTCTATGGCCCTGACTCTAAGCTTGGCGGGCGGCGGTAGCCGCCCGCCAAGCGGGAACCGCCAGAAGACCGTACCGCGGTCAAAAGACCGCAGTGGTCATTCTGGGTTTCCCACTGGGCTGGCGGGCGACCGCCGAAAGTCCGCCCACCAGCCCAGCGGGAAACACCCTTCCCACGAGGACGCCGGCTCAGAATGGAGCCGGCGGAGTGGGAAGGTGCGACGGGTGCAGTTGCACCCGTCGCGAATTTCAGTGTCTGCAAAGCAGACACTGAAATTCTTTGTGGGGCCCTCTTACGGGGGCCCCTGCAGTGCCCATGCCATTGGCATGGGCACTGCAGGGGCCCCCAGGGGCCCCACGGCACCCCATACCGCCATCCTGTTCCTGGCGGGCGAACCGCCAGGAACAGGATGGCGGTATGGGGTGTCAGAATCCCCATGGCGGCGCAGCAAGCTGCGCCGCCATGGCGGATTCCCATGGGCAGCGGAAAGTCGGCGGTACACCGCCGGCTTTCCGCTTCTGGCCGCGGCTGTACCTCCGCGGTCAGAATGCCCGGCGGAGCACCGCCAGCCTGTTGGCGGTGCTACCGCCAACCTCCGCCCTGGCGGTATTTACCGCCACGGTCAGAATGACCCCCTATGACTTGATACGTCTTGACTTTTCAAGTCAATTCTGGACAGTCGAACACACACGCATCCTCAGAGCTTTGCAAACAGACATGCTTGCAGTACAACATTTACACACAAGGGACAACAAAAAACATCCGGTCATCAGAGTAATTGCTGGTGCCATTGGTTTCACCTATGTAACTTTCAATGAGGGTGAGGCAGTCGAGATTGCATACAAATCACATTTGTAGTCAGCAGCAGAATAACGCTTTGCTTCTACTGAAGAAATTCTCACTACTGTTCAGGTGGCTGTCATTAAAGAAAGACCACTAGCCCAGGGGAAACACATTATTGTTGTATCTCCAATTCCAGCCCTTGAGGCTCTTAACAAAGCCAGCGTTCCAAATGCTAAAGCATTACATTCACAATGGATTCAACGGGCAACGTCTTTGACAACCACTGATGTTGACTACATTTTCTACCCAAAGTTACAAACTCAGGAATTTTTTCAATATGAACTAAAATACCCAGTTCTGGCAAATACACTGTTAGTTGATCAATATCAAAGAGTCATGTACACCGATGGCTCAGCACAACCAGCAATAGGCACAAAACATCAATAGTCTGCTGCTTGTGCAGTCGTAAGTGGCTACTTGGAGGATAATACATTTTGTCCCAACATACATTCACTCAAACACTAGGGGATTGCACAGTACAACTAGCAGAGCTAAAGGCTCTGGTGATGGTAATGAAACACATGGTTCCTGCACAGCTAACACTGATTGTCTGTGATTCATATTACTGTGTCCAGTCCTTTAATGAATACCGCGTTACTGGTGCCAGAATGGGTTCAGAGATTCTAAAGGCAACACCATCAAACACAGACTTCTGTGGGGGGAAAGTAGTGGATCAAACATCCATGTTGTGCATACAAATTTGTGAAAAGATGAGAATGGAGCACACATAGAAAGTAATAACCCTCTGTTATCAATTGTAAAAAGGTCATAACTCAATAAGTTGTGTAAGAGAAACGTAATATAAATTCCTACAAAAAGTGGTATCAGTACAAAAATAGATAGTTAAAAAGTTAAAGAAGAAGTTTTAATTGATAAATCAAAGTCATTGCATTTAGTATATAATAAGAAAAATTGTTGTTTTCAAACTTGACAATACAACTGTAATTCCATACCAAATACCCTGTCCATATGTGAAAAAAAATGTTTCAACAGAAATTGAACAAATATATATTCAAATCAACAGAAGAGTAGTTAGTCCCTTAGCATTTCCATACAAAGTCCAGTAAATTGATCACAGGGACAGAGATTGTCCACTCTGGTGATATGGAAGCAGAAAGAATTGTCTTCATCCAATAGAGAAAAGAATTGTCCGGTTCATCCAGATTCAGCCGACACGTGTTTCGTCCCAACATGGGACTTTATCAAGGCTTTGAATATTTCTTATTTGCTATTCTTTATTTGAGGTTAATAATATGAGTCCAAAACTCATTGTTTCATCGCGAAAAATCTGTAATTAAACGTCTCCATTTATGAGAAGTATCTGTAGAAGTCCAATGTCAGTCTAATACCTAAATATAAGGTGCCTTTTAAAGTTGTGTGTCCTCTGGCGGTCGAACCTTCAGTAACGGCTTGGACACCAGCATGTTGGAATACACGTTGCTGGAAATACACTGGTAGAGGAAGCAGCCAAATCAGAAGTAGCTAGGGGCTGCAGTAACCTGTTCTGGAACAAAACCGGACAATGACATTTGGGCTGTCTTGGAGCCACGGCTGAAGGCACGCCCTATCCAAAAGCATTTCCTGCTAAATATTGCGACCGAATGGGAGGCTTCCTTGACACCGAAGTAAAGATACCATGTGTGGGATTTCGAGTAATTCCCAACAAAGACATGACATCAGAGTTGATTAAAGCAGCGCATGAGGGGGTTGTATCTTCCCATGCGGGTGTGGCAGCTACAAAAGCATTATTGCAAGCACATTATTGGTGGCCAGGTCTATACAAACAGGCCAAGCAGTATGTCTTTTGTTGTGACATCTACCAACTAATTAAGGGTTCCACCATCAAATGTCCGCCGCAGACATCCCCTCCTAATTTCCTACAACCTCTAGAATGTGTGTACTTGGACAACTGTGGTCCCATAACACCGGACAGTGCCTACAAATACATTTTGGTCGCTGTCGACTCTTGCTCCAGATTTCTATGGGTGTGGCCACAATGCTCGGCTGACACTCAGACTGTTATTAAAGATTTGCATGTCTTTATCGGCACATATGCGGTTGCGGCTTTCCACTCGGACCAGGGCCCTGCTTTTGCCTCAAGGGCATTCAGGGACGCCTTGGCTTCGTTAGGGGTCCAACTCCATTACTCGTCTCCATTTGATCCCATGGGAAATAGTGTCATGGAGCGATGAAACCGTGATCTAAAGCAGTCCTCAACATCCAGAATTTTAGGTACGGGTCGTAGTTGGCTTAATCACCAGTATGGAGTCCAGAGAGCACTTCATAAGAGTGCCTGTTTGGAACTTAAATATATGTTCCAGATCTTGATGGTCCTGGCTTGAAGGCGGCAGAAACAACTTTTGACATAAATGAACATGTCACTATCTTGCAGAGATTACAACAGTTCTGTGATGACCACGCGTCTGCCAGAGCTCCTCCACAGGGATTAAGGATGTACCAATACCATCCACCAGCTGGGTTCCAAATGTTGGGGATCTAGTACGTGAAAAAGGTGCTGTGAAAAAGGAGTTCAGTCCTTCTTATTGTGCACCGGTCCTAGTCTTGGGAATACACGGTACCAGTATTGTCATTCTACCACCGTTGGCCAGTGCTAAAGCAAATCGCTTTGTATCTATTGACAATGTCAAGTTACACCATGTGGTCGATCCTGCACAGCAGACCAAGAGGAGCAGCCAGTAGTCCCCGAATCCCTCTCACTACTGGTCAAGACGTCCCTCTACAAGTTTTGAGCAGCAACGCTGACACCTCACCGAGCTTGAGGAGGGTGGAAAATGATCTTGCAATAGTTCCACTAACATCTGTTACAACAAACAAAACTGAAATTACTGATCGATTTGACACAACTTCAACACAGACGAATGGCGTCATTTACTATGAACTACCACTGGAGACCCCTACCAGTTCTCCTCCTACAAATACGGCTCCAGTTTTTGCACAAACTGCTTCTGGATATTTTGCCGACATGAACCACACTTCCTTTCTCTGATTCATTTGCCAAAAACACGTAAGCTGATAAACTGGCTTAAAACAAATTACTTTATTCTTCCATGGAACTATCTGTGGCTTTCCTTGACTGTATTAGCTTTCCTCTTTTGGATTGGCTTTGTCATAACATTCTTTCTATTAATACATGGTCATTTTCTTCCTGAAAGATCAACAGTCGAACTGGTGGATGAGGTCCTAAAACCCAATTTTTCTTCTCACAAGGTCCGCAGAGACTTGTCTTTCATGAACATTTCCGCTATACCAATTCCTGATGGGATTGTTTGAGATAAGTCACATTTGATATATACAGCCCTACAGAGGTCATTCAAATTCCATATGTGTTTAAACTTTCAATGAACTATATAATAATACCCAGAGTTGTTTCTGATGACTGTGATGTGAAAACAGTTGATTCTATGATGACTGAATTGCAGTATTTTACTTTATTTGAAAGTGAAGATTTTTATCAATCTAAAGAGAATTATGGTGATATACTTGCTATAATTATAATGGACACCATTTCATTCACAGAGCAAGAACCCCCAAAGACTAATTTTAATTACACACAATGGGAACATTGTACAACTCCACCACAAGGGAGTTCAAAAACTGATTCTGAAAAGTTTGCATATTTTTCTGGCACAATGTTAAAAATGCTGTGTCATATTATTTCAAATTGCCACTGATGGAAAATGTACATATATTATTGACACATAAGAAATTAATTTATTCAGATTCCTTTGTTTCCCGGTTGGCTGTAGAAGGCAATGAATATTGGCTGAAGTCGATTGACTTAAAAAGTGTGTGGGGAACGAAAAATTGGCAAATAAGGGGAAAGGAAGCTTTATTTAGAGCATGCCTGATACCTGTTCAAACGATATTTTTAAATAAAACTGTGCAGCAGACATGCTGCTCAGGTTTAGCAAAGATTAAGGATAAGAATTCGCCCAGTATTCCTGCCCCTGCAAAATTTTACAAATGGCAAAGGTATATAAATACAACTGAAGATCAGCTCGATGAATGAGTCCAGAACGGCATGTTTAATGCTTCACTGTCACGTCCTGGAGGGTGGTTTTTGTGGCCAATAGATACCAATGGGTGTCATAAACGTTTTATAAATTCCACAGGGGATTTTAGAACAAATAGACCGTATTTTCGCTATGTGTCATCCGAAAATGCGGGAATAGTAGCAATATACAGTGTAGAAAAACTATACCACCAATGGTTGAAGAGTTCCTCACTTGATGCTGTTAGAGAACACCTCAGTCTCCTGTCCAATGACACTGACTTACAGGACTTCCTGTTAGGCCCCAGAAAACAACGCAGAAAGCACTTTTATACGCAGTCTATAATAAAATTTGGAAGCTTTCTCAACAAGAAGCTGCTGCCCGGTTAAGGCAAATAGATCAGGAAAACTTACAGGAGGCATTAGCTTTTGTAGCTAATAGGATTAATACCCTGTCCGACTAGATATACACCTTAAACAACATTGTTTCTTCTGCAATAGACATAATACAAAGTGATATGTCTTTTTTACACCATGGACAGAGCCAACTAAGGTCCATTATGCAGTTGGGTTGGACACTTCAAAAATTGAAGGCAGGTCGTGTTCCCTGGCAACACATTATCGCATGGGACATATTTTCCACATTTAATTTAACGCAACAACAACAACTAATGGCTAAGAAAGAAGCGACTTATGTCATGTTAAATATCGAAAAGTTAGAAAAGTTGCCTTTTGCTGTGGCTCCAATGCCATCTGCTGAGTAGTCATTAATCTGCCTATTTCAACACTCCAATTCACATCCTGCTTAAAACACATTCCAGCAGGCAGATGTGAAAGACTAGAAGATAGTTACATCCATGAGGTGTGGGAGCTGCCCTTCTCGTACAAATGTCTCAGTGGCATGAAAGAGGTTTTTCTTAGTGGTAGTGAATGCAAGCCTTCTGTTAGCCATTCAATGGTTTATAAACAGCTGTCCTTGCAAGAAGCATGTAATGCTTCTGCAACGAATTTGGCTTGTTATCTGAAGGGAGTTCCAGTCCCCTTGATCAGACCTGCATTGGAGGTGCTCTCAAATGGCAGCTATGTTCTCCTCAATAGTGAAAACTGTTGTGGGATGTGAGCCGGATTAGTTTATGTTGTTTTGGTCTCTAAGATTGTTACATGCTGAGGAAACATACTTTTTTCTCCCACAAGACAGAAGGACGTAGTTGAGATTTGGCCCCATATCGCTACTTCAAAGGTGAATTTTGACAAGTTGAGCAGACTTAAGGCTTTATTGTTTTAAAAATATGTGGCACTCACATCTGCACGCAAGACCTATGCGCTTCAGGTGGTAAGGTCATCAGCAGAGATACAGTCCCTTTTAAGTACTAACTTTCCGAGACACTTTGGTGAGCTCATGGGACAAATATTTAATGCATCCACTACTACTGGATTTGCATATTTCTTTAAGGCTGCTGGTTCTGGTTTCACTTACACCTTCTCCTCTATATTCGGTTTAATACCATCAGAAATCCACTCAATATTTTCCAGTATTTTTGGGGGATTTCCGATAACTTTGGCAATAATAGGTAGCATCTTGCTATTGCTACTTTTTCTGAGCAATCCCTGTCCTGCCGCAACAAGGAGGACTGAAAGCACTCCCATCAGAGCAGCTGTGTCGTGAACGCATGATGCAGTACTTTGGAGCAACACTCCTGGAACACTTGGAGTGTGACAGGTCTCTGTCATTCAGACTGGTTTTGTATTGTGTGCAGCCTGTGTTTCGGTGCCTCTGGTGCTCGTTCGAACATTCACTGCAAGTTTATCTTTCTATGCAGCGCTTGTTTTTATTAGACGCTGATCTGTTGATGTTCTCGCTGAGGGCTCATTACCAGACATGCGCGTTAAGGGTGCATTTGCTACAGGAAGCTGCTTATGAGTTGCCCTTCATGGAGGATGTAGCTCTAAACTCATTGTTGGGCACACCACGGAATGCTGTTGCCTTTGCTGGAGCTCAGGCTTTGGAAGACAAATGCTCCTTGGTTTTCCTTGGCAATGAGCTTCCTACTTTACCATCTGCTGAAGTGGAAGATTTCCAGTCTTTAATTATCCCGGATTCGATTGGCAACTTTCAAAACGACTGTGATTCTTGGAATTCTGCCTTTTTACACCACAGTTAGCATTTTAAATTGTCCTTTTACATATGCTCAAGTGTCTTTTTTCACTTGTCATTATTGACATTCTTAAATATATGCCTTAGGTTAAATTTTAGAAGCTTTTATATATAATTAGGATTTTCACCACCTTTGAACCGGCAAGGGGAGGGTGTTGTGAAGCCATTTTAGCTATAGCTCCATACACGTTATTTTAGAGAACTAGGCCTGCCACTGTGCACTTTAACCCTGATATATTTTATTCAGCTTAATTTATTATTTTAACAATAGCCACATTTGCGGTCCTGTTTTATTTCACTCTAGCTGTTCTTTGCCTAGGTCAGCACTGCATTCTTAAACAAGACATTTATTTCACTCTGTGCTTTTCTCAAGGTTGCAGTAAGATAGGTTGCCGGTAAACAGCAACGTTCATAGAAACATACACATCCTTACATAGGGACATTTTCTCAGAATATCAGTTGTTTTATTATAAAAATACTTCTCTGTCCCATACATGTTATAGGGAGATTCCAGCCAGATGACCATGACTGTATGCTGATTGCAGAACGCTTCGCCTCAGCTGCTTATGTAGACGACAGGCCTCTTGCTCAGGTATGAGGGATGATGTCTTCCCAGGGGAACATGAAGGAGAGAATCAGATGTTAACATGCTGTGCTCTAATATAGCTTAGGTAGGAATTATTTTAATGACTCTAGTGACAATATGGTAGCGTTATTTTTATGCTTTACCCTCCTTGTCACAATTTTAATCCTGTCATGCTTCATCGTCCTGGTTATTGCAGTACATGCTTTATTATCTTTAATGCAGTTGCTTCATTAAAACCTTATCGAAACATATACTGCCTCTGATTGCCCTTGTATAAGTGAGACTAATGTAAATGAGAGAAACGGATGTGATCTGAGTGACCACGTTTTCCCTGAGGAATCAATTGTGTCATGCGCTCGGCTGCCCAATCATCCGTGCTCTTGGGTGGAGATGAGGCACTGCTAGTTACCCGGAGCAAAACCCGGATTAGGCTGACAGGTGTCACCTGTAGTGGGTTAGACTAAGTCCCCCACAGTGCACGTGATTCTGCCGCTCAAATCCAGTAGTCTCATTAAAATAATGAGAGCCTACACGACAGTATGAATCAACTCTCTAGGCTCTTGAGAAGTCCTACCAATTGTATCCCAATTAATATCTTTCAGAACACTTTATTCTTCAAACATTGAATCACCTTGTGGTATTTCATCATCACCTCTTCAGGTGGTGCACCAGTAATGGGGTCTCTCGGAGGTTCACTGTCAGGCTAACCAACATGAACTTTGCACTCATTCCACAAATCAGTTGGAGCACATTGTTAAACAACATATTCAAATCCTCCCACAGGCATTTTGAAAGCTTCACATATCTCTCTGTCTGCTTCAACTACTCCACAGGCTTCTCTCTCAATCTCAGGTAACCATTTATGAATGATAAAATATCACCTCTACTCCATGTTACATGTACATAACTGCTACATGACATTTCTCCAATGGGGATCATTTTTACCTGGTGCAGGCATAATGTGGCACAAAGGTTTTCAAAGTGGTGCATTGTATGCATTGGGCCACTTTGTAAATATGGCGCAAGGAAATTCCCTCTTCAATGCCACATTAGTATACAAATAATTAAGCTAGTGTGACGCAAGGAGGCATAAGGGGCTTGTGAATATGCCCCTTAATGATCTTTCTCTCTCAGGCATTTCTTCTGTCCTGTATTGTAGTGTGTATTACTTGTTGTACCTTGAGGACTCAAATTACCTAACGGTTCAGTCAACTGTTGTGCAGTAAAATGTCTCAAACTCATGTTATTATTTTGTGCTACTTCAGCTCTTGCTGAAACTAAACTCTGTTGAGTTGGGGTCTGGAAGTTTGCCATACTTTCTAGCATATTGCATGATATTAATCTCGACGGAGCACTGTAAGTTACATGCGGGATCTGATCTGGTCTATGCATGAAACAAGGTGTGGTTACTGAAAATAATTATACACCGACAATTGGTCCTCTTTGATTTAACCTAGGGCTCTGCTCTGCACCTTGCGTCAGTTTTAAAGGTCTAATGAAAAAAATGTTTCTTTCTGTTTTACGATTATTTGAAGATTCTGAAGGCTGTGCACCTAATTGCAACATTCCAGTAGATGGAGTTGGCATATCGGAAATTGTCTGGAAACCCACGGGCGTGCATTATTTCCATGTCTAACAGGGGCATACAGTGGAACAGAAGGATCAATAGCCAGAGGAACTGTTAAAGCTTCTGGACTTATATGATTTGTTGAATTCCATGGAAGTGTCATTCCTATACTTTGTCTGGTCATTACTGTATTAAAGCTCTGTCTTGTTTGACTCGGGGTAACATTTTGCGTTGTCAGAGCTGGGCTAAACATGGTCACAGACTACTTCAGAACACAATTTTGTAGAGGCAGATTTATTTGAGGTGTCTGCATCATTTAATACGTGTTATATTCTGACACAACTTGATTTACAACTGGAGTAGATACGGACTGAACTGGATTAATATTCTGAAAGGATGTATTCACTACAGGCACTGATGCTGATTAAGGTACAGGTGTACTGATTTGTGCGACTGGAGCAGTTGGGACATTCGGATTACACTTTGGACTGGTTCAATTCACGGGCTGACTCAACCGCCAGATATGGTGGTGGGTGATCCAGTAAGGTCTGATTTACAAACACATCTTCAGAATCACTGTCACACATAACTACTTTTTATCCTCAGATTCTCCTGTCTGTTCTGCCTTTCCTGTCTTTTTCCTCATCTTAGGTTTTGTACTTTCACCTTCTTTAACTGAAATAGCCGGAAACATCCTAACACCATCGAAAACATCTGCTCTACACATTTTCTGCTCTACTTCACATCTAGCTTCTGCAAGTGTTTTTATTGCTTCCTGCATCCTATGTTCATATTTGTTTGACATTCTGTTTCGGGCAATAAGTTCTCAAATATGAAGGGCATTGTTAAAACATTTTTAGAAATGGGGTCCTTGGTTGGCAGTCAGGTCACCCCCTGTCTAAGCAAGGACCCTCACTCTAGTCAGGGTAAAGGAGAATCACTCTCAGTTAACCCCTGCTCACCCCCTTGGTAGCTTGGCACAAGCAGGCAGTCTTAACTTCAGAAGCAAGGTGTAAAGTATTTGTACCAACACACACAGTAACTGAGGGAAAACACTACAAAATGACACAACACAGGTTCAGAAAAATAGATAATATTTATCTAAACAAAACAAGACCAAAACGGCAAAAATCCAACATACATAAGTCAAGATATGAATTAAAAAAGCAAAAGAGTCTTAAATCCTTTAGAAAACAGTGAGAATGTTGTTAGCATACAAATGTACCTGGGTAGTGTCAAAGTAAGGCTGCACTGGTGAGTGTGCATCGAAAAAGGCCAGCAATGTGTTGATTTCTCACTTGCAAGCAAGACCGTGCGTCATTGCTCCTCCGGTCGGGTCGGCGTACGTTGTTTTTTTCTCTCCTGCAAGAGAGCGATGCATCGATCCGGACGTGAACCTCGGGTCCAGTCAGGCTTTGTGTTGATTTTCCGTGCCCAGCGATGTTGTGTCAAAATCCGGTTGCACAGTGTCAAGAAACAGCGCTGTGTGGGGGCTTGCGTCATTAACAGCAGCCGCTGCGGATGTTGCCCTTCATTTTTCCAGCCACGTTGCGTCGATCTCCCAGCCATAATACAGGTGGAGTGTCGATTTTAGCCGTCAGGCCGGCAGCGCATCGTTTTTCAACTGCAAAGCAGGTGGTGCGTCGAAAGTTTCCCCGCATGGCGGTTTTTGCATGGATTTCTGTCCTTTTCTACTAGCTGCACCTTTCAAGGGCCCAGAGACAGGTTAGAGCACCACTTGGCAGGCAGGACTCTCAGAAGAAAGCCCAAGTGCTGGCAGACTGAACACTTTTTTGTCCCTGAGACTTCAACAACAGAAGGCAAGCTCAATTCAAGCCCTTGGAGATTTTTCACTAGTGGGAAGTCACACAAAAGTCAGCCTTTGTCCTCACTCAGGCAGAAGCAGCTACTGCAGGCCAACCCAGCAAAGCACAGTCACAGCCAAAGGGGCAGTTCTCCTCATCCGGCTTCTCCAGCTCTTCTCCTTGGCAGAGGTTCCTCTTGGTTCCAGAAGTAATCTGATTTTCAGGGATTTTGGGTCCTCTTGTTATACCCCTTTCTGCCTTTGAAGTAGGCCTACTTCAAAGAAAAATCTCTCTTGTTTGTAAGATCCTGCCTTGCCCAGGCCAGGCCCCAGACACACACCAGGGGTTTAAAGTCTGCATTGTGTGAGGGCAGGCACAGCCCCTTCAGGTGTAAGTGACCACTCCTCCCTTACCCTCAGCCCAGATGGCCCATCAGGATATGCAGGCTACACCCCAGCTCCCTTTGTGTCACTGTCTAGAGGAGAGGTGGAAACAGCCCAACTGTCAAACTGACCCAGACAGGCGATCCACAAACAGGCAGAGTCACAGAATGGTTTAAGGAAGAAAATACCTACTTTCTAAAAGTGGCATTTTCAAACACACAATCTAAAAACCACCTTCACTAAAAGATGTATTTTTACATTGCGAGTTCAGAGACCCCAAAGTCCACATGCTCCCAAAGGGAATCTGCGCTTTAATCTTATTTAAAGACAGCCCACTGTTAACCTATGAGAGAGATAGGCCTTGCAACAGTGAAAACCAAATTTGGCAGTATTTCACTGTCTGGACATGTAAAACACATAAGTACATGTCCCACCTTTAACATATATTACACCCTGCCCATGGGGCTACCTAGGGCCTACCTTAGGGATGTGTTAATGTAGAAAAAGGGAAGGTTTAGACCTGGCAAGTGGGTACACTTGCCAAGTCGAATTGGCAGTTTAAAACTGCACTCACAGACACTGCAGTGGCAGGTCTAAGCCATGTTTTCAGGGCTACTAATGTGGGTGGCACAACCAGTGCTGCAGGCCCACTAGTAGCATTTGATTTACAGGCCTTGGGCACCTCTAGTGCACTTTACCAGGGACTTACTGGTAAATCAAATATGCCAATCATGGATAGCCAATGTACACATCCAATTTATACAGGGAACACTTACACTTTATCCCTGGTCAGCAGTGGTAAAAGCATCCAGAGCAAACAAAAACATCAAAAACAGAGTACAGCACACAGAAATAACCTGGGAAGTAGAGGCAAAAAGTTAGGGGAGACCATGCCCATGATGCTAAGTCTAACAGGCATCAAATTTAATGGGTCTTGGAGGCGGTGTCATTTTATACAATATTTGACTCAAATTCTCTAAAATTCTCAAATTAAAGGTTCCAAATCAGGGAAATTCTAATGGACATTCTTTTTCAGTTATTTTGCACCATTGTTTAAGCTTTGTACATGCGTAAAAACCTTTATTGGATGACACAATATACTTGTTACGACTCTGTCATTCCATCTCTGGGGGACACTTCACTCTATCTGCAGCCTGGGAATCACAATTAACCCTCATCCAGGGTCCCTTTCTCACTCCTGCTTGCTTCCCATTTTAATATTGTAGGCTATTGAAAACCTACATTTGCTTCTATTGACTTCAGGTCCCATAATACACTGCCTACTAGTCTGTAAGAACAGGATCTGCTGTCCATTGTTTCCTGTGGGAATAGTCCTACTGTTCCTTTGTACTAGATTCTCTCCTCCAGGACTTGTGAGAGACTGAAATTACAAAAACCTGTAACCACTCTTGTGCAGCCCAGCCGTGAGACTCTGCCTTGGGCTTGCTGCTGTCTGGAACTGTTTATCAACTTCCATTTCTTTAAGCTCCCTGTTCGTGCATTGAATTTTGTTCCTCTTTGTACCGGACCTCTTGTTGGCTTGTTTTCCAGTCCTGTTCCTGCCTTGCTTCAGCCAGAGCCTGTGCCCTGTTTTCCAGTCCTGCTCCTGCTTGCTTTAGCCAGAGGCAGTTAATGCTTTGCTTCCTAGTTTGTTTCTTCTGTTCCTGGTATTATTTTGCCTTTACTTATTCCTTTGCTTCTACCTCAGCGTCTGTAATTTGTCTTCTGTGTCTTAGACTTGGCCCCTAGTTTCTGTTCTCTTTCTCTGTGATTATTGCAGTTTCTAGTTCTCTTGTAGTTAGTCTCTTGCTCGTTACAGTTTCCTGGAAATCCAGTGTATATTTGCCTGTTCTTCAGTTGTGGTTTGCTCCTGACTTTTAGCTTCATTTCTTAGGCTCTTTCTAGCTCTTGCTCTCTATTTTTCTCTTGGCTACTGTGTCTGGTAAGGGTACTATTAGTCCTCACTTGTGTATAAGTGTTTTCTTTTGTACAGGGGTTGGCTCCTGGTTCCTGGAGGCAATACCTGCCCTTTGCTTTGTCTTGTTTTGTATTGAGTCTTAAGTGCTTTATCTGTGACACTTTGCCATTGCTATTTTCCAGGAATTGTCACTGTGTTTCCAGCTGGACCCAACAGGGATTGACTTGTGTATGTAAGTATAATCTTTGTTTCTGCCCTAAGGGTCCAGAGATAGAATCACTTCTGCTGCCTCCTTTCTATGGGGCTTGTTGGGTGAATAGCTGGAAGAGTAATCTGTACAGAGGCATTGATGTGCCCTGTTGCTGGAAAGTTCTGAGCTTTACCTGTGTACAACCTCAGTGGTAACCTAATGTGTTTGTCCATTATTGATCCATTCCCTCTTTGTTCACACTAAGTTTGCTTTGCTTTCACTATCCTGTTCCTGTGCTTTACTCTATAGCTGTTCATTCCGGGTATAGGCCTTTATCTGCTCCTCTGCTTCAGGACACTACATCCATAGGGAGATGTTCTGTGACCTGAAGGAATGCTCCGCCTGGAGTCCTGACAATACCTCAAGTTCCTACTGGAGGTGTTTCTATACCCTCTCTAAAATGGAATAAACACATCTCCTCTTGGCACACTTTTAAATGCTTTGAAAAATTTCATTTTCACTCAGATTAATCACAGTACTTTTGATCAACTCAGGAAGTAACTTTAATAGCAAAATCCCTTGCTCTTGCTGTTTTCAACTAATAGCAGCATCGCACTGTCCATCAATACCAGTGGGACTTCACACCAACCAACCTATACGAGCACAGCATAAACTGAGTTCACTCTCACATCTCTCAGCACTGCAATCACTTCACAATTGTCTCTCACACAATCATTTACACTTACCTAAATGCAAAAATAATGAGAGCAAAAATCAACAGCCTGTCTGCACACTATGGATAGGAACTCAAACACTTCAAAAGTTTATGGCGATTCACTTTCCAGCTGTAGGTTTCACAATCTCACAACCAGTGAAATTTTAACCAGCAATTCTCACCCTGGTTTATGCAGTTCCTCCATATGTACGCAGGATTCACCTAATGCCAACTAACAACACACAATTACTCAAGAAAAAGATAGTGATACTGTCAATGACATACAATGACAAGCACCTCACTGCAGACAATGAATTAACCAAGTGACTTCATACACTTGTGCGTTATTCCGGGATTTTAGCCCACAATGGACCGATCAACAACAACAGCAACAACTTCAGACATGTTTTGAGCAAAAAGAGTGACAAGCACTTCTAGTAGAACCACTCTGCAATACACTTCACAACATCAATGTTGAAGTCAAAAGCAATACAAGCGCAAACCTTATTTATACTCATGCATTTGTTACTTGGAGGCACGACCCTGGAACTTCATCATCCTTTAAAACAGACCATGGGACTAAATTGAGGGCAAACATGATTTGGATCGGGTAATCGCATAGGCAGTCCTATTCTCCCTAACGCTGAAAAAATTGATTGGGTCGAACCATCATTCTGCTACCATTACTGCTATAGCATCATTCCTCCTTCAGAGCAATCAACTGCTCACTGAGGTAAAAGGATTATTGGACCCAGCAAAGGGTGCTGTAGAACCATTGCTCAATTTCAAATCCAAACCAAACAAATTTTACAGTATGAACGATGTGGCCACACATACATTCAGGAATCAGGTTTAGGGATTTATCACAAATTCAAGGTCAAAGTCATATAGACAAATCTATGGTCAAGATTATAAAAATAAAGAATCACCCAGGGTTGCCCAAGGAGGCGAAATAAATGCAAACAAAAGAACATCAGAATTACAAGGCTTTCAGAAAAGATCTTACAAAACATAAGCAACAGAGTCTGCAATTTAGAGAATAAATGTTGTTCATTTCTAAATAACTTCAAGTCACAAAGTCAGAGAGCTGAGCAATAGAGGGTGAACCCTACTGCTAATCAAATTAGGAAGACATGTGTGGGGACGAACACATGCAGTCAAAAGATAAAAAGCACAAAAAGGACAAAGTAATTTGGAAACAAATAAGCTCGGTCATCAAATAACTAACTAAGGTGGATAAAAGATAGGTAAAAAGTGAAAGCATCAGCATGTCAGAAGCTCGGTCAGGAGTCCTCTGATTCGGCACAAGGGAAATTATCAAGAAATCTCAAGAGGCAAAGACAGAGAGGAATATATCTCTCCAAGGGGCTCAACATATGGGATTCTTCATCAGCTTTCAGAATCAGAGGAAGTTCTCTCGGGAACTCTGACTCAAATTCAAATGTCCATCATTATATCAAAAGGACCACATTAATCCGATTTACCAAATTGGTCAGTCCACATTATGTTGAAAGGGATACCATACAATAGAAATCGATCACATGACTCGAACAGTTACATTGCCATCCTTTTTCAGGTGTCATGAGAACACCATTTCTCAGCTCGTTTCAATGCAAGGTTGCAACATATGTTTAAAGTTTTAGTCCATAGTGCAGGACGTTATTGTTTAAAGGCCGAAACTACACATCTTTCTATGTCAAACAATGCATTATTCTACTATCAATTAGCTTCTCATGGGAAAGAAATCTGAAAAACGTCCATGTTAAGCAGAATGACATTGCAATTTCTCCACAGTCATGAAATTAAATTAGGTCTCATTTAAACGAATGCAAAAGATTAAATAATACATTTATATCCAAATAAAACATTAATCTCATTATGCAAATTGTAATTTTATCATAACTGTGGTTCATTAGTGTTCATATTACATTAATTCAAAATGTTGTTGCTGACACATTTCAATAAGTATGATGCACTACTACAGATTTTTTACGTTTGCATACATATTTAAAATATAAATCTTTAGAAATGCAATATTGTTTCGTATATTCAGTTAGAGCAGAATCTAAAATACATGATTACATCACTTTAGTTTGGCCAACATTCAATAAAACGCAAATACCACCATGGATGTTAGCGTTTAATTAAACGACATTTCAAACTCATAATTCTCTGTTAACTGGATGCATTTTCTAACCTATAAATAAATACTATGGCATAAGAGACTTTCCAAACATTTCTGCTATTTCAGGATTAATGCAGCAGTTGCACATTCCATGTGAGAGAAACCTGGACGTGGATAGGTGAGATGTGGACTTTACATGGTCTAAAAGGCAGTTGTGGTTAGGTTATTTATTTGCAGTACAATGGAGAGACTGCAGTCCATAACCACAGGCAAGTTCCTTGTTTCCTTTGAGGGATAAACTGAGTTTCCGATGCCCGAGGGTGGGGGCTGATAGACGAGGGGCACTTAGGGAGTGATAGTACACGCGACATGCAGTAATTTATTGGGTGTCTTTGCCGAATCCCAGTATTCCCACCTTATTTAGAGGTACATAAAATGTCAAATTTCTGACAGCAGAGCCTGAACTGGTTATGTTATCAAGAGCTTTTGATTGACGGCCCGGTTGCCACAGGGCAGCAAGACTACTGATTTATGGAGGTCCAGCTTGTTCTGACATAGGTTGCCTGCTGCAGAGGGCTCAGTAATGCCTTGCAGTTAAACACAAATTTTCAAAATTACCCCCGTGTTATCAAATTATCCTTCCTTATAATTACCAATATGGTGCACTCTTTTATTGCTCGTTTCACAGATACTAGCTTTAATGATGGCCTAATTTGTTTTACCATTTAAGATTGTGTATTCCACATGCCTGCAGGAGCAGAGGTTCGTGGCAGCCAGCCATTGTAAAGTGCCCTCCACTCCACAGATGTTTCTTGGCGCCGTCCATGGTTTGTAAGGAATAATGTCAAGCTATCACTTAAAAAAATAAATTAAAGGCCCAGATTTAAAAGGGCCTAACACCTCCTTGCGCCACATTAACGCCATTTTTTAATGACACTAATGTGGCCCAACGAGGCCAAATTTGCAGCGTCATATTTACATACAAAGTGGAGTAATGCATGCATTGCGCCACTTTGTGACCCCTTGCGCACATTATGCCTGCGCCAGACATAATGTATGCAAGTTGGGCGTTCCCCCATTAGGGGGACCGCAAAAAAGGCGCAGTGGAATCTAAGAGATTCTGCTGCACCATTTTTAGAAGCTATTTTTAACGCCTGCACAGAGCAGGCATTAAAAGGGTGTATACCACTGTTTTCAATGGGCCCTTGTGTACTCTGCAGGATTAGCGCCAAACTTTTGTTGCTAATCCTGCACAGTACATCAATAGCGTCGAAAATTTTGATGCTGTTGCCCTTACCCTGCACCATGGTGTGCTGTATATTAAATACGGCCCACAAATGGTGGCAGTAGTGGGACGCTAAAGGGGTGCAAGAAAAGTAGCGCTGCATTAGATTCGGGCCAAAGTGTTGAGTTTTATGTGAAAAAAAAATCAAACTCTTTTCCGTGCATAATTCTTATTGACATGTTGCAGGAAAGTAATCTGGTGACTTCACATTTCTATTTGAATACTGGACCGCATTTGACTCCCTGCTTTCCACAAGCCAGCATAATATCTTTCATGCCTAGAAAGCATTTTTTGATACTATATCAGTTTACAAAATGGATTATGCATAAACTATAGCACAGTTTATTGCCAACGTACAGTTCAGTGTGGCAGAACCAAAAGAACATTATAAAGACAAATCAAGTCAGTGTATCAAGGAATATGTAAAATATCTCAAAATAAGCATCCAGTTTTCCCGCTATATTTGTTTAACATTTTCTGCTGTATGTCAAACTGCATGTGAAAAGCATGGAGAAAAAAACGATGTGTTCAATCCTAATGCCTCGCGTGTTCAGATTTGCCTGCGGATATAAATTATATTGAATGTTTTTAAAAGTTAGAATTCATGTTAATAGATTTTTATTCACAGGTAAATCTTTACAGTATTTGTAGGGTTTCAGATTGTAACAAGCTGATCACAGTGGTTTTATTTTCCTCATTGGAGGGCACACGTGACATTTGGGAATCTATACCTTTTTTATGATTATATAAAAATAAAATCTGGGTGCACATGATTAATATCCTAACAGAAGCCCGGTGTGATCGTGACCAGGACGTAATTCTGTCCCCGCAACGATTGTTGCACTTTTATTGAGAGGCAGTAACAAAGAGCAGGAGATCAAGAAACAAAAGGCCTCATTACAAGTGTGACGGTCGGACCACCAGATAGCCATGTTGGCTGACCTGAAATGGTGCCATAATGGTGGTCTTTCAGACAGTTCTATTATGAGTTACACAGGCAGGACCGCTGACTGCCAACAACACCAGACTGAACATAGGTTATGATGTACCAGCAGATAGAGCCACTGTATGTTGGAAGGACCCTGTGGCTAGGAAGGGCAATATCAACATGACCTGTACAATGGGTGGTATGCTGGTTGGACAACTAATAGCTGACTTCAGATCTGGCTCCAACTGATGACATAAGTCTACTATTGTTTGTCTGTCCAGGAGGTAATACATGATTATGTGGAATTCCTACATAGTCTGAAGGTCTGGTAGTGGGCGGTAGACAGGAGGTTCTCGCATCCTCCTTCTCCCTGGGTACCTATCTGTGAAAAGACATGATTTGTAACATTATTCAGTGTGTCCACAGAAACCTATATGATGCATGTAAATGATATCACTTGACAAAGCATTTATGACTGTTAAGACACGGCACCAAGTACACATCACAGCCGGCAACTACACAAGGGTCACGTGTGACCCCTATGGTTTTCAATACGTGTCCACAACATTGATTTGTACCAAACCCAAAGATGTGCAACACATTTAGCCTTTAAAGTGTGACTGCATTTTCCGACCGCCAAAATGACCCTTGTCAGGGGTGGACTGTGCACCTCTTTTAAATGCCATCTCTGACCTGCAACATACTACAATGGTAGTTGAGTAGAAGGACCTACGTGATAAGACAGTATAAGGATGTTTGTGAGGTAACAGAACATGTCTTTTATGTGTGACACAGTTTATAAAGCCCAAAACAGCATTTCAGGCTGCCAAAATAGCAGATACCTGACCTACACCACTGGACATTAGGAACCGCCCATAACCACTGGCGGAAGTCATCATGGAAGTAGGCGGTTGCAACCGTGGCGGATACAGTCATCGGCTAACTTTGTTGCTAGTGGCGGGCCAATGATTGTGTCTGCCAGTGGTGATGACAGCATATGTGGCAGACGTGAGTGCCACGTTATGAATATTCACTCGCTTGACTCCTGACACTGCTGCCAGCAACACCTCCATGACCTGAACTTCTGTATACCACCTCTGGGAGCAATCATGCCATGTCCAGCAGGTTATAGAGCCCCTGCCTTCTCTGCTGAGGAGCTGTGGAGACGGCTTAATGAGGTCCTACCCCTCTATGGGCAGCTCTATGGCTAAACAGAGGAGCAGGTTTGTACCTCATGTACACATTTTTCTCTGTATTTCACTATCCATTTAGTATTCACAGGCTACAATGTGCCCCGGTGTGCCAGCTAGACTTTGTGTTGCCTGTTGTTGCAGTCTGTGTGGAATCAATGGGATGTACAATGTGCAGATATTGGTGTCCAGTACCATATATTATGTCACATTGTGTTTTGTGAGGTTTTTGTGGTCCTAGATCCTCCTTGTGTTGGATGCACATAACTAGGTAAGGGGACATCACTGCAAAGCAATGATTTTTCTCTCTTCATGATTGTTGTAAATGTTTGACAACATGTATATACATGACAGCATGAGCTGTGTATGTATCTTGCAAGAGTCATTTAAAAATCATGTGAGCAACGTGTAGAGTGCCACAGATCTTTCAACCCAAATCTGGCCTTGCAAAACTGTTGTGTGGAAGGCATATCATGAGTCACTCTCCCCTTCAGGTTGACACAGAAACCACATGCCAAAATGCTGCTGGCCACATGATATGCTGTCATGCATGGAAATGGTGTAAATGGAGTGTCATGCAGGATGTGTCTGGTCAGTGCACAGAGACCTGGGGCTGTCAACTGTATCTCCCAGTGTGGGACCTAATCCAGGCTGCGGGAGAGTCACTATGGCTATGCAACTGTGGCACTATGCCCATTCCCTGGACACCAGCAGATCTTGTCATGTGGACAATATGATGCTCTAGTGGCAAAACATGCCCTGAATTCCTGAGTCCTTTGACTAGATTAGGAATAGGTACAGAGGTAAATCATTAAACTAGTCCAGATGTGCATTTAGCATCATTGCCAATGTGTGTCTTTGGCTCATGAAAGGTCCCTTACTCCCACAGCCATGTTGTCACCTTCACGCAGGTCATATTTGTCCTGTACAGGCTTATTGCACAAATTACAATCCCACAGTGCAGACAGTGTGTTGGTTCCTGCGCGGCCATGATAAGTGACACAGTAGCTTGGTCAAATAACAGATATTGTCCAATGCATGCTTTTGCATGTTGGATGCCATCTCTGTAGGATAGACTCATATCAACAAATCACTGTTTTATGATACAGGTACATACCACAGAACTAACCCCCAGATTTGGCATGAGGTTGCATTTGTTAGGCCACCTGTCCACACATGGACAAGGAAGACCCTCTCTGTACCCACCATACCAGCCCCTTGATTGTAACTCAAGTGTAAAGATGGAGTTTACACTCTGGCAGTTGCCTCTAGGGAGTGTATGCAGTGAATCAATCTTACAGAGTGTGAATGTGACGGTCAATTTATGCCTAAGGAGCTTACCCTTCATAAGCCACATAGGTGTGTAGTGTTTAATTGTGGCTCACATCACAGAACATTTTGCTGGAGCATAAGCTACCTGATGTCATTAGGCTTGCTTAGTCATTGTAGGCCATGAGCAGGGTAGTGGGTTAATCTGCAGATGAAAATACATATGTCTGTAGTCATGTCCCTGTACTTATTGGCTTGTGTGTTGGTAACAAACTGAAAAGGTCTAGCTTGGTGTTTCTGACATGTATTTGACTCAACCATTTGTGCCAAAACGTGTGATTGTAATCTCTTGATTTGTCTTTTGCATCCATGCAGGTCAACGCCCATCAGAAGAAGGAGCTATGGAGAGCCATTTGCCCAGAAGCTGCGGACCCTGGGTGTCCACAGCTGGTGGTGCACCCACTATCAGAAGAGGTGGGAGGACATGAGACGCTGGGCCCGGAAGACATGCTATGATGGGTGAGGGTATGTGTCAGCCAATAATCAATGGTGACACTGCCTGTTATGGAGGTCCAGCTGGGAATGTCCTCTCAACATAAATGAGGCACACATCAGACCATGACCCCCCAATGGCCCGCATTATGGCGGTGGCCTACTTAGAACTTGAAGAGTGTTTGAGGATAGCACATCAGCCACAAGTGGGTGAGTACAGGGAATATTACTGCCTGTCACATTGCCAAATGAATGTTTTAGGTTCTGACAGCTCCCCCTAAGGATTAGGGATGAGCCATGTGTAACACACTAGATGAGTGATTGTTTGTGTAGACATGTTATGTGTTGCATACTGATGTGTCTTGCCTATTGGCCCAGGGACCTAGGACACAACTGTGTACAATCCATAAACAATTTGCTCTCCAAGGACAACATATGGCCATGTGTCTGGTGATATGAGTATGTTGGTATCTGCCACCCAGACGTTACTTGTCTTCAGCGTATGGTGGGTGCTGGTGCTTCACTACTCCTCACTACTGCCTATAATGTGAAGATGGCCATCATGCATGTGATAGTGCATACATGTTTTGGGGGTGCAGCTGCAGATCAATACTTTCCCTTGGTAAGTGGGAAATGTCCATTGACATGATTTATGTGCCATCACTGTTGCCAACATTCCTTGTGCCTACATGTCGGCATGTGTCCCATTCTCTTTTGAAAAACATTTGTAAGCTGCTGTTTCATGCATGGTCTACCTCCATTGATGGGATAATTTTGGTATTCCCTCACATTTATGCACATGCCAACCTGTGTGTGGTATTGGACATTTACAAAGGGGGTACATTTTATGTGGTGCCACAGACAGGAGTGTTTCACCATTAATTATTGGCTGACACATACCCTCATCCATCATAGCATGTCATTTGTCATGTACAAAGAGGGGGCATGACGGGTCGACCTAGAGTTTTTAACCACAATGCACATTTCTATGCCATTGATGTAGGATCATGTAGCAAAGTGACGTGCAGTTATGTTGGAATCGCATGTGTTTGGAGACAAGCATTCACCCACTGAAATCTCTGTTTGCATGACCAAAGTGGAGACAATGATGTAGCTTCCCATTGGGAAACATGTTAAGGGCCTTCTACAAGTACTTACAAATCTCTGGGTCTCGCCGGCATTCAAAGGACTAATAGCTCGTACTGATGTACTCAGAGTATGTCATTGTAAGGGGTGCAAGACATTAGTAGTGATTTCCCTGTGACTTGCTGATTCATTATGTTGTGTATTTTAGAGACATATCTCTATGGCATTTTGCATATTATGTCTACAGTGTACATTTCCATCAAATGTGTGGCACATCTGAGCAACTTTGATGCTACCTCCTTGGGATTCTTAATTAGCAGTCAGAATCAGAGGAGATTCTCTTTTGAACTCTGACTCAAATCCAAATTTCCATCATTATATCAAAAGGACCAGATTTATCTGATTTGCCAAATTGGTCAGTACATGTTACGTTGAAAGGGATACCATCCATAAGAAATTGATCACACGACTCCAAAATTGCACTGCCATCCTTTCCCAGGTATGTCATGAGAACACCATTTCTCCACCCGATTCCATGCAAGGTTGCAACTAATGTTTAAACTTTTAGTCCATAGTCCAGGATGTTCTTATTTCAAGGCCAAAAATACATATCTTTCTATGTCAAAACAATGAATGATTCTATTATCAACTAGCTTCTCATGGGAAAGACATCTGAAAAAAGTCCACGTTAAGCAGAATGACGTTACAATTTCTGCACATTCAAAAAATTAGTTTAGGCCTTAGTTAAACTAACAGAAAAAATAAAATAATACATTTATATTCAAATAAAACATTAATCTCATGCAAATTCTAATGTTAACAAATGCAGTTCATTAGTGTTCATGTTACATTAATTCAAAACATAGTATTATAGCTGACACATTTCAATAAGTATGATGCACTACTACATATTGTCTAAGTTTGCATACATATTTAAAATATAAATCTTCAGGAAATTAATATTGTTTTCACATCGCCATCATCTTCAAAAACTCCATCAGCGTCACCACCTCCACCGAAGACACCCCTCTCGCCGCTGAACACCTGCATTTTCAGATTCGCACCGACCCGAGGACCACCCTCAGAGGATCCCTCGTCTACCGTCCTCCCGGACCACGCGCCCCTTTCAGCGACGCCATCGCTGACTTAATCTCCCCGCACGCCCTCGCCTCACCGGACTACATCCTCCTAGGCGACCTCAACTTCCATCTGGAACAAAACAACGACCCCAACACCACCACCCTGCTCGACAACCTCGCCAACCTCGGCCTCAAACAACTGGTGAACACCGCCACCCACATCGCCGGACACACGCTCGACCCTATCTTCTCCGCCAGCAAACACTTCTTCTTCAGCCACACCTCCGCCCTACACTGGACCGACCACAGCTGCGTCCACTTTCCGACGCGAGACCCGCCACCTCCGCACTCAACCCATCCCTCGTCGACAGTGGAACAAGATCCCTGAAGAGCAACTCCTCTCCGCACTCGCCGCCAACCAACCCACCCTCACCACCGACCCCAACGACGCAGCCCTCAACCTCACAAACTGGATTTCCAACTGTGCAGACAACCTTGCTCCCCTCAAACGCACGCATCGACAGACCAACACCAAAAAACCTCTCTGGTTCTCTGACACCCTCAAAGAATCTAAGAAAACTTGTTGCGCCCTTGAGAAAGCCTGGCGCAAGGACCACACCGCTGACAACATGACCGCCCTCAAGAACGCTACCCGCGAACACCACCACCTGATCCGCGCTTCCAAAAGGAACTTTTTCACCGACAGACTGGACAAAAACAGCCACAACAGCAGAGAACTCTTCAGCATCGTCAAGGAGTTCTCCAACCCCAGCGCCAACGCCAACGCCGTCACGCCCTCACAGGATTTGTGCGAATCCCTCGCCACTTTCTTCCATCGCAAGATCAGCGACCTCCACGACAGCTTCGGACACCAGACCCAACCAAACACCACCGAACCCGCATCCCCGGCCATCACCCTCAACAACTGGACCCACATCAACACGGAAGAAACCAAATCCATCATGAACTCTATCCACTCCGGCGCCCCTTCGGACCCCTGCCCGCACTTCATCTTTAACAAAGCCGACGACATCATCGCCCCACACCTCCAGACCGTCATCAACTCTTCTTTTTCTTCTGCTACCTTCCCCGAATGCTGGAAACACGCCGAAGTCAACGCTCTACTAAAGAAACCTACGGCTGACCCGAGCGACATGAAAAACTTCCGCCCCATCTCTCTTCTGCCTTTCCCAGCTAAAGTAATAGAGAAGACCGTCAACAAACAGCTGACCACCTTCCTGGAAGACAACAACCTGCTCGACCCCTCACAAACCGGATTCCGAACCAACCACAGCACTGAAACCGCCCTCATCTCAGTCACAGATGACATCAGAATCCTGATGGACAACGGTGAAACAGTCGCCCTCATTCTTCTCGACCTCTCGGCTGCCTTTGACACCGTCTGTCACCGCACCCTAATCACCCGCCTCCGCTCCACCGGGATCCAAGGCCAGGCCCTGGACTGGATCGCCTCCTTCCTCGCAAACCGTTCCCAAAGAGTTTACCTCCCTCCGTTTCGCTCAGAACCTACCGAGATCATCTGCGGCGTACCTCAAGGCTCATCGCTCAGCCTGACACTCTTCAATGTCTACATGAGCCCCCTCGCCAACATCGTACGCAAGCACGACATCATCATCACCTCCTACGCCGACGACACCCAACTTATACTCTCCCTCACCAAGGACCCCGCCAGCGCCAAGACCAACCTACAAGAGGGTATGAAGGACGTCGCAGATTGGATGAGGCTCAGCCGCCTAAAGCTGAACTCTGAAAAAACGGAAGTCCTCATCCTCGGCAACACCCCGTCCACCTGGGACGACTCCTGGTGGCCCGCGGCCCTCGGCACCGCACCGACCCGAACTGACCACACCCGCAACCTCGGCTTCATCTTGGACCCTCTTCTCACCATGACCAAGCAAGTCAACGCCGTGTCCTCCGCCTGCTTCCTCACCCTCTGCATGCTCCGCAAGATCTTCCGCTGGATCCCCGCCGACACCAGAAAAACCGTGACCCACGCCTGTGAGAAGGTAGCCTCTTTCTAGCCTTGTTACCCCCACTTTTGGCCTGTTTGTGAGTGTATGTCAGGGTGTTTGTCACTGTTTTCACTGTCTCACTGGGATCCTGATAGCCAGGCCTCAGTGCTCATAGTGAAAACACCATGTTTTCAGTATGGTTGTTATGTGTCACTGGGATCCTGCTAGTCAGGACCCCAGTGCTCATAGGTTTGTGGCCTATATGTATGTGTCACTGGGACCCTGTCACACAGGGCCCCAGTGCTCATAGGTGTGCATGTATATGTTCCCTGTGTGGTGCCTAACTGTCTCACTGAGGCTCTGCTAACCAGAACCTCAGTGGTTATGCTCTCTCATTACTTTTAAATTGTCACTAACAGGCTAGTGACCATTTTTACCAATTTACATTGGCTTACTGGAACACCCTTATAATTCCCTAGTATATGGTACTGAGGTACCCAGGGTATTGGGGTTCCAGGAGATCCCTATGGGCTGCAGCATTTCTTTTGCCACCCATAGGGAGCTCTGACAATTCTTACACAGGCCTGCCACTGCAGCCTGAGTGAAATAACGTCCACGTTATTTCACAGCCATTTTACACTGCACTTAAGTAACTTATAAGTCACCTATATGTCTAACCTTTACCTGGTAAAGGTTGGGTGCAAAGTTACTTAGTGTGAGGGCACCCTGGCACTAGCCAAGGTGCCCCCACATTGTTCAGAGCCAATTCCCTGAACTTTGTGAGTGCGGGGACACCATTACACGCGTGCACTACATATAGGTCACTACCTATATGTAGCTTCACCATGGTAACTCCGAATATGGCCATGTAACATGTCTATGATCATGGAATTGCCCCCTCTATGCCATCCTGGCATTGTTGGTACAATTCCATGATCCCAGTGGTCTGTAGCACAGACCCTGGTACTGCCAAACTGCCCTTCCTGGGGTTTCACTGCAGCTGCTGCTGCTGCCAACCCCTCAGACAGGCAGCTGCCCTCCTGGGGTCCAGCCAGGCCTGGCCCAGGATGGCAGAACAAAGAACTTCCTCTGAGAGAGGGTGTGACACCCTCTCCCTTTGGAAGATGGTGTGAAGGCAGGGGAGGAGTAGCCTCCCCCAGCCTCTGGAAATGCTTTGTTGGGCACAGAGGTGCCCAATTCTGCATAAGCCAGTCTACACCGGTTCAGGGACCCCTTAGCCCCTGCTCTGGCGCAAAACTGGACAAAGGAAAGGGGAGTGACCACTCCCCTGACCTGCACCTCCCCTGGGAGGTGTCCAGAGCTCCTCCAGTGTGCTCCAGACCTCTGCCATCTTGGAAACAGAGGTGCTGCTGGCACACTGGACTGCTCTGAGTGGCCAGTGCCACCAGGTGACGTCAGAGACTCCTGCTGATAGGCTCCTTCAGGTGTTAGTAGCCTATCCTCTCTCCTAGGTAGCCAAACCCTCTTTTCTGGCTATTTAGGGTCTCTGTCTCTGGGGAAACTTTAGATAACGAATGCATGAGCTCAGCCGAGTTCCTCTGCATCTCCCTCTTCACCTTCTGATAAGGAATCGACCGCTGACCGCGCTGGAAGCCTGCAAACCTGCAACATAGTAGCAAAGACGACTACTGCAACTCTGTAACGCTGATCCTGCCGCCTTCTCGACTGTTTTCCTGATTGTGCATGCTGTGGGGGTAGTCTGCCTCCTCTCTGCACCAGAAGCTCCGAAGAAATCTCCCGTGGGTCGACGGAATCTTCCCCCTGCAACCGCAGGCACCAAAAAGCTGCATTACCGGTCCCTTGGGTCTCCTCTCAGCACGACGAGCGAGGTCCCTCGAATCCAGCGACACCGTCCAAGTGACCCCCACAGTCCAGTGACTCTTCAGCCCAAGTTTGGTGGAGGTAAGTCCTTGCCTCACCTCGCTGGGCTGCATTGCTGGGAACCGCGACTTTGCAAGCTACTCCGGCCCCTGTGCACTTCCGGCGGAAATCCTTCGTGCACAGCCAAGCCTGGGTCCACGGCACTCTAACCTGCATTGCACGACTTTCTAAGTTGGTCTCCGGCGACGTGGGACTCCTTTGTGCAACTTCGGCGAGCACCGTTTCACGCATCCTTGTAGTGCCTGTTTCTGGCACTTCTCCGGGTGCTACCTGCTTCAGTGAGGGCTCTTTGTCTTGCTCGACGTCCCCTCTCTCTGCAGGTCCAATTTGCGACCTCCTGGTCCCTCCTGGTCCCTCCTGGGCCCCAGCAGCATCCAAAAACGCCAAAAGCACGATTTGCGTGTAGCAAGGCTTGTTGGCGTCCATCCGGCGGGGAAACACTTCTGCACGACTCTCCAAGGCGTGGGGGATCCATCCTCCAAAGGGGAAGTCTCTAGCCCTTGTCGTTCCTGCAGTATTCACAGTTCTTCAGCCTAGTAAGAGCTTCTTTGCACCAACCGCTGGCATTTCTTGGGCATCGGCCCATCTCCGAGTTGCTTGTGACTTTTGGACTTGGTCCCCTTGTTCCACAGGTACCCTCAGTCAGGAATCCATCGTTGTTGCATTACTGATTTGTGTTTTCCTTGCATTTTCCCTCTAACACGACTATTTTGTCCTTAGGGGAACTTTAGTGCACTTTGCACTCACTTTTCAGGGTCTTGGGGAGGGTTATTTTGCTAACTCTCACTATTTTCTAATAGTCCCAGCGACCCTCTACAAGGTCACATAGGTTTGGGGTCCATTCGTGGTTCGCATTCCACTTTTGGAGTATATGGTTTGTGTTGCCCCTATCCCTATGTTTCCCCATTGCATCCTATTGTAACTATACATTGTTTGCACTGTTTTCTAAGACTATACTGTATATTTTTGCTATTGTGTATATATATCGTGTGTATATTTCCTATCCTCTCACTGAGGGTACACTCTAAGATACTTTGGCATATTGTCATAAAAATAAAGTACCTTTATTTTTAGTATAACTGTGTATTGTGTTTTCTTATGATATTGTGCATATGACACTAAGTGGTACTGTAGTAGCTTCACACGTCTCCTAGTTCAGCCTAAGCTGCTCTGCTAAGCTACCATTATCTATCAGCCTAAGCTGCTAGACACCCTATACACTAATAAGGGATAACTGGGCCTGGTGCAAGGTGCAAGTACCCCTTGGTACTCACTACAAGCCAGTCCAGCCTCCTACATTGGTTGTGCAGTGGTGGGATAAGTGCTTGAGACTACTTACCACTCTTGTCATTGTACTTTTCATAAGAGAAAAATATACAAAACAAGGTCAGTGTATATACACATAGCCAAAAAGTTTTGCATTTCCTCTTTTCACTCTTTTCTAAGTGCTGAAAAGTACTTCTAAAACTTTCAAAAAGTTCTTAAAAGTTTAAAAAGTTTTTTCTGTCTTTCCAAAAAGTTCTGAAAACTTTTTTCTTTTTTTTTCTATCACTTTAACTCTCTCTAAAAATGTCTGGCACAGGCCAAAATGTTGAACTGTCCAAACTTGCATATGATCACCTTAGCTGGAAAGGAGCAAGGAGTCTCTGCATAGAGAGAGGTTTGAGTGCAGGGAAGAATCCTTCCTTAGAACTGGTAATTAACATGCTTAGAGTACAGGATAAGGCCATAAGTGCCCAATCTGGTGAAAAAGTAGCTAATGGTTCTCAATCTGATCCAGGGACTCCCCCAGGAAAAGATTCAGGAAAGAAACTTCTCAGCCTGCCCATTACTAGACAGTCTAGCATAGTTGGTACAGAGGTTGAATCACACCATACTGATGGTGTGCTCTCACATTATACTGTTAGCCAAGCTGTTAGGGTGCCCTCTGTAAGGGACAGGTCTCCTTCTGTTCATTCCCATCATACCTCTGTATCTAGAAATGTCCCTCCCACCCACCCTGATGACAGATTGTTAGAAAGGGAGCTCAATAGATTGAGAGTGGAACAAACCAGACTGAAGCTCAAGAAGCAACAGCTGGATTTGGATAGACAGTCTTTAGAATTAGAGAAGGAAAGACAGAAGTTGGGTTTAGATACCCATGGTGGCAGCAGCAGTATTCCCCATAGTCATCCTGCAAAAGAGCATGATTCCAGGAATCTGCACAAGATAGTTCCCCCTTATAAGGAGGGGGATGACATTAACAAGTGGTTTGCTGCACTTGAGAGGGCCTGTGCTGTACAGGATGTCCCTCAAAAGCAGTGGGCTGCTATCCTATGGCTATCATTTAGTGGAAAAGGTAGGGATAGGCTCCTTACTGTGAAAGAAAATGATGCCAATAATTTTACAGTTCTTAAGAATGCACTCCTGGATGGTTATGGCTTAACCACTGAACAGTACAGGATAAAGTTCAGAGAGACCAAAAAGGAGTCTTCACAAGACTGGGTTGATTTCATTGACCAGGCAGTGAAGGCCTTGGAGGGGTGGTTACATGGCAGTAAAGTTACTGATTATGAAAGCCTGTATAACACAATCCTGAGAGAGCATATACTTAATAATTGTGTGTCTGATTTGTTGCACCAGTACCTGGTAGACTCTGATCTGACCTCTCCCCAAGAATTGGGAAAGAAGGCAGACAAATGGGTCAGAACAAGAGTGAACAGAAAAGTTCATACAGGGGGTGACAAAGATGGCAATAAGAAGAAAGATGGTGAAAAATCTCAAGATAAGCATGGGGATAAGGGTAAAACCAAAGATCCCACTTCAAATCTTAAACACTCTTCAGAGGGTGGGGATAAAACAAATTCTTCCTCTTCTTCCCAACCTGCACACATTAAAAAGCCTTGGTGCTTTGTGTGTAAAAACAGAGGCCATAGGCCAGGGGATAAGTCCTGTCCAGGTAAACCCCCTGAGCCTACCACCACTAATACATCAAGCTCTAGTGCCCCTAGCAGTAGTGGTACTAGTGGTGGGACTGCTGGCAACAGTCAAGCAATGGTGTAGTTGGGTTCACTTATGGGTCCATAGTGGAAACTGATGTAATCAGTCCCAAGACAGTTTCTGTCACACCTAGTGGCATTGGCCTTGCCACACTGGCTGCTTGTCCCCTTACAATGGATAAGTACAGGCAGACAGTTTCAATAAATGGTGTTGAGGCCTTGGCCTACAGGGACACAGGTGCCAGTTTCACTTTGGTGACTGAAAACCTAGTGCCTCCTGAACAACACATCATTGGACAACAGTATAAGATTATTGATGTCCATAACTCCACCAAGTTTCTTCCCTTAGCTATAATTCAGTTTAGTTGGGGTGGAGTTACTGGCCCTAAGCAGGTGGTGGTATCACCTAGCTTGCCTGTAGACTGTCTCTTAGGTAATGACCTAGAGGCCTCAGGTTGGGCTGATGTAGAGTTTTATGCCCATGCAGCCATGCTGGGCATCCCTGAGGAATTGTTCCCTCTCATTTCAAGTGAAATGAAAAAGCAAAGGAGAGAAGGCCTGAAAACTCAGGATCCCTCTCCATCAACAGGTAAAAAGGGTATCACAGTATCCCCTAACCACCCTACCATTCAGGATACTATTCCTGTGGTGGGAGAAACCTCTCCTGGGGTGGCACCTGTTCCAAGGGAATCATCAGCTGGCAAAGCTGGACTCCCTGAGGTGGAAGTACCTCTCTGTGGGATAACTAACATTGGTGAGAAAAAGAGCACCATTTTAGTTAACATGGAGCATCCCTCCAACCATCCCAGAGAAACTTTAGTGCAGAAACTCTGCACTGCCTCACAACACTTAGGACAGCATCCCTGCCCTAGTGTGGAGCTGATAGGACAGCATCCCTGCCCTGCTCCAACCCAAGAGAAACAGCATCCCTGTTCTCTCTTCCAGCCATATGGACAAAGTTTTTGCCCAGCTATGGCTTTTCTGAGACAGCATCCCTGTCTGGCATTTCCATCACTACAAATAGGTTCAGTGGACAATTCCCACTGCTCTAAACTAAAACTTACTGATAGAAACTCTGAAAATACATCTTCACATTGTTGCTTAGCTAAAAAACTTCAAACAGGGTGGTTTACATCCCCACAGGGAAGTAACCATATAGTGGATGATAAAGGGAGTAACCAGTCTATTGCAGAGCTACTCTCTACTTATCACCACTTAGACAATAAAGTCTCAACTGGCCAAGGTTAGCCTTATTGTCCTTCGTTTGGGGGGGGGGTTGTGTGAGAAGGTAGCCTCTTTCTAGCCTTGTTACCCCCACTTTTGGCCTGTTTGTGAGTGTATGTCAGGGTGTTTGTCACTGTTTTCACTGTCTCACTGGGATCCTGATAGCCAGGCCTCAGTGCTCATAGTGAAAACACCATGTTTTCAGTATGGTTGTTATGTGTCACTGGGATCCTGCTAGTCAGGACCCCAGTGCTCATAGGTTTGTGGCCTATATGTATGTGTCACTGGGACCCTGTCACACAGGGCCCCAGTGCTCATAGGTGTGCATGTATATGTTCCCTGTGTGGTGCCTAACTGTCTCACTGAGGCTCTGCTAACCAGAACCTCAGTGGTTATGCTCTCTCATTACTTTTAAATTGTCACTAACAGGCTAGTGACCATTTTTACCAATTTACATTGGCTTACTGGAACACCCTTATAATTCCCTAGTATATGGTACTGAGGTACCCAGGGTATTGGGGTTCCAGGAGATCCCTATGGGCTGCAGCATTTCTTTTGCCACCCATAGGGAGCTCTGACAATTCTTACACAGGCCTGCCACCGCAGCCTGAGTGAAATAACATCCACGTTATTTCACAGCCATTTTACACTGCACTTAAGTAACTTATAAGTCACCTATATGTCTAACCTTTACCTGGTAAAGGTTGGGTGCAAAGTTACTTAGTGTGAGGGCACCCTGGCACTAGCCAAGGTGCCCCCACATTGTTCAGAGCCAATTCCCTGAACTTTGTGAGTGCGGGGACACCATTACACGCGTGCACTACATATAGGTCACTACCTATATGTAGCTTCACCATGGTAACTCCGAATATGGCCATGTAACATGTCTATGATCATGGAATTGCCCCCTCTATGCCATCCTGGCATTGTTGGTACAATTCCATGATCCCAGTGGTCTGTAGCACAGACCCTGGTACTGCCAAACTGCCCTTCCTGGGGTTTCACTGCAGCTGCTGCTGCTGCCAACCCCTCAGACAGGCAGCTGCCCTCCTGGGGTCCAGCCAGGCCTGGCCCAGGATGGCAGAACAAAGAACTTCCTCTGAGAGAGGGTGTGACACCCTCTCCCTTTGGAAGATGGTGTGAAGGCAGGGGAGGAGTAGCCTACCCCAGCCTCTGGAAATGCTTTGTTGGGCACAGAGGTGCCCAATTCTGCATAAGCCAGTCTACACCGGTTCAGGGACCCCTTAGCCCCTGCTCTGGCGCGAAACTGGACAAAGGAAAGGGGAGTGACCACTCCCCTGACCTGCACCTCCCCTGGGAGGTGTCCAGAGCTCCTCCAGTGTGCTCCAGACCTCTGCCATCTTGGAAACAGAGGTGCTGCTGGCACACTGGACTGCTCTGAGTGGCCAGTGCCACCAGGTGACGTCAGAGACTCCTGCTGATAGGCTCCTTCAGGTGTTAGTAGCCTATCCTCTCTCCTAGGTAGCCAAACCCTCTTTTCTGGCTATTTAGGGTCTCTGTCTCTGGGGAAACTTTAGATAACGAATGCATGAGCTCAGCCGAGTTCCTCTGCATCTCCCTCTTCACCTTCTGATAAGGAATCGACCGCTGACCGCGCTGGAAGCCTGCAAACCTGCAACATAGTAGCAAAGACGACTACTGCAACTCTGTAACGCTGATCCTGCCGCCTTCTCGACTGTTTTCCTGCTTGTGCATGCTGTGGGGGTAGTCTGCCTCCTCTCTGCACCAGAAGCTCCGAAGAAATCTCCCGTGGGTCGACGGAATCTTCCCCCTGCAACCGCAGGCACCAAAAAGCTGCATTACCGGTCCCTTGGGTCTCCTCTCAGCACGACGAGCGAGGTCCCTCGAATCCAGCGACACCGTCCAAGTGACCCCCACAGTCCAGTGACTCTTCAGCCCAAGTTTGGTTAAGGTAAGTCCTTGCCTCACCTCGCTGGGCTGCATTGCTGGGAACCGCGACTTTGCAAGCTACTCCGGCCCCTGTGCACTTCCGGCGGAAATCCTTTGTGCACAGCCAAGCCTGGGTCCACGGCACTCTAACCTGCATTGCACGACTTTCTAAGTTGGTCTCCGGCGACGTGGGACTCCTTTGTGCAACTTCGGCGAGCACCGTTTCACGCATCCTCGTAGTGCCTGTTTCTGGCACTTCTCCGGGTGCTACCTGCTTCAGTGAGGGCTCTTTGTCTTGCTCGACGTCCCCTCTCTCTGCAGGTCCAATTTGCGACCTCCTGGTCCCTTCTGGGCCCCAGCAGCGTCCAAAAACGCCAAACGCACAATTTGCGTGTAGCAAGGCTTGTTGGCGTCCATCCGGCGGGAAAACACTTCTGCACGACTTTCCAAGGCGTGGGGGATCCATCCTTTAAAGGGGAAGTCTCTAGCCCTTGTCGTTCCTGCAGTATTCACAGTTCTTCAGCCTAGTAAGAGCTTCTTTGCACCAACCGCTGGCATTTCTTGGGCATCGGCCCATCTCCGAGTTGCTTGTGACTTTTGGACTTGGTCCCCTTGTTCCACAGGTACCCTCAGTCAGGAATCCATCGTTGTTGCATTGCTGATTTGTGTTTTCCTTGCATTTTCCCTCTAACACGACTATTTTGTCCTTAGGGGAACTTTAGTGCACTTTGCACTCACTTTTCAGGGTCTTGGGGAGGGTTATTTTGCTAACTCTCACTATTTTCTAATAGTCCCAGCGACCCTCTACAAGGTCACATAGGTTTGGGGTCCATTCGTGGTTCGCATTCCACTTTTGGAGTATATGGTTTGTGTTGCCCCTATCCCTATGTTTCCCCATTGCATCCTATTGTAACTATACATTGTTTGCACTGTTTTCTAAGACTATACTGTATATTTTTGCTATTGTGTATATATATCGTGTGTATATTTCCTATCCTCTCACTGAGGGTACACTCTAAGATACTTTGGCATATTGTCATAAAAATAAAGTACCTTTATTTTTAGTATAACTGTGTATTGTGTTTTCTTATGATATTGTGCATATGACACTAAGTGGTACTGTAGCAGCTTCACACGTCTCCTAGTTCAGCCTAAGCTGCTCTGCTAAGCTACCATTATCTATCAGCCTAAGCTGCTAGACACCCTATACACTAATAAGGTATAACTGGGCCTGGTGCAAGGTGCAAGTACCCCTTGGTACTCACTACAAGCCAGTCAAGCCTCCTACAACGTCCTCATCACGAGCCGCCTGGACTACGGCAACACCCTCTACGCCGGGACCACAGCCAAACTCCAAAATCGCCTGCAACGCATTCAAAACGCCTCTGCCCGCCTCATCCTCGACGTACCCCGCAGCAGCCACATCTCCGCACACCTGAGACACCTGCATTGGCTCCCAGTCATCAAAAGGATCACCTTCCGACTTCTCACCCACGCACACAAAGCCCTCCACGACAAGGACCGGAATACCTCAACAGACGCCTCAGCTTCTATGTCCCCACCTGCCTCCTCCGCTCCTCTGGCCTCGCACTCGCTGCTGTCCCTCGCATCCTCCGCTCCACGGCGGGTGGGAGATCTTTCTCCTTCCTGGCGGCCAAGACCTGGAACTCCCTCCCCACCAGCCTCAGGACCACCCAGGACCACTGCGCTTTCCGGAGACTCCTAAAGACCTGGCTGTTCGAGCAGCGATAACCCCCCCTTTTTCCCCTAGCGCCTTGAGACCCGCACGGGTGAGTAGCGCGCTTTATAAATGTTAATGATTTGATTTGATTTGATTTGACATATTCCCTTAGAGCAGAATCTAAAATACATAATTACATCACTTTAGTTTGGTCAACATTCATTAAAACTCAAATACCACCCATGTTTCTAGTGTTTGATTAAACATGTGCACATTTAAATTACTACATATTGTCAATTCTACATTTCAAACTCAATTCTGTTTTAACTTGATGCATTTTCTAACATGTATTTATAAAACATACAACATAAGGGACACTCCCAGCATTTCTGCTATATCAGTCCCTTCTCCCATGGCAGGTAGGCCTTCATAAAAGACCCAATTCTCAATTTAATGAGACAATTCAAAAATTCACTTGTCTGTTTCGATGTAGGTGTTTAAGCTATTTCAGTAATTTTATATTACTACAATACATGCTTCTTCTATTCTCCATTTCAATCTCCTCTTGTCTCTGTTTATTTCTAGCTCTCTTCTTCAGTTTCTTGTATAGTTTGTAAAGACCAAACATTATTAGGGCACACAGGAATATACCTAACAGGAGTCTCAGAATAGTTCCCACTATATCACTACCCAAGCTTCCAAACCATGTACCAATGGTTGTAAATTCATTTCCTACAGATTCCCATGCACCTGTTGCTGTCAAATCATTCAGATCCTATATCAGGTGTGTCATGTTTCCAATGGATTTCCTTATCGCCTTACTATTTTCAGGTATGTAAGTGCAGCAATGTTATGCATGCAATGTTTTGCAAACTCTGCCTTCCTTTGGAGTAAGATGTCTAATGCAAGGCGATTTTGCAAGCCCATTGATCTCACAGCAACCACTTGCAAGCCCATTAATAAAATGCCACCTTCAGGGTGTGTAGATAACGTATTCACAATTGTTGACAACTTCCTAACTTTGCTATAATTCAAGATGACACCTACTGTTGGAATCATGCCACCAAAAATGTCTCCTGCATTCTCTGATGCATTAGCTCCTCTCCTCACCCTAGGATGTGATTTGTCTGTCCATACTCGATCATTAAAATACTCCACATGGTAGCTGCTCAGAAAAACTACTCCTAAATAGGGCATGCCATACCAACCTTTTGGTAACATGTAGTAGGCATTCTTTCCACAAATGAAATAAACACCTGGTATAGCAGGGACCTCTCCATTTAACATAAAGGCCCAAACACTTTTAAACAAAAATACATGTCTGCATTCACTAGTTCCTACAAAATGTACATAAGTCTTTAATTTTGGCTTATATATTCATTGCTTCCCTACATGTTGCCAATCTATAAACAAGAGTCCTTGGTTACCTGCAACTGTGTGTGATACATCTGTTTCCCAACTTTGCAAATTATTCCCTATTCAATTGTGGCTTTAATTATTCTCCTCCTTTCCTCAATCTGACCAATAAATTATTTTTCTTTGGGGCTAAGCGGCATATTTATAATGCCGTAGCGCCACCATGAGCCACAATAACATTATTTTTTACATTAATGTGGGCCAACGAGGCCGAAATCCCTACGCTGTATTTACAGAGTGGTGCAATGCATGAGATTTCCTTGCGCCATTTTTATGGCTTTTTTAACACCTGCTCAGAACAGGCGTTAAAAGGGGAATCCATTCTTTAGAATGGGCACTTATGTACTCTGCAGGCATAGCGCCAACAGTTTGGCACTCTGTGCATCACCACTTTCTATAAATCTGCCCCTACATATGCAAATCAGATTGTTTTTGTGTGTGTAAACAGCACCAAGTGTCTAGGTTGGTTCAAAGAACCCTCCCACTGTGTCAATGCTTTTAGCTTTTGCAACGCTGCTCATGTGCTTCATGACAGAAACAAAAGACAAGACTAAGGGGGTGATTCTGACCGCGGCGGACGGCGGTCGCCGCCCACCACGCGGTTCCCGCCGAAAGACCGCTCCGCGGTCGAAAGACCGCAGCGGTCATTCTGGCTTTCCCACTGGGCTGGCGGGCGACCGCCGAAAGTCCGCCCGCCAGCCCAGCGGGAAACACCCTTCCCACGAGGACGCCGGCTCAGAATGGAGCCGGCGGAGTGGGAAGGTGCGACGGGTGCAGTTGCACCCGTCGCGAATTTCAGTGTCTGCAAAGCAGACACTGAAATTCTTCGTGGGGCCCTCTTACGGGGGCCCCTGCAGTGCCCATGCCATTGGCATGGGCACTGCAGGGGCCCCCAGGGGCCCCGCGGCACCCCCTACCGCCATCCTGTTCATGGCGGGAGACCCGCCAGGAACCGGACGGCGGTAGGGGGTGTCATAATCCCCATGGCGGCGGAGCGCGCTCCGCCGCCATGGAGGATTCTCAGGGGCAGCGGGAAGTCGGCGGTACACCGCCGACTTTCCGTTTCTGGCCGCGGCTGAACCGCTGCGGTCAGAATGCATAGCGGTGCACCGCCAGCCTGTTGGCGGTGCTACCGCCGACCTCCGCCATGGCGGTAGTTACCGCCAGGGTCAGAATGACCCCCTAAATAATCATTTCAATTGAAGTATTGATAATATTCCTGATTATACAACCAGGTTAATAACAGACTTCAAGAAATTCCATGTGTTAGGGGCAAACTGTGGTAGGTAATTCCTTCATTCACTGAAGCACGTAACTGTGTGCAAACGCAACAATTTTTAGCCTCCATGGTCTCTACATATTCGTAAAGCAGCCAATAATATACTTTGGATGTCAAATCATCTTTGGAACCATCAGAGTGCCTCCTGTTCCAGTAAAACTGGTGCAGTTGTGGATGTGATCCTGTCTGAATCACTGACTATGGTCAAACGTAATCCAATAGACATCACAATAATCATGGTAACTATCTCTAAACCTATGCATACGTCTTTACACTTACTGCTTTTGTTCTGAGTTAACTCAATGAGTTCTGTAAATCTAAACCAAAAGTCTAAATTCCAAATTTCTAAAACAAAATCAAAATCAAAAATGCAAAGCACCTATATATCACTATCTCTTTCAGTACTTTTTATATATCAGCCAAGCAATAATCAAAAATAGTCTTTCAAAAATGGAAATGGATCCACAAAGTTCCTTGATCTTCTAGAGTAATTTTATTAAAAATAAAAATCTGCAGCAGTTCAAATATTAACAGAGGCGCATCTCATAGTCGCTTATAATCACTTCCAAGTTATAATGTCTTCATCGATTGGCTATGAAACCATAAAATACATCCCAACAGTGATTTCCAACTCCAGAATGTTGAATTGAATCCAGAAAGTTAACGCAAAAGGTTGCAAACTCTCTCTCTCACAGCAATTTTCAGCAAAATATGTCAATTCTGGAGATTAGTATTTTCGACTTGGCACTCTTTTTCTTTTCAACCTCCTGCTTACTCAGCATCACCATCACTTTGACTCAGCTCTTTAGTCTCCTCAGCAATAGTCAGAGGCTGACACTGAATGCTTTTTGGGCCAACGGTCTCCAGGTACAGCGTTTCAACTTACTGCAGCTCGTCCTTCATCAGCATCCGAGCTAGCAGGAGTCAAATGCTTCTGTCTCAATCCTGTACCAATCGCCGGTGTTGACTTGCTTAAAACTCCTTCAGAATGAACATGCACTGTAGCTTCCACCTGTCCAGTCCCCACAGCTTGACTAACCTGATCCCTCTTGCTCACTTTAGCCAACTCTTCTGGAACAGGTGCTGTATCATTCAGGGGATTTGGAACATTGTGAGTGTAGTTTGCTTGAACCCAGTTCAGGAGACCAGCACACTTTACTGCAGTAGTGGTTGCAAGTATCACTTGGAAAGGCCCTCTCCAACACGGGTCCAAAGACGTTTTCCCCATATGTTTTTTAACCATTACGCAGTCTCCAGGACTTAGCTCATGGCAAAGCTTGTGCTGCGGCTAGCCTGTAGCTTCCCCAACCTGATGAGACAAAGAACAAACCACGTCAGCAAGCCCTTTGCAATAATCCAGCACCTAGTCATCTGCAATGTTCACTGCTAGCAATCCCATAGCCCTCCCCATAAGGATCTAATGAGGGGACAGCCCAGTCTTTTTGTTAGGTGTGCTGCGCATACCCATCAAGACAAGCAGCATTGCATCTGGCAATTTCAGAGTTGTGGATGCAAAAGCTTTTGTCAGTCGAGACTTCAAGGTTGTATTAATCGGTTCTACTAGTCCTGAAGCTTCTGATCTGTAACTGCAGTGTAGTCTTTGATCAACTTGTAATGCTGCACATAACATTTTAGGACATCACTGTTAAAATGCATTCCTCAGCCTGATTCTAGAGAAGTACAAAAACCGGACCTCTGGTTCAACTCCCTAAGTAACCGCTTTGCTACTGTGAGACTACTATTTCTCCTGATTGGGTAAGCTTTCACTCAGTGTGAAGAAATGCAGACAGTGACCAAATGATACCTCAAACCATTGCATACTGCAAACTCTATGAAATCTAACTGCATTCTAATGCGTGGACCTCCTGATCTGCCAGTGTGACTCAGTGTGACAGCTGTGCATTTTCATATGTTCATCTGCTGGCATGTGACACATCTGTGACACACGGCTTCTGCAACTAATCTAAATCTGGAATTAAAGCATGGCAGCTTGAATGCTCTGATCATTGCATCTCACCCTGTGCATGATTGTCTATCATAAAACCTATCCATGGAAGACAATAGACAATTTGGCAATACTACTTTTCATCACTTGTGACCCAAACATCGTCTTCCTCCTTTTTAACACATCCTGCTCTAACCCAACTTTGTTGTTCATTAGTCACTTCTACCTGCTATCTCTTAGCTTCCTCCCATATATCAACAGCATTTAACATGAACTTTTGACTTGTCTCATTGTCTGCATCACTAATCCATTCTCCATTGAAGGAGGTGCCACATAAAGCACAATACCAAGCCACCTCATCGGCATAGTTATTACCTGGGGTAAAATAATCGGTAGATGTCAGATGAGCATTATATTTGACTACTTCAATTTTTGTAGGCATCTTCTTTGCATTCAACAGTTGGTAAATTCTGTCACCATTTTCGATTGAGGTCAGAACGCCTCTCTGGGACCACAACTATCCAAAGTTGTGACAACACCGAACCCATATTGGTGGTCAGTAAAAATGGTCACTTTAAGCTGGTCAGAGACACAGCATGCTCTAGTAAGATCAACCAGTTCAAAAATTTGGGCAGATAAGTCTTCTTGAAGCCTGGGAGCTTCCACTTCACCTGAGACTGTACAAACTGCATAACCAGCTCTAAGTGTACCATCATTGTCTCTAAACAGGAGCCATCAATGAACATTACATAATCATTGTCATCAAGGGGAACATCTTGAATGTCAGGTCTGGGTTTAGTGCAAAATCCAGTCACATCAAGACAGTCATGTTCAACCTCATCCTCACAGTTGTCATCATTTTCAACAGGGATAGGCAAAAGAGTAGCTGGATTCAACATTGTACACCTCTTGAGCGGGATATTGGGAGATGCCAAAATAACCTGCTCATATAAGGACAATCGAGTCCTTGCCAAATATTGGGTTTTGGTATGGATCCACAAAATTTTGATTGAATGAGGAACAAAACTTTAATGGATGATGCAAAACAATGCCTCCGCATTGTTCTATGCTGATGCTCTGTGTAGCGACTGCCTTCAAACAAACAGGCAGCACTAAAGCTTCAGGATCAAGTGTGGTGGAAAAATAAGCCAAAGGCATGTTTTCATTTCCATTCACTTGTGTCAAAACTGAAAGTGTTCATCGACCTATCTCACAGCAAAATAATGAAACTCATTTGTAATACTCAGGCATTCCCAGAGCTAGGGCTCGGTATGAGCTTTCTTTCAGCCCATTAAAGGCATTTATGCAATCATTATCTGGTGGTACTGGATCAGACACATCCTTGTGTGTCAGCCTCTGTAAAAGTTTGGCCAAGAAGGAAAAGCTTGGTATCCACTGATGACAGTAGCCAACCATTCCCAGGAACATTCAAACTTTCTTCTGTGTTGCAGGGAGATTCATTTTCATGATTGATGAGGTTCTCTTTTGGGACTCTTTTCTCACACCCTTCCCAACGTGGTGACCTAAATACAAAACATCTCTCTTGCAATATTGCACTTTGGTTGGGGTAACCATATGTCCATTTTCTCCTAAATGATTCAAGAGTGCAATTGCATCTCTCCTGCATGTTTCTCACTTGTTTGACGTGAAAAGTAAATCATCTATATATTGGGCTAGGACAGGGGTATAGGGCAAGTTTAGGGACTAAAGATTATTTTTCAAGATCTGATTAAAAAATTATGATAACTCAGTCTACCACTGAAGAGTTCAGCACCATTTGAAAGGCATAGGGATACCTGCTTTCCTTGTGCAATGGCACAGAGAAAAACACTTGACACAAATCAATGACTGTGAACAATTTAGCTTCATATGGAATTTGAAACAAAATCACTACAGGATTCAGTACCACAGGAGAATATGGAATGGCAATCTTGTTCACTTTTCTTAAATCCTGGATAATGTGGTACTTTCCATTGGGTTTCCATAGTCCTGAAATAGGTGAGTTGCATGAGCTTCCCAAACTTTCTTTTAGTATCCCTTGTTCACAAAGGTTTTGATCACTGGAGTGATTCCTGCAATTACTTCTGGGCACATGTTCTACGGAGGAATCTAAGCATACACTGCATTGGGCATCACTGTAATTTGAATAGGCTCGACTCCTTTGATGAGTCAGATATCTTACCCTGTAAAATCCTAAACTTTAGGTGTCACTGTGTCTTTTAAATCTTTGGGCAAATCATTACATGTCAGCATTTTGTACAATTCTACATTGGAACATTCCTTCTTAATTTTACAGGGCACACCTTCATCATTCGTCTGAATTTCAATCCCTTTAGATGAGCTTCTAATGGAGCAGTTCAGCTAAGAGAACAAGTCACGTCGAAGAAGACTCACTGGACTTGAATCACAAACCACAAATTGGTGCTCATCTTTAAATAATCCTATTTTTATAGGAACATATTCTATTACAGGATTAGTTAAGTGCCTATTTGCAACTCCTACAACTTGAATGCTCCTTCCCGATAGAGGCAAATTTGTCACTTCTGAAGAACCAATTTTGGGAACGGGTAGCTCTAGTGTCATCCAAAAATAACACGTCATGTTCTATTACATTGGCATTTACATAGGGGCCACGTTGATCAACTTCTAAGGACCCAGCTAACATGCAATCCTCATCGTTGGAGCTATTACTTCTAAGCAAGTCTGAGAATTTTCAATCACTCAAATCTAAAAGGGGAAATTGAGAAGCAACCTGATTCATGTTTGCAATTGCAATTTGATTCATGTTTTATTGCAATACAATCATCTGCTGCTGGGTCTTTGGAGCTTGTGGAACCTGAATCTGTTGTTCTTGGGGCACATTTAGTACTCAGGGCCTTCGAATTCTTCAAACTGAAACCTGATTATTACCTTGGACCTGAACAACTCTAGCAGTCAGAACTTGAATATTTACTTTGTCAAAGAGACATTCAAGTCGCCAATGTCCAAAATTTCTGCAAGCATGACACAGGCAAATTTCTTCAAAGCCTGAATATTAGCAACACCTCCACTCTGACCAACTTGAACACCACGCTCTCTACCGCTAGGCTGAACAACATTTGTTATCTGCTGTGGTACTCTTTGAAGATCTACTGTGTTCACCAACAGCTGGGGATTATTTCTAGCTTTCTGTGCAGCCTTTAATTGCAAAACCATCACCATCTCTTTAAATTTCTTCTGTTTCATCTCCAATTTGTCACTGTAATACTTTGCGTATCGCTGGATGGCATCAATTGGTTTGTTCGTCCAACAACTCAGGTGCTGCTGAAACATTTCACTTATATCTTTCTTCACCCCTGCACAAATCTAACCACTAAATGACCCATATGATTAGCTTCAATTGTCTCAGTTCCACTATGCTGTTTAAAGGAGTGTAACAACAACAATCGTAATAAGCATGAATCGAGTCTTTAGACTCTTGAGAAGTTCTAACAATTTTCTCCCAATCACTATCTTTCGGGACACGCTATTCTTTAAACATTCAATCACCTTGTGGTATTTTGTAATCACCTCTTCAGGTGGTGCACCAGCAATGGGGGTCTCCTGCAAGTTCGCTGTCAGGCCAATCAACATGAACTTTGCATACATTTCACAAATCAGTTGGAACCACAGTGTCAAACAACATATTCAAATCTTCCCACAGGCATTTTGAAAGCTTCACATGTCTCCTTCTGTGCTTGTACCACACCACAGGCTTGTCTGTCAATCTCGGGTAATCATTTGTGAATAATAAAATATCACCTCTACTTCATGGTACGTGTGCATAACCACCACCTGATATTTCTCTCATGTGCATCATTTTCTCCTGGCTCTCGGCTTGATTCACTCCTGCAGGAGGCACAATCAGCTTTGCTTTCTTTTGATCTTTTTTCTTAGCCCCTCTGCCTTACTACCTATCTAAGGCTTCCCATTTCAGTATGTGTGCAATTAATTCTTTTATGTTTTTCTCATTCCTGGGGAGCTCATTTTAATTATGTCTTTTGTGCTAAATCCCAATTTGTAACTGCTTTTTAGTGGTTTTGACTCCAAATCCACATCATATTTCTCATAAGCTTCCCTGTGTGTTGTGTGACATCCTTACACATGAGGTGCAGTTCATCCTCTGTGTAACTCTCTGAGTGTGCAAGATTTAATGTTCCTTAAATAATTTATATTAATTCTAATTTCAGTCTGGGCACATTTAGGGGCATATATACAAGAAAGTGGTGCATCACCATTGATGCACCACTTTCCTTGCTCCCCTCTGCACCCCTTAATGGCACCATGGGTGTGCATTTTTAAGAACACGATGCACCATGGCGCAGAATACCACAATAGCATCAATATTTTTGGCACTATTGTGGTACTTTGCTGCACTCTCACCAAAAATGTTGATGCTAGTCCAGCAAGGCACAGGGAGGCCCATAGGAGATTTTGGGTGTGTCATTTCAACGCTTGCCCTAAGCAGGTGTTAAAGCAGGTGTTAAAAAAACCCCACCAAAAATGCCCCAGTGAAATCTAATAAATTCCACTGTGCCATTTGTTTGGGCCTCCCTGCGTGGGAACCCCCTCTTGCATACATTATGCCTGGCACAGGCATAATGTGGTGCAAGGGTTTACATAGTAGCTCAATGCATGCATTGTGCCACTTTGTAAATATGGTGCAAGGAAATTGTCTCCTTAACGCCACATTAGCATTAAAAAAATGACACTATGGGGGTCATTCTGACCCTGGCGGTAAATACCGCCAGGGCGGAGGTTGGCGGTAGCACCGCCAACAGGCTGGCGGTGCACAGCCGGGCATTCTGACAGCGGCGGTACAGCCGCGGCCAGAAGCGGAAAGCCGGCGGTGTACCGCCGACTTTCCGCTGCCCATGGGAATCCGCCATGGCGGCGCAGCTTGCTGCGCCGCCATGGGGATTCTAACACCACATACCGCCATCCTGTTCCTGGCGGTTCGCCCGCCAGGAACAGGATGGCGGTATGGGGTGCCGTGGGGCCCCTGGGGGCCCCTGCAGTGCCCATGCCAATGGCATGGGCACTGCAGGGGCCCCCGTAAGAGGGCCCCACAAAGAATTTCAGTGTCTGCTCTGCAGACACTGAAATTCACGACGGGTGCAACTGCACCCGTCGCACCTTCCCACTCCGCCGGCTCCATTCTGAGCCGGTGTCCTCGTGGGAAGGGTGTTTCCCGCTGGGCTGGCGGGCGGACTTTGGGCGGGAACCCCCAGAAGACCGTACCGCGGTCAAAAGACCGCGGCGGTCATTCTGGGTTTCCCACTGGGCTGGCGGCTACCGCCGCCCGCCAAGCTTAGAATCACCCCCTATGTGGCAAAAGGAGGTGTAAGGGGCTTGTAAACATGCCCCTTAATGTTCTATCTCTCTCAGGTATCTCTTCTGTTCTGGTATTGCAGTGTGCATTACCCATTTCACCTTGTGAACTCAAATTATCTAACCATTCAGTCAACTGTTATGCAGTAAAACCTCTCAAACTCATGTTGTTATTTTGTGCTACTTTTGCTCTTGCTGAAACTAAACTCTGTTCAGCTGGGGTCCGGAGTATTGTAATACTTTCTGGCGGGTTGCGTGATATTAATCCTGACAGAGCACTGTAAGTTACATGTGGGATCTGATATGGCCTGGGCATGAAACAAGGTGTGGCTACTGAAGATAATCTTACATCGGCAATGGGTCCTGTTTGATTTAACCTAGTGCTCTGCTCTGCAACTTGGGTTGGGTATAAAGGTCTAATGAAAAAATCAGTTCTCTCTGTTTCATGGTTATTTGAATATACAGAAGGCTGTGCACCAAATTGCAACATTTCCATTGGCATATCAGAAATTGTCGGGACACTTGCGGGCTGTGCATTATTTCCATGTGCAACTGCGGTATACCGTGGGACAACAGGACCAATAGTCACAGGAACTGTTAAAGATTCTGCACTTACCTGATTTGTTGAATTCCATGGAAATGTCATTCCTATACTTTGTCTGGTCAACACTGTATTAAAGCTCTGTCTTGTTTGGTTCAGGGTAGCATTTGGCATTGTCAGAGCTGGACTAAACATGTGCATAGACTAATTCGGAACACAATTTTGTACAGGCAGATTCATTTGAGGTGTCTGAGTCATTTGATATATGTTATATTTTGACACAGCTTGATTTACAGCTGGAGTAGCTACAGGCTGAACTGGATTAATATTCTGAATGGGAGTATTCACTACAGGTACTGGTGCTGTTTGAGGTACAGGTGTACCTTGTACTGTCTGACACAGGACTTGTGCAAGTGGAGCAGCTGGCACATTCGGATTGCACTTTGGGCTACTTCAATTCTCTGGCCTGTCTCAACTGCATGATACAGTGGTGGGTGATTCAATAAGAACTGAATTATAAACTCATCCCCTGAATCACTGTCACACATTATCTTTTTATCCTCAGATTCTAATGTCTATTCTGCCTTTCTTGTCTTTTTCCTCATCTTAGGTTTTGTACTTTCACCTTCTTCCCCTGAAATAGCTGGAAACAACCTAACACCATCTAAAAAGTCTTCTCTCCACATTTTCTGATCTACATCTAATCTAGCTTCTGTAAGTGTTTTTATTACTTTCTGCATCCTGTGCTCATGTTTGTTTAACATTCTCTTTTGGTCAACACGTTCCAAAGTACTAAGGAAATCGAATTGAATTGGTTTGGAGGCGGTTTCATTTCATACAATATTCACCTTGCATTGTCTAAAATTCTCAAATTAAAAGTTCCAAATCAGGAAAATGCTAGTGCACCTTCTTTTTCGGTTATTTTGCACCATTCTGTCATTCCATCCCTGGGGGACGCTGTACTCGGACATTCAGCTAGGGTTCACCATTAACCCTCATCCAGAGTCCCTTTCTGACTCCTGCTTGCTTCCCATTTCGATATTGTATGCTGTTGAGAACCTACATTTGCTTACATGGACTTCAGGTCCCATAATGCACTACCTAGTAGTCAGCAAGACCAGGAATCTGCTGTCCATTGCTTCCTATGGAAATAGTCCTGCTGTTCCTTTGTACTAGATTCTCTCCTCCAGGACTTGTGAGAGACTGAAATTACACACACCTGCGACCACTCTTGTGCAGCCCAGCCGTGAGACCCTGCCTTGGGCTTGCTGCTGTCTGGAACTGTTTATCAGCTTCCATTTCCTTAAGCTCTCTGTTCATGCATTGAATGTTTTTCCTCTTTGTACCGGACCTCTTGTTGGCTTGTTTTCCAGTCCTGTTCCTGCCTTGCTTCAGCCAGAGCCTGTGCCCTGTTTTCCAGTCCTGTTCCTGCTTGCTTCAGCCAGAGCCTGTGCCCGGTTTTCCAGTCCTGTTCCCGCTTTGCTTCAGCCAGAGCATGTGCCCTGTTTTCTAGTCATGTTCCTGCTTTGCTTCCTAGTTTGTCTCTTCTGTTCCTGGTATTATGTTCCCTTTACATATTCATTTGCTTCTACCTTAGCACTTGTAATTTCTCTTCTGTGGCTTAGAGTTGGCCCCAGTTCCTGTTCTCTTTCTCTGTGATTCTTGCAGTTTCTAGTTCTCTTGTATTTAGTCTCTTGCTTGTTATAGTTTGCTCATATTCCTGTGTATATTTGCCTGTTCTTCAGTTTTGATTTCCTTGCACAGCCTGCTCCTGACTATTAGTTTCAGTTCCTAGGCTCCTTTCTAGCTCTTCCTCTGTTTTCCTCTTGAGCTATTGTGTCTGGTAAGTGTAATATTAGTCCTCACTTGTGTATAAGTGTTTTCCTTTGTACAGGGGATGGCTCCTGGTTCCAGGTGGCAATTCTTGCCCCTTCCTTTGTCTTGTGTTGCATGGAGTCTTAAGTGCTTTATCTGTGACAGTGTGCCATTTCTGTTTTCCAGGAATTGCCACTGTGTCTCCAGCTGGACACGGAATCACTTCCGCTGCCTCTTTTCGGTAGGGCTTGTTGGGTGACTGTCTGTAATAGTAATCTGCACAGAGGCATTGACGTTTCCTGTTGCTGTGGAAAGTTCTGAGCCTTATCTGTGTACAACCACAACTGGTAACCCAATGTGTTTGTCCATTATTGGTCCTTTCCCTGTTTGTTCACACTAAGGTTTCTCTGCCTTCACTATTCTGTTCCTGTGTTTTACCCTATAACTGTTCATTCCTGGTGTATGCCTTTACCTGCTCCTCTGCTTCGGTACACTTCATCCATAGGGAGATATTCTGTGACCTGAAGATGTGCTCTGCCTGGAGTCCTGATAATACCTTGAGTTCCTTCTGATGGCGTTTCTATGCCCTCTATAACTGAAATAAACACATCTCCTCTTAACACACTTTAAATGCTTTGAACATTTTCATTTTCACTCAAATTCGATTAATCACAATACTTTCGATCAAATCAGGAAGTAACTTTAATCGCAAAATCCCTTTCTGTTTTCAACTAATAGCAACATGGCACTGTCCATCAATACCAGCAGGACTTCACACCAACCAACCTATACCAGCATGGCGCAAACTGACTTCACACTCACTTCACTTAGCACTGCAATCACTTCACAATTGTCTCTCACACAATCTTTCACACTTACCTAAATGCAAAAATAATGTGAGCAAAAATCAACAACCTGTCTGTACACTATGACTAGGAACACAAACACTTTGAAGGTTTATGGCGATTCGCTTTCCTGCTGTAGCTTTCACAATCTCACAACCAGTAAAATTTGACCAGCAATTCCCACCCTGGTTGATGGTCCTCTTCATGCACTCAGGACTCAGCTGATAACAACCAAAAACATACAATCACTCAAGAAAAAGCTAGTCATACTGTCAATGACATCCAATGACAAGCACTTTACTGCAGACAATAAATTAACCAAGTGACTTCATAAACTTGTGTGTTATTGTGGGATCTTTGGCCTCAATGGACCCGTCAACAACAACAGCAGCAACTGCAGACATTTTTTGACCAAAAAGAGCCACAATTAATTTGAATAGGGCGACTCTTCAAAACACTTCACAACATCACACTTTATCGCAATATTGAAGCCAAAAGCAATGCAAGTGCAAACTCTATTTATACTCATGCACCCGTTACTTATAGGCACAACGCTGGAACTTCATCAATCTTTGAAACAGACCATGGGACTAAATTTAGGGTAAACAAGATTTGTGCTGAGCAATCACACGAGCAATGCTATTCTCCCTAAGACTGAACAAATTGATCCCCCCTCCCCTAGGGTCATTCTACTACCAGAACTTTTATAGCATAATTCTTCCTTCGCAGGGATCAAATGCTCACTGAGGTCTATGGATTGTTTCGCCCAGCTAAGAGTGTGGTAGAACCATTACACAATTTCAAATACAAACAAACACACTTTACAGTATGACCAATGTGGCCATAAAAGGAAAACTCCGGTCAGGAACCAGGTTAAGGGATTTCTCACAAACTCAAGCTCAAAGTCCTGTAGACAATTCTAAAGGCAAGATTATAAAATAAAGAATCACCAAGGGTTGACCAAAACAGCAAAATAAATACAACGAAATAACATCAGAATTACAAGGCTCTCAATAAAGACGATACAAAATATAAGCAACAGGATCTGTGTGTTAGAGAATAAATGTTGCTAATTTCTAAATAGCATTAGTACTGTTTCAAGTCAGAAAGTCAAAGAGCGGAGCAACAGGGGGTGAACCCTACTGCTAATTGCATGAGGAAGACATGTGTAAGGAGGAACAAATGCAGACAAAAGACAAAAAGCACAAAAAGGACAAAAATTATTTAAAAACAGATAAGCTCAGTCATCAAATAACTAACTATGGTTGGCAAAAGATAGGTAAAAAGTGAAAGCATCAGCATGTCAGAAGCTCATCAGGAGTATTCTGATACGGCAAAAGGGAAATTATCTAAGCTCTAGCGAGACTTCTCAAGGGGCAAAGACAGAGAGGAATATACCTCTCCAAGGGGCTCACCATAACGGGATTCTTCATCAGCAGTCAGAATTAGTGGGGGTTCTCTTGGGAACTCTGACGCAAATCCAATTGTCCATCATCATATCAAAAGGACCACATTAATCCGATTCTCCAATCTGGTGAGTCCACATTACGTTGAAAGGGATACCATAAAATAGAAATTGATGACAGGAGTCCAAAAGTTACACTGCCATCCTTTCGCAGGTATGTCATGAGAACACCATCTCTCCATCCGGTTCCATCCTAAGTTGCAACATATGTTTAAACTTTTAGTCCATAGTCTAGAATGTTATCATTTCAAGGCCAAAACTACATATCTTTCCATGTCCAAACTGTTGGAAAGTGGATTATTGGTAAGGGCAGGTAAGTATCTACACTTAGCAATAGGCCACTTACCCCCAATAGGTCCAGTCAGGACTCAATAAATTAATCCCCGCTCAACCCTTAGTAGCTTTGCAACGAGCAACAAGGCTTAATTTAGGTAATAGGTGTTCAAAGCATTTAAAAATCACGAAACAGTAAATAAGTAAAACACAAAACACAATCAAAATCCAATCTCAATTTACAAATATAGAGTACATTTTTATATTTAAAATGAGACCAAACAATTACAATATGATAAGGGGAACTGCAGGTATGAATTTTTAAAGAATTAATGTTTTTTAGCGCATAGAAACTGAAAGGCCAATCTGGTCATCTGGTCGCACTAGACCGGGGCAAAGTCAAAGATTGAGACGGACCGCAATGGAGCCCTGCTCGGCTACAGCAAGCGGAAGGCCTCAGTCAAAAGTTGACTTCCAGACTTAGGCCCTCATTACAAGTATGGCGGTCAGTGGACCACCGCAGTGAAGGTGGCGGTCAGACCGTTGTTGTCCTGGCGGTAAAGACCACCATATTATGAGTAGGGGGAAGGCAACTGCAGAACACAGCCAGGTTTCCGCTCGAACTGCCAGTGTGGACGGGCCGGCGCAGCTGGCGGCACGCATCTCCAGGCCGGCGGCCAGGCAGTTTCCCACATCCGTATTATAAGGATGCACACCACAAGGATATCCGGGCGGTCTCACCACCACAAAAAGCATGGCGGAATTGAACAACATAATAGGGAACACTCACCTTCAGGAACACAGGCATGTCCGTAGGAGCAATGGCACATGAATTACAAGTCTTCCAAATGCTCCTGCTGGCCATTGACTTCCTGGACCAGCGATGCCGACCAAGACACCAACCGCAAGTACACCAGCCTAGCACACACTGAAGGGAAGGACATTAGCACACACACACAACACACACATGGCACAGCGAGCCATGCTCACATACACACACACACACACGCACTTCCAAACAAACACCATTACCAACACACAGACACGCATATACACACATGCCAAATCGCATAACTACAACACATACATGTGGAAAGAAAGTGGGGACAAGGTTGTCTCCTTCAACACCAACAGCAGTGGTGCAGATTTAATGAATAACTTAAAACCAATACAACTATGTACAATGAGGCCCAAGGACCAGTCCAGCATTGTACATTGTGCCCCAACAACACAGAATGAGGCCCCACCTTGACTCCTGACTGCAAAGTGTTGGCCTCCACATGGCAGGGGCATTAATGGGGCATGCAGGCACTTCAAGGGGTGGGGGGTTGGGCTTGTAGGGGGGTCCTTTGGGCTGGGCTTGGAGGGTGGTTCCTTTGGGCTGGATTTGGAGGGGGTCCTTAGGCTTGCCCCTGGATGATGGAGGTTTAACCAGGAGAGGGGGTGGTTTGGGCCTAGAAGCGAAGGGGTGAGCTTGGCCTTGGCTGTGGGAGGGGTAACTTTGAACTTGCTGGGGGTGGACGTCTTAGGGGGGAGGGGCATGGTGATGACCAGTGGAGGCCTGGGAGGTAGAAGGCAGGGGTCTAGGAAAGGTAGCAGGGTGCATGGGGGAACAAGAACAGGGCCAGTGGTGGGGAACAGGGAAACTCTGTCAGGAAATATTTCTTAGGGGTACAAGGTAGGTCGTGGGAAGGACATTTGGGAGTGGAGGGAGAGGGTATGGTTAAGAGGTGTGTACTTAGAGGTACCTTGGGTGCAGGTGTGTGGGTGTGTGCCATGTGTGGGCTGGGTGAGTGTTGGGTGGGTGAGTGTGGGCATTTAGGTGTACTGGGAGGAGGGGTGGAAAAGATGCAGGGAGATGGCAGGGGGATGTGTGAGTGAATGTTGGGATAGTGTCTGCAGGTTGGGTGGATGTGCTGCACGCGTGGGGGTTGATTGTTGTGGTCTGTGCACATGTGGGGTAAGGGGTGCATGTATGGTGGTCTGTTGTGGTGGTGACGGTGCTAGTGAGGGCACATGTGGCAGGATATGTGACTGATGAGGTGCTGACTGCAGCTGTGAGTGGTGTTGTGACTGTGAGGGGGAACGTGGTGGAGGGGTCTGTGATGGGATTGGATGTTGGCATGTCTGCATCTGAATGTTGTGTGTTTGCATGGCGGTGGTGGGGTTTTTGGTGCTTGTGTCTGTCCTTGCGTACCGTATCTTTTGATGGGGATGCATGTGGGTCAGTAAGTGTGCCTTGGATGGGTGAGGGGAGAGGGATGTGGGTTTGGGAACATGTAGCTGGAGGGGGGACTGAAGAAGAAGGAACACTAACTGCCGTCAAGGAGGAGGCCAGGTCCTGAAACGATCTCTGCAGGCCAGACAGGGCACCGTGAATGCCTTCCAGGAATGCATTGGTCTGCTGCATCTGGGATGATAGTCCCTGGATGGCATTCACAATGGTTGTCTACCCCACAGAGATGGACCTCAGGAGGTCAATAGCCACCTCATTGAGGGCAGCAGGGCTAATTGGGGCAGGGGCAGAGGTGCCTGCAGCAAAGGAGACGCTCACCCTGCTGGATGAGCGAGCACGGGCAACTGGGTCGGGAGCTACAGGGTTGGTACCAGATGGGTCCGCCACCGCCAGGGAGTGTCCATTGGAGGAGGAATCTGAAGATGGTGTCGTCGATCCTGCCTCCTCTGTGGCACTTCCCTCGCCCTCCGTCCCACTGGTCACCTTGGCTCCACTGGCATCAGCCTCCTGGGTCCCGTGGGCTGAAGCATCCCCACTCACCGGTGCCCCTTCTCCTTCATCAGATGATGCTGATGCACACAAAGACAGAGGAGGAGAGGGAGGGAGGGTGGGTGGGAGAGAGAGAGAGACAGTGTGCAATCGGTCAATGCCAACATAACTGTCACACAGAGTAACTATAACATCTATTGATACCATGCCATGACACACCATGCCCTCACCTACACATGCTACAGCAATGGAACACCATTGAGGAAACCACAGCAATGCACATGTATACTGTTGACACTGATACAGATGCAAATGTGTACATGATGAGAGGCATACCCTCCACACCTGCCCAGGACCTACCCTCTTCACATGCACGTAGAGACACACTATTCCTGGACTACAGAACCAAAAGAATCCTGCATGGCTAGTTGGCATGCCAACTAGCCCATTGTCAAATTTCACAGGGACATCTTGGCCCACCCTACCTCACTACTCATATAGTACCTGGCAGCAGATTGATGACTCAACAGTCACCCCTGGCACAGTGGTTGGCATGAACTGATTACAATAGCTTGACACCACAGGTGCTATGATCTCGTTGGCATGTGCTGCCTAGCACATTTTGGTAATAGGTAACAACACAGAAACCACATTGGAGCTAACTGCACCTCCAGTCATCACACATCCATGATGCAAATCCTGCCCAGCTGGCTAATACCCATAGTGGACATGAACCCACCTAGTGCCCATGCTACAGCTTCCCAATAGTGCACACCCAGAGCCACAATGGCAACACACATCATAGGTGAGAGTGTGTACTCACCCCTTCGTGGCTGCTGTGCTGCCCTCAAATACCAATCCACCTCAGGGTAGGCCACCGCCAAAGTGGGGCCATCGGGGGGTCAGGGTCTGACGGTCACCCATCCCACGTTGGGAGGACATCCCCAGCTGGGCCTCCGCGGTCTTCCAGGCCCATTGTCTCAGGTCCTCCTAACTCTTTCTGCAGTGGGTGTTCCACCGTGCATGGACCCCCAGGGTCTGCACTTGTTTGGCGATGGCACGCCCTAGCCCCTTCTTCTGATGGGCGCTGACCTGCATGGGTTACACAGACAGAAGGACAAATTAATGTAGAGTGGCGTCACAGGGACTGCAGTGGACAGCACACATCTCACAACCACACTCACATGTCATCAATCCACATAGGCTCAGACTCCTCACCCATGTCTAATTTTCAGTCACACTGACTCATTCCAAGGTCCCCATACACACCACTCAAAGACAGGACAGTCACATTGGCTCCCCTGCTACTCTGGTGCCCCACACAACTGTCCATACAGGGGTAGGACCCCCTCCACGGGCTTCTCCAATTTCTCCTGGGTGAAGGCTGGGGTCCTATATCCTGCAGATGTGGCATCTTGGCTACCAGAGTCAGAACACAGCAGCACACGCAGTGGAGGTCTTCTGTGCATGGCTGTCAGGAGTCAAGTGAGCATGAGCACATGAAATGGTGGTCACAACCGCCGCAGATATCACCGTCAACGCCGGCGGCGATCATCATTGGCTCCTGTCTCCCATAGGCAGTTAACGAATGAGAGTTGCACAGCGGCTCAGACCGCCTACCATCATGACGTGTTACATAGGTGGGATGAGCACACTTCCATCTGTCCAGTGCATGCAGGACAGGCGGCCACCATTTTATATGGGCAATGTGTATTCAGGGTGCATTTAAAGTGCTTCATGTATGACATTTGTTTACATGTGCACAGCTGAAAAGCGTCCACAGAGTCAATGCTGCACATCATGATTTCTACTCCCTCCCATTTGCAGGTCTGGTGGAAGGTTGAGGATGAGGAATGCTCTGGTGTACAGGCCCCTAGTCGACTTTGCCACCCTCGAAGAGCGACACGTCATACAGACCTATTGTCTGAACCGTAAGAACATCATGGAGCTCGTGACCCAGTTGGAGCTGGAACTGTTCCCTGCATTCATCATCCCAATGCTGTCCCTCCCACAGTACAGGTGTTGTCAGTCCTCCACTTCCTTGCCTCAGGGCCCTTCCAGATGACAGTGGGTTTGGCAGCAGGGATGTCACAGCCCATGTTCAGCAACATAATGAAGGACGTCCTATGTGCCCTGCTACAACATATGGCCAGCTACATCAGGTTCCCACATCGTGCTGATTTGCCCACTATGAAAGCTGCCTTCTACGATCTGGCACATGACCCTAATGTGATAGGGGCCATAGATGGCACCAGCATTGCCCTGGTGCCACCCAGGAGGAGTCTACAGGTGTATAGGAACCATAAAAACCTCTATTCCACCAATGTGCAAGTGGTGTGTCTGGCTGATAAATATATCACACAAGTGACGGCCAGGTTCCCTGGGTCTGTACATGACTCCTACATTCTGTGGAATAGGACCATCCCACACATGATGACACCACTACAGGGCCTGCCTCATCGGTATGTATCCTCACATATGTGTGCCCCTCTGCTCTCAACAGTCTTCACAGCCTACACTACACCCTCCTGGTCCAGACATGGCTCTTACCTTTGTGCACACAGGTGACTCTGGCTATGCCAACCTTTCCTGGCTACTGACACTCGTGAGGCATCTGACTAAAGCTGCTGAAAACAGGTACAGTGAGGCCCACGGTAGTACAAGATGAGTGATTGAGTGGACCATTGGCCTGTTGAATGCCAGATTCTGGTGTCTGTACATCACCAGAGGTGCCCTACTCTACACACCGCAGAAAGTGTCCCAGATCATTGTTGCATACTACATGGTACACAATCTGGCCCTGAGACATCACATCCCATTGCTGGATGCATAGGAGGTGGCAGCTGTACCAGTGGCTGATAAAAGGGACATGGGGAGTGACGATGAGGAAGATGATGAGGATGCAGTTGACTCTAGAGCAGAACTGAAACAACAATATTTCCTCTGAGATACAGGTATGTGTCATATGTATGGTATATGTCCAGTTCTACTGTCTGCCTTGTGCCATGCTACCACCTGCTGTCTGTAATAACTATTAAATACTGGAGCTCTGAGTCTGGGTCGTTTGGGGGGGGGGTTACATGAGGCCATGAGTTTGGTTGTTACTGTGCACAGGTCAGTGTTTCTGCACTTGTGACATTTATGTACAGGACCATGGTTCCCTGAATCCATGAATTGCCAGATCCAGTGCAATATGTGTGCTACACTAGGTGGATTCCTCTGTATTGCATCCTGTACTGGGATTTGACATTGGGAGCCCATGCAACATTATTGTTCATGGCAGTGGGAACTGCCTAATGTGTGACTCTGTTTGCTGTGAGGGAGGGACCATTTGGGAGGTATGTCTTGTGAATGTGGGTTTGTTATGGCCATATGTTTTTGGACTTGACTTGGCCTCTCAACCTTGGCTTCCTGTACTTACAATGCATGTGTGTTGATTTGGCATATGTGATGCCTATAGTGATTGATGTCCCTGTCTTGCTCTTCTTTCAGGATGTTGTTGTGGTGCACTCTGGTCCCTGCCTTACCTGTTGCCTCCCTTGACCAGTCTCTCCAGCCATTGCATGCTCCACTGTAATCCTTGCTACATATTGCTTCCCCCCTGTCACTCACACATACATTGCCTGGACATTGGGTTAACTGTTGCACACATAATGGCAATAAAGACCTAAGCAGTAATTTTGGTCAATGGTGTTTATTTAGAATGTACATGTGGAAGGGGGGATGAGTGGGGTCATGGCGAGTGGGCTCATCAGGGTACTTGGGCCAGTTGTAGGTAGTAGTGTTCCAGTATGGTGGCCATGGGAGTATGGAGACATGACAGTGGACAGTCAACAGGGTGCCTCAGTGACACTCAAGGGAGAATGTTCATCAGAGGGTCACTTCCTAGCAGTGGTCTTGGTTTTGGCATCAGTTGCGGCAGGATGTCTGGTTGGATGTCGTCGCTTGCATGGGGGCTCGTCGGTTACAGGGGTAGGGGTGCTGGTGTCCTGTGGGACCTGTGGCAGGGCCTCCATTCCACTACCTGCTGCTGACCTGGAAGGCTCAGAAGTGATGTTTACAAAATGGATTATGCATAACCTATAGCACAGTTTGTTGCCAACATACAGTTCAGTGTAGCAGAACCAACCGCACATTATAATGACAAATCAAGTCAGTGTATCAAGGAATATGTAAAACATGTAAAAACAAGTGTCCTATTTTCAGGCAAATTTTCTGCGTTATGTCGAACTGCATACCCAAAGTGTGGAGAAAAACACGATGAGTTCAATCCTAATGCCTCTTGTGTTCAGATTTGCATGCAGACATAAATTACATTTAATGTTTCTAAAAGTTAGAAGTCATGTTAAGAGATTCATATTCACAAGCAAATCTTTTCAGCATTTGTAGTGGTTTTATTTTACCAGTTGAAGGGCACACGTGACATTTGGGAATCTATACCTATTTTATGATAATCTAAATTCCTAAGAGATACCCCATGTGAATGTGACGAGGGCGTACTTCTGTCCCAGCAAAGATTGTTGCACTTTTGAGAGGCAGGCATAAAGAGCGGAAGATTGAGACAGAGGGCCTCATTACGAGTTTCACGGTTGGACCACTGACCACCATGTTGGTGGACCTGAAAAGACCGCCGTGATTGCAGTCTTTCAGACCGCCCTATTACGAGTTATGCAGCCTGGACCGTTGACCCCCAACCAAAAAAGGCAGACCGCCAGTGGCATGGCATCCTGTAAATAAGCGGTCTGACCTCCAGCGCCGATACCATCATGGCCAACTGCCGTCCTTATGACAAGCAGTCCCCCATGGTGGTCTGAACCATGGTGGTTCACCTTCAGCAAAGTAATACACAACTGCACATTGGGTAAATTTGAAAACAACACTGCTGACACACATTGCCACACTGGACGCATCTGCAAAGGACACTATAAAACACACCCCTTCACAGACCACAATCCTTTGCATTTTGACTGCAAGACAAAAAAGCCTGATCACATTTTTTTCCTTGAGTACATAGGTTAGGCACAATTTTTTCACCATCCCATTGAACACCCTGCACACACACTTGTCCATTCACACCCTATTGCACTTCCCCTGTTTAATAAGTCACTGTCACCCTTTTTTTTATTCCACCATGTCATGTTCCAAAAATCCTCGTTTTTCACAAGATGAAATAAGAGTCAATTTTGATGAAATCTTAAGAGTAGAGCCACTACTGTTTGGAGCACAAGTCTAGCATACTCATCTCAGTAGGAAAATGGAAATGTGGGGAAGGATCGTTGACAGAGTGAATGCTGTTAGGACCACCCTGAGCACAAGCAAGGACATTAGGAAGAGGTGCAATGATCTCAGGGGCAAGGTCTGTTTTCTGGTGTCCAGGCACCAGCTGCAGGCCAAGAAGACTGGCGGTGGCCCTCCCAGTGCCCCATTACATCTCTTTTCCTGGGAGGAGAAGGTCTTGGCCATTCTGCATCCTGAGGGCTTGACAGGAATACCTGGGGGAGTGGAGTCTGGTAAGTCACAATACTAAAAATGTCACCAAAAAGCTATGTCATGCATGCTCACAGCTCACCTTTTGCCTCATTTACTGTTACTTCACTCACCAGCCCAGCGTTCACTTGTTCAAACACATCTATTTGGCAACTCTCAATTGAAGTGTACTCACCTGCAGAGATGACATTTGTATAGTGTGTGTAGTATAGGGACTAACATGACTGCAACTCCCAACAGGCACCGTTTCCATAACTCCAAACACCAGACTGGTGTTCACTTGTCCAAATAACCCTGATTATAAACTTTCAACTTAAGGTTATACACCCGGGGAGATAACATTTGTCAAGTGTGAGTAGTACAGAAACTGACATGACTACAACTCCCAGGAGGCACTATTGTTACTAGAAACACTGGCACAGTGATCACATGCTACAATACATCTGTTAGTTAACTCTCAACTGAAGGGTATTCATCTGGGGTAGAACATTGGTCAAGTGCGTGTAGTAGAGAGAGTGACTTGGATGCAACTCACAAGAGGCAGTTATTGTTACTGCAACCACCAGCAAAGTGGGCACATGCCCCAATACATCTGTTTCACAACTATCAATTGAAGTGGACTCAACTGGAGGATACAATTTGAATACTTTACATAGTGTTTGTAGTAGGGAGAGTGACCTTAATGCAACTCACAGAAGGCCCTGTTTCACTAACTCCAACCACTAGCCCAGTGTTCTCTTGTCCAAAGACCACAGTTTGTCAACTCCCAAATGAAGTTTACTCACCTGGGAGGATAACATTGGTCAAGTGAGTGAAGTAGATGGAATAACCCAACTTCAACTCACAGGAGTCACTGTTTCTCTGACTAGTAGAGGAAGTGACATGACTATAAATGCCAGGTAGGCCCATTGTCTGTAAAATCAACCACCAGCCCCTTGTTCTCTTGTCCAAATACCATTGTTTGGTAACTGTCAATTGAAGTTTACTCACCTGGGAGGATACTATTTGTATGGTGGTGGGAAGTGGAAGGAGTGACCTGAATACAAAGCCCAAAAGGCCCTGTTTCTCTAACTCCAACTACAAGCCTAGTGTTCACTAGCCCAAATCCATCTATTAGCGACCTCTAAAATGAAGTTTACTCACCTGGGAGGATAATATTTGTCAAGTGTGTGTAGTATAGAGAGTGACATGACTGCATCTGTAACTCCAGACCCCAGACCAGTGATCACTTGTCCAAAGACCGTTGCTCGCTAACTCTCAATTGAAGTTTACTCACCTGGGAGTAACCAAGATACAGATCATGCCCAACTCGGAGATGTGTCTGTGTACCTAGCTTCAACTTGACCTGCTAACCCAAAGTGAAACTATTGAAGATAGGAATGACACCTTACCTAGTGTGTATTACAACAATTCCTAAGGCCTCAAGATGCATCACCAGATTGGTATTGGCAGCAGACACATTCCCACTGCACTATGCAAATGATGACTCTAGTCACATATGCAACAAAGTCCTGGGTCTACTGGCATCACACTCAACTAAACCTCCAAATGATCATAGCCATATGTTGCCTAGTCACTGTTTTGCTTGTGCTGGTGGCAAGATGTAATTCGTAGCCCATCCTCCCAAGTGCTCATGATCTTCACATTTCAGCAGCTGCTTTAGTCAAAAAGATCTGGCATGCTACACAAATACCTTGTCAATATAACAAATATCATGGGTACATGCCACAATTTGATTAACTGTAACTTAAATTTGTACAAGACCTAGGCTTACACTAAACTGTTGTAAGTTGATGACACTATACACCCAGCAACATTATTTGTTCCACATCAACAGAGGCCGCAGAAGAGACTGCCACTACCCCCCTGGATGAAGCCCTCAGGGAGAGAAGACTCTCCTGGATGTCTGGATGTGGAGGACGGTTCTGGCCTATCTGGGGAACCTGGTCAGACACTGCTAGACTTGGCATCCTTGGCAAGGTCCCCCCTAACATTTTGCCTCTGCTTCCCAGGTTGTTTCTATGTGCTGTACTTTCTTTTTGCTGTTCTGTTTGCTCTGGACTCTTTACCACTGCTGACCAGTACTAAAGTGTAAATGTTCCCTGTATACATTCTATGTGTAAATTGGCTTATCCCTGAATGGCATATTTGATTTACTAGTAGGTCTCTAGTAGAGTGTATTAGAGGTGCCCCAGGGCCTGTACATCAAATGCTACTAGTGGGCCTGCAGCACTGGTTTTGCCACCCACAGTAGTAGCCCTGTAAACATGTCTCAGACCTGTCCCTGCAGTGTCTGTGTGTGCAGTTTTAAACTGCCAAATCGACTTGACAAGTGTACCTACTTGCCAGGCCTAAAGTTTCCCCTTTCTATACATTTAAGGCACCCCTAAGGTAAGCCCTATGTAGCCCCATAAGCAGGGTGCAGTGTGTGTTAAAGGTGGAACATGTACTGATGTGCTTTACATGTCCCAACAGTGAAATACTGCCAAATTCATTTTTCTCTGTTGCAAGGCCTATCTCTCTCATAGTTTAACATGGGGACTCCTTTTAAATATAATTAAAGCACAGATTCCCTTAGACAGCAGATAGAAATATGGAGTTTACGGTCTCTGAACTCAAAATTTTAAAATACATCTTTTGGTAAAGGTTGTTAAATAACATTCTGTGACTCTGCCTGTTTGTGGATTCTCTGTCTGGGTTAGTTTGACAGTTGGGCTTGTTGCACCTCTCCTCTAGACAGTGACGCAAAGGGAGCTGGGGTGTAGCCTGCACATCCTGATGGGACATCTGGGCTGGAGAGGAGGAGAGGAGTGGTCTCTTATACCTGAAAGGGCTTTGCCTGCCCTCACACAATGCAGTCTCTTTCCCTGGTGCATGTATGGGGCCTGGCCTGAGCCAGGCAGCATCTCGTGAACAACAGAGACTTCTCTTTGAAGTAGGCCTACTTCAGAAGCTGAAAGGGGTGTAAGAAGGGGACCCAAAGCCCCTGAAAATCTGATTACTTCTGGAATCAAGAGGAACCTCTGCCTGGGAGAAGAGCTGGAGAAGCTGGAGGAGGAGTACTGCCCCTTTGACTGTGACTGTGCATTGCTGGATTGGCATGCAGTAGCTGCCTTTGCCTGAGAGAGGACAAAGACTGACTTTTGTGTGACTTTCCACTTGTGAAGAATTTCCAAGGGCTTGAACTGAGCTTGCCTCCTATTGTTGAAGTCTCAGGGACATCAAAGACTTCTCTCTACCAGCACTTGGACTTTCTACTGAGAGTCTTGCCCTACCAAGTGGTGCCCTAACCTGTCTCTGGGCTCTCTAAAGGTGAAGCTGGTGGAAAAGGACAAAAATCCACGCAAAGACCGCCGGGCGTGGAAATTTTCGATGCACAACCCACAACGCAGTTGACAAACGATGCGCCACCGGCCTTGCAGCTAAAATCGATGCTCAACCTGCATCGCATCTGGGAGATCGATGCAAGGCAGCTGGAGAAACGACGTGCAACACCCGCAGCGGCTGCTGTTAACGACACAAGCACCCACGCAGCGCGGTTTCCTGACACCGTATGACCGGATTTCAACGCAACATGGCTGGGTGCAGAAAATCAGCGCAAAGCCTGCCCAGACGCAAGGTGCCCGTCCAGGATCGACACATTGCTCTTTTGCGGGAGAGAAGAAACAACGCATGCTGACCCCACCATAGGACAAACGACGCACAGTCTCGCTTGCGAGTGAGAAATTAATGCATCGCTGGCCTTTTTTGATGCACGCTCGCCCGTGCTGCTTTATTTTGATGCTACCCAGGTACGTTTGTGTAATACCAGCATTCTCACTGTTTTGTAAGGATTAAGACTCTTGTTCTTTTTAAAATTTATATCTTGACTTGTGTATGTTGGGTTTTTGTCGTTTTGGTCTTGTTATGTTTAGATAAATATTACCTAGTTTTCTAAACCTGTGTTGTGTCATTTTGTAGTGTTTTCACTGTATTATTGTGTGTGTTGGTACAAATACTTTACACATTGCTTCTGAAGCTATGTCCAACTGCTCATACCAAGCTACCAAGTGTGAGAAAGTAGCCTCTTTCTAGCATGGTTACCACCATTTTGGCCTATTTGTGAGTGTGTGTCAGTGTGTTTTTACTGTCTCACTGGGATCCTGCTAGCCAGGACCCCAGTGCTCATAATTAAAACCCTATTTGTCACTGTGTTCTGCCTGTCGCACTGGGATCCTACTAGCCAGGACCCCAGTGCTCATGGTTTGTGGCCTAATGTGTGTGTTGTCTGTAGTGCTTAACTATGCCACTAAAGTTCTGCTAACCAGAACTTCAGTGCTTATACTCTCTCTGCTTCCAAATTAGTCACTATAGTTTAGTGACTCCATTTACCAATTCCAATTGGCACACTGGATCCACCTTATAAGTCCCTAGTATATGGTACCTAGGTACACAGGGCATTGGGGTTCCAGGAGATCCTTATGGGCTGCAGCATTTCTTTTGCCAACCATAAGGAGCTCAGACAAACCCTTTCACAGGACTGCCACTGCAGCCTGTGTGAAATAGTGCACACACTATTTCACAGCCATTTTGACAGCACTTAAGTAACTTATAATTCACCTATATGTCTAACCTTCATTTACTGAATGCTAGGTGCAAAGTTACTAAGTGTGAGGGCACCCTTGCACTAGCAAAGGTGCCCCCACGCTGTCCAGGGCCAATTTCCCCAACTTCGTGAATGCGGGGATACCATTACACACACATGCACTACATATAGGTCAATACCCATATGTAGGTTCACAATGTTAACTCCAAATATGGCTATGTAAGGTGTCTAAGATCATTGAATTGTCCCTCCATTCCAAATCTGGTATTGGAGGGCCAATCCCATACATCCCGGGGGCTCCACCATGGACCCTCAGTATTGCCAAACTAGCTCTCTGAGGCTTGCGCTGCAGCTACAGCTCCTGCAACCTCACTGACAGGGTTCTGCCCTCCTGGGGTCTGAGCAGCTCAGTCCCAGGAAGGCAGAACAAAGCATTTCCTTTGGGAGGGGGGTGTTACACCCTCTCCCTTTGGAAATAGGTGTTACAGGCTTTGGAGGCGTAGCCTCCTAGAGCCTCTGGAAATGCTTTGAAGGGCACATATGGTGCCCTCCTTGCATAAGCCAGTCTACACTGGTTCAGGGACCCCCATTCCCTGCTCTGGCATGAAACTGGACAAAGGAAAGGGGAGTGACCACTCCCCTGTCCATCACCACCCAAGGGGTGGTGCCCAGAGCTCCTCCTTGTCCCTGGTATTAGCCATCTTGTTTTCCAAGGTGTGAGGACACTCTGGAGATCTCTGAGTGGCCACTGCCAGCAGGTGACGTCAGAGACCCTTCCTTATAGGTGCATAGCTGGGTAGGTAGCCAATCCCCCTCTCAGGGCTATTTAGGGACTCTCCTGTGGGTTCCTCTTCAGATTCAGTTTGCAAGTTTCCACCAGAAATCCTCTGCAACGCCTGCTTCATCCTCTGATTGTCAGATGAACCGCAGACTGCTCCAGGAACTGCTGTAACTGCCACAAAGTATCCAAGAAGGCTACTGTGACTCTGCAACTTCAGCTCCAGCCAGCAACTGCAACAGTTTCCAAGGTGTGCATGCTCTGAGGACTCTCTGACTTCGCCCTGCACCAGAAGATCTAAAGAAATCTCCCGTGGAGTGACGGAGTCACTTCCCTGCTCCAGCAGGCACTTTCTAAGACGACGACCGGTTCTCTGGGACTCCTCTCCTGATGACGAGCGTGCTCCCTGGAACACAGGTGGTGGGCCCCTTTGACCCAGACTGTCCTAAGGTCCAGCTGTCCAAATTTGAGAGGTAAGAGCTTGCCTTCCCGGTTTGCGACAGTACCCCTGTGCACTCCATCATCTCTTGCTCCTGAGGCCTCTGTGCACTATTTGCAAGAATCCTTTGTGCACAGTGTGGCCCAGGTCCCCAGCACTCCATCCTGTGACGCTCAACTTGCTGAGTTGCTCTCCGGCGGCGTGGAACCTTCTTTTGTAGTGCTGCAGCAACTGCAATTTGCACCTTCTTTGTCCCCATGTCCTGGGACTCCAGTGGGTGCTGCCTGGTCATCTGTGGGTTCCCTCCAGTGTTGGGAGCCCCCTCTGCCTCCTCAGTCCAAGATGAGGCCCCCAGGTCCCTCCTGGGTCCAGGCAGCGTCATTTTGATGCAAACCGCGACATTGCTTGAACCAAGGCTTGTTGGACGAATCCAGCGCTGCAACTCTCCTGCATCCAACATCTCGACATGGAACTTCCTTTGCATCATGCATGAACCTGCAGCCATCTTCTTTGGTGCTCTTCTGCAGACTTCATCCAACTGGAGAATCCACTTTTGCACCATCTTCTAGGTTGGCAGGGGCTCCTCTCCTTCCTGGAATCTTCTGTGACTTCTGGACTCGGCCTCCTCTCTTCACAGGCCTTCAGCTCCAGGAATCCACCATTTGGTGCTTGCAGTCTTGCTTGGTTCTTGCAATAACTCTTGTCAACTTGTATTGTGTCCTGACAAAACTTGCAGTACTTTCCTCCAACTTTCCTGGGCTCTGGGGTGGGGTATTTTACTCACCTTTGTGGTTTTCTTACACTCCTAGTGCCCCTCTACACACTACACTTGACTAGGGGGGAATTCGTGATTCACATTACACTTTCTTAGTAAATAGTTTGTGTTGTTCCTATGCCTATTTCTTTCTATTGCATTCTATTGTATTTTCTACTATTTGCACTATTCTGTGACTATTTGCTTACCTGATTGTTGTCTCTAGTGTACGTATTGTGTATAATACATACCTCCAGAAGGGGTATTGCCTCTAAGATATTTTTGTTTTTGTGTCACTAAATAAAGTACCTTTATTTTTGGTAACACTGAGTATTGCCTTTTTTTGTGTATAGGTACTGGTATTTGTAGGAGGCTGGCCTGGTTTGTGGTGGGTAACTTGGGTACTTACACCTTATACCAGGTCCAGTTATCCCTTATTAGTGAAATGAAGTAGTGTTCTAGCAGCTTGGGCTGATAGAGGTATTTATAGCAGAGCAGCTTAGGCTGAACTAGGAGACATGCAAAGCTCTTGCAATACCACTTATAATTACATAGTACGTATACACAAGTAAAGACAATACTCAGTGTTACCAAAAATAAAGGTATTTATTTGGGTGACACAGTACCAAAAATATCTTAGAGACAATACTCCTTCTGGAGGTAAGTATTATACACAATATATACACTAGACACCAAAATTAGACTTGTAAATAGTCATAGAGCAATGCAAACAATAGGAAATGCTGTAGAATGCAATAGGAGAGAATAGGCCTAGGGGCAACACAAACCATATACTAAGAAAGTGGAATGAGAATCACAAATTCCCCCCCTAGACAAGTGTAGGGTGTGCAGAATCGCTGGGAGAGTAAGAATAAAGTAAAGTTAAGTAAATTACCCCACCATAGAGCCCAGAAAAGCAGGAGTAAAGTACTGCATACTGATAGAGGTAGCTATAGCAGAGCAGTTGAGGCTGAACTAGGAGACATGCAAAGCTCCTACTATACCACTTATATCATATAGCACTATATCATAAGAATCACAATACTCAGCAGAGTTACTAAAAATAAAGGTACTTTATTTTAGTGACAATGTTCCAAAAATATCTCAGAGGATATACTCCATTAGGAGGGAAGTAAAATACACAAAATATACACACAAACCAAAATCAGGTAAGTAAACTAGTGCAAACACTGTAGAATACAAAGGGATGCAATAGGGCTACGGGCAACACAAACCACATACTAAGAAAGTGGAATGCGAACAATTTAGGGACCCCTGGCCTAGTGTAGTGTGTAGAGGGTCGCTGGGAGTGTAAGAAAACACTAAGGGTGTCCAAGATACCCCACCCGAAGGCCCTGAAAAGTAGGAGTACATTGATACTACTTCCTCAGAACCACTCTAAAGTCGTGATAGGAGATTCTGCAAAGACCAAAATAGACTGCAAAGCACTGAAGACGGATTCCTGGACCTGAGGACGTCTAAAGGAAGGGGAGCAAGTCCAAGAGTCACTAAAGTGTCCGGGGGGGCAGGAGCCCACTAAACCCCAGATGAAGGTGCAAAATGGCTGCCTCCGGATGGAAGAAACTGAAGATTTTGCAACAACGAAAGGTGCCAGGAACTTCTCCTTTGGGCAGAAGATGTCCCACGGAGTGTTGGAGGATGCAGCATTGTTTCTTTGGAGAAAGACCGCAAACAAGCCTTGGTAGCTGCAAAGCGCAGTCAAAGAAAAAGGGTGCTGCCCGGGCCCAGGAAGGACCAGGAGGTCGCCACTTGGAAGAGGAGACAGAGGGGGCCCTCAGCAATACAGTGAGCCCACGCACAAGAAGGCAGCACCCACAGAAGTTCTTGAACATGGGTTCAAGAAAACTGAGCACGGCGGTCGTCTCAACACTACAAAAGAGGGACCCACAAAGCTGGTGGTTAACTCAGCGAGTTGAGCAATGCAGGACTGAGTGCTGGGGACCTGGACTAGGCTGTGCACAAAGGAAGCCTTGCAAAAGTGCACAGAAGCCCTAACAGCTGCAGTTCATGCAGTACTCAGGATTACTGTCTGGAGAGGGGAGGCAAGGACTTACCTCCTCCAAATTTGGACATTTGGACCACTGGACAGCCTGGGTCACTTGGGTCCACCACCGGTGTACCAGGGGCCACGCTCGTCAGGATGAGAGGGGTCCCAGAGTACTGGTGACGCTGAAGTTTGGTGCCTGCTGGAGCAGGGGGAAGATTCCGTCGACCCACAGGAGATTTCTTCTTGGCTTCCAGTGCAGGGTGAAGGCAGACAGCCCCCAGAGCATGCACCACCAGGAAACAGTCGAGAAAGCTGGCAGGATTAGGTGCTACAATGTCACTGGTAGTCTTCTTGCTACTTTGTTGCAGTTTTGCAGGCGTCATGGAGCAGTCAGCGGTCGATCCTTGGCAGAAGTCAAAGAGGGAAATGCAGAGGAACTCTGGTGAATTCTTGCACATTGTTATCTGAGGAAAAGCCCACAGGAGAGACCCTAAATAACCCTCAGAGGAGGATTGGCCACTTAGTCAGGTAAGCACCTATCAGGAGGGGTCTCTGATGTCACCTGCTGGCACTGGCCGCTCAGAGGCCTCCATTGTGCCCTCACACCTCTGGATTCAAGATGGCAGAGGTCTGGGACACACTGGAGGAGCTCTGGGCACCACCCCTGGAGTGGTGATGGACAGGGAAGTGGTCACTCCCCTTTCCTTTGCCAGTTTCACGCCAAAGCAGGGACTTGGGGTTCCCTGAACCGGTGTAGACTGGCTCATGCAAGGAGGACACCATCTGTGCCCTTCAAAGCATTTCCAGAGGCTGGGGGAGGATACTCCGCCCCAGCCCTTAACACCTATTTCCAAAGGGAGAGGGCGTAACACCCTCTCTCAGAGGAAATTCTTTGTTCTGCCTTCCTGTGACTGAGCTGCCCAGACCCCAGGAGGGCAGAACCATGTCTGTGGGTTAGCAGCAGCGGTAGCTGCAGAGAAAGCTCGAGAGAGCTGGTTTGGCAGTACCCGGGGTCCATAGTGGAGCACCGGGGATGCATGGGATTGGCACCCCACTACCAGATTTGGCATGGGGAGACAATTCCATGATCTTAGACATGTTACATGGCCATATTCGGAGTTACCATTGTGAAGCTACATATAGGTATTGACCTATATGTAGTGCACGTGTGTAATGGTGTCCCCGCACTCACAAAGTCTGGGGAAATCGCCCTGCACTATGTGGGGGCACCTTGGCAGTGCCAAGGTGCCCTCACACTTAGTAACTTTGCACCTAACTTTCACTAAGTGAAGGCTAGACATATAGGTGACTTATAAATTACTTAAGTGCAGTGTAAAATGGCTGTTAAATAATATGTGTGTTATTTCACTCAGGCTTCAGTGGCAGTCCTGTGTAAGATTTATCTGAGCTCCCTATGGGTGGCAAAAGAAATGCTGCAGCCCATGGGGATCTCCTGAAAACCCAATTCCCTGGGTACCTAGGTACCATATACTAGGGAATTATAAGGGTGTTCCAGTGTGCCAATTAGAATTGGTGAAAATGGTAACTAGCCTATAGTGACAATTTTAAAGGCAGAGAGAGCATAAGGGCTGAGGTTCTGGTTAGCAGAGCCATAGTGACACAGTTAGTCACTACACAGATACACACATTCAGGCCACAAATTATGAGCACTGGGGTCCTAGCTAGCAGGATCCCAGTGAGACAGGCAAAAAGAAACTGACACACATGTGAAAAATGGGGGTAACATGCCAGGCAAGATGGTACTTTCCTACACAGGGACACACTGGAGGAGCTCTGGGCACCACCCCTGGGGTGGTGATGGACAGGGGAGTGGTCACTCCCCTTTCCTTTGTCCAGTTTCGCACCAGGGCAGGGGAGAAGGGGTCCCTAAACCGGTGTAGACTGGTTTATGCAAGGAGGGCACCATCTGTGCCCTTCAAAGCATTTCCAGAAGCTGGGGGAGGCTACCCCTCCCCAGCCTGTAACACCCTGCTCTCAGAGGAAATGCTTTGTTCTGCCTTCCTGGGACTGGGCTGCCCAGACCCCAGGAGGGCACAACCCTGTCTGTGAGGTGGCAGGAGCTGTAGCTGCAGTGCAAGCCTCAGAGACCTGGTTTTGCAGTACTGGGGGTCCATGGTGGAGCCCCCAGGATGCATGGAATTGGCTCCCCAATACCAGATTTGGAATTGGGGACATTTCCATGATCTTAGACATGTTACATGGCCATATTGGGAGTTACCATTGTGAAGCTACATACAGGTATTGACCTATATGTAGTACACACGTGTAATTGCGTCCACGTACTCACAAAGTCCCAGAAATTGGCCCTGAACTATGTAGGGGCACTTTTTCTAGTGCAAGAGTACCCTCACACTTAGTAACTTTGCACCTAGCCTTCAGTAAATGAAGGTTAGACATATAGGTGACTTATAAGTTACTTAAGTGCGGTGAAAATGGCTGTGAAATAATGTGTGCACTATTTTACACAGGCTGCAGTGGCAGTTTTGTGAAAGGGTTTGTCTGAGCTCCTTATGGGTGGCAAAAGAAATGCTGCAGCCCATAGGGATCTCCTGGAACCCCAATGCCCTGGGTACCCAGGTACCATATACTAGGGTCTTAAAAGGGGGTCCAGTGTGCCAATTGAAATTGGTAAATGAAGTAACTAGCCCATAGTGACAAATTTAAAAGCAAAGAGAGCATAAGCACTGAGGTTCTGGTTAGCAGAGTCTCAGTGACACAGTTAAGCTCAACTGACAACACATACATTAGGCCACAAACTATGAGCACTAGGGTCCTGGCTAGCAGGATCCCAGTGACACAGTAAAAACACACTGACACACACTCACAAACAGGCCAAAATTGGGGGTAACCATACTAGAAAGAGGCTTCTTTCTCACAGTAACCTCCTGCTAATGAAGGCTGCAGGTTGATCTTTGCCCTCTTCATTAAGCTGTGAGAGTACTGCTCCTATACCATGCTCTGAGGCATCTATTTGCACAACAAAGTCCTTGGAGTAGTCAGGTGCCTTCAGCACAGGAGCTGTTCACATCGCAGCCTTCAGGGCATCAAAAGCTGTCTGGCAAGACAGTCCAGATCACATTTCTGGGCTGTTTTTAGGAAATTAATTCTGTCAAGGGAACAACGATTGTGCCATACTCCTTGACAAACCTCCTATGATATCCAGTGAGACCTAAAAAGGCTCTCACCTCAGTCTGGGTCTTGGGAGGCTCCCAAACTAGAATTTGTTTAATTTTTGGCTGTAGGGGTGCCACCTGGCCACTACCAACCTAATGTCCCAAGAACCCCACAGAACCCTGCCGTATTTGGCACTTGCTTGCCTTAATAGTGAGGCTTGCCTTCTGCAGGGTCTCCAACACTTTGCAGAGGTGCTGCAAGTGTTCCTCCTGAATGGAACTGAATACAGCAATGTATCCAGGTAGGCGGCACTGAAATCATCCAGTGTAGCCAACACTTGGTTGACCAACTTCTGAAAGTTGGCAGGAGCATTCTTCATCCCAAAGGGCATAACCCAAAACTGGTAGTGCCCATCTGGTGTGGCGAATGCAGATCTCTCCTTAGTCCCCTCAGTTTAGAGCAATCTGCCAATACCCAGAGGTAAGATCAAATGTACTTAGGTATTTGGCAGCCACCAACCGGTCGATGAGCTCATCAGCTCGGGGATGGCATGCACGTCAGTCTTGGTGACCGCATTGAGTCCCCGGTAATCCACACAGAATCATAGTTCTGGAAGGGCACCAGGAGCAGCAGCCTTTGGGACCAAGACCACAGGGTTGGCCCAAGGGCTACTAAAAAACTCAATAACCCCCAAAGCTAACACCATAGAAACTTCATCCTTATTGTTAGCCCTAACATTGTCAGTCACTCTGTAAACTTTATGTTTAACAGGAGGACTGTCCCCAGTGTCCACATCATGTGTACACAAGTGTATGACCCCTGGGATCAAGGAGAACAGGGAGGCAAATTGACCCAACACCTGGCGACAGTCCCTCTGCTGCTCCGCGGACAGGAAGGGGGGGAGAGGTTCACTCCCTCTACAGACCCATCCTTCTCTCCAGCAGACAGGAGGTCAGGAAGAGGATCACTCTCTTCCTCCATCCCATCATCTGTTGCTAGGAGCATGGATAACTCAGTCCGCTCAAAGTGTGGCTTGAGACGGTTCACATGCAGGACCCTCAAGGGGTTCCTGGGAGTCCGCAAGTCCATCAGGTAGGTGACTTCCCTCTTGCACTCCACCACCTCAAATGGCCCAGTCTACTTGTCCTGGAGTGCCCAAGGTTCCACTGGCACCATCACCCACACTTTTTGGCCAGGCTGAAACTCCACCAGAGTGGCATTCTGGCCATACCAGTGTTTCATGCCCTCCTGGCTTGCTTCTAAGTTCTCATGTGCAAGTCCCCGGAAGCGGCCAGTCTGGTTTCTCAGAGCCAGCATGTAACTGAACACATCCTGGGGGGCTTTATTGGTGGCTTTCTCCAAAGCCTCTTTTACCAGACTCAAAGATCCCCTGACAGGGTGGCCATACAATAGATCAAAATGACTAAATCAAAGCCCTTTTTGAGGTACCTCCCTGTAGGCGAACAGAAAGCATGGCAAGAGGTTGTCCCACTTACCCCTCAAGGGCTCTGACATCCCCATAATCATGCCCTTCAAGGTGTAGTTGAACCTCTCAACCAGACCATTTATTTGGGGGTGGTAAGGAGTGGTGAACTTGTATGTTACCCCACACTCCCTCCACAGAGACTTCATATAAGTTGAAATGAAGTTTGTACGCCTATCAGATGCCACTTCCTTGGGAAGCCCCATGCGGGTAAAACCCCCTATCAATGCACGTCCCACCACAGGGGCAGTGATTGATCTCAAAGGAATGGCTTCCTGTACCGGGTGGCATGGTCCACCAAGACCAGGATAAATCTATTGGCCATGGCTGTCCTGGGATCCAGAGGTCCCACAATGTCAATACCAACCCTTTCAAAGGTGGTACTAACCACAGGAAAAGGTTGGAGGGGAGCCTTGCATTTCTCCCACTCTTGCCACTTGCCTGACAAGTTGGGCAAGACCTACAATGAGCATCTGAATGCCTGTGCATTTGGGGCCAGTAGAAGTGGGTGACAAGCCGCTCAAAGGTCTTGTCTTGCCCCAAGTGACCAGCTAAATGCGCATCATGAGCCATACCCAGTAGGAAGGTTCTGAAGCACTGGGGTACCACCAGCACACAGGCTGACCCAGGCTCAGGAACCTTAGGCTCACTATATAGGAGGTCATCCTCCCAGTAAATCAAATGTGATCCAGGCTCCTTGCCAGACACCTGGTTGCAGCCTGCTGCCACAAACCCTCCAACGTAGGGCATACTTTCTGTGCCTCACAGAATGCCTCCCTGGTGTTTCCACCTTCTTGCTGCCACTGTGACAGCGCAGGGACCTCTCCCAGTTCTGCCACCTGCTCCCCTGTGTGCTGCAGGGCCTCCACTTCAGGTTCAGCCTCCAGCTTGACCGTGGGAACCTTTGGAGACAATTTCCTGTGCCCCTTGCCCTTCCTCCTTCTGGCAGACACCTAGGCCACTCTTTCAGGCTCCAGGGTCTCCTGACCACCCTGACAGGCTGCCATAGATCAGGTACACATACACACCCACCCAGGCAGACCCAACATCTCCAAGTGTGACCTGCGTTTCACCTCCTTCTAGGGGGAATCCTCCAGGTCATTGTTAGAAATTTAGGTGGTCATTATGACCCTGGCGGTATTACAACCGCAGGGCCAAAACGATTGGAGCACCGCCAACAAGCTGGCGGTGCCTCCCGTCGTATTTTGACCGTGGCGGTAGCGCCGCGGTCGCACCTCTGGGGCCGGCTGTTTTCCGCCACAATGGCCCCGGCGGACGTAATCTGCCAGGGCAGCGCTGCCCAGGGAATAACGAGTCCCCGACCGCCAGCCTTTTTCTGGCGGTCTGAACCGCCAGGAAAAGGCTGGCGGTACGGGGAGTCATCGGGCCCCTGGGGGCCCCTGCACTGCCCATGCCAATGGCATGGGCAGTGCAGGGGCCCCCTGACAGGGCCCCATGCGGCTTATCACTGTCTGCTGTGCAGACAGTGAAAAGCGCGACGGGTGCAACTGCACCCGTCGCACGGCCGCAACACCGCCGGCTCCATTTGGAGCTGGCTCCCATGTTGCGGCCCACATCCCCGCTGGGCCGGCGGGCGGAAACCAGGTTTCCGCCCGCCGGCCCAGCAGGGATCTCCAAATGGCCGCGGCGGGGGTGCGGCTGCATTGGCGGCCGCATGGCGGTCAGATCTTAGTCTAATGACCCCCTTAGTCTTTGGTTGGAAGTCAGGTTATCGCCTGTCCAAGCAAGGACCTCACTCTAGTCAGGGTAAAGGAGAATCTCCCTCAGTTAACCCCTGCTCAGCCCCTTGGTGTAGGAGGCTGGCCTGGTTTGTAGTGGGTACCCTAGGTACTTACACCTTATACCAGGTCCAGTTATCCCTTATTAGTGAAATGTAGGCAGTGTTCTAGCAGCTTAGGCTGTTAGAGGTAGCTGTAGCAGAGCAGCTTAGGCTGAACTAGGAGACATGCAAAGCTCCTGTAATACTGTGTAATACTGTGAGAAAGTAGCCTCTTTCTAGCATGGTTAGCCCCAGTTTTGGTCTGTTTGTGAGTGTGTGTCAATGTGTTTTTACTGTGTCACTGGGATCCTGCTAGACAGGACCCCAGTGCTCATAGATAAAAACCTATATGTCAGTATGTTTTGGCCTGTCTCACTGGGATCCTGCTAGTCAAGACCCCAGTGCTCAAAGTTTATGGCCTAATGTGTATGCCTGTGTAGTGCCTAACTGTGTCACTGAGGCTCTGCTAACCAGAACCTCAGTGCTCATGCTCTCTCTGCTTTTAAATTTGTCACTGTAGGCCAGTGTCTTCATTTACCAATTTCAAATTGGCACAATGGACCCTCCTTATAAGTCCCTAGTATATGGTACCTAGGTAACCAGGGCATTGGGGTTCCAGGAGATCCATATGGGCTGCAGCATTTCTTTTGCCATCCATAAGGACCCCAGACAAACTCTTTCACAGGACTGCCACTGCAGCCTGCGTGAAATAGTGCACACATTATTTCCCAGCCATTTTCACTGCACTTAAGTAACTTATAAGTCACCTATATGTCTAACCTTCATTTACTGAAGGCTAGGTGCAAAGTTACTAAGTGTCAGGGTACCCTTGCACTAGCAAAAGTGCCCCTACATAGTTCAGGGACAATTCCTGGGACTTTGCGAGTGCGGGGACGCCATCACACGCGTGCACTACATATAGGTCAATACCTGTGTGTAGCTTCACAATGGTATCTCCGAATATGGCCATGTAACATGTCTAAGATCATGGAAATGTCCCCCAATTGCAAAACTGGTATTGGGGAGCCAATTCCATGCATCCTGGGGGCTCCACCATGGACCCCCAGTACTGCAAAACCAGTTCTCTGAGGCTTGCACTGCAGCTGGACCTGGTATAAGGTGAAAGTACCTTAGGTACCCACTACAAACCAGGTCTGCCTCCTACATTGGTTGTGCAGCGGTGGGATAAGTACTTGCAATTGCCTTATCACTCTGTCACTTGTGCTTTCCACAAGAAAGTGTACTTTGCACTTAGAGCTATAAATAAGTAAACCTATCAGTCTCACTTGCATTCTAAAAACTTCTAAAAGTTAGATAAAGTAGAACTTTTTCTTTTTCCCAACTTTACCCTAACTTTTCTATCACTATGCCTTCCTCTGACACCACCCCTAGGGTTGTCCAAACTACCTATGAGAACCTTAACTTTAAAAATGTGAGGGGGCTTTGCTTAGAGAGAAGTCTAGGGATTGGGAAGAACCCTAACAAAGATTTCCTTTTGAACCTCTTGCTCCAGGATGACCAAGAACAGTCTGGTCACCAGGTAGAAGAGGAGGTGGAGGGACATTCTAACCAGGTAAATACAGGAGAGGGTCCTGAAGATCCAGGGGAGGGTCCTTCCACAGATCTTTCCACTAACAAACCTCCTAGTGTAGCTGGTAGTGGGAAGGGGGTAACACTCAGGTAGTGCTCCCTTCACACCTTGAGGACAGGTAGCTAGGATTACACAAGTTAGGGAAAGATCAACCTCTGCTCACTCCCATGTCACTTCAGTCTCAGAAGTGTCAAACACATCCAACCCTGAGGACAACTCCCTAGATAGGGAACTCATAAAGCTAAGGATGGAGGAGGCCAGACTGAGGCTGCAACAGCAACAGTTGGCCTTAGATCGGGAATCCCTAGCTGTGGAAAGGGAAAGACAGGGGTTGGGGTTAGTTCCCAAAGGTGGCTGCAGCAACAGCAGTTTCAGAAGCTATGGTGTTAGTGAGAACACATTTGATTTTAGAAACTTGCACAAGATTGTTCCCCCTTACAAGGAGGAGGATGAAATCTACAGGTGGATGCTGCACTTGAGAGGGCCTGTAAAGTACAGTGGGCTGCTATTATGTGGTTGTCCTTCTCTGGCAAGGGGAGAGATAGGCGACTTACTTTCAGAGAAACTGACTCAGATAATGACAATGTTTTGAAGACAGCACTCTTTGATGGATTTGGCTTAACCACTGAACAATAAAGGATTAAGTTCAGAGAAACCAGAAAAAAGTCTTCACAAGATTGGATAGACTTTGTGTACTGTTCAGTGAAAGCCCTAGAAGGCTGGTTGCATGGCACCAAGGTGTCTGATTATGAGGGTCTGTATAATCTAATCCTGAGAGAGCATATTCTTGACAATTGTGTGTCTGGTTTGTTGCACCAGTATCTTGTGGACTCAGATCTGACCTCTCCCCAAGAATTAGGAAAGAAGGCAGACAAATGGGTCAGAACAAGGGTGAACAGAAAAGCTCATACATGGGGTGACAAGGACAAGAAGAAGAAGGATGGTAAGTCAAGTCACATGACAAGGGTGGGGACAAAGAAAAAAAGTCAGAGTCTTCATCAGGCCCCCAATCCTCTGGGGGTGGTGGGCCCAAATCTTCTTCTAACCATCAGAAAAAGCCTTGGTGTTATTTGTGTAAAACCAAGGGCAATTGGGCAAGTAACCCCACTTGTCCCAAGACAAACACTAAACCTCCCACCACCACTCCCACTGCTTCCTCTAGTGCCCCTAATAACAGCAGAGGTGGTGGGAAAAACTCTACAAATAGCCAATCTAAGGGTTTACTGGGCTCACTTTTGGTAATGTAGTGGGGGTTGGTCTAGTTAGGGAGACCGCTGAGGCTGTTTTAGTCTCAGATGATGGCATTGGACCTTGCCACCTTGGTTGCTTGTCCTTCTAATATGGATAAGTATAAGCAACTACGCCAAAAAATGGTGTTCAGGTTGAGGCCTACAGGGACACAGGTGCCAGTGTCACTATGGTGATGGAAAAACTGGTAGCCCCTGAGCAACACCTACTTGGTCATCAGTACCAAGTTATTGACACCCATAACAACACTGTTAGCCACCCCATGGCTGTTGTGAATCTCAACTGGGGGGTTTACTGGTCCTAAAAAAGTCATGATATCCACTGATCTACCTGTAGAATATATATTGGGCAATGATTTGGAGACTTCAGCTTTGGCTGAAGTGGAGTTGGAGGCTCTTGCAGCAATGCTGGGCATTCCAGGGCACATCTTTGCTCTTACCAGGGCACAGTCCAAGAAGCAAGGAGGACAGAGAAACTTGGATCCTGAAACAATGGACCAAGTGCTCTCAAAAACTATGGGTAGAAAGGGCAAACCCTTGTCCACTATCCCTCCCTCTCCAGAAGATTTCCCTTTGATGAGGAGGAGTCAACTCCTTTTGCAGAACCCACACCAGAGGAGCTTCAGGCTGACACAGCTGAACTCTTGGGTGCAGGGGGGGTTGCCAGGGAGGAACTGAGTGTGGCACAGCAAACCTGTCCCACACTAGAGAGTCTAAGACAGCAAGCTGTCAAACAGCAAGCAGGGGCTATCACTGACTCACATAGAGTTTATTTGGAGAACAATCTCTTTTATACTGAAGCAAGGGACCCAAAACCTGGTGCTTCCAGGAGACTGGTCATTCCCTTGCAGTATAGGGACTTCCTCCTAACACTTGCACATGATATTCCCCTGGCTGGACATCTGGGGCAAAGTACGACTTGGGACAGACTTGTCCCTCACTTTCACTGGCCTCACATGTCAGAGGACACAAAATAGTTCTGTCACTCTTGTGTCACTTGCCAAGGCAGTGGCAAGGGTGGTGGCACCCTAAAGGCCCCCTTAATCACACTGCCTGTGGTTGGGGTGCCCTTTGAAAGGGTAGGGGTTGACATTGTTGACCCCCTTGACCCTCTAACTGCTTCTGGAAACAGATTCATTTTAGTGCTAGTGGACCATGCCACAAGATATCCAGAAGCCATACTGTTAAGGATCACTACAGCTCCTGCAGTGGCAAAGGCCCTCCTGGGAATATTTTCCAGGGTAGGCTTCCCTAAAGAGGTAATATCAGACAGGGGTAGTAACTTCATGTCTGCATACTTAAAAGCAATGTGCAAGGAATGTGGTGTAACCTATACATTCACCACACTTGATCATCCACAAACAAAAGGACTGGTTGAGAGATTTAACAAAACTCTCAAAGGCATGATCATGGGACTCTTTGAAAAACTCAGAGGGAGATGGGATGTCCTCCTGCCATGCCTCCTTTTTGCCTACAGGGAAGTACCCCAGAAGGGAGTGGGCTACAGCCACTTTGAACCCCTTTTTGGTCACCCTGTTAAGTGTCCACTGGCACTTGTCAAAGAGGGGCGGAAGCAACCCTTGAAGCCCCCTATCTAAGACTTTGTGGATTATATTCTTGGCCTAAGATCATGAATGGCTGAGAACATGAAAAAGGCCACTAAAAACCTTCAGGCCAGCCAAGACCTTCAAAAGCGATGTGTAGGAATGTACCATCTTGCCTGGCATGTTACCCCCATTTGTTACCTGTATGTATGTTGTTTTTGCCTATGTCACTGGGATCCTGCTAGCCAGGACCCCAGTGCTCATAAAGTGTGCCCAGAACCTCAGTGTTTATGCTCTCTCTGCTTTTAAAATTGTCACTGCAAGCTAGTGACTAATTTTATCAATTCTGATTGGCACACTGATACACCCTTATAATTCCCTAGTATATGGTATCTAGGTACCCAGGGTATTGGGGTTCCAGGAGATCCCTATGGGCTGCAGCATTTATTTTGCCACCCATAGGGAGCTCAGACAATTCTTACACAGGGCTGCCACTGCAGCCTGAGTGAAATAACGTCCACGTTACTTCACAGCCATTTTACACTGCATTTAAGTAACTTATAAGTCACCTATATGTCTAACCCTCACTTAGTGAAGGCTAGGTGCAAAGTTACTTAGTGTGAGGGGACACCATTACACGTGTGAACTACATATAGGTCAATACCTATATGTGGTGTCACAATGGTAACTCCGAACATGGCCATGTAACATGTCTATAATCATGGAATTGTTACCCCAATATCATTCTGGTATTGGGGGGACAATTCCATGCATTCCCGGGGCTCCAGCATAGAGCCCGGGTACTGCCAAACTAACTCTCCGGGGTTTTCTCTGCAGCTACCGCTGCTGCCAACCCTCAGACAGGTTTCTGCTCCCCTGGGGCCTGGGCAGCCCAGTCCTAGGAAGGCAGAAGGAAGGAAGGACTTCCTCTGAGAGAGGCTGTTACACCCTCTCCCTTTGGAAATAGGTGTTAAGGGCCTGAGAGGAGTAGCCTCTCCTGGCCTCTGGAAATGCTTTGAAGGGCACAGATGGTGCCCTTCTTGCATAAGCCAGTCTACACCGGTTCAGGGATCCCCCCAGCCCTGCTCTGGCGCGAAACTGGACAAAGGAAAGGGGAGTTACCACTCCCCTAACCGCACCACCCAAGGGGAGGTGCCCAGAGCTCCTCCAGTGTGTCCCAGACCTCTGCCATCTTGGATGCAGAGGTGTGAGGGCACAATGGACACATCTGAGTGGCCAGTGCCAGCAGGTGACGTCAGAGACCCCTCCTGATAGGTGCTTACTTTTCTCTGTAGCCAATCCTCCTCTGAGGGCTATTTAGGGTCTCTCCTGTGGGTTTCCCATCAGATAACAAATGCAAGAGCTCACCAGAGTTCCTCTGCACTTCCCTCTCTGACTTCTGCCAAGGATCGACCGCTGACTTCTCCAGGACGCATGCAAAACCGCAACAAAGTAGCAAGAAGACTACCAGCAACATTGTAGCGCCTCATCCTGCCGGCTTTCTCGACTGTTTCCTGGTGGTGCATGCTCTGAGGGCTGTCTGCCTTCACCCTGCACTGGAAGCCAAGAAGAAATCTCCAGTGGGTCGACGGAATCTTCCCCCTGCCAACCCAGGCACCAAACTTCTGCATCACCGGTCCTCTGGGTCCCCTCTCATCTTGACGAGCGTGGTTCCTGGAACACAGGAGCTGGATCCAAGTGTCCCGGACAGTCCAGTGGCCCTTCTGTCCAAATTTGGTGGAGGTAAGTCCTTGCCTCCCCATGCCAGGCAGTAATCCTGTGTACTGCGTGAACTGCAGCTGCTTGGGCTTCTGTGCACTTTTGCAAGACTTCCTTTGTGCGCAGCCTAGCCCAGGTCCACAGCACTCCATCCTGCATTGCCCAACTCACTGAGTTGGACTCCGACTTCGTGGAACTCCTTTTTCTTGTCCTGAGATGACTGCCGTGCTCAGATCTTCAGGTTCTTCTGCGGGAGCTGCCAGCTTCTGCATGGGCTCTCTGTGTTGCTGAGTGCCCCCTCTGTCTCCTCCTCCAATGGGCGACCTCCTGGTCCTTCCTGGGCCCTGGCAGCACCCTAAACCTTAAACTGAGACCCTTGCAACTAGCAAGGCTTGTAAGCGGTCTTTCTGCGTGGAAATAAATCTGCATCCTCCAGCACACCGTGGGACATCTTCTGACCAAAGGAGAAGTTCCTGGCACCTTCTGTTGTTGCAGAATCTTCGGCTTCTTCCACCCAAAGGCACCTTCATCCGGGATTTAGTGGGCTCCTGCCCCCCGGACACTTGCGTGACTCTTGGACTTGGTCCTCTTCCTTTACAGGTCCTCAGGTACAGGAATCTATCTTCAGTGCTTTGCAGTCAGTTGTTGTCTTTGAAGAATCACCTATCTCGACTTTACTGTCTTTCTGGGGTAGTAGGGTAACTTTATTCCTACTTTTCAGGGTCTTGGGGTGGGGTATCTTGGACACCCTTAGTGTTTTCTTACACTCCCAGTGACTGTCTACATACTACACTAGGCCTGGGGTCCATTCGTGGTTCGCATTCGACTTTTGGAGTATATGGTTTGTATTGCCCCTTGGCCTATTGTCTCCTATTGTGTTCTATTGTGTTCTACAGTATTTGCACTACTTTTCTAAGTGTTTTACTTACCTGATTTTGGTCTGTGTGTATATTTTGTATATTTTACTTACCTTCTGAGGGAGTATAACCTCTGAGATACTTTTGGCATATTGTCACTGAAATAAAGTACCTTTATTTTTAGTAACTCCGAGTAGTGTGTTTCTTATGATTTAGTGCTAAGTGATATAAGTGGTATAGTAGGAGCTTTGCATGTCTCCTAGTTCAGCCTAAGCTGCTCTGCTATAGCTACCTCTATCAGCCTAAGCTGCTAGAACACTACTAATCTACTAATAAGGGATAACTGGACCTGGCACAAGGTGTAAGTACCACAAGGTACCCACTATAAGCCAGGCCAGCCTCCTACAGGCGGTACCCAGCCAGACCCAGAGGAGTCCCCTGAGGATGCTGGGTAGGGTTCATCCAAGGACCTGCCAGCTAACAGGCCACCTCTGACACTGGTAGTGGGAGGGGGTCACACACTAGTAGGGCACCTTTCACTCCCAAAGGCCAGGTTACTAGGGTCCAGACAGTTAGGGACTGGTCCAACTCTGCCAATTCCCACATTTCTTCTGTGTCTCACAATTCCCAAGCCTCCCACCCTGAGGATAACCTAATGGAAAGGGAACTCAGAAAGGTGTGGTTGGAAGAGGCCAGGCTGAAGCTTAAACAGCAGCAGCTGGCCTTAGACAGGGAATCCCTGGATGTGGAAAGGGAAAGGCAGAGGTTGGGGTTAGTTCCCCATGGTAGCAACAGCAGTGTGTTTGATAGTAATCCTGTTAGAGAGCAAGATTCCAGAACCCTGCATAAGATAGTCCCCCCTTACAAGGAGGGGGGTGACATTAACAAGTGGTTTGCTGCACTTGAGAGGGCCTGTATGGTACAGTTGGTCCCTCAAAGGCAGTGGGCTGCTATCTTGTGGCTATCTTTATATGGTAAGGGTAGGGATAGGCTCCTTACTGTCAGAGAAAGTGATGCTAATAACTACAAAGTTTTGAAGGATGCACTCTTGGATGGATTTGGCCTAACCACTGAACAATACAGGATTAAGTTCAGAGACACCAGAAAAGAGTCCTCTCAAGACTGGACAGACTTTGTAGATTGTTCAGTGAAGGCATTGGAGGGTTGGTTACATGGCAGTAAGGTGACTGACTATGAAAGCCTGTATAATCTAATCCTGAGAGAGCATATTTTGAACAATTGTGTGTCTGATTTGTTGCACCAGTACTTGGTAGACTCAGATCTGACCTCTCCCCAAGAATTGGGAAAGAAGGCAGACAAATAGGTCAGAACAGGAGTGAACAGAAAAGTTCATACAGGGGGTGACAAGGATGGCAAGAAGAAGGATGGTAAGTCTTCTGACAAGGGTTGGGACAAAGATAAAAAACATGCTGAGTCTTCATCAGGCCCACAAAAATCCTCTGGGGGTGGTGGGTCCAAATCCTCTTCTCACAATCAGAAAAAGCCATGGTGTTATTTATGTAAAGTAAAAGGCCATTGGGCAAGTGATGCCACTTGTCCAAAGAAAAATACCAAGGCTCCCACTACCACAACCTCAACTGCAACCTATAGTGCCCCTAGTAATAGCAGTGGTGGTGGGAAGTCTACTACAAATAGCCAATCCAAGGCTGTAGCTGGGCTAACTCTTGGCAGTGTAGTTGGGGTTGGTCTTGATAGGTAGACCACAGAGGCTGTTTTAGTCTCTGATGGTGGCATTGACTTTGCCACCTTGGTTGCTTGTCCCCTTAATATGGGTAAGTACAAGCAACTACTCCTAATTAATGGTGTTGAGGTTGAGGCCTACAGGGACACAGGAGCCAGTGTAACTATGGTTATAGAGAAACTAGTTCACCCTGATCAACACCTACTTGGTCAGCAGTACCAAGTGACTGATGCTCACAATAACACACTTAGCCACCTCTATGGCTGTTGTGAATCTCAACTGGGGGGGGTGGGTCTGGTCCAAATAAAGTTGTGGTAGCCACTGAATTACCTGTAGATTGCTTACTAGGCAATGATATGGAGACATCAGCTTGGGCTGAAGTGGAGTTGGAGGCTCATGCAGCAATGCTGGGCATTCCTGTGCATATTTTTGGTTTGACAAGGGCTCAGGCCAAAAAGCAAAAAGGACAGGGAAACTTGGATCCTGGAACAATGGACCAAGTGCTCCCAAAAGCTAGGGGTAGGAAGGGTAAATCTTTTTCCACTATCCCTCCCTCACCAGAAGATTCCGCTTTTGAGGAAGAGGAATCCTCTCCCTGTGCAGAACCTACACCAGAGGAGCTGGCAAGCAGACACCGCTGAGCTTTTAGGTGCAGGGGGGCCTGGTAGGGAAGAGCTGAGTGTGGCACAGCAGACCTGTCCTACACTAGAGGGTTTGAGACAGCAAGCTGTCAAACAGCAGAATGAGGATGTCAGTGATAGCTATAAGGTGTATTGGGAAGACAACCTCCTGTATACTGAATCAAGGGACCCTAAACCTGGAGCTGCCAGGAGATTGGTCATCCCTTTACAATACAGAGAGTTTCTTCTTACCTTGGCACATGACATTCCTTTGGCTGGGCATTTGGGCCAAAGTAAAACTTGGAACAGACTTGTTCCCCTGTTTCACTGGCCTCATATGTCAGAGGACACCAAAGAGTTTTGTCGCTCTTGTGTGACCTGCCAAGCCAGTGGCAAGTCTGGTGGCACTCCAAAGGCCCCCTTAATTCCACTTTCTGTGGTTGGGTTGGCATTTGAAAGGGTAGGGGTTGACATCGTTGGCCCCCTTGACCCTCCAACAGCTTCAGGCAATAGGTTTATCCTGGTGGTAGTGGACCATGCCACTAGGTACCCTGAAGTAATCCCCTTAAGGACCAATACAGCTCCTGCAGTGGCAAAGGCCCTCCTGTGAATCTTTTCCAGAGTGTGCTTCCCTAAGGAAGTGGTTTCAGACAGAGGTAGTAAATTCATGTCTGCATACCTCAAAGCAATGTGGAAGGAGTGTGGTGTAACATACAAGTTCACTACTCCTTATCATCCACAAACAAATGGTCTGGTTGAGAGGCTTAATAAAACTCCCAAAGGTATGATAATGGGACTCCCTGAGAAACTCAGAAGGAGATGGGATGTCATGTTGCTTTGCCTCCCTTTTGCTTACATGGAGGTACCCCAAAAAGGAGTGGGCTTTAGCCCCTTTGAACTCCTCTTTGGGCACCCTGTGAGAGGTCCCCTTGCTCTTGTTAAGGAGGGTTGAGAACAACCTTTAAAAGCTCCTAAACAGGACGTTGTGGATTATGTACTTGGCCTAAGATCAAGAATGGCTCAGTACATGAAAAAGGCCAGTAAAAACCTTCAGGCAAGCCAGGAGCTGCAAAAGCAATGGCATGACCAGAAGGCTGTCCTGACCCAGTACCACCCAGGACAGAAGGTGTGGGTATTGGAGCCTGTGGCCCCAAGAGCACTCCAGGACAAATGGAGTGGACCCCATCTAAATGTTGAGAAAAAGGGTGAGGTTACCTACTTGGTAGACCTGGGCACTGCCAGGAGTCCCCTTAGGGTGCTCCATGTCAACCGCCTAAAACCCTACTATGACAGGGCTGATCTCACCCTGCTCATGGCCACTGATGAGGGACAGGAAGAAGAGAGTGACCCTCTCCCTGATCTCTTCCCCACCACTGAAGCTGATGGCTTAGTGGAGGAAGTAGTACTGGCAGATTGTCTTACTGCTGAGCAGAAATATAACTGTGTAAATCTTTTAAGTCAGTTTTCTGAACTCTTCTCACTGATACCAGGTACCACTACTTGGTGTGAGCATACAATCAATACTGGAGACAGTTTACCTGTCAAAAGTAAGATTTATAGGCAGCCTGACCATGTCAGGGACTGCATTAAACAAGAAGTTCAGAAAATGTTGGACTTAGGAGTGATTGAGCCTTCAGAAAGCCCATGGGCTAGCCCAGTGGTGCTGGTTCCAAAACCTCACAGTAAAGATGGAAAAAGAGAGATGAGGTATTGTGTTGACTATAGAGGGCTCAACCAGGTAACCAAGACAGATGCTCACCCTATACCCAGGGCAGATGAGCTGATTGATACACTGGCTTCTGCCAAGTATCTGAGCACTTTTGACTTAACTGCAGGGTATTGGCAGATTAAGTTATCAGAAGATGCAAAACCTAAAACTGCATTCTCAACCATCGGAGGGCACTATCAGTTCACTGTGATGCCCTTTGGTCTGAAGAATGCACCTGCCACTTTTCAAAGGTTGGTGAACACAGTCCTGCAAGGGTTGGAAGCTTTTAGTGCAGCATATCTGGATGATGCAGCAGTCTTTAGCTCCACCTGGGATGATCACCTGGTCCACTTGTGGAAAGTTTTAGAGGCCCTGCAAAAGGCAGGCCTCACTATCAAGGCCTCAAAGTGCCAGATAGGGCAGGGGAAAGTTGTTTATCTGGGCCACCTGGTAGGTGAGGAACAGATTGCACCACTGCAGGGGAAGATCCAGACCATTTTGGAATGGGCTCCCCCCTACAACTCAAACCCAGGTGAGAGCCTTTTTAGGCCTCACAGGGTACTATAGGAGGATTATTAAGAATTATGGCTCCATTGCAGCTGCTCTTACTGACCTCACTAGTAAAAAGATGCCTAAAAAGGTATTGTGGACAGCTAGCTGTCAAAAAGCTTTTAATGAGCTCAAACAGGCCATGTGCTCTGCACCTGTCCTAAAAAGCCCTTGCTACTCCAAAAAGTTCATAGTCCAGATTGATGCTTCTGAATTGGGGGTTGGGGCAGTGATATCACAGCTTAATACTGAGGGCCAGGATCAACCTGTTGCTTTTATCAGCAGAAGGTTGACCCCTAGAGAAAAGTGTTGATCAGCCATAGAGAGGGAGGCCTTTGCTGTGGTCTGGGCCCTGAAGAAGCTGAGACCATAATTTTTTGGGACTCACTTCATAGTCAGACAGACCACAAACCTCCCTTATGGTTAAAACAGATGAAAAGAGAAAACCCTAAATTGTTGCGATAGTTCATTTCCCTAAGGGGGATGGACTTTACAGTAGGACATAGACCTGGGAGTAACCACTTCAATGCAGATGGACTCTCCGGATATTTCCACTTAAACAATGAAGACTTATCTGGGCAAGATTAGCCTTATTGTCCCTCGCTTGGGGGGGGGGTTGTGTAGGAAAGTACCATCTTTCTTGGCACGTTACTCCCAATTTCTGGCTGATTGTCAATGTGTTTTGACTGTGTCACTAGGATCCTGCTAGTCAGGACCCCAGTGCTTATGGTTTATGGCCTACATGTCAGTATGTTTAACTGTTTTGTCAGTATGCTTGACTGTGTCACTGGAGTCCTGCTAATCAGAACTCAAATGCTTATGCTCTCTCTGTTTACAAATTTGTCACTATAGTGTAGTGACTACCTATTTCACTCCACATTGGTATACTGGACCCCCTTATAAGTCCCTAGTATATGGTACCTAGGTAACCAGGGCATTGGGGCTCCAGGAGATCCTAACGGGCTGTAGCATTTCTTTTGCTACCCATAAGGAGCTCATACAAACACTTCTTCAGGACTGCCACTGCAGCCTGAGTAAAATAGTGTAAGCACTATTTCACAGCCATTTTCACTGCACCTGGTCACTTATAAGTCACCCATATATCTAACCTTCAGACCCTGAAGGTTAGGTGCATAGTACCTGTGTGTAAGGGCACCCCTGCACTAGCAGAGGTGCCCCCACATTGTCCAGGCCCATTTTCCCAGACTTCATGAGTGCGGGGACACCATTATAAGTGTGCACTACACATAGGTTAATATATGTAGCTCCACAATGGTAACCCCGAACATGGCCATGTGAAGTGTCTAGGAACTAATAATTGCACCCCCAATCCAATTCTGGTATTGAAGGGGTACTTCCATGCACCCTTGGGGTCCACCATGGACCCCCAGTACTGCCAAACCAGCTCTTGGAGGTTTCCATTGCAGCCCCAGCTGCTGCCACCCCACAGACAGGCTTCTGCCCTCCTGGGGCTTGAGCAGCTCAATCCCAGGAAGGCAGAACAATGCATTTCCTTTAAGGGGGTGGTGTTACACCCTCTCCTTTTGGAAATAGGTGTTGCAGGCATGGGAGGAGTATTCTCCCAGAACCTCTGGAAATGCTTTGAAGGGCACAGATGGTGCCCTCCTTGCATAAGCCAGTCTACACCAGTTCAGGTACCCCCAGTCCCTGCTCTGGCATGAAAGTGGGCAAAGGAAAGGGGAGTGACCACTCCCTTCTCCATCACCACCTCAGGGGTGGTGCCCAGAGCTCCTCCAGAGTGTCCCTGGGTTCTGCCATCGTATTTTCAGGATGATCAGGGAACTCTGGGAGCATCTGAGTGGCCAGTGCCAGCAGGTGATGTCAGAGACCCCTCCTGATAGGTGCTTACCTGGTTAGGTGACCAATCCCCCTCTCAGGGCTTTTTAGGGTCTCTCCTCTGGGTGTTTCCTCAGATTCGGTTTTGCAAGACTCCAGCAGGAATCCTCTGCAACTTCTGCTTCACCTTCTACCATTGCATCAACTGCAGACCTGCTCCAGGGACTCTACAACTTCAACAAAGTATCCAAGAAGGCTACTGCAACCTTGTAACTTCAGCTCCTGCCAGCAACTGCAACAGTTTCCAGGTTGTGCATGCTCTGAGGACTGCCTGTCTTTATCCTGCACCAGAAGGACCGAAGGAATCTCCTGTGGAGTGAAGGAGTCACTTCCCTGCTTCAGCAGGCACCTCTCTGCAGTAAGAGCTTTCCTCCCCAAACCAGACAGTACGCCTGTGCACTGCATGTTTTGCAGCTCCTAGGGCTTCTGTGTGCTTCTCCAAGAAATCCTTTGTGCACAGCATAGCCCAGGTCCCCAACATTGTATCTTGCAATACTCAACTCCCTGAGTTGTTCTCCGGCAGCATGGGATCCATTTGGGTAGAGCTGTGATGACTGTGATTTGCAACTCCTTTGTCCCCGTGTCCAGGGGCTCCCGTGGGAGCTGCCTGGTTTTCTGAGGGATCTCTGAAGTGCTGGGAGCCCCCTCTGTCTCCTCAGTCTGAGCTGAGACCCCCAGGTCCCTCCTGGGTCCAGGTAGAATCCTTCTCCTGCCAAATATGCCTTTTGCATGAGCTAAGGCTTGTTGGCGGAATCAAATGACGAAAACCAGCCTGCATTCTTCTACTCGACGTGGGACATCTCTTGCACCAAGCATGAACCCGTAGCTGTCTTCTTTGGTGCATTTCTGACTTTTTCTTCTAATCGGATAATCCACTTTTGCACTTCATCCGGGTTAACAGGGGCTCCTGTTCTTCCTGGACTCTTCAGCTGTTCTTGGGCTTGGTCTCCTCTCTCTGCAGGTCTTCAGGTCCAGGAATCCATCATTGGTGTCTTGCAGTCTTGCTTGGTTTTTGCATAATTCTTTATCACAACTTCTAGTGTGTTTTAGGAAAGTTGCTGTGTTTTACTCCTGCTTTCCTGGGCTCTGGGTTGTGGTATTTTACTTACTTTGGATGTTTTCCTACACTTCCAGCGCCCCTCTACACAAAACACTTGCCTAGGTGGGAAACCGACTTTCACATTCCACTATTTTAGTATATGGTTTGTGTTCCCCCAGGCCCATTCAAACCTATTGTGATCTTCACTATGTGCACTATTTTCTGACTGTTCACTTACCTGTTTTTGTTTACTAGTGTATATATTGTGTAATTTACCTACCTCTCAAGGGAGTATAGTCTGCAAAGTATTTTTGGCCTTGTGTCACTAAAATAAAGTACCTTTATTTTTCGTAACTGAGTATTGTCTATCATGTGTGTGAGTACTTGTGTGACTACAGTTGTATTGCAAGAGCTTTGCATGACTCCTAGTTTAGCCTTGGCTGCCCTGTCTACAGCTACCACTAGACAGCCTGGCTTCTAGACACTGACTACATTTCACTAATAAGGGTTAACTGGACCTGGAATAAGGTGTAAGTACTTAGGTACCCACTACAAACCAGGCCAGCCTCCTAGACTTGGTAAATCAGCCATAGTAATTAATTACGCCTAGAAAACTTCGGAATTCAGTTACTGTTGAGAGGGGAGTGGCTTTCTTTATGGTGCAGACTTTCTCAAGGTTGAGGGCCACCCCTTCGGCAGAGAATATGTACCCAAAAAAGCTTAGCTTCTGCTTTAGGAACTCACAAATGTTACGATGTAGGGTGAGTCCTGATTCTCTTACTCATTGTACTGCTCGCCGCAGGCAGGTGTTATGTTCCTGCATGGATGTTCCATAGACTAGAATGTCATCACTGACATTTAGTACACAAGGAAGGCCAGCCAGGGGTTTGTGAATTACATTTTGAAATACCTACACAGCCCTTGACATACCAACATTGAGTCTGGAATATCTCCAGAGTCCTACATGAATGGAGAACATTGTGATGTATCTGGATTCTTCCGCCAGCATGAGTTGGTGATAGCCAGATCCTGAGTCAACTTTTGAGAACCAGAGGGCCTCTCTCAATTCCCTAATCAGCTCATCAATTGTGGGCATCTGGTGACGATGTCTCTTGATTGTGGCATTTGGTAGGAGTACATCAACGCTTATGCGGACTTCTCCAGGTTGTTTTGGTTTGCGTATCACAATAATGAGGGAGACCCCAGGCAATCATGCCTTCTGCTTCTAACATCTCCATTTCCTTCTCCACCTGGGGCCTCAGATGGAAAGCAATTCTGTGATGCCGTACTGATACAGGTTGTACCGTTGTGTCTATGTGTAGTTTAATATCTCTCCCTTTTAGACTTCCTTTGCCTACAAACATGTCTAGGAAGTCTGCAAGGATGTGGGCTACTCCTTGGTGATTCACCCAAAAGCAAAAGTGACTATGCCCATGGCCACTGCAAGTAGGACATCCAAACAGCATGTCCTTCTTCAGTAACATATACTGGGGCTTCAATCATTTGAGACCCTTGAAAGATTGTCATTTGGAACTTTCCCTGCAGGCTCTGGCGTAGGTCTTGCCCATATGCAGATACTCTAATTGATGTATTTGGTAATGGGAGTGCTGGTTTCAAGGTGCTGTACATTTCTACAGACATCAGGTTATTTGATACACTGGTTTTGACTGTGGCTGTCACCGGGTGTGGTCCGGCATTTATCTGACACTGTGGCAGGTGACTTTGTGGCACTGCGGCTCTCCCAACTGTGAACACTGAATATACAACATATTAGGGTGCATCGTCGTCATCCATGTTGCTGTGTTGGCTTTGTGTTTCAATGACTGAGTTCACTGTGGTGGAGGGGTCTTAACTCGTGTCGAGAAGCAGATCTTTGAAAAATGGTTGAGTTTTCCATATGCTGCACATTTTTGGCCCTTCGCTTGGCAGGCTGCATGGCGGTATGTGGGACCTCAATAGTACCTGCATGTCTTTGTTGGGGTACCAGATATTCTCGGTTTCTTGATCCGTGGTTGGGTTGTGACAGCTCAGGTGCACTGTGAAGAATTTGACCACACTTGCTGTCGCCCACCTTTTATTAACAATTTCCCCATGAGGACAGGGCAACACTAACAAACAGTGAGGGTTGAGGGGTATGGAGGAAATGCTCCTCAGGCTAACAGTGAAAATACAGCATGCTAGCATGCCTCAGTTGTGTCACTTCATTGACATTACACAAAGGTTACTGGATCTCAGCAGTGGGAACTGAGGTAATTTACCTTTGATGTTCTAGGTCTACTATGTTCCTGCAAACCGGGTTATGTACAGCTCCTTCAGCACTTGACTCTCAGTGATAGATGGTGAGCAGACCAAATCCTCTTAGGCAGGGAGTGTGGGGGTGTGCAAACTCAGTACTCAACAGTCACCCAACAGCACAATAACTGAATGGCCAACTGATTGCTTTACTTTAATAAAAGACAAGTACTTTTATCTACACACTTAAAATGTAATACTTAGAAAAACATAAAATAGGCAAAGTTCTTGAACTAGCAATTGGGCTACAGTTACTTGTATTGTGCACCATCCAGCTCTTCTCTTGGATGACCTCCTCATACTTTTTTAAGCCTATGTAGGTCTCACGTGGGGTTAAGTGTCATGCTTATATCAAGGCTAAAATGCAGATCACCCTCAAGTTCAGTTCTTAGCATTCAGCGCATTTTGCAAGTCCCAGGTTTTACTGTCTCACCACAGTTCAGGCCTTTGAGCCTGATTCTGGCTGGGCCTTGCAGCACACCTCTTGCTTCACTCATGCTTCAGGGAAAGATCTATGGGTGGAGATTTTTTCTGGGGAAGACCACTGCTAAACAATAGTGGGAGCTGATGTCCTCGCAGGCAGATGATGAGGGCAGCCACTGCTGCGTCATGGAAACAGAGGCACTAGACTCCTTGAGTGCACTCCTTGAATGATGGTGGCAGTCTCCGCCTCTGCTCAAATTTCTGATTGGCAGCAAAATCATTCTTGGTCACAAAACATTGTGGTGATGGTGTACTGAGACTCAACCAAAAACTCCTTGACATAGTTGTATTTCACCCTCGGCACAAGTTTCTTGGTGCAGCGGTGATGACCACTGTCCATGATTCATCCAGGCATTTTCTATATGGAGAGTGTGCAGCAACAAGTCTTGCAGATCACTCGATCTTCCTTCTGCCAGAGAACACGCACACCACCGGGGGTTAAGCATTATGGTGCTTCAGGTCTGTCACAATTCTGCATGTTAGGCATTATCTTTCTGTTTCTGAGCAATAGGTTGGCTTCAAGGAACTTCTAGTCATAGATCCAACTTCTTTAAGCAGGTCCAGAATTCATGCGATGTCCTTCAGATATGGGAAACTGGCTGTCAGACATCATCTCTAATTGCACAACATTCTCTGAGTATTGTGCAGAACACGCCTTACTTTAGTTGAAAAGAACTTGGAATTGGAATACGAAGTGGGACAGTGGCTCTCCCTTTTATTCCATCAAATCAGGTAGGGGATGTGGATTCTATATCTGCACTTTAAGAACGGTTTGGTTCCTCTTTCATCTGTCGTCCCATGCTGTTCTATGAACACCACCTTTGTGCAGAGTGATGATAATTACAGAAGGGCAGTCTCCTGCCTGGAGTACCTACAAGAGAGACAAAATGGATGTGAGCTTTCTACACCTAACAAATCAATAGCCACACTAACAGTAATTAAGAAAGAGGCAAGCAGCCAACCAATACTAAAGGATCCTCTTAAAATGAACAACAGAGACTACATTCCCAACTTTCACCCACTCCATCAACCAGTGCTTAGAAAGATTAATCAGCACCTCTTCTCAGCAAAAAAACACAAATTAAAATTGTAAAGAATTCCTGTCTCCTCATTTTCCATTTCAGTTTCTGGGTCTCCTCCCTTCACTTTCAGGAATGTTAACAGTACACTTCCACTGTCTAAGAAAGCAATCCCACCTTCATCTTGTGCATGAACTAGCAGGCCACTCATACTCTGGTTAACTCATATACACAATGCATGTCTCACACATGCCGCATGCATACAGATACATAACATACACTTGAGATGTTAACGTAGGATCTGAGTTAGTTCTTAGAAGTGGAACTGTACACAAGTAGGTGAGTAGGCCTCTACTCCAGTGACACACATTAAAAGGTCTGTTAAGAACTACTTATTCACAAATCATGGTATGCTGCCACCACTGCTCTACACTCTAAACCAATGATGAGAAAGGTAGTCTTCTGCGACTTACATAATGTATAGGGGATACATTATGTAAGTCGCAGAAGGTCATGAGCATGGCTGTGCAAAATTCATGCAATTTGCTTTCCTGTAATTACACGGAATTACATGAAAATACATCAAATTACTCAAAATACAGCTCCACCATTTCACAAAAGTGTTTTATTGTGAAATGCACACTTCACACAAGGACCCATTTAAACAAAAGCTGAGCAACAACAGCGGCTCATCTTCTGTTGTTTCCGTGCCTTTGCAGTAGATTTTTACCTCACCTGCTGCATAGTTACGCTAAGTGAAGAAATTATGTAATCTCAGGAATTTTGCGTAACAAGCATAATTGAAATTCTCAAAATTATGCAAATTATGCTTGCGTTATTTAAATCTCATGCAGGCCTAATCACGAGATAAATCAAGAACCTCACTCATGTCCCTGGACAAGCATAGGCCTTTGTGCACACGCTAGATTAGTGTGAGAATGAGTCCAAAATTAAACATGAGGATACCACATATTCACAGTCAGGCACTAAGGACAGAGGAACATGACTGTATATCCTGCATTGAACATTACCCTACCAACAGATGCTTTGTCACAGTTTTCAGAGGCTGGGTTCTGAATTACTATTAATCAACTGGAAATTATTTAAGTCTCAGGGCCCTACCATTTTCACTGAGATTTGAACGAGAGGTATCAGAGGTGAGTTTGAGATTTTGTGCCACTTACTGCAAAGTAGCCAACTAAAGAGCTGAAACAATCAGTAGTGTGAAGGTATTGGGCAAAAGCCATTAGACTTTCACAGAACCATGTTTAGTGACAAGGGTTAGTGGTTACTTGGAGATTTTCTGCTGGTCTCTCCATTGGATCTCTAGGGTTGAGCCTGAGGTTGGTTTCTTCCTTTGGGATTTAAAGTAACTTGAGCAATGCACATTCTGTTGACTTTCCACATGCCCAGCAGCACCAAAACTGAAAGACGACAGAAATGTATGCTTTTCTTCCACTTAATAGGTAAAGGAACAAACAGCCCTGACTATGTCTTGAGGCAGTTTTCTGTCCAGGGGAACTCTTAGACGGTAGAAATCTATTCAACAGACAATGGGGCTTGATCCTAAAGAATGTTCAGTGAAGTGACCCTACTGACTCTATGATAAGAACGAAAAAGGTACATTCCTTATGCTGATTGGTGAGATTTCCAGCTCTAAAATAACTAAGGGGAATTCACTTAAACAAGGCAATCCTTCAACATTTATTACAGAATTTACCGTCCTTCTTTATGCATCCAAAGTCCCATTTCCTTGGGTGATACAGCCTTGCCTAAAAAGGATGCTAGGAAACTTCCGTTCTAATGTTAGGCTTTCCTGGCAACAAAACCCCCAAAAATGGATACCTTGATACTGGCACTGAGTCGGCTCCCCTCTCTGCATCTGAACTGCATCCAAGATGATTCACAGATATTTTTCTGTCATTTTACTCTTGTATTACTCCTGATTTTTCAGGAGTATTTCTGGATACCTTTCTTGAATTAAGGATTCAATAACACCCACTCATACCAAAATTGTTGTGAACTATGGCCAATGTGTCCAGGGAAAGGAACTCAGGCACATATTTATGGGAAAGTGGTGCAGTGCAGCATGGCAAGTCACCTTTCTGCGCTTCACTACATCACTGAAAAAGGGGAGAAATGTGCTGTATTTATGGCATACGGTGCATTTCTGTCCTTTCCCCTGTGCGGCACACAATATGTTGCCTAGAGCCAATGGAGGCACCCTTGCACCATGGTGCAAGGGTGCCTGCATTGCATGCAGGATTATTTTTGTGCAGGAAGAGGCACATTTCCAAAAGAGAAAAAAACTAGGAGAAATAGTGATATTTCTGGAGGTGTACGGATTTGTCACATCTCCAGCTTTACAAAGACTTGTAAACCTGAGGATGAATCAACATTAATGGGAGTTGTGTGGGAACAGTCACTGCAATGCCCATGTAATGCCTACCCAGGGTAGAGTAGCGCAACACAGGCACTTGTGATGTGTTGCACTACTCCAGATTTATGAGGCCACTCAAAGCCACGCAAAGTGGCTTTGAGTGGCTTCAGAAATCTGACTTAGGCATTGCGTCACCCATGTACCACTTTGCGTGGTGCAAATGTGACACAAGTCTCTTGTAAATATGCCACTCAGTTCACAAAATACCACACTAAGGGGCATATTTATACTCTGTTTGCGCCGGAATTGCGTCGTTTTTTTTGACGCAATTCCGACGCAAAACTAACTCCATATTTATACTTTGGCGTTAGACGCGTCTAGCGCCAAAGTCCATGGAGTTAGCGTCATTTTTTAGCGTGGACACCTACTTTGCGTTAATGATATGCAAGGTAGGCGTTCCCGTCTAAAAAATTGTCTCTGAGGCATGTGCGCCGTATTTACACTCCCGGGCAAAATTCACGCCCAGGATTGGGTGTAGGAGGCTGGACTGGCTTGTAGTGAGTACCAAGGGGTACTTGCACCTTGCACCAGGCCCAGTTATCCCTTATTAGTGTATAGGGTGTCTAGCAGCTTAGGCTGATAGATAATGGTAGCTTAGCAGAGCAGCTTAGGCTGAACTAGGAGACGTGTGAAGCTACTACAGTACCACTTAGTGTCATATGCACAATATCATAAGAAAACACAATACACAGTTATACTAAAAATAAAGGTACTTTATTTTTATGACAATATGCCAAAGTATCTTAGAGTGTACCCTCAGTGAGAGGATAGGAAATATACACAAGATATATATACACAATAGCAAAAATATGCAGTATAGTCTTAGAAAACAGTGCAAACAATGTATAGTTATAATAGGATGCACTGGGGACACATAGGGATAGGGGCAACACAAACCATATACTCCAAAAGTGGAATGCGAACCACGAATGGACCCCAAACCTATGTGACCTTGTAGAGGGTCGCTGGGACTATTAGAAAATAGTGAGAGTTAGAAAAATAACCCTCCCCAAGACCCTGAAAAGTGAGTGCAAAGTGCACTAAAGTTCCCCTAAGGACAAAGAAGTCGTGTTAGAGGAATAATGCAGGAAAGACACAAACCAACAATGCAACAACTGTGGATTTCCAATCTAGGGTACCTGTGGAACAAGGGGACCAAGTCCAAAAGTCACAAGCAAGTCGGAGATGGGCAGATGCCCAGGAAATGCCAGCTGCGGGTGCAAAGAAGCTTCTACTGGACAGAAGAAGCTGCAGTTTCTGCAGGAACGCAAAGGGCTAGAGACTTCCCCTTTGGAGGACGGATCCCTCTCGCCTTGTAGAGTCGTGCAGAAGTGTTTTCCCGCCAAAAGAACGCCAACAAGCCTTGCTAGCTGCAAATTGTGCGGTTAGCGTTATTGGATGCTGCTGTGGCCCAGAAGGGACCAGGAGGTCGCAATTTGGACCAGGAGGTAGAGGGGACGTCGAGAAAGACAAGGAGCCCTCTTAGCAGCAGGTAGCACCCAGAGAAGGGCCAGAAACAGGCACTACGAGGATGCGTGAAACAGTGCTCACCCGAAGTCGCACAAAGAAGTCCCACGTCGCCGGAGAACAACTTAGGAGGTCGTGCAATGCAGGTTAGAGTGCCGTGGACCCAGGCTGGACTGTGCACAAAGGATTTCCACCGGAAGTGTACGGAGGCCGGAGTAGCTGCAAAAGTCGCGGTTCCCAGCAATGCAGTCTAGCGAGGTGAGGCAAGGACTTACCTCCACCAAACTTGGACTGAAGAGTCACTGGACTGTGGGGGCCACTTGAACAGAGTTGCTGGATTCAAGGGACCTCGCTCGTTGTGCTGAGAGGAGACCCAAGGGACCGGTAATGCAGCTTTTTGGTGCCTGCGGTTGCAGGGGGAAGATTCCGTCGACCCACGGGAGATTTCTTCTGAGCTTCTAGTGCAGAGAGGAGGCAGACTACCCCCACAGCATGCACCACCAGGAAAACAGTCGAGAAGGCGGCAGGATCAGCGTTACAGAGTTGCAGTAGTCGTCTTAGCTACTATGTTGCAGTTTTGCAGGCTTCCAGCGCGGTCAGCAGTCAATTCCTTGGCAGAAGGTGAAGAGAGAGATGCAGAGGAACTCGGATGAGCTCTTGCATTCGTTATCTAAAGTTTCCCCAGAGACAGAGACCCTAAATAGCCAGAAAAGAGGGTTTGGCTACCTAGGAGAGAGGATAGGCTAGCAACACCTGAAGGAGCCTATCACAAGGAGTCTCTGACGTCACCTGGTGGCACTGGCCACTCAGAGCAGTCCAGTGTGCCAGCAGCACCTCTGTTTCCAAGATGGCAGAGGTCTGGAGCACACTGGAGGAGCTCTGGACACCTCCCAGGGGAGGTGCAGGTCAGGGGAGTGGTCACTCTCCTTTCCTTTGTCCAGTTTCGCGCCAGAGCAGGGCTAAGGGGTCCCCTGAACCGGTGTAGACTGGCTTATGCAGAATTGGGCACATCTGTGCCCCAGAAAGCATTTCCAGAGGCTGGGGGAGGCTACTCCTCCCCTGCCTTCACACCATTTTCCAAAGGGAGAGGGTGTAACACCCTCTCTCAGAGGAAGGTCTTTGTTCTGCCATCCTGGGCCAGGCCTGGCTGGACCCCAGGAGGGCAGATGCCTGTCTGAGGGGTTGGCAGCAGCAGCAGCTGCAGTGAAACCCCAGGAAGGGCAGTTTGGCAGTACCAGGGTCTGTGCTACAGACCACTGGGATCATGGGATTGTGCCAACTATGCCAGGATGGCATAGAGGGGGCAATTACATGATCATAGACATGTTACATGGCCATATTCGGGGTTACCATTGTGAAGCTGCACGCGTGTAATGGTGTCCCCGCACTCACAAAGTCAGGGAAATTGGCCCTGAACAATGTGGGGGCACCTTGGCTAGTGCCAGGGTGCCCTCACACTAAGTAACTTTGCACCTAACCTTTACCAGGTAAAGGTTAGACATATAGGTGACTTATAAGTTACTTAAGTGCAGTGTAAAATGGCTGTGAAATAACGTGGACGTTATTTCACTCAGGCTGCAGTGGCAGGCCTGTGTAAGAATTGTCAGAGCTCCCTATGGGTGGCAAAAGAAATGCTGCAGCCCATAGGGATCTCCTGGAACCCCAATACCCTGGGTACCTCAGTACCATATACTAGGGAATTATAAGGGTGTTCCAGTAAGCCAATGTAAATTGGTAAAAATGGTCACTAGCCTGTTAGTGACAATTTGGAAAGAAATGAGAGAGAGCATAACCACTGAGGTTCTGATTAGCAGAGCCTCAGTGAGACAGTTAGTCACTACAGAGGTAACACATTCAGGCACACTTATGAGCACTGGGGCCCTGGGTCACCAGGGTCCCAGTGACACATACAACTAAAACAACATATATACAGTGAAAAATGGGGGTAACATGCCAGGCAAGATGGTACTTTCCTACAGTGGGCGGGTCAAAAAAAATGACGTACGGCCGCTTTTGCGCCGTTTTTTAGCGCCTGGAAAAGGCAGGCGTTAAGGGACCTGTGGGCTCGGAAGTAGCCCAGAGGTGCCCTCCCATGCCCCCAGGGACACCCCCTGTCACCCTTGCCCACCCCAGGAGGACACCCAAGGCTGGAGGGACCCATCCCAGGGACATTAAGGTAAGTTCCGGTAAGTATTTTTCTTTTTTCTTTTTGTGGCATAGGGGGGCCTGATTTGTGCCCCCCTACATGCCACTATGCCCAATGACCATGCCCAGGGGACAGAAGTCCCCTGGGCATGGCCATTGGGCAAGGGGGCATGACTCCTGTCTTTGCTAAGACAGGAGTCATTTCTATGGGGGTTGGGAGTCGAAAAAAATGGCGCAAATCGGGTTGAGGCGAAAAATTTGCCTCAGCCTGACTTGCCCCATTTTTTGGCGCCCAAGCTCCATATCCCCCTACGCCGGCGCTGCCTGGTGTACGTCGTTTTTTTCCACGCACACAAGGCAGCGCCGGGGGCTAACGCCGGCTAACGTCATTGATTAAATACGACGCCCGCATGGCGCTTCAGAATGGCGTTAGCCGGCACTAATTTTTTTGACGCAAAACTGCGTTAGCGCAGTTTTGCGTCGAAAAGTATAAATATGGCCCTAAAGGCCTATTGTACAAACGTTAGGAATACAGATTTCCTAAATGTGACTATCTCTTAATTGCAATTATTTAGCCAGTATTCCTAATGTATGAATTTTTATATTCCCAAATAGCGATTTCTAGTAAGTCACAAAGTAACCTACTTCATGACTGTTAATGAGGTAGATTGCTTTTTAATAAATGCAGATCATTTCCTTAAAAAAATTAAACTTTGAAGTTTCATTTTTTAAGAGTAGGCAGTGGTTTCTCAACATTCGCAAAAGGGGATGGGTCCCCTTTCCATTTCTGAATGGGCTACCACCACCTTTAAACTAGTGGTAAAGTATTACTGTTTTGCGACCAGAACTTGGTGGCAAACCAAGTAATACATACCAAATGATTTGATATTTGGCAGGGATGTTGAAAACATGTCCCTTCCAAATACTGAATGGCAAATGCAAATTGCAATTCGGTAACAAACATTTTGTGCATTTGAAAAAGCATTTTCCATTCACAAATGGGCTGATTCTGCAAATCCGGCTGTCTGCACCAGGAAAAATACTTTGTACACCTGGCCCTAGTATCCTCGCTGTGAAAGTTCCATTAAACCATGAGTGCAAGAACAAAATCGGGTTTCCTTAATGTTTTATGAAAGGAATGCAGTGTGCGCTCAGTCTATTTCTCAGACAGCCAAGGATACAAATATGGCTTTTTTGAGTTTGATCATTCTTTATGAAAGTTTTATGGAGGTAAATCAAAGACTAGTCCCAGTAAATACACCTGCCTGATTTTTTAAATCAAGTGAGTGACCATAAATCATGCTGTAACACAAACAGGGTAAATAATTTAAAAGGTGAATCTTCTCTCATTTAATATACTAGCAAAGACTGAACGAAGTTCATCAGAGTGAGCAAAAAGGCTCATGATTTATAAATGAGCTACTCCGTGGCTCAATTTCAGTACAATTCCAGCAGTGAGAATACGGATTCCTATATATAACCTGATCCTCCTCACATCATCCAAATCTTCCCAAAGGCTGGACTGATTAACAGGGCATCTTTAAAGTAACCAGCAGATACAACATGTTGGATCCACAGTAATAGTGTTCTTGGGTGATGTCCAGGTGTAGCGGCTTAAACCTCAATTTGTTGATCTTTTTTTATTTTGCCAACAAGCCAATGACCAATCACACAGCATTTTCCTAGGCACATGTAAGTAGAAGTTATGCATGAAAGCGACTTTAAGAAAAGTGTAATGTATGGAAGTTAGCCTGACATAGTGGCCTAAGAAAGTATGTGTGAGCGTTGGGAGAGATGGGGTGAATGCTTTGGCAGACACAATCATTATAGCCTGAACTTCCCACATTTACTTGTGCATTTAGGGGCATATTTACAAGTCCGGTGGTGTATGGCACATGGAAAGGGCAGAGATGCACAATATCTACAAGATATGGTGCATTTCTGTCCTTTCCCCCTGCGCTAGCGCACAAATTGCTGTGATGTTCTTAAAAACACAATAGACAGCAATGGAATTGCAGCACTACTTCTCCAGGACCTCTCAGCTGCCTTTGACATAGTTGACTATGACACCCTAATTCAAAGTCTCTACGAAGCTGTCATAGAGGTGATTGCTCTCGATTGGATCACATCCTACATTCATAACAGAACTAATACCATCCATACTCTCCCTTTCTCATCCAAACCCTACTTCACAAAAGCAGGGGTCCCTCAGGGCTCCATCATCTCACCCATGTTTCTCAACATCTACATGACGTTATTACTGGCAATGATTAATGAATTTCAACTCACATGCTCCAATTATGCAGATGACACCCAAATAATCCTTTAACTGGAATGCCCCAAAGAGATTGGAAACTCACAATTTTTCAGTTGGCTCAGAGTCGTTGATCAGTGGATGACCAGGAGCCATCTCAAACTAAATGCTTCCAAAACAGAAAGACTCTTGTGGTGATTGGAAAAAAATATGACCCACTCTGCGTCTGGCCTGATAAACTGGGACCAACTCCTACAGTATCTGAGGAAGTGAGATATGTTGGAATTACCATGGACTCCAAGTTAACAATGAATGTTCAAGTGGACAAATTAGCGAGAACAAGCTTCATCACCATGAAAACTCTGTGATGCATCTTTCCCCACCTCGGATTTCTCCACAAGGTGCAGGCAACTATGGCCCTCATTCTGACCCTGGCGGTCGGTGATAAAGCGGCGGCCAACCCGCCAACAGGCCGGCGGTCCAAAATATGCAATTCTGACCCTGGCGGGAACCGCCAACGCAGCCCGCCGCATTAACACTCCGCCCGCCACGGCGGAACAAACAAACAGCGTGGCGGTCCCCGCCAACAGCCAGGCGGCAGACAATGTACCGCCCACCCTATCACGACCCACCAATCCGCCACCTTTTCCGGGGCGGGAGCACCACCGATAAAAACACGGCGGAAACAGACTACGAACGGGAAAACGCTCACCTCCACATACTCCACGCGAGATTCCGGCAGTATGGAACCCGAGTTACAGGTCATCCCCGCACTCCTATACCTGCTCCTGTACCAGGAGCACGCCCGGCGGCGCGGAAGACATCGGTGAGTACTGCACCTACGACACAGGGGAGGGAAAAGATTACCGGCACACACCCACCCACCCACACCCACTACAACACACACATCAATGCATTCCCACAGATCACTGTCACAACCCACAAACCCCCCCCCCCTCCGAAATAATGCAAAGACCAAAAGAAGAGATCTTATACGGGCAGATATATTGAAAAATGGACAGCAGTAATCCAAATAAATAAATAAACTATGTACAAAATATATACATCTACTATATGTAGTCCAACCACTGTCCGTGGACCACAGGGGTCCTGAGCAAAGGGGCAAGGCCCAGTCCCACGACAAGAACTCCACGGAGAGAACACTGCAGGGGCATCAGAAAGAAAAAAGGACAGGCACCTCAGGGGGAAGGGAAGGGGGGGCACCTCAGCCACTTGAGTACACGACGCCAGATCCACGAGGGGACTCCATGACCACTGGCCCATCCTGGGGAGAGCAAAGCCACAGCCCATACAGTCCATACAGTGGGTGGCCTGCCCACTGGGCCATCCTGGGGAGAGCAAAGCCACAGTCCATACAGTCCATACAGTGGGTGGCCTGGCCACTGGGCCATCCTGGGGAGAGCAAAGCCACAGTCCATACAGTCCATACAGTGGGTGGCCTGCCCACTGGGCCATCCTGGGGAGAGCAAAGCCACAGTCCATACAGTCCATACAGTGGGTGGCCTGCCCACTGGGCCATCCTGGGGAGTGCAAAGCCACAGTCCATACAGTCCATACAGTGGTTGGCCTGCCCACTGGGCCATCCTGGGGAGAGCAAAGCCACAGTCCATACAGTCCATACAGTGGGTGGCCTGCCCACTGGGCCATCCTGGGGAGAGCAAAGCCACAGTCCATACAGTCCATACAGTGGGTGGCCTGCCCACTGGGCCATCCTGGGGAGTGCAAAGCCACAGTCCATACAGTCCATACAGTGGTTGGCCTGCCCACTGGGCCATCCTGGGGAGTGCAAAGCCACAGTCCAAACAGTCCATAACAGACTCCACTGCCACTGGAGGAGGCATGTTGGCCAGAGGACATCCTGCAGCCCTGCCCGAGACAGATCCTGCCCTGCCACGTCTGCCAAAGGGCCAGCGGTTCTTGCCTGGAAGGGCCCAGTTCAGCGGTTCTTGCCTTAAAGGGCCCAGTTCAGCGGTTCCTGCCTTGAAGGGCCCAGTTCAGCGGTTCTTGCCTTGAAGGGCCCAGTTCAGCGGTTCCTGAGACGGCGGTCCCCAGCGGAGCGGTGCTGGAGACGGCGGGGCCCAGTTCAGCGGTTCTTGCCTTGAAGGGCCCAGTTCAGCGGTTCTTGCCTGGAAGGGCCCAGTTCAGCGGTTCTTGCCTTGAAGGGCCCAGTTCAGCGGTTCTTGAGACGGCGGTCCCCAGCGGAGCGGTGCTGGAGACGGCGGGGCCCAGTTCAGCAGTTCTTGCCTGGAAGGGCCCAGTTCAGCGGTTCTTGCCTTGAAGGGCCCAGTTCAGCGGTTCTTGAGACGGCGGTCCCCAGCGGAGCGGTGCTGGAGACGGCGGGCCCAGTTCAGCGGTTCTTGCCTGGAAGGGCCCAGTTCAGCGGTTCTTGCCTTGAAGGGCCCAGTTCAGCGGTTCTTGCCTTGAAGGGCCCAGTTCAGCGGTTCTTGCCTTGAAGGGCCCAGTTCAGCGGTTCTTGAGACGGCGGTCCCCAGCGGAGCAGTGCTGGAGATGGCGGGGCCCAGTTCAGCGGTTCTTGCCTGGAAGGGCCCAGTTCAGCAGTTCTTGCCTTGAAGGGCCCAGTTCAGCGGTTCTTGCCTTGAAGGTCCCAGTTCAGCGGTTCTTGCCTTGAAGGGCCCAGTTCAGCGGTTCCTGAGACGGCGGTCCCCAGCGGAGCGGTGCTGGAGACGGCGGGGCCCAGTTCAGCGGTTCTTGAGACGGCGGTCCCCAGCGGAGCGGTGCTGGAGACGGCGGGGCCCAGTTCAGCGGTTCTTGCCTGGAAGGGCCCAGTTCAGCGGTTCCTGCCTGGAAGGGCCCAGTTCAGCGGTTCTTGCCTTGAAGGGCCCAGTTCAGCGGTTCCTGAGACGGCGGTCCCCAGCGGAGCGGTGCTGGAGACGGCGGGGCCCAGTTCAGCGGTTCTTGAGACGGCGGTCCCCAGCGGAGCGGTGCTGGAGACGGCGGGGCCCAGTTCAGCGGTTCTTGAGACGGCGGTCCCCAGCGGAGCGGTGCTGGATACGGCGGGCCCAGTTCAGCGGTTCTTGAGACGGCGGTCCCCAGCGGAGCGGTGCTGGAGACGGCGGCCATTCTATGGCCAACTGCACATTGCCTGGTGGTGCCCTCCTGGGCAGCGGGGATGGTGCTCCTTCAATGCCCACTTGGTCTGTGGGTGGTGGGGCCCTCCTGGCCAGCTGGGCTGGGTCCTCCCTGGGCAGCGGCTATGGGGGTGGTGGGCTCTCCCGGGGCAGCTGTGCCGGTTCCTCCCTGGGCAGCGGCTATGGGGGTTGCGGGCTCCTCCTGGGCAGCTGTGACGGGTCCTCCATGGGCAGCAGGCCTGCTGCCTGACTTCTCCGCCTTGCTGCCCTTGCCCTCCTTAGTCGGGAGTCTGTGGCCCTTTCCTCCCTTTGGAGCTGTGGCTGTTGACGGTGGCTGGCTAGTGTCCTGGGGGGATATAGAACCCGGGCTCCTGCGGCGCCCCTTCCGCCTTCTGCTCCTCTTCCCAGGGGGTGGGCTGGCTGTCCCCTTGCTGCTGGGCGAAGATCCAGACCTGCGGGCTGGTGGGCTCCAATACCCCTGCACCCTTGTCAAGGGGGCTGCAGGGCTGGTGGTGGCTGAGGTGCTCTTCTTACCCCGACGAGAAGGAGGGGGGGGGCTCAGGGTCAGGAAAGAAGGTAGCAGTAGAGAGATAGATTTTCCTGGGACAATGGATAGTGGTAGGTACAGTGGGTATGGGAGTGGAGGGAGAGGATGTGGTTGTAGGCGAGACAAGTTTGCTGTCTTTGGGTGCAGGTGCAGGAGCGGGAGGCTGTCGTGAGGTGGATGGCTGTTGGGTGGGTGGGTGGCTGCGTTTGTGTGGTGTGGAAGAGGGGGTGACAGACACAGTGGGAGAGGACACAGGGGACGTGTAAATGGCAGTGGGGGTGGTGACTGCACGTGTGCGGACTGTACTGGAGGGTGTGCTGGTGATGGTAACACTGGCTGATGGTGAGGTGAATGAAGGTGTGAGTGTAGACGTCACAGGGAGGGAGGAGGGAGACGAGGAGGTGGGGGTCACAGAGGTGGTAGTGACTGTTGGCATGTCTGCATCGGAATGTTGCTTGTGTGAATGTCTGCGTGATCTGTGGTGCTTATGTTTGGATGAGCTGCTCTTGGGTGTTGAGGTGTGTGCAGGCTGGTCTGATGGTGTGGGTGGGACAGGCAGAGGAACAGGAGACTGGGAGGAGGGAGTTAGTAGAGGGAGGCAGGAGACAGGGACAATGGCTGCCGTCAGTGCTGAGGCCAGAGCCTGGAACGATCGCTGATGGGCAGCCTGACCCGAATGAATGCCCTCCAGGTACGCATTGCTGCGATGAACCTCCCTCTCCACCCCCTGGATGGCATTCAAAAGGGTAGTCTGCCCAACAATGAGCGTTCGGAGGAGGTCAATGACCTCCTTACTGAGGGCAGCGGGGGTAACAGGGGCAGGGCCTGAGGTGCCTGGGGCGAAGGAGATGCCCGGCTTCCTGGCAGAGCGGGCACGGGGCGAACGCTGAGGGGCTGCTGGGAGGGCGGAGATGGTGCGCTGGGTGGCTGCTGTACCTGTAATGGCGGGGGGCACGGATGGTGCCACCCCCGCAAGGGAGCTCCCTTCCGAGGACGTGTCCGTGTCGCTGCAGGGTCCAGTCGTCCCCGTTGTGGAGCTCCCCTCGCCCTCCGTCTCACTGGTCCAGTCAGACTCTGTGGCATGGCCCTCCTGGGCCATGTGAGATGCAGCTCCCTCCTGCCCCGATGCCACTTCTCCTCCGCCTGATGATGCTGATGCACACAAGCACAGAAAGACAAACAAAAAGGGGGGGGGGAGAGAGAAATAAAGAGATTTTGAGTACAAATCCCGATCTTCTCATGGGCGCGGACCTATGTGACACGTACAGGGAGGGAGAAATACCACGTTCAAGTTTGTCTGCATTATCGTTGCCAGTGGCCCAACGCCCCCCATTCCCGCCAGGCCCCCCGCCAGGCCCCCTGCCAGGCCCAACATGCCCCCCATCCCCACCAGGCCCCCGCCAGGCCCCCCGCCAGGCCCAACATGCCCCGCATCCCCGCCAGGCCCCCCGCCATGCCCCCCGCCAGTCCCAACATGCCCCCCATCCCCGCCAGGCCCCCCGCTATGCCCCCCGCCAGGCCCAACATGCCCCCCATCCCCGCCAGGACCCCCGCCATGCCCCCCGCCAGGCCCAACATGCCCCCCATCCCCGCCATGCCCCCGCCAGGCCCAACATGCCCCCCATCCCCGCCAGGCCCCCCGCCATGCCCCCCGCCAGGCCCAACATGCCCCCCATCCCCACCAGGCCCCCCGCCAGGCCCCCCGCCAGGCCCAACATGCCCCCCATCCCGCCAGGCCCCCCGCCAGGCCCCCGCCAGGCCCAACATGCCCCCAATCCCCGCCAGGCCCCCCGCCAGGCCCCCGCCAGGCCCAACATGCCCCCCATCCCCGCCAGGCCCCCCGCCATGCCCCCCGCCAGGCCCAACATGCCCCCCATCCCCGCCAGGCCCCCCGCTATGCCCCCCGCCAGGCCCAACATGCCCCCCATCCCCGCCAGGACCCCCGCCATGCCCCCCGCCAGGCCCAACATGCCCCCCATCCCCGCCAGGCCCCCCGCCATGCCCCCCGCCAGGCCCAACATGCCCTCCATCCCCGCCAGGCCCCCCGCCATGCCCCCCGCCAGGCCCAACATGCCCCCCATCCCCGCCAGGCCCCCCGCCAGGCCCCCAAGCCATCCAGTGGCCCCAAATCCATATTGAATTAAACTCACTTGTTGGTCTGGAGGACCGTAGAGTAGCGCATACTGGGGGAGGACCCCATCCACAAGTTTCTCCAACTCTTCTCCAGTGAAGGCAGGGGCCCTTTCCCCAGGCGCAGCAGCCATTGTCCCTTCCAGACCGAGGTCACAGCAACACTTGCAGTATAAGTCCTCTCCTGTGAAAGTTCAAGTCGCAAGTGAATAAGTAGATAGAAAATGGCGGTCACGTCCGCGGCGGTGCGTACCGCGGCAGTGCGTACCGCCACCGCCGGCGCCCTTCGCCATTGGCTCCTGAAACCCATAGGCTTCAATGTTAACCACTGCGGCTTCGCGCCGCGGTCTTCGACCGCCTACCGCCACGGTGTGCCACGCCAGCGCATTGACCTCACATCCCATTGTCACACTTCACAGGTCAGGCAGCCGCCATTTCGAGGGTCCACATGGCTCAATTTCAACTGCGTCACACAGGCCTAGGCCTTGCATAGCCACTCAGACACGCCATTCACTGCATAGAGAATCGTTTACTGTGCAAGCTGTGAGTACGTACCTGTGGGTTGCTTGACTGTGTGCTCCATGTTGTCCTTCCTAGGCACCGTCCGCTGGGTTTGGCGAGGAGACGGATGAATCCTCCCGTGTACAGGCCGCTGGTGGACCTGTCGACAATGGAAGCACGCCACATTATCCTGACCTACCGGCTTGACCGTGCCACTATACATGAACTGTGTGCCCAGCTGGAGCCCGACCTGATGTCCCCCATCCGCCAACCCACAGGGATTCCCCCTCTGGTGCAGGTCCTGTCAGTACTCCACTTCTTTGCAAGTGGGTCATTTCAGACAACAGTGGGAATTGCTTCTGGGATGTCTCAGCCCATGTTTTCGAAGGTGTTATCCAGAGTGTTGTCGGCCCTGATGAAATACATGAGGAGCTACATCTTTTTCCCTGAGGTGGGCGAATTGGCTGCAGTGAAGGGTGATTTCTATGCCCTTGGACATATTCCCAACGTCATTGGTGCCATTGATGGGACCCATGTGGCTTTGGTTCCCCCAAGAGACAGGGAGCAGGTGTACAGGAACAGAAAAAGTTACCATTCCATGAACATCCAGGTGGTGTGTTTGGCTGACCAGTACATCTCGCATGTAAATGCCAAATTCCCTGGGTCAGTGCATGACGCCTACATCCTAAGGAATAGCAGCATCCCTTACGTGATGGAACAGCTAGAGAGACACCGTGTATGGCTATTGGGGGACTCTGGGTACCCCAACCTGTCGTGGCTACTGACCCCAGTAAGGAATCCCCGGACCAGGGCAGAGGAACGGTACAATGAGGCCCATGGGCGTACTAGGAGGGTGATCGAACGCACCTTCGGCCTCCTAAAGGCCAGGTTTCGGTGCCTGCATATGACAGGTGGATCCCTAATGTACTCACCTAAGAAGGTGTGTCACATCATCGTGGCCTGCTGCATGCTTCACAACCTGGCTTTGCGCCGCCAGGTGCCTTTCCTGCAGGAGGATGGTCCAGATGGTGGTGTTGTGGCAGCTGTGGAACCTGTGGAGAGTGAAGAGGAGGAAGACGACGGGGATGAAACAGACAACAGGGACAGAATCATTGCACAGTACTTCCAATAGGACACAGGTAACAATTCAAACATAATTTTATTAATGTAAACTACTCTCCTGCATCTCTGCTGCCTGTCTATTTGCCCCAGTGTATGATGACTGAGTTGTGGCTTTTCCCTCCCTATTTCAGATCTGGGGTCCCCACTACGAGTCCTGTGCTTCGTTTCCCCATGGACTACAGCTTTGTGGCAGCTGTTTGTTGACTTCACTATGTACAAGGACATATTTGCACTGTCATGTCAATTACAATATTTTGAATTCACAGCCAGACTCCAGATAGTTTTGTGCAAAATAGGTGTTTATTTCAGTGCTCAAAATGGGATGGGTGGTTTCAAGTGGGTGGGGGCTATGGTGAAGGAATGTCCATGGCAGAGTCCAGAGTAACAGTCACACAGGTGCATTGTCCATAGGCCTGTGGAGAGATGGAGCATGGGCAGTTCAAGGATGGACAGGGTGACAATGTGGGACAGTGGGATGACATCAGGTGGCATCCTTTGCTGGCGGGGGTCTTGACATCCTACTCTGTCTTCTTGCGAGATCTCAGGGCCCTCTGGTGGGCTGCTGTTGTGCGGGGGCCTCCTGTCCACTAGCGCCGGCGGAGGTGGTTGGCTGTTCTTGGTCCAGGCTAGTGGCAGGGGCCCTTTGTTGTTGTTGAGTGTCCGTCCTGGTGTTGATGAGTTCCTGCAGCAGCCCTACCATGGTAACCAGGGTGGAGGTGAGGGCTCTGATGTCCTCCCTCTACCCCCGATAGTGTTCCTCCTGCAGTACCTGGATCTCCTGGAACCGGGCCAGTACCGTCGCCATCGTCTCCTGGGAGCGGTTGTATGCTCCCATGATGGTGGTGAGGGCCTCGTGGAGAGTGGGTTCCCTGGGCCCGTCCCCCCCCTGTCGCACAGCTGCCCTCCGAGTTGCCCTGTTTCCCTGGGCCTCTGCCCCCTGGCCGGTGTGCCCACTACCACTGCCCCCAGGTCCCTGTTGTTGTTGGGGTGGTGGGTTATCCTGGGTGCCCTGTAGTGGTAGACACACCGCAGATTGACGCGCCCTGGAGACAGAGGCATGGGCCCGCTGGGTGGGAGCTGTGCTGGTGTTCCCAGAGGGGTTTGGGTCTGTAGTGGCCTGTGCCTGTGTGAGGGGAACCGACTGTCCAGAGGTCCCCGATGGTCCGGGCTGGTCATCAGTGTCCAGGTCGACAGAGCTGCTGTCATCGCTGACGGCCTCTTGGGTGGGGGGTGTGGAGAATTCTGGGCCCTCCGTGGCGGTGTGTTGGCGGTCGGGTCCTGCAGGGGTATAGAGGTATGGTTATAGTTTCAATGTGTGCCATATGGGTGTATCTGTGGGTTCCCGTGTCCCCAAGTGCTGGCATTCGTGTGTGGGGGCTTTGGTGAGGGTGGCTTGTGGGGGGGATGTGTATATGCATTGGGCATGCTTTGGTGATGGGTGTCCATGCTTAGTGGACGCATGCAGGCCTAGGTTTTGGGATGTGTGGGTTGTGATGGTGAGACATTGGCAGGGAATAGGTGTGCTGGGGGTGGGGGTGAGGATGGTGGTGGGGGTGAGGATGGTGGTGGGGGTGAGGATGGTGGTGGGGGTGAGGGTGAGTGTGGGGGTGAGGATGGGGGTGGGGGTGAGGGTGGGGTTCGAGGATGGGGGTGAGGGTTGGGGTATGATTTGGCATGCAGGTGGGGGGGAAGCAGTATTGAAGCTTCAACTTACCAGAATCCATTCCTCCGCCGACTCCTGCGAGGCCGTCAGGATGCAGGATGTTCAAGACTTCCTCCTCCCATGTTGTAAATTGTGGGGGTTGAGGTGGGGGTCCTCCGCCAGTCTTCTGCACGGCGATGTTGTGCCTGGATACCATGGAACGCACCTTCCCCCGTAGGTCGTTCCATCGCTTCCTGATGTCTTCCCGATTTCTGGGGTGCTGTCCCACAGCGTTGACCCTGTCGACAATCCTCTGCCATAGCTCCGTCCTCCGGGCAATGCTGGTGTATTGGATCTGTGTGCCGAAGAGCTGGGGCTCTACCCGAACGATTTCCTCCACCATGACCCTGAGTTCTTCGTCTGAGAAGCGGGGGTGTCTTTGGGGTGCCATGGAGTGGTGTGTATGATGTGTGGGGTGGAGTATGTGTAGTTAAGTGTGTTGAGTGTGGTGGTGTGTGTTGTTTTGTGTGTGGATATTGTGTGGGTGATGGTGTAGTGTGCCTCTGTGTGATGGTGTTCTGTGATCGCTGCTGTGTCTCTCAGTGCTTCTTTTTGGATTTTGGTCGAAGGGGTTTGTGGGTGATGTGGGTGTGTGTTTTATATTGTATTGTGTGTGTGGGAGTGGTGTGTGTATGTGTATCAGGTGTGTGGAATTCAAATCGGCCAATGTGGCTGAGTTTTGTTCGTTTGTGTGTATTCTGACCGCGGCGGTGTGTACCGCCAATGGAAAACCGCGTTTGAAAGACCGGCGCGTGGATTCGTGGGTCGTAATGGCATGGGCGTATTTCTGTTGGCGTGACGGTGGAGGTTTTGTCACCTCCACTTTTCCGCCGACCGCTGGTCTGGGGGTCTGTTGTGGCTGTCGGATTTTCGGAGGTTTGGCTGCTGCGGGTCAGAATGACCGTGGCGGGTTACCGCGACCGCGGCGGAATTATGGAGGATTTCTGACCGGCGGTAGGCGCCTTTTACCGCCGAGGTCAGAATGACCACCTATGTCTCTTGTACTATCTAAACTGGATTACACCAATGACCTCTACCATGGATCATCTCTATCTACTATGAAAAAACTACAATGCATTCAGAACTCGGCTGCCAGACACTCCTAGATGTAAAGCCACAAGCCCATATCTCCCCTGCCTTGAGGGCCCTACATTGGTTACTGGCTGCCAGAAGATCCACCTTCAAGCTGCTTTGTATCACCCACAAAGCAATACATGGAACAGGACCACATTTCATCAGGAATAAAATCACCCAATACATTCAACAAAGAAACCTCTGCTCAAGACTGGCACCCAGCTTCAAAACACCACCATACAAGAAAAGGACAATAGGTGATACATCTTTCTCTGTTTAAGCAGCCAAACTATGGAATTCATTACCCCCAAATATAAGGTCAAGGGATAACTATCTTATCTCCAGAAGACTACTCAAGAGTTGGCCCTTTCCTACATAAACCCCAATACTCAAACAGTAATGGACTGCATATCCCTGTGTATGTAAATATGTTATCATCTGGTTATATGTATATAACTAGATGTGTGTATTACTTTGTACAAATATGTATAATAAGTATTTTATCACAAAAAATATACATACTCTTTAAGCTTGTTTAACAAAAGCATATTTTACCTATGGTTAAATGTATATATGTATGCATATCTATGTGTGGATGTATGTATGTGTGTATATATATATTTATATATTGTATATGTGTGCATGTATATATCTGTATGTTATTCTACACTTGACATGTTCATAGGTCATTGCATAGTTTCTGTATAAGTTGATTGATCCAACGCTTATGAGTCTCTGTTTTTATTTTATTTATCACAATAGGTATATATTATCTTAACTATTTGTATACATGCATTTCACTATTGAAATATTGAGGAAAGATCAAATTATGTTATAGAAGTATACAAATAAATTAACTTTGAATATTGCAACTCTTGAAAGTCTGTGTTTGTACGATACAACTTTAAATCTCAATATATTATAGTCCCTAAATATATATTCCCTCACTATGTAATCACGTATCTATGGCGGTCATTATGAATACAGTGGTAAACACTGCACCGCTGGCGGTAAAAACCGCCAACAGAGAAGCGGTCCGGACCGCCAAATAATGAACCAACTGAAACACAGGCATCTTGAAAACCAGCCACCGCCAGCAGATGAGTGCCGACAACGACGGCAGAGCCTGCCCACAGGCCGACGGAAAGGCCCAACCCACCCATCAAATAATGAACCACTAGACCACCGTCAGTTCCGGGGCGGGAACCACCACTACGCAAAGCCAGGTGGAAACGAACCAAATATAAGGAAACACTCACCAGAGGCTGACACAACACGTCGAAGCAGACATGGACAGAGAGCTGCAGATCATGCCAGCCCTTCTCCTTGCCATATACCTCCACGACCGAGAACGCCGGCGAAGACGACGATGGTAAGTACCGCAATCTACGAAACAAGGCGAGAAAGGGCACAGTTATATACGACCCACTCCACCCACCCCGCAACTCGCCCACAACCCTTCACAGCAGCACAAGCTGTACACCCCACAGCAAGAGGCACTTACCCGACACAAGGCAAATCCAACCTGTACAAAGTACATACATGTGCCCCTCACCCATAAACAATGAAACGAGAGACCAGGGATCCAGAGTGTGCCGCCAAAACACAGGGCACACATTAACTTTTAATTCAGCTCTCTGAGCAAATGATTTGTAAGTAAGGCCAATGGCCAGTCCATAGTGTCATAAGTCCCATGGGCTACAATGGCCCCAACCTGACTCCCACAAGTGCTACGGTACTCCACCTCATAGGGGCAACAATGGGGCATCCGGGCACCTCAGGGAACAGGGGCAGTGGGTGGTGGGGGTGGGGATTTACAACACTGGTGGGCCTTGGATTTGCAGTCAGAAGGTGGACGGGTTTTGGGTTTGGCCTTGGAAGGTGGGTGAGTGTCCTTGGATTGGGTGGAGGCAGATGGAATTGCCTCAGCATGGGGCTTCTTTCTCTCTGGGGAAGGGGCACGGGATTGTGAAGGGCGGACAGGGGAGGGCAGTGACGTGGAAGGAGTGGACATGGCAAGGAGGTGTGCACGTTTAGGGACAAGACGGGGAGGGCCAGTAGGTTGGAATAGGTCAGCAAAGGAGAGGAAAAGTTTTTTTGGTGCAGTTGGGTTGGGCTTGGAGGAAGGCGTGGGAGTGGAGGTAGAGTGTGTGGTCGTAAGTGGTGTAGGTGTGCATGTTGTGGGTGCAGGTGACTGGACAGTATGTTGAGGTGTGGTGGATGTGTGATGGATGGGTGTTTTGGTGCGTTTGTATGTTTTTGGAGGAGGGGGGGTGGAAACATTGGGACAAGATAGGCTGCCAGTGTGTATGTATTTTGTTTGGGTGTCTGCAAGTCTGGTGAGTGTGCTGCATGTGTCAACTAAAGTAGTTGTGGTGAGTGCAGGTGTGGTGTCTGGAGTGCATGTCTGGATGTGTGCTATTGTGGTGACAGCAGGAATAGTGTCAGGAACAGTGAATGAAGGTGTAGTGCCTGGGGGTGTGTATCTAGAGGGGACAGACAGGGAGGCCGAAGAGGTGAGCACACTGAGGGAAGTGGGTGTTGCTGTGTGCATGTGTGTGTTGGCTGTGTGAATGCTTGTGGTGGGAGGTGTGGTGCTTGTTTTTGGAAGTGTACTTCTTGTGTATTGAGATGTGTGCCTGCGTGTCAAAATGTGTGTGTCAGCGAAACCAAATCCTCAGGGTACACACGTTGTTGCCAATAGGCCCACCTCCTGGCAGCTCCAACTCTACAAGCCTTAACAGTGCAGAGTCTTAGAGTGGCCAAGTGGGGGGTAGGGAGTTAAGGAAGAGTACAGCGGGGAAGGAGACCTGCAGAAACAAGAATCACAGATACTACAGAGAAATATCAATCACAGAACTCTTCAGAATCTGTCAACTATAAATCCAGCAGTCGCTTGGAATGTAGTAAATCATAGCGCCTTTCATAAGTTTCATGAAATAAAAGGTTGACACGGTATTCACTCAAAGAAATGTTACTTCGCATTTAAAAAACTTTCCAAGATACACGATTTCAGTTTGTGTCCGTATTTTACATTAACCATAATCAAATATTCCCTTGAGTTCAAATTATTGCCTTAGCATTTATTCATAACCATTTAAACCTCTTCTGAATAACCACGCTTATACAATGTATCTTTGTCGCTACCGAGCGACTCCACAAGTAAGCAGCTGAAGTTGAAAAGTGACCGCAAGAAAGCGGTAACGCTGTAACAGCAAAACATTTGCTTAGTTTGTTATCAATTTAAATATTTACAGCTGATTGCCAAAGATTGCTATTTTGTCCAAAAAAAGAATATCAACCTTTAAACAGTTTTATCAAATAAAACGGATGATGGAAGCTAGAAACCACCATCCGTCTTACCGCCTTGAGTGTCTGCTACTCGCTGCTTCAAATGCCTCAAAACAGGGAAATCCCAGGTGAACAAGCAGGAACATGGAAACACCCGACTTCAAACAGAAAAGCTCTGGTCCTCACGAGATCCTCAGAATAGTGAGCAGTGAGAACTGGGCAGGGTCACTTAAATAGACTTGTGCCCCACCCCTTGTGCCACACCCAAAGTGCCCCGCCCCAAGTGCCACACCCAAAGTGCCACGCCCAATGTGCCACGCCCAAAGTGCCCTGCCCAAGATGGCTGTTATAAAGATACTTGGGACCAATGCCAAGATTCTGCAAATGACAGTTTCTGGACTAAGACTGTGTGGTGGAAATAGTAATGCACGGATTCTGGCATCAGGCAGGCCCTAGAGCGTGCGCGCAGCCATGGTGTTGACAGTGTGCTTTGGATGGGTGAAGAGAGTGGGGTGCTGGAAGGGGTACAGGAGGTTGGAGGAGGGAGGGAATGACCAGGGACACTGGCTGCCGTCCAAGAGGAGGCCAGAGCCTGAAAAGATCTCTGTAGGCCAGACACGGCACCTTGAATGCCATCCAGATAGGCATTGGTCTGCTGCATCTCTGATGCGAGCTCCTGGATGGCATTAACGATGGTTGTCTGCCCTACAGAGATGGTTCTCAGGAGGTCAATAGCCTCCTCCGTGAAGGCAGGAGGGCTGACTGGGGCAGGAAAAGAGTGCCTGGGGCAAAGGAGACACCCACCCTTCTGGGTGAGTAGGCACGGGCAACTCGGTGGGGAGCACATGGGAGGGCGGTGATGGAATGGGGGGTGGCGGAAGATGTCACAGTAGGTGTGGGCCCACTAAGGTCCGCTACCACCACGAAGCCCCCATCAGAGGAGGTATCAGAGTCACTACCTCCAGTGGTAGTTGCCTCCCCGTGGTACTCCCCTCGCCCTCCAACCCACTGGTCCCCTTGGCGTCGGACGACTCTGCCTCCGAGGATCCATGGGCCGCTGCATCCCCACTCGTCGATGCCTCAGCTCCCTCGCCAGATGATGCTGATGTACACAGACAATACAAGATCACAGGGATGGGGAGACAAAAAAACAGAGACATTTGTAAATAGCCGAATGGAGTGAACATAGTGGTTCATACATACACCCACCCAGGAGACCCACAAACAGGCAGCACCTACCGCTATACCCATTGCGATGCCCCTGACTATTGCCCAGAACACTGCTCTACAGCCATTCCCCAAATAACTTAAGGAACCAACATGTAGGAGACCTGAGACAAAACATCCCCTACTCCCCACGGGGGCCCTAATGTAGATGGACATCAGCCAGAGTCCCTGCAACTAAGCAGCAGAAAGCCAAATGCACACACAGACAGCCATCAACGGTCAAATATATGGTATATCTAATCAGACCCTTGTGACTGCTGTGCAGCCTTCAAGCGCCCATCCAGGTCTGGATACGCCACCACCAGGAATCGTAGCATAAGGGGGGGTCAATGCCCGATGGGCACCCTTTCCTCGTTGGGAGGACTTCCCCAGCTGGGCCTCCCAGATTTTTCGTGCCCAGCGCCGCAGGTCCTCGCACCTCTTCCTGCAGGTTGTAGACCCCCATGATCGGCATATCCTTGGTGATGGCATGCCAAAGTGCCCTCTTCTGGTGGGTGCTTACCTAAAAGGGCCACACAGAAAGGTAACACAGAGGTCAGGCACTGGCCAAACGTATACATCCACTACGGGATGGACAGTACAAATGGACTGACAGCACATACACACGCAGCATGTCAGGAACCCTGGCCATTCAGGGTCAGAGATGCACACATGTATGCTGCCAACACCAACCATTACACACATCCATGGCCCCCAATCTTCCTACTCACCTGTACCTCTGGCCGGCCGTAGAGCTTGGTGTGCAGGGGCAGGACCCCGTCCACGAGCCTCTCCAATTCCTCTTGGGTGATGGCGTGCCACTTCCATGACCAGAGGCAGAATACAGCAGTACACTCAGCGGAGTACCTGCTTGCACGAGATCAGGGAGTCAAGTGATGTTCGGGTGACGAGTTCGCGTACGCACCGCGGCGGTGTGCACCATCACTGCCGGCGGCGATCATGATACGCTAAGATTCCCCATTGACATCCTTGCTAACCAATTAATTTGCAGACGGCGGTAAACACCGCCTTACGCTCTTACGTCAACTGCTATTGGTATGAGGTCACGTTCACAATGACAGTTCAGAATTAAAGGGGGTAGACATTTTGCCAAAACTACGCAGTTATAAAAGTCCCATCTGCACAATGCAGGCCCTACTGTTCCCCAAACACACATAGGCATGTGGCAATTAACATTGCCTCACCTGACAAGCCCTGATCTATCATTGTGATCAAGTTGATGTTATGTCATACACATTATGCATTTGTGTTGCGACAATCAAGGCAGCAGTGCTCAATGACTGACAATGTGTGCCCATGTATGTGTGTTCCTCACACGTGTTTCCAAATCCTCCTAGGTACAGACCCCTGTGGCGAGGAAGGGCCCCATCGGTGCATGGATGGGACCATATTGGAGCGTAACATCATTAACAATTACAGACTCTCCCGTGCAGCTATTATTGAACTTTGTGCATTACTGGATCCTGCACTGACTCCAGCAAATCAGCATGCCATCCCTACTGAAGTGCAAGTGCTTTCTGCACTCCATTTCCTGGCCACAGGCTCATTTCAAGTGACAGTGAGCATGGGTGCTGGTTTTTCACAGCCTATGTTTAGCATTATACTGACAAGATTCCTTAATGCATTTGTACGACACCTGCAGTCATATGTGAGGTTTCCCCAAAGTACTGACCTCCCTGGCATCAAGTCGGACTTCTATGCCTTTGCCAACATACCCCATGTGATAGGTGCCATCGATGGCACCCACATACCTATAATCCCCCCAAGAATGAGTGAACAGGTGTACAGAAACAGGAAGAACTTTCACTACATGAACATTCAATTGGTGTGTACTGCAGACCAGTAGATCACACATGTGAATGCCATGTTCCCTAGTTCAGTCTATGATTCATTTGTGCTGAGGAACAGTAGTGTGCCACAGAAGATGGAACAACTACAAGAGGACAGAGGGTGGATCATAGGTAGGTGTTTCTGTCATTTATTGCCACCTTGCAGACAGACAGCCTGGCTGCCTCTGAGGATTGTCATTTTAAGTTGTGTTGTTAACCTTTTTCTAGGTGATTCTGGCTATCCCAACTTGCGTTGGCTCCTGACACCAGTGAGGAATCCTGGGACAGATGCAGAGAGGAATTACAATGAGGCCCATGAACGTACTAGGAGGGTGACAGAGTGCACAATAGGTCTCCTGAAGGCTAGATTTCATTGTCTACATATCTCTGGTGGTTCCCTGGACTATGGGCCTGATAAGGTGTGCAGAATAGTGGTGGCCTGCTGCATGCTGCACAATGTGGCTGTGAGAAATTCTATCCCCCTCTTGGAGGAGGAGGGTGCTGTATATCCAGACCAGCTTCCTCAGAGAGGGGACAAGAGTGATGGTGAGGATGGGGAAGATGTAAATTCCAGGACCCAACTGATACAACTCTACTTCCAATAACTTTGTGGGACAATTGGATTGATTGGTGTTTGTGCATCATACTGTCAGTGTGCCTTGTCATCTGGGGGGGGGGGGGGGGGGGTTGGAATATACAACTTGCCACTGTGTCCAGGTCTGCATAGGACAGAATACAATTTTGTGAATTTGTTTCAAAACAGATTTAGGCAGGACAACATGTAAGGCGAGTGGTGCAATCATTGCTACTCAGGTACAAATAAAGGAGTTGTCAACCAGTTGCATCCATACTTCACTTTGTTCACACATCATGACAGGGGACATTGTAACAGGTGTGATATGTGTTTTATTTGGTGCAGGGATAAAATCGTACAAATTACAGTGCAGTGGGTCAATGGTGGTTATCAAACATGGCAACAGGGTGACAGTGTTGTTGTTAGTATTGGTAGGTCCATCCATGCTTACATGTGTTTTTTCATTCTTGGTAGCACTGTTTGGTGGTTGATTGTGTGGGATAGTTGGTGGACAATTTTTTGCAAAGTCACTTCTTAGAGGGGGCCTTGTTCTTGTTCTTGGCAGCTGTTCCTGTCCCACATCTTGGCCTGAGTGTCCGTTTGGGTGCCTGTTGTTGGCCTGTAGAGGATGAGATGGATGTCCCCTGTATTTCCTCAGAAGGTAGTACATGTGTGTTTGCTGCAGATGCTCTTATTGTCTGGTCTGTCTCCTGTGCTGTAGTGGGGGCTTCCTGTTCTGTGTGGGTCTCAACCTGTGTTTGGACAAGCTGCTGCAGTACACCTGCTATGCTGGTCTTTGTGGCATTATGCAGTTTCCACTGCTCCATTGCCTCTTGGTGGTGTGCTTGCAGCATCCTCTGACTCTGCTCCAGGATGGATACTATTTGGGACAATCTGTCTTGGGTATGGTGGTAGGCTCCCAGGACCTCAGAAATCACATCCTGGGCTACTCCATCCATCCTGTGGTCTCCCCCCTGGGTCAGTGGTGCCCTCCCACTGGGCCTAGCCCCCTGTGCCTGTGTCCCCTGCACAGGTCTGGCGGTGCCACTTGTATTGGGGCCATTGTCTTCCTGCCTGTTGGTAGGGAGTGACTGTGGCCTCTGTACTTGTGTTCCACCATTCTGTGGCCTGGATACACAGGTGTGTGGACAGTTGCCCTGGCCTGATGTTATTGGCTGGGTGGTAAGGGTGTAAGTGGTATCCTGGGTGGGGCTGCTGGATGGTGACAGGCCAGGACTGTGTGAGGGGCCAGCCTGCTCATCAGTGTCCAGGGTTCTATCCCCAGTGTCCGGTGAGGTGCCCCTGTCTCCCTGTGGGGCACTGGCACTCCTTGTCCTGTCCATCAGGGTGGCATGGGCGGTGGTGCCTGTTGGGGGAAATGGACATGTCTGTTACATTTGCATGGTCGGATGGGGGCAGGCACCTGGGCGGATTTGTACATCTTACACAGTTTGGGGCCATGCAGGATGCTTTGGTGGGGTTAGCATTGCTTTTAGCTTGGGATGTGGAGGTGCATTGTGGGTGTTATAGGCCATTGTGTTTCCTTGCAGGGGTGGGTGGCTGTGCACAAGGGGAGGGATGTGGGCCTGTTAGTAGGTTTGTGGGCATGCAGGGTGACAGGATGTAGTGATTGTGGCCTGGGTGGGGTAGGGGTCCTGGTGGGTGTTGGAGGGGTGGGGTGGTGCATGCATTCCGGGTGTGATGTATATGGGGTAAATGTAGACGACTTACCCGAGTCTATTCCTCCAGTGAGTCCAGTGAGTCCCTCAGGGAGCAGGATGGCCAGTACCTTTTCCTCCCAGTCAGTGTATTCTGGTGGTGTTGGTGGTGGTCCTCCCCCAGTCTTCTGGACTGCAATGTGGTGCCAGGATGCCATGGCCCTGACTGTCCCCCGCAGGTTGTTCCATCTCTTGCAGATGTCGGCCCTGGTGCGTGGATGGTCTCCCACTGCATTGACCCTGTTGACAATGGTCTACCATAGCTCCATCTTCCTGGAGATGGGTATGTGCTGCACCTGAGCCCCAAATAGTTGTGGCTCGACCTTTAGGATCTCATCCAGCATGGTCCTTAGCTGCCTTTCTGCGAAGCGTGGGTGTTTGGAGGGTGCCATGGTGAGTGTCGTCACTGGTGTCGGTTGTGGTTCTCTGTGAGGGTGTTCTTGTGTGGTTGGTTGTGAGTATCGTGGATTGTGGCGTTCGGTGTCTGCTTCTGGTGCTCTCTTTCTTCGCTGGCCTACTTTTGTTGCAAAGGATTGTGGGGCGTGTCTGTGATTGTTTTATGGTGTTGTGGATATGTGTCAGATTTGTGGGTTTCGAACTTATCCAATGTGTGCCCTTCTTACTGTTGGGTCCACTTGCAACCTGTGGCAGGCTGAACCGACAATGGTCGTTCGGCCTACACTGACCGTCAAGGTGATTTGTGCATCAGTATTTGGAGGCCGGGTGTGGGTGTGCTCAGCGGTGGCGGGATGGGAGGTCCAGGATTTCTGCCGCAAGGCCCTGGCGGAGACTGGTGATTTTGGTCAGAATCAGAATTTTGGTTCATTATATGGCGGGTTTCTGTTCACCAATGGCGGTCTTCTGTTCACTGTTGCGACGGCAGTCAGCGGTGTTTACCGCCATGTTCATAATGAGGGCCTATATATTTACTACTTTAGTCCTACTGTAGAAGAGGGAAAAAATACAATGTACTCTCTTGAAAGCCTTACTTTGTCTCACCATCACTCTATACCTCTATCAATCTATTCTCTACCTCCACCCTCTGACACATCCCAAACCCATTCTACTACTATGATCTCCAAAATAACCCTCCTAGACTCTTCCCTCATCTACCCTTCCTGGCTCATCCCAAACCTCAGTTTACTTCTATGATCTCCCAAACAACTCTACCAAATTCTCCCTCATGTATCACTCATTTGACTCATCCTAAACCCCATTTTACTACTACGATCTCCCTAATCCATTTCTACAGACGTTTCCATTCTCTACCTCTCCTTTACTCATCCCAAACCTCATCTTACTACTATGATCTCCCAATTAAGACTTCTGGATTATTCCCTCCTCTGTCCCTCCATTATTCTATTCAATCCAACTAACAGACTCACATGTCCTCTTTTCAAATTAACTCATACCTCCCTATACTAATGCTAATACTGTACTCATATTTCCCTATACTAACCCACCACTAATCCTTTTGGGTTCTGGAGTAGTGTGCTACTCGCCATAAGCACTTTGACGGCTCATCAGGTGTAACAAGCACTGTATAAATACAATTTCAATTACCATTTCTAGACGTTTTTTCCACCAAATATGTCTATTCTCTTTATTTCTCTATCAGATAACTTTGGTCTGGTCTGGACTGAACTTGAGTTGGGATGATGATATCCACAGTTCCAGATTTGTTAGGAAATTGCAATATATTTTGAATATTGAATGAAACATGTATTTACATCTTCTAATTGAGGTACTCCATTCCTTCAGATTAGACTTGTATGACTATGTGGATGATCCATGTGTACATTTCAAGTTAGAACCCAGGGATAGCATAATATAGGGATATCTTTGCTAGTGCTCAGTGATTGTTGATGGGTCTGATCCCCACAGATAACACCCCTCTTAAATGTAGAGATACTAATGTTAGGAACACCAGTAAAACATTACCAATGAGATTTGAAAATTGATCTGTAGTGCTTGGTAGTGCTCAGGTGAAGAACTTTGGCTTCAATATGGGAAGAGATTTACATCTTGTGCTCCCTATGCTGTAATCACCTACAGTTGTCTTTTTCCACTAGGGTTTCTATGGAAAGTCTTTTTATAGTTTTCAGAGCAACAAATCTGAAAAATATGATTCAGGCAGTCTTGGTGTTAGCCCTCTCAAGATTCAACTGTACAAATAAGCCCTACATGGGTTATCCAAATTATCTTTTGCATAGACTCCTGTGTGTTCAGAATACAGCAGCATGGGTGTTTTTATGCCTGAGTTCTTGGGCTCATGTATATCCTACCATTACAAAACTGCATTGGCACCAGAAGAGAATTGTGTTTAAGCTCCTGGATTTCATGTATTAAGCATTGCATAAATGAAATCAAACCTTTTTGGGAACGAAAACAATATCCTGCCTAGACCACTGCAGTCAATGGACCTGTTGAGGGTAATAACACACACCCGCCACACACACACCCCACCCGACCAACACAGACCCCCCTCACAGCCCCCCCAGTCTACTTACCACCTGGGCCCCTACCACAGAGGAAGAAACGAAAAAAACAATGAACTCCATCCACTCTGGATCAACCTCCAACCCCTGCCCCCATCGGATCTACAACAAAGCCAGCCCAACCATCGCCCCCATACTTCGAGACATAATCAACAGCTCATTCAACACCGCCACCTTCCCAGACCCCTGGAAGCACGCAGAAGTTACTGCACTGCTAAAGAAACCCAAAGCTGACCCAGACATCTGTCCAACTACCGCCCATCTCTCTCCTCCCCTTCCCTGCCAAGGTCAATGAAAAACTAGTGAACGCCCGCCTATCCCACTTCCTCGAGAAAAACCACACACTCGACCCCTCCCAATCTGGGTTCCGCAAAAACCATAGCACGGAAACCGCCCTCATCGCATGCACTGACGACATCAGAACCAAAGTCGACAGGGGCGAGACTGTCGCACTCATTCTCCTGGACCTCTCCGCAGCCTTTGACACTGACTGCCACCAAACACTTCATACACGCCTCTACAGCTATGGGATTCAACACAAAGCCCTAGACTGGATCTCCTCCTTCCTCACCAACAGAACCCAAAAAGTCTGCCTCCCACCTTTCCAATCCACTGCCACCAAAATCATCTGCGAAGTCCCCCAAGGCTCATCCCTCAGCCCCACCCTTTTCAACATCTACATGATCCCATTATCCAACATCCTCCAACCACACAGCATCACCATCCTCTCCTACGCAGATGACACCCAACTCATCTTCTCCCTCTCCCGCAACCCCAATACCGCCAAAAGCAACCTCCACACTGCACTCCTCGACACCGCCGCCTGGATGACAGCCAACCACCTCAAGCTCAACTCCAACATGTCCGAGATCATCATTTTTTGGCCCCCAAAAATCCACATGGGACACCGCCCTAGGCCCCGCACCTACCCCAGCACCCCACACATGCAACCTTGGCATCATCCTCGACCCCTTCATCACCATGACCCAGCAAATCAACGCCGTTACCTCCTCCTGTTTCAACACACTGCACATGCTGATAAAAACCTTCAAATTGATTCCCACAGAGACCAGAAAAACAGTCACTCATGCACTAATCAGTAGCAGGCTAGACTTCGGCAATGCCCTATACGCTGGCACCACACTCAAACTCAAGCGCAAACTCCAGAGAATCCAGAACACAGCCGCACGACTCATCATGAACGTCCCCTGCCACGAACACAACTCACCACACCTCAAATCCCTTCACTTGCTCCCCATAGACAAAAGGATCACCTTCAAAATCCTCGTCCACGCACACAAATCCCTCCACAACACCGGCCCATCCTACCTCAACAATAGAATAAACTTCCACACCCCCACCCGCCACCTCAAATCCACCAGCCTTGCACTCGCCACAATCCCACGCATCCAACACACCACCACAGGGGGCAGATCCTTCTCATATCTCGCCCCAAAGGCCTGGAACTCCCTCCCCATCAACCTCTGCAAGACCCAAGACCTCCTTCTCTTCAGAAAAAACCTCAAGACATGGCTATTCAAACAGTGATCGTCCAACCTCCCCCCCCCAGCGCCTTGAGACCCTCACGGGTGAGTAGCGCGCTTTACATATGTCTTTGATTGATTGATTGATTGATTCAACATGGCTAGAAGGGGTGGCAGGATCTCTTCACTGGAGGCAAACTGGGTACGGAATAATCAGCTTTGATACATCATATACATTTCAGATGATGCATGCTTTAGAAAAGCCATTCAAATATTCTTGTTCAAATTCCCATGTCATGGTAGCCGGAGCTACAGTGTGCATTATGTTCTCTTGTTCCTATTGCAGACCCGTTGAGGGCACGCAAAACATATATAGAGATACATTGCACTATTTGCAAACATTGTTTTCACATTTTTCTTCACTCTTCCCTATTTAGTCTAATAGTCCTATTAGAAAAAGATAAACATTAAAAAAATCCATAATAGTGTGTGTGTTGCTGGGGGGGGGCAGCAGGGTAATTGTCAAGAACATTTCCTTTTAGAGAGCACTGCCAAGCCGACACACAATCATGCAGAATCCATAGTAAAATTGGTTGATATGGCAGCAACAGTCTGCAGAGTATCAAAATTGTGGAAAACCCCAGTGTCTGTGTAGGCTGACAGCAGAACCCTTACTTAATATGCCCGGCAATCTCAAACCGTGTGGTGGTTGGGGCAGCTCCCAGTCTCATTCCTTGGTGAAAGGGTTTGTTGAATAACTTGTGATGGAGGCAGTGCTCTGTCTAGTTTGAGAAATGGAAAGATCATGGAGTTGCATTCATCAAAGACATAGCAGCTGATTGCCAAAGAGAGATGTACTGGAGCATTTGTAGATCTGTGGTCATCCTTTGCAGCCCTGCTTAATATGGAGAAGTATGGAAGGCTGCAAATCCAGTCGTTATTGCCAGCCAGGAGCAAGAATAGAACTTCACTGCATCAGAGCAGGGGCACCGGCATTTGTTTAGAAAGTAGAAGTTTGCACAGCAGGAACAGAGGGCCATATTTATACTTTTTGACGCACAACTGCGCCAACGCAGTTGTGCGTCAAAAATTTTAACGCCGGCTAACGCCATTCCAAAGCGCCATGCGGGCGCCTTATTTATTGAATGACGTTAGCCGGCGCAGCTGACTGGTGTGCGTCCAAAAAAATGACCCACACCAGGCAGCGCCGGCGTAGGGGAAAATGGAGCTTGGGCGTCAAAAAATGGGGCAAGTCAGGTCTGAGGCAAAATATTGGCCTCAACCCGATTTGCGCCATTTTTTTTTACTCCCAACCCCCATTGAAATGACTCCTATCTTAGCACAGACAGGAGTCATGCCCGCTTGCCCAATGGCCATGCCCAGGGGACTTATGTCCCCTGGGCATGGTCATTGGGCATAGTGGCATGTAGGGGGGCACAAATCAGGCCCCCCTATGCCACAAAAAAAAAAAATTATAATACTTACCTGAACTTACCTTAAGTTCCCTGGGATGGGTCCCTCCATCCTTGGGCGTCCTCCTGGGGTGGGCAAGGGTGGCAGGGGGTGTCCCTGGGGGCATGGGAGGGCACCTCTGGGCTCCTTCCGAGCCCACAGGTCCCTTAACGCCTGCCCTGACCAGGCGTTAAAAAATGACGCAAAAGCGGCTGGATGTCATTTTTTAAGGCCTGCCCACTCCCGTGCGTCATTTTTGCACGGGAGTTTAAATAAGGAGCACATGCCTTAGAGTCATTTTTTAGAAGGGAACGCCTACCTTGCATATCATTAACGCAAGGTAGGTGTCCACACTAAAAAATGACGCAAACTCCAAGATCTTTGGCGCTAGACAGGTCTAACGCCAAAGTATAAATATGGAGTTAGCTTTGCGTCGGATTTGCGTAAAAAAAAACAACGCAAATCCGGCGCAAACAGGGTATAAATATGCCCCAGAGTCTCTTTGGCTGACAGGAGCATGTGGAGGTCAGCTCAACAGGCTGGTCTAGAGTCTTACAGTTGAGAGGATCCTCTGCAGCACCATGCATGAATTCAGACAGGCAGATCTTGGCACTTCAAAGTGGTGTTTGTGGTGAGCAGGATCTAATAAGAAGTGGGGATGCCAAATTTTGCTGAAGAATCTTCACACACACATCCTGTTGCCAGGCTGCAGATCATGACAGCCTCCAGTCGGGCAGGTAGGCAGGGCAGTTTGTACCTAGGAATGACAACAAACTACGGAGCCACATTACCATTGAGGTGCAAATCAAGCACAGCTGCAGACATCAGAATGGTAGAAAGATTTATCTCTCTGTATTGTATCATTATTACTTAATAGGGGAGGATCAGTTTAGTTTTCTGATTAGGAGTGGCTCAAATTGATCACAGTGTTAAAATAGAGCTTCAGACTACTTAAGTTCTGTTTCACTGTAAATCCCAGCTATTTTGTTTTTCAGAGAACCATGAAACCTTTCAACTCTCCCGAAGATTCTGGGTTGTAAACACAATGAAACTGTTATTTGATTCCTCCCGCATTCAATAGTTATTGGACTACAGACGACACAAAGTAAATACCCTTGTCAATTACTATCCAAAGAGAATTTCCTAACCTAGGAATTAGATCTCTCAGCAGTTTATTGGCTATACTGATTTCAGTCGTTAGAGTGCATGACAGTCTTCTATCCAGCCATACAACATGCACACTAGAACTGAAAATAAATATTTGAACAAGATTGAGGCATTTGGATAAAATGTATTTCAATGTGGATGACCTGACCCTATGGAGGTGGGTGAGCAGTGGGGGTGGTTTTGCCACAGCATCCTTTCCAATGCTGAGTGCACAGGAAAGACTGTCCTTTTGGGCAGTGAAAGTGAAGAAGAAGGTGAACCAGAGTACTTACTGCTTATATGGGCAACACTATGGTGCAAGTGGGAAAGGTGCAAACGTGGCATTCTTGGGGCACCCACTCCCATCTGTGTTTCTCTTCACACTACATTTGAGTCCCTTTATAGTCCTGATTTAACTGAACTCTCTTTTAAATTTTAGGGTCACATTCTCATAATTTAGCAAGACCCTTTGAGGAGGGCATGATAGACCCAGTAATCTGGGACACTTACAAAGTTGGATTAGAATGGGATACAAAGAAGTCTTTTAGGTATGTGATCAGCCAGGGCATTTCCTCTAGATACTTCATCTTGTGCAAAATGATGAGCAGAACTTTTGACAATGTCAATATATGATGACAGTCGAAAATAATTGAGCAAACCTTTTACTTAGGACCCAATTATGGTAGAGACTTCAGCAGGTGTATGGAATCCCTAATGTATCTCAAGCCCAAAATAGTAGGCGACTCCAAAGGCATATTTTGAGTCACTGAACATTCTTTCAAGAAGCTAAGATGAATGCTTGATTAAAAGCAATTAGTTCAGCTACTTGAGCTGGATGTATGTAAGATAGGCATCACCTCTCAACAACATCATATAGAGTACAAACAGCATAGCCTGCAGCAAGTTCATCATTTCTGAGACATGAACTGTCAACATAATACATATGCAGAAGGTCACAATTTAGTGAGAGTGCATTAGTGAGATCCATACATGGCTCGATTAGATGGGCGGCTACCAGAACACAGAGATGTTACATGAGATGCAGACAGCAAAAGTATTTTGTTTCTTGGCAATCTTGAAATGAAAACATCAAGATTTTTTTAGGCAATAACAGTGTAGCTACACAATAAGTTGCAGGAAAAGTGAGAGAGGATCCTAATATGATATTCTCTGAGGCTGCAACCTAATGTGCCAACGACAACAAACTAACACCCTGCTCGACAACCTCTCCAACCTCGGCCTCAAACAGCTCGTCACGACACCGACCCACTCCACAGGACACACACTCGACCCTATTTTCTCCGCCTGCAAACACGTCTCCTTCAGCCAGACCAGCGAACTCCACTGGACAGATCCACTCCCCCAAGAAGCCCAAAACACACCACAACCCACAACGGATCCCCCACCGCAGTGGGAACAAGCTCACCGAAGACCAACTTATCACGACCCTCTTCCGGAACCCACCTATCGACACCACCGACACTGATGCAGCTGCCCGCAACTTCAGGCATTGGGTCGACACCTGTACCAATACTCTCACCCCAATCAAGAATCCCTCTAACAGACGCACCAACAGAAAGGCCTTCTGGTTTACTGCTGACCTCCACGAACCTCAGCAAACCTGCTGAAGACTCAAAAGAAAGTGGCGCCAAGATCAGACTCCGGACAACCACACAGCCTTCAAAAACGTCATCTGCAGACACCACCAACTCATCCGAGCTGCCAAGAGAACCACCATCAAAGACCGAATCAACAACGACGCCCACAGTCACAATGAGCTCTTCAACATTGTGAATGAACTTTCTAACCCCAGCTTCAATGCCAACGGAATCCCGCCAACCCAAGACCTCTGTTACTCCCTAGCATCCTACTTCCACCGCAAGACTGCAGACATCCACGACAGCTTCAGCACCCAGACCCCCCCCGACAACCACCAACACCACAGATTCACCTCTGACCAACCTCCTGCTCTCCTGGACCCCCATCAACGACAATGACACCATTGAAATCATGAACACCATCCACTCCGGCTCTCCATCTGACCCCTGCCCTCACCACATCCTCAACAAAGCAAGCTCCGTCATCGCACCCCAACTATGGAAGATCATCAACAGCTCCTTCGAGTCCGCCACCTTCCCGGAGAGCTGGAAACACGCAGAGATCAACGCCCTCCTCAAAAAACCCAAGGAGGTCCCAATGGACCTCAAGAACTTCCAGCCTATCTCCCTGCTCCCGTCCCCAGCAGAAGTCATAGAGAAGGCTGTCAACAGACAACTAACCCGCTTCCTCGAGGACAACTGTACCCTAGACCCTTCCCAATCTGGATTCCGCAGCAACCACAGTACTGAAACCACCCTCATCGCTGCCACCAACGACATCAGAACCATACTGGACTACGGCGAAACCGTGACCCTCATCCTCCTGGACCTCTCGGCCGCGTTCAACACCGCATGCCACCACACCCTATGCTCATGCATCAGCAATGCAAGAATCCGCGACAGAGCCCTGGACTGGGTCACCTCCTTTCTCACCGGCAGTACCCAGAGAGTCCACCTCCCCCATTCCGCTCAGAGGCCACCGAAATCATCTGCGGCATACCCCAGGGTTCGCCCCTCATTCCGACCCTCTTCAACGTCTACATGGCCCCGCTCACTAACATCCCCCGATCCCACAACCTCAACATTATCTCATACTCTGACGACACCCAGCTGATCCTCTCCCTCACCAAGGTTTCGCCAAGACCAACTTCCACAAAGGAAAGAAGGCCATCGCCGAATGGATGAAGAACAGCTGCCTCAAACTCAATTCCGACAAGACGGAAGTCCTCATCTTCAGCTCTACCCCCTCCGCATGGGATGACTCCTGGTGGCCTGCCACTCTCGGAGCCGCTCCGACTCCCACTGACCACACACGCAACCTAGGATCCATCTTGGAGTCCTCATTATCCATGACCCAGCAAGTCAATGCCATTTCCTCCTCCTGCTTCAACACCCTCCGTATGCCCTGAAAGATCTACAAATGGATACCCACTGAAACCAGAAGAACAGTCACCCAAGCCCTCGTAAGCAGAAAACTGGACTACGGCAATGCCCTTTACGCAGGAACCACGGCCAAACTCCAGAAGAGGCTGCAACGCATCCAGAATGCCTCTGCACGCCTCGTCCTGGACATCCCCTGCCACTGCCACATCACAGACCACCTGAGAAACCTCCACTGGCTCCCAGTCAACAAGAGAATCACCTTCAAACTCCTCACCCACGATCACAAAGCACTGCACAACACCGGACCAGAATACCTCAATAGACGGCTCTCCTTCTACACCCCGACCCGGCATCTCCGCTCCGCTGACCTCGCAATTGCAACCGTCCCACGCATCCGCAGAAATACAACCGCACCTTGATTGATTGATGGATAAGGGTTTTCCCCGCCCATTCCCCTCCCCAGAGTCCCCCCCCAACAGCCACGGCCCCCCACCACTCCCCGAAGCTGATAGGGCCCCCTCCCCTTCCCTGCACCCCGAACACCATGGGCCCCCCATACAAACTCCCACCCTGCCACTCACTCATGCACACACCACACACACACATACATGCGCACACACGAATTTCGGGCAGTGAAATGCGCGACGGGTGCTACTGCACCCGCTGCACATCAACATTTCCGCCGGCTCTATTACGAACCGGCGGCAATGTTGATGTGCCATTTCCGCTGGCCCAGCGGAAATGTCGGAATAGGGAGGTGTGAGAAAACAGGGCTGATTGCAGAGGCCCCATAACTTTTTGCCCCCATTTTCCACTTTATGCTGGTGTTTTCCTGACTCTGATGGTGCCCTGGGTACTGCTAACCAGTCCCAGGGCCTGTGCTCTGTGTAAAATGGATATGCAAATTAGGCTAATTATAATTGGCTAAGTTAACCTACCTATAAGACCCTAGTATATGGTAGGGCATGTAGGTTTAGGGACCACAGCATAGGTGGTGCACACCTAGGTGCATTGCTGAGGTGCCCAGTGTCATTTTAAAAGCAAGCCTGCCTTGCTGGCTGCTTTTAAATTAAAGTTATATGCAAATTCGACTTTGGAATTAAAGGTACTTCCAAAGTCTTAAACTACCTTATTTTTACATATAACAACACCCCCACATCCTGCAACCCCAGACAACTAGGTGCCCCCTTGATTAGATTAGGAGAGGGCAGGAGAGGGGTGTGTTTATGATTTTTAGCCACACCAGTGGGTGGGCTCAGCCAGATGTAACCTCCAAAAATCAGATTCAGCCATGTTGGATTTTTGGAGACTGTTGCCTTTTGGGATGGATTTTTGCCACACTTCCCAGGAAGTGGTCATCACAGGGGGACGACCCTGTACCTGATTGGAGGACCAGGACCCCCCTGCTTTTCACCCAGGAGCAAGGATAAAACTGGCAGACCTGCACCCACGCCTCAGATCCCCTCCAGAATTCAACAAGAAAGGAACTAAAGAAGAAGAAGGACTGCCCTGCTGGACCCCTGGCCTGCACCAGGACCCTGCACTCAGAAGGACTGCACCAGCTGCACACTTGGGCTTCACCACAAGAAGGACTTTGCATGGCTTCAACTGGTTCAAGGAGGGACTCCCTGTTTGCTACAGGTGAAAAATTGCTAAACCAGAGTCCCCTGCACCAACTCCTGAAGAAAGCGACCAGCTGACCACTGTCCAGTGGCCAAAAAGGAGTTTGCGCCAGGTGCATTCTGGGAGTTGTAGTCCGCACCCCCCAAGGACCATCACAGAACTTCTGGACCCTTGGGGTGAGCTGTGGAACCCAAAAGAACCTTAAAAGAACATCTGGGTGAAGCCCCAGAAGTTTGGAAAAGATTTGAGAATTTTTGGAAAAAAGCTCCAGAGAGGGACCGACCCGCCGCGGAAATTCTAGCCGGCTTGCCTCAACCGCGACCCGGCCTGACTTCGTGGTTCGTCCCGGTAAAGAAAAACATCCAAAAAAGAGACTAAGTCCGAACGTAAAAAGTTGACCGGGACCTCCCAGCCATCGTATCCGAGAAGGGCTCCATGGACATCGGATCAAGATCCAGGTTTACCCCGGTCGAAGGATTTTCATCTCGAAAAAACGACTAAGTCCGAAGGTAAAAGTCTCCACCGAGGAAACCCACATCGCGTATCCGGACAAGGGCTCCAGGAGGTCGGATTCAACTGGCAGGTTCGTCCCGGTGAAGAAAAACTTCAAAATAAAGACTAAGTCAGAAGGTAACTTTTTGACCGAGGCCTCCCGCGACCTGTAGCCGAGCAGGGCTCCATCGCGGTCGACCTGAAAGTTTGACTTTGCCCCGGTCCTGGTGCAACCAGATGACCCGATTGGCGCTTTTTGTTTCTAAGCGCTAGAAAAGTAATAATTCTTTAAAAACTCATATCTCCGGTTCCCCTGAACCGATTTTAATCGTTTTTGTGTCCTTTTAAAGATAAAAATATAAGCTATTTTTATAAATTGGTTTTGGATTTTTAAACTGTTTCCTGTGTTTTATTTAATTACTGTTTTGTGATATTTGAATGCTTTACACTTTGTCTCCTAAGTTAAGCCTTGACGCTCGATGCCAAGCTACCAAGGGTAGAGCTGGGATTAATTTACTGAGACCTAACTGTACCTATGTGGAGGTTAGTGGCTTGTTGCTAGGTGTAGGTACCTACCTGCCCTACCAATAACCCATTTTCCAACAGGAGGCATGAATACCGCCGGCAATGGTGGTATTCTGTCTCCCCCGGCCTCGGCGGTCTGGAGAAAAGACCGCTGAGGTCGGAATGACCACCTTAATGTGGCACAACTACCTATGAGGCTGCCCAAACCCTGTTTGTGATACTTTGATATCGTCCTCCTCAGCCTTACCTCTCATATTACATTGTTAAGGAAGACTTGATTACTACAAAATTGTTGTAAACAGGATTGACCTCAACATTGGTTAGAATCCTGGGGAAATACACACACAGTAATCTGTTCAAACCTTTACTGGTGTATTACGATTAAAATATAGGGCATGTAAACCTCTATTTACCAGCGATAACACTGCTGATAAATCTACCATTGCTCTAAAGCTTGAATCCAAAGCGAAGGACGTATTCATGCATCTCAGATTAAGGTGCATGTAGGACTTTTTTATATAGGGATCCTTTCTCACACTTGATACTATTAAAGCACCAGGAGAGCAATGAACATGGGACATTTTAACATGCTTTAGATTGATATAATTAGTATGAACAGAAAATGACATGTACCATAACTTTGCTCATTTCTGTGTTACTGTCTACAGGCCTCTATTGAGTAGCACCTCGTTCTTATGTAGTTGCCTTATATGACAAAGATAGTTACATGGGCAGAAGCAATGGAAAATAGGAGTAGGCTCTTTGGACATAATTCATGAATGTGCACTTGCAATAGTGGTCTGGTCAAATCTCAATGAGTAGTAGACATATGACTGCATATTAGATTTTTGCACCAGACTTATTACAGTACAATTTTTAAACCTAAGACAGATCGATCAGTACCTCTAAAATGTTCTAGAAGTACTAGAGTGACGGGGCCTTTTTCATTCGGTCTTCCTCAGCCCTGCAATCACAATATTCTTAGGCAAACCTTAAGCCATTGTCTCGGTTGTAGACTTTCCACTGAAGGCTAAACCCATGCAGGCTCTTCTAGGGGATGCAAAAGAAATCCCTAAGTTGTACAGAAGACTAATCACTCTGGCTCTCCTTCCGAAGAGATGAATGGCTATGGGATGGATGCATGGTCTTAATACCAGCTCCTGCTGAGTAGATTCTGCACATTTCTCTGTGTTATGACATGGTACATGTTAATACCACGCTTCTCCCATCTACTCGCCAATGAAGAGAGGTTCAGACTATGAAGTAGCTGTTACGCTCCGTAAGGTTTGTATTGTGAATGGTGTTCTTGCCAATTTATTGTTTAGTAATTCACTGCAAGGACTGTGATCAAAGTGTGAAAGGTCAGCTGGGCCAGTATCCCACAAACAAATCACACAGATTTGCAAGTGATGGGGCACAATCTACAGTTGAAATCCACTCCCAATAATATGAAAAAATCCCCATGTAACCTTCCTATAATACTGCTTAGGGCAGAATCCAAAGAATCCACTATTGCCATGTTTCTGCAGTCAAACTTGTTATGGTAAAAGTTCATCAGTAATATAGTGGGATGTAAAGCGAGGATAAGACAAATGATCTGGAAATGGGGAGAATCTGAAAAAACTTTCTCTATTTTACAAGGCAATGTTCTGCTAATTAGAGGCAGAAGGCTACCACTATTATGGCTGTGTGTGGCTATCAGAGCTGGCGTGGGCACTGAGTAGAACCCATTGATGTGTAAGCTGTCACATGACCATGTCTCTTGTAAGCAGATGATCTGGTATTTGCTTGTCATGTGGATTCAGTCTGGATCTGACCGTTTCTCAGCAATTCAAGCAATATTCCAGAATAGACCATTAGTGTCCCGCATAGGTAAGGAAGATCTTTTGCCAAAACTGTGGGTGAAGTATGGTGATTGCTGTTGAGCAAGTGGGTGGATTTTATTATAGGCCGTAGGGATGCGAGAGCATGCCTGGGACAGAATAGAGTTGGAACCTAGAGATTGCCTCCCGGCATTAGCACCTAGCAGAGACTCTATGGAAGTGTTAGTGCCAGTGTTAGGTCTATGCTCAGGTTTAACGTTGGCCTCAATTGGCTACTGTGTCATTCCATGAGTTAACCAGTCAGTCGACTTTAGCTAAGACCAAAAAATGATTAAAAGTTGGGATGCCGAAAGGCATGACCTGAGGTCTTCCCAATGTTGATCTGATAGAATCAGTGCCAGGCTTTACATGGGATTTGGGCATATAGATGTAACTCAGAGGTACTGCTTTCATGGAGTAATTGCATTTGGGCCTTCTTGATAAACTGTGTATGATGAAGCTGACCAATTGTGCATTGGAAATGTTTGCGACAATACAATCTCCTTCTTCCCACTTTGCAGTGTTGCCTACCCATGAGACTCTCCGCACTGTGATGCTATTTTGGAATATGAAGTTACTATTCGAATTCCCCATCAATGAACACATTCAGGCCCATAGTTATACTTTTTGATGCAAACCAGCACGGGCGCTGGTTTGCGTCAAAAATGTTACCGCCGGCTAACGCCATTCCTACGCGCCATGCGGGCGCCTTTTTTAAGTAAAAAACATTAGCCGGCGCTGCGGACTGGTCAGAGTAAAAAAAAAAGACTCAAACCAGGCAGCGCCGGCAGAGGGGAAAATGGGGATTGTGCATCAAAAAATGGTGCAAGTCAGGTTTGAGGCAAAAATCATGCCTCAATCCGGACTTGTGCCATTTTTTGACACACAACCCCCATTGAAATGACTCCTGTCTTAGCAAAGGCAGGAGTCATGCCCCCTTGTCCAATGGCCATGCCCAGGGGACTTCTGTCCCCTGGGCATGGTCATTGGGCACAGTGGCATGTAGGGGGTGCCAGATTAGGCCCCCCTATGCCATTTTAAAATATTTTTTAAAATACTTACCTCCACTTACCTCTACTTGCTGTCGCTGGGTCCCTCCATCCTTTGGTGTCCTCCAGGGGTGGGTGAGAGTGGCAGGGGGTGTCCCTGGGGGCAGGGGAGGGCTCCTGTGGCCTGCTTCCATGGTCTCAAACCATGGAAGCGAGCCCACAGGTCCCTTAACGCCTGCCCTGACCCAGGCGTCAAAAAATGACTCTAAACAAGTTTAGAGTCATTTTTTAAGGCCCTTCCCCTCCCGTGCACCATTTTCACCCAGGTGGGTAAATATGGCGCACGGTGTTTGAGTCATTTATTGGACGGGAATGCCTACCTTGCATCTCATTAGCGCAAGGTAGCTTCTCTCATCAGAAAATTACTCTAACTCCATATTTTGGGCGCTAGACGGGTCTAGCGGCAAAGTATAAATATGGAGTTAAGTTTGCGCCGGTTTTGCGCCAAAAAAAATGGCGCAAATCCGGCGCAAACAGAGTATAAATATGCCCCTCAGTGTGTGACCTGGTACTTTAATTTGCTCTCAATTTCGACCTCACCAGGCTGCAGAGCAGGCCAATTTTTCAAAATAATCCCCAGTGGTGTGGCCTAGGGGGATGGCTGCAGAATAGACTGTGCAGTGGTTGGAGTTACACTGGGATTTCTGCCAGGAGAAGAGATAAGTGGTAATGAGATTGTGTCTGTTTGTGAAGATGGTGCAGAATTAATAGTCGGGATGCTATGTGGGGTCTGCTCAAGGTTTACCCCATTGGCAGTCCTATTAATTGCCCCATTATCTGTTCCTTGACAGTCTCTTCTCTTGGAGGTCTGCTCTACATTGTTAGCAGGGTAGTACATATTTTCCGAACATGTGGTTTTATGTCTGTCATTTAGCTCACAATGTTGCCCTTTGATGTCTTTGAATGCCAGTTCAATGCCATTCAGAGCTGTGACTATTGGGCTGACCAATTTTGCAAGAACATTCTCTGTGTGTTTTAGAAAGGGCAGTGTGAGGTCGGCCTTGTCCTCAGAAGAAGTTGGGGCTTGGTGCAGAAAAGGTCCTTTAACAGCTCTTACATGGTGAGGTCCCTTGTCATATGTCATGCCTATTGCTGCCTGTTGGACCTGGCTTTTTTGACAGGGTCATCCCCAAACCTTTTGCCTCGTTCCTCCTATTTTTTCTGACCTGTTGTTGTTGGCTTTTGAACTCTGGGCACTTTACCACTGCTAACCAGTGCTAATGTGCATACGCTCTCTGTATAAATTGTACTGTTGATTGGTTTATCCATGATTGGCTATTTGATTTACTTGTAAGACCCTAGTGGAGTGCACTAGATGTGCCTAGGGCCTGTAGATTAAATGCTACTAGTGGGCCTGCAGCACTGGTTGTGCCACCCACTTCAGTAGCCCCTTAACCTTGTCTCAGGCCTGCCATTGCAAGGCCTGTGTGTGCAGTTTCACTGCCACTTTGACTTGGCATTTAAAAGTGCTTGCCAAGCCTAAAACTCCCCTTTTTCTACATATAAATCACCCCTAGTGTGTTGCCCTAGGTAACCCCTAGAGCAGGGTGCGGTGTGGGTAAAAGGCAGGACATGTACCTGTGTAGTTTATATGTCCTGGCAGTGTAAAACTCCTAAATTCGTTTTTACACTACTGTGAGGCCTGCTCCCTTCATAGGCTAACATTGGGGCTGCCCTCATACATTGTTGAAGTGGCAGCTGCTGATCTGAAAGGAGCAGGAAGGTCATATTTAGTATGGCCAGAATGGTAATACAAAACCCTGCTGACTGGTGAAGTCGGATTTAATATTACTATTCTAGAAAGGCCACTTTTAGAAAGAGAGCATTTCTCTGCACTTAAATCTTTCTGTGCCTTTCAATCCACGTCTGGCTAGGTTTAGTTGACAGCTCCTTGTGCATTCACTCAGACACACCCTAAACACAGGGTACTCAGCCTCACTTGCATACATCTGCATTTTGAATGGGTCGACGCGACGCCTACGGGCGGCCGGAACTTTGACGCACAGCCTCGCATGGACAACGCCGCCCAACTTCCAGAGGGGAAATCGACGCAACGCATGCCGTGAGAAAGAAAATTCCACGCACAGCCTTGCGGAAGGACGCGCAGCCGGAAAACAAGCCGAAGAATCCACACACAGACCCTGGGACATCTGGTAATCCCGCGATCCATAGAAGGAGACGGTCCGCGTGCCGGAAAACGACGCACGTCTTCCCCGAGTGAAAAATAACGACGCAAGTCCGTATGTGAAGGGGCGCAACCAACGCACAACCATTTTTCCTCCCGTAGAACGACGCACGTCTCCCGGGTGAAAAATAACGACGCAAGTCAGTGTGTGAAGGGGCGTAACCGACGCACACACCATTTTTCCACGCATCTCCTCTTCTGCGGCCCTCTGCGGAGATTTTCCACTCCAAACCAGGTACTTTGTGCTTGAAAGAGACTTTGTTTGCTTTTTAAAGACTTAAGACACTTCATATCACTTTTTAGTGATATCTTTACAAATTCATATTGCATCTTTGATCGTTTTGACCTGCAAATACTCAGATAAATATTATATATTTTTCTAAACACTGCGTGGTGTATTTTTGTGTTGCTATATTATGTTTTTGTATGATTTATTGCACAAACGCTTTACACATTGTCTTCTAAGTTAAGCCTGACTGCTCAGTGCCAAGCTACCAGAGGGTGGGCACAGGATAATTTGGATTGTGTGTGACTTACCCTGACTAGAATGAGGGTTCTTGCTTGGACAGAGGGTAACCTGACTGCCAACCAAAAACCCAATTTCTAACACTGCCCTATGTAAATGTCTTGTAGCCACAGAGGGCTTCCGTGGGGCCAACTTTTGCCTGTTTGGTATTGCTCTTCTGTTTCTTAGTCGGTGAAGACCCAGTTGGATCTCTATTAGTGCGGGACTCACTCTCCTTGAATATTTCCAGGTCCCCACCTATCCACAAGGTTTGTTCTTTCGCCTACTACTACTAGATACCTCATGCCAGTTTACCTCACTCAGCAGCTCCCTGATTGTGTGTTCCGTGAATCCTCTGGGCTTGCGCTAACAGGTGAATTATCCGATGAAGAGCTTCTGGCTGAAGCTTACTTTGTAGTCCCCAAACTCTCCTTCACACATTTCATAGCTGTGTTGATAACGCCCATAGCATTAGTCAGTAAACTAATGATAGTATTGTTTAGCAATTGCTCCTTGTTGGTCACACAAGACAGAGTGGGGGCTTTGGATTTCTTTTATCCATGATAAGGTGAGGTCTTTGTTTGTATAAGCAGCACCATAGTTCCACATCTAGGGACCATGAGGGGTAGCTTAGCCCAGCCTTGAGCGTCCGCAGACAGGCCCGCTCTTGGCCTGGTATTCGCACTGGCACATGCCTGGGCACATCCTACATGCATCCCACACCACAGTGGTAAAGAGGTGCTTTTCAAGTGCACTGCATGAGCCCCCTCCTCCTGGGTGACAGGTGATGCAGCAAAGCCAACAGGGGGATGCATTCCCACCCCAGCAGGTCACACAGGTATTGAGTCAGGTACCAAGCTTAGCGCATCCCATGACGTGGTACTGAAGAGGCGCTTTTCAAGCGCACTGCGAGAGTCCTCTCATCCAGGGTGACAGTGATGCAGCAAGGCCCGCTGTGGTACATAGTCCCACCCTACCAGGTATGGAGTCAGGTACCAAGTTTAGCACGTCCAGTGCCGCAATGGTGAAGCAGCACTTTTCAAGCTCACTGCCTGAGCCCCCTCCTCCTGGGTGACAGGTGATGCAGCAAGGCCTGCCAGGGGATGTCGTCCCAGCCCAGCAGATCACACAGGTATGCAGTCAGGTACCAAGTTTAGCACATCTCCTGAAGTGAGGGAATCTGGTTATGACATCTATAATTCCCCCCATTGATTGATAGGTAACATTCAGGTGATCTAGTGATGTGTTTGGGTGTCCCCTTCCTTACTCTTTGTGTCAATGTGTCCTGAAGCTCCATGGTCAGGTGCCGAAGAATGGTGTCCATTGTTTTCATTTTGTTATTATTTTTGGTATTTTCCAGACACATATTGTTTTCAGGGCAATTGCGGTTATAGTAGCAATAGCAACATCTTTAATTCAGTCTGTGAAGACAAAGATTATTGGCTAGCCAAGTTTAGATCCTTTTGCTGAATCTTAAAAGATTTGACTTCATTAGTAGAGTGAGCGGGGGTGTATTAAATAGTAAGGACACTGAGACAGAAAACGTTTTGCCTTATCTGGTGAATGATGAAACTTGGAAAGAAGTTCTGTTTAGCATGTCTCGGTTCAAATCCTGGCCTATGCAACATAAACCAATTTGTCATTGGTTATTCAGAATGCAAAGATTTTTCAACTAACCAAAGAGATTACAACTTGATCTATTTGTTTCACAGAAGCAAGTGTAAGGATAGCAGGGGAGATGAAATACAAGCCTGGCAGCAGAATTTTCTATGTTCTGCTTCAGAGAGGAATAAGAAGAGGGCATTACAGTAATCAAGACTTCAAGACATAAAAGAGCATACTTATTCCACCTCATTCCACGTAATGAGGAAAGATGAAGTAACACAATAAATGTTATTTAATGTTCATAAATAGTAACAAGCATTGGCAAAGCCTAACGTCTGGCTTGACTTAGAGCATCATCCAAAATGCTGCAATGAGAATCAAAACAAGACTGATTTAAGTTTGTAACTCATCCATGAGATAAAGAACCTCTTTTATGTTGATCCTGGGTACTTTTAATATGTGGAGCATTCCTGCATGCATTGCAATGCAAACACTTCATACACAGTAGAATGATACATCAAACAGCCAACGGCATAAGGCAAAATAAATACTGGCCTCGATGGAGATAAAGTCAATTCTATGTATATCTTAAAGAATTGGTAATAATAGGTTTTGAAGATAGCTGCACTGTTAAGCCAGACCTAAAAACAAGAACTTACAACAGAGCTAGTTTTTGCATAAAAATCCAACTTATGGTCAACTTTCTTGCTCACGTTTTTTATGAACTGAGCAGAGAGGACATAGTCAGAAAGTATACAAGAAAGAAATGTGCATGGCATGTAATAAAACTTCTGACCCAGATTTACTATGCAATGCAAAGCAGTGCAAAGCAAGTGCCCTTTTCTTAGGTCAAACACTGGTTTGCTTCACTTTGCGTCAAGGGATGTTACTGGGCAGATCATTGCAAAGAACCATGGAGGTTCACACAACGCCTGACTGTGAGAAAATGCCACTTTTAGTGTGGTCACTCCAACTTTTGCCAAAATGTATTGCTGCTTTTTAGACTATTCACAATGGGATTTTGCTGTCCAGTGCATAGTGTATGTGCTGTGACCCATAAAACATGCAGACATTGGCTGATATTTGATTGGTGTATTTAACTTTTCTCTAAGGCCATATCTAGCTTCTCCCAACTTGTGTTCAGCCCAGGAATAGGTGTGAAAGTGTGAAATGTCTCCTCTAAGCAACCAATAGCCTGACCTGAATTGGCTGAGGTGACTCCTCTGAATCCCACAGAATATTCAGAGTGGTGCATGTGGGCATCCTGCTTGACACCACACTGTCAAGTCCTGCTTTACCGGTCTATTGAGTCATGTGTAACAATTTGGGTGCACTTGAAATGGGGGAGAAAAAGATGCCAAAGCAATTAATGTGTATCTCATATCTGGTTGCTGAATAGCCCAGCTTCTGTCCTACCAGATGTCTGCCTCTGGAATTGTTGTGAGTACAGTGCCAGAGTGCCAGCTTCAAACTCAGTTTTAGATGTGGGAGGACACTGTTGATGTCCCTATGACACAACCGCACATCCCCAAACCTCAGAGTCCAAGTTTAGTGTGACTGAAGACATTCAATGTCTTGAAAATGTCCTAACACGTGAACTTTTGGGCCTCTTTGCAGTAAGGCCAAACAAGAACTACTGAAAAAGTGGATAGGGTTGCTCCCCTTTTACACAATTGAGGAAGTATTGATCATGAGACCCCCGCAACCACTTGCTAATGCCAGGCATAAATGTGGTATAAACGTGGCAACCCACAACCATCAGAACACTGCTTGATTTGTGAAAGGATACCTAGCAGACCTAACCTTCTACCCTTGGCATATGTGACATGTGTGCAGGACTAGAGGAGGTTGGAATCAAATCCAAGGACAGAAAGTTCTCCATGGATCATAAGAGTGAGCACCTGAGTTGCTCCTGGAACATACGCGGTTGAATAGGACATTTCTGTGAAGAAACCCAGCTGACCAGTGGCAACTGAACCTAGACTGGACTAACTGTTGGTTCTGCCTCACACCCAGAGAGTCACTAAGGCCCATATTTATAATTTTTCACACAAAAATGAGCTAATGCAGTTTTGCGAGAAAAAGCTTACCGCCGGCTAGCGCCATTCCAAAACGCCAGTCGGGTGTCTTATTTATGGAATGGCGCTATCTAGCGCAAAGGGTGGGCTAATGTCATGGAAAATTACGTTAGCTGGGTGGGCGTGGCGGTACGAGGGAAGGCGGTTTTGCACCAAAAAATTACGTTAGGCTGGTTAGACTCAAAAAAGATTACTCTAACCAGCCTAGCGTCATTTATTGATGCTACACCTACCATACCACATGACTCCTGTCTTATTAAAGACAGGAGTCATACCCACCATCCCAATGGCCAGCACAGGGGACAAGGGTCCCCTGGTCTTGGCCACTGCACTCAGTGCCATGTAGGGTGGCCCATTTCAGGGCCCAAATGGCACTTTAAAAAAAAGAAATACTCACCTCCACTTACCTGTACTTACCTGGGAGGGGTCCCCCGTCCTCCGCTGTCCCTCTAGTGTGGGTGGGAGTGTCCCTGGGGCCTGGTGAGGGCACCTGTGGACTTATTCCATGGTGTTCCACCATGGAAATGAGCTCACAGGTCCCCTAACACCTGCCCTGACTCAGGCGTTAAAAATGGCGCTGAGCAACCTTAGCGCCATTATTTAGGCCTGCCTTCCTCCGTGCACCATTTTTGCATGGGAGGATAAATAAGGCGCCTGGGCCTTAGAGTCATTTTTGCCTGAGAACGCCTACCTTGCATCTCATTGACGCAAGGTAGTTTCATGTTAGCAAAAAATGACTTTAACTCCATAACTTTGGAGCTAGAAGGGTCCAGTGCCAAAGTATTCATATGGAGTTAGGTTTGCGCCGAATTTGGGTAAAAAGATATGATGCAAATTCAACACAAACAGAGTATAACTCTGCACCCAAGTGCTACAGTTGAGGTCCCGGGAAAGTGTAATCATGTGGTGTTTGGGGCACCAAAAGAAGCTTGGGAATTTTTTCAAAACTTTTGCTTCGGAGATTCCAGGGGACTGACTGCAAAAAGTATCCAACTGGAATTTCCACTGTGTCAGGCTAAAATTTAGGCTTCCTCCACAAGGAGAGGAGTATTTCTTCTGATAAATGTCAAGGTCCCTTATCAAATTCAGACTTCAAAATGTTTTTGAACTTCTCTACTTCCAGGCCCTAGTGAGGCAAATCTACTTGGTGTATCTGAAACACAGTCCATTGTGGTTGGCATTAAATCACGTCTTGGTCCGGGTCTACTCTGACCATTGACAACAATTAGTACTTTGCACTTTTGGCACTATTTGCCTTTAACTCTGTAAAAACATTAATATCACATTGGATTGTGTTGTTTTGGTGTCAAATTGCTAATTAAATTTTACTCTATGTTTAGAAATTGGAGAGAGATTTTTATTTTCTTATGTGTTTGACTTTTTAATTGCTTTGGTACTTCTAAATGCTTTAATCATTTTCTCTAAGTTTAGCCTGTCTGATCTGTGTCACGTCTGTGCCAAGTCTACCAGCGGGTGAGCTCTGATTTAATTTACCAATACCTTTGACTCAACCTAACAAGATAGTGACTTCATTGCTTGTGGCGGACACTAATCAACCCCAACTAATAAACCACTTTCTCACATTGACATACTAAGATGGACGGCATTTTGTGTCAAAACACACTGCCTACTTGAAGCAGGCACAAAGTTATTTTCTTCCAAGTTATGCTTCATTGTATGTGTGATGTCGTGCATCGGACATATCCAATGTGGATAAAACTGTAGACTTTGACTCTGCATAGCAGTTTCTACTAAAATTAGATGCTTCATGCAGGACCGGCTTTTGCTTTTTGGCATCCCTCATGAACTCCCTTGCCATGGATGTACTCACTACCACCCTCCAATGGAGTCCACTCATCTTTCTGAAACACCTCTTTCACAATTGACTTGCCTGCGCATTTTTAATGCCATGACCGTGTGTTGTGCAGTATTTGGGATAGCAGCTTAGTTCTGGTGGGTGATGCTGCAGTAGCATCCACCAAAACCATGTTTCTGTTACAAACTAGGTTTGCTATGGCATGCACGACTGGAAAGCCCTTTCAAAAGAATTCCTAAAATGATCTTTGCTATAAAGGAGCCTTCCACCTGATGAGTAATTATGGAGCCCCTCGCAGCAATTTTCCTCTTCGCCTCAGCTATGAATTATTTGCAGGGGAATAAGGCAATAGTCTTAAAAGGTAGAGGAAGGGAATTTTTATCTAATGGGGCATGGAATGTTTAGTGGGTTAAATACTCTCTACCAGCCTATGCTTTGCTACCCTCTTTCACAGAAGTCCAGGTAATATGTCTGGCCTGAGTCCTGCATTTTTGCGTAACACTCCCTCAAGGTCAAGCCCACTACTGCAGCAGCTGCCTTGACTAAGCCTGGTCCAAAGACAAATTGGCTCTTACTGTCCCCTTGTGGTCCAACAAATACACAGTATGGTATGGAGTCTTTGGCCTCACGCGCTTTGTGCCTAACACTGACAATGACACCACGGGGATTGTGTTAATTAATGATATTACACTGTAGTGGTTCAGGCAGGTGCACGTGTCGTGGCTTTATCATCAGTTTGTGTCTGTGAAACATACAGTGTCTCTAACAGCTGCTGTGACCTGGGCTGCTGGTGGAAGCTGGCCTGGAGGCTGGGGGTTAGGCTAAGGCAGAAAGAAGGCAGATTATCGCTCATCTCCTCGGGGTCATGAAACACAACTGATTTAGTGTGCACAATGTTTCAAGGCAGTATCATCTCACCTTAGAAAAAGATACAGACAAAGCCAAATAAGGTCAAGATTGAGTCATTTGCCACTTGAGTTTTTTCCTCAACAAGTGGGACAAAATGTTACCAAGTGTGTTAGAAATGGGCCAATCTAGCAATACTGTTGAGCAACATTGTCCAGTTTGTGGAAATGAAAGACAGAAAACGGAACTCAGTTTGGTCACAGTGCAAATGGGACACCCAAAGCGTGGCTTGATATGCCACCATTTACACTGCCCTAAAGCCAACACTAACTGACAGTACAAATCCTATACTGGACAGACTCATCTCTGCACAATGGTGTGAGGCTGTGCATTGAGCAGAGCAGTTTTGTTGGAGAGTCAGTGTAGGAGATAACAACTACAACAGGCCAATCTTAGCAAATATTGGTCTGTGCTGAGTTTTCCTCCTTGCTCAACACGATGCAGCACATTTAGATGCTGGACTGCATTGCATGAAATATGAATCTGAGCCAAAGTTTTATTCCAGTTCACGTTAAAGTGGTTGTGCATGAGTCTGTTTACAGCTAATAGGTAATTACTGAAATTGTTAGGAGATTCCTCTATAGCTGTTTATTTTGAGCAATAATTGCATATCATCATTGTACATAATAAAATGACTCAAAACAATTCACCCAGACTGTTTAGGGGAAGCATACGTAGCTGAAATAATAATGGAGAAAAAATAGATTCTTGTGGGGCACCTCAAGTGACCTTGAAATGGGCTAAATTTAAAGTTGAGAAATCACTTGTTGAGTTATTTCATTAAGGGAATCTAGTAGGCATGTTAGGACATTGCTTCAGTGCTTAATTTGACTATAAAAACGTGCCGGTGCTCTCCTCAGAAACTTGCAGCTGCTGCTATTAAATGTGCGAGCATGGAATACTGAGGCAGCGTAATCCTAAAGCCATCTCGGGCCTCTTGTCAACATCAGGGCAGTGCGCGCTCTACGGGCAACTAAAATGCAAAAACCCAACCTTTATGCAAGGACCTAATTCATGCATTGTATTTATATGCAGTATGTTAACGTTTTGCATTGCAGACTTTAACCTTGAAAAGCACTATTAATTATGTTTGCAATAACTGTTCATTTGCAATGTATTGCTGCAGGCTTACTGAGTGTGTTAGGGTGTGGTCCCTTTCTAGGACCTTCTAGAAGCTTTCCCTGCAGCATGACTGGGTGTGGTTTGTGGGCTGGGCCAGACTCTATATAAGGGAGCCAGCCCAGCTCCACGTGCTCACTATTCAGAGGTCCCTGTGCAGAGCAGCAGCAACTTCCTGAGCTCCTGTTCCGGAGGCCTACTTTGACCTTTCCAGGCCTTGCCCTTCATTGTATTGGTGATCATTGAACAGGGCAGTAAGACGGAGGTCGGGCTGGGCCCCCGACCCCGTTTTCAAAGGCATTCAAGATTTTGGGCCTAGTTTTCATGTTGAAAGATTTTTCCTTATGCGTGTGTATGTGCTCATAGGTTCTGGCATTTACATGTTGATATTTGAATCGGCAAGACGCACGATTCATTCTTGGCATTTGACTTTTGAGATTCTGGTCGGCAACAGTGGGCGCAACCCTTTCTTGACATTTGCATATTGACTTACGAATCGGCAAGACGCGCAATTCATTCCTTGCATTTAATTCTTGATACTCATTGTGCGCTACCATTTCTTGGCATTTGCATGGTGGCATTCGAATTGGCAAGACACATGAATCATTCCTTGCATTTAATTCTTGATACTCATTGTGCGCTACCATTTCTTGGCATTTGCATGGTGGCATTCGAATTGGCAAGACACATGAATCATTCCTTGCATTTAACTCTTGATAATCATTGTACGCGTCCACTTCTTGGCATTTGCGTGGTGGCATTCGAATCGGCAAGACGTGCGATTCATTCCTTGCATTTAACTCTTGATAATCATTGTGCGCGACCATTTCTTGGCATTTGCATGGATGCATTCGAATCAGCAAGATGCGCGATTCATTTCCCGCATTCAAACCTTAATCTTCAGATCGCTTACAGAGTGCATGATCATTTCATGGCATTTGTATATTCTTGTTGGAATCGGCAAGACGCACAATTAATTTCCCACATTTAAACCTAGGTGTTCAGATCGCTTACAGTGAGCGCGATCATTTCATGGCAATTAAAACTTTGATGTGCAGTGTTTCCTGAAGTGCACACAACTATCCAGGGCTTTTGAATTTTCTGCAAAGGTGTTAAAATTCAGACGTTACATTATATGTGCATATTAAGTCCTTAGTACAATTCCTATTGTTTTCCAGGGAATGTTCAGATTACTTTTTGTCCTCATGTAGAAAGACAATGTTTGTTCTGGAAACATAATTCTAGAAGGTTCTTATATTCTTAGACAATACGTGACATTTCATGAAAAGTTCATATGAAATATTGTATTAACCATTCTTGATTCCTTCCCAGGTACCCAGACGTCTTGAGGCCTAGTTATAGTCCTTTCTTAAGTTATCCATGGTTATAGTATGACAATGCTTAGAATCATAGTCTAGTGAAAAGCAATGTGATAAAATCTTGATATTGTGTGGTTTAACCTTTTGCTTCCTACAGTTCTCCTTCCCAGTTGTTCCCATCCTAATCCCCTTTTCCCCCGCTTGGACTCTCTCAGGCTCTGTGATTATTCTATCAGAGTTTTGGAGCTGTCTAGTGGTGGACATGTTGGGAACGTGCGCAGACCCCGAGGATCTGGTCTCCCAGACACCTCTTTTATCCATTTACAGCCACTCCCTTCCCCTTCAGCTCACTCTTGCAGCTTTCTGCTTTCTCCCTTTGTGGCGCTTTTTCTTTTTTCTCTTCCTCCATCTTTCCCATATGTGTCGTTTGCTCACAGTAAATGCTTGAGACAGAAAATTAAGTGCCGGCCCTCAAAAATAAGTGGCAGTGACCAGCACCGGAATCCAGCAGCTCAAATTAAGCACTGCCTTGCTCTGAACATCAAGTTTCCCTAGTCTGCTTAGCAATATCTGGTGGCTTATGGAATCAAATGATGAAGACAGGTCCAACAAGACAAATACAATTACATCCTCATCATCTGCTTGGAGTCTCATACTATGAGACACTGCCACCACTGCAGCTTCAGTAGTGCATGTAAGGTAAAAAAGCACTTCCATTAGATGAAGAAACTTATTTGCCTTAATCAAATACTGGGAAATGATTTGAAACTACCATCTCCAAAAATTGTGATAAATATAGTTGTTGGGAAATTAGTTAATAGTTGGATACACCTCATGATTTAATATAGTAGACTACAAATACAATTTTGAACTGAGAAATAAACTGTCCATTGAAGAGGTGATAGAGGAGTTTTAAAAATGGGCACAAAACTTTCATTTATATTTTGTCAAAATATAGCCTGAATATTTCTTGGTGCTTATGGATAAATATTGTATTGAGTTGTGTTTTTCTGTGGAGAGAAGCTATGTTTCGCCTTGACTAGTGTTTCCTGAGCCTAATATGTTTTGCTACATGTGATTGAAATCTACCTGATTGACACCCTTGTACTCATGGAAACATTGCAGAAAAGTTTATTATGCTGTTTTTTTGTTATGTAGTTTGCAAAACAAATAATGTCAGAAAGAAGAAAAAATTTGTATTTTTCAGCAATAAAACCACTTTGTGATGTGAAAGAGTCAATCTTTGAATGTTCCAGTACTATCAAGAAATGAGTACCAGCACTTCTTCCTTTTGAGAGGGTCAATTTTTGCGTGGGTGAAAGCCCCACTCACTCAACAACCACAATCCTTCTCAGGATTGTGAGAAAGTAGCCTCTTTCTAGCATGGAAACCCCCATTTTTGGCCTGTTTGCGAGTGTTTGTCAGTGTGTTTTTACTGTCTCACTGGGATCCTGCTAGCCAGGACCCCAGTGTTCATAGTTTAAAACCCTATTTGTCAGTATGTTTTGCCTGTCTCACTGTGATCCTGCTAGCCAGGACCCCAGTGCTCATAGTTTGAAGCCTATATGTGTTGTCAGTATGATTGACTGTGTCACTGAAGTTCTGCTAACCAGAACTCTAGTGCTATGCTCTCTCTACTTACCAAATTTGTCACTATACATTAGTCACTCCATATCCCAATTCTGATTGGCACAATGGACCCACCCCTGTAAGTCCCTAGTATATGGTACATAGATCCCCAGGTCATTGAGGTTCCAGGAGATTCTTATGGGCTGCAGTAATTCTTTTGCCACCCATAAGGAGCTCATACAAACCTTTCATCAGTACTGCCACTGCAGCCTGAGTGAAATAGTGCACACACTATTTCACAGTCATTTTACACTGCACTAAGGGCCAGATGTAGAAAGTGTTTTGCACGTCGCAAACAGCGAATTTCACTGTTTGCGACGTGCAAAAAGCACATCACAATGCACAAACCTCGTTTCGCGATTCGGTAACCTGGTTACCGAATCGCAAAACAGGTTTGCGAATCGCAAATAGAAAGTGGTGTTCCCTTCCTAATTGTGAGTCGCAGTGCAATGCAGGATTGGATTGTGACCGCGAACGCGGTCGCAAACCAATCACATTTTGCACCCTTTTGAAATGGGTGGTAACCCATTCGCAAAAGGGAAGGGGTCGCCATGGGACCCCTTCCCCGTTGTGAATGACATTGTAAAAAAAAATTCAGAGCCGGCAGTGGTCCTGTAACTGCAACAAAGTATCCAGGATGACTCCTGTGACCTGCAACTTCAGCTCCAGCCAGCATTTGCAACAGTTTCCAAGTTGTTCAAGCTCTGAGGACTGCCTGTCCTCAGCCTGCACCAGAAGAACCAAAGGAATCTCTTCGTGGAGTGACGGAGTCACTTCCCTGCTTCTGCAGCCACCCTTCTGCAACGACAACCGGTACTCTGGGACTCCTCTCCTGACAATGAGCATGCTCCCTGGAACACAGGTGGTAGACCAAAGTGACCCAGACTGTCCAAAGGTCCAGCTGTCCAAATTTGGTGGAGGTAAGAGCTTGCCTCCCCGTGCTGCAGCAGTACCCCTGTGTACTGCGTCTTCGGCAGCTCCTTGGACTTCTGTGCACTTCTTCCAAAAGTTCTTTGTGCACAGCATAGCCCAGGTCCCCAGCACTCCATCCTGAGACACACAGCTCCCTGAGTTGTTCTCTGGCAGCATGGGACCTTCCAGTGTAGTGCTGTGATGACTGCACTTTGCATCTTCTTTGTCCCTGTGTTCTGGGACTCCTATGGGAGCTGCCTGGTCTTCTGAGGACCTCTAAAGTGCTGAGAACCCACTCTGCCTCCTAAGTCTGAGTTGAGACCCCCAGGTTCTTCTTGGGTCCAGGCAGCTCCTTTTTTACGCAAACCGCGTACTTGCTTGAACCAAGGCTTGTTGGCGGAATCCAGTGACGCCTGCATCCAACAACTCCATGCAGGAACCCACAGCCATCTTCTTTGGTGCACTTCTGTATTTTTCTTCTGACTGGAGAATCCACTTTTGCACCTTCTTCTAGGTTGGCAGGGGCTCATGTCCTTCCTGGACTCTTCATCGACTTCTGGACTTGGTCTCTCCACCGGTCTTCAGGTCCAGGATTACATCGTTAGTTGCTTGCAGTCTTGCCTGGTTCTTGCAAAATCCTTTATCATGACTTGCAGTGTGCCCTGAGGAAGCTTGCTGTACTTTACTCCTGCTTTCCTGGGCTCTGGGGTAGGGTATTTTACTTACCTTTGGTGTTCTCTCACACTCCCAGCACCCCTACACACAGTACACTTGCCTAGGGGGGAATTCGACATTCACATTCTACTATTTTAGTATATGGTTTGTGTTGCCCCCTGGCCCTTTGCAATCTATTGTATTTTCTACTGTTTGCACTATTCTATGATTGCTTACTTACCTGATTTTGGTTACTAGTGTATTTACTGTGTATAATACTTACCTCCAGAAGGAGTATTGCCTCTAAGATATTTTTGGCCTTGTGTCACTAAAATATTTTGTATTGTGTATAAGTACTTTGTAACTATAGTGGTATTGCAGGAGCTTTGCATATCTCTTAGTTCAGCCTAAGCTGCTCTGCTACAGCTACCTCTAGACAGTCTAAGCTGCTAGAACACTGCCTACAATTCACTAGTAAGGGATAACTGGACCTGGTATAACATGTAAGTACCTTAGGTACCCACTACAAACCAGGCCAGCCTCCTACATGGATGAACCACAAAAGTCATTATATTAACCTTTGCTTAATCCTCTGGTAGCTTTGCACAAACACAATCAGGCTTAACTTAGAGGGAATATGTAAAGTATTATGCAACATAAACAGTAATAAAGTGAAAACAAAATATGAGAAATATCAAATGAAGTTAAAATAATAAAATACAGTTTAATACATGAAATGACATGAACAACTAAACTTCAATCAGTAGAACTGCAGATATTCAATTTTAAAGTTTTAGGTGAAAATAGTGCACAAAGATGCACTTGCAGTCATCTGAACTAGCTAGACTGTTGGCAAATCACAAGTTCAGGCCAATCAGGATATCGCACTGGCTGGATATAGGGACCAGGTTAGTCCCATTGAAAAGTTTCCTTGTAAATGTGAAGCAAAGAGTTCAGTTTGTGTTGGAGGAGCCTGTGAGGAGGAGACAAAGCATTATGGGTGGTCATCGCTGTAGCACAAAGAGCAAATTGGGTGTCGTGGAGGGTTGTCAATGTAGGACAAAGAGCCTCTTCAGCATTGTGATCAGTTGTTGCTGTAGCTTTGCATTGGTGGTCATCCATGGCTGTCATTGCTGTAGCGCAAAGTGCAGGTGTCACGTTGCCAGTCACCACAAGCAGTCGTTATTGGTGAGCAGAGCAGGGTTTCCTGGAGCGTCATGTTGGCAGTCATCACAGTTGGCAGAATCTTGGCATGAACTAGCCTATTTGCAGTTGCGAAGAGACACATTTCTGGATTTTCACCTTTTTTTGCCGGAGGAGATTCCACTGATGACAACCAAGGGTTCAGGACTTGGAGGGGGGGCACCTCCTGGGGATCAGGATTCAATCCAGCAGAGCAAGCAGCAGGTCCAGTTGCAGCAGGTCAGCTGGGCAATTGCATAGAGGCCTCTGAAGCTTGTTGTGTCCATGTAGCCCACACAGGAGGCTAACCCTTTAGCTCTTGGAGTCACTCTGGTGGTGTTGGGTTTAAGGAGCAATTCCAGTTCTCCTTTCTTGGACGGTAGGGAAGCAAGGTAGTCCTTTAAGCAGAAGAGCAGCAGGGTAGCATGGCAGTCCTTCTTCTGAATATTCCATAGGTCTAGGAGTGTACTGATGGGTGGCTCTTGGGGCCCAATATTTTTACCTGGTGCTAGCCTTTGTCTGAGGGAACTCCCCAAAAACTGGGTCTAGAAAGTACTTCCCCTGGTCAAAACTCCAAACTGTCTGGGATGACAAAAGTCAGGGCAGGCCTTGTGTCAGGTTCCTTTGTGAAGACCTTTGAAGTGTAAGGGAGGCTGGACATAGCTCCTCCCCAGCTATCCTGTCAGGATGTCCCATCCTGTGAACACCTAAACCCCCTCTGTGTTTCTGTGTGGAAGCATTGCACAAACCCCAAAAGCAGAGCCATTCACAGTAATGTGACTCAGGGCAGTGGCAAAAAGTCACTGTTGGTTGGGATAACAAAATATGCCAACCTTCTAAAAGTGTTGTTTTCGGAATTGTAGCTTAAAATCCAACTTTACCATTAAAAAGAATTTAAAATTACAATTTATTAGAGAGTGAACAGCATATCTCTGCCTGCTCCCAATTTAAAGTTAGTACTTAATATATGTATTAATGTACCCCAGTGCTAGTCAATGGAGAGGTGCGCCTTACAACGGTGAAGAATGACTTTAGGAGTTTTTCACTGCCAGAACATGTAAAATGTAAGAACACATGCTCTACTTTTTTAATTTTTTAAGATACATTGCACCCTGCCCTATGAACCTTTAGGCCTACCTTATGAGTGACTTTTAAGTATTACAAAGACAGGTTTAGGTCTGGCAAAGGGTTTATTTTGCCAGGTCAAAATGGCAGTGTAAAACTGCACTGCAAGACAGGCCTGAGGCCTGTTTTCAAAGTGCTAGTTTAGTGGGTGGCTCAAAGAGTGCTGGATGTCCACTTGTAGCATTTAAGTTACAGGCCCTGGGTACATATAGTACCATTTATTAGGGACTTACAAGTAAATTAAATGTCCCAATTAGGTGTCGGTCAATTGTATCAGTTTTTAGGGAGAGAGCACAAACACTTTACTGTTAGTTAGCAGAGGACACGTGCACAGAATCCTAGTGCCAACAATAAATGGTTCAGCCACAGAAGGCAAAAAGCTGGAAATGGCCCCAAAACAAGGGCTAGCTCCAACACAGGGAGAGCACTTGAACTTCTCAACAGCGGTGAAATACTAACAATTAGAGAGCACCGCTACTTCTCAGAAGCAAGCAGGTACTCTGGTACTGGGTTCTTACACTTTCATTTTTCCATTTCAAACTCTGAAAGAATGGCGTGAGGTACATCATGCAGTATTCTCATTACTTACCCCTTAGTTACAAGAGACTCACTAAATCTGATGGGCTTGATGGGAATTAAAAGTTCAGAGGAAACACTGCTGATATGTGGCATCTTCCCAGAGATCTCATTTGCTGGAAAGAGAGGTAAAATTACTAAATTAAATATCCTGGAAGAAATGTGCATAATAGGGGGCAATAAGTCTTACTTCTTCATCTTATTCTCCAAAGACTCATAACTACTATATTTTCCCACACCCATTATTACAGAGACCCTGTAAAGAGTAAGGGCCTAAATCTGATCTTGGCAATGAGACCGCCAGACCACCAATATGACAGTGGAGAGGCAGCCGCTAAGCCGGCGGCCTCCCCACCACCTTATTAGGATGTTTCCGCCGGGCTGGCCGATGGGATTATAGCAGTGCCATGAAAAGGCTGGTGGAAAGGAAAGTCGTGATTATGGCTTTCTGCACCGCTGGCACTGTGAGATCTATAATCCTGGTGGTGTCCTGTAGTGTTTTGGCTGTATGACCGCCAGCATCGTAATCTGGTGGGTGGTCCAAGAGACAGTGGCGGTCAGACCGCCACCATGAGTACGGCAGTCAAAGGGACTGCCGTACTCCTAATCAGGCCCTAAATCCAAAGTTGAGAAATGAAAGAGTTTATTACAGGCCACTCATAGTAAGGTCCAAAGTGTTGTCTGAAATTGTGTTTGCCACAGCAAATTGTTTGCTAACGTCCGTTTTCAAAATGTATTTACTCAGAGAAGCTTCTTTTCTCACCCATTATGATGTAGACCCACGTTTTCGAATAGAAATCAGTCAATATTTTAAGAGCCAATCAGGCACTCTAATTTTTTCACTTTCACCAAAGTTTTGTAATATTTAAAATGGTGGAGAAATCTATATGACAGGGATTCATCAGAATGTACCTGCTTCACTATAATCTTTGTAACAGAAGGCAATTATCCAGCATCCATTAACCTGCGCAAGGAGAAAATGGATCTTTTACCCTGTATTGTAAATAATATCAAATATGTTCTTAATGGAGTTTCATTGTGTATTGTTTTCAGAAAGCAGTGAACAATGTTACCTTTCTAGGTTTTTGGGACCAGTTTCAATTGAGTACAGCTTGCAAATTCCAGCTAATTAAATACATTTTAATAATTTCTCATTTGGAAACGAATGAAGCTACTTTTTCCTCTATTACAGCTGTACATTGTCGCAACAAAGGACCCCGCGGTGCGGGGCCCCCCCTGAGCTCCATGGGCCCCCGCAGCACAGTATACTGTGCACGGGCGGTAGGCACCCGACTCGATCCAGAGGCGAAGGGGTCCCCTCTTGGTACTTTGCAGGGGCGCCCTCTCAAGTTTCGTTATGCCTCTGCAGCTGTATTCACTATCTTGGTAACTTCATTCACTGTATATCGCCTCTCTATATCCCCATGGTTATTAATTATATATAAATAAATGTAACTAAGTACTATACAATTATTTCTTCTGTCATCAGTTTTGTTTCTGATCACATACTTGTTACGGTCCACTTCCAAAACTTTTACAGTATTTCTTTTGGGAGATATTCTATGTGTAACATGTAAGGTACTCGTCGTATAAGCTTCATGTATTAAATACGCATTTTATATTTCATTCTTTCCTGGTTGTGTCTACCTTTGTCCTTCAAAATACTCACAGGTATTTCTACTTCGTCAATTTGGGATTTCCAGCTGGATAATTACCTCCATTTCGCCCTCGCAATCATCTCAAATATTGACCTACCTCCTTGGTGACCGTGAAAATTCGGTAGTGATAAACACTTGGAATATTACCAACGTGCATCTTGGCAATGTGATTTTATTTCCCAGATTTACATTCGTAGCTTCAAAATTCGTGAAAATATCCCTGTGGCGACCACTCGTCTCTCTGCGTCCTCTGGCTACAGACCAGACCACTGAAATGCCTGCGCGCCTCTGCCATATCTCAAGGGTAATTTAGTTTGTCATATGATTTAATATAACCTTTGAAATATATTGCCATTTAGGGAAACGGAGTTCCTCATCACATTGCCTGTTTTAATAAAACACACATTCATCAAAGGCATCCTGGCGCTTGGACGTCAAACACAGACAGTGCACTTCTAGCGGAATGGCAATCTATAGCCACTGCCCCCGTATTCCGAAAGCTTTCCCCCCACTCTGGAGAAATACGTATCGAGGGACTTACAGCAGGAAAAATATCCAAACTGTCCCAGAAAGTTTTCTGTACCCGCAACAGTGCCTAAAGGTGCCCTATCATAGCTCCCCTTTACCGCTACACACACTCACACATGAGAAAAGCCAATGCTGTGTCCACTTGGTATAAATCCCATATATCTGCTCTTCTAAACCTAAAGGGATAATTGAGCTTAAAACTTAAATGAAAATAGCTTAAACAGCAAATTACTTTTGTTTAGCCTTTCAAAGCATGCACGTTTCTTTGTCACTGAATAAATAACGTTGATTGTAGTTTTTTGCAAGCACCGCATTTTATTTACTCGATGACAGCACACTAAAGGCTCCTTTTGAGACAAATACGTGCATCACAAAATCAGCCTTCACTTCAATGTACTGATCCGTTTTACTTATTCTTGGAGAAAACTACACCCTAGCAACAACACAGTCAAGTTGTGATAAAATGGTTTCCTTAGCTTAAATAATTCAATTGCCACTTATGCATTTTTACCAGGGACGGCTCCTCCGCTATGGTGGAGGAGCGTCGCCCCCCACCCCACCAGCAGCAGCTGCAAACATTTAAAAATAAAACGATAATGAATGTTTATTATCGTTTTATTTTTAAAGGGGTGGGGCTAATAGGGGTGACAAACATGGAGGGGAACGCACAGAGCACTCCCCTCAGTGCGTATGCATGTTTGGCCAGCCAAACACACATGCGCCCAGGGGCTCTCTCCAACAGTCTGCGTTTGATTGCCCAGCCAGGGTGCTCCATCCAATCATAACACTACTCTGTGCAGCGTCATGATTGGGCCCAGGGCAGGCTTGAAGCCTGTGCCTGGAGCACGGCAGGGCGCGGAGGCACAGCAGTGTGGAGAAGGTCGATTTTTTATATATATATTTTCTTTTTGTTCCCCCCACCCTACCACTTTGCACAGTCGCCAGCCGCAACTGATTTTCACCCACATTCCCAGCAACTGTCTGGGTGTGCAAAGTTAAGGGCCGGCTTTGGTTATAACTATTAATTCTTTTCAAGTGAATGTTACCAATTTTCAAATACAAACAACACAAAACACACATTTCAATAACAAGTCACTCCCATATGTGTCCTGCTAATTAAACATAGGAGAACAATTTCAGGATGAAAATGGGGAGCATGATTTAATTCTACATTTTTGACTTTGTAAATTACTTAATTGTGATAAGGGGTCACCACAGGTGCCTACATTTGTCCCATGATTATACAGAATTCATTTTTGTGTGGCTTTTTTTATATTCTCATCTTTTCTACTTGACTTTGCAGGAGAGGGACAATCTATATTCTTACAACCATAATGGCATCATTGTAAGAAAACAGGCTTTTTGCATGTTTCCCCCAACTTGTTGCCCCATTTCTGGACTGCTAGCTGCTGGTTTCAACTTTGAGAGTGCTCTGAGGCCTGCTGTCCAGATCTCAGTGACAGTGTTCTTTCCCCTTTCAAAATGGAATGTTTATTAGTCCTTAGTATATGATACACAAGTACCAAGGGCATGGAAGGCTGGCTGTACACACAAAAGCCGTAGCACGGGTAGTGCCACTCTGTGGGACAAAATAGTCAAAATTTGACTTTCTGGTGCCATTGCAGACTGAACAGGCTGTGCATGCACAGCATACACGGCTTTGCCATTATCACTAATATTTAAAGTACACTAGTCACTTAACTATATATGTAAGTCTCCTCTAAGGCAGGCCTATAAAGCCCTATGGCAATGAGCTGTATATTTTTAAGATAGACATGTATTTTTAGATATGTCTTTACAGCAAAGCCCTAAAGTGTCGGTGTTTGCTGAGGACACTTAAGTAGCCTTTTAAAGTAAATGCAGAGTTAACGGTTAGCACTCCAGTGTGTCTAACTTCTGACACCGGCTACCTAACTATCTCATGTAAGGTATCAAATTAAAGGGCTCATCAAATATGACTCAACTGTGCAGTAAATAGTTATGTCCAGTTTAAAGCTGGCCCCAGCTTGTCGAGTGGTTTTACAGAGGCACAGGGAGTGAGACAGGTTTCTGTCTGACAGGGGAGATGTGTGAATGACTCACAGGCCCAGAACAAAGGCTGTTGCTGCTCTGGAGGTGCAACCCCCACCCACAGGATGGGCGCCAGAGGGTTTTAGCCCAAAAGGCAAGCATCAAAGGATGATGCCACCCTTGAAGGACCACTGTCACAGCACTCCGGACACAAAGCCTTTTGTTTTCCACAGACAGGATAGCACAAGGGCCAAGAAAGAGGAAACTAGTTTCAGAACTAGTTTTCCATGCGTGGGCTGTCCATGGTAGTAACACCCCAAAATTGGGCTTCCAAGGTCCTCACACTAGAGGAAGACTTCAACCACGAGGATTGTGGTGTGCAAGATGCACTCTGGGATAAATGGATGCCACAAATCACTGGAAACGGGTCACCAGATAGAAGGGGACCTACTAGTCCATTCACTAGGTGCTGAATTGGCCCCTTGGGACACTTTACTGTGATATAATGGGCACCCCTGGCACCCAAGATTTGAGTACTTGCTGGATTCGGACCACGAATGAGAAGAAGACCACTCTGCACCCATTGGAAGTGCAGAAAGTAAGGCTGAGATGTCGGAGTGACTGCACCTGCTGCACTTTGGGTTGTTGTAGTTTGGACCCTGTTCTTTGTCCCTGGCTCAGGGAAAAGCTGATTCCTGGCCCTAATCTGAAGCAAAGACTCCAAGGATCCTCTTTGACCCAAGCATCTTCTTTTTGGATTTTAATTTGTGGGACCCCGAGATCCTTGGCTGGGGTCGTCGAAACTCACCTGTGGACGGAGGACTCAATCGAACTTCACCCCCATGGACCGCACAGCATCTAGAGTATCCTTTTATCATCCTTAACCCTGTGTCCCTCAGCATCAGAACCATTCCATAGAAGTCAAATGCGGTTGTCCTGTAAAGTTTAGAGCTTGCTTTAAAGACGCTCTGGTGGCCAGGTAGCTGTCCAGAGTTTCCTTTTAAGATTACTAGACCACCATCCTGTTGGATTTGGTCGCCCAACCCGAGTCAGAGTCACCAAACTCAAGGCCTGATTTATGAAAAGTTAGCACCACCTTTGCATCATTTTTTGACGCAAAAGCGGCGCTAACTTTTCATTTATCAGGCCCCCAGTGTTTTAAACTTTGACAAAGTTTTCAAAAGTTTGCAAAGTATTGATTTACCAATGCTTGTCTGAGCCTAATGCTAAAGTTTTTAAATGATTTAAAAATTCATATCTCTGGAACCCTTTACTGGATGTTAGTCATCAAAGACTCTAGAAAAATCATAATAAAATGCTATAGTTTTATAAATTGTTGTTGTGTCTCTTTCTTGTTTGGTGACTTTCTTATTTTGTTGTTTGATTCTATTAAGTGCTTTACACGTTGTTCTTTGTTAAGCCTTGCTGTTCTTTGTCATAGCTACCAAATGGTTGAGCTGAAGGTTGAGTAAATAACTATGACTGGACTCAAGGAGACAAATGTAATTGTACTGCATGATAAGGCCCTAACCTTACCATACAGCATACCCATTTATTTTCTTACACTCATTATTCTATATTTTAAACATTATAATATCTAGTGTTTGTAATTATTATTAGTAAGTATTAAAAAAAATTATGTTTTAAATATTCAAGGTATATTTTTACTGTTAAGTATTTGTACATGCCTATTTAAAGCATATATTTTTATTTTGTATTTGTGAGTTACACATTTTTTATATTTTTATTTTGTATCCATATTTATTTAGATTGTAACCCATGTTTTAAAGTTAATATAGTCTATAATAATTAAACGTTGATACATTTACCGACCATCTGACAATATTGTGATCTATGTTTTTGTTTTTGATGTTTTTGACTTTATATGCAAGGTATTTAAAGTCATTATTTGTGTCCTTGATGTTTTTTGTTGTGATATGTTTGTCACCAATATTTTTGTTGATGCTAATTTGTCATATAAATGGGTGTAGATTTCCTTGTGCCGTGCTAGAGGTGTTTCTCCAATTTCATTTTGTAAGACACAAAGGGACACTCACTATTCTTTCACGCAACACAACACATCAAGGCATCACGCTGCTCTGTGTTGCGTGAAAGGTAGAGAACAGAAATGTGCCATATCTGCTAAAGTATGACACACCTCTGTTCTCTCCCAGCATTGGTGCACGGTGTGCTCTGTAGTGCCAACAAGGCACCCTTGACCATGGTCCAAGAGTGCCTGCGTTACGGGTAGGATTGTTTTTATGCAGGATGGGATTCGTTCTGCACAAAAACAATCCATAGTGACATATTCCTCTTTTCGTGTGTGCTGGGGAATGCAGCACGCATGGAAAGAGGTGGTAATTAGGTGAAATAAGTATATTTTTCCACTTTATGCCTTGGTTGTGCAGGCGATCCATTTTGGCACAAACCCAGTACTTCAAGTCTTTATAAATCTAGGAATGCTTCAAAATACATGGGTGGGTGCTTTAGAATGCCCATGCCTCGCCCATGTGATGCACTCCCAACATGAAATAATACAAGGCAGCTTTGTGTTACTTTGTATATCCTAAATTACACAAAGCTACACAAATCAACTTTGCATGGTGAAGTAAATGGCAAAAGGGATTTTGCAACAGGGTGCCCTACAAATCTTAATAAATCTTAGACCAAGATTTTCAAGTATTTTGATCTCTAAAATAGATTCCTTCAGGAATAGAATCTTTATTTTATAACAGATTTCTAGCAGATGTTTTGGTGTGTGTATTTGTAAACCTTTGCCACTAGATTGCAACCTTTCCCCAGATTTGTAAAATGTATCTTACCCACTTGGGATCAAATATCTGCTTATAGCTGTTGCATCTTGAGTCAATAGCAATATAATTTCAGATCTTTTTACCTCTTTTATCTGACTGCTCAGTTGTCACAATTGCTTAGTCAAAATTCTGCAATTTCATTTTGCATAGACGATTCTTATGTTCTTCCATAATTTTAAGGTTTGGCTGATTACTTGAAGTAAGTGAAAAGATTTCACATTCTGAAATTCTAGGAAATTGGATTGTTGGTTGACTGAGGTGTGAGCCCTGGTCAAACAGCAACCACAAACCGTGTCAGGCTGAGGCACAGCCCATCCCTAAATTAACCTGTGCTTAACCTTCTGGTAGCTCGGCACAGAACAGTCAGGCCTCATTCAGAGGTAATGTATAAAGCATTTGTACAACACTTCAAACAGTAATAAAGTGAAAACACCACACAGAAAGGATCCAACACCAAGTTAGGAACATAGAACTTCTTTTAATAAAGAAAATGACAAAAATCCAATCAGTAAAACTGGAGATATGCAATTTTAAAGATTTTAGTGAAAATAGTGCCAAAAAGCACAAAGCACCAACTATGGATATCTGGTCACGCCAGACTAGGTCAAAGTCACAAGATCAGGCCAACTGCAATAGAGTGCATTTCAGGTACAGGGACCAAGTTAGGCCTGCTGGACAGATTACATTATATTTTGGTTTGCAGAGCCTTACAAGGATCTGGTTGAGAGATGCATCACACTACTAAAGCGATGCGTCTCTCCAGAGATGCAGAGAGGCTGTGATACGAAGGCCTGCATCATCATGGAGGGTCCTGTCAATGGGATTTGCAATGTGAAATCAGGCATTGAGAATGTGTTGTGCAGTCAGGCCTGCAGTCAGAGCTATGCTTCAATTCCAAAGAGCTATGAGGCTGAGATGCGAAGTCCGTCGTACTCAACGAGACTGTTGTATGCTAGGGCCTGCGCTGAGGATGCATTTCACAGTGGTGGATGTGATGCAGGTCTTTGTGACTGGTCCAGTCCACACAGCAGTGGGGATGAGCTGGTTCTGCTCTGCTTTGTGCTGCGCAGCAGAGGACATGCCTCAATTCTGCTGGATCCACACCGACTGGAAGAGCACTTAACTGCCACTTCCAAGGGTCCAGGACTGGGGTGACACCACTTGGCTAGGCAGAGTCCAGGCTCTGTTGTAATGTTATTGGCAGCCTATTGTGTCCCTGAGGCTCAAGAGATGCAGGTCCAGTCCTTCTCACACAGGAAAGAGGGCAGCAGGCAGCAGATCAACACAGAAGGGCAGCTCTCTTTTAGAGCAGCAGTCCAGCAGGGTGGCAGTCCTTTGAGCAGCACATCAGTCCTTCTACCTGGCAGAGTATTCACGGTTCCAGAAGTGTACTGAAGAATTGCTGTCTGAGGTCCAGTATTTATACCCCGTTGGGCCTTTGAAGTGGGGAGAAGCTTCTAAAAGCATGCCTTTGAAATGCACAGGTGCTCTACCTTCCTGGCCCTGCCTCAACACTAAGGGGGTTATTCCAACTTTGGAGGAAGTGGTAATCCGTCCCAAAAGTGACGGTAAAGTGACGGATATACCACCAGCCGTATTACGAGTCCATTATATCCTATGGAACTCATAATACGGCTGGTGGTAAATCCGTCACATTTGGGACGGATTACCACCTCCTCCAAAGTTGGAATAACCCCCTAAGTATAAGGGGTATGCAGCCCTTTGTGTGGAGACAGGACATGGCCTTTTCAAGTGTAAGTGGGGCTGAACTTAGTTTAACCCTCCAATTCTGCCAGTGATGGCCCATTCTGGCACACATAAGCTCCCTAATATGTGTGGCTGTTTAGGAGGAATACACAAAGTCCAACTCCCAACTACACCCACATATGTGACTTAGAGACAGGCCGCAGACACCAAATGGCTAAGGCAAGAAAATATAAACTTTCTAAAAGTGGCATTAACAAAATTGTTTTTAAAAATACGACTTCACCATAAGTTGGGATGTTTCATTACAATTCCAGAGACACCAAACATGAACTGTTTACCCATTGCCATTTAGACATTAACTTCAAGGTCATCCTATGGGAGAAATAGGCCTTGCAGTAGTTCAAATCAAATGTTAGAGTTTTTCACTACCAGGACATGTAAAAACCTACTTTTTAATTACACTGCACCATTCCCTCCGTGCTGTCTAGGGCCTACCCTAGGCATGACATATGTACAGTATTTAAAGGGAATGTTTGGGCATGGTAAAAGGGTTATTTTGCCAGTGCAAAATGGCAGTTTAAAACTGCACACACACAGGCTGCAAGGACAGGTCCAAGACATGTTTAAAGTGCTACTTAAGTGGGTACTGCAATCAGTGCTGCAGGCCCACAAGTAGCATTTGGCCCTGTGCACATGTAGTGACACTTTGCTAGGGACGTACAGGTTAAAATGAATATGCCAATTGGATATTAGCCAACCTAACATGTTTTAAGGTGATAACACAAGCACTTTAGCAATATTTAGGAGTGATAAAGTGTGTAGAGTCCTAGGCCAGCAAAACCATAGTCAGCAAAAGCATGAGGTCTGAAGGCAAAATGTTAGGGAGGAAAACATGCCAAGGAATGCAAGGGCTAACATAAATTATTACATTTTTGAGTCGTAATGAAAACTTTACTCAAGTCTAATAATAGAAATGACCTCTTAGAAAGTTTTTAAGGCTTCAGTACTTCATGTTTGCCAGCTTGACCCTTGTTTATAAATCTTTGGCTTCCCTTGTTTTCTTGTGTCGAGTATATCTATTGATCCCGCAGATCTAGAGGCGAATGTACATAGCAATATGGTAAATGGGAGGGAAAAGGCAGTTGAGCAGTCGGAGATTTAGGCCCTGATTTAATCATTTTTGCGCCGCATTAGTGTCATTTTTTGACACAAAAGCGGCGCAAACTTACAAAATACCATTGCGGGGCATATTTATACTCTGTTTGCGCTGAATATGCGTCAAAAAGTTTGACGCACATTCGGCGCAAACCTTGCACCATATTTATACTATGACGCCCGACCCTGCGAACATCAAAATTCCTCAGTGTGTGTCATTTTCTGGATGCGGGGAACCGCCTTGTGTTAATGACATGCAAGGTAGGAGTTCCCATCCAAAAAATGACTTAAACACCTGTGCACCATATTCATCCCACGTGCAAAAATCTTGCACGGCCGGGAGGCGGAGTCAGAAAATGACGTACAGCCCGATTAGTGTAAAAAAATAACGCCTGGGTCAGGGCAGGTGTTAAAATGGGGCAAACACACCAGTACTTAAGGAAAACACACAGAAGAAATAGCAGAGCTCCAAAAGGAAGGCATGGAGGTGCTATTCATCCAGCATGCACGAAGATGCAGTACACAGGACCAACACCAGCATCTTCCACCACACCAGCAGGGACCCCAAAGGCAACGCAGAAGGCAGGAGAGGATATTCCGGACCAGGACAACCCTTCAGGGACTCAGGCAACAAGACATCATGCAGAGGTACCGACTCAACTGGCAAGCCATTCAGCAGCTGCTGCGCAACATTGAGCCACAGTTAGCACCCAGCTTGCAGACACCCCACATCATTCTACCAGAGACCAAGCTGCTAGCTGTCCTCCATATGTTGGCAACTGGCTCGTTTCAAGCCACTGGTGCCCTGGTTGCCGGGATCTCACAGCCCTCATTCTCTGCCTTCCTACCCAAGGTATTGGATGCCATCATCTCCCTCACACCCCACCACATCAGCTTCCCCAACACACAGCAGAAGCAGCAGGAGACTAAAAAGGGCTTCTACCATATCAACAGCTTCCCACACGTGCTTGGTGCCATTGACTGCACACCTGTACGCATTGTGCCACCTGCTGCAACCGAACATTTATACCGCAACAGGAAGCCACACACTCCATCAATGTGCAGGCCATTGTAGATCACCGGGAATTGATCACCAACATCGTGGCAAAGTCTTCTGGGAGTGTACATGATTCATTCATCTTCCGCCATTGCACCATCAATCAACACTTCCAGGATGGATGATATGGAAATGGCCTACTTGTTGGTAAGTACAGAAACCTAGTTATATACACACAGCACAGCAACCCTGTAGGACACACAACACATACACTGCTACATTGACACGTGGCCAGGAAGACAATGAGGTTGTGACACTGCTACGCTTGTTTGATATCCCCACCCAATTGGATACACACCTAGGGACAAATGACAGATGCAAATAACAACAGATGGCACTCCAGAGCCACAAGGGACCAATATAAAACCTCACAGTAACAATGAAATGGCCTTAACTGCTAGTACAACCTGGAAGATTAATCTTACAATATCACATCAATAACACTCAAGCACACACCCTTCCAAACAATATTTACAGTGTAAAGGGTATGCAATGTGTTTCGCTGCAGGCATAAGACCATGACACACATAGCATGATGATGATGTCTCTAATGAAAGGGACAAGGAATCATTGAGGCTGTACCAATATCTCACTTCACTCCTGCTCTGACATTGCCCACTACCAATAAGCAAGTGGACTGTGCTAAGAACACATATTAATGTGACAATATTGAAAGTGCACATTCCTACACATACGGTTTGAGACAATTACACATATACACAACAGATGTACAGGTATATGGACCTTCTGACAATCAAACCGTCAACCTCACAACCAAGTTAGCCAGCTGAACTGGACCAGGTTCAGTAGTGTAGGTACACGTTTGAACATGAGCCAATGCGGTAAGGGCAGATAAATAGGTCTGCATAGCACTTGTCACACATGGGATATTTGTGCATTGTCAATTGTCAACACCTCAGTGCTGCCAACTTATGTGTTGTACAATGTCACCTAGCCAAATCAATTGACCTCACTGATGTTTAACAAATTCTATTGCATATGTTAAATTGGATGGGATGTCCAGGCCATATAGATGCAACTGTGTTTCCACCACTGTGGAATTTATTCTGTGTATGGAAGTATCATGTCACCCCAAGTTAAGACACATGGACACCTCATTCACATGACATAATGCATGGGAGTACACAATGTACTGCAAGTCTACAAAAATACCGCTGACATCCGGTCAATCTGCCAAACACCAGTTCAGATACTGAAACATCCCAATGGCTGATGGTATATCCTAGAAGACTAGGATTCCACACAATAACACAAACACAGATGAGTCACAGACAACACAAGACAACAACTGCCATGCAAAGTGATAATCATGGTGCAAGCAACCTCAACATTTTCTCACTCATTTTCTCTTTCAGCTGATCAGGAGTATGGGATCCAGCCATGGATCATGACCCCATTTGCAAACCCAAGCACAGCATCAGAGCGTGGCTATAATGATGCACATCGGAGGACACGCACCATGGTAGAGAGGACCTTTGGCATCCTGAAGTCAAGATTCATGTGCCTCGACATCACCAGATGCAGCCTCCTATACTCACCTGAAATGGGCTGCAAGATCATTTTGACCTGTGCCACCCTGCACAACATTTGTGTAAGGAGGAACATTCCCCTCTATGAACCAGACTCACAAATGCCTGAAGAGGAGGAAGAGGAGGATGTTGTGCATCAACATAAGTGGGACCATCCAAACACTGCAGCAGGATTGCATCGGAGACAACACATTGTACAAAACTTCTTTTAACTATAGTCACCATCACCACTGTCTTACCATAAGTCATTAAACACCTATTCTAATCACTATATCATAGTCTGGGTAATCATTTATGCATCACATTATCCCAAGATTCATAATCAGAGTGTCGCCTCATGGATCATTGCAGATATACAGATTTGGATACTGAAAAATCCACATCACATGTGATGGGTATGAACGTACACCCAACTTCACACACACTGTAAATGACATATATCCTGTCCATTTCACATTTGAAGAAGGGCAATATCAGAGGACCATAGCTATGGCACACATACATGTTGGCAACATGGTTCATTGCAGCATATGGCACACAACTAAGACACCATCATTCAGAAGGTAAAAAATGCCTCATACATGAGGAAGTGGATGTGCTATTGCATTGGTAACAGGAATGTATGACCAGATCCTTGACAGCAGTAAGTGTGACATCAGCTATCTTTGCAAGGAGTATGTGTGACAAGAAGTCCATTTAAGCTGCAAATGGATAGCACGAGTGCCCCAGGTATGACTAGCATTGCTCACAAGACATTCCCTGCACATGCCATCCCAGGTCATAAGCCCTGCCACAGGCATGTTTACAGTCCCTCCCCACCCTTCTCTAGGGGGCCCTGGAAATGGACTATTTGTACCCAGATACTCCTTCATCTACACACACCCAGACTCACATTCGGAATCCAGTGTGCTTCCCTCTTTAGTATGGCATGCCATAGTCATAGTGCATCTGTCTGCATGGACTTCTGGTCAGATAATGCACTGCCTGGTAGTCTGTAGGACCTGTAATCACCTGTCCATTGCTTCCCATGTGAAAGGAACTGTTGGCCCTTTGAACTTGATTCTCACCTTCCGGACTTGTGAGAGAATGAAGCTGCACACACCTATGAGCACTTCCATGCAGACCAGCCATTTGACCCTGCACTGCCCTTGCTGTTGCCTGGAACGGCATAGAAGCTGCCGTATAAATCACTTGTGTTACACAGGCCTTGGGTTATTGTGTAACGTTGCAGCACACAGGACAACTACAGTTTTCATTTTCCACAGTGTTGTTCCAGCATTGACCAGTCTCAGTCTGCTCACTGTGTATTTGCCTTGTTCATGTTAGTTCCTGACAGAGCCTCCAACCTGTTAACCTGATTGGTCCCTGTCTTTCTGTTACCATAAAGGTTCCATGTGGCTACTTTTGTCTCATAGTTGCTTTCCATGCCCTCACTTTCCTCCTAGGGTATTGTGTCAGGTAGATCTACAATGAATACTCAAATACATTGCATATCATAATCAGTTTACTTTGCCGATAATGGGGTGGGACATGTCTTCAAATAGCCTAATCACGGCTCATCCCTTGTCTGGGTTTCATGTATGCATGAGTGACAAATAGTGACAGTGTACCATGGCTGTATGCATGGATTGGGTATGGTGCCTCCATCACAACAAACATTTGCTAATATGCATGAAATGTCAAAACATGTTTGTACCCTGACGGTCCACACAATGATTCACATCCGCCCCAACCTATTGATGGGGCTTGCGTGGTGAATAGCTGCGAGATTAATCAGCACAGAGGCACTGATGTTCCCGGCTGCAGTGGGAATTTTAAAAGCCACCCTGTGTACAAATGTTGTGAGGAAACCTGCTGGTTTTAAATTACTAATCCATTAACTTTGTGAGCACAACAAGGTTGCCCTGTTGACAGTCTCATAAAACATCTGCAGTGCCATAGCTTGTCTATCCCCATGTGTGTTCTCAATTCCTCTTTGGCTTTCGTTCAATTCAGCTGTGAAGGATACTTTGTTAATGCAGGTAATGGCTCCACAGACTCATGATTAGAACTGCACGTAATGACAGAGGGTACACATGGCCACATACTTGAACTGGACACCTTTGTGCAATTAACCACTGGAAATATGTGAACACATGGAGCTTGGTCTGCTGGTCCTCCACTGCCACAAGAGAAAGATAGGTCATTTATATGACTCAAACTGTGGAGTGACATTAAATTTTTGGATTGGTTTTGGGACTCTGTGTGACAAACACTGTAAAGACATAGGGGGTGATTCTGACCCCGGCGGTTCACTACCGCCGGGGCCAGGGTCGGCGGGAGCACCGCCAACAGGCTGGCGGTGCCCTGCAGGGCATTCTGACCGCGGCGGTTTGGCCGCGGTCAGAAAGGGAAAACCGGCGGTCTCCCGCCGGTTTTCCGCTGCCCTGGGAATCCCCCATGGCGGCGCAGCTTGCTGCGCCGCCATGGGGGATTCTGACAACCCATGCCGCCATCCTGTTCCTGGCGGTTCTCACGCCAGGAACAGGATGGCGGTATGGGTTGTCGTGGGGCCCCTGGGGGCCCCTGCAGTGCCCATGCCAATGGCATGGGCACTGCAGGGGCCCCCGTAAGAGGGCCCCACATTGTATTTCAGTGTCTGCATTGCAGACACTGAAATACGCGACGGGTGCCACTGCACCCGTCGCACCTTCCCACTCCGCCGGCTCAATTCTGAGCCGGCGTCCTCGTGGGAAGGCCCTTTTGCACTGGGCTGGCGGGCGGCCTTTTGGCGGCCGCCCGCCAGCCCAGTGCAAAAGCCAGAATCACCGCAGCGGTCTTATGACCGCGGAGCGGTGTTCTGGAGGGGGGAACTCTGGCGGGCGGCCTCCGCCGCCCGTCAGGGTCAGAATGACCCCCATAGTATTTTTAAAAGACTGACTCATGGGTAGTATACAAACAAGTGACCAGGAAGTGGTATCCAACATTCCAGTACATGTGATGGATTAGTCTTGTAACATTGCCATAATCAACCGTCCTCTATCTATCCTGTGCATGGTTTGTCATGGGAGATGCTTTTGTCCCAAAATTCTGGCAAATTCACACAGCATTTGTTGATATGTGTATGACAAACACATTTCCCGACTCATTTCAACACTGAATAGCATCTGATGGTTATCCACATTGACAACACATGCATACAAGCACATTTATGAAAACACATCTTGTGATGTTCACACAGTGGGACAACTAAAATGTAAATAGCCAATTCACAGACATTGACACACAGGCAATGAGTTACTGTATTAAGTTGTGTAGCTTTGCTATCCTCTATTGACGCACAACCTGCTCAAACTGGGTAATACCAAATTGTATTCCAAAAGTTTCTGTATCTATTGCGTCAGTGAAGAGTACAAATCCGGTACAACAACTAGAGGATCATGGTCCGCAATAGTGTGATCTGCCACATGTGCTCAAACACTGGAATGCACAATGTAGGTGCAAATAGCCTATCTCTGTATAGTTACAGCTGTCATGTACTATAAAAATGTGAGAAATGACCCAAACCCAGTAAAAGACATACATTTTTATGCATCCGCGTCAAAAAAGACACATATGCGTCAAAAAACGCTGCATATGCGTAGAAAAATGATGCTCACCGCCATGATACATCCATTGGCCCGAGCGGTAATTCCCACACTGTACCCTGTGAAATTGATTACCAATTAAAAATATTTGGAAATATGGATGTGGGGTAATTTCTAAGCATGTGCGTAAAAATTAAATGGCGCACAGACTGTAAGTGTTATAATATTTTGACCCATCATAATAAAAACGCACCGCATTTGAGGCAGGAAGTGATGTAATAGGATATCCTGTTTACAGAATTGGTACAGTGGGTGTACTTTCACTTTGCAGTCTGTGATTTTTCTTGACTGTGTGGATGTGTTTGGACTTGTCTCTCTGTGAACATTGTGAATTTGTCTCCTGTGTGCTCTTTACATTGTCTTTTGGTGTTTTCTAAGTGTCTGTGGTATCCTGTGTAAGTGTATTTTTGTCATTTCTGGTGCCTAATTTTGTCTTTGTACTGTTGGGAGTCTGTTGTGGGTATTGTTAGTTTGGGGATAGTTTGGCTGTTTTAGGGTTATTTTCATTTCATTTTCCTCTCCTCCTCTCCCCTCATTATCCTCTGTACCCCTTAATTCCCTTATTATTTCAGTCATGTTGGGTAGGCCACGTCTGGGTAGAATGGGTGAGGTGGAGCTGGGGGGATTCATTTGGCTGGTGTGCCACTTCCTCCCATTCATGATCGAAGCAGGTGGCTGGGTGATACAGAGGTATCACAAGAGACGAGGAGGCTCCGGTGGTCAAAGGTCTTGTACCATCTGTGATGCGTCTACAACACACCACCCAACGACCACCATTTAAAGCACCGCTGGGCTGACCTTTTTGCCAGGGAGCAAGACCTGCTGGACCACCTGGGTATTGTGATTGGTGGCTCTGTTGGTGAGTACAATTCAGAGTAATGTGCACATTGAAATGCTCTGTAGTGCTCTATAATGACAGTAGCAGATTTGTTGATATGCTGCAGGCAATGTATTTAGACATGTGGAATGCAAGTTAAACATACAGTGGCCCTGAGTTATACAATAATTGCTACACATTACCGTCATTTGTTGACGCAACAGCTGCACTAAGTTACAAAACACAACTGTAGCCTGTAAATTAGTGCTGCCTTCACGTCAATAGATGATGCAAATGTGGCTCTAACATATGTTTTAGCCATGGTCTGTGAGTGTACCAGCAAAGACATGTTTTTCACCAGATAATTTCAAGAATTAATGTGTTCCCCAATTATTTCTAATACATGTCTGAACTGTATTCTGGCCCATACATACCAATTTCTTTCTCATCTCAGGTAATATCTTAGGCTGATAGTTTGACTTGATTGTGCCGCAATTAAATTAGGAATGGATGCCAAAGTAATGCACATGGGTTCATATCTAAATGTTCGGTGTTACTTTCCATAGCTGTAGCATATAAAATGAAGCAAATGATACAAATTGAGGGATAACAACTATCCATGGCCATCTGCTCATTGTACCTGTGTGTTTTAAATAGGTCTTGGGCACAATAGCTGGAACAGAGCTAATGTATTTCCCATCTGTGTTACTCTATAGCCATGCACTTCTCATAAGTTATGGGATCATCATGGGATACCTGACGTTGGGGAATGCATTGTCACAATGTATTACGTGCATAATGTCGTGCAAGGGACCCCTGACCAATTCCATCATACATATAAAGTTCCCTAATACTTTGCTAGTTTTGTTTGGTACATCCCTGCTGATCTAGTGCAGCATATGTTCAATAACTAACTTCCCAGTATGGAGGCTATCACAGACATGGGTGTATGCTAAGATTAGAAGACCAGCATTCCTGTGACTGCTGCCATTCCGAAGGTACATACAAATTGAAACCTACATCATCATGATTGACACAGTGGTATATTTGCTAAACCATGTGTTAATAATGTGACAGTGTCAGTTTGCTGTATACCCGCTGATCTACCAACTTGGCAAATGTAAGATGATGAATGTGGCTCACTGTGATTTCCAAAACCCATAATGGGTACACAGGGCAATGAGTGACACATTTCAGGTGCAATGACTACACCTGTGCCCATTCAGTCTGTCATGGACGACCACAATATACACTGTCAGCATATGTCTCCTTGTTGTATTAAAATATTAAAACTGGTCAATCCATGGCTTGCCTCAAATTGTCACCAATTAACGCACAGGATCCCTGCCATTATGGTGTCATGGGGGCATATGCGGCTCAGGGTACACTGTTAATGTAGCATATGTAAGCTACACACAGCACAGGACCTACATGTATGGGACCATAGAAAGCATGATAAATCATGACCTTTAATCAACCCACAGGTGCGCCACACAGTAAATGATTGTCCCTTGATGCACAAGCCACAATACCTGAGTGACTGGTATTGCAGTGCTCCAGGAATGTGGCTTTACATGTCTCTCATTACTACAAATGATGAGAGGACTACACTCCATAAATGAGTCTGCAACCAATTGATGGAGCATGTTTGTCACCACATGATAGTTAGGGCCACTGCATGTGTGCAGATATGTGTGTATCACTCACTGGAGTGACCAGGTCTGTACATGTTTGCAGTGGTATGTCTGTTGGAGTATCATCATGTCTGAGAGGCTGGACTTTCAGATTTAATGTTACACACAGTGATTTTATTTGAAAGTGTTGTACAGTGCACAGATATTGAGCACATTTCTCCCTTCCATGCTTTACAGGTGGACCTGCCCCGTACACAATCGGAGAAGTGGCTCGATTTGCGGACCCAGACATATCCAGTAAGTGTTGATATTTCAGTTCTGTGTTGTGTTTGCAGCTGTTGTGTGATTGACTTCTGTGTGTTGGACACATAGCAAGGTATGATGTGTTGGGAAATGATCTGATATGTTACTTGACTGGAGTTTCACTTTTTTTCCATCTCTGAGTTGGACAATCAGTAGCGTATAGTCATATTTTGGGATTGTAGAGCAGCCCTGTAGGCATGGCCATGTGAAGAGGGTGACATTTGTTTTTGAAATTTTTATAAATAAAGATTAGCAGAGGGCCATATTCATGATTTAGTCTGCAAGTCAGACCCTGAATCTCACAGAATAGGGATGCCAAAGTCTTACCCACAGACTTGAGCCTCCCTGTTCACTAATGAACATGTTCGACTGTATGTTTGACTTTCTAGCAGCATCTAGCTCCACATGTTGTGCTAAGTGTATGTGGCACTTGAGTACAATGTCATAGGTGTGCATGCAGCTCGTGCCCAGATGTGTGCTTGCATCTATCTGCTTGTTGTAGGACAGGTATTAGTGGTATTAAATGATGTTGACAATTGTCTGCATTTACAAACATAAATGTGGATGGGATTGTCCAAGGTTTAGGTCTATCCTAGTTGGACAACCTACTTACCTGTGGTGGACTGCCTATACCCATGTACAGCTGTCCAAAGCTTCCTGGGTGTCCTTGATGTTTGAAAGTATGTGTTGCTTGTCCATGCCCCCCTGAGGCACAGACTTAGGGTTATGAAATGTGTACCTATGTGTGATGATCCAAGTTTAGTACACAGACATGTAAATCTGTAAATCACTTGTCCAAACCAAGGATACCCACTCATGATTGGCAACTGCATTCTATCCTGGCAATTCCATTTCCAAATCACAGATCGTGTGGCCCTTGATTGTCATCCACAAGATAGTCATTAGTTGGCCTGTCACATGTGGAGGACTTGCAGCATTTTTTACATGACTAATGGCTGAACAATGATGCATAGGTCATTTAAGTTGGTACATATCTTTTAGAGCATTGCTCTGCTGTTAGATAGGACATGTGTAGGCTGCGTTGGCATGTACTTCCTCAGGGAGAATCTATGATCTGTATGGTGATCTGGCCTGTTTCAACTACATTAGATGTATTGTCTGATTCTCATCAGTAGCTATATCACACAATGAAGTACCTAATGTTTGACTTTATCTTTTTTAACAGCAGCCAATACGGATGCCAGCCAGATTCATGAGTTTCAGAACCGGAGGATGCGTTACCGCCACATTCTGGATGTGGAGTCTGGGTTCCGCCACATGGCACGGTGTTATCGCCATGAAAGAGCCTCAGGAGTGTGGAGCACATTTGCCCAAGGGGGCCCTTCGGTGTCCACAACAGCCGCCACCACCAGCACCACCACTACGACCCAGGTGGCACCAAGGATATCAGCCACCACTGCAGGACCATTGCCTTCCACTGCTCCAGGACCACTGACAGCAGCACCTGCACCTCCCCCTACAAGCATGGCACCACCAACCAGACATACATCAACAACTGGCACTCAGACCACCCCTGCTGCAGTCAATGACCCTGCTGATTTTAGAGTAATGCAACGTGACATGCAACGTATGTTGGGGAGACTGGACAGGCTGCAGCAGGAGGTGTCACAAATTAATAAGAGGGTGCGTGCCATAAATAAGACCCTGCGGAGGGCGAACTTGTGACAATTATACCCTCTGCCATGATTCCCTCCCCTCCCTCCTCTTTCCTGGTTCTTTTAATTAGTGGGTTTAGGGGGCTTATTGTTAGGTTAGAATAGGCTGTTAGTTTAGTTAGTAGTAGTGGGTTGGGGGTATGATATTTTTAAATGTTATTTTTTATGTGTGTGGGTGGGTGGGTGGATGTGGGATGATGTTGGGGTTTTGGTGTTTGAAAAAAAAAACATATATATATATATATAAAAATATAAAAATAAAAAATATGTATATTTGTTTAGTATAAGATAGTATGTGTTTAGGTTAGTATATGTTGTCCTCCATTTGTCCCGTCTTATAAGGGGGTTGGGGAGGTGATGTTTAGAGTGTTTAGTTAAATGTGATAAGTAAGTTTAGCTTAGGTTAGTTAGGGCCAGTTGTGGGTAATGTGTAGTTAGGATAGATTAGGTTAGTTAAGGCGTTTCCCCTGGTTTTAGTATCCTTTTTTACTGTTAAATAAATATTTAGGTACTCCTTCACAGTACTTGTCATATGCTTAGGGATCAGGGCTTTGGCATGGGTGAACAGTGTCTCTTTAGTATTTGCATTTGTGTCCAATCCTGCAACCAAATCCTAATTGAGCTGTCACATTGGCAGCTACACCAGAGCTACTTTGCTAAGAATCTGCCATCCATTGCACTCACCACTCCAGGTTACTATTGATCCCAATGTTTTGTTAATTTTTTATGTATGTTTTCAATCTCACATACTTTGGGACCAGATTTGGTATTGAGGACACTGTGTTACGTCTGCCTGCAGCCTGATGTTCAAGTGAAGCCTTATAAGGTGAGTGATGGTATAATCTCAAGCAGTATAGCATATAAGACTCACACCTATCATTGGTTACATTGTACAGCCAGGTTACTTATTTGTACGTACACTCATACACATCCATTCCTGCTGCATGGTGTGTGTGGAACAAATTGTGACAAATGTCACATAGGTAAGGATTGTCTAGTACAATAATTTGAAAGCAATATTTTTCAGCTTAGACATCCATTGAAGAAGACTTATTCTGTCCAACACAGCATTGTACTGTATAGGTTTGAGTTACCTCAGAATTAACATTCAGGAAGGGTAGATGATGGTACAATCCAGACCACAGTGCATAGTTATCACCCACATTCTTTCAGGGAAGTTGTATTGACATTCTATGTACATTGACATGAGGCAAACATCACTAATCTCCCTCACGGTTGATGTTTCACATTACACAGAGACAAAGTGGTTGTTGAAGTGCTATTTATTTTAAAGTGCTGTTGTGCTATATTTACATTGTCCACGATCGTGAGTCCATTAGTGCGACACCTTCCATTGTGATCCTACACAAGTGCAAAAGGACATGTCATTGGACATGCTGGGGTGAAGTGTCATACAGTGCAGAGGGACATGAATTGCCAATGAGGTAGTGAGAGACAATCCTAGGGCATTGTGACAAGGTAAACAGTGGGCTGGAGAACAGTGCTTGAGATCAGCTGTTGCAAGACTGGAAGGTTACAAAGCACAGGACCTTGGTTATAAGTGGGCAGGTGGCAGGGACTAGTGCTACCGAGTACTTTTACGGGTGAAGGTGATCTGTTCCACGTCTTCATCTTCTGATGTGTGTATTGTCTCCTCTGCCCTTGGTGGTGGTGAGTGTGAAGGGTCATCACACACCTCAGTGTTTGAAGACGTGGATTCAGAAATCCCGGTAGCTGCCAACTGTGGGGCTATTAAGGGCAGTATTGCAGCAAGGAGGAGCTGCTGGTTCTTAAGAATAGCAGCCACATCACTATGGTAGCGAGCCAGGTCAGCCCTCAGGGGGTCAATATTGCATTCGTGCATGCATTGAAAGGTTTGTTGTTGAAGGTGTTGTGTCAACTCTTTTACAGCTGTGCTGATTTCCTTCACACTTTTTTCAAGTTCTTGCAAGATTGATGTTCGCCCTTGCAAGGCTGCTGCCTGTTCTGCAGTTGACTTCATGCACGAACGCACCCCCTCTAGGCTGGCTGCCATATTTTCCATCCCCACCTGCACCTCCTTGGCCAGCTCCCGCTGTACTCCAACTACAGTTCTCTCAAAGCTGGTGCCAGTGCCGTCAGAGACCTCAGCTGGGTTGGAGCTGGCAGGTCGTACAATTGGGGTGATAAGTGTGTCCGCTGTGATGGCTGCTGTATCTGTGCTCCTTGCGACTGAAGGTGGGGTCTGGAGGGTTCTAAGGACATCTTGGAGGGTCTGCGGGCTGATGTTTGTCAGCTCGTCATTCATGTCATCAGGGAAGTCCAGGACAGGCATATCCCCAGGAGAGCCATCGTCCTCTGCAATGAGATATTGTACAATTAGTGTGTTTGTGTTGTGGCATTTGTAATGTGACTTGCCTGCCTTCCTATTAGTTGCACATTGTAATATAGGTTCCTGTTCATTGTTCCTGTCTGTAATATTAGCATTCTCCCAGGCCTATGCCCCACGTGCATGTCAGCATCACATCCTCTAGGTGTAGGTTCTGCCCAAATTGTATATTGCCACCTTCTTGTCCTACTCAACCCTCCATCTACTTCCATTCTCATGTTGTGGCCTTGCACTGGCTGTGGGTGTTCTGATGGCACTTGCACTACACTTAACAATCTGGAACTGCCCCAGTCTCTGATATTTCACATCCAGCTATATGTTGCTGAGATCTAGCATAACTATGTATAGCATTGGCATGGCACGCTACATATGTCCGCATTGGTAGTGTGTAATGTTGATGTTGGGGAATGTGTGCTACATTGGATTGCACTGATGGTCCTAGCAGTGTTCCATTTCCTCTTCTGACTGTGCAGGTGTATTTCACTAGCTGGTGACATATGTCCTCCCCCTCAATGCTGTTGTCTGAGCAGTATAACAGTTGGGATGTTGCATGGTGTCATTGGAGCTATTGTGACCCAGGCACAGGGTGGACCCTGACATATGCAGCATGGGTATGACATTAGTGCTGTGTACCTCATACTGTTTATGACAATGGCTGATGTTTGTAGCAACTATGGACATTCACATTTGACAGGATTAGCACATTTGTATTGATTTCAGGGGATTGATAACGTTGTCATCCTGAACCCTCTAATTTGGGTGTGTTTGATCCATGGGCACGTAACTGCCATTAGCTTCTTGACCTGCACACAGCAGAGGTGGTAGTGGCAGCTGTTGTCAATATTACATTCCACTTGCGGATATGGCCTGAGACTGTTAATTGAGCCCTAGTTCATGTAGGGAGAATACCAGCTGTCGTGTGACAGCAGGCCAGTTTTACGTTGTACCCTACTCTTTCCAACATCCTTTGCATGGCAGCATACCCCCATGCAAAGGTTGTTGGTGTAGTGTACTACTGTGCCCCAGGTTTCCTCTGAACAGCCCATGCCCCCATGCAGTGCCCCTTTACCCATGCCACTCAGTGAATATCATGACTTACATGCATTGTGTAGTAGGTATGTCCACCCCGCTGCTTACAGTTAACATTTGTGCATTTTAATTCCCCATGCGACTTACCCTGCATCTGTGTTGTCTCCTGGTAGTCTGCACTGTCCTGTCCTTGAATCCCTGTGACGATCTCCTCAGGGATGACGGCTGCCACCATCTCCTCCATGTGGCCCAGGGCCTCCTGTGGTGCTGGACTCCCACCTCCAGTCTGCAGTGCTGCCTTCCGGTTCCTGGCCATCTTTTCGTTTATCCTGCGCTTGCAGTCATGCCAGCGTTTCTTGCACTCGATGACTGTTCTCTGTGCTTCTACACACTGTTTATCTTGTCAACAATTTGTTGCCATATTGCCTCTCTCCTACTAATTGGCATTTTTGAGGTGACAAAAAGTTTGTGCTGGTATTCCGTCACCTCTTTCACCAGTATTTTCTGCTCCTCTGCACTGAACCAACACTTTATTTTCTTCTTCTCCCTTTCCTGGGTCCTGTGTGGGTCCTCCTGGCTGGTTCCTGGTCTGTTGTCATCTTCCTGGGGTCTGTCCAAGCATCTGGGATCTATTTTGGCTCTCCTTAGCACATTTTGCAGTGTTTGGGCAGTTTTTTGACACTATTACGTCAAAAATAGCCACGTATCCGGTTTGCGATGTCATTTTCACGGCGTTAATGTCGGGTTTTTTTAGGACGTGACACATTGGTTTGAGTAAAAAAAATGACTCACACCTGTGGTTTGCGCGCTGTGAGTCAAAGTATAAATTTGACGCCTGAGCGGCGCAAAGAAATGGCGTTAGCAGTGGGGTAAATTTTTTGATGCAAAACTGCGTCGGTGCAGTTTTGCGTCAAAAAGTATAAACATGGCCCTGTATTTTGTAAGAGGTGCGCTGCTTTTGCGTCAAAAAACGGCTCTAATGGGGTGCAAAACAGTATAAATCAGGGCCTTAATGCTAACGTTCGGGTGCATTCTACGTTCTTGATAGAGATTTCACCTCAAACCCTGATCGCAGTACTGTTTCTCATCACTTACTATTATGATCTGCTGAAGTAAGTTTCATGATACATTTTTTTAATCCAACTCGCTTTTAAATGGTTTGATATTACCTGACCTCCACCCTACTGTTTTGATATTACATGCCCGCCACCCTACCTCAAGTACTTGCTTTTTCCTCACAAACAGCTATAGTCTACCGTCTAATAATATATTTTGACATCCTTTTGTTTTCTTTAATCTCAATTGCTACTTTGCGCTTCATCCAGCTACAGCGTTCCTGCAGAGCAATTATGTTCTTCTTCCCTGAATGTCAGTGGTGTCACTTCACTAAAATTATATGCATGGGATAAGTGGTATTATATACTCATTTGCACCGAAAAAATGACAGTATGAGACCTCACGTGACTTTTCACTTTGATCATTGACCAATACATTTTTCTATTTTAAACTCATTTTATAGAAATTTCAAGACAACAAAATAGTAGTGAGCAGTCACTGTGACAAGGCATACCCAGCCAGCTACTAAAATCAAAAACACTAAACGCATACTTTCCTCATCTATAAGTAGATTGGTCTTAGAGAACATCTTACATCTTTTACCCATATGATATATGAGAAGCTGGATAGCATATTTGCAGTAATTGGGGATATAAGGAAGACACCACAAAAATCAGATCCTAATATTTTGCCAAAGTTAGTTCAAACATCGGAAACATCTATCCCACAAAGGTGTAGGGGCCAAAGGGTCGAAATGGTAACACAGACTACTCTGGGGGGGCAATAACGCACCTCCTGTAGCGCGTTTTCGTAATAACTATAACCCACCCTTGGATACAGGGAACAATTGGAAGATGCATAGAGAAGGACACCTAGATAAAAGCCCCAAACACCCCTTGGGAAATAACTTCCAAAGTCAGCCTAGACATAATATTTATGATATTTATATAACAAACGTCCCCAAGTTAAGTAAAGATCAAATTGAGCAAGGGGATTCTCTTAAAAACAAAGTTATACATTGGATAAGAAAGACAAAGAAATGTAGATCCATTATAAGGGACGATATAGTCATCGCACAGAGACTCACAAAAATAGGCTCAACATCAGATCTCATAGGGATAAAATTGATGAGTCAGAATCTAGCTAAGGGTCTTTTGGCACTTGAGGAAAGAATGAGACCGGGTACCTTCTCCCAAATGACATTTGTCCATAAACTTCCCCAACTAAACCGGTTCCCACAAGAGAGAAACAACACTATAATGGCCCAGTATCCCTGCCCGCAGAGTAGGGATCGAAAGCAAAGCCATATCTCTGACATAGATTGACGTGAAGCCTTTGCCGCTGAAGTTTCCGCCGCTGAAGTTGGGAGTGATGGCATAACTCAGCCTGACTCTTATAACACAAAAAATGACCTATCTAATATTCTGGGAGCAGAGCCCAAAATATATTCCAGTGGCTCGCCAAAGGAGAAGCCCCAGCAAGAAATAATTTGTATATATGAGACTAGGGAAAATCTATCAGAAAATGGACAAGACCATGACTTACCGATCAAGATCCTATCCTGGAATGTGGCAGGCCTGACTCAGAAAATAGATAATCCTGACTGGTGCAGATTTATAGATCAGCACCACATTATTTTACTGCAGGAGACATGGGCGTCATCTGTAGTAAATAGAGAAGGCTATTGGACCTTTCAGAAGGCGGCATTACCATCACCATCAGGTAGGGCTTCAGGCGGCCTGATAATTTGGTTAAAACACAACCTGTTCCCAAAAGTCAAAGAGATAGTATCCCCTACGAGGGATCTACTAGCTGTTGCGATAGAAATCAGTACCGTTAAAGGTCCAGTTAATATAATAATTGTACATTTATATATCAGACCTGGCACCCAAAGGACCCAGACCATTCAGATGAGTTCAATAGTAGATTTTTTTAACTGCCTACCTAATGGGTGGGGTATAATGGCCGCGGGTGACTTCAATATGCAATTGAATTGCAGAGATGGTAATCAGCAAGAGGGATCCCAGCTCACAGATTCATGGGATAGATCAGGGCCGGTGCAAATTACATCTAAGAAAGAAGGAGGAGTATCAGAACTATTGGAAGATCTAATAAAAATAAAGGGATTAAGAATAGTCAACGGGAATACCAGATCAGATAATCCGGCGTCACCTACATATAGGAGAGGCGTATACACTAGTCATCTGGACTATGTTTTAGTAAATGACGCCCTCTGGAAATCCCTAACTGACATGATAGTTCTCCCTCGTATGGACAGTGACCATCTAGCCTTAAGCACCTCCTTTTCCACTATTTTATTAAGTTCCAAGACACTGTCAACGTGGACTTCAAATAGTCTCCTCACTAAGACCAATGATCGTAAAAATGTGAAATGGGATCGGGTTGAAAGTGATGCGAATTTTCAGCTAGCGATCTATAGATCGCTCGCAACAACACTCTCTCCCTTGAAACATACAAACATCAAATTGGTAGACTTGGTCTATCTTAATAACACCTTGGTCACCCGACTAAAACCACACTTCCAGACGGTAAGGAGGCGGACAGAGACTGTGATTAAAACCTCTAGGTGGTTCTCCAATTCCTGCCGTCAAGCTAAGATGCAGTTACTGGTAGCACTTAAGGAAGGGAACCCAAGAGAGATAAGGAAGAATAGGTCTGCATACAAAGACACACTTAAAAATGCAAAAAAAGAATGGACGAATAGGAATTGGAATAAGATGGTTGTGGCGCTCCAGGAGAAGGATCTTAACCTATTCTGGAAACTAGTGTCAGATAAGAGTAGCCCCCAAGAAATGGGAAGCTACCCCGTTATCCAGCCAGAAATTTGGATGACGCACTTTTCAAATATATATAGGAAATCACATATCAACAGTACTATTACACCCCTACTAAAACCTAATGATTCTGTTGGTAATATCTTAACGTGGGGGAGTATAACACCACCCAAATTTGATCTGGACCTATTTTCCTTAAAAGAAACAACAGAGGCTCTCAAATCTACACGCAAGGGAAAGGCCCCTGGCCTTGATGGCATCCCAGGAGATCTATATCTTTCTCGTCTGACAACGTGGTCATTGTATCTAAATGCACTTAGTAACGAGATATTGAGGGGGGGAGGACTCCCTACCACATGGCAAGGAGCAGTCATAGTCCCTATCTATAAGAAAGGGCCAAGGGATCAACCTGACAATTATACTAATTCTAGATGTCTGACCACTGTAGAAAACCGGTTTATTCGAAACTTCCTAAAGTTGCCGATGAGCACCCCTCTCACTCCGCTCAGATTTGATTTAGCCCTAAATGAAATACACAATGAAATTGCACTAAGACCCCTAATGTATTGGATTAATCTTTGGACCTCAGAGGACCGGCATACTCTCCATGCAGCACTAGACGAATTTCTTGCAAATATCAGTGTACTAAAGATCCCTTGGTTTAGATACATCAGAGACACGTGTAAATTTCTCAAAATGGAGGAGGTGTGGAGTGCTCCTCACAATTTGGTAAAGGAAATAAAGGAACGTGTAAAAAAGTGCTACTGGGAGAACATTTTGACCCAAACTTGGTTAAAAAACCATGGCAGTCTGACTTTGCACTTCTTAGACCACAAATGCAGTCCCAAGTTTGAGGCTTACATGGATAATGTAAATCCTCCATATACCAAAACACTATTCATTAAGTTTAGACTAGGGACTCTTCCGCTTAAGTCATTTACAGCGCAATGGAGATCGGAGGACTGCAATTCAATATACTGCCATCACTGTCAAAAGACAAAAGAGTCACTTGCGCACTTTATGTTTTTCTGCCCTAGATATCTGGTACCCAGGAAAAAGTGGATTGCTCCCTTATGTAGGAAAATTGGAATAAGGGAATGGAATACGGCATTACGACTCCTAACAACTGATACAAGTGATAAAATTGTTTTCTCTGTGGTGGGATACCTACGAAGTGCATGGTCAATAAGAACAAAAGAACTATTATAAATGTGTAATTCCAACACATTGGTTTTAGACTATATTCATTTAATATATTAGTTCTTAATTGGATGAAGCTATAGCCTTGATGGTCTGGACTTTTAGTTAAAGAATAATGATGATTTGCATGTTTTATAAATCTGTGACCATAACATTATTTAGGGGTTTTAAAAAAAAAAAAAAAAAAAGAGATAAATGAAAATTGGTCCTCCAGCGGCGAGGGTTTTGTAAAAAATATAGGAGACATGAACTAAAACTTTGATAATCACGTGTTTTTAATAATTTGGTTTTAGATTATAATTAATTAGTCTGATAAATTTTAATTGATTGAAGCCAAATTCTAATGATCTAATATTTTTATATGTCTTGAGATTTTGTAAAAACAAAAATGTTTAAAAACAATATTATCTACACATTAAAAAAAAATTTTTAAGTGCTATGTCTCTTAATCGTGTTATGTTTTGTTTTGTCTACTTTTATGGCTTACAGCCGAAATAAAGATAAAGATTGATTGGTTAAATCACAGGAGTTTCCCACAGAGCTTCAAAACAAAAATAAAGTGCGATGAATGGTTGCCATTGGCTACGTCTTAATGATTCTTATACTCATTCTAATAAAACGACTAATAGCTTTCCGTTGCTTCCAACAATCACCATAGCGAGGGAAACCCGGTGGGAGGAACAGGGAGTCAGAGTGGGCAAGGCTACAACTGAGGTTCAGAGGGCATGCACCTACAAATGAGAAATCTATAAAATTAGGAAAATAAGACATCTTTTAAATAGCGAAAATTATGTTCAGCTTTGCATCCGAAATAGCATTTAGTACTTAATATTGTGACTCGCCAAGGTGCCCAGCTGTTCAGAATTGGCTACGATAAAAAAGTAAGTTCGTATTAATAAATGGCCTCCTTTATTTTTGTAAGTGGCACCTAACACAGGAGACCCATTTGAAAAGCTTGCCTTAGCTATGTCAACGTAATTATGATCCCCATGGGCCACTCAGCAGAAGAAATTCTCGACTGTGTGCAAGACGCTGTGAGAGGGCTGAGTTTTTTTCGATTTTAAATTACAGAAGTGGAAGAATTTTTCTGTGAACTGTTACCTTAGAAATAAAGCTCTGCCATGCTGCTTTCTCCATTATTTCCCTGTTGTTGTGCCAGCATCAATTATGGATTGATGTATTGTAGAGATATAAGTCTCCTGTGGTTTTATTGCTGTACACTTCAGAGGCACTCAAAATGATAGGGAAAGAAAAATGTACTTGCTCACGTCCTGGGCTTGCAAGCTTATGATTTCCTAACACGTCTTTCATGTTAGACCAAGATGAGTATGCAACTCACCATAAATACGTGGTTGGCCAAATTAATCAAATGCAATACATTTTAAGAATGATTGTGTTACCACGTTGAACAGAATGCAACATGCAGAGGCAAAGCAAGTAGCTGTGGCTGTGATGCATACTCAGGCATTCAGAGATGCGATTTGCAGCACATTAAAGCCCAGACCTTTAGGCATTACTAATGCTTATTTGATACTGCCCCCATGCTCACACTATCCTCCGTTCGGCTCCCACAAATGGTGCTTTGCCTTGATGTAACCCTATCTCAAGGTCCTTCTTGTGCTCCTTCTCTGTCACCCTCACTCTGACCGGTATCACTTATATGCCCCCCTCTCGCCTCAGCTCACTCAGCCCGACCTCTTTCTTCCAGTCTGCTACTCTCCCCTTGACTGTCCCGTCTTCCTACATCATGTCCTCTCTTCTCTCTGTATACCTGCTTTTCTCTGGGTTTATTTGATTTTCTGAGTCTCCCTTCAGCGTACTCACTCACCTTCGTAGCCTATCAACTCTTTCCTCAACCTGTGTTCTCTCTCAGCTCTTCTAACTCTATGTACACTCTCCACCTGTCTGCCACTTCTTTCCCAGCCTTCCTGCCCTTCTCCCAGTATTTAACTCGCTTGTATGCTTGTTCTCCATGTTCTCCCTAACTACTGCTCCCCCAGTCCTCGGCATATCGGCTCTTCCTCTCAGCCTACTCGTGCTCCACTCAGCCTGCCTGCACTCTCCCTTAATCTGCCTGTTCACACCTTTAGTCTACCCACGCTCCCAGCTCTTCTGACACTCCCTGACACTCATTTCCCCCAGTCACCACTTATCCTACAGCCATTCTTGCCCACTCCTTCCAGTGTGTCTACTCTGCTCAGAGTATCCGAGTCTACTTGCTCTTCATGATGTCTCCCACCTTACGTGTTCTCTCCCCCAGCCTGCTTGCTCTGCCCCAGTCTTAAATTATCATACATTATACAACGTACACATATGTGGGCCAATCAAAAGTTTTCACAAATATTTCTCGATGCTCCTATGATATCAAAGATGCTATAATATGGTGGACATTTATGTGGTAAATGCGTTTCATTCTACTTGTAAAGAAATTGCAAGACTTATTTTATGAGACATTTTATTTATTTTGTGCTCCTAGTTGACATACCCACAAATAAAAACACTTCTTTAATCCATCAGGTCTTAATCAACTCTACTAACATAAAAATCAATGTCCTTCTTTAACATTGAGCGTAAATGATGGAAATTCTCTCTAGTATTATTAGTTAATTAGATTACAATGGACTTCCCAATCATCTTCAAAAAGAGACTGGACATAAGTGTTAAAACAAGATGCTTTCATGTAAAAGATCAACGTTCTTGAACAACTTTGGCCCGTTGTCAAAAAATCCAATTCGAAAAATTATTTCCAATCCTCAATGCTTTGCCATAACCCACATTCAACCTCTATTCATTAATGGCTAAAAATCATTGATGTCCCTCTAACACATTGATACATTCCTGACTCTCTTAAAAGTGAGCATGTCTGCATGTCTGCCATCCAATAAGAAGATGGATTCAAACATCTGTTTTCGCAGGCCTCCCTTTTACCATGTGCAAGGGTGCCTGCTTTGCATGCAGGATTGATTTTGTGCAGGAAAGGGCATCTTCTGTGTGTGCTGCACAAACTACTAAATCATATTTGTGAAGTCCCACAAAGCCACTTTGTATGGCTTGGAATGGTCTCATAGATATGAAGTAGAGCAAGGCAGTGCAAATTGCTGCATTGCCTTACTCTGCACGAGGGAGGCCTTCCGTAGGCATTGTGGTGGGTGTTCCCATGCAACACCCATGGTTTTTGATGCACCCCTAGGTTTACAAGGGCTTGTAAACCTGAGGGTGCGCAAAAACCTTACACCTTCCCAGGAGAGGCACAACAAGGAGAAATATGTTTATTTCTCCTTGTTTTTTCCTCTTTCTATGTGTGTTGCATTCTGTGGCACATATGGAGGAAAAAGCCTCCTAGGATTGTTTTTGTGCAGGAAGGTGCCCCTGAGCTGGTGTGCAGGGAATTAAATGGCCGAGCAGTGTGTGCACGGCTCAGTTACGTGACCCCCAGCTTCATTTCGGCAGTGTGAATATTGGCACCCACTTGTTGGTCTAGCTAAACACTGCGGTGTCTGATTGCTGGATTGCTCTCAATTCGATTGGTTTCAGAAAAAGATTGCCTGCTCGCTTGTTTAAGTAGTGGGAACACCCTTTCTCCTGGACCTCATGTGGACCACGAAGGGTGATTAGGAGCACGAATCTCTAGTGTCTCCACGTACATATTTCTTCCTCCTGATGATGACCCTGCATTGATTAATCTAAGAATAGTGTTGAAACATAAACAGAGCATATAATTGTGGACTGGTTTTCAATTTGGCTAAATGTGGATGTGAATATCTAAAAGAACTGATATCCTAGTACAATACTGTCATTTATTCCAGTCACATATGTATATATGTATATAGTACCAGTGCACCCCTTTCACTTTGTTATTTTGCACTGTGCTGTCACCACACAGGAGCCCCTTATGTATATTATGTCATTATAATTCTTTTTCTTGATATCTAAATAAAACAATATAATTGTTATGAATATTTCCTTCCACTACATTCTCTCTATATTTAGTAAAGTGGCCATGGATGTTAAGGGCTACACTTCCCCCTCGGGGACCATCTGCGTCTGATATTGTGCATACCCTGGTCCCTGGGTCATTCCCACCATATTCTAGATAGAATGGATCAAAAGAGTGTTCAGTGAGACAATCACTTAGATCAGCAATGCACAAATTGAATAATAAGGACGCCAAATGCATCCTTGTTTAGAACCAATATCTTTCATAATTTTCCTTGTTACTGTAACACCGTCAACCACCTTCACAACAACAATCCGTGTATCTGTAAATAACATCTCAATTGCCATTCACAGTGGTAACTGTTTAAACTTAGCCCACAACCTTATCAAAGGCCATTTTTAAGGATATAAAAGAAGCATGGCGAGGACGTTTTTCAGCATTAAACTTTTTGTGAAAATGGATTAGGTGATCAAATTTGATGTCTTCCAGATTGCAGCGTTTGATGTAGCTGCTGTTTCTCAACAGCTGGTGAACTTTTTTTTTGAAGCCGTACCAAATCCTTTTTGAAAAGCCTGTCTGATTCATTGGAATGAGATTTATGTGTTCTACCCATGCCTTTAATTCCTGCAATAAGAGAGATCCAAACCTTTTTGCCACCATATCTATCAAGGTGATTAGCCTATAGTTTGCAGGATTTCCTGGATGGCCAGTCTATAGAATTGAATGTAATACTGTACCAGGCCAAGAGTCAGGCAAATTCTTGAGAAAAAACAATGATTGTATAAAGGAGTCAAAACTTCAGCCCAAAATATTACGTCTTTTTTTAAGAGGGCAGTGGGTAGTTCACTATGACCAGATGCAACATCTTTTTCCTATTTCTGAATGACAGTAGAGATGTGTTTGTCATTAAAAGAGATGCAATTGTCTTTGTTGATGGTGTCACTACGGCCCTGATCCTTTGCTGCTAGCTTGTTGTTGCCATTCAATTTTTTTAACATGATTGATCCTAACTTCCTCAGGAATATTAAAGTTATTCACTCACTTACTCCCTATTACTAGATTGCTCACAAAGCTCCAACATTTTTAGTATTATTTGAGGTACAATAAAAATGCAGAATAGGCTACTTTTTGTTAGGTGCAGCATATTTCCCTTCTGAAAATTGCTTTTTATGGGATGTTCCTAAATCTTATATTCACCAAAGCTGGAGCAGTCTTCATTTGAAAGGAAATTTATTTAATCTTCTTCTCCCTGCATTCACTTTCCTCTTTTGAAGTATTAATAATTCTGAAAATCACTGACTAGTCTCTGGATGGGGAATTATACTTAGAACACGGGTACAGATTTATAAAATTAAACCAGCATGCAGGACTTACTTGGTCTTTTTGCGATACATACCAGTTGTTTTTGAAGGTGCCCTTGAAAAACTCTCTGGAGTATAACCTGGTTTGTTCTACAATAGACCCTTGCCACCTTAGCTTCAGTGATTGTTCTTTAAAAGGGATTCGTTGCAATTGAGATCAACTGAATATAGTGATCACTATTCATCCTACGATCTATTTTAAAAGATGTGATGTCCCTAAAGTAGTTAAGACTTGTTAGGCTACAATCTGTAACAGATGCAGTACAAGAACTTAATCAAGTAGGAACTGCAGGTTGGTCTTCTTCAAATTGGCCACTTAGTACTCTCATGTCTGCCACATATAGCAGGTCAAGGAGTAGCTTGACACTAAAGTCTTTTCTCTTGGGTTGTGAAGAGTAGTCAGGTGAGGATATACTCTACAGCTGGTTTCGGACTGTTACAAATTCAGGCTCCTCGGAGTCAGATACTGGGTTTAAATTAAATTTGTGAGTTAAAAGCAAGACGGCTTCTGGATGTAACAATTTTAATTCAGTTATGATTTTTTCAAGCAAATCAACAGACATTTTTTTGCTTCTTTCTGAGGACTGATGTATATGTTCAAGAGTATTAGTGGAGAACTGATGTGCTCCACTGAGCAGTTTCTGATCATAATCCCCGACAGCAATGTTAAATTTATATTCAAGCTAACGATTTCCAATTTCAGAGTGGGCATGATGTCAATAGAAAGACCACCTCTTAGCCATCCTTTAGAATATATTCTTGTTGTAAGTAGAAAGCATTGGCTTTAGCCTGTTAAAGGACATGGAGTTTCAGCCCATTTTTCTTGGAAAACTAAAAAGTCCCAATTTTGCCAATATTGTGTAACTTCTTCATCTATCAACAGACGAGTCAGACCTCAGAGATTCTATGAGCATTTTTGTAATGATTTTGAGAAGCTTGAAATTGAATTTTGTCAATGATTCCCCTTATTGCCTAAGGCAAAGTGGAGGCAACTCTAATTACATCCTTTCTGTGTATATTCCTCATCTATCTTACAAAAATGTGACAGATTTTTCTGCATGCATCTTTCTATACCTAAGTGTTCATTGTATTTATTGTTTTTAGGGCTTAATGCCCCATACATTGGTCCTCAAGTTAGTTTCGCGGATGGGTGAACCTCTAGACCTGATGAGGCCTGATCAGAATTTACCCTTAAGCAACTTCAGGGTAATTAGAAGTTACTTTGAGCATGAGCTCTAAACCCTAGGACTCAAACTGTGATTTTTGCGCATATACTTCTTTTGCAATATTGGGTGAAGACCAAGTGACTACAGTAATTTCATTCCTATTTTGGTAAGTCAGTCAGAAGAATACTACAGATTCAATATTGCTTGATTTAATTTGTGCAAAACATTACTTGCTCATAAAAGCTTCAAAATATTGCCCCTATAGGAAACAACAAAAGTGCCCTTAGATTTCATTAGGCCTGGCATCCATGGCATTGCTTCCCCTGCCGTTTTGCTTTGAGACCTCCTGTCTTTGCTGACTTCGTTTTTGCAGGCCTTGGGACTCTGCACACCTTACCCCTGCTAGCCAGTGTTAAAGTGCATGTGCTCCCTGCTTAAAGCAGGATAACATTGGCTTATAACCAACTGGCATATTTAATATACTTATAAGTCCCTAGTAAAGTGCACTACATGTACCCAGGGCCTGTAAATGGAATGCTACTATTGGTCCTGCAGCACTGCTTGTGCAACACACTTAAGTAGCCCTTTGAAATCTCTCCGACCAGCCATTGCAGAGCCTTTGCGTGCAGTTTCAACTGCTATTTCGATCGGGCAAAATAAACCTTTTGCCAGTTCCAAAACTTTCTTTCTAAAACACAAATGTCATCCCTAAGGTAGCCCCTGGACAGCCCCAAAGGCAGAGTATATTGTATTTAAAAAGTTGTATGTTTACGTTTTACATGACATGGGAGTGAAAAACTCTTAAATTCATTTTTCACTACCTCAAGGTCTACCTCTCCCACAGGATAATATTAGAATTGGCTTATTACATTTATGTGCATTTCTGAATTGGAAGTGAAAACTGGTTCATGTATGGTGTCTCTGGAATCCTTATTTTAAATCCTAACGTATGGTGATGTCGATTTTTAAAATAAAATTCTAAAAATGCCACTTTCAGAAAGTTGACTTTTCTTGCCTTAGCCATTTGGTGCCTGCAGCCTGTTTCTGGTCACATGACTGGGTGTAGCTGGCAGTTGGACTTTGTGTATTACTCCTAGAAGGCCACACACATTGGGAGCTTAGGTGTGACTGGAAGGGCCATTACTGACAGGATGGGAGGCAGTAGCTTGGCTCAGCCTCACTTACACCTAAATAATCGGTGTCCTATCCCCACAAAGGGTTGCATACCCCCCTTGTAGTGAGTCTGGAGCCAGAGCCAGGAAGGCAAAGTGTTAGAAATGGGATCTCTGCTTGGCAGTCAGTTTGCACTCTGTCCAAGCAGGGACTCTCACTCTAGTCAGGGTAAGGGAGATACACACCTAAGATAACCCCTGATCACCCCCTTGGTAGCTTGGCACAATCAGTCATGCTTATCTCAGAGGCAATGTGTAAAGTATTTGGATCAACACACAAAGTAACACAGTGAAAACATTACAACATGGACACAACACCAGGTTAGACAAATAGACAACATTTATAAAAATCAAACGAGACCAAAATGACAAAAATCCAACATACAGAAGCAAAGTTATGACTTTTTTAATTAAAAAGACTCTTTATCTGTAGAAATCAATGGATGTGTTGTTTTGACACAAAGTACCTGGTTTGTGTCAAAAGTAAAGCTCCACGTTTGAGCGTGCATCGGAAAAGACGGTGAGGGCGTCAATTCCTTACTCACAAGTGAGGCCGTGTGTCGTTTCTTCTCTTGTCAGGTAGGCAATGCATTGTTTTTCTCTCCCACAGAAGAGCGATGAATCGATTCCCGAATGAGCAACCTCGGTCTGCCCAGGTTCACGATGATTTTGACACTCAGCAATGATGCGTGCAAAATTTCAGCACATGGTGGTGAAGAGTCCCACTGCATGGGTGTTGCGTCGATTTCGGCAGCTGCACACAGGTGTTGCATCGATTTTCCAGCCGCGATGCAGGTTGTACATCAATTTTTGAGCCGCAAAGCAGGTTATGTGTCTCCTGCACGGCTCCTGTGTGTGAATTTCAGTCTTGGTTCCACCAGCTTCTCCTTTCAAGGGCCCAGGGACTGGATTAGGCACCACTTGGCAGGGGTAGGAACCCCAGCAAGAAAGTCCAGGTGCTGTAGAGGGAGTCTTTAATGGCCCTGCGACTTCAGAACAGGGGGCAAGCTCGGTCCAACTCCTTTAAGGCACTTAACAAGCAGGAGAACACAGAAACCTCCGGTCTTTGTCTTCTCTAAGGCAGAAGCTGGAACTGCAGGCCAACCCAGCAAAGCACACTCACAGGCAAAGGGGCAGTACTCCTACTCCAGCTCTTCACCTCATCTCCTTGGCAGAGGTTCCTCTTGATCGAGAAGTCAATTCAAAAGTATGGGGTTTTGGGTCCTCTAGTTATACTCCTTTCTGCCTTTGGAGTAGGCAAACTTCAAAGGAAAGTCTCTCTTGTTCACAAAATCCTGCCTTGCCCTGGCCTGGCCCCAGACACAAACTAGGAGTTGGAGACTGCATTGTGTGAGGGCAGGCACAGCCCTTTCAGGTGTAAGTGTCAGCTCCTCCCTCCCCACTCTGGCCCAGGAGACTCATCAGGATATGCAGGCTACACCCAGCTCCCTTTGTGTCACTGTCTAGAGGAAATTCACAAACAGCCCAACTGTCAGTCTGACCCAGACATGAATTCTACAAGCAGGCAGAGGCACAGAATGGTTAAGCAGCAAAATGCCCACTTTTTAAAAGTGTCATTTTCAAACTGACAATATGAAAACCAACTTTACCAAAAGATAAATTGTGAGTTCAGAGACCCCAGACTCAACATCTCCATCTGCTCCCAATGGGAAACTACACTTAAAAGTTATTTAAAGGCAGTCCCCATGTTAACCTATGAGAGAGATAGGCCTTGCGATAGTGAAAACTGAATTTGTCAGTATTCCACTATTAGGACATGTAAAACACACCAGTAAATGTTCTACCTTTTAAAATACACTGCACCATGGGGCTACCTAGGGCCTACTTAGGGGTGACTTATATGTACAAAAAGGGAAGGTTTGGGCCTGGCAAGTGGGTACACTTGCCAGGTCGACTTGGCAATTTAAAACTGCATACACAGACACTGCAGTGGCAGGTCTGAGCAATGTTTACAGGGCTACTCATGTGGGTGGCAAAATTAGTGCTGCAGGCCAACTAGTAGCATTTGATTTATTCCTCTTGTGCCCTTTACTCAGATATACTGGTAAATTAAATATGCCAATTATGGAAAAACCAATTACACATACAGTTTACACAGGGAGCACTTGTACTTTAGCACTAATCAGCAGTGGCAAAGTACCCAGAGTACTAAAACCAGCAAAAACAAAGTCCAGCACACAGGTAAAAACACAGGAAGCAGAGGCAAAAAGACGGGGGAAACCACACCAAGGATGCCAGGTCTAACACAGGGCATCTGTGCACTTCAAAGGCATGCCTTTAGAAGCTTCTCCTCACTTCAAAGGCACCAAAGTGAATGCCTCCTTAGGCCCAAATCTGGTGTATGCCATCCCCTTAGGCTAAGGTACTCTTAGATTGGATAGGGCAGACAGACCTGAGGGTGGATTAGCCTTATTACCCAAGTTGAAATGCCTTTGCCAAGTTGAACCGCTGAATTGTACTAGCCTGCGTGAGGCCTTTTATTTCTCAATTCAAATATTAAAACCAAGTCTTTTATGGCAGTTTAGTACATAGGGTGCAGGGCCCAAGGTCCATATTCCCAATGATTTTGCATACCTGATTGAACCGTATCTGATTAAAAATAAAATACTCTATTGGGTGACTTTAATTTTCACCTCAACGAAACCAGCTGCAAAGATCCCAGAGTATTGATAGACATGTTTGCTTCACTGAGACTCGAACAACTTGTTAGAGTCCCTGCACATATACCTGGACATAGCCTTGATAGGATTTTTTCAAATGATGCTAGGTCGTCTGCAAGATGCATTATCTATTGCATGGTCAGATCATCAGGCAATATATTTTAATTTTATAGGCCTTAGGATGTAAACCATGCCTAGAGACTGAGGATCTGGACTCATGGGCTGCTAAACTAGCTGACTGGTTGAGTTCTGCATTAGAGGCAGTTGCACCTCTCAACAGAGTTGGAACTCATAGAAACGGACCGACAGCTCCCTGGTTTACTGAAAGGTTAAGATTACTTGGTCAGGCCTCTTGGCGGCAAGAATCCTGATGGAGGAAGCTTTATGAGGATCAAGATAGAACGTCTACATTGACCTCATTAAAAATACAAACTGGCCATGAGAGAAGAAAAATCTCTCTTCTATGTGAATAAAAACAGAATCGGCAAGTTCCTTTATAGGACTTTTTAAGGTAATTCATCAGCTTGCATCCCCAGAACTTCCTCAGACGTTGAGAGCACAACTGTGTTTTGTAATATACTGATAGGATTCTTTCAGCCTAAAGTTGTTAACATCTAAAAATAATTCATACCAGACAGGCAAAAGGAGAATCCAGACCACCACAGTTCCACCTCGCAGCAGCTGAGTAGTTTAACACTGGTGAGGAGGAGGAAGCACAGTCTATATCTTTGTCAGGGTTTCCCCCCCATATCTGGGGATCAAGCAGAGGCATATCTCCCGATATTGAAATCAGGTTTGCCACTCGAGCCTTGCCCCCTTAAGGTCCTCCAATTGTCTGCAAGTATAGTTGTTCCTCCTTTGATGGCTATTATGATCAGTGCAATCAGTTCTGGGTGCTATCCACATCTGTGGAAAGAGACAATGGTTAGGCTGCTTCTGAAGAAACCCAATCTAGATCCTAGTGATTTAAAAACTTATCAGCCAATCTCTTTGCTCCCTATCCCAGTCAAGATCCTGAAGAAGCATCTCAATCAGCATCTATTGATGCATGTGGAGAAACAGAGAATGCTAGATAACTCGCAGTTTGGATTTAGAAGCCAACAGGAACAGAAAACACCCTGATTGACACAACAGCCAGCATTCAGCCGCTTGTGGATCCTGGGCAGGCCACTGCTTTGGTCCTTTTTGATCTGTCGGCAGCAATCAACACCATCTCCACCATCCTACTTATTGGACTCTTACAGGCCCTGGGGATAGAGAATGTGGCCTTAAAACTGCTTGCATCATTTATGACTAATTGATCCTAGATGGTGACCACAGAGGAATTTATATCTGATCCCTTCTTCTTGCCTTGGGAGGTGACTCACTGGTCTTCCCTGAGTCCGATGCTGTTCAATTTATACATCTCTCCATTGGCCAGACTTATCCGATCCTTTGGGCTACAAGTAGTGTAATACAGTGATGAAGCACAGGTTATTGTATCTGCCTTGAACAACATTGAAACCACAGCAGCCAATTTTAAGAATGGCATGAATGCAGTGGCATCATGGACAAGTAAAAACTACCTTAAGTTGAATGGCAGGAAAATGGAGATGTTCTTGTTTGAAGTCATTCATCTACATTGAGTCAGAACTGGGGGCCTGAGGGGTTAGGGACACTACCTATCGCTACCAAGTCAGCAAAAATGCTAGGAGTCATTAAGGACAGTGGAATATTAGAACATTGTGGAACAGTTTTGCTTATATCCCCCTTCCAGCTTTGAAACAGGTGGCCCTTCCCTTAATTTTGTCTATATTTGACTATTGTAATGCCCTTTTACTCAAAGCAAACAAGACCACTCTAGCCAAATTCCAAATGGTGCAAAATGCAGTGGCAGGGTTGACATTAGATATCCCAAAACATATGTCAATCTCTAATGGACTGCGCAAACTTCACTGGCTTCCAGTACAGAATCATGTTACATTAAAGGCTATGTGTATTGTGCACAAAGCACTGTATGGTGTTAGCCCAGGGGAATTAAAACCATGTTTCGGTGGCACTCCTGATGCAGACTTCTCAGATCGCAACTCAGAATCTTGCTATCATTCCCAAAGTTCATAGGAAGTGATGGAGACGAAGGGCGTTTTAGATGGTAGCTGCTAGAAATCTGGAACTCCCTACTCTGTCATCGTGCTGAGATTAGGCTCCATATGCCTTTTAGGAAAGCCTCAAAAACCTGGCACTTTAATTTGGAATGGTTTAGCTTTGGGTTAGAGCTTTTGCCTAGACTCAACTGCATGCTCTGTGGAAAGCCTATAATTACTGGCTTTTCTTTTTTGTTAAGGGTTCAGGTTTGGGACAGGTGATCTCAGGATCCACACATAGCACTTTGATGTCTTTGGACATTGATGTGCTTTATATATTTCTATCATATCATATCATATCACAACTGTATATGAAAAAGGGACCTCGGATGCCACCTCTTCAGTACCCTTCTGGACCTCTGGAAACTCTACCAAGAAGAAAGAATTCTGTGTTGCTACAAGGACTGCCACTCTAATGAACTGCTACTCTGAAGGAGCTGCTGCCTTGCTGTGCTGACCTGTTGCCCTCTTGCCTGGGGAGGAATAACTAGACCTGAAACCCATCTTGAACCCAGGATCCTAGAGTGACTGAAAGGGCAAGTCTGATGGCCTCCTGATCTGAGCCTCAGGAACATAACAGGCTCCCCAACAGCTCATGTAGTCGTCTTCAGTGAGTTCCTAACCTCCAAGAAGTTCCATTCAGGTCCTAGGCCCTGGGTTTGGCTCTCGAGCTTGTAAATTCAAGCTTAATGGCCTTTTGTGACCCCAAATGCTCCCGTTTGCGACAGCGCAAGCTGCCGCAAACCCATCTCTTCGCACAGATGCATCAAAATGCTCACAGGGGACTGCCAGCATGAAGCACCAGCCCGCTCACGCATGACACCTTGCCTGCTCCTCATGCTATGCCGATCACTGCCCACAATGCTCTCCTTGCTTCTCAGGACCCTCCCCAACACGAACAAAACTCTTGGCACCAAAACTTGAGAAAGTGAAACTTCAGCAACACTAATCTGGACTTTACCTGACCTGCGCTCCATCGATGTGGGCGTAAACGTTTGACTTCGACCCGGCCCAGTGCAACCGGATAGGTGATATTTTACAGTTTATTCTTTAAAGATTCATAACTCCATTTCTATTGAATGTATTTTTGTTATTTTGGTCTTGTTATATTTATTGAATTCTGCTCTGTTGGGATACTTTTGTTTGGTGTTTTTATTGTTTTACTTTTTCAAGTGTTGCACTGTTACTTTACAGATTGCCTCTAAGTTGAGCCTGACTGCTCTGTGCCAAGCTACCAGTGGTGAGCACAGATTGATTTGGGGTTTGCTTGTGCCTTATCCTGACTAAGATTGTGAATGCTGCTTGATATCCAAGGCTCAAACCTCAGTCAACCAACAACCCAATTTCTAACACTACATTTCAAAGTTAAAGCTATCTTTCACAGAAATTAAAACATTTTGATGTTGGTATGATTTTAAGAAGGTGTTCTGTTTTTTTTTTAATTGAGACTTTCCAGTTTAGAAAGAAAATCATAATAGATACTACTTCTCTGAAAATGCCCCCAAAATATGAAACATGCTCTCAGCTGATAGCAGGGTTGTTCCTTTTCATAGAGTTTTAAAATCTCAAAAGTCATCCATTCAGTAATTTTGCACACACTTCACAACAACAATTCTATGCTTTATCTCCTAATATGTCTAAATACTTGATAGCTATCCTGACAGGCCCTGTGGCTAACCCGTCCTGCATATGATGGAAGGCCATAAGCAGCGGTGGTTGACTGCCTACGGTGGGTTGTGTGTAGGGTCTGGCACAGATGTACATGGTTGAAGACCAGCAAATCTTATGAATTTAAAACAAAAAAAAACAGACTGGCGCTGCAGAAAACCTCCATACACAGCGGGGTTGGCCATCCACAGTGTGTTGGGTGCAAGGTTTGGTCCAGGAGCATGCTCCGTACTTGACCCTGTATGCGGTGAGTGTTGATCTCCCAGGGAGGACAGGTTCAGGCCAGAAAGCAGGCCCCTCACCCAGCTCCTCTCATGCACAGTTAAAAGCCATATGCAGCAGGGGTTGATTACTTGTGTAGGTCAGACACTTGTTCTCTCACTTCACACCCACCCACTCACTTCCACTTACTCCATCTCTCACTTTTATGCACTTTCTCACTCACTCTTTCACTTGCTTTTTAATTACTGCTATCTTTGTGTCCATTGCTTTTACTCAATGTAAGTACCCCTCATATACAAAAAAAACTATTTTTATCTTTTTAAAACCTTTAAATTTGGTTCTGAAAATACAATTTGTTTTTTTCTTGAAAGATTTTTTTATTTTTTAGTTCAGTTGTGGTTTTTCATTTTCGGAGAAAACCAAAACAATAATAAAAATGCAAAACGGGAAAAAACTTGGTTATAGAAAAATGAAAAGATTACTTTGCTGCATGTCAAGAAATGCAATTGTTAATGCCTCCCTTTATGATACTTTATTACACATCAGGACTCGTTTTAGGCCAATGAATCTTTTGACCCAGTTGAGAGACACCTTAGGACGAGATAGCTAATCAATATGTCAATTAATACGTCAATAATGTCATCAATATTTATTACGACAATACATTCCACTTTAGTCAAAGTCATTAATCAAATCTAGGCACTACCATGACCTTTCAGTCATGAATAATTACACCAGTTTAGTAGAATTTTATAAGTTTTATTCCCTATTAATTACAATTTAATAGCATGTGCGTCAATCTCAAAACCAAGAAACATAATAGCATAGTCCGAATATGGCAACTTTGGTAAGGTTTCATTAAAGCGAGAATCACAAACATCAGAACATAACACGGCGTGAACATAGATCAATTTAGCAGAGTGTCAATAATGCATCAGTTCAACAAAGCGTAGTCTCAGTCTTTTGTCTATTTGCGTCAGTTTTGGTGAACACCTGTCCTAACCACTGATTAGCATTAGCATGTTGGGCTTCATGCAAAACAATTTAGAACACCAATTTGGAACACATCTAACTAAGGTCCCTGTCAAAAGTAAGCAGTTGGTACCTAGAAAGGAAAAGCAAACAGACAAATCACAATTGCATTGTCATAATTACCCTCCAAAGTTTAGGTCAGCGCACAGGTTCAGGCTTCGTCTTCAGGACATCAGTCAATTCGCCATCAGTCAGAACTCAGCTCTGGGGCAAAAGGACACTTCCCTCATAAGGAGGTAAAATGTAAAAAAGGACAAATCTAAGGGTGAGGATGGTTTTAAGTAAACCACCAAGTCATCCAACAGAGTGACAGAGTTTCTGGATAAAATCAATAGCATTCCCTAACCCACCTAAATGACTCCCCGTGACATGGGTTTTTAATCCCTTTTCCATTGTACATTCCCCCAAAATTCTATTGGTCATATGTTATACCCCACTATCTTTAACCTATCAGAAAATACATTAGGTAACCCAACTCTTCACCCCATATTATTTTACAAGTCTTTGATTGGTCTTCATAATTGACGTCTTCAGAGGTGGCACATCTGGTATGATTTCGTATTTCTGTAATTCTTTGCACATCTTTTGGTCAGCAGTTCCATTGTCTTCTCCGGTTTGAATGACCTTGTACATTACATTAATCTACACTGTTTCAATTTACTTTTAACATTTATTCTGCAAAGGCTGTGTGAACGGATCTAACATGGTTACATTCGTCTTCTAATTTGAAGAAAAGAACACGCAGGGTCATGTCCCTTTCTGAGTCAGCATACTGAAAAATAGAAAAATGCATTTAATATGAGAGCCAAGCAGCTAAGCTTCGGCTCATGCTAACTTAAGGCCTATGAGGATTTCAGTACAGATTCAATAACGGAATCATTAATACAAACTTATTTAAACATAATATAAACATTTTAGTCATTATTATTAGTCTACGTATACATTGGTGGCCACTCCCCATGGTCACAATTTAAGTGCACGTCTTAAGCAAAATTATTATTATTATAGTTTCTATGCAGCATTATCACACATTGATTCATAAACATTTCATGTTAATATAGATTATATCAGCTACACTCTCTCAGTACCTCCTCTGATGACGTTCGTCATCACACAAACCTTTCCCTTTGACCTTTCTCTTTAATTTTTCACTTTGCGCATTATGCGCATTTCAACATCTTCTCCCTTGTGTGAACTCTCCCAAATTTCATTAAACATTTTCTCCCTCTCATTTTCTTCATTCTTTTTACTCCTCTTTGTCCAATTTCTTTTAATTTTGTCATTAATTTTGCATGCTTCCCATAATCCTAATAAACAGGCTAGGACAATTAATAGACCCCCTAATATTTTTGCAAGTACTCCATTCCAAATGTTGCTAAACCAGCTCCCTACTCTGGCAATTCCTTTTCCTAATTTCTCCCACACTCCAGGTTCCTTCAAATCCTTCAAATCTGCACTATCTTTAGTTAGGTTAGTAAGCATACCTCTAATCTTTTTACTATTGTCAGGTATCTATGAGCAACAATGACGCTCGTTGAGCATCTTGCAGACTCCGCCACTCTTTGCTAAAAGAATGTCTAAAGCAAGCCGGTTTTGAAGAGTCATAGCTCTTTCCGCAGCAAGTTCAGTATCCATCAGAAGTATAGCCCCTGTAAAATTTGTCAGCATGTTATCCACAATAGTAGACAACTTTTGAATCTTTATGGAGTTTAAGATAGCCCCTACTGAAGGAATTATGGCTCCAAATATGTCTCCAACGACAGCAGCCGCTATCTCTCATTTTTGTCTAGCATGTTGTAATTCAGACGTTTTAGGTATTTGTTTTGAGTCATCAATTTGGTAAATCTTTGGGAAAACTATTCCCAAATAACATGTCCCATACCATCCCTTAGGGAGACGGTAATAAGCATTAAGTCCACAAATATAATAGATCCCAGGGATCGCTGGATCCTGTCCATTTAACATGAATGCCCATTTACTCTGAAACAAAAACACATGCCTGCATTCACTCGTTCCTACAAATAAAGTGTCATGTTCAGATTTCGGCCTATATATACACAAAGCCTTCCTACATGTAATGCATCTATAGCTAATTTGCCTTGCGTCTTTATTGCAGTGTAAGCATAATCATTTGCATATGTGCGTTTTTCTAGCCCCTTTTCTAATCTTTCTTTCAGTGCTTTGCGTCTATCATCGGTGTGATCTAAGAAGCTTTTATCTACAGGTGTCAATAAGCAAGTCAGATTGTTGCGGTGTGCAGAAGCTGTCCCAAATGTAAGCGTCAGTTCAAAGAAACCTCTAACTAGTTTTATACTATGCTCCTTAGCTAATTTGTTCAGAAACTCAATCACAGGCACAAAAGAAAACACTGCATCCAAATTTGAATAGAAGTATTGCACATGCTCTTGATTATAGAATCTTGTTAGTAGGAAACTACAACTTATCCCGTAAGTTAACGGTAAGCTATGGTAGGTGACCCCTTCTTGCACGGATGAAGGAATCTTTGTGCACACATAACAGTTTTTCGCATCCATGGTTTCAACATACTCATTCAGCAAGCAATAGAAAACATTAGTGGAAAGTTCCCCTTTTGAATTAGTTCCCTCATGCAAGTGTCTTGCAACCTGCTCAAACTTTTCCCACGGTGTTAGTGTTGCAGTCTCAGGTTTTGAAGCATTGTTAGTCGCTTTCTTATCCAACCATGGCATTCCCACAATCACACCTACAATTATTATCGCGCACACAACACCTAATATAAGACTTAACCAACCACACACCTTACCCTTTTTATTACTATCTCTATTGTAAGCCATGTCTGTAAAGAATCAGATAGCAGAACAATAATCAATTGAGGACGATATAAAACTCTCTCTTTTTTTTTTTTCTTAATGCAAAAAATCTCTTTTTCTCAGCGTTTCACTCACTCCAGGACCCTTTTGTCAAATCAGGTTAGCAGCTTGTCATAATCGGGTTTTCAAAGTCAATTCAGGTTATCAGTGTCACATCCGGTAATTTATAAGTCTCTTTCTCAGTTTTTCAGCTTTCAATTTCTTTTCAATTTAAGTTTTAACACAGTCTCCTTCTTTTACTTGATTTTCAGGTACCGTAGTATTGGCCTGGTACTTCTTGATCAAAACAGAACGCTAAGACTTCCTGTTGCCATTCAGATGTTGTTGCATATGCCCACTCAGGACCTGCATACCTCCTATTTGCGGTTCTCTTTCTTTTCAATCTGCGTTCGCCTTGCAATTCTCCTTCACTTAGATCCTCTATTCAGGATGTATCAGTTTCTTCTGTTATTATTTCACCTGGTGCAATCTTTTCTTTCGCAGCCTGCTTCTCTGGCCAGTTATCTCCCTTATGCGTCTTTTTCTTGCTTGTCCTTTCAGGACGCTGAACAGCACCCTCCTCTTGTGCTATGTTGTTTTCTCTTGATGGACCTGCAACTGGCTCAGGGGATGCCGGTGTACTTTGATCTCTTTCTACTATTTCCCCTTCTTCTTCTTCTTCGGATCTGTAACGGGTTCAAGCTCTAACCCGTATCCGTCTGCTTCTGGGAGGACCTCTCCTTGATTTAGTTCTCCTGCTGCCTCTACTGAGATAGGCACATTGTCACCTCTCTCAAACTCGTTTACTGTTTGAGGGACTAGGCTGTTCTCAGTGGGCTCTCCTGCAGTCTCAGTTCCCTCTTGGCTATTCTCAGACCCTGAGACTTCCCTCTCTGGAACTGTTGAGTCGGAAACTTCAAGTTCCTCATCAGTTGGACATGTTACCTTCTTTGTGTGACTGGCATGTATCCAGTTTGGAACTCCTGCACATTTCACAGCGGTGGTTGTTGTGAATATTACTTGATATGGCCCTTTCCAACGTGTCTCCAAACACGACTTTCTCACGTGCTTCTTGACAACCACCCAGTCACCACCTTGCAGGGTGTGACCTGGATCACTGATCGGTGGCAATGTGTTAGCTTCCACCTGGTGAGAAAAAGAGCGAACCACATCAACCAAACCTTTGCAGTAGTCCAACACCATATCATCCGTGATATTCACAAGAGCATTTGCAGGTACTGCGGGCAGCCTCATAGCTCTACCCATAAGGATCTCATGGGGTGATAGTCCTATCTTCTATTCAGGGGTGTTCCTCATCGACATCAGCACTAAGGGCAATGCATCTGGCCATTTCATATTGGTAGCTGCGCACATCTTCGCCATTTTCGATTTTAAGGTACCATTCATTTGTTCTACTAGTCCTGATGCTTCAGGGCGGTAACTACAATGCAGCTTCTGTTCAATGTCTAATGCGGCACACAAGAGCTTAATCATCTCATTGTCAAAGTGTCTGCCTCTATCTGATTCTATAGAGACCGGAAACCCGAACCTGGGTATTAGTTCCCTAAGCATCAGCTTTGCAACTGTGAGACTGTCATTTCTATGTGTGGCGTAAGCTTCAATCCAGTGGCTGAAAACACACACAATCACCAACACGTATTTCAATCCTCCACAAACAGACATTTCAATGAAATCCATTTGCATCTTGCTAAATGGACCACCAGCTCTCCCTATGTGGTTCAAAGTTACCACAGTCCCTTTTCCGGCATTTATCTATTGACAGATGATGCACCTGTGACAGGTAACCTCTGCGGCATGTCTGAATTTTGGGTTAAACCAGTCAATCTTGAATGACCTGATCATTGCGTCTCTCCCAAGATGTGCCTGTCCATGGTAGAGCCTCGCAAATTGTGACAGACGACTGTTTGGCAAAACCAGTTTCCCCTCCTCTGAGACCCATAAATCGTCAGCTCTTTGTACACATTGCATTCTCTGCCAGGAGCGTTTTTCCTCTTTGCTAGCACGACCCTGCAGTGTTTTTAGTTCATCTAGTGTATCAACCACCCTTAAGGCAAGGTTCAAACATGTGTCATTTTCGGTTTGCGGTAACAATTCCCACTGATCCTTGAACGATATACAGTTCATTGCGCAAAATCTTGCGACTTGATCTGCATAGCCGTTTCCCATCGACACAAAGTCTTGTGACTTAATATGAGCATTGCATTTCACCACAGCAATTTCAAGAGGCAATTGAATCGCATGTAACAAATCCTTAATTTGTTCACCATTTTTCACAGGAGAACCAGAAGAGGTCATGAAACCTCTCTGTGACCACAACTGGCCAAAATCATGTGCAATTCCAAATCCATATCTGCTATCAGTATAGATAGTGACTCTCAGATTTTCAGCTGTGTGGCATGCCTTAGTAAGGGCAATTAATTCTGCCACTTGTGCGGAATACACTCTCTCGAGCCAGGAAGCTTCAATGATACCAGCTATGGTACATACAGTGTAACCAGCACTCAGCATTCTGACTGAGGGCCATATGTACCAAAGCATTTTCCCATTGACACAGAATCGGTAAAACCCTTTGATACATCTGGCCCTGAGTCTCTCAAACAGGATCCATCAACAAACATAATGCAGTCATTTTCTTTTAACTGCGTATCTTGGATGTCAGGTTGGGGCTTGGTACATAGTTCTGTTACCTCAAGACAGTCATGCTCCACTTCCTCTTCATTATTAATCTCGGTATTCTCAACAGGAAGCAGAGTTGCCGGGTTTAATTCAGTACATCGCTTCAGTGAAACATTAGGTGACCCCAATATAATTGTCTCATATCTGGTAAGTCGGGCATTTGTCATGTGCTGAGTTTTTGTTCGAGTTAGCAAAATTTCAACTGAATGAGGAACCATTACTGTCAAAGGATGTCCCATCACTATGCCTTCACACTGCGTGAGGCTTTGACCAACTGCTGCAACTGCGCGCAAACAACCCGGTAAGGCTGCTGCGACGGGGTCCAAGGTAGCTGAAATATATGCTACAGGGTGGTTTGCACCTCCATGGACCTGTGTTAAGACAGACAAAGAACAAGCATCACGTTCATGACAAAACCGTAGAAAAGGTTTTGTGTAATCAGGCATACCCAAAGCTGGTGCCCTACACATGCACTCTCTCAATTCCATGAATGACTCAAGCTCTTCTTCGGATAGGGTTATGGTGTACGGTTCATCCTTAATCTCTTTACCTGTCAGCCTTATCAATGGTTTTGAGATAATTGAGAAGTTGGGTATCCACTGGCGACAGTAGCCCACCCTTCCCAAAAACATCCTGACATCTCTCTTTGTTGTCGGGGGGTTCATTTGCAAAATGTCTGCCACCCTTTCCTTCGATATTCTCCTGGACCCTCTCTCAATCAGGTGTCCTAAGTACTTCACCTCTTTCTGACAGTACTGCAGCTTCTTTGGCGACACTTTATGTCCGTTCTTACCCAAATGATTCAGTAAGGCAATTGTGTCATATTTACAGTCATCTTTTGTCCTGGATGCAATCAGTAAGTCGTCAATGTACTGTACTAGTGTCAAATTGAAAGGCAGTACTAAGGATTCTAAGTCCTTTTTCAATCTCTGGTTGAAGATGGATGGTGATTCAGAAAACCCTTGTCCAGGAATTTGAAACTGAATAAAAACTGGCTGTCCTCATGAAGAGGTATCGAAAAGAAAGCTTGTGACAGATCTACAACAGTGAACCATTCAGCATCACACGGAACCTGAAACATGATCACTGCTGGATTGGGCACTATGGGGCAACACTTCACCACAATCTCGTTCATTTTTCTCAAGTCCTGCACAATTTGAACCTTCCCACAAGGCTTTTTCAAACCCATCATCTGTGAATTACATGGGCTGCTCAATACTTCCTTCAAGACTCCCTGTTTCACAAAGTCTGCAATTATTTGCGCCACCTGGATAAGAACATCTTGTGCCATATGGTACTGCGGCACCTGGGGAAACACTCCGTTTGGTTTCACTTGAACTTTAACTGGTTCCACTCCTTTTATCAGTCCCACTTCCTTTTCTGTCAAATCCCACACTTTCTCTGTCACCGTTGCCTGCAATTCGGCTGGTAAGTCGATCACTGTAAGCATTGGAAATAATGTTATCAAAGGGTAATTTTCATTCGCATTTCCTGTCTCTGACTCAAAGAACTGACCATCATCCCCTTCATCATCACTGTTTGTCTGCACCTCAATTCCATCATTGGAACATGTAATCGAGCATTTCGTTTTGCACAGTAAGTCTCTTCCCAGTAGGCATACCGGACTTGAATCGCAGACTACAAACTTATGCAGTCCCTGGAAGTTGCCAATCTCAACTTGCACTGGATCTCTAACTGGATTTGTCAAGTACTGATTTGCTACTCCGACCACTCTTATGGTACGCCTTGAAAGTGGCAATTTCGGAACTTCTGCACTTCTGACCGTAGAGCGTGTAACTCCGGTATCAACCAAGAATGAAACCTTATGACCCATCACCTTTCCCTCTACATAGGGTCCCCTTTGATCTACCTCTAGGGATGCAGCAAGCCTGCACTCTTCACTGTCTGAACTGTCATCCGACCATTCCTCATTCATTCCATCTTCACCACGCAATGGGAATTGCTGTACTGTATTATTTTGGCTCACCACTTGACCTGTGACCTGCTGAGGAAGCATCACCTGTTGCTGTCCCATTGGAGCCAATGGTAATTGCATTTGCTGTCTAGGTACCACGGGAGCCTGCTGTTGTACTTGCTGCATTTGCACGGGTTGAACACACGGCATTTGCACTTGCTGCATGGGCTGTAACCCTTGCATCTGGACCATGTTATTTTGAAAGTTCAGGTTTTGATTTCTCAATTTTGGACCTCTCATATTTTGCAATGTACCGACATTAGTGCTTTGTTGAACGACAACATCCTGCACCACATTTGGGCACTCCCGCTTCCAATGCCCCACGCCCCCGCATGCGTGACATGATGACATCTTTTTCATCCCTTGTACGTCATTTTGAACCACAACAGTATTCAAGTCTGGACTGTGATTCACAAAACCTCGACCTCGACCTCTTGGCTGTGCCTGAATTACACCATTCCCTTGCGGTTGCTGCTGTATCATCTGCTGAATCCCATTTCCCTGTATTCCTGCTTGTGCAACCCTTATCTGCATCACCATCACTTTCTCCTTCAACTTTTTCTGCTTCAGTTCAATCTCATCACTACAGTATTTCGCATATTGCAACACCTCATCAATCGGCTTCGCTTGCCAACAGATCAAATGATTCTTAATCATCTGGCTAACCTCCGGTCTCAATCCTTTGACAAATCTGAACACAAGATGGTTCATGGCTTTCGGCTCAATGGTCTCAGTACCACTGTAATGTTTGAATGCCTTCAGCAACCTCTCATAGTAAGCATGTATTGATTCCTTAACCTCCTGTGAGGTCCGGTCAATTTTCTGCCAATCAGTCACTTTCGGCGACACTTTCTGCTTCAAAAACTCAATAACCTTGTGATAATACTTCATCACCTCCTCAGAGGGTGCTCCGGTCACCTTATCCCTTGCCGGCTCCTGCGTCGGCCAGTCTACCCCTCGCTTGCACTCAAGCCATAAGTCGGGCGGAACAATGATCTCAAACAAGGTATTCAGGTCTTCCCAGAGACACTTCGCAAGCTTCACAAACCTATCTGTTTGTTGTTACCACTCAATCGGTTTCTCCCTCAACCTGGGATAATCATTAGTGAAGGATAAGATATCTCCCCTGGACCACGGTACATGAATTAGGACCCCACCAGCGGTTTCTCTCATTGGTAGCATCTTTACTGATTCCGTATCTGGTGTAATTTTAGCTTTACTCGATCCTGGGCTGTCACTTTTCTCCTTGTCTCTTTTCTTAGCCCATCTGCCTTCCCACTTTTCTAATGGTCACCAGATCTGCGCACTTTGTAATATTTCTTTTAAATGCACTTTCATTCCGGCAGACCTCATGTGGTCGAAGTCTTTTGAGTCAAAGTCTAACCTGTAACTTATTTTCAAATGTTTAGCATTCTCAATATCAATATTGTATTTGTCTGCCAGGTTCGCTAATTTCTGATGTACCTTGCCTACTTCTTTAGTAATCTTAGGGCACAGATATCTCAATTCTGCTTCTATGTATGGCTCTAATCTGTTTACCCCCATTGTTCCATCCACTAATTCAGCAGCTTCCACGCCCAGTCTCACAAAGTTCAGGTACTCATCTCTCCCCAACCTTTCCTGTTCCACTGCAGTTACTGTAGTCTTTTGCGTAGTAAAGGTCTTCTCTAACCACTCATTCAACTGTTGTACCATAAAGCCTTGCAAGGAAATTTTCCCTGCATGCATCATCGGCGACTGTGAAGCATTCGTACTTATTGTTTGTGGGGTTAACACCCCTAGCCCTGCCTGTCTCATTGCTTCCATTGGTGCTTCAACTGGGCTAAGGTCTATCAGAGACCTTGGTTTTTCAACCGCTTGCTCTCCTGGGGACATTAGCTGAGGGGTTCCTATGGACCCTCCTCTTATTACATCTTGTGTCATTACTCCCTGATCACATACACCAGGCTTACCTTGTGCATACAATGGCACCGGTGGACCAACAGTAATTGGCAATGATATTGCAGCTGGTGTCTGACATGGTCCCAAACCTCGTGGAGCAGCAACTCCACAGGTCTGATTTTCTGAAGCCGGGGCAGGTATTAATGGAGGGCCTGCTGCTGGATTATACCCTGGTATCAGTTGTGGCTGTGGCTGGGGCAGCAATTGCGCAGTTGACTCAATCTGCACTAACCTCGATTTTGTATATATCGGGTCTGGCGGCACTATCAGATTTGTAGTAGTCTCTAGTACTGGGACGTCTGGATAGATTCTCTGTATCTGTGGTGGTGGAGGTTGCAACTGTATCTGCATGTCTGGTGCAGTGGGTACACTGACACCATTCTGTATCGGACTCGTATCACTAGTCTGTGCTGTATCAGTAACCCCCTTCTCCTGCGTCTGGTTCCCAGGATCCGCACTAGTGCTCGGGACATTGTCGCTTACCGCATAAGGCGATCATGCAATAGCTGATTTAAAAATTCTTTGTTATCTGAATCATCTTCTTCTTCCCAAGATCTCTTAGTTTCTTTAGGCTTACTAGAGTCTTTGTCTGATTTACAGGTGGCTTTCTTTCACTGCGTCTCATCTCCCTGTGTTATTGCTGGGAACAATTTTAATCCGTCAACTATTCCCCGTCTCCACATTTTGCTGTCATTATCCCACCTAGCTTCCGCATAAGTCTTTTCTGCCCTTTTCAGTCTTCTTTGGAACTTTTCTTGTCTCTGTTTAAGAGCCACTAGATCCCAAATTGCTAAAGCCTCATACTGAGCTGGCCTCGGAGATGGCTTTTATACACTTAACATCCACCTTAAATTCTCTAGAACTCTCGTATTGAACGTCCCGTGTTCTGGGAGCACCAAACATCCCTCTTTTTCTGTTAATTTGCGCCACTATTTCATCCATAAACAAGGTGCGACACCCTTTTCCTCCATGACAATGTAAGCCGGAGTTCCCTCAGGCGGTGTAGGCTCCCCTTCACTCGCCATAATGTATGTGTCTCCTTTCAGAGCACTCTTAAAAGCTTTGACAAAATTCATCTTTGCGTCTTTTCTTTTGTTTGTATTTAATCAAGAAGTGACTTTAATTCCCAGGACACTCTTCACCCACCTTTCTCAACCTATTGCCTCTCACGGACGGCAGCCAATCCGTTCGCGACCCCTCTCGACAACTGACCTATCTCAGCGCGGCACCACTGACGTCACTCTCACACACTGCAGCTGACAAAGTCTTGCGGCTCGTCCGCCCCTTACTGGATTCACACCAAACTATTGCAAAATTACTGCGGTTTAACAACAACACAAATTTGCCGGTTTACTACAGGAAGGGTAACACATTCGCTTCAGAACCTTACAGAGATTTCACTTGAAGCCTCGGCCGCTACTATCTCTTTCTCAGTTCCCGCACCCGCAAGCAGAATTCAACCCGCAAATCCTACTCTCGACTTGTCAATGGTTCATTCTAGTGCACTTTAGAACTTGCCAAATCTCCATCGAAGGTTTCACACATACAATTTGACTCAAACTCGACTTGTCAACCACGCCCGATTGACCTACCTAAACCGTGCAAATTACAACATAAACCCAAGTGTCTCCTACACTTGTCAATATACTCCGGAGTCTTAGACCACGACGGGTCCGTACATGAACAACCAACCAGGTGGATAGTTTTGAGCACCAAGCGCCACACTCATCTGAAGTACGCCGACTTCCCTACTCTCATACTGCGGAGTACGCCCACTCCTACTAAAACAACATTTACCTGACCTAAATACACACAAACTTCACAAATCACCTGCAAAATGCATAAGCTGAGCAAGCGCAAATCACACATACTAGAACGCCGAGAACATCCCTAACTCACTTAGGCAGGCTCCGAGATCCCGGGAAAGTCATGGTGAATTTAGAAACACATCATACCTCCAATTTGCATTATCTCAGAAAAATAGTCTAATCAATGATTCTCCGTCCTAGGGCCCCAAAGGGCCAAACCGTCGCTCTGCTACCAGAACTGTTAACGCCTCCCTTTATGATACTTTATTTCACATCAGGACTCGTTTTAGGCCAATGAATCTTTTGACCCACTTGAGAGACACCTTAGGACGAGATAGCTAATCAATATGTCAATTAATACGTCAATAATGTCATCAATATTTATTACGACAATACATTTCACTGTAGTCAAAGTCATTAATCAAATCTAGATGCTACCATGACCTTTCAGTCATGAATAATCACACCAGTTTAGTAGAATTTTATAAGTTTTATTCCCTATTAATTACAATCTAATAGCATATGCGTCAATCTCAAAACCAAGAAACATAATAGCATAGTCAAAATATGGCAACTTTGGTAAGATTTCATTAAAGCGAGAATCACAAACATCAGAACATAACACAGCGTGAACATAGATCAATTTAGCAGAGTGTCAATAATGCATCAGTTCAACAAAGCATAGTCTTGGTCGTTTGTCTATTTGCGTCAGTTTTGGTGAACACCTGTCCTAACCACTGATTAGCATTAGCATGTTGGGCTTCATGCAAAACAATTTAGAACACCAATTTGGAACACATCTAACTAAGGTCCCTGTCAAAAGTAAGCAGTTGGTACTTAGAAAGGAAAAGCAAACAGACAAATCACAATTGCATTGTCATAATTACCCTCCAAAGTTTAGGTCAGTGCACAGGTTCAGTCTTCGTCTTCAGGACATCAGTCAATTCGCCATCAGTCAGAACTCAGCTCCGGGGCAAATGGCAGTTCCCTCATAAGGAGGTAAAGTGTAAAAATGGACAAATCTAAGGGCGAGGATGGTTTTAAGAAAACCACCAAGTCACCCAACAGAGTGACAGAGTTTCTGGATAAAATCAATAGCATTCCCTAACCCACCTAAATGACTCCCCGTGACATTGGTTTTTATTCCTTTCCCATTGTACATTCCCCCAAAATTCTATTGGTTATCTGTTATACCCCACTATCTTTAACCTATCAGAAAATACATTAGGTAACCCAACTCTTCACCCCATGTTATTTTACAAGTCTTTAATTGGTCTTCATAATTGACGTCTTCAGAGGTGGCACGTCCGGTATGATTTCATCTTTCTGTAATTCTTTGCACATCTTTTGGTCAGCAGTTCCATTGTCTTCACCGGTTTGAATGACCTTGTACATTACATTAATCTACACTGTTTCAATTTACTTTTAACATTTATTCTGCAAAGGCTGTGTGAACGGATCTAACATGGTTACATTCGTCTTCTAATTTGAAGAAAAGAACACGCAGGGTCATGTCCCTTTGTGAGTCAGCATACTGAAAAAAAAAAAATGCATTTAACATGAGAGCCAACCAGCTAAGCTTCGGCTCATGCTAACTTAAGGCCTAGGAGGATTTCAGCACAGATTCAATAACGCAATCATTAATACAAACTTATTTAAACATAATATAAACATTTTAGTCATTATTTTTGGTCACAATTCGAGTGCACACCTTAAGCAAAATTACTATTATTATAGTTTCTATGCAGCATTATCACACATTGATTCATAAACATTTCATGTTAACATAGATTATATAAGCTACGCTCTCTCACAATCCCACAGATTTGAAGCAGCAATCAACTTGCAAAATATGTTGACGGCATGAATGCAGAAGGGTGTTAGCCGTTTCATCCGCCTTCTTCCAATACATTTTCTCACCAAAGATCTTCTGTTCATGCTGTGCATTGAAATGCTTTCGGATTGTGATGGTTCCAAAGCAATATTTGTCTTGGTTACTGCTGCTCTGCTTCTTGTCACAAGGAGCCTGACACTTATTTAAATGAGAAATATTTTTCACCAAGTGGAATAGTGATACATTTCCAGACAATGGATTCTGGTGGTGACCTGGAATAATCAGTATGAACATCTTCCAGTTCTTTATCTCTTTCGTCTCCTGTTTCTTCTCAATTTCTTCTCGCCTGTTCTTCATCTTCAGGAGTCATTAGAAAATAGAAAAAGTTTTGCTTCTCAAAAAATACTTCAGCAAAAAAAACTGTACCCTTTTCTTGCCTGCTAAGCCCCTCTGTGGCAAGGAGAACAGTGAACTGTTTATAAAGTCCAAGAACTATTTAAATATGAAACAATGCATTCTAAGTAACAACTCAAACCTCTACAATGGTCCGTAATGATTCCCAGATCTTCTGTGGGCCCACAAATGTGGACGTGGGTAGGAGAAGCAAACCCTGGTTTTGTGATACCTGCACCGGGAACAGTGAATGCCGCAAAACAAAAAACATGGACAAACTGAAATGTAATATTGCATCTGTGGCTTTCTATGTGCAGTTGGCAAATCCGTACTTATCATTTGTTTTTTTGTTTTTTACACTTTAAAAGTGTACAGTATTCGCTGTGAATATTTTTGGGTTCATTGTGCTCAGAACGGAAGTCCTGCTTGTGCAACTACACGAGAATCGCACACCTGGAAATAGAATTACAGCCTGGAAGTACAGAGTCCTAATTCATAAACTGCATTTTGTAGTACTCATGACGAAGCGGAAAAAGAAAGACTAGCAAACATTTATATATCATGCAACAAAACCGTAAATGCAATGTGTTTTAGCAATGAAAAATAAAATGTGTAGAGAAATGTGCCCACGAAGTAGGTCACCATTAGTTTTAAACAAGCTTAATTAATCATGAAAAGCCGACAAATGTACTAATATATCATATTTGAAGTTATATTTTATGATTTTCTCATTGAAACTGTTACATGCTTAGCTTAAATTTAGCAGAGGCTTTGGCCTAGTTGCCTGGTCTCAATTTTAACTGCGTAGTTTTCACTTGTATTAACAAAGACATGTTTGAATCTTTAAAAGCTGTATTTTTCCAGTAGAATGACTAATACACTTATCTCAAAGTTGCGTGTTAGGCAACTTTCATCCCCTTTGAAGCTCAAGGTCAGTTTCTGCAGGTGCAGACAATGAAGACACTGATGCAGAATTAATTGGCAACTTTGTTGCTAGTTATGTTCCAAAACTCCAAGGACACCTTACACGTAGATGAGTATTAAGAGAAAAGACACTATTCATTGGTCAAAGAGAAATCACCCCATGGACCCTCCAATGGAAGAACCTGAAGAATTTGGAACTTTTCTTACTTAATCCCACCGGACGAAGAGAAGACACGCCATTTTGAAGCCATTTTTGAAGACACACCATTTTGACGCCATTTTGATGCCATTGCCACTTTTACTTTGATGACACTTTGATGCTTTTTCTCTATCCCAGAGAGAGACTCTAAAGAATTCTCACCCTAGAGACTTTAACTTTACCCCGTTTTGTCTATATGATAACTTTTGCCCCTGTATTCCTTGCTGCTGCAAGGAAAACTTGACTTTAACTTTGCCCCTCCTTTGGAGAAGCCCCATGCTGATCGAACTGGTACCTAAAGGACGAAGACTTATCTTGAATGCTGATTGTATTTGGTAATTATGAAAGGATAAATGTAATATTCATTGTATTTTCCTTCTTAGGTACCAACTGCTTATTTTGACAGAGCCCAAGTTAGAAGTTTTCTAAATTTATGTTGACTAAATTCGTTTTGCATGAAGCCCCACATGCCAATGCTAATCAGAGGTTAGTTGAGGTATTCATTTAATGCACCGTGCTGAATTGAAATCCTGTTATGCTGATCAACGTATGCAATTAGTCAATCTCAGTTGCTTTTATTAGTGATTTGCACTGCTATATCTGAGTGCATTATTATCCAAGTTTTGAGTAGGTTGCGTTTCTTCCGCCGTTATGGACAACCAGTAATGTTCGTATATGTATATCATTTGATTTTGAGACTTACTTACATCGTATTAGCTTTGTTAATATAGGGAAATAAACTCATTAACTTTTAATAAACAGGTGTTGTTATTCATGACTGAAAGGTCATGGTGTGTCAAATTACTGTTTTCTATTGATCTAATTTGTTGTTTGATTACTAATTGAGTATTGATTATTGGTTATAAATGATTATTGATTACTGATTGGAGGGATCTGACGATTTCTTTGGATGAGGAGAACTCAACCCGGTCAAAAGGTTCACCGACCTCCGGCGTGTCCAAGTATAAGTAATCTACAAGGACTGGACGCGCTATCAGTAGATGGTAGCAGAGCTTGATGGTTTGGCCCTTTGGGACCCCATCCGAAAAATAGACGGATCCAAGTTAGATTTTTTTTAATAAAAAAAGATGGAGAGATGATGATGCCCTAAGTCTCCAATGACTTTCCTGGAATCTTGGAGCTTGCGAATGGAGGAAATGGAGGTGTGAGGATGTTTTTGGCACTTCTAGTGACAGTATGAATGAGGTTAGGGTTTCGCGCTTGCAAAGCTTATGCCGCAGACAAATGTGAAGTTTGTGAGGATTTTTAGGGGGTTCCGAACTCCAATTAAAATTTTAGAGGAGTGGTACTCCAAAGTGTGAAAGTAGGGAAGTTGTCGAACTTCATATGTATGTAGCGCTTTGTGCAGAAAACTTGTCCACGTGTTTGTTGATGTTGAAACGGGCCCTGCAAGGTCAAGAGACTCCAGAGTATGTTGAAAAGTGTATGAGACACTTGATTGATGTTGTAATTTGTTCGGTTTAATAGGTTGATCGGGCGTGGTCAACGAGTCAGTACGAATATTGAGGAATAAAAGAACATTTTCGACTTTGAGATTTGACGAATTCTAAGGTGCACTAGAATAGTTCATTGATCGGTTGAGAGTAAAGTTTGCAGGTCAAATTTTGCTTGCGAAAGTGTGAAACCAAGAAAGATGGAATAACTGCCGAGGCTAGTGAAAAATCCCTAAGGTTTCTAAAGCGATTGTATTACCTTTTTCCTGTAGTAAACCGACAGATTTGTTTTCTTCTTTTTAATTAATGCTCGCGATATATTGCAGAAAATAGTTTTGAGTGAAGCTGAATGAAGGAGGACAAGCCGCAAGACTTTGTCAGCCGCTATGTGTGAGTGTGACGTCACTGGAGCCGCGCTGAGATAGGTTGGTTGGTGAGAAGGGTCGCGCACGGATTGGATGCAGTCTGTGAAGCGCAATTGGTGGGGAAAGGCAAGCGAAGAGTATTCTGGGAATTAAAGTCACTTATTGATTACATTTTTGAGAAAATAAAAGACGGAAAGATTAAATTTTTTAAAGCATTTAAGAGTGCCTTGAGGGGAGATGTATATATTAAAGCAAATGTAGAAGAAGAAACACCGCCTGAGGGTACACCAGCTTACATCGTAATTGAAGAAAAAGGTGTTGCACCATGTCTTTGGTTAAAACAATGGTATAAATTAACAGAAAAGCATGGAAGTGTAGCGTTTCCTATCCATGGGACGTTTAATTTGAGAGTTTTGGAGAATTTAAGATTTGCGCTATATGACATGAAAATACCTCCAAGACCAGCACAATTTGAAGCATTAGCAAATTGGGAACAAATAGCTAGAAAGCAACTACAAAAGAAATTTGAGACAAGAGTGAGAAGAGTAGAAAAGACACTAGCGGATGCTAGATGGGATAGTGCTCAAAAGGTTTGGAGATCAGATATATTGCAGGGAATTAAATTGTTTCCAGCAATTACTGAAGAAGTAGAGACGGAAGGAAAGAAAGCTACCCATAAAACAAATAGGAGTCAGTTCAAAGATAGAGAGAACAAGAGAACCTCGAAAAGGTCAGACGAATCAGATGATGAGGAATTCATTCTGCAATTACTAAATGACCGTCCACCACCATATATGGAAAACGAAATTGACCCAAGCACTAGTACTGCCCCTCCAGAACCAATACAGGGTATTGTAACACAGAAATTGAGAAAAATACAGATGCAGAGTAGTCCTAATATGCCTTTTACACAGGAAATACCACAAGTTCAGAGAATATATCCTGATGTGACTAAACTGGAACCTGTTAATAATTATCAGCCACAGGTCCAAAGATGCTATTATGATGAGCATAATTTGGAAATAAATTCTAATTTAGTGATGCCTCAAAGGCAGACACAAGAAATGCCAAGGTACATTCAAACAGCAGAAACACAATTAGACATGTCAGCAATGATGAACCATAATATGTGAATTAACATGCCACTGAATTTGGGTAACAAACAGAATCCGGATGCAATATCTTTGCCTATCACTGTAGGTCCGCCAGTACCATTATATATACAAGCAAAGCCAAGTGTATGCGATCAAGGTGTAATGACACAGAATGAGACAGGAAGAGGATGTGTAGAAAATATCCAAGAAATGACTCCCGTGGGAACACTCTCAAACAGATCTGGGTCTTTGTTGGAATTTAGTCCGATTCCAATTTGTGTTCCGTCAACTGTGGTAAGGTCAAATCCACCACTGATAATACCGCAAATTTCAAAAACAGAAACATTACAGAAACCATCAGTAGCAGTGGATGTAGATGCTACATTATTGGGACTAAATGCACAGTTAACACAATGGTTGAACAGTCTGAATACCCCACAGAGTACACCCAAAGGAAAAGGAGAAGAATATTTGAACCAAATAAGATTGGGCATGGAAGCAGGTGAACTCGTAGGTGGAACAATGGGTCTGAACAGGTTAGAATCATACACAGAAGAAGAGCTGAGATACATTTGCCCTAGAATTACAAGAGAAGTAAGCAGCGTACATAAGAGGTTACAAGAAATTGCAGATAGATATAAAATAGACATAAATAAAACCAAGCACTTGAGCAGAAGTTACAGGCTAGACTTTGAAACAAAAGACTTTGAACACATGAGATCTGCAGGAATGAAAACACACCTTAAAGAAATACTGCAAAGCGCGCAGGTTTGGAGATGCTTAGACAAGTGGGAAAGCAGATGGGTTAAAAAGGATAAGAAGAAAGAAAGTACCCCAGATCAAAATGTTAGAACACAACAGAATGATGACCTTATAACCATGTTACCAATGAGAGAAACAGCAGGAGGAAAATATATTCACGTACCATGGCACAGGTGTGATATTCAATCTTTTACGGATGATTACCCCAGGTTAAGAGAGAAATCGATTGAATGGTATCAACAAACAGATAGATTTGTGAAGCTCGCAAAGTGTCTTTGGGAAGACTTGAATACTTTATTTGACATTGTAGTTCCAGTAGATTTGTGGGAAGAATGTAAAAGAGCTATAGATTGGCCAACAAAAGAACCGGAAAAAGATAAGGACACAGGTGCACCATCGCCTGAGGTAATGAAAATATACCATAAGGTGATTGAGTATTTGAAAGCAAAAGTTGCGTCGAAAAATGTAGATTGGCAGAAAATTGACAGAACAGCACAGGAAGTTAAAGAGTCGATACATGCATACTATGAGAGATTGTTGAAAGCATTTAAAAATTATATTGGCACGGAAACGATTGAAGCAAAAGACATGCTCCATTTTTTATTCAGATTTGTGGAAGGATTGAGACCCGAAATTAGCCAGATGATTAAAATGCATTTGATTTGTTGGCAGTCAAAATCGATTGATGAAGTGTTGAACTATGCAAAATACTGCAGTGATGAGATTGAGACAAAGCAGAAAAAGTTGAAGGAAAAAGTGATGGTGATGCAGATTAGAGCAGCTCAGACAGGTTTGCAAGGTTTTCAACAACAATTGCCGCAGCAGCAACAGCAGGGAAATGCTATGTTTCAGCCACAGATGAGAGGCAGAGGCCGAGGAGGTTTTGTAAATAATGGTCCTGATTTAAATACTGTCATTATACCAAATGGTATACAGGCAATGAAGAAAGTGATGCCAAGTCACACGTGCAGAATCGTCGGACATTGGAAACGGGAGTGCCCAATGTTGGTGCAGGAAGGCGTAGGTCAGCAGAACAATGATGTCAATACATTTCAGAATGTGAGAGGACCAAAATTGAGAGGTCCAAACCCAAATTTCCAAAATAATGTAAATCAGATGCAGGGCCTACAACCCATGCAACAACAGCAGGTGCAAATGCCTGTGTACAAATGGTACAATCACAGCCGATGCAACAGCAGTTTCCTATGGTACCTAATCAGCAAATGCAAGTACCCTTAGCACCAATGAATCAGCAACAGGTAATGCTTCCTCAACAGGTCACAGGTCAAGGAATGAATCAAAGTAACACAATACACCAATTCCCGTTACGCAGAGAGAATGGAATAAACAATGAATGGGAGAGTGAAAGTTCAGATGAGGAGGGAAATTGTATGCTTGCAGCATCTTTGGAAGTTGATCAAAAGGGACCCTATGTGGAAGGAAGAGTTATGGGTCACAGAGTTTCATTTTTGGTTGACACAGGAGCTACACGCTCGACAGTTAGAAGTATTGAAGTACCAAATTTGCCACTTTCAGGGAGAACAGTTCAAGTAGTGGGAGTAGCAAATCAGTATCTGACAAACCCAATTACAGATCCAGTACAAGTCGAAATTGGTAACTTTCAAGGGTTACATAAATTTGTGGTATGTGACTCAAGCCCAATAACCTTATTAGGAAGAGATCTATTATGCAAACTAGGATGCTCGATTATGTGCTCACATAATGGAATTAAAATTCAGACAAATAGTGATGAGGAAGAAGAGGACAGTTTAGAAGAAGAAGAAGAAATGGATACTGTTGATGAAGAGTATACCCTGATTACTCTTTATCCTATGTTCACTGAAGCCGATATTCCAGCTGATTTCCAAGAAACTGTTGGAAAAGAAGTGTGGGATATGACAGGGAAAGAAGTAGGATTGATAAAAGGAGCAGAAGCAGTGAAAGTGACTGTAAAACCTAATGTAGACTTTCCTCAGACTCCACAATACCATATGCCACAAGATACCCTTATGAAAGTCGCCCAACTCATTGACGAATTTGTGAAACAGGGAGTACTGAAAGAAGTTTTGAGTAGTCCATGTAATTCACCAATCATGGGACTGATAAAGCCAAGTGAAAAGGTCCGAATTGTTCAAGATTTGAGAAAAATAAATGACATAATAGTCAAATGCTGTCCCGTAGTACCAAATCCAGCTGTAATAATGTTTCAAATCCCATGTGATGCAGAGTGGTTCACAGTCATTGATTTGTCACAAGCATTCTTTTCTGTGCCTCTTCATGAGGAAAGCCAATTTCTTTTTTGTTTCAGATTTTTGGACAGAGTCTACAGTTGGTGTCGAATTCCTCAAGGGTTTTCGGAGTCAGCATCTATTTTCAATCAGATTCTGAAGAAAAATTTGGAATCATTGGAATTACCTTTCGAATCAACCTTAGTACGGTATATTGACGATTTACTGATTGCATCCAAAACAGAAAATGACTGTACAGTTGACACTATTGCCCTACTGAATCATTTGGGAAGGAATGGACACAAAGTGTCTCCTTCGAAATTGCAATACTGCCAAAAGAAAGTGAAATATTTGGGTCACCAAACAGAAAAAGAGTTGAGAAGAATAATGAAAGAAAGAATAACGTCTGTACTTCAAATGAGTCCACCCAAAACAAGAAAAGAGGTGAGAAAGTTTTTGGGAATGGTGAGCTACTGTCGCCAATGGATTCCCAATTTCTCAACTCTAGCTAAGCCTTTACTGAAACCGACCCAGAAAGATGTGCACAATGAAATAATGTTGAAGAGAGATGAAATGGATGCCTTTATTGAATTAAAGGAATGCATGTGCAGAGCTCCAGCTTCAGGTATGCCTCATTACACAAAGCCTTTTACATTGTTTTGTCATGAACGTGATGCATGTTCCTTGTCTGTCTTGACTCAAGCCCACAGTGGCGTAAACAGACCAGTAGCATATTTTTCAGCTACTTTGGATCCAGTCGCAGCAGCCTTACCAGGATGCTTGCGTGCTGTAGCAGCAGTTGGTATAAGCCTTAATCAAAGTGAAGGAATGGTGATGGGACATCCTGTAACAGTTATGGTCCCTCACTCAGTCGAAATACTTTTGACACGTTCCCGAACACAGCACATGACTGGTGCTAGGCTTACGAGATATGAGACAGTAATTTTGGGATCACCTAACGTGCAATTGAAAAGATGCATTACATTAAATCCGGCAACTTTGTTTCCCAGTGAAAATGTTGAAATTTAAAATGTAGAGGACATCGAACACGATTATCTTCAGGCGACTGAATTTTGTACTAAACCAAGACCTGATATCAAAGATACTCGATTGGAAGAAAATTATCAGATTATCTTTGTTGATGGTTCATGTTTAAGAGATGCAGCAGGAATATTGACAGCAGGATATGTTGTATGTACAATAACTGATGTTCTAGAAGCATCTTGGCTTCAGGGAATCTATTCTGCACAAGTAGCAGAACTAGTAGGTCTTACTAGAGCTTGCCAACTTTCCGCATTAATGAAAGTCACCATTTACACTGCCACTCAGTACGGGTTTGGAATAGTGCATGACTTTGGACAATTGTGGTCACAAAGAGGCTTTATGACTTCTTCTGGATCATCAGTGAAAAATGGTGAAAGAATCAAAGATTTGTTACATGCTATCCAGTTACCAGGAGAAGTAGCAGTGGTAAAATGCAGTGCACATTTGAAATCACAAGACTTTGTTTCTTTGGGAAATGGATATACAGATCAAGTCGCAAGGTTTTGCGCATTGAACTGAATATTGCTCAGAGATGAATGGAAGTTGATAAATGAACCAGAACTTGAACAAAATGAAGCCTTTGCTTTAAAAGTTGTAGACACACTAGAAGAATTGAAATTTCTACAAAATAATGTTAGTAGAGACGAAAAACTCTCATGGAATAAGTTACAATGCGTAAAAAAATCAGATGATTTGTGGGTTTCAAATGAATGGAGATTAGTTTTGCCAGACAGTCTTTTGACGCAAATAGCTAGGCTATATCACGGACAAGCACACATTGGAAGAGATGCCATGATTAGATTATTCAAAATTGACTGGTTTAATCCTAAATTTCGCCAAGTTGCTGAAGCAGTTTGCCATCGTTGCGTCATTTGCCAACAAATGAACACAGGGAAGGGAACCATGGTAAATTTGAGCCACATTGGAAGAGCAGGTGGTCTGTTCAGCAGAATGCAACTTGATTTCATTGAGATGCCTATGCATGCAGGCTTGAAATATGTGTTGGTGATTGTGTGTATTTTTAGCCACTGGATTGAAGCTTACCCTACACGTGGAAATGACAGTCTCACAGTTGCAAAACTACTATTGAGAGAACTAATTCCACGTTTCGGATTTCCGATCTCTTTAGAATCAGATAGGGGAAGTCACTTCAATAACGAAGTAATCAAAGTATTATGTGCAGCATTGAATATTGAACAGAAATTGCATTGTAGCTACCACCCTGAAGCATCAGGACTAGTGGAGCAAATGAATAGCACACTGAAATCAAGAATGGCGAAAATATGCGCATCCACAAACTTGAAATGGCCTGACGCGTTGCCTTTGGTGTTAATGTCAATGAGAAACACACCTGATAGAAAGACAGGACTATCACCGCACGAAATTCTCATGGGCAGAGCCATGAGACTTCCAGCAGTTCATGTAAATGCCCTTGTAAATATTACAGATGATATGGTATTGGACTACTGCAAAGGTCTGGCTGATGTAGTCCACTCTTTTCTCACCAGGTGGAGGCAACCACCTTGCCACAGATCCAAGGTCCAGGACACGCCCTGAAAGCAGGTGTCTGGGTTGTGGTAAAGAAGCATGTGAGGAAGTCGTGTTTGGAACCCCGTTGGAAAGGACCTTTTCAAGTGATTCTGACGACTACCACCGCTGTGAAGTGTGCGGGAGTTCCCAACTGGATTCACGCCAGTCACACGAAAAAAGTGATGTGACCCACAGAAGAGGAAATTGAAGCACTGAAATTACCAACAACTAGCAGGAAAGTACCAGGCACTGAGACAGAACGAAAAGAGCCTGAAAGCGAACAAGGAGAAACTGAAGCAGAAGAAATATTCACTGAGGAAGACATAGGGGGTCATTCCGACCCCGGCGGTCAAGGACCGCCGGGGCCGGGGATGCGGGAGCACCGCCAACAGGCTGGCGGTGCCCGCAGGGCATTCTGACCGTGGCGGTTTCGCCGCGGTCAGAAGCGGAAAACCGGCGGTCTCCCGCCGGTTTTCCGCTGCCTTGGGAATCCCCCATGGCGGCGCAGCTTGCTGCGCCGCCATGTGGGATTCCGACCCCCTCACCGCCATCCTGTTCCTGGTGGCTCCGACCGCCAGGAACAGGTTGGTGGTGAGGGGTGTCGTGGGGCCCCTGGGGGCCCCTGCAGTGCCCATGCCCGTAAGAGGGCCCCACAAAGTATTTCAGTGTCTGCTTTGCAGACACTGAAATCCGCGACGGGTGCAACTGCACCCGTCGCACCTTCCCACTCCGCCGGCTCCATTCGGAGCCGGCTTCCTCGTGGGAAGGGGTTTCCCGCTGGGCTGGCGGGCGGCCTCCTGGCGGTCGCCCACCAGCCCAGCGGGAAAACCAGAATGGCCTCCGCGGTCTTTCGACCGCGGAGCGGCCATTTGGCGGTTCCAGCTCAGGTGAAAAAGCAGGAGAGCCTAGTCAGAGGAGGGCTTTCCCAGAAGCAGACGATACAGGAGAACAAGGAGAAAAATGTACCGATCTCCCAGGTGAAGGAGACGAGACGGAGCAAAGTCAAATTGTTCCAACTCTTCTGGAACCGGTTGCAGGTCCGTCAAGTGAGAACAACGCGAAACAAAGATAAATCATATCACCAGTGAAATCAAAGACTAAAGGAACATTAAATGAAGACAAAAGACAAGAATCGAAAGAGAAAAGAAAAGAAGTATCTATCATAACCACATTGAATGAAGAAAAAGACACAGCCAAAGAACAAGACATAAGCGAAGGAGAATCGAAAGGAGATGCAAAATTGAAAAGAAAAAGAGTAGCAAACAGAAGATATTCCGGTCCAGAATGGGCATACACAGCCACTAACGATTGGTCAGATGAATTTCTATCTCTTAGTCTTGAAAATGAAGAAGCAGAACAACACTTTGGCACTTGAAAATTGAATTTCATGAACATTACCGGATGAGGCTTTGATAACCTGATTGACTTTGAAACCGATTTTGAGACAAAGCTGCTAAACCAATAAGAGACTAAGCTGCTAAAGAAAACTGTGTGAACATTGACCTCGTTGATCCTATATATATATATATATATATATATATATATATATATATATATATATATATATATATATATATCTGCAAATTTGATTTGATAAACTATCTTCAACTTTCTGATTCTCTATAGATCATGACTGACAATACTATACAAGGACGTAGGATGAAATGTTGTAAATACATGTGTATAGGATTGATAATTGCATGTGTACTAATAATTATGGCAATAATTCTTGGAATGCATAGAGGGAATGAAAGAGACGCGAATGATGCTTCTACTATCTTTAAAACTACTACTGAATTAACTCCTTTAAAAAGACGAAAAATATTTACATGACGATAATAACACGAAAAAAGAACTCTCATCTAATGTTTTCTATAGCTTCCTGAATGAGTATGTTGAGACAATGGACAGGAAGGATTGTTATGTATGTACACAAATCCCTACATCAGTATTAGAAGGAGTTACATATCATAGCATGCCCCTTACGTATGGAATAACATGTAGTTTGTTACTAACCAGATTTTATAACCAGGAGTATATTCAATACTTCTATTCCAATCAGGACGTCGTATTTTCCTTTGTCCCCATAATTGAGTATTTGAGTAAAATAGCAAGAGACTATTATATAAAATTAGTTAGAGGTTTCTTTGAGCCAATCTCGCCTTTTGTTACAGTTTACGCTCATAGAAACAACCTTACATGCTTACTTTCACCCGTAGAGAAAAGCTTTTTAGATCACACTGAGGATAGAAGAAAACAGCTGAAAGAAAAATTAGAAAAAGAATTGCAAAAAAGGACATCTGTAGCTAACTATGCTTCTGCCGCAATAAAAACACAAGGAAAATTAGCTTTAGATGCATTACATATAGGAAAACTTTGTATATATAGACCTAAATCATATTATGACAAAATATTTGTGGGAACGAGTGAATGTAAACACGTGTTTTTATTCCAGAGTAAATGGACGTTCATGTTGAATGGACAAGACCCAGCTATTCCAGGGGTCTATTATATTTATGGACTCAACGCCTATTATCGTCTTCCTAAAGGATGGTATGGGAGATGTTATTTGGGAATTGTATTTCCAAAGATTTATCAACTAGATGACTTAAAGAAATTTCTGAAGCTGTCTGCATTACATCGTATTCAGAAAAGGGAGACAGCTTCTGGTGTGGTAGGAGACATATTTGGAGCAATAATTCCTTCTGTAGGATTTATACTAAATTCAATTAAAATACGAAAGTTGTCTACTATTGTGGATAACATGCTTACAAATTTCTCAGGAGCAATGATCCTGATGGATACTGAACTTGCTGCAGAAAGAGCTATGACTCTTCAAAATCGGCTTGCTTTAGACATTCTTTTAGCAAAGAATGGCGGCGTTTGCAAAATGCTTAGTGCACGTCACTGTTGTTCAAATATACCTGACAACAGTAAACAAATTAGAAATATGCTTACAAATTTAACTAACGATAGTCCAGATCTGAAAGAACTGAAAGAACCAGGAGTATGGGAAAAAGTTGGAAAAGGTTTTGCTTCCGTGGGAAATTGGCTCAGCAACATTTGGAATGGAATATTAATAAAAATAGTAAAAGGAATATAAATAATATTAATTTGTTTAATAGGTATTTGGGGAATATGGAAAATTATTAAAATATTGAGATTAAGAAACAAGAGAAGAACTGAAAAGAAAGAACAAAAAGAAATGGTAAAATTATACAGAGAAAATTCAAAGGGAGAAAAACGAAAAAGAGAATTAATTGAAATGAAAGAATATTGAAACAGAATTTTGAATAAAATAAAATTTGTGAAGGAAGATTTAATATGATGACATGATTAGTCATCAGAGGAGGGATTGATGAAGCGGAAAAAGTAAGACTAGCAAACATTTATATATCATGCAACAAAACCGTATATGCAATGTGTTTTAGCAAAGAAAAATAAAATGTGTAGAGAAATGTGCCCACGAAGTAGGTCACCATTAGTTTTAAACAAGCTTAATTAATCATGAAAAGCCGACAAATGTACTAATGTATCATATTTGAAGTTATATTTTATGATTTTCTCATTGAAACTGTTACATGTTTAGCTTAAATTTAGCAGAGGCTTTGGCCTAGTTGCCCGGTCTCAATTTTAACTGTGTAGTTTTCACTTGTATTAACAAAGACGTGTTTGAATCTTTAAAAGCTGTATTTTTCCAGTAGAATGACTAATACACTTATCTCAAAGTTGCGTGTTAGGCAACTTTCATCCCCTTTGAAGCTCAAGGTCAGTTTCTGCAGGTGCAGACAATGAAGACACTGATACAGAATTAATTGGCAACTTTGTTGCTAGTTATGTTCCAAAACTCCAAGGACACCTTACACGTAGATGAGTATTAAGAGAAAAGACACTATTCATTGGTCAAAGAGAAATCACCCCATGGACCCTCCAATGGAAGAACCTGAAGAATTTGGAACTTTTCTTACTTAATCCCACCGGACGAAGAGAAGACACGCCATTTTGAAGCCATTTTTGAAGACACACCATTTTGACGCCATTTTGATGCCATTGCCACTTTTACTTTGATGACACTTTGATGCGTTTTCTCTATCCCAGAGAGAGACTCTAAAGAATTCTCACCCTAGAGACTTTAACTTTAACTTTACCCCGTTTTGCCCATACGATAACTTTGCCCCTGTATTCCTTGCTGCTGCAAGGAAAACTTGACTTTAACTTTGCCCCTCCTTTGGAAAAGCCCCATGCTGATCGAACTGGTACCTGAAGGAAGAAGACTTATCTTGAATGCTGATTGTATTTGGTAATTATGAAAGGATAAATGTAATGTTCATTGTATTTTCCATCTTAGGTACCAACTGCTTATTTTGACAGAGCCTAAGCTAGAAGTTTTCTAAATTTATGTTGACTAAATTCGTTTTGCATGAAGCCCCACATGCCAATGCTAATCAGAGGTTAGTTGAGGTATTCATTTAATGCAACGTTCTGAATTGAAATCTTGTTATGCTGATCAATGTATGCAATTAGTCAATCTCAGTTGCTTTTATTAGTGATTTGCACTGCTATATCTGAGTGCATTATTATCCAAGTTTTGCATAGGTTGCGTTTCTTCCGCCGTTATGGACAGCCAGTAATGTTCGTATATGTATATCATTTGATTTTGAGACTTACATACATCATATTAGCTTTGTTAATATAGGGAAATAAACTCATTAACTTTTAATAAACAGGTGTGGTGATTCATGACTGAAAGGTCATGTTGTGTCAAATTACTGTTTTCTATTGATCTAATTTGTTGTTTGATTACTAATTGAGTATTGATTATTGGTTATAAATGATTATTGATTACTGATTGGAGGGATCTGACGATTTCTTTGGATGAGGAGAACTCAACCCGGTCAAAAGGTTCACCGACCTCCGGCGTGTCCAAGTATAAGTAATCTACAAGGACAGGATGCGCTATCACTTAGATCTAGGAGGGATGGGCGGAAATACAGCTTAGGAGGCTTTTCTGATTTACGCGTTTTGGCTGTCATTGATAAGAGGTATAAACAAAAGAGAGTATAAATGGATATTCCACCAGGAGTATAGTGCGGCTAGGTGGTTGTGATCCTCCAGGTATGGTAATCGGTGGTAATGTTGCTCTTTCTCTTTTCCCTGTGGACCCAGGAGGTGGTTGTCGCAGCCACTCCCCTCTTGAAACAGGAAAGGATACAGTCAATTTTAAAGCCCACTTCGAGGTTTTATTCTTCCTTCACAAAAACACTTGTGATATATCTTAAAAAACTTGTGGTGGTTTCCTTATGCAAGGAAGGTGCTCACACACTGGGTCGTGGGTTTGTAAAGGAGTGGCAGGTAACTAGGCATCCTAGCTATTGCGGGATCACCAGATGATTGTGCCCTTATTTGTGCCCCTTTTCCCACATAAGTCGTAGCACTTGGTGAGGCAATGTATGGGGATTTGGTATATTGTCCCAAAGACAAAGAGAAGCACCTGGGATACTGCGCACCTATATCGCAACTCGTGATATTAGCAGCAAACATGAGGGTAGAAAAACATGAGACTAGAGCATATTCCCAGAAGCCCCAATTTACCCCCTTCCCGGGTCACTCACAGAACTACCACAACTCTCATGAGGCTGGGTTTTCTGTGTCCTTTGGCAGCATCCCCCTGTCCTCGGACTAGGCCTCCAGGGGGTCCTCAGTGGAGTCAGCTTCCCTGGGGTTCTCTCCCATTACTCCAGTGATGCCACAACTCGTCTCCTGGCTGTCATGTCCCTCTTCTCCTCAAGCAATATCCTGGCATGCGCCTTTAGCGTCCTTTGTCTTCCTGGAGTAGCTCTTGGGTTTCTGCACCACGTCTTCCTGGTCCATCTTCCTTTTCTGTGCGGATACTCCGTTCCTCTCCACCTGAAATGAGAAGTCCATCCTTATTGTTTGAGGCATCTTTGCAGGTTTCAGCACTTCCTCTTCTCTGATGTTCTTCCTATGTTTCTCCTGCAGGTTGTGAGTGCACTTCAGGAGGATCAAGGGAGCATCTATGGCAATTCTCACTGGTAAGGGGGGATCAGGATGAGATTTTCCCACATCGCTCTTTCATTACTTTCTTCCATGGAGGAAATGAATGAATAATGTATTGCGACAGAAAGTCTGTGTTGGTTTTCTCCTTTCCTTCTCGATGATGCATTTTAAAATGAAATGGCTGAAGAGTCAAGAATCACTGCAATATGTGGGCATTATTGCCTTTATTTAGGACATCCACTCCATAGGGAAGTGGTCTGTGTAAAGTGCGAACTCATGTCCCTCAAGGTAGTACCAAAGGGATTTGATAGCCTATTTGATGGCTAATTCCTCTTTCTCCACAACAGCATAGTTATTTTTATGTGGGAAGAGTTTCAGACTGACTTCTAAACCTACGCTGGATGCGTCTGTTTTCAGGATAAATTGGCATGAGAAATCAGGGGTCACAGAGGACAGGTTTAGAAGTGAGGGTATTCAGTAACACATGAAAGGCTTCTAGAGTCTTGTTAGAGATGTCTTACGCTAAGCTGTGGTCTGCTTCTTTATTGTTCTTCAATAGGTCAGTCGGTGGTGTGGCTATTGGAAGAATCCTGGGCTAAAACTACTGTAATAGCCAACCAAACCAAGGACGGCTTGGAGGCCTTTCTTTGTATTTGGGAAAGGCACCTGAAGGATTGCTGAGATGTTTTCTAATTAGTGTGTTTATTGGGCCCTCCCCTAGTAACTATCCTAGATACCTCACACACTTCATTGTTAGATGGCTTTTTTCAGGGTTTTCCTTAAGACCACCAGAACCTAATGTTTGTAGGATATTCCGTGGATGATTTTGGTGGACTTCACAAGAGGGGCTATACATGACTATATCATCTATATAAGCAGCTGCGTAAGTACTATGGGGTTGTCAAATGGTGTTCATCATTCTCTGTAAGGTAGCAGTGGCCCCATGTAACCCAAAAGGCAAAACAGTGTCTGGTACAATCCTACTGGGGGGAAGGCTGTTGTTTCCTTCTCACTAGGGTTAAGAGGGATCTACCAGTACCCTTTACACAGGTCCAGTACGCTAATGTATTGAGTGTTTTCTAATCGCTTGTTCTTCTCATTGATACAAAGTAGAGAGTAAGTATTGAACTTGGAGATGTTGTTTACCTCCCAAAAGTCAATGCAAAGTTGAATGGAGCCAGCCGGTTTTAAAACCAAGACAATGGGTGAGTTTTTTTTAACATGTTCTAGTTTGTACCTCCTCATCGATAGCCTGTCTGCGAGCTTGAGGTATTCTACAAGACATAAGGCGTACCCTCTTTCCAGGTTCTGTGATAATAACGTGTGCTTGCTTCTCTATTAACTACAAAAAGGACCAAAAATGGGCCTTCCCATTTTTTTTTTAGCAAGCTCACATGATATATTTGTGACTCTTTCTACTCTTTGTTGACCTCCAGTATATGAGTTACCAGGGTCAGCTGTTCTAATATTGTAAATGGTCCCTGCCATTGACAAAACATTTTGTGTCCAGCAGAAGGTAACACTAAGATCACCAGCTCCTCAACTGGAAACACTCAGAGGTTTGCTTTTTTATCATACTGTACTTTCTGGGTTTGTTGGACTTTCTCAAGTTTCATTCTCATTATCTTATGTATCTGGCTTAGGGGGTCTTTAGACAGGTTACATATTTCAAAAGTGGTTTGCTATCATCTTCCTCCCATTTCAATACTTTCCTGGGCATGTCTAACAGGGTGAGCGCTTTCAACCACAGAACAGCTCAAAAGGTGAAAAACCAGTACTGCTTCCCTCCTTGTACCTTATAGCAAACAGGGCCAATGGTAGCATTTGTTCCTATTTCCTAGTTTCTAGGTCGAAAAGTGTTTTAACGTGACTTTTAGGATACCATTGTATCATTCTATTAAACCATCCATCTGGGTATGGAAGGCAGCAGTTCTGATCTGCTTTGTGCTGAGCTGGTTGCACACTTGTTTCAAGAGTCTGGAAGAAAAAGGGGTTCCCTGGTCTGTTAATATCTCATTGGCGATCTGGGTAGTATTAGGTTGGCGAAGGGAGACTGCCTCAGGATAACAGATAGCATAGTCTACCATCACTAGAACCTACTGGCACCCACCACAGGAAGGAATAAAAGGCCCTATTATATCCACCTCTATTTGTGAAAGAGTTTGTCGATCACAGGTAAGGGAAGCAAGGGGGCTCTCATAGGTCGATAGGGTCTGTGTTTCTGACAGACCGGACATTCCCAACAATACTTCTTGACCTCACTATCAATACCTGGCCAATAAAACCCTTTCAGTATTGCTTACTCTGTTTTCTCAGGTGCAAAACAACCCTATAATAAATGGCTGTGGGAAGGGGCCACTCGTTATCCTCCATCTGTAAAAAAAGAACACTTTCCCACCAAGAGTTTTCTTCTGTTAGACCTGTCAGCCTTAGGGTGCTTGTAGGAGGCTGGCCTGGTTTGTAATGGGTACCTAAGGTACTCACACCTTGTACAACGGCCAGTTATCCCTTACTAGCGAAATTTAGGCAGTGTTCTAGTAGCTTAGGCTGTCTAGAGGTAGCTGTAGCAGAGCAGCTGAGGCTGAACTAGGAGACATGCAAAGCTCCTGCAATACCACTATAGTTACACAGTACTCATACACAATACAAGACAATACTCGGTGTTACCAAAAATAAAGGTACTTTATTTTAGTGACACAAGGACAAAAATATCTTAGAGTCAATACTTCTTCTGGAGGTAAGTATTATACACAATATATACACTAGTAACCAAAATCAGGTAAGTAAACAGTCTTAGAATAGTGCAAACAGTAGAAAATACAATAGATTGCAATGGGCCTAGGGGCAACACAAACCCATATACTAAAATAGTGGAATGCGAATGTCGAATTCCCCCTAGGCAAGTGTAGTGTGTAGAGCGGTGCTGGGAGTGTACGAAAACCCCAAAGGTTAGTGAAGTACCCCACCCAAGAGCCCAGGAAAGCAGGAGTAAAGTACAGCAAGTTTCCTCAGGACACACTACAAGTTGTGATAAAGGATTTTGCAAGAACCAAGCAAGACTGCAAGCAACAAATGATGGATTCCTGGACCTGAAGACCTGTGGAGAGAATCGACTAAGTCCAGACGTTGAAGGAGGGTCCAGGAAGGACAGGAGCCCTTGCCAACCTAGAAGAAGGTGCCAAAGTGGATTCTCTGGTCAGAAGAAAAGTACAGAACAGCACCAAAGAAAATGGCTGCGGGTTCCTGCTTGGTGCAGGAGATGTCCCACCTCGAATTGGTGGATGCAGGCTGTTTGTGTCGTTGGATTCTGCCAACAGTCCTTGGTTCAAGCAAATACGCGGTTTGCGTCAAAAAGGAGCTGCCTGGACCCAGGAGGGACCCTGGGGTTTCAACTTGGACTGAGGAGACAGAGGAGGCTCTCAGCACTTCAGAGAGCCCTCCGAAGACCAGGTAGCACCCACAGTAGTCCCAGAACACGGGGACAAAGAAGATGCAAAGTGCAGTCATTGCAGCACTACACTGGAGGTCCCACGCCGCCAGAGAACAACTCAGGGAACTGTGCGTCGTAGGATGTAGTGTTGGGGACCTGGGCTATGCTGTGCACAAAGGATTCTTGGAAGAAATGCACAGAAGCCTAAGGAGCTGCAGAAGATGCAGTGCACAGGGGTACTGTCGCAGCATGGGGAGGCAAGCTATTACTTCCACCAAATTTGGACAGCTGGAACTTTGGACAGTCTGAGTCACTTCGGTCCACCACCTGTGTTCCAGAGAGCATGCTTGTCGTCAGGAGAGGAGTCCCGGATTACCGGTTGTCATCGCAGAAGTGTGCCAGCAGAAGCAGGGAAGTGACTCCATCACTCCATGGGAGATTCCTTTGGTACCTCTGGTGCAGGGTGAAGACAGGCATTCCTCAGAGTGTGCACCCATTGGAAACTGTTGCAAAAGCTGGCTGGAGCTGAAGTTGCAGGTCACAGGAGTCTACCTGGTTACTTGTTGCAGTTACAGCGGTTCCGGGAGAAGTCTGCGGTTGATCCGACAGTCAGAAGCTGAAGCAGAGGATGCAGAGGAGTCCTGGAGGAATCTTGCAAACCGACTCTGAGGAAACACCCGGGGGAGAGACCCTAAATAGCCCTGAGAGGGGGATTGTCTACCTACCCAGGTATGCCCCCAGGAGGGGTCTTTGACGTCACCTGCTGGCACTGACCACTCAGAGGTCTCCAGAGGGTCCCCACACCTTGGAATCCAAGATGGCTAGTGCCAGGGACCCTCTGGAGGAGCTCTGGGCACCACCCGTGGGGTGGTGATGGACAGGGGAGTAGTCACTCCCCTTTCTTTTGTCCAGTTTTGTACTAGAGCAGGGACTGGGGGTGTGCACTTCTCTGCTCTTACTGCTTTGTGTGCCTTCCAGCCTACCTCCAATACACATCAGGAGTGGGTGACAACTACACTTTGTGCATTCCTTGTAGACAGCCACAAACGCAGGAAGGTTAGGTGTGTTTGAGCGGTCATCTGCATTCATCTGCATTCTGCTGGGCCTTTCTGGGCAGGAAGGGTGGAGGAGAGCTAACACTTACACTTGAATAGGGAGGTGCCTGTCACTGCAAAAAGGGCTGATGACCCCTTACTAGTAGTCTGGAGGCAGGGCTAGGAAGAAAGGACCTCTGTGCACTTCAAACATTCTTCTTTGAAGTCACATCCACTTTAAAAGTACAGTTGAGTATAAGAACGGGGGTCTCTGACCCCACTAAGTCATTACACTACTATATCCTGGAAGAACACTGCCTGGAGTAAGGACTGCTGTGCTACATGGAGTTCCATGCTGCTGGACTGCTTTCCAAGAAGCACTGCTCTCTACCTTGATGAGCTACCCTGCTGCCTGCTGATCTTTGCCGAGCTTGGGAAGGACTGGACCCTTTCGTCTGACCCAGCGTAGCTAGATGGGCTTTCTGGCTTGCTTCCTGTTCTCCTGCAGTCTCAAGGACATCAAAGACTGCCTGCAACTCAGCTTTTGCTGTTGGACTCTGCCATCTGTGAGTCCAACCCTTGCTTGAGGTGCAAGTCCAGTCCTGCACCTTGGAAGTGGGTTTGCAGCTGCCTTTTCTGCAAAAACGGCCACATCTGAGCCTTTGTGCTGCTTGGATTTGATGCAGTGCCCTTCAACGCCGGCACACTGCCAATTCATTGATGATGCAGGACCCGACTGCAAGGTTCGATGTAACACATTCATCTCAACAGAGTTTGATGCCAATGCAGGACCAGACTGTGAGGCTCCACACTGATGCATAGGCCCAACTGCATGGATCAGAACCAATGCATCGCTTCCACATCGCTCCTCGATGACGACTGGCTCCATTCAAGGTACTTTTCAGCAGACTCTGCGTAAGCCCTGTAGCCAGCCTGTCTTCCATCGTAGCTGGCCTGAACTTTGGATTTACCCCAGTCTAGCATGCCCTCAAGTAACCTTTTAGCGCTATTGACTTTTAAGCACTATTTTTGGTTTATTCTTTAAAAATTCACATCCAAATTTCTACTCATTGGACTTTTGTTATTTAGGTCTCTTTTTTTCTCAGATAAACATTCTCTATTTGTCCAAACGTGTGTGGGATCCTTTTTATGTTACTGTGCTTTTGTGTTGCACAAACACTTCACCCATTCCCTCTCTAGAAAAGCCTGCCTGTTCTGTGCCAAGCTACCAGATGGTGAGCACAGGTTATTTCTAAGTGTTTATCTAGCTTACCCTGACTAGAGGTGGTGGTTCCCCCAGGGTGCATACTCTGACAACCAGAAACCCTGGTTCTAACACCTTCTCTCCAAGTCTTCTTGACCAGGTTCTTGAACTTGGGCTAATCAGTACCCACAATAAGGGGTTCAGATAATTGTGCTATAAGCCCCACCAGTAGGGGCACTACATTGTAACCCTCATGTTGTACATTGTTTTAACTACAGAATATTCACTTTTATCACTGTAATTGCACTGAATGTTAACCACCCCGCCTGCTCTGGGATGAGCTAAGGCCTTTTTATACTTTGATGGCAACCTGTACCCAACAAAGCGAGGACAGGATCACAGTTTACTTCCATAAGGCCATAATAGGTTAGATGAGATCCAGAGTTTGCATAGTATTGGGTTCTGGTCATACCAATGTCCATTGTTTCCCCTTTTAAGGACAATAACGGGCTATGTGTCCTATATACCTGCGACTGAAACATTGTGGGCCAGGCAGTAGGGGTCTCGGACTGAGTCCTGGTAGAAGGACACTGACCTCTGGTTTCCAGGGTCTTAGGGTCTTGCTGGATCTCTCCAGACCAGGACCTCTACCCTGCCAAACACCATCTTCTTGACCCCCTCGCAACTCCTGATCATGATTATAGGCACTGGTTATTTATACTGCATTTTCCGGAAATACTTGGCTTTGCTGCCTTGCCCACTTTTGTACTGGAAGAGGCAAGGATGCCAAAATCTGCACCAGGTATATCTATTCAAGAATTTCTTCCTTGGTAGCATTCTCTGGACTAAGCCGTCTGTCATCCAAGTCTTTTACTCTGTAAAAAAGGGCTCTATGGGTTAATGGATCCCCTCATGGATTTGTCTCAGCCGGACTCTTTTTAATACCTACATAGGGGGTAGTTTCTCAGGGATTAGCTGCCTGATAGTGTTGTGTAGCCATTTTAGTTACAGCTCCATGCACGTTATTTTAGGACACTAGGCCACTGTGCACTTTAACCTAGATATATTTTGTTCGGCTTCGCATTGTTATTTTTTTACAATAACCATTTTTACGGTCTTGTTTTATTTTCAGCTATCTAACTGTTTTCGCCTAGCCCAGCACTGTGTTCTCAAACAAGACATTCTTGATCACTCTGTGCTTCATTCAAGGCTACAGTTCGGTACATTGCCGGTGAACGTGGTAGAAGTTTAGTCTCCAACATTTGTAGAAAATACACATCCGTACGTAGGGACATTTTCTAAGAATATCAGCTGTTGTTATATAAACACTTCCTTGTCCATTACACGTTAGAGGGAGATCCCAGCCAGGGAACCACAACTGTATGCTGATTGCTGAACGCTATGCTACAGATGCTAATGCAGACCACATGCCTTTGTTCAGGTATGGGGGTTGATGTCTTCCCAGGGGAACCTGAAAGGCAGAATTAGAGCTTAACATGCTGTGCTCAAATTATAACCTAGATAGGAAATAGACCCTTGATTACATTGACAATATGATAGCGTTGTTTTTATGCTTCACTCTTCTCGTCACTATTTTAATACTGTCATGTTGTGTCGTCCTGGTTATTGCAGCTCACACTTTGCTATCCAAGATGCAGTCATTTTATTAAACTAATCATTGAAACATATACTGCTTCTGTTTGTCATTTATGTATGAGACTGAATTGTAAATGAGAGAACCGGATGCAACCTGAGTGACCATGACTTCCCTGAGAAGCCTAATATGTCATGTGCTTGGCTGCCCAATCATCACTATCCCACTGTAGAGATGAGGCACTGCTAGTTGGCCGGATCAAAACCCAGATTTAGAGCGACAGGTGTCATCTACAGTGGGTTAGACTCAGTCTCCCACACCACGGACGATCTTGCTACTCAAAATCCAGTAGTCTCATTAGAATAATGAGAGCCTACGTGACAATAGGAGGTTTGCAAATCACCTGTAAACATGGGCCCCAGATATTGTCTCCATCAATCCATGGGTCATGCAGCCACCTGGGCTAAGCATTCAAAGTGATTGTAGAAGAAACTGGGGTTTTCTCTCCCCACATACTTTTGTAGCAATACAAAAGGTAGAGCTGTGTGGCCCAGTTGCTGGCCTAGCACACCAGCCAGTTTCCTAATAGCTGCATCTTGTGACTGTGCCACTTTGTAAATCCGTTCCATCTGGCTAGTCATTGTCTTCTGGAAAGTCTCACAATCTCAGTGGCCGCAGATAGAAACTTTTCCCTGACTTTCTCTAAGCTTTGTTGTCCTTCAGCCATTTGGGTTACAAAAGCGTCCATTTTCCCCAATCCCACCTCTGACACCACCTGTACAAGGGAGATGGGTGAAAATACGGCTTATGTGGCTTTTCTGAATTACATATTTTGGCTTTTCTTCATAGGACATATAAACAAAACAGAGTATGGATGGCGCAGCTAGTAGGTTGTGGCCCTCCAGACATAGTAATAGGTGTCAATGTTGTTCTTTCTCTTTTCCTCCTCAGGTCCCAGAAGGTGGCTGCTACCACAGGTGCCATTGGGAAAACAGGACAGGATGAAGTAGGTATTTAAAGCCCACTAAGAGGTTTTATTCTTCCTTCAAAAAACACTTGTGATATATCCCAAATAATTCATGCCAGTTTCCCTATGCAAGGAAGGTGCTCAACACCTGGGTCTCGGGTTTATAAAGGATTAGCAGGTAACTAGGCTTCCTAGCTGTTGCGGGATCACCAGGTGATTGCACCCTTATTATCCACCCTTTTTCCATATAATTTGCAGCACTTTGTTTGGCAATGTATGGGAATTTGATATATTGTCCTAAAGACAGTGATAAGCATCTGGGATACTACACACTCATATAGCAACTCATGTTAATAGCAGCATACACAAGGGCAGAGAAATGAGAGCCTAGGGCAGCACACTGTGAGCAAAACACAAGAGAAATTAACCAAAAGAAAACAGCAGTACCAACACGCCGTTATGCTCCCCATGAGCCCCAATTCATCCCCTTCCCTGGTCACTCACCACACTGCTACAACTCTCCTGAGTTGTGGCTGGCTTTTGCACTTCCTCTGGTGAGGTCCACCAGTCCTCGCACCAGGTCTCCAGGGGGTCCTTGGTGAAATCAGCTTCCTTGGGGGTCTCTCCCGTCACTCAAGTGATGCCATAACAGGTCTCCTGGCCATCAGGTCCCTCTTCTCCTCCAACAATATACTGGCGTGCTCCTTTGGCATCCTTAATCTCCTCGGAGTATCTTCCGGGTCTCTACACCACATCTTCCTGGTGTCTTCCTTTTCTGTGTAGTTATTCTGCCCCTCTTCACCTGAAATGAGAAGTTCATCCTGAGTATTTGTGTCATTTTTGCAGGTTTGCGCCCTTCTTCTGCTCTAGTGTCCTTCCTTTGCTTCTCCTTCAGATTCCGGTGGCGCTTCAGGAGGATTGAGGGAGGATCTGCGTCAATTCTCCCAGTAAGGGGGGAAATGGGATGAGTCTATTCCACAACAATGTAGCACTACAGTAGTAATGCTCACATATTGCAAAATGCTATTCACTAACCTTCCTCTGTATATTTCCTCACACCAATCTTTTCAGGACAATATCTCTCCAATGTGTGTAGAGATGTCTGCACACCTAGCTATATGCTTTGGTGGTAAATACCTAAGAGACTGTGGGACTGGTTAGAAAAAATGGATTATTTACTTCTAAATAAATGGGATTTAGGGGATGGGTAAAGGGGGGTTTAGGGAGGGACATGCAACCACAATCACAAACATCCAGCACTTCAATTTGCACTTCAAAGTTATTACAACAAAAATGACCCAAAACAGTAGAAAATGTATTCCAGGTCAGCCTCAAATCTATTGAGCACCACACAGGACTACTCACAGGTAACGCAACTCACTCCCATAGAAAATAATGGAGGTAGGGACTTAACACAACACCCATGTAGGAAAGAAATATTTTATATTTAAAATTTTAATAGTTAATTTCTTGGAGCCACAGCAATTTCCTGCACCTTTCCCACTGTGCCTGAAGTTATGGATCTTGTTGGGCATTCTGGTCTCTGGTGGGAACAGTAAGGCTGGTCTAAGCAGAAAAAAATGCATTGAAACTGCACGTATATATTTGTTATTTTTTACATTTAAGTATTAGGGGCCACAGGTACAAATATCACGTTTTGCGAATCGCAAACTGCGAGTCTTAGAGAGTCGCAATATGCGAGTCACAAAACCTGATGTACAACATTGTCAATGACACAGTTTGCGATTCCCAATGGCGTGGCAAATGACCTACCTCATTAATATACATGAGGTGGTTCGCAATTTGTGACCCCATTGGGAATGGCTGCACTCACAGGGATGGTGGCCTGGCAGAGACAGCAGAACACCATGTCTGTAACTGCTTTTAAATAAAGCAGTATTTTTTTTTAAATGCAGCCCATTTTCCTTAAACGAAAACGGGATGCATTTCAAAAACAAAAATACAATTATTTCTTTTCATTTTTTCAGAGCAGGCAGTGTTCCATGGGACCACTGCCTGCTCTGAAAAAATATTTTCGTTTCCATTCACAAAGGGGAAGGGGTCCCACAGGGACCCCTTCACGTTTGCGAATGGGTAAGCTGCAATTTGAAATTGGTGCTAAATTTGATTGTTTTGTGACCCCATTCACTGTCACAAAACAATCATACATCGCACTGCAACTCACAGTTAGGAAGGGAACACCCCTTCCTAATTACAACTCGTAAACCTATTTTGCGATTCGGTAAATAGAGTACCAAATCGCAAAATACTGTTTGTACATACCAAAAAGTTTTTTTCTTGTCTCAAACTGCCCAATTCTGCGAATCAGGCCATTTGCAACAAGACAAAAGGTACGTTCACCTGGCCCAATATGCAGCATTTCCTATTAATTAGTCCACTACCATCTGCATAGTTAAAAAAAATCTTTTAGCTGAAATGAATAAATTAGGTGAATGTTTAGCTTCTAGCTTTTTATGATACACGTAGTATAATCGAAAAGTTAGGTTGTTTACAGTATGTTACCAAGCCCTGGCATTTTATGCAGTGCAGTTATTTTGAAACAAGTGAAGAACTTCAATAATTTGTTTAATAGTTTGTTTGAGGTCCTATTTGTCTTTGTTTGAAACCTTTGGCCTCATTTACAAGGCCCTAGCAGCACATTGCGCCATAAGATTGTCATTTTTTTACACTCCGGTGGTGCAGTGTGCCAGCCCATGTTTACAGGGCCACGTAAGGCCACCTTGCATGGGATTTCATGTCCTTGTAAATATGGCCCCCTTTCATGCAGAACTCGCCGTTAAAGGCTGCTTCCATGGTTGTTGCCGTGGGTGTTCCCACACAATACCCATGGAACTTGACGCAATATGATGCATTCCCAGGTTTACAAGGCTCAGATTCCTACGCCACTTCAGGGGTGGTGTTAAAGTGGTGCAACAGGCAGAGATAAGATTATTTCTTCTCATTTTTTCCTCTTTCTATGTGTGCCTCATTCTGCAAAGAGAAAAACACCATTAATGATTGTTTATGTGCAGGAAGGCGTCTGTTCCTGCACATAAACAATCATAGCTGCAAAACAGGCACCCTTGCACTATGGCACAAATGTGCCTGCATTGACCCTAGGTAGCAGTGTGTGCACCAGCACAGATGAAAGTACAGGGATGCATTGTATTTCTTTAAATACAATGCATCCCTGCACTTTTGAAATGATGCAGCATGGCGCACTAAGCTGGCTTGCAGCACCACACTGCATCATTTCCTATTAAATGAGCCCCTTGTCCGTTTTAGTTTATTGGGAAAGGATAGATGTTAAAACACATGAGGAAGGATTGAGTAGTGTTCAGTATGTTCTAAATAAGCAGTTATCACAGTTTCCTTTTCGAAAGGGTAAACGTGGTAGGCCTTTCTATCAAAGTAATTTCTTGTTAGAATAAAACATACTGTCACAAGAATAAAGTGCAAGTATAAGCTCTAAATCATACGGGCATCTGGTTGATAACTGACTGGAGGTCTCCCTACACTGAACACCATCTATCAGCCCCTTCTCTACATTCATCTATACAGCTGGATGTATTTACTTTTTATACCATATAATTAATTGCGCTCACCCTGTGCATCATTTGGTTACAAAAAGACACCTCAGTTGTACAAAAAGACAGGAAGGTATATTTTTTAAAGGAGTTGGGAATGATTTGACTCAGCAAGCAACTGATGAGTAATCAAACAAGAGGGAGACAAATAAATAAAAGACAAAAATGAGGCAAAGAATGGGAGAAAGAGGGAAAGGAAACAAGAGAAGAATTGAGAACTAAGACAAGTAATAAAATCAAACATTCATGTTGAACTATCAAATTTGGAAATTATGGCGGTAAATACAATGATTAACTTGAATGAGAGAACTTTAACAGAAACTGAAACACAGATATCATTAGGGTTATACTTTGTTTCACAAACCTACTTTGACAATGCTCAAACATATATAGAGGTTTTCAAAATCATATGTATACTCAGGCCCAGATTTATGAAAAATGGTGCATAACTGCACTAGCGCAGTAGGGTATCAAAAATGTTAAAGCAAGCTACCGTCATTCCATAGCGTCATCAGTGCGCCATAATTGTAAAATTATGCACAATGGTGCTAAGGTATGGTTAGCAACAAAAAAAATTACGCTAACCATTACGACTTGCCGTAAGAAAAATTATGCTAATGCTGCAAAAGTGGCACTAGACTATTTTGTGGCATGTTTTATACGCAAAACGGGTTAGCACCATATTTAACCAGATTAGTTTAAAGAAAACGTGCAAGCAAGAAATAAACATCTGGGAAGACAAGGTGGAGAATGCAGGCCAGGAGAGACCCCAGGGAGATCCCAATCAGCCAAGTACCAGCCAGGAGGGTCCAGCAAAGTCCTAAGAGAAGGAGAAAAGGAAGCAGAAGTGTTGCTTTAGTGAGGAGGAGCATGACATCTTTTTCAGAGAGGTGACGGAGCACCAACACCAGCTCTTCATCACCTCCAAATTGCCAATAGGTAGGAGAGAGGTCATATGTCAGGCAATAGTAGACAAAGTCAACCGTGTGGTAGAGGTGAGGAGGACTGTCACCCATTGCAATAAGCGATGGCATGATTGCAAGCGTAGAACTAAGGAGAAATTGGCCAGGAACCGAAAGGCAACACTGCAGACTGGAGGTGGAAATCTCACACCACAGGAGGATCTGGAGGAGCTGGAGGAGATGGTGGCAGTCATCATCCCGGAGGAGCTGGTCACTGGAATCGCAGGACATTGCAGACTACTCAGGACTACCACAAATGCTTGGTAAGTTGCAGAGGGGACTATCTGGAATTTCACAAATGGCAGAAAGGGGAGGCACATAGGACACACTCAATGCATTCTAAAGGGTTACTTTGGGACATATAGGCCCTGAATCAAAATGCCCCATCGCCACCCAAGCCACACTTGTAGTGATGCTCTGGTTGCACAATGCACTCCGACATATACATAACATAGACATAAGTCACTTACTATGGCTTTACACCACCATGTAAATATGCAGCATATTGTTTGAAAGGGACGTGCAATTAGTGTGGCTGTGGCTATGCCACAACAACACCCATTGCATATTGTCATTGCACCAGATCCAACACAACATGCTCATCAGAGACTGGGCCTGAGATCAATACCATCCCTGGGGTGGTGTCAGGATGGAGTAACAAGACAAAATGCTTTTCTTCTTCTATGTGTCATTGCCCTTCTCATGTGTGCTGCATCCTGCAGCACACATTGAAATGCCACCTTGCCATATTAGCATGTACATGTGCAGGAAGGGATACCTCCCTGCACATAAGCAATCTATACCCTCAATGCAGGCACCCCTTCATCATGGTGCAACGATGCCTGCTTTGGTGCAGGGAGAACAAATCTGCGCAGGCACGGGGTGAATTTCAGCGGTGTGTGGTACTCCAGTAAACATGGCGCATCCCTGCATTTCAAAACTGATGCAGTGTCATGCAACACATATTGCTGCTGGACTGAGCTGTGCCACTTGAGGAAAAATCAGGTCACAAGTGTGCAACCTGTGGAACGCAAACTGCACAGGGTGGACCAACAACAACTCTCACACACCTCCATGCACCATTTGGGAATGGCCCAAAAAGTTAACTCATATAACACATAGGGCATGTCTGTGAGCATCATTTGTGCAGCTGTACACGTAGCTGCAATCTCACCATCTAAAAGATTGAGTGTGTTGTATGCAGAGCTGGTTTTATCACTGGTGGTACCCTCTTCGACAGTCTTATTTGGCGCCCACCCTATGACCACCTCCTCGGATTCACTCACTACCACCAGGCAAATGTGCCCCACACCTCTCTGTAGCCCCATTTCACATACATTAATTTGTTTTAAAGTGCTTGCAAAGGCTGGCTTTACTAATCCCAGCTATCCACATAAAAGATAGTTCTGTTTTTTTGCAGCAGGCATATTAACCCTCTACGTTTGACAAAAGTCAAAGCTGCAAAGCTCCCATCTCTCCCCCAATCAGGAACATTAATCACAAGAGGTATCTAGACATTTTAATTGTTTCCTGAAGGCTGGACGCACAAGGGACTTCTCAGCAGGTGCCTTTAAATCGCAAGTTTCGTAAGTCATTGCTAAACACAGCGCTCCCCCTGAGGTCAGCACCCACCAAATCAAGGTCAGCACCCGGTGCGGTCGCACCGCTCGCACCATCCTAAAGTTGGCCCTGGTTGTGTGAATGGGTGCTGTATTGATTAATGGGACATTCAACATGCGTAGGACGTGGCACAAGTGGCATCAAAGTTGCACCTCCGGCACAATGTCACTAGCCCATAATGCAACTGTAACATCATACAAATAGTTGCCCATGTGGATCCAACCTGCACATTCCCCTTGTGCCACATCAACAAAGTCTCAAAATGCATGCATTGATCCACATTCTACATCCTTCCACCAACATATGCCTGTGTCGGATATGTTGTATGCAAGGAAAAGTCCCAAATGTAAGGAGGTACAAACTAATGGGGGAGACAATCCATAATAGTTTCACTGTCCCTTCCAATTAGCACATGTGTGGAGCCTGCTACAGGCAGATGGGAATGTAACACAATCATTGTACACAATGAAACCCTGTGCTATGCTGCACTAGTGCCATCATTCATGGTGCCAATGCATTATAGCACCAAAAGAGTGACAGCACACATTACACTACTGTGGGAATGTCCATCATGGTGAATAGGAAGGCAAATTAGGTGCCACCATGGTATCAGTGGCATTGGCAAGGAGTCTGCAAGGAAGTAGGTGGTGTGGGATCAAAGTTAAAAATACCTTGTAAGGTTCCCCCATGTGTGATGCACAATGCTACACATAACATACAACTACAGCCTGGGGTCTGTAACGTCTCACTGAGTCTCCATTAGCAAGTAAATGATGTGCCATGTCAACGGCCACCACAGTCAAAGATTGACATATAACTATCTCATTGCAGAGGGTGATGCCTTACCTCCTGCAGACCTACCTGTCCTGGATTTTACAGATGATATGGATGACCAGCTGCCGACCATCAATGACAAGACTCCCCAGGATGTCCTAGGTTCCCTCCAGACACCACCTCCAGTCAAAGGGAGGACACACAGCATTTCAGGGTCTCCACATGAACCACCCAGCTACCAACACACAGCACCAGCCAGTCCTGGCACAGCCTTGGACTCTGAGGACCCAGACATCACTTTTCAGAGGTCAGTATTTAGGAATCCAGCGGGAGCTGTCCAAGCAGGTGCGGGTGGGGATGGAGACCATGGCAGGCAGCCTGAAGGGAGGACAACTCAGCTGCCATGAGAGGCATCCACTCCCTGCTACGTGGACTCCAGCAGTCCCTGTCCAACATAGCTGCTGTCAAGCAGCAAAGGCTTCAACAATTGGCCTCCCAAAGCAGCAGCAGCTTGATAAATGACAAGCGGGGGCTAAACAGAATGCCTTGGAGCCCATACAGCGGGAAGTGGCCTCCCTAGGGGAAAACATGGCTGCCTACCACCGTGATGTTGCTGTGGTGTTGAGAAATCAGCAGTTCCTCCTTGCTGCAGTGATGCCTTATGTGTTCCCACAAATGGCAGCTGCCAGGACCTTTGACTTCACATCTCTATCCCCTGATGTGTGTGTTCGACACCTCAACCTCAACAACAGCACCACCCATGGCACAGGAGGCACCACACACATCAGAGGATAAAGATGTGGAATGAACAACATTCACACGCAATAACACCTGGTAGCACCAGTCTGTGCCACATGGACAGTATCTCCTTAGTTCTGTGCTTAAGATCATGCCAGTGTTGTGATGGCTGGCAATGTGCCCTCTTCACTCAACCACTGTTAATTTGTCAGCTATGTACTGTTATGGTCTTAAAACGTATCTATACGCTATTTGGACACCTCCTCACTAATGCACACTTCTTCTAACCATGTCTCGTGCCATATCCCTCACCCCTGGACTCTGATTGTACAACAAATGGCTTAGGATCTCTCATGGGGTCTGTGCACTGGACATTGTATAGCATTGGAAAATACACTTGCACCTGTAAATAAATCATCTTGTTCACATGTAACATTTCAAGGTTTATTGTGATCCATCAATTCAGCTCAGTGAAGCTATGGCAATGAGAACAGAACATAATTACATGTGTGGCTGACTGTCAAACACAAAGCCACACACTAGGATCCTAACATGAAAAAGGTGAATGATGGTGTTGTGGCCTACAACCAACTTACAGAGTCTTAAATACAGGTATTGAACGGAGAACCATGGAACTTGACATATGACACGTATGGGTCTGAACTAAGTATGTGGTAATTTACCCAGATGAGAGCACCAGTACAACTAATATGTGTGGTTCAGAAGAGGCGAATCTAATCAGTGATGGGCAGCTGTCAGTGTGGCAGGATACAGACCCAAATATGGCTAATGTCATATGTGCCACTCTTTCCACCAATAATACTGCCAGAACTCAGCAATGACAGTTAAACTTCCATACTTACCTGTCCAAGATACCATATACATACACACTGTGAATGGCTGGGACTTTGGATGACAAATGTTTTGAGTAGCTGCTGTCATTTAGCAGCCAATCTGACAGCTCCTTGGTCATAGGGGATGCACCTAGTCATCAATGGAAATAAAGACAGAAAGCATACCCTAAGCCATTTCTACTACTTGGCCAGTGCACCCATGAGAACACCCAGACTCTCAATCAACATGGATATCTGTCTAATACTAACAGGATTTATTATTAAAGCATATTAATAACATCATATATAACCTATCCTATACACTACCCTACACTAAACTAAACTAACCTAAACTAACTTAACTTATCTTACACCTACACCTATGTATCCTATTCTAAACTAATCTTACATATGTAACGCCACACTCTAAACATTGCCTCCCCACCCCCCTTAAGAGACAAGACATGAGTAGGACAACATAAACTAAGGCTACTCATGTACTAACCTAGCCTATTTCCTACTAAAAACAATTTTTTGTAACACTACCCACCTAAAACCCACTAAAGATTTAACATCAGTAAAAGGGAGAGGGAATAAAGTGGTAGGCTGTGGCACACATGTTTTACAGTTTCTTCTTGCAGTACTTTAGTAGTTTGTAATTATGGGCATTGTCTCTTTGCAGCTTATCCAGCCTTGCCGTCATGGCTGCCATGTCCCGTCTCATGTTGGATTCGAAGGTAGAGCTTGTGGCTGGAGCAGGTGGTTATTGGGGTGCCTGGCTGTGGATTGGTGCAGTAGACGTTGGGGGGTAGGACCTACAGAGGCCCCCCTGACCCTAGATTTGTTCCCCGATGTGGCCTGATCAGTTGTGGGCTGCAGCAGAGGTCCCCCATTAGAAAATGCACTCCAAGCCTCAGTGGATTCCTCCCTCCTATATCTCTTCTTCATCCTTTTTGTACTCGGCCTGTACCACCATTATGTGTCTGTACCTGTCAGCCCTCTTCTCAAAGGTGTGTTTTTCAGCTGGGGTCATATTGGCAACTGAAACATGAGGAGAACATGGCATTAAATACAGCATTGGGTGGAGGTAGAACAGACATGCAATGTACACAGCATCCTAAATGACACCTGCTGTCCACCCCACATTCCACAACACTGACAAACTCCAAATCTATATAAACTTCCTACCAGCCATCTATGGTATCATGTACATGTCACTGCGGTAATGGCTATCCATTGTTGACCATCAGGGCCCAGAGGTAAGTAGACTACTGCATCGATGGTCAACATTTGTGTCATTAAACTAGTGAGAATCAAGTGGCCCTACAATTCCATAATCCCTGTGCCATTGTCAATACAGAGGGCAATGTATGCAATCCACCACTTTGACACCTCTGGTGCTACATCAAACCTTGGTCAAGCATCCTTCATGCAAGGAGGGGGTCATCTGATAGGGGGACAGGAAACTTCCCATTGGCAGTTCTAAGGTTTGGCAAAGCATCATTCATGTGTCCTTAGATTAACACCTGCTCAGAGCTTGTGTTGCGAGGGGGCACACCATTGCACACAATGGGCCTACATGTACAGTTTTGGATTAATGCCCATGTAGTTTTGCCAAAGCATGAACAGTACATCTATGTTGTCTACAGATTTGGTACCTATTGTCCCTTACCCTGTGCTATGTTGGGCAAATTGGGTTATGCGGCACGCACATGGTGTCTGTATGGGTGTCCTAAGGGGCACAGTAAGATTGGCAGTGCACTGGGTGCAGCTACATTATACATATTTATTGAACAACATGTGCACATGCATGTAAAACATCTCCTAAATACCAGGTACACAATCAGCATTCAAATTCTATGCACATGTGATATGACCAAGATGACTTGCAAATATCATCATGGGTAGACCATGTTGGTAAATCTGCCCACATCTAGCTTGCTACATACCGTAGACAGGTCCAATACCCTACATGAGCAGAGTTTCATCTCATTGTGTACTAAACTGACTTTTGGCCAGCACAATAGGGCTCCTTTAACGACCACTGCCTCGCTCAAAATCTGAAAAGTAGTGAGGCACAGGTGGTGCAAGTGTTTCCTACATAAGCCCTCTAGAGACCTCTAAACGTGGACATCATCTGTACCGTATAGTAAGTAACTGAAAGCTACGTCTGGCACACAGTGCTGTCAAAAGTGCTACGACATATATATTGGCAACAGGCATGCTAATCAGATAAATAGCAGCTCAGACAAATATCATGATTGACATCAATGTATATGTGGGCATGCTTTCCCATTCCTAACACCCACTATTCCATAGCAGCACATGTTGGCACCTTTGCAAAAATCAACTCAAACTCCATCCTCAACATAGCATCTGTCATGGTATCCATATCCTAACTCAGATGATGTCATCGTATTGGTCACACATTACATTTCATCATTGCATTGCACACATCAGACTCTCTCACACAAAACTCCAGGAATTATGCACATGACGCACAAGGGGCATTTACTGGATGCATTGGGATCTTCAAATCGGGACACTTCTCCAGTGGTGCATGGTGGAGGCCCACCTGCAATGCATGACAGGAAAACATAGATTAGTGATTTTGGGACATTTGTTTGCATGGAAGCAGTTTCACATTCAACTTGTTAACCTGAGTAAGCAAGTCAACTTAGTGGTAGGTCAGAACAACTTCCAAACATATATAATCTGCCTGTGGGATGAAGTGCCAGACAATGGAGACCTTGGCAACACCAAAGCAACACTTTCCCTGATGCTCCTGTGGTGCATTTCACAACAATATATGACTTGGATTTGTCATGCAGCTGTTTATTAGCATTGGACCTCCATGTCCATATGGAGCAGCATGACACAGTATTGTGCATCGGTTGGTGCAGTGGCCATCCCATTGTAACACCTATTGCTTTTCACCCTGCCCCAGATGTTGAAGACATGTTACTCATTATCAGCATTAAAAGACTAACAACTGCCCGGGGGTGTTGTGAGCATAGCAAAGTGTTGAGGAATGCATTGACATATCGTTGTTTCTTGTCACTAATATTTGTGTGCCATTTCAAGGCACACACTAGAGCTAAAATGCCATGTTTCATCATGTTCATGTAGTTGTCCCTTCTTGCACTTTAACTGAATAGCATTACTGATGTCTTCCCCATACTGTGTGGACAGCCAGTGTCACCATAGTAGACCATTTATGTCCAGGAAGAGATACCAACCTGCGCATATACACTCTCTTCAACACAGACACACTTGCACTGTGGTCCAAGTATGCCTACATTGGTACTGGCTACTGAGTAATGTGCTGGTGCTGCCGCAGATGCAGGCCTGCCCCATACTATCTGTAAAAAGGGTCAGACCCGTGGTGCAAATTCAGCACATGTGTGTCAGATAATAGAAACATTACGGGGTGTGGGTGATACACAATGCACACAAAGAGGAATGTGCAAGTAGTCTGGACTTGGTGCCTAGCTAATTTCCCTCAAATATAGTTGGCCAAAGACACAAAGGGGCAGATTTAGGGAAAGTGGTGCTGCACCTAGTGCTTTGCAACTGTCCTTGCACCCCTTAACGCCCCCTTTACCCCACCATGTGTGCACTGTATGAAATATACAGTACATCAGGCCACAGGGTAGGGGCAGTTGTATCATTTCATACAGACCCAAATTATGTACTCATGAGGAGTGGCACTAAAAATGTAGCACTACTCATGCAGAGTTCATAAGGGACAAGCATATATGAAGGTATGCCCCCTTTTAATGCCTGTTCTGAGCAGATGTTCAAAGTGCTGGAAAAATGGTGCTAGGATATATAAAGTTATTCCTTGCCCCATTTATTTTGCCCCCCTTCAGGGGAAGGCCCCCCTCCCATACATGATGCCTGGTGCAGCCTTCATGTTGTGCAAGGCTTAACAAAGTGGTGCGATGCATGCTTCACACCACTTTGTCAATATTGCGCTGGGAAAATGGCATTTCGGTCTTAGCTTAGCGTTATTTGTGAATTTTACAATGGCAGTGCTAAGGTAGTTCTAGGGACTCTTAAATTGTCTGGCCCACAAAAACCTGTCCTGACCCTTGACAAAACATGCTGCACCTTATGTCCGCCTGTCATGCACATGCAAATAAGGATGAAGCAATGCAAATAGGTATTTACAAACTGGTCCACCAAACTGTATCCTCAGGTGATCCAGTACATCCTACTCCCATGCTATCAAGTTAGCCCAATGGTGCTTCAACTGGTGGTCGGTGTGCACTACTCCAAATATTCTGCACAGATTGTGGAGCACCTTGCCCCACAGCAGCACACATGCCTCTGTGGGGTAGCCCTGGATTACGCTGCCACCCAAAACTAGCATCATCGGAAGGTAATGAAGCACCAACCAAATAAACCCTACCAGTTCATCAGCTACCACCTTGGATTTCCCTCCCTTTCCCAGACATTATGCAGTACGGGCAAACTGCAAATGTACTAACCCAAAAAAGCTAATTTAACAAACTACCCCACCTAACCCCAATTACCCCAACAAACTATGCTACCCCTGGACAAACACCACACAATACAATCACAAATACAGAATTAAAACACTTCAAAAGACTGAGGAAAAAGACAAAAAGCACACATCAGCAACAGGACACAGCACAAAACTCTCCAACAACACTAATCCTTCACCAGCACCAGCTCTACATACACAAAAAGACTGTGAAGTGAACGTGAATACACTGTACTTTGTATGCATCCAGGAAGTCCTGTTTAATCACTTCCTGGGCCTGTGTGTCATGTTTTCTGATATGCATAGTTTTTTTTTTTTTGCATGACAGTCATGCGTCAGGTTTTCCCCATTGAGGATGACAAGGCCTCAAGACTTGCGATTGACACTCTGGGGCCAGATTTAATTTTTTCCATAGCAAAGCTAGAATTATGGGCATTTGCATCCACATTTGTGATGCAATGCGGTCATGGTGGTATTCCTTCCCAGGAACCCTGACAAGGCCTGTGTACCTGCGATTGACGCTCAGGGGCCAGACATCATATTTTTGGCATAGCAGAGTATTGAATATTGTCATTTGCGTAAACATTTTTGATGCATAACAGGAATGCGTGGATTTTGTTGGGAAGGATGCCAGTGGTCCCAGATTCACATGCCATGTCACAGGGGCTATGCATATATGTAGTAAGTATGGTATGACTACCTGTGTGTGCATGTGAATACAAATCTTAACGGTAGCATCAGTATGTGTTACCATTGTGTTTGTATGTGTGGGTGATGCATGTGATGACTGATACCCCTTGCATATGTGCATGTTTTACTAGACTTTGAACACATACATGTTACCACATGTGTACTTGGAGTGTACGTATGTGATCTAGCACGTATATGTGGGTCTACTGCATTGTTATGTCTGATTTCCAAATGTAAATATAGCTACAACACAGTAGATATGATGGGCTATGCCCAATACATGATAATGCATGTGATACCCATGACAAATTGTACTTAGGGGATGCAGTGGACAACAGCTGGGTTGATTTCATGTTACACCTGGCAATGTGAGTGCAAGTGTGTCCACACTAAAGTGTGTTGTTAGGTTCAGGCTTCATTATGCTCTGCTACACGTGTGACATATAGTTCCCCATGCATCTATGATGCAGGAGATAGTGTAGTGTGGGTTGAAAGACTTGTGTAGCATCATATGTGCAAAATATACCACAGCAGTGTGTTCATGGGATATGAAACCTCACACATCTACCTTTCTGCATGAACACACGTTGGACTTTGTTAAATGGCTGTGTAGTGATATCATTCCCACCTATGGTTCCGTATGTTGGAACACATCTGATGGTCATTTAAGTCTGTCAACGATCATGTGATACAAATGCATTTTCATTAGTGAAAAGTTGACTTTTGTGCAGAATCCAACACACAATATCAGGCCTATGCCATTTAAGTAGTATATGTGGGCTGAGATATCAGACATATGTTTGTATGCCACAAACTAGGTACTTATAATGGACCACAACATGTTTGTTATGACTGTCACATACAATGGCATACAACTGTGTAGTAGTGTTGCAGTCAGCCAGTGATGGCAGCCTAGTGATCATTTGTACTGTATGATTATTTATGCCCATACAGACACATGGTTGCATGTTTTGGCGCAGCTTTACAGTGCTCCACTCTGCTCAGTCCACTGCGCACATGCATCATGTGTGTACCTTCTCCATCATTTACAGCATATCTTGTTTGGAATATGTTAGGTTCTACAATGCTGGCATTCTTTAGGCTGCTTACACTTTGTACAGATCTTCTACTGCAACATTGTCCGGTCATACAGGGACAGGATGCAACATGTGACTTGTGCAATTTTTGAGATGTTCACATCTTCTACTACTGGCTACATGATAGTTTCCTTCCCATTTCCAAGCTTTGCACGATTACATGACTTCCACACACACCTGACAGTACACCTGCCACAGCACTTGTATAGTCCCCAAGTTGTATCTCGAAGTATCTGTGGGATTCTCTCAGTTGTCCTTCCACATCCTTTGGTGTACATGGGTTTGCACTAAATTCAGCATTCCACAACTTATGTTACTGTCACCAGGAGTGTATTTTGTTAGTGAGTAAAATCATCTCAGCGCTGTATGTTTTTTGGTCATGTGCAACATATCTGTCTCCTTCTTCAGACATACATTTCAGGATGTGCCTGTGACATGTTTGGACATTGCTAGACACACTTGCACATCCCACACCTGAGTGGCATGTTAGGGAATGTTGTCACTGTTGGTAACTTTCTCTTGGTCAGGCATGTGAGTGTCAATGAGAGGTGTGTTTTTATATGTGGTGTGTGATGGCATCATACAGACTATACTGAGTAACCTTGCTGACACATGTCAACCATTGTAGGTAATTGCAAACCCTTTCCTACCTAGGCCATACACCCATACATCAGTCTTCACATATATATCCAGATTAGTTGCATGCATGTGTCAAGACAGCAGATTTGTGTGACAAGTGTGTTAGAATGTACATAGGGAGTTGGGCAGACTATGCCTACATTCCACCCAAACATTAATCTGGTGGTGCATTCTCCCATTTTATAGTTAAATCCTGGCTATGGGCCATATGCATGGAGAGTGGACTGGCACCCATTGCTGCTTCACTTGTCTAGCAACCCTTAGTGCACTCCACAGCCAACATGTGTGCGCTATATATGAGGTACAGCGCACCATGTGGCAGGGTTGGGCCCAATAGTGGTGCTGGAACGTAACACCATTGATATAAGGTGCAGGCTTAGGCTCAAACTTTGGTTCCTAACCCTGAACAGTCAATGAAGGTCCATTGATACCAATAGTCTCCCCCCTCGTCACACGTGCCAGGCATGGGAATGATGTGGGGAAAGGGGTAGGAATTTTCACAATGGCCACTTAACGTCACATATTTTGTGTGGTGTGCTGCTCTAGGCTTTTGAGAGCCACATGCCCGTGAGTTATGTGACACTGATGTATGGCATGGAGGCGCTATACCCTCTTACATCACAACCTATGTTCCAACCATCTTTGCTACTGTTGTGTTTCTTTCCTGCTCTCTGATGTAGGAGCAACATTCCAATGGTATATATAGTGGAGAATGAGTAGACCATGGACATTCTGGTGCAAAATTATTTATTGGTAATAATTACAAAATGATATTATTTGTACAGTGTCTAGGTGTAGAAGTTATGTACAATTTGTTGTCTACTGCAAACTCCAGCAGCAGTGTTTTGTTGTCCCACCTCCAACTGTGCTGCACTATTGTCATCCTCCTCCTCATTGGGTACATCTACCAGTTCATCCCAGGGAATCTTGGTCCGTATACATAAGTTATGCAAGATTGCACTAACAAGTATCAACTTGCATACCAGGAGTGGTGCATACAACAGACTTCCTCCTGTCAGGGCCAGGCACATAAACCTTTACTTCAGGAACCAAAATGTCCTTCTCACCACATGTTGTGTCCTTCTGTTCCTTTAATCGTATGCTTGCTCTTCCACCGTTGTCAAGATGCCAAAAGGAGTCATCACCATTGGCTGTATGCCGTAACCTTGGTCGGCTGCAAAGGAATGAGAAAACATGTGTTGGTAATGCATATTTGTGGTTTTGTATGTTCCATGGCAGATGTTAGTTTTAGGTGGAGTAGTGACTCCAACTTGCTTCTGGTATTGTTTGTGTTCCTGTTTTGTAGTATGGTTGTATGTGCTTGAGTTAATCAACATTACTATCATGGGTTGTGGCTCAGGGACCTGGTGATTGTCAAATTAATCCAAACTGACAGTTCAACCATGCTAAACATGTTTTGTGTTGTCCATATTTGAGGCTGTGTCCTATTGTTGGTGGGACCTACCATCTCCTTGCTTCACAATAGTGTAATTTGCATTGACACCATCGTAGCCTTCAAAGCTAAACTCAGGCCTCCATGTTACCATGTGGCACTACACATGCAGTGCAATACTTTGTGACCCTTTGTGGCAGGTAATGGCTGTGCCAGCCATCATGTGCACAAGGTTGTGATTCACACAATTGAAGGAGCAGCAAAATAGATGCAGTGGAATCTCCAAGGTTCCTATACATGATTTCTCACAGGCACTTTCAACACATGCATAGTGCAGGCGTTGAGAGAGGCACACCATAGGTTTGAATGGGTCTCCTGCAGAGTCCTAATATGGCATCCATTATCTTTACAGTAATGCACCTACTGTGTGCCATGGTGGCCCATTACGTGTATATGGTGCACACATGGTGGCATTAGAGGGCATTAAGGGGCGCATGTGAAGTGGCACTGGACTAGGTGCAGAACCACTTCTCATTTATCTGCCCCATGGTCTTTCATGGCTTGTGATGTTGTAATTCTATGTGTGCCACAGAATGCAGCAGACAGGTGAAGGTGCACACTACAGGTGTGTCAGGTATGTGGTGATATGTAGTTGGTCATAGCAACACTTGTGTGGCATTTGAAATTGGTGCCACCAGAGGCTTGTACACCATGACAAATGTGGGGCTATGCCTATGTGTGACTTTCTGTACATTGACATGGCCTATGCCATTCACATAGCTGAGCTATTCATTGTTTAGTGTAATGTGTGTGGGATCTGTATTTAGTTGTCAACCATTGGACACTTGTAGTGGTTTGGGCCCAGCTTCTGTATGCAAAAGGGACATAGCTGCACCTGTCCTTCATGAGGTGTGCCAGTCAGGTTGTGGCTGCCTTATGTACATATGTATGTATGTGTGTGTGATGTGCAATGAATGTGGTGTAGTGTGGAATGTGGCATATGTGTTGTTGTCTGTACATCTGTGTTCCTCTGCCCATGTGTGTTTAGTGTGGTGTATGTCTTGTTTGTCCTACAAGGTTGGTGTGTTGTCTGTATACTGGGCGGTATAGTGGCTTACCTATGAGTAGGCCATTGCCATGTTGCCCATCTTGGAACTGCTCGTTGATGGTGGAATGCTGGAACATGTAGGCATCATGGACACTGCTGGGATATTTGGCTAGGATGTTTGTGAAGAGCTCACTGTGGTCCACAATGGCCTGCTCATTTATTAAATGGGTATGTTTGCGGTTCCTGTAGCGGTGTTCCGTGGCAGCAGGTTGCACAAGTTGGACATGGGAGCAGTCCATTGCACCCAATACATGTGGGAACCCAGCAATTTGGTAGAACTCTTGCTTGTTCTCCTGCTGCAGTTGCTAGGTGTTGGGAAAGCAGATGTGGTGGGGTGTGAGGCGGATGATTGCATCCAGAACCTTTGGTAGGAAGGCCAAGAAGGATGGCTAGAAGATACCAGCCACTTGTACACCCATTGTCTGGAATGATCCTAACACCAGCATATGGAGTACAACGAGGAGTTTGGTCATGGACGGTATATTAGTTGGTGCCTCCACCCTTGCAGTGATCACTGACGCTATGCGGTTCAACAAGCGTACAATAGATTCCCATTTTAGACAGTAGGTTTTGATGACATCTTCCTCCCTGGGCCCAAGGATGCTTTTGCGCTGTCGGAATATCCTCTCCCGCCTTCTGTGATTTCTTTGTGGCTGATGTGGTGGTGTTTGGGGTTGCTGTGGTGGTGCTGGAGGGACTTCTTGTCGTCACTGTTGTCTGTGGCGAGCTGAAGCATTACCAGTTCCATGTTGTCCAGGAGGTTGCCAATACTCCTTCTGTGTGTTTTCGCTGAGTAGTAGTGTGTGAACCTCATTTTAACTCCTGGTCTGCCCAGGTGTTAAAAGTTGATGCAAATCGAGCTCTGCCTCATTTTTTGGGACCGATTTATTTCAGTGGGTCATTTTAGCATCAGGCAGTAAATATGGTGCTAGAGGGCCAATGCCATTTTTTTACAGGAACACCTACCTTGCACATCATTGTTGCAAAACAACACAAGGTGGGTTGGTGCTCCCAAATAATGATGCTAACTCAGATATTTTGAAACTAGGCGGATCTAGCATTAAAATATAAATGTGGCGGTAGGTTTGGGCCGCTGTTGCATAAAGAAAATTACACAAAGGTGGCGCAAACTTTTCATAAATATGGGCCTAAACTTTTAAAACATTTTGAGATAAAAGAGTTTAAAAGAAATGGAACTGTTCGACTAAGATGGGGTAGAATTTACAAATTACTGATCTTTATTTGATGAGGGATGTAAGAAATCGTATTGGTCACCCACTTCAAATAACAATCGCAATCTTTGCCAGGATGAACCCAAAAAGTCATTAAATAAACTTGTGCTTAACTCTCTGAAAGCTAAGCGCACAATCAGTAAGGCTTAGCTTAAAGGCAATGTATAAATTAATTAGGCCATACTCAACCAATATTAGAATGAAAACACACCACAAGAATAATCACAAACCAAGTTAGATAAATAGAGGATAATTTAATAAATACAATGACACCAAAACGGCAAACCTCTAGCCAGTAGAACTAGAGTTATTAATTTCTACAATTTAAGATTAAAAATACCACCAAAAGGCTTGGTGCACCAACTGTGGGTATCTGGTTGTGCTGGACTGGGGCACAGTAAAGAATTCAGATTGACCGAGATGGAGGAAAGGTCTGGGAGAGGGCCTGGTTCAACCCACTGGAAGTAATACCTTTTGACCTTGTTTCTGGGTTGTGTGAAAAGGAACATCAGCAGCTTCTCAGTGCTGCATTGTGAGGCTCTATGTTTGATCTGGTAGAGCAGACGCTCAGGAGCTGTGCTGTCCTGTGATTTAAGACTCTACGTTGCTCTGCATCAGATCTGGTCAAACCTTCAATTAATCAGGGAGAAGTACACTCTGACTCCAGCCAAGGGTCCAGGACCTTAAGGACAGATTTTTGGAGTAATCATCTCACTCCCACAGAAGCCAGCCGCAAGGACAAGGTCAGGTTCAGTTTCGTCCGGCCAGGTGGAAAGCAGGAAATGTCTCTGGAAGCTAGTTGTGTCCTCGTAGCTCCAACAGGAGGTCAGTTGATTGACCCATGGAGTCACTTCTGGGGTCCTGAGTTCAAGGCAAGCAGGTCAAATTTACCTTCTTCAGACAGCAGGGCAGTCTTTCTTCTAAATCTCATCAGGTCCAGGAGTGTTCAGATGTCAGGTTCTGGAGATGCCGTATTTATGCCCAGTGCAAACCAGTGGTTCGGGGACACCCCTTTGTCTAATTCTAAAACTGTTTTGGGTCAGGTCTTACCTTTCCCCCGGGTTTATATGCAGCCTAACTAAGAAAACAAAGGGCAGGCAGGCCCAGATGTGAGCTGCATCTGCCAGTGACAGGCTAGGTTTCTTTCGAAGTTAGGAAGGGCTGCGTGCAAAGCCCCTAGGCTACACGTTGAAGTGCAATCAGGGTAAGGACACAGCTCCTCTCCAGCAGTCCTGTCAGGATCACCCTCATATCTTCACAATCAGGCCCTTTGCCCATTGTCTGGCCCTTATATACATTTTCCAGTGGTAGAGCCATCAACAGTCCGAGGGGCAAATTGCCACTCATTGAAAGGTCCTAAAAACGTTAGGTAGGGAAATGTCAACTTTCTAAAAGTAGCATTTCCAGAATAATTTAAAATCTAGCTCTACCACTAAAATGATCTTAAATTACAGTTAAAATGAGTGGAAGAAGTATTCCTCTAGTTGTTACTAAACAGAATTTAGCACTTATTAAAGGTAACAAGTTAAACCAATGTTAGACTATGGGAGGCCAGCCTTGCCACACTGAAAACTGACTTTGGAGGTTTTTCACTAATAGTACATGTAACAGATTACATATACATGGTCTAGTTTTTAAATACTCTGCACTCTGCACCATGAGCCTTTTTGATTTACCTTAGGGGTGACTAATAAATATTAAAAAGGGAGGTATACTGGGCAAAGGGGTTATTTTGACACGTTGAAATGGAAGCCTAAAACTGCACTGCAGGCCACATTAACAGGCCTGAGACGTGTTTTCTGGAGCTACTTTGCTGAGTGGCACAATGGAAGCTGCAGCCTACCAGTAGTATTTATTTGCAGGCCCTTGGTACAGGTAGTACCATATTTACCAGGGACTTATAAGTAAGTTTAATGTGCCAATGGGGCGGATGCCAATTTTAGTATGTTGAAAGGAAACAGGAGGGGTAAAGTACACAGAGTCCTAATGTCAACAATATAAAAAGATAAATAGATAAATAGAATAAGATTCAGCAACAGAAGGCAACAATTGGAGGCAATACCAGACAAAAGATAGTAATTTCCAAGGAGGGCATATGCTAAGGCAGACATCAAACTGTGATCCAAATACATTCTGCAAATGCTGATTCAATAGATAGTCATCAGGATTTAGTGGCACGTGACCCGAGGAAATTGCTAAATAGTTAGCAATCAATAAACTAAGGAAGTAATCAGATAGAGTGGTGAAACCCTCAGTCAAGGGGTTAACATTAAGCTGTGGCACGTGAGTTAAATTACATGTTTTGAGGTGATCAATTGTGATAGGTATGTCAAAATTAAACAACATTTTTATCAATAACTATCTGAGTAGCATAAGCATGGATTACTAAAACAGGAAGAGTTGAAAAATGAACATTCTGTTATGTCATGGAATGAAGACAGGGGTGGATGGTTCTAGGGGTTATACATAGCAAGAAGAAAGGCAAGGTAAATACCAAGCTCCTCAAAAGAACAAACTGTGGTTGCAGGACGACAGAGGACAAAAGATGGCTGTAAGCAGGGACAATGAGAGAGACAAGAGAAAATCAAAAGTAAAGGATAACAAGGTTTTATCAAAGTAAAGGATGTACTGTTTCGTGAAAAAGGGTCTCTAAGTAGCCTTGGGAAAGCCCTTTGGATTGACACCAGCAAAGTACTCTTAACAACTGTCCTACAACAAAGTCATAGTTAGAGCTTTCTGTTATAGAGACTGTTGTACTCAGTGCAAGTTGGACCAAGACTGACAACAACATTGCAATAGGCAAGACTCTAAAGGACTGAGTGAAGTAACAAAACTCTTTTCTTTATCTCATCAGAAAAGAGACCAAGCCAGAGGTCATGGTGAAAGGCTGATAACCTGTTTACGCTATGCTGATGATATAATCATTTTGGATCACATGCCAAAAGTGTTAAATAATTGCCTGCAGGCCTTACAGCCATTCACAAAGACCCACTTTCTAAAAATAAATTGCTCTAAAAGTAAGATTCTATTCTTCCATGGTAAAAAGAAACTTAAGTATGACAAGTTCTCCTGGTAATTGGGAACACAGAGGGCCTCATTCTAAGTCTGGCGGGCGGCGGAGGCCGCCAGCCAGATTTCCTCCCTCCAGAATACCGCACCGCGGTCGGAAGACCTCTGCGGCTATTCTTAGTTTTACACTGGGCTGGCGGGCGACCGCCAAAAGGCCAGCCCAGTGTAAAACTCCCTTCCCACGAGGACGCCGGCTCAGAATTGAGCCGGCGGAGTGGGAAGGTGCGACGGGTGCAGTTGCACCCGTCGCGAATTTCACTGTCTGCAATGCAGACAGTGAAATTCTTTGTGGGGCCCTCTTACGGGGGCCCCTGCAGTGCCCATGCCATTGGCATGGGCACTGCAGGGGCCCCCAGGGGCCCCACGACAACCCATACCGCCATCCTGTTCCTGGCGGGAGAACCGCCAGGAACAGGATGGCGGCATGGGTTGTCAGAATCCCCATGGCGGCGCAGCGAGCTGCGCCGCCATGGAGGATTCTAATGGGCAGCGGAAAACCGGCGGGAGACCGCCGGTTTTCCACTTCTGACCGCGGCAAAACCGCCGCGGTCAGAATGCCCTGCGTGGCACCGCCAGCCTGTTGGCGGTGCTCCCGCCGACCCTGGCCCCGGTGGTAAGGAACCGCCGGGGTCAGAATCAGGCCCAGAATCTAGAAAGGGTGAACTCATACACTTTTTTGGGGGAAATTGTTTGCCGGAACCTCAGCGACAGCTAATGGCATGGACACCCTTTATAGGGCGACAGGCAGGAGACCTTTAAACATCTCTTGGAGGTATACCGGGCAAAGATACCTCCCTCTTTACTTTATGGTTTGGAGCAAGTAGGAGTCTCTAAATGTTTTTTTAGATAAGCTAGAGGGCTGCGTCCTTAGGACATTAACATCTGTTAACTTGGCTTTCTCAGCAGCAATCTTAAGGCTAGAGATGGGTTTAAGAAGCACATTTGTGGAAGGCATGGCCAGGGTTGTACGCTGGGTAGTTAGTAAGGAGAAGAGTGGCAACAATTCTTTGATGTCTTTGTTACAGAAAAAAATCTTGTCTGGCAGCAGGTTGAAATACACTATGGGCAGGAATTTCACATATGCCACACACTTACTACTGTTAGATCCTGCCTATTCTTACACTCTCTCCATTACAGCTAAAACCCATTATTAGACAAGGAACTTGGTCTGCAAGTCTTTGCCTGGATAAAAAGGCTTGTGCACACAGGCAGGGCTTCCAATTTGAAACAGATACTGTACTATTGAAGAAAATGCGGCCCTCTCTTATCTTGAACCTGCCACATGGGATCAAGAACAGGAACTTAATACAAGGAAATGAAAGAAACCAGTGCCAACTCAGTGAATACTGGCCCGAAGCCCAACAAAGAAAACACAGACATTCAGGATATCAGGGTAGAAAGTAAAGCAAGTGTGGTGGACCAGAAGACAAGACAGAGAACTTACCTGTTGATTCCCTGGGTTTGTCCATCCTGTCACTGCAATCATGTCCTGAAAGAGAAAAGGGAAAAGTAAAAGTGAGGAAGAACAAGGGACATGGACACAAGAGGGAAAAGGTGAAACAAGGAAAATACTTCCTATTCTCCTCCAGATTTAAAGCCAAGATGGAGAAGGATCAGAGGAGAGGTTGTGGAGAGTTAGAAATGAGTGGACAGGAGAAGATGTGGAGAGCCAACAGCCTTAATATCCTTGAAAACTAAAGACAGTGAGGGGGCTGAGACAACAGGGCACCTGTTCCTGAGGAGACATCGCAGACGAAGGCAGGTCTCACTCACAGCCGCAGCACTACGTACGTGACTGGGAAGAAAAGGGCGCTGGGCTTCCGTCATGCTTCCAGAGGGGTGTTGCTTATGCAGACGTGTCTACACATACATGTGTTGCTGCTCTCCACATGGCCAAAAGCCTTAATCTATGCAAGACCTAGAGGCTGCCTGGATACTGGGACAACAGGATGTAGAACAAGTGAGGCATCACGCATAGCAACCGCACCACCTACCTGCATCGAAGACCGGAGGGGCACTCAGTTCCAGCCACACTCTCTGAGAGGTGTGGTTTACATAGGTGGATCAACCCATACGTAAGTGGTGGCACAGCACAGGGTGCAGCAGACAGGGCCTGTCAACATTAGGGCAGTGCGCGCTCTACGGGCGACAAGAATGCAAAAACCCAACAGTTTCAAGCTAACACAATTTATGCATTGTGATGATATGATGTTGCTGAACATTTTGCATTGCAGAGTTTAATCTTAAAGACTTATGTTCAGCATGCATTTAAATACTGTTCACATGCTATGTACTGCTGCAGGTTTCCAGACTGTGTCAGGGTGTGGTCCCCTTCTAGGGCCTTCTAGAAGCTTTCCCCGCAGCATGCCTGGGTGTGGTTTGTGGGCTGGGCCAAGGCTCTATATAAGGGAGCCAGCCCAGCACCACGTGCTCACTATTCAGAGGTCCTGGTGCAGAGCGGTAGCAACTTCCTGAGCTCCTGTTCTGGTGGCCTACTTTGATCTTCCAGGCCTCTGCTCTTCATTTTACATTGGTGATCCTTAATCAGGGCGGTAAGACGGAGGTTGGGCTGGGCCCCCGACCCCGTTATCGAGGACGCTCGAGTTCTTGGGCCTAATTCTTGCATGACAAAGAATTTTACTCTTGAGCGTGTGAATGTGCGCTTGGGCGTTTCGTGGCATTTGGAGGCTGATACTAGAATCGGCAAGACGCGCGATTCTTTTTCCATGTTTAATTAATGTTATTCATTGTGCACTACCATTCCTTGACAGTTACATGGTGGCATTCGAATCGGCAAGACGCACGATTCATTTTCTTGTGATTTAATCCTTGATATTCATTGTGCGCTACCAATCCTGGGCAGTTACATGGTGGCATTCGAATCGGCAAGACGCGTGATTCATTTTCTTGTGATTTAACCCTTGATATTCATTGTACGCTACCATTCCTTGACAGTTACATGGTGGCATTCGAATCGGCAAGACGCGCGATTCATTTTCTTGTGATTTAACCCTTGATATTCATTGTGCGCTACCATTCATTGGCAGTTACATGGTGGCATTCGAATCGGCAAGACGCGCGATTCTTTCCTCATGCTTAATTCATGTTATTCATTGTGCGCTACCATTCCTTGGCAGTTACATGGTGGTACTCGAATCGGCAAGATGCACAATTCATTTTTCTGTGTTTTGAAATCACTGTGTTCATTATGCGCTACCATTCTAAGGAATTTACTTGGTAGTTTTCGAGTTGACAGGTCGCGTGATTTGTTCCTCGAATCTACGTTGTGTTATTCATGGTGCACAATCCTTCTATGGTGTTTACTACCTATGTGAAAATCTGCAATGTGCGCAATTCATGTTCCGACAATTTGAGAGAACAAAAAAGGCCAGAGTTCTAGATGTAATGTTGCGTGTTCCTAATATGTTTTCTCAAAAAAGATTCATATGATGGTTTAGAAATTATTCAGATTGTTTCCTGATTCTCATGCAAAGGAAAGTACTTGAATTTGAAAGTTTCATTTAACCTTTCTTGATTCCCTCACAGGTATCCAGTCATCTTGAAGCCTAGTCATTTTAAATCTATGCTTAGGTTGTTCATGTTTTCAGAATGACGAAGCTTACAGTCATAGCCTAGTACTGATTTCATGAGATGTAATTTTGATGTTGTGTGTTTTAACTTTTTGCTTCCTACAGGTCTCCTTCCCAGCTGTTCTCTTCCTAATCCCCTTTTCCCCACTTGGACTCTCTTAGACTCTGTGACAAATCTAATCAGAGTATTGGAGCTGTCTTGTGGTGGAAGTGTTGGGAACGTGCACAGACCCTGAGGATCTGGTGACTCTGACAGAATAGTGAGCCCACAAATTATTATCCTATTGGTTTGTGTATGTTCTCAGTATGGCCACACTGGACGAGCTAGTCAAGGCTATCACTCAGCTCCAGGCAGAGGTGGTATCATCAAAAGATTTGGCAACTAGCCTAGCTGAGAGAGTGAGTCAGTTACAGGATAAGGTAGAGAAGAAGGAACGAAGTCCCACCGGTGTGTCTTGGCCAGGTACTTCTTCTCAGACTTCTGGAGGTAATCCGACAAACATTTCCCTCAATGTTCCTTCAGCCATTCCTTTAGCTCCCCCAGAACGTTTCTCAGGTGACTCCTTGAAAGCGCAATCTTTCCTGGTTCAAGTGGAATTACACTTCACCTGCAGACCACATACTTTCCCCAATGCCCACTCCAAAGTAGCTTTCTTGTTATCATATCTGTTAGGAGATGCAGCTACCTGGGCTATTCCTCTTGTGCATAAAGATAGTCCCCTGTTGTACAACTGGAGAAATTTTGTTCGCGAGTTTGAGCGAGTTTTTGATCGTAGAACTGAAACCCTGTCAGCAGATCGTGAATTATTAGACTTACACCAAGGGAATCAGGACTTAGGGGGTCATTCCGACCCCGGCGGGCGGCGGGCGCTGCCAGAAGACCGCACCGTGGTCAAATGACCACGGCGGTCATTCTGACTTTCCCGCTGGGCCGGCGGGCGACCGCCAAAAGGCCGCCCACCGGCCCAGCGGGAAAGACCCAGCAACGATGAAGCCGGCTCCGAATGGAGCCGGCGGAGTTGCTGGGGTACGACGGGTGCAGTGGCACCCGTCGCGATTTTCAGTGTCTGCCAAGCAGACACTGAAAATCTTGCTGGGGCCCTGTTAGGGGGCCCCTGCACTGGCCATGCCAGTGGCATGGGCAGTGCAGGGCCCCCCAGGGGCCCCACAACACCCATTCCCGCCAGCCTCTTCCTGCCGGTGTAAACCGCCAGGAACAGGCTGGCAGGAAGGGGGTCAGAATCCCCATGGCGGCGCTGCTTGCAGCGCTGCCATGGAGGATTCCTTTGGCCAGAGGAAAACCGGCGGGAAACCGCCGGTTTCCCTTTTCTGACCGCGGCTTTACCGCTGCGGTCAGAATTGGCCAGGAAGCACCGCCAGCCTGTTGGCGGTGCTTCCGCGGTCGTTGGCCCTGGTGGTCAATGACCGCCAGGGTCAGAATGACCCCCTTAGTCTCATATTTAGCCAACTTTAATCAGCTGGTCGCTGAGACATCCTGGCCTGAAGAAAAACAAGCGGCCTTGTTTTGCAAGGGACTCAAAGAGGAGCTAAAAGATATCCTAGCGCAAATCGACCCGCAACCTACAGACTGTCAAGAATTGATAAACCTTGTCTTGAGGCTTGATCATCGTTTAACAGAACGAAAAGGAACGCGCAAAAAGACTGAAAAATATCCCTGGCGTGTTCACAATATTAGAGACTCAAGAACTCTGAAAGAAAGAACTCCGGAACTGATGGAAATTAGAACCATCAGGAGACCTTTGACCCAAGATGAAAAGGACCTACGTAGAAAGGATAGACAATGTCTCTATTGTGGCCGGAAGGGTCATTTTGCCAAAGATTGTCCAATCAAACCAAAGAGCAAACGAGGTCCAGTTCAGAAGGTTGCAGCCAATGCACAAGTCGAGTCGGGAAAACTAAAGCACCCAAGATGCAGAGAAGGGTTGCTCTTAGGTGTCACCGTGGACCCTTCACAATCTAGACATCTCAAACTGGGAATAAGAGTTCAGATTAAGAAAAATACCTATCTCAAGAAGGCTCTAGTCGATTCTGGGGCTACCGGGAACTTTGTTGACGCCCAATTGGTTTGTGCATGGGGGAACCCATGTATTGAAAAGAAGACACCAGAAATCATCCAGGCAGTCGATGGAAAACTCTTGACTGGAGGTCCGGTAACTCTTCAGACTGTCCCCTTGTCGGTGATTTGTGAGGATAAGAATCAAAGAAAGAAACATAAAGAGAAACTCATACTTGACGTGATCCATGTTCCCCAGTATGGGATTATCCTTGGCTTGCCATGGTTAACTCATCACAATCCAGAAAAAAGCAGAGAACTTACCTCCTCATACATCTTATGACTGTCAAATTGATCTACTCCCATGTGCGATACTTCCCAACTGTCGTGTGTATGCCCTGTCAGAACATGAAAATCAACATTTACGAAAATACCTAGATCAATTCTTGGAGAATGGTTTCATTTGCCCTTCTAAGTCTCCCACAGTTTCTCCTTTGTTTTTTGTTCTGAAGGCTAATGGAGAACTTCGAACTTGTATCGACTATAGGGGATTGAACAAAGTCACCATCAAGAATAAATATCCTTTGCCCCTAATTCCGGTCTTACTGGAGCAAGTAAAGAAAGCAAAAATCTACACGAAGCTTGATCTTCGAGGTGCTTATCATTTGGTCAGAATGAGAGAGGGTGGCGAATGGAAAACAGCATTCAAGACAGATATGGCCTTTTTTAATACACCGTCATGCCTTTTGGTCTGTGTAATGCTCCAGCAGCATTTCAATTTTTCTTGAATGACGTTCTTAGAGAGTACCTCGAAATACTTGCCATAGTCTACATCGATGACATTTTGATCTACTCAGACAATGAAAATGAACATGTCCAACATGTCAAGAAAATTCTAGCAGCCCTTCGAAAAGCACCATTTATATTGCAAACTAACCAAGTGCGAGTTTCATGTTACCACAGTTGAGTTTTTGAGGGTTATCCTTACCCCTCAAGGGAAGGTGATGGCTGAAAAGAAAGTAAAGGCAGTATCTGATTGGCCCACCCCAAAAACTGTTCGTGATGAACAATGTTTCCTGGGGTTTGCAAATTTTTACCGAAGATTCATAAATCATTTCTCCCAGACAGTGGCTCCTCCAATCACTAAGTTATTAAGAAAGAAGGAGAAATTTATATGGTCCCCAGAAGCTGACCAAGCCTTTTCAACTTTGAAAGAAGCTTTCTCCACTGCCCCAGTCTTGACTCATCCTGACATGGATCGACCCTTCATAGTGGAAGCTGATGCTTCAGATGTGGCAATAGGAGCAGTCTTGTCGCAACGAAACAAGTACACGGGTCAACTTCATCCTGTAGCTTACATGTCTCGGAAGTTGAATGAAGCCGAACAGAACTATGTCATTGCTGAAAAAGAGCTTCTGGCGATTTGTGACGCCTTTAAAGAATGGAGACATCATTTGTTGGGTGCCAAATACACTGTTACGGTATACACTGATCATCTTAATCTTCAATTCATGAGTTCCGCCAGACTTTTGACTCCTCGGCAATTACGCTGGATGCTGTTTTTTGCCGAATTTGATTTTGAGGTAACCTTCCGGCCTGGTAAAGATAGTCACAAAGCTGACGCCTTGTCCCGCCAAAAGTCTACCACGTTGCCTGCAGTTCAAACCTCCAGAGCTCTCATTGCTCCTGACAAAGTCCTATGTATCATAAAAACTGAAGATTTCTTTGAAGACATCTGCAATTCTTTCACTGTTGAAAAATGGTAGACATGGGCCCAAGCAGAACCCAAAAGGTCAATCAAGCAAGGATTACCTTTTCATGACGCTCGTTTGTTCGTGCCCACTACCAAATTTCGCAAGATAGTGTTTCATTGGTTGCATGTTATACCTACGGCAGGTCACCCAGGTACTCCTAAAACTCTTGAATTAATCCAACGCTATTTTTGGTGGCCTACCCTGACAAAAGATGTAAAAGCAATGGTAAACAACTGCGAAGTCTGTGCTCGCACTGAAACAAGTCATTCAAAACCGAAAGGGTTGTTACACCCACTCCCAACCCCAAGTCGTCCGTGGGAGCACATTGCTTTAGACTTTATTACCGGTCTGCCAGTAGTTCAACAGCATTCAGTAATTCTGGTGGTAGTAGATAGTCCTTCGGAATACGGACATTTCATTGCCTGTAAGAAATTGCCCACCTCCAGTGAACTGGCAACTATTTTACTGAATAGAGTGGTTCGTTATCATGGACTGCCAAAAATAATCCTCTCCGATCGGGGGTCGCAATTTGCCTCCAATTTCTGGAAGACATGGTGTAAAACACGCCAAGTGACATCTACACTATCTACTAGCCACCATCCTCAAACAGATGGTCAAACGGAGAGACTAAATCAGACTTTGAAGCAATACCTACTTGCTTACGCTGAAAAAGCACTTCATTCTTGGACATCAATGCTCTGGTTAGCTGAGTTAGCCTACAATAACTTATTCCACACTTCTACTGGTGTTACACCTTTTTTTGGTTTGTTTGGCTATCATCCTGACACCTTGCCCATCACAATCCCTCAAGAAAGTTTTCTTACTCCAGCTGTGTCAGAAACCATTCAACATTTGCATCAAACCCAGAAATTGATTCAACAGCATTTAGAAAAGGACAAACAAAAATACAAAAAGCATTATGACAAGAAACATTGTGAGGGACCGCAGTATCAACCAGGTGACAAAGTGTGGCTTTCCACAAAACATATAGACTTTAAAAAGAAGCACATGTTCAACCCCAAATTCATAGGTCCTTATTTTGTCCTTCAGCAAATCCATCCTGTGACCTATGAACTGCAATTGCCAAGATCATTATGGATTCATCCAGTATTCCATACTTCCCTCTTGAAAAAAGCAGTCCAGAAGTTCCACCCTCATCCAGCTCCAGTTCTCGTACAGGGAGAAGAAGAATACGAAGTTAGAAAGTGCTGGATTCTAAACTGAGACGGCGTAACCTTTGGTACTTAATCTCATGGAAAGGTTATGGCCCGGAAAGTAACTCATGGGTTTCCGCATCTGATATCCATGCTCCAGTACTTGTGAGGCATTTTCATTGTCTCAATCCAGACAAACCAGGCCCTAGAGCGCGTCTGGGAGAGGGGAGTACTGTCAACATCAGGGCAGTGCGCACTCTACGGGCGACAAGATAGCAAAAACCCAACAGTTTCAAGCTAACATAATTTATGCATTGTGATGATATGATGTTGCTGAACCTTTTGTATTGCAGAGTTTAATCTTAAAGACTTATGTTCAGCATGCACATAAATACTGTTCACATGCTATGTACTGCTGCAGGTTTCCAGACTGTGTCAGGGTGTGGTCCCCTTCCAGGGCCTTCTAGAAGCTTTCCCTGCAGCATGCCTGGGTGTGGTTTGTGGGCTGGGCCAAGACTCCATGTAAAGGAGCCAGCCCAGCTCCACGTGCTCACTATTCAGAGGTCCCGTGGCAGAGCGGTAGCAACTTCCTGAGCTCCTGTTCCGGTGGCCTACTTTGATCTTCCAGGCCTCTGCCCTTCATGTTAAATTGGTGATCCTTAATCAGGGCGGTAAGACGGAGGTTGGGCTGGGCCCCCGACCCCGTTATCGAGGACGCTCGAGTTCTTGGGCCTAATTCTTGCATGACAAACAATTTTACTCTTGCGCGTGTGAATGTGCGCTTGGGCGTTTTATGGCATTTGCATGCTGATACTCGAATCGGCAAGACACGCGATTCTTTTTCCGTGCTTAATTCATGTTATTCATTGTGCGCTACCATTCCTTGACAGTTACATGGTGGCATTCGAATCGGCAAGACGCGCGATTCATTTTCTTTTGATTTAACCCTTGATATTCATTGTGCGCTACCAATCCTGGGCAGTTACAAGGTGGCATTCGAATCGGCAAGACGCGCAATTCATTTTCTTGTGATTTAACCCTTGATATTCATTGTGCGCTACCATTCATTGGCAGTTACATGGTGGCATTCGAATCGGCAAGACGCGCGATTCTTTCCTCATGCTTAATTCATGTTATTCATTGTGCGCTATCATTCCTTGGCAGTTACATGGTGGTACTTGAATTGGCAAGATGCGTGATTCATTTTTCTGTGTTTTGAAATCACGGTGTTCATTATGCGCTACCATTCTAAGGCATTTACTTGGTAGTTTTCGAGTTGACAAGTCACATGATTTATTCCTCGAATCTACGTTGTGTTATTCATGGTGCACAATCCTTCTATGGTGTTTACTACCTATGTGAATATCTGCAATGTGCGCAATTCATGTTCCGACAATTTGAGAGAACAAAAAAGGCCAGAGTTCTAGATGTAATGTTGCGTGTTCCTAATATGTTTTCTCAAAAAAGATTCATATGATGGTTTAGAAATTATTCAGATTGTTTCCTGATTCTCATGCAAAGGAAAATACTTGAATTTGAAAGTTTCATTTAACCTTTCTTGATTCCCTCACAGGTATCCAGTCATCTTGAAGCCTAGTCATTTTAAGTCTATGCTTAGGTTGTTCATGTTTTCAGAATGACGATGCTTAGAGTCATAGCCTAGTACTCATTTCATGAGATGTAATTTTGATGTTGTGTGTTTTAACTTTTTGCTTCCTACAGGTCTCCTTCCCAGCTGTTCTCTTCCTAATCCCCTTTTCCCCACTTGGACTCTCTTAGACTCTGTGACAAATCTAATCAGAGTATTGGAGCTGTCTTGTGGTGGAAGTGTTGGGAACGTGCACAGACCCCGAGGATCTGGTGACTCTGACAGGGCCCTAGAGAGTAATGGAAGGTTTGAAAAGCGAACCAGGAAAATTCATCCCCAGGCAATTTAAAATTTAGCTGAAACATTTTGTTAGTCAGTTAGGGTCAGATGTAGCAAAATGCAAATTGCGACTTGCAACTTGCGAGTCCTTCCAAGTCGCAATTTGCAATGCAGAACGGTGTCTCAGACACCGTCTGCGAGTCGGTATGGGGTCGCAAAGACCCACCTCATTAATATTAATGAGGTGGGTCGCAAATTGCGGCCCCATACCGACTATGGGCACTCGCAAACATGGAGGCCTGCTGTAGTCAGCTGACCTCCATGTTCGTGACTGCTTTTAAATAAAGCAGTTTTTTTTTTTTTAAGTGTAGCCCGTTTTCCTCAAAGGAAAACGAGCTGCACTTAAAATAATATCCGAAACCTTTAGTTTCGATATTTTTTCAGGGCAGGTAGTGGTCCCTTGGACCACTACCTACCCTGAAAAAATAATTTGTGGTCCATTCACAAAGGGGAAGGGGTCCCATGGGGACCCCTTCCAATTTGCGAGTGGGTTACCATCCACTTTAAGTGGATGGTAACTGCGACACCATATGCGACCGCATATGCGGTCGCAAATGGTATTGCATACCACTGCGAATCGCAAATAGGAAGGGAACACCCCTTCCTATTTGCGATTCGGAAATGCATTTTGCGAGTCGGTCCCGACTCGCAAAATGCATTTCTGCATAGGAAAATGCGATTTGCGACTTGCAAATGGCAGTTTTTGCCCTTTGCGACTCTCAAATCCTTTACTACATCTGGCCCTTAGTCTTTTAATTAAAGAAAACAAGATATATTTACTGGGGCCTGATTCAGAGAGGTTTTTTCTTAACTTTTGCTTTAATTTGGCTTTCACAATTCCAAATCGGAGCACAAATCCAAGCCTACCTCCAGGGAAGAGGATAAGCAGCTTTTATATTGTGAGGCCCAGCATATGTTCTCTGTAACCCTAAATTAACAGAGGATTGGAAAACATTAGAAGAGAGAAAGTCCTTGAAAAATGTAGAAAACAGCTAGACACAGGGTTAAGGTCCCTTAAAACACAACTCAATACTTACCTGCTCATTTTTTCTTTAGTCAAGGGTCTCTTGTCTGAAGAATTTCGCCACTTTTGAAACAAAGCTAAAGTGGAATCAATACTTCCAGATACATGCACTGAAAGACTCCTCCTAGCCCCTCCTCACTTCCTCTGCATGAATTAAAAACTATGGGGATGGCAGAACTGCTTCCTACAATCTGTCTAAAAACTAACGATTGTGGACGTTTCCAAGTTCCTTGGTACTTCCAGCCTGTCAAACGTGTGCCTCAATAACAGTCAGAAACAAAGTGAGAGAGTGAAGCAAGGAAGAAATAGATACAATACAATGCTATACAGGGCAGTTACAGGAAAGCAGGACAGAGCAAAATGTAGTAGCAAGAAATATGGTTCTGCTCAGGCTTTCTTTCAAAGATTCTACAGTGCTGGAAAATGGCATAGTAAGCAGCAACTCCCAATAACAACAGTTGAAGCAAGATTTCTTAATTTAGAAGCCAGTCTTAAATCGCATCTTTTAGCCCACGCAGGGTAAGTGGAACAGACAAATTTATGAGCTAGCTACAATGCAGTTAACAGCAATTAAAGTTCGTACTCCAGCTCTCTACCTAATGGAGTGCATGGATATTCCAGGAAGTCCAACTGGATAGAACAATGCTCCGGAATGGAATATGAAGTGGATTTTGTTTCAGAACATGACATTCATGCCAAAAGTAGGGCTGGGTGACAACCTCTGCTCCGCTGGCAGAGTTTCCGAAATTTGGCAACTCTGTGTTCCACAGAGAACGCGGAGTTCCCAATAGACTCCGCAATGAGGCAGAGGTTTTTTCTGTTTTCCCCCCACTGGCATATGCTTTCTGTCATTTTGTACATGCAAGATGTGACTTCTGTTCTCTCTTGATCTCAAACTAGATTTTTTACCCACTTGCGAGAGCTAGAACCACGCCGGTGACTTCTGGCGTGTCTTTTTTGACATAGGCGAGTGCGAGTGAGCGCAATCGACTGCTGCTGCAACCTGGCAAAGTTGAAGCTGCTAAAATCTACAACTTTGCATGTAAAACCTTGTCTAATTGACCATTTCCGTTGATATCATTGTGCGGAGTACATTTTTTTCCCCAACAACAAGAAGTGCCCCAGTGACTCCAACTTCCTGTTCCTGTCCAGCAAGCTCCTCCTACTGCTTTGTTCATCTCCTGGTCACTTTTCACTTGGATTTCAAGCTAGAAGGATCACTTGCTTTTGTCTCCTGGATATATCATTGGATTAGAGAACTGTTGGATTTGAGTTTTCACATGTAAGTTAAAAAATGCCTGTATAAGAGTGTTGTAAAACCTGTTTGTTTGGTAGGAGGCATGCCCCAGGATTTATCTGTACTTTTATTCATTTTTTAAATTTATGTTGGTGGGTGGCCTGCGTTTGTGGCCTAGTTATATTTTTACTTGTGATTTTTGTTCTACAAAAGAAAAATGTTTAACAGTGCACTACATTATTACTAGCTCTATGTTCTGTTTTTGTAAATTTGCAATATTCATTCAATTGAATGATAATATTAAGTGGCTTAGCCTGCTAATGTAGTAGGACTTCCAGATGTAGTCCCAGTACTAGTCATGGGAGCATGCTGAAAAACAACTATGTATGGTGTCTGTGGAACTGAAACACCATGGCTGGCATTGGAATAAAGATAAGAAAATGCCGTTTGGCAGGATTTCACATTTTGTTTCTGCAAACAGTGTGTAGGGGGTTACATAGTACTTGGGGGCAGATGTATCAAGAATGCATTTTGCGAGTCGGAAATAGCGATTTTTAAGAAATCGCTATTTCTGATTCGCAAAAATGCAATGTATCACATTTGCGATTCGGTAATAGCGATTTCTTAGGAATTGCAAATGTTATTACCGAATCGCAAATTGCGATACCGGCCCCCATTCGCACCTATGGGCCTGAAGGCCCATATTTGCAATTTTTTTGCATTTCCAAAATTGCGACTTCCTAACTGGAATTTGCAATTTTTGGAAATGCAAAGTCCAGGGTGCTGGACATGTAAGGTGCACATATGCAAAAAGGGCATGTGTGCTTTACATGTAAATTTAAAAAATGCATTTTAAATGCATTTTAAAAATTTGCACATGGTTACCACCAATTTCAACTTGGTGGTAAATAGCGATTCCTTAATGCCCAATTGGCATTAAGGAATTGCTTCTTAGATGTGCTTTAGAAATCGCAAAAAAGGATTCCTTATTTGCGATTTCTTATTTAGAGAGTCGCAATTTGCGACTCTCTAAACAGGGTCGCAATTTTAAGGAATCCCTATTTTAACGATTCCTTAAAATTGCATTCAGAATGCCTTTGATACATTCTGAAGTGGCTTTTTGCATTCACAAACGGGCATTCTCACCATTTGTGAATGCAAAAAGCTTTGATACATCTGGCCCTTAATGTCTTTGCTTGATGTGGGTTGCAGTTGTAAACATTTTTTGCCCCTTTAATTTAAGTTTTTGGAATTACCAATACTGATTTAATGCTGTTTTTTATTCCTGTACCTATGCCTTTTATGTCTGGCCAGTGCGTGAGAGTGTTTGTCATAGGTCACCATTTGTCTTTGTTCCGCATGCCATGTGGCCAAGGGCCCTTTTTTATAGTCAAAATTATAGTCCTATACCTATATATGTTTTTTGTTTTCTATTCATCCGGCTTGTTGTTTGATGTGGCTGGTAGCCATTTTGTTTAGGCAGCCAGTGGTCTTGCATGTGTTTGTCTTTGTTGTGGTGGCCATGCCTCCTTGCTGTTTGTTGTTTGACCATGTGGCTGGTGGCCATTTTGCCTAGGAAGCCAGTGTTCTTTCTTCTTTGTTGTGGTGGCCATGCCTCCGTGCTGGTTGTTGTATGACCATGTGGCTGGCGGCCATTTTGTGTAGGGAGCCAGTGTGCTTTCAGGCTGCATGTTTTTGTGTCCATGCCTCCTTGCAGGTTGTTTTTGACCATGTGGCTGGCAGCAATTTTGTGTGTTGTTTGTTCAGGCCTAGTAGGCCAACGATGTTTATTACTAAATGTACTGTGTGAGCAGTTTTTTTATATTTTATTTTCTACTTTTTTTTTCATTTTTTACCTCCACTACTCCTTGCCACTCCTGGCATCCCAAATCCCTGTGGCTAGTCCCCTTCCCCTTGTACATCAGCAATTGAAATCTATATTTAAAAAATGTATCATTTTGTTAATTTTTCTCACATTTTTATAATATCAGTTTAATAATAATAATATTTGTTTTAAACTTTTTTTCTTGCCTTTGGATTTTTTTTAAACATTTTTTTTCTTCTAATTTTCCCCATCAGCTCCATGTCTGCCATAGGCGTACAGTTGGACTACATTTCATAACATTACATTATTCATGGATTAGTATTATTCCATTTGTCGCCAGCACCTCGCAGTGTCTCATGTCAACTTGATGCACACAGATAAAGCTAACAGTTACATTTTTTATGTTGTAGTTGCTCTTTCTTATCCTTCATGACTTTCATGCTAATGAAAGTTATTGTAGGTGTGTTGTTTTTACGAATGGATACACTGTATGTCGTAATTATTTATACATTTATTTAAGTAACCATTCTATGATATTGTTTGTTTCTACTACTAATGCAAGTGCAATAACAATACCACGTTTTACTGATCCTTCTTGTATGTTTGCGTTTAGGTGCACAAAGAGAAAGAGGCATCACCCACAGTACTGCCAGACAGAAGGCCTGTGCTGGACGTGACATGTGACGACACTCACGACCACGCGGACATCTCTTCAGCTGCTGAAGATAAGTGCTGCTGCCAACTGATAGCTTCAAGTTGGCCCCAAAGAAAACTGCTACCAAGAAAGTGGCAAGTTATAAGAAGGAGCCTCTCACCACTGTTATGTAACCCCAGAGCTTTTTTGGGCAAAGACGTGTGCTTGCCGCACCAACCTCTGGTGGCAAGCTGGGAGCACCACTCCAACATCAGAAGCCCTCTTCAAAAGTAGGCCCAAACCCATGCCTGGCACAGAGGCAGCCTCTCTTATCTCAGTGACGGCAACGAACAGTGACATTGAATTGGACTTATCTCTTTTTCAAAGTAGTACCCAGTTGTTGCCGGAAACTAAGGCCACTGAACAAGATCCACTGTATTCCAGATCTCAACCATCTTCTTCCTCAAGCCCCCCCTTCTGATGATCAAGACTCCACTTGGATGCCACCTCAGTCTGAGACATGCCAAGAGGGGCATAGAGTGAAAGGAAAGGTTCCTGAAAGCCTTAGAGTTATGGATGAAGAGGAGGAGGATGACGAGTCTGACGATGAGCTAATCATCATGGTTGTTAGCGAAGCCCCAGTGGAATCAAAAGTTACCCCATCTTCTCAACCTACTCAGAGAGATGTGGGAGCGATATCACCATCTCCACCAGCTTCTGTACTTACAAAGCCCCAGGTGCAACCTACAACCACACCCACCTTAGTAGAAGAAGGGACTGCAGTGAGGCAAATGTCATCAAAACAGCATCCACCTTCTGCCACTTCTTCAGACATTGGAAGTGGCACCAGTGTTGGAAAGTTGACCTCCCCATTTTGGGACTACTTTACGGTTAGTGAAAAGGAGCCAAACATTGCGATATGCTCCATTTGCCAAGCAAGTGTTAGTTGGGATAAGCTTGGTACAGATTATGGAACTGGAGGCCAAACAACCCATTTGAGAAAACACCATGCAATCCGCTGGGAGGTGCACCTTAGCGTCCAAAAGGAAAATCCTGCAAGTGGTGTTAGTGAAGGTGTTGAAACAGCGAGTCTGATCTGATCATGTTGGAAGGTGAAGAAGAAGGTAGCACTTTAGTTACACAAAACAGCCATGTCCTCAGTAGTGCAGTAGTATCATCACCCACATCAGCAACATCGCAATGGCACAGGAAGACTCAGAGTCAGGTCGAAACACGAAGGCAAGAACCTACAGTGGCTGCCCCCATGAGACACATATGGAGCTTACCATCACCTTCTAAGTCGCCTGCATCAGTGGCACCAGCAAAGAAAAAAATCCAAGCTACTATTACTGCTATGTTCAGGCAGGAGGTACAGTACAAACGCAACCACCCAATGGTATGTTTGTACAATGGGAAGCTGGCTGAAATGTTAGCGTTGAACATCCTCCCTTTCTATTTTGTGGAAAGAGTGGGTTTTCTAGAATTTGTGGCAGCTATCTGTCTGAAATGGAAAGTTCCCAGCCAGACCTATTTTGCCAGAGTTGCTGCTCCAGCGCTATTGGTTGGACAAACTTTGCAGCAGAGGGCTGTCCACACAATCCACCTGACTGCAGACATGTGAACCAGTTGTCAAGCCACTGATTACAGTTCTCCATGGAGAAATCCCATACAGCTGCAAACATCTTGGATGACTTTAACAACAATGTCTTTGAATGGCTGTGCCCAAGAGGGCTTAACGTTGGATTTGTTTCCATGGACAATGGCAGTAATGTAGTTAAATGCCATGTCAGATAGTGGCTATTTCAGGGTCCTGTGTTTGACGCACTGCATAAACATCATTGTACAGGACTTCCTCAAAAAAGAACCTCAAGTCAGTAACTTACTGTCCATATGCAGAAGAATCTACACTCATTTTAGCCATTCTTTTAAAGCCCACAAGCTGTTGAGGATTATCCAGGGTGATAATAGAATGCCAATTAAGGCCCTTACACAGGAGGTAGCAACACATTGAAATTCTGCTTATTACATGTTACAACATCTGTTTGAGCTGTATAGACCGATCAAAGAATATGTCATGCAAAGAAGGGATGCAACTGTAAAAGGCATGATCATTGAGACTGACCAATGTGGCCTAGTCAAATGCCTGACAGAGATGCTGCTTCCCTTTGAAATTTTTACACAGGAAGTCAACAAGGAGGACTGTACCATGGGTCAAGCTATCCCATTGGTGCATATACTGCAGAAACAGTTAGAGGAGATGTCTGAAACGTACACAGATGTGGACAAGAAGACTGATGCGCAAGAGTTGGTGGAGACCTTAATCTTTTGCTTATCTGTTAACACAATGCTTCAAAGAGACAAAGTGTCATTCAAACATTACATCTTTGCCACAATTCATGACCTAGGGTACAAAAAAATTACTGGCCACTTTAATTCCTTTTTCAGATGGGGATGTCTCAACCTACCAAACATGGATTGCTGAGCAAGCCAGAGACCCCGAAAAAGACCAGCTGGAAATTAGAGGCCCACTCATGGGCAGAAGTTTTTGGGTGCAAACAGCAGCCTAAATCAACACCAGCAACAACAACAGGAACAGGAGCCCCAAAATCTGCATTTGACTGGTTTCTAAAGGCAGGGCTTAAGTCCACTGCAGAGGAGAAGACAGCAGAGCTTGAGCAAGGTGGAGCACCAATGGCTATTGAGCGGATGGTCCAGGCCTACCTGGATGACCCAAAGGAAGTCTATCTGGATCAAAACCCATTGGTGTATTGGTATGGGAAGAGGCGCCAATGGACAGTGCTCAGCAGGCTGGCAATAAAGTATCTGACTTGCCCTGTAGCTGAGCGTGTGTTCAGTGCAGCTGGTGCAGTTGTGACAGTGACAAGGACCAGTCTCACACCCCAAAATGTCAAGAGATTGACCATGATTAAAATGAATCAGTACTTTACACCACCAAATTGCAGCATACCTGAAGTACAAGAGGAGGTAGATGAGGGTGATGATTGGTTCAAGTCAGGTCATGGTAGTGTGTTATCTAACCACCTTCTGGGTCAACCACCTGAGTTTGTGGATGAACTCTACTTCCCTGACTAGATCTGAGGCATCATAGAGCTTTCTACTTTCTACTATGAACAGCTATGAGAAACAAATTGCTAGCTGTGGAAACCTTATTATTGTATATTGTTTGTCTAAAAATAACTAATGAACCACAACTGTTTTAGGCACATGTATGGCTGAATTGTAGTTAGACCAGTGTGCATTGAAGAAGCCCCCAAACCCACCAAAATCACTTCAAGGAGATTTGAGAGACAATGCCTGCCTCCATTCTGTGCCTATCCTTTCTTTTGCTCCTAGCAGGACTGCCACAGATATTTGAGCTATAACTTACTGGCTATTGTGTGTTTCATTTCCCGAATCAAAGAGGATCAGCAATGTGCCTCTATGCTTGATTGGAACAGGTAAGTAATGCTATGTATGCCTCAACGATTGGTATGAGGGATACTTGTTTCAATGTTGAGAATTGAGATGGTTGGTTGGTGTAACGCATCATGTCTAGTGGTGGTAGATAGTGGTTGTTTTTACTGTTTAAATCTATTAAGCTGGCTTGTGTTTGTGTTGTGATCAATTTACAATGTTGGTGGCATAAAAATTATAATTGGTGATATTTTTTTCCCTGAAGATGATTGTTTCCCCTTACCCTTTCACACTTACCAACATTTATTTGCTGGCGTTTTCACACTGCTTTCTTTTCTGGAGCTCTGCTTTCTGGTTCACATCTGTCAAAAAAGACCAGACCAGTCCATTTAGCTAACAAACTAAATTCTAGTCCAGAAACTAAAAAATACTCAATGTTTCTCTTGCTGTTAAACAGTCACAGGTTGCTCTATCTCTATTGGATTGTGACTAAGACAATGGCTTTTGGGAGCAGTTGGTATGAGTTGGACATAATAATCTTTAATCAGTGTCTATGATGGAAGGAATCAGAGCATTATTTGGCAACTTAAACAACTACCAGAAGAAATAAGTTATCAACTTCATTGCAATCAACAGTGGTGATGTGAGGAGTTTAAGAGGCCTATTCCAATCTGTGGAATGGTGGTGAGAGGTGCATCAATTACTTGATTTGGGAAATGCAATGCGGCTGTGTGTGTCTCCTGGCTGGCTCAAAGTTTAAACTATGTAGTTGGGTGGGGGACCTGTTGTAGGAAACTAGAGGAGACTGACATGTGATGGATGATAATATTACATAATGCAGTGCTCTAGGCTAAATGTTATGATGAGCATGACAGTTGCGTGTTAGATCATCACAATACATGCTGACACCTGTCTGTGATTGTTGCTGGATGATCACAAAGGTCTTTGCTCTTGCTCTGCCACCTCTGAGTCTTCTCGGTACACTACTCCTCATGAAGATTACCTTCCATTCCATACTTCTTTATTCTACAATAGTATGATGATAATCATTTCTGTTTTTCCAATCCGCAGGTCTTCTCTTCTGCACCATAAACTCATGCTTACCTTACCGGACCGCTTCAGGCAGGCACCCAAGTAGATTGATGGGGCAATCCCAGAAGACTGTAGATGCACCACCCAATTTGACAATACAGACTAGTATCATTTTTCTTTCAATATTCTTTTTTTTAGAAGTGTGTGTTATCTTCACCCCAAGATTAATTATTATATGTACTATTTTGCAAATGTAGCTGACCGATCTGTGGCATACATATTAATATTTTTTCTATTCCTCCCACAACAGACTGCTGATCATTTCCCAGGTGAATATTGCGTTTGTGTTGTGTTTGTATTTTTGTCACACTTTTCTCAAAATCCCTTTCCTGTCCATCTATCAAATCCTTAACCCTCTTCCCCCGGGCTGTGTGATTGATTGAGGTGTTACTTCATAATTTACATCATTGATTAATCTCACACTTGGTAGGGTAGACGTGATAGAAGCAACCTCAATTCAGTGTGCAGGATCTTCATTTCAGTGCACCTAGGTGGAGTGGGACCTCACTTCCGATGCCTTCACTGTTAGTGCACTAGCATGCTTCTACTACACCAATATGGTACCTTAAAAAACCATCCAGCCCTCGCTTCCTCTGTTCAGGTAAGATAATTATGGAGCTGTGTTATACCTTTAGTTTAGGCAATATCATTGGCAATGGCAAATCTCTCCACCCACACTCCTATGGGTCACATTTTGAGCAATGCACTCCAGAGACTACTGGGACAAGGTTACCTAACTGCATAAATAATTGTTGTACACTATCAGTCAATTTGTCAAACATGCAGCACTAAAAGAAATACACTATCAGTAATTTTGAACACACGCTGCAGACAGGGAGCAGTGCGAAGTAAAACACCCCAAAAAATATTTTAGGCACAAAGAACTGTCCATTACTATTTATTTAACTTGGTCCCTAACAGAAATGATAAATAAATACCCATCACTTCCATCCACAAATTGCCCACCCCAATCCCCAAACAATTGTCCCTTTCCCCAAACAATGCATAAAATAGAAAAAATATTTCCAATTGTCCAATGTTCAAAAAATTAAAATAATAGTACTGTAAAAACCCATTCCCACTCTCTCTACCCACAACAAGTCCCACCCACCAAAATAAAAGGTTGAAAAAGTGGCAGAGGAGGGCACTACAGGCTGGCCAGGATTCTCCTGAGGAGCCCCTCAAACTTGCCTGACGGGCCTCTAGCTGTGCCAGCCTCCGCAGGATGCAGTGTTGGAAGATGGTCTCCGAGGTGGGGGGAGCAGGGATAATACAGTGGGTGGCTGCCTTGGCATTGTGGCGTAGGTGTTTTGCTGGGCTGCAGGCACTGGGGTCTGGCTGAAGCCCTGAGTATGGGCAGCAGCGACTGCTGCTGCCTCCTCCTCCTCTTCCTCGAGGATCACCAGCCACTGGTACTCGGCCTAAATGGCCTCTAGCTTTGTCCACTGCAGTTGAGCTGCTATTTACTGCCATGATGGTGGAACATCAGGAATAGCTGTATCAATAAAGAAAAAAAGTGAAGTTGTAAACAATGCTCTGAGCAAGGCACTTTTTAAAAATCATGTAGTAAAGTGGCACAGTAGCAGTACATTCAGGCCATTCAATTAAGGTGATAACTGTCACAGCAATAATATGCACTATGGGTACAAGTATTCTTCTCTCTACTGTTGTGCTAAATTAATGGTGGCATTGCTAGTTCAGATGACACCATAGTCGTACTCATTACTGTCTGCAGCTGGGGTAGCTGTACTAGAAAATTATTTTATTCCAATAGCCCTGTTCTTCTTTGTACCTGGACCACAAGGCTGATGAATATTAAGAATGAAACAAGCCACATAATATAATCAATCATGCAGACATCCTGTCTTCCATAAGTAGGCGGTAGGAGAAGGTAGAGTGGATTAGGATGGGTAGGTAGAGTACACACTTTATAGTGCAGTCAATTCCTCATCATCATCATCATGTGCCTAAGGTTTGGCTAGTAGTGTGACTTACTGTGGTTGGAAAATGTTGAAAGGGAAAAAGTGGAACAGAAGTAAATCCATTATGGAAGCTGTAATGAATTATATTTATCACTTGGCTTAAAAATTGTGGAGTAACCATAGATTGAATTTTGCAAATTATTCAGAAGTCTGGGACAGAACTTAAGAAAGATTAATAGAGTGAAGTACTAGGAAGTGACTGACACAGTGGGCACTGGGGATAAAGGGAAACATACCTTTTTTCAGCAGTGTCATGCATTGAAAAGTATTTGACACATTAACTTAACTTAAACTGACAAACTCACACTGCACAGCCAGCATTCCAGTGCTAATTCTGCTGAATTGAACCATGCAGCTGTTAGGTCATCATGGAGGGCACTGGTGAAAGGCCAAAGCGAAGGAGGGGGCAATGGTTAATGGATGCTGGGATACATATTACCTGCATCACTTGAAAAATATTGTGAGTCTAAGTAGTATTCTGAAATACCATCCAAACCTATGCATCAAACCTTTGATAAAAACTATCCCAAGCAAGTAAAGTAGGTGAGAAGAATGCCCCTTTCTAGAAGAACTCCCTTGTTTCTTATTCTTCTTCACCTTTGCTTTTGATACACACTGTTTCAGCTAAGCTTGACATTCTCTCATCCAGTCCTTCACCATTTTCCAAATTCCAAATATGGCTCTCTACTAACCTTTCACCAACATACATTTACCCAATAACCACCCATTCATCCTTTCACTTATTTACCCATCCACGACATCTAACCCACCCGAGGATTCCGTTCACCCATCCAGGCATTGAATCCTTTTACCCATACTCTTTCACCCACCTGCACTGGCATCATTTTCCTGTATACCCTTTCAATCATCCTTCACCCACACATGCATCCTATTATCCTCCTCATCACCCACTTATGTGATTATTATTATGTACCCTTTCATCCACACACACATCCTTTCACTCATATTATATTTTACCCATCCAAAACAGTTCAGAGTTCAAGTTCATTTTATAAACCTTATTTCAGAGTTCAAGTCCATTTTATAAATCTTAGTCTGCTGAGTCGCAGATAGAAGAGCCCAATACTTACTTAACTCCTGGTGCATCTGCAAAAGCAGGGCGTTGACGAGTGAGTCAACAACACTAGTACACCCTTGTAGTGACTATAATACTAATTGTCAATAAGCAAGTAATAGGACTTACCACCGCCCTCAAAGGCCACCGCAGAGACTCCCCCCAATCCGCTCTTACAGCCGTATCAGTGCTGTCACTGCTGGCCAGTCTGTAAGCTGCCGGCAACCTGCCAGTGTCAGGCCATTGGCCCATGGGGCATTCACCATGGACAACATGTGCCAGTACCACCTGCGCTGTTGGGGGTGGTCATATAGACAGTGGCAGTCAGGTGATCATAGGACTTCCGTACTTGTAATGAGGATCCATGTATGCACCAGTATGATTACTTGCAAAATCACCATCAAACTAGATTGAGGCCCTGGCCTAAGCTCAACTCCAGTTAACTGGCTATGTCCATAAACTAATTTACCATCAGGCACTGCAATATACAAAATGATGTACACTGCAACAAATGATGCCTATGCTGGCCATCCCTGGGTCCATCCCTGTGCATGTGTCAATTTAGCTGCACTGTCACTATGCTGCATCTCATGCATCATAGTGCAAGGGTGGCTGCATTGAGGGGGAGATCATAGTTGTGTAGGAAGGCACACTTTCCAGCACAGACAGAAGATGAAATGGAAATCTGCTAGGTCCATGTGTGCTGTGCAAAGTAGTACACATACACATACATCAACAAGAGGAGCTATCAAAGGAAACAACAGCGTAGTGTCTTGGCAATGCCATCCCTGGGGTGTTACAAGGTTTCAGTACCACCCGGGTATATGTGAAACATGTAAGACAGGGACAGGGGAATATTGCCATGTGTGTTGCTGTGGCTTGGCCATTGTAACACCCATTGCACGGCCCTATCATACAAATGGAAGCATAGTGAGGGTTGACAATAACAAGATGGTGTCAAGCCACAAAAAGGATATACATCACACATAGTAGATATGATGCAGCCAATTGCACCACCTGAGCTTCCCCTCATGTGACACTCAGGTGGGGCAAAGGGCTGATTGACTGCAACCATGGCATACAAGAACAATGTTTGGGAAGTAAGATGACAATGAGCTTCCAACAGCAAGTCAGTGACGTGACAAGTCAACTGCCGCAACACAGAAAGATTAATTTTACACCATCTCATTGCAGAGGATGACGGCTCTCCAGCAGTGTCTGAGGGACATAGTTGCTGCCATGAGGGAGAAGCCACTGGTCTCCCAAACTGTCAGCAGCATGCTTGAGAACACAATGGACTCCATTACTGGGAAGTGGCCTCCCTCAGGGCAGACATGGCTGCCTTCTTCAGGATGTTACTGCTATCCTGAAGAATCAGCAGCTCCTCCTTGCTGCAGTGATGCCATATGTTGTTGCACAGATGGCAGTTGCCAGGAATTGGGATTCCACATCTACAACCACTGAAGTGTGTGTGGATCTCTCTGCCTCCCCACCACCACCATCAAGAGTGGAAGAGATACCACACACATCGGAGGATGAACATGTGGAACAGATCATCTTCACTTGTAAGAGTTCCCAGTAGCACCTGCCCATGCCACATGGGCAGTGTTCTTCTTTGTCATGTGCCTGAGATCATGCCAGTGTTAGCACAGTTAGCACAGTTGGATATGTGCACTCTTCACACACTGTTGACCTGTCTGCTATGGACTGTCATTGTCTCTCACATACCAATTGGCAATTATTGTTCCTCAGCACTTAACAATACTTCACACAAGCATGTCCCATGACATGACCCTGGACTTGTGTTGTGTCACAATTGTATGGATTTCACAAATGGGGTCACTGACCTGGACATTGTAAATATCGCACTACAACACTTGTAAAAAAACACCTCCTACACAAACAGCATGTCTTTATGTTTCGTGATCCATCTGCTACTCTTAGTAATTGTGATGTGTGTAACCATGCCATTAGTCACAGAGTGTCAGTACAAGAATGCTAGACTATGGGGGCACATACCTACCCACAAGGTCCCAACATGACTAATGTTGGTCTCATCCCCTACAAACAATTCACTGAGTGTGTCAAAAATGAACACATGTATGCTTCACTCGCTACATATGACAAGAATGACTGTATAAAAGTTCTAGGGCAATATCGTCAGCCGTGAGTAACAGTAGTACCAGTAGGGCACATTGGTGTGATACAGAGGTATGTAACCTCATTAATGATTGCCACCGGTCAGTTTTGCAGGATAGATTTCATACGTAGGCTGTTGTCAGATGTGCCACAGTTCCCAACATTCCAACATAGGACCCCAACACTGACATATGAATTACCATACCTACCTGTCCAATACATAGTCACCTTGAGTGGTGAGTACACTGGATGGCACAAGTAGATGTGCTGTTGCTGCCAGTGCGACAGCTCAGTTGTCAATAGGTGATGCATATGTCAAGAGAGGGATTTGGAAGCAGGACAGAATCCCTAGGCCAACACACAATTTGCACTGTGCACTCATGGGAAGACCCTGAGACACAAACATATGACACAAAGGGGGTGATTCTGAGCTTGGCGGGCTCGCTTCCTCTGTTCAGGTAAGATAATTATGGAGCTGTGTTATACCTTTAGTTTAGGCAATATCATTGGCAATTATTGTTCCTCAGCACTTAACAATACTTCACACAAGCATGTCCCATGACATGACCCTGGACTTGTGTTGTGTCACAATTGTATGGATTTCACAAATGGGGTCACTGACCTGGACATTGTAAATATCGCACTACAACACTTGTAAATAAACACCTCCTACACAAACAGCATGTCTTTATGTTTCGTGATCCATCTGCTACTCTTAGTAATTGTGATGTGTGTAACCATGCCATTAGTCACAGAGTGTCAGTACAAGAATGCTAGACTATGGGGGCACATACCTACCCACAAGGTCCTAACATGACTAATGTTGGTCTCATCCCCTACAAACAATTCACTGAGTGTGTCAAAAATGAACACATGTATGCTTCACTCGCTACATATGACAAGAATGACTGTATAAACGTTCTAGGGCAATATCGTCAGCCGTGAGTACCAGTAGTACCAGTAGGGCACATTGGTGTGATACAGAGGTATGTAACCTCATTAATGATTGCCACCGGTCAGTTTTGCAGGATAGATTTCATACGTAGGCTGTTGTCAGATGTGCCACAGTTCCCAACATTCCAACATAGGACCCCAACACTGACATATGAATTACCATACCTACCTGTCCAATACATAGTCACCTTGAGTGGTGAGTACACTGGATGGCACAAGTAGATGTGCTGTTGCTGCTAGTGCGACAGCTCAGTTGTCAATAGGTGATGCATATGTCAAGAGAGGGATTTGGAAGCAGGACAGAATCCCTAGGCCAACACACAATTTGCACTGTGCACTCATGTGAAGACCCTGAGACACAAACATATGTCACAAAGGGGATGCCCGCCAAGCGGGAACCGCCAGAAGACCGTACTGCGGTCAAAAGACCGCGTCGGTCATTCTGGGTTTCCCACTGGGCTGGCGGGCGACCGCCAAAAGGCCGCCCGCCAGCCCAGCGGGAAACACCCTTCCACGAGGAAGCCGGCTCCGAATGGAGCCGGCGGAGTGGAAAGGGTGCGACGGGTGCAGTAGCACCCGTCGCGAATTTCAGTGTCTGCTACCAGACACTGAAATTCTAAGTGGGCCCCTCTACGGGGGCCCCTGCAGTGCCCATGCCATTGGCATGGGCACTGCAGGGGCCCCCAGGGGCCCCACGACACCCCATACCGCCATCCTGTTCCTGGCGGCCGGAACCGCCAGGAACAGGATGGCGGTATGGGGGTCGGAATCCCCATGGCGGCGCAGCAAGCTGCGCCGCCATGGAGGATTCCCCTGGGCGGCGGAAAGCCGGCGGGAGACCGCCGACTTTCCGTTTCTGGCCGCGGCTGTACCGACGCGGTCAGAATGCCCAAAGGAGCACCGCCAGCCTGTTGGCGGTGCTCCCGCGAACCACGGCCCTGGCGGTTTTTACCGCCAGGGTCAGAATGACCGCCAAAATGTATAGGAATGCTTATTAGGCATCAAACTAATCTAAAAACATGAATAAAACCTACCCTGTCCTACACTAACCTATTCTAACTATACTTAACCAACAACTAAAGCTAACTACCCTATGCTAAACTTACCTAACACATTTAACACCACATTGTAAACATTGCCCCCCCATCACCTTAAGTTACAAGACACATGCAAGACAACATATACTGATACTACACATACACTAACTCAATCTAAACAAATATATATATATGTATATATATATATATATATATATATATATATATATATATATATATATATATAATTATTTTTTTAATAGAAAATACATAGATACCCAAACATGACCCCCCATCCACCCATCAACTAACACATAATAAGTAAATGACCGCGTCGGTCATTCTGGGTTTCCCACTGGGCTGGCGGGCGACCGCCAAAAGGCCGCCCGCCAGCCCAGCGGGAAACACCCTTCCACGAGGAAGCCGGCTCCGAATGGAGCCGGCGGAGTGGAAAGGGTGCGACGGGTGCAGTAGCACCCATCGCGAATTTCAGTGTCTGCTACCAGACACTGAAATTCTAAGTGGGGCCCTCTTACGGGGGCCCCTGCAGTGCCCATGCCATTGGCATGGGCACTGCAGGGGCCCCCAGGGGCCCCACGACACCCCATACCGCCATCCTGTTCCTGGCGGCCGGAACCGCCAGGAACAGGATGGCGGTATGGGGGTCGGAATCCCCATGGCGGCGCAGCAAGCTGCGCCGCCATGGAGGATTCCCCTGGGCGGCGGAAAGCCGGCGGGAGACCGCCGACTTTCCGTTTCTGGCCGCGGCTGTACCGACGCGGTCAGAATGCCCAAAGGAGCACCGCCAGCCTGTTGGCGGTGCTCCCGCGGACCACGGCCCTGGCGGTTTTTACCGCCAGGGTCAGAATGACCGCCAAAATGTATAGGAATGCTTATTAAGCATCAAACTAATCTAAAAACATGAATAAAACCTACCCTGTCCTACACTAACCTATTCTAACTATACTTAACCAACAACTAAAGCTAACTACCCTATGCTAAACTTACCTAACACATTTAACACCACATTGTAAACATTGCCCCCCATCACCTTAAGTTACAAGACACATGCAAGACAACATATACTGATACTACACATACACTAACTAAATCTAAACAAATATATATATATGAATATATATATATATATATATATATATATATATATATATAATTATTTTTTTAATAGAAAATACATAGATACCCAAACATGACCCCCCATCCACCCATCAACTAACACATAATAAGTAAATGACCCACCCCCAAAATCCACATAACCTATCTAAACTACATACCTACACTAACCCCCTAAAACCCACAATAAAACATAAATTAAAATCGGAAGTGAAGGGACAGAACTTGACGGTGGAGTCCAGATATGATTTACAGAGGCAGAATTATGGAAAGTGGGGCTGCACCAAGTGCAGCGCCACTTTCCCTGCGCCCCTTAGTGCCCCCCTACTGCCACCACCATGTGTGTGCCGTATTTAAAATACGGCACACCATGGCGCAGGATATGGGGCAATGGAGTAATTTCTTATGCTATTGATGTACTCTGCAGGAGTAGCACCAAAATATTGACACTGCTCCTGCAGAGTACTTAGGGGCCCATTCTAAAGAATGGAAGCCCCCTTTTAATGCCTGCTCTTGAGCAGGCGTTTAAAGTGCCATAATACATGGTGCAATGCAATCCCATAGATTTCCCTGCGCCATTTTACCCATTCCCATAGCTGGGGATTGCCCCCTTTGCATACATTATGCCTGGCACAGGCATAATTTAGTGCAAAGGGTTACAGGGTGGTGCAGTGCATGCACTGCACCCCCCTGTAAATACGGCATGGGAATTTTGGCCTTGTTGGGCCACATTAATGTCAAAAGAATGATGTTAATGTGGTGCTAGGGGCCTAAAAATATTCCCGACAGTTTGGCCTTCTTCATTTTTTTCTTGATGAACTTTAGCCTCTTTGTGTTAGAGGCCACCACCTTCTCCAAACTGACCAGACGTTTTAGGACCAGGGAAACGTCCCTCTGCAGATCCTGCAGCAATTGTCTGTCCATGGCAGCAGAATGTTTGGCCTGTTGCATTGACTTTGAAGCTGTTGCAGCCGTGGTTGTGGGTGTGGTGCCAGCAGTGCCACTCTGCACTGCTGAAGAGCTGGGCATCTTCTGTGCCAACCTGGCCACTGTGGGGACCCCTGGTGGGAATGCCTGCCACCCCGCCGTTGCCCTCTCTGCATGGTAGCAGCAAGCCATTTTTCCGATTCAAGGTTCCGAAAAATTCCGGTTCCTCACTGTCCTCTTTTGAAAAGCGCGCAGCTCATCATTGTTCATGTTGGCAGCTCTTAGATGGAGACAGGCAACCATCAGTGTCAGGATTGTGTGGAGTCTGTGCTGATTAGTAGCTTACACTGATACATCTAATTATACATGCACGCCAACTCACAATCCAGAAAAGACAATGCTCCTGATAAATGTAACAACAATGCTGCCTTAGCATCATTTTATTGACACTAAAGTGACGAAAAATGAGAAAATGATCCAAACATATGGAAGTGTGCATTGCATTTGCACAATCATCGGGCCCAAACTTCCTCATCATCTGTGTCAATTTACAACCATACATCACCAGCAACTTGGACATGTTATTGGGATGATGGGGTGCTGTTGGTAACCATAAAGGGTCAGAGCTGATAGGTACATATACAAGCCTGATCAATATGACTGTCACCTACACTGTGAGCATCACACCTACCTACAAATTTGGTATTTCTCTCCCCTGAGCCTAAGGGGGGATGGCCATGCAATCCATCATCTCAGCTGTTCTGGTCATCCACCAAGGCATGCCCACTCATGGAGTCAAGGAGTGGAACATGTGTTAGGAGGGCTGACAACTAGGAAGCTGGTACCCATAGGCCTATTAAATCTACATTCATGTGTCCAGGTGCAGACACCCATCAATACCTGATCTGCCACTACTATTCCTTACACACCCATTTCCATGCCAGCACATGTTTGGCCTTGACCTGCATGCAAGCCAATTACATTCCACATAAGTGTAACATACATGGAGTGCAAAAGACGGAGCGCCAAGCTGGGGGACAATTGTCAGCCTAGTACTTCATCTTCATGACAATACAGGGATGCACCAAATTGGGTTCAATATGGTGCATCCCTGTGTTGTGAGAATGATGGAGTGCGCCACTACCAATATTCTCACAGCGTTGCACTCTGCCATTCTTAGTCACATATAACCCTACATGTGGCTTGTCATCACTTTGTGTACAAAATGCTGGCCATTGTACACCACAAGCCTCACAAGATGTGACCCTCTGGTGGTACATGGGGATCCTTTAAATGGGCCATAATGTCAGCATCCGGCCTACTTTGATATCTGATCATTGGACAGCTTATCACATCTGGCATTGTATTCAACACACATGACTCACTCACACCAAACCCTAGATCACTTCACAGAACACACATTATCACACTTACTGGATACATCTTGGTCCTCAAATCGTGCCACTTTGCCAATTGTGTAGGGGACAGGTCCACCTGTAAGACATGCATTGAAAACCTTGCTTAGTGTGATATCACAGTCACTGAGAGTGGACAACAAATTTCAGTCTGAACTAGTTGAGAGGATCGAGCTAGTTATCCTAGTGAAAAACAGTGTAATAGACACACCATTACGATCACACAATGACACAGACACTCAGGTGAGTTAGAACCACATATCTGAATACTAAAACTGGGCCAGAGACTCATGTAGTGCTACACCCTGCAACAACCATATGTGGGCCATCTATAGAAGACGGAACAACATGGTATAAGGGGGAGTTGTGTAAAAAAATATGACTCTACCCTGGCGCTTTGCAAGACATATGACTCAGGTACTCAAGCTTGTCTTGCAAGGCACCCAGAGGCGCTTTGTGATACACATACCCCTCAATTTTAAGTCTGCAATGATCATGCATTGATTAATCCATGACTGATGTGGAAAGGTTGTCTAATGGTATCAAATGCCCCAAATGCATTGCCCCCTAAGGCGGGTAAGCCCCCTTTGATAACATAATGGCAGGGGCAGGGGTCATGTGCGTGAAATGATGACAAAGTTGCCCTATACATGCGTTGCTCAACTTTGTTGACACAATCCAGGGAAAATATGATAGGCTGGCGGTGCCTCAGCATTTCATACATGACACTATGCCACTGCACAGGTGTCTCCATGGCCTCTGAAATGTGTGCCTTCGTGATGGTTGTGCACGACTCACCAGACATCTGACCTGCATTGGTATCATTGTGGGACATGTGAACTCCAAGCCTAGACTGGCGCAGATGCATTTCATTCTGGTTGCATACAACCTGTCCACAAGCATTGCATGCAGCACTCCAACTCATCTGCTACTATCATTCAAGAGCAGTGAACTGTAAATTGTATGCCACTAGGAGACGTCACCAACAGGTCCTCCAATCTCAATACCAAGGTGATTGGGCAGTTCCTGCTCCCTGGCCACCAGATCTGCCCGGCGATGCTTGAGCTGGTTCTCATTCCTGCCGCTCCTGTACACTCTCTTCAGGTGGTGGAGCACCTTGCCCCACCGCAGCCGCCTGGCCTCGGTCTGGTATCCCTCGATGACCCCACCATCCACCTCTTGAATCATAGGCAGGGAGTGGGATACTAGCCACACAAATCCACCTAGCTCATCCTCTGACAGCCTCATCAACCTCCCCCTACCAGACATGTCATATATGGTCAAAGTTGACCCCAAATACCACAAAAAAATTAAAATAGATGGAAACTTAACCCCACTAACTAATTCCAACTATCCAAAATGAGTTACTACCCCGGACAGGCACCCCACAGTACAAACACAATTGTAGACAAAAACACACAAAATCACAACTACTGGGACAAAATGCACACAATATATAACAGGACACAACAGAAGGGACACCACAAACGTCAATACACAACCAATACACAGCCACCAGCTCCAAAACACAACCACACAGCCAGAAAGGCCCAGATTGTAAAGAGAAGTGAAACTACACCCACTGTACCATGCTTGTAGATAGGATTTCCTATTACATCACTTCCTGTCCCCGTGCGTCACGTTTTTAAGTTATTTATGTATTTATTTGACGCATTTTACATTTGCGTAGGTTTTTTAGATGCATAACGCACATGCGTCATTTATATTGATGCCTGACAGTTATGCGTCGTTTTCATTGAAGCCAGCATTGAGAGGAGTGCGAAGGTGGAATTCACGCTAAGGGCCCATGTGTCATTTTCTTTGCGTTTGCGGATGTTTTAGACACATTTGCGTCTTATTTATTTTTTACTCAATTCCTGATTGTATGTTTTTTTTCATTGTCCTTAAATGCACCCTGAATCAAGATACCCATGACATGGGCTGTGTTGCAGTGTGGCATGTTGGGTATGCCACATGTGGTAGTCCATGCAACAATGTGATGAGGATGTGATTGGTCTGTTCCACCAATGTGTGAGTTACAGAGTCAACAGCATGTAAATCGTTGCACGGCGTGCATATATATGCATGTGTGACCACAGAGTATCCACATATGTTTGGCATTCAGTACAATGCAATAGTTCTGATTTGTGATTGTGTAGTGTGTTTTTTTCTGTGATGTGTGATGTTGTCATACAGAACATAATATTTAAAGCTACATACACAGGTCAGGCATTGATGATGATGGGTGAACCTAGGAAATATTACCCGACAACTGTCTCCGTATGTAGATTTTGAGTTTATGGATACTGCACATTTGTCTGACATGTGTACATCTTTGATACATAGTGTGTATCACACACTCTGCCTACATTCCACCCAGAATATGTTTTGATCACAAAAATTTGATAAAACTCATTACAATAATCATGGTTGTTGGTTTTGTGTAATGGACCTGCAGCCCTAGCTGCATATGGTCTCATCCATGCTGATGTGCATTCCAAAGATGTGTCTGTACAATGTGTGAGGTCATGTGTACCCTGTGTCAGGATTGTGCCCCATGGCAGTGGCAAGACAGATTACCATGGATATTCTGCACAGGCCCAACTTCTACCATTGTTTGTTATACCTGGGTAAATCATGATGACCATAGTTACTAATGATGCCCCCCCCTTGTCACACATGTTCCATGAAGCCATTAAAAACTCTCACACTGAGTTGTGACAGTGTTCAGTTCCAACATGACTTAATTTCTATTTTTCTTACATCCACTACCTCATGTGTGGGCCCCTTACCTACATCCTATTTGGACTTGATGTAGTTGTGTCTTATGACCTCTTGATTAACAAGTTGACAATGTGGATGTACAAAATATGAAGTGGTCCATAGATTGTGTCCTTCAGTTGTCACAAACCAGTGATGAGGCTGTTAGTGATGTGTGTGATGGTAGCAGTACAATCTTACACATCACATATGATGGCGCAACAGTACATGTCAGATTCCTATTTGTAACCTGATCCCTGAGGTTCGACTCACATTCCTATGCTATATGTAGCAGAGATTAAAGAGACCAAAGCAGGATTGGTTGTATTCATGAAGTGCTTATTTACAAAATTGACAAGGTGAATTCAGTTGTTCTTAAGGGTAAAAGTTGTCAACTATGTGCTGTCTCCCGTGTACCCCAGCAGCTGTGTTGTACTGTTCCCCCTCCGTATCGTCACCACCGTTTTCCTCTCCTCAGGCAGGTCATCTACCAGGTCATACATAGGAACGTTCATCTGAATATGTTGTGCAGGATAGCACATGTCAGGATGATTTTGCATCCAATGTGTGGGGCATGCATATAACAGGCTGGCTCCTGTGAGGTCCAGGCACCTGAATCTTGTTTTCAGTATGCCAAATGTCCTTTCCATGATATTGTGTGTCTTACGGTGTCCCTCATTGTATGAGCGCTCTGTTGCTGTGCTTGGGTTTGCAATTGGGGTCATCATCTATGGCAGTATGCCATAACCCTAATTCCCTGCAAAAGATAAAAGGTGTAAGTTGTTGTTTAGGCTTGCAACAAGTTTGTCATGTAGCATGGCAGTTGTTATTTTGAGTTGGTTGTGACTCATATGTGTTTGTGGTATGGTGTGAGTTCCTGGCCTTGTACCAAAGTTTTCTTAGAACTGTGTTGTTAAGCATGACAATCTTGGTTATTGGTTCAAGGACCTGGGACATATATTTTGGAATCCTAACTGATGCTCAGTATGTATGTACCATGTGTTGTGTACTGCACCTTTGTATCAGTGTGCTATCACTTGAAGGGACATGACATATCCTCACAACACAATGGGCTCAGATGTGGTGACAACATGGTAGCTGTTAGAAATGGGGTCTTTGATTGGCAGTCATGGCACCCCCTGTCCAAGCAAGGACCCTCACTCTAGTCTGGGTAAGTCAAACACAATCCAAATTATTCTGCACCCACCCTCTGGTAGCTTGGCGCTGAGCAGTCAGGCTTAACTTAGAAGGCAATGTGTAAAGTATTTGTGCAATAAATCATGCAATAACATAGTATACCACCACAAAAATACACCATACAATATTTAGAAAAATATATAATATTTATCTGATAAGATGCAGGTCAAAATGATTAAAATGCAACAAGTAAATGTTGAGATATCACTGTAAAACTGACATAAAGTGTCTTTAGTCTTTAAAAAGCAATAAATGTCTCTTTCAAGCACAAAGTACCCAGTTTGCGTGCACAATCTCAGCAAAGAACCGCAGAGGAGAAGATGCGTGGAAACAAAGGGTGTGTGTGTCGATTTATCAGACCACACACGGCGATGCGTCATTTAGTTTTCACACAGAGACAGCTGTGCATCGATTTATGGTGCTCGGTTGGGGATCCTCTTCAGGTTGCGTGGCTTTTTGGACACCCCGGGGACAATGCGTGGATTTCCAGCGCTGACAGGATGAATTCACAGGGGCTGCGTCGATCCAGTGGGCGTGGTGTGGAATTTTCTACTGCATGGTGTAGGAGGCTGGCCTGGCTTGTAGTGGGTACCAAGGGGTACTTACACTCTGTACTAGGTCCAATTATCCCTTATTAGTGTAGAAGAGGTGTTTCTAGCAGCTTAGGCTGATAGAAGGTAGCTATAGCAGAGCAGCTTAGGCTGAACTAGGAGACATGCAAAGCTCCTACTATACCACTGGTGTCATATGCACAATATCATAAGAAAACACAACACACAGATATACTAAAAATAAAGGTACTTTATTTTTATGACAATATGCCAAAAGTATCTCAGTGAGTACCCTCAGTATGAGGATGCCAAATATACACAAGATATATGTACACAATACCAAAAATATGCAGTAATAGCAAAAGGAAGTAATGCAAGCAATGTAAAGTTACAGTAGATTGCAATAGGAGCACATAGGTATAGGGGCAACACAAACCATATACTCCAAAAGTGGAATGCAAATCACGAATGGACCCCAAACCTATGTGAGCTTGTAGAGGGTCGCTGGGACTGTAAGAAAACAGTGAGGGTTAGAAAAATAGCCCACCCCAAGACCCTGAAAAGTAGGTGTAAAGTGTACCTATATTCCCCAGAGAGCACAAAAGTCGTGATAGGGGAATTCTGCAAGGAAGACCAACACCAGCAATGCAACCAAAGTGGATTTCCGGACGAGAGTACCTGTGGAACAAGGGGACCAAGTCCAAGAGTCGCGACAAAGTCAAGAGTGGGCAGATGCCCAGGAAATGACAGCTGAGCCTGCAAAGAAGCTGCCACTGGATGATAGAAGCTGTGGATTCTGCAAGAACAAAGAGGGCTAGAAACTTCCCCTTTGGAGGATGGATGTCCCACGTCGTGAAGAAGCTTGCAGAGGTGTTCCCACGCAGAAAGACCGCAAACAAGCCTTGCTAACTGCAAGGGTCACGGTTAGGGTTTTTGGATGCTGCTGTGGCCCAGGAGGGACCAGGATATCGCCACTTGGATGATGAGACAGAGGGGGTGCCCAGCAAGTCAGGGAGCCCTAACAGAAGCAGGCAGCATCCTCAGAAGTACTGGAACAGGCACTTAGAAGAGGAGTGAACTGGAGCTCACCCGAAGACACAAAAGGGAGTCCCACGACGCCGGAGGACAACTCAGGAGGTTGTGCACTGTAGGTTAGAGTGTTAGGGACCCAGGCTTGGCTGTGCATGAAGGAAATCCTGGAAGAGTGCACAGGAGCCGGAGCAGCTGAAAATCATGCGGTACCCAGCAATGCAGTCTAGCGTGGGGAGGCAAGGACTTACCTCCACCAAACTTGGACTGAAGAGTCACTGGACTGTGGGAGTCACTTGGACAGAGTTGCTGAGTTCCAGGGACCATGCTCGTCGTGCTGAGAGGGGACCCAGAGGACCGGTGATGCAGTCTTTTGTTGCCTGTGGTTGCAGGGGAAAGATTCCGTCGACCCACAGGAGATTTCTTCAGAGCTCCTAGTGCAGAGAGGATGCAGGCTACCCCCAGAGCATGCACCACCAGGAAAACAGTTGAGAAGGCGGCAGGATCAGCGATACAAGGTTGCAGTAGTCGTATTTGATACTTTGTTGCGGTTTTGCAGGTGTCCTGAGCAGTCAGCGGTCGATCCTTTGGCAGGAGGTGAAATGAGAGATGCAGAGGAACTCTGATGAGCTCTTGCATTCGTTATCTAAAGAATTCCCCAAAGCAGAGACCCTAAATAGCCAGAAAAGGAGGTTTGGCTACCTAGGAAGGAGGATAAGCTAGCAGCACAGGTAAGAGCCTATCAGAAGGAGTCTCTGACGTCACCTGCTGGCACTGGCCACTCAGAGCAGCCCAGTGTGCCAGCAGCACCTCTGTTTCCAAGATGGCAGAGGTCTGGAGCACACTGGAGGAGCTCTGGGCACCTCCCCTGGGAGGTGCAGGTCAGGGGAGTGGTCACTCCCCTTTGCATTGTCCAGTTTCGCGCCAGAGCAGGGCTGGGGATCCCAGAACCGGTGTAGACTGGCTTATGCAGAGATGGGTACCATCTGTGCCCATCAAAGCATTTCCAGAGGCTGGGGGAGGCTACTCCTCCCCAGCCCTGACACTTTTTTCCAAAGGGAGAGGGTGTAACACCCTCTCTCTGAGGAAGTCCTTTGTTCTGCCTTCCTAGGCCATGCCTGGCTGGACCCCAGGAGGGCAGAAACCTGTCTGAGGGGTTGGCAGCAGCAGCAGCTGCAGTGAAACCCTGGGAAAGGTAGTTTGGCAGTACCCGGGTCTGTGCTAGAGACTCGGGGGATCATAGAATTGTCTCCCCAATGCCAGAATGGCATTGGGGTGACAATTCCATGATCTTAGACATGTTACATGGCCATGTTCGGAGTTACCATTGTGACGCTATACATAGGTAGTGACCTATGTATAGTGCACGCGTGTAATGGTGTCCCCGCACTCACAAAGTCCGGGGAATTTGCCCTGAACAATGTGGGGGCACCTTGGCTAGTGCCAGGGTGCCCACACACTAAGTAACTTAGCACCCAACCTTCACCAGGTGAAGGTTAGACATATAGGTGACTTATAAGTTACTTAAGTGCAGTGGTAAATGGCTGTGAAATAACGTGGACGTTATTTCACTCAGACTGCAGTGGCAGGCCTGTGTAAGAATTGTCAGAGCTCCCTATGGGTGGCAAAAGAAATGCTGCAGCCCATAGGGATCTCCTGGAACCCCAATACCCTGGGTACCTCAGTACCATATACTAGGGAATTATAAGGGTGTTCCAGTATGTCAATGTGAATTGGTAAAATTGGTCACTAGCCTGTTAGTGACAATTTGGAAAGCAGAGAGAGCATAAACACTAAGGTTCTGGTTAGCAGAGCCTCAGTGAGACAGTTAGTCATCACACAGGGAACACATACAGGGCACACTTATGAGCACTGGGGCCCTGGCTGGCAGGGTCCCAGTGACACATACACTAAAACAACATATATACAGTGAAATATGGGGGTAACATGCCAGGCAAGATGGTACTTTCCTACACAACCCCCCTCCCAAACGAAGGACAATAAGACTAGCCATGACCTGATGAGTCTTCATTGTCTAAGTGGAAATATCTGGAGAGTCCATCTGCATTGGAGTGGGTACTCCCAGGTCTATGTTCCACTGTATAGTCCATTCCCTGTAGAGATATGGACCACCTCAACAATTTAGGGTTTTCACCTTTCATTTGTTTTAGCCAAAGTAGAGGTTTGTGGCCTGTATGAACAATGAAGTGAGTGCCAAACAGGTATGGGCTCAACTTCTTCAGTGCCCAGACCACAGCAAAGGCCTCCCTCTCTATGGCAGACCAACTCTTTTCTCTAGGGGTCAACCTCCTGCTGATAAAAGCAACAGGTTGATCCTGGCCCTCAGAATTGAGTTGTGATAAGACTGCCCCTACCCCTAATTCAGATGCATCAGTTTGAACAATAAATTTCTTGGAGTAACATGGGCTTTTTAGGACACGTGCAGTGCACATGGCCAGTTTCAGCTCCTCAAAAGCTTTCTGACAGCTAGCTGTCCACAATACCTTTTTAGGTATTTTCTTTGAAGTGAGGTCATTAAGAGGGGCTGCAATGGAGCCATAGTTCTTAATGAACCTCCTGTAATACCCAGTGAGGCCTAAAAAGGCTCTCACCTGGGTCTGAGTTGTAGGGGGAACCCAATCTATGATAGTTTGGATTTTCCCCTGAAGTGGTGCAATCTGTTCTCCACCTACCAGGTGTCCCAGATAAACCACTTTCCCCTGCCCTATCTGGCACTTTGAAGCCTTGATAGTGAGGCCTGCCTTTTGCAGGGCCTCCAAATCTTTCCATAGGTGGACCAGGTGATCATCCCAGGTGGAGCTAAAGACATCTATATCGTCTAGATATGCTGCACTAAAAGCCTCCAACAGTTGCAGGACTGTATTCACCAACCTCTGAAAAGTGGCAGGTGCATTTTTCAAACCAAAGGGCATTACTGTGAATTGGTAGTGCCCTCCAATAGTCGAAAATGCTGTCTTTGCTTTAGCATCCTCTGATAACTTGATCTGCCAATACCCTGCAGTCAAATCAAAGGTGCTTAGATACTTGGCAGATGCCAGTGTATCTATGAACTCATCTGCCCTGGGTATAGGGTGAGCATCAGTTTTAGTTACCTGGTAGAGATCTCTGTAATCTACACAAAACCTCATTTCTCTTTTCCCATCTTTAGAGTGAGGCTTTGGTACAAGCACCACAGGAGAGGCCCATGGGCTTTCAGAGTGTTCAACCACTCCCAGTTCAAGCATTTTCTGAACCTCTTGTTTTATGCAGTCCCTGAGATGGTTAGGCTGCCTATAGATCTTACTTTTGACAGGCATGCTGTCTCCAGTATCTATAGTGCGCTCACACCAAGAAGTGGTACCTGGCACAGTAGAAAAGAGTTCAGAAAACTGACCCAGGATATTTATGCAGTGGTCTTTCTGCTCAGCAGTAAGACAGTCTGCTAAAACTACACCTTCCACTAGAGCATCTTGTTCTGTGGAAGAGAAGAGATCAGGGAGAGGGTCACTCTCTTCTTCCTGTCCTTCATCTGTTGCCATGAGCAGAGTGAGATCAGCCCTGTCATAGTAGGGTGTCAGGCGATTGACATGGAGCACCCTAAGGGGACTCCTGGCAGTGCCCAAGTCAACCAAGTAGGTGACTTCCCCCTTCTTTTCAACAATGATGTGAGGTCCACTCCATTTGTCTTGGAGTGCTCTTGGGGCCACAGGCTCCAAGACCCACACTTTCTGTCCTGGTTGGTACTGAATCAGAACAGCCTTCTGGCCATGCCATTGCTTTTGGAGCTCTTGGCTGGCCTGAAGGTTTTTACTGGCCTTTTTCATGTACTCAGCCATTCTGGATCTTAGGCCAAGTACATAGTCCACTATGTCTTGCTTAGGAGCTTTTAAAGGTTGTTCCCAAACCTCCTTTACAAGTGTTAGAGGACCTCTTACAGGGTGCCCAAACAGGAGTTCAAAGAGGCTAAGCCCACTCCTTTCTGGGGTACCTCCCTGTAAGCAAAAAGGAGGCAAGGTAACAGGACATCCCATCTCCTCCTGAGTTTTTCAGGGAGTCCCATTATCATTCCTTTGAGAGTTTTATTAAACCTCTCTACCAGTCCATTTGTTTGTGGATGATAAGGTGTGGTAAATTTGTATGTTACACCACATTCCTTCCACATGGCCTTCAAGTATGCAGACATAAAGTTGCTACCCCTGTCTGATACCACCTCTTTTGGGAAACCCACCCTGGAAAATATTCCCAGGAGGGCTTTTGCCACTGCAGGTGCTGTAGTGGTCCTTAGAGGAATTGCTTCAGGATATCTTGTGGCATGGTCCACTACCACCAAGATAAACCTATTGCCTGAAGCAGTAGGAGGGTCAAGGGGGCCAACTATGTCAACCCCTACCCTTTCAAAGGGAACCCCAACCACAGGCCATGGAATAAGGGGAGCCTTTGGTGTGCCACCAGTCTTGCCACTGGCTTGGCAGGTCACACAGGACTTACAAAAGTCTTTTGTGTCCTCTGACATTGTAGGCCAATGAAACAGGGGGACAAGCCTTTCCCATGTTTTAATTTGCCCCAAATGTCCAGCCAAGGGAATGTCGTGTGCCAGAGTTAGGAGGAACTCTCTGTATTGCAGGGGAATGACCAATCTCCTGGCTGCTCCAGGTTTTGGGTCCCTTGCCTCTGTATACAAGAGGTTGTCCTCCCAGTAAACTCTATGTGAGTCACTGACATCCCCATTTTGCTGTTTGACAGCTTGCTGTCTTAGACCCTCTAATGTGGGACAGGATTGCTGTGCCACACTCAGCTCCTCCTTGGCAGGCCCCCCTCCAACCAAAAGCTCAGCAGTGTCTGCTGCCAGCTCCTCTGGTGAAGGTTATGCACAGGGGGGACATTCTTCTTCCTCAGAAGTAGAATTATCTGTAGAGGGAGGGATAGTGGGTAGGGATTTACCCTTACTAACCCTAGCTTTAGGGAGCACTTGGTCCATTGTTCCAGGATCCAAGTCACCCCGTCCTTTTTGCTTTGTGGCCTGAGCCCTTGTCAAAGCAAAAATATGCCCAGGAATGCCCAGCATTGCTGCATGAGCCTCCAACTCCACTTCTGCTGATGTCTCTAAATCGTTCTCTAGTAGACAGTCTACAGGTAAATCTGAGGCAACCACAACTTTCTTTGGACCAGTAACCCCCCCCCCCCCCCAGTTGAGATTCACAACAGCCATGGGGTGGCTAAGAGTGTTGTTATGGGCGTCTGTCACTTGGTACTGGTGACCAAGTAGGTGTTATTCAGGGTGTACCAGTTTCTCTATTACCATGGTAACACTGGCACCTGTGTCCCTGTAGGCCTGAACCTCAACACCATTGATTAGGGGAAGTTGCTTGTACTTATCCATATTAAGGGGACAAGCAACTAAGGTGGCCAAATCAATGGCACCTTCAGAGACTAGCACAGCCTCTGTGGTCTCCCTAACAAGACCAACCCCAACTAAGTTACCAAAAGTGAGCCCAGCTACTCCCTTGGATTGGCTATTAGTAGGTTTGCTCCCACCACCACTGCTATTACTAGGGGCACTAGGTGTAGCAGTAGGGGTTGTAGTAGTGGGAGGTTTGGTGCTTTTCTTTGGACAACTGGCATCAGTTGTCCAATGGCCTTTTACTTTACATAAATAGCACCATGGTTTCTTTACTTGATTAGTAGAGGATTTGGACCCACCAACCCCACCAGAGTGTTTTTGTGGGCCTGATGAAGACTCATTTTTAGATTTGTCCCCACCCTTGTCTGAAGACTTACCATCCTTCTTCTTGCCATCCTTGTCACCCCCTGTATGAACTTTTCTGTTCACTCTTGTTCTGATCCATTTGTCTGCCTTCTTTCCCAATTCTTGGGGAGAGGTCAGATCTGAGTCCAGTAGATATTGGTGTAACAAATCAGACACACAGTTATTCAGAATATGCTCTCTCAGGATCAGATCATACAGGCTTTCATAGTCAGAAACTTTACTGCCATGTAACCACCCCTCCAAGGCCTTCACCCTAATAGTCAACAAAGTCTACCCAGTTTTGTGAGGACTCTTTTCTGGTTTCTATGAACTTAATCCTGTATTGTTCAGTGGTTAAGTCAAATCCATCCAACAGTGCATTCTTCAAAACTGTAAAATTATTGGCATCACTTTCCTTCACAGTAAGGAGCCTATCCCTACCCTTTCCACTGAAAGATAGCCATAGGATAGCAGCCCACTGCCTTTAAGTGACCCCCTGTACAACACAGGCCCTCTCAAGTGCAGCAATCCACTTGTTAATGTCATCCCCCTCCTTGTAAGGGGGAACTATCTTATGCAGATTCCTAGAATCATGTTCTCTCACAGGATTACTATCTGGAATACTGCTGCTGCCACCATGGGGTCCTAACCCCAACCTCTGTCTTTCTTTTTCTAAGTCTAAAGATTCCCTGTCTAGAGCCAGCTGTTGCTGTTTAAGCTTCAGTCTGGACTCTTCCACTCTCAATCTATTGAGTTCCCTTTCTAACATTCTGTCATCAGGGTGGGTGGGTTGGGCATGCTTTGACACAGAAGAATGATGTGAATGAACAGAGGGAGACTTGTCCCTAACAGTTGGCACCCTAACAACCTGGCCTGCAGGAATAACATTCCTATTGTGATGAGAGCTCACATTAGTACCAGCTATGCTAGGTGGTCTGCTAAGGGGCAGGTTTGGAAGGTCACCATCTAACATTCTTACTAGGGGTGCCCCTGAGTCAGAGTGTGAACCATCTCCTAACTTCTCAATGGATGTGCCAGCTAAGGCCTTATCATTCTCAATAAGCATGTTAGATAACAATTCTCTAGAGGGATTCTTTCCCACCCCTAAACCTCTATCAATGCAGAGACTCCTTAAACCCTTCCAGTTAAGGTGGTCATAAGCTGAGCTGACCAGATCAAGAGAAGTTCCTACATCAGACATGATAGAAGAAAGGTTTAGGGACAGATAAAAGAGAGAAAAAGTTTCAGGACTTTTTAAGGAAACAGAAAAAAAAAAAAAAAACTTTTTAGAAACTTTCTGAAAGTTTAGGAGTACTTTTCAGCACTTAGCAGTTAGTGTAAGAGAAGAAAAGCAAAACTTTTTGGTTAGGTGTACATACACTGAACTTGTTTTGTATATTTTTCTCTTATGAAAAGTACAATATGACAAAGTGGTAAGTAGTTACAAGTACTTATCCCACCGCTGCACAACCAATGTAGGAGGCTGGCCTGGCTTGTAGTGGGTACCAAGGGGTACTTAGGGCCATATTTATACTTTTTGACGCACAACTGCGCCAACGAAGTTGTGCGTCAAAAATGTTAACGCCGGCTAACGCCATTCCAAAGCACCATGCAGGCGCCTTATTTATGGAATGACGTTAGCCGGCGCAGCTGACTGGTGTGCGTAAAAAAAAATTACCCACACCAGGCTGCGCCGGCGTAGGGGAAAATGGAGCTTGGGCGTCAAAAAATGGGGCAAGTCAGGTCTGAGGCAAAATATTGGCCTCAACCCGATTTGCGCCATTTTTTTTGACTCCCAACCCCCATTGAAATGACTCCTGTCTTAGCACAGACAGGAGTCAGGCCCCCTTGCCCAATGGCCATGGCCAGGGGACTTATGTCCCCTGGGCATGGTCATTGGGCATAGTGGCATGTAGGGGGGCACAAATCAGGCCCCCCTATGCCACAAAAACAAAACAAAAAATACTTACTTGAACTTACCTTAAGTTCCCTGGGATGGGTCCCTCCATCCTTGGGCGACCTCCTGGGGTGGGCAAGGGTGGCAGGGGGGGTCCCTGGGGGCATGGGAGGGCACCTCTGGGCTCCTTCCGAGCCCACAGGTCCCTTAACGCCTGCCCTGACCAGGCGTTAAAAAATGACGCAAAAGCGGCTGGACGTAATTTTTTTTGACCGCCCACTCCCGTGCGTCATTTTTGCACGGGAGTTTAAATAAGGCGCACATGCCTTGGAGTCATTTTTTTGATGGGAACGCCTACCTTGCATATCATTAACGCAAGGTAGGTGTCCACGCTAAAAAATGACGCAAACTCCAAGATCTTTGGCGCTAGACGGGTCTAACGCCAAAGTATAAATATGGAGTTAGCTTTGCGTCGGATTTGCGTTAAAAAAAACGGCGCAATTCCGGCGCAAACAGAGTATAAATATGCCCCTTACACTCTGTACCAGGTCCAGTTATCCCTTATTAGTGTAGAAGAGGTGTTTCTAGCAGCTTAGGCTGATAGAAGGTAGCTATAGCAGAGCAGCTTAGGCTGAACTAGGAGACATGCAAAGCTCCTACTATACCACTGGTGTCAAATGCACAATATCATAAGAAAACACAATACACAGATATACTCAAAATAAAGGTATTTTATTTTTATGACAATATGCTAAAAGTATCTCAGTGAGTACCCTCAGTATGAGGATGCCAAATATACACAAGATATATGTACACAATACCAAAAATATGCAGTAATAGCAAAAGGAAGTAATGCAAGCAATGTAAAGTTACAGTAGATTGCAATAGGAGCACATAGGTATAGGGGCAACACAAACCATATACTCCAAAAGTGGAATGCGAATCACGAATGGACCCCAAACCTATGTGAGCTTGTAGAGGGTCACTTGGACTGTAAGAAAACAGTGAGGGTTAGAAAAATAGCCCACCCCAAGACCCTGAAAAGTAGGTGTAAAGTGTACCTATATTCCCCAGAGAGCACAGAAGTCGTGATAGGGGAATTCTGCAAGGAAGACCAACACCAGCAATGCAACCAAAGTGGATTTCCGGACGAGAGTACCTGTGGAACAAGGGGACCAAGTCCAAGAGTCGCAACAAAGTCGAGAGTGGGCAGATGCCCAGGAAATGCCAGCTGAGGGTGCAAAGAAACTGCCACTGGATGGTAGAAGCTGTGGATTCTGCAAGAACGAAGAGGGCTAGAAACTTTCCCTTTGGAGGATGGATGTCCCACGTCGTGAAGAAGCTTGCAGAGGTGTTCCCACGCAGAAAGACCGCAAACAAGCCTTGCTAGCTGCAAGGGTCACGATTAGGGTTTTTGGATGCTGCTGTGGCCCAGGAGGGACCAGGATTTCGCCACTTGGATGAGGAGACAGAGGGGGCGTCCAGCAAGTCAGGGATCCCTCACAGAAGCAGGCAGCACCCGCAGAAGTACCGGAACATGCACTTAGAAGAGGAGTGAACCAGAGCTCACCCGAAGACACAAAAGGGAGTCCCACGACGCCGGAGGACAACTCAGGAGGCTGTGCACTGCAGGTTAGAGTGTCGGGGACCCAGGCTTCGCTGAGTATGATGGAAATCCTGGAAGAGTGCACAGGAGCCGGAGCAGCTGCAAATCACTCGGTACCCAGCAATGCAGTCTAGCGTGGGGAGGCAAGGACTTACCTCCACCAAACTTGGACTGAAGAGTCACTGGACTGTGGGAGTCACTTGGACAGAGTTGCTGAGTTCCAGGGACCACGCTCATTGTGCTGAGAGGGGACCCAGAGGACCGGTGATGCAGTCTTTTGTTGCCTGCGGTTGCAGGGGGAAGTTTCCGTCGACCCACAGGAGATTTCTTCAGAGCTCCTAGTGCAGAGAGGAGGCAGGCTATCCCCAGAGCATGCACCACCAGGAAAACAGTCGAGAAGTCGTCAGGATCAGCAATACAAGGTTACAGTAGTTGTCTTTGCTACTTTGTTGCGGTTTTGCAGGCGTCCTGAGCAGTCAGCGGTCGATCCTTTGGCAGGAGGTGAAGAGAGACATGCAGAGGAACTCTGATGAGCTCTTGCATTCGTTATCTAAAGAATTCCCCGAAGCAGAGACCCTAAATAGCCAGAAACATGCCAGGATAGATGGTACTTTCCTACATATGGCAGGTGCTGAGTCGATTCCTATCTGGAAGTCGGGCTGCGTCGTTCTGGCTCGGCTGTGCATCAATCCAGTGGGCCGTGCGTTGAATTCTGGTCACCACGCTGGCACTTATTTGATCTTCTTTTTGCGAAGTCAGGCTGCATCATTCCTGTTCAGCATGCAGTGAATTTTTGCATTCGTTATCTAAAGAATTCCCCAAAGCAGAGACCCTAAATAGCCAGAAAAGGAGGTTTGGCTACCTAGGAAGGAGGATAGGCTAGCAACACAGGTAAAAGCCTATCAGAAGGAGTCTCTGACGTCACCTGCTGGCACTGGCCACTCAGAGCAGCCCAGTGTGACTTATAAGTTACTTAAGTGCAGTGGTAAATGGCTGTGAAATAACGTGGACGTTATTTCACTCAGGCTGCAGTGGCAGGCCTGTGTAAGAATTGTCAGAGCTCCCTATGGGTGGCAAAAGAAATGCTGCAGCCCATAGGGATCTCCTGGATCCCCAATGCCCTGGGTACCTCAGTACCATATACTAGGGAATTATAAGGGTGTTCCAGTATGCCAATGTGAATTGGTAAAATTGGTCACTAGCCTGTTAGTGACAATTTGGAAAGCAGAGAGAGCATAACCACTGAGGTTCTGGTTAGCAGAGCCTCAGTGAGACAGTTAGTCATCACACAGGGAACACATACAGGGCACACTTATGAGCACTGGGGCCCTGGCTGGCAGGGTCCCAATGACACATACACTAAAACGACATATATACAGTGAAATATGGGGGTAACATGCCAGGCAAGATGGTACTTTCCTACATATGGCAGGTGCTGAGTCGATTCCTATCTGGAAGTCTTTTTGCGAAGTCAGGCTGCATCATTCCTGTTCAGCATGCAGTGAATTTTTCACCACGGTGCAGGCTATGCGTCGTTTCTGGCAGGCTGTGCGTAAATGTTTGCCTCATAAGGAGTCCTTCTTGTAGGAGTAAAGTCTTTTAGGTTCTGAGACTTCAGGGAACAGGAGGCAAGCTCTATCCAAGCCCTTGGACAGCACTTCCCACCACAGCCAGAGAGCAGAAAGGCAGCAGGGCAACAGCAGGGCAGCAGTCCTTCACAGAAAGCAGACAGGTGAGTCCTTTGGGCAGCCAGGCTGTTCTCCTTGACAGGATGTAGGTTCTGTTTCAGGTTTCCTTCTCCAGGAAGTATCTGAGTTGGTAGGGGCAGAGGCCCTGTTTAAATACCCAAATGTGCCTTTGAAGTGGAGGAGACTTCTAAGAGTGGCTTAAAAGTGCACAAGGTCCCCTTTCAGTTCAATCCTGTCTTCCAGGGTCCCAGTAGGGGGAGTGGCAGTCCTTTGTGTGAGGGCAGGCTATAGTCCTTTGGCATGTAAGTGTCAGGCCCTCCACCCTCCCAGCCCAGGAAGACCCATTCAAAATGCAGATATATGCAAGTGAGGCTGAATATCCTGTGTTTGGGGTGTGTCTGAGTGAATGCACAAAGGAGCTGTCAACTAAACCCAGCCAGACGTGGATTATAAGGCACAGAAGGATTTAAGTGCAGAGAAATGCTCACTTTCTAAAAGTGGCATTTCTAAAATAGTAATACTAAATCCAACTTCACCAGTCAGCAGGATTTTGTACCACAGTTCTGGTCATAGCCCCAATGTTAGCCTATGAAGGGAGCAGGCCTCACAGGAGTGTAAAAACACATTTTGAGAGTTTTACACTATCAGGACATGTAAACTACATAGGTACATGTCCTGCCTTTTGCCTACACAGCACCCTGCCCTAGGGGTTACCTAGGGCACACCTTAGGGGTGACTTATATGTAGAAAAAGGGGGGTTTTAGGCTTGGCAAGTACTTTTAAATGCCAAGTCGAATTGACAGTGAAACTGCACACGCAGGCCTTGCAATGGCAGGCCTGAGACAAGGTTAAGGAGCTACTTAAGTGGGTGGCACAATCAGTGCTGCAGGCCCACTAGTATCATTTAATCTACAGGCCATGGGGACATGTAGTGCACTTTACTAGGGACTTATATGTAAATTAAATGATCCAATTGGGTATGATCCAATGTTACCATGTTTAAAGGGAGAGAGCATGTGCACTTTAGCACTGGTTAGCAATGGTAAAGTGTACAGAGTCTTAAAATCAGCAAAAACAGTACTCAAAAAGTGGAGGGAGGCAGGCAAAAAGTTAGGGGTGACCAACCTAAGGCTGTCAGGTCTAACAGTAGCTGTACAGAGCCTGGACATCCCAGCCATTTTGACATGTGTCATTACAGGTGAAGTACAACACTTAGGCCCATTTCAATGAGTAAGTGAGAATGCACGGCACAGCCCCAACATTGTCAGCACTGTGTTGCAACATTTTCACCATGCAGGAATTCACCATGTGTGACATGTTACTAGGCAACCCTTTGTTGTCCCCTGCGCTGGCGCCTAATATGCAGCTGTGCACCAAGACTACCAACCTTGCACCAGGATGCTTGGCTAGCTACCCTGTGGAGGTGGCTGTGTCTGTGCAGGAAGGGACACCTTCCTATACATATACATTTTTTTATGGACAATTGGCTCATCCTGGGCCAGATTGATACTTTTTGACGCAAAACTGTGCTAACCCAGTTTTGGGTCAAAACTTTTTGCGCTGGCTAGCACCATTTCACAATGCCACCCATGCGTCAAATTTGTACTTTGATGCTGGGTGGCGCTAAGAAGAGGTTAGAGTAATTTTTCTTGATGCCAGCCATTGCACCTTGTCGTAAGGCAAAATGACTTTAACGCAGGAAAAATGACTCTAATCCGGTTTACAACATGGGAAAACATTGCAAAACGGATGTGCCATTTTTCCCCGCAATACCATCAAAAAGTGACACAAACTGAGGAAACAGTGCTAAGGAGCCCCAAAATTGATCCCAGAAGCCAGGGGAGACCCCAGGGAGTCACCAGACAACCAGGAATCAGCCAGAAGGACACAGACAAGACCTAGGGGAGAGACAAGAAGAAGAGGAAGTGTCGCTTCAGCGCAGAGGAGCATGAAAATCTGGTGAGAGAGGTGATGGAGCACCAGCATCAACTCTTTATCACATCTAAATTGCCAATTGGGAGGAGAGAGGCAATTTGGAAACAGATTGTGGACAAGATTAACAGTATGGCAGAGGTCATGAGAACTGCCATTGAGTACAAGAAATGCTGGCATGACTGCAAGCACAGGACAAAGGAAAAAATGGCAAAGAACAGGAAGGTAGCACGGCAGACCAGAGGTAGGTGTTCAGCACCGCAAGAGGACTTGGATGAGATGGAGGAGATGGTTGCAGCCGTCATCCCGGAGGAAATCGTCACTGGTATCGCAGGACAGGACAGTGCAGACTACTAGGAAACAACACATATGCAGGGTAAGTTGCATGGGGGACCAAAACCCCTAAATGTCAAGTGCAAGAAGGGGGAGGCACATACCTACTACACAATGCATGTCAGCCCTGCAAATCAGGCAGTGAAAAGGGTAAAGTGGCACAGGACTCCCTGCACTGCCCATGCCAGTTGCATGGGCTGTGCAGGTGCATCCAGGGGCACAGCACAGCACCAACAAACTTTGCATGGGGGCACACCGCCATGTCAAGGCTGCTGGAAATGCTGAAGCAGACCAGGAGGGTAGGGTAGAACGTAAAACTGGTCTGGTGTCACATGACAGTTAGTATTGTCAGAATGTAAACTAGAGGACATGCCCAGTCTCAGGCCATTGGCTTAAGCGGCATTTACCATTGACAACAGTTGCCACTACTACCTGTGCTGTGTGCGCTGGTGAATTAGGAAATGGCAATTAGGTGCCCATGGCACAAACACTCTCGAAATTAGGGTTCACTATGACTACCTGATCAATCCCCATCAATCCTTATCCAAGTGCAACTCCTGTCAACAGCTCATGTCCATAGACTCAATAACCATCAGACACTGTCACATACATAATGATGTACACAGCAGTAATCTCATACCCATGCTCCCCATTCCTGGGGTTACCCCTGTGCCTGTGTCATAATAGCTGCAATGCCACCATGCAACATCTCAGATGTCATAGTGCGAAGACAGCTGCATTGAGGGGGAGGACATGGGTGTAGGAAGGCAAACAAACCCGCACAATCACAAAAGGGAAATGGAACTCTGCCTGGCCCATCAGTGCAATGCAATGTAGCACACATACACAGACATCAACATGAGAAACTACCAAAGGTAACACCTGTATTGTCTCATGGAAATGCCATACATGGTGTGGTGCTAGGTATCAGCACACCAACAATCATTGCAAGGTCTCACCATGCAAATAGAAGCAGAGGGAGGGTTGAGAATTGCCCAAACTGCCCACACTACATGTGACATGCAGGTGGGGCATAGGGCTGAGAGACTGCAAACATTCATGACAGGAACAATGCATGGGAACCAACATGACAATGTTCCACCAATAGGAAGTCAGTGACATCACATTACAACTGTCACAACACAGACACACCGATTGTACAATATCTCATTGCAGAGGATGATGGTTCTCCTGTGGATCTGTCTGTCCTGGACTACCCTGATGACCTGGATGACCAGCCACCACCATCAGCCAGGAAACCCTCCACGATGTCCTGGAAATCCTCCAGGCACCACCTCTAGTCGCATGGAGGAGCATACATGTAGCAGCCATTCCAGAGGACCCACCCATCACCCCAATAGTACGATTTGCCAGCTCAAACACAGCTGAGGACTCTAATGACAAAGGGACCCCCTTTGAGAGGACAGTAGTGGGTCAGCGGGATCTGGCCAAGGAGGTGGGGGTGGGGATGCAAACTGTGTCAGCCAGCCTTGAGGGGATGCGCATGTGCATGATGACTTCTGCAGAACAGACAGCAGCCATACAAGCATCACAATCCCTACTGCAAGGATTCCAACAGTGTGTGAGGGACCTAACTACTGCTGTGAGGGTGTTGCCACAACTCCTGCCCTCCCAATTTTGCTGCTGCATGCATGACAACTAGCTGGGCTTCATGCACCGGGAACTGGCCTCCCTCAGGGCAGACATGGCTGCCTACCACAGGGATGTTGCTGCCATACTCAATAATCAGCAGCTCCTACTTGCTGCACTTATCTCATATTTAGTTCCACAGATGGCAGCTGCCGGAAATTTGGTGTCCACTTCTCCAACCACTGAAGTGTGTGCTGCACCCTCAAATCCACCAGCACCACCATCAAGGGCAGACGAGACGACACACACAACAGAAGATGAAGATGTGGAACAGATCATCTTCACCTGTAGGAATACCTGGTAGCACCAGTCCATGCCACATAGGCACTGATTTTCCTTTGTTCTGTGCTTGACAACATGCCAGTGTTGCTACAGTTGGTGACATGCACTCTTCACTGACACACAGTTAATCTTTCCACTATGGACTGCAATTGTCTCTCACTACTCAAAAGGCAATTCATGTTCCTCTGCACTGAAGGACACTTCATCTCAGCATGTCCAATGACGTCCCTCAACCTTGCACTTGTGTTGTGTCACAATATAATGGTTTACACTAATGGGGTCACAGACCTGAACTATGTAAATATTGCACTACAGCATTTTAAAATAAACAGCACCTACACACCCACTTTGTCTCTGTGTAATGTGACACATCTACGTTGCTGGAGATTTGTGATGCATGTAACATGTCTATGGTCACAGACTGTCAATACCACAGTGCAGAAATAATGTGGGCAGATATCCACGCACAAGGGCCCTGATTCTTGTACTTATTTTGTGCTGCATTTGCATAATTTTTTACGCAAAAGCAGCGCAAACTTACAAAATATCATTATATATTGTGAAAGTTAGTGCTGCATTTGCATAAAAAAATGACACAAATTCAGTGCAAAATAAGTATAAATCAGGGCCAAGGTATCTACAAGATGAAAGTCAATGCTGGCCACATCCCCTACAAGCAAGTCATTGTGTATGTGACATTTGCTTTAAAACATACATGCCTCACCCACAACATACAGCAGGAATGGCTGTGTAAGAGTGTTTGGCCAATAACGTCAGCTGGGAGTACAAGTAAAAAACATTGGCCTGAAATTTGTACACTTGACCTCTTCTGAAATTGGCACTACTCAGTTTAGCAGTGTTGACATGAACTTCAGGCTGCAGGCAGACGTCCCACAGTGCCCACCATCATGACACAGGATCAAAACAATTACGGTTTAAAAAGCACACCTACAAGTCCAATACATGGGAACCATAGTCATGTTGAATGGTGGGTACAATGGATGACATATGCATTGAGAGTTAGATTTGTTGTAGTTGCCAATATGACAGCTCAGTTGTAAGTGGGAATAAACATGTCAAGAGAGGGATGTGGATGCAGGACGGAATTCACAGGCCAACAGACAATTGTCACTGTACACTTATACAAAGACCCTGAGCCCCAAGCATATGACACATGCAGTAAGGGAGTACCTAAATCTTTAATAACTATGTACGAAACAGAACTTAAAACTATGTATTACACCTATACTTAGCTAATCTATCCTAACTATACATTACCCACAACTGACCCTAACTACCCTATGCTAAGCTTACTTACCACATTTAACAACACACTCTAAACATGTGCCCCCCAACCCCCTTAAAACGAGACACATGTGGGACAACATATACTAACCTAAACGTATACAACCTAATACTAACCAATTATATTTTTTCTGTATTTTTTAGAAACTTTTTTTTAAGTACACAACAGGCCGAACATTAACCCCCACCCACCCACAAACTAACATGTGAAAAATATTGTAATTGTATTGTATTGTAATAGTATTTATATAGCGCTTACTACCCCTGACGAGGCGTCGAAGCGCTTTTCAGCGAGTAGCACACTACTCCAGAACCCAACAAGAATTAGTGATGGATTAGTATCGGAAAATATGAGTACAGTTTTAGTATTATTATGAGTTAATTTGAGCCGCGGATATGAGAGTTTGTTAGATTGACTGGAGTAATGGAGGGGTGGAGGAGGAAAGAAATCTAAAAGTGTTAATTGGGAGTATATCCCTCATTTACTTATCCCAAAGGTTTGGGATGAATAAAGGGGGATGTAGGAGGGAAGGGTTAGGCAGATCATAGTAGTAGGGTGAGATAACTGAGGGCGAATTTAGTAGGGTTGTTTGGGAGGTCATGGTAGTAGAGTGAGGTTTGGTGAGTTAGATGTGGAAGCGGAGGGAAGAGGTTAGGCAGAGTTATTTAAGAGATTAAAGTAGTAGAATGGATTTGGGATGAGTCAGAGTGGGAATGGAGGATAGATTGATAGAGACATGACATATGATGATGGGTAGATAAGTGTGATAAGATGAGAGCAGGGATTCATAGATAACTAGTATAACAACCCACCCAGGAGCCATGCAATGACCCACGAACATGCCAAGAACAGAACAACATACACACATACATATATATATATATATATATATATATATATATATATATATATATATACATGCACACATACACACACACATACAAACACACATGAATACATACACACATGCACAGATATATGTACATACAATACATAATTAGAACCATGGGTAAATATACTTAGTCAAACAGGTTTAAAGAGTGTGTGTGTATTTTATTGTTATGACATAGTACCAATACATATTTTCTAAAGAACTATATATAACTAGAAATAGACACATAATCAGAAAAAATATTTATCAACATAGGCATGTGCAGTCCATAGTTGTTTGAATATGGTGGTTATGAAGGAAAGAGCCAACTCTTAACTAGTTTTCTGAAGACAAGAAAGTTATCTGTGGCTCTTATAGCTGGGGGTAATCAATTCAATAATTTGGCTGCTTGAACGGAGAAGGATGTACCACCTATAGTCTTTTTCTTCTATGGTGGTGTTCTAAGGCGGGGTGAAACCGCCCCACCCCAAACCTACTTATCCAATCTAAACAACTACCCTACTCTAACCTATCACTAAACCCATGAAACCCACTAAAAAACAGGATGAGAAATGAGGAGGGATGGGAGTGAATTAGGGGTGAGGGGAGGCAAGAGTTCACAGGTTTGCCCTCCTCATTGTCTTTTTATTCCCTTCAGGCTTCGGGTATTTTTGTCCACATCCTTCTGTATTGTGTCAAGTTTTTTTTAAACTTTCCTCATGTTCCTCTGGAGCTCAGCAATTGTGGCCATGTCCATTGCAGCAGGTGTGTTGATCTGTGTTGCAGATGTTGATGGTGCAGCAGGTGTGGTGGTCAGTGGTGCAGAAGTAGACGGTGCAGCAGGTGGCGGCAGATGTAAGGGTGGCTGCTGTGGTACTGGGTGTAGTTGTGGTGGTGGCTAAAGCCTTTGTGGCCAATGCCAGTCCCCCTTGGCTGAAAGCCCACCATTATCCTGTGGCTCTCTCTCTCTGATAGCACCTTGTCATCCTTCGGTACTCAGACTCGACATCCAAGATGTGTCTGTATCTCACAGCCCGCTTCTGGAAAGCCCTGATTTCCACTACATCCATGTTGGCAGCTGTAAAAATGAGACAGGCAACCATCAGTGTCATCACTGTGTGATGCATGTACAGATGATAATCTAACACTCTGCCTCAATTTGCACATGCAATCCAAATCACAGTCCAGATGATACAATGTCCCAGATGAATGTAATGGCAACGTTGCCTACCCATCAAGTCTTTTGTACCACAGCAAAGCACAGCAAGAGTTTGACCAAATAAAGTGATCTGTGCATTGATGTAGTGCAATGTGTAATAATGCAAAGGCAGCAACTACTTCACATGGGCCAGGCCAACCAATCTTCACCATCTGAGTCAACTTCAAGGCAACCAAGACCAGTAATTTGTAGATGTAATTGGCAGGATGGTATGTAGTTGCAAATCGTAAGGGGTCAGTGTTGTTTGGGACACATGCATGCTTGAATGAGATGACTGTGATCTACAATGTGACCATCACATCTACCTAGATATGTGTTGTTCCTCTACCCCTGTGCCTCAGGGGAGATGGGCATGCAATACAGCATCACAACTGTCGAGGACAACCAGGAAGGCATGTACACTTGTGTGGTAGGCTATCGGCGGTACAGAGGACTCTGAGCCGTATATAGAGGGTGAAAATTTATTATAGATTTAGGAAGGTGAAGCTAAAGGTAATGTAAAGCTACTGTGGTAACAACAATTCCGGTTGACTCTTCCTTGTCTTTAAACGTCTCTGTTCTTTGTCTTCTTTTTAGGTCTGGAGGGCGTCAGATCATGCGGTCTCCCCGTTGGTACCGGAAAAAGAACACAGGAACAAAACGAAGGTAAGTCGGTTGTGGGGTATTTGTGTGGGTTTTAGTGGTTTGGCATGCAGGAAGGGAGGGAACTCTTGATATAGAGGTGGAGGTGTAGAGAGATAGGCCCGGTAGTGAGGAGTGAGAGGTTCTGGGTACTCGTGACAAGCTTTCTCTCTTAGTGCTCTGTCCAAGGGTTCACTCTTCTAATTCTGTTCTCAGTGCTTCCTTTTCCCTGGCCCTCCTCAGTCCCTCCCCTCGATTCTCCGCCCCCCTTCCTTGTGCTTTTTAAATAGAAACTAGGTTGTGGACCTCCTAATAAGGACCGTACCTTGGTAAGCCACGACACTCCAGGGTCGTGGCGGGAAGTGCACGCCTTCGAGTCTCGGCTTCTTTTTGGAACTTCTCCGCGGGATTTTTGGGCTCTGCTCCAATCCGTTCTCCTCCTTATCGGCGCGCGGCGTCTCTGTCTGCTCCGTCTTCCGCCTCCCTGGCGAAAACTCCTCCTTCCCTTCTTCGCAGTCCGTCCTTTCTTTTGATCGGGAAACCCGGAAATCCGGGTCTGAAGCGTCTGTAGGCGTTCCCATGTCACCATGGGAACGCGGGAGTTCTCCGAGTGAGGCGTGCGAAAGGCACCAGCCCGAGGAGCTGCAAGACGCGGTTGAGGAGACCCGTCTACACTCCCCATCCCATGATCGGGACTGGTAGAGGACCGAAGAGTCGGGAAACCGGGATAGATAATCTACAGGTCCCTGCAGAGAACCCAGAACGTGGCGGATCTGAAAAGTAAAAGGTTGGAGCTCCAGAAACCAACGCAGTACTCTAGAATTGGAGTCCTTATGGGAGGCCAACCAAGTGAGAGGGGCATGGTCGGTGTAGAGGACGAAAGGTCTGCCCAAGAGGTAATATTGTAAATTCTCCACTGCCCACTTAATGGCCAGACACTCCCTTTAAATAGTGGGGTAGTGACACTCTCTGGGAAGGAGTTTCCGGCTGATGAAGACAATGGGATGTTCATGCCCCTCACTGTCAGGTTGAGTGAGGACAGCACCCAGACCGACGTTGGAAGCGTCGTTATATAAGTGGAAAGACATGGAAAAATCCGGACACTTTAGTACAGGTTCGGTTGTGAGGGATCATTTTAGTCGTTCGAAGCTGTGGAGCTGAGAGACGGTAAATGAGGGTAATTTGGTGGGGTATTGTTTTTTTAGGAGGTCCGTGAGAGGGGTGGCAATCGTGGAATACTGGGGAATGAACCTGCGATAGTATCCCACCAAACCTAAAAAGGAACGCGGTTCTTTCTTGGTCTTGGGCACCGGCACCTGCAATATGGCCTCAATCTTACTTTTCTGTGGTTGTAGAATCCCGTTACCTATCAGGTGACCGAGATAGGATATTTGTGTGTTTCCTATAGTGCACTTTTTTGGATTGCCCGTAAGGCCGGCCTCAGCCAAGGCATGGAACACTTCCTGGAGATGATATAGATGATCAGCCCAAGTGTTGCTAAAAATTACAATGTCATCCAAGTAAGCCGCTGCAAACTCTTGGAACGGTTTTAAAAGTCGATCCATTAAACGTTGAAATGTAGCTGGAGCCCCGTGGAGACCAAAGGGAAGGACAGTAAAATGATAAAGGCCAGACTGGGTTGCAAAAGCTGTTTTCTCCTTGTCGCTAGGGGCGAGGGGGATTTGCCAGTACCCTTTCATTAGGTCCAAGGTGGACAAATATCGGGCCCTCCCTAATTTCTCCAGTACATCATCTACATGTGGAATAGGATATGTGTCAAAGAGAGATATGTCATTTAACCTACGGAAGTCGATGCAAAACCGAACAGACCCATCTGGTTTTTGAACGAGAACCACAGGGGAGCACCATGGGCTCATAGATGGTTCGATAACCTTTAGGTCTAGCATTTTCTTTATTTCTTCTTCAATGAGATGTTTTCGTGCTTCGGGAATTCGGTAGGGCCGTAGGCGAATAGTTTGGCCCTCCGGTGTTCTAATACTGTGGTGGATTAACGTAGTTCTACCTGGTGTCTCAGAAAAGAAATGCGAGTGATTTTGTAACAGGGAAGATAGTTGGGACTTTTCGGATTCGGTAAGAGAACTATTTATACATTGACCTTCCCACTGTTCTTTGCTCATGGTGGGACAGAGGTCCATACCTAAAGCAGTGGTTGGTGTTATGAGAAACCCGGTAGCAGAGGTGATGGGGACGTCTTCTGGTGTTTCCCATTTTTTTAGTAAATTGATATGGTATATTTGGGTCCTCTTTGGGTGCTGATTTAATTCGATGAGGTAGGTGACGGGGGAAACTTCTTTTATCACTCTGTAGGGCCCTTGCCATTTAGCGAACAGTTTATTTTCGGAGGTTGGTCGCATTATTAGGACTTGGTCATTAGGGTGGAAGGATCGTAGTTTGGTCCCTTGGTCGTAATACGTCTTTTGATTTGTCTGTGCCTTCTCTAGATTTATTCGTACATATTCCCATATGGTTTGTAAATGTGATTTCAGTTTATGGACATTCTCTAGTAAGGGTTTTTCTTCGTCTCCTTCTTCTTCCCACATTTCTGCGGCCATATCAAGTAGATTACGTGGTTGTCTCCCAAACACTAATTCGAAAGGACTATGTCCCGTGGAGGATCGTTCATGAGTCCGGATGGCATAGAGGACCAGAGGTAGTTTCTGGTCCCAGTCCCTTCCGGAGTCATCCACTGTCTTCCTCAGCAGGGTTTTGATGGTGCGGTTATAGCGTTCCACTAAACCGTCCGTTTGGGGGTGGTATACAGAGGTTTTTATCTGAGTGATCCCTAGTATTTTACAGATCTGTTTCATAAGGGCTGACATAAAAGGAGTGCCTTGGTCGGTTAGGATTTCTTGGGGAAACCCTACTCTAGAGAAGAAGTTTATCATGGCTTGGGCTACCGATTTCGTGGTCATACTAGATAAGGGAATTGCTTCTGGATATCTGGTAGCGTAGTCTACCAAGACTAGTACATAGGTGTGGCCCTTGGATGATGGTATGAGGGGTCCGACCAGATCTATACCCACACGACAAAAAGGAATCTCGATAATGGGTAGGGGTTGTAAAGGGGCTTTCCTCTGGGTTACTGGTTCTGTTAATTGACATCTAGGACACTCTGAGCAGTATTTTCTGATTTGAGCATAAACCCCTGGCCAATAGAACCGCCTTAATAGATACTCCTCAGTCTTTTCTCGACCGTAATGTCCACCCTCTGGCTGGTTATGGGCTAAGAATAGGACCTGATTCCGATAGGGTTCAGGTACCACCAATTGTTTCTTCTCTTTGGTGGTGGATGTAGTAATTCTATATAGGAGATTCTTATGAATTAAAAAATAAGGACCCACCTCCTTTGTGGACTCCGTTTTGGCATTTTTCCATGCGTGACAGAGAGTAGGGTCATGCCGCTGGCTAGCTCTGAAAGAGATGGTGGTGTTATTGGTACTGGCTACAAGTTTTTCGGGGTTCTGCTCAGACCTTGACCCTTGATACTTTTGTTTTTCTTGTCTTTTATCTCTCTTGGTTAGTTTTATGCGAACTGGAGGACTCTCAATGTGACTGTTGGAAAATGGTGTTTCCGTCCACCACTCTGGAGATTGCATGGGTACTCTTGTATTATCTAGGAGATCGGGGAACCGGATATAATCCGTACCGATGATACAGTCTTCTATCAGTCTGTCCATGATCCCTACAGGAAGAAAATCGTGATACTCTCCCCACTCTACCCTGACCAGCCCTAGCGGATATTGCTCTTTGTCCCCATGAACGCAACAGATAGTAACCCACTGCCTTAGGGTCTGATCCGTCTGGTTTAATAAGTCTCTGCGTATTACTGACTGGCTACAGCCCAAGTCAATTAAGGCTTCTATGGGGGTTCCGTTTCTGTTTATGATCTGTTTGAATTTACGGTTCCCTCTACCAGTACATAATACTCTACGCCGGGTGACCCCTATTTCCATAGGTTCCACCCCGTCACTTTTTCTTGGGCACGCTCTCGCAATGCGTCCCCCCTCTCCGCAACTAAAACATTGGGGTTGCTGCATGGGATTACCCCCTTCGTGTTTGTGGGTTCCTGGTTCTTCCAATGGACGTCGGGAGAATATTTGAGTGGAGCCACGGGCGGTCTTACAATGGTCCTGGGGCCTAAAGTCTTAACATCCACAGACCGGTGATAGGCGCAGGCTAGGTCTATAGCCAGTTCTGTGTCTATCTTGGGATGTTGTCTTATCCAGTTCCTGGTACTGTTCGGGAGAGACTCTAGGTACTGTTCCAGAATGACTGTTTTAATGACATCTTCCCGGTTTGTTCCTAAGGGTCCCAGCCACTTTAGTCCCAAATCCTTAACCCTGAAATAGAAAGTACGGGGATCTTCACTCTGTCCCCATTTCACCTTTCTGAACTTCATTCTATAGTATTCCGCGTCGTGACCGACCCTTTCTAGGATACTACTCTTAATATCCTTGTATGGGGTGGTACCTCCGGGATTAGTGGCCTGGTATGCTGTCTGAAGGATTCCTGTTAGGAGGGGTGCGATATACTGTCCCCATCGGTCTTCCAGCCATTGGGCCGAGGAAGCCACACGTTCGAAGTTTGTGAAGAAGGAGTCAGGGTCTTCCCTTTCTTGGAATTTATGCAAGACGGAACTCAGAACATTTGGGTGTACTTTGCTGGCTGCGATGGTGTCAGTTAATTTCTGTAGCGCAGTCTCATGCACCAGCTGGTTACTAGCCATGATAGTGGCTTGGCTTTTTAATGCCGTTTGAAGGGCCTCTCGGTCTTCTTTTGCCTCTCTTTGATGAGCCTCCCACACCAGTTGGAGGTGTCGTTGTCCCTCTGCCAGTTGTTTAATCATATCCTCTAGCGTAGGCTTCTCCCCCATTTTTGTTCGCCTCTTTGTACCGCCTCTGATCTTCAATCCCACTTCTGACACCACTGTGGTAGGCTATCGGCGGTACAGAGGACTCTGAGCCGTATATAGAGGGTGAAAATGTATTATAGATTTAGGAAGGTGAAGCTAAAGGTAATGTAAAGGTACTGTGGTAACAACAATTCTGGTTGACTCTTCCTTGTCTTTAAACGTCTCTGTTCTTTGTCTTCTTTTTAGGTCTGGGGGGCGTCAGATCATGCGGTCTCCCCGTTGGTACCGGAAAAAGAACACAGGAACAAAACGAAGGTAAGTCGGTTGTGGGGTATTTGTGTGGGTTTTAGTGGTTTGGCATGCAGGAAGGGAGGGAACTCTTGATATAGAGGTGGAGGTGTAGAGAGATAGGCCCGGTAGTGAGGGGTGAGAGGTTCTGGTTACTCGTGACAAGCTTTCTCTCTTAGTGATCTGTCCAAGGGTTCACTCTTCTAATTCTGTTCTCAGTGCTCCCTTTTCCCTGGCCCTCCTCAGTCCCTCCCCTTGATTCTCCGCCCCCCTTCCTTGTGCTTTTTAAATAGAAATTAGTTTGTCGACCTCCTAATAAGGACCGTACCTTGGTAAGCCACGACCCTCCAGGGTCGTGGCGGGAAGTGCACGCCTCCTAGTCTCGGCTTCTTTTTGGATCTTCTCCGTGGGGTTCTGGGCTCCGCTCCAGTCCGTTCTCCTCCTTATTGGCGCGCGGCATCTCTGTCTGCTCCGTCTTCCGCGTCCCTGGCGAAAACTCCTCCTTCCCTTCTCCGCAGTCCGTCCTTTCTTTTGATCGGGAAACCCGGAAATCCGGGTCTGAAGCGTCTGTAGGCGTTCCCATGTCACCATGGGAATGCAGGAGTTCTCCGAGTGAGGCGCGCGAAAGGCTCCAGCCCGAGGAGCTACAATACGCGGTCAAGGAGACCCGTCTACAACTTGTCCATGGATTTAGTGTGTGGAATACACATGAGGAGGGCTGCCACCTAGGAATAAGGTATCCATAGGTCATTAACATCTACATTCATGTGTCCAGTTGTGGACAACCATCAACACCTGATCTGCCAACACAATTTACAAAACACCCACATTGATTCCAGCACACACCTGGCCTTGACCTGCATCCACGGCTATTGCATACCACATAAGTGTCACGTAAATGGAGTACAGCATATGGGGCTAGATGCTGAGGGACAGTTACCCATGCACATTACAATGCAGGGATGCACAATTTTGTGTGGCAAACTGATGCATCACCGTGTTGTGAGAATGAGGGTATGACCCAGTGACAATATACTGACACTGTAGCACTTCAAAGTCACAAGTGGGCCTACATGTGGCTAGTAATTACCTTGTTCACACGCTGCTTCCTATTACGCAGCACAAGACTCCCAAGATATGACTCTCTGTCTGTGAATGTCTAACCCTTGCACGGAACACTATGTCAACATCCAAGGAAGTGATATATCAGATCAGGTGCCAGCTCATCATATCTTGCAATGAGTGCAACAAACACGAGTCACTCACACAACAGCTGCAATTACTACACAGGACAGACTTTATCACACTTACTTGATACGTCTGGGTCCTGAAGTTGAGCCACTTCCTCAATGGTATAGGTGGCAGGTCCACCTGTAAGACATGGAAAGGAAATATATATGCTCAATGTCAGATCACTGTACAAATGTGTGGACAACATATCACAGTGTGTAACATTTTACATGAGTGAGCTGGTGATCCTACATGTGGACACTCCAACAGACATACCACTGCAAACTCACTTTGACACTGACACGCCAGTGAATGATAGACACACATCTGCACACATGCACTGGGCCTAACAATCATGTGGTGCTAAACCTGACTACAAACATTTGTGGATAATCCATTTCAGATGGTACTCCATGTCATGATTTGAATTTCGGTGACAATTTCAATGGCACGTCCCTGGTGCACTGCAATACTAGTGACTCAGGTATTGTGGCTTGTGCATCAAGGGACACTGAATTACTGTGTGATGGACATGTGTTTTCAGTCTGCAATTATCATGCATTCAGTGTTCCATGTCAGATGTGGCACAATTGCATATAGGTAACAAATGCCCCATTGGCAGTGTCCCCTAAGCCGTGTATGTCCCCTTTGCAAAAATAACGGGAGGGATCATGTGTGCGTAATGATGATAATGTGGCGCTAAACATGGATAGGCCACTTTACTGTCCTGATACAGTGAAATGTGGTATGCTGACAGTGTCTTACCTGATCATCATTGACAGAATGCATGGGCAAAGGTGTTGTCATTGCGCCTGAAATGTGTGACTAAGGGCCACATGTACGAAGATCAGGTTTTGTCAGTTACACATTGCGATACTTCGCAACTCGCAATTTGAGAGTAGGATAATCTGAGGTACAACACTGTCAATGACACTGTTTGCAAATCTCAAATGGGGTAGCAACTGACCTATCTCATGAATTTTAATGAGGTAGGTCTTATTTTGCAAACCCCTTGGGAATGGCGGCACTTACAGGGATGCTGGCCTGCTGGGCTAATCAGACCACCATGTCTGTGACTGCTTTCAAATACGGATGTATTTTTTTTTTTACAAATGCAGCCTTATTTCATAAAGGGTAAACAGAAAACATGTAAAATACCATTATAACTTTAATATTTTTTTAAAGCAGACAGTGGTCCATGAGAGCATTGCCTGCTCTGAAACATTTTTTTGGGCATGCATTCACAAAGGGGAAAGGATCCCATGGGGACCCCTCCCCTTTTGCAAAAGGGTTAGCACCGACTTGAAACTGGTGGTGACTGCAATTGTTTAGTGACAGCATTCGCGGTCAGCAAACAATCAGCGGACTGCGACTCGCTGATAGGAAGGGAACGGCCCTTCCTAGATGCCACTGGCAAACCCTGTGTTGTGATTCGGCAATGTGATTGCGGAATGCCAAAACTGGTTATGTGCATTGGATTAAACCTTTTTTCTTGACGTAAACACACAGAATCTGAAAACTAGGCTGTTTGTTACAATTTTAAATAGCTTGGTACATGTGGCCCTAAGTGATAGTCGTACATGACTCAACAAACCTCAGGACTGCCTTGTTAACATGTGTAGAAATGTGGTCTAAATCTCAGTACTTGGACACTAACAGTTTGTTCTGCTTGCATTCAACATGGCCACAAACATTGCATGCAGCACATCGAGACATCTGCTACTGTCACTCTGGAGCATTCTACAATACACATTTGTCAATGTGATACTCACCAACAGGGCCACCGATCACCACACCCAGGTGGTCCTACAGATCTTGCTCTGTGGCCACGAGGTCAGCCCAGCGATGCTCCAGCTGGTGCTCATTCCTGCTCGTGGTGTATACTCTTTGGAGGTGGTAGAGTACCTTGCCCCACCGCAGCCGCCTTGCGTCTGTGTGATACCCCTGTATCACACACCCACCCATCTCCAGCATCAATGGAAGAAAGTGGCACACCAGCCACACAAAGCCCCAAGCTCCTCCTCCCCCATGTGGGTCAGCCTCGCCCTTCCCGACATGTCCTTGCACAACAAAGCAAAACAGAAAAAGTATAAAAAAAGAAGGACAAAAATGTAAAAAAAGAAACTTACAGCCCAAACCTAAGAACCCAACTAACCCATCTAATCTAACCCCCAGACACCCGACAGTACAATTACAATCTGAAAGACACTTAACTACACAAAAGCACATAAACAGGTACAATAAACAAACAGAATACACAAAAAACACAAGAGAGACACCACAAGATACAAGAAATGCAATCCAGACAAAAGCAACACTGAGACACAGCCACACAGTCAAGAAAAAGCAGACTGTAAAGTGAAAGTGAAAGTACACCCACTGTACCATGCCTGTAAACAGGATTTCCTATTACATCACTTCCTGTCCCCTATGCGGCCCGTTTTCTGTCATGCGTGTATTTTTTTGACGCATACGATGTTTACGTGAATATTTGCAATGCATAACCTACATGTGCGGCAAAATACCACGCATTACCTGTAGTCTTCAATTTCAATGGATATCTGCATGCGTGTGGTGCACAGGTGGAATTAACGCTAGGGGCCCATGTATGGTTAGTTAGTGTTTGCATGATTTTTCTACACATTTGCCTCAACATTTTTGACTCAAACTGTGATTGCATGATTTTAAAATATTTAACATGCATGCATGTGTGTAGTTCTTTGACTTTGGGGACATTACACTTCACATGACAGACACAACTCAGGGATGATTGAGGATGGCTGATGAGTGCTAGGTCGGATATGTTACATCAATTGTTGGTTACGACTTCATGGTGACTTGTGTGTGAACTACCCATATGTCGGCAATGTGTACATGTTTGGTACCTACTATGTTTGAGACACTGTGCCTTAATTCTACCCATAAAATGTTTGGTACACGTCAGTTTGACTCATAAGAATTACCTATGTTACTTATGTTGCTTGGTGGACCTGCTGCCCTTCAGATGTGCATTCCACTGAGGTGTCCAGTTCAAGTGTGTGGGCATGTGTATCCTGTGTCAGGTTTGGGCTCCATGGAGTTACGGTTTCGGGCCGGTCTTGTTAGGACTCTGTTAGGGGCACCCCTTGAGTTCACAGAGTATCTTGCAAGGAAGTAGTCTACCAAAGCAGAAGAGCAGCTAAAGGCATATAAAGGGAAAGGCCAGCTATGGTAAGGCAGAGAAAACAGAAATGTGAAGGCAGAGAGAACTTAGTGTGAACAAATGTGGAACTGGTCAGTAATGGACATACACGCTGGGGTTATCACTAAGATTGTACACAGGGTAGAGATCAGAACTTTCCACAGCAACAGGGAACATCAGTGCCTCTGTGCAGATTAATCTTACAGATAGTCACCATGCAAGGCCCATAGAAAGGAGGCAGCAGAAGTGATTCTGTGTCTGGACCCTTAGGGCAAAAACAAGGATTGTACTTACATACACAAGACTAGCCCTTGTGGGTCCGGCTGGAGACACAGTGGCAATTCCTGGAATTCAGCCATAGCACACTGTCACTGTTAGGTACTAATGACTACATGCAATACTAGACAAAGGATGGGGGCTGGATTTCCCTCCTAGAAACCAGGTGCCAGCCCAAATACAAAGGAAAACACTTCTAGACAGGTGAGGACGGATAGGACACTTACCAGACACGATATCCCAAGAGGAAACAGAAAGCGAGGGAACCAACTAGGAGGCACAGCCAGGCACAGAAAACAGGCTCAGGTTGACGCAAAGACTTGAACAGGTCTGGGAAACAGAAAGCCGGCTCTGGCAGAAACAAACATGAACAAGGCTGAGAAACAGGGAGAAGACTCTGACTGGAACAAGCAGGAACAGGACTGGGTAAATAGAGAGCAGGTTCATGCCGAATCAGGACTGTAACACAATCTAACCAGGGGTCTGCAACACAAATGAATCGTACTCTAATGGACGATGAGGAGCTTCAGGGAATGGCAGCTTAGAAGCAGTTCCAGGCAGCAGCAAGGCCAGGGCAGAGTCACATGGCTGGGCTGCACAAGAGAGGTCACAGGTGTGTGCAGCGTTAGTCTCTTACAACTCCTGGAGGAGAGAATCCAGTATAAAGGGACAATAGGACTTTTCCCATAGGAAGCAATGTACAGAAGATTACAGGTCTTACCGACTACCAGGCAGTGCATTATGGGACCTGAAGTCCATGCAAACTAATGTAGCTCTTCTATAGCATGCCGTATGGAAAAGGGAAGCAAACGGGAGTCAGAAAGGGACTCTGGGTGAGTGTTAATGATGATTCCAAGGGTACAGATAGTCCATTTACAGCACCCCCTGGAGATGGGAGGGCAGAGACGAAACACATGGCAGTGGCAGGACTTATTTAACCAGGGATGGACTGCGCAGGGCATGTGTTGTGAACATTGCTTGTCATACCTGGGACACTCATGCTATCCATTTTCAGAAATGATGCCCCGTTGTCACACAAGCTCCTTGCAGTGATAGCAAATGTCACCCTTACTAATGTCAGGGGTCTTTTCATACATTCCTGTTTCCAATGATATTTCACATCCACTGCCTCATATATGGGGCGCTTATTTACCTTATGATTAGAGATGTCATAGTTGTGTGTCATGTGTTACAGTAGACCATGTTGGCAACGTCAATGTGTGTCATATGCTGTGGTCCATTGATTTTGTCCTTCATATGTGAAATTCAAAAGATTAGTATTTTTTATATGTGTGTGATGTTTGCTGTACAATCATACGCACCATATGTGATTTTGCAGCAGAAGTAGTCAGATTTGTCTTTGTAAGATGCTCCCTGAGGTGATACTCACATTCCTAAAGAACAGATGATGGAGAAAGAAGAAACCAGACCAGGATTAAGATCAAGTACGGTGTGTATTTACATGTCCTAACAAGGTGTGTAGAGTGACTATTTTTTGAAAACATTCTGAGCAATTAGCTGTCTGTGGCACATTCCTGCAGCTGTGTTTTGCTGTTCCCCCTCATTTTTCCTGGCACCATCCGCCTCCACCTCGTCCTCCTCCTCAGGCAGTTCTTGCTCTGGCTCATATAGTCGGATGTTCCTCCTCACACAAATGTTGTGCAGGATAGCACATGTAAGTATGATTTTGCAAACAATGTGTGGGGCATATAGGAGGCTGCCTCCTGTGATGTCCAGGCACCTGAATCTGGACTTCAGGATGCCAAAGGTCCATTCTACAATGGTGTGTGTCCTTCAATGTGCCTCATTATAGGCACGCTCTGCTGCTGTGCTTGTGTTGGGGAATAGGGTCATGATCCATGGCTGGATCCTGTAACCCTGATCCACTGCAAAAGATAATAGGAGTGAGTATTTTATTAGTGCTTGCAACAGGAATGTCATGTAGCATGGCAGTTGATATCTTGTGTCGTTTGTGACTCATATATGATTGTGGTATTGTGTGAGATTCTTGGATCTGTGAGGTTTCTTCTGCAGTGCGTTGTTTGACTTGACAACTTGTGTTTGGGTCATTGACCTGGGATCTATGATTTTGTTTCAAAACTCCTGAACAGTATGTATGTACCATGCGCAGTGTAGTGTCCAACATGTTTTAGTGTGATTTCAGTGGAGGAGACATGATACTTCCACACACACAATAGCGTCCAATGTGGTGGTAACATGGTAGCACTACATGGCCTGGACATCCCATCCAATTGGACATATGTAATTGTAGATGAAATGCAACAGTGAGGACCTTTGATTTGGCTTGGTGACAATGCACAACACATCTCCATAAGTTGGCAGCACGGAGGTGTTTAGTATTGACAATGCACAATTGCCCCATGTGTGACTTGGTTCTAGGCAAACCTTTGTTGTTCACCCTGCCAGTGGCTCATGTGAAACTTTGCACCTACACTACCAAACTTGCTCCAGGTAACCTGGCTAACTGCCTTGTGGAGGTGGATGTATCTGTGCAGGAAGGGCCATCTTGCTGTACTTATGTTATTTTGATGGACAATTGTCTCTTTCAGTGTGTGCAGCAGTGTGCAGTTTACAATAGTGGTACATCAATATGTCTTCATAGCCCATTCCACTTCCTTATAGCTACCTGACAACGGCACCCCAGGAGTGATATATGATGTTGGGACTGCCTCAGTATTTCTGTGTCACCTACATGTGAGTCAGTATCGTCATGCTATGTGTCTCATGGTGTTAGACCTGCAGCAACACACATTGCATACCCCTTCCACACTACATGCTGCTTGGGAGGGTGTTGGATTGACTATGTGGCCTAATGTAATAGTAAATGGTTCATCTTCCAAGTTGTACTTCCAGTGCATTGTCACTGTGTGCTTTGACATTGCTCCCTTGTAGCTCTACAGAGGCAGCTAATGTTTGTGGCAGCCGTCATGTGTCCATAGGTGTGTATCCCATTGTGTCAGGGTGTACAACATAACTACCTGCTTGACACCTCAGTGTCATACTGCCAACGTGTCAATGTAGTGGTGTATGTTTTGTGTGTCCTACAGGGTTGCTGTGCTGTGTGTATATTGCTAGTTTTATGGACTTACCAACAAGAAGGCCATTGCCATATTGTCCATCCTGGAAGTGCTGATTAATCGTGCTGTGGCGGAATATGAAGGAATCATGTACACTCCCAGGATGCTTGGCCAAGATGTTGGTGAACAATACCTGGTGGTCAACTATGGGCTGCACATTGATGGAGTGCATGTGCTTTTTGTTCCGGAATAGATGCTCAGTTGCTGCAGGTGGTATGATCCGGACGTGGGTGCAGTCAATTGCACCAAGCACATGCGGTAAGCCATGGATTTGATAAAACCCCTGTTTTATCTCCTGCTGCTTCTACTGGGTGTTGGGGAAGCTGATGTGGCGGGGTGTGAGGGAGATTATGGCATCTAAGAGCTAGGGCAGGAAGGCAGAGAATGAGGGCTGTGATACCCCAGTGACCAAAGCACCCGTTGTTTGGCAGGAGCCACTTGCCAACATATGCAGAACAGCTAGCAGCTTGGTCACCAGTGGAATATTGTGTGGTTTCTGCAAGCTAGCTGTTATTTGTAGCTAAATTTGGCGCAGCAGCTGCTGTATGGCTTCCCAGTTCAGTCTATACCTCCTGATGATGTCCTGTTCCCTGAGGCCATGGAGGGTTGTCCTGCTCCTTAAGACCCACTCCTGCCTTCTGCGTTGCCTTTGGGGGCCACATAGAGGTGGTGGTGGCTGCTGCTGTTGGTCCTGTACTCTGCGACGTCTTGCAAGCTGCATCAGAAGCACCTCCATATTGTCCTGTTGGGCTGTGATGTCGCTTGTGTTTGTCTTCCTTAAGTAGTGGTGTGTTTGCCTCATTTTAACGCCTGCGCCTGCCCAGGAATTAAATTTTGACACAAATCAGGTTTAGAGTTATTTTTCGGGTCCGCTTCCCACCCGTGCGTCATTCTTGCCCTGTTGGATAAATTTGGACGGGACGCCTACCTTGTATCTCATTGACGCAAGGCGGTTTCACGCATCCTTAAAATGACGCTGACTCCATATTCTTGACGCTAGACATGTCTAGCGTCAAAATATAAATATGGAGTTACGTTTGCGCTGGATTTGCATTAAAAAAATGACGCAAATCCGGCACAAACAGAGTATAAATATGGGCCCCTGTAAGTGCAGCAGTATGCAGCATGCATAGGTGCACATTCATTTAAGGTCAAATCACAGTCTATTTCCTTATTGCAACCTGCAAACAACACCCCTGGGGTGGTGTTTGATGTTGGCACTTCCTCAGGTTTTAGGTGACACCTACATCTGAGTCAGCATCATAATGCTATGTATCTTGTGGTGATAGAACTGCAGCTACACACATTGCAAGCCCCTTCCATGCTAAGTGCTGTGTGGGAGGGTGGCCAATTTACAATGTGGCTTCAAGTCACAAAAGAGTGGTCATCTGCAAACTTGTACATACAGTGCAGGCCATGCAATGGCACTGGGGGGGGGGGGGTCTTACACAGGTCCCTTAGTGATAATGAGTGGCAGCTGATGTTTGTGCCGGCCATCAGGTGTCCAAGGGTGTGTATCCTATTGTTTCAGGATGATCAACATCACTACCAGTGTCTCTCCTATCTTCCAAAGCATGAATCAGCATTTATACTGTCCACACATGCACAGTGTAGGCTATGGGATGGAGATCAGCTGCTTAGCAAATGTGTCCTTTAGCACAGTGCATGTAAGGTCAGTGATGTCCTAAATACTCCTACAGGGTTCCACTACGGCATCCATGATCTGCACTGTCTAACAGTGACTCTGCCCCATGATGGGCCATTTATTGTTTATGGTATAGACAGGATGGTGTTGTGGGTCAGTAAGTGGTGCATGTGAGGTGGCACTACAGTAGGTGTGGTGCCAAGTCTCACAAATCTGGCACATGGTATGTGATGGCCATTAATGTTAGTGTATGACGCAATGCATCAGGCAGATGTATATGCATACAACTGGTAAGTCAGTTCTGTGTTGATGAGATGTGGTTGGTATTGGCACCAGTTGTTTGGCACTTGATGTTTGTCCTCGCAGAGACTTGCACGGCATGATTTGAGTGATCTGTGACTATGTGTTACTTACGTTACATAAGCATGGTGTATGCTATTGACATTGCTGTGCTATTCTTTGTTTGGTGTACTGTGTGTGTGAAGTGTATGTAGTAGGCAATGTGGGGCACTTGGAGTGGTTTGTGTACATCTTCTATTTGCAGAGGGTACATAGCTGCACCTGTCCTTCACATGGTGTGCCTGTCAAGTTGTAGGTGTGTTACATACATGTGGGTGTATGTGTTTGTGGTGTGCACTGATTGTGCTGTACTGCAGCATGGTGCATATATGTTGTTACCTGCACAGCTGTGTTACCCTGGCCATGTGTTTTTGGAGGAGTGCATATCTTGTGTGTCCTACAGGGTTGGTGTGTTGTGTGTAAACTGCTTGGTTTGTTGACTTACTCACAAGTAAGTCATTTCCATATTGTGAATCCTGGAAGTGTTCGCTGATGCTGCTGTGCCTGATATTTAGGCATCATGGACACTCCCAGGATACTTGGCCAAAATGTTGGTGAATAGTCCCCGGTGGTTCACTATGGCCTCCACATTTATGGAATGCGTGTGTTTGCGATTCCGGTGTAAATGCTCTGTTTCTACAGGTGGAACAAGTCAGATATGGGTGCCGTCAATTGCAGCGAGCACATGCGGGAAGCCATCAACTTGGTATAACCCCTGTTTTATCTCTTCCTGCATTTGCTGGGTGTTGGGGAAGCTGATATGGCGGGCCGTCAGAGTTCATCGAGAATGATGGCTGTGACACACCAGCAACCATGGCAACCGTTGTTTGAAATGAGCCACTTGCCAGTATGTGTACGACAGCTAGCAGCTTTGTCACAGGTGGTATATTATGTGGGGCCTGCAGGCTGACTGTGATCTGTGGCTCAATGTGGTGCATCAGCTGTAGTATGGCTTGCCGGTTGAGTCTGTATGTCCTTATAATGTCTTGTTCCCTGAGGCCAAGAAGGGTTCCTGTTTTAGAATATCCTCTCCTGCCTTCTGCGTTGCCTTTGTGGGCCGTGTTGTGGTGGTTGCTGTTGTTACTGTCCTTTGCGTTGTCTCCCAAGCTGGAGCAGTAGCACTTCTATCTTGTCCTGTGGGTTGGTAATGTTGCTTCTGTGTGTTTTCCTTAAGTAGTGATGTGTGGGTGTCATTGTAACGCCTGGTCTGACTCAGGTACTAAAATGTGATGCAAATCAGACTTAACATCATTTTTTGGGTCCGCCTCCCACCCTTGCATCATTTTTGCCCAGGTGGATAAATATGGTGCTTGGGGCTTGAAGTAATTTTTTGGACGGGAACGCCTATCTTGCATCTCATTGACGCAAGGTGGGTTCACACATCCAAAAAATGACGTTAATTCCAATATTTTGACGCCAGACGGGTCTGGCGTCAAAATATAAATATGAGTTAAGTTTGCACTGAATTAGCATAACAAAATGATGCTATTTCAGCGCAAAGCAAGTATAAATCTGTTTTTTAAAACTCAGCGGAATTCCGCAAAGCCAGACTCCGTTCACTCTGCCCAGGCCTAGTTAAAAGCCAGATACTCAAGTAACAAAAAAATGGTATGGAGGTGCTTAACTAGCTATTGCTTAATCTGAGTTTTTCAAGACAAATAAAAAGATGCAAGAATTGGTCAATGAAGGACATATGGGTGGTCATTTTGACCTCAGCGGTCTTTTTCCAAGACCTCTGAGGGACCGCCGTGCGGAAGACCGCCAGTGTTGGCAGTTTGCCGCTCGGCCTATTATGACCGTTGGCAGCTCTCCGTCCTTTTACGGACAGAGAACCACCAACAGCCATACTGGCGGGCGGCGGGGAAGTGGAGGTTGCTCCACCTCCACCACCACGCCAACAGAACCCCGCCCAGCGAATCACGTCCTGTGATTCGGCGTGGCGGTGTTCTGTTGGCGGTGTGGTGGCGGCGGAGCAGCCCCCATGGTTCCCGTCCCCTCCTGGAGGATAGTCGGACCAGGTAAGTCGATCGTCTGTGAGGGGAGGGGGGTGGTGGGGTGTTGTGTGCGTGCATGGGGGTGTGCGTGTGTGTATGTAGAGGGGGTGTGTGAGTGTGTGTATGCTTGCGGGGCTGTTGTGTGTTTGGGAATGAGTGCGTGTATGTCTGTAGGTATGTCTGTATGGATGTGTGCGTGTATGTTTGAATGTGGATGTGCGTGTCTGACTGTGTGTGTGAATGTTTGCATTATGTCGGGGTGTGTGCGTGTATGTGTGTTGGTGGTGCCTGCGTGCATGTCGTGTGTGTATGAGTGATGTTATGTTGGGGGTCGGGGTGGGGAGGGGGATCCTGCCACCTTTGGGGGTGGCAGGGGTGGTGGGGGGGTAGGGGATGGAGTCGGGGTGGGGGGTGGGGGAGACCCCTATCAGTGCCAGGGAAGGAATTCCCTGGCACTGACAGTGCTTACCGCCATGGATTTCATGGCGGTTACAAACCCCATGAAATCCATGGCGGTCAGCCGGGTCCAAATACCGCCGGCGGTATAGTGACGGCCGCCGGGCTGGAGACCCTGGTCTCCAGCCCAGCAGTCGTCTCTGCCCTGGCAGGCAGAACGGAGAATCGGCGGATGACCATTGTGGTAACTGCCATGGTCATAATACAAAAAAAAAGACCGCCAGGCTGTTGATAGTCTTACCGCCGCTTCTCCGCCTTCCGCCAGGGTCATAATGACCCCCATGGTCTTGGTTGGCGAATGCAATGGGGCCATCCTCCTCATACTTCCACCATAGTGCATGGTCATCAAATGCTAGTTTGCTAATAATACATACACGACATTGGAGGGTACAAACAATTACATGGCCATGTTCCAAAACAGCCTTTTTTGTTTTTTTTTATTGAGCTGAAGCAAAAAAAAGAGTGCCTTCTCATGTAACATGTATAGAATACCTTACATGGGCATGCAGTCTTCAGTACATGTGTTCTCCACTGGTCCACAAGATATGATACATAAGGGGAGAGAGAAAGCTCACTGACAAAGCAGAAGAAAGGAAGCTACACACAGACTTTCATTGCCAGAAAGTTCGAAGTAAAGAAACTCAAAGTATAGAAAATAAGTATAGGACAATAAAGGGATAAGAAGATTTTACGAAACAGATAAATCAAAGTGGAGTTTGAAAACAAAATTGGAGACAGGCACAGTAAAAAGGTTGAAAATAATTCTAAGTGTGGAGTGGTACAAGTTAGGGAAATAAATATTAATATTAACAACAACAGGAGGACTTACTGTGGCCAACAGACCCATCTGCCCCGGCACTTGTGGAGGGGCCACAATCAGCAGCCTCGCCCACCTCAAGAACAGCCCTCCTTCTGTCCCTGGATGCTGGTTGACATAAGAAGAAAAACTGAAAAAGATTAGTGGTACTTTTAATAAATCATCTCTCCAAGAATATTACTTTTTTTTAAAGGAAAAGGCATACGCAGTAACATTTCTACATCAGAGGTTCAGTGGGCATGTATAATATTAATATCAAGGACCATCCTTCTATTTGAAACTTGCTAATCCTGTTCCTAATTCCCTAAATTAAATTTTTGAATTACTAATAACTTGCAATGAATGATTTCTACAGTTCTCGTCTCATTCTCAAACTCTCAATCCATTAGATTGGATGCATGCAAAACTACTACACATCACTGGAAAATTGCTTGCTAACTGGCACTGTATGAGCTAAAAAAAAGAAAGGCACAGAGAAATGAGTGAACATGAAAAATCACTTACATTAATATATTAATGATGACTATCTTTGACAGGACAAAGGAGGAGTCTCTGTACTGCTCTTAATCAGCCCAAGCAGGCACCAAAAAGAAGTACAATTAGGTAGTGCTGAGCACCTGTCTAGATGACGATCACACAACATTTTATTTGTAACATAAAGTGAACTTACCTGCATGTGACTGAGCAGCATTCTTGCTATTTGGGAAGAAACTATTAGCATAGAGCACAACTAATAATTGATTTTTACTCACGGAGCCCTGCAATCTCGATGCCTAGCAGGTCGGGCAGATCTTTCTCCCGATTGAGGATGTCGGCCCACCAGTACATCAGCTGTTGCTGGGTGCACTGGACAACAGAGCTGCGGCGCACAGTCCAGCACATCCTCTCCCAGTGCTGCTAGTGCTTCCGGAGGCCATACCCAGAACCCGGCCTGCCGCCTGCTGCCAAGGTGGAGGGGAGGTGACGCTACACATGAAACACCAAGACAGCCACCACCACCTCAGAAAATATGCAGCGGGCTGCACCCCTTGATGTCACTGCCTTCTACAAGGAAGGTGGCTGACAGATGCCGGTCTCCTGCTGTTCCATGGTGCTGGGGACTTGGGAAGGGGAGAGATGAGGAAGGATCAGGAAAAAGGAAGGACAAAAAGTAAAGAAAAAAGAAAAAGTTAAAAAGGCGCAATAACACAAAAAAATTAGGGGAAAAGTTAAAATATAAAAAGAGAAGGAGAAAAGGTAATATAATAAAAAGAAACTAGGTGAAAATGTTTTTTAAAAGTGGGGGATAGGAGAGCTATAGAGAGGGTATAAAATAGGCCCCAGCACCTTAACAAGCAAAAAAAAAAAAACAAGAGGGCTGCACCTATGCGAACCTCTTGGTGCAGTTTGCGCAAGAATTCCATCGTGAGGTACAACTTCATGTTGCCCATTATGCTGAATGTCATGTAAACAGATGGAGCAAGGAACTCCGCCCACTAGCGGAACTCCGCTTTTCACGCCAGAGTTATTTATGGACTCTGCGTAGCGCAGATACACAAACTCCGCCTAGGCCTAGCAAAAACCACACTGATATGCTGTATGCGAGAACCTGGTGTTCAAAGTATAATTAGATTCACTAAAAAGCTCCTCTCTTGTTCAGACAAAGCATACAAGTACCTAAATGCATCAGCAATTAGTGAGTAAACCCTGGTATAGAATCAGGCCTGGATCTAGTTTCCAGGATAAGGAAAGTTTGTGAATGAACATTTCAGTGTGGCAAAGGTTCCAAGCATGTGGTCATGATAGAGGCAGGGTCACTAAGGTTTTCAAGTAGTGCCTCCAGATGGCAGGATCAGAGGATTCTGACACATTATTCAAGTCCTCTAAATGCTCTCAAAGATCCACTAAAAAGATAGTAAACCCTCCTGGGAAACATTTTATTTATGCAAGAGTTATCTTACTGGAAAATACATTAAATTGTTGACATTCAGAGTTAATTATTGTTGGTTACTCTCGATGTAACACCTCTATACACTAGTAGCAAACATATGGATGGTTTAAAAGCTGCTGAACATTTTCTAAAAGCAAGCCCTGTCAGACTATACAAACACAAGCAGATGCTTCTTAAAATGATGTAAACCTGTCTACCAGAAAATGTTTTCCTGTTTGACAATATGATGTAAAGACAGGTACAAGAAACAGCCATGGCACCTGTATCACCCCAGTTACGCCAATTTGCATACTGGCTTTTCAGAAGTAAAGGTACTACACACTGAATATAAAAGCATCGATGAAGAGAAGATCGTCATTTAGCTGAAGTATATAGAGGAACTCTTCATAATATGGAGAAGCACATAGAAAGTGGTGTGGACATTTATTAGGGAATTCCGTCACAATGAACCTGAACCTAACAGCAACAATAAGCAGAAAGGAAATTGTGTTTCTCGTGAAAGTAGTGATTACTGATGGGAGAAAAGAAGGCACGGTGTACAGCAAAGAGACAAAAGGTTCTATACTGTGAGATGTTGTAAGCAAAGCAAAAATGCAGCAATCACGAACTACATAATAAAGAAGAGGTGAAAATAAGTAAAAGGATATGTAAGAGAGGATATACTAACCATACCTTTCCAGTGACCTATTAATAAAGCAGTTTCTGTGAAAAGGAAAGAACTATTATTTGTCAAAAAAGAGAGACAAGAGGTAAATAAAAGGCCGATATTGTTTACCACATATAGGTGGTCATTAAAACCCTGGCGGACGGTGTTAAAGCGGCGGTATGACCGCCAACAGGCCGGCGAATTTTTTTTTGCAATTACGACCGTGGCAGAAACTGCCAACAAAGACAGCCACTTTAACACTCCGACCGCCACGGCGGTACAAGCAAACAGCGCGGCGGTCACCGCCAACAGACAGGCGGAAGACAATGTACCGCCCACAGTATCACAACCTACCAATCCACCACCTTTTTCAGGGCGGATTCACCGCGGATAAAAACACGGTGGAAACAGAAATTTCGAAGGAAAAACGCTCACCTCTACACACTCCACGAGGAACGACGACACCATGGACCCGGAACTCCAAATCCTACCTGCGATAGTCTTCCTGCTCCTGTACCAGGAGCACGAACACCGGCGGAGAAGACCACGGTGAGTACTGCACCTACGACACAGGGGAGGGGGAAGGCAAAAAACAGGGACACACACACGCAACACCCCCACCCTCACCCACTACAACACACACACTAATACATATCTATACATTATAGTTACACCCCCGGAAGAATGCAAAGACAAAAGGAAATGAGTGTAACCATTGTAATCTATTAAAATGCAGTACGCAAAAATATACATATATACACTGTTAACAAAATATACACTAAGAATAGTAGTCCAGGTATTGCACCATTTATAGTCCGTGGACCACTGGGCCCAAAATGCATGGGCGAGGCCCACACTCAATACCAGATCAAAACAGAGAGAACACTGCAGGGGCATCAGATAGAAATACAACAGGCACCTCAGGGGGAAGGGTAGGGGGGCACCTCAGCCGGATGAGTGCACAATGCCAGATCCACGAGGGGTCTCAATGCCCACTGTTCAATCCTGGGGAGTGCAAAGCCACAGTCTCTCAAGTCTCTCCAGTGGGTGGTTTGCCCACTGCATTATCCTGTGGAGTGCAAAGCCACAGTCTCTCAAGTCTCTCCAGTGGGTGGTTTGCCCACTGCATTATCCTGGCCAGTGCAAAGCCACAGTCTCTCAAGTCTCTCCAGTGGGTGGTTTGCCCACTGCATTATCCTGGGGAGTGCAAAGCCACAGTCTCTCAAGTGGATAACAGTCTCCACTGGTTCTGGAGGGGGACTGGTGCCCAGAGTGCTTCATCCTGTGAAGGACAGAGGTAGTGGATGCATGTCTCCACTGGTTCTGGAGGGGGACTGGTGCCCAGAGTGCTTCATCCTGTGAAGGACAGAGGTAGTGGATGCATGTCTCCACTGGTTCTGGAGGGGGACTGGTGCCCAGAGTGCATCACTCACCCCGTGACGGTCCCAGTTGCGTCAGTGCCCCTGCCGCTCATGGGCTAGCGGTGCTTGAGTTGGCGGTGCCCTGTTCAGCGGTGCTTGAGGTGGCGGTGCCCTGTTGAGCGGTGCTTGATTTGGCGGTGCCCTGTTCAGCGGTGCTTGCCCTGTTCAGCGGTGCTTGCCCTGTTCAGCGGCGCTTGATTTGGCGGTGCCCTGTTCAGCGGTGCTTGATTTGGCGGTGCCCTGTTCAGCGGTGCTTGCCCTGTTCAGCGGTGCTTGCCCTGTTCAGCAGTGCTTGAGGTGGCGGTGCCCTGTTCAGCAGTGCTTGATTTGGCGGTGCCCTGTTCAGCGGTGCTTGCTCTGTTTAGCGGTGCTTGATTTGGCGGTGCCCTGTTCAGCGGTGCTTGAGTTGGTGGTGCCCTGTTCAGTGGTGCTTGAGTTGGCGGTGCCCTGTTCAGCAGTGCTTGATTTGACGGTGCCCTGTTCAACGGTGATTGCCCTGTTCAGCGGTGCTTGATTTGGCAGTGCCCTGTTCAGCGGTGCTTGATTTGGCGGTGCCCTGTTCAGCGGTGCTTGAGTTGGCGGTGCCCTGTTCAGCGGTGCTTGAGTTGGCGGTGCCCTGTTCAGCGGTGCTTGATTTGGCGGTGCCCTGTTCAGCGGTGCTTGAGTTGGCGGTGCCCTGTTCAGCGGTGCTTGAGTTAGCGGTGCCCTGTTCAGCAGTGCTTGATTTGGCGGTGCCCTGTTCAGCGGTGCTTGCCCTGTTCAGCGGTGCTTGATTTAGCAGTGCCCTGTTCAGCGGTGCTTGATTTGGCGGTGCCCTGTTCAGCAGTGCTTGAGTTGGCGGTGCCCTGTTCAGCGGTGCTTGAGTTGGTGGTCTTTCATGGCCCTGCGGTGCTTGAGTTGGCAGTCCTTCATGGCCCAGCGGGTCTTGTGCTGGCGGTCCTTCATGGCCCAGCAGGGCTGGGGCTGGCGGGGCCCTGTTCAGCGGTGCTTGAGTTGGCGGTGCCCTGTTCAGCGGTGCTTGATTTGGCGGTGCCCTGTTCAGCGGTGCTTGAGTTGGCAGTGCCCTGTTCAGCGGTGCTTGAGTTAGCGGTGACCTGTTCAGCAGTGCTTGATTTGGCGGTGCCCTGTTCAGCGGTGCTTGATTTAGCAGTGCCCTCTTCAGCGGTGCTTGATTTGGCGGTGCCCTGTTCAGCAGTGCTTGAGTTGGCGGTGCCCTGTTCAGCGGTGCTTGAGTTGGCGGTCTTTCATGGCCCTGCGGTGCTTGAGTTGGCAGTCCTTCATGGCCCTGCGGTGCTTGAGTTGGCAGTCTTTCATGGCCCAGCGGGTCTTGTGCTGGCGGTCCTTCATGGCCCAGCAGGGCTGGGGCTGGCGGGGCCCTCCTGAGCAGCTGGGCTGGGGCTGGCGGGGCCCTCCTGGGCAGCTAGGCTGGGGCTGGCGGTGGCCTCCTGGGCAGCGGGGATGGGGCTGGCGGGGCCCTCCTGGGCAGCTGGGCTGGGGCTGGTGGTGGCCTCCTGGGCAGCTGCGATGGGGCTGGCAGTGGCCTCCTGGGCAGCGGGGATGGGGCTGGCGGGGCCCTCCTGGGCAGCTGGGCTGGGGCTGGCGGTGGCCTCCTGGGCAGCTGGGATGGGGCTGGCGGTGGCCTCCTAGGCAGCGGGGATGGGGCTGGCGGGGCCCTCCTGGGCAGCTGGGCTGGGGCTGGCGGTGGCCTCCTGGGCAGTGGGGATGATGGCGGTCATCTCCGCCGTGCTGCTCTTCCCAGACTTGCCGGGTTTCTTGTGGCCCTTCCCCACCTTGGGAGGTGTCACAGCTGGGTCCACAATCTCACCGGGACCCCTGGGAGCAGCTTGGGTGGCTGGAGTCTTCCCCCTCTCCCGCCAGGCACTGGCCAACTTCTGATGCTTCACAGGGGGGGGACTGGCTGTGCTGTGGCTCCGTGCCACACTGGCGGTCCTGGTGGACGGTGCACTCCACATACCTGTGACTACAGGCACCACTGGTCGCGGAGATGTTGTGGCTGAGGTGCTAGTTTGGGACCTATGAGATGGACGGTGTGGGGGAGGTGTGGGAAAAAGGTCAAGGCTGGACAGGAAAAGTTTTTGGGACACACTGGGATGGGTAGCTGGAGGGGGTTTGGGAGTGAAGGAAGAGGTGGTGGTAGTAGGAGGTGTACCTTTGGTGACTTTGGGTGCAGGTGCATGCGCTGGAGGCTGTTGTGAGGTGCATGGCTGTTGGGTGGGTGTGTGCCTGCGTTTGTGTATCTTGGGAGGGGGCATCACAGACACACTGAGAGAGGACACATGGGACGTGTGAATGGTAGTGGGGGTGGTGACTGCACGTGAGCGGGGTGTGCTGGTGGGTGTGCTGGTGAGGGACGTAGTGGCTGTAGAGATAGTGCATGCAGGTGTGTATGTAGACGAGACTGGGAGGGAGACACCGAGGAGGGGGACACAGTGGAGGCAGTGGATGTAGGTGTGTCTGCATGTGTCTGATGTTTGCGTGAGTGCCTGTGGGATGTGTGGTGCTTATGTTTGCCTGAGCTTCCCTTGTGTGGTGAGGTGTGTGCAGGCTGGTCTGATGGTGTGCTTGGGATAGGCAGAGGTACAGGGGATTGGGTCTGGGTGGAGGAAGTTGGAGGGGGGAGGCTAGACACAGGGACAATGGCTGCCATCAGTGCTGAGGCCAGAGTTTGAAAGGCTCGGTGAAGGGCCGCCTGACCAGAATGAATGCCCTCCAGGAATGCATTTGTTTGTTGCAACTGCCTTTCTACACCCTGGATGGCATTCAAAATGGTAGACTGCCCAACAGTGAGTGACCTCAGGAGGTCAATGGCCTCCTCACTGAGGGCCGCAGGGGTGACTGGGGCAGGGCCTGAGGTGCCTGGGGCGAAGGTGATGCCCATCTTCCTGGGTGAGCGGGCACGGGCGAAGGCTGAGGGGCTGCTGAGAGGGCGGTGCTGGTAGGGGGGATGGCGGCTGTACCTGTAGATGCGGGGGGCACAGATTTTGCCGCCACCACAAGGGAGCTCCCATCAGAGGATGAGTCCGTGTCGCTGGTGTCAGCTCGTGTCCCCGCCGTGGAGCTCCCCTTGCCCTCCGTCCCACTGGTGAATTCTGAATCAGTAGTGCGGCCCTCCATGGCCATGTGGGATGCAGCCCCCTCGTCCTCCGGTACCACTGCTCCTCCGCCTTATGATGCTAATGGACACAAGAACATGGAAACCATAAAAGGGGGGGGGGACAGAATAAAGACATGTTGAGTGCATGGATTACCGCTACCGTTGGCGGACAAGACAGACACAGAAGCCCCCTGCACTACGCCGCGCTCTTGGGCTCTACAGTGCAATTCCAGGGAAATTGCCTACAAGGCTATGGACGACATCTGCACACATAGATGGCACAGGGGCATGAATAGCTGTACTTGGCACTCTACAGAGGTGGGGTTGGGGGGCCACAGGGCCATGCCTTATGGAGGGGCCTGGCCTACGAAACACGCCCTGGCCTAGGGAAACCCACAGCCTTCCTCCCCCACCTAGACAACTCCACTGCGCGCAAAGTCAGCTTAATGAGAGTGTACTCACCCCCTTGTGTCTGCTGTGATGCCCTCAAGCGCCTATCCAACTCCAGGTAGGCCACTGCCAGGATCCTGAACATCAGGGGGGTCATGGTTCGACGGGCACCCCTCCCACGTTAGGAAGCCATCCCCAGCTGAGCCTCCGCCGTCTTCTTGCTCCAGCGGCGAATGTCCTCCCATCTTTTCTGGCAGTGGGTGCTCCGTCTGTGGTAGACTCCCAGGGTCCGGACGTCCTTGGCGATGGCACGCCAAATATCTTTCTTCTGGTGGGCGCTGACCTACATGAAATGTACTGGGGAAGAAGAGAAGTCATTACCAACTGCACCGTCAAAGTGAGTGGCCCCCATCCCTACCCTTCCCATGTGGCACATGCACCCACCATCTTTCATGCACGCAGCACTCTGCCCCCTTCCTTCTTACATCCAGCCCTCTCTACACAGGCATAGCCCATACAACATGGTCCCTGTGTACTTACCTGTTTGTCTGGAGGATTTTGTTTTGTATTTTTGTGCCAGAGGTGTGGTGGGGTCTCTCTCCACATCCTACTATGCATACACTTCGTTTAAGAGTGGGGTCTGAGCCTAAAGGCTAGTCTCTCAAAACACCCTACTATACACTTCTGTCATACAAGAGACAGGTGTCAAGGGAGAGGTAAGTTCCTCTCCACACCCTTCTACACATTCCAGTCATCTAAGAGAGACGACTGGGTAGGCAAGCCCACTACCCTCTCTACTGTGCACATGGGCTCCCCCCATGGGGCCTATGAGGCAGGGTATCCCTACTCTGCCCCCTTATAGTATGTTTTTATTTACTTCAGGACATGGGACTAAGGCCCATATTGATACTTATTTAGCGCCGCATTTGTGTCATTTTTTGACGCAAAAGCGGCACAAACTTTCATAATACAATTGTATTTTGTAGGCCTGCGCCGCTTTTGCCTCAAAAAGCGGCACAATTGGGGCGCTAAAAAAGTATAAATGTGGGCCTAAGTCCCCAAGTCCTGTAATGGCTGCCAGCAAAATTTTCTCATGTTGCAGGCATCAGAGCTCTCACTTCTGCTGGCAGAACAAGCACTATAATTTGCTGTCTGTTGGAGGTTCAAAAATTAAATGGCCGCCATTACTGCATATAGTGAAACATTTCTGGTGTTATGAGAATGAAATGAAAAAGGTATGTATGGGGGCAGGATAACTGCATCCTGTCTCCAAAGTATTTTAAAGGAGGACTATACGGCATAAGTACTGTGTTGAATCAAGCTATAAACTCATCTTAAATAAATGTTACGATTGCCCAGGACTCTGACAATTATTAAAAAATCAGAATGGGTAAACAATCCCTCTCATCAGTCTACTATTCACATATGTCACCTTAGGGAGGAATCTCACTCTAGCAGAAGTCCATCATCACACCCTGCTATAAACATTTGTCACTCTCTCTGCAAAATAATCCCTTCCTGCACCCTACTTCCTGCTCCTGTCATCCAAGAGATGCACACCTGATGCCCTGCAGATAGCTCAGTGGAGAAGCCAGTCTCTTTTCACATCCCACTATGCGCACCAGTCGTCTAAGAAAAATGTCTCAATGGGGAGGCCAGCCCCTCTCCACACTCTACTATGTGCACCCATCTTTTAAGAGAGAGGTCCCAGCTGAGAGGCGAGCCCCTTCCCACAACCTATTATTTACACCTGATGCCCTGGCTATAGGTGTCAGCAGATAAGCCAGTCCCTCCCCACACCCTACTACACATACACACACTGTTCACTCCGGAGAAAGGTCTTAGCAAAGAGGCCAGTTCCTCTCTACACCTTACTACAGACACCCGTCATCCAAGAGACGCACACCTGATGCCCTTGGTAAAGCTGTCAGTGGAGGGGATAGTTCCTCCCGACACCCTACTATGCACACTCATCATCCCAGAAAGAAGTCTCAGCAGAGAGGCTAGTCTCTTTTCCCATCTGTTAGACCTGACAGCCTTAGGGTGGTCATCCCTAACTTTCTGCCTACCTCCCTCCACTTTTTAGATACTGTTTTTGCTGTTTTTTAGAGTCTGCGCACTTTACCAGTTCTAACCAGTGCTAAGGTGCATATGCTCTCTCCCTTTAAACATGATGACATGGGATAATACCCATTTGCATTATTTAATTTACTTATACGTCCCTAGTAAAGTGCACTATATGTGCCCAGGGCCTGTAGATTAAATGTTACTAGTGGGCCTGCAGCACTGATTGTGCCACCCACCTAAGTAGCTCCTTAACCATGGCTCAGGCCTGCCATTGCAAGGCCTGTGTGTGCAGTTTCACTGCCAATTCGACTTGGCATTTAAAAGTACTTGCCAAGCCTAAAACTTCCCTTTTTCTACATATAAGTCACCCCTAAGGTATGCCCTAGGTAACCTATAGGGCAGGGTGCTGTGTAGGCAAAAGGCAGGACATGTACCTGTGTAGTTTACATGTCCTGGTAGTGTAAAACTCCTAAGTTTGTTTTTACTCTGCTGTGAGGCCTGCTCCTTTCATAGGCTAACATTGGGGCTACCCTCATATATTGTTTGAGTGGTAGCTGCTGATCTGAAAGGAGTAGGATGGTCATATTTAGTATGGCCAGAATGGTAATACAAAATCCTGCTGACTGGTAAAGTTGGATTTAATATTACTATTTTAGAAACGCCACTTTTATAAAGTGAGCGTTCTCTGCACTTAGATCCTTCTGTGCCTTACACTCCACATCTGTCTGGGTTCAGTTGGCAGCTCCCTTGTGCATTCACTCAGACAAACCCCAAACACAGGATGCTCAGCCTCACTTGCATACATCTGCATTTTAAGTAGGTCTTCCTGCGCTGGGAGGGTGGAGGGCCTGACACTTACATGTCAAAGGACAGTAGCCTGTACTCACACAAAGGACTGCCACACCCTCTACTGGGACCCTGGCAGACAGGATTGAGCTGAAAGAGGCCTTGTGCACTTCTAAGCCACTCTTTGAGGTCTCCCCCACTTCAAAGGCAAATTTGGGTATTTAAGCAGGGTCCCTGACCCTACCAACTCAGACACTTCCTGAGAAGAGAACCTGAACCAGAACCTGCAACCTGCCAAGAAGAACTGCCTTGCTGCCCAAAAGACTCACCTGAGGGCTTTCTGAGAAGGACTGCTGCCTTGCTGTTGACCTGCTGCCTTGCAGCTCTCTGGCTGTCCTGAGAAGTGCTCTCCAAGGGCTTGGATAGAGCTTGCCTCCTGTTCCCTGAAGTATCTGGACCAAAAAGGCTTCATCTCGACAAGAAGGACTCCTTGTGCGGCAAAAATCAATCCACAGCCTGCCAGAAACGACACACAACCTGCATCGCGGGTAAAAATTCACTGCATGCTGAACCAGAATGCTGCAGCCTGACTTTGCAACAAGAAGATCGACGCAGCGCAAGTGTAGCAACCGGAAATTTGACGCACGTCCCACTGGATCAACGCACAGCCGAGCAGGAACGATGCAGCCCGACTTCCAGAGAGGAATCGACGCAGCACCTGCCGTGCCGTAGAAATTTCCACGTGCCCCTGTAACTTCATCCTGTCAGCGCCAGAAATCCATGCATCGTCCCTGGGGCATCCGAAAACCCCGCAACCTAAAGATGATCCAAGTTCGAGTGCCGGAAATCGATGCAAAGCCTTCCCTGCGTGAAAAATAAATGACGCAGTGCCTTGTGCTGCCCGAGAAATCGACGCACACCTCCCTGTTTTCCACACATCTCCTCCTCTGTGGCTCTTTGTGGAGATTTTGAATGCATAGCAGGTACTTTGTGCCTGAAAGAGACATTTATAGCTTTTAAGAGACTAAAGACACTTTGGCCCTCATTACAACCTTGGCGGTAAATGCCGCCTACCGCTGTGCTGACGGCCGCCAACATACTGTGACCGCGGCGGTAAACCGCCACAGGTATTATGACCCACACAGAGAATACAGCCACAATCCAGACACCCACACAAGTCCGCCACAAGGAAGGTCAGTGATAAAATGTCGATAGCAAAACCCACACCGTCACCCCAACAGGAACACACCCACAGCATCATGACCCACGAATCAACGCAGCGGTATTTCAACTGCGGTAAACCATTGGCGGTACACACCACAGCACTCAAAATACACACGCACTTACAAAACTCCATCACATTGGACAAATCAAAATGCACACACCTGACACACATACACACACCACACCCTCACACTCATACCACTATAAAACACCCACCCACATTACCCACAACCCTTTCAACGAACAAATGAGAATAAGCAAAGAGAGAAAAGCAAAGAGCACACCTTCACCCAGAGGCACAGAACACCATCACTCATACACCATCCTCGCACATCACATAATACATCACAACATATCACCCCACACATCACCTCACACATATCGCTCACACCACATCATGGCACTTCAAAGAAACCCCAGGCTTTCTGAGGAGGAGCTAATGGTCATGGTGGAGGAAATCATCCGGGTAAAGCAACAGCTATTTTGATCACAGGTGCAGCAGACGTCCATTGCAAGGAAGATGGAGCTATGGCGGAGAATCGTCGACAGGGTCAACGCCGTGGGACAGCATCCAAGAACCAGGGATGACATCAGGAAGATGTGGAACGACCTACGGGGGAAGATGTGTTCCGTGGTATCAAGACACCAGATAGCAGTACAGAGGACTGGCGGTGGGCCTCCACCTCCTCCCCCACAACTAACAACATGGGAGGAGCAAGTCTTGGCGATCATGCATCCTGAGGGCCTCGCAGGAGTAGCAGGAGGACTGGATTCTGGTAAGTCACATTTTTACTACAATATCTCGCCCACCCTACCTGCATGCCATCACTAATTCCTACCCCTACCCTCATCCCGTCACTCCACCACATCACATGCACCCCACTATCACAACCCACACATCCCAATACCAAGTCCTGCATGCAACACCAGTGCATCAACACCCATCACAGACCTGCATGGACACCTATCATCACAGCTTGCACACTAGATGGACTCACCCATCCCACACAATCAGCAATCACACAAGGCCAAGGCGACAGGGAAAGCACAAGTCTATAAGGGAAACACACCCATTGCACAAGTTGGCACACGCAGATACCATAACAATGCTTATGCATCCCAACAGGACCCCAACCCAAAGTCACCGGACAGGAGGTGCCAGCTAAATCCAGTCCTCCCACAGAAGAGGCCCACAGTGATGACAGCAGCTCTGCACACCTGGATCAGGATGACCAGCCTGGCCCATCTGGGACCTCTGGACAGTCGGTTCCCCTGCCACAGTCCCAACCCACCACAGATCCTCCCCCCTCACGAAACACCAGCATGGCACTCACCCAGCGGGCCCATGCCCCTGTCCCCAGGACACGTCAATCAGCAGTGTGTCCACCACTACAGGGACCCCAGGCAACCCCACTAACCAGGACGATCAGGGACCTGGGGTCAGTGGCAGTGGGCACATGGTTCAAGGGACAGAGGCACAGGACAACAGGGAAGCTGGGAGGACTGCTGTGCAACAGGGGGACGACAGGCCCAGGGAACCGACCCTCCATGAGGCATTCTCCAACATCATGGGAGCATACTACCATTCCCAGGAGACCATGGGCACGGTACTGGCTAAGTTTCAGGAGACCCAGCGGCTGCAGGAGGGACAGTACATGGGGATCAGGGATGACCTCACCAAAATCTACACCATCCTGGTCACCATAGCAGGGGTGCTGGCTGATATGGGCAAGACCATGAGGGAGGCAGTGGCTCAACAAAGGGCCCCTGACACTAGTGAAACCGAGGAGCAGCCTTCCACCTCCACCGGCGTTAGTGGAGAGGAGGCATCCCCACAGGACCAACAGGCCACCAGCACCCCACCCCCTCCAGATATAGAACCACCCTGCAAACGGTCCCTGCGATCCAGGCAGGAGACAGAGAACACTGCCAAGACCCCTGCCAGGAAATAGGACCCTCCTGATTGTCACCCTTCTGTACCACTCTGTTACCCTGTCCACCTTGAACTGCCATTGCTCCTCTTCCTATGCCCCCTTGGACAATGCACCTGTGATACCAAGAGACTGGACTCTACCATGGACCTTCCTCCATAATCACCCCAGCCCCTTGCACATACCCCTATACCCATTAACACCTAAATAAACACCCTTTAATCAAATACCAATCCGGAGTCAGTCTGATGATTCACAAATGTATTACTACAACATTAGCAAAAAATTGCAAGGTATATGTTCAGTTACTCATACCAATGTATGACAGTTGTTGGACAGCAGTACACATGGCAGAAGGCAGAATGGGGTACACAGATCTGAAAAAAGGAAATCCAAAGGAAACAGTCAGTTTCCATAGACAGAGGTTAAGATGCTGCCATGTACAATGTCCTAAAATAAACTGATATGTGAAGAGGAGTTACAGTCTCTTACCTGTGTGTCACTGGAAGTACTGCATGATGACGTTTGTTCTGTTGTCAACATCTTCTTCCTCTGCCTCCTCTTCCTCACTGTCCACAGGCTGCACCACTGCCACAAGACCATCACCAGATTCATCCTCCAGCAGAGAAGGCACCTGGTGTCTCAATGCCAGGTTGTGCAACATACAGCATGCCACGATGATCTGGCACACCTTCTTGGGTGAGTAGTACAGGGAGCCACCTGTCAGATGGAGGCACCGGAATCTGGCCTTCAGGAGGCCAAGTGTCCTCTCAATATTACGCCTAGTTCACCCATGTGCCTCAATGTAGCGTTCCTCTGCCCTTGTCCTGGCATTCCTCACTGGGGTCAGTAGCCATGAGAGGTTGGGGTAACCAGAGTCACCTGCAAATTTCAAGGGATACCCGTTAGACACACACACTACCCCTTGGGGACTACCCCATACCCAGACACCTACTCATACTGTGGGGACCTTGGGCTCACCTATTAGCCACACTGGGTGCCTCTGGAGTTGGCCCATCACATAAGGGATGCTGCTATTTCACAAGATATAGGCGTCATGCACAGAGCAAGGATACTTGGCATTCACATGGGAGATGTACTGGTCCGCCAAACACACCATTTTCACATTCATCGAATGGTAGCTTTTTCTATTTCTGTACACTTGTTCATTTCTCCAGGGGGGGGGGACAAATGCCACATGTGTCCCATCAATGGCACCAATGATTTTGGGGATATGTCCCAGGGCATAGAAGTCAGCTTTCACTGTCGCCAAATCCTCCACCTGGGGGAACACGATGTAGCTGTGCATGTGTTTCAGCAGGGCAGACAACACCCTGCTCAACACGTTTGAGAACATTGGCTGAGACATCCCTGATGCCATGGCTATTGTAGTTTGGAAGGAGCCACTTGCCAGGAAATGGAGCACTGACAGGACCTGCACAAGAGGGGGTATGCCTGTGGGCTGGCGGATAGCTGACATCAGGTCTGGGTCCAATTGGGCACCCAGTTCTTGGATTGTGGCACGATCAAGTCTGTGTGTGATTATGATGTGTCTGTCTTACATTGTCGACAGGTCCACCAGGGGTATGTACTCCGGAGGATGCCGCCATCTCATATGCTGCCTCAGCGGTTGTAGCCTATGGAGGAGAACGGTGAGCAGAAGGTCATTTACCACATAGATAGCACAACTGTGTCTGAACTAATGTTACAGAATCTGTGTGTGAAATCGTGAGTCTGTATATGTGCCAATATGTGCTGTGACGCAGTTAGGTGCCATGCCATGTGCTGCCATGAAATGACGGCTGCCTGAGTTGTGAGGAGGGACAAGCGGGAATGAGGTAACTGCGCTGGCATTGTGGAGCGTCGCGGTAGGCGGTCGAAGACCGCCGTGCAACTCCGCATTGGTTATCATTGGGCCTTATTGGTCCTAGGAGCCAATGGCGATGTACGCCGGCGGTGACGGTACGCACTGCCGCGGACGTGACCACCATTTTCTATCTCTTCACTCACTTGATACCTGATCATCAACAGGAGAGGACCTACACTGCAAGTGCTGCTGTGACCTGAGTCTGGAAGCGATAATGGCTACAGTGTCTGGGGAAAGGGCCCCTGCCTTCACTGTGGAGGAGTTGGACAGCCTGGTGGATGGGGACCTCCCTCAGTATACGCTACTCTACGGTCCTCCAGACAAACAGGTGAGTACACTGTGAGCATGATGCATGGGCAATGCCTGTTTGGAGTGGTGTGGATGTAAACTGCATGTTGGGGGGTGGCCTGAGTGCTGCATGTGAGGTGGTCAGTGTATGTGCATCAGGGAGTGGGTGGGAACTGGTGGGAAATGAGTATGACGGTCCAGACGGGTGAGTAATTAAATTTGTTCGCTCTGTTTACCCTCTATGTCAGCGCTCACCAGAAGAAGGGTATTTGGCATGCCATTGCCAAGGAGGTGCGTACCCTGGGAGTCTATCAGAGGCAGAGCACCAACTGCCGCAAGGGATGGGAGGACCTGCGCCGCTGGAGCAAGAAGACGGCGGAGGCCCAGCTGGGGCTTGCCTCCCAACGTCAAAGGGGTGCCCGTTGTACCATGACCCCCCTGATGTTCCGCATCCTGGGGGTGGCCTATCCAGAGTTGGATGGGCTCTTGAGGGCATCACAGCAGCCACAAGGGGGTGAGTACAGTTTCAGAAAGCTGACTCTGCAAGGTTTATGAACTAGCTGGGGTGGCGGATGTGGGCTGTGGGTGCCCCCAGGCCAGGGCGATCATGCCAGGGTAGGTCCCTTGTTTGCAGGCTCTGAAGCACCCCTACCTCAATGGTACAATTGGACAGCTACTAGTATGCAGGGTCCTGTGGGTGTCAGGTGTGCATGTGCTGGTGTTAGGCATTGTACCCCATGGGGATGTGACTACCATAGTGACTGGTTGGGCAAGACCCAGTGCATGGGCGCCTCAGTGTGTGTTGTGTCCGCCAGCGGTAGTGGTGTTGCTGGCATTGACCATGTGGGTCATCTGTCTTTCCCCCCCCTTCTTGTTTTGTCACCCTGTACTTGTGTGCATCCGCATCATCTGGCGGAGGAGCTGAGGCACGGGCGACCGAGGGAGCTGCATCCCACATGGCCCATGAGGGTGAATCCACGGAGGGTGAAGGCACCAGTGGGACTTATGGCGAAGGGAGTTCCACGACGGGGACAGGAGGGGATACCAGTGACAGCGACTCCTCCTCTGATGGAAGCTCCCTGGCAGTGGCGGACTCCACTGTGGCCACCCCAACAACAGGTACAGCCGCCACCCCCCTCCTACCAGCACCGCCCTCCCAGCAGCCCCTGAGCGTGTTTCCCATGCCCGCTCACCCAGGAGGGTGGGCATCTCCTTCACCCCAGGGACCTCAGGCCCTGCCCCAGTCAGCCCTGCTGCCCTCAGTGAGGAGGCTATTGACCTCCTGAGATCCCTCACTGTTGGGCAGTCAACCATTCTGAATGCCATCCAGGGTGTCGGGAGCACTTGCAGCAAACAATGGTATTGATCACATCAAGAGTAATGCACAAAGTGACAACAGAGAATTAAAGTTGAAACAATGTAAGGCTGTATGGATTATGCGTTTTAAATTCAGTAGAAAGATGTTTGAATAAAGATCATGAATTACAATACTTTTTCAGTATCTGATTATGTCAGTCATTTGATACTTGTGAACTGCTTGTCCCATTCACTAACTAATATATTAATACATATACTCTTGGATTATATTCCTTTGTTAGTAATCGATTTTGTGGGTTTATACTATGTAATATTTTTGTGGCACTACTCACGATTTATATTTAACTACTGGGATGGGTGAACTCTCTTAGTTGACCACTTTATGGATGGCTTCTTATAATATGCATTATATTCAACCTCCTGTTTAGACATGGAATTGTGTCTAATTGATTTTAGAACAATACTAATCAGAATGTTTGGTTAATATGAGTAATCAATACATAATTTGGACTGTGGCATTTCTCCACAATTTTGGGTTCTTTTTTGACTTAATTGTTCATGATTATATATTTGATTTTTTCTTTATTTCTTTTCTGCTAATACTATTTGGCAGTTTCATTGATTATACGTTTACCTTTATATTTGGACTGGTAATATAACCAATTAAGCGGGTGTTTGAATATGATATAGAGGTCGAAACTTTGGCTAATGACATATTTTACTTAACTTAAGACGTTTTGTTAAATGAATAAGTAGCTGAATATTAATACTTTATAAACATGGCACCTAGCTGGTGCGTAGACGTGCTAGGATCCTCTTTGGGTTATTTGTAGCTGTTTTTTGATCTCTAATTTTGTATATGGGCACAAATATCCTTTCACAATGGTGTGTGGCATACACGCTGATTACACATTTGCTCAATGATCAAAAATCACTCTCTGCTTCACTCTATGTGAGTTATGGAGATACTATTGCATTGCCGGAATGTGTGGTGTTGGGATTCCAGGAGTCCTTTTTTCAATTTTGCTTGTAGCCCTGTGTTTAAACTATTTATTTTGTTGTACATGGATATAAATATCCTCACAAGATGGTGCACAGCATATATGCCGGATGCACACACAGTATGAGATGCAGAACTCTCATCTCATAGACTTCATGATGAGTTATGTGGAAACCTTGGGTGCTATTGTTTTGGTTTGCAACAGTATTTGATTTGAATTTTGTAATGTTAATTGAAGCATGTAGAGCTGCTTTAGACATAAGATATGGTGCCTAGAAAAAGGCTTCTGCCTGTAAATATGAACCTGTATGATTGATTCTCTAGGGCGATCAATGGTGTTTGGTATGCAATAGTGCTTTGATTTGAATTTCATTATTCTTGCAAAACGTTAGTCTGTTTTAGATGTAGGATATGGTGCTCGGGAAATGTTTTGGCTCATTAGTATGACTCGCTAAAAAGAGATATGATTTGAGAGCCAAGTCACTCTCTACATGTGCTACTGCACAATATTGTTACCCTAGAGAGAAATGTTTGTAGAAACTTCAATTCCTGCATACTCTCTACTATGAATAGCCCTGGTCCTGAGGAGAACTGACAACTAGAGACCTGTATTCCCCCACACACTTCTAATCCCACATAGTAGCCTGGAAAACAGTATTTTTGAACAGGGTAGTGTCTCACCACACCTTACAAAATACACATGTTACTCTTGGGAGAAGATTCCACAGAGAGAGTAGTCCTTCTCTATATGCGACTATGAGCACTCATTACCCAAGTGGGAAGCCTTAGTGAAGATGCCAGTCTCTCTGTACACTGTACTTTACGAATTCATCTCCCTGGGGAGGACTGTCACATAAGAGGAGAGTAGGTCCCACATGCTAGTATGTCCTAACCTATCTTACTGGTGAGTTATTTCAGTGGAGGGGCTCATCTCTTCCCAACCTCAACTACACACACCTGTTATCGTGAGGACGAGTGTCAGTGGAGAGGTTCGTCTCTCCCAACACCCTATTATCAATACCTATCACTCTCAGAAGAAGCCTGAAGAGAAAGTCCAGTGTCTCCTCATACTGTACTCATTACACCTATCACTCTCAGAAGACGTCCAATACCTCTACAGAGCCTACTACACACACTTCTCAGAGAACAGAGAGGTCTTAGCAGACAGGCAAGTTCCTCTACACAATCTGCTACACAGACTGACCATTCAAAAGAAAAGTTTCAGTGCAAAGGTGACACCCTTTACACACTACTACACACACCCACTGTTGAAGTCAGAAGTCTTAGCGGAGAGGCCACTCATTCCTAATAGTCTACTACACATAGCTTTCATCCAGGAGACAACTCTCAGCAGAGGCCAGCTTTTCTCCATACAGTACTACACCCAGCCACTCCACACTGTAAACCGTCGCCACTCAGATGCAAACTCTCAGCAGAGGCACCAGTCCCTCTGCACACCCTAATGTACAGCACCATCACGCTGGAGAGAGGTCCCAGCAGAAAGACCAGTCTCTCCCATACTCTACTGGGCATGCATGTCTCTTAAAATATTCACAAATTGAAAAGAACATGGAAAATATCCTGAATACATTCAAATTATTATAACTCTTCTACCTCCATACACAGTATTATCAACTCAATAGCCATGCTACATTAACTATAAATCGCCACTCTACCATATGCTGTAGTCTCACAAAAGATTTGATTTGTGATGTCATAACTGTTCTTGTAAATGCTATTAAATTACATAGTATAAGTGAGATAGTACAGAACGGTATAAACAGTGGATGTAGAAGGCACAAGTTATAGTTAATGTTGTGTGACTACAGAGTTAAGTATGCTGTTTGGTGGTGGAAGAGTTATATTATTTTAAGGTGTTGTGTAAATTATAAATGAAAGGTTTAAATTTAAGTTCAGAAATTAGATTTCTTTGTACACTAACTCTTGTTTGTTGCTAAATAATAAATAGTGTTATAATAATTTAAAGGTGGTGTATAAATTATAAATTTATGGTATAACTATAACTGAAGAATTTCTAATGTTGGTGTACGTTAGATCTGGTTTGTATATAAACAATAACTAAAGTTTTACTAACTAAACCTAAAAGTTTAACTTTTGTTTTTTAATAAAAAATAGTAATAAACACATTTAGGGGATCATTATGACTCCGGCGGTAGGTGATAATGTGGCGGTAGTACTGCCAACAGGCTGGCGTTGCATACCGCCACATTATGACATTGGGGTGTTGGCTGCAGCCAACCCATCAATTTACCAATCCTACTGCCATGGCGGTAGCAGCCGCCGGGCCAGAGATAACAATCCCCAGCCCTCCAGCCACTATTGTCCTGCTGGTGGCATTTTGAACCTTCCTACAGCCATGGTTTTCGTGGCGTTCGCAACACCCCAAAAACCATGGTGGTAGGCCCTACCAGTGACAGGTAATTCCTTCCCTGTCACTGGAAGGACTCTCACTCACCCCCCCAAACAGTCCCCAGATACCCCCACCCATCCTCCGTCCACGTTCTCCTCCTTCCGATCCCTCATTCCCCCATTCACACACACACTCGCAGACATGCACCATGCATACACCCACTCAATCACACTGGCATACACGCATTCATTCACGCATGCATCCATTCATTCTCACACACATCCGTACACACTTCACACTGACATGCAGACGCATTCTCATTTCCATTTATACACGCATTCTCACATCTGCACACACCCATTCAAACAACACTACAGGCACAGTCGCATACACGCCCACACTTTCACATTCATGCAAACATCCCCCCCCATGCACACACACAACACCCCCGCCTCCCTCCCCTGTCGGAAGCCCAACTTACCTACATCCAGGGGGTCTTCCCGCAGGGAACGGGACGGAACACCACAAGAAGGGTGTGAATCTGGCTGTGGCCATACTGGTGGATGGTGGTAAGGTGGCGCTGCTACCACTAGCAGCACCCGCCACCAGAACACTGCTAGGCCATGTCATGTGTCATGATATGGTTGGTGGAGGTCTACTGGTGTGGCGGTGCTTGTGGTAGCACCGCCACCTTACCACCATCCGCCAGTATGGCCACAGCCGGATTCACGCCCTTCTTGTGGCGGAAGTCCGGCTGTGGTGATAATCTAGTGGACAGATGGTAGCCGCGGCAATGGTCTTTTGGTAGCCATCACCGCGGTGGTAGGCGGCTTATACTGCTATTGCCATAATGTTGGCCATAGTCTAAAATGAAAACTTAGCAGTTGGCTGCGGAAGCGCTCAGAGGGTCTGGTTTCCTGCTAGATATAGCTAGTAATCTCTTCTCTTTTGTTGCGAAAGTGCTCTCCACACCAAAAATTAGTTTTTGCTGCAAATTTAATTAAGGCAGATCATACGAGTTTGCAGAAATTGTACCTTCCCATATAAAACAAACAAAACTAAAAACAGACTTGAATGTAAAAAAAAAACCTAGTGCACACAATGACCGTGATAGGTCCAAAATATTTCACCGATAGTGCCACCTTTTTTCCAAACTTCAACAATAATGAAAATAAATAATTGTAATACAATCCAGATTAATCCTTATGTACTTAATTAATAAAGAATTGACCCTGTATTTTATGTCATTGTAGGAGGCTGGCCTGGTTTGTAGTGGGTACCAAAAGAGCTTACACTTTACACCAAGTTCAGTTTTCCCTTTATGTGAAATGTAGTCAGTGCATAGAAGCCAGGCTCTCTAGGGGTAGTGTGGGCGAGCACCCAAGGCCTAACTAGGAGCCATGCAAAGCTCATGCACTACCATTGTAGTCACACAGTACTTACACAGATGAAAGAAAATACTCAGTGTTACAAGAATAAAGGTACTTTATATTGGAGACACAAATGCCAAAAATACCTTAGATACTATACTCCCTTAGGTGGTAAGTAATATACACAGTATATACACTAGAATGCAGAAATGGCTGTAAAAACAGTAAGAAAACTGTGCAAATAGTGAAAATCACAATAGTTAGCAATGAGCCTAGGTGGAACAAAAACTATATACTAAAATAGTGGAATGCAAAAGTTGGTTTCCCACCTAGGCAAGTGTAGTGTGTAGAGGGGCGCTGGGAGTATAAGAAAACACCAAAGGTAAGTCATGGAACCCACCCCAGGAAAGCAGGAGTAAATTACAGTGCTTTTCCTTGAACACACAAGAACACGTGATAGAAGGTTTTGCAAGAACCAGAATAGACTGCAAGATACCAATGTAGGATTCCTGGACCTGAGGACCTGTGAAAGAAGGGGACCAAGTCCAAGAACCACTGAAGATTCCAGGGAGAACAAGAGATCCTGCTAACCCGGATGCGGGTGCAAAATAAGAACCACCGGTGAAGAAGAACAGTCAGTAGTGTACCCAAGAAGACGGATGTGGGTTCCTGGTTGGTGCAGATGATGTCCCACGCCAGGTGGATGATTGCAATCTAGTTTGCATCGCTGGATCATGCCAACAAACCTTGGTACATGCAAATCCTGTGGTTAGCAGAAAATGGCTCTGCCCAGGACCAGGAGGGACATGGTGGCCTCTACCCAGGAGGGAGAGACAGAGGGGGCTCTCAGCAACTCAGAGAGCCCTCAGAAGACCAGGCAGCATGCACAGGAGTCCCACAGCATGGGGGCAAAGAAGGTGCAAAAGGAGGCCCATGCAGCACTACACAAAGGATTCCCACACCAGAGCTGCACAGTGCATGAAGGACTTCAAGGAAGGATGCCAACAAGCCTTGACAACTGCTAAACATGCTGTGTGTGGGGGTACTCTCTTGCATGGGAGGCAAGCTCTTATCTCTACCAAAGTTGGACATCTAGACTTCAAGACCGTCAGGACCACTTCAGTCTACCACCCAGGATGCTGGATCCATGCACGTCATCAGGAGAGGGGACCCAAGCCACTGGTCGTCGCTGCAGAGGTGTTCCTGCTGAAGCAGGGACGTGACGCCTTCACTTCAAGGGAGATTCCTTCATTCTTCTGGTGCAGGCTGAAGACAGGCAGTCCTTGGAGGATGCACGCCCTGGAAACAGTTGCAGTTGCTGGCAGGAGCTGAAGTTACAATGTTGCAGAAGTTGTCTTTGTTTCTTTGTTGCAGTTTGTACGGTTCCTGGAGGGTCCAGATGCAGTTTCGTCGGTAGAAGGAGAAGTAAAGGATGCAGAGGATTCCTCCTGGAGTCTTGTAATCCGAATCTGAGGAAACACCAAGAGGAGAGACCCTAAATAGCCCTGAAAGGGAGATTGGTCAGCCACACAGGTAAGCACCTATCAGGGGAGGGTTCTGACTTCACCTGCTGGCACTGGCCACTCAGATGCTCCCAGAGTGCCCCACCAGCTTGGAATCCAAGATGGCAAAACCCAGGGACACTCTGGAGGACCTCTGGGCACCAACCCTAGGGTGGTGATGGACAAGGGAGTAGTCACTCCTCTTTCCTTTGTCCAGTTTCACGGCAGAGCAGGGACTGGGGGGCCCTGAACTAGTGTACACTGGATTATGCAAGGAGGGCACCATCTGTGCCCTTCAAAGCATTTCCAGAGGCTCTAGGAGGCTATCCCTCCATGCCTATAAAACCTATTTCCAAAGGGAGAGGGTGTAACACCCCTCTCCCAAAGGAAATGCTTTGTTCTGCCTACCTGGGCTCGAGCTGCTTGAACAACAGGAGGGCAGAAACCTGTCTGTGAGGTGTCAGCAGCTGGGCCTGCCTGGAGAACCCTAGAAGGCTCGTATGGCAGTACTGGGGGTCCACTGCGGAGCCCCCAGAGTGCATGCAATTATACAACCAATGTTAGAATCAGCATTGGGGTATAATTCCAAGATGTTAAGACACCTTACATGGCCATATTCGGAGTTACCATTGTGAAGCTGGACATAGGTATTGACATATGTCCAGTTCAAGCATAAAATGGCATCCCCGCACTCACGAAGTTTGGGAAAATGGTCCTGGATGATGTGGGGGCCCCTCTGCTAGTGCAGGGGTGCCCTCACACAAAGGTACTTTGCGCCTAGCCTTCAGGTTTGGAAGGCCTGACATATAGGTGACTTATAAGTGACCTGGTGCAGTGTAAATGGCAGTGAAATGGTGCATGGGTTCCCTATGGATGGCAAAAGTAATGCAGCAGCCCATAAGGATCCCCTGGAACCCAAGTGCCCTGTGTACCTAAGTACCATATTCTTGGGACTTATAAGGGGTGACCAGGATGGCAATTTGGGATGAAATACTGGGTTACTAGTATGCAGTTACAAAATTGAGAGGAGAGAGAGCATAAGCACTGGGGTCCTGGTTAGCAGGATCCCAGTAACGCAGTCAAACACACTGACAACAGGCAGAAATTGGAATTAACATGCCAAAAAGAGGGTACTTTCCTATAGTCATCGTCAAAAGGAAATTTACATATTAGTAAAATAGAAGGATCAACATAAAAGAAAGACTTATTTTTATGTAACTTAACTTAAAAGTAATAATACTCTGTCAAAAGCACCTCAATCTCCCTCTTCCAACTACATAGTCTAGTCATGACTATAAAAGTCTGACAACATAGATTTTTTCAATATTTCCAACATTATACAATTATGCAGATGAATCCATACAAATTTATAAATGCATTAATCATTCAACAATAGCTATGTATATTCAAATTGTGTTTCTGTGCAATAAACAATTATTACAAAATCATTACCAAAGGATATGTCAGCTATAGTAGCCCATTTCAGGGGTTTTATTCTAGCCAATTCATTCTATAATATTCACAGAGGAATCCATACTATTCTGCACAGTTCTCTTTATAGCATTCTCTACTCAAAATTCAATTATTCATGGATATGCAGTTTCCTAACGAAACAAAATGAAACAAGGAAAAATGGTAATTTTCTCATCCAGTTGTGGATTGTCACTTCATCACATAACAGTGAAAGTTAACCTCACCAATAATAAGCAATTTGTATTCTGAAAATTACATTGAAGACTATTAGGAGTAGCTAACTGCGTATCTATAAATGTGAGTGTAATTCGTCATCAAGGTTCATCCCTCATGGAGCTTCCAGAATATACCTAGATTCCATTCTGCTTAATGCTTGGATTCTACTATCCCTCTCCTAAGAATGCAATCAGTTTCAAAGAGTTTTAATGTTTTCCAGTCCCCATTATGGTATTCATTGAAATGTTATTGCCTCCAAAGGTAGTACTGCCAATATATCACTTTCCATAGGGCATACAATTACATACACTACAAATTCAGTTTTACATGTTAAATACTTCTAAATGTAGTGTTTTTTATTAACTGCCTCCAGATGGTAATCCTTTACATATGGGCTTGACTTTGATGATTTGCAGGAGCCACATATAAAAATGTTAATAAAATGTATGCCTAAAATTGGAGCTGGAATTAGATAACTATGCACCAATCTTTCTTTACTAGAGGCACATCAACTTTTCATAACTCATGGGGTTGGACATATGGCTCCCTTCAGCAATTTCTTTATAATATGCCCCAATGCTTGCCTAAGATATTTTTGGCTTCATCAACTGGTTTGGATATCTAGTGATAAAGCAAACAGGGCCCCTAGATTCTTGCGTACCTCCTGTATTTTTATTTTTATCAGTGTAGTAGATTTTCCCCACTACATCGGTCTGCTTTGTTAGATGCCTTATGAAGCCTTTTCAAGGGGTACCCTCTGTTTCTTAACCTTGTGATCATTACATCCCGAATGGGATATCTATTTTTCATGGGAGCTGCCATTTTGTTTAGCTCTCAATAATTCACCATAAGGGAGACTCTACCTGACATTAGAGCAATGATTACTTTTTGCACGGAGAGTGGAATTCCCTGCTGTGGTTTCCCTGAATAGTTATGTAGAAAGAGAAGCATTAGAACCTTTGAGTTTTAAATCCAGAAACTCGAGTTTGACACTGCTGTACATGATCGTGAATTTCAAATTCAATTGATTATTATTGATGATCTTTAGAAATGTCTACAGCTGCTGTTCTGAGCCTTTCCATAAAAGAAACACATCATTAATATAACATAGCCAAGTAACTATGTTTGTAGGATGATGTTCAAAGTCTGCAATCCAGAGCACCTACTCCTCCCACAGCCCATGCCCAAATGTGTATAGCTGGGGATGAAGCAGGTGCCTATGGTAGTCCCTTGCTCTTGTTTGTAGTACTGTCTTCCAAATATATATATGTATTCCCATATAGGAACATTTGAATCATATCAAGCAACATATTTGTGTATTCTAAAAAGTTAATGTTAACTGCTCTTCGATAATATTTACAAGGATGAATCTTGTCATCATGATGAATACTTGTGTAAAATGCATTCATCAAGGCTTATTAGAAATCACTATCCAAACTGATGTTTTGAACTTTGTTAATATAATTTTATGGTATTCTTGATATGTTGATGTGAAACTTGAAAAAGTGGTCCAAAGAAATCAAGATAAATAGAAATATTGTCAAGAAAACTTTTTGTTGGCTGAAGTAATAGAGAGTTGGGGAGGATTTTGCCTATTCTTATGGAGCTCCAACTTCCTCCACCCCAATCCCCTGTACCTCAGCCTATCCCAAGCACACCTACAGACCAACATGCACAAACGTCAACAACCAAGGGTAGCTCAGGCAAACATAAGCACCACACATCCCACAGGCATTCACGCAAGCATCAGACACATGCAGACACGGCAACATCCACTGCCTCCACTGTGTCCCCCTCCTCCTTGTCTCCCTCCTCCCTCCCAGTCTCGTCTACACTCACACCTATATGCACTACATCTACAGCCACAACGTCCCTCTCCAGCACACCCACCACCACACTCCGCTCACGTGCAGTCACCACCCCCACTACCATTCACATGTCCCCTGTGTCCTCTCCCAGTGTGTCTGTGATGACCCCTCCCAAGATTCACAAATGCAGGCACACACCCACCCAACAGCCATCCACCTCACGACAGCCTCCAGCGCATGCACCTTCACCCAAAGTCAGCAAACGTACGCCTCCTACAACCACCACCTCTTCCTCCACTCCCAAACCCCCTCCAGTTACCCGTCCCAGTGTGTCCAAAAAACTTTTCCTGTCCACCCTTGACCTCTTTCCCACACCTCCCCCACCCGTCCATTTCATAGGTCCCGAACTAGCACCTCAGCCACAACATCTCCGGGACCAGTGGTTCCTGTAGTCACCGTAATCTGGAGTGCACCGGCCACCAGGGCAGCCAGTGTGGCACGGAGCCACAGCACAGACAGTCCCCCACCTGTGAAGCATCAACAGTTGTTCAAGGCCCGGCGGGAGAGGAGGAAGACCAAAGCCGCTCCCAGGGGTCCCAGTGGGAGTGTGGAGTCAGGTGTGTTACCTTCCAAGGTGGGGAAGGGCCACAAGAAACCCGGCAAGTCTGGGAAGAGCAGCACAGCGGAGAAGACCGCCATCATCCCCGCTGCCCAGGAGGCCACCACCAGCACCAGCCCAGCTGCCCAGGAGGCCACCGCCAGCACCAGCCCAGCTGCCCAGGAGGCCACCGCCAGCACCAGCCCAGCTGCCCAGGAGGCCAACACCAGCACCAGCCCAGCTGCCCAGGAGACCAATGCCAGCACCAGCCCAGCTGCCCAGGAGGCCAACGCCAGCACCAGCCCAGCTGCCCAGGAGGCCACCGCCAGCAAAAGCCCCGCTGGGCCATGAAGGACCGCCAGCAAAAGCCCTGCTGGGCCATGAAGGACCGCCAGCAAAAGCCCCGTTGGGGCATGAAGGACCACCAGCAAAAGCCCCGCTGGGCCATGAAGGACCGCCAGCAAAAGCCCCGTTGGGCCATGAAGGACCACCAGCAAAAGAAGGACTGCCAGCAGCTGAGACCCTGCAATGGAGACCGCCTTCTCAAGCACCACTGCACAGGGCACCGCCATCTCAAGCACCGCGGCACAGGGCACCGCCATCTCAAGCACCGCTGCACAGTGCACCGCCATCTCAAGCACCGCTGCACAGGGCACCGCCATCTCAAGCACCGCTTGCCCATGAGCGGGAAGGGCACTGACGCAACTGAGTCCGTCATGGGGTGAATGATGCACTCTGGGCACCATGCCCCCTCCAGAACCAGTGGAGAGATACATCCACTACCTCTGTCCTTAGCAGGATGTAGCACTCTGGGCACAAAGCCCCCTCCAGAACCAGTGGAGAAAAGCATCTACTCCCTCTGTCCTTGGCAGGATGAAGCACTCTGGGCACAAACCAGTGGAGAAAGGCATCGACTTGTGAGACTGTGGCTTTGCACTCCCCAGGATTGTACAGTGGGCAAACCACCCACTGAAGAGACTTGTGAGACTGTGGCTTTGCACTCCCCAGGATTGTACAGTGGGCAAACCACCCACTGTAGAGACTTGAGAGACTGTGGCTTTGCACTCCCCAGGATTGTACAGTGGGCAAACCACCCACTGTAGAGACTTGAGAGACTGTGGCTTTGCACTCCCCAGGATGGAAGAGAGGGCATGTGGCCCCCTCGTGGATTTGGCACTGTGCACTCAAGCGGCTGAGGTGCCCCCCCTTTCCCTCCCCCTGAGGTGCCTGTTTAGTTGCTCTATGATGCACCTGCAGTGTTCTCTCTGTCATGGTCGGGGATCTTGTGTGGGCCTCGCCCATACCGTGTGGTCCTAGTGTTCGACAGACTTTCTTAGAACACTACCTGGACTACTATGCTTGTTATATATTATGCATATGGTGTATATATATATATATTTCTGCCTACTTGCTTTTAATATATTACAATGGTTACACTAATTTTCTATTGTCTTTGCATTCTTCCGGGGGGTTTAGAGGGTGTAACTGTGATATATTGATATGCATTAGTGTGTGTGTTGTAGCGGGTGAGGGTGGTGGTGGGGGTGTTGCATGTGTGTGTCACTTGTTTTTCCCTCCCCCCTCCCCTGTGTCGTAGGTGCAGTACTCACCGTGGTCTTCGCCGCCGGCGTTCGTGCTCCTGGTAGAGGAGCAGGAAGACTATTGCAGGGAGAATTTGGAGTTCCGGGTCCATGGCGTCCTCGTTCCTCGTGGTGTGTATGGAGGTGAGCGTTTTCCCTGCAGGATTCCTGTTTCCGCCGTGTTTTTATCCGCGGTGAATCCGCCCCGCAAAGGTGGCGGATTGGCCTGTCATAATAGTGTGGGCGGTACATTGTCTCCCGCCTGTCTGTTGGCGGTGACCGCCGCGCTGTTTGTTTGTACCGCCGTGGCGGTCGGAGTGTTAAAGTGGCTGTCTTTGTTGGCGGTTTCCGCCACGTCATGATTCCAAATTTTTTACCGCCGGCCTGTTGTCGGTCTTACCGCCGCTTTAACACCGACCTCCAGGGTTGTAATGACCACCTCATTCTTTTATAATTCACAACTTGACTTGTGTGTCTTGGATTTTTGTCATTTTGGTCTTGTTTTCTTTAGATAAATATTCCTTAGTTTTCTAAACCTGTGTTGTGTCATTTTGTAGTGTTGTCACTGAGTTACTGTGTGTGTTGGTACAAATACTTTACACATTGCTTCTGAAGTTATGCCCACCTGCTCGTGCCAAGCTACCAAGGGGTGAGCAGCATTAATTGAGGGTGATTCTCCTTTACCCTGACTAGGGTGAGGGTCCTTGCTTGGACAGGGGGTAAGCTGACTGGCAACCAAAGACCCCATTTCTAACACCATCTTTCTCCCAATGTAATTTTACTATTAGTATCTTTACTACTAGTAGGTTTACTTACTACTAGTAACTTACCTTTGTGAATACAAGTTAGACTTTATGTCTAAACTTAGACTTCAGGTGTGAAGTTAGACTTCAGGTATAAAGATAGACTTTAGGTCTAAACGGGGGCTTCAGGTCTAATGTTAGGCTTTTCGTCTAACTTTACCTTTGTAAATCAGGACCTCAGTGTTTGAACTATGGAAATGGTTCCATTCATAACTCAGATGTGAGGAAGCCCTACCATTCCCCGGAGGACTCTGACACAACAACATATTTCTACAATGTACTTATGACAAGTCTAACATTATGTGCTCACATGACACTAGCGAACAAATAATTATTTACTCAAATCCAAAACCTAAAATGTAAAAACACTAACTAACCCTAACTAACCTACTCTAAGATCAAAACTTGCCTATACTACCTACTATAAAACTTAACCTATCTTAATCACAATTGATGCATGCCAAGTTAAACATCAACCCCCACCCTCCTTAATACACATAGCACAGTGCAATACAAATATCAACTACATCCTAAACATTAAGCATATACTAACTACAAGTAAGGACGTAAGCAAATATATATTTTAAATAGTTTTTTCTAAAATGTTTACCTTTTTGGATATTTTTTTATTTCTTACACACAACAGACATCCTTCACCCATTGAAAAATCTGGCACAATAAAGATACACTAAAAAGCAACTACACAAAACATACTTGCTTCTCTAAAACTAACCTAAACTATTCCTAAACCTACACTATACCTATAACTATGTCCCCTAAACTAACTATATAAAATGTATACTAAAAAAGGAAGTGGGTGTCCACAAGAGAGGACATATCTGTGCCACAATGACATCCAGTGTCTCATGGCACTCCCTCAAAAGCTCCCCCTACCACGTCTGCTCCTTCTCCAAGTTCTGAATCCTGTTGTTCATATTTTGCATCCTTCTTACTAGCAAGAGATTGAATCTGTCCTGTGCATAACCTCCAACTTGGCCTTCACCAGTGGCTTGATGGGCTCCTGAGGGTCCGGAGCTGGGGTGGGATGTGCCTGGCTGCTGAGTACCATGATGTGTAGCTGTAGCAGAGGTGGTTGTAGGTGTCTGCGTGGATGAGGGTGACTTCCATATACCTGCAGACTTGGTCTTGTTATAAGTGCGGTCCATGTTGTAGAAGGCATGTACCATCTTCATCATGCTGAAATAGCGTGCTTGTCTCAATGCTGTGGTTTGAACCATTTCCTTGTCATGTTAACTAGGGAGAAAAGTTTACCTCAAGTTAGGCCATGTATAATATTATGTCACCTATCACAAAATATAACTGACATTGTTTGCAGTCATAATTACCTGACCACACTCATACCTATGTTTGATATGTACAAATGTACAATATACCTTCATTGTAATGGCAACTAAAATATGTCAAAGTAACCCAAGTAAGATCATTGTAGATAGATCAAACATCTTTTTAGAGACAATGTAGAACCCTTTATTTCACTCATATCAGTCATCCCCACTCAATCTATTGTGTCAATGGTAAATAATACTTATGGGCCAGAAATGTACAGTTTTGCTTTTGGTCTTGCATCATGCAAGGGGAGACAAGGTCAAAACAAATCCTAAGTGAAATGTATAAAGGTAAGCAATGACAGCTTCTGTGGCTCTGCATGACTTCAGTAATCTTGAATTACATAAGGCAGCGCACATTGCTGACTTGGCGTACTCTGCGGCAGGAGGCAGTCCATAGATGGAAGGTGGGTGTCTCACAGCATCAACACCCTTATTTTGATGCCTTCACAGATTTAGCATCAGAGCTATACCTGAAAACGTGTCATGATGCATCAAGTCCACAGGTGAACCTAACCCGGGAGAAACAATCAGATTTCAAGTCTCAGTTACCTCATTCTCCCTGTGCTGCATTATGCAGCATACAAATAAATACAAAAAAGTCTCTCAGAAGTGTGTTTGTGCAGGCAGCTGCCCTTCCCTGCTCAAGAATAATTTTGCCTATAATGCAGGCCCCCTTACACCATGATGCAAGGCACTGTGTTGGTGCTAGGCAGGCACAAGTGTGCCACCAGTAGGAAATGAAGGGTATGTGCTGTATCACGATATCACTGTGCATTCAAGACTTTTCCCTTTCATGCAGTGCATCAAGGCAGATTGCCACCTTGCACTGCATGACAGCTTTACATAAAAGCCATATAGGTTAGATACTGGTCATGAGGCTGTCATTGAAATGCCAATATTTGTTAAATCTATACCACATGTCTTGCTGGCCAAACTTAGGCCGATGACTATGTATACATGCAGTGAGGGGTACCGGAGCTGCATAGGCATTAGAACAATGCTATTGCTTCTCTGTGGCCAATAGATACATAAATTACTGAGATATGTAGGCTGCCATTCATGACACCACTGCTAGGCCACAGTGCAGGTTTCCTGCCATGTGTACATCAAACCTCACAATGTGCATTAGTTAGGCTGATAGCTATTGGAATGAACTAACCCTTGGTTCAAATAATGAGCAACCCTACATTTACACAGCCTCAAAGGCATCAGTGTAATGGGGCCACTTTCACTCCATTTGCCATAGGTCTGACATGGATATATTTGATGGAGGCTCAGTCACCCTTGATACAGGATCAAAAAAAGCTATACTTCAGGTAAGTGGCAATACTGAGGGAATGTTTAGATGACATACAAATGACTCACACCTTACCAATGCCGACCAGTGCTAAAGTGCAGGTGTTCTGTACTCTAAACCTAGTAACATTGTCTTATCCACAATTGGCATATGTAATTTACTTGTAAATCCCTTGTAAAGCACACTACATGTGCCCTTGCCCTGTAAATGAAATGCTACCAGTGGGCCTGCAGCACTGATTGTGCCACTCATTACAGTAGCCATTCAAACATGTCTCAGGCCTGCCCTGCTGAGCCTGTGTGCAGTTTTCAACTGCCATTTCAATCTACCCGGTAAGTGCACCCACTTGCCAGGCTCAAACCTTCCTTTTTATTACATATGTCACCTCTAAGGCAGGCCCTAGTTATCCCCCAGGGCAGGGTGATGTGTATTTTTAAAAGCTGGACATTTACTTTAACCCCCTCGCTGCCAGGCCTTTTTCCCCTCCTGTGTGCCAAGCCTTTTTTTGGCTATTTGGGGCAGTTCGCGTTTAGCCCCTCATAACTTTGTGTCCGCATAAGGTACCCACACCAAATTTGCATCCTTTTTTTCCAACATCCTAGGGATTATAGAGGTACCCAGAGTTTGTTGGTTCCCCTGGAGACCAATAAATTAGGAAAAATGCAGCAACATTTTCATTTTAAAAAAAATGGGGGAAAAGGGCTGCAGAAAAAGGCTTGTGTTTTTTCCCTGGAAATAGTATAAACAAAGGGTTTTTGGTGCTAAAATCACCATCTTCCCAGATTTCAGGAACATGCAGACTTGAATCAGAAAACCACATTTTCAACACAATTTTGGCATTTTACTGGGACGTACCCCATTTTTACTATTTTTTTGTGCTCTTAGCCTCCTTCCAGTTAGTGACAAAAATGGGTGTCAAACGAATGCTGGATCCTGGAAAGCTAAACATTTCTGAAAAGTAGACAAAATTCTGAATTCAGCAAGGGGTCATTTGTGTAGATCCTACAATGTTTCCCTACAGAAAATAACAGCTAAAATAAAAAGATATTGAAATTGAGGTGAAAAAAACTGCCATTTCTCTCCACGTTTTACTTTGTAACTTCTTTCTGCAATTTCTGATGTTTGAAAGCAATATACCATTACGTCTACTAGACTATTCTGGTTGCGGAGATATATAGGGCTTGTGGGTTCATCAAGAACCCTAGGTACCCAGAGCCAATAAATGAGCTGCACCTTGCAATGGGTTTTCATTCTATACCAGGTATACAGCAATTCATTTGCGGAAATATAAAGAATGAAAAATAGGTACCAAGGAAACCTTTGTATTTCCAAAATGCGCACAAGATAAGCTGTTGAGAAGCAGTGGTTATTTGCACGTCTCTGAATTTGGGGGCCCCCATACTAGCATGTGAATTACAGTGCATTTCTCAAATAGACGTAATTTTTACACACTGTCTTACATTTGGAAGGAAAAAAAGTAGAGAAAGAAAAGGGGCAATAACACTTGTTTTTCTATTCTGTATTCCCCAAAGTCTCCAGATAAAAATGGTACCTCACTTGCACGGGTAGGCCTAATGCCCACGACAGGAAACGCAACATGGACACATCACATTTTTACATTGAAATCTGGCTTGTTTTTTGCAAAGTGCCTATCTGTGGATTTTGGCCTCTAACTCAGCCGGTACCTAGGGAAACCTAAAAAACCTTGCTATGCAATTGCTTCAGTTAGATGTTCATTTGTTTTCATCTCAACACCACTCGTCATTTAGTTTTTTCGTAAAAAGAGGAGGCTCAGGCCATTAACTAGTTTGGCAATTTTCAATTACCCTCAACTTTATTTATTGGGGAACTTACCACATGGTGTACAACATTTTCTTATTCTGTTGAGATCGAATAGATTACCCCTTAAAGATTTAACTGTTAAGTGGGATGGATCTTTGAATATTTGTATCTTTTTGCAAGATACAGAATTTTAAGCATGTGATATTTGTTTGATCCATCTTAGTTGAGTTAAGGAAAAAATGGCTGAAACCGCTTTTTGCGAATTTTAATATACGTTCACCAGGTGAGGCATTGAAATTTATGTATAAACCTCCAAATGAAATATTTTGTTTCAAGATTTTTAAATTTTTCATGTCTTTTTAAAATCATTATAGATCTTATCACTCTTTTGGTGGACGTAACGGATGCTACATTAGTAATGCACTATTACATCTCACAGCCAGGTAGAGACCTGATTATATTGTATTTTGAAGATAACCTTGTTTTACATTTTTCTCTGATTATATGTATAGTTTTCAAGATAGTCAGTATATATCTTTTTATGAACTTTATTTTTATTCTTACTTTTTTCTGTGTAGATGATGAGGGTACATGTGAACCTCTTTGGACTTCCAAATCGTGAAATAAAAATACATTGAAATAACAAACCTGTGCATTTTTTAAAACTAGACACCCAGGGGAATCCAAGATGGGGTGACTTGTGGGGCTCTCACCAGGTTCTGTTACCCAGAATCCTTTGTAAACCTCAACATTTGGCCAAAAAACACTTTTTCCTCACATTTCAGTGCCAGAACATTCTGGAATCTGAGAGATGCCACAAATTTCCTTCCACCCAGTGTTCCTTCAAGTCTCCCGACAACAATGGTACCTCACTTGTGTGGGTAGGCCTAGTGCTCGTGACAGGAAATGCCCCAAAACACAACATGGACACATCACATTTTCCCAAAGAAAACAGAGCTGTCATTTGCAAAGTGCCTAGCTGTGGATTTTGGCCCCTAGCTCAGCCGACCCATAGGGAAATCTACCATGCCTGTGCATTTTTTAAAACTAGACACCCAGGGGAATCCAAGACAGGGTGACTTGTGGGGCTCTCACCAGGTTCTGTTACCCAGAATCCTTTGTAAACCTCAACATTTGGCCAAAAAACACTTTTTCCTCACATTTCGGTGACATAAAGTTCTGGAATCTGAGAGGAACCACACATTTCCTTCCACCCAGCATTTCCCCAAGTCTCCCAATAAAAATGGTACCTCACTTGTGTGGGTAGGTCTATTGCCCGCGAAAGGAAATGCCCCAAAACACTATGTGGACACATCAAAGTCATCAAATACAAAACTAAATGTTTTTGCAGGGGGAACGCCTGCGTTTTTGGTACTGGGCTCAGCAGCCATACAGGGAAACCTTCCCAACCCAAACATTTCTGAAAACTAGACACCAGAGGGAGTACAGGGAGGTGTGACTTGTGTGGATCCCCTAGTGTTTTCTTACCCAGTATCCTCAGTGAACCTCAAATTTAGCTAAAAAATCACATTTTTCCCACATTTCTGTGTGGGATCACCGCACCGGCACAAATTCCCTACCACTCAATGTTCCACTCAGTCTCCCACTAAAAATTATGCCTCACTTGTGTAGGTGGGCCAAGTGCCTGTGACAGGAAAGAGCCAAGAACATGTAGAAAATGAGGGGGAACCAAAGCGGGTCCAAAAGGGCAGTTTGAAAAAAAAATGGTTTTAGGCTGACAAGTGGGGCAGACTTTTTATCATTATAGATGCAACAATGTTGGGTGGTAGGAATTTTGTGGATTCCTGCAGATTCCGGAAGGTTCCATCACAAAAATGTAGGAAAAATTTGTGATTTCCAGAAAAGTTGGAGGTTTACATGGCATTGTGGGTAGGAAAATGGTGTGGGGTGCATGTGAAGCACACCACCCTAGACTCACCCAGATGTTTCATTTTCAGATGTGTCTAGGTCTCAAAGATTTTTCTACATGGCAGCAACCCAAAGTCCAAAACGTGCAGCCCTCACCATTTCAAGTGGGACGATTTTGAGAGTTAGGCAATCTCTCATGGCCCAAATGTAAAAGCAAAACTCAAAATAATCAAATGTCCTCTTGCTTGCTGTGGGATAAGATATTTTAGTGTGCGGGGGAGAGCTGAGAGACTGTTAGCCCCTTCAGTTGGGGTGGGGCGATAACCATGCCCATACTTGTTTGTACCTACCACCCCAGTATTTCTTTTTTTTAATTCCCGGGCATCAAGTAGGCTTTCTCCCCTCTCCCCCTCGGAATGGATCGGGGATAATTGCCCCATCTGCCTACCGGTGGGCAGAACAACTTTGTCCCCATTTATTTAGGGTGGGAGTATGACAATGCCCCCACCCTCTTTTTTAAATAGAAATTCTTCCCTGGTGCCTGGTGGGGTTTCTGCACCCCTGGGGGGCAGATGAGCCTTACAAAAATAGGCTGATTTGCTCCCAAGAGTGCAGAAATGGCTTAAAATAAATGTGCCCCCCAGGGGAGAGACCCCTGCCTAAGGGGTTGCTCCCCTTGTGTGAAATAGGCGCAAAACAAATCTCTGGTGTCTAGTGGCTTCTTCCCCCCTTGGGGGCAGATTGGCTAAAGAAAAATAGGCCGATCTGCCCCAAAGGTGGGCAGAATTGGCCTAAAATAAATTTGCCCCCCAGGGCCTAGTTGTGACCTTTGTCTAAGGGATCGCTCCCCTTATCAATGTAAACAACAACAATAAATCCCTGGTGTCTAGTGGCTGATCAGCCTAATTAATATAGGCCTATCTGACCCCAAGGGGTGCCAGCAAAGGCCTAATAAAATAATTGCCCCCTGGGGAGTGACCCTTGCCAAAGGTGTTGCTCCCCTTATGCCAATTTCCTAAGAAAAAAAAATCCCTGGTGTCTAGTGACTTCTGCCCCCCGCCACCCCCCCCGGGGGAAGATCAGCCTAATCAATATAGGCCGATCTGCCCCGAAGGGGGAAGAAAAGGCCTAATAAAATTATTACCCCCTGGGGAGTGACCCTTGCCTAAGGGGTTGCCCCCCTTATAAAATCAAACAACCACGAAAAAAAAATTCCCTGGTGTCTAGTGACTGGTGCCCTCCCGGGGGCAGAAAAGGCCTTTTAAAAAGAATTGCCCCCTGAGGAACGACCCTTGCCAAAGGGGTCGCTCCCCTTATGCCAATTTAATTAGGAATAACAATCCCTGGTGTCTAGTGGCTTCTGCCCCCCTGAGGGCCAATCAGTTGAATTAATATAGGCCAATCTGCCCTCAGGGGGGTCCTGGGGAGCGACCCTTGCCTAAGGAGTCGCTCCCCTTCTAAAACAAAATGAACACGAAAAAAATCCCTGGTGTCTAGTGGCTTCTGCCCCCCCTTAGGGGCAGAAATGGCCTTAGAAAAATGCTCCCCAGGGGAGCTATCCTAGCCCAAAGGGTCACTCCCTTTCATGCCAATAACAACAAAACAAAATCCCTGGTGTCTAGTGGGCATTTCTGCAGCCCAATCGCTTTACGATCAGGCTGCAGAAATGCTCAGAATGACATCAAAAGAAAGGAAAAGCCTTTCCTTTCTTTTGATGTCCCTGCCTATCCCCTCCTCCTGAGAAGAAGAGAAATGCTTAGCATTTCTCTTCCAGATCACACTGAAGCATGCTTCCAGCGCGATGGAAGGTGACCTATGATGAGGTCAGCATGCTATTGCGTGTTGACATCCTCAGACATCACTGGCGGGGGGTTGGGGGTCGGGGTAGATGGCGAAGTGGTTCCCCTCCCAGCCCTGCCCTGGGACTGTGGGGGGAAGATCACGGAGGGGGTGCTAGCGCTCCCACCCAATTACAGTGCCTGGACGTAATGGTTACGTCCTCGGCACAGGAGCACTGTGCCACACGACGTAACCATTACGTCCGCGGCACAGAACCGGTTAAGTTTAACATCTCCTAGTAGTGAAAATTCATTTTTCACTAATGCAAGGCCTATCTCTCCCATTAACATTGGAGTTACCTCCAAATTGGAAAAGATAGAATTTTGGAGTTTGGTGTCTCTGGATTCACAATTTTAAATCACAACTTATGGTAAAGTTGGATTTTAAATTGAAGTCTGAAAATGCCACTTTTAGAAAGTTGGCTTTTTCTTACTTTAACCATTCTGTGCCTCTGCCTGTCTCTCAATATACATCTGGGGTGGACAACAGCTGGGATTTGTGCATTCCCTATAGACAGTCACACACAAAGGGAGCTTGGGTGTAACATTTGCATTCTAATTGCAAACCACTAGGTTGACCGGTCTTCCTGGGCTAGATTGGGGAGAGGAGCTGACACTTACACTTGAATAGGAATGTGTATCTCTCCATACAAAGGGCTGCATTACCCTCTTTAGAGTGTCTCTAGCCAGAGAAGAAAGGCCAGGGACCTTGTGATATTCAAAGGTTTCTCTTTGAAGTCTTCCCCACTTGAAAGGCTCAGCTGGGTATAAGTCCTGGACCCCGAACCCTCCAAATCAGAACTCTACTGGCACCAAGGGCATCCTGTCCAGGAATAAGGATAGCTGTGCTGCCAGGAGGGTCTGCCGCTCTGCAACTGCATTGATGTGTTGACCTATTGCTTGCCGTATGTTGTGCTGTAGAAGGGACTGCCACTTTTCTGCTTGGTTTGCTGTGTTGGCATGCTACCTCTCGTCTGGAGTGAGAAAGACTAGACCTTTTCTCTAAATCCTTGAAGCCAAGATTCTCCAAGGGCTTGTTGGCTTGTACCTTGTTCTTCTGCAGTCTCAGGGACATCAAAGACTGTCTGCAGCTCTTCTGGTGTTTCTGGACTCTACCATCTGTGAGTCCTACCCATGCCTGAGGTGCCCCCCTCTAGTTCTCAGAATCAGAAGTGGGTTCTACAGCTGTTTTATGCAAAAACGACACATTCAACCAACTGCATCGAAAAATCGGCCATTGCTCCTTGATATCAACACAGTGATGATTCTTTGACAGCGTCTGGGAGGCTCGACGATAATGCAGCGTCGAACCTTCAACACCTTCTGCGAGGTTCAACAGTGACACAGCACTGATCCTTTGATATCACCTGCGAGGCTCGTCTCCGACGCATCGATCAAACTACGTAGAAAATATTGGTGCATTGTTCTCTCAACATCAAGGCTTTGATATATACCAGGTACTCTTTCAGTGTACCCTGCATGGTTTCTGTAGCCAGCCTACCCTCCATCGTGGTCGGCCTATCTTTGAAGATGCACCAGTCCCTCTTGATCTCAAGTAACCTTTTGACTGCTAGTTACTTCTAAGCACTATTTTTAGTTTAATCTCTAAAAATTAATATCTCGACTTCTACATATTGGATTTTTGTCATTTTGGTCTTGTTTTACTCAGATAAATATTCTTTATTTGTTTAAACTGTGGGGTCCTTTTGTGATGTCTTTTACTGTGTTAATGTAATTACATTTTGGGCAAATACTTTGCACATTGCCTCTTAAGTTAAGCCGGACCGCTGTGTGCCAAGCTACCAGAGGGTGAGCACAGGTTAAGTTAGGTTGTGTATCTGATTTACCCTGACTAGGATTGTAATCCCTACTTGGACAGGGTGCATACCTCTGCCAACTAGAGGCCCAATTTATAATACTCCCTATAAGGCAACACTGTAATTATGCCAGGTGTGCTGCTGTGTGTGACAGTTTGATACATCTGCCACCTAGAGTCACTCTGTTTGTCCTTGTATGTCACAAGGCTTCTACACATTGCACATCGAATTTGAGATTATTATGTACCTTGACATTACCATGCAGATAATATATTACTGCATACCTTCAGATCCTCTGATCTCCAGTCATAGATGGTCCACAACGTCTGCATAATGAGCGATGACTCCCACCCAACAGTGTTAGATATGGGAGATGTGACGATCCTCCTTAGCTACCTTGCATCCGCTCCCATGTATCCTTCTGATCTCTTGGTTGGTGTTGCTGGTTTCCCCTTGTGCCCAGCATCAATGGAAGGAAATGCTTTATCAGCCAGATGAGACACCCAACTTCTTTGGCACTGAAGTTCTTACCTCTCCCCAATCTGGCCACAATGGCACAGACCCTACTAAACTTTACCCTTATTAAAAAAATAACCCCTTGAACCCCCAGCTATACGTAAAAAACTATAACCTCTCAATGCACAAACATACAACAAGACAAATAAAAAAAACAGAAAAAAACATTTAGACAATAAAACTACAGAAAATATATTTGACAGGGGCAGACCAGATACAGACAACTCCATAAACAGTCAAAAACGAATTCAAACTGTCCAAGCATTCCAATAACCACCAACACCAACCAGCAGACACTAACAGAAAGTGAAATTACCATTTACATTTCCTGGTATGCCACCAGCCACACCCATTGCATCATTTCCTGGGTGTAAAGGCACGTTCTCTACATTTGCTATGATTTTTCTGAAACATTGCTACACAGATGTACAGTACATTGCGTGATGCACTGCGCAGTTGCCCTTAGGCAGCAATGCTAAGAGTCATGCAATGGTAGTGTTGTGTCAGTTCTGACCTGTGCAACAGAGGTGATGCACCGGTTCTGACCTGTGCAACAGTGGCGATGTGCTGGTTCTCACCCTGCAACAGAGGCAATGTCTCGGTCCTAAAGAAGATGTATGGCTTCTGCTGCATGAAGCACCTCAGGGCCACTTCCAAGGGTCCAGGACTGGAGTGGCAGACTGACAGATGGCAGAGTCCAGGTACAGAAGCAAGGTCGTTGGAAGTCTTTTATGTCCCAGAGACTTCATTTCAGGAGGCTAGCCAGCTTGCCCTTGGAGTATCTGGATTCAAGGGATGCAGGTGCAGTCCTAATCACCCAGCCAGGGTAACAGCAGGCAGCAGGGCAGCATAGCAAGGCAGTACACCAAAGCTGATTGCTCCACATCAAGATACACACATCAAGAAACATATAAGTTACCAGGGTATACACATGGAGGTCAACCACAATCATATGTGCTTTAAAATATTTATTCTGGACCCTCTGACTCCCCTTTTATTTTCCTTACTCAGCCGACTACCTCTCTTTCTGAGATGGACCTAGGCCCCTTCTTTGTGATCAATCACTGATTCATAAAATACTTAGGAAGGCACAGAGACAGGCTGGCTCTCACATCTCCTGTGTATGTCACACCGAAGTTGCAACTTTGCTAGACTATCAAACTCTGTCTTATGGGATTCCTCTGCTCCTCATGTTTTTCCCAGTTAGCCATGATCTTACCCAAAATGGAACCTAAGGTCCCCCTTGTTATGTAGCAGTGTATACACTTCTAGAGTCATAGCACAGTCAGTGCCTAGTACTGTAATCCACATGTTTTGTGCTACCACCAGCATACTAAGATGCAGCACACATACTCAGTCTGTGCACACTGTTCAGTACAACAGTCCCTTTGTACTGTGCTACCTTGTCTCTGTGAACACACACTACCAGCAAACATACATTAACCATGTGCACACTGTTCCACATTTCACCCAATGTGTTGTGTATATTTTTCATGGGTACATGCATTCAGCACATGATATTCAAATGCACACACTTCCAGATCAACATGATGTTGGGTAGGGTTGAGTTCAACCCACAACAGCCGAACTTTAGGAAAGGTGAACGATCCAGTAGGCCTCACTCGAGTGACCAAGGGTCAAATGGTCATGTTAACTACTACTGATCAATACACCGTGTGCTGCAGGACCCACACTTGTGCTGTTTTGCTCTTGGCAAAGGCAGTAGCAAACAAATATGAGGGGAAATCTTTGGGTGTCCCTCCTTGTCCAACAAGACCACATTCCACAGGCCTATGTCAAGGCACACATGCATATTCCTTGTTCCCCTATGGAAATATAGCTGCATTAGGGAGCCAGGCAACAATACAGTTAGGCACTCAAGGCAGTGGTATACAACTCTTACCATGAAGTGACATTTTCAAAGCCAACATCTGCTATTTCACCATAGTTCATATATTTGTGTATGTCCACAACCATTTGTGCTTGCATTATAACATACATGCTTCACACATTACACATCTCTGTATTACTGAAGTGATTGATATGATGTTTGGCAAACATCTCCCTTATCTTACTTTTCCAAAAAATGTCACACATTGCTATGTTGGCACTTTAGTATGTTTTGGTACGGGCCATTGAGCCTCCTTGCATTGCTCTGAAAAGTATGGTAAATGTGTATTGTATCACATGTGGGCAAATGTAGTCTTCACATCAATCAGTCCAGGAAAGGTGTTACATGTGAGCTGTTTTGTGAATCTCCACACATGCTTAATGCATTCTTTACAAATGTCATTTTTACATCTACACCCGAGACTAGGCCTTTGGCCATGACAGCTGTCTCCCATGATCTGTGATGGTATCTACTACAACATTTGTTCCAGCAAAGTGCTGGCATTCTGCAAGATGGTCCATATGTGAAACACACTACAATTAGAAGATTGCCTTAGGGGCACACTTATTAGAAGATTTGTGATCTGCCATACACTGCCACATTAAACACACTTTGATGCAGCAGAACAAATCAAGACAATTTGCTGTGCTGTACTGCTCTGCATAAGAGAGGGAGGGCAGGAATACCCCATATCTATCAAGACAGGGGCAATTCTGTCCTCTCCTTTTCTTGCAGTGCACTGCATCACACTGGCTTGCTGTGTTGATTTGCTCTTAGTTATAATTGTGCCCCCCATGTTTATCGACAGCTCAGAATTCAAGATTCATACATGTTGAGGGCTACACCTAATTGAGAAGTTGTGAGTGACTAGATATGTACCCTGACATTCACACAAACACAACACAGTGGATGAGTTCAAAGAAAATATTTATTGGATGATAACAACATATTTTGTGTCAGTATTACCATCATTTTCATTTCATTATGCAAAATACTTTGCCTCTATATGGTTTCTTCTCCGCTGACCTGTCATTGTCTGCTTTATGTCTGCATCATTGTCTACATTCTCTTCCGGTTTATGTGGGATTTCTGGCTCATAGCCCCATGGCACATTGGTTTTCAAACAGATATTATGCAATATTGCACACATGAGGGTGATTTTGCACACCATAAGAGGTAAATAGAAGAATCTCTCACCTGATTTGTCCAGACAGCAGATTTTTCATACTTTAATTGCAGAATTAGTGAGGAAATTCCACAATGGGACTTCATTGACTGCATGTTAGAGTAAATTATTCCCACTATGTACACATGACACAAGACCCATACACAAACACAGAGATGTCATACGTTACAATTTCTTAGTTAGTATAATGCATATTTCTGCTTTCCTAATTAATGAGTAGGCCGTTCCCATATCTGCCATTCTGAAACTGCTGGTACTGTGATGGAAGAGGTACGTATCATGTGTGCTTCCTGGATATTATTCCAGAACATTGAGGATCATTCAGTGATGGCCACACTATGACTTGGAAATTTATGGAGTAGGTGTGCTTGTGGTTTCTGTACAGGTAGGACGTTGCAGCAGGAGGCATCCATTGCACATCTGTTCAACCAATGGCTCCAAGCACATTGTGGAATTCAGCTAGGGTGTAGAAGCCTTGTTTGGTATCCAGTTGTTGTGGGATAGTTTTGGGGAAGAGAAGGTACAGAGGTGTAAGTTTTATGATGGCATCATAACAGGTAGGAGAAAGGGAGAAAACGCTCCCTGTGAAATCCCAACATTTGTTGTGACTTCGGAGGAATCTGATGACAGCATTTGCAACACAGCTTTGAATTTTACATGTGCTGGGATATTATTGGTCCTTGCACTTGCTGGCTGGAGACTTGGCCCAATCTTCTCAAGCAGTTCCGTGACAGACTACCTCTTGAGTCTTGTATGCCCTCTTCCTCCCTGAGGCCAATGAGGGATATGCACTGCTGGAAAACACACTCCCTCCTCCTTAGCTGCCTATGTTGTGGTCTCCTAGCTACTCCCAGTTGTAGTATGACTATCTCTGTGGTGTAGTGGAGCTTGCCAGAGAGTCCTGTGATGGTGGGGTATTTGTACTGCAGCTACTGCGTCATTTCCTATGTCTGGTTTGTCAATGTGCAGCAATTCTGGTGCATTCCTAGCTCTAGATTGCGCTATTCCACAATATGTGAAGCAATGATAAATTCATAAGTACCACTGCATTACGGTTGTTTTGGACTCTGCAGGGGAACACCTACATTGCATTTATTAATTCCTGCGTGAAGCAGCTGGAGTCAGCAGAGTTTTGCCACACATAAACCTTACAAATTATGCATTTTTGCAGCTGTGTCATTTTTTAAAGAAATCTTTTTATTAAACAAAGCATGACATACAATGAATGATTCGGAGAAACATAACATCATTGTACACTCATGTGTATCAAAGCACATAACCAACTAAGGATTAGCAAAAGGATTAAACAGTTGCAGTTTCTCTTTTCACCTCGGTCTCGTCTAAACGGTCTAACCGAGTCCCACCTTCCCCTACTGGTGCCTTGTCAGTCTTCCAGTCTCTTCCCTCCCTTCAGGTTCCATGGTTGCCATTCCACTGGCCTCACACCATCTTCCATTTCTTAGGGTAGCCCCTACTTTGATAGGCCACCCTCCCCACTCTTTGGCACCATTCCATGTCTGAGACCCACTCCTCCACCCGCAGGCACTGGGGAGCCCCCTAACACTTGGCAACATTCTTCTTGGCCACCCCAGCCACAAGCCACAGTCATATGCATTGGTATATTGACCATTAAGAGTCCCCCGATATTGACAGGAGGAGTCACCTGGAGTCCCTTGGGACCTCTGTCCCCAGGACCAGAGACATTGCACTCACCACCTCTCCCCTGAACAGCTGAATGCGAGGGCAATCCCAAAGGATATGGTAGAATGTTCCCACCATCCCTCAGCTCAACACACATCATTCTGAGGTGATGTGCCCCATCCATTGGAGGTGCACACAGGAGAGGTGGGACCTGTGTAATAGTCTAAGTTGTACGATACTGAGGTGGGCCTACATTGCTACCTCCCGGGCACTTTTACGGACATTTACCCAGTCTTCATCATCCAATGTACCTACTTCCTCCTCCCTCGCCACCCTCAACCTCCCATTGGGATCAGGTGAGTTGTTAATCAGCTTTCTGTAGATTGTTGAGATTGCCTTTTATAGGAGTGCCTCTGTAAGAACCCTATCCTGGAGCAGTGTCGTCTCCCTTAATCAATCCCCCTCTGGGACGTGCCTCCGGAGCGCGTGGCCCAGCTGTAGATACCTTAGTGTTCTGTCCCGCTGTGTAATTTTTAAACATTACTTACTGCTTGTGCCAGCCTTGCATCACACTGCATGATACAAGGCTGGCACAAGCCACTCATAATTATGTCCAATAGTTTGTATGGGTGCACAAAGGGAACAATGACATAGATGTACTTTAAAAATAAGTAATTTCAAATGTTTGTAAAAAGCTCTGGCATTGAGATATGCAGACACATTGGCAGTGTGAGGATGTATTTTACAGATAGGACTACATTTAACTCTATGAAAGAGATGGCAATGAATGAAGTGTTTCTTTTTATTTGAGTATATGTTATTTATGTATGTTGTGTTTTCTAGGTACTCCTAATTATTGATATCAATAATGTGAGATCATAAGCACTGCATTTGGTGTGCAAGTTCTGCTTTATATGGCTGCCCAACCTGCCATGATTGGCCAGCCTCAGCTGTACAGATCCTTCATCTGTGCGCAGGGGAGTTGACCTCTGGGCCTGGCCTTTGGCCTGGTGCGAGCATGGGCAGCTGACGCAGTTGTGTATAGTGTTCGGTTCAAGATAGGATAGCCTCTGGCCACCGTGAGGGGCTAATCTCATGTGCGCACAATCTAAAATCAAAAACTATTTTTATTTTAGTTCCTGTGTGAAGTGGGGCTCCCAAAGCTCATACAGGGGGTCGGAGAATGTTTCCCCATGCCCCGTAGGGATCCATCACCTTCACTTTTTTTAGGATGTAGAGACTGAAGCCTGTGTCCTGACCTGACAAATGTAATAAAAAAATTATGTTGTGACCAGCCAATCAGATTGCTCAGGCTTGTGAACCTTGTGCACACAAAGGGGAAAAAGCTTGTCATCTAATCAAATTTATTTTCAATTTGGACTTATGAAGAGTTTGCAGGCCCAGTTGAGTAGACTAGGTTCAGACTTACAGTTCAAATATCATTAACTGTTTTACCCTTCAGTTCAAATCCCACCAGACACATATTAGTAACACTAATTTCTTGCACCACAAGTTTTTTCTCTCAGACCAAGGAAACATACCTCAATGTGTGAAGTACTACTTTCATGCCAAGTTTAGTGTAATTCTGTTCTGCAAAGTTTTTCAGAGAGCATGCAATACTATTTGAGATAGACTGGCAAAAGTCTTTTTGACCCACCATTTTAGCCTCTCTATGTCAGATCGCCACAAATCTTGACGTACTAAATTTAAGTTGAATCACCTTGTTTTTAGAAGATTGTCCATCTAGGCACCCAGGATCTGGAACAAGATCCCCATATCTATTACAACCATCCCATCCCTGCTCCAATTTAGGGGACAGTAGAAGACATACCCCTTTAAAGAACACTACATCACCATGCATTAAAAGTTCACAAACTACCTATATCTCACATCTTTGTGTTTATTTTATGATTTTCAGTTGGTGCATGGGTAGCCTACTGGATTTCCTCTGTACCGCAAATTAAAAAATATGGTGGTCTGTTTGGCTGAGAGGGTGTTTTTTCCAGTGGTTCGGACTGGCTGACGGCAACATCAAGAAAAATGTTCCCATTACAGGACTTGGGGGGTCATTCTGACCCCGGCCGGCGGCAGAAGCTGCCGGCCTGGCTGGGACCGCTGCGCGGTCAAAAGACCGCCGTGGGTATTCTGGGTTTCCCGCTGGGCTGGCGGGCGACCGCCAGAAGGCCGCCCGCCAGCCCAGCGGGAAACACCCTTCCATGAGGATGCCGGCTCCGAGCGGAGTGGAAGGGGTGCGACGGGTGCAGTTGCACCCGTCGCGATTTTCAGTGTCTGCATAGCAGACACTGAAAATCTTTGTGGGGCCCTGTTACGGGGGCCCCTGCAGTGCCCATGCCATCGGCCAAAACAGCGGTCACAAAGCAATTTGCAGTTACCACTGGTGGTAACCCATTCGCAAAAGGGAAGGCATCCCCATGGGACCCTGTAGGAGGCTGGCCTGGTTTGTAGTGGGTACCAGAGGTACTTACACCTTGTGCCAGGTCCAGTTATCCCTTATTAGTGTAGAAGAGGTGTTTCTAGCAGCTTAGACTGATAGAAGGCAGCTATGGCAAAGCAGCTTAGGCTGAACTAGGAGACATGTAAAGCTCCTACTATACCACTGGTGTCATATGCATAATATCATAAGAAACCACAATACACAGAAGTACTAAAAATAAAGGTACTTTATTTTTATGACAATATGCCAAAAGTATCTCAGTGAGTACCCTCAGTATGAGCATAAGTTATATACACAAGATATATGTACACAAACCAAAATTATGCAGGTAATAGTAAGAAAAGTAATGCAAGCAGTGTAAAGTTACAGTAGATTGCAAAAGGAGCACATAGGTATAGGGGCAACACAAACCATATACTCCAAAAGTGGAATGCGAACCACGAATGGACTCCAAACCTATGTGAGCTTGTAGAGGGTCGCTGGGACTGTAAGGAAACAGTGAGGGTTAGAAAAATAGCCCACCCCAAGACCCTGAAAAGTAGGTGTAAAGTGCACCTACTACCCCCAGAGAGCACAGAAGTCGTGATAGGGGGATTCTGCAGGAAGAACAAGCACCAGCAATGAAACAACAGTGGATTTCCAGACCTGAGTACCTGTAAGACAAGGGCACCAAGTCCAATAGTTGCGACAGTGTCGAGAGTGGGCAGGAGCCCAGGAAATGCCTGCTGAGGGTGCAAGGAAGCTGCCACCTGTTGGAAGAAGCTTGGAGTTCTGGCAGAAAGAAGAGAGCTAGGAACTTCTCCTTTGGAGGATGAATGTCCCACGTCGCTATGAAGCTTGCAGAGATAGTCCCACGCAGAAAGACTGCAAACAAGCCTTGCTAGCTGCAAGGATTGTGGTAGAGGTTTTTGGGTGCTGCTGTGGCCCAGCAGGGACCAGGATGTTGCCACCTGGAGAAGGAGACAGAGGGGGCCCCCAGCAACTCAGGGAGCCCTCACAGAAGCAGGCAGCACCCGCAGAAGTCCCTGAACAGGCACTTGGAAGAAGAGTGAACCAGAGTCCATGCGAAGTCACAAAAGGGAGTCCCGGCGGACAACTCAGAAGGTTGTGCACTGCAGGTTAGAGTGTCGGGGACCCAGGCTTGGCTGTGCATGAAGGAAATCCTGGAAGAGTGCACAGGAGCCGGAGCAGCTGCAAATCATGTGGTACCCAGCAATGCAGTCTAGCGTGTGGAGGCAAGTACCTACCTCCACCAAACTTGGACTGAAGAGTCACTGGACTGTGGGAGTCACTTGGACAGAGTTTCTGAGTTCCAGAGACCACGCTCTTTGTGCTGAGAGGGGACCCAGAGGACCAGTGATGTAGTCTTTTGGTGCCTGCGGTTGCAGGGGGAAGATTCCGTCGACCCACGGGAGATTTCTTCAGAACTCCTGGTGCAGAGAGGAGGCAGACTACCCCCAGAGCATGCACCACCTGGAAACAGTCGAGGAAGCCGGCAGGATGAAGCGATACAAGGTTTCTAGTAGTCGTCTTGCTACTTTGTTGCGGTTTTGCAGGCGTCCTGAGCAGTCAGCGGTCGATCCTTTGGTAGAAGGTGAAGAGGGAGATGCAGAGGAACTCTGATGAGCTCTTGCATTCGTTATCTGGTGAGACCCCCAAAGCAGAGACCCTAAATAGCCAGAAAAGGAGGTTTGGCTACCTAGGAAGGAGGATTGGCTACCAAGAGAGGTAAGAGCCTATCAAAAGGAGCCTCTGACGTCACCTGCTGGCACTGGCCACTCAGAGCAGTCCAGTGTACCACAGACACCTCTGTTTCCAAGATGGCAGAGGTCTGGGACACACTGGAGGTGCTCTGGGCACCTCCCCTGGGAGGTGCAGGTCAGGGGAGTGGTCACTCCCCTTTCCTTTGTCCAGTTTCGCGCCAGAGCAGGGCTGGGGGATCCCTGAACCGGTGTAGACTGGCTTATGCAGAGATGGGCACCATCTGTGCCCATCAAAGCATTTCCAGAGGCTGGGGGAGGCTACTCCTCCCCAGCCTTCACACCTATTTCCAAAGGGAGAGGGTGTTACACCCTCTCTCAGAGGAAGTCCTTTGTTCTGCCTTCCTAGGCCAGGGCTGCCTGGACCCCAGGAGGGCAGAAACCTGTCTGAGGGGTTGGCAGCAGCAGCAGCTGCAGTGGAGACCCCGGAAAGGCAGTTTGGCAGTACCCGGGTTCTGTGCTAGAGACCCGGGGGATCATGGAATTGTCCCCCTAATGCCAGAATGGCATGGGGGTGACAATTCCATGATCTTAGACATGTTACATGGCCATGTTCGGAGTTACCATTGTGACGCTGTACATAGGTAGTGACCTATGTACAGTGCACACGTGTAATGGTGTCCCGGCACTCACAAAGTCCGGGGAATTTGCCCTGAACGATGTGGGGGCACCTTGGCTAGTGCCAGGGTGCCCACACACTAAGTAACTTTGCACCCAACCTTCACCAGGTGTAGGTTAGACATATAGGTGACTTATAAGTTACTTAAGTGCAGTGGTAAATGGCTGTGAAATAACGTGGACGTTATTTCACTCAGGCTGCACTGGCAGGCCTGTGTAAGAATTGTCAGAGCTCCCTATGGGTGGCAAAAGAAATGCTGCAGCCCATAGGGATCTCCTGGAACCCCATTACTCTGGGTAAATCAGTACCATATACTAGTGAATTATATGGGTGTACCAGTATGCCAATGTGAATTGGTAAATTTAGTCACTAGCCTGTTAGTGACAACTTTGGAAAGCAGAGAGAGCATAACCACTGAGTTTCTGGTTAGCAGAGCCTCAGTGAGACAGTTAGGCATCACACAGGGAACACATACAGGGCACATTCTTATGAGCACTGGGGCCCTGCCTGGCACGGTCCCAGTGACACATAGACTACAACAACATATATACAGTGAAATATGGGGGAAATATTTGTGAATGTTGCCAACAAGGGTTTTTCAGAGCAGGCAGTGGCCCAATGGACCACTGCCTACTCTGAAAAACCGAAACCAAAAGGTTTCGTTATTTTTATTATTCTGCAACTCGTTTTCCTTTAAGGAAAACGGGCTGCAAAATAAAATAAAAAACTGCTTTATTTAAAAAGCAGTCACAGACATGGAGGTCTGCTGACTTCATCAGGCCACCACCCCTGTGAGTGCAGGGACTCGCTTGGGGTCGCAAAATGCGAACCACCTCATTAATGTTAATGAGGTGGGTCTTTGCTACCCCATAGCGACTTGCAGCTGGTGTCTGAGACACCGTACTGCATCCGATTTTGCGAATCAGAAATTGCGAGTCGCACCGACTCGCAATTTCCGATTTGCAAAATCGGAAATTGCTACATCTGGCCCTTAGTCACCGTGGATAGAAACTAAAATTGAAATTACACAAAAGGGTGCAGGCCATGGTCTGCGGCCAACCCTATACCTTGCGTAGCTGAAGGCAGTGCACGGCGAGGGCTGTCCGCTGGGTGGAGGATTGCCTGGCTAACCCAACGCCAAACACTGCCTAAAGATTTGCACAGTAAGGGAGTTATGTGAATATGAAGACAAAATTCCAAAATTCACAAAAAAACAAGAGTGAAAGTGACGTTCTAGGTAGGTATGATAAAAAGATCTTACTTAACATTACAAACACCCTAGAAATTCACTAAAAAACAAATGTTAAAGTGACATTATAGTTTGAGACGGAGCTTGGCGGCCAGGCAAGATGGCGGCCTGAAACGGGAGATATGTACATCATAAGAGCATTTCTTTCCGACAATGGAGCTCTTTCGCCAGCATGACTGCACTATCTAGTGACTCCGTCCTAAAGACTGTCTGGTTGATGAGTGAACCATGTATTTTTATTTCCCGCCATTTCTTATACATTGCGCTTGTGTGCTATTCTCTTCACAGAGGGTAGCCATTTTGGCTCCTCTCATATTACGGACTCATAATTGCTCTTACCTGGATGTTGCTGTGGCCCACTGAACGCATGTTGCAGTTGTATTTCTCCTCATCTTGGATGCATCTTGGCTGCATCCCTTAGTTTCTCCAATTTAAAACTTCTCCTTATTAACCCTTTCCTACTCTGAAGAGACTGCTCTGGTGTGGCTATGCTTCTTACAATACGCAGTTTTCAACATTGTGTTTGGAAATGAAGTTCTGAGGTATTCAGCCTTTTAAACTACTTTCTGGTATGTTTTTCATTCATAATGCTTCTTTTGTTACACTCCTCTATGTAACCTTCCTCTGAGGCACCCTTCTTTATTTCTTCTTGTCATATGGATAGAATTAGGAGATTTAAACTGTCTACTCATCAGCAAATTGCTTCCAACAGGAAGCCAAGTTCAGCCTTTGTGAATGATAACCATACTAAATCAGATCCTATGCCTTTTGCTACTCGGAAGATGTTCTCCTTATCCTCATCTTTTCTGAAGGTCATTACCACTTCATCTGCAAATAAGTGTGTCAAACAAGACCCGCCCTTTCCGGTGAAATCCCCCACACCTATTTCACTTGAACTCTTGTTAGGTAAAAACAAGCTTTACTTCCATTTGTTGAAGAGACCATCACATGCATCCAAAATCTAGACAACAAATGATCTCATATTGAAACAAGAGTTACATCACTGGAAAGACGGATTAGTGATGTTCAAGATGAAACAACCAAAATCGCAGCTTTGAAGAAGGAGACAACACTCTTAAAGCCACAAGCAGAAGAGTATTTACTATCATCTTCCCCACTAAATAATCGAAGAGCACATTGCCTGGGTCCTTGTCCTCATTCAGCGTCTTCCTAGGTCAAACCTAGAGAAGTTATCATCATTCTCTTTCTTAATTCACTGACCTTTTGAAGGTACTTAATGTAGCAAGGTGTAAAAAACAACTTTTTTAGGCAGGGAAGAAGGTTTTTATCTCACAGGATGTCAAGAGCGATTGCTGCCACATGGCAAGAATTCCTTATTCTTTGTCCACAAGTTTGTACTTTGGGTGCTCGTTTTGGCTTGATTCATCCTTGTATTTTCATAGTCACTTACTGAGATAAAACTGTTACTTATGATACTCCTGAAAATCTTACAAACATTCTTAAGATTCACTTCACAGGTAAAATGGATACTTCAAGTCCCTCACAAGTTAAAAAAAATGTTTTCTTGGTCCTTCGACAATTAGTTTTGACTTTTGATGCATTTATATTTTATTATTCTTACAGTATATTAATTCACTCTGTTTTTATTTATAATTGTTCTGCCAACTGACCTCCTTTCTTATACAAGTTCTTTGTTATCTATTGTGTTATGATTATTGTTCGACCACGCTCTGTCGTTGACACTTATGACTCCTGTGCTGTTTTGTCTTTATCCTGTGCTGTCACCGACACCATCCTAGTGTTCAACTTAATAAGGCATGTGTTTTCAGTCATCACTTATTTGACATGTACTCTCTCTTTTGTTTCTCTCTCATTCCCTTCCTTCTTTCCTCTCCCTTCTCTACTTTTTTCTTCTCTCTTTTCCTCCTCATAGCTTCTTCTTGTTATCCCCTTTTATATCTCTTCCTTTCGTTCTCCCTTTTTTAATCCCATCATGTTCACAAATGTTGCTGTCACAAAGGAACGTATAGTCATGTTCATTTTTGTTTCACATTTCATTGAGAGTTATTTCCTGGAATGTAAAAGGTTTTGTTAATCCTGTAAAAAGGCAGAGAATTTTATCTCAGTTGGCCAACTATGATCGGATGGATTTACTCCTCCTTGAAGAAACTGATTTAAAAGAGGTTGAAGCTCTAAAGCTAAAATGTGGTTGGGTAGGCTTGGGTATTGTATCATCAACATCTAATGAAAAAAAGATGGAGTCATTCTCTTCTGTCACAAGAAATTGGACTGTATAACTGTGTCTTAAAAACAAATGCTGAGGACAGATGGCTCATTTTTAAAATGTGTATTCTTAACATTCCTTCAACATTATTTAGGCCCTCTTTATTCACCAGGGTCACGGTTGCGGTGGGACCGCCGGCAAAGCGGTGGTCTGACCGCAACATGACGACTGTGGCTTTACAGCCCTGTTTAGACTGCTGGCACTGCCACTTTTCCTGGTGGTGCTGGCGGTACCAATCCGCCAGGACAGCGCTGCCCTGGTGTGTGCGACCCCTCTCTTCTCCTGCATTTGCATGGCAGTTTTACCGCCGTGTAAAGGCTGGCAGAGACGGGGTGGCAGGTTCCCCAATGGGGCCTGCACACTGCCCATGCGCTTGGCATGGGCAGTGCGGGGGCCCTCCTGGCCAGCCTAGCCCACTCGTGCAAATCACTGTCTGCTTTGCAGACAGTGATTTTCACAATGGGTGATGGTGCACCCAATGCACAACAGCATTTCCGCCGGCTCTATTATGAGCTGGCATCAATGATGATGTGCATTTCCCACTGGACCAACAGACAGAAACCTTGTTTCCGCCTGCTGACCGAGCAGGAAACGAATAATAGTGCCGGCAGGAAGGAGACCGCACTGGCGGTCTCCTGACTCCTGGAGTTAGGCAGGCAGCTTTTTCCTCCTGCCAAACTCGTAATTAGGGCCTTAATGTGCATGGTCCTACTTAAGGGGACTATTTATTTTGACCTACTGTTTCTATAGAACGTCTACAACATGATGATGTTTTTTTCATTATGGAAAGGGATTATAATCAAATTATGGATCCTTTTATTGACTGCCATTCTCATGTTAGATTCATTCCATATAATAATACCAAACAATTTCACTCTAATAATTACCAAAGACTCCTGGTAGATTAATGGAGACTTTCAATTCTTCCACTAGAGAGTTCTCTTTTTTACTCTGCACCTCATTGGTCTCCAACGAGTTGGATCATATTTTGTTAGTAAATCTTTATCCCAGAATCTTATTAAATCTACTATTGAACCTATTGTGATTTCTGGCTATGCACTGTGGTTGCAGATCATGATTTACTCCCAGTATGTCCCATGACTAACTGATAGAGATTTAACAACTCTTGTATTAGATCCCGCTTTTTCCTCCTCCTTTATTTCTTTTGCTGAGGAATTGTTTGACAATCACACAAGCTCTTATATCTCTCCCCACTTATTATGGAACACTTTAACTGCCACAGCTTTTGGTCACTTGATTGATTTTTTTTTTAATGAGGCATTATGCCAAACATGTTCTACACTTGATTCTATAGATTCTTCCATGGGAAGACGTGTGTTTCATCATGATGATATTTTGGCTGAATTTGTGCAGTTCTTCCAAACTCTCTATACTCCTGAATCTCCAGCATCTCCTATGTGCATGGATGCCTATTTGAATGATGCTATTCATCCAACTCATGACGATCTTAATTTTGCTCCTCTTGAGAATGGCATATCCCTCTCAGAAATTCTCAAAGCACTTGAGTCTCTTAAGAAAGGCTTGACTCTAGGACATGGAGGTATTACTCTAGAGTTTTTCGTTCATTTCTCTAATAGTCTACTTCCTTACACTTTTCAACCTTTTTCTCATGGACTTGTGTGGCTGCTGGCACCTCACAGGAAGGTACCATCTGTCTCATTCATAAAGAAGATGAGATCCTATGCTTTGTTCAAATTACAGGGCTATTTCTCTTGTCAACGCAGATTTTGAAATGTTTGCCAAATTACTGGTTATATACCTCAAACCGTTTTTGCCCAAAGTGATAGGTAAGGATCAGAATGATTTTTCTAAGGGCAGACTAGCATTGGCTAATCCTAGATTATTCTTTATTGTTTTGAATAAGGCCCCCTCCTTTTTTATATTTCCTAGCAGCGGTTGCTATTGATGTAGAAAATGTGTTTGATAGGATTTACTGAACCTTTTTGCTTAAATCCTTAACCTGGCATGGATTTGGTCCCAATATAATCTCACTTTTTTCTTTCCTTTATTAAACTCTAATGGCTTCTGTACTGGTCAACTGGAAATGTTTTCCAATACTTTCAATTACATTGTTGAGTTCAATAGGGATGTCCTTTATCTACTGTTTTATTTGTTTTAGCTCTTGAACCCTTTCTCTCCTGTATTTGTAATAACATATCAATAACTGGATTTAAATATGGTGATAAACACTTAAAGCTTTCTGTGTATACTGATGATATTCTTCTTTTTCTTTCTAATCCAGACCATACTATTCAGCCTTGCTTCATGAAATGTCTGTCTTCTCTTCTGTTTTGGGATATAATGTCAATTGAGATAAAACTTAAATTCTACCTCTTTTCCAACATTTGTCTTAAACATTATTTTGATATTACTGGCTTCCACTGCAATTCCTTTAAGATTAAATGTCTGGGTATCTGGTTAACTAAAGAATCCTTTACACTAAATCTGAAGGATGGCCTGGATAGGGTAGATAAACATCTTTTTTCTTGGAACCCATTGTCTCTTTCCTGGTGGGGTTGACTGGACTTTTTATCTGTGATTTCTGTCTATATACCTCCTTCATTTTTTTAACAAAATGGATTCCCTACTTTCTCAAGTTTTATGGCTTAAAGAAATCAAGACTCATATTGCTGCAAATGAAGAAGGCTAAGCAAGAATGTGGTGCTAATTTTGCTGACCGTTGGATTTATCATAAAGCCTTCTGTTTGAGTCAAGCCTCGAGGTGGCTTTCCACATTACCTTCCTCATGTACACCCCTATGGCTTGACACTGAATATTCTTCACATACTCCTTTTTCCCCAAGGAAGTTCTTCCTATCTCCTCAAAGGATAGCATTACTTCTTCACTGTTGTTCAACCATACTTGCATACTGTTGAAGCATGGTTATCAACCACCATTTATGATTAGTACATTTTCTTTTCAGACTCCCTTACGGTATAATCATCACTTACTTTTAACAACAAATCACTGTTTTTAGAAATTCTGGAGGCAAAAGGGCATAAAATGGATCTGCGATTTGTTTGATGATGTTTCTCCACATTCCTTCCTGCACCTGCAGGCATCATTTAATTGTCCCCACACATTTTTGTCCACATTTCCTCTTCAGATAAATATCTTCTTAGATGTTCTGTTTGTTACCCCTTGAACCATCTTAACCTCTATAGATAGATTCCAAGATGGCCGTGTGAGAGGAAGCATCTCCCCAAGCTCCTGAGGGACGGGTTCCCTCTGTGAAAATCCTGGTTTTCCCTTAGGCATCCTCTGCATCAACAGGACAACAAGAGAAACTACTATCAAGTTTTTCTTTCTGCCGAAGCGACAGTGAGCATAATTGGTCTACGAAGAGGGAAGAGGGAACCACTGAAGGAAGGACCTTTCAGACTCACCCGAGTCCTCCGCTCATCATCGGCCACCTTTCTGCTGCCAAGTCGAGGTGGAGCCCCGGATCCGGAGTCCTGCTCACGAGGTGAGAGCTTCCCCACCTTTGATGCAGAGCTGAGGGGCAGCCGATCTCGCCCTGCTCCAGCAGTTGCTTTCTGCTCAGTTGGAACACACGATCATTCCCTTCGGGAGTGATCCTCTTGAGGGCAAAATAAGCCCTGGAACGTTTGTCCCTTCTGGGAAGAGCCCTTCCTGCACTCACATTGAAACCCCCCCTTCCCTGGGGTTCTCAGGCCCACCATTTTTCTCTCTTTGTGGACTCTTGCCGGCCCCAATTTCGAACCAGAGTTGGCACTGTCACAAAGGTAGGACCAACAAAAATCGTCAGCTGGCAACAACACAAAAGTAGGACCAACCAATTATCCTGAGCTAACAACAACACTGAGGTAGGACTAATCATAGCCTGAGCATCATCCCCCCCAACTAGCACTAGAAACTAATAGAGGACTCTCTAACCCCAACAACACAAAAGTAGAACCAATCAACCATCTTGAGCCAACAACAAGACTATAGTAGGACTAATCAAAGCCTGAGCATCATCCCCACCCTCCCCCACTAGCACTAGAAACAAATATAGTAAAAAAAAAGGAAAGGCACCCTAATTCTGACCTTTTCATCACCCCAATCGGGCGTCCCCCACCTCTTTTCCTCCCCTCTCTATCTCCCTACTCCCAGCAGATCCCCCCTCCTCCCAATACTTTTTTACCGCTGCCACAGTGAGGAATCATCCCTCCCCTTTTGCTGAGCAGAGCATACCCTGCAGATCCCCTATGCTACCCCCTCCAGCCCACACCTGTAGACACTTCAAACTCATGCAGCCTGCCCTCTACTAATAACCTCCACTCCCAATTATAGATCCTAGAATGATGACCCCCACAGAACCCGCTAACCCATCTGTATCCCCCCTCCTGAAAACCCGCTGTCCTAACGCCTTCTCCATATCCCCCTCAAACAACCTCTCCCCCACAGTGTTTAAAAACCTCAAACACAAACTGATCAGGCAAAACCCTGAGTTGCTAATTGCCGACACCTACTACAACGCCTCTAGAGGTCCAGAAAGGACAGATCTTATTTTCTTCACTAAACACCCAGCTAGGTGGAACACATTCCTTACCATCTACCTCCACACCTCCAAATCCACCAACATCCTGTATGGCTGCAAACTCTCGATCTCCAGCTCGCCCTCATTCCAGGGTAATGCCAACATTTCCATTTTCAGAAATGGAACCATCATGATACAAGTCAATGATACTAAACTTCGCTCTTTCGAATCCATATTCCCTACGCTAAAATCAGCCATATCACAACCTCAACCCCCCCACCCCGCAAGCCCTCCTCTTGGATTCTTAACCACATAGAATTACCCTTGAGTCCCACCACAAACCCCTCCCCCTGACATAACCCTCAGCAGCCTTAACCCTGCAAATGACAAACGCAACAACCCGGGCTGCTCGCTCATCTTCACCAACCCCTCCCACCCTGATTCAACTCCCAGCACCCTAAACCCTGCAAACAACAATCCCAACAACCTGAGGTGCTCACAAACGTACACCACTACAACTCACTCGCACAAGACCACCCCTCTCCCTAAAACTAATCAGGAATCTCTCATAATGGCACACACTCTCAACCCCCTCTCCCACTTCCCACAAATATACGAGAATCAACAAACCAAAGAGACCCCCTTGATCCCCTGCATACTGTGTCGCTAATCACGAAGACCCTTATACCAAATCAAACTACTCTACTGCTGTCTCCTCCAATCTACCTCCCACAGATATGGATAACCATCTGTCCCAAGCTCATCAGACCCCACACAGTATGAAGCACATCACCCGCATCCCCCTAATCTCACTCCCTCATCAAAAATTAAGGAGCGATTCACCACCTAGAATCCCAACTAGAGACAATTATACGGGGCATCAACATGATAGCGAGAAGCCTGAATCCACTTCTGAACCCCTCACTGAATCACTCCCACACACCACTCCCTGGCAGAACCAACCCCCAAAGATTTAGCTAGCCCTCCATGCCCTGCAACCTCAATGCCTAAAGACCAAAAAGTACGAGAGCTCCATTGTCACACAATGAAGCAGTAGAACTCGCCCAATCATACAACACGACACTGCCCATACCTAACCCCCCATCCAAAATCCCGGTCATCATGAGTGTAGGCCGAAATCACACACCTCTAACCACATCTAGGCCTCCAGTTCACCTCATCAATATCCCCCTGATCTCTACCACTCGAGACCCCAAGAGCAATCAGCAAACCAACTGCCTTCTCATTAACTGCAGATCCACAGTCAAACATGCTGTGGAACTAGCAGATGCTATCCTAAACCACAACATTGACATTGCCTTCATCACAGAAACTTGGCTGACTGAATACTCACAACCGATCATGGATACCCTAGTTCCGCCAGGTTTCTCAATTACCAACAAAGATAGTTAAGACTGCCAGGGGGGAGGCATTGCCATCATTCACAAGAAGAACATCAATGTAGAGATAAAAGACACTTTCAGCTACATCTCATTTGAACATCAGAACGCCTGCATCAGAATGAGTGACAACTCCAATGTAACTTTCCACCTACTCTACCATCCCCCTGGCAACACCCCCTCTTTTGGGCAACACCTAGCTGACCTAATAACGCACTGCTCACTCTCATGCACCAATTTCATCATCTTGGGAGACCTCAACCTCCAATGGAATGACAATAGTAATACTGTGATCCAATCCTTAAATTACCTTCTTCATAGCAAAGACTGTGCCCAGCACTGCAAGGGTCGAACCCACAACAAAGGTGCTACACTGGATGCTATTAGAACTCAAAAAGATTCACTCAGGATTGACGATATTCTCCCTGTCGACTGGTCAGATCATCACATTATTCCATTCCATCTTAGTAAAACTCCCCAAAACACAAACCACATGCAAAAGTCACTCCAATGGAAAAGAAACATTAATCAAATTCCATTAGCAACCCTAGAAGAAAGAATCAGCTCACTTCTACCACCCCCATCTGTCAACCTCTCAACTACCGAGCTAACCACCCAGTACAACACAACTATTACCTGCATACTAGACCAATTAGCCCCTATGAAACTGAAAAGTGTGAGAAACACACCTTCTAGAGCCTGTTTTAACAATGTTCTTAATTCAGAAAGAAGACAACTGAGAGCAGCTGAAAGACTTTGGAGATCTGACCCATCCACAGCGCACCTCGAACAACTCAGAAGAGAACACAGAAACTACAAAACACATAAAACAAATGAAAAAAAAACACATTCTTCTGCAATGCACTAGATAGAGCCAAAAACTGCCCACAGGAGCTTTTCAACAAACTACCAAACCCCCCCAAAATCTCCCACTAACAACCGAAGACCGGTGTGACAACTTTGCCAACTTCTTCAATGAAAAAATCACCAAGATTGAGCTCTCCCTAGAAACGGATACTCCACCAACTACAGAGATTATATTGCCCAGTAAAGACAACAATAATCACTGTTTACTACCCTTTAACTCTCCAGCTCCCAACCCGCCAATGAGAATTGAGGGACATCATCCTACCCACAACCAAACGTCAACTCCCAAAAGCTGATAGACCTTCTACCCACTGCTGGAGATGGATATATCCAAACTACTGTCCACCTCCAAAATATCCTCTCACCTGGCAGACCCCCTCCCAACCTCCCTGGCAAACAAACTCAACCAGACCCTTACCCCCATCTGGACCAAGATCATCAACAGCTCCCTGCAAACCGGTGTGATTCTTGACTGCCTCAAGCTGGGTCAAGTCACACCTATGCTAAAGAAACCAGGAGCGGACCTGAACAACCTTAACAACTACAGACCAGTCTCCAACCTACCCTTCCTTGCCAAAACTCTAGAGAAATGTGTTCTCTATTAACTAATCCAACACATAGATAACAACAACCTTCTTAACCCTCTCCAATCTGGGTTCAGAAATGGTTGTAGCACAGAAACAGCTATTCTAAACATAGAAGATGACCTTCACAACTCCCTTGACTCTGACCGATGTTGCCTGATGATTCTCATAGACCTATACGTGGCCTTCGACACTGTTGACCACAACCTGCTACTGGACTCCCTCCAAAAGAGAATTGGCATGGAAGGTGCAGTCCTACGCTGGTTCTCTTCCTTCCTACAGAACCGAACGCAACAAGTAAAAATAAATAACAGGATCTCGGCCACTTCGATAATCACCAGAAGAGTGCCCCATGGGCTGTCCTCTCACTCACAATTTTCAACATCTACATGGGCCTGCTCACCGCCATTCTCAACCGAGCCATCATCCCCTACCACCTATACGCTGACGACACTCAAATTTACAAGGAAATATCCTCTATAGAAGACATACACCGACTGAATGCCACCCTTAAAGAAGCTCAGTTATGGCTATCCCACAACCACCTGAAACTCAGCCAGGATAAGACAGAAATACTTCTCATATAAAAAACAAATCAGCTCCCCCAGATGCAAGAATGGTTAAAATCCATTGACGCTCTTAAAAGCAATCTTACCCCTACAAACATGGTCAAGTCGCTTGGAATCACTCTGGACACCAACTTGACTATGCAGGACCATATCAGGAATAACGCAAATAATGCTTTCCACTGCCTAAAACTGCTGAACAAAATCAAATCATTCATACCCCCAGACGACCTAAAACAGGTCACACAAGCACTTGTGCTCTCCAGATTAGACTACGGAATCTCCATCCTCACCGGCACGGCTAAATCCCAGCTTGTCCCCATGAGATCCACCCTACATACAGCTGCCAGAATGGTGACTGGAATTATAAAGTATGACCACATCTCCCCCGCCTTGAAAAGACTAAAATGGCTCCCAATCAAAGCCTGCTGCAATTTCAGAACTGCCTGTCTAACTCACAAAGCCCTTCACACTGGGAAACCAGAATACCTCGCCATTAAACTCAGGAAAGCAGGTCAGGCAAGAACACTAAGGCCCATATTTATACTTTTTGATGCAAAACTGCGCTAACGCAGTTTTTGCGTCAAAAAAATGAGCGCCGGCTAACGCCATTCTGAAGCGCCATGCGGGCGCCGTATTTATTGAATGACGTTAGCCGGCGTTAGCCGCCGGCGCCGTCTGGTGTGCGTTAAAAAAAACGACGTACACCAGGCAGCGCCGGCGTAGGGGAAAATGGAGCTTGGGCGTCAAAAAATGGGGCAAGTCAGGTTGAGGCAATTTTTTCGCCTCAACCCGATTTGCGCCATTTTTTTCGACTCCCAACCCCCATAGAAATGACTCCTGTCTTAGCAAAGACAGGAGTCATGCCCCCTTGCCCAATGGCCATGCCCAGGGGACTTATGTCCCCTGGGCATGGTCATTGGGCATAGTGGCATGTAGGGGGGCACAAATCAGGCCCCCCTATGCCACAAAAAAAAAATGAAAAAAAACACTTACCTGAACTTACCTTAATGTCCCTGGGATGGGTCCCTCCATCCTTGGGTGTCCTCCTGGGGTGGGCAAGGGTGACAGGGGGGTGTCCCTGGGGGCATGGGAGGGCACCTCTGGGCTCCTTCAGAGCCCACAGGTCCCATAACGCCTGCCTTTTGCAGGCGCTAAAAAACGGCGCAAAAGCGGCCGTACGTCATTTTTTTTTACCCGCCCACTCCAGGGCGTGATTTTTGCCCGGGAGTATAAATCCGACGCACATGCCTCGGAGTCGATTTTTTAGACGGGAACGCCTACCTTGCATATAATTAACGCAAAGTAGGTGTCCACGCTAAAAAATGACGCTAACTCCATGGACTTTGGCGCTAGACGCGTCTAACGCCAAAGTATAAATATGGAGTTAGTTTTGCGTCGAAATTGCGTAAAAAAAAATGACGCAATTCCGGCAAGCAGTACCCAGGGCACAGCCAAGAGTCAGTAACCACCAGTACCTGTCCAAAAAGTGTGGGGGTGATCAGGGCAAAAAAGGAGGACTTTCCTACAGGGGGTCATTACAACCCTGGCGGACGGTGTTAAAGCTGCGGTAATACCACAAAAAGGCCGGCGGAAAAAAAAGGGAATTATGACCGTGGCGGAAACCGCCAACAAAGACAGCCACTTTAACACTCCGACCGCCACGGCGGTACAGACAAGCAGCGCGGCGGTCACCGCCAACAGACAGGCGGAAGACAAAGTACCGCCCACAGTTTTACAACCCGCCAATCCGCCACCTTTTCCGTGGCGGATTCACCGTGGATAAAAACACGGCGGAAACAGCTTTTGCAATGGGAAAACGCTCACCTTAACACACTCCACGAGGAAGGAGGACACCATGGAGCCCGAACTACAAATACTCCCTGCCCTTGTCTTCCTGCTCGTCTACGACCACCAGCAACGGCGGCGCCGAAGACAACGGTGAGTACTGCACCTACGACATAGGGGAGGGGGCAGGCAAAAGTCAGGGGGACACACACGCAAAACCCCCACCCCCACCCTCGCACATTACAACACACACACCAATGCATTTCCAAACATCACAGTAACAACCCATAACCCCCCCCCCGGAAGAATGCAAAGACAAAAGGAAATCAGTTCAAACATTGTAATGTATTAAAATACAGTTACCAAATATATACAGATATATATACACAATCAAAATATTATACATTACGAGAAGTAGTGCAGGTCTGCACATATCAATGTCCGTGCACCACTGGGCCCAAAATGCATGGGCGAGGCCCACACTAGATACCTGTCCACAAACGGAGAAAACACTGCAGGGGCATCAGATAGAAATACAACAGGCACCTCAGGGGGAAGGGAGGGGGGGCACCTCAGCTGGATGAGTGCACCACGCCAGATCCACGATGGGGCTCCATGCCCATTGATGTATCCTGGGGAGTGCAAAGCCACAGGCTCACAAGTCTCTACAGTGGGTGGTTTGCCCACTGTACCATCCTGGGGAGTGCAAAGCCACAGTCTCTCAAGTCTCTACAGTGGGTGGTTTGCCCACTGCTGTATCCTGGGGAGTACAAAGCCACAGTATCTCAAGTGGATAACAGTCTCCGCTGGTTCTGGAGGGGGACTGGTGCCCAGAGTGCTTCATCCTGTTAAGGACAGACAGAGTGGATGCATGTCTCCACTGGTTCTGGAGGGGGAATGGTGCCCAGACTGCATCAGGCTCCCCGTGACGGTTCCTGTCCCGTCACTGTCCCAGCTGCACATGGGATAACGATGCTTGATGTGGCGGTTTTTTCCCTGTCCAGCGGTGCTTTGGCATGTCGGTCTTTGCCCTGTTGAGCGGTGCTTTGCCCTGTTCAGCGGTCTTCACCATGGCGGTCTTTTCCCTGTTCCGGGGTGTTTTGCCATGGCGGTCTCTGACCTATTCAGCGGTGCTTTGCCCTTGATCAGTGTAGGGAAAGCTGCGGAAGACATTGTAACGCGAAGGGTTAATTAGCTTGAACAGTGTAGATGAGCGTGATGCCTGCCGAAGCCAGAACAACGTGGAAGAAATTCACGATGTTCGCTTTCAAGCTTGTTTTCTTTTGACATTCCGTAGATAAACTTATTCGCAGCTGCATCTGTGAGAAACAGGCTGTAAAGGAGAGTCAGTCTCAACCTTGAGGACGAGACCACAGTAAAAGATGGAATGAAAACAATGGCCAGGGAATGCCAAGGCAGCCAAGAGACATATACTGATAACATAGCTAGAAAATACTGGAAGGGGGTAGAATCCAAGCTTCAGGTTATTTAAACACTGAAAGGTGGGTGAGGGAATTTTGAAGCTCGCAGATGGAGTTATGAAACTGTCATCTCCAGACTTAGAGCTGCCTCCCTATTTTGCTGTTCCAAGACCCTGACGCTCGAGGGGGAGAGAGGTCCAAGCAGGCGGTAGAGGGCTTCCCAGAATTCGTGGACTAAGTTAAGTTCCATCCAGGGATGAAAGGCTTTTTGTTTCTCTGCTCTATTATTATGATTGATTATTATACTTGCACTGTGTTTATAATCTGAGAAATTCAGCTCGTTTATAGTTTTTCCTGCCTTACTGAACATCGTAGTGTGAGTCTGCCACAGTAATTGAAATATGCATTTTAGTGTGCAGTAAATCAAAGCTTATCTGAAGTATTCAACTTGTTAATATTCTGCTCCCTGAACATCGTAGTGTATCACATGTTGGTATACAGTTATTCCAAGTTTATATCTGTCAATGAACTCTTTACTCAGATGTATACATAGATGTTCTTTGTAGTGTACTTATATATATACATATATATAGATGCTTTTTTTTATTTGCTATTCTTACTCTGTCAATGAACTCTTTGCTCATTCGTATACATAGATACTATCTGTAGTGTACATATATATGAATAGATGCTTTTCATTGCTATTCTTATTCCACTAATGTTAATGTGCTAAATGCCTGCATTTACCTGAAATTATAGTAAAGCTAAATTGTATTCATAATTGGCTTGTGGTCCTTCATTGAGCGTCCTTATTGACTTATACCGAACAGGTGTCAACCAGTCACCTGGATAAGACATTTGGTACCAGGAGTGGGGTATAAGTCAATAATGCCTGTTTGGGGACGTAAGAAAAGTGAGGCAGAGTGCGGAAGGCAGCATGGGGCAGAAGCCAGATCCATTCCCTGGTGGTTAGCAACTGACCCGTTCTCTGGTGTGGCAGGGCTCCTGAACCGGTGGGCAGTGCCGGTGTTATGGGAGACATTAGATGAGAAAGTGACTCCCCTTTTAGTGGAAGATGCGGTTGAGAGTGTGAAGCTAAAAGGGGCAAAGCTGGAGCTGAAAGCAGCAGGGCAAGTGGGATGGCTTTTCCTGTCTGCGCTCCGTACGATATACAGGAAAACATTAACACAAGATGCAGAAATAAGAAAACTGCGGGATGAGGTTGCAGCCCTGCAGGAAAGGCAGTTACTTATGAAAGAAACTATAGAAAGTGCAGTGAATAGGGGTGATCAAATGGAAGCAAGGTGCACTGCATTAGCAGTTCGAGTAGCAAAACAGAAGAGTAGGCAGAAGCCTAAAATACCCTCAGCTGTGCAAGTGAGGGCATTGGTACGCAAAGAAAACTGGGATCCTTGTACTTGGGATGGAACAGTTTCAGATAATGATGATGACTGGAATTGGGAGGATGAGGTGGAAGTACGTGTAGCAGAACTAGGTGGAGTTGAAAGAGGAGAAGGACGTGCAGGTGAAATTGAAGGTGAAAGGGGAAGTGTAATGGAGGTTCGCCCACTCGTGCAGAATAAATCAAAGGGGGTGAATGGTGGGCAAATACAGAATTCACGTTTGGTAAGAGATTATACACAGAGTGAATTGTTAGAAATAACTCGTATGTTTAGGCAGATGCCTACAGAGCCCTTGTTTAAATGGTTCGTGAGATTGTGGGACACTGGAGCAGACGGTACATATCTATCACCAACTGAACTTTTGAAAATGGGATCGTAACTACACACGCTATGTTAGGGCAACGGTTACGAGGTGCACAGGGGCAACAAGCTTTCTCTCTAATGGGTTGGTTGATGGAAGGAGTGAAGCAATTGTACCCAACTGCTATAGATGTGGAGGAGAGTTGGGGTCCTTGGCATACGATTTCAGAGGCAAATGAACAACTGCGAGAAATGGGGATGCAGAACGCAGTATACTCCCAACAATTTTTAGGACCTGATGTTGAACCCGTGACAGCAGGGATCAGGTCACGGTTAATCAGAAATGCCCCTCTGCATATGAAAGGTGCCTTGTTGGCCCTTCTAGGACCCGCTCAGGGAAGACCAGAGGGGGATGTGGTATTATTAATGGCACAATTAGAAGGGCTTGATAGACAAAAATCAGCAAGAGCAGTGGGGCAGGACATTAAGTATAAGGGAGGAGAATCTACAATAAAAGTGACCAGACGACAAATGTGGATAGTTTTGTTGAATGCTGGGGTGAAGAAAGAGGAGATAGATGGAAAGCCTACCCCTTATCTGCTTAATAAATGGAAAGCATTGCAGCGTAGACAGAAAAAGAAAGAGTCAGTTGATGAGAAACAGCCCTCAGCACCACCCATGGAAGAGTCTGAGAAGGAAAAAACAGAAACAGGGAAAAATAGGAAGGTGCCTGTCTCAACTCTATATCCTGACTTGTCCAGCGATGGCTGTGAAGTCCCAGACCCCTTATTATGAAGGTCAGGCCAAACCCCGGGGGTCAGAGCAGTGCAAGAGGTAAGCCCCGGGGACAGGCGGCCATATGTACCTCTCATCATTTATTGGCACAAAGGAACACACCATGTTATGGCACTGCTTGACACAGGTGCGGAAGTAACTTTGATGAATGGAAACCCTAAGAGGCTGCCAGGGAAGGGTGTGATTATTAATGGTTAAGGGGGTGCAGAGACAGAGGCCCAACCTGTTAAGCTTAAATTGTCAATCAGTAAAGGACCCCCGTTCACGGCAGAAGTTTTAATAGCTGAAGTACCAGAATACATTATTGGCATGGATTTGTTACTAGGCAAAACTATTGATACGCAATGGGGAACATTTACTTTTGGTGTGAGGAGCGTACACATATAGAAATCTAGGACAGTTCTGGTTGGGCATGCAAAGTGGAGTCCATTACATGTGCCTCCTCCAAAGGAGCCGGTGTGCATTAAACAGTATCGCATACCCGGAGGTCATAAAGAGATTTCAGAAACCATACAGGGGTTGCTAGATGCAGGTGTGTTAAGGCCGGCTGTGAGCCCATTTAACTCTCCTATATGGCCCGTGAAGAAAGCAGATGATACATATCGAATGACTGTCGACTATCGACAACTGAATAAACTGGCTCCACCTTTGGCAGCCACCGTCCCAGACATCATCACACTGGTGGAACAATTGAGTAAAGATGTGGGGGAATGGCATGCCGTGATTGATCTAGCAAACGCCTTCTTTTCAATTGATATCGATGAGGCCAGTCAAGACAAATTTGCAATAAGCTGGCAGGACAGACAATTCACATTCAGGAAGTTGCCCCAGGGGTACGTGCAGAGTCCCACATTGTGTCATGGGCTAATAGCCAGAGATTTAGCCAATTTCTCAGCTGGAGACACCCAACTTGCACATTACATTGATGACATCATGATCACTGGGGACACTAAAGAGCAAGTCACAGACATGCTGGAAAGATTAAGAATACTTACAGTAGAGGGGTTGGGCTATTAACCCAAAAAAGGTCCAAGGCCCGGCACAAGAGGTGAAATTCCTGGGCGCTATTTGGTCAGGACCAGTAAAAAGAATACCACAGAAGGTGATTGATACGGTACAGCAGCTAAAGACTCCTTCAACTAAGGCAGAAGCACAACGATTTATTGGTTTGATGGGATTCTGGAGAGAACATATCCCTCACTTAGGATTAATATTGAGACCACTATATCAAGTTACACGAAAGAAGCACCCTTTCCAATGGGGACCTGAACAGCAAGAGGCCTTTGAGGGAGCAAAGATGCATTACAGAACTATTTTGCGTTAGGTCCCATCACAGAAGGAGACCCATTTGAGCTGGAAATGATAGTACAGGATGATGTAGTGATGTGGAGTTTATGGCAGATGCAAGGAAAAAAGAGAGTGCCACAGGGATTTTGGTCGAAGAGATTAACTCCCTCCATGAGCAATTACACCCCGTTAGAAAAAGAACTAGCAGGAGCATATTGGGCATTAGTAGAAACAAAGCGCATAACTGGTGACCGGCCGGTTACCCTAAGAACACGGGTCCACTTACTAGGCTCGATAAGAGAAGGAGGGGGTGGCACTAAAGTAGGCAGGGCGCAGGATTCTACCATCGTAAAGTGAAAATGGTATCTGCAGCAGAGGGCAAAACCGGGGCCAGCAGGAGTGTTGAAGTTACAAGAAGATATGCTGGGGGCAGTGGACTTACAAGCAATGATCCCCTCACCAGAGCCATCTGAGATGGAGTCCTCACCATTTATAACAGCCCCACCTTTTGAACAGCTCACAGAAGAAGAACAGCAAAATGCATGGTTCACAGATGGTACCGCCCGGTACCATCAAGGAAAGAGACAATGGCAAACAGTCGCATTCCAGCCTGCTACAGAAACGCTGTTGCTGCGAGGAGGAAATAATGGATCAAGTCAGCTTGCAGAACTGCAGGGGGTAGCAGCAGTGATCGAACAGGCCCCCATCGGAGAGAAAACGTTTGTGTACACTGACAGCTGGGCCACCTACCAAGGACTAGTAAGCTGGGCCCGACTTGGCGCAAGGATGGATGGAAAATCAAAGGCACCCCCATTTGAGGAGGCGAGCAGCTATGGGAAGAGATGTGGGAGAAAGGGCACAAATGTCAAATCTATGTGGGACATGTGGACGCCCATTGCCCATCAGACACCTCTCTTGCATCTCTATTCAACAACACCGCAGATCAGATGGCCAAAACACGAACAGTAATCATCAATGAGGAGGCTGAAGCTGCTCTAGCAAACTGGGCTCATGCAACATCGGGACATCTAGGAGAGAATGGCACTTATGCATGGGCACAGCAATGACAGATTCCAGTCACTAAAGAACAGGTCCAACAAGCAGTAAAAGAGTGCCCCACATGCAATCAGATAAAACAAATTCCCTTGCAAAAGAAGCCTAGCGGCCATATCAGAAGGGGAACCGCAGCCGCTACAGTGTGGCAATTGCACTATATCGGGCCGCTACCAAAGGAAGGAGGAAAAAGCTACGTATTGACCATGGTGGACACCTACTCTGGCCTTATGTTGGGTATGCCCTGTAAGTCTGCAGACCAAAAGTCCACTTTGCGAGGGCTAAACTACCTGATAATACATTATGGGGTACCTGATGAATTCCAAACAGATAGGGGCACACACTTTTCAGGGAAAACAGTGCAGGATTGGGCGCAGGAACAGGGAATTCGGTGGATTTTACACCTTAGTTATTATCCACAAGCTGCAGGCATGATTGAGAGATATAACGGATTGTTGAAAGAACAGCTAAAAAAGTTATCAGTACATCAGACTCTAAAAGGATGGAGTAGTAATTTAGACAAAGCATTGTTTGAATTGAACAATAGACCAGTTGGGCAGCAGACTCCTTTCATTCGGATGACAGGGCATGATAAAGAAATCACCCACACAATGATTGTCTGGAAAACAGACCCTCGAGCTCGATTACCTTTACAGGCTACTTCTGGCAGTATAGGACTGGACCTGTTTGCTCTAGAGGATGGAGAAATACCTGTAGTACAGGTGAAGACTATTCCCCTAGGAATAGGAGTGAGAGTACCATCCGGAACATATGGTAGAATTGCCCCTCGATCCAGCTTTGCCATCAAGGGAGTGTCGGTGCTAGGGGGAGTCATAGACCCAGATTTTAGAGGAGAGGTTAAAGTAGTATTATTGAACCAAGGAGATGCTACTGTATCGTATCAAGCACATGACAGACTTGCCCAATTGATTTGTGAACAAGCGTACACCCCCCACATTGAAGAAAATCTGCCCCCGATAACACTCAGAGAGGTGAAGGAGGATTTGGAAGCACAGGAAGAAGAGTATGGGTGCATCATCCAGGGAAAAAGCCAGAGACAGGAGAGATATTGAGTCAAGTGGTGGGGAGTACGTATGTTGTACTTTTAAAGAATTCTAATGTACCTGTATTTGTACCTGCAGTGAGACTTACCCCACGGTCATAAAGGATGACATCTGCATCGATGACGTGGTTGCTGTTTGCGGTCATGATTATAACCGGAAAAAGTATATTAGTCCGACCAAATGTGGCAGAGAATGTAATCACGGACCTTCATGTCACTTGTGCACCTCAAGCCGCTAAGGTAACTGATGACCAGGGAAATGTTTCATTCTGCAACGTGAAGGTACCTGGAGGCAAATGGATGGCTGCCAAAGCTGTAACCTGGAAGGTAACTGGACAGCAAATCCGACATGCTAACGGACTGAACGAGTTGCAGGGAATGCCCGCAACGGTACAGGCTTTGAATTACACGCTAAACATGATATGTAAATATTGTGATACCATTGTACCTTTTACACCAGTACAGACATATCCGTGTAGATCTTATGATTGTTTAAACAAACAGGATATTTTACCAGGACATATGGTGGTTGTTACAATGTCTAATAGAACTACAGGAGTTCGATACTCCAAACCGCCTGCCTTTATGTTTTATGTAGCCGAAAGACGCATGGTCAGCAATTTAGGCAACGTTTCCATAGTTCGATATAGAATAGGATGTAAGCAAGCTTTACATGCAAGCATAATTAACCATATTGTGTTACAGATAACTATTGCCAAGGGGAATGTCTCTAAGTACGATCCATTATGCACACCATGGACACTACAGTTATGGCCCTTGCCGAAGTTACGCATCAGAAGAGATCTAGGATCCATGATAGCCGGGGCCACCGGAATTGGGGTAGGGGCCCTGAACGCTTTTGATATTGAAGCCATCAGGAATAAGCTATCTTCAACAGGATATAATACAGGGGAGGCCATAAAAGTAATTTCACAATGGGGGTCCACACACTCACAAGAAGTATGGAAGGTTCTGCGTGGGTTGTATTGTGATTGGCAATGGCATAATTTCACTTATGAACAATTTGGAAAAAGCTTTCAAAGCACCCAAACAATGTCCAAAGGAATTCAGTGCATACTATGGCAAATTATTGTTAATCAACAGTATGTAGACTTCAAAGCGGAATGGGGACAGCTTCAAGGTGAATATTGGAGACAACAATTGCATTTGCCTGAGGAAATATGGGTAAAGCCTATACAATTCCATTGTGAGGGAGAGATGTGTTATACTCATTTTGATATAGCTAGAAGTAATCTTCCTCCTGAAATATGGTGCCCCTTTATATTGCTCCCTGTAGTAATAGGTGAAGAATGGTGGATACCTCACACTGACAAAAAATGGATTGGTCAAACAAATCACAACGTAGATCCCACTAGATGTGCAGATTGGTCTAAGGGGTTGGTATGTACCCACACTGGACGGGCGCTAGACCCATGCCTTCACCCAATACCAGGAGAATGTGAATGGTTACCTTATCCTATTAATGGCACAGACTTATATCAGATAGGAACAGAGAGTATATGTTACATTACTAATCACCCCTTACTTATTAACTGATTTGTACAAACCACCGGAGAGCAGGTAATGTGTATGTGCAATATTACCAGCATTATTGACATAAGTACTCACATCCTATACCAACCGACTAAGTTCACCACAACCACATTACAGACGCAAATGCAAGCACAGTTAGAATGGAACATCCCGCTTGTTGTGAAGCTACCTAGATTAGAGGCAATCAGGCGCTACGCACAAATCACATTTGCCAAATTCGACATGGCAGCTAAATATACAAAGGATGCAGCCATACAGATGACCATAGATGCCAAACAGGTTATGCACACTGCTACACGCATCCAGCAAGAAACTGAGCACCATTGGTATGACATCTTCTTAGGTTGGGCACCAGGAGCTACGAAAACGCTAAATATAGTGTTACATCCGCTAATCTGGTTATTGATTGTCTGTGTCACACTAATGATTATACTATGTAGACTATATGTATGCACAAACCAGATTTATACTAAAATGCAGGCGCTTAGAATAATGCTAACAAGTATTCGTAGCAATCTAGCTAGCGAAGTGTTACAATAAATACTTCTGGTTTCGCAAGCATCGCGCTCATCTAAGGGGTGGAGTGATCAGTGTAGGGAAAGGTGCGGAAGACATTGTAACACAAAGGGTTAATTAGCTTGAACAGTGTAGATGAGCGTGATGCCTGCCGAAGCCAGAACAACGTGGAAGAAATTCACGATGTTCGCTTTCAAGCTTGTTTTCTTTTGACATTCCGTACATAAACTTATTCGCAGCTGCATGTGTGAGAAACAGGCTGTAAAGGAGAGTCAGTCTCAACCTTGAGAACGAGACCACAGTAAAAGATGGAATGAAAACAATGGCCAGGGAATGGCAAGGCAGCCAAGAGACATATACTGATAACATAGCTAGAAAATACTGGAAGGGGGTAGAATCCAAGCTTCAGGTTATTTAAACACTGAAAGGTGGGTGAGGGAATTTTGAAGCTTGCAGATGGAGTTATGAAACTGTCATCTCCAGACCCAGAGCTGCCTCCCTGTTTTGCTGTTCCAAGACTGTGACGCTCGAGGGGGAGAGAGGTCCAAGCAAGCGGTAGAGGGCTTCCCAGCATTCGTGGACTAAGTTAAGTTCCACCCAGGGATGAAAGGCTTTTTGTTTCTCTGCTCTATTATTATGATTGATTATTATACTTGCACTGTGTTTATAATCTGAGAAATTCAGCTCGTTTATAGTTTTTCCTGCCTTACTGAACATCGTAGTGTGAGTCTGCCACAGTAATTGAAATATGCATTTTAGTGTGCAGTAAATCAAAGCTTATCTGAAGTATTCAACTCGTCAATATTCTGCTCCCTGAACATCGTAGTGTATCACATGTTGGTATACAGTTATTCCAAGTTTATATCTGTCAATGAACTCTTTACTCAGATGTATACATAGATGCTCTTTGTAGTGTACTTATATATATACATATATATAGATGCTTTTTTTTATTTGCTATTCTTACTCTGTCAATGAAATCTTTGCTCATTCATATACATAGATACTATCTGTAGTGTACATATATATGAATAGATACTTTTCATTGCTATTCTTATTCCACTGTTGTTAATGTGCTAAATGCCTGCCTTTACCTGAAATTATAGTAAAGCTAAATTGTATTCATAATTGGCGTGTGGTCCTTTATTGAGCGTCCTTATTGACTTATACCAAACAGGTGTCAACCAGTCACCTGGATAAGACAGCCCTGTTCAGCGGTGCTTTGCCCTGTTCAGCGGTGCTTTGCCCTGTTCAGCGGTCTTCACCATGGTGGTCTTTTCCCTGTTCAGCGGTGCTTTGCCATGGCGGTCTCTGACCTGTTCAGCGGTGCTTTGCCCTGTTCAGCGGTGCTTTGCCCTGTTCAGCGGTCTTCACCATGGCGGTCTTTTCCCTGTTCAGCAGTGCTTTGCCATGGCGGTCTCTGACCTGTTCAGCGGTGCTTTGTCCTGTTCAGCGGTGCTTTGCCATGTTCAGCGGTCTTCACCATGGCGGTCTTTTCCCTGTTCAGCAGTGCTTTGCCATGGCGGTCCTGACCTGTTCAGCGGTGCTTTGCCCTGTTCAGCGGTCTTCACCATGGCGGTCTTTTCCCTGTTCAGCGGTGCTTTGCCATGGCGGTCTCTGACCTGTGCATTGGTGTGTGGCATGACGGTCCCTCATTGCCCAGCGGGGCTGTGGCTGCCGGGGCCCTCCTGGGCACTGACTCCGGTGGTGGTCTCCTGACCAGTGACGATACTGCTGCCCTCCTGGGCACTGACTCCGGCGGTGGTCTCCTGACCAGTGACGATACTGCTGCCCTCCTGGGCACTGACTCCGGCGGTGGTCTCAGGACCAGTGACGACAGTGCTGGTGGTGGCGTCCCGGCCGCCGGGGAGGATGGCGCCCTTCTCCGCTGTGCTGCTCTTCCCAGACTATGCAGACTTCCTCTGGCCCTTCACCACCTTTGGAGGAGTCACAGCTGACTCGGCACTCCCCCTGGGACCCTTGTGAGCAGGTTTTCTGACAGGAGTACTCACCCTGTCCCGTCGGCCACTTTCCAACTTGAGGTGCTTTACAGGGGGTGGACTGGCAGTTCTTTGGCTCCGTGTCACACTGGCTGCCCTGGTGGCCGGTGCACTCCACACACCTTTGACACGCACCACTGGTACTGGACTTTTTTTGGCTGAGGTGCTACTACAGGACCTATCAATTGGAGGTGTGGGGGTGGGGGCAAAGAGGTCAATGTTGCTGAGGAAGATGGTGGATGGATGTTGGGTGTGTGAGTGGCCACGTTTGTGTACTTTGGGAGGGGGTGTCACAGACACACTGGGAGTGGACACAGGGGATGTGTAAATGGTAGTGGGGGTGGTGAGTGCAGGTGAGCGGGTGTGGTTCTGGGTGTTCTGGTGCGAGTCCTAGTGCCTGTAGACGTAGTGCATGCAGGTGAGAGTGTAGACGACACTGGGAGGGAGGAGGGAGACGACGAGGAGGGGGACACATTGGAGGCAGTGGATGTTTCTGTGTCTGTATGTGGGTGATGCTTGTGTGAGTGCCTGTGGGTTGTGTGGTGCTTATGTTTGCCTCAGCTACTTGTGTGTGTTGAGGTGTATGCATGCTTGTCTGATGGTGTGCTTGGGAGAGGCTGGGGTACAGGGGATTGGGTCTGGGTGGAGGAAGTTGGAGGGGGGAGGCTAGACACAGGGACAATGGCTGCCATCAGTGCTGAGGCCAGAGATTGCAGGGTTCGATGAACGGCAGCCTGACCAGAATGAATGCCCTCCAGGAATGCATTACTGTGTTGCAACTCCCTTTCTACACCCTGGATGGCATTCACAATGGTAGACTGCCCAACAGTGAGTGACCTGAGGAAGTCAATGGCCTCCTCACTGAGGGCAGCAGGGGTGACAGGGGCAGGGCCTGAGGTGCCTGGGGCGAAGGTGATGCCCACCCTCCTGGGTGAGCGGGCACAGGGCGAACGCTGAGGGGCTGCTGGGAGGGCGGTGCTGGTAGGGGAGGTGGCGGCTGTACCTGTAGAAGTGGGGGGCACAGATGGTACCGCCACCACAAGGGAGCTCCCATCGGCGGACGAGTCCGTGTCGCTGTTTGGTGATCCTGTGACCGACGTGAAGCTCCCCTCGCCCTCCGTCCCACTGGTGTATTCAGAGTCTGTGGTGTGGCCCCCCATGGCCATGTGGGATGCAGATCCCTCGTGCTCCAGTGCCACTGTACCTCTGCCTGATGATGCTGATGCACAAAAGAACAGGGAGAGCAGAAAAAGGGGGGGGACGACAGAAGAAAGACAGATTGAGTGCATGGCTTACTGCTACCGTTGGCGGACAATACAGACACAGCAGCCCCCTGCACTACGCCGTGCTCTTGGCCTCTACAGATGCAATTCCTGGGATCTGACCTACATGGCTATGGTGGACATCTGCACACATAGATGGCACAGGGGCATGACTAGGTGTACTTGGCACTCTAAAGAGGTGCCACATGGCCTGCCTTACGGAGGGACCTTGCCTACAGAACTCGCCCTGGCCTAGGGAAACCCACAGCCCACCTCCGCCACCCAGACCCCTCCACTGCGTGCAAAATTAGCAGATTGAGAGTGTACTCACCCCCTTGTGGCTGCTGTGATGCCCTCAAGCGCCCATCCAAGTCCGGGTACGCCACTGCCAGGATCCTGAACATCAGGGGGGTCATGGTGCGATGGGCACCCCTCCCACGTTGGGAGGCCATCCCCAGCTGAGACTCCACCATCTTCTTGCTCCAGCGGCGAATGTCCTCCCATCTTTCCGGCAGTGGTGCTCCGTCTGTGGTAGACCCCCAGGGTCCGGACGTCCTTGGCGATGGCATGCCAAATATATTTTTTCTGGTGGGCGCTGACCTACATGATTTGTACAGGGGGAAGAGAAAATTATTACCAACTGCACCGTCACAGTCATTGGCACCCATCCCTACCCTTGCCATGTGGCACATGCACTCCCCGTCGTTTCATGCACGCCGCACTCTCCCCCCTTCCTTCTTACATCCACCCCTCTCCACACAGGCATAGCCCATACAGCATGCTCCCAGTGTATTTACCTGTTTGTCTGGAGGACCGTAGAGTAGCGTGTACTGGGGGAGGACCCCATCCATAAGTTTCTCCAACTCCTCCGATGTGGAGGCAGGGGCCCTTTCCCCAGACACTCGAGCCATTGTCTCTTCCAGACCTAGGTCACAGCAGCACTTGCAGTGTAGCTCCTTTCCTGTCGAAGATCAGGTATCGAGTGATTGAAGTGATAGAAAATGGCGGTCACATCCGCGGCGGTGCGTACCGTCACCGCCGGCATACATCGTCATTGGCTCTTGGGACCCATAGGGTCCAATGTTAACCAATGCAGCATTGCGCCGCAGTCTTCGACTGCCTACCGCGACGGTGTACACCGCCAGCGCAATTACCTCACATCCCATTGTTCCACTTTAGAGGTCAGGCAGCTGCCATTTCAGGGGCCCACATGGCTTCATTTCCAACTGTGTCACACATACCTAGGCCTAGACTCAACACACATACAGGCCACTTTTTAGATTATGATTGGTGTTCTGTGTAAGCTGTGGGTACGTACCTCTGAGTTGTTTGACTCTGTGCTCGCTGTTGTCCTTCATAGGCACCGTCCACCGGGACATATGAGGAGATGGCGGCATCCTCCGGTGTACCGACCATTGGTGCACCTGTCGACAATGGAGGAAAGACATGTGATCATCACATACAGGCTTGACAGTACCACAATCCAGGAACTTTGTACCCAGTTGGAGCCAGACCTGATGTCAGCTATCTGCCATCCCACAGGAATCCCCCCTCAAGTGCAGGTGCTGTCAGTGCTCCATTTCCTTGCAAGTGGGTCATTTCAAACAATAGTGGCCATAGTATCAGGGATGTCCCAGCCTATGTTTTCCAACGTGTTGTCCAGAGTGTTGTCTGCCCTGCTGAAACACATGCGTAGCTACATCGTGTTCCCTCAGGTGGAGGATTTGCCTACAGTGAAAGGTGATTTCTATGCCCTGGGACATATCCCCAACATCATAGGTGCCATTGATGGGACACATGTGGCTTTGGTCCCCCCCCACATGAGTGAACAGGTGTACAGAAACCGGAATGGTTATCATTCGATGAATGTACAGATGGTATGTTTGGCCAACCAGTACATCTCCCATGTGAATGCCAAGTTCCCTGGCTCAGTGCATGACGCCTACATCCTGCGGAATAGCAGCATCCCTTATGTGATGGGGCAACTCCAGAGGCACCGTGTGTGGCTATTAGGTGAGCACCTGGAAGCAAGACAGTGGGAATGGTTGTCTGGGTCTGGGGTTGTCCCTACAGGTTAGTGTGTGTCTAACAGTTGTCCCTCACCATTTGCAGGTGACTCTGGTTGCCCCAACCTGACCCCAGTGAGGAATCCCAGGACAAGGGCAGAGGGACGCTAAAATGAGGCCCATGGGCGAACTAGGAGGGTGATCGAGCGGACCTTCGGCCTCCTGAAGGCCAGGTTCCGGTGCCTCCATATCACAGGTGGATCCCTATTCTACTCACCAAAGAAGGTGTGCCAGATCATCGTGGCCTGCTGTATGCTTCACAACTTGGCTTTGCGCCGACAGGTGCCTTTTCTGCAGGAGGATGGTCCAGATGTCAGTGTTGTTGCAGCTGTGGAGCCTGTGGACAGTGAAGACGAGGAGGCAGAAGAAGAAGACATGGACAACAGGGACTCAGTGATCCAGCAATATTTCCAGTGAAACACAGGTAAGAATACAAACTTGCCTACTACATGTACTTTAACACTACTACCTCTCTACTGTCTGTCGTTTTCACCCAGTGTATGGTCACTGAGTTGTCACTTTCCCTTACGATTTCAGATGTGGGTCCCACTGTGTGACATCTGCTTTGTTTCCTCATGAACTAGAGCTGTGTGACATAGGTATGTTGACATTACATTTGAAATAGCATTTTGCCACTGTAATTGCTAATACACAGTTTCGAAATCACAGACTGACTCCAGATTGTTTTGTGCTTCAAGGGTGTTTATTTAAGTGCTCAATATTGGAGTGGGTTGTAAAATGGTGAGGGGTGATGGTGGAGGAATGTCCATGGCAGAGTCCAGTCTATTAGTGTCACAGGTGCATAGCCCAAATGGGCATAGGAAGTGGATCTGGGGCAGTTTAAGGATGTGATAAGATAATATGGTACACTGTTCCAAAACAAGAGAGAAGGAAAGAAAAGGAGTCCTGATAATAAATTAATTAGTGAGGGATTTGAGCCAATTTTACTCTTATGTATTTTCCTCCTCTCTCGGACCCACATTTGGCTCCGCGGCATCATCGAGTTTAAAAAGATCTCCGGCAAAGAGCCCCCCCTCGGGGGGTGCCAGTCAGACATTGCAGCACCGGTCTGACGAGGAGCTGTCCGATGATGAAGCATGACACCAAATGTGGTGTGTGAGGACTATTGCTCCTGATTATCAGGACTCCTTTTCTTTCCTTCTCTCTTGTTTTGGAACAGTGTACCATATTATCTTATCACGTTGTCTGGAGGGTGTACACTGGACCATTTAATCCTCCGATCCCCTCTTTTTGTTTGAAGCAGTTTAAGGATGGACAGGGTGACAAAGTGGGACAGAAGGATGACAATCAGGGTGGTCTCATTTCTTGGTGGGGGTCTTGGCATCGTTCTCTGTCTTTGTCCTGGATCTCAGGGACCGTTTGCGAGGTGGTTCTCCCTCTGCAGGGGGTGGGGTGCTGGTGTGGTGGTCCTGTGGCAGTGCCTCCTGTCCACTAGCGCCGGCGGAGGTGGTGGGCAGTTCATCGTCCAGGCTACTGTCAGGGGCCCCTTGTAGTGCCACAGTGTCCCTCCTGGTGTTGAGTACTTCCTTCAGCACCCCTACGATGGTGCCCAGGGTGGAATTGATGGTTCTGAGTTCCTCCCTGAAGCCCAAATACTGTTCCTCCTGCAGGCGCTGGGTCTCCTGAAACTTGGCCAGTACCGTTGCCATTGTCTCCTGGGAGTGGTGGTATGCTCCCATGATGTTGGAGAGGGCCTCGTGGAGAGTGGGTTCCCTGGGCCTGTCCGCCCCCTGTCGCACAGCAGCCCTCCCAGTTCCCCTGTGTTCCTGGGCCTCCGTCCCCTGGACTGTGTGCCCCACTACCACTGCCCCTATGTCCCTGTTGTTGTTGGGCTGGTGGGTTAGCCTGGGTTCCCTGTAGTGGTGGACACACTGCTGATTGTCGTGTCCTGGGGATGGAGGTATGGGCCCGCCGGGTGGGTGCTGTGCTGGTGTTTCCTGAGGGGGGAAGGTCTGTGGTGGCCGGTGACTGGGTGAGGGGAACCGACTGTCCCGAGGTCCCCGATGGGCTGGGCTGGTCATCTAGATCCAGTTGGACAGAGCTGCTGTCATCACTGTGGGGCTCTTCTGTTGGTGGTGTGGACATGTGTTGACCCTCCTGTCCGTTGACGTTGGGTAGGGGTCCTGCAGGGGTATAAAAGGATGTTTATTACAGCAGTGTGTGGCATGGTGTGCAATGGGTGTGTGACCGTGTACCCCAGTGCTTGCATTCCTGTGTGTGACCTTGTGTGATGATGGTTTAGGGGGGTGTATGGGTATGTGCAGTGGGCATGCTTTAGTGATAGGTGTCCATGCTTTGTTGTTGCATGCAGGGCTTAGTGTTAGGATGTGTGTTTGTGATATTGGGACATTTGTGAGTATTTGGAGTGATGGGGGTGAGGGTGAGGGTGGGGGTATGTGCTGGCATGCAGGTAGGGTGGGGGATGTAATAGTTAAGATTTGACTTACCAGAGTCCATTCCTCCACCTACCCCTGCGAGGCCCTCAGGATGCAGAATCGGCAAGACCTGCTCCTCCCATGTTGTTAGTTGTGGGGGAGGAGGTGGAGCTCCGCCGCCAGTCCGCTGAACCGCTAGGTGGTGTCTTGAGACCATGGAACGCACCTTCCCCCAAAGGTCGTTCCACCTCTTCCTGATGTCTTCCCGATTTCTTGGGTGCTGTCCCACTGTGTTGACCCTGTCCACTATTCTTCGCCATAACTCCATCTTCCTTGCAATTGAGGTGTGCTGCACCTGTGATCCGAATAGCTGTGGCTCTACCTGGACGATTTCCTCCACCATGACCCGGAGCTCCTCCTCCAAGAACCTGGGGTGTCTTTGCCGTGCCATGGGGTGGTGTAGGTGATGTGTGGGGTGGTGTGTGGGGTGATAAGTGTGCTGATATGTAGTGATGTGTAGTGTGAGGTGCGTGGAAGTTCTGTGGGTGATGGTGTTGTGTGCCTGTGGATGCTAGTATTGTTGATGGTGGTGTCTCTCTCTGGCCTTCTCTCGGTGATTCTGGTCGTAGGGGTTTGTGGGTGATGTGGGTGTGTGTTTTATATTGTATTGGGTGTGTGGGAGTGGTTTGTGTATGTGTATCAGGTGTGTGTATTTCGAATTGGCCAATGTGGTAGTGTTTTGTAAGTGTGTGTGTATTTTGAGCGCAGCGGTGTGTACGCCAATGGAATACTGCGGTTGAAAGACCGCCGCGTGGATTCGTGTGTCGTGATAGTGTGGGCCTATTTCTGTTGGCGTGATGGTGGAGGATTTGTTATCACCAGTTTATCACTGACCTTTGGTGTGGCGGACTTGTGTGGGTGTCTGAATTTTGGCGGATTCCGTGCTGTGGGTCATAATAGCTGTGGCGGATTTCCGCTGCTGCGTGGGTGTGTTGGCGGTCTTCTGCACGGCGGTATGCGGCTTTTACCACCAATGTTGTAATGGCCGCCTAAGTCCTGATTCCCTTGTTCTAAGTCTAATAATTCACGATCTTCTGACAATGTTACAGTTCTACGATCAAAAACTAATTCAAACTCACAAACAAAATTTCTCCAGTTGTACAGCAGGGGACTGTCTTTACGCACAAGAGGAATAGCCCAGGTAGCTGCATCTCCTGTCAGATATGATAACAAGAAAGCTACTTTGGACTGGGCATCGGGGAAAGTATGTGGTCTGCAGGTGAAGTGTAATTCCACTTGAACCAGGAAAGATTGTGGTTTCAAGGGGTCGCCTGAGAAACGTTCTGGGGGAGCTAAAGGAATGGCTGAAGGAACATTGAGGGAAATGTTTGTCGGATTACCTCCAGAAGTCTGAGAAGAAAGACCTGGCCAAGACACACCTGTGGGAATTTGTTTTTTCTTCTACCTTATCCTGTAACTGACTCACTCTCTCAGCTAGGCTAGTTGCCAAATCTTTTGATGATACCACCTCTGCTTCGAGCTGAGTGAGAGCCTTGACTAGCTCGTCCAGTGTGGCCATGTTGAGAACATACACAAACCAGGAGGATAATAATTTGTGGGCTCACTATTCTGTGAGAGTCACCAGATCCTCGGGTCTGTGCACGTTCCCAACCCTTTCACTACAAGACAGCTCCAATACTCTGATTAGAATTGTCACAGAGTCTAAGAGAGTCCAAGTGGGGAAAAGGGGATTTGGAAGGGACCAGCTGGAAAGGAGACATGTAGGAAGAAAAAAGGTTAAAACACACAATATCAAAATTATATCATATTAATCAGTACTAGACTATGACTCTAAGCATTGTCATTCTGAAAACATGGACAACCTAAGCATTGACTTAAATAACTAGGCTTCAAGATGACTGGATACCTGTGAGGGAATCAAGAACGGTTAAATGCAACTTTCAAATTCAAGTATTGTCTTTTTCATGAGGATCAGGAAATAATCTGAATGATTTCTAAATCATCATATGAATCGTGTTTGAGAAACTCATTATGTACATACAACATTATATCTAGAACTCTAGCATTTTTGTTTTCTCAAAATTGCCGGAACATCAATTGCGCACATTGCAGATTTTCACAAAGGCTGTAAATTCCATGGAATGATTGTGCACCATGAATAACATAAATTAGACTTGAGAAATAAATCACGCGTCTTGCCAACTCGAAAGCCACCAAGTAAATGCCATGAAGTGGTAGCACATAATGAACACCGCGATTTTAAACACAAGAAATGAATCGTGCGTAATGCCGATTCGAGCACCCCCATGTAAATGCCATAAAATGGTAACGCTCGCTGAATAGCACGAATTCAACACGAGCAATGAATCGCGCGTTCTGCCGATTCAAATGTCAGCAATAAATGTCATGAAATGATAACACACAATGAATATCATGAATTAGACACAAGAAAAGGAATCGTGCGACTTGCCGATTCGAATGTCACCATATGAATGTCAGGAAATGGTGGCGTACAATGAATAACATGAATTACACACAAGAGATGAATCGCGCATCTTGCCGATTCGAATGCCACCTTGTAACTGCCAAGAAATGGTAGCGCACAATGAATATCAAGGGTTAAAGCACGAGGAACGAATTGTGCGTCTTGCCGATTCAAATGCCACCACATAACTGCCAAGAAATGGTGGCGCACAATGAAGATCAAGGGTTAAAAAATGAGAAATGAATCGCGCGTGTTGCCGATTCGAATGCCACCATGTAACTGGCAACAAATGGTAGCGCACAATGAATATTAAGGTTTAAAGCACGAGGAATAAATTGCGCGTCTTGCCGATTCGAATGCCACCATGTAACTGCCAAGAAATGGTAGCGCACAATGAATATCAAAGTTAAACACGAGGAATGAATCGCGCGTCTTGCCGATTCGAATATCAACATGTAAATGCCAGAAAAACCAAGAGCACTTTCACACGCACAAGGTGAAATATCTCAACATGAAAAATTAGGCCCAAGAACTTGAATGCCTTCTAAAACGGGATCGAGGGCCCAGCCCGAACACCGTCTTACCGCCCTGATCAAGGATCACCAAAGTAATGAAGGGCAAAGGCCTGTAAGATCAAAGTAGGCCTCTGGAACAGGAGCTCAGGAAGTTGTTGCTGCTCTACAGCGGGATCTCTGAATAGTGAGCACGTGGAGCTGGGCTGGCTACCTTTTATAGAGTCTTAGCCCAGCCCACCAACCACACCCAGGCATGCCGCAGGGAAAGCTTCTAGAAGGCCCTGGAAGGGGACCACACCCTGACACAGTCTGAAAGCCTGCAGCAGTACATTACATGTGAACAGTATTTATATGCGTGCTGAACATAAGTCTTCAGGATTAAACTCTGCAATGCAAAAGGTTAAACAACACCATATCAGTACAATGCATAAATTATGTTAGCTTGAAATTGTTAGGTTTTTTGCATTCTAGTCGCCCGTAGAGCACGCACTGCCCTGATGTTGACATCCCCCTAGACAAGTGTAGGGTGTGGAGAATCGCTGGGAGAGTAAGAAAACCACAAAGGTGAGTACGATACCCCACCCCAGAGCCCAGGAATGTTGGAGTAAAGTACTGCAAGTTTCCTTAGGACACTACAAGTTGTGATTAGAGTTATTGCAAGAACCAAGCAAGACTGCAAAATCTAAATGGTGGATTCCTGGCCCTGAAGACCTGAAAAGAGAGGAGACCAAGTCCAGAAGTCGGCAGAAGTTACATGAAGGACAGGAGCCCCTGCCAACCTAGGAGACGGTGCAAAAGAAGAGTCCCCGGTAGGATGAAGACTGCAGAAATGCACCAAAGGAAGATGGCTGTGGGTTCCTGCATGTTGCAATGGATGTCCCACGAAGAGATGTTGGATGCAGGCGAGTTTCGGCGCTGGATTTGTCCAACAAGCCTTGGTTCAAGCAAAGTTGTAGATTACGACAAAGTGCCACTGCCTGGACCCAGGAGGGACCTGGGGCCTCAACTCAGACTGAGGAGACAGAGGGGGCTCCCAACACTGGAAGTAACCCACAGATAACCAGGCAGCACCCACGGAGGTCCCAGGACATGGGGACAAAAAAGATGCAAATTGCAGTTGTTGCAGCACTACAAAAGAAGATCCCACGCCGCTGGAGGACAACTCAGCGAGTTGAGCATCACAGGATAGAGTGCTGCGGACCTGGGCCAGGCTGTGCACAAAGGATTCTTGCAAATAGTGCACAGAGGCCACAGGAGGTGAAGATGACGCGGAGCACAGGCTACTGTCGTAAACGGGGAAGGCGAGCTCTTACCTCCTCCAAATTTGGACAGCAGAACCTTGGGCCAGTCAGTATCAAAGGGGTCCACCACCTGTGTTCCAAGGAGCACGCTCATCACCAGGAGAGGATTCCAAGAGAAGTGGTCTTCGACTTAGAAGGTGCCTGCAAGAGCAGGGAAGTGACTCCGTCACTCCACGGGAGATTTCTTCGGTCCTTCTGGTGCAGGGTGAAGACAGGGAGTCCCCAGAACGTGCACACCATGGAAAATGTTGCAGTTGCTGGCTGGAGCTGAAGTTGCAGGTCACAGGAGCCGTCCTGGATACTTTGTTGCAGTTACAGCAGTTCCTGGAGCAGTCTGCGGTTGATCCGAGGGTCAGAAGCTGAAGCAGAAGATGCAGAGGATTCCTGGAGGAGTCATGCAAGCTGAATCTGAAGAGACACCCACAGGAGAGACCCTAAATAGCCCTGAGAGGGGGATTGGCTACCACATCAGGTATGGACCTATCAGGAGGGGTCTTTGACGTCACCTGCTGGCACTGGCCACTCAGAGGCCTCCGAAGTGTCCCCACACCTTGGAAAACAAGATGGCTGAAGTCTGGGACACACTGGAGGAGCTCTGGGCTCCACCCCTGGGGTGGTGATGGACAGGGGAGCGGTCACGCCCCTTTGTCCAGTTTCGTGTCAGAGCAGGGACTGGGGGTCCCTGAACCGGCGTAGACTGGCTTATGCAAGGAGGGCACCATCTGTGCCCTTCAAAGGATTTCCAGAGGCTGGGGGAGGCTACCCCTCCCCAGCCTGTAACACCTATTTCCAAAGCGAGAGGTTGTAACACCCTGCTCCCAAAGGAAATGCTTTGCTCTGCCTTCCTGGGACTGGGCTGGAGGGCAGAACCCTGTCTGGGAGGTGGCAGCAGCTGCAGCTGCAGTTCCAGCCTCAGAGAGCTGGTTTGGCAGTACTGGGGGTCCATGGTGGAGCTCCCAGGATGCATGGAATTGGCTCCCCAATACCAGATTTGTAATGGGGGACCATTCCATGATCTTAGATACCTTACATGGCCATATTCGGGGTTGCCATTGTGAAGCTACATATAGGTATTGACCTATATGTAATGCACTTGTGTAATGGCGTCCCCGCACTCACAAAGTCTGGGGAATTGGCCCTGGACTGCATGGGGGCACCTTTGCTAAATGAAGGTTAGACATATAGGTGGCTGCTTAAGGTTAGACATATAGGTGACTACTTAAGTGCAGTGGAAATGGCTGTGAAATAATGTGTTCACTATTTTGCTCAGGTTGCAGGGGCAATCCTGTGAAAGGGTTGGTCTGAGCTCCTTATGGGTGGCAAAAGAAATGCTGCAGCCCATAAGGATCTCCTGGAACCCCAATGTCCTGGGTACCTGTGTACCATATACTAGGGACTTATAAGGTGGGTCCAGTGTGTCAATTGAAATTGGAATATGAAGTCTCTAAACTATAATGACTAATTTGGAAGCAGAGCGAGCATAAGCACTGGAGTTCTGGTTAGATGAACCTCAGTGACACAGTTAAGCACTACTGACAACACACACATAGGCCACAAACTATGAGCACCGGGGTCCTGGCTAGCAGGATCCCAGTGAGACAGTAAAAACACACTGACACCCACTCACAAAAAGGGCCAAAAGTGGGAGTAACCATGCTAGAAAGAGGCTACTTTCTCACAACTCTGCCCTGATTAGCTATAGGTATACAATTAGCATAAATCCAGCACTAGAGACTTTCCACCTGAAAGAAAATCACACAATTGATCTTCCACCAAAAACAAAACTGCTCTAATGAAATGCAACTCATAGTGAACAAAATATAATGAAAATGAACCAAAATCCATTTCTAGGTTTCATGCAAAAGGATAATTCTAGCAGTTCTACCAGTCACATTGTTGGACTGCTCCTGAGTACAGACTCAGGGCTCAATTCACAAAGGCAAACTTAGACTTTAGTCTTCGTTTACTAATTTTAGGTATTCACAAAGGCACATACAAGTAGTGTCTATAGAGCTGGAAGTATCTACAGTCAAAGCGAGTTATGCAGTCGGGGTTGAGTCTGCTCTCGGGATGGAGGCTCCACATTCAGGACAGTGCACACAAAAATGAAATAATAGGACAAACAGGTGCAAGCTTCTACATTTTGTGGTACTAAAAACGGCAGTAAAAAGCCAAATCCTCGAAAAACTCCAGTCGCAGGCCTCCATCCGTCCCATATGTGAATGTGTGCAGGTTGTGTAAGAAACATCAGAGTATAGCAACATGTAAGTAAACACTTGAGTACACAATGAGTGAGGTATACATGTAACTTGGGAGACAAAAGCTAGCAATTGTGGATACAATTTGAGGGGACTATGTAAGAGGCTGCCCTTGGCTTATAGTGGGTACCTTGTGGTACTTACACCTTGTGCCAGGTCCAGTTATCCCTTATTAGTAGATTAGAAGTGTTTTAGCAACTTAGGCTGATAGAGGTAGCTATAGCAGAGCAGCTTAGGCTGAACGAGGAGACATGCAAAGCTCCTACTATACCACTTATATCACTTAGCACTATATCATAAGAAACACAATACTCAGAGTTACTAAAAATAAAGGTACTTTATTTTAGTGACAATATGCCAAAAGTATCTCAGAGGATATACTCCCTTAGGAGGTAAGTAATATACACAAAATATACACACAAACCAAAATCAGGTAAGTAAACAGTTAGAAAAGTAGTGCAAACACTGTAGGACACAATGTAATGCAATAGGAGACAATAGGCCTAGGAGCAACACAAACCATATATTCCAAAAGTGGAATGCGAACCACAAATTGACCTCAGGCCTAGTGTAGTGTGTAGAGGGTCGCTGGGGGTGTAAGAAAACACTAAGGGTGTCCAAGATACCCCACCCCAAGCCCCTGAAAAGTAGGAGTAAAGTTACCCTACTACCCCAGAAGATAGTAAAGTTGAGATAGGGGATTCTGCAAAGACAACAACTGACTGCAAAGCACTGAAGACGGATTCCTGGACCTGAGGACCTGCAAAGGAAGGGGACCAAGTCCAAGAGTTACACAAGTGTCCAGGGGGGCAGGGTTCCGCTAAACCCCGGATGAAGGTTCAAAAGGGCTGCCTCTGGGTGGAAGAAGCCAAAGATTCTGCAACAACGGAAGGTGCCAGGAACTTCTCCTTTGGTCAGAAGATGACCCACGGCGTGCTGGAGGATGCAGTGTTGTTTCCACACAGAAAGACCGCAAACAAGCCTTGCAAGCTGCAAGAGTCATGGTTGAAGGTTTTGGGTGCTGCCAGGGTCCAGGAAGGACCAGGAAATCACCCCTTGGAGGAGGAGGAGACAGAGGGGGTGCTCAGAAACGAGGAGAGCCCACGCAGAAGCAGGCAGCACTCGCAGAAGCACCTGAACAGGCGTTCAGAAGATCTGAGCACAACGGTCAACTCAGCACAACAAAAGGGAGTCCCACGAAGTCAGAGTCCAACTCAGCGAGTTGGGCAATGCAGGACAGAGTGCTGGGGACCTGGGCTAGGCTGTGCACGAAGGAAGTCTTACAAAAGTGCACATAAGCCCTAGCAGCTGCAGTTCACACAGTACAGAGGATTACTGTCTGGCGTGGGGAGGCAAGGACTTACCTACACCACATTTGTACAGAAGGGCCACTGGACTGTCAGGGACACTTGGATCCAGCTCCTGTGTTCCAAGGACCACGCTCGTCAAGATGAGAGGGGAACCAGAGGACCAGTGATGCAGAAGTTTGGTGCCTGCGTTGGCAGGGGGAAGATTTAGTCGACCCACAGAAGATTTCTTCTTGGCTTCCAGTGCAGGGTGAAGGCAGACAGCCCTCAGAGCATGCACCACCAGGAAATAGTCGAGAAAGCCGTCAGGATGATCACTACAATGTTGCTGGTAGTCTTCTTGCTACTTTGTTGCGGTTTTGCAGGCGTCCTGGAGAAGTCAGTGGTCGATCCTTGGCAGAAGTCGAAGAGGGAAGTGCAGAGGAACTCTGGTGAGCTCTTGCATTCGTTATCTGACGAGAAACCTACAGGAGAGACCATAAATAGCCCTCAGAGGGGGATTGGCTACAGAGAAATGTAAGCACCTATCAGGAGGGGTCTCTGACATCACCTGCTGGCACTGCCACTCAGAGGTGTCCAGTGTGTCCCAGACCTCTGCCATCTTGGATGCAGAGGAGTTCTGTGCACCTCCCCTTGGGAGGTGCTGGTCAGGGGAGTGGTCACTCCCCTTTCCTTTGTCCAATTTACTGCCAGAGCAGGGCTGGGGGGATCCATGAACAGGTGTAGACTGGCTTTTGCAAGGAGGACACAATCTGTGCCCTTTAAAGCATTTCCAGAGGCCATGAGAGGCTACTCCTCACAGGCCCTTAACACCTATTTCCAAAAGGAGAGGGTGTAACACCCTCTCTCAGAGGAAATCCTTTGTTCTGCCTTCCTGGGACTGGGCTGCCCAGGCCCCAGGGAGGCAGAAACCTGTCTAAGGGTTGGCAGCAGCGGTAGCTGCAGAGAAAACCCCGGAGAGTTAGTTTGGCAGTACCTGGGCTCCATGCTGGAGCCCCGGGGATGCATGGAATTGCCCCCCGAATATACCAGAATGGTATTGTGGTGACAATTCCATGATCCTAGACATGTTACATGGCCATGTTCGGAGTTACCATGGTGACGCTACATATATATATTGACCTATATGTAGTGCACGCTTGTAATGGTGTCCCCCCACTCACAAAGTCTGGGGAAATTGCCCTGAACAATGTGGGGGCACCTTGGCTAGTGCCAGGGTGCCCTCACACTAAGTAACTTTGCACCTAAGTGAAGGTTAGACATACAGGTGACTTATAAGTTACTTAAGTGCAGTGTAAAATGGCTGTGAAATAATGTGGACGTTATTTCAGTCAGGCTGCAGTGGCAGTCCTGTGTAAGAATTGTTTGAGCTCCCTATGGGTGGCAAAAGAAATGCTGCAGCTCATAGGGATCTCCTGGAACTCCATTACCCTGGGTACCTAGGTACCATAGACTAGGAAATTATAAGGGTGTTCCAATGTGCCAATCAGAATTGGTAAAATTAGTCACTAGCCTGCAGTGACAATTTTAAAAGCAGAGTGAGCATAAACACTAAGGTTCTGGTTAGCAGAGCCTCAGTGATACAGTTAGGCACCACACAGGAAACACATACAGGCCACATTCTTATGAGCACTGGGGTCCTGGCTAGCAGGATCCCAGTGACACATATCAAACACACTGACAACATAGGGTTTCCACTATGATCACTGGGGTCCTGGCTATCAGGATCCCAGTGAGACAGTAAAAACACCCTGACATGTACTCACAAACTGGCCAAAAGTGGGGGTAACAAGGCTAGAAAGAGGCTACCTTCCTACAGACTATGAAGGACAATTTATGTATATTGTGAGGGTCCTTAAGGGGTTATTGAGACAGCCAACACCCACCCCAAAAACACTGTAGAATTATTAAGTAAAATACATGCACAGTAATATAATAATATTATCCTTAAAGTGCCAACAATACATTGTAATTCTATTTTGTCACAACATTGAAACATTCAGTGTACATATAAAAATTACTTTTCAGTCCTGTATTTTCTCTCACAATCTGTTCAAATGTGAACGTTAGTCATAAGTCAAACCCTCAATTAAACTCCCCTTTCCAACAGTGTTTCAAATACTTTTCACCTGTGAATGTGTTCTCAATCTCCAACCCATCTCCATCAGAATGTTGTTAGCCCAGCAGCCAATCACAGCCAGGCTGAATACATAAAAAACAGAACAAGCAGAAACAAACTCTTTCAGACTGTTCAACATATCACTGAATGACGTTTTGGGTTTGCCTCTTATCTTGACAATGAATTATCTGAGGAGGATGAGGAGGAGAAGAGCTGGGAGGATTTTCAGGCAAAGGATCAACATCTTTGAGATGTCCAGCCAAGATGTGAATTCCAGATTCCGCTTCCCACCTAAAGTCATCTTGGGCATGGTTCCTGAATAGGAGCAGGATCTTGATGCGGATACATACTGCTTTCAGGCTATCCCAGCGTGAATATGTTTGCAGCTTTACATTTCCCTGCTACAGGATCCCTTCAGATGGAGTCCAGTGACATTAGTTGGCATTTTTCAGCCAAGTCAGTCCTGATGCTTGCATCATGTTCTGAGAATCATAAATAGAAGAGTGCATCTCTCTGTAGGCATACTGCATAAACCGGCAGGAAGGCAAAGGGTTTCAAGTGATTTTTATCAGATTTCCCACTTCCCAGGTGTGATAATTGCAATCTGTTGCACTCATGTGGTACCTCAGCCACCTCACCACACAGTAAACATCTTCTACAATAGATACCACTGGCACCTCACACAATGTGCAGTCTGTATGTGATGCCAGTGGGTATTTTACCAATGTATATGCTGTATTCCCAGGCAGTAGACATGCTAGCTTCATTTTTTGCAGATCACTTTTTGCATGCCACTTGGTAGCGGGAGAATTTGGGACAGTGTGCCTTTTGAGTATTTACGCACCTTACAGGTCTAATAAGCACAAATGATGGTTACTTTTCCGCAACCATACCAAATGACTAATATTCAAACCACATACGTGACCCTACCAAACACTGCAAGTAGCTTGCCAAACATAGGCCCTCATTCTAACCTTGGCGGGCGGCGGAGGCCGCCCGCCAAAGTCCCGCCGTCAGGTTACCGTTCCGCGGTCGAAAGACCGCGGCGGTAATTCTGACTTTCCCGCTGGGCTGGCGGGCGGTCGCCTTCAGACCGCCAGCCAGCCCAGCGGGAAAGAGGCTTCCATGATGAAGCCGGCTCGGAATCGAGCCGGCGGAGTGGAAGCTGTGCGACGGGTGCAGTTGCACCCGTCGCGTATTTCACTGTCTGCGCAGCAGACAGTGAAATACATGTAGGGGCCCTCTTACGGGGGCCCCTGCAATGCCCATACCAGTGGCATGGGCACTGCAGGGGCCCCCAGGGGCCCCGCGCCCCCCCCCTACCGCCATCCGGATCTCGGCGGTCCGACCGCCGGGATCTGGATGGCGGTAGGGGGGGTCGGAATCCCCGCGGCGGTGGATTCAATGGGGCCGCGGTACACTGGCGGGACCCCGCCAGTGGTGCCGGTCCGACCGCGGCTTTACCGCCGCGGTCGGAATCCCCATTGGAGCACCGCCGGCCTGTCGGCGGTGCTCCCGCGGTCCTCCGCCCTGGCGGTCAAAGACCGCCAGGGTCAGAATGACCACCATAGTCTACTGTACAGACGAGAAAGTGTCATTTACAGAATTTCCTTTATTTCTACTCTAGGTGATGCAGCGTATGCACTCTGCCTTCATCTCATAGCGTACTGAAGTGCAACCACTGTATCTTAGAGGAGGTACAATAGGGCACATATTCGTACAGGAGCAATCATAGAGTGCACTTATGGTCTCCTAAAGTCACAATTCAGATGTCTTGACCATACAGGGGTGGCACTGCTGTACCCCCTTGAAGTTATGTGCAAGATAATAGTAACCTGTTGAGTCCTACACAACATTGCAATAGGTCAAGACTTACACATATCTCTGAACCTTCAACAACGTTAAAATTCAGGGAACTGGGGTGTTGTCTTAAACAGACGGCAGGGTATGCAGATGCATAACCAACTAGTCAACACATTTTTCCCTTGAGTTCCCAGGTGGCTCATGGCCTTTCTGTGGTTTAACAGTCTGTTGCCAATGATAATTGCCAGACATTTAACACTCTACCCATAAATTTCATCCTGAAACTACTCTCCAAGCCGTTCATAATATAGGTATTAAAAGCTGTTATCAAGGGTTAAAAGATACACCATGCAAAACATGTGTTGAACGTTTTTGTAGCCCATCAAGGCTACAGAGTTAAGGCCTCAAGTGCCATTGGGGAGTAAAGGTTTTTCCAATGTTGATATGTCCCTTGGCCCTGTGGACAGCTTGAACATTCTCTGCAGCAGCTATCACGATGAGTCATGTCTATGCATTCAGGGAGTGAGGGTTGGCTTTGTGAACAAGATGGAGACTTATAAGCTTGTAACAAAATGTTAATTTCGTCAATCTATTTAAGAAGTGTGATTTTGTAATGATTGATTCACAAAAACAACAAACAATCATTCATCCTCCATGGGTTTCAGGTGCCATGATACGTGGCTCATTTGCTCTTTTTTCAAAGGCCCTTACAAACAGATGTTACATTGAGGCAACAGACAGTGAATACTTCAAATTGGTCCACTCACTCCACACTGTATGTTCAACAAATGACAAATATTCACACTGGACCTACTGCTGTTATCCTTTGGAGCTTTGTGTCAGTAGTGGATACAGAGTAGTCTGTGGCACTGACCTAGTAAAGCCATGGATAAGTAAACATGATGGGCATTAGCCTTTGTTTTTTGGACAGGGTACTAAGACAGATAGTATGATGCAGTTGTTACTAACTACCCTCTCTGTCAAACACTAATGGACCTATGTAATATATGCTAAGAGAACGGAATGCAACACGCAGGGTGATATACTGTGGTGAGTTGTGTGAAAGCAATAGAACCCAAATAAACTCACTTATACAGGAGAGGTGTTGGACCTGACAGCCTTAGGGTGGTCACCCCTAACTTTTTGCCTGCCTCCCTCCACTTTTTGGACACTGTTTTTGATTGTTTTAGGACTCTGTGCACTTTACCCCTGCTATCCAATGCTAAAGTGCATATGCTCTCTCCCGTAAAACATGGTGACATTGGTTCATACCCAATTGGCTTATTTATTCTACTTGTAAGACCCCAGTAAAGTTCAATACATGTGCCTAGGGCCTGTAAATTAAATGCTACTAGTGGGCCTGCAGCACTGATTGTGCCACCCACATAAGTAGCCTCTTAACCATGCCTCAGGCCTGCCATTGCAAGGCCTGTGTGTGCAGTTTCACTGCCAGTTCGACTTGGCATTTAAAATTATTTGCCAAGCCTTAAACTTCCCTTTTTCTACATATAGGTAACCCCTAAGGTAGGACCAAGGTAACCCATAGGCCAGGGTGAAATGTAGATAAAAGGCAGGACATATACCTGTGCAGTTTATATGTCCTGGTAGTGTAAAACTCCTAAATACGTTTTTACACTGCTGGGAGGCCTGCTCCTTTCATAGGCTAACATTAGGGCTACCCTCATAGACTGTTTGAGTGGTAGATTCTGATCTGAAAGGAGTAACAAGGTCATGTTTAGTATGGCCAGAATGGTAATACAAAATCCTGCTGACTGATGAAATTGGATTTAATATTACTATTTTAGAAATGCCACTTTAGAAAGTGAGCATTTCTCTGCACTTAAATCCTTCTGTGCTTTACAATCCACGTCTGGCTAGGTTTAGTTGACAGCTCCCTTGTGCATTCACTCAGACAACCCCAAACACAGGATACTCACTCACACTTGCATACATCTGCATATTGAATGGGTCTTCCTGGGCTGGGAGGGTGGAGGGCCTGACACTTACATGTCAAAGGACAGTAGCCTGCCCTCACACAAAGGACTGCCACACCCCCTACTGGGACCCTGGCAGACAGGATGGAACTGAAAGGGGACCTTGTGCACTTCTGAGCCACTCTTTGAAGTCTCCACCACTTCAAAGGCACATTTGGGTATTTAAGCAGGGTCTCTGACCCTACCCACTCAGACACTTCTGGACAAGATACCACTGGAGACGAAACCCTGAACCAGAACCTGCAACCTGCCAAGAGGAACTGCCTGGCTGCCCAAAGGACTCACTTGTCTGCTTTTCTGCAAAGGACTGCTGTCCTGCTGTTGCCCTGCTGCCTTGCTGTCCTCTGGCTCTGCTGAGACGTGTTCTCCAAGGGCCTGGATAGAGCTTGCCTCCTGTTCCCTGAAGTCTCAGGACAAAAAAGACTTCATCTCTGCAAAAGAACTCCTTGTGCTACAAAAAGCGACGTACAGCCTGCAAGAAACGACGCACAGCCTTTCTCGCATTGAGAATATCACTGCACATCAAACCAGAATGACGCAGCCCCACCTCCTGAGGAGAAGGTCGATGCAGCACCAGTGTCACGACTGGAAATTCGACACACCGCCCACTGGATTGACGCAAAGCCGAAGCGGAATGACGCAGCTTGACTTCCTGAGAGGAATCGACACAGTGCCTGCCATGTGGCAGAAATTTTCATGCAACTCCCACCGGATCGACGCAACCCCTGTGACTTTGTCCTGCATGCCCAGGATTTTAACGCATCATCCCCTGAGCGTCTAAAAGCCCCACAACCTGAAGAGGTTCTCAGTCTACACACCCGAAATTGACGCAAAGCCTGCCTTGCGTGAAAACTCAGCGACGCATCGGAAAAATCGACCCACACCTCCCTGTTTTCCACGCAACTCCTGCTCTACGATCCCTTGCGGAGAATTTGAATGCAAACCAGATACTTTGTGCTTGCAAGAGACACTTGTTGCTTTTTAAAGACTAAAGACACTTTATATCATTTTTACAGTGATATTTCAATGTATACTTATTGAACCTTGATCATTTTGACCTGCATTTTACCAGATACATTTTATATATTTTTCTAAATACTGTGTGGTGTATTTTTGTGGTGTTCTACTGTGTTATTGCATGATTTATTGCACAAATACTTTACACATTGCCCTTTAAGTTAAGCCTGACTGTTCAGTGCCAAGCTACCAGAGGGTGGGCACAGGACAATTTGGATTGTGTGTGACTTACCCTGACAAGAGTGAGGGTCCTTCCTTGGACAGGGAGTAACCTGACTGCCAACCAAAGACCCCATTTCTAACAATAGGTAAAATGTATGGTAGCTCTGTGTCTTTCTGCTCTTTTGACAGTGTAGCTACAATGCTGGCACCCTTGCACCCTGGAGCAAGTGTTCCTGTGTCATGATCACAATTGTGTCTGAGCAGGAAGTGACTCCTCCTTGAACCCAACAAAAATGTAGAAGGGTGGTAGGATTTGTATGTGTGATGCTGAATGCATCACACATTGGCACGTGGGGATAGTGGTTCCCCAAATGTTTTTGCTTATTCTTCTGGGCTTTGCCGATTCTGTTTGAGTTGCGTTAGAGCCCTGAGCACTTCCTACTGTAGCTACAAGGGGAAAGTGCTTGTGCACCCTCCATACATATGTTATGAAGGGGCACCCAGCAGTAGGTGCACACTTGCACCTTGGTTTTTTCATGTACATACTAAGCCTGGCCTGGCTTGCCTATATGTGCACACTTGCACATTGGTGTTCTCAGATTTATACTAGGCCTCCCACAACTTGCTAGCATGTGCACGCTTGCACATTAGTGTTTCCATGCATTTACTGAGCCTGACTTCGCTTGCCTCTATGTGCACAATTGCACATTGGTATTTTCATGTAAAAACTGAGCCTGACACAACTTGCCAGTAGGTGCACACTTACACATTGGTGTTCTCAAATGTATGCTGGGCTGGGCACAACTTGCCAGTATGCGCACACTTGCCCTTTGGTGTTTTCATATGTATACTGAGCCTGCACAACTTGCCAGCATGTGCACACCAGCTCATTAGGATTTTTATATATGTACTGAGCCTTTCACTGCAGGACTGTATACACACACTTTCTCCCTTGTGGTGTTCCCAGAGCTTGTCTGCAGCCTGTCCCTGTAGGCTTGTGCTTGCTCCCACACACATATGCCCATGGAGTAAAGAATGCCAATGTCTGTTTTCACTCCCATTAAGAGCTGCTCTGCCTATAGGTTTATATGGGGGAAAGTTTATAATGAATCCTATCTGCAATAGTGGATTGCAGTGGAGCAGCCTCATCATATTTACTATCATTAGATTCCTAAAGACAAACCCTTTCCAATGGTGATGGCGGTTTTGCCAGAAATACCTTGGAATTGTCACTTCTAGAAGAGGGCATTTCCATGTTCTAAAACCCCTTTTGTGTGCCTTTTCAATTCAAGCTTCAGTTCACTGAGGCCTGGGAGAAACCCAGTGCATTCCCCAGTGACAGCTATATAACATGGAAAACAGAAACAACACACCTCTGCCATCTGAGGGCCTCGCTGGATTGATAAGAGGGAGAGGTTTTGGCTCTTGGCCTCTCTGAGCCAGATCATGGCACCACAAAAGATATGAATCTACATTCCAGGGCCCCATGGCAGACTCGACTGAAAGTTAGGGGAGACATCTGTGGTTCAAAGGTGATACATTTGAACTACCCCCAACTTCAAAGGCCCACTTCTGAACAACTAGGGGAGGCACACTTCAGGATTTCAGAGATACACTTGCAGGATCGCAGGACGGAATCCTCGTACTGTGTGGTGCACACTGCCAGAGGAATCTGTTGTGCACAGGAGAATTTACTGTCCTGCGAAGGAATTGCACACCCTTCCTCTGTCAAGGCTGGTCTGGGCATACTGTCTGCTGCAGTGTGACACTCTGAAATGTGCTCTCCAAGGCCTTGTTGCCTTGCCCCCAGTTGTGCAAGAAGGTCCCAGGGACATCAAAGACCTGTGAGGCACTTCCACCATCTACTGTGTCATCTGGAGAGCGGTGCCCCCCAATGCATCTACGTCATCTGATGGATTCCAGCTGGTAGCAGTGGTGTGAGGTACAGTCTGCATTTAAGTAGTGTGGTCCTTCATCGTGAGGCCACATTGCACATAAGCATTTGGTTAGTAGTGAATGGATTACTGGTTGCAGTTCCCCGCGTGGCCCATTGTTGTGTAATGTGCCACATTTCTCTTGTGCGACCACCGACTGTACGCTCTTTGCATGTGGTGTCCGTGTCACTGGTTGTGACCCTCAGAGGTGGGAACATGCCCAGAGCAATGCTGCATACTACCTTGTGTGTTGCAACTGAACTGGCATCTGTGTGTGTGACTGGATTTGTCTGGTACGAGTCAAGTCATCGCGCACCAGACATTGGCCCTCATTCTGACCTTGGCGGTCTTTTCGCAAGACCGCCGAGTTACCGCCGCAGTGAAGACCGCCGACCGCGGCGGTATGCCGCTGTGCGCATTCTGACCGCTGGGAGCGTTCCGCCGGAAAACCGCCAGCAGCCACACTGGCGGACGGCGGGAAAGTGGAGACTGGTCAACCTCCACCGCCACGCCAGCAGAACACCGCCCACAGAATTACGACCCACATTTCTGTGTGGCGGTCTTCTGTTGGCGGTCTTCTGTTGGCGGTCACCTCCCCATGGCTCCCGTCGCCTCCCGGAGGACCAACGCACAAGGTAAGTTGACCGTCCGTGAGGGGAGGGGGAGGGGGGGTGTTGTGTGATGTGGGCGTGCATGGGGGTGTGCGTGTGAGTGTGTAGAGGGGGTGTGTGAGTGCGTGTATGCGGGCGGGGGGTGCTGCTGTGTCTATGGGTAATGTGTGCTGTTCGGCAGGTGCGCATGTCTGCATGTATGTGTGCGGGTATGTGTCCCCGTTGTGTATGTGTGTGTAGGGGGTGTGTATATGTGCATGTTGGGGGTGTGTGCATGTCGGGGTGCATGTATGTGCATGTCGGGGTGGGGGTGGGGAGGGGGTTCGTACCACCTCTGGGGGGTGGCAGGGGGGTGGAGGGTGTGGGGGGAGGACTCGGGTGGGTAGTGGGGGGTGGGGGAGACCCCTATCAGTGCCAGGGAAGGAATTCCCTGGCCCCGATAGTGCCTACCGCCATGGTTCGCACGGCGGTTCCCGCCCGCAAGAAACCGCGGCGGTAGGCAGGGTCATAATACCCTTGGCGGTCTTGGGACGACCGCCGGGCCGGAGTGCGCAAACTCCAGCCCGGCGGTCATGACCGCCGTGGCGGTCGGAGTGGAGAAGTGGCGGTCGGTCGCGGCGGGGACCGCCGCGGTCAGAATGCCATTTTTAATACCGCCGGTCTGTTCGCGGTCCGACCGCCGTCTCTCCGCCGACCGCCAGGGTCAGAATGAGGGCCATTATGTCTCATTCCCGGGATGTACGGAAAGGGATCTGATTGTATGGTCAGAAGTGTCTGGTGCAACTCAAGTCATTGCTAATCAGCTGGGCTGTCCCATCCCCAGGAGATGCTGCAGTGGTAACTTTTTGTGCAGTGGGATAGTCTTGTACAATTCAAGGCATTGTGCGCCAAACATTGTGCCTCATTCCAGGGAGGCAAGGCAGTGGCAATTTTTCGTGTGCAGAGGAATTGTCTGATGCTACTCAAGTCATTGCACACCAGATGTTGTGCCTCATTTCAGGGAGGCACAGCAGTGATAACTTTTCACGTGCAGCAGGATTTTCTGATGATACTCAAGTCACTGCGTGACAGACATGGCGAATCATTTTCGGGGAGGCGCTACATTGGTAACTTGTTGTGTGTTAGCAGGATTGCCTGGTGTGACTCATGTCATTAGGCACCACGTTTTGAACCTCATCCAATAGAGGCCCTGCATTAACCACTTTGGGTTGACGTCTGGAAGTGTCTGGTGCAACTTAGGACAACACACACCAGAACTTGTGCCATACCAGTAGGGCATGGAGCTTAGTAAACTATTGGTCTACAGCTGGAAAGCCTGGGGTAGTCCAAGTTATCATGTCCCAACCGTGTTGCCTCCTGTCCTAGGAGGTGCTGGATTGGTAATTATCTTTCAAAGTGGTGTGTTTGGCTTAGCTGGGTGCCCCGGGACCAGTGTGTCCCAAGGCTACACTCCTCCTGTCCTTTGCAGACCAGGGCCTTTGCTGAAAGGCCGGTGTAGAGACCCTTGAGCGAACTTCCCAAGTGGGAACCAAAATAACCATTTCAACTGTTGCCTGTTCAGCCAATCTCTCTTTCTTTCCCCATACCTTTGCCCCGGGATCTTGTTTGAGTGTAACCACCAACTGCGAGTGGCCTCGTATCCGGGGAAAGGTTGCTGCATTTCTAACTCTGAAGGGGGTGGCAAAACTTTATTGGAGGGTGGAGGTGGATTTGGGTCCAAGAGCGGTCTGCAGCGCATTTACATATCACCTACAGGTTGTCAGAGCACTGCATCAGGGTGTTGGAGGTGTGTATGAGTGCATGTAGATGAGTGTGGCTGACATCCGTGGCACTGCATAGCAGTGTGGAGTGAGTGTGAGGGAGCGGGTGTCCAGGATTGATTTCGCTGCACAGCTGCAGAGCCATGCACATTGTTTACTATCATGGTTGGCATTGACGTTTACAGGTGCGGCCTCAGAGCTATTTCAAAAGTGCTTTAGCTCTCTGGATGTATACATTGCTGCTATCATTGGAAAAACGAGATGCATCCTAACAGTGGTTTTAGATTGATTTGGGGTAATCGTTAGGGTGGGTCTCGCATGTAGAACTGCATGTGGGCATAGAGAGGGAAAGTATTTGTGTTCTCATGTACATACTGTTGATTTCATATTAAAACTGTTGGGCCTTAAGTTATTATTTATGATTTCCAGTGTGATTTATGCCCAGATTTACATCACGTTCATGTAGTGTTAACTCATGTGTGTGGTGAATATAAACTTTATTTACAAACACCTCTTGTGAAGTCTTGTTTGTGACACTCAGGGCCTGATTCTAACTTTGGAGGACGGTGTTAAACTGTCCCAAAAGTGGCGGATATACCACCTACCGTATTACGAGTCCATTATATCCTATGGAACTCGTAATACGGTAGGTGGTATATCTGCCACTTTTGGGACGGTTTAACACCGTCCTCCAAAGTTAGAATCAGGCCCTCAGTGTCCGTATTGTGTGGATGTGCTGTGCTGATGCTTTACACATTGCCTCTATGATAAGCCTGACTGCTCTGTGCCAAGTTACTCAATGGTGTGCGCAGGATGGGAGTGGTAGGTTCTGCCTGGCTAGGGCCTTGCCTCAGCCAACCAGAACGTGCCGTCTTCAACAATAGGTAAGGTGCATGAATACAAATAGTAAGTAATGTGCATAAATAAATACATGTCACTTCCTCCTGCCTAGTTTGGAGATGCTAAACAATTTGCTGACAAGACAGATTTAAATATATATGTTGTTCATGGATTGTGGCAAAATCAATGGGTGGATGCATGAGAGCACCCCTGGTCCACCCATGGATTGGCTGCATGATGTAAGATAAGGCAGGGCAGTGCTATGTGCTGTCTTTGTCAAATAATGCTTTGTTAAATTAGCATACAAGGCAATACAAACAGCCTCCTGTGTGCCATTGTAACTAGCAGTTAAAGTTCTGTGTAAGACCTGTCAGCCTTAGGGTGGCCTTCGCCCAAACGTGTTTCCTGCCTGCCTCATATTTTGCTGATTTTGTTTTGTTGGACTTAGAACTCTGAGAACTTTCCTACTGCTGACCTTTGCTAAAGGGCATGTGCTCCCTCCCCTAAAACATGGTTTGACTGGTACCTCCACAAATTGGCATACTTAATTTACTTATAGCTCCCTAGTACAGTGCACTACGTGTCCAGGGTCTGTAAATTAAATGCTACTATTGGGACTGCTGCACTGCTTGTGCCACCCACTCAAGTAGCCCCTGAACATGCCTCCCACCTGCCATTGCAGAGTCTGTATGTAAGGGTTACATTACCATGTCGACTTTGCATTTAAATCATCTTGCCAACCCTTAAACTCCTCTTTTTTACATATGCTGCTGCTAAGGTGGGCCCTAGGTAGCCCATAAGGCAGGGTGCTATGTAATTAAAAGGCAAGACATATACTTTTAAGTTTTATATGTCGTGGCAGTTAAAAACTCCCAAATTCATTTTTCTCTACTTTGAAGCGTACCCTTCTAATAGGTTAACATTGGATATTCCGTATCAGGTTTAATAAGCTGTAATTCCTAATCGAGAAGGAGTAGATATGTCATGTTCTGTACCTATGGAATTGTAAAAATAAATCCTCTTTAATGGTAAAAATGTATTTATTGTTGAGATTTTGAAAATGCCACTTTTAGAAAGTTTACATTTTCCCGTTGTTGGCCCTGGGTGCCTGCAGCCTGTCTCCAATACATATCTGGGCTGGGAGTTAGCTGGACTGGCTTGCCCCCTGTTCCAACTCTCAGGGACATCAAAGACTTCTCATTATCCTGAAACAGCACCTGGACTTTGTTTGCTGCAAGTCTTGCCCTGCCAAGTGGTGTGAATTCAGTCCTTGGCCTTTGGAATTGGGTATAATGTGCTGCAACTGCCAGAGGCTGCGCATCAATGATGTTGCACCAATCAGAACTGGTGCATTTCTATTGATGACGATGCATCGCCTGTGATGCGAGGACCAGGAGCATGCATTGCTCTATTCCCGATGCATCTCCAACTTTGCATGGCTTGGAGCCGATGCATTACCTACATCTTCGGGATTGACGCCAACGCATCACCTCCCTTTATTCCTTGCTTCTTGTTCTCAATGTCGACCCAACTCCGAACAAAGGCACTGTTTCAGCGGGCAAAGACTGTTCCCGGTATCTGACCTGCATTCCATTGCAGTCAAGCTTACTTTTCAGATTTGACCTGATCTAGTGCTACCAGATAGCCCCGAATGGCGCTTTGTGCTTCTAAGCACTACAACTAAGTTTAGTCTTTGAAATTCATATTTCAAATTCTACCTATTAGATTTTTGTCGTGTTGGTCTTGTTTTCTTTCATTAACTTAAGAGCTGGATTTAGATCTTGGCAGAGGGGTTACTCCTTCACAAACATGACGGATAGCCAATTTGCTGTATTACAATCTCCATTGGGTATACTGGGATTGTGATACGGCAGACGGGATATTTGTCACATTTGTGATGGAGTATTCCCCTCTGCCAAGATCTAAATCAGGTCCACAGATCTATTTTCTAGCCTAGTGTGGAGTCTTTTAGGGGTGATCTCACTGCATTAGTGTTTGAAGTGTTGCACAAATACTTTACACATTGAATCGTAAATTAAGCCAGCCTGCTCTGTGCCAAGCTACCAGAAGGTGAGCACAGGTTGATGTATGTTGTTCATCTGACTTACCCTGGATTGTGGTGCCTACTTAGACAAGGTGCATACCTCTGCCATCTAAAGACCCTATTTCTAACACTGATATGTAGGTGAGACGTTTTACAGAGATCTATAGTCAAACTTCCCACCCCCCATGAATTTAGCCTACACAGCATGAGTGAGTCAAACCTAGTGTTCTCATTATCTGAAGTCAAGATCTGTATTTTAGGGTTGTCTAAAAGTAAAGCCTGAGGCCCTGCTGGGATTCCCCAGATTTATATTTAAATGAGTATGATTGTGGTTCCTGCTTGAACAGGGTGCATACCTCTTCCAATCAGATATCCAATTTCTAACACCTTGAATTCCCAATACATGAACAACACTTATCACCAGTAAATGTGGCTATAAATTAGTTTCCAGAACAATTTTTATCCTCACATGGCACTTGGGGCATGCTTCACAAAGGTAATCTTATAGGTTTGTGTAAATGTAATCTTTATCGCTATTCATGAAACGGCAAGTTAATGACAACTCTGCACATTAAATGATAAGCCTGTCCTATATACATATGTATGAAGTTCTTTACTCCAACTGCATAGCCTCCACAGTTTGAAATGTATCAATAAATTGCAGTTTTGTGGGTGATATGGCCTGGATTTCTGGATGCCCTGGTCCTACTCAGGCTAGAGTTGCATTGCTGACACTGGCAGGTGGTCAGAGACTTAGGCCCATATTTATACTTTTTAGTGCCTCATTTGTGCCGCTTTTTGACGCAAAAGCGGCGCAAACTTTCAAAATACAATTGTATTTTGTAAGTTTGCGCTGCTTCTGCGTAAAAAAATGATGCAAATGTGGCACTAAATAAGTGTAAATATGGGCCTTATTGTCCACATTTACCATATCTTGCGGGCTGACTGACCCCAGTTTCCTCCCAAGGTGGAGGCAGCGCCTAAGTGAGTTCACTATTACGGCTGATGAATGGAATAGAACACATAGGGGCTCTGGGAGTTCTCTGCCAATGCATGATTTAAACTCGCTCAATACAACATAGTACATGTCCTTGTTGCATACCTCTCACCCAAACATCTACACTCAATATACCCCTCTAGACATGTGGGGTGCTCATACTGTGGATACTCACTGACGGGCTTCCTTAAAGTTTTGTGGGAATGTCCTCAGATTGTGTTATTCGGACGAGGTCTTGGGACACCTACATAAGGCTACATGATGGCTGCCACCTAGGGAACTAAAATAATGCTTGTTGGGGCTGGTTCCTGCAAAATAAAATAGGAAGCTTGGCAGGAAATGTGCACTTCTTGGACTGACTCTGACCAAAACCCCCTGACGTTTGATTGGTTGTGAGATATGCCTGAGTAGGCTGGTGTCAAAGAGGCACTTAACAAAAAATAAGGCACTATGATAGACTGACGGATTATCTACCGGCAATGGGAGCCATGGTGCATGACCTCACTGGGGATGCTAACTCTGCACCTGCGGAGAGCAGTGGAGACGGGCAGCTTACACTGACATAGTGCTCTTGACCTTGGGAGGGTGGGAGTGGCAACCTAATTGAGAGGTTACACACTGGCACCAAGAACTGGACCTTCGCAAGTGCACAAACTGCTACAGTTAACCTGTAATGCATGTGTCCTTTGGATAATGGTGTATGAAACGAGCTGAGCACAGGAGGGGAGTTCTTATTGCTGTTTTGTTTACTTGCATTCTATGTTATGTTCCAGATGGCCTTGCCAATGTTTAGAATTCCACACACTGCTTGATATGGTTGTAACGATTGGTAATATTTCCAATAATGTGGAACTGTATAGCGTTAAAATGTCAAAAAAACATATTTAAAAAAATGCAGTTTTGTGAATAATAAAAAAGTGAACTCACACAAATGTATACGATTACCTTTGTGCATCAGGCCGAAAGGGACTGAAATGGAAATTTAGGGGACGGGTACTCTGTCAAAAATATAGGGCCTCATTATGACCCTGGTGGGCGGCGGAGGCCGCCCGCCAGGATCCCGCCCTCCAAATTACTGCGCCGCGGTCAAAAGACCGCGGCGGGTATTACGAATTTTCCCCTGGGCTGGCGGGCGGTTCCAGTTAAACCGCCCGCCAGCCCAGGGGAAAACGACCTTCCCACGAGGATGCCGGCTCGTAATCGAGCCGGCGGAGTGGGAAGGTGCGACGGGTGCTACTGCACCCGTCGCGTATTTCACTGTCTGCAAGGCAGACAGTGAAATACATTTTGGGGCCCTCTTACTGGGGCCCCGCGACCCCCCCCTACCGCCATCCTGTTCATGGCGGCTTTCCCGCCATGAACTGGATGGCGGTAGGGGGGGTCAGAATCCTCATGGCTGCGGAGCGCGCTCCGCAGCCATGGAGGATTCCAATGAGCAGCGGAAAGTCAGCGGGAGACCGCTGACTTTCCGCTTCTGACCGCGGCTGAACCGCCGCGGTCAGAATGCTCATTGGAGCACCGCCAGCCTGTTGGGGGTGCTCCCGTGGTCGGTGGCCCTGGCGGCCACCGGCCGCCAGGGTCAGAATGACCCTCATAGTGTATCTCATAACAAAAGTGCATTATATTCAATTGCACTTGTGATATGAGGGATGGTATATCCATCACATGTGTGATAGAGTATCCCTTCCGCAACATTATGAATTAATCCTATAATATTCAAGCAAAATAAGATTGAAATGGTTCGGTTTACTTAGCATAAAAAATTCCTACCTGCGGTAAGTAAACATGCAATACAAATATTTATGATTATATGTAAGAAAATGTAAACATATTTGTTCATTTACAACATTTCCCTTCCAGATGCGAGTACAATGTCCTGCCACATTTTGGCGCATGCTTCATTGTGCCACCGGGTTTTAAGGCCCCGTAAAGCTGGGGGGGAATCAGCAATCATCCCCTCACTAATGAATAATTTGCTCTTAGTATCTAGACCTTCACCATGTTGGAGCAAGGTAGATAGACAGAGCAGCAGGATGGAGGAGGGTTTTTCTCAGAGGAGAGGATGACACAGAATGATCTCAATGCTCAGCTGGAGCAGTTTGAGCAGCAGAGACATGGTAAGTAAATGGACTGTATTGTTTGTCATACAGGTTGATGTTAGGTGTGAGATATGCCCTGTTGTGTTGGTTTTGATCTTTAATTTGAGTCATGGCTGAAACATTCATATGGTTTATGCATCAGTAGTTCAGTAGGATGATTTTGCAAGGAATTCTGGGACTTGATGTTTTCAGAATACAAATGAGTAGACTTGCATCACAAATGCTTTTCTGGGATAAAATTTACTTGGCCTTTCATGACCTGCGAACTAAGGACCTTGTAAAAGTTGAGTACTATGGTGATTTTCTTTTTGGACTTGAACCTGGTTATTCTTAATATGGCAGTTTTGGGATGTTACTATGTTATATCACGCATGCTTTTGATTTGTGTTTTTTTCTCACAACTACCATTTGTTTGCTGACATTGTGTACCTCTTACTATTTCATATGATACATACCTATTCTATGTGTACTAAATGCACACCGACCGGCTATAGGTTCCTCACTCTATTTACCTAGTCCAGGTGTTGTCCCTCCTTCGGATTCACAATCTGTTAACACTAATAATTTTACAAACCTGCTCATGGAGAAGTTTATTGACAGCGACCTTCCAGATGACACCCTCGTGAAATCAAGCTGCTCTATTGCCCAGACACCAGCAAAACTTTTGTCCTGGAATGTGGCTGGCATTAATGGCAAACTCGCTGACACCGAGTGGGGGGCATTTGTTGAAAACTTCAATGTATGTATGTTCCAGGAAACTTGGGCCAAACACTGCACATATAGACAGGGGTTTAGTTCTTTTTTTAAACCAGCTAAGCCATCTCTAGCAGGTAGGGCAGCAGGGGGCTTATGTACCTGGGTAAAATCGACAGAGGTGGGAGGAATAAAGGAGATATATGTGGATTCCTATGATATTTTGGCTATCGCTATCCAACCAATCTCAGGCTCCCCTGTTCTTTGTATAAATATATACAGCAGGCCGGGACCTTCTAACCATCGCTCTACTATTATCAAGCTATTGAACACTTTAATTCCGGACCTCCGTCTTAAATATCACATTATAATAGCAGGGGATTTTAATGTCCAACTTGAACTTAATCTAGACCTCATAGAGGTTATGCAGCCTGAAGATAGTGTATGGAACATTCCTCCTCATTCCATCCAGCAAAATTCATATAAACCTTGCGTTAGGGCTACGCAGATAATAGATCTTATGATATCACATGGTCTCCGTCTTGGCAATGGCCGTTTTCCAGCTGACACTCCTGCCAGACCAACTTTCTTTAGGGGTCCTTATAGTAATAAACTGGATTAAATTTTTATTTATTTAAGAGTTTGGCACCATATACTAGATGTGGAAGTGGGCAATCCACATACTAGTGATCACGCCCCTCTACAGATTACGTATTAGAGATCTCTCTTAGCAGGAGCTGTATTTCCTCATGCTTCTCCTGTTGTCATGGAGTTGTCTAGCAACAGGCACACGGTAAGATGGGACTCTTTTGAGAGATCGAACAAGCTCCGAGAAAAACTGTGTGCTTTAATTTCTTCCCACCAGTTATTTGACCATAGTCTTACTTTTGCTCCAATCGAAGTTACGTCCCTCCATTTGGACCTTTTCGCTACCCTGAAAGAGTTGTTTTCTAAACGCGCTAGGCCATTGACTAACTCTTGTGCCCACCCCTGCTCCAAATGGTTTAATAAGATGTGTAGAGAGGCTAAAAATACCCTGGTTAGTGTATTAAGGACAAAGGACAGACTAGGTATTATTAATGCTAGACACCACTATGCTTTTATATGCAACAAGAGCAAACATGAGGATGAAGAGGGGCTTTGGAGTGACCTATTTGAGGCAGCTAGGGCTCACGACTCCAAACGGTTCTGGCTTCTGGTCTCTCGTAGTGATCAGAACCGAGCCCCCTATTTGGAGTCTCATATTACCCCTGACGCCTGGCTTTCCCACTTTAAAGAACTGTATGGCTCCCCACTGGCCTATGATGCACCAAGCTTGGGAGAGCCGATAACATCTCACTCGCCCACGTCCTTCTTGCCTCCCTTTACATTGAATGAAACTGCGCTGGCCATCACTGCCCAAAAAGCAGCGAAGGCCCATGGGTCGGATGGGATCCCTTCTGATATGTTTAAAGCGGACCAGAACACCTGGAGTCCGTATATTAACAGGCTCTCTACCGCCATTTTGACTACTAGATCCTACCCTGACTCATGGAAAGAGGCAATCATTGTGCCTATTTATAAGAAAGGAGAGAGGAATTCCCCGGGAAACTACAGACCCATCAGCCTCCTCGACAATCTTCAAAAAATATTTTGCCATCAATTGTTGAGTAGGCTGAGCAAATGGATAGTGGAAAACCAAATTCTAAACCACCTCCAAGCGGGCTTCAGAGAAAAAATCAATACAATAGACCAGATATTCCGCTTCATTTCTATTAAATGGAAAGTTGTTGATGTGAACTCAGGCCACCTATTTGTAGCATTTGTTGACCTAAAATCAGCTTTCGATTTGGTACACCGCAATAAATTGTGGGAGGTCTTGTGTAAAATGGGAGTCCCTTGCTCTATTTTAAATATCATCAGAGATCTCTATACTGGTAATTATGGTAGAATTAGATGGGGTCGGCCAGGCAAACTAACTGAAAAATTCCCCACTGCTCGTGGCGTGAGACAAGGCTGTGTACTTGCCCCTACCATATTTATCCTTTTCATAAATGCATGCATCCTGTATCTCATGGAGTGCTCCAACGATGCCCCCAAATTAGGAGGGCAGAAGATTCCCTGCCTCCTATTTGCTGATGACACCTTGTTGATATCCCAAACAGCCACATGTCTTTCAACCTTGCTTTCGAGATTCATGGCCTTCTGTAACGATCATGGCCTGGAAATCAATCGATTAAAAAGCAAGTGTATGGTGTTTGGGGATAAAAAAGGTAGGATGCAGCGCCCCATTTATTTAGAGGGCGCTGCGTTGGAAAGAGTTGGCGATTTTGATTATTTAGGCCTGAAATTAGAAGACTCGCACAAGTGGTATTCTCATCTTCAGAAAACAAATTTCCGTTTGAAACAACGGACGAGTGGTGTTGTAAGATTTGCAGATAGATCTCCTAGCTTTGCCATGACACCCGCTATTGAAATTTACAAATACCAAGCAAAGGGGGGGCCCTTTATGGAGTCGAACTGTGGGGCCACTGTAACTTAGATGATCTGACAAAGGTGGAAAACTCTTTTTTAAGGTCATTGTTAAGAGTTCCTTCCAGTACCACAATGCTTCCTTTTCGAATGGATCTAAACTTGCCTCCTATTAGCCAGATTGCGGCTCTCAGGCCTTTGCTGTTTTGGATCTGTCTATGGTCATTAGACTCTCTTATTCCCTACAGATGTGGGCTAGTTTACCTGATGGCCAATAATACTAGTTCAAAAATCAAGTGGTGTGCGTACGTAGAAAGGACTTTCACACTACTTGGCTTGGGGTCTTATTGGAAGGATCCGCCATCTATTCCAAAAAATGCAACATAGACATTAAAGGATGCATTTTGGCTCCATGTTCAACTTTCACAATTATCTGCTGTTTCATCATCCTCCATGACGGGCAGTTTCTTACAAATTAAATGCCATTATGAATCCACACAATATATGGACATAGTTCTCTCTCCACGTGCACGTGTATTGTATACTAGATTTAGGATAGGCTCTCTTCCTTTGCGCATCCTAACACATAAATGGACGAACACTAGTTGCACTTCGAAGATGTGCCCAATGGGCTGTGCCAGGGAAGAATCTATAACCCATGTCCTCTTTCAATGTCCTGCATATCATAAACAGAGAGCTTGTTGGATTATTCCTTTGTGTAGGAAAATGGGTTTTAAGAACTGCCCACTGGCTTTGAGAATTTTTAAATCTGATCCATCCGTTTTAGTGGCTTGTTGTCTGGCAAAAATATTTAGATTCTCTTTGGCACTGTAGACTGAACACGCTTAAAGAAATAGAGGTAAACTTAACAATAGACGTGGGGAGTGGCTGTTGATGAACCCATCCGTGAATTTTAATGCACGCACCTATCACTTCTTATTGCTTAAAGTATTTTTATGTTTAGATACTTTTTATATTTTTAAATAGAAATGTCCTATTTTATGTGATACGTCTGGTTAAGCTTGTATTTGATTCTTGATACCTATTATGCAAAATCTTGCATTCTTACACGATCTTATAATACGGTTTGAACTTTTAGAGGGAAAATTTTTATGTTTAATATATATATATATATATTTTTTTATCTAGTTTAACTTTTTAGGTCCGAAACTGTAGACTGAACACCCTTAAAAAATAGGAGTAAAATCTAACAATAGTTGTGGGGAGTGGCTATCGATGAACCCATTTGTGAATTTTAATGTATGCACTTATCACATTTATTGTCTAAAGTATCTTTATGCTTAGATATTTTTATACTTTCAAATAGAAATGTTCTATTTTATGTGATATGTTCGGTTAGGCTTGTATTTGATTCTTGATACCTAACATACAAAATCTTGCACTATTATACGATCTTATAATACGGTATGAATTTCCAGAGGGAAAATCCTTACGTTTAATATTTTTTTATGTAGTTCAACTTTTTATGTCTGAAACTTTTTGTACACAGCTTGTTGTCTTGTAAAACTGAATAGTGGTGTGCTTTTATGGTATTTATTTTTACCGAAATAAAGCTAACGAACGAACGTAAATGCACACCTTTTCTTAACAATGTCATGTAAGTTACTTCCAAAATAAAAGTAGTAGTACTTGGTAAGCACATATGAGTTGCAGAATGCTGTGCACAAAACATTATTCTAATGGAAACAATGCCTGTAGCCATGTAATGATTCTTATGTTCCTATGGGTAAAGTAATTTGCAAAAAGAGCATATTTTTGTATTATGTCCACGGACCTGATTCATCTAGATAAAATTACACTTTAGTATAATATGAGGCTTTTTGTGGTATTCCGAAAATAAAAGACAATAGTAAATGTATGACTGTGAAGAATGCACAGTTGGGGCATAGAATATGGCACATATAATGATAAACCTGGATAGACCTTTATGTGTGGAGATCTCTGCCCCGACTGTGGAGTCTCTGCACTCGTAACATTACTAGTGACTAGTAGTTTGTGAATAATGATAACAACTCAACTTATAGTAAAGTGGAAGTTTACACTTGTGAATTATGCGGTCAATACTGAAAATGTGTCAAATTTAAATATTTTTTAATTATTGATTCACATTGAAGGCAAATCAGAGCCAATATATATTTTCAGTCACAGAATATCCATTAGTTAGCCAAGGTATACAGGAATGTCAGTTATTGCTTTAAGTATTTGTTTCTCTGTGCTTTAAGAGTTTACCACATACCTAATTTTTTATTGGCATTTTTCAGTAGACCAGGCCGGCCAAGTTGTATCTCATCAGGAACAAGGGCATACCAAAACATATTCAGCATGTAGATGGCCAAAGCCTTTCAACACCACCAGCGAGGAGGAGGGAGAACAATCCACCATCAGGGGTACTGCACACGCCTGGATACTGACAAGATTCTCAGCAAAAGGACTCCATTTGGAAGATGAGGAGGATCAAGGTATGGAAAGGGACATCACCAGCCAGTGGGGAGGGAGAAACGGGGTCTCTTCCTGGCTAACAATATGAACCATCAGAAACGGTGTCCCCAGAGCAGGTTCCAACACCATCTGGGCCTGCCACCAGCCCCTTCCTAACTTCTGTGGCTCCCCATTCCATTGAAACATCCAACTGCACCTTCTGCCACTACTCCCTGCACAAGTGCCCACCAAGAATATCAAGAGTCAAGGGAGACACCAGCCCCAGACAACCTGCACCCCTCATGAGTCCCACAGTCCCCTACATGTCTTTGTGTTTCTATGGATGCCCTCTATGAGCTGAAGGCAGCTATTTATGATGCCAAGACTGTGATCTGTGATTGTAACCAGGCACTTTATACAATCTCTCAGAACATCTGGGGCATGAGGGATGAGCTCTGGATGCTCTGAGAGACACATTCTAGGCAGCTTGATTCCATCAATGCCTTCATCAAAAACTTGAGTGCAGCTATTTTGTTTATGTTGGATCCAAGACCCACCCAGCCTACCTTTGCTGTGTCTCTCAGTTCATCAACCCTCACTGCTTCTCCCTGGCACTCCCTGGCACTCTTCATGTTGTCTCTTCCCTTGGGGTGAGAGTCCTGCACAGGCCAGCTAAAGTGTGTCCACATGGGATCTTCTCATCATTGTGAAAGACGAGAGTGAGGATGGCTAGAGACAATGCCTCCCCATCCCAGCACCCTATGTCCTATAGTACATGTGACTTGGGGGTGGACTTTATTAACTTGGGTGACTGTGGACTCTTCAGTTTAACTTTGGACTATTTTGTTTGACCCCTTCCACATAGACTGGTTACCCAGCACCTCCTGATGTGCTTTTTTATGTTGCCCAACCCCATCCATGTTCTCTTACCCATTCTCCCTGAAGACTTTATATGTGTTCCTTTCTCCCATTCCATTTGACAGAGTGTATTTTCAATTTATGTCGATATTCAATGTATTTTTTCAGAAATAATATTCTTATATAAACTTTTATTTTCACAAAACCTATCTGTCATTTATTTAGCACAACGTGTGCTGCATTCAGTGTGGTTAGGTGTAAATCTGTTGGTGTTTAGCATATACTTTCAATATGATGGATTAAAACACAGATGGTCCTTGTGATTAGTGCACATTATTTTATTTATACATATATGGAGAGAAAAACATATTTACAATAGTTACAGGGTATATCTTGTATCTACATTCTGGGTGGGTGGTGAAATGTGTGTGTGTGGATGTGTGGCACCTGCCTGTGCAGGTGGATCAGCTCGCTCTGCTGGATGGGCTAGTGGTTGTACACATGGGAATGCCAGTGGATATATAGAGGTGAGGTGGTGGTAGCTGTACAGGTGGTGGTGGCTGTACAGATTTGGGTGATGGTAGCTGTACATGAGGGATGGTGGTGGCTGTACAGCTTGGGCTGATGGAGGCTGTACAGGTGGAAATGGTGGCAGCTGTACAGTTGGGCATGTTGGTGGCTGTACAGAGGTGGATGGTGGTGGCTGTACAGATGAGGGTGGTGGTGGCTGTACAGGTTTGGCTAGTGATGGCTGTTCAGATGGGTTGGTGGTGGCAGTAGAGGTTGGGGTGGTGGTGCCAATGGGGGTGGTGGTGGCTGTGTAGTTGTGGTGCAGGTGGGTCTGTAGGTTCTTCTCCATGTGTTGGCCTGAAAAGTAGACTTTGGTACTTTTGCCAAGGCATGGTGTCTTGCACTCTCTTCCTAATACATTTTGATTTGATCTTGATGCACCCTTGATATGTACTAGCAACATGTCACAAGATCCTCCAAGGCACAGCTCTGCCCGTCAAACATCTGATGATGTCCTTGTAGTGAGTCTGAAATGTCACACAGAGTAGCTCCTAGTGCATGGGTATCCTGCCACACATCAGACTGCTTCATCCCACTGGCCAACATGGGCATATGCCATCTCTGTCCACGTGGGATGCTCTCTGATGTGACCAACAGGTCGACCAGCACAGAAAGGGGTGGCACCTGGGAGGCTGTGGAGAGGAAAATCATGCCTAGGGTAAACCTGTTCCTCACCAGAGTTGTGCTATTTCTTGAAATGTTTGAGATTAGGACTAAATTGCACCTTCATGGGAGGAGTGTGCAGGAGACCTAGGATGTGATGGCTGTGCCAGGGTCAGTAGACTCCATGGCTGGTTTGCTAACTGCTGGGTACTGCAATTCTTAGCAGGGAATTAGGAGGTACAATGCTGGCCAGAGACAAAGTGGTCTTCAGTTTTTTAGGCATTGGTCCAACAAAGCCCTCCTCTTCATCCTTGTCCTCCTCCTCCTCAATCAGCTCCTGCTCATCTTATTCCTCTTCTTCCTCCTCTTGTCGAGCAGTGCAGGGATGTCATTGGAAGAATGAGAAATTGTTCCTAAGGATATTTCTCCGCGTGGGTATCAAGGAGTAGAAATTCAGTTGCTGGGTTACAAGCTTGAAGAAATTTAATTTGGTGACAGGAAAGTCTTTGGGAAAATTTAGGTAGCAGTTGAGGGTCCACCTATTTAGGAATGGATGCATCAATTCGATCTCAACATAGTCATTAGTCCAACAGCATCCAATCAAATTTTAGTGGTAGAAGATATGCAATTGGAGGACCTTTTGGAAGGAGCCAAAGATGTTTTAAAAAAAACATTGGGATGCCTAAAGGGCTATGTGCAAAAGATAATGTTGAGAGATTATGCCCACCCAAGTCAACACAAAGTACGTAAGATACCATTTGTTGTGAGGGATGAGGTCAAAAAAGTAATCAGCAATGTGTTGTCAAAGGGTACTATTGAACCCATTGAGGTTTCTCCTTGGATTTCTCTGGTGATCATTACACAGAAATCTGATGAGAAGGTGAGGTTATGTGTGGACTTGAGGTCTGTAAATCAAAATATTGTGGTGGACACTTACCCTCTTCCTAATATTGAGTTGTTAACTGCTGTAAAAAATGGTAGGTATTTCTCTAAATTGGATTTGAGGAATGCCTGTCATCAGATTTGACTTCATCCGGAGTCTAAGAACATTACAACATTTGTCACTCCAGAAGGCACCTTTCAATTTACCTTTATGCCTTTTGGTCTGGCATCTGCTGCGAGTGTATTTCAACGTATGATGGCAAAGATTTTTGGTGATCTTAAAGGTGTGTTATTTTTTTAGGATGACATACTTCTGGGTGAGACTGTTGCTGAACATAATGTCACACTGAAGAAGGTTCTTAAGGCCATTGGAGAAGCAGGGTTGAGTTTGAATCGAGAGAAATACACCTTTCTGGTGGAGGAAATTGACTACTTAGGGTACTCTATTTCAAAGGGGAGCATTAAACCAAAAAAAAGTATTTTAGAAGCCATTAGGTTGGAACCTGCACCAGTTGATAAAGAGCAACTAAGGTCCTTTCTGGGTCTGGTTGAATACTATTCCAAATTTGTGGACAAATTTGCAGGCAAAACTGAAGATTTTGTTGAGGAAGGGGAGTACATTTTGTTGGACTACTGAGCAATCAAGTTGCTTTGACAAAATCAAGCATGGAATTTGTGATGCTGGTATTCCAACTGCTTTTGACATTAATTTGCTTTCTATTCTAACAGTGGATGTCAGTAGTACTGGTTTAGGGGCTGTGTTATCGCAAATGCATGGCAGTCAGTCAAGAAAAAACTGTTGCATTTGCTTCTCGAACCTTGACCCTGATGGAACACAACTATTTGGTAATTGAATGTGAAGCTTTAGCTGCTGTATGGGGCGCAGAGTATTTCAGAACGTATTTGTGGGGTCTGGAGTTTGAATTGAGGAGCGATCATAAGCCTTTAATAAAGATATTGTCTGCTGGAGGTGCGGGTAAAGGGTCAGCAAGGTTAGCCAGACTTTCTGTGAGGTTACAGGAGTATGTGTATTGTGTCGATTATGTTCAAGGTTGGAAGAATGTCCAAGCTGATTGTCTGTCAAGATTGTCCCTTGACTGGGAGAGGGTTGATGCTCAATCAGTAAAGAGTAGTGATACTGGGGATGCTGTGGCGTCTGTTCTTGATGTGGTTGAGTGGGATTTAGGTACGTTTACACAGGAGGAATGGGTGAGTGAGATGGCCGCGGATGCTTGTCTCAAGCATGTTTTTAAACTGGTCTCTGAGGGAGATAGAAGAGAGAGTTCTCTTCCATTGTCAGGGAGACCGTTCCTTGGTGTGTTGGATGAATTCTCATGTTGTGGAGACAGTGTATTGATGCGGGGTGAACGTTTTATTCCACCCTGTGGGTTAAGGTTCAAATTGTTTTCTTTGGCACATGAAGGTCATTTGGGTCAAGGGATGATGAGGAGGAGGTTAAAGGAGTTTTTTGGTTGCCAGGTTTGGATGCTCAAGTTAAAGGTTGGGTGGAACAGTGTAGACTGTGTAAGGAGAGTGAGAAAAGTTTGAAAGTTGGAGTAGGTAAAGTTGATGGCCACACCGAGGATTCTGGGAGGCCCTGGCATACCATTTGTTTGGATTTTATTGGTCCTTTGTCAGAACTGCTGCTTCAGATGCGGTTTGCGGTAGTTGTGGTGGATGTGCATTCAAGATGGTTGGTGGTTAAATTTGTGTGAGATGTGACCACAAACATGACCATAAATGTTTTAGAAGAGATTTTTCTGGAGGAGGGCTTTCCTGTGGCTTTGATTACTGACAATGGTACCCAATTAACCTCAAGTGAGACGTGTTCATTTTAAACAAATTGTGGGGTGAGACATTCAAGGACCTCTCTGTATTATCCTCAAGGCAATGGAATTGTGGAGTGGATCAATAGATTGATCAAGGGGACAGTACAGTTCACTCTTGCCAATCATTGTTGTGTGAGGAAAATTATGGTTGATATGGTGAGGGCCTATCGTTCCACGATTCACAGTGTTACCGAAAGTCTCCTTTTCAAGTGTTGAGGGGATGATCAGTAGGTTCGAAGTTGACTCCCTCATGGCTTCAAGAGTGGGAGGTGTCTGGTTGTGAAAAGGTTGTGATCTCACAGTATACTCATAAATTGAATGTGGGAGATTGGGTCAAGGTCAGGTCTGGGAGGGGGTTGTGTCAAGATTTAGAGGACTCTTTCGTGTGAAGAAGGTGGGAAAGTTCCAGATTGAAATGGAAGGAGGGGAGAAGTGGAATGTGAGAAATGTGGCACTGTATTAGAGAGGTGGTGTGGGTGTCCGGAGGGAAGAGGTGGAAGATTGTTCTGGTTCCTTTTTTATGGGTGATGAGAGAAAACCGGACGTTGATGCTGGAACGTTTGATTCTGGTGCAAGTGAAGAAGCTTATGAAGTGTCTGGGGAAGATGAGGTGCAGGATGCACGTGCACTTCATGTGGAGAAAGTCACATGCAAACATCCTGTGAGGGTACACAAACTTCCAAATTACTTGGATGATTATGTTATGAAGTAACCTTCACGCTTAATTTTATTCTTTTTGTTTTTATTCGTTTTATGTTCCATTTTCATGTCTGTTTCATCTATTTGATGTGAAGAGAAGAGGATATGTTGTGTTTCGGTTCTCTGTTCTATTCTAAAGAATGTATGTGTCTTGACATTCTGGAGGTGGCAGTTACTGGCTTCTCTCTGGTGTGGATGGACGCTAAGTCGTGTTGTCCCAATAAACTTATATTTGGACATCCATATCTGGTGGATATCATCTTTACTCACCACATACTGCTATGCCTGGAGAGAGAGTACTGTTACAGATCCCTACCACAAGCAGTGCTACCAGGAAACAAAAGTTGTGGGATGCAATGAGAGCAGCTTAGCCGGCAGCAGCAGGAAGAGCCTTGCTAAAGGACCTCTGGGGCCATGGACATTGGGCAGCCTTCCTTTCTGCTTGCTACCTCCCTGTGCCAAACTCCACCTGCTGCAGTGCAAGGCAAGGAACCCCCAGGCACAGAAGGAGTGTCTGGTGAATCAGAAGATGCATGTTTTTCTAATAGGTTCTATGTTCGGTGTTGCCAACTATCACAGTGGCTTATAACTTGTGTGACACCCAGGAAGGCTTGACTTTCGCCAGAAGTATTCATGAAATTGTAGTTTTTATATTGTCCATGCTAAATGTGGCCCGACACGACCCAAAATGCAACAGCTACCACCACCTGAATGTCATACATGCAAAGAGACCCGTGGCAACTAGATTTCTATTGTGAAGGGGTAAGACATATGTTCAACAGCATGAATTGCATTAATTATGCTTTAGAGAGGCAAACATTCATACAATTACCTTGGGTTTCTCACACGCATTTGTTTTTACATGTAGTGTTTGCTACCTCTGGTTTGCAGCTTTGAAGCACTGTAGGAACTGGTATTGCTATTGACTTACTCATTTTAACATCCTTGTGAGAATAAGAGTTTCTAAGATTTGGCCACTGTAAACTTGTACCCGTGACCTGCAGGTTCCACTCAAAATTCTACTGCAGATGCTTCAGGTGGTTCAGAGACCCCCAGCAGACTTTTATTGTGAAGAAGATGGTTGGAACTATGAGCTACGTAGCACATTTCAGGAGGTTTAATTTAATTTTCGCCTCCTCTAAATCAGGCCATTTTAAAAGCTGTAACTCGGCTGGAGATTGAGTTTTTTGATTATGAACTTTGGAATGCCAGTGGTAAATATTTGTATTTACTGTGAATAAGGCCAAGAATCCACATACTGCCACAGGACCTGGCCCAGTAGCTACGTTGTAGCCATGGAACTGGGAGACTTGACATCTGATCTCAGATTCGCCACTTCACCTATATATACTGGAAATAAACACTTTGGGGGTCATTACAACATTGGCGGTAAAAGGCGCTTACCGCCGTGCAGAAGACCGCCAATACACCGCCGCGGCCGCGGAATACCGCCACAGCTATTATGACACACATCTCGGAATCTGCCGAAATTCAGACACCCACACAACTCCGCCACACCAAAGGTCAGTAATAAACTGGCGATAACAAATCCTCCACCGTCACGCCAACAGAAACCCGCCCATGCTATTACGACCCACGAATCCACGCAGCGGTCTTTCAACCGCGGTATTCCATTGCCGGTACACACCGCCGCGCTCAAAATACACACACATCTCCAAAACACCGCCACATTGGACAATTCCAAATACACACACCTGACACACATACAAACACCACTCCCACACACCCAACACAATATAAAACACACACCCACATCACCCACAAACCCCTACGACCACAATTACAGAGAGAAGGCCAGAGAGACTGCACAGCCAAGACAACACCCCCATACAGAGGCACACAACACCATCACCCAACCCACATCCACGCAGAAAACACCACACACCACTACACATCACCACACACATCAACACTCACACCGCCCCACACATCATCTACACCACCCCATGTCACGCCAATGACACCCCCGCTTCTCTGAAGAGGAGCTCAGGGTCATGGTGGAGGAAATCATCCAGGTAGAGCCACAGCTATTTGGCTCACAGGTACAGCACACATCAATAGCCAGGAAGATGGAGCTATGGCGAAGAATCGTGGACAGGGTCAACGCCGTGGGACAGCACCCAAGAAATAGGGAGGACATCAGGAAGAGGTGGAACGACCTACGGGGGAAGGTGCGTTCAACGGTCTCCAGGCACAACATCGCGGTTCAGCGGACAGGCGGCGGACCCCCACCTCCTCCCCCACAACTAACAACATGGGAGGAGCAAGTCTTGACCATCATGCATCCAGAGGACCTCGCAGGAGTCGGTGGAGGATGGGAGACTGGTAAGTCAATTCTTAACTATCATATCCCCCACCCACCTGCATGCTATCACACACCCCCGCCCTCACACCCTCCCCTATCACTCCAACTCCTCACTAATGTACTAATAACACAAACCACACATCCCAACACCAAGCCCTGCATGACACAACAAAGCATGGACACCCAGCACTACAGCATGCCCACTACACATACCCATACAACCCCCTACACCACCATCACACAAGGCCCCACACAGGAATGCTTGCACTGGGTACACGCTCACCCACCCATTGCACACCATTACACACACACATGCAATAATCATGCTCTTATGCCCCTGCAGGAACACGAAGAACCGTCACCACACCAGAGGGTCCAGACAACACCACTCCACCCCCAGAAGAGGCCCACAGTGACGATAGCAGCTCTGCCCTACTGGATCCTGATGAACAGCCCGGACCATCGTGGGCCTCGGGACAGTCGGTTCCCCTTGCACAGCCCAACACCGACCTTCCACCCTCTGGTAACACCAGCACAGCACCCTCCCAGCGGGCCCAATCCTCCCTACCCAGGACAGGTCAATCAGCGGTGTGTCCACCACTACAGGGAACTCAGGATAACCCACCACCCCAACAACAACAGGGACCTGGGGGCAGTGGTAGTGGGCACACGGTCCAGGGGACAGAGGCACAGGAACACAGGGGAACTGGCAGGGCTGCTGTGCGACAGGGGGCGGACAGGCCAAGGGAACCCACTCTCCACAAGGCCCTATCCTCCATCATGGGAGCATACCACCACTCCCAGGAGACGATGGCGACGGTCCTGGACAAGTTGCAGGAGACCCTGCGCCTGCAGGAGGAACAGTATTTGGGGTTCAGGGAGGAGCTCAGGACCATCAGCTCCGCCTTGGGAACCATCGTAGGGGTGCTGAAGGACATACAGCAGACCTTGAGGGACACCGTGGCACTCCAAGGGGCCCCTGACACTAGCCAGGACGATGAACTGCTCACCACCTCCGCCGGCGCTAGTGGACAGGACGCCCCGCCACAGGACCACCACACCAGCACCCCACCCCCTGCAGACGGACAACCACCATGCAAGCGGTCCCTGAGATCCAGGAACAGGACAGAGCAAGATGGCAAGACCCCCGCTAGGAAATGAGACCACCCTGTTTGTCCTCCCACTGTCCCACCTTGTTACCCTGTCCATACTTAAACTGCCCCAGCTCCACTTCCTATGCCCAGATGAGCAGTGCACCTGTGAGACTAATAGACTGGACTCTGCCATGGACATTCCTCCGCCATCACCCATCCTCATTTTACAACCCCCTCCCATTTCTGAGCACTTCAATAAACACCTTTGAAACACAAAACAATCTTGAGTCAGTCTGTGATTTAGTAAATATGTATTATCAATGACAGTGTCATAATGCGTTTACTATTGTAAGGCTAACATACCTATGTCACACATCACAAGTCCTTGAAGGATGCAAGCAGATGACACGTTGGTAACCACACCTGTGAAACCGTAATGGAAAGGTACAACTCAGTTACCAAATACTGGTTGAAATCGACAGACAGGATAGAGGTAGACGTGTGAAAGTTAATGTAATGTTAAAAATGAAAATGTTCTCACCTGTGTGTCACTGGAAATATTGCTGTATGACTGACTCCCTGTTGTCGTTGTCTTCTTCCTCAGCTTCCTCCTCATCACTGTCCACAGGCTCCACAGGCTCAACAGCTGCTACAACACCGTCATCTGGATCATCCTCCTTCAGAAAAGGCACCTGGCGTCGCAAAGCCAAATTATGAAGTATGGAGCAGGCGATGATGATCTGGCACACCTTCTTCGGTGAGTAGAATAGGGAACCACCTGTCATATGGAGGCACCTGAACCTGGCCTTCAGGAGGCCGAAGGTGCGTTTGATCACCCTCCTAGTCCGCCCATGGGCCTCATTGTACCGTTCCTCTGCCCTGGTCCTGGGATTCCTCACTGGGGTCAATAGTCAGGAAAGGTTGGGGTAACCAGAGTCCCCCAATAGCCATACACGGTACCTCTGGAGTTGACCCATCATATCAGGGATGCTGCTATTCCGCAGGATGTAGGCGTCATGCACTGAGCCAGGAAACATAGCATTTACCTGGGAGATGTACTGGTCTGCCAAACAGACCACCTGTACATTCATAGAATGATAACTCTTCCTGTTCCTGTACACCTGTTCACTCCTGTGGGGGGGGACCAGAGCTACATGGGTCCCATCAATGGCACCTATGACGTTGGGGATATGTCCAAGGGCATAGAAGTCACCTTTCACTGTAGGCAAATCTGCCACCTCAGGGAAAATGATGTATCTCCTTACGTGTTTCAGCAGGGCAGACAACACTCTGGACAGCACGTTGGAAAACATAGGCTGGGACATCCCTGATGCCATGGCCACTGTTGTCTGAAAAGACCCACTTGCAAGGAAATGGAGCACTGACAGCACCTGCACGTCAGGGGGGATTCCAGTCGGATGGCGGATTGGTGACATCAGGTCTGGCTCCAACTGGGTACATAGTTCCTGGATTGTGGCACGGTCAAACCGGTAGGTGACAATGACATGTTGCTCTTCCATTGTCAACAGGTCCACCAGCGGTCAGTACACCGGAGGATTCCGCCATCTTCTCACATGTCCCAGCTGATGGTGCCTACGAAGGACAACAGCGACGAATCAGTCATTATTCCGCCAGGTATGTACCCACAGTTACACACAAGACTACACCACTCACAAAACCCTTCCTGTATGTGTGTTGAGTGTAGGCCTAGCTATGTGTGATGCAGAGGTAAATTAAGCCATGTGGGCCCCTGAAATGGCGGCTGCCTGACCTCTAAACTGGGACAATGGGATTGTGGGGTAACATACTGAATTGGTTAACATTGGACCCTATGGGTCCCAGGAGCCAATGAACAGGTGCGCCGGCGGTGATGATGCGCACCGCCGCGGACATCACCGCCGCGGACGTCACCGCCATTTTCTATCTGTTCAATCACTAGATACCTGACCTTCGACAGGAGAGGACCTACACTGCAAGTGCTGCTGTGACCTCGGTCTGGAAGCGACGATGGCTGCTGCGTCTGGGTGAAGGGCCCCTGCCTTCACTGCACAGGAGTTGGAGAAACTGGTAGTCGGGGTCCTCCCCCAATACATGCTACTCTACGGTCCTCCAGACCAACAGGTTAGTACACAGGGAGCACGTTATATGGGCATGGCCTGGGTGAAGAGGGCTGGTTGGAAGAGGGAAGGGGCCAGAGTTCATAGAACATTAATGCATGGGAATCAATAGGCCACAGGGCCAGAGTAGGGAGGGGGCCACTCACATCGACGGTGCAGTTGGTAATGACTGATCCTCTTTCCTTGTGCATGTCATGTAGGTCAGTGCCCACCAGAAGAGGGACATTTGGCGTGCCATCGCCAAGGAGGTCCGGACCCTGGGGGCCCACCAGAGACGGGGCACCCACTGCCGTAAAAGATGGGAGGACATTCCCCGCTGCAGCAAGAAGACGGCAGAGGCTCAGCTGGGGATGGCCTCCCAACGTGGGAGGGGTGCCCATTGCACCATGACCCCCCTGATGTTCCGGATCCTGGCGGTGACCTACCCTGAGTTGGACGGGCGCTTGAGGGCATCACAGCAGACACAAGGGGGTGAGTACACTCACATTCTGCTGACTTTGCGCGCAGTGGAGGTGTCTGGGGGGGGAGGTGGGCTGTGGGTGTCCCTAGGCCAGGGCGTGTTCGGTAGGCAAGGCCCCTCCGTAATGCAGGCCATGTGGCACTCTACCCCACCTCAGCAGAGTGTCAAATACAGGTATAGTTGCCCCTGTGGCATCCATGTGTGCAGATGTCCACCATTGCCATGTAGGCCATATACCAGAGATTGCATGTGCAGAGGGCAGGAGCACGGCGTAATGCAGAGGGCTGCTGTGTCTGTCTTGTCCGCCAATGGTAGCGGTATGCCATGCACTAAAACTCTCTTTATTCTGTCCCCCCCCCCTTTTTCTGCTCTCCCTGTCCTTTTGTACATCAGCATCATCAGGCGGAGGTACAGTGGCACCGGAGCACAAGGGAGCTGCATCCCACATGGCCATGGAGGGCCACACCACGGACTCTGAATGCACCAGTGGGACGGAGGGCGAAGGGAGCTTCACGTCGGCCACCGGATCACCAAGCAGCGACACAGACTTGTTCGCCGATGGGGGCTCCCTTGTGGTGGCGGCACCATCTGTGCGCCCCACTTCTACAGGTACAGCCGCCACCTCCCCTACCAGCACCGCCCTCCCAGCAGCCCCTCAGCGTTCTCCCCGTGCCCGCTCACCCAGGAGGGTGGGCATCACCTTCGCCCCAGGCACCTCAGGCCCTGCCCCAGTCACCCCTGCTGCCCTCAGTGAGGAGGCCATTGACCTCCTCAGGTCACTCACTGTTGGGCAGTCTACCATTGTGAATGCCATCCAGGGTGTAGAACGAGAGTTACAACACAGTAATGCATTCCTGGAGGGCATTCATTCTGGTCAGGCTGTCCTTCAGCGAACCCTGCAATCTCTGACCTCAGCACTGATGGCAGCCATTGTCCCTGTGTCCACCCTCCAACCTCCTCCACCCAGACCCAATCTCCTGTACCCCAGCCCATCCCAAGCACACCTACAGACCAGCATGCACACAAGTCAGCCCACACAAGTAGCTCAAGCAAACATAGGCACCACACAACCCACAGGCACTCACGCAAGCCTCACCCACGTACAGACACAGCAACATCCACTGCCTCCACTGTGTCCCCCTCCTCCTCTTCTCCCTCCTCCCTCCCAGTCTCGTCTACACACACACCTGCATGCACCACATCTACAGGCACCATGAATCGCACAAGGAGACCCAGCACCACAAGCTGCTCACCTGCACTCACCACCTCCACTGCCATTTACACGTCCCCTGTGTCCTCTCCCAATGTGTCTATGACGCCCCCTCCCAAAGTACACAAACGCCGGCAATCACACACCCAACATCCATCCACCTCACGACAGCCTCCAGTACCTGCACCTGCACCCAAAACACCTAAAGTGGCACCTCCGACAACCACCTCCTCTTCCTCCACTCCCAGACCCCCTCCAACTACCCATCCCAGTGTACGTCAGAAACTGTCCCTCTGTAAAGTTGACCTTTTTGCTCCTACCCCCCTCCAATTCATCAGTCCCGTCGTAGCGCCTCAGCCAAAAAGCCTCCAATACCAGTGGTGCCTGTTCAAGGTTTGTGGAGTGCACCGGCCACCAGGGCAGGCAGTGTGGCCCGGAGCCAAGACACTGGCAGCCCACCCCCTGTAAAGGCTCTAAAATTGGAGAGTGGACGACGGGACTGTGTGAAGACTCCTGGTGGGAAAACAACTCACATGGGTTCCAAGGGGATTGGAGAGTCAGCTGTGACTTCACCAAAGGTGGGGAAGGGCCAGAGGAAGTCTGCCCATCCTGTTGTGTGTGTCACGGCGGAGAAGGGCGCCATCATTCCTGGCGGTCGAGACACAACCGCCAGCACCATCATCACTGGTCAGGAGACCCCCGCCACCGCCGGAGTCATTGCCCAGGAGGGCCCAAGTATCGTCACTGGTCAGGAGACCACCGCCACCGCCGGAGTCATTGCCTAGGAGGGCACAAGTATCATCACTGGTCAGGAGACCACCACCAGAGTCACAGCCCAGGAGGACCACCGCCAGAGTCGAAGCCCAGGAGGGCCCAAGTATCGTCACTGATCAGGAGACCACCACCAGAGTCACAGCCCAGAAGGGCCCAAGTATCGTCACTGGTCAGGGGACCACCGCCAGAGTCACAGCCCAGGAGGGCCCAAGTATCTTCACTGGTCAGGGGACCACCGCCAGAGTCACAGCCCAGGAGGGCCCAAGTATCGTCACTGGTCAGGAGACCACCGCCAGAGTCACAGCCCAGGAGGGCCCAAGTATCGTCACTGGTCAGGAGACCATCGCCAGAGTCACAGCCCAGGAGGGCCCAAGTATCGTCACTAGTCAGGAGACCACCTCCAGAGTCACAGCCCAGGAGGGCACAAGTATCGTCACTGGTCAGGAGACCACCGCCAGAGTCACAGCCCAGGAGAGCACAAGTATCGTCACTGGTCAGGAGACCACCGCCACCGCCGGAGTCAGTGCCCAGGAGGGCCCCGGCTGCCACAGCCCAGGAGGGCTATGATGGAACGTCATGCCACACACCAATGCCCAGTGTAGGGAACGTCATTCTACACACCAATGCCCAGTGTAGGGAGCGTCATTCCACACACCAATGTCCGTACCAGAACCGCCATAGCAAAGCACCGCTAAACAGGGCAAAGACCGCCATGGTGAAGACCGCTGAACAGGGCAAAGACCGCCATGGCAAAGCCCCGCTGATCAGTCCAGAGACCGCCATGGCAAAGCACCACTGAACAGTCCAGAGACCGCCATGGCAAAGCACTGCTGAACAGTCCAGAGACCGCCATGGCAGAGCACCGCTGAACAGTCCAGAGACCGCCATGGTGAAGACCGCTGAACAGGGCAAAGACCGCCATGGCAAAGCACCGCTGAACAGTCCAGAGACCGCCATGGCAAAGCACCGCTGAACAGTCCAGAGACCGCCATGGTGAAGACCGCTGAACAGGGCAAAGACCTCCATGGCAAAGCACCGCTGAACAGGGCAAAGACCGCCATGGTGAAGACCGCTGAACAGGGCAAGCACCGGGTAGGAATGAATAGACCGCCACATCAGGCATCCTTATCCCATGTGCAGCTGGGACAGTGACAGGACAGGAACTTTCACTGGGAGACTCATCCAGTCTGGGCACCAGTCCCCCTCCAGAACCAGTGGAGAGATGCATCCACTACCTCAGTCCTGCACAGGATGAAGCACTCTAGGCACCAGTCCCCCCCAGAACCAGTTGAGAATGTTATCGACTTGAAAGACTGTGGCTTTGCACTCCCCAGGAAGGAACAGTGGGCACCCCACCCACTGTAGAGACTTGAGTGACTGTGGCTTTGCACTCCCCAGGATGGCACAGTGGGCACCCCACCCACTGTAGAGACTTGAGAGACTGTGGCTTTGCACTCCCCAGGAAGGAACAGTGGGCACCCAACCACTGTAGAGACTTGAGAGACTGTGGCTTTGCACTCCCCAGGATACATCAATGGGCATGGAGCCCCGTCGTGGATCTGGCTTTGCAGTAATCTGGCTGAGGTGCCACCCCTTCTGTTCCCCCTGAGGTGCCTGTATTATTTCTATCTGATGCCCCGGCAGTGTTCTCTCCGATTGTGGTCAGGTATCTTTTGTGGGCCTCGCCCATGCATTTTTGGACTGTTGGTGCACGGACATTGTTATGTACATATCTGCACTACTTCTCGTAATGTATATATTTCTGACTGATTTTCGTATATATCTGTATATTTTTGTAAGACATGTATATTGCAACATTACAATGTTTGAACGGATTTCGCTTTGTCTTTTCATTCTTCCGGGGGGATTGTGGGTTGTTACTGTGTTTTTTGTGGATGCATTGGTGTGTATGTTGTAATATGCGAGGGTGGGGGTGGGGGTGTTTGGTGGGTGTCCCCCTAACTTTTGCCTCCCCCCTCCCCCATGTCGTAGGTGCAGTACTCACCGTTGTCTTCGGCGCCTACGTAGAGGATGGTCGTAGAGGAGCAGAAAGACAAGGGCAGGGAGTATTTGGAGTTCCGGGTCCATGGAGTCCTCGTTCCTCTTGGGATGTGTTCAGGTGAGCGTTTTCCCATTGCAAAAGCTGTTTCCGCCGTGTTTTTATCCACGGTGAATCCACCCCAGAAAAGGTGGCGGATTGGCGGGTTGTGATACTATGGGCGGTACATTGTCTTCCGCCTGTCTGTTGGCGGTGACCGCCGTGCTGCTTGTCTGTACCGCCGTGGCGGGCGGTGTGTTAAAGTGGCTGTCTTTGTTGGCGGTTTCCGCCACGGTCGTAATTCCAAATTTTTTACCGCCGGCCTGTTGGCGGTCTTACCGCCGCTTTAACACCGACCGCCAGGGTTGTAATGACCACCTTTATTTTTAAAATGTGCAAGACCCACAACACAGTGACTTTTCACTCGGGAAGACAGCCCCTTGGCCTTGCCATTAGAATCATTCCCACCCAGGTTGTGGTCTAAAGAACCAGTTGGAAATGAGGAAACAGGTGACAGTCTTTAATCCTGTCGTCCTATTTGGCCAAATTGTGTGCTCTTCAGCAACTTCTTTAGCAAGTTTTTCTCTGTTTTTGTTTTAGGAAAGATTGTATTTAGGGAAAATGTAAAAGCTTCTAGTAATTGTGTTTTTAAAAATTGGACTGGTAATTACTTTGGGAAATAGAGAATCCCAGTCTCAAGGCATATTCACTTACAGCAAGAACATTATTCATCTAGCAGGTATGAACTGAGTTTAGAAAGGGGAGAAATCGTTATAACACTGACTTTGCAGGACATATCTTGTCATCTGTGCATCTTTGTTTGTTAAGCACACTTTTTTATCATAGGCATAATGAATAAAAGGGTGTCAAGCGAACAAAACAATCTTCTTTAAGCGACATTTGAAGGGTTACTCACGTCTGTCCAATGGACAGGCACAATATCTAAACTGCTCGGTGTTCTCAGAGGATGTATTGTATTAGTAGTTATATAATACTGCCACTTTCCTTTGTGAGCCCTAAAGTATTTTGTGAAGGGTGTAGTTCTTCTCAGCCCTGATAGAGCAATTTTATCTCTATTCCACAAGGTAGGCACTTTGGAGGGTTATCCAACACACATCAGGAATGCTAATTTTCTGAACCAGTCCTATGTACTTTTCCATAGTGTCTTGGGCACTAAGGGCTTTCAGAAACTTTCAATTTTTTTGTTTTCTCTTTCCACAATGACGTGTTGGGGAGACCTGAGTTGTGGGAGAGGAAAGGCTGCTGAAGTAGGGACCCTTTTGTCGGTATGATTTTAGGTCCACAGAGTACGTGGCTGTCATTGACTTGCTAGGTAAAGTTTTTAGCTGGTGCCTTCCTTTTCTTATGAGAAGCAGTGGCGTAACAAAGGGCCCGACAGCCCCTGTGGTGCGAGATTTTTACTGATAAGCTACAAGAGGTCTGATGTATTATATTGTTTTAGTGTGATTGTTTACATTATCTGAAATGTGCATCCTCTCGCTCATTAGTTGTCATCACTATTAATTATTATAAACTAAAGGTACTCTAGTTAGGAGTGGCAGTCCTGACTTTCATGTACCTACATTTGTATGAGCTTCAGAAGTGCAAAGGTGACAGGCCATGGATTTGGACTGTTCTTTTATTTTTTAGGGTTGAGCGCACAAAGCGCTGTGTCCCTGTTGTAATCTCTCTGTGGATTTTAACCACGCCCATGAAACGTCCATTAGTTTGGTTGGTTCGTGGGCTTGCCTTTTAAAATTTGCTTGATTTCATTAGTGAAAGGCATGCATACGCCATGCCTTTTCTGGTGTTTAGCCTGCCTCGAGCGCACCGTCCAACTACTGAAAACATATGAGGCTCCATGTTTTCAGTATGGTTTCTGGACTACTTTTTCTCTTTATTTCATAGGCAGCACGATCTCACTGGGCAGTAGTAAAGCACTTTGCATGACATCGACCCTGTTACCTAGATGATTGCACTTGTGCCGGTTACATGGATAATTGCACTTTTGCTGATAAGTTTCACTGCGAGCGAACTTCTGTTTCCCTTTGTGTGTCTGCTTCACGCTCATGGCGGCTGTCGGCACGCTTATGTGAAACTGTTTTACTTTTCATTTTCAGTTTATGTGGCAGGTAGGAAATACTTTGGGGCATATTTAAGAGCCCCTAGCACTAATGGAATGTCACTTTACGTGACTCTCCAGTGGCGCTAACGTCTGCTCCATACTTACAAGGAGGAGTAACGCCACTTTTTGTGGTGTTATGCTTCCTTTAAATATGGGCCCCTCTGATGCAGTTTTCTGCGTCAGAGGGGTGTGCAATGGGTGTTGCTGTGAGCGTTCCACCACAGCACCCATTGCTTTTGACGATGCACCATATTTACGAGAAATCCCAAATCTGTGGCAGTGTCAAAAACTAATGCCACCCCTGGGGTGGCGTTAGAATGGCAAAATATGGAGGAATGCTTTTATTTCTCCTCGTTTTTTGCTTTTTCTCTGTGTGCTGCTTGCTGCAGCACACATAGAAGAAGCAAAATGCCATGGATCATTGTTTCTGTGCAGGAAGGTGTCCCTTCCTGCAAATAAACAATCATTCCAAAATGGCGCTTTGGTACTTCTGTGTGCTGCATTTTGCCAAAGTGCCAAATCGCCATTATAGATTGTTTATGTGCAGGAAGGGACACCTTCCTGCACATCAACAATCTATCCCCTCAACGCAGACACCCTTGCACTATGGTGCAATGATGCCTGCATTGGCGCTAGGCAGCTTAATTCAGAGCCAGTGCAGGGTGAAACACAGAGATGCGCCATATTCCTGTAAATACGGAGCATACCTGCATTTCAAAAGTAGCGTAGCGCTGCTATTTTTGGCACAGCACCGAACTGCACTACCTTTGTATAAATCTGGGGCTTTGTTTATAGACCACTTGCAAAGAGACCAATTAGGCATTATGCTTTTTTTTTTATTGTTTTTTAATTATTTTTAATGTTTGTGTTGTAAAATACCCCATTTAGATCCCTTTAAAAATGAGTAGTAAAGAAATGCTGTAAAATTCAATATTTGAATCATTTTGTTTCAAAACACAATTCCACTGAGAACCTCCCCCTACCCACAACCCCACCCAAAACCCTCCTCTTTAAGTTCAGGCTCACCTGTGTATTAGACAGGGTCTACATTTTAGCCCCACCGCTTTTAAAATCCACTAGCTACCACTGCTTACCCTAGTAGTGCTTCCACACTTAGTTCCCAATTCACAAAGGTTTTGCCTTGAATAAGTGTGGCTTGTACTCTTGCAATCCTCCTGGCTTACTTTTAAATTCCAGTTGTAACCCAGTAACCCTACTGGCTTATTCCTCACATACTCCTGCAATTTATGAGTACGCATGGCATACTACAATAGTAAGAGGCAGCAACATGATTGTCAATCAGGATCCAGCACTTCAGACTGATTGGAAACTATGCTAAGAGAAACCTGTTACTTTGTCTATTGCTAAATAGAAACAGCAATGCATCTGCAGTTACTGTGACTTTTATATCACACATGTATAAATATGTCCCCCAAATATGTGAGTGTACTAATACAGTTGCATATTAACCCATGAGCCCATTTTATTAATTGTGTATAACAGTTAACATGTCATAGAAGAATTTATTAGTACAGAAGTTGGTACTCCAGAAGTACACTTTTCAATACTCTCACATGTCTTTGGAAGTGAGGCCTCAGGTGTCCAACATTATGTCAGCAGAAGTAATGTAAAGGTACACAAAAGAGTACTACAGGGGTTCTTCTTTATGCACTCCAAACTGGCTTCATTGAAAGGGCCCATTGAGTGGTGATCTGGCAAGAAAAGGCATTAATTAGTGCCTTAACGAACAATACTCTATCCTCAACAACATTCTACTGTGATACTTGAAACCATATCCTGCTCTGACATGCTTCTGTTACCTTGGTCACACAGGAAACCTGTGATTATTCCTGCGCATCACTGGCTGCATAATACAAATCATTACAAAATGTATACTGTGTGTGCAACGCCTCCATGGTAACACTTCATAATTTGGCGTGTGAAAGCAGCTACTAAAAGACTTAACATTTGTGAATTATGTAAACGATTTACCAGGTAGCTACGTTCATTCATGTGACCTCTTCAAAAGGTATTATCTTTAATACCATACATGTCTCATTCCATACCAGTTCATTACTGGTACTATTAATCTTTCTTTGTCCAGGAGTGAGAACAGATACATAAAGAAAGCATGGCTGCAGTAATTTTACTCTTTATCTTAAAAATATGAAGGTTAGGATTCCCATTTCCGAATTACATCATCCCTAGTGCCATTTCAAGACGTCTCGACTCGAACAAATGGTAATTGTATATATAGAAAAAAATAACTCCACTTCCATATTTTAAACGTTACCCCTTTAATCAACCAGGTTCAGTCATCCTTCTGATCTGAACAACGATCTTTTACGCGGTCCAAAGTTTAACAGAATTGGGGATATCACGTGTGTTACTTTCATTAGAGGGTGGGCTTATTATTTATGTCAGAGGTCGAGGAGGCTGGCTTACTGGCTTGAGCTTAAAGCCATGGTGTCTGATGGTACTCTCTCTCAGTGGCAGAGAGAGGATCCTAATCCAACTCATAACTAAAGTGTTACCCTTGTGAAAATCCCTAGCATATGCATCTCTCAGAAACACTGAAACAGAACGTGTTCTCATATTGCACCTGCCAAAGCTTCCATCAACTGATGCTGTCAGATTCTAGCTATCAACTCACCCAGCTACTGCTACTCTCTATTTCAGTATCTCTCTTGCGCTGTCTGTCCCTCCTATACATACATGCACGATTTCCCACATGTCCCACCATATGTCTAATCAAATTATCTTCTCTCGGGTAGCGGTAAAACAGGCAAACCATTTTGCACTTGAATGGAGTCAGGAAGAAAAATGTTTATAAATATTAAGGTCCTATTTTGAGTTTTGTCGAATACGGGGCATACAGCAAAAAGCAGTTAATCTCCTATCCCCCATATTTGGGACCAAATGTAAGAAAAGTGTTGCTGCATCCAATGCAGCGCCACTTTTCTTCCGTCCCCCTACCGCCGCCATGTGTGCACCCTATTTATAATACGGCGCACCATGACGGTAGTTAGAAGAATAGTGTCAACATTTTTATGCTATTGTGGCACTATGCTAGACTAGAGTAAAAAATGTTGACACTAGTGTAGTAAAGTGCAAGGAAGCCTCTTGATTTAAATGGTTCCGTCATTTTAATGCCTTCTTTGAGCAGGCATTAAAAATGATAGAAAAATGGCACAGTGAATTGTTTTAAATTTCACTGCGTCATTTTTTCAGGCCTCCTAATGGGGGAATGCACCCTTGCATACATTATGCCTGGTGCAGGCATAATGTGGCACAAGGGCCCATATTTATACTTTTTGATGCACACCAGCGCCGGTTTGCGCCAAAAATGTTACCGCCAGCTAACGCCATTCCTACACACCATGCCGGCGCCTTGTTTAAACAATGACGTTAGCTGGCGTTGCGGACTGGTCAGAGTAACAAAAAATAACTCAAACCAGGCAGCGCCGGTGTAGGGGAAAATGGTGGTTGTGCATCAAAAAATGGTGCAAGTCAGGTTTGAGGCAAAAATCATGCCTCAAACTGGACTTGCACCATTTTTTGACGCACAACCTGCATTGAAATGACTCCTGTCTTAGCAAAGACAGGAGTCATGCCCCCTTGCCCATTGGCCATGCCCTGGGGACTTCTGTCCCCTGGGCATGGTCATTGGGCACAGTGGCATGTAGGGGGGCCCAAATTAGGCCCCCCATGCCATTTAAAAAAATATATATATACTTACCTCAACTTACCTGTACTTACCTGGGATGGGTTCCCCGATCCATGGGTGTCCTCCACGGGTGGGCGAGGGTGGCAGTGGGTGTCCCTGGGGGCAGGGAAGGGCATCTCTGGACTCCTTCCATGGTCAGAGATCATGGAAGTGAGCCCACAGATCCCTCAACGCCTGCCCTCACCCAGGCGTTAAAAAACGGCACACATCAGGCTGTGTGCTGTTTTTTAAGGCCCGCCCCCTCCTGTGCGTCAAAATGACACAGGAGTATAAATAAGGCACACAGGCCTTAAAGTCATTTTTTGGGCAGGAACACCTACCTTGCATGTCATTAACGCAAGGCAGTTTCCCGCATCCAGAAAATTACGCACACTGAGGAATTTTGACATCCGCGGGCATCAAAGTTTAAATAAGGTGCACGGTTTGCACCAAATGTGCTTCAAAGTTTTTGACGTTCATTCGGCGCAAACAGAGTATAAATATGCCCCAAGGTGTTACAAAATGGTGCAATGCATGCATTGCACCTCTTTGTAAATATGTTGCGGGGGAAAGGCACCTTAGTGCTGCTTTAGCAGAAATAAAATGGCTCTAAGGTGGCTCTAAAGTGGCTCAAGGAGCTCTTAAATCTGCCCTTAGTGTATATTGGGACCGTATAAACCCTAAATAGGGCATTCGGAATATCTGTTGTTATATTTTGGTGGTTGTCGGTGTCTACCAAGTTCGTAAAAAAGGTCCTTAATCTACTCAATTGAATTCTGACAGGGAAACACTTGGTACCTCAGTTACAACGTTACCTCCATTTTAGTGTGTACCAGGTAGGGGTGTAGGTGCCATTGGTTCAGCGGGGGCACTGTGCTCCGATCACTGAGAAGCCCGATGAATCGTCACAATGCTAGATTTTATTGCCCTAACAGCAGTTAGAGGGAACATTTTCCTCGACTACACAAGAGGCCATCCCTGCTACGCTACTGGCACCACACTTCTTTTCCTCAAATTAACAGTGCCTCTACCCATCGGCACAGACCTTGTCCCCATTATAATTGCCTCAGACCTCTCACTATTGTTTTGGCAGGCCAGAAGATATGTATGGTGACACACACTGCCAGACGTGCGCCTCAATCAATCACCGACATCCTGCTTCACACCAGACCAACACCTTTCCTTCTGCATTTTCACAGTTTGCCAATTATTCACTGTAGATGTGTCTACCCAGACTTGGAGAGTGTACCAAATTCTGTAAAATCTGAGTTCCAGTTAGCGTTTCCAAATATCTCATCTTCAGGCTCGTATCTTTTCCCATCCGTGAGCTGCTGCATTCATTGCCTGCCCAATGTGTCTTTCTTTCCTTGAACTGGAAAACCTTTTACACAAAATTGTTGCAAATACTAATGTAGCGGTACAAAATAACATTACAAGTTTGATGAGAACATAGAAATAATGTGATGAAGCATTATTCGGTGGTGTGACCATTTAGTCAAGGCGGAAGTCAGGTGTGTAACAAGTTCATAGGTGTGTGGGCGGTGGAAGGGCTGCTGAGGGTTGGCAAGCAGAGATAATGACAACCCATTTCGGCGAAGGAGGCGTGATTTAAGAGTACATTTGGGCCCATATTTATACTTTTTGACGCTAAACTGCGCTAACGCAGTTTAGCGTCAAAAAATTTAGCGCCGTCTAACGCCATTCCGAAGCGCCATGCGGGCGCCGTATTTATGGAATGGCGTTAGCCGGCGCAAGCAGACCGGCGCTGCCTGCTGTGCGTGGAAAAAAACCACGTAGACCAGGCAGCGCCGGCGTAGGGGGAAAATGGCGCTAGGGCGTCTTAAAATGGCGCAAGTCGGGTTGACGCTAAAAAATCGTCTTAATCCGATTTGCGCCATTTTTTCGACGCCCAGACGCCATTTAAATGACTCCTGTCTTAGTAAAGACAGGAGTCATGCCCCCTTGCCCAATGGCCATGCCCAGGGGACTTATGTCCCCTGGGCATGGTCATTGGGCATAGTGGCATGTAGGGGGGCACAAATAAGGCCCCCCTATGCCACCCAAAAAAAATTGAGAAATATAAAAAATTATACTTACGTGAACTTACCTGAATGTCCCTGGGGTGGGCCCCTCCATCCTTGGGTGTCCTCCTGGGGTGGGCAGGGGTGGCAGGGGGGGTCCCTGGGGGCAGGGGAGGGCACCTGTGGGCTCATTTTGAGCCCACAGGCCCCTTAACGCCTACCCTGACCCAGGCGTTAAAAAGTGGCGCAAATGCGGGGCTTTTTGACCCGCCACCTCCCGGGCGTGATTTTTGCCCGGGAGTATAAATACGACGCATTTGCGTCGCCGTCATTTTTTTAGATGGGAACGCCTTCCTTGCATCTCATTAACGCAAGGAAGGCGTTCACGCTACAAAATGACGCTCTTTGCCCATACTTTGGCGCTAGACGCGTCTAACGCCAAAGTATAAATATGGCGTTAGTTTTGCGCCGAATTTGCGTCGAAAAAAACGACGCTAATTCGGCGCAAACGGAGTATAAATACGGGCCCAAATTTTGTAAGTTTGCGTCGCTTTTGCTTCAAAAAGCGGCGCAAATGCTGCGCTAAAAAAGTATAAATATGGGCTTAGTGGCAAAAGAGCGATTCAAAACTACTTAAGGACTGATTACAGCGGGCCCTTGAAAGAGATCACTATTTCAAGTGCTGCGTTGTTCATCGCACCCCAAGTGCATTAAAAGTTACACCCTTTACACCCTTTATTAAATGTCAGGTACAACTTGATGAAATTTAACAAAGGAAATTGCCATTTATTTATTGGATCATGCTGTCAGCAACAAAATCCGCATATGTCCCCCAAAAAAGTGAGAATACGAGATAATTATCGATTGAGTTAAATTCCGAACACCTCGGTGTGTAGATTTTAGAATGTAGTGGTAACTAGCGGGACTCTTTCTAATCAGGCTCTTGTGGCGAATGCTTGACAAACTCCATCAATGGGCAAATTCTGCTGAGTAACCAGCCATGACATTTGCCCTACAATGAATTTTGCAGCAATAAAAAAGCAATTTACATGCAGACAGGTTATTCAGGTGATGAATTCCGAAGTGAAAACTCACAATGAAGACCAAAAATTGAGATGAATGATACGTGAATACAGAATATTTCTCTTCCACTGTAGAATACGAACTTGTATTGTGTTGGAAGAATGTAGCAGATGGGTGGATGGGGCTGCACAGAGCAGCGAGCCTTACTCTGTAAAAGGGGGTTTATTTCTTTTGTGAACGAGAAAGTAGCACTAGTATGAGATTACCCATTTGCAAACAAAACAGAAGAATATTTTCAAACGAGTTTGCTGATCCTTTTGGTAATTCAGAAGATACAATCCAGCTTCCGTTTCCTCATGTAAATAGTGTGCTGCTCTATTATACGCCAGGGGATCTGATATCCTCTTCCTTTGATATTCATGCCTCCGTTTCACTCTTTAAATCCTTAGAATATTTCTGCCTGCTTGTTGCTGGCACGCGCTGATGCATAATTCATGACCAGGCTGGTGGTGCAGTGGCAGATTGTTATTCAGAAACCGCGGAAACTGTGCACACGCGTCGAAGGAAACCTCGACAGATTTCAGAAATTATTTCCCAAAGCAGAAGCTCACAAATAAACATGAGAAGTACCAAGGTATGGTCGGGCGTCGGCGTGACTGACATTAATAGCCTTGTCCTAATGCATGCGGTGTGGAGGAAGTACGGAATAATTAAAGGCGAGCTCATGAAACCCGCAGTGATGAAGGCTGAGGGCTAGCCCTGTAATACCATTACTCCTGGATGAGGTATTAACCACATGTGGTAAATTTCTCCTTTTCTGAGTTTTGAGCAGGAAAGTGAGGCATAACATGCGGGATAACTGTTTAACAAACCCAATTCGGCATGTTTTTTCTTGTTTCCTGGGCTTTTTTCCCCTGTAAATGTATCAGAGGAAAAGATGCGAGGGTGTGAAAATAATCACACAGCTCGCAATCCCAATCCCTGTGCAAACATGTATTTACAAGGGCATCGGCAGTGCTTAATTTGTTCTTGTTGTGTCTGGTGCGGGGCACCGGCACTTATGTTTGAGGGCCGGCACTTATTTTTCTGCCTCAAGCATTTACTGGGAGCAGAAGACACATATGGGAAACACAGAGGAAGAGAAAAACGAAATAGCGTCGCAAAGGGAGTAAGCGGAAAGCTGCAGAAGTGAGCTGAAGGGGCAGGGAGTGGCTGTAAATGGATCAAAGAGGCCCGAGATGGTTTCAGGATTACGCTACCTTAGTACCCCGTGTTCGCACATTTAATTGCAGCATCCCTGTGTTTAAGAGGAGGGCTTTGGGCTCCGGCATGTTTTTATTTACAAATTAAGCACTGGGCATTGGAATTTCACTTAAAACTCATATGTGGGTGTTCTTGATGCACCAGGAAACAGCTATTTGTGCTTCCTTCGTCAATTCCGTTTGTTTTACCCACTTTAGGGGTTGTATTACGTAAAATGAGCAGTGCAAATTTAACGATTGGGGTTGGAACGCAAAACAATTGTGACCGCGCTAGTTCATGTCTAGTAGGAAGTTAACGGAGTGTTTGCTCCAAATGTCTTTTACCATCGTATTATGCAAACATATTTCGGTGGTAGTGAGGTGTGACAGGAACATTTGTTCATTTGTTGTGCAGCATTTTATTGTGCTAGTGATGAGTTCTGATGTTTCTGTGCTGTTGTGTTTATGTGCTGCACTATTGCACAATGCTTTTTTTGTTATGTACTGTAGTTGTGGTCTCACTGTTTTGTTGTGATGTGTCTGGTTGTGTTTTCAATGTGTTGCTCTGTTACTTTGTGTCCTTATTGTGTTTTTTTTCTGCATGGGTCAACAAATGTTGCATTTCCAGCTAAAAAGCAGCAGATGTTTTTTAATGGTCCTGAGACAAGCAATCATTTACTACTGTTTCAGGTATTAAAATACAAAAAGAACAAGTGATGGACAGAATGCTCAACAATGTCAAAATTCACCCCAGTACAGAGATCTAGGCCTAAATCCATCACTTTTTTTGCTGCCCATGCCATTCCAGTATGGACCCTGCCATATACAAATCAGTCTTGACCCTGTTCCCCATGGGATCAGTCCAGCCCTAACTGCCAGGCCAGGCCAGGAAGGGGCGTGCAATGGGTGTTGCTGTGGGCGTGCCACAGAAACACCCATTGCATTTTGACACTGCCTCACATTTATGAAATTTTGTAAACCTGAGGCAGTGCCAAAATCTAACGCCACCCCAAGGGGTGATGTTAGCAGGGCGCAACGAGGAGGAATACTTTTATTCCTAACCGTTTTTTGCTTTTTGTGTGCGTGCTGCATTCTGCAGCACGCTTAGAAAGAGCAACATGCTAGAAATGATTGTTTATGTGCGGGAAGGTGTCCCTTCCTGCACACAAACAATCATTTGAACATGTCGATTTGGCACAGAAGTGCCAAAGCGCCATTAGTGATTGTTGAAGTGCAGGAAGGGACACTTTCCCGCACATAAACAATCATACCCTTCAACGCAGACATCCTTGCACAATGGTGCAAGGATGCCTGCGTTGGCAGCTAAATTTAGTGCCAGCGCAGGGGGAATCGCAGGGTTGCGCTGTATTCAGTTAAATACAGCGCATCCCTGTGTTTCTAAAGTGTCGCAGCACGGCGCTGCCAATTTTGGTGTAGCACGCACTGCACCACTTTCAATAAATCTGGCCCTAAGTCTTAACCTAGCACTCCCAGAGCTCCCTTTATGTGATATCAGTGGCGTAATGAAACTTGAGGGGGTCCCTCTACAAATTACCTGGAGGGGCCTACCGCCCATGCACAGTGTACTGTGTTGAGGGGGCCCACTGGAGCTTGGGACCCCCCTGCACTGCAGGGGCTGCAGGAGCCTTTGTTACACCACTGTGTGATATTGCCCTTGTTCTCTGCTATAGTTTTTAGTTGAGTTGTCTATTAAATAGTTGAAGAGCTGGATCAGTGATATAAGCAGCACAAAAACAAAACAGCACAAAAAATCAATAGAACACATCACTAGCACAACAAAATGCAACACAACAAATTTGCATAAATATTTTCACAAATTATAACTTTCCCAAACCTGCTTTTATAATATACTGTAAAATATGTGACAAGTTTAAAATGACAGGTAAACAAGTGCCAGCTAAAATGTTTTGTCATCAAGTCCTAGATCTGAATTGACTGCAAAAATATAATGCCAAGATTGTGAAACGTTTACGGTATCTGTAAAACAAGTCTACAACTGTGCCTTCTCACCTTTTATTGCCAATTGAATGTTGTGTTATTAAATAATTTTTATTGACATTTTAGAAAAATAGTGGTATTAGGCACATCACAATATATTAATAAGCTTTCATTTAACATTGAACACAAACCATGAAGCATAACCATGAGACCCCACAGTACTTTTTATTAGTTAGATTCTGATATCTGCCAGCTGTTTTTAGATATTAGGTCTTTGTCTATAGCATAGCCACCATCTCCCTATATCTTAAGGTGCTTCTGGGCCATCCTCTTGATCTTTATATTCGGATCACTAAAGTCATACAGCGATGCAACCCTTTCTTCCACAATTCCAAATCCAAAGGTTCTGCATCATGCCACTTCCAAAAGTCCCCTTTAGCTGTAAGCAATTCAATCCGCAAAAGGCCAATTTGGTATCTTTTAGTGTCCAGATCTATTGCTTTGTGCAACAATGGCAGTTTTAGGTCTTCTTTTAGCTTCAAACCCAGCACCTATCCTAGAGAGTGATTAACCCTCTCTCAAAAGGGTCTTATTTTGCAGCACACCTATTTAGTGTGCAAAAACATCACCTGTCTGGCTCACACACTGGCTCAGGGAATCCTATTTTGAAACAATACTAAGCATCAAGGAGGTGAGATATGTAAGGTGTAGGTATTATAAATGAATTATTCCTAATTGGTATGCAATAGCCGATTTGATGAAAGTCACACTGGCTTCCTACCACTCTTCATCCGTCATTTTCCCTTGTCCGTAATTTTCCATGATTGGCAGAGTTTATCAAAGTTGTCTGGAGTGTGGGTCACTATAAAGAAGTATATTTAGAGACTATGTAAGTCTCCATTTCCACCATCAGTAACTTCACCGCTACAAGATTGAATTTGGGGAGTACGGGGTAGATCAGCGATATACGGAATAATTGCATGGTATTGTTGGAGACATTAAAAGAATTTGTTTTTGTGAAGTTCATAGTCACTCTAGATATCTTTAAAGGAGAACAAAACAGTGCTAGCCATTGTATTGCCCAATCTGGAGATCCCAATGAAGCCTAAGTTCCGAAAAAGGTTCAGTGTGCAAATGTGACCCAGTAAATTTCCCAACCATATAGGAATTTCTTTTGTCAGTTTGTTCTGTCATCCCAGTGATTCCAGTGTCTTGCACCAAAGCCTAATCACGATTTGTATGACAAGGTGACTGGGGTGTTTGTTTTTCCATGCCCACCATAAAGTAGATGTAATGGGTTAGAGTCTTTCATTGTCCATTTTGTTGGCGCAAATGCTGGATCTGCTTGCATATTGTATAGCTACTTATTGACTATGAACAGGTGAGATGCTCCTTTATATGAAGCAACATCTTACTTGCAAATGCCACCATCAAATTGTGACTTGAAACATTTTACAAAGGCTACTCTGGGAGAACCATACCCCCACAAAACACCTTAAATCAGGCAGTCTAGAAGAGCAAAAAAGCTACAGATGATGGCGAATAGGAAGCTTTGAATGGTATTTGTGTTAGTGAGGGAATCTTGATTATAGCTACCAGTCTTCTAGGGTCAGTGGGAGAGGGGATCAAAAGGCAATATTACTCTACAATCAGTCGATCTATGGCTGTACATTTCCTTGCCATCCTCAAGTTTTCTGTATTGTCACAAAGACTCACGGATATTTGAAAACACTAATACTGTGAACAGGTATTCCCACTCCACCAAATGGGATGCCTTTTTGAATCAGTCATTAGGAGAGCCAGTGAGCCCTCCAGTCTACCAAACAAGGCAAGTGCATCATAGAGGCGTGTGATAGCATATCTAGTGGTCCTTTGTGACATAAGGCTGCTTTGGTCAGTGTGAACCAGAGATTTGATCACTCCCACCAGCCAATGGGCCAACACTTTAGTGAAAATATTTGCCTCAGCTTTTTCAAGACCAGGAACAGGAGGAACACCTTTCCTGTGGGCTATCTGGTTTGTGCATGACTAGCAATTTACCATTGGTAAATCTGGTAGCAATTTCTTCTTTCCTAAGGACTTCTTCAGCATTATTTTGATTGATGGGAGAATTTTGATGAGATCTGTTTCAAGAACGCAATAGGGAACCCATTAGGACCAGGACTTTTACCACTCTGAAGCTGACTCAGGGCCAGTGATAGCTCATCATCTGTGATCTGTTAATCTAGAAGGGCACACTCCTCTTTTGTGAGGCACCACATAGAGAGTTTGTAAGTGAAGCCTTCCAGGGCAGCAGCCTTAGGGGAATTTCCTGCTGCATATAGTTGTGTATAACACAACACTAGGGCTATGCTTTTAATATAGATGTGATTAGCATTGCATAATTTATAAAAAAAGAAAGTAATAAAAAATGAGTGCATGGACCCAAAGTATTTCTTAGAAATGTGCACTGACTGCAGAATGCCTGGGTTGCTGAATCCCATGGCTGTCTAGTCTTGATTTCACCTCATACTTTTTCTTACACCACACACACACTCCCTCATCTTACTCTTGTAGACTCAATTTTGACACTGCTTTCTCCCTTTGTTATATGTCTTATTTTCTTCTTTCTTCTTTCTTTCTTCACTCCTTTTCTCTCTCTTACTCCGGATCAAAGACGGATGATGAATTATAAGTCACAGTCTCAAAAAACATGTGCAACCACTGGCACAAATTAAACACTGCTGAGTAGAAAGCAAGGGCACATAATTCAAGGAAGTGTAAATTGCCATCCCTTAAAGCCTGGCAAACAGTGGTCAATAAGACAATCGGCACCTATCTCCATAGTTATTCTGACCTTTGCACAGACACAAATACTAACTGTCTCCAATTTGCTTCATATATTTCTGCACTCAAAGCCGTCTGGTTGGGTGGGCCGACCCCATCATTCCATCAAGGGTGTTTTTTTGCTCTTTGCAGAACACTTCCTGCATGAGAATGGAAAGACATTTTTTCGATAAAAGATGACTCCTCCACAAGTAGTTACAAACCATTAGGTACCATACCATTAGTTGTAAAGATCTTTATAAGTTTGTTATCTGTTGTGCTGAGACCTGGCCTTTTTGTCAATGATCTTGCTATGAGAAGCATTTCTTCATGTTCTATGGGAAATATGTCGTCAGTAAAGGTTGGCTCAGTGAGCTAAGTGCTTGCTTCTGACATATACAATTATCTGTTAGTTACAAGTTCAAATCCCAGTAGGTCTGATTCAGCCTACCATCTTTCCCATGTCAGTGAACTAAGTGGCATTAAATTGGACAATATTAGCATCTTCAATTTACAATATCTAGAAAGTGCAGCATGAATCATTATTTAAAAACGTTCTTAATGTTGTAAATCGTTGTTAGACCTGACATCCTTGGTATGATAGTTCCCCAAAATGTTTGCCTTCACCCTTCCTGTTTTGCTCTATTTGTTTTGCTGGCTTTAGTAATCTGTGTACTTTACCATTTGTAACCAATGCTAAAGTGCTTGTGTCCTCTCCCTAAAACAAGATTAAATCGGATTACACCTGGTCAACACCTTGAATATATTTGTAACCCCCTAGTATATGGTACTTCGTGTACCCAGTGCCTCTAAATTAAATGCAACTAGTGGGCCTGCAGCACTCATTGTGCCACCCACTAAAATATCACTGTAAAAATTGTCTCAGGCCTGCTACTGCAACCTATAGTGCCAATTCGACCTGCCAAAATAAACCTTTTGCCAGGCTTAAATCTTAATTTCAATACACACAAATCACACCATATTTATGCCCTAAAGGCTCACAGGGTAGGGGGCATTGTCATTAAAAAGTAGGACATATGGGTTTAAATTGTACATGTCCTGGTACTGAAAAACTCATAAAAATGTTTTACTACTGAAAGTCTCATCTCTCCAACACTGGGTTCACTTATTAAATTTAATTTGTGCTTACCTTGAATTGGGAGCAGCTAGAGATGCTATGTTTAGACTCAAATTCATTGATTTCAATTAACAATCCTCTATAATGGTGAAGTTGGATTACAAGTAACTGTTCTGTAAAGGTCACTTTTAGAAAGTTGCCATTATCTTCTACTAACCATTTGTGCCTTCTGTCAGTGCCCTGGGTCACATGACCGTGAATGGCTCCGCTGTTGACACAAAGGGGCAAAGGGGATTAGGTGGGGACATAATGTGCTATCTTACTAGTATGGCCAGGAGTGTAGCTATTCTCTTTTCAACTTGCACTTCAAAAGAGCTTGCCTCTAGCACCCACAAAGGAACCTGACACTAGTATGTTGTCATCCCATGCTTTTTGGAGCCTTTGTAAGGGAAGTGAAGTGCTTTCCAGAACCACACCTGGTAGTAGAGGGAATCCCCCACTTAAAAGGCTGGTACTACATATATAATCTTGGACACTCTGAACGCCTCTTAAGTTTTCCCCTGGGCCTGTAGAAGACTTCAGAAGAAATGCCCTGCCACCAGGGAAGTGCCCTGCCACTACCAGAGGACTGCCCGTCTGCTTGAAGGACGACCTTACTGCGTGAAGGAGAACTGGATCATCTCCTTGAACCCAGGACCACTAGAAGTGACTCCAAGGACTAGATGACTGGCCTCCTGTGTGAGCTAAAGGGATATAACACACCTCTGAGGTTTTGAAACCTGGAACTGGCATCTTCTGGAGTGTGTCCTAACTCCCAAGTGGTATCCCCCCAGATTCTGGATCTTTGGAAGTGGTGTTGGTGGTACTGCTCCTGCCTAACCCTAAAACCTGGGACTTGGCCAATTTTTCACCGAAAATGGCCTGGAGACACGACAGAAGATCAGAACTACCTGACAGCCAATCTGCTCAGGGTGCATCGTCGGTTGGCCTGACTTTGAGGTAGCTCCAGCTACGTTCTTCTCCACAGCAGCAAATCCCTTTCACCAGGACCTCTCAGTGATGGTATCTGGATTTGTGGGGTCCTCTTTGGCTACAGCCAGCAGCTTCATCCCACTGGATGTTTTTGATTTCCAAAATGGTGCCTAAATCCAAAGGTAAAAATTGTCACAGGGTTCAATCGCAACCGACTTCCCATCAACAACGATGACCACCTTGGCTGGAAAATCTAGCCTTTTCAGTCAGAACTTTTTCTATCCATCATAGATGGCTTCAACACAACTTCATCCAGGGGTTCCCCGGTGACAATGACTCAGACACAACCCGTTGCCTTGCCCTGCTGAACTTTGCCATCTTGTCGACTTTTCTTCAGATTTCTTTCCAAGTCGAGATCTGGACGAATCCACCCCTTATATCTGACCCACGGTCCATCACGGTTGACCTTAGCTTTTGGCTTTGCCCCAGGCTTCGGTGACCAGATATCGTGGTTGAAGCGTAGATCTTTTAGGCACTAGATTTCACAAAAAATGTTAATAATCATAACTCCAGTTCTACTGATTGGAAGTTTTAGTGTAATTTTATTTATTAAAATGTTCTTTATTTTTCAAAATTGGTTTGGGGTTTTTCGTATTACTTTCTTATTATTAGTTAATACTGTTTGTGGACTGCATAAATGCTATTCACAGTGCCTACAAGGTAAGCCTGCCTGATTTTGTGCGAAGCTACCAGAAGATTAAGCATGGGTCAATGTAATTACTTTTGGTGGTTAACTCTGACAAGGATTGTCACTGCTGTCTGAGTGACTTTTCCACCCCCTCAACCAAAAAACCCAGGCCCGTATTTATACTTTTTTTAGCGCCGCATTTGCGCCGCTTTTTGACGCAAAACGGCGCAAACCTACACAATACAATGGCATTTTGCAAGTTTGCGCCGTTTTTGCGTCAAAAAACGACGCAAATGCGGCGCAAAAAAAGTATAAATACGGGCCCCAATTTCTTATAACCATTATTGTATAAATGTATTTCAATACATTTAATCATCTTTACCTTCTGTGTTGTTCTATCATATGTGACAATGATTGTATACCATAGTGAAAAAAATACTCTTCAGTAACTACTGTCTGCCTGCCTCATTTGACATTGACTTTGTACCTGCACTATGGCAGTTTTTTGCCTAGAGCTTCCTGAAGAGAATCATCTAAAGCGGGGGAGTGACTCTGCAGCTGGTAGTTTGAACTCCAATGGATGGATGCCTGGAGTCTCCACCGTTGGACCTGTCCTTCTCCTCTTCAAAGCGACTCATGAAAAGCTCGTCCAGATGTGCAGACCAGAACGAGCAGTGAAACAACGGTGAAGACATCTGCTCAGATCTGTTGGCTGTGTGCAGATGTGAATTCTGATTTAAGTGTAAACTGATTTTATTATTTCATATATAAGTGGTTGGTTATGAAGATGGGACCTTCTGTTAAATTTGCGTTAGTTTAAGGTTACACTTTCGCTGCTTAGATCGGGGAAGTGCTGAATTACAAGTTGGTCTATAGTAAGTCCTGCTTCAGCCTCAATAAGCATTTGTATGCAACAAAATTATGAAAATACGTCATTCTTTATCAGTAAGTTTGTCAAATTCATGGATTCAGTCCAGATGGAAAAGATTACAATAATTCTTCCAATGAATTGTAGCCGAAAACACTTTAGTAAACGTCAAGACTAACCTTTATAAAGAAACGTGCCTCTGAATGTTTAAGTGCACATTTTAGGAGAGCACACTGATTTACTGCTGTATTGTATTGCCTTGTTTGTGAGTATCCACCGAAGTTACCCCTTCTTCCTTTCATTCTGTGGATTCAGGAGACCCAAATTCGAATGTACTTACATTAAGGTATTTGTATTTTTTTCTATGGCTCTATACAAATCCTATGCACTATGTTGTCATTGTTTTTTATTAATCAAACAATAGGTGATGATGATGATGATGATTGTTATCAATATTATTATTTTTATTACTATTGTGCAATGTGCAACCCTAGGTTAGCCGTTGACCTGAGTTAAAAGGAAGAGTACAAACGGCCCGACCCTGGATAATATGCAAGAGCCTGAATTTAGCCAGCAATTATTATCTTTAACAATAATCTTCTCTTTAATGATAGTTTTATTTTAAAGAGCTGCAAAGAATGTACGACTGTCAAGGTTTTAACTTGCTTGGCTGTCATTCCTTAGAAGATACAGGACACCTCAGATGAATCAGGCGAGAGGTTTGAGGATGATGTGAGAGTCAATGAAACTGATGGGCAGATGTAAGTGTCCCTAGCGTCTCCTTGTGCCACATTAGCGTCATTTTTTACGGCAATGAGGCCCAACGAGGCCAAAATCACCACACCAAAATTACAAAGTGGTGCAATGCATGCATTGCGCCACTTTGTAACCCACTGCGCTACATTATGCCTGTTCCAGGCATCATGTATACAAAGGCTGCTTCCCCCATTAGGGGGGCTGAAAAAAATGGTGCAATTTGCCACATTTTTTTGGCACTTTTAACATCTGCTCAGAGGAGGCATTAAAAGGAGGCTCCCGTTGGTTTCAACAGGCCTCTGGGTGCTTTGGAGGATTAGCTTCAGAATTTTTGCTGCTAATCCTGCAAAGTGCCGAACTAGCGTAAAAAATTCTGACGCTAGTTCCCTAACTACACCCATGGTGCACCATATACTAAATATGGTGCAGAAATGGTGGTACTAGGGGGGCGCTAAGGAGCACAAGAAAAGTGGTACTGCACTAGGTGCAGCACCACTTTTTATGAATCTGCCCCTGAGTCCTCCAGTTCTAATGCGGAAATTGTGTTGCTTTTTCAACCAACACAGTCAGGCATTTTGGAGACTTTAATAAAACATTCAAAGGAGCATACACTCCTTCCATACCCTCTCCTCAATATAGAAGAATGCATGTGTACATATGTCACTCTCCTAAACAATATTTGTTGCACAGAAAATAAACTGTGATCTGAGTAAAATAAGAAAAACGTATGTCTCACAAAATAGATGGCCACCTCACTCAAATTACGCTCCATAAAATGCCTGTATCGGCACCTTAGTGAGGCAATCACACTGAACTCCAATGATTGTGCAAAAGGCCATTTATTAGGACAGGATTGCATAAATATTGTAACATAAAACCAAGACAACATTCTGAAATCATTAAACATATTAAACTTGTTTCCCCCTGTATCGAACCCCACCATTCTCTCACTATAATGCTTCACGCATTCTTTGCACCTTGCACCCAATCACTTCCTCCCATCCACCACTTAATTCTCCTGCTCCAGGCATCCTACTTCAAGATCTTCTTTCATCTGAACTGCTGTTTTCCTACTCTCTAGGGGTGGATCTGCCTGCATCTGACTCCCCACCGCCCGAAGTACTGCCATCCAGGAAACCCTCAGAGGCGTTTTCCTGACCCACCCACCTGTCCTTTGACTAAGGCAGCACATTCACTCCCAAATACTCTTTCCACACCATACTCTCTCATTCCACAACACCTCCAGAACATCTCTGAGTTTCAAAATGTAATAAGCAGATCGCAAGTTAGAAAGGTGCATCCGGTCCGAATGAAAAAGCCCCCTTCCTCTACCTCAAATCTCCCATGGGCCACCACTTTAATGTATGTTCCTGCTCTGTCGACCTTCCTTCGGGTCTTGTCAATGGCTGCATACTTGACTGCTCCCCTCCATTTCCTATGAGTCACAAAATGTGTCCATACCAAACATGTCCCAGACAATCTGTGTGTCAATACCTCCAAGTCTGTCTGCATGTGTTGCAGTAGTATCAGCCCGACAGTTGCACCAAATTGTTCTCCCTCAAGTGTAACACCAGCATGTCATGACGACCCCATTTGGGCACCATTGTAGCCAGAAATGGCAGTAGACTGCCCCATCTCATCCCAGTCTTTCCCCACCAAAGCACCTCATGCTTTCTGCTAGGTAATCCAAGTTTGCATCCTTATATCTGCCACTCAGCATATTTGGCTGCCCACTGGATGAACAAATGCCCCACTATCCATGTCAACACCTTGTGACTCCCTGGACCGTTCACACATCCAACGGAAAAAGAAATATATTAACTGCCAACATCACCATAAAATCTACTCCCCCAAACCTTCTAAAACACACCCATTCATTCATTTGCGCACATTTCCTTCCCTGCACTTTTACTTCCACCTTTCGAGCTTGCGAATCCGAGTCGCACCCCACCCCACCCAAATGCACAGCCGATGTTGCTGCCCCAATCCAAAAAGAGTGGGTCCCAAAACAGGCGGGATCATGCCCTAAAGATGCCAAAGCCCTGTGCAGGACTGTCAAGAGCTAGAAAGCTGTGACCTTCTTACCATCCTGATGACAAAGCACCACCTCCTGCTGGCAGCCCGGCCGAACTTGAAACTTCTGCCACTCACGGGACACACTGTTACACACCCACCTTCATTCAGCCATATCCACCTATCCCTCCCTGCTTGGTTTGTTTTGGATTTCCTCAACCAGATCCCCACAAACCCTGATTCCAGATGTACTTCACTATCCCGTACCCCTTCTTCTCCACATAATTCCAATACTTCAGACATCCTGAACACTCCAAAAAACATATATGTCATGCACAAATAGAACAACGCTGCCTCAAGCCACCTAAGCAACCCAAAATCCCACACAACAGTTCAAAAGTAATGGCTTCCCTCAACTCCTCCCATGTTGCACCTCTCTCCTTGCCCTAACCCTTGAGCACCTTGCCCAACATCACATCTCCTGTGGGGTCAAAACCCCATAAAATCTGAACATAAAAGGCAGATCAGACAGTTAGCCCTCAATTGTTGTGGGTGACAAATCCTTGTCCATCTAAAGCCACTTCCCTGTCTCTGCATTCCTACCTCAAAGGCCTCCCTGCTCCCTCTTCAAATGTCCAAAATTCTCTCCATGCGAGTTGATAACTCCTCCTGATAGATTCCGATAAAGACATCTCCACCAGCCTAAGAACTCTCATGCCCCCCATTCCCAGACTTCTCTGGGGATCGACATCTTGTCTTCCTCTGTTCCGGGTGCCAGACTGTGAAAACGGTGCCACTGTGAATGAGACAACGAATCAGATATAGCATTGTTTGCTCTGGGCACATGAGTAGTCTTAAAGACAATATTGTTTCGTAGGCACAGCAACATGAATCGTCGTAGCAAGCTCAGTACCATCAGGTCCCGGGCCCTCTGACTGTTCACTAGCTCCATAATTGTCATGTTATTCACATGAAACATCACTGTCTTGTTTGTCAGCTTGTCTCCCCACACCGCTAGTGCTACAAGTAAAGGAAAAAAACTCCAAGAATGCAATGCTTCACCCCTGCTATAACCATTGTGGTGGCCAACATTCTGCACACAATCTGGCATTCCAAAATAAACCAAACCCATGAGAGTCTGCAGCACCAGAAAATATTTGCACCTGCCACACTATTCTTTCCTCCAGAAACCACATTGACACACCATTGAATTCATCCAGAAAAGAGTGCCAGACCCCCAAATCTACTCTCAATGCCATGGATATCCATCTCCTGTGGTGTAGTAATGTGGCACCATACATAGCCATGTCCAGCTGTCTGCAAAAGGTACTTCCCCCACACCACTTTACACACAAAATGTAAGAAATTCAACAATTTTTGCACCGTGCGAAGCTCAAAGCATCTTCCACCTATCACTTCTTCCAAAAAACGCTGGCTTTCATACACCTTCTTCTATGGAAATCTTGCAATCATGTTAATCATGTCTATTTCAATACCCAGAAATGTCAACACCGTATTGGGGCCTTCTATCTTTTCAGGTGCTAATGGCACCCCAAAAATATCTGCTATGTCCTCGAAATGTCGCAAAGCTCTGCTACAATCACTAGATCCTGACCTCCCCATGAACAATAAATCATCCAGATAGTGCCCACACAACATTGTGAAAACACATTGCAAAAAGGAGCTGAAGATTTCAAAACGAGCACAAGAGATAGCTTAACCCCTTCGGCAAAGCTCAATCTACATAAATGATGCCCTCGAATTGCATACCCAGCAAAGGAAAATCTTCTGGGTGAATGGAGAACAAACAAAATGCAGACTTGATGTCATACTTCGCCAACTGTGCCCCTCGACCAAACTGCCCGACCAATCTGATGGCATCATATCCTGAGATGTAGAACATCCTTGTATCCTCTGTGGCTATGAAGCTGTTTACCGATGCACTGTCAGGCCAGAATAAGTGATGTATCTACATGTATTCCCCTTCCTGTTTCTTAGTTACAAAGGAGATATGATTAAGTCAGACAAAGGCCGTCTGGAAAAGGGGCCCACAATCCTGCCTTCTTCAACCTTCTTGTGCAATTTTGCTACCACCACATTCTGAATTCCGTGGCTGATCGCAAGTTGTTAGCCCACCTGCGACCTCATGGCCCTTGATAACCTCCCTGAAAACCCTTGTGAAAGCCCATACCAATCTCAGTGCAGCATCCATATCCAGATAGTGTGCCAGCCACAGCAGTAAAGCTTCCAATGTAATTGGTATGTGAGCCCATTGGACCAACAGGGCCCCTTGTACCTCTACAAATAGTTTTGCTTCTTACCATTTGATAATTTGTTAATAAAGGATGCATACATTTGTAGACCAATACAGTGTTCCCTACCTAGTTCAAAACCTAATTCCTGTTTTAAATATAGTGACAACTGCCCAGGGGACAATGAATCTAGGTGTGGAAGTGTGCAATCTTATTTTTTCATGCAAATTTAATGTAAAGGAATTGTACTTGTGTGGAGTTAATAAGAGCTCCTGTTTTAGTAGTTCTCCAAGCAACCCTGTAGCCGTGTGAATTAAGCTATATGCCTATTTTATTAATTTTGAAATTACCATAGCAAATGTACTAGTAAGACGAAATTTTAAGGCCCTCATTATGAGTTTGGTCACACTGCCGCGAGGCCGGCAGAGTTGACTGCCATATCATGACCATGGGGGTAATCCGAACGGAACACAGCCAATATACCTTCAGTACTGCCAGTGAGGATGGACCACCGCAGCCGATGGTAGGCATATCCAGGCCGTCAGAGACCAAGTTTCCGTCAAGCACATTATGAGGTAGCACACCACCAGATTTCCAAGGCGGTCGCACTGCCACGAAAAGCCTGGTGGAAATGAACAACATAAAAGGAGACACTCACCTTCAGGAACATAGACATGTCCGCAGCCGCCATGGAACCCAAACTTGAAGTCTTCCCACTGCTCCTGATGGCCATACAACTCCAGGACAAGCGACAGCGACGAAGACAACAACCATAAGTACATCCGCCTAGCACACACTGGAGCAAAGGCTATTAGTGGATACCCACACATCGGGCATGGCTAGTGACGGACACACACGCAAACAAAGACCAGTACCAATACACACACACTACATACATACACACGCAAACAACACACACCACAGCCAACATACACGTGCCATACACACACCACTCCGCGGACACACACCACCACCACCACTGTCAAACACATTCATGCACAACACCACCAAGTCACACAACGACAACACCATTGCAATCACTGAAACGCATTGGCAGAGAGGCACACCATACACCTGCACAGGACAACACATACTGGCAACAACACTTAACAATAGCACACAACCAATCCAAACCAAAACACTGCAAAACAACTTGTCAGGCCACACCCCACATCAACCCAACATACAAAGCACATCACAGATGCATCACTACACACACGGATGCACACACCACTACCACACAATGCCACACAACACCATTACAACACATGACAGCAAGACCATAGCACAAGTCACCTACACAACTCATGCAGCTACACAATAATATCACATTCACAGAACATAGACTCCAAATCACACAAATACAACACGTACATGTAGAAGGAAAGGCAGGACAAGTATGTAACCTTCGACACAAATGATACCATCGTGCAGATGTATTGTAATAAATAAAATTTGCAAAAGTCCAACTATATACAACATAGGCCTACTAGCCAATCCAAAAGTCTAGAGTGCCCCAGGCACACAGGACAAAGTATCTGGCCCCAACTTGACTCCTGACTGCAAAGTGGCCTCCACATGGCAGGGGCATCAATGGGGCAGCAGGCACCTCAGGGGTGTGCGGGGGTGGGGGCTTAGGTTTGGGAGGGGGTCCTTTGGCTTGGGTTTAGGTTTTGCTTAGCCTTTGGGGAGGACCCTTGGCCTTGGATTCCAGAGGGCTGCCCGTCTGTCTGTTGGGGTTAAAGTTTTAGCAGGGGGAGGGCCATGAACAGTACCAGGGGGGCATGAGAGGACTGGGAGGTTGAAGGACTGGGTTTGGGGAGGGTAATGGGGTGCTTGGGACAGTGGGAAGGAACAGGAAAAACTCGTAAAAGAATCTTTTTTTAGGCACACAAGGGTGATCATGGGAAAAAGTTTGGGAGTGGAGGGAGAGGGAGTGGTTGTGAGATGTGTACCTGTAGGTGTTAGGTACACATGCATGGGTGGAAGCCACGTGTGTTCTGGGTGACTGTTGGGTGGGTGAGTGCAGGCGTTTAGGTGTCTTGGGAGGAGGGAGGGAGGAGATGCAGAGAGATGCTACAGTATATGTGTGAGTGTCTGTTGAGGGGGTGCTGCAGGTAAGGTGGATATGTTGCATGTGGGGGTGTTGGTAGTCATGGTGAATGTGCATGTGGTGTATGAGGTGGATGTATGCAGGTCTGCTATTGTGGTGACGTTGGGTAAGCGGGGACATGTGGCTGGATCTGGGAGTGTTGTTGTGATGATAGCAGGCTTGAGTGGTGTAGTGTCTGTGATGGAGGAGGTGGTGGGGGAGTCTGTATAGGGAGTGGATGTTGTTGTGTCTGCATGTGTGTGTTGTCTGTGAATGGAGGTGGTGGGTCTTGTGGTGCTTGTGTTTATCTTTGCGAAACCTGCTTTGGATGGGTGTGGGCAGAGGGGTGTGGGATTGGGCACATGTAGCTGGAGGGGGGACAGAAGATGAAGGGACAATGCCATCAACGAGGAGGCCAGAGCCCAAAAGGATCTCTGCAGGGCAGTCAGGGCACCGTGAATGCCTTCCAGGTAGGCTTTGCTCTGCTGCATCTGTGATGCCAGTCCCTGGGTGGCATTCACAATGGTTGACTATCCCACAGAGATGGACCTCAGGAGGTCAATAGCCTCCTCATTGAGGGCAGCAGGGCTGACTGGGGCAGGAGCGGAGGTGCCTGCGATGAAGGAGATTCCTACCCTCCTGACTGAGCGGGCACGGGCAACTGGGTGAGGAGCTACAGGGAGGGGGGTGCTGGTAAGAGGGGTGGCAGACAAGGATGGTGCTGGGCTGGTCCCAGATGGGTCCGCCACCTCCAAGGAGCATCCATCGGAAGAGGAATCTGAATGGGATGTTGTAGATCCGGTCTCCCCAGTGGCACTCCCCTCGCCCTCCATCCCACTGGTCCCCTCGGCTCAGCTGGTATCAGCCTCCTGGGTCCCGTGGGCTGCAGCTTCCTCTCTTGAAGGTGCCCCTTCTCCTTCACCTGATGTTGCTGATGCACACAAAGACAGAGGTGGAGAGGGAGGGTGGGAGAGAAAGAAAGTGTAGAACGGTTCATTACCTATCCATCATTCACACAGAGCAACAACTTATCATTCTGCTGATATGCCATGGCAGGGCATGCCTTTACATTGACATGCATAACTGTGGGAAATCATAGGGGAAACCAAAGCTATGGAGAAAAAAAAACACTAATGTGGGAAAATTGGCACACAGTGGCTTCAAAACGGGTCTAACAATGCATACTTGCATAGTACTTGTCACATTCCCATGGTCAATTAACTTGACATATCTTGTACTATATAAACCACCATTGTCATGCATGGGAAGGTAGCATGCCCAGAAATCCATGTTAAATGTGGTCAGTAAGTACTTGGCCCCATTCCGCCATCTACACATTCCGGTAAATGCAGCTGATTGAGAACTCAGAAATTACCTCTGTAATTGTGGCAGAGTACTACTGATGGCAATGGCTTAATACCTCAGGTAAATTGATGCTGATGAAAGGGGCAGGTCTCTCCAAATATGTTAAGGGTGTCCAGACAAACCCACACATGGAATCAGTCCCCTCATAAGTCACCGTCTGCATGGCAGTGGCACACATACTCAAGTCAATTCCTGGCAAGGTGGCTGATACTCATAGTCCATGTGCATCTGTCAATGAACCACACTACATCTTACCACTAGTCAGCTACCCAAACCCATACAAGCCAAACATTAGCAAGGTGTGAGTGTGTACTTACCCTCTTGTGGCTGCTGTACTGCCCATCAAATGCCCATCCACCTCAGGGTAGGCTACCACCAAAAAGCAGGCCATTGGGGGGACGGACACCCTTCCCTCATTGGAAGGACGTCCCCAGCTGGGCCTCAGCGGTCTTATGGCTCAGCTTCTCAGGTCCTCCCACTGCTTTCTGCAGTGGGTGCTCCACTGGCTATGGACCCCCAGGGTATGCACTTGCTTGGTGATGACACACCAAATCCCCATCTTCTGATGGGCGCTGACCTGCATGGGTTACACAGACAGAAGGAGAGAGTCATGTAGAGTGGTATCACAGCAACAGCAGTGAACTTCACACATCAAACACATCTGATGCCCACACTAACATGTCTTAACGGCATAAAAGCACTAACTCCATTGCCACCTGCATGCATCCACTCTATGTGCATCGTCACAATGCCTTTCAGCCTCACACACACCACTAATAGACAAGACAGAATCACTGAACTCACCTGCTGCTCTGGTGCCCCATACAACTGCTCATATAGGGGTAGGTCCTCGTTCACTAGCTTTTCTAGCACCTCCTGTCACGTAGGTTCTCATTAGGGTAATGAGGCTACTCAATTTGGGTGGTAGGATCGCCTGGGTTGTGGGTACTGAGTACAATTCCACACCAGGTGACACCTGTCGGCCTAATCTGGGGTTTCCGGCAAACTAGCAGCACCCCATGACTGTACGACGAAATAACGACTTCAAAAACAACTACTGCCTTAACAACGAGGTCGGAACACCGACCTCGTTGCTACTACTAATGATTTTACCACAAATGCCTTAACAACGATATTTCGTTGTAAAGGCATTCCTGATAAAATCATTAGCAATAGGCACCATTCACCCTACATCCCTCACCCCACCCCCCTAACCCCACCCCAAAACCTAAAACCCTCTGACCCCCCACCCACTCCCCACTCCCCAAAACCAAAAACGCCCCACCCCAAAACCTAAAGCCCCCTGACCCCCACCCACTCCCCAAAACCAAAAACGCCCCACCCCTCAACCCCACCCCAAAACCTAAAACCCCCTGACCCCCCACCCACTCCCCAAAACCAAAAACGCCCCACCCCCCCAACCCCACCCTAAAACCTAAAACCCCCTGACCCCCCACCCACTCCCCAAAACCAAAAACGCCCCACCCCCCCAACCCCACCCTAAAACCTAAAACCCCCTGACCCCCCACCCACTCCCCAAAACCAAAAACGCCCCACCCCCCCAACCCCACCCCAAAACCTAAAACCCCCTGACCCCCACCCCCTCCCCAAAACCTAAACCCACCACTTACCTTCGCCAACTCACTTCTTTGTACCTTAACCACGCATGTTTGTTGTTCAGAACATACGTAGTTAAGGCACAAAAAACCGGAGTCGTGGTTAAAAAAAACGTTGTTGCGCTTTTGTTAACCACGACTTTTGGAGAAAAAAAAGTCGTAAAAAAGGATGTTCCCCGCACCCCATCTCTGACCGATATGATTGTGGCAACTGAGCTCATGGTAAAATAGACACCCCCGGGAATCGTGGTATATTAGATCGCATCCCGTTCTCTCAGTTATCAAGATCTCACTCAGGCAAAGACAACAGAGGCAGAATATATTTAAATAAGCTTTTTTTTTTTAATATCTGCATCTTAGATAAATGCAGGTGCATAGCAATGACGAGGATAATAAAAACAATAGGAACAGACATGTGACAAAAAATGTAAAACACAAAAACAGTCCTACCATGCATTCTAAACAGGGAAGTGGATCTATAGCCCCTTCCCTATGCTAAGTATGAGCACAGCATACTAAGCCTAATCTGCCCTTCGGGTTTCCCCATGGGAGAAAATCATCCCTCATACCTGAAAAAGAGGCCTGAGGTCTAAAGAGACGCCGTCCTCATCTGGTTCAGGGCTAGGCCGTCTAAGCAAGTAGCAGTAGCGAAGCTTGCATTAGTCTGCATACAGTCGTGGTCATCCGGCTGGAATCTCCCTCTAACATGTCTGGGACTAAAGGATGTTTTATAATAAGACACCTGACATTCTAAGAAATGGTCCCCACGTATGAGTGTGTGTGTTTCTGTAAATCCTGGAGACACAGCATACCACATTTGTCAGCAACCCTATCTGACTGTAGCCTTGAAGAAAGCACAAATATCCTACTAAGAACGTGATGCTTTCCTAGACGAAAGAACAATGAAATAGAGAAAATAAAACAGCGCCGCAAATGTCGTTATTGCTAAACAAATAAAACAATGCTGAATAAAATGTAATCAGCTTAAAGTGCATAGCTGCAGGCCCAGTTAGCTAAAACAACGTGCTCAGAACATGGCTAAAATAGCTACACAACACTCCTGGGTGAAGGCAGGGGCCCTATCTCCTGCAGGTTGTGGCATTGTCGCTCCCAGAGGCAGTACACAGCAGCTCGCGGAGTGGAGGTCTTGCTTGCACGAGTGTCAGGAGTCAAGTGAGCTATGCAACAGAAAATGACAGTCACGGCCACCGTATACATGACCGTCACCACCGGCAGTGATCTTCATTGGCCTCAGTTTCCAATAGGCAAAAATGTTATCCAATGCGGAGTTCCACGGTGGTTGTGGCTGCCTACCACCATGATGAATAACTCCGGCAGAATGAGGTCACTTCCATCTGTCCTGTGTATGCAGGACAGGTGGCTGCCATTTTACATGTCATCTGTGTATTGTAGGTGAATTATAAGTGGATGATATGTAGTGACCATTTCATAGATTGACTATGTCCAGACATCAAAGCTTAGTTCACACGTGACATTAATAGACAGTGTAGCTGGATGGACTGATGACAATAAAAGGACATGTGCAGCCACTTGCTGCTTCTTAGACAGAGTACCCATATCTGTTTGTTAAAAAAAATACATACAGATAATTACCTGTGAGAATAGGGTGTTGTTAAATTGAAGCATTACATGTTTCCTGTGTGGCAAACTGTATGTCTGGGACTGCAACAGTAATCTAGGATGGCACACACGTTCAGTTTACATGCCCCAATGGATTGTGTATACTTCAGCGTTTTGTCCACATTAATATTATGTGTTTGGTGGCATGTAAAATGTCGCCTTCAACCTGTGGCTTTTCCTCTCTCCTATTCCTAGATACTGTGCAGTAGTGAGAATGAGACAATCACCGGTGTACTGGCCCCTAGTCGACCTCGCTACCCTGAAAGAAAGACACATCATCCAGACCTATCGTCTGAACTGTCAGACCATCATGGAACTATTTACCCAGTTAGAGCCGGATCTCTTGCCTGCCATTCGTAATCCCAATGCAATTCCTCCCGTAGTGCAGCTCTTATCAGTGCTATACTTCGTTGCCTCAGGCTCATTCCAGATTACAGTGGGCTTGGCAGCAGGGATGTCACAGTCAATGTTCAGTGCTGTGTTGAAGGATGTACTGTGTGCTTCGCTCAAACACCTGGACAGCTACATCAGGTTCCCCCACTGTTAAAGCTGACTTCTATGATATGGGACATGTCCCTCTTGTGATAGGGGTCATAGAATGTCCTTCTCAGGATCAATGAACAAGTGTACAGAAAAAAACATTTACTCCATAACTGTCCAGGCGGTGTGTCTTCCTGACCAGTTATCTCCCAATTGACGGCCAAGTTTCCTGGATCTGTGCATGACTTTTACATTCTGAGGAACAGCAATGTCCCACACATGATGGCACAACTACAGAGAGATAGGGCCAGCCAATCTACCCAGTATCCCTACCTGTATTGTGATAGGTCCAACCTTTGTGCACACAGGTGACTCTGGCTATCCTAACCTTCCATGGCTGCTGACACCAGTGAGATACCTGACAACAGATCGTGAAAACTGTTTAAATGTGGCCCACAGCAGAACGAGGCATGTCATTGAGAGGAACTATGGGCTACTGAAGGCCAGATTCCGGTGTCTACACGTCTCAGGAGGTGCTCTGTTGTGTTAACCACTGAAAGTCTGCCAGATCATTGTTGCCTGATGCAAGCTACACAATCTGGCCCAGAGACAGCACATTACATTACTTGATGTTGAGGAGGTGGCAGCTGGACCAGTGGCTGATGATGGTGACATGGATAGTGATGAGGAGGCAGATGATGAGGATGCAGTTGACTCTAGAACAAAGTTGATCCACCAATACTTCTAGTAAAAATCATGTATGTGTGAACTGTATTGTTTGTGTACTGTACTCCTGTCTGCTTTGTGACATTGAACGTCCTGGTGTGTGCCATCAGGGGAGGGGTTACTGTTCAATTGTCAGAGCTACGTTTCCATGCTGTTGCCTACCATCACATCTGCAAATCATTGGTCATGTTGTATGTTCCCAGTAATGCAATGTCAACTGCAAATGCACTGCCAACCAATCTAGTGTTATCAGTTTAGCAACTTATCCTCACTGTACAGAATGGATGAATATGGTACATAACTTATACTGACAGTGGACCTTGGCTTTTGTTGTGTAATGTCAGCTGTGAGGGATCGAGCTTTGGGAATGCATGTTTTGCAAATGTTGATCTGCCATGATAATCGCTGTTGATATTCCACTTGCCAATTCGCACTAGGGAGTACGACAATGTCCTGCATGTGTGTTGAGTGGGCAACATTGACTCCTATTGTGATGGTTGTCCCTATATTGCTATATTTGCAGGTCACTTACGTCGTGCTACTCTTGTACCTGGCTAGACTGGTGGGTCCCTTGACACAGGATTACAGTATCTTGCTGTTCTACCTTTCAACTAGCTTTACATTACTCCCCCTTCTGTCCATCTTACAGACTTTTCGAGGTCAATGAGTTCCCTGAAATGATATGTTGTACTACAGATATTCTTACTTGTCACAGTAGAGACACATAAGCAGTAGCTGTGCGCAATGATGTTTATTTTGTTACACAATTGCAATGGGTGAAGAGTGCAGTCATGGTGGATTAATTCAACAGAGCAGTTGGCCCATCTTCAGGTAGTACAGGTCCAGTACCCTAAGGCCACGGGAAAATGGAGATATGACAGTGGACAGTCAACAGGGTGTGTCAGTGGCAAACAAGGGAGAATGTTCAGGAGAGGGTTGCTTCCGGGCAGTGGTTTTGGTTTTGCATTAGTTCCTGCAGGATGTCTGGATGGATGACTGTTGGACCTGGCTTTTTGACAGGGACATCCCCAAACTTTTTGCCTCCTTCCTCCTATTTTTTCTGACCTGTTGTTGTTGGCTTTTGACCTCTGAGCACTTTACCACTGCTAACCAGTGCTAAAGTGCATATGCTCTCTGTGTAAATTGTACTATTGATTGGTTTATCCATGATTGACTATTTAATTTACCTGTAAGTCCCTATTAGAGTGCACTACATGTGCCTAGGGCCTGTAGATTAAATGCTACTAGTGGGCCTGCAGCACTGGTTGTGCCACCCACCTCAGTAGCCCCTTAACCTTGTCTCAGGCCTGCCATTGCAAGGCCTGTGTGTGCAGTTTCACTGCCACTTCGACTTGGCATTTAAAAGTACTTGCCAAGCCTAGAACTCCCCTTTTTCTACATATAAGTCATCCCTAATGTGTGCCCTAGGTATCCCCTAGAGCAGGGTGCTGTGTAGGTAAAAGGCAGGACATGTACCTGTGTAGTTATGTGTCCTGGTAGTGTAAAACTCCTAAATTTGTTTTTACACTACTGTGAGGCCTGCTCCCTTCATAGGCTAACATTGGGGCTGCCCTCATACACTGTTGAAGTGGCAGCTGCTGATCTGAAAGGAGCAGGAAGGTCATATTTAGTATGGCCAGAATGGTAATACAAAATCCTGCTGACTGGTGAAGTCGGATTTAATATTACTATTCTAGAAATGCCACTTTTAGAAAGTGAGCATTTCTTTGCACTAAAATCTTGTTGTGCCCTTCAATCCACGTCTGGCTAGGTTTAGTTGACAGCTCCTTGTGCATTCACTCAGACACACCCCAAACACAGGGTACTCAGCCTCACTTGCATACATCTGCATTTTGAATGGGTCTTCCTGGGCTGGGAGGGTGGAGGGCCTGCCCTCACACAAAGGACTGCCACACCCCCTACTGGGACTTTGGCAGACAGGATTGAGCTGAAAGGGAACTTGGTGCATTTCTTAGAGACTCTTTGAAGTCACCCCCACTTCAAAGGCACAACTTAGTATAAAACAGGGCCTCTGCCCTACCTCATCAGACACTTGCTGGAGAAGAAACCTGAACCAGAAACTACATCCTGCCAAGAAGAACTGCCTGGCTGCTCAAAGGACTCACCTGTCTGCTTTCTCCAAAGGACTGCTGTCTTGCTGTTGCCCTGCTGCCTTGCTGAACTCTTGTCTGGCTGTGAAAGTGCTCTCCAAGGGCTTGGATAGAGCTTGCCTCCTGTTCCTTGAAGTCTCAGGACCAAAAAGACTTCTTCCTTTCACGTGGACGCTCCGTGCGCCGAAAATTTCGACGCACAGCTTGTTTCGCGGCGAGAAAAACGCCGCACACCGACGCTGATCAACGCAACGCCCTCGGGACGATCGAGACTTCGACGCACAACCTCGCAAGGACAAAGCCGCCCGACTTCCAAGGAGAAATCGACGCGACGCCTACCGTGAGTGCGAAACTTTGACGCACGGCCTCGCAAGGACAACGCCGCCCGACTTCCAAGGAGAAATCGACGCGACGCCTGCCGTGAGACCAAAATTTTGACGCACGGCCTCGCAAGGTCAACGCCGCCCGACTTCCAAGGAGAAATCGACGCGACGCCTACCGTGAGATCGAAACTTCGACGCGCAGCCCCGCAGAACGACGCGCAGCCGGAAAATAAGCAGGAGGATCCACGCACAGACCCGGGACATCTGGTAATCCTCGCGATCCACAAAAAGAGACTGTCTGCGCGCCGGAAAACGACGCCCGACTTCCCCGCGTGGAAAAGAACGACGCAAGTCTGTGTGTGCTGAGCGGAAAACGACGCACCCACCCCTTTTTCCACGCATCTCTTCTCCTGTGGCCCTCTGAGGAGATTTCCCACCAGAAACCAGGTACCCTGTGCTTGAAAGACACTTTATTGCTTTTTAAAGACTTAAAGACTCTTAATATCACTTTTCAGTGATATCTTTACAAATTCGTATTGCAACTTTGATCGTTTTGACCTACAATTATCCAGATAAATATTCTATATTTTTCTAAACACTGTGTGGTGTATTTTTGTGGTGTTATACTATGGTGTTGTATGAGTTATTGCACAAATGCTTTACACATTGCCTTCTAAGTTAAGCCTGACCTCTCGTGCCAAGCTACCGGAGGGTGAGCACAGGCTGATTTTGGATTGTGTGTGACTTACCCTGACTAGAGTGAGGGCTTTTGCTTGGACAGGGGGTAACCTGACTGCCAACCAAAAACCCCATTTCTAACAATGACCTTATTTGCATGGGGGTTCCATGGCTACAGAGGGAGGGGGGGTAGTGGCATATGGGTCCTCTGGCAGAGGCACCATTCCACTAGCTGTGGCAGAAGTGAATGGCTCAGTTGGTATGTGGCTAGTGGAAGGGGCCTACTGGTGGTTGGAAGATTCACACAGGATAGTTGTTAGTTCTTTGAGCACCCCTGCAGTGGTGGCCATGGTGGCATTGAGGGTCTGCCACTGATGCATAGCCTCCTGGTAGTATTCCCTCTTCAACCTTTGGTTCTCATGCAAGCCCATCTTGTCCTGGGATTGCTGGAATGCTCCCAGGACTTAGGAGATTGTCTCCTGGCCTGTCGTTCCCCTTGGGGGCCCCATCCATTAGCCCACAGGTGCTCTCCCACTGCCCCGGGCAGCCTGAGCCCCAGGCACAATGTGCCCAGTCCTAGTTACACCAGGACCTTCATCTTCTTGGGTGTGAGGGGTAGACTCTGGTCCCTATACTGTGGGGCACACTGCTGATTGATCAGTCCGTAGGACACAGGTTGGGGGTGGGGGGTTAGCTGTGCTGTTATTGCCACAGGGGTGGGGTGCTCAGATGTGGGCAGGGTGAGGCTGGTGGTGGTGGACTGACCAGATGTCTCTAATGGGCCAGGTAAGTTGTCAATGTCCAGACATCAAGAGTAGAAGTCCTCAGTGGGGCCTTCATCCAGGGCTTGTTGTCTCTGGCATCCTCTGCAGGGTGGCAGTAGCAGGGGTACCTGTGGATGGGAGTGAGTGAGTTACATTGTGGAGGTGTACTTGTTCATATCATTGTCTGATGCATTTGGTGGCTTGACTTGCTTCCCAGTGATGGTAATGACAGATGCAGCACTGCAGACATTGTTTGTGGTTGGATTGTGACATTGGTTCCATGTTCCATTGATGTTTTTGGATAGTGGATAGCATTGCTGTCATTGCCATGTAGTGGTACGTAGTCGAAGCATCCTGTTGTTTTAGCTGGTGCGATGGTTTTACATGCAGTTGTTCCACTGTGAAGTGGGAATTGCAGCTTTTCATGTATATGGAGTAATGGATTGTGGGAGTTGTACTGCTTGCCATTGTGAGTGACATCGTGCACTAGGGAGGAACTGTGTGGAGATAGTGGCAGTGGGGTAGTGTGCCATGCAGGGGAGGAGCATTAGGTGATTCGGGGGGTAGTAATTGTGACATGGGGAGAATTGGGGAGTGATAGGGTGGTGGGGATGCATGCCGTACAGGAGCCGTTGGTGCCAGGGGAGTGTTAGTGACTTACAGAGTCTAATCCTCTGGTTATTCCAGTCAGGCCCTCCGGATTCAGGATGTCAAAGACCTTCCCCTCCCACAATGTGAACCCTGGGGGAGGAGGTGGGGGCCCATCGCCAGTCTTGTTGATGGCACTTTGGTGTCTCAATGTCATCGAATGCACCTTCCCCCTAAGGCCGTTCCACCTCTTCCTTATGTCCTCCCTTGTGCATGGATGGTTGCCCACTGAGTTTACCTTCTCGACGATCCTCTGCCATAACTCAATTTTCCTGACTATGGATGTGTGCTAGACCTGTGCTCCCAACAGTTGTGGCTCTACCCTGACGATTTTGTCGACCATAACCCTCAACTCTTCGTCTGTGAATCGTGGGTGCTTTTGAGAGGACATGGTAGATATGATGTGGTTGGGGAGGAGGTGTTGTGCGCAAGGGAGGTGTGTTTTTGGTGCTTGATGGGGTGTGTGGGATGGTTAGTATTGTGTGCTGTGTGTTGTGGTGTTTGTGTGCAGTTGTGATGTGTGTATGGTGTTTATGGTGCAGTTGTATGGTGTTTGCTGGGTGTGAACTGCACATATGCCTATGGTGTATCAGTGCTAATTTGTTGGTTTGTGGGTCCTCGCTGTGTCTGTCTCTAGTTGTAGTTGCAAAGGGTTGTGGGTTGTGTGGAGATGTGTTTTATAGTGGTGTATGTGGGTGTGTCTAATGTGTGTATGTGTCTCAGGTGTGGGGTATTCGTACTGTCCAATGTGGTGTCCAAAGAGGTGTGGTGTTCTGGCTGAAGTGTATTTTTGACCGCTGGGGTTCGCATCACCAACGGTTTACCGCTGTGCAATGACTGATGTGCTGATTTGTGGTTCATGATATGGAGGGCAGTATGTTGGCGGTGTGACACCACCACAGCAGTCTTTTGAAAAGACCGCCAGACTCATAAAGAGGGCCTAAGTGTAGGGTCTGAACAGTAATTGCAGTGCTAACTGAGAAAACCTTTCTAAGAATTTTCCCCTCATAAAAATTCAGATGTGACCATGGTGGTCATTATGAACATGGCGGTAAACACCGCACCGCCGGCGGTAACTACCGCCAACAGTCTGGCGGTCCAGACCACCAAATAATGAAGCCAATGAGAAATAAGTGGCGGTCCATCCACAACCCGCCATTTTGTAGTCCAAACGACCACAGAGGAGGCCGCCCTCAGGCCGGCGGAAAGGCTCTACCCGTCCACCAGATAATGAAACGAACAATATAGAAGTAACACTTACTGGAGGTTCACAGAACACGCAGACGCAGACATGGAGCGAGAGTTGGAAATAATGTCAGTGCTTCTCCTTGCCATATTCCGCCAGGACCGTGACCGACGACGAAGACGACAACGGTAAGTACCGCAGCCTAGTACACATGGGAAGAAAGGGCACAGTTACACACCTACCCACCCCGCAATGCACTCCCAACCCCTCCCACCACCCAAAGCCATACATACTACAACAAAATGTACTTACCAGACACAAGCCAACAAATACCTGCACCAATGTACACACCTGTGCACACCGCACCCCAACAGTGAAACGCTGGAAGTGAGTATACAGTGTGATGCCATTATGACAGAGAAACCTCAGCACACATTTGCCTGACAGTGTACCTTGTTCTTTTTGTTTGTGTGAAAAGTATAGTGACATCATGTGATGCAAGCGTATGTCGACACTCCAAATGTGTTCTTTTCTCCCCCATAGAAACAGACCCATGTGGCGAGGGAGGGCCCCATTTGTTTACAGACTCCCGGTAGATCTTGTCACTATGGAGGAACGTCACATCATTATTACCTACAGACTTAATAGAGCTACAATCCATTACCTCTCTGCATTAATGGATCCTGTTCTAAAGCCGGGCAATCGGAATCAGCATGCCATCCCTACAACTGTGTAAGTGCTATCTGTGCTCCATTTTATGGCCACAGGCTCATTTCAGGTGACAGTGGGCATGGCTGCAGGGGTATCACAGCCAATGCTCAGCCACATCCTGTCCAATTTCCTGGATGCATTTGTTCAGCACTTGCAAACTTATGTCCAGCTTCCTCAAAGGGCTGAACTCACCATCATCAAATATGGATCCTATGACTTTGTTAATATCCCCCATGTGATTGGTGCCATTGATGGAACCCACATTGCCCTCAGACCCCCAAGAGTGAATGAAAAGGTGTATAGGAATCATAAGAACTACCATTCCATGAATGTACAATTGGTGTGTACTGCTAATCAGTACATTTTACATGTCAATGGCAGGTTCCCAGGATCAGTCCATGATTCATTTGTCCTGAGAAACATCTGTGTGCCACACATGATGGGACAGCTAAAGGGGTACCGAGCTTGGCTCATAGGTGAGTGTGTATGACACTGGATCAGTTACATAGCTGACAGGCAGGCTGTCTGCAAGTAAAATGTGTGTGTTCAAGTATTCTTTCGCCCACTTTTGCAGGTGATTCTGGCTACTCCAACTTGCAATGGCTCCTGACACCTGTGAGGAATCCGAGGACAGATGCTGAGAGGAATTATAATGAGGCCCCTGGTCGTACTAGGAGGGTGATAGAGCGCACTATAGAACTCCGGAAGGCAAGATTTTGTTGCCTCAACCTCTCTGGAGGATGCCTGTGCTATGTCCCTGACAAGGTGAGTAAGATAGTGGTAGCCTGATGTATTCTGCACAACATGGCTGTAAGGAAAGCTATCCCACTTCTGGAAGAGGACGGTGCTGTTCAAAAAGCCCTGCAACCTCAGAGGAGGGATGAGAGTGATGGTGAGGAAGAAGAGAGGGAAGATATCAACTCCAGGACCCAGCTAATCCGGCTATACTTGACTCTCAGGTACTGTTCAATGATGCTGATGTCTTCACTGCATAGTTTCAGTCTGACTCTTGTAATAAGTACTGCGGTGTCTTTTGTCGGTGACAATGCTAAATCATGACTGAAGTGGCAGGTGCCAGGGAATACAATTTTATGTACAATGTGACATAGTCAGACACTACAGTGTGTTGGACCCCCCCCCCTGCAATAAAAGTGGGATTATGATGGTAACTGGCTAATACATTCACATTCACAATTGATCTTGCATATTGATTAAGGACATATCATTTGAGGGCTCAGGTGTATATATTCAATGGCAATATATACATAAGTGTTGGGACAGTGAAAGGGAGTAGGCACATGTTGAACAACATACTCAGGTACATGTGCTCAGCTGTTGGTTGCACTGGGGTATAGTCCATGGGGCCATTGGAAGATGGTGTGATGGCAGTGGCATGTCAACAAGGTAGCTCAGTGGCACACAAGGGAGACAGTTCAGGGCAGAGTCACTTCCTGGAGCTGGGCTTGGTCTTGGCTGGTGTTTCAGTGGCATATCTGGGCCTGAGAGCACATTTGTGAAGATGCAGCTGGGATGCATGGGTAGTGGTGCTGATGTCCTGTGAGCCCTCTTGCAGTGCCACCAGTCCAGTGAATGCTGCAGTTGTAGATGGCAGGGCAGTGTCCTGGCTAGTGGTAGGGGCCTGCAGGTGGGTGGAGGACTCAGGCTGGCTGTGGTACTGGCGCTGCAGCATCCCTGCAATGGAGGACATGGTGGCATTGAGCTGTTTCCATTGCTCCATGGCCTCTTGGTGGTGTGCTACCTGCAGCCTCTGATTCTGCTCCAAGGTGGCCAGGATCTGGCCCATCCTGTCCTTGGAATAGTGGTATGCCCCCAGGACCTCAGAAATCACCTCCTGGGCTGCTGCATCCATCCTTTGGTCACACCCTGGGCCACTGATGCCTTCCCACTGGCCCTAGCCCCCTGTGTCTGTGTCCCTTGAACAGGTCTGGCAGTCCTACTTGCACTGGGCCCTTCATCATCCTGCCTGTTGGTGGGTAAAGACTCTGGCCTCTGTACATGTGGGAAGCCAGTCCGTGGCCTAGTGACACTGGTGTGGGGTTGTTTGGCCAGAGCTGATGATGGTGGCTTAGTGGTAGGGGTGTCAGTGGTGTCCTGGGCGGGGCTTCTGGAGGGTGACACTCCAGAACTGTGGGATGGGCCAGGGATTTCCTCTGCGTCCAGACATCACTCTGAACTCTCCTGAGTGGGGCCTCCGTCTTCTGGTGGAGGACTGGCACTCCTTGACGTCTCCGTCCGGGTGGCATGGGTGGTGGTGCCTTTGTGTGAGAGAATAGAGATGTGGATGTCCTGTACTTTTTTGCCAATTGCAGCACTGGTCTGCACTAATTGATGGTTATATTCCCCTGTAGTGGCATGCAAGGTCCCTTCGTGTACATTTAGGTGCATTTTTTGTGTGGGGTGGAGGTGCATCATGGGTGCTCTAGTGCCACTGGGATTCAATGCAGGGGTAGGTGAGTGTGCACAGAGGCGGGATGGTGATGATTTGTTTGGGGGATGGTGGGCATGCAGGGGGCTTGGATGTGGGTGTGTGGGTGTTGTGGACTGGGTAGGGGATGGGGTCCTGTTGGTAGTGAGAGGGATGGGGTGATAAATGCATTACAGGTGTGGTTACTGTTAAGGTATTGCAGTTGACTTACCCGAGTCCACTACTCCAGTAAGTCCGGTCAGGCCCTTTAGGTGCAAGATAACCAGGACCTTCTCCTCCCGGTCTGTGTATTCGGGGGGAGGAGGTGGGAGACAACAATCAGTCTTCTGTACAGCGATGTTGTGCCTGGATGCCATGGACCAAACCTTCCCACGCAGGTCCTTCCATCTCTTTCTGATGGTCTCCCTTGTGCGTGGATGGTTTCCCACTGCAGTGACCTTGTTGACTATTGTCATAGCTCCATCTTCCTGGCTACGGGTGTCTGCTGCACCTGTGCCCTGAATAGTTGTGGCTCGACCCTGAGTATTTTGTCCACCATGGTCCTTAGCTCCCTGTCTGTGAAGCGGGGGTGCTTAGGGGGTGTCATGGTGTGTGTTGTGGGTGGTGTGTTGTAGGTGTATTGGTGAGGGTGCTGTTGTGTGGTTGGGTGTGCGGCTTGTGATGGTGTTTGGGGAATGTATGGGTTTTGGTGCTGTTTTTGTGTGTGTGACTTGTGTGATGGTGAGTTCAGTGTATGCGTGTTGTGTTGTCAATATCTGTCATGCTATTGGCATTGCAGAGGATTGTGGGGTCTGTATGTGTGTATTTTATAGTGTTGTGGATGTGTGTCAGGTGTGTGGGTTTCAAACTTGCCAAAGTGTGCATTTGTTGTTGGTGGGTCCCATTGCTGGCCGTGGCTGTCCGTACCACCAATGGTCTTCGGACATTCACTGTCCACCAAACTGATTTGTGTATCATTATTTGGTGGGCGGAGGATTTGTCTGCATGGCAGTGGTGGGGTGGGGTGTACTGCCTTTCTGCTGTCATTGGCCCTGGTGGTGGATGGAGGTTGCAGGCTTTTTGGAGGTTTGTCTTTTTGGCATCATTATTCGGCGGTGTGCAGTTCACTGCCACTGGTGGTCTTTTGTTCACTGTCAACATGGCGTTCGGCGGTGATTGCCGCCAAGTTCATAATGAGGGGCCATTTGTCGATAGGCATATGTTCTAGGGCATAGCTCAGAGTAGGTGGGATTTGTACCTTACAAATTTCCAATAAATGTGAAAAGATTTACAAAATGTATTTAAAGTGCGTGCATGTGCTACTGCATATGCTACTGCATTTCACCCAACCCTAATAAAATGCTGGCTGCTATCAACGTTGTGAGAGAAAAGGCTGCCAAAATAGGTGTAAGAATCCACTTACTCTAGTTTCTCACCACCATTTTTCTGTATAAATGAATAGTACTTCCACATTTCTCATCAACACTCTCAGAGTCAAGTCAGAATATGACAACATGATCAGCATACATCAAAAGTTGCAAAGCGTGAGTTCCCACACTGGGGGAAAATTGCGGACATGCGTAAATTGCAGTGGTCAGTCACACAAAACCAGTGAATACCGGAGTGGAACCAGTATGCATGTCTGTTTGAATCTATTCCCTGTTTTTATATTTTGAGTTAACCCTTTATGTCCTCCCATCAAAATTATGCACCATATTGAAGCGTGAAGTGCAATATTTACTCTTAGGAGATTTTGTAGGATACCCAAATCATCAAGCTTTTTTCACATAAAATAGTTCTATCGTCTCTGCTGAAAGGCATTGAAAAGTCAATGAAATCAGTATAAATTATTTGAGATCTAAAACGTAAATATTTATAGATCAACGTTTGAACAATGGTGATATTATCCAGCACTGAACATTTAGATCTAAAACCAAATTGTTCCAGGGGAATTATTCCATTACCATAGACCCAGTCTTGCAAATGATCTAGAATACTTCTTTCAACAATCTTGTCAGTAGAATCAAGAAGTGTGATTTGCCTATAATTGCTTGGACTTGACCTATTTCATTTTTCAGTATGGGACTCATGATACTTCCTTTCCAAGAACTCTAGGAACTATCAAAAGAGCCTGTGCTGTAAAAGTAGTCATTATTGGGGCTAGAACTGTTCCTCATAGTTATGGATTGGCTTTCAAAGCTAGAACTGGGATTTGGTCTGGACCCATGACTCCAGAGGACCTGGCATGTTTTATGTAATCAACAACCTGATTGATTGACTGTGGGGAAAAATTCTTGGACACCTGAGTTATTGATAAATTAATTCACATGTGCTTGATCATTTACATTTGTTGCATATAACTTGGTAATATCGTCTGAAAATGTCTGGGGGAAATAGAAATATTACTTTAAGCCCCACAATCAAAAGCCATTAACCTCCAGTATTTTCTAGAATTTCTGTTTGTTGCAGCTTGAACGAGGTTGGTCCAATTTTCATTGTTTATTTTACTTTTACAAGAAATACAGTATTTTTTTTCTTTCTTTTCTTAAAACCTGAATTGCTTAATACCGCGATTCCGGATGATACAGAAACTGTTTCCTTGTTAGTTTATTAATTTCTTTGGATAACTTTATATCTATAGCATCTTTTTTAACATAGTCTATTATTTTTCATTTCTCCTCTGTGACCCTAGTAATGGATTTCTCAAACTCTGTAATTATATTCTGTTCCATGTCATTACCTCGCATCAAATGTCTTAAAATGTCTTAGGTGAACAGGCTTAGATTTCTATGGTTCCTAACCTTGCTTAGGGTTACTTCAACCTGGCTATTACTACACTCCAAAGACATACTGAGGTGTACTGAGGCAGAAACTATGTTGAAACCTTCAAAACTGTGTGGTATAGTTTTGATCAACCTTGTTTCATTCAGATGTTTGTCCAAATAGATCACAATTCAAGATTATATAGTCAGTTGTTGAAAATACTGTTCTGCCCATTTTAGGTGTCTTGCCGGCATACCACATGCAATTCTTCAATTGAGTACTAATTCTTTGATTATTTTTAAGAATTCAAGTAGTTGTCTACCACTATAATCAGCTGAGCAAATAAAGATTCTGGAATGTCTCAGGCATTTCCTATATGCTTGTTTCTGAATGTTCTGAGGAGCTTATTAGCATAAAGTCTTCCACTATTAGGAACTGAGAATTATAGACACTTTCAATTGTACTTTCAATAAAATCAAAAGACCTGACACAAATCAAATTCCTTACCTGGGAGTACATAAAGATTAAATAGGAGATTTTTTTTTTTTATAACAGCCTTGACCCAGCATTTTGATTTTTATTCATTGTATATATGGTTACTGAGACTTACTAGAAATACAAAACAATAATAATATGGTTAAGCCTCCCTTTGCATGGCCTTTACTGGAGCGCAGCGCAAGACTATTGATTACATAGTAATTATCAAGATCTAAATTATTTATGGACCAGGCAAATTGATAGATGCTTTCAATTTCATAAGAAAATTATTTTTTTTATCTTGTAAGTCTGCTAAATGTCAGGATAGAAGCTGGAAGTTCCATGTTTATTTTATAAGCGTTTAGCTTTCCAGATAGCCAGCCCAAGATGACTCACTGTTATTAAAGTATTCCTGCCCTATGTATTTACTAGTGTTAACTCTTCTACCACCAGCATCAACTTGGATGACAAAAGAATAAAATTACTCCTGATGTGATTGGGAGCTGTAAGCTGGGATACATATATATCTTTAGAAATTGAACTGCTTGACTCTCCTCCCACAGAAGATTGATCAACAGAAGAAATGTCACACCTTCTGCATAGTAGATCCATATCTTTCAAGACTATTGATGGAACTAATGATGACAGAAATTCAACATCTACAACAGAAAGGTCAGATTTTGTGGGAAAGAAAACTGCCCTAATGTAAATCGAGGGAAGTGTTTGCAACTGTAAGAATGCAGTAACCGTTACAATTTTTGATGATTCAGTGGCTACAAACCATGTGAAATATATAATTGATTTTAATTTAATAGTTGATGTAATAACATAAACACTATTGTGTAAGTAAGAAGCTGATGGACTTCCTAAATTATTAGCTGAAATCTCCCCAGATGAAGAGAGGAGAAGATGGTCAACTCGATTTTGAGCCCTAAACTCTAATGCCAAAGGATTAAGGCCAGGACAAGGGTTGTCGAGGGCCATTTTAGGTAGGGAATTATTAGATTGCAAGCTCTATAGAATTTCCAGAATATTTGATTGCAAAACTTCAGTTGGGTTCAGATCAATCATATTACTAATGCTTGAGAGAGAATATATATTTTCTACTGAGTTTGGATTAAATTACATCTAATATGTCAGCAACGTTTTCTAGTGATTCTGCATTTATTCATGTTTCCTTTCTCCTAATATGTTTTCCTTGGGGATTACCTTTACCACACACCCCGGGATTCATTCACAGCTTCCAAATGACGAGACCCAGTTTTAGTCCTATTAAAATGGGAAAACATGGAACATCAGAAATAGATTGAGCATTTACAGGAATCTGTGGCTTTAAAAACGCTCAGAATTTTTTTTTTTAGGGAGAAGACTTCCTCCAGATCAGATGTTATAGAGGATTTATTTAGAATTACATTTCACTTCCCAGCTTGAGCACCCACACTTCTTTTAGTGATAATAGAAGGGGTAACAGTCAATGTAGGAGAGCCTGTTGAATTACAGGTATTATCTTTTACATTTAGGTTAGGAGCTCGGTTGGGGCTTGACAGTGCTCAAGGGAGCACTGTTGATGTTGAGAGATTGTAATGTAGAGGATAACATTTCAAGAGAATGACACAATTTTTTGTTCTCTTTTCTCAGAGTTAAGAAATAAATTCTAGGATTCTCTGTAAACTCTGTAAAGTTTCCGAAAACTGCACACATTCTCCTGTGGAATGTGAGGAAACCTTCAAAGGAAAACCAGGTGTATTGGATAAATTACCAAAATCCTGTTTGCTTTTTGTGCCAATAAATGGTTCTAATATCTCTTTCACTTCTCTTTTCCCTATTATATGGGTTAAATCATGAATCTCAGTGCTAGAAAGTGTGCAATCCATCAGAATCAGAATCAAAGACATTTGCGAAGGGTTGCTGTGTTTCCATAGCTGGTCCCCATTCGGGCATTACCACAGGAGTAACATCAAATAATGGTGAGGCGTCCTCTTCTAATTTAGGAAGATTAAGAGTGTCTTTCACCATAGCTTTTAGGAGGGAGATACACAAGAGATCCACTATGCAGACATTTTCTCTGCCCCCCCCCACCTTTACTTCTTGCAAGGGCTGTTGTCTTTTCAAGTGAATAGTATGTTCCTTAGCTTTTTGATTGCCATGATACATGTAGGCTTTTCCCAGGGTAAGGTGAAAAGACACAGTCAAAAGTAAACTTTTATCAGTAAACTAAGCATGCTGAGAAAATCAATGTACTCACCGCTCCTTAGAAATATTAATCTTCTGCCTCTACTACCACTCATATGGGAACTGATGCTCAAGAGGAATTATTATCTGCAAAAGAAGAAATGAAGTTCCTCCTCAAAAACCCATTCACAGATAACTTCCTCTGCCAATTATCCCAACAAATACCCTGCAACCTGTGCCACAGACATAGGCTGCTGACCACCCTGCTGCGAACTTGGCCCTGGCTCCCCAGGGCTGAGCACAAAGACGGATCAGCTATCCCAGGTAAAGTGAGTGAGAGGAGTAAAGGGGGAGCCACCAGACTCTGAAAGCAGCAACGCTAGCAGATGCACTGGGAGGAAGCAGACAGCAAATATCAGAGGTCACTGTTAGCTCTTAGTGATAATATCTAGAGTCACTCTCCAGAGCGATTCCAATGTTTCCCAGGAACAATTCTCGTATGCATGTGAGTGAGTGCATGTATGAATGTTGAAGTGAGTGCGTATCTGCATATCAGTGTGTTTGCGTGTGAGGTTGCGTGTTTGGATGTATGTGTGTATGCGTGCCTGAATGCGTGTGAGTATGTGTGAGTGAATGCGTGTATAGATGAGGGCCAATTGATGCATGTATGGATGAGTGTTAGTGAATAGGCGTATGGAAGTGTCAGTGAATAGGTGCATGCATGGTGCGTGTGAGTGTATGTGTGCATGTATGCGGGGAGGGGGGCGGTGTGACAGTAGGGGGCTGGGGGCGCTGTGACAGTAGGAGGGTGGGGGGCGCTATGTGTGTCAGGTGCTTGCTGGGGGAGGAGCCGTCTACCAGTGACAGGGAAGGTATTCCCTGTCACTGGTAGCCCCACTGCCATGGTTTTCTTGGCCGTGCTACTGCCACAGAAACCATGGCATTAGGCCGGCTCATAATGCCGCCGACGGTCTGCTGTGGACCGCTGGGTCAGAGATGTACATCTCCAGCACTGCGGTTCATACCGCCATGGCGGTATGAGTGGTGATGGGCAAACCCGCCACACTCATATTGTGGTGCTAAACACCGCCAGCCTGTTGGCGGTGATACCACCACATTAACTCTGGCGGTCAGACAACCGCCAGGGTCAAAATGTGGGCCTTTGTGTCCATCCTGTTGTCCATTCTATGGTAACTCCGTAAAAACCTTCACTCAGGGATGCTCAAATTAATTGTGGGGCTCCGACTAACACCTGCTGTCCCCAATGACTTATTGCTGAGCCTCTTCTCTTCCCCCACTCCTCTCTTCTTTCCACCCTCAGTTCTTCCTCACCCCTTGCACCTTCTTCCCCCACTCACTCACTCGGTCAGCTCACCAAGCACTTTCAGGTGCAGTGGTATCAGGTGAAGTCTGTACTCTGTGGTTTGAGTCTGTGCTGGAGCCGAATGTGCAAGAGCCAGAAAAGGTGGTGTCTCTACCTGCAGTGGATTAAAAATGGCTGATGGTAAGACTGGCCTTTGTCTCTCTCTGTAAGGACAGGCAAGATGGAACAAAGTACAGTTGCTGGGTGCTGGAGAGTTGAGAGCTTAGGTGGCTGGGTGGGACAAGGCAGGGGGCAGTGTCAGCATCATCACCATCTATCCAGGGGATGAACCAGAGATTTCTATCCACATTGAACGACTGAAGACATGAAGCAGTTTTCCTTAATTAATCATGACTTGAGAGCAGAGCTGCCTAAAGTAAGTTTACAACAGCAGTGTAGTAAAAGAGGTATGTTACATGAACTTAATAAAACTGATAATATGCTCCGGAATTTGAGATTGAGTCATATGGTTGCGATTAACTAAGGCGAAATGCAGGATTGTTATCTCCTGCTAAGGAATTTCTGAAAACATTTCAGGTGATTCTGGCACTGATGTCACAAGAGATTAAATTATTAAACATGTTTTTTTTCAACATGACCAAAACATTTGCCAGTACATGAATGTTTAGAGATCCAGAAACACAATAGATATTACAAATCATCAAGGAACACCATGGAATTTTAATTTTTTAGAACAAGTAAACTAGGGCGAGAATAGCTACAATAGTTTCGGCTTGTGCTAAAGACAATGACAATGACAGAAAAGTTGCTAACCCATCAATTGAATTTTCCATTCTACACTGAGTGGTAGCTAGTTTAGAGAATATAAGATAATTTGTTGCAAATACATTTTTTGTGGACCATGTCTCTTGAAAACACATTTTAGTAGTGACTGCAGAAAGGTTTGAAACTGCTTACTAAATCCTGTCAAATTCCAACTGTTCAGTTTCAACCCTTCATTACCTGGGTTAGCAGGATAAGTTGAGAGTGCTCCACACATGCATTTATCCAAGACTGAAAGATTTGAACTTATGTTACAAGAAATTAGTTGCTTATTTTTATGTTCCCCTAAAACTTCAGTGAATCAAAACCCATGTTTGAAATAGCTTTGAATACATGAGGTTGAGGTACATGTTTGTCAATAACACCTCGTAAATCTAAATTCAAATGCTTGAACACAGTCAGCATGCTGATATGTAGAATTTCAGATCAAATTGTTTCTACATAACAACAAAAACACAACTGGTATTTTGTCACCACAACATTTTGAATCTTTTGTTACTGGGCTACATTAATTAAAGGGACAGTTCTCATGTGGGGAACCAGATGGAGCAACTCCAGAATCAAGGCACAATCTAAGTAATGAAGGTCGCTGGGAGAGACATCTAAAAATTCCAAATATATGAACATATCTGAAATTATGGGTATACACACCACCACATGTTGATCATTTGGGAAAATGTAATCAGAAATACTACTTAAAGGGCAGCCAGTGTCAATTGTCTGCCTCAGAGAACTGTTTACACACTTATTTGTTGGGGCTGCACTTTTATCTCCATTTCATCTTTATACAGATCAAATAGAATTGCAGTAGAATAGAATGCAAGGTTATTAGAGCTGGTTGCATTAATGTGATCAGCACTGACCATGAAGTTGGTTTGAATGTAAGCTGTGGGAGGGGAACCTGCTCTCATACACAGAATCTAAAGAGGTAGAGGTTGTAAAAAGATCAGACAAATGTAATCTTATTCTTTGAGTTTTTATTTGTGAAACATGCCTATGAGTAGATTTCCTTTTCTTGGTTACACTGGGTGCTGACTGTTCCCACCTTCCTTAGTATTTATTCTATGCCTGTCTAAAATGAGATTCTTTTCAGTGGGGATTTGGTAATTTGATTGTCTTTCTTCTGAGATTTGATACCTACCCTCTTTTCTTTTTTATTTCCCCTTCTTTGACAAGTGAAAAACAGATTGCTTGGCCCCACTAATGTTCTGATAGAGAATCATGGCTATTTGAAACAAGATTCTCATTTATTAGAAACTTTAATTTTGTGACTATGGTTCGAGCAAAATAAATTTGTGTGCATACATGATTGCACTTGAGGGCTGTTAAGCAACTAGGTTGATTGTCCACTTCTAGGCAGCTAATCTAAGGGCGTTGATCTGGGCTCCATGGTCAATATTGAGTGTCTGTTTCTATCCTTTTGCCACGTTTTCAAAGACATTGGTTTTAGGGTCTGGACGCTTACCTATTTATCAGGGTCTTCTGCTCTTTGAGGCAAGGAAACTGTTTACGGAAGCCACAATGTCATGACTCACTGGAATATGTGGTAGGCAAGTGCCCCTGAGAAGCTCCCACCTTCTCAGGTGGAAAAAGCTAAAGTCTTAAACATTTTCTTTGCTGGATGAAGACGTCAATAGGGTAACAAAATCAGGAATCCAAAATTCAGGGTGGAATTCTTCAGGAATGAAGAGTCAGGATCAGCAAGTGGAAAGAGCATGAAAACAAGCAAAGGCGCAGAGTTTTGTTACGACACACACTTCAATCAGACTAAAGCCTTTATATAGTAGAAAAACAGGAAAATGGAATGACAGCAATACACCACATGACAGGAAGCATAATGCATTAGGAAAGTCAGGAAGAAACAAACAAAGAAGCAGCCATGATAGAAAAGGAAAGGAAAAGAAAATGTAAAGCTGAAGTTGACTAGGTGTGCATCAGCTTTAAAAAAGCAGCTGCAAACCCTCAGGCATGTGTTTACCATTTTGGAGTTGAAAGAGTAGCAGCCAGGAGCCCAGGGGCTCAAGAGAAAATGGTCCCAGGTGACAGTAACTCACAGCTCACCGCTGTGGGCTTCTTGTAGTATCTTATACTGGCCCCATGAAAATCAGAACCCCACAAGATAGTGTGATTTTTGGGCACCCGATCAGGCCAGATGCTGCAAATGTAACAACAGGTCAGGATTCTTAAGCTTTGATCCTGAATCAAAGTCTGTTTAGCTAATAAACTGATTATAGGCAATGAGATCCTGTAGCAGGGTAGACATATATGAACACAAAGGCCCATATTTATACTTTTTTAGCGTCACATTTGTGCCGCTTTTTGATGCAAAAACGGCGCAAACTTACAAAATACAATTGTATTTTGCAAGTTTGTGCTGCTTTTGCCTTAAAAAATGATGCAAATGCGGTGCTAAAAAAGTATAAATATAGGTCAAAGAGTGTTCTTACAATGCCAGTGGAGGGATTTCAGTTTCTTTCAAAGGGGTCAACTCCTCCCATCCTTCCATTTCTTTCAGTGAAGGGAGGAAAAAAAGTGCTTCTAATCCAAAAAGCGACCAGTCCAAAATGAGGTTAAGAGAAGCAATCCTTTTGCAAGAAATTGATCTTGGATCACAATTTAGATCAGCAGGTCTATTGCAGTCCAAGATTCTTAGTGACAAAATATCAGGGAGGGTGAAACCATGCAAGTTAGATGTATTTTCCCTAGTGCTAAGTTTGATTCTTCATTGTCCATAATGGTCAAAATCCATAAGATCCTCTGGCTTTCTCAATACCTTTGAGCCATTCTCGTGTATAGAGGCTGGTGTTTAATTTTACTTAACTCTTCTACACAGAGAAGATATAATGGTATCTGGTTTAGTGGATCTAAGCTTTTGTATGCTTTCCTAACAGAAATCCATTATTAAGCTCTTGATGTAAAATCTAGACGAAGAAAGTTTGCCTGCCATTCTGAAAAACTGAGAAGTTGTGTTTACTGGCATAATGACAGCCGAAGAACTTAGGTGATGACTATGGTCCCCTACTTTAATGTATGCTTCAATGAAGACATCTGATTGGATATAGAAGTGTTTTAATAGGAAATTAATAATTAATGTTGGATTACACAGCCTTCAATTTCCTCAAGTATACTTGTAGAGTATAAAAGATATTTAAATAGGGCCAGCCACCCACAGAAGCTACAACAGGTTACCAAGTATACCAACCAAGATAAGAATAAACATAAGTCCAAGGTACTTGTTTGCTTACATTTTTAGAAGTCAGGAGACTTAATACTAAAGCTTTGAAATGTTACAAAAAGTTTTAAAAGCTCTGATCAATTACCGCACAAGAAACTCCAAAGATCAACATCCAAAATGAGGAATTAAAATCCAAAAGGACAAGGAACAAATGCAATGCATAGACAGAGAGCAAAATAAGGACCAGTGCAGGGAGCAAAGAGCAATGAACTTCTTAATATGGACAAACAAGTTCTGATTCTACAGTTCTTTAATGGCCCTAAGTTTCTCGTCTGACCTTGTGAAAACACAGTTTCAGCATCTGCTCATGACTGTCCAATTTACTCACCTCGCCTTTACTTGGCCATGCCCTTTGGGAATCCCAGGAGTACTCTGGTTCTCTATACCCAGCTAAACAAACCTCTGACAGACCCAGAGCTGGAAGAAATTTGCAGGTATGATTCAGATCATGGCTGTTAGCCACACTGAACACCACCTTCTACTGCAATAGTGTGCAGCCCTGATCCATTGCTGCACAACCCCCTTTTTAAAATGGCTCCCCTTTCACCCCACTCCCAGAGAGAGCAGTGAGCAGCTAGCTGGACCAGAGCATTGCGAACACATAGCAGAAAGGCACTGGCCCATTTACCTACTTCTGCAGCCAAGGAGAAGATGGATGGAGGGACAGTAGGCAGCACTCCCACAGGTTTGTCATGTACATCCAGCACATCCAACCATTTCCCAAGAGTATGCCATGAAATCCCAGCCTTCTTCAGAGTCTCTGTAGTGGGTCACAATGGCACCAAAATTTTTCGAGAAGACATGCTACAAATGAACAGAATTGCTAAGTACATATTTTAACGCTTGTGACTGTGACAGAGCATCTTCCCTCTCATGTGTGTTCAACCATGTTTTTAGTGTAATCTGTGATCACATCCCTTATGGAGTATAGTATCAGCTTATACACAGGGCTTCTTAAGGAAACACTTGGGCCCATATTTACACTTTTTGACGCAAAACTGCGCCGGCGCAGTTTTGCGTCAAAAATATTACCGCCGGCTAACGCCATTTTGGTGCACCGTGCGGGCGTCATATTTATACTTTGACGCATGGCGGCGCAAACAACAGGTGGGAGTCATTATTTTTGACGCACACCGTGGCGTCAAGTCATAAAGGAAAACGACGTTAACGCAGCGGAAATGACTGTGGGTCGATTTACGACACTGCAAACCGGATATGCGCCGTTTTATTTTGACGCAATAGCATAAAAAAAAACAGCGAACATAGCCATTTCACCAGAGGAGAGCCAAAATGGATCCCAGATGCCACTACAGACCCCAGGAAGATGACAGCAGACCAGGAACCAGCCAGAAGGACTCACACAAGAACCAGGACACTTTTAAGAAGAAAAGAAAGTGTTGTTTTAGTGCAGAGGAGCAGGAAATTCTGGTTAAAGAGGTGACGGAACACCAGCACCAATTGTTTGTCACATCAAAGTTGCCAATCAGTAGGAGAGAGGCCATATGGCAACACATTGTCGACAAGATTAACAGTGTGGCTGAAGTACGCAGAACAGTCATCGAGTGCAAGAAACGCTGGCATGACTGCAAGCGCAGGATCAAGGAAAAGATGGCCAGGAACAGGAAGGCAGCACTGCAGACTGGAGGTGGGAGTCCAGCACACCAGGAGGCCCTGGACCACATGGAGGAGATGGTCGCAGCCGTCATCCCTCAGGAGATCGTCACAGGGATTCAAGGACAGGACAGCGCAGACTACCAGGAGACAATGCACATGCAGGGTAAGTCGCATGGGGAATTAAAATGCAATAATGTCATCTACAACCGGGGGGGGGGATACCAACCACTAAATGCATGGAAGTCATCTAATACATGGAGTGGCATGGGTAAAGGGGCACGGCAGGGGGGCATGGCCCGTTCTGAGAAGACCTGGGGCACACCATTACACAACACCAACAACAGTCCCATGGGGGCATGCTGTCATGCCAACGATGGAGCAAAGGAAAAGCCACGCAAGGAGGGAAGGCCACTACGTCAAACTGACATCCCAGCATACGTCAGCCAACATACCACCTACATTAACTAGGGCCCTATTAGCAATCCTCTAGCCATACCGACAACTGGAATGTAACTGCGACAACAGTTGCCACTATCACCTCTGCTCTGTGTGCAGCTCAAATAACCAATGGCAGTAACCTCCCCATGGATCATACACACCTAAATTAGTGAGTTGAGGATGACAACTGCAACAATCCCCAGAAACAAGACAAAGGCCCCAGTACTGTCAAATGTCAATGCCCATAGTTGTTGCAAACATCAGCCAATGTAAACAACAATAGGAGCTACACAGCACTAAGGACACACCCATGCTGCATACGTCAGGGTCCATCCTGTGCCTGGGTAACAAGGCAACATCCCAAATGTCATACTGCTCAGACAACAGCATTGAGGAGGGGACACATGTAACTGGTCACTGAAATACACCTGCACAGTCAGAGGATGAAATAGGACACTGATACGATAATCAGGGCAATCCAATGTAACACACATTCCCCAACATCAGCAGGACACATTAACAATGTCAACATCCATATCGGATCATAACATTGCCATGCATAGGATATGCCACATGTCAATTACACTTAAGTGTATGTGAAAGATCAGAGATTGGGGCAGGTCCAGATTGTTAAGTGTGCTGCCAGGGCCATCAGTACACCCACAGCCAGTGAAAGGTCTCACCATGAGAATGGATGTACACGGAGGGTTGAGTAGGAAAAGAAGGTGGCAATTCTCTATTTGGCATAAATCAACACCTAGAGGCGATGAGGCTGACAAGTCTGATAACTCAATAACATATATGTGAAACACAGGTGGGCCATAGGCCTGAAAAAATGCCCATCTGAAGGACTGGAGAAATTAACACAAAACAAGATCACAAAGTGAATTCATCAAAAGGCAGGCACGTCACATCAAAATTGCCACAACACAGACACACTAATTGTAGCCTGTTTCATTGCAGAGGAAGATGGATCTCCTGCCGATATGCCTGTCCCAGATTTCCCTGATGACATGGATGACGAGCCGATAAACATTCCCCAGGAGCCTATCCAAAAGGTCCTTGAAACCCTCCAGACCCCACCTTCAGTCACAAAGAAGAGCACAGAACAAGCAGCCTTTGCACAGGATCCACCCACCACCCCAATTGTAAGACCTGCCAGCTCCAATACAGCTGAGGACTCAGACGACACTGGCACCAGCTTTGAGAGAACTGTAGTTGGAGTACAGCGGGAGCTGGCCAAGGAGGTGCGGGTGGGGATGCAAACTATGGCAGCCAGCCTTGAGGGGGTGCGTTCGTGCATGATGTCATCTGCAGATCAGGCAGCAGCTATGCAAGCCCTAACATCCATACTGCAAGGACTACAAGAAACTGTCAAGGAATTCACCACTGCAGTAAGGGAGTTGCCACAACACCTCGCACCCCAAGCCTTCCACTGCATGCACAAATGCAATCATGACTCCCTCAGGGCCGACCTGGCTGCCTACCATCGTGATGTGGCTGCTATTCTCAAGAACCAGCAGACCCTCCTTGCTGCAGTACTGCCCTTAAGACCTTCACAGGGAGCAGCGACCGGGATGTCTGACTCCACGTCTTCTAAAACTGAGGTGTGTGTTGCCCCTTCACAACCAACAACAACAAGGACAAAGCAGGCAACACACACATCAGAAGAAGAAGACATGGAACAGATCACATTCACAAGGAAAATGACCCGGAAGCACTAGTCCCTGCCACATGGCCCACATTTACCAAGGTCCTGCGCATTGTAACTTGCCAGTCCAGCAACAACTTTACTCGAGCACTGTTCTGCAAACCACTGTATATCTTTTCACCCAGCCCAGTGATTATCTCTCTCCTACTCATTGCCAAATCCTGTCCCTCTGCACTGTCTGAAACATCAACCCCAGCATGTCAAAAGCATTTCCGTAACCCCTTGTGTTGGATCCCAATTTAAAATGTCACTATAATGGACTCACAATCATGGACAATGTACAGATAGCACTACAGCACATTTCAATAAATAGCACTTACACAACAAATCTGTCTCTGGGTAATGTGACATATCAACTGTGAAGTAGATAACTGAAATGTGCCTACTGTCAAATTACGTAGCTTGTCAAAACAACTGTCCTGATAATATGTACTCAGAGAATTCTGCACAGTGCCCATGATTGCATCATACTCTGCCCTTCCTGAGGGACAAATCGGATGAAGTGAGAAACCATACACCACCATGCTGTGTTGGACAGAATGCTTCCTCAGGGGATAACTAAGTCATCAAATAGTGGCCTCAAAATGTTGTAAACATGCAAAAATAACACAATAAACATGCCACACTAATCTAAGTAAACACTAAAAAAAACTGCACAAATGAAGGTGTCTGAGTTAACATACAAATAGGTAATCATGCCGAACTGTGTCACAAATGATGTATGAGGGTCATGAAGACAGGAAAACAAGATTGCCCATGAGAACTCATCTTATAAGGGTGTGCATGATCATCACACTGCAGTCAGACCTAAAACTGTTTCCCCAATACCAAGGGGGTCATTCCGGCCGGTGATGCGGGAGCACCGCCAACAGGCTGGCGGTGCTCCTCAGGACATTCTGACAGCGGCGGTTCAGCCGCGGTCAGAACAGGAAAACCGGCGGTCTCCCGCCGGTTTTCCGCTGTCCTGCAGAATCCTCCATGGCGGCGCAGCTTGCTGCGCCGCCATGGGGATTCTGACACCCCATACCGCCATCCTGTTCCTGGCGGGTCGCCCGCCAGGAACAGGATGGCGGTATGGGGTGTTGTGGGCCCCCGTAAGAGGGCCCCACTTCGTATTTCAGTGTCTGCTTTGCAGACACTGAAATACGCGACAGGTGCCACTGGACCCGTCGCACATACCCACTCCGCCGGCTCCATTCGGAGCCGGCTTCCTCGTGAGGAGGGGTTTCCCGCTGGGCTGGCGGGCGGCCTTCTGGCGGTCGCCCGCCAGCCCAGCGGGAAAGCCAGAATGGCCTCCGCGGTCTTTCGACCGCGAAGCGGCCATATGGCGGCTCCCTCCAGGCGGGCGGCGACTGCCGCCCGCTGGGGTCAGAATGACCCCCCAAGTCTGGAAGCACTGTTAGTGACTTTGAAAACACACTTATCAACAGAAACACATTGGAATCCATATTAACTGTGATTGGTGGTTGCAACTAAGGGTCGACACTTAGCAAGGTAGCTCTGGGCTAGCTGCCAATCGTACAGCTCAGTTGGGATTTGTTTGTAGCATAGGACACAGTTGTTATAGTACCAAATTGATGTACGCTGAATCCAAACCCACGATCAAGTACCATTCAACACATACTATTAAGGGGTAACCAAATATTTATTAAATGCTAACCACAGATGAGGAAACTGAGGGAAAAATCTTACCTACCCTAATCTACCCTGACTACTCATTACCCACAACTGTCCCTAACTAACCTAAGCTACACTTACTTATCACATGTAGCGAAACGTTCTAAACATCTACCCCCCACCCCCCTTATGAGACGGGACACATGGAGGACAACACATACTAACCTAAACACATACTATACTATCCTATACAAATATATATTTTTGGGTATTTTTTTTTTTTTTTTTTTTTAACACACAAGAACTCCAACATAGCCCCCCACCCACCCACACACACACTTAGTAAGTAAAAATATAAAGAATGAGGACCCCCCCACGTAAATAAATTAACAGCCTATACTAACCTAACACTAAGCCCCCTAAGCCCACTAACTATAAGAACAAGGAAAGAGGAGGGAAGGGAGGGAATCATGTCCATCAAAAAAAGTGTCTAGAGGTTGGCTCTCCGGAGGGTCCTCTTAATGGACTTGACCCGCCGGTTAATGTGCCATACGTCCTGGCTCAGGTGGCTCAACTTGCGCAGCACTTTGTCCATCTAATGTTCCATTCGGTTGAAGGCTGCAGTGTCAACAGATGGAGCAGTGGCAGTCTGGGTACCGGTGGGGGAGGTCTGTGTGGGTGTGGTGCCAGGCCTAGTGGGCTGTCCTGCACCGGTGGCAATGCTGGGGCCAGGAAGTCCAGCAGATGTTGGACCAACAGTGGCAGCTGTGGGTGGGGCCACCTGGCTCGTATTGGTGGTTGTGCTGGTGGTGGCTGTGGTGGGCAAAGTAGGCCCACCCTGTGGGAAGGCTCTCCATGCCCCGTAGGCCCGTTCATGGCGATATCGCTGGGCCATCCTCGGGAACCCCGACTCCACCAGCAGGATGTGCTGATATCGCATGGCCCGGCGGTGAAATTCACGGACCTGGTCTGGAGTCATGTTAGTAGCTGTGAAGACAAATGCAGATATTCTACATTAGTAACTGCATTGAGTGAAATTGCACAGCAAGTTAATCAGACATTACATCTACTGTACTTGTAACAGCTCATATCACAATACAGAGCATTGAATGTCCCTGAGGAAGAATATGGCAGGCCAGACTACAAAGGTCACATCACACAAAGCACATCCATAACCTACAAGATGGGTAATAACTGGCTTTGACTTGCAATCTGAGTTCTGCCAGTTATCATCTAAGAATTATGCTGCATATCCTCCGCCAAGACCTGGGCTACAAATGTCAGTGTACGGAAAGGAAAACTAAAGCCACATGGTCTGCAAGTTGTAACTGGACTTGCTAGTATAGTACCAAGTGCCAAACCTGAGTGTGTATACTAGTATGCAACCAAACCGTCACTTATTCACATGTATGTGTAACATACTTGTAGTATCAGTACTAGGTACCCCATTCACAAACCCATGGCCGTGTTTGAGGGGGGGCGGTGGATACACAACTATAGTTTGCCAACAACATGTACACCGAGGAGTGCATAGGAAACTCCACACATGTTTGTCTCTACAGACACACCACAGGTAAGGTCTATCTACAATTAGGAGTCAGCAAACCCTAGAGCACTCATAGGGTCAGACATGTCAGGAAATGCAGAACTTGGTACACAACATATACTTCCAGTGAGGCCTGACTTACATCAGACACAGAGTTGCTAGAACACCCATGATCATGAATTGCATTCACACCTAGGCCATTGCACTCAGGTTCCACAGACTTGTTGCACTGCATGTGGAAGTACATGCTGCTAGGAGGTTCTACCTACTGTTTCAAAATAACGTAGGTAAATAGGGAAGCAGATGGCTATTGGAAAGCAATTTGCTGTACCAATTTTAGAGAATGTGGGTCTGACAGGCTGACTAAATTGGGGCTGACTTCCAGTGCGACTCTTGGTGATACAAGTGTCATACACATGACTATCCCCTGTACTCACAGTGGGGCCTACAGGGATGTCCTACAATCCCTACATGATACCATTGGATACGCATAGGCAAACTCAAAACGTGTGAGAACTGCATTCCCACTCATGGAACAAGAGAAACGCTTGCCCAACGCATCACACCTTGCTATGCGTCCAACTCACACCATTCCATAACCAGCAAACACAACACATAACAGACATATCAACACTTACTGGAGTGGTCGGGGTCCTCAAATGTCACCACCTCTCCCACAGCTTAGGGTGCCAGTCCACCTGTAAGGTATGGAAGGAAGAAATGTGCTCAAAATCTGTGCACAGTGCAACAATTTCATAAACATTTACAATGTGTAGGCTTAATAATGAAATGGCAGCCATTCAGACATGATGATACTGCATCTGATATATCACGGCCAACTTGTACATAGCATGGGTCTCCTGTGACAGTTACACACATATCTGCACACATACATTGGCCTTCACTATCATGTGGTTGCAAACATGCCCCATAATTGGTGAGCACTAAAAAATATGGAGTGTAATCGTCTCATCATGTGCATCAAAGAGGGACATCCAAAGCCTGGTTACTTGAGGACTGCATTACCAGTCAAACATGCCTTGTGGCCATGACACATTTATTGCACATAGGCCCAATGTACAGAGGGAGGGGCAGGGACTTTTGTAAGCCATCCTGTTGTTACAATATAGTCAATTGATGTGGCCCAGCTGTGGTGATTTGCACCAACCATGGAGATTTGAGGCCATGTGCATACACTTGGACTGCCATCCATATTTGGATTGTGGCTCAACTAATTCCAACAAACATCTTAAGATGTTAGCTGAGGGCACCTTACACCTTTTCACAATGTTTTCCAATCAAGAACTGACATGTATCCTAAAAGATCAAGGAACACAATAATCCCACACATTCATAGTACTTCTGTGAACGCTTTCCTTCCGCACTCACCAGACTCACATGAGACATATGTCTGAGCCACTTTGCTATTACCAATTGACGTGAAGGCAGCACTCATTTTCAGCATCATGTAGTGATTCTAAAGTCAGTCTAGCAATTGCGTCAACATAGTTGGCCTAAATATTGGTACAGCTGTACTTCTCTGTCAATAGTACCCTATATAGACAAGATTGGCTCATATTTTGTTAGCTGTTCTGACAAAAAGGCCGCACCAATTTCCTTCATGGAAAAGTAACCTGTAAGTTTGCTGAGCACGTGCTACCTGACAGCTAGAAATTGTGATCCTTGTCATCCTTATATTTCCCCAGCATTACACACAGTCAGCAAGTTAGCTAGCAGACATTGCATTAATCCCCTGATGTCACTACAGAGCATTTAATCGTGCACATTAACATAATTCGTACTCACCAACAGTGCCACCAATCATGATTCCCAGGTGGTCCAAGAGATCCTGCTCCCTGGTGATGAGGTCAGCCCACCGGTGCTTCAGCTGGTGGTCACTCCTCTGGCTGGCATACACACGCTGCAGGTGATGCAGCACCTTTCCCCACCGGATTCTGCGTGCCTCTGTCGGATACCCCTGTATCAACCTGCCCCCTGCCTGGATCATGAGCGGCAAGAAATGCGTCACCAGCCAGATGAAGCCCCCCAACTCCTCTTCCCCCATCCTGCCAAGACGTGGCCTACCAGACATACTTATAAGTGATATGGAATAGGGGTAAAAGAAATAGAAAGGGGAAAAGGGGGAAAGTAGGGGTACAAAGACAGAAAAAAAGTAAATCTAAACACTAAAAGAGCCCAACTATCCCCAAACTAACACTACCCACAACAGACTCCCACAAACAAGAAAAACACAAGATAAATGGACAAATGTAGACAAAACACAGTAGTACAGTATACACAAACAATATTTATTTCACAAATTGACAATATGGATAGCACAAAGGACAAAAACAGCGCAAAATCTCAGGACAACACTCTCTACACAGCCACACAGTCTAGAAGGATCATAGACTGCAAAGTGAAAGTGAAAGTATACCCACTGTACATGATCTGTAAACAGGATATCCTATTACATCACTTCCTGTATGAAAAGTCCCGCCTTTTTCGCGTTATGCGTCATTTTTTGTTTACCAAAACTGTATTTGCGTCATTTTTTTTGACGAACAGACGTGAATATTAACCCGCATCCACATAATGATACATGGACTGTAGAAATATCTGGATGCGGGCTAAATTTCACTCCTGTGCGTCAAAAAAAATGAAGAAAATACAGTTTTGATTGTCAAAATATGACGCACAACGCTAGTTACGTCAAAATTACAGTGCATTAACTGGTTTGGGGCATTTTTACTTGTTTTTTGGTTATTTTACATTTGGAACACATCAGAGATTGGCTAATTGAAGACAGTATGGTGTTGATGGTGTATGTTCACATGTGTGACATCATACTGCAGCGGAACATGATCCACTACTCTCTTCACAGTATTTTTACAGTTGGCTGACGCAATAGATGGTCATAAGTGTGGCCTACATATATGTGTTTCACAAATTGGGCATGTTTGGCATAAGGAGAGGATAGCAATGTGACGCACATATGTACAATACCTAAATGCCTTTGGCTCAAATTGTGTGCTTTGACAACTAATGTGTTGTTTGACCAAGTGTGTGTGTGTGTGTATCACATGAAGCATAATTGTACATATGGTTGTATGAATGTGACGTCCATGTGTCCAATCCTTAGATGCAAGTCATATTGGAAATGAGCGAGGGCATGTGTTAGTCATACATGTAACAACACCCGTAAAGTTTACTTCCAAGTTTTAGGGTCACGTAGACACCACATGTGACATAGCATGCACCAGATGGATGGCAGACGCTTGTTCATGTCAATGGTCCACATTTTCTACATCCTATGTCCTAGAGTATTGGTTAGAGCTTCCTAGGCACTAGTTGGTGAATCCCACAGTGAGTCATACACATGCATTGAGGAAGTGGGTACCATGTTGTTTGCACAGACAGACAAGGGTGAATCTCATATGTATGATGACACCACAGTTGAGGCCATAGAAGTGAGCCCCAACTATCAAGTGGCTGTGGTGGACCAGCATACAAGACAGTTATTTCCAGTGATCAATTGCACATAGGTGTCTTGTTCATGTTTGTGGTCCAATGATGATCCTGTAGATTGTTGGGGTGTAATTTGTCACAGTTCGGTCCAGGACTCATCATGAGTCAGTGGCAGCTATTCCTGTATCTACTGAGTATCCTTGGTTGATCAATGTGAGTAAAGTAGATGTGGACATGTGAACCAACATGTGGATGGTCCCACCCTGTCACTAAAGATGTGTAATGAGACAATCAACAGGGCAACCTTGGTGTGCTGAGTGAGATAATGTCTGAGGTGTCATGTTCCGGCAGGTGTCATTACAACATTTGTACACAGGTTGGCCTCTGCACTTCCTACTGCATCTGGGAACATCAAAGCCTCTGTGCTGATTATTCTCGCAGCTATTCACCACACACGGCCCATCACTATGTTGTGTGCACTGTGATGCTGTGTGTGAACTGTCACGGTCATGACATTTGTGTATTATTCATGGACATTATCAGAGGTTGCTGGTTGTGCTGAAAGCCCCGTACCCAATCCCTGCCTACGGCCCTGGGACACTGTCACACTTTGTCATTCATGCATAAATGCAACACAGACAAGGGATGGGCCATGAATTTTGCTTTTCCAAGAGGATGTAACTCAAATGGTACAGTTAAAAGGCAGATGATGCTATACATTGTATTTGGGTATGCATGGAAGAAGCCCATGCCCAATGCCCCCTGATGAATGAGAGGTTTGCTAACGCAAGTGTGGTACATATGTTGACACAGGGATACTTTAGTGTGACGCACAGACAGGTGCCAGTCAGGCTGACAGAATGCAAGGTGATTCAGGATCCAGTTACTTGACAAGTTACGTAATCAGTGGTCTGACTGAGACTGTTTTGAGGACAAACTAGACAGTTGACATGTCAAACTGTGTACGGCCTGTTTTTTTGAAGGTGACAAAGGAACCCAAGGGCTGTGTTACATGGCTTAATTACTATCAATGCTTGACGGTGTATTTGACATAATGGCAACTCCTATGCTGTTCCAGGCATCATCAGGGGCAGTGCTTTTTGAAATGGGTGTTGTGCATGCATATGAAGTACGGCAAGCAGCTTTGTTTCTGTTGGGATGGTGCGGGGTGTCACCAAAGTGGGGGCCAACTGCTGTTCAATGTTGCGCAGCAGCTGCTGAATGGCCTGCCAGTTCAACCGGTACCTCTGGATGATGTCGTGTTCCCTGAGGCCCTGAAGGGTGGTTCTTGGGCGGAATATCCTCTCCTGCCTTCTGCGCTGCCTTTGGGGTCCCTCCTGGTGTTGTTGTAGCTGCTGTTGTTGCTGCTGGGCTCTGCGTCTGCGTGCACGCTGGATTAGTATAACCTCCATGGCTCCCTGTTGCTTCTCTGCTGCTCTGCTGTTTGTTCTGTGTGGTCTGATTAAATACAGGTGTGTTTGCCCCATTTTAACGCCTGCCCTGACCCAGGCGTTAATTTTTTACGCAAATCGGGCTGTGCTTCATTTTCTGGCTCCGCCTCCCGGCCGTGCGCCATTTTTGCCCGAAAGCATAAATACGACGCACGGCCCTTTAAGCCATTTTTGGGACAGGAACGCCTACCTCACATATAATTAATGCAAGGTGGGTTGCCACATCCAAACAATGACGCGCGCGGCGGAATTTTGTCATCCGCGGGCTCGGGCGTCAAAGTTTAAATACGGGGCAACGTTTGCACTGATTGTGCATAAAAAAAATTGACGCACAATCGGAGCAGACAGAGTATAAATATGCCCCTTGGCATATAGAAAGTGTGCAGTACCATACCACTCTCCTCGAAATTTGTCTATGGTGACATAATGCTGTCATATCTGCCCACAACTATTTCCAAGTTCCTGTTATGTTACAGCATCCTTGTAAAACACACGTACACCCAAAAAGACTATATGGCGCTGAAGCATAGGTGCAGTAGATACATAGAACTATCTATCAGCCTGTTAGAAAAGCCAGGCTTTTGTGGAGGTCCTGAAGTTCACATAAGAGTTTGGGGCTCTAACCTGAGGGGGCAAGGAATTCCATATCTTTGGAGCAATCACGGCGAATATGGTGCCATCCAATCTCTTCTTGTTGAACTTAGGGACATCTAAAGAGTTTTCGTAGACTTATCTGAAATTGTGTTCAGGTGTGTATTTCTCAAGGACACAAAAGTTGGAATTTTTTCCAGTCAGGGATTTGAAAATGATACACCTGGTTTTAAATATAGTCCTCTGAGCTACTGGAAGCCAGTGTAGTTTCATCATCAAAGGTGTGACATGGCAATATCTGGACTGAAGCCTTGCTGCATGACTATGGACCAGTAGAAATCTCTGACACAGTTTCTGTGTAAGTCTCAGGTAGAGGGAGTTCCCATGGTCAATCCAGGGGATAACAAGAGCAATAATTATCTGAGTAATGCCTTCTCCGCAGCTGAGCCTAACCTTGGAGGAACAGAAGGGGGCAAGGTGAACTGATTGCGACCGGTCTGAGAAAGGACTTCATCCAGTCTAATGCTGATCCTTGCAGACCAGCGACCTTGTCCAAAAGGAGATCTAGATTCAAGACCCTTTGTATTGCATTGTATTGTATTGTATTGTATTGTATTAGCATTTATTTATTTAGTTATAGGCGATAGAAAACTACTCCAGAAACCCAAGGTTTGTGGTTAATCCAGTGGTTATTGTTGGTACCTGGAATTAGTTCTTGTGCTCTAAAAGTAACTATTGCATGCATTTACTCCAGTTTCAGTGTGAACACTAGTGTGAGTTCATGCAAATGGATGGTAGGTTGAGTACATAGACTTCAAGAGGTTAGTTATAGTAGTTATAGTAGGTTATAGTCAGGTTGCAAGGATATGTTATTCTATGAAGAGGTTGCAACCTAAGGCATGAGGTGTAGGCAATGGAAATAATGGAAAGAAAGAAAGACAAGCTTGCAGCAGAGTAGGCTACACTCAGGAGGTTAAAGCATGTAGAGGATGGGCAATGGATGAGAAGAAGGGCATTTGATAGAGAGGCGGAAATGAAGCAATCAATAGTTATAAATCAAGATCAATTTTCAATCCAGGTATTTGGAGTAAAGATGGATGAAAAATGTTGTTATAGCATGTAACCTGAGTATGTAAAAACTGTACAATACAATTTGATGGTTGTCACACGTGGGCAGGTGCTACATATTTGGTGTGGCTGCTGATGGTGTTGACACTCTGGCCCTCATTCTGACCTTGGCGGGCGGCGGAGGCCGCACGCCAAAGTCCCGCCGTCAGATTACCGTTCCGTGGTCGAAAGACCGCGGCGGTAATTCTGACTTTCCCGCTGGGCTGGCGGGCGGTCGCCTTCAGACCGCCCGCCAGCCCAGCGGGAAAGAGGCTTCCACGATGAAGCCGGCTCGGAATCGAGCCGGCGGAGTGGAAGCTGTGCGACGGGTGCAGTTGCACCCGTCGCGTATTTCACTGTCTGCACAGCAGACAGTGAAATACATGTAGGGGCCCTCTTACGGGGGCCCCTGCAATGCCCATGCCAGTGGCATGGGCACTGCAGGGGCCCCCAGGGGCCCCGCGACCCCCCCTACCGCCATCCGGATCCCAGCGGTCGGACCGCCGGGATCTGGATGGCGGTAGGGGGGGTCGGAATCCCCGCGGCGGTGCAGTAAGCTGCGCCGCCGTGGAGGATTCAATGGGGCGGCGGTACACTGGCGGGAGCCCGCCAGTGGTGCCGGTCCGACCGCGGCTTTACCGCCGCGGTCGGAATCCCCATTGGAGCACTGCCGGCCTTTCGGCGGTGCTCCCGCGGTCCTCCGCCCGGGCGGTCAAAGACCGCCAGGGTCAGAATGAGGGCCTCTGTCTTGATACGTGACATTAATAGCAAAAATTATTCTCATTCTTTTTGTCTTTGTACTCAGCTGTGGTGAATCTGTACAGCTTGTTCTTTAGGATTGACAAAAGTTTGAGGAATGAGTTTGAGGAATTAATTATGTGCAGGTTTTCATCTGATCTTAGTGAGGGTATACTTGTGCTAATATGTTTCTCCCCTGATTTTATGAGACACTGCAGGGGCATCTATCTGTAGCCAGATACCAGGGTTTGTATTTCCCATTGTATTTCAACAGTCCAGAACTCCCTCCTCTCTCTGTAGGCCTCATATGTGAGATCCATCAGCCTTTACATATATGATGACCTTGGAGAGAAGTCTCCATGAAGATGCTGGTCAGTGTCAACATCAGGACAGTGCGCGCTCTACGGGCGTCTAGAATGCAAAAACCCAACACTCTCAAGTTAATGTAATTTATGTATTGTGATGATATGTTATTGTTTAACCTTTTGCATTGCAGAATTCAATCCAGGAGATTCATTCTTAAGGTGCTTATAAATACTGTTCATTTACAATGTATTGCTGCAGGCTTTCAGAGTGAGTCACGGTGTGGTCCCTTTCCAGGGCCTTCTAGAAGCTTTTCCTGCAGCATGCCTGGATGTGGTTGTGGGCTTGGCCAATACTCTATAAAAGGTAGTTAGCCCAGCACCACGTGCTCACTATTCAGAGGTCCCCGTGCAGAGCAGCAGCAACTTCCTGAGCTCCTGTTCCAGTGGCCTACCTTGACCTTCCAGGCCTCTGTGCTTCATAGTACAGTGGTGATCCTTAGTCAGGGCAGTAAGCCGGAGGTTGGGATGGGCCCCCGACCCCGTAATGGAAGACGCTCAAATTCTTGGGCCTAATTCTTTACGATAATCAAATTTTGCTCTTGCGTGTGTAATTGTGCGTTTAGACTTTTTATGGCATTTGTATGCACGCATTCGAAGCGGCAAGACGTGCAATTCTTTCCTTGTGATTAATTTGTGTTATTCATTGTGTGCTACCATTCCATGGCAGTTTCATGGTGGCATTCGAATCGGCAACACGCACAATTCTTTCCTTGTGTGTAATTCTTGATATTCACTGTACGCTACAATTTTCTTGGCAGTTTCATGGTGACATTCGAATCGGCAACATGCGCGATTCTTTCCTTGTGTGAAATTCTTGATATTCATTGTACGCTACCAATTCCGAGGCATTTTCATGGTGGCATTTGAATCGGCAAGACGCGCAATTCATTCCTTGAGTGTGATTTCATGTTAATTATTGTGCGCTACCATTTCTTTGGCATTTTCATGGTGGCATTCAAATCGGCAAGATTCACGATTCCTTCTTCGAGTTTCAATTCATGTTATTCATAGTGCACTACCATTTTTTGGCAGTTTCATGCTGACATTCGAATCAGCAACACGTGCGATTCTTTCCTTGTGTGCAATTCTTCATATACATTGTATGCTACCTTTCCCAAGGCATTTTCCTGGTGACATTCGAATCAGGAAGACGCGCGATTCTTTTCCTTGTGGTTAATTCATGATATTCATTGTGCGCTACCATTTCTTGCCAATTTCATGGTGGCGTTCGAATCGGCAAGATGCGCGATTCCTTCCTCGTGTTTAATTCACGTTATTCATAGTGCACTACCATTTTTTGGCAGTTCCATGGTTGCACTCGAATCGGCAAGACACACAATTCTTTCATTGTGTATAATAGTGTAAATTACTGTGCGCTACCATTCTAAGGCATTTTCTTGGTAGCATTTTGAGTTAACAAGTTGCATGATTTATTCCTTGAATCTACGTTGTGTGATTTCATGGTGCACAATCCTTTATGGTGTTCAATACACATATAAAAACCTGCAATGTGCGCAATTCACTTTTTAATGTTTTGAGAAGAACACAACAAGACCAGAGTTCTAGATGTAATGCTGTGTGTTCCTGATGTGTATTCTTAAATGGTGATTCATATGATAGTTTAGAAATTACTCCGAGTGTTTCCTGATTCTCATGCTAAAGAAAGTACTTGAATCTGAAAGTTCTATTGAACTTTTCTTGTTTCCTCCTCAGGTATTTGGTCATCTAAAGCCTAGTCAGTTTAGGACTATTCTAGGGTTGTTCATGTTTTCAGAATGACGAAGCTTAGAGTTATAGCATAGTACTGATTTCATGAGATGTAATTTTGATATTGTGTGTTTTAACCTTTTGCTTCCTACAGGTCTCCTTCCCAGCTGTTCCCTTCCTAATCCCCTTTTCCCCACTTGGACTCTCTTAGACTCTGTGACAAATCTAATCAGAGTATTGGAGTTGTCTTGTGGTGGAAGTGTTGGGAACGTGCACAGACCCAGGGGATCTGGTGACTCTGACAGAATAGTGAGCCCACAAATTATTATCCTCCTGGTTTGTGTATGTTCTCAGCATGGCCACACTGGACGAGCTAGTCAAGGCTATCACCCAGCTCCAGTCAGAAGTGGTATCTTCAAAAGATTTGACAAATAGCCTAGCTGAGAGAGTGAGTCAGTTACAAGATAAGGTAGAGAAGAAAGAACAAAGTCCCACAGGTGTGTCTTGGCCAGGTACTTCTTCTCAGACTTCTGGAGGGAATCCGACTAACATTTCCCTCAATGTTCCTTAAGCCATTCCTTTAGCTCCCCCAGTACGTTTCTCAGGTGACCCCTTGAAAGCGCAATTTTTCCTGGTTCAAGTGGAACTACATTTTACCTGCAGACCACTTACTTTTCCTGATGCCCAGTCCAAAGTGGCTTTCTTGTTGTGATATCTGTCTGGAGATGCAGCTACCTGGGCTATTCCTCTTGTGCGTAAAGATAGTCCCCTGTTGTACAACTGGAGAAATTTTGTTTGTGAGTTTGAGCGAGTTTTTGATCGTAGAACTGTAACTCTGTCAGCAGATTGTGAACTATTAGACTTACGTCAGGGGAATCAGGACTTAGGGCCTGATTCTGACCTTGGCGGTCTTTTCGCAAGACCGCCGAGTTACCGCCGCGGTAAAGACCGCCGACCGCGGCGGTATGCCGCTGGGCGTATTCCGACCGCTGGGAGCGTTCCGCCGGAATACCGCCAGCAGCCACACTGGCGATCGGCGGGAAAGTGGAGACTGGTCAACCTCCACCGCCACGCCAGCAGAACACCGCCCCCAGAATTACGACCCACATTTCTGTGTGGCGGTCTTCTGTTGGCGGTCTTCTGTTGGCGGTCACGTCCCTATGGCTCCCGTCGCCTCACGGAGGACCAACGCACAAGGTAAGTTGATCGTCCGTGAGGGGAGGGGGTGGGGGGGTGTTGTGTGATGTGTGCGTGCATGGGGGTGTGTAGAGGGGGTGTGTGAGTGCGTGCATGCGGGCGGGGGGTGCTGCTGTGCCTTTGGGCAATGTGTGTAGTTCGGTGGGTGCGCATGTCGGCATGTATGTGTGCGGGTATGTGCCCCCGTTGTGTATGTGTGTGTGTAGGGGGTGTGCATATGTGCATGTTGGGGGTGCGTGCATGTCGGGGTGCGTGTATGTGCATGTCGGGGTGGGGGGGGGCAGGGGGTTCGTACCACCTCTGGGGGGTGGCAGGGGGGTGGAGGGTGTGGGGGGAGGACTCGTGGGGGGCAGTGGGGGGTGGGGGAGACCCCTATCAGTGCCAGGGAAGGAATTCCCTGGCCCCGATAGTGCCTACCGCCATGGTTCGCATGGCGGTTCCCGACCGCCAAAAACCGCGGCGGTAAGCAGGGTCATGATACGGTTGGCGGTCTTGGGTCGACCGCCGGGCCGGAGTGTGCGAACTCCAGCCCGTCGGTCATGACCGCCGTGGCGGTCGGAGTGGGGAAGTGGCGGTCGATCGCGGCGGTGACCGCCGCGGTCAGAATGCCATTTTTTGGACCGCCGGTCTGTTCGCGGTCCGACCGCCGCCTCTCCGCCGACCGCCAAGGTAAGAATCAGGCCCTTAGTATCATATTTAGCCAACTTTAATCGGCTGGTCGCTGAGACATCCTGGCCAGAGGCAAAACAAGCGACCTTGTTTTACAAGGGACTCAAAGAGGAGTTAAAAGATATCTTGCCGCAAATCGACCCGCAACCTACAGACTGTCGAGAATTAATCAACCTTGTCTTGAGGCTTGACCATCGTTGAACTGAACGAAGAGGAACGCGTAAAAAGACTGAAAAATATTCCTGGCGTGTTCACGATAACAGAGACTCAAGAAATCCGAAAGAAAGAACACCTGAACCGATGGAGATTGGAACCATCAGGAGACCTTTGACCAAAGATGAAAAGGACCTACGCAGAAAAAATGGACAATGTCTCTATTGTGGGTGGAAAGGTAATTTCATCAAAGACTGTTCAATCAAACCAAAGAACAAGCGAGGTCCAGTTCAGAAGGTTGCAGCCAATGCATCAGTCGAGTCGGAAAACTAAAACACCCAAGATGCAGAGAAGGGTTGCTCTTGGGTGTCACCGTGGACCCGTCACAATCCAGACATCTCAAACTGGGAATAAGAGTTCAGGTCAAGAAAAAGACCTATTTCAAGAAGGCTCTAGTCGATTCTGGGGCTACTGGGAACTTTGTTGATACCCAATTGGTTCGTGCATGGGGGATCCCATGTATTGAAAAGAAGACCCCAGAAATCATCTAGGCAGTTGATGGAAAACTCTTGACTGGAGGTCCGGTAACTCTTCAGACTGTCCCCTTGTCAGTAATTTGTGAAGATAAAAATCAAAGAAAGAAACATAAAGAGAAACTTACCCTTGACGTGATCCATGCTCCCCAGTATGGGATCATCCTTGGCTTGCCATGGTTAACTCATCACAATCCAGAGATTAATTGGGCAGAATGCTAGGTTATGTTCTCATCTATGCTATGTAAAGAACAATGGGGGTGATTCTAAGTCTGGCGGGCGGCAGAGGCCGCCCGCCAGACTTCCCCCTCCAAAATACCGCTCCGCGGTCGAAAGACCGCTGAGGGTATTTTGGGTTTTGCACTGGGCTGGCGGGCGACCGCCAAAAGGCCGCCCGCCAGCCCAGTGCAAAACACCCTTCCCACGAGGATGGCGGCTCAGAATTGAGCCGGCGGAGTGGGAAGGTGCGACGGGTGCAGTTGCACCCGTCGCGAATTTCAGTGTCTGTAAAGCAGACACTGAAATTCTTTTTGGGGCCCTCTTACGGGGGCCCCTGCAGTGCCCATGCCATTGGCATGGGCACTGCAGGGGCCCCCAGGGGCCCGGCGACACCCCATACCGCCATCCTGTTCCTGGCGGGAGAACCGCCAGGAACAGGAAGGCGGTATGGGGTGTCAATATCCTCCATGGCGGCGCAGCTTGCTGCCCCGCCATGGAGGGTTCATTTGGGCAGCGGAAAACCGGCGGGAGACCGCCGGTTTTCTACTTCTGACCGCGGCCGAACCGCCGCGGTCAGAATGCCCAGCGGGGCACCGCCAGCCTGTTGGCGGTGCCCCCGTCATTTTAGCCCTGGCGGTCTTGGACCGCCAGGGTTAGAATGACCCCCAATGTCTCCAAAGGACTCAAGAATCGGAAGTTCGCAATTCTTACATAGCTACTGCCGCAGAGAAAGAAGTTCAGTTGCCCAAACAGTATTCATCTTATGAAGATGTATTTGATGAGAAGGAAGCAAAGAACTTACCTCCTCATAGATCATATGACTGTCAAATTGATCTAGTCCCAGGTGCGATACTTCCCAACTGTCGTGTGTATGCCCTGTCAGAACATGAAAATCAACATTTACGAAAATACTTGGATCAATTCTTAGAGAATGGTTTCATCGGCCCTGCTAAGTCTCCCGCAGCATCTCATTTGTTTTTTGTTCCAAAGGCGAATGGAGAGCTTTGAACTTGTATCGACTATAGGCGATTGAACAAAATCACTATCAAGAATAAATATCATTTGCCTCTAATTCCAGTCTTACTGGAACAAGTAAAGAAAGCTAAAATCTACACGAAGCTTGACCTTCGAGGTGCTTATCATTTGGTCAGAATGAGAAAGGGTGACGAATGGAAAACAGCATTCAAAACAAGATATGGCCTTTTTGAGTACACCGTCATGCCTTTTGGTCTGTGCAATGCTCCAGCAGCATTTACATTTTTCTTAAATGACGTTCTTAGAGAGTACCTCGATATCTTTGCCATAGTCTACATTGATGACATTTTGATCTACTCAGACAATGAAAATGAACATGGTCAACATGTCAAGAAAATTCTGGCAGCCCTTCGCAAACACCATTTATATTGCAAACTAACCAAGTGTGAGTTTCATGTTACCACAGTTGAGTTTTTAGGGGTTATCCTTACACCTCAAGGTATGGTGATGGCAGAAAAGAAAGTAAAAGCTGTATCTGATTGGCCCACCCCAAAGACTGTTTGTGATGTACAATGTTTCCTGGGGTTTGCAAATTTTTACCAGAGGTTCATAAATCATTTCTCCCAGACAGTGGCTCCAATTACTAAGCTCTTCAGAAAGAAAGAAAAATGTGTATGGTCCCCAGAAGCCGATCAAGCCTTTTCATCTTTGAAAGAAGCTTTTTCCACTGCCCCAGTCTTGACTCATCCAGATGCGGATCGACCTTTCATAGTGGAAGCTGATGCTTCAGATGTGGCGATAGGAGCAGTCTTGTCACAACGAAACAAAGACATTGGTCAGCTTCATCCTGTAGCTTACATGTCTCGGAAGTTGAACGAAGCCGAACAGAACTATGTCATTGCTGAAAAAGAGCTTCTGGCGATTCGTGACACCTTTAAAGAATGGAGACATCATTTGTTGGGAGCCAAATATACTGTCACAGTATATACTGATCATCGCAATCTTCAGTTCATGAGTTCCGCCAGACTTTTGACTCCTCAGCAATTACGCTGGATGCTGTTTTATGCTGAGTTTGATTTTGTGGTAAACTTCTGGCCTGGTAAAGATAATCGCAAAGCTGACGCCTTGTCCCGCCAAGAGTCTACCACATTGCCTGCAGTTCAAACCTCCAGAGCTATCATTGCTCCTGACAAGGTCCTATGTATCATAAAAACAGAAGATTTCTTTGAAGACATCCGCAATTCATTCACTGTTGAAAAATGGCAGATGTGGGCCCAAGCAGATCCATAAAGGTCAATCAAGCAAGGATTACCCTTTCATGACTCTCGTTTGTTCGTGCCCACTACCAAACTTCGCAAGATAGTGTTTCATCGGTTGCATGTTATACCTACGGCAGGTCACCCAGGTACTCCTAAATCTCTTGAATTAATCCAACCCTATTTTTGGTGGCCTACCTTAACAAAGGATGTAAAAATAATGGTAAACAATTGCGAAGTCTGTGCTCGCACTAAAACAAGTCATTCAAAACCGAAAGGGTTGCTACATCCACTCCCAACCCCAGGTCGTCTATGGGAGCACATTTCTTTAGACTTTATTACTGGTCTGCCAATGGTTCAACAGCATTCAGTAATTCTGGTGGTAGTAGATCTCACGAAATATGGACATTTCATTGCCTGCAAGAAATTACCCACCTCTAGTGAACTGGCAACTATCTTACTGAATAGAGTGGTTCGCTATCATTGACTGCCAAAAGTGATCCTCTCCAATCGTGGGTCGCAATTTGCCTCCAACTTCTGGAAGACTTGGTGTAAAACACTCCAAGTGACATCTACCCTATCTACTAGCCACCATCCTCAAACAGATGGTCAAACGGAGAGAATAAATCAGACTTTGAAGCAATACCTACGGGCTTACGCTGAAAAAGCACTTCATTCTTGGACATCAATGCTCTGGTTAGCTGAGTTAGCCTACAACAACTCCTTCCACACTTCTACTGGCGTTACACCCTTCTTTGGTTTGTTTGGATATCATCCTGACACCTTGCCAATCACAATTTCTCAAGAAAGTTCTCTCACTCCAGCTGTGTCAGAAACCATTCAACATTTGAATCAAACTCAGAAATCGATTCAACAGCATTTAGAAAAAGCCAAACAAAAATACAAAAAGCATTATGACAAGAAACATTGTGAGGGACCGCAGTATCAACCAGGTGACAAAGTGTGGCTTTCCACAAAACATATAGACTTCAAGAAGAAGCACATGTTCACCCCCAAATTTGTAGGTCCTTACACTGTTCTTCAGCAAATGAATCCTGTGACCCATCAACTGCAATTGCCAAGATCATTACGGATTCATCCAGTGTTCGATACTTCCCTCTTAAAAAAGGCAGTCCAAAGGGTCCACCCTCATCCAGCTCCTGTTCTAGTACAGGGGGAAGAAGAATACGAAGTCAAGAAAGTGTTGGACTCTAAACTGAGAGGGCGTAACCTATGGTACTTAATCTCATGGAAAGGTTATGGCCCTGAAAGTGGATTTCCGCATCAGATGTTCATGCTCCAGTACTTGTGAGACGCTTTCATCGTCTCACTCCAGTCAAACCAGGCCCTAGAGTGCGCCTGGGAGAGGGGAGTACTGTCAACATCAGGACAGTGCGTGCTCTACGGGCGTCTAGAATGCAAAAACCCAACACTCTCAAGTTAATGTAATTTATGCATTGTGATGATTTGTTATTGTTTAACCTTTTGCATTACAAAATTAAATCCAGGAGATTAATTCTTAAGGTGCTTATAAATACTGTTCATTTACAATGTATTGCTGCAGGCTTTCAGAGTGAGTCAGGGTGTGGTCCCTTTCCAGGGCCTTCTAGAAGCTTTTCCTGCAGCATGCCTGGGTGTGGTTGTGGGCTGGGCCAAGGCTCACTGTTCAGAGGTCCCGGTGCAGAGCAGCAGCAACTTCCTGAGCTCCTGTTCCGGTGGCCTACCTTGACCTTCCAGGCCTCTGTGCTTCATACTACAGTGGTGATCCTTAGTCAGGGTGGTAAGGCGGAGGATGGGCTGGGCCCCCGACCCCGTAATCGAAGACTCTCGAATTCTTGGGCCTAATTCTTTACGATAAAAACATTTTGCTCTTGCGTGTGTAATTGTGCCTTTAGACTTTTCATGGCATTTGTATGCACGCATTCGAATCGGCAAAACGCGCAATTCTTTCCTTGTGATTAATTTGTGTTATTCATTGTGCGCTACCATTCCTTGGCAGTTTCATGGTGGCATGCGAATCGGCAACACACGCGATTCTTTCCTTATGTGTAATTCTTGATATTCACTGTACGCTACCATTTTCTTGGCAGTTTCATGGTGACATTCGAATCAGCAACATGCGCAATTCTTTCCTTGTGTGAAATTCTTGATATTCATTGTACGCTACCAATTCCGAGGCATTTTCATGGTGGCATTTGAATCGGCAAGACGCGCGATTCTTTCCTTGAGTGTGATTTCATGTTAATTATTGTGCGCTACCATTTCTTAGACATTTTCATGGTGGCATTCGAATCGGCAAGATGCGCGATTCCTTCATCGAGTTTCAATTCATGTTATTCATAGTGCACTACCATTTTTTGGCAGTTTCATGCTGACATTTGAATCAGCAACACGCGCAATTCTTTCCTTGTGTGCAATTCTTGATATTCATTGTACGCTACCGTTTCCAAGGCATTTTCCCGGTTGCATTCGAATCGGCAAGACGCGCAATTCTTTTCCTTGTGGTTAATTCATGATATTCATTGTGCGCTACCATTTCTTGGCAATTTCATGGTGGCGTTCGAATCGGCAAGATGCGCGATTCCTTCCTCATGTTTAATTCACGTTATTCATAGCGCGCTACCATTTTTTGGCAGTTCCATGGTTGCACTTGAATCGACAAGACACGCGATTCTTTCATCGTGTATAATAATGTAAGTTACTATGCACTACCATTCTAAGGCATTTCCTTTGTAGCATTTTGAGTTAACAAGTTGCATGCTTTATTCCTTGAATCTACGTTGTGTGATTTCATGGTGCACAATCCTTTATGGTGTTCAATACACATATAAAAACCTGCAATGTGCGCAATTCACTTTTTGATGTTTTGAGAAGAACAGAACAAGACCAGAGTTCTAGATGTAATGCTGTGTGTTCCTGATATGTATTCTTAAGTGGAGATTCATATGATAGTTTAGAAATTACTCCAAGTGTTTCCTGACTCTCATGCTAAAGAAAGTACTTGAATCTGAAAGTTCTGTTTAACTTTTCTTGTTTCCTCCTCAGGTATTTGGTCATCTAAAGCCTAGTCAGTTTAGGACTATTCTAGGGTTGTTCATGTTTTCAGAATGACGAAGCTTAGAGTTATAGCATAGTACTGATTTCATGAGATGTAATTTTGATATTGTGTGTTTTAACCTTTTGCTTCCTATAGGTCTCCTTCCCAGCTGTTCCCTTCCTAATCCCCTTTTCCCCACTTGGCTCTCTTAGACTCTGTGACAAATCTAATCCGAGTATTGGAGCTGTCTTGTGGTGGAAGTGTTGGGAACGTGCACAGACCCCGAGGATCTGGTGACTCTGACAGTCAGTCACTGTTAGAAATGGGTCTTTGGGGGGCAGTCAGGTTACCCCCTGTCCAAGCAAGGACCCTCACTCTAGTCAGGGCAAAGAAGAACCACACCCGGTTAACACCCACTCACCCCTTTGGTAGCTTGGCACAAGTAGAAAGGTTTAGCCCAGAGAAAAATAGCCAATATTTATCTGAACAAAACAAGACCAAACCACAAAAATCCAACATACACAGGCAAAGTTATGAATTTTTAAAGATTAAACTTCAATATCATACTTAGTGACAGATTGGTTTCCAACAATCTGACGCCAATGGCTCTGGTCACAGAGTCACATGGACCCCCAGGTACAGTACCTTGTGAAAATGAGGAAACAAGCCAGTGCACGGAGTTGGAGATCGGGGCGTTGCCCAGGCCTGGCCCCAGACACACTCCAGGGGGTTGGAGACTGCATTGTGTGAGGGCAGGCACAGCCCATTTAGGTGTAAGTGACTACTCCCCCTCCACTCTAGCCCAAGTAGCTCATCGGGATATGCAGGCTGCACCCCAGCTCCCTTTGTGTCACTGTCTAGAGAAAGATTCACAAACAGCCCAACTGTCAGTCTGACCCAGACAGGGAATCCACGAACATGCAGAGTCACAGAATGGTTTAAGCAACAAAATGCCTACTTTCTAAAAGTGGTATTTTCAAACTAACAATCTAAAAATCAACTTCACTAAAAGATGTATTTTTAAATTGCGAGTTCAGAGATCCCAAACTCAACATTTCTATCTGCTCTCAAAGGGAAACTGCACTTTAAGAATATTTAAAGGCAGCCCCCATGTCAACCTATGAGGGAGATAGGCCGCATTCGGCAGAATTTCACTGTTAAGACATGTAAAAACACATCACTACATGGCCTACCATTAACATACATTGCACCCTGCCCATGGGGCTACGTAGGGTGTACCTTAGGGGTGCCTTACATGTATAAAAAGGAAAGGTTTGGGCCTGACAAGTGAGTACACTTGCCAAGTCAAATTTGGCAGTTTGAAACTGCACACACAGACACCGCAATAGCAGGTGTGAACGATGTTTACATGGCTACTCATGTGGGTGGCACAATCAGTGCTGCAGGCCCACTAGTAGCATTTGGTTTACAGGCCTTGGGCACCTCTAGTGACCTTTACAAGGGACTTACTTATATCAAATATGCCAATCATAGAAAAATCAATTACACATACAATTTCACATAGGGAGCTCTTGCACTATAGCCCTGGTCAGCAGTGGTAAAGTACCCAGAGTAATAAAAACAGCAAAAACAGAGTCCAGCACCTCCTGGGAAGCTGAGGCAAAAAGTTAGGGTAGACCACGTCAAAGATGCCAGAGGATCAAAAGATAAAGTGACAGATCTTTTCAAGTATATGGATCTACCTCCTGGAAAACCTCACAATCCACTCAAAGTATGAGGAGGATTTCCTAATGCCATGCGGCATCCTGAAAGAACACTTGTACTTGTACTTCTACTTTTACACTTAAATCTCCTCTAATCAAAGTAGGCAAACACTCTCTATCATTGTGGCAAACAGTAGACTCCCTTAGAGTCCACAATCAAGTGCTGGTCAAATGCTTTAGACTGGATGTTGGCATTTTGTGTTCCTGTATTAAAATATTTTAACACGGAAGGAGCCATTTCAAGATCCCAGCTTCACACACTGTGGGTCTGCCAAATCTCTGAGCCATCAGAATGTACTGAATGATCCTTTTCATCTTAATGATATCCATCCTCAAAGTTATCAGAGGTGGTAGAAATGCAGCAGTGAGCATTTCATAAAAGCATAAATATCATAAAAATCAAAAGTGAATCTGTAATCCTAAAACTGTAGCACTGCTTCACTGTAAATGTGTCAGAACGATTTTGGAAACACAAAATCATCGTAGTTTCGAACCGACACTTTCAATTTATTCACATTGTTTAACAGATTGTTGGTGCTTTTCTTAGAAGTGTTTTTCGCATTGCCGTGTCAGTCTTTTTCGTCATTTGATTCACAGGTGAGAAACCATTGCGAAATTCTTGAACCCCAAAGCCTATCATAATCCAAGACTGATAGAATTCACAGCTGCCAGCATTGTGTTTCTCAAGCAATTTACATACAAAACATCGAGCATAAATTCCTATGTTTTGAAAATTTGCATCCAAATAACTTCCTTCTGTGAAGAATGGTGGCACTTTTGAACAGGAAGATTCTCCTGTAATTGAAGACAATATTACATGGCTTTACAAAGTACTATAAAAAACTACGGACTCGAGGGCTTTGTTGCCTTGACTTCACATTCTGTCACTGATTAATATTTACTATATATAAATATAGAATTTACTATCCGCTGTCATTCAATGTTAAGGAAGTGCTTTATTTCTTTGAAAGAAGTAACTTGTGCTTGTAATGTCATGAAGGTCATTGGTGAAAAAGCAATAATGAAATGACTGTTGTATTAGGTAAAAACATGTTTTTTCTTGCAAGTTTATTGTTTCAGTTTGTTTCATTTGTTCCTGTCAGAGTTTGGTAAAAGAATAAAACTTGCATTATAGTCAATGCACACTCTATCTCAATGTCTTTCTACACTCACCACTAAAATAGAGATATACAGCACCATAGAATATTTGCGTCCCCCAAATATATATTGTACGCACTGGAGTGAAGGTTGGTGTTGTGCAGATTTGGGTGTTGCCAGTGTACCTTATATAAGCACAAAATGAATCGAAGAGCAAGAAGATGGGACGTATGAAAGCATTAAAATGCAAAAGTGAGAAGCCAACGGCAAGCCTCGAAAACAAACGATATACCAACAGTGGAAGCCTGGTCCTATGATTATTTGTGATTGTAAAAAATATTTTTAAGGAATGTGTTCAATTTCTTCCTGTCAGAATATGCAGCTATACAAGATGTGGACAAGTTCTAGGACAAGAAATAACTTGGGAGCTACTGTTGTTAAAATGGCATTCTAATCATACATTCATATGTTGCAAACTATTGTGCATAGAAGGAGGAAAGTATGAATTTATTTACAGGCAGGGCCCACCTTTACTATGGTGAAGCTGGACCAACACCCAGAAGGATGCAGGAGCTGCCTGCAGCAGGCAGTGTCGTCTTGAGGATTTTTGGGGCCTCGACAAGACATATTGGAGGGCTCCTTTGACTATTATTACCGATTTTCTGCTAATTGAAACCCACATGATGCCAAACGTTCAGAAACAGGGTTTACATAAAAACACTTGAAATATGTATTTCCAGGAACCAAAAAAAACACCCTAAGAGACTACTGGGCAGAGAGAGACTGACTCCGCTATAGATGTAGACAGAGAGGAGAGAGGTTGAGATATAGAAGTAGACAGATATGAGGGAGATAGTGAAAATTTTAACTTTCCCAGGAGGACCCTTGGACGTGACACAATGATTCTCAACCCATGCCAATAAAGAGGTAACTAGTGAGTAATAAGAAACAGAGCACAAATTCTCAAATCATTATCCATCGCATCCTTCCACATATGAGGATGAAGTCATCATGGCAGTTCATGATGTATGGATCTTTGAAGGAGCCAGTGACGACATGACAGATGTACACCAAACTAGGCAGCAAAAATGTTTGCACCAAATAGTGCAGTCCAGTATCACCGTGCGCACACACATATCAAAACACTGCAGTTGTACATGCCAGACATCGCACAATTCAAATCATACTGATAACACATTTTTCTCAAGTGATTGAGACACACACACACGAACACACACACACACACACACACACATATATAATAGCCATCATGATGCTGAACATCTTTTATACAACGAAATGCACTAGGACAGCACACGGTTGTTCCTAGCCATGTTGAGTAGGTTCTTATGTGTATATGCATAAATACACCGAGTGTGTGTTATAGTGTGGCACCTCGGATATCTGACAACAATGTAGAAAAGTTAGTATTAGGCTTTCCTACTTGTGTGTGCGGTTATGTGTTCCCATGCTACTTCAACACAGCAGTTCAACTGATGAAGGCATGACGTTTTACGTCTTACCAAGGCCTTCCAATCATATAAAATTGAAGATGAGTAGCCGTTAATAATGGGGTTTGCCTTGTTTTTCAATGATGGGGCTCCAAGTATAATCAAAGAGATACAAAACCAAATCCTGAGTTGTGGATGATGTAACTTGGAACTCCTAAGTGGACAATAACCCCAATATTTATGCACAACACGGCCTCACCTCCTTCACGTCCACCCCACTGTCACACACTCACCTGGTTCCAACCGTGGAGATGATACTGAACCTCCAATTCCTTCCAAGACAGGGACTGAACAAAGGTAAAGCCAATCTTCATTCTCCCAGTGCCTTCAGGGAGAAGAGGGAATGGGATAAAACAAGAAAAGATTAACTTTTGTCACTGCAGAGGCTGCTCTGCTGTCTTGCATCACTGCCAAGTAGGGTGGAACTCCCTGGACCTCGTTATGCAGGTGGGGAGCAAGACTCCATCATAAATGTTGCATGACAGAGCAGGAACCATTTCAAGAACACACTGGAGTTTTCTGGCACTCCGTAACATACAATGTTCAGGTCAAAATTCAGATATAACTTCAAGCTCTAGATGTTTCTCCAGCAAATACTAGATACAACATGTCAAGAAACACAGTAGCGAAACTTTCAGTTCAGGTACTGTAACATTCGGAGCGCTATAACAAGAAAAGTTCAAAATGCTGGGCCTTATGGGGGTTAATACTCAAACAATGTCCAGTGTCCAAAGATGTGCTCATGTCTTTATAAGAATCAGTCTTTGAATTATCTGTTAACTATGAATTAGTGCACACTAACCTGAGGGTAAAGTACTTAGCCTTTTCGGACACTTTAACTGGAATCCGAAGATTTCAGAAGGCTACGGTGCAAGAAGCCCAAGAGGAGGTAAATCATAGATCATGGAGGAAGACCCTAGAGGTGTTGCAGATCATAAGGAAGAATGGAGCACTAGAAGTTCTGGGTGACTCAGGGGGTGAGTGCTGGGACAATGCTTGTGCAGGACTGGAACGAGGTCAAGCACAGATGCAGGTTCAGATGGGATATTTGTGCTGGAGGGAGGGACTTTTCCAGAGGCACATATCCCATATGAATGAGTGAAATATTCAAATGAACCTAGAAAAAATCACGTGTTACACGCAACAAATATGAGGCCTTGCAGGTAGAGGTGCAAACTGCAGTTGGAAACAATTAACCAAGTGTAATAGAAACCCAAGTGCATGATGGTACAAATCAATGGGTCAGAGTGGATATCATTACTTGCCTAAAAGCACAAGATAATCTGCATGTAAAAACCAGTCTAAAACTTTCATGGCAAAAGTACAGGAGTTAGAATGGTTGAAGCTTTCTGGACCAGAGCCGTGGAGTGCTAAAGACAGGGAGAACCACAAGGGAAGGTTGACATGAGCCTGGCATGTAAAACCCACAGCACAAAGGGCACAAGATGGATCCTGCAAGGAACGACCTACCGGACGTGGTTTGTCTGGGTGGTGGGCATGAAATGAATGAACCAGGTGGGGGGCATGAACACGACTAGCTGGTTCCCAAGAGTGTTCCTTGGCGCCATACCCTTTTGACGCAATTTGGTAAAACAAATAACCTTTAAAAATTTGTGAATCTAGGATCTTTTGAATATCAAACTCAAGATGAGCATACAGGGTTACGAGTGAGGGGAAGAGGAGTGGGATGGGTTTAGGCATGGTATGGTTTCAGGAGGGAAACAGGGAACACAGGGTGAACAGGTAAATCATCGAACAGTTGGAGCTTGACTGCTATGGGGTTAATGGCCTCATCAATAGGAAATGGTCCTATAAATCGAGGTTGAAATTTGCGAGGACCATGTAGTCGTGGGTTTTTTGTGGCAAGCCAAACCCGAGCTCCTCTTTTGTAATCTGGTCGTTGCTGACAACGTTTGTTAGCATTTTTCTCCATGTTTCTTTAGCCTGTTGTAAATGTTTTAATACCTCTTGTTGGCTGTCTGAGAGATGTCTTACAAAATCTTGTATTGCTGGTACACTTTCAGGTGATTTAACAATATTTTCAGGTAACATTTGTGGATTAGTGCCTGTTACAGAATAGAAGGGGAATACCCCAGTGGCAGAATGCTGTGAATTGTTGTGCACAAATTCTGCAAAAGGTAACAAGGACTCCCATTCTTTAGGAGTTGATGTTGGAAGACATTGCAGTGTCTGCTCAAGTACCTGATTTACTTGTTCTGTCTGCCCATCAGTTTGTGGGTGATAAACAGATGAAAGTTAAGCGTCAATGTCCAATGATGTGCAAAGACTGTGACAAAACTGGGAAATTAACTGCAGGTCTCTGTCAGAAATAATGACTGAGGGCAGACCATTTAACCAGATAACAGGCATCCTTGTGAGAAGGCCTGTCTCTTTCTTAGCTCTCTGTCACCCCTGGGATTCACAGAAAAAAACCCTCCCCACCCCAAACCCACCCTCACTTACCTTTCATGCAAAGGTATCTCAAGGGCCACATTAACTGTTTAGGGAAGAGATTTTTTAATGGCAAGTATGAGAACTGCTTTTATAAAATTAATGTATGTATGCAGGTGTCTTTCATGGTGAGTTGAGAGGTGACTGGGACGAGATCAGCAGGGAGATGTTCAGATGCAGAACCCTGATGGCTCGGACCCCTTGCCTCAGAGTGATGGCCCAGGAAAAAGAGGAAAGTACTGAGATCCTTGGACAGCATCAAAGAGATGGCCCGGTGGAAAGGATGCTATATGGGGGGTAAGTTTACAAATTGTGAGGGCTGTGAGGGGTTACCACACCCCAATTTTGGCTGCCCTACTAGCAAAAAAGGGTTGGAACAATTTTCCTTGCTAGCATTAGGGGGAGGGTAACCCTTGTGCACAGGAAACAGGGCCAAAGAAACACAGGCAACAGATCGGACATTTTTCTTGAATTTTGTAAAAGAAAGATGCAAACAGCCTGCTTTGGTCCTCATGCCTATGAGTGATGGCCCAGTGGAGTGGAGTGGGCAGGGGATACACCCTGCTTCGCAGGGCTAGAGTTATCATTAGTGCTACAGATGCAGTGACACCAGGGCCCAGGGGCGTGAAGGGTCAATTAAACCTTAGTTATGGCTGTTGTACTGTGCTTCCTTGCCTAACTTAGGGGTGCCTTACACGTATAATGAGGGAAGGTTTGGGCCTGGCAAGTGGGTACACTTGCCAGGTCGAATTGGAAGGTTAAAACTGCACACACAAACACTGCAGTGGCAGTTCTGAGCCATGTTTACATGGCTACTCATGTGGGTGGCACAGTGCTGCAGGCCCACTAGTAGCATTTGATGTCAAGGCCCTGGGCACGTCTAGTGCACTTGACTAGGGACTTACTACTAAATCAAATATGCAAATCATGGAAAAGCCAATTGCACATCCAATTTACACAGGAAGCACTTGCACCTTGGCACTGGCAGTGGTAAAGTACCCAGAGTACCAAGAACAGCAAAAACAGAGTCCTGCACACAGCAACAACCTGGGAAGTAGAGGCAAAAAGTTAAGGGAGACCATGCCAAGGATGCCAGGTCTAACAGCATTTAAAGACCTGCTTCAACTCAATTTTAGTATTACCATATGCATATTATTTGGACTCTATCGTAAGTTGGCACACTGCACAATTTCCAGACTTGAAGTATCCCACCAAGGGAGGTAAACCCCAAAAATCAGTAAGAGTGGAGTTTGTGGTTTTAGGTGGCAAACTGGCTCTAATCACATGATCTATAATGTTTCTATTTCTACGGAATACAAACAAGAGAGGTTCCAAATTCAATTCACCTGCATTAAGCACAGGCCAATATTTGAGGATACATTTCCTCATTTGATTGGATACAGCAGAGAAGGTGGTGACACATGTTAAGCGGTCAATCCTTTATCTATCGTTAGGGGTCAAAAGTATATCCATTGGGCAATACCATGCCCTCTTTAGGGCCTGTTTTACTAATTTTTGGGGATCACCCCTGGCATACAATTTATTCGCCAGAAAATTAGCTTCTGAAAACAAATCCTGACTGAAAAAACAGTTCTTACGGATCCAAAGGAATTGTGAGTAAGGTAAGGAATCTCTCAGAGCCCTGGGGTGATTGCTTTTATATGACAGTAGGGTATTCCTTTCAGTAGGTTTACGATGTAAAGATGTGATCAGTTCACCCTCAACTCGTATTTTCAAATCCAGGAATGCAATTTCTGATCTGCTAGGTGTAAGTGTAAAGCTTAGCCCTTTACAATTGCCAATAATCCACTGGTTAAATTACAAAAAGGTTTCTTCTGAGCCATGCCAGATCAGAAAGACTTCATCACTATACCATTTCCAAACAGCAATACTGTTCCGGTATGGGTTATTATGAGTGATCATTTGATGTGGCTCCAAATTATCCATGAACAGAATCACAAAATTCAGGGCAAAAACTGCTCCCATAGATGTCCCCATGATTTGTTGATAGAAGTGGCCATCAAAAAAGAAAACGTTATGAGTGAAGCACACTTCAAGAAGCTGAATAATGAACCATGTGGGTATGGGATGTGGACGGGTTCTGTGTTCAAGAATGTCCTGAATGATCTTGATCCTCTCATCCTGTGGAATGTTTGTGTATAAGCATTCCACATCCATGTTGCAGAGAATACTAGTGTTAGAGTCAAAAGGTAAATGTTCAATCTGATTAATCATGTTTATAGAATCTCTAACATAACACTGTTTGGCTGGGACAAATTCCTTCAAAAAGAAATATATGTAGCGGCCTTAAGATTCAAGTATGAGCCACACCCTGAAACAATTGGGCGCCCCAGCGGGGACTCACTGTTCTTAGGGAGTTTAGGTAACATATAGATTACAGGTATCCTGTGAGAGCTATTATTCAAATACTGAAAACCCTCTGTCTTTCCTTTCTCATTAATATCAAGAATTACTATGTGAACAGTAGTAGTAGGATCACCACCAAGTTTCTTGTAATGATCTATAGTGGTAAGTTGTCTGGCAATTTCATTTTTAGAAGGTTCAAAGTCCTCGATCACAACACCTTTCCCTTATCTGCTGGTTTTATGACAAGTAAATGATTGGATTTCAATGTCATAAGAGCATTCTTCTCTTGTAAAGAAAGATTGTAGGATATGAAGTTCCGTTTATGTTCTAAAGTGTTGAGTTCATTGAGAATCAATCTCTCAAAGGCGTGTATTTCAGGAGGTAAGGAACTATGCAGAGGTGAAAAGGTAGATGCAATACGAAGGCCAGTATGTCCAGAACAGGGAATGCAGGGATTCTGTCTCAAAAAAGCATTTAGTTGAATTTTCCTAAAGAAGTGTAGGACCTTAGTCTGAAGTTCACGAAAATCAGAGCAAGTCGTGGAAACAAATGAAAGGCCCTTACTCAATAGTGAGATTCCGATGGGGACATTCAGTAACTTGTTGTGCCCTAAAGTCAGTTGGTAACTCGTATAATGCATAATCGGTTCTATTACTGATAACTTGGTAGTAATTTTTTGGGGGGTTTTAATAATTACTGCTAATTGCATATTGAGAGCCTTGATTGAGGATCATAACTACAGTCAATTTATTGAGGACTTCTTAATTGACAGATGTCCCTACAAAGGTTTATTCTGGTGGGTTGTACTATTAGAACCCTTCTGCTGTGTTACTCACTGAGGGATTAGTTTGCTAAGCATGAAATGACTTCATAACTTCATGGCACATAGCCTTGTATTGGTGTACCCACAGAACAAAAAATGATTGGCTTGTGTAAGCATTGATTGGGCTTACTATTTTCTTGACACCAGTGACTGTATACATTGGTCCTGATTCCTTACTGTTCTAGGACATATTCATCGGTTTACTTGCTTCAATTATCATTGTGATCCGAGTGTTGGTACAGCATGAGACCCTGCATGGTGAATCTTTCCCGCATGTGATGCATGGTGTGGCAGCACATTTATAATATATTTTTGACATGTAGCAATATCTAATCTAATACTTTTATCTATGGGACCCTATAGTCCTTTTATCTAAGGGACCCTTGTTCCTTTATAAAATATTTGTCCCTGCTCCCTTAGTACCTGTGGGTTTTCCCTTGTGTGTTTTAAATCTATGCAGGCTCACTAGTAGCATTTAAGTTACAGACCCAGGGTACCGGTAATACCATTTACTAGAGACTTACAAGTAAATTAAATGTGCCAACTAACTGTAGACTGATTTTATCATGTTTGAAGGAGTGAGCACAAGTACTTTAGATGATGCAAAGAAAGAAGAAAAGAACATGAATAGGAGAACTCACTGAAAAAACGTGTTTATATAGTCAGACAATGACACAGCATTAATAGTCCCCTAGATCCACTTGATATTTTATGCAATTCTTTATCTTCTGGTGTTTTTCTCTCACACATAGTTCACATAATGCAGAATGTGGTATGAATTAATCCAAAATCACTGTCTTAGTCCAAAGCTGAAATGTATTTAACGTTTTATTGATTCCATGGGGCAACACTTTTCTCCACACATTTAATATGTCATTAGAAATGACTAAGCTGCAAAATATCGATCTATATTGTTGTAAAAAAAACACAGTCCATTCATTTTCTACTCACAGTTTATTTGACCCTATATATCATGCACAACAATAATTGAGCCAAATTTGCTGGCCAACATTTGGGCATAAAAGCATGTAAGAGATATCTTTACAAATGCAACAACTGTCATTGAGTAAGGACTGTGACTTACCACTCATCCCAGCAGTTGCTTAGCCCCCCTCCCCTCCACAGGATGATCCTCTTTGCCCTCCCTGCATCTTGAAGAAGTTGAGGTTCTAGTTAGACAACATTAACAAACTTGTTTAAAATATCAGTGCCAGACACAGTATTTGCACAAGCTTAGAAAGGGAAAATACAGGTTATAATGTACACTTGGTGGGAACTGTTAATACTAAAAAATAATTAACATGTCTTGCTAGCACTAGCAGGAATGGCTGGTGTGGAGGGTGTGGCACTGGCACCATCCTGAGGGGTCTGGGCACTGGTGGTGGTGGACTTCTTGCCCCCCTTAATTCTCTTTCATTGTCCTGAAAGGAGGAAAGATAAAGAAGATATTGATGAGTAGTACTTTCTATAAAATGACATTTACAGGCAAACAAATCTAATCCCTGACTAACCAATCCTCTTCCTCTCTTAGGCCTCCATTCTAAACTAAGTTCTATGTCCTACACATTGTTACCTACAAAATATATTGTTCCTTCACTCCACTTACTATTCTCACTAAAAAAGTGATGGGAAAAATCAACTTCTGTAGTGTACCGAACATCACAGAGATTGTGTTAGACTTGTCAGCCTTAGGGTGGTCTTCCCCCAAACTTTGTCCGTGTATGCCTCATCTTTTTGATGTATCTTTTTGTTCGCCTTAGGACTCGGGGCAGTTTACCACTGCTGATCAGTGCTACAGTGCACATGCTTCTCCCCTAAACATGGTAACATGGGTGTATACACAATTGGCATATTTAATTTACTTGTAAGTCCTTCATAAAGTGGTATACCATATGCTCTGTGCCTGTGAATTAAAAGCTACTAGTGGGCCTGTGGCACCGATTGTGCCACTCAATTATGTAGCCCTTTAAACACGTGTCAGACCTACCACTGCAGAGCCTGTGTCTGCAGTTTCCCTGACTCTTTGACTTGCAATTTAAAACCCCTTGCCAAGCCTTAAACTTCACTTTTATTACATAAACGTCAACCCTAAGGTAGGCCCTAGATAGCCCATAGTGCAGGATGCTATGTAAGGAAAAGGCAGGCCATGCACTTTTAAGATTTTCATGTCCTGGTAGTAAGAAACTCCCAATGTTGTTTTTCACTACTGTGAGGCCTACTTCTCTCATAGGCCAGCATTGGGAATTCCTTAATACACAATTAAGCTTTAATTCCTGATCAGGAAGGAATAGCTGCATCATGTTTCAAATAATTGGAATGGTAATGATAAATCCTCTTTACTGATAAAGTCGGAACTAACATTACTATCTTAGAAATGCTACTTTTAGAAGGTTGCAAAAAGAACAGTTGATGGACGGAATGTAGACCAATTCAAACATTCACCCCCAGTCCCAGATCTGCGTTTAATCCATCAGTTTTTTTTTGCTCACCACGCCATTCCAGTTTGGACCAAGCCATGTGCAAATCAGTCTTCACCCTGTTCCTCATGGGAACAGCCCCGCCCGAACTGCCTCCCTGGACCAGAAACAAGCATCCTGGGACCGGTTTCAGGGTATCACCCCTCTTCAGCCATGCTAGCTTGAATCTGGTGGCATAGTGAGCACTTTTAGAAAGTGGGCATTCCACTGCTCTTACAGCTCTGCGTGTCTGCAGCTTGTGTCCAATACACATCTCGAGTGAGTGACAGCTATTCCTTGGGCATTCGCTATAGACAGCCACAAAACCAGGAAGCATGGGTGTAACAGAGAACACATCTGCATTCATCTGAATTCTGATAGCTCTTTGTGTGCAGGAAAAGGGAGAGGGTGTTGACACTTTTACCTGAATAGGGAGTGCCTGCCCCCACACAAACACACAAAGGGCTGATTTCCCCTACTGATAGTCTGGAGCCAGGGCTAGAAGGAAAGGACCTCTGCATACTTCAAAGACCCTTCTTTGAAGTCACCCCTACTTCAAAGGCACATTTGGGTATAAGAACTGGGTCCCTGACCCCACCAAATCAGTACACTACTGGACCTGTGAAGAACTCTGCCAGGAGTAAGGACTGCTGTGCTACAAGGAGTACCACTCTACTGGACTGCTGCCCTTGAAGGACTACTTTCTGCTTTGATGAGCTTCACTGCTGCCTGCTGATCTCTGCCTTGCTGAGTATAAGGACTAGACCCCAATCATCTGAATCTAGAGTGACTCCAATGGCTTGTTGGCTTGTTCCCTGTTCTTCTGCAGTCTCAAAGACATCAAAGACAGCCTGCACCCTGCACATAGTCTCTGTCTGCTGTGAGTTTTGCTCTGCCAAGTGGTGCCAACCCAGTCCTGGGCACTTGGAACTCAGTACCTGTGCTGCAACCCAAGAATACTAATACATCAATGATGTTGCGCCGATCTAAACCAGTGCATTTTCACTTGACACCAACGCATTGCTGCTGAAGACCGACCTGCAGACACCCAATTGCTAACTGCACAACACATCATCCCTGGACACAATGCATTGCTAACTTTGCGTAGCTCAGTGCCGACGCATCGCTTCGTGCTGAAAGCATTGTCTCCAGCCCAGCGGTTCAATGACAACACATTGCATCAATGCCCAATGCTTCTTAATCTTCAATGCATCCTCGATGCTATGCAGCTCAGAATCGATGCATTGGCTACACCTTCTTGATCGACAGCAATGCATCTCCTCTTCTGCTCCACCCATCGAGTCGTTGATATCGACGCTTCTTCCATCCAAGGTACTTTTTCAGGGGGCCTTGCGTGGGTCCTGTAGTCAGCTTGACTTCGATTGTGGTTGTCCTGAAATTTTGATTTATCCCTGTCTAGCTTGACTTCAAGTAACCTCTTAGTCCTAGTGACTTCTAAACCCTACTTTTTGTTTTTTTCCTTAAAAATTAATAACTAGACCTTTACTTATTGGATTTTTGTCGTTTTTGTTCTTGTATTACTCATAAAAATAAAATCTATTATTCTAATCGTGTGTGGAGTACTTTTTGTGGTGTTTTCATTGTGTTACTGTGTGAGTGTGTCGTACAAATATTTTGCAAATTGCTTCTTTAGAGAAGCCTGACTGCTCTGTGCCAAGCTATCAGAGGTTGTGCATAGGCTATCTCTAATTGAGTATCTAGCTTACCCTGACTAGAGTGGTGGTTTTTGCTTGTACAGGGTGCATATTTTACCAACCAGAAATCCAAATTCTAACAGATGGAGACAGTACTAGTGACAGAAGAATTATTGAGACATGCCAACACCCTTGAGATCAGACAATCCTTCTGACAACCTTTACATCAGCCTAAGCATCTTGGCTCACCATAGAACAGAATCCAAGCAGTATGATTCACTTGACGCCATCTTCATTTATACACATATAACCCTGACGTAATATGTAAGGTAATGAAAAGTGCATGGTGGCACCAAATATGGTGAGCTCAGTGAGTCAGTTTAACTGTTGAATTTTTAATATTTTTTTTTATTTTTAAAAGTTAGCTGTTGTGTTCTTTCAATACCTAACCATACTGTCACTTTAATCTTAGTTTTTTTGCAGTGAATTTCTAGGGTTTTTAATGTAAGGTAAACTCTTATTACCATAACTAACTATAACATCACTTCAACTTTTGCTTTTTCAGGTGATTTCATTGCTTTTTTTATCCGTAAGGTACGGTCTGATTGCCATACCTAACTATAACATCACTTAAACCTTAATTTTTTTCATTGGATTTCTAGGGTCTTTTTTAATGTTAAGTTAAATATTACTATCATATCTAACTGTGCCCAGCAAGCCCTTCTATACATAGGGAGTTTTGACTATGTGGAGGGAGTGACCTCTCCATGAATAGCTGCACAGAGAGTGCAGCTTCTCTGTAGTTGCGGCTTGTACACAAAATTGAGTGCATAGTAGGTGCTTGTCCATGTAAACGAGTCGTGGGTGCCAAGATGGCGTGGGCTTTACACACTGTCTGCACAGTGAGTGCAGACTGCATATAGTTGGGGCTTCCAACCCAATGGGATTTGGATCACTGGAGGAATGTGGGTTCTACGCACAGCCTATGCACTGAATGCTGATTGTGCATAGTAGGGCCTTCCTCACCTAATGGAGCTTGGGTCTTTGGAGGGACTGGGCCCTTTGCACAGCATGCTCACTGAGAGCAGACTGCATAGTAGGAGCATACACACCTATTGGGGCTTACATCTCTTGTGGGAGTGGGCTCTACGCAGTCTGAGCATTTAGCGCTGACTGTGCTTAGTAGCTGCTGTCCATCTAATAACGCATTTGTGTCTAGAGGAGGTGGGCTCTACATACAATCTGCGCACTGAGTACAAAATGTGTGTAGTAGAGGCTTCCCAACCTGATGGGGCTTAGGTCTCTGGATGGATTGGGCTTTACACACAGTCTGTGTACTCAGTGCTGAGTGTGCGTAGTGGAGTTTTACCCACCTAACAGTGCTTACGTGTCTGGAGGGACTGTGCTCAATGCACAGCTTGTGTGCTGAACACAGACTGTGTGTATTAGGGGCCTGTCAACCTAAAGGGCATTAGGTCTCCGGAGGGTGTAGACTCTATGTACAGTCTGTGCAATGAGTGCAGACTTTACGTTGAAGGTGTTCACATAATGGGGTTTCATAGTTTATTTGGGAGCGCACTCTCTCTACAGAGCTTTGCGCAGCCAAGAAGCTGTGCTTTAATTTTTTTTGTAGGTCTCTCATGGTTTCGCAGGGCCGTGCCTGGGTTGTGCTGAGTCCCGCAAGACCTGTGGGACCATGACAACATTTCTTAAAACATTTTTTTTCAATTTTGATGCCCAGAGGGATCCCGCTGGTACCACTCAAACACAAGGGTTCAGGGATTAAGGTATTCTCTCCCTGCCCCCTAGGTCCTTTTTCTATTTTTCAGGACTCATGACCTTCCTCAGACTTCCTCTTAAACTGAACTATGAATGAGTAAACTTCTCCTCTGTTCCTTTCAAGTTAATAAAGGTCCAGGAAGCTCACCAGCTGCCTTTCACGCCCAATCCATCCTGTCACTGGGCCAAGCCATTGTTCTGCCCTGCAAGCAGTGTTAATGCCACATTAAGGTAAAGCAGTGGCAGGGTAGCAGCTGTCAGACTATTGAAAATTAGCCTCCAGGAGCTCCAGACAGGTAAAAGTTAACTTTCCAAAAGTCCTTTTTCCTAAATATTTGGTAGAAATCTATCTTAAACCCTTGAATTGGATCTTAAATAAATATTAAAAATAGTGGTTGAGCTATTTCTCCAGCTTGTCCCAAATCTAAGATAGCTATATTAATATTTTAATCTGTGGGGTTACTCATAGGACTGTCATGACTTGAGTGCTTCTTACTGCTATAATCAGCCAGTCTCTGGGCTACACTTGGTTTCTTGCTTGTTCTGGATTGACCAAGGTAGGGGCGACCCTTTCCAGTAGCCACAGTTCTGCAGATAATAAAACACCAAGCAGGCCATAACTTCCAGAAGGAGTCCCAGAGGAAAACACCCAACTTGTAAAAAACCTCAGAATCAAGGACTCCTAGAAAAAAAATAACAAAAGCACAAAAAAAAACTGGAACAAACTGCAGGCGGAAAAACAACAGGAGAAATCCAAAATCACAGGATATGGGAGCGAGGAGCACAACCATAAAGTGTTTGCAACGCAAGGAACAGAAAACCAACTTGTGCTTATATACTGAAAAACGGGGAAGTGACATACAGGAAATATTGAAAACACCATCTTGGATTGAGAAAGACCACATTCAGATGAATGGAAAAATAGCCATAGTATAGAAAGGTAGTGAGCAAAGCATACAGGGAAGGAACACAGACTCTTGAGAAGAAGAATCATGGCTAAGGCAAGGAAAAGAAAAAAGGAAGAAAAAAGAAGAAAAGAGGAAAACAGCAAGAACAGGTAACAAGGGTAAGAGCGAAGGTAGTGTAAACAGTGCCCAAAGGTAAAGTTTAGCCAAAAAGCGTACCACAGCAGAAACGGCTGTCCGAAACAAGGACTGCCGATCTGACCGTGACCTGTAAGTGAGGTGCGGCAGGTCTTCGCGGCGTCACAAGGACAGCCAGAGCCTTCCACATTAAAATTAGTTTTGGGAGGCATCACGGTTGTCACTGCAGGGGTATGGCTACATTATTACATTTCTATATGTCTCACTTTGAAATAATATGCACCCTCTCATGTTCGCCAAAAGTCTGACACAGGAGTAATTATTAATATTTAAAAGTAAGGGGTTTCCTCTTTGAAAAGGATTATTTTGACAGATGTGGCTGTAGATTCAAAATACAGCATTTGGGCTACATTGGTAGGCCTGAAAGCCAAGGTTTCCTTGTCACACTAGGGGATGGCACAATTAGTGCTGCATTCCACAGGTGACATTTAACATTCCACATCATGTGTGCAGTTCCTATACCATATAATATGCCTTACAGGAGAGCAAATGATGCCAATCAGGATTAGCCATGTTTTAGAGGGCAGGGCACATACAGTGGCACTCGACAGCACTGCCCTAGTGTTCACCATCTAAAACATAAAATTCAGCTAAAAATGTGGATGACCACACACTAAAAACGGCATTGTCTCATACTATAAAAATTTAATGCAAGCATGCATTGTCCATCTGAATAAATGTGGAAAAATACTAGCTGTAACATCTTTTCTCAGTAACAAAAGTAAATATAGACCAAAAACAGTAAAATAAATACCATAAAACTGGAGATCCTAATTATAATGAACTATATGCTTCCAGATAAATACCAAGTTGTGGCAGGTAACTGCAAGACAGGGTAGTGCTTGCTTATACAGATTATGTAGCTTTGAGAGGGATTCTACACAAATCTAATACTTGAAGTTAACCATCCTCGATTTAACATCTGTTAGAGAAATGTCCATGTCCAAAGCTGGAGTTTCCAAATTTGACAGACATCTTTGTTGAGTTTATAATTGAACATCACAGCCTAATAACTTTATGTGATTGCAAAATCACTTTATTGCCCTATATGAAGAAATGCCTTATGCATCCTTCCAAAATTCTGGACCTAACCCAAGTTGCCCATTCTGGCAATATCGACTGGGTAATCTTAAGAATGAATATTCTAGATGTTCTATATAAAACAGTATCTACTAGAGCAATGAGTAAACACCAACTCATGAGTACCCTCAACCCGGTTCACTCCATCTTTAAAGCAAGCCAAACTATTGAAGTGCTAACAGCATTGAAGGAAGAATGCTAGCTACTTTGTATAGTCACATAACAATAAAGATATACACCTACACTAGTTGAAATGTATGATTTAACCTGCCAGGGCAGATTATTTCTATAGTTTAACTCATGTGTACCACAACTTTCTGGAGCCTCTAGAAGTAGTTAAGTTATTACAACATTTCACTTTTTCCCTTCTTAGCTTTTGAAATAACATTTTTCTTTTCTGGAACAGTCAAAACAAGTGCAAGCAACATTGGCAATAGTTTTTTTCAAACTCTAGCAATGAGAATAGAAATTGACTTGGCATATCTCCTTAATCAGTCAAGTTGTTGCAGGAACTGTAAAATGGCCATCAAGAGCCATCATCTGTAGTGTCCACCAACACACACAATGCTTCTATTGGAATAATGTTCCTGGCTGACAATGAGGAAACATATTGAGATTAACATTTGTTGTAGAGGGGACCTAGCCTTGTGTGGTTAAACATGTTATAAAAGAGATTGATCCAAGCCTAAATTCCAGGGTGCTACCTTTGGTCAACCTCTGTCCATTTAGTCAGGATCCTTAAGTATTACAGCAGTGGATCAAAAGGGATTTCATATTAAATATGTATTCCACATTTATAGATTGCCCTTAAATTTGATGATGGGTAAAGCCACTCCTAGCACCAACAGACTGTTGGGTGAGGGGGCACTCAATACAACAAAGAGATTATCAGTTGAAGAAGGATTCATCAGTTGAACAAAGTCAAATGCAATAACATCACTGATACTCACATGAGGGAATTTCAAAATAGGCTCTCGATTCTGTGTAACTGTTGGCAAATTTGCAATATCCATTTCAAATGTAAAAAATTGTGTAAGCTTAAAACAAGTGAGTGGCGGCATGTGCTCACAAATGTCACAGAAAGCCATCCTTGCAAACCTACTGCAAACCCACTTTAACCATCACCAACTATCAACAAGGTTTGAAACATAGGCCACTGCAGCTGCTGCAGCAGAGGATAGTCCACATTTCAGGTAACCACGGCTTCGGCCAAAATCTCAGGGGCCTATTAGGAAACAATGCACAGAGCCCTTCCAGTTGGCATTACACCAATTGAACCACACTTCCAGCTCACCTACAAACAGCCTTTCTTTATCCTTCCCACCATTGTCTATGTCTGCTACATCATTAGTTTTTTCTGGCAGAAACAGTGCAAGGACAGAAGTGCACCACCTCCTTTATTAGTGGCTTCTTTAGCACCTCCACTGTAGGAGTTTTCAATTTGACTTTGGTTCAGAAGAAAATACTGAGCCAGATTTGCGAAGTTCAGGTTTGTAGCTTCAGAAATCTATTACTGTAGGATTATGCTGATGCTTGTGGTAGATTTACAATATTTATGTGATTCAGAAACAACAGAACTAACATACACCAGTGTTTTGTGAATCAGTCTCTCTGTTCTCAGTAGGAGGCCATGTTTATTAAGACTTTGCACCAATGTAGTGTCAGACAAAGTGACATAAACCAGTGCAGAATTGGGATTCACTTTCCAATACAAACCTAGATTTGTACTGGAAACTACCCCTTAAGTAAAACAATCTAGCTCTTTGTGCTACTTTGCTTCAAGGGGGTGTCCCGTAGAAGGTAAATAGGCATTTCTATGCAACCACCCACAGATTTTGAGACAAATCCCTATGTAATAAAAAAGGAGGCAGGGCTTTGAGGCACAAAGGGCCGTATTTATACTCCGTTTGCGCCGAATTTGCGTCGTTTTTACCGACGCAAATTCGACGCTAAACTAACGCCAACTAACGCCATATTTATACTATGGCGTTAGAGGCGTATAGCGCCAAAGTTCCCGGAATGTGCGTCATTTTTTAGCGTGAACCCCTTCCTTGCGTTAATGATATGCAAGGGAGGCGTTCCCGTCTAAAAAATGACTCCCAGGCCTTTACGTGGTATTTATACTCCCGGGCAAAAGAGACGCCCGGGAGTGGGCGTGGCTAAAAACGGCGCATTTGCGCCGCTTTTTAACGCCTGGGTCAGGCATGGCGTTAAGGGACAAGTGGGCTCAAAATGAGCCCAGAGTGCCCTCCCCTGCCCCCAGGGACCCCCCCTGCCACCCTTGCCCACCCCAGGAGGACACCCAAGGCTGGAGGGACCCACCCCAGGGACATTCAGGTAAGTTCAGGTAAGTATTTTTTTATTTTTTTTTAATAATTTTTTTTGGCATAGGGGGGCCTGATTTGTGCCCCCCTACATGCCACTATGCCCAATGACCATGCCCAGGGGACAGAAGTCCCCTGGGCATGGCCATTGGGCAAGGGGGCATGACTCCTATCTTTACAATGATAGGAGTCATGTTGATGGGGGATGGGCGTCGTTAAAAAATGGCGCAAGTCGGGTTAAGACGATTTTTTTGCCTCAACCTGACTTGCCCCATTTTAAGACGCCCTAACGTCATTTTTGCCCAACGCCGGCGCTGCCTGGTCTACGTGGTTTTTTTCCACGCACACCAGGCAGCGCCGGTCTGCTTGCGCCGGCTAACGCCATTCCATAAATACGGCGCCCGCATGGCGCTTCAGAATGGCGTTAGACGGCGCAAAATTTTTTGACGCTAAACTGCGTTAGCGCAGTTTAGCGTCAAAAAGTATAAATATGGGCCAAAATGTATGCCTCCGCAAGGTAGGTGTACATTTGAGAAAAGCTTTCTTTTCTTAAACCTTTGCTAACTTGGCATGTATGCTGCACTGTAGAACACCAATTCAAAGTGAGAAAAAAAACATGTGTCTAAGCAGAGTATTTTCCCTGGAATGGTAGCCTTCCAGTGCAAAACAAAACCTATGCTAGACATCTCACACACACCTTTTGTAAGACATTGGGTTATTAGTTGCAAAGGATGTCAGTCCTTCACAAGTAATCTATCAGCAATTGTCTTTTTACTGGAAGAAATTACCCAGTTGTAGGACTTGACTCACTCAGGGAAGAGAAGCAGAGAGGTTCAAAGCCTACTCAGGGAAGGCGGTGAGGACTAATAATCCCAATTCGCTGGTATGCAACAACAACACTCAATAAATAAATCATTGTCCAGTCAGCGCTTTTTCTATGAAAAAGGAATGGTACTTTCACTGATTCCTTTCACCCAAAACTTTAAAGGAGAGCCCAAAGTGTTGGCTCTGAATGTCTGGCCCTCCTCCTTTGCTTATAAGGCCTGGGCAGTGTGACAACTAACATGTGCAGTATTTCTCCCCACTTCTTCATTTCTCAGGATCTGGTTGAAGTACTGTTAATTGCCCTGTGGTGTGGAGGTTTCTAGGGGGGACAAAGGCAGGCAATCTGACTCTGAGCTGAGCCAGGGAAATATGACAAATCTAAAAGTGCCATAAAGTATTTATGTGGGATGTTGGGTACTGGAAATTCATACGCAGGGTACATGTGTTATCCCTCTTTGGCACCTTGTTGGACCCTGTAGGCCTAAGTAAATCCCAACTGTACATTGGTGTAGATTTCCCCTGTAATGTGCATACAGTGTAAGCATCACAGACCTTCACTAAGCATTACAGACCTACACTGTGAATGCTCACTCACGTTATAAGGCCTACACCAGGTCAGCATCAATCTGTGAAGAGTTCCTTCTGCAACAGGCTACCTTTGTGCAGATGACAGGCTGCACAAGAGGGTAGTCTCACATATGTAGCCTGCAAATGTGTGCATGCACTTTCATGTGAACCAAGCCCACAGCCTAATTATCTAGCTGCACAGTTGTGCAGACACTAGCAATTAACACACTCAGTCCAATTAACATAAATTTAGTGTGAGTAAGACTCAGGCAGTGAGACTCACTGACACTAAGGCCCTGATTTATACTTTTTGGTGCAAAACTGCACTAACCCATTTTTGCACCAAAATGTTTAACCCCGGCTTGCAACATTTCTGTGCACCAGCCATGCACCATATTTATGGAATGGTGCAAGCCAGAGCAAAGGGTAGGCTAGTGCAAAAAATAAAATGACGTTAGTCGGGTGGGGTTGGCGGTATGGAAGAAGGGGGTTTTGACGTTAGGCAGGTTAGGGTAAAAAAAAATGACTCTGACCTGCCTAGAGTCATTTTCTGATGCAAAACCATCCATACCACATGACTCCTGTCTTGGAAAAGACAGGAGTCATGCCTACCACCCCAATGGCCAGCACAGGGGACCAGGGTCCCCTGGGCATGGCCATTGCACCCTGTGCAATGTATGGGGGCCCATTTCAGAGCCCCCATGACACATTTTAAAAAATAAAATAAAATACTTACCTGTACTTACCTGTACTTAGCTGGGATAGGGTCCCCCATCCTCCGCTGTCCCTCTGGTGTGGGTGTCCCTGGGGCGTGGGGAGGGCACCTGTGGGCTTCTTCCATGGTGTTACACCATGGAAATAGGCCCACAGGTCGCCTAACGCCTGCCCTGACCCAGGGCTTTGCACCATTTTTTGACCCCTCCTCCCTCCTGTGCACCATTTTTGCATGGGAGTATAAATATGGCGTTAAGGCCATAGAGTCATTTTTTGCACAGGAACGCTTACCTTGCATCTCATTATGGCAAGGTAGGTTTGCACATCAAAAAAATGACTTTAACACCATAACTTTGGTGCTAGATGGGTCTGGCGCCAAAGTATACATATGGAGTTAGTTGTTCACTGAATTAGAGTAAAAAAAATTAAGTTAATTAAGTGCAAACCGAGTATAAATATGCCCCTAAAAGTCCAAAAACTGGGTAGTCAAAAGCTAACTATCTTGGTGGACTAAATAGGTGAAACCTAATTGCCACACCCTTGCTTTATGGTGAACCAGCACAATGGATGACAACAGCATCACCATATCTTTCTAGATATGACACTTCACTACTGTCTCTCTTTCACACAATGCAGCACAACAACTTTGAAGTGGTAACCTAATTACATACTCCTTAGAAGCAGATGTTTCTAACTGTGAGCGTTTCACATTAGATGACATTTATGTACCATACTGTTAGACCTGACAGCCTTAGGGTGGTCACCCCTAACTTTTTGCCTGCCTCCCTCCACTTTTTGGACACTGTTTTTGCTGGCTTTTAGACTCTGCGCACTTTACCACTGCTAACCAGTGCTAAAGTGCATATGCTCTCTCCCTTTAAAACATGGTAACCTTGAATCATACCTGATTGGACTATTTCCTTTACTTATAAGTCTCTGGTAATGTGCACTCTATGTGCCTAGGGCCTGTAGATTAAATGCTACTAGTGGGCCTGTAGCCCCTTTTCCTTGTCTCAGTCCTGCCATTGCAAGGCCTGTGTGTGCAGTTTCACTGTCACCTCGACTTGGCATTTAAAAGTGCTTGCCAAGCCTAAAACCTCCCCTTTCTCCACATATAAGTCACCTCTAATGTGTGCCCTAGGTAACCCCTAGAGCAGGGTGCTGTGTGGGTGAAAGGCAGGACATGTACCTGTGTAGTTTACATGCCCTGGTAGAGTAAAACTCCTAAATTCATTTTTGCACTACTGTGAGGCCTGCTCCCTTCATAGGCTAACAATGGGGCTGCCCTCATACAGTATTGAAGTGGTAGCTGCTGATCTGAAAGGAGTAGGAAGGTCATATTTAGTATGGCCAGAATGGTAATACAAAATCCTGCTGACTGGTGAAGTTGGATTTAATATTACTATTCTAGAAATGCCACTTTTAGAAAGTGAGCATTTCTTTGCACTTAAATCTTTCTGTGCCTTACAATCCACGTCTGGCTGGGCTTAGTTGACAGCTCCTTGTGCATTCACTCAGACACACCCCAAACACAGGGTACTCAGCCTCACTTGCATACATCTGCATTTTGAATGGGTCTTCCTGGGCTGGGAGGGTGGAGGGCCTGCTCTCACACAAAGGACTGCCACACCCCTGTCCACATAGATGACACAGGGGCACGTATACCTGTACTTGACACTCTACAGAGTTGGGGTGGAGTGGCACATGGCCTGCATTCCGGAGGGGCCTAGCCTACGGAACTCGCCCTGGCCTAGGGAAACCCACAGCCCTCCTCCCCCACCCAGACCCCTCCACTGCGCGCAAAGTCATCAGAATGTGAGTGTACTCACCCCCTTGTGTCTGCTGTGATGCCCTCAAGCGCCCATCCAACTCAGGGTAGGCCACCGCCAGGTTCCGGAACATCAGGGGGGTCATGGTGCGACGGGCACCCCTCCCACATTGGGAGGCCATCCCCAGCTGAGCCTCCGCCGTCTTCTTGCTCCAGCGGCGAATGTCCTCCCATCTTTTATGGCAGTGGGTGCTCCGTCTCTGGTGGATCCCCAGGGTCCGGACTTCCTTGGCGATGGCACGCCAAATCTCCTTCTTCTGGTGGGCACTGACCTACATGACATGTACAGGGGAAGATGAGAAGTCATTAGCAACAGCACCGTCGAAGTGAGTAGCCCACATCCCTGCCTTTGCCATGTGGCGCATGCATTCACACTCCTTCATGCTCACATAACTCTGCCCCCTTCCTACTTACATCCAGGCCTCTCCACCCAGGCATAGCCCATACAACATGCACCCTATGTTCTCACCTGTTGGTCTGGAGGACGGTAGAGTAGCGTGTACTGGGGGAGGACCCCGTCCACAAGCTTCTCCAACTCCTGTGCAGTGAAGGCAGGGGCCCTTGCCCCAGACGCACGAGCCATTGTCTCTTCCAGACCGAGGTCACAGCAGCTCTTGCAGTGTAGGTCCTCTCCTGTCGAAGATCAGGTATCGAGTGATTCAACAGATAGAAAATGGCGGTCACGTCCGCGGCGGTGCGTATCATCACCGCCGGCGCACTTCGTCATTGGCTCCTGGGACCCATAGGGTCCAATGTTAACCAATGCAGCATTGCGCCGCGGTCTTCGACCGCCTACCGCGACGGTGTACAACGCCAGCGCAGTTACCTCACATCCAATTGTCCCAGTTTAGAGGTCAGGCAGCCGCCATTTCAGGGGCCCACATGGCTTCATTTACAACTGCGTCACACATACCTAGGCCTGGACTCAACACACTTCCAGACAACTTTTTGGATTATGTTTTGTGTACTGTGTAGCTGTGGGTACATACCTCTGAGTTGCTTGACTCTGTGGTCGCTGTTGTCCTTCCTAGGCTCCGTCAGCTGGGACATGTGAGGAGATGGCGGAATCCTCCGGTGTACCGACCGCTGGTGGACCTGTTGACAATGGAGGAGCGACATTTAATCATCACCTAAAGGTTTGACCATGCCACAACCCAGGAACTGTGTACCCAGTTGGAGCCAGATCTGATATCACCAATCCGCCATCCCACAGGAATCCCCCCTGAAGTGCAGGTGCTGTCAGTTCTCCATTTCCTTGCAAGTGGGTCATTTCAAACAACAGTGGCCATAGCATCAGGGATGTCCCAGCCTATGTTTTCCAACGTGTTGTCCAGAGTGTTGTCTGCCCTGCTGAAACACGTGAGGAGCTACATCGTTTTCCCTCAGGTGGAGGATTTTGCTACAGTTAAAGGTGACTTCTATGCCCTGGGACATATCCCCAACATCATTGGTGCCACTGATGGGACCCATGTGGCTTTGATCCCCCCACGCAGGAGTGAACAGGTGTACAGGAACCGGAAGAGTTATCATTCCATGAATGTACAGATGGTATGTTTGGCAGACCAATATATCTTGCAGGTAAATGCTATGTTCCCTGGCTCAGTGCATGACGCCTACATCCTGCGGAATAGCAGCATCCCGTATGTGATGGGTCAACTCCAGAGGCACCGTGTGTGGCTATTAGGGGACTCTGGTTACCCCAACCTGTCATGGCTATTGACCACAGTGAGGAATCCCAGGACCAGGGCAGAGGAACGCTACAATGAGGCCCATGGGCAGACTAGGAGGGTGATCGAACGCACCTTCGGCCTCCTTAAGACCAGGTTCAGGTGCCTCCATATGACAGGTGGTTCCCTATTCTACTCACCAAGGAAGGTGTGCCAGATCATCATCGCCTGCTCGATGCATCACAATCTTGCTTTGCGACGCCAGGTACCTTTTCTGCAGGAGGATGGTCCAGATGACGGTGTTGTGGCAGCTGTGGAGCCTGTGGACAGTGATGAGGAGGAAGTAGAGGAAGAAGAGATTAATAATAGGGACTCTGTCATACAGCAATATTTCAAGTGACACACAGGTGAGAACACATTTTTTCACTATTACATTTACTTTCACACTTCTACCTCTATCCTGTCTGTCAATTTGAAGCAGTATATGCTAACTGAGTGGTACATTTCCATTACGGTTTCACAGGTGTGGTTACCAACGTGTGTCATCTGCTTGCATCCTACATCGGCTTGTGATGTGTGACATAGGTATGTTGACATTACATTTTCGAACGGATTTTATCATTGTCATAGCTAATACACATTTTCTAAATCACAGACTGACTCCAGATTGTTTTTTGGTTCAGGGGTGTTTATTGCACTGCTAATTATTGGAGGGGGTGGCAAAATGGTGATGGGTGATGTTGGAGGAATGTCCATGGCAGAGTCCAGTCTATTAGTCTCACAGGTGCACTGCCCATATGGGCATAGGAAGTGGAGCTGGAACAGTTCCAATCTGGACAGGGTGACAAAGTGGGACAGTGGGATGACAATCAGGGTGGTCTCATTTCCTGGCAGGGGTCTTGCCATCTTGCTCTGTCCTGTTCCTGGATCTCAGGGACTGCTTGCAGGGTGGTTCTCCGTCTGCAGGGGGTGGGGTGGTGGTGTGGTGGTCCTGTGGCGGGGCGTCCTGTCCACTAGCGCCGGCGGAGGTGGTGGGCAGTTCATCATCTAGGCTAGTGTCAGGGGCCCCTTGGAGTGCCACGGTGTCCCTCATGGTCTTCTGTATATCCTTCAGCACCCCTACTATGGTGCCCAGGGCAGAGCTGATGGTTCTGAGCTCCTCCCTGAACCCCAAATACAGTTCGTCCTGCATGCGCTGGGTCTCCTGAAACTTTGCCAGGACCATCGCCATTGTCTCCTGGGAGTGGTGGTATGCTCCCATGATGGAGGAGAGGGCCTCGTGGAGAGTGGGTTCCCTTGGCCTGTTCGCCCCCTGTCGCACAGCAGCCCTCCCAGTTCCCCTGTGTTCCTGGGCCTCCGTCCCCTGGGCCGTGTGCCCACTACCACTGCCCCGAGGTCCCTGTTGTTGTTGGGGTGGTGGGTTATCCTGGGTTCCCTGTAGTGGTGGACACACAGCTGATTGACGTGTCCTAGGGACGGAGGTATGGGCCCGCTGGGTGGGTGCTGTGCTGGTGTTACCAGGGGGTGGAAGGTCAGTGTTGGGCTGTGCCTGTGCGAGGGGAACCGACTGTCCCGAGGCCCACGATGGTCTGGGCTGGTCATCTTGATCCAGTTGGCCAGAGCTGCTGTCATCACTGTGGGCCTCTTCTGTGGGTGGGGTAGAGATATCTGGACCCTCCTGTGTGGTGACGTTACGTAGTGGTCCTGCAGGGGTATGAAGGCATGATTATTGCATGTGTGTGTGTCATGGTGTGCAATGGGTGGGTGAGCGTGTACCCCAGTGCTAGCTTTCCTGTGTGGGGGCTTGTGTGATGATGGTTGGGGGGGTGTTATGGGTATGTGCAGTGGGCATGCTTTAGTGAGGAGTGTCCATGCTTTGTTGTGTCATGCAGGGCTTGGTGTTGGGATGTGTGGTTTGTGTTATTAGTACATTAGTGAGGAGTTGGAGTGATAGGGGAGGGGGTGAGGGTGGGGGTGTGTGATAGCATGCAGGTAGGGTGGGGGATATGATACTTAAGATTTGACTTACCAGTGTCCATTCCTCCAGCGACTCCTCCGAGGCCCTGTGGATGCATGATGGTCAAGACCTGCTCCTCCCATGTTGTTAGTTGTGGGGGAGGGGGTGGGGGTCCGCCGCCAGTCCGCTGAATCGCGATGTTGTGCCTGGAGACCACAGAACGCACCATCCCCCGTAGGTTGTTCCACCTCTTCCTGATGTCCTCCCGATTTCTTGGGTGCTGTCCCACTGCGTTGACCCTGTCGACTATTCTTCTCCATAGCTCCATCTTCCTAGCAATGGAGGTGTGCTGCACCTGTGATCCAAATAGCTGTGGCTCTACCCGTACGATTTCCTCCACCATAACCCTGAGCTCCTCCTCCGAAAACCTGGGGTGTCTTTGGCGTGCCATGGTGTGGTGTAGGTGATGTGTGGGGTGGTGTATGTGGTGATGAGTGTGGTGATGTGTAGTGGTGTGTGGTGTTTTGTGCGTGGATGTTGTGTGGGTGATGGTGTTGTGTGCCTCTGTGTGGTGGGGTTGTCTATTGCTGTGCTCTCTGTCTGTCGCCTTCGTCTTGAATTTTTGGTCGTAGGGGTTTGTGGGAGTTGTGGGTGTGTGTTTTATATTGTGTTGGGTGTGTGGGAGTGGTGTTTGTATGTGTTTCAGGTGTGTGTATTTGGAATTGTCCAATGTGGCGGTGTTTTGGAGATGTGTGTGTATTTTGAGCGCAGCGGTGTGTACCGCCAATGGAATACCGCGGTTGAAAGACCGCCGCGTGGATTCGTGTGTCGTAATAGCATGGGCGTGTTTCTGTTGGCGTGACGGTGGAGGATTTGTTTTCGCCAGTTTATCACTGACCTTTGGTGTGGCGGACTTGTGTGGGTGTCTGAATTTCGGCGGATTCCGAGATGTGGGTCATAATAGCTGTGGCGGAATTCCACGGCCGCAGCGGTGTATTGGCGGTCTTCTGCACGGCGGTAAGCGGCTTTTACCGCCAATGTTGTAATGACACCTTTGTTTGCTTTTTAAAGACTTAAGACACTTTATTTCACTTTTCAGTGATATCTCTACAATTTCACATTGCATCTTTATTCGTTTTGACCTACAATTATCCCGATAAATATGATATATTTTTCTAAACACTCTGTGGTGTATTTTTGTGGTGCTATATGGTTTTATTGTTTGATTTATTGCACAAATACTTTACACATTGCCTTCTAAGTTAAGCCTGACTGCTTGTGCCAAGCTACCAGAGGGTGGGCACAGGATAATCTTGGATTGTGTGTGACTTACCCTGAGTAGAGTGAGGGTTCTTGCTTGGACAGAGGGTAACCTGACTGCCAACCAAAAACCCAATTTCTAACACATACCAACTAATGTCTGACCATTACCTTATCAAAGCTGTTGTAGTCTACAATTGCAACAATTACAAAAGGCATGTTCTTTGCATAACTAGAAGTGACCTCTATCCACTTTACTGTAACATTGTGAATAATGGTGGGCAGAGCTTGCAGAGCTGCTCCTCTGAATTCCACATGCAGTGGAATGCCGCCCAGTCCTATTTTATATACTGTGTTAATCGGACATGTGTGTGAGTAACCTCCTGGTCGGTGTCTGCTGCCCTCCCCAGCACCTGTGGCTGCTGCTGCTGCTGCCTCTGCCTCTTGCCTGGGACAAACTGAGAGTCTCCTGACTCTGTTCGAGGCCCTCCTCCACCCGCAGGCTCGTCCCTGCGCCTCATCCCTGGTGATCTAGTGGCCATCACAACTAAGTATTTTCCTTTTCTTTTCTTCTCTCTGTCGCTCTTTCACTCTTGCATTTTTTGCCTTTCTCTTCTGTCATTTGCCTTTTATTTTCTTCTCTGTGTCGCTCTTTCACTTTTGCATTTTCTGCCTTTTTCTTCTATCACCCCTCGCCCTTCCCTAGTGCCTTTTCCTTTTTCCCCTCTTCCTTCGTCCCCCACGAAGCACCTTTCCTGCCTTCCGCCTCACAGCTGACTGCTCCCCCAGCCCCTCTCCCCTTCTTAATGGCGGCTGCAGTGCTGTGAGAGGGCAGCTGCACTGACCTCCTGGTGGGTGTCTGCTGCCCTCCCCAGCTCCTCTGGCTGCTGTTACCTCTGCCTCTTGCCTTGGACGAGCTGAGAGTCTCCTGACTCAGTTCGAGGCCCTCTTCCACCCGCAGGCTCATCCCTGCACCTCATCCCTGGCGGTCTAGTGGCCATCACAAGTAAGTATTTTCCTTTTCTTTTCTTCTCTCTGTTGCTCCTTCACTCTTGCATTTTCTACCTTTCTCTTCTCTCATTTGCCTTTTTCTTTTCTTCTCTCTGTCGCTCTTTCACTTTTGCATTTTCTGCCTTTTTCTTCTATCACCCCTCTATTTTTCCTAGTGCTTATTCCTTTCTCCCCTCTTCCTCTGCCCCCGCGAGGCACCTTTCCTGCCCTCCCGCCTCCCAGCTGACTGCTCCCCCACCCCCTCCACTTCAAAATGGCAGCTGCAGCACTGTGAGAGGTCAGCAGCACTGACCTCTTGGTCGGTGTCTGCTACCCTCCCCAGCTCCTCTGGCTGCTGCTGCCTCTGCCTCTTACCTGGGACGTACTGAGAGTCTCCTGACTCTCAGTTCAAAGTCCTCCTCCACCCGCAGGCTCGTCCCTGCTCCTCATCCCTGCCAAGAGCAAGTGCATCGCACCCAGCACAATGCAGTTTGAACCAGCGTATGCATGGTCTTGTTCTCCTGTGGGCCTGCCTAACATGACCATGCCCTTCTGTTGACTCCAAGTAAGTCAGGGTATGCCTTGCAACACCCTGCTTCCCAGTTGAGCACAGACGTCGACTAGGGCAAAGCACTGTCTACTAACCAGTGAGACACATATTTTAACATCCCACGCACACTCAGGTGACTCACGGGCACACCCGCTTCATCAAACTGCAGGGATTGGACGCACCTGTAGGCTTAATGTTACCTGTGTCTGCAAACAAGGCACATGGGCATGACTTGGACAATACCACATTTCCGGGTCGGTGGGGACATTGAAACACCAACACCATATTCACACACACACACACACCAATAATTACCAGATGAATCACTGTCACCCAGACACGGCTTCCAGTTACCAAGCCACTGTTTCGTGGGAGCTGTAGGTTTGTGTAAGGATAATTATAACACTTGGACTGCTGCACATGAGAACAGTAATTTGTGAAAGCAAATCTCATGACTTGAAAAATTATGTGAACAGGTGACATTAATATATACACACATACGTAGACTTACACATGTGTATGTATGCATATTTGGAGAGAGGGTCCGTGAGCCATCAGACCAACAATACGATTATGCAAGACCACCTTCAGCATCTCCTGGAAGTCACGGGAACTAGGCGTGTCTGAATGATGTCAGAGCGCCGGTGAAACCACTCTATCTACACACAAACATCCGGTATGGATGCTGTAAAGGGAATGTGAGCTACAGCAATGGAAGTCATTTAGGGGTCACCAAGTGTCGCAGCTGCGAACCCTGGCTTGTCCCTTGCAGCCCCTGGCACTGCCTTTGAGACCCCTGGCTTCAGAGGTGGCAAAATCAGTGCTGAGAACACATAGGCAGCTCATGCTAAGCATGGAGGACAATTAGCTGGAATATGACCATCCCTTGCAGCTGAGGTGAGTAAAAATGCTTTGAATTGTATGTTGTGTGCGTGCTTGTAGGTAAGAGTGTGTTTATATGAGTGACAGTGTGTGTATGTGTGAATGTGTGTGTATATGTAAGCATGTGTGTGAGTAAAAGTAATGGTCAAATGGCGTGTGATGTCACTTTCACTACCCCTGGCATTTTGGTGAATTGACATTCTAGGCTACTGGGTGAGCGATAGGATGGTAAACTCTGCTCCACCGCTGGCTGGTGGAGTTTTTTTGCCGAACTCCACGCTCTGCTTGGAGCACAGAGTGCCAAGACTCAGTGAACTCTGCCAGCAGAGCAGAGTTCACCGCTCACCCCTAATTGTGAGTTTGCTACATCATAGTGAGAGCAGACGTTTGAAAAATATGTCTTAATATGGAGCAAAAAGATTAAATGGAGGTGATTACTAAATATAATTTTTCAATTAAAGCGTCGTCTAAAGAAATATTTGTCTCTGTAAGATTCTGTCCCTGATCCAATGGAGAACAATTCATAAACTGGTTTGTTGAGCAACCACTATATGTTAAATATGTTTAATTTCCTGTACTTTCGGTGGAAATGTGCATCTTCTGTACTTGCATATCCCCATTGACCAGAGGAGAAGAATGGATTACATGGACTTTGACCCACATGTACTAAAATTCGGAAGTGGACCACAGTGTGAAAATACACGGCGCTGCTCACTAAAAATGGAATGTTAAAATTTTTTGTAAACTTTGCACCATGGCGCAAAGGTGAGTGAGAGTGTTCTTGCATAAAAATTGCACACGAATACTTCCCCATACTGACTGTGTGGCTTCACTGTGACAGTCTGCGGTCCATCTGCATTCATGCAGTCCCGTCACTTACCTGACAGATGGCAAGTAGGATCTAAGACCTGACAGCGCACTGCTTGCAAAGTGCAGTCACCGAACGGATCAGCGGTACGCGCCGAGCACTCCTGGGATCTGTCCTCAGAACAGTGACGATCCACATTAAACAAAGCCCTTTACCAGTCAGCAGTGGTTGAAAGGTTATTGGCGCCCTTGCACATCACTTGTCAACTGCTGACAGGTCACACAGCGATCAAAACCGCAGCCCTCTGTGAGCAGCAGGCGGGCTTGCCTGTCACTAGCAGAGCAAGTCAGGTACCACTAAATATTTTATATAAGTCGTGTTTCAGGATGAACTGAACAATTATAGGTCAACTGTACATACCAGAGGGCGCGCGCACTCAAAACCCACGTAGTGGACCACCACCTACACAACCTTTTGAACAGACATAAAATACTTAATGGGCAAAACAATCAATAACTGTAAAGCACTCGGTCGGGAATTGAAAAACAGATTAATTACCTGTGGTATTTGCTTGGGGTGAACAACGAAAGACCAACGAGCAAAGTTCAGGCAATTAATAAAAGAGCCAGCTGTGGGATTTACATTAGTGCTTGAAGGCCAATCTATTAGGATGAAGTAGTGTATTCATTAGGATAAAGGAACTCCTGGGTAAACTTACAGCTATCCTTTCGCCGTATTATTAGAGAAACTGCCCTAGTCGCTAGATTTTAGGAATAAAGAACAGGTTTGAAGACGGTAATGGCCATGAACTGTCAATTCTCATAGGCTGAACACTATTTATGTGCATGTTAAAAGTGAGAACGAAGGAGATGATTGCCAAGCGAGTTTTTCTGACCCCATCGGTTTCAATGGCAATTCTATATACTGCCTCAGAGACCGCGAGGAAACACATGTGGTGTTTCCAGCAACTATTACGTTGAAAGCACACTAAACTCATCTTTCCTGTAGTGTATATTGATCATTCTCCATTGATAGACGGTAATATGTCCTCTAAAAATGATTCATACCACTTACATTAATTCGCTGAATGTGAAGGTGCAGAGTCTGTGATTTACTGAAAAGCAGGCCGTTTAGGGCCACGTATGTCATTCTGAAGAGCGGTAGTGGTGAATTATGCCATAAATCGAGATCCTCGTGAGGTCATATGATGCAAATGCCGCAGTTACTATGCCACAAAAGGACGGCACATCAGTTCCTTGCCGGGATTTTTCGGAGAGGGTGATGCTCAAAACCACCACGCGCTGCTCCTCTGGGGACTTCAGACTGGAGAATACCTCACCTGCAAGTGCAGAGTCTCTGACTAGAGGACGCGATGCCGGGGAGGTCTAACGGGACACAAGTGAAACCGCTAAGGGCAATAAATGTTGTCTCTTTTTTGGCGGTCAATTTACCAAATATGGAGCATGTTCTTATTCGTATTTGTGCAAAACCCAAAATCCTGCTTGGACAATCCCAGTGTTGTGTCCAAAATAAGGACCAATCAATTGGCAACGTGGAAATATCGCACAGTGGTGTCAGAAACTTCTTCTTACTAAAATAGTGGGCTAATCGGTGCCCATGTTTCTTAATGGGCATAATCAGCAGTGGACCGCGTTCTTTTTAAAATCTGGTGGGATGTGGAAGAGTTTCCTGGCTCAGAATTTTGCATTTTGAAGTCTTTTCACTATACCTCGAAATTTTATGAATGTGGAAGGTGGAACTATCGGTTAGAGTTTGGACGAAACATATCAATAATTAAAGCATGATAAAGGGTGGACGGCAATCTAATATGCTCAAAGACAGAAAAAGTGCTGGTACCACAATGCATGAGAATGTGACCACATCTGACAATCTTTGACCCATCAAATACCTCAGAACTCAGAGAAGATTAATTAATTTAAACCTGAGTACATATAGATCTTTGCTTTCTCTTACTGAACACCAACCCTATACATTTCTCTGTAGTGATTTTTCTCCCCCTTCCGTCAAAGAGGAGATTGGTAAAGCTGTGTAAAAGTCCTAATCCCAGACTCGAACCAGTGATATAGGTATCAGTAGTGCAGCAGGTGCAGTGGCAATGGAGCCCCAGGAATGTAATGGGCCACTGTATCCCAGCTTGTTATTATTACTATAACAAGTGACTGTGGCTCATTTATCTTACTTGCACTAGGACCCATGCAACAGTGCTATGCTACTGGCACTACTAAAAATCAGACATTCAAATATATATTCGTATAGACAGCTACACGTTCTTCTTATTAGAAGGGTTGTTGGATTAATCTCATGCCACTAAGAGCACCAACTACACTGAATCCAAAGATGGACACACCTATGGCAAACACCTGAGCTTCATTAGTTTTGCCTAGACACACACCTAATTATAGTCCTGTGTACACGGGGAACGCCTACTATCTAAGTAACACAGATGGATAAAAGTATCACTTTTATTTCCACTCTAAACTCTTCTTTTTTGCGATTCCTGGGACATATTTTTTGTCTGCGAGATTGTACTCAGAGATTTTGAGTACAAGAGTATCATGGTACACTAACACTGTGGACAAAATAGGTAGGGCCAAAATATCGAAATATAAAAAGCATCTAGGGAAGTATAGATTAGCTATTCTTAACTCAACATGTATGTTCCGTGAATATATATATATATATATATATATATATATATATATATATACTTCTGTGGCTCCTGCAAAGATCCAGCATCAGACCACTTCTTTTTTCACCTGAGTTTATTTGTGCAAGATGTCTCCCATTGCGCGTTTCGGCCAAACAAATGGCCTTGCTCACATTACGCTCAGCGCCACAACATTGCATATTTAACCTCACAATGTGATAATTTCTTGATAACCACTGACAACAGACTTCTCCGCCTTGCTAAAAAAAATTCAAACAAACGAATAAGATCATCTCATTTACACTCATAAAAAATACATTAAATCCACAAATTAATACTGCAACAATGTTGTGATATATTGATAATCCATCAATTTGACATTCATTTAATCACATCACTAAAACTGTGTTTCGCGCTATTTCTAGAAATACATTGTTTGGAAATACTGGAATTGCAATCTCCTTGGAGTACATTGTTGTAACAAACCACCCATTCCAAACACAAGAAGGTAATGTTTACCCAACAGGTATTGTTCATCATGTTTCATTCTTCTGTTATTTCACAGTCTAACCTGTTGCTGATTGATATAATTTAAATGCTCATCAAACCCAAGTGGGTATCATTAATCATATTTTGTTTGACAACATATACTCGTTACCCTCACAAGTACCTGTTGCCCCACATCAGACTTTCCAGGTGTCATCTATTTCTCTCAATCATATACTTCTCTAGACAAACCTAATTCCATATACCTATTGCCTGTTTAAAACATTTCACTTTCCCACATACAATCTTTTTATCACATATGTCACTTATTTCATCGCTGTCTTATTCCACATTGTACCCAAATATTGTGCTGAAAGATCTCATATTCCATTGCCCCTTTGTTTCGAGTTTGTACACACACAATGTTATCAAAGTTTTAATCTTACAGTAATCTGCTCATGCGAGCATGCTCTATTTCCTTTAAAAACGTAGGCCCATATTTATACTTTTTGACGCTAAACTGCGCTAACGCAGTTTAGCGTCAATAAATGTAGCGCCGTCTAACGCCATTCTGAAGAGCCATGCGGGCGCCGTATTTATGGAATGGCGTTAGCCGGCGCTAGCAGACCGGCGCTGCCTGGTGTGCGTGGAAAAAAACCACGTAGACCAGGCAGCGCCGGCGTAGGGGGAAAATGGCGTTAGGGCGTCTTAAAATGGGGCAAGTCAGGTTGAGGCAAAAAAATCGCCTCAACCCGATTTGCGCCATTATTTTCGACGCCCAGACGCCATTTAAATGACTCCTGTCTTAGTAAAGACAGGAGTCATGCCCCCTTGCCCAATGGCCATGCCCAGGGGACTTATGTCCCCTGGGCATGGTCATTGGGCATAGTGGCATGTAGGGGGGCACAAATAAGGCCCCCCTATGCCACCCAATTTTTTTTAAAAAATATAAAAAATTATACTTACCTGAACTTACCTGAATGTCCCTGGGGTGGGTCCCTCCATCCTTGGGTATCCTCCTGGGGTGGGCAGTGGTGGCAGGGGGGGTCCCTGGGGGCAGGGGAGGGCACCTGTGGGCTCATTTTGAGCCCACAGGCCCCTTAACGCCTACCCTGACCCAGGCGTTAAATAGTGGCGCAAATGCGGGGTTTTTTGACCCGCCACCTCCCGGGTGTGATTTTTGCCCGGGAGTATAAATACGACGCATTTGCGTCGCCGTCATTTTTTTAGACGGGAACGCCTTCCTTGCATCTCATTAACGCAAGGAAGGCGTTCACGCAAAAAAATGATGCTATTTGCCCATACTTTGGCGCTAGACGCGTCTAACGCCAAAGTATAAATATGGCGTTAGTTTTGCGCCGAATTTGCGTCGAAAAAAACGACGCTAATTCGGCGCAAACGGAGTATAAATACGGGCCGTAATCTCTTGAAACCCTTGAATCACTTTTATAAAAAAAATGTATAACTCTTCCTCCATGAACCTGTTCGGTGTCTTACTGTCCAACTTCATAATATATCTGCTCTCCTTCTGTATCAATGTCCATGATGTGTCTCCACCCCTGGGATGCACTGGCACCGTGTCTATCACAAACTATTTCAGATAGTTTGGATCATTACTGTGTTTTTAGAAAAGAAGTGCCGGGCTACTGGGTATGAACAGTCTTTATTAGTTATAGCCCTTAAATGCGGCAATATTCTTTTATGGGCATGTAGCTTTGTGATGCTTACATATTGTAGGCCGCATGAACACACCAACACATAGACCGTAAATTCTGTCCTGCAATTTTATGGTCCCTGGATATAAATTGGTTTCTCTAAAATGGTGACTCAACCTTATCTGTGTCCAACCCATGTATGCATGCCTTACACATATGGCACTTATAGAAACCTTTTTGTTGCTGCTATGTAATTTATTTTCCTTTCTCTGGGGTGCTGGTTACCAATGAGTCCCTCATGACCCAGGCCCTTCTAAATGTGATGTGTGGAGTATCAGGCAATATGCCGCCCATCACTTGCTGCACTTTCTATAGATACCAGTGCTTCCTCAGTATTGTTCTCAACTTCTTATGTGCTTTACTATAAGTTGCAACCATCCTGATTTAAGGACTCTCCCCCTTCAGTTCTCTCTTAGGTAATACTATCAATTCCCTACTCGTTGTCTCCACTTTCTTTGCTGCTGCCTCAATAACCCCTTTGAGTTAGCCTTTCTGTAGGAATTGTGCTACTGTTTCTCGTTTGCTACTTTCCCAGTCTTCCTTTAAACTGCTGTTCATTTTGACCCTTAACAGTTCCCCATAAGGGATGTTGTATATGATGTGTTTTGGGGTGAAAACTGGATGCGTGTAAGATAGAGTTTCCCGCTGTTGGTTTCCTGAATAATTTGCTCTCCAGCTTTCCCTCCTTCACAAAGACCTGTAAGCCTAAACATTATACTTCTTTGGGGCTAATACGGTCTGCAAATTGCAGATTTATATCATTCTGATTTAAAACTGATGCAAACTCTTTGGCTGACTAAACTGTACCACACCATATAACAAACGCATCATATATATATATATATATATATATATATATATATATAAATATATATACAAACACTTAGTACGGCATTTCCTTGCCGCGCCTGAACGCCAATGGTGCCAGGATTTGAAATGTATTAAATGCATACATTTAAATTAAGGAGTTTTTTTATAAATAATTTAAGAGTTGTTTGCTAGAGTGTGAAAACACAGTATTGAATTATTGTAGGAATATCTAGTACACATTTGTAACATGTTTCTCCTTCCAAAAAGTCCACATCAGGTTAGTTCAACAATCATAGATCAGATAATTGAAAGATTTTATTATTTTTTGCTTAATGTTGCCTATGTCATTAGTTTATATTGTTGGTAAATAGATTAAGTATGAGACCCGGTGCGAACCATTGAATGTAAATGGGAATATGTAGAATTACATATATTTCTTTAAATTTAACACTGAGTCCAAATTAGGTGGAAATTTTTCACAAAAAAAAAAAAAAAGTTTTTCACAGATACTGTTTATTCATTAATTTTCATTTATGTATCGCTTCTCTTTAATTTACTTATTTGTCACTTTTTCATTTATTGTATTTTACATTCATTGTGTTGCGTTAAGTGAACTGATTGAGATTAGTTGTTTTCAACTTCACATAGTATATAAAGGGGGCCAAAATGGCGGCCCGCAGGTTGATGAAGGCGGTAACGCCGAAACGCGTTCCTGTTTTGTGTAATAAAACCTTTGTTTTTTCATTCGCGGAGTGCTGGTTGCCTTCATGACCTTTAAGGTATCATTTTGATATATATATATATATATATATATATATATATATATATATATATATATATATATATATATATATATATGTATATAAAATACACACACACATATATATATTTATATACCTATATATATATTACCTAGTGGTCGGGTAGTTATAGTTAGGACCTAGTTTCTATAGAAATCCCATATCTTTGGTGGCGCTTGACGAATCTTCACAAAATGTTCTCCAAAAATTTGACAGTCACGTGAGCTGCTTTCTGGAAAGATTTGGGGTGATCCATCAAGTGGGGGCCGGGATAAAGGAGGGTTGAAATTTAGAGTGTTTCCAGTGGTAATTCCCATAGGAAAAAATGAAAATGATAGCGCAATAACAGTGGACACCAAATTTGGCAGAAAGGTAGCTCTTGGTTCAGAAAGAGCCCTTTTTGTTATTTGATGTAAATCTGTTCAGTAGTTGTATATTTAGGGACACGAAGGATTTGCGACCCCTCCAGTTCTCATGCTAAGATATGATTGGCTGCCAACACTTCAAACCAGGAAGTGTTATCAGCCATCTTGGGACTCGGCTTGAGCCGAGTCCCAGAAAAAAAGAATAAAAAATACAAAAGGGGCCATGGTATGAACAACTTGACCCCATAGCTCTGATGCTGGGGTCCCAAAGGCCCCCCCAGGGCTAAAAAGCATTTTTTTTTTGTTTTTTTGTTTTTACTGCAGAATCGCAATGGGGTCTTTAAAAAAGACCTTGGATGGGCCAGGTCCTGTGGGCACTCTTTTATTTTTTATAGAGGGAGTCTCCTGCCACCCCACAGCCCCGTGGACCACCACCTCCCCGGGGAGTTTACTGAATTATGAGCAAGGGGGCTGCGCAGCTCCCCCACACACTGTGGACCACCACTCCCTGGGGCAAAAATGCTATTCATATGAGGGAGAGGTACGATGGCCTCCCCCACAGCCCCGGGGACCACCATCTCCCCAGGGATATGTGCACATTGGAGGAGCCACAGATGGCCCTGGGGACAGCCACCCCCGATGGGCAGCTCCTGCTATGTCCCGGGTTGCTCACCCCGGGACATAGTTGTTTGCTGTGGCTTGGCTGCAGCTTTGAAGCTGCAACCAAGTCACAGCAAACACTCCACTTTTTGACAGCGGGACCTGTAAAGCCGGTCCCACTGTCAAACAGTGGAGCTTTCATCTCTGTCCTCTGCACGTGTGGTTACTGACTCTTGACTGTGCCCTGGGTACTGCTAACCAGTCCCAGGGTCAGTGTTCTGTGTAAAATTGATTATGCAGGTTAGGCTCATTATAATTGGCTGTATCAAGCTACCTATAAGTTCCTAGTATATAGTGCGGCATGTAAGTTTAGGGACCCCAGCATAGGTAGTGAACCCATAGGTGCACTGCTGTGGTGCCCAGTGTCATTTTAAAGGCTGGTCTGTCTTGCTGGCTGCTTTAAGTTAAAGGTAGAACCAAATTCGACTTTGGAATTAAAAGTACTTCCAAAGTCCCAAGCTACCTTATTCTTACATATAAGTCATCCCTAAGGTGTACTCTTTGTGCCACCAGGGTTGTGTGCAGCATAACTATAGGCAGGAACTTTGTAAAAGATGTTTTATAAGCCTTGGTGAGGGAAAAATAGCTAAATTCATATTCTCTCCATTGTAGTAAATAGGCTCCATAGGCTAACATGGGGAGACTTTATTTTAAAATAATAAAGTCTTATTTTCCATAGAAATGAGCAAAATATGGCATGCTTAGTAGCACATTGAAACTTATAATAAATCCAACAACTTGCCACTTTTGAACTTAATGAAACCTGCACCTAGTAAAAGTTTTAGAACTCTTCCTAAAAGTTACCAGTTTCATCTCTGTAGTTCCCTTCTCTGATTGGCCAGCCTCTGCAGTCTGGCCAGGCTGCCTTGAGGAGGTGTGAAGTGGCCTGGGCTGACACCAATTAAGCATCTGGTGGGAGGAGATCTGCCTCAGCAGATGGTGAAACAGAATGGGGGAGAGCAGCCCAACCGGTCTTCAAAGGAGGGAAGGACATTTGGGACAGCAACTATACCTCCCTTATTTCCGCAAACCCACCAGCCAGGTGCCCCCAATTAGATTAAGAGAGGGCTGGAAAGGGGTGTGATAAGGGATACTTAGCCACAACAGTGGATAGGCTCAGCCAGACCTAACTTCTGAGGCTGAATTTTTGCCATCTTGGATTTTTGGAGAATGTTGCTTCCTAGGATTGATTTTTGCCACGCTTTCCAGAAAGTGGTCACTCAAGAGGGTGATGGCCTGCACGTGATTGGACAGAGGATCCCCCTGCTTTCTACTCCAAGAAGTAAGGATAAAACTGGCAGAGCTGCACCCCAACTCAGATCCCTACAGGAACAAGACAAGAAAAAGAAAAAGTACTGCCCTGCTGGACCCCTGACCTGCACCTGGGCACTGCATTCTGAAGGACTGCACACTTGAGCTTCCCCAATAAAATGACTTTGACTGTTTTCTGCTACTTCAAGGAGGGACTCCCTGTTTGCTGCAGGTAGAAAATAGCTGACCAGAGTCTTCTGCATCAAGCCCTGAAGAACTGAGCAGTTCACCAGTGACCAGTGGTCATTTTTGGTTTTGAGCCAGGTGCATTCTGGGAGTTGGAGTCCTAACCCTCAAGAAGCAACTCAGGGGTGAGTTCTGGACTCCTAAAGGACCTTCGAATACCTTCTGGAAGAAGATCCAGAAGTTTGCAGAAGTTTGGAGCAGCTTTGAAAAAAAGCTCCATAAGTGGACTGGCCCAAAGTCGTGTGCCAAGCCAGCTTATGTCGACCGCAAACCGGCCTGACTTGCAGATTCATCCTGCTGAAAAGCTCCGGAGCACCAGACTTCCAGGATTTCACTGGCGGCTTGTGGAACGGCAGGGGCGTGAGTTATAGTTATCTTAGGTCACGAGTTATAGTTACTTGAGGTAACTCTAACTATAACTAGTGAATTTCTGTGGTTCTCTATGTTTAAAATGTGAGCATAACTATAACGTCCCTGTAACCTCTGTTTTTTAAGTGAATATACATATAAGTATATCTATATATCTATCTATTGGCTTCGTGTATTTCTACCTGACCTTTGCCTGAAGGGTAGGTGCTCGGCGCTCGGCAGCGGGAGCAGGACCCGCTAATATAATACACACCTCCCGCAACTTTCCTAGCAAGGAAAGCAGGCACTCCAAATTTCTTTCACTCAAGAGTTTATTATGTATCCATTACAGGGAATACTGTATTGTTGACACGTTTCAACCATTGAGGTCTTCCTCTTAGCCCAAATCTTTACAAAAGCCCCACCACCAATAGAAACTATTTGAGGAAGTTTAATGAACATAATGAAAATCCTGCCCGCATTTTTCTACAAGAAACATTCTTTGCATATAATTCTCACCTTATTACAAACCCACTGCCATCCATACTTTTATATTATTGATATGTGATAAACGTCAACAAATAAAATTAAATTGTCCACATATATTCAAGCGGTTTGGTAAACATAAAGAAAATACTGACCACATAGCTCATGACGTAAAATACATTGTCACTTTACCTATTCTAAAATTATTTTAAACCAATTACCGCCCATAATTTCCTATTGCTAATAACACATTAATGTCTAAGAATGCACTCTGCCAAGTGACTGACGCATTTAAACCATTGCGGTCTTCCTCTTAGCCCAAATCTATCATATTGCCATACCAATAGTTCAGATAATTTTTTAAATCTCGAGGAACAACTTGGTACCAGCAATTCCTCAGGACAACCTTTTACCACTTTGGCCCACAGAAACACGGAGTCTATATGGATACTTTAGATTTGTCTGAAGAACTTTCTATTGGTGACATTGAAGGTTTGGCCACCCTAGGAGAATTGGAAGTGGGGGAGAGATTGTGGGATACTGAAAGGGAATTACTTAGTGGCTTGGGATTAGAGACAGGTAACATGATTGATATATATATATATATATATATACACACATATACATATAGCTAGATATATATCTAGATAATCTATCTATCTATATATATATTGCCAGTAGATAGTTATAGTTAGACCTAGTTTCCTATATATTTGGCACAGTTTGACGAATCTTCCTTAAATTTTCTAAGAAAAATAAAAAAAGTGTCCTCCAGGGTCATGTTGTGCATAGAAAGTTTCGGGTGATCCATCAAGCGTGGCTGACAAAAACTAGAGGGTCAAAAAAGTGTGTTTCCCATGTTAATTCCCCTAGATATTTTAGACACAACTACAGTACGAACCACTGGATGGAATTACACCGAATCTGGCAAAAAGGTAGCTCTTGATCCAGAACGCTCCTTTATTGTTATTTGATTTACACCTGTTCAGTAGTTTTTGAGATATAACAAGAAAACCAAAATGTGTTTATCTGGGCAGAGCCTAGGCACACATCTCATGGTGAGATCTGTTTGGCTGACCGCATCGCAACCAGGATAACACCCTATTAAAATGCATTGTAGTGAATGGCAGGTTTTGAGGGTCACAAAAAGGAGAACATGTAAAGGATGATAACAGATTTTAGTTACAATATATATCATTTGCTGATAGTACCATATTAATTTTAGGAACTGTGATATGTTCTAAGGTGATGTTACCCTGTGAAAACGCCTTCTGCTGGGATTTCATGAATCATGTTTGAGAGAAAACTGTTTTCTTATGATTTTTCCGAAGAGGCGTGGGAAGGTGCTCCAGAATCTAAAATGAGAGCATACTTTCTGTAAATTCACACTGTCCTTCTCAGCCATGTGAGAATGAAGCCTGACATTCTCAGTAAAGCATACACTTCCAGCAGGAGCAGTCTGTCTGTTGATTCCCTTGTGTCCTACTGCAACTAGAATGCTAATATTCTTAAATATGGCAAGAGTGTGGCACACCTGAAGCCATCTTGATTGAATCAAACTGCTAAAACTTAAAACATTTAGGGGGTCATTATGACCCTGGTGTTGAGTGGTAATGTGGCAGCAGTACCACCAACAGGCTGGCAGTACATACCACCACATTATGAGAATGGCGGGTTGGCTGCAGCCAACTCTCCACTTCTCCACTCAGACCACCATGGGGGTAGCAGCCGACGGGCCGGAGATGTCAAATTCCAGCCCGGCGGCCGCTATAGTACCACTGGCGGCATTTTGAGGCAGCCTACCTCCATGGTTTTTGTGGCATTAGCAAGGCCACCATGGCGGTAGGCCCTACCGGTGACAGGCAATTCCTTCCCTGTCACTGGTAGGCCGCTCACCCACCCCCAACACTCCCCAGATGCCCCCACCCCTCTCCATCCAAACTCCCCTCTTATGATCCTCCTACCCCCAATACACGCACACACCGGCAGACAAGCACCACACATACATCCACTCACTCACACTGGCATACATGCATTCATACCCGCATACATCCAGTCATGCTCACACACATTCGTACAGACATTCATACTGACATGCAGACACGCACTCACATCACCATTCTTATACGCATTCACACACATGCATACACCCATGCAAACAACACTACACACACAGACACATTCACGCACACACACATTCATTCACACAACCCCACACATACACACACACACACACACACAACACCGCCACCCCCTTCCCTGTCGTAACCCCAATTTACCTTCTTTCAGGTGGTCTTCCGGCAGGGAACGGGAAGGGGCGCTGGTACCGCCAGCAGCACCCCCCAGCAGAACACCGCCAGGCCGTATGACAGGTCATGATATGGCTGGTGGCGTTCTACTGGCGTGGCGTTGCTGGTGGTAGCAGCGCCAGCTTACCACCATCCGATAGTATGATGACTGCTGGATTTTCACCCTTCTTGTGGTGGAAGTCCGGCAGAGATCATTGTGTGGCGGATGGATGGAAGCTGCGGTGACGGTATTTTGGCAGCTGTCACCGCGGCGGTAGGTGGTTTTTACCACCACTGACATAATGAGGGCCTTAATGTTGAAAGGAAGAAAATGAGGGGGTTCATTTTGTCATTGTAATTATAGTAGGTACTGTAGAAAGAAAAGTAAGGACCTTTCTTAAGTGAGTTCTCAAATATCTTTCTCTTCTATTTCATTAAATCATTCTGACATGCAGACTGAAACATGCACTGTCAGCACCAGCATCAGACTGCCAGTTAACTCCCCAGTGATCAGCAGCTTCTCTACAGAATTTTAATATGCAGCTAAAGTGCTAACATTCTTAATCTATGCCAAACGTGTGGCACGTCTGAATGCCATCTTGAAGGAATCGAAGGGGAAAACTGAAAGCATTTTCTCTTGAGGATACTGTAGTAAATGAGTAAATGAGGACATTAGAGAACTTCTTAACAAATAAGTCCCCCAAGTTGGCCACCAAATTAAAAAGAGGCCAAATGTAGCCCAAGTATAGCCTAATGGCAGAAGTGAGCACAACACTAAGGGTCAGATTTACTAGGCCCTTGCGCACCTTTGTGTCACATTTGCTGCACAATTTTGCTGCAAATGTGACACTAACTAGCCACTACCATAGCGCCATATTTACAAGGTAGCGCAAACTAGGTTTGCGCCACCTTGTAATCCATTTGCCCCACATCATGCATAATATATGCATAATGTTTGCAAAGGGGCCCTTCCCTCATTAGAGGGTTGCTAAATATGGCCCTTAATTGATTAGTTGTTTGCAGTATTATATAGCACAGACTTGAATCAAAGGTATTGTAGTGTGTTACATGAGCATCAGTTACATTTCACAAGGGAACATTCTTTTTGGACTTTAGGCATAGGGAGATTAAGTGGTTTGCCCAGAATAACAGGATGTCGAGCTGATCAAACCTGGTTCTCCAGTTGCAAATTCCTCAGCTCTGGCCATAATGCCATATTCTCTCCCCTAAGTGTAAAAAATAATTAAATGATCAACTGGATAAAAAAAACTACATAAAGATAGCAAATAATTTAAAAGTGCTCTGTTGCTATTTGAGAGCTCAGAGAATATGTCCTCCTTCATCATCATCAGCTTTATTCGATCAATTGACCATAAAAGCAACATAAAAAACAAAAATAATAAATAGTACATACATAAATAGTCATTCTTTTTTTTAAAATACAACATCTACACATCTATAAATTAGTTTAAAATCGTTAAAACAATAGTAAGCTCAAATTACACATGAAACTCTAAAACTTATCTATAAAAGAAATGGAACATTAGGTTGCTTTTTGAAGATGGCAACGTATGCGCCAAGCTGTCGCTAAATACTTGCTTACTGGAAGAATTACATCGACTGAATTATGACTTTTTAGGACCTGTAAAGCCAAGGAACAGCTCTTAAATCCCATAGCCCTACAAGTATTGCAAATCCATTTTGATCGCGGAATCGCATAGGCTGGACAGAGGAACATAAAATGTTCAATGGTTTCAAAAGTACTGCCACAAGCAGGGCATGTATCGGTAAGACTGATCGGCCCCCACCTATCAGTCAATGACATCAGGGGCAAAGAGCCAAAACGAAACCTTGCATATAGACTTTTGCCCTGCAAATCCGGTATAATGTCCAGATAAGATTCAAACTTTGGAAACCATTTAAGATCAATAAAAGAATTAGTTAAACGACCATGAGATTTACAGGTTATATTGTTATCCCTAACGTAAGACCAATAAGTTAGCTTTAAAACATTTTTATGCCGTCTCTCTAGTTTGTGGGGATTTTCCCATGTAATCACCCAAACCCAACAAACGAAACCAATGGGGCACATGACGAATCCAGGGAAGAGTATTAGCATTTTGACATAGGTTGAGTAATGAGGTCTTATATATATCTAGTTCAGGGGTAATCCATAACCTGATCCAATAAAGGAGAGGTCTTAAAATAGCTAGATCTGCTACTCGACTTAACCCCAAATCTAAAAATAATGGAAGCAGGGGTGTGGTGCGTGGACACGCTATTAAAGCCCTTGCGAAATTTTTTCCCCCACTGAGATCTTATTACAGTTGGAGAAACCCCATACTTCCGCTCCGTACAGGGCTGCACCTTGTGCCTTAGCTATATAGATTTGTATTGCTGGGGAAACAACTTTTGTAAAAGAACTTTGATAAAAGCGCAGTATGGATGAAGCTCTGTGTTGTAACAGCCCTGCGCTTTTTATGATCTGCTCTTCCCATGATAGTTTACTAGTTAGCCTGACTCCCAAGTAGTCTATAGAGCTAACTTCCTTCAAGGGGACTCCGTCAATGTGAATGGAACATCTTTTGCTAGGTCCTTTGGATAACACCATTAGTTTAGTTTTATTAATGTTAACCTCCAACCCATGATCGCTACAGAATAGATTGAACCGGTCAACAAGGATTTGCAACCCCATTGGTGTCTTGGAAATGAGGAGCGAATCGTCAGCAAAAAGCAGGATAGGGATTTTTTGCGTATTCAAGGAGGGAGCATCATTCTGGCATATGGACACAGCCTTCACTACTTCATTAATAAATAAAGTAAATAGTAAGGGGGCTAGCACACAACCTTGGCGAACTCCCCTTCTGATTGGAATCTGTTCTGTCAGTTCGCCTTGTTCACCCCACCTCACTTGGGCATAAGTATTTTCATGTAATCGTTTTAACAGGAATAATATTTCCTCTGGGACTCCCAATCTACCCAGCACTTCCCACAATTTGGCTCTTGGGACCAGGTCAAAAGCAGATCGCAGGTCAATAAATACTACATATAGACACTGCTTGGCAATAAGAACATATTTCCAATACAATATGGCCAATCGAAAGACCTGGTCTACCGTGCTAGTTTTAGCATGGAACCCTGCCTGTAATTGGGAAAGAATTTGGTGCTCCTCAACCCAACTGGTTAGCCTCTGTAAAATTTGTTTAGCGAAAATCTTTTGTAAGTTGTCTATAAGGCTAATTGGCCTGTAATTGGCTGGAAGGTTAGCATTTCCTTTTTAATAGATGGGTATAATTTCGGCCCCCTTCCATGTACCTGGGATTTGTCCCCCTGCAGCTATGCTATTTGAAATGGCATTAATATACCAGGACCAGATATTTGGTTCCGATCTATAAAGATCTCCAGGAAGTTTGTCCGGTCCAGGTGCTTTGCCAATTTTCAAACTGTTTATAGCCTCAAGGGTTTCTTCTACTTTGAAGATAAGGTGACCCTTAGGGATACACTGGGCCCCCACTTGGAGGGGCATGCTGGGGTTCAAATCCAATAGTTTTGGTGGGGAGTGGACTACATTAGTGTCCATTAAGCCCTCTGGTAGGGCATAAAGAGTGGTAAAATGCTCTACCCAGCTTTCTGGTTGTATATGGTTGCTGGGGCAACTCCTACCTCCATTTTCTCTTTTAGACAGAAGTTCCCAAAAACGCTTGCTATTCTTCTCTCTAGAGGCATTTAATAATTCCTGCCACAGGGAATCCTCCCACCACTTTTTTGCATTGGACAGGGTTTCTTTATAGAGGGAGCTAGCTTGTTTAATCTCCCCCTGGGAACCAGACATAAGTACGCGCTAAGGACACCAGCTGGGGCGGAGGCAGTTTTGACTCGGGCAGGAGCCCTTTAAATCAGCGGAAAGCGCTCCCGCCTCGCGGGACGCGCTAAGGACACCAGCTGGGGCGGAGGGCAGTTTTGACTCGGGGCAGGAGGCAGTTTTGACTCGGGGCAGGAGCCCTTTAAATCAGCGGAAAGCGTTCCCGCCTCGCGGGACGCGCTAAGGACACCAGCTGGGGCGGAGGCAGTTTTGACTCGGGGCAGGAGCCCTTTAAATCAGCGGAAAGCGCTCCCGCCTCGCGGGACGCGCTAAGGACACCAGCTAGGGCGGAGGCAGTTTTGACTCGGGGCAGGAGCCCTTTAAATCAGCGGAAAGCGCTCCCGCCTCGCGGGACGCGCTAAGGACACCAGCTGGGGCGGAGGCAGTTTTGACTCGGGGCAGGAGACCTTTAAATCAGCGCAAAGCGCTCCCTCCTCGCGGGACGCGCTAAGGACACCAGCTGGGGCGGAGGCAGTTTTGACCCGGGGCAGGAGCCCTTTAAATCAGTGGAAGCACTCCCGCCTCGCGGGACGCGCGCGGGCGGCGCCCGGGCGAAGCCCGGGCCAAGGGCAGGCCCGTCCTGCGCCCGTCAGCGACCGGAGGAGGCCGGGCTGGGCCATACCATTTTCATCCTGACTTCCGAGGTTGGTGACCAGCAGTTGAACATACTCTACCCACCCGGACACCTTCCTAATATAGGTGAGCAGCACTTTAGGCCCTCCTGGCGTCTCAGCTTTTCCTAATAAAGCCCCAGTAGAGCAAAAACAGGGTGGGAACAGGAGAGGAAGAGCACTTACGGAAATAGACTGTCAAAGTTTGGGGTTGGACCTAAGTGTCTTACCAAAGCAAGATGGGTAGACGGAAGGGGGGGTGCCTTTGGAAAAAGCCGGCAATAACACGACTCTAGATGGCTTCCTCCAAAAAGCGGTAGGGGCATTAGAAAAAGAAATTGAATTGGTGGAGCGCCGTTTGACTGCCCCCCCAGCAACGGAGGCTCCATCGAAAACCCCACCACAACCTTTTTACCCACCAGCTTTCCAGCCTGCCCCGGCAACCCCACCTCCAACTACCCAAACTATCCGATTGTCCGTCGCAGAGCCCCTGGACAAAGTCATATATTCTTCAGAAACTACACAGCCTGTGCCAGATAGGTCTGCACCCTCCCCAGAGCATAGCTCAAAGGGCAAAAGGAAACGAGGGGAGGTGAACTTAAAGAATAAACGGGCCCGTGTTTTGAACTCCCCCAATCATGCCGTGCCTACTCGGGCCAAGGACTGCACACCTGCCCAAGCTACCAACAACGGCAGCTTAGACATAGCCTTCATAATAGATTTTATTAAAGACGAGCTCTCCAAAAAACTATACCCTATAACAAATCGCCTATCAGCTATTGAGGAGAAACTTGACGTTCTCATCAAACTTAATCAGCCAACCACCTCTTCCTCATCGGATTTACAATATTCGCAACAACATTTTCCCCCATGCCCACCAGTCAACAGTGCCAGTAGCCCTCCTCTATCATCAAGCACGGTCCACAATTTCCAATCACTTTGCCCTGATTCTTCGCATCAACCTGTGAAGGCATCCACTGCTAGACTGGCCAATCCCCCTAAAACTTGGCACTCAAAGAGTGATCCCCTCTTCCCAAGGCGGACTGATGAAATTGCTTCCTCCATGAATATGGGTACAAAATTGCACAAGGATCATACCAACCCTCCAGCAGACCGGATCCATAGGGATCCAGGAACCAATATGAGAAATTTACACCTACCACCGGCAGCTTGCCCTTATGTGCTTGTTATTACGAATGTTCTAAGCTTAAGCCTAATATTCCTGAATCTTTTACAGAACTGAAAAATAAGGTCATCCACTGGCTACATAGATACGCTAGATTTGCTTTTTATATGATACCCTCAATATTAATGGTGAGGAGGGTGGTTGGGTGGGTCCACTCAAAAACCCCGGGACAGGGGACTGTATTGTTATTAACTTTGATGCGCCTTCCCTTGTCCAACAGCTTTCCTTGAATGTGTGTCATTCTAACCCTCTAGGGGGAGTAATCTCACTTTGTAGGCTTCAGGCTTTTTACCCTCACAAAACTGCATCAGCTACTAAGGGGGTAACAATGTCACCCAGAGGTCCCACTAGGGTGCAGATGCAGCCTGACTCTCAGCCGAAACGCAGCCCTTTTTCGCTCTCGCTTTCTGAAATTGATTGACTAAAAGCCAGCACTGAGCACAGTTCATTTCAGCCTCAAGGTTCAAATATTCGGGACAAAGAGTACCCTATAGTCGGAAACAATGAAACTCACGAAATAGGACAAGGCAACCCTGAGGTCGAACAAACCCCTACTGCAGACACCAGAGACCCTACGCCAATCTCCGCACTTGCTCAGCCAGATCTTTCTAAGATGGAAATCAGTATCCGGCTTTCCTCCTGTGCCCAGAGTTCTGAAATCTGTATTGGGGGTGCAAATAAGGAGCGCAAGGTGATTGAGACCAATTTAGCCACGGATTTATCAGACCTCAGTAAACTTGGATACTCACCACCATTTCAGACACTCGAACTGCTCACGTCACCCCCCGATCTAGACGGGGCAAGAAATATTTTGGGCAACACTGTAGTGGGAAATCCAAACATGGCTGGTATAGATATGTTTGAAAAGGGTATAAAACTTCCCCACGGTACCCCACTTGCAAGAAAGAACCCTGTGGCTGAAGCTCCCCATGACAAAACAGATGGCCTAGATACCATCCTTAGTTGGAATATTGCAGGGTTGGAGAATAAAATGAACAACCCTGAATGGGGCAAATTCATAGACGAACATAAAATATGTCTTTTCCAAGAAACATGGGCATTGGAGCCCAAATACAGAATTGGTTACAAAAGTTACTGGGTCCCAGCAACTAAGGTGAATTCAGGGAGACCCTCAGGTGGGCTGCTTATATGGCTCAGCTGTTCCTTTAAATGTCGGATTGAAACAATTGACTTGGGCTGCCCTGATCTAATGGGTTTATCAATACCATCCCTTAGTGAGAAACCACTTTTAATAATCAATATTTATAATAGGAGCCCGGGTAGCAAATATGAGTCCGACACATTGACTATTTTGGACAGCTTTCTTTCTTGTAAATCACCTTCCCACTTTATTCTTATTGCTGGAGATTTTAATGTCACTTTTGAACCCTATTCGCTGGCCAAGGAATTATACAAAGATGAAGACGCCTACTGGGGTATCCCTCAATTGGTATCAAGCAAAAGACCAAAAATAAATAGATTAACACATCAGGTTGTGAATATTACACTGGCACATGGCCTGCGGGCTTGCAATGGTCGTTCCCGTTCAGACCCTAATCTCCACCATACATTTAGGCGCGGGACACAGAAGAGCCAGATAGACTATATTCTGCTTGATATCCGCCTGTGGGGCTATATGGTTGACATGAACATTGTAGAACATGAGGAAAGTGACCACGAACCATTGATTTTATTTCTTAGGAACCTATTACCCCTAATTGAAGTCTCCTGTTCCAAGACCCACGAACAACAGCTCGCACTGACCAACAATAGACGAAATGTTAGATGGGAATCCCTAAGCACCGACACAGCCACCTTGGCATCTGTGTACAGGCAGTTGGCTGATCACATGGATCGTATATCTCAGCCTTTAGAAGATAGTGGTGGGCTTATAGCAGCCCACACACTTTTTTTAAATTCTCTAAAAAATCTTTTTACTAAAGAGTCTGCAAAAGAAGTTAAAAAGAAGTGCAACCCAAGGTGGTTCAGCGCCGAATGCAGGGAAGCACAGCACAAACTGCTGAGAGCCTTAAGAGGAGGCCAGTCAGATCATATAAGGGAAGCCAGGAAAGATTATAAACAGGAACAAGGTAGAGCCCGTAGGACATGGGATGAATCTAGATGGGTTTCCCTCCTAGAGTCTGCTAAAATAAATGACACCTCGAAATTTTGGAAATTGGTGGCTGATGCCAGCGAAGAATCTTATTGTTCGCCTGGTGCCTCAATACTCCCTGTAGAGTGGACAGATAATTTTTCCCGATTATATTCTGGGATCACTGGTGTTACTTCCAGTGAATTGACCCATACCATGATTACTGAGACCCCCAAAATTGAATTTACCCTGGCAGAAACTAAGGCTGCAATCGCTTCATTGAAATGGGGAAAGGCCCCCGGCCTTGATAAAATACCAGGCGATTTATACAAGACAAACTCAGATATATGGGCCCCCATTTGAACCTAATTTCCAACGCGGTATCTGCAGGAGCACCTGTCCCGAGCTCCTGGATGGGAGCAGAGATAGTTCCCATCTTTAAGAAAGGTAACCCCTCTAACCCTGTTAACTACCGCCCAATCTCCTTACTTGACAACTTCCAAAAACTTTTTGCAAAGCAAATTTTGTCCCGTCTAGATGAATGGATTCTGGAAACCAATGCCATTTCTGATTTACAAGCAGGGTTCAGGCCAGCAGTTAGTACCATAGATCAGGTGCTAAGATTTTTAACAATAAAATGGAAGACTGTGGAAGTAGGAGGGGGTAACCTTTTTGTAGTTTTTATTGATCTTAGAGCCGCGTTTGATTTGGTCCCCAGAAACCAGTTATGGCTGACACTAGCCAATATGGGTGTCCCACATGGCCTCTTGAAACTTATCATCCGACTACACGAGAATACTTATGCTCAAATCAGGAGCGGCAAGAATGGTGATCTAACAGAGTCAGTGGCTATTGAGAGGTGAGTTAGACAGGGGTGTGTTTTGGCCCCAACCCTTTTTCTTCTATACATAAATATTTGTATTAAGTATTTAGCAAATTGCACTAATGATTCCCCAAAGCTGGCCGGGACCAAAGTTCCATGCCTACTTTATGCAGATGACAATATCCTCCTGTCTAAATCATCCATGGGAATCCAGAATCTGGTTAACCAGTTCGGTGCATTCTGCAGAGATTACGGGTTAGACATAAATCTTAAGAAAACTAAACTCATGATATGCAGTGCCCCGAACAAGAAGCTTAGAGCAAATATAAAGATGGATTCAATTTTTCTGGAGAGGGTAATGGAATACGATTATTTGGGCATTATACTATCTGATAAGGGCAGCTGGGATGCAGCTATAAGGAAAGGGGCACTAACAATCAGCCAAAAATGTGGAGGGATAGGATGTAAAGCTAGCACTGCAACAAGCCCCCCTCTGACCCTCATCTCTGAAATATACAAAACCCAAATCCGTGCCGCGGCCCTATATGGAGCGGAACTTTGGGGATCTCACAGACAAATGGACACTCTTCAAATCAAAGAAAATAATTTCCTTAGACACATATCCAGACTAGGGAAGGGCACGCCGATGCTCCCCCTAAGACTGGACCTGGGTCTAAATAGTATTAAAGATAGAGCATACTTAAGACCACTTCTGTACTGGGTCAGACTTTGGAAAACGGAGGAACTCGAACCCTTCAGGTCAGCAGTCAAAGAACTATTGCCACCTTGTTATGGATGGGAAAAAGTACGGTGGCTAAGGGAGATGAAAGCGGCTTGGGTTAAACTGAATTTATCCCATTATTGGGAGAATCCCGAGATGATTCCTGGTAACGCTAAACGCCTGATCAAAGACCATTACTGGGAAAAGATCCATGAGGAATCTCTCGGCTCAAATGGGTTAGGCCGGCTGACAGCAGAGTTTCTGCTGGTTAAGCATGAACCTATGCCTGAAAGCTTCCTGGATCTCCCTATACCAGCCCGTGCTCGCTCTCTATTACTTCAGTTCAGATATGGAACATTGGCAGTCAACAGCTTCACGGCTTGCTGGTCGACCAATAGTTCCTTATCTGACAAATGTATAAACTGCCATCTATGCAAGGAAACTTCTGAGCATGTCCTATTTTTCTGTCCTCTGTACAAATGCCCTCGAGGGAAGTGGATTATCCCTCTGTGCAAAACACTGTTAACACAAAACCGTATCAGTGTATATAGAATATGTAAATATGATACTTCCATGCTGATAGTGAGTTCTGTTTCTAAATACCTGGCAGCAGCATGGAAAATCCGCAGTAGGATCACTACAGATCTTAATCCACCGGTTGAAGAACGGTCTAGAAGTTAGCGAACTAGCACCCTGTTATATCAGTCTGGGATTTTAAATAAAACTATTAGTGCGACCTATCGAGGATAAAAGACTGTATCCTCGAGCATGCTGTCTAGTGGGTTACCCCAACTGAAGTGACTTATAGCTCCTCAGCATATATAATTTTATAAATGGCAAGATGCAATTTATTTGATCAACCTATTCAATAGAACTGATTAACTTAGGGCATCATTTTCTACTGGTTGACTCCTAACCTTTGCTAACAGGAACTATTGTATGTAGTTTTTATGTCTTATTTTATGTATAAACCCATTTTAGAATGGTTTTTATGTTTTTTACAATTGATTAGTATCATTTTAGTATTTAGAGTCTTGCATAGGGTAAGATCCAGAGACTATTTTGAGAATCCTGTCTTAATTATTTATGAAACTTTTTATGTAGTTTTATGAACCTTTTTTTTTTGTATTAATTGCCAATGTCTTTTTTATTTTTTCACTATGCGATGGTTTATGGCTTTTATTTCTTTGTATGTATGATCACTTTTAACTTCTCAAATGGTCCAATCAGGACTGAATAAACTATTGATTGATACTACTGCTTTTTGCCCAGACTTAGCCTTTGAGCACCTCTCATCAAACCATCCCTTACGTGCCCCTTTCCCTTCACATGACTTTGACCGCCTTGCTTTGTAAAAGAACCCCCGTAGCTGAATAGCCATGCTGTCATGTATTTTGAGAATCTGAATATTCCCACAGCCTTGTCTTCGTACTCAGCCAAACTATTTAGAAAAAATTGGTATATTGCTCTAATATGATATGGGTTGGACATCACTTTTGGCCAAGTAATCTTAGTAAATGTATTGTTCCAGCATGGTGGCGGAATTATTGTAACATGATTATTAAGTGTTCTCCTGAACATTTCCCCGGAGAGGGTAAGAAGCAGGGGGAAGTGATCGCTATCGCATGTCACTTCTACTTTCATGTCTTCCAAGTGGGGCCACAACCTGACATCGACCAAAAAATAATCAATAGTACTTGTAGACATGCCCCTTTTGAACGTTGGTGCAATATTCATATCAGATGGTGTTCTACCATTGCAGGCCCTAAGGCCGTGTTTTAAACATAGTGTAGCTAATTGCATGGCCGCCCGAGATTTTTTACAAGGCCAAGTAGTAGATAATTGTGGGATACCCCACAACTCATCCTCTTCGTCGGTTAGACCACTAATGAGGGTGGAAGGTTCGAAGGTACAATTAAAATCTCCAGCTACGATTAAAATAGTCGAGGGGTGGAGGCTTTCTACAAATTCGGACAAAATAGCCAAGGTGTGGGACTCAGAGCTGCATGAGACCGATCGTATATAAACATTAACAATAACAATTGATAAACTTCTTTTGAACGTGATGCACATGGCTTTTATATCTACAAAATCAATTTCCAGAAGCTTATGGTCACACTGCAAATTTTTGTTTACAAGTAGTAACAGCCCCCCTTTCGCCCGGCCCAACCCCTTCTCTGGAGGTATAGCAGGAACACTAAATGAAAGAAATCCATCTATATTAATAGCGTCCTCTACCCAAGTTTCCTGAAACAGACACATATCTATATCTTTGATAAAAAAGGCCCATTCACTATCATCTAATTTCTTTGCCAAGCCAGCAATGTTCCAAGACATAAGATCTAACGTGCATTTGCCTTGGTTAATCACCATAGTTGAACAGCCAGCATCCACCGGGCCCAAGTTATTACTACAGGTGTCTGAAGATGGTACTTTATCATTCCCCTTTGAATGTAAGACCTTGGAGCAGGCCGTCACATGAGTCACTGATTCAGTAGTCAGTCATACAGGATCAGGCAACGACCCAAGATCGGTAGCTACCTTAAATACAACACCTCCACGGGAATTAGTTAAACCATCTAGTCCAGAATTATGTGGGTATAACATAAGTCTTATTCCCCCCCTAGTTGTTGCACTATTCAAATGGGTGCGAGAATCAAAATCCATTAGTTGAGTCACCATGGTCTTATCTTCAAAATAGATAGTAATTATATCAAAATTGGTCCCTGGGATACTGCTTCTCTCAGCCGATGTTATATCAGAACGAATGACAGAAAGACAACTTTGTCGGGAGCGTATCCAGTGTATGACTTTATTAATCAAAGAGGCTTGGTTCTCAGCTGACCCTGGCGATAATTTTCAAATATTGGTCAAATAGATTTTATTTGTTCCATAACTTGTGCACAAATCCCGTTCTTTAATAGCTATACTCTCAATATTGTTACGGGAGGAAATATTGTTGTTGTAGGAGATTTTATATGGCCTGTTAGAGGATTGTGTAAAACTGTCCTCTTGGACAATTTCCGGGAGGTCAGATCTGCTAATCCTACCTCTGGCTCTATCACTAGTTGAATTGCTCGCCCAGTTTCCTTGACAATCTCTGTGTCTGAGTGCATTTTCAAACCTCCTTTTGGGCCTCAGGTTATCTTTGTTGGGATCACAGCGGTAATCTTCCCTCCCTTGTGGAATTGTCCCCCCTCTAATGGGGAGACAGGAATTATCCCTTGACTCAGCCCCCTTTATTGGGGCAGAAGAGGAGAATACTTATTTTCCCCTGGCCTCCCCACAAACCCTGCAGATCCCTTCACAAGCACAGTTATTCCCATACTGGTGCACAAAGTTGCTCTTCATAAGATCTATTAATACTAGAACCAATCCCTTGACTTCATCAACTCTCTGGAGAACTGTAGCCAGGTTGTCTCTACTAGCTGCAGATTCGTTGCCTTCCGGCTCAGACTGGGAGATCAATGAGATAACACTAGGATTGGATATTCCAACTACAGGCTTGGGCACACTCACTGGCACGGGCAAATCCTCTGTTACCAGCAGTGGTTCAAAGCGATTAGTACACAATAAACTTGGAACCACCTTGATCACCGGGCTCAGCGGAAGGAGAATCGGTGTGTGTGGTACATGTGGGGGACCCCACTGGGATACTGGAGGACTCACTATACTATAAATGGGTTTTGGGGTGGGGCCCCTACAATTGTGTGGGCCCCCATCCCCATCAACCTCTATTGTGGCATCTAGAGGATTCCTCTTCCCCTTTTTTTAAAATGTCTCCAGGATTTTCCTATCCTTGGGGGGGGGCTTTCTTTGGGTTATTTACCCCTATGGTTGTTTGTGTACCTAACATAGACTCAACTTCTTTGACTAAAAGATCTATTTCGTCAAGTGGATTTAACCTATTGGGTGGGCCCAAATTCAGGGGTCTACTTGGGCGGTTTTTCGCTATTTTTGTTCCCTTGGTTTGCGCTGGTAAATCTACAGCCTTCCTTTTCCCCATGATAAAAAATACTCGTAGCATCGAGAAATACAAGATACAAGGAAAAAAAAAGGATAACTCCCTTACTTGTATATTGAATGTCCTGCCACTGGAGTATCTGGCCCTGCCTGCCAAGCCTCTTCCGGAGAGTAGCAGCGTCCCACTCGTCGGCTAGATGCTTGTTTAAATACAGCCCTCCGGGTAATAGCAACCGAATAACAGTAGGAGAACTTGTGAAGAGGCCTGCTATTGATGCAACTGTAATGATAAACAGTACTACTCAGTTTAACTGTGTAGTATAATCTGTGTACTCTTAGGTAGCAAGCTGGTCTCTTACTGCTGGTGAAAGAGGGGTGGGCCAAGCCCAGCCTCCTCCGGTCTCCGACTGGCACAGGATGGGCCCGCCCTTGGCCCGGGCACGTCCCGTGCCTCCTCCTCGGCCCCCAGGTGCAGTTACGCGCGTCCCGCGTGGCGGGAGCGCTGTCAAGAATTTAAAGGGCTCCTGCCCTTTGTTGAAATGCCGCCGCCTCCTCCTCCTCGGCCCCCAGGTGCAGTTACACGCGTCCCGCGAGGCGGGAGCGCTGTCAAGAATTTAAAGGGCTCCTGCCCTTTGTTGAAATGCCGCTGCCTCCTCCTCCTCGGCCCCCAGGTGCAGTTACGCGTGTCCTAATTTTAGTTTTTTAGAGCTCTAACCATAAGTTCTATGGAAATAAGACCCTCTCATTATTATAATTTCAAAAGGAAATGCTTTAAGAATTGCAGTTTTGATTACACCAAGACGACGTCAGGTGTGCCGCACGTTTGTAATACATATAGGCTGATAGCAATGTAGTTGTTCATTAGAATACTGAGGGGAGGCAGAGATCAGGTGCTCAGACCAAGATAATTGAGGGTAGGTAGGAGGATGCAGAGACAACAAGTTGACCACGCTCGGCAGGCAGGAGTGGCAGTGCCAGTACAAGGGAACATGGAGAGGAGGGGAAAGGGGAGCAGGGGCAACAAACCAACCATGCAGGACAGGCAAGAGAGACTGTGGCAATATAACAGACTATTAAGGGCAGAACAAAGAGGCAGTGGCAATACAACCATACATGCCAACAGACCCAATTCAGGCAGGAGACTACTGATATTTTTAGGCCCAAAAGAGCTTTATTTTATGTGCCCCCTTCCTAAAATCTCCTCTTTTTCACTGCAAGTCGATGAGGAAAATCGCTTCTCCAGGTATTTTTTTCAAAATCTTTCTCTTACAAAGTACAAAATGTTGGCAATTATGGTATATTGGGTCATGGAGGGCAGGAGTAATGGGGTAGGGACATGGATTCAGATAACAGAGATTTGCAGGAACATTAAACTGCCTTTACAGGCAAGCGTAAGGGGTTCCAGCAGCACAATACACCACACAGGGCAAGCAGGATGGCAGCGCAGCGCAACAGACCATGGAAAGCAATAGGGAAAGGAGAGGCCATGCACATGGACAATAGAGTAGGGGGGAAAGAGACCAGGGCTTCAAGCTGACCATACCAGATGGACAGGAGAAACAGCTGCAGCACATCGGACCATGCAGGGCAGGAGAGAGGGGGGCTGGTGCATGGACTCGGGCAACAGAGGGTTGGTGGGAGGTGGATGGGACAGCAAGCTAACTGTTCTGGGTAGGCAGGAAGGGCAGTGGCAGAACAAAGGACACACATAGCCATATTGAGGGAACAGAGGCATGCACTTGGACAATGGATGGCAAGGAGGAGGGGGCAGGAGGTGCAAGCTTGGGTGGGGACAGCACAATGCCAGGCCAGGCCCTGCATCCAACACCCCCCACCGTGTCTTGCAATGGGCATCTTACTTAACATAAAAAAAAACTAGAAAGTCACTGAAAAAACAAAGGTTACAGGGACGGTATAGTTAGGAAATGGAATAAAAAAACCTTAGAAATTCACAAAAAAAACAATGGTTACAGGGATTTTATAGCCCAGTTCAGATTTTACACACAGAAAACCATAGATTTCAGCTGTGATAGCTAGAGTTATTTCAAGTAACTATAACTCATGCCCTAAGGTAACTATAACTCACACCCTTGCCCTACACTGTTAGTTACCACAGTCATTACATCACTCATGACATCTTCTTTGCCATCATTGATAATATCACTGTAACATTTGCAGTAATATTATTGATGAGAAAACTTTGCATGGTGAGGGCACAAATTATAGTTGCCTTAGGTCACAAGTTATAGTTACATGAAGTAACTCTATCTATAGTGAATGTGAATGTGTATATTATTCACTGAAAAAAACAAAGATCTCTGGGACATTATAGTTAGGCTCACATTTTAAATGTACAAAACCAGAGAAATTCTGCAGTTATAGTTAGTTGACCTAACTATAACTTACCCCCCACCCGCAATTCACTGCTTATAGCCTCACATATTACATCACTCATAACATGGTCAGTTACATCACCTGTCACGTAGGTTCTCATTATCCTAATGAGGCTACTGGATTCGGGGGGAAGAATCACCTGAATTATAGGTTACTGAGTACAATCCCACACCATGGGACACCTGATGGTCTAATCTGGGTTTTCTGGCTAACGAGCAGTGCCTCATCAGTGCCCAAGAGCAGTGATGACTGAGGCAACTGGGCACATTACAAGAAAGACTCCTCAGGGGAATCGTGGCTGATCAGATCTTACCCCTTTCTCTTGGTTACATTAGTCTCACATAGGCAAACGTAGACAGAGGCAGAATATAGTTCAATAAGGGTTTTAATAAAATAACTGCATCTTAGATAAAATGGCATGTATTGAAATAGTTAGGACGATAAAACACAATAGAAGCAAAATTGTGACAAGGAGAGTGAAACATAAAAACAGTCCCACCATACTGTCACTAGGAGTAATATATATCTTTCCTACCTAAGCTGTGTTAGAGCACAGCATGATAAACCCTAATCCGCTCTTCAGGTTTCCTCCCTGGGAAGACATCATCCCCCATACCTGAGCAAGGAAGCCTATTGTCTAAAAAGACACCGTCCCCATAAAGGCCAGGCATTCGATAGTCCAAGCAAGCAGCTGTAGCGAAGACGATCAGCAATCAGCATGCAGTCGTAGCCATCTGGCTGGATTCTCCCTCTACCGTGTATGGGACAGAGAAGTGTTTTTATAATAAAACAGCTGATGTTCAGAGAAAATGTCCCCACGTAAAGATGTGTATGTTGGAGGCACAACGTACCAATTTTGCCGGCAATCCTATCTGACTGTAGCCGCGAGGAGCGCACTGAGTGCAATGCTAAGAACATGATGCTTTCCAAGGCAAAGGAACAGATAGATAGAGAAAATAAAACAACACCGCCAATGTGGCTAATGCCAGAAAAACAAAGTGATTTTGAAGAAAATGTAACTGACCTAAAGTGTACAATAGAAGGCATAGTTTGCTAAAATAACGTCTCTAAAATATGGCTAAAATAGCTATACAACACCCTCCCCTTGCCGGTTCAAAGCCTAAAATGAATAAAAGCTACTAAGATCTATTTATAAACATGAATGTCAATAAAGATAAATTCAAAGACACTTAACCATGGATAAAAAAAAGAAGACAATTTAAAACTTCAGTAGTGGTGCCAGTAAAACCAAATTCAAAAGTCAATGTCATTTTTAAAATGACATCACTGATGACCTCTCAAATGACATCACTGTTGAAGTTAGAAATGACATCACTGATGACACCATTCCTAGATTGTGAGCGTTTTCTAAAAGTTACTGAGTGCTAAACGTGCATACTGAGGTAAGTGGCCGTGAAAGTGCCTGTATGTGTGAGTGACTGGGTATGTAAGAAGTGTATAAAAGAGTGAGTGGGTATGTGAGACACTGAATAAATGAGTGTGTTTTGTATGGATGAGCAAGTGGGTGTGTTATTGGGTATATGATTAAGTCAGTGGCTGTGTAAATATCTGAATGGGTGAGTAAGTGAGTGTGTAACTGTCTGTAATGTACGAGCAGGTGAATGAGTGGCTGTATGGGTATGTGTGTGGGTGTGTCAGTGGCTGTAAATGGTGAATGAGAGGGTGCATGAGTGGCTAAATGAGTGATTGAGCAGGTACACAAGTGTCTGTGTTGATGACTCATAGAGTACATGAGTGCCTGTGTGGGTGCCTGAATGGGTGTCTAAGTGGCTTAATGGGTGAGTGAATGGGTGTGTGAGTAGGTATATGAGTGAGCAAGGTAGTGTGAGAGAGATTGGATGGGAGAGTATACTGTATGCTTGTCTATAGGTTAGTGACTTCATGTGTTAGTACATGTATGAGTAAGTGAGTGAATGTGTAAGTAACTGTATGCGTGAATGAGTGGCTGTATGAGTGACAGTGTGGGTGAGTGTGTAGGCATGTTAGTAGCTGTATGGATGAGTGATTCAGTGTGTTAGTGGCTGTGTGGGTGTATGAGTGGGTGTGGAAGTGTTTGTATGATGGGATGTGTGAGTGACTGTAGGAAGGTGGCCTGGTTTGTAGTGGGTACCTATAGTACTTTCACCATATACTAGGTCCAGTTATTTCTTATTAGTGAAATGTAGGCAGTGTCTAGAAGCCAGGCTCTCTAGAGGTAGTTGTGGATGAGCAGCCAAGGCTTATCTAGGAGGCATGCAAAGCTCATGCAATACCACTGTAGTAACACAGTACTCACACACCTGAAAGAAAATACTCAGTGGTAGAAAATTAAAGGTACTTTATTTTGGTGACACAAATACCAAAAATACCATAGAGACTGTACTCCCTTAGGATTTAAGTAATACACACATTATATACACTAGTATGCAGAAATAGGCTTAAAAACAGTTAGAAAACAGTGCAATTAGTGACAATCACAATAGTTAGAATTGGGCCTAGGGGGAGCACAAACCATATAATAAGAAAGTGAAATGCGAAAGTAGGTCCCCCAACTAGGCAAGTGTAGTGTGTAGAGGGGAGCTGGGAGTGCTAGAAAACCCCAAAGGTAAGTATTAGAACCCACCCAAGTGACCAGGAAAATAGGAGTAAAACACAGTAACTTTCCCAGTACACACACAGAAAAGAAGAATTTGCAAGAACCGAAAGAGTCTGCAAGACACCAACAGTGGATTCCTGGACCCGAGGACCTGTAGAAGAAGGGGACCAAGTCCAAGAAGCACAGAGGAGTCCAGGGAGAACAGGAGCCCCTGCTAACCTGGATGAAGGTTCAAACGAAGAATCACTGGTGAAGAATAACAGGCAGCACTGCACCCAAGAAGATGGGGTCAGGTTCCTGGTTGGTACAAGTGATGTCCCATGCCAGATGGAGGATTGCAGTCTGGTTTGCTTTGCTGGAATCCGCCAACAAGCCTTGTCACAGGCAAAGCTCGCAGTTAGCGGAAAATGGTGCTGCCCAGGACCAGGAAGGACCAGGTGGACTCTGTCCAGGAGGGGGATTCATAGGGGGCTCTCAGCACTCAGAAAGCCCGCAGAAGACCAGGCAGCACACACAGGAGTCCCACAGCATGGGGACAAAGAAGGTGCAAAAGAGGCCCACGCAGCACTACAACAAATGCGCCCTTCTAAGGATCCCCCTGAGTGCATGGAATCATACACCTAATGCTTGCAAAAGCCTTGCGGTATGATTCCAGTATGTTTGATACCAAACATGCCTATGTTCGGAGTTACCATTATGTAGCTGGACATAAGTAGTGACCTATGTCCGGTACACACGTAAAATGGCTTCCCTGCTCTCAAGATGTCTGGGTAAATGGTCCTGGAGGTCGTGAGGGCACCTCTGCTGGTCCTGGGGTGCCCTCACACACAGGTACTTTGCACCCTGCTGTCAGGGCTGGAGGGCCTGCTATGGGGTTGACTTATAAGTGACGTGGTGCAGTGTAAATGGCAGTGAAAGGGTGTTTGCACCTTTTCATGGAGACTGTAATGGCAGTCCTGCCGAAGCCTTTGCATGGGCTCCATATGGGTGGCAAAATATATGCTGCAGCCCATAGGGATGCCCTGGAACCCCAATGCCATGGGTACCTAGGTACCATATACTAGGGACTTGTAAGGGGGCACCAGTATGCCAATTGTGGATGAAAAACAGCCAAATTTAGAGGAGAGAGAGCATAATCACTGGGGTACTGGTTAGCAGGATCCCCGTGAACACAGTCAAGCACACTGACAACAGGCAAAAAATGGGGGTAACCATGCCAAGAAAGAAAGTACTTTCCTACAGTGACTGTATTGGTCAGTGAGTAGCAGAGTGAGTGACTGTATATGTGACTTAGTGGTTCCATTAGTGACTGTGTGGGTGAGTTGCCGTGTGAGTGGCTCTATGGTTCAGTGGCTAGATGTTTGACTGTTTGTATGGCTCTTTGAATGGGTATGTCAGTGGTTGTGTGGGAGTTGGTGTATGAGATATTACAAGGGGGTGTAAGTGGGTGGGTGAGTGGGTGGTGGATGATGTCATCAGTGATGTCATTTGAGATGTCTTTGGTGATGTCATCAGTGATGTCACTGACCATGTCATGAGCAATGTAACACGTGAGGTCAGAAGCAGTGCATTGTGGGGTGTATCTTTTAGTTAGGTCAGCTAACTATAACTGCTGAATTTCTCTGGTTTGTACATTTAAAATATGAACCTAATTAGAACATCCCTGTAACCTTTGTTTTTTTCAGTGAGTTTCAATGTTTTTTTTTAGTTCTACTTGGCAACTATAACGTCCTTTTAATGTATGTTTTTTTAGTGGATTCTAATGTTTGTGTAATTTTTTCAGCTAAATGTATATTAGGGATACAATTATGTTCCTGTTGAAATACATTTTCAGTGTTAGTCACTTTATTTTGCTTTTCCTGAATTAAATACAGCTATTAAATATTTTTTTAATTTGCTGAAACATTATTGTAATTTTTATTATTGTGCTTTAACCGCTGCGTTTTTTTAACTAAACATATATAGCTATGGTATACGCAGGGCCAGTGCAATTATGTGATTCTGCAACTGTGGTGAAATTTGCCTAATTATAGATTGCCACAGTTCTCACATAAACCATGATCTGCCGCATAATCTGCAGATTTGAACAAACAAAGTCCCTCATTACAACCCTGGCGGTAAATCCCGCTTTCCGCCGTGCAAAAAAACACCAACATAAAGTTGCGGCCACGGAATTCCGCTACAGGTATTACGACCCACAGCTCGGAATCCGCCACAATGCAGACACCCACACAAGTCCGCCACACCAAAGGTCAGTGATAAACTGGCGATACCAAAACCCACACCGTCACGACAACAGGAATACACCCACACCATCACAACTCACAAATCAATGCGGCGGTCTTTCAACCGTGGTAAACCATTGGCGGTACACACCGCTGCGCTCAAAATACACACACACTAACAAAACACAACCACATTGGACAATTCAAAATACACACACCTGATACACATACACACACCACACCCACACACCTAATCCAATATAAAGCACACACCCACATCACCCACAAACCCTTACAACCAAAAATTTGAAAGAAGGCCAGAGAGAAAGAGACTACCTAACACAACACCAGCATCCACAGACACACAACACCATCACTTATACAACATCCACGCACTTCAAACAACACACACTGACACATCACTCCACACATCACAACAGACAGCACCTCACACATCACCCACACCACATCATGGCACCTCAAAGACACCCCAGGTTCTCTGAGGAGGAGCTCAGGGTCTTGGTGGAGGAAATCATCTGGGTAGAGCCACAGCTATTCAGATCACAGGTGCAGCAGACATCCATTGCAAGGAAGATGGAGCTATGGCGCAGAATTATCGACAAGGTTAATGCAGTGGGACAGCATCCAAGAACACAGAATGACATCAGGGAGAGGTGGAATGACCTACGGGGGAAGGTACATTCCGTGGTATCCAGACACCAGATTGCTGTACAGAGGACTGGCGGTGGACCTCCACCTCCTCCCCCACAACTAACAACATGGAAGGAGCAAGTCTTGGCGATCATGCATCCTGAGGGCCTCTCAGGAGTAGCAGGAGGAATGGACTCTGGTAGGGCAAATATTTACTACTTTATCTCCCCACCCCACCTGCATGCCATCACATACACCCACCCTCACCCTCACACCCATCACCCCAACAACCCACAGATACCCCACTAACACAACCCACACATCCCAAAACCAAGCCCTGCATGTAACACCAATGCATGAACACCCATCACCAAAGCATGTCCAGTAGAGAGACTCACTCATGCCCCAAAATCACCAACCACACAAGGGCCAATACAATAATGCAAGCACAGGAGTAGAGGGTAACTCACCCATTTTACAGATGGCACACACAGATACAATAACTATGTATTTACACCCCAACAAGACCCCTACCCAACGTCACTGGACAGGAGGTGCCAGACATATCCAGTCCCCCCACAGAAGAGGCCACAGTGACGACAGCAGCTCTGCACGCCTGGATCAAGATGACCAGCCCGGCCCATCAGGGACCTCGGGACAGTCGGTTCCCCTGACACAGTCACAAACCACCACTGAACCTCCCCCCTCAGGAAACACCACCACAGCACTCACCCAGCGGGCCCATCCCTCTGTCCCCAGGACACGTCAATCAGCAGTGTGTCCACCACTACAGGGAACCCAGGCAAATCCACTAACACAGGACGATCAGGGACCTGGGGACAGTGGCAGTGGGCACACGGTTCAGGGGACTGAGGAACAGGATAACAGGATAACAGGGAAGCTGGGAGGACTGCTGTGCGTTAGGGGAAGGACAGGCCCAGGGAACCGACACTCCACGAGGCACTCTCCAACATCATGGGAGCTTAACACCATTCCCAGGAGACCATGGGCCCGGTACTGGCCAAGTTTCAGGAGACCAAGCGGCTGTAGGAGGAACACTACCTGGGGATCAGGGAGGACTTGAAGTCCATCAACACCACCCTGGTCACCATTGCAGGGGTGCTGGCAGACCTTCTAAACACCAGGAGGGACACAGTGGCACACCAACGGGCCCCTGACACTAGCCTGGATGATGAACAGCCCTCCACCTCCGCCGGCTCTAGTGGACAGGAGGCACCGCCACAGGAACAACAGGCCACCAGCACCCCACCCCCTACAGATGGAGAACCACCCCACAAACGGTCCCTGAGATCCAGGAACAAGACAGAGAACATTGCCAAGACCCCCCCAGGAAATAAGACCCCCCATGATTATCTGGCACACCTTATTCAGTGAGTATTATAGGCAGGCACCTGTCAGATGGAGGCACCGGAATCTGGCCTTCAGGAAGCCGAAGGTGCATTCTATAATCTTCCCAGTTCGCCCATGTGCCTCATTGTAGCGTTCCTCTGCCCTTGTCCTGGGATTCCTCACTGGGGTCAGTAGCCATGACAGGTTGGGGTAACCAGAGTCACCTGCAAATGTCGAGGGACAACTGTTAGACAGACACTAACCCTTAGGGACAACCCCATACCCAGACACCTATGTCATCTGTGTTGGGACCTTGGCCTAACCTATTAGCCACACACAGTGCCTCAGGAGTTGCCCCATCACATAAGGGATGCTGCTATTCCTCAAAATGTAAGCGTCATGCACTGAGCCAGGATACTTGGCATTCACATGGGAGATGTACTGGTCTGCCAAACACTCCATCTGCACATTCATCGAATGATAGCTTTTCCGGTTTCTGTACACCTGTCCATTCCTGCGGGGGGTACAAATGCCACATGTGTACCATCAATGGCACCAATGATGTTGGGGATATGTCCCAGGGCATAGAAGTCACCTTTCACTGTAGGCAAATCCTCCACCTGAGGGAAAATGAAGTAGCTGCACATGTGTTTCAGTAGGACAGATAACACTCTGGTCAACACGTTAGAGAACATTGGCTGGGACATCCCTGATGGCATGGCCACTGTTGTTTGAAAAGACCCACTGGCCAGGAATTGGAGTACAGACAGAACCTGCACTAGAGGGGGGATTCCTGTGGGATGGCCAATAGCTGAAATCAGGTCTGGCTCCAACTGGGCACACAGTTCCAAGATTGTTGCACAATCAAGTCTGTTTGTGATTATGATGTGTGTCTCTTCCATTGTCGACAGGTCCACCAGGGGTATGTACACCGGAGAATGCCGCCATCTCATCACCTGCCCCAGCAGATGTGCCCTATGGAGGAGAACAGCGAGCAGAGAGTCATCCAACACTGAGGTATCACAATGTGTTATTTGCAGAAACGTTGGTAATTCGCAATGTGCCGGTATCTGTCTGTATTCCCGGCCTAGATAGGTGTGACACAGTTTTTATCCATCCCATGTGGCCCCCTGAAATTGTGGCTGCCTGATCTGTAAGGTGGGAAAAGGGGAAATGAGGTAACCGCTGGCGTTGTACACCGTCACGGTGGGCGGTCGAAGACCGCAGTGCAATTCTGCATTGGTTAACATTGGGCCCTATGGGTCCCAGGAGCCAATGACGATGTACGCCGGCGGTGACGGTACACACCGCCAGGGATGTGACCGCAATTTTCTATCTGTTCACTCACTAGATACCTGACCTTCAACAGGAGAGGACCTACACTGCAAGTGCTGCTGTGACCTGTGTCTGGAAGCGACAATGGCTACAGTGTATGGGGAAAGGATATTTGGCATGCCATCGCCAAGGACGTCCAGGCCCTGGGGGTCTACCGCAGACGGAGCACCCACTGCCGTAAAAGATGGGAGAACCTGAGCCGCTGGAGCAAGAAGACAGCAGAGGCCCAGCTGGGGATGGCCTCCCAATGTGGAAAGGGTGCCCGTCGCACCATGACCCCACTGATGTACCGGATCCTGGCAGTGACCTATCCGGAGTTGGATGGGCACTTGAGGGCATCACAGCAGCCACAAGGGGGTGAGTACACTCTCATTCAGCTGACTCTGCGCGCATTACGAGGTGTCTGGGTGGGGGAGGTGGGCAGTGGGTTCCCCTAGGCCAGGGTGAACTTGGTAGGCAAGGTCCCTTGTGAGGCAGGCTCTGTGGCACCCCAACCCCACTAGTGGTAATAGCCATCTACACCTAGTCATGCTCCTGTGACGTCCAGGTGTGCAGCAATTGGGCTTAGGCCTCGTACCCCATGGGCATGTGAACTTGCTAGGAACTGTTAGTGCATGGTGTAGTGCAGAGGGCTGCTCCTTGTGTGTTGTGTCTGCCAACGGTAGTGGTGTTGCATACACTGAACATGTTTTTCGTCTGTCTTCCCCCCCCTTTTTGTTTTGTCTCCCTGTTCTTGTGTGCAATAGCATCATTTGTGAAGGAGCAGTGGCAATGGAGCAGGAGGGAGCTACAACCCACTTGTCCCTGGAGGGTGAAGCAACGGAGTCTAAAGCCACCAGTGGGACGGAGCGCGAGGGGCCTCCATGACAGGGAAAGGAGCATACACCAGTGACAGCAACTCCTCCTCTGATGGGAGCTCCCTTGAAGTAGCGGGCACCTCTGTGCCCACCGCATCAACAGGTACAACCGCCACCCCCCCTACCAGCACCGCCCTCCAAGCAGCCCCTCAGCGTGCGTCCCGTGCCCGCTCACGCAGGAGGGTGGGCATCTCCTTCGCCCCAGGCACCTCAGGCCCTGCCCCAGTCAGCCCTGCTGCCCTCAGTGAGGAGGCTATTGACGTCCTGAGATCCCTCACTGTTGGGCAATCTACCATTTTGAATGCCAGGGTGTTGAGAGGCATTTGCAACAAACAAATGCATACCTGGAGGGCATTCGTTCTGGGCAGGCGGCCCAACAGAGCTCTGCACTGATGGCAGCCGTTGTCCCTGTGTTCAGCCTCCCCCCTCCAACTTCCTCTACCCTGACCCAATACCCTGTACCTCAGCCTATCTCAAGCACACCATCAGAACAGCATGCACACTCATCAACACACAAGAGTGTACATGGCAAACATAAGCACCACACATCCCACAAGCACTCACACAAGCACCATCCCCATGTAGACACAGCAACATCCACTGCCTCCACTGTTTCCCCCTCCTCCACGTCCTCCTCCTCCCTCCTTGTTTCGTCTCCACTCACACCTGCATGCACTACATCCTCAGCCACTACATCCATCACCAGCACGCCCATCACCTTGCACCGCTCACGTGGAATCACCACCCCCACTACCATGCACACATCCCCAGTGTCCTCTCCCAGTGTGTCTGTGAGCCCTCCTCCCAAAGTACACAAACGCAGGCACACACCCACCCAACAACCATCCACCTCACAACAGCCGCCGGACCATGCACTTTCACCCAAATTCAGCAAACGTACACCTCCTACAACCACTACCTCTTCCTCCAATCCCAAACCCACTCCATCTTCCCGTCCCAGTGTGTCTAAAAAGCTTTTTCTGGCAAACCTTGACCTCTTCCCTTCACCTCCCCCGTCCTTCCCACAGGGACAGACTTTCCTAGTCCCAGCCCAGCACGTCAGCCACCAAATCCCCAGGCACAGTGGTGCCAGCAACTGCGGGGTCATCGAGTGAGCCACCCATCAGGGCTGCCAGTGTGCCACGTAGCGAGGGCAAGGACATTCCGCCAACTGCCAAGGTGAAGAAGGTGCCCACATCCCGGAGGGAGAAGCCACACCTACCAGCCACCAAGGGCTCCGCCAAAACAAAAGGGGATAGTGGCAAGACACCTGCAGCACCATCAAAGGTGGGAATTGGACGGAAGCAAAAGAGCAGGTCAGGACACGGCACGGTGGCACCGACTGAGGGACTAGTGTCACCCCTTCTGTCCATGACTACACCAACCTGTACAGCGGCGAACACCGCAATCTGCCCCTCCACCAGCCCCGCCACCAGCACCGCCACCTGCACCACCACCTGCACTGCCACCTGCACAGCCACCTGCACCGCCACCGGCACGTCTGCAGCCTCAGCAACAGTCCCCAGCATCTTCTCCAGTGGGCAGCCGTCCTGGGATGCAGGAGACGTCCTGCTGTGTCCCTCAACAGGTGCTGACGCATGCACCACCGCCAGCACCGCTACCACAGATACCGCTGCAAGCACCACCACCAGCCCCACGACGTGCTCGGACAGTGGCATCACCGCTGACATGGCTACCATCCCCAGTGGTCAGTCGTCCGAGGCTGGAGGAGACTTCCTGGACCTTGAGCAGCTTCCATGAGGCATGACTTCCATCACTGTTTGCACCTGCAGGTGGAAGGTGAAGTCGCATCAGTGTGGGGTATGTCTCTGCCTCCATGGCTTATCATGCTGCCTGTTCCTAGGCAATCTCGTGGCACACACACCCAGGTGAGGGAATGGGACCGGCCACACTGCATGTTATGCACTCTGGGCACTATGCCCCCTCCAGAACCAGTGGAGAATCACATCCACTACCTCAGTCCTTGCCAGGATGAAGCACTCTGGGCACCACGCCCCCTCCAGAACCAGTGGAGAATCACATCCACTGCCTCAGTCCTTGGCAGGATGAAGCACTCTGGGCACCATGCCCCCTCCAGAACCAGTGGAGACTGTTATCCACTTGAGAGACTGTGGCTTTGCACTCCCCAGGATAAAGCAGTGGGCAAACCACCCACTGGAGAGACTTGAGAGACTGTGGCTTTGCACTCCCCATGATAAAGCAGTGGGCACCCACCCACTGGAGAGACTTGAGAGACTGTGGCTTTACACTCCCCAGGATAAAGCAGTGGCCAAACCACCCACTGAAGGGACTTGAGAGACTGTGGCTTTGCACACCCCAGGATAAAGCAGTGGGAAAACCACCCACTGTAAAGACTTGAGAGACTGTGGCTTTGCACTCCCCAGAATAAAGCAGTGGGCAAACCACCCACTGGAGAGACATGAGAGACTGTGGCTCTGCACTCCCCAGGATACAGCAATGGGCATGGAGCCCCCTCGTGCAGCAGTGGCGTTGTGCGTTCATCCGGCTGAGGTGCCCCCCCTTCCCTTCCTCCTGAGGTGCCTGTTTATTTTCGATCTGATGCACCTGCAGTGTTCTCTCCATTTCGAGTCAGGTATTTTTTGTGGGCTTCGCCCATGCATTTTGGGACCACTGTCCACGGACAATGATTGGTACACTATCCGGACTTGTGTAGTTGGTGTACATATTTGTATATACTGAATTTTGAACTTTCACTATCTGATTTTTCATGATTACAATTGTTACAATCATTTAATTTTGTCCTTGTGTTCTTCCAGGGGGTGGGGGGTGTATATGTAATGTTGCTGCAAGTATTTCTGTGTATGTTGTTGTGGGTGAGGGTGGGGGTATTGCGTGTTGCGTGTGTGTGTCACTCCCTTTCCCTCCCCCCTCCCCTGTGTTGTAGGTGCAGTACTCACCGAGGTCGTCAACGGCGTCTGTCCTGCTCCTGATAGAGCAGGAGGAAGACCAGCATAGGCAGTACGTGTAGTTCGGTCTCCATGACGTCCTGGTTCATTGTTGGGTCTCGAGAAGTGAGTGGTTTCCTTTCTGTGTACTGTTTCCGCCGTGCTCTTGATAGCGTTGGTTCCGCCCTGGAAAAGGTGGCGGATAGGCCTGTTGTGATACGGTGCGCAGTACTTTGTCCTCCGCCTGTCTGTTGGCGGTGACCGCCGCGGTGTTTGTGTCTACCGCCCTGGTGGTCAGAGTGCTAAAATGGCTGTCTATGTTGGCGGTTTCCGCCATGGTCGTGATTCCATTTTTATTTCCGCAGGCCTGTTGGCGGTATTACCGCCACTTTAACACCGACCGCCAGGGTTGTAATGAGGGACAAATGTTGTGTCTAGTTGAAACGGTTCAAAAGTTACTAAAAATGCAGCAATACATGTTGCTGCACAAAGGACGACCCTTTAGCAAAACTGGACTGGACAACTTTCTAATGCTTATTGCTATATTTGGCTGATAAACAGGTACAGCCACTATCCAGACAGTGTTACCAAGTTAAAAGATGATGAAATAATGAAGTAATACTACTACAAAATGAGCTGCATTATGCTGACTAATTTGCCTTTCGCTGACGCATAATTTACTCAACCCTGCCGTATAATTTGACTGTCTCCTGCTGCATAATTTTAGTGGCACTGATTGTACATTATGGTTCACAGTAGGAATTTGCCGATAGCATGTTTTAATTATCTTTTAGTATGATTTTTGTTCAGAAACTGTTTTGTAAATTGATATTCGGTGTTTGCAGGGAGCCTGGACATCATCGTGATGTCATCAACCGCAATGACTGTGTGGTTTTCAAATAGTGCAAATTACATATAGATATATTGTAGTGAGTATTTGCTTATGGGGGTTTCCTAATATGATGTTTAAAGTTTTCTTCATGTATTAGGTTTTATAGGAAAGTAGTTTTTGTTGAAGGCTGACACTCTATGCAGTGTGCAAAGCTAGGCACAATGTGCAGGGGGTCCATGCAACTACACGTTGGTTTATAGAGGTACAAACTAGTTCACCTAATGCTCTAATTTTTAAGTTAGCTTGGTCGAGCAGTTAGGGCAATTTTGGAGAAGTGCAAGGTATTTGTACTCACAGTATCAATCGTGCACATCACACACTCAAATTAAATAACTTGAGACCAATTTATAAAAAAATGCTTTTTAATGTAATTTTTAAAACAAAGAATATCAAAATTGATAAAGTACTTTTTGAGGTATCATTTTTTGAAGTTTAATAAAAAATAGTCCTTCTCTGCGTAATTACGCACCATAGGAATCAATAGAAGATCATCTTTAAAAATACATACATACAGTTAGTTTACAAAGTTCTTTTTTTGCAGGTTGGTCGAAGTAATCAGTGAGCATACTGCGTCAGTGGGGATGTTTGGGCAACTCCAGATTCTGGCAGGAGCAGCAATGAAAGGTCTCTGGAGCTGGTGCAGGGGCACTGCGGGGTACCACTTGGAAAAGCACTGCACAGGTATTTTGAAAGATGGTTTCTTGGGGTCCCCTTGGTGTGTCGAGATCTCAAGGGGTGGGGGACCCTTAGGGCACAGCAGGTTCTTCGGTGGAGGGCACAGGGTCACCGGGTGCAGAGCGAATCGGTGAGCCAGGAGCTGTGTGCAAGGATGCCACCTGGAACTGGAGGTAAGTTAATTCAAGGGTCATTTGCAGGACACCTGGGACACTCTAGTGGGTGGTCTGAGGTGTTCCTGAAGTCCCTCAACTGGGGCTTCCTCCTGGTCCTTTTTCAGCCCCGGGCAGGCTGGTTCCTATGGTGTCCGATGTTTGCTGACGATTAGCCAGGGTACTGGTACGTTTTGACCAATGGAGGGTGCAGTGCCACCAAACTTGGTACACTTGCAGGGTTTGTCCTCGAGGTTGTTGGTGTGTCATTGGGTCCAGCTGCAGCTTCCTGTGTGGAAGTTAGAAGCTTGTCAGTGAAGTGACCCTCTCTGGCTTGTTGGTTTCTTGTTGCAAAGTGGTGCCTCCACTCTGTAGGGAGTTCTAGGGCAATTTTTGAAGCCTGGAGGTCCTCAGGAGTTCTTTAGAGTTTTTCCAGTTGTCAAGCAGCTCCTCAGCGGTGATTGTCGGGTTCTGGGTGCAGCAGGCAGGATTTGGTGCCTTTTCTTTGTTGCAGCAGGTTTAAACTCTAGCCCCTAATACAAGTACGGATAACGGACAATGACGACTTATCAAAGTCGTCTCATTGCATACTACATGCTTTGCTTTTGATACGTTACGGGCCTCACTAAGTACCTTGGAGGACATAGGAAACCTCTTGAAGTATTATAACTGGGCGCAATTATGATTAATTTGGCCTTGAGAAAATCTTGTTGTATTCTTATGTGAAGGAGGCAATTCTCATATGGAATTCCTGTGGTTCATATCAGAGATAGGTGAAAGCAAATTAATTAAAACCTTCTTGATGAACTACATTGCTGCACCATACGTTTCTTTACAACCATTAAATAAAATTAGGTCCACAGTTCTCGTGCCTTGGATCTTCTTGGAGCTGGTCTTATTTTGTCTGTTGAATCTGATTTCCTGGTCTAGCTGTGCCCACTAAATACTGTATTTAGTGGTCATTTTAGGGGAACCTGGTAGTGACAAATGGGTTACCTACCTTAGGGTGGCTACACCCACTACAGTGACCACCTCCTGTGGGAAGGGTCACTTCCCTATCCCTGATTGGCTATTCGTCTTCCATCTAGGATGGAAGAAAATGAAATGGAATACCCATCTCACAGGCAACACCTTAGGGGTGGTACATGCCAGGTGGGGCCACTCCTCCTACTCTTTGAGTTTGTGTTTCCTTCCGTTGCTCCCACCAAAAGTGGGGGTTTGCATGGGGGTTACCATCTGCTGCTAGGCCTGGGGGTTGAGTTTCAAAGGCTGATAGCCCTTTGAAGCTCGCCACCAGGGCAGTGCACATTCCTGAGAAATGGGGTGTTGGCACCTCCATCCAGCAAGGGCTTTATTCCACAAACCAGAGAGATGGATCTCTCCACCAAGGTTTGTAGATTGGTGCCCTCATTATGACATTACCGCCACGCTGACGGCCGCCAACTCACCACCACCGAGGCGGATATCCGTTCATCATATTAAGACACACACACACCAATCCGTCAGTATTCAGCCACATACACAAATCCGTGAGAACAAAGGTCAGTGATAATCTGGCGGTCTCAAAACCCACACCGTTATGCCAACAGAATTACGGCCACCACATTATGACCCACGAATCACCACAGCGGACATTCAACGGCGGTAAATCATTGGCGGTACATACTGCCAAGCTCAGAATGGTCACCCACATCCAAAACAACACTACATTGGACAATTCAAACAACAGACACCTGACACCCATACACACACCACACCACACCCACACCATTATAAAACGCACACCCACGTTACCCACAACCCTTTACGAATACAAACCATTGCCACTAGAGACACCAAGACCACTGACACAACTAGAGCCACACACTACTCACACCTATACACCACTCACGCACTCCATATCACACACCCCAACACATTACCCAACACACCCTCACCAACACATATCACTCAACACCCATGGCACCACAGCAACACCCCTGTTTCACAGAGGAGGAGCTAAGGGTCATGGTGGAGGAAATTGTCAGGGTAGTGCCACAGCTATTTGGAGCACAGGTGCAGCAAATATCAATAGCTAAGAAGGTGGAGCTATGGCAGAGAACCATGGACAGGGCCAATGCCGTAGGACAGCACCCAAGAACTAGGGATGACATCAGGAAGAGGTGGAACGACCTACGGGGGAAGGTATGTTCCATTGCAACAAGACATTAGCTCGCGATCCAGAGGACTGGCAGTTGACCTCCACCTCCTCCCCCACAACTCACAGCATAGGAGGAGCAAGTCTTGGCAATACTGCATCATGAGGGCCTGGCCAGAGTTGGCGGAGGACTGAACTCTGGTAAGTCAACTCTCTACTACTATCACCCCCCTACCGGCATGCCATCACATACCCTCACCCCCATCACTCCACTACTTCCCACATACCCCACCATCACATCTCACTCATTCCAATGCCAAGCTCTGCATGCTGTACCAAAGCATGGACACCACTCACAGCCCTGCGTAGGCACTCGTCACTAAAGCATGCACAATATAGAGAATTAACTATCCCACCATACACCAACATACACAAGTGAAAGCTGGTAGGGCAAATCCAACCAAAGAGGGAGAAGCCATGGATGTACAATATGACAGACACAGAAACCATAACACATCATTTACATCCCCACAGGTACCCCAGCCAATGTCAGCGGAGAGGAGGTGCCAGCACTACCCAGTCCCCCAACTAAAGAGGCCCACAGTGATGACAGCAACTCCGGTCTTCAGGCAACTCCGGTCTTCAGGATCTGGATGACCTACCTGGCCCATCAGGGCCCTCTGGACAGCCGGTTACCCAAGCCCACTAACACACCACCACAGAGCCTCCCCCATCAGGAAACACCACCAAAGCACCCACCCAGCGTACCCATACCTCTGTTCCCAGGACACGTCAAGCAGCAGTGTGTTCACCTCTACAGGGACCCAGGGCACACCTCGCCCTCAAAACAATCAGGCACCTGGGGTCAGTGGGCACATGGTTCAGGGGACAGAGGCACAGGCCAACAGGGACACTGGGAGGACTGCTGTGCGCAGGGGGAGGACAGGCCCTGGGAACCGACTCTCCAGAAGGCACTTGCAAAGATCCTAGGTGCCTATCAACATTCCCAGGACACGATGGGCCAGATCCAGGACAATGTGCAGGAGAACATAGCGGCTGCAGGAGGGACAGTACCAGGGGATCAGGGAGGACATGCAGGCCATTAACAACACCCTGGTCTCCATTGCAGGGGTGCTGGCAGACATGACTAACATTATGAGGGAGGCAGTCTCACTCCAGCGGGCCCCTAGCACTAGCAAGACATGCGAATAGCCTTCCACCACTGCTACAGCTAGTGGCCAGAAGGCCCCGCCACAGGACTCACAGCCACCAGCACCACTCCCCCTGCAGAAGGTGAACCACCCCGCAAACGTTCCCTGCGATCCCTGCGATCCAGACAGAAGTCAGAGACACTTGCCAAATGAGACTCTCCTGATTGTCACCCTTGTGTCCCACTCAGTCACTCTGTCCACCTTAACTGCCATTGCTCCCCTTCCTATGTCCCCTTGGACAATGCATCTGTGCTACAAACAGACTAGAACAATACCCTGGACTTTCCTCCATCATCACCCCATCCCATTGCGCTTGCCACTCCATATATTAGCACTTCAATAAACACCTTTTGAAAAAAACCATTATGGAGTATGTCATGTATATCAAATATGTATTAATTGTAACAGGTACCAACATTGCAAAACAACTGTACAGAGAATGAGCATAGATTATTGACCTGTAGCTGGCTGTAGTGATCACACCAGGAGTATATGTCAGGTCACCAACATTTGCAAAATGAATTGCCAGAGGGAACAGTAAGTGGGCATAGAAGCTGAAAATACCAGCATGCCATTGCCACACAAATTAAACAAAAGTCATTGAAAAGTGAAGTAACACTGTCCTACCTGTATGTCATTGGAAGTATTGTCGGATCACATATGTTCTGTTGTCCTCACCCTCATCCTCTGCCATTTCTCGCAGGGGTCAGAAGCCATGATAGATTTGGGTAACTAGAGTCACCTGCAAATATTGAGGGACAACATTTAGCCACACACTATCCTATATGGCCAACACCATACCCATACACCAATATATACTGGGTGGGAACCAGGGCTCACCTATTAGCCACACCCTGTGCCTCTGTAGTTGGCCCATCACATTTGGGATGCTGCTATTCCTTAGGACAAAGGCATCATGCACTGACCCTGGATACTTAGCATTGTCGTGGGAGATGTATTGGTCCGCCAAGCACACCATCTGAACATTCATTGAGTGGAAACTCTTACGATTCCTGAACACCTGTTCATTCTGCCGGGGGAGACAAATGCAATATAGGTTCCATCAATCACCCAAATTATGTTGGGGATATGTCCCATTGCATAAAACTCGGGCTTCACTGTGGCCAAATATTCAACCCGGGGAAAACAATGTATCTGCACATGTGTTTTATCAGGGCAGACAACACTCTTGTCAGCACTATTGAGAACATTGGCTGTGACATTCCTGCTCCGCATCCAAGCCCACTTTCACTTGGAAAGAACCAGTTGCCAGTAAATGGAGTACAGATAGCACTGGCACAAGAGGGGGGATCCCAGTGGGGTCAGGTCAGGCTCCAACTGGGCACACAGCTCTGTGATTGTGGCCCTTTCAAGTCTATAGGTGAGGATAATGTGCCTGTCATTCAGTGTTGCCAAGTCCACCAGGGTTCGGTACACGGGGGCATGGCTCCATCTCCTATTCATCCACAGTGGTAGGAATCTAAGGGACAAAAGAGTGAGGAGCCGGTCACAAACTGAACAATGGAGCCACAACAGTAATTTGCATCCTGTAAACATGTAATGGGTCATTGTGATTTGTCTAGTATGTGCTAATATCTCCTGTGATGCAGCATTATTACAGGGCCTGCCCCCCGCCCGAAATGGCGTCTGCCTGTCCAGTGTGGAGGGACAGGTGGAAGTGAGGTAACTCTGCTGATGTTGTGCACCGTTGAGGGAGGCGGTCAAGAACCGCCATGCAACTCCTCATTGGCTAACATTGGGTCCTATGGATTATAGTGGCCAATGGTGATCCACGCCAGGGGTGACGGTATGCACCGCCAAGGACGTGACCGCCATTTTCTATCATATTCCTCACTTGCTACCTGACCTTCCATAGGAGAGGACCTACACTGCATGTGCTGCTGTGACCTGTGTCTGGAACTTACAATGGCCCGTGTGACCGGGGAAAGGGCCCCAGCCTTCACTTTGGAGGAATTGGAGAGACTGGTGGATGGGGTCCTTCCCCAGTACGGACTGCTGCGTGGGCCTTCAGACCAACAGGGGAGTACACTGTGGGCACAATGCATGTGGCATGAATGCATGGAGTTGTGTGTGAAGGCCTCATTCGAGGGGGGTGGGTGGATGTCCTCTTGGCAGCATACACATTGTGTGCTGGGCTATGTGTGTGTAAATGGTGATGGGAAGGGGTATGGTGGGCCATATGTGTAACAGGCAGGACTGTTTGTCTAATTCTATTTTCCTGTGTGATTTGCCTCTGCTGGTCAGCGCCCATCAAAAGAGGGGTATATGGCGTGCCATCACCAAGGAGGTGCGGACCCTCGGGGTCTATGGCAAGCAGAGCACCCACTGTCGCAAACGATGGGAGGATCTGAGACGCTGGTCACAGAAGACAGCGGAGGCCCAGCTGGGGATGGCCTCTCAACGAGGAAGGGGTGCCCATCGAACCCTGACCCGCTGATGCCCCGCATACTGGTGGTGGCCTATCCAGAGCTGGATGGGCACGTAAGGGCATCACAGGAGCCACAAGGGGAGAGTACAGTGCCCATCATTACAACTTACGCATGGTAGGGTGGTATCCGGGTGGGGGATGTGTGTCAGTGGGTGCCCCTAGGTCAGGCCTGACATTGCAGCATAGGTCCCCTGGTGGCTAGGGTTCTGAAGGGACAATCTTGCTACCTATCTCGAGGGCATCCACTACTGGTCAGGACTGCGTGGGTCTCAGGTGTGCTGCATTTGGCGGTGTGTGCCCCTCCTCATGCCTTGGTGGCTAGCCATATCACTTGCAGTGCAATGCATATTGCATAGGCCTGCTCCCTGTGTATGAGGGTGCTTTGTATGCCAACGGTGGTACTGGTGCAGCTATTGACTCACTGTATCCTTTGTCTCTTCCCCCCTTTTTTGTTTTGTCATCATGTCCTTATGTGCATTAGCATCATCTGGCGGAGGAGCAGAGGCACCGGCGATGGAGGGAGCTTCATCCCAAAGGACCCAGGAGGCAGAGTCCACCGACGGTGAGGGCACTAGTGGGACGGAAGGCGAGGGGAGCACGAAGGCGGAGACTGGAGGGGACAGTTCAGACACAGATACATTTCCGATGGAAGCTCCCTGATGGTGGCCGACACTTCTGTGACCACCCTAGCTACAGGAACAGACGCCACCCCCATACCAGCACCGCCCTCCCAGCAGCCCCTCATCGAGTTGCCCATGCCCTCTCACCCAGGAGGGTGGGCATCTCCTTTGCCCCATGCATCTCAGGCCCTGCCCCAGTTAGCCCTGCTGCCCTGATTGAGGAGGCTATTGACCTCCTGAGATCCATCTCTGTAGGGCAGTCAACCATTGTGAATGCCATCCCAGGGCTGGCAGCCCAGATGCAACAATCTAATGCATTCCTGGAGGGCATTCACACTGGATTGGCGGCCCAACAGAGATCGATTCAGGCTCGGGACTACTCTCTGATTGCAGCCATTGTCCCTGTTTCTACCGTCCCCCTCCAACTTCCACTGCCAAGTCCCATTCCCCTCAACCCCAACCCATCCCAGGCACACATACATATGAGCATGCACACAATACTGTCAGGTCTGTCAGGAGATCCAAGTTCTCGGGATCTGCACGATGCTGAATAAGGGTCCCACTTCCAGGCAACACCAAAGTCAGATGCTGTTATAGCGCTGAACTTAGGAGGGGCCCAGCCGGGGGAAGGGATAATCGGAAAGGAACAGCTAGGAGGGAGATCTGAAAAGGAAAAGGTTAAATGCAATAATATACAAAATGACTTTACTAAAGTGATTCACTGTCTCATAAAAATCTCGCTAATTTCTAATGAATGAATTTCAAAAGGAACGAATTTCTTCAGAATGTGTTTTTACAATAAAATTCTGTACGACTCTAAATCCAGATATTTATAAATTCCAAGAGTTAAACTATTCTACCAAAATATCTTGTTTCATAATCATTAAACAGGAAAACAATATAAGTTCCTTAAAATCACCTCTTCATGAGAAAAACAATATATTTTCCTTTTCTTAAAATTTGGAGGTCACTCGTTTTCTTTAAATTCCACAGTAGTCATCAAAATAAACTTTATTTTTCAAAAATCACAATTCTGCGAGCACAATAACAATGTGAAAAGACATCTGTTCTTTAAAAGCTTTAAAACGAGTACACGACCTTTTTAAACGAGACTTCTAATCGTTAACATGTAACCTCTTTCAAAGACAAAGGCCCCGAAGGCAAATGGTTACTTCGAATTACTGGGAAATGCACAAAACTGAAAGATACAATGTTGCCGAGCAACACATTCAACACTCTACGGCTCTTTAACAAAACTCCGAATGCGGAGTTCACCGAACGGGCAAAGCCCAAAAGGGAATCTCTCACCGCCGCGAGCCGGCCGCTCGCTATTAGAAAGGTAGATTTCAGCTGAATACACGAGGCTCGTTCTTCGTAGACGCTCAGAATAGAAGGCTTCGGTTGAACGGGTGTGGCAGGTATTTATAGCCTGACCACACCCAAGACCAATTAGTAGCAAGGGAGGCTGGGAAATGCAGTCCTCCCTGATTTCCAGGTTGTAATATTACAGTTATGTATGATCAAAGAAAGATGTAGGATCTTTATTTGATTATTCTTGAATAATGATTAGGGCAATGATACCACCAATGGCCCAATCTTTTAGATAAATGGCTTTTACCACACAAGATGTTTGATGTTAAGGCAATGGTGTCTACTACATGTGAACAATTGCGCCCACGCGTCGCTAGAGTCCTGACAAATACAACACCCAGAAGTGTCACAGGCAAACACAAGCACCACACTTCATCCCATAGGCAGTCACACAAACACCATCCAGTTGCAGACACAACAACATCCACTATTTCTACTGCCTCCCCCTCAACCATCTCCCTCCCAGCCACATCTACACTGACACCTGCATGCACTACATCATCTACCAACATCATCACCACACTAAGCAGAATATACACCTCACTGGCAGACACCTCCACAACATCCATGCACACGCACCCTGTGTCCTCTCCCACTATGTCTGTCCCCCCTCCTAAAGTACACAAACGCAAGCACTCAGAAACCCAACAGCCATCCACCTCACAACAGGATACAGGCCATGCACCTGCACCCAAATCCAGCAGACAAACATCTCCAACAACCACTCCCTCATCCTCTACTCCCATTCCTTCTCCCTCTTCCCGCCCCAATGTCCCTAAAAAACTGTCCCTATCCACCATTGACCTCTTCCCTACCCCTCCCCCTGTCCTGCATGTATGGCCAGGATATCACAAACCCAGCCCAGCACCTCAGCTACACAGTCCACGGGCCCAGTCCTAACTGCACCCACTCATATTGGAAAGGGATCCATGCCACATGTACTGAAGGGGAAGGAGCCTGTACCAGCCAGCCTAAAGGGGAAGGAGCCTGCCCCAGCAGGCAAGAAGGGCAAGAAGCCTGCACCTGACACCCGAAAGGTCAAGGAGCCTGCACCAGCAGGCAGGAAGAACAAGGAGCCTGCACCAGCAGGCAGAAAGAGCAAGGAGCTTGCACAAGCATGCAGGAAGGGCAAGGAGCCTGGACCAGGAACTGTGATGGAGCCCCATCACCAACCATGTTTGTGCATCCGTCCGAGGGTGCAGGGGATGCGCAGGAGCCTCCTCCCACCAGCAGCACCACCACAGTGCAGCCATCCGAAGGTGCAGGGGATGTGCAGGAGCCGCCCCCCACCAGCAGCACCACCACAGTGCATCCGTCCGAGGGTGCAGGGGATGTGCAGGGGCCTCCCCCCACCAGCAGCACCACCACAGTGCAGCCATCACTGCCAGAGGACGCTATGTAATCCTGCTTCCATGGGCTGCTGTGCGGCCTGCCCCCACCAGAATCAGTAGGTTAAGACACCCACTGGACAGACTATGGCCTGTCAGAGTCACCAGATCCTCGGGGTCTGTGCACGTTCCCAACACTTCCACCACAAGACAGCTCCAATACTCTGATTAGATTTATCACAGAGTCTAAGAGAGTCCAATTGGGGAAAAGGGGATTAGGACGGGAACAGCTGGGAAGGAGACCTGTAGGAAGCAAAAGGTTAAAACACAACATCAAAATCACATCTCATGAATTCAGTACCATGCTACAACTCTAAGCTTTGTCTTTTTTCGAAAAACATGAACAACCCTAGAATAGTCCTAAAACTGACTAGGCTTTAGATGACCGAATAACTGAGGAGGAAACAGGAAAAGTTAAATAGGACTTTCAGATTCGAATACTTTCTTTAGCATGAGAATCAGGAAACACTCTGAGCAATTTCTAAACAACCATATGAATCTCCTTTTAAGAATACATATCAGGAACACACAGCATTACATCTAGAACTCTGGTATTGTTGTGTTCTTCTCAGAAAAAACATTGGGAAGTGAATTGCGCACATTGCAGATTTTTATCTGAGTATTAAACACCATAAAGGAATGTGCACCATGAAATCACACAACGTAGATTCAAGGAATAAATCACGCAACGTGTCAACTTGAAATGCTACCAAGAAAATGTCTTAGAATAGTAGCGCACAGTAATTTACATTATTTATACACGAGGAAAGAATTGCGCGTCTTGCCGATTCAAATGCCACCATACAAATGCCAAGAAAAGGTAGCGCACAATGAACAACATGAAAAGCACTCAGGGAAAGAATCGCGCATCTTGTCGATTCAAATGCCACCATGCAAATGCCATGAAATGGTAGCGCACAATGAATAACATGAAAAAACACTCAAGGAAAGAATTGCGCGTGTTGCCGATTCGAATGCCACCATGTAAATGCCACAAAATGGTAGCGCACAATGAACAGCATGAATTACACACGAGAAGTGAATTGCGTGTTTCGCCGATTCAAATGCTACCATGTAAATGTCAAGAAAAGGTAGCGCGCAATGAACAACAAAGTTAAATGCTCATGAAACGAAGTGCACGTCTTGCCAACTCGTAAAACATCATGTAAATGTCAAGAAATATCAGCGCGCAATGAACAACAATGTAATAACAAAGTCAAATCTTTATGGAATAAATTGCGCATCCTCCCTATTTGCAAACCACCATACAAATGTCAAAAAATGGCAGCGCACAAGTAATCTGTTATTCATTTAAGAATTAAAGTCAAGAATATGAAAATTCTCAATTACGGTGTTGGGAAATGTCCAAACACCGTCTTACCGCCTGGAAACAGTGATCACCAATGAGAGATGAGTGCAGAAGACTGGAAAATCCAAATAGGCCTCCGGGACAGGAGCTCAGGAAGAAGCTGCTGCTCTGCACCGGGACCTCTGAATAGTGAGCACTGGAAGTTGGGCTGACTCTCTTTTATAGAGTCTTGGCCCAGCCTAGAACCACGCCCAGGCATGTTGCAGGGAAAGTCTCTAGAAGGCCCTGGAAAGGGACCACACCCTAACACACTCTGAATGTCTGCAGCAATACATTGCAAATGTACAGTATTTATAAGCACCTTAAAAATTAATCTTTTGGATGGAATTCTGAAATGCAAAAGGTTAAACAATAACATATCATCACAATGCATAAATTACATTATCTTGCGAGTGTTGGGTTTTTGCATTCTAGATGCCCGTAGAGCGCGCACTGTCCTGGTGTTGACAGTACTCCCCTCTCCCAGGCACACTCTAGGGCCTGGTTTATCTGGATTGAGACGATGAAAGCGTCTCACAAGTACATGAGCATGAACATCAGATGCGGAAACCCATGAATTACTTTCAGGGCCATAACCTTTCCATGAGATTAAGTACCATAGGTTACGCCCTCTCAGTTTAGAGTCCGACACTTTCTTGACTTCATATTCTTCTTCCCCCTGTACTAGAACAGGAGCTGGATGAGGGTGGACCTTTTGGACTGCCTTTTTTAAGAGGGAAGTATGGAACACTGGATGAATCCGTAATGATTTTGGCAAGTGTAGTTTATAGGTCACAGGATTGATTTGCTGAAGAACAGTATAAGGTACCTATAAATTTGGGGTTGAACATGTGCTTCTTCTTGAAGTCTATATGTTTTGTGGAAAGCCACACTTTGTCACCAGGTTGATACTGCGGTCCCTCACAATGTTTCTTGTCATAATGCTTTTTGTATTTTTTTTGGGCTTTTTCTAAATGTTGTTGAATCGATTTCTGAGTTTGATGCAAATGTTGAATGATTTCTGACACAGCTGGAGTGAGAGAACTTTCTTGAGGAATTGTGATGGGCAAGGTGTCAGGATGATAGCCAAACAAACCAAAGAAGGGTGTAACGCCAGTAGAAGTGTGGAAGGAGTTGTTGTAGGCTAACTCAGCTAACCAGAGCATTGATGTCCATGAATTAAGTGCTTTTTCAGGTAAGCACGTAGGTATTGCTTCAAAGTCTGATTTAGTCTCTCCGTTTGACCATCTGTTTGAGGATGGTGGCTAGTAGATAGGGTAAATGTGACTTGGAGTGTTTTACACCATGTCTTCCAGAAGTTGGAGGCAAATTGCGATCCCCGATCGGAGGGGATCACTTTTAGCAGTCCATGATAACGAACCACTCTATTCAGTAAGATAGTTGCCAGTTCACTAGAGGTGGGTAATTTCTTACAGGCAATGAAATGTCCATATTTTGTGAGACTATCTACTACCACCAGAATTACTGAATGCTGTTGAACCACTGGCAGACCTGTAATAAAGTCTAAAGAGATGTGTTCCCACGGACGACTTGGGGTTGGGAGTGGGTGTAGCAACCCTTTCGGTTTTGAATGACTTGTTTTAGTGCGAGCACAGACTTCGCAGTTGTTTACCATTGTTTTTACATCCTTTGTTAAGGTAGGCCACCAAAAATAGCATTGGATTAATTCAAGAGTTTTAGGAGTACCAGGGTGACCTGCTGTAGGTATAACATGCAACCAATGTAACACTATCTTGCGAAGTTTGGTAGTGGGCACGAACAAACAAGCATTGTGAAAGAGTAATCCTTGCTTGATTGATCTTTTCGGATCTGCTTGGGCCCATGCCTGCCATTTTTCAACAGTGAATGAATTGCGGATGTCTTCAAAGAAATCTTCTGTTTTTATGATACATAGGACCTTGTCAGGAGCAATGATAGCTCTGGAGGTATGAACTGCAGGCAATGTGGTAGACTCTTGGCGGGACAAGGCGTCAGCTTTGCGATTATCTTTACCAGGCCGGAAGGTTACCACAAAATCAAACTCGGCAAAAAACAGCATCCAGCGTAATTGCCGAGGAGTCAAAAGTCTGGCAGAACTCATGAATTGAAGATTGCGATGATCAGCATATACTGTGACAGTATATATAGCTCCCAACAAATGATGTCTCCATTCTTTAAAGGCGTCACAAATCGCCAGAAGCTCTTTTTCAGCAATGACATAGTTCTGTTCGGCTTCGTTCAACTTCCGAGACATGTAAGCTACAGGATGAAGCTGACCAGTGTCTTTGTTTCGTTGTGACAAGACTGCTCCTATCGCCACATCTGAAGCATCAGCTTCCACTATGAAAGGTCGATCCGCATCTGGATGAGTCAAGACTGGGGCAGTGGAGAAAGCTTCTTTCAAAGTTGAAAAGGCTTGGTCTGCTTCTGGGGACCATACAAATTTTTCTTTCTTTCTTAATAACTTAGTAATTGGAGCCACTGTCTGGGAGAAATGATTGATGAACCTCCGGTAAAAATTTGCAAAGCCCAGGAAACATTGTACATCACGAACAGTCTTCGGGATGGGCCATTCAGATACGGCTTTTACTTTCCTTTCTGCCATCACCATACCTTGAGGGGTAAGGATAACCCCTAAAAACTCAACTGTGCTAACATGAAACTCACACTTGGTTAGCTTGCAATATAAAAGGTGTTTACGAAGGGCTGCCAAAATTTTCTTGACATGTTGAACATGTTCATTCTCATTGTCTGAGTAGATCAAAATGTCATCAATGTAAACTATGGCAAAGATATCGAGGTACTCTCTAAGAATGTCATTTAAGAAAAATTGAAATGCTGCTGGAGCATTGCACAGACTAAAAGGTATGACGGTGTATTCAAAAAGGCCATATCTTGTTTTGAATGCCGTTTTCCATTCGTCACCCTCTCTCAATCTGACCAAATGGTAAGCACCTCGAAGATCAAGCTTCGTGTAGATTTTTGCTTTCTTTACTTGTTCCAGTAAGACCGGAATTAGAGGCAAAGGATATTTGTTCTTGATGGTGATTTTATTCAAGCCCCTGTAGTCGATACAAGTTCGAAGCTCTCCGTTTGCTTTTGGAACAAAAAACAAAGGAGAAGCTGTGGGAGACTTAGAGGGGCGGATGAAACCATTCTCTAAGAATTGATCCAAGTATTTTCGTAAATGTTGATTTTCATGTTCTGACAGGGCATACACACAACAGTTGGGAAGTATCCCCCCTGGGACTAGATCAATTTGGCAGTCATAAGATCTATGAGGAGGTAAGTTCTCTGCTTCCTTCTCATCAAATACATCTTCATAAGACGAATACTGTTTGGGCAACTTAACTTCTTTCTCTGCGGTGGTAGCTATGTAAGACTGGCGAATTTCCGATTCTTGAGTCCTTTGGAGACAATGTTCTTTACATAGCACTGATGAGAACACGATCTTTCGTTCTGCCCAATTAATCTCTGGATTGTGATGAGTTAACCATGGCAAGCCAAGGATGATCCCATACTGGGGAGCATTGTGCACGTCAAGGATGAGTTCCTCTTTATGTTTCTTTCTTTGATTTTTACCTTCACAAATTATTGTCAAGGGGACAGTCTGAAGAGTTATCGGACCTCCAGTCAAGAGTTTTCCATCAACTGCCTGGATGGTTTCCGGGGTCTTCTTTTCAATACATGGGATCCCCCATGCACGAACCAATTGGGCGTCAACAAAGTTTCCGGTAGCCCCAGAGTCAACTAGAGCCTTCTTGAAATAGGTCTTTTTCTTGACCTGAACTCTTATTCCCAATTTTAGATGTTTGGATTGTGAAGGATCCACGGTGACACCCAAGGGCAACCCTTCTCTGCAACTTGGGTGCTTTAGATTTTCCGACTCGACTGATGCATTGGTTGCAACTTTCTGAACTGGGCCTCGCTTGCTCTTTGTTTTGATTGGACAATCTTTGGCGAAATGACCTTTCCGCCCACAATAGAGACATTGCCCATTTTTTCTGCGTAGGTCCTTTTCATCTTTGGTCAAAGGTCTCCTGATGGTTCCAATTTCCACCGGTTCCGACGTTCTTTCTCTCTGAGTTCTTGAGTCTTTGTTATCATGAGCTTGCCAAGAATGTTTTTCAGTCTTTTTACGCGTTCCTTTTCGTTCATTTAAACGATGATCAAGCCTCAAGACAAGGTTTATTAAATCTTGACAGTTTGCAGGTTGTGGGTCGATTTGCGCTAAGATGTCTTTTAGCTCCTCTTTGAGTCCCCTGTAAAACAAGGCCGCTTGTTTTTCTTCAGGCCAGGATGTCTCAGCGACCAGCCGATTAAAGTTGGATAAATATAAGTCCTGATTCCCTTGGCGTAAGTCTAATAATTCACGATCTGCTGACTGTGTTACAGTTCTACGATCGAAAACTCTCTCAAATTCACGAACAAAATTTTTCCAGTTGTACAACAGGGGACTATTTTTATGCACAAGAGGAATAGCCCAGGTAGCTGCATCTCCAGACAGATATGACAACAAGAAAGCTACTTTACACTGGGCATCGGGGAAAGTATGTGGTCTGCAGGTGAAGTGAAGTTCCACTTGAACCAGAAAAGATTGCGCTTTCAAGGGATCACCTGAGAAGCGTTCTGGGGGAGCTAAAGGAATGGCTGAAGGAACATTGAGGGAAATGTTAGTCGGATTACCTCCAGAAGTCTGAGAAGAAGTACCTGGCCAAGACACACCTGTGGGACTTTGTTCTTTCTTCTCAACCTTATTCTGTAACTGACTCACCCTCTCAGCTAGACTATTTGTCAAATCCTTTGATGATACCACTTCTGACTGGAGCTGGGTGATAGCCTTGACTAGCTCGTCCAGTGTGGCCATGCTGAGAACATACACAAACCAGGAGGATAATAATTAGTGGGCTCACTAATCTGTCAGAGTCACCAGATCCTCAGGGTCTGTGCACGTTCCCAACACTTCCACCACAAGACAGCTCCAATACTCTGATTAGATTTATCACAGAGTCTAAGAGAGTCCAATTGGGGAAAAGGGGATTAGGGCGGGAACAGCTGGGAAGGAGACCTGTAGGAAGCAAAAGGTAAAAACACAACATCAAAATTACATCTCATGAATTCAGTACCATGCTACAACTCTAAGCTTCGTCTTTTTTCCGAAAAACATGAACAACCCTAGAATAGTCCTAAAACTGACTAGGCTTTAGATGACCGAATTCCTGAGGAGGAAACAGGAAAAGTTAAATAGGACTTTCAGATTCGAATACTTTCTTTAGCATGAGAATCAGGAAACACTCTGAGCAATTTCTAAACAACCATATGAATCTCCTTTTAAGAATACATATCAGGAACACACAGCATTACATCTAGAACTCTGGTATTGTTGTGTTCTTCTCAGAAAAAAACATTGGGAAGTGAATTGCGCACATTGCAGATTTTTATCTGAGTATTAAACACCATAAAGGAATGTGCACCATGAAATCACACAACGTAGATTCAAGGAATAAATCACGCAATGTGTCAACTTGAAATGCTACCAAGAAAATGTCTTAGAATAGTAGCGCACAGTAATTTACATTATTTATACACGAGGAAAGAATTGCGCGTCTTGCCGATTCAAATGCCACCATACAAATGCCAAGAAAAGGTAGTGCACAATGAACAACATAAAAAGCACTCAGGGAAAGAATTGCGCGTCTTGTCGATTCAAATGCCACCATGCAACTGCCAAGAAATAGTAGCGCACAATGAATAACATGAAAAAACACTCAAGGAAAGAATCGCGCGTGTTGCCGAATCGAATGCCACCATGTAAATGCCAGAAAATGGTAGTGCACAATGAACAGCATGAATTACACACGAGAAGTGAATTGCTCGTTTTGCCGATTCAAATGCCACCATGTAAATGTCAAGAAAAGGTAGCGCGCAATGAACAACAAAGTTAAATGCTCATGAAACGAATTGCACGTCTTGCCAACTCGTAAAACATCATGTAAATGTCAAGAAATATCAGCGCGAAATGAACAACAATGTAATAACGAAGTCAAATCTTTATGGAATAAATTGCGCATCCTCCCTATTTGCAAACCACCATACAAATGTCAAAAAATGGCAGCGCACAAGTAATCTGTTATTCATTTAAGAATTAAAGTCAAGAATATGAAAATTCTCCATTACGGTGTTGGGAAATGTCCAAACACCGTCTTACCGCCTGGAAACAGTGATCACCAATGAGAGATGAGTGCAGAAGACTGGAAAATCCAAATAGGCCTCCGGGACAGGAGCTCAGGAAGAAGCTGCTGCTCTGCACCGGGACCACTGAATAGTGAGCACTGGAAGTTGGGCTGACTCTCTTTTATAGAGTCTTGGCCCAGCCTAGAACCACACCCAGGCATGTTGCAGGGAAAGTCTCTAGAAGGCCCTGGAAAGGGACCACACCCTAACACACTCTGAATGTCTGCAGCAATACATTGCAAATGTACAGTATTTATAAGCACCTTAAAAATGAATCTTTTAGATGGAATTCTGCAATGCAAAAGGTTAAACAATAACATATCATCACAATGCATAAATTACATTATCTTGTGAGTGTTGGGTTTTTGCATTCTAGATGCCCGTAGAGCGCGCACTGTCCTGGTGTTGACTGGCCCATCGCTCCCCAGGATCAAGCACAGGGCATGTTGCCCCCTCCAGAACCAGTGGGTAAGACACCCACTCGACAGGCTGTTGCCCATCACTCCCCAGGTTCAAGCACAGGGCATGTTGCCCCTCCAGAACCAGTGGGCAAGACACCCACTCGACAGACTGTGGCCCATAACTCCCCAGGATCAAGCACAGAGCACGTTGCCCCCTCCAGAACCAGTGGGCAAGACACTCACATGAGAGACTGTGGCCTTGCGCTCCCCAAGACAAAGTACAGGGCATGTTGCCCCCTCCAGAACCAGTGTTGGGGACACCCACATGAGAGACTGTTGTCCATCACTCCCCAAGATGAAGCACAAGGTAGGTTGCTCCCTCCAGAACCAGTGGGCAAGTCACCCACTTGAGAGACTGTGGCCTTGCATTCCCTAGGACCAAGCACAGGGCATGTTGCTCCCTCCAGAACCAGTGGTCTTGTTTCATCTCACGGGTGAGGTGCCCCCATCCCCCTGAGGTTCCTGCCTATTTACCAACGGATGCCCCTGCAGTGTTCTCTCCGTGTTGAAGCAGGGTACAAGTGTGGCCTTGGACTTTGGCCTGTGGCCATGTGGCCCACGCAAATTGATGACTGGGATGTGTCCCTTTTTCTGTAAGTATATATATATCTATTATCTTGCCTAACTTATTATTTATATTGTATTGATCTTATTACATTTGCTTTGGTAAATTATTTTTGTCCTTGCATTATTCAGCTGAGTTACGGGGTCAAATTGTTTTTGTAGTGCATCTGGTTGTGTGTATGGTGTGTGCGTGTGTGGGGTGTGTGTTGTGCATGTGTGTGTCACTCTCTTTTTCCAACCCCTCCCTTTGGTGTTAGGCGTCTGTACTCACGTCGTCATTTTCGCCGGCGTTGGTGTTCGTGGTGGAGTGGAACATAGAAAATCATCAGAAATACATGCAGTTCTGGTTCCATGGTGGCGTGGTTCTTCCCTGTGTCTCCAATGGTGAGTCCATTCACTTCTGAGCTCAGTTTCCGCCAGGCTTTTGATGTCGTTGGTACCGCCCCTGAAAAGTTGGAGGTTTGCAGGGTCTTAATATGGTGGGCAGAACATTGACTTCGGCCTGGCTGTAGGCGGCTACCGCCATTGTGCCTGTTGTTTCCGCCCTGGCAGTCGGTGTGGTACATTGGCTGTCTTTCGGAGAGCTTTCCGCCATGGTCATAATTTGGCGGCAGTTACTGCCAGCCTGTTGATGGTATTACCACCACTTTATCACCGACCACAAAGGTCGTAATGATGGCCTGGGTGTCTGGAGGTGGCAGGCTGGATAGAACCAGTCAGCAACCATGCCAGGTTACTAAGCTTTTTCAGGGGGCACCTCTAAGGTGACCCCTGGGTACATTTAGGGATAAATCCAATACTGGTACCGGTTTGGATTTATCATTCTGAGTTGTTTGATACCAAACACCCCAGGGTTCAGAGTGGCCATCATGTAGCTGGGAAACTCGTATTGACCAGTGTCCAGCACACGTATTAAAATGGCTGGTCTGTTCACTCATTATGTCCCAGGTTTGGCAAGGACACAGTGTGGGCATATTGCTCAAGCAGCTATGGCCTCACATATAATATGTTGCACCCTGCCTTAGGGCTGGAAGGCCTGCCAGATGGATGTCTTATCCATGGTGTATGCAGTGTATGGTGGACAGGGAACACAGGTAGTGTGCCATGTCGAGTTTGTGTTTTAGGTTTGCACCAGGACACCCAGCCTGCAATGGCAGTGTTGGGGGCACCTAGATGCATGGCCCTAGAGGGTGGCACAATCAGTGTTGCTGCCCTCAGGGGCCTCCCCTTAGTACCCCATGCCTTTGGTTCCTAAGTACCTTTTGCTAGGGACTTATAGTGGTAGCTAGACGTGTTGAAGCAGGGTACAAGTGTGGCCTTGGACTTTGGCCTGTGGCCATGTGGCCCACGCAAATTGATGACTGGGATGTGTCCCTTTTTCTGTAAGTATATATATATCTATTATCTTGCCTAACTTATTATTTATATTGTATTGATCTTATTACATTTGCTTTGGTAAATTATTTTTGTCCTTGCATTATTCAGCTGAGTTACGGGGTCAAATTGTTTTTGTAGTGCATCTGGTTGTGTGTATGGTGTGTGCGTGTGTGGGGTGTGTGTTGTGCATGTGTGTGTCACTCTCTTTTTCCAACCCCTCCCTTTGGTGTTAGGCGTCTGTACTCACGTCGTCATTTTCGCCGGCGTTGGTGTTCGTGGTGGAGTGGAACATAGAAAATCATCAGAAATACATGCAGTTCTGGTTCCATGGTGGCGTGGTTCTTCCCTGTGTCTCCAATGGTGAGTCCATTCACTTCTGAGCTCAGTTTCCGCCAGGCTTTTGATGTCGTTGGTACCGCCCCTGAAAAGTTGGAGGTTTGCAGGGTCTTAATATGGTGGGCAGAACATTGACTTCGGCCTGGCTGTAGGCGGCTACCGCCATTGTGCCTGTTGTTTCCGCCCTGGCAGTCGGTGTGGTACATTGGCTGTCTTTCGGAGAGCTTTCCGCCATGGTCATAATTTGGCGGCAGTTACTGCCAGCCTGTTGATGGTATTACCACCACTTTATCACCGACCACAAAGGTCGTAATGATGGCCTGGGTGTCTGGAGGTGGCAGGCTGGATAGAACCAGTCAGCAACCATGCCAGGTTACTAAGCTTTTTCAGGGGGCACCTCTAAGGTGACCCCTGGGTACATTTAGGGATAAATCCAATACTGGTACCGGTTTGGATTTATCATTCTGAGTTGTTTGATACCAAACACCCCAGGGTTCAGAGTGGCCATCATGTAGCTGGGAAACTCGTATTGACCAGTGTCCAGCACACGTATTAAAATGGCTCGTCTGTTCACTCATTATGTCCCAGGTTTGGCAAGGACACAGTGTGGGCATATTGCTCAAGCAGCTATGGCCTCACATATAATATGTTGCACCCTGCCTTAGGGCTGGAAGGCCTGCCAGATGGATGTCTTATCCATGGTGTATGCAGTGTATGGTGGACAGGGAACACAGGTAGTGTGCCATGTCGAGTTTGTGTTTTAGGTTTGCACCAGGACACCCAGCCTGCAATGGCAGTGTTGGGGGCACCTAGATGCATGGCCCTAGAGGGTGGCACAATCAGTGTTGCTGCCCTCAGGGGCCTCCCCTTAGTACCCCATGCCTTTGGTTCCTAAGTACCTTTTGCTAGGGACTTATAGTGGTAGCTAGAGGTGTATCCAATTGTGCCAATGCATCACAACAGTTTTAGGGAAAGAGCTCTGGCCCAAGGAACGTGGTTAGCAGGGGCCATGGGCACTACAATTTCTAGGCTACATCAGACATCAGGCAAAAAGTGAGGGGTAACCATGTCAGAAAGAGGCCTTTTCTCACTCATGTCTAGTGTTTTTTGCATTTCCGCAGCGACTTCAGTAGTCGCGATGACATCCACGACCGCATGGTTTTCAAATTTTGTAAATCACATACATGCACATTATGAAGACACTGATTGTTTGTAGATGTTTAACAATATAATGTTCACAGTTTTTTTTGTATTAGGATTTGCAGGAACTTATTTTTCCAGTTTTTCAGTTTATGCTGCAACTCTGTAAGTAGGGATGCTGACGTTAACCGCAACGACCGTGTAGTTTTGAAATATTGTGAAAGACATATATACAGATATTGAAGACAGTGTTTGGTTTTAGAGGTTTACTGTGATGATATTTTTAGTTCCACATGTGCACTTATTTGTATACATTTATTTTAAATTTCTGAATGTAGCAACAACACTCATAATCGCGAAGATCATGTGAGCTGGAAAGAAAGCAATTTGATTTTTGATTGGAGAAGAGATTTTTCAAGCATTTTTTATAAGGACCCCATACATTTCTCTGTTGATGAACATTCCATTTGCTTCTTTATTCATTCTGAGTAAGTCTGGGTAGATATTTACATTTGGACTTTATCAAAAATACCAAAATGGCAACAGGAGGCAGCCAAGAACATCAGGTGCCACAGCCAGGACATGAAGAAGACATTGAAGACCAGGAGAATGAAGACTCTGCAGGTGAAGGGCCTTCAGTGCGGAAACCCAGTGTTGCGTGGGAATTCTTCATGATTCCATTGGGAGAGTTAAAGTCTGTGGCTAAATGCAATAAGTGCTCTCTTTGTCAGAAGACGCTCTCCAGAGGATCGAGTAAGAAGTACTCATGTGGCACTACATCCATGCTATATCACCTAAAAACTTACCACTCCAAACAGTTAAAAAGAGCTAGAAAGGAGAGAGAAATTGTAGAGACATACAAATCATCTGCAACAGGACATGGAGTCCCTGTAGAAGTAAAGACCCATGTTGGAGACATTGCATCTGAATTCAGCCGGATGACAATGTATTGTATGGACTGTAGCAAAGTCATCTCAGCTGGAGGACAGTCAGTTCAAGTGCTTTGTGATGCAGCAAAGCAGCACAAGTGTTAAATATAATTTACAATCCCACTTTTTGCAGCCTTTATTTTGCTACTTGTTGAAGTTGTTAATGTCCCATGTTGCCATTTATTTTGCAAACAAAAAAAAACAAAAAAATATAAAAGCACAAAAAATATACACAAAACCAACAAAAAACTTTTCTTAAAACCAAATTCAATGGCTGAAGAAAGATAAGTGCATGATTACATGTATGTGTTTGTAAATGGGTACATTAGTGTGTGTATGTGTGAGTGATTGGGTGCATCAACGCCTTATGGGTGAGTGAATGGGTGCATCAGTGTCTGTATGCGTGAGTGATTGGGTGCACCAGTGTCTGTATGGGTGAGTGATTGGGTGCATCAACGTCTGTATGGTTGAGTGATTGGGTACATCAGTTTCTGCATGGGTGAGTGATTGCTTGAATCAGTGTCTGTATGAGTGTGTGACTGTGTGTATCAGTGTGTGTATGGGTGAGTATTTGAGTGCATCAGTGTGTGTTTTGGTGAGGGATTGAGTGCACCAGTGTGTATGGTTGATTGAATAAGTAAGTGCATGAGTATTGTGTAGATGATTGACTGAGTGCATCTGTAGATTATGGGTGATTTACTGAGTGCATGAGTGGTGTCTGGGTGACCGAATGAGTGTATGAGTGTATGTATGGGTGAGTGAGTCAATGAGTGGTTTATCAGTGACTGAGTGAGTGCATGAGGACATGTGTGAGTAAGTTAATGCATGAGTACATCTATGAGTGAGGGAGTGTGAGAGTGGTGCATGGGTGAGTGAGTGCATGAGAGCTGTATGGGTGAGTGAGAGGATGTATGGGTGAGTGACTGAGTGATGTATGGGCAAGTGAGTAACTGTATGAGTGCATGTATGAGTGAGCAAGTAAGTGAGCACAAGAGTGCATGTATCTGTGACTGAGTGATCTGTGGGTGATTGACTGAGTGTATGAGTGCATGTGTGGGTAATTGAGTGATGGAGTGGTGTACAGGAGATTGAGTGAGCGCATGTTTAGGCAATTAACTGAGTGTATGAGGGTGTGCATGTGTGAGTAACTTACTGTATGAGTTGAGTATGGGTGATTGATTGAGTGTATTGGTGCATGTATGGGAAAGTGAGTGCATGAGTGGTGTATCGGTAATTCACTGAGTTTGTGAGCCTATGTATGGGCAACTGAGTGAGTGTGTGAGTTGTGCATGGATGTTTGAAGGACTCTATGAGCGTGTGTATGGGTTGGTGAGTGAGTGCATGAGTGGTGTATGGGTGAGTGAATGAAAAGGTGAGCGGCGCATGGGTGAGTTGATGAGGGTAGGAATAGCGCATGGGTGAATCACTGTGTATATGAGTGCATATATGGATGAGTGAGTGCATGAGTGGTGCATGTGACATTCAGTGAGTGCATGAGCGCGTGCATAGGTGGGTGAGTAAGTACATGCATGAATGAGTAACTGAAAGCAAGAGTGGTCTACTGATTGACTAGGAGTATAAGTGCATGTATCGTGTTTGAGTGTGAGAGTGGTGCATGGTTGAGTCAATGACTATTTGAGTGTGTCTATAGGTGAGTGAGTGCATGAGTAGTGCGTGGGTGAATGATTGAGTGTACTAGACAATGTATAGATAAGCAAGTGACTGCTGAGTGTGTGCATGGCTGTATGAGTGGATGAATCAGTGCATGTGTGAGTCTATGAGTGGGTGAATGAGTTCATATATGGGTAAGTGTCTGAGTGTATGAATGTGGTATGGGGATTAACCGGGTACAAAAGTACATTTATGAGTGAGTATGAACTACTTCGCTCCTTCAGGCACTTTGGCTGGTGCTGCCTTTGCGGGTGATCCTGCGCTTCAGGCTTCTGCCTGTGAACCCATCGGCCAATCCTGTCATCGATCTGACATCTGATGATGTGGCGTCATTCCTGGATGCGCTCCTATTCGATGACTTCGGAGACATTATTCAAGATCGCGACTATTGTTAACTAATTTGACCATTGGCTTATTCTAAAGTTTAAAATTATGCCGAATTAACTTTGACCTGCTGAGCTTGTCATGGTCTACATTTTATCTCTTTGTATGTTTTTAGCTAGTTTTTAATAAGATTTTGTACATGTTTTTAGATGTTTTAGCTCAGAGCATTTTTAGCTTGGACTCATACACCTTCTATAGTGTCATCATTATGGCGTTATCTTTGTTCCACCAATGGGGAGGGTGTAGTAGCTCCTGTTTAGTTTTAATGGGTATCAGGAGTTTAGCTTAGCCTTCTGGCTTGCAGGCCTGTGCCCCCATCACCTAATGACTTTTAACCTACTTAGCTTGCTCTGTCTCAGCCTATTTATTTTATTATTTCTTTTAAAATGGCTGACATGTTCATAGTTAGATGTTCTGATTTTACGTTATCAGTGTCACTATGTGAAGGTGTCACTATCAGCATCAAGATCAAATGATGTACCTAGGTATTCACGTCATGTCCCTTTCTCACTTACGTGTGACAGGAACATAATGTACGTTAGGAGGGAATTGTTGATATAACTACTACCACAAGTCTGCCCCATATTTATTGTTTTGGGAACATACCTGCGTAGGTGGCCTACAAGATCTGTATAAATACATCTCACACAGATAATGTTATCAGAGGGATTCCTACCAGATGCCATTGATGCCATCTATCCTGCACTTCACCTTGATTCAGATCCAGCCTTTGTGTCACCACAAAGTCTGACCTGGAGCGCATTCTAAGGTAACAAGGGTTGATGGGAGCTTCTCATGGCAATGGTACTGGCAGATTAGGTTTACCACACCTAGCTCTCATTAGGTTAGGGATTAGGTTCTCTAGGCTAGGGTTTTTATACTTTATGTTTATTGCAAGATGGTGGAATCTGTGCATTCATGACTCTCATCTTTACCATTCTGCTTCTTGCATTGTTCATTATCCTAATCATTGCAGCTCATGCATTTTACAGTAAATTGCAGTCTTTTTAATAAACCTATTAAAAACTCTCCTGCATCTCCTTTAATACTTGTGTGTGACTGAGACTTATTACTGACACAAGTAAAGGGTAATCTCTGTTCCATCATGGCTCCCCTGAGATGTTGCACTCTAGAGTCCATGCTTAAGGCTGTGAGAAATCATCTTTCACTGTTTGAGTTTTTGGTGAGGTACTGCTTGTGAGCTGGGAGGGTTGGATGGATTGTTGTGACTTATTGTAGGTTTGGCCTACTACAAAGTGCTGCCATCCCTAAACCAGCAGTCTCGCCTAACTACGACAGCATGGATGCATGAGTTGTGAATGTGTGATTCACTGTGTGCATCAATGTGTGCATGGGTGAGTGATTGAGTGCACGAGTGCTATATGGGTGAGTGTCTGCCTGAGTGTTATATGGGTGAGTGAATGAATGTATAAGTTGTTTGAGTGAAAGTGCACAAATGGTGCAACAATGATTAGCTGTGTGTATGAGTGCATGTGCATATGGGTGAGTGAGCGTGTGACTGGATCATGGACGACTGAAAGACTTTGAGTGCATATATAAGTGAGTGAGTGTATGTGTGCTGTATGGGTGATTGAGTGCATGTATAGGCGGGTGAGTGAGTGTAGGAGTGCTGCATAGTTGATTGAGTGCTTGAATGCATGTCTGGGTGAGTAAGTGAGTGCATTATTATCTCTCTCTCTCTCTATATATATATATATACATATATATATATATATATATATATATATATATATATATACATATATATATATATATATATATATGTGAGTAGGTGCATGAATTACTTTATGGGACACTAAGGGCCTGATTTTTACTTTTTTAGCACGACATTTGCATAATTTTTTGATGCAAAAGCAGAGCAAACTTACAAAATATTATTGCATTTTGTAAGTTTGCGCTGCTTTTGTGTCAAAAAATGACGCAAATGCGGTGCTAAAAAAGTATGAATCAGACCCTAAGTGTACACATGACTGCATGTATGGCCAAGTGAGTGCAAGAGTGGTGTATGGATAACTGAAAGACTCTATTACTGCATGTATGAGTGATTGACTGAGTACATGACTGGTGTATAGGTGACTCTTTGAGTGCATGAATGGGTGAGTGAGTGAGTGCATGCGTGAATATATGGGTGAATGAGTGAGTGCATGCATGGGTGACTCACTGTTTGTACAAGTGCCTGTATGGATGTGAGTGAGTGAGTGCAATAGGGTGTATGTGTGAGTGAGTGTATGAGTGGTGTATGGGTGATCGACTGACTGAGTATATGTATGGGCAAGTGAGTGAGTGTATAACTGGTGTATGGGTGACTGACTGAGTGTATTAGTGGTGTATGGGTGATTTACTGATTGTATGAGTGCATGTATGTGTGAGTGAGTGTATACATTAAGTATGGGTAAGTTAGTGAGTGCATAGTGAGTGCATGAGTACATGTATTGATGAGTGCCTAATTACATGACTGGTGTATAGGTGACTCTTTGAGTGCAAGGGTGTATGTATGGGTGAGTGAGTGCATGAGTTCATATATGTGTGAATGACTGAGTGCATGAGTGCATGTATAGGTGAGTGACTGAGTGAATTAGTGCATGTATAGTTGAGTGAGTGAGTACAACAGTATGTGGTAGTGAGTCTATGAGTGCTATATGGGTAAGTGTGTGAGTGCATTATTGGTAATGGTGTGTTACTGAGTATATGAGTGGTGTATGGGTGATGTATTGTTTGTATGAGTGCAGGCAGGGTGAGTGACTGTGTGTATAAGTGATGTACAAGTGATTGAGTGCATAAGTGATGTATGTGTGATTGACTCAGTACACAAGTGCATGCATAGGTAAGCGGGGGAGGGTATAAGTGATGTATGGGTGATCAACTGACTGCAAGAGTGCATGTATGGATGAGTGAGTGAGTGCATGAGTGCATATATGGGTGAGTGAGTTAGTGTATGAACCACTCAATAGGTGAGTGAGCGGTTACATGAGTGGCTTTATGTGTGAGTGAGTGAGAGCATGAGTGATGCATGGGTGACGAAATAGTGTATTAGTGTGTATATGGGTGAGTGAATCCTTGATTATGTGTGGGGTAGTGAATGAGTGCAAGAGTGCATGTATGAGTAAGTGAGTGTATGAGTGGCATATGGGTGATTGACTGAGTGCATGAGTACATGCATGAGCACATTAATGAGTATATGAGTGGTGTATGAGTGATTGACTGAGTGTATGAGTGCTTGTATTGGTGACTGATTGAGTGTGTGCATGGATAAGCGATTGAGTATATGAGTGCATATATGGGCAAGTGAGCGAGTGCATGAGTGCATGTATGGGTGAGTGAGTGCATGAGTAGTCTATGGATGATCAACTGAATGCATGAGTGCATGTATGGATGAGTGAGTGAGTGCATGAGTACTGTATGGGTGATTGACTGAGTGTATGAGTGCATGTATGTGTGACTAACTGTATGGGTGAGTGAGTGGGTGCGTGAATGGCTGAGTAGCTGAGTGTGGCTGTATGAGTGAGTGAGTGAGAGCGTGAGTGGTGCATGGTCCACTGAAAGAGTGTATGGGTGTGTGTATGGGTGTGTATGGGTGAGTGAGTGTATGAGTGTATGTATGGGGGAGCGAGAACAAGAGTGCAAGTATGAATATGTGAATGTAAGAGTGGTGTATGGGTGATTGACTGAATGCATGAGTGCATGTTTAAGTGAATGAATGAGTGTATGAGTGGGGTATGGGTGCTTGTGTGGGTGGCTGATTGAGTGTACAAGTTTATGTATGGATAAGTGACTGAGTGTATGTATGGCATGTATGGACAAGTGAGTAAGTACATGAGTGCATGTATGGGTATCAGTTGTGAAAGTCTGATTGGCTGGGTGCATGAGTGTGCATGGGTGTGTTACTGGGTGCATGAGTGATGTAAGGGTAAGTGAGTGACTGCATGAGTGGTGTATGGTGATTGACTAAGTGTATAAGTGCATGTGAGTGAGTCTATGAGTAATGCATAGGTGACTGATTGAACGTATCAGTTGTGAATGTGTAACTGACTGGGTGCATGAGTGTGTAAGTGGGTGAATGACTGAGTGCATGAGTGATGTAAGGATAAGTGAGTGAGTGCATGAGTGCTGTATGGGTGAGTGAATGAATGCATCAACAGTGAATAAGTGAGTGAATTAATTAATGGGTGCTGTATGGGTGAGTGTGTGACAGCACAAATAGTGCTTGGGTGACTCACTGTTTGTACAAGTGCCTGTATGGATGAGTGAGTGAATGCATGAGTGGTGCATGGTACATTGACTGAGTGCATATATGGCTGAGTGAATTACTGCATGAGTGGAGCATGGGGGTCTGACTGATTGCATGAGAAATTGTATGGATAAGTGAGTGAGTGCTGTGTGTGTATAGGTGATTGAATAAGTGCATACGTACATGTATCTGAGATTGACAGACTGTATGAGTGCATGTATCAGTTAGTAAGTGACTGTGTGAGTGGTGAATGGGTGCCAGAGTGAGAGTATGAGTGGTGTATAGATGATTGCCTGAGTGCGTAAGTGGGTGTATCGGTGATTGATTGGTTCCATGACTGGTATATAGATGATTGAGTGCATGAGCAGTGTATGGGTGAGTTGTTAATTATGGGACTCTTTCTATGAACTATTAGTTGAATGATTCATTAAAGTGTTGTGTACTTACCTGAAAGACACTTGAATTAAACTGTAGGTTTTAGTAGGAAATAGGAAACAAATGATAGAAAGGTATGCAAGATCACATTTATGCTTGAAAACAGTCTCCATGGTATCTGTCAGCAATATGTGTGTGCTTCAAAAGTCTTTTCAAAAGACATGTTCAACTGCACCAACTGTTGGGAAAAAAAAAAACATAAACATATGTTAGTATTTAATCTCCACAGTTACACAAATATAATAATACTGAATGCATTACTGTAAAGCACTATTGCAATGTAGTTAAAATATCATTTTCATCTTTTCACGGTTCTGAGCTTTTATACTTCTTCACTGTATAACAATGGTTTGTATAAAGCATCATCTTTGAACAGTGGGGAAAAAACAATCAATGGATAGTTAAAAAAGAAAAACAAACCTGCACAGTAGATCACTAAAAATAAGTGACACTAAGCATTGCACTCACTACATTTATTTAATCAGTGGCTTTCTGTCTAGTTACTACAGTAATCTAAGCAAGCATATTTTCATATTTTTTCTTGAATAATTATATCTGGTACAACATCAGAAATAAAAGTGAAGTCGTTTTCTATTTTACAGGTGTTTCCAGAAAACATCATTCCTGGTAGGCCAAATGATGTCTAAGGTGTTGATAATCTATGTATACAAAATCTCAATAGTTTTTTCCTCTATTAGGATGTGGAAGCTTCATTGGAGAAACAAAAGGAGATTTTTTTTAGTTTTGAAGATATTTTATTGATTCAGGTTTGAGCTGCTGTAATTGGAGTATGTTCTTCCATTTTTACACTTTAATTATAGATTTGATATTTGAGATTACCTTCATTGTAGAATATTAAAAGAACTCCTGTCATTTGAAGATCTTTTTATGAGACATTACCCTTAATAGGCCGAACAATGTCTAAAATGCAGATGAAACATTGTGAGCCACGTTTGTAAAAATAATGCTCCCTTAGAACTTTGGTTGAAGAAAGAGAAGATATGAGTTTGGTAGTTTGAACTGAAGTTGTTGTTTGTATTTTAGGTTGATGTCATTGTATTGTGTCCATCCACTTTTACTTTTTAAATACACAGTGTACTTTCCAGAAGTTGTGGTAATTCCTTCATGAAAGACCATTGCCAAACTAGTAAAAGTTCTTCCTGAAAGTGATATTTGTCCAGCTTTAAAGTTTGTAATTCGAGTTTCCAATTTGGAACCATCTGGTCTGCAGCATTGTAGCATTGGTATAAGGTATTTTCATATTCTGTGCAGAGACAGCGTAGAGAGGTCAGATCTGCATTTTGGGCATGTCACATTTTGGTTAGCATTTCGGTGCAATTTGTCAAAAGGTACACTTTTACATTCTGGTAATGTTTAGTAGAGAAATCGTTCAGAGTTCATTTCAGTGTTAGATGTAAAAGAGCAGTCTTCGCAGTCATGGGTCCATTTGTAACTAAGTCCAAAAATAGCATCAATATTTACTTCTTCTTCTTCTTAGACTCAAAGCATGACCATCATGATTTTGTGTGAGTCTGGTTAAGTGTTGAGAGTAAATATTATTGATCCAGTACATAAATCTAAAAGATCTCGGATTCCTGAAGCAGAATGTATTACACTTCTGTCATTCATTAATTATTGTAGCAAAATATATAGTGCAGAGGACATTGGTGGTCATTATGACCCTGGCGGTATTACAACCGCAGGGCCAAAACGACGGGAGCACCACCAACAGGCTGGCGGTGCCTCCCGGCGTATTATGACAGCGGCGGTAGCGCCACGGTCGCACCGCCGGGGCCGGCGGTTTACCGCCACAATGGCCCCGACGGATGTAATCCGCCAGGGCAGCGCTGCTTGCAGCGCTGCCCAGGGGATTACGACTCCCCGACCGCCAGCCTTTTTCGGCGGTCTGAACCGCCAGGAGCCTCTGGAGTTAGGACCTTATCAGGTTGAGCTCCTAGGCCCAGGGGGACCCTCAAGGGAGCAGTTGTGTAAGGGGCAAGAAACCTGTCCCTCTCTTGAAGGCCTTAGGCAGCAAGCTGCTGAAGAGTCCAATGGAAAGAAAACAGGAACACATAGGGTCTATTGGGAAGATGGACTCCTTTACACTGAGGCAAGAGATCCCACACCTGGTGCCACTAGGAGAGTGGTAGTGCCCCAGGAGTTTCAGGAGTTCATTCTGACCTTAGCCCATGATATTCCCCTTGCTGGGCATCTGGGACAGACCAAGACGTGGGAGAGAATAGTCAACCACTTCTATTGGCCCAATATGTCCCAGAAAGTCAAGGAGTTTTGTGTCTCCTGTACCACCTGTCAAGCCAGTGGTAAGACAGGTGGGCACCCAAAGGCCCCCCTCATTCCACTTCCAGTGGTGGGGGTCCCCTTTGAAAGAGTGGGTGTGGACATAGTGGGTCCACTTGAACCTCCCACAGCCTCAGGGAACCTATACATAATAGTAGTAGTGGAACATGCTACTAGATACCCTGAAGCAATTCCCCTTAGGTTGACTACTGCCCCTGCAGTAGCCAAAGCACTCATTGGTATCTTTACCAGAGTGGGTTTTCCTAAGGAGGTGGTGTCTGACAGAGGTACCAACTTTATGTCAGCATACCTGAAACACATGTGGAATGAATGTGGGGTGACTTACAAATTCACCACACCATACCATCCACAAACCAATGGTCTTGTTGAGAGATTCAACAAAACATTGAAAGGCATGATCATGGGGATCCCTGAAAAACTCAAAAGGAGATGGGATGTCCTCCTGCCATGTCTGCTTTTCGCTTACAGAGAGGTGCCTCAGAAGAGAGTAGGGTTTTCCCCCTTTGAACTTCTGTTTGGCCACCCTGTAAGGGGACCACTAGCTCTTGTGAAAGAAGGCTGGGAGAGACCTCTTCATGAGCCTAAGCCTCTGGGGTGTATGTTACAATAAAATGTACACTGGCATCAGTTTGCATTTATTGTGCTGAGAAATTTGATACCAAACTTCACAGTTTTCAGTGTAGCCATTATGGTGCTGTGGAGTTCGTGCATGACAGACTTCCAGACCATATACTCTTATGGCTACCCTGCACTTACAATGTCAAAGGTTTTGCTTAGACACTGTAGGGGCACAGTGCTCATGCACTTGTGCCCTCCCCTATGGTATAGTGCACCCTGCCTTAGGGCTGTAAGGCCTGCTAGAGGGGTGACTTACCTATACTTCATAGGCAGTGTGAGGTTGGCATGGCACCCTGAAGGGAGTGCCATGTCGACATAGTCATTTTATCCCCACCAGCACACACAAGCTGGCAAGCAGTGTGTCTGTGCTGAGTGAGGGGTCTCCAGGGTGGCATAAGACATGCTGCAGCCCTTAGAGACCTTCCCTGGCATCAGGGCCCTTGGTACCAGGGGTACCAGTTACAAGGGACTTACCTGGATGCCAGGGTGTGCCAATTGTGGAAACAAAGGTACATTTTTAGGTGAAAGAACCCTGGTGCTGGGGCCTGGTTAGCAGGGTCCCATCACACTTCTCAGTCAAGTCAGCATCAGTATCAGGCAAAAAGTGGGGGGTAACTGCAAAAGAGAGCCATTTCCTTACATTCTCTAACTGGTAATCTACAATTTTACTATCATTTTTCCAGTTTTCTCTTCTTAGCACTGTTTGCTTTCTTCTTCTATCCTTTCTTTTTTTGAGGATCTGTAGACTGTTGTGTGATCTTCTGCTTTGGCAGAGTGTCTGTTTCTCATAAATATTGTACTGGCCTAATGAGGAGCATGTAGACTTCTTAACTGATTATACTCCTGTACACAGTTTACGTCAGCACTACCTTTGCTCTCATTAAAGTCAATTAAAAATAAGCCGGACAAAGTTCAAATCCACAGCAATGCTACATGTGACATGCCTTCTTTGAATACAGAACTTCCAATATTAACCAAAGCTGCATCTACAATTAGACCTTGTGATTTATGGATGGTTGCTGCACATGCCAAAGAGACAATAAACTGTCTTATCAGATGTGTAAGCCTTTTACAAGCAAAAAACGTACAACACACCAGCCAATCTTCTTGACATTATCTAACTTATCAAATGTTATAGCCAAATACGCTACTTCTTCTCTGTTTGGAAAATTGTTGTTCCACTAACTGTTCTAAATCCACAGTTTCCTCTTTTGCCTGCTGCATGGCAATCTCCACTTCATTAGTTGCTATAGCTGCTTCATTTTGAATTACTGGTTCTCCAAGAGAATCTTGACTGGCTGGTCCAGAACTTCGGCTGCTTTGTGAACTCTCCCTAGCTATTTCAGCAGCAATAGTTTCATTTTGTTGAACCTCATCTTTCAACATCTTGAAGTATGCTGAAAAGACCGAACAATGAATAGTGTCCTTTGCAGCATTAAATGAATCTTCATAACAGTCATAGGCGGTCATTCTGACCGCGGCGGTCATTCTGACCGCGGCGGGCGGCGGTCGCCACCCGCCATGCGGTTACCGCCGAATGGCCGCTCCGTGGTCAGGAGACCGCGGCGGCCATTCTGGCTTTCCCGCTGGGCCGGCGGACGACCGCCAAAAGGCCGCCCGCCGGCCCAGCGGGAAAGCCCCTGCAACGAGGAAGCCGGCTCCGAATTGAGCCGGCGGAGTTGCAGGTGTGCGACGGGTGCAGTGGCACCCATCGCGATTTTCACTGTCTGCAAAGCAGACAGTGAAAATCTGTATGGGGCCCTGTTAGGGTCCCCCTGCACTGCCCATGCCCATGCCATTTCCTGCTCCTCTGCACTAAAGCAACACTTTCTTTTCTTCTTAGTGGCATGGGCAGTGCAGGGGCCCACAGGCGCCCCACGACACCCGTTCCCGCCATCCTGGTTCTGGCGGTGAAAACCGCCAGAAACAGGCTGGCGGGAAGGGGGTCGAAATCCCCATGGCGGCGCTGCTCCCTGGGCCAGGGGAAAACCGGCGGGAAACCGCCGGTTCCCCTTTTCTGACTGCGGCTTTACCGCCACAGTCAGAATAGCCCAGGAAGCACTGCCAGCCTGTTGGCGGTGCTTCCGCTGCCCTCCGCCCTGGCCGTCAGGGAGACCGCCAGGGTTGGAATGAGGGCCAAAGTGTCCAAATAGATCTGATTCAGCTCACCATGGTTTGAACAGCTGGAAAAGTGTCAAGTAGAAACATTTTCTTCTGTCTGCAGTTTGGCAACTAAGCTTCCTATGATTAGTTAGATTTCTTTTGTTGTGTCTTACCAAACAATCATCACATCCGGCAACTGCAAATCTTCTTTCTTCAATGTTTTCTGTGACACTAGTTCTATATGTGTAATGCTGAAGTACCTCATACAGCCACATGTGTTGAAGATGAGCACTTCTTCTTGGGTAGCATGTATCAAACATGTTAGTCTTTAAAATATCTGTTCTCTTGGGATCAATGTCTCTATTTCTGGAAAATACTTTAATACTCTATTACAACTGTTTGCAAGGCCTAACTTTACCCACACGATTTCTCTAGGCTTCAAGAACAAACTTGCAGAGCTCAATATATCTGCATATTCAAAATATTTGCTCTAAAATAGAAAAAGAAGCCATAACCAACTTGGCCAAGAAAAAAGACATCATAATTAAACCAGCCGACAAAGGAGGTGGGATAGTCATTTAGGATTTAGAACAATATAACGAAGAAGTCATGAGACAACTCAGTAACATACTACATTACCGGGAGATTGAAGCCAGCAATCCCAAACAAGTCAGATCCCAAATTGAGGTTATCACATATGAAGCAAGGGAACAGAGGTGGATCAGCAAAAAAGAGTTTGAATTTCTTAATCAGAACGAAGGCAGGACTCCATGTTTTTACATCTTGCCTAAGATCCACAAGAATTTAGAGAAACCCCCAGGCAGACCAATTGTATCCACCTGTGGCTCTATTCTAGAACCCCTCGCACAATTTGTAGACGTCTACTTAAAACCTTTTGTGACCAAGACTCTCTCCTATGTCCGTGACTCAATGGATATTATTAAGAAGTTAGAAAAAATGCCTTTTGACGAGGACAGACAACTGTTGGTTACCTTTGACATAGAATCTTTGTATACAAATATCCCTAAAGATGAAGCAATAGAGATCATCAGGAAAGTATTGGCTACTGACACCGAGCCAAAAAATCCCCCCATAGAATTTTAGTCTCTTTAGCCACAATGTGCCTGAAACATAATTTATTTAAATATAAAGAAAAATTGTATCGGCAAGTCAAAGGAGTAGCAATGGGTTGCAGTTTCGCTCCAGAAATTGCTAACCTTGTTATAGATTGCTTTGAACAAAAGTGGATTTATCCACAATCTAACCCTTTCAAAACACACATTACTAAATGGTACAGATATATCAATGACATCCTAATGATTTGGGAAGGTACAGTTGAAGAACTTAGTTGGTTTCATAATTGGTTGAACCAATGGACAGATGATTTCAAGTTTACTATGAATAAAGACAACAGAAAAATTAACTTTCTCGACCTGTGGATCCTAACTAGGAATGGGGAGTTAGAAGTTAGTCTCTTTAAAAAGCCCACAGATCGCAAAACATTGCTACACTTTTCCAGTGGACATCCTAGAACACTCAAAGAGAACCTTCCATATGGCCAATTCCTGAGAATTAGGAGAAATTGCACTGATAAAGAAGTTTATTTCCGTAATGCGTGGGAACTCACAAAAAAATTAAATAGCAGAGGGTACCCCAAAAAACTGGCGAAAACAGAGGCTAAAAGAGCCTGGTTTACACCCAGAGAGACACTCTTAATCCCCAAAGTTAGAACAAAAGAAACCCCTCTAACATGTGTCATTATATACAGTCCAAAGGCCAACAAAATACGTTCTATCATAGAAAAGAACTGGAAAATCATTAAAGATCTAGATATAGACAAACCACTTTTTGCATTTAAAAAAGCACATAGGCCCTCATTCCGAGTTTGGCTGGCGGCGGTAGCCGCCAGCCAAACGGGAACCGCCACTTGGCCGCTCCGCGGTCAAAAGACCGCAGAGGCCATTCTGGTTTTCCCGCTGGGCCGGCGGGCGCCCGCCAAAGGAGCACCCGCAGGCCCAGCGGGAAAGGCCCTGCAACAATGAACCCGGCTCCGAATGGAGCCGGCGGAGTTGCAGGGGTGCGACAGGTGCAGTTGCACCCGTCGCGATTTTCACTGTCTGCAATGCAGACAGTGAAAATCATTCTGGGGCACTGTTAGGGGGCCCCTGCACTGCCCATGCCATTGGCCATTGGCATGGGCAGTGCAGGGGCCCCCAGGGGCCCCACAACACCTGTTCCCACCATCCTGGTTCTGGCGGTGAAAACCGCCAGAAACAGGCTGGCTGGAAGGGGGTCGGAATCCCCATGGCGGCGCTGCTCCCAGCCGGGGGTAATCCGGCGGGAAACCGCCGGACCCGGCTGGGCGACCGCGGCTTCACAGCCGCGGTCGGAATACAAAAGGAAGCACCGCCAGCCTGTTGGCGGTGCTTCCGTGGTCGTCGACCCTGGCTGTCGATGACCGCCAGGGTCAGAATGACCCCCATAGTCTGAAAGACCAGTGGGTCAAAGCAGCCCATACACAAACAGAAGGGAGAAATCTGAGATCAATGCTACAACTACCAGCTATCCAGGGCCCCTACAGGTGCTGTAAATGTATTGCATGTCAATATACACAAGATCCTAAAGAAATAATAGTAAATGGAAAAATACATGTGCAAAACGATTTTTCGAACTGCAATACAAAAAATGTCATTTACTGTATAATGTGTCCTTGTGATAAAATCTATATAGGACAAACTTCTCAACCGGTCAAAACTCGCATCTTGCAACATCGGTCAAGGATCAAATGAGCAACAAAGGGAGCCCCTTTGGTGGAACATTTCATGGAGTGCAAACATAAAGCCAAAGACATTCGATGGACAGTACTGGCTGGGGTTCAACCTAAACCAGATGGACTATCAACAACAGATAAACTTCTGAAATTGGAAGCTAGACTGTTAGAGAAATACCAAAAAGCCCGTAATGGGCTTAATGACATTGATGAAGTATGGACATTGATTGTATGATGGCTAAAAAGCACCCCATAGTGGAGCCAAGTACCTTAATATTCTGATGTTGAAAATAGACATTATAACATGTGCAAATATATAACATCATGGGTTTATTTACAGACGGCTCCTATACCAATGATGTTCTATATTGGTATTGTTTGTGTAACCATTTTTGCTCTACTTAGGATATTTAGTTCTTGGATATGTCTAGACCATGACAGACTTCAATGTTACAATTGATATGCGGTTCCTTCAAATTTACATATTTTTCATAATTATAGGCACCACCAGAGATACGAAGCAGCGTCACACACCAAGTGCGTACTGCACAGTACAGACTTAGAGAACTTAGTTAATTACATCCATTCACGTTTAGGTTCACATACTGTGAGCCTAGAGAGGCATGATTTTCCTCCTAAGATGGCCGCCCGTCGACTCCACGCATAAAATTGCGCTCGTTGGACTAGTTGCCTGCAAGTTTTAAGCAAACGTGCACGACCGCGTGCTGTACGAGTCGGATGAGGCATGCGGCCTCGGCCGAGAAGCTGTTAGATACGGGGAAGCACTTTACCCAGGCGTAACATTAACCGCCTTCACGGGTGAGAATTGTCCATTTGGATGCCGTCCATTAGCCGCACAGCCTACGCGGACAGAACAAGTAAGTGGTAACCAGCCAGCATTCAAGTACTGATGGCTTACTGTTTACCCTGCCGATATAGTAACTTTACTCTGCTCTCACCCTGGCAGCCTTCCCAGGCCACAAGCGCGGCACATTGGTGCCCCGCCCATGCAATTTATCACGAGGATTTCCCGTACCCCTAGTGGCACAGTGAGTCCGAATTGTGATTGATCTTCATCAACTCTCACATCACAACATGCTAGTGAGTTATTTGCTTTTTCTCACTTAGCACTAGGGCCCATATTTATACTTTTTGACGCAAAACTGAGCCGGCGCAGTTTTGCGTCAAAAATATTACCGCCGGCTAACGCCATTTTGGTGCCCCGTGCGGGCGTAATAGTTATACTTTGCCGCACGGCGGCGCAAACAGCAGGTGGGAGTCATTATTTTTGACGCACACCGTGGCGTCAAGTCATAAAGGAAAACGATGTTAATGCAGCAGAAATGACTGTGGGTTGATTTACGACACCACAAACCGGATATGCGCCGTTTTTTTTTACGCAATAGCGTCAAAAAAACAGTGAACACAGCCATTTCACCAGAGGAGAGCCAAAATGGATCCCAGATGCCACTACAGACCCCAGGAAGATGACAGCAGACCAGGAACCAGCCAGGATGTCCCACACAAGAACCAGGACACTTTTAAGAAGAAAAGAAAGTGTCGCTTTAGTGCAGAGGAGCAGGAAATTCTGGTTAAAGAGGTGACGGAACACCAGCACCAGCTGTTTGTCACCTCAAAGTTGCCAATCAGTAGGAGAGATGCTATATGGCAACAAATTGTCGACAAGATTAACAGTGTGGCTGAAGTACGCAGAACAGTCTTCGAGTGCAAGAAACTCTGGCATGACTGCAAGCGCAGGACCAAGGAAAAGATGGCCAGGAACAGGAAGGCAGCACTGCAGACTGGAGGGGGGAGTCCAGCACACCAGGAGGCCCTGGACCACATGGAGGAGATGGTCGCAGCCGTCATCCCTGAGGAGATCGTCACAGGGATTCAAGGACAGGACAGAGCAGACTACCAGGAGACAACGCACATGCAGGGTAAGTCGTGTGGGGAATTAAAATGCACTAATGTCAACTACAACCAGGGGGGATACCGACCACTAAATGCATGGAAGTAATCTAATACATGGAGTGGCATGGTTAAAGGGGCACGACAGGGGGGCATGGCCCATTCTGAGAAGACCTGGGGCACACCATTTCACAACACCAACAACAGTCCCATGGGGGCATGCTGTCATGCCAACGATGGAGCAAAGGGAAAGCCACGCAAGGAGGGAAGGCCACTACGTCAAAATCACATCCCGGCACACGTCAGCCAACATACCCCCTACATTAACTAGGGCCCTATTAACAACCTCTAGCCATACCGACAACTGGAATGTAACGGCGACAACAGGTGCCACTACCACCTCTGCTCTGTGTGCAGCTCAAGTAGCCAATGGCAGTAACCTCCCCATGGATCATACACACCTAAATTAGGGGGTGAGGATGACAACTGCAACAATCCCCAGAAACAAGACAAAGGCCCCAGTACTCTCAAATGTCAATGCCCATAGTTGTCGCAAACATCAGCCAATGTAAACATCAATAGGAGCTACACAGCACTAAGGACACACCCATGCTACATATGTCAGGGTCCATTCTGTGCCTGGGTAACAATGCAACATCCCAAATGTCATATTGCTCAGACAACAGCATTGAGGGGGGGACACATGGAACTGGTCACTGAAATACACCTGCACAGTCAGAGGAGGAAATAGGACACTGATACCATTATCAGGGCAATCCAATGTAACACACATTCCCCAACATCAGCAGGACACATTACCAATGTCAACATCCATATCGGATCATAACCTTGCCATGCATAGGATATGCCAAATGTCAATTACATTTAAGTGGATGTGAAAGATCAGAGATTGGGGCAGGTCCAGATTGTTAAGTGTGCTGCCAGGGCCATCAGAACACCCACAGCCAGTGAAAGGTCTCACCATGAGAATGGATGTACACTGAGGGTCGAGTAGGAAAAGAAGGTGGAAATTCACTATTTGGCATAAACCAACACCTAGAGGCAATGAGGCTGACAAGTCTGATAACTCAATAACATACATGTGACACACAGGTGGGCCATAGGCCTGGAAGAATGCCCATCTGAAGGACTGGAGAAATTAACACAAAACAAGATCACAAAGTGAATTCATCAAAAGGCAGGCACGTCACATAAAAATTGCCACAACACAGACACACTAATTGTACCCTGTTTCATTGCAGAGGAAGATGGATCTCCTGCTGATATGCCTGTCCCAGATTTCCCTGATGACATGGATGACGAGCCGATAAACATTCCCCAGGAGACTATCCAAAAGGTCTTTGACACCCTCCAGACCCCACCTTCAGTCACAAGGAGGAGCACAGAACAAGCAGCTATCGCAGAGGATCCACCCACCACCCCAATTGTAAGACCTGCCAGCTCCAATACAGCTGAGGACTCAGACAACACTGGCACCAGCTTTGAGAGAACTGTAGTTGGAGTACAGTGGGAGCTGGCCAAGGAGGTGTGGGTGGGGATGCAAACTATGGCAGCCAGCCTTGAGGGGATGCGTTCGTGCATGATGTCATCTGCAGATCAGGCAGCAGCTATGCAAGCCCTAACATCCATACTGCAAGGACTACAAGAAACTGTTAAGGAATTCACCACTGCAGTAAGGGAGTTGCCACAACACCTCGCACCCCAAGCCTTCCACTGCATGCACGAATGCAATCATGACTCCCTCAGGGCCGACCTGGCTGCCTACCATCGTGATGTGGCTGCTATTATCAAGAACCAGCAGACCCTCCTTGCTGCAGTACTGCCCTTAAGACCTTCACAGGGAGCAGCGACCGGGATGTCTGACTCCACGTCTTCTAAAACTGAGGTGTGTGTTGCCCCTTCACAACCAACAACAACAAGGACAAAGCAGGCAACACACACATCAGAAGAAGAAGACATGGAACAGATCACATTCACAAGGAAAATGACCCGGAAGCACTAGTCCCTGCCACATGGCCCACATTTACCAAGGTCCTGCGCATTGTAACTTGCCAGTCTAGCAACAACTTTACTCGAGCACTGTTCTGCAAACCACTGTATATCTTGTCACCCAGCCCAGTGATTGTCTCTCTACTACTCATTGCCAAATCCTGTCCCTCTGCACTGTCTGAAACATCAACCCCAGCATGTCAAAAGCATTTCCATAACCTCTTGTGTTGGATCCCAATTTAAAATGTCACTATAATGGACTCACAATCATGGACAATGTACAGATAGCACTACAGCACGTTTCAATAAATAGCACTTACACAACAAATCTGTCTCTGGGTAATGTGACATATCAACTGTGAAGTAGATAACTGAAATGTGCCTAGTGTCAAATTATGTAGCTTGTCAATACAACTGTCCTGATAATATGTAGTCAGAGAATTCTGCACAGTGCCCATGATTGCATCATACTCTGCCCTTCCTGAGGGATAAATCGGATAAAGTGAAAAACCATACACCACCATGCTGTGTTGGACAGAAGAATGCTTCCTCAGGGGATTACTAAGTCATCAAATAGTGGCCGCAAAATGTTGTAAACATGCAAAAATAAGACAATAAACATGCCACACTAATCTAAGTAAACACTAAAAAAACAGAACAAATGAAGGTGTCTGAGTTAACATACAAATAGGTAATCATGCCGAACTGTGTCACAAATGATGTATTAGGGTCATGAAGACAAGAATACAAGATTGCCAATGAGAACTCATCTTATAAGGGTGTGCATGATCATCACACTGCAGTCAGACCTAAAACTGTTTCCCCAATATCAAGTCTGGAAGCACTGTTAGTGACTTTGAAAACACACTTATCAACAGAAACACATTGGGATCCATATTAACTGTGATTGGTGATTGCAACAAAGGGTCGACACTTTGCAAGGTAGCTCTGGGCTAGCTGCCAATCGTACAGCTCAGTTGGGATTTGTTTGTAGCATAGGACACAGATGTTATAGTACCAAATTGATGTACACTTAATCCAAACCCACGATCAAGTACCATTCAACACATACTATTAAGGGTTAACCAAATATTTATTAAATGCTAATCACAGATGATGAAACTGAGGGAAAAATCTTACCTACCCTAATCTACCCTGACTACTCATTACCCACAACTGTCCCTAACTAACCTAAGCTACACTTACTTATCACATGTAACAAAACGTTCTAAACATCTACCCCCCACCCCCCTTATGAGACGGGACACATGGAGGACAACACATACTAACCTAAACACATAATATACTATCCTATACAAATATATATATTTTTTTTATATATTTTTTTTTAACACACAAGAACCCGAACATAGCCCCCCACCCACCAACCCACACACTTAATAAGTAAAAATATAAAGAATGAGGACCCACCACCCCCCACCCACTAACACTAACTAAACTAACAGCTTATACTAACCTAACACTAAGCCCCTAAGCCCACTAACTATAAGAACAAGGAAAGAGGAGGGAGGGGAGGGAATCATGTCCATCAAAAAAGTGTCTAGAGGTTGGACCTCCGGGGGGTCCTCTTAATGGACTTCACCCGCCGGTTAATGTGCCGCACTTCCCGGCTCAGGTGGCTCAACTTGCGCAGCCCTTTGTCCATCTTATGTTCCATTCGGTTGAAGGCTGCAGGGTCAACAGATGGAGCAGTGGCAGTCTGGGTACCAGTGGAGGAGGTCTGTGTGGGTGTGGTGCCAGGCCTAGTGGGCTGTCCTGCACCGGTGGCAATGCTGGGGCCAGGAAGTCCAGCAGATGTTGGACCAACAGTGGCAGCTGTGGGTGGGGCCACCTGGCTCGTATTGGTGGTTGCGCTGGTGGTGGCTGTGGTGGGAAAAGTAGGCCACCCTGTGGGAAGGCTCTCCATGCCCCGGAGGCCCGTTCATGGCGATATCGCCGGGCCATCCTCCGGAACCCCGACTCCACCAGCAGGATGTGCTGATATCGCATGGCCTGGCGGTGAAATTCACGGACCTGGTCTGGAGTCATGTTAGCAGCTGTGAAGACAAATGCAGATATTCTACATTAGTAACTGCATTGTGTGAAATGGCACAGCAAGTTAATCAGACATTACATCTACTGTACTTGTAACAGCTCATATCACAATACAGAGCATTGAATGTCCCTGAGGAAGTATATGGCAGGCCAGACTACAAAGGTCACATCACACAAAGCACATCCATAACCTACAAGATGGGTAATAACTGGCTTTGACTTGCAATCTGAGTTCTGCCAGTTATCATCTAAGAATCATGCTGCATATCCTCTGCCAAGACCTGGGCTACGAATGTCAGTGTACCGAAAGCAAAACTAAAGCCACATGGTCTGCAAGTTGTAACTGGACTTGCCAGTATAGTACCAAGTGCCAAACCTGAGTGTGTATACTAGTATGCAACCAAACCGTCACTTATTCACATGTATGTGTAACATACTGGTAGCATCAGTACTAGGTACCCCATTCACAAACCCATGGCCGTGTTTGAGGGGGGGGGCGGTGGATACACATCTATAATTTGCCAACAACATGTACACCGAGGAGTGGATAGGAAACTCCACACATGTTTGTCTCTACAGACACACCACAAGTAAGGTCTATCAACAATTAAGAGTCAGCAAACCCTAGAGCACTCAAATGGGTCACACATGTCAGGTAATGCAGAACTTGGTACACAACAAAAACCCTTCCAGTGAGGCCTGACTTACATCAGACACAGAGTTGCTAGAACACCCATGATCATGAATTGCATGCACACCTAGGCCATTGCACTCAGGTTCCACAGTCTTGTTGCACTACATGTGGAAGTACATGCTGCTAGGAGGTTCTACCTACTGTTTCATATTTACGTAGGTAAATAGGGAAGCAGATGTCTATTGGAAAGCTATTTGCTGTACCAATCTTAGAGAATGTGGGTCTGACAGGCTGACTAAATTGGGGCTGACTTCCATTGCGACTCTTAGTGATACAAGTGTCATACACATGACTAACCCCTGTACTTACAGTGGGGCCTACAGGGATGTCCTACAATCCCTACATGATACCATTGGATACGCATTGGCAAACTCAAAACATGTGAGAACTGCACCCCCACTCATGGAACAAGAGAAAAGCTTGCCCAACGCATCACACCTTGCTATGCGTCCAACTCACACGAGTCCATAGCCAGCAAACACAACACATAACAGACATATCAACACTTACTGGAGTGGTCGGGTCCTCAAATGTCGCCACCTCTCCCACAGTGTAGGGTGCCGGTCCACCTGTAAGGTATGGAAGGAAGAAATGTGCTCAAAATCTGTGCACAGTGCAACAATTTCATAAACATTTACAATGTGTAGGCTGAATAAGGAAATGGCAGCCATTCAGACATGATGGTACTGCATCTGATATATCATGGCCAACTTGTACACAGCATGGGTGTCCTGTGACAGTTACACACATATCTGAACACATACATTGGCCCTAACTATCATGTGGTTGCAAACATGCCCCATAAATGGTGAGCACTAAAAAATATGGAGTGTAATCGTCTCATCATGTGCATCCAAGAGAGACATCCAAAGCCTGGTTACTTGAGGACTGCATTACCAGTCAAACATGCCTTGTGGCCATGACACATTTATTGCACATAGGCCCAATGTACAGAGGTAGGGGCAGGGACTTTTGTAAGCCATCCTGTTGTTACAGTATAGTCGATTGATGTGGCCCAGCTATGGTGATTTGCACCAACCATGGAGATGTGAGGCCATGTGCATACACTTGGACTGCCATCCATATTTGGATTGTGGCTCAACTAATTCCAACAAACATCTTAAGATGTTAGCTGAGGGCATCTTACACCTTTTCACTATGTTTTCAAATCAAGAACTGACATGTATCCAAAAAGATCAAGGAACTCAATAATCCCACACATTCATAGTACTTCTGTGAACGCTTTCCTTCCACACTCACCAGACTCACATGAGACATATGTCTGAGCCACTTTGCTATTATCAATTGACGTGAAGGCAGCACTCATTTTCAGCATCATGTAGTGATTCTAAAGTCAGTCTAGCAATTGCGTCAACATAGTTGGCCTAAATGTTGGTACATCTGTACTTCTCTGTCAATAGTACCCTATATAGACATGATTGGCTCATATTTTGTTAGCTGTTCTGACAAAAAGGCCGCACCAATTTCCTTCATGGAAAAGTAACCTGTAAGTTTGCTGAGCACGTGCTACCTAACAGCTAGCAATTGTGATCCTTGCCATAGTGCATCAATGATCCCCTTATATTTCCCCAGCATTACACACAGTCAGCAAGTTAGCTGGCAGACATTGTACTAATCCCCGGATGTCACTACAGAGCATTTAATCGTGCACATTAACATAATTTGTATTCACCCACAGTGCCACCAATCATGATTCCCAGGTGGTCCAAGAGATCCTGCTCCCTAGTGATGAGGTCAGCCCACCGGTGCTTCAGCTGGTGGTCACTCCTCTGGCTGGCATACACACGCTGCAGGTGATGCAGCACCTTTCCCCACCGGATTCTGCGCGCCTCTGTCGGATACCCCTGTATCACCCTGCCCCCTGCCTGGATCATGAGCGGCAAGAAATGCGTCACCAGCCAGATGAACCCCCCCAACTCCTCTTCCCCCATCCTGCCAAGACGTGGCCTACCAAACATACTTATAAGTGAATTGGAACAGGGGTAAAAGAAATAGAAAGGGGAAAAGGGGGAAAGTAGGGGTACAAAGACAGAAAAAAAGTAAACCTAACCACTAAAAGAGCCCAACTATCCCCAAACTAACACTACCCACAACAGACTCCCACAAACAAGAAAAACACAAGATAAATGGACAAATGTAGACAAAACACAGTAGTACAGTATACACCAACAATATTTAATTCACAAATTGACAATATGGATAGCACACAGGACAAAAACAGCACAAAATCTCAGGACAACACTCTCTACACAGCTACACAGTCTAGAAGGATCATAGACTGCAAAGTGAAAGTGAAAGTACACCCACTGTACATGATCTGTAAACAGGATATCCTATTACATCACTTCCTGTATGAAAAGTCCCGCCTTTTTCACGTTATGCGTCATTTTTTGTTTACCAAAACTGTATTTGCGTCATTTTTTTGACGCACAGACATGAATATTAACCCGCATCCACATAATGATAAATGGACTGTACAAATATCTGGATGCAGGCTAAATTTCACTGCTGTGCGTAAAAAAAAATGACGCAAATACAGTTTTGGTTGTCAAAAAATGACGCACAACGCTAGGGACGTCAAAATTACAGTGCATTAACTGGTTTGGGGCATTTTTACTTGTTTTTGGGTTATTTTACATTTGGGACACATCAGAGATTGGCTAATAGAAGACAGTATGGTGTTGATGGTGTATGTTCACATTTGTGACATCATTCTGCAGCCGAACATGATCCACTACTCCCTTCACAGTATTTTTACAGTTGGCTGACGCAATGGATGGTCATAAGTGTGGCCTGCATATATGTGTTGCACAAATTGGGCATGTTTGGCATAAGGAGAGGATAGCAATGTGACGCACATATGTACAATACCTAAATGTCTTTGGCTCAAATTGTGTGCTTTGACAACTAATGTGTTGGTTGACCAAGTGTGTGTGTATCACATGAAGCATAATTGTACATGTGGTTGTATGTATGTGACGTCCATGTGTCCAATCCTTAGATGCAAGTCATATTGGAAATGAGCAAGGGCATGTGTTAGTCATACATGTAACAACACCCGTAAAGTGTACTTCCACGTTTTAGGGTCACGTAGACACCACATGTGACATAGCATGCACCAGATGGATGTCAGACGCTTGTTCATGTCAATGCTCCACATTTTCTACATCCTATGTCCTAGAATGTTGGTAAGAGCTTCCTAGGCACTACTTGGAGAATCCCACAGTGAGTCATACACATGCATTGAGGAAGTGAGTACCATGTTGTTTGCACAGACAGACAAGGGTGAATCTCATATGTATAATGACACCGCAGTTGAGGCCATAGAAGTGAGCCCCAACTATCAAGTGGCTGTGGTGGACCAACATACAAGACAGCACGTGTCCACTTATTTCCAGTGATCACTTGCACATAGGTGTCTTGTTCATGTGTGTGGTCCAATGATGATCCTGTAGATTGTTTGGGGTGTAATTTGTCACAGTTCGGCCCAGGACTCATCATGAGTCAGTGGCAGCTATTCCTGTATCTACTGAGTATCCTTGGATGATCAATGTGAGTAAAGTAGATGTGGACATGTGAACCAACATGTGGATGGTCCCACCCTGTCACTAAAGATGTGTAATGAGACAGTCAACAGGGCAACCTTGGTGTGCTGAGTGAGATAATGTCTCAGGTGTCATGTTCCGGCAGGTGTCATTACAACATTTGTACACAGGTTGGCCTCTGCACTTCCCACTGCATCTGGGAACATCAAAGCCTCTGTGCTGATTATTCTCGCAGCTATTCACCACACACGGCCCATCACTATGTTGTGTGCACTGTGATGCTGTGTGTGAACTGTCAGGGTCATGACATTTGTTTATTATTCATGGACATTATCAGAGGTTGCTAGTTGTGCTGAAAGCCCCGTACCCAATCCCTGCCTACGGCCCTGGGACACTGTCACACTTTGTCATTCATGCATAAATGCAACCCAGACAAGGGATGGGCCATGAATTTTGCTTTTCCAAGAGGATGTAACTCAAATGGTACAGTTAAAAGGCAGATGATGCTATACATTGTATTTGGGTATGCATGGAAGAAGCCCATGCCCAATGCCCCCTGATGAATGAGAGGTTTGCTAACGCAAGTGTGGTACATATGTAGACACAGGGATACTTTAGTGTGACGCACAGACAGGTGCCAGTCAGGCTGACAGAATGCAAGGTGATTCAGGATCCAGTTACTTGACAAGTTACGTAATCAGTGGTCTGACTGAGACTGTTTTGATGGACAAACTAGACAGTTGACATGTCAAACTGTGTACGTCCTGTGTTTTTGAAGGTGACAAATGAACCCAAGGGCTGTGTTACACGTCTTAATTAGTATCAATGCTTGACGGTGTATTTGACATAATGGCAACTCCTATGCTGTTCCAGGCATCATCAGGGGCAGTGCTTTTTGAAATGGGTGGTGTGCATGGAGGTGATCACAGGTGTGGGCTGCATCTGTTTCTCACCAGTCCTGTAGGTGAGACTTGCATTCTAAGGGCCAACAGACATTTTCACAAGGGGAAGCAATCTACATGTGCTATCAAGGCTTTGAAACTAGAAGACAGTGTATAAATTGACCTGACGTCCTTGCAGTCAGATGTTCTATGTCAATGGCATACCATAGGAAAGGGTGTAGCACACTGGTTTGCTAATGTTGGTCTGTGTGTGTAGAGGAGGTAATATCAGGGTACACTTCTTAGTATTCCATGGACCTCTTCCGACAGGTGGGTTGTGACCAGGTGCATGGGTGTGTAATGAGTTAGGAAATGGGCTGACATGTACATGGAATGTCATGTGCGCAATGCTTGTCATATGTGTGGCACGTGTGCTGTCTATGTTCTGTTTCTAGGGAACTCTAGTCACAGATAGTCCTTGCAAAGATTGGATGCAGTTGGACTTACTGCTGTCAAGGGTCTGGTCAGGCATTCCTGTTACTGATGCCAAAGCACATTGACTGCCTCATGTATGAGGCTTGTTTTCCCCTTATTGAGTGATGGTGTCTTAGTTTTGTGCCATATGCTGCGTTGGACCTTGCTTTCAACATGTATGTGTGAAATAGTTGTGGTCCTCTGCTATTGGCCTTCAAAGGAGATATGTACATGATATATGTCATTATGAGTGTGTGTGTATGTGACCATTGTATGTTAGGCATCACATTAGCTCTGGGATGTTCTGTGTCCTACTCAGCATCTCAGCAATGCTCCATGAGGCAACACTTTTATTCTGATAAGTAGAGATGAAGGTGTGCAAAAAGGAATAGCCAGACCATGATATGGTGATTAGAATAGGTGTTTATTTAAATTTGTTAACTAAAGTGGTAAAGGTGATCATATTCAAAAGAAATTATTTACGATCTGTTGCCGCCTGCGTATACCAGTGGCCGTGTTCTGTAGTTCCCCCTCCTGTTGCAGGCCAGCATCCTCCTCTTCCTCCTCTTCATTGCATGTGTGGCTCTGGTTCCAGGAGGGGAATGTTTCTTTTGATACAAATGTTGTGCAATATTGCACATGTGAGGATGATCCTACAGACCATCTCCGGGGAATATAGGAGGCTACCACCAGTGATGTCGAGGCAGGCGGAACCTTGACTTGAGGATGCCAAAGGTCCGCTCAACAATGCTGCGTGCCCTCCTATGGGCGTCGTTGTAGGCACGCTCTGCAGCAGTACTTGGGTTGCCAAATGGTGTCATGATCCATGGCTGGATGCCACACCCCTGATCAGCTGCAAGAGAAAATTATTGGGATCATGTTGATGTAGCTGGCACTTTTGAAAAGACCTTTCATGGCAGTAGTTGTCTTGTGTTGTCTGTGACTCTTTTGTGTACTAAAGTGGCATCCTATGCTTGTAGGATGTACCATCTGCATTGTGTTGTTTTCCTGGCTGAACGAGTGTTTGTCTGCTAAACGTTTGTCAGCAGTATGTTTTGGGATTTGCAGTACAGTGTGCCCTCCCTAGCATTGTGACTTGTGATACAGGTGTCCGTGTGTCTTCACTGGGGATGAGATGATATTTCCATGCTCAGTTAAAATTGACAGTGTTGTTAACACGTTCATATCAATGTACCCTGGACATCCCATACCTTTAAACTTATGCAATGGATTAATCTAAAGGTCATTGGGACACTTACAATTTGCAAGGTGAAATTTAGGCAACCACACTCATTGACGTCTTAACATTAGGCTGTACCGTAATTTCCGATGTCTGACAGGTTCAACGGTGACTTAAGAAACATGGAGGCGATGTCACGACCTCAGTGTGTTCCTGTTGACATGTTGCTGTTGTGGTGTATGTGTTGTGTGTCCTAGAGGGTTGCTGTGCAGTGTGTATATAAGTAGGTTTTTGTACTTACCAACAAGTAGTCCATTGCCATACCGTCCATCCTGGAAGTGTTCATTGATGGTGCAGTGACGGAAGAAGTATGAGTCATGTACACTCCCAGGATATTTAGCCACGATGTTGGTGATCAATCCCTGGTGATCGACTATGGACTGCACGTTGATGGAATGTGTGTGCTTCCTGTTGCGGTAGAGGTGTTCAGTTGCAGAGGGTGGCACAAGGCGTACATGTCTACAGTCGATTGCACCAAGGATGTGTGTGAAGCCACTGATGAGGTAGAACCCCTGTTTTGTTTCCTGCTGCTTCTGCAGTGTGTTAGGGAAGCAGATGTGGCGGGGTGTCAGTCGAATGATGGCATCCAGTACTTTGGGCAAAAAGGCGGAGAATGATGGTTGTGATATTACGCCAACCAGGGCACCAGTTGTTTGGAAAGAGCCACTTGCCAGCAAATGAAGTACGGCAAGCAGCTTTGTTTCTGTTGGGATGGTGCGGGGTGTCACCAAAGTGGGGGCCAACTGCTGTTCAATGTTTCGCAGCAGCTGCTGAATGTCCTGCCAGTTCAACCGGTACCTCTGGATGATGTCATGTTCCCTGAGGCCCTGAAGGGTGGTTCTTGGGCGGAATATCCTCTCCTGCCTTCTGCATTGCCTTTGGGGTCCCTGCTGGTGTTGTTGTAGCTGCTGTTGTTGCTGCTGGGCTCTGCGTCTGCGTGCACGCTGGATTAGTATCACCTCCATGGCTCCCTGTTGCTGCTCTGCTGTTTGTTCTGTGTGTTCTGATTAAATACAGGTGTGGTTGCCCCATTTTAACGCCTGCCCTGACCCAGGCGTTACATTTTTACGCAAATCGGGCTGTGCGTCATTTTCTGGCTCCGCCTCCCGACCGTGCGTCATTTTTGCCTGAAAGCATAAATACGACACACGGCCCTTTAAGCCATTTTTTGGACGGGAACGCCTACTTTGCATATAATTAACGCAAGGCGGGTTGCCGCATCCAAAAAATGACGCACACGGCAGAATTTTGTCGTCCGCGGGCTCGGGCATCAAAGTTTAAATACGGGGCAACGTTTGCGTTGATTGTGCGTCAAAATTTTTGACGCACAATCAGCGCAGACGGAGTATAAATATGCCCCTAGATTTTTAAAAAACGCGGTGCCTCCTGACTTAGAATATAGACACTACTGTAAACAGGTATTGCACAGAGCTTGCCTTTTGATGGTTCCTGATTGTGCATGCTTGAGTTTAGCATGTTTTTATATATTTTGATATTTCTACTTCTATAGTCACTGTCACCAGCTCAGTGCCATTGACACTATATTATAGCAACTATGTGTGCCCCACGGGTATATGCAGTTCTGTGCACAGGGATTCGATGGTGATAGTCCAGCACTGATGTACATAGTAGAGCTCTCTTGCGTTTGTTATTGTTTAAGTATACTTTTAGTGAGTCTCCCTGTTCTTAATCTTTGTAGAGGCTACGTTGCCCCTCGATAGTCCTGATGAGGCCCTGATTGAAGAAGCCGAAACGCGTTGACACATATACCGGCGAGATTGTCTTCTTTAATTGGAGTCACCTTTACAAAAAACCACTTAATACGCACTGCAAAATACCTTAAAAAATATGTAGGTATTTGACTGCTACCTGTACGTGAACCACCAATCATCGCACCAGAGTGGATTACAATCACAATTTCTAAATTGTAACCACCAGTTTCTAACAAAGAAATGTTGTTGGGCACAACCCTCTACTGACGGTATGGTCAGTTTTAAGACTTTGAGAAGCTATATGTCTGCCTCAGTTCAACCAAGAAGAAAATGTTAATTTAATTTTATGTGTGTAATGTGTTGTCTTGTGAATACTTTGTACTTTGTATAATTCACTGATGAGCCACTTTCTGCCTTGCACATAACCAGTTGTAATAAATACTGGAAAGTAATTAATCCACAAAGACAGTATTGAGCACTGTTCTTTAAAAATATTGATTGAAATTATCCCTACCTTCAGACCGTTCTCTTTTTCACACATCGTTATTTAACCCAGGTCCGGTTAGGATCATTGGGTTCCCTCTCTTCTGCATAGCTAGTCTGGGCAGAGGCATTTTTTTTGGCTCTGCCCGTACTAGCGTCATCCTCTGACACTAAACCCCCTGTTCCCCCTACGCTTCGAGCACCCGGCTAGCGTCCTTTTCTATAACGCTAGCCGGACTGTACCACCGGCTAGCGTCATACCATAAATATGACGCCCAGCCGGCGTCTTGGTATGGCGCCAGCCAGCGGTAAACGTTTTGATGCTGAAGTGCATTAGAGCAGTTCAGCATCAAAAAGTATAAATATGGGCCTACATCTCTTAATCATTTAAGCATATTGTAGCATGCTTGACAGCATGCCTACCGGACATGACAGAGGTGAGATATTTGCACTATTATGTTCTTTCGAGGCTTCACAAAGCACTTTGTAAGGTCAATTTCAGTGTCCACTGATAGAGCACATTCAGAATCTGCAGTACTAAGCCTTACCCTTCAGGAAAGCAGTATTTGTCTGGATATATGAAATTAATGTGTGACTACTTGCCTATATATCTGAGTGAAAGCAGCTGTCTATATCTAGTAGTTCAATTAGATATTTTAGTACATCTGCAGTATGTGACTTCATGTTTTAGTACCTGTATGACTCTATAAATATATACGTAAGTTGCTGAACATATACCTCAGTCCCTCTGTTAGGGAAAACAGGGGTATGTGAGTGTGTCTGCAAATGCCTTTGATATTGCTGCATATATAAGTGCCTTCTGAGTATGCTAGTGAATGTACAAGTGTATCTGTTTCACTGTCGCTGGCTGAGACGCAGCATCCATGCTTTAGAAACATGAATGTCGGTACCATGGTCAGTGGTATACTCTATGCAGTGCTTGGTTTAGGGGTCTATAAGTGGATGAGTAACTTTCTAAAACTGAAAAGTACCTTTCTTAATTACTTAATCAAATTGCACCAAACTTTATGGCATGCACAAGTTTGAAACTTAAGAAAGCAATTTTATAGGCTAATTTCAGTAGAAACTGACAGAGCACACACGGGCTCTGCATTACTAGGCCTCACACTTCAGGAAAGCAGTATCTGTCTGGATACCTGAAAAGATTGTGTGAGTACTTGCCTATCTATCTGAGAGAACGTACCTGTCTACTTCTAGTAGCACAATGACACAAATAAATACTTTAGAACATCTGCAGGTATTGGACTGCCTGCTTTAGTACCTGTAAAACTCTGTAAATGTGTACGTCAAAAGCTGAACATATATTTTAGTGCCTCTGGTAGGGAATACAGGGGTATCTGAGTGTGTCTGCAATTGCCTTTGATATTACTGCATATAAAAGTGCTTTTTGACTATGTCAGGGAATGTTGAAGTGTCTCTGTTTCTCTGTCAGTGGCTGAGACATAGTATCCATGCTTTGGAAACATGAATATCAGTTCCTTGGTGAATGGTATAACCTATGTAGTGCTTGGATTAGGGGTCTGAAAGTGCATGAGTACATTTCTAAAACTGAAAAGTATGTTTTCTAATCAGTTAAGCATATTGCAGCATGGTTGATGGCATACATACAGCATGCCACAATGGTGGGATATTTGCACTAAAACATGATTTTAAGACTTCACAAAACACTTTTTCAGGCCACTTTCAGTGTTACTGAAAGAGCACTCACAGGCTCTGCACTACTAGGCATCACCCTTCAGGAAAGCAGTATTTGTCTGGATATGTGAAAGGAATGTGTTACTACTTGCCTATATATCTCAGTGAACGCAGCTGTCTGCCTCTAGTAGTGCAATGAGATATTTTAGTACATCTGCTAGTATGTGACTGCCTATTTTAGTACCTCAATGACTCTGTAAAACTATATGTAAGTTACTTGAACATATACCTCTGTGACTCTTGTTAGTAATGGGGACTTTGGTTGGCAGTCAGATTACCGCCTGTCAAAGCAAGAACCCTCACTCTAGTCAGGGTAATGGAGAAACACACCTGGTTAACCCGTACTCACCCCGTTGGTAGCTTGGCATGAGCAGGCAGGCTTAATTGAGAAGCAATGTGTAAAAGTATTTGTACCATCACACGCAGTAATACAGTGAAAACACTACAAAATGGACACCACACCAGTTTAGAAAAATATGTAATATTTATCTAAATTAAACAAGATCAAAATGATAAAAATACAACATACACAAGTCAAAATATGATTTTTTAAAAGAATAAGAGTCTTACTATATAGAAAACAATGGAAACGTTGATTTTACACAAAGTATCTGGTTAGTGTAAAAAATAAGGCCACACGGGTGAGTGTGCATCAGAAAAGTCAGTGATGCATCGATTCCTTATTCGCAAGAGAGGCCGTGCATCATTTCCTTCTCCAGTCGGGTCGACGTTGCATTGTTTTTCTCCCTCGCAAGAGAACGATGCACCGATTTCCGAATAGGGCACCTTGGATCCGCGCAGAGTCGGGATGACTTTGACGCCCAGGGACAATGAATGGAAAATCCTGTCGCACAGTGTTAGAAAACCACGCTGCGTGGGGTTTGCCTCGGTATCAGCAGCTGCAAGCGTGTGTTTCCCAACCGTGATGCTTCAATCTCCATGATGCAGGTGGAGCGTCGATTTCAGCCACAACGCTGGAGGCGTGTTGTTTATCAGCCGAGTTGCGGGTGGTGTGTCAAACATTTCCCTGCACTGCATTCTGTGTCACGGTTTCGGGCGGGTCTGATCAGGACTCTGGTTGGGACACCCCTTGAGGTCACTGAATATCCTAAAGAGGTAGTGTACTGGGACAGAAGAGCAGCTAAAGGCATACACGGAAAGGACAGCTATGGACAGACACAGGAAACAGGAAAGTAAAAGCAGAGCAACCCTTGTGTGAACAAATAGGAAACGGATCACTAATGGTCAAACAATCTGGGGTTGTACACAGAGTAAGGCGCAGAACCTCCCACAGTGACAGGGAATCTCAATGCCTCTGTGCAGTTTGCTCATACAGATAGTCACCCTGCCAGCCCCATACAAAGGAGGCAGCAGAAGTGATTCTGTCTCTGGACCCTAGAGCACAAACAAGGATAGTACTTACATACACAGGACACGCTCTTGTGGGTCCAGCTGGAAACACAGTGGCGATTCCTGAGAAAACAGCAATGGCACACTGTCAGTGTTAGGCACGAAAGACAACGTGCAACACTAGACAAGGATGGGGGCTGGAATTGCCTCATGGAAACCAGGAGCCAACCCCAGAACAAAGGAGGACACTTATACACTGGTGAAGACTGATAGAACACTTACCAGACACAAAGAACCAAGAAGAAACAGAAACAGAAGGGAACAAACAAAGAGGCAGAGGCAAGAACTGGGAACAGGCTCAGGTTGAAGTAAAGGCAGGACTAGGACTTGAAAACAGGGTGCAAACTTCTGGCTGGAACAAACAGAGATAGGACTGGGAAACTGAGAGCAGGCTCTGGCTGGAACAGGCAAGGACAGGACTGGAATACAGGGAGTAGGGATGAGTAGTAAACAGGACTGGGCAACAGAGAGCAGGTTCAGGCTGAAACAAGTCAGGAACAGGGCAGAGAAACAGGGAGCAGGCTCTGGAAGAAACAAACAGGTACAAGGCTAAGAGATAGGGAGCAGACTCTGGCTGGAACAATCAGGAGCAGGGCAGAGAAACAGGAAACAGGATCAAGCTGGGACAGAACAGGAACAAAACTGGAACACCATCCGACAAAGGGTCTGTAACACAAAGGAATCGAAGTCCAATGCACGATGGGGATCTTGAGGAAATGGCTGCTTATAAGCAGTTCCATGCTGGGCTGCACAGGATAGGTCTCAGGTGTGTGTAGTTTCAGACACTTGCAAGTCCCGGAGGAGAGGATCCTGTGAAAAGGAGCAACTGGACTTCGTCCATAGAAAACAATGGGAAACAGAATCCGGACTTTCCTGATTACCAGGCTGTGCATTATGGGATTTGCAGTCCCAGGAAGCAAATGTAGTACTACACAAGTGTACCATGGAGAAAAGAGAAACAAACAGGAGTCAGCAAGGGACTCTAGATAGGTGTTCAAGGTGATTCCCAGGCTTCCAACAGTCCCCTTACAGCGCCCCCTGGAAATGGGATGACAGAGTCATAACATTCCGTGCGTGGATTCCAGCTCTTGTTCTGCCAACTTCACCTCTCAGGGGCCCAGGGACTGGATAGGACACTACTTGACAGGGAAGGAGTCTCAGCAGAGAGTCCAGGTGTTGGCAGAGGAAGCGTTTGATGTCCATGAGACTTCGAAACAGGGGGAAAGCTCAGTCCAAGCCCTTGGAGATTCTTCACAAGCTGGAATGTACCACAAAGTCCTTTGTCCTCTTTCAGACAGAAGCAGCAACTTCAGGCCAACCCCAGCTAAGCACAGTAATAGGCAAAGGGGCAGTACTCCACCTCCAGCTCTTTAGCTCTTCTCCTTTGCAGAGGTTCCTCTTAATTCCAGAAGAAATCTGAAAATGTGGGTCTTTGGGTCCACTACTTAGACCCCTTTCTGCCTTTAAATGAAGTAGGCAAACTTCAATCAAAAGTCTCTGGTGTTCACACGATCCTGCCTTGCCCAGGCCGGGCTCCAGACTTGCACCAGGGGGTGGGAGACTGCATTGTGTGAGGGCAGACACAGCCCATTCAGGTGTAAGTGACCACTCCTCCCTTCACTCAAGCTCAGATGGCACATCAGGATATGCAGGCTACTCCCCAGCTCCCTTTGTCTCACTGTCTAGACCAATATACATGATAGCACCCCATTAAAATGCATTCTAGTGAATGGCAGGTGTTGAGGGTCACAAAAAGGAGAACCTATAAAGGGTGATAACAGATTTTAGTTACAATATAAATTACTTGTTGCTAGGGTGATTTTACCTTGTGAAAAAGCCTTCTACTAGGATTTCATGAATCATGTTTGGGGGAAACTGTTTTCTCATGATTTTCGCATAAAGGTTGTGGAAGGTGCTCCAGAAGAAGAGCATATTTTCCGTAAATTCACACTAACTTTCTCAGCCACATGAGAATGAAGTCTGACATTTTCAGTAAAATATGTAATTCCAACAGGAGCAGCCTGCCAGTTAATTCCCTTGTGTTTTACTGCAGCCTCCCAGCGTGTTCTAAAGAACAATAAGGGTCATATTTATACTTGTTTTGCACTGAATTTGCGTCATTGTTTTTTAAGCAAATTCGATGCAAAACTAACTCCATATCTATACTTTGGTGCTAGACCCATCTAACGGCAAAGTTATGGAGTTAAAGTCATTTTTTGGACATGGAAACCTACCTTGCAGCAAGGAGATGCAAGGTAGGCGGTCCAGTGCAAAAAATGACTCTATTGCCTTACCACCATATTTATCCCCTGTGCTAAAATCACGCACGGGGTAGAGTGTCAAATATTGGTGAAAAGCAAGCTTTGCACCATTATTTTACACCTGGGGGACTATTTCAATGGTGGAACACCATGGAATTAGCCCACAGGTGCCCTCCTCAGGCCCCAGGAGCACCCCGAGCGACACCAGAGGGACAGCAGAGGATGGGGAACCCCATCTCAGGTAAAGTGCCTTTGGGGGCCCTAAAATGGGCCCTCTTACATGGCACTGGGTGCAATGGCCATGCCCAGGGGACCCTGGTCCCCTGTGCTGGCTATTAGGGTGGGTGGCATGACTCCTGTCTTTTCTAAGACAGGAGTCATGTGGTATGGTTGGTTTTGCATCAGAAAATGAGGCTAGGCTGGTTAGAGTCATTTCTTTTTACACTAACCTGCCAAATGTCATTTTTTGGTGCAAAATCCCCTTCTCCCATACCGCCATGCCCACCCAGCAAGCATCATTTGTTTTTTACGCTTGCCTACCCTTTGCACCAGCTTGCACCATTCCATAAATATGGTGTCTGGCTGGCGCTCAAGAATGGTGCAAGCCAGTGCAAAACTTTCTGATGCAAAACTGTGTTAGTGCAGTTTTGCACCCAAAAATATAAATATGCCCCAAAGAGGGCAGACAGTTTTACTTATGACAAAAGTGTGGCACATCTGAAGCCATCTTGATTGAATCAAACTGGCAAAAAATTTAACATGTAATTTAGAAAATAACAAAATGAAGGGATTCATTTTGTCATAGAAATTATGGTTTGTGCTGTAGAAAGAAAAATTAGAACACATTTAAACTGAGTTCTCAAATATCTCCCTATACCATTTCATTAAAACATTCCGACATGTAGATTGAAACATGAACTTTCAACATCAACAGCAGACTGCCAGTTAATTCACTGGTGATCAGCAGTTTACTACAGTGTTTTAATGAGCAACTAGAGTGCTAACATTCTGAATGTTCGCCAAAAGTGTGGCACACATGACCACCATCTTGATGGAATTGAAAAGGAAACTAAAAGCATTTTCTACAGAGGATACTGCAGTACATGAGGAGGTTAGGGAGTTTCATAAAAAATAAGTCTCTCAAGATGGCCACCACAGAAAAAAGAGCTCAAATGTAGCACCCACACAACACCCATGGAAACGCCTCCCTGACACAAGGTAAGCTATCTACCAGGCCATGAAAAGCCATGCAACATGGCTTTGCGTGGCCTGTTGATATGGGTGAGCTGCCTGAGCCGCCAGTAAATCACTTAATGGGACACACCAGCGGCACAGGCTGCTTGTACATTTGGGCCTAAGAGTAGATAGGAGGGGCAGTGGCAGGTCCATGGAACATGTTGGGGAAAAAGGAGGGAGCAGGGGCAAGCACACAGACATCAGAGGATAGGGGGAAGGAGGGTAGGGGCTGCAAACTAAGCATAGAGGCAAAGTAGGGGGACAAAGATGGGGCATAGAATTGGGCAACAGGGGGCAGAAAGAGTGGGTATGGACATCAAGCTAAATAGAAGGCAGTGCCAGCACATTGTACCATGCAAGGCAGAAGCGAGGGGACTGGTGCATGGACTTGGACAAAAGAAGGAAGTGGATGGGAAGCAAGCTAGCTATTCAAGGCAGGTAGGAAGGGTAGTGGCAGAACAACGGCCACACAGGGCTGTAATGAGGGAACAGGGACACTGACTTGGACAATGGATGGCAGTGAGGAGGGGGCAGGAGCAGCAAACTGGGGTGGGGGCAGCACAATGCCAGGCCAGGCCCTGTGTCCCTTCATGCATTGCAATGGGCATCTTTCTTAATGTTAAAAAAAAGCATAGAAATTCACTGAAAAAAATAAAGGTTACATGGATATTATAGCGAGGTTCAGATTTTACATGCACAAAACCATAGAAATTCAGCCCTTATTCCACCCACCCCTAAACACAACCCTCAATCCTGCCCCAGCCCCACTTACCTCAAGGCATCCTCTCCCCACCCACTCTGCCTTTTTCAGTGCCTTAACCACACATATGCATTGTTTGGCACATGCGTGGTTAAGGCACAGAAAAAGACAGTTGTTTAGGATGTTTACTGTTATAGTTAGTTATTTCAAGTAACTATAACTAGTGCCCCACAGTAACTATAACGCACATCCCCACCATGCACTGCTAATTACCTCAGATATTACATCGCTCATGTCATTGGCTATGACATCATTTATAATATTACTGTAACATTTGCAGTAAAATTACTAATAAGAAAGCTGTGTATGGTGAGGGCATGAGTTGTAGTTACTTTATGGCACAAGTTATAGTTACTTGAAATAAGTCTAACTATAACAGCTGAATTTCTATGGATTTGAGCATGTAAAATCTGAACCTAACTTTAACGTCCTTGCAACCTTTGTTTTTTTACAGCCCGAACCACTGGATAGAATTGCATCAAATTTGGCAGAATATATATATATGAAAAGATTTATTGGAAGTTTAAAGCCAGACTTATGTAAATGAGTTTTAAAAACATACGTACAGAATTACCAAAGGTGAATTAAAGAATCAAATCAGCTTAAATTGTGCAAGCATAAGGCATATCAAAATCTCAGTTGCAGCAATACAAAAGATAAAAAAACAACTCCTGATGTTCTGATTCCAAGCTTTGATTTTCCTGCCTAACAATTGAATCTAAATAAATCCAACTATTTTTTTGAGACTAAGGAAAACCTAAGAATTCTCCAATGAATCAAACATTTCAGCATCACAGTAAGCTCTTCATTAACTTGAAACATATGCAGATGCACCTACAAATAAAAAAATACACAAGAGAAAAACTCCATATTGAAGGTTAAACACAGAAAAACACTTCAGACCTTAATTCCAACCAACTTAACATAGAATTGAATGCACATTTAAATACATGATAATGCTTGCATTTCTTGTAAGTGCAATAAACGAGGGATAACTATGAAAAATATAATTCTACTACGATGTCATAGTACCAAAACATTTGAATATAAATTGCATTCATGTGTATTTCGTCAATCAATAAATGTCATTACAGAACATACATACCAATTGTCTACATTTCTATTTATAGGTGCACTTCAATTACATGGCTTTTAAGTGCACCACGTTTACATGAACACACAGTATACACGTTGCTGATTACAATTTATCATTATTTCTGAAACTCATAATGGAACAGCCAAGTTATGCTCTCTCATGCAATCCCAGAGTCAAGGGAAATTGGCATTTCGTATTACAGCCTGACAGTGCTCACTAACAACTAAGGCGCTTTTTAAAATACATCATGATACATTTAGCGCCTGCAGTCCAATGAACATAAGATAAACAAGCAAAATGCTAAATTCCAAGCATTCCAACGAGGTCAAAAAGAGGGCACGTAAAGCAAAATAGAGCAAGTGGGTAATTATTTTGATTGATGTTGGCACTCACTATGCTTGCAGATGCGATATTCCACCTATATTCATACTGGCAGTAGGCATGTGCCATTCATCATCTTGGTTCTTCAAAGCCAAAAGCATCGTCCAGGAGGTAGACTGTGTAGTTGAGATGCAGCCATTTTATATTACACAGTTCGATACCGATCCTTGATTAACAAAATGGTTCTTAAGGGTACGTTGACAGGCTAATTAAGCCTCAGAGAGGATGAAAGATAAACCATTGAATGCGTTTTTTAAATCCTACTGTAAAGGTGCCTGGCTGTGAGATCAATCTGTGAGACAGAAAATGAAACTATATGCAGAGGGAGGGTGACAAACAACTGAACGTTGAGAAGGTATTTGTAAAAAATAATAATTCTAAACATTGTCAGTGTTTCACCATATACTTTTTGGGAAATCGAAAAGGTAATGTACACATGTGACTACTGCTCTCTGTGTAAGTCCAGATACCTCATTACAAGTGACCTGAATAATTCTAGTATGTGCGGTTACCACTGCTACATAGTTTAATTATGATTTTGTCAGTTAACTCTGCAATCCTGCAGTTTTTCCCGCTAAATTTCAGCAGTTCAGATCTGTTTAAATTTATCAGCGAAAAATGCCTGTTAATTAACAGGATATGCGTATTTCGGTCGTTATGCCCCTTTATTCGCATATTATTCTATATTAACAGGGACGAATGCGTAATTGTGTGTTGTTTATTGCAGCCGATACATTTCTGCCCAGCAGAGTGGGATTTCATAGTACCCAATAAATTTCCGCCTAGACAGAGGACTCTGGTAAAGATGACCCATATGTATAAGAAAGATCATGAACATTACCATTGCTGTGAGTTGTCTTCCTAGAAGAAATTTCAGTTTGCCTTTTGAGGGTGAGTGAGTGACCAGCTAGAGACAAATGGATTAACTATGAATGAATGGTGTAGAAGAGAAGTTAAGGCAAGGCTGGATATGGGAGGAGCTCTGCTTGATTCCGTTGTTAGCATCAAGACCGGACTGCCCGGACCAGGTATTGGACTTTTGCCCAGGAGCCTGGAAGGAAGGGGGGGCTGATTTAGTTGTTGGGGGGCCAGTTTATAGCAGTGCATGCGTTTTAAAAGCACTGCAGAGTTCCTTGTTTAGCCAACAGATTTAAGGCAACAATAAAAGTGCCACGATAGCTCTGGTGATTAATGTACCTGCTGGAGAGAGATCAGAGTTTTGTCTAGTGGCAGTTATTGGTCATCTAAGGTAGCACAGAAGGTTACTATGCTTGCTGCAAAGCTTGTGCATTATGCACATGACAGAACAGTATTTTTATGTGCATAGCTTAGTGAGATACTGCTTTCGTCACAGAGCTCCTTATGTCACAGTTGGACCTGGCCCTTTTACAGGGTCATTCCCCAGACTTTTAGCCTTTTTACTCCTTATTTTTCTGACCCCTGTTGGCTGACGTTATGACTCTGAGCACTTTTTCACTGCTAATCAGTGCTAAAGTGCATGTGCTGTCCTTTGTAAACTTGGTATGATTGGCTTATACCTAACTGGCATATTTAATTTACCTATAAGTCCCTTGTAAAGTGGTACCCAGGGCCTGTAAATTAAATGCTACTTGGGCCACCCACTGACGTAGCCTTTCAAACCTGTCTTAGGCCTGCTAGGGCCTGTGTGCGCAGTTTTCTGCCATAAGGATCTGGCACCTAAATTTACTTGCCAGGCCCAGGACTCCCCTTTTACTACATGTAAGCCACCACTAAGGTATGCCCTAGCTAGCCCTATGGGCAGGGTGTCATGTAAATAGATGACAGGACATGTCCCTAGTAATGTGGCCTGTCCTGGTAGTGACAAACAGCCTATTTGGTTTCTCACTGCTGTGAGTGCTGCCTTCTCATAGGATTGCATTGGAAATTACCTGACTTATGTGTAAGGGGTATTGTCTAATTTAAGAGGGGTAGCGTAGGCATGTTTGGTATGGTTGAAATGGTGGTAAGAAATGCTGCTTCCTGGTGTAGGTGTATTTTTTTATTACTATTCCAGAAATGCCACTTCTAGGAAGTGAGCATTTCTCTGTGCTTATGATTCTGGTGTTTTGCAGCTTGACTCCAATACACACCTGGGCAGAGTGACAGTTGGACTTTGTGCATACTTTTCAGACAGCCTGTACACAGGGAGGGTGGAGGTGTCACAGAGGTACATCTACATATTGTATAGTCTTCCTGGGCTGAGAGAAGGGAGAGGCGGGGCACACCTGCATTTGTAAAGGCTGTGCCCTGGCCTCACACAATAGGGTCGTTTACCCCCACTGATGTTTGGAGCCTGTGCTGGAGGAGAGAGGTGGCTCTCCCAGAACCAGTCATAACTGGTTGAAACCCCCTCTCCTCCTCATTGTAAAACACACTGTAAACTGAGTATAAGTACAGGGGAATTTTCCCCACAATTTAGACATTCTTGGGACTCCAGAGACTTACTTGAAACTGGACACAGGACGCTGCTGAATGGACTCACCAGGACCACCTTGAACTGCTGCTGCAGTGCTGACCTCTGACCTGCCTGGTCACTAGGAGGAACTGCCATCACCTGCAACCCTTGTGCTGACCTGTTGTTGGGCCTGCTAGCCCTGTGCTTCCCCCATCTCTTGTCTCCAGGGGCAGGGTGATGTGGCCCCTGACCCCTGTACCCAACTCAAACATGAGGAGTGCTTCCTTCATTGAGACCTACAGCACCTGGAGAGCGCTTTCCTGGGCCCCCCTGCCCTTCTAAGCGCACTGTCGAGTGGCGACCTCACCGCCGCGACCCTCATCGGAGGCTCCCCGCGTCACCAGGCTAGTCTTTTGGCATTGTGGTGGCACCCCCCTTGTGGAAGGGCCAGTAGAGGCCCAGAGGGACCCCCGGAGATCACGGCCCAGGAGGGGCTCGTTACGAACAGCAGAGAGGGTGTCAACCACCCCTCTCCCCCAGGAGCAAAACGTGGCCACTGTTTAATGCACAGAAGCGCCGGAGCCCCCACCTTCCTCTACCAGGCACTAGGAGTGCCTTTTCCTCAGGAAACAGGTACTTTTGGGACATATTTGGGTCTTATGAGCCTAGTGTGGACACTGGGGGAGAGATATGCTCCCTGCCTATTTTTCTAATGCCATATATGTTTGCAACATGTTCCTTATTTGGTCATTACAGGCTTATATGTGTATCATGACTTGCCATAGGTTTTATAATGCTCTTAGCATAGGCATTTTGGTATACTTTTATGACAAGTGCACTTATTTCTTTACTGTGATTCCTGACTACTGCTTATGTTGCAGAATCCTGAGTACTTACGTGTTCTAATGTGACTACTGCTTATTCTTGCATTAGTAACTTGTGTAACGCTCTGACAACTGCTAAGGTAGCAGGGTATTTCTGACATGTAATGTTTGGTCTAAATATGTTTTGTGCAATACAGTTTATTTTTACATAGCTCCGTGTCGTGTTTACTTTGTGGTGTACATATTACGTCACGTGTGTTGTGTGTGTTGTGCAAACGCTAGGCCTGTCTGCTCGTGCCAAGCTCCCAAGGGGGTGAGCAGGGATTATCTCAGACTTGTAACTCCCTTGCCTGAACTAGAGTGGGTGGGTTCTGCCTGGCTTAGGTGCATACTCTAGCAAGTCAGAAACCCTCATTCCCAACAGTTACTGTGCAGTTCATGAGTTACAATCATAATCTAGCACAGTGAGCTATGCACTGACATCATAGAGCCGCATGCAAACTGCATGGCACAGGTTAGAAAGTTATTTTTTCCCTAGTCTTTAATTATCCTCATTTTGCTGGAAAGGGTTTGTTTGGGTGGAAATAACATTTTAGTGAAGTCAACCCTAACAACTATGTCACGTTCTGAATTCTTAGTTTATGCTTTCCCCTACTAAGCATTCTTAAAAAATGCCTATCAGTATCGATGACATTTGAATCCTACACCTTGTGATACCCTTTGTCAAACTTTTCTATACAGTGATCTACACACGTATGATTCATTGTCTCTGTATATGTGTGCAATGTAAAGTTCTACAACGCCCCATGCTGGTAAAAGAGTACCTATAAAACAAATGAAATACATGTTATAGAGGGGCAATGGAGAGATGAGAAGCACTGTTAGAGGGTGATGCTGAGACAATCAATGAAGAACACCAATAAAGATTGCCGTATCCTGGTGCACTAGAAGGCCATCCTTTACTATGCTTTAAAATTGAAAACAATAGTATACATAATGAAAAATGTGTTGTCGAATTACCAGTTTTTGAACTTTTTTCCAAACGTTTCTTGGGTGGGCAGAATGCCCCAAGCCTCAAAGTGGTAGTTAGGCTCGCTCACTATGCATCCTCTGGGGGTTGGCCTGACAAAATGTGCCACAGCTGCTTTGGGCTCCCAGTCCGGCCATGGTCAGCATTTAGATTTTTGTGCAGCATTTCATTTAAAAAAACGACATCTCTTGTTATGTGGCCCCCAAGCCACCTGGATTTTCAGCCTAATAATTGTGAATATGTGGAAATGGTTGGTGGCATAGACCAACAATTAGAAAATATTCGACTGATTTGAGAAATATCACAGCTTGTTAACAGTTAATCATGGGGGACACAAGGTTTGTCCTATGCCCTAATGAACAAATGTTACACATTGAAATTAATTGGACTTATTCCTTTGAATTCAGAGCCGAAAGTGAACGGGAAAAGAGAAGTGCTTAATCTTAGAGGTCAAAGTCACTTCACTGTACTACTAAGGGGAAGCTTATCTGGTTTTTAGTCCTATAATAACTGTACAAACTTGTACCATTTGGTTTCCCACTATCACTTTCAATAAGAATGTCTTGGGCTTCTATAAGGGATAGGACTAAATAACACTTAAATCGTAGTAGAAGTATTAGTAGTGGTGGTAGTAGTAGTAATAACAACAACAACAACAACAGCAACCATAATAATAATAGAAATAATAATAATAATAATATAACATATTTAATAATAATAATATATTGTTTTATGTAGCTCTCCCTAACTACCGCACGTCTGCTGTTTCTAACATGCTCAAATTATGTAGCTCAACCTAATATTCCTGAACCATGTACTCCTACTGAAAATGTATTTGTATGAACACGCTGCATGCTGCATGGCTGTATTTTTATTATCATGAATGTTGGTCTTTAACATAAAATGTAATCTACTGATGCAATGTTTGACTAGTTCCAGTACTCGAAAGAAAGGCGATGCTGTTGCACTAGCAGATCAAAAAGGTAATTGTGATGTCATTTATTGTCCTAGCTCATTGGGTATTATCATCGATAGCTTTCAGTCCTGTGCATCATAATTGTTGCTTATAACCATGTATTCACCATGGCGCTTGACTAACATCTAATAGTTGTTAGATGCAGCAGGTAACTTTAAAATTTAATAGACTTATCAACCTTGGTAGAAACCCATGCACTGCTTTTATACATGCATTTGATGATCAGGAACTGAGACGCTATATAAACAACTTGTATACATAACTCGATAATATAATGACTCCTGGCATAACGCATGCGTAAACACACATGTATGCCGTCCTCATTCCTCCACCTCCCAGTGGCTGAGTGGAAAGAAAGATAGTGATAGAGCTTAAAATTTTGTGATGTCTCTCGTGTCACAAAAGTCATCAGGACGTGACAGTTTAAATTTATGAAAGTAAAAGAGTGAAAAACGAAGGTAGAAAGCTGCACTGACACACAATTTAAATGCAGAATTGCTTGTATTTGAGAGTTGAACTTAGGTGCCTTTTGAATTTAATCACGTTAGAAGGATAAAACTTGTGTTAAAATGTAATTTAGACTTAAGACTAACAATACATATAGAAGCGATATTGAATTTTTTGTGATTAGTAAAAAATTCATGAGTTTAAAAATACGTGCAAGTGTGAGAAATGCAGTTCTCTGTTATACTTAATGAAATGCAGTAATAAGGTTTTTCCATTTATGTGAAATTTATTATTCATATTGCTGAAATATTATTCACTTTGGATTTATAAGTTGTATATAACATGTTTTACTAAAACATATTAATATTAATTAAATGCATTTTTAATATTTTCTCTTTCATTAGCATGACTGAGGCCTGCAGAGCTTGCGTTTTGCAGTCACGTAAAAGTGTTAAATTATTATTTTTTCATAACAAGAAGTCTTCTTTCAGATTTCATTCCCATCAGAAGCAAAGTCCTTTTGTAATAGACCCCATTGTTTAAACATGGAAAGATATATTCCTTTGCCCTTGGAAACAGTACATTGCAGGAACATGGACTGAGTTTCTATGTAAATGTTTAAAACATGCGTGGAGCCCCACAGATGGGAGATGTTCCCAGGACAGACCTGTGAAGAAATTAGACTGTTTCAATTTGGAGTTATACAATTAATTCCCATGGGATGATGCACATTCAACATGACACAAACTGATACCTTTCAGGAATCAGAATAGTTTGTGAATTCTAAAATACTGATGGACATTAGAACTTTGAGCATTCCTGAGCATTCCTGAACAGTTCCTAGCAGCTTGCAGAGTGTTCCTTATTCTTGCAAATGCATTGTTGATCCTGATGCTTTCCTGATAAAGATTCCCTGCATGCTGCACCCTTGAAGAGGCACATCCCTCTCAGTCATTGCCCTTTTGAAATGCCATTTGAGATTAGTTATTCTTTCATTTTCTTATTCAGAAGACTCTTGACCGAATTTATGAGATGCTGACACTTTCTCTTTTTCTTATTTTTGCCAAACCTAGTTAGTGACTTGCAGTCCAAGACTATTGTTTTCCAAATTATTTTTTGTGTTTTTTATGCTTTTTAAATTTTGTCCGCATGTGTTTCTCCCCACACATGTATTTCCCTGATTTGATTAGCTGTAAGATTGACCAGTGCCAATCCAAAGATTATTGACTCTGCTAATTTATGTTGACCAATGATTGATAACTCTGACCAATGCATAATCTCACTGTCTCAGATTCTCTTATTGATGGTATGCATTATTCTTCTTGAAGTTTTATTAATATTACTTTGCCTGAATCTATTTCAACACCTTGGGCAACCCTTGGGAATTATATATCTTTAGAACTTGGTTCTGTGCATTGTCTTCATGATTTGAGCTTGTGTTTGCAATAAACCTTTTAACTTTATTTTTGAATGGGTATTTCTTCTGTGGCCACATTGGTCATGGTGTTTAAGATTAATGAATTGGTAATTAAGTTTTGCTGATGGTTGACCCACACTACTAACTGGGTCCAAAGATTCATCAATCTCGGTCAGCATGTGATTCCTGCAAAGGATGAAAATGCTACATCAAAACTGAACGAACTTTGTAACAAGGCCAGAATGGACTCAACAATCACCCCCACCCCATCTTGATCTGTAATTATGGAGGCTGGTTTCTATAATTTCCACAGTGATAACTGTTACCCCTATTACCCCAGCCCCTTGGGGGGTTGTTATACAACAGACAACTAAAGCATTTTAAAATTGTGTGGTGGGGCTGTGAAGCCATTCTAAATATGTACAGTCCACTGCACCGATGTAATACCTTAGCTATTAAAATGATTGAGAGGGCTGTGTGAACTTAGCATGGCCACACAACACAATTGCACCATTGCACAAATCTCATTCTTATTGTGCATGGTTGTATGCCACTTTATCAAGGTCAATGATATTGACCTACAATTATATCGCATCCAGAACATTCCCTACCACTACATCACCATGGTAAGGATAAAGTACATCCTGCTGTATGTTATATGGATTTTGAAAATTACTAAGAGGTCCAGGACCATTTAGAGAAACAATGTCTGAAGGCCAACTGCCTTTAAAAGCTCATGGAACTGCAACATGACTTTCAATGTTGTCATCATGTACAGTAGGTAGCACTTAATTCCTTTTAATAAATGGTCACTTAATCACCATTCCCACAAGCCACTTGAATTGTTGATGCATTGCTCTTTCTTATGAAAAAGATATAATATTAGTAAACATGAAGAATAAAAGTAGAATCTGTAGTACAAAAGTAAACAGTCCAAAAAAAGCAGTTTGTTGCAAAAGATATTTTAATCAGTTTAATACAAGTGTTTTTTTTTAAACAAACTGTTGCACCTGGGGATGTGTAGAAACATGCAGCGAGATTCTACCTTTTCTATAATTACTTTGACATGCAAAAACAAACATGTTGTCATAAATAGCTCCTTCGTGCTTATCACTGAACGTGTAGAAAAACAGAGCAGAAGAAGAAACAGACACATTTTCCTTATCCTGTCTTTAATCCTAGCTGCTGGATCCGGCCGCAGGCATTGTGATGTTAAAATTCAACTGTAATGAGTTATCAAAGTTCAACAGTTACACCATTTCTTCATTACAGACAACTGGGCGTGCCACACGTTTCTTGTAATAATGAAATTAGAGACCCGTTTTTAGACAGGATTTGCAGGATCCCATGTATTGTAGGTCTATTATCATTATTTTACTTCTACATCGCCTACTAAACCCATAAACTACTGTATTCATCAGTTATTCTTATTACACTTATCTTTTAATGTACTTGTATGACGATGTAGTGGGTGTGACATAATTATCATACAATATAAGCTATGCAATATAGTGGGGTGCATGTGGTCCACAACTTTTATTTTGTCCACCTATTTCTGCATTTGCTGTACAAAGAACTGCCATATCCCACACATTTTCACACTGAGCATGGCATGCAGGAGCCCGTGACTGTCCATTAACACTTGTGCATTGGAGCATTATGTGGTAGTCTGCGATCTAGGGCCAAATATCTTGCCCACACAGCAGCACTGTGATGGTCACAACCAGTTGCTGCGTTAAGGGTGCTGGATTCATTGGCCATTTGAGCAGTGCTGAAACAGACATGCTAATGCTTTCTTTATATGCAATATAGAATAATACAGAAATTAAGGCAATGGCTCTTTCCATCTGTCCAGTATGCAGACTACACATTTCTATGGCAGTCTGATGTATGGTATGTGGTATATGATGCGGAAACCGGGCACTTTCATGCTTTGCACGCAATGTGTTCTATGTACTGTGAGCACGCTTTTGTTCTAGACATATACTGTATATTCTGCTGCTATGGAAAAATGTTGTTCGCGTGTATGGTGGAAAACGCTGAAGTTTTGATTTTTTTCACAAGTTTCCAATTCAGAACTTCCAGCACAACCTATGAAGTTGTAGTCAATATTTTACCACAAGCAAAGGCAAACAGTACAGGTATGACTTACTTTAGGTATGTGTTGTTTGTTGTAAGCGTTGCATTGATAGATATTGTTATAACCCAATCTAAAGTAAGACTGAATGTTTATTAATAGGCAGCAGTGGCCCCACCAAATGCATATATTAATGGTGCTAGTAATGTACATCAGTGGCTCCACACAATAAATACATCCAAGGGACTTTTAACGAGTGTCATTGCCCCCACACAAAGCAAGCATCAATAGGTCTAGTGGGGTGCATCCATCAGCAGCCACACAATGTTCTCTGCATATAGTTCTAATGAGCATCAGCAACACCACATAGTTCATGCATAAGATAAGGAAAATCGGTAAATTAAAGGAGGCTATATTGTAATACGCATCAGTAAATGTTAAGTGCTAGGCCTTTGCATCGTCTACAGTAACAGACGTAGGTACTCATGACAAGTGTTATTTTCTAAATACACATTGCATTAAAAAAATAACTACTTAAACTCATTAGAGCTTACACTTAAGGGCATATGATGCACAGATGTGATCCATGACAAGATAAAAATAAAGAAACAAAAAATTAACACGTGGAACAGCGTTAATGTAGTCACCAAATATAGCAAAAAATGTTTCATTACAACAGATGCCAAAAAACATTGAGGTTCATCTACGGATAATGAACTATGGACCTCCTGCATAATTAATGTGGTTGAAAATAGTGGTTGCAATTTGAGTACCAACTTTTTGCAGCCACTAAATTATTTTCCATTCTGATTTATTTTCAAATAGGTCAGTCCATAAAATAAGGAATCGGGTTTGGTTGCAGTCCAATCTACCTCTTGAATATTAGTCAGGTAGGTCGTAAATTGTGACATTCTCCAATTGAAGGCCATCACAAAGATAGTAGCTTGCTAGGGTCAGCAGTCCACCACGCCTGTGATCACTTTTAAATAAGGCAAACGTTTTTTTTAATGCAGCCTGTTTTGAGAGAAAAGTTTACTTTTTATGGACGAGCGCAAAGCGCTCCGTCCCATTCTGTAATCTCTCTTTGGGCTTCAAACCACACCCATTTCACGTCAGTCACTTACATTGGTTTGTGGGCTTGCCCTTTAAAATCCGCTTGCTTTTTATTTGTGAAAGGCATGCATACGTCATGCCTTTTCCGGTGTTTAGCCCACCTATACAGCACCAGTAAACTACTAAAACCATACGAGGCTCGATGTTTTCATCATGGTGTCTGGACTACTTTATCTGTTTACTTTCCACGCAGCGCGATCATGCTGCATTTTACATAGTGCGATCGCTCTGCGTTTTGTTTTCTTTACAGCGCTAATAGCTCTAACTCAAGCTAATGCGAGACCCGTTGCATTGAAAATGCTTGTTTCTGTTTGAAAGTTATTGACTCCTCCAAAAACGTTTTTTAACATTCTCAAAGGCGAAGTCGTCCCAGCAGACCCCTTCCTTTTCGTGAATGGATTACCTCCTCCTTTGAGGTGTTGATACTTTTCAATGTTTTGTGACCACGTTTCAGTCACAGCCAACAATACGCCCCTCACAGATATAGAATTGGCATCTATTACTAAACACATTTAAAGATTCTGAAAGACTTTTTCTAACCACTAAGTATGTTTAGTATACAGGAAGAAAACATTTTCACATTTTCAAACCCTCGCATTTGTCAGTTCCAAGGGTTTTGCAAATGATAAACCCCTTCCTACCAGGCCCTAAAAACTCTCTTGTAAGTTTTTAATAAGAAGCCAAAGTAAGATAAATATGAGTGACATAATCAATCAATTACAGAAATTTCACAACTGTTCCACCAATTTATCTTAAAAACAAACTTCAGGCTGTGTATGATAAGAATCCAAAAACATTCTCTTATGTCCTTTTTGGAACAGTCACACAATGACACAGTAGTCCTAAAAAATTTACTTAGGCCCTCAGCTGAAAAAAATGGGATAAAGATTTCCTCTAGCTAATACCAGCATCAAAATGATCAACTTCAGCTACAGGGGGATGGAGAACGTAACAATTCCCAAAATATGGAGAAAACAAATTAAATAGGTAAAGCCAAGCCACTGCGAAATTTTCCACAGGGAACATGGGGCCAGATGTAGCAAACTTCCAAATTGCGACGTGCAATGTGCGAGTCCCAGCGACTCGCAAATTGCAACTCGCAATTTGGAATGCAGTACGGTGTCTCAGACACCGACTGCGACTCGCTATGGGGTCGCAATGACCCACCTCATGAATATTCATTAGGTGGGTCGCAAATTGCGGCCCCATAGCGAGTATAGGCACTCGCAAACATGGAGGCCTGCTGTCGTCAGCAGACCTCCATGTTCGTGACTGCTTTCAATAAAGCAGTTTTTTTTTTTTTAAGTGTAGCCCGTTTTCCTTAAAGGAAAACGAGCTGCACTTAAAAAAAAAAACGAAACCTTTAGTTTCGGTATTTTTTCAGGGCAGGGAGTGGTCCCTTGGACCACTCCCTGCCCTGAAAAAATATTTTTGGGTCCATTCACAAAGTGGAAGGGGTCCCATGGGGACCCCTTCCAATTTGCGAGTGGGTTACCATCCACTTGAAGTGGATGGTAACTGCGACTCCATTTGCGACCGCGTACGCGGTCGCAAATGGAATTGCATCCCACTGCGAGTCGCAAATAGGAAGGGAACAGCCCTTCCTATTTGCGAGTAGGAAATGCATTTTGTGAGTCGGTTCCGACTCGCAAAATGCATTTCTGCATAGGAAACTCCGGTTTGCGACTCGCAAACGGCAATTTTTGCCGTTTGCGAGTCGCAAACTGTTTCCTACATCTGGCCCATGATATTTTCTCAAGAGATCCTAAATTCACCACTTACTAAATGCAAGGCAATCGTCCTAACACACGCCAAATGTCATGTGTTAATCTACAGCTAAAAGGTAATGGACATAGCTCCAAATTGGAATAACAGCATCAAACCAAATTCAGCACCAACAGTAGAGGATCAACCAGCCAACGATTGTGTAATCAAAGTCCTATGACCACCCTGAACACATACCTGTGAACATTTTCTCGGGCATAAGAGAGCCATTTTCAATTAAAGTGGCACTCTTTTTATGCAAAAATGAGGGGTCCCCAGAACATCTCACTAGAACATTGTGCAATAAAGGCTCATTTGAATGAAAAACATGTCCTGGGTCCTGTGTAAGAAGTGAAATCACTGGGATCCTGTTCAGTACAACAATAAGCGAAAAATATGCTGCTCATCCAAGACTGGGCAGCAGAATACATAGCGAAAGATGAGCAAGTCTCCAAGGCCATATGATGCTTGATAAGGTCACCCTTTCTCGTAGTAATAGATTACCTACAAAAAGGGATGTCATACGAACCCTGTGCGGTAGAAATGTTGAAAAGGAAGTCAACATTGCTATGTGCAGCAAGAATTTAGGGGGCATATTTATACGCTGAATTAGCGTAAACAAATTTTTTTACACAAATTCAGTGCAAACATTACTCCATATGTATATTTTGATGCTAGAGCCGTCTAGCGCCAAAATATTGGAGTTAAAGTCATTTTTGCGATGCGTGAAACCACCTTGCGTCAATGAGATGCAAGGTAGGCGTTTACGTCCAAAAAATGACTCAAAGCCCCTAGCAGCTTATTTATCCGTCCATGCAAAAAAGGTGCACGGGGGAGGTAGGCTAAAACAATGGCGCTAAGACTGTTTAGCGCCATTATTTAACGTCTGTGTCAGGGTAGGTGTTAGAGGACCTGTGGACCCATTTCCATGGTCAAACACCATGGAAAGGGCCCACAGGTGCCCACTACAAGCCCCAGGAACATCCCCACCCACACCAGAGGGACACCAGAGGATAGGGGGAACCCATCCCAGGTAAGTAGGGTAAGTAGAGGTAAGTACTTTGAAAAAAAATGTAAGTGTCATTGGAGGCCCTGAAATGGGGCCCCCTACATGGCACTGGGTGCAATGGCCATGCCCAGGGGACCCATGTTCCCTGTGCTGGCCACTGGGGTGGTGGGAATGACTCCTGTCTTTTATAAGACAGAAGTCATGTGGTATGGATGGTTTTGCGTCAGGAAATGATGCTAGGCTGGTTAAAGGCATTTCTTTTGCCTCTAACCCGCCTAGTGTTATTTTTGGTGCACAACCCCCTCCTCCCCCCATACTGCCACCCCCACCCGGCTAACATCATTTTCCCAGACACTCATCCACCCTTTGCACCAGCTTGCAGGATTCTTTCGATTTGGCGCCCAGCTGGCGCTCTTGAATGACGCAAGCCACCACTATACTTTTTGAAGCAAAACTGCATTTGTGCAGTTTTGCTTCAAAAAGTATAAATATGGTCCACGTTGTGACCAGTGCATTTAACCAGGTCCATGTGCAGGTAACAATGATCACTATTGTCATGTCAACCAACACCAGCTCACAAGTGCCTAATGTGACCACCTCACTATGCCACTACGAAAACTACTTCCAGCCCTGGGATAGGCATGATTTGTAAGTGAAAGTCCAGGACTGGAAAGATCCTGTACCACTCACACCAAAATGTCTCCAGCTGTTCAAGTGTAAGTATGGCAGGAGGGTACTAGTAGCTTGTAACTGACTAATCCCTTGAAGCATTTATATATGGATGATATGCATAAATGGCAATGCAAGGGACCCGAGTCAAATTACACATAATGCTATGAGGGCGCAACAGGCGTGTGCATCTGCTTTTTCACCATGATATTACAGAAAGGGTCACAAACATTTATGTGGCCCCTTCTGTGACACTGATAGTTCTGGCGCACATGTAGCTCCAGCGCTATATTCTGAGGGTGTTCCTTCATTTGCAGGGGGCTGTGGGCCCCATGCAAATGAAGGAATCACTTTACCTCTCTGCCCACTCCCTATTATGAAAGTAGGATCAGAGGCAATCATGCCCTTAGGAGGTGTGTTGACAGTGCAACACAAAAAGATGGTGGACTGGCAGTGCGCTTTGTTAATGCAGCCCTCTGTATGGTCCTATGGACCCCTCAGACATCCCCTCAGGTAGGCAGGCACAGTCACTCATTGCACTTGTAGGAAATTCCACCTTTTTGCAATGGTCACCCCATAATGTTTGGACAGATACTTGTGGTTACAGACTCTTGGCTGTGCTGACGGTACTTCTAACCAGTCCCAGGGCCAGTGCTCTGTGTAAAATGGATTATGGAAATTAGGCTAGTTATATTTGGCTGTAGCAACCTACCTATAAGCGCCCAGTGTATGGTAAGGCATGTAGGTGTAGGGACCCTAGCATAGGTAGTGCACCCATAGGTGCACTGCTGTGGTACCAAGTGTCATTTAATGGCAGCCTGCCTTCCTGGCTGCTTTTAATGTTACCCTCTAATTCGACTTTGGAATTGAAGGTACTTCCAGAGTCTTAACCTACTTTATTTTTACATATAAGTCACTTCTAAGGTGTGCCCTAGGTGCCCCCAGGGTTGGGTGCAGTGTAACTATAAGCAGGGACTTTATAAAAGATGTTTTGTAGGCCCTGGTAAGGGAAAAATAGCTAAATTAGGTTTCCCTATTGTAGTGAATGGGCTCCAAAGGGTAACATGAAGAGACTTTATTTTAAAACAATAAAGTCTTATTTTTCATGGAAAGGAGCAAAATATGACATGTTTAGTATTATATTCAAAGTTATAACAAATCCAACAACTTGCTATTGTTGAATTTAATATAACTTGCACCTAGAAAGAGTTTTAGAACTCTTCCTAACAGTTACCAGCTTCCGCTCTGTAGTGACCTTCTCTGATTGATCAGTCTCTGTCAGCGTGAGCCAGGCACCTTGATGAGGTGTGAAGAGGCTTAGGCTGACACAAAGGAAGCGTCTGGTGGGAGGAGATCTGCCTCAGCAGATGGTGAAACTGGATGGGGGAAGAGCAGCCAAACTGGTCTTTAAAAGAGGGAAGGACATTTGGGACACCAACTGTACCTCCCCCATTTCCTGCAAACCCACACAGCCAGGTGTCCCCCTGATTAGATTAAGAGAGGGCTTGGAAGGTGTGTGCCAAGGAAAACATAGCCAAACGAGTGGGTGAGCTCAGCCAGACCTTACCGCTCAGATATAAGTTTTGCCATCTTGGATTTTTGGAGAATCTTGCTCCTTGGGATTGATTTTTGCCACACTTCCTAGGAATTGGTCACTCAAGAAGGCGGTGACTTGCACATGATTGGACAGAGGCCCCCCTTGTTTTCCACCCCCAGGAGCAAGGATAAATATGGCAGAGCTGCACCTCACCTCAGATCCCTATAGGAACTAGACAAGAAGAAGAGGGACTGACCTGGTGGACCCCTGGCCTGCACCTGGACATTGCACTCACAAGGGCTGTACCAGCTGCACCCTTGGGTTTCACCACTAAAAGGACTTTACCTGTCTTCTACTGCTTCAAGAATGGACTCACTGTTTGCTACAGGCAGAAAATAGCTGACCAGAGCCCCTTGCATCAAGCTCTGAAGAAACTGACCAGCTAACCAGTGGCCAGTGGCCATTTTTTGGTTTGAGCCAGGTGCATTTTGGGATTTGGAGTCCTAACCCTCAAGGAGCAACTCAGAGCATCTAGAACCTTAGGGTGAGTTGTGGACTTCTAAAGGACCTTCAAAGACCTTCTGGAAGAAGATCCAGAAGTTTGGAAAAGTTTGGAGCAACTTTGAAAAAAAGCTCCATAAGTTGACCGACCCGACGTCGTGAATCAAGCAGGCTTACGTTGACCGCGACATGGCCTGACTTGCAGGTTCATCTTGCTGAAAAGCTCTGGAGCTCCAGACTTCCAGGATTTCACTGGGGGCTTGTGGAAAGTCAATCCAATGACGATGACCCAAAATCGGCTTGCTGTGAAGGGTCGTCTGACGTCAGAGAAAAAAGAGCTCCCAAAAAAGTTTCTAAGTCTGAATTTAAAAAGTTGACAGAGGCTTCCCGCGCAGTGAATCCAAGGAGGATTCCAGGGAGGTCAGCTTTAATTTCAAGTTGGTGCCTAACGAAGATTTCCATCAAGAAAAATTGACTAAGTCCGAATGTAGAATCCTTGACCAAGGTCTCCTGCAACAAGTATTCGGAAAGTGCTCCAGGGAGGTCGGATTCGTCTTGTGACTTTCTCCCGTTCAGAAAATCTTCAAGAAAAAGATTTAGGCCCTCATTACAACCCAGGAAGCGGGAGAGGGTTTGGGAGTGGAGGAAGAGGGAGTGGTTGTAGGAGGTGTCTGTCTGCTGAGTTTGGGTGCAAGTGCATAGGCTGGATGCTGTTGTGAGGTGGATGGCTGTTGGGTGGGTGGGTGCTTGAGTTTGTGTAATTTGGGTGGAGGGGTCACAGACACACTGGGAGAGGACACAGGGGATGTGTGTGTGGATGTGGGGGTGGTGGCTGCCAGTGAGGAGTGTGTTGTGATGGGCGTGTTGGTGATGGAGGTAGTGGATGAGGATGTAGTGCATGCAGGTGTGAGTGGAGACGCTACTGGGAGGGAGGTGGACGATGAGGAGGAGGGGGACACAGTGGAGGCAGTAGATGTTGGTGTGTCTGCATGGGGATGGTGCTTGTGTGAGTGCCTGTGAGATGAAGTGTGGTGCTTTTGTTTGCCTGAGCCACTTTTGTGTGTTGATTTGGGTGAATGCTGGTCTGAAGGTGTGCTTGGGATAGGTTGAGGTTTGAGGAGATTAGGACTGGGTAGAGAAAGTTGGAGGGGGAGGCTAGAGACAGGGACAAGGGCTGCCATCAGTGTTGAGGCCAGAGCCTGAAATGTTCTGTGTTCGGCCGCCACGCCAGAGCAAATGCCCTCCAGGTATGCATTTGTTTGTTGCAAATGTCTCTCGACACCCTGGATGGCATTCAGTATGGTTGACTGCCCAACAGTGAGGGATCTCAGGAGGTCAATAGCCTCCTCACTGAGGGCAGCAGGGCTGACTGGGGCAGGGCCTGAGGTGCCTGGGGCGAAAGAGATGCCCACCCTCCTGGGTGAGCGGTCACAGGAAACAGACTGAGGGATGCTCAGAGGGAGGTGCTGGTGGGGGGTGGTGGCTGTACCTGTTGTTGGGGTGGGCACAGAGGTGTCCGCCACCGCCAGGGAGCTTCCATCAGAGGAGGAGTCACTGTCTGTAGTGTCCCCTCCTGTCCCCGTTGTGGTGCTCCCCTCGCCCTCCATCCCACTGGTGCCCTCACCGTCAGTGAATTCGGCCTCCAGGCCCATGTGGGATGCAGCTCCCTCCGTTGCTGGTGCCTCTTCTCCTCCACCAGATGATGCTAATGCACACAAGGACAGGGTGACAAAACAAAAAGGGGGGAGAGACAGAGGATACACTTGGTCAATGCCAGCAACACCACTACCGTTGACGTACACAGGCCCTATGCACTATGCCATGCACTACCAGTTACTAAGATAGTCACCAGTTCATGGGGTACAATGCCTAGCGCCATTAGCTGCACACCTGAAACCCACAGGACCCTGCCCAGTAGTAGATGCCCACTAACACTATTGGGGGTGGAGTGCTTCAGAGCCTGCCCAACAAGGGACCTACCCTGCCATGTTCGCCCTGGCCTAGGGGCACCCAGAGCCCACATCCCCCATCCATGTAAACCTTAACGTGCGCAGCAGTCATGATTTTGAATCTGTACTCACCCCCTTGTGGCTGCTGTGATGCCTTCAAGTGCCCATCCAACTCCTGATAGGCCACCGCCAGGATGCAGACCATCAGAGGGGTCAGGGTACGACGGGCACCCCTTCCTCATTGGGATGTCAGCCCCAGCTGGGCCTCTGCCGTCTTCCTTGCCCAGCGGCGCAGGTCTTCTCACCGTTTGCGGCAGTGGGTGCTCTACCTGTCAGAGACTCCCAGGGTCCGCACCTCCTTGGCAATGGCACGCCAAATACCCTTCTTCTGATGGGAGCTGACCTGTATGGAAAAGACAGCACAAAAGGGAATTAGTTAACCGTCCAGACCATCACACTCATGGCTCACCAGATCCCTCCTATCCCCTGACGCACATACATTGCCCACCATACATGCAGCACCCTGGCCAGGATGCCTCAGTCCCCCCTACATGTGGCTTACACACAGCAATCATTCATGGCCCACCCATCATGCTCACAGTGCACTCACCTGTTTATATGGAGGACCGTAGAGTATTGTGTACTGGGGTAGGACCCCATCTACCAGTTTCTCCAACTCCTCCGCAGTGAAGGCAGGGGCCCTTCCCCAGACACATGAGCCATTGTTGCTTCCAGACACAGGTCACAGCAGCACTTGCAGTGTATGTCCTCTCCTGTTGAAGGTCAGGCAGCAAGTGAGTGAACAGATAGAAAATTGTGGTTACGTCCGGGGGGGTGCGTACTGTCACCGCCGGCGTACATCGCCATTGGCTCCTGGAACCGATAGGGCCCAATGATAACCAATGCGAAGTTGCTCGGCGGTCGTCGACCGCCTACTGCAACGGCGCCCAACGCCGGCAGAAATACCTCATTTCCACTTGTCCCTCCTCACAGGTCAGGCACCCGCCATTTCAGGGAGGCACAGGCCATTGCACCTAACTGCGTCACAGCAGACATTGACATAGCAACTGACTCTCGGATTCACATACGGGTTTTGTAAAGGAAAAGATGCATCACTATTTCAATTGATGTGTGAATATGACCCTCTGCTTTCCTCCATAGGCATCAACCGCTGAGGATGAGTATAAGATGGCAACATCCTCCAGTGTACAGACCCGTGGTGGACCTTGCGACTATGGAGGACAGACACATTATCCTAACCTACAGACTTGATCGGGCAATAATCCAAGAACTATGTGCCCAATTGGAGCCAGACCTGATGTCAGCTATCCACCAGCCCACAGGTATCCCCCCTCTAGTGCAGGTCCTGTCAGTGCTCCATTTCCTGGCAAGTGGTTCCTTCCAAACAACAGTGGCCATGGCATTGTGGGATGTCTCAGCCAATGTTCTCCAACGTGTTGACCAGAGTGTTGTCAGCCTTACGGAAACACATGCACAGCTACATCGTATTCCCCCAGGTGGAGGATTTGGCAACAGTGAAAGCTGACTTTTAGGCCCTGGGACATATCCCCAACATCATTGGTGCCATTGATGGTACACATGTAGCATTTGTCCCCCCCAGAGAAACAAACAAGTGTTCAGGAATAGAAAAAGCTATCACTCTCTGAATATGCAGATGGTATGTTTGGCGGACCAGTACATCTCCCATGTGAATGCCAAGTATCCTGGCTCTGTGCATGACCCCTTTTCTTGAGGAACAGCAGCATCCCAAATGATGGTCTTGTGGCAGCGGTGGAGCCTGTGGATAGTGACGAAGAGGAAGCAGAGGAAGAAGATGTGGACAACAGAAGTAATATAATACAGCAGTACTCCCAGTGACACACAGGTAAGACACTGTAGCTTCACTTTACATTACAGTTTTCTGTTGGAAATTGTACATGGCAGCCTGATTTCCCTATGTCTATGGCCACTTATTGTACCCTTTGGCATCTCTTTTCAGATCTCTGTGGCCCACTCTGTCTCCTGGTTTATTTACTGCTGCCCACAAAAGGACATACCAATGTGTAAATAACTGTACATATGACTTGCAATGTTTTCAGAATGTTGTACTAATACATATTTCAATCATTTGACAGACTCCAGATTTGTAATTGTTCCAAGGGTGTTCATTTAAGTGCTAAGAGGTTGAGGGGGATGTGCAATGGGCTGGGGTGATGGTGGCGGAATGTAAAGTTAGAGTCCAGTCTCTTGGTATCACAGGTGTATTGTCCAATGGGGCATAGGAAAGGGAGTAATAGCAGTTCAAGGTGGACAGGGTGACAGAGTGGGACAGAAGGGTGACAATCAAGAGTGTCCTATTTCCTGGCAGGGGTCTTGGCAATGTTCTCTGGTTTCTGCCTGGATCGCAAGGACCGTTTGCGGGGTGGTTCTTCTGCAGGGGGTGGGGTGCTGGTGGTCTGTTGGTCCTGTGGCGGGGCCTCCTGTCCACTAGCGCCGAAGGAGGTGGAGGGCTGTTTTTCAATGTGGCTAGTGTCGCGGCCCGTTGTTGTGCCACTGCCTCCCTCATGGTCTTGCCCATGTCTGCCAGCACCCCTGCAATGGTGACCAGGATGGTGTAGATGTTTCTGAGGTCCTCCATGATCCCCAGGTACTGTCCCTCCTTCAGCGCTGGGTATCCTGCAACTTGTACAGTATTTGGCCCATGGTCTCCTAGGAATGGTGGTATGCTCCCAGGATGTTGGAGAGTGCCTCCTGGAGAGTCGGTTACCTGGGCCTGTCCTCCCCCTGTTGCACAGCAGTCCTCCCAGTTTCCTTGTTGTCCTGTGCTTCTGTCCCCTGAACCGTGTGCCCACTGCCACTGACCCCAGGTCCCTGACCGTCCTGTGTTGGTGGGGTTGCCTGGGGTCCCTGTAGTGGTGGACACTCTGATGATTGACGTCTCCTGGGGACAGTGGCATGGGCCCGGTGGGTGGGTGCTGTGCTTGTGTTTCCTGAGAGGGGAGTCTCTGTGGTGGGTTGGGACTGTGGCAGGGTAACCAACTGTGCAGAGGTCCCTGATGGGCCAGGTTGGTCATCGTGATCCAGGCGTGCAGAGCTGCTGTCATCACTGTGGGCCTCCTCTTGGGGGAGGGACTGGATGTTGCTGGCAACTCCTCTCCGGTGACTTTGAGCAGGGGTCCTGTGGGGATGAAAATGCAGTGTTATTGTATCTGTGTGTGCCATCTTGTGCATGGGTTTGTTTCCCTCTATGGTTGGGATAGACCTGGCAGCTTAGACTTGTGTGCATGGTGATTTTGGGGGCTAGGTTATTCTCTCTAATGGGCATGCTGTGGTGATGGGTATCCATGCAGGTCTGTTATGGGGGTCCATGGATTGGTGTTATATGCAGGGCTTGATTTTGAGATGGGTAAAGCCTACTGCTCCTTGCCAAGCTTCCAAGGGTTGACCTGGGATTAATTTGTTGAGACCCTGACTGCACCTAGTGGGGGTTAGTGGCCTATTGCTAAGTGTAGGTATTTACCAGCCCTTAACAATAATCCATTTTACAACATTTTTGGTCCACAGTGGTGGGATCCAGCACTTGTGTTTAATATCACATTACAGTTTTAAATGAAGCAAATTAAAAATCCTCTAAGTTACCCTAGTGCAAAAATTGTTTTTAGTTTTTATCTTGGACTAATTTACATTTTTTAATTTTTGTGATTTTTCTACATTTCTGAATCCACTTTTTGCAAAGCTTTTTGTGTGACACAAAACTTACCTAAGGGATACCATGGAGCTTGATCTGGCTACCCTACCCACACTCACAGTAGTCCATCTTAGCAGGTTGTGTGCTAAGAGGGTGTTTCCTGCAGCCACTAATTTCAGGAAGAATGTGCTGATTAAATCTCTGACAGCTTGGGCTCAGGCCCAAGAAGTAGGCACAGAAGAAGCTCCAGTGTGCGATGAGAGGGAGGGTACTATGTCCAACCTCTTAGATCAGGAAAGACATGCACACCTCAGTGATGAGGAGGAAGAAATGACATCACACCACACAGTTACTAGGGCCATGCCCAAAGCCAGTTGGGGGAGAGCAGAACAAAGAGATGGTGGCAGCAAAGAAGAAGTTGAGATGTCCAAGGGTGGTGGATTTTGTTCCAAGTTACCCAAGGGGGTGGTTCCTGTATAGCAAGAGGGGGATGACATAGACAAATGGATGACAGCTTTTGAAAGGGCTCTCAGAATGGGAGTTGATTCCAGTATCTGGGTGGTATAGGGTCTGCCCCTTGGGGAAGAGGAGACAGACTTCTATCCTAACATGAAAGATTGTCTTACCCAGATGTTTGGTCTGATCGCAGAGCAATATAGAATGAAGTTCAGGGACACTCAGAAGGTCAGTACCCAATCCTGGGTTGACTTTGTGCACATCTCACAGAAGGCAATAATGGGCTGGATTCGGGGGAACCGGATAAGTACATATGAGGGGCTATACAATTTGATTATGAAGGAGCACCTTCTAACTAATTGTGTGCAAGAGAGGTTATGCCAGTATCTAGTTGGCTCTAAGATGACCAAACCCAGGGACTTGGGAAGGCAGCAGATAAGTGGTTAAGGACCAGAGTGAACCAAAAACCACTAGGAGAAGATCAGATAAAGGGAGGACAGGACTTTTCCCAGGGGACGACCCAGGAGAAGGAAGATAAAAAGTCCAAGTAGTCCTCACAACAGTCCCCAAAACCTGCACAGGGAGGGTGAGCCCAGAGTCATGCCACTTCTAAAGGGAGGGTGTATCAGGGGAAGACATATGAACCTATTAAGGCAGGAAAGTTCCAAGAGCTTGCCAAGGCCGGCAAGTCTTTTGAGTGTCACCAGCCTGGACACAAAAGAGGGGATTCTGTCTGCTCGAAGAAGCCCCCCACTGCTGGGCAGTCCAATTGGATTGCTAGTGTAGGTGCAGAGTGCAAGTTGGACCAGGGTTGGGATCAGGGTACACAGACATCACCTTAATGTCCGTGGGTGGGTGGACGTTGCAGCCACGGCCACCTTACCTCCCAGCATGGAGAGGTACATGCCAAGGCCATCAATGGGACTGAGGTAGAGGCTCTGAGAGATACAGGAGCCAGTGTGACTATGGTCACAGAAAAACTGGTTTCTCCAGAGCAGGGTTTACCTGGTGTATTCCACCAGGTGAGCTATGCAGACTGTAGAGCCAGGCTCCATCCCTGGGCAATGGTGAGCTTAGAATGGGGAGGTGTGACTGGCCCTTAAAAGATAGTTGTAGCTCTTGTCCTCCCAGTAGAGTGTTTGCTGGGAATTGATCTGGAAGCATCTGAATGTTCAGAGATGGAAAGAAGGGCCCATGCACTGATGCTGGACCTCCCTGAATGGGTGCTTGCTGTGACCAGGTCACAGGCAGCACAAGAGGTAAGTGCTGGACACTTGGACCCTCGAACAATGGGCCAAGCCTCCAAGGACAAGAGAAAGATCACAGGGTCTGGTCTGCTATCCCCAATTAATACAGGTGTCCAGGAGGAATCCAATCCTGAACGGGAGGATCTGACCTCTGAGGGAGGGACCCCTCCCCTGAAAGCTCTGCCTGACTGGGACAAATTGCAAGAGGCAGGTCGGCCCACCAGAGAATTGATGTGCCAGGGGCAAAGAGAGTGTCCCACTCTTGAGGGCAGGCTGCCTCTGGGCAAGAACAAGGGGATGTCAGAGGGATCCATAAGGTTTATAAGAGGATGGAGTTCTCTATACTGAGGCAAGGGACCCCGAACCAGGGGCAACCAGGAGAGTGGTGGTCCCCCAGAAGTACTGGGAATTCCTCCTCCACTTAAGCCATGATAATCCCCTTAGCAGGACATTTGGGACAGACCAAGACCAGTCATTTTTATTGGCTCCATATGTCAGAGAAAGTAAAGGAGTTTTGCAGCTCCTGAGTCACCTGTCAGGCCAGATGCAAGAATGGGGGCAAGCCAAAGGCTCCCTTAATACAACTACCAATGGTTGGGGCTCCATTTGAGAGGGTTGGGGTTGACATTGTTGGTCCCCTAGACCCACCAATTGCAACTCAGGCAACAGATACATTTTGGTGGTAGTGGAACATGCCACCAGGTATCCAGAGGCAATACCTCTCAGGATGGGGGGGAGCTTGCCCGGCTGCAAGATGGCTGCGTTTTAGTGTAGCTCCGCTGGCCACCTATAAATCCGTTTATAAATCCTGCGGTCGTGCGGAAAAATCACCCCTAACTACCAGTGCTGCCACTGGAGGTTGTGCCTCTGGGGTGAAGGCCCCAGTTGATTGGCGCTGCGGGGCTTAATTGGAGGAACGGAGCCCGGTGTGCGACTGGGAAGGCCCGGACACCGAAAGGACGTGAAAGGCAACCTGGGCTGGTGATTCCCCTGGCTGGGGGCTGCATAAAAACAGTGAGCGGCCGGGCGGGTGGCACCTTGGCTGGGCAGAGAGAACGGCGGCCAGGATAAAGTTCGCAAAGGCCCAGGAAGAAGCTGGCCCCTTGGTGAGCTGTCGGAGATCTGTGCGGCCCGCGGTGGGACCACAGCGGCCCGAGAAAAGCATGGCATCTGAGAGATGCTGTATGGGCGTGACGCCAGCCTGCGAAGCGGAGGCCTGAACAGTGTAGCTTGGCCTCAGTGGTGCTGCAACAGGAGAGCGGCGGAGGCTGTATGAGAAGGCTGCTTTGGGCCCCCGAGCCGGGAAGAGCTAACTGCGGCCTCTGTGGCCTGCGACTGGCAGTGCACGTAGCGGCCCCTGGATGTCGGGCGGAGGCCTTGGCACATAAGGTGTTGTGGGCTCTTCGCTAAAGTGTGGAGGGGAGCCCTGGTGACTTGGAGCTGACTACGGAGTGTCTGGCCGAGGTGAGAGCGCAGCCCGATCGGCGCCTGGAGCCTGAGAGTGTGGTGAGCTGTTTTTGGGTGCCCCAAGCAGGAAGCAACAGAAAGTGATGGCGAGGTAAGCAGCGCAGTGTGGGGCACATCTTGAGCAGAAAGCAGCAGCAGAGGTGGTCACTCCTATGACAGCCTGGTTTCGATGGGTGCCCTTTCCCAGAGGTGCGATACAGGGATCTTGACAGGCAACCCAACACATATAGGCATGGAGGAGACATCCTGGGGTGGCACCTCTTGGAGGAGCATAATCTGTATGTCAACCAGAATATGCACCATGGGCAAAACAGACAAAAATCAATCCGAATTGTAGTTCAACCAGCGCAAATCACAGGCGCCCATGGGGGTCCGCGCAGTGGCAGATATGTCAGGAGGAGCAGATATGACACCAGGGGAAGAACCTGAACTGAGGCAAATAATAACTTCAATGCAACAAAACCTGACCCAGACAGACAGTGAAATAGACTCCCGCTCCTTCAGAATGGAAAGAATGACGGAGTGCCTTGACAAACATGCAGAATGGCTGGACCAGTCGGAGAGGCGTATTTCGGAGGTGGAGGATGGCCAGTCAATGATGTCCTCCGGACATGTCAAAATGAGCAAAGAGCTGGTGGCCCTGCAGGCGAAAGTAGATGACTTGGAGGCCAGATCCCTTAGGAATAATCTACGTATAGTGGGTATTGCTGAATCCACTGCTATAGACAATATGCAAAGCTTTATAGGACACCTGCTTGTCCAGCTGCTAGAGCACGAAACATTTTCCAGTCTGTTTGTGGTTAAGAGAGCGCACCGTTTACTGGTGTTTACTGGTGGCCCGGCCGCCAATCGAGGCCCCACCACGCCCCATAATAGCCAAATTACTAAACTACAGAGATCGCAATGCTGCCCTGTGACGACCTAGAGAACTCAAAACCCTACAACATGAGGGAACGGTGGTCTCACTTTACTCAGACTTTACACAACAAGTGCAGGAGGCTAGATGGCAATTCATTGCTGGGAAAAAACAGCTGCGAGATCTACGCTTGGAATACTGTATGTTATAGGTTATAGGTTACGAGTGATGGTGGATGGCAAGACGCTCCTCTTCACAGACCATTTAAACCTTGCCCAATTCCTGAAGTGAAGGATGGCTGAGGGGAGGGGGCGCGACACAGTGGATACCAACTCACGGGATGGCTGTGACTGAAATGTGCGCACCTGTAGATGTGACTGGGAGGGAGGTCCTGTGTATTCTGGAAAAGGGGGGCAGGGGCTGGAGACAAGGCACCAGAAATTAACACAAGTGGGGAGTGGAATGTCTTAGTGGAGTACTGGCAATCGGCGGTAGAGTCAAATAGTATACTGTAAAACAGGTGTTAAGGGGCTTTCGGGTACAAGCTTTATGTATTCAGTCATTTGGCCGTTCTGATATAATAGGTGGCTGGCACTAAAGTGTTGATAAGCACATGGGCAACATCCACCCGAGCGTGTGGACCACTTGTCGGTCTAAGAGAGGGTCATTTTGACCCATGGGGGGATGTAAAGTTACAGACAGACGGATTGAGATGATACCTACTGTGGGTGGGGGGTGGATACAAAGGGAGTTATGTGTTCTAAAAGTTCGTATTGTAGTAAAGTGATTGCAGATTCACATGCACAGAATGGCAGACACAGGATTATACGTATTTCATAGCTAAAGACGAGTAGTGGTTCAATACCAGATACAAGCAAAGGTCTGAATACACTATGGGGGTCATTCTGACCCTGGCGGCCGGTGACCGCCAGGGTCACCGACCACGGGAGCACCGCCAACAGGCTGGCGGTGCTCCCGAGGGCATTCTGACCGCGGCGGTTCAGCCGCGGCCAGAAAGGGTAAACCGGCGGTCTCCCGCCGGTTTACCACTGCCCTTGTGAATCCTCCATGGCTGCGGAGCGCGCTCCGCAGCCATGGGGATTCTGACACCCCCTACCGCCATCCTGTTCCTGGCGGGTCTCCCGCCAGGAACAGGATGGCGGTAGGGGGTGCCGCGGGGCCCCTGGGGGCCCCTGCAGTGCCCATGGCATGGGCACTGCAGGGGCCCCCGTAAGAGGGCCCCGCAAAGTATTTCAGTGTCTGCTAAGCAGACACTGAAATACGCGACGGGTGCAACTGCACCCGTCGCACCCCTGCAACTACGCCAGCTCAATTCTGAGCCGGCGTCCTCGTTGCAGGGGCATTTCCTCTGGGCCGGCGGGCGCTCTTTTGGAGAGCGCCCGCCGGCCCAGAGGAAATGTCTGAATGGCCGCCGCGGTCTTTTGACCGCAGTGCGGTCATTCAGCGGCGGTACCTTGGCGGACGGCCTCCGCCGTCCGCCAAGGTCAAAATGACCCCCTATGCATGGTCACGTGGAATGTGAGAGGCTTAAACAATGCTAGAAAAGTGTGTAAGGTGGTGGCCTACTTTTAGCGACACAGGGTGGATCTGGCTCTCCTATAAGAAACTCACTTAGCTCCTGGCATCCCTATCCTTACCCCTAGGAGGATGAAGGGGCAAATACTGGACTCGGGGTTCCAATCATATTCTCGGGGGTGCTGATTTGGGCATCCAGGTCCTCCGGTCTCTGCCTCCGGGAGATTGAAACAGACCCTAACGGCATATATATTGTGGCGCGCTGCAGCAGTGGAGCTGTCACGTTCCTCCTAGTTGGGATCTATGGACCTAACTTCCACAACCATCAATTTTATTATGATCTAGCAGCCAGGGCAGGCACATGGGGGGGGGGCTCCCACAGATTTGGGGAGGAGACTTTAATTGCAAATTGGACCCTTTACAAGACAGATCAGGAGGTACATATAAAAAAACAGCTTTAGCGGCCAGGGCATTGTCCGGGGTTGCAACAGAGCTGGGCTGGTTGACATATCGAGAAGCTGACACCAGACTGAGGGAGGAATACCCACTACTCGGCAGCACATAACTTAGATACACAAATCAACCTCTGGCTGGTCTCTAAAAGCATGCTGGGTGACTTGCAGGTGGAGGCCCTGTGGCCCAGAACATACTCAGATCATTCTCCGGTCCTTTTGGTGATGGCCCTGAGCCCCAGGCTGATTCCCCCGTTTACATGGCGATTCCCTCATACTCGCTCTTGGATTCGGTATTTCGGGATGAGCTAGCTACTGCCATGAAAGATTTCTTTCAGATCAACATTGGTTCAGTAGATAGTATATGCACTGTGTGTGAGCATTCGAGGCATAACTATAGCAAAGCATGCTGGGGTTCTGCAATCAGTTTGTGGAGGTCTGGACTCTCTGTAAAAAGAGCTTGCCCAATTACAGCAGTAACACCTATACATGTCTGACATCCAGATCTTGGGTTACATGCGCACCAAACTGGTGGAATTTCAAGACATGGCACTCACTGAGGTCCAACATACAGGGAAATACGCAACAGCCTGCATATATGGGGAGGGTGAGAGACCGAGGGCGGTGTTGGCGAGCATGATACGTTCCAACAAAGAGAAAGACATGATCATGGCAGTGTAGGCCGAGGATGGCAGTGAACTCACAGATCCAGAACAAATAGCAAACAGGTTCTGGGAATACTATGAGGCTCTCTATACTTCCAGGATTGCCCAGCGGTGCCTGTTTTCTTGGATGTGGAGAAGGCCTTTGATTCGGTGGAGTGGCATTTTATGATACTAAGGCGGATGGGGGTGGGGGAAGTTTTTTTCAAATTGGTGATGACATTGTACGGGGAGCCACTAGCCAGGCTCCAAGTTAATGGCATGATTTCGGACACCTTCCATATAACAAGGGGTACGAGACAAGGGTGTCCGTTGTCACCCCTGCTGTATGGTAGAGTTGCGGAGCCCTTGGCGTGTGCACTGCGGGAGTATCATAGTTATCGAGGCCTTCATTCTTTAGAATTATTATTTGGTGATCTCTACTTATACGGACGACACCTTGCTATATATCCGAGACCCACACCGTAACATAGCACCGATCTTGAGAGAGATAATAAAATACGGTGCCCTTTCAGGCCTACGGATTAACTGGGGAAAGTCCATAATGTTACCCCTGTCGCCAGCCACGACACCACTGGATATTGATCTCCCCATTAAGTGGGAAACAGGGTTGGTTCGATACCTGGGCATTCAAGTCCATACAGATTCTAAGATAGTAATGTCAGAAAACAATGAGGTCGCGATTATAACACTGACGAGAGACATTGAGAGATGGGTCAGGCTGCCATTGTCAATGGTGGGTCGAATAGCCCTCATGAAAATGGTAGTGCGCCCAAGATTTCTGTTCCTTTTTCAGAACATCCCTATTTTGCTGCCGAAGGCATTTTTTGTGACATTGATGGCTCTATATATGCGGTTAGCCTGGGCAGGAAAGCAGCCAAGATTCAAATGGCAGACCCTCATTCTGCCATACGAGATGTGTGGGCTTAATGCACCGGATCTGGAGTTGTATTACAGAGTCGCCCATGCTACGTTTGCCCACACATGTATACATGTCTCCCAAGATTTGCCATTCTTAAAAATAGAACGGGAACTGGCGGCCCTAGATCCTTTACCAAGCAGGATTTTTCACTCCCCATCTAGAAGATATGGGGAATTTGCATCCTTAAACACTACCACACAGGCCTGGCATAACCTGATGTGCCGGCAAGGGCTCGCCTTCCTATATTCCCCGTACGTGCCACTGAAGTGGTGTGCGTGGCATGCGTTGTGGCACGATAAAAATATGGTAGAGGGCATGCATAGGCTGAATATTATGACCATGGGAGAGTTTTTTTGAGAGGGGGGCATGAATACATGAGACATGGTGGCGGAGCGGACAGACGGGACGACCACTTCTGCAATTCCAGTATTATCAAGCCAGGTATGTAATGGGTAAGCTCTTGGGAGAGAACCTGCGGGAACCACCGGACATACAACCCCTATCTATGATACTAACAGATGCGCAATGCCGGCGTTTAGTATCTAAACTCTATGCACATGTACAAAAGGAACGTATGCATGAACTGACAAAAGCTAGAATCGACTGGCAGAGGGATTTGGGGATACAGTTAATGGATGAACAATGGCAATACTGCTGCTCGATGACTCGCGCGGTCTCTCTAAATGGCAGGCACCTCTTGATACACTTTAAATATATCAATAGAATATATTACACACGCCTCAAACTCCATAGATACCGGTTACGTACAGAGGGCAAGTGTCCTAGGTGTGGGGAGGGCCAAGCGGACTTCCTCCATATGTCATGGTCCTGCTCAGGCATTCAGCGATTTTGGGTACACATTTTCACAGCACTAGAAAGCATAGGGGGACATCAGTTGGACCGTGAGCCACTTGTGGCACTGCTTGGTTGGGACAGGGGAGCACCGAATTTGATTCGGCGAGTCATAGCTATTGGGCTGCTGCTGGCTAAGCGTCGCATAGCAATGCGATGGGATCGGGGTCCGGTGCTGATGATAGAAGACTGGCATAGGGATATGGTGTACTGTAACACGCAAACAGACATGTACAATGAATTGGTGCCCTCAACCAGCAGACCTGCACCTTACTGGGAAGTTTAAAAAAAAAATCTGATTGGCAAAGAAACAGGTGAACCGGAGGGAGAGGGATCGATGGAGGGGAGGACTGATAATCCTTAAACGCATGCTGTTGGAGCTGAATGGTCCTTGGGAGCCTATGCAGGGATACAATATACTGTTTGCCGGGTGGGTGGGGTGGGAGGAGAATGGTGAGGGCCCATGTTACTTGGAACTGTCAAGTTGTTATATCCACTACCAAATGAAGTGCAAGCTATAGAATGAAACATTCAACTGAGTTTGCTATGTTAAAGATACAATGTGAGATGGTGTAATTGCTTACTGTATAAACTTGTGTGGAAAAGGATAAATAAAAAATTAAAAAAATACCCCTCGGGACTGTCACTGCTCCCACAGTGGCTAGGGCTTGACTTGGTATATTCACCAGAGTGGGCTTTTCCAAGGAGGTGGTCTCAGAGATGGGAACAAACTTTATGTCTGCCTATCTGAAGGTGATGTGGGATGAATGTGGTGTTATTTAAAAGTTCACCACTCCATATCATAGCCAGACCAATGGTCTAGTTCAGAGATTTAACAAGACCCTGAAGAGCATGATCATGGGTTTGTCTGAGAAACTCTGGAGGAGATTGGATGTTCTCCAACCCATGCCTCTTGTTTGCTTACAGAGAGGTACCCCATTGTGTTTCATGAGAGAGACTTGGGGGAAGTCTCTTAAAGAGTCCAAACAGAATGTGCTTGATTATATGCTGGGCCAGTGGTCATGTATGGTTCAGTATATGAAGAAGGCAAGCAGCAACTTGGAGGCCAGCCAAGAGCTCATGAAGCTCTGGCATGACCAGAAGGCTACCATGCCTGAGTATCATCCAGGTCAATTGGTGTGGGTTTTGGAGCCTTTGACTCCTAGGGCCCTCCAGAGCAAGTGGACTGGGCCCTAACCCCTTCTGGAGCAAAAGGGCAAGGTGACCTACCTGGTGGAATTTGGCACCCCTAGGAAACCCCATAGGATCCTGCATGTAGGCAGACTGAAACCCCACCAAGACAGGGCAGACATGACCATTCTGATGGACACAGATGAGGGAAAGGAGGAATAGAGTGAACCTCTGCCAGACCTCCTCTCCACCAATGCACAAAATGGGTCAGTGGAGAGAGTAGTACTCTCTCCCAAGTTGACAGCACAGCAGCAGAAAGACTGTGGGCAAGTTTTGGAGCAGTTTGCCAGGCTATTTTCCTGCCCCTGGACTCACTAATTGGTGTGTCAATGACATTGACACTGATGACAGCTTACCTGTCAAAAATAAGTTGTACAGGTTGTCATACAAGGTCAGAGCCAACATCAAAGCTGAGGTAGCTAAGATGTTGGAGTTGAAGGAAACTGAGCCTCCTGATAGTCCTTTGGCCCGTCCAGTGGTGCTTGTACCCAAACCTAATCCCCAAGGTGGGAAGAAAGAGCTGAGATTCTGTGTAGACTACAGATGTTTGAATGCAGTTACTAAGGCTGATGCTCACCCCATAACTAGAGCTGATGAGCTCATTGATAGGTGGGGGCTGCTAAGTTTCTGAGAACATTCAACTTTACCTCAGGATACTGGCAGATTGCCTTAAGTCCAGGAGCTGAGGGCCTAGGGAGAGGTCAGCATTTTTCACGCCAAAGGGCCACTTTCAGTTCAATTTGATGCCCTTTGGTTTGTAAAATGCCCCTGACACTTTCCAAAGATTGGTGAACATAGTATTGTCTGGGTTGGAATCTTTAAGTGCAGCTTATCTGGATGATGTAACTGTATTCATTTACACCTGGGAGGATCACCCGGTCTACCTGAGGGAAGTGCTTCAGGCCTTACTCCAGGGAGGCCTGACTATCAAGGCAAGCAAATGCCAGATAGGGCAGAGTTCAGTGATGTACCTGGGCCACCTTGCAGTTGGAGGCTATGTACAGCCTCTCCAGCTCAAAATCCAGACCAGGCTGCATTGGAAGGCTCCTAAAACTCAGGATCAGGTCAGGGCCTTTCTTGGCCTGACTGGGCATTACAGGAGGTTTGTTCAGAATTATGGGACCATTGTGGCCCACTAACAGAACTCACCTCAAAGAAGCAGCCCAAAAAGGTGATTTGGACCACAAAGTGTCAGAAAGTCTTTGACACTCTGAAGAAGGCCATCTGTTCAGAACAAGTACTACTGTCCCCTGACTACAACAAGGAGTTTATAGCGCAAACTGATGCTTCAGAGACAGGGATTGAGGCAGTGCTCGCACAAGTCAATAAAGAGAGCCAGGATCAGCCACTTGCCTTCATCAGCAAACAACTACTCCCCAGAGACCAAAGATGGAGTGCCATTGAGAGGGAGGCCATTGCTGTGGTCTCGTCCCTGAAAAAGTTGAGGCTATACCTATTTGGCACTCACTTCCATTTCAAACTGACCACAGAACATTTAGATGGCTCATGCAAATGAGGGGGGGAGAACCCAACACATTTGATGTGGTCCATTTCACTACAGGGACTGGACTTCAGAGTGGAGCATAGACCTGGGACTGCCCATGTCAATTCGGATGGCCATTCCAGGCTTTTCCACTTGGCTGATAAGGACTACCAGGGTGTAGGTTGGGACCCATCACTTTTCATCTGATTGGGGCAGTGTAGGAAAGTCCTCCATTTTAGCCTGGTCTCCCCCAAACATTTTGGACAGATACTGGTGGTTACTGACTCTTGGCTGTGTCCTGGATAATGCTAACCAGTCCCAAGGCCAGTGCTCTGTTTAAAATTAACTATGAAAATCAGGCTAATTATAATTGGCTGTATCAATCTACCTATAAGTCCCTAGTATATGGTAGGACATGTAGGTTTAGGGACCCCAGCATAAGTAGTGCACCCTTAGGTGCACTGCTGTGGTGCCCAGTGTCATTTTAAATGCAGTTCTGCCTTGCTGGATACTTTTAAGGTAAAGTTGACACCAAATTTGACTTTGGAATTAAAGGCACTTCCAAAGTCTTAAGCTACCTTATTTTTGCATATAAAGCACCCGTAAGGTGCGCCCAAGGTGCCCCCAAGGTTGGACAGAGTTTAACAATAAGCAGGGACTTTATTAAAAATGTTTTATAAACCCTGGTGATGGACAAATAGCTAAATTAGTTTTTCCCCATTGTAGTGAATGGGCTCTGTAGGCTAACATGGGTAGACTTTAATTTAAAATAATAAAGTCTTATTAGATTAAGAGAGGGCTGGGAAGGGGTGTGCCAAGGGAAACTTGGCCATACCAGGGAGTGGGCTAAGCCAGACCTTACCGCTCAGAAATAATTTTTGCCATCTTGGATTTTTGGAGAATGTTGCTCCCTGGGAATGATTTTTGCCTCATTGCCCAGGAAGTAGTCAGTCAAGAGGGTGATGTCCTGCTCCTGATTGGGCAGAGCCCCCCCTGCTTTCCACCACCAAGAGCAAGGATAAATACAGTAGAGCTGCACCCCACCTTAGAATCCTACAGGAACAAGACAAGAAGAAGAAGGACTTCCCTGCTGAACCCCTGGCCTGCTCCTGGACAATGCACTCAGAAGGACTGCACCAGATGCACACTTGGTCTTCACCACTAAAAGGACTTTGCCTGTCTTCTACTGTTTCAAATAAGGATGCCCTGTTTGCTACAGGTAGAAAATAGCTGGTCAGAGTCCCCTGCATCAAGGCCTGAAGAAACTGACCACCAGACCAATGACCAGTGGTCATTTTTGGATTTCAGCCAGGTGCATTCTTTGAGTTTGAGTCCTAATCCCCAGGGAGCAATTAAGAGCTTCTGGAACCTTGGTGTGAGATTTGGACTCCTAAAGGACCTTCAAAATCCTGGAAGAAGATCCAGAAGTTTGGAGCAACTTTGGAAAAAAGCTCCATAAGTGGACCAACCCGATGTCGTGAGTCAAGCGGCTTACGTTGACCACGACCCGCACTGATTTGCAGGTTCATCTCGCTGAAAAGTTCCGAAGCCCCTGACATCCAGGATTTTACTGGGAGCTCGTGGAAAGGCAATCCGACGACTCAAAATTGGCTTGCTGCGGAGGGTCATCTGACATCGGAGAGAAAAAGCTTCAAAAAAACTTTCCAAGTCTGAGCATAAAAAGTTGACCAAGGCTTCCCACGCAGTGGATCCGAGGAGGGCTCCAGGGAGGTCGGCTTCAATTTCAAGTTGGTCCCGGACGACAATTTCCATCACAAAAAATCATCTAAGTCCTAACATAGAATCCTTGGCCGAGGTCTCCTGCGATGCGTATCCGAAGAGGGCTCCAAGGAGGTCAGATTTGACTTGTGACTTCATCCCAGTCCAGAAAATCTTCAAGGAAAAATCTTAGGGCCTCATTATGAGCTTGGCAGTCTGAGTGCCAGACCACATGGTGGTGGCCACCAAAAGTCCCCCATGTTGGTGGTCATACAGACCACCGTATTACGAGTCACACAGCCAAGCCCACCAAAAGACAGGCAAATGGCCGACATTGCCTGGACTCTAGAGGGCAGAAAAGAGGCAGTCCAACCACCAATACTTCCAGCCCGCCAACCAACCACCAAACCCATTACAAGTTGAAAATTGCCATAGCAGTCTTGCCATGGCGGTCCCCCAATATTGGTATGAACCACGGTGGTTGGTAGTCCCCACAGTAATACGCAACACCACATTGGATAGATTTGAAAACAACCCAGCTGTCACACACTCACACACCCAATACACCTACCAACCACACTATAAAACACACCCCTTCACACACCACAATCCTTTGCATCTACAACGCCACACACAGCAACAGCAGTGCGAAGATCAGAATCAGTACCACTCCACCTCATAGAAGGCACACATCTCACATCCTCACTACACCCACAACACTTATTTGTAACATATCACAGCATACACTACATGTCACCCAATCAATATTAAACATCCACGATTCACAGATGAGGAGTTAAGGGTCATGGTGGATGAAATCATTAGAGTAGAGCCACATCTATTTGCATCCCAAATCCAACAGACTACTATCACTAGGAAAATGGAAATGTGGCAAAGAATAGTCGAGAGAGTGAATTCTGTAGGCAGCTATATGCGCACAATGGCTGCCAGGTACTAGCTGGTGGTACACAAGACTTGCGCTGGTCCCTCACCTCCTCCCCTACAGTTCACATAGTGAAAGAAGAATGTCTTGGTCATCCTGCATCCTGAGGGCTTGACAGGAATACCTGGGAAGTCAAGTATGGTAAGTCACAACTCTAAAATTAGCTCATCCAATATATATTGCCATGCATGCTCACTGATTACCTTTACCCCATCCACAATCCAACACCACTCAACAGCCCATTGTCCACCTCTCTGGCCTACCACATGTATAATATACTCATCTGGGGGAACAACATCTCTGTGTACTGTGTGTACCTCGGGTATTGCCAACACTACAAGTTCCAGAAGGCACTGGTTCACTATCACTAATACCAGAACAGTGTATTCTACCAAAATATTAAGCCCTATGACAACTCCACATTGGAGTGTACCAACCTGATGGGCATTTAAATGTATAGTGTGTGGGTAGGACAGGCAAAGACAGCAATGCTAACGCCAGCAGGCAGTGGTAATGTAATTCCACTCAGCCACAACAGTGTTCTCTCCTACTATAACCATTCTCCCTCTAATCAGCCATTCACCTCTACTCACCTGAGGGGATTTCAAAAGCATAGTATGTGGGGAGAACAGCCTATGAGAGCAATGCAAAGCCCAGCAGGCAATGGGACACTCACTACACATTGCCAATACAGTGTGCTCTGGTACCATGACCATCTCCTCCTGTTTCAACACACTCCGCATGCTGCGAAAAACCTTCAAATGGATTCCCATAGAGACCAGAAACACCGTCACCCACGCACTCATCAGCAGCAGGCTAGACTACGGAAACGCCCTCTACGCCGGCACCACACTCAAACTCAAACGCAAACTCCAGAGAATCCAGAACACAGCCGCCCGCCTCATCCTGGACCTCTCTCGCCATGAACACATCTCGTCACACCTCAAATCCCTTCACTGGCTCCCCATCGACAAGAGGATCACCTTCAAAATCCTCATCCACGCACACAAATCCCTCCACAACACCGGTCCAACTTACCTCAACGAGAGAGTGAAGTTCCACACTCCCAATCACCACCTCTGCTCCACCGACCTCGCTCTCGCCACAGTCCCCCGCATCCAACGTGCCACCACAGGATGCAGATCCTTCTCCTACCTCACCCCCAAGGCCTGGAACTCCCTCCCCACCAAACTCCGCAAGACCAAGGACCTCCTGCTCTTCAGAAAAAACCTCAAGACGTGGCTGTTCGAACAGTGACCCTCCTTCCCCCCACCCCAGCGCCTTGAGACCCTCACGGGTGAGTAGCGCGCTCTATAAATTGATTGATTGATTGATTGATTCTCCCTCTAATCAGCCATTCAACTTTTCTCACCTCAGGGGATTTCCAACGCATAGTGTTTGGGAAGGACACGCAAAGACAGCAATGCTAAGGCCAGCAGGCACTGGTAATGTCACTCCACTCAGCCACAACTGTGCCCACTCCTAGTATGACCATTCTCCCTCTATTCAGCCATGAAACTCTACTCAACTGAGGGGATTTCCAATGTATCACATATGGGGAGGACAGCCTAAGAGCATTGCAAAGGCCAGCAGGCAACAGGAACCTCACTACCCTTTTCCAATATAGTGTACTCTGGTACCATGATAATTCGCCCTCTAGTCAGCCATTCAACTCAACTGATTTCAGTGGATTTCCAATGCAAAGTGTGTGGGGAGGACAGGCAAAGTCAGCAATGCTAAGCCAGCAGACACTGTCTACCCAATTCAATACACCTGCCCACTGTGCATCTTCCCACATCCACTCGCAATGAAAGTTACTCACCTGAGAGGATGACTTTTGTATGCTGTCTGTCGTAATTGAGGTAACATTACTGGAAATCCCTGGATGAACAGTCCCTCTGACTACAATAACCAGTACACTGTCCACATTACATTGTGCTAGTGTCTTTTAACTCACAAATGCAGTTTACACACCTAGGACGGAGCAAGAAACAGACCGTGCTACACTCTGTGATGTGCACAATCATCTAGGTCCAATGTGAGCTGCTAATCCAAGATGTAAATAGTGTGGACAAGATGGACAGCCCAACCTGTGCGCAAAATAAGTGAAAGACAAAGAAAGGTACCAAGATGCCTCATCTAAATGCATGTGGCAGCATACAAATTCACAATCCAGTAACCACTTGTTGACAACTAACATATGCAACTACATGGATCTGGGTATGCCTGCATGACAGTCTACTAGGTCGAAATATAAACAGAGCCATATCATGCCCAGCCACTGTTTTGACTGCACTGCTGGAATGATAGGATCCCAAGAACAGTCATCCAAGTACCACGATACTCACACAACCTGTAGCAAGGTGACTTGAAATAGAATTGCTCACTACCCCAAACGTCAGGTCCCTACCATTGACAGCAGGTGTATCTCACACATAAAGGAAAAAATGCAAAGCCAAAGTGTACTAGGACTTAAGCAAATGTCACTGAAAACTTTTGGAGGTACATGTCACAATACAACCTGTAACATACTGTCTCTCATTTCAACAGGTCTATCTGCCACTGGCAATATGGAGCTCCCTCAAGAGACTGTCACTCCCCCCATGGATGAAGCTCTCAGTGAGGATACAACTCCTGAACATTTGGACGTGGAGGACAGCGCTGGGCAATCAGAGGAACCTGGTCAGATGACACCGGTCAGCCTCACCCTGACCACATTGACTCCTCCCAGCCCGTTGTGACAACATCTCAGTCAATAAGTCACACACAAACCTTTGTCGCGAGGTCAGATTCCACCATTTTGTGCCCCCAGTCTAGGGACCAGAGTCCCATCTAGAGACCTTGGACCAAGTGGTAGAGGCCAAACTGTGCCAAAGGGGGTAGGGTACATGGGATGGATGGTGTGGGCCAGTAGCATGAGGCTGCTGGAGATGGGTCTGGCCAGGACACCATCAGCCAAGTCTTGGGAGCCAATCAACAGCTCCAAGACGTGATGGGCCAGGTACTCACCGAACTCAGGGAGATCAAGCAGCTGAGGAGGGATTACAACCACAAAATCCTGCAACAGTAAGAGGACCACAATGCCACCTTGGCCTCCCTAACAGGGGTGCTGAGGGACATCAACACCACCCTGAGAAGGGATAGAGGCGAACAACATAGTCCTTCCACTGGCCTCATAACATTAGCCCGTTCAACATCAGTGTCAACTAGTGGAAGGGAGGCCCTGCCTGGGGTAGGACCTGCCTCAGACACCCCTGCCTCTGCAGCTGAAGAGCCCCCCGCAAGCGGGGATGTCCACCCAAACATCCAGGTGGTGTAGCTGCCAAGACCTCAACCACTGTCAGGAAGTGACCTCTTTCTGATGAAACTCCATTGTGTCCACACTGGACTTTGGACCTCAAATGTTATGGCAGCTACTCTGAAGACGACATCCACCATTACCGATCCCTTCACAGGTTGTTCCTTTTATTTCCTTAATTTATACATGTAAATAAACTCAACTAACACTCAATCTATGCCTCATAGTGTTCTTGTTTTAGGATGTATTGTAATGTACAATGTGGAAATCATGTGAAGCAAATGAGGTACATATGAGAACGTCAATGTAAGGAGGGATATGTCACAGGCTGTGTCAGGCTGTAGATAACTAGCAACACAATAACACAAGTGGTCAGACACACCAAAATATTTATTTACACTGTACAGCCCATAGGCTGTAAAACTCCCTGGACTGTCATAAACAAGAATGATTGGACATTGATTTTCTTGTATACATTTCACACAGTACTATCAAACTGACCATAGAAAAAAGGGCTATGTCAGACCTTGTACAATAGGATAGGTAAACAGATCAGCGGATATTGTCCCCAGCTTGACCCTTATCCCATACCAAAACCATGCCTATCCAACTTGACATACACCATAACACAGACAGAAGACAGTACAATGGTCCCTAGTCTGAGATCCATCCTATTACAATGGGTAGGTGTCTACTACCATGTTACACATCTATGTCAGTGTTGTGGCACTGACATAGGTGCCACAATACAGTTTGAAGGGAGAATGTATGAAGTGGCCACTATGACATGTTACAAAGGTACATAACCACACACATGAGACCATTGAACCAACATACCTGGTCAAACAGATCCATTCTGTAGCACAGGTACCCCCCACCCCCACTGTCCAGGCAGCCTGGGTGTTAGAAATGGGGTCTTTGATTGGCAGTCAGGTTACCCCCTGTCCAAGCAAGGACCCTCACTCTAGTCAGGGTAAAGGAGAATCACCCTCAGTTAACCCTCCCTCAACCCCTTGGTAGCTTGGCACGAGCAGGCAGGCTTAGCTTCATAAGCAATGTGTAAAAAATGTGTACCAACACACAAAGTAAGTCAGTACAAACACCACAAAATGACACAACACCGGTTTAGAAAAATAGGTAATATTACAGGTAATATTTATCTAAACAAAACAAGACCAAAACGACAAAACTCCAACATACACAAGTCAAATTATGAATTTGAAAAGCAAAGGAATCTAAAATCCTTTAGAAAACAGTAAGAACGTTGTTAGGGTACAAAAGTACCTGGGTAGCATCAAAATAAAGCTTCACGGGCGAGTGTGTGCCAGAAAAGGCTAGTGATGCATCGATTTCTCACTTGCAAGCAAGAGTATGCGTCGTTCCTCCTCCGGTGAGGTCAGCGTGGGTCGTTTCTTCTTTCCCACAAGACAGCGATGTGTCAATCCAGACGGGCACCTCAGGCTTTGCGTTGATTTTCTGTGCCCAGCGATGTTGCAGTTGATATCCGGTTGCAGGGTGTCAAGAACCCGCGCTGTGAGGGGGCTTGCGTCATTAACAGCAGCCGCTGCAGGTGTTGCACATCATTTCTCCAGCTGCATTGTGTCGATCTTCCAGCCGCGATGCAGATGGAGCATCAATGTTAGCCACAAGGCCGGTGGTGCATCGTTTTTCAGCCATGAGGTGGGTTGTGCGTCAAATGTTTCCCTGCACAGCGTTCTTTGCGTGGATTTCTGTCCTTTTCCACCAGCTGCACCTTTCAAGGGCCCAGAGATAGGTTATGGCACCACTTGGCAGGCAGGACTTCAACAACAGGAGGCAAGGTCAGTTCAAGCCCTTGGAGATTCTTCACTAGTGGGAAGTCACACAAAAGTCAGTCTTTGTCCTCTCTCAGGCAGAAGCACCTACTGCAGGCCAACCAAGCAAAGCACCGTCACAGGCAAAGGGGCAGCACTCCTCCTCCAGCTTCCAGCTCTTCTCCTTGGCAGAGGCTCCGCTTGGTTCCAGAAGTAAACTGATTTTCAGGGGTTTGGGTGCTCTTCTTGTACCCCTTTCTGCCTTTGAAGTAGGCCTACTTCAAAGAGAAGTCTCTGTTGTTTTCAAGATCCTCCCTTGCCCAGGCCAGGCCCCAGACACACACCAGGGGGTTGGAGACTGCATTGTGTGAGGGCAGCCACAGCCCTTTCAGGTGTAAGTGACCACTCCTCCCCTCCCCTCAGCCCAGATGGCCCACCAGGATATGTAGGCTACACCCCAGCTCTCTTTGTGTCACTGTCTAAAGGAGAGATGCAAACAGCCCAACTGTCAAACTGACCCAGACAGGGAATCCACAAACAAGCAGAGTCACAAAATGGTTTAAGCAAGAAAATGCCTACTTTCTAAAAGTGGCATTTCAAACACACAATCTAAAAAACAACTTCACTAAAATATGTATTTTTAAATTATGAGTTCAGGGACCCCAAACTCCACCTCTATCTGCTCCCAAAGAGAATCTGCACTTTAATAATATTTAAAGGCAGCCCCCATGTTAATCTATGAGAGAGATAGGCCTTGCAACAGTGAAAAGCTAATTTAGCAGTATTTCACTGTCAGGACATGTAAAACACATAAGTACATGTCCCACCTTTAACGTACACTGCACCATGGGGCTACCTAGGGCTTATCCTAGGGGTGCCTTACATGTATGAAAAGACAAGGTTTAGGCCTGACAAGTGGGTATACTTGCCAAGTCGAGTTGGCCATTCAAAACTGCACTCACAGACACTGCAGTGGCAGGTCTGAGCCATGTTTACAGGACTACTAATGTGGGTGGCACAATCAGTGCATCAGGGCCACTCGTGGCATTTGATTTCCAGGCCATGGGCACCTCTAGTGCACTTTACTAGGGCCTTACTAGTAAATCAAACATGCCAATCATGGATAAGCCAATGTACACATACAATTTATACAGGGATCACTTACACCGGTCAGTAGTGATAAAGTGTCATGGTGATGAGACCTGGAAGGAAAAAGTCCCATACAAGGAGTTTAGACATGCAAAGGCATACATGAGTCATAAAAGTCATTTCAAACTGGTGTTGTTTCACTGATGACTGCACAAATCAAAGAAGATGTTCAAAAGAGGGACATCTCCAAGTCTGATGTAGCTATCAAGTTCTGGCAGTATGATGCATTGCATGAAATGTCCTGTCTCACAGTAAGAGATATACCCTTCTCAACATATCATGACCTTTACAGTACCCCATACAGTCTGAGTAATCACAGAACATCACATAATTACACTCAAGGGAAGTACTGATTGATTAGATCTCCCCACATGTCTCCACCTTCCTCATCATCACTGTCATCCTCACTTGGCATTTCAGGATTCTCACCCGGTGGCACTGCTAGCTCCCCCTCATAAGGAATGTATAGGATGTTTCTCCTCAGGGGCCAGGTTGTGGAGCATGCAGCAGGCCACAATGATCTTACACATTTTTGCGGGTGAGTAGAAGACAGATCCACCTGTCTTGTCAATGCTCCTTAATCTTGCCTTCAGGAGCCCAAAAGCCTGTTCCACTACACTGTGTATTCTTCTATGTACCGCATTGAAACAGACTTTCCCTGGCTAGTTGGGCTCCACACTGATGCCAACAACCATAGATGATTTGGGTAGGCAGAATCCACTGTAAGGCGAGGCAACAAGTGTGCAACCACAAGTACAGAGCAATGTTTCACTAACAGCAGACATAGCATACATACACACATGACATATGTCACTTACTAACCAGCCAGGCCCTCTCTTGGTACAGTTGTGTCATCAGCTATGGAATAGCCCTGTTCAGCATGACAAAGGCATCATAGACTGAACACGGGTACCAAGCACAAACTTGGGAAATGTAGAGGTTCGCCAAACACACTACTTGGACATTAATAGATTAGAATTTTTTCCATTTCTGATAGACCTGTTCAGTGCCACGTGGTAGAACCAAGGCTACATGGGTACCATCAGTGGCTCCAACAACATGTGGGATGTGTGTCAAGCCACAGAAATCTGCTTTCACATGTGCAAAATCATTACATTGAGGAAACTGGATGTAGCTGTCCAGGTTTTCAACATTGCTGAGAGGACATCCTACAACACCAAACCGAACATAGGCTGGGACATCCCAGCACATAGGTCCACTGTATTTTGGAAGGACCCTGTGGCCAAAAAGTGCAGTACTGGCATGACTTGTGCATTGGGTGGTATGCTATTTAGATGACGGATGGCTGGCATCGGATCTGGCTCCAACTGACAATAGAGATCCATGATTGTCTGCCTATCCAGGCGGTAGATGTGAATCAATAACCTCTCCTCCGTGACCTTCAAGTCTGCTAGTGGACGGTACACATGAGGTCGCTTGATCCGTCTCCTCCTAGGGTGACCTTGTGGGTCAGAAGAGAAAAAAAGGCAGTCACTTAATGTGTGCCTTGCATTTTACATGACATGTCTGATATGTAATGTTACATGTTATATGTGTCACTGTATATATGATACACAACATATATCAGGGCTAAGCTTTGCACTTCTTTGAACGTTGATGCCTTCCTCATTTACATATGTGTACCAATCAACTTTATGGACAGCAACCTCATGTCCAATTAACTCCATGAACTGTCTGTGATTCAATGCACAAAATCCTGTCACGTGTGTGAGAGGGTGGTGCTTGACCTACCTGACCGGACTAGGCCAGCACTCAATATCCTCCAGAACATCTTTTTTTTGGATTTGTAACTCATCAAAATATATTGTGGAAATGCATCCTATGGCTTTAGGATGGCGGCAGCCTGACCTACTCCACTGGACATTGTGTATCACCCCCCCACCGCCGGCGGAACTCGTCATGGCAGTAGGCAAATGCTTCCGCGGTGGACACTTCCATAGGATAATAAATCTGCCTGTGGCGGTCTTGGGCCGATTGCAGTGTTTGCCGATAGTGACGGACGTCTATGTGGCAGATGTCACTTGGTCGGTTGGGTCAGCGTTTTTTAAAAACATTTTTGAGTAGTTAAAGTGCTTGGAGACGCTAGCTTTTTAATACTTTTATTGTTGTATTATTTTTAACTTGTTTGATGTTTTAGCATTTTAGCCTCTTTTCGTGTAACTGTGTTACCCCTAATCCTCCTTGGCCCATGTTCAGTGGCCTTTTTGCTGTCCTAAGGGTCCCCCTCTTTAGGGACGCCCCTCCTTCTTCCCATTCCTTGCTGCCAACACTAGTGGAGTATTGCATATTTAGTTTGGCTGAAGGCCCGCTAGAATGCAGCCGCCATTTATACTTGAAGCCGACGGCACATTGAACGGCCCCCATCTTGCAAGGGTTAGGCGACTCGCTGGCCGAGAATACAGTTCTAATTCCATATATAAAGTGCGATGCTGTGAGCGCGCAGCGGATGTGCGCAGCGGGGGTGCCGTTGGCGCGCCAAAGGCAAGCCGGTCTGCACCCGTCCGCGATAGAACTGGGCCAGTCCCCTTGTTTCGGTCCTGAGAATAGCCACCATTTTCTCCTCCGAAACCCTGCTCTCTCTCAGACCTCCCTTAGCTGTAGCCTGTCAACTCTGGCCAGATCCAAGTAATCGCTCATGGTATTGTTCAGCATGCAATTGGTCCCCCCAACTTAAAGATCTAAGCGCCCCTTCCTACGCCAACACTCATACTTCCTTCCTACTGGCAAACTTCTGGTCCTTGCCAGCGCATAAACTTGATATTAATCTTTTACTTAGTGAAGCGGCACCCACTGCCCTCTTCCTCACAGAGACATGGCTGCACGATGCCTCAGGACCCGACATTGCCTTGGCGCTACCCCCTGGTTATGTAATAGCTAGGCTGGACAGACCCGCCGCTAGAGGTGGAGGCATTGCAATCTTTTATAAAGAAGGCATCAAGCTTACTCTCTCTCCCCTTCAGTTAATGGGATGTGAGAGTATGTCCTCTTTGACCCTCAATCCCCACTTTACCTTTTCAGGAGTCTTGCTTTACCGGCCCCCAGGGTCTCCAGACAAGTTTCTGGATTCTCTTTCAGATCAACTGGCTGACTTGATATGCAACAAACCCAATCTCACCATTCTAGGTGATTTCAACATTCATGTAGACAATGAAGAACTGGCAAGTGCCAACCGCCCACTGACAGATATGGAATCCCTTGGCTTAGCGCAATTGGTGAGTGGGCCCACACTTGAAAAGGGCCACACCATCGATTTAGTCTTCAGTAACCTCAAAGCCTTGTCCTCAAGACCCCCCCTTCCTTTGGCATGGTCAGACCATTTCTTAATTTCTCTAAAATTAGATATATTCACTGTTGGGGGATCCTCCCACCTCTTAACGCAATCTTCCAGGCAATGGCATAAATTGAACTCCGATGATTGGATCAGGACTTTGGAAAGTCATAAATCCAACTTTCCTAATATAAATGACATTGGAACCAATAATTTCAACGACTGGCTCACTGACTCTTTAGATTCCCTACTTCCCCATAGGACTACTAAAAGGGTACATCGGAGAGCAGGTGCCCATTGGTTTACCCCCCAATTACTTCACCTCAAGAGAATCTGCAGAGGATTAGAAAGAAAGTGGAGGAAACTCTATGACCCTGCAGCAAGGGTGAAATATAGGAGGGCAATTAGGTCCTACCATGCCGAAATAAAAACTGCACAAGGTATATACTATTCCCGCAGAACTGAACAAGTTTCCGGCTCCCCAAAAGAGGTTTTTCAAGTGTTCAAAGAAATTCTACACTCTCCCACAAATGTTGACACTACTGAAGCCTCGGTGGACTGCAGTAACCAACTGGCTAGGTTCTTCCAACAGCAAATCAGCAACATCCATCTCAACTTGCCTAGGAGTAAGGCCAAGGTGGAAGCTCAGGCTAAACACCCCCTTAATAAGATGACCACCCTATCCGACTTTTCTCTTTTTTCGCTGGGGCAGGTTGCCTCTCTTCTCTCATCTTTAAAGTCAGGCTCCCCGCTGGACCCAGCTCCCCCTCCCGTACTGGCTCTTGGGTCTTCTGTTATTGTGCCGGTTCTTACAGAACTTCTGAATGCCTTGCTGTCCAAAGGCTTTGTCCCCACCCAGTGGAAACATGCCATAGTTAAGTCCTTGTTAAAGAAACCCACTTTGGACTCCGACGAGTTTAAAAACTATAGACCTATCTCATTACTCCCTGCTATATCGAAGATACTGGATAAATTTGTCATCTCACAGCTATCCAGGTTTTTAGAAGATAATAACAGCCTTCATTCTACCCAGATGGGGTTCAGGCCCTCCCACAGCACCGAAACAACACTCCTAGCTGTCATGGAGGAAGCAAGGAAATGGATGGATCAAGGAAACACTACAGCGGTGATACTTCTTGACCTAAGTGCCGCTTTCGACACGGTAGACCACCATGTTCTGGGTCATAGGATGTATGAGTCTGGTATCAATGGTGTAGCACTTAGCTGGCTTTCCTCTTTTCTTGAAGACAGAACCTTTCAGGTTCTGGACCGCTCCCACTTCTCAGAGAAGCTCCACTGGAGCTGTGGGGTGCCACAGGGCTTCCTCGCTCAGTCCAATGTTGCTTAATATATATATGGCCCCTTTGGCAGATTTGGTGGAATCCTTTGGACTGTCGCTTGTCTCATATGCAGACGATACACAGTTAGTAGTATCTTTCTCCACAAACACAGGATCGGAAGGACACTCTCTAACTGCATGTCTAAAGGCAGTGTCCGGCGGGATGAAAAATAGCAGGCTCCAACTTAATGGAGATAAAACTGAATTAATGATCCTGGGCCAACAACTTGGCCCCAGTTCGAATTTTCTTCCTCCCAGCGTTGCAGCAGGACTGCCCCCTCCCAAGAAACACATCAAAAGTCTAGGAATCTGGTTGGATCCCTTACTGACGTTAGATTATAATGCAAAGAAAGTCTCTGCTGCTTGCTATGGACTGCTGAGACTATTAAGGAAAGTATTGGGATTACTTCCTCCGCCTGGTAAAAGGCTCATTGTCCAAGCGATCATCCTGTCTCATCTAGATTATGGCAACGGCCTATTCCTTGGCTCACCCTAATATGTAACAAGGAAGCTGCAGGTAGTTCAGAATGCTGCGGCTCACCTTTTATTGGAAATCCCCAGGCATGCTTCTGCTAAACTGGCCCTTGCATCACTCCATTGGCTCCCAGTGGGACAACGTATTACATTTAAATCTGTGTGTGCGATCCATAGATCACTACATAATAGGGCCCCCCCTCTGCTTAAGACCTTAGCAACATTTTACAAGCCCACCAACCACCGCTCTTGCAACAATCCCTACATTTAAAAAAAAACGATGTGGTGGTTCCATGATGACCTATCTGGGCTCGAAGCTGTGGAACTCCCTTCCTCTCAGGATTAGACTTATCAGCCATGAACTAGCTTTTCGCAAAGCACTTAAGACCTGGCTCTTCTAGATCGCCTTGCCCGCCTAGTCTTTGGTTTCTGGTTCAAAGCTGGGAGGCCTCTTGGTAGCTATGCGCTATATAAATCCAGCTAACAAAACATAACATAACATAACATAACATTTTCTGCTGTATCTCTCACTTGACTCCTGCCACTGCTGCCAACAAGACCGCCACGACTGGAGCTGCTGTATTCTGCCCCTTTGTAGCAATCATGCTGCATCCAACAGGTAATAGGGCCCCTGCTTTCTCACCAGAATAGCTGAAGAAGCTGGTGGATGAGCTCCTACCCCTGTTTGAACAGCTTTATGGTGCACCAGAGGAGCAAGGAAGTGCATCATGTTCACACTTTCCATGTACCTCTACTTATCTAAGATTTACTTAGCCTGGACCTAAGCCCAGTTTCTCGGCTGGTGTCTGCCAAGCCATTTTTTGTGCAGTAAATGTTTATGAATGGTTAATATAATGGACATGTATCCATGTCAAGTGGAAGCTTTGGAGTCAAGAGTCTGTGGTTAATGAGAATTGAGTGTTCCTTAATCCAACTTGCTTTGGATGCACATGGCTTGATGAGGTGTAATGACAACCATCCCCAGGCAAATTTTGCCTGAGAATGTTAGTAAAGTGTAGTCATGTGGTTACATGACAGCAGCAGGGTTGTTGGCATGTCACATGTGTGGGTTGACCCCATTTGTGGCCTTCCACTGTTTAAACATAGGTTTGTGGCCACATCTGACCTTGTTGGACTGTTGCATTGAAGGCAGGTGATGATTCACTATGCCCATCAGATCTGGACAAGGGCACCCTTTGTAAAATGGCTGTGGACTTCATACTGTACTCTGATCACGTGATTAGTAGGACATGGTATGATGTGTAGGTCTGTCTTCTCAACCTACCAACAAGGGTCCCTGTGTATGTTTGCTCACTCAAAATAGGACATCTGTCCTGGTATTGATTCTCTTTTGTACTGTGTGACTCTGCCTACGCCCTGTTTTCCGGGACAGAATGTGATGGTGTCAGTTCCTACCTCTCAGCATATTAACAGCTTCTAAGGTCCATGTCCACTGATTACTATGGGATTAGCAATGGGGGTAGGCTCATCAAATATTTCTGATATGCTCATATCATCTCATACAATGTGTGTCACATAGCAACAACAGATCCATTGATCAATGCCTGTCCCTAGCATACAGTTCTGATGTGTCCAGTGCATGCAACTTTTATTTAGGACATTGTCCATCTATAAGCATTGTGCTGTTGTGTAATGTGCCATGATAGTGGCATCTCTGTTTATGGTTTTGAAGTTGGGCATGTACAATGCTGGGCCAGGTATTTTCCTATAGTATTATAGTTCCTGTGTACACATATGTGTGGATATGTGTACTTACTGGTTGATGTGACAGGGAAACCCCCAGCTCCTGAAGTAGCATGTGCCTGTATATGTCTCAGCACAATTGCTCACACGCACAGGATTGCCTCTATGTGTGCTCCACATGTCACTCCCTTTCATGTGATCAAAGCACAATGGGTCTGTCAGTAGACCTGTTGTTACATCTCATGTCTATTGGCATTGTGTGATATTTGGAGGTAGTGTAGGTCTTTTGTGTAGTGTTTGCAGTGAGGTTTAGCTGTCACCTGCCACCTTGTGGGATGTGTTCCATTGTACGCCTAATCAATGTCATGTGATCATGTCATGTTCCACAAACATTGCTGTGCGTAAAACTGGTTAATGGAGGCCCTGAGCTGCGGGGTGGGTAGTGCACTATATTGAGGAGTGTTTACAGACATTTCCCTGTGTACAATGGCTGCTAGGTGCCACAGATGGACAGAAAGTTTAAGACAGGATGCTCTAGGCTTGAAACACAGACATGTATGTAACTCTGCCATTTGTACATTGGACTTGGGGACATGATTTCTTGTTTTGTTTTTACACATCCATGCAGGTCCATGTCCATCAGAGGACGGAGATATGGAGAGCCATTGCCAAGAAAGTGTGGACCCTGGGGGTCTACAGCCGGCAGAGCAGCAACTGTTGGAAGAAATGGGAGGAACTGGGACGTTGGGCCCAGAAGACCGCAGAGGCCCAGCTGGGGATGTCCTTCCAATGGGGACTGGGGGCCCGTTGGGCCATGACCCCCCTAATGGCCTGCATTTTGGCAGTTGCCTATCAAGCCTTGGATGGGAATTTGAGGGGAGCACAGAAGCCACAACAGGGTGAGTACATAAATATGTGAGACATGCTCGCCTCTTTACCAGATGATTGAGTGAGGGACAGACTGCTCCCCCTGACAATGTGGCATGTGGCATGTGTCACACGTCTTCTGGCATCAACATGGTGTAAACAATCTATGTGTAGCCAACTGGTGTGCTTATCCTTTTGGAGCTGGGACCTAGGACTAAACAATGGTGAAGCCTCAGTATGATTGTGCAGCATGGGGCACATACGACTGTGTTTATTGTCCATATTATCTTCTTTAAACGATCCAGGTGGTTTTAAGCTTGCAACAACAGACCAATTCCAACAAATGTTACAGTCCAAAGGTAAGTAGGATGTGGGCCATTGTCCTCTGTCATGTGTCTGGTGATATGTATAGCTTGACATCTGCAACACAGGTTTAAGCTTTCTCCATTCGATGTTGGATGCTTGTGCCTCACAGCAGTCAGTGATGCATGGGTGTCCATAATACATGTGACATGGCTTACAAGGCAAAGGTCTTGGCAGCTGTAGCCAGGTAATTCCCCTTGGTATGTAGAGAATGTGCATTGTCATGAGTGATGTGTCACCAGTGTAGCCAACATCTCTTGTGCCTACATGTCTGCATGTGCTCCATTTCCAATAGAACACATATCTATGAATGGAATGTGGTAGCCATGCAGATGGCATGATGTCTTTAACTCTCGCATGTATGTTCATGGGGTCCTCTTGTTGTTATGATTCATCTGCAATGGTTGTCCATTTACTGTGATGCCCCAGACAGGACTGTGAAATCATCATATGTAGTCAGACAGATACATTCATGCCTCATAGAATTTTGTTAGCCATGTATTACAGCAGTAGCCATGATGAACATGACAGATAGGGACAGGGTGTTGATCTGCTTGATGATGATTTGTACCCTTTAAGTGGTATGAGGGTTGTGGTTCCACAGAACATGTATGTTGATTGGGAAGTGTGCCCTGATTGTATGGATTTATCAGGGATTGACTTTAAGTGTTGTTTGCAGGGACATGTGTTTGAGGTCAGGGATTCCTCCACAGACAGATGCCATGCTTATCATGTCTATGATGTGTGTAATGATGTTGTTATTCATAGTACCACCATTTGGTATCCTCCTGATAGTGATTGCATGGTCTGTGTCCTTTCTTCCTGCAGGGTACGGTTGTCTACTACATACACACTCAGAAGTAAACATGAAAATGGGTGTGAGATATTGGTGTGGGCTATCCTGGACCTTGCTGCACCATTCATATGTGTATTCAGGAGACATCTCTCCATGAGGTTTGGAACCTGTCTTCCATGTAGTTTCTAGAAACATCAGATGTGTGGCACATTTTGGTAAGGTGTGACTTGTGGAGCTGTACATTGTTGTGTTGTGTTCCTAGTGAAATTGATGTTTCCATGTTACCTAATCCAGGCATGGCATGATTTTAGCACTGTTGTTTGCCTTTCATAGCATCATCGGTGCTAAGAAGAGACATCATATCAGTGCAATTGTGATGTGTGTATAGGCTGTGTATAGGCTGGTCTCAGTATAATTGTTAAAGTATCTTACAAAGGGATCCATGGTATGGCTACTGGTTGCACGTGGTGCACTGAATGTAACACAAGTTTGATGTGGACTGGTCACCTAGTTGTGTTACGGTTAGTGTGCTAGATAGACTTCATCCATGTTATTGTAGTTATCCGAGACCAAGATTTGCTCATGTGTTACCTTTGTGAATCCAGATGGCATGCATGGTTTAGTATTGGAACATGATGGTGGCACTTTGAGGTCACTTCATGTGGGGGGCCAGTTGACATGATGGTATTTATTTTCTCTCTATTTTGTAATTGTACTGTTATCATGTAGATGTCATGACCTTACTTTTATTTATTTTGGCAGCATCAGCACCGGCAGGTGAAGGAGACAGGGCTGAGCCAAGAAGGGAAGCATCTGGCCAAGGGACCTCAGGTCACTAGACCACTGACAGTGAGGGACCCAGTGGCTCAGAGGGCGAGGGGAGTACTACAAGGGAAACAAGATCAACATCGTCATCCAAGGATTCTTCCTCCAGTGGCCACTATCTAGAGGTGGCGGACCTATCGGGCACCACCCCTGTTACCATCTTTGTATGCCACCCCCCCCTTCTATCACCACCCTCCCAGTTGCTCCCCACCCAGTTGGCTGTGCCCGCTCACCCAAAAGGGTGGGCATCTCCTTTGTCGCAGACACCTCTGCCCCAGCCCCTGTTAGCCCTGTTGCCCTCAGTGAGGATGCCATTGACCTACTGAGGTCTATCTCTGTGGGTCAGATGTCAATCGTGAATGCCATCCAGGGACTGGCAAGCCAGATCCAACAGAGCAATTTGTTCCTGGAGGGCATTCACGGTGCAATCTCTGGCCTATAGAGATCATTTCAGGCTCTATCCTTTAAACTGTTGACAGCCAGTTCACCTTGTCTTCTGTCCCTACCTCCACCTTGCTCTTCCCAGTCCAAATCCCCCCTTCCCTGCACCCAGCCAAAACAGAAACAGACTCACATGTATCCACCTCAACAAACAAGAGTAGCACACATAAACTCAAGCACCACAAGACACACCACCGGCAAGCCACACAAACAACCTCCACCTACAGGACCACCAATAGTCACAACTTCTCCTGACACCCCCAATCCCAGCATTATACACATTACATCTGGCATACCTGTAGACACTGCACCAACATTCACTGATCCAGCCACCACACCTATCATAGCCGCAGACACACGAACCACAGAGACACCTACATGCAGCACATCCACCACTTCCTGTTGCGGGCACTAGGCCTACCCACACAAGTGAGGTACCATTTTTATCGGGAGACTTGGGGGAATGCTGGGTGGAAGGAAATTTGTGGCTCCTCTCAGATTCCAGAACTTTCTATCATTGACTGAAATGTGAGGAAAAAGTGTGTTTTTTGTCAAATTTTGAGATTTGCAAAGGATTCTGGGTAATAGAAACTTGTGAGAGCCCCACAAGTCACCCCATTCTGAATTCCGCTAGTTGTCTAGTTTTGAAAATATGTATAAGTTTGCTAAGTTTCCCTAGGTGCCGGCTGAGCTAGAAGCCAAATTCCACAGGTAGGCACTTTAAAAAAAGCCCAGTTTTCATTAGGAAAATGTGATGGGTCCACGTTGTGTTTTGGGGCATTTCCTGTTGCGGGCACTGGGCCTACCCACACAAGTGAGGTACCATTTTTATCGGGAGACTTAGAGGAATGCTGGGTGGGAGAAGTTCTGTGGCTCCTCTCAGATTCCAGTACTTTCTATCACCGAAATGTGAATAAAAAGTGTGTTTTTTTCCAAATTTTGAGGTTTGCAAAGGATTCTGGGTAATAGAAACTGGTAAGAGCCCCACAAGTCACCCTATTCTGGACTCCCCTAGGTGTCTAATTTACATACATTTAAAGGTTTGCTAGGTTTCCCTAGGTTCCAGTCGAGCTAGAGGCCAAATTCTACAGCTAGGCACTTTGCAAAATACAGCTCAGTTTTCTTTAGAAAATGTGATGTGACCATGTTTTGTTATTGGGCATTTCCTGTCGCACGCAGTACGCCTACCCACACAAGTGAGGTACCATTTTTATCAGGAGACTCGAGGAAATGCTGGGTGGAAGGACATTTGTGGCTCGTCTCAGATTGCAGAACTTTCTATAGCTGAAATGTGAGGAAAAAGTGTTTTTTTGCCAAATTTTGAGGTTTGCAAAGGATTCTGGGTAACAGAACCTGGTGAAAGCCCCACAAGTCACCCCATACTGGATTCCCCCATCTATCTAGTTTTGAATATTGCACAGGTTTGGTAGGTTTCCCTAGGTGCCGGCTGAGCTAGAGGCCAAAATTCACAGCTAGGAACTTTCCAAAAAACACGTCAGATTTCAATGTCAAAATGTGATGTGTCCATGTCGCATTTCCTGTAGCGGGCATTTGTTTGAGAAAATGCTGTGTAATTCACATGCTAGTAGTGGGACCACGGAATTTAGAGATGTGCAAGTAACCACTGCTTCTCAGCACCTTATCTTGTGCCCATTTTGGAAATGCCAAGGTTTCCTTCATACCTATTTTTCACTTTTTATATTTCACTGAATGAATTAGTGTTTACCCCGTGTACAATGAAAAACCATTGCAAGGTTCGGCCCCTTTATTGGCTCTGGGTACCTAGGGTTCTTGATGAACCTAGATGCCCTATGTATCCCCACAACAAGAAGAGTCCAGCTGACGTAACAGTATATTGCTTTAAAAAATCTACCATAGCTGGACAAAGTTATGGTAGAAAACGTGGAGAGAAATTAATCTTTTACCTTCTTTTCATTATTTTTTTCTTTTAGCTCTTACTTTCTGTAGGAAAACCTTGAAGGATCTATACAAATGACCCTTTGCTGAATTCAGAATTTCTCTTATTTTTAGAAATCTTTAGCTTTCCGTGATTCAGCATTGGTTTCACACCCATTTATATCATTAACTGGAAGAAGTCTAAAAACACAAACATTTTTAAAAATGGGGTATGTCCGAGTAAAGTGCCAAAATTGTGTTGAAAAATGTGGTTTTCTGATTCAAGTCTGCCTGTCCCTGAAAGATGGGAAGCTGGTGATTTTAGCACCACAAACCATTTGTTGATGCCATTTCCAGGGAAAAAACCACAGGCTTTCTTCTGCAGTCCTTTTTCCCTTTTTTATTTTTTTTAAACAACATTTTTGCTGTATTTTTGCTAATTTCTTAGTGTTCTCCAGGAGAACCCACAAACTCTGGGTACCTCTAGAATCCCTAGCATGTTGTAAAAAAAGGACGCAAATATGGCATGGGTAGCTTATGTGAAGAAAACGTTATGAGGACTGTTGGAAAATGGGTTATTGGTAAGGGCAGGTAGGTACCTACACCTAGCAACAAGCCACTAACCTCCACTTAGATCCAGTTAGGTCTCAGTAAATTAACCCCAGCTCAACCCTTGGTAGCTTGGCAACGAGCGTCAAGGCTTAACTTAGGAGACAATGTGTAAAGCATTCAAATATCACAAAACAGTAATTAAATAAAACACAGGAAACTGTTTAAAAATCCAAAACCAATTTATAAAAATAGTTTATATTTGTATCTTTAAAATGACACAAAAACTAATAAAATCGGATAAAGGGAACCGGAGATATGAATTTTTAAAGAATTATTATTTTTCTAGCGCTTAGAAACAAAAAGCGCCAATCGGGTCATCTGGTTGCACCTCGACCGGGGCAAAGTCAAAGTTTCAGGCCGACCGCGATGGAGCCCTGCTCGGCTACAGGTCGCGGGAGGCCTCGGTTAAAAAGTTACCTTCTGACTTAGTCTTTATTTTGAAGATTTTCTTCAGCGGGACAAACCTGCCAGTCCTATCCGACCTCCTGGAGCCCTTCTCCGGATACGCAATGCTGGAATCCTCGGTGGAGATTTTTACCTTCGGACTTAGTCGTTTTTTCGAGGTGAAAATCCTTCGACCGGGGTAAACCTGGATCTTGATCCGACGTCCATGGAGCCCTTCTCGGATACGATGGCTGGGAGGTCCCGGTCAACTTTTTACCTTCGGACTTAGTCTCTTTTTCAGAGATTTTTCTTTACCGGGACGAACCACCAAGTCAGGTCGGGTCGCGGTTGAGGAAAGCCGGCTAGAATTTCCGCGGCGGGTCGGTCCCTCTATGGAGCTTTTTTACAAAAATTCCCAAATCTTCTCCAAACTTCTGGGGCTTCACCCAGATGTTCTTTTAAGGTTCTTTTGGGGTCCACAGCTCACCCCAAGGGTCCAGAAGTTCTGAGATGGTCCTTGGGGGGTGCGGACTACAACTCCCAGAATGCACCTGGCGCAAACTCCTTTTTGGCCACTGGGCAGTGGTCGGCTGGTCGCTTTCTTCAGGAGTTGGTGCAGGGGACTCTGGTTAGCAATTTTTCACCTGTAGCAAACAGGGAGTCCCTCCTTGAACCAGTTGAAGCTAGGCAAAGTCCTTCTTGTGGTGAAGCCCAAGTGTGCAGCTGGTGCAGTCCTTCTGAGTGCAGGTTCCAGGTGCAGGCCAGGGGTCCAGCAGGGCAGTCCTTCTTCTCCTTTAGTTCTTCCTTGTTGGAATCTGATGGGGATCTCCGGTGTGGGTGCAGGTCTGCCAGTTTTATCCTTGCTCCTGGGTGAAAAGCAGGGGGGTCCTGGTTCTCCAATCAGGTACAGGGTCGTCCCCCTGTGATGACCACTTCCTGGGAAGTGTGGCAAAAATCCATCCCAGAAGGCAACATTCTCTAAAAATCCATCATGGCTGAATCTGATTTTTGGAGGTTACATCTGGCTGAGCCCACCCACTGGTGTGGCTGAAAATCATAAACACACCCCTCTCCTGCCCTCTCCTAATCTAATCAAGGGGGCACCTAGTTGTCTGGGGTTGCAGGATGTGGGGGTGTTGCTGGGTGCTCCAAATGTCCTTCTCTGCCTTTGAAGACCAGTTTGGCAGCCCTCCCCCTTCCTGCCTCACCATCTGCTGAGGGGAGATTCTCTCCCACAGGCACATTCCTTTGTGTGAAGCCAGGCCACTTCACACCTCATCAAGGCAGCCTGGCTAAGCTGCTGCAGGCTGGCCAATCAGAGCACAGCAGCAAAAACAATGCAGGGCTGAAATTGGCAACTTTTTAGGTAAAGTCTAAAACTTTTTACCTGAACAAGTTATATTAAATCCAACAACTGGAAGTTGTGGGATTTATTACAACAATTAATTTGATACCAAATTCTTGGTATGCAACATTTAAGGAGACTTTAAAATTTTAAATAAAGTCTCCCCATTCTAGCCTATGAAGGCCATTTACTTCAATGAGGGAAAAACGAATTTGGCTGTTTTTACCTCACCAGGGCTTATAAATCTATTTTTATAAAGTCCCCGCTTATAGTTACTTGGCACCCAGCCCTAGGGGCACATAGGGCACACCTTAGGGGTGACTTATATGTAAAAATAAGGTAGTTTAAGACTTTGGAACTACTTTTAATTCCAAAGTCGAATTTGCATATAACTTTAATTTAAAAGCAGCCAGCAAGGCAGGCCTGCCTTTAAAATGACACTGGGCCCCTCAGCAGTGCACCTATGGGTGCACTACCTATGCTGTGGTCCCTAAACCTACATGCCCTACCATATACTAGGGACTTATAGGTAGGTTAACTTAGCCAATTATAATTAGCCTAATTTGCATATTGAATTTACACAGAGCACAGGCCCTGGGACTGGTTAGCAGTACCCAGGGCACCATCAGAGTCAGGTAAACACCAGCAAAAAGTGGAAAATGGGGGCAAAAAGTTAGGGGGCCTCTGCAATCAGCCCTGTTTTCTCACAAGGACCTAAGCGCAAACTGCTCCAATTAGCCAAAAAAGGCCTGGCCCCTGAGGGAGAAAAGGCCTGGCAGTGAAGGAGTTAAAATTATTATGCAACTTGGGCTCATTATAATAGGCTGTGTAAACTTGCCTATAAGTACCTAATATATGGTAGGGCATGTAGGTTCAGTGGCCCCAGCATAGGTAGTACACCCATGGGTGCAATGCTATGGTGCCCAGTTTTATTTTAAATGCAGGCCTGCCTTGCTGGCTGCTTTTAAGTTAAAACTAACCCCAAAGTACTTTTAAAGTCCTAAGCTACCTTATTTTTACATATGTCACCACTAAGGTGTGCTCTAGGTACCCCCAGGCTTGGGTGCAGTGTAACTATAAACAGGGACTTTAAAAAATATGTTTTATTAGCCCTGGTGAGGGAAAAATAGCTACATTTGTTTTTCCCCATTGAGTGAATGGGGTCCATCGGCTAACATGGGGAGGATTTAATTTAATATAATACCATCTCAAAAGGAGCTAAATATTTCAAGTTTGGTATCAAACTTATCGTTATAATAAATCCAACAACTTGCATTTTTTTAAGGTAGTATAACTAATTCAGGGAAAGAGTTTTAGAACTTTTTAAAAGTTATCAGTTTCAGCTCTGTGGTGCCCTTCTATGATGGGCCAGCCTCTGGCAGCCTGACCAGGCTGCCATGATGAGATGTGAAGCGGCCTGGACTGAACACAAAGGAAGTGCCTGGAGGAGGAAAACTGCCTCAGCAGGTGGTGAAACAGGATGGGGGGAGAGCAGCCAAACTGTACTTCAAAGGAGAGAAGGACGTTTGGGCCAGCAAGTCGAACTCCACCATTTCCTGCACAACGAGACAGCCAGGTGCCCCCTGATTACATTAGGAGAGGGCTGTAAAGGGGTGTGTTAAAGGAAACGTAGTCACACCAGTGGGTGGGCTCAGCCAGACCTGACCCCTGAGATTGAATTTTGCCATCTTGGATTTTGGGAGAATGTTGCTCCCAGAGATTGATTTTTGCTATACTTCCAGGAAGTATTCACTCAAAAAGGTGGTGGCCTACATGTGATTGGTCAAGAGGCTCCCTCTGCTTTCCACCCCAGGAGCAAGCATACAATTGGCAGAGCTGCACCCGTACCTTGTATTCCTACAAGGAACAATACAAAGAAGAAGAAGGACTGCCCTGCTAGACCTCTCACCTTCCCCTGACACCGCACTGTGAAGGACTGCACCAGCTGCACACTTGGGCTTCACCACTAAGAGGACTTTGCCAGTCTTCAACTGCTTCAAGAAGGGACTCCCTGTAAGCTACAGGTACAAAGGAGCTGCCCAGAGTCCCCTGCATAAAGTCCTGCAAGACGTGCCCAGCTGACCAACGTCCAGTGGCCATTTCAGGATTCTGACAAGGTGCATTCTTAGAATTGTAGTCCCAACTCACAAGGAACAGCTCAGGGCTTCAGGAACCTTTGATCAAGTTGTGGACACTTCAAAGACCCAAAAAGGCCCTCTGGGAGAAGATCCAGAAGTTTGAAGACATCTGGAGCAACTGTTGTAAACAGCTCCATAAGTTGAAGAGGTGCATTGTGGAAGTTGTAGTCCCAGACCCCAATAGGCAAGCTAGAGCATTTGAACCCTTGGCTGGTGCTGTGGAACACTTTTCTGTATCAATAAACCCTTCTGAAAGTAAGTGTAACAGTGTTACATAGTGGGTGGACTGAACTCTGGACTTTGACCCTGTCCAGTGTGACCTTTTTTAACCATTTGAGGGCTATTTGCTTCTAAGCAATAGAATTACTTTTAATCTTTAAAAACTCATATCTCCGGTTACATACATTGGACTTTTGTCATTTTAGTTTCATTTCAAAGATAAAATATAATCTATTTTTATATATTGATGTTGGATTTTTATTGTGTTTTGCGTTTTACCTATTTACTGTTTTGTGATTTTTAACTGCTTTATACACCTTTCTCCTAAGTTAAACCTAACTTCTTGTTTCCAAGCTACTAAGGGTTGAGCTGGGATTCATTTATTGAGACCTAACTGGGGGTTAGTGCCCTATTTTTAACTGTAGGTACTTTCCTGCACTTACCAATAGTCCAGTTTCCAATATATATATATATATATATATATATCATATATATCGTGGGGAGACTTAAGCGTTTGGGGTAGGCGGGGGGTCAGGCTCTTTTTTTTTAGGGGCGAGGTAGGGGTGTTTGGGTATTTTTTTTAGGGCTCAGGGTGGGGGAGGGGTAGTTTATTTTTTTGTGGGGGGGGGTAAGGTTTAAGTAAGGGTGGGAGGAGGGACGAGAGAAGAGGAGGACGTTTCGGGAGAGGATGCAGTGAGGTAAGTGGAGTTGGGGAAGGGTTGGTGGGTAGTTGTTAGCAGTGGGGGTAGATTTAGGGCTTAGGGTGGGTGTGGGGTCGGGGTAGTTTACTTATTGGGGGAAGGATCTAGGGCTCAGGGTGGGTGGGGGTGTCTGGTTAGTTTAGTTTTTAGGGTTGGGGTGGAGAGGTCGGGTAGTTTTTTTTAGGGCTCAGGGTAGGTGGGGGGTCGGGTAGTTTAGTTTTTTGGGGCAGGGGTGGGAAGGGTTGGGAAAGTATTTTTTTGGGCTTAGGGTGGGTGGGGAATCGGTGTAGTTAACTTATTAGGGGAAGGTTTTAGGGCTCAGGGCGGGTTGTAAGTGTAGTTTAGTTTTTAGGGGCAGGGGTGGGGGAGTCCTGGTAGTTTTTTTAGGACTCAGGGCAGGTGGGGGGGTCGGGTAGTTTAGTTTTTAGGGACGTGGGGTCAGGATAGTTTTTTAGGGCTTAGGGTGGGTGGGGGCATCAGGTAATTTAGTTGTTAGGGGTGGGGAAGGTTTTAGGGCTCATGGTGGGTTAAGACCTGGCTGTTCTAGATCGGTCGCCTTGCCCGCCTGGTCTTTGGTTTCTGGTTCAAAGCTGGGAGGCCTCTTGGTAGCTATGCGCTATATAAATTCAGCTAACATAACATAACATAACATAACATAACATTTTCTGCTGTATCTCTCACTTGACTCCTGCCACTGCTGCCAACAAGACCGCCACGACTGGAGCAGCTGTATTCTGCCCCTTTGTAGCAATCATGCTGCATTCAACAGGTAATAGGACCCCTGCTTTCTCACCAGAATAGCTGAAGAAGCTGGTGGATGAGCTCCTACCCCTGTTTGAACAGCTTTATGGTGCACCAGAGGAGCAAGGAAGTGCATCATGTTCACACTTTCCATGTACCTCTACTTATCTAAGCTTTACTTAGCCTGGACCTAAGCCCAGTTTGTCGGCTGGTGTCAGCCAAGCCATTGTTTGTGCAGTAAGTGTTTATGAATGGTTAATAAAATGGACATGTATCCATGTCAAGTGGAAGCTTTGGAGTCAATAGACTGTGCTTAATGAGAATTTATTGTTCCTTAATCCAACTTGCTTTGGATGCACATGGCTTGATGAGGTGTAATGACAACCATCCCCAGGCAAATTTTGCCTGAGAATGTTAGTAAAGTGTAGTCATGTGGTTACATGACAGCAGCAGGGTTGTTGGCATGTCACATGTGTGGGTTGACCCCATTTGTGGCCTTCCACTGTTTAAACATAGGTTTGTGGCCACATCTGACCTTGTTGGACTGTTGCACTGAAGGCAGGTGATGACTCACTATGCCCATCAGATCTGGACAAGGGCACCCTTTGTAAAATGGCTGTGGACTTCATACTGTACTCTGATCACGTGATTAGTAGGACATGGTATGATGTGTAGGTCTGTCTTCTCAACCTACCAACAAGGGTTCTTGTGTATGTTTGCTCACTCCAAAATAGGACATCTGTCCTGGTATTGATTCCCTTTTGTTCTGTGTGACTCTGCCTACTCCCTGTTTTCCGGGACAGAATGTGATGGTGTCAGTTCCTACCTCTCAGCATATTAACAGCTTCTTAGGCCCATGTCCACTTGTTACTATGGGATTAGCAATGGGGGTAGGCTCATCATATATTTCTGATATGCTCATATCATCTCATACAATGTGTGTCACATAGCAACAACAGATCCATTGATCAATGCCTGTCCCTAGCATACAGTTCTGATGTGTAAAGTGCATGCAACTTTTATTTAGGACATTTTCCATCTACAAGCATTGTGCTGTTGTGTAATGTGCCATGATTGCGGCGTCTCTGTTTATGGTTTTGAAGTGGGGTGTGTACAATGCTGGGCCAGGTATTTTCCTATAGTGTTATAGTTCCTGTGTACACATTTGTGTGGATATGTGTACTTACTGGTTGATGTGACATGGAAACCCCCAACTCTAGAAGTTGCATGTGCCTGTATATGTCTCAGCACAATTGCTCACACGCACAGGATTGCCTCTATGTGTGCTCCACATGTCACTCCCTTTCATGTGATCAAAGCACAATGGGTCTGTCAGTAGACCTGTTGTTACATCTCATGTCTATTGGCATTGTGTGATATTTGGAGGTAATGTAGGTCTTTTGTGTAGTGTTTGCAGTGAGGTTTAGCTGTCACCTGCCACCTTGTGGGATGTGTTCCATTGTGCGCCTAATCAATGTCATGTGATCATGTCATGTTCCACAAACATTGCGGTGCGTAAAACTGGTTAATGGAGGCCCTGAGCTGTGGGGTGGGTAGTGCACTATATTGAGGAGTGTTTACAGACATTTCCCTGTGTACAATGGCTGCTAGGTGCCACAGGTGGACAGAAAGTGTAAGACAGGATGTTCTAGGCTTGAAACACAGACATGTATGTAACGCTGCCATTTGTACATTGGACTTGGGGAAATGATTTCTTGTTTTGTTTTTAACACATCCATGCAGGTCCATGTCCATCAGAGGACGGAGATATGGAAAGCCATTGCCAAGAAAGTGTGGACCCTGGGGGTCTACAGCCGGCAGAGCAGCAACTGTTGGAAGAAATGGGAGGACCTGGGACGTTGGGCCCAGAAGACCGCAGAGGCCCAGCTGGGGATGTCCTTCCAATGGGGACGGGGGGCCCGTTGGGCCATGACCCCCCTCATGGCCTGCATTTTGGCAGTTGCCTATCCAGCCTTGAATGGGAGTTTGAGGGGAGCACAGAAGCCACAACAGGGTGAGTAAATAAATATGTGAGACATGCTCGCCTCTTTACCAGGTGATTGAGTGAGGGACAGACTGCTCCCCCTGACAATGTGGCATGTGGCATGTGTCACACATCTTCTGGCATCAACATGGTGTAAACAATCTATGTGTATCCAACTGGTGTGCTTATCCTTTTGGAGCTGGGACCTAGGACTAAACAATGGTGAAGCCTCAGTATGTTTGTGCAGCATGGGGCAAATATGACTGTGTTTATTGTCCATATTATCTTCTTTAAACGATCCAGGTAGTTTTAAGCTTGCAACAACAGACCAATTCCAACAAATGTTACAGTCCAAGGTAAGTAGGATGTGGGCCATTGTCCTCTGTCATGTGTCTGGTGATATGTATAGCTTGACATCTGCAACATAGGGGTAAGCTTTCTCCATTCGATGTTGGATGCTTGTGCCTCACAGCAGTCAGTGATGCATGGGTGTCCATAATACATGTGACATGGCTTACAAGGCAAAGGTCTTGGCAGCTGTAGCCAGGTAATTCCCCTTGGTATGTAGAGAATGTGCATTGTCATGAGTGATGTGTCACCAGTGTAGCCAACATCTCTTGTGCCTACATGTCTGCATGTGCTCCATTTCCAATAAAACACATATCTATGCATGAAATGTGGTAGCCATGCAGATGGCATGATGTCTCTAATCTCTTGCATGTATGTTCATGGGGTCCTCTTGTTGTTATGATACATCTGCAATGGTTGTCCATTTACTGTGATGCCCCAGACAGGACTGTGAAATCATCATATGTAGTCAGACAGATACATTCATGCCTCATAGAATTTTGTTAGCCATGTATTACAGGAGTAGCCATGATGAACATGACAGATAGGGACAGGGTGTTGATCTGCTTGATGATGATTTGTACCCTTTAAGTGGTATGAGGGTTGTGGTTCCACAGAACATGTGTGTTGATTGGGTAGTGTGCCCTGATTGTATGGATTTATCAGGGATTGACTTTAAGTGTTGTTTGCAGGGACATGTGTTTGGGGTCAGGGATTCCTCCACAGACAGATGCCATGCTCATCATGTCTATGATGTGTGTAATGATGTTGTTATTCATAGTATCACCATTTGGTATCCTCCTGATAGTGATTGCATGGTCTGTGTCCTTCCTTCCTGCAGGGTACGGTTGTCTACTACATACACACTCAGAAGTAAACATGAAAATGGGTGTGAGACATTGGTGTGGGCTATCCTGGACCTTACTGCACCATTCATGTGTGTATTCAGGAGACATCTCTCCATGAGGTGTGGAACCTGTCTTCCATGTAGTTTCTAGAAACATCAGATGTGTGGCACATTTTGGTAAGGTGTGACTTGTGGAGCTGTACATTGTTGTGTTGTGTTCCTAGTGAAATGGATGTTTCCATGTTACCTAATGCAGGCATGGCATGATTTTAACACTGTTGTTTGCCTTTCATAGCATTATTGGTGCTAAGAAGAGACATCACATCAGTGCAATTGTGATGTGTGTATAGGCTGTGTATAGGCTGGTCTCAGTATAATTGTTAAAGTATCTTACAAAGGGATCCATGGTATGGCTACTGGTTGCACGTGGTGCACTGAATGTAACACAAGTTTGATGTGGAGTGGTCACCTAGTTGTGTTACGGTTAGTGTGCTAGATAGACTTCATCCATGTTATTGTAGTTATCCGAGACCAAGATTTGCTCATGTGTTACCTTTGTGAATCCAGATGGCATGCATGGTTTAGTATTGGGACATGATGGTGGGACTTTGCGGTCACTTCATGTGGGGGGCCAGTTGACATTATGGTATTTATTGTCTCTCTATTTTGTAATTGTACTGTCATCATACAGATGTCATGACCTTACTTTTATTTATTTTGGCAGCATCAGCACCGGCAGGTGAAGGAGACAGGGCTGAGCCAAGAAGGGAAGCATCTGGCCACGGGACCTCAGGTCACTAGACCACTGACAGTGAGGGACCCAGTGGCCCAGAGGGCGAGGGGAGTGCTACAAGGGAAACAAGATCAACATCGTCATCGAAGGATTCTTCCTCCAGTGGCCACTCTCTAGAGGTGGCGGACCTATCGGGGACCACCCCTGTTACCATCTTTGTATGCCACCCCCCATTCTATCACCACCCTCCCAGTTGCTCCCCACCCAGTTGGCTGTGCCCGCTCACCCAAAAGGGTGGGCATCTCCTTTGTCGCAGGCACCTCTGCCCCAGCCCCTGTTAGCCCTGTTGCCCTCAGTGAGGATGCCATTGACCTACTGAGGTCTATCTCTGTGGCTCAGATGGCAATCGTGAATGCCATCCAGGGACTGGCAAGCCAGATGCAACAGAGCAATTTGTTCCTGGAGGGCATTCATGGTGCAATCTCTGGCCTATATAGATCATTTCAGGCTCTATCCTTTAAACTGTTGACAGCCAGTTCACCTTGTCTTCTGTCCCTACCTCCACCTTGCTCTTCCCAGTCCAAATCCCCCCTTCCCTGCATCCAGCCAAAGACAGACTCACATGCATCCACCTCAACAGACATGGGTAGCACACATAAACTCAAGCACCACAAGACAAACCACCGGCAAGCACACAAACAACCGCCACCTACAAGACCACCAATAGTCACAACTTCTCCTGACACCCGCAATCCTAGCATCACACACATGACATCTGGCATACCTGTAGACACTGCACCAACATTCACTGATCCAGCCACCACACCTATCATACCCGCAGACACACGAACCACAGAGACACCTACATGCAGCACATCCACCATTTCCTGTTGCGGGCACTAGGCCTACCCACACAAGTGAGGTACCATTTTTTTCGGGAGACTTGGGGGGATGCTGGGTGGAAGGAAATTTGTGGCTCCTCTCAGATTCCAGAACTTTCTATCACTGACTGAAATGTGAGGAAAAAGTATGTTTTTTGTCAAATTTTGAGATTTGCAAAGGATTCTGGGTAATAGAAACTTGTGAGAGCCCCACAAGTCACCCCATTCTGAATTCCCCTAGGTGTCTAGTTTTGAAAATATGTATAGATTTGCTAAGTTTCCCTAGGTGCCGGCTGAGCTAGAAGCCAAATTTCACAGGTAGGCACTTTCCAAAAAGCCCAGTTTTCATTAGGAAATGTGATGGGTCCACGTTGTGTTTTGGGGCATTTCCTGTCGCGGGCAATAGGCCTACCCACACAAGTGAGGTACCATTTTTATCGGGAGACTTAGAGGAATGCTGGGCAGAAGAAATTCTGTGGCTCCTCCCAGATTCCAGTACTTTCTATCACCGAAATGGGAGTAAAAAGTGTGTTTTGTTCCAAATTTTGAGGTTTGCAAAGGATTCTGGGTAATAGAACCTGGTAAGAGCCCCACAAGTCACCCTATTCTGAACTCCCCTAGGTGTCTAATTTACATAAATTTAAAGGATTGCTAGGTTTCCCTAGGTGCCAGTCGAGCTAGAGGCCAAATTATACAGCTAGGCACTTTGCAAAATACAGCTCAGTTTTCTTTAGAAAATGTGATGTGACCATGTTTTGTTATTGGACATTTCCTGTTGCACGCAGTACGCCTACCCACACAAGTGAGGTACCATTTTTATCAGGAGACTCAGGGAAATGCTGGTTGGAAGGATATTTGTGGCTCGTCTCAGATTGCAGAACTTTCTATAGCTGAAATGTGAGGAAAAAGTGTTTTTTTGCCAAATTTTGAGGTTTGCAAAGGATTCTGGGTAACAGAACCTGGTGAAAGCCCCACAAGTCACCCCATGCTGGATTCCCCCAGGTATCTAGTTTTGAATATTGCACAGGTTTGGTAGGTTTCCCTAGGTGCCGGCTGAGCTAGAGGTCAAAATTCACAGCTAGGAACTTTCCAAAAAACGCGTCAGATTTCAATGTCAAGATGTGATGTGTCCATGTCGCATTTCCTGTAGCGGGCATTTGTTTGAGAAATGCCGTGTAATTCACATGCTAGTAGCGGGACCCCGGAATTCAGAGATGTGCAAATAACCACTGCTTCTCAGCACCTTATCTTGTGCCCATTTTGGAAATGCAAAGGTTTCCTTGATACCTATTTTTCACTTTTAATATTTCACCGAATGAATTAGTGTTTACCCTGTGTACAATGAAAAACCATTGCAAGGTTCGGCCCCTTTATTGGCTCTGGGTACCTAGGGTTCTTGATGCACCTACATGCCCTATATATCCCCACAACAAGAAGAGTCTAGCTGACGTAACAGTATATTGCTTTAAACAATCTACCATAGCTGGACAAAGTTATGGTTGAAAACGTGGAGAGAAATGAATCTTTTTACCTTCTTTTCATTATTTTTTTCTTTTAGCTCTTACTTTCTGTAGGAAAACCTTGAAGGATGTCTACAAATGACCCTTTGCTGAATTCAGAATTTCTCTTATTTTTAGAAATCTTTAGCTTTCCAGGATTCAGCATTGGTTTCACACCCATTTATGTCACTAACTGGAAGGAGTCTAAAAACACAAAAAATAGTAAAAATGGGGTATGTCCCAGTAAAGTGCCAAGATTGTGTTGAAAAATGTGGTTTTCTGATTCAAGTCTGACTGTCCCTGAAAGATGGGAAGCTGGTGATTTTAGCACCACAAACCATTTGTTGATGCCATTTCCAGGGGAAAAAAACAGAGGCTTTCTTCTGCAGGCCTTTTTCCTATTTTTTTTTTTAAACAACATTTTTGCTGTATTTTTGCTAATTTCTTGGTGTTCTCCAGGAGAACCCACAAACTCTGGGTACCTCTAGAATCCCTAGGATGTTGTAAAAAAAGGACGCAAATATGGCATGGGTAGCTTATGTGAACAAAACATTATGAGGACCTAAGCGCAAACTGCTCCAATTAGCCAAGAAAGGCCTGGCCCCTGAGGGAGAAAAGGCCTGGCAGTGAAGGAGTTAAAATTATTATGCAACTTAGGCTCATTATAATAGGCTGTGTAAACTTCCCTATAAGTCCCTAATATATGGTAGGGCATGTAGGTTCAGTGGCCCCAGCATAGGTAGTACACCCATGGGTGCAATGCTATGGTGCCCAGTGTCCTTTTAAAGGCAGGCCTGCCGTGCTGGCTGCTTTTAAGCTAAAATTAACCCCAAAGTACTTTTAAAGTCCCAAGCTACCTTATTTTTACATATGTCACCACTAAGGTGTGCTCTAGGTACCCCCAGGCTTAGGTGCAGTGTAACTATAAGCAGGGACTTTATAAAAGATGTTTTATTAGCCCTGGTGATGGAAAAATAGCTACATTTGTTTTCCCCCATTGAGTGAATGGGGTCCATCGGCTAACATGGGGAGGATTTATTTTAAAATAATACCATCTCAAAAGGAGCTAAATATTTCAAGTTTGATATCAAACTTATTGTTATAATAAATCCAACAACTTGCCATTTTTTAAGGTAATATAACTAACTCAGGGAAAGAGTTTTAGAACTTTTTAAAAGTTATCAGTTTCAGCTCTGTGGTGCCCTTCTATGATGGGCCAGCCTCTGGCAGCCTGACCAGGCTGCCATGATGAGATGTGAAGTGGCCTGGACTGAACACAAAGGAAGTGCCTGGAGGAGGAAAACTGCCTCAGCAGGTGGTGAAACAGGATGGGGGGAGAGCAGCCAAACTGTACTTCAAAGGAGAGAAGGACGTTTGGGCCAGCAAGTCGAACTCCACCATTTCCTGCACAACGAGACAGCCAGGTGCCCCATGATTACATTAGGAGAGGGCTGTAAAGGGGTGTGTTAAGGGAAACGTAGTCACACCAGTGGGTGGGCTCAGCCAGACCTGACCCCTGAGATTGAATTTTGCCATCTTGGATTTTGGGAGAATGTTGCTCCCAGAGATTGATTTTTGCTATACTTCCAGGAAGTACTCACTCAAAAAGGTGGTGGTCTACATGTGATTGGTCAAGAGGCTCCCTCTGCTTTCCACCCCAGGAGCAAGCATACAATTGGCAGAGCTGCACCCGTACCTTGTATTCCTACAAGGAACAATACAAAGAAGAAGAAGGACTGCCCTGCTAGACCTCTCACCTGCCCCTTACACCGCACTCTGAATGACTGCACCAGCTGCACACTTGGGCTTCACCACTAAGAGGACTTTGCCTGTCTTCAACTGCTTCAAGAAGGGACTCTCTGTAAGCTACAGGTACAAAGGAGCTGCCCAGAGTCCCCTGCATCAAGTCCTGCAAGACGTGCCCAGCTGACCAACGTCCAGTGGCCATTTCAGGATTCTGACAAGGTGCATTCTTAGAATTGTAGTCCCAACTCACAAGGAGCAGCTCAGATCTTCAGGAACCTTTGATCAAGTTATGGACACTTCAAGGACCCAAAAAGGACCTCTGGGAGAAGATCCAGAAGTTTGAAGACATTTGGAGCAACTGTTGTAAACAGCTCCATAAGTTGAAGAGGTGCATTGTGGAAGTTGTAGTCCCAGACCCCAATAGGCAAGCTAGAGCCTTTGAACCCTTGGCTGGTGCTGTGGACCACTTTTCTGTATCAAGAAACCCTTCTGAAAGTAAGTGTAACAGTGTTACATAGTGGGTGGACTGAACTCTGGACTTTGACCCTGTCCATTGTGACCTTTTTTAACCGTTTGAGAGCTATTTGCTTATAAGCAATAGAATTACATTTAATCTTTAAAAACTCATATCTCCGGTTACCTACATTGGACTTTTGTCATTTTAGTTTCATTTCAAAGATAAAATATAATCTATTTTTATACATTGATGTTGGATTTTTATTGTGTTTTGTGTTTTACCTATTTACTGTTTTGTGATTTTTAACTGCTTCATACACCTTTCTCCTAAGTTAAGCCTAACTTCTTGTTTCCAAGCTACCAAGGGTTGAGCTGGGATTCATTTATTGAGACCTAACTGGGGGTTAGTGCCCTATTTCTAAGTGTAGGTACTTTCCTGCCCTTACCAATAGTCCACTTTCGAATATATACATCAAATATAGTGGGGAGACTTAAGCGTTTGGGGTAGGCCGGGGGTCAGGCTCTTTTTTTTTAGGGGCGAGGTAGGGGTGTTTGGGTATTTTTTTTAGGGCTTTGGGTGGGGGAGGGGTAGTTTATTTTTTTATGGGTTGGGTAACGTTTAAGTAAGGGCGGGAGGAGGGACGAGTGAAGAGGAGGACATTTCAGGAGAGAATGCAGTGTGGTAAGTGGAGTTGGGGAAGGGTTGGTGGGTAGTTGTTAGCAGTGGGGTGGATTTAGGGCTTAGGGTGGGTGTGGGGTCGGGGTAGTTTACTTATTGGGGGAAGGATCTAGGGCTCAGGGTGGGTGGGGGTGTCGGGTTAGTTTAGTTTTTAGGGTTGGGGTGGAGAGGTCGGGTAGTTTTTTTTTAGGGGTCATGGCAGGTGGGGGGTCGGGTAGTTTAGTTTTTTGGGGCGGGGTGGGAAGGGTTGGGAAAGTATTTTTTTGGGCTTAGAGTGGGTGGGGAATCGGTGTAGTTAACTTATATGGGGAAGGTTTTAGGGCTCAGGGCGGGTTGTAAGGGTAGTTTAGTTTGTAGGGGCTGGGGTGGGGGAGTCCTGGTAGTTTTTCTAGGACTCAGGGCAGGTGGGGGGGTTGGGGTAGTTTAGGTTTTAGGGACGTGGGGTCAGGATCGTTTTTTAGGGCTTAGGGTGGGTGGGGGCATCAGGTAATTTAGTTGTTAGGGGTGGGGAAGGTTTTAGGGCTCATGGTGGGTGGGGCCTGTTGGGGTAGTTACATTTTTAGGGGCAGGGGTGGAGGGGTTAGGTAGTTTTTTTTAGGGCTCAGGGTGGGTGGGGGGTCAGAGTAGTTTAGTTTTTAGGTCTTCAGGTGGGGGGAGTCGGTTAGTTTAGTTTTTAGGGGTGGGGTAGATTTTAGGGCTCAGCTCAGTGCGGGTATGAGGTGTCTGGGTAGATTATTTATTAAGGGTGGGGGTAGTTTTGGGGCTGAGGGTGGGTGGGAGGGTTGTATGACAGAACTACCATTCAGTTTCCACATATGCCTTTACTAAGCATGCTTTTACAACAAAATTCATTGCAAAGTCATGTGTGGTAAAGACATTCGTGAAAAGACACGTTCATGGATCCGATCGCGTTGTTAAGGCTTGCATTGCTCCAACATGCATGGTTCTGTCATACAACCAACTATAACTGCTGAATTTCTATGGTTTTGTACATGGAAATTCAGATGATAACTATAACGTTCCTGAAACCATTGTTTTTTTTCAGTTAATTTATATGGTTTTTTAAATTATATTTCCTCATTATAATGTCCCTGAAACCTTTGTTTTTTCAGTAAGTTTCAACTTTTTTTTTAAAGTAAAGCAATTTTCATTGCCATACGTTAATCCAACCACCAGCGTGCAGGGCCTTCAGGCATGCGCGGTGACAGTTGGCCACAGAGCCTGTCCTGTGGGCAGGCCCTGCAACTAACCCCTATACCCCTTTAATCCGGTGCTGCGCACTGCCTTTAGCTGTGCATAGAAGGGGCCAGCCGCAGGGCAGCTTTCAATCCAGCAGCTGCACTGACCAAAGTATACATTTTGAAAATTTCATGAAGATTCGTTAAGCGGTGCCAAAATTATAGGCAAAAAAAAAAACGCTTTGTCTATTGAAATGAGATCCTACCATTTATATATAAAATTATACATAAAGAAAAGAAAAAAGCTAGGCTCGTCATGTTTTTTAATCACATACAATTTACAGAAGAAAAGCAAACATAAGTACTAGTTCAGCTGACAACAAATGAGAACAATTATTCCTCAAAAAATAGAAGACAAAACACACCCTTAACAGTGATTCCGATAGTTAAAATGGCAACAAATCTTAAACAAGTGTTTCAGTTTTTAAGTAATCTTGGAGCCCTTTAGACTTATTTGAATGAAAGGAATGCAAAACCGTTAAACAGTTTTATAAGTCTGCCTATGTACGAATAGACTTTATTCATATGAATCATTGGAGAATATTCACAATTTATAGTTTCAGCATCATTTTGCTTTGTCAGCCTTTCTGCATTCAGGGTTAATGCTCCTTGAGAGTCTTGTCTGGAACGGACTGAAAAGCCTATGAAAAATAAGCCATGCAGTCCATTTACCACATCTCATTCAAACATTTAACTAAAAATAAAATCCCACAAAATAAAAACACTTGAGCCGTAAACGTTTATCAATGAAAAACACAGATTTACAAAGCTATTAAAATTAATTGAGGTTAAACGTTTTTTTCGCTAAATCAATTTAATTCCCTATGGTTTTTTGTGAATACTCCATAAATATGGCATTGCATGTGTTTTCAGATCCTCTGCAGATTAACCTGCCTTTTTTAATTAGCCTCATCCTGTTTACACTCTCATGTTCAGATGTTCAGTATGACCTGCTTGCTCTTTTACTTGCTTCACATCAAAAGTCTAATCAATACACTGTTTTGTAGTCAGGTGGCCTGTGATTATCAAAAAAGCGGCCTGTTTTGCAACCACAAAACATGGAGGGGCTGATTTAAGAAAAGTGGTGCTGCACCCAGTGCAGCGCTACTTTTCTTGCACCCCTCAGAGCCCTCCTACTGCCACCATGTGAGTGCTGTATTTAGAATATGGCGCACCATGATGCAGGTTAGGGGGCAGTAGCGTGAGAATTTCTGATGCTATTGATGTACTCTGCAGGAGAAGCGCCAAAAGTTTTGCTCTGAGCAGGCATTAAAAGTGCTGAACAAATGGCGCAAGGAAATCTCTTAGATTTTCTTGCGCCATTTTTTGGCCCCCCTAACGGGGTAACGTCCCCTTGCATACATTATGCCTGGTGCAGGCATAATGTGGAGCAAGGGTTTACACATGGTATGTGTAAAAAGATACTTTAGCGTGAATTAAATGATGCTATGGTGGCGCTAAGGTAGTGCTAGGGCCCCTTAAATCAGGCCCAGAATGTATAAAAGGTACTTTACAATCTGAGGAGGGGGATGTGAAATGCTTTTACCCCTTTTCCTAATGATTCACATTGGAATGTAGAATTGACCACTGATGAGAGACTGACTCCCAAAAGGAGATCATGTGTATAAGAAATTACATTATTGTTTGAGAGGGTGAAAGCCCCAAAACAACAACCACAGTCCTTTTCAGGGTGATCCACAAATGTCACTAAATTGACCTTCGCTTAACCCGCTGATTTCAGACAGTCTGACACTGCCAGATGGGCCAGCTTGAAAGGCTTGTTTGACCTAAAAATGGGAGGTGTTAAACCTGAAATCTTTGATGTTGTCTTCTCCCAAACCTTTTGTCTTCTCCTCTCCTGTTTTCTGAAATTCACATTTGTTGGCCATAGAACTCCGTGCAGTTTACCACTGATAGCCAATGCTAAAGTGCTTGTGCAAACTCCTTTAAACATGGTAAACTGGCTTACACCCAATTCAGCACATTAAATTTTCTTGTAGGTTCCTACTGAAGTGGTACTACCTGTACACAGGGCCTTTAAATGAAATGTCACTAGTTGGCCTGCAGCACGCATGCATGCTTTTTAAACATGCCTTTTCAGCTTGTATGCAGTTTTAACCTGCCAAATTCACTTGGGTAAATAAACATTTTCCTAAGCCTAAATCTTCCTTTTAATACATATAAGTCACCCCTAAGGCAGGCCATAAACAGCCCATAAGGCAGGGTGCAGTGTATTTTAAGTGTTGGAAGTGCACTTTTAAATTTTATATGTCTTGATAGTGAAACACTCTTAAATTCGTTTTTCACCACTGCAATGTCTACCTCCCCCCATAGGATAATATTGAGTTAACTTCAGACTGTTTATAGCCTCAAGGGTTTCTTCTACTTTGAAAATGAGATAACCCTTAGGAATACACTGGACCCCCACTTGGAGGGGCGTACTGGGGTTCAAATCCCATAGCATTGATGAGGAGTGGACTACATTAGTGTCTTTGAGCCCTCTGGTAGGGCATAAAGAGTGGAAAAATGTTCTGAGTTAACTTATTGCATTTAACTCTTAATTGGGAACATGCAGAAAACTGATGTTTAGTCTGAAATGAATCGTAATGTAATATCCTGTTTATTGCAAAGTCGAATTTTAAGTCACAATTCTGAAAATGTCACTTTTAGAAAGTTGGCACTTTGTGTCCTAATCATTAGGTCTGGAACATTACAGTTTGGTTCCTGGGTCACACGATTTACATAAGAGTAGTGTTGGGCTTTATGTATTATTCCCAGACAGTTAGACAAAGAGGGGTCTAGTTGTTGGCAGGATGGGCCATCCTGCCAGGATGGGAGGGCAGAGCTGCTCTCTTGCACCACTTACATTTCAAAGGGCTGCCTCAAGCACACTCACAAAGAACTTGACAACAGCCTTTTGTCCCCCTTGATCGCTTGGGTGCTGGGCAGGGGGGGAACGAAATTACCAGACCCAGATGCAGGAAGGCCTAGAAGTTTTTCCAACTTCAAAAGATGGCATGAGGTATAAATTTGGACCCTGAGACCAACTCTTTTGTTCACTCTTGGGGCTGCGGAGGACACTCACAGGGACTGCCTTGTATTTTAGAGGACGACCCTGCTGCTTGAGACCTGCTTTGTACTTCAATGGATTGCTTTGTTGCCTCCAGAGGATAGTTCTACTGCTTGAAGCCTGTCTTGCATCATCTGAGGACTGCCCTGTTGCTTGAGGCCTTCCTTTCTTCTTGAATACAGGGCTACCTGAGTGACTCCTGTTCCGAGCTACAGAGAAACAACAAGCTTCAACAACCTTCAACTCACAACTGGACCTTGACTGAAGTCAGACCTACCCTTCAAGTGGTCCCCAACCAGTTATGGTCTCCTGAAATGATGCTATACATGTCCAAACAGCCAAAACCGGAACCTTGAGCCTTAGACAATTCTCCACCAAGACGTAGCTTGAGAACTGACAGGAGACTGAAACGTACCCGCTCAAAAATACGCCTCAGGTGCATCGCTGGTTGGCCTAAATTTGCATTAGTTCTAGCTACGTTCTTGTCCGCAACAACAAATCCTGTTCAGCAGCTTCTCTTGGAAGGGGTATAAAGCCAAGCTGAGCCACCATCTGCTGCACCCTGCAACATCACCCTACTCCGGGTTTTTGACTTCCAAAATGTGACAAAGTCCAAATGTAGAAATGTTTACTGCTACTTTGTCCAGCGACTCCCTGACAATGAGACCTCCTCCTCAGACACCACCACCTGCCTTGCCCCACTGAACTTTACCTTCTCAGCAACTGTTTCTTCAAATTTCTCTAAGTCTGACGGGAAACCGAGCTGGAGGCAATCCACTCACTAGATCTGAACTACGCTCCATCTTATTGGGCCATAACTTTGACGTTGCCACTGTCCTGTGTGACTAGGGGGCACATGTACATACGTTTTGCAACTTGCAAATGGGTCGCAGCGCTATTTGTGACTGTGCAAAATGCGAAATGGTATGTACAAATGCCTTTTCGGAGTCCCAAATAGCGATGCAACCAATTTTCCGAATTGCAAACATTTGCGACTGGATTTTGCAACTCGCAAATAAGAAATCGCAATTTGTGACTCGCAAATAAGAAATCTCAATTTGCGACTCGCAAACCGAATGTACATGGCAGACGCAAATTGCGATTAGTCACAAATAGGCCATTTCGCACACCCAGATTAGCACTGATTCCAAACAGGTGGTAAGCAGAACCAAAGTATAAAAGCAGATCCAGAAGGCATCAGTTTTTTTCCAAAATGGCTGCAGTCTATGGGATTGCATGGCAGAGGCGAGTCCAGGCTACCCAGCAGAGGAGGAGGAGCCGGAGACCAGAGAGGATATACAGAACCAGGCAGACCATATTTTAACAGACTGAGGAGGAAATATATGAGAAATATAGACTGAGCAGCACAGATCATTGAACTGCTGAAACCTCAGCTAGCAAAACCCTGCGCAGCTGCTTCATCCCCACACATGTGCAAGTGCTGTGCTCACTGCACCTCTTGGCCTCATGTAGCTACCAGGGGGTGATCGCTGTTGCTGGTGGGGTGTCCCAAAGTGCTCTGTCACAAATCTTTAGACGGTTCTTAGATGCCATACTCGCACACATGTCCAGATAAATTTACCTTCCCAGGAATGCAGAGGAAATACACAACACCAAATTGGACTTCTACAGATTTACAAACTTTCCCCATGTAATAGGGTGTGTGGATGGGACACATATACCCTTATGTCCTCCTGCAAATCTGGAATATGTGTTCCTCAATAGGAACTGTACTCACTCACTCAACATCCAGGTGGTATGTGATGCCCATAACGTCATAACCGATATAGTGGAAAAATATCCAGGGAGCACACATGATGTGTAAATTTTCAGGCACAGTGGGATACACCAACACCTAGAACGTGGGGAGTTTGATGATGGATATTTATTAGTTACTGTTTAGTACCTACCAATGTCATAAATATGTGTCACTGCATACCCAGGTGACGCCATGCTCATATTTGCTGTTTTGTTACACAGGTGACAGTGCATATTCTCTGAGGCCATGGATACTCACCCCATGCCTAACACCTGCTAATCAGAATGAGAGGTGCTACAATATTGGACATCTGTGCACCAGAACCGTCATTGAAAGGACCTTTGACATGTTGAAGTCACATTTTAGATGCACTCCAATATGCCCCAGGGATTGCATGCAGGATTGTGGCGACATGTGCCATCCTACACAACATTGCAACCAGACGTGGGCTACATCACTGCCTAGATGACACAGACTCTGAGGATGAGGAGCAGGAGCTACCAATACGTCAGCCTGTGGATGGTAGCATCGTAATGGAGGGCAGACGGAGACAGGATCACATAGCAACTCATTATTTTGGCAGGTAAGTGCCAACCGCAACAGCACTCACAAACGTAAGACACACATAGCCAGGTTGTGCAAAACAAAAATATCCTTTAATGTCAAGAGTGCATTATGTAAATGGTGGCGTATACTAAGCAGTAAACAATTATTTTGTAACAAAATTTAACACATTCCACTCATGTGCCTTAGGATAAACCTAGAGACATAACATCACACCCTCCTACGGCTACAACCACCATTGCCTGTGCCTGGTTGGTCCACAGATGTCTGGCGGGCAATGCTACTATGCAGGATGCGGGCACCTGAGGCAGAAATGCAGCTCACACTCGATAAGTCCTCATTGTCCTGAGGGGTGTCACCAGTGCCTCTTGCTGCCTGGGAGGTATGAGAAGGTCCACAGCAGCAGTAATGCAGCCTAGTCCCCTTGCCACATCTCCAGCAAAATGTCCTAGTTTAACCTGGAGCGTGACAGTGCGTCTTGACAGGCATGTGGTTGTGGTGGCTAGGCGGCCAATAGACTGACTGAGCCGGTCCAACCATGCAGCTATGTTGCGCTCATTGCACCTTACATGGGCTCGAACTGCCATATTTTCCCTACATAGGTCAGTGAAGGCAGTGATGAGGTTTACCATGTTGCTCTTCACGGTGGATAATGGCGTTTCAACATTCCCAAATCTCTGTGTGAGAGTCTGTTGCATTTGGTGTAGATTCCAGTTCATCAACCACAGGTGTTTGTTTTGCAGGCGGTGACTGCTGAGTAGGGATGCCTCCAGTCCCAGGAATAGTTGTGTACTGGCATCCTTCTCACCTGCATCATGTGTCAGACGACATCTACTACGCCCACACCCTGCTGATCTCAGTGTCTGGCTCTCACCGATCTGTGGCCCGGGAGTCAGGTTTACAGCTTCATTGTTCACATCTGTGTCCTTTGTTGTTTCATGTGCATGGGAAACAATTGGCGTTGTGTTGCACTCCTCTGGGGAAATGCTGACTGCCTCCTCTGCTGCCATGGTGGCATCATCACCTCAATCCACACTGGGGTCATCAGTGGATACCTGAGGGAGACCTGTGGGACACAGGGGATCCACTGTCAGTGCCTTTCAGATATGTGGCTTATCAAAATAAAAGTTCCTCAAAATGTGGACTACTGTACTACATTACCCATAATGCACTGAACTTGAGGTGGCCTTATTGGCATGGAACTATTTGAATGATGCATGCTTTTGAGAACTGTGGTTGTGTGCATGGTGCCTTGAAAAGTGTGAATAAGTGAGACATGCTGCTTACTTTTGGAGGTTCCAGGTGCTGATCTGTCCAGGTCCCCAATTCCAACAAGAGCCTCTGGCTCCAATGTGGTCTCCACCATGCTCTCAATTGCTGTGGGTGGTGGTATTGTGGATGGTCCCCCACCTGTGCCATGTGCCTCCTTCGTCCACTCTGCAACCCTTTCCTTGGTTCTTGACCTGAGGTCATACCATCTTTTGCACACTTTCTCGATGGAGCAGTGACTGACTCCAGTGGCATTGATCTTGTTTTGTATGTTTAGCCAGATTTTCATTCTCTGTGAGTCAGGGACACTCATTGCTGCCTTCCCAAACAGAACCTCTTGGTGTAAGCAGCACTCCTCAGTGAGGACCTCCAACTCTTTGTCTGAGAATTTGAGCTTTCTCTTCCTCCCTGCAGTGTTTTCCTCCTTTGTTTGGCTTGCCATGGCTGCAGTTGCTCCTCTCAGCTGGGTGTGCCTCTGCTGTATGTGCAGGCTAGACTTCTCCCACTTCCATGGGAGGCATTTCCTGGTTCTGAGGTCATCATCCATCACCAAGAAGTGTGATTTCTCTGTTCCTTTGCCCCCGTTCGCTAATTGCGACTCAGTCGCAATTTGTGATTCCGGGTCGCAAATCTCAAATTAGTTACACCCCCCACGTGCAATTTAGGTAATCGCAATTTGCGAAAACGCAAATTGCGATGCGACTCGGCCCCGAATCGCAAAATTGGTCTGCTATTTGTTTGTACATTCTGATTTGCAAGTCGGAAATTGTGATGCACATAGAATCGCAATTTCCGATTCACACATTTTTATCTTCGACCATGTGGCCCTAGATGCCTATGGCGGAGCTCTTTGATCTTTTATGTGTTAGTTTTTACTAAAAACCTCAAAATTGTAAAACAATCATAGCTCTAGTTCTACCGATTTGATTTTTCATGTTCTGTGTCAAATTAGTTATTACAATCGTCTCTATTATTCTAAAATTGTCTTGGTTTTTTCTTGTGTTTTGGTTTTTACTTTATTACTGTTTGAGTGCTGCATTAGTACTTAACACAGTGCCTTTAGGTTATGACTGATTGTTTTTGTGCTAAGCTACCAGGTGTCTTTTGTGGTTCACCCTGATAAGGAGTTTGGCTATTTCTTGATAAGAATCTTCACCCCTTTCAATCAAAAGCCAAATTTCCTAATTTAGAGAAAAGGAAAACAGGCAGGTGTCTGTCACTTGTCTCTATGACATGGATGTCTGATCTAAATTTATGTATTATGAGCCAGACAACCTTGTCAGAGATACTCTTATTTGAAGGGGTTATTTGTAGTAGTGCAGACCCTAACCCTGATCCCAGAGTGCAGTACACACACACACATCTTATAAATATTGGTAATTACATACAATCAGCACACAAATGTTGGGTCTTTGAATTATGAGACCTATAATTATTTTTCCAGCAGCCATAATTAAAACCAAATTGAATATTAGAAAATCCAAAGTATCTTATAGCACAAATCCCAGCATTTTCTCTCACTATTTTATGCCAAGTGATGTATTACCCCTACATAACTCCGAGAAGCTCTCAGATTTGTAGCCGAATGTCAGCTCTTCACCAATCTTCCCAAGCAACCAATCTTCGTATCTGCCCTGCCCAAATTCCTCTTTTTATATCTTTCTCTCCGATAAATCCCTATGGAGAGGGGAGTGGTAGTGAGTAACTGTGCAGCTTCTTGCATCTGCAGCACCGTGTAAACTATAACTAGTAACCGAAACCAAGCAAATGTATCGAAAACATGCTTCCTTCATCATTTGCTGTGTACTTGGCCGCATGACCTTGCAATGTTGCACATTACAAGTAACAGTGTAAACATTAGAAGGGAAATCTTTCCTCTTTGACACACTTCTTTTATTTTTGTGAGAGCAACTATAGTCAACCCGTTTGTAAAATGATACAGCAATCTTGTAGACTCTGTTATCTATTATTATAATTCTGAATGTTTGTGGGTCCTAAGCGTTTCACATATACTGTCCTACGGTTTAGTGCAGCCATGTTTATCATACAGGTAGGCCTCATTGGTATGCAATATGCACATATTGTCATAAATAGGCTACCATATACAACAAGGTCACTGTGTGGGCTGATGTTTGGTCTCGTCATGGCTAAAGGACCAAAAAATGGCCTTTGTACAATGCCAGATTGCTTGATATGCCACTCCAACACAGAATACTAAACAAATATTTCAGACGCTTGCAGCCCTTCTCTCTCATTTAACATGGAAAAAGGATTTTGCAGAGATTTGCAATTACAGTGACGGAATTACTCTGTCCCTGAAGACATCCTTCCACTTATTAGCTATTTCTCACAGAAGACTGGTTTTGCCAGCCAATGAACTTGAATGCATTGAGGATTGAAGGAAACAAACCAAAATATGTGGATGAATGTTGAAAATAGTTAAATGCTTTCAAATGGCTGCATATTTTCAAGAGTATTAGTTCATTCGCATTCTTGCATATTCACGTTAGGTTTGACTTAATGGAAACTGCAAGATCCTTGGCAGTGTATGCTATCTACATGGAGAAATAGTGAACAAAATAGTTGCTGCCCTCAGCCATTTCCTCCTCAACATTTTCTTGAACTAACAGCAGTATGAACCCCATTACTGAAAGGTGCACTCATTTTTTGTGTCCTACACTTGTATTTTCTATTTGACAGTTTCTTTAATATAACGCAAACCTGGTCTGAGGGCATTAGAATGATTTATATGAGTACCAAAATATGTTACACATTTTTTATTTTTGGCACGGGGAGATTGAGACATTTTGACAGAATCAACTAATGTTGAGCGGATGCCAAGATTCAAATGTGGATTTCCAATTCTACAGGCGGCAGCTCCATGAAATATCTGACGTACCGTGGCCTAAAATATCTTGGGGCAGACCTGATTACTTTCTGCCATTTTTATTCTTGGGTTGGCCAATTTGGTTAAAGCACTTCCGATTAGCCTTGTTTTCTGCAGGATGGTTAACCTTTTTCAGGAGTTGGCTAGGCCATATAATATTTTATGGTATGGTTTATGGCTCGGTTGCACCTCTGTTTAATAGAGACTGTCTGAGCTGATTCATCTGTTACACAATTTACCTTCCAGGGGCTCCTTCAGAAGGATGGCCTGCAGCTCTTTCTATTGCATTGCACCAAGCCTAAGGGCCTCATTACTAGTCTGGCGGTCTTCTGACCACCAGATTCACAGTGGCGGTCAGACTGCTGCACTCCAGGCCAAATTATGACCCTGGCAGTCGGACTGCCTCCACCGCCAGGAACAAGGTTTCCAGAAGGGTTGGCAGCAGTCTGAGTCGTGGTCAGCCATGGCGGTGCGTTCAGCGCTGCCGTGCTGATCACAAATCCAGTTATTGCCAGCCTTTTCATGGCAGGGACTTTTTTGTTCACATGTTTTATTGGAGCCATTACATGTTAAATTACATTAAAAAAATTCCCAGCAGAACATTTTTTATTCATACATTATTACCTTTGTTCTGGGGATTAGAGGGTGCCCTATTTTTGCAATACACCACTCTAGACATACTCCTTCCAAGTCTGTTGGCATCTAAAAGTAAAAGGAAGGGTCTATAGGTGTGGGCCCCTCATCAACAACTCTTCCCACAGAGGAGCAATTCTATGATTCTGCCCTAGCAAGTGTGGAGAGACCAGACCAAGCTAGTTTGGTGGAGGCTTGCTGTAGGATATTTAAGGACATTCTTCAGGCGGAATTACAGCTTATCAGCAGCATCTGCTGCTAACTGAATTTTGGCTGAGCACAATCTGAGAAGCCAGAGCAGTGGGACTTTGACTACCCCATGGAGAAATACTAGCTAGCTGGTGGAAGTCATGATACCAACCCACCTCAGGGTGCATCTTCTTCCCATGGGCCTCCTGTTGCTAAGTTGGGGAAGACTCTGACCCATGGAGAGTCCAGTCCAGAGGCCATCAACGATCACTGCCGTTTGCCAGCAGACCCGGATTTTGCTGTACATTCCAGGCCTTGTATTCAGGGTGGCCCTGAGCCTATTTTGTATGCTGCTGCAAAGGTTGGACACAAAGGGACCCTAAAGAAGCCTCTTCTCACAGTAACCCAGCCTACAACTTGGAGCCGAATAACTAAGGATCATTCGTGCTGAGAGAGGAAATTATTGGCCTTCCTCCCACAACCTGTCCTTTTGTTATCGTTCTTGAAGATCCTCCCTTTTGCGGAGAGACCAAAAGGAATCATGTTTCTTCATTGACTATGTAACCACAGGGTTTTTGATTTGTCAAATGGTGCTAAAATGTTAATGGTGAGGAGAGTGGGCTGGATCAGCCGCCCACAAAAAGACATTCAGCTGACTGCTTCATTTACTTACCTATCCCAGCAGCTGACTCCAAGCACATAGTCAGATTGCTACATTGCCCTTAGGTTGCTTTTACAAACCTCATGATTTTCTTAGTTCCTCCTTTATTCAATCTGCCACCTTATGCCCCCATGCATATGACAAAACCTGTCTCAAACCTGCACCTTAGCTTTAATACTTCACTTCTAACTTTAACCATTACAAAGTTTTGACAGGGTTGAATGGGGCACGCAAGTACAATTAATTATATATTTGTTACTGGAGACATGTTGTATTGGGCCCTTAGGGGTCTGGGAAACCACAGTGAGTGACCATAACATGTTATTCATAATTTTCTCCCTCCCTCTTTTGAGGTCCAAAGTACCATCTTTTACCACAGCTGATCCATTGGTTAGGAATAAGGACTTTAGGCTACATTGCCACTTGTGATACCCTAATGAGTTCCTGGCCAAAATGCTTTACTGTCATTTGAGCACCTTCCTATGTTTTTTTCAGAATGCATTAATAACTTGCATCATTAGGAGGGGGCTCTGTTTTATTAGAATGTCCTTTCTTTTCTCAGCCAGTCCACGAAAATCATGGAGTAACCAGGTGGTTTGAATCCACATGTTCACTCGCCACCAGGAAAGCACTTCTAGCCAGGCCCAGGAATCCTCTTGAGGTGGCATACACTAGGAGACAGTATAAACAGCAAACTAAAAGATGGAGGACATGCTCAGTGATGAGGATTGGGTCACTTCTCTGCTGCAGATATTTAAATGATCCAAGGACCTTTTGGGCAAAGCTTAGACAATATGAGGCAAGGGAAGCCCTGAATAACAAATTATACTGTCATATTAATACTAACTATTGGGCAAGCACATTTCCAGCATCTATTATTCGCCTCCTGAAGTTGACGATCCCTACCCTGGCCCCCCAATAGGTCAAGGGAAGGGGCAAATTTGTAAGCTAGTTTTTTTGGTTGATGAGGTGGCAGCTGCTATTATTGAAAGCCCTAGCTCCAAAGATCCTGGGCCGTATGGGGTTCCAATTGACCTCATCAAACATAACCTGGAGCTTTGGGCCCCTCTTCTAACCACTGTATTTAATAACTTAACTACTGACCCCTTCCCGAGGTCCTGTTTCCTTTCTACTATCGTATCAATTGTCAAGAAAGTGAATAGGTCAGAACCCAAGTGTTATCTCCTCATTTCACTGATTGATTCTACTGCTAACGTTATCACCAGTGTCATTTTTTATCAGATACAGGAATGGACAGGAGAGCAAAATATACTCTACCCCAGTCAATGTGGTTTTAGAGAGTGGTTGGGTACAGTGGAGCAATGCCTGAATCTCCATCTTATCATGGGGAAATATTTCATTCCTAGGTGCTGCTCACTGTACCTTCCATTCATTGACCTCTCAACCGATGTCAATTGTGTGAACCAAATTAAGTTGTGGAGCATATTGTTGGGTTTGGATCTTGATGCTCCACTAGTGCATTTTATTAACAGCCTCTATGAGAACCTGGGGACCAGGGTACACTTATATATATATATATAGCACAAACCTTATATAAGTGTGCGTAGGAGTCTGCAGGTCAATATCTAACTCAGTGAAACTTAGAAGAATATGTTTTATATGTTTAATGTTTTAACCACAAATCAACTTGCTCTATCACCTACCTACAGACTAATTCAGTGCCCAAATTTCTGTAGTGAAGACATTTTTTGAGAATTCTCAAGCAGCCTTTCTAATGGGAACTCAGCCTGACAATAAAAGTGCACACTTAGGGGCAGATTTAAGCGCCCAAAGCGCCTCCTTGCACCACATTAGTGTCATTATTTTGTACGCTAATGTGGCCCACCAAGGCCAAAATCACCATGCCATATTTACAAAGTGGCGCAGTGCATACATTGTGCCACTTTGTAAACTTTCGGGCTACATTATGCCTGCGCCAAGTATAATGTATTCAAAGGTGGCGTTCCCCCATTAGGCCGAAAAATTGACACAAAGAAATCTAAGAGATTTCTTTTTGTTGTTTCTTTTGGCACTTTTAACTCCTGCTCAATGGGCCTCTAGATGCTTTGCAAGATTAGTGTCAGAATTATTTACGCTAATCCAGCAAAGCACCGAACTAGTGTCAAAAATTCTGATGCTAGTTCCCTAACTACCACCATGGTGTGCAGTATTTTAATACAGCGCACACATGGTGGCTTTAGGGGGTGCTAAACGATGCAAGAAAAGTGGCGCTGCACTTTTTCATAAATCTGTCCCTTAGAGTCTCCAGCAATAGGTCCCACCTATATTTACAGTAGTATGTGTGTGGATAGATAAATAGATTGTGTCAACATTTGTCTATATATTTCACTGACTGTATCAGTCCCTTCATGAGTATCACAGCAGATATTTAAGTAAATATGATACGTACAGGGATATATACTGCATGTGCAACTGCCTGCACTACTTCTAGAAACATAACTGCTGCCTGTATGTATATATGCATCTATAAACAGCCCTTTTAGAGTCTGAGTGGCTGCATCAATGGGTCTGACCTTTTGTTTATGGTTATATCATTACCAGTTGATCCTGCACACTACATATATAATTGAGCAAAGTAGTCTGCAAGTGCATCTGTAACTCAGTAAAACTTAGAAGGTTATGTTTAAAGTTTTAAGCACAAACCATCCACAAACCACCCTGCTGTTTCATCTACCTACATAGTAGCCGGGTGTTCTCCTTCGTCTAGTAAAATGACAGTTTGAGGATTGTCAAGCAACCTTTGTAATGGGAACTGAAGCTCACAGTAAAAGTACTCACTTACATTCTGCATTAGTAGGCCTGAGCCATGTTTAAAGTAGTACTTGTCTGTATGGGTGAGTAGGTTGTTTTACTATATTTCACTACATAACTGATTTACTCTATCAGTACCTCTATGAGTATCCTACTAGAAATTTAAGTAAAAATAGTAAAAATAGTAAGTGCAGGGATATGTAACTTTACATGCAATTGGCTTCAATATTGCTGGAAACATAACTGCTGTGTGAATGTGTGCATGAATGTATAAGTGGATGTGTCAGTGTCTGACTGGGTGTATCAGTGGCTCTATCCTTTTGTTATTAGATATATGAGTTGCAGTATGGATTGCACTGCATATATAACATATCATAGAAGTCTGCAACTGTATGTCTAACTCAATGAAACTTAGAAGGGCATGTTTAATGTTTTAACCATAGAGCAGCCTGCTCTGTCACCAACCTACAGACGAGGTCAGTGCTGAATTTTTCAGTAGATGGATAGTTTGAGGGTTGTCACTCTCTCTTTCTAATGGGAACCCAAACTGACAGCAAGGGTGTACACTTAGACTACTCACTAGTAGGCCTTAGCCATATTTAAAGCAGTACTTGCTTAGATAGATGAGTAGCCTGTGTCAGTATCTGAGTATATATCTCACTGACCGTATTAATACTTCTATGAGAATCCTACAATATATTTAAGTGAATATGTAACTGTGTGTGAAACTGGCTACACTACGGATGAAAGCAACTGCTGCCTGGGTGTCTGCATAAATGTATAACCAACCCTTTCAGAGTCAGACTGGCTGTGTCAGTGGCTGTCTCCTTCTGTTGATAGGTATATAAGTACCAGTATTGCCTACTTACAGACTAGCTGAGTGCTCAATTATTTCAGTAAAAGGATAGAGGATTATTAAGCTTTTCTAAAGGGAACTGGATGTAACAGTAAACGTGCACACTTAGAGTCTGCAGTATTAGGCATCACCCATCCTTAAAATAGTTCTGTGTAGAAATGTGAGTAGGTTGTGCCAGTATTTGTCTACATATCTGAGTGTATCAGTACATCTATGAGTGTCCACCAAATGTTTAAATAAATATGGTCAATTGAGCAGTATGTAAGTGTGTGGGTGCAGGTGGCTCGAATAATGTAGTAAACCCAACTACTGTCTGGCTGTATGCATAAGCAGCCCTCTAGGGGTCATATGTACGAACACCTTTTCCCATTGATACAGAATGGGAAAAACCCTTTGCTACATCTGGCCCTAAGTATCTAAGTGGCTATGTCAGTGGCTCTATCCCTCTGTTAAAAAGAATATGAGTTGCAGTATCTACTTCAGAGTGTATACATAAGAATCTGCAAGGCCACATTAACTCAGTTAAACTTAGTACACCATGTTTCTTAAGCTCTTAATAACGAACTACCCTGCTCTATGTCCTACCTATACCCTATCTATGGGTTGACTCTTGTGTGCTAAAAGGGAACTGTAATCTTTCTTTCGTGATTATTATAGCTTTCGTTACTCTTACCATATAGGTAGTATTTAGATTCCTTTTTAGTGGTTATGAACATGCTACTCACTCTCGTTCATCTTATATACAATTATTCCTGCAATAACACATTTTAAATTAAAATACATTATACTACACATACCTGCTAAGTATGTTTGTTGGTCTGTATATTTGTTTCTCAGCATTAGTTAGAATTTCTTCTTACTGAACATACGCAAAAACCAAGCAGGAGAATGGTACACCACTGTCAAGAAAGGAAGCCTTTTCAACTTTGATTTCAAATTTTCTCAATCACAAAGTGAATCAGAATGCCTCTTTTATATTTAACTTATGCTACACTTTTTCTGACTGGAGCTCATAGTTACCCCTTTCTAACACTCCTCCAAAGATAGCCCAACCCCAAACCAGTTTTCACCAGATCTGCCGATCCACTGCAGCACTCAGCACGGCCCCCCCATGTAGCTCCACGAAAGGATCCGCAGATGCACGTGGGAAGGAGAAATGGATTTTTAGGATATATTCTCAAATAATGCTATTTGTATTCCTCTGTGAAAATAATAATGTTTCCTAAACATAATTTTAAACAATTTTCTTCCAGTAGAACTGTAACTACAAAGTCACAGTCTAGTCTTTTTTATAGCCTTCCCCCGTACCCATCTTGCTGTGCGTCCAAGGTAACATATTTGTTACATTCTCTTGCAGCAGTAGGTCACAAATTCATAACAGTTTCTGCAAGAACCATGCTTACTTTTAAATGAAAAACAGCAGGTGTGGTTGACTTTTTTAAATAATACACATATCACAAACAGCAACACTACTGCTTTCTCAAAAGTCAATCCCACATCTATTTTCTTTACTCACAAAATCACTACCTAACTTTATTCACCAGCATATTTAGAACAGCCAAAACATGGTTCTTTCACATTTTAACTAGTACACTCCATTTTAGACTGCATTTCTGCATTTCATTTCAACACTGCCTCATTCAGCTGTAGCCCTGCCCTGAGTGGTATTCCAGCTTCACCACTCCAGAATGCCGAGAGTGTGAATTGTGGGACACAGATTTGTGTTCTGGGCTAGAGAGAGTGCACAACAGAGTGACATTGAGAGGAACCAGTATTTATATAACTCAAAGGCTGCATCCTGTTTCATATGTAGTTATCAGCTACCCACCATAAACACAAAGGCTCATCTCAGAGACAACCCTTTTTACCATATATATCATTAAAAAAAGTAATTCCTACTTTTTAAATATCAGTCAGATCTACAGATCCATCCACAGATCTAGAAAATGCCTAATAAAATAATTGTTTAAAATCTTACACCCATTATTAATTTTTGTGCCACAACTGTAAGAAGCCACTGGTTCAGGAATCTTCTACCCTGACCCCTTCATATGCATGCCAGCAAGCATTTTAGTCCCAGGACTGTTTTACAGACAGAACATCATCAATGTGAAAGTGTGTGTCTGGGTGTAACAGTGGCTGTGAGTCTGCCTGTCTGGATGTGAGCTGGGTGTGGGAGTGTCTGTCTGGGTATAAGAGTGGGTTGAGAAAATCGATGTCTGTGTGAGAGTAGGTGCAAGAGTGTCTGTCTTAGTATTTGAGTGGGAGTGAGACTGGGTGTGAGAGCGTCTATCTGGATGCAAGAGTAGGTATCAAACTGTCTCACTGAGTGTAAATGTGGATGTGACAGAGTCTTTGTGGGTGTGAGAGTGGATGTCAGAGTGTCTCTCTGGGTGTGAGAGTGGGTGTCAGAGTGTGTGTCTGAGTGTTAGTGTGGGTGTGAGAGTATCTGAATGGGTGTGACAGTGGGTGTGAGAGTGTCTGTCTGGATGTGAAAGTGGGTGTGCGAGTCTCTGTCTAAGTGTGAGAGTGGCTGTGAGAGTGTTTGGGTGTGAGACTGGTTGTGAGACTGTCAGTATGGATCTCAGTCTGGATGTGAGAGCACCTGTCAGGGTGTGAGAGTGCATGTGAGAGTGTCTGGGTATGAGACTGGGTGTGAGACTGTATGGATCTCAGTCTGGGTGTAAAAGCATCTGTCTGAGTGTAAGAGTGGGTTTGAGAGTATCTGAGTGTGATAGTGTCTTTAAGGGTATCAGAGTGGGAATTATAGTGTCTGTCTGGGTGTGAGAGTGTCTGTCTGGGTGGAAGACTGTATGGATCACAGTTTGAGTGTAAGAGTGTCTCTCTGGGTGTGACAGTGGGTGTGAGAGTGTCTATCTGGGTGTGACAGTGGGGATGAGAGTGACTGCCTGGGTATGAGAGTGTCTGTCTGGGTGTGAGAGTGGGTTTGAAAGTGTCTATCTGGGTGTGAGACTAGCTGTGGGAATATCTGTATGGGTGTGAGACTGTCTGTAAAGAACTGAGTCTGTGTGCAAGAATGTGTGTCTGGGTGTGAGTGTGAGAGTGTCTATCTGGGTGTGAGAGTGGGTATGAGAGAGTGTGTTAGAATGTCAGAGTGGGTGTGAAAGGGAGTGTCTGGGGTTGAGAGTGGGTGTGAAATTGTGTGTCTGGCTGTGTGGCTGAATGTGAGAGTGTGTGTCAGACTGTGACACTGTGTGTGGCAGTGTCTCTGAATGAGTGAGAGTGTCTCTATGGATGCTTGAGAGTGTGCCCTAGTATATTTTTATTTTTTTTACATTTCCCAAGATCCGTGGATCCACTTGCAGATTCACACCGGGGATCCGCAGATCTCAGGAAATATATAAAACAATTAAAAGGATTGTAGATATTTTCAGCCCATGCCCTACTGTTTTTGTGTGAACATCAGGGGGTCAGGGATCTTCTACACTGACCTCAACATATGTATTGCAGCTCACATTTAAGTCCTGGGGTCCATTTCAGCCGCCATTTTGTTTTATTGGGGTATGGTCCCTGAGGCTGAAAGATGGGGCGTGATGTATATGATGGGGTCAGGGTAGAGGTTCCCTGACCCCAGGTGGATCATATATATGTGGGATAGTTTTATATAACGTGTAAAAAATGAATGTAGAGCATTTTTTTATGTTTTCCAAACTCTGCAGATCCATCCGCTGGGCTCAGCAACGCCCTCAGTGTGAATCAGTGGATGGATTCACAGAACTCAGAAAACAGAAGAAAAAAGTACTATTTATGCACTGTTATTCTAATGTTCTCATCCATTTCCCACAATTCTTTTAATAATGTTGCATCCTCGATTAGTAAATTGTCAGTCGATAGCTTCTTTATGGTATCCCTGCTGGCTGTCGATGACTTTTCATCCTCTCTGATTTTATTGTTTTTAAGGGGTATGGATTTTTAACAACTTCAATTTTCGTATAAACAGGAAAAGGTCTATCCGGCTTCGCTCGTACTCAAAACCAGAGACAGTAGAGGGGGAGACCGAGAGAAAAATCTGCGCAAATTAGAGTCGAGATAGATACTATCACTCGACACGAAGGAACCAAATGGGCTGAACATTAGTGAGGAGTTATACATACATCTATATTAATGAATTGATTCAACCAGCACCATGTGAATATCCAAGGAGGTAGAAATTAGCCTTACCTCTATATATTAAATAGCCATGATGGACAGAGGTAAATGTTTTTTATTCAAATATAAAGTTCCCACACTCAGTCCTTACAATACCAAGTTGGGAGATGAGCCGGATATGGTCATGTTATCAGGAAGAAAACGTAAGATGATAGACACTTTAAGATCGAGTCAAGGAAACACATTTGAAGAGATAAGATGCATGACAATTGTATAATATGCTGTAGACTAGTCAAAATCAATTATACCAACTAATGGGGAGTCTACTCTTATGAGTTGTAACATAAGTATAGTCCATTTGGGAAGTCAACTCTTTAAAGAATGTTTATAACATATATACACCGAGGTAATGTGGTTTTGTATTTATTTTTATTGTTCACATACACTTTTAGTTCTATTCACATCGTTGTGTATACATTTGGGTCATTCCGGTTCACAGTGCACATGTTGGTAATCCGTATCAAAGTAAGATTTATTTATCCATTTATGTATTTATATGGCGATTGACATAAATCATATTTATATAAAAAAAATTATGATGGAAAGTTCAATTAGAAGACAAATTGGTTGTAACGTAGATTGGGATTGAGTGTAAAGATCATGTGATATATATGAAGAAAAACAAAATGGCGAATTAGAAGCTGACGAAGGCAGCAACGCCGAAACGCGTTCTTTTCTTTTGTGCCAATAAACCCTGATGAATTACGATTCCCGCGGAGTGCTGTCCTTCTCTGTATCAAGGGGATCAAGTGTGGATTTATAGCGAGGTAGCACTCGCAAGGTGACGAGCACCGCTGATGGTTTGGAGCAGGACTGGTACGCTAGTTGGAAGTGTTTAATATATATATATATATATATATATATATATATATATCTTGAAGGCAAAAAGAAAGCGCTGCACATTAATTAACAGAGACACAAGTAATGGAACATTTAGGCTTCAACTTTAATGTGGATGAATAAAATTTGCTGAAGCCAAAATCTAGATTCTGCCCAGTACTACCACCTGGAAACAAAGTGAATATTTTTTATGAGGCCGTTATATCAGATTTGGACAGAATGAAAAATAAATACAATGGTTATGCTACAGAAAATCTTACAAAGCATGAAAGGAATGCTCTTAACAATCTTATGTCCAATAATTCATTATTATTCAGACCAGCTGATAAGGATGGTAATATTGTGATCCAAAATAAATCAGACTATATGTATAAGGCCTATAGGCAGTTAAAGGATACAAAGGATTACAAAAGATTGCAATATAATCCTATCAAGCTGATCACTGAGAACCTCAATAAGAAATTAAAAGAATGGCATATTCAATAACTACTTAATGATGATGAACTTCAATTGTTGTCTGTCACACATTTGGTGACACCAACAGTCTATTTTTTGCCAAAGATCCATAAAACGCTACACAAGCCTCCAGGTTAACCTATTGTATCAGGGTGTAGCTCAGTCTTTTGAGAACCATTCTAGGTATGTGGATTGCAAAATGTTCCCTAAGGTCAAAATGTTATCATCGTACATTAAGGACTCTGGGGACTTCTTGAGAATGATTTTGGATATTGAATGGCAACAACATCATAGGTTGATCACAATGATGTGGTGTCCCTTTACGCATCTATCAGATATGATATTGGTCTGAATGACATCGAGTATTTTTTTAAACAGAGAAAACTCAAAAAGTACAAACATTTAGAAATGTTACTGGAAATGATTGAGATATGTCTGTGTAACAACATTTTTTTGTTCAGTCATGAAGTGTTTCATCAGATGTATGGGACAGCAATGGGAATTTCATTTTCTCTGGGCTATGCCAATCTGACAATGGTTTGGTGGGAGAGGGAAATTGCATAGCAAGAAAAGTATGAGGAACATCTATCAAACATCATCATTGATAGAGGTACATTGACAACGTATTCCTAATTTAGAAAGGGACACAAGTTCAATTTATGGAATACTTTGAGGAGATCAATAAGAATGAGTGTGGCTTGAAATTCACATACAATATTAATAAGCAACAAATAGATTTCCTGGATATTCGGATATCTGTGCATTACAATAAGTTGGAAACAACACTTAACAGGTAGCCTATGGCCACAAATAGTGTATTACATGGCTCAAGCTTTCATCCTAGAGCTTTGATTAAGAACATTCCGTGTGGGGAATTTATTTTTTCTAAAAGGAACTGTTCCCTGACAACTGATGTGGAGATTCATTTCAAGGAGGTGAAGAAAAGATTTTATAAGAGGGGATATCCAGCAACATTTATTGAACAGGGAGCAATAAGAGCGAACAACAAAACACGCACAGTCATATTGAAGGAGAAACCATTACGGGTTTCTGATGACTCAGAAGTTGTAAGAATGATAACCACCTACAATAAGGAAAGCAATGAGATTAAATTATTTTTTCAAAAAAATTGGAAAACTCTGTTGAGTGATCAGGATATCTCAAAGGCTATAGGACCAAGGCCACAAATTACCTATAAGAAGGTGCATTCACTTAAAGATAAACGGTCCAAAGCCATTTTGTAGATAAACTTTCTGGAACATGGATGGAGACACAAAAAAAGGATTTGTGAAATGTCTCAACTGTAAAGCTTTCAAAATTGGAAAAAATGTGAAATATGTCAATGACCCCAAGGGAAAACATATACCAATAGAACACAGGATTACATGCAGTACAACTTATGTAGTCTAGGCTATTGAATGCAAATGTGGCCTTGATTACATTAGAAGTACAACGTGTCCATTGAAGAAACGGATATGAGAACATTTACGTGCAGTGGAACATAAAGATGGCAGCTATGCTATTGCAAAACATCTTATTTTAACACAGTATGGAGACTGGCAATCACTTCAATATTATGGCATAGCACATGTACCACCAAAAGAACGAGGAGGAAATCACACTTTACAACTGCGTACATTGGAAAGTAGGTATATCATCAAACTACGGACTAAGATTAAGCAAGGGCTGAACACCGATGAGGAACTTCATGTTCATCTATAGCTGTGGGTGTGGCAATGGGTGACTGTTCCGTACATTGTTGCTGGGATATAAATCACTGAGAACATATCTTGTCTGTGATTACTGGACAATAGCAGTTGTCTTATGTAGTAATGTATCGTATAGAGAGGTGCCAGTTTGACGTTATGCAATAGCGCCAAAACCATTGGAGGAAATTAGACCAAATTTGGCAGAGTGTTGGCTCTTGGTCCAGAAGGAGCTTGTTTTGCTAAATTTGCACATATAGGAATGCAAAGGATTCTCGACCCTCATGATCTCTTGCAGAGATATGATTGACTGCCAAAACTTCAACAAGGAAGTGTTGGCAACCATGTTGGGACTCAGCTTCACAAAAAAAAAAAAAAAAGATAAGAAAAGGGGCCAGGATACGGACACCCACACCGCTTAGCTCAAGCACAAATAAGCATTTAAAAAAACAAATTCAGCGGACGTTGCATGGATCCACGGATCTGCTGAAAATTGAAAGAAAAGAAGTGCTGGTTCCCGCATATGTTTTTTTTAAAGCTCCCATGTGTGCCAACCCCCCCGCCCCAGGGACCACCACCTCCCCAGGGCATAAATTAAATAGGGTGTAGGAGGGCCACCACCTCCCTGGCTCATAAAGCAAATGTGAAGAGGGGGCCACACGGCACCCCACACAGCCTCAGGTACCACCACCTCCCCGGGGCAAAGTATAAAAAAAAAGAAAAGGGGTCCGTGGCAGGGCCCTGCAGCCCCAGGAACTACCACCTCACCGGGGCTATTCTTTGTTGAAGGGAAGCCAAGTAGCCCCGCTCATGGAGCTACTGATGGCCCTGGGGACTGGCACCCCCAGAGCCGGCTCCTGTTGTGTTCCGAGGTGTCCGGCCCAGGACATAGCTGTTTGAAGCTGCCGCCAAGTCATAGCAGACACTCTGGTTTGATAAAGGACCATTCATCGGAGTGGAGGTTTCCTCTTTCTGTCTGCTTACGGAGATGCAGGCAGGCACACAGAGGAAACTGCTCTCACACAGAGGGTGCTGCTTTAGTAGTGCCCTCTCTTTGACAGCGATGCTGGCTCCCACAGGAGGTGAGGAGCCAGCTGGGAGTGTGAGGGCCTTCAGGCTCCCTCCACAGACGCCACATTGAGAATGGGTGCCCTGAGGGGCACCCAGGTCACATGGCTGGGCCCCAGGGGATGGGGTCCCCGCTGCTGAGATCGGCCCTGGGGCCAAATGGCCATGTGCCCCTAAAAAAAAACAATTAGACCGTGCCCTTGGTCCCCGGGGCACAGATTATCCCGGGGGTGCTAGGCCCACCTCCCCCCAAAAAACAAATTAGGCCAGACCTTAGGGGATGGGGTCCCTAGGGGTGAGATCGGCCTGGGTGGGGGGTAACATGGCCCCCTATCCCCAAAACAAAAATGTTTAGGCCAGGCTCCAGGGGATGGAGTACCAAGAGCGACATCAGCCTGGGGAGGGAGGCCACACGCCGCCCTTACCCAAAAAAGTTAAATGTTTAAGCCAGGGTCTGGGGGGTTGGCTCCCTGGGGACGAGATTGGTCTGGGGGACATGCAGCCAAAGGCCGTGTGCAGTGCAGGGTTCGGTGGGTACAGGGGTTGGCCACAGGAAGTGTGAAAAAAAAGAAAAGGCGCCAGGCTAGAGACACCCTGACCCCTTAGATCTGGTGTTGGGGTCCCATCCCAGGGGAAAAACATAATTGAAAAACAATTGCCACAAATTCATGAAATCAGGGAATTTGCTGCAAAAAAAAAACTATGGGCACCAGCGCTTGTATTTTTAAAGCCTCCATGTGGGCCAGGTTCAGGGACTAAAGTAAAAAAATAAGGAGGGGGTGCAAGGGCCCCTCTCCTGGGCTTTTCAATCTCTGGGGGACCATCCTCCCCCTGGGATTCTTTTGCATTAAATGAGAGGTGCGTGCCCCCCTGGAGCCCTGGGAACCACCACCACATAGGGGCTTGATTGTTTAGTAGTGTGGTGGGCACACACCATCCCCGTAGCCCCAGGGACTGCCACCTCTCTGTGGCTTGATCATATATTAATACAGGGGGTTGCACAGCCCCCCAACAGCCCCGGGGACTGCTACCTCCCAGGGGCTTCCTTCTTTTTGAAGGCAGGGGGCATGCGCCCCCCGCAGCCCCAGAAACTACCACCTCACTGGGTCAAACATAAAAAAGGACGGGGTCTGTTTCAGACCCCTGCAGTCCTGGAGACTGTCACCTCCCCAGAGCTAAGTTTACATTTGGAGTGGGGCCGTGCAGCCCCCCCTTGAGGAGCCACAGATGGCCTTGAGGACTGCAACCGCAAAGGGCTCACTTCTGCTATTTCCCAGGGTGTCCACCCAGAGACATAGATGTGTGCTTTTCCTTTGTGGGAGCTGAATGCAAAGAAAGCCCACTTTCTGCAAGTGAGAGCTGTCAAACATCTCTCACTTGCAGAAAGCTGTTTTTCACTGTATGCAAATATGCGTGCAGAGAATTCAGATGAAAAGATTGCTTTCACAAACAGGAAGCTGCAATTAAAAGCAGCTCTCTGCTTGGGGGAGCACTGCCGGCTCCCAAAGGACGTGGGAGCTGGCTATGACCACCGGAACTTTGAGGGTCCCCCCATAATGAGATGGAGAGAGAGAGAGAGAGAGAGAGAGAGAAATAAATTATCATTGCATGGTCTCTCCATGCAGTGACTTCAAAGAGTTAGACTAGCGAGTTGTTTGGTATAAAGGTTATAAGTAAGTTTTGATGCACTCTAGAACAGCATCTCTTCTGGCCTACTGGTAAAGCTCTTGGACAGCTATGGAGTAGGTTGAAGGTTCTAGCCCTGGTGTTACAGACAATGTGCCTCTATTTACTAATGTTTTGAGTTTTAAACGTTCCATGTGATAGGACATTTATATCCTCTTGGATTCTTTGGGCTGAATGTCAATGTCTGGATTCTGCAAAACATTGAGTCTCATTTGGCCTAGTGGTAAAGGTCATAGATCCGCACACTGAAGTTTAAAGATTTGAGGTACCCTCATGGTTCCACTCTAGGTGTGTCTCTGATCATTTGCCTGCTTTTTTCCTTTTCAACTTTAAATATTTAGTGTTCATACTGAAAGGTGATCTCATTCTTTTTAAATATACATTTTTCTTTTCAATTTATCCAGAAATATCTCATTCTAAGTATATAGTTCATCAAAGCCTAAAAATCTCTCTAACTCCCCCTCACACTCTTTTTCCCTCTCTCTCTCTTTCAATCTCTTTCTCTCACTCATACACCTACTCAGACCCTTACACACCCACTCACAGATCCATTCAGATACTCACACACCCACTCAAAGAACCACTCAGACTAACAACTGCACTCAAACCCTCACACACCCACTCATAGAACCACTCAGACACTGACACATCCACTCATTGACCCACTCAGACTCTCACACACCGACTCGCAGACCCACTGAAACCCTCACGCACCCAATCTCAGACCCACACAATCACTGACACACTCACTCACAGACCCAAAAGGACACTGATGCACCCACTCTCACACCCAGAAAGACACTCTCACAGCCACTCGAACACTCAGATACACCCTGTCACACCTAGTCTCACACTCAGAGAGACAGGCTGCGGCCAACTCCTGTCACTCACAGACAAAGGCCGTGCGCAGCGCAGGTTTGGGTGGTTATAGGGGTTAGCCATGCACGTCGGTGGTTGGATTAACGTGTAGTAATGAAAATTACTTCACTTTTAAGAAAAACATAGAAACCATAGAAAGGTTACAGGGATGTTATAGTTATAAATAGATTTTAAAATTAACATAGAAACTCACTTAAAAAGCAAAGGTTACAGGGACGTTATAGTTAGGCTCATATTTTAAATGTACAAAACCCCAGAAATTCACCTATCATAGTTATCTCAACTAACTATAACTCATGCTCTCAGGTGACTAATATGTATATATATATATATATATATGTATATATACAGTATATATATATATATATATATATATATATATATATATATATATATATATTACCTACTGCCAGTTGCCAGTAGTTACTTATAGTTAGGACCATGTTTCCATAGAAAAAGCATTTTTAACTTGCCGATTTCTTTGGCACTGTTTGACGAATCTTCACAAAATTTCCCAAAAGAATTGTTCCAGTGATTCTTGTTGCGCATGGAAAACTATGAGGTAATCCATCAAGTGAAAGGGAGGGTAAAAAAAAACATGCATTTCACATGTTAATTCTCATAGGACCTTTGAACATGACTATAGCCGAACCACTGGAAGGAATTACACCAAATTTGTAGAAAGCTAGCTTTCCATATGCAGATTGTGCTTTCGCTCATTTGGTGTAAATCAGTTCAGTAGTTTTTCAGAAATTAAAGGGAAAAAAATTTGTTTATCTCTGGCTGCGGTGACTCCCCGATTATTTCATAAATAAACTGTGAAAATTTGTGAATTATTGCGAATCCATGTGCAAAAACAAGCTCTGTAATTGGCTGACTGCAACCTGACTAGAAAGTTGCAGCCACCATTTTATTTCACTGGGCATGGCCCCCTGGGGTGAAATTCCTCATTGAAAGAGGCATGAGGGGTCAGGGTGAAGGTACCCTGATCCCAGGGGTGTGATATACGTGTATTTTAGTCACAAATTATGGTTTAAAAAAAATGTTGTGTCACCATGAGCGGTATTCATGAAAATTCGCAAATATTTGTGATTTACTCACAAATGTGAAGAAATTTGCCAAAAAAACACCGGCTCATTCATACACTAATTCATTCACTCATACATGCACTCAGAGACTCATGCACCCACTCACACACCCACTCAGACACTCATGCACCCACTCAGACCCACTCATAGACTCATACACCCACTTTCAGACCCACTCATGTACTCACTCACAGGTCCACTGACAGAGATAGGCTGTGTGTCCAACATACGCTGCGGATGGCCAAAGGTCATGCGTGGCACAGGTTGGGTGGCTATAAGGGCTTAGCTGTAAGTCCTAGCTGGTGGCCAGGCCTTGTGACCAAACCCCGCTGTGCATGGCCGAAGGGCGTGCGCAGCAGGGGTTGGAATAACGTCTAATAATTAAAATTACTTTATGTTAAAAAAAATAGAAAGTCACTGAAAAAACAAAGGTTACAGGGACGTTATAGTTAGGTTCTGAATTTACTCACACAAAACCATAGAAATTCAGAAGTTATAGTTAGAGTCTTTCGAGTAACTATAACTCGCTCCCTAAGGTAACCATAACTCGCACCTTAGCAGGCACAGCTAATTACTCCACGTTTTATATCATTGAAGAGCTCTTGAATGGCATCTTTGATATTATCATTGCAACATTTGCAATAAAATTATCGATAAAAGAACTGTGCATGGGCAAGGGTGCGAAGTATAGTTACCTTAGGGTGTGAGTTATTGTTACTTAAAAGTACTCTAACTATAACTGCTGAATTTCTATGGTTTTGTACAAGTCAATTCAGAACCTAACTATGACACCCCTGTAACTTTAGTTTTTTTCAGTGAAAAAATAAATAAATATATATATATATATATATATATGTGCATATATATATATATATATATATATATATATATATATAGTTTAACATTCTAAACAATGCTAGGAAAAGTCAAAGAACTTGGCGATTCTGTCTACTTTATCTGCTGCCTCCGGTTCTGATTGTGGCTGGAAGAGTGGCGTGGATGAGCTCCTGACCATATCTATCTATCTATCTATCTATCTCTCTATCTATCTATATTATTTCATACTCAGGCCGCAATACCGCTCTGTCCTCTTGATGACGGTTCGCGTACCGGTCGGGCCCCCGTAAACCTGTAAACTTCTCCTCATCTGAACCTCCTTGGGCAAAAGATCGCACCGCGCACTCCACAGCATGTAGAAAAAACAATATGAGTTTATTTACTCCTTAAAGTAAAAAAGCACACGAATGGCACACCCAACGCATTTTGGGGCTAACGCCTTGATCACAGGTGGGTTGCTAAATGCATTACATCATTTTAAACCCAATACTGTGAAAATGACATAAACAAATGACTAAAAGTAAGACATTGCCTGCTTCCCAAGAAATGTATGGCAGCCATCTTATAACATGTAATGAAGTAGTAACAACGTATATACTATATGTGGTCCGTGCACCAAATCAATACATTTCACTGCTCAATATTAAGTGACATTTCCCCAGCAATTCATGTAGTCCACAACTTTTTCACATAACTATATATTAATGACTTTTCTTCCATATGTCAATACCAAACAATGTTCATATGAGATACATTCTAGCCCTGTCACCCTGCCCCCCATGGAAATCCAATTATAGTACTTAGATATGCCATCCCAGTGGGCTGCCTAATACTCCATCAGTATATATATGCTGAAAAATAATCATTCAGTACAGATAAACAAGCACAAAAGATATTAATATTAAGAGTAACAATTATAACATGCATTGCTACATTCATATCACTATAACCATAATTTCAAGACTACTATGCTGTCCATGTAACGTATACGCTGCATCCACCGGAAGCAGAAATTCATCTTCCTTGTATCATCTCCTGGCCATATACTTTCTCAATACTATTTGTATTATCCCAAACATAGGATCATCAGAAGGAGAAAAACAAAAAGAGGGAAGAGAATAAAGAGAGGTGACAGAAACAGCAATTAATACAACACCTTAACCATGTCAGGAAATAGGCCAATTAAAAACCTGTTAAAAGTCCCCAAAAGGGGGATTCCAACAACCAACAAAGGGGGGAGCTATATGAGGCTAAATGTACCATCTCATCCATCAAATATCTACAAAAAGAAACTACCCCAAATGTACCGCCAGTTCTTCATCTTTATTCAGACCATGCAGCACTTTGGTATTTAGGGTAATGATGTATTGAGATTCCAGTCCCTCAACTATAATTCTCTTTTGCCCCTTTGCTTATTGTGAGGTACCCTGTCAATGATGAAATATCTTAACTTGGATACATCCCTATCATGTATCAAATTGAAATGTCTTGCCACTGGATAATGGCGGCCAACTTGGGCTATTGCTCTCATATGCTCAAGTATCCAATTTCTAGTTGCATGGATGGTATTGCCAATGTATCTCAATTCAAAAAGACATTCCAAAACATATACTGTATAATCACTTAAGCAAATTGGGTATGAATTGATGGTCAAAATAGTTGTAGTCAGTGGTGAGCTGTACTCAATGACTGGTAAGCTATTCCTACACACCTTACAATTAAGGCACAAAAAGAAACCAATCTTAGAACCCCTCCTGTGTTCCCTGCATACAACACTGATACTCAGTCTGTCCCTTAGCCTAGAACCCTTCTTGAATGTAATGGTCGGGAAATTATCAATGAATCCTTCAAGCATATTCTCTCTTTGTAAGACAGGCCAATGTTTCTGTTAAATATTCCTGACATTATGTGCTTTATCTCTAAATGTAGTGATAAACCTACATTTTCTACATTCTTCTGTTGCTGTAGGGGATATAACAGATCCTCCCTTTTTTAAACTTCCCACCTTCTGCCGAGCTTCTGTAACAAAGGCAGGTTTGTAGCCTCTTTGTACAAATCTTTTTTGCATCACACCACATTCTGCCTGGAATAACTCATCAGTACTACAGCTTTGTCTTGTCCACAGGAATGTACCACAGAGAATAATCTCAATTTCTAGAATGAGTGCTATAAGCATGGAGTTACGTGTTGCCAGATATAGGTTTTCTATACAAATAGTGATTAGTCTGATGTCCTTTATCATAACCTGAATATCTAGAAATTGCTCTCACCACCCCATAAATAGGCAAGAAAAACTAGGAGCAAAACAGATATCCATTGCTGTTCCCTGCATTTGCCAGAATATCTTATCCTCAAATAGAAAAAAGTTATTCTCCAAACAGTATGCAGTCATTTGGAAAATCATTTATGTGTGGAAAAACAGAGAAATAGGCCATGATCGTAAAAAAATGTTTGACAGCCATGATACCATCCTGGTGTCTAATCCTGGTATATAGACTAGTCAAATCGAATGTCATTGGTAAGCAATCATCTTTCCAACTGATACTTTCAATTCTATTTTAAAAAATCCCTACTGTCCTGTATAAAAGAAGGAAGAGTTTGTACAAAATGTCTTAAAAAGTAATCAACATATTGTGATGCATTTTCTAGTAGGAAATTGATGGATGAAACAATTGGTCTCCCAGGGAGATTCGTAGATTCCTAGAATCTTTGTGTACCTTTAGGAGGAGGTATACAATTGAAATACTAGGTGGTTCACAGTAAAGAAATTGGTATTCCCCCCACTCAATAAGCCCTCTCTCCATCCATTTCAGTAATGTATCATGATAAACAGCATTAGACCTGCAAACCTCATTATAGTTTGACAATTCATAACAATCAGAATCATTCAGTTGACAATATCCCTCTTTCAGATAGAGAGCCTTGGAAAGAATTACCACATTGCCCCCTTTGTCAGATTCTCTTATCACAATCTCAGTGTCTCTTTGCAAATTTCTGACAGCTTCCGCTCTACTTTGGAAAAATTGTCATTGTGCCACTGTCTCTCACAGGCTAATTTCTTTAAGTCTTGCAAGACCTGTCACAATTCACCTTGGGCTTACCGTCAATACTGGACAGGGATGGTGAGCGGCCCCGATTCCTGCAAGTCCTGCTCTGGCCGAGGTAGGGGCGACCTCTTCCGGTAGCCACGGTGCTGTTGACAATAGTAAGCCACTACAGTCCGTGCCCTCCAGAAGGAGTCCCAGAGGAAAAACCCCAAGGGGGAAAAAGCCTCCAACAGGAACTCCCTGAAACAGAAGGAGGACACAAGATTTAGAACTCAGGATCCTGGAAATCTGGAAGACTGAAGACAGAACAAGAACGACTGGCATCTCAAATGAAAACCAGCCGGAGCGTGACCACCACTGCGGAAGTGTTGCAACGCAATGAGAAGAAGAAAGGATTCCCCTTATATACCCCTAGACAGGAAGTGATAAACAGGAAGAAGTAACACCACCATTTTGGCTTGGGAAGGAGCCATAGCTAAAGATAGAAAATATACCCCTGTACAAGAGGAACAGATGCATGCAGGGAAGAAGGGAAGTGCACAGCATGCTGGGAAGGAGAAGGCATGCTTTAAAACCATGCATGTAGAATGAGGAAGGCCCTGAAGGCGTGTGGCAGGTGAGTAATGCTAGGGGGGGAGGCCCAGACACCCTAGAACAGTGTTTGCGTCGCGTGCCGTGCGCAGAGAGGACCGCGACCCAATTCTGGGTCTCCAGCCCCGCCACGCTCTAATAACAGCGAGCGGCTGGAGAAAAGGGCAGCCGCGGGCGCCGCGACCCTTGACCCGGGATGCGCCGCAGCGGCCCGCGGCACAACAAGACCAGGGTTTCAAATGTACCGATAGCATCATAGTTCATTTTAGGATTAAACCTGAGGCAGTTTAAATCCAAATCAATATCCATGTCATCCAAATTAAGTAGGGGATCCCCTGTATATACATTTTCCATGTCAAGTTCAGCTTTACAAAACAGAGTATCTATATCCCCCTATTGTCAAATTGCTGATTTTTACCTCAAACTTCCCCTTAGGTACCTCATTGCCTTTCATAACACGTCATTTGTGCAGTTTCAAATTCCTAATGAAATGGAAGAGGTCAATCCTACCAGAAGCAAAATTAAAACCATTAGAAGGGCAGAATGTATATCTGAACTACAACACTCTAATTTCTACATCAGTGAGCATTCTATTAGACAAATTGATCACAAATTGATTAACCCCTTCATGGAAAGGCTGGCATAAAGTGAAGTTGTGATCAGCCTGGCAGTGCTGCTGTAAGCACCGCCGTGGTTGAGAACAACTTCGACCGCCGCCTACAAGTCGGGCTCTATTATCCTAGTGGCGGTGGCAGCGGTCCCCTGGCAGTCGGACTGCCAGGCTCATAATATGTTGGTTGGGACTGCCTGGTATGCAGTGGTCCCATTGCCACCGTGGTTTTGGGGGTCCTCGAACCACCAAACTCATAACAAGGCCCTTATTCTTTGCTCCTGGCCCATCTGCTTATTACATTTTGGCTCTTGGTTGTGTCAGGGCCCCTCTGGTTCTGTGGTCTATTTTTGGTACTTAGTAGTAGATGGGGGGAGTATTCTATCTGGCTGATTCACAGCAGTAATTTTTCTTGCTTTCTGCCACTACTTGGATCGTACGGGGTGGGATCGACTACACAGTGTCTGGCTCAAAATGTAATAGTTTTAAAGTCTTTATTTTCTTTTTAAAGTATTATTTAATCAAAATTATGCCTCGCCTCGCTGCTTGTGAATTAAAAAAGTAAAAACTAACCTCTGCTTTGTTTTGTGTCTACACTTTTGCTCACCATTCACCTGCCCTCCATTCACTTATGGCCTTGTGGTTTATAGTCATCCATTACATTGCCAATGAAAATTATTTTATTGCATTTTGCTAATCATTATGACAATGTAAAATGTATGGTTCTTTTGTTTCCTGTGTTATGATAATGTGCTCCCTGCTCACATTAATGTTTCCATATAAAATAAACTTTTTCTGCATTGCCTTCTCACATGTGTTCAGAAACAGGACTGTAAGAATTTCTGTGTGGTGCTGCACATGCTGCATTAGGTACCTGAAAGGACACCTTCTTACAGTCATCATGTGAAACAGAAAATTAATATGACACACTTTTTTTAAGTTTAAGAAGTGAGGCATAAAAGATCAGCCCAGGGAGCTTTTTCTTCCAAATACACTGGCTCATAATGTATTTGGGATCTTACAGACCAATCATTGCCTTGCCAGCAAAAAACAGCTAAACTTTCTTTAACTAATAGGCATTCACTGATGTATCCACCTCTAACAACAGCAGGCTTTTAGGCATTAATTTTCATTATTAGCAATTCAATACCAGAATTACCAAAAATACTGTTACAATTTTTATATCAATCACTTTCTGTTCATTCTGTGCTGTTGCTGTAATTGTGATATTTCCATCTATAATCGTTCATGTGTTCTGCACTAGTTTAGTTTCAAATAATGTCTTTAATAAGGCTGTTTTTTCAGTCCAGGCTCCTTTTTTGTGTGCTGTGTCCAGGTAAATGGTCTGAAGACCTCAAGAACAGTGCTTGTCGACTAAGCCAGGTGTCCATTCACAAATTGGATACTTTTACATGTAAATTATGGAAGAGGGTCACAGGACACCTGTGTGTTTACCCGCAACAAATGGTCATTTGGAATACTTCCACAACTTGGGAGCCAAGAGAAATCTACCAGATGTAATTACTTGGCAACACAATAATGGAGCAACTTCTCCTGCATTGGTCTGTATCTCCTGTCTCCTCTCTAAAGTTGTTTGACTCAAGTAAAATTATCCATGAACTATTGTTCCAGACATGTGAAGGTTAAAGCTCTTTGCTACATCATACCTCTCTGTTCCTAGGGATAGTTTCACCAGCAAGGTCTCTTTGCTCAACTCCTTGATTAAAAGATACTTGATGGGAAAATAGTGACTTAACAACCTCAATGTAGGCAGAAGGAGCATGTCCCTTCGTATCTTTGTGCATAAAACTTAATATGGCAAACACTGGTATTCTATGTTAGGTGAGCCTCACTGCATTTGTAAGAAACTCTGCTTTGGACTCCAGATCTGTGAAATAAGCAAGTACAGACTGTTCACACTGCCTAGAGTCTGATCTATTGCTTTGCTTTGCTTTCTCTATTCAAGAGAGGAGACCTCATGGTTAAGACAGCCCACTGTCACACAATACCTAGGCCCTCATTTCGAGTGTGGCAGTCTGACCTCCCCATTACGACCGTGGCAAAAGCGCCATGGTCGGACCACCAGCACTTCCCACGTTTAGGCCGGCCAATGGCTTGGCGGTGCCCGTGGTCTTAATCCACTAGGGTAGTGCTGCTAGCAGCGCTGGCCTGGGGATTCTGACCTTTGTGTCTGCCAACTTTTGCATGGCGGTGGAACCGCCATGCAAGGGCTGGCAGAGACGGGGTGCCCCATGGGGGCCCATGCACTTGGCATGGGCAGTGCAGAGGCCCCCATGGACAGCCCTGTCACGCTTTTCTCAGCCTGTATTACAGGCAGGGAAAAGCGCAACAGGTGCTGTTGCACCTGACGCAACACAACATTTCCGCAGGCTCGATTATGAGGCGGCATCAATGTTGTGGTGAGTTTCCCGCTGGGCCAGCGGGAAACTCATAATAGGGCCAGCAGGCGGAAAACTAGAGTGGCGGTTTTCCAGTCCCCTAATCTCTTGTATTACCCCTTCCACAGAAGTACTTTTACAAAGTCAGAGGGTGGACTTCTGTACACTCTAAGCATGGCATTCATCATGGTTTTCCATTTGGTCAGGACCAGATCAGTAGAATTAGCTCTTTTAGACTCTTCTTTAAGTTCTCCTTTAGCAGTTCAAGATTTTAGTGTTAATAACACAGGATTCTCTTTTATCCCTTCCGCTTATGCTCATTTGAAGTCATGGTACTTATACTGAAGCTTTGCCTCAGAGCATAGAAGACATCCATAATAAAAAGGAGAGAAGAAGTTCCACATTCACTCATAGTCTGACTCCCTGAACCACCTCCATATTCTAGTCTGTCAGCAAGGGGGAGGTAAAGCTGCCATCCCAAGTTAACTTCAAGGTGCTCCCATGTGATGAATAACATACCCCACTCTCTCCACTGCCCCTGCAACTGCCAGATCCTGTGTCATGGAATCACTTACAGATATGGGCACACTAGAGGGTCCTGCATCATCCCCAACTAAAAAAGGATCTCCATTGTCCTCAAAATTACATATTACTGAGGTTATGATAATACTTTTCACCCCCTCGTAGTTATGAGGAGAAGTGGTGTGGTCTGGTATTATCAGTGCCACTACTGCCCACCCTCTGCAAAGGCAAATCACCACTTCCATTGCCAAAGAAACATCTCTACTAGACCCTCCAAGACCCTGACTACTACTGCATCTTTGGAACAGAGCCACATCAGAACACATGGTAATAGTGATCTTGTCAGTGTGTATCTCGCTCAGCCCCCTTCATCCTGTTTTCTTTATCTAATGTGGTGTTCCACCTAAATATCAACTCAAGAACATCATTAGACTACAGTATAATTTGTAAAATATTGTGGTGCTCAAAATACCTTCAGATACAAAATGAAAAGTAAGAATACGTTTCTCTAACTTTAACAAAACATATGGGCCCTCATTCTGACCTTGGCGGGCGGCGGAGGCCGCCCGCCAATGTCCCGCCGTCAGGTTACCGTTCCGCGGTCGAAAGACCGCGGCGGTAATTCTGACTTTCCTGCTGGGCTGGCGGGCGGTCGCCTTCAGACCGCCCGCCAGCCCAGCGGGAAAGAGGCTTCCACGATGAAGCCGGCTCGGAATCGAGCCGGCGGAGTGGAAGCTGTGCGACGGGTGCAGTTGCACCCGTCGCGTATTTCACTGTCTGCACAGCAGACAGTGAAATACATGTAGGGGCCCTCTTACGGGGGCCCCTGCGATGCCCATGCCAGTGGCATGGGCACTGCAGGGGCCCCCAGGGGCCCCGCGACCCCCCCTACCGCCATCCGGATCCCGGCGGTCGGACCGCCGGGATCTGGATGGCAGTAGGGGGGGTCGGAATCCCCGCGGCGGTGCAGCAAGCTGCGCCGCCGTGGAGGATTCAATGGGGCGGCGGTACACTGGCGGGAGCCCGCCAGTGGTGCCGGTCCGACCGCGGCTTTACCGCCGCGGTCGGAATCCCCATTGGAGCACCGCCGGCCTGTCGGCGGTGCTCCCGCGGTGCTCCACCCTGGCGGTCTTTGACCGCCAGGGTCAGAATGACCGCCATGGTTTCTAATATTGCTTACTTAAATGCTGCTGTAATTAATGTTTTTTTCATTTTTGTAAGTTTTCTTTTTATATGTACCATTTTTATGATTTTCTTTAGTGCTAATATATTTTAATATGTATTTATTATGTTTTTAGAATATTTATAAAATGTTGTTTTCAATAATATGTTAGACTACTTTTATGTTAAGTTAATTATATTTAATAGTGTTTTGTTGTGTTTGTTTCTGTTTCCTTTTACATGTTTTGACTTGTAGAGGACTAGGGTGGAGTACACTTTCACATCAAAATTAGTTACGTGCATATATTAATGATGATGTGTGTGCGAAGATTTATATAGCAGCCAGGAGGGTATCCAGGTGCTGCCCATGGGCACGAGGAGATTAAGGCCCATATTTATACTTTTTGACACAAAACTGGGCAAACACAGTTTTGCATCAAAAAGTAAAGCAGCGGTTGCATCATTCCAAAGCACCAGCCGAACGCCAAATTTATGGAATCTCACAAGCCAGTGCAGGGGGTGGGCTAGTGTGAAAAAATGACGTTAGCCGGGTAGGGGTGGTGGTATGGGAGAAGGGGGCTTTGCACCAAAAAATGATGTTAGGCTAGTTAGAGGCAAAAAAAATTTGCCATTTTCTGACACAAAACCATCCATACCACATGACTCCTGGTTCATAAAAGACAGGAGTCATGCCCACCACCCCAATGGTCAGCACAGGGGACAAGGGCCCCCTGGGCATGGCCACTGCACCTAGTGCCATGTAGTGGGGCCCATTTTAGGGTCCCCGATGGCACGTTTAGTTTTAAAAATACTTACCTCTACTTACCCTACTTACCTGGGATGGGATCCCTCATCCTCTGGTGTCCCTCTGGTGGGGGTGGGGGTGTTCCCGGGCCTTGAGGAGGGCACCTGTGGACCCATTCCATGGTGTCTGATGGAAATGGGTCCACAGGTCCCCTAACGTCTGATCTGACCCAGGCATTAAATGATGGTGCAAAGCAGGCTTAGCGCCATTATTTAGCCCACACTCCCACCCATGCATCATTTTAGGACAGGGGGATAAATATGGGGCTATGGGGATGGCTCAATTTTTTAGATGGGAACGCCTACCCTGCATCTCATTGACGCAAGGTAGGTTCATGCATCTAAAAAATGGTGCATACTCCAATATTTTGACGTTAGGGCCCATATTTATACTTTTTGACGCAAAACTGCGCCAACGCAGTTTTGCGCCAAAAAAATTAGCGCCGGCTAACGCCATTCTGAAGCGCCATGCGGGCACCGTATTTATTGAATGACGTTAGCCGGCGTTAGCCGCCGGCGCCGTCTGGTGTGCGTTAAAAAAAACGACGTACACCAGGCAGCGCCGGCGTAGGGGAAAATGGAGCTTGGGCGTCAAGAAATGGGGCAAGTCAGGTTGAGGCAATTTTTGCGCCTCAACCCGATTTGCGCCATTTTTTTTCACTCCCAACCCCCATAGAAATGACTCCTGTCTTAGCAAAGACAGGAGTCATGCCCCCTTGCCCAATGGCCATGCCCAGGGGACTTCTGTCCCCTGGGCATGGTCATTGGGCATAGTGGCATGTAGTGGGGCACAAATCAGGCCCCCCATGCCACAAAAATTTTTTTTAAAAAAACTTACCTGAACTTACCTTAATGTCCCTGGGATGGGTCCCTCCAGCCTTGGGTGTCCTCCAGGGGTGGGCAAGGGTGACAGGGGGTGTCCCTGGGGGCATGGGAGGGCACCTCTGGGCTCCTTCAGAGTCCACAGGTCCCTTAACGCCTGCCTTTTGCAGGCGCTAAAAAACGGCGCAAAAGCGGCCGTACGTCATTTTTTTTGACCCGCCCACTCCCGGGCGTGATTTTTGCCGGGGAGTATAAATCCAACGCACATGCCTAGGAGTCGATTTTTTAGACGGGAACGCCTACCTTGCATCTCATTAACGCAAAGTAGGTGTCCACGCTAAAAAATGACGCTAACTCCATGGACTTTGGCGCTAGACGCGTCTAACGCCAAAGTATAAATATGGAGTTAGTTTTGCGTCGAAATTGCAAACGGAGTATAAATATGCCCCTAGATGTGTCTAACGTCAAAATATATGTATGGAGTTTATGGAGTCCCCAGCTCCCGAGGCAGTCGTTCTGACCACTGCGCTACATCCTCTCCCTTATTAATTGATGAACTGGGCTAGTAAGCAGGTAAATTATGAATTTTGTTTTTACATTTTAATGATTGGACATGGATGTTTTTAAACAGTAAATTTGTCATATGCTAATAATTGTTTAATGATGAACTATTTGGGAGCATATTTATACTTTTTGGTGCAAAACTGCACTAACGCAGTTTTGCATCAAAAAGTTTTGCACCGGCTTGCACCAATCTTGAGTGCCAGCCGAGCACCATATTTATAGAATGGTGCAAGCTGGCGCAAAGGGTGGGCTAGCGAAAAAATAAAAATAAAATGACGTTAGCTTGGTGGGGGTGGTGGTATGGAGAAGGGGGTTTTGCACCAAAAAGTTACATTAGGCAGCCTAGCATCATTTTCTGACGCAAATCCATCCATATCACATGACTCCTGTCTTAGACAAGACAGGAGTCATGCCCACCACCCCAATGGCCAGCACAGGGGACCAGGGACCCCTGGGCATGGGCATTGCACCCAGTGTCATGTAGGGGGGCCCCTTTCAGGGCCCCGAATGGCACTTTAAAAAAAACTTACCTGTACTTACCTATACTTAGCTGGGATGGGGTCCCCCATCCTCCGCTGTCCCTTTGGTGTGGGTGGGGGTGTCCCCGGGGTGAGCACCTGTGGGCTTATTCCATGGTGTTCCACAGGTCCCCTAATGCTTGACCTGACCCAGGCGTGGAATAATGGTGCAAAGCAAGCTCTGCACCATTATTTGACCCCTCCTCCCCACCATGCGTGATTTTAGCCCGGGGGGATTAATATGGCGCTAAGGCCATAGGGTCATTTTTTGCACTGGAACACCTACCTTGCATCTCATTGACGCAAGGTAGGTTTCCATGTCCAAAAAATGACTTTAACTCCATAACTTTATCGCTAGACTGGTCTAGAGCCAAAATATAAATATGGAGTTAGTTTTGCACCCAATTTGCGTAAAAAGAAATGTTGCAAATTTGGTGCAAAACAAGTATAAATATGCCCCTAGGTCTTTTATTTTGATGCATTCAATATTAAAATCACTAATTTTATTTAAATATGTACCATTGTTCGGATTATAGCGGGAATAAGCTGGAAAGTGATTTAATAGAATTATAGTGTAATTATATATATTCATAATTTTTAATTTTATTGATTGGTGTACTAATTGGAATAATTTTATTTTAAACTACATTTGATCATAAATTGTATTTTATGTTAATGGTATTCTGTGAACACTTTTTTCATAATATTAAAATGTATTACACATAGTATGTTAATGTTATTACCATTCATCATAAATAACATGTACGTATATATATATATATATATATATATATATATATATATATATATATATCTTCACACCAGTTTGACAATTATGTCAAGGACGCGGCACTCACAGGATTGCATAAATCTTCTTTTAATACATGAAATGACCCCGAACAAACTAACACCAACGCGTTTCGACCTTCACGGTCTTGATCACGTGATTACACAGTCCATTACGTGCACTATTTATACTAACCCTCTCAGCCATGCCCTTATATGGTATTCTGGGATATGTAGTCTACACAATGTGTACATCTATCAACACCAAACCAATACCCTAAGTAACTTTTAGTTTCAGTATTGTTATTTTTTTTAACCAAAGTATATTTTGGTTATTTTTATTGTTATTTCTCAATATATTTCTAATATTTATTTTGTTAACCCTCATATAAAGGTACATCAACAGGATTGCTTTGTATTCATAGGTGTAGTATCAATAGTTTCGGTCAGAAGCAATCAGTATAAAAAATTACTCATTTTTATTTGATGTTTTTATTTACACTATATAGTTATTTAAATGGCATATCATTTTAAAATTAATGTATTTATAAGTTAATAATAACTGTGTTGAATGTAGATATTGTAACTGTCATGACCACACAAACTTGCCAAATCAAATCAAAGAATTGCTTGAGAAAAGCAAAGAGAGATGCTCAGTGGAGACAGCAAAGCCCAAACTGGAAGAAGGTTTGCAGATTAATCTTGCGCTTATATCAAAGGAACAATCAAGAAGAGAAGATTCAAGACGGCCGTCATGAGTCCTGAAGGTTAGTTACAGTTCTAGTCTTGCAATCGGTTGGTTGCAAGGTTATGAGCTCACCAGCTGGAAGCTTGGCACTTCAACTGAGGTCTGACAGGAATCAGCTGTGTGGAGAGAGAGCACGCTTCAGAGCAGAAACTCCTGTGAGGTAAAATTACACTTGAAGACTATTTTACAGAAAACGTGATAAATATTGTCAAGGTTTATTTGAGGAATTTGATAGTAGACCGTTCCAGTGGAGGTTTGGCAAGGCTACAGAGTTTAATGTATGAATAAACCTTATGTTTACAAGGTTCCTGTTTAAGAAACCAAAGTCAAAAGAAAAACAAACTTTAACAAGCAAATATTTACAAATACCAAGGCTATAAACGAAGGCCGAGTTTAACGGAGAAATGAATGTTAACAAGTAAGCATTTACAAATGCAACAGTAATAAACCAAAGTAGAGTTTAAAAGAGAAACGAACTTTAATAAACAAGCATTTACAAATACAAGTATTGACAGAAGTCAAAATAAGACAGGAGAAACAAACTTTCACAAGCAAGAATTACCAATGCAATAAACGTAATTGTACTCTCTAATGTATAGTAGAAACCAACTAACATCATCTGATTTGGAGAACGCATTATCACCAACTATATATATATATATATATATATATATATATAGCAACATAAAACCAATCTCTAACAAAGGTTGAGAAGTTCTTTCAGAATCAGTAATAAGCATTTTTAAGAAGAGCTTATCATTCATAGAGAGAAGCAAGGCTACAGAGAACTCAGGGTGCTGCATCCAATCTTAGACGTGAAGAGGCAGACTGAGTACTGACGTTCATCATCTCTGTGGCAGTCTCTCTACAATCCCATTCCCCTTTTCCCCTCCAGGGTACTCAGCACGAAGGATTAAAATTTGTTGTGAGTAGCTCGGGTCGGGACTGAGGAGTTATCTTCTGCTTCTGAGGAAATCGAATTGAGGTATCCTGACAGATTGAAGTGCCTTCACCCTAATTTTAGGGAAAAAACAGATTTCCTCCTGAGCAGAATGGCAGAAGGAATTGATATAAAAGCATTAGCCACCGTTTTGGAAGGGATACAGAAACAATTTAATAACACCATAGAAGAAACAGCCCAAATAAAACAGCGAATAAATGAGTTAGGGAACTCCGCTAAATCAAATGAATCTGTGTTTTCACAAATCCCTAGCCCTTCACAGTCTGCAGGTATATCCACTCAAGTAATTCATGCGGTTTCCCCTATTATTCCTTTGGCTCAACCCGAGCGCTTCGGTGGGGATCCAAATAAGGCGCAGATTTTTCTGACCCAATGCTCATTGCATTTTTTATGTAGACCAGTCATTTTTTTCCGAAGACCAGTCCAAAGTGGCATTTATATTGTCTTATCTGACAGGTGATGCGGCCGCATGGTCCATGCCAATAATTTCCAGAAATTATCCTGTTTTATATAATTTCCAAAATTTCAAGGAAGAGTTCTTAAGAATATTTGATCGACGAACTGCAGCTCAAGCCACTGATAATGAACTATTGGAAATCAGGCAAGGTAATAAAGATCTAGTAGCCTATCTGGCTCATTTCAATAAACTCATTGTAGAGACTGCCTGGCCGGAGTCAAAAAGAGCCACCATATTTTATCGTGGACTGAGAGATGAATTGAAAGATGCCTTAGCACAAGTTCCAAATAGACCCACCGACATTTCGAGTTAATTGATCTTGTGTTACAGATTGACCACCGGTTAACCGAACGAAGAGCAGAAAAGAGAAGAGAATATCGACCATTTCCCCTGAGAATTGATCGTGTAAGAAATGATCATAGGAGAGCCGGAGAAGGGATAACGATAGAAGAACCAATGCAAATTGGTTCCATCCGAGGTCCTTTATCTAAGGAAGAAAAAGAGAAAAGAAGAGTGAATCAACTATGTTTATATTGTGGTGCATCTGGGCATTTTGTTAAAAACTGTCCCAAGAAACCCAAAGCTCTTCAGTCGGGAAAAGGCCAGCTTCATCAGTAGAGGGAGTTGCCCTGATGAAAGCAGAACCCAAGACAACTCCTTTAGATCAACGAGTGGCAAATACCTTACAAACCGCAGTTCCACATTTGGTACAAACAGTATCAGTTGAGACCCTTGAGAAGGAAATTCAAGGGATCTCAGTTATGATAGACTCTGGAGCTACGGGCAACATCTGTGATATCAAATACGCTCGTAAAATGGGTATTCGATTTATCAAGAAATCTACTTTGGAAGTAGTAAGAGCTGTGGATGGAACCAATCTTTCTTCAGGACCCATTTCCCATGAGACCGAACCAATTCAGATGCAAGGTTTTGGTGGGCATCAGGAGCAGATAATCTTTAATTTGATAGATGCTCCACAATTTCAACTAATTTTGGGTCTGCCCTAGCTTACAGAACATAATCCACAAATTGATTGGAGCAAGAGAACGATCAAGAAGAGTTCCTCTTACTGCAAAGAGAATTGCTTTCATGATGGAGTGGAAGTGTCCACCAAGTCCCAAGCAGCCTGTTTATCATCACACTCTTCAATGATCTGTGCACTAAAAACAACAGAAATCCCAAAAGAATATGAGGATTTAGTCGCCTTTTTTGATTAAAAGGAGGCTGAGAAATTGCCGCCACATCGACCCTATGACTGCAAAATTGAACTGGAGCCAGGTGCGATATTGCCATGTAGCAGAATATACGCATTGACTGAAGCAGAGAACCAACATTTAAAGGAGTATTTGGATCAATATCTTGCTAACGGTTTTATTCGTCCTTCTGAATCCCCAGTGTCATCCCCACTATTTTTCATACCAAAGAAGGATGGGGGTCTTCGAACTTGCATTGATTATCGAGCCCTCAATCAGGTTACCATCAAGAATCGATACCCACTGCCTTTAGTGTCAGTTTTATTAGATCAAGTAAATAATGCTAAAATCTACACCAAATTGGACCTGCAAGGAGCATATCATTTGATACGAGTGGCTTCAGGGGATGAATGGAAAACCGCTTTTCGGACTCGATACGGATTATTTGAATATCAAGTGATGCCTTATGAGTTATGCAATGCTCCCGCTGCTTTCCAGCATTTCGTTAATGATATATTACGAGAATTCCTCGACCGGATTGCTGTGGTTTATATAGATGACATTTTAATCTTTTCTGACAATCTACAGGAGCAAATTTTCCATGTTCAATCCATCCTCACAAGGTTGCAAGAAAACCATCTCTATGTAAAATTGGAGAAGTGTGCATTTCATGTAGAACGAGTTGAGTTCTTAGGATTCATTTTGGCACCAGAAGGAGTTAGTATTGATCCTACCAAGATAAAGACAGTGCAACATTGGCCTTCTCCTTGCAATGTCAAAGAGATCCAGAGTTTCTTGGGGTTCGCTAATTTTTATCGAAGATTCATATCCAATTTTTCTCAAACAGTTACACCCATTAGTCGATTGTTGAAGAAAGGAGTGAAGTTTGAGTGGACAAAAGAAGCTGAAAATGCTTTTAATTTTTTGAAGAATTCCTTCGTCTCAGCTCCAATCTTGCTCCACCCCAATCCGGATTAGCCATATTATGTGGAGGCAGATGCTTCAGATGTTGCCATACGAGGTATCCTTTCCCAGCGTCATAAAGATACAGGTCAATTACATCCAGTGGCCTATTTCTCTCGAAAATTAACACCACCCGAGATCAATTATTCAATTGCGGATAAGGAGCTATTGGCAGTTGTGAGAAAACAGGGCTGATTGCAGAGGCCCCCTAACTTTTTGCCCCCATTTTCCACTTTATGCTGGTGTTTTCCTGACTCTGATGGTGCCCTGGGTACTGCTAACCAGTCCCAGGGCCTGTGCTCTGTGTAAAATGGATATGCAAATTAGGCTAATTATAATTGGCTAAGTTAACCTACCTATAAGTCCCTAGTATATGGTAGGGCATGTAGGTTTAGGGACCACAGCATAGGTGGTGCACACCTAGGTGCACTGCTGAGGTGCCCAGTGTCATTTAAAAGGCAGGCCTGCCTTGCTGGCTGCTTTTAAATTAAAGTTATATGCAAATTCGACTTTGGAATTAAAAGTACTTCCAAAGTCTTAAACTACCTTATTTTTACATATAAGTCACCCCTAAGGTGTGCCCTATGTGCCCCTAGGGCTGGGTGCCATGTAACTATAAGCAGGGACTTTATAAAAATAGATTTATAAACCCTGGTGAGGTAAAAACAGCCACATTCGTTTTTCCCTCATTGAAGTAAATGGCCTTCATAGGCTAGAATGGGGAGACTTTATTTTAAATTTTAAAGTCTCCTTAAATGTTGCATACCAAGAATTTGGTATCAAATTCATTGTTGTAATAAATCCCACAACTTCCAGTTGTGGGATTTAATATAACTTGTTCAGGTAAAGAGTTATAGACTTTACCTAAAAAGTTGCCAATTTCAGCCCTGCATTGTTTTTGCTGCTGTGCTCTGATTGGCCAGCCTGCAGCAGCTTTGCAGAGCTGCCTTGATGAGGTGTGAAGTGGCCTGGCTTCACACAAAGGAATGTGCTTGGGGGAGAGAATCTCCCCTCAGCAGATGGTGAGGCAGGAAGGGGGCGGGCTGCCAAACTGGTCTTCAAAGGCAGAGAAGGAAATTTGGAGCAACCAGCAACACCCCCACATCCTGCAACCCCAGACAACTAGGTGCCCCCTTGATTAGATTAGGAGAGGGCAGGAGAGGGGTGTGTTTATGATTTTTAGCCACACCAGTGGGTGGGCTCAGCCAGATGTAACCTCCAAAAATCAGATTCAGCCATGTTGGATTTTTAGAGAATGTTGCCCACTGGGATGAATTTTTGCCACACTTCCCAGGAAGTGGTCATTACAGGGGGACGACCCTGTACCTGATTGGAGGACCAGGACCCCCCTGCTTTTCACCCAGGAGCAAGGATAAAACTGGCAGACCTGCCCCCACACCTCAGATCCCCTCCAGAATTCAACAAGAAAGGAACTAAAGAAGAAGAAGGACTGCCCTGCTGGACCCCTGGCCTGCACCTGGAACCTGCACTCAGAAGGACTGCACCAGCTGCACACTTGGGCTTCACCACAAGAAGGACTTTGCCTGGCTTCAACTGGTTCAAGGAGGGACTCCCTGTTTGCTACAGGTGAAAAATTGCTAACCAAAGTCCCCTGCACCAACTCCTGAAGAAAGCGACCAGCTGATCACTGTCCAGTGGCCAAAAAGGAGTTTGCGCCAGGTGCATTCTGGGAGTTGAAGTCCTCACCCCCCAAGGACCATCACAGAACTTCTGGACCCTTGGGGTGAGCTGTGGACCCCAAAAGAACCTTAAAAGGACATCTGGGTGAAGCCCCAGAAGTTTGGAGAAGATTTGAGAATTTTTGGAAAAAAGCTCCAGAGAGGGACAGACCCGCCGCGGAAATTCTAGCCGGCTTGCCTCAACCGCGACCCGGCCTGATTTGGTGGTTCGTCCCGGTAAAGAAAAATCTCCGAAAACGACACTGAGTCCGAAGGTAAAAAGTTGACCGGGACCTCCCAGCCATCGTATCCGAGAAGGGCTCCACGGACGTCGGATCAAGATCCAGGTTTACCCTGGTCGAAGGATTTTCACCTCGAAAAAACGACTAAGTCCGAAGGTAGAAATCTCCACCGAGGAAACCCACATCGCGTATCCGGACAAGGGCTCCAGGAGGTCGGATTAAACTGGCAGGTTCGTCCCGGGGAAGAAAAACTTCAAAATAAAGACTAAGTCAGAAGGTAACTTTTTGACCGAGGCCTCCCGCGACCTGTAGCCGAGCAGGGCTCCATCGCGGTCGGCCTGAAAGTTTGACTTTGCCCCGGTCCTGGTGCAACCAGATGACCCGATTGGCGCTTTTTGTTTCTAAGCGCTAGAAAAGTAATAATTCTTTAAAAATTCATATCTCCGGTTCCCTTTATCCGATTTTATTCGTTTTGGTGTCATTTTAAAGATAAAAATATAAACTATTTTTATAAATTGGTTTTGGATTTTTAAACTGTTTCCTGTGTTTTATTTAATTACTGTTTTGTGATATTTGAATGCTTTACACTTTGTCTCCTAAGTTAAGCCTTGACGCTCGTTGCCAAGCTACCAAGGGTTGAGCTGGAATTAATTTATTGAGACCTAACTGTACCTAAGTGGAGGTTGGTGGCTTGTTGCTAGGTGTAGGTACCTACCTGCCCTTACCAATAACCCCTTTTCCAACATTTTTGGAAGCAGCGACGGGATCCTGTACTTGTGTTCAATATCACGTTACAGTTTTAGGTAAAACAAATTACAAATCCTTTAAATTGTCCTAGTGCAAAAATTGTTTTTAATTATTAATTTGGATTAATTTCAATTATTGAATTTTTGTAATTTTTCTAAATTCTTGTTTCCAATTTTTGCAAAAAGTTTTTGTTGACACAAAACTAGGGAACCATGGAGCTTGATCTGGCTAGCCTACCCACACTGACAGTAGTCCATCTTAGGGGGTTGTGTATTGAAAGAGGGTTGCCTGCAACCACTGATCTCAGGAAGCAAATCCTGATCAAATCCCTGACAGCATGGGCTGAGGCCCAAGACGTAGACTCAGAGGAAGCTCCAGAGGAGGGAGAAGTAGGGGAGGATGCTAGCTCTAACCACTCAGGGGAGGGAAGGCATCTGAGCCTAAGTGAGGATGAGGAAGAACGGTCCTCAGTAAATACAGTCACTAGGGGCAGACCCAAAGCTAGTGGTGGGAAGGGGGTCCTTTCAGGAGGAGAGAACCCATCCATCAGAGAAAGAGAGCTGGAGGCCCAGCTAGCATACATAGCTTTGGAAGCAGACAAGCTGGCCCTAGAAAAGAAAAAGTGGGCATACAAAGAGAAAAGAGATGGAGGCAGCGACAAAGAAGCTGAGGTGTCCATGGGTGGGGGAGATTGCCCCAGATTACCCAAGGGGGTGGTTCCTGCTTATGTAGAGGGGGATGACATAGATAAGTGGCTGGGGGCCTTTGAGAGGGCCCTCCAGATGAGGAGAGTCAAGCCTCAGTACTGGGGTTCACTTCTTTGGGAGTTAGTTCCCAACTCTGGGAGGGATAGGCTCCTAACCATGAGGGGGGAGGAGGCAGACTCATACCCCAGTATGAAGAGTTGCTTGACTAAAAAGTTTGGTCTGACCCCAGAGCAGTATAGGCTCAAGTTTAGGGACACCCAGAAGGTCAGTACCCAGTCTTGGGTGGACTTTGTAGACACCTCACTTAAGGCACTAGAGGGCTGGATTATTGGTAACAAGGTAAATACTTATGAGGGGTTATACAATCTGATCATGGGAGAGCACATCTTGACCAATTGTACCCAAGAAAGGTTACGCCAGCATCTAGTGGACTCTAAGCAGACCAACCCTAGAGAGCTAGGGGAGGCAGCTGATGAATGGTTGAGAACCAGAGTGGTTGTCAAGTCCCAGGGGGGAGACTCCAAGAAGGGGGGGTCAGGTCCCCAAAAACCTAAGGAGGGAGGTGGTAAGCCCACCACAGAGACTCCCTCTTTACCCCAGAACCCTAAGAAGGAGGAGAGTAAATCCCACTCCCACTCTGACAAGCAGAGACAGGGAGACCCAGGGTTAAAAAAGCTCTTGGACAGTAGGGCTTGCTTTGACTGTCAGCAGACAGGTCACTTCAGAGGAGATGCAGACTGTCCAAAGAAGGTGGTTAGCCCTGGGCTGTCCAGTGTAGCCATGGAGGAGGACTCCTCAGATGATGAAGTCCTCCTAGCATTGAGCTGGGAGACAGGACCAGATGGTAAACTGGTGATCCCTGAGGGTGGAAGTAGGCACTTCCACCCCATTCAGGTGAATGGGATCCCTACCACTGGCCAGAGAGACACCTGTGCCAGTCACACTATAGTGAGTGACCGGTTAGTGACCCCAGACATGTATGTCCCAGGAGAGACAAGGAAAGTCAGGATAGCCACAGGGGAGGTCACCACCAAACCTGTAGCCATAGTGCCCCTAGAGAGGGAGGGTATCCTTGACTGGTTTAGGGTGGTAGTCAGTGCTGACCTCCCCCTAGATTGTATCCTGGGCAATGACCTCCCAGAGGTGAGTCTGGTCCCACATGGGGTGGTCGCCCAGGGCGCCCCCCCAACCCAAAGTCCTGGGGAGTCAGTCCCTACAGTTAGGAGACAGGGGTCCCCAAGAAAAGGAAAGAAGAAAAGGAAGGGTAGGCCACTCTTAAAGAGAGTTCCAGGGAGCCAAAGGCCTTCTGCCCCAGTAGGGGGGGAGCCCAGAGTTGGCACTGGTGAGGCCTCCCCTGACCCCAAGGAAGTCCTGAGTAGTCAGGCAGCTGTCCAGATGCAGGGTGTTGCCCCTGCACTGACAGAAGGGAGAGTGGAAGGAGGGTGTCTGCCACAGGAGGTGGTAGCCCCCCACTCTAGATAGCAAGAGGGGTGCCAGGACCCCAAAGTTGCCCCTAAAGCAGCTCAGCCACCTGTCAGTGGAGAGCTTAGGGTGTGGTTCTGGGTACTGACAGCTGTCAGTAGCCTCTGCTGGGTGCTAGCCTTCCTGGCAGCACTGTACTTGGTCTGGGAGGCAGACCCCAAGGCCAATAGCAAAGTAGGCCCCCTCACCCTGTTGGTCATGGTGGGGTTGCTCAAGTGTTGGGTGACCTCTTTGGGTAAGCTAGGTGTTGCCCTAGCAAAGTTAGGAGTAGGGGAGGTGGGCACCTCACTACCCAAGTTGGCAGAGAGAGAGGAGGAAGGTCCCCCTAGAGGGAAGTTTCAGTTTGAGATGGGTCCTTTCACTGTTGGGATGGCTTCACTACCCAGAGGGAGTGACCATGACAGGAGGATGTAAGGCAGAGTAGGCCCTGCAAAGGGACAGCCAGTTTTCTTCACTGTCTTTCTCGCCTAACAAGCCAGGAAGACTCTCCCAGGGTTGGGCTGAGTCTCCTGGGCGTGTGGGCTGGGGGGGGGGGGGCTGTGTGAGAAAACAGGGCTGATTGCAGAGGCCCCCTAACTTTTTGCCCCCATTTTCCACTTTATGCTGGTGTTTTCCTGACTCTGATGGTGCCCTGGGTTCTGCTAAGCAGTCCCAGGGCCTGTGCTCTGTGTAAAATGAATATGCAAATTAGGCTAATTATAATTGGCTAAGTTAACCTACCTATAAGTCCCTAGTATATGGTAGGGCATGTAGGTTTAGGGACCACAGCATAGGTGGTGCACACCTAGGTGCACTGCTGAGGTGCCCAGTGTCATTTAAAAGGCAGGCCTGCCTTGCTGGCTGCTTTTAAATTAAAGTTATATGCAAATTCGACTTTGGAATTAAAAGTACTTCCAAAGTCTTAAACTACCTTATTTTTACATATACGTCACCCCTAAGGTGTGCCCTATGTGCCCCTAGGGCTGGGTGCCATGTAACTATAAGCAGGGACTTTATAAAAATAGATTTATAAACCCTGGTGAGGTAAAAACAGCCACATTCGTTTTTCCCTCATTGAAGTAAATGGCCTTCATAGGCTAGAATGGGGAGACTTTATTTTAAATTTTAAAGTCTCCTTAAATGTTGCATACCAAGAATTTGGTATCAAATTCATTGTTGTAATAAATCCCACAACTTCCAGTTGTGGGATTTAATATAACTTGTTCAGGTAAAGAGTTATAGACTTTACCTAAAAAGTTGCCAATTTCAGCCCTGCATTGTTTTTGCTGCTGTGCTCTAATTGGCCAGCCTGCAGCAGCTTTGCAGAGCTGCCTTGATGAGGTGTGAAGTGGCCTGGCTTCACACAAAGGAATGTGCTTGGGGGAGAGAATCTCCCCTCAGCAGATGGTGAGGCAGGAAGGGGGCGGGCTGCCAAACTGGTCTTCAAAGGCAGAGAAGGAAATTTGGAGCAACCAGCAACACCCCCACATCCTGCAACCCCAGACAACTAGGTGCCCCCTTGATTAGATTAGGAGAGGGCAGGAGAGGGGTGTGTTGATGATTTTTAGCCACACCAGTGGGTGGGCTCAGCCAGATGTAACCTCCAAAAATCAGATTCAGCCATGTTGGATTTTTAGAGAATGTTGCCCACTGGGATGAATTTTTGCCACACTTCCCAGGAAGTGGTCATCACAGGGGGACGACCCTGTACCTGATTGGAGGACCAGGACCCCCCTGCTTTTCACCCAGGAGCAAGGATAAAACTGGCAGACCTGCCCCCGCACCTCAGATCCCCTCCAGAATTCAACAAGAAAGGAACTAAAGAAGAAGAAGGACTGCCCTGCTGGACCCCTGGCCTGCACCTGGAACCTGCACTCAGAAGGACTGCACCAGCTGCACACTTGGGCTTCACAACAAGAAGGACTTTGCCTGGCTTCAACTGGTTCAAGGAGGCACTCCCTGTTTGCTACAGGTGAAAAATTGCTAACCAAAGTCCCCTGCACCAACTCCTGAAGAAAGCGACCAGCTGATCACTGTCCAGTGGCCAAAAAGGAGTTTGCGCCAGGTGCATTCTGGGAGTTGAAGTCCTCACCCCCCAAGGACCATCACAGAACTTCTGGACCCTTGGGGTGAGCTGTGGACCCCAAAAGAACCTTAAAAGGACATCTGGGTGAAGCCCCAGAAGTTTGGAGAAGATTTGAGAATTTTTTGAAAAAAGCTCCAGAGAGGGACAGACCCGCCGCGGAAATTCTAGCCGGCTTGCCTCAACCGCGACCCGGCCTGATTTGGTGGTTCGTCCCGGTAAAGAAAAATCTCCGAAAACGACACTGAGTCCGAAGGTAAAAAGTTGACCGGGACCTCCCAGCCATCGTATCCGAGAAGGGCTCCACGGACGTCGGATCAAGATCCAGGTTTACCCCGGTCGAAGGATTTTCACCTCGAAAAAATGACTAAGTCCGAAGGTAGAAATCTCCACCGAGGAAACCCACATCGCGTATCCGGACAAGGGCTCCAGGAGGTCGGATTCAACTGGCAGGTTCGTCCCGGTGAAGAAAAACTTCAAAATAAAGACTAAGTCAGAAGGTAACTTTTTGACCGAGGCCTCCCGCGACCTGTAGCCGAGCAGGGCTCCATCGCGGTCGGCCTGAAAGTTTGACTTTGCCCCGGTCCTGGTGCAACCAGATGACCCGATTGGCGCTTTTTGTTTCTAAGCGCTAGAAAAGTAATAATTCTTTAAAAATTCATATCTCCGGTTCCCTTTATCCGATTTTATTCGTTTTGGTGTCATTTTAAAGATAAAAATATAAACTATTTTTATAAATTGGTTTTGGATTTTTAAACTGTTTCCTGTGTTTTATTTAATTACTGTTTTGTGATATTTGAATGCTTTACACTTTGTCTCCTAAGTTAAGCCTTGACGCTCGTTGCCAAGCTACCAAGGGTTGAGCTGGGATTAATTTATTGAGACCTAACTGTACCTAAGTGGAGGTTGGTGGCTTGTTGCTAGGTGTAGGTACCTACCTGCCCTTACCAATAACCCATTTTCCAACATTTTTGGAAGCAGCGACGGGATCCTGTACTTGTGTTCAATATCACGTTACAGTTTTAGGTAAAACAAATTTAAAATCCTTTAAATTGTCCTAGTGCAAAAATTGTTTTTAATTATTAATTTGGATTAATTTCAATTATTGAATTTTTGTAATTTTTCTAAATTCTTGTTTCCAATTTTTGCAAAAAGTTTTTGTTGACACAAAACTAGGGAACCATGGAGCTTGATCTGGCTAGCCTACCCACACTGACAGTAGTCCATCTTAGGGGGTTGTGTATTGAAAGAGGGTTGCCTGCAACCACTGATCTCAGGAAGCAAATCCTGATCAAATCCCTGACAGCATGGGCTGAGGCCCAAGACGTAGACTCAGAGGAAGCTCCAGAGGAGGGAGAAGTAGGGGAGGATGCTAGCTCTAACCACTCAGGGGAGGGAAGGCATCTGAGCCTAAGTGAGGATGAGGAAGAACGGTCCTCAGTAAATACAGTCACTAGGGGCAGACCCAAAGCTAGTGGTGGGAAGGGGGTCCTTTCAGGAGGAGAGAACCCATCCATCAGAGAAAGAGAGCTGGAGGCCCAGCTAGCATACATAGCTTTGGAAGCAGACAAGCTGGCCCTAGAAAAGAAAAAGTGGGCATACAAAGAGAAAAGAGATGGAGGCAGCGACAAAGAAGCTGAGGTGTCCATGGGTGGGGGAGATTGCCCCAGATTACCCAAGGGGGTGGTTCCTGCTTATGTAGAGGGGGATGACATAGATAAGTGGCTGGGGGCCTTTGAGAGGGCCCTCCAGATGAGGAGAGTCAAGCCTCAGTACTGGGGTTCACTTCTTTGGGAGTTAGTTCCCAACTCTGGGAGGGATAGGCTCCTAACCATGAGGGGGGAGGAGGCAGACTCATACCCCAGTATGAAGAGTTGCTTGACTAAAAAGTTTGGTCTGACCCCAGAGCAGTATAGGCTCAAGTTTAGGGACACCCAGAAGGTCAGTACCCAGTCTTGGGTGGACTTTGTAGACACCTCACTTAAGGCACTAGAGGGCTGGATTATTGGTAACAAGGTAAATACTTATGAGGGGTTATACAATCTGATCATGGGAGAGCACATCTTGACCAATTGTACCCAAGAAAGGTTACGCCAGCATCTAGTGGACTCTAAGCAGACCAACCCTAGAGAGCTAGGGGAGGCAGCTGATGAATGGTTGAGAACCAGAGTGGTTGTCAAGTCCCAGGGGGGAGACTCCAAGAAGGGGGGGTCAGGTCCCCAAAAACCTAAGGAGGGAGGTGGTAAGCCCACCACAGAGACTCCCTCTGTACCCCAGAACCCTAAGAAGGAGGAGAGTAAATCCCACTCCCACTCTGACAAGCAGAGACAGGGAGACCCAGGGTTAAAAAAGCTCTTGGACAGTAGGGCTTGCTTTGACTGTCAGCAGACAGGTCACTTCAGAGGAGATGCAGCCTGTCCAAAGAAGGTGGTTAGCCCTGGGCTGTCCAGTGTAGCCATGGAGGAGGACTCCTCAGATGATGAAGTCCTCCTAGCATTGAGCTGGGAGACAGGACCAGATGGTAAACTGGTGATCCCTGAGGGTGGAAGTAGGCACTTCCACCCCATTCAGGTGAATGGGATCCCTACCACTGGCCAGAGAGACACCTGTGCCAGTCACACTATAGTGAGTGACCGGTTAGTGACCCCAGACATGTATGTCCCAGGAGAGACAAGGAAAGTCAGGATAGCCACAGGGGAGGTCACCACCAAACCTGTAGCCATAGTGCCCCTAGAGAGGGAGGGTATCCTTGACTGGTTTAGGGTGGTAGTCAGTGCTGACCTCCCCCTAGATTGTATCCTGGGCAATGACCTCCCAGAGGTGAGTCTGGTCCCACATGGGGTGGTCGCCCAGGGCGCCCCCCCAACCCAAAGTCCTGGGGAGTCAGTCCCTACAGTTAGGAGACAGGGGTCCCCAAGAAAAGGAAAGAAGAAAAGGAAGGGTAGGCCACTCTTAAAGAGAGTTCCAGGGAGCCAAAGGCCTTCTGCCCCAGTAGGGGGGGAACCCAGAGTTGGCACTGGTGAGGCCTCCCCTGACCCCAAGGAAGTCCTGAGTAGTCAGGCAGCTGTCCAGATGCAGGGTGTTGCCCCTGCACTGACAGAAGGGAGAGTGGAAGGAGGGTGTCTGCCACAGGAGGTGGTAGCCCCCCACTCTAGATAGCAAGAGGGGTGCCAGGACCCCAAAGTTGCCCCTAAAGCAGCTCAGCCACCTGTCAGTGGAGAGCTTAGGGTGTGGTTCTGGGTACTGACAGCTGTCAGTAGCCTCTGCTGGGTGCTAGCCTTCCTGGCAGCACTGTACTTGGTCTGGGAGGCAGACCCCAAGGCCAATAGCAAAGTAGGCCCCCTCACCCTGTTGGTCATGGTGGGGTTGCTCAAGTGTTGGGTGACCTCTTTGGGTAAGCTAGGTGTTGCCCTAGCAAAGTTAGGAGTAGGGGAGGTGGGCACCTCACTACCCAAGTTGGCAGAGAGAGAGGAGGAAGATCCCCCTAGAGGGAAGTTTCAGTTTGAGATGGGTCCTTTCACTGTTGGGATGGCTTCACTACCCAGAGGGAGTGACCATGACAGGAGGATGTAAGGCAGAGTAGGCCCTGCAAAGGGACAGCCAGTTTTCTTCACTGTCTTTCTCGCCTAACAAGCCAGGAAGAATCTCCCAGGGTTGGGCTGAGTCTCCTGGGCGTGTGGGCTGGGGGGGGGGGGCTGTGTGAGAAAACAGGGCTGATTGCAGAGGCCCCCTAACTTTTTGCCCCCATTTTCCACTTTATGCTGGTGTTTTCCTGACTCTGATGGTGCCCTGGGTTCTGCTAAGCAGTCCCAGGGCCTGTGCTCTGTGTAAAATGGATATGCAAATTAGGCTAATTATAATTGGCTAAGTTAACCTACCTATAAGTCCCTAGTATATGGTAGGGCATGTAGGTTTAGGGACCACAGCATAGGTGGTGCACACCTAGGTGCACTGCTGAGGTGCCCAGTGTCATTTAAAAGGCAGGCCTGCCTTGCTGGCTGCTTTTAAATTAAAGTTATATGCAAATTCGACTTTGGAATTAAAAGTACTTCCAAAGTCTTAAACTACCTTATTTTTACATATAAGTCACCCCTAAGGTGTGCCCTATGTGCCCCTAGGGCTGGGTGCCATGTAACTATAAGCATGGAATTTATAAAAATAGATTTATAAACCCTGGTGAGGTAAAAACAGCCACATTCGTTTTTCCCTCATTGAAGTAAATGGCCTTCATAGGCTAGAATGAGGAGACTTTATTTTAAATTTTAAAGTCTCCTTAAATGTTGCATACCAAGAATTTGGTATCAAATTCATTGTTGTAATAAATCCCACAACTTCCAGTTGTGGGATTTAATATAACTTGTTCAGGTAAAGAGTTATAGACTTTACCTAAAAAGTTGCCAATTTCAGCCCTGTATTGTTTTTGCTGCTGTGCTCTGATTGGCCAGCCTGCAGCAGCTTTGCAGAGCTGCCTTGATGAGGTGTGAAGTGGCCTGGCTTCACACAAAGGAATGTGCTTGGGGGAGAGAATCTCCCCTCAGCAGATGGTGAGGCAGGAAGGGGGAGGGCTGCCAAACTGGTCTTCAAAGGCAGAGAAGGACATTTGGAGCAACCAGCAACACCCCCACATCCTGCAACCCCAGACAACTAGGTGCCCCCTTGATTAGATTAGGAGAGGGCAGGAGAGGGGTGTGTTTATGATTTTTAGCCACACCAGTGGGTGGGCTCAGCCAGATGTAACCTCCAAAAATCAGATTCAGCCATGTTGGATTTTTAGAGAATGTTGCCCACTGGGATGAATTTTTGCCACACTTCCCAGGAAGTGGTCATCACAGGGGGACGACCCTGTACCTGATTGGAGGACCAGGACCCCCCTGCTTTTCACCCAGGAGCAAGGATAAAACTGGCAGACCTGCCCCCACACCTCAGATCCCCTCCAGAATTCAACAAGAAAGGAACTAAAGAAGAAGAAGGACTGCCCTGCTGGACCCCTGGCCTGCACCTGGAACCTGCACTCAGAAGGACTGCACCAGCTGCACACTTGGGCTTCACCACAAGAAGGACTTTGCCTGGCTTCAACTGGTTCAAGGAGGGACTCCCTGTTTGCTACAGGTGAAAAATTGCTAACCAGAGTCCCCTGCACCAACTCCTGAAGAAAGCGACCAGCTGACCACTGTCCAGTGGCCAAAAAGGAGTTTGCGCCAGGTGCATTCTGGGAGTTGAAGTCCGCACCCCCCAAGGACCATCACAGAACTTCTGGACCCTTGGGGTGAGCTGTGGACCCCAAAAGAACCTTAAAAGGACATCTGGGTGAAGCCCCAGAAGTTTGGAGAAGATTTGAGAATTTTTGGAAAAAAGCTCCAGAGAGGGACCGACCCGGCGCGGAAATTCTAGCCGGCTTGCCTCAACCGCGACCCGGCCTGATTTGGTGGTTCGTCCCGGTAAAGAAAAATCTCAGAAAAAGAGACTAAGTCCGAAGGTAAAAAGTTGACCGGGACCTCCCAGCCATCGTATCCGAGAAGGGCTCCACGGACGTCGGATCAAGATCCAGGTTTACCCCGGTCGAAGGATTTTCACCTCGAAAAAACGACTTAGTCCGAAGGTAGAAATCTCCACCGAGGAAACCCACATCGCGTATCCGGACAAGGGCTCCAGGAGGTCGGATTCAACTGGCAGGTTCATCCCGGTGAAGAAAAACTTCAAAATAAAGACTAAGTCAGAAGGTAACTTTTTGACCGAGGCCTCCCGCGACCTGTAGCCGAGCAGGGCTCCATCGCGGTCGGCCTGAAAGTTTGACTTTGCCCCGGTCCTGGTGCAACCAGATGACCCGATTGGCGCTTTTTGTTTCTAAGCGCTAGAAAAGTAATAATTCTTTAAAAATTCATATCTACGGTTCCCTTTATCCGATTTTATTCGTTTTGGTGTCATTTTAAAGATAAAAATATAAACTATTTTTATAAATTGGTTTTGGATTTTTAAACTGTTTCCTGTGTTTTATTTAATTACTGTTTTGTGATATTTGAATGCTTTACACTTTGTCTCCTAAGTTAAGCCTTGACGCTCGTTGCCAAGCTACCAAGGGTTGAGCTGGGATTAATTTATTGAGACCTAACTGTACCTAAGTGGAGGTTGGTGGCTTGTTGCTAGGTGTAGGTACCTACCTGCCCTTACCAATAACCCATTTTCCAACATTTTTGGAAGCAGCGACGGGATCCTGTACTTGTGTTCAATATCACGTTACAGTTTTAGGTAAAACAAATTTAAAATCCTTTAAATTGTCCTAGTGCAAAAATTGTTTTTAATTATTAATTTGGATTACTTTCAATTATTGAATTTTTGTAATTTTTCTAAATTCTTGTTTCCAATTTTTGCAAAAAGTTTTTGTTGACACAAAACTAGGGAACCATGGAGCTTGATCTGGCTAGCCTACCCACACTGACAGTAGTCCAGCTTAGGGGGTTGTGTATTGAAAGAGGGTTGCCTGCAACCACTGATCTCAGGAAGCAAATCCTGATCAAATCCCTGACAGCATGGGCTGAGGCCCAAGAGGTAGACTCAGAGGAAGCTCCAGAGGAGGGAGAAGTAGGGGAGGATGCTAGCTCTAACCACTCAGGGGAGGGAAGGCATCTGAGCCTAAGTGAGGATGAGGAAGAACGGTCCTCAGTAAATACAGTCACTAGGGGCAGACCCAAAGCTAGTGGTGGGAAGGGGGTCCTTTCAGGAGTAGAGAACCCATCCATCAGAGAAAGAGAGCTGGAGGCCCAGCTAGCATACATAGCTTTGGAAGCAGACAAGCTGGCCCTAGAAAAGAAAAAGTGGGCATACAAAGTGAAAAGAGATGGAGGCAGCGACAAAGAAGCTGAGGTGTCCATGGGTGGGGGAGATTGCCCCAGATTACCCAAGGGGGTGGTTCCTGCTTATGTAGAGGGGGATGACATAGATAAGTGGCTGGGGGCCTTTGAGAGGGCCCTCCAGATGAGGAGAGTCAAGCCTCAGTACTGGGGTTCACTTCTTTGGGAGTTAGTTCCCAACTCTGGGAGGGATAGGCTCCTAACCATGAGGGGGGAGGAGGCAGACTCATACCCCAGTATGAAGAGTTGCTTGACTAAAAAGTTTGGTCTGACCCCAGAGCAGTATAGGCTCAAGTTTAGGGACACCCAGAAGGTCAGTACCCAGTCTTGGGTGGACTTTGTAGACACCTCACTTAAGGCACTAGAGGGCTGGATTATTGGTAACAAGGTAAATACTTATGAGGGGTTATACAATCTGATCATGGGAGAGCACATCTTGACCAATTGTACCCAAGAAAGGTTACGCCAGCATCTAGTGGACTCTAAGCAGACCAACCCTAGAGAGCTAGGGGAGGCAGCTGATGAATGGTTGAGAACCAGAGTGGTTGTCAAGTCCCAGGGGGGAGACTCCAAGAAGGGGGGGTCAGGTCCCCAAAAACCTAAGGAGGGAGGTGGTAAGCCCACCACAGAGACTCCCTCTGTACCCCAGAACCCTAAGAAGGAGGAGAGTAAATCCCACTCCCACTCTGACAAGCAGAGACAGGGAGACCCAGGGTTAAAAAAGCTCTTGGACAGTAGGGCTTGCTTTGACTGTCAGCAGACAGGTCACTTCAGAGGAGATGCAGCCTGTCCAAAGAAGGTGGTTAGCACTGGGCTGTCCAGTGTAGCCATGGAGGAGGACTCCTCAGATGATGAAGTCCTCCTAGCATTGAGCTGGGAGACAGGACCAGATGGTAAACTGGTGATCCCTGAGGGTGGAAGTAGGCACTTCCACCCCATTCAGGTGAATGGGATCCCTACCACTGGCCAGAGAGACACCTGTGCCAGTCACACTATAGTGAGTGACCGGTTAGTGACCCCAGACATGTATGTCCCAGGAGAGACAAGGAAAGTCAGGATAGCCACAGGGGAGGTCACCACCAAACCTGTAGCCATAGTGCCCCTAGAGAGGGAGGGTATCCTTGACTGGTTTAGGGTGGTAGTCAGTGCTGACCTCCCCCTAGATTGTATCCTGGGCAATGACCTCCCAGAGGTGAGTCTGGTCCCACATGGGGTGGTCGCCCAGGGCGCCCCCCAACCCAAAGTCCTGGGGAGTCAGTCCCTACAGTTAGGAGACAGGGGTCCCCAAGAAAAGGAAAGAAGAAAAGGAAGGGTAGGCCACTCTTAAAGAGAGTTCCAGTGAGCCAAAGGCCTTCTGCCCCAGTAGGGGGGGAGCCCAGAGTTGGCACTGGTGAGGCCTCCCCTGACCCCAAGGAAGTCCTGAGTAGTCAGGCAGCTGTCCAGATGCAGGGTGTTGCCCCTGCACTGACAGAAGGGAGAGTGGAAGGAGGGTGTCTGCCACAGGAGGTGGTAGCCCCCCACTCTAGACAGCAAGAGGGGTGCCAGGACCCCAAAGTTGCCCCTAAAGCAGCTCAGCCACCTGTCAGTGGAGAGCTTAGGGTGTGGTTCTGGGTACTGACAGCTGTCAGTAGCCTCTGCTGGGTGCTAGCCTTCCTGGCAGCACTGTACTTGGTCTGGGAGGCAGACCCCAAGGCCAATAGCAAAGTAGGCCCCCTCACCCTGTTGGTCATGGTGGGGTTGCTCAAGTGTTGGGTGACCTCTTTGGGTAAGCTAGGTGTTGCCCTAGCAAAGTTAGGAGTAGGGGAGGTGGGCACCTCACTACCCAAGTTGGCAGAGAGAGAGGAGGAAGATCCCCCTAGAGGGAAGTTTCAGTTTGAGATGGGTCCTTTCACTGTTGGGATGGCTTCACTACCCAGAGGGAGTGACCATGACAGGAGGATGTAAGGCAGAGTAGGCCCTGCAAAGGGACAGCCAGTTTTCTTCACTGTCTTTCTCGCCTAACAAGCCAGGAAGACTCTCCCAGGGTTGGGCTGAGTCTCCTGGGCGTGTGGGCTGGGGGGGGGGGCTGTGTGAGAAAACAGGGCTGATTGCAGAGGCCCCCTAACTTTTTGCCCCCATTTTCCACTTTATGCTGGTGTTTTCCTGACTCTGATGGTGCCCTGGGTTCTGCTAAGCAGTCCCAGGGCCTGTGCTCTGTGTAAAATGGATATGCAAATTAGGCTAATTATAATTGGCTAAGTTAACCTACCTATAAGTCCCTAGTATATGGAAGGGCATGTAGGTTTAGGGACCACAGCATAGGTTGTGCACACCTAGGTGCACTGCTGAGGTGCCCAGTGTCATTTAAAAGGCAGGCCTGCCTTGCTGGCTGCTTTTAAATTAAAGTTATATGCAAATTCGACTTTGGAATTAAAAGTACTTCCAAAGTCTTAAACTACCTTATTTTTACATATAAGTCACCCCTAAGGTGTGCCCTATGTGCCCCTAGGGCTGGGTGCCATGTAACTATAAGCATGGAATTTATAAAAATAGATTTATAAACCCTGGTGAGGTAAAAACAGCCACATTCGTTTTTCCCTCATTGAAGTAAATGGCCTTCATAGGCTAGAATGAGGAGACTTTATTTTAAATTTTAAAGTCTCCTTAAATGTTGCATACCAAGAATTTGGTATCAAATTCATTGTTGTAATAAATCCCACAACTTCCAGTTGTGGGATTTAATATAACTTGTTCAGGTAAAGAGTTATAGACTTTACCTAAAAAGTTGCCAATTTCAGCCCTGCATTGTTTTTGCTGCTGTGCTCTGATTGGCCAGCCTGCAGCAGCTTTGCAGAGCTGCCTTGATGAGGTGTGAAGTGGCCTGGCTTCACACAAAGGAATGTGCTTGGGGGAGAGAATCTCCCCTCAGCAGATGGTGAGGCAGGAAGGGGGAGGGCTGCCAAACTGGTCTTCAAAGGCAGAGAAGGACATTTGGAGCAACCAGCAACACCCCCACATCCTGCAACCCCAGACAACTAGGTGCCCCCTTGATTAGATTAGGAGAGGGCAGGAGAGGGGTGTGTTTATGATTTTTAGCCACACCAGTGGGTGGGCTCGGCCAGATGTAACCTCCAAAAATCAGATTCAGCCATGTTGGATTTTTAGAGAATGTTGCCCACTGGGATGAATTTTTGCCACACTTCCCAGGAAGTGGTCATCACAGGGGGACGACCCTGTACCTTATTGGAGGGCCAGGACCCCCCTGCTTTTCACCCAGGAGCAAGGATAAAACTGGCAGACCTGCCCCCACACCTCAGATCCCCTCCAGAATTCAACAAGAAAGGAACTAAAGAAGAAGAAGGACTGCCCTGCTGGACCCCTGGCCTGCACCTGGAACCTGCACTCAGAAGGACTGCACCAGCTGCACACTTGGGCTTCACCACAAGAAGGACTTTGCCTGGCTTCAACTGGTTCAAGGAGGGACTCCCTGTTTGCTACAGGTGAAAAATTGCTAACCAGAGTCCCCTGCACCAACTCCTGAAGAAAGCGACCAGCTGACCACTGTCCAGTGGCCAAAAAGGAGTTTGCGCATGGTGCATTCTGGGAGTTGAAGTCCGCACCCCCCAAGGACCATCACAGAACTTCTGGACCCTTGGGGTGAGCTGTGGACCCCAAAAGAACCTTAAAAGGACATCTGGGTGAAGCCCCAGAAGTTTGGAGAAGATTTGAGAATTTTTGGAAAAAAGCTCCAGAGAGGGACCGACCCGGCGCGGAAATTCTAGCCGGCTTGCCTCAACCGCGACCCGGCCTGATTTGGTGGTTCGTCCCGGTAAAGAAAAATCTCAGAAAAAGAGACTAAGTCCGAAGGTAAAAAGTTGACCGGGACCTCCCAGCCATCGTATCCGAGAAGGGCTCCACGGACGTCGGATCAAGATCCAGGTTTACCCCGGTCGAAGGATTTTCACCTCGAAAAAACGACTAAGTCCGAAGGTAGAAATCTCCACCGAGGAAACCCACATCGCGTATCCGGACAAGGGCTCCAGGAGGTCGGATTCAACTGGCAGGTTCATCCCGGTGAAGAAAAACTTCAAAATAAAGACTAAGTCAGAAGGTAACTTTTTGACCGAGGCCTCCCGCGACCTGTAGCCGAGCAGGGCTCCATCGCGGTCGGCCTGAAAGTTTGACTTTGCCCCGGTCCTGGTGCAACCAGATGACCCGATTGGCGCTTTTTGTTTCTAAGCGCTAGAAAAGTAATAATTCTTTAAAAATTCATATCTCCGGTTCCCTTTATCCGATTTTATTAGTTTTGGTGTCATTTTAAAGATAAAAATATAAACTATGTTTATAAATTGGTTTTGGATTTTTAAACTGTTTCCTGTGTTTTATTTAATTACTGTTTTGTGATATTTGAATGCTTTACACTTTGTCTCCTAAGTTAAGCCTTGACGCTCGTTGCCAAGCTACCAAGGGTTGAGCTGGGATTAATTTATTGAGACCTAACTGTACCTAAGTGGAGGTTGGTGGCTTGTTGCTAGGTGTAGGTACCTACCTGCCCTTACCAATAACCCATTTTCCAACATTTTTGGAAGCAGCGACGGGATCCTGTACTTGTGTTCAATATCACGTTACAGTTTTAGGTAAAACAAATTTAAAATCCTTTAAATTGTCCTAGTGCAAAAATTGTTTTTAATTATTAATTTGGATTAATTTCAATTATTGAATTTTTGTAATTTTTCTAAATTCTTGTTTCCAATTTTTGCAAAAAGTTTTTGTTGACACAAAACTAGGGAACCATGGAGCTTGATCTGGCTAGCCTACCCACACTGACAGTAGTCCAGCTTAGGGGGTTGTGTATTGAAAGAGGGTTGCCTGCAACCACTGATCTCAGGAAGCAAATCCTGATCAAATCCCTGACAGCATGGGCTGAGGCCCAAGAGGTAGACTCAGAGGAAGCTCCAGAGGAGGGAGAAGTAGGGGAGGATGCTAGCTCTAACCACTCAGGGGAGGGAAGGCATCTGAGCCTAAGTGAGGATGAGGAAGAACGGTCCTCAGTAAATACAGTCACTAGGGGCAGACCCAAAGCTAGTGGTGGGAAGGGGGTCCTTTCAGGAGGAGAGAACCCATCCATCAGAGAAAGAGAGCTGGAGGCCCAGCTAGCATACATAGCTTTGGAAGCAGACAAGCTGGCCCTAGAAAAGAAAAAGTGGGCATACAAAGTGAAAAGAGATGGAGGCAGCGACAAAGAAGCTGAGGTGTCCATGGGTGGGGGAGATTGCCCCAGATTACCCAAGGGGGTGGTTCCTGCTTATGTAGAGGGGAATGACATAGATAAGTGGCTGGGGGCCTTTGAGAGGGCCCTCCAGATGAGGAGAGTCAAGCCTCAGTACTGGGGTTCACTTCTTTGGGAGTTAGTTCCCAACTCTGGGAGGGATAGGCTCCTAACCATGAGGGGGGAGGAGGCAGACTCATACCCCAGTATGAAGAGTTGCTTGACTAAAAAGTTTGGTCTGACCCCAGAGCAGTATAGGCTCAAGTTTAGGGACACCCAGAAGGTCAGTACCCAGTCTTGGGTGGACTTTGTAGACACCTCACTTAAGGCACTGGAGGGCTGGATTATTGGTAACAAGGTAAATACTTATGAGGGGTTATACAATCTGATCATGGGAGAGCACATCTTGACCAATTGTACCCAAGAAAGGTTACGCCAGCATCTAGTGGACTCTAAGCAGACCAACCCTAGAGAGCTAGGGGAGGCAGCTGATGAATGGTTGAGAACCAGAGTGGTTGTCAAGTCCCAGGGGGGAGACTCCAAGAAGGGGGGGTCAGGTCCCCAAAAACCTAAGGAGGGAGGTGGTAAGCCCACCACAGAGACTCCCTCTGTACCCCAGAACCCTAAGAAGGAGGAGAGTAAATCCCACTCCCACTCTGACAAGCAGAGACAGGGAGACCCAGGGTTAAAAAAGCTCTTGGACAGTAGGGCTTGCTTTGACTGTCAGCAGACAGGTCACTTCAGAGGAGATGCAGCCTGTCCAAAGAAGGTGGTTAGCACTGGGCTGTCCAGTGTAGCCATGGAGGAGGACTCCTCAGATGATGAAGTCCTCCTAGCATTGAGCTGGGAGACAGGACCAGATGGTAAACTGGTGATCCCTGAGGGTGGAAGTAGGCACTTCCACCCCATTCAGGTGAATGGGATCCCTACCACAGGCCAGAGAGACACCTGTGCCAGTCACACTATAGTGAGTGACCGGTTAGTGACCCCAGACATGTATGTCCCAGGAGAGACAAGGAAAGTCAGGATAGCCACAGGGGAGGTCACCACCAAACCTGTAGCCATAGTGCCCCTAGAGAGGGAGGGTATCCTTGACTGGTTTAGGGTGGTAGTCAGTGCTGACCTCCCCCTAGATTGTATCCTGGGCAATGACCTCCCAGAGGTGAGTCTGGTCCCACATGGGGTGGGACCCAGGGCGCCCCCCCAACCCAAAGTCCTGGGGAGTCAGTCCCTACAGTTAGGAGACAGGGGTCCCCAAGAAAAGGAAAGAAGAAAAGGAAGGGTAGGCCACTCTTAAAGAGAGTTCCAGTGAGCCAAAGGCCTTCTGCCCCAGTAGGGGGGGAGCCCAGATTTGGCACTGGTGAGGCCTCCCCTGACCCCAAGGAAGTCCTGAGTAGTCAGGCAGCTGTCCAGATGCAGGGTGTTGCCCCTGCACTGACAGAAGGGAGAGTGGAAGGAGGGTGTCTGCCACAGGAGGTGGTAGCCCCCCACTCTAGACAGCAAGAGGGGTGCCAGGACCCCAAAGTTGCCCCTAAAGCAGCTCAGCCACCTGTCAGTGGAGAGCTTAGGGTGTGGTTCTGGGTACTGACAGCTGTCAGTAGCCTCTGCTGGGTGCTAGCCTTCCTGGCAGCACTGTACTTGGTCTGGGAGGCAGACCCCAAGGCCAATAGCAAAGTAGGCCCCCTCACCCTGTTGGTCATGGTGGGGTTGCTCAAGTGTTGGGTGACCTCTTTGGGTAAGCTAGGTGTTGCCCTAGCAAAGTTAGGAGTAGGGGAGGTGGGCACCTCACTACCCAAGTTGGCAGGGAGGAAGATCCCCCTAGAGGGAAGTTTCAGTTTGAGATGGGTCCTTTCACTGTTGGGATGGCTTCACTACCCAGAGGGAGTGACCATGACAGGAGGATGTAAGGCAGAGTAGGCCCTGCAAAGGGACAGCCAGTTTTCTTCACTGTCTTTCTCGCCTAACAAGCCAGGAAGACTCTCCCAGGGTTGGGCTGAGTCTCCTGGGCGTGTGGGCTGGGGGGGGGGGGGCTGTGTGAGAAAACAGGGCTGATTGCAGAGGCCCCCTAACTTTTTGCCCCCATTTTCCACTTTATGCTGGTGTTTTCCTGACTCTGATGGTGCCCTGGGTTCTGCTAAGCAGTCCCAGGGCCTGTGCTCTGTGTAAAATGGATATGCAAATTAGGCTAATTATAATTGGCTAAGTTAACCTACCTATAAGTCCCTAGTATATGGTAGGGCATGTAGGTTTAGGGACCACAGCATAGGTTGTGCACACCTAGGTGCACTGCTGAGGTGCCCAGTGTCATTTAAAAGGCAGGCCTGCCTTGCTGGCTGCTTTTAAATTAAAGTTATATGCAAATTCGACTTTGGAATTAAAAGTACTTCCAAAGTCTTAAACTACCTTATTTTTTACATATAAGTCACCCCTAAGGTGTGCCCTATGTGCCCCTAGGGCTGGTTGCCATGTAACTATAAGCATGGAATTTATAAAAATAGATTTATAAACCCTGGTGAGGTAAAAACAGCCACATTCGTTTTTCCCTCATTGAAGTAAATGGCCTTCATAGGCTAGAATGAGGAGACTTTATTTTAAATTTTAAAGTCTCCTTAAATGTTGCATACCAAGAATTTGGTATCAAATTCATTGTTGTAATAAATCCCACAACTTCCAGTTGTGGGATTTAATATAACTTGTTCAGGTAAAGAGTTATAGACTTTACCTAAAAAGTTGCCAATTTCAGCCCTGCATTGTTTTTGCTGCTGTGCTCTGATTGGCCAGCCTGCAGCAGCTTTGCAGAGCTGCCTTGATGAGGTGTGAAGTGGCCTGGCTTCACACAAAGGAATGTGCTTGGGGGAGAGAATCTCCCCTCAGCAGATGGTGAGGCAGGAAGGGGGAGGGCTGCCAAACTGGTCTTCAAAGGCAGAGAAGGACATTTGGAGCAACCAGCAACACCCCCACATCCTGCAACCCCAGACAACTAGGTGCCCCCTTGATTAGATTAGGAGAGGGCAGGAGAGGGGTGTGTTTATGATTTTTAGCCACACCAGTGGGTGGGCTCAGCCAGATGTAACCTCCAAAAATCAGATTCAGCCATGTTGGATTTTTAGAGAATGTTGCCCACTGGGATGAATTTTTGCCACACTTCCCAGGAAGTGGTCATCACAGGGGGACGACCCTGTACCTTATTGGAGGACCAGGACCCCCCTGCTTTTCACCCAGGAGCAAGGATAAAACTGGCAGACCTGCCCCCACACCTCAGATCCCCTCCAGAATTCAACAAGAAAGGAACTAAAGAAGAAGAAGGACTGCCCTGCTGGACCCCTGGCCTGCACCTGGAACCTGCACTCAGAAGGACTGCACCAGCTGCACACTTGGGCTTCACCACAAGAAGGACTTTGCCTGGCTTCAACTGGTTCAAGGAGGGACTCCCTGTTTGCTACAGGTGAAAAATTGCTAACCAGAGTCCCCTGCACCAACTCCTGAAGAAAGCGACCAGCTGACCACTGTCCAGTGGCCAAAAAGGAGTTTGCGCATGGTGCATTCTGGGAGTTGAAGTCCGCACCCCCCAAGGACCATCACAGAACTTCTGGACCCTTGGGGTGAGCTGTGGACCCCAAAAGAACCTTAAAAGGACATCTGGGTGAAGCCCCAGAAGTTTGGAGAAGATTTGAGAATTTTTGGAAAAAAGCTCCAGAGAGGGACCGACCCGGCGCGGAAATTCTAGCCGGCTTGCCTCAACCGCGACCCGGCCTGATTTGGTGGTTCATCCCGGTAAAGAAAAATCTCAGAAAAAGAGACTAAGTCCGAAGGTAAAAAGTTGACCGGGACCTCCCAGCCATCGTATCCGAGAAGGGCTCCACGGACGTCGGATCAAGATCCAGGTTTACCCCGGTCGAAGGATTTTCACCTCAAAAAAACGACTAAGTCCGAAGGTAGAAATCTCCACCGAGGAAACCCACATCGCGTATCCGGACAAGGGCTCCAGGAGGTCGGATTCAACTGGCAGGTTCATCCCGGTGAAGAAAAACTTCAAAATAAAGACTAAGTCAGAAGGTAACTTTTTGACCGAGGCCTCCCGCGACCTGTAGCCGAGCAGGGCTCCATCGCGGTCGGCCTGAAAGTTTGACTTTGCCCCGGTCCTGGTGCAACCAGATGACCCGATTGGCGCTTTTTGTTTCTAAGCGCTAGAAAAGTAATAATTCTTTAAAAATTCATATCTCCGGTTCCCTTTATCCGATTTTATTCGTTTTGGTGTCATTTTAAAGATAAAAATATAAACTATTTTTATAAATTGGTTTTGGATTTTTAAACTGTTTCCTGTGTTTTATTTAATTACTGTTTTGTAATATTTGAATGCTTTACACTTTGTCTCCTAAGTTAAGCCTTGACGCTCGTTGCCAAGCTACCAAGGGTTGAGCTGGGATTAATTTATTGAGACCTAACTGTACCTAAGTGGAGGTTGGTGGCTTGTTGCTAGGTGTAGGTACCTACCTGCCCTTAGAAATAACCCATTTTCCAACATTTTTGAAAGCAGCGACGGGATCCTGTACTTATGTTCAATATCACGTTACAGTTTTAGGTAAAACAAATTTAAAATCCTTTAAATTGTCCTAGTGCAAAAATTGTTTTTAATTATTAATTTGGATTAATTTCAATTATTGAATTTTTGTAATTTTTCTAAATTCTTGTTTCCAATTTTTGCAAAAAGTTTTTGTTGACACAAAACTAGGGAACCATGGAGCTTGATCTGGCTAGCCTACCCACACTGACAGTAGTCCAGCTTAGGGGGTTGTGTATTGAAAGAGGGTTGCCTGCAACCACTGATCTCAGGAAGCAAATCCTGATCAAATCCCTGACAGCATGGGCTGAGGCCCAAGAGGTAGACTCAGAGGAAGCTCCAGAGGAGGGAGAAGTAGGGGAGGATGCTAGCTCTAACCACTCAGGGGAGGGAAGGCATCTGAGCCTAAGTGAGGATGAGGAAGAACGGTCCTCAGTAAATACAGTCACTAGGGGCAGACCCAAAGCTAGTGGTGGGAAGGGGGTCCTTTCAGGAGGAGAGAACCCATCCATCAGAGAAAGAGAGCTGGAGGCCCAGCTAGCATACATAGCTTTGGAAGCAGACAAGCTGGCCCTAGAAAAGAAAAAGTGGGCATACAAAGTGAAAAGAGATGGAGGCAGCGACAAAGAAGCTGAGGTGTCCATGGGTGGGGGAGATTGCCCCAGATTACCCAAGGGGGTGGTTCCTGCTTATGTAGAGGGGGATGACATAGATAAGTGGCTGGGGGCCTTTGAGAGGGCCCTCCAGATGAGGAGAGTCAAGCCTCAGTACTGGGGTTCACTTCTTTGGGAGTTAGTTCCCAACTCTGGGAGGGATAGGCTCCTAACCATGAGGGGGGAGGAGGCAGACTCATACCCCAGTATGAAGAGTTGCTTGACTAAAAAGTTTGGTCTGACCCCAGAGCAGTATAGGCTCAAGTTTAGGGACACCCAGAAGGTCAGTACCCAGTCTTGGGTGGACTTTGTAGACACCTCACTTAAGGCACTAGAGGGCTGGATTATTGGTAACAAGGTAAATACTTATGAGGGGTTATACAATCTGATCATGGGAGAGCACATCTTGACCAATTGTACCCAAGAAAGGTTACGCCAGCATCTAGTGGACTCTAAGCAGACTAACCCTAGAGAGCTAGGGGAGGCAGCTGATGAATGGTTGAGAACCATAGTGGTTGTCAAGTCCCAGGGGTGAGACTCCAAGAAGGGGGGGTCAGGTCCCCAAAAACCTAAGGAGGGAGGTGGTAAGCCCACCACAGAGACTCCCTCTGTACCCCAGAACACTAAGAAGGAGGAGAGTAAATCCCACTCCCACTCTGACAAGCAGAGACAGGGAGACCCAGGGTTAAAAAAGCTCTTGGACAGTAGGGCTTGCTTTGACTGTCAGCAGACAGGTCACTTGAGAGGAGATGCAGCCTGTCCAAAGAAGGTGGTTAGCACTGGGCTGTCCAGTGTAGCCATGGAGGAGGACTCCTCAGATGATGAAGTCCTCCTAGCATTGAGCTGGGAGACAGGACCAGATGGTAAACTGGTGATCCCTGAGGGTGGAAGTAGGCACTTCCACCCCATTCAGGTGAATGGGATCCCTACCACTGGCCAGAGAGACACCTGTGCCAGTCACACTATAGTGAGTGACCGGTTAGTGACCCCAGACATGTATGTCCCAGGAGAGACAAGGAAAGTCAGGATAGCCACAGGGGAGGTCACCACCAAACCTGTAGCCATAGTGCCCCTAGAGAGGGAGGGTATCCTTGACTGGTTTAGGGTGGTAGTCAGTGCTGACCTCCCCCTAGATTGTATCCTGGGCAATGACCTCCCAGAGGTGAGTCTGGTCCCACATGGGGTGGTCGCCCAGGGCGCCCCCCAACCCAAAGTCCTGGGGAGTCAGTCCCTACAGTTAGGAGACAGGGGTCCCCAAGAAAAGGAAAGAAGAAAAGGAAGGGTAGGCCACTCTTAAAGAGAGTTCCAGGGAGCCAAAGGCCTTCTGCCCCAGTAGGGGGGGAGCCCAGAGTTGGCACTGGTGAGGCCTCCCCTGACCCCAAGGAAGTCCTGAGTAGTCAGGCAGCTGTCCAGATGCAGGGTGTTGCCCCTGCACTGACAGAAGGGAGAGTGGAAGGAGGGTGTCTGCCACAGGAGGTGGTAGCCCCCCACTCTAGACAGCAAGAGGGGTGCCAGGACCCCAAAGTTGCCCCTAAAGCAGCTCAGCCACCTGTCAGTGGAGAGCTTAGGGTGTGGTTCTGGGTACTGACAGCTGTCAGTAGCCTCTGCTGGGTGCTAGCCTTCCTGGCAGCACTGTACTTGGTCTGGGAGGCAGACCCCAAGGCCAATAGCAAAGTAGGCCCCCTCACCCTGTTGGTCATGGTGGGGTTGCTCAAGTGTTGGGTGACCTCTTTGGGTAAGCTAGGTGTTGCCCTAGCAAAGTTAGGAGTAGGGGAGGTGGGCACCTCACTACCCAAGTTGGCAGAGAGAGAGGAGGAAGATCCCCCTAGAGGGAAGTTTCAGTTTGAGATGGGTCCTTTCACTGTTGGGATGGCTTCACTACCCAGAGGGAGTGACCATGACAGGAGGATGTAAGGCAGAGTAGGCCCTGCAAAGGGACAGCCAGTTTTCTTCACTGTCTTTCTCGCCTAACAAGCCAGGAAGACTCTCCCAGGGTTGGGCTGAGTCTCATGGGCGTGTGGGCTGGGGGGGGGGGGCTGTGTGAGAAAACAGGGCTGATTGCAGAGGCCCCCTAACTTTTTGCCCCCATTTTCCACTTTATGCTGGTGTTTTCCTGACTCTGATGGTGCCCTGGGTTCTGCTAAGCAGTCCCAGGGCCTGTGCTCTGTGTAAAATGGATATGCAAATTAGGCTAATTATAATTGGCTAAGTTAACCTACCTATAAGTCCCTAGTATGTGGTAGGGCATGTAGGTTTAGGGACCACAGCATAGGTGGTGCACACCTAGGTGCACTGCTGAGGTGCCCAGTGTCATTTAAAAGGCAGGCCTGCCTTGCTGGCTGCTTTTAAATTAAAGTTATATGCAAATTCGACTTTGGAATTAAAAGTACTTCCAAAGTCTTAAACTACCTTATTTTTACATATAAGTCACCCCTAAGGTGTGCCCTATGTGCCCCTAGGGCTGGGTGCCATGTAACTATAAGCATGGAATTTATAAAAATAGATTTATAAACCCTGGTGAGGTAAAAACAGCCACATTCGTTTTTCCCTCATTGAAGTAAATGGCCTTCATAGGCTAGAATGAGGAGACTTTATTTTAAATTTTAAAGTCTCCTTAAATGTTGCATACCAAGAATTTGGTATCAAATTCATTGTTGTAATAAATCCCACAACTTCCAGTTGTGGGATTTAATATAACTTGTTCAGGTAAAGAGTTATAGACTTTACCTAAAAAGTTGCCAATTTCAGCCCTGCATTGTTTTTGCTGCTGTGCTCTGATTGGCCAGCCTGCAGCAGCTTTGCAGAGCTGCCTTGATGAGGTGTGAAGTGGCCTGGCTTCACACAAAGGAATGTGCTTGGGGGAGAGAATCTCCCCTCAGCAGATGGTGAGGCAGGAAGGGGGAGGGCTGCCAAACTGGTCTTCAAAGGCAGAGAAGGACATTTGGAGCAACCAGCAACACCCCCACATCCTGCAACCCCAGACAACTAGGTGCCCCCTTGATTAGATTAGGAGAGGGCAGGAGAGGGGTGTGTTTATGATTTTTAGCCACACCAGTGGGTGGGCTCAGCCAGATGTAACCTCCAAAAATCAGATTCAGCCATGTTGGATTTTTAGAGAATGTTGCCCACTGGGATGAATTTTTGCCACACTTCCCAGGAAGTGGTCATCACAGGGGGACGAACCTGTACCTGATTGGAGGACCAGGACCCCCCTGCTTTTCACCCAGGAGCAAGGATAAAACTGGCAGACCTGCCCCCACACCTCAGATCCCCTCCAGAATTCAACAAGAAAGGAACTAAAGAAGAAGAAGGACTGCCCTGCTGGACCCCTGGCCTGCACCTGGAACCTGCACTCAGAAGGACTGCACCAGCTGCACACTTGGGCTTCACCACAAGAAGGACTTTGCCTGGCTTCAACTGGTTCAAGGAGGGACTCCCTGTTTGCTACAGGTGAAAAATTGCTAACCAGAGTCCCCTGCACCAACTCCTGAAGAAAGCGACCAGCTGACCACTGTCCAGTGGCCAAAAAGGAGTTTGCGCATGGTGCATTCTGGGAGTTGAAGTCCGCACCCCCCAAGGACCATCACAGAACTTCTGGACCCTTGGGGTGAGCTGTGGACCCCAAAAGAACCTTAAAAGGACATCTGGGTGAAGCCCCAGAAGTTTGGAGAAGATTTGAGAATTTTTGGAAAAAAGCTCCAGAGAGGGACCGACCCGGCACGGAAATTCTAGCCGGCTTGCCTCAACCGCGACCCGGCCTGATTTGATGGTTCGTCCCGGTAAAGAAAAATCTCAGAAAAAGAGACTAAGTCCGAAGGTAAAAAGTTGACCGGGACCTCCCAGCCATCGTATCCGAGAAGGGCTCCACGGACGTCGGATCAAGATCCAGGTTTACCCCGGTCGAAGGATTTTCACCTCGAAAAAACGACTAAGTCCGAAGGTAGAAATCTCCACCGAGGAAACCCACATCGCGTATCCGGACAAGGGCTCCAGGAGGTCGGATTCAACTGGCAGGTTCATCCCGGTGAAGAAAAACTTCAAAATAAAGACTAAGTCAGAAGGTAACTTTTTGACCGAGGCCTCCCGCGACCTGTAGCCGAGCAGGGCTCCATCGCGGTCGGCCTGAAAGTTTGACTTTGCCCCGGTCCTGGTGCAACCAGATGACCCGATTGGCGCTTTTTGTTTCTAAGCGCTAGAAAAGTAATAATTCTTTAAAAATTCATATCTCCGGTTCCCTTTATCCGATTTTATTCGTTTTGGTGTCATTTTAAAGATAAAAATATAAACTATTTTTATAAATTGGTTTTGGATTTTTAAACTGTTTCCTGTGTTTTATTTAATTACTGTTTTGTGATATTTGAATGCTTTACACTTTGTCTCCTAAGTTAAGCCTTGACGCTCGTTGCCAAGCTACCAAGGGTTGAGCTGGGATTAATTTATTGAGACCTAACTGTACCTAAGTGGAGGTTGGTGGCTTGTTGCTAGGTGTAGGTACCTACCTGCCCTTACCAATAACCCATTTTCCAACATTTTTGGAAGCAGCGACGGGATCCTGTACTTGTGTTCAATATCACGTTACAGTTTTAGGTAAAACAAATTTAAAATCCTTTAAATTGTCCTAGTGCAAAAATTGTTTTTAATTATTAATTTGGATTAATTTCAATTATTGAATTTTTGTAATTTTTCTAAATTCTTGTTTCCAATTTTTGCAAAAAGTTTTTGTTGACACAAAACTAGGGAACCATGGAGCTTGATCTGGCTAGCCTACCCACACTGACAGTAGTCCAGCTTAGGGGGTTGTGTATTGAAAGAGGGTTGCCTGCAACCACTGATCTCAGGAAGCAAATCCTGATCAAATCCCTGACAGCATGGGCTGAGGCCCAAGAGGTAGATTCAGAGGAAGCTCCAGAGGAGGGAGAAGTAGGGGAGGATGCTAGCTCTAACCACTCAGGGGAGGGAAGGCATCTGAGCCTAAGTGAGGATGAGGAAGAACGGTCCTCAGTAAATACAGTCACTAGGGGCAGACTCAAAGCTAGTGGTGGGAAGGGGGTCCTTTCAGGAGGAGAGAACCCATCCATCAGAGAAAGAGAGCTGGAGGCCCAGCTAGCATACATAGCTTTGGAAGCAGACAAGCTGGCCCTAGAAAAGAAAAAGTGCGCATACAAAGTGAAAAGAGATGGAGGCAGCGACAAAGAAGCTGAGGTGTCCATGGGTGGGGGAGATTGCCCCAGATTACCCAAGGGGGTGGTTCCTGCTTATGTAGAGGGGGATGACATAGATAAGTGGCTGGGGGCCTTTGAGAGGGCCCTCCAGATGAGGAGAGTCAAGCCTCAGTACTGGGGTTCACTTCTTTGGGAGTTAGTTCCCAACTCTGGGAGGGATAGGCTCCTAACCATGAGGGGGGAGGAGGCAGACTCATACCCCAGTATGAAGAGTTGCTTGACTAAAAAGTTTGGTCTGACCCCAGAGCAGTATAGGCTCAAGTTTAGGGACACCCAGAAGGTCAGTACCCAGTCTTGGGTGGACTTTGTAGACACCTCACTTAAGGCACTAGAGGGCTGGATTATTGGTAACAAGGTAAATACTTATGAGGGGTTATACAATCTGATCATGGGAGAGCACATCTTGACCAATTGTACCCAAGAAAGGTTACGCCAGCATCTAGTGGACTCTAAGCAGACCAACCCTAGAGAGCTAGGGGAGGCAGCTGAGGAATGGTTGAGAACCAGAGTGGTTGTCAAGTCCCAGGGGGGAGACTCCAAGAAGGGGGGGTCAGGTCCCCAAAAACCTAAGGAGGGAGGTGGTAAGCCCACCACAGAGACTCCCTCTGTACCCCAGAACCCTAAGAAGGAGGAGAGTAAATCCCACTCCCACTCTGACAAGCAGAGACAGGGAGACCCAGGGTTAAAAAAGCTCTTGGACAGTAGGGCTTGCTTTGACTGTCAGCAGACAGGTCACTTCAGAGGAGATGCAGCCTGTCCAAAGAAGGTGGTTAGCACTGGGCTGTCCAGTGTAGCCATGGAGGAGGACTCCTCAGATGATGAAGTCCTCCTAGCATTGAGCTGGGAGACAGGACCAGATGGTAAACTGGTGATCCCTGAGGGTGGAAGTAGGCACTTCCACCCCATTCAGGTGAATGGGATCCCTACCACTGGCCAGAGAGACACCTGTGCCAGTCACACTATAGTGAGTGACCGGTTAGTGACCCCAGACATGTATGTCCCAGGAGAGACAAGGAAAGTCAGGATAGCCACAGGGGAGGTCACCACCAAACCTGTAGCCATAGTGCCCCTAGAGAGGGAGGGTATCCTTGACTGGTTTAGGGTGGTAGTCAGTGCTGACCTCCCCCTAGATTGTATCCTGGGCAATGACCTCCCAGAGGTGAGTCTGGTCCCACATGGGGTGGTCGCCCAGGGCGCCCCCCCAACCCAAAGTCCTGGGGAGTCAGTCCCTACAGTTAGGAGACAGGGGTCCCCAAGAAAAGGAAAGAAGAAAAGGAAGGGTAGGCCACTCTTAAAGAGAGTTCCAGGGAGCCAAAGGCCTTCTGCCCCAGTAGGGGGGGAGCCCAGAGTTGGCACTGGTGAGGCCTCCCCTGACCCCAAGGAAGTCCTGAGTAGTCAGGCAGCTGTCCAGATGCAGGGTGTTGCCCCTGCACTGACAGAAGGGAGAGTGGAAGGAGGGTGTCTGCCACAGGAGGTGGTAGCCCCCCACTCTAGACAGCAAGAGGGGTGCCAGGAACCTAAAGTTGCCCCTAAAGCAGCTCAGCCACCTGTCAGTGGAGAGCTTAGGGTGTGGTTCTGGGTACTGACAGCTGTCAGTAGCCTCTGCTGGGTGCTAGCCTTCCTGACAGCACTGTACTTGGCCTGGGAGGCAGACCCCAAGGCCAATAGCAAAGTAGTCCCCCTGACCCTGTTGGTCATGGTGGGGTTGCTCAAGTGTTGGGTGACCTCTTTGGGTAAGCTAGGTGTTGCCCTAGCAAAGTTAGGAGTAGGGGAGGTGGGCACCTCACTACCCAAGTTGGCAGAGAGAGAGGAGGAAGATCCCCCTAGAGGGAAGTTTCAGTTTGAGATGGGTCCTTTCACTGTTGGGATGGCTTCACTACCCAGAGGGAGTGACCATGACAGGAGGATGTAAGGCAGAGTAGGCCCTGCAAAGGGACAGCCAGTTTTCGTCACTGTCTTTCTCGCCTAACAAGCCAGGAAGACTCTCCCAGGGTTGGGCTGAGTCTCCTGGGCGTGTGGGCTGGGGGGGGGGGGGCTGTGTGAGAAAACAGGGCTGATTGCAGAGGCCCCCTAACTTTTTGCCCCCATTTTCCACTTTATGCTGGTGTTTTCCTGACTCTGATGGTGCCCTGGGTTCTGCTAACCAGTCCCAGGGCCTGTGCTCTGTGTAAAATGGATATGCAAATTAGGCTAATTATAATTGGCTAAGTTAACCTACCTATAAGTCCCTAGTATATGGTAGGGCAGGTAGGTTTAGGGACCACAGCATAGGTGGTGCACACCTAGGTGCACTGCTGAGGTGCCCAGTGTCATTTAAAAGGCAGGCCTGCCTTGCTGGCTGCTTTTAAATTAAAGTTATATGCAAATTCGACTTTGGAATTAAAAGTACTTCCAAAGTCTTAAACTACCTTATTTTTACATATAAGTCACCCCTAAGGTGTGCCCTATGTGCCCCTAGGGCTGGGTGCCATGTAACTATAAGCAGGGAATTTATAAAAATAGATTTATAAACCCTGGTGAGGTAAAAACAGCCACATTCGTTTTCCCATCATTGAAGTAAATGGCCTTCATAGGCTAGAATGGGGAGACTTTATTTTAAATTTTAAAGTCTCCTTAAATGTTGCATACCACGAATTTGGTATCAAATTAATTGTTGTAATAAATCCCACAACTTCCAGTTGTTGGATTTAATATAACTTGTTCAGGTAAAGAGTTATAGACTTTACCTAAAAAGTTGCCAATTTCAGCCCTGCATTGTTTTTGCTGCTGTGCTCTGATTGGCCAGCCTGCAGCAGCTTTGCAGAGCTGCCTTGATGAGGTGTGAAGTGGCCTGGCTTCACACAAAGGAATGTGCTTGGGGGAGAGAATCTCCCCTCAGCAGATGGTGAGGCAGGAAGGGGGAGGGCTGCCAAACTGGTCTTCAAAGGCAGAGAAGGACATTTGGAGCAACCAGCAACACCCCCACATCCTGCAACCCCAGACAACTAGGTGCCCCCTTGATTAGATTAGGAGAGGGCAGGAGAGGGGTGTGTTTATGATTTTTAGCCACACCAGTGGGTGGGCTCAGCCAGATGTAACCTCCAAAAATCAGATTCAGCCATGTTGGATTTTTAGAGAATGTTGCCCACTGGGATGAATTTTTGCCACACTTCCCAGGAAGTGGTCATCACAGGGGGACGACCCTGTACCTGATTGGAGGACCAGGACCCCCCTGCTTTTCACCCAGGAGCAAGGATAAAACTGGCAGACCTGCCCCCACACCTCAGATCCCCTCCAGAATTCAACAAGAAAGGAACTAAAGAAGAAGAAGGACTGCCCTGCTGGAACCCTGGCCTGCACCTGGAACCTGCACTCAGAAGGACTGCACCAGCTGCACACTTGGGCTTCACCACAAGAAGGACTTTGCCTGGCTTCAACTGGTTCAAGGAGGGACTCCCTGTTTGCTACAGGTGAAAAATTGCTAACCAGAGTCCCCTGCACCAACTCCTGAAGAAAGCGACCAGCTGACCACTGTCCAGTGGCCAAAAAGGAGTTTGCGCCAGGTGCATTCTGGGAGTTGAAGTCCGCACCCCCCAAGGACCATCACAGAACTTCTGGACCCTTGGGGTGAGCTGTGGACCCCAAAAGAACCTTAAAAGGACATCTGGGTGAAGCCCCAGAAGTTTGGAGAAGATTTGAGAATTATTGGAAAAAAGCTCCAGAGAGGGACCGACCCGCCGCGGAAATTCTAGCCGGCTTGCCTCAACCGCGACCCGGCCTGATTTGGTGGTTCGTCCCGGTAAAGAAAAATCTCCGAATAAGAGACTAAGGGGGTGATTCTAACCCTGGCGGTCGGTGTTAAAGTGGCGGCCAACCCGCCAACAGGCTGGCGGTCCAAAAAATGGAATTCTGACCCTGGCGGGAACCGCCAACACAGCCCGCCAACTTAACACTCTGACCGCCGCGGCGGTACAGACAAACAGCGCGGCGGTCACCGCCAACAGGCAGGCGGCAGACAATGTACCGCCCACACTGTCATAACTCACCAATCGGCCCCCTTTTCCGGGGCGGGAGCACCGCCGATAAAAACACGGCGGAAACAGACTACGAACGGGAAAACGCTCACCTCTACGCACTCCACGAGGACGGAGGACAGCATGGAACCCGAATTGAACATCATACCTGCTCTCGTCTACCTTCTCATCTACCACGAGTACGAAGTCCGGCGCAGACGACAACGGTGAGTACTGCACCTACGACACACGGGAGGGGGAGGACGAAAGGTTACGGGCACACACATATGCGCCCCCCCCCCCCCCCAATCATGTACTCACCAATGCAGAGCACCAAGTCACAGTGACACCACCCAAACACCCCTGAAAAATGCTAGGACATAATCATATTTGGAATAAATATTTATGTACCAAAAAGCTCCAGAAAATTAGCGTACAACCATGAAAGATATCCACAACAAAACAAATGACATACACATCAGTGTATAACTGAAGTACCAAGTCCTGCACATCCTACGAATTCAGCATGTCCGTGGGCCAAAGTCTTGAGAAACAAGGGCAAAGCCCACACAGGAGACCTGAGTCCTTTGGAGAGAACACTGCAGGGGCATCAGATGTAAAAACTACAGGCACCTCAGGGGGAAGGGAAGGGGGGGGCACCACAGCCACATGAGTCCACGACGCCAGATCCACGAGGAGCCACCATGCCCACTGTTCAATCCTGGGGAGTGCAAAGCCACAGTCTCTCAATGTCTCTACAGTGGGTGGGCTGCCCACTGGACCAACCTGGGGAGTGCAAAGCCACAGTCTCTCAATGTCTCTACAGTGGGTGGGCTGCCCACTGGACCAACCTGTGGAGTGCAAAGCCACAGTCTCTCAATGTCTCTGCAGTGGGTGGATTGCCCACTGGACCAACCTGGGGAGTGCAAAGCCACAGTCTCTCAATGTCTCTGCAGTGGGTGGATTGCCCACTGGACCATCCTGGGGAGTGCAAAGCCAGAGTCCATCATGTGGATGACAGTCTCCACTGGTCAAGGAGGAGGCATGGTGGGCACAATGAACCATCAACGGTGCTTGAGACGGCGGTGCCCTGTTCAGCGGTGCTTGAGACGGCGGGGCCCAGCGGAGCGGTGCTTGAGAGGAAGGGCCCAGCGGAGAGGTGCTTGAGAGGAAGGGCCCAGCGGAGCGGTGCTTGAGACGGCGGGGCCCTGTTCAGCGGTGCTTGAGACGGCGGGGCCCAGCGGAGCGGTGCTTGAGAGGAAGGGCCCAGCGGAGCGGTGCTTGAGAGGAAGGGCCCAGCGGAGCGGTGCTTGAGACGGCGGGGCCCTGTTCAGCGGTGCTTGAGACGGCGGGGCCCAGCGGAGCGGTGCTTGAGAGGAAGGGCCCAGCGGAGCGGTGCTTGAGAGGAAGGGCCCAGCGGAGCGGTGCTTGAGACGGCGGGGCCCAGCGGAGCGGTGCTTGAGACGGCGGGGCCCAGCGGAGCGGTGCTTGAGACGGCGGGGCCCAGCGGAGCGGTGCTTGAGAGGAAGGGCCCAGCGGAGCGGTGCTTGAGAGGAAGGGCCCAGCGGAGCGGTGCTTGAGAGGAAGGGCCCAGCGGAGCGGTGCTTGAGAGGAAGGGCCCAGAGGAGCGGTGCTTGAGAGGAAGGGCCCAGCGGAGCGGTGCTTGAGAGGAAGGGCCCAGCGGAGCGGTGCTTGAGACGGCGGGGCCCTGTTCAGCGGTGCTTGAGACGGCGGGGCCCAGCGGAGCGTTGCTTGAGAGGAAGGGCCCAGCGGAGCGGTGCTTGAGACGGCGGGGCCCAGCGGAGCGGTGCTTGAGACGGCGGGGCCCAGCGGAGCGGTGCTTGAGACGGCGGGGCCCAGCGGAGCGGTGCTTGAGACGGCGGGGCCCAGCGGAGCGGTGCTTGAGAGGAAGGGCCCAGCGGAGCGGTGCTTGAGAGGAAGGGCCCAGCGGAGCGGTGCTTGAGAGGAAGGGCCCAGCGGAGCGGTGCTTGAGAGGAAGGGCCCAGCGGAGCCGTGCTTGAGACGGCGGGGCCCAGCGGAGCGGTGCTTGAGACGGCGGGGCCCTGTTCAGCGGTGCCTATCTCCACGGCGGGGCCCTGTTCAGCGGTGCACTTCTGCACCGCGGGCCCTGTTCAGCGGTGCCTATCTCCATGGCGGGGCCCTGTTCAGCGGTGCTCTTCTGCACCGCGGGCCCTGTTCAGCGGTGCCTATCTCCACGGCGGGGCCCTGTTCAGCGGTGCTCTTCTGCACCGCGGGCCCTGTTCAGCGGTGCCCATCCAGCAGGTCAAGGGAGCCAGACCTGGCCTGGACTCCCTGTTCAGTCGCCCTCGGACCGTGACGTATCTGGACCCTTCGGGGACGGACTCCTGGCCTCCTTAGTGTCCTCCTTCCCAGCTGGGATGTGGCATGTGGGGTCCACCTTCTCCGCGCTCCTGCTGCCCTTCCGCTCCTTTGATGGGGCTCTCGGGCCCTTGCCTCCCCCAGATGGTGTGGGTGGTGAAGTAGCCGCACATTGCTCCTTGGGGGCAGCCCTGTCGGTCCTCGCACGGCGGTCCTTGGTTTTGCGGGTCCTCTTGCCGGGGGGGGGCTGGACGTGTCCTTGCTGCAGCTCGATGTGTCACTGCTGGCAAAGGGTGGGCTCCAGAACCCAGGCACAACAGTGACACCCGAAGCTGGGCTGGTGGTGGCTGCGGTGCTCTTGGGACTCTTTGAAGATGGATGGGGGAGGTCATCGGGGGGAAAGAGGTTAAGGTTAGCCAGGAAAAGTTTTTTAGGGCCAAAGTAAAGGGTAGGAGTAGTGGAGATGGAAGTGGAGGTAGAGGAGGTGGTTGTAGGAGAGTCAGGTGTGCTGTCATTGGGTGAAGGTGCTGGTGCTGTAGGCTGTCGTGAGGTGGATGGCTGTTGGGTGGGTGGCTGCCTGCGTTTGTGTGTCTTGGAAGAGGGGGTGACAGACACAGTGGGAGAGGACACAGAGGACGTGTACATGGCAGTGGGGGTGGTGACTGCACGAGTGTGGACTGTACTGGAGGGTGAGGTGGTGATGGAAGCACTGGCTGATGTTGGGGTGCATGCAGGTGTGAGTGTAGACGTCACAGGGAGGGAGGAGGGAGACGAGGAGGAGGGGGACACAGGGGTGGCAGTGGCTGTTGGCATGTCTGCATCTGGGTGTTGCTCGGGTGAGTGTTTGCGGGATCTGTGGTGCTTGTGTTTGGATGAGCTGCTCTTGGGTGTTGAGGTGTGTGCAGGCTGGTCTGATGGTGTGGATGGGATAGGCTGAGGAACAGGAGACAGAGACAGGCTGGAGGCAGTCAGAAGAGGGAGGCTGGAAACAGGGACAATGGCTGCCGTCAGTGCTGAGGCCAGAGCAGTGAACGCTCGTTGATGGGCAGCCTGACCCGAATGAATGCCCTCCAGGTACGCATTGCTCTGTTGCACCTCCCTTTGCACACCCTGGATGGCATTCAGAAGGGTCGTCTGCCCAACAATGAGCGTCCTTACCAGGTCAATGAGCTCCGCACTGAGGGCAGCAGGGGCAACAGGGGCAGGGGCTGAGGTGCCTGGGGCGAAGGAGACGCGCGCCTTCCTGGGCGAAGCGGCACGGAGCGAAGACTGAGGGGCTGCTGGGAGGGCGGGGCTGGTGCGCTGGGTGGCGGCTGTACCTGTAGAGGCGGGGGCACGGATGTTGCCACCACCCCTAGGGAGCTCCCATCCGAGGACGTGTCGCTTTCGCTGCTCTCACCAGCGGTCCCCGTCGTGGTGCTCCCCTCGCCCTCCGGATCACTGGTGCCCTCGGTGTCTGTTCCTGGGCCCACCGGGGCCTTGTGTCCTGCAGCTCCCTCGTGCTCCGATGCCATATCTCCTCCGCCTGATGATGCTAATGCACACATGCACAAGAAGATGAAGAGAAAGGGTGGGGGGAGAAAAAAGAAGACCAGGTTGAGTGCATGCAATGTCAACACCGTTGGCGGAGAGGACAGACACAGGTGCCTAATGCACTAAGCCGCGCATTCGGGGTACACTACTCAGTACTACTGACTAAGACAACAGGCCAAGAGACGTCAAACGCGCACATGGGAGATGCTGGACCTTCAATGGCTGTACTTGTCACCCTACAGAGGTGGGGGCCGGGGGCACAGGGCCATGCCTAAGGGAGAGGACTACACTACAGAAAGCGCCCTGGCCTAATGTCACCCACAGCCCTCCTCCCCCACCCAGACGCCACCACTGCGCAGAAAGATAGGAGAATGTGCTGATACTCACCCCCTTGTGTCTGCTGTGATGTCTTAAAGCGCCCATCCAATTCAGGGTAGGCCACCGCCAGGATCCGGGACATCAGGGGGGTCATGGTGCGACTGGCACCCCTCCTAGGTTGGGAGGCCATCCCCAGCAGTGTTTCTGCGGTCTTCCTTGTTCCGCGGCGGATGTCCTCCCACCTCTTGCGGCAGTGGGTGCCCCGTCTGTTGTGGACCCCCAAGGTCCGGACTTCCTTGGCGATGGCACGCCAAATATCGATCTTCTGATGGGCGCTGACCTATTAGACATGTACAGGGTGGAAAGGAGGAAATCATCAATGGCCTGCATGTTAGATGTAATTGGCCCCCCCCCCCCACTTTGCCATATGGCACATGCTCTCATCTGTCGGGCGTTGCACTCCTCATTCGCCCCCCACCCCACCCCACCAACTTACATCCACCCCAATCCACACAGGCATAGCCCATTCCATTAGCACCCGGGGTACTCACTTGTTGGTCTGGAGGACCGTAGAGTAGCGCATACTGGGGGAGGACCCCATCCACGAGCTTGTCCAATTCTTCAGACGTGAAGGCAGGGGCCCTTTCCCCAGTCACAGCAGCCATTGTATCTTCCAGACCGAGGTCACAGCAGCACTTGCAGTATAGGTCCTCTCCTGTGGATGATCAGGTCTCGAGTGATTAAGCAGATAGAAAATGGCGGTCACGTCCGCGGCGGTGCGTACCGCGGCGGTGCGTACCGCGACCGCCGGCGCACTTCGTTATTGGCTCCTGAAACCCATAGGCTTCAATGTTAACCAATGCGGCTTTGCGCCGCGGTCTTCGACCGCTTACCGCCACGGTGTGCCCCGCCAGCGCAGTGACCTCACATCCCATTGTCCCACTTCACAGGTCAGGCAGCCGCCATTTCAAGGGCCCACATGGCTTAATTTTGACTGCGACACACAGGCCTAGGCCTTGCATTGCCACACATACACGCCTTTCAACCCATTGCCATTCTTTAACTGTGCAAGCTGTCTGTACGTACCTGTGGTTTGGCTGACTCTGTGCTCCATGTTGTTCTTCCTAGGCACCGTCCGCTGGGACTTGGGATGAGAAGGAGGAATCCTCGCGAGTACCGACCGCTGGTGGACCTGTCGACAATGGAAGAACGCCATATAATCCTTCGATACCGACTTGACCGTGCCACTATCCATGAACTGTGTGCCCAGCTGGAGCCAGCCCTGATGTCCCCCATCCGCCAACCCACAGGGATTCCCCCTCTGGTGCAGGTTTTGTCAGTCCTCCATTTTTTGGCCAGTGGGTCATTCCAGACCACAGTGGCCATGTCATCTGGAATGTCTCAGCCTATGTTTTCTAAGATTTTGAGCAGAGTGTTGTCTGCCCTGATGAAACTCATGCGGAGCTACATCATTTTCCCCGAGGAGGGTGACTTGCCCACAGTGAAGGGTGATTTCTATGCCCTTGGACATATCCCCAACATCATTGGTGCCATTGATGGGACCCATGTGGCTTTGGTACCCCCAAAAGACGATGAGCAGGTGTACCGAAACAGAAAGAATTATCATTCGATGAATGTCCAAGTGGTCTGTTTGGCTGACCAGTACATCTCCCATGTAAATGCCAAGTTCCCAGGGTCAGTGCATGACGCGTATGTGATGCGAAATAGCAGCATCCCCTATGTGATGGAGCAGCTACAGAGACAACGTGTGTGGCTAATAGGTGACTCTGGTTACCCCAACCTGCCGTGGCTACTGACCCCAGTAAGGAATCCCCGGACAAGGGCAGAGGAACGCTACAATGAGGCCCATGGGCGTACAAGGAGGGTGATTGAGCGAACCTTTGGCCTCCTGAAGGCCAGGTTTAGGTGCCTGCATATGACAGGTGGATCCCTAATGTACTCACCAAAGAAGGTGTGCCATATCATCGTGGCGTGCTGTATGCTTCACAACCTGGCTTTGCGACGCCAGGTGCCTTTCCTGCAGGAGGATGGTCCAGATGGTGGTGTTGTAGAAGCCGTGGAGCCTGTGGAGAGTGAAGAGGAGGAAGACTCTGAGGACGACACAGACAATAGGGACAGAGTGATACAACAGTATTTCCAGTAACACCCAGGTAAGAATCACCCACGCCATTTCACAATTGCTTCTAGCCTCCTGCATCTATACTTTCTGTAGTTCCCCACAGATGTTTTTTATTAATTTATGCCTTTCCCTTCCCTTCTCAGTGCTGTCTGACTCAGTACCTGACTTCTGCTTGGTTCGCCCATGAAATACAGCGTATTGACATTGGTATGTTGTCATGACTAATTGACAGAACAGAAATTGAACAGTAATATGTTATCCCTTTGTTAATAATACAGCATGACTCAAAACAGGTTTGTGTGCAAAATATGATTTATTTACAGTGCTAGATACCGGTACATGTGATTCTAAGGGTGATGGGTGGGGGTGGAGGAATATCCATGGCAGAGTCCAGTTCTCAGTCTCACAGGTGCATTGTTCTTTTGCCTGTGGAAGGATGGAGCATAGGCAGTTCATGGTTGGACAGGGTGGCAATGTGGGACAGTGGGAAGACTTGAGGGGGTATGTCCTGCTGGCGGGGGTCTTGACATCCTACTCTGTCTTTTTCTTTGGTCTCAGGCTCCTCTTACGGGGTGGTTGTTCTTCAGCAGGAGGTGGGGTTCTGGGGGGCTGTCGAGGTGTTGGGACCTCCTGTCCACTGGCGCCGGCGGAGGTGGTAGGCTGTTCCTGGTCCGGCCTAGTGACAGGGGCCCTGTGTGGTGCACCATGGTCCCGCAACGCGTCCTCTATCCTGTGGAGGGCCAGGACGATGGTCTCCATTGCGGTCCCGATGATTCTCAGCTCCTCCCTGAAGCCCATGTAGCGTTCCTCCTGCTGTGCCTGGATCTCAGTGAACCTGGCCAGTACCGTCGCCATCGTTTCTTGGGAGTGGTGGTAGGCCCCCATGAGGGTGGTGAGGGCCTCTTGGAGAGTGGGTTCCCTGGGCCTCTCCTCCCCCCCCTGTCGCACAGCAGCCCTCTGAGCTGCCCGGTTTCCCCCGGCCTCTGTCCCCTGGCCGGTGTGCCCGCTCCCACTGCCCCCAGGTCCCTGTTGTTGTTGGGGTGTCGGGTTAGCCTGGGTGCCCTGTAGTGGCAGACACACCACTGATTGAGCTGTCCTAGAGACAGAGGCATGGGCCCGCTGGGTGGGAGCTGTGCTGGTGTCGGCAGAGGGGGTCGGGTCTGGTGTGGCCTGTGTCTGGGTGAGGGGAACCGACTGCCCAGAGGTCCCCAATGGTCCGGGCTGGTCATCAGGTTCACTGTCGACAGAGCTGCTATCCTCAGTGTGGGCCTGTTCCAGTGGTGGGATGGACACTTCTGGACCCTCCTGGCTGGTGTGTTGTCGTTCGGGTCCTGCATGGGGTAAGAGAGTTTGGTTATTGTTTCTGTGTGTGCAATAGCATGCGTGTTGTGGGTGCCCTTGTCCCCCAGTGCAGGCATTCCCTGGAGGGAGGTGTTGTGAGGGTATTTAGTGGGGGGAGGGGTTAGTGCAGTGGTCATGCTTAGGTGATGGGTGCCCATGGTTTGTGTTGGCATGCAGGAGTTGGTGTTGGGATGGGTGGGTTGTGCTGGTGAGACATTGTCAGGAAGGATGTGTGCTGGGGGGTTGGGGGTGAGGGTGGGGGTGTGGGTTGGCATGCTGGTGGGGTGTGGGGGATATAGTAGTTGAGATGGGACTTACCAGAGTCCATTCCTCCGGCTACTTCTGCGAGGCCCTGAGGATGCAGGATGGTCAAGACCTCTTGTTCCCACGATGTAAATTCGGGAGGGGTGGGTGGGGGTCCGCCGCCAGTCTTCTGGACCGCGATGTTGTGCCTCGAGACCATCGACCGGACCTTCCCCCGTAGGTCGTTCCATCTTTTGCGGATGTCCTCCCTATTCCTGGGATGCTGTCCCACCGCGTTGACCCTGTCCACGATCCGCTGCCATAGCTCCGCCTTCCTGGCTATACTGGTGTGCTGCACCTGCGAGCCGAAGAGCTGGGGTTCCACTCTTAGGATTTCCTCCACCATGACCCGGAGTTCTTGGTCCGAAAAGCGTGGATGCCTTTGGGGTGCCATGGGGTGGTGTGGGTGAGGTGTGGGGTGGTGTATGTGATGAGGAGTGTGTTGGTGAGTGGTGCTTTGTGCTTCTATGTGGTGTGTGTGATGGTGTAGTGTGCCTCAGTGTGTCTTGCTTTGGATTGTCTACTGTGTCTCTCTCTCCTTCTCTCAGTATTTGGGGTCGCAGGGGTTTGTGGGTGATGTGGGTGGGTGTTTTATAGTTGGTTGATTGTGTGGGAGTGGTGTGTGTATGTGTATCAGGTGTGTGTTTTTCAAATTGTCCAATGTGGCTGTGTTTTGGTGATGTGTGTGTATTCTGACCGCGGCGGTGTGTACCGCCAATGGAATACCGCGTTTGAATGACCGCCGTGTGGATTCGTGGGTCGTAATGGCTTGGGCGTATTTCTGTTGGCGTGACGGTGGAGGTTTGGTCATCTCCAGTTTATCGCTGCCCGCCGATGTGGCGGGCTGCAGTGGAGGACGGATTTTTGGAGGTTTGGCCGTTATGGGTCAGAATGACCGTGGCGGTTGACCGCGGCCGCGGCGGTGTTATGGCGGTCTTCTGACCGGCAGTAAGGGCATTTTACAGCCGAGGTCAGAATCACCCCCTAAGTCCGAAGGTAAAAAGTTCACCGGGACCTCCCAGCCATTGTATCCGAGAAGGGCTCCACGGACGTCGGATCAAGATCCAGGTTTACCCCGGTCGAAGGATTTTCACCTCGAAAAAACGACTAAGTCCGAAGGTAGAAATCTCCACCGAGGAAACCCACATCGCGTATCCGGACAAGTGCTCCAGGAGGTCGGATTCAACTGGCAGGTTCGTCCCGGTGAAGAAAAACTTCAAAATAAAGACTAAGTCAGAAGGTAACTTTTTGACCGAGGCCTCCCGCGACCTGTAGCCGAGCAGGGCTCCATCGCGGTCGGCCTGAAAGTTTGACTTTGCCCCGGTCCTGGTGCAACCAGATGACCCGATTGGCGCTTTTTGTTTCTAAGCGCTAGAAAAGTAATAATTCTTTAAAAATTCATATCTCCGGTTCCCTTTATCCGATTTTATTCATTTTGGTGTCATTTTAAAGATAAAAATATAAACTATTTTTATAAATTGGTTTTGGATTTTTAAACTGTTTCCTGTGTTTTATTTAATTACTGTTTTGTGATATTTGAATGCTTTACACTTTGTCTCCTAAGTTAAGCCTTGACGCTCGTTGCCAAGCTACCAAGGGTTGAGCTGGGATTAATTTATTGAGACCTAACTGTACCTAAGTGGAGGTTGGTGGCTTGTTGCTAGGTGTAGGTACCTGCCTGCCCTTAGCAATAACCCATTTTCCAACATTTTTGGAAGCAGCGACGGGATCCTGTACTTGTGTTCAATATCACGTTACAGTTTTAGGTAAAACAAATTTAAAATCCTTTAAATTGTCCTAGTGCAAAAAAATTTTTTAATTATTAATTTGGATTAATTTCAATTATTGAATTTTTGTAATTTTTCTAAATTCTTGTTTCCAATTTTTGCAAAAAGTTTTTGTTGACACAAAACTAGGGAACCATGGAGCTTGATCTGGCTAGCCTACCCACACTGACAGTAGTCCAGCTTAGGGGGTTGTGTATTGAAAGAGGGTTGCCTGCAACCTCTGATCTCAGGAAGCAAATCCTGATCAAATCCCTGACAGCATGGGCTGAGGCCCAAGAGGTAGACTCAGAGGAAGCTCCAGAGAAGGGAGAAGTAGGGGAGGATGCTAGCTCTAACCACTCAGGGGAGGGAAGGCATCTGAGCCTAAGTGAGGATGAGGAAGAACGGTCCTCAGTAAATACAGTCACTAGGGGCAGACCCAAAGCTAGTGGTGGGAAGGGGGTCCTTTCAGGAGGAGAGAACCCATCCATCAGAGAAAGAGAGCTGGAGGCCCAGCTAGCATACATAGCTTTGGAAGCAGACAAGCTGGCCCTAGAAAAGAAAAAGTGGGCATACAAAGAGAAAAGAGATGGAGGCAGCGACAAAGAAGCTGAGGTGTCCATGGGTGGGGGAGATTGCCCCAGATTACCCAAGGGGGTGGTTCCTGCTTATGTAGAGGGGGATGACATAGATAAGTGGCTGGGGGCCTTTGAGAGGGCCCTCCAGATGAGGAGAGTCAAGCCTCAGTACTGGGGTTCACTTCTTTGGGAGTTAGTTCCCAACTCTGGGAGGGATAGGCTCCTAACCATGAGGGGGGAGGAGGCAGACTTATACCGCAGTATGAAGAGTTGCTTGACTAAAAAGTTTGGTCTGACCCCAGAGCAGTATAGGCTCAAGTTTAGGGACACCCAGAAGGTCAGTACCCAGTCTTGGGTGGACTTTGTAGACACCTCACTTAAGGCACTAGAGGGCTGGATTATTGGTAACAAGGTAAATACTTATGAGGGGTTATACAATCTGATCATGGGAGAGCACATCTTGACCAATTGTACCCAAGAAAGGTTACGCCAGCATCTAGTGGACTCTAAGCAGACCAACCCTAGAGAGCTAGGGGAGGCAGCTGATGAATGGTTGAGAACCAGAGTGGTTGTCAAGTCCCAGGGGGGAGACTCCAAGAAGGGGGGGTCAGGTCCCCAAAAACCTAAGGAGGGAGGTGGTAAGCCCACCACAGAGACTCCCTCTGTACCCCAGAACCCTAAGAAGGAGGAGAGTAAATCCCACTCCCACTCTGACAAGCAGAGACAGGGAGACCCAGGGTTAAAAAAGCTCTTGGACAGTAGGGCTTGCTTTGACTGTCAGCAGACAGGTCACTTCAGAGGAGATGCAGCCTGTCCAAAGAAGGTGGTTAGCACTGGGCTGTCCAGTGTAGCCATGGAGGAGGACTCCTCAGATGATGAAGTCCTCCTAGCATTGAGCTGGGAGACAGGACCAGATGGTAAACTGGTGATCCCTGAGTGCGGAAGTATGCACTTCCACCCCATTCAGGTGAATGGGATCCCTACCACTGGCCAGAGAGACACCTGTGCCAGTCACACTATAGTGAGTGACCGGTTAGTGACCCCAGACATGTATGTCCCAGGAGAGACAAGGAAAGTCAGGATAGCCACAGGGGAGGTCACCACCAAACCTGTAGCCATAGTGCCCCTAGAGAGGGAGGGTATCCTTGACTGGTTTAGGGTGGTAGTCAGTGCTGACCTCCCCCTAGATTGTATCCTGGGCAATGACCTCCCAGAGGTGAGTCTGGTCCCACATGGGGTGGTCGCCCAGGGCGCCCCCCCAACCCAAAGTCCTGGGGAGTCAGTCCCTACAGTTAGGAGACAGGGGTCCGCAAGAAAAGGAAAGAAGAAAAGGAAGGGTAGGCCACTCTTAAAGAGAGTTCCAGGGAGCCAAAGGCCTTCTGCCCCAGTAGGGGGGAGCCCAGAGTTGGCACTGGTGAGGCCTCCCCTGACCCCAAGGAAGTCCTGAGTAGTCAGGCAGCTGTCCAGATGCAGGGTGTTGCCCCTGCACTGACAGAAGGGAGAGTGGAAGGAGGGTGTCTGCCACAGGAGGTGGTAGCCCCCCACTCTAGACAGCAAGAGGGGTGCCAGGACCCCAAAGTTGCCCCTAAAGCAGCTCAGCCACCTGTCAGTGGAGAGCTTAGGGTGTGGTTCTGGGTACTGACAGCTGTCAGTAGCCTCTGCTGGGTGCTAGCCTTCCTGGAAGCACTGTACTTGGCCTGGGAGGCAGACCCCAGGGCCAATAGCAAAGTAGGCCCCCTGACCCTGTTGGTCATGGTGGGGTTGCTCAAGTGTTGGATGACCTCTTTGGGTAAGCTAGGTGTTGCCCTAGCAAAGTTAGGAGTAGGGGAGGTGGGCACCTCACTACCCAAGTTGGCAGAGAGAGAGGAGGAAGATCCCCCTAGAGGGAAGTTTCAGTTTGAGATGGGTCCTTTCACTGTTGGGATGGCTTCACTACCCAGAGGGAGAGACCATGATAGGAGGATGTGAGGCAGAGTAGGCCCTGCAAAGGGACAGCCAGTTTTCTTCACTGTCTTCCTCGCCTAACAAGCCAGGAAGACTCTCCCAGGGTTGGGCTGAGTCTCCTGGGCGTGTGGGCTGGGGGGGGGCTGTGTGAGAAAACAGGGCTGATTGCAGAGGCCCCCTAACTTTTTGCCCCCATTTTCCACTTTATGCTGGTGTTTTCCTGACTCTGATGGTGCCCTGGGTACTGATAACCAGTCCCAGGGCCTGTGCTCTGTGTAAAATGGATATGCAAATTAGGCTAATTATAATTGGCTAAGTTAACCTACCTATAAGTCCCTAGTATATGGTAGGGCATGTAGGTTTAGGGACCACAGCATAGGTGGTGCACACCTAGGTGCACTGCTGAGGTGCCCAGTGTCATTTAAAAGGCAGGCCTGCCTTGCTGGCTGCTTTTAAATTAAAGTTATATGCAAATTCGACTTTGGAAATAAAAGTACTTCCAAAGTCTTAAACTACCTTATTTTTACATATAAGTCACCCCTAAGGTGTGCCCTATGTGCCCCTAGGGCTGGGTGCCATGTAACTATAAGCAGGGACTTTATAAAAATAGATTTATAAACCCTGGTGAGGTAAAAACAGCCACAATTGTTTTTCCCTCATTGAAGTAAATGGCCTTCATAGGCTAGAATGGGGAGACTTTATTTTAAATTTTAAAGTCTCCTTAAATGTTGCATACCAAGAATTTGGTATCAAATTCATTGTTGCAATAAATCCCACAACTTCCAGTTGTGGGATTTAATATAACTTGTTCAGGTAAAGAGTTATAGACTTTACCTAAAAAGTTGCCAATTTCAGCCCTGCATTGTTTTTGCTGCTGTGCTCTGATTGGCCAGCCTGCAGCAGCTTTGCAGAGCTGCCTTGATGAGGTGTGAAGTGGCCTGGCTTCACACAAAGGAATGTCTTTGGGGGAGAGAATCTCCCCTCAGCAGATGGTGAGGCAGGAAGGGGGAGGGCTGCCAAACTGGTCTTCAAAGGCAGAGAAGGACATTTGGAGCAACCAGCAACACCCCCACATCCTGCAACCCCAGACAACTAGGTGCCCCCTTGATTAGATTAGGAGAGGGCAGGAGAGGGATTTTTAGAGAATGTTGCCCACTGGGATGAATTTTTGCCACACTTCCCAGGAAGTGGTCATCACAGGGGGACAACCCTGTACCTGATTGGAGGACCAGGACCCCCCTGCTTTTCACCCAGGAGCAAGGATAAAACTGGCAGACCTGCCCCCACACCTCAGATCCCCTCCAGAATTCAACAAGAAAGGAACTAAAGAAGAAGAAGGACTGCCCTGCTGGACCCCTGGCCTGCACCTGGAACCTGCACTCAGAAGGACTGCACCAGCTGCACACTTGGGCTTCACCACAAGAAGGACTTTGCCTGGCTTCAACTGGTTCAAGGAGGGACTCCCTGTTTGCTACAGGTGAAAAATTGCTAACCAGAGTCCCCTGCACCAACTCCTGAAGAAAGCGACCAGCTGACCACTGTCCAGTGGCCAAAAAGGAGTTTGCGCCAGGTGCATTCTGGGAGTTGAAGTCCGCACCCCCCAAGGACCATCACAGAACTTCTGGACCCTTGGGGTGAGCTGTGGACCCCAAAAGAACCTTAAAAGGACATCTGGGTGAAGCCCCAGAAGTTTGGAGAAGATTTGAGAATTTTTGGAAAAAAGCTCCAGAGAGGGACCGATCCGCCGTGGAAATTCTAGCCGGCTTGCCTCAACCGCGACCCGGCCTGATTTGGTGGTTCGTCCTGGTAAAGAAAAATCTCAGAAAAAGAGACTAAGTCCGAAGGTAAAAAGTTGACCGGGACCTCCCAGCCATCGTATCCGAGAAGGGCTCCACGGACGTCGGATCAAGATCCAGGTTTACCCCGGTCGAAGGATTTTCACCTCGAAAAAATGACTAAGTCCGAAGGTAGAAATCTCCACCGAGGAAACCCACATCGCGTATCCGGACAAGGGCTCCAGGAGGTCGGATTCAACTGGCAGGTTCGTCCCGGTGAAGAAAAACTTCAAAATAAAGACTAAGTCAGAAGGTAACTTTTTGACCGAGGCCTCCCGCGACCTGTAGCCGAGCAGGGCTCCATCGCGGTCGGCCTGAAAGTTTGACTTTGCCCCGGTCCTGGTGCAACCAGATGACCCGATTGGCGCTTTTTGTTTCTAAGCGCTAGAAAAGTAATAATTCTTTAAAAATTCATATCTCCGGTTCCCTTTATCCGATTTTATTCGTTTTGGTGTCATTTTAAAGATAAAAATATAAACTATTTTTATAAATTGGTTTTGGATTTTTAAACTGTTTCCTGTGTTTTATTTAATTACTGTTTTGTGATATTTGAATGCTTTACACTTTGTCTCCTAAGTTAAGCCTTGACGCTCGTTGCCAAGCTACCAAGGGTTGAGCTGGGATTAATTTATTGAGACCTAACTGTACCTAAGTGGAGGTTGGTGGCTTGTTGCTAGGTGTAGGTACCTACCTGCCCTTACCAATAACCCATTTTCCAACAGCAGTCAAAGAAACTTTTCGTAAGAGGAAGCATTACATTTTGGGAGCTAAGCATAAAGTGACCGTTTACACGGACCACGGAAATTTACAGTTTTTAAAATCAGCTCGAACTCTAACAGCTAGGCAACTGCGTTGGTCCCTATATTTTGCAGACTTTGATTTTGTTATCACTTTCAGACCAGGAAAAGTAAATGGGAAGGCAGATGCTCTATCTCGAATTGATACCGGTGCAGTTAAAGAGCCTCCAGAAAAAGAATTGATTATTCCAGAAGAGAAGTTCATATCTGCCATATTGTATGAAGATTTAACCAAAGAAATTCAAGAAAACTTAACATTCGAAGGAATGCTGAAGTGGTCCAAAGAAGGCCAAGGAAGAGAAATCAAAAATGGTTTGCCATACTTTAAAGGTGCACTGTATGTTCCGACTGTGGAGCTGCAAGAAAAAAATCTTCAGGCTTATCATGATGATCAATTGGCCAGGCACAAAGGAATTTAAAAAACTCAAAATCTGATACAACGAGAATTTTGGCGGCCAAAAATGAAAACTCAGATAAGACAATATGTGTCAACTTGTGACAAATGTCAAAGAGGGAAATCAAATAGAACAGCTTCACAAGGTCTGTTAAGACCTTTGCCCACTGCACCCCATGCTTGGCCTACAGTTACTATGGATTTTATAGTGGACCTCCCTAGTAGCCAAGGTTTTAACACTATCCTAGTTTTTGTAGACACTTTCACTAAAATGGCGCATTTCATTCCTTTGAAAGAAATCCCTCGAGCCCCACAGGTTGCACAGTTGTTTACACAACACATAGTACGTGCCCATGGTATCCCAAAAATTCTAGTTTCAGACAGGGGGTCCCAATTTGTTTCTCACTTTTGGAAGGCCTTTAGTAAAAGATTAGGAATTGATTCTCGTTACTCTACCAGTTACCATCCTGAAACCGATAGGCAAAGAGAGAGAGTGAATCAAGAGTTAGAACAGTATTTAAGACTCAATTTATTTGATCAAGAGAAGGACTGGCCCGAGTTGATGTGGGCAGCTGAATTTGCTTACAATAATGCTGTTCATTCCACCACTGGGTTCACCCCCTTTTATCTGAACCATGGTAGACATCCTAATGTAATGTTGGGTAAAGAAGATGATTCGGTGCCTGCAGTAGAAGAGATGGTGAGGGATTTGCAGACCACGTTAGTTAGGGCTAGAAAAAACATAATTCAAGCAAAAGATTCATATAAGACTCAGGCTGATAGAAAAAGAAGAGAGAGCCCCATTTATTCGAAAGGAGACAAAGTTTGGTTATCCACTCGTCATTTACGTCTCAAAGGAAATCGCAAATTTCAGCCACGATTTATAGGCCCATTTAAGGTTGACAAGATGATCAATCCAGTGGCAGTTAAATTGCAGTTGCCAGCTCATCTAAAGATACATCCTGTTTTCCATGTCTCCTTGTTAAAGAACAGTCCTCCAAATTTACGTCAAAACTCCCCTCCAAGTCCTATCCAGATTAGCTCTGCAGAAGAGTATGAGGTCAATCAAATCTTAGATTCCAAAATCCGTAATGGCAAGCTTTATTATCTATTTGATTGGAAAGGTTATGGTCCAGAGGAACGATCCTGGGAGCCACACGAGTATGTACATGCTTCAAGATTAGTGAGAAACTTTCATAGAACCTACCCAAGCACACCTAAATTGGAGAACTGTTCCTTGAGGGGGAGTACTGTCATGACCACACAAACTTGCCAAATCAAATCAAAGAAAAGCTTGAGAAAAGCAAAGAGATATCCTCAGTGGAGACAGCAAAGCCCAAACTGGAAGAAGGTTTGCAGAGTAATCTTGCTCTTATTTCAAAGGAAGAATCAAGAAGAGAAGATTCAAGATGGCCGTCGTGAGTCCTGAAGGTTAGTTACAGTTCTAGTCTTGCAATCGGTTGGTTGCTAGGTTACGAGCTCACCAGCTGGAAGCTTGGCACTTCAACTGAAGTCTGACAGGAATCAGCTGTGTGGAGAGAGAGCGTGCTTCAGAGCAGAAACTCCTGTGAGGTAAAATTACACTTGAAGACTATTTTACAGAAAACGTGATAAATATTGTCAAGGTTTATTTGAGGAGTTTGATAGTAGACCGTTCCAGTGGAGGTTTGGCAAGGCTACAGAGTTTAATATATGAATAAACCTTATGTTTACAAGGTTCCTGTTTAAGATACCTAAGTCAAAAGAAAAACGAACTTTAACAAGCAAGTATTTACAAATATCAAGGTTATAAACAAAGGCCGAGTTTAACGGAGAAATGAATGTTAACAAGTAAGCATTTACAAATGCAACGGTAATAAACCAAAGTAGAGTTTAAAAGAGAAACAAACTTTAATAAACAAGCATTTACAAATACAAGTTATCGACAGATGTCGAAGTAAGAAAGGAGAAACTAACTTTAATAAACAAGCATTTACAAATACAAGCTATCAACACATGTCAAAGTAAGAAAGAAGAAGCAAACTTTAATAAACAAGCATTTCCAAATACAAGTATTGACAGAAGTCAAAATAAGACAGGAGAAACAAACTTTCACAAGCAAGAATTACCAATGCAATAAACGTAATTGAACTCTCTAATGTAAAGTAGAAACCAACTAACATCAGCTGATTTGGAGAACGCATTATCACCAACTATATATATATATATATATAGCAACATAAAACCAATCTCTAACAAAGGTTGAGAAGTTCTTCCAGAATCAGTAATAAGCATTTTTAAGAAGAGCTTATCATTCATAGAGAGAAGCAAGGATACAGAGAACTCAGGGTGCTGCATCCAATCTTAGACGTGAAGAGGCCGACTGAGTACTGACGTTCATCATCTCTGTTGCAGTCTCTCTACAATCCCATTCTCCTTTCCCCCTCCGGGATACTCAGCACAGGAGTTATCTTCTGCTTCTGAGGAAATCGAATTGAAGTATCCTGACAGTAACTTGTATATTAGTTTTTTTCTCATCCAAAGTATGTTCCCATTTTAATATTGTAAAATATGCTTTACAAATAACAGCACTTTCTATTATGGTAATTGGGTTGAAGTAGGAATAGTAAATCTGAGCTCCCCAAAACTAACCACTTTCCCCAGTGGTAGTTGGTTTGGGGTTTGAATAGTTCATCTGCACTACCCAAAACTAAAAACTTTCCCAATTGTAATTAGGCACTTCCAAACATCATTCACTTTCCCCAGTGGTGGTTGTTTATGAATTAGAATATAATATCAGATGTCCTGATATTGGAATAATTTTCCCAGTAGTCTTTGCGTTGTGTCAGTAGTAAATCTACACTCCCCAAAATGAATAACCTTCATTAATGCTAGTTGTTTTAAAGCTGGAATAATAAATTTTCCTCCTCACCTCAAATCCAACAGTTTCCCCTATGGTACTTGTGCTTGATTGGAATATTGAATCTTGATTCCCCAAGATTAAACACTGTCCTCATTTCTAGTAAGTTTGGAGTTACAGCAGTAAATATGAGGTCCCTAAAATTGAAACATTCTCGGTTGGAGCACTAACATTAAATCTACACTCTCCAAAGTTAAACACTTACTTGTTTAAGCATGGTGAAATTGGCCTACACCCAATTGACACATTTAATTTTCTTGAAACTCCCTAGTAAATAGGTACTACAGGTTCCCAGGGTCTATCAATCAAATACTAGTAGTGGGCCTGCAGCATGGATTGTGCCACCCGCTTAAGTATCCATTTTCAACATGTCTCAGGCCTGCCATTGCAGCTTTTGTGTGCAGTTTAAACTGCTCTTTTGACCTAGCAAAATAAACCTTTTGCCAGACCCAAACCTCCCTTTTTAATACATATATGTCACCCCTAGGATAGGCCCCGAACAGCCCACAGGTCAGTGTGCAGAGTATTTAAAACGATGGGCATGTACTTTTACACTTTACATGCCCTGATAGTGAAAAACTACTAGATTCATTTTTTACCACTGCAGGGCCTTTCTCTCCCACAGGATAATATTTATTTACCTAATTATGTTTAATAAGTGCTAATTAGGAGCAGGCTAGCATGCCTAATGTGGTGTCAACGAACTGTAATTTAAAACCTTATTTAATAGTAAAGTTGGATTTTACATCACAATTCTGAAAATGTCACTCTTAGAAAATTGTTGTTTTCTTGTCCTAACTATTTGGTACCTACAGCTTGTATCCTGGATCACATGACTATCTGCAGCTGGTAGTTGGTCTTTGTATATTGCTCCCAAAGATTGAAACAAAGGGGGAATAGGTGTTTCTCTGGATGGTCCATCTTTGACTTGATAGGAGCAGGGCTGTCACCTACGGCATTTGAACGTCACAAAGGCTGATCACACTCACAAAAGGTTTCACATTAGTATTCTGTGCCCCCAGATAAGTTGAGGACAGGGTAGGGAGGCAGGCAATTCCAGATACTTTTGTAGGGGGAGGACTCTAGAAACATATCCTGTAAAGCTGGCACAAGGATCCTCAAATCTAATCTTCAGGGCACCTCTGGACCTGTGGAAGACTCATAAGGAGTACATGCTACACTGCTACAAGAAGGAATGCTACTCTTCTGCCCTGCTACTGTGCTGCCCTCTGCATCCCTGCTGCCTAAGTGAGAAGGCCTGGACCTGCACCTTGAACTCAGGACTACCAGAGTGACTGTAGGGCAAATTGGGATGGCTTCCCGATCAACGTTTCAGGGACAGAAAAGGCTCCAGTCATCTGGACTCTACCTGCTGTGGTCTTACTTCCAGATGTTGCCACCCCAGTCCTGGACCCTTTGAAGGAGGCCTAAATGTTCTCTGCCAGCCAAGCTGTGGCCTTTTGGGCAAAGTCAATACCTTGTGTCACAGCTCCGGATCAGAACTGCAGCTGCACAATGCATCCCAGATGCAGGAACCCACTGCTCTTTGGACCCACTACTGTGCGACGCTTCCTCTGCATAGGACCTCACATTGTAGTCTTGCAACTCCTCAGACCCGCTGCTGTGTGACGCACCCTTGACTCAGGACTTCCAACTCGTGTCACAGCATATGGCCCATCTGATCCACATCTGTGTGATGCATGCTCAACTCAGGATGTCTGAACACTCTACAACTAGTTTTTAATGTAGTTTGTTCAGTGGGCCTAACTTGGTCCCTGTATCTGGTCAGCACTGCATTGCAGTTTGCCTGAACTTGTGACTTTGTTCTGGTCTGGTGTGATCAGATAACCACAGCTGATGCATTGTGCTTTTAAGCACTATTTTTATTTAACCCATCAAAACTGCATTTCTCCAGTCCTACTAATTGAATTTGTGTTGGTTTGGTGCCACATAATTCATTAATTGTTACTCTATCTCTAGCCCCATAATTGTACTTAGTTTATCAGTTACTGCCTCCCATAATCCTTCTAGTGCAACGTCTGTCATGATACTGACCATGCAGTTCTATTTGTGATACTCATCTTACAGGTTCAACAAACAGTGAGTTGGTCACTGGAACGGAACATGCTAATGTCAAGTAGATCCAAAATGCGGCAAGTAACTTTGTTATCAGAAGCTGTTTGAACAAACAAATGATCTAATAAAAACTATTGAAATCTATATAAAAATGAAGAGTTAAACCCAGTAACAGCCTTTGAGGATATTATCCTGAAAGTAACAGACACAATCTCCACCATAAGTAAAAGGTTAAACAACAAAAAAGAAAACAGGAAAAATAATCCTCAAGAAAAGGAGATCTCTGTGGCCATAAGCAAACTCACATGTCTCCAGTACACTGATTTCTCAGTCATTAGGACAAACTAAGGCCCATGTTTATACTTTTTCATGCACTACTGCACTAATGCAGTTTTGCGTGAAAAAGTTTACCGCCAGCTAGCGCCATTCCAAGAAGCCGGACGGGCGTCTTATTTAAAGAATGGAGCAATCTGGCGCAAAGGGTGGGCTAACGTCAAGTAAAATGACGTTAGCCGGGTGGGGCGGAGGTATGGGAGAAGGGGGTTTTGCACCCAAAAATGACGTTAGGCTGGTAGAAGTAAAAAATTATGACTTTAACCAGCCCAGTGTAATTTCTTGACGCAAAACCGACCATACCACATGACTACTGTCTTAGAAAAGACAGGAGTCATGCCCACCACCCCACTGGCCAACACAGGGGACAGGGGTCCCCTGGGCATGGCCATTGTACCCAGTGCCATGCAGGGGGACCCATTTCACAGCCCCAGTGGCATTTTAAAAACAAATGCAAAATACTTACCTCTACTTACCTATACTTACCTAGGATGGGGTTGTCCATCCTCCACTGACCCTATGGTGTGGGTGTACCTGGGGCCGGAGGAGGGCACCTGTGGACTCATTCCATGGTGTTCCACTATGCCTGCCCTGACCCAGGCGTTAAATAATGGCGGTAAGCAAGCTTAGCACCACTATTTAGGGCTGCCTCGTCCTGTGCACCATTTTTGCACAGGAGGATAAATAAGGAGCGTTGGCCTTATAGTAATTTTTTGCCCGGGAATGCCTACCTTGCATCTCATTGACACAAGGTAGTTTCCCATAGCAGAAAATGACTTTAACTTCATAACTTTGGCACTGGACAGGTCTAGTGTCAAAGTCTAAATATGGAGTTAGGTTTGCGCTGAATAAGCGTAAAACAATTAGGGTAATTCAGTGCAAAACTAGTATAAATCTATGCCTAAATCTTAGAACTACGGAAAAAATGAAAGTGGATTTGCATGAAACAGTACCGAGAGGTACTTGACAAGAACTGGATTACCCTTCGCTCAGGAGCAAAAAATAAAAAACTCAAGACAATACTGGAGTCTCATTGAAACCCACAGTGGCTCAAAAAGATCTTTACCAACAATCCCTATCCGTGCATCAGAATGGATCGCATTTGTGTCTATGCTATATTCAGAGAATTCTTCTCCTGAATCCAAAAAATGGTTACTCATTTTTTCAACAAATCAAGCTGAGTATGTAACATCCCCAACAAGCAAACAAATAGCAGCACAAATAGAAATAGCAAGATCGTTGGCAGCAGTGGGCCTAGATAAAATCCCAATAAAAGGTTTGAAAAAGGGATCCAGAAGGATGGAGCAAATTTCTGCTTCCTCTTTTTGATCAATGTTATCAGGCAGGTCAAATTCCATTCTCTTGGAAGGGGAGTATCATTATACCACTTCATTCAAAGGGTCCACAAACATTGAGCACTTACTACAGTCAGATTGCTGTTCTAAAAACATTGAGAAAGATCTTTGAACCAGCATACTAGAACATTTTCAGGATTGTGCATCTACCAAAGGAATTATCCCAAGAGAACAGGCAGGCTTCAGACCTAACTACTAAGAGATGGATAACATTACAATAGATCAGACTTCAATAGATATATATGTGGTCAGAAAACAACAAATCCTGTATAGTGACTTAATTGATTTTTCAATGGCATTCGACAAAGCTACAGGCTTACTAATTGTATAACCCTAAAACACAGAGTGGGAACGTTAGAGACAATTTAAAATATTTTTGAAGCTCTGTTTTCTTCCTTTTAGGGGTAAACATCTACAAAACGTTTTTCTCTCTCCTGCCTCCTCTACGGACATTGACAGTTCAAGTGTACTTTTCCAAACTTACTTTATGACATCTGGTCCATTTATGTGTAAATTAAGAGGTGAAGTGCAAGGTTCTCCATAGGGAAGACATCCACAGAGGGATTCCCGCAAAGGGATAATAGAGCCCCTCGTATACATTCACATTATATTTCATTTCTATTGTAAAAAAATTGTTTTCCCCATGGATTAGGCCCTTTCTTTATGCTCTAGGCATATCTGGGGGCATCTGTCCCTCTTTCCACACTGGAAGGGGAGGTACTCCAGCCATGTGCTGGAGTAAATCTCTAACCATTTCCATGGTGGTAAGAAGTAGGAGAAGTATTTGGAGTTGCCCATAACTACATGTTTGTGAGTAGTCCACAATTTACAAGGCAAGCCATGCCATTGAACACTTTCTTTCCACCTCTTCAGTGGGGGTTACAATTGGTGACATCCTAATGCTTGTGGTAGATATCTCCACCCTCAAAAACCATATCCTCCTGCCATGAATTAATTTGTGGATTCCTGGCAGGTATAAAAAAGGTATATTTGGTTGTAAACGTGTATTCATGACCAAATGTACTTTTGTGGCTAGGCCTCAATGAAATTCGAACATGTTGATAGTTGTGTCTTTTACTTTTGTAGTGCTTTGAAGCCAGTCACAACAAAATGCATGAAATGTTGCAGTCTGTCATCAGTGCCTCTCATTCTATTAATGGAGATTATAGTTGTGTATGCTTATTTCGATGTCTGTCTCAGTAATGTGCTTTTTTCGGTCATCTTGTGTAATCTGCAGCTCTTGAGTCCGAATCCAAGCATGGGCATCTCAGCCCTTTATCCTTCTGAGATTCGTAAACTAGGTATAACTGGTTTCACTAGGAAACACTTTCCATACACAGTGCTGAAATGGCAAAAATGTGCTGCAACAAATGCTCCATAACACAGGTTATGATATAGATGTTACTTAAAAATGGGGGCCTATTCATAAAACATTTGAGGTCAATAAAATGAGTAATATTGAGTCCAGTAGCAATAAGCATCCTTTGTGACAACAGCACCTAGAGATGCCCTTGTCGTAATTGTGCAGTCTTCAAATATGGCTGTTGTCCATTTTAACACATAAAATGTCAGAAAACCTAAAAGTATGCGCTTCCACTATAAAACGCATCTATGGCAATGGTACTAAGCTCCCCTGCAGAGGAGAACAGACACATTACATGGCACCACCTCAGGAAACCTAAATCACAATAAAACAGGTTGTGATGTTGGGTGTGCACTGCATTACAAAATCCGGTAAGAGAGTTGTTAACCTGTTACATTAAAATGTATGCCCCTGGCCACTTTTGGCCATTTGGAACAGCATTGCCATAGAGCCAGCCAGTCCACTTTAATAGACCACAGTATCTCAGACACAGCATCAGCAATCTACGTAGCTAGGAGTCTTCAAACCCCATCCAGTGAGCCATGCAGTTCCGAAATTGCAGTTGGGAGCGAATACTCCAGCCTCTGAACTCCCAGCCACACAACTAGGGATCATGGAGAGTCAATGAGACTAGTACTTTGAAGATGCATCTGCCACACCATTCAAAATCTTACTACCCCCATCAAACATTTGATTCTCGTTAGCTCCTGATGTGTTGTCCATCTGCAAGTTTAGGTCAGATATTGGTCGTGCTCTTGTTTTGCTCTTACGGATGCCAAATTCACAAAGTCGGCACATTTTTAATACGAAATAGCAGGTGAAAAGTACAGAAAAAAATAGTTGTTTTAAAAAAGGGCTTCAAACTGATATTTTTGAAGGCAGCGGTACGGCAAAATTGTCTATCCATGGACATTCCCCACAGGTGATGTTGATCAAAAGTGCAGTGTTAATATTTCTGTCCTTCACTAATCATCACAATTTTTCACACCTCTGGATTCATCAGTGGCTAGTGCATTTTTCTTGGACCGGTTAAAAAAATCGATATATGAAGCGTCTTAACGACACAGGAGCAATGCTGCTATCATGTTGCTGGCATATATTAACAGGGACTAATTTTTCATAAATTTCCCCAATTTTTTTATAAGTTTCCCTTCGTTTTAAGTTCCTTGGAAAATGTCTAAAGACCATTGCATCTCAGCCATAATTTCATCGCGCAGTTGTTTACCTTACCGAGACCAATGAATCATGCCTACATTATGTTTCACAAAATCGAATTTATGAATACGGCAGATTACTAATTGTTCATATTGCTCTTCAACAGTCAGCGCAAATTTGAATATTTTGCAGTGTTCTTATTCATAGCCAGATGAATCACTATTCTCCAGGGCCTAATGTATCTGAATAAAAATACATTTTTTCAATGCTCCGGATAGGTATACGAGGCATTTACTCAAGGTTTCGCCTCGATTTAGTACAATGTCGTGAATGTTCTATTAACATAACAGCCTTGAAATACAGAAACATTAGTCATCATTCTCAAATTGCTCAAGTGGAACTGGTTTCTCAGCTGTCAACTTCAAGCCTGATAATAGTACAGAATGTGTTAATGGTCTGTGACTAGCCTTGGTTTCATTGATGAATTCAGCTATTTCCTAATTTCTGTTATGCCTGAATCAAAGTTCAACCTGGGACTTCTGAATACAGCACACATAATGGAATTTAGGGGTAGATTTATGGAAAGTGATGCTGCACCGAGTGCAGCGCCACTTTCCCTGCACCCATTAACCCCCCCATACCACCACCATGTGTGTGCCCAATTTAAAATATGGTACACCATGGCGTAGGGTAGGGGGCAATAGCGTCATTGTACATGATGCTATTGATGTACTCTGCAGGAGTAGCGCCAAAATATTGGCTCTACTTCTGCAGAGTACCAAGGGCTCCATTTTAAAGAATGAAAGCCACCTATTAACGCCTGCTCTTGAGTAGGCTTTAAAAGTGCAGTAAAAAATGTACACAAAAAAATCTCATAGATTTCCTTACGCCATTTTTCTGGCTTCCCTAACGGGGAACGCCCCCTTTTCATACATTATGCCTGGCGCAGGCATAATGTAGCGCAAAGGGTTACAGGATGGCGATGCATGCATTGCCCCACCATGTAGATACGGTGAGGAGATTTTGCCTCATTGGACCACATTAACGTTATAAATAATTACATTAATGTGGCGCTAGTGGACTATAAATATCACACTTGATGCCTAGGCATATGGAATAGGCCTCCAAGACCTATGCCCCTGACACAGACCTTTCTAAAAACAAATAGGTGTAATCTGTCTGGTGACTAATATACATTCTGTTTAATTAGTTCTTGTATTAGACGATTAGCTTAGATGGCAGTGTAATATTAAAAGAATCCTCTAATCTCTCACCTTTGGGATATTAATTGACTCAGATTCATCAATGTGACCTAGGTGATTATTAAAAACCTTCCTTTCAACTTCGAGTGTTGTGTAGTCTGTGTTAAACTATTACATTAGTAGATGTTGGCGCGCTGGGCCCAGGGAAGACCTTTTTCTCCCAGCTTCTGGTTCATAAACCACCCACGCGCCAGTGAGACACCATTCGTTTTCAAACCTCTCGAGGTTGACCAGATCTTTGGACTTGGCAAAGAGTGTATATTGTAGTCAGAATCACTCAATCACAAATTGATGGCATTAATCATAAACAATAATAAATACCATGAACAATTTAACACTAAATCGAACGCCAAACTGAATAAAGTTTCAAAGCTTTATTACAATCCCAAAATCAATGTCACATATATGGTGTGCGAAACTAAATTATAAACATACATGAAAACCAAAGGCTGTCAGAAACATCTGAAAAGATTTAACCTACTAAACATCAATACTGTCAAACACTCCCAAAAAATGATATAGACTAGCAACAACACCATATGCACGTTATTATTAGACTTCAAAGCAGGTGAAGATGATGTCAGAAAATGATCAAAATACAGCTCAACATTCAATTTCAGATTTAAGGGCTGGGCCCTTCCTGTCACTAACACAAATTTAGATTTGCATGTGTGGGAACAGACCAACACATGGGGACAAAAGCAAAAGAAAAGAAAGACAAAAATCATTTAGAAAAACATCTTAACTAGTGCAACTCACTATAAAAATTACACTGGTTTTATTATCTAACTAAAAAGGAAACAAGAAAACACATTTAGTTATACCTCTCCTGATGGGACAGCAGACAAGAGCAGCCTGTCAGGCAGGACGGCCACCTTCTTCCCGCATCAGTTGACAGCAGCATCAGGACAGTGCAGAACACGGACTACACATAGGACAATTCAGCAGTTCAGAATTGGTTGGGCTTATTAGTACTGAACCACATAACAGGAATAGGGCAATCTCATCTGGGGACATAGAGAATAGGAGGGTGACAGCAGACTTAAGCAGACTCCGACAGAGTTATGAACAGCATCTAAGCAGGAGACAAGACAAACTGAAGGCTGACCCCAAGAACAAAATTTCTCACAAATTTAAATATGCAAAATACATTAATTGGTCCTTCAGGTGGGAGCACTTATGGCGTCAGATTCAGCAACCAATGGCTGCAGATGGCACCATCAATTCTGCTACTATTCAAAATATTCTGAGCAAAAGTGCATTGTCAATCCCATGACTTCACATATTTCCAACAAAATATTAAATTCTCTAGTTATTTGTTACTTGATAGGTTTCTCTCACGACACGCAATAAACTAAACTAATACTTTTCACATGAGAACTACAAATTTCCTGTCTTGTTTGACAGCTAGAACAAATAATGCAACATTGTTATTTCTAAAATATGTTACTAGCCTTCAATACAATAGGATATTCAACATCACATGGAAAATAGGAAAATAATTCAGGTCAGAGGGGACAGAATAAACAAGTGATTTTCCATTACTGCTGCAAAATGAATCTTTCAGGCCTAGTCAAGCTGAGAAAACCTTACAAAAAATTAATACAATTAATACATTAATAAACCTATTGCTCACATTACAATCTAATTTATAAGTGTGTTGGAAATGGCCTCTCCGCAGGCTCACCCCCAAGCTTTTTGCCTTCCTCCTCTTCTTTTTATGACCTCATTTTTGTTGGGTTTAGAACTCTGGACACGTGCATGTGCTCTCTCCCTAAAAACATGGTAACATTGGCCCAAACCCAACTGGCATATTTAATTTACTTGTCTGTCCCCAGTAAGATGCATTACATGTGCCCAGGGTCTGTAAATTAAATGCTACTAGTGGGCCTGCAGCACTGATTGTGCCACCCACAAAAGTAGCCCCTTAACCATGTCTCAGGCCTGCCATTGCAAGGCCTGTGTGTGTAGTTTCACCGCCACATTGACTTCGCATTTAAAAGTACTTGCCAAGCCCTAAACTCCCTTTTTTCTACATATAAGTCACCACTAAGCTAGGCCCTAGGTATCCCCCAGGGCAGGGTGCTATGTGGGTAAAGGGTAGGACATGTACATATGTATTTCATATGTCCTGGTAGTGCAAAAGTCCTAAATTTGTTTTCCACTACTGTGAGTCCTGCTCCTTCCATAGGATAGCATTAGGACTACCCTCATACACTGTTTGAGTGGTAGGTTCTGATCAGAAAGGGGTAACCAGGTCATATTTAGTATGGCCAGAATGGTAATAGAAAATCCTGCTTATTTATGAGGGTGGATATTATATTACTATTTTTGAAATGCCACTTTTAGAAAGTGAGCATTTCTCTGCACTTAAAATCCATCCGTGCCTTACCGCCTGTCTCCATTCAACGTCTGGGCTGGGCTTGTTGACAGCTTCCTTGTGCATTTCATCCAGACAACCACAAACACAGGACACTCAGTCACACCTGCACTCATCTGCATACTGAATGGGTCTTCCTGGGCTGGAAGGTTGGAGGGTCTGACACTTAAATTTCAAAGGCTAGTGGCCTGCCCTCACACAATGGACTGCCAAACCCTCTACTGGGACCATGGCAAACAGACCTGTACTGAAATGTGAACTTGTGCACTTCAAAACCACTCTTTGAAGTCTCCCCCACTTCAAAGGCATTTTTGGGTATATAAACTGGGTCTCTGACTCCACCAGCTCAGACACTTCTGGATTTGAACCTGCAACCTGTCAAGAGGAACTGCCTGGCTGCCAAAGGACTCATCAGGACTGCTTTGCTGAGAAGGACTGCTGCCCTGCTGTTGTCTTGCTGCCCTGCTGCCCTTCTGCCCTCTGACTTTGCTGAGAAGTGCTCACCAAGGGCTTGGATTGAGCTTGCCTCCTGTTTTCTGAAGTGTCAAGGACAAAAAGACTTAATCTCCTCAGGAAACTATTTGTGCACCAAAAATAAATGCACAGCCCGCTGGAAAAGATGCACAGCGTTTTGCGACCAAGAAATCGCCGCACAGCAGAGCCTGCCTTGCAACCGGAAATTCGACACACAGCCCTACCGGATCGATGCACAGCCCAACTGGAACAACACAGCCAATTCCCCAAGTGGAAAATCAGCACAGCGCCTGCCGTGCGACAGGGCACCCAATAGATCCCACCATCTCAGTGAGTAACCAAGACTGCACACTGAAAAACTAAACAAAGCCCCTTGCAGCGTAGAAAGAAGCAACGCATTGTCTGTGCCATGTCAGTAAATCCGACGCACACCCTATTTTTCCATGCATCTCTTCCTCTGCGGTCTCCATGCGTGGTATTGTTGACACAAACCAGGTACCTTCTGTAATCAAGAGACAACTGTTGATTTTTAAGATTTAAGACTCTTTTTAATCTTGCAAAAGTGATGTCTCAAATTAGGTTTATTTAATCTTTATCGTTTTTTACCTTAATTTAAGCAGATAGCTATCATATATTTTTCTAAACCTGTGTGGTGTATTTTGTGGTATTTTCACTGTGCTACTGCATCATTAATTGCACAAATACTTTACATACTGCCTTCTAAGTTAAACCTGAATGCCCAGTTCCAAGCTACCAGAGGGTGGGCACAGGATCATTTGGATTGTGTGTTACTTACCCTGACTAGGGCTATAGTCCCCATTTGGACAAGGGTGTATACCTCTGCCAACTAGAGACCCCATTTCAAACAATATGCAAAATGAAATATTTAATTGAAAACAATATTTATGACATGTTAGAATAATTGAAACATGCATTTATTTTTCTGCACACATGTAACTCACATTAATAAAATCCATTTAACTAAATATAAGAACATTTAATTAATATTCATTTAAATACTTAGCTTCCTAATCTACATTTTCATAAAACATTATTTAACATTAATTCATTTTAGTGCTTTCATTTTATAAAATGCAAACTCTCGTGTTAAAACACGGTGCACAAAATGATTGGCAGCCACACGGTCCACCATAATTCAAAAGTGCACATTTTCCAACTCATGTTATTTTCTCTGTTAGGCTTTTTAAATATTGGTTAATTAATCACTATATGCTAACTTCTATGCCACTAATTTATTAATAAAATTTGATCTCATAGTGGTAGGCATGGGCGGGTCACACATCTGTTTCTGGTGACATAATATACAAATTATTGATAGTGCCTTCGGTGGATGCTCACAAAAAATGCACTTCGTTAACAAAACAGGCACAATAAAGCGAAGTCCAAAGGCTAGTTCCTAACAATATAAGCTAAGGGACACATTTTTCAAGAAATCACGAAGCGCCGCACAGCACACCAAGTCACCTTGCAGTGCTGAGTGATAGGTAAAGGGCAGGAATGTACTGCATTTAACATAAATTCCTGTCTTTTCACAGTGCTGCTGCTTAGCCTCAATGCAAGCGCCATTTCAACATGGTGCAAGTGTGTCTGCATTGTAAGCAGGATTGTTTTTGTGGAGGAAGGGAAGTAACAAGGAGAAATAAAGATATTTCTCCTTGTTACGCCTCATCTGGGGAAGCGTAGCATTTTGATGCATTCCGAGGTCTACCAGTGATGGTAAATTTGGGAGTGTGCAAACATCCATGGGTGAATACGTGGGAACACCCACAATCCACCCATAGAGTGCCTTCCCAGGGTAGAGTAATGCAACGCAGCGATTTGTGCAAGGGTGTATGCAATTCTTTAATAAATATGCCCCTAAAGTTTGACGCACATTTTATATTAGCCCTTGGGATCACTGCATTAGAATAGCAAGCATATTAATTTCAGACATGCAATGTAATATTTGGTTGTTTTTATTATTTTGTTTTGTTACAGATGGACAAAATTGCATCAGCTGAATTAGTAACAGCTCATTTGTTATCATAGATACACCACCCACAACCAACACATGTTTAGTCCCTTATATAGGACTTGTTCAAGGCAATGAACCTTGCTTATGGAGAAAAAGTGCCAATCAAAGTGGATTTGAGGAACCACCTATTTGTGTCGTAAGATGCATATCTGTTATAAATCAACGAGTGATGCTGATATTTAGTTCAGCCAGAAAGGTGTTTGTTGACAAACTCTAATAGTAAGGGAGTGCAATTGGCTGGGTGTGAGGAATTCTCGTCTTAGTTTAAAGTATGTTAATAGAAAGGTCTATGATAAGACCCTTGTGGCATGACTCATAACATTAGAGGAATTGGGATCACTTCCTGTAATGCTACAGCTTATGTTAAAAGGATCCATTGACTAGGGTGATTACTACTCCATTTGCACTCCATTACTGTGGGAGTCCAGGGGCTTCACTCCTGTACCCTGGTTAGTGTGGGGTTTATAACAGCTCAGCTCATCAAGGGGTTCAGTAAGCAATGGGAATTATTCGTTATCTGTTTTGAAACTTACTGCAGGACACTTTCCTCACTGTTATGTGTATAATTACCTCCAAGCCACTATCACCTACTGAGGCTGTACAACTTCATTAAAGATAATTCAGTATATTTTCTGTCCTTGCCAAATATCCGCTTTCTAATTTAGCTCTGTGCTAAAGTTATCTGATACATAATGATAAGAGGCTACCCAAGAGACGTGTATTGTCTTTAAAAAAACAGACATAAAATAATGACAAAATATGACAAGGATGGTCGTTATTATGGCCAAGGTGGGAACTATTCTGACAAGGATCCCTGTAATATAACATGAATGGCAATCATTATGCCAAGGTCACAATAATGTATGGGACAGGCTTTAATATGCCATGTACGCCCGCAATATGTCAAAAATGAAGACCACTAGGCTGGGGCCAGCATCATACCAAGAATGGGCTTTATAATGCCAAGTATACCTAGACTACATCACAGAAGGTGGACATTCTGCACGTGATGGGCTCCACCATAAGAAGGGTATCAGAATATGCCTAGAAATATTATATTTATGCGGGGACATCATCACACCAGGGTGACTTTTGTAATGCCAAGAAAACTCACAGTATGCCAAAGATGGCCATCATGGACCATCTTGCAGAGTATACTTGCAATATTCTGTAAATGACGACCATTATGTCAAGGCCAAAATTAAGTCTGTAGTAGGCCAAATCATGTCAAAGATGCCCAGAGGATGCCACAAATGTGTTCCATAATGCCTATGTTATGCTAAGAATAGGTTCCATAATGCTACAAATGTGCAGTGTATACTTAAGACTGCTACTTTTATGCCAGTAGTGTACATCATCCTGCCAAGAATGCCAACAATACCAATAAGGACTACAGTTATGTTGTGACTGGATTTTTCCTGGGGGTGCCACCTCATGCCGTAAATGACTAACGTATGCCGGAGCAGCCACCAGATACTGTGGGTGGCTGACCTACTAAGGGACTGAGGGAGGTGGCTGTCCAAACTGGACACTGCATGCAAGAGAAACAACACATCATGCACATTCACATACTCTCACTCAATTTCTCTTTCACAATTTCTCTTTCACACACAATCAACAAACACAGCACACTTGCACAAGGGGAAACAGTTAGATACCCCAAACCGACATGCATACAATTATGCACACACACACACGTCACACTCAACCCAGTCATAGAAATTGAGGCAGACTTTTACATATGTGTCTCTTTCCACTTTCAGTCTGCTATCTCATCTGGTTTGTGCCTATTCTCTGATCCTAACCTCCAGCTGGCAACCTACATTCACACATGCTCGTTCACAGGCAGTGTGATTAACAGCATAAGGCCTATGACAAGGCCAGTTACCATGTGTCAATCACACTTTTGTGATTAACCTTATTGCACACTTAAACTGCGAGGGCCAGGATGAGGACTCAAATGCCGGGCACTCCTCCCTAATGACTTGTTCATGTACGAAAAATGTCTGTTTGCTCACTACATTTGCCAGGAAGCCAATTCCATGATGGAGGCATCAGGTTTAGAGGTGCACTGGGATCAGATTTCTCCACATATTGGCAGTAGTGTGACGCCAGCTACCAAGGACCACGTGTGCCTTACTGAAACCCTCCAAATTGTGTCCTGGCCCTCTCTATATACTGAAAGCAATACTGATTCTGTTTATATTTACTTTTTACTTTTATGGCGTTCATGTGGTCCAACAAAAATTCTAGTTAATTCTCAATCGCTGAAGAAGTTTTGGTTCTGTGCAAGTAAAATTCGAGAAATCGTTTGCCAGGTTGAGAAATAGATTGTCAGACCATGTAAGTCTAGTGAATCAGTACAGCTGAGGGCAAATTTTTGTATGTGTAGATGCATTAAAAGGGTGGATTGCGGTGGCAATTTCAACTGTTCTTTATTGCTTTCAGTGATTATGAAGTTATTCAATTACAACATCTAAGAATGTCTTGAGTAAGATAAAGACATTGGCAGAGGACTCATAATAAAATATTGCTGGATACTTAACATAAGAACAGTGAACTCTGAAGGTGATGAAGATGAATGCCCTGACTAGTTACACTGAAACTCAACATTCGGAAGTCGTGCTCTTTCTCCTACCCTAAAACCTATTATGAGCTTCTTTACTGGATCATCAATATAGGAGGCCTCTACTCCTCTTCTTCCTAATATTTACGAAAGGTAGATTACAACACAAGTGGATAAGGCCAGTCACCACTCGGATGGAAGTCAGGGCATCAGTACTTGAATGAAGACAAGGAATAATATTAGTGAAAAATACCAGTAGGGTTACCCAACTTTCACCAGAAATATGAGATGTAATCATACGACTCAGAGTCCTTTAAATGTTTTTCCGTTGAGTTTCAAACGAAAACTGCCCTCAAAAGGTTCCTTTGATGTAGAATCCCTTGGACAGTCTTGTTCTGTTGTGTAATCTAAATGAGACGCCAGGTCACAAAACAGGATAATAACGAATCATGTTTCCAATCCCGAATTCCTATTTTCATTGAAAGCAAAACTTTACATAAAATGGACCTGTTGCACATAATGTCATAGAATACCGCTTCAGGTCCAAAGACTGAGACATTGAGCCTGAATTAATGGTTCAGTAAAACGATCTTAATAAGGTCAGTTAGACTAGACGGAGTTACGAAGCGGGGAAAACAGGGAAGGAATGGGACATACACTAGATACCAAAATGAGATAATTGCAGGAATGTAGCAGAATGAGAAAGTGTTTACTAAATATTGGCACTAGGATTATGTCAAAATTGCAGGGTCGGGCAATGACTGTTTTTTCTTCTCTTTTCAAATATATCTTATTAATTTTATATGTAACTAATTAATTGTTAGTTGCGTTTTCATATTGCTTTTATTCAAAGTGGAGTATTATGTTGTTAATTATAAAGCAGCGGAACGGTTTGAAAACAGAATGAAATGGGGAATACAATTCATATAAGCGCAATGTACACTAAATATAAAGTCTAACTTTTGTGAGCTTTCAGAGGGTAATCGAGAGGTTTGAAATGGTCATCACGCGAGGCACACCATGAGTATTTGTTTATTGCATATATGTAGTGAACAATGATGGACAGTCAAAGAGAGAAATATCAAACAGAGTCGTATCCAAAAATTTAAGTTAATAAGAGAAAAGAAGTGAAGGAAGCTGCAGGGTTGGAAGGCGTCCTCAACGTTCAGAATTCCTGCTCAAAGTGATCTAAATGATGATAGATAGAAAAAAAAAAGTGCAAAGTTAAATCCGTCAAACATTCAAAGACTAGGGGAGAAAACGTCAATTTATTGATTTGTTTTATTCTTTAAGAATTGTGGTGTAGCTTGTACAAGACCACTGAGCATGAGCGTGCTTTATAGAGAGAAACAGAAGCAGTAGATTACGAGGTACAATACAAAATATCAGCTAAACACATGTATTTATATCAACAGGTTAACACAAGCGTAAGGTCAATAAATGCATTAGAAGACGTACTCCGGCGATCGTTGGTAACATGGCAGTAAGTACCACCAACAGACTGGCCGTACCTACTGCCATATTATGACATTTGCAGGTTGGCTTCAGCCAACCTGCCAATGTACCACTCCAACCGCCATGGTGGTGACAGCCGCCGGGCTGGAGATATCTATCTTCATTCCAGCAGCCGTCGCTGTTTCGCCTGTGGGATTATGACCCCACCTACCGCCATGGTTTTAATGGCTTCCTTACTGCTACGAAAACCATGGCGGTAGGCACTATCAGTGACAGGGAACTCCTTCCCTGTCACTGATAGGAGTCTCCCCCTCACCCTCTCTCTCCAGTGCCTCTCCAATGCCTCCCCATCCCACTACATTCATGCCCCCTCTGCACACATACACACACATTCCCACAAACATCCACACATGCATACGTCCACACACACACACCCATATACACTTTCAAACATGCACGCACACATGCATTCACAAACCATAACATACACACACTCACACCTTCGTACATGCACTCGCATCCAACATGCAACACACACCCGCATACACGCACACACAAACATACACCCCCCCCACACACAACCCCCCCCACCCCCCTCCCCTGTCAGAGCACCCACTTACCTGTGTGCAGGGGGTCCCCTGGCAGCATACGGGTCGGGCGCTGCTCCACCAGCAGAACACCGCCAGGCCGTATCATTGGTATTGTCATAATACGGCTGGCGGCGGTCTACTGGCATGGCGCTGATGCTGGCAGCAGCGCCACATTCCCACTACCCGCTGGCATTACCACAGCCGGATTTTCTCCACCCTTCTGACGGAAATCTGGCTGTGGTCATAATATGGTGGACAGCTGGTAGCCACGGCGACAGTCTTTTGGCAGCCATTGTTGCGGCGGTAGGCAGTTTTTACCGCCAAGATCCAAATGAGGGCCATAATGTACTAGGTGACAAGGTCGAAGCCAATCGAGAATATGCAAGATATGTACACTAAGATTGATAAAGAAAATAGTCTTTGTCAAGAACAACATTTAAACTTAATCTAGAATAAACCCACCCGACATATATCGCTTTTTTATCATCTGTCAAACCAGGATAGGAACAATACCTTCATCCAAATGTATATCAAATACATTTATTATTTAATTTATATAATAATCATAAAGTGACTATATGGTTTACATAAATGGTTGTACACAAAATTGAATTCAGACCCATCCATGCGTGTACATCTGAACCAAACAATGCATTAACATAAAAAATATAAATTTTGTGCAAACAATTGTTCCTAGGATAATTAAAACTGAATCTAAATGTCGAGAACCCAAAACATAATTTCTCTCATGCAATTCACTGTTCAACCAGCGTCACATCACCCTCGTTATCTCCAACACCTGTACAAAATATTAAAATGTACCTAATCAATAAGACATTGAACAATGTACATTACTACAAAACATCATTTTATATCTCCTTGTTAATTTACACTTCAATTAATTATCTTATTCTAATGCAACCAGAACTAATGGTCTCCATTTCTCACCTTGTCTAGTTACAGTTCCTTTTTCCACTTCTTTCATTGGGAACATAAGAGTGTTGATGGGCGTTTCAGTAAAAGAAATCAACGAGCAACCACTTCCTAGGGACACATAAATGTTTCTTGTGGCAGAGGCCAAGTTTCAAGAAAGCTAAAAATCACAAAAACATATTTATATACCATCTTTCTGAAATACCCTAATATTAATTAATTTCCCCAACAACATAATTATTATTAAACATAGGGGCATATTTACAAGAAAGTGGTGCATCATGATGAGCAACTTTTTTTGTGTCGCCCCTGTTCCACATAACAACACTATGGTTGTGCTGTATTTACAACATGGCGCACCACGGCGGTCGTTAGGACAATAGTGTCAACATTTTTGATGCTATTGTGGTGCTTTGCTGCACTAGTGTCAAATTTTTTGATGCTAGTGCAACAAAGCACAGGGAGGCCGATTGGTTAAAATGGGTGCAACATTTTAACACTTGCTCTGAGCAGGCATTAAAAATGATGGAAAAAATGGTGCAGTGAAATGTTGTAAGTTTCACTGCACCATTATTTCGGGCCTCCCTGTGTCGGAATGCCCCCCATTTCATGTATTATGCCTGGCGCAGGCATAATGTGGTGCAAGAGTGTACAAAGTGGCACAATGCAAACATTGCACCACTTTGTAAATACGGCGCAGGAGAAAGGCCTCCTTAACGCCACCTTAGCGTAAAAATTGGGTGGCACAAGGTGGTGCTAGGGGCTTGTAAATATGCTCCATAGTTTGTAAGATTTCGGTTTGTTTATTTAGTATTACAACATATATAACTGTGACAACCCCAGTTGTGCACCTGTCATGTAGGAAAAGCCTCCACACCTGAAGGTATTGCCTGCCATCGATTTTGCAGACTCATGTTTGACATGCAGTCATTCATTTCCTACTCTGCCTACACCAGTTATCACCTGTGTTTATGCCATCCTTGGTGGTACACACTTTCACATTAGTAAACTATGTTTCATGTAGCGATTATAATGCTTTCTTATTAAGAATAGAGGTGTTCGCATGTTATCAAAAACCTCATTCATATTCTTCTCTGCATATTCTTCTCTAAGCAGGATCATACCTTAAATCATTATTCTGGGCACAAGACACATTTTTTCCAATACAGCAATATCAGCTCAAGGACGCATCCTGATTCTGCGATTTCAAGAGGCATAGATGCTATTTCATCCGCAACAATGTGAAAAGAATTTGAAATAATGAAGTAAATGAGAACATATGAATGTCAAATAACTAGGGGCCTGATTTAGATGTTGGTGATACTGGTCCCACCATCGATTTTTCGACTGGAAACCCACTCACCGCCACGATGGTCGGCCCACTGTATTTAGATGTTGGCAGTTTCATGGACAAAAGACCGCATTCGAAGCCACCATGTCACCAAGAAACACTGCCTGCATCAACATTGGTAAGGGAAAAGGGTATGCTGGTGGACCACGGCCAGCCTTCCCACCGGCAAAGATTTAGATGTACCTTACCACCAAGGAAAAAAGGGAGGTCCACCCTCCACCTCTTACTTGGCAGATTGGGGGGGAAAGAGGTGAAAACTAAATTTTTTTCAACTTCCCTCCGTTTTTGATTGAAAATTACTGGACGACACCTGCCATCACTGCTGCCACTGACCCATAGAGAAAACGTGCGTCCCCCCGTCGACAGACTCCAAAAAGGGGCACCCCATTGCCAGTGTAGGTTGGATGGGCACTACACTGGAGGTGGGGCCACTGGAGACATATACATGTCACATTAATTTATTTATCACTGTGGTATGCATATGTCGGGGATAATAGTGGGGCTGACACAGATTGGGGCACACTGGTACACAACACATATTGCACACATACACAACTGTCATTATGGTGACAGTATTCATTGGCAAATGTATGCTGCAACCCAGTGGCAGTACTTTCACACCTGAAAACTGTGTCCATGTGTGCATATTGCCAGGGGACCAGTACCGGTCATGTTGTGCTGCGAGTTGTGTGTGTGAGTCAGTGTGTGTATGTGCTTATGAGATGTGATTGGATGGTTGAGATGGGGGAGCGGGTGTGTGTGAGTGTATTTGTGTAGCTGAGTGTAGTTGTGTTGTTGGTTGTGGTTGTGTGGTGAGTGGGTGCAGTGTCAATGGTGTGTGTATGTTGTGTCATAGATGAATGTCAATGTATGTTTTCGACATCTACGGGTTGTGTTGTGTCGGAATGGCAATGTGTTATAGTGTGCATGTGTTGTGTAGTGTGTATTATGCAGGGGTAAACCAATGGCTAAGACAGAGTGTGTGTGTGTCACTTACCTCTCTTCCATAGCCCCTGCTATTGTACAAAGTCCATATAGTCTCCTGCCATCATCAAACCACCCCCATTTAGACTTCCAGCAGAACTGTAACATCTAAATAAGGATAGCGGAAGACTGTTGCTGTGACAATATTTTCTGTTCCACACAAGACACGGCTTGGCAGTGCCACCACCAACATCTAAATCAGGCCCTAAACCCTGTTATATTGCATCCGTTTGGGCAAAAGGATATTACCATTGTACATCCGCCTTAGATATTAGCTTTGTAGCCAGCAATTCATTGTATTCATAGAGAATTTGACACAGGTAAGTTCACTGTATGCTTAGTTTGTATTTTCTCTTACATGCCTCCCGCCTGCATCAAATTCATGCACACATCTCAAAGGATCCATTTCTTTTTATACCATGCACCCTATAAGTAAAACAAAATATGTTGTCCGCACCAATGCTGTCTGTTTGTGACACTCCTTCAGCACCTCAATAAGCATTAACAAATACAAAGAAACACAAATTCATCTACTCTGAGGATGCTTCCTTAAATACTTTGGGACATATTCAATGAATTAGCATAGGGCAGTGCTGCAAATCTTATTGCAGCACTGCCCTATGCCCAATTCAAAAGGGCAGGAATGCATCGTATTTGTGAGATACAGTGCATTTCTGTCCTTTCACCGGCTGCACAATTTGGTGCCTAGCGCCAAATCAGGCACCCTTGCACCATGGTGCAAGGTGTCTGCACTGTTGGCAGGATTAATTTTGTGCACACAAAAACAATCCATTGAAGCTTTTCCCTCTGTCTATGTGTGATGCAGAATGTAGCACACATAGAAAGAGGACAAAATTAGGAGAAAATATAGATATTTCTCCTCATTATGGCTCCCCTGGGAAGTCGGACAGTTTTGAAGCATGCCCAGGTTGAAAGATCCTTGTAAATCTGGGAATGAGTCAAAACCCATGGGTGTTGCATGGGAAAATTCACTTCAATCCCCTTGGAACACCTGTCTGATGCAGTGTAAGGCAATGCAGTGACTTACGCTGCCTTGCCTTACACCATATTGACAAAGTCAGGCAAAGTGGCTTTGTGCGGCCTCATAAATATAGGTCTGCTTTCTGAGCTTCTGAAGAGTCATAAAAAGTGACGCTTAGGTGGGGCAAGTGACTTGTAAATAAGCCCCTTATTTCTTAATTCATATGGATATTGTCATCAATGCGACATATTGACCGTCCTCATTGTTTCTAAAGTCACCATATTGGGCTAGTTTCCACTTTTCTACTGAAACAATAAAATTGGCTGCCTATAGGTATACACAGCAAGCACAATTGACAGGCTAGACTGCAAACCAGGTGCTAAAACATATTCACCTCCATTTCATGACAATATTAAGCATGAGTTTTTCTATAAGCCACGGCTCAATGTCTATCATCAATCTTTTTATGTGATACAATATTTTAAAACAGTCACTATCTGTGACTGTTTTCTATTCTTCTCATAAAGTATGGCTCTACTTAGTATGAAAATCTGTTATGATCTTACTCACTAGAATAAAGAATAAATAGCACCATAACCATCCCCATGTCATTCACAACTTTAGGGACAAAGAAAACATATAAGACATCACCCCCTCTCCTAGATAACACTGGGCTGCCTTGTTTATAAACCTAGCATCCTTTGGAACAGGCACAATAACGTCATCACAAACATGGACCAAAATGCAAAACATGCCTGTCTAGTAATACTACACATGCCAACGGTATGGATTTAATACATCAAAGTCACTCAACCATTGGGGACAAGATAACAGGTGATGGACAAACTCAACATGAACAGCATATTGTAAAAGAAAGTTGGTATAAAGGGTGTCCAAAGTTCACGGCCAACATTAGTAAGAAAAAGGTGTAAATGCTTGACATATGGGTTTTACACAGAAATTACAAACTTAAAGTGGAACTGTACACTGAACAACATAAATTAATATTTTACTTTATTCTAGTAATTTCCAACACAAATGTCAAAAACAAGGAATCTCTTTAGTCCGGTTTCTTTGCTTATGGCCAAATTGTCGTGACCCAAGGCACTAGGTATGTAAAGCAGAAATCCTATCAAGAACGTTTTTGGAAAGACAGTACACTAAGCAGTTGGTTTGGGAGACGTTTAAAAGAGTGAAGTACTAGTGGAGATGCTCTTTTCATGCAGACAACCATCAGATCCTAAAACGGTTGTATGTGTAACACAGTATTCAACTCTCAATCATAAGATGAGACAAGTTATGAATTCAAATTGGCATATATTAAGTGCCAGAAATGATGACCTCATGCTTACTAAACCATTGTTGCTTTTAGACAAAACACTAATTTAACAGATAAATGAGTGTAATTGTTAGAAGTTGGGTCTATAGTTGGAAGAGGTATGCACCCTTTCCAAGTAGGGACCACAATCCGAGTTCAGGGTAGGTAAAAAAAACATCCTAAATAAACCTTTGTTACTTTCCGGTAACTTGGCACAGAGCAGTCAGGACTAACTTAGAAGGCAATGTGAAAAGTATTTGTGCAACACTTAAATTACAGTAACACAGAGAAAAACATCACAAACATACTCCACACCAGATTAGGAAAACAGAAAATATTTTTCTGAGTAAAACAAGACCAGAACAACAAAAATCCAATAAGTAGAACCCAAGAAATTATTTTTTCATTTAAATAAACTGCAATGTAGTGCTGCAAATTCAATAGCACTAAAAGGTTACTTGAGGTCACGCTAGACCGGGTTTAATCCCAAGTTCAGTCTGACTGCAATGGATGGGAGGCCTGCTATAGGACACAGCACAGGACCTGCTGAAAAAGTACCTTGGATGGAGCAAGGGTTGGTATCTATAAGACTCGAAACGTTGGTTCCGATTCACGCCGTCAAGTAGATGCATCGTCATCGAGCTTCCCAGTCGGGTCCCGCATTAGACCCTTTTCGATGCAGGCGATGTGTCATCATCAAGCCATGCAGCGATGTTCTCTAATTGGCCCTGTGTCTCTGTTGAACGTCACAGTGGATCCCGTACCTTTGTTGAATCTGCACCCCATCAGCGTAAAAGGGCACTGCATCAGTTCCAAGTAGCACAAAGGCCTTGATGCAGTGATTTGTGAAAAAAAAACAGCTGCAGAGATATCTTCCAAGGCCCAGGACTGGATTGGCACCTCTTGGCAGAGCAGGACTCACAATGTCAGAATCCAGCATTCGAAGCAGGTTTGAGGGACATCTTTGATGGCCCTGAGACATCCAGAACAAGAGATAAGCCAGCAATCCCTGGAGCCATTTGGTTCTGCAGAGAATGTAGAGAGCAAATTCCAGTCCTTCTCATTCTCAGGCACAAGGCAGTAGGCAGGAGCCCAACACAGTAATGCAGCTGAGCATAGTGGCAGTTCATCTTGGCAGCACAGCAGTCCTTCTTCCTGGCAAAATGTCCATAAATCCAGTAGTGTACTGATTTGGTGGGCTTTGGGGTACAGGACTCATACCCAGTTGAGCCTATGAAGTTGGGTAGTCTTCAAAGAGGAGCATTTGAAGTTCACAAGGTCCCTGTCCTTTCTTCCCTGGCTCCAGACACTCTACAGGGGGGTATGCAGCTCTTTGTGTGGGGACAGGTAGAGCCCTATTCAGGTGTGTCAGCTCTCCCTCCCATCTAGCCCTGGAAGGCCCATCAACCTGGTGATGGGCCATCCAGACATAAATGTCACACCCTAGCTCCCTTTGTCTAACAAAAATGAATTCACCAAAAAGTGGAGTAAAAAGGCAAAAAGTCTGGGGATGACCCTTCAGAGAGGGCCAGGTCCAACAATATCCAACATCAAACTTGTAAATTCCCCAGGATACAATCAGTGAGTTTACAAATACTAATTTCAGAAACATGCCAACATGTTGCCATCATAGCTCTGTCCAAATTTATAGAGTGATGCTAGGTTAATTAAATTTAAGTTGTAGTATAAATCGGCATTGTGGATTAGCCCAACTCCCTGAACATCTACAAATCAAGTTAGTGGATAAATTCTATCAGCAGTTTTAGGTTATTACATTGAGGAAGCACAGCCAACCAACACTGTCATGTGTAATTGCACATTTCCCTCTATCCAGCACCTTTCCCACTTAGTAGGTGCCATCAAGTATCTTTCAGGGACCCCTTGGCTTGCAGGGCCAGGTATACTCCAAATGGGGCCTAGATATGTTTCAGTCAGTATTTGATTAGCATCAAGGACTAACATTTCTCCATTTGTTTCTGGCAGTATGATAGATTTTTTTCAACTCTTTGGTAGCTAGGTCTCTCCCCCATACCCTAGGGCTAAGCCTTCTCTTGGCTTTTTGGGGTAGTTCTCACTTAGGCCTTCATAACGTGCTGTTCATAGAGGTTATCCATGCCAAATTTGCATCCTTTTTTCCAACATCCTCGGGATGCTAAAGGTACTTAGGGTTTGTATGTTCACCTTAAGATGACTGAGAACTTAGGAAACAGAGCAAAATTGTGGTTTTGGGGGGAAAATAAAGAAAAAGTACTGCAGAAGAAAGTGCCTGTTTTGTTCCTGCAAATAGCATCAACGAAAGGTTGGCAGTAGTAAAATCACCATCTTCCCAGCTATCAGGAATAGGCAGACTTGAAACAGAAAACTAAATTTTTATACCACAGTTTTGGCAATTTACTGGGAGATAGCCCATCCTTCCAGTTTGTGGTGGAATGGGTGTAAAACCCTGCGTGGATCCCAGAAAACTACATATTTCTGAAAGTTAGACAAATTTCTGAATTCAGCACGGGTCATTTGTGTAAATCTGTAAAGGTTCTCTGAAACCAATTAAGGCCCTCATTATGACATTTGTGGTCTTTTCTGAAGACCTCTGTGGTGACTGCCGCCAACAGACTGCAGCAGAGGCGGCAATCTGCCCGCCAGATTATGACACACAAACACAAAACTGACAGAAATCAGCAGCAACAACAATTCTGCCAGACTTAACGAAGGCGAAAAGCTGTCGGACTCACCACCCTTCCCGCTACACCTGCAACACACTGCCCTCAAAATTATGAACCACGAATCACCACAGTGGACACTCAACGGCAGACAGCCATTGGTAGTGCAGACCGCCGTGGCTGATTTAGCCACTCCACACCAACAGAAGCCAACATTAGCCAGATTGAAAAACCCACACCTGACACATATACACACACTGTACACACCCACCAACAGCACTATAAAACACACTACCACATAACCCACAAGTCCTTGCAAACTCGACAATTCTGCTACATGTTGCCAGCACATAGATTGACAGAACTGCAAACACACACCACAACCACCTACACCGCTGTCACACATCACACACCACACACCATACCTCAGCACCTAACACCCTCTGCACAACACACGCACTACACAATAGGCATGTCCCCACAAAAGAACCCCCATTTCAATGATGAGGAGTTGCGGGTCATGATGGAAGAAGTCGTCAGAGTAGTGCCACAGCTGTTCGGTGCACAGTTCCAGCAGATATCCATTGCCTGGATGATGGAGCTATGGTGGAGGATCGTGGACAAGGTGAACTCCGTGGGAACCTATCCACGCACAGGGGATGACATAAGAAAGAGGTGGAATGACCTACAGGGGAAGGTGCATGCGGTGGCCTCCAGGCACCACGTTGCCATGATGAAGACTGGCGGTGGACCCCCACCTACTCCCACACAGTTGACAGAATAGGAGGAGAAAGTCTTGCCTATCCTGCATCCAGAGGGCCTCATTGTAATCACTGGAGGGCTGGACACTGGTAAGTCACCATTACCACCTCAACACCACTGATACCTCCATGGCATGTCACCCCCTCACCCTGACTCCCTTCACCCCACTCCATCCCATACAGAGAACCACCCTCATAACCACCCTCAACTGTGTACCCTGCATTCCCTACCCACTGCAAGCACACCCCTCCCAGCTCTGCATGCACACACAACAGTAATGCATAGGGAGCATGTAGTACTACCAATCCCACAATACATCACCATACACTAACTAAAAGTGGAAGGACAACACCCATCCTATAGGGAAAACCATAAATGTTGAACATGTAACTGACAATGACTGTAACAAATCTAATACATTTCCACAGGTACCCAAGCCAATGTCAGCAGAGAGCATGTGCTGCGGCAACCCAGTCCTGCATAGACAGATCTGGATGTTCTCCCTGGCCCATCTGGGATCGCTGGTCAGTTGGACACCCCAGCCAACACCCAGTCCACCACAGGCAACCCACATCGCACTCCAATACCACAGCAGCCACTCAACGTCTCCAAACCTCTGTCCCCAGCACACGTCAATCAACAGTGTGCCCACCTGTACAGGGACCCAACTCGACACCACACAGGCAAGATGATGAAGGTCCTGGTGTCAGTGGGAGAGGGCACAGAGTACAGGGGACACAGGCACAGGGGGCCAGAGCCAGTGGGAGGTTAGTTGTGTGCCAAGGGGAGGCCCAACCCAGGGAACCGACTGCCCAGGAGGCACTCACACATGTCCTGAGAGCCTACCAGAAATCCTAGGATGATGCTGCAAAAGAAGAACCACCCTTGAAGAACAACAGTTAGTACTGCTCCCAGGAAGACGGATCCGGGTTCCTGGTTGGTGCAGATGATGTCCTACGCCAGATGGATGATTGCAGTCTGGGTTGCGTCACTGGATTCCACCAATATCAGGAAGCGGGAGTCAGAGGGGGCTCAAAGCAACTCAGCAAGCCCACAGAGGACCAGGCAGCATGCACAGGAGTCCCACAGCATGGAGACAAAGAAGGTATACAAGGAGGCCCATGCAGCACTACAACAAAGGATCCTGCGATGCCGGAGAACCACGCAGGAAGCTGTGCTTCGCAGGAAGGAGCACTGGGGGACAGAGCTGCACAGTGCACAAAGAACTTTGTGGAAGGATGCCAACAAGCCTTGGCAACTGCAAAACATGCATTCCACAGGAGTATTGTCTAACGTGGGGGGGCAAGCTCTTGACTCCACCAACGTTGGACAGTAGAATGTCAGGACCATCAGGACCACTTCAGTCTACCAACTGTGATGCAGGATCCACGCAGCTTGTCAGGAGAGGGGACCCAAGCAGCCCTTCATCATTGCGGAGAGGGGCCTGCTGAAGCAGGGGAGTGACTCCTTCACTCCAAGGTAAATTCCTTTGTTCTTCTGGTGCAGGCTGAAGACAGGCTGTCCTCTGAGGATGCACCACCAGGAAACAGTTACAGTTGCTGACAGGAGCTGAAGATGCAATGTTGCAGAAGTTGTCTTTGCTTCTTTGTTGCAGTTTTAAGAGTGCCTTGAGGGTCCAGATGCAGTTTCTTCAGTGAGAAAGTGAAGTAAAGTATGCAATCCGAATCTGAAGAACCACCCAAGAGAGAGACCCTAAATAGCCTTGAAAGGGGGATTGGTCAGCTAAACAGGTAAGCACATTTCAGGGGAGGGCTCTGACATCACATGCTGACACTGGCCAGTCAGATGCTCCCAGTGTTCCCTGGCAACTTGGAATCCAAGATGGCAAAACCCAGGGACCCTCTGGAGGAGCTCTGAACACCACCCCTGGGGTGGTGATGAACATGGGAGTGGTCACTCCCCTTCCCTTTGTCCAGTTTCATACCAGAGCAAGGACCGGGGTCCCTGAACCGGTGTAAACTGGATTGTACAAGGAGAGCACCAAATGTGCCCTTCAAAGCATTTCCAGTGGCTTGGGCAGGCTACCTCTCCCAAGCCTGCAACACCTATTTCCAAAGGGAGAGGGTGTAACACCCCTCTCCAAAAGGACATCCTTTGTTCTGCCTTCCTGTGCTTGAGCTGCTCAAGCAACAGGAGGGCAGAAGCCTGTCTGAGAGGTGGCAGCAGCTGGGGCTGCTTGTAAAACCTCAGAAGGCTGGAATGGCAATACTGAGGGCCCTCTAAGGAGCCCCCAGAGTGCCTGGAATCATACAACTAATGCTTGCAAAAGCTTGGGGTATGATTCCAACATGTTTGATACCAAACATGCCTATTTTCAGAGTTACCATTATGTAGCTGGGCATAGGTAGTGACCTATGTCCAGTACACGCGTAAAATGACATCCCCACACTCAGGAAGTCAGGGAAAATTGTCATCGAGGCACCCCTACTATTGCAGGGTATTGCAGGGGTGCCCTCACACACAGGTACTTTGCACCTAGCCTTCAGGTTTGGAAGGACTGACATATAGGTGACTTATAAGTGACCTGGTGCAGTGTAAATTGCAGTGAAAGGGTGCATGCACCTTTTCACACGGGCTGCAATGGCAGTCCTGTAGAAGCCATTGCATGGGCTCCCTATGGGTGGATAAAGAAATGCTGCAGCCCATAGGGATCCCCCGGAACCCCAATGCCCTGGGTACCTAGGTAAAATATACTAGGGACTTATAAGGGGACACCAGTATGCCAATTTTGGGTGAAATACTAGGTTACCACTATGCAACAACAAAATTTAAAGGAGAGAGAGCATAATCACTGGGGTCCTGGTTAGGGTTCTTTCCTACACTTGTTGTCTACCATCGGTACCTATGACGCACATTAAATTGACTGCCATGAGTACCAGTACCAGGAAATGACAGCCTCCTGTCCTGTATGCAGGGACAGGTGGAAGTGACCTCACTCCGCCGGCGTTTGGCATCGTGGCAGTAGATGGTCTGCACTGCTGTGCAACTCCTCATTAGTTAACATGGAAGTATATGGAGCACAGGGGCAAATGATGATCACCTGCAGCAGTGACGGTGTTCACCGGCGTGGCCGTGACTGCCATTTTGTCTATCCCACTTCACTTGATTCCTGACTCTCAACACATCAACACCACCACTGCGTGTGCTGCTGTGTCCTGTCTCTGTAACCCACGATGGCCTGTGCTACAGGGGATAGGGCCCCACCCTGCACATCTGAGAAACTCCAGAGGCTTGTGGATGGGGTCCTACCCTTGTATGAATAATTGTATGAGCCTCCAGATCAATAGGTGAGCCCCTTTGGATGTGACGTGGCTATATGTAGATGTATGTGTGTGCTGGGAGTGTGTCATTTGGGGAGTGTATTTGTGCTGCATGCAATGTGTATGCTGAGGTACGAGTAATGTGTGAGGTTGATGTGAGATCTATGCAGTATGTGAGCCATTACTGTAACAGAATGTAGTGTGGAGTTCATGGTGTCCTTTCATCTGTGTTTCCTAAGCAAGTCAGCACCCATCAAAAGAAGGGTTATGGTGTGCCATCGCCAAAGACATGCGGACCCTGGGGGTACATATCCGGCGGAGCACCCAGTGCAGAAAGAGGTGGGAGGACCTGAGATTTTGGGCCGTGAAGACCATGGAGGCCAAGCCCAATGAGGGAGCGGTGCCCGTCGACCGTGACGCCCCTATTGGCCACCATACTGCTGGGGGCCAATTCTGAGTTGGATGGGTGCTTCAGGGAAGCACAGCATCCACAAAGGGGTGAGTACACACTGTGTGGAATTCTTTCTTGATGCCTACCATGTTATATGGATGCATGGTTCCAGTCAGTGTATATTCCAATATGGCCGTTAAGCTAATCTTGTAGAGTCCTGCTTTGCAATGTAGGTTGGTATGTAAATTTGGTATTGGCAAGTAGGTGGCATACCATGACAGACATGGCTTAGTGAGTCTTGTGCTCCCTTTCTTTCTCCACCACCCTCTCTCCTTTTCTCATCCTGTCCTTATGTGCATCAGCATCATCTGGTGAAGGAGCAGGGGCACCAGTGAGTAGGGGAGCTGCAGCCCACGGGACCCAGGAGGCAGAATCCACCAACGCCGAGGGGACCAGTGGGTTGGAGGGTAAGGGGAGCGACATGGGGGAAACAGGAGCTGGTACTTCCCACTCTGATTCCTCCCCTGATGGAAGCTCCCTGGGGGTGGCGTACCCCAGCACCGCCTCCCCAGTATCCCCCCAACCAGTGTTCTGAGCCCGCTCACCCAGGAGGGTGGTCGTCTCCTTCACCCCAGGCACCCCAGGCCCTGCCCCAGTCAGCCCTGCTGCCCTCACTGAGGAGGCTATTAACCTCCTAAGATTTATCTCTGTAGGGCAGTCAACCATAGTAAATGCCATCCAAGGTCTGGCATCCCAGATGCTGCAATGCAATGCCTACCTGGAGTGTATTCACCGTGGCTTGGCTGCCCTACAGAGATTGTTTCAGGCTCTGGCCTCCTCTTTGATGGCAGCCAGTATTCCTGGTTCTTCGTCCCTCCTCCAACTACCTGTTCCCAGTCCAGAGCCCTCTCCCTCCACCCCTCCTAAGCACACAATCAGACCAGCACGCACTCAATACAATAGACAGGACTCGCAAAGACAAGCACAGGTACCACAGGTCACACTATGAGCATACACACAACTAACACACAGAAGCACACACAACAACAGCCACTGCCTCCACTGTCGCCCTTCCTCCCCCTCCCTCAGAGTCACATCAGCAATCACACCTGCAAGCACTGCATCCTCAGTCCCAGAACCTGCCACCTGTACAGCCTTGCCCACAGTCACCACAACAGCAGACATGCAGACTAGCACCCCATTCACCACATGCACAGTCATCACCTCCACCATCGCAACCACATGCAGCACATCCACCTCGCTTGCAGATACCACCACAAAATACATGCACACAACCTGTTTGTCCTCTATTTCCCTGTCTGCCCACCTCCCTCCCAAAAAACATAAATGCTCCCACTCAGACACTCAACAGCCATCCACCTCACACATGCACACTGTACATGCACCTGCAACACAGTCCAGCACACCTACTTCTCCTGCAACCACTCCCTCTACCTCTACTCCGAAACCTGCATCCACAACCCACCCCATTGGACCCACAAATGTTGCCTTGCCGGCCTTGACCTCTTCCCTCCGCCTCCCCCACCATGTCTTGTCCGTAAGAGGAAGGCCCTGCTCATCCAGCCATGTACCTTCAGCTCCCAGACCTCTCATGGTCCCATGGTGTTGCCCATGTCCCTTCCCCTGCAGCCAATTTCCCACTCAGGGGCAAAAGACTGCCACTCTGACTCCCCACTCCAACCCCACTCCTTTCCCCCTAAACAGGAGAGCAAAGGCCCACCCCCTCCCAAACCCAAACCCAAGGACCCCCCTCCCAAGAAACCTCCTCCTCATCCCCACTCAGAACCCCCCTGCCCCCCATGGTGCCTGCCTTGCATTATAATGTCCCTGCCCAGAGGAGTGACTTGGGCTGTCAGGAGTCAAGGTGGGCTGTTCGTTGCCCTGTGGGTTGTATCTGACATTGGAATGGCCAATAGCCCTTTGTAGAGGGTTGCCTCATTTGTTGTGGGTGCTGTTCCCACCGGAATACAGTGGTTGGACCAAAGGTGTTTGTCCAGGCTTTCTTTACTTCTGGCTTATGTTGCTGTTGGATTTATCAAGCAGATTGTTCTCGGTGTGTGGTGTGTTTGGTGTGTTTGGTGTGTGTTGTGCGTGTGGGTGTGTCACTCTCCGCTCCCTCCCTTGTGTGCTAGGCAGCTGTACTCACCATCATTGTTGCTGCTCCTCGACTGCCATTTCATGGTTCAGCATTGACAGGGCTTCTAGTTTGGGTTCCACGGCGGTCGCGGACTCCTCTGTGTCCCTGGAGGTGGGTGTCTCATTTTACATGAATCGTTTCTGCTGGGCTTTTTTTGGCGGTGGTCCCGTCCCAGAAATCCAAGTGTCTAATATGTCATAATATGGTGGGCGGGGAATGGTGTTCCACCAGCCTGAAGATGGCAACCGCCGTGGTTGGTTGCCGGACCGCACTGGTGGTTCAGGTGGTACATTGGCTGTATTTGGGAGGGATCACTGCCGTGGTCATAATTTGGCGGTCTTCACTGTCAGCTTGCAACGGTACTACTGCCATCGCTGACATGGCGGTCGGCTGACCGCCAATGTCATAAAGAGGGCCTAACTGTTGAAATAAAGAACATGAAAATTAGAAGGAAAAAAGTGACATTTGGACACTTTCTTTGCAACTCCTAATCACAATGGCCAATTTACAAAAGCAATATAACATTACATCTGCGTGACCCTTCTAGTTGTGGGGATGTATAGGGTTTGTGAGTTTTCTAAGAACTCGAGGTACCCAGAGCCATTAACTGAGCTGCACCTTACAATGGTATTTCATTGTATACTGGGCATAGAGCTATTCATCTGATTATATATAAAAAGTAACACATAGATATCAAGGAAACCTATGTATGAATGAAAGGGGCACTGATATGGAGTTTAGAAACAGGGGTTATTTGTACATCTCTAAATTAGTGGACTCCCATTCTAGCATGTGAATTAGAGGGCATTTCTCAAATTTACTTCTTCCTTACCAATTGTCTTACATTTGGAAGGTGCAAATGCAGAGAAATACAATTGGTAATAACACTGGTTCTACTATACTGAGTTTCCCGAAGTCTCCTGATAAAAATGGTACCTCACATGTGTGGGTAGTCCTAGTGCCCACAACAGGAAATGGCCCAAAAATTAAGATTGATGCATCCAACTTTTCCACTCAAAACTTATTGATTTTTTGCAAAGTGGATAGCTGTGATTTTTGGGGCGTGGCCCAGCTGGGACGTATGGAAACCTAGGAAACCTGTACATTTTTGAGAACTAGACACCCAGGGAAAACCAGGATAGGGTGATGTGTTGCTGTCCCCAGGTTGTTTTGCCCAGAATTTCTTGCAATCTTCAAACTTTGATTACAAAATACATTTTGCTCACATTTCTGTGATGGAAAGTTCTGGAATACATAGGGAACCAGATATTTCCTTCCTCCTAGCATTCCCTTAAGTCTTTTGAAAACCATGGTGCCTCACTTGTGTGGGTAGGCCTAGTGCCTGTGACAGGAAACGGGCCAAATCACAACATGAAAAAATAAAAAATAAATCACTGAAAATTTAACCTTTGTTTTGCAATGTGGCTAGCTGTGGATTTTGGGCCCTAGCTTAGCCGGCACACAGGGAAAGCTAGCAAACCTGTACAATTTTGAAAACTATACACCTAGGGAAATCCAGAATGGGGTGACATGCATGACTCTCCTCAGGTTGTTTTTGTTACGACTCTGTCGTCCCATCTCTAGGGGGCGCTGTAAGGAGAGTGTCGGAAGCCTGGGAATCACCTTGAACAGTTATCTAAAGTCCCTTGCTGACTCCTGTTTGTTTCTCTTTTCTCCATGGTGCACTTGTGTAGTACTACATTTGCTTCCTGGGACTGCAAATCCCATAATGCACAGCCTGGTAGTCAGGAAAGCCCGGATTCTGTTTCCCATTGTTTTCAATGGGAGAAGTCCAGTTGCTCCTTTTCACTGGATCCTCTCCTCCAGGACTTGCAAGTGTCTGAAACTACACACACCTGAAACCTCTCCTGTGCAGCCCAGCTTGGAACTGCTTATAAGCAGCCATTTCCTCAAGATCCCCGTCGTGCATTGGACTTCGATTCCTTTGTGTTACAGACCCCTTGTCGGATGGTGTTCCAGTTTTGTTCCTATTCTGTTCCAGCTTGATCCTGTTTCCTGTTTCTCTGCCCTGCTGCTGATTGTTCCAGCCAGAGTCTGCTCCCTTTCTCTTAGCCTTGTACCTGTTTGTTTCTTCCAGAGCCTGCTCCCTGTTTCTCTGCCCTGCTCCTGCCTTGTTTCAGCCTGAACCTGCTCTCTGTTTCCCAGTCCTGTTTACTACTCATTCCTACTCCCTGTATTCCAGTCCTGTCCTTGCCAGTTCCAGACTGAGCCTGCTCTCAGTTTCCCAGTCCTATCTCTGTTTGTTCCAGCCAGAAGTTTGCACCCTGTTTTCAAATCCTAGTCCTGCCTTTACTTCAGCCTGAGCCTGTTCCCAGTTCTTGCCTCTGCCTCTTTGTTTGTTCCCTTCTGTTTCTGTTTCTTCTTGGTTCTTTGTGTCTGGTAAGTGTTCTATCAGTCTTCACCAGTGTATAAGTGTCCTCCTTTGTACTGGGGTTGGCTCCTGGTTTCCAGGAGTCAATTCCAGCCCCCATCCTTGTCTAGTGTTATACGTTGTCTTTCGTGCCTAACAGTGACAGTGTGCTATTGCTGTTTTCTCAGGAGTTGCCACTGTGTTTCCAGCTGGACCCACAAGAGCGTGTCCTGTGTATGTAAGTACTATCCTTGTTTGTGCTCTAGGGTCCAGAGACAGAATCACTTCTGCTGCCTCCTTTCTATGGGGCTGGCAGGGTGACTATATGTAAGAGCAAACTGCACAGAGGCATTGAGATTCCCTGTCACTGTGGGAGGTTCTGCGCCTTACTCTGTGTACAACCCCAGCGTGTTTGTCCATTAGTAATCTGTTTCCTGTTTGTTCACACAAGGGTTGCTGTTAGGGTTTGTACACAGCAAAGAGCATGTCCCCTCTCACTGCACTAGTGGGTTCTGTAATAGCTCCCTTTTAAACTTACTATTGAAAGCCTTTCTTGTTATCTCACCTTCCCCCCCCCTAGGCTTCTGTGTATGTTGTTTAATGTGCTGTTTTGTTTACACATTGGGCCTTGCTTTTACCAAGGCTTCTTTAAAACACTCCTCCCTAGGCCATGTGTTAATCCAACTCATTTGCATAATAACTGAAACTCTGCACACCTTTCAAGAACATGTGCAGCATGTGAGGACCACACCCAGCTCTTCAAACCACACCCAGCCCTGTCTATAAAAGGCATCCCCCGAGCCTCACCCAGTGCTTGTGCTCGTCTACCTCCTGCTTACTTGAGAACAGATCCCTCGGCGCTGGCACTCCTGCTCTTTACAGACTTTCATTGACTTCAATGGGCGCAGCTTCTGGCTCTTCCTTCTTCCGGTTTCCGGTTCCTCCTTGCTTCAGCCTCTCTCCTATGAGTAACCTGCAAAAGAGAAAGAAGACAAGGTTAGACTGATCAGTATCTCTTGCCAGCAACAAGTAAGTGCAAAACCTTTTATTACCTGAAAGAACTTTGACAACAATTTCTGGATTCGTGTATAGACAATTTGAAACAAAATACCTTCCACGAACATTGTGATTCAAACTCTTTGTTACAAGAATATTTTGCAGAACTTTGTGAAGCAAACATTGTTTTTTCTCATGGAACTTTTAAGAATCGAACAGTGGAAACCATTAACAGCAAGGCAAACAGTAAATCAAGGACTTGCACAAATTACATGCTGTATTTTGATGTAAAAGTACAGTATTTGTTTTATAAAAGATTCTGGAAATATGGGAAAAAAGTTTTACAGTAATAGAAAACACATCCCAGAGCAGTAACACATTCCAAACCTGGAAACTAGAGACCAGGATCCAAGAGGTACTTTTAGAAGAGAATTTCTAATAAATAAAGGGATAGTCAGGAACCCATTTAGGAATAGGTTGCACTTATCTGTTCTTTGTTTATGTTTCATTAGGCACCAGTTTCTACAGAAGTCAGAAAGGGCCGCAGATTTGTGCAGCACTTCAACAGTGTAAACGCAAGAACGGTGTTGTCTCTCTTTTTTTTATTTTATTCACTTCCCCCCTTCCCTTGAGCTTCTGTTCTTAGTGCACTGTTTTAAAAACTAGTGTGCTGGAACAAGCAGTTTCAGGGTGGGGTCGGATTGTCTTCAACCTCCATCAGAACTGAACAAGAACTCAGGTGAGCTGGGCTTTGACAGAAGCACAAGCCTTTAAAAAATTTCAGTTCTGGTGGACGATGAATACCGGGGAAGAAATAGAGGGCATTGTCGTCACGGATATGGCGCAGGCCCTAAATGAGGACTTGGCTCATAATGAATCAGTGTCTGGCATCTTGCAACATATGCAAGAGGAAATAGAGAGATTAAAGATGGAGAATACCTCTTTAAAACAGGATTTAAGCAGGTATAAATTTAGGGGATCTCAGTGGAACACAGCTTCTACGCCTTTGTTTAAAACCTCCTCAGAGACAGGGGCGCCATCAAAACATACAACTTTGCCTTCCCCAGTTGAGGTTACTGTTAATGTTCCTAATGTTGTGCCCTTAGCAGCACCTGAACGTTTTCATGGAGATAGTAACAAATTCCATGTTTTTATCAATCAATGTCAATTACACTTCATTTGTAAGCCACAACAGTTCCCTACTGATGATACGAAAGTGGCATTCGTCTTGTCTTATTTGGGTGGCACAGCAGCCAATTGGTCAATTCCTTTCGTGGATAGAGATGATCCCATCCTCCATAATTGGAATCAATTTAAACGTACCATGACCAGCCTTTTTGCAAAACACACTTTCATGCAGGCAAGTGATAATGAGCTTTTAAATCTTAAACAAGGTAACAAGGATTTATTGACCTATCTCACTAGTTTTAATCGTTTACTCACCGAGACACAGTGGCCAGAAGAAAAGCGTGTCTCCCTTTTTTTATAAAGGTTTGAGAGACGAGTTAAAAGACACGCTGGCTCATATCGTTGATTTGCCAAAAGACTATTCAGACTTTGTAGATTTAGTTGTGAAATTAGAACATAGACTAGGAGAAAGAAAGGGAGATAAATACAAACTGGAATCACGGTTAACTTTTATTAGACACGAGAAGAAAGACACAGATAATAAACTCCCTGAATCAGAGCCTATGCAAATAGGGACACTCAGAGGTCCACTCACATCAGAGGAAAAAGAAAGAAGGAGAAAATTTCTATTATGTTTATATCGTGGCAGGGCAGGTCACTTTGCCAGAGAATGTCCAGTAAAGCCTAAAACTCCACAAAAGGGTGCTGTTTCCTCCACCTCCTCAACTGAATCGGGAAACGATTAAGCTCGACAAGAGGAGAGGTTACTTGTTCGAGAAAACATCTTAATCAAACCTCTAATGCTGCAGCCTTCAGGGTACCGCACATACCTAGACATTTCATAATTCAGGTCGTTTTAATTGTTACTACCCAAGTGAGGCATTCTCTCCCTGTCCTACTGGACTCAGGCGCGACAGGAAATTTTGTGGATAATAAGTTAGCTGAAATCTTAGGACTTCCTATGTGCCTAAAGCCTTGTCCAGAAGCAGTATGTGCAGTGGATGGGTCAGAATTGACCTCTGGATTAATCATAAAACAAACAAGTCCACTTGTTATGGTCTGTCAGAACGGGCACACAGAGGTGATTAGCTTTGATCTGATAGATACTCCTAATTTTGGTTTGATTCTCGGGGTACCCTGGTTAACAACTCATAACCCAAAAATTGATTGGGTGAATAGAACTGTTACTTTGGATTCCTCTTTCTGTAGAACCAATTGCTATCAAGAAGCAGGTACAGAACAGAGCACAGTATTACACTGTGCTAGTGTTACACAAGATGAACCAAGTCTCCCTCCTGAATATTCTGACTTTAAAGACGTCTTTGATCCAGTAAAGGCTAGTGTGCTGCCCCCACATCGGTCTTATGACTGCCGTATAGATCTTATCCCAGGGGCCCCTTTACCTAATAACAGAGTATATGCTTTGACTGACGAAGAAACCAAATACTTAAGAACCTACCTAGATGACCTACTACAGTCTGGGTTCATCCGTCATTCCACATCTCCGGTGTCATCTCCACTCTTTTTTATCCCGAAGCCGGATAAATCCCTGCACGCGTGTGTTAGGGTTTGTACACAGCAAAGAGCATGTCCCCTCTCACTGCACTAGTGGGTTCTGTAATAGCTCCCTTTTAAACTTACTATTGAAAGCCTTTCTTGTTATCTCACCTTCCCCCCCCCCTAGGCTTCTGTGTATGTTGTTTAATGTGCTGTTTTGTTTACACATTGGGCCTTGCTTTTACCAAGGCTTCTTTAAAACACTCCTCTCTAGGCCATGTGTTAATCCAACTCATTTGCATAATAACTGAAACTCTGCACACCTTTCAAGAACATGTGCAGCATGTGAGGACCACATCCAGCTCTTCAAACCACACCCAGCTCTGCACACCTTCCAAGAACATGTGCAGCATGTGAGGACCACACCCAGCCCTTCAAACCACACCCAGCTCTTCGAACCACACCCAGCCCTGTCTATAAAAGGCATCCCCCGAGCCTCACCCAGTGCTTGTGCTCGTCTACCTCCCGCTTACCTGAGAACAGATCCCTCGGCGCTGGCACTCCTGCTCTTTACAGACTTTCATTGCCTTCAATGGGCGCAGCTGCTGGCTCTTCCTTTTTCCGGTTTCCGGTTCCTCCTTGCTTCAGCCTCTCTCCTATGAGTAACCTGCAAAAGAGAAAGAAGACAAGGTTAGACTGATCAGTATCTCTTGCCAGCAACAAGTAAGTGCAAAACTTTTTATTACCTGAGGGAGCTTTGACGTCAATTTCTGGATTCGTGTATAGACAGTTTGAGGCGAAGTGCCTTCCACGAGCATTGTGATTCAGGCTCTTTGTTGCAGGAGTATTTTGCGGAACTTTGTGAAGTGGACATTGTTTTTTTTCATGGAACTTTTGGGAATCGAACAGTGGAAACCATTGACAGCAAGGCAAACAGTAAATCAAGGACTTGCACAAATTACATGCTGTATTTTGATGTAAAAGTACAGTATTTGTTTTTTAAAAGATTCTGGAAATATGGGAAAAGTGAGTCAGCTATTGGGAATTTAGGCTTTAGTTATATTATGTTGAATGTTTGATATTGGTAATTCTGATAACGGTATTTGTTTAATGTTTTAGAAGCTTTACAGTAATAGAAAACACAACCCAGAGCAGTAACACATTCCAAACCTGGAAACTAGAGACCAGGATCCAAGAGGTACTTTTAGAAGAGAATTTCTAATAAATAAAGGGATAGTCAGGAACCCATTTAGGAATAGGTTTCACTTATCTGTTCTTTGTTTATGTTTCATTAGGCACCAGTTTCTACAGAAGTCAGAAAGGGCCGCAGATTTGTGCAGCACTTCAACAGTGGAAACGCAAGAACGGTGTTGTCTCTCTTTTTTTTATTTTATCCACTTCCCCCCTTCCCTTGAGCTTCTGTTCTTAGTGCACTGTTTTAAAAACTAGTGTGCTGGAACAAGCAGTTTCAGGGTGGGGTCGGATTGTCTTCAACCTCCATCAGAACTGAACAAGAACTCAGGTGAGCTGGGCTTTGACAGCGTGTATCGATTATAGAGGACTAAATAAGGCTACAATAAAGAATAAATATCCTCTTCCTCTAATACCTGTGTTGTTGGATCAATTAAGACATTCTACTGTATACACTAAACTAGATCTGCGGGGAGCTTACCACCTGGTCCGAGTAAAAGAGGGGGATGAGTGGAAGACAGCTTTCAAGACAAAGTTTGGTTTATTTGAGTACACAGTAATGCCCTTTGGGTTATGTAATGCCCCTGCGGCCTTTCAGTTCTTTATAAATGAGGTCCTACACAAATTCCTGGACGTTTGTGTCATAGTATACATAGACAACATCCTCATTTGCTCTAAGAACTCACAAGAACATACCCAACATGTTCGTGCAGTATTATCAAAGTTAAAAGAAAATCATCTTTTTGCTATGTTAGAAAAGTGTACTTTTAATGTCAACAAGGTGGACTTTTTAGGATACTGCCTGTCATCTCAAGGAATAACTATGGATGTAAAGAAAATCAGTGCTATTGCTGATTGGCCAGAACCATCCTCTGTAAAAGATATTCAGAAATTTCTGGGTTTCGCCAATTTTTATAGGAGGTTTATTGCACATTTTGCAGACATTGCGGCCCCAATAACTACCTTGTTGCGGAAAGGGGAAAGATTTCTTTGGACTGATGAGGCGGCACACGCCTTTCAACTCCTAAAACAAAAGTTCACTTCAGCCCCAATTCTGAAACATCCTGATCCTGACTTGCCCTTTTTTTTGAAGCTGATGCTTCACAAGTAGCTTTAGGAGGAGTTCTCTCTCAACGAGATGCAGTAGATGGCCAGTTACATCCTATAACCTTCTATTCCAAAAAGTTATTGCCAGCTGAACAAAATTACACTGTGGCTGAAAGGGAACTACTAGCTATCGAAGTAGCCTTTTCAGAATGGAGGCACCATTTAATGGGAGCCAAGTACCCAGTTACAATCTTTTCTGACCATAAGAACCTACAGTTTTTTGGATCACTTAAAGCACTAACACCACGTCAGATGCGCTGGTTAAATTTTTTTAGCACATTTGACTTTGTTATAACCTATAGTCCAGGTGCACAACAAATTCAATCTGATGTGTTATCTAGATACGGACATACCTCAGACATGAAACAAGATAAAATAGGAGAACCCATTATTCCTCCCCAAAAGTTGTTGGCACCAGTACAACAGAAGGATTTCATCACAGATCTATATAATGCACACATGCAAATAGCACCTCAGGATTGGTTAAAGGATTCCCATAACACAATACAACGAGGTTTATTGTATCACGACAACATGCTGTTAGTGCCCTCCTCTGAATTACAAACACAGGTGATAATTTGGCATCACGCCTCACCCTTGGCAGGTCATCCTGGTTGGGTAAAAACCCTGGAAAATGTGCAAAAACACTTTTGGTGGGACACTATAAGAAAGGACATTAAGCAATTTGTCACTACCTGTCCAATTTGTGCAAGACATAAATCTTCTCATAAGGCTCCTGACGGCTTGTTAATACCAATGCCAACACCCAAACAACCTTGGCACACTGTGAGCGTAGACTTTATTGTAGGTTTACCACCTGTAAAATCCTTCACAACAGTGTTGGTTATAGTGGATTTTTTATCTAAAATGGCACATTTTGTACCATTACGGAAATTACCCACGGCGGCAGAATTTGCCGATATTTTTATAAGGGAAATTGTGCGTTTACATGGTTTGCCAAGCAAAGTGGTTTCAGACCGAGGGAGCCAGTTCAACTCCAGATTTTGGAAAAAATTATGTGAAAAACTGAAAATAGATGTGGCCTTATCCACTGCTTTCCACCCAGAGACAGATGGACAGACTGAACGACTGAACCAAACCTTACTTCAAACGCTACGTTGTTTATTGGCTGATTATTCTAGTGAATGGTTGGAAGCTCTCCCTGTAGCAGAGTTTGTTTATAATAATACTGAGCATTCAGCTCTACTTTGCTCACCATTCTATTTCTTGCAGGGGTATCATCCAAGAGCTATACCCATTTTGTTAGAAGATTCCCTGTTGCCTACAGTAACGGATAGACTAACGAGGTTAGGTGACATACAAGACAAAGCCAGGAAACATTTATTAAAGTACAAGGAAAGCATGAAAAGACAAGCAGACAAACACAGGTCTGAGGCCCCAATGTATAAAATTGGTGACAAGGTATGGCTCTCCACAAAGAACCTAAACATAGAGGGATCCCGAAAGCTGCAACCACGTTTCATTGGACTCTTTAGTATAACTGCCATAGTAAACCCGGTAACAGTAAAATTAGATTTACCAAAAGAATATCCAGTACATACTACATTCCATGTGTCCTTGCTTAAGCCGTACAACTCAAAAACCCGACCTGAACCACCACCTCCACCCATACCAATTAAGGGAAATCTGGAATATGAAGTGAAAAGCATAAAAGACTCAAAAAGAATTAGTGGACGTCTGTTTTATTTAGTAGAATGGAAAGGATATGATGAATCTGAGAATTCATGGGAACCAGCATCATATGTACATGCCCCACAGCTGATTAGACGGTTTTTTTTTAAAAATCCAGGAAAACCCCGTCCTGTAGGAGGGCCTTTGAGGGGGGCAACTGTTAGGGTTTGTACACAGCAAAGAGCATGTCCCCTCTCACTGCACTAGTGGGTTCTGTAATAGCTCCCTTTTAAACTTACTATTGAAAGCCTTTCTTGTTATCTCACCTTCCCCCCCCCCCTAGGCTTCTGTGTATGTTGTTTAATGTGCTGTTTTGTTTACACATTGGGCCTTGCTTTTACCAAGGCTTCTTTAAAACACTCCTCCCTAAGCCATGTGTTAATGCAACTCATTTGCATAATAACTGAAACTCTGCACACCTTTCAAGAACATGTGCAGCATGTGAGGACCACACCCAGCTCTTCAAACCACACCCAGCCCTGTCTATAAAAGGCATCCCCCGAGCCTCACCCAGTGCTTGTGCTCGTCTACCTCCCGCTTACCTGAGAACAGATCCCTCGGCGCTGGCACTCCTGCTCTTTACAGACTTTCATTGACTTCAATGGGCGCAGCTTCTGGCTCTTCCTTCTTCCGGTTTCCGGTTCCTCCTTGCTTCAGCCTCTCTCCTATGAGTAACCTGCAAAAGAGAAAGAAGACAAGGTTAGACTGATCAGTATCTCTTGCCAGCAACAAGTAAGTGCAAAACCTTTTATTACCTGAAAGAACTTTGACAACAATTTCTGGATTCGTGTATAGACAATTTGAAACGAAATACCTTCCACGAACATTGTGATTCAAACTCTTTGTTACAAGAATATTTTGCAGAACTTTGTGAAGCAAACATTGTTTTTTCTCATGGAACTTTTAAGAATCGAACAGTGGAAACCATTAACAGCAAGGCAAACAGTAAATCAAGGACTTGCACAAATTACATGCTGTATTTTGATGTAAAAGTACAGTATTTGTTTTATAAAAGATTCTGGAAATATGGGAAAAAAGTTTTACAGTAATAGAAAACACATCCCAGAGCAGATCTGATTGCACAAGATACAAGGTCTTTGATAGCATTCATCAAAATAGAAGGTACTTGTCAGTTTGAATGTACTTTTCAGTTCACCAAGCCGTTCAGCCTATCTTTTGCAGCAAGTATGTTTCAGAGGATGATGGCCAAGGTTTTCAAAGCAATAAACAAGGAATGAACATCAACATTATTATGGCATTTTGGTATTTGGTGAAACTGATGAATAACACAATTTAGCTCTTAAGCAGGCCTTAAGGAGAATCTCAGAAGCATAACTCCCATTAACGGAAGAGAAATGTAAATTTTTAAAGAAAGAAAGAAATAGAGTATCTCAGCTACACAGTATCAGCTGAGAGAGTGAAACTCAGAGTGGATTTACTGAAAGCCTTTAAACGTTCTCTTCCTACTCAAGATAAAGACCAGTTGAGGTCATTTATGGGCCTTCTATATCATTACTCTAAATTTGTTGAAGAGTTTGCAGACACGATTGAAGACTTGAGAGTTTTATTATGGAAGGGGAACCATTACAGGTGGGGTGAAAGTCAACAAAAATGCTTTGAGAGGATCTGGTACGGCATTTATAATACAGGAATTTTAGTTCCTTTTAACTCATGCTTTAAATCAATGCTAACTGTGGATGAAAGTGCCATAAGATTAGGCACCATTCTTTCCCAGTTTCATGGGAGGCTTGAAAAAACAATGGTGTTAGAAATGGGGTCGTTGGTTGGCAGTCAGGTTACCTCCTGTCCAAGCAAGGGCCTTCACTCTAGTCATGGTAAGTCACACACTATCCAAATTATCCTGTGTCCACCCTCTGGTAGCTTGGCACTGAGCAGTCAGGCTTAACTTAGAAGGCAATGTGTAAAGTATTTGTGCAATAAATCATACACAATATAGCACCACACAAATACACCACACAGTGTTTAGAAAAATATATAATATTTATCTGGATATTTGCAGGTCAAAACGATAAAAGATGCAATAAGAACATGTAAAGATATCACTGGAAAGTGATATAAAGTGTCTTAAGTCTTTAAAAAGTAAACAAAGTCTCTTTCAAGCACAAAGTAACTGGTTGGAGTGAAAAATCTCCGCAATGGCCGCAGAGGAGGAGATGTGTGGAAAATGGTGTGTGCGTCGGTTTCGCCCCTTCACACACGGACTTGCGTCGTTATTTTTCATGCGGGGAAGCCGTTGCGTCGATTTCCAGCGCGCGGACAGGTCTCCTCTGTGGGTTGCTGGGTTTTCAGACGCCCCGGCATCTGTGCGTGGAATCCTGGACTTGTTGTCTGGTTGCGCGTCGTTCCGGTAGGCTGTGCGTGGAATTTTCTTCCTCACGGCAGGCGCTGCGTCAATTTCCCTTCTGGAAGTCGGGTGGCGTTGTCCAGGGGGGCCGTGCGTCGAAGTTCTGGTCGTACCGCAGGCGCCGCGTCGATCTTTTCCTCGCGAAGTCGAGCAACGCCTTTCTGGTTCGGTGTGCGGTGAATTTTTCGCCGCAGAACAAGCTGTGCGTCAAATTTTTCGCTGCACAAGGAGTCCAGTTGCAAGAGAGAAGTCTTTTTGGCCCTGAAACTTCAGGGAACAGGAGGCAAGCTCTATCCAAGCCCTTGGAGAGCACTTCTGCAGCAAAGCAAGGGAGCAGCAAGACAGCAGGGCACCAGCAAGGTAGCAGTTCTTTGTAGAAAGCAGTCAGGTGAGTCCTTTAGGCAGCCAGGCAGTTCTTCTTGTCAGGGTGCAGGTTCTGGTTCAGGTTTCTTCTCCAGGAAGTGTCTGAGGTGGTAGGGCAGGGGCCCTGTTTTATACCCAAATGTGCCTTTGAAGTGGGGGGGACTTCAAAGAGTGGTTTAGAAGTGCACCAGGTCCCCTTTCAGTTCAATACTGTCTGCCAGGCTCCCAGTAGGGGGGGTGGCAGTCCTTTGTGTCAGAGCAGGCCCTCCACCCTCCCAGCCCAGGAAGACCCATTCTAAATGCAGATGTATGCAAGTAAGGCTGAGTACCCTGTGTTTGGGGTGTGTCTGAGTGAATGCACAAGGAGCTGTCAACTAAACCCAGCCAGACATGGATTGTAAGGCACAGAAAGATTTAAGTGCAGAGAAATGCTCACTTTCTAAAAGTGGCATTTCTAAAATAGTAATATTAAATCCAACTTCACCAGTCAGCAGGATTTTGTATTACCATTCTGGCCATACTAAATATGACCTTCCTACTCCTTTCAGATCAGCAGCTACCACTTCAATAATATATGAGGGCAGTCCCAATGTTAGCCTAGGAAGGGAGCAGGCCTCACAGTAGTGCAAAAACGAATTTAGGAGTTTTACACTACCAGGACATCTAAACTACACAGGTACATGTCCTGCCTTTTACCCACACAGCACCCTGCTCTAGGGGTTACCTAGGGCACACATTAGAGGTCACTTATATGTAGAGAAGGGTGAAGTTTAGGCTTGGCAAGTACTTTTAAATGCCAAGTCGAGGTGACAGTGAAACTGCACACACATGCCTTGCAATGGTAGGCCTGAGACAAGGTAAAGGAGCTACTAAAGTGGGTGGCACAACCAGTGCTGCAGGCCCACTAGTAGTATTTAATCTACATATAGTGCACTCTACTAGGGTCTTACAAGTAAATCAAATAGTCCAATTTGGTGTGATCCAAGGTTACCATGTTTAAAGGGAGAGAACATATGCACTTTAGCACTGGTTAGCAGTGGTAAAGTTTGCAGAGTCTAAAAACCAGCAAAAACAGTGTCCAAAAAGTGGAGGGAGGCAGGCAAAAAGTTAGGGGTGACCACCCTAAGGCTGTCAGGTCTAACAAGTGGCATTTGATTTACACTCTCCAACAGACTCTGTGCTGAATTATTCTGTTATAGAATATGAGGCATTGGCACAAGCTCTGGGTGCTGAATACTTCAGGAACTTATGTGTGGGGTTTGACTTTTATACTCCACACTGACTACAAACCATTAGGGTGTTGTTGCCTGATGGGGCTGTTAAAAAATCTGCAAGGTTAGTTAGGTTAGCCTCTTGATTGCAGTAACGCCACTGTGAGGTGGAGTACATTTCCAGTTGTTGAAATGCCCAGGCTGATTGACCCTCCCATCTTCCAGTAGATTAACCAGTAATGCACAAGGATGGAGTAATTGCCAAAGAGAATGAAACTTCTCTGGCGACTGTGGATGATGTTATGGCTTATGGAGGTTGTGCCATCACAATGAGTGGCTAGGAAGATCAAATGGATGTAGACATATTTATGAACTTTGCAATGCATTGAACAGTGTCTGCATGGGCTTCACTGAACCTGGAGTCAATAGGGAGTTCAGATTTGCACTAGTGATTGTGAATGTTGACTCTAAATGGTTAGTAGTAAAATGTACCACTAGAGGAACCTTTAATATTTTAGGAGAAATGTTTAGGAATAAAGGTTTTCCCTCAACAGACATTATGGATAATGACATGAAACTATCATCAGAGGAGATAAGGACCTTTCTAAGTGTGTGGAATTAAGTGTTGTTGCACTGCACTATGTAGATCCCGAGCTAATGGATTTGTTGAAGGGGCCAATAGGATGGTTAAAAAAGCCATTGTTGGCTATGGAGAGCAGAAGATGTTGAGAGGGTGGTTGCTTAAATGTTGTGGGTGTATTGCACAATCAAGAATACGGTGAGTAAAGAGTTACCTTTTGTGTTAATGAGAGGGAGGAAGCCTGGGACTAGGATGATCCCAGCATGGTTGGGAAAACTAGGGTGAGTTGCAAGACAGAGATGTGTGATCATAGGAAAGGTGATCTGAAGCTTAATGATTGTGTCAAAGTAAAATCTAGTAAGGTGGGGACTGGCGTGACGTAGTTGCTAGGTTCATTCACAGTAAAGGAGGTACATGATTGATAAGTTTTTTTGTGAAAGCTGAAAGTGAAATCATAGAATAGTGGAAGCTCGCAGGAGAGGAGGAAATGATAAGATGCTTGAAGAAGAGAACATTTTATGTTGATGTCAGACTGCAAATTGAGTCACAATTGTATAGACATTGAACGAAACAATGTGATGATGAGTGTGGCAGCTAGTGTAGGAGATTCCCATGGTACAAAGGCCAATTCAGTATGTGGTTGGTTGCAAAAGCCTCATAGAGAATATACCAACAGTGCTCAGAGGAGATATAGAGCACCTGTGTGTTTACAGAACTATGTAAGTTGCTTGTAAGTGCATACATCAATGCATTATTAATGTAATTACCATGTGCATGTTTCTCTGGTTTCTTAAGTTCTTTATTGAGTATTGAAGAGCAGAAGACATGTTATTCCTTTAAAACATCATTTGGAATGTCTATGAATTTCATTTTCTTTTGTTGACTATTATGTGTGGTATTCCACTTCTAGTCAGTTGATTCCTTTCTGACCATGCATGCGGATATGCACTGCTTAATAAACCCTTCCCTGCTTCTGAAAATCTCATTAGATGTTCTTTTGCAAACTCAAAATCATCCCTTTCTACATGCAAACAATTACAATTATTAAGAAATTTGCTCATGAGTGTGATGGTGTACTTAACACTCAGTAACGGTGTTAATTATTCTTACAGAAAGAAACCTATATAACCCTTCTTTTGTAAACTGGTTGTATCAATGAGTAAATGTTCTTTTGTAATTCAGTCAGCTACCCTTATTGGTCTTATTTACACTAAACAGAATTTTCACAAATGTACAGCTTTGGTGCAAGACTTCACTTGGTGCTAATAGACAGGTGTGAGACTCTATGTGGTAAAGCACAACAGGGCCTCCATTTTAGATTGGACATTTCAACTTAGCCTTTGTTTCTAATGGTGACTTTTACTCGGCTTTTTGCTCATGCAATAATGTACAGAGAAATTACTTATACATGCAGCCTGTTTCTTGTAAGCATTGATACCATGCAGCCTGTACACTCAGTCCAAGGCTAGGCACACAGAACATGATTCACGTATATTAAGATTGTCCACTGGAGACAGCTCCTTGCTTGCAGACATATCATCGCATCAATTCTGCACCTCTGACCAGTAAATATGAATAGTGCTTTTGTTATAAAAACTGCCTCTGTGCTACAATCAGCAGAGGAGCACTTCTGCTGGGATTATCCTGGAAAGCAGTACACTCTGACTGAGGGGCATCCCTGCCTACTCTGACCTCCATCCTGCAAAGGATGATAACCTGCACTACACCAGACTGGCTTCCCAGTACATACTACCGAAGTATTGGAGGTTAAGCTTTCCAAATTGATCTGCCAGAAGGTACTCTCACTATGCTCTCGATAGTGTAGATAGTAACAGATGGGAGTGTACCAACACAGTAACACCGTTTTCATAATGCTGGTCACCATACTTTGTTTCATTTGCCTAAGAATTGCAGCTCATGCCTTTTATGCAAGAATATGATTCTTGCAATAAATGTTTGAAAATACATTGTCTTGTGTCTTATCTTGGGTATGCAAAGTGACAACAAAAGGGTAGATTTATTTCCACGATTTCCTTGGGAATCTGAGTAGCCATGTTCAAGGTTGCAAATACCATCTGGTACCCTGGTAGGTTTAAGGGTTCAGATGGGGCACTGTGAGCTAACTAGGAACTGTGTCAACATTTATTGATGGTATAGACGACTGAGTCCCATAGCCTGATGTTTTATATTGACCTGAGACACAGTCCTAATTAATTTATATGAACTGTATAACAACTAGTGCTGTCTTTAAGGAAAAAAAGTATGGCATTGACTACTCATACCAGCATTGGTTGTTGAGATTAAATTCATGCGCGTTTATTTGCCTTCTGGTAGTAGACTCAAAGTCTAGAATGCTGCTAAAACAGGTGTAGAAGATGAGCAATCCAGGCACTATATGTTATTTACGACCACTTTGTGTTGGACAAAAAGAGGCACCCCAGATGCCCCTTCTATCCTTCAAAGAACCCCACTGTGTGGTTGCTATTGTTTGATTATATTTTAAAAATTAACATGAATGCTTATTGATTTAAATTAGCATAACCAGGTTTCGAGTTGACCGAACTGGGTCTCAGCCTATCTGTACTGCCAAGCACTTTACAAAAAATGTGGTTTTATTCTTCACGTTTAAAAGGCGTCCTGCATTTCTTTTCCATTAACAGAAAATAGCAGAAGTAGTACGTTTTCTGTGGTGCTGTGCTGAAACAAAATGTAATTTATTTCGTAGCTTTTGAGGAAGCTGTATTCTAACTGTACTCAACAGTGAGAGGATGTGGTGTAATGGCCAGATCTGCTGACTTTTGAGCTGGGGAACCAGGTTTGTGCCTGTGCATTGGCTCAACATCCTGTGACTCTAGGCAAATCACGTAATCTACCTGTGATGAAAAAAGATGAATGTATCCTTGTGCAATGTAACTGGTGCTTGTGTCAAATGCTCCAATGCCTTTGAGTCGAGTTTGTGCTAGTTAAAAATGCAAAAACAAATAAAAAAGTCAAGGATGTTTCCTTTTCATTCTGAAGGGTCTATTGTATTGAATATGTGCTAAACTGTAGTATTATTCTCCAATTTTCAGTTTGAGGGTAATATTAATTATGCATTCTGGAGGTGTTCCTAATTCTGCTGCAGTTAATGTAACGTTTCATAAAAATACATTGTTTTTTGTTTTTATTACTTAATTTCACACCATGTTCTGAGCATCAGTTTCACTGTTTGAAAACCTATGAGAAGAGCTCTTTCTGAGATGTGTGCCAGACCTTGTGCTCACCTTGATAAAGGCAGATTTATGACAGTATGCTATTTAACTCTATACATAGACTTTCTGCTTGCATCTCAGAAAGCGGACTCTATGACAGTCTGTGATTTGACCTTACACTTGAAATAGTTTTGATACACGCTATCGATTTATTTCTAGATGTCGACCTTTTTTGGAAACTTTGTTTATTGTGAATTCTTGATTTTAACTAGGTACTAATCTTTTTGCTTTCTGTAAAGATTTCTTAATTTTGCAGTAAAGATTAGCCAAATCACGTAAATCCACACGGTTGGCGGTAAAGGTTGAAGAAGTCCAAGGTAATTTTGCAGCTGTGCGAACAATTCTGCATCTCTTACATTTGCACTGATAGTTGAGTGCAAAACAATACATTTTGCAAGAGGGTCAATGTAAATGTCATTTAAAAGCCGGTGCAAAATATTCTAACACCAAATTGCCCGCAACCAGTGTAAAACTGCCTGGCACCAGTGCAGAATTACCTGGCACAAGTGCAATGCACGTCTCACGCTTAAACTTTCTGATTGATAGGTATCGAACAGCACCACAGAAACTCGATATGAATTAGAGTAAACCGTGCACCATGCCTCCGGCAGCTACGAAATGGCGAATATCTTGCGTTTCTCCTTGAACTGTTAATGTGTTGGACAGCACGTTCGTCACTGTGTCTCAGTACAAACGCTCGAGTCTCGAAATGTCGTAAGCAGTTATATGCATCTTCACTCCATTGTCAAGAGCTTTCAATTTGGCATCCATCTCGCGCTATGCGATCCGTGCTTACTGGCAGAACTAGCAACAGAGGCACTGCATAACAAATGTAGGAGACAAGAGAAAGAGCCATTGATATAGTCACAATCAGTTTCCATGGCTACATCCACGTGTATACCTTTCATGATTATGAAATAAATGTTCCAGTTTGAGGCAGAATGCAAAGTGTGAAGAAATTCATTCCCTTTAATCCACGAAGCCAGTCTTAGCAACTGTACGCAAAGCAAAGACACATTCATGCCTTCATTTGGCATTTATTTTTTGTTTCACCTTGAAAATCAAGGGCCATATTTATACTCCGTTTGCGCCGAAATTGCGTCGTTTTTTTTGACGCAATTTCGACGCAAAACTAACGCCAACTAACGCCATATTTATACTATGGCGTTAGAGGCGAATAGCGCCAAAGTTCCCGGAATGTGCGTCATTTTTTAGCGTGAACCCCTTCCTTGCGTTAATGATATGCAAGGGAGGCGTTCCCGTCTAAAAAATGACTCCCAGGCCTTTACGTGGTATTTATACTCCCGGGCAAAAGAGACGCCCGGGAGTTGGCGTGGCAAAAAACGGCGCATTTGCGCCACTTTTTAACGCCTGCTCAGGGCAGGCGTTAAGGGGCCTGTGGGCTCAAAATGAGCCCACAGGTGCCCTCCCCTGCCCCCAGGGACCCCCCCTGCCACCCTTGCCCACCCCAGGAGGACACCCAAGGCTGGAGGGACCCACCCCAGGGACATTCAGGTAAGTTCAGGTAAGTTTTTTTTTTTTTTTTTTAAATAATATTTTGTGGCATAGGGGGGCCTGATTTGTGCCCCCCTACATGCCACTATGCCCAATGACCATGCCCAGGGGACAGAAGTCCCCTGGGCATGGCCATTGGGCAAGGGGGCATGACTCCTATCTTTACAATGATAGGAGTCATGTTGATGGGGGATGGGCGTCGTTAAAAAATGGCGCAAGTCGGGTTAAGACGATTTTTTCGACGTAACCTGACTTGCCCCATTTTAAGACGCCCATGCGCCATTTTCCCCCTACGCCGGCGCTGTCTGGTCTACGTGGTTTTTTCCCACGCAAACCAGGCAGCGCCGGTCTGATTGCGCCGTCTAACGCCATTCCATAAATACGGCGCCCGCATGGCGCTTCAGAATGGCGTTAGACGGCGCAAAACTTTTTGACGCTAAACTGCGTTAGCGCAGTTTAGCGTCAAAAAGTATAAATATGGGCCCAAATCTGCAGTGAACGTGCTGGTTAGGCTTTGGCACCTGCCTAAAACGCGGAATCTCATTGTCTTGGAGAGAGAGCAAGCACAGCGCGCAGGCCCGGAATTAACACAGTCTGCGCCTTTTTGCTCACAACAGCGTGAGTTATAGAGAACGTTTTAGCTCCATTCACATCCATAAATAACTAATTGATGAAATGCTCGGTGGGGTAACAAAGCGGCCTTGTCAGCACCAGCGAAGCCTAATTTCTCAATAGCTTCCATTCCGAATACAATATATAGAAAAGTCCGATGAAGCAGAACAGTACTTGTGGCATTGAACGCTCTCGGTAAGTATCACTGAGAGTCATCGCAACCGGACTTCATTTTATTTTATCAACCGCCAATATAGCATAATTTATCATATTATTGATTTGTCCACTCGATCCAGAATGCACAGACACATGGATGCACAAATAGTGCATGGGAATGCATCGCGCAGCACTATTTGTGCTACGAAAATCCCAAGGCTTCCCTAAAGCACCATTACACATAAAAATCGCTATTCGGAACATTATCTGGAAACCTGATCCCAGATTATTAACCCTCAATTTACTTTCAATCGTGCCATGTTTGGAAAGCAAGAAAATACTAACCCATCTAAAAAGTCAAGAAGTGTACCTTATTCAAGTGACTATTTCTGTGCGTTATGTACGCTCTGAGCGTTGGCGAAATATAGGCCCGGTGTTTAAAGATTGCAAGCTTCAGATGCAATACTACGAAATACTAGGTAGTCAGTAGAGAAAATGCATACTTCTTGCAGAAGTGGCACCTACAGTACAATGTATTTTGCTTATTTGTGCACTACTGAGACATGCAAGAAAGATACACACTGGGTAATAGGCTTAGTACTGACAGACAACTTGAGAGAGTGACACTCAGACCAATATATGACACAACTGCAGATTCATGTTACAAAGATCATCTTCTCTTTTTAAGAAGCCTGTTCTTCACAGCACCAGCAGTAGTAGTTGATTGTCAGCATCGAGCTTTGTGGCTAGGGCGTTTGGTATAGGATAACAGAAGCATCTTTTCCATGATTTTTGCAAGTTAGGGTAGCAGGAAGATAGGCTGGTAGTTGCCTATCATCTTTAGGTCTGCTGAGGGTGTCTTGAGGAGGAGGAGCACTGTGGCATGCTTCCAGGGCCCCATGTAGGTGGCTGTGATGATTGAGTCTTCAGGATGAGGCCTGAGCTGATGTGATCCAGTCCTTTGATGAAGACATGGTGAGGAAGACAGGGGTTCTGAGGGTGCTCCGGATTATATTGACTGCATGGTTGTTGGGGGTTCAGGAGTGCTGATAGTAGGCCAGGAGGTCATGGTGGTCCCCTTGGTGTTGTTTGAGATGGTCAGTCGAGCTGTAAAATTCTGCTTGGGGCTCGAAGTTGTAGATGACAGTGATCTTGTTGAAGAGTAGGGACAGCCAAGTGCAGAAGTCCCAAGATGAGGTTATCCTGGTGTAGGTTGCTGTCAGAAAGATGAATTTGTTCACTATGGCAAAAATTACTTTGGTGCTTTTAGTGCTCCTTTCAATGCAGACCGTGAGCACGGAGCAGTTGGTGCCTCTAGTTTGCTGATGGTAGCTTCGGAGGGAGCTCTTGTCAGTGTTGTCCTGACTTTATCTCCATCTGCATTCAAGTTGCTTGCAGTGATGTTTGGTGAGCCTGAGCTCCTCCGTGTACTAACTTGCTTGTGGTCTGATTCTTGTGGCTTTGTAGGCTTTGAGAGGAGCCTGGGTGTCTGCACAGGCTGTAATCCAGACATTGAAGCTAGAGATGGATGTTGCGAGGTTGTTGTTGTGGTGCAGCCCACAGTGTAGGAGATCTGAGGACCATGATGCTTATTAAATCTTCTTTTAGTCCTGTTGTGAAGGTTTGGCAGTGGTGATTCTGCGGTGGTGTGGGATGTGTCTCCTGAAGTTGGCGTGCATGTGGTCAGACCAGGGATCAGTGTGGGCTTGTCTACTGTGATATTGCTGAAGCAGGTGAAGATGGGGTCCAGTAGGTGATTAACAGTATGTGTGGGGCCTTTCATTCACAGAGTGAGTCGAAGGTCGGCCAAGTCCTCAAGGAAGAGTGAGGCATTCCAGGTAATATTTGAGGTCACTGAGGAGAATGAAAGTGCTGGATCAGGGAGTCAACAAAGTCTGCAATGGTGCAGCCAAACTTGGTGCTTGGTCCAGAGGGGCAGTAGATGAGGATGCTGCTTAGAGCATAGTTAGTGCTGCTGAGGAGTTTGAAGGTCATGTTTTCATGTGGCTGGTTGTACTTTCCAAGGTGGTAGATGAATCACCGATGGATTCTTTGATGATGGTAGCGATTCCGCCTTTGGGTCTGTTTATTCTACCCTGTTCTGCAATCTTGTATTTGGGGGAGATTGCTGTGGTGAGGATGGGGGCCAACAAAGAAGTCATGTAGGTTTTAGTTAGGAAGAGCAGGTTTGCTGAGCAGTCATGTAGCAGATACTAAGTTTCAGTTGTCTGTTTAGTGAGGGAGTGCATGTTGAGCAGCATGCAGGATGTATGTGGATGTGTGTGTTGAGTGTTGTCAAGCACTCACCTGATTCAGACCACAGAGGAGATGCTGGACCTCTGATTCCACCTGGGACAGTGAAAGCAAAAAGTAATAACAACCTTAATTCACCCGTTGCCTGTGAGGGGAAGAGGGGTTGAGATAAAACAAGAAAAAGACAGACTTGCATCACTGGGTCTGCTCTGCTGCTTTCCTACACTGAACAGGAGGATCTGTACTCCCTGGACCTTTGTGTTTGGATGCAGGTGTGGTGCACTAAAAACAACAGTGAGAATAGTTTACTACATGCTGGAAAGTGGATAATTGGTAAGGGCAGGTAAGTACCTACACTTAACAATAGGCCACAAACCCCCACTATGTCCAGTCAAAGTCTCAATAAATGAATCCCAGCTCAACCATTGGTAGTTGGCAATAAGCAGTTAGGCTTACCTTAGGCGAAAGGTGTGTAAAGCATTTCACATTCACAAAACAGTATATAAGTAAAACACAAAACGCAATAAAAATCTAACTCCAATTTATAAGAATAGATTATATTTTTATCTTTGAAATCACACTAAAGCAACAAAAATCCAATAAAGGGAAACAGAGATATGATTTTTTAAAGATTAAGGGCCTCATTACGACCCTGGCGACCGGCGGTAAGCTGGTGGTAACACCGCCAACAGGCTGGCGGTGTTCCGCTAGCTATTATGACCGTGGCACTATAGCCACGTCTATACCACAGACCCTCCACTATACCGCCAGGCTTCCACCTGGCGGTCATAATCCCCAGGGCAGCGGTGCAAGCACCGCTGCCCTGGGGATTATGAGTCCCCGACCGCCAACCTGGCCACGGCGGTAAACACCGCCATGGAAAGGCTGGCAGTAAGGGGGACTTGGGGTGCCCCTGGGGGCATGGGCAGTGCAGGGGCCCCCAGGCATAGCCCCATCGTACATTGACTGCATCCGCTGCACATCAGCATTGCCGCTGGCTCTATTACGAGCTGGCAGCAATGTTGATGGGACTTTTCTGCTGGGCCAGCGGACGGTAACACTGTTACCGTCCGCTGGCCCAGCCTAAAAGTCGAAATCGGGAGCCAGAAATACCGCCAGCACTGGCGGTATTCTGGCGCCCACAGCCTTGGCGGCCTTCTGTGAAGACCATCGAGGTTGTAATGAGGGCCTAAATGTTTTCTAATGCTTAGAAAACAGGAGCATTCATCTGGACATCTGGTCGCACTTGACCAGGGCAAAGTCAAAAGTTGAGGCCAACCCCAATTGAGCCATGCTCGGCTACATGAGCGGAAGGCCTCAGTCAAAGTTTTACCTTCGGATGTAGAAATTTGTTTGAAGATCTCTCACCAACTGGGCCGAAGTCGCAAGTTGAGCCTAACATTGCTGGAGACCTTTTCAGATACGCGTTGCAGGAGGCCTTGATGAAGAGTTCTACATTGGGACTTAGATGATAGAAATCATCGTCCGGGACCAAGTCAAAGTTGAAGCCGACCTCACTGGAGCCCTCCTCGGATACACTGCGCATGAGGCCTCAGTCAACTTTTTACCTTCAGACCAGAAACTGTTTTTTGAAGCTTTTCCTCTCCGATGTAGGGTGACCCTCCACAGCAAGCCTCTTTCCATGCAACATTGTCGGATTGCCTTTCCATGAGCCCCTGATGAAATCCTAGAAGTATGGGGCCCTGGAGCTTTTAATCAAGTGAACCTGCAGATCAGGCCGGGTCGCAGTCGACGTTGGCTGGCTTCACTCACACGTCGGGTTGGCCCACATATGTAGCTTTTTCCAAAGTTGCTCCAAACGTCTGGATCGTCTTCCAGAAGTACTTTTAAGGTTCTTTATGTCTACAAAACTCACCCCATGGCTCCAGAAGCTCTGAGTTGCTCCTTGAGGGTTAAGACTCCAACTCCCAGAATGCACCTGGCTCAAATCCAAAAATGACCACTGGTCAGCTGGTCAATTTCTTAAGGGCTTGATTCAGGGGACTCTGGTCAGCTATTTTCTACCTGAAGCATACAAGGAGTTCCTTCTTGAAGCAGTAGAAGCCAGGCATAGTCCTTTTCTTGGTGAAGCCCAAGTGTGCAGGTGGTGCAGTCTTTCTGAGTGCAGTGTCCAGGTGCAGGCCAGTGGTCCAGCAGGGCAGTCCTTCTTCTTCTTGTCTTGATCCTGTAGGGATCTGAAGTGGGGTGCAGCACTGCCATATTTATCCTTGCCCTTGTGGTGGCAAGCAGGGGTGGGGCTGTGTCCAATCACATGCAGGCCACCTCACTTTTGAGTGACCACTTCCTGGGAAGTGTGGCAAAAATCAATCCCAGGGAGAAACATTCTGCCAAAATCCAAGATGGCAAAAGTAAATCTTAGAGTTTACATCTGGCTGAGTCTACCCACTGGTGTGGCTAGGTTTCCATTAACACACTCCTTTCCAGCAATCTCTTAATCTGATCAAGAGACACCTGGTTGTCTGGGTTTGCAGGAAATGGGGGAGGTACAGCTCCTGCTACAAATGTCCTTCGCTCCTTTGAAGTCCAGTTTGGCTGCTCTCCCCCAATCCCGTTCTACCATATGCTGAGGCACATCTCCTCCCATCAGATGCTTCCTTTGTTTCAGCCCAGGCCACTTCACACCTCATCACAGGCTGCCAGTGGCAGACCAATCAGAGAAAGGCACTACAAGGCTGAAGTTGGTAACTTTTAGTAAGAGTTCTAAAACTCTTTCCAGGTACAAGTTATTTTATATTCAACAGTGGCAATTTGTTGGATTTATTATAACTTTTGAATTGATACTAAACTTGCCACATCCAGCTCATTCCTATGGAAAATAAGACTTTATTATTTAAAAATAAAGGGCCATATTTATACTTTTTGATGCAAAACTGCACCAACGCAGTTTTGCGTCAAAAATGTTACAGCCGGCCTAAGCCATTTCTTTGCTCCGTGTTGGTGTCAAATTTATACTTTAACGCACGGCGGGACAAACCACAGGTGTGAGTCATTTTTTTTTTACTCAAACCAATGCGTCACCTTGTAAAGAAAAACGATGTTAATGCGGTGAAAATGACTGTGAGCCGGTTTACAACGTCGCAAACCGGAAACACGCCATTTTTTGACCAATTGCATCAAAAAGCGGCTCAAACACAGCAAAATGTGCTAAGGAGAGACAAAATGGATCCCAGATGCTTGCACAGACCCCAGGAAGATGACAACAGACCAAGAACCAGCCAGGAGGACCCACACAAGACCCAGGACAGGGAGAAGAAGAAAATAAATTGTCACTTCAGTGCAGAGGAGCAGGAAATTCTGGTGAAAGAGGTGACAGAACACCAGCACCAACTGTTTGTCACCTCAAAGTTGCCAATTAGTAGGAAAGAGGCAATATGGCAACAAATTGTTGACAAGATTAACAGTGTGGCAGAAGTACGAAGAACAGTCATCGAGTGCATGAAACGCTGGCATGACTGCAAGCACAGGACCAAGGAAAAGATGGCCAGGAACAGGAAGGCAGCACTGAAGACTGGAGGTGGAAGTCCAGCACCGCAGGAGGCCGTGGACCACATGGAGGAGATGGTGGCAGCCATCATCCCTGAGGAGATTGTCACAGGGTTTCAAGGACAGAACAGCGCAGATTACCAGGAGACAACACAGATGTGTAAGTTGCATGGGGAACTAAAATGCTTAGGGCCATATTTATACTCCGTTTGCGCCGAAATTGCGTCGTTTTTTTTGACGCAATTTCGACGCAAAACTAACGCCAACTAACGCCATATTTATACTATGGCGTTAGAGGCGAATAGCGCCAAAGTTCCCGGAATGTGCGTCATTTTTTAGTGTGAACCCCTTCCTTGCGTTAATGATATGCAAGGGAGGCGTTCCCGTCTAAAAAATGACTCCCAGGACTTTACGTGGTATTTATACTCCCGGGCAAAAGAGACGCCCGGGAGTTGTCGTGGCTAAAAACGGCGCATTTGCGCCACTTTTTAACGCCTGCTCAGGGCAGGCGTTAAGGGGCCTGTGGGCTCAAAATGAGCCCACAGGTGCCCTCCCATGCCCCCAGGGACCCCCCCTGCCACCCTTGCCCACCCCAGGAGGACCCCCAAGGATGGAGGGACCCACCCCAGGGACATTCAGGTAAGTTCAGGTAAGTATAATTTTTTATTTTTTATATTTTTTTTTGGTGGCATAGGGGGGCCTTATTTGTGCCCCCCTACATGCCACTATGCCCAATGACCATGCCCAGGGGACAGAAGTCCCCTGGGCATGGCCATTGGGCAAGGGGGCATGACTCCTATCTTTACAATGATAGGAGTCATGTTGATGGGGGATGGGCGTCGTTAAAAAATGGCGCAAGTCGGGTTAAGACGATTTTTTCGACGTAACCTGACTTGCCCCATTTTAAGACGCCCATGCGCCATTTTCCCCCTACGCCGGCGCTGTCTGGTCTACGTGGTTTTTTCCCACGCAAACCAGGCAGCGCCGGTCTGATTGCGCCGTCTAACGCCATTCCATAAATACAGCGCCCGCTTGGCGCTTCAGAATGGCGTTAGACGGCGCAAAACTTTTTGACGCTAAACTGCGTTAGCGCAGTTTAGCGTCGAAAAGTATAAATATGGGCCCTAATTGTTAACTGCAACAGGGGGGGGGGACATACCCGCTATACAATGCATGGAAGTCATGATATTCAGGGAGTGGCATGGTTAAATTAGCACGGTGCAGGGGCATGGCCCGTTCAGAGGAAAGCTGGGGCACAGTACTACCCTACACCAACAACCTTTGATTGGGGAATGCTGCCATGCCAAGGATGATGGAAAGGTAAAGCCAGACCAGGAGGGTAGGGTACAATGTAAAACTGGCCTACTGTCACACGTCAGCTGGTATTCTCCCTACATGAACTAGGGCTCAATTAACAGTCTCAGGCCATATCAGCAAGTGGAATTTAACATTGACAAGAGTTCCCACTTCCACTTCTGCTGTGTGTACAGGTCAAGTAGCTAATGGCAGTAACGTCCCCATGGATCAAACACACCCAAATTAGATGGTTCAGGATGACAATGTTATCAATCTCCTGAAATCAATACAAATTTTCCAATCCTGTCAAATGTGATTGTCCACAGTTGCTACAAATGTCAGCCATTGTCATAAACATTATGAGGTACACAGCACTAATTTCATACCCATGTTGCATATGTCAGGGTCCACCCTATGCCTGGGTCACAATAGCTCCAATGACACCATGCAACATCCCAAATGTCATACTGCTCAGACAACAGCATTGAGGGGGAGGACATATGTAACTGGTTACAGACATACACCCGCATAGTCAGAGGAGGAAATGGAACACTGCTAGAACCATCAGTGCAATCCAATGTAGCACACATTTCCCAACATCAGCAGTACACACTACCAATGCTGACATCCGTATCGTGCCATACCAATGCAATACATAGTATATGCTAGGTCTCAGCAAAATATTGATGGATGTGAAATATCAGAGACTAGGGCAGTTCCAGAATGTTAAGTGTGGTGCAAGTGCCATCAGAACACCCACAGCCAGTGAAAGGCCTCACCATGAGATTGGAAGTAGACGGGGGGTTGAGTAGGACAAGAAGGTGGCAAATCACAATTTGTCCAGAACCAACACCTAGAGGATGTGATGCTGACAAGTCCACAAACTGACCACAATGCATTTGACATGCAGGTGGGGCATAGACCTGGGAGAAAACTAATATGAAATACAGGAACAATGAACAGGAACCAAGATCACAATGTGAAAATAATAGGAAGGAAGGCACATCATGTTACAAATCCCACAACACAGACACACTAATTGTACCATATCTCATTGCAGAGGACGAGGGCTCTCCTGTGGATATGCCTGTCCAGGACTACCCTTATGACATGGATGACGAGCTGACAAACATCACCCAGCAGACCCTCCCACATGTCCTTGGAACCCTCCAGACCCCACCTTCAATCACAAGGAGGAGCATAGAACTAGCAGCCATCACAGAGGACCCACCCACCACCCCAATTGTACGACCTGCCAGCTCCAGCACAGCTGAGGACTCGGACGACACTGGCACCAGCTTTGAGAGAACTGTAATTGGAATACAGCGGGAGCTGGCCAAGGAGGTGCGGTGGGGATGGAAAATATGGCAGCTAGCCTAGAGGGGGTGCATTCATGCATGATGTCAACTGCAGAACAGGCAGCAGTCATGCAAGGCCGAACAACAATCTTGCAGGAACTTGAAAAAAGGTTGAAGGAAATCAGCACAGCTGTAATAGAGTTGACACAACATCTACAACAACAATTCTGTCAAAGCGTGCACGAATGCAATATTGAACCCCTCTGGGCCGACCTGGCTGCCTACCACAGTGATGTGGCTGCTATTCTTAAGAATCAGCAGCTCCTGCTTGCTGCAGTACTGCCCTTAATAGCCCCACAGTTGGCAGCTACTGAGATGTCTGACTCCACGTCTTCAAACACTGAGGTGTGTGTTGCCCCTCCACAACCTCCACCACCAAGGGCAGAGGAGACAACACACACATCAGAAGATGAAGACGTGAAACAGATCACCTTCACCCGCAAGAGTACCCGGTAGCACTAGTCCCAGCCACATGGCTACTGTTAGAAATGGGGTTTTTGGTTGACAGTTAGGTTGCCCTCTGTCCAAGCAAGAACCCTCACTCTAGTCAGGGTAAGTCACACACAATCCAAAATCAGCCTGTGCTCACCCTCCGGTAGCTTGGCACGAGCAGTCAGGCTTAACTTAGAAGGCAATGTGTAAAGCATTTGTGCAATAAATCATACAACACCATAGTATAACACCACAAAAATACACCACACAGTGTTTAGAAAAATATAGAATATTTATCTGGGTACTTGTAGGTCAAAACGATCAAAGTTGCAATACGAATTTGTAAAGATATCACTGAAAAGTGATATTAAGTGTCTTTAAGTCTTTTAAAAAGCAATAAAGTGTCTTTCAAGCACAGAGTACCTGGTTTCTGGTGGGAAATCTCCTCAGAGGGCCACAGGAGAAGAGATGCGTGGAAAAAGGGGTGTGTGCGTCGATTTCTCCTCAGCACACACAGACTTGCGTCGTTCTTTTCCACGCGGGGAAGTCGGGCGTCGTTTTCCGGCGCGCAGACAGTCTCTTTTTGTGGATCGCGGGGATTACCAGATGTCCCGGGTCTGTGCGTGGATTCTCCTGCTTATTTTCCGGCTGCGCGTCGTTCTGCGGGGCTGCGCGTCGAAGTTTCGATCTCACGGTAGGCGTCGCGTCGATTTCTCCTTGGAAGTCGGGCGGCGTTGTCCTTGCGAGGCCGTGCGTCGAAATTTTGGTCTCACGGCAGGCGTCGCGTCGATTTCTCCTTGGAAGTCGGGCGGCGTTGTCCTTGCGAGGCCGTGCGTCAAAGTTTCGCACTCACGGTAGGCGTCGCGTCGATTTCTCCTTGGAAGTCGGGCGGCTTTGTCCTTGCGAGGTTGTGCGTCGAAGTCTCGATCGTCCCGAGGGCGTCGCGTTGATCAGCGTCGGTGTGCGGCGTTTTTCTCGCCGCGAAACAAGCTGTGCGTCGACATTTTCGGCGCACGGAGCGTCCACGTGAAAGGCAGAAGTCTTTTTGGTCCTGAGACTTCAAGGAACAGGAGGCAAGCTCTATCCAAGCCCTTGGAGAGCACTTTCACAGCCAGACAAGAGTTCAGCAAGGCAGCAGGGCAACAGCAAGACAGCAGTCCTTTGGAGAAAGCAGACAGGTGAGTCCTTTGAGCAGCCAGGCAGTTCTTCTTGGCAGGATGTAGTTTCTGGTTCCGGTTTCTTCTCCAGCAAGTGTCTGATGAGGTAGGGCAGAGGCCCTGTTTTATACTAAGTTGTGCCTTTGAAGTGGGGGTGATTTCAAAGAGTCTCTAAGAAATGCACCAAGTTCCCTTTCAGCTCAATCCTGTCTGCCAGAGTCCCAGTAGGGGGTGTGGCAGTCCTTTGTGTGAGGGCAGGCCCTCCACCCTCCCAGCCCAGGAAGACCCATTCAAAATGCAGATGTATGCAAGTGAGGCTGAGTACCCTGTGTTTGGGGTGTGTCTGAGTGAATGCACAAGGAGCTGTCAACTAAACCTAGCCAGACGTGGATTGAAGGGCACAACAAGATTTTAGTGCAAAGAAATGCTCACTTTCTAAAAGTGGCATTTCTAGAATAGTAATATTAAATCCGACTTCACCAGTCAGCAGGATTTTGTATTACCATTCTGGCCATACTAAATATGACCTTCCTGCTCCTTTCAGATCAGCAGCTGCCACTTCAACAGTGTATGAGGGCAGCCCCAATGTTAGCCTATGAAGGGAGCAGGCCTCACAGTAGTGTAAAAACGAATTTAGGAGTTTTACACTACCAGGACATATAACTACACAGGTACATGTCCTGCCTTTTACCTACACAGCACCCTGCTCTAGGGGTTACCTAGGGCACACATTAGGGATGACTTATATGTAGAAAAAAAAGGGGAGTTCTAGGCTTGGCAAGTACTTTTAAATGCCAAGTCGAAGTGGCAGTGAAACTGCACACACAGGCCTTGCAATGGCAGGCCTGAGACAAGGTTAAGGGGCTACTGAGGTGGGTGGCACAACCAGTGCTGCAGGCCCACTAGTAGCATTTAATCTACATGCCCCAGGCACATGTAGTGCACTCTACTAGGGACTTACAGGTAAATTAAATAGTCAATCATGGATAAACCAATCAATAGTACAATTTACACAGAGAGCATATGCACTTTAGCACTGGTTAGCAGTGGTAAAGTGCTCAGAGGTCAAAAGCCAACAACAACAGGTCAGAAAAAAATAGGAGGAAGGAGGCAAAAAGTTTGGGGATGTCCCTGTCAAAAAGCCAGGTCCAACAGCTACCTATTGCTAAGGTCTTGTGCTTTGTAACATGCCAGTCAAGCAACAAGTGTACTCAAGCACTGTTCTTCAGTCCACTGTTTATCTTGTCACCCTGTCCTGTGATTGCCTCTCACTAACTCTTTGGCAAATCCTGTCCCTCTTCACTGTCTGACACTTCACCCCAGCATGTCCAATGACATGTCCTTTTGCACTTGTGTAGGATCACAATGGAAGGTGTCACACTAATGGACTCACACTCATGGACAATGTACATATAGCACTACAGCACTTTTAAAATAAATAGCACTTACACAACAACTTTGTCACTGTGTAATGTGACACATCAACCGTGAGGTAGATCAGTGATGTTTACCTCAGGTCAATGATTATAGATTGTCAATACACCTGACCTGAAAGAATGTTAGCTGATAACTATGCACAGTTGTCTGGATTGTACCATCATCTGCCCTTCCTGAGTGTTATTTCTGAGGAAAATAGAAACTATACACCATAATGCTGTGTTGGACAGAATAACGCTTCCTCAAGGGATGTCTAAGCCAAAAAGTATTGCCTTCAAATTTTTCTTCAGGCCAGAACTTACGTATGTGACATTTGACCCACATTTTACCTTACACACACCATACTGCATAAATGGATGTGTACGAGTTTACATACAAATATGTCACCGGGCTGAACATTGTAACAAATGACAGGTGTGAGTTATGTATACCATACTACATGAGAGCATACTACCACTCACCTTATAAGGATTCGCTTGGACATCATGCTGCAGGCAGACTTAACACAGTGTCCTCAATACCAATTCTGGTAGCAAAATATGTGACATTGAAAACATACATAAAAAATTAACCACACTTTGGGATCCATAGTAACTGTGAGTGGTGGGTGCAATGGATAGCAGAATCTTAGCAAAGTAACTTTGGTGTAGCTGCCAATGTAACAGCTCAGTTCGGATTTGGTTGCAGCATGGGACACAAAAGCTAATACAAAAGAGACACTGTTCACTCATGCCAAGACCCTGATCCCCAAGCATGTGACATACTGTAAAGGGTTACCTAAATATTTATTAAACAGTAAAAGCAGAAGCTAAAAGCAGGGGAAACACCTTACCTAACCTAAACTATCCTAACTACACATTACCCACAACTTGCCCTAACTAACCTAAGCTAAACTTACGTTTACATTTAACGAAACGATCTAAACATCAAGCCCCCACCCCCCTTATAAGACAGGACACATGTAGGACAACATATACTAATCTAAACACATACTATCTTATACTAAACAAATATGTTTTTTTGTATTTTTATAATTTTTTTTATTTTATTTTTTTGTTAAAAAACACCAAACCCCCAACATCATCCCCCACCCACCCACACACATAATAAAAAAGAGATATTAAAAGTATCATGCCCCCACCCCCCCACCCACTGCTACTAACTAAACTAACAGCCTATACTAACCTAACACTAAGCCCCCTAATCCCACTAATTACCAGAACCAGGAAAGTGGAGGGAGGGGAGGGAATAACGGCTGAGGGTATATTGTCTACAAGTTTGACCTCCGCAGGGTCTTTTTTATGGCATGCACCCTCCGATTTACTTGTGCCACCTTCTGCTGCAGCCTGGTCATTTTCCACAACATACGGTCCAAGTTCCGTTCCATCTGTTCAAAAGCTGCTGGGTCAATTACTGCAGCAGGGGTGGTCTAGGTGCCAGTTGAGGAAGTATGTCCTCTCGTCGGTGCCAGGCCTGTAGGAGGAGGTGCAGGTGGTGCTGTGACAGGTCCTGCAGCAGTGGAGGTTGACGGTCCAGCAAAGATGCCTGCTAAGGTTTGTGCCACCTAGGTGGTAGTGGTGGTGCTGGCCGTGGTGGACACGGAAGGGCCCCCTTGGGCAAATGCCCTCCACACTCCGGAGGCTCTTTCATGGTTATAACGCCTTGCCATGTTGCGGAACCCCGACTCCACATCCAGAATGTGGCGGTAAGCCATCGCCCTGCGCTGAAACTCCCGAATCTGGATGGGATTCATGTTCGCAGCGGTTAAAACAAATAGAAAAATAAACATTAGGTACTTCATTGTGTGATATGGCTCCAGAAGTAAATCAGACTACATCTAATGTACCAGAAACAGGCCATATCATCGTACAGATCACTGATTGTCCCTGAGGAAGTACATGGCAATGCAGCCTACACATGTCCTATCAAACAGCACAGCAATACTCTAAAAGATGGGTAACAACTTGAATGACTTATGCATCATTGTTCAGCCGTTTGTCAGGTAAAAAAAATGCTGCAAGTCCTCCACCACTGGCATGCCAACTAATGACTATCTTCTTGGTGACAATCAAAGGCCACAAGATCTGCGAGTTATAAATGGAATTGCCAGGATAGAATGCAGTTGCTAATCATGAGTGGATATCCTAGGTTTGGACAAGTGACCTAGAGATTTACATGTCTGTGTACTAAACTTGGATCATCAGTCCTAGGTACACTGTTCACAATCCTACGCCTGTGCCTGAGGGGGTGGGCAGGAAACAAATACTTTCAAACAACAAGGACACCCAGGAAGCTTTGGACAGCTGTACATGGGTTTGGGAAGGCCACCACCGGTAAGGAGGAAGTCCAACTAGGATACAGCCAAACCTTGGACAATCCCATCCACACTTATGTTTGGAAATGCAGACAATTGTCAACATCATATCCTACCAGTAACACATGACTTACAACAAGCAGATAGATGAAAACACACATCTGGCCATGAGCTGCATGCACACCTAGGCCATTGTACTCATGTGCCTCATTCTCGTAGCACATGTGGAGCTGCATGCTGCTAGGAAGTCAAACATACAGGCAAACATGTTCATTAGTGAATAGGAAGCTGAAGTCTGTGGGTAAGACTTTGGCATCCCTATTCTGTGAGAATCAGGGTCTGACTTGCTGACTAAATCACAAATATGGTCCTCTGCTACATTTTCAGATTTTAAGTTTTATCCACAAAAGTCATCCCTATTCACATGGCCGTGCCTACAGGACTGACCTACAATCCCAAATTATGACAATACGCTAATGATTGGCCAACTCAAAGATGAGGAAAAAATGATACTCCACTCACGAACATATCCGATCATTGACCAGCACATCACACCTTGCTATGTGCCCAAGACACAGGAGTCAATCACATAACAGCAGCAAACACAACACAGAACAGATATATCAACACTTACTGGAGATGTCTGGGTCCGCAAATCGAGCCACCTCTCCAATAGTGTAGGGGGCAGGTCCACCTGTAAGGCATGGGAGAGAGAAATTTGCTTAATGTCTGTGCACTGCACAACACTTCCAAATACAAATACTATGTGTAATAATAATATCAGAAAGTCAAGCCTCTCAGACATGATGATACTGCATCCGACATTCCACTGCAAACATGTACAGACCCGGGGACTACAGTGAGTGATATACACATATCTGCACACACGCAGTGGCCCTCACTATCATGTGGTGGCAAACATGCTCCATCATTAGTTAGCAGACTAATTCATGGAGTGTATTCCTTTGATCATGTGTATCCATGAGAGACATGCAAAGCCACTTTCCTGGAGGACTGCAATACCAATCACTCAGCCATTGTGACTAAGACCAATTTAAAACACACAGGTACAATGTACAGAGGGCCAGGGACAGTTGTTAGCCCTCAATTTGTATAATTGCTTTCATTTTATGTGCCACAGCTATGGTAAGTTGCACCATCCATAGATATATGAACCCTTGTGCATAACTTTTGGCATCCATTCCTAATTTAATTGTGGCACTACAATGTCCAAATATCAGTCTAAGATGTTACCTGAGGTCAGCTATTACTTTTTACGTATGTGTCAGAATCCAGTTCAGACATGTATCTGAAAAAATTGAGGGACACAATATTTCTTGAAAATATCTGGATTTCAAACATGTGTTTCCTGGTACACTCACAGACCATGCATGAAACATATGTTAGAGCCACATTTGCATCATCTATTGACGTGAAGGCGGCACTAATTTACAGGCTCCTGTTGTGTTTTGTAAGTTAGTGTAGCTGTTGCGTCAACAAATGACAGTAATGTGTAGGAATTATTGTATATCTCACAGGCAACTGTATGTTTAACTTGCATTCCACATGTCCATAAACATTGCCTGCAGCATATCTGCAACAAATCTGCTACTGTTTAAGCATTAAAATGTGCACATTACTCTGATATGTACTCACCAACTCACCAACAGGGCCACCAATCACAATCCCCAGGTGGTCTAGCAGGTCTTGCTCCTGGACAAGCAGGTAAGCCTAACGGTTTTTTAGCTGTTGATCATTGAAGATTCGCTTTAGATGGTACAGGACCTTTGCCCACCAGAGCCTCCTTGCCTCTGTGTGATACCCATGTATCACACGCCCACCTGCTTCGATCATTAAGGGTAGGAAGTGGCACACCAGCCAAATAAAGCCACCCAGCTCCTCCTCTCTCATCCCGCCAAGATAAGGCCTACCCAACGTGCTTTCACCAAAAAAGGGAATAAAGGGGTACAGAGGAGAATAGAGGGAAAGTAGGAAAGGGAAATGCAAAAATAATTAACAGAATACAGCCCAACTATCCCCAAACTAGCACTACCCACAACAGACTCCCAACAGTACAAAGACAAATTTAGACACCAGAAATGACCAAAAACACTAACACAGGATACCACAGGCACTTAGGAAACACAAAAGACAATTTAAAGAGCACACAGGAGACAAATTCACAAAATGCACTGAGTGACAAGTCAAAACACAGCTACACAGTCAGGAAATATCACAGACTGCAAAGTGAAAGTGAAAGTACACCCAATGTACCAATTCTGTAAACAGGAAATCCTATTACATCACTTCCTGCCTCAAATGCGGGGCATTTTTAGTCTTATGCATCAAAATATTATAACGCTTTCAGTCTGTGAGTCATTTTTCTTGACGCACATGCTTAGAAATAACCCTGCATCCATATTTTGAAATATGTGTCATATTTAACCAAATTCAGGGGGTACAGTGTGGGAATTACCGCTCAGGGCCAATGGATGTTTCATGGCAATGAGCGTCATTTTTCGATGCATATACGTCATTTTTTGATGCATGTGTGTCTTTTATGATGAGTAAGCGTCAAAATTTCTTTCTTTGACTGGGTTTGGGTCATTTCTCATTTGTAATAGTACATGACAGGTGTGATAATACATAGATAGGCAGCTTGCACCAACATTGTGCATTCCTCTGTATGGGCACATGTGACAGATCATACTACTGCGGACCATTTTCCTCTACTTGTTGTACCGGATTTGCACTGTTCACTGACGCAATAGATGGCCAAACGTGTGGAATACAATTAGGTATTACCCAGTTTGGGCATGTTTTCCGTCAAGAGAGGATAGCAAGGCTACGCAACTCAATACAGTAACTCAATGCCTATGTGTCAATGTGTGTGATTTGCCTCTTACTATTGTCGTTGTCCCACTGTGTGAACATCACAAGACGCATTTTTGCAAATCTGCTTGTATGCATGTGGAGTCAATGTGTCCAACCATCAGATGCTATTCAGTGTGGAAATGAGAGAGGAAATGTGTTTGTCATACAGGTAGCAACAAATGCTGTGTGCACTTCCTAGGTTTTTTGGAACATAAGCACCACCAATGACAAAGCATGCACAGGATAGATAGCAGACGGTTGATCATGGCAATGTTCCAACACTAAGCCATCACATGTCCTGGAATGTTGGATACTACTTCCTAGGCACTTGTTTGTTTACTACCCATGAGTCAGGCATGGGATAATTCTATGTGGGTATGGTGTTTGTGACACTGAGTCCAAAATACAATCCACAAATGTCATGTCACACCACAGTTGAAGTCATATAAATGAGCCATGTCACTCCTGTGGCAGTGGAGGACCAGCAGACCAAGCAGCACGTATTCACATATTTCCAGTGGTAAAATGCACAATGGTGTCCGGGTCAAGTGTGTGGGCCATTGTTTAGCCTGTATCATTATTGGGGTCTATGTTGTCCCAGTTACGTGCAGGTCTAGTCATGAGTCTGTGGAGCCATTTCCTGCATCTACAAAGTATCCTTCACAGCTGAATTGAAGGAAAGCCAATGAGGAATTGAGAACACACATGGGGATAGTCCAGCTATGGCACTGCAGACGTGTTATGAGACTGACAACAGGGCAACCTTGGTGTGCTGACAAAGTTAATAGATCAGGAATTTTAAACCGGCAGGTTTCCTCATAACATTTGTACACAGGTTGGCCTCTAAAATTCCCACTGCATCCGGGAACATCAGTGCCTCTGTGCTGATTAATCTTACAGCTATTCACCACGCAAGCCCCATCATTATGTTGGGGGCAACGTGAATCAGCGTGTGGACTGTCAGGATCCTAACATGTGTTGACATTTCATGCACAATATCTGACGTTGTTTGTTGTGCTGGAGGCACCATACCCAATCCATGCATTCAGCCATGGTACACTGTCACTATTTGTCACTCATGCATACATGAAACCCAGACAAGGGATGGGCCATGATTAGGCTATTTGGAGACAAGTTCCACCCCATGGCACAATAAGTAAACTGATTATGCTATCCAAAGTATTTGAGTATTCATTGTAGACCCACCTGACACAATACCCCAGGAGGAAAGTGAGGGCTGGGAAAACAACTATGATACAAATGTAGCCACAGGGAACCTTTATGGTAACACAAAGACATGAACCATTCAGGCTAACAGGATGCAGGGTCAATCAGGATCAAACAAATTTTACAAGGCAAATACACAGTGAGCAGACTGCGACTGGTCAAAGGTGGAACAACACTGTGGAAAATAAAAACTGTGTTTGTCCTGTGTGTTGGAACGTAACACAATAACCCAAGGGCTGTGTTACACAAGTGATGATGTATACGGCAATGCATAACAGTATTATACATAAAATGGCTGCTTCTATGCTGTTCCAGGCAGCAGCAAGGGCAGTGCATGTTCAAATGGCTGGTCTGCATGGAGGTACTCACAGGTGTGTGCAGCTTCTGTGTCTCACAAGTCCTGTAGGTGACAATCAAGTTCAAAGGGCCAACAGTATCTTTCACCTGGGAAGCAATGTACAGGTGATTACAGGTCCTACAGACTACAAGGAGGTGCATTATTTAACCAGAAGTCCATGCAGACAGAAGTACAATGACTATGGCATACCATAGTAAAGAGCGAAGAACACTGGATTCAGAATGTGAGTCTGGGCGTGTGTAGGGGAGGGATTATCTGGGTACACATATTCCCTATCCAGGGACCTCTGAAGAAGGGTGGGGTGAGACAGGGAACATGGGAGTGGCAGGACTTAAGTCCTGGGCTGCCATGTGCAGGGGATGTCTTGTGAGCAATGCTAGTCATACCTGAGGCACTTGTGCTATCCATTTGCTGCTTATATGGAATTCTTGTCACACATAGTCCTTGCAAAGATATCTGATGTAACACTTACTGATGTCAAGGGTCTGGTCATACCTTCTTGTCACCAATGCAATAGCACATCCACTGCCTCATGTATGAGGCATTTTATTCCCTTATTGACTGATGGTGTCTTAGTTGTGTGCCATATGCTGCAATGAACCATGTTGACAACATGTATGTGTGAAATAGCTGTGGTCCTCTGCTATTGCCCTTCAAATGTGAAATGTACAGGATATATGTCATTTACAGTGTGTGTGAATTTGCCTGTACATTCAAACGCATCAAGATTGATGTGGATTTTTCTGTATCCTAATCTGTACTTCTGCAATGCCCAATGAGGCTACACTCTGATTTTGATAGTTAGGGATAATGTTATGCAAAAATGATTATCCAGATCATGATATAGTGATTAGAATAGGTGTTTATTGACATATGGTAAGACAGTGGTGATGGATGAGTAGAGTTAAAAGAAATTATGGACAATATGTTGTCTCCGACGCAATCCTGCAGCTGTGTTTGGATGGTCTCCCTCATGTTGATGGACAGCATCCTCCTCTTCCTCCTCTTCAGCCATTTTTGGGTCGGGTTCATATAGGGGAATGTTCCATCTTACACATATGTTGTGAAGGATGGCACAGGTCAAAATTATTTTGCACACCATTTCTGGTGAGTATAGGAGGCTGCCTCCGGTGATGTCGAGGCACCTGAATCTTGACTTCAGGATGCCAAAGGTCCTCTCAACTATGTTGCGTGTCCTCTGATGTGCCTCATTATAGGCACGCTCTGCTGCAGTGCTTGGGTTTGCAAATGGGGTCATGATCCATGGCTGGATCCCATACCCCTGATCAGCTGAAAGAGAAAATTAGTGAGAACATGTTGATGTAGCTTGCATCATGATTATCACTTAGCATGGCAGTTGTTATCTTGTGTTGTCTGTGACTCATCTGTGTTTGTGTTCTTGTGTGGAATCCTAGGCTTCTAGGATGTACCATCAGCACTGGGTTGTTTCCTTATCTGAACGGGTGTTTGGCTGATTGACCGGATGTCAGCAGTTTTTTTGTAGAGTTGCAGTACATTGTGCGCTCCCTTGCATTATTTACTGTGAAAGAGATGTCATGTGTCTTAACTGGGGTGACATGATACTTCAATACACAGAATCAATTCCGCAGTGGTGATAACATGGTTGCATCTATATACCCTGGACATCCCATCCAATTTCACATATGCAATAGAATTATTTAAACATCAGTGAGACCCTTAGATTTGGCAAGGTGACAATGTACAACACATCTCCGTACGTTGTCAGCACTGACGTGTTGACATTGGACTAGGCACAAATTTCACATGTGACAAATTCTCTGCAGACCTATTTCTCTGCCCTTGCCAAGTCGATTCAGGTTGTAACGTGTACCTATACTACTGAACATGTTCTAGTTCAGCTGGCTAACTTGGTTGGGAGGTTTTCATTTGTAGTGTCAGAAGGTCCATATGCCTGTACATCTGTTGTGTGTGTGTGACATTGTCTCAATCCGTATGTGTAGTAATTTCCACTTTCAATATTCTCACATCAATATGTGTTCTTCGCACAGTCCACTTGCTTATTGGTAGTGGGAGAGCAGGAGTTATGTGAAATATTGGTACCGCCTCAATGATTCCATGTGACCTTCATTGTAGTCATCATCATGCTATGTGTATCATGGTGCTTGACCTGCAGCATAACACATTACACACCCCTTACACAGTACTTATTGTTTGGAAGGGTGTTTGATTGAGCATTATTGATGTGATATTGAAAGATTAATCTTCCAAGTTGTACTGCCAGTTGAGGCCATGTCATTGTCATTGTGTTGTTTGAAATTGTTCCCTTGTGTCTGTGGAGTGGCATCTGTTATTTGGTTCTGTCATTTGTCCATAGGTGTATATCCAAATGGGTCAGGATATCACACATGTCTAGCAGTGTCACAACCTCATTCTCTTCCTGGCCACGTGTCGATGTAGTGGTGTATGTGTTGGGTGTCCTAGAGGGTTGCTGTGCTGTGTGTATATAAGTAGGTTTCTGTACTTACCAACAAGTAGGCCATTTCGATATCGTCAATCCTGGAAGCGTTGATTGATGGTGCAGTGATGGAAGATGAATGAGTCATGTACACTCCCAGGATACTTTGCCACGATGTTGGTGATCAAACCCCGGTGATCGACAATGGCCTGTACATTGATGGAGTGTGTATGCTTCCTGTTGCGGTATAGATGTTCGGTTGCAGCATGTGGCACAATGCGTACATGTGTGCAGTCAATGGCACTAAGGACATGTGGGAAGCCGTTGATTTGGTAGAAGCCATGTTTTGTCTCCTGCTGCTTCTGCTGTGTGTTGGGGAAGCTGATGTGGCGGGGTGTGAGGGAGATGATGGCATCTAATACCTTGGGTGGGAAGGCGGAGAATGAGGGCTGTGAGATCCCAGCAACCAGGGCACCAGTGGTTTGAAAGGAGCCACTTGCCAACATGTGGAGTACAGCTAGCAGCTTGGTTTCAGGTGGAATGGTGCAAGCTGGGTGCCAACTGTGGCTCAATGTAGCGCAGCAGCTGCTGAATGGCTTGCCAGTTGAGCCTGTACCTCTGGATGATGTCTTGTTGGCGGAGTCCCAGAAGGGTTGTTCTGGTGCGGCATATCCTCTCCTGCCTTCTGCGTTGCCTTTGGGGTCCCTGCTGGTGTTGTGGAAGCTGCTGTTGTTGGTCCTGTGCTCTGCATCTGCGTGCATGCTGGATGAAAAGCACCTCCATGTCTTCCTTTTGGAGCTCTGCTGTTGCTTCTGTGTGTTTTCATTAAGTACAGGTGTGTTTGCCCATTTAAACGCCTGCCCTGACCCAGGTGTTATTTTTTTACGCAAATTCGGCTGTGCGTCATTTTCCGACTCCGCATCCCGGCCGTGCGGGATTTTTGCGCGATTGCGTAAATATGGTGCATGGGTGTTTAAGTCATTTTTTGGACGGGAACGCCTACCTTGCATGTCATTAACGCAAGGCTGTTTCCCGCATCCAAAATATGACGCACATGGTGGAATTTTGGCATTCTCGGGCGTCAAAGTTTAAATATGGTGCCCGGTTTTCGTGGAATGTGCGTCAACATTTTTGATGCACATTCGGTGCAAACAGAGTATAAATATGGGCCAAAGTCGTTCCATGTTAGCCTATGGAACCCATTCAGTACAATGGAGAAAAACAAATTTAGCTATTTATCCCTATCCAGGGCTTCAAAAACATATTTTATAAAGTCACTTTTTATAGTTACACTGCACCCAATCTGGGGGGCACTTTGGGCATACCTTAGGGGTGATGTGTATGTAAAAATAAGGTAGCTTAGGACTTTGGAAGTACCTTTAATTCCAAAGTCGAATTTGGGGTTAACTTTAACTTAAAAGCAGCCAGCAAGGCAGGTCTGCCTTTAAAATGACACTGGGCACCACAGCAGTGCACCTATCGGTGCCCTTCCTATGCTGGGGTCCCTAAACCTACATGCCCTACTGCATACTAAGGACTTATAAGTAGGTTGATACAGCCAATTATAATTAGCACCTTTTGCATAATCCATTTTACACAGAGCACTGGCCCTGGGTCTGGTTTGCCGTACCAAGGGCAGAGTCAGAGTCAGTAACCAACAGTATCAGTCAAAAAGTTTGGGGATGACCAGGGCAAAAAGGAGGACTTTCCTACACTACAGTTCTCAGTAAGAACAATATCACTTACAGACTTCATCATAAATGAGGCTTGAGAGCAGACACAATTTCAAAGGAATATCAGAGTTTTCTGGCACTCTGCAGAATGTCTAACACAACAAGTTTCAATTCGAAACTTGAATGCCAAGATTGTGCACTCAAAGTATTTCTGAGTTTTTAATACAAAAACTTGTCAAAAATACAAACATGGAGAACTTCAGTTCAGAGTATAAAGTATGGAGCTCCCACACGGTAAAGTGTCTGGAAATCTGGGACTTTCAGAATGTAGGAACACATAGGCCCTTATTATGACACTGGTGGTCAGCTGATCACCACACCAGTGATGGTGGTAGTACAGTCGCCAGGCTGGCAGTGAAGACCACCAAATTGTGACCATGGTGGTGATCCCTCCTGTAGACAGCCAAAGTACCACTTAAACCGTCAGTGCGGTCTGGCCACGGACCACGGCGGTTGCCATCTACAGGCTGGTGGAACACCATTCTCCACCTACCATATTATGACGTAGCAGACTCCCACGATTTCTGGGGCGGGACCACCACCATGAAAAGCCTGACGAAAACAAATCATATAAAGGAGACACTCACCTCCACAGACACAGAGGAGTCCGCGGCCACCATGGAACCCGAGCTTGAAGCCCTGCAGATGCTGTACCACGTGATGGCAGTCCAGGAGCAATAACACAGATGACAGCAGTGAGTATAGCTGCCTAGCACACAAGGGAGGGAGGGGAAGGTAACACACCCACATGTACAACACACACAATACACACAAACCACACACCGAGAACAATCTGCAGAGAAATTGAACAACTTAAGCCAGAAGTAAAGAAATCCAGGACACATACCTGTGGTCCAACCACTGTGTTCCGGTGGAAATGGCAAGCACATTAAAATAAATATATACACTAAGGGCCATTGGCCTGTCCAATGTTCTGTGCAAACCACAGGGCAACTTACAAAGCCCAACTTGACACCTGACAGCCCAAGTCACTTCACTGGGCAGGGACAACATGATAGAAGGCAGGCACCTCAGGAGGCGGGGTGTAGGTTGTGTTGGGGTTTCTTGGGACGGCGGTTCTTGGACTTGGGTTTGGGAGGGGGCAGGTTCTTGCTCTTTTGTTTAGGGGTGGATGAGTGGGCATAGAGCAGGGGGTCAGAGTAGCAGTCTTGTGCCCCTTAGTAGTAGGTCTTGCTGCATGGGGAGGGAGATGAGAGGACTGGGAGCTGGAGGTACTATGCTGGGGGAGTGGGACATTCCTTTTCCGGGCAGGATGGGGGGTGGAGGAGGGAAGAGGTCAAGGCAGGCAAGGAAAAGTTTCTTTGGTCCAATGGGGCAGGTTGTGGGAGCAGGTTTGGGGGTAGAGGTTCATGTACAGTGTGCACGTGTGAGGTGGTTGGCTCTTTAGTGTCTGAGTGGGAGCATTTACGTGTTTTTGGAGGGGGCAGATAGGGTGGGAGAGGACAAACAGGTTGTGTGCATGTATTTTGTGGTGGTGTCTGCAAGTGAGGTGGGTGTTCTGCATGTGGTTGTAATGGTGGTTGGGGTGACTGCGCATGTGGTGAATGGGGTGCTAGTCTGTGTGTCTGCTGTTGTGGTGACTGTGGGCAAGGCTGTACAGGTGGCATGATCTGGGAGTGAAGATACAGTGCTTGCAGGTGTGAGTGCTGATGTGACTGTGAGGGAGGAGGAGGGGGGGAGACAGTGGAGTCAGTGGCTGTTGTTGTGTGTCCTTCTGTGTGTTGGCTGTGTGTATGCTTGTGGTGTGATCTGTGGTGCCTGTGCTTGCCTGTTTGAGTCCTGTCTGTTGTCTTCGGTGCATGCTGGTCTGATTGTGTGCTTGGGATGGGTGGGGGAGAGGGCTTAGGGACTGGGAACAGGTAGTTGGAGGGGGACTCAAGAACCAGGGACACTGGCTGCTGTCAAAGAGGAGGTCAGAGCCTGAAACAATCTCTGTAGGGCAGCCAAGCCACTGTGAATTCCCTCCAGGTAGGCATTGCAATGCTGCATCTGGGATGCCAGCCCCTGAATGGCATTCACTATTGTTGACTGCCCTACAGAGATGAATCTCAGGAGGTCAATAGCCTCCTCAGGGAGGGCAGCAGGGCTGACGGAGGCAAGGCCTGGGGTGAAGGAGATGCCCATCCACCTTGGTGAGCAGGCACAGACAACTGGTGGGTGGCTACTGGGAGGGAGGTGCTAGTACAGGGGTGGCGGAAGATGATGTAGTTGGGGTGGTCCCAGAGGGATCGGCCACCACCAGGGAGCTTCCATCAGAGAAGGAATCAGAGTCTGTTGCCACAGCACCTGTCTCCCATGTGGTGCTCCCCTCGCCCTCCAACCCACTGGTCCCCTCGACATTGGTGTACTCTGCCTCCTGGATCTTGTGGGCTGCAGCTCCCCCACATGCCAGTGCCCCTGCTCCTTCACCAGATGATGCTGATGCACACAAGGACAGGATGAGAAAAGGAGAGAGGGTGGAGGAGAAAGAAAGGGCACACAGGGTAAATTACAGCAGCAACAGCACCTATGACATACACATCACAATGACTCACTGGGACTAACACTGTGCACTCTGAACCACAATGCCAAACCATTGCCTGGGAACAACAGCAGAAATTAACTCAAACACTACCATCTGCACACCTACTGGGACTCACTAATCCATGTCTGCCATGGTATGCCAACTACTTGTCAATACCAAATGTACATACCACTCTTCATTGCTAAGCAGGACTCTACAAGATTAGCTAAACGGGTATTATTGGGCTATCCACTGACTAGAATCTTGCACCCATACACCATGGCAGGCATCAAGAAAGAATTCCATACTGTGTGCACTCACCCCCTTATGGCTGCTGTGCTGCCCTGAAGCGCCCATTCAACTCCAGATTGGCCACTGCCAGTATGCGGGCCATTAAGGGGTCAGAGTCCCCTCCATCGTTGGGAGGATGTCCCCAGCTGGGCCACCGTGGTCTTCTGGGCCCAGCGTCGCAGGTCCTCCCACCTCTTTCTGCAGTGGGTCCTCCACTGAATATGTACCCCCAGGGTCCGCACATCCTTGGCCATGGCAAGCCACAACACTTTCTTCTGATGGATGCTGACCTGCATAGGGAACACAGACAAAATGACACCATGAACTCAACACTCCATTCTGTTATAGTAATGGCTTACATACTGCATAGATCCCACATTAACCTCACACATTACTTGTACCTCTGCATACACATTGCATGCAGCAAAAATACACTCCCCAAATGACACACTGCCAGCACACACATACATCTCCATACAGACATGTTGCATCCAAATTACTCAAAAGGGCTCACTTGTTCATCTGGGGGGCCCATACAACTGTCCATACAAGGGTAGGACCCCATCCACCAGCTTCTCCAATTCCTCCGATGTGAAGGCTGAGGCGCTTTCCCCTGGTGCACTGGCCATAGCGGCTTCCAGACACAGGACACAGCAGCACACGCAGTGTAGGTGTTGATGTTTTGAGAGTCAGGAATCAAGTGAGGTGGAATAGAGAAAATGGCAGTCACATCCGCGGTGGTGTACACCGTCACTGCCGGCGGTGATCACCATTGGTTTCTGTGCTCCATAGACTTCCATGTTAACCAATGAGGAGTTGCACAGCGGTGCAGACCGCCTTCCGCCATGATGCCAAATGCCGGCGGAGTATCGTCACTTCCACCTGTCCCTGCATACAGGAAAGGCGGTTGCCAATTCCTTATGCTGGTACTCATCGCGGTCAATCTAATTTGCGTCATAGGTACCGATGGTCGACAAAAAGGCAATTCCAGTCCGCTACATACCTTGGTTTGCTTGTAGATTCTGGCATTCAAATTAGATCTCATACTGGTGCACTGCTTGCAGTTGAGTAGTTGACAGGACTTTCAAAATGGCATGCTACTAATCATGACACACGACTCCGACTAAGTCTGTGAGACACAATGGCTAATGAAAAGTATCGGTATTTTTTAGAAAGTCCGTTTACATGTACCAGTGCAATTTACAATCACTGTTGGAGTATATTGGATGTGACTGCTCTGTGTACTGTGACATTGTGTGTCCATCCTTCCTGTATTCACACACTTCTTATGTTTGATTTACTTAGATACCAACCACTGCGGAGGAGGAGGAGGAGGCAAGCGCCCGTGTACAGACCCCAAGTCGACTTGGCTACACTGGAGGAATGGCACATCATAATGACTGATCGTCTGGACAGGGCCACAATTACTTAACTGTGTCAACAATTGGAGACAGATCTGATTCATAGTATCTGTAGCACTACAGAAAAACCCCACGCAGTACAGGTACTGTCAGTAATCCACTTCCTGGCAAGTGGTTCTTTCCAGGTGACTGTGGGCTTGGCTGCAGGAATGTCACAGCCAATGTTTTCAAATGTGCTTAAAAGAGTCTTGGCTGCCTTGCTGAAACACATGAGCAGCTATATCTCATTCCCCCAGAGTGAAGATTTGCCCACTGTGGAGGCTGCATTCTTCACCATGGGACACATACCACATGTGATTGGGGCCATTGATGGGATCTACATTGCCTTAGTCCCTCCCAGGACAAATTAGAAGGTCTACAGGTATAGGAAGAGTTACCAGTCAATAAATGTCCAGTTGGTGTGCCTTGCAGTCAATACATCTCCCACGTTAGTGCCAAACTTCCTGGATCTGTGCATGAGGTATATGTGTTGAGGAATATCAGCGTCCCACAGGTGATGGCACCACTACAGAGAGAGAGAGTGTGATTCATAGATGAGCTTGAGTTTTCACCCAATGTATGTCACTGTGATACCACCTGAAGTTGTACTCTGTGCAATTGTACATGAGTAATGTGTGTCTCCACTACTTCCAGGTGATGCTGGCTACCCAAACCTGTTCTGGCTGTTGACACCAGTGAGGAATCCGAGGACAGGGGCAGAAAATCTGTACAATGAAGCACTTGGGCATTCCAGTAGGATAATTGAACGTGCTTTTGGGCTACTGAAAGCCAGGTTCCGGTGCCTTCATATAACTGGTGGATCCTTACTCTATGCCCCTAGGAAGGTCTGCCAGATAGTGGTGGCTTTCTGCATGTTGCACAGTTTGCCCCTCAGACGCCATGTGCCATTCCTGCAGACGGAGGGGAAGACAATGCACCTGTGGCAGAAGAGGACACTGAAGACAATGATGAGAAGGAGGATGTGGACAATAGGACACATCTGATACAGCAGTACTTCCATTGACAGTCAGGTAAGACTGAACTTCTGTTCATACCTCCATTACAGTTAAGTGCTGTAAGGCTGCTGTGTTTTGCCAAGCACAAATGTGTGCATTATCTGACCTGACACTGTTCCATCTGTGGTCAGTCGTGCCAGTGTTATGGTGATAGCGAGCAAGCCTATTCTCCCGAAGCAATGTGTCAGTAGTTTAGCTTTTGAGATACATGCCCACTGCAAACTGTGTCCTCATCCCATACAGTACTTAGCATGTGTTACTAGGAATGCTATGTGACTCACAATGTGCTTACACAACCGCCCTGTGACTTCAATTTCTCTGACAGTGTGGCCCAGACTAGGTGGTCCAGAGGAGGGATTGGCATGCTGACAACATGGCATAACTAATACTGTGGCATCCTGTTTGAGAGGCCTGAAATGGGTTGGTTCTCCTCACTTATGGTGTTTGTAGTCAATTACTGTGAAAATTACTGAGTAGAGGTGACCAGCTGAATATAGGCTGTAATGTTATAGATGCTCATGTTGTTCTACTACCTTTGCTTCTCAATTGACTGTCACTAATGGTTTCCCTTTTTGCAGATGTTGGTGTGGTCACAACTGTGAACTAATATGATGACAACAGACTGCTTTCGCACATTTGGTGGATGGAGTCACACTTAACAGGACATTTGCACAGGATTGTGCAGGTGAAGACATTGCATATTGTTTGAAATAAAGCACAAAAAGTTCAGTTGTGTTCAAGGTTGTTTACTGAAGCGACAATAAGGAAGGGATAGTGCAATGGAGTGGGGTGATGGTGGATGATATCTTCAGTGTAGTGGCCCAGTTGGTTTGTTGTACAGATCCATTATCAATGGGGCCATAGAAAAGGAGCAATGGCAGACCAAAGTGAACAAGGTCTCTCAGTGGCACATAAGGAAGACATTCAGGAGGGGCTCATTTCCTGGCGGTGGTTTGGGTCTTGGCTACAGTCTCTGGTGTTTGTCTGGGTCACAGGGAACGTTTGCGGTGTGCTTCTTCTGCTGCAGAGGGAGTGGCGCTGGTGGCCTGTGATTCTTGTGGCAGGTCCTCCTGTCCACTAGCTGCAGCAGATGTTGAAGGCTTGTGAGTACATCGGCTAGTGGAAGGGCGCCCGCTGGTGTGTTGTGTACTCACACATTATGTTGGCCATGTCACCCAGCACCCCTGTAATGGAGGCCATGTTGGCATTGAAGGCCTGCAACTGCTTTATGACCTCCGGGTGGTTTTCCCCTGCAGCTGCTGGTTCTCCTGCAAGATGGTAATCACCTTGCCCATCCTGTCCTGGGATTTCTGGTAGGCTTCCAGGACATGTGCGAGTGCCTCCTGGGCAGTTGGTTCCCTGGGTTGGGCCTCTCCTTGGTGCAGAGCTAACCTCCCACTGGCTTGGCCCCCTGTGCCTGTGTCCCCCGAACTGTGTGCCCACTCCCACTAACACCAGGATGTTCATCGCCTTGCGTGTGTGGTGTCGACTCGGGTCCCTGTACAGATGAGCACACTGTTGATCGATGTATCTTGGGGACTGAGGCTTGGGGAGTTGGGTGGCTGATGTGGTATTGGAGTCTGATGGGGAGCACAGTGGTGGACTGGGTGTTGGCTATAGTACCCAACTGACCAGTGGTCCCAAATGGGCCAGGGAGATCATCCAGATCGAGACTTCCATAGTTGCTGTCATCACTGAGGGCTTCTTCTTGTGGAGAACTAGGTTGCTGTGGCACTTGCTCACCGCTGACATTGGCTTGGGTACCTGTGGACATGTAAACAATTTGTTACAGTCATTGTCAGTTACATATTCATCATTTCTGGATTTCCCTATAGGATGGGTGTTGTCCTTCCACCTTTGGTTAGTGTATGGTGATGGATTGTGGGATTGGTAGTGCTACATGCTGCCCATGCGTTACTGTTGTGTGTGCATGCAGAGCTGGGAGGGGTGTGCTTGCAGCGGGTAGGGCATGCAGGGGTACACAGTTTAGGGGGGTAATGGGGTTGGTTCTCTGTATGGGATGGAGTGGGGTAAAGAGAGTAAAAGTGAGGGGGTAACATGCCATGCAGCTATCGGTGGTGGTGGGGTAGTAATGGTGACTTACCAGTGTCCATCCCTCCAGTGATTCCAGTGAGGCCCTCTTAATGCAGGATAGGCATGACTTTCTCCTCCCATGCTGTCAACTGTGGGGGAGGAGGTGGGGCTCCACCGCCAGTCTTCATTATGGCAATGTGGTGCATGTGGGCCACTGCACACATCTTCCCCGTAGGTCATTCCACCTCTTTCTTATGACATTCCTTGTGCGTGGGTAGGTTCCCACGGAGTTCACCTTGTCCATGATCCTCCGCTATAGCTTCATCTTCCTGGCAATGGATATCTGCTGGACCTGTTCACCGAACAACTGTGGCTCTACCCCAAGGATTTCTTCCACCCTCACCCACAACTCCTTATCAGTGAAACGGGAGTTCTTTTGTGGGAACATGCCTATTGTGTAGTGGGTGTAGTGTGTGTGTTGTGCAGAGGGTGTTAGGTGATGAGGTATGGTATGTGGTGTGGGATGCGTGGTGGGTGTGTAGGTGGCTGTGGTTTGTGTGTGCAGTTCTAGAGATGTTTGGGCTGGCAAGATGTAGCTAGATTTTTGAGTTTGGAAAGAATTGTGGGTTGTGTGGGGGGGTGTTTCATAGTGCTGTTGGTGGGTGTGTATGGTGTGTGTATATGTGTCAGGTGTGGGTTTTTCAATCTGGCCAATGTTGGCTTCTGTTGGTGTGGAGTGGCCAGTTCTACCACAGTGGTCTGCACCGCCAGTGGCTGACCACCGTTGAGTGTCCGCTGTGGTGATTCGTGGGTCATAATAAAGGCAGTGTGTTGCAGGCACAGGGGGTAGGGGGTGGGTACGACAGTTCTTCACCTCAGTTGGGTCTGGCAGAATTTTTTTTTTGTGGCTGGTTTCTGTCAATTTTGTGTTTGTGGGTGTCATAATCTGGGGGGCGGATAGCCACCTCTGCGGCAGTCTGTTGGCGGACGTCACCACAGCGGTCTTCGGAAAAGACCGCCAATGTCATAATAAGGGCCATAATGTCCATTTTCCAAGAAAGGTTTTTTTCTTTGAAGGAACTCAGTCTTCGACAATTCTAAAAACTTATCTAAGTATTAGTGTGCACTAACCTGGGAATCAAGTATGTACCCTAGTCTGTGATTCTTCAACTGGAATCAGGAGAAAGGCTGAAGGCTGAGGAACAAGAGGAGGTAGAATCATAGCTCTGGACGTGAAGACTCTGAGACGCTGACAAAGTCAGGATCATAAGAAGGCTTGGAAGACTAGAAGAGAGGTGGTTCTGGATGACTAGGAATATGAGTGCAAGAAAGATGCTTGTGCAGGACTGGAATGAGGCCAAGACCTGACTCAGGTTCAGATGGGAAACTTATACCCAATGGGAAGTTTGTCCCAGAGTCGCACGTGGCTTACATGGAAAGGCTGGAAAGTTCCAGTGAAAACCTGTGAGAAAACATATGTTAACCTAATGGATGTGACCTTTGCTGATGGCTGGTGCAAGTGACAGTTGGAATCAATTAAGTAAACAGCTGGATCCAAAGGCATTAGCTGTTAGAGTCAATAGGTCATGTAAGTTGGCGCCAATATCCAAAGCAAGTGGCAAAATGTGCCTAGATGATTACATACAATAGGTAATGGTGGATGGAGCTAATAAACTAGGAAAAATGTGATACTCTTACAAGAGTGCAACCGGGGGAGCAACAGTACAGGAGGTTCAAGGGGATGAAGAGCTCTGAGAGGGGAACAATGGTTTGCAGGAGGCCATGACATGCCACAGGGAAAACTGCAACATGAGCCCTGTGCACAAAACCCACAGAACAGTGGGCACAAGAGGGGTTTGTGACATGTGTATTGGGTGTGTGAGTTGCAGGAAGAGTGGACTGGGTACATGACGGTGAATGTGAGATTGCAGGTGGTGCAATAGAATTTGCTTTCAGTGTTGGGTGGGAAGGCATGGCAGCAATACTGGGTGAAGTGAATGGGGTTCAGGGCATGGAGGGTCACAGTGGGGTAATGATGGGGGATGTGGGTGAGAGGAGGACAAGAGGTCCCTGTGTTAGACTAGGACACAGATGGGCATAGACAGGCATGCTTTTGGTATACCTTTTGCCTACCAGCACTGTGCCTACTCTCCACGGCTGCCATTTAGTGAAGATAGTTTTCACAGGAAACCAGTGATATTCCTTCATGTGCAAATGGATGATGAGAAATCAGAGATGTCACATATACTTTTCCAACTTTGCACATGTGCACATGTACTGTAGAGTGCAGTGCACTTGCAAAGTTGGAAAAGTTTAGGGAAAAGAAAATGTTCCTTAACCTTGCAACTGCCTTGAGGAGGCATAAATTATTTGCTCAAACTTCCTTTTTAGTGGAGAGGGCTTTGTGTCAAAACCCATGTAAGGTCATATGGGAATGCCCATGTATCACCCGTGGAATGCACTTCCGATGCACAGTAGTGCACAGTTACTTTAGGAAGCTTTCCAATGCAAATTAGGATTTGTGTTGGAAAGTAAACTTCAGCTCCACAGGATGTGTGGGATTTGCATAACTTTTTTGAGGTAAACCCAGCACAAAGCTTTAGTAAATTCCCCACAATATCTAAGGAAGTCATGAGGACTATTCATTTACTAATTTTGTATGATGAACCTACTCCTGAAATTCTACTTGACTATGAATGTATTTATAATAAAATTCGATTGAGGTTACCTGATACATGTTGACCAAACAAGCTTCTTTTTAAGAGATAGTTTTTTATAGGTGATTTGGTAATGTGCGGTGTTTGCTTCCACAGTTGTGTTGTTTGGTAAGCACTATTTTCCTGACAACATTTTAATCCTAACCAGCAGTTTGGTGCCTCTTAATGGAATAGTGGTTCAGCAGGCGAATGTGTGTGGTACCCTTACTCAGACAGCCTAAATTAGAAACGTCACTTACCACAAATAGAAATATGTTGCAATAACACAGCATTATATTACATATTGTAGCATGTCATAGTATAGTGTATCAAAGCATTATCAAGGTGATGCCTCATCTAAATTACTGTTAAAATATTGTGTACGTTTCAAGATCCAAATAGTATAAGCACAACATATAGAGACATGAAGAATATTGATTTCAGTGCAGCACCAGGAGACCTACTATTGCGTCAAATTTCAGCTAAAAACTCTGCTACTCCATATAATGTGCAATAATACAACAAAGCCATTTTAGTCTTGCCTACCACAGAAAGTAAACTGAAAGATTACTGGTTTATGTTTGAACATACCTAAATGTGTTATTTCTATTACATCAGAAATACAGTGTTTTGTCAAAATGTTGATTTTGAAATATCGTATCACAGAAATTTGATAAAAAAATATTGTTATGCAAAAATTTAATGGTGTAGAATATAGCTGTCAAGAATATCGATTTTCTTGGTAAGTAATATTGGCCCATATTTATACTTTTTGACGCAAATCAGCACTAGGGCAGATTTGCGTCAAAAAGTTTACCACCGGCTAACGTAATTCCAACGCGCCAGCTGGGCGCCTTCTTTATGGAATGACGTTAGCCGGCACTGCTTCTTGGTTAGCGTCAAAATAAGTGATGGTAACCGGGCAGCCGAGGCGAAGGGAAAACTGGGGGTTGCACGCTAAAGAATGGTGCATGTCAGGTTAGAGTCAAAAGTATTGGCTCTAACCCGACTAGCGCCATTTTTTGACGCACAACCCCCATGGTAAAGACTCCTGTCTTAGCAAAAACAGGAGTCATGCCCCCCTGCCCAATGGCCACGCCCAGGAGACTTCTGTCCCCTGGGCATGGCATTGGGCACAGTGGCATGTAAGGGGGCCCAAGTTAGGCCCCCCGTGCCACTTTAAAAAAAAAAAGTATACTTACCTACACTTACCTGCACTCACCATGAATGGGTCCCCCCATCCATGGGTGTCCTCCAGGGGTGGCAGGGGGTGTCCCTGGGTGCAGGGAAGGGCACCTGTGGACTGCTTCCGTGGTCTCCCACCATGGAAATGAGCCCACAGGTCCTTCAACGCTTGCCCTGGCCCAGGTGTTAAAAAACAGTGCAAATCTGGCTGGGCACCATGTTTTAAGGCCCGCCTCCTCCTGTGCGTCATTTTGACGCCGGAGGATAAATAAGGCGCACATGCCTTAGAGTCATTTTTTGCACGGGAACGCCTACCTTGCATGTCAATAGCGCAAGGTAGGTTTTTACGTACGAAAAATGACTCAAACTCAAGAACTTTAGCGCTAGATGGGTCTAGCGCCAAAGTATAAATATGGAGTTAAGTTTGCTCTGAATTTGAGTATAAAAAAAAGACGCAAATCCGGCGCAAACAGAGTATAAATATGGGCCATTGTTTTTAGGCATATTGTTATTTTTATTATTGTTTTCAGTAATATTGTTACAAAAAATACTGCTTTTTTGTGTTTTAGTTAGTTGAGAATTTCAGGTGTTAGCATTATTAGGTAAAACTGGTATTATTTTTTTTAAATGTAGGCCCAGATTTACTAAGTAGTCATGCAGCACAGTGCATCAGCGATGAATGCTGCGCTGAGCTGCGTGCGAAGGAGAGAGCAGAAGAGCATCATATTTACAGAAGGATGACTCTCTCCTTCCCTTTCCCTAGCACCAGTGCTGCTTTTAGCTGATTTTAGGTGCTGTGCACCACGCACACACCTTTGTGCCATAGAGCAAGAGTGATAAAGTGTGTTTAGCATAGGTTTTGTACTGAAAGGGTACCTATTAAGCTACTGCCGCACATGCCTGACAAACATTCACCTTATTAGAACCTGTCCAGTTAAATATTGATACCTTTTCTTGTTTAACCCACAAGTTTGACATCTAGGGTGTACTTTAGAACTAGGCAGAAAGGAAACATATGACAAAATTGGCAGAAGTCCCATCCGCCTACTGCTGTCATCTCCTTTTTTGTTTTTCACTACTGCAATGACTACCTCTCCCATAGGCTAACATTGGGTTAACTTATTCCATTTAATAAGTGATAACTTTCGATTGGGACCAGGTGTACAGGTCAAGTTTGGTATTTGGAGCCCTTTTTAGTAGCAAAGCGGGATTTCTAATCACACTTTTGAAAATGCCACTTTAAGAAATTTGGAACTTTCTTGTCTTAATCATTTGGTGCATGCAGACCTTCCCTGGGTCACGTGACAGGAGTAGCTGGGCTTTGTGTATTGCTGCTAGACAGTGGGACAAAGGGAAACTAGGTGTTGGCAGGATGGGGCACTCTGAGTTAATGGGGGGAAGAGCTGTCACCGACCACACTTGCACATCACAAAGGCTGTGTCTGGTCTCTCCCACACAGGGGTTTGATACTAGTTATTGTGACCCCAGACAATGTGGGTCCAGGGCAGTGTGCCAGGAAATTCCAGGCACCTCTGAGGATGGAATGCTCGGGAAGCTTTGACAACTTCAAAGTGGGCACCAGGTGTAAATACATGAACTCAGACCCCAACTATTCAGTACACATCTGGACCTGTGGTAGGCTCAGATGAAGGACTGCTGTGCTGCTCTGCAAGAAGGTTTGCCACTCTGCTGCCCTGCTATTCTGCATCTTAAGTGAAGGACTAGACCTGCATCTTGAATCCAGGACCACCGTAGTGAATCCAGGGGCTAGATGGCTGGCCTCCTGACCAGTACCTCATGGACAGTAAGCTCCAACCACATTGAACCCGGCACCTGGACTCTCTCTGCTGTGAGTCCTACCCTCCCAAGTGGTGTCCCCCCGTTCCTGGACCCTTGGAAGTCGGCCTGAATGGTCTCTTCTAGCCTAACTGTGGTCGTAGCAGAACCGATGCACGAGAACTCCAAAACAACACATTGCTGACCAGAAACTCATCATGAGATTCACTACATGGTGCATCATGTCTCCAAACTCAGTCTTGGGATTACTGTGTGCTTTGTCTTCAGTGCAGAGCTTCGCATTGCTGCCTGCAGCCTTCCAGTAACCGCAGTTGCATGACTCCACCTTGATGCAGGTTTTCACATCACAGTCTCCTCTTGGAGGGCATTCTTGAAGATGCAGGACTACGCATCACAAGCCCCACAGCTTCCTCAGAGCTAGCAGGTACGCCATATATCTCAACGCAGGCCTTTGCAACACAAGTCCCTAGTCGACTGCATCCTCGCCGATGATGTAGCACCTCGCATTGCAGATTCACAGCTTTTAAGAAGCGCTGCTGTGTGACACATCTTTGATTCTGGAACAAGGATTTAAGTTACTCTTGTTCAGCAGGACTAACTGGGTCCCTGTAGTCAGCCCACGCTCCATCGTAGTTCACCTGAATTAGAAGGTAGCTAGAATTTAGTGAAGACAAAAAGAGGGAGATTATTTGGATACTATTGTCTCCAATTTTACTGATTGGATCTTTGTTGCTTTGGTCTTCAATTATTTATTAAATTTTACCCTTCTTTCCAAATTGGTGTGGGTGTTTTCTTGTGTTGTGTTTTTACTTCATTACTCTTTAAAGTGGTGCATAAATAGTTTTCACAAAGTCGCCTTCAAGTTAAGCCTGAATGCTCCGTGCCAAGCTACCAAGGGGTTAAGCACAGGTTAGTTTAAAGTTTGCTTGTGATTTCACCCTCACAAAGATTGTGAATGCTGCTTAAGTAGAGTTTCACCCCTTCAACTAATAACCCAATTTCTTACAGAGGTAATATATGAATAGCAGCTATTTTTGTGAATTGGTCAGTTAATCCTGAAGATGTTGCTGATATCTCTGGAACTGCAAAAGTTCAAATTTGTAAATATGTTTCAAGATGGGAAATGTAAATCTGAGGTGCTCCTGATCAATCCTTGCATGTGCCAGATGCTGTGTTTATGAATTAGCTCTAGAGGGTCATTTATGATATAGCTTACTGTCCATCATGCAAGCATGGCGGTAGAGAAACAACAATATCTAAAGACCGATGCCAGTCTTTCAGTTCCAGGACATGTTAAACCTAAAAATACATGTCCAGCATTTAAATATACTGCACCTTGCCCTCTAGGCAGGTTCAGTCATACCCTAAGGAAGACATATCTATTAAGAAGGAAGGTTTGGGCTAGGCAGAAGGTTTATTTTGCCACGTTGAAATGGCAGTTTACAACTGCACACACAGGCTGCAATGGCAGGCCTGAGACAGGCTTAAAGGGCTACTTAAGTGGGTGGTACAGTGAGTGCTCTCAAGCAACATTTAATTTACAGGCCCTGGGTACATGGAGTATCACTTTACTGGGGACTTACAAGTATGTTAAAAAGGCCAATTGGGCATAAGCCCATTTTATCAGGTTTAAGGGAGAGGGCACAAGCACTCTCGCACTGGTTAGAAGCTGTAAAGAGTGCAGAGTCATAAAGCCAGCAAAAATGAAGTCACCAAAGAAAAGAAGCTGGAAGGCAAACATTTGGGTGACTAAAACAGGCTTCCTCCAACATCCATGGTGATCCATATTAAAAAGCCACTGTTGCTAATGCATCTTGCTTCAGTGGGAAGTAGCTTTGTTTCCATGGTTGTATTCACACTAAAAGGAAATGTAGGCTTTATCTGCATTAAAATAGGTATTAGCTGGGGACTAGTTCACATCCCCAGCAGTAAAATTCAAATCAGAGGCAATAGGCATGCTTGTAGGTGATGCACAACTTGCTGCCAAGTCCCCAGTCAGAACAAGGCTAGAAGTAGAATTCACACTAGATAAAGTTAGGAAGGATACACATGCCTTAACAGGTGATGAGACCAAGGCAGAAGCTTTCATAGAAGTGTCTACAAGCCTGATTCCTAAATACAAACACCACAGTTTTTTTAATTGTTGCTACAAAGCTTTTCTTCATCAATGTAGCCACCTGCGGTATCAGAGATTTGGTTCTGTGTTTCTCCCAAGCTAATAAAACAAAAATGAAAATAAATAACTTAGTTTTTTCCTGGGCAGAGCCTGCTGCTCACCAATGCAAGTTGGTTAAAAAGATTACAAGTGCAACAATGGCAGGATTAATCCTGTGGTACAAAGACCCTCATTGTGACATAGGCGGTCGGACCAGCCAACCGCCAATGCTGAGGGGAGGATGCCACCATCATACCAGTGGCACCTCCCGCCCTATTGCAATGTTCCCTCCGGGCTGACCAGCAGAAACATTGTAATAAAGCATTCCCACTGGTCAGTCTGGTGAGAACAAAGCTATGGTGTAGGACTCGGCTTCCTTAAGTGAGCCAAGTCCTATACTGTAGCACAGAATGCACACTGTCTGAACCCTGCATTGGCTTTTCACCAGCCTTTTCAGGGCAGGGTCCCACCATAAAATGGCTGGCAGAAAGTGGGGATGTACTCAACCAGGCGGGGCTGAGTTCAGTGCCACCCTGACTGGTCACCCCGTCTGGAACAATGTTCCTCGCGTAGACAGCGGTCCCCTGGCAGTCGGACCTCCAGGGTCATAATCTGGTGGTCAGACCACCAGGATTGTGGCAGTCCGACTGCCACCACGAGTCTGGCAGTCCTAGGACCACTCGAGTCGTAATCAGGCCCTAAGTATTGCTTCCAGGGCTATTGCCTGCCAATACTTGATGAATAAAAGATTTAAAATAATCCTTTTTAATTTTAAATTGCCATTACTGTTATTCAGTTGAAGTGAATCCCTGTCCTTTAGCGATCTTTTGAATTGAATCCCACTCTTGTTGGGCCTGCTGTTCCTTCATGGACTTGTGGTCCCCGGGGAACATTCCTTTTTCTTTTTCGGTGTCACAAGAGGCCACAAGGTGTCTGTTCATATTGCTAGAACTGTGAGTAAATAAATAGTGGAGCCTCATGGGATGCAAGATTGTGGTATTTTCACAATTTCTTGACATCTTATCTGTGGAGAATTTACTCATCTTTGTGGGTGCTGTTTGGCCATAATAATGAGGTTTATCTTTCAAAATGCTCTCTAATTAGATAGCTATGAGGGGATCCCAATCTTCCCACAGGCAAGGCAGTCTGTTTTGGGATGTCAACTTCACTGGTGACAGGAGAGGGAAAGCAAGCCCCACACTTGTCCAGTAAGATCCTCTTTAACAATTAAAAAAGTCCTGAAAAAACTGCAAGCTCTGAACTAGAAACGGTCTCCCACCATTTAAGGTAGTCACAAGCTGCAGAAATGAATGAGAAAAGCTGGATATGGGGAGAGGATCCAAATAATGTGGGGATGGTGACAGTACTGGTATGAGGAAAGATTGTGGTTCTAAATGAAGCTGAGTTTCACATGCCATTCACTCATCTATAAAGTGTATTAACAATGTGCAAATTATTTGACAGTACTTGTATGAGGAAAGATTGTGGTTCTGAATGAAGCTGAGTTTCACATGACATTAACTCATCTATGAAGTGTATTAACAATGTGCAAATTATTTGGCATTGCAACAACTGTGTAATGCTTATCATTCTTTTTAGGTGCTTCAGTGATCCTTCGCTCTGACAATACCTTCTATGTAGTTCTTACATGAAAATTCTTGTTTTTGACTGAATAGCCACTTTTTTTACCTTTCTGCAGTCCGAAACTCCTGAGTGAATTCTCATTGCACGTGTTCTACATCTGAAATATGGCAATGATCTGGCAGTGCAAAAACTATGCACATGGCAGAAAAGTCAAATGCCTGGTATGGAATTCAGTGGACTTTACCTCACACATGTATGTGCATGGTACGAGGTTACCAGGCAGCTAAGTATGGTACCAAAATATTGTGACCTAAATATGGTCTGATAACAATAGTTTTTGCTAAATATCACATAGAAAAATATCTTTCCTTGTGGGCTATTAAGAGGAAATCTACACCCAGTGGAGCAATAGTGTTGTAAACAACACATAAACCACAATATTGAGGTCATGCAATGTTTTTGCTATAAAAATTCTGACATAATACCAACAATCCTGCAACACTGCAGTACTAATATTACTTAGGGCTGTAGCAGCTGTGCATTGGCAGAGTCTGCCCAATGTTTAAAAGAACCCTATTTTCTTTCTTTTCTTATGAATTCCCTATATTTTTCATTGTTGTTACAATTTGCTAAGTGTTGGTACATCCTTCCTTTCATCTGCTGGAGTCCACACCAATTTTTGCCCTGTTCAATAACTGCAATTATTGTGTTTTTATGAGGCCTAGAACGCTACCAAAAGATTGAAGTATTGTGTAATTGATTCTGTGCCTTGGGGCAATGCAGCTGTTTGGCTCAATGGTCCCTGTGGTGGTGTCACCATCTTCAAAGCAGGGAAATATAATGGCGGTAGCTTACCCTACCATGAACCAACAATACTGTAGGCGACAGACACAAATGAGAAGGAAAAGAGGAGAAGGTCAAATCTTGGCCAAACAAGGATCTACATGGCTTTCTATTATCTCACACCTCTGTCAAAAAGGACACCAGTATAAGAGACTTTGATGCTGGATTTCTATCAGACATTCTGGAACCTTAAGTTAAGGGGGAGACAACAGGTAGGGGAAGAGTTTGAAGGGGTTTCTCTATGAGGAGAAGAAGTATGTACTTTATTTGAATGGGCACACTGAGGGGTTGTCTGAGTGAGGCCCAAGAGGTGAGTTTCTCTAATACTTTTTTACTGGGATAGTGATAGCCAAAAAGAGCTAAGACAGATGAGGAGAGCATGGTAAGATTATAGTGATACATTTAAAGAATGCCACAAGTCACATCTAAGTATGTTTTTAAAAATAGGCTGCACACCACCTAGAAATTAGAACATAGCTAGAATTTGGTGAAGCAAAAAGAGGGAGATTATTTTAGATAGTACTTCCTGCCTGAGTAATGACTATGGATTTGAATCTTTCTCTTGAACCCGGAATGATCTTTTGCCAACCCATAGGAAGAAAAAGTTTTAAGAACTGACCCAAGAGAAGGCACCAATGTTGAGTAATTCTTCATACAGCTGTGAGGGGAAAGGGTGTTTCAGGACGCGGTGTATTGTGCTGTCATTGAGAAAATCAGCAGACCTAGTTGGACTTGAACCTTTGGCAGTGTGCCTAACGCAATTTGTACACAACATTGTCTTCCATTCAAATCCATGGTGCATGTTTGCCTAAAGACTCACTGAAAGTCTGAGAAAAACATCATCATCCGGGGTGAAGTTATTTAAATGTAGGTAAAGTTGGGATGTGAACTATGTGAAAAAGTCCATAGGAAAAAGATGCAACCTTAATCAATCAATCAATCGGTATACTTGTAGAGTGCTTCTTGTCACCCATGAGGGTATCCAGGCACTGTCTGGGTCCAGTTAATTAGCCAAATAACCAGGCCTTCAGGGACTTTTGGAAAGCTCATAAAGGGGTTGCTTGTTCCATGTCTTCATTTAGCAGGCACCTTTTTACAGGATTTGCCTGGATGGTGCTTATGCTTTTAAAGTTTAAAGCAACAGGAGAGCACACAAAGAAGGCATCTGACCTCATGCAGCATTTGTGGTAAAATCATCCAGCTTTGCCTTGGTAGCAGATTTTGAGTTCTGAACAAGTTTCAAAGCCCAAAGGTAAAACTGCAAGACCATTCATGATTATATGTAGCCTGAAATGGTGCCTAGGATCCAGCCACCTGCACCATGTATAACATTGACATTTTAGTTTCCCACTGTTTTATATGGACATTTTAATTTGTGTCTTTAAATATTCATACATGCTTATCCTGTTGGTTCAGTTCTTGTCTTTAATGGGATGATGCTGCTGCTAAATACTACACACACCCACGTTTTCACTGAAAGAATACTATTGCTTTTGCCAAGCTACCAATAGTGAGTCTGAGATTTCTCAGAGAAAGCCGCCTTTATGTTAGAGGGACTCATCAAATGTGCCCTGTGTGCAATATCTTAATTCCACACACCCCAGAGTTAACATTACTGAGGGCTGTTAATTAAGTGTGCACAGTTAATGGGAATTAAAGATTTACCCTTGAGAACCCCTGAAAAATGATAAACTAATGGGGAATTAGTAATTACAGACATGATTACCTTAGTAATTCCTCATTTTCTAAAGCAGGACCCTTGATGAAACATAACAAGTCAGTGGTGTTTCTCCAGCATTTGTAATTCCTGAATGGGCTGGTAACACTATTACTGGCCTCATTGGTTTTTAGTCTCCTGCTATGATGCCCTGGGTGCTGGGATGTATATTTTTGAGGGATCTTAGTCACAACTCACATCAACACTGTGGCTTTGATCCTCACTAGTTATCTATCCTGTTTCCTATTACTAGTTATCCATCCTGTGTCCTATGTTTTCAAACAATAATGCAAGCAACATTGCATTTCAGTATACAAGATACATCCATGGAACTGGCAACTGTGTAGTTTTGTGATTCTAGTGTATTTTATCTTTTGGTTGAATTATATTGAAATATTGGATCTCACAATTACTTTGCACATAAATATAAAGTTTACATGTTCACATGCATCTTTGGATTTGTATTTTTTTTCATTATGCAAATCCTTCATTGACAGTAGGGCATCTTTTAAGTATCCACTCAAACTTCTGCCCTTTTATAATCTTGGAAGATTTTTTTACCCAATGTTTGTAGCTCTGATTGTTCCTTCAATGCAGATTTAATGATGCAGCAGATTATGCTACCTGGGAATTCTATCTGGAGTTTCCAAATAATCACCTCAAAAGGAACCAGGGAGAATAAAAATGCAAAACGTATGAAAGAGAGAAGAGGGGACTATGTGGAGCCTTGTTCTATTCCACATCTCTTTCTACATAATATACAGTTGAAGAGTTCTACACCATTGTGTACTGCATGTATTCTGTACTGTGGACAGTGCCAAAATTTGAATGAAGTCCATCTCACAAATGGCCGATGAAGGATGTTCCACAGGCCCTTTCTGTATGTAGTATTAGTTACTATGATGTATTAATTGTTGTAATTGCCTGAAGCTGGCAGAACAGCTAAAGGTTTATTGGAAGCAATGACTTTAATATATTACAATAAAGACAAAGCCAGTAGTCAGTAAAGTATGACCAAAGATGTGTTTTTTTTTTTTTACCAGTGGCCCAATTTCTCACTTTGGGCATCAATTTGGCTCGATACTGCAGAATTGTTACAGACTCTGTGGAATACAGGAAATGTGATAATTGACACCTCAGTGGTAGAGATTTGAGAAAGAGGGAACTTCCATTGATTTACCTTTCTGAAGTTGTGATAAAGTTTCAGATGGGTGTGGGTTGACGTGATCAGCCCTTCAATGAAGTGTGTCTGCAGCAGCAGTAAAAATCTATGGTGCTAATTTACAAGCCCCTTTCACCGCTGTAGGTCATTTGTTTTTATACTTTGGCAGCACAAACTGCCCCCCACACAGCGCTGCAATTACAAACTGGCAAAATGGTATCATTGCGCCAGTTTGTCAAGCCTTGCATCACACTATACCTGCGCCAGGTATAATGCAAGGTAGGCAATCTCCCGCAAAAAGGGCCGCAGAAACGGTGCAGTGAAATCTACAAGATTTCACTGTGCCATTCTGTGCCGTCACAGCTTAATTTTTTTTATGCCTGCTCAGGGCAGGTGTTAAAGTGACGCTGTGCTGTTTTCAACGGAGTACCCCCTAGCATTGCTGGACTAGTGTCAACATTTTGACACTAGTCCAGCAATGCTAGGGTTTAGCACCACAACTGCATCAGAATTTCTGATGCAGCTGTGGACACTGTGCCATGGAGCACTGTACTGTAAATACAGTGCTCTCATGACGTTGTTAGGGGGGCGCGGGGCACTGCAAAAAAACTGGTGCATCCATCACGATGTGCCTAGTTCTTTTAAATGAGGCCCTATATCTTATTGGAGATTGAAATGCTGCCTAATTTGAAGAAGACATGACTCTAAAATCCATAATCGCCAAGTGTTTGCTCCAAATCCCGGTCTTGATCTTTTCTATTGTAGAGTACCCACTGAAGTGATATTAGTGTAGTGTACTTGTAATGGGATGGCTAATGAGACCCAGACACCAGAAATCTATATGGAAGCTTTAAGAGGACACATGGATGAATGTCTTAAACAAGATAATACATTTGTATATCACACCTATTCAGTGCAAAAAGAGTGAACCCAGGGACATTACCATCCATGTATCTTCCAGTTCTCAACTACATGGAATATGTGAGAGCCTATTAATTAGGTTATGACCAGACAATCATTGACGGACCAGGATGTATTTGTTTGTGAGGGATTCCTTTTAACACACACCCACTAAACATTACCACAACGCATGATTGTGAGTTTCGTGACCTCCTATTGAACCACCTTAATGCCAGTAGAACACTACATTCTACCAGAAGGTGAAGTGCTTTAGTGATCACAAACACACAAACAGGCTTCGCTCTCCGTACACACAGTTCACAGGGGCCTTTTTATTGACTTTTTTTACTTCAAGTATCCCCACTATGTTTTGCAGGCCTGTCCTTTACTACGGAACACGTTCATGAATAATGAAATCTGTCGGATCAGGATGTTTTCAGGATCAACGCAGTTAAGAGGAGGCATGGTGGGTAGAATAGGAAGTTGCAAGAGAATGTAGATGTCCTAGTAATATTGATTATATAACGGTGCAAAAAACGCAGGGGTTATTTAGCATTTTTAAACCTGAAAACTGAGTAGTTGGCAAAGGTAAGTGTCAAGGGGTATTGAATAAAAGACTGTGGACAGCAAAGAGAACCCAGGGCCTCCACGTGCATTCACTGGGGTCTGAGGACAAGACAGTATCTCAGAGCACAGTGAAAATGAATGTCAGGAGACTGCGTAAGAGCCTAACGCTTTAGCCACTGATGTAAGAGGAACATGGAAGACTGGTTATATAAAATGAAAGGAAAAGGGAGAGAGAAGGTAGTGCAGTGGTTTTGAAAGAGGACAGCTAAGAAAGAGGAATCAGCATGTGACAGGTTGGGCCATAAACACAATATGACTGTAATAAAAGTTCAAAGAACTACATAGGCATTTCAGTTTACATGGTTATAATTTTTCAAATTATTTACAGGATCCTCATTTACCTTTTTCAAGTCGTATGTTAGTCATGTGTCATGAGTTAGAATCTAGCTTGAAACAGGTGAGTTCAATAAAATGAGAGCCTTATTTAGAGGTTGATGGCCCGGTCTGCCAGCCCAACAGGTCAGTGGATGCTATGGCCTCTGCTGCCCTGACAGAACAGCACCTGTCATATTTAGAAATCCCTGCCAAGAGAATGGAGTCTCTGTGCCTTCAGCAGAGGACTGGGTTCTGCTGACGTCATTGAAGCTTTACCGAGAAGGTACCATATGTAATGTAGACCCTTGGCAAAATATTTTGTTTTTGAATAACAAATTCGCAAAGTGGAAGCTGTTACTAAACAATAGCAAAATAATGGCCTTATCGTGGTGGAAGGAGTCTCCCAGCTATTGGGGGAATGGTTTCTATTGTTACCTCTTTAGGGCCAACATGCTTTCTCTGGTGGCCCCAGACAGAAACAAGCATTTGCAATGCACTAGGGTCTCGCATTTGCCAGAGTTACAGCTGTTCACACTAATAATACCTATCGGCAAAAGTGCAATTAACTGAGTAACAAGGTCGATAATATGCGAAGCACTGGACTTCTGCCCAGCAAGATTGCACTGCGAAAACAGAGAAAAAGTAGTCCACAAACCCAGCAAGCCTCTCATGTTTTCTGTATTTGGTCGCTGCGCTCGAGGAGGGCTCACCACCGGAAAAGGCATGACGTATGCGTGCCTTCCACTAATCAAAAGAAGCGAATTCTAACAGGCAAGCCAACTTCCCAATGAAACACACTGACGTGACGTCGACAGGGCTCCGAGCCCTTTTCTAATACCTAAAGCATCTCGCTACCGATACGCATGCGCGAGCACATGCGACGCAGGCTCGACCCTAAAAATCTATGTCAGAAAGACATGCCTCAATGGGGCAGATGTTCTGACATATGTTGTTAGATGATCCTGTGATGGACAGCCCTTTAGTCGAAGGTTTCCACTGACAGAGCCAGCTGAGACCCTTCCCCGACATGAAATAGAGCAGGAGAACAGGAAGTCTGAGAGAAGCTCTGCTGATTATGACTGTGTTCCCACTTCACTAACCGCTAAAAGAGGCTTAAGACTGTCCTACAGCACATCTGATAAAACTATCTCCAATGTTATTCACACCCTTTTTATTACTAGCGATGACTGGATTGCATTCAAAGAATTCTCCCTCATTATTTTGCACTAGTTCATATTTCCTTTCAGAGAATGAAACATGGAAAATGCGTTAATAGCCGAGAGGTACCAAAAGAAATGTGCATGTGCTAATCCTCAGTTTTGCCTTTACCACTAATTTTGATGAAAGCTGAGGCCAAGATATACAAACACTTTGCATCGGGTTTGCGTTACTGTATCAACACAAACCTGGTGCAAAGGATGTGGAATTCACAATCCAGAGCAAATTCTGATTTGTGCTAGATTGTAAATAGAAGCAACACAAAGCTGAACACTGTGCAGGCTTTCATTTTCTTGGTGTCAAGGGGGTGTTCTGTGGGTGGTTCAAGGCGTTTCTCATGCAACCACCCATGGGTTTGGACACAAATCCCTTTCTACAAAGGTTTGTTGACAGGGATTTGTGCCAAAATCCTGCACGTCCTTGAGGCAGGTGTAACAAGCAGAAATATTTTAATTTTTCATGGATTTTTCATGTTTGTATTCTACAGCATACACACGGAGTGTGTTAGAAATGGGGTCTCAGTTTGGCAGTCAGTTTGCACTCTGTCCAAGCAGAGACCCTCACTCTATTCCGAGAAATGGAGATACACACTTAAAATTACCCCTGCTCGCCCCCTTGGTAGCTTGGCACAAGCAGTCAGGCTTATCTCAAAGGCAATGTGGAAAGTGTTTGTACCAAAACACACTAGTAATACAGTGAAAACACTACAAAATGGACAACACACCAGTTTAGAAAAATAGCAAATATTTATCTAAATCAAACAAGACCCAAAAGGACAAAAATTCAACATACACAAGTAAAGTTATGAATTTTTAAAGTAAAAAGAGTCTTACTCTATAAAAGACAATGGAAATTTTGGTGTTACAAAAAGTACCTGGTTTGCATTAAAAATAAAGCTGCACGGGCAAGCATGCATCGGAAAAGTCAGCGATGTGTCGATTCCTTACTCGTAAGTGAGGACGTGTGTCGTTTCTTCTCCAGTTGGGGAGGCAATGTGTTGTTTTTCACTCCCGCAGGAGAGTGATGATTCGACTTACGGACAGGGCACCCCGGATCAACACAGGTTGATGGTAATTTTTACACTCAGCAACGATGCGTGAGAAATCCAGCCAAATGGTGATGAAAAACCTTGCTGCGTTAACGTTGATTTTATCAGCCGCAAACGGGTGTTGCTTTGAAAGTTTCCTTGCACAGCTCCCTGTGCGTGAATTTCAGTCCTTGTTCTACCAGCTTCACCTTTCAAGGACCTCTGGGTCTGGATAGGGCACCACTTCGCAGGGCAGGAGACTCAGCAGAGAGTCCATGTGCTGACAGAGGAAGTCTTTGATGGCCCTGAGACTTAAAAACAGGAGGCAAGCTCAGTCCAAGCCCTTGGAGATTCCTCACAAGCAGGAATATACCACAAAGTCCAGTCTTTTTCCTCTCTCAGGCAGAAGCAGCAACTGCAGGCCAACTCTGTAAAGCACAGTCACAGGCAAAGGGGCTGTACTTCTCCTCTAGCTCTTAAGCTCTTCTCCTTGGCAGAGATTCCTATTGGTTCCAGAAGTAATCTGAAAATCAGGAGTTTTGGATCAACTACTTATAACCCATTTTGCCTTTGAAGCAGGCACACTTCAAAGGAAAGTTTCTGTTGTTCACAAGATCTTGCCTTGCCCAGGCCTGACTCCAGACTCACACCAGGGGGTTGGGGACTGCATTGTGTGAGGGCAGGCATAGCCCATTCAGGTGTAAGTGACTACTCATCCCTCCACTCTAGCCCAGATGGCCCATCAGGATATGCAAGCTACACCCCAGCTCCCTTTGTGTCACTGTCCAGTCGAGATTCCCAACCAGCCCAACTGTCAGTCTGACCCAGACATGGAATACACAAGCAGGCAGAGTCACAGAATTGTTTAAGCAAGAAAATGCTCTAGTGCACTCACCTTTCTAGGGACTCACTAGTAAATCAGATATGCCAATCAGGGATAAAACAATAACCAATACAATTTACACAGAGAGCATATGCACTTTAGCGGTGACAAAGTGCCCAGAGTCCTAAGCAACCAAAAACTGATCAGAAAAAATAGGAGGAAGTAGGCTAACAGTTTGAAGATGATTCTGTGAAAAGGGCAAAATGTATGGTCTGGAAGGGAAACCTTCATGTACAAAAACAATGCTAACCACAAGCACACACCCTTGCACTAGGGCACAAGGGTGTCCGCATTGGAGCATAACAGTCAAATGTGTGCCGACACAAGGATATTGGTAGGAATGGTGCTGTTCTGCTCTCCCATTCACACCATGCAGGGCAGCAACGAATGTGCCTCTTTGGGCCTATTGTTTCATGATATTTTCAATAGTTAACTTTTAAAAGGTGAATTATACAAGTATTCCTTTTCAAGGAAAAAATAAAAAATAAATGCTTAGATATTCACTAATGTAAATCAGAATGGATCAAAGCTGATCTTCATCCACAACTCTGTTTCCAAGTGAAAGCCCTACTGATTATACTTTTATGGGGAATATGTTTGAAATGGATATTTTTGTGCTCCAACAATGCCTTAAGCCGGCCTAGAACCGATCCCATTTAAACCGATGATGCGAGTGTATTTAGTTCATTACTTTTACTGTAATGGTCTTAAAATCATCCTCGCATAAGCCAGAATACTCATTTCATCCTCAATATAACCAGGCTTGATGGTGCTAGTCACTGCATGCTCATTCCATAAACTATAAAATTGTGATCAGTGCTCCTCCAACAAACAGATATTCTCTCTAGTCTCTTATCCAGCAGACGTTGTTGTGTAAGTCGACTACGATGAATATTTGAACTAAGAAAAGTAAATTCAGGCAAGAAGAACTTCTCAAGCGAGTTTGGATTGCAGAACCATTTAAATTTTATTCTAACACAGTAAACCTATTACAGCAGCAATTATATAAAATAGGCGCCCATCTCTTTAGAGCTTTCAGGCCGGAGGACAAAACATTATTGACCTCCTATTTCATGTCCTTGGTGGTATGTTAAGGCAGTGCTTGCTTCACACTCCTATTGAGTATTATGGAAGTCAGTTCCTGAAAGCTTTAATCTGTGGTAAGAATGTTTTTGCTCATTTGATACGAAGCATTGTGTTGTGGTGCTGTTGTGTGATTTTTTTGTGTTGCTCTGCTTTTGGGCTGCATTATTGCAATATGATCTTGTGTTGTATTGTGGTTGTTGTGTTCTGTTTTGACTATTCGGTTGTGTTGTTTCCTGTTACGTTTCAGCTGTATTGTAGTGCTGCGTTATGTACGTTGCTGTGTTATGCCCTGTTGTTTACTTTAAATGTGTTACGAATGCTGACACATAGCCAGCCAAAAGCAGCACATGCCTTTAAAGTTCGCGTAACAAGTAACCTTTTAATATTGTCTGCGAGGATCTAATAGTGGTGCTCTAGCACCTCAAATGTTAAAGACACAAAGGGCTATATCACAAAATACTTTTGACTAATGCTGTTTCATGTCCTTGATGGCATATTAAAGTTAGTGCTTGGTGAAAACATATTTTACTAACATGAAAGTTAGGCTCATATTTAAGAAAAAGTGGCGCATTAGAGGTGATGTGCCACTTTTTCTGTGCCCCTCTAACGGCACCTAACAACACTATGGTTGTGACGTACGTATAATACAGTGCAGCATGGAGGTCATTAGCACAATAGCGCCAACGTTTTTGGCGCTATTGTGGCGCTTTGCTACACTAGCGTAAAAAAAATTGATGCAAGTGTAGCAAAGTGCAAGGATGCCCAAAGGTTTCTATGGGAGCCTCATTTTAGAGCCTGCTCTGAGCAGGCAATAAAAATGACACCAAAAATGGCGCATGAAATCTGTTAAAGTTTCACTGTGCCATTTTTTGCGGGCCACCTAGTGCCAGAACGCCCCCCTTGCATACATTATGCCTTGCACAGGCATAGTGTGGCGCAAGGGTTTACAAAGTGATGAAATGCACGAATTGTGTCACTTTGTAAATATGGCATATGGAAAAAGCCACTTTAGTGCCACCTTAGTGTAAAAGAATGACACTATGGTGGTGCTAAAGTGGCTCTAAGCGTTCTTAAACATGCCCCATAGTTTGGCTTGCAGTTCATCCCCCCGGAGGCCTTATCAGTCTTGAGGGAGTCGATCACCAGCAGGATCTTCTGCTTTGTTAGCGACATCTCAAGTTTCATATGCTCTTCCTCACAAAGCCTTTGCAACGACAGTTTATCCATGTAGTGAGTGACCGAGGGTCCTAAGGGCGGTCGGAGTGAAGGGTACACCCCACACTTTATGGACTGTTGTGTATATACTTCCCATCCTGTCTTATCTCTGATAGACAGAATGGACTGAATGGAATTCTCATGTTTGATCAACCTGCCCAGCATGCGCCCTGTCCTATCCCCTATCACTGGGCCATTTTTGCAGGTCGCCTAGAGCCGGAACACCCCCCTTGCATACATTATGCCGTGTGCAGGCATAATGTGGCACAAGGGTTTACAAAGTGGCGCAATGCATGCCTTGTGGCACTTTGTAAATATGATGCGAGGAAAAGCCACTTTAGCGCTGCCTTAGCGTAAACAAAATGACACTATGGCGGTGCCAAGGTGGAGCTAGGGGCTCTTAAATATGCCCCTTAGTTTCAGGAGCTGGTAATTTGTTGCAGGAATGTGTGTATATATTTGTTGTCTAGCATTTTGTTGCGATGGTGTTAAGTTCTGTTGTTTTTTTGTGCTGCTGTTTTTTTCCGCAAATCTAGTGCACATTGATGATGTGTTTTACTGCGGTTGTCGTGCTGCATTCTATTATGACTGCTTTGTTATGCTCTTTTATGTGTGAACTTTGTTGATGGCCCTCCTGAGGACTGCCTCTTGGAGCACGGATGTGTCCTCCTGGGGGACGATTGGTTGAGTGAGGCACAGTTGGAGGGCCCTGGTGGGCAGCCTGATGGACTAGCCAGGACCCACTGCAAGATGGCGGCCTGCGCGTGAGCGGGTAGGTCGCTATTTACCCCCAGCAACTGAGAGAGTAGGTGCTGCTAGGAGGCCCGAACAAGTGTTGCTTGGGCCGATTACGGCAAGCACGACCTCCGAAGTTGCAACAGAGAGAGTCGAGTAAGGCTGACACTGGCTGGGGGCTGTCCCCTGGGCCATGGTAAACCTTTAAGTGCTGGGGACGTGCTGAAGGAGAAAGCTGTTGGCACCACTGTAGGATGCCGGTCTCTGTTAGGGGAGGCTGAAGAGAGACCCCACCTGGAACTATATGGCTGGGGAGATCGCCAAGAGCGAGACATGATTGCATGCTTATTGGGGATCTAGAGAGTGATGGTGGACAGCAGACACTCCACACCATACCCTGAGTGCAGAGACTGCGGGCCGGGCCACGGTGAAAAAAAGGGGTACAGGAGCTGCTGAGGAAGTGAAGTTACTGTGGTGAATAGGGGTTGATCCCTCTGAACTGGATGTGCCCCCAGCTTGCTGCAGGTGAGCACCCTGGAATAGTTGTGTGTCCCAAATGATTAAACCACAGTTTTTGAGGACTATTTGGACATAATCAAGAAGGAGATTAAGTCTCTGAAGGCTATGGTGGCTGGGCTTAAATGCAGTTATAAATAGATGGGATAGCGCCTGGAGGATGCTGAGGGGTGCTCCAAGCGGAATAACAGATGCCTCATCTTCTTCATGGAGTGTGCAGAGGGCACCTTGGTGGATCCTTTCCTGGAAGACAGGATTGTATATACCTTTAAGCCCAAATGGCGCTCTAAGTTTTTCACAATTAAAAGGGTGCACAGGGCTCTGGCAGCAGTCCCATGACCTGGGCACCGCCCAGGCTGATGATAGCTCTGATTTTTACCGTGACTGGGATGTCACACTGCAACATGTGCATATACATGGCCTCTCCTAAACAAGAGGACAAGGAATTGCTTATTTTCACGGACCATATCCGTAGGGTGCAAGACCTCTGCAAGAATTTCATACCTTTCAAAATGAATTTGAGGGAGTGGAATATTAAATACAATTTGATGTTGCCTGCCAAGCTTAGAATCCAATATGACAGTCAAGCCTATCTCTATGAATCACTGCAGGAGGCCATGGACTCTCGGTCACTCACTACATGGATAAACTGCTGCTGCAAAGGCTTTGTGAGGAAGAGCATGTGGAACTTGAGATGTCGCCAACAAAGCAGAAGATCCTGCTGGTGATCGCCTCCCTCAAGACTGCTAAGGCCCCTGGGGGGATGGACTGCCAGCCAAACTATGGGGCATATTTAAAAGCTCCTAGCTCCACCTTAGCACCACTATAGTGTCATTTGTTATGCAAAGGCAGTGCTAAAGTGGCTTTTTCCACATGCCATATTTACAAAGTGGTGCAATGCATGCATTGCCCCACTTTTTAAACCCTTGTGCCACATTATGCCTGCGCAAGGCATAATGTATGCAATGAGGGCGTTCTGGCACTAGGCGGCCGGCAAAAATGGCACAGTGAAACTTTAACAGATTTCAATGCTCCATTTATGGCATCAGTTTTGAACACCTGCTCAGAGCAGGCGTTAAAATGATGCTCCAATAGAACCCAATGAGCCTCCTTGCACTTTGCTACATTAGTGTCAACATTTTTTACGCTAGTGTAGCAAAGCACCACCATAGCATCAAAAATGTTGACGCTATTGTGCTAATGACCATCATGGTGCTCTGTATTATAAATTTGGCGCAACCATAGTGTTGTTAGGTGCTGGTAGGGGGGCGTAGAAAAAGTGGCGTATCAGCTCTGATGCAGCACTTTTTCTTAAATATGGGCCTATATCGAGTCTTCCCTGGGACACTGGCTGACAGATTACCGTTGGTTTATCTGGAGCCCTTGGAGTGAGCAGTGCTCCTAGAATCCATACGGGAGGGCCTCATTATTGTGGTGCCAAAATTCGGGCAAAAACCCATTGGATGCAGCTTCCTGCTGTCCCCTTTCAATGTTAAATATCGATAAAAAAATATTTATCAACATTCTGGCGGCACACTTCCTCAAGTATCTCCCAAAGCTGGTCCACACTGGCCAGTCTGAATTCATCCCATGCAGGAATACACTCTGTAACCTGTGGCGCCTGATGCACATTCTACACTCCCTGTCCCTGGAAAATGATCACTATGCATTAGCCTTCCTGGATATAGAACAGAACTTTGATTTTGTGTGCAGGGTGTCTATCTGGAAAGTGTTGGTGAGAATGGGAGTCAGGACCAAATATGTTGCTTGGATCAAATTGTTAAACACGCAACCAATAGTGCAAGTGAGGACTGACAAGATCTTAATTCAGAGGAATCAGAGACAGGGCTGGCCATTGTCCCCCTGCTGCTTGTCCTGGCGATGGACTCTGTAGTGTGTCCACTTTGCCTGGTGCTGCATGGATGGGGAATCCCAGTGTGGATGACACAATGATATATTTGCGGCAGCCGGCTACTTACTTCGAGATTCTCCTGAACATCATGAAAGAGCTTGGGGAGATATCGGACTCCACATTGTTCCCACATGGACAGTTAAAAATGATGGCCAGGGAGGAAGGGTTGCTCAAGAAAACAGAGAGTGTTTTCTACCTTTGGCTCCACTTCACACATGCGGCTCATCAGAACCATGTGCTGATCCTCGGGAGGGTCATTGACAACCTATGCCCTCCTAATAAGTTTTGGGATAACCTAAAACTCTAGCTGATGGGGAACATAGAGCTCACCAAATTGGTAGTGCTCCCCAGCTGCCTATATGTGCTTCACAACACTATGTATGAAAATCCACATAGAAGGTTTGGTGAATTGGATCAGCTTCTGATAGAACTCCTTTGAGCAGGGAAAATATGCAGAGTGGGCTTTCCCACACTCAAACTGAAATGGGACAAAGGGAGGATGGAGGTACAAGACCTAAAATTTTACTATTTGGCTGCCCAGCTGCAGCATACAGTCCACAGGCAAAATGAGGGGCCCAACTGGGAAAAGACTCTACTTGCAGGTGCAAATTGCGACAGTGCTTTGGGGGCCTTCTGATGAAAGGGAAAAGCGTGCTTGAGACACTGTCCTGCTGCATGTGATCAGACTGGTATGCCGGTTTTGGGAGAGATACACAGAGCACCCTGTGCACCAGTTTTGGAGGTCTTGATGTTGAGACCATTTGTGAATGATTGCTCAAACCATGGCCGTTGAATGGTAGTGAGACAGCAGATATAATAATCTGGCTGATCTATGCCCCGCAGACGGCTTTTTGTTCAGGTTTATTTTCTATTTAATGTAACAAGAATGCAGCATTCATACAGTTTCAACAAGTATTTGAGACTCCTTGTCCTGATGGAGAAATAAAGATAGAAACATAATAAAAAAAAATTGTACAATATCCAACAGGTTACATATTACATATTATAACAACATTCAGACCCCATTATCTCTCCCACCCATCTCGTCCCTCCCCCTTTCAGCTTCCAAGGAAGGTTGACACAATAATTGGTCATTTCCTAGTCACACTTAGCCATACAGTCACACAAGGTCAGGGTGATTATCATACCATGATTCCAACATGTACTCTCACTATTGCTCTACTCATTCAGTAGGCGATTCAGGGGCATATTTATACTCTGTTTGCGCCGAATTAGCGTCGTTTTTTTCGACGCAAATTCGGCGCAATACTAACGCCATATTTATACTTTGGCGTTAGACGCGTCTAGCGCCAAAGTATGAGGAAAGAGCGTCATTTTTTTGCGTGAACGCCTTCCTTGCGTTAATGAGATGCAAGGTAGGCGTTCCCGTCTAAAAAAATGACTGCGCCGCAAATGCGTCGTATTTATACTCCCGGGCAAAAATGACGCCCGGGAGTGGGCGGGGCAAAAAACCCCGCATTTGAGCCGGATTTTAGCGCCTGGGTCAGGGCAGGCGTTAAGGGACCTGTGGGCTCAAAATGAGCCCACAGCTGCCCTCCCATGCCCCCAGGGACCCCCCCTGCCACCCTTGCCCACCCCAGGAGGACACCCAAGGATGGAGGGACCCACCCCAGGGACATTCAGGTAAGTTCAGGTAAGTATAATTTTTTTTTTTTTTTTTGGCATAGGGGGGCCTGATTTGTGCCCCCCTACATGCCTCAATGCCCAATGACCATGCCCAGGGGACATGGCCATTGGGCAAGGGGGCATGACTCCTGTCTTTACTAAGACAGGAGTCAAGTAAATGGCGTCTGGGCGTCGTTAAAAATGGCGCAAATCGGGTGGAGGCGATTTTTTGCGTCAACCTGACTTGCACCATTTTTAAGACGCCCTAGCGCCATTTTTCCCAACGCCGGCGCTGCCTGGTGTACGTGGTTTTTTTCCACGCACACCAGGCAGCGCCAGTCTGCTTGCGCCGGCTAACGCCATTCAATAAATACGGCGCCCGCATGGCGCTTCAGAATGGCGTTAGCCGGCGCAAAACTTTTTGACGCTAAACTGCGTTAGCGCAGTTTAGCGTCAAAAAGTATAAATACGGGCCTCAATATCTTGTGATGCTTCAGGAGAAATCAGGACTCTTATCATTTCTGCCCAAGCCTGCAGCACATGCTTTCACATCTCTCCTCGATTTCTGCATATTGGCTTCCTCACCTCCCGCCCACTCAATCATGTCAGATTTCCATGCCTCCATGGTCTGGCCCTTGGACTTAACTAGTGGATAGTTATGTGGTGCTTTGCCTCCAAGAGGCCTAATATTGCATAATGTCTACTTAGTTTTTTGGTCTTATTTAACAGGAGCAAGCTCAGGAGGCATTTCTCAATTGATTGCTGTATCTCCCAAAATGTGGCTTCTCACAGCTGAACAAGTATCTGTCCAGTAGTCCTGAAATACAGGACAGGACAGGACCACACCATATGAAGAACATCTGTGACTTCTATTGAACATTTTGGCATTTCTGATCCCTGGTGGGGTATATAGTATGTAAACACTTGAGGAAGAAGTACGTCATATGTATGTAATTGTATTGTATCTGTTTAATGCGGGCACAAACTGCCACTTCTTTCACAGCTGCGTGTACCTTGGCCTAATCCAGATGGGTTAGGGGGTACTCAGCCACGTGGTTTCAATAGGCAATGTTTTTTTCTTGTCTGTGCATAGTGCACAGTATAGGTGTGTTATTATCCTACGTCCCCCCATGAATGCCAAATGTGAGACTAATGTTTGAGTTGGCTACGGGGCATCTGGTAATAAAGGCAAGAGTTGCCTGGCTGTGGCTGCCACCTTTACATATTGGAGAAAGTGGCCACTACCCAAATGGATGCATCCTGCACTGCCTGTAATGTTATAAATCTTTCCTGCTGGATAGAGATCAGAGAGTATTATGCAGCCCCCCTCTTGCCACTTGGTCACTGTCATAGTACACGCTATTTGCACAAAAGGGTAAAGAGTCCAAATATCCATGTCAGGGGCATGGGGAGCCCTCTGAAGTATCTGTTTATTGGCTAACTCCCAAATTCTGCCCATAAGGTGGATCACATAGGGAAATGTGTGTGGTTTACTATTCCCTTGCATCAGTAATTCCCCCAACTGAGCTCTCTCGTGTGTGCCCTCCATGAATGTTTTTTCCCAGTTCGGTTCCCCATCCAGCCAATGTGCTGCATGTTTTATTTGTGCAGCCATGTAGTACATTTAAAAATCTGGTACCTCCAGACCACCATCCTTGCATTCTCTTTTGAGTGTGGACAAACGTACTCTGTATCGTCTACTCTGCTAGAGCAAATTTATTAACAATTTGTCCAGTTCTTTAAAGACCACTTTGGAGATTTCGTGGAAGGAGACTTGCATTACATATAAACATCTAGGTAGGACCACTATTTTCAATAGAGTGATTTTTCCCATCAAGGGCAGATGCAGAGTATTTTGAAATCGTACTGAGGGCCAGAGTCCCTCTAGTACTCAACCCATATTGAAGTCATAGAAATGCTTTTCCTGATGGGTGACAAAGAGGCTCAAATACCTGACCTTACTGAGCTGCTAGGGCAGGCCAACTGCCAGCAAGGACTCCAAGGGAAGAGCCGACAGCCTCCCCAGTGGGAAAAGGACTGATTTAGACACATTCACCATGAGCCCTGAAATTTCCCAAAATTCTTGCATAGCAGTTAGAAGTATCTGGCAGATTGATCTGGGCAGCTCAGGTATATCATGGCGTCATCCGCATATAGTGAAACTATGTGCTCTGTGGTGCCTGCCGTTATCCCTCCCCCGCAGGACCCGCCAAAGTCGACATGCTACGGACTCCATGGCCAAGGCAAAAAGCAAGTGGGACATGGACAGCTCTGTCTGGTGTCATGTTTCATGATTGTCTCTTCTGAGATGTAGTGCCTTGTTCATACCTGGGCCTGAGGGTGTGCACAGAGCAGTCTAATCCATTTGATATAGAAGGCACCCAGTCCAAGCCTATCCATTACACTCCACACATATTCCCAATTAAGGGAACCAAAAGCCTCTTCAAAGTCCAGGAAGGCCAGTGCATAGCAGCCCCCCTGGACCTGTGGCATGTGCATGACCTGTGCAAAGCGCTGTAGGCTACGCAGGGTGTTCCTGCCAGAGAGTAAACCCCGATTGGTCCTCTTGGATAAGCCGCAGGAGGTATGGGAGGAGATGGGATGCAAGAACATGGCTCAGGAGCTTTAAATCGATGTTCAGCTCTGATATGGGATGGTAGGACCATGTCTTCACGTGGTTTTTCCCTGGCTTAGGTAGCAAGGAAATTAGGGCTTCATTCATCGATGAAGGAAGTTCTTGCCCTTCATAAGCCTCAGCATAAATTTCGACCAGTTTGTCTAACAAGATAGATGGGAAGGATATGTAAAACTCTGTTGGGAGGCTGTTCCCCCTCCCAGAGCCTTTGTCATTTTCAGGGATTTTAATGCATCCCTTAGTTCATGCTTACTGATTTGTGCTCCCAATGACCTTTGGTCATCACAGGACAATGAGTGTAATGAGAGCTACTGCAAAAATGACAAGATTTCCTGCCCCCCCATCAAGGGTGGCTGGTCATACACGGCTCTCATATGATCTGCGAAAGTGTCATTTATGGCTTGCTGAGTGTGGACCAAATGGCATTGATGGTCTCTAATAAAAAGGATCAGCTTGGGTAGTTTTTCTGATTTAATCAGACTCGCCAATAGTCTACCTGTTTTGTAACACTCAACATAAAAAAAATTCTAGCCAAATTCCTTGTATATTTTTCCAGTTGGTCCCACAGATCATATAATTTGTGTTTTTGTCTGTCCCAGGCTGTCAGAACAGAGGGATCGGAAGCGAGATTCTGTTATACTTATTCTAATTCTATTTCCTGATTGGAAAGATCTTTTTCTAGTGTTGACTTCAACCCAACCGATGTGGCCATACATATTCCTCGTATGCATCCTATTCTATGGCTCTGCTTCCCGCTGTTTCCCAATTTACCCTAAAATACTGGTGGAAGGATGTAGTTACGGTTTCCCGGAAAACAGGATTGGTTAGAAAATCTACATTCAGTCACCATAAAGGGACTTTGGGTCGCTGCCCAAGTAGGGAGTATGTTAACAGAAGTGGGGAGTGGTCAGCAATATAGCATGCCAGATATTGAATGTCCTGGGCTTGGTTTGCCTCAGGTATTTGTAAGAAGAAATAATCAGGTCAACTGTAGGTGTCCATGGCCGGAGTGTAGCATGAGTATGTACGTGTAGTCAGCTGTCAGTGCCAAATGTCGATCAACCCCAGGCTCTGTATGGTCTGGTGTATTGTGGCCACGGTGCAAGGTTTTAGCCCTGCTTGGGGCGGATACCTATCCAATGACCCATCCAAGGCACAGTTGAAGTCGCTTTCCATTATTATCACTGTATCAGATGACACCTAGGCTTTCTAAATTACTGATCCCAGTAACACACCTGTGATCTATGTTGGGTGCATAGATATTGATAATGCAGAACAGGTGGGCATCCAATGTGCCCTCCAAAAGGGTGTATCGTCCCTCTGCATCCGTTACTGCCCTGGTGGACTGAAAGGGCATGTCTGGGGTTATCCAGATTAGGGTACCTCTACAATAATTTAAGAGAATCTCCCCAAAGGTGTGTCTCTTGCAGGAGCTTTATCGCCACTTCATAACGTTTCAGATATACATTGACCCTGTCAGATTTCATTGGATTTTTTAGTCCTCTTACATTCCATTTTAGGATCTTGTAATATGTGTTCATAGATGTAGATTTATTATATTATTATAACCTGAGCTTTGTGACCTGCAATTCAGTTACGTGGGTTTCGTGACTAAGTCCCTGATCCTGAAAGCTCTCCCCCCTACACAAGCAATGAGAGAATAACTAAAATATGACAGTAAAAGTCTTCCTGTGGCAACCGCTACAGTGGTAGTCAAAAAGAACTGTTTTACTCCCCAACTTTTCCTCTCCCTTGGGTAGTAGCCACTAAACCTCCTAGAGCAACCGCTTATTACAGACAGTCCTATACTCCCCCCCACAATACTCTACCCCAACCCTAAAAGGAAGAAAAAAGTCAATGATCCTGCTATAGAAGCTTTCTCTAGTTACAGTTTGTAAACACTGCCTGAGGCTCTTGGGCTCCGTTTGTCGTGAGCCCCCGAATGCCAGGGCTCAGCAATCCCCAGATACCAGGGCTTCAGACCCCCTCGAGGAAGACTTTAAACATGTCCCTAGATGTTGTCACTCAGTATCTTGCAGTCATATAGAATGGCAGACAATGTCAATATTCGTAGTTATTTTACTCCCATAATCTCTGCCCTCCGTACTCCTTCAGTATTACCTGTTTATAGGACCACCTATAACCAGCCAATGTATCTTAGGGTACCTCAGCCTTCTGAGGGTTGCAGTTATGATGATTCAGGCAACTGGGTTAGAGGGTTGAAGGGGTTTTGTATCTCAATAGAAACCCCTTCTGGTTATAGGTCCATATTTATACTTTTTGGTGCAAAACTGCGCAAATGCAGTTTTCCGTCAAAAAGTATAGCACCGGCTTGCATCATTCCAGAGCACCAACCAGGTGCCAAATTTATGGAATCCCCCAAGCCGGCGCAAAGTGTGGGCTAGTGTAAAAAAAATGACGGTAGCCGGGTGGGAGTGGCGGTATTGGAGAAGGGGGTTTTGCACCAAAAAATGACGTTATGCTGCTTAGAGGCAAAAAAATGCCTTTAACTAGCTTAGTGTCATTTTCTGATGCAAATCCCTTTATACCGCATGACTCCTGTCTTACAAAGGACAGGAGTCATGCCCAACACCCCAATGGCCAGCACAGGGGACAAGGGCCCCCTGGGCATGGCCATTGCACCCTGTGCCATGTAGGAGCCCCATTTCAGGGCCCCCAAAGGCACTTTAAAAAAGTTTTAAAGATACTTACCTCTACTTACCCTACGTATCTGGGATGGGGTCCCCCATCCTCTGGTGTCCCTCTGGTGGGGGTGGCGGTGTTCCTGGGGCTTAAGGAGGGCACCTGTGGACCCATTCCATGGTGTCTGACCATGGAAATGGGTCCACAGGTCGCCTAACATCTGGTCTGACCCAGGCGTTAAACAATGGTGCAAAGTAAGCTTTGCATCATTATTTGGCCCCTCCTCCCACCCGTGTGTCATTTTAGCACGGGGATATATATGGAGCTATGGGGATAGCACCATTTTTTAGATGGGAACCCCTACCTTGCACCTCATTGACACAAGGTAGGTTCCCCTAGAAAATGGTGCAATCTCCAATATTTTGATGTTAGATAGTATACATATGGCAATAGTGTCTCATCTTCCGTGACCAGGATGTAGGCCACACTGTTTTTTCGAGGTGTGTTTTGGTGTCGCGAAGTGGTCTTCTGTTGACAGCTGCACCACTGCCCGTTCCTTTGCCTTGGCTCTCGCCTCTGCTAAATTGTTCTCCCCCTTGGAGTCCCAAGGAGTCCAACCATTCTGCTGCTTCTCATCGGGCGTCGAAGAACTGGACTGTTTCATCATGCTGGACTTGTAGGCATGCAGGATAAATCAGGCTGTACTGAATGTGGTGGTCTCACATTCTCCGCTTGACAGCCAAGAAACCCTTGCAGAGATCCTGGACTCATTTAGTGTAGTCCAGAAATAATTGTGTTGGGGCTCCTTCATATTATGGGGGCCCTTGCAGTCGAGCACATTACAGGATGCTATCTCTGTTGCAATGGTTAAACAGTCGCGCTATGATTGCTCTTGGTGGGTCCCCCGGCCTCGGCTCTGCTCCCAAAGTCCTGTGAACCAGTTCAATCATGAAAAACTTTGAAAGGCAATGCTCTGCATTGTGGGTGGGATCCAGTCTTCCAGAAACAATTTGACAGAGGGACCTTCTGCAAGTTCTGGAAATCCTAGGAAACCGAGGTTATTCCTTCTGGAGTGGCCCGCCGCATCCTCCAGGTGATCAACTATGTGGGCAGCACTAACCACCAGGGTTGCCACCTTGGTCTGTAGTTCCTGCACTGCGGTCCACAGTGAGTCCACCTCTTCTTACGTAGTTGTGACCCTTGCCACCACTTTTCAGATATCCAATTTGAGGTGGTTAATGTCCATTGCCATTGTGTCCATTTTCAACTCAAGTGCCTCGTGGGATCCTCTGATAGCCTCCAAAATCTCAGCGGTGCCCTGCGCTATCCCCCCACTCTGCTCACATAAGGGAATCTTGACTGGTGTTCTGCTGGCCTTGTCCTGATATTTTATATTGCACCATTTTATTAGATTGGGAGACCTTCACCGGTTTATCCTTCACCTTCTTATCAAGTATTAATTGGCTACGGCTCAGGAGGTGATGCCTTACCCCAAATGTCCTCAACACATCTGACTCCAAACCCCCAAGCATTGCTCCTTGCACAGACCTGCTCAAATATGTTTCCTCTCCAGGAGTGAAGTCTAATGGTCAATGATGCAGTGTGCCTTATTATCAGGTGGGGACCTAGGATGGAGATGCTGCTTTTCCTCAGCAGATTACTATGAGCCACTCTCCCTGGCCCAGAATGATGGTATAGTATCCTGCAGCATTTGCTGCTGCCTTAACATCAATTGCGGCTGGATCTCTTCAATGTTCTTCTAGCCCACCTTGTGTACTGATCTACAGGAACCTGTGGGGGAAAGTCTGTCGTAATTCTTGTGTGGATCAGACAATCCTAGGCTGCATTTCGTGTAGGGGCCTCTATGTGAGGATGTTGCTCTTTCTGTCTGACATCAGACCCAGCTGAAATAACTGAGGCCGAGATTTTGACTTTTTGACGCAAAACTGCATTTGAGCAGTTTTTCGTCAAAAAGTATAGCGCCGGCTTGCTCCATTCCGGGACGCCAGCCGAGAGCCACATTTATGGAATAGTGCAATCCGGCACAAAGGGTGGGATAGCGTCATGGAAAATGAGGTTAGCCGGGTGGGATGGCTTTTTGGGAGAATGGTGTTTTGCACCAAAAAATGACATTGGCTGGTTAGAGTAAAAAAAAGATGACTCTAACCAGCCTAGTATAATTTCTTGACCCAAAACCTTCCATACCACATGACTCCTGTCTTATAAAAGACCGGAGTCATGCCCACCACCCCAATGGCCATCACAGGGGACAAGGGTCCCCTGGGCACGGCCATTGCACCCAGTGCTATGTAGGGCCCTCAATGGTACTTTGAAAAAATAATAAAATACTTACCTCTACTTACCTATACTTCCCTGGGATAGGGGTCCCCCATCCTGTGGTGTCCCTCTGGTGTGAGTGGGGGTGTTCCTGGGGCTTGAGGTGGGCACCGGTGGGCTACTTCCACAGGGTTTGACCATGCAAATGGGTCTACAGGTCCCCTAACGCCTGCCCTAACCCAGGCGTCAAATAATGGTGCTGAGCAGGCTTAGCATCATTATTTAGGTCTGCCTCCCTCCCGTGCACCATTTTTGCAAGGGAGGATAAATAAGGTGCTAGGGCCTTAGAGTCATTTTTTGGCTCGGAATGTCCACCTTGCATCTCATTTATGAAAGGTGGTTTCACACATCCAAAAAATTACTTTATCTCCAATTTTTTGGCGCTAGACTAGTCTAGTGCCAAAATATAAATATGGAGCTAAGTTTGCGCTGAATTAGCATAACAAATTATGCTAATTCAGCACAAACAGATTATAACTCTGGGCCTAAGTCCTGGCAGGATCATCACCTCAGGGCATGAAGTCAGTTTCTCAGGGGGCACAGCATGACCGGGCCCACACTTGGAAAGCATGGACCCCACCGTCTCCCATCTGGATGTCCCAGGAGCTCCCGAGCAGGGAGCGCAAAACCCCCCCAACCAGCGCCGACCGGAACCTGCAGACAGGTATCCAGCCCCTGTTGTTTTGTGGCAAAAAACTTTGCTTGCCCCCGGCTCGTCAGCATAAGGTTGTGTTTGTGGCTCACCTCCGTTCCAGGAATCGACATCACTCGCACAGCTCGGTCAGAGGCAGACCCCACTCAGCACCTCTGATTGAGCCCAGGCCAGGCCCCAGAACCGAACCGCATTCGCTACCTGCCTACAATTGACCCTTCTTCACCCACTGTGTCTGGCTCAGCCTCTCAACTGCTGGCCAGTGACTGTTCCAGGTGGCTTTGGCCCCACTGCACCTGACGTCCATCTTACCCGAGGCCCAGCCATATCTCTCGCTGCCGCCTTGCGGCCACTGCACAACACCTTGCCTTTCGGGGTCCTCTGAGGGCTCACCACGTCCGATCTGACTCGATGAGTGTGTCTGTGATTATTTCCCTGCCCATTATGATAATTTTTTTCTCTAGGGCCCTTAGGATGTTGCAGGATTATATCGTCCGAAGAAGGAGCGCCGGTGAGGCACGTCTACACGACCATCTTGCATGGCCATGCCCCTACCCTCAGACCAGTTTATCACCAGGCAGGACGCATTCAAGACTTTTGGCCTGGGACCTGGACAGTTTCTCCAGTGCACAAAAATCACTTCCACAGCCAGAGTAAACTGGCCCATGGTCCCTGAAGTCCCTGCACCCACACAAACAATGGTTGCCATGTTATCTATGGCAGGCGGGCGAGGGCTAATTACACATCCATATCAAACACTAGGGCAGACAAGCCAGTAGCGTCCCTAAAGGAAAAGGATGTTAGGCAACAGTTTATTGATGCACCTATTTCAGTTAAGGAATGGGCCAGAATACATGGGGAGTGCAAGAGGTGTTGATCAATGCACTATTTAAGCTTATACAATACAGTATTATCCACATTGCTTACCTATCCTCTTAACAGCTCTAATATTTATCCAACTAGCAATGTGGGGTGTGTGCGCTGTAGGAGTGTGCTTGCAGACTTTTTCCGTGTTGTGTGTTCTGCTGCCCCTTGTTACAAAGTTCTGGGTAGAGGTGTTAAAACAGCTTAATAAGTCTATGGGATGGACGATTTCCCATGCAACTAAGCAATGACTCCTAGATCTGCTACCCACTACGATAAATCAGAAGTTGAGTAGGAAATTTGTGGTCCTTGACTGGGCCGAGAGGTGCATTGCTATCAGAGGGATAAGCCCAAAGTCTCCTCTGATAACGGAATGGCGGCATAATTTGATAGACTGGGCAGGAGCAGAGGAGGTGCATTTGAGAAAAGTGAGGCGATATGAGAAATTGGCTGATGACTTTATCTCATCTGGAAAAAGAACAATCGATGGACAGAATACTGAGCATTGTCAAACATTCAGACCCAGTACAGAGATCTGGGCGTAAATCCATTGGTTTTTTTTTGCTACCCATGCTATTCCAGTTTGGACCCAGCCATATGTAAATCAGTCTTGATCCTGTTCCCCATGGGTACAGTCTAGCCAGAACTGCCAGGACAGGTTTTTCCTGGACTGGAAACAAGCACCATGGGACTGGTTTTCAGGTATCACCCCTCTACAGCCAGGCTAGCTTGACTTCAGTAGCATGGGGAGCATGGTACCCACTTCTGGGCATACCTGTCCCACTTAGTGCAACAATTGCAAAAAGAACAAGTGATGGACGGAATGCAGAGCAATGTCAAACACTCTCCCCCATTACTAAGATCTGGACCTAAATACATCGTTTTTTTGCTAGCCATGCCATTCCAGTTTGGACCCAGCCATATACAAATCAGTCTTGAGCCTGTTCTCCATGAAAACAGTCCAGCCCAAACTGCCAGGGCAGGTTTTCCCTGGACTGGAAACAAGCACCCTGGGACCAGTTTCGGGGTATCACCCCTCCATAGCCATGGTAGCTTTACTCAAGTGGAATAGAGAGCACGGGACCCACGTCTGGGCATACCCATCCCACTTAGGGAAACAATTGCAAAAAGAACAAGTGATGGATGGAATGCTGAACAATGTCAAACATTCACCTGCAATACAGAGATCTGGTCCTCAATCCATTGTTTTTTGCTACCCATATCATTCCAGTTTGGACCCAGCTAAATGTAAATCAGTCTTGACCCTGTTTCCCATGGGAATAGTCCAGCCCGAACTGCCAGGACAGGTCTTCCCTGGACTGGAAACAAGCCCCCCTTAGGACTGGTTTTGGGGGGTGATAATTTCTTCTCAGCCAGGCTAGCTTTTTGACACCAGTGGCATGGGGAGCACAGGATCTACGTCTGGGCATACCCATTCAACTTAGGTAATAATTGCAAAAAGAACAAGTGAGGGATGGAATACTGAGTAATGCTAAACATTTACCCCTAGTACAGAGATCTGTGCCTAAATCCATCATTTTGTTTTGCTACCCATGCCATTCCAGTTTGGACCTAGCCATATGTAAATCAGTCTTGAGCCTGTTCCCCAAGGGTACAGTCCATCCTGAGCTACCAGGGCAGGTCTTTCCTGGACTGGAAACAAGCACCATGGGCCCGATTTCAGGTTATCACCCCTTCTCAGCCAGGCTACCTTGACTCTAGTAGCATGGGGAGCACGGGACCCACTTCTGGGCATACCCACCCCACTTAGAGCAACAATTGCAAAAAGAACAAGTGATGGACAGAATGCAGAGCAACATCATACACTCTCCCCCAGTACTAGGATCTGGGCCTAAACCCACCATTTTTTGCAACCCATGCTATTCCAGTTTGGACCTACCCAAATATAAATGAGTCATGACCCTGTTTCCCATAGGAATAGTCCATCCCAAACTCACAGAGCAGGTATTTCCTGTACTGGAAAAAAGCACCCTGGAACCAGTTTCAGTGTATTACCTTTTCCCAGCCAAGCTAGCTTGAATCCACTGGCAAGTGGAGCACTGGAGCCATGTCTGGGCATACCCGTCCCACTTAGGGCAACAATTCAAAAAGAACAAGTGAAGGACAGAATGCTGAGCAATGTCAAACATTTATCCCAGTACAGAGATCTGTGCCTAAATCATTTTTTGTTTTTTGTAGCTACCCATGCCCTTCCAGTTTGGACTCAACCATATGCAAATCAGTCTTGACCCTTTTCCCCATGGGAACAGTCCAGCCCGAACTGCCAGGGCAGGTCTTCCCTGGACTGGAAACAAGCACCCATAGGGAAAAGTGCCAAGACTGATTTGCATATGGCTAGGTCCAAACTGGGGTGGCAAGGTGAGCAAAAGAATGATGGATTAAACCCAGATCTGTGACTGGGGTGAGTGGTTGAAAAGTTTCAGCACTCCGTCCATCATCCTTTTGTGTTGCAAAAGGTGCCCTAAGTGATAAGGGTATACCCAGACGTGGGCCTCTTGCTCACTGTGCCAGTGCATTTAAGCTAGCTTGGTATTTCTGAATGTTTGTTTCCAGTCCCTGGGGGTTCTGGTGTGGTAGTTTGTGTTGGATTGTTACCAAGAAGAACAGAATCCAGACTGATTTTTGTATGGGGGGGTCTAAACAGGGGTGGTATGGTGAGCAAGATAATGATCGCTTAAACCTCGATTTGTGATTGAGGGTGAGTGGTTGAAAAGTTTTAGCACTCTGTCCGTCATTCTTTTGTGCTAATCTCATGGAGAACCATGATACATATCCTAACTGACACTCCTGTTGCTGGATACCCACCCCCATGGAGGGTCTCTTGGAAACCATGTGGGGGACTTCTGACAAGAATGTTATAATAACTACAGAAAGTAAAGTGGTCTGCACCTGCATGTGTGGGGAGATGAGCTACACATAACAGTCCTAGGATGGTGCAAAAGATTAAGGGCCTGATTTATACTTCTTTTAGCGAAGCCTTTGCATCATTTTTTGACACAAAAATGGTGCAAACTTACAAAATTTAATTATATTTAGTAAGTTTGAATTGCTTCTTCATCATAAAATGACATAAATGCATACCTAAGAATGTATAAATCAGGCCCTAAATAGGGTGCCGCTAAGCCAAATTGGTTTGCTTATTAGATGAAGCACAGGTTTCGTGGTGTGAAAGAAGATATTTTTTCTCATTTTCTTATTTAGGCTAGTAGTAAATTTTATTGTACAGATAATAAAATCCAATACAAATAAGCAAAAAGCAAAAAAAAAAAACAATCAAAAATAAATACCCTCAAAGACTGAGTTCAAGCTAAAAACACACCATAAATTGAACATGCGACATATTAAAAGACATTTCTGCCTAAAGTGTGAAACAATCATGAGGTAAAAAATAAAACAAATCACCCAACCCAGAACCCCACATAATACACAAGGCAATATACATAGGCATGGCTCTATGGCTCTATGGTGCATTAAATAATAATTGCACTAAGCATCAACATGTACTGTTAGAGCTCATCATCCTAAACAATATCGGGCAATATGGCATGAGCGTGGAAAAAATGTCAACTAAACCTGTTCATTGCTCGCAGTGCCATTGAATTTAGATTGTGCAATTTTAATAAATTAGGCATATTTATACTCTGACGCACATTCGGTGCAAACCGTGCACCATATTTAAACTTTGACGCCCGAGACTGCGAACGACAAAATTCCTCTGTGTGTGTAATTTTTTGGGATGTGGGAAACTGCCTTGCGTTAATGACATGCAAGGTAGGCGTTCCCGCCCAAAAAATGACTTTAAGGCCTGTGCGCTTTATTTATGCTCCAGCGTCTTTTTGACGCACAGGAGGGGGCATGCCTTAAAAAACGGCGCACAGCCTGATGTGTTCCGTTTTTTAACGCCTGGGTCGGGGCAGGCGTTAAGGGACCTGTGGGCTCACTTCCATGGTCTCTGACCATGGAAGGAGTCCAGAGGTACCCTTCCCTTGCCCCAGGGACACCCCTTGCCACCCTCGCTCACCTCTGGAGGACACCCGTGGATGGGGGGACCCATCCCAGGTAAGTACAGGTAAGTTGATGTAAGTATTTATTTATTTTTTTAAGTGGCATAGGGGCCCTAATTTGGGCCCCCCTACATGTCACTGTGCCCAATGACCATGCCCAGGGGACAGAAGTCCCCTGGGCCTGGCAATTGGGCAAGGGGGCATGACTCCTGTCTTTGCTAAGACAGGAGTCATTTCAATGAGGGTTGTGCGTCAAAAAATGGCGCAAGTCTGGTTTGAGGCATGATTTTTGCCTCAAACCTGACTTGCACCATTTTTTGACGCACAACCCCCATTTTCCCCTACGCCTGCGCTGCCTGTCTGAGTCATTTTTTTTTACTCAGACCAGTCCGCAGCACCGGCTAACATAATTCCTTAAATAAGGCGCCCGCATGGCACGTAGAATGGCGTTAGCCGGCAGTAAAATTTTTGACGCAAACCAGCGCCGGCGCTGGGTTGCATCAAAAAGTATAAATATGGGCCTTAGTCAGTAACACATTTAACATTGTATTGCCTGGATACAGAGACTGGATGATAGCCTGTCGACAGGAGCAAATTCCCAATTCATTCCATTTGCTCCGAAGCAAACGTCTACGCTCCTTTAGTAAAGCCGGGCACAGGCAAACCACATGATCAATGGTTTCGTCCGCATTACTGCAGCCTCTTCATGTCACACTGTCCCCTGGCGGTAGCTGCCATTGGGGCAGGTGTTTTAAAAAAAAACAATCACCCATCCTTAAAGCCAAAAAGGCGTTTTTCAACCAAAACCCGTAAGGGCAAGAGAAAAAACTAGAAGACACACCTGGCTTGAAGGAGCCAATTACTGCCCAGGCATGCTTCTGATGAACAAGAAGAGAACAGTCTGAGTGATAAGAATACAGTTGAATAAGCCTTTTAATCGCTAATTTAAACAAATAATAGGGGGGATTACTTGCCCAAAGATCACCAGCATCCAATCGCCGTTTACATTCAACCAAGAATTGAGAATAAGTGCACTTCGATTTTGGCTCACTAATTTCTTGCCACAAGACTGCCTCCAGGTGACCGTCTGAGGCCTGACACAGTTTATAACACAGCTTCAGAAAAGCACCAGGGTCAACTTCCACCAAATCCGGAAGCCCAAACTCCAACCGTACCTGTGCGTGTGAAGCCAGGCGCGGAACATGAAAGACTCTCTTATAGATTTTATTGATCAACCTATTTACTAAGCAAAAGCCTTTGCCCAACAAAATTTCTTGACCATAGGCCAATGAGGGGGTCATCTTTGCTCTCATAACTTTCATTAGGGGAAGAAGGGTCGGCCCCTTTTAAAGTTTAGCTAATTTGGAGAATGCCACCTGCAAAGCCACAGCTTTAAGTTCAATTTCCTTCTTATGTTTAACAAAACTGCCCCTGAAGTCAAAATGTACCCCAAGATATTTGTAGGACTGGTCAGAAACAAGTTTACGGCTATTATAGTACCAGCTGGAGCCCAAATGTTTTTTCCTCCCAAAGGGGACCACATTTGTTTTAAGTAAGTTAACTTCCAATTGATTTGTGGAAGTATACGACACAAGTTGATTAAGCAACCGTTGAAGGCAGATCTTAATGCAACTAAATAAAACAAGATCATCGGCATAAAGCAGATGACTAAGCCTAAAACCACCAATCTTGGGGGGATATGAACTGACGGCGTCAAGAGATGTTGACATATCTGCAATAAACAGATTAAAAAGAAGAAGAGCAAATACACAACCCTGTTTCACACCACGGACGGTGGGAATTTTCCTAGATAGGGAGCACCCATCACCGATCTTAATATGGACCCAGGTGTTAGTATGGAGTTCTATAATGGCAACCAAGAGTACTGGAGGGATGCCCCAGCTTTGTACTTTGGCCCACAGGGCACTCCGGGGGATCCAATCAAATGCTGCCTTGAAGTCCACAAAACAGCAATTCAGCATCAGGCCTGACGAGATCGCCCTATCAATCAAAATAGAAAGTGCTAATAAATTAGTTGAAGTGCCTGAGCCAGCAGAGAACCTGGTTTGGACTATGGGAATTAAAGCCTTCGATTCAGCCCAAGCACGAAGATCTTGCAGCAAAAGGCTAGCATAAAACTTGGCCTCATTGTCCAGCAGCGCTATCATCCTAAAATTGGCGGGGTCTGACCTTGAGCCATTTTTATATAAAGGAGGAAGGATGGCACCACGCCAAGACTCAGGTATTGTTGAAGTTAAGAGGCAGTGATTGAACAAATGTACAAAATGGTTAGCCCAAAAGAGAGGATCCTGTTTGAATAATGCCTGTGGAAGGCCATTGGGACCGGGCCTCCAAATTGCTTAGCCCTCAAGATGATGTGGAGGAGACGTAATTAAAAGGACTTCCTCACTCCCTGTGAGGGAATTAGAGACCCTGTAAATGAGGGACGTTTTAAACAAAGCAAGAGTAGATCTATGGCCCCCCTCATCCAGCGGTTCCACATCCTGCTTGCTAGCAGAAAAATGGGTAGTCAGGTAAGACGCCCACGCTCCTTCTGAAATGTCAACAACGCCAGTGCCCCTTTGATTGCTATTTAGGTTATTACTAAGGGACCAAGATTTCATGGAATTTGGATCTTTGCTTGCGCTTAAAAGTTTAACCCAAATCTGACTGAGATAGGTCTGATAGTCGTCATAAACAGACTTCCTATAATCTTTCCTTAGTTGTTTGTATTCAATGAATAGACACTCAGAATCTGGGCTTTTCCTGATTGCCGTTACTAACCTATTCTGCTCTTTCTTTAGATTCCTGGTTTCCCTGGAGACAACAAAAGACCGGGATGGATCACAATTGCGAGCAGATTGGTGGAACTTTGACTATAAAAGGCAAGAAAGTTTGACCCATGACTTAATTGGGGACACACAACCCAATCCCTCATTGTTAAAAAAATGAATACATTCAATCAGTACTGTGCAGCCAATAGAAGCATTCCATTGTATGCGCTTTAGTGACTCGAAACAAACACCACCACCCACTGCCCGCATGACATCATTTACAGGAAATCTAGATTTAATAGATACAATTTGTGGACAATGGTTGCTCTCACTCCGAGGGGAAATCAGAAACCTTTTAATGAGGGGAAACAATTCAATATTACAAATGGTATAATCTAAATAGGAGCGGGATCGACCATCGGACCTTGTCCACCGTGGAGGGGTATTGTCAGGTAAGCGGCCATTTAAAACTTTGAAGCCCATGCTGTTAAGATGCATTACTAAATACTCTCCCAGCGGGCAGTGCAGAATTAACTGGCGGTTACCACAATCCGCACCCTCAAGAGCCTCCATTGTATCCTGAAACAGGTTTGTGTTAAAATCACCAGTTATAAGATAACTAGCACGTGGGTATTCCCCAAGTAAATTGGCCACAATCTGCATCAGTCGAGACAGCCTGCCCCTTTTTTCCTTAGTTCCGGGGCAATATAAACTTCAATTACTATGAGTGTCTGCTGCGCAGTCCCGTTCCTTATGACAATCCCCTGGATCCAGTTATCGTCCCAAACCAAAGGCAGTATACTCCCATCTAATTTAAAGGTTACATAAATGGCCAGACCTCCCTTGGCATGGCCATTCTTGCTCGTTCTATGGGAAGATTTCCTTATTTCCAAGTACCCTGGCAGCGGACACCTGTGCTCAGCCCAGGTTTCCTGAAGGGTGATTACATTGTGACTGTTAAAAAATGTTAAAAGGTCGGCCGAGGGAAACTTATGCACAACCCCATTGATGTTCCATGAACATAAGGACAGATGTCCTGATGTTTGAACAGAACTGCCCACCGTGAGGATCAATGGGGATGACCGTGCAAGAGAGTGGGTGGCAGCCAGTCCCATTTGGAGGACCCCTGGGAACCAGAGCCAGTATGGAGAATGCCATTAAAAGTAGAGGAGCCACCTAGGGCACTTTTCAAGATTAAAAATGGTTTCAGAACGGGGGGAGCCGTCAAACATTGAGATTCTGATAGTAACACAGGATAGCCAGACTCCTTATAGGGAGTTATTGTAATACCCAACGAGAAAAATAAATCTCTCCTAGAGAGTATAGACTGAGGTATTGTTGCAGAAATTAGTGAAACCAAGGTAGAATCTCTTGGGTAGGGCCACCTAGAGTCCAAGAATTCAATGGACACAATGTCCTTAGAACCAATGTAGTTAAGATCCGGGATAGCATTAAAGAGTCTTAAAATATTCCACCTGTTCAGTATGTCATGAGGACCCCTGGAACAATATTCTGGGGTAAACACAAGTTTAAGAGTTGAACGTTTCACTGGAGGCATGGGGGGCACATGGAAAATGAAGGCTGTGACTGTTCCTCTACATTCGGTAGGCCTGCAGGGCCTCCCAGGACTGAAATTCCGGCAAACGGTCCAAAGGCTTGGTGGCAAAGTTGCAGGAAAACTGCTTCTGTTAACAGACGGCAATTTAGAGGAATTGGAGGGACCAGAGTCCAGAACATCGCCATCTGTATTCCCATGAACGGTTTTGTGTACAGACAGTGTGATGGCAGGGTGAGCGGGCCCTCCACTACCCCAGTGTGGGGCTACCAAAACCGACACACTGCCAAAATTGCTTTTCTCAGCCAGAACCAAGTGGTCCTTTGAGGGGAGATTCAGTTTCCTGCACAGTAGTTCCAACCGAGGGAACGTTAACAGGCTAAATCTGAAGGGGATTGGATGGTAAAGTCGCCCTAGGAGCACCTTGGAGGTGCAAGGGTTGCTGCACCTCAGGACGAGCCGACAGTTGGACATTTATTGAAGGTCCTTGGGGGGGTTGGCTCCGCCTGCTGTTCCGTTGTTTGTGGAGTCTTTTTTTTCACTCTTGCTCAACAGAGGTTGAGCCACAGAATCAGCTCCTGAGGGCGTTGGTTGAACTAAAGCAGGGTGTGCAGGGATGCAGAGAAAGTGAGAAGAGGCAGGCACCACGGGCTCAAGTTCGGGAGAAAGAGAAGACGTGGAAGCACCCTTGGCCTCAGTGACAAACTCCAGGGCTCCAGTAACAGCTGACTGAGGGAAATTGATGGAAGTTACACTCTTGGCTGGACAAAATTTGTCTGATGCTTTTAGTTGGGTGGGCTCCCGAACCAAATCAGAGGGAGCGCTTAGATTCGGCAGGAGCACCGAGGGCAGAGGCACTGAAGATAGCCTCTCGATTTCACATACAACTGAACTGAAAAAGGTAGGTAGAGATTAAAGGCTTTCACTGATTGGAGAACAGCAACATGTTGGTTGTACATAATTGGAGTTTGTCTGTGCTCTGGTGATAAGCTGGTTGAGGTTTTCACTTTTTTGATCAATGCCAGCTACATAAGAAGCCAGTGTGTTCAGCAGATCAACTTGGATGTCCAGTTTATCAGAGTGATAGTTCAGAGCCAGCACGGTGGATTGAAGAGTTTGCAGAAGCTGAGGCCAGGCAGAGCTGGCTGCCGTGAACGTAGGAGGTGGCACAGAGTTAGGTTCCTTGTCAGCACCGCTCAGAGGATCAGATTGAAAACAGGAGAGGTCGAGAAGTGATTGGTCGTTAAGCTCGCCTTTGATGAACTCAATTTGAGAACTATGCGCAGTCCCACTAGAAGACCTTGTTGGTAACATTGGATGGATGCTGCCAGTTAAACTCCGGATCCATTGGGCTGCCAGGGGGCTAGATGGCAGAAGGATGCTGTGGTCCTGCAGGGAATCACGGAAGCCTACAGTCAGCCCATCCTGACCGGCCAACCGATGGAGAGCTGCTGGAGAGGCCGCTAAAGAAGGCGCCCACTTCCCTGCATTTAAAGAATGGTCACTGGAGATAATGATTGGCAAAAGTTCATGTTTTGGCAAAAGTACGGCCGGCTGGTCCTCAAGGGGTGGTGAATGGTTCACTTCAGTCTGGGATGCTAACTGGGAGGAAACGGGTGAAACGGGTGAAGCTGGACAGTAGACTTCTGCCACTGTTGTGAAGTAGCTGCAAGCAACAGGTAAAGGACCGGTTACTGCAGGCTCCAAAAAAACACCCCGGCCTAACATCGACTTAATCTCCCCACCATTTACCAGAAGTTCCAACTTAGGTTTTTTCTTAAAGTATGACAGTAGAGAGGACTTGCGAAGCTTCGAGGGGCTTGGATGTGGCGTAAGAACAACAGAAAGTTGAGACTTCGAAATCGCTGAACTAGGCGGATCAGCAGCCGGTGAAAAGAGTGCAGCTTAAATTGCAGAGGCTGTTGGTGAATGCGAGGTGGCGTTGCCCACATCGAAGGCGCAGCAGCATTTCTTGAGCTTTTGAGGGTTTGGGTTCTCCTTCCTTACTTTACCAGACCTCATAGTACAGCAGGATCCGGGACCTTCCCTCAAGTCGGGGAAAAACTCCAAGGGAGAGGAGTGTCGCTCAGTGTAGGTAGATAAGCCTTGAAGAGACACTTTTACGGCGTTTGTTTGGGATATCAGCGCACCAATTGAAGACTTGCAGACTGGAAGTGAAGGAATGAAGGAGTCCCGATTGGATTGAGAGACAGAAGGAGGCAGGAGACAAAAGGAGCAGGCAACACAGTCCGGCCAAACCGCACTGGCCTAGTGCCGGCCGCCTCCATCAGAAACCGGTTACCTACGGCCTAAGCTACAGTTTGTGCACTCCCCAACGCCTTCGCTTAGGGTAACTTGCAGGATATCAAACACTTGCCTGGAGCCGCCGTCTCCTATGTTGCTCCTATGTGGCTCCTTTATAGCTCTTATACAGCTCCCGCCCAGGCAGACCAGGCAGTCCTGAAGGTTCCAGGGAGGTCGGTATTGGCCCAGAGACCTCTCATCCGGCCCCCAAGGCCGCCAAGACACCCAGGGGCCGCCCGTCGCGAGGTGGAAAGGAGTGGATGACCTAGCGGCCCAAGGATCCCTGCACAAGCAAGCCCAGGTCCAGAGCCCGGCAACAACTGCCCAGGGAAGCCGGAGGCGGCCACGTAGTAGAGGAGGCCGGGAGGCCGGGATCCAGCAGAGAGTCGTCCCCAGCCACCGCTGAGCCGCACTCCCCAGGCGTGGTTGCAGATGCAGTTGCTCCCGAGAGGTGAAGCCTCTCTCGTGCGGCTTCTCTCTCACGCGGGTCCGGACGCGGGTGCAGGGTCCTTACTGCTTTGCGTTCCCCTCAGCCCTCAGTCCTCACGGTCAAACACCGGTCTGAGCACCGGCTTCAGCAGCAGGTACGGTGTCCGGCTTCCAGCGTCCGGCGTCTCCGGTGTCTCTGGCAGCTGCGTGGCAAACTCCAGGGCTCCACCTCCTTGGATGACGTGACTACTCAAGGACCGCAAAGATCTAGGATATACTTTGTCACCTGCTAAGCCTACACTGGGCAATTGTTGTTTGCCTGACTTGGCCTGTCACATCACAATGCATTCTTTGCTTTGGGACTGACACTCCTATGACTCCTATGACAAATTCTTGACTGATTTGATCAGCCTTATGCTTTACAGAAATGCTAATAAGAACATAAGTTAAAAAAAGTAACTAAGCACTGTGCCAAATTTCCTTTGGGTCATAGATCACTAACCCTCTATGAATTATGCAAAGGGTATCACCAAGGCTAGATCCACTAAAATTGTGTGCCTGACTCTTCATGAAGCTTTGGCACACGCAATTGAAAATGGGATTATCAGATATTATTCCATATGTGTAAAGTGTGCAAATGCCATGACGTTATGCATCATACAAGGCTTTCACTTGGGGGTTTGTTATCACATTCAAATTTATGCCGTAGAACATACCATAAGTACAACTCTCATGCACAGCACCACTGAGGGAATCAATGAAAAACAATACAATTCAATAAAGAATGAAAATAAAATTAGGTGATAGTAGATGTGTACATTTTAAAAGAAAAACGTATTAAAGATACATTTTTAAAAGAAGAACATATTACACAAACTAGCTGTAGCAGGAGGAATGTACACTTGATCAAACAACAGCCAGGTACAATTGTAAAATAGGTCCTTCATAGGGTACGGGCAAATGGCCAGAATATCAAGTCAGAGAATATGTACATATCTGCTTGCACAAGTGTAGGTACATTTCTGTGAACTACCCAGCTAATATCCAGCCCTCTGTTTTATCTAGTAAAACAGATTGTGCTGCCTCAATTTTTCATCTATCAATGCCCATCTTAATTGGAATTGTGATTAAAAAGAGCAAGATGTGATTTTTTGCCGTATTCTTACCGATGTGTGCCAGTTATTGAAAAATGTAACATGAACAGCTTCTTTTGCACAACAGAGGGCATGAGCGCAAACTGAGAATTAGGCCCAAAATCCCAGAAACATAGGTCCTGATTTATACTTTTTGGTGCAAAACTGCACTAACGCAGTTTTGCACCAAAAAGTTTAGCACCGGCTTCCACCATTTGTGTGCGCAGCCGGGCACCATATTTATGGAATGGTGCAAGCGGTGCAAAGGGTAGGCTAGCATAAAAAACAAAAAATGTCATTAGTCGGGTGGGGCAGGCGGTATGGAAGAAGGGGGTTTTGCACCCAAAAATGACTCTAGGCAGGTTAGAGTAAAAAAATTATTCTAACCAGCCTAGCGTCATTTTCGGACGCAAAACCATCTATACCACATGACTCCTGCCTTAGAAAAGACAGGAGTCATGCCCACCACCCCAATAGCCAGCACAGGGGACCAGGGTCCCCTAGGCATTGCCACTGCACCCAGTGCCATGTTGGGGGGCCCACTTCAGGGCCCCCAATGGCACTTTAAAAAAATAATACTTACCTCTACTTACCTATACTTACCTGGATGGGGTCCCCTATCCTCTGCTGTCCCTCTGGTTTGGGTGGGGGTTTCCCTGGGGCCTGGGGAGGGCACCTGTGGGCTTATTCCAGGGTGTTCCATGATAGAAATAGGCCCACAGGTCCCCTAACGCCTGCCCTGACGGAGGCCTTAAATAATGGTGCAAAGCAAGCTTTGCACGTTTATTTGACCCCTCCTCCCCATGTGTGATTTTAGCACGGGGATAAATATGGCGCTAAGGCCATATGTAGGAAAATGGCTCCCTGTTGCAGTTAACCCCCACTTTTTGCCTGATATTGATGCTGGCTTGACTCAGAAGTGTGCTGGGACCCTGCTAACCAGACCACAGCACCAGTGTTCCCACAATTGGCACACCCCTAGCACATAGATAGGTCCCTTGTAAAAGGTACCAGTTGTATCAAGGGCCCTGTGACCAGGTAAGGTCCCTAAGGTCTGCAGCATGTGTTGTGCCACCCTAAGGGACCCCTCACCTAACACATGCACACTGCCATTGCAGATTGTGTGTGTTGGTGTGGAGAAAAAGGCAAAGTCGACATGGCATCCCCCTCAGGCTGCCATGCACACAAAATACTGCCTGTGGCATAGGTAAGTCACCCCTCTAGCAGGCCTTACAGCCCTAAGGCAGGGTGCACTATACCACAGGTGAAGGCATAGCTATATGAGCAATATGTCCCTACAGTGTCTAAGCCTCTCCTTAGACTTTGTAAGTACAGTGTGGCCATATTAAGTATATGGTCTGGGAGTTTGTCAAAACTAACTTCACAGCTCCATAATGGCTACACTGAATACTGGGAAGTTTAGTATCAACCTTCTCAGAATAATAAACCCACACTGATACCAGTGTTGGATTTATTACAAAATGCACACAGAGGGCATCTTAGAAAATGCCCCCTGTATTTTACCCAATCCTTCAGTGCAGGACGACTATTCTGTGTAAGCCTGCCACTGAGACGAGTTTCTGCCCCCCTGGAGTGAGAGCCTTTGTGCTCTCTGAGGACAGGAACAAAGCCTGCACTGGGTGGAAGTGCTTCTCACCTCCCCCTGTAGGAACTGTAACACCTGGTGGTGAGCCTCAAAGGCTCATGTCTTTTGTTACAGCACCCCAGGGCATCCCAGTTAGTGGAGATTCCCACCCCTCCTGCCACTGTTCCCACTTTTGGTGGCAAGGCATGAGAGGATAATGAGAAAAACTAGGAGAAGTCACCCACCAGTCAGGACAGCCCCTAAGTTGCCCTGAGCTGAGGTGGCCCCTGCCTTTAGAAATCCTCCATCTTTGTTTTGGAGGATTCCCCCAATAGGAATAGGGATGTGCCCCCTCCCCTCAGGGAGGAGGCACAAGGAGGGTGTAGCCACCCTCCAGGATAGTAGCCATTGGCTACTGCCCCCCAGACCTAAACACAACCCTAAATTTTGTATTTAGGGGCGACCCAGAAACCAGGAAAACAGATTCCTGCAACCTACACAAAGAAGAACCGCTGACCTGAAAGCCCTGCAGAGACGACAGAGACGACAACTAACTTGGCCCCAGCCCTACGGGCCTGTCTCCAGGCTCAAAGAACCTGCACAGCGACGCATCTGACAGGGACCAGCAACCTCTGAGGACTCAGAGGACTGCCCTGAAACCAAAGGACCAAGAAACTCCAGAGAACAGTGGCACTGTTCACCAACAGCAACATTTTTGCAACAAAGAAACAACTTTCAAAGACCTCTCTTTTCCCGCCGGAAGCGTGAGACTTCACACTCTGCACCTGACGCCCCAGGCTCGAGCTCCAGAGAACAAACACTGCAGAGACGACTGGATAGTGAGAAAAAATAGGAGGAGTCACCCACCAGTCAGGACAGCCCCTAAGTTGCCTTGAGATGAGGTGACCCCAGCCTTTAGAAATCCTCCATCTTGGTTTTGGAGGATTCCCCCAATAGGAATAGGGATGTGCCCCCTCCCCTCAGGGAGGAGGCACAAGGAGGGTGTAGCCACCCTCCAGGATAGTAGCCATTGGCTACTGCCCCCAGACCTAAACACAACCCTAAATTTTGTATTTAGGGGCGACCCAGAAACCAGGAAAACAGATTCCTGCAACCTACACAAAGAAGGACTGCTGACCTGAAAGCCCCGCAGAGACGACGGAGACGACAACTGACTTGGCCCCAGCCCTACAGGCCTGTCTCCAGGCTCAAAGAACCTGCACAGCGACGCATCTGACAGGGACCAGCAACCTGTGAGGACTCAGAGGACTGCCCTGAAACCAAAGGACCAAGAAACTCCAGAGAACAGTGGCACTGTTCACCAACAGCAACATTTTTGCAACAAAGAAACAACTTTCAAAGACCTCTCTCTTCCCGCCGGAAGCGTGAGACTTCACACTCTGCACCCGATGACCCAGGCTTGAGCTCCAGAGAACAAACACTGCAGAGACGACTGGATAATGAGAAAAACTAGGAGGAGTCACCCACCAGTCAGGACAGCCCCAAAGTTGCCCTGAGCTGAGGTGACCCCAGCCTTTAGAAATCCTCCATCTTGGTTTTGGAGGATTCCCCCAATAAGAATAGGGATGTGCCCCCCTCCCCTCAGGGAGGAGGCACAAGGAGGGTGTAGCCACCCTCCAGGATAGTAGCCATTGGCTACTGCCCCCCAGACCTAAACACAAGCCTAAATTTTGTATTCAGGGGCGACCCAGAAACCAGGAGAACAGATTCCTGCAACCTACACAAAGAAGGACTGCTGACCTGAAAGCCCCGCAGAGACGACGGAGATGACAACTGACTTGGCCCCAGCCCTACGGGCCTGTCTCCAGGCTCAAAGAACCTGCACAGCGACGCATCTGACAGGGACCAGCAACCTCTGAGGACTCAGAGGACTGCCCTGAAACCGAAGGACCAAGAAACTCCAGAGAACAGTGGCACTGTTCACCAACAGCAACATTTTTGCAACAAAGAAACAACTTTCAAAGACCTCTCTCTTCCCGCCGGTAGCGTGAGACTTCACACTCTGCACCCGACGCCCCAGGCTCGAGCTCCAGAGAACAAACACTGCAGAGACGACTGGATAGTGAGAAAAACTAGGAGGAGTCACCCACCAGTCAGGATAGCCCCTAAGTTGCCCTGAGCTGAGGTGACCCCAGCCTTTAGAAATCCTCCATCTTGGTTTTGGAGGATTCCCCCAATAAGAATAGGGATGATGTGCCCCCCTCCCCTCAGGGAGGAGGCACAAGGAGGGTGTAGCCACCCTCCAGGATAGTAGCCATTGGCTACTTCCCCCCAGACCTAAACACAACCCTAAATTTTTTATTTAGGGGTGACCCAGAAACCAGGAAAACAGATTCCTGCAACCTACACAAAGAAGGACTGCTGACCTGAAAGCCCCGCAGAGACGACGGAAATGACAACTGACTTGGCCTCAGCCCTACCGGCCTGTCTCCAGACTCAAAGAACCTGCACAGCGACGCATCTGACAGGGACCAGCGACCTCTGAGGACTCAGAGGACTGCCCTGAAACCAAAGGACCAAGAAACTCCAGAGAACAGTGGCACTGTTCACCAACAACAAAATGTTTGCAACAAAGAAACAACTTTCGAAGACTTCTCTCTTCCCGCCGGAAGCGTGAGACTTCACACTCTGCACCCGATGCCCCCGGCTCGAGCTCCAGAGAACAAACACTGCAGAGACGACTTCCAGGCGACTGCAACGATGTGAGTAACCTGAGTCGACCTCACTGCACACCCACGGCGACACCTGCCGAGAAGATCCAGAGGCTCCCCCTGACCTTGACTGCCTGGTAACAAGGAACCCGACGCCTAGACCAAGCACTGCACCCGCAGCCCCCAGGACCTAGAGGAACCAACCTCCAGTACAGGAGTGACCTCCGGGTCCCTCCATTGCTTCCTATAGCAAACCAGATGCCAACTTTGCACACTGCACCCGGCCGCCCATGTGCCACCGAGGGTGTGTTTTGTGTGCCTGTTTGTGTCCCCCCCAAGTGCTCTACAAAACTCCCATGGTCTGCTCCCCGAGGACGCAGATACTTACCTGCCAGGCAGGCCAGAACCAGAGCACCCCTGTTCTCCAAAGGCGCCTATCTGTTTTGGGCCCTCCTTTGACCTCTGTACCTTACCGGCCCTGTATTGCTGGTGCGGTGACTTTGGGATTGCCTTGAAACCCCAACGGTGGGCTGCCTATGCCCATGAGACTGACTGTGTAAGTGCTTTACTTACCTGCAAAACCTAACCACACTTACCTCCCCCAGGAACTGTTGATTTTTGCATTGGGTCCTCTTTTAAAATAGCTTATTGCCATTTTAACCTATACTATGTGTACTACTGCTTTAATTCAACGTTCCTTACTTACCTGTGTGGAGTACCTTGCATTTTATGTATTTACTTCAAATCTTGAATCTTGTGGTTCTAAAATAAATTAAGAAAATGTATTTTTCTATATAAAGACTATTGGCCTGGAGTTAAGTCTTTGAGTGTGTGTTCCTCATTTATTGCCTGTGTGTGTGCAACAAATGTTGAACACTACCCTCTGATAAGCCTAATGCTCGACCGCACTACCACAAAATAGAGCATTAGTATTTTCTAATGTTGCCACTATCAACCTCTAAGGGGAACCCTTGGACTCTGTGCACACCATCTGTCACTTTGAGATAGTATATACAGAGCCAACTTCCTACTCCATAGAGTCATTTTTTGCACTTGAAGCCCTACTTTGCATCTCATTGACGCAAAGTAGGTTTCCACGTCCCAAAAATTACTTTAACTGCATAAATTTGACGCTAGACGGGTCTAGCACCTAAGTATAACTATAGAGTTAGTTTTGCACTAAATTTACATTAAAAAAATGACGCAAATGTGGTGCAAAACTGGTATAAATTACCCCCAAAATGGCAAACAAAGGTGTGCAAGCCAATTATGGCAGAGGTGCACATTGGACATGATATGTCCCTACTAATGCAGTATTTTCTCTACAGAAAAGTTCCTTTAACAAAATGTATGTCCTTGATTATAAATCCTACCTAATCGAATAGCTATTAATTGCACCCAATAAATAACAAACCCTTGGGGCTGCTATTTCTCAAATGCAACAAATACAAAATTGCAAGATTTGTCCTGAAGATGGGGCATGACATACTGATTTGGGTGCTTATCGCACAAAAATCTACTTGCTCCGGTATTAACTGAGCATTTTTTACCCAGTAAGTTTCAGCAGGATCAAAAACCCAATTTTACCAACAAACATATTTCCTGCACCCTTGTAAAAATTGGTTTGCACCGGTGTGGAATTAAGGAGTCATATATTTGTCTATCCTGATTGCTTATGTATCTTTCGGTTATTTGAATGGCTGCTCTGCCCCCCAGTAACCCAGCTCGGGTAGGAGCCAGACAGGCTACTATATTCAGTTCATGTGGTTCATTATCCCAGGTTTCAGCAGGTAGCCACAGGAGCCCACAGCCTGAAATAGGATCAGCGCAGAAGGACCAAAAGACAAAAGGACAAAGATCATGAACCACACAGCAAAGAAGAAAGATCAAAAACTATGGGGCAGATTTAAGAGCCCCTAGTCCCTCCTTACCCAACATTAGCAACATTGTTTTTACGCTAATGTGGCCCAAAGAGGCCAAAATCGCAGTGCTAAACTCACAAACTGGAGCAATGCATACATTGCACAATTTTATAACCCTTTGTGCTACATTATGCCTGTGCCAGGCATAATGAATTAAATGGGGGCATTCCCCTATTGGGGGGGGGCAAAAAATGGTGCTAAAAAATCAAAGAGATTTCTTTGTGTCTTTATTTGGCACTTTTAACTCCTGCTCAGAGCATATAGTGTGGCTGGGGTAGGGCAAGGAAGAGGCAGGGTCTTATGCACTGCAAAGACTTTCCTTTGAAGTTTGCCTACTTTAACAGCAGAAATGAGTATAAATATTGGACTGCTGACCGCACAATTTTAGCATACTTCTGGATCAAGAGAAACCTCTGCCAAGGAGAGGAGCTGAAGAGCTGTAAGGTGGAGTACTGCCCCTTTGCTGTGTGTGCTTTTCTGGATTGGCCTGCAGTTGCTGCTTCTGCCTAAGAGAGGACAAAGACTGGAGTTTGCTGTGTATCCTGGTTCTGAAGTTTCTCCAAGGACTTGGACTGAGCTTGCCTTCTGTTAACAAGTCCCAGGGATATCAAAGACTTAATCTGCCAGCACCTGGGCCCTCTTGCTCAGATCCCTGACTTACCAAGAGGTGCCACATCAAGTCCCTGGGCCTGGAAGGAGAAACTGGTAAAACCTGAGAGAAAATCTCCTGATCGGAGCCAAGTGGCAGAAAAATCGATGCAATGCCTGCACTGCGGCTGAACAATCAACGCAGCACCGGTGAAATCGACGCATCGCCAGCTCAACGTGGATTCATGTTTTTTGTGCATTCAGATTTTCCATGCATCATCCCTGGGCGTCAAATCTTCAATATCACTGCACAGACTCGAGGCTGCTTGTCTGGAAATCGACGCATCCCTTCCCTGTAGAAAAGAATCAATGCACGGCCTCACTTGTGAGTAAGGAATCAATGCATCACTTGCTTTTCTAATACACCCTCACCCTCCGGCTTTATTTTTTATCCATACCAGGTACTTTGTGCTAAGACAATTCATCCATTGATTCTTATGGATTAAGGTTCTTTTTGCTTTAAAATTTGATATTTTTACTTGTGTATGTTGGATTTTTGTCTTTTAGGTCTTGTTTGATTTAGATAAATATTGGCCATTCTTCTAAACTGGTGTGGAGTCCTTTTGAGGTGTTTTCACTGTGTTACCGTATGTGATAGTGCAAATACTTTACACATTGATTCTGAGATAAGCCTAGCTGCTTGTGCCAAGCTACCAAGGGCGTGAGGAGGGATTATCTGAGATATGTATCTTCCTATCCCTGACTAGAGTGAGAGTCCCTACTTGTACAGGGTGTCAACTTACTGCCAACTAGAGATCTCATTTTTAACAGTGTTTTTCCCAGGTTTTGGAATATAGATGATAGTGGCTTCCGTCATTGAGGGCGGCTAGGAAGCAGGGCCTGTAAACGAGTTGAATCAGGGCCAATATTTTGCAAAACGTCTTGCAAAATGAGCCCAGTTACCCATCCGGACCCAGGAATTTGTGGGGCTTTTGCCTCACAATGCCCGCTATGGCCTCTTCTGTTCAGATAAGTTTATCTATCACTCTTGCTTGATCAGCGGTGAGCTGAGTTTTATTTGCACCCCAAAGGTATTGTTTTAAGTTATCCTGGGGAAGGAATTAAGCTGTGTATAATTCTGCGCAGAGTCATCTGGATTTGTCTGCTATGTGGCAGTCAGTTACAACCTCCCCCCCGTCCTCCCCTTCTAGGGACTCCACTTTTGCTACCTATCTTTGGGCACATAGGGCCTGATTCTAACCGCGGCGGGCGGCGGTCGCCGCCCGCCATGCGGTTACCGCCAAATGACCGCACCGCGGTCACAAGACCGTGGCGGCCATTCTGGCTTTCCCGCTGTGCTGGCGGGCGACCGCCAAAAGGCCGCCCGCCAGCACAGCGGGAAAGACCCAGCAACGATGAAGCCGGCTCCGAATGGAGCCGGCGGAGTTGCTGGAGTGCGACGGGTGCAGTAGCACCCGTCGCGAATTTCAGTGTCTGCTAGGCAGACACTGAAATTCTTTTTGGGGCCCTCTTACGGGGGCCCCGCGGCACCCCCTACCGCCATCCTGTTCCTGGCGGGAGACCCGCCAGGAACAGGATGGCGGTAGGGGGTGTTAGAATCCCCATGGCGGCGGAGCGCGCTCCGCCGCCATGGAGGATTCTCAAGGGCAGCGTAAAGTTGGCGGTACACCGCCGACTTTCCGTTTCTGGCCGCGGCTGAACCGCCGCGGTCAGAATGCCCAGCGGTGCACCGCCAGGGTTAGAATGACCCCCATAGTCTGTTGGCCAGAGCCGGCCGCATTTGTCTCCCCCTGTGCAAAAGAAATGTTTAAGTCACAACAAGAAGTATTTGGCTCTATTAATGTCCAGTCCTGCTAGTTGTTTCCTAGTGGCTCGCAGCTGTATCCACACCCATGGGGCGCTGGTGCTCTAGTGAATACATTCCAGTTCTTTCACTCAGCACTTTAATTTCTGTCATTGGTTCCTGCCTGCTTTTGTCTGCTGTCGATATGGCGATATGGTGATACATTCTCCCCCGATCACTGCTTTCATGGCGCCCCTTAACAATGCAATGGAATATCGGTTGTGTCATTGATTATTATATAAGGCCATTGTGATCTGCTAGATTGCTTTGGGTTTGTGTAGGAGGGTTGTGCAGAAGTGCCAAGGCTGGTATGTGTGTCTTGTTGAGGGGAGTACTATATCCGCGAACACAGCTGCATGGTCTGAGAGTAATCTGAATCAATGTCAATCAATATAATTAGATCTTGTACCTCCTTGGTCCCTAAAAAGTGATCAAGGCGTGCATAGGTTTTGTCAGGGTGGGAGTAAAACATGTAGTCGTGAGTGTTTGGGTGACAATCCCTCTAGAAATCCCTCAGTCCCATCTCTTGAAGCCATTGCCTACTCTCTGTGATTAGCTCCCCAAGCCTCCCTCCCTGTCTCTGAGCTGATTGATCTAGAGTATTGCTAAAAACTATGTTAGGGTCTCCCCCCAGTAATACTAGTCTCATATTGTTTTTTATAGCCATTTTCAGTCATATTTTTTAGGTACATTATTTTAGCAGCTAGGCCTGCCACTTCTGCAATTTAGTCCAGTTACTTTTTAATTCAGCTTAATTTTATTATTCTAGCATAGACCACATTTGCGGTGCTGTTTTCTTTTCTTTATCTAGTTGTTCTTTCACTTGGAAAAGCATTGCGTTTTTTAGACATTCTTTTCACTTTGTTCTTTCCTCAAAGCTGCAGCCAGATAGAGTTGCCAGCAAAGTGGTACGCTGTGTCTCCAATATTCACAGAAACATAAACGTCCTTATGTGGGGACACTTTCTCACACACCAGCTGTTTATTATAAAGCACTTCTCTGTCCCATACACCTTAGAGGGAGATTCCAGCCAGATGACCACGACCTCATGTTGACTGCTGATTGCCTTCGCTACAGCTGCTTGCTTAGCCTACCGGATCCCTGGCCTATATGGTGATGGTTTCTTTCTAGACAACAGGCTTCCTTGCTCAGGTATGGAGGATGGTGTCTTCCCAGGAGGGACACCTGAAGGGCAGAATAGGGCTTCTCACACTGTGCTCTAACGTAAGCTGAGGTAGTAACCACATATATTACAGACAGTATGGTGGGACTTTTCCTGTGATTCACTCTTCTCTCCACCATTTTGCTTCTAGCGTGTTTTATCATCTAATTATTGCAATTTATGGCATTTTGTCTAAGATGCAGCTAATTCAATAAACCTTATTGACTCAGTCTACACCTCTGTTTGTCTTTGCATGTGTGAGACTAATGTAGCTGAGAGAAAAGGATGAGATGTGATCGACCACAATTTCCCTGAGGAGTCATTTATGTCATGCACCCGGTTGCCACAATTATCCCTGCTCTTGGGCGGAGATGAGGTAGCAGGAAAACCGGATTAGGCTAACAGTTGTCACATGGTGTGGGATTGAACTCAGTTTGCCACAATTCAGGTGATTCAGCAGCCTCATTAGCATAATGAGAGCCTACGCGACAGTGCAGTCATGACCTCTGCTACCAATCTACGAAGGAAGTGTTCCTGGCTTTCATTAGGGCATACATAGTACCAATTACATAGGTATGGTCTTGTACTTGTCCTTGATATGCCAATAGACGGCCCCTGGTTTCAACAACTACAGCCCCAATTTTCCCTTGGAACGAGTGAGATATTAGGATGGCTACTCTTATTGTTTTTGAGGCTGCGGAAGAGAATTGTTATGTGGAAAGAACCAAGATTAAATGTAAGATGGTGCCATTTACTTGACACCAAGTGTGTCTCCTGGCGAAGACCCACATCAAACCCAACCTTTCAAGGTACGAAAGTAGGCGTGTCCCTTGACTGGGTTATTCAGCTCCTGTACATTCAGGGAAAGAAAGCATAACTTATCATATGATGTGCACATCACTCACCATTCAGTTGTGAAGCTCATTTCACTGTTGTTTCCTGTTATCTCTATGAAAATGCTCAATTGCATCTTTAATTACGTGAGTCAGTCTGACCCTGACAAAATGTTGCTCTCTGATATATGAGTACACCCCTGATTAACCCCCTAACATAACAACAACAAACGTAGTGTCCCTGGTAGGTCTAGAGCTCCCAATGGAGCTGCAAGCATTCCATTGGTGTCTTATGAGTCAAGGTCCTCGACCAAGATCATTTTCATCAATGATGAGTCCCTTCGGTCTGGTCCCATCCTACCGGCCTCGCCCCGGGGTGCCATTTCAAGCCATTACTAGGTCTCTGTAGCGACCATCTATAGATCAATTGTCAAGGTCCCTGGACAATATTTTTAGGACTGCTCTTCTCTCCTGGGCTATAGTGTCTAGGTCTGGGAACAGGTATCTGGACTTCTCTGCCATCTCAATCTTTTCTTGGCTCTCCGATTCTTGGGTTGGATGGAGATGCTCCCTTCAGGTCTTTCCCAATCCCCAGCAGCTCACAGGTGGCAGTGAGGGAGCGCATTTGGTGAATTGCCCCATCCCATCAAAAGATGTTCCAGAACAGGTGCGCCCATGAGTAGAAGTTACCTTGCTGACAGAGGAAGGCGGTCAAAGGGTGAAAGTCTTTCCGTTTCTGGAGTGTTAGAGTAGGAAAATATCAGTACAACATCAGAGTGTGGCCTCTAAACTTTAGGGGATGCTGTTCTCCTTCTTGCGTAGGATTTTCTATTTCAAGGGAAAGACATGGGCACATATTAGGATGTCTGCTGGGCGAGCGTTCTCGGATAGGGGGAGGCCAACTCTGTGTGCACGATCCAGTTGAATTGTCATGCTGGATAGACATTCCATGATCTGGGCAAAGAGAGCTTGCAAGTAGTCCTTCATGTCTTCGTCTTATGCTGCGGCCATGCCCCTCTGATAGGGATGTTGTTTCATCTGGATCTGTTCTCTTAGTCCTCTGCATGGGCTTGCAAGTCAAGGTGTTGATCCTTGAGGCAGATGACTTCATGTTGGAGTTACTCAATTTCTTCATCTTGGGTTGTCTCCTGGTGTCCCAGTGTCGACATTCTGTCTCCAAGATCAGCTACATCCTTACACACAGCTTTCAAGTCTTGGGAGAGATCTCTCTTGAGTTTCTGGAGGTCATCCCTGAGGGACTCAAATAGCACCTCTAAAAATGAACAAGTAATGGGACTCTCAGAGTCCTTGCCTTCTGGGAGCATGTCCTGGCTCATAGGGGGAGGGGTCCCCCTTGGCCTCCCTATGGTTTCGACAGCATGTCTTTAAGGGTGCAATCCTTTTTCGTCCATGCAGTCAACATGTTTAAGCTCAACTGGGGTCTCCCAAGTGTGTCTAAATGGGCTAGTCGAGTGTCGGGACAGCACCGCAGTCTCCGCTACCTGTTGGCAGGGAAGGTATTGAATCAGCACTCTGCTCGGTGGTAGTGCTATCTCGCAGGTTTAGTATAGCTGGTCAGTCTGTTCCACATGCCTGTGAACCAGCCATAGGTTATTTTCTGTTTGTCACCGCCTAAGGGACCCTTCTCCACATCTGTGACCCCATTGCTTTATGGATCCCTATGGTTTGTCTTGGTGTGCTGCCTCCTGTCACTGGGCATGTGCTTCAGGTGAGGTCACTCCCCAAGCTCCAATAGGCAGTTAAACCACAATGCATGTTGTCCTGTGCTGGGCTTGAGGTCTGGCCAGGCTTAAAGTGTGGCATGCGGTTCCAGCCATCAGGACCACCAAGGGTGGTTGTGGTGGAGGTGAGTGCGTGAATTGACCATGCAGGGGGCAACTGTAAAGGAAATAGCCACTTGCTGCTGTGTTCCTATTGCCCTCTACCTAGGTAATGTCTGTGTTGCTTTAAGTTGATGCTCCTGAAAAAGGGCCAGTGAGCAGCTCAGCAGACCAAGCCCCGCACTCCCATCATGGATTGCTGCTCATGGCAGCTGGGTGGTCACAGGACTGGTAGAACAGTTGGCCCCAGGCCTCACAAGGCTGCATCTACTTTGAGAAGCAAAAGGCTTGAGGGAGCTACACTGCTCCAGGCTATCTTCAGCGTGGTTGGGGGGTGCTATAGTCACTGTAAATTTCAGCCCTGTGTTGGCCCGCCAAATGCTCCTGTCTGCCTGTCTGGGGTGACAGAGGACTCCCTGACCATTGGTGGCTGCCATGTGGAGTCCAAGGTTACTCAGGGCCCACTGAACCCGCCGACATGCTGGTCTTCTTGCCCTGCACACGGGTCAGTCCTTTGGGCTCTCCACGGCTGCCAGCAGTGTTGCTGTGGGTTTCCTCCCTTGAGGCACTTCTGCCCTGTAGGGCCCAGCACTAAGCTGTCATGTTGCATGGTGGTCTGTGGTCAGCTAAGTCTGGCCAGTGCAGTACTAGCTGCTGTTTGGGTGAAGGGGGAAACCACTGGGGTGCAATGATGGTGTGGTACAGGGCCTATGGCATAATTTATGACATCACTGATGACATCTCAAATGACACAATTGATGGCATACTTTTCCATTGCAGTTACAGGCAGGTAAGGGGCATAACATCTGCCACATGTCAAAACACTCTACAACTGGAACACTTTCTGTAACCTCTTCAGCGGGGCCAGGAACTCTGAAGCACTACAGAGCATAAACACTGCAAGCCAAACTCTTGATTAGCCCATTTATTTCTTCATTCTGATGGGGCCCTTTTGGCTTTCAGTGGAATATACCATAAAGATTCCTGGGGAAGGATATCAAGGATTTATTTTTGGAACACACCTTTCTTTCTTGCAAGATATTTCCTAGCAAGTCGACTTATTTCCCTTCCAAAACGATTATGACAGCCTAAATCTATTATCCATATAGATAACTTTCATACCTATAATAGGGCTTTGTGCATCTTGCTGTCATTGATAGGACTGCGGTGTTTGATGGGCTGCCCAAACCTTTCTCGTGCCTTTTGAAAGCAATTTTCTTTCTGATGATAGGGATTTGACCACAATTCCCTCTTTCTTGCCTAGACTTTACAACATATTCCCATTGGATCTCTAGTGGGAGAGTTCCTAACATTTCAGATTATATAAACTAAAGATATACCTTTTCAATACATATCCAGTACCTTAACTGGAATGTGTTAGTCTGCACTTTTGAATAAATTTACTCTCACATTTTGTGAACAGACAAAAAAGTAGCAATAAATTATACACATGCAGATTACATTACTCACAAGTGTAACTTGCCTTTGTGAATATCTCCTTTTATGTTTTTGTGCACTTTATAAGGACATGAGGAAAACTGTGAAACTGTAAGCCTGCCTTTTAAGCACCATAAATGCTAATATTTGTGGAATGATTGCAGCTTTAAAATCTGTTCTTGATGACAGTGTTAAAAAAGTCTAATAGATGTAATTAGAGTTTTATTTTTATGTCAATTTTTTAATCAATCGTGCTTCAATATGTGTTTTGTATTGAGATTTTACGATGCATAAAAACATCACCTACATCTTTTTATGACGATGACCATGATAATGAAGCTGTTTAAGGCACATTCCTCTTTGTGTTATTGCATCTAAATTGTTTTCATTTTACTATTAATAGCTTTCCTTATTATTAAAGCCGGCCTTTCCATGCGTACTAAAGTTTCTATTTAAATATATAATACTAGCGTTAATTAGATGCATTTCATTTTCTATTCTTCCTTTCTATTGCTTAAATGGAACTCAACAAACCCAAACCGGATGTAGGAAGTTTTGATCTGAAGCGCACGTGTGTCCTTCTCACAGTATTAAAGGTCATTTGCCCACTTCCTCTTTTGAAAAGTCCTAACACGTTGTTATAGTGGGCACTGCTAGCTTCAGGTAAAATATTGCCCTTCAGTGGGCGTCTTAAGAATTTACACCAAGATTAGTTTAGGAACAGGCGTTTTACAAAATAGTTTCTAACTTTCCAAGGGCTCTTCCCTTCGCATTGTCTCTGATTAACTCACCCATTGTTTCCCTAATCAGGTCTCCCTTCTAACAGACTCTTTCCTTAGCCTTACTGACAACTCGCTGAAATCTCCTAACATCTTGGGATGTTTTTCTAATTTTGAAATTATGAAAACAGAAATATCATAATGCATGTTCGAGATACATGTGCATGGCTATGTATTTTTGCATGCATTTTGGCTGCAAACTACCTTCATTCATCAGTGAGTCTTGCTCTGACGTCCTCAATTGCTAGTTTCCATGGAGTCCTTGTTTTGCATAGCCTACAGAAAACCGGCACAGTATTAAAATGAAAGCACCCCTACCACCACCACACACACACACAAGGGCTGATTGCTCTTCAGTTCCGTAGACTGATGGGCAGTATTACAAGGATTAGCGCAGCTCACCAGTCACAGTTTCCATTTAGTAACGGGAGTATTAGCAGATAAACAAGAGTGACTTAGAGATGAACGTAACAGTTGGTCAGTGCCACAAGAGCCCATACGAAAGTGCGACATAAAAACGGGTGCCACATGTCTCTGAACTGTGTACAGATAGTCAAGACCAGCATCTAGAAAGTCACACTGATGACTCCCGTATGATCTGATTATGTTTCCACTTCTCTATTTCTTTGTAAATCACTCCATGTGCCCTTCTCACTGTCAATGGATGCTGATGAGGCCCCATTACAGGACAATAGGCACAGGCGACAATCACCAGAACATATCAAACGGTCCTGCCACATCCCTGTATCGACATAAGACCCAACACATTACATCACTGCAACGACTAGGTGAGCTATGGACCATGTTAAGGAAATTATGATCATGAGCAACATTCTCTTGGTAATGGCTAAAGGTTAAAGTCTGTGCTCCATTTTACTGAAAGGTCAATAACAGAGAACAGGAAGTCTCATAAACGTATGCAGCAGGTTCACGCAGGTTCACGCCTCCATCATAACTAAGTAGATTAGTAGCCAAGGTCAATGCAGCAGAGCTTGATAATAAACCAAATTCCCCCAACAACCCCCCAATCAGAGTAATTGTTTTCTTTATAGCAGATAAGAAGCCTCAGGCATATGGAATAAAGGTGATGTCACGTCAAAGGTTTGCCTGATGTTAAAATAAATGAGTGCTCAGAAACTTCAAATACTTCTGAGGCCTGTATCACAAAATAAGCATTAGTGGGCAGAACACATGACCGCTATCCCATGGGCACAATTGGGGTTAGAGAGCTTAAATCTATTTACCCATTTTTAGTATGACGAGACCTACGGGATGAACAGCACTCCAAAAGACTTGGATGCGAGTTGTTACCATAATATTACTCTAAGTCAGCTGGTCAAAGGACACAGGAACACATGGAACTCTAAGAGGTTCTTTCCTACCAAGGGATGTAAGAAGGAGGCTCAGGAATGAATTCTGCATCCAAGAATCAAACTCAGCTTTACTGCAAGAGGCAGATGTACACCTGGACAAAACAAGAACAGAGCCGTTGGGTTGGCTCACCGAGCAAACATCATAGGCTGGGAACATCACAGCAGTTCCTATCATCTGAGCCTCAGTTCTACTGCAATGCCAAATGTAAACCAAAGAACTGGCACAGCGGTGCTATTATAGACCTAAAGTACAAAACATCACTGCCAAATCAAGAGGGTTATTATTTTTTTATTTTAATTTTTGGACTTTCTTCATAGGAAAGAGGAAACTTGAAGGGGGAGAGAACCAGACGATCTAGGATGTCCATTAGGACTACACATCCCAGTCAGTCCTGTGCCCAGGGTTCTGTTGCTGATTGGATCGTCCCAGATCAGCTCATGGACATCCACTGCAGCTTCCTAATTAGGGTAAAAGGTCTACTATTCCAAAGAGGCTTTTTGCTCTTTGTGTCAGGATTCCAAATGCAAACTGAGAATAACATCCAGTAAGGTAAGACAGGATTGAGGCCAGAATTTATTTTTATATTTAAGTTTATATAGAGTTTTGTATAGTGCAAACATGACCCCTGGGGGTTTCAGAGAGCTTTACAGGTAAAAACATACAACAACATAATTGAGAACGGTACAGGATGTGGTATCTCCAGGAAGAGGGAAGAGATCACTACAAGGACCAGGCCGCCAAACCAATATAAAAGCGCATAAAGGGTGTTAGACCTGACAGCCTTAGGGTGGTCACCCCTAACTTTTTGCCTGCCTCCCTCCACTTTTTGGACACTGTTTTTGCTGGCTTTTAGACTCTGCGCACTTTACCACTGCTAACCAGTGTTAAAGTGCATATGCTCTCTCCCTTTAAACATGGTAACCTTGGATCATACCTGATTGGACTATTTAATGTACTTATAAGTCACTAGTAATGTGCACTATAGGTGCCTAGGGCCTGTAGATTAAATTCTACGAGTGGGCCTGCAGCACTGGTTGTGCCACCCACTTAAGTAGCCCCTTTACCTTGTCTCAGGCCTGCCATTGCAAGGCCTGTGTGTGCAGTTTCACTGTCACCTCGACTTGGCATTTAAAAGTACTTGCCAAGCCTAAACCTCCCCTTTCTTCACATATAAGTCACCTCTAATGTGTGCCCTAGGTAACCCCTAGAGCAGGGTGCTGTGTGGGGGAAAGGCAGGACACGTACCTGTGTGGTTTACATGTCCTGGTAGTGTAAAACTCCTAAAATTAGTTTTTACACTACTGTGAGGCCTGCTCCCTTCATAGGCTAATATTGGGGCTGCCCTCATACAGTATTGAATTGGTAGCTGCTGAGCTGAAAGGAGTAGGAAGGTCATATTTAGTATGGCCAGAATGGTAATACCAAATCCTGCTGACTGGTGAAGTTGGATTTAATATTACTATTCTAGAAATGACACTTTTAGAAAGTGAGCATTTCTTTGCACTTAAATCTTTCTGTGCCTTACAATCCTCGTCTGGCTGGGCTTAGCTGACAGCTCCTTGTGCATTCACTCAGACACACACCAAACACAGGGTACTCAGCCTCACTTGCATACATCTGCATTTTGAATGGGTCTTCCTGGGCTGGGAGGGTGGAGGGCCTGCTCTCACACAAAGGACTGCTACACCCCCTACTGGGACCCTGGCAGACAGGATTGAACTGAAAGGGGACCTGGTGCACTTCTTAGCCACTCTTTGAAGTCTCCCCCACTTCAAAGGCACATTTGGGTATAAAACAGGGCCTCTGCCCTACCTCATCAGACACTTTCTGGAGAAGAAACCTGAACCAGAACCTGCATCCTGCCAAGAAGAACTGCCTGGCTGCCTAAAGGACTCACCTGACTGCTTTCTACAAAGGACTGCTGCTTTGCTGTTGCCCTGCTGCCTTGCTGAACTCTTGTCTGGCTGTAAAAGTGCTCTCCAAGGGCTTGGATAGAGCTTGCCTCCTGGCAGGCAATTTTTAACTGAGTCCTTGCTTCATATGGGAGCCAGTTTAGGGATTGCAGGTTGGGAGTAATGTAGTTGTATCTTTTTGATCCTGTGATAAGCCTTATAGCCGAGTTAAGAGATGCCCTTAGTGGAGCCAATTTACATCTAGGTAGGCCACAGAGGATTGCACTTCCATAGTCCAACCTGGAAATCACTAGGGCTTTAACCAATTTGAAGTCATTGAGGTGGAGGAAGGGTGTTGTTTTCCTGAGGATGTTCATTTTGAAGTTAGCTCCTTTAGTGGCATTACTGATGTGCTCCTCCATATTCAAGTTCTTGTCTATCATTATTCCTAGTGATCCTGTGGAATCTATGATGTGAGGGAAAGAGTTAAGTGCAGTTAGTTGCTTCATCTATTCTCTGATATCTGGTGATACTTAGGGTGGGGCAATTCAGATGAATTCCATTTTTAGAGCATTTAATTAGAGGTGGTTGCATGTCAGCCAGTTTTTTTTTTTTTTTGTGGGGCTATGTTGAGAGACTGGATATTTTCGGGAGAAGAGATTTTCAAGTAGAGTTGGGTGTTGTCAGCGTACATGTGATAGTGGATGTTAAATAGTTTCAGAATTTCAGTTAAGAGTTCCATGAACAGGTTGAAGAGAGTGGAAGAGAATGCCGTTCCCTGTGGGACTCCTAGTATGACTGATGTGGGATTGGATAAGGACTGATTAACGTCGATTCTTTGGGTCCAGTTGTTGAGAAACAGGGTGAACCAATTAAGAATGGCCCTTGATCGCCCCATCCTCCAATCCAGTAAGTCTAGGAGGATGTCATGTTTAACCGTGTTGAAAGCTGATGAGAAGTCGAGGAGGATTTGAAGGCATGATTCGCTTTGATCTAGCATTTTGAGTGCATCATTTATGATGTGGATTGGAGCCAATTCAGTGTTGTGGCTCTGGCAGAAGCTAAATTGGAATTGGTCTAAAAGTGGGAGTTGTTCTATGTTGTTGCATAACTGAATGATGACACATTTCTCCAGGAGCTTCGTCAGTGTCAGAATGTTGGAAATTGGACGGAACTTGTTTAGGTTCACATGATCTGCTGTGGGCTTTTTCACAATAGGGGTAACCAGCCCAGACTTTAGGCAATCTGGGATTGTGCCTTAAAGAAGAAGTGAAGCATTTACTATATCTTGGTCCAGAGTGGCAGTATAGACGATTTGATCTCATATAATAGATTCAATGGTAAAGGGTCATTGAAGTGGTTTGAGGGTTTCAATGCTGTTATAATTCTGAGAATTACACTTTGTTAAAAGGTTTTGATTAAGTCTCACAAAGCATTGTTTTTGGGGGGAGGGGTGCCCCGTGAGACATGGGGGCTTAATGATCCAAGGAGGGGGAGGCTTGGATGTGATAAGATAAAAAGGTGCTCCATAGCTATCAGCAGATCACTTTCAATTTTTTTTTGTCTTTTCCAGGACAAAAGAGGCAAAATCCTTGCATGGTAACTGTGGCCTGGACCCAATGAGAAGAGGGTTGGGTTTACTATTCAATTGTAGTTTGATGAGCTCAAACAGTTTTTTGGATGGTTTCTGGCTTTCTCTAGTTTGTTTCTGAAAAAAAAAAAACACTTTTGTAATGTGTTTGTTATAGATGTTTCTCAGTGATCTCAGATGCTTAAGGTGTTCGAGGGAAGGAGAGAATGTATATGTTCATTTTGCAAGTCTCAAATTATGTCTTTCTGCATTGAGGCTTCCATTGCACCATGGTTTGGAATCTTTATTAGAAATTCATTTTAGCTGTAGGGGCGCAAGCGTGTCTAGAATGTTCGTCATGGAGTTGTTGTAATGGTCTGTAAGGTCAATGACATCCGACATGCCCACTGCAGGCAACAAGATGTTATTGGTGAAAGATGACAGATTATTCAGGTTTTTTTTGTGTGCATCTTTTCCAGTGTTTAGATTTCTCTAGCTATGCCTTATTAGCTATCATCGGTTCTGTGATGAGGAAGGTGATGCAGTGGAGGTTTGTCCAGTCACAGGGGGTTATAGGTTCGAGTTGCATGTAATTAGCCTTAGCAATATTAGATCCAAGGTCACACCATTATTGTGGGTAGGACTGTTGCAGATTTGGATCAAGTTGAGGTCAGCTAGGAGGGTTTTAAGGCTGTTCACTGCAGAGTCATTCGGGTCATTCCATGGAGGTTGAAATCTCCAAGGGATATCTGGGTGCAGTTTTGTCCTGCATAGGATGAGATGATTTCCATAGTTTGTTCTATGAACAATAGGTTGTCTCTGGTGGTTGCTACATCGTGTGTAGTTTGCAAATTAGTCTGTGGCTACTTTGAATATTTATGCATAGGTATTCAAATGAGCATATAGTGATGGTTTGTGCCTGTTTAACTGAGAGACTGTTACACTATAAGACCTCTACCTGGCCTGTGGAGTCTATCTAGTCTTATGATGTCATGGCTGGGAGAGACTAGTAAGTCAAGGATAGGTGCGGAGGAATCATTTAGCCATGTTTTTGTCAGGATTAAGAGGCCAGGTTCATGTGGAAGGATGAGATCAGCAATTTCTGCTGTGTGTCTTACTGATGACCTGCAATTAAGTAGCATACATTTCAGGAGAGGTATGGTGACCTCTGAGGTAGTCTGTGTGATGGTAACATGCTTTAGATCTGGAGTCAGGCCTAGGTTCTCTCTGTGGGTTTACAGGAATTGTTTGTATTTGTTCTAGATTGTCTGTGTTATCAAAGTGGGTGGATTTATAAGAGAGGAGGAGGGAGTGGATGTCCCTGTCATGTAGTGGATCTTTAAACCTAATGGGCCTAGAGGAGTCATTGGTATAGGGTATAGGTCTCTATCTCAGGTGAGGAGAAGTCGGGGTAGTTGGGATCACATTAGCTAAGGGGTGTGATCGCAGCCTAGAGCGGTGATTAGTAGATTGGGCGTGGCTGTGACTATTCGTTGCAGGAGGTCTATTGTGCCACTGATTGTTTGCCAGCTCTAAAGCGATGTCTATTAGTCTTTGTAAGTCTGCCTTAAGTTGTTGAAGGTCTAGAGTAATCTCTCCAATTATGGATTCTAATGAGAAGTGGGAAGACGTAGTCGTGGTTTGGATCAAGGGGCTAAGAGGGGGGTGCTCAGGACTTCAGTGTTGGAGTGTCGCTGGTCAGGGAAATCTGCAGAGGGGAGGATTGTTTTGAGATGGGGTTAGGTTTGAGAGGGGGAGCTGGAGAGATCAAGAGCTGGCTGGGTAGGAGAGCTGAGTTCAAAATGATAATGTTGCTAGTAATGTTAGGGAGATCGGACTTCGAGGTGGCTCTCAAATGGGCCATGGGGTGTGTTTTAGGCAGGCTAGTAGAATCTACACTGGTGTATTCGCAATTTGAAGGAAGAATCGGGGTGATGGTGATGCTTTTGTAGCTGTTTGTCTCTGTGTCCACTGCTCTAGAGGTGTAACATGGATGCAATTCAGGATGATGATTCAAGGGGGGGAACTTGGATCTTACAAGAGTTGAAAAATAATGCTGTTATGTATGTTGAACTCTGAGGAGGAGCAAGGGGGAGAGAGGGATGGGGCGCTAGATGTGGCTAAATAGACACTACTGGTTATTGAAAAAGAAGTAGGACGACCGTGGGAGGGGGTGGATTAATTACTTGTACCAATGAAAATAAAGAAAATGCCTTCAAAGAATTCTATGTTGTGGTCTGAGGACTGTATGGAGATGATCCTATTGTTATATGTGGAGATGGTTACATCTGCTCTGCAAGCAGGATGGGGAGCTACTGAGAGTCTGAGAACATGAGAGGTCTTCCTAAATGTAGTGATCGAACGCAATTGGTATATGGCTTTCCTCCATTGTGCTTGTCTTTTCATGTAGATGATAAGGTCACTTATTATGGTTCCTTTTGTTGAGCAGAAGTAGGGGTCAGAGATAAGAGTTTCTGTGTGAGATTTGAGGAGCCTGTGTTTTAAGCTCTTGGAAACATTTTTTTATTAGATTGGGAGGGTACATAATTTTATAAGCATTGTGGCCAGTTGACCCACGTTTCTTGTCAAGTGCTCTTAGGGGATTCAGATCCATGTCTAAGAGAGTAACTAGGACCCGATAACAAGTAAGTAGGAGAACAAAGTGCTAAAAAGGTTTGTCAGGGGTTAAAGTCGTAATATTAGGCATAGCATCAGAAATTAAAATTTCTGTGCCACTGTGGTGAAGTTTAGTGTTAAGTGTTTTCAAATGACCTGCTGAGTATCAATCCAGGCTGCAAGCCTGTGTCAAGGCACATGGAGTAGTAGGTAGTGATAACATTCTGAAGGGGGAGGTGAGAAAGGAGTGAGAAAAATGAAGATCAAACACAGAAACACTTCTGATAGAGCAGGAACTTTAAATCACCATGACAAAAGCTGTATCGATAGGGCTGGAATGCATAATTCAAGATAGAAAAGAGGTCCAAATAGTCCAGTTACAAGATGTCCACTCCTTTACTTTCCATGAGCTTCATTAATTGAGCATTGAGTCATTTTTCCTTTCCATGAACTTTTTGTGATTTAGCATTGAGTCCTTTTTTAGTTTCCATGAACTTTGTGTCAGCAGTCCCATGACACTTAGGCCCATATTTATACTTTTTTAGCGCCGCATTTGCGCCGCTTTTTGACGCAAAAACTACACAAACTTACAAAATACAATTGTATTTTGTAAGTTTGTGCCATTTTTGCATCAAAAAGCAGTGCAAAAGCAGCACTAAAAAAATATAAATATGGGCCTTAGTCTTTCCTGTGGGAAAGCAGTCCTATGTTGGTTTCTCTGCAAGACGGAAAGGAGGACCGCTATCTTGAGAATGTGGTACTCAAGACTGAGAGGGGAGAGAGTGAACTCCAAAATAGCTTGCAGGCCAAAGCTCTGCGGGATCCCCATCTACCACAAAACATCAACCACTGAGTATTAGGCACCCCAACAGAGGACTCCCGCCAGAAACAAGCAGCGTTATAATCAGCTGCAGATAGCAAGGGGTGCATGCACATTGTAGGAAAGCACTCTTTTTGGCATGGTCAGCCTCCGATTTTTGCCTGGAATCTAAGGTGGTTTCAGTTGAAAATGCACTGGGTCCCTGCTAGCCAGTTCCCCAGTGCCACAGCTCTTTCCCAAAACTGCACAGTTGTTCTTCACCATTGGCACAAATTTTAGCACCCTCTGTAAGTCCCTAGTAAGTGGTCCCCTGATATCTAGGGCCTAAGGTACTGAGGAAGGTCCCTGAGGGCTGCAACACTATTTGTTTCACCCCCAGGGCCCTCTCACTAAACCCACACAGTGCTACTATTGCAGACTTAGGGCCTGATTACAACTTTGGCGGTGGGGGTTAATCCGTCCCAAATGTGACGGATATTCCGCCCGCTGTATTACGAGTTCCATAGGATAAAATGGACTCGTAATGCGGCAGGTGGGATATCCATCACATTTGGGACCGATTAACGCCCTCCGCCAAAGTTGTAATCAGGCCCTTAGTGTGTTGGTACAGATAAAATTGAAAACATGACCTGTCAAACACCCCTGTGTGCCAGGTGTAAGTTACCCCTTACTACTGTATGTGCAGGCGTAAGTCACCCCTACGTCAGGGTGCATCAGGACACATTTGAGGACATATATGCATGAGCAGATATGCCCCTGCTATCTCTCTGTCAATTCTTAGACATAGTAAGTGAACAGGGAAGACATTTTAAATACATTTGCTGGACACTGGTCACTACGACTTTCCCAGCTACACAATGGCTTCTCTGAACCCAGGGATATTTGGTACCAAACATCTCAGATTAATAAACCCTCACTGATTCCAGTGAGGGCTTTATTAATAAATGCACCCAGAGGGCGTGGTAGAGGTGCCCCTGAAAACCTACCAGCCCCTAGTGTGTTGACTGACTGGTCGCAATCAGTTCAGCCACCTTAGACCAGCTTTTGCCACCCGAAGGTGAGAGTCAGCTCTCTTGAGGGCCAGAGACAAAAGCCTGAACTGGGAAGGGGTGTTAACACCTCACCCAGACAGGATGAGCATTCCAGGGTGGGAAGCTTAGCTGCCTTTGTAATGCAACCCAGGTCTCTCCAGATTGCGGAGATGACCCATCCCGCTATCCTGAACCCACCTTTGGCAGTAGAACAGGTGGGAAAATTATGCAGATTAGGAGGTGTGCCCACTTCATGCCAGTCCTACCCCTAAACTGGTTGAGCTGAAGTGGACATCACATTTTAAATTCCTCCATCTTTGTTTGGAAGCAATTAGGCCACTAGGGTTAGGATAATGCTAACTTCCCTGGGGAAGTGGTCATAGAAAGGGTGTAGTCACCCTAAAGGAGCCCAGACCATTGGCTACCAACTGGCAGTCCCTGTAACACCCATAAATTAAAAATTTAGGTGGCACCCCTGAACTCTACAGCTCAGATTCTGATGACCTCAGAAGAAAAGGAAAAAGAACAGACACACCCACAGAAGAGGAGAAGAAGAAGCAGGTGACCTGGTACCAACCCCATCGGCCTACCTGCACTCCTCAACAGGCTCTGAACCAAAAGACACCTCATCCTACAGCTGAACCTCCGGAAACCTGGGAGGACTGCATGCTTTCAAAAAAGACTCAAGTCTCCCATGAGCAGCGGACCTGCTCTACAACCAACTCCAAAGAAAGGACTCTGCAGCCTCAGGAATTGCAAAGACCCGACACCTGAAGACACCATTGCACCCGCCGTCATTGACCTGAGTGGGAGTGGACCTCTGGTGCCAGGAAGGTTCCCCAGCTGTCCAGAGTCCTAGTCCATTGTGGTTTCACCCCTCCTGGACTCCCTGAAGTTGCCTGCAGCCTCTGCACGCAGGCCCCACTCTCCTGCAGTGACTGTGGTGAGAGAACCCAACACCTAAAGCAACCACTTCTCCCATCACTGACGTCCCGAGTTGGAGTGGCCTCTTGGTATCAACGATGTCCCCAGCTCCCCTGAGCTCAAGTCTACTGTAGTTTCACCTCTCCTGGACTCCATGACAATGCCTGCAGCCTCAGGACCGCAAGACACCCCAACCATGAGTCCTCCAGGACAAGGAAACCCGACGCCAAAGGACACTTCTGCATCCTTTGCCCCTGGGCCTTGGAGAAGAGGACCCACGGTGTACCTACGTCCCCCTGCACCCTACGTTTGCAACTTACCTGTTGGTTGTCCCTGACTGTTCCCCCAGCCGGAGACTGCAGCTTAAATCCATGGAGACCAAGCCTCATTGAAATACATTGCACACCCGATGTGTATTGCACCTCTACACCGGTGGCCCCAGTGTTGCCCGGAGGGAGCTGTTGGTGTGGTCCTGACCCTTGCCCAGTACGTAACTTAAGTCTACAAGATTAGTCCTGTAAGTCTTCAGTGAGTGCTTGTTTGCTGACTTGGTTTTCCTCCCATGGGTTAACATTGAAGAAGTATGAAGTGTTGTTTTTTTAAACTAAGAAGTATTTATGCTTGAAAACATACTTACCTTGTAAACAAAATTCTTGGGTTTAAAGTTTATATAAAAAGAAGTGTTATTTTTCTAAATTGGTCTCTGATGTATTCTTTGAATGTATGTCTCATTTATTGCCTTTGTGAGTACAACAAATACTTAGCACTATCCTCTGATAAGCCTAACTGCTCGCCCACACTACCACAAACTAGAGCATTACTCCTATCTACTTTTGTCTCTGCAAACCAATTGGGGATCCACTGGACTTTCTGTACGGTGAGCTTCTTTTTAGTTCATGATATAGAGATCCAGCGTCCTACATTGGTGGAACAGCGGTGGGGTCTGAGACTATTTATATGCTGATACCATGTGGTCAATAAGTGACTACATGAGTAAATCCAAAAATTGGCATTAGTTACATTGCATTTTTTTAATTGGGCATTTTTTCCTAATTCTTAACGGTAACTGTTAAGGCCCTGGTTAAATTTGTCAGGATTTTTTTTCTCTAGCTCAAAAAGGTCCCAACTTTAAGACAAAAATGAGTACCATAGAAGGAGCTAGATGTTTCCTTTTACCTCCAGCTTTCTCACAAGCAGTTAAGAGCCCTCTGTAAAGAGTACAAAATTAAAACAGGGCCAAACTCTACCTCTGAAGAGCTCCAGGAGCTGTTGGCAGAGTATGAGCAGGCCCATACCACGGATGGAGCCACTGACCCTGCAGAGCAGGACAGTTCAAGTGAAGAGGAAGATCTGGATCCTCCACCACTGGAAAGAGTGCAACCTGTACCCCACAAACAATCCAAGGTGCTTAGAGCTCCACCTCTAGAGAGGATCGATCAGGTTTCTCAAGGTCCAGAGAAGAACACTCTGAAAAGAAGATTCTCTTAGACAAACTAGCTTGAAGAATTACTCTGGAGGAAAGCATACTGGCCATAGAAAGGGAAAGAGCAGAGATGGGTTTAGCACCCATGAATGGTGGAGGCACATTTATATCTAGGGACAGAGTACAGCCCTCTGACCCTAAAATCCCTAAAGGGATTGTCCCCTAATGTGAGGATGGTGGTGTTATCACCAAATGGTTCATAGCCCATAAGAAGGCCTGTGTTGCCAGAAACCTTGACAAACAGCATTGGGGCTCTCTCCTTTGGAAAATGTCCTCAGGAAAGTGCAGGGATAAACTCCTGACACTGAATGAGGCAGATGCTAGGTCCTATGACCTCATGAGGGGGACCCTGATTGAGGGCTTAGGGCTGACTCCTGGGGATTACAGAATCATAGTCAGTGACACTAAAAAAAAAAACAGAGTCAGTCCTGGGTAGATTCTGTGGACTTTTCAGTAAAGACACTGGGTGGCTGGTTAAAAGGCAACAATGCGAATGATTATGATGGGCTATACAATTTATTGATGAAAGGGTCTTCTAAAGGCCCATAAAAACCTGCACAGGAGAGTAGACAACGAGGCTCCTAACAATGCAATAGTGGTACAAATGGAAAAACTGGGATCCAAAAAGGGCTTAGTGTCATGATTGCAAGGCTCTTGGACACCCAACTGGAGACCAAATCTCTCCCCACAAAGTGAATGCCTTGAGTGAACCTGCGGCAAATGCAGTGTTAAGACTCCAGATGGGATCCCAGGTAGGCCCTGACCATGTCAGTGAGCCTACCGAGGCAACTCTAGTGTCAGAGGATGGGGTAGATGTAGCTGCCCTGGCTGTCTGGCACAAAAGCCTGCAGAGATACAGACAACAGCCACATATTAATGGAATCAGGGTTGAAACACTGAAAGATGCTAGTGTCACCATGGTGACTGAGCAACTGGCATCTTCAGATCAATATTTGACTGATGAGACATATACAGTCCTCAGTGCTGATGATCAGGCTAAGGTATATCCCATGGCAATGGTATCCTTAGAATGGGGAGAGGTTATTGGCCAGAAGAAGGTGGTGGTATCCCCTGCAGTACCTGTGCAATGTCTGCTAGGTAATGATTTGGAGTCCTCAGCATGGGCTAAGTTCAAACGAAAGACCCTTGCAGCTTTCTTGTGTATACCTTAATGGGTGTGCATCAAAACCAGAGCACAACGCAAAGCCCATGGTGAAAAAGTAGAGTTGGATTCCTGAATAATGGCCAAACCTACCAAGAGAAAGGGCAGGAAGTCTGGGAAAGCAGTTTCCAAACAGATGCAAGATCAGGTCCCCTCTCCTCAGGGAGAAAGTCTGTCAGCCCAAGAGGGAACTGAGCCCCAAGAGCTTGGACCTTACACAGGCGAGGTCTTAGCCCCAGAGGGACCCTCTAGGGAGGATCTGTCCCACTCTTGAAGGCCTGAGACATCAGCTGCTGATCAGGAAAAGGGAGATATCAGTGGCTCCCACAGGACCTATTGGGAGGAGAGACCCCTAATCACTGAGGCCAGAGACCCCAAACCTGGTGCCACTAGCAGAGTGGTAGTGCCTTAGCAGTTCAGTGAGTTTCTCCTCTCTTTAGCCCATGATATCCTCCTAGCTGGCCATCATGGCCAGGCCAATACACAGAGTAGTTTGGTGAACCACTTCTACTGACCAGGTATTTCCCAGAAGGTGAAGGATGCTTGTAACTCCTGTGCCACCTGTAAAGCCAGTGGCAAGACAGGTGGCCACCCAGAGGCCCCCTTCATGTCAAAAGGTCAAGCAGTGTTTCAACCAGGCGGGAGTCTGAGAGGAGGCAAGTAATGAGGGCAGACTTCGGCATGACGGAAGCCCGGGGCCCAATCAGGTTGTGGCTTCAGAATCCTGTGGCTGGTGAGGATGCCCTCCAGGGCAAGAAAGCCCGCCCATGGCAGGTCGAGGGGCAACGGGTGGGCCAATAGTGAACACTTACATGACGGGCTGGACTGTAGCCGAAGTAGAGCAAAGAGTGCAATACTCACCTGGCTTCTGCAACCCACAGGTAGGATGCTGGCTTTGTCTTTATGCACTCTACATGTTGGAGGCAAGTAGGGGAGGCAGGGAGTCTTCAGTCACATGGAAGTTTACAGCACTGATGTCACTGTGGGTGCAAAGATTATCTGGGTCCCTGACCTCTCCATCTGGCATTGGGGGCAGGCATACAGCAATCACTCATGGTAGCATTCCAACACATCCTTCTTTTGCCAACAATGACACCTCAGTTTGGACCAAGACTTATGAAAATAAGTCTTCACCCTGTCCCAATAGTAACAGCCCAGTCAGATCTTTCATGCCAGGTACTCCTTGAAGCAGAACCCAAGACTGAGTCTAATCTGAGGTGGAATGGTGGGTAAAAGAACAATAGGATAACATGATAGCCAGAGCAATGGCCAGTGATTAGACAAACTGCAAGAATTCCTCCCATCACCTTTTTTGTTTTGGATGTAAGGGCTTAAGTGGCCAGATGTGGGTTCCATGCTCACTGTGCCACTGGAACCAAGGTTTACCTGACTGATGAAACATTTTGACTGACATTTTGTGGGTTAAAGATTTGTGAGCCTGACAGAAACGTTTGTTTTTGGGGACTATTGGATTATTGAGAGCTACGATGACACAATTAATTGATCAGGGCCAACTTTTTGCTCCAACATTTCATTATCTAGTTTTTTGTTTCACTCTGTTCATTTTTTAACTTTGTGATTCTACCCTCATTGTGTTGTATGTTCTTAAAGCATTCCAGCCCTTTTGCCTCAGCTCTAGCGTTTGGTAAAGTATTTCTTCAATTCTTATTAAAACCCAGGGTTTATTAGATTATGGAGAATGCCCTGTGGGAATAGGATTTATCGTGCCAGTTGCAGCATGTCTTTCCCTGACATTTACCACAGGCAAAATTCCCGAAGGAAATATCCCTGACGTGCAGTGTTCCAGCAAAACTTCTAGTGGGGTCAGCAGGACCTGTTCCATGCTCCAATCGAATTAACAAACCTCTCGGATTAAGAGTATTAATGGTACTCGATTTTATGACATTTACATACAAAAGTGCTCCCTAGACCTTCGCAGAAATTGAGCTTGTGAAGTGCAGATCAGAGGCAGATTTTAGTCGCCTTTAGGCTCCTTACCATGTGAGATAAAAGACAGAAAAGGCGTTTTTAAAGAAGAAAGGGAAGAGTTAAGTAAAACTATAATATAGAATAACATTAAAAGAGAATGCAAGTAATTTTGTTTCATTTGTATTCTTGCTTACATTATTATTATTATGGGAACAACTTTTGCAGTAGACCATCCCTGACGTTGGGTAGGGGCAACAGTATCGAGATCAAAATATTAACCCTCAACGTTATCAATAACAACTAACGCTATATAGGCAAGATGAGTGCATGTGAAGATATGATAGTGAATCAATAGTTCCAAATACTTACCTTGATAATATAGTGATAGTTGACATTATAGACTCGTTATCGTTGCAGGTCTATATTTGTGTGGTTGTTATTTTGGCATACAACCGCCAGAAAAATCATCAAGCAAACTGGTGATTTGAAGCATACTGTGTATAAAAACAAGGCAGCCATGCATGTGTCATGTTTTATGGAACTGCTCATCGGCCAAAGCTGCAGTTCATATGCATAAATATGCACATAGGTAATACACAACTTAATCCTCACAGCACGCAATGCCTTTTGGAACGCCAGCAGCTCATTCACTCGATGTTCCGTAGGGAGACTGCCATTCTCCTCTACTGCACAACAAGGACTTTCTGTCGGAATGCACTATTTATCATCAAGCATTACTGAGGGAATCGGGGCTTGTATTGCACGCTGTCAAATACAAGTCATTTTCTTCTAAAGTGGAAACTGTTTAATTTTCAACATAAACTTGACAACCTAAAAACTATACTGGCTTAGTTCCAAAAATGGTGTTCGCTGCCAAGATCCTTTAAGCAGTTGTTCAAAAGACTGGAAGGTCGAAAGTACAATTGTAAGGGATGTGCTCAATGAGAGAGAGGCAGCTGGGGAGTCTGTAATTTTACAACCCGCTCTTTGCAGAAGAAAGACAGTGTACAATAAATACACTACAACGTGCCTCATAAAATACAGAAGAGAAATTCCCTACAGAGGACTCCCTCAAATGTCCCCTTTCACCGTCATTTGATTGGCTTACTGAACACTTTGATTTCCATAGCAACCGTGATCTTACTTTTTCTTATTAACATTTTACAGACATGGAATCTAAATAGTCCAGGTAGGAAGTTCTGAGGGGGTCTGTCACAAAATAATGTAAAGGTACAATAAGGAGTACTCTTTTAATGTACTCTTGCGCCCCTGTGAATCAGCTCTGAAACATCCAACTTCCTATTAGTAAAAGTGCAAGAGCAATGCCTATTTTTAGCTGGCGGTTGCAGGTGGGGCCCACTAGCACTCAGTTTTGTGGACCAGCACTCATTTTTCCTCAAAAGACTTTGACCCAGGTTAAGATAAAGAAAACACACAATAGATGGAGAGATAGAAGGAGGAAGAGAAAGATGGAAAAACTCTGATGAAGGGACAAACACAGTGATTAAAAAGAGCCTGCAATAATGAGCTAATGGGGTGGGGATGTTTGCTGGCGGATCAAAGAAGCATGAGATGGAATCAGTAATATGCAGCTTTGGTAATCAGCATGCCAACATTCAGTACCACTGGTGGCGGTGTTCTGAGGACAACTTTGGACCCCTGCACTTATTCTTTTATAAATTAAGCATTGGTAAAGAGAGTCCTTTCTATTTGTTCTAATTGTATATACATATTTCCTGAAAATTCGCATTGTATTTTGGATGTTGGCGGGCTAAGAGTACATAACTAAAAGAGTACTATCGGAATACTGCTTTACAAACTACAACTTGCCTTTGTGAATAGGTTCCTATGCCTGAAACAAAATGATAGGAAAATACAATTATATTATAACATAATGGAAAGAGAACAATACTTAAAAGTTACAAGTGTTCATCATCATTTTCACTGGCACTTACTTTGCAGAAACTTAACATAAATGTGTGCATGACTGAATTAAAGACACATACATACACGCAAGCACACAGGCATTGCCATTTTCCCAGGCACTTCAAAATGGGAGTCCCACATTGTTTATCTTATTGAGTCACAGATCTATCAAATCACTTCAAATCACTCAAAATTCAAGAGAACTGACTGCCCCTACAAACCAAGTCACTCATAGGTCAAACCTCTTTGAACTGTCTTACATTAATACATCATATATGCATGTGTCAAATTTTACTTAAACAAGGCCAAGGTGGTTTAGGTATTGCAACCATCTGGCTACTGATGTGTGGCTATCACAAACACCAAGTTGTTTTATTTACAGACAAACAAAGAAAGGCAGATTAGGGGTTCAACCACCTAGAAAGCAAACCAAAAAAAAACTCAGATTTTTGTCAAACCTTAGATCATTTTAAAATGTGGGTGGTTCAAGTTTGAGACAATTTGATTTCTCCAGGCCCTGTTGCAGAGTTCACATGATTGCCCTACTGGTTAAATTCTGACAGTTCTTCAGTGCCACCCCAGTTGGCTCTCCAACTGGTGCCCCGAGAAAAATAAAAATATTGCAACATCCATAAGATAATTGTGGATGATTGCAACATTGAGCAAATATATTATATGGCTATATTTGCTCACAAAATGTCCTGGCCTATTTTCGCCATTGTATTATCAAAACCATTTGCATCATCCACCACAGCAAACACCTCTTTTTTTGCTACTAGTACTCAGTGAGGGTTTTTTGCCCCTGCTGCAATGCAAATACCTCCATATTCTCAAAGGACTTACAGGTTGCTCTGTTTACTTGTCCCTCATTAGAACATTTTCAAGGCCCCAGACTCCCTCTTTAAGTGACAGGAGACTTTCAAAGAGTGATTTGCCGCCTCTGTTGTACAGAGACTACTGGCATCCAGGAAGTAGTTGCCAGCCTATTAATCACTGAAAAGGGTGGCTATGTCTCCTAGAGCTGCTTCATCTGTAGAGCTCATGAATACCATCAGGTACCAGAATGTACTTAAAATTCTCCATTCACACCTAGCAATCACTAACATTTGATTGCATTGATTACTTGCATACCGGTTTCAAAAACAATGCATGCAAGTAAAATCATTGAGACATCCCCAGTTTCTCTCTGCTGTATTTGTACTTGTTGATATGATGCTCAACCTATACAGGGAATACTTCTCAACCAACAGCATATTGCTTTCAAACAATAAGCTGATGACACCCAAATACACTTAAAAGTGTTGTCCCAAACAGGACCCACATGCTTGGATCCTGTCTGAATGTCATTCAACACAACAAAAACAGGCAGAAATAGTTTGTCTTCAATTAATCATTGAACACCTGATCAGGGATTGTCTCACCAATGGAAACTCAATGACTTCTCCCTTATCTGTTCTTTTGTGGTCAGTATCTGGGCTTTCTCACTAACCTTAGCAAGGAAACCATACAAACAATACGGCTACAATTTTTCTCAGTGTGCAAAACCAATGCCTTACCCACGGCACAATTTGTACTAAAACTTCGGACCTCAGAAAGGTGACTCCCTTTTAATTATTTAATCTTGAAAAAGGTCTACATTCCAGCTGGTAATGCGTTTCGTGCCAATTCTAGGTGACCCATGCCCTATCAGTTTCGCTGCTGTCTCTACCCTGACTGTACCAATAAAAGTGAAATAAGAAGGTAAAAGAGTATGAATACCATTTGTATCTTCTTCTGTGAATTCTCTAAAGTCGTAGTTTAGGGTATAGGGTGTCGGGCTTTTGGGATTGTTAATAGGTTTACTAAATGTGGAGTGTTAGGTGGAGATGACAAATAAAGATTATCTACAGGAAAGGAAGTCTAGAGGAGACAGAATGCAGGAATAGGCTTGGTCGATCCATGAGGTGGAAGGAGAGTGGGTAACTCCTGGAAGAGATAGTAGTACTAGTATATCTGAAGCTATGGGAGGTACATCTAAGGAGGGATTTACATAGTTATAGGAAGTCCCAGAATTGATGTTTACAAAGAACAGGTCTTTGAAGGTTGATAGGCCAGGGAGAGAAATACTTTAATGAAAAAACAAATGTAGACATGTCCATGTGGTTGCTTGTAGTCAGAGAGTATTTTGGGAAATGTGGAGACTGGAGCAGCAATGGTTTTAAGGTAAAAAAAAGGTCTTAATAAATCAATTTTTGCACGCCACTGGAGTGTCTGTGATTGTGTTCATTAATTTTCCCAATGTGTTGTCTCAAAAGTGTCAACATATAGGTAAACCCATTGGGTTTATGTAAGTGTTACCTAGACCAAATATGGTCAGTACTTATGTATGTTTGAAATAGTTTAACTATTATTGCCAGATGCGGAAACTGTTATGCTGCTCTAACAGTGCTATTAATAGGATATTTCTGTGGCAAAAGATTTTGAGGGCTGGCTCAACCATTGGTGTAGGCTCCTAAGAAGACATAAAGAGCTCACATTGAGTGTGCCTGGTACTGTCCCCAAATCATTACTCTCTCCTCCGGGTGGGTCCACCATGCTCATGTACAATGTCTGATTTAGAGTTAGCCCCTGTCTGACACCGCCATACACTTACTACTCATGTTACTTCCTAAATTGCCACGGTGGTGTTAGTCATATGGAATGACATAAATAATTACCATTTATGTCCTATAACCTGTGAACCTTGCTCCTGGGTCGGGTAATATAAAATGAAAATGTATAAAATGAATTCATACTTGTTTTTGGTTCATGATTATGTTTGCATATACACACTTTGAATATAAATAGAATTATTCATGTTTTGCATTGCCTATATTCAACAATATTATGTGAAAGCTTGCAGCTGTACTCGGTCACACAAGCAACACCTGTACCATCTTTCTCATTACCTCATGCAAGTATACCTTCTCTGAACGTGGTCTGATGTCCAGTGAGGGAGATGACATAGACAATTGTCATGTTCTCATGTAGAACCAATGCGTAAAAGTATGGGTTCTATCATTAAGCAAGAATACCTCCTTATGTTTAAAGAAGAGTGTTGCTGCCTTGCCTGCAGGATTAGAAAATTGAAATAAATCTGATCAGTCAAGTTGGATTTACAACCACCTATAAAAACAATAAAGCTCTTCTTCACTCCTTGGAAAGATAGTGGCAGAAGGTTTATGTCGGAGCTGAGAAAATCAGATCTTAAAATCTTGTATATGCAACATCCACAAATATACCATCACTTGACAACAGCAACAAAAAACAATGGGGGCAGTTCCTTTAGTAATACTTCATGTGCGAGTATAGATCAATGTCTATGCATTATGGTATCTCTGAGATCTGGACTTGTGGGCTGAGAGTGTTTAAAATTATGCACCCATAGAGCCCAATTCACAAAGTCTGGTGTACATGTAAGTGTGACATGCTCCTGTACTCATGGCTTACTCATGAATTTCAAGAATAAGCCAGAAGTCAGGCTGTCTTACTCATAGCTTGTTCCAGCTTTCAGGAGAATTTCCAGAGTAGTTCACAGAAATGAACAGACAAATCTTGCCCTATGTTTTAGCTGTATTTGCGGGAGAGGCAAAGTTGAGTAGCTGCAAAATGGGGAATATCTACTAAAAGATGGGAGGAAGAAAGCAAGATAAAGAGGTGTATCAGAGAGAAACATGCAGATATAAAAAAGCACCTGCAAAAGGGCAAGCTGCTTGCAATTAACAAATGTTGCACCTATATAATAGGCTCAATTCTACTCTATCCAAGCCTTTGCACAAGCCCTGCAGCATGTATTGCCAATTGCAGATACTGCAAGGGAATCATATAGTAATCAGGGAGGCAAAGAATAAAGTCCAACACCTAAAACAAAAACAGAAAAAATGGTCATTGTTGGAAAGTCATCCTTTCTGCTCTGATCACCCCCTAAACCTTTGCACTGATACTGGTGGTTACTGACTCTGACTGGGCACTGCTAACCAGTCCCAGGACAAGTGCTGTGTGTAAAATGACATATTCAAATGAGATCTAATTATAATTGGCTCTGACAACCTACCTGTAAGTCCCTAGTATATGGTAGGGCATATAGGTTTAGGGACCCCACTATATATAGTGCATCCATAGGTACTGCTGTTGTGTCCAGTATCATTTTAAAGGCAGGTACACATTGCACGGCTGCTTTTAAGCTAATGGTAACTCCAAATTTGACTTTGGAATTAAAAGCACTTCCAAAGACCTCAGCTACCTTATTTATACATATATGTCACCCCTAAGGTCTGCCCCAAGTGCCCTCAGAGTTCGGTGCAGTGTAAATATAAGAAGGGACTTTATAAAAATATACTTTATAAGCCCTGGTGAGGGAAAAACAGCCAAATTCATTTTTCCCCATTATAGTCAATGGACCTCATAGGCTAACATGGAGGGGCTTTATTTAAAAAAATAAAGTATATTTTCTATGTGAAGGAGCTAAATATAGCAAGTTCGGTATCAAATTAAAAGTTATAATAAATCCAACAACTTGTCAGTGTTGAATTTAATATAACTAACCTATGGAAAGAGTTTTAGAACTTGTTCTGAAAGTTACCAAAGTCAACCCTGTAAAGCCCCTTCCTGGTTGGTCAGCCTATGGCAGCCTGAGCCAGGCTGCCTTGATGAGGTGTGAAATGGCCTGGGCTCAAATAAAGGAAGCATCCGGTAGCCGGAAAACTGATATACCAGATAGCAGAACAGAACGAGGTAAGAGTAGCCAAATTGGTCTTCAAAGGAGGGAAAGCTACTTGAGACAAAAAATGGACTTCCCCTATTTCCTGCAGCCCCAGACACCGAGAAGCCCCCAGATTAGAATACGAGAGGGTCTGAAAAGCAGTGTGTTATAGGAAACTTAGTCACACCAGTGGGTGGACTCAGCCAGATCTAAACTTGAAGTCTGAATTTTTGCCATCTTGGATATTTAAAGAATGTTGCTTCCTGGTATGGATTTTGGCCACACTTTCCAGGAAGTGGTCACTCAAGAGGGCAGTGACCTGCACTCTATTGGACAGCAGTTACCCTCCTGCTTTCCACCCCCAGGAGCAAGGCTAAATATGGCAGAGCTGCCCCACAATTCATATCCTAGCTGGAACTAGATACTGGAAGAAGCAGGACTGCCCTGCTGGACCCTTGGCTTGCACTTGGACACTGCACTCAAAAGGACAGCACCAGCTGCACACATTGGGCTTCATCAAGGAAAGGCCTTGCTTTTGCACCTCAAGTAGTGAACTCCCTGTCAGTAACAGGTAGAACGGAGCTGACCAGAGCCCTCTGCATCAAGTCCTGCAAGAATACTCCAGCTGACCAGTGTCCAGTGGCCATTTAAGTATTTTGTCCAGGTGGATTCTAGGAACTGAAATCCCAACTTCCAACAAGCAACTTAGACCGCCTGGAACCTTGGAGCAAGTTTGTGGACACTTTGAGGACAAAAATGGAAGAAGATCCAGAGGTTTGGAGAAGTTTGGAGCAACTTTGAAAAAAAAGCTCCACAAGTCGACCGACCCGAGGTGAAGAGTCAAGCTGGCCACCATCAACCACGACCCAGCCTGAATTTCAGGTTAATCCAGTTGAAAAGCTCTGGAGCGCCAGACTTCCAGATTTCACCAGAGGCTCGTAAAAAGGCAATCTGATGGTGTCAAGTCAAAATTGGCTTGCTGAGGAGGACTGTCCGACGCCGGGGAAGAAAAGCTCCAGAAAAGATTCTAAGTCTGAAGGTAAAATTTTAACTGAGGCCTCCCACGCAGTGTATATGAGGAGGGCTCCATCGCGGTCGGCCTCAACTTTTGACTTTGCCCCAGTCGAAGAAAATCTCTAAGAAATTTTCTAAGTGTGAAGGTAAAACTTTAACAAAGACCTCCCGTTCAGTGTATCCAAGCAGGGCTCTATCACGGTCAGCCTCAAATCTTGCCTTTGCCGCGGTTGAGTGCGACCAGATGTCTCAGGTTGGAGCTTTTGTTTTTAGGCAATAGAAAGCATTTATTTTTCATTTAATCTTTAATAGTTCATATCTCCTGTTACTTACATTGGCTTTGTGTTCATTTTAGTGTCATTTTAAAGATATAAATATTTTCTATTTTAATAAATTGGTATTGGATTTTTATTGTGTGTTGTGTTTTACTTATTTACTGTTTTGTGGATATTGAATTCTTTACACACCTGTCTCCTAAGTTAAGCCTAACTGCTTGTGTGCCAAGCAAGCAGGGTTGAGCAAGGATTAATTTATTTAGACCTTGACTGGACCTAGATGGGGTTTCTGAACAATTGCTAAGTGTAGATACCTACCTGCCCTTACCAATAATCCACTTTCCAACATTTATATAATTTTTTATTTTGTATACACCTATATCAATCACATTGTAAAAGTGTTGAAAACATTTAAAAAAATGAAATACATATTGCAGACACAGATGTCCCTATATAAATTACAATGTAAAAATTGAAACAATGGAGTTGCAAATAATTAAAAAATCAATGATTTATTATAGAATCATAATTGACTTGCCTTACATCTAACTATACTCTGCATGCTCAAATACAAATCATAAAACAAGGCATATCCAACCCCCGACACATAACATGATTTTTGCTGATGGCTAAATATGTTTGAAGTGAAAAGGGCAGATCCAGGTTTTGGGCTGTATTTTGGTGCTTCCACTTTTGATGATTTACAGGTGTATATTGTTTTCTTGGGAAATATCTGTTTTCCTTTTCTTTTAAGTTATTGCTGTATATAGTGTGGGCAGAGTCCTCAGCATATGCTATATTGAGCTGCATTTGACATATGTATGCCTAAAACATGCCTGTAAAGATACTAGTATTAACTTTATGGTTATATTTTGAGTCACACATTTTAACACTAGCTTTTGAAAGGTGACAAAAACTGACTAATAAGTACAAATCTCCACCTGGAGTTGCTCAATTCCATCTAGGTGGAGATTTTCAGGTAGGCATGGAAGTAAATCTATATGCATGGGGATCTTCAGCTGTAGATTTACCTTTCTGAACTGGTTTAAATATGCATGACATGAAGGTTTCCAATGCAGAAAATGCCCCTTGTGAACGTTTTAGGGTCATAGATAAACTAGTATCTCTACCACAACACCCAATGTAGTTTCATTTCCTCAGACCTTGGTTGACACCCCCTTAGATCAATGTTTAGGCTTATGGATACAAATGCAGAGTTAATTCTGAAGTTTCTGAAATTATCACCAGATCAGTTTGACCCTTACGTAAGCCTATTCTGTTTCTCTTCTCTTATACCTTAAACTTTTCAAGGCTTCTCTCCAGTAGGGAACCTAAACGATCACCCTTTGATTTATATCCTCTGCTTAGTGTGAAATATTATAAGTGGTGGTTCCCAAACTTATTATTTTTCACACTAAGCAGAGCATACATATCAAAGGGTGATCCTTTATGTTCCCTACTGGAGGAGTAGATAAATGCAAGGAAATCTAGTACTTGATTTTTCCTCATGCCTCATTTTCACCGGACACTCCCTGACTCCTTAATTCACTCTTTCAAGGTCTTTTTCATTCCCTTTTCATTTGTCACTGATTTTTCATCTTTCTCTTCCTCCTCCTTTCCCTCTTTTTTGTTTTTCTTTCTCTGGATTGAAATCTGATGAGGATCAATAAGTGCTAGTCTCCAAAGAATGAGTGCCAGTGTGCCCTGCGTGCAACCAAAGGCTCAAATTAGGCACTGTTTATATGCTAGTAAAGTACTAATATCATTTAAAGAAATGATAGAGCCCTTCCTGCTAAAAGGTATTGGCTGCTCTCAGGTACAGTCTCCAAGTTTCCTGAGTTTGTATTTGAATGCCTTAACAAAAACACCCTTGCTGTAGCTAAATAAACCAGGACATTTCCTTCAAAGCTCTCTGCTGTCACTAATTGCCAAACTTCTTGAGAGAGCTACAGACATTTATTAAAGCAAACTCCCTGCTCCATCCACTGTAAGAAGGCTTTCACTTGGAATTTAACACCGAGGCCATTATTTTACCTATCTTGGATAAGATACAATTTATAACAGATGTCACCAATGTTGGAACCCTGGTGTTATTAGAACATTTTGGAGCATTCGCCATAGTTGACAATGGGATCATACGTTGCAGAGTTTATAAATTCAACATCTAAAGTACTGTACTTAAATGGAACATTTCTTGCTTGTTAGGCCACAAACAATCAGTTCAAATGGCTCTCCCGCTACATGGATTAGGATTTTCCTTTTTAATGTATGCAGATAACATTCACAATCTACTGGACATTGTAGTGAGGATTGGAGCATCCTACACTATGCTTGAGGCTTTCCATTGGTGGATGAGTTCACTCACACTGTCTGAAGGTAAAGCCATCAGAGACAGAATAGTTCTAATGGTAGGTCCCCAAATCATTGATATTTTGGAAAGCCACCTTTAGTAGGCTCATGACCTGCTCCATTAAAGGTGTTTATGCACTGAGGAGTCCAAATTGACTGATCCTTCCCTTCGGAGAGTTGTAAGTGACTGCAATTCCTAGCTCTACTGTGCGAACAAACAACCAACAATGAATCCATGCATGGGAATTCAACAGAAAATCTATGAAGAATAAAACTAAATAGGGGAAGTGTTGGTAAAGAAGCCCACAGAGGAATGGATTAATCTACTAGACCCTACATTCCCCAGATACAGATTCTTTTCCAAAATTGAAGGCAATCAAACTCCTGTCTGTAGCTTAACCATAGTAGAGACTTTTGCCCTTTTTGGGAGATAGTGGAAATGTATGCTGAATGAACATCAAAAGCACCTCACTGGAACCACCCCCACAGACTTACAAAAATTCACAGCCCAGATCCAGCATATTTCTGGTTCAGTGACAAGGGTGCCCAAAATAAAAAAAGAGGGCAGATGATAGAACAGTATAAAAAAAAACTCAAGTAAAGAATATAAGATCCCAATTGAAAGAAAGAAAATGGAATTGTTCTATAGGAAATGGAAAGAAGTATGTCAGATGACAATGAATAATGACATAAAACACATGTCTAAGATGGTTACTTGGGGATCTTAAGAAAGACTGGTGTCTAAAATCCCTAAAGCTGTCTGGGTAGATCATTGCCAAAATGCCATCCAAACTGAAGTTGAACAATAATCTCAGATCAAATGAAATATGAACATTACTACTGAAGTCCTAATGTCCAGGAACACAGTATAATGCAAATTAAAAATTGATTGTGATGCAGAAATATCATTGTAAAGAATATTTTTTTTTTCAAGTATGTAATATTATTGTTGAAAATACTATTGCTGGTGAAATCATTTTCAATGATATAGTTGTAAATAATGTTTTTTAAATATGTTAATGTGTTTTAGTTCATTTATTAATTGTATGTGTTACTATTGTTAGTATAATAGCTATTCATTCTTTTAAATATAGCTGGTTATTTTAAGTGATTTAGAATTTGTAATTTAATTGCTAATAGTAATTTACAGTGTTGTAGTGGGTCGTTGGGTTTGTTAGGGGATGGCGGGGGAAGTTAACTCAGTAATAATGAATTATTAATATTTTTTAGGTAAAATGGAATTGGTATTAATTATGTATATTATGTAATGCTGGTATATTTTACTTATAGTTAGGGTGCGGGTTGCTGTTTGTATGCGTATAGGATGGAAGTTAATTAGGTATAATTAATGAACAACTATTTTTACAATTTATGTATTATTTCAATGATTATTAATTATGTAAATTGTGCAATAATCATATAGTTATATCTTAGATGTGGACTGTTGAGTTTGTAGGGGTATAGAGTAGGGAGTTAATTAAGTCATCAGTAATTACCATTAATTATTCATTTATTATCAATTTCTGAATTGATTATTATGTACATTATGTAATATTGATTTATTTTAGTTATATTTTAGTTGTGGATGGATAGATTTGTAGGGGTATGGGAAGTTAATTAAGTTATAATTTAAAAAGAATACTTATTAATGCATAATTTCATTATTTAATTGATCAATAATTATGTAAATTGTGTAATAATTATATGTTTTATTAATATTTTAGGTGTTAGCTGCTGGGTATGTAGGGCTGTGGGGTGGCAAGTTAATTAAGTTATAATTAATTAATAAATAATTAGTCAACTAAGCAACTGATTATCAAATATGTAGATTGTGTTATACGTATTTATTTTAGTTACATTTCATGTGTAGGTTGTTAGGTTTGTAGGGGTATAGGGTGGCAAGTTAATTAAGTAATACATGAAGATCATTTTTTTATTGAAAATTATTACATTGTTTAATAACTGTGTTAATTGTTTTATTTATTTCAAATATACATTTTATGTTAGGTAATAATGTTTGTATTAAGAGGGGTTTTATGTTTCTAAATTAATAGAGTTATTCAAATATGTAATGGGTTTGATTTTGAAGTGAAGTAATTTACCTTGAATACTATTATTTGCAAATGTCTCCTTTAAGTTTATTTATTTTACTTTTTAGATACATAGATATAGATATTTATATATGCTGCGCCTTTTGTAGTAGTAAATTTAAAGAATTAAAAAATAATATAATGCATTATATTTATTTTCAATAATTGTGTTACATTATACTGTATATGTACATACAAAATACATACATATATAAGAATGTGTGTTTATATAAGCATATATTTATACATAGTTTTAAATAGTGAGATGTATTTAATTTAACTTGTATTAATATTATATTAAAATGTAAAAGATTTACTACTTGCTCTATATATATATATATATATATAAATAAATTAAGAAACAATGGGGCAGATTTAAGAAAACTGGCGCTGCATCCAATGCAGCACCACTTTTCTTACCCCCTTAGCACCCCCCTATCGCCACCATGTGTGCGCCATGTTTAAGATACAGAGCACCATGGTGGTATTTAGGGAACTAGTGTCAAAATTCTTGATGCTAGTTTTTGCACTTTGCAGGATTAGCGACAAAAATGTTGACGCTAATCCTGCAAAGCACATGGAGTGCCATTATAGATAATGGTGTGCCTCCTTTTAAAGCCTGCTCTATGCAGGCATTAAAAATGTCACAAAAATGGCACAAAGAAATCTTCTAGATTTCCTTGTGCCATCTTTTCAACCCCACTACCGTGGGAATACCCCCTTGCATACATTACGCCTGGAGAAGGTACAATGTGGCGAAGTGATTACAAAGTGGCGCAATGCATTCATTGCACCACTTTGTAAATCTGGTGCAGTGATTTTGCCTCCTTGGGCCACATTAGCATATTGATTACTCTAATGTGGCAAAAGGAGGTGCTAGGCCCTCTTAAATATGGGCCAATATTTTCGTATGTTTTTTAACAATATTTGTGTGAAAGTGTAAAACCATTTTTTTCGATATTTTTGCATAACCGTTCTAAGGATAGGGACACAATATTTTTATAAATTATAATATTGACACAGTATTCGAGTTACACAATACGTTTGGTTTTGCTATTCTGTTGATGATCCAAATCAAAAAAACACCAGGGCCTACTCTCTTCTGAGCTGCTATTGTTCACTGTGTTTTTCTTTCAATCCATTCTTATGCCAAAAACTGACAAAAGAGCACATTTCTCACTAAAAGACAGTGCAAAATGAGTGATTTGCATTTCATGCAAGTATGCATTAATTTGTATAATTTTGCCAATATTTCATGCAGTTGCGTGAAAATAAATTAGGAAAATGTTGTACATCTCTAAACATGGCTGCTATGTGAACCACATAGCCTCATAACATGGTGCAGTGGTGATGCGTGTGATGTCTAGAATGATGTGATGTCTAGAATAGAATTTGCACTGTAACTGTGCTCCTTCAGTACAAATTCTCGTGCCCATAGAAATAAAGAATCATGCTGTGGACTGCACAACACATTCAATGCATTTTTTTTTTTTTTTTTTTTGAAATAATCACATTTCCCTTTGTTAAAGTTGATTTTTGACTCAAAACCCAGTCTTCTTATCTTACTAGATGAGGTTTTGTGTCAAAATATATGTGTGTTTACTCTGATCCATCATAGTAATTCCCCTTTGACACAAAGCAATAGAAATACCCAGCCAGCAATAGAAAGCAGTACTTAACCTTTCATGACAAAACATCTTTTGTGTTGAATAGTAAATACCTTGTGCCTGTTTGCATCACTTTGCATTACTCATTTGGCCAAAACCTTACTAAGGGGATCATTACGAGTTTGGTGGTTTCATGACTGCCATGTTGGCTGTGATAGTCGCACCGTCAACAGGCTGGTGGAGAAGACCATCAAATTATGACCATGGTGGTCTACACAACAGAATAGACCCAAATCACTGCCGGCATCGCCAGTGTAGTCAGGTCGCCACGGATGGTGGTAGGCACCTTCAGGCAAATGGAGAACATGTTTCCTCCAGACAGATTGTGAAGTTGCACACATCCAAGGTTTTCACAGCGGTTGCACCACCATGGAAATTCTGGCAGAAACCAACAGTATAAATGGAGACACTCACCTCCAGGAAGCCATATCCGTTTGGAGCGGCCATGGAACCTGAACTAGACGTCTTCCTGCTGCTCCTGCGTGCCTAACGACTCCAGAACCAGTGACAACGGCAGCAACCGTGGGTGCACAAACTTAATGTCAAGGTTGTGACGCACACACAACATACACGTCCAGTATGAATGGTGATGGTGACACCTACACATACTCCAACACTGACATGCAAATTCACACACAGCCACATACACATGCACAGATTCAGTACACACACCACGACCAACACATACTACCAAAACACACACCGCACCAACACTTTCAAACACAACACACAACACCAGCAAAGTACACAACTATACAACAACCACAACACCTCATACGCACCGTCAACTCTCCACTACACCACCCCTCATCTGACAATCCATACAAACAACACAATGTAACAAGGCAATTAAACCAATACACACAATCACACAGCCATACAATGAGGCAAACATCACACAATGCAAACACACCACACAGCGGTTCTGACATACCAAACAACACCACACACACAGACACACACACACAGTAAAACTACACAAGAGTACACCAGACTCCAAATAACAAATGCTGACACTATCAATACACACAATATCAACATAAATTAATGTCCCAAACACATACATACCCAACACACATACCCAGCCATCACAGTGGGACAGATGCAAAGCACACACCCACACAAGCAACCCAGACACAACTGTTAGCACAACAACCACACACACAAAACACACTCACATACAAAAGAAAGCAGACAAGACCATAATAGCCATAAGGAATGAAAGGCAGGACAAATATGTAACGTTGGGACCAAAAACTGGTCTTTCCAGATGTATGTATATACATCTATCTATCTATCTATCTATCTATCTATCTATCTATCTATCTATCTATCTATCTATCTATCTATCTATCTATCTCTCTCTCTATATATATAAAATGAACTACATATAGCAATACAAAACAACCCTTATGCCAGTCCACACAAGATAGTGCACAATGCACAGATGGCATATCAGAGCGCCCCTACTTGACTCCTGACTGCTAAATTACCTCCAGGGATAGGGGCATAAAGGGACAGGCAGATACCTCAGAGATTGGGGGTGGAGGAGGGGTTTGGGTTTAGGTTTGTGTGGGGGGTCCTTTGGACGTGGCCTGGGGGTGGGCTGGGAACACTTTGGAGAGGTCTACTTTTTGGCAGGGGAGGGGCATGGGTAATAGCAAGGGGCAGGGGAGGACATGGAGGTGGTAGGGCTGGACTTTGGGAGGGAGACCGACCGATCCTTTGGGAGTCACATGGGGTGAGAGAGGAGTAGGGAAAAGGGACAAATCAGAGAGGAAAAATGTTTTCGACACATGGGGACATCATTGCAAAAGTGTTTGGGAATAGAGGGAGAAGGAGTGCTTGTAGGAGGTGACTTGGTGGATGTTTTGGTTGCATATGTGTGTGAGGAATGCTTTTGTGTGCTGGGTGTCTGTTGGGTGGGTGAGTGTGGGTATTTATGTCTTGGGAGAGGAGCTGGTAGTTTCTGTTTTAGATGGGTGACTATCTGCTGTGGTGGTGACTGCCGGTATGGTGGATGTGCTGCATGTTGATGTGTCTGTGGTTGTGGTGTATGAGGATGTGCTGACTGGAGTGGATGTCTGTGGGTCTGCTATTGTGCTGACTGTGGGTAGGATAGGAGTTGAAGCTGTATCGGTGAATAGTTGTGTGGTGTCTGAAGGTGTGTCTAGTGTAGTGTCTGTGAAGGTGGGGTGGTGGGGAGTCTGTGCAAGTTGTGGGTGTTGATGTGTCTGCAGGTGGGTGTTATTTGTGTGCATGCCGATGGTGGGTTTTGTGGTGCTTGTGTTTGTCTGTGGAGCCCCTGGCTGTTGAGGTGGATGCATGCTTGTCTGTCTGTGTGTTCTGGCTGGGATGGGGAAGAGGGGTGTGAAATTGGGAAGAGGAAGATGGGGGACCAGAAGACAAAGGGTGACTGGCTGCTATCAGTCCGGAGGATTGAGCCTGAAAGGATCTCTGTAGGCCAGCCAGTTCACAGTGAATGCCCTCCGGGAATGCATTGCTATGTTGGACCTGAGTTGCAAGTACTCGGCATTCACGATGGTCGACTGACCCACAAAGATTGACCTCAGGAGGTCAATATCCTCCTTACTGTGGGCAGCAAGGCTGGCTGGGGCAGGGGAGAGGTGCCTGCGGCGAAGGAGACACCCACCCTTCTGGGTGAGCAGACACAGACAACTGGGTGGGGTTCTACAGGGAGTATGGTGGTAGTAAGGGGGGTGGCAGACAAAGATGGTGCTGGGGTGGTCCCAGATGGGTCCACCACCACCAGGGAGTGTCCACTGGAGGAGGATTCCAAAGATGATGATGCAGAAGATCTGGTCTCCCACGTGGCACTCCCATTGCCCTTTGGGCCACTGGGTCCCTCGCTATCACTGGTCGCAGCACTTTGGGTCCCGGGGCCAGCAGCATCCCCACTTGGCTGTGCCCCGTCTCCTTCTCCTGCCGATGCTGATGCACACAAATAGAGAGAGAGGGAGGGAGAGACAGAGAGGGAGAAAAAGGGTTATCGTATTCCTTACATACACACATGGAAACATGCACAACTGTGGGTAAACATCTCCAGGCTCGGCTATCTCTGTTGGCATTATACATATCCTACATCATGTCACAACATGTTACAAGTATCCACTCCTTTATGTCATCCCTTACACCCACATCAGATTCCAAGTAAGTTAGCACGACTGCAATAATCCAATAGAACACCTGTAAAGCCATGTCAGCATGCTACTAATGCCCTGACAGAAGTAGGTATATCAAGCATATTCCAGATCATATCTCTCCATACACCTATCACCTACTAGAAGAGCAGGTGACTGATCACAACACATCATGCATGTCCTGAAACAACACCTGATCAGTCCATCTCAATTATTTATGTCCCTTGATAGTGTAGACTACCCTATTCACAGACCACACAGCACCTGCCATACATATTACAGGGCTGGCTGACACCCTATACATATGTGGCAACATGGGTACCTGAACTGATGACGCCAGAACAAGTGGGACTCCACTACAGGTGCGATGGACCTGGCCCATTTTGCAGGTTCATCCCTAGACATTTTGTCTCCTTCCTCCTATTTTTTTCTGACCTCTTGCTTTTGGCTCTAGGACTCTGAGCACTTTATTACTACTAATCAGTTCTGAAGTGCAGGTGCTCTCCCTTCTAAAGTTGGTATAATTGTCTTACACCTAATTGGCATATTTAATTTACCTGTAAGTCCCATGTACAGTGGTATCCCTATGCCCAGGGCCTGTAAATTAAATTCTACTAGTGACCTGCAACGCTGCATGTGCCACCCACAGAAGTAGCTTTTCAAACCTGTCTCAGGCCTGCTAGCGCAGGGCCTGCATGCACAGTTTTCTGCTGCAGGGACCTGGTATCTCAATTTACTTGCCAGGGCCAGAACTCCACTTTCACTACTTGTAAGTCACCCCTAAGGTATGCCTTAGCTAGCCCTATGGGCAGGGTGCTATGCATGTGGAAGGCAGGACATGTCCCTGGATGTGTGGCCTGTCCTGGTAGTGACAAACAGCCTATTTTTTTCTCACTGCTGTGAGTGCTGCCTTCTCACAGAATTGCATTGGAAATGCCCTGCCTTATGTCTAGGGGGTATTGTCCTATATATGAGGGGTAGCGTAGGCATGTTTGGTATGGTTGTAATGGTAGTGAGAAATGCTGCTTACTGGTGTAGGTGGATTTTTTATTGTCATTATAGAAATGCCACTGCTAGAAAGTGTCCATTTCTCTGTGCTTATGACTCTGGTGTTTTGCAGCTTGACTCCAATCCACGTTTGGACAGAGTGACAGATGGGCTTTGTGCATACTTTTCAGACAGCCTGTACACAGGGATGGTGTAGGTGTCACAGAGGTGCACCTGCATTTTGAATGGTCTTCCTGGGCTGAGAGAAGGGGAGGCAGGGCACACATGCATCTGTAAAGGCTGTACCCTGGCCTCACACAAAGGGCTTGTTTACCCCCAACTGGTGTCAAGACCCTGTGCTGGAAGAGAGGGGACACTCCTGGAATCAGTTGTAACTGGTTGGAACCTCCTCTCCCCCTCTTTGTTAAACCTTTGCAAAAGTATAAGTACAGGGGATTTTGACCCACAAGGGTAGATACTCTGGACAATGAAACATACTTGAAACTGGACACAGAATGCTGCTGGAGGGACTCACCAGGAAATGCCTTGGACTGCTGCTGCTGTGCTGACCTGTGACCTGCTGGGTCATTTGTAGGAACTGCCACTGTCTGCATCCCTGTTGTGCTGGCCTGCTGTGGACCCTGACCCCTCATTGACAGCGCCTTGAAAAGCACTTCTGTTTCCTGCTACTAGCGCTTGGGAAGCGCTCTTCTGTGCCTTCGGGGGAGGAAATCACCACCCAACCCGGGCATTCTTCATTCATTAGTGCATTGGCAATGTGCCGCCCCCAGGCACAAAGAAAAGAAACCTGCCCCCGGGTCCCCATCACCAACTCCTGCCTGATCACCACTGCAGCCCGGGCGCGCTGCATTGGTCTTGCACACCAGGTCAGGTGCGGGTGAGCCAGCACCCGTGTGGACAGGATGGGCAGGGAGGAGTCCTCATCAGAGACCTCCCAGCTCCACTGAGGCCCAGAGTGAGTCACTACGAACACGGGCGGGGAGGAGGCCTCATCAGAGGCTCCCCACCCCACCGGGCCCTCATCTTTACCCAGAGTTCGTGGGTGGGGGGGAAGCCTCATCGGAGGCTCCCCGCACCGCTTGGCCCCTTGTTTTGTAACTCTGCTACCCCTGTGAGGGCTAGTAATGGCCCCGGGGGCCCCACAGAGACTGTGGGTGCCCTAGTTCGGGCTCCAGGAGGGGCTCCTGTATAAAATCAGAGGGGGTGCATGCTGCCCCTCTCCCCTAACCATAAAACAGCCTCCTTTTTGACAGCAAGGAGCACCGGGGCTCCACTTTCTTCATGGCACAGGAGGTGCTCTCACCACACAAAGACAGGTACAATTTTACTGACAATATGCCATTTTGGGCATTATGTGGATGTTGTGCTTACCTGTTTTTTATCTGACTTGCCATATGATTGCTAATGTTCCTTTTATGAGCATTTTATGGTAATCTGTGTTTATGACTTGCCATGTATTTCCTAATGTTCCTGCTATGGGCATTTATGACAAGTACATTTTTATAGTAATATGATTCCTGACTTCTGCTTATGTTGCAGAATAATGAGTAACCTGTGTGTTATATGTGACTACTGCTGATTTCTGCAGGGTAACAGTACTGTGTAATGTTCTGACTACTGCTTGGGTAGCAGGGTATTACTGACATGTTTATGTGTGGTCTAATGAAGTTGTGTACAATACAGTTTATTTTTATATAACTTGGTGTTGTGTTTCCTTTGTGGTGGGGATAGTGTGTTGTGTGTGTTGTGCAAATGCTTTACACATTGCCTCTGGGATAGGCCTGACTGCTTGTGTCAAGCTACCAAGGAGGTGAGAAGGGGTTATCTTGGGTGTGTAACTCCCTCGCCCTGACTAGATTGGGTGGGTTCTGCCTGGCTTTGGTGCATACCCTAGCTAACCAGAAACCCCATTTCTAAGAAGGTGACAACTGATGTGTAGAATACATGTCTGGAGTACAGGCATGGCATGACCTTCACACATTCAAAGAGGGATATCTGCTGACACAAAGCAAAAATACACCACATCAGTGCATAAATGCACGTGCAGCTACAATGGCCTACATAGCACACATAATACATCCATTGGCAATCACTGAATGCAGTGTCACAACAACTACACTTCAGGCAGCCACAATTGACATCCAAGGCCACCTACCATTCCACCTGACATGCAGTTACAATTACAGGACTTGACAACATGACTAAACTAACATCACCAACACCATACCTGACATGTCATTACCTGTTCCTAAATCCAGACTACACAAATTGCACACGGAAATAGCATGTATACATGATGTACACATGGACCTACACAACTACCAGTGCATATATAACAATTGCCATTACAACAAATACCTGCTTTAGAAATAGTGGACCAACAAAACCATTACTTCATGATCACATAAGTGATACAATACCTAGTCCTCACCAGACTGAACATATCAGCTAGGCCAAGGGTAGCAACGATTGTCACACTTCACATGTTGTGCCACCAAGTAACCATTGAGACATGATATAGGCAGCATATAACCATGTTTGCTAAGGAATTGGTAGGGCATTGCCACACATAGCATTGACATAGCATATTGTAAAAGGCTAGCTCTGCCAAGTCACTTACCTTCTCTAGAACCAACCCACTGGGACAGAAATGAAATGCCCATATGTCAATCACATGGAAATGCATGATGAGTCTAAATACACAATGCAGACACCCAAACTAAGATGTTCCTTCATTGCAACCTTCACATACCCTATAGAATGGAGATGAACGGACAATGGGGGTACAACAACAAATACAGATATCTAATGTCCTACACAGGCCATATCTGTGGTGTAAATGAGATGGCAGCCTCACATGGAGGCCATACCAGTACTGTTTGTGTTTGGACCCTTTACCAAAGAAGTGAGCCACCCAGTTGATACAACAGGTGATAAGCACAGATGGGAGTAGTCATACACCGTAGAGCCACTAACCCTTATATGCAGAAGGAAGGGCCAGGTTTGAGTCAATGGGTATGGTGAAACACCAGCTCACATCCATAGGAATGGCAGGATGGGGTAACACGTGTGGCATTGACATTTGAGCATCTCCACATGCAGTCAAAATGATGTCTTGATACACAAGTCCAAAACTTACACATAGCTAACCATGATGCTAGGTCCACATCTCATGCACTGGCAAGGTGGTACCAACTGATTGCCACTAGTCTACAAACATTTGTCAACTACTACATTGTCACAGAAGCTACAGTGAGAGAGCAACCACCATACAACCAGAGCCAAGTACCAGGAAACAGTCCGTACCTACCCCCTTGTGGCTGCTGTGCTGCCCTCAAACACCCATCCACCTCAGGGTAGGCCACCATCAAAATGCTGGCCATTAGGGGGTCAGGGTCCGATGGGCACTCCTCCCTCATTGGAAGGACATCCCCAGCTGGACCTCTGCGGTCTTCCGGGCCCAGCGTCTCAGTCCTCCTACCAACAATGGGTGCTCCACTGGCTGTGGACCCCCAGGGTCCTCATTTGCTTGGCAATAGTACGCCAGATCCCCTTCTTCTGATGGGCGTTCACGTGCATGGATGACACAGAAAAAAGGAGAAAGTCATGTACACATGCCCCATACTAACAGGAGTTGACACTACACAACTGTAACAGCAAGTGAGCACACATACCCATCCTCTCAGCACACACACATGTATTGTACGCCACATGCATGCATCTACTCCAACTTCAGTTCACATAGCTGACTCACTGTCAAACACAAAACCAAGCACACATGGCTGGCCCATTGGGCTCACCTGTTCCTCTGGTGCCCCGTATAGCTGTTCATACAGGAGTAGGGCCTTCTCCACCAGCTTCCCCAGCTCTTCCTTTGTGAAGGCAGGGGCCCTATCACCTGCAGGACGTGGCATGATGGCTCCCAGAGCCAGAACACAGCAACTCACGTAGTGGAGGTCTTGCTAGCAACAGTGTCAGGAGTCAAAGAAACAAGACAGCAGAAAATGGCTGCCACCGCCTGCAGTCATCGCCATGGCCCCAGTCTGCCATAGGCATAGGCAGCAATGTTAACCCATGACAAGTTGCACAGCGGTTGAGACCACCTACCGCCATGATGACTTCCGCCAGCAGACTTAGGTCACTTCTAACCGTCTAGAACAGTAGGTCAGACGCCTGCTATTTTGGGCACATGTGCTTTATGCATGTGCTGAAATAAGTATTCCAGACACCTAATCTTCCGGATAATGTTGTGACTTCATGTTTGTGCAACATAATGGGCCAATCGTGAGAATATGATGTGTGGATACTGTAAGGCCCTTATTTATTCTTTTTGATGCAAACCTGCATTAGCGCAGGTTTGCGTAAAAAAAATATAGCGCCGGCTAGCGCCATTCCAAGACGCCGGCCTGTCACCATATTTATGGAATGGCGCTAGCCAGCGCTAAGGCCTTGTTAGCATCCTTGGAAAGGACACTAACATGGCTGGGGAGGTGTAGAGGGAACCGGGGCTTGTGCACCAAATTATGGCGCTATACTGTTTAGAGGCAAAAACATTGCCTCTAAGCAGTGTAGTGCCATTTTCTGGCACACAACTCCCATGGAAATGGCTCCTGTCTTAGTAAAGTCAGGAGCCATGCCCACCACCCCAATGGCCATGCCCAGGTCCCTGGGCAGGGCCATTGGGGCCAGTGCCGTGCAGGAGGTCCCAAGTCAGGGCTAATTCAGCGCAAACCAAGTTTAAATATGGGCCTAAGTATGTGGCTAGTTCTGTGTAGCTACTCTGAGGTGCGTCGGCATGGGATACCTATAGGTTGGTTTAATTACATATGTGTGATCAGTGCAGGACTACACAGTCACCCACACATTTTCTCATACATATGTACCACATGTCCTATCTGACTTACATTTCAGCCAATGTGCTGCAATGATGTTGTATGATGTACATTTCTATGGTCTGTAATGTTTATGTCAGAACTGCTACACATCACCTACACATATTAGGTGTCTGTTACTATACCACGTGCTGCTGATATGTGCCCACTGCATGACTTATTGTACATTCTCTCCTCTCAACATAAATATCCTGCTGTGAGGAAAATGAGACAACCACCAGTGTACCTTCCACTGGTAGACCCGGCAACCATGGAGGACAGGCATGTCATCCAGACCTATCGTCTGAATCACCAGACCATCATCGATCTATGTAGACAGTTGGAGCCAAATCTGATGGCAGGCAATTCCAATCCCTACTGCATACCTCCCATCATCAGTATTGTCAGTGCTATACTTTCTGGCCACAGGGTAATTCCAGATTACTGTCGGCTTAACAGCAGGGATGGCTCAGCCCATGTTTAGTCTGATGCTGAGGGATGTACTGTGTACTTTCTTGAAACACCTGGACAGCTACATCGGGTTTCCCCAAAGAGCCGATATGGCCTATGTGAAGGCTGACTTTTATCAGATGGAACAGATTCCTCATGTGGTTGGGGCCATTGATAGCACCCATGTATCATTAGTCCCTCCCAGTGTCGATGAACAGGTGTACAGGAACGGAAAGAACTACCACTCTATCAACATACAGGTAGTGTCTCTGACAGACAAGTACATCTCCCAAATGTCAGCTAAGTTTCCTAGGTCAGTGCATGACTCCACCCTTATGCGGGACAGCAATGTACCACACATGATGGCAAGGCCACACAAAGAGAGGGCCGGTTGGTAAGTATGCATTGTTTGTAATGTGACCTGTCATCACAATCTTCCCACTCAATGAACCATCAATTGAAATATTTCTACCATTGTGTTCACAGGTGACTCTGGCTATCGAAACCTTCCATAGCTGTTGACATCTGTGAGGTACCCAGCCATGCCAAGGGAACGCCAGTTCAGTGAGGTCCACGAGAGGACAAGGCGTGTAATTGAGCGAACATTCGGCCTCCTGAAGGCAAGATTCAGGTGCCTGGACCTATCGGGAGGTGCCCTCCTCTACTCGCCCCACAAGGTATGACAAATCATCTTTGCCTACTGCATGCTCCACAATCTAGCCCTGAAGTGTTGGATGCAATTGCTAGTTGACGACAGTGAGGTAGTTGTACCTGTGGCTGCACATGGTGATTTGGAAAGTGATGAAGAGCCAGAGCAAGAAGGAGCAGCTGAATGTAGGACTGAGCTCATCAATCAGTACTTCCAGTGACATACAGGTATGCAAGGTGTGCCTTTTCATTCTTGTCTGTACGCAATCAGAAGTTGATAGGTGACATTACACCTCCTTACCTTTAGCATATGTGATGGAGTAATAAAGTCCAATGCCTATGTGTGAGTTATGGAAGCAGACAGAGAGAATGTAAGGTGTACACTATTAGTGATTGACCTCTAACATGTGTTGTAGCAACTGATTCCAACATTCACTTATCTCATGGGCTGACTAGTATTGAGCTGGATTACCTGCATTCTCCTGTTCCCATCTGCTCCCACCCACTAGATGTGGATTTCATCAGTGGGCCTGCTACCTAAGGCTTGAGGTATGCATTATCAGTAGTCAATGGTGATTGAGTACAGTTCTGAGAGGTGTACACGATGAATAGCCTGTTAAATGGATCTTGTGAAGGGCCTGAGCCTGGCGCTGTATAGGTCCAATATGGGTGCCCATGATTAGGGGTTATACTACAGTAGGCACGTAGTCGATTACATGTATATGTGCTTATAGTGTCATCATGCCTTCCATCCTGATGGAACTCTCTGTCTTGCTCTAATTGCAGATGGCTTAACGGACTAGACCCTGGTGTTACTGTGAATTTCAACCTCTCGATCAGACATCTGTCCAGTGACATTACGGTTATCATGAGTGTCCTGCTGAGGAAGCCTCCATCTGATTACCATTACACTGCCAGTTCGAATCAGAGACAATTAGGTAACGGTTGTTTGTTGTAACCTGAGTTTTCTAAAAAGTTTGAGATATCATGATGTTCTTATTGTTAAATGTTTTGTATATTTTCACATATTTACATTTTATATTCATTCAGAAATATTATAAATGTAAAAATACCCGTTTATTTCAGGGTCGCTCTACACAAATACAGTCATGCGGATTTAGCGCAGTCCAATGCAGTCGAATACTCCGGGTACTGTAATAAGAGGTCCGTCCTCTCCAAAATGGCCGCCACCATACTACACGCGCAGCACTAGACTTGACGGTCTAGTGTTGTCCGCATGCGACTGACCGCGCGAAGCCTTGACTTTATTGGGCATGTCGCCGTGCGAGTAGCGCTGCTAAACACGGATCAGCAGGCTACTCAGGCAGTATTGCTGCCACCACGCCGAGCGCCGAACAGCCCTCCGAAAGCAGTGTAATCTCCGGAGAAGCGTTGGTGTACTAAGTAAGTAAACCTGCAATTTGTAAGCGCGTTGAGTCCAACGCTGGCTGTGCCCTAGCCACCAGTCCTGCAGAGGCCGGCTATGGTCAGATAAATAACTTCCGACCGTAAAGTGAGTGGTTATTGGAAACAGCCCTCACTTGTGTTTAAACAACGGCCGCTTGAATTATTGTGAGTAAGGGACTTGTTCTTCTCTTTCTTAGTAATTGCAGGTGTCAATACTCCATGCTCTTTAAGACAGCAGAAAGAACTGGCTGATGACAGGTACTGCTCATTACTATTCTGGGTTGCAGTTTGATAAATGCATGCCTCAGTTCAGCACGAGGTGAAATGCAAAAATAAAAATAAAAAACATTCGATAGGAGTGCACCTTGAGACACCAACACAATTGGGGTACTAGAAACACCAGATTTTAGCAAGCACGTTTGGCCCATGGGTATAAGTATTTTGGTTCACAGGGGTGATGTGGTGAGTTTTAATTACTATTGCACCCAGTTTAGCTCTCTTGCAATATTGATTATTTTAATACATTCTCAGTCAGTCTCCTTGTTTTTAATTTCCATAGAGGTGACACTGCCCTTTGATAGTCCTGATGAGGCCCTGATTGAAAAAGCCGAAACGCGCTGACAGACACATTGGCGAGATTGTGTTCTTAAAATTGGAATCAGTTTGACAAAAAATCACTCAATATGCACTACAAAATACCTTAAAAAAGATATAGAGGCATTTGTTAGTAGTTTGTGCAAGAACCTCCAATCATCGCAACAGAGTGGATTACAATTGGAATAATGAAATTGTGACCACCATTTTGTTGCAAAGAAAGGTTATTGGGCATAATCCTCTATTTACGACATGGTCAGCTACAAGACTTTGAAAAAAGCTAGATGTTTACCAGAGTTGAATTAAGATGTAAATGTGAATCTAACCCATTCGTCGCCATGGACGTAATGGTTACGTCCATGGCTGCGCCCGTGTGGCGCCATGGTCGTAACCAGTACGTCCTGAGACCGGCCCTCGGGGGAAGCGCTAGCGCTCCCCCGAGGGCCTATGGCCAGGGCTGAAAGGGGAATCCCTTCCCCTTCCACCCCGACCACCCTGTGACGTCAGCGCGCGATTGCGCGCTGTTTGTCACAGGGCCTCCTCCCATCGCCTTGGAAGCTCAGCTTTCAGCGCGATCGGAAGAGAAATGCTTTGCATTTCTCTTCCGCTCACATGGGGGAGGCCGAGTGAGGCTTCAAAGGGAAGGAAAGTTATTTGCCTTCCCTTTGAAGTCTCTCTCTGCGTTTTGGCAGTTGGATTGAAAGCAATCCGGCTGTCAAAACGCCCACTAGACACCAGGGATTTTATTTAAAAAATGAAATTGACATAAAGGAGCGACCCCTTGGGCAAGGGTCACTCCCAGGGGGTGCATTTTTTTTTTAAGCATAACCTCTAGGCACCAGGGATAAAAAAAAATTGTTTTTTTGTCTTTGTTTAGTTTTTTGGTTTTAGAGGTGGGGAGCGACCCCTTAGGCAAGGGTCGCTCCCATAGAGGGCACATTATATTTAGGCCATTTTTATTAGGCCAATCTGCCCCCAAGGGGGACAGAAACCACTAGACACCAGGGAGTTTTTTTTTTGTTTGTGAATTTCACGTAAGGGGAGCGACCCCTTAGGCAAGGGTCGTTCCCCTGGGGGGCAAATTTATTTTAGTCCATTTCTGCCCCCCAGGGGGGGCAGATCAGCCTATTTTAAACCACTAGGAACCAGGGATCTTTTTTTTTGCGCTGTCACGCAAGGGGAACGACCCCGTAGGCAAGGGTCGCTCCGGGGGGGGGGCACATTTATTTTAGGCCATTTCTGCCCCCCCTGGGGGCAGATCAGCTTATTGTTATTAGGCCGTTCTGCCCCGGGGGGGGGCAGAAACCTCTAGGCGCCAGGGCAAATTTGTTGTTTTGTTTTTTTGTTGTTGTTTGTTTGTTTTTTTAGAGATGGGGAGCGACCCCTTAGGCAAGGGTCCCTCCCCTGGAGCGGCAAATTGTATTTAGGCCATTTCTGCCCGCTTTGGGGGCAGATCGGCCGATTTTAGGTCAATCTGCCCCCAAGGGGGGCAGAAACCACTAGGCATCAGGGATCTTTTTTTTTGCGCCGTCACGCAAGGGGAGCGACCTTGTAGGCAAGGGTCGCTCCCTGGGGGCTGTGGGGGGGCAAATTTATTTTAGTCCATTTCTGCCCCCCCTAGGGGCCGGCTGAGCTAGAGGCCAAAATCCACAGGTAGGCACTTTGCAAAAAACACCTCTGTTTTCTGTGAAAAAATGTGATGTGTCCACATTGTGTTTTGGGCCATTTCCTTTCGTGGGCGCTAGGCCCACCCACACAAGTGAGGTACCACTTTTATCGGGAGACTTGGGGGAACGCTGGGTGAAAGGACATTTGTGGCTCCTCTCAGATTCCAGAACTTTCTGTCACCGAAATGAGAGGAAAAAGTGTATTTTGGGCCAAATTTTGAGGTTTGCAAAGGATTCTGGGTAACAGAACCTGGTCAGAGCCCCACAAGTCACCCCATCTCAGATTCCCCTAGGTGTCTAGTTTTCAGAAATGTGCTGGTTTGCTAGGTTTCCCAAGGTGCCGGCTGAGCTAGAGGCCAAAATCCACAGGTAGGCACTGTTTTCTGTGAAAAAATGTGATGTGTCCATGTTGTGTTTTGGGCCATTTCCTTTCGTGGGCGCTAGGCCTACCCAAACAAGTGAGGTACCATTTTTATCGGGAGACTTGGGGGAACACTGGGTAGAAGGAAATGTGTGGCTCCTCTCAGATTCCAGAACTTTCTTTCACTGAAATGTGAGAAAAATGTGTTTTTTTAGCCAAATTTTGAGGTATGCGAAGGATTCTGGGTAACAGAACCTGGTCAGAGCCCCACAAGTCACCCCATCTTGGATTCCCCTAGGTCTCTAGTTTTCAAAAATGCACAGGTTTGGTAGGTTTCCCTAGGTGTCGGCTGAGCTAGAGGCCAAAATCTACAGGTAGGCACTTTGCAAAAAACACCTCTATTTTCTGTAAAAAAAATGGTATGTGTCCACGTTGTGTTTTGGGGCATTTCCTGTCGCAGGCGCTATGCCTACCCGCACAAGTGAGGTATCATTTTTATCGGGAGACTTGGGGGAACGCTGGGTGGAAGGAAATTTGTGGCTCCTCTCAGATTCCAGAACTTTCTGTCACCGAAATGTGAGGAAAATGTGTTTTTTTAGCCAAATTTTGAGGTTGGCAAAGGATTCTGGGTAAGAGAACCTGGTCAGAGCCCCACAAGTCACCCCATCTTGAATTCCCCTAGGTCTCTAGTTTTCAAAAATGCACAGGTTTGGTAGGTTTCCCTAGGTGCCGACTGAGCTAGGGGCCAAAATCTACAGGTAGGCACTTTGCAAAAAACACCTCTGTTTTCTGTAAAAAAAAATGGGATGTGTCCACGTTGTGTTTTGGGCCATTTCCTTTCGTGGGCGCTAGGCCTACCCACACAAGCGAGGTACCATTTCTATCGGGAGACTTGGGGGAACGCTGGGTGGGAGGAAATTTGTGGCTCCTCTCAGATTCCAGAACCTTCTGTCACCGAAATTTGAGGAAAATGTGTTTTTCTAGCCAAATTTTGAGGTTTGCAAAGGATTCTGGGTAACAGAACCTGGTCAGAGCCCCACAAGTCACCCCATCTTGGATTCCCCTAGGGCTCTAGTTCTAAAAAATGCACAGGTTTGGTACGTTTCCCTAGGTGCCGGCTGAGCTAGAGGCCAAAATCTACAGGTAGGCACTTTGCAAAAAACACCTCTGTTTTCTGTCAAAAAATGGGATGTGTCCACATTGTGTTTTGGGGCATTTCCTGTCGTGGGCGCTAGGCCTACCCACACAAGTGAGGTATCATTTTTATCGGGAGACTTGGGGGAACATAAAATAGCAAAACAAGTGTTATTGCCCCTTGTCTTTCTCTACTTTTTTTCCTTCCAAATATAAGAGAGAGTGTAAAAAAGACGTCTATTTGAGAAATGCCCTGTAATTCACATGCTAGTATGGGCACCCCGGAATTCAGAGATGTGCAAATAACCACTGCTCCTCAACACCTTATCTTGTGCCCATTTTGGAAATACAACGGTTTTCTTGATAGCTATTTTTTACTCTTTATATTTCAGCAAATGAATTGCTGTATACCCGGTATAGAATGAAAACCCACTGCAGGGTGCAGGTCATTTATTGGCTCTGGGTACCTAGAGTTCTTGATGAACCTACAAGCCCTATTTATCCCTGCAACCAGAAGAGTCCAGCAGACGTAACGGTATATTGCTTTAAAAAATCTGACATTGCAGGAAAAAGTTACAGAGTAAAATGTAGAGAAAAATTGCAGATTTTTTCACCTCAATTTAAAAAAAAAAGATTTCAGTTGTTATTTTCTGTAGGAAACCCTTGTAGGATCTACACAAATTACCCCTTGCTCAATTCAGAACTTTGTCTACTTTTCAGAAATGTTTCGGTTTCTGGGATCCAGCATTGGTTTCATGCCCATTTCTGTCACTGACAGGAAGGAGGCTGAAAGCACAAGCAATCGTAAAAATGGGGTATGTCCCGGTAAAATGCCAAAATTGTGTTGAAAAATTGGGTTTTCTGATTCAAGTCTGCCTGTGCCTGAAAGCTGGGAAGCTGGTGATTTTAGCACTGCAAACCCTTTGTTGATGACATTTTTAGGGAAAAAAACACAAGCCTTCTTCTGCAGCCCCTTTTTCCCATTTAAAAAAATAAAATAAAAATTTCACTGTATTTTGGCTAATTTCTTGGCCTCCTTCTGGGGAACCCACAAAGTCTGGGTACCTCTAGAATCCCTAGGATGTTGGAAAAAAAGGACGCAAATTTGGCGTGGGTAGCTTATGTGGACAAAATGTAATGAGGGCCTAAGTGCAAACTGCCCCAAATAACCAAAAAAAGGCTTGGCACCTGAGGGGGAAAAGGCCTGGCAGTGAAGGGGTTAAGTTTATGCGTTGGATTTGATGTGTGTAATTTTTTGTTGTAGAAAAATTGTCGTACTTTGTTGATATTCACCAATGAGTTATTGTCTACCTCATGTATAATTAATTAGAATACATTTTGGAAAATAATGGTTCCATAAAGACAGTATTGAACACTGTGTTTAAAAAATTTTGATGCAATTAATCCCTACCTTCAGACCACTGTTTTTGTAATAGTTCGAATCAGGGAGGCATTACCAGACCATAGTTGGGTAGAAGGACAATTGTTGTTGTATCATTAAACACACATATACAGTAGCCGTATCCATAAGTGATTTATTGTGTATTTAGGTTTCATTACAAGAGAAATAAGCGTGAACAACATAACAAACAGGTGATAACTAGGGTCATGGTAAATGGATGAATCAGAGTATCTGCTACAGCATTTGGTCACACAGGTCCAGTGTCCTTGTGTCATGGGACAATGGAGTTCTGTTTCAGAACAGTCAACAGGGTATATCAGTGGCACACAAGGGTGACAAAGCAGGAGAGGTTCACTTCCTGGCAGTGAGTTTGGGCTTGGCATCTGCTTCAGCCAGATGTCTGGATGGACGTCCACGTTTGCGGGGAGTTCTTTAGCTACAGAGGGAGGGGTGTTTGAGGCTTGGGGTTTCCCTGGTAGGGCCTCCATTCCACTAGCTGCCGCCAACGTAGAGGGGACAGATATCACATTGCTGGTGGAAGGGGCATGAGTGTGGGTTTCTAAACCACACAGGGTGCTGGTCATGTCCCACAGCACCCCTGCTTCGGAGGCCATGGTGGCATTGTTTGCCTGTCACTGCTGCATGACGTCCTGGGGGTATTCCCTCTGCATCCTTTGATTTCCCCCCAACATGGTGATGATCTGGCCCACCCTATCCTGGGAAACCTGGTATGCTCCCACGACTTGGGAGATGATATCCTGGTCAGTGGAGTCCCTTGGGGTGCCCCATCCTCTGTCCCACAACATCCCTCCCACGCCCCCTGGCCCCAGGTGCCTTTGCCCATGGCACGGTGTGCCCACTCCCAGAGTTAGAGGACCATCATTGTCAGGGGTGTGAATGTCCAACTCAGATCTCTGTATTGTGGGGCACTCAATAGATTGAACAATCCTTAGGATACAGGTTTGGGTCACTTGCTTGGCTGTGATGTTAGATCAAAGGCATGGAGGGGATTGATGTGGGCAGGATGAGGCTGGGAGCCATCGAATGACCAGGTGTCCTGGATCGGCCAGGTAGGTCATCACTGTCCATGCCTCCAGGCGTGTTGTCCTCACTTGGGCCTTCATCCTGAGCAGGGCTGGCAGTGTCAGGTATCCTCTCCATGGTGGCAATGGCAGGGTTACCTGTCGATGGAATGAGACATATTACAGTTAAGAAAGTGTGTTTGGTTCCCTCTTTGTGAGATGCAGACATGACTTACCATGATTCCCTGCAAATGACAATGACAGATGCTGAACAGCATAGTTTGGTAGTACATCCAAGTCAGTGACAGGAGTACCATACTCCATGTTGGGTGCTGTCATCAACGATTTGAACATATGAGACTGCTGATGGGTTCTGTTACTATCTGATACTTGCCATGACTATTTGACTCTGCTACCTAGGGAGTAGTCAAGCTTGGTACACAATATGGCTGCACATTGAATCATGATGTCCCATTGGGACCACAGTATGTGGGTATGTAAGGGTAATAGTCCTATCTCTGGATCTTGTGTATGTGCATGGAGTCTGGCATCTTACTTTCCAACCCATGGTCAGTCCATTACACGCTTGGGGATATGGATCAGTGTCCATTTAGAGATGCCACTGAGCTGTAGCTGTGGTTTGCCCTGCTTGCCATTGTGGTGTGCCATTGCATTGCTGTCATTGCCATGTACTGGTCCTCTGTAATACACTCTAGTTGGTGTAGGTAGTACAATAGTCATACATGCATGTAATGTGATGTGATTTGCACATTTCTGGTTTTAGCATTAATGGGTTGGTTCCTTGTGGGAGTTGTAGTGATAGTATTAGCCTGTGGTATCCGTGTCCTTGCTAAGGGCTACGTGGGCAGTGGGGCTGTATGGGTTGGTGGCATGCAGGAGAGGGGTGATTGGCAGGTAGATATAGTGAGACATTCAGTGATTTAGGGGGTATTTCAGTGGTGAGGAAGCATGCAGGACACCACAATTGTGTGACATTGATGATGTTTTGGGTACTTACTAGACTCCAGTCCCCAAGGTATTCTAGTCAGGGCCTCAGGATGCAATATATCCAAGACCATCAGTTTCAAGATGTGAACTGTTGGGGAGGAGGTGTGGGCCCACCGCCAGTCTTCAGCACGGATATCTGGTGTCTCGATGCCATGGAACGCACCTTCCCCCATGCTCCAAACAGTTGTGGCTCTACCCTGACAATTTCATCCACCATGACCCTCAACTCATTGTCAGTGAATCCTGAATGCTTTTGTGGGGACATGGTGGTGATTGTGTTGATGGTGTGGGGGGGTGTTGTGTATGAAAGGGTGGAGTGTTGGATGATTGATGGGGTGTGGGTGGTGCGTTGTGAGGGATGGATGAGTGTGGTGGAATTTGTGTGCTCGTTCTGTGTGTGTTGTGTTCATTTAGTTGGTGTATCATGCGTGTGATATGTGTGTGTGCCTACAGTGTTAGGGTGCTATCTCTGTGTATGTGCCTGCTCATGGTTTCTCAGTATTGTGGTTTTGTTGCAAAGGCTTGTGGGTTGTGTGGTGGTGTGTTACATAGTGGTGTGTGTGTCGGGTGTGTGGATGTGTGCCAGGTGTGGGATATTCAAACTGTCCAATGTAGTGATGTGTTCTGTCAGTGGTGGTTTCTGACCGCGGCGGCTCACACCACCAATGTTTCACTGTCATGGAAGAACCGCTGTGGTGAATTGTGGGTCATCAACTGGTGGGAAGATTTGTATTGGGCTGGCGGTGCTGGTGATGGAACCGCCTCTTTCCTGCCTTCCAGTGTCCTAGCAGTTTTGGAATGTTGGCTGCCTTTTGGCAGTCTTCACAGTATGGGTCGTAATAAGGCGGTCGCATGACTGCCAACATGATGGTCTTTTGGCAGCCGCCACTGTGGCATTCTTGCCAATAGACCACCAAACTCGTAATGAGGCCCTAAATCTGAGCTAATGTGTGGGAGGAAGAGGTAAACAGCCTTTTCATTGCTGTAATTGGTATGCAGTGCCTTTACCACACATTTTTTACACGCAAATGTTTACCATGCATGGGCCTGTACCATGCATGGACAATCTATTTAAGGTAAGTATAAATGATTTTGTGGGTGTGTGTCTGTGTGTGTGTGTATACATACACACACACACACACACACATCTGTGTATATATAGGTTTGGGGTTGCATAGGGATGAGTACAGGTTGGTAAGGGACTTTTAGGGTTTGGGGTGAGTAAGGGAGTTGGATGGTAAGGTTGCTTTTAGGGTTTAGGGATGGGTGGGGTATCAGGTGATGAGGGTATTTGTAGGGTTTAGGGGTGGGTGGGTAAGAGTATTGGGTGATATGAGTATTTTTAGGGTTTAGGGATGGCTAAGTGTTTTTGGTGGTAAGGGTATTTTTAGGGTTTAGGGATGGGTAAGGGTCTTGGGTGATAAGGTTGTTTTTAGTGGTTGGGTTGGCTAGGGTAGGAACATTGGTTGGTAAAGGGTATGTTTATGATTTAGGGATGGGTAAGGGTATTAAATGATTTTGAGGGTTAGGGTGGGTAGGTGTACTTGGTATGTTAAGGGTAATTAAAAAAGAGGGGTTTGGGGAGTATCCCCCCCAAAAGTATGTATTCACTCAAAAAAACAACGGTTACAGGGACTTAATAGTTAGGCTCACATTTTAAACATAGCAAACCATAGAACTTCACCTGTTATAGATGGATTAAACTCAAGTAACTATAACTAGTGCCCTAAGGCAACTATAACTCACACCCTCTCCATGCCCTGCTAATTGCCCCACAAATTACGGCACTCATGACATCTTTGATAACATCACTGGTATTATCAATGTAATATTTGCAGTAACATTGTTGATGAAAAACTCTCCATGGGGGTGGGATGAGTTATAGTTACCTTAGGGCACAAATTATAGTTCAGAATTTAGGCACTCTACACCTTGCTGAGTAGTGGGGAGTTCCAGAATTCTGCTACCTGATGTGAAGCAGAGGTTTTTTTTCCATTTGCGCACACAAGTTTTGTTTTGCTGCTCACTTGGCAGCACCACAATATTCTCAGGCTGCTAGTGAGTGCGCACGAGATTTCGCAGCCACCCCAGTGGTTTCCGCCTATGACTGCACTAATACAGTACCACTAGCAAGTGTGAACTCACCTTGAGGGGAATTTCTATTTGAGAAGCAGCTAAATCTACTGAAAAACGATTTTAGAGTGGATTTTCTTCTCCAATGTTGTTTTTGAGAGAGAAGCTTTTATTTTACTTTTTTCTCCAACAGGAATGAAGTGTCCCAGAGGCTCCCACATCCTGTTCCTGTCCAGCAGGCTCCTCCCAGTGCTACGTCCATGTCCTGGTCATTTTTCACTTGGATTTCGAGGTGGAAGGATCACTTTCTTTGGCTGCTGGATATATACCTTTGGAGTTATGGACTTTGGTCCTAATTACGAGTCTGGCGGTCAGAAGACCGCCAGACTCACAGTGGTGGTTGGACTGCTATGGTTTTGGCTGTCTGACCGCCATATTACAAGTTTGGTGGGAAAACCCGCCAACTGACCGCCATCTCCACCAGGATCCAAAATCCCAATGGGCTGATGGTGGTCCTAGTTGTAATCAGCAAGGGTGGCGCTGAACTCAGCACCGCCCTGCTGATTACAGCCTTGTTTTCTGCCAGCCTATTCATGGCGGTATCCCCATCACGAAAAGGCTGGCAGGGAACAAGTGCAGGGGCCACAGGGGGGCTCCCACACTGCCCATGCCTCTGGGTGGTCGGCCCCTTCTGTAGTAAGAGATAGCACTTTGGCGTTGGGACTGCTAAACTTGTGATCGGCTGCTATGATTTTGTGATATCACACAAGTAAGTTAAAAACTATTGTATAAGGGTGTTGTTTGTTTGATAAGGTATGCATCCGTATTTATTTGCACTCTTATTTTATTTTTACATTTCACTGTGGTGGGTGGACTGGAGTTTAAATAGGGGGCTAGTTCTTTTTTTGCATTTAATTTTTCATCTTTTGTAAAGGAAACATGTTGCACAGTTCAATGCCTTTTCTCCATGTTTGTCACGTTTGCAATATTCATTTATTTTACTATGTGGCCTTGACCTCAAATGGGCCATTTAGCCAGTAAGCCCAGTGCGAGTCATCAGTGCATGAAAGAAATGTTTCTGTGGTACATGTTTTTAAAACTTAATTTAAATTAAAAATGTTGACTATTGTTTGCATTTCATTTTTTTCTGCAAAATGTGTATATGTGGGGTAATTCATGATGCTATAGGAGGATGTGTGTTGTGAAATGTTCATAGCTCAGCTACTTCTCAATTGTTGTGTTTTGCATTGCTGAGTTAATGGCAGTATTTTCTTCAGTGTTACCACCATGCCTCTTTTCCTGGCCAGTGTGTGTGTGTGTGTGTGTCTGTGTGTGTGTGTGTGTTTGTCATTGGCCATCATTTGTCGTTGTTCTCTGTGCCATGTGGCTAGGAGCCATTCTGTGGTAGCCTGTGTCCATAGTCCTGAATGTGTTTGTTTGCTTTAAATTAAATTAAAAATGTTGACTATGGTTTGCATTTCATTTTTTTCTGAAAAAAGTGTCTACGTAGGATAATATTTGATGCCAAAGGAGGATGTGTGTTGTTGTAAAATGTTTACAGCTCAGCTAGTTCTCAATGTTTGCGGTTTGCATTGCTGAACTAATGGTAGTATTTTCTTCAGTGTTACTACTATGCTGCTTTGTCTGGCTAGTGTGTGTGTGTGTGTGTGTTATTGGCCATCAAGTGTCTTTGGTCTCCATGCCATGTGGCTAGGGGCCCTTACCATAGACTTCTATGTATTCTTTGTTCACCATGCCTCCTTGCTGATTGATATCATTGGTCAACTGGCTGGTGGCCTATTTGTGCATCCAGTCAGTGTGACTTTGCCATAGGTGTGCATGTGCTCTTTGTTCTTCCTGCCTCCTCGATCACTGTTGTTGTTTGACCATGTGGCTCGCAGCCATTTTGTGCATTCAGCCAGTGTCCCTTTGCTACAGGCCTGCTTGGATGGATGTGATATCAGTTTCATAATAAGCTTGAGGATCATTTTAGTGTATATATATTATGAATATAATTTTGATGAACAGTGCTTATATAAGTTATATTACATGAATTTTTTGCATTTTTTTATTTTGCATCTCCTTGCCTCACAATAGGTTTCTTCTCATCGTCCCATACAAATATCTGCAATTATGTATTGTTTTTTATGCTAATTGTTTCGTTTTTTAATTTCATTATTTTTATTTATTTTTATTTTAATTTGTTTTAATGTTAGATTTAAAAAAAAAAGATTTTGATTTTTCGTTATTTGATTTTTATGTATTTATTTATCCATCAACCATAGGTCTACTGATGCACCATTGCATTAAGTTTTTTAAAGGTATAATTCTATTTCCTGCCAGACACCCTGGCTGCGGTGCACTGCAGACACATCGGCAACATTATTTTTTTTAATGATTATTTACTCATTTCCTCCTGGACCATATTGCCTGCCATGGGTGCACACTAATCTTCCTTTTTTTAAATATTATTCTGTTTAGCCATGCACTTCCCTGACTACCACAAGTGTCTCCTTTAGACCAGATGGACATAAAGCAAATAGCTATATCGGTATGTTGTGTTATCCTAATTGGGAATTACATTTTATGGTATGGTGGTGTGGTTAGACTTTACAGTGTTTAATTTCTTATTACCTAAGTAACAAACATTACTAATATAGCTTTTGTCTGTACTAATTCAAACTGCAACAATGCCATGTTTTATTAGATTATTTCTTGCTTATTTGTTCTAGGTGCACAAGAGAAGAGGAGACATCACTCGCAGCACTGATGAACTGAAGGCCTTTTAGATAGCTAGGGGCATATTTATACTCCGTTTGCGCCGAATTTGCGTCGTTTTTTCCGACGCAAATTCGACGCAAAACTAACTATATATTTATACTTTGGCGTTAGACGCGTCTAGCGCCAAAGTTCATGGAGTTAGCGTCATTTTTTTGCGTGAACACCTTCCTTGCGTTAAAGATATGCAAGGTAGGCGTTCCCGTCTTAAAAAATGACTCCGATGCATATGTGTCGTATTTATACTCCCGGGCAAAAATGACGCCCGGGAGTGGGCGGGTCTAAAAAACCCGCATTAGCGCCGGATTGTAGCACCTGGGTCAGGGCAGGCGTTAAGGGACCTGTGGGCTCAGAATGAGCCCAGAGGTGCCCTCCCCTGCCCCCAGGGACACCCCCTGCCACCCTTGCCCACCCCAGGAGGACACCCAAGGATGGAGGGACCCACCCCAGGGACATTAAGGTAAAGTTCAGGTAAGTATTTTTTTTTTAAAAAAATTGTAGCATAGGGGGGCCTGATTTGTGCCCCCCTACATGCCACTATGCCCAATGACCATGCCCAGGGGACAGAAGTCCCCTGGGCATGGCCATTGGGCAAGGGGGCATGACTCCTGTCTTTGCTAAGACAGGAGTCATTTCAATGGGGGTTGGGCGTCGTAAAAAAATGGCGCAAATCGGGTTGAGGTGATTTTTTTGCCTCAGCCTGACTTGCACCATTTGTGGACGCCCATACGCCATTTTCCCCCTACGCCGGCGCTGCCTGGTGTACGTCGTTTTTTTTACACCAGACAGCGCCGGCGGCTAACGCCGGCTAACGTCATTGAATAAATACAGCGCCCACATGGCGCTTCAGAATGGCGTTAGCCGGCGCAAAATTTTTTGCCGCAAAACTGCGTTAGCGCAGTTTTGCGTCAAAAAGTATAAATATGGCCCCTAGGGGCATATTTATACTCCGTTTGCGCCGAATGTGCGTCAAAAATTTTGACGCACTTTCAGCGCAAACGTTGCCCCATATTTAAACCCTGACGCCCGATCCGGCGCACCAGGAAAATGGCGCTCTGTGCGCCAGTTTTTGGAAGCGGCACCCCGCCCTGCGTTAATGACATGCAGGGTAGGCGTTCCCGTCCAAAATCAGACGCACATAGCGGTGTGTGGTATTTATGCTCCGGGGCAAAAATCACTCCCGCGCGGCAGGCGGCGCAAACAAATGGCGCAAAGCACGAATAGCGTGAAATTTTAACGCCTGGGTCAGGGCAGGCGTTAAAATGGGGCAAACACACCTGTACTTAATCAGAACACACAGAACAAACACCAGAGCAGCAGAGCAGCAACAAGGAGACATGGAGGTGCTTTTTCTTCAACGTGCACGTAGACGCAGAGCCCTGCAGCAACAACAGCAGCCACAACAACAACAGCAGGGACCCCAAAGACAGCGCAGAAGGCAGGAGAGGATATTCCGCCCACGAACAACCCTGCATGGCCTCAGGGAACGAGACATCATCCAGAGGTACCGGTTGAACTGGCAGGCCATTCAGCAGCTGCTGACAAATATTGAACAGCAATTGGCCCCCACTTTAGTGACTCCACGCACTATCCCAACCGAAACAAAGCTGCTTGCCGTACTTCACCTGCTGGCAAGTGGCTTGTTTCAGACAACTGGTGCCCTGGTTGGTGGAATCTCACAACCATCTTTCTCCGCATTCCTGCCTAAAGTACTGGATGCCATCATTGGACTGACACCCCGCCACATCTGCTTCCCTAACACAGTGCAGAAGCAGCAGGAAACTAAACAGGGGTTCTACGCCATCAGTGGCTTTCCGCACGTCCTTGGTGCAATCGACTGCACACACGTACGCCTTGTGTCACCTGCTGCGAGTGAACACCTCTACCGCAACAGGAAGCACACACATTCCATCAACGTGCAGGCCATAGTCGATCACCAAGGACTGATCAGCAACATTGTGGCTAAATATCCTGGGAGTGTACATGACGCATTCATCTTCCGTCACTCCACCATCAACCAACACTTCCAGGATGGACGGTATGGCAATGGACTACTTGTTGGTAAGGACAAAAATCTACTTATATACTCACTGCACAGAAACCCTCTAGGATAAACAACACATACACCACAATAGCAACACCTAGCCAGGAACACACTGAGGTACTCACATCACTAGCCATGTGTCACAAGTCACCATTGAACCTCTCACACATTTGAATTTACTCCACAGCTTAGTGTGAAGACATTCATGACTGTGGTTGCCTAAATGTCACCTTGCAAATTGGAAGTCTCACAATAACCTGTACACTAATACAATGCATAACTTTTAAGGGATGGGATGGCCTGGCTATGTTCATATGAACGTTTCTAATACCCTTTCATGTTTCAACTCTGCATGGAACTATCATCACACCCCCAGTGAGGACACACGGACACCTGTGTCACAAGTCACAATGCAATGGAGGGCACACTGTACTTGAGAAACCAATACATCCTGCTGACAAACAGTTAGACAACAAACACTTGCTCAGCCAAGGAAAAAAAACAATGCCAAAGTTTCCACCAACAACCATAGGTTGTCACATTAGTACACAAAATAGTCACAGACAACACAACACAACTACTGCCATCAAAGATACGTACAACAGTGCCTCCTACATCTAATTGATACCATTCTGTGTTTCTCTTTCAGCTGATCAGGGGTATGGCATCCAGCCTTGGCTAATGACACCATATGGGAACCCAAATACTGCTGCTGAGCGGGCATACAATGACGCACACAAGAGGACACGCAGCATTGTGGAGAGGACCTTTGGGATCCTAAAGTCAAGGTTCCGCTGCCTTGACATCACTGGCGGAAGCCTACTATACTTCCCAGAGATGGTCTGCAAAATCATACTCACTTGTGCCATATTACACAATATTTGTGTACAAAGGAACATTCCCCTCCTTGAACCGGACCCAGACATGCCTGAGGATGATGATGAGGAGGATGCTGGCCTGCAACAGGAGGGGGAACAACCTAACACCGCAGCAGGAGTGCGTAGGCGCCAACAGCTTGTGAACAATTTTTTTACTTAAGTTATTATAATCACTTGTATTCCACACTTGTAAATAAACACAGATAACAAACACCACATCATGCTTTGGCCTATTCATTTCTGACCACCTTTAGTTTGAAATAGCTGTAGATGAATGTCGTCTCATTGATCAAGAATGCCATTAAAATTCATCACACCAAAAATAAACAGCACAACTGTATGCACAGAGGGTAGGATGTGACATGTTACATTACCATACACAGAGCCCAATAAGAGTACAAATGTGACAATTACACATGCCGGATCCAAACAACTGAAACAGTCTCTCATCCAGCCCAAAATTGGAGATCATTTGCAAGTCACATCACACGTGTTCAGAGACAGGGTGGGACCATCCATGTGTACGTGAACATGTCATCAATGGCTTCTCTCAAGTGTATGATGTGAGCAATACACAATTGCAACAACATCAGCTGCCACTAACTCAGGAGGAGACCTTGAAGTTACAGTGACAACATACACACAGACAGGTCATACTGGATCCACATTCCCACACACATGTACACATATGTCATACAACCAACCTAATATTTGAAAGTAGACCATCACAGTTGTGTCCCAGTTTGAACCTAGCAGGAAGATTGTAACATGACACTAAACCAGTTTATGCAGAAAGGGACACAGACAAGCAAAACAATCTTCGCATTATCACATCGTGAACGCTGAGAGTCTTGCAAACTTAGGGGGTCATTCTGACCCTGGCGGTAATTACCGCCATGGCGGAGGTCGGCGGTAGCACCGCCAACAGGCTGGCGGTGCACCGATGGGCATTCTGACCGCGGCGGTTCAGGCGCGGCCAGAAACGGGAAGTCGGCAGTGTACCGCCGACTTCCCGCTGCCCTTGAGAATCCGCCATGGCGGCGGAGCGCGCTCCGCCGCCATGGGGATTCTGACACCCCCTACCGCCATCCTGTTCCTGGCGGGTCTCCCGCCAGGAACAGGATGGCGGTAGGGGGTGCCGCGGGGCCCCTGGGGGCCCCTGCAGTGCCCATGCCAATGGCATGGGCACTGCAGGGGCCCCCGTAAGAGGGCCCCACAAAGAATTTCAGTGTCTTCGCGACGGGTGCAACTGCACCCGTCGCACCTTCCCACTCCGCCGGCTCCATTCTGAGCCGGCGTCCTCGTGGGAAGGGTGTTTCCCGCTGGGCTGGCGGGCGGACTTTCGGCGGTCGCCCGCCAGCCCAGTGGGAAAGCCAGAATGACCGCCGCGGTCTTTCGGCGGGAACCGCTTGGCGGGCGGCGACCGCCGACCGACGCGGTCAGAATGACCCCCTTAGTCATATGAAAATGGTATGCAACTTAGCTCCAAATCATCATTACTGCAAACGTCAAATGGGCTAATGAGATGAATGAATGGTCAACAGTCATTCATACCATATGGCCTTACATTCGCCCGCTGCTGCAGGTTTGCCAGGATATGATAAAAATACTCCATGGATACAGTAGCTATTCTGGATGGTCAAATCATAGGGTGCTGGGGGCCTAACTCCACCTCTACCACCCCCAAAACATACAAGACTCATGTACTTGTGAACTAAACACATGCATAAGACACATGTGTGGCCTCCATGTCACAAGTCCTACACAAATATGAAACACAAAATCATAATGGGACATGGTCAGCCCCATAAAAACTGAAAGTGACTCTCCCACTCCCTGTTAGGACTACAGATAAAAGCATCCCCATCATAAAGGTGGGGACATTTTGGAGACGGAATACATAATGGTATCAAAAACATCATTTCAAAATAGCCATCAGCAATTACACCAAATATGTTGTCAAATATGGTCAATACATTAGTTAACGTATCCCAAACATCACAGTGTGAAGGCCGTCTATACATAAAAGTACGGACATTTGTCATATACAAACACAAATGTGTCTCACATCGCACCGTTTGACCATGACAAATCACCTTTCCAAAGCTAAACACATGAAGACATTTGGATAAATTTGCTCCATATTCTACGCATACAGCATGGCCGTCATAATTTGTTCACGTACATGAGTGCACACAATGCAGAGTCAGATACAAATGTATCCAAAAGTGTCCTGATATTTCACCTTGAAATTATTATTTACATCCCCAATATTTTTGACTCTGCATCATGTGCACTACTGTACGTGTAAAAAAAACAACGCCCATGATGTATGCGTGGTGAAATTGACGCTACATGCACAATATATTGGTCATTTCATGTACAGTATTAATTATTAATATTCCTATCATATTTTTTCACTCCGCATCATGTGCACCACTGTACCTGTAAAAAAAACGACGCCCATGATGTATGCGTGGTGAAATTGACGCTACATGCACAATATATTGGTCATTTCATGTACAGTATTAATTATTAATATTCATATCATATTTTTTCACTCCGCACCATGTGCACCACTGTACGTGTAAAAAAAACGACGCCCATGATGTATGCGTGGTAGAATTGACGCTACATGCACAATATATTGGTCATTTCATGTACAGTATTAATTATTAATATTCATATCATATTTTTTCACTCCGCACCATGTGCACCACTGTACGTGTAAAAAAAACGACGCCCATGATGTATGCGTGGTGAAATTGACGCTACATGCACAATATATTGGTCATTTCATGTACAGTATTAATTATTAATATTCATATCATATTTTTTCACTCCGCATCATGTGCACCACTGTACGTGTAAAAAAAACGACGCCCATGATGTATGCGTGGTGAAATTGATGCTACATGCACAATATATTGGTCATTTCATGTACAGTATTAATTATTAATATTCCTATCATATTTTTTCACTCCGCACCATGTGCACCACTGTACGTGTAAAAAAAACGACGCCCATGATGTATGCGTGGTGAAATTGACGCTACATGCACAATATATTGGTCATTTCATGTACAGTATTAATTATTAATATTCATATCATATTTATTCACTCCGCATCATGTGCACTGTAATGCGTCATAAAAAATTGACGCACAACTGTGTATGCGTGAAAATATGACGCATAACGGGAAAATAAAAACGGCGGCCATTTTATGCAGGAAGTGATGTAATAGGATATCCTGTTTACAAAATCTGTACTGGGAGGTAACTTTCACTTTCACTTTGCAGTCTCAGATTTCTCTAGACTGTGTGGTTGTGTGAAAGGTGTTGTCCTGTGTTTTACTGCTCTAGTGTCCTGTGTGCCTTGTATTTTGTCTTAGTGTCAATCTATTATTGTTGTATCACATTGTCTCAGTCTGTTTAGTGTTATTTTGTCTATACCTGTGATAGTTTGTATTGTCTGTGGGAGTCTGTTGTGGGTAGCATAGTTTGGGGGGTTAGTTGGGCTATTTTTCTACTTCTCCTTTTTCTTTCACACCTCTACCTTTCCCCATTTCCCCCTTTATATTTTATATTTTGTTGGTACATTCTTATCCCTCTCAATATGTCAGGTAGGCCTCGCCTGTCCAGGATGGGGGAAGACAAATTGGGGGGGATCATATGGCTCGTAAGCCATTTCCTCCCACTAATGCTGGAAGCTGGGGGCCGTGTGATACAGGGGTATCACACGGAGGCCAGGAAAATCCGGTGGGAGAAGGTGCGCCATCACCTGGTCCGGGTCTATGGGAGTCTCAGGAATGTACACCAACTCAAGCACCGCTGGGCAGATCTGATCACCAGGGAACAGGACCTGCTGGACCACCTGGGACTCCAGATTGGTGGCCATGTTGGTGAGTCAAAAACAATTACATGGGAATGACAGAAATCGGTGTGTGAACATGTGATGATTGTTAGCGAATCTGCAAAATAAGTAGCTGAGTGTGTGTAATGCCAGGGAAACCTAGGCCCATGGTTATACACATTAATCCCCATTCTTGCAACACATGTACACGCAATGACAGCTTTATAAATTCAACATCTATTTGTATTATGCTAAGTCGCCCCCTCTCTGCGTCCCAAAATGTTTCAAATGCTGCGCTACAAAGGTATACATATGTGTCCTAATGTGTATTTGTTGCAGAATGTGTATGAAGACCTATGCTACCAGTCCGATGGATCATTTTTGCAACACATACCAGATGCCTGTAGCTGCATGTAATGTAGTGTTGCCTTTGTGTCAGAAAAGCAACACGTGAACGGCTCCATTTGTACTCCACTGGTCATAATGGCCAGTGAGTACGTCATGTAGAAACAACATACCTACAGATGCAGACGCCATAGCTAGACAGAAAATTGGAAACACATGATGATGCTATACATGTGTGTTGCCGTCACGTCACATGAAGTTAGTCATGTTGTTCACACATATGTCACATGTGTGTCTGTTTGCTGTCTGTTGACCCTGTCCAAATAGCCTGTTTAATTGTGAGTGGTCATGCAGTCCTCATGGAACCAGTTTTGGAATGTCTCTCGGGGATGCACATGCTGAGATGGATGGATAACATTATTGTTGGGGCATACTAATGGAGGATTAACTTGGACGACACCTGACTGTCCTGACCACTGCATGAGTGTAGTAGGGTGTGACACTGGAGCAGGAGACTCATCCAATGTTAATGTTGAATACAAAGTGATCCATGCAGGATGAGCATGTGTGAAAGTCTATCATTACCATGTCATTTTCACACAGTGTCATTGTAACAGAAATCTTTTGTCCGTTCACCCAGTCTGAGTATAATCTTTGTTTCATGCTTTACAGGTGGACCAGCCCCGTACACCGTGGGAGAGGTGGCCCATTTTGACGACCCCGATACCTACAGTGAGTGTCGCCTGAGTGCTATTTACATTGTTTGGTAATGACGCATGATGGATTACTGTGTGTTCAAGAGAATTCATGATTTGATGTGCTGGCCGTTCATTGGCTTTGTTCTTTTAGTGTGATATCAAATTAGAATTATGTTTCTGCAAAGCAATACGTAGTCATCTCTCAGATTGAGGGGCTGTAGCCCATTCAATTATGGCGGCAATTGGGAATGGTATGACTCATTTCGAATAGACAGGTCAATGTTAGATTTGGTCAGGGACTTGCCATGAACTGAGTCTGCATATCAGACTGACAGTCTCCCAGATAGCTTAGGCACATGGCATTGATGACAAGTGCTTCTTCCTAGTTGAGGATGGACTGTGTACACTGTAGGTTGGATCTTCCATGGGCATGTACTTCCACAAGGTGAACTCGAAGTGTGTGTGACTTGAGTGCAATACCCTAGGTGTTCAGTTGAATCATGTGAATGGGTGTACTACCTCCCCTGTGTGTGTTGTTAAACATGCCTCACTAATAGTATGTTATGTTGGGCTAAGTCATAAAATTTTGACATGTGTGGACCTGGGATGTGACAAGTTTGGGCTGACTACAACGTGTTGCTAGCCCTTCATAGGTGTTGTGTGTGAAGGCACATAATTGTTGCACTTTCTGTACACTCCTGGGTGTGCATTGAACATGGGATTGTTGGTTGTTCTTCCCACACCACCCACAAAGACTGGGATGTTACTGTGAAACAGGGTACCTAGGACTGTAGCAACCAGTATGTTACACGTACTTAGGGGCATATTTATACTCCGTTTGCGCCGAATTAGCGTCGTTTTTTTCGACGCAAATTCGGCGCAAAACTAACGCCATATTTATACTTTGACGCTAGACGCGTCTAGCGCCAAAGTATGAGGAAAGAGCGTCATTTTTTAGCGTGAACGCCTTCCTTGCGTTAATGAGATGCAAGGTAGGCGTTCCCGTCCAAAAAAATGACTGCGCCGCAAATGCGTCGTATTTATACTCCCGGGCAAAAATCACGCCCGGGAGTTGGCGGGGCAGAAAACCCCACATTTGCGCCACTTTTTAACGCCTGGGTCAGGGCAGGCGTTAAGGGACCTGTGGGCTCAAAATGAGCCCACAGCTGCCCTCCCATGCCCCCAGGGATCCCCCCTGCCACCCTTGCCCACCCCAGGAGGACACCCAAGGATGGAGGGACCCACCCCAGGGACATTCAGGTAAGTTCAGGTAAGTATCATTTTTATTTTTTTTAATATTTTTTTTTGGCATAGGGGGGCCTGATTTGTGCCCCCCTACATGCCTCAATGCCCAATGACCATGCCCAGGGGACATAAGTCCCCTGGGCATGGCCATTGGGCAAGGGGACATGACTCCTGTCTTTACTAAGACAGGAGTCATGTAAATGGCGCTAGGGCGTCGTTTAAAATGGCGCAAATCGGGTATAGATGTTTTTTTTTGCGTCAACCTGACTTGCGCCATTTTTAAGACGCCCTAACGCCATTTTTCCCTACGCCGGCGCTGCCTGGTGTACGTGGTTTTTTTCCACGCACACCAAGCAGCGCCGGTCTGCTTGCGCCGGTTAACGCCATTCAATATATACGGCGCCCGCATGGTGCTTCAGAATGGCGTTAGCCGGCGCAAAACTTTTTGACGCTAAACTGCGTTAGCGCAGTTTAGCGTCAAAAAGTATAAATACGGGCCTTGGTGTCAGATGTAGGAATTTAGGAAAATCAACTAGCAAATTGCAAAGCAGAACGGTGTCTCTGACACCGTCTGCGAGTCGCTATGGGGTCCCTAAAACCCACCGCAGTTTAGCGTCAAAAAGTTTTGCGCCGGCTAACGCCATTCTGAAGCACCATGCGGGCGCCGTATATATTGAATGGCGTTAGCCGGCGCAAGCAGACCGGCGCTGCTTGGTGTGCGTGGAAAAAAACCACGTACACCAGGCAGCGCCGGCGTAGGGAAAAATGGCGTTAGGGCGTCTTAAAAATGGCGCAAGTCAGGTTGACGCAAAAAAAAACGTCTAAACCCGATTTGCGCCATTTTAAACGACGCCCTAGCGCCATTTACATGACTCCTGTCTTAGTAAAGACAGGAGTCATGCCCCCTTGCCCAATGGCCATGCCCAGGGGACTTATGTCCCCTGGGCATGGTCATTGGGCATTGAGGCATGTAGGGGGGCACAAATCAGGCCCCCCTATGCCAAAAAAAAATATAAAAAAAAATAAAAATGATACTTACCTGAACTTACCTGAATGTCCCTGGGGTGGGTCCCTCCATCCTTGGGTGTCCTCCTGGGGTGGGCAAGGGTGGCAGGGGGGGTCCCTGGGGGCATGGGAGGGCAGCTGTGGGCTCATTTTGAGCCCACAGGTCCCTTAACGCCTGCCCTGACCCAGCCGTTAAAAGTGGCGCAAATGCGGGGTTTTCTGCCCCGCCAACTCCCGGGCGTGATTTTTGCCCGGGAGTATAAATACGACGCATTTGCGGCGCAGTCATTTTTTTGGACGGGAACGCCTACCTTGCATCTCATTAACGCAAGGAAGGCGTTCACGCTAAAAAATGACGCTCTTTCCTCATACTTTGGCGCTAGACACGTCTAGCGCCAAAGTATAAATATGGCGTTAGTTTTGCGCCGAATTTGCGTCGAAAAAAACGACGCTAATTCGGCGCAAACGGAGTATAAATATGCCCCCTAGTGTGGACACATGATTCTGGGCCAGGGGTTCAATCTTAGCACACAACTAATTAAAAATGCTATTGAGTGAGGAGTGTGAGTGTAATCATATAGAATGACATATGTACTGAAGTCAGTATGCGGAAGAGCTGGTGCCATAATGTCAAATGCCTTAGGTATGATTTGGATGAGTAGTTTAGGGTGATGTCATCCATCATGTAGAGACATGGATATGCTAGGTGTGATATGACCTTAGGGATGCATGATTCACATGTACTTCCTCTGAGCATTTCCGTGAACTATGTTGTAACAATTGCTGCATACAATATATTTCTAGTAATGGACAAATGATCCATTGTGGGATTCAACCCACTGTAAATTCAATGCTCAATATTTCCCTTTTCTCTTCACAGTTGCAAACCTGAGTGCTGCAGAGCGCAACCATTTTGAGCACAGGGCAATGAGGTACAGGCACATCCTGCAGGTGCAGTGTGGGTATCGGAGGATGGCCCGCAGATACAATTCAGATCGGGCCTCCGGGGCCTGGTATGCCACACCACAGGCTCCACCAACGGTGCCACCTACAACCACCAGGTCTGCCCAAGGGGACCCAGCGACGGACCAGCCATCTTCCTCAAGACCTGGACCCAGCCGTGTGTTGGGAGCAGGGCTGTCCCGTGGCCACTCCACTCCAGCGACAATCTCCACCTCCACCGGCACGCAGACCAGCAGTGACCCTCCAATTGACCCTGCAGCCTACCAGGCATTGTCTAGGAAACTGGACAGGTTAATTCAAAAGGTGGACAACCTGACGGAGGACATGGCGGAGGTTAAAAAGAAGGTGCGCTCCATCCGGCGCACACTTCAGAGGGCAAATCTTTAGTTATTTTGCCATCCTGAACTTTTACCCCTCCCCTCTCCCCTCTTTCCTCTTTTCATACTGTTAGTTGGGTTTGGGGGGTTAGTTATAGGATAAGTATAGGTAATTAGCTTAGTTATTGTTAGGTAAGAGGGTGGGGGGTCCTTATACTTTCTATCTAATATTTTTGTGTGGGTGGGTGGGTGGGGGACAATGTTGGGATTCCTGTTTAATAAAAATAAAAAAATAAAAAATATATAAATATAAAAAAAAAAAAATACAAAAAAATATATGTTTGTTTAGGATAATATAGTATGTGTGTAGGTTAGTAAGTGTTGTCCTGCATGTGTCTTGTCTCTTAATGGTGGGTGGGGGGTTGATGTTTAGATCGTTTCGTTACATGTGTAGAGTAAGTTTAGCTTAGGTTAGTTAGGGACAGTTGTGGGTTAGTAGTAGTCAGGTTAGATTAGTGTAGGTTTACCTTTCCCTTAGTTGCCTCTTTTATTACTACTTTTAAATAAAAAAATTGTTAACCCTTTACCTGATGCGTTAGGTGCTACCTTTTCATGGCCTTGACATCAGTGTAGCAGAAATGTTAAGTATGACATTTGTGTTCTATGCTCCCTATCCCCAGGCTTATGAGGTTTAACATGCCAGCTACCCGTGTGCTAACTTGGTAAGTATCCACCATGTTGGAGAGCCACCATTGGTAGTGTGCATTGATCATCAAGGTTTGGGGTTGGTATGTATCCTACTTCACAAAGAGTGCTTCCAGACTTGTTATTGTAGGTAAATAGATAGGTCGGACAGCATTGTGAAGTTCAGGGAGAGCTTTATAGATGATGATTTGTTCACACTCTTGTCTTGTTGCTATCATTGCTGACCTACATCATGTGTGTACTGATTCAGCATGACTTTCCTTCATGGAAGTATACGCCGTAAGGGTGATTGATGCAGTGTAATTTGTTTATCATTCCTTTCATTCTACAGCATAATTTCAAATTTTAGTATTGCATGGTGCCTACATTTCTCAGCCACCATTAGTTGTGTAGAATAGCTATAGATGGTGCATCATTCTGTCCAACACAGCATGATTGTGTGTGCTTAGTCCCTTCATCAGTTATTTTCCTCAGTATAGTAAAGCTATGATGCAATCCTGGCCACTGCACAGATGATTCAGTATACATGAAATCAGGACAGTAGTATAGAGAATGGACATGGTTTCCACACAGCCACTTTGGAGTTAGCTACTGCACAGTTGAATTTTGAAATGACACAGAGACACAATAGGTGTGCAAGTGATATTTATTTATAAGTGGTGTTGTGCAAAATGTCCATTCACCATGTTTGCTGACTCCTTTCTGGTGCATTATTACATGGTGATCCTACAGAAGGGGTGTGGATGATGCTCCTGACATGCTGGGGTGATGTCACAGACAGTGCAGAGGAACATGAAATGCCAAATGGTAGGAGAGAAACATTCACTGGCAAGGTGGACAAGTCATACAGTGGATTGCCGAACAGTCATTGAGGTTAGTTGTAGTGAGACTGGCATGTGTCAAAACGTAGGACCTTGGTCAGAGTAGGGCATGGTGCAGGGACTAGGGCTTCCGGGTACTCTTGCGTGTGAATGTTATCTGTTCCATGTCTTCTTCTTCTGATGTGTGTGTTGCCTGGTGTGTCCTTGTTGTTGTTGGTTGTGAAGGGGCAACACACACCTCAGTGTTAGAAGACATGGAGGCAGACATCCCGGGGGCTGATCCCTGTTGAGTAAGGAAGGGCAGTACTGCAGCAAGGAGGGCCTGCTGGTTTTTCAGAATGGCAGCCACATCCCGATGGTAGGCAGCCAGGTCGGCCCTGAGGGGTTCTATGTTGCATTCGTGCACACGTTGAGTGGCTTGCAGTTTGAGTTGTTGTGTCAACTGGATGACAGCTGTGCCAATTTCCTTCAGTGTTTTTGAAATGTCCTCCAAGAGAAAATTTCTGGCTTGCATTGCAGCTGCCTGATCAGCAGTTGACAACATGCACGAACGCACCCCCTCAAGGCTGGCTGCCATATTTTGCATCCCCACCCGCACCTCCTTGGCCAGCTCCCGCTGGACCCCAACGACAGTTCTTTCGAAGCTGGTGCCAGTGTCGTCAGAGTCCTCAGCTGTGTTGGAGCTGGCAAGTCTTACAATTGGGGTGGCGGGTGGTTCTCCTGTGGTGGCTGCTTCTTCTGTGCTCCTCCTTGTGACTGAAGGTGGGGTTTGGAGGCTTTCAAGGACCATGTCAATGGTCTCTTGTGGGAGGTTGATGGTGTCGTCATCCATGTCATCAGGGAACTCATGGACAGGCAGATCAGCAGGAGATCCGTGTTCCTCTGCAATGAAACAGGGTACAATTAGTGTGTCTGTGTTGTGACAATTTTGCAGTAAGATACAAGCCTTTGGATGCCTTAACATTGTACTCTGTGTTTGTCTAGGTATCTGCTGTCCGTCATAGGGCATTGTTGTAGGCCTATGGCCCACCTGTGTGTCACATGTTTGATATGGATCTTTCAGACATGTCTGCCAGGTCGCCTCTAGGTGTTGCTTTGTAATTGTTTAGGAATAGGTGTTTTTTTCTCCTACTCCTCACTCGGTGTTTCACTATTGTTATGGAGGGACTTTTTGTAGGGTGGGCTCTCATTATCCAACATGTGATTCTTGGCTTTCTAGGCAGCAGGATAGCTAATGGTGTGGGGGACTAAGTTTGACCCACTTGAAAATAACTCTGTCACCCAGATATTCAATTTAGCTAAGACTAACTAGCAGTGCCTCTGGTCTCCCACATCAAAGGAATGTTTAGACATCCGAGCGCATGACATCTTTGGAACTTCTCAGGGAAGTGGTGGTCACTCAGGTCCTACACATTTGTATCTTTTCCGGTACGTTCCCATACACAAATGACATAGACAGTATTAGTTTGATATGAAGTTTCATTGTACAACTGACTTGTAGGAATTTAGGTGTGAGCCCCATTTACACAAACAATACACACTGTTAGAATTGAAATAGTCCGCAGGAGAGTAATACATTAGTACACAGCTTTCATGGTGCCTAACTGTTTCTATTCTCCCCCTGCATGTTCTATGTATAGCACAGCTTGTTAAGTTTGGAGGTTGCCTGTCAGAATCACAGGGGAGACATCATCCCTCATATCAGAGGAATGGGCTAGGATCTGGTTGTGCATCAGCAGCAAGGCAGGCAGCATCTAGTTGTTATTTTCTGTTTGGAAACTCCCCCATGCGTGTCTTGGGACAAGGGAGTGAATGTAAAAGACATATGTCATGGTGATGACAAAGTTTCCCTAAGCAGGAATGCCAAACCTTGACCCCTACCACATCTATCAGCAACGTACCAGACGGTATCCTTGACTGGGGCACAGAGTGAATATGTTCTGGCAAACTCCAGTGCAGAAGTAGGCAAAACAGTGTGATTTGACTAATTGACAACACCTTAGGACTGACTATTTGCTACATTAACTGATAGGAAGGGCAATGAGAATCATTTAGTGCAAATTGCTCTGAGGCACTTAGATGTGAGCAAATGAGTATAAGTACATTCAGGGTTAAGATGCACAAAGGCCTCCAGCCTGAGGCTAATGCGCAAAGTATACTTTTCACTTGCCACACTACACTTTGACTGACTGTGGGTGTTGTGACTGCCCTGCCAGCACACTTGCCTCTCAGGCCCTGCCCCATACACTTTTTATTCACATTGCATGATCTGTACATGTAACGTGGCATTACCTATGCATGTCAATGTTAGGATGTGGTATGGATGTAAACATTCTTGATGTTTTGAGATGATGTTGGGTGATGTGTTTTGAATTGGATTGGCCTGTTTATCGTATGAAGGTCGTATTTGTTTGTCCGACTTTGCAGGTGTGTTTCAGTGACCAGTTGCCTGTGTCCCCTCCTCAATGTTGTTGTCTGAGCAGTATGACATTAGTGATGTAGCCTTGTTAGCCAGGCACGTGAGGGACCCTGACGTATGCAGCATGTGTGTATCGTTAGTGCTGTGTGGCTCCTATTGCTGTTTACTTAGGCTTATGTATGTGTCAGTTATGGACATTCGGCATTTGAGTGTACTGGTACCTTTGTCTTATTTCTAGGAGTAATTGCAGATGTCACCCTCACCCCCAAATTTAGGTATGTATGTTCCAGGGTGGGGTTTCTGCCATTTGGTACTATAGCTGCACAGAGATGAGAGGTGTTATTGTCAACTGTGTTTGCAGTTAAGTTACAGTTGTTGTATTTGCTACTGCATTACAGATAGGGACCTAGTTGATGTAGAATAGATTTTGCAATACAAGTGCCTGGATGTGGATTTGAGGTAGTGTCCTTCCCACCTGTCACTGCTTTCCCTTGGCTCTCTTGTTGTAATTACAGGATGTCCCCGTGGGACTGTTGTGGTTGCTGTATTTTGTCGTGCCCCAGCTTCGGTCAGTACTGGGCATGCCCCCCTGCCGTGCCCCTTTCCCCATGCCACTTCATATATGTGCTGACTTACATGCATTGTGTAGTAGGTATCCCCCCCTGCTTACAGTCCCCATTATTGTATTATGATTCCCCATGCGACTTACCCTGCATGTGCGTAGTGTCGTGGTAGTCTGCGCTGTCCAGTCCTTGAATCCCTGTGACGATCTCCTCCGGGATGACGGCTGCGACCATCTCCTCCATGTGGTCCAGGGCCTCCTGTTGTGCTGGACTCCCCCCTCCAGTCTGCATTGCTGCCTTCCTGTTCCTGGCCATTTTCTCTTTGGTCCTACGTTTGCAGTCATGCCAGCGTTTCTTACACTCGGTGACTGTCCGGCGTTCTTCAGCCACACTGTTAATCTTGTCCACAATTTGTTTCCAGATGGCCTCTCTCCTACTGAGTGGCAATTTGGAGGTGATGAACAGTTGGTGCTGGTGTTCCGTCACCTCTTTCACCAGGATTTCCTGCTCCTCTGCACTGAAGCGACACTTTCTTTTTTTTTTTTAAATGTCCTGGGTCCTGTATGCTTCCTCCTGGCTGGTTCCTGGTCTGCTCTCATCCTCCTGGGGTCTGTTGGGGCATCTAGGATCCATTTTTGGTCTCCTCTCCTGAAAGGGCAGTTTTCGCGCAAAACTGTGACGCAATTGCGTGAAAAAAATGGCGTTTTCACGATTGCGCTGTCGTAAATCGACCCACAGTGATGTGCGTCGCATTTACGTTGGTTTCCTTTACGACAGACCGACGCTGTGTGCGTCACGAAATAATGACTCCCACCTGTTGGTTGCGCCGCCGTACGTCAAAGTATAAATTTGACACCCGCATGGCACATCCAAATGGCGTTAGACGGCGCAAATTTTTTTAAATTGCGTTAGCGCAATTTTGTGTCAAAAAGTATAAATATGGCCCTTAATATTTTTGTCTTTGGGGGAGAGGGATTGTTAGTAATGCATTTAACTGAACTGTGTTATACTCATTCCTTTGTTTCCTTCCACAACAGATTACTGATGATGGTGTGCTGCTCATCACTCTGATTAATTTTTTTGTCGTATTTTGCAATGTTTCTCTTTGTCCCACGTTTCCCCAAGCCCCCTTTCCCACCTTTCCCATCTGTTCATCAAAACCCCGGGCTGCGTAATTTTTTGGGAGGAATGTCTTAATTTATACCATATTATTTTATAGATCACACACTTGGTAAGGCGGATGTGGTTAAAAGCAGCATTAACTCACTGCATGATCTTCTATTGCCTAAGCAATAGCCCACAGCCCACACCAGCCCCACTTACACAACCACGCATAAATCATTCTTCAATGCCAGCATCATTATTCAGGACTTTATTATGCATAAACACTTAACTTTGCCAACTCCAAAGTACAGACTTTGAGTACACATTTCCTGAATTATGTGGTATTCTTTGATGTGTCACAGTGGTAGTTGTCTGTCCTCAGTCCTTCTAAAGCTATATTATGAATGTATATGTATAACCTGCTAACTCTCGTTTTTTCTCTCAATTTAGTTGCCTGTGAGCCTTTTGATTAATCTAAAGTTAGAGATCACCTGGGTGAAACTGGGACCTTGCTGTGATGCCTTCCCTATTAGCGCACTACCACTGCCCTAAATAAAGTGCCCTGGGAAACCCTCCAGGAAGGTGATGGAAGATTGACAGAGGGAGCAGCAGCCAGCATTCACTTCATCTATTCAGGTAAGAGAAGTATTGGGTGAAGTGAACTACTTTACTTAGTACGTAACTATTTTGTACTACAGATGAGAATAAAATAAGTACTTCTTTATCTATTTTCTGTAGACATTATAGGGAATGTCAGCATACCCTGCTAACTGGCATATAATTTGAGAACAGGCTGTGTGAAAAAGCATCAGTGCAAAGCTAAATATAGCGCAAAAAAAGCTTCAGGCATAAAGTGGATTATAAAGATTTCCCCTTTACTAACATAAATAATAAAATATAATAAAACCCACTCACAACAGGCCCACCCCTCTCCCCCATCTTTCCCCATCCCCAGCTAATGTCCAAAATAAATATCTAAGGCCCTCATTATGACCTTGGCGGGCGGCTACAGCCGCCCGCCAAGATCTGACCGCCGTGCGGCCGCCAATGCGGCCGCACCCCGCCGCGGTCATTAGGAGATCCCCGCTGGGCCGGTGGGGATCTCGGCCGCAACATAGGAGACGGCTCCAAATGGAGCCGGCGGTGTTGCGGCTGTACGACGGGTGCAGTTGCACCCGTCACGCTTTTCACTGTCTGCCTAGCAGACAGTGAAAAGCCGCATGGGGCCCTGTCAGGGGGCCCCTGTACTGCCCATGCCAGTGGCATGGGCAGTGCAGGGGCCCCCAGGGGCCCCGCGACTCCCTGTACCGCCAGCCTTTTCCTGGCAGTTTAAACCGCCAGGAAAAGGCTGGCGGTAGGGGGACTCGTAATCCCCTGGGCAGCGCTGTTAGCAGCGCTGCCCTGGCGGATTACTACCGCCGGGGCCATTGTGGCCGCGGTCGTAATGTCCAGGGAAGCACCGCCAGCCTGTTGGCGGTGCTTCCGTCATTTCATCCCTGTCGGTCCTGTACCGCCAGGGTCGAAATGACCCCCTAAATGTCTATGTCCAAATTGTACATAAAGAAGAAAAATGCCCAATCGAAACTCTCACCCTCTCCACCCACTGCAATTCCCACCCACCAAAACAAACAATTTAAAAAAAGGGCTGATAGAGAGGATTCTCTATGAGTGTCTCCAGGTGCTGAATGTGGGCTGTAAGACATGCCATTCTATGGGCCATGTGAGCCAGGTGGAGCTGGTCTGAAAGGGAGGGGGGTGTCAACACAGAGACCAGGATGGGCAGTTACAACCTGCTGTCAGTGGCTCTGGTGTGGCCTGGAGGCTGGCTAGAGGTGCAGCCAGTTGGCTGGCGGAACTGGGCCCAGGAGAAGGGGCATGTGCCAGGCACTCCTTGTCCACCAGCCACTGGTAGAGTGCCCTGGTGGCTTCCAGCCTTTATTGCTGGAGCCGGGCCGCAATCTCCTACTGGGTCAGTGATGGTGGTGGACCAGCAAGAGTAGCTATCAAGAGGGAAAAAAGAGCTAAATTGTAAAGAATGCTCTTTCCAAACACTTTTTTTTTAAAATTACGTGGTGGCATAGTATAAGTACATTGCTGGTCCACTAGGACTATTGGAATTTTTGATGTGATTAGAAAAGGAGGCAGCATAAGATTTTCTTAAAAAAATAAAACACACAGGCACTTTGGGCCTCATTACAAGTTTGGCGGTCCCGTGACTACCAAGTTGGTGGTCCGACTGCCAATAGGCTGGCGGATAAGACAGCCAAATTATGACATTAGTGGCGGTGCATACAGAAGACCGCCAAGCACCGCTGCACAAACAGTCTGGCAGACACCATGTTTCTGCCAGATTCATTATGTGGTTGCACACCGCCAACATAACCTCCGCCTTCGAACCACCATGGAACACCAGGCAGAAATGAACAGTATAAATGGAGACACTGCCCTCCAGGAAGCCATACACGTCCGGAGCTGTCATGGAACCACGACTAGACGTCATCCCATTGCTCCTGCTCGCCAAAAGACAAAGGAATCATCGCCGGCGAGGACAACAACAACTGTAAGTACACACATTCACCTGTTACATTTTAAATTGTCAAATATTGTACAGTTGCATAACATACCATGGGAAGGGAATGAGAGGGCAGCACACACAAGTAACAGTACAGTGACACACACACACTCACATTCTGCATCAAAGACACCCACACATACTCATCACACACACTGCAGCCAGCACACACACACCACTTGTCAATAAAACACAGTTCCTCACAGAAACATAGCACAGGCCCAACCTCACACATTCCTATACACTAAACCAACATGCACAACAATACTAAAACAGCACAAATATGACCACACATCATAAACTCACAATCAACACTGGTCAGGGACTCCACACACATACAACACAATGAGCAACCAACTGTGATGGAACACACACAATTACACCATCATACAGCCTAGCAATGAACACACACATCACACACACACACAGCACATCAAACCCAAACAGTCAAAACACACAAAGCCACTCAGCATAACAATAAACACATATCAACACCAACACACCACAATACGCCCCACATATACATAACCCATCATACAACACACACCCTATCCTAAAGCACTGCACACAACCTCACATATTGCTCTAACAATACATGAAGCACAAGCAGTACACACACACAAATACCAATGATAGCCAGGAACAACTCAAACCTAGGAAAGGAAATGCAGGACAAAGAAGTCATCCAAAAAAATAAATTAAATATGAATGTCCAAGGCCATAGGCCAGTCCAAACATTAATATTCGACATCAAAGTCACAAAATGGTGCCCCAACTTGACTCCTGACTGCCATGTAACCTCCACAGGTAGGGGCATCAAGGGGGTAGGCAGGTTTCTCAGGGATTCTTGAGTGTGGTGGGGGAGGGGAGAAGTTTGGGCATGGGTTTTTGAGGGGGGCTATAGGCTTTGGTTTGGGAGGGGGTTGAAGCTTTGTGGGATGGGTGGACTTCTTTTTGGTGGGGAGGGGCATAGGTGCTGGGAGTAGCTATCTGACGTTCATATGTGGGTCTTGGGTACATGTTTGTGGGAGGTGTGCTTGTGGGTGATAGGTATCTGTTGGGTGGGTGAATGAGGGCATTAATGTGTCTTGGCTGAGGGAGGGTGGAGGTGCTAGGAGATGCCACGGTGGGTGGGTGGCAGTCTGTTGGGAAGGTGACTGCAGGTATGGTGGATGTGCTGCATGTAGGTGTGTCAGTGGTTGTGATGTCTGTGAGTATGGTGACTGGGGAGGATGTCTGAGGGTCTGCTGGGATGCTGGCTGTGGGTAGGATAGGTGTGGTGGCTGGATCACTGAATGTTGATGTGGTGTCTGCAAGTGTGTCAGGTGTTGTGTCTGTGATGCTGGTATGTTGGGGGTGTCAGGGCAGGTTGTGACTGTTGCTGTGTCTGCAGGTAGATGTTGTCTGTGTGTGTGCCAGTGGTGTGTCATGTGGTGCTTTTGTTTGTCTGCGCTACAGTTGGATGTTGAGGTGGATGCATGCCTGTCTGTTTGTGTGCTTTAGCTGGGTCGGGGATGGGGGAATTTTGACTGGGAAGAGAAAGGTGGAGTGGGATTGTAGACAAGAGGTCACTGGCTGCCATCAGTGTAGAGGTCAGTGCCTGAAATGATCTCTGTAGGCCAGAGATTGCACCATGAATGCCCTCCAGGAATGCATCTGGTGGATTTGAGTTGCCAGTCCCTGGATGGTATTCATGACGGCCGTCTGACCCACAAAGATAGACCTCAGGAGACCCATAGTTTTCTCACTAAGGGCAGCAGGGCTAACAGGGGCTGGGGCAGAGGTGCCTGTGGCAAAGGAGACCCCATCCTTTTGGATGGGCGGGCACAGCCAACCGGGTGGGAAGCTACAGGGAGGGCGGTGATAGAGAGGAGGGTGATGTACAGAGATGGTACTGGGGTGGTCCCAGATGTATCTGCCACCATTACGGAGTTGCCACTGGAGGAGGATTCTGAAAAAGATGTAGTGGATCTGTACTCCCCAGTGGCACTCCCATCACCCTCTGGGCCACTGGGTCCCTCAGTGCCTGTGGTGTCGTGACTTGAGGTCCTGTGGCCAGAAGCTTCCTCACTCAGCTGGGTCCCGTCTCCTTCGCCTGCCAGTGCTGATGCTGAAGTAGGGCATCACATTCACAAGATAACACTTCCATCATATATTACACATAAGTCACATAACATCCTGTTCACTAACACCCTCAGGAAGTGCCAGTATGGTGCCAACATCATTTCACAACAAAATCTAAGTTATGTCCTTCAAAATCTACATTGTGACACACCAGCAAAGGTATCTAACAGACACCTACAATACCATGATTTTAGGTGACCAATCATACTGACCATGCCATGACAATGTGACTATGCCATTTGATACAGGTTCTCTATCCAGAACAACATAGACAAGAACCCAACAAACAATAGTGTAGAACTGTGAAATAGCTTTCCACATATCCATAAAATGTAACAGACAAATACTTTACCCTGATGTTATGAACCAGGCAATGACACAAGTTGTAAAGTAAAGATAAGCAAGCCTTGTGCAAACAAGCCATAACTTCTTCATGTCACATAGTTCATACCATACACTATGGACACATGGAAACATGTAACATCTCAAATTGTCATACATGTCAAATTTTGTTCCAGGAGTTAGAACACGTCACACACACATGCACCAACGGTGACTTACCAAGGAGTGCCAAGACAATGTATATTAAGGCAAATAGGAAAATGGTCTCCAGAAATCCAACAATATCAGTCATGTGAGGGCCAAATAAGCTCAGGCTAATGTCCCACGTATAATAACAAGTTGCCAATAAAGTGTACATATTAAATTGACTACTGTACTGTGCAGGAAGATTAGAACCAGACATAGCTAACGATGCAATTAGTCCTTTAATAGGCCTCTGACTGACTAACAACATCACGACCCACACATAAGACATGGAATGCGTGACATCTGTCTGTGGATGATTCTTAGAGCCAAAGCCCAGTCTCCTCACAGATGTATATGAACTTCTACAACTGCACCAAATCGGTGTCATGGCAAACGTGAGGTTACAAAACAGGCAGGCCTCGTTAGACATATCCTTCTTAGCAATGGCAGGTACACATAACAAATATCAATGTTGAGTCATTACTTGACCTTTCCATTGACACATGATATTGTCAAATTACTGTCTTGGCCATAACTGTGAATAGGCTATCGTTGCCTATGTCTCATACCTACAACAGTATGCCTGTGGAGAACGATGTGTGGCCAGTTTCTACTATCAGAACATCAGCATGGTGGTTACATTCATACCTCTGATAACAAGATATGTGTGCCCATATAAATACCTCCATAAATGTTGGAACATCTAACTGGTATCCAACATGCATATGATCCACTCTGATGAGACATCATAAATGTATATGTACATACCTCAATTACCAAGGGGATTACCTTGCTACAGGTGTGAAGATGTTAACCTTGTATCCCATGTGACATGTCAGATGGACATCACAGCATCACATGAGGCTGTCACTTGTCAGAAACTATTAGAAAACTAGAGATGACTTGATTATATCTGATTCCATGTTGCACATAGGCATGAATGTTGAGACATTGCAGAGGACAGAGAGCAAAGACCTATACACCTTACCATTATGACATTGGGAGGATTGACCTGTTGGTGGGAATTGACATACAAGAGGGTAGAAAAAGCAGTATATTTGGTACATATATGACACAGTCATATGTGTGCCATTATGTGCCATTGTACTGAGTGGACAACATAGTTGAGTATCATGTTTCAAAATACATGTGGATGTGCACACCTGTGTGCAATAGATGGCTACTGTACATCAATGTGTTCACATGACATCTGTGTCACTTTGCACTTACCATGTTGTCAGAGCTAACCGTCTGTTCCATCAATCACTCACCTGATAAAAGGGTAAACATTTGTTAGGTCTGTACTTACCCCTTCGTGGCTGCTGTGCTGCCTTCAAACACCCATACAATTCATGGTAGGCCACCGCCAAAATGGGGGTCATTAGGGGGGGTCATGGTCTAACGAGTACCCCGTCCCCGTTGGAAAGATGTCCCCAGCTGAGCTTCTGCAGTCTTCTGGGCCCAGCATCTCATGTCCTCCCACCTCTTCCGACAGTGGGCCCTCCGCCGGCTATGGATCCCCAAGGTCCGCACTTTCTTGGCAATAGCATTCCAAATCCCCTTCTGATGGGCGTTGGCCTGCACGGATGACAAATACCAGAAAGAATGTCATGTTTATACGTACCACACTAAAACAAGCAGAATAATTTACAAGCCAGCTAAGCAAGACATACACAGACTGTCCTGAACATCCACTCCACTGATAGATGAGCATATACTGTGAGGGCATATGTGAGCTAGAAACAGGTGGACAACATGCATCTCCAGCACCAGCTGTCATGTTATCACATTTGTCCAGACACCCAACACATATGAAGAAGAGTTTCTCAGGTGAAGTCTGACATAACACCTCCACATGTGCAACAGTCACAAGGTGGCTCAGGGAAAATACATGACACACTCTCCACAATGTCTCAGGACTCTAACTCTGTCACCAAACATTAGTACATGGCCAATAAGTTACCCTTTCTAGCACACCTTTAGCACCCAATAGACTTTAAGGACATAATCCAAAACATTGCCCATCAGCCTTTACTTAGCATATCAAAGAATAGCTTAGCTAATGAGACATGTGTGCACATTTACCTGCTCCTCTTGTGCACCATAAACCTGTTCATACAGGGGTAGGACCTCCTCCACCAGCTTCTCCGTCTCCTGAGGTGGAAAGGCATGGGCCCTATCACCTGTAGGATGTGGCATGATTGCTCCCAGGCAGCACACAGCAGCTCAGGTGCTCGAGGTCTTGCTGGCAGTAGTGTTAGAAGTCAAATCAGAGATGAAGTATGAGATGGCAGTCATGTCCGCCACCTAAGAGACCGTCACCAACAGCGGACATTGGCATTAGCCCTAGACCACCATAGACAGCAATGTGTTCCAATGGCAATGTCCACCACGGTAGTACCCACTTACCGCTATGATGACTTCCACCGGCGATCAAAGGTAATTTCCTATTGTCCAGTACAGTAGGTCAGGCAGTCGCCATTTTAAGACCCATAGATGGTCGGCAAAGTTAATATCAGGATGCGTCACAAGATCGGAAACACATATACCATGTTGTCTTGAGTGCTGGCATTCACTAACCATGTATGAATGTCCAGATTGAAGTGACATGTTGTCAAGGTGATAAGATAAAAGTAAGGTATCTTTAGTGACAGAGTCAGCACCTTCTTGGCAATTGATTAGATACTTTGTTTATGCAATGCATAGTTGAATGTCCAAGTTAGAGAGACTCCCTGAATCATGCGTTTACATTTCCATGTCACAATTGAGGGAGGGGGGTGCGATTCCACTAAGTTGACATCATTGACATTGGTCTGTGCTGCGTACCATGTTCCTACTGTATCATTTGCCATGCCAAATTATAATATAAGACATATGTTTGGAAACTTACAAGGGACACAATGAGTGATGGACATACCTTCTTATTTTCACTCACATACTTACCCTGGAATGAGAATGGTCAGACAATCTTCAGTGTACCATCCACTAGCAGACCTGCAGACCATGGAGGATTGACATGTCATCCATATCTACTGCATGGATAGACAGACTATTATGGATCTCTGCCGTCAGTTGGAGCCAGATCTGATGCCTGCCATTCATCATTCAAATATCATTCCCCCCATTGTACAAGTCATGTCAGTGCTGCATTTCCTAGCAACAGGGTCCTTTCAGAATACCATGACCCTAACTGCCGACATGTCCCAGCCTATGTTCAGACTGGTCTTGAAGGATTTATTCTCTGCATTGTTAAGACACCTGGACAGCTACATCAGATTTCCACAATGTGAGGATTTAGCCCATGTGAAGTCAGATTTTTATGAATTGGCACAGATCCCACATGTAGTGTGAACCATTGATGGTACCCATGTAGCTGTGGTTCCCCTACATGGCAATGAACAGGCGTATCATAAGAGGAAGAACTTCCACTCCATTAATGTCCAAGTAGTCTGTTAGGCAGACCTCTACATTTCGCAAGTATGCACACGGTACCCGAGTTCAGTCCATGATGCCTTCATCATGCAGAACAGCGCCATCCCAGAGCTGATGACACAACACTACCCAGAGAAGGCCTGGCTGGTTGGTAAGTCACATATGTCATTTGTGTTAGTATCCTATGACGGCTGCCAAATGTAAAGATGCCAAAGGTTTAAATTTGCCCCCAAGTAATGATTCCTTATAGGAGACGCTGGCTACCCATTCCATCCCTGGTTATTGACAACAGTGAGGCACCCAACCACGCCAGGGGAGATCTGCTTCAATGAGGCCCATGGAAGGACACGGCATGTTGCGGGGCAGACTTTTGGGCTTCTGAAGGCAAGATTCTGTAGCATTGATAAGTCTGGTGGAGCCCTCCACTACTCACCTGCCAAAGTGTGTCAGATCATTGTGGCCTGCCGCATGCTCCACAACCTCGCCCTAAGGCATCGGAGCCAGCAGTTCCACCGGGTTAGAATGCAGAAATGGCAAGTGAGGATGACAGTGATGAGGATGAAGTTGGAGATGTCCGGGCAGATCTCATCAATCGGTACTTCACCTCACTGTAGGAATGTGTTATCCTGTAATTTTATTGACTCAGTGGGGTAGTGGTGGGATTATGAATGTTTGAGAAGGGGCTTTCTATATCTATCAGACATGTCATTCATTGTTTTGCAATACATAGCCCAGTCTTTACCGCAAAATAGTAAATGAAATTTAAACTAATGTGATGATGTTTTTTGTTAGTGTTTGGCACACAATTAAGTTACCCATGTATTTGGGACATGTATTTCTAGTATGTTGACTTTTACCTGCCTAAAATCCTTGTTTAAAATTGGTATTTTCCAGATCTCTTCACAATGCCATCCTCATGGGGACATTTCTGGACTGTGTCACTGGCAGGTGGGTTTAGCTGGTCTGACACGTGAAGTGAACATGGATTGATCCAGATACTGTCTGACATTATATTGGTGGTGTATGAGTTCCATGCACAGGCTGTCAGAACAGTGGTTTGGCTGTGCTCTGTTCCACACAATATACCGGTTTGCCATGGTATGTGGGTCCAATGGTGCCATATGTGTGACCATGTGTCCATGACAAATGTCTTACTGTGCAATCCATTCACTCACCCTTCTCATTGGTTTGATATTGGCATTATCTGACTTGTATGGAGCTGTCACTGTGTTTCCTGATTGCAGGCCACTGTGCAGGTGTGTTAAGACTGACATTGATTAGTAGCATGGCTACAGGTACCTTACCATGGTAAGTGGAAGGCTCCCTGACTGGGGACAGTTGTATTGACCTCTGTCATATTATGGGGTATGTTCATTTGGTAGGTATGGTATGGGTATATGATAAGGGTTTAGCTGATGACAAATTTTACCAATCTGTTTGCCAGTTTGGAAAGACAAAGTCTAACATGTCCCTTATTTAAATGGTCTGTGGGATGTTAGTTACTACACCTATGCTGATACACTAAATTGTGAAGATGTACTTTACTGTGTGATCATTGGCATGTGGTCAGCCTATGTGCTGCACAGTACTATAAATAGGGGTTGATGATTGCCCACTTGAATAATTGTGTATGCATTGAACCCAGAATCAACAGTACATCTGACCTGTCTATTCCCACATTTGCTACATTTAAGTATATTGTGTGTATTCAAGAAAATTCACAGTTAATTGTTCAGAATAGTTGAAATATAAACATTTATTGTGATGTAGTTGTGTTTATATACAAGTGCACAGGTAAATAGAATGAAAGGGATCAAAACAATAAAGTGCAAACAGTGAAGGGTTCAGTCATGGTGGATGTTATTATCAGGGTAGCTGCTACAACATTTGGAGTCTCAAGTCCAGTGTTCTACTATTCATGAAAAATGGAGAGTGGCCGTAGAAGAGTCAACAGGATGTATCAGTGGCACACAAGGGGAATCAGTCATTAGAGGATCACTTCCTGGCAGTGGTTGTAGTCTTGACATCTGCACCTCCTGGTTGTTTGGTCGATGTCCACGTTTGCGGGAGGTTCTTCAGCTACAGAGGCAGGGGCGTCTGAGGCATGTCCTACCCCTGGCAGAGTCTCTATTCCACTGGCTGCCACAGATTTAGAAGGAGCTGATGTTACATGGCCAGTGGAAGGGGTTTGGTGTTGTCGACAGACCCTGCTCACGGTGGGGTTTCTGAGCACCCCTGTTAGGGATACCATGTTGAAATTGAGGGACTCCCAGTGTTGCATTACTTGCTGGGGGTTGTCCCTCTGCAGCTACTTGATCTCCCCCATCATAGCAAATACCTGGCCCATCATGCCTTGGGACAGTTGGTAAGCTCCCAAGACTTAAGAGATGGTGTCCTGGCCATGAGCCTCAGTCTGCTGGCCCACACCATCCCTCCCATACACCCTACCCCCACGTGCCTGCACCCTTGGCACAGTTTGTCCACTATCAGTGGTGGCAGGTCCTTCATTGTCAAGGTTTTCTACTTATGACTCCAGTACCTGTACTGGGGGGCACATGGTAGTAGATACTGTCCTAAGGATACAGGTTTGGGGGCGGATGGTTGCTTGAGATGTCAATGCAACAGGGCTAGGCAGAGTCAATGTGGGCAGGGTAAGGCTGACAGTTGTAGACTTACAAGGTGTACCAGATGGGGCAACGTTGTCCTCATTGTCCACACATCCAGGGGTGTTTTCATCACTTAGGGCTTCATCTGGGGTGGGGGGAGTGGCTGTCTCTGTTGTCCTCTCCATGGTCCCAATGGCAAGTACACCTGTTGAAGAAGTGGAACAGACACTTATAGATTGTAATGAAACATGTGGTATCAAAAGTTGACAGGTAGATATGCTTTGAGCCATGTACAGAGAGGCTTTACTTGATCCCCTGATATGACAATGACACCTGCTTTCAAATCTGGAGAACCGCTGTGTGGATTGTAGACAATTCCTATATCATACACCTTGCTACAGGATGTCAGAGTATCTTGCCATTTGGATGTCTGTTCATAGACTCATATCTTGGCAGCTATGTAGTTTTACATTTTTTGTGTTACCTCCCAATTAGCAGTAGTTCTGTATTAAGTCAACAGACAGCTGCACAATGTAATGTGGAAACTGACTTGTACATCAAATTAGGAATAACCATTTTACCTGGCCAAATGGGTCAGGTTACACCAAGCACAGTACACTGTATATATGTGTGTTCCCCCTAGGTGAGTATATTTCAATAGGTGATCGGAGGTAGAAGGAACAATTTAGCCTGGGACACAGCTGTTGCTGTGGGTGGTGGTGGTATTGTACTGGCAGAGGCCCATAGCATTGGTGTCATTTCCATAGACTGTACAATTGTGGAGCATTCAGGTGTTTTTTAGTTGATTGTTTAGTTGACACGCAAGGTAATTTTCATAGAGGTACACTGTTCTGGTTTTCTTAATGGTGGAACAGTGCCTGCTGGGAGTTGTAGTGCTGCCAGACCCTGTACTACCCCCACCATACACAGACACTGTACCCCCAGTTGAGTTTATTAGAGACGTGGGATGCCAGACAGGGGTATTAGGACAGGTGGACACAGGGGTGATGAGTGGGTTGCCAGTTAAGATAACAAAATGTGATCAGTGAGCATGCAAGACAAAACCTTTGGGTGACATCGTAGGTGTTGTGACTTACCAGACTCCCCTCCCCAGGTATCCTTGTCAAGCTCTCAGGATGCAGGATGGCCAAGACCTTCTCCTCTCATGATGTGAACTGTGGGGGAGGAGGTGAGGGACCATCACCAGTCTTGCCGACCCCCAGCTGGTGCCTGGCAGCCATGGAACAGACCTTCCACCTGATCTATAGGCAGCTATCCCTTGTGCATGGATAGCTGCCTACAAAATTCACACTGCCGACTATTCTTTGGGACATCTCCACTTTCCTGGTGATAATAGATTTTCGGACTTGGTCTCCAAATAGGTGTGGCTCAACTCTGATGATTTGTCCATCATGACCCTAAACTGATCATCAGTAAAACAGGGTTTTTTTGTGGGGACATTGTGGTGCTGGAGGACACGGAAAAGTGATGAAAATAGATGATGAGGTGTGGGCAGGTGTGCGGTGGTGCCTGGTGTGTAGGGTACTAATTTGTGTGCTGGATATGTTGTGGAGGTGTCGTCTGAGTGGTATTTGAAGTGTGTAGGGGTGCTTAGTCTATGGTTTGTAAATTATAGTTGCAATCTCTAACTTGCTGTGTGTGGCGTTTTGATGCAAAGGATTGTGGGGTGTGAAGGGGTGTGTTTTATAGTGCAATTGTAGGTGTGTCGGGTGTGTGGATATGTGTCAGGTGTGTGGAATTCACACTATCCAATGTGGTGTTATGTATTACTGTGGTGCCGCTGACCACAGCAGTTCATACCGCCATTGGTTTTCTACCATGGACGAACTGCTACAGTGACTCGTAATAGATTGGGTGGATGTTTGACGGGCTGGCGTGCTGGTGGTTGGACCACCTCTTTCCCACCCTCCAGAGCACTGGTGGTGTTTGAATTTTGGCAGACTTTTGACGGGCTTGGCTATGTAACTCATAAAGAGGTGGTCTGTATGACTACCAACATGGCGGTCTTTTGGCAGCTACCACCGCAGAGGTTTTACCATTAGACGGCCAAACTCCTAATGAGGCCCTGTGTGTGGGAAAAAAAAACCTCTATTTAATGACTAAGGCATCATCCACTATGGAGTGGAAGTATTCTACTCTTGTTGTCCTAAATGACTGCAAACATGCTAGCTTAGCACACCGGGTACAAATTTGCTACTCTCTGCATTCTGTAGCTGAGGCAGCTACAATAGACAAATAATGATCTGTGATTCCAATGGCCCCACTCTTCTCCAAATGCCTTTCAATTCTACTCTGACTCTAAAGAGGAAGATGATGATTAATAATATGTCATACACCTCATGTATAACATGTAGATAATATATATCTGTCTGTCATAAGTAGACAGTGAGAGAAATGATGCACCCAGTACAGGGAAAAGAAAAGGATATTGAGATTTTAATTTTATAGGGCACATTTGTCACAGAGTATCCCATCCACAAAGCACAGAATCAAAGACATTTTATCCCACTTTACTTCCTGGAATTAGCCTCAAACACAAATTATTTAAATCTACATTTGTCTGTCAGTAACGGAAGGAATCTTGATTTAGGGACTTATTTAGACTAGAGTTTGGTTGAGGGGATTACTCCGTCACAAACATAACAGATATCTCATCCGCCGTACTACAATTTGTAATAGGGTGGATGGGATATCTGTCACATTTGTGACTGAGTAGCCCTCTCCTCCAAACTCTAAATCAGGCCCTTAGTCTACTGCTGCAGGGTAAGGTACAAGAAAAAGGCCGGATAGGTACGGTAGAGGGGTTACTAACGATTAGTGGGAGTGGGGTTCACTGATGATGTAGCTTAGGCTTAGTCAGTCACTGTAGTGGAAACTGAAAGTTGATGTATGTTAAATTGAACAGGGGTGAATCCAGTATGGAAGCAACATGAACCACTGGTTCAGGCCGTAACATGTGACGCATGTCAAAAATGTTTTTTTATACGTGGACAAAACATAGGAATGAATAAAGGACTGTAGTACTAGGAGGTGACTGAATAGGCACTGGGAGGGAAGAGAAAGGCACCTTGGTTTTGTTTCAGTTTGCAATCTATTGAAAGCTTTAAAAATGCTACATTACAGAAGCAGATGCACATTGCACAGCCAACACTGCAGTGCTGGGTTGAACTATGCTGCAGTTGGGTGGGGTCATAGTCCATGGGTTGTGACTTATGAAGTGCCAAGGGCACGAGAGTCATAGATGATGATGGGTGGGATCTGCGTCACTTAAAAAATACACTGGGCATACTTGTAATTGTCAAAAAACAAAGAATGTGACTTAACATCGTTTGTCTCAGCCGCTGCGGAGCCTCCCCCTTCAGGTGCTGCTGTGTCATCTGTTGCTGGTGGTCTGTGCGGCACGAAAAGCATTACACATTTTGCATGCCAGATACACCTCCCTCTTTTTTTTTTTTTTTTTTTAAATACAACCGCAACAAATTACTACAGTTCAGTTTGCAGTATCTCCTCTCCCATCTAAGATATTACTTTGGGCTTTTTGCTGGTTGACAATGTTAGTAAAGCCAGTAGTCATGCAAACCACAGTGGAAGGACAGAGACATGATGATGACTGTGAGTCATTTGATGCACCATGAAGGGGTAGAATAAATTGGTCAATGATGGACAAATGGTTTTGGTTGGCAAGTGCAATGGGACTGACCACATACTACTTTCCTACCATGCTGCATTCAAAACTGCTGGGATGCTAAATAATAATACATGCAACACAGCATTGGTGGGGGGTCACCAGTGCCATCTTAACCATGGCCACTCTCTCATCTTTTGAGCATTAGCAAGGAATAGAAAGCCTTCTGAACATACAAGCTTAAGAAAGCTTTCTTGGGTCTGCAAACTCTGCAATCCTCACACAATAGACTACCTAATCTAGGGCCAGATGTAGCAAACGTTTGCGAGTCGCAAACGGGCCGATTCGCTATTTGCGACAGTGCAAAATCGGAAATGGGATGCAAAAAGCCCATTTCCGACTCGCAAAAAGCGATGGGACCCGTTTGCGAGTCGCATCCGTTGCGACCCCATTTTGCGACCCGCAAATACCAAGTCACAATTTGCGAGTAGCAAACCTTATGCAATTGCAACTCGCAAATTGCGACTAGTCGCAAAAAGCCCAGTTTGCATGTCCCATTTACCACTAACTCAGAGCAGGTGGTAACCATTACCAAAGTATAAAAGGAGACCCAGAAGGCATCTGGGTTACTCAAGATGGCGGAGATATACCTGATAGCAGTGAGGAGGAGAGTCCACGCAGCCCAGCAGAGGAGGAGGAGGGGCCACAGACAGGAGAAGATATATAGAACAAGGCAGACTCTTTTTCAGCAAACTGAAGAGGAGATCTATGACAAATACCGCCTTAGCAGCGCAGACATACTAGAATTAATCAATTTACTCAAACCACAGCTAGAACACCAGACTCTGCGTGGCTGCGCCATCCCTACGCATGTGCAAGTGCTATGCTCACTGCACCTCTTGGCCTCAGGGGGTCATTGCTGTGGCAGGTGGGGTATCACAAAGTGCAGTGTCAAGGTTCCTCAGGGCCTTCCTAGATGCCTTAGTCACGCACATGTCTCACTTCATATACTTACCAAGGAATGAGGCAGAAATGAACAGCACCAAGCTGGACTTTTACCGCATTGCCCACTTTCCCCATGTCATAGGGTGTGTAGATGGGACACACATTCAAATATGCCCCCCTGCAAATCTGGAACACATTTTCCGCAACAGAAAGTGTACCCACTCACTCAGTATACAGGTTGTTTGTGACGCCCATTATGTCATCACCGACATTGTAGCTAAGTTTCCAGGCAGTACCCATGACTCATACATTTTTAGCATAGTGGGATACATCAACGCCTGGAACGTGGGGAATTCGGAGACGGTTACCTCCTAGGTAGAGCCACAGACACTTGCAGACATACACACAGGTCACTGTGCATGACAATCTGGACTTCCTAACCGTGTACTTTTGTGCCCAACAGGTGACAGTGCATATGCTCTCAGGCCTTGGATCATGACTCTGTTTTTAATACCCAGCAATGATTCAGAGAGGCAATACAACAGTGCACATAAGAGGACCAGGAACCTGATAGAGCGCACCTTCGGACTCCTGAAGGCAAGATTAAGATGCCTCCACCGCAGTGGAGGTGCCCTCCAATACACCCCCATTACCGCATTCAAAATTGTGGTCGCATGCGCCATCCTCCACAACATAGCCACCCGACGTGGGCTACCTCTCACCCCTGCAGACCCAGATCCTGATGATGAAGAGCAAGAACAACCACATCGCCATCATGGGGATCGGAGTATAGCTAATCAAGGCAGACTGAGACGGGACCACATTGCAACACAATATTTTGGACGGTACGTGTCAACTCCCACCATACTCACCTATTAACCAAAAACTCCATTTGTTAAGAGGAACAAAAATAACTGTTTAATCAGTGTATTAAAGAAACTATTTACAAGTATAGATTGTCCATGGGCAGGAAAATGCCAACCAGTCATGTTGCACATTAACGCCATGTGCCACATTTAATGGTCCTGGGTGATCTCTAAGATCTTCTGCCCCTCCTGCCAGCCTGGCTGGTCCCTGCTGCTTCCGTGGTGCTCTGCCTACCACTCCTGAGCACCCTGCTGTCAGTGGCAGAGACACTGCTCACTGTTGAGCCCTCCTCACTGTCTTGGGGTGATTCCCCGGTGGCCCTCGACATTTCCCGTGTCTCCATCAGTTCGATAATGTGGGTGAGACGTCCCAGGCCCCTAGCCACATCCCCAGCGAAATGGCCCATCTCCACTTGCAGCCCAACTGTCCTCCTCGACAGGCCTGTGGTATTCATGGCGAGCCTGCCGATGGATGTGGCCATCCTGTCCAGTCTGTGCATAATCTGCCGATCTCTGCGCCGCCCACCCTCTGCCTGGGCCAGTAGTCCTCCCGCCAGTTCCCTCATGGCAAGGGCAAGGTCCCAGTGTTCCTGCAGATCATGTCCATCCGTGTGTTGAGGTGCTGCATGCTGGCATGGTTGTTTCGCACAAAGCGGTGCAGCACACCACTAATTCTGCCCAAAATTCTATTCTGCAGGCGCTGACCACGCAGCAGATGTGCCTCACTGGTGGTTGGAGGAAGTAGCCCGGATGCAGACTGCAGCCCAGATGGTATTGACCTGCGACGCCTGTGCAGCGGTGGCTGCCCTGTGCTTCCACCTGTCTCCTCCCTGCCTGTTGCTGGGGCAGCCACTTGCGGAATTGTTGCAGCAGGTGTGGCTACTGCAGGGATGCTGCTGACCGTGCAGGTAGGGGTGCTGGCGGGTCCTGGGGTGTCCTCATGGGCCTGGGTGCTTGGGGTGTTGGTGGTGTCTTGCTGGAGACCTGTGGGACATGGGAAACAGACTGTCATTGTCTACTATCTATTGCACACTTCCTAATAAACATTTGCCTATGAACTGCCTACTTGACTACATTTCCCATAATGCATCATTCTGGCATTTGCTACCCTGAAATGGAGCTATTTTGGTTGTGCATGCCCCTGTGTACATGGTGGGTGGGGGTATGGCATTGATAGGGGTACAGGCATATCACATGGTACTCACCGGTTGATGTGCTGGGCTCTGAGGTGTCCAGGTCCCCAAATCCAGACACTGCCTCCTGCTCCAATGTTTCTTCCACCTTTTCTTCCAGGGGTGTGGGTGGTGGCACAGACGATGGTCCCCCTCCTGTGCCTCTCATCTCCCGGAGCCTTTCAGCCACCCTCTCCTTGGTCCGGGAGCGGAGGTCATACCACCTCTTCTTGATGTCCTTGATGGTCCTATGGCTCACCCCCAGGGAATTGATCTTGTCCTGAATGTCCTGCCAGAGTTGTTTTTTTGTGGCCTCAGGGACATTCTGGGCTGCTCTCCCAAACAAGTCATCATAGTGCTGACAGCATTCCTCTGTCAGCACCTCCAGCTCCCTCTCAGAAAATTTGAGCTTCCTCTTTCTTGGGGTTCCCTCCATGGCAGCTGCTGTTTGTCCTGTGTGAAATTCAGCAGTTATAAAAGGGTGTGGTCCTCCCTCCTCCCAGGTGTATTTGTAAACTTCCTGGCTGTGATGTCATCATCATGTGCCAGGAAGTGTTTCCAGAGTGTTCTGCTGTGGTTTCTGGAGTGTTCTGCTGCACCTGTAAGCAATTTTCAAGGTAATCGCAATTTGCGACACCTACTCGCTAATTGCGATTTCGTTTTTTGCACACTCGCAAAAAGCGACCTCGCAATCTGCGGACTCGCACACTGCGTTGCGAGTCCGGGTGCGAGTCGCAATTTCGGAACGTTTTTTTTCCTTGCATTACATCTTACGACTCGCATTTTGCGAGTCGCATCAACTCGCAAAATGCTAGTCGCAATTTTTTATTTTGCTACATCTGGCCCCTAGTGTCTAATCTTAGGGCCTGCTTTAGATCTTCGTGGATGTAATGCTCCATCACAAATGTGACAGATATCCTGTCCACAGTATTACGATCTCCTGTAGATATAATGGGATCGTAATATGACAGATGGGATATCCGTGCCATTTGTGACAGAGTGTTCCCCTCCGACAAGATCTAAATCAGGCCCTTAGTCTTACAGTACCAATCCACAGGGTCTAAAATTAGGCAGGAGGGACAGGATAATCAAGCAGAAGAAAGCGTAAGCCACAGATTGGTACACACACAGAAGAAAGTCACCTACAGAAACAAGAAATATAGAAAAGAGGATAATGCAGAGAGAGATAAGAAGAACAAACATTATATAGAATGAACGGAATTTGTAAAAAAAAAGTCACAGTGTAAGAGAAAGGAGGAAAAATTAATTTAGTGGGGAAAATTAAAAGTTAGATAAATAAATAATATTAATGATAACTTTATGAGGCCAGCAGAGCCATCTGCCACAGTGCTGGTGGTGGCAGTGAAACTTCCATCCACTGCAGCACTGGTAGTGTCACCCTACTCAGCCCAGTCCTCAAATGCCCTCTTCTTCCCTTTGGGTGCTGATGTAAGAAATGAAGTAGATGATAAAAATAAATTAGTGAAACAGTTAATCTCCTAGAAAATATTTTGACAGGCAAAGGCAAAGGCAGTAACATATTGGCATTGTACTTTTCTAAATAAAATTGCCTATATTATCGAGTTGACCTATTCCTAATTTCCGAAACCTTACCTAACCCTTATTCCAAATTTCCTAAACTACATTTGGAAATACAAATGCATTGCAGTGAATGATCTTTTCTTTGCAAATCGTAACCCCCCTGTGATGGGCCAACTCAGCCAGTTTCCCTTTTCAATGTAGAGAGCATCCTACACATCATTGGAAGATTGCTTTGGACTGTACGAGCTATAAAAAGAAAGACACAGAGAATGATAACTCACTGATATTACTACTACTACCACAGTATAGTATCACTATGTTAGTGACAGGAGGGCAGAGGAGTCAGCATAACTTCTTAAATAATCAGCCCAAGTGAGTGCCCACAGCAACAAGCAGAACTAGTAGCACCAAGCACCTAGCTCACTCATATTGGATCACATTAATATTCGGAAAGTTATAGGAACTTAATTTACTCTGAGTGTGAGCCGCATGTTATTTGAAAAAGAATAGCGTTGTAGGATGGGATACAACATAATTAGTAATAATTAATTATCAGTATTTACCAAGCCCTGCAACCTGCACGCCCAGCAGGTTGAGCAGGTCCCTCTCCTGATCCAGGACATCAGCAGAGTGGCGCATCAGCTTCTGCTGGGTGCACCAAACCCTAGTACATCAGCAGAAGCAACAGTACACCCTCCCCCACAGCAGTTGATGCTCCCTCAGGCTGTTCTCACTTCCAGGCCTGCCGCCTGCTGCCAGCATGGAGGGGAGGTGACACTACACAAAAAAAAGAGTGGCAACCTCCTCTTTGCTAAAAATGGCACAAGGATGCACCCCCTTCCTCCTTGTTGCTCACGTTCTGCCATGGCACTGGGTGGAATATCAAAAAACAGACAGGCAGAAGAGAAAGAATAGAGAGAGAGAGAAATTAGACAGTTAGGGGAAGTTAGGGGAAACTAATAAAGGTACAAAACAGTCAAAGAATATTAAAAAAAGCAAAAATGTAAAACACACTAACACAAATATACACACTAAGGAAATAAATGTAAAACATGAGAGGATAAGCTGGATAAAGTGAGGATGGCCAAGAGAAAGTAGGCCCAGCATCATGCACAGAATAGAGAAAACAAGATTGGCGTGCGCATGGGTGACTGCGTGGTGGCATTCGTGTTTGTATTGCTATGGAGTGCGCTACTTTCACCAATCAGCGCAAATGGGATGCTTGCACAACTCCGCCTGTTCAAGCAGAGTTAGGCAGAGTTTGCTGAGTTTTTTTCACTCCACGGAATTCTGCGTAGTGGAACTTTGTGAACTCTGACCACACCAAATATATCTATCTATCTATCTATCTATCTATCTATCTATCTATCTATCTATCTATCTATCTATCTATCTATATATATATATATATATATATATATATATATATATATATATATATTACTTAATTACGGTCTCCACTAGGTAGTTATGGTTAGGACCTAGGCGACACTGCGCCAAAATTGTCATTTTCACAACACAGGGATGCGCCGTATTTATTAGAATATGGAGCACCTCTGTGTTGCCGCCTGTGCTAAATTTGCTGCCGTGTGCCAATGCAGCCACCCTTGTGCCATGGTGCAAGGATAGCTGCATTGAGGGAGAATTGATTTTGTGCAGGAAGGGACACAAATGGTGATTTGTTCTTTCTTTCTGCAGCACACATAAAAAGAGCAAAAAATGAGGAATAATAAAACAATTTCTCCTCATTGTGCCATGCTAACGCCACCCCTGGCGCTGCCTCAGGTTTTACAAAAACTCATAAATCTGGGGCAGCATCAAAATTCAATGGGTGTTCCTCTGGCACGCCCACAAACAACACCCAGTGCACGCCCCTTCAACACAAAGTGCTGCGTCCGAAGGGGCCGTATTTACAAGGTGGAGTTAAGCCACAAAAAGTGGCTTAACGCCACCTTGTAAATACAACCCAGTGCATAAAGCCACAGGAGCGACACTAAAACTAACACTCCGGTGGTGAAAGGGCCTTTTAAATCTGGCCCCTAGTTTAAAAAACTTTTTTTACTTGCCTATATCTTTGGCACCGTTTGACCAACATTCATGAAACTTTCCCTAAACATTTGTCAGTCACGTCAACTGCTGTCTGGAATGTTTTGGATTGATCCGTCCAAAGGGGGCAAGAAAAAAGGGGGGGGGGTCTGAAACACATCTTCCTCATTCATTTTTCCATCGGGATTTTGAACAGTGATAGCGCCTAAACTACTGGACGGAATTACACCAAATTTGGTAGAAAGGTAGGTCCTAGTCCAGAAAGTGACCTTTTTTGTTTTGGTGTAATTCTGTTGAGTAGTTTTAGGAGTAAAAGAAAATCCAATTTCTATACATAGGGGCTCGAAGGATTCGCAACCACTCCTGATCACGTGCTGAGATGTGATTGGCTGACAACACTTCAACAATGAAGCCGTTGAAGTGTTGTCAGCCATCTTGGGACTTTGCTGAAGCTGAGTCCCAGAAGAAAATAATAACAAATACAAAAGGGGCCAGGGTACAAACACCCTGACCCCCTAGGTCTGGTACTGGGGTCCCAATGGGCCCGCTCAGGGCTAAAAAACATTTTTTTAAACATTTTTTTTACCACAAATTCATGATGGGATCGCAAATGCATGGTAAAAATCTTTTCAACTAAGCTCCCAGGTGGGCTAGGCCTCTCCTGGCCACCCCACAGCTCCGGGGACCACCACCTCCCTGGGACAAATTGTGAAAATATGATTGGGGGCCTTGCAACCCTCCCGGGCCCCAGGGACCCCCACCCCAGGGCAAAAAATTCCTTTAATAAGTCGGGGAGGCCCAATAGCCTCCCCCACAGCCCCAGGGACCACTACCTCCCCCAGGCTTTATGAATTATGAGCGGGCCACATGGCCCTTTATGCCCTAGGGACCTCCACCCCTTGGTGTAAAAATGTTTTTCATATGTGGGAGTGGCCCGATGGCCTCCCCCACAGCCCTGGGGACCAAAACCTCCCCAGTGCTACAACAAATTATGAGTGGGGGGTCACAAGGCCCCCCTGCAACCCAGGGACCACCACCCCCCTGGGCACATACTCAATAATGTAAAGGGTGTCCATTAGCCTCGGGGATCAACACCTCCCTGAGACTATGGGCACATTGGATGGGGCCGTATGTCCCCCTCGAGGAGCCACTGATTGCCTGGGGACTTCCACCCTCCCAGGGACAGCTCCTGCTATATCCCAGGGTGCCCACCTTCGGGACTTTCTTTTTGCTGTGGCTTGGCTGCAGCTTTGCAGCTCTAAAGTCAAGAAGTATACTGTTCTGAAAATGATGACTCCTCAAAACCAATTAGGTGCTGAGATACTGGTTAACACACATATGAGTTAATTAAGAGCAATTGCCCTAACTCACCCTTAGGTGACATGCTTCATTTTAGGGCATTCCTCCTCGTCAGGCTGGCACTGCAATACCTGATGGACCCCAATGGGGCTCTTTGTCGGAGATCTTTTAATTGTTTTTGCCAGAAGGGTGTGAAGTGAAAAAGAGGACTGGGTAGTGTGAAATTAAAATTGGCTATAGGTTCCAAGCAAGAAAATCTTTAATAATTGTATCGGTAGGAACCAATGTCAAAATTAAAACCAAATAAGGGGGACATGTCAGGTGTAATGGCCTTGTTCCCCTCAAATGTAAATGTAACAACTCCTTTCCATACACAGATGGGAGGAAGACTACTGGTGATAGAAGTGATTACTAGTTTACTTTCCAAATATTGTTGTCAACATGTTTCTCGCTACAAATTGTCCCTAAGAAACAAACAGCGATTCATCAGAACCTAAGTACTTCGTCCTCACTGAGAAGGTGTGAATACTCCTCCAATGTGAAACCCAAGTGTACTTATCTCTTGTCACGGGGACACTATCCTGAGAAAAAGATAATGATTAACAAATATATTGTATACCTTGATTCACTAAGTATAAAGTTCACATCCACCCGTGAAGGCATGAATTGTAAAAGCAAACATCCCTTGTGTAACTCATGTGATAACCAGGAGATGAGGGGAAGCATGTCAGTATGCATATAGCATAGTTGTGAATTAGTTTTTTACCCTCCTAGATACAGGCAGCAGGCTCCTTGGAAGCACATGGATGCTGATTACCCAAGCACAACAAAATACCTGAAATTTGTAAAATTAGATAAGACAATCGATTAAATTAGTCTCATAATTCATATTAATTAAAAGCACCCATTTGCTCAAAGAGAGCTCAATGGTAGAAACAGTTGTAACTGGCCGGTAGGATGGGCTTGTAATCAGTCAAAGATATGTGGATTGTCAGCTCCCAACAACTATCACATTATGGTCTAGTCTGTATATAGCCACAATTTCCATTCAGAAACGCTGGCAAATCATACTTAATTGCATATTCGTCTTCCCAGGTATAAGCGGGACAGTGTTGGCTCCCATCCTGTTGCATCCTTCTACGATGGGGATTATGGTAACCCATACTAGAAAGAGGCCGTTATTATAATAAGTCATAGTTGGGATGATTTTCAGCTCCCACCAAGTTTTGTGTTGTGGTCCTATCCACATATCGCCGGCTTTCCAAGATAATGAGCTGAGCAAGGAGTTAGTGGGTCAGGCGTGAATGTTTTCCTATGCAGAACGTTGGTGGGTCATATGTTATAACACATTTGGCTCGTCTAATATGCACTCCAAAATAATTCCACCTCTTTGTGTCGGGCTTTGGTCGAGGAAATATACTGTACCACATGCAAACATAAAATGACACCTTCTGCGATCTATAAAGCCGGTCAAGTGTCCCGCTCAACCTTAAGCGTGTACAATGAACATCTAGGTCCCCCCATATGGAGGGATATTTACTGCGTCATCATAGGTTGCAGTCACTTTTACCTATCATGTTGTCAGGGAAATGCAGGATAGTGTAAGCTCACCTCCTGATTACATTGTGCTATGATATGACCAAAGTAAAAAACTTCGCAAAGAGTTGGTGGGTCATATGTTGTATCACATACATCCATTCAGATATGTACTCAAGATAATCAACTCCCACCTAATTGTATTGTCTATTGTAACACATACAGACATAAAGTGACAGCTCCCACCATTTCTAAAGCAGGTTCAACCCCGCGCCCAACCTTGGAAGCATTCAGTCTATAGGTATGTCCTCCAATGTGTAGGGGTACTCACTGGGTTTTGTTGGGGTATCAGTTCCTTTTACTAACTCGTCAACCACGCATCTGGAAATAATATTACTGGATGGGTGGTATCAATAAATATACAGCACTCACCAGCAGAGAAATAGGGCCAGGGTGGTGTTGTACAAACAAGTGGCAGCAATATTGGAATGGTGTTGAATTGGTCCGTGAGTCATAAAGATGGGTAATCTCCCTCCTAACCTGGTGCATACATATCACTTGTCTAATAATGGAACCTAAATAGTGAAAAGTTCGTTAACAGACCGATCTATTAGTGTCTTCCATGAAAGTAAAATGTTCAATCAGGAAAAATAATTTTGTATAAATATATAAGACCATACAGGTGTTAAAGCAATGTTGATGGCCATTTTTTATACCAGGCAGGTGTCAAAGGACTAGTGACGGCCATTCTTAAGTAATGCCAATTTGCTCCTAGAGTTATAAGTTAATAGCACTATCAGCCTCCTAACCTGGTGCAATCTTATTTCATGCCTATTGCGGGAACTTAACTAGAATATCATTTGTCGACAAATCTATTTTAGTTTTATTATGTCTTCCATGAGGATAGGTTGTTTCTTATATAGTCAGGCTGATGTAAGGAAGGAGAAAATTATAGAAATAGTATTCCTAGATGATAGATGGGTTCTAAACAGAGGGTGTTACTCTCTATTGCAAGAATAACTATTGGAGAGTTAGCTCGGAGGGATATCATCATTCATTTCCCTAATACACGTCTGGAGCTTGTAGACCCATTCTTGTTCCTTAACAAACAGTTTTTGTGCAATGTTAGCTGTACCTTTTAGAGTTTCTAAAATGACCCAGCTAAGGTCCTCAAGCGAGTGTCTCTGTTCAATGAAATGTGTAGTCATCTTTGTTGCTGACTGCTGAAACCGAATGGTGCTGCAATGTTCATGCACCCTAGTTTTTACCATGCGTGTTGTCATGCCAACATACATGAAGTTACAAGGGCATTTCATCAAATAAATGCAGTTCTTGGTATTACAGTGGATATGTTTCCTCAACTTCCATGCACCTGCCTGGTCTAGCGCCCCCGTTGTTTTCTTTATTGTTAGTGGGCACACATTGCATTGACCATAAGGATAGTGGCCCTTAACTGGGGGTAGTGTCCATAGGTCCGTGATGGTCTTTGTTCTGGTTGAATCTGTTTGACGTAGTCTAGTGTGGGTGATCAAATGTCTGATATTACTGGTTCTTTTGAAAGCGAATAGTGGAGGTTCAATCTTCTCACCTGTGATTTTTAGGATAGACCATGTTTTGTTGATGACTTTCTTTATCTTATTAGATATTGGTGTAAAAAGTAGTAACACAAGTCAATCTGGTTTGTCAGGGTTTGGGATGAGTCTCTAGTAGAGTGTCCCTATCTCTATATCTAGCACATTTTCTTGCAGAGCTGATTACTCCTTGGGGATAATAAGCAGTTACTGTGTAAGTTCTTTAGCTTGTCTATGATAGTTTTTTATTTTAGTACAATTATGTCATAATCACAAGAGTTGGCCAAAGGATAAATTAGTCCTTAGGACCACGGATGGTGGCTGTCATAAAGGAATAGACGGGCATTCACATTTCATACACTCTTTTTATGGGGACCAACTGAATGAGTTCCTCTTCAATATTGATTTGGCATTCTGTAATAAGATGTGTCTCCCGTCAGTTCCATTTACGTACACATTTAATGGCCAAGGGAAAAACTCAGTGATAGATTATTCATTAGTTGCAAATAGACATGCTGCAAGGGTTGGACATTTTATTATCCATACTATTGCATGCAGTTACCACTACCCACTGAGTGTAGACCTAGTTGTATTGTCCAAGGACTGGCCAGCTCAAGTGCCACATTCTAACTATTGCACAGTGGGTGATATGGATATCGCAAGGCATAATGGGTATACCTTGCGATGGTCACAGGTTGATCTTAATGAGTCATAAAGAAAGCTGATTTGTGGTAATTATCAGGCCTTCGAGAAATGTCTAGATATGGGCGCTAATCCTGAGAATATCATTTAGGGTTTCCAGAGGATGCTAGGGACATTAAGGGTGGACCAGAGGCAATAATAACGATAAGGGGTGGTTCAATGAATCCTGCACTAAGGCCCATAGCATATTGAAATCAGCCTTACATAAAAGCCCACACTGTATTCATGAAATCCGGGCTGCTAGCAAAAACTATAAGTCTGTTTTAATACAGAGGAAAAAACTGCTGAAAGAAGAACTGTGGGATAAACTGCAAGAAGCCAGGCTTAGGAAAGATTCTGCCTCTTTTTGGGGTGTAACTAATTCTCCATATTTTAGGTCAGATGACAAACCACGCCTGGAAGTTTCAATAAGTGAGGCAGACTGGATCTCACACTTTTTGGCTATCTATTCAAGCCCACCTGATAGGCTTTGTTTAGTACATGATGAGGCCCCTGGCAGCTGCTTTCTTGCCCCTGTTAACTTTCCAATTAACCTTATATTTATTTTGGAAGAAGTTATCACTTCTGTAAAAGCTAGTAAAGGTGGAAAGGCACCGGGCCCAGTCTTTATCCCAGTAGACTTTTTAAAGCCAACATTAGTCTTTGGGGGCCATTGCTCACCCAAGGCCTAAATGCACGCTGCCAAATTGGTATATGGGGTCTTGGAGGGAATCTCTTATTGTGGCAATCTTTAAAAAGAGGGACATACATAGTCCAACTTACTACCGGCCAATTTCCTTATTAGGTTCTATGATGAAAGTGGTTGATCACATAGTACTGAATAGATTACAAGATTGGGCTCAGGAGAAGAACTTTTTATCTGACCTATAGTATGGGTTTCAGGCCTTAGTGGGGACTGTTGAACAGGACAGGGCCTTAATCTTAAGATATTGATTGACAGATATTGTACTATTAAACAAGAGAGATTATACATGGCCTTTATTGACCTGTCATCCGCATTTGGTTGGGTAATTCACAATAAGTTGTGGGTTAATATGACGAATCTGGGGGTGGACCCACCGATCATTCAGTTTCTTAGTCAAACGTATTAGGGTTGTAGGGCTAGAGTGCGGTATGGTTTGTTGGTTGAATGCACCCATCCATTCAGCATAGTGAGGGGGTAAGGCAGGGATGTGTTTTGGCACCTTTTCTTTTTTCTTTATACAGTAACAGCTTGGACAGTACATTAACTGCTGATTGTAAAAGTCCCCCCGAAATAGGATACCTCCCTATCCCTGCCTTATTATATGCTGATGATGCTGTGCTTATGGCACCGACACCTCTTGCGTTACGACAGCTTTTAACACGTTTTGTATCCTATATGGAGGAATTAGGGTTATTAGTCAATAAAAGTAAGACATTTGTTATGAGATGTGGGAAATCAACATCAAAATCTCCCAATCTCATGATAAAGTATAATAGAATTGACTATGTCAATTCCTTCTGGTATTTGGGGATCATGTTTGACCAAGACAGGTCATGGCGGATGGCATTTAAAACTAGGAGGTTACATTCCAGAAAACTGTCACAGCATTGTGTAACTTTGCTCGTAAGCTTGGAAAGAAACCCCCTATGGAGCTATTATCATTATTCAAGGATAAATGTATGTCTACTGCAGGGCAGGCCTATGGGGGTCTATAAAAAAAAAGTCCCTGCAAGTTAATGAGAATATCTTTTTGAAGTACCTCCTCTCTCTTCCACAGAGTAGTCCATCCTACGTATGCCATGCTGAATTAGGGGTTTCTTTTATTTCACACTTAGCTAAGATCCAGCTGATTCTCCTATAGCACAAGGCTTTGAACTCTGAGAATACTAAGCTGAATCAAGAGATTATTGAGGACTGTCTTGGGTCCTATCAGGTAGGAGGAGTACAGTGATTAGAATATGTCAAGAATTTTATGACCGATCTGGGCATTGAGAATATTTTTATATACCAGTAAATTTAAGGTCTGTACCAAGGAAAACCTTGAAGAATGAGTGCCTTTGACACTTGGAAGAACTATGATTATCTGCAGAACTGATTAAGCCAATATGATTCTAACTTAATTTGATATGAAATTGTACTTAAGGGAGATGAGCAATTACCAGCATAGATTTGTTCTAACTAGGTTTAGATTGGACATTTTTCATCACCTGGTGAGCTTTCTAACTATGAATGATTGGTCACAACCCATGGAAACATGCCCGTGCGATAAGGAGACAAGCCAAGGCATTTTTCACACAGTCTTATTCTGTAACTTGTACAAGTCACAAAGAACACCACTGCTTCTACCATTTTTGAGATCCATGTAATTGATACAATGTCGCCCAGCTTATATGTGTTTACAATCTTTGGCAACTATTTATATCTGTAATGCTATGTCTAAGTTTTTAAGGCCTATTATAATACATAGAAAGGCGATACACCACCAGGAGAGCGAGAGTTAGCCTATATTTTAGCTGTACATGATTTGGTGTTTCTTTTTAACTATTTATTACAGTCTTTTATCTTGTGCTTTTATGATTTTAATATAAATTTGAGTAGGCTATTCAGTTGGTTTATGGAAAGTAGATGTCTGTATACATCCTTGGTTTAGGGTAAGGTGAAGGTCCAGAAACAAAATCTCTTTCTCAGAGGCAGTAACAGTATATCTCAAATGTTTGTCAAGAGTAACAATCCATTCAGTAAAATTAGGTATTGTTGTAAATGTACCTTGTCAGGCAATCAAGATGTTGTCTATATAGCGACACCATAGTTTAATATTGTGAGTAAAAGGGTTGTTAGTGCCCAGAATGTATTTCTGTTGAAAAGGGAACATGTAAAGGCAGGCCAGGGATGACTTTGCAGCAGTAGACAAGTCACAGCAGACAGTCAGGTTTTTGAAAGCGGGACCTGTCAAGCTGATCCCACAGTCAAAAACCGAAACATTCATCTCCGTCTCCTGCATGCAGAAATGTGTGCAGAGGACAAAGATGAAAGGTTTGCTTCAGCAAGCAGGAAGCTGGTGTTAAAGCAGCTCCACGTTTGCTGAAGCAATGGGACCACTGGGTAGGCCTTAAGGCTTCCCCTGCGGTTCCAGATAGCCCATAACGTGCGTGTATTCAAATAAAAAAAAATAAAAAAAAGAAATACATGTAGGGACCACAAGGAGGTCTGTGAGGGCTCGCCCAAGGCCCCATAGAACCCATAAAGGGCTAAAAAAGCTGGCCAAAACAAAAGCTCAGAGTGAAAGTCGTGGACCTTCGCACTGAGGGTTCGAGTTCAGCTGAACTCTTTCCCCTTTTTTATAATTTGTTTATAATACAAATGTTCAAATATATAATAAAAAGTTGTTTTGTTTTTTTAAATAAGAAATACATTTTCATTTTTAAATTAAACAGAAATGTGTCATTATAAGTATATTGTAAATCAAAGCCTAAAAAGTCTCTATCTCTCTCACTCTCTCTCTATATATATTTTTCGATCTCTTTCTCACACTCACACACCCACTGAGACACTTACGCACCCACTCAGACCCTCACGTACCCACTCACAGACCCACTCAGACATGCATGCACCCACTTACAGACTCTCTCAGACTCTCACACACCCACTGCTACCCTCATGCACCCAATCAGAGACCCGCGCACACACTGACACACCCACTAAAACACTGATGTATGCACACTTGCACACAGACAGACACTGTCACAGCCACTTTCATCCCCAAAATGCACAGCATAGGGTTGGGTGGATGGGTGGGTTGGCCGCAACCCCCTACTGTGCGAAGGCAAAGGCCATGCATGGTGCAAGGTTGAGTGCTTATACGCGGTTGGCCTCAGGGCCTGACCGCAGGTGGGTAGATTAACGTATAGTAATAAAAATCACTTTACAAAACCATCGAAATTCACTAACAAAAAACAAAGATTACAGGGATGTTATAGTTAGGAAATAGAAAAAAACCCATAGCAATTCACTTACAAAACCAAAGGTTACAGGGACGCTATAGTTAGGCTCTCATTTTAAACGTAAAAAAACATAGAAATTCACCAGTTATAATTAGATTCTCCTCAAGTAACTATAACTCGTGCCCTAAGATAACTATAACTCACTCTCTCACCATGCACAGGTTTTTCCTCAAAAATGTTACTGCAAATGTTACATTAATATTATCAATGATATTGCAGAGAATGTCATGAGTGCCATAATTTGTAGGGTAATTAGCAGTGCATGGCGAGGGCACAGGACTTTAGTCACCAAACACACATCTACACAAGTACTCCCATTCTCTTTCTCTATTTGTTCTTCAACAGCAGTGCACTGCACAGTTCTACCTTACTCAGTTTGGAACTGTGATGGAGTCACTCAGAATCAGGAGAAAGAGGATGCAAGGACTCAGGGTGGGAGTACCTCAAAGACTAGAAGGAGAAAGTTATTGACTTCAAAGAGCAACCACAATGAGGCCTACTACTCACTCAGCTCTGTGATCTGGAGAGAGGTGTGTTTGCTGCATTGCTGGCTCAAATGTGAAGCTCCTCTTTATGTTCTTGCTCTGCCTCTGAGTGTTCTTGGTACACTCCTTACTCTTCAGGAAGCTTACCTTGCTTCCTGTGTCCTTCTGCTTTACTCTGTAACACAGTAAGGGGCAGATTTAAGAGCCCCTAACAACTCCGTATGCCACATTAGCGTATTTTTTATAGCAAAATCACTGTGCCAAATTTACAAAGTGGCACAATGCATGCATTGCACCACTTTGTAACTCTTTGCACTACATTATGCCTGTGCCAAGCATAATGTATATAAATAATTTAAAAAAGAAGGCAACAATGGTAAGAGGTAATGCACATCCCATTTATCTTGAAAACATTCTCTATCCTCACATTCAATTGCTAGGTGCTTCTAAGTTACAACACACCTGTTGCCCTGATATGTAACATCTAGCCAGATAAACTGTCTGATTACTAATGTCAACAAAACATAATGTAGCACGCCAAAAAAAGTCACATATTAGAACAGTATTATTTTACAGTACATTTAATAAAGTATAGTTATTGTATCAGCAAAACACAATCTAGTGGACTGCGAGGAAAACATCATATTACATGGAATCCAATTGTGCATTAATATACTTCGTGAAGTAAGACAACAAACTGTAATCTGGATGTACACAAAGGTTGTAGTATTGAATAAGAGATATTGCTGGGTAGGTTGGAGAATCAGTCAAAACGTGTTTTGTCCAGGAATTGAGACTTCTTCAGGACTGATAAAGCAAAAGAAGTACAAATATTTTGAAAACACAGGTGTTAAAGAATTGAAAGAATTTTTTAGTCATAAGTTTTGTGTCTTTACACGTAACGTGGTCAACTGCTCACCATAATAAAATTGACAAAGTTAAAATTTGTGATGAAAGAAGGGTATACCTTTAGAAGCAAAAATCACCCATGGTAAGTTTTGAAGAATTTGTGAATCACAAGTCATTAAGTGAGGTTATGTACATCACCAAAATAAAAGTTAGGAATTTTAAGTGAGGGTAGGAGACAAAGAGTACTATCTTTCCAAGAAATATGCCAATAGTCAAGAGTAGTTCTATTAGCGGTGGTTTAACCCCTTCCCCGCCACAGACGTAATGGTTACGTCCATGGCAGCGCCCGTGTGGCGCCATGGACGTAACCATTACGTCCTGGGACTGGCAGTCGGGGGAAGCGCCAGCGCTTCCCCCGAGGGCCGCCCCCCAACACCCCCAGGCCAGGGCTGAAAGGGGAATCCCTTCCCCTTTCACGCCCACCCCCCCCCCACCCCCCCCCCATGACGTCAGCGCGCGATCGCGCGCTGATTTCAGGGAAAGGGGGAAAGACGCGCTGGAAGCCATTTGCTTCCAGCGCGTCTAAGGGAGAAGGTGAGTTTTTCACCTTCGTGCGGGGTGGGGGTGCTCTCAGAGAGGCATCGAGGGAAAGGAAAGGGTTTTCCTTTCCCTCGATGTCTCTTTGAGCATTCCTGCTGCCCGATCGCGATACGATCGGGCAGCAGGAATGCCCACTAGACACCAGGGATTTCAGTATGTGTGTGTGTGTGTGTGCTTATTAGTGTAGGGGAGCGACCCCTTGGGCAAGGGTCGCTCCCCTTTGGGGGCACATGTATTTTACGTCGTTTCTGCCCACCCTGGGGGCAGATTGGCCCTATTTTTAGGCCGATCTGCCCCCAAGGGGGGCAGAAAGCCACTAGACACCAGGGATTTTATTGTTGCTTTGTATTTTTTGTGTTGGGGCGGCCCCTTGGGCAAGGGTCGCTCCCCTTTGGGGGCACATGTATTTTACGTCGTTTCTTCCCCCCCTGGGGGCAGATTGGCCCTATTTTTAGGCCGATCTGCCCCCAAGGGGGGCAGAAAGCCACTAGACACCAGAGATTTTATTGTTGGTTTTTATGTTTTGTGTTGGGGGGCGGCCCCTTGGGCAAGGGTCGCTCCCCTTTGGGGGCAAATGTATTTTACGTCGTTTCTGCCCCCCCTGGGGGCAGATTGGCCCTATTTTTAGGCCGATCTGCCCCCAAGGGGGGCAGAAAGCCACTAGACACCAGGGATTTTATTGTTGCTTTGTATTTTTTGTGTTGGGGGGCGGCCCCTTGGGCAAGGGTCGCTCCCCTTTGGGGGCACATGTATTTTACGTCGTTTCTGCCCCCCCTGGGGGCAGATTGGCCCTATTTTTAGGCCGATCTGCCCCCAAGGGGGGCAGAAAGCCACTAGACACCAGGGATTTTATTGTTGGTTTTTATTTTTTGTGTTGGGGGGCGGCCCCTTGGGCAAGGGTCGCTCCCCTTTGGGGGCAAATGTATTTTACATCGTTTCTGCCCCCCCTGGGGGCAGATTGGCCCTATTTTTAGGCCGATCTGCCCCCAAGGGGGGCAGAAAGCCACTAGACACCAGGGATTTTATTGTTGATTTGTATTTTTTGTGTTGGGGGGCGGCCCCTTGGGCAAGGTTCGCCCCCAGGGGCCCTCATGTATTTTTGGGCAGTTCTGCCCCCCTTGGGGGCAGAGAGGCCTATTTTTTTTAGGCCTTTCTGCCCCCAAGGGGGGCAGAATCCCAATAGCGCCAGAAATAGTATGTATGTATGTGTGCTTTGTGTTGGGGGGTGGCCCCTTGGGCAAGGGTCGCTCCCCCCAGGGGCGCAATGTATTTATTGTCGTTTCTGCCCCCCTTGGGGGCAGATTGGCCCTATTTTTAGGCCGATCTGCCCCCAAGGGGGGCAGAAAGCCACTAGACACCAGGGATTTTATTGTTGATTTTTATTTTTTGTGTTGGGGGGTGGCCCCTTGGGCAAGGGTCGCCCCCATGGGCCCACATGTATTTTTGGGGAGTTCTGCCCCCCTTGGGGGCAGAGAGGCCTATTTTTTTTAGGCCTTTCTGCCCCCAAGGGGGGCTGAATCCCAATAGCGCCAGAAAGATATGTTTGTATGTGTGCTTTGTGTTGGGGGGTGGCCCCTTGGGCAAGGGTTGCTCCCCCCGGGGGCGCAATGTATTTATCGTCGTTTCTGCCCCCCTTGGGGGCAGATTGGCCCTATTTTTACGCCGATCTGCCCCCAAGGGGGGCAGAAAGCCACTAGACACCTGGGATTTTATTGTTGGTTTTTATTTTTTGTGTTGGGGGGCGGCCCCTTGGGCAAGGGTCGCCCCCAGGGCCCCACATGTATTTTTGGGCAGTTCTGCCCCCCTAGGGGGCAGATATGCCTATTTTTTAGGCCTTTCTGTCCCCAAGGGGGGCAGAATCCCCATAGCGCCAGGGATACTATGTGTGTGTGTGTGCTTTGTGTGGGGGTGTGGCCCCTTGGGCAAGGGTCGCCCCCCCCCAAAGGGTGCAATGTAATCTGGGCGATTTCTGCCCCCTCCCCTTGGGGGTAGATTGGCCTATTTTTTTTAGGCCCATCTTCCCCCAAGCAGAGAAGACTAGACACAGGGGAAAATGAAAAAATGGTTAGTGGCGGAGTGTTTGTCAACTGGCGAAGTATTTGCTTTTATGATAATAACAGTTTTTCTCCTTTTTGTTTTAGTTCAAAGCTTTTGCTGACTTTGCTGTGGCTTGTTGCAGTTTTGGCAGTAGTTGTCCTGCGGTTTGCGTAGTTGCATGTTTTAGGTAAGTAAATAAATTTACTCCAAGTGAGTATTGTTGCAATGCATGAATGACATGTTTTTAGGTGGTGTACTGAATGCAGGATTGTGTGTGAAATTGTCCTTAGAGTTATGCACAATGATTATTGTGTTGTCTTATGTCTAATTTGCTTTTTTTTTTTTCTCTTTTTAGTGGGATATCGTTGGTGATTGCTGTGGCTGTGCAGAATAGTTGCTGGTGAGTCAAGCTTTTTCAGGCAAGTGAGCAGTATAGTTTTTGAGTTTATAATTCTTAGTGATAAACCTATACTTTGTTACTTATCTTACACAGTGCTGGTTGTTGGTGGTGTATTTGTCCAGTTAATTTTAGTAGGAAGGATCATGGCCAGCCGTAGGATGACCGCTCAGCAGGTTGTTAGTGTGCTTTTTGAGTCATCTTCTGACCATGAATATGAGACTGACTCTGCATCTGAGTCAGAGGAGGAAGTGCAGGATTCTGGAAGTGAATTTTCTGTCAGAGATGAATCATCTGATGATGAAGCCACTCTCAGTGCTGATGAAGGGCCTGTTTTAGAGGAGGACAGTGATGTGCCAATGGTGCAGGAGCCAGCGGCTGAAAGGCTTCCCATTGGAAGACCTGACGCATGGGTTGCACCAAACATGGAGCAGCCACAGTTGCCTGCGTTTACTGGTTTTCCAGGGTGTCGAGTTAATACGGAAAACTTTTTGCCCGTCAACTTTTTTGAGTTGTTTATGGACGATATATTTTTGGAAGAGATTGTTGGGCAGACTAATTTGTATGCAGAGCAGTTTTTGAGGGACAACGCTGCCAGACTTAGGCCACACTCTAGAGCTAGCCGGTGGATTCCCACAAATCTGGAAGAGTTGAAAAAGTTCTTGGGTTTAACTTTTTTGATGGGGCTGATAAGGAAGCCGTCGCTGTCTTCATATTGGTCTACTAGTCCCTTGATGGCAACTGCTATATTTCCTGCCATCATGAGTCGTAACCGGTATGAGCTTCTTCTTCGGATGTTGCATTTTGTAGATAATGCTTTAGCCTTGCCACGAGATCATCCTGATTCTGACCGTCTTTTTAAGATTAGACCTGTCCTTGATCATTTGGTAGATCGGTTTTCAGAGATCTATGTTCCAGGGAAAGAAATATCTGTAGATGAGTCTTTGGTCCTGTTCAAGGGTCGTTTGGTGTTTAGGCAGTACATTCCTAGCAAGAGGGCACGGTATGGAATTAAATTGTATATGCTGTCAGAAAGTAGTACAGGATATGTTTATAATTTCCGAGTCTACACTGGTAGGGATTCCAATATTGACCCCCCTGGTTGTCCTCCCACTTTTGGAGTTAGTGAGAAAATTGTGTGGGAACTTGGTAGACGACTGTTTAACAAAGGTCACCATTTATATGTAGATAACTTCTACACTGGAGTTCGGTTGTTCAAGGAGTTGTTCAGAGTGGACACTGTTGCTTGTGGCACAATCCGCTCTAATCGGAAAGGCTATCCAAAAAAGCTTGTCTGTAAAAAACTTGAGAAGGGACAGTGCAGTGCCTTGCGGAATGATGAGCTGCTAGCTCTGAAATTTGTAGACAAGAGGGATGTATACATGCTAAGCACCATCCATGATGAGAGTACTTCACCTGTGGCTGTTTGGGGTCAGGTTGCCGAAGTGCGCAAACCTGTGTGCATCTTAGACTATAATAAGCACATGGGTGGTGTTGATAGAGTAGATCAGAGGTTAGAACCTTACACTGCTGCTCGTAAGTCTTATGTGTGGTATAAGAAATTAGCGCTTCACTTGTTCCACTTGGCAACTTTTAATGCTTTTGTTGTGTTTAAGGATAGTTCTCCAGAGTCAAGGATGACATTTGTGAAATTTCAGGAGTCTATCATAGCTAGCCTTGTTGTGCTGGAACAGGCAAGAGTTCCTAGAGAAGCAGTGGTGGAGGATGTGGCTAGATTGAAAGATCGTCACTTTGCTGAGCACATTCCTCCCACGGCCAAAAAAAACTTTCCTGCTAAGAGATGTAGAGTCTGTGCTCGAAGAGGTATCAGGAAGGAGACTAGGATGTACTGCCCTGATTGTCCTTCAAAGCCTGGGCTGTGTGTGGGTGGCTGTTTCAGGAGCTACCACACACAGAAGAATTATTGGGAAATTCCGTGAGCGTAAACTGGTGTTTTATATTTTTATATGTTCGGTTTCACGGTTGGCATTAGTCATGTATTCAGTTAGAGCTTTTGTGTTTGTAGTTTTGTACTAATTTATGATTAGTGGTTTCTTTGTTGTTTAAAAACAAAAAAAAGGGGATGGCATGTGTAGAGTGGCGCTTGGCTGGCGGCGTGGGTGGGGTGGCACTTGGCTGGCGGTGTGTGTGGGGTGGCGCTTGGCTGGCGGTGTGTGTGGGGTGGCGCTTGGCTGGCGGTGTGGCGCTGGGCTGGCAGTGCCGGCCAAACGCCAGTCCACACACTCATCAGCTGGTGTGATTGCTGTATCAGGCATGTGGGCGTATGAAAGTGATGGGCCCTTGACTGGCGCTGTCTGTGGATGCGAGTCTTGTAATGTGCTGGGCCCGTGGCTGGCGGCGTGAATGGTCTAGTGCATGTCATGTATGAAAGGTGTGTGAAAGGACTGTAAAGCGGTTGGTGCCTTGTCGTGGCTTTACAGCTCACGAGCTGTGAGTCATTGGTTCAGTTTTTTGGCCTTTCAGTTATTACCAGTGCATTTCACTTTTGTGAAATCTCTTGTTAATAAAATTTGATCTACTGAACCATCACTCACCCTCGTGCCAAATCCAACCAGTATGTGTGGTACAAATGACAAAACCTGCTCCGCTGTAATCAGGCGTCGCAGCACACTTGAGACACGCTAGGTGCCTCAGGTGGGACCCCGATGATGAAGCATGCCACCAACTTGGTTGGTGGGTGAGGGGTCTTCTTCACATAACCTAAGTGTGTTTCTTTTCACAATTTTAGTGTTTGGCACATCACGGACGTATGTGCACACATCAAAGTGATATATTCCAAAAATACCTGTGTTTGGGGGGGAGGGCCCACCTATGTTTTTGGTCCTGGGTGCGGCCGTCATGAAGGGAAACCTACAAAACCCAGAAACTTTTTAAAACTAGGCACCCCAAGGAGTCTAGGGAGGTGTGGCTTGTGTGGCTCCCCCAACATTTTCTTACCCAGACTCCTCTGTAAACCTCACAATTTGCATAAAAAAGCATATTTTCCTGATTTTTCTTAGTAGGATGACCGCTCCAGCACAAAATTCCTACTCCCCAGTTTTCCCCTCAGTCTCCCAAGTAAAATGACACCTCACTTATGTGGGTCCCCAAAGCAGAGTCCGTCTAAAGATGTATAAAAGAATATGCCCTTATAAACTTGCTGTGCTATCCCTTCTATCCCTTCAGGTTTTGGGCCTTATTATGTTGCAGGCACCTGGGCCACCCACACAAGTGAGGTATCATTTTTATCGGGAGACTTGGGGGAACGCTGGGTGGAAGGAAATTTGTGGCTCCTATCAGATTCCAGAACTTTCTGCCACAGAAATGTGAGGAACATGTGTTTTTTTAGCCAAATTTTGAGGTTTGCAAAGGATTCTGGGTAACAGAACCTGGTCCGAGCCCCGCAAGTCACCCCTCCTTGGATTCCCCTAGGTCTCTAGTTTTCAGAAATGCACAGGTTTGGTAGGTTTCCCTAGGCGCCGGGTGAGCTACAGGCCAAAATCCACAGGTAGGCACTGTTTTCTCCCAAAATTTTGGATGTGTCCACGTTGCGCTTTGGGGTGTTTCCTGTCGCAGGCGCTAGGCCTACCCACGCAAGTGAGGTATCATTTTTATCGGGAGACTTGGGGGAACGCTGGGTGGAAGGAAATTTGTAGCTCCTCTCAGATTCCAGAACTTTCTGCCACAGAAATGTGAGGAACATGTGTTTTTTTAGCCAAATTTTGAGGTTTGCAAAGGATTCTGGGTAACAGAACCTGGTCCGAGCCCCGCAAGTCACCCCTCCTTGGATTCCCCTAGGTCTCTAGTTTTCAGAAATGCACAGGTTTGGTAGGTTTCCCTAGGTGCCGGCTGAGCTAGAGGCCAAAATCTACAGGTAGGCACTTCGCAAAAAACACCTCTGTTTTTTTCCAAAATTTAGGATGTGTCCACGTTGCGCTTTGAGGTGTTTCCTGTCGCCGGCGCTAGGCCTACCCACACAAGTGAGGTATCATTTTTATCGGTAGACTTGGGGGAATATAGATTAGCAAAACAAGTGCTATTGCCCCTTGTCTTTCTCTACATTTTTTCCTTCCAAATATAGGAGAGAGTGTAAAAAAGACATCTATTTGAGAAATTCCCTATAATTCACATGCTTGTATGGTCACCCCGGAATTCAGAGATGTGCAAATAACCACTGCTCCTCAGCACCTTATCTTGTGCCCTTTTTGGAAATGCAAAGTTTTTCTTGATAGCTATTTTTTACTCTTTATATTTCAGCAAATGAATTGCTGTATACCCGGTATAGAATGAAAACGCACTGCAGGGTGCAGCTCATTTATTGGCTCTGGGTTCCTCGGGTTCTTGATGAACCTACAAGCCCTATATATCCCGGCAACCAGAGGAGTCCAGCAGACGTAACGGTATATTGCTTTCCATAATCTGACATTGCAGGGAAAAGTTACAGAGTATAACGTAGAGAAAAATTGATGTTTTTTTCACCTCAATTTCAATATTTTTCTCTTTCAGCTGTTATTTTCTGTAGGAAACCCTTGTAGGATCTACACAAATGACCCCTTGCTGAATTCAGAATTTTGTCTACTTTTCAGAAATGGTTAGGTTTCTGGGATCCAGCATTGGTTTCATGCCCATTCCTGTCACTGACTGGAAGGAGGCTGAAAGCACAAAAAATTGCAAAAATGGGGTATGCCCCAGTAAAATGCCAAAATTGTGTTGAAAAATTGGGTTTTCTGATTCAAGTCTGCCTGTTCCTGAAAGCTAGGAAGCTGCTGAGTTTAGCACTACAAACCCTTTGTTGATGCCATTTTCAGGGGGAAATCCACAAGCCTTCTTCTGCAGCCACTTTTTCCATTTTAAAAAAAAAAAACGAAATTTTCACTGTATTTTGGCCAATTTCTTGGCCTCCTTCAAGGGAATACACAAAGTCTGGGTACCTCTAGAATCCCTAGGATGTTGGAAAAAAAGGACGCAAATTTGGCTTGGTTAGCTTATGTGGACAAAAAGTTATGAGGGCCTAAGCGCGAACTGCCCCAAATAGGCAAAAAAAGGCCTGGCACAGGAGGGGGAAAAGGCCTGGCAGCGAAGTGGTTAAAAGTCATACACCCAAGTGGAAAAATGCCTGGTCAAGGCAGGTGTTAGGGGACCTGTGGGACTATTTCCATGGTGGAACACCATGTAATACACCCACAGGTGCCCTCCCCAGGCCCCAGGGACACCCCCACCCACACCAGAGGGACAGCAAAGGATGGGGGACCCCATCCCAGGTAAGTACAGGTAAGTATATTATTTTATTTTTAAAAGTGTCATAGGGGGCCCTGCAATAGGCCCCCATACATGGCACAGGGTGCAATGGTCATGCCCAGGGGACCCTGATTCCCTGTGCTCGCCATTAGGATGGTGGGCATGACTCCTTCCTGCTTTTCCATCTGGTGAGGGAAGTACTCCTCCCCCAAGCACATTCCATTGTGCTGAGCCCAGGCTACATCACACCTCATTAAGGCAGCCTGGCCAAGCTGCCAGAGGCTGGCCGTTCAGAACAAAGCACTACAGGGCTGAAGTTGGCAACCTTTTAGGTAAAGTTTAAAACTCTTTTCCTGAACAAGTTATATTAAATCCAACAATTGTAAGTCATTGGTTTTATTATAGCAATTAATTTGATACCAAACTTAAGGTATCTGACACTTAAGGGGACTTTATCAATTAAAATAAAGTCTCCCTATTCTAGCCTATGAAGGCCATTCACTACAATGAGGGAAAACAAATTTGGCTGTTTTACCTCACCAGGCCTTATAAAACTATTTTTATAAGGTCCTTGTTTATAGTCACATGGCTCCCAGCCCTACGGGCACATAGGGCACACCTTAGGGGTGACTTATATGTACAAATAAGGTAGTTTAAGACTTTGGAAGTACTTTTAATTCCAAAGTCAAATTTGCATATAACTTTAATTTAAAAGCAGCCAGTAAGGCAGGCCTGCCTTTAAAATGACACTTCAAAAAAAACAGTTGATGGACGGAATGTAGAACAAATCAAACATTCACCCCCAGTCACAGATCTGGGTTTAATCCATCAGTTTTTTTGATTGCCATGCTATTCTAGTTTGGACCCATTCATATGCAAATCAGTCTTGACCCTGTTCCTCATGGGAACAGTCCAGCCCGAACTGCCAGACCAGGTCCTCCCTGGACCAGAAAAAAGCATCCTGGGAACGGTTTTGGGGTATCACCCTCTTCAGCCAGGCTAGCTTGAATCTGGTGGCATAGTGAGCACGGGACCCACATCTGGGCATACCCTTCCCACTTGGGGTGACAAACGCAAAAAGAACAGTTGATAAACATATTGTAGAACAAATCAAACATTCACCCCCAGTCACAGATCTGACACTGGGCAGTTTTCTGAATACTCAGCAGAGTGACTGCTAGCTGGATCCGGAAATCGTCCACCGCCCTCCAACCCGGAAATAGCTGTTGGACGCGGTCGGTGGAGCATAGCTTTCCTGAATGCCCCCCCCCCCCCGGGCGGAGGGGGCAAGGAGCAGAGGTGAAGGTGCGGCTGAATTGAGCCACAATTTGACTCCCGAAGCACCAGAAATGCCGAAAATCAGAAAACTGAGGTCTTCCCCACAATACGGAGGGCAGAGTCTCGAATCCGCCGAGGCTGGGGCGGAAGAATGATGTCCTGCGCCGGGAAGGCTGGGAAGTCCATAGTGGAGTCCTCCCTAGCGAGCTGTGAAGCGACCCAAAACGTCCCTGAAATGCAGGTTAGGAGCCAGTGAGGAGCCAGTGGGGTCCGTAGAGTCAGGGGAGCCTTGGTGGAGTCTTGGCGGCCACAGCTCCCTATCCTAGTGGCCCTTCAAGAGACTGGAGTTAGGGGCCGAAGCAGGGCCCAGCATTTTGGGCATTTGGGGCATTTGGGAAGGTGATTGGTGGCTGCGAAAGGAGCAGCATGGAGTTGGGGTTAAAAAACCCAGGAGCCCTGAAAACTGTAACAACGGAGTCTATAGTGGTGCATAGTCCCTAGGAGGCCAGTCATTGAGTGGAAGCCAGGGCTCTCTTCCATCAGGCTGGGATAGTTGGTGAAGATGGTGGTGGCTGAAGGGGATTTACCTTGTCTGCCTTACCTTGTTTGCTTTGCCCGAACTGCAAGTCATTTGTGTTATACCTTTCGTGTCGTCAGAGGGAGTCAATTTAACGATGACCATGAAGAAGCTGCGTTTAGGCCGTCTGCTCTTAGGACGATCATGTTTAAAAAACAAATCCAATCCTCTACAGAACAAGGCAAATCCTGAAGTCATGTTGAAGGGTCAGACGCAGAAGCAATTATTTACCTTCTGGGGGAAAGAGAACACCTTAGCACAGGAAACAAACGGAGAAGCCCGCTCCAACACAACTCTGGACACAGAGCCTCCCAAGGGGCCTCCTAGGGAGCCCTCAAGGGAGTTTTCAAGGGAACCAGATCCAGTGGAAGAAAGCCAGAAAAAAGGAGTTAAGGACCTGGAACAGGGCTACTCGATGCCCTCTGTGAAGATTGTAGAGAATGTTCGGCCTGCTCGGATTTCCCAGAATCTGTCTGGGCCACAGCTTTGTCCCTCTTCTCCCTCCACATTCGCCCGGTCAATCAGTCCTTATCCACTAGCTGACATGGCACTTAAAGTCCCCAGGGAAGGGGTGCCATTTCATCAACAGCGATCGCAGCTATTGGGCCTCTAGACTTTACGCGGCCGGATCTGGGTCTAGATTTATATCAGAGATATGGTCTCCAGGCTAATGATCCCTCGCCTCCTCTTGAAGATTCCAGGACCAAGTGCTTACCAATGTCAACTGGCTTGCAGCTATTTAATAGTACTCCCTCTCTACAAGATTCATTATACCCCCACTATTTATCTTTGATAATCCAACGTCGAAGGGCAATCAATTTGCAAAGTCCAATCAGCCCACACAGAAGGTATTCTCAACCTTTGAAAAAACTTCCAACCAAAAGAGTGGGCCCACAGAATCTTCTCCTGCATTATCCTTGGGAGCTGGAATTAAGAAGGGAAATAATGTTAAAGGTGGGAAAAGAACCAAAAGACTGAAGAAATTAAATTGAAGGATTAGCAAGCAAGGCAGAAGGAAAGTACTCTTTCCTGACGCGATAACTTCCCCTCAAACACATATAGAGCCCCATATGAAATCATCTGATTTGCCGCCACCGCTAAGGCACAGTGGGGGTCATTCTGACCCTGGCGGTAAAATCCGCCAGGGCCAATGACCGCGGGAGCACCGCCAACAGGCTGGCGGTGCTCCCATGGGCATTCTGACGGCGGCGGTACAGCCGCGGTCAGAAACAGAAAACCGGCGGTGTACCGCCGGTTTCCCGCTGCCCTGGGTAATCCTCCATGGCGGCGCAGCTTGCTGTGCCGCCATGGGGATTCCGACCCCCATACCGCCATCCTGTTCCTGGAGGTTTTGGCCGCCAGGAACAGAATGGCGGTATGGGGTGTCGTGGGGCCCCTGGGGGCCCCTGCAGTGCCCATGCCAATGGCATGGGCACTGCAGGGGCCCCCGTAACAGGGCCCCACAAAGATTTTCAGTGTCTGCCATGCAGACACTAAAAATCGCGACGGGTGCAACTGCACCCGTCGCACCCCTTCCACTCCGCCGGCTCCATTCGGAGCCGGCATCCTCATGGAAGGGTGTTTCCCGCTGGGCTGGTGGGCGACCTTCTGGCGGTCGCCCGCCAGCCCAGCGGGAAACCCAGAATACCCGCGGCGGTCTTTTGACCGCGCAGCGGTATTCTGGCGGTTCCAGCCAGGTCGGCGGCTTCCGCCGCCGGCCGGGGTCAGAATGACCCCCAGTGTGTCTAGAAGGGAGTATGGAAGTGAGCGTAAAATTGACTTTTCTTCCACTCCAGTCTTGAACCCAACAGCCTTGCCTTTCTTGCCTCCTAGACCGGTGGTCAACCCTAATGATATCATCGTCTCTTCATCTAGGGAAGGCGCTCCTTTAACAGGTCAGAATGAGGATTTCCAGATAGTAGACTTTCTACCTATCTTTGATGCAGACTTAATCCTATATAGATCCACTCTGCTAAGATGTTTCTCGGAATCTAGTTCACTGAAACATATTTCAAGCCATGACATTGACCTAGTTTCCCTATTGGCGACTAATGCAGGATTTAGGGCTAGGATCGCCTTGCGCTCGGCGAATCTGGTTCTTTCACACGCAGATTTTTTGCAGTGTTGTGGGATTGGCATAGTTCCTTTTTTGTCTCACACTGTTTTCTGTGGCTATAAGCAGCAAATCAGGACCTTAATAGGCCCTTATCTCCTGACCATTTCAAATGTACTGAACATTCTGCGGTTAGATCTAGAATAGATCTATAGGCTCTTAAAGTCTCCCTAATAGGGAACGATAGGCAAGTGTTACTGAGGGAATTACGGGGGAATTACGATCTGTTCCCAATCAACTAGCCACTAATCTTCTGGAGGATTGGGATTGGCTTCTGGGTGCCCTTTCCCAAGAGCGGGGGTCCAGGGTTCCGCTCCGTCCCTCTTCCTAATAGAGGATTACAAATTATTTCCTGGTATGCAGCAGGGGTAAAATTTAGCAGGGAAAAATTGTCCTACCTTAACTCGTTTAATCTGGATTTAATTTGTCTTCAGGAAACTTGGTCAGATACAGACTTGTTATTGGTTGTAAGTCCACTTCGTCCTGTAGGGGGCATGCTAAAGAGGGGTAACTTGTCTATTGTCCAATACACTTAAATGGGGTTACACCTGTTATAAAGACCACAGTAACCTCTTCAAGGCCTTAACCTTTCAACTGCATAATACTGCACAAGGCTCCACACCACTGCTATTAGTTAACGCTTATGTTCCTCCTGAAGCAGTTTATGATTCTCTGTAACAAAGGGTTTTTGCCTATCTTGAAGATGCCCTAGACAACGAGTTCCCTCCTTCTATAGCACTAGTCGGAGACCTAAACTGCAAAATTTCCAACTTTGCCTTATGTCAAATGTGTGAAGCAGAGAGAGAAACTGCGCTTCGAATTCCAGCTTGTGTTTTTCCCCCTTCAATTAAAACTAAAAAAAGAGGGAAACTTCTCCTCAGCCTTCTTAAAATAAAACGATTGCATTATTGCTAATGGTAGGTCTCTTCCTTTTTCTCCTGCTTCTTTTACACATATATCTTTGGGGGGAAAGGCCATTTTAGATTACTTGGTGCTTGGATATTCTTCCTATTTTTTATTGGAAGATTTTAGGATTATAAACACCCTCTACAGTGACTATAATCTGCTTTATATTACTCTAGAAACGAACATTCCATTAATAGAATCTTGGAAGTTTGGTGGGTTTACTCTAAGTTTTGATAAAAAGACAGGGAGGACTCAGTGGAATTTTTAAAGGGTTGCAGGCCTATCGGCGATGCTATTACCTGTGGTTGCTGATTTGATTAGTTGGGAGGGTTTGGAACTGCAAAATGTTTCTAAATTTATGAATCAGCTGGTAGTTGACACCTCGTCTGGAGAGCAAAAAATTGTCCGAAAAATGATCCCCCGCAAACTGCATGATCTAAATAGAGAAATAAATAACTTGGTCAGATCCCAGTATTTAACTTATTCTGAGGAAAGGAAAGTCAGGGTCGCTCTGTTAAAAAGGAGAAAGAGGCGGTTAATGGCCCAACTATCGGCAGATTGCCCTCTTGGACGCAGTGGGTAAAATGTTCACCAAATGTCGCTTTCCAGGCTCACGTCTTGGGCAGAGGAGAATAACATCATCCCCCTGGAACAATCTGGATTCAGGTGCAATCATAGTACTCTGGACAACATCGCCGTGTTACAAGTTATCTCAGAAAAATACTTAAAACTAAGAGGCGGGGTGGTATACACCGCCTTCATTGATTTTTCCACTGCTTTTGATAAAGTAGATAGAGATCTATTATGGGCAAAACTAACCAGTATGGGGATTCCTCTATCCCTCCTAGAGTTAATCATAGCTCTCCACTCCAATACTTGGTGCAGAATCCTTCTGGGGGGTGATAGTGGTTTATCCCATAAGAATTTCACCTCGAATGGGTAAAAGCAGGGTTGTCTACTGGCACCCTTGCTTTTTTTCCCTATACATCTCAGACCTTCCCTCCTCCCTGTCTCAGGTCAAGGGATTTCCCCCGCAATTAGATGGGTTCCCAATATGTTGTCTGTTATACGCTGATGACATTATAATTTTCGATCTAACCCCTAAAGGTCTACAGAATCGTCTTCAGCGTTTATCAAAATATTAAGGTTGGAAATGTGGCTTCAAAGTGCATATGTTCAAGGATTAGTAGGGGTTATTCGTTTGGCCGCTTCACTCATAAAGAGTGATGAAAACTCCATAAGATCAATATTAAAGAAATAACATTTTTCAGAAAATAGTAAGGCCAAATATACCTTTTGTAAGAACTTTTCTTATGCTCTTGAAAGGTTGGAGCTGGATCGTAGCTTGATCCTGGAACTTTCTCCACTACATTTGAAAGTTAATCTGAAGCAGGCAACGTGGGCATTGAGTTTTCGTTTAGATCTTGAGAGCTGTAAAAAAAAAGATCTTTCATGAATTTAGCAAACACTTTCGCAATAACAAAAACACAACCTAATATTACATGGAAGATTCCACATAGAGTTAGGCGTTTTTGGATGCTGCTTCGCCAGGGCTTGCTCCCTTTGAATATGCTACTGGCGAAATGGCACGGAACAGATAAAGAGTGCAATCTCTCTCTGGCAGAATCACAAGATCTAATCCATGTATTATTTGTCTGCCCATCATTAGCCTCATTTTGGTGCAAATGGCTAAAACCATTCAGCTCTATTTGTTGTCTGCACTTGAGTTCCTTTGAGCCTTGTATGATCCACCCAATGAAATATTCTGTTTTAGAATTTTCAAATTTTTCAAATGTTTGTTATACTTATTCTAAGTGTATACACTGAATATCAAGTCGTGTGTTAAGGTCAAACAAGATAATTGATGTTTTAATTTGTTTTTAACAACATAACATGCATGGCTGAGGAAGAGAAGCACCTCAGTTATGAAGCACGTAAGGAAGAATTGAGGGGTATATTTATACTCCGTTTGCGCCGAATGTGCGTCAGCTAGTCGCAATTTTCCATCTTCCTACATCTGGCCCCTAGTGTACACATTCGGTTATGGCCCATGGGTTCAATATTAGCACACAACTAATTACAAATGGCATTGAGTGAGGATTGTGATAGTTATCACATAGAGTGACATATAAGTCAGTATGCAGAAGAGGTGCAGCCATAATGTCAGATGCCTTAGGTATAATTTGGATGAGTAGTTTAGGGTGATGTCATCCACCACGTAGAGACATGGATATGTTAGGTGTGAGATGGCCTTATGTATGCATGCTTCACATGTACTTCCTCTGAGCCTTTCAGTGAACTATGTTGTGACAATTGCTGCAACCAATACATTTCTAGTAATGTACAAATAACCCATTGTGCTATTCCACCCAATGCAATTCCAAAGGTAAATATTTGCCTTTTCTCTTCACAGCTGCAAACATGAGTGCCGCAGATCGAAACCATTTTGAGAGGCGTGCCATGAGATACAGGCACATCCTGCAAGTGCAGTGTGGGTACCGGAGGATGGCCCGCAAATATCATTCGGATCGGGCCTCCGGGGCGTGGAGGGCCACACCACAGGCTCCCCCTACATTGCCACCAACAGCCACCAACACCACATCCACCAGGTCTCCCCAAGTGGCCCCAGCAACGTCGGGAACAATAGACCCTGGCTCTTCCTCCAGACCTGGACCCAGCCGTGTTGTGATACCAGGACAGTCCAGTGGGCAACCAACTCCTGCCACAACCTCAACCTCCGCCGGCACACAAACAACCTCAGACCCTCCTGTTGACCCAGCTGCCTTGCTGGCATTAACAAGAAAAATGGACAAGCTCGTCAAGAAGGTGGACAACCTGAGGGAGGATATGGGCTATATTAAAAAGCGGGTCCGCTCCATCAGGCGGACACTACGGAGGGCGAACCTGTAGGACTTTTGCCCTGTAGAACTTTTACCCCTCCCCTCTCTCCTCTTTCCTATTTTCTACTGTTAGTTGGGTTTTGGGGATTAGTATTAGGTAAGTATAGGTATTTAGCTTAATTAGTGTTAGGGAAGAGGGTGGGGGGTCCTTATTCTTTCTATCTTTATTTTTTGTGTGGGTGGGTGGGTGGGGGGCAATGTTGGGATTCCTGTTAAAAATAAAAAATAAACAAAAAAAAATACAAAAAACTTTCAAAAAATTACAAAAAAATATTTGTTTGTTTAGGATAGTATAGTATGTGTGTAGGTTAGTAAGTGTTGTCCTGCATGTGTCCTGTCTCATAATGGTGGGTGGGGGGTTGATGTTTAGATCGTTTCGTTACATGTGTAGAGTCAGTTTAGCTTAGGTTAGTTAGGGACAGTTGTGGGTTAGTAGTAGTCAGGTTAGATTAGTGTAGGTTTACCTTTCCCTTAGTTGCCTCTTGTGTTACTCAATAGAAATAAATATATAGTTAACCCTTTACATGATGCGTTAGGTGCTACTTTATCATGGCCTTGACATCAGTGTAGCTGAATGTTTTAGTATGACATTTGTGTCCTATGCTCGCCATCCCCAGGAAATTGAGGTTTAACATGCCAGCTACCCGTGTGCTAACTTGGTAAGTATCCACCATTTGGGAGACCCACCATTGGTAGTGTGCATTGATCACCAAGGTTTTGTGTTGGTATGTATCCTACTTCACAAAGAGTGCTTCCAGACTTGTTATTGTGGGTAAATTGAGAGGTCGGACAGCAGTGTGAAGTTCAGGGAGATCTTTGTAGATGAGGAGTTGTTCACACTCTTGTCTTGTTGCTTTCATTGCTGACCTACATCATGTGTGTATTGATTCTGCATGACTTTCCTTCATGGAAGTATACTCTGTAAGGGTGATTGATGCAGTGTAATTTGTTAATGTTTCCTTACATTTTGCAGCATTATTTCTTATTTTAGTATTGCATGGTGCCTACATTTCTCAGCCACCATTAGTTGTCTAGAATAGCTATAGATGGTGCATCATTCTGTCCAACACAGCATGATTGTGTGTGGTTAGTCCCTTCATCAGTTATTTTCATCAAGATGGTAAGGCTATGATGCAATCCTGGCCACTGCACAGATGTTTCAGAATACATGAAATCAGGACAGTAGTATTGAGAATCAACATGGTTGCCACACAGGCACTTTGGAGTTAGGTACTGCACAGTTGAAGTGTGAAATAATACAGAGACATAATAGGTGTGCAAGTGCAATTTATTTATAGGTGCTGTAGTGCAAAATGTCCATTCACCATGTTTGCTGAGTCCGTTCTGGTGCATTCTTACATGGTGATCCTACAGAAGGGGTGTGGATGATGCTCCTGACATGCTGGGGTGATGTCACAGACAGTGCAGAGGGACAGGAGTTGGCAAATAGTAGGAGAGAGACATTCACTGGCAATGGGGACAAGTCATACAGTGGATTGCAGAACAGTCATTGAGTGTAGTTGTAGTGAGACTGGCATTTGACAAAACGTAGGACCTTGGTCAAAGTAGGCCATGGTGCAGGGACTAGTGCTTCCGGGTACTCTTCCATGTGAATGTTATCTGTTCCATGTCTTCTTCTTCTGATGTGTGTGTTGCCTGGTTTGTCCTTGTTGTTGTTAGTTGTGAAGGGGCAACACACACCTCAGTGTTAGAAGACATGGAGGCAGACATCCCTTGGGCTGCTCCCTGTGGAGTTATGAAGGGCAGTACTGCAGCAAGGAGGGCCTGCTGGTTTTTCAGAATGGCAGCCACATCATGATGGTAGGCAGCCAGGTCGGCCATGAGGGGTTCTATGTTGCATTTGTGCACACGTTGACTGGATTGCAGTTGTAGTTGTTGTGTCAACTGGATGACAGCTTGCAGATTTCCTTCTGTGTTTTGACAAGTTCCTGCAAGAGAGATGTTCGGGTTTGCATAGCAGCTGCCTGATCCTCAGAAGACATCATGCACGAACGCACCCCCTCAAGGCTGGCTGCCATAGTTTGCATCCCCACCCGCACCTCCTTGGCCAGCTCCTGCTGTACCCCAACGACGGTTCTTTCGAAGCTGGTGCCAGTGTCGTCAGAGTCCTCAGCTGTGTTGGAGCTGGCAGGTCTTACAATTGGGATGGCGGGTGGTTCTCCTGTGGTGGCTGCTTCTTCTGTGCTCCTCCTTGTGACTGAAGGTGGGGTTTGGAGGCTTTCAAGGACCATTTGGATGGTCTCCTGTGGAATGTTTATGGGCTCATCATCCATGTCATCAGGGAAATCAGGGACAGGCATATCGTCAGGAGATCCATGTTCCTCTGCAATGAAACAGGGTACAATTAGTGTGTCTGTGTTGTGACAATTTTGCACTAAGATATAAGCCTTTGGATGCCTTAACTTTGTGCTCTGTTTTTTTTTTGGTATCTGCTGTCCTTCATATGGGCATTGTTGTAGGCCTATGGCCCACCTGTGTGTCACATGTATGATATGGAGCTATCAGACTTGTCTGCCTGATCGCCTCTAGGTGTTGCTTTGTCAAAATTTAGGAATGGGCATGTTTTTGTCCTACTCCTCCCTCCGTGTTTAACTATTCTTATGGAGGGACATTTTGTTGGGTGGGCTCTCATTATCCTACATGAGATTACTGGCTTTCTAGGCAGCAGGATAGCTAATGGTGTGGGGACTGACACACTTGTAATTAACTCTGTCACCCTGATTCTTTCTTTTTGCTCTGGCTAACTAGCAGTGCCTCTGGTCTCCCACAGCAAAGGAATGTTTAGACATCCGAGCGCATGACATCTTTGGAACTTCTCAGGGAAGTCGTGGTCACTCAGATCCTACACAATTCTGTCTTTTCCAGTATGTTCTCATACACAAATGACAAAGACAGTACTGGTTTAATATGATGATTTCATTGTACAACTGACTTGTACATATTTAGGTGTGAGCCATAATAACCCAAACAATACAAACTGTTAGAATTTGAATAGTCAGCAGGAGAGTAAAACGTTTGTACAAAGCTATCATGCAGCCTAACTGTTTCTACTATCCCTCTGCTTGTTCTATTATAGCACAGCATGTTAAGCTTGGAGCTTGCCTGTCTGAATCACTGGGGAGACATCATCCCTCATATCAGAGCAATGGCCTGTGATCTGGTTCTGCATCTGCAGCAAGGCAGGCAGCGTCTTGTTGTGGTTCTCTGTTTGGAAACTCCCTCTTGCGTGTCTTGGGACAAGGAAGTGATTTTATGAGTCATATGTCATCGTGATGACAAAGTGTCCCTACGCAGGAATGCCAAATCTTAACCCCTACCACGTCTATCGGCAATGTACCAGACTGTATCCTTGACTGGGACACAGAGTGAATATGTTCTGGCAAACTCCAGTGCAGAAGTAGGCAAAACAGTGTGATTTGACTAATTAACAACACCGTAGGACTGGCTATTTGCTAAATTAACTGATAGGAAGGCCAATAAAAAGCATTTAGTGCAAAGTGCTCTGAGGCTCTTAGATGTGAGCAAATGAGTAAAAGTACATTCAGGGCAAGGTGCACCAAGGCCTAAAGCCTGAAGCTAATGCGCAAAGTATACGTTACACTTACAACACTACACTTTGACTGGCTGTGGGTGTTGTGAATGCCCTGGCAGCACACTTGCCTCTCAGGACCTGCCCCAAACACTTTTTATTCACATTGCCCGAAATGTACATGTGACGTGGCATATCCTATGCATGTCAATGTTAGGATGTGGTATGGATGTAAACATTGTTGATGTTTGAAGATGATGTTGGGTCATGAGTGTTTAATTGGATTGGCATGTTTATCGTATGAAGGTTCTATTTGGTTGTCAGACTGTGCAGGTGTGTTTGAGTGACCAGTTGCCTGTATCCCCTCCTCAATTTTGTTGTCTGAGCAGTATGACATTAGTGATGTAGCCTTGTTAGCCAGGCACGTGAGAGACCCTGACGTATGCAGCATGTGTGTGTCCTTAGTGCTGTGTGGCTCCTATTGCTGTTTACTTTGCCTTATGTATGTGTCAAGTATGGACATTCGGCATTTGAGTGTACTGGTGCCTTTGTATTATTTCTATGAATAGTTGCAGATGTCATCCTCACCCCCTAATTTAGGTATGTATGTTCCATGGGGAGGTTCCTGCCATTTGGTACTATAGCTGCACAGAGATGAGAGGTGTTCTTGTCAACTGTTGTGGCGGTTACATTGCAGTTGTTGTTTTGGCTACTGCATTACTGATAGGGACCTAGTTGATGTAGGATAGATTTTGCAAGACAAGTGCCTGGATGTGAGTTCGACGTAGTGGCCTTCCCACCTGTCGCTGCTTTCCCTTGGCTCTATTGTTGTACTTACAGGATGGCCCCATGGGACTGTTGTTGGTGCTGTATTTTGTTGTGCACCAGATTCAGTCTGTGCTGGCCATGCCCCCCTGCCGTGCCCCTTTACCCATGCCACTTCATATATGTGCTGACTTACATGCATTGTGTAGTAGGTATCCCCCCCCTGCTTACAGTCCCCATTATTGCAATTTAATTCCCCATGCGACTTACCCTGCATGTGCGTTGTCTCGTGGTAGTCTGCGCTGTCCTGTCCTTGAATCCCTGTGACGATCTCCTCCGGGATGACGGCTGCGACCATCTCCTCCATGTGGTCCAGGGCCTCCTGTTGTGCTGGACTCCCCCCTCCAGTCTGCATTGCTGCCTTCCTGTTCCTGGCCATTTTTTCTTTTGTCCTACGTTTGCAGTCATGCCAGCGTTTCTTACACTCGGTGACTGTTCTGCGTTCTTCAGCCACACTGTTGATCTTGTCCACAATTTGTTTCCATATGGCCTCTCTCTTACTGAGTGGCAATTTAGAGATGATGAACAATTGGTGCTGGTGTTCCGTCACCTCTTTCACCAGGATTTCCTGCTCCTCTGCACTGAAGCAACACTTTCTTTTTTTTCTAAAAATGTCCTGGTTCCGGTATGGATCCTCCTGGCTGGTTCCTGGTCTGCTGTCATCCTCCTGGGGTCTGTACTGGCTTCTGGGATCCATTTTGGCTCTCTTCTGCTGAAAGGGCAGTTTTAGCACTAATATCTGACGCAATAGCGTCAAGAAAAACAACGCTTTCCGGTTTGCGCTGTCGTAAATCGACCCACAGTGATGTGCGTCGTGTTAACGTTGGTTTACTTTACGACGTAACTCCGCTGTGTGCGTCACGAAATAATGACTCCCACCTGTTGGTTACGCCGCCGTACGTCAAAGTATACATTTGACGCCCGCACGGCGCATCGAAATGGCGTTAGCCGGCGCTAATTTTTTTGATGCAAAACTGCGTTAGCGCAGTTTTGCTTCAAAAAGTATAAATATGGCCCTGAGTTTGGCCCATGAATATTCCACATTTGTGCACATGTTTATATCGGCAGTATTATGGTCAGATGGGCAGTGTTTTAGACTGTCTGAGTCCGTATTTATTGTACTCCACTGTTTTATTTATAGTGTTCTATCTATACTCTGGCACTCTGCACTTTTAGGTTAAATATGGTTGGTAACGAGCTTAAATAGTCTAACACTCTTGCATTTATTGATATTCTAATTGCACTGATGCAAGCATTTGCACTATTTTTACCTTTTGTATTTTTACAAGAGCATTGTAGTGTGTTAAAATAAGTTTTGAAAAATATTGCTGAGCATTTTTACACAACCTTTTATTGTATAAATTTTAATTGTGTCCAAATAGATTTTAGGTATAAAGAGTGGCAGCGACAAAAGTATTGCTGTAATATTTATTTTTATGTGGACCTCAATCGAGTTCCAAATCATAAATAAAATGTAATTGAAATAGGTTGAAACTCGAACAACCTCACCTAGACACTGGGCTCTTCAGCCGTTCCCCTTTGGGTGCACCACCTATGCTGGGGTCCCTAAACCTATACTAGGGACTTATAGGTAGGTTGACTAAGTCAATTATAATTAGCCTAATTTGCATATTCATTTTATACAGAGGCTAGGCCCTGGGACTACTTAGCAGTACTCAGGGCACAATCAGAGTCAGGAAAACACCAGCAAAAAGTGAAAAATGGGGGCAAAATGTTAAGGGGCCTCTGATATCAGTCCTGTTTTCTCACACAAGCCCCCACCAGCCCACACGCCCAGATGACTCAGTCTATCCCAGGGACAGCCTTCCTGGCTTGTCAGGTGAGGAAGACAGTGAAGAAAACTGGCTGTCCCTTTGCAGGGCCTACTCTGCTTTACATCCTCCTGTCATGGTTACTCCTTCTGGGTAGTGAACCCATCCCAGCATTGAAAGGACCCATTTTAAAATGAAACTTCCGTCTAGGGAGCTCTTCCTCCTCTCTCTCTGCCAACTTGGGTAGTGAGGTGCCTACCTCCCCTATCCCTAACTTTGCTAGGTCAACACATAGCTTACCCAAAGAGGTCTCCCAACACTTGAGCAACGGCACCATGACCAACAGGGTTAGGGGGCCTACTCTGATTTTGGCCCTGGGGTCTGCCTCCCAGGCCAAGTGCGCGGCTGCCATGAAGGCCAACACCCAGCAGAGGCTACTGACTGCTGTCAGCACCCAGAACCTCCCCCTAAGCTCTCCACTGACAGGTGGCTGAGCTGCTTTAGAGGCAACTGTGGGGTCCTGGTACTCCTATGGCTGTTTCCCCACTGACCTCCCCACTTAAGGTCAGAAGCCTATCTCTCCCAGAGGTGGGGACCAACTCCCATAGAAGTGAACCCCAGAATTGAGACTTAACTCTTCTCATCTGGAGGGCCCTCTCAAAGGCCCCCAGCCACTTGTCTATGTCATCCCCCTCTACAGAAGCAGGAGCCACCCCCTTAGGTAGTCTGGGACAAAACTCCCCACCCATGAACACCACAACTTCTCTGCCGCTGCCACCATCTCTCTGTTCAATTCTTGCCCACTTTTCCTTCTCTAGGGCAAACTTCTCTGCCTCCAAAGCTACGTGGGCTACCTGGGCCTCCATGAGGTCCAGCTCTGTTTCCTCCTGGTCAGATACCACAGACTCTCCCCTTCCACTAGCTCTGAATGGGGCCCTAGCTGCTGGGATCACAGTGAGGCAATCATCCTCCTGCGCCAGGAGGTTGGAGAGGACATCCTCCCTCTCCCTTCCTACCTCTGAAGCTTTCTCTGTCTCTTTCTGCACTACACAGGCTTCAAGAGACTTGACCATTACAGCCTTCCTAAGGTTGTTAGTAGCAGGTAATCCCCTCTTTCTACACAACAACCTAAGCTCAGCTGTAGGAAGTGTGAGTAGGCTAGCCAGATCAAGCTCCATGGCCTCCCTTAAGTTTTGTGTCACTTAAAACAAACTTTGGCACCAAATGATCAGAACAATTTAGAAAAATCAAATATGAAGTAATTAAAAAATGAGTCCAAATTTGAAAAATCAAAAATACTTTTGTTCTAGGTCAATTTAGAGGATTTTTAACTTATTTCACTTAAAACTGTAGTGTGATATTAAATACAAGTACTGGATCCCACCATTGCACACCACAAATGTTGGAAAATTGATTATTGGTAAGGGCAGGTAAGTACCTACACTTAGCAATAGGCCACTAACCTCCACTTATGTCCAGTTATGTCTCAATAAATTAAACCCAGCTCAACCCTTGGTAGCTTGGCAATGATCGACAAGGCTTAACTTAGAAGACAGATGTGTAAAGCATTTAAAAATCACAAAACAGTAAATAAGTAAAACACAAAACACAATAAAAATCCAACACCAATCTAGAAGAATAGATTATATTTTTATCTTTAAAATGACACCAAAACAATTAAAATCGGATAAAGGGAACCAGATATATGAATTTCGAAAGAATTAATGCTTTTTAGCGCTTAGAAATGAATAGCGCCAATCTGGCCATCGGGTCGCACCTTGACCGGGGCAAAGTCAAAGTTTGAGGCCAACTGCGATGGAGCCCTGCCCGGCTGCAGCCCGCAGGAGGCCTCGGTCAAAAGTTTACCTTCGGACTTAGTCATTTTCTTTAAGCTTTTCTTCCTCTGGACCAAGTCGCAAGTCCAATGCGACCTCCTGGAACTCTTCCTCAGATACGTGTCGGGAGCACTCAGTGGAGATTTTTATTTTCAGACTTAGTCATTTTTTCAAGATGAAAATCCTTCGACCGGGGCAACCCTGAATCTTGAGCCGACATCCCCGAAGCCCTCTTCGGATATACTGCCTGGATGGTCCCGGTCAACTTTCGACATTCAGATGTAGTCAATTTTTCGGAGATTTTCTTCACCAGGACGAACCTGCAAGTCAGGCCAGGTCGCGGTTAAGGCAAGCCGGCTAGAGTTGCCACGGCAGGTCGGTGCCTTTAAGGAATTTTTTCCAAAAATTCTCCAAACATCTCCAAACTTCTGGATCTTGTTCTAGATGTTCTGTTAATGTTCTTTTGAGGTCCACAGCTCACCCCAAGGTTCCAAAAGCTCTGAGATGCTCCTTGAGGGTGCGGACCACAACTCCCAGAATGTGCCTGGTGCAAACTCCAATTTGACCACTGGGCAGTGATCAGCTGGTCAGTTTCTTCAGGAGTTGGTACAGGGGACTCTGGTTAGCAATTTTTCACCTGTAGCCAACATGGAGTCCCTCTTTGAACCAGTTGAAGCCAGGCAAAGTCCTTCTTGTGGTGAAGCTGGTGCAGTCCTTCAGAGTGCAGTGTCCCGGTGCAGGTCAGGGGTCCAGCAGGGCAGTCCTTCTTCTTCTTTAGTTCTTCCTTGTTGGAATCTGGTAGGAACCTGAGGTGTGGGTGCAGGTCTGCCAGTTTTATCCTTGCTCCTGGGTGAAAAACAGGGGGGTCCTGGTTCTCCAATCAGGTGCAGGGTCCTTCCCCCTGTGATGACCACTTCCTAGGTAGTGTGGCAAAAATCAATCACAGCGAGTAACATTCCTAAAAAATCCATCATGGCTGAAAGTGTTTTTTGGAGGTTACATCTGACTGAGCCCACCCACTGGTGTGGCTAAAAATCTTAAACATACCCTTCTGCTGCCCTCTCCTAATCTAATCAGGGGGTCACCTACTTGTCTGGGTTTGTAGGATGTGAGGGAGGTGCTGGGTTGCGCCAAGTGTCCTTCCCTGCCTTTGAAGACGAGTTTGGCAGCCCTCCCACTTCCTGCTTTTCCATCTGCTGAGGGAAGTACTCCTCCCCCAGGCACATTCCATTGTGCTGAGCCCAGGCTACTTCACACCTCATTAATGTAGCCTGGCCAGGCTGCCAGAGGCAAGCGAATTAGAGCAAAGCACTATAGGAGTGAAGTTGGCAACTTTTTACGTAAAGTTTAAAACTCTTTACTTGAACAAGTTATATTAAATCCAACAATTGTAAGTTGTGGGATTTATTATACCAATTACTCTGATACCACACTTAAGGTATCTGACACTTAAGGGGACTTTATAAATTAAAATAAATCTCCCATTCACTACAATGAGGGAAAACAAATTTGTCTGTTTTACCTCACCAGGCCTTATAAAACTATTTTTATAAGGTCCCTGCTTATAGTCACATGGCACCCAGCCCTAGGGGCACATTGGGCACACCTTAGGGGTGACTTATATGCCAAAATAAGGTAGTTTAAGACTCTGGAAGTACTTTTAATTCCAAAGTCAAATTTGCATATAACTTTCATTTGAAAGCAGCCACCAAGGCAGGCCTGCCTTCAAAATGACACTGGGCACCTCAGCAGTGCGCCCATGGGTGCACCATCTATGCTGGGGTCCCTAAACCTACATGCCCTACCATATACTAGGAACTTATAGGTAGGTTGACTTAGCCAACTATAATTAGTCTAATTTGCATACTCATTTTATACAGAGCACAGGCCCTGGGACTGGTTAGCAGTACACAGGGCACCATCAGAGTCAGGAAAACACCAGCAACAAGTGAAAAATGGGGGCAAAAAGTTAGGGGGCCTCTGCAATCAGCCCTGTTTTCTCACAGAGGCACACCATTGTTTTCAATGGGCCTCAATGTGCTTTGCAGGATTAGCGTCAAAATCTTTGACTCTAGTCCTGCAAAGCTCCGAACTAGCATAAAAAATGTTGACACTAGTTTTCCTAACTACCGCCATGGTGAGCCGTATCTTAGATATGGTGCACGCATGGTGGCATTAGGGGACGCTAAGGGGCGCAAGGAAAGTGGCGCTGCACTGGTCCTTATTGTTTTTCAATATGCAGGCCTTCTCCTAGTCCTCTCCTGCACAAACACAATTTGGTGAAAGCTCAGCACTCCAGCTTACCTACCGGATGGGTTCAGTCAGGCACCCAAGAGTGACAGACATTCTGAGAAGAATGGGAATGCACCACCCAATTTGGCAATAAAGCATCATTTTCCATTTCACATCATAATTTTTAGAACTGGGTGGGTGAACTTCAGTCCTCCATAATTTATAATTTCCAAACCTAGAAGATATAACAGTTGGAGATATACTATTTTGGATCTCTCTGGGGTCGAAGGGTTATTTACTATGCCTTTAACTGAATTGTGTCTCTTCGTTGTTCTCTTCCACAACAGATTGATGATGCTGTGCTGCTTATCGCCCAGGTAAAGATTGTCATGATGCTGTGCTGCTTATCGCCCAGGTAAAGATTTTGTGTGGTGTTTTTCTTTGTCACACCTTTCCCCAGATTCCCTTTCCCATCCATTCATGGAGCCCCTAATCCTCTTTCCCAGGGTTTGTGATTTATTGAGGTGTGACTTAATTTTATACCATAAATCAATCACACACTTGCTGGGACAGATGTGGTGAAAGTGACACCAACACACTGCATGACCTTCTATTACCTGAGCAATATTCCACACCAGTCACATCAACATCGTCATTGAGGCCTTGTGCTGTGTGGTGCATAAATGTTTTACCTTGTACAACCACTCCTGACACTGAGCCCACTTATCACTGACTCAAGGATTTCATTTCCTGAGTTTAGTTTTTAAATACTAGCACCCCATTGCTCAGAAGAATTTGATATTTCTAGTTTTATCATCATATCAGGTCTTCTTTGCTGTGTGTCAAATACTGTCACTGTGGTAGTCTGGTCTCAGTCTTCCTAAAATTATGATATAATATATGACCCACTAACTCTCAGTTTTCTTTCAGTCTAGATGACAATGATGGATACCTCTTTGATTAATCCTGCAGTTGACGTTCACATAGGTGGAAGTGGCACCTTATGCCTTACCTGTCAGTGTGCTAGCCTGCTACTACTATTAACACCCCCTAAGAGTCAAGATACCACCTTGGGAAAATCTCTGCAGTAAGAAGACTTAAATATCAGAGCCTCACTTTATCTATTCAGGTAAGAGAAGAACAATGCATTTAAGTGAACATGTTTTGTTAATAATTAACTTCTAACAAAGAAGATGTTGTTTGTCTTTATCTATGTTTCTGTAGACAAAATAGGCAGTGCAATCATCCCCTAGTGGTCAATATAGGTATAGAGGGCAGTAGAGCAAGAAAATAAGTAAATGACATACACTTAAAAAACAGGCTACAACAAAAAACAGCAGTGCAAACTAAAACACCAAAATATACATTTGAGGCATAAATGAGGTAAAATAAATGTTCCCCATTTAATTTTAACAAATAAGAAAACCTACCCTTTCCATCCACAACAGGCCTGCCCCTCTCTCAAAAAATACAGCCCTGTCTCCAAAATATCCAACGAAAGTCCAAAGTGAAACCCAGTCTCAACTCCCTTCCCACCCTCTCCACTCACAAGTCCCTCGGACCAACACAAAAAATGAAAGAAAAGGGCTCAAAAGAGGGCATTGTCAATTTGAGCCCGGAACTGATCAGGGCCCTGCTCGGTCCTGGATAGCCGACTGTCCATACTATTCATCTGCTGCACGATGTGCTGGAGTAATGCCCTATCAGAGCAGGAGGGGAAAGCATCAGGTGCAGTCAGGGGCCCTGACAGCTGGTGGTGGTGACGGTGATATGGTGGCTGGGAGGCTGAAGAATGGGGCTGGTGTGCTGCTGATGAACTCGGTCCTGGGTCAGAGGCAGAGATTTCCACCTCTTCATCCTCCAAGGCCTTCCAGTCACTGTTATTTGGCCAGGATGTCTTCTAGCCTCTACCGACACAAACGGGTCGCTATCTCCTGCCTAGTGGGTGGTGCTGGTTGACCAGCACTAGTAGCTATATCGAGAAAAACAAAAATAATAAAGGTAAATTGTAAAAAAAGCTCTGAGAAAACACTTCTTTAAAAGTAAGTAGTGGGAAGCAGAGTATCAGTACATGGCTGGTCCCCTAGGGACACTGGAATTTGATATGATTCTGATTAGGAGAGTCACAGGGCCAATTTTGTTTCTTTACCCACACATGCCTCACTTAAAAGCACTGACTGTCTGGTAGAAAAGAATTGAGGGAGAACAGCACAAGAATAAAAAACACTGTGTTTGGATTTTTTGTTTTTAAGGATTTTCTAGTAAGTAAACAAACACTTTCAGTGGAAAAATAAAAATATTTTACCTCTCATTGATGAGTTAGGCATTATTTGCTAAGGAGCACACGTTGGTGTGCCAAAAAAGGAGGCATGCTAGCCAGTGCTTCGGGTAATTTTCTTCTGTCTGCAGCTGGGGCAGCTGTAGTTGTCAATTATCTATCTTTAATACCGATGGCCCGCTCTTCTCCAAATGCCTTTCACTTAGTTTCTACCCTGACTCCAAAGGGGCAGATAAATAATAAAGAAGATACTACATCACACATGTCACATATGAAATGCAGATATATTATCCTGCATGCCATAAGTAGATGGTTGGGAAAATGATGCACTGAACTACAGGGAAAGAAATGGGACAAATAGATTTTATTTGTCACGTCTGTCACAGAGTATCCCTTATGCCAAACTTGAAATCAAATCAGGTGCTTATTAGTCTCATTTTATTCACTAGCCTCGCTCACTATCACAAATTATTTCCAACAAATTAATTTGCTGGGCAGCAAGGAAATGAAACTTGACACACTCTGCTGCAGGGTAGGACAAAGGGAGTAGGCGAGTAGGTAGAGCTTTTGCTGTAGAATGGAGGGGTGTCAATAATCATTGATTCATCACATGCCTAAGCTTTGGCTTATTTAGCCACTGTAAAAGATGAAAAAGCTGAACAGGCATAAAATAAATGGGAAATCATAAAATAAAATATATCTTGGAAACACTTCACATGGCTATAAAGATGTAGAACATTGCAAAAATTGATTTTTCCATTTTTTTGATAGGTTGGGATGGAAGAACTTAGGCAAGAATAAAGGAGTGAAGTACTAAGAGAGGTGACTGAGATGGTGATGGGAAACACACCTTGTGTGTTTGATTTGCAAATGCTGCATTAACTGAAGCAGATGCACATTGCACAGCCAACACTGCAGTCACAAATTGAACCATACTGCACTTCTTCAGTCATGAGTGGTGAAATGGCATGGACAGGGAGGGGGTTGATGAATGATGATGGGTGGGATACATAACTGTCTCACCTAACAAATACAGTGAGTCAAGTGATTAGAAGAACACAAATTAAAATACCCCTCACTTTGAACCATAGCTTTGATAACTAACCATAAAACAAAGTAAGCATAGAAGGTGAGCAGCATGCCCCTCTTCAGAAGAGCTTCCTTGTTTATTCATCTAATTATTCAATCATTCTTTAATTTTTCCTACTATATTCACCCGTAGCCACTATGATTTAGGCTTTACTTTCTCTCATCCAGTCTTTCACCAAATTGTCCAATCCATTCTCCATTCTCAGTATCCACCCTTTCTTTCAAGCATCATTTCACCCATCCATCTGTTTACTCAATACCTACCCATGTATCCTTTCACCCAGCCATGCATCCTTTCCTTTCACTTATTTCACTCATCCTTTCTTTTAATGATTCTTTTCCATTTCAATCAAGCCATCATTTTTAGCATACATTATGGGAGCTTTTGCTGAGTTGCAGCTAGAAGAGGCCATAACTTAACCACCACTGAAGCTGGTAAAGCGGAGGGTACACAATCACAAGTTTCGATGATGCCCTTATAGCTAGTGAATGTAATAGTAATTGTCAATAAGCAAGCAATGTGACTTACCATTGAGCCGTTGACAATCTGTGTGGCTAGAAAGAAACATGATACAATTTTAACATGCTATGCCTCGAATTAATCTTTTTAATTTAATACAAATACAACTGAAATACAACAATACAGTTTAGTTACCACTGCGATTTCTTCATCAAAAATATCAGTTTGGGCATTTTGTTGGTTCACAATGTTAGAAAAGCTAGATAGTCAGTCTATGAAGATGATGAGTCTGAATCATTGAAGTGCAATGAAGGGGTAGAATAATATTGTTCAATAAAAGACATATGGTGTTGGTTGGCAAATGCAATGGGACTCCATACTTTCTAGCCATGGTGCAATGTCATTGGAACTGCTGGTATACTGTATAAATGAATTACACAGCACAACATTGGGGGTTGGGGAGGAGGTCCATGACCAAGGCTACTCTCTTGTTAACTGTTAAAGCTTGAGCAAGAAAATGACTTCTCAACCAACGTGCATGTTGAATATTTTTGATAATACTAGTTTACTCGGGCCTGCAATCTTCACAGTAAAGAGTACCAAAAATATGTTCTTAGTCTTACTGTACCACAAGACATTTAAGGGAGAGAGAAAGATTACCAACAAAGCAGAAGAAACCTACAGACTAGTACAGACTGAAAAAAGTCAACTACCAAAAAAAAAAAAAAAACATGAAATAAGGAAAAAAAAAAATGCAGGGATAAAAGGAATTAAACACAAATTGGATATGGGAGTAAGAAAAAAAAAGGAGACAGGATAAAAATGTAAACATGGCAAAATTAAAAGTAGTACAATCATGAGCAGGGGTAAATGTTAGAGAAATAATAATAATAAATAATAGGGCTTACTGGGATGAGCAGAGCCCTCAGTAGATGCACTCATGGTTGACTCCTCATCCCCAGCTCTTCCCAGACCCAACTCGTCTGTGCCCCTCTTCTTGCCCTTGGTTTCTGATGTAAGGAATAAAGAAGATAAAAAAATAGATTTGTGGTACAGTTAATCTCCACAAAATTATTTTAAAAGGCAAACACAGTAACATTGTACTTATCTAAATCAGCTTGCCTATGGTATTAGTATTGACTATCGAGTTGGCTGTACTAAACCTAAAATCCCTATTCTAAATTTCCTTAACAAAAACTGCATTTGGAAGTAATGACTTGCAATGAATGATCTTTGATTCTATTCTCATTGCTCAGCTTCCTTAATGGACCAACTCAGTCTCCCATTTTTGCAATGCATAGATGCAGATTAGTACTACAGATCACAGTGAATTTGTTTGGGACTGTACGTGATACATTAAGAAAGTCACAGAGAATGCTAGCTCACTGGTATAACTAATTACTATAGTGACAGGAAGAAAGAGGAGTCTGCATTGCAATGGCCTCTTAAATATTCAAAGCGAGCGCTGATGAGTATGATGGGGTAGCGCCGAGCACATGCCTAGCTCTAACTGGATTACATAATAATATTCTTAACATAAACTAAACGTAACTTACCTCTGAGTGTGAGCAGCATGCTATTCGGAACAAAATGTATTATTGTAGAACACAAACAGAATAATACAGGTAATATTTACAGAGCTCCAGAATCTCTACGCCTAGCAAGTCAAGCAGGTCCTGCTTGTGGTCGATGATACCCACCCAGTGGTGCGTCAGCTGCTGGGAGGTGCGCTGGACCTGGGTGGTGCACCAAACACACCTGTTCACCCTCCCCTAATGCAGCCAATGCTCCCACAGGGGGCTACTGCTGCCAGGCATGCCACCTGCTGCCAGCATGGAGGGGAGGTGGCGCTGTAGAAAACCAATGCTTGCACCTCTACCTCACAAAAGATTGGCTAGTGCTAGACCCCTTGGCGGTACTGCTGCACACAAGGTAGACGGTTGCTGCTGGCTTTTCGGGGGGCCCGGAGCTGCCGCTCCCTGTTCGCCGGTGCCACCCTTCTCTGCCATGGTGCTGGTCGGTGGGGTAAAGGAAAGAAACAGGAGAAGGAAGGAATTAAAGGGAAAAATAAACAAAAACACACAAAGTCACAAAAGCATGAAAAAAATGAAAAAAGTAAAAATACACAGACACAAAAAGGCACACTCATACAATAAACAAAAATGAGGGTTAGATTAATTAGGAGGGTGGAGGATTGAAAAGGTTATTAGGGGATGATAAAACAGGCCCAGCACCATAAACAGAGTAAAAAACAAGATGGCCGCACCTAAGCGAATTATGTGGTGCCATGTACGATTTTGAATGTGAGAATGTACTCTGCATTGCATTTGATGTAAAACGCAACGAGAACGGGTGGGACGGGGAAACTCCGCCTGACCACGGAACTTCACGCAGCGTGGTAGAGTTTCTTTACCACTTTGAGGCATTCCGCTTAGCACCAGTTAGCAAACTCCTCCCACCCCTAATAGGTGAATTTCTCAGTGACAAAATTAACATCTTGAACTAAAGAAAAACAGACATTTACCACTTATAGTCAGCTGCACTAACTATAACTTGTGCCCCGCCATGCACTGCTTATGACCTGACATATGACATCACTCATAACATGCTCTATGATATCATTTTTGACATCACTGAGGACATCTCAAATGATATCATTGATGACATCATTGATGACATCTTCCAAGGAATGTGCTTGTTTTATAGTTTAGATAGTGGCGAGTAACTACCATATTCATTCCATGTAATTTTTTACACAGCTGTGGAGAGGTATAGAAAGAGTTATAAATGTTTGCATTCAACAGCAGCTCTATGTGCAAGTGACAGTTGACTTGTATTCATTGTACTTCACAAAACTTTTTGGTTCCAAAGAAACTTTTCCAACACAAGAAAGATTGCATGCAGTCAGTACTAAATATGTAAGCAGTCTTGAGATGAGACAGAATCGTGTCAGCATGTCAATTTCTACATTACATAGAAGACTGTGTGCACCAGGTACTAGCCTATATTCATGTGCTTGCTTTGCTTCAAGAGATGGGCTATCTGTACAGGTTTCACCGCAGTATAAAGTATGCAGGTAGTATGATCTCTAGCACCTTCAGATCTTGTTTATTTTTAGGAAATAGTGTCTTCTTTGACAAATGTTGCACAGAATGTACACTTTTGTTAATAGTTTCTTTTCATTACTCTGTGGTGATTGTCATATGAGACTTTCACTATTTGGAAAAAGTGTGGTATAAAAAAACTCTTCATAGAGCAAACATTGTTTACAGTTCTCTACTGATAGTAACTTCTTTTCTTAATGTAGGTTTGGTGTGTGTGTAAGGGGTTTGATACAAATAAAAGTTGTCTGTACTAGTGTAGTTGTTTTTGAATTGGCCTTCACTATTTCACGATTCTCTGAACAGTTGTATACAGACTGAACACTATACTCAAAGAGAGTTTCCCAAATATATGCAGTTGATTGTTAATGTGAATTAAGGCACGTGCAACACCATAGCCAATTATGCTGCAATATGGGCAAAAACAAAGCTTGGATGATGCCATCAGTGATGTTATCAATCACGTCATTTAAGATGTCAAATCAAATCAAATAAATCGTTATTCAGATGATTACAATCCATAAATGACAATTAATTGAAAGTACAGATACATTCATATCAATCATGATATAGAAATAACAAGAACATGTACACAGCCATAAATGGAACAAAATAGGAGTGGACACCGACTAGAAGCCATATTTTGAAACACAGGATATTGTTTACAACAATAGTATACACACTTGTTCTCAATGAAATACAACTTACAATAAATACCCTCTTAAAAGGTTTGTATTACTATAAAAAATACTTAGGAGGTTATAAATGTGCAAAGACCACAAACTCTACCTTGATACAAAATCAATAATGGAATTCACATACAGGCATTCCTAATCTCATTCATAAACCATATTGTTGTATGCTACAACTAGTGAGCAAAAGAAGTAAGCACCATTTGCGGAAAGCATGATATAGTCTATAAGAGAGCTGCTTCTGGTTCAATGAAAAGTTAACATAAAAATCAGCAGCCCAAATATAAGTACATTCAGCCTCAGACACTTTGGTGAATTTTTCCAATACTGTGTCAAGGTCCTTTACAGCCTCAGAGTGATTACCACAAAAGATATTATTATAATAATTATCAGGAAAAACAACATATTTGTATTAGACTGTAACAGTATCATTTGGAAGTAAGGAGAATTTGTATACACCTTCTTGATGAGTACCGGGGCTAAGATGGACACTAGAACAGCTGATCCCCTTTTGTCCACCCATGGGCTGATAGTATTGCCAGGGTTGTGATCACAACACAGCCATCTATTGTAAGTGATTCAGTGAGCCATGAGTCCTGCAGACCTAACAATTCTGCAGAGTAAATAGGAGTTTGCCAGACCTTGTTACCCAATTTATAGTTTACTTCAGCTGTATTCCAGGATCTAATAGATAGGGTACAAGGGGATAATGATTTTATACTGTACTCCTTCTCCCCATCCATTGGTGTCCCATTATCCCTCAGCTTGTCTGCATCATCTGCCGTGTAATTTTCCAAACGCCAATATTGTTCCTCAAGATTTGAAAGGGGGTTAAATCTGTTTGTGGTTGTCACAGTTTGGGGAGATTTATGTTTTTCATAATAACATGATGAAAAAGGGCCCTGCAGTTTGAGAGAGGACTCTGGGGGTTTATAAAAACATCCTGGTGATACTGCCATGATTATTCCCTCTAATCAGGGTTGAATTTGGGATTTTAGGGACTCATTACGAGTGTGGTGGTCTTCAGAACACCATACTCACGGTGGCAGTGGGACCGCCACACTCCTGGTGGTCCCACAGCCATATTACGACCCTGGCAGGTAGGACCACCTAAAGACAGCTATCACCTCCAGGAATGTAGTTCCCAACTGTTAGATGATGGTCTGAGTTTGTTGTGTAGCCATTTTAGTTATAGCTCCTTGCATGTTATTTTAACACACTAGGCCGCTGTGCACTTTAACCTAGATATATTTTACTTAGCTTTGCTATATTAATATTACAATAACCATTTTTACGGTCTTGCTTATTTTCACCTATCTAACTGTTTTTGCCTAGGCCAGCACTCTGTTCTTAAACAAGACATTCTTGATCACTCTATGCTTCATTCAAGGCTGCAGTTCGGTATATTGCCAGTGAACGTGGTAGAAGTTTAGTCTCCAACATTTTTAGAAAATACACATCCTTACGTAGGGATGTTTTCTCAGAACATCAGCTGTGTTATTATATACACACTTCCTTGTCCCTTTACACGTTAGAGGGAGATTCCAGCCAGGGATCCACGACTGTATGCTGATTGCTGAGTGCTTCACTACAGATGCTAATGCAGACCACAGGCCTTTGCTCAGGTATGGGGGTTGATGTCTTCCCAGGGGAACCTGAAAGGCAGAATTAGAGCTTAACATTCTGTGCTCAAATTATAACCTAGATAGGAAATAGTCCATCGATTATAGTGACAATATGATAGCGTTGTTTTTATGCTTCACTCTTCTCGTCACAATTCTAATACTGTCATATTGTGTCGTCCTGGTTATTGCAGCTCACGCTTTGCTATTTAAGATGCAGTTGTTTTATTAAACTCATCATTGAAACATATTCTGCTTCTGTTTGTCATTTATATATGAGACCAAGTTGGAAATGAGAGAATCAGATGCGACCTGAGTGACCACGACTTCCCTGAGAAGCCTAGTATGTCGTGCGCTCGGCTGCCCAATCATCACTATCCTGTGGTAGGGATGAGGCACTGCTAGTTGGCCAGAGCAAAACCCAGATTTGGAGCTACAGGTGTCACCTGCAGTGGGTTAGACTCAGTCTCCCACACCACGGATGATCTTGCTGCTCAAAATCCAGTAGCCTCATTAGAATAATGAGAGCCTACGCGACAAGTTGTGGTCAGCAACGGCGGCGCTGAACTCAGCACCGTCATGCTGATTACAACTCAGCTTTCTACCAGCCTTTCCATGGCAGTCACCCCTCCATGGAAAGGCTGACGGAAAGTCAGTGCTGGGGGCCAAAAGGGGTCCTCTGCACTTCCCATTCCCATGGCATGGGCAGTACAGGAGCTGCCCTGCCCAGAATCCTCGGAATAAACACTGTCTGCTTTGCAGACAGTGCGCATTCAGAGGGTTCTGGTGTGCTATGGTATTGGCCTTGGCTCCTTTAAGGGAGCCGAGGCCATTACAGTAGCACTGTTTAAGCTGATCTGCCTGGCAGGAATGTCATAATACAATGTCCCCTCCGGTCAGCCTGTTCGGGAATATTGTAATACGACTGGAGGAGATGCCCTGTTATTAGGTAAAATTTGACCACTGTAGGGTTTTGAAAATTCCCTGTAATGCAATCACCATTATCCATTTTATGACCATGACCCAACCAATGGGTTCTTCTCACCACAATGATTATATGATTAAGGAAGTTGGCATTATATTGGCAACCAGACATCCAATGAATCACCTTGTTCTTTATACTGGACCAACTTTCCTTATCATTTCGGTCTAGTTTAGGAACACCCTTCAATATAATAACAGAGGGAACATCATCAGGGAGAAGATACAACATGTCTGGGTTAAATGTATATGAAATATCCTGTTTTGTAAGGTTATGTGTTAACCCTTCCCCCACCCTTGCGGGGGCTGATGTTTTCAGGTGTACCCATTGCGTCAATTTGGTTGCCACTTCCTGAATCATGGTGACTAACTACTCTCTTGGGGCGATCAGATGGTTCAGATACAGGAATTACGCTACATTTGGACACTGGTACTGTTGTGGTGGGGGCTTCCTGATAAATTGGGACTCCTTTCCAGAAGTACTATGAGAAAAATTATCCACACTCTCAAGTGTGGCTATCTTATTTTCAATCACCTTTAATTCTGTAAAAACGTTACTTTAAAAACAGCTGAGCCTGGCAAATAACTTATCCAATAGCACTTCCACTCTATTTTAAACCGCTAAGCTCTGATCTTTAATAGCACCCTTATCATTAGCATGAATTTTAGCTATACATGTTCTAATTGTCTTCGGGATAGCTCCCAGGTTCTTTTTCCAGTTGTTTAGTCTTTTTTGCAGGCGGTGATGGCAAGTCCTGTCTAGCGGAAATTTCATGAATTTCCGATTGTGGAAATGACACACGGGGCTTTGGTTAGCCTGTAAATTCTCAGGAGCATGCAGTAGAGGGAGACCATCAGATAACAACATTTCCGTACATAGATTTTCCATAGTTACATTATCAGTGGCTTAGTTTGCTACATGTTTGGCTGCAGCTAAACTCTCCTCGGCATTGATAATGTAGTATACCAAGTCCACGCCATCAGTGAGATAATTTGTAATAGGGTTAACAGATTTCCGTCCCATGTGTTTTACACCTCAATACCATTACTTAACTTTCTTTTAACCTTATTGGAAAATTGTGATGAAAGATAATAATCCTGTGAAGTCAGACAGTAAAAACAATAATCATACATCAATGATGTTATAATGACAAGAAAGCACACAACCAACTGCGGTAGGCCAGCCTTGTCTGGCCATGACTGAGCTCAGACGGGCCTGCCCTTGACCCGGTCTTTGCCCAGACGCAGCTCACGTGCATCCTGCACCATGGGTTTCATCAATGCGTTATATAGCGCTGGCCAACACAGGTGCAGGCAATCATGGAGAAGTGCAAGGGCCACCTCAAGGGGCCCAGAGGAATTTTGGGACATGTAGTTCTGTTTCAAAACTCCTGCGCCACAGGGTTCATTGATGCGCTTTTTAGCGCTGGCCACCACAGGTGAAGGCAATCAGGGCCAAGTGGAAGGGCCACCTCCAGGGGCCGGGAAGAATGTTGGGACACTTAGTCCTGTTTCAAAACTCTGCATGGAATGTTATCATTCTCCTTTTGCAATGCTGACACAGTCACAGAATCCGAAAACAGCTACAATGAGATGTCGTCAGTAATATCATAAATTATGTCATAGAACATATCATGAGTGATGTCATATGTGAGGTCAGAAGCAGCGCATGGCAGGAGCAAGTAATAGTTAGTGCTGCTAACTATGAATGGTGAATTTCTGTTTTTTTTTGTTCAAAATGTTAATGTTGTCACTGAGACATTCAACTAATGTTACTTTAACCTTTCTTTTTTTCAGTGAATTTCTAAGGTTTTATTTCAACCAAAACTGATATTTTTATATAATTATTTTTGTGAGTGTGTACATGATAGAATGTTGTTATTTATAATAGAATAGCAAATGGTTGACAGTTTGCACAGTTTTCTCCTCAATAGCTTTACTGCAAATAATACATTGATGTTATTAATGACGTTATGAATGATGTCATGGGTTTTGCAATATGTAAGGAAATTAACAGTAGATGACGAGGGTATGAATTATAGTTACCCTAGGTCACGAGTTATAGTTGCTGGAAACTACAAGAGCTGAATTTCTATGGTTTGTACGTTTAAAATGTGAGCCTAACTATACCGTTCCAGCAACCTTGGGATTTTGAAGTGAACTACTATGTTTTTCTAATTCTATTACCTAACTCTAAAGTCCATGTAACCTTTGGATTGTTCATTGAATTGCTATATTTATTTTTAACGTAAAATAATTTTAATTACTATACTTTGATCCAACAACTGCTGCACACAGCCTGCAGCCAACCCCCTGTACCAACCAACCCCATGCCACTTAGATTGAGAAATGTTCTGACAAATTGAAAAAAATGAATTTGGCAAGTAAAAAGAGTGAGATCACCTTTCTGTATGTATATTAAAGAGTTTGAAGTTGAAAAATGGCAAGTGACACACTTACAATGGAACACTCTGAGACCTTAACCACTGGGCCGCAGGGGACTCCTTACTGTCCCTTCTCCAAGCATATCTTTGACAGCCAAACCACAGATTATTGATGGGGAAAGGATGTAAATATTCCATCCCTAGCAATGTTTAACCTTTGAAACATGGGTAAGTAAACAGACACACTGCCATGAGATACCAAGATTTGAAACTTCAACTTTCTGAATGAGAGTCCAAGAGCTGTAGGCCAGTAGAGACTCTTTTGTGCTGTACATCAAAATGTAACTATAACATTTGTTCCAATCATCTTGCTAGTGTGACGTTTTGAAGTCATTGTGTGGAGAGACCATTGCAATAGCAATCTCTCTCAAGAGAAAGTGACAGCACTGTGGGGGGAGCCTCCAGGCCTTTCTAGTAGCAGAGCTGTATGTGGCAATCAATCCACTCTGAGGTTATACCCTGTGTTGGTTCTGGGTGATCTTTATAAAGAATTTCCTCTCTTGTTAGTGCCCTCAAGTGTTTCTTAGCTTTATTGAGAACGTAGTCAAGGTAGACGTTCTCCCTGCACCTTTCACATATACATTGCTCCTCCCTCAAAATGAAGCGGGATCACTACAGTTGTGTTTCGTGGTGATGTCTAGAAAATCTATTCTGTTACTGTTTATGTTCAGAGTGAAATCCAGATTCAAATTATTCCTCTTAATTTTGGAGACAAATGGCCTCAATACAAGGATGGCGCCCCCCGCCGCCCATTGCAAGATTGCCCCTGGCTGACCAGTGGAAACCTCAGAAAACTGAAGGTTCTACTGGTCAGCCCAGTGGAAACCGTGCTGTGGCCTTGGCCTTGGCTCCTAATGGAGCTGAGGCCAATGTCATCACTCAGAGGCCCTCAGAATACTCACCATCTGCCATAGCAAACAGTGAGTATTCTGAGGGTGCTGAGCAGGGAGACCCCTGTACTTCCCATGCCATAGGCCTGGACAGTGTGAGGGGCCACTGTGGCTCCCAGCAGAAACATGAGTCATGATCTCCATGGCGATGCTGAGTTCAGCACCACTTTGGCTGACCACAAGTCCAACCACCATTAGCCCAGCGAGAACCTTGTTTCTGGCGGTGATGACAGTCCCGTGGTGGTCCAACCACCAGGGTTTCAATGTGGCAGTCGGACCACCTGGAGTGTGTCGGTCCGACCATCACTGCACGTCTAACTCGTAATGAGGCCCAAAGTCTCTGGTGGACCTCTCAGTGCCTTGCCAGGTGATGAACAGCTCATCAATAAAGTGCAGCCAGAGAATGACAGAGTTTATCTCCTCTGCAGTGTCTTCTGTCCTAGCTACCTGCTCCTCCCACCAGCCCATGAAAACATTCAAGAAACTGGGAGCAAAGCAGGTGCCCATTGCATACCAGTATTCTGTCTGAACAGTTCTCCATTAAAGGGAAAGATGTTATTTTCTAAACAAAGGTGTATCATATTCAGTGGCGTCTGGCTCATAGTTACAAAGGGGGGTGGGGGAGTGGGTACAATAATAATAAAATTAAAAAAGGCCCTTACCTGGGACCCAGGAAACTACTCTAGCAATCCTGGCACTGCTTTCATGCTGGTAACCAGCATGAACAGAGAGCCAGGATTGGTGGGAGAGGCTTTCCTCAGTGCTCACAAGAGCGTTGGAGACCTGTGCTTTCTCTAACCCAGCTGCCTTAAGACAGCTGGGTTAGAGAAGTTTAAAGTACGCATGTCAGGCTGGTCAAAGGGACATGCACACTTTAAACAAGTGCAGAGCTCCCTGCTGTCAATTTGCAGCAATTGTCCCACCCTGTCCTGGCACTCTGTTCAGGATGGGGTGCTAAAAATAAAATGGTAATAAAGAAAGTTTATTACCTTTTTATTTTTCTGTTCTGGGGGCATTTATTTAGTGTGGCAATGCTCCTCCACTCTCGTGGAGGGGTCGCCCCTGATCAAGTCCAAAAGCATGTTGGTGTGGGGCAAGAGATAGATGGGACATGCTGTAAAGAAATGTCAGCAAGCCCATATTCCCATGCCATGATTAATGCTGGTTTAAAGCAAGTAGACAAAAGTCATAAGGAGGTAATACCTGGTCAATTCATTGCCCTTCACCCTTTAAAAACTAGTCAATACATCTTGGCATGTTCTTATGGGAAAGTCATCCTTTTTTCCCTGATCACTCCAATTTTTTGACTGATACTGGTGGTTACTGACTCTGACTGTGCCATGGGCTCTACTAACCAGGCCCAGGACCAGTGCTGTGTTTAAAAAGTATATGGTAATTAGCCATAATTATATTTGGCTCTAACAATCTACCTGTAAGTCCCAACTATAAAGTAGGGCATATACGTTTTGGGACCCCACTGGAGTTAAGGCACTTTAGGGTGCACTGCTGTTGTGTCTACTGTCATTTTAAAGTCAGCCCTGCCTTGCAAGCTGCTTCTAAGATAAATTTAAGCCCAAATTTGACTTTCAAATTAAAAGTACTTCCAGAGTCTCAAACTACTGTATTTTTACATATGTCACCCTGAGGTCTGCCCTGGGTGCCCTAAGGGTAGGGTGCAGTGTAATTATAAGCAGAAGCATTATAAGATGTTTTATATCTCCTGGTGAGGGAAAAACTGCCAATTTCATTCCTTCCCATTGCAGCACTGCTAGCTCCATAGGCTGACATGGGAAGGCTTTTTCAACTTTAATAAAGTGAATCTTTTGATTGGAATTGACTAGAACAGTGATTCAAATGGCCAAAATGATAGTTATGAAAAATTCAATAATGTGCCAAGGTTAGATGTATTATAACTATTACAGAGAAGGAGCTCTAGAACTGTTTGCTAAAGCTACCTAAAATCAGCACTGTAACAGTCTCCTGATTGCTCAGCCTTTGTCAGACTGGCCAGGCTGATCTGATGAGGTGTGAAGTGGCCTGGACTGGAACAAAGGGACCATCTGGTTGGAAGAGATCTACAGCAGCAGATGCCAGGTCAGGAAGGGGGCTGCATAGCCAACTGGTCTTCAAAGGGAGAAGGACAGATAGTGCAGGACTCAGGCCCACCCCCACTTCCTGTACCCCCAGCCAGATGGGAACAGCTATAGAAGGCTAGAAGGGGAGTGTAGGTGAAAGTTAGCCACACCTGTGCTTTCTGGATCAAAAATGTGCCACACTTCTAAGCAAGGGGTCATCAGAGAGGGTAGCACCCCGTACCCCATTCGTCAAGGGTGCCCCCCAATTGCCAGCTGAGAAACCTGGATAGAGGTGGGGGAGCAGCCTGGAAGAAATCAAGACTGCTGTGGTGAACCCATAATCTGCACCAAGAAGGACTACACTATGAAAGATTGCACCTACTGTATACTCTGGGCTTCACCACAAAGAGGACTTCGCCTTGCTTCAAAGATCCAGGAGTGGACTCCCTGTGAGGAATAGGTACAAAGGAACAATCAATATTCCCCTGCATCAATTCCTGCCAGAAGAGCCCAGCTGACCAGCATCCAGTGCGCTTTTACGGATTCCAGCAGTTGCACTGTGGGAATTGTAGCCCCAAATCTCCATGGAACAACTCAGAACTTCTGGACTGTTTGTCTGGTATTGTGGACAGTTCAAGACCCCAAAAATACCTTCTGGAAGAAGATACAGAAGTTTGGAGATATTTGGCGAAGTTTTGTGAAAAAGCTCCCTGGGTAGACCGACCCGTCAGCAAGAGGCAAGCTGGCGACGTCAAACCGTGACTCAGCCTTATGTACAAGTTTTCCCAAAGCTCCAATACTCTACCCCTTGACAATCATAACCAAGACCTCCACGATTTCACCAAGGCCTGACACTGAACGAAACCGATGATGACGACCAGGCCTGCTGAGGAACCTCTCTCAACATTGAGGAAAATAGAACCACAAAAGTGACAAAAGGGCATATTTATACTCCATTTGCGCTGACTTTGCGTCATTTTTAATGCAAATTCAGCGCAAAACTAACTCTATATTTATATTTTGACATTAGACCCATTTAACGTCAAAATATTGGAGTTTGCACATTTTTTTAGATGCATGAACCTACCTTGCGTCAATGAGATGCAAGGTAGGCATTCCCATCTAAAAAATTGAGCTAACCCCATAGTCCCATATTTATCCCCCCATGCTAAAATGATGCATGTGTGGGAGGAGGAGCTAAATAGTGGTGCAAAGCTTGCTTTGCACCAATATTTAACACCTGGGTCAGACCAGACGTTAGGGGACATGTGGACCTATTTCCTTGGTTGAACACCATAGACTGGGTCCACCAATGCCCTCCTCAAGCCCCAGGAACACCCCCACCCACACCAGAGGAACACCTGAGGATGGGGGAACCCCATCCCAGGTAAGTAGGGTAAGTACAGGTAAGTATTCTTTATTTAGAATGTGTGACAGTAAACTTTTGTCTATCGCTCAGCGGTTTTGACCTAGGTTCCATTGTGTTTGACCACAGTCTTTGAGTTCGACCCGGTCAGATGCAAACACATAGCCATGGTTGGTGCTTTTCACTTTTAGGCACTAGATATCACATTTTTTTATTTATTCTTCAAAAATACATTTTCTCGGCTCCCTACATTGGATTTTTGTCATCATTTTGAAGATAACAATATTTCCCATTTTTATAAATTGGTGTTTGATTTGAATTGTGTATTGTGTTTCACTTAGTCACCGTTTTGTTGATATTAAATGCTTTACACACCTGTCTCCTAAGTTAAGCCTGACTGCTCATAAACCAAGCTACCAAAGGCTGAGAAAGGGTTAATTTATTGAGACCTTAACTGGACCTTATTTGTGATTGTGGTGTTATTACACGCAGTAGTTACCTACCTGCCCTTACTAATAAGCCACTTTCCAACAGCTCTCTATTAGACTATCTCTGGAGGAGACTATCAGCCCACCTAGAGGGTTAGATGGGTTCTTATGGATCTTGGGTTTAAGATAAAAAAAGCTGAAAAACATGATAACTGAATTTGAAATAAAGACATTCTTCCAGTTCAAGTATTTCCAGGTCCTTTCAGTTTTCTAGATGCCCTCTAACAGCGAGAGCAGTGTCCCTGTATCTTTCTCTCCCTAGCTTCCCATAGCAAGTAACCTCAATAAGCTATCCATAGGCTTTTCTTGTATACATATCAAGATCCATGACAACTACATTGCCCCATTTGTCTGCAGAGCGTATAACAATCCTGGTCTCATTGGACAGATCAAGCACAGCCTGAATCATTGCCAGATTAATTCCAGTGTTGCACCCCTTTGCTTTTCCGCAGGGAAGTCAATTCCTTGATAACACAACCACGAACTACCTCAATGGCATCAAATGAGAGATAGGGAGTCAAGGAAGAAACCCAGACTTGGAGCAGAAAATACAGGGGTCTGCACTGTCATATACAATGCCCTGTTCTTTCAGTCTTTTATGGGGATAACACTGATCTCCAATTCATGCAGAGTGAACAAAGTGTCCACATCACCAACAGTAAGTGTGGAATTTTCAAGTTTTATTTGTTTGCATGTGGTTGCAGTCAATCTGACTGGTTTTAAAACAAGTCACTTCTTAAGTTTAATTTCCGTATGAGCCTAAACACATTAATCCTGGTATCAACAAAATTAAACCTAGATGTGGGGTAGAATGAAAAGGTCTAGGTTCAGTACCTTCTGTTCAGTAGGGGAAAGCTCCCTTTTGGAGAGATTAGTTGCTGTTTAGGTCTCTGTGTTTTCATCCATTACTGGTCTTCCTTCTGTCCATTGATGCCTCTTGCCATAAGGTCTTGTCCAATTGGAGTACTTTCCAAATCTCTGTTTCCTTTGTTCCTTTGTTTGGATTTCTTTTTCTGCACACACCTCTGCTTCACCCCCTTACACCTCTTCCTCTGCCTTTGACGTGATTGCTTTGTTGGTTTACTATTCTCCCCTTTCTCAGAAGGACCTGTTTGTAGGAAAGCACCATCTTGCCTGGCATGTTACCCCCATTTTTACTGTATGTGTGTTTGTTTTTGCCTATGTGTCACTGGGATCCTGCTAGTCAGGACCCCAGTGCTCATGAAGTATGCCCGGTATGTGTTCCCTGTGTAGTGCCTAACTGTATCACTGAGGCTCTGCTAACCAGAACCTCAGTGTTTATGCTCACTCTGCTTTTAAAATTGTCACTGCAGGCTAGTGACTAATTTTACCAATTCTGATTGGCACACTGGAACACCCTTATAATTCCCTAGTATATGGTACCTAGGTACCCAGGTTATTGGGGTTCCAGGAGATCCCTATGGGCTGCAGCATTTCTTTTGCCACCCATAGGGAGCTCAGACAATTCTTACAAAGGACTGCCACTGCAGCCTGAGTGAAATAACGTCCATGTTATTTCACAGCCATTTTTTACTGCACTTAAGTAACTTATAAGTCACCTATATGTCTAACCCTCACTTAGTGAAGGTTAGGTGCAAAGTTACTTAGTGTGTGGGCACCCTGGCACTAGCCAAGGTGCCCCACATTGTTCAGGGCGAATTCCCCGGACTTTGTGAGTGCAGGGACATCATTACAGGCGTGCACTACATATAGGTCAATGCCTATATGTAGCTTCACAATGGTAACTCCGAACATGGCCATGTAACATGTCTAAGATCATGGAATTGTCACCCCAATACCATTCTGGTATTGGGGGGACAATTCCATGCATCCCCGGGTCTCCAGCATAGAGCCCGGGTACTGCCAAACTAACTTCCCGGGGTCTCCTCTGCAGCTACCTCTGCTGCCAACCCCTCAGACAGGTTTCTGCCCCCCTGGGGCCTGGGCAGCCCGGTCCCAGGAAGGCAGAACAAAGGATTTCCTCTGAGAGAGGGTGTTACACCCTCTCCCTTTGGAAATAGATGTGATGGGCCTAGGTGGGGTAGCCTCTCCTGGCCTCTGGAAATGCTTTGAAGGGCACAGATGGTGCCCTCCTTGCATAAGCCAGTCTACATCGGTTCACGGATCCCCCCAGCCCTGCTCTGGTGCGAAACTGGACAAAGGAAAGGGAAGTGACCTCTTCCCTGACCAGCACCTCCCAGGGGAGGTGCCCAGAGCTCCTCCAGTGTGTCCCAGACCTCTTCCATCTTGGATGCAGAAGTGTGAGGGCACAATGGACAGCTCTGAGAGGCCAGTGCCAGCAGGTGACGTCAGAGACCCCTCCTAATAGGTGCTTATCTTTCTCTGTAGCCAATCCTCCTCTGTGGGCTATTTAGGGTCTCTCCTGTGGGTACCTCACCAGATAACGAATGCAAGAGCTCACCAGAGTTCCTCTGCACTTCCCTCTTTGACTTCTGCCAAGGATCGACCGCTGACTGCCCCAGGACGCCTGCATAACCGCAACAAAGTAGCAAGAATACTACCAGCAACATTGTAGCGCCTCATCCTGCCGGCTTTCTCGACGGTTTCCTGGTGGTGCATGCTCTGAGGGCTGTCTGCCTTCTCCCTGCACTGGAAGCCAAGAAGAAATCTCCAGTGGGTCGACGGAATCTTCCTCCTGCCAACGCAGGAACCAAACTTCTGCATCACCGGTCCTCTGGGTCACCTCTCATCCTGACGAGCTTGGTCCCTGGAACTCAGGAGCTGGGTCCAAGTGTCTTCGACAGTCCAGTGGCCCTTCTGTCCAAATTTGGTGGTGGTAAGTCCTTGCCTCCCCACGCCAGACAGTAATCCTGTGTACTGTGTGAACTGCAGCTGCTCCGGCTTCTGTGCACTTTTGCAAGACTTCCTTTGTGCACAGCCTAGCCTGGGTCCCCAGCACTCCGTCCTGCATTGCCCAAATCGCTGAGTTGAACTCCGACGTCGTGGGACCTTCTTTTGTTGTTCTGAGTCGACCATCATCCTCAGATCTTCTAAGTGCCTGTTCAGGTACTTCTGCGGGTGCTGCCTGCTTCTGTGTGGGCTCTCCATATTGTTCAGCGCCCCCTCTGTCTCCTCCTCCAAGGGGCGACCTTCTGGTCTTTCTGCATGGAAATAAGACTGCATCCTCCAGTAGGCCGTGGGACATTTTCTGACCAAAGGAGAAGTTCCTGGCACCTTCTGTTGTTGCAGAATCTTCAGCTTCTTCCACCCAGAAGCAGCCCTTTTGTACCTTCATCCGGGGTTTAGTGGGCTCCTGCCCCCCGCACACTTGCATGACTCTTGGACTTGGTCCCATACCTTCGCAGGTCCTCAGGTCCAGGAATCCATCTTCAGTGTTTTGCAGTCAGTTGTTGTCCTTGCAGAATCCCCTATCTCGACTTTACTGTCTTTCTGGGGTAGTAGGGTAACTTCACTCCTACTTTTAAGGGTCTTGTGGTGGGGTATCTTGGACACCCTTAGTGTTTTCTTACACTCCCATGGACACCCTTAGTGTTTTCTTACACTCCCAGGGACCCTCTACACACTACACTAGGCCTGGGGTCCATTTGTGATTCGCATTCCACTTTTGGAGTATATGGTTTGTGTTGCCCCTAGGCCTGTTTCTCCCTATTGCATTCTATTGTGTTCTACAGTGTTTGCACTACTTTTCTAACTGTTTTACTTACCTGATTTGGTTTATGTGTACATATTTTGTGTATATTACTTACCTCCTAAGGGAGTATATCCTCTGAGATACTTTTGGCATATTGTCACTAAAATAAAGTACCTTTATTTTTAGTGACTCTGAGTATTGTGTTTTCTTATGATATGGTGCTAAGTGATATAAGTGGTATAGTAGGAGCTTTGCATGTCTCCTAGTTCAGACTAAGCTGCTCTGCTATAGCTACCTCCATCAGCCTAAGCTGCTAGAACACCTCTAATCTACTAATAAGGGATAACTGGACCTGGCAAAAGGTGTAAGTACCACAAGGTACCCACTAGAAGCCAGGCCAGCCTCCTACACTCATCCTTTAAAAAAGTAGTAGGTTTCTATGCAGTTGCTCCATACAAGGTCCTACCTTCTGATAGATCAGTGTCACCTCCAACCTCTGAGTCCTTTGCAGAAAGAGTAGTATTGTACTGTGCCCTACTCAATTCCCATTATACCTCTTGAATGTTAAGATTCATCCTCTCCCGTAGTCTTCATAATTCCTGTGAAGCTTGTGTTGGTTTGCTGTTTAACTTCTAGTTTTTCTATACTGTCATCCATTTCCTTTAAGAAATGTTCAGTATATTGGTTATTTTGGCAGGAACCTAGTTCCTCTTTGATAACAACAATCTCTTTCAGTATCTTCTCCCTACCTGACCAAGCTTACTTCACCAGGATTTGTAGCACAGCTTTTGAGCTCCTAGCGGAATTTTCCACCAACTCTTTCAACATTCTAGGGTCCGGGGAATCATATCAGTATAATATAAATTCTCGGTCCCCTAGGAACCATATTATTAGTTACCTAGATTGTTCTGGAAGAAGGTCCCCTCCCATCACTTAGGCATTTCTGTTCGAGACAATTTCTCTAACCACCTGTGTTTGGTTATAGAAATGGTATCCTTTCAGTCCCATTGCTTGAGCAATCTTTATAAGCATTTTTACCAAATAGGAGCTTAGCTTCTTTACTTCTTTAGTCTTCATGACTCACTGCCATGGTTGGATGATTTGGACAAACTGAAATGAGGTTCTACCGTTTGGATACATACCACCTTGAAAAAGAGCCCGAGTTCAACCCTATTCCAATAGTGATAAGTAATGGACCAATGAACAAACAGTGCTAGCAGCTCAGTGTAAACACCAGACTGGATGCATAAATTCCATGACTGTATCCTTGACTGTATTGTCAATACATGCAAGGTTCACTGTGAGTAACCAGAGACATGAGAGACTTCCACCCTACATATATACATACATACACCCAAATAAACACACACCCAAACACACACACATACAGTAATATATACATATATATATATATAAATATATACATATATATATATATAAATATATACATATATATATATATATATATATATATATATATATATTATTTCTTTTTTTTCACTGAAAGAAACAAAGGTTACCAGGATGTTATAGTTAGTTTCAGATTTTACACACACAAAACTCAAATAATTATAACTTGTGTTCTAAAGTACCTATAACTTGTGCCCCCACCATGCACAGTTTTCTCATTAATAATTTAATTGCAAATGTTGGAGTGATATTATCATTGATGTCATAGAAGATGCCATGAGTGATTTAATATGTGGGTTAATTAACAGTGCATGGTGAGGGCGTGAATTTTAGTTAGTTTTAAAACAGAGGGGCCCTGCTGCTAAGCCCCTGCATCCATCTGGCTATGTGCAGCGGGGTTGGCTGCAGAGCCTGGCCTATACCATGGGCCTGTGGCCAGCACCCATTGACATCTAACCATGTGCCATGCACAGCCTTTGCCTGTGTGCAGCGGGGGTTAGGAGAAGGGCCTGGCTCCACGCACAGCCTTTGGCCATGTTCAGCTAGAGTTGGCCACAGGGCCTGGTCAGTGGGCAGGACCTGTGGCCAACTCCTCCTAGGCACCCTTGGGGCTTGAGCTAGAATTTCTTTGAAATGAACATCAGGCCAGAATGCATCCTGACCTGCTTATTTATCCAAGAAGAGGCAACAGTTTCTTCACAAAATGTCTACCCAACTGGAGTAATTTCTATCAGCTTATTAGTAAATACCACCGCGTTGGGTAAATCTATAATGCATATTCCACCCTACAGCTGCATAAGGGACCCCGAGGTAATATATCCAGTGACCTTTCATGTCAGTAATTTTGGCAATGGGATTGTTCCTTGAGCGTCTTCATACTGATAACATGAATCCTGGTGTGGGGATGACAATGAGACTAGAAAGGGTTGAATCTCTATCAAACAAGGGTAGTACCTCTTAATTAAATGTAGTAAGTGTTTCTTTGTTTGGTGGAGGTGTGGTTATATTCCTCTTCTTCAAGAATGTGTCTCTAAAATCGGTGGGAAACATATTCTGGGGACTTTTTAGTAAGCTGTCCATCATCCTGGTAAAAGGCAGGATGTAGTTGCATAACACTAACGTGTATGTCGTAGGGCAAAGATCCTGCTGTAATTGCTTCGACAAGCAGGGAGCAGCTAAAAATGCTGCTGCCTGCATGTTGGAGCAATTGTTTAATCTGTTTTTGTGCCCACATGACAGCTGGCAGGAAAGCAGATGAAAAGTCCACTGTCAGTGAGCGGGAGCGGTTTTCCTGCTTCTGCCTGCTAGCTGGGAGCAGACTTGCAGTTTGCTTTTACTTGGTGGGAGCTGCCAAAGCTCCTGCCAAGCTAAAGCAAACTGCTGTCTCATGTGCATGGGCACCTTGGGAGATAGGGAGCTGGTCCTGAGGGTTGCTGGTCCCCAGGGCCATTAATGGCTCCAAAAGGGTGGCCATATGGCTCCCTTCCTTTCAGTTTGCACAGGCCAGCCCCTGGGAGGTAGGGGTCCCTTTGTCTGTATAGGGCCTGGGAGGGGGACCTTATGGCCCCTCCCACTTTAATTACATATGTTTCCCCAGAGAGGTGGTGGTCCCCAGGGCTCCTCTGAGGCACAGGAGGTGGGTCTACATATCCCCCTCCTTTAGTTACATAAAGCCACAAGCAGGTGTTGGTTCCCAGAGCTCCTAGTAACACAAGGTGGGGGGTCTGCATGGCCTCCCTCCATTATTTACATAATGCCCCAGGGAGGTGGTAGTCCCAAGGGCTGAAAAGAGCCTGAGGAGGGGCGCAACAACGTATTTTATATGGAATGCCCCCAGGACCTGCACCACCCGGGAAAGAGCTAATCTTTAAACAAGTGCTTGTTTGTTAAAATTATGCCATGGATTTGTGGAGCCACTGTGCTTTATAATCAGACTCGGCTGAGTCTGAGCCCCAAAATGGCTGCCATCACTTCCTGGATGAAGTGTTGGCAGCCAATCAGATATCAGCATGGTGACTGGTAGATGCACATCCTTAGATATTTTTTAATTTAATTTTCTCCAAAACTACTGAACTGATTTACACCAAATAACAAAAATGGTGCTTTCTGGACAAAGAGCTAGCTTTCTGCCAAATTTAGTTTAATTCCATTTAGCGGTTTGGGCTCTAGTCATGTCTAAAAATCCCTATGGAAATTGCATGGGGAAAAAGCATTTTATGTTCTTGGCTTCTGCTTGATGAATAACCCCAAAACATTTAAGTCAGCAGCTTTAGTGAGAGGCAAACAAGTTTGGAAAATTTTGTGAGGATTCATCAAGCGACACCTTAGTTATTGGCAAAAGTTGATTTTTCCTGTGGAAACTAGGGGCCACATGTACTATTGCTACGTTCAGCGAATTCCTAATTGTAATTTTTTTGCGACTTGCAATTAGGAACATTCAAAATGCGATGTGCAACAGTATCTCAGACACTGATTGAGATTCCCAAATGGGTCACAAGGGACCTGCCTCATCAATATTCATGAGGCAGGTCGCAATTTGGGATCATTGGGAATGGCCTGCCCTCAAAGAAATGTTGGTCTGCTGGGGTCAACCACCATGTCTGTGATTGTATTTTAAACAAAGCAATTTAAAAAAAATGCATTCTGTTTTCCTTAAAAGAAAATGGGATGCATATCAAAAACAAAAATGAAAAGTATTCTTTTCTTTTTTTAAGAGTAGGCAATGGTCTGTGGGACCACTGCTTGCTCTTAAAAAATGTTGGCGCCCATATTCACCAAGAGGAAGGGGTCCCTTGGGGACTCCTTCCCATTTGTGGATAGGTTACCACCTTCTTTACGGAGTCAGTAAAAGATGAATGTTTTGAAACAGGATTCCGGTTGAAAACATTAATACATGCTTCTGTGACTCCCTATTAGGAGGAGACACCCTTAACACATCCCTTCCTAATACCGACTTGAAAACCCTATTTTGCAATTTGGTATTTAGTAACTGAATCGTGAAGTAGGATTGGTACTTGTTGAAAGGCTATTTAGCAGTTGCAAATGTCCCAATTCGTTGTTTGCAACCACTAAACACATTTGCATATGTGGTCCTTAGTTCTACCCATAACTACCTACTGCCAATGCTTTTTGGGGCATATTTAAGTAAAGTGGCACTGCACCTAGTGCAGCACCATTTTCCTTACGCCCCTCAGCGCCCCCTCACCGCCACCATGTGTGTGCTGTATCTAGGATACGGCGCACCATGTCACAGGGTAGGGTGCAATAGCATAATTTTTATTGACACTATGGATGTACTCTGCAGGAGTAGCGCCAAAATTTTAGCACTTCTCCTGCAGAGTACATAGGGGCCCATTAAAAATAATGGAAGCCCCCTTTGAACGCCTGCTCTGAGCAGGCGTAAGAAGTGCCATAAAAAATGAAACAAGGAAATCTGTTAAATTTCCTTGCACCATTTTTTCGGCCCCCCTACCAGGGGAATGCCCCCTTTTCATACATTATGCTTGGCGCAGGCGTAATGTAGCCAAAGGGTTACAAAGTGACACAATGCATGTATTACGCCACTTTGTAAATATGGCACAAGGATTTCGGCCTGTTGGGCCACATTAGCGTAAAAAAACAAAATTACGCTGTTGTGGTGTAATTTGGCGCTAGGGGCTTATAAATATGCCCCTTTGTCCCTCAACAAATTCTTGTGGAGAATTTCATAATAACAAACTACGTGCAGCGATGTTTAGAAAACCAATGGCAGGGAATTCCATACTTCATGCTATGAGCCACCACCCTCACAACTTGAGAAATAGTATCCCATATGGGGAACTACTAAGGATTAAACATAACTGCTCTTTAGCAGTAGATTACAAAGCAGAAGAGAGGGAAGCACTGCTAAGATTCCAGTCATGTGGCTGTACACCAGGTAAATTGAGAAATGCCAAGGAGACGGTAGATTTAAATTCCTCTTCAGAATTTGTTAAGGTACAAAAAGCGTGATAACAATACAGGGAATAGCCCTGTTAGGATGATTACCAGCTACTCCACTGAAGCACCACAGATATATAACATCCTTAAAAATAATTGGCAAATACTCCAAGCCGATACAGTGATAGGCCCTTTAATGCCTCTGCAACCTCAAGTAACTTAGAAAAAGTCAGCATCACTAAAAGATCTATTCGTGCGTAGCCATCAAACTGATAGTCCCAGATCCAACCAAGAAATCGCAGGATTGTTTTACTTTTATACAGTGTAAAGCAAGACCCTAATCCACAAAGTAAAGGAATATAGGATGGCTAATTAAAAAAAACACAGGCAAGATCACTACATTATTAAACTCTAAGTATACAGTGTATTGCCTAGTATGCCCTTCTGAGAAGAGATACATTGGCAGTACTACACACTCTGCCAAAAAGCGATTACTTACAAAATAACCTGCCTCATAGCCAGTGACACGACATTTTCAGTCAGTACGTAATAGCAATCGGGAACTTTTACATTTTTCTGTTTGGACCAGGCATCCTGCAAGGACAGGGGTGGCGATAGGTCCAAGATATTGAGGCCATTATATATATATACTAAACATAGTACATATCAATTTCAACCCATTACAACAACTGTGATTACTTGCATCGTAAAATCCTGATGATATATCCTCTTTAAAATTACCATTTTATATGAGCCAAGTAAAGGAAATATCTATGTACATTTTTCAAATTTACAGCTACACTGTCTTTCTAAAAACATTGCTGTATGGAGCTCAAAGAATGTTTGTGAGCTACTGTGTCCAACACATAACCTATTGTTGTCGTAGTGATAATGCAGTGATCCATAGGTAAAGTACCTTGGTGCTAAGTCACAGTTCCTACAACCATTTTTTTAAGAGAAGGAAGGGACATTTCCCTAATGTGACATATTAGAATTAGTTTCATAGAGAAAGTAGAGGTTACATGTGTACTCTATGTTTGGAAATACAGCCTACTGATATTATGGTATGGGTTTTCCATCAAGGTGGCTGTTTATGTGCAATATACAAAGGCACAACACAAGGTGTTCCTCTCTACTTCATTTCTTCCACGTTACAGTTACTAGCGATACATAGTAACATTTCTTCCTGAGGTGTACTAAAATTGTGTTCGGAGAGAAGAAAAAGAAAGTGGCTCCTATCCCCTTTACCAGATGACTTGACTCATTGACATTCTTGAATTTCTTAATTAAAGTTACTGTGCATAACTAAACTTCAAAGTGCTAAGTTTCTCTAATCAATCTGTTGCACATTGAGGTTTAGTCATGATATTGTCATCATGCGTTAATTCCCTCATTGTGGCATTAATTCTTACAACACAGGCCCTAGTTCTCCAGTTGTTACAAACTTTAAGGATAAAGTGTCAAGTGTTTATCTTGAATTTTGATTGCATAGTTATCAGTCTGTTTATTGCACAAGTCCTCACATAAAAATTGCTAAATCTGAGGTCCTAATTCTGAACTTTACCCCCTCTGATCTATCATAATAATTAGGGAATAACATGCTAAATGCTATTTAGAGTAGTCAAGGGGTAAAGTGCTGAGTGCCACCTGAAGTGTTTCCTCAATCCATTGCACAATAGTTATTCATGTGCCCATTCTGATACCCTAATTATACATTTACTGTCCTTTAGTCAATTATGGTAAAGTGCTAGGTGCCACTTAAAGTGCTTCCCCAATGTATTACACATTAATCTACACCAAACTCAGATTCCTAGTAATTGCACTAATATGAGGTGGGTATCAAGTTCTAGGATAAGGTGATGTGCTTTGGTAGATGGTTCTTTCTAAGGGGAGCCTGTATCTACATGAACCAACCCTCAAATAATTGTTGATACGTGGAGATACACTGCTCCTTCCACAATTCCATGAATGAGTATCACTCTCCATACACTATCTCTACATCAGGCCTGACATTTAAACAATCCATTAACATGCAACAAATTGGTTCAAAAGCATTCAAAATTCCTTTTATAATCCAAAAATTGTAGATATGCATGAAGCTCAGCATCTGTGTTATGTCCCCATGGTATCTCTGCACCCAAAATCAAAATTAATCTTGATTCTTTTCTTCTCAATTCCTTTTCTCTGTCACCTCCTCGGGATGAGCTCTTATGTGTTTAATTCCATTATATTTGAACTCTAATAAAGATCTTTGATGGTATTGTTCAAAGTGATTGGCCATCGGATAACTCTTATCACCATTTTTAATAACCCTTATCTGTTGGAGAATCCTTATTTTCAATTTCCTAAACATGCTTTCAAAGTAAAGCTTTCCACAGCCATACTAAATTGAAAATATAATATATTCCATGTAGCAAGTAATTCTCTCCTGTATTGTGACAATACACCACTCAAACTTCTATATGACTTTTGGTTTTGTCCACATTGGCAGGCTTTACAAGTCTGACATGTATGAAGCTCTTTCCACGTTCCAACAGCCAATCAGTTCCTCTTTGAGATCACAAAAGCTCTGTATTAAAGTATCACCTAATGAACTTGTCTGGGAGGTTAAGAAAGGACCCGGGCCGATTTCAAATTTTCAAATGTTCATCTTTCTCCAAAATGTGCCAATTATTTTTTAAGATCCTTTTAACATCTGGTTGTGCCTGAGTGTACCTCAGGAATAGTCTTTGGGGGTCATTATGCCCCTGGCGGTCTTTGACCACCAGGGCCAAAACAACGGGAGCACCGCCAACAGGCTGGCGGTGCCTCCCGGCGTATTTGGACCGCGGCGGTAGCGCCGTGGTCGCACGGCCGGGCCCCGCGGTATACCGCCATTTCAGCCCCGGCTGTGATAATCCGCCAGGGCAGCGCTGCAAGCAGCGCTGCCCTGGGGATTATGACTCCCCTACCGCCAGCCTGTTTCTGGTGGTTTGCACAGCCAGGAAGAGGCTGGTGGTAAGGGGACTCAGGGGGCCCCTGGGGGCCCCTGCACTGCCCATGCACTTGGCATGGGCAGTGCAGGGGCCCACAGGCAGAGCCCAGTCACGAATTTCACTGCCCGAATTTCGGGCAGTGAAATGTGCGACGGGTGCTACTGCACCCGCTGCACATCAGCATTGCCGCCGGCTCAATTACGAGCCGGCGGCAATGTTGATGTGACTTTTCCGCTGGGCCAGCGGACGGTAACTCTGTTACCATCCGCTGGCCCAGCGGAAAGGTCAAAATAGGGAGCCAGCCATACCGCCAGCAATAGCGGTATTCTGTCGCCCGCAACCTCGGCGGTCTGACATGCAGACCGCCAAGGTTGTAATGACCCCCTTTGTGTCTTTTCATTACTATTTCTTTTCAATGGCTGATATTCATAAGGGAAGGAGTCCTTTTGATTTTCATGGGCTCTTTCCAAGCATTTCTAAGTACACTTTATGGATATCCCAGTTCAATCAATCTTTTCATCATCTTGGTCACTTCTCTCTCTTACTTATCTTCAGTGGAGCAGATCTTCCTTGTCCTTAACATTTGCCCACACAGTATGCTCCACTTCAATACCACTGAATGTCCACTGTTGGTATGTAGTATTGAGTTTGTCAATGGTAGTTGTTAGCTTATCACTATTGACATTTATTTCAATGTCCAAAAACTCACAATGTGTTTTACTGTATGTTGCAGTGAACCTGGTATTCAGATAATTCGTGTTCAATTTCAATATGAACCATTCCAATTCAGGTTTCTTACCCTCTCGGAGAATGAAGAGATTATCAATGAAACGAGTCCAAAGACATTGTTGTTCATGTATGGTTTATTTTCTTCTGCTCAGTCGACCTCCTTCTCTCACTACCCCATGAATACATTTGTGTAGGTCGTGGTGAAGGAGATACCCATGACTATGTCCTGCTGTTGTAAGTAAATCTTGCTGTTGAAGGTGAGCACATTGTGTGTTAAAGAACACTCTAGCATCTCCAGTATCATTCGAGTGTGCTCCAAAAGTTCAATGGATCTTTCCCTTAAGAAGTACTAGCATGCAAACAACCCATCCTCATGAATAATGGAGGTATATAGCAATATTACATCCAATGTGACCATAATGTATTCAGGTTTCCACGGTATGCCATCCACTTTCCTCAGTTAGTGGAATCCTTCAAGTATGATGGTAGACTTGTGATGTATGGTTGTAGGAATAGATCCAAATACCTCGAGGTATTTTCTATGAGGGATCCTACTGAGCTCACTATTGGTCTGCCTGGTGGTGTTTTTATACCCTTTTGTATCTTCGGGAGAAAGTATTTCGTGGCCATTTTTGCAAGTACGTTTCTGAGTTATTGGTACTCCTCCCAATCCAGGAGGTCCTTCACATGTCATATTTGTTGGTAATAAATTATACTTAATTTCAATTTGGTTTGCAATAGATGCTTATAATATATTGTAATTGTTGTTTTATCTCCATTAGAAAAGTCATCTTGTCCATCAAGATTATGTTATCCCCTTGTTGGCCAGTTTAATTATTAGAAAATTCTTTCTTTATAGTCTTGCAGTATCATTCCAATCTTTGGGCTTGAAATTTCCTTCATTTCTCCTTTCGTACCATCTTTTTCTTAGAATGTTGAGATCACCTACTGTCAGAGCAGGTAGTCATGGACAAGATTTACTATTTGGCTTGCATTACTCTGTATTGACATATCAATGGTGTGTCCCATCTCTTTCAAAGCTAAAATGTAGGATGTAACCACAACCAATGATTGTGATGTTTCTTTGGAGAGTTAATGCTTCCCCATCAATTCTGGAAAATCATAAATTTTAAAAGCTGATGTTTTGCGGTTCAGATTGGTGTCTTCATTAGTTTTTTTGAATTTATCTCAAAATATTTATGTAGTTTTAACTTCCTGATGTAATTATATATTTCAATCCTTTGACAGCTTCCGCCAAGTCAGAGCAAACACTTCAGGTCCAGCAAGTCAGAGTTGTCCAACAACTCTCACTTGCTTAAAGCGAAGGTTTTCTCTGTTTTCTTAAGCCTTGTGGCTTCCCCTGCAGTGCCAGGTAGCCTATAAGGGCTTTTTGTTTTAAAATATATTTTTAGTAAACAAATAGTATGAATAAAACAGTAAATAACTAGGGACTGCAGGGGAGCCATTGAGGATTCCCTTGTGGTCCCAGAAAGCCCGTAAAGGGTTAAAAAAAAAAACATAGCTCAGCATGAAGGTCACAGACCTTCACACAGAGCTTTGGGGGTTGGAGTCCAGTTGGACTTATTTCCCTCTTTTTTTCATGCATCCCCTTCAATTCAGGAATATCATCAATCTTAAAAGTTGATGTTTTGCTGTTCAGATTGGTGTCTTCATTTGTTTTTTTTAATTTATCTCAAAGTATTTTAACTCCTTGATGTAAATATATATTTCAGTCCTTTACAGATCCTGTTAAGTCAGAGCAAACACTTGAGTTCCAGCAAGTGAGAGTTGTCTAATAACTTTCACTTGCTGAAAGGAGAGGTTTCCTCCGTCTTTTTACCCTAAGCCTTAAGGCTCCCCCCAGAGCACCAGGTAGCCCGTAAGGGCTTCTTATTTTAAAAATATATATTCTTAGACAAAAAATAGTATTAATAAAAAAAAAAATAGCTAGGGACTGTGGTGGAGCCCTTAAAGGGCTCTGAAAAATAAAAAAGCCTATTGCTCAGCGTGAAGGTCACAGACCTTCACACAGAGCTTTGGGGGTTGGAGTCCAGCTGGGCTTATTTCCATTTTTTTTAAATAAAATTAATTATTATAGTTTATTTAAAATAATAAATATTTTTTAATTTGAAATCAAACACAAATACCTCATTCAGAATATGAGATATTAATGCTTTAAAAACTCTAATTATTTCCAGCTCTCACTTTCTTTCTCTCTTTCAATCAATTTCTCCCACTCACACACCCACTCAGACTCAGACACTTATACATCCACTTACAGACCCACTCAGACACTCATGTACCCACTCACAGACCTGCACATAATACACCACACATGGCAAGCAGGATGGCAGTGCAGCACAACAGACCATGGAAAGCAATTAGGAGGGGACAGGGCCATGCACATGGACAACAGAGAGCAGAGGGAAAGAGGCAAAGCAGCAAGATGGACATACCAGACAGACAGGTGGGACATTTGCACCATAACAGACCATGAAGGGCAGGAGGTAATGGGCAGGGGCATGACAATGGACCAGAAAAGGCATTAGGGAGGGGATAGTGGCCTGCACATGGAGAACTGAGGGCAGGGGTACAAGGGGGCAGTGGCAGCACAGAAGATCATGCATGGCAAGCGGGAGGGGTAGTGGAAGCACAACAGCTATGATGGGTAAGAGGTAATGGGCAGGGGCATGCACAAAGGACCATGGAGGACAGAATATAGGGGTAGGAGCTGCACACAGACAAGAGAGGGCAGGGGATGGGACTTTACAACAGACCACAGAGGGCAGGCAAGATGAGCAGTTGCAGTACAACAGAGCATGGAGGGCAGAAGCGAGTGATAGAAAAATGGACCATGGAGGACAGGAGGTAGGGGGTAAAGGCATGCAACTCGGACAGGCAGGGTAGAGGTGGCGGGGACAGGCAGCAGTCATCTGCCCATGTTAGGCAGGTGGTAGGGGCAGTGGCAGTGCAACAGAACACTCACAGTAGATGGGAGGAGCAGTGGCAGGTTTATGGAACATGGTGGTCAAAAAGGAGGGAGCAGGGGCATCCACACAGACATCAGTGTGCAACGGAAGAATGGTGGGGGCAGCAAGCTAAGCAAAGAGGTAAAGCAGGGGGGGCAATGATGGGACATCGAATTGGGTAATGAAGGGCAGGAGGAGTGGGCAGGGACATCAAGCTAAACTGAGGGCAGTAGCAGCACATCAGACCAGGCAACAGACTGAGGGCTGGTGTATGGGCTTGGACAACAGAGGGTAGGGAGGAGGTGGATGAGGCAGCAAGCTAACTGTTCAGGGCAGGCGGAAAGGGCAGTGGCAGGACAACAGCCACACAGAGATGTGATGAGGGAGCAGGGGCATGAACTTGGACAATGAATGGCAAGAAGGAGCAGGAGCAGGAGTAGCAAGCTTTGGTGGGGGCCACACAATGCCAGGCCCTGCGTCCAAACCTCCCCCCCATGTGCATTGCAACAGCCATCTTACTTAACATTGAAAAAACCCTAGAAATTCACTGAAAAAAACTAACATTACAGGGACATTATAGTTAGGAAATAGAATAGTAATTTATCATGTGTAGTTACTGCACCCATTGGATTAGCAGCATGAGATATCAAAGGAATTACTTTATATCAACTTTTGATGCTGCCTGTGGAACATGACAACAAACTGGAATACCGAACATTATCCAATGAAGCTTGCTATAAAGTGTAAAGAGTGGTAAAAAGGTTTTTGATGAGGTGAGCTTGGTCTCAAACTTAATCCTTGCCTTTGTACATTTGAGAATGCAACAGATTCAAAGAACAGGCGACAATGTCCTATTTGAAGGAAAACACTTGATTGTTTTTGGAGATCTACTGCAAATTACCCCTGTCAAAGGACAGCCTGTGTTCAAAGCACTGCTTCTTGATGAAACTGAAACTTGGAAATCTTTGCGAAGCAGTGGAAATGTGGCTATTTGGTTGAACATCCAATACAAAGACTTACTTAGGAATTTGCAAAAAGCATCTGAATGACAGCAGCAGAACTAATGTTCACTTTCAGACAAAATGGAAAATCAATTATTTGCCTAATGCCTACAGTAGAGGAGTGCACATCTTTCACAAAGGATTGCTGGAATTTGAGAAAGAAGACATTTTGCAACTAAATGGATCACCAAGGTATGGCAGTATTCCTAATTGAAAAGTTACAAGCAAAGCTGGATTAATTGGAAAAATCTGTTTCACAAACTGCCGAATTGGAGAAATGTTTAAGTGTTTGCAAGAACTGTAGAGCAATTTTGTGACAAAAGTTAAATGTTGAGGAAGGATTAGTTAATGGTGCTATGGGTAAAGTTATTGATTTCATGACCTTTCCCAATAGGAATGAGGTGAAATTCCTAGAGAATACATTTGATCAGATTGATAGTGTAAAGCAGATTGGAAGGTTCATTGTATGTTTTTGGCTATTGGAAGGTTTATATGTTTTTTTATTATTATTTATTTTTTATAAAGAGATCCGACCATCATAAAATCAACATTTTCAATTCCAAAATAGGTTCAATCGAGCCATACTGAACCATTAAGTGAACAAGTAGCATTAACAACCTCATTATTCACAAATTAGGAATAGCTAGCTAGGCAGGGCTGTCTTAATCATCTCAAACGTCCTTCCCCAGGTTTGGAAGAATCTCTTAAGCCCCCTCTAACTTTGCAGCATATTTCGCAGCATATTTCCATTCCTGAGTTTTTACTTGTGCCATTTTGTTTAACCATTCGCCAATAGTTGGAATCTGTGTGGTGCACCAATTTTTTAATAGGAGGGATCTGGCCACTGCTGTACCGATAAAAACCAATTTCACCCATCTAGGTGCAAGCTTTGTCTCAGGCTCATAGACCAGGACCAATAGCCACACTGAGGGGTCAATTTCTGTCTGAATCGCTGTTTGAAAATAATTAAACACCTCCCCCAAAACTCTTGACTAGACAGGCAAGTGCCTATGATATGAGTCCAAATTGCTATTCCATCCTCTTGACAACGAAAGCAATGATTGGAACAACTAGGAATAATCCGTGCAAGAAGCTGTGGAGTGCGATAAAGCAGCCATTTACTAAAAACATCATTCTATGCCGATTTGCACCTCTCAATACGCCAAAGTTTAATTAGTTGATTTTCTCCCAGATACCCTTAGGCAGTTTTAACCCTTCATCCCCCTCTCATTTCCTAGTGGCTTTATCAAACAGATTGGGGACTTTTTGATTCAACCAGAATCCTTCTACATTACCCTGCTCATCTGCCCCAGATGGGTCAACCAGTTCTTTCACTATCTTTTGAGTATCACGTATCTGACCACAGTCCAAGCCGGCGAAGTTGCTGAGCAGATTATTATAGGACCCCAGCAGCTGAAAGTCATTTTAGACGACAGCTACAATATTCACAAGCGTTTCCCATCCATCTCCACTTAAGAAATCCCCAATTTTCCAATATCCAGCAGCTTCCCATTTCTTAACTATTTCCAAGTTAAGCCTACAACCAGACCTCGTCACTCATTCAGATAGGTGTGTAAAATAATTGACATAAGGAATTGTATATCTTTGAAAAAAATCTGACCTCTTTTTGATAAACCACCTCAGGATCCTATACTGTACTTTCTTCGGGGATTTCACCAGCAGTTTTAAATCCTGCAAAGCATATTCTCGTCACGAAAAATTAGAAAGATTGGGCTACCCGGGGATGATGCAGGTTTGAAAGTTGCCATATATTGAGAAAAAAATGCCAAATAATAGTCTTTCATTTTTAGGAAGTGACAAACCCCCTTTGTCTCGATCTACATATAAGGTGCTTAGTGCAATGCGTGCATTACTGTTCTGCCAGATAAATGAAGTAAAAATGTAGTCCAATTTTCTAAAAAATGAGGAAGTTAAAACACAGGGGATGGCAGAAAACAAAAAATGAAACAGTGGCAGGATTGCCATTTTAATCAATGCGACTCTCCTCACAACAGTTAAAGGGAGCGTCCCCTACTTTGTAAGTAATGTCTGGGTTTTAAGGAGCAGTTGGGCATAATTAAGATCGTACAAATCTTCTATAGTGGACGAGTCTAATTCTGAGATACCGTTTAGGTAGAGAATTTACGCACGGCATCAATTCAGGAAGTAATCTATTGGGAAAACAACCACAAAGTATAATTTCAATCTTTTTCCTATTCACCTTATACCCCCTAATTATTCAAATTGAAGGTTTAGATGTTTGACTGAAAGAGTTTCTAGTTTCCTTAGCATACGCTAGTACAGTTCCTAAATCTCAAGGTTTAAGTGTAGATACAACATTTATTAATATTGGTAGTACAGTGTTTTAGAAAAGTATTTCATATGTACCCTTGTGTAGGGTTAGGACATTCTCCGGTCTGTGACAGCAAAGTAAATGCAGATCCAAGTTGTATACAAGAATACCACCAATTAAGAAGTCATTATCCTCCTAATTTAGGACAGTGTCCAGTTTATGAGGAATGCACCATCTGTCCAAAGCAGAAACTTTCAAAGCAGTATAGTGATGTTGAAAACAAAGAGACCAACACGATTGTTAAGAAACAAAAAAATTGACAATGAGGAAGATATTGTTGGTTACAAGTTGTCAAGCCCCTCTGTTATCACTTGCTATGCTACTGTTGTTCTAAACATACTTTTTGCATTACTTTAGATTGTATATACAAGTGAGCAGAAGCAACAGAATACTTTGTCTTCTGCACTGTGTGGTTTGTTGCAATGTTTGCGTAGTGATAGAACTAAAGCTCATTGTGCATCATACATTCAAGAACTTGTTGCGATATGTACTGGATGTGTACAATTTACGCAAAGCACTCAAGAGGATGCATAGGAGTTCTTAATGGGAATGTTTGGTGTTTTAGAAGGAGAGGAAATAGCTAGGGGTGCCTTATTTGGCCTTAGTTCCACATGGAACCATGAGTATGAAGATTGCTCATTCCTATCAAGTACAGAAATAGATATAGAAAGTTTTATTTATGTAACATAACTGGATTGTGAAACAGTGAGTTTTGACAGATTGTTGAAACAAGCTACACAAAACAATACATGTCCAAATAGCCGAACGGATATTGTCTCAACATTACATGTTCAAAGAAGTGGCAAGTATCTAATTTCAATGCTACAATGATTTAGAACAGGTTGCAGTAAATTGGAAGCTAAGAATACAAACGTTAAAGTAGAACAAATATCCATTTCTAGAAAAATATATAGTATTATTGCTGTCGTATTTTGTGAAGGAGTTAGTGTTACTTCTGGTCACTACACTGTCTAACTAATAACTAAAAGCGGATGGACAGAATGCAATGATAGAAACTTAACATTCAAGCAAAGATAGCCTTATCAGCTACCAAATTCTTATCTTTTGTTTCTCAAACTAAAGTTCTAAGGAGGGTTACAGTTGTAAAAGTGGTACCGTGTAGTTGTACTAAATACATTATCAGTATTCATAACATCATATGGCCTACTACAGGTGATGTCTTTATAAGGCTTTCCATATGCTGTTGAGCCTTATATATCTATTAGGAGATCTAAAGATGAAGCTCTCATTTTCAGCATAAGTGTTTTTGAATTAATAGAGAAAATATAGGTGAAATAATTGTATAAAAATATGGAGTGAGTGCAATGCACAATGTTGCTTAATTGCAGTGACATAGTGTGCAGTTTGGGGTCTGTTTTCTACAATCGATGTGATTGTTTTTCCCCACTGTTCAAGGATGATTCTTTATACAGTACATCATTTTCATTTATAGAACATAAGTATAGAACCTGAGAACAGTAAAAAAAAGAGAACAATTAAATGCTTATTTTTATTACAACATAGCATTACAACGTATGATATGTGTAGTAATTTGTATTATGAAGTTATGCATTGTTAAAATTCTAACTTTGTTTTGTAATTTTATAAATTATAACACTCATTCATATATGTGTTTTTTATGTAGATCAATGGCACTTTCTAATAGAGTAATATACTTTACTAAATAGTTATTTCTGTATAGTTTGACTACATAACATGTTCAGGGTACACACCTAGTGACACACCAATACAGCCACTGACACACCCAGGCATACACAGATACAGCCACTCACACACCCATCCACGCACAAATACAGCTACACACACACACACATGCACACACTGATACAGCCTCTCACACACCCACTTACATACTAATATAGTCACTGACACACCAGCTACATGACAATACACCCACTGACACACCCACCACACACTGATATGGCCACTGACACACTCAGCCACACACCAATGCAGGCACTGGCACTCCCACAAAATGAAACAGACAGTCAAATTCAAATATATGGCTATAGACATGCAGAAATAGAAATTCACACATTCAGAAACAAACATGTAACTAATAGTTTGTCTTTCTTTAAACCAAAAAATGGGGTTCTAACAAGAACCTTTGTTTTTATGGCGTTTTCAAACTTTTTTCCTTTTTTTCTGTTTTCAAACATTTTGTTTTTGGTAGTTTTTTTCTGTTTATAAAAATGGCAACTGTGAAAAATAAACTGTAAAAACAACACTCACAGAATGTGTGCAACAAGTCTTATAAAAATAAAAATAAATTTAACATGTATGGCTTTTTGCAGCCTCAAGAACACCAGCAGTGGACTATTCATTCACAGTCATAACTTTGTTGTACACTGTGCAAAATGTGCTAATTTCTGAAAGTTCAGGAGTTGTTGTAGGTATTTGTCCTATGACAGGTAGTAATACATCTCCAGGTGCTACCTGTGCTGCACCAGATGTTGAAGGCTGCTGCATATCATACTCTCTCTGTGCCCTTGACACGTGCCGTGGATGTGTTGTGTAGCCATTTTAGTTATAGCTCCATGCACGTTGACCTAGATATATTTTATTCAGCTTTGCATTGTTATTTTTACAATAACCAGTTTTATGGTCTTGTTTTAATTTCTTCTATCTAACTGTTTTGCTTGGCCCAGCATTGTGTTCTCAAACAACACATTCTTGATCAAGGCTACAGTTTGGTACATTGCCGGTGAACGTGGTAGGAGTTTAGTCTCCAACATTCGTAGAAAATACACATCCTTACGTAGGGACATTTTCTTAGAACATTAGCTGTGTTATTATAAAAACACTTCCTGGTCCCATTACACGTTAAGAGGGAGATTGCAGCCGTGGAACCACAACTGTATGCTGAATGCTTTGATGCAGATGCTAACGCAGACTACAGGCCTTTGCTCAGGTATGAGGGTTGATGTCCTCCCGGAGGAACCTGAAAGGCAGGATTAGAGCTTAACATGCTGTGCTCAAATTATGATTTAGATAGAAAATAGTTCATCGAGTTTAGTGGCAATATGATAGCATTATTCTTATGCTTCACTCTCATCGTCACCATTTTAATATTGTCATGTTGTGTCATTCTGGTTATTGCAGCTCACGCTTTGATATCTAAAATGCAGTTGTTTTATTAAACCAGTCTTTAAAACGTATACTGCTTTCATTGTCATTTATATATGAGACCGATTTGTGAATGAGAGAACCGGATGTGACCTGAGTTACCATGACTTCCCTGAGAAGTATGATATGTCATGCGCTCAGCTGCCCAATCATCTCTACCTTTCGGGAGAGATGAGGCACTGCTAGTTAGCCGGAGCAAAACCTGGATTTGGAGCGACTGTTGTCACCCACCATGGGTCAGACTCAGTCTCCCACACTGTGGACGATCTTGCTGCTCAAAATCCAGTAGTCTCATTAAAATAAAAGAGACTACGCGACATGGCGCCGCCAACGTTTGTTCAGGCTCTAATTTTCGGGTCCTCCGGAGTATCTCTGTCTCATTATATATAATGACACCTCAATGACGTATGCGGAGACGTCCGTAGTACTGAGGATTTCCACAGCTTGTAGGTAATCCTATTACAACTGGTGGTTGTTCAAGCTTGAACTTTAAAAGGAAAACCCATTTTGGCGTGCCTTCTCTGAACTCATAGTGTTACTATCATGGCGAATCCCCAACATGTACAAATAGCTGTTAACATGAGACAACCTCTCACAGCACACTTATTAGCAAATGGCCTAACGGCCCAGGGAGGTCCAGTCACATTCGTGGTGGACGCTCACGCAGCTTCTAGAACAGAAACATTTCACCAATGTACACCTGCGAATGCGCCTGGACAACACAGAGCGTACACATATTTATAGATACCTCTATCTTATCAAGAACATAATAATTGGCTTGATGGGGCCCTACCCCATACAATATTACCAGAAAGGTTAGGTCCACTAAGTAATGACAGTCCTACCTGGCCTTTATTGGCCACCAATACACCAAATCCTGGGGTTGGAAATTTAGCAGTACCTGAGGTTTGTCGCTTATACATTGAGTTAACAGCAATATATAGACGATTAGTACAATTCATGATGCAAACATTGTTGGAAAAAGGGTTATTGGTAAGGGCAGGTAAGTACCTACACTTAGCAATAGGCCACTAACCTCCACTTAGGTCCAGTCAGGTCTGAGTAAATTAAACCCAGCTCAACCCTTGGTAGCTTGGCAACGAGTGACAAGGCTTAACTTTGGAGACAGATTGTAAAGCATTCAAATGTCACAAAACAGTAATTAAATAAAACCCAGGAAACAGTTTAAAAATCCAAAATCAATGTATAAACATAGATTATATTTTTATCTTTAAAATTGACACAAAAACAAATAAAATCGGATAAGGGGTACCGGAGATATGAATTTTTAAAGAATTATTGTTTTCTAGCGCATGGAAACAAAAAGTGCCAACCTGGTCCTCTGGTCGCACCTTGACCGGGGCAAAGTCAAAGTTTAAGGCGGACTGCGATGGAGCCCGGCTCGGCTACAGGCCATGGGAGGACTCGGTCAAAAGTTTACCTTAGGACTTAGTCGTTTTTCTGAAGATTTTCTTCAGCGAGACGAACCTGCCAGTCCAATCCAACCTCCTGGAACTCTTCTTTGGATACGTGTCGCGTGAGCCCTTGGTGGGGATTTTTACCTTCAGACTTAGTCGTTTTTTTTAGGTGAAAATCCTTCGTCCGGGCCAAATCTGCATCTTGATCCGAAGTCCTTGGAGCCCTCCTTGGATACGCTGGCTGAGAGGTACCGGTCAATTTCCTACATTCGGACTTAGGCGGTCATTCTACCGCCGCCCGCCATGCGGTCACCGCCAAATGGCCGCTCCGCGGTCAGGAGACCGCGGATGCCATTCTGGCTTTCCCGCTGGGCCGGCGGGCGACCACCAAAAGGGCGCCCGCCGGCCCAGCGGGAAAGCCCCTGCAACATAGAAGCCGGCTCCGAATGGAGCCGGCAGTGTTGCAGGGGTGCGACGGGTGCAGTAGCACCCGTCGCAATTTTCACTGTCTGCAAAGCAGACATTGAAAATCTTCATGGGGCCCTGTTAGGGGGCCCCTGCACTGCCCATGCCAGTGGCATGGGCAGTGCAGGGGTCCCCAGGGGCCCCACGACACCCGTTCCCGCCATCCTGTTCCTGGCGGTAAGAACCGTCAGAAACAGGGTGGCGGGAAGGGGGTCGGAATCCCCATGGTGGCGCTGCAAGCAGCGCCGCCATGGAGGATTCCCTGGGCCAGGGGAAAACCGGCGGGAAACCGCCGGTTCCCCTTTTCTGACTGCGGCTTTACCGCCGCGGTCAGAATGGCCCTGGAAGCACCGCCAGACTGTTGGCAGTGCTTCAGTGGTCCCCGGCCCTGGCAGTCATGGACCGCCAGGGTCGGAATGACCCCCTTAGTCTCTTTTTTGGAGATTTTCTTCACCGGGACGAACCTGCAAGTCAGGCCGGGTCACGGTTGAGGCAAGCCGGCTAGAAATGCCGCGGCGGGTGAGTCCATCTATGGAGCTTTTTTTCAAAAGTTCTGCAAACTTCTCCAAACTTCTGGATCTTCTTCCAGAAGTTCCTTTAAGGTTCTTTTGGGGTCCACAGTTCACCCCAAGGTTCCAGAATCTCTGAGATGATCCTTGGGGGTGTGCACTACAACACCCAGAATGCACTTGGCACAAACTCCTTTTTGGCCACTGGACAGTGGTCAGCTGGTTAGTTTCTTCAGGAGTTGGTGCAGGGGACTCTGGTTAGCAATTTTTCACCTGTAGCAAACAGGGAGTCCCTCCTTGAACCAGTTGAAGCCAGGCAAAGTCCTTCTTGAGGTGAAGCCCAAGTGTGCAGCTGGTGCAGTCCTTCAGAGTGCAGGGTCCAGGTGCAGGCCAGGGGTTCAGCAGGGCAGTCCTTCTTCTCCTGTAGTTCTTCCTTGTTGGAATCTGATGGAGATCTGGGGTGTGGGTGCAGGTCTGCCAGTTTTATCCCTGCTCCTGGGTGAAAATCAGGGGTGTCCTGATTCTCCAATCAGGTGCAGGGTCCTTCCCCTTGTGATGACCAGTTCCTGGGAAGTGTGGAAAAAATCAATCCTAGGGAGCAACATTCTTCAAAAATCCATCATGGCTGAAACTGATTTTTGGAGGTTACATCTGGCTGAACCCACCCACTAGTGTGGCTAAAAAACATAAACACACCCCTCTCCTGCCCTCTCCTAATCTAATCGAGGGGGCACCTAATTGTCTGGGTTTGCAGGATGTGGGGGTGTTGCTGGGTTGCTTCAAATGTCCTTCTCTGCCTTTGAAGACCCGTTTGGCAGCCCTCCCCCTTCCTCCCTCCCCATCTGCTGAGGGGAGATCTCCTCCCCAGGCACATCTCTTTGTGTGAAGCCAGGCCACTTCACACCTCATCAAGGCAGCCTGGCCAGGCTGCCAGAGGTTGGCCAATCAGAGCACAGCAGCAAAAACACTGCAGGGCTGAAGTTGGCAACTTTTCAGGTTAAGTTTAAAACTCTTTACCTGAACAAGTTATATTAAATCCCACAACTGGAAGTTGTGGGATTTATGATAACAATTATTTTGATACCAAACTCTTGGTATCTGTTACTTAAGGGGACTTTTAAAATTAAAATAAAGTCTCCCCATTCTAGCCTATGGAGGCCATTTACTACAATGAGGGAAAAACAAATGTGGCTGTTTTTACCTCACCAGGGCTCATAAAACTATTTTTATAAGGTCCCTGCTTATAGTTACATGGCACCCAGCCCTAGGGGCACATAGGGCACACCTTAGGGGTGACTTATATGTAAAAATAAGGTAGTTTAAGACTTTGGAATTACTTTTAATGCCAAAATCGAAATTGCGTATAACTTTAATTTAAAAGCAGCCAGCAATGCAGGCCTGCCTTTAAAATGACACTGGTGTTTTGCTTTCCTTCTCTTATCTTATGACCAAGTTTACAAAACTTCTCTGGAATGCACTTCTTAGTTTAAAGAAGACATTTATTGTTATTATTACTTCACCACGAGGTTCCTGAAAGACTAAATTAGTAGGTTGGAAGCACACGTTCAAAAGTAGTCGCAGCAATGAAAGCAAAATATATCAAAGTACTTCTCAGTTGCAATGTACACAGCAAATACATGTGATTATATTATAGCATAACTTCAAAGCAAAGCATAAAAGTCAAAATTGCATCATCGTAGGGCCTATCACTCCGCTTCATCTTTCTAAGGGCTGCAAGTTGATGACTCCGGTTCAACTGCGAGAAAAAGATTTTCCACCCAAACGGGAGACAGGCAACTGACGTCCATTTCTGTCTGAAGTCAAGATCTTTCTCCCCCTCGCTGCTGCCCAGGGCCATCGTTCAAGCTCAGTGTGGGAACCAAATAAACCTGGAGAGTTGCCAATTCTCCAAACTTCACTCGTTCCCAGACTGGATTGAGAGGTAAACACAAAATCTACGCTCTCTTATCAGCTAGGGTGTGGTGTGAAAAACACAGCTTGGTCTATCATGTGGAAAAACACAGCTTGGAAAAACACAGCTCATCTACAATGTCTCAACTGCAATGTCTAATTCCACGTTAAAGCCAATAGGCAGCTAACCTAAATACCAAATGTAATGTCTAATGCCATGTTAAAGCCAATAGGCAGCTAACCTAAATACCAAATGTAGGGGGTCATTCCGACCCCGGCGGGCGGCGGGCTGTGCCCGGCGGGCGGAAACCGCCCAAACACCGCCCCGCGGTCAAATGACCGCGGGGAGCAGTTTGACTTTCCCGCTGGGCCGGCGGGCGATCTTCAAAAGATCGCCCGCCGGCCCAGCGGGAAAGCCCCAGCAAAGATGAAGCCGGCTCCGAATGGAGCCGGCGGATTTGCTGGGGTGCGACGGGTGCAGTTGCACCCGTCGCGATTTTCAGTGTCTGCTATGCAGACACTGAAAATCTTGTTGGGGCCCTGTTAGGGGGCCCCTGAAGAGCCCATGCCAGTGGCATGGGCACTGCAGGGGCCCCCAGGGGCCCCACGACACCCGTTCCCGCCAGCCTGGTTCTGGCGGTGAAAACCACCAGAACCAGGCTGGCGGGAAGGGGGTCGGAATCCCCATGGCGGCGCTGCATGCAGCGCCGCCATGGAGGATTCCCTGGGGCAGGGGAAAACCGGCGGGAAACCGCCGGTTCCCCTTTTCTGACCGCGGCTTTACCACCGCGGTCAGAATGCCCCGGAAGCACCGCCAGCCTGTTGGCGGTGCTTCCTCTGCCCTCTGCCCTGGCGGTGAGACACCGCCAGGGTCAGAATGAGGGCCGTAATGTCTAATGCCATGTTAAAGCCAATAGGCAGCTAAACTGAATACAACATGTAATGTGCTACTGGTGAACATTAAGCAACTAATATGCGCAGTGGTGAAACACAAAGCCCCTCATTCCGACCCTGGCGGCCCTAGACCGCCAGGGCCGCGGGCAACGGAAGCACCGCCAACAGGCTGGCGGTGCTTCATTGCCAATTCTGACCGCAGCGGTAAAGCCACGGTCAGAAAAGGGGATCCGGCGGTTTCCCGCCGGAATACCCCTGGCAGGGCTGAACCTCCATGGCGGCGCTGCAAGCAGCGCCGCCATGGGGATTCCGACCCCCTTCCCGCCACCCTGTTTCTGGCGGTTCTTACCGCCAGGAACAGGATGGCGGGAACGGGTGTCGTGGGGCCCCTGGGGGCCCCTGCACTGCCCATGCCGCTGGCATGGGCAGTGCAGGGGCCCCCTCACAGGGCCCCAGCATGATTTTCACTGTCTGCATAGCAGACAGTGAAAATCGCAACGGGTGCAACTGCACCCATCGCACCCCTGCAACACCGCCGGCTCCATTCGGAACCGGCCTCTGTGTTGCAGGGTCTTTCCCGCTGGGCCGGCGGGCGCTCCTTTGGTGGGCGCCCGCCGGCCCAGCGGGAAAGCCAGAATGGCCTCCGCGGTCTTTTGACCGCGGAGCGGCCAAATGGCGGTGACCAAATGGCGGTGACCAAATGGCGGTGCCCGCCGCGGTCAGAATGACCGCCAAAGTCATTGGTCAAACACAATTATTAGCATAACAACTGGGCACCTCAGCAATGCACCTATGGGTGCACTACCTATGCTTGGGTCCCTAAAACTACATGCCCTACCATATACTAGGGACTTATAGGTAGGTTGAGTTAGCCAATTATCATTAGCCTAATTTGCATACTGATTTTACACAGGGCACAGGCCCTGGGACTGGTTAGCAGTACCCAGGGCACCATCAGAGTCAGTAAAACACCAGCAAAAAGTGGAAAATGGGGGCAAAAAGTTAGGGGACCTCTGCAATCAGCCCTGTTCTCTCACAAACATTAAATACAAACCCAGCACGTGCTGCTCCAGCACACCCACATGCAGTAACGCCAGGTATAAATCCTGCGACTGTACATTCGATTATGGGTAAAGTACCCGCCAAACGAGAAGAAACTCCGTTTTGGTTAGCACAACAAATTAATATGCTGGAGGCAGTATTTCCCCATACGGGACCTCAGGATAAACATAGAACATTAACGATGTGCTTGCCCTTTGGGATGGTCCCTACAGTAGAAAACTGTAATACCTGGGGTACGGTATTTTCCGCGCTCTACACAACCGCGCACGGTACACCGACACTTGCCAATTTACCAGAAGTGCTGAAACAAATTCAAGATGAATATGGGGCTGCTCCGGCCCTAGATTTGGGGATGCAATTGCTGGGCAACTTTGCCACAGTGTCCTCAATCATTTTAAGTAACCTTAAATTGGAAGCAGTCGCACTTGCAGTGCGCATGCGGCTTCGTGACGTTCCACAACAAGATCAAGAACGAGAGCTGCCTAAAATAATAGCAGAAACCTATTCAAGTATCGGTCGAGGTAGCCTAGGGGCTAGACCACAAAAACCTCAATTCCAGGGTAAATCAAATAAAGATAACCCCAAACAACAACCTGAGGGTAGTAAGAAACGCTGGGATAAAAAACAACAAACGCCTACAAAAGAAAGGGGAGAATCTCCAGGTACGGAGACCCCACAGAATAGGTATAATCTCAGAAATAGAGATAATATCAAAACGTCTGATAGATATCAATATACTGATACACGCCAATCTCGTTCCTTTCAGTACTCATTGGAAAAGAGAAATGAGAGAGGTGGCCGATGAGAGCGAAGAACAGAGTATGTGAAACTGAGACAGGAATCACGACACTCTTCAGAGGTTTCTGTTAAAAAGGAAGAGAAACCTGCCCAACAATTTAAAAAGAAAAAAGTGGCAGCAGTCCCAGTCCGACATGCCACACAGGAAGAGGGTCCCCTTGAAGAACAAGAATTGGGCTCTAGCATTGCTACGCAGCGTGGCAGAGGTCACAATAGTTCGCCGGAATCTTCTAGAGCATCTGGAGGTGAAAGCAACTGATGACAGTATACAAGTAGAAACAGCGGACATGCGTATATCCAAGCCTGATAGGGTGTACAAAGTAACGCTACAATTAGAAGGAGACATTGAACGCACAATAGATGCAATCTTTTGGGATCGCATAGTAAAAGTGTATGATGTCTTGTTGGCCGAGCAAGATTGGCCGCCTGATTTTGTCCATACCTGCCCATATGGAGAAGATGTCATTAAGCCTTCCTTCTCACCCCTTGTTCCAGAGGAACAAGCTGGTTCCTATTCCATTGAATGGGCTCTAACACAAGCACCTGCATTATACAGAAATCACGTAGGGTGGGATAGGGATTCCCTCTACCATGTAATTCCCATTAAAAGTGAACCTCAGCCACAACCGCAGTAACCTATAAAACATGAAGCAAAAGCACCAATGAGAGAAATACTCACACAATTAGAGTACCAGGGTGTGATTGAACCCTGTTTCTCGCCAAAGAATAACCCTTTATTCCCCGTAGCTAAACCAGACCATTCATACAGAATAGTCTTAGACTACAGACATCTAAATAGTCATACACATACCTATGCTATACAAAATTCACATAGCACTGCACTAATGAGCAACATAGTGCGTAAAAAATACAAAACAACACTAGACATGTCCAATGGTTTTTTTCTGCCAGAATATAGCGCTTGAAAGCAGAGACTTAACAAGCTTTAGCGCACTAGGCTCTCAGAAAAAATTCTGTTGTTTACCTCAGGGGTATAAGAAGAGCCCATAACTGTTCGCAGCTCGTGTCACTGCCATTTTATACGAGATCTACCCTGAAGCATTGTCCTATGTAGATGATACATTTCTCATGGATGATGAATTACTACAACATTTAAGACGGGTAGCCCGCATTGTTGTAGGGTTTGCCGAATTTGGCTACAAATTTAACTTCCAAAAAACAAAAATAGCCTTCCTCAGCATCCTGTTTCTAGGATATGAGCTGTCAAGTGAAGGAAGAGCCTAGCGCCACAATTCTTAGAAAAGTGCGCACAGTTACAACCACCGAATACGATTAAAAAACTCCAATCATTGGGTTTCTTAACTTTTGGCAGAACCTACATTCCAGATTATGCTACATGCATAAAACCTTTATTTGATTTGATACGTCCCGATTTTTCAAGTAAATTCTGGACAACTGAACATACACGCATTCTTAGAGAAATGCAGACAGACATGCTTGCAGCACAACATTTACACACAAGGGACAACAAAACACATTTTGTCATCAGGGTAATAGCTGGGGCCATCGGTTTCACCTATGTGACATTTAATGAAGGTGAGACAGTCCCGATTGCATACAAATCACATTTGTATTCAGCAGCTGAACAACGCTTTGCTCCCACAGAGAAAATTCTCACTGCTGTACAGATGGCTGTCATTAAGGAAAGACCTCCTGCCCAAGGAAAACGCATTATTGTCATTCCTCCAATCCCAGCCCTGGAGGCTGATACAAAAGCTAGCGTTCCGAACGCAAAAGCACTACATCCACGTTGGATACAATGGGCTACGTCTCTAACAGACACTGATGTAGACTACATTTTCGTCCCAAAGTTACAAACTCAGGAATTCCTACAATATGAAGTAGAATATCTAGTTCCAGCAAATATCTTGCCTATTGGTCAGTATCATAGCGTCATGTACACCGATGGCTCTGCACAACCTGCAATTGGAACTAAACATCAATATTCTGATGCTTGCGCAGTCGTAAGTGGCTATATGGAAGGGGATACATTTTGTCCTCTACATACCTTTACACAGACCCTAGGGGATTGTACAGCACAATTGGCTGAGTTAAAAGCTCTGCTGATGGCACTGGAACACACGGATCCGGCACAGCCTATGCTGATTGTTTGTGATTCATATTATTGTGTCCAGTCCTTTAACGAATACCTGCATTATTGGCACCAGAATGGGTTCAGAGACTCCAAAGGCAACACCATTAAACACAGACTACTTTGGGGGAAAGTAGCTGACCTGAAAGAGACGCTACCGAACGTCCATGTTGTACATACACTTGGGCACCAGCGCATTGGAATACATGTTGCTGGAAATACATTGGCTGATGAAGCCGCAAAGTCAGCAGTGGCAGTAGCCACTGTGGCTGCATTGACTCGCTCGAGTTCTAAACCAGACACAGATATTTGGGCTGCCGTGAAAGCTACGGCTGATGGTACGCCCCATCCTAAAGGATTTCCTAACAAATATTATTATCGTGTGGGAAATATGCTGAACGCTGAAGTCAAGATACCAGGCGTAGGTGTACGAGGCATCTCTAACAAAGATGTAAGACCACAATTTAATAAAGCAGCGCATGAGGGGGTGGCATCTGCACAAGCTGGTGTAGCGGCTACAATTTCAATCTTACAGGCCCGTTATTGGTGGCCAGGTCTCTACAAAAAGACTAAGCAGTATGTCCTTTGTTGTGACATCTGTCAACAAATCAAAGTTTCCACTGCCAAGCACCCGCCGCAGACACCCCTCTTAATTTCAAACAAACCATTACAGTGCATGTACTTGGACCACTGCGGTCCCCTATCACCTGTTAGTGCATACAAATACATATTAGTCGATGTTGATTCATGCTCCAGATTTGTATGGGTGTGGCCACAACGCTCGGCTGACGCTCGGACTGTTATTAAAGATTTGTGAGTCTTTATCTGCACATATGCAGTTGCAGCCTTCTATTCGGACCAGGGCCCTGCTTTTGCCTCAAGGGCATTCAGAGACACCACGGCTTAATTGGGGGCCAACTCCACTACTCGTCTCCATTTCATCCTGAGGGAAATAGTGTTGTGGAGCGATTGGACCGTGATTTAAAGCAATCCATAACAGCCAGAGTCTTAGGTACGGGTCGAAGTTGGCTTAATCACCTGTATGGATTCCAGAGAGCACTAAATAACCTGCCTAGAAGGTCCCTGGGGGGTCGTATTTCATATGAGTGCCTGTTCGGAACTTGAATGTATGTTCTGGATCTTGATGGTCCTGGCGTGGAGGCACCAGAAACACCTTTTGACATAAATTAACATGTCACTGTCTTACAGGAATTGCAACAGTTCCGTGATGATGATTCTTCCAAAAGTGCCGCCTCCACAGGAATTAAGGATGTGCCAGTAACATCTACCGGCTGGATTCCCAGAGTTGGGGATCTTGTACGTGAAAAAGTCTCAGTGAAAAAGGAATTTGACCCTTCTTATCGAGCACCAGTCCCTGTACTAGGGATACACGGTACCAGAACTGTTATTCTACCACCGTTGGCAGGTGCCAAAGAAAATTGTTTTGTCTCAAAAGACAAGGTCAAATTACACCATGTGGCCCATCCTGCACAGCCGACCAAGAGGAACATCCAGTAGTTCCTGAATCCCTCTCACTACTGGCGAAGAAGTTCCACTACAAGTTGTTCATACCAACACTGATACCTCTCTGAGCTTGGGGAGGGTGGAAGATGATCTTGCATTAGTTCCACTAACGTCAACTAACTTAGAAACCTTTGACTAAGTCAACTTGACTACAAGCCAAACGGATGGTGCTGTCTATAATATGCCACCACAGGAAACACCAACTCCACCACTGACAACGGTTATGCCATTTGCACGAACTGCCTCTGGTTATTTTGACGACTTCAACGATGATTTCTCAGACTCATTCGCCTCTTCGACAGCTGATTTGTCAAGTGCACGTAAGCTAACAAACTGGCTTAAAGAAATGTATTTCATTTTTCCATGGAACTATATATGGCTTTCTCTGACTGTCCCAGCCTTTCTACTTTGGATTGGTTTTGTTATTACCTTTTTCTTATTAATACATGGTCATTTTCTTCCTGAAAGATCAACAGTTGAACAGGTGGAGGAGGTTTTGAAACCACATTTTTCGTCACACAAAGTCCGAAGAGATTTGTCCTTTGTGAACATTTCCGCAGTGCTAATTCCTGATGGGATTGTTTGGGACAAAGTATTGTTTGATATATATGCTCCCACGGAAATTGTTCAAATACCGTATGTGTTCAAATTATCACTGAATGATATAGTAATACCAGGCATTGTATCTGATGTTTGGATGTGAAAACAGTTGATTCTATGATGACAGAGTTGCAATAATATACTGTCTTTGAAAACAAAGATGTTTACTAACTCAAAGAAAATTATGGTGATATGTTTTGCTATAATTATTATGGGCACCACTTCATACATAGAGCGAGCAGTCCCCAAATGGTATTTAATTACACGCAATGGGAACATTGTCCAACTCCACCGCAAGGGAGTTCTAAAACATATTCTGAAAAGTTAGCATATTTTTCTGGGCGCAATCAAAAGAATGCTGAGTCGTATTACTTTAAGGTACCACCTACTTAGGAGATATACATGTTATTGACTAACACAAAATTTATATATTCGGAATCCTTTGTTTCCCAGTTATCAATAGAAGGCTATGAATATTGGTCCAAATCAATTGATCTGAAAAGTATCTGGGGAACAGAAAACTGGCAAATTAAGGGAAAAGAAACATTATTTAGAGCATGTCTTATTCCTGTTCAGATGATCTTTTTAAATGAAACTGTGCAACAAACGAGTTGTTTAGGCTTAGCAACAATCAGAGAATTAAACATGCCCAGTATACCTGCCCCTGCAAAATTTTACAAATGGCAAAAATACACGAACGCAACTAAAGATGAGCTCGATGAGTGGGTCCAGAATGGTACGTTTAATGCTTCACTGACACGTCCAGGTGGGTGGTTATTGTGGCCAATAGATACCAATGGGTGTCATCAACATTTTATTTACTCCTCAGGGTGTTTTAGGACGAGTAGGCCAGACCCTCGCTATATATCTCCAGAACATGCAGATATCATTCCAACATATAGTGTAGGAAAATTATGCCAACAGTGGCTAAAATCATCCTCACTAAACGTAGTTAAAGAACACCTCAATCTCTTGTCTAACACCACTGACTTACAAGATTTCTTGTCAGGCCACAGAAGACCACGTAGGAAGCGTTTCTTATAAGCAGTAAACAGTGAAATATGGAAACTTTCCCAATAAGATGCTGCTGCCCGGTTAAGGGAAATAGATCAGGAAAATCTAAAAAAGGCATTAGCTGTTGTGGATAATGGGATTAACACCTTGTCCAACCGTATATATACAATTAACAACATTGTCTCTTCTGCTATAGACATAGTACAATCTGATATATCTTCTTTATACCATTGACAGAGTTAGATCAGGCCCATTATGCAGTTGGGTTAGATGCTTCAAACATTGAAGGCGGGTTGCGTTCCATGGCAGCACGTCAGTGCAAGGGAGATATTTTCTTCTTTTAGTTTGACGCGACAACAACAACTAATGGCTAAGAAAGAAGCGACTTATGTCATGCTTAACATCGAGAAATTAGAAAAGTTGCCTTTTACCGTGGCCGAAATACCATCGGCGGAGTGGTTAATACATGGGGTTATTAATCTGCCTATTTCCACACTACAATTCACCTCCTGTTTGAAACACATTCCGGTAGGCAGATTTGAAAAGCTGGGAGATAGTTACATCCATGAGGTGTGGGATCTTCCCTTCTCGTACAAATGCTACAATGGCATGAAAGAGGTCTTTCTTAGCGGTAGTGAATGCGAGACTTCTGTCAGCCATTCGATGATTTGTAAACAGCTGTCCTTGCATGGGGCATGTAACGCCTCAGCTGCAAACTTGGCTTGTTATCTTAAGGGAGTTCCAGTCCCCTTGATTAGACCTACGTTCCAGGTACTTTCAAACGGCAGCTACGTCCTTCTCAATAGTGAAGACTGTTGTGGCATGCGAGCCGGAATAGTTTCCGTTGTCTCTAAGGTTGTTACATGCTGTGGGAACATACTGTTTCCCCCCACTAAATTTAAGGAGGTAGCTGATATCTGGCCTTACATTGCTACTTCAAACGTGAATTTTGACAAGTTAAGTAGACTCAAGGCTTTATCATTTCAAAAGCATGTGGTCCTTACATCTGCACGCGAGACCTACACACTTCAAGTGGCATGGTCATCAGCAGAAATACAGTCCCTTTTAAATACAATCTTTCTGAGACACTTTGGTGAACTCGTAGGACGAATATTTAATGCGTCCAGCACGACTGGAATAACACAATTTTTCAAAGCTGTTGGTTCTGGTTTTATTCACACCTTCTCCTCCATATTCGGTTTGATACCTTCAGCTATCCACTCAATTATTGGCAGTATTTTGGGGGGATTTCCGATAACTTTGGCTTTATTAGCTGGCATCCTGCTGTTGCTGTTGTTTATGCACAACGGCTGTCCCGCCGCAACAAGGACAAATGACGGCTTTCCTATCAGCGCAGCTGTGTCATGAACGTATGATGCAGCATTTTGGAGCAACACTCGTGGAGCATTTGGAGTGTGACTGGTCTTTGTCATTGAGACCGGTTTTGTATTGTGTGCAGCCCGTGTTCCGGTGCCTCTGGTGCTCTTTTGAACATGCACTGGAAGTTTGTCTTTCACAGCAGCGCCCCCCAGCAATAGATGCTGATCTGTTGATGTTCTCGCTGAGGGTTAATTAGCAGACATGCGCACTGAGGCTGCGTTTGCTACGTGAAGCTAATCATGAGTTACCCTTCCTGGAGGAAGTTGCCATCAACTCAAGAGGCACTCCACAGGATGCTGCCTTGGTTGATACTGGGGCTATGGAACCCACTTGCTCCTCGATAAGTTTTGGTGCGGACTTTCCGGTTCTGTCATCTGCTGAAGTGGAAGATCTCCTACTTTCCATGACTCGTACTTAATTTGGAACCTTTCTAAATTGACATTATCATTGAATTTGGTTGTAAGCCACATGCTCATGTTTTAAATTGCCAAGTAGCGTGCTTGTGTGTCCTTTTAACTTGTCAAAATTGACTAGGGTTTTATATACATCTTAGGTTGAGAAATTTTTGTTTTGGCTTGAACCACTTTCAACTGACAAGGGGAGGGTGTTGTGTAGCCATTTTAATTATAGCTCTGTGCATGTTAGTTTAATACACTAGGCCGCTGTGCACTTTGACCTAGATATATTTTATTCAGCTTCGCATTGTTATTTTTACAATAACCAGTTTTACGGTCTTATTTTAATTTCTTCTATCTAACTGTTTTGCTTAGCCCAGCACTGTGTTCTCAAACAACACATTCTTGATCACTTTGTGCTTCAGTCACGGCTACAGTTTGGTACATTGCCAGTGATCGTGGTAGAGGTTTAGTCTCCAACATTCGTAGAAAATACACATCCTTATGTAGGGACATTCTCTTAGAACATTAGCTGTGTTATTATAAAAACACTTCCTGGTCCCATCACACGTTAAGAGGGAGATTCCAGGCAGGGAACCACAACTGTATGCTGAATGCTTCGCTGCAGATGCTAACGCACACTACAGGCCTTTGTTCAGGTATGAGGGTTGGTGTCCTCCCGGGGGAACCTGAAAGGCAGGATTAGAGCTTAACATGCTCTGCTCAAATTATGATTTAGATAGAAAATAGTCCATCAACTTTAGTGGCAATATGATAGCATTATTCTTATGCTTCACTCTCATCGTCACCATTTTAATATTGTCATGTTGTGTCATTCTGGTTATTGCAGCTCACGCTTTGATATCTAAAATGCATTAGTTTTTTAAACCAGTCTTTAAAACTTATACTGCTTTCATTGTCATTTATATATGAGACCGAATTGGGAATGAGAGAACCGGATGCGACCTGAGTGACCACGACTTCCCTGAGAACTATGATATGTCATGCGCTCGGCTGCGCAATGAGGCACTGCTAGTTAGCCCGAGCAAAACCCGGATTTGGAGAGACAGGTGTCACCCACCATGGGTCAGACTCAGTCTCCCACACTGTGGACGATCTTGCTGCTCAAAATCCAGTAGTCTCATTAGAATAATGAGAGCCTACGCAACAGATGGATGGTCTTTAGATGTTTTAGCTTGGAACTAATACCATGCGAGTACTTTTATGATGTACCCCTCAATAAGATTAGTTCACAGAGAGTACATAGCACCTGCTTTGCAATTACTTTCTTCTCACCAGAGCGAATGCAAAAGAATTTCCAGGCAATAGATCCTTTTAGGCCCAGGGTGCTCCTTATCAGAAGAAGTGTCTGAGTGGTGCTGCTCTGGCTACTGACTACTGTAAGATGCCAATTTCAAACAGTTGAAATACATTCAATATTATCATGGTGTTGAATCTTTCAAAGCCCCTTTTAAGCCATTAGACACAACAAGATGGTGTAATCTTTTTACATGGATATACTTACCTTATTTCACACTCAGGTCACTGTCTCTGAAAGTATCACACATAAAGCCTTTGAATGTTACACATAAACACACTGCAAACATGGGACTATCAAGTATAAAGACACTGGGAGGCGTGGCCGAGATGCCCGCAAGATGGCCGCTCTCGTTTTAGATGTTTTAGCTTTGTTTGGCGGCATTTTGGCACCAATGGACAGAAATAATAGAGGCACAGAGATGGGAACATGAGGGCAACAGGTATATTACCACTGGAATCATTTTGGAGTGTGTTTTGTAGTGTTTTTTTGGCTCTTTTAGCCACTCCTCAACTTTGGTGGCCGCCATTTAAAAAAAAAAAAAATTTAAGGGGAAAAAAGAAGTGAAAAACGACTGCATACTTTATTGTTGTAGGATAAAGGTACTTTATTAAGCTTATTTTTTCTTCTTAAAATTAGATTACTCTTATCCAGCCACTTTGCTCTCCAATTGGAATATGTCAGTACCTACAGCCTCTGGAGCTATTTGTGTCATTAATAATTTTTCAAGAGATTTTATGTATTGCGCATGCTTTCAGATTGCAGTGCTGCATTTAAGATAATTTATACACTATCCATTGGCTCTGAGTTTATTCTCTGCATACTTATTTTCTATGGAGCCTCCCTCCTCTTCTTCAACGGTTGCAGCGGTTCCTGGAATTATGTCCTCGTCACAGAAGGATTATAATAATACCTGTAAACGACAAAAGAAGGATCCTTCCTCTCCGACAAAATCTCCTTTGCCTCAAACCCAGGAAGACCTTGTGGATGAAATAAAACACTTGAAGCCCTTTGTGATGGAAACAAATGCTACCCTTCAAAGAATTGAGGAAAAGTGGTCAAGTCTGGAATCTAGGGTCTGAGAGGCTGAGCAAAGGATCAGTAATATGCAGGATGAGGTTACTAAGATTGATGCCATGTCTAAAGAAATTTCGCTCCTGAAGCAGCAAACTGAGGACTTGGAAAATCGTAACCAGCATAACAATCTTAGAATTTATGGCATTCCTGAGGAGGCGGAAGGCAATGACATAATCTCTTTCCTGAAAACTAATATTCAAAAAATTGTTGGGCTCAAGGATGGTACTGCTCTTAATCTACAATGCGCACATCGTGTGGGGCCCAGATCTTCCTGTGCCTCATCACCTGATCGTCCGAGAGGCATAATTGTTCTTTTTTGGGAGTATACTGAGTTACTCATGGTTTTGGAGGCAACCAAGCAAAGGAAACAGATGCTGTGGTCTGGTCATAAGATTTTCTTCTCACAGGATGTGTTACGTGCTACGGCTGCTCGTTGCAAAGAGTTTCTTGCACTGCGTCCAGGGTTGAGATCACTAAACGCTCATTATGGACTGGTTCATCCTTGCTTTTTTAAAGTAACATACAAAGATCGTACTTTTAAATTTGCCTCTTCTGCTGATCTGAAAATGTTTATTAGTGTTGGAAAATGGGTTATTGGTAAGGGCAGGTAGGTACCTACACCTAGCAACAAGCCACTAACCTCCACTTAGGTCCAGTTAGGTCTCAGTAAATTAACCCCAGCTCAACCCTTGGTAGCTTGGCAACGAGCGTCAAGGCTTAACTTAGGAGACAGTGTGTAAAGAATTCAAATATCACAAAACAGTAATTAAATAAAACACAGGAAACAGTTTAAAAATTCAAAACCAATTTATAAAAATAGTTTATATTTTTATCTTTAAAATGACACAAAAACGAATAAAATCGGATAAAGGGAACCGGAGGTATGAATTTTTAAAGAATTATTATTTTTCTAGCGCTTAGAAACAAAATGCGCCAATCGGGTCATCTGGTTGCACCTCGACCGGGGCAAAGTCAAAGTTTCAGGCCGACCGCGATGGAGCCCTGCTCGGCTACAGGTCGCGGGAGGCCTCGGTTAAAAGTTTACCTTCACACTTATTCTTTATTTTGAAGATTTTCTTCAGCGGGACGAACCTGCCAGTCCTATCCGACCTCCTGGAGCCCTTCTCCGGATACGCGATGCTGGAATCCTCGGTGGAGATTTTTACCTTCGGACTTAGTCGTTTTTTCGAGGTGAAAATCCTTCGACCGGGGTAAACCTGGATCTTGATCCGACGTCCGTGGAGCCCTTCTCGGATACGATGGCTGGGAGGTCCCGGCCAACTTTTTACCTTCGGACTTAGTCTCTTTTTCTGAGATTTTTCTTTACCGGGACGAACCACCAAATCAGGCCGGGTCGCGGTTGAGGCAAGCCGGCTAGAATTTCCGCGGCGGGTCGGTCCCTCTATGGAGCTTTTTTACAAAAATTCTCAAATCTTCTCCAAACTTCTGGGGCTTCACCCAGATGTTCTTTTAAGGTTCTTTTGGGGTCCACAGCTCACCCCAAGGGTCCAGAAGTTCTGAGATGGTCCTTGGGGGGTGCGGACTACCACTCCCAGAGTGCACCTGGCGCAAACTCCTTTTTGGCCACTGGACAGTGGTCAGCTGGTCACTTTCTTCAGGAGTTGGTGCAGGGGACTCTGGATAGCAATTTTTCACCTGTAGCAAACAGGGAGTCCCTCCTTGAACCATTTGAAGCCAGGCAAAGTCCTTCTTGTGGTGAAGCCCAAGTGTGCAGCTGGTGCAGTCCTTCTGAGTGCAGGTTCCAGGTGCAGGCCAGGGGTCCAGCAGGGCAGTCCTTCCTCTCCTTTAGTTCTTTTCTTGTTGAATTCTGGTGGGGATCTGAGGTGTGGGTGCAGGTCTGCCAGTTTTATCCTTGCTCCTGGGTGAAAAGCAGGGGGGTCCTGGTTCTCCAATCAGGTACAGGGTCGTCCCCCTGTGATGACCACTTCCTGGGATGTGTGGTAAAATCCATCCCAGAAGGCAACATTCTTTAAAAATCCAACATGGCTGAATCTGATTTTTGGAGGTTACATCTGGCTGAGCCCACCCACTGGTGTGGCTAAAAATCATAAACACACCCCTCTCCTGCCCTCTCCTAATCTAATCAAGGGGGCACCTAGTTGTCTGGGGTTGCAGGATGTGGGGGTGTTGCTGGTTGCTCCAAATGTCCTTCTCTGCCTTTGAAGACCAGTTTGGCAGCCCTCCCCCTTCCTGCCTCACCATCTGCTGAGGGGAGATTCTCTCCCACAAGCACATTCCTTTGTGTGAAGCCAGGCCACTTCACACCTCATCAAGGCAGCTTGGCTAAGCTGCTGCAGGCTGGCCAATCAGAGCACAGCAGCAAAAACAATGCAGGGCTGAAATTGGCAACTTTTTAGGTAAAGTCTAAAACCTTTTACCTGAACAAGTTATATTAAATCCAACAACTGGAAGTTGTGGGATTTATTACAACAATTAATTTGATACCAAATTCTTGGTATGCAACATTTAAGGAGACTTTAAAATGTAAAATAAAGTCTCCCCATTCTAGCCTATGAAGGCCATTTACTTCAATGAGGGAAAAACGAATTTGGCTGTTTTTACCTCACCAGGGTTTATAAATCTATTTGTATAAAGTCCCTGCTTATAGTTACATGGCACCCAGCCCTAGGGGCACATAGGGCACACCTTAGGGGTGACTTATATGTAAAAATAAGGTAGTTTAAGACTTTGGAACTACTTTTAATTCCAAAGTCGAATTTGCATATAACTTTAATTTAAAAGGAGCCAGCTGCCTTTAAAATGACACTGGGCACCTCAGCAGTGCACCTAGGTGTGCACCACCTATGCTGTGGTCCCTAAACCTACATGCCCTACCATATACTAGGGACTTATAGGTAGGTTAACTTAGCCAATTATAATTAGCCTAATTTGCATATTGATTTTACACAGAGCACAGGCCCTGGGACTGGTTAGCAGTACCCAGGGCACCATCAGAGTCAGGAAAACACCAGCATAAAGTGGAAAATTGGGGCAAAAAGTTAGGGGGCCTCTGCAATCAGCCCTGTTTTCTCACACAAGCCCCCCCCAGCCCACACGCCCAGGAGACTCAGCCCAACCCTGGGAGAGTCTTCCTGGCTTGTTAGGCGAGGAAGACAGTGAAGAAAACTGGCTCTCCCTTTGCAGGGCCTACTCTGCCTTACATCCTCCTGTCATGGTCACTCCCTCTGGGTAGTGAAGCCATCCCAACAGTTAAAGGACCCATCTCAAACTGAAACTTCCCTCTAGGGGGTCTTCCTCCTCTCTCTCTGCCAACTTGGGTAGTGAGGTGCCCACCTCCCCTACTCCTAACTTTGCTAGGGCAACACCTAGCTTACCCAAAGAGGTCACCCAACACTTGAGCAACCCCACCATGAGCAACAGGGTCAGGGGGCCTACTTTGCTATTGGCCCTAGGGGTCTGCCTCCCAGGCCAAGTACAGTGCTGCCAGGAAGGCTAGCACCCAGCAGAGGCTACTGACAGCTGTCAGTACCCAGAACCACACCCTAAGCTCTCCACTGACAGGTGGCTGAGCTGCTTTAGGGGCAACTTTGGGGTCCTGGCACCCCTCTTGCTGTCTAGAGTGGGGGGCTACCACCTCCTGTGGCAGACACCCTCCTTCCACTCTCCCTTCTGTCAGTGCAGGGGCAACACCCTGCATCTGGACAGCTGCCTGACTACTCAGGACTTCCTTGGGGTCAGGGGAGGCCTCACCAGTGCCAACTCTGGGCTCCCCCCCTACTGGGGCAGAAGGCCTTTGGCTCCCTGGAACTCTCTTTAAGAGTGGCCTACCCTTCCTTTTCTTCTTTCCTTTTCTTGAGGACCCCTGTCTCCTAACTGTAGGGACTGACTCCCCAGGACTTTGGTTTGGGGGGGCGCCCTGGGCGACCGCCCCATCTGGGACCAGACCCACCTCTGGGAGGTCATTGCCCAGGATACAATCTAGGGGGAGGTCAGCACTGACTACCACCCTAAACCAGTCAAGGATACCCTCCCTCTCTAGGGGCACTATGGCTACAGGTTTGGTGGTGACCTCCCCTGTGGCTATCCTGACTTTCCTTGTCTCTCCTGGGACATACATGTCTGGGGTCACTAACCGGTCATTCACTATAGTGCGACTGGCACAGGTGTCTCTCAGGCCAGTGGTAGGGATCCCATTCACCCGAATGGGGTGGAAGTGCCTACTTCCACCCTCAGGGATCACCAGCTTACCATCTGGTCCTGTCTCCCAGCTCAATGCTAGGAGGACTTCATCATCTGAGGAGTCCTCCTCCATGGCTACACTGGACAGCCCAGTGCTAACCACCTTCTTTGGACAGGCTGCATGTCCTCTGAAGTGACCTGTCTGCTGACAGTCAAAGCAAGCCCTACTGTCCAAGAGCTTTTTTAACCCTGGGTCTCCCTGTCTCTGCTTGTCAGAGTGGGAGTGGGATTTACTCTCCTCCTTCTTATGGTTCTTGGGTACAGAGGGAGTCTCTGTGGTGGGCTTACCACCTCCCTCCTTAGGTTTTTGGGGACCTGACCCCCCTTCTTGGAGTCTCCCACCTGGGACTTGACAACCACCCTGGTTCTCAACCACTCATCAGCTGCCTCCTCTAGCTCTCTAGGGTTGGTCTGCTTAGAGTCCACTAGATGCTGGCGTAACCTTTCTTGGGTACAATTGGTCATGATCAGATTGTATAACCCCTCATAAGTATTTACTTTGTTACCAATAATCCAGCCCTCTAGTGCCTTTAGTGAGGTGTCTACAAAGTCAACCCATGACTGGATACTGACCTTCTGGGTGTCCCTGAACTTCATTCTATACTGCTCTGGGGTCAGACCAAACTTCTTAGTTAAGCACCTCTTCATACTAGGGTACGAATCTGCCTCCTCCCCCCTTAAGGTCAGAAGCCTATCCCTCCCTGAGTTGGGGACCAACTCCCACAAAAGGGAACCCCAGTATTGAGGCCTAACCCTTCTCATTTGGAGTGCCCTCTCAAAGGCCTCCAACCACTTGTCTATATCATCCCCCTCTACATAAGCAGGAACCACCCCCTTGGGTAATCTGGGGTAAACTCCCCAACCCATGGACACCTCAACTTCTCTGTCGCTGCCACCATCTCTTTTCTCTTTCTTTGCCCACTTTTTCTTTTCTAGGGCCAGCTTGACTGCTTCCGAAGCTATGTATGCTAGCTGGTCCTCCAGCTCTCTTTCTCTGATGGATGGGTTCTCTCCTCCTGAAGGGACCCCCTTCCCACCACTAGCTTTGGGTCTCCCCCTAGTGACGGTATGTACTGAGGACCGTTCTTCCTCATCCTCACTTAGACTCAGATGCCCTCCCTCCCCTGAGTGGTTAGAGCTAGCACCCTCCCCTGTTTCTTCCTCCTCTGGAGCTTCCCCTAGGTCTACCTCTTGGGCCTCAGCCCATGCTGTCAGGGATTTGATCAGGACTTGCTTCCTGAGGTCAGTGGTTGCAGGCAACCCTCTTTCAGTACACAACCCCCTAAGCTGGACTACAGTCAGTGTGGGTAGGCTAGCCAGATCAAGCTCCATGGTTCCCTGGTTTTGTGTCAACAAAAACTTTTTGCAAAAATTGGAAACAATAATTTTAGAAAAATTACAAAAATTCAATAATAGAAATTAATCCAAATAAAAAATAAAAAAAGAATTTTTTTTTTTTTTTGCACTAAGACAATTTAAAGGATTTTTAATTTGTTTTACTTAAAACTGTAACGTGATACTGAACACAAGTACTGGATCCCACCGCTGCCACCAAAAATGTTGGAAAATGGTTTTGGTAAGGGCAGGTAGGTACCTACACCTAGCAACAAGCCACTAACCTCCACTTAGGTCCAGTTAGGTCTCAGTAAATTAACCCCAGCTCAACCCTTGGTAGCTTGGCAACGAGCGTCAAGGCTTAACTTAGGAGACAGTGTGTAAAGCATTCAAATATCACAAAACAGTAATTAAATAAAACACAGGAAACAGTTTAAAAATCCAAAACCAATTTGTAAAAATAGTTTATATTTTTATCTTTAAAATGACACAAAAACGAATAAAATCGGATAAAGGGAACCGGAGGTATGAATTTTTAAAGAATTATTATTTTTCTAGCGCTTAGAAACAAAAAGCGCCAATCGGGTCATCTGGTTGCACCTCGACCGGCGCAAAGTCAAAGTTTCAGGCCGACCGCGATGGAGCCCTGCTACAGGTCGCGGGAGGCCTCGGTTAAAAGTTTACCTTCACACTTATTCTTTATTTTGAAGATTTTCTTCAGCAGGACGAACCTGCCAGTCCTATCCGACCTCCTGGAGCCCTTCTCCGGATACGCGATGCTGGAATCCTCGGTGGAGATTTTTACCTTCGGACTTAGTCGTTTTTTCGAGGTGAAAATCCTTCGACCGGGGTAAACCTGGATCTTGATCCGACGTCCGTGGAGCCCTTCTCGGATACGATGGCTGGGAGGTCCCGGCCAACTTTTTACCTTCGGACTTAGTCTCTTTTTCTGAGATTTTTCTTTACCGGGACGAACCACCAAATCAGGCCGGGTCGCGGTTGAGGCAAGCCGGCTAGAATTTCCGCGGCGGGTCGGTCCCTCTATGGAGCTTTTTTACAAAAATTCTCAAATCTTCTCCAAACTTCTGGGGCTTCACCCAGATGTTCTTTTAAGGTTCTTTTGGGGTCCACAGCTCACCCCAAGGGTCCAGAAGTTCTGAGATGGTCCTTGGGGGGTGCGGACTACCACTCCCAGAGTGCACCTGGCGCAAACTCCTTTTTGGCCACTGGACAGTGGTCAGCTGGTCACTTTCTTCAGGAGTTGGTGCAGGGGACTCTGGATAGCAATTTTTCACCTGTAGCAAACAGGGAGTCCCTCCTTGAACCATTTGAAGCCAGGCAAAGTCCTTCTTGTGGTGAAGCCCAAGTGTGCAGCTGGTGCAGTCCTTCTGAGTGCAGGTTCCAGGTGCAGGCCAGGGGTCTAGCAGGGCAGTCCTTCCTCTCCTTTAGTTCTTTTCTTGTTGAATTCTGGTGGGGATCTGAGGTGTGGGTGCAGGTCTGCCAGTTTTATCCTTGCTCCTGGGTGAAAAGCAGGGGGGTCCTGGTTCTCCAATCAGGTACAGGGTCGTTCCCCTGTGATGACCACTTCCTGGGATGTATGGTAAAATCCATCCCAGAAGGCAACATTCTCTAAAAATCCAACATGGCTGAATCTGATTTTTGGAGGTTACATCTGGCTGAGCCCACCCACTGGTGTGGCTAAAAATCATAAACACACCCCTCTCCTGCCCTCTCCTAATCTAATCAAGGGGGCACCTAGTTGTCTGGGGTTGCAGGATGTGGGGGTGTTGCTGGTTGCTCCAAATGTCCTTCTCTGCCTTTGAAGACCAGTTTGGCAGCCCTCCCCCTTCCTGCCTCACCATCTGCTGAGGGGAGATTCTCTCCCACAAGCACATTCCTTTGTGTGAAGCCAGGCCACTTCAAACCTCATCAAGGCAGCTTGGCTAAGCTGCTGCAGGCTGGCCAATCAGAGCACAGCAGCAAAAACAATGCAGGGCTGAAATTGGCAACTTTTTAGGTAAAGTCTAAAACCTTTTACCTGAACAAGTTATATTAAATCCAACAACTGGAAGTTGTGGGATTTATTACAACAATTAATTTGATACCAAATTCTTGGTATGCAACATTTAAGGAGACTTTAAAATGTAAAATAAAGTCTCCCCATTCTAGCCTATGAAGGCCATTTACTTCAATGAGGGAAAAACGAATTTGGCTGTTTTTACCTCACCAGGGTTTATAAATCTATTTGTATAAAGTCCCTGCTTATAGTTACATGGCACCCAGCCCTAGGGGCACATAGGGCACACCTTAGGGGTGACTTATATGTAAAAATAAGGTAGTTTAAGACTTTGGAACTACTTTTAATTCCAAAGTCGAATTTGCATATAACTTTAATTTAAAAGCAGCAAGCAAGGCAGGCCTGCTTTAAAATGACACTGGGCACCTCAGCAGTGCACCTAGGTGTTCACCACCTATGCTGTGGTCCCTAAACCTACATGCCCTACCATATACTAGGGACTTATAGGTAGGTTAACTTAGCCAATTATAATTAGCCTAATTTGCATATTGATTTTACACAGAGCACAGGCCCTGGGACTGGTTAGCAGTACCCAGGGCACCATCAGAGTCAGGAAAACACCAGCATAAAGTGGAAAATGGGGGCAAAAAGTTAGGGGGCCTCTGCAATCAGCCCTGTTTTCTCACAATTAGCCAATGCAAGGGTGAAGAAATGGAATGTGGCAAATCTTGATTACTCATTGTTGGTTCTTAAGAAGTTCTTTGCCGATATATTGTCCTAGGTTATTGATCACATTTATTTTTACTTATTTTTTATTTATTATTTTCATTCTTTTTACAGATACCTCACGCTTCATTTGTTTCCCTAAATCCGATATGTGTCCCTTTCCTGTGTTATATTCCAGACCCATTGTCTTCATTTGTTCTTAGTTGTCGGTAAGTGTTTTGTATAAATCATTATTGTTCATATTTATGCCGTATTATTTATTTCTTCTGATAAGAATGTCTTTGTGGCTTTCTGTTTCCTCTCGTGTATAGTTCCGGTTGTGGACCATCTTAGCTGTTTCCGTGCTTCCCCACTCTCCCACTTTATTGTCACTGTATTGTTTTTACTTTGTCTTACTATGGCTCAAGCCATTAGGCTCCTTGCCATCTACTCTGTTTTTATCTCCTTTTGCTCTCTTTTTCTTCTTTCTTTTCTCTTTTCTTCCTTCCTTCTTTCTTATTCAACGGATATTTGGTTGTCTATTCTACATACCTTTTGATATCATAACATCCAGTGGTTTCTAACTTTCTGTTATATAAATTATTTTATGTTGATAATGTTGCTACAGATATATCTTTTTGTTATTCTGCGAAATGGTTAAAGTCATGCGTGTTGTTTCTTGGAATGTGAAAGGTTTACGCAATCCCATTAAGAAGCAGAGAGTCCTTTCACATCTTTCCAAGTTAAATTGCAAGGTTGGCATGTTGCAAGAAACCCATACCTCTGATAAGGATATTCATTCTTTGAGGCGGCAGTGGGTGGGTCGTATTTTTTTTTCTCCGGCACTCCATAATAAAAATGGGGTTCTTATTTTATTTCATAAATCACTTTCCGTACAGATAGAGAGATAGGAGAGAAATGATGAAGGGAGGAGGCTTCTTCTTCACCTCACTATCAATAATGACCCATATACCTTACTCAATATCTATGGCCCTACAGGTATTGATCTAAAATTTTGGGAAAATATTTCACAGGTTTTACACTCCTGTCCGAATGATAATTTGATATTGGGCGGAGATTGTAATCAAGTTATGGACCCCTTTACGGACAGGCACTCCCTTTCCAGATATATCCCTAACAAAATGCAAAAAACATTAACGAATGCCATTCATTCCAGAGGCTTGAAAGATGCTTGGAGGTTACACAATCCAGATAGTTTAGAATTCACCTTTAATTCTTCCATACACAATTCAAAATCTAGAATTGATTATATTTTTTTTGACACCTCACTTTCTTACTGGTCTAGTGCACACTGAAATAGGCGCTATACTAATATAGGATCATGCACCTATGTTCATAGATATTGACATAACAACTGAATCGTGTAGGTCAAGGAGATGGCACTTTAATAACTATTTGCTGAAGGATCAGGTCTTTGTAGATACATTTGAAACATTTCTGAAGGAATATTTTGATCTCAATCTGACACCTTCCTTGCAATTCCAGATTGTCTGGGACGCTTTTAAAGCCTCGGCCAGAGGCTTCATTATTGAATATGTGGCTACAAAGAAGAAAAAGTTTCTCACATAGTTTGCTCTTCTCTTATCATTTTTTAGAACTCTGGAGCATAAATATTTTACATCAAATGATAATGATACTCTTAAACTCCTTATTCAATCCAAACTGGATTTTAATAAGAAGTCCACTGAACAAGCCTCAGGCACGCTTTTAAAAATTAATTCTAAATTTTATGGTGGGCGTAATAAAGCTGGAAAGATGCTTGCAAATTATCTTAAAGTTAAATCCCAAAAATCCAAGATCTCACATATCATTGATGATAAGGGGAATAATCATTTTAGAAATGAGGATATTTTGCAATGTTTTCCCGATTTTTATCAAAATCTCTATACACCTGAATCATCCCCCCCTGAGGCAGATCTTGAATCCTTTTTTAAATCTCTCCCATCTCGACCAAATCACTCTCTAGACCTTTCTTCCCTAGATAAAGAAATATCTGTGCAGAATATTAAGACTGCTTTGGCAAAATTACCAAAAGATAAAGCTCCGGGCCCGGATGGCTTTACAGCTGAATTTTACCTTTGTTTTTCACACGTTATTCTTCCACATTTGCATTATCTCTATTATCAATTTATTCAGAATGATAGGGCTCAAGGTACGTTTTCCCAGGCCATGCTTTGCCTCATCCCTAAAAAAGATAAGGACCTCTCTCTGTGCGCTAATTACAGGCCAATTTCTCTCATTAATTTAGACTGTAAGATATTTGCTAAGTTATTAGCTCTTCAGGTAAATCAGATTATACAGGATTTAATTGTTTTTGAACAAACTGGCTTTGTTAAGGACAGATATATTACTGATAATTCCAGAGCCTTATTAAATATTTTACATCTTGCTTCTAAAAGTACTATTCCAATGGCTGCCATTACTTTGGATGCAGAGAAAGCTTTCAATCGAATGAAATTGTTTTTTTATGATGCAATGGAATGGTTTTGGACCTGTAATTTTAAAATATATTAATATATTATATTCTTCCCCATCCACGTCTATCTTTTTAAATGGAGTTCAATCTTCATATTTTTCCCTTTATCGAGGTACTAGGCAAGGATGTCCATTATTTCCCTTGCTATTCATTTTATCTTTGGAACCTTTTTTATATTCCTTAAAGCAATCTAATTTCTTTACCGGGTTTGTGCATAAAGATTTGCAAATCAAATTTACTGCTTATGCTGATGATGTTATCTTGTATGTTTCTAATCCGCAGACATCGTTACCTGTATTTATTGAACTACTGAACTCATACTCTAGCCTCTCAGGCTATAAATTAAACTTAAATAAATCCGAAGTTCTTCCTTTAAACAAATTTTGATTAAAACATATGTTTGAATAAATAGATTTTAAATGGACCCCCACACATATCAAATTTCAAGGGATTAAGTACACCCCTTCAATTCCGGCTACTATTCAACTAAATTTGGCAGATCTTGTGCAAAACATTCGTAGCATGTCGGATAAGTGGTCTTCTCTGTATGTATCCTGGTGGGGTAGGTTGGAATCCATCAAAATGATGATGCTCCCAGTGATCAATTTTTACCTGTCTATGTTACCGGTCAAAATACCTTTGAATTTATTTTTATTGCTTAATAGCATTTTGATAAACTTTCTATGGAATGGACGCAAATCACACATAGCTCTTTCCTCATTGTGCCAACCTAAGGATGTGGGTCGAGTTAATTTTCCAAATCTTTGTAAATATCATTCCTCCTTTATATTGAAACAAGTTTTACCTTATATCTATTCTCCTCAAGAAATTTCTCCATCGATTTGGTATAAATTGGAGGAGGCAAATATTTTTCCTTTCCCATTTCAATCAATATAATATTTTTCGTACTCACCTAGAAGGTTCTCATCTCCTTGTCTTTAGCAATCCATCTCAATTGTTTATCCACTCTTTACTAAACCATTATCATCCTTACAAACATTCCTGGACTCCTCTATTTGGCATAATAGAAATATCAAGTTATTTAATCGTACTCTCTTTTAGAGAGAGTGGGTAATTAAAGGTATTCTACAAGTTAAATAATTGTTTGAGCATATGCTACCTCTCTCTTTTTCTGAACTCCAAATTAAATTTCATTTATCAGCCACCCACATGCCAAAATATCAAAGGTTTTTACCCCTTTTGGCACAACAACTAAATATCTTATTGCTAGATCCAACCCCTGCTCCAACTTTAGTTCCTGTGCAGCTTTCTCCCTGCAACCCTATCAAAACCTCTCACATATATGAATACTTACATTATCACTTCCCAAGCCGTGTTAAAAATAAAATAGAGCTTACTTGGGAATCGGACCTCAATTGACCTCTCTCAGTTCAAACATGGAATTGCATTTGGCCCAAAATCCATCATGCATCCTGTAATGCCAGTACTACACAGACCATTTATTATTTTTATCATAGGCTTTTTTAACTCCTCTCTCTCTCTCTAAGTATAACACAAGCATTCCGGATTTTTGTTGGACCTGCGCTGATACACCAGGCACCTACCTACACTCTTTCTTCCAATGCCCAGCTATTGCTTCTTTTTGGCGAAAAAGTTGTAATAAAATTGCACAGATATGCAATGTTAATTTTTACTTTGACATTATCAACATCTTTTTGGGAAGTTCCTTTCCTATCTGGATTGATGCTCGAAAAGTGGGCTGTTTTGTGGATTTGCTCATTGCTCTGGCATTATCACATCAAACTGGGAGGATGCTACTAAGATCACTTTTAATGGATGGTGGAACTTGCTTCGTCATCATCACAGATTAGACAGAGCATCTGCTATTTCTACAAAACAACTTCTTCTAAAAGACTCATTTTGATTACCTCTTACGACTTATTTAAGTCTCAATTTCATATTAACACTTTCGTATTCCAGCCACCATGAAATTATAGTTTCAATACGTGTTTAAGATACTCTTTAATGACTGTTCTTATTGTTTGATGTTTTATGATAATTACTGGTTCTGGTCATGTTTTTTCATTTTATTATCTTTTAGTTTCTTTCTTTTTCCTTTTCTTCTTTCTATATCTTTTTCCTTCTTCTTATCTTTGCTATAGCTATCTTATATCCTCTCTTTTCTATTCTGAAACAAAAAAAAAAAAACATAAATTGCGAGTCTAGAAGTGGTTCATTCTTTTCTTTGAGCTCAGAATTCAGTATTTATAGCCAGTACTATATTCATGCTTTATTCTTAAACTCTGTATTTATTACATTTTTGTGTATTGCTTTTTGGAATAAGTTTGATTATTATTGTTCCTTTTTGCTCATACTAACATATAATAAAGCATTCATAATTTTTTTTTTTAAAGTATAAAGACACTGCAAAAGTGCCACCTATGTTTTAAATGACTAAAGTTATCACAACAGAGCCTGGAGACTCAACAGTTTATTTGAGTCTAGCAGCTAGTTACTTTATTATGATTTTGGACACAGGATGTTATAGTTAGGAAATAAAACTTTTTAAAAACCCTATGAATTCACTGAAAAAAACAAAGGCTACAGGGATGTTATAGTTAGGAATATAGGCCCTCATTACAACCCTGGCGGTCGGTGTTAAAGGGGCGGTCAAACCGCAAACAGGCCGGCGGAAAAAAAAATGGGATTACGACCATGGCGGAAACCGCCAACATAGACAGCCACTTTAACACTCCGACCGTCACGGCGGTACAAACAAACAGCATGGCGGTCACCGCCAACAGATAGGCGGAAGACAATGTACCGCCCACACCATTATGACACACCAATCCGCCACCTTTTCCGGGCGGATTGAACGCAAACAAAAACACGGCGGAAACAGGACTTGGAAGGGAAAACGCTCACCTCTAGACCCCCACGAGGAACCAGGATGCCATGGAGCCGGAACTCCAAATTCTACCTGCCGTTGTCTTCCTGCTTCTCTATCAGGAGCACGAACGACGGCGGTGACGACCACGGTGAGTACTGCACCTACAACACAGGGGAGGGGGGAGTGCAAAGAGAGTGACACACACACGCAACACGCAACATCCCCACCCCCACCCTCACACACAACAACACACACACCAATACATATTGAAACATTACGTTTACACCCTCCAACCCCCGTGGAAGAACGCAAGGACAAAATGAAATGATACGAACGATTGGAATCAGGAAAAATCCATTACTCAAAAATATATATACACTATTAACAAATATGTACACCAAGATTTCAAGTCCATGTGCTGCACCTACATAGTCCGTGGACAACTGGGTCCAAAATGCATGGGCTAGGCCCACACTCAATACCCGATCCAAACGGAGAGAACACTGCAGGGGCATCAGATCAAAATAAAACAAGCACCTCAGGGAGAAGGGAATTGGGGGCACCTCAGCCGGATGAGTGCACAACGCCAGTTCCACGAGGGGGCTCCATGCCCATTGATGTATCCTGGGGAGTGCAAAGCCACAGTCTCTCAAGTCTCTCCAGTGGGTGGGTTGCCCACTGCTTTATCCTGGGGAGTGCACAGCCACAGTCTCTCAAGTCTCTACAGTGGGTGGGTTGCCCACTGCTTTATCCTGGGGAGTGCAAAGACATAGGCCCTCATTCTGACCTTGGCGGGCGGCGGAGGCCGCCCGCCAAAGTCCCGCTGTCAGGTTACCGTTCCGCGGTCGAAAGACCGCGGCGGTAATTCTGACTTTCCCGCTGGGCTGGCGGGCGGTCGCCTTCAGACCGCCAGCCAGCCCAGCGGGAAAGAGGCTTCCACGATGAAGCCGGCTCGGAATCGAGCCGGCGGAGTGGAAGCTGTGCGACGGGTGCAGTTGCACCCGTCGCGTATTTCACTGTCTGCGCAGCAGACAGTGAAATACATGTAGGGGCCCTCTTACGGGGGCCCCTGCAATGCCCATGCCAGTGGCATGGGCACTGCAGGGGCCCCCAGGGGCCCCGCGACCCCCCCTACCGCCATCCGGATCTCGGCGGTCCGACCGCCGGGATCTGGATGGCGGTAGGGGGGGTCGGAATCCCCGCGGCGGTGCAGCAAGCTGCGCCGCCGCGGAGGATTCAATGGGGCCGCGGTACACTGGCGGGACCCCGCCAGTGGTGCCGGTCCGACCGCGGCTTTACCGCCGCGGTCGGAATCCCCATTGGAGCACCGCCGGCCTGTCGGCGGTGCTCCCGCGGTCCTCCGCCCTGGCGGTCAAAGACCGCCAGGGTCAGAATGACCACCATAGTCTCTCGAGTCTATCTAGTGAGTGGGTTGCCCACTGCTTTATCCTGGGGAGTGCAAAGCCACAGTCTCTCAAGTGGATAACAGTCTCCACTGGCTCTGGAGGGGGCTTGGTGCCCAGAGTGCTTCATCCTGCCAAGAACTAAGGTAGTGGATGCCTTTCTCCACTGGTTCTGGAGAGGGCTTGGTGCCCAGAGTGCTTCATCCTGCCAAGGACTGAGGTAGTGGATGTGATACTCCACTGACGGTGGGCCAACGCGGAAGCTGTCCAGGTCCCTGGAACTGACCACCAGCCTCGTGCGAATTAGCACTGGGGATGGGAGCCATGTCTGCGGTTGTGCCACTGGCACTGGCGGTTCTGGCGGCGGCCTCAGTAGCGGCAGTGCTTACAGCGGCCTCAGTAGCGGCGGTGCTTGTGGCGGCCTCAGTAGCGGCGGTGCTTGCGCCGCTCATTGGGCAGCGGTGCTGGTGGGTGGCTCAGTGAGCGTGCTGCTGGCGGCGGTGTCCTGGGCAGCCGTGCTGGTGGGTGGCTGGCGGCGGTGTCCTGGGCAGCGGTGCTGGTGGGTGGCTCAGTGAGCGTGCTGCTGGTGGTGGGGTTATGAGCGGCGGTGGTTGTGGCGGCAGTGCATGTGGTGGTGCCGGTGGCGGTCTTGTCTGCCGTGCAGGTTGGCGGCGACATCCCTTTCTGTCTCTGGCCCTTCCCCACCTTGGATGGCAGAGCAGCTGTCTTGCCACTCCCAACTGTAGTCCTGGGAGATCTCTTGGTGGCAGGTGTTTTGGCCTTCTCTCTCCGGGCTGTGGCCAACGTCTTTTGTTTATGAGGTGGGGGAATGTCCTTTGCCTGGCTCCTTGGCACACTGGCTACCCTGCTGCTTGGCGCACTCCAGAAGCCGGGGACTGCTGGCACCACTGTTCCCGGTGATGTGGTGGCTGAGGTGCTGGGTTGGGACCTGGAAAGGCAGGCCCTAGGGGACAGAAGGGGAGGAGGAGGTGTAGGGAAGAGGTCAAGGTCTGCCAGGAAAAGTTTTTTAGACACACTGGGACTGGTAGATGCAGGGGGTTTGGGAGTGGAGGAAGAGGTAGTGGTTGTAGGAGGTGTACGTTTGCTGACTTTGGGTGATGGTGCATGGGCTGGAGGCTGTCGTGAGGTGGATGGCTGTTGGGTGGGTGTGTGACTGCGTTTGTGTACTTTGGGAGGTGGGCTCACAGACACACTGGTAGAGGGCACAGGGGATGTGTGAATGGCAGTGGGGGTGGTGAGTGCATGTGAGTAGTGTGTGGTGATGGGCGTGCTGGTGATGTACGTAGTGGCTTAAGATGTAGTGCATGCAGGTGTGAGTGGAGACATGACAGGGAGGGAGGAGGGAGATGTGGAGGAGGGGAACACAGTGGAGGCAGTGGCTGTTGATATGTCTGTGTGGGTATGATGCTTGTGTGAGTGCCTGTGGGATGTGTGGTGCTTATGTTTGCCAGAGCTACGCTTGTGTGTTGAGGTGTGTGCATGCTGGTTTGATGGTGTGCTTGGGATAGGCTGAGGTACAGGGGATTGGGTCTGGGTGGAGGAAGTTAGAGGGGGGAGGCTGGACACAGGAACAATGGCTGCCATCAGTGCTGAGGCCAGAGTCTGAAAAGCTGGCTGTGGGGCTGCCTGACCAGAATGAATGCCCTCCAGGTATGCATTTGTCTGTTGCAACTGCCTCGCTACACCCGGGATGGCATCAGAATGGTAGACTGCCCAACAGTGAGGGATCTGAGGAGGTCAATGGCATCCTCACTGAGGGCAGCAGGGCTGACTGGGGAAGGGGCTGAGGTGCCTGGGGCAAAGGAGATGCCCACCCTCCTGGGTGAGCGGCCACGGGGCACACGCTGAGGGGCTGCTGGGAGGGCAGTGCTGGTAGGGGGGTGGTGGCTGTACCTGTAGATGCGGTGGGCACAGAGGGTCCCGCCACCGCAAGGGAGCTCCCATCAGAGGAGGAGTTGGTGTTGCTGGTCTCTGCTCCTGTCCCCGGCGTGGAGCTCCCCTCGCCCTCCGTCCCACTAGTGAATTCAGAGTCTGTAGTCTCGCCTTCCAGGGCAATGTGGGATGCAGCTCCCTCCTGCTCCGGTGGCACTGCTCCTCCGCGTGATGATGCTAATGCACACAAGAACAGGGAGACCACAAAAAGGGGGGGAAGAAAGTAGAAAGACATGTTCAGTGCTTGCAATACCGCTACTGTTGGCGGACACTACAGACACAGCAGCCCTCTGCACTACACCATGCAGTTAGAGGTCCCTAATTAATCACAGGGCCATGGGGTACAAGACCTATGCCCGATTGCTGCACACATGGAAGTCACAGGAGCCTGACTAGGGGTAGATGTCTCCTAACACTGGTGGGGTGGGGGGCCACATAGCCTGCCTCACGAAGGGACCTTGCCTGCAAAACTCACCCTGGCCTAGGGGAACCCACTGCCCATCTCCCCCACCCAGACACCTCTCATGCACGCTGATTCAGATGAATGTGACTGTACTCACCCCCTTGTGGCTGCTGTGATGCCCTCAAGCGCCCATCCAACTCCGGATACGCCACCGCCAGGATCCGGAACATCAGGGGGTCATGGAGCGACAGGCACCCCTCCCATGTTGGGAGGCCATCCCCAGCTGGGCCTCCGCCATTTTCTTGCTCCAGCGGCGAACGTCCTCCCATCTTTTACAGCAGTGGGTGCTCCGTCTGTGGTGGACCCCCAGGGTCCGGACTTCCTTGGCGATGTCACGCCAAATATCCTTCTTCTGGTGGGTGCTGACCTACAGGAATAGTACAGGGGAAAAGGAGAAACTTTAACCGTCCGGACCGTCACAGTCATTGGCCCACGTTCCCACCCTTGCCCTAACGCACATCCACTCACCGTCGTTTCATGCACGCATCATTCCCCCCCCATCTCCCATCCACACCACTCCAAACAGGCATTGCCCATACAGCATGCTCACAGTGTACTCACCTGTTTGTCTGGAGGACTGTAGAGTAGCCTGGACTGGGGGAGGACCCCATCCATTAGTTTGTCCAACTCCTCCGATGTGAAGGCAGGGGCCCTTTCCCCAGACACTTGAGCCATTTTCGCTTCCAGACTGAGGTCACAGCAGCACTTGCAGTGTAGGTCCTCTCCTGTCGAAGATCAGGTATCAAGTGAGTGAAAAGACAGTAAATGGCGGTCACGTCCGCGGCGGTGCATGCCGTCACCGCTGGCGTACATCTTAATTGTCTCCTCGGACCCATAGGGTCCAGTGTTTACCAATGCAGGATTGCGCTGCAGTCTTCGACTAACTATCGCAACGGTGTACAATGCCTGCGCAGTTACCTCATATCCCATTGTCCCACCTTACAGGTCAGGCAGCCGCCATTTCAGGGGGCCACATGGCATTAATTTTAAATGCGTCACACATATCTAGGTCTTGCATACACACTAAGACAGGCACATATCGGATTGACAAATGTGTGCAATAAAGTTGTTATTTTCGTACCTCAGTGTTGGCTGACCCTCTGCTCGCTGTTCTCATTCACAGAGCACATCCGCTGGGGCAGGTGAGGAGATGGCGGCATCCTCCGGTGTACAGACCGCTGGTGGACCTGTCGATAATGGAAGAGCGACATGTAATAGTGACCTACAGACTTGATCGTGCCACAATCCAGGAACTGTGTGCCCAGGTGGAGCCAGACCTGATGTCAGCTATCCGCCATTCCACAGGTATCCCCCCTTTAGTGCAGGTCCTGTCAGTACTCCATTTCCTGGCAAGTGGGTCTTTTCAAACTACAGTGGCCCTAGCATCAGGGATGTCCCAGCCTATGTTCTCAAACGTGTTGTCCAGATTGTTGTCTGCCCTGCTAAAACACATGTGCAGCTACATCATGTTCCCTCAGGTGGAGGATTTGCCTACAGTGAAAGGTGACATATCCCCAACATCATAGGTGCCATTGATGGGACACATGTGGCGTTGGTCTCCCCCGCAGGAGTGAACAGGTGTACAGAAACCGGAAGAGTTACCATTCAATGAATGTGCAGATGGTGTGTTTGGCCGACCAGTACATCTCCCATGTGAATGCCAAGGTTCCTGGCTCAGTGCATGACGCTTACATTCTAAGGAATAGCAGCATCCCTTATGTGATGGGGCAACTCCAGAGGCACCGTGTGTGGCTATTAGGTGAGGACATGGACCCTATACAGTGGGAATAGTTGTCTGGGTCTGGGGTTGTCCCTAAGGGTTGGTGTGTATCTAACAGTTGTCCCTCGCCATTTGCAGGTGACTCTGGCTACCCCAACCTGTCATGGCTACTAACCCCAGTGAGGAATCCCGGGACAAGGGCAGAGGAACGCTACAATAAGGCACATGGACGAACTAGGAGGGTTATAGAGAGGACCTTCGGCCTCCTGAAGACCAGGTTCCGGTGCATCCATATGACAGGTGGTTCTCTCTACTACTCACCAAAGAAGGTGTGCCAGGTCATCGTGGCCTGCTGTATGCTGCACAACTTGGCTTTGCGACGACAGGTGCCTTTTCTGCAGGAGGATGGTCCAGATGGAGATCTTGTGGCAGCTGTGGAGCCTGTGGACAGTGAAGAAGAGGAGGCAGAAGAAGAGGACATAGACAACAGAAACACCGTGATCCATCAATACTTCCAGTGAGACACAGGTAAGAAGACATCACTGCCTCCTACATCTGATAAAATTGTTCAACCTCTCATCTGTCTGTCACGTTCACCCAGTGAATGGACCCTGATTTGTCACTTTGCCTTTCCATTTCACAGATGTGGGTCCCACTGTGTGACCTCTGCTATGTTACCTCATGGACGAGAGCTGTGTGACATAGGTATGTTGACAATACTATGGACATTGCTATTTTCCTTAGTTAGAGCTAATACACATTTGTGAAAGCACAGACTGACTCCAGATTGTTTTGTGATTCAAGGGTGTTTATTTAAGTGCAAATTAGTGGAGGGGGTTGTAAAATGGTCAGGGGTGATGGTGGAGGAATGTCCATGGCAGAGTCCAGTCTATTTGTCTCACAGGTGCATTGTCCAAAGGGGCATTAGAAGTGGAGCTAGGGCAGTTTAAGGATGGACAGGGTGATAAAGTGGGACAGAAGGATGACAATCAGGGTGGTCTCATTTCTTGGAGGGGGTCTTGGCATTGTTCTCTGTCTTTGTCCTGGATCTCAGGGACCATTTGCGGGGTGGTTCTCCATCTGCAGGGGGTGGCGGTGCTGGTGTCGTGGTCCTGTGGCAGTGCCTCCTGTCCACTAGCACTGGCGGAGGTGGAGGGCAGTTCTTCGTCCAGGCTAGTGTCAGGGACCCCTTGTTGTGCAGCAGTGTCCCTCCTGGTGTTCAAAAGGTCCTTCAGCACCCCTACAATGGTGCCCAGGGTAGTATTGATGGACTTGAGTTCCTCCTTGAACCCCAAATACTGTTCTTCCTGCAGCCGCTGGGTCTCCTGAAACCTGGCCAGTACCGTTGCCATTGTCTCCTAGGAATTATGGTAAGCTCCCATCATGTTGGAGAGGGCCTCATGGAGAGTGGGTTCCCTGGGCCTGTCCTCCCCCTGTCGCACAGCAGCCCTCCCAGTTCCCCTGTGTTCCTGAGCCTCTGTCCCCTGAACCGTGTGCCCACTACCACTGCCCCCAGGTCCGTGCTGTTGTTGGGGTGGTGGGTTAGCCTGGGTTCCCTGTAGTGGTGGACACACTGCTGCTTGACGTGTCCTGGGGACAGAGGTATGGGCCCGATGGGTAGGTGCTGTGCTGGTGTTTCCTGAGGGGGGAGGCTCTGTGGTGGCCTTTGCCAGTGTGAGGGGAACCAACTGTCCCGAGGTCCCAGATGAGCCGGGCTGGTCATCTAGATCCAGTTGGACAGAGCTGCTGTCATCACTGTGGGCCTCTTCTGTGGGGGGAGTGGACATGTCTGGAACGTCCTGTCCGGTGACGTTGGGTAGGGGTCCTGCAGGGGTGTAAATGCAGTTTTAGTATCTGTGTGTGCCATGGTGTGCAATGGGTGGGTGACCCTGTACCCCAGTGCTTCCATTCCTGTGTAAGGGCTTGTGTGATAATTGTTTAGGGGTCTGTGTGGGTATGTGTAGTGGACATGCATTGGTGATGGGTGTTGATGCTTTGTTGTTGCATGCAGGGCTTGGTGTTAGGATGTGGCCCTCAGGATGCAGGATAGCCAAGACCTGCTCCTCCCATGTTGTTAGTTGTGGGGGAGGAGGTGGGGGTCTGCCGCCAGTCCTCTGAACAGCAATGTGGTGTCTCGAGACCACGGAGCGCACCTTCCCCTGTAGGTCGTCCCACCTTTTCCTGATGTCATCCTGTGTTCTTGGGTGCTGTCCCACTGCGTTGACCCTGTCCACGATTCTGCGCCATAGCTCCATCTTCCTAGCTATGGTGGTGTGCTGCACCTGTGATCCGAATAGCTGTGGCTCTAACTGGATGATTTAGTCTACCATGACCCTGAGCTCCTTCTCAGAAAACCTGGGGTGTCTTTGCGGTGCCATGGTGTGGTGTGGGTGATGCGTGAGGTGGTGTGTTTTGTGATGTGTGGGGTGATGTTTAGGGGTGTGTAGGGTTTTGTGCGTGGATGTGTATGTGTGATGGTGTTGTGTGCCTCTGTATGCTGGTGTTGTCTTTGCTTTGCTGTCTCTCTGGCCTTCTTCGAATTTTTGGGTAGTAAGGGTTTGGGGGTAATGTGGGTGTGTGTTTTATATTTTATTGGGTGTTTGGGAGTGGTGTGTGTATGTGTATCAGGTGTGTGTATTTCGAATTGTCCAATGTGGTTGTGTTTTGTAAATGTGTGTGTATTTTGAGCACGGCGGTGTGTACCACCAATGGAATACCGCGGTTGAAAGACTGCTGCGTGGATTCGTGGGTCGTGATAGTGTGGGCGTATTCCTGTCAGTTTTTTACTGACCTTTGGTGTGGCGGACTTGTGTGGGTGTCTAGAGTTTGGCGGTTTCTGTGCAGTGGGTCGTAATAGCTGTAGCGGAATTCCGTGGCGATGTGTAGGCGGTCTTCTGCACAGCGGTAAGCGGCTTTGTAATGAGGGCCATAATCTAAGAAAAACATAGAAATTCACGGAAAAACCAAAGTTCAATAGTATGTTATAGTTAAGAAATAGAATTTAAAAAACCTTAGGAATTCACCGAAACAACCAAGGATTAGAGGGATGTTATAGTTAGGTACAGATTTCAAATGAACAAAACCATAGAAATTCAAGTTATAGCTATCTGAGCTAAATGTAACTTACGCCCCCTCCATGTAATGCTTATGACCTCAAATAATACACCACTAAAGGCCAGTGACATCACTAAAGAAATCGCAAATGGCATCACTGATGACATCACTGACGACATCATCCAATGAGTATGTTTTGTAAAAAATGTTGATACTTAAAGATATATACTAAGCTACTGCATAAGTTAAATAACTATTCTTTCTCTACTACTAAAGAGTAATACTATTTGTAACATGTTACCTGATCTATAATCCTTTTTTACAAGCAGGTGTACTGTATGTCAACATTCTAGATTGTACGTTGACACACATACCCAGCTGATATATGTTTATGTTAGTGCTTTGCAGTAGTCACTCCACAGTATTTCCTCAATATACTTATGTATTATAAGACACTATCTTAGACCATCTCTACTTTTTGGTAATTAACTGTAGTAGTTGACTGCAATAAATGTTTCTCCTAACTAAAATATTTCCTTAGGGTGATAGCTGTGTTTAATGGCCTTTTACAACAGACTCCCATGTGTAATAACACCTTTCTTCAGAGTATACAATACTTTTTCTTGTGGTTTGTTACACAGGGGCATATCCACTAACACCACTGCAGTGACTGTATGTTCTAGTGGTTTATGTAAATCTGACATTTCCTGTAAAATCCCCTTCCAGGTTCATGAAAGGTGTCATTGTGGTTTGGATTACAGTGGACTATATTCTAAGACATTTTACATTGGTGATTAGTGTTTACCATAATGGTTTAGAACACACAGGAATATCTGCTCAGAATTGTTTTTTACAAGGTAAGGGAATGTAGTAGTCAATAAGGTTACAGTGAGTTCTTTACTGTGCATCTTTAATCCATGTCTTCTTAATTTTAAAACAAGTAAATGGTACATTAATTAATACATTAGAGTTTATATTAGTGTATGATGTAATCAGTGATGTCATTAGTGATTTCATTTGAGATGTTATCAGTGATGTCACCAGTGATGTCACTGACTATGTCATTAGTGATATAATATGTGAGGTCATAAGCAGTGCATGCCAGGGGGTGAACATTTCTATTGTTTTGTATGTTTAAAATCTGTAGAAACAACCCTCTAACTTTTGTGTTGTTCAGTGAACATATATATACATATATATATATATATATGCAGAAGGAGCAGGGCTGCGTGACTTCACTTGTCGTCGCGTCTAGTTCAACAGGTTAGAAAATACAAGCAAATCTGCTAACTCGACTTCGAATTCAGCCCACTGAAGGGTAATGTACTGTGTTGTAATATGAGGCTTGTGAAAATTACACCTACTTGAAAAAACGAACTTGCAGGACTACGTATACCAACATGCATTGGCTGTGACTCACTGGAGGTCTATTATAGGAAAGTATTTAAAGGTTAATCATGTGCCTGCAATTGACTTAATGATCTGCCTCGCATTTGGCCTGTGAACAAGGGCAAGGATGCCCGAAACGCGTCTGGCCTGGAGAGAATGAATTCCATGTCTGTTATCGGCTTTGCTGGATCTGAAAATAAATACATATGAAACCTGTTGAGAGTGCGCCTCCGTCTTGGGACAACCTTTCTTTGTGGAATATTAACGGCCTGTCCAGCCGTGGAGGGAGCACCACTGCAGAAGGAGCAGGGCTGCGTGACTTCACTTGTCGTCGCGTCTAGTTCAACAGGTTAGAAAATACAAGCAAATCTGCTAACTCGACTTCGAATTCAGCCCACTGAAGGGTAATGTACTGTGTTGTAATATGAGGCTTGTGAAAATTACACCTACTTGAAAAAACGAACTTGCAGGACTACGTATACCAACATGCATTGGCTGTGACTCACTGGAGGTCCATTATAGGAAAGTATTTAAAGGTTAATCATGTGCCTGCAATTGACTTAATGATCTGCCTCGCATTTGGCCTGTGAACAAGGGCATGGATGCCCGAAACGCGTCTGGCCTGGAGAGAATGAATTCCATGTCTGTTATCGGCTTTGCTGGATCTGAAAATAAATACATATGAAACCTGTTGAGAGTGCGCCTCCGTCTTGGGACAACCTTTCTTTGTGGAATATTAACGGCCTGTCCAGCCGTGGAGGGAGCACCACTGCAGAAGGAGCAGGGCTGCGTGACTTCACTTGTCGTCGCGTCTAGTTCAACAGGTTAGAAAATACAAGCAAATCTGCTAACTCGACTTCGAATTCAGCCCACTGAAGGGTAATGTACTGTGTTGTAATATGAGGCTTGTGAAAATTACACCTACTTGAAAAAACGAACTTGCAGGACTACGTATACCAACATGCATTGGCTGTGACTCACTGGAGGTCCATTATAGGAAAGTATTTAAAGGTTAATCATGTGCCTGCAATTGACTTAATGATCTGCCTCGCATTTGGCCTGTGAACAAGGGCAAGGATGCCCGAAACGCGTCTGGCCTGGAGAGAATCAATTCCATGTCTGTTATCGGCTTTGCTGGATCTGAAGATAAATACATATGAAACCTGTTGAGAGTGCGCCTCCATCTTGGGACCACCTTTCTTTGTGGAATATTAACGGCCTGTCCAGCCGTGGAGGGAGCACCACTGCAGAAGGAGCAGGGCTGCGTGACTTCACTTGTTGTCGCGTCTAGTTCAACAGGTTAGAAAATACAAGCAAATCTGCTAACTCGACTTCGAATTCAGCCCACTGAAGGGTAATGTACTGTGTTGTAATATGAGGCTTGTGAAAATTACACCTACTTGAAAAAACGAACTTGCAGGACTACGTATACCAACATGCATTGGCTGTGACTCACTGGAGGTCCATTATAGGAAAGTATTTAAAGGTTAATCATGTGCCTGCAATTGACTTAATGATCTGCCTCGCATTTGGCCTGTGAACAAGGGCAAGGATGCCCGAAACGCGTCTGGCCTGGAGAGAATGAATTCCATGTCTGTTATCGGCTTTGCTGGATCTGAAAATAAATACATATGAAACCTGTTGAGAGTGCGCCTCCGTCTTGGCACAACCTTTCTTTGTGGAATATTAACGGCCTGTCCAGCCGTGGAGGGAGCACCACTGCAGAAGGAGCAGGTCTGCGTGACTTCACTTGTCGTCGCGTCTAGTTCAACAGGTTAGAAAATACAAGCAAATCTGCTAACTCGACTTCGAATTCAGCCCACTGAAGGGTAATGTACTGTGTTGTAATATGAGGCTTGTGAAAATTACACCTACTTGAAAAAACGAACTTGCAGGACTACGTATACCAACATGCATTGGCTGTGACTCACTGGAGGTCCATTATAGGAAAGTATTTAAAGGTTAATCATGTGCCTGCAATTGACTTAATGATCTGCCTCGCATTTGACCTGTGAACAAGGGCAAGGATGCCCGAAACGCGTCTGGCCTGGAGAGAATAAATTCCATGTCTGTTATCGGCTTTGCTGGATCTGAAAATAAATACATATGAAACCTGTTGAGAGTGCGCCTCCGTCTTGGGACAACCTTTCTTTGTGGAATATATATATGTATATATATATATATATATATATATACATATAAATGTAGATATAGATGTAAAAGGTTTTTGGAGTGGAACACAAACTAATGTTAAAATATATCACCTACACTCATTTTAAACACAAATATAAATGTCATGAGTGATGTTATATGTGAGGTCATAAGCAGTGCATGGAAGGGATGTAATCTACAGTTAGTGCTGCTTACTATAACTGGGAAATTTCTGTGTTCTTTGTTTAGCTCAAAATGGTAATGTTTTCATTGACATATTCACCTAACTATGATGTTACTCTAACAGTAGTTTTTCTTTTATAAAAAAACAGATCTTTCTATCACACCTAAATTTACTTTAACTTTTTAGGTTGTTGTTTTACCCACATAAAACCATAGAAATTCAGAAGTTATGGTTATACTTATAGTTATACTTATTTGAAGGATGTTTAACTTGTGGCCTAAACGTACTTAACAGCAGGAGTTATAGTTTTGTCAGATAAGTATAACTATAGCAGCTGAATTTCTATGGTTTTGAGTGGGTAAAACATCAACCTAACTATAACATCCCTGTAACCTTTGATTTTTTCAGTGAATTTCTATATTTTTTAACAAAATGATCATATAAATACTATACTTTAATACAACCACCACCACACATGGCCCAGCTTGGGCCAATCACCCTGCATGCAGCCAACCTCATGCTGCGCACGGTCTTCAGACATGCGCGGCAGTGGTACAGTGGTACAGCGTGTGAGTGGGTGAGGTTTTTTTTCCATTGTGCTTCGGATCTGCTGACCCATTGCTGATTTGCACTGGGGGGTCATGCTGTGAGCCACGGTGGATCTACAGATTTGTGGATCAGCCAAAAAAAAGTAGGTAATTCTTTGCCCATGAAGCGTCCTTTAGAGACTCCCCAGGTGACCTATGGGGTCGGGATACCTATATCCTGACCCACTTTGTGTGTTTTTATTTATGTTTTCAGGGGACCCATTGAGGAAGCAAAATGGTGGCAGCAAATTTCCTTTCAGGTTACAGCCAGTCAATCAGAGCCTTGCTTTTCACTCTGATCTGCGGGTACCTAAGGCTACAGCCTGAAACCCCATGGGTACCCGCAGATCCGCTAAGGATCCGTATCCCTAGACATCAATATTTTTCTTACTTTAATAACTCCCAACCTACTAAACAGATTTACCCAAAATAACTAAAGGGCTCTTTTTAGACTAAGAACTATCTTTCTGCAAAATTGAGTGTAATTCTGTTCAGTGGTTTGGGCTGTAGTCATGTCTAAAAACTGCAAAATTCCCATATATGTTGCAACGGGAAAAAGCCTTTTGGGACCCCCTTTTTCTCAGTACCTACTTGACGAAGCACCCAGAAAATTTCCAGACAGCAGCTGAAGTAACTGATACACTAGCTTTGAAGATTTTGTGAAGATTTGTATAACAGCACCAAAGTATTAGCAAAACAAAAAACGCTTTGTCTATGGGAAAAGTTGGTCCTAACGATAACGATAACTACCCACTGGGTGTATATTTTTGTCACTGGAGAAACCGATTGTTAAAGTAACATTATAGTTGGTGAATGTGTCAGTGACAACATTAATGTGTTGAACTAAAAAGACCAACAAACCACAGAAATTCACCATTCATGTGTACCCCCACCATGCACTGCTTATGACCTCACATATTACATCCATCATGACATTTTCTATTACATCTTTTTTTGACAAGACTGATGACATCTCAAATGTCATCATTGATGGCATCACTGACTAGTGACATTATCCAATGAGTGTGTTAGTTTGGTTTATAGTTTACATAGTGGACATTAACTATCATATTACTTTCTACCTACTTTTGCACAGCCTGTGTCCAGCTCATGGGTGTAGGTGATTACAAAACCCATGTGCTCCTGATGCATCATAAGTATGTAGAGATATTAAACATCTTGTAAATCTTTGTATTTAAGAGTAACTCTGTGTGCAGGTGACAGTTGACAACTTATCTTCAGCATGTTCCACAGTGTTTTTTGACTCTACAGAAAATGTTTCTAACAGAGCAAAGATTCTACGTAAAACATATTAAGTATTGGAATTTGCCTTGAATTATTAGACAGAATTGTCTCAGCATCACAATTTTTACATAACATAAAAGACTGTGTGTGACAGATACTAACTATGTATATGTGCTTGTTTTGCTTTATAATATGGATTATCTGTAAACTTTTCCCTACATTATGGAGGCTGCAGGTAGTATGATCTTTAGCACCTTCAGATCTTGGTTACTTAAGTGAACAGTCAATCTTTGGACAAGTTTAGCATACAGTGTACACTTGTCTTAGTAGATAATTTTTAATGCTCCTATTAATCAAGACATGTTCACTGCCTTGCAAATAGTGTGGTACAGAGTAAACTCTCTCCAAAGTGTTAACAGTGTTGACAATTCCCACTTTTTTATTCATATCCACTTAATTTCTCAATGTAGGTTCAGTGACTGAACTAATACTGTCCGTGCTAGGGTATTAGTTATATAACAGGGCTTGAGTATCTGTAGAAATTCTGTTTTCCCTGAACAGTTGTATACAGATTGAACACTGTGTGCATTTACAGGCTGCCGTTTTATCTGTGATTCATGGTCAACATGAACTCGACTGTCCATGAAGTGTATTGTATAGGGTCGATGTTGTAAATAACACAAGCTTGCATCTCCTATGTTGGTTGTATGTATGACAGTAGTGATGATGCTTCATATTATTCTAAGCATGTTTGCACTTACTTTCATATCTCTAATGTCATACCCGTTCATAGAGGAATGTAAATAAAAGAAGATTGGATGCTATCATCAGTGATGTTCTCAATGATGTCATTTGAGATGTCATCAGTGGTGTCATAAAGGATGCCATAGAACATGTCATGAGTGATATAATATGTGATCTTATAACCAGTGCATGGCGGAGACACAGGTTAAAGTTAGCTCTGGTGACTATTGAAGGAAAGTACCATCTTGCCTGGCATGTTACCCCCATATTTCACTGTATATATGTTGTTTTAGTCTATGTGTCACTGGGACATAAGTATGTGCCCTGTATGTGTTCCCTGTGTGATGTCTAACTGTCTCACTGAGGCTCTGTTAACCAGAACCTCAGTGGTTATGCTCTCTCTGCTTTCCAAATTGTCACTAACAGGCTAGTGACCAATTTCACCAATTCACATTGGCATACTGGTACACCCATATAATTCCCTAGTATATGGTACTGAGGTACCCAGGGTATTGGGGTTCCAGGAGATCCCTATGGGCTGCAGCATTTCTTTTGCCACCCATAGGAAGATCTGACAATTCTTACACAGGCCTGCCAGTGCAGCCTGAGTGAAATAACGTCCACGTTATTTCACAGCCATTTACCACTGCACTTAAGTAACTTATAAGTCACCTATATGTCTAACCTTCACCTGGTGAAGGTTGGGTGCAAAGTTACTTAGTGTGTGGGCACCCTGGCACTAGCCAAGGTGCCCCCACATCGTTCAGGGCAAATTCCCCAGACTTTGTGAGTGCGGGGACACCATTACACGCGTGCACTATACATAGGTCACTACCTATGTATAGCGTCACAATAGTAGCTCCGAACATGGCCATGTAACATGTCTAAGATCATGGAATTGTCACCCCCATGCCATTCTGGCATGGGGGAGACAATTCCATGATCCCCGGGTCTCTAGCACAGAACCCGGGTACTGCCAAACTGCCTTTCCGGGGTCTCCACTGCAGCTGCTGCTGCTGCCAACCCCTCAGACAGGTTTCTGCCCTAATGGGGTCCAGGCAGCCCTGGCCCAGGAAGGCAGAACAAAGGATTTCCTCTGAGAGAGGGTGTAACACCCTCTCCCTTTGGAAATAGGTGTGATGGCTGGGGAGGAGTAGCCTCCCCCAGCCTCTGGAAATGCTTTGATGGGCAGAGATGCTGCCCATCTCTGCATAAGCCAGTCTACACCGGTTCGGGGATCCCCCAGCCCTGCTCTGGCGCGAAACTGGACAAAGGAAAGGGGAGTGACCACTCCCCTGACCAGCACCTCCCACGGGAGGTGCCCAGAGCTCCTCCAGTGTGCCCCAGACCTCTGCCATCTTGGAAACAGAGGTGTTGCTGGCACACTGGACTGCTCTGAGTGGCCAGTGCCAGCAGGTGACGTCAGAGACTCCTTCTGATAGGCTCTTACCTCTCTTAGTAGCCAATCCTCCTTCCTAGGTAGCCAAACCTCCTTTTCTGGCTATTTAGGGTCTCTGCTTTGGGGAATTCTGCAGATAACGAATGCAAGAGCTCACCAGAGTTCCTATTCATCTCCCTCTTCACCTTCTGCCAAAGGATCGACCGCTGACTGCTCAGGACACCTGCAAAACCGCAACAAAGTAGCAAGACGACTACTAGCAATCTTGTATCACTTCATCCTGCCGGCTTTCTCGACTGTTTCCAGGTGGTGCATGCTCTGGGGGTAGCCTGCCTCCTTTCTGCACCAGGAGCTCTGAAGAAATCTCCCGTGGGTCGACGGAATCTTCCCCCTGCAACCGCAGGCAACAAAAGACTGCATCACCGGTCCTCTGGGTCCTCTCTCTTCATGACGAGCGTGGTCCCTGGAACTCAGCAACTCTGTCCATGTGACTCCCACAGTCCAGTGACTCTTCAGTCCAAGTTTGATGGAGGTAAGTCCTTGCCACCCCACGCTAGACTGCATTGATGGGTACTGCATGATTTGCAGCTGGTCCGGCTCCTGTGCACTCTTCCAGGATTTCCTTCATGCACAGCCAAGCCTGGGTCCCTAACACTCTAACCTGCAGTGCACAACCTTCTGAGTTGTCCTCCGGCGTCGTGGGACTCCCTTTTGTGACTTCGCGTGGACTCCGGTTCACTCTTCTTCCAAGTGCCTATTCAGGTACTTCTGCGGGTGCTGCCTGCTTCTGTGAGGGCTCCTTGACTTGCTGGGCGCCCCTTCTGTCTCCTCATCCAAGTGGCGATATCCTGGTCCCTCCTGGGCCACAGCAGCATGCAAAAACCCTAACCGTGACCCTTGCAGCTAGCAAGGCTTGTTTGCAGTCTTTCTGCGTGTGAACACCTCTTCTAGCTTCTTCACGACGCGGGACATCCATCCTCCAAAGGGAAAGTTCCTAGTCCTCTTCGTTCTCACAAAACACCAAGCTTCTTCCATCCTGTGGCAGCTTCCTTGCACCCTCAGCTGGCATTTCCTGGGCTCCTGCCCACTCTCGACACTGTCGCGACTCTTGGACTTGGTCCCCTTGTCTTACAGGTACTCAGGTCTGGAAATCCACTGTTGTTGCATTGCTGGTGTTGGTTTTCCTTGCAGAATCCCCCCCCTATCACGACTTCTGTGCTCTCTGGGGGTTTTAGGTGCACTTTACACCTACCTTACAGGGTCTTGGGGTGGGCTATTTTTCTAACCCTCACTGTTTTCTTACAGTCCCAGCGACCCTCTACAAGCTCACATAGGTTTGGGGTCCATTCGTGGTTCGCATTCCACTTTTGGAGTATATGGTTTGTGTTGCCCCTATACCTATGTGCTCCTATTGCAATCTACTGTAACTTTACATTGCTTGCATTACTTTCTTTTGCTATTACTTGCATAATTGTGGTTTGTATACATATATCTTGTGTATATTTCTCATCCTCATACTGAGGGTACTCACTGATATACTTTTGGCATATTGTCATAAAAATAAAGTACCTTTATTTTTAGAATATCTGTGTATTGTGTTTTCTTATGATCTTGTGCATATGACACCAGTGGTATAGTAGGAGCTTTACATGTCTCCTAGTTCAGCCTAAGCTTCTTTGCCATAGCTACCTTCTATCAGCCTTAGCTGCTAGAAACACCTCTTCTACACTAATAAGGGATAACTGGACCTGGCACAAGGTGTAAGTACCTCTGGTACCCACTACAAGCCACGCCAGCCTCCTACAACTATAACTGGTGAAATTTTTTTTAAAAACTTTTTATTGAGATCCAATTTTGCAAAAAAAAATAACAACATGACATTCATACAGCTGCAATAATACACAAATACAATAATAGATCATATTTCATCACGGAAAATGTCCTCAAAGCAAGGATAAGGCATAAAACTTCATGATATCAACAATAAACCAAAATAGAGCATTCATCACGGCAATACAGCCAGCCTCTTTAATCACCCGAATTCCCCCAGATTTTATCAAATCTCTTGATCCACCCACATGGCAGCACATAATGCTGCTCCTTTTTACTTGCTCCATTTTTAACACCCACTCCCCTTTGGTGGGGATTGTGTACACCACCTTTGAAGTAATAAAGACCTAGTCACCATCATTGCAACATATAATAGTTTAATGAGTCTGGGAGCTAATAGAATAGCAGGATCATATCCCAATACTATCCACCAGGTACCAGGGGCTAATTTTATCCACCAGGCCCTCTCCAAGTACTTGAAGAATTTTTCCCAAACTTTTTGATTGGGGGCACACTATACTATAACATGTGTCCAATTTTATACAACCTCTGCATTGCATTGAAAACAGTGTCCAGACCAGTTGTAGTTAACTTAGGCTAAGAATGTAGAGTCCTATAAAGAAGCTATTTACTGCAAAATATCATTCTGCGCCAATTAGCTCCTCTCAAAACATTAAAATTCAGCATAATAATTTTGTCCCACATCTTTTTTGTTAATTTTAACCCTTCCTACTTTTCCCATTTTTTAATTGCTTTCAGTCAAAGGTCTGGACTCTTCAAAGATGCCAGCAGCCTTTTCCATTCTCCTGCTCGCTTATAGTCAGGGGATTCCACCAGTTCTAATACCACTTTTTAACTATCCCAAATCTGCCCACAATCTAGGTTGGTGAATATGTTGAGCATTGCTCTAAAGGAGCCAAGGAGCCGAAAATCATTGTGATCTACTTCACCAATTTCCAACAAATTCTTCCACCTTTCGTCAGACAAAAAGTCTGCCACTTTCCTAAATCCAACTCTCTCCCATTTTATCGCTACATGAGGATCCAGCCTAGTGCCAAAATCCCCAACCAATTTAGACAAAGAAGTAGCAGCATTAATATAAGGAATCACATATTTCCTATAGAGATCCATCAGCTTCCTGAAAAAACACTTTAAGCTCTTATAGCAAACTTTTTTGGGTGATTAGTTTTAACACATCATGTATACCATGCTCCTTGACAGTTAGCTCTATGAAATCATTCTGAAAAGTAATACCAAATCTGGACATATACTGTGCAAAATAAGCAAAATAATAATCATTGACATTAGGTAGTGCCAAGCCACCTTCTCTAATTCTGTGGTCTGTGCTAATCTGGCAGTTTTATTTTGCGAGATAAAAGATATGAACATAGACTACACTTTCATAAAAAAAAGGATGAGATTAAATCACATTGGGCACCTGAGAACAAAAAAGTGAATAATGGTGAAATCTACATTTTGATCAGGATCAGAGCGACTGTTCCTAAAATAGTTAAAGGAAGTGATTTCCACTGTGCAAACATAGCCTGTACTTTCAAAAGCAAAGGGGCAAAATTAAGATCATATAAATCCACAATTTTTGGAGAATATCTAATCCCCAGATATGTTTTTGTTTGAGCCTTTACACAGGACACTATTTTGTGTAATATATTCGAGCTACAACAGTAGAGAATGATTTCAGATTTTTTTCCTATTGATTTTATAGCCCTCCACCTGCTCAAATTGTGAGAAAGTCTCTAAAGCTTTGTCCTGTGAGCTTTTGTTTCTGTCAAGAATCAACTTGATATCATTGGCTTTATAATTTAATCTTCCCCATCTGCACAAAGGGAGGTCAAATATCAGTATTCTACCTCATTGCAATCACCAATGGCTCAATAAAGAAAGCATACAAAATCGGCGACAGAGGGCACACCTGCCGGGTCCCTCGACAAACTAGCAACTTACCCACCTCTGTGGCATTGAATATGATATTGGCTTCAGCATTCAGATACATCCTATCCACCACCCCGTGATCTGGGACAGCACCTCAAATTTGGTTAAGATGCCAAATAGCATTTCCCAGACCACAAGGTCAAAAGCCTTTTCTGCATCCAGTAAAAGAACTATGGCAGGAATACTGTTGATTGAAAAATAGTCCAGCCCTTCAGCTAGGTAATGTGTATTTGTTCCTAACTGACGACTCTCAATAAAACCATTCTGGTCCTGATGAATTAATTTGACTGTTATCAAATTAAATCAATTGGCCTGGAGCTTCATAATAATTTTATAATCAGAGTTCAATAAAGTAATTTAGTGGTACAAATTTGGATCTTCTCCATCTTTTTCTTTTTTTAAGAAACTAACCACGATCCTGCACTAAAATATCTCAGAATAGGGCCACCATTCAACATTATATTGGCTACCAATAAAAAAATAGCCTGCCAATACTTCAAGGAAAGATTTTAAAACTTCCACTGAGAAGCTGTCAGGGCCACAAACCTTACCATTTGGGAGGCTTTTAACCATCTCCACCAGTTCTTCCTTGGTAAAAAGGAGGATAATACTTTCCATATCCTCCTTAGATATAGTAGGAATAGTTAGCTCTGCTATAAAATTTGCCAAAGCATCTGTATTTACTGCTTAGCTCTAACTATATATCTGTCTATAATGTTTTTACATGATTTTGCACACTCTCCTTTGTTCTGTAACCTAACCCCAGAGACCCGGCATTTCAGAGAATGTATCATATTACTGGCAGCCTGTTTGTGCGCCTGCCATGCTAGGAATCTCCCAGTAAAGTTACTCTTTTCATAGACCTTCTGCATATAGGCATGATTCACCACATCGCACCTGATATAGTACAGATCACTTAATGCCCGTTCCGCCTGGTCTAGTGCTTTCCTATTTACTCTTGAGGGCTGTCTTAAAAATGTATCTAAACTATCATGAAGATTCTCTTCCAAGGTCTACTTTTGTTGTTTTATACTCCAAATATTAGCTGCATGTTTCGATTTTGCGATCCCCCTTATATACACTTTTAGGGCATCGCACACTGCCCATGATTCCAGCTTAAAATGTCCCATATCCCCTCTCTACATATCCAGACCCATCCTTCTTCCTGTAGGTACAGCTTATTAAAAATCTACCTCCTAGCTCGAAGCGTACCTCTCTCCACCAATACCTCCAAAGCAAGAATTGTGTGGTCTGAAAAACCATTCAGGAGCGCCTGCTGGCCCTTAAAAACCAGGGTTTTTGAGAGTAAAAAAAATCAATCTGAGACGAGCTATGGAATTGACTGCAGAAACATGTATCTTATATTTTGGTCAGAATAGTCACCCTCCAAGGACCAATAAGTGTCAAGCTTCTTTGATAATTCTGAAAAACTTTCACAACTCTATGCTTTAACTGCTTGTTCCTTTTTACTGAGGAGTCTATTCTAGGGTTCCCGAGGAAGTTAAAGTCCCCTCCCATAATAATTTCCCCTGGAACTTGTACTAAAGACTGGAAACGTTCCTTGTAAGGCCCCGAATTATTTTCTACGGGGGCATACAAGCTTACAAACAAAAGTTGTCTAGAGAGCACCGAGCAGTTCACCCAGCACCAGCGTCCATTTTTATCACTAACAAAGTCCAACACTTTAGCTCCTAGCCTTTTGTCCACGAAAATTATGTTGCTGTGATGCAGCGATTGGGCAAACGAAAACCCTTTGTAGATGGCACAGTTTTCAAGCGTGGAAAATTCCCAAAGCTTCTTGGCTAGGATGTGAGTCTCTTGCAATAATACTACTGAAGGATTCTCAGCTCTAACCCATGCTAACATGTCATGAATGAAATAATATATGAGGCCATAACCAGTGCATGGCGGAGGCACATGTTATAGTTAGCTCTGCTAACTATAACTGGTGAATTTCTCACTTTTTTTAAAGATCAAAATGTTAATGTTGTCACAGACATATGCAACTAACTATAACATTACTTTAACCTTTGTCTTTTTCAGTTAATTTCCAAGGCCAGGAGGATCTACAGAGGGTGTGCTAGTGATGTGGGAGAAGAGGTTTTGTTGATCATGTATGGCCTGGTGCTGCTATGTATTTTTGTTGTTTGTAAATGATCCAGTTTCTGTCCATATATACACATAACGCTTACCTGTATAGTCCTGCAGATCCCAATAAATGACAACCTCGGGACCGCTGGTCTGAGCCCTTCTACCTCAGCATTTGAGATTGCTTTGTCAAGAGTATAAGGTGCTAGTATTTGGTGACTGTGGCAGCTGTTGGAGCCTGGGAACTCACCTTGCTTCTTTATTGAGATTTGCTCCATAGTGTGCACATCTGCTCAAATACGTGGAGCTGACCATGTCAGTCAATACCTTCATGACTTCAGTGTGGGTTTCTGCTTTGGTGATACGTGTAGGGATTGGAAGGTCAGAGTGGTCAGGGCCGGCTTTAGTGCTGGTAGCTCCCAGTGCAGCAGTCTTTTTTTGGCGCCCCACCCCATGACCACCTCCTTGGATTCCACAACTGTCACCCGGCAAAAGTGCCCCTCATTTCTCCATAGCCCCTCTCATGCACATTTCTTGTGTTTTTAAGTGCTAGTAAAGACTGGCTTTACTAATCCACTTATCTATCTGCATAAAATATAGTTATGTTCTTTGCATCAGGCATATTAACCCTCTGCACTACATTAGGGCGAGTCAAAACTGCCACTGGACAAAACACTGATATCCCTCTCTAGCAAGAACAATAATCACAAGAGTTACCTTTACATTTTAATTGCTTCCTGAAGGCTGGACACAAACTTTCCAGCAGGTGCTTTTGAATTTCAGGTTTCATAAGTTATTGCTGAACACAGCGCCCCCCTGAGGTCAGTGCCCCCCACTGATTGCACTGACCTAAAGCCAGCCCTGGGTGTGGTGAACACTCTTTGTGGGCTGAATCAGATCCTTTGTACTGGCAAATATCTTAGCTTTGGTGACGAGATGTGACACTATTGAATGGGTGGTTTGGGGCACCATGAAGGAAGGCGATTCAGGGACATCCTAAATGACAGAGAGCCCTAAGCAGGGGTGCAGTCATATTTGAAGTGGACGTCCTAGCCAAGCAGCCTGTACCCAATATGGTGACTGAAAACTGAGACAGTCTCTAGGCATTGTGAACGAAAACCAACTAAGAGAAAAGTGTATTCCCTGGAGAAAGTATACTGGCCCTTTCTCATGTGACAGCCCTGGAAAAAGGGTGAAGAAGAGAAATGTGGACAGACTGGGTGCACAGCCTATGAGAAGAAGGTGTCTAAATCCAAACTGAAAACTAGGAAAGCAAAGGTAGGCACAGGAAAACCCCTGGGCATAAATTACCTGATTGATCTTAATACAAATCTGCAGCTGCCTGTGGGGAAAGACAGGAATTTCATTGGATTGCTGGGTAAATGAGATGAAGGAAGAATCATCATGTCCTTCCTAATTTCTGACGCTTCCCACTGAAACACCCCAGGAGAAGAAACTGGCATGCTCTGGAATGTGACCCCATAACACAAATTCACTGTGAGTGAGAGGAGAAGGGCACACACTGAAATGTTATGATGCAGTGACCCATGACTGACAGGTATCCCTGATGTTGGCTGGGAGAAACAGTAAGTAATCAAGCATGGTGACTTCACAGCTCCATTGGGCTGCTGTTAAGGTTTTTTGGGAGAGGTGAATGCCTCAGAAGAATCATTCACAAAAAGGATTGCTGTCGTAATTTCAGGGCCAAGCCACCACTCAGGGGATATTGAGTGAGGGCCCAGGAGAAAAGAAACCAAGAAAGATGATTGCTAGAAGAGGGAACACTGTTGCTCATGAAGACAGACTTCCTTGACAGTCTGACAATGTTTCAGAAGAAATTCCAGGAGGAGCTGACCGAGGTTATAAGCAAAAGCCTCTATCAAATGTGGACCATATTTACAAGAAACTACACATTGCTGCGTTGTGTCATGGCGCACTTCACAGAAGGCAGTCATGAGCCATGCAAAAGTCAGTAGCAGCAGAGACAACAACCCCAGCACCAGCCAGGATGCATAGACAGACCCCCAGGGGAAGAGAAAGAGGAAATGTAACTTCAGTGATGGGGAGAGTGAGATCATGATCACATAGGTGACAGAGCACCAACATCAGCAATCTGTCACCTCCAAATTGCCATTAGGGAGGTGTGGAATCACATTTTTCTGGACTCCCTTTTTGGCCTGCTAGGCCCTATGACGCCCAATGAAAAGAAAGGCCTGTTTGGCTGAATGATTAATGACCTGGATGAATTACGTTTACTGATACTATATTAGTTGCTTGGAACGCATTATGTTTCAAGGCTTGCTATCAGCACAGAGTCCATGAAAGTACCACTGCCTGCAAGCTGAAGCAATCTTTCTTCAGAAATGTACCATCCTGTTTATGTGCAGTTCACTGTTCTGTGGAAAAATGTACAACGCAATGTTAGTCACGTAGGACATATTCTGTAATTTCCTTGTCCATGCTTTATCTTACTATATATGGTGCATTATGAAGAATTAACAGTAACACCTAATGCAGTGTTGAAGAAATGACCATACGTCAATGTCAAGAACCAATGAAATGTACCAACACGCCTTGTGGTTTGCTACAATAAAAGATCATGTATTACTTCCTTCTTTAGACAGTTCAGACTTGGCCTCTCAAGTTGTCAGTCTCTGTGTAGGCCATTTGGTAGTTCATCGTGGTGAAAGTCAACAGTGTGAGACAAGTGAAAAGGACCATTACCGACTGCAAGAAGCACTGGCACGGTTATAAGCGCTGGACAAAAGAGAAACACACTAAGAACTTGAAGTCAGCAATGCAGACTGGAGGAGGGAGCCCTCTGTCCCAGGAGAAGCTGGTTGTCTTGGAGGTGCGGGTAGCAGCTGTCATCCCAGACGAGTTGGTGGCTGGAGTCCTCAGACAAGACAATGCATCACACGAGGAATAACCAAAGACACGGGGAAAGTACCAATAAGGGGAAATGGGTGCAATCAATGTCATCTAGCTATGTCCCAGTGTTCCACTGCACTGTCTGCAGGACATAGGGCAGGAATCTGGATCATGTCCTGTCAAATGTCACTGAAAGGTCAATCACACTCCCAGTAATATGTCGCACAGCTCAGTCAGGCTCCGTCACATGCATCCATAACATTTATGAAGTGAAGCAGCAGTCCAGCCCAACCTGTATATACTGGAATCGGTAGTACAATGTACAACATGACTCAACAGAACTACAAGTCACAGAATGCAATTTTAAAAACATTGGTGCCCAATCACAAGCTAAGTGGTGCAGGGCAGCAATGCTAATCATCTTGCTTCCATGTCTGTGCCACACGGAAAGGGGAGGAGTGCCCTGTACCAACAATTGACACATATTTATTTTCCCTCCCTCTATGCTGACGCACACTGGGCTGCCAAGGGCCAGACGCAAGCACCCTGGCATCCATGTTGCAAGGATAATAAAAGATACCACTCCTTGTTTTGACTTCCCTGGGGAGGTGCAAAACGTTTTGGCATTACCCGAGTCACAATACCTTGGAAATCAGTGAATGCATTTAGACCCATGTGTCATTTGAAAACCCACCTCAATGCCCATGTTATACCCCCCATAGGCAGAGTAAGACAACACAGCAACTTGTACTGCCTTGCCTCAGTCCTTATCTGTAAGCCCAGGAGAAGCCTTCCAAAGTCGTCTCTTGTGGCCTTGTAGAAATGGGTCTGCAATTTGCACTGCTGTTGTGACGGTGGTGGAAGCTGCATCAACATATGCTCCATGGACTGAAACTTCATCTCATGCATGGACACCTGGCACCTATACAACTTGACATTAACAATGAACACCACCTTCCACCATGAGGCCACTGTGTCTTACATGGACCCATAAACATTAATATGCACTGTTATGGAAATTAAAGGCATGTGCTTGTCAAAGGAGAATCAGCTCATCTGATATGGTGATCAGGGTAAATGCAAATAATGCATATCAGAGGACCATGTGCGTGGAAACCAAAGATTATCTCTGGCTCTGGTGGGCCCATGATTGTGTAGTTCACAGTAAGGTTTGGCTGAGTTGGTGTAACTGCCATTGTGTGTGAATGAGAAGACATTGCATAGCAAAGATATTAGAATAGATGGTTGTTCTGCAACGTAAACTACAAAATATACATGCACTGTTGTGTCTGACAGTGTCACACTTGGGTGCAGCTGGGAAGAGATGACAGAGAAGAGTTTATTGGGGTGCAACAACCTACATGTCATGTGGTCCTAGGTGAAGATGTAGCATCTGGATGGAGAGATTCTGGAGGGAAATGGTATCACCTTGCCAACTATTCTCAGTTGGAAGATGGGGAATATGGATCTGTCAAGGAACATGAAAAAATAGTCTGCCAAAGCAAAGGGCATGAGTCAGTGATGGTTTGAGACTGAGGTAGATGCCATCAGTCATGGTGCAAAACTAGTTTGATTTATGTCACCATTTCCAGCACTACTACCGTGGGAGGGTCAGCTTAAACCATAGCACATAATAACAGCCAGATATGTCAGTACATTGGATGTGGTCACACCTATAGGTGGTGTTGTAGGCACATGAGAGTCAATGTATGAGAGTCAATATATGATCTGGATTACATCACTGTGTGGCAGTACATTGTGTCCCTGGGCCTAAGTGAGGAGTGGCAGAGGAGGCATTTACATGTACAAGTGAGTTGACCTCAGTCGAAGGATGTGTGCCCCATGAGGATACTCAAATCTGTCAAGTATCAACTCGGGTGAGTGTCAGTGGTAGCAAACTACCTGGTGTGACTAAGACCATAGCCTCTAATTTGGTACATATGGCCCACTGTCTACAATGAGGGACCCAAAAGTGTATCCAATCATTACAAATGATGAAACTAAAATAGGTACTATTTGAGAAGTACATGCCCACACACATTCCTGCAGTCTATCAATTTTTTTTATGTGTGTACGGTGGTGCAAGATAAGTGTAACAAATGTAACCCTTGAAAACATGAATGCATGATGTGCATGGTAGAGGGCACAACAAGGCGGAGTCCCATAGAGTACAGTGTGAAACCCAGGTGGCAGGATCATAACAACATCATGAGCAGAGCCACATCACATACACAGATGTAGTGGGATGAATACTGCCACGGGGAATGCAGCCACGCTCTGGAATGGGTGCAATCTGAACAGTAGTGGGGTTAACATGTCAAAATGCAATCACTATAAGCATCATGTCAACCAATGCAAATCACCTTGACAGATGTGGACATGATTTCTTTACATTCGTCCAGGAATAGTAGGCCCAGTGACCTGTGTAACAGTGTTGAAATATGTGCCATTAGTCTAAAAGTTGCAGTGATAATGCAGAGTTACTGCCATTTGAAAGGCAATTACGGTGCAACTTGGACTCAAATACTCCATGTAACAGACATCCTAGACAAAAATGTTCTTTAGTAGGTCAAACATTACCAAGTCAGATTATCAAACAGTTTACCCATGTCAACATCTCACAAAGGACACCCTTAATGTTCTTCTTTCTCAATGCAGAGAATATACCTACTCCTCCTGAGCAGCTGCCTGTCCAGGATGACGATCTGGCTGAGGATGACAGCCTGCCCAACCTTGATCAAGGCACCTTTCGGGAAATCCTGGGCTCCCTTGAGATACCACCTTCAGTTGCGGCAAGGGCCAACAGTGTTGCGGGGTCTCTAGAGGATCCACCCAGCACACAATCCTTGCACTACACAATATGCATTCAGGATGATCCTCACTGGTAACATCCTGATCGCTGAAGCTCTCCATCTCACTGTGTATGGGTCTGGTCCATCTAGAAGACATAACATGATACATTGCACTGTGAATGTGGAACACATACACTGTTGGCAAGTGAAGCACAGCACATATGAATAGCGATTGGCTATATAACTCTTCAGGTTGTAATTCATCAAACAGCATAGTTGACAAGCCTTAACGATACACATCTGTGAGACAGGCTGAAGTGTACACACAAAGGATGAGCCAAAACATGTATTTGGTGGCCAGATTGCGGCACCAGTTAAAATACCTCACCGCTACAAAATGTCACAAGGGTAGCTGAATCTTTTGTGGCTCTGTGCACCCAAAGAACTCACATACCACACTCTACAAGTTATGGCAATACCCGTGCCTTTCTCATATCTTTACGTGTCCATGACTATGCTTACACATCACACAGTAGCCATCCTTGTTCCTTAATTTAACTGAGATCAATACTTGCCAGTGCTGCATAGAACATATATTGTTCATACATGCCCTGGGCAGCCCCAAAGATGAATTTTGAAAATTGAACACCAATATATATGAGATATGTTCAGATGTGTATAATTCAGGCCGTCAGGCATTTGGATAAAGATACATTGAGTGGGATCCCCTGTAACATACATCGGGCCTCATCTACAAGAGGCTTGAACAAATGAATTGCCATTTGTAAGAACCACTCCAGCGGGCTCAGCCCTTCTAATCATTTCTATGAGGCCGTGTAAAGTCACCCTGGGGGCTTGGCATACATTAAGGGGTATGGAGTAAGGCAACGTAGTGCAAAGCACAGCGTAGCCATACTCAATGGAGGCATTGCTTTTCCAATGCAATTGCTGGCCCAAACAAAAGAAATGTGTTTTGACAATGCTGACCTTTTTAAGTCTATGCCGAATCTCTGGGGTCCTTTAATGACAAATGTACTAAGAAGCGCAGTTAGGAGTAACACCCCCCCGGAAAGTGGCCATTATCATCCCTATTTTTAAAAAGGGTAGCAGGCAAGACCCAACCTGTTATAGGCCAATTTCGTTTATAGATTCCACCGTTAAGATATTGGGGAGTGTGATCTTAACCCGGCTGGAAGAATGGGCTGCTAAGGTGAAGATTCTCTCCCCAATTCAATATGGTTTCAGACCTGGTTTAGGTACAGTGGAATAAGCGTTAAATTTGCACCTTACCCTTAGTAAATATGTTAATGCCAGAAAAGAATCCATCTGTAGGAAGTTGGATCTGTATATACTATTTCAAAGTAAGAAATAGTGAGTGTGCACAGAGTCCAAGGGTTCCCCTTAGAGGTAAGATAGTGGCAAAATTAGATAATTCTAATGCTCTATTTTGTGGTAGTGTGGTCGAGCTGTAGGCTTATCAGAGGGTAGTGTTAAGCATTTGTTGTACACACACAGGCAATAAATGGGGAGCACACACTCAAAGACTTACTCCAGGCCAATAGGTTTTTATATTGAAAAATATATTTTCTTAGTTTATTTTAAGGACCATAGGTTCAAGATTTACATCAAACACTTTAAATGTAAGGTACTTCACTTAGATACTTTAGGAACTTTGAATGAAAACAATATCATGTACAATCTTTGTAAAAATGGCAATAAGCTATTTTCAAAGTGGACACTGTGCAAAAATCAACAGTTCCTGGGGGAGGTAAGTAAAGGTTAGATTAGGAGATAAGTAAAACACTTACACGTCTCAGTTTTGGGGCATAGGCAGCCCACCGTTGGGGGCTCAAGGCAACCCCAAAATTACCACACCAGCAGCTCAGGGCCGGTCAAGTGCAGAGGTCAAAGAGGTGCCCAAAACACATAGGCGCCTATGGAAAACAGGGGTGCTCCGGTTCCAGTCTGCCAGCAGGTAAGTACCTGCGTCCTCGGGGGCAGACCAGGGGGGTTTTGTAGAGCACTGACGGGTACACAAGTAGGCACACAAAACACACCCTCAGCGGCATAGGGGCGGCTGGGTGCTGTGTGCAAAGCAGGCTTCAGGTTTCAGGTAGGAAACAATGGAGGGACCCGGGGGTCACTCTAGCGGTTTAGGCAGGCACGGGAGTCTTCTTGGGACAGCCGCCACCTGGGCTAGGCAGAGGGTCGCCTGGGGGTCACTCCTGCGTTGAAGTTCGGTTCCTTCAGGTCATGGGGGCTACGGGTGCAGTGTTGGTTCCAGGCGTTGGGTCCCTTGTTACAGGCAGTCGCGGTCAGGGGGAGCCTCTGGGTTCTCTCTGCAGGCATCGCTGTGGGGGCTCAGGGTTGTTGTTTCTGGTTACTCACGTGCTCGCAGTCGCCGGGGAGTCCTCCCTGAGGTGTTTGTTCTCTGGATCTTGAGCCGGGGGCGTTGGGTGCAGAGTGTGAAGTCTCACGCTTCCGGCGGGAAACGTGCAGTCTTGGAAAGTTGCTTCTTTGTTGCAAAGAAGTAGCTGGTTTTGAACAGGGCTGCTGTTCACAGGAGTTGCTCGGTCCTTTAGTCCAGGCAGTCCTCTGTGGCTTTAGAGGTCACTGGTCCCTGCCGGATGCGTCGCTGGAGCAGGTTTTCGAAGTTGGAGACAGGCCGGTAGGGCTGGGGCCAAAGCAGTTGTCATCTTCCTCCTTCTCTGCAGGCTTGTAGGTCAGCAGTCCTTCTTGTTTCTTCAGGTTGCAGGAATCTGATTTCCTGGGATCTGGGGATCCCCTAAATACTGAATTTAGGGGTGTGTTTAGGTCTGGGAGGGCAGTAGCCAATGGCTACTGTTCTTGAGGGTGGCTACACCCTCTTTGCGCCTCCTCCCTATGGGGAGGGGGGCACATCCTCAATCCGATTGGGGGAATCCTCCAAACTCAAGATGGAGGATTTCTCAAGGCAGGGGTCACCTCAGCTCAGGACACCTTAGGGGCTGTCCTGACTGGTGGGTGACTCCTCCTTGTTTTTCTCATTATCTTCTCCAGCCTTGCCACCAAAAGTGGGGGCAGTGGCCGGAGGGGTGGGCATCTCCACTAGCTGGGATGCCCTGGGGTGTGTAACAAAAGAGGTGAGCCTTTAAGGCTCACCGCCAGGTGTTACAGTTCCTGCAGGGGGAGGTGAGAAGCACCTCCAACCAGTATAGGCTTTGTTCCTGGCCACAGAGTGACAAAAGGCACTCTCCCCATGTGGCCAGAAACATGTCTGGTGTGTGGCAGGCTGGCAGGAACTGGTCAGCCTAAAATAGAAGTCGGGTAGGTATTCATGAGGCATATCTAAGATGTCCTCTGGGTGTATGTTACAATAAATTGCACCTTGGCATCAGTGTGCATTTATTGTGCTGAGAAGTTTGATTCCAAACTTCCCAGTTTTCAGTGTAGCCATTATAGAACTGTGGAGTTTGTGTTTGACAAACTCCCAGACCATAATCTGTTATGGCTACCTTGCACTTACAATGTCTAAGCTTTTGCTTAGACACTGTAGGGGCATAGTGCTCATGCACATATGCCCTCACCTGTGTTATAGTTCACCCTGCCTTAGGGCTGTAAGGCCTGCTAGAGGGGTGACTTACCTATGCCACAGGCAGTGTGAGGTTGGCATGGCACCCTGAGGGGAGTGCCATGTCGACTTAGTAATTTTCTCCCCACCAGCACACACCAGCTGAGAGGCAGTGTGCATGTGCTGAGTGAGGGGTCCCTAGGGTGGCATAAAACATGATGCAGCCCTTAGAGAGCTTCCCTGGCATCAGGGCCCTTGGTACCAGGGGTAACAGTTACAAGGGACTTACCTGAGTGCCAGGGGTGTGCCGATTGTGGAGACAAAGGTACAGTTTAGGGAATGAACACTGGTGCTGGGGCCTGGTTAGCAGGGTCCCAGCACACTTTTAAATCATAACTTAGCATCAGCAAAGGCAAAAGGTTATGGGGTAACCATGCCAAGGAGGCATTTCCTTACACAACCCCCTCAAACGAAAGAGGATGAGACTAACGTTTCCCAAGAGAGTCTTCATTTTCTAAGTAGAAGAACCTGAAAAGGACATCTGCATTGGCATGTGCAGTCCCAGGTCTGTGTTCCACTATAAAGTTAATTCCCTGTAGGGATATGGACCACCTCAACTGTTTAGGCTTTTCTCCTTTCATTTGCATGAGCCATCTGAGAGGTCTGTGGTCAGTTTGAACTATGAAGTGAGTACCAAACAGGTATGGTCTCAACTTCATCAGGGACCAGACCACAGCATAGACCTCCCTCTCAACGGCACGACAACACTGCTCCCTGGGGAGTAACCTCCTGCTAATAAAAGCAACAGGCTGGTCGAGGCCATCATCATTTGTTTGGGACAGAACTGCTCCTATTCCATGTTCAGAGGCATCTATCTGCACTATGAACTGCTTAGAGTAATCTGGAGCTTTCAAAACTGGTGTTGTGCACATTGCTTGCTTCAGGGTGTCAAAGGCCTTTTGACAGTCCAAGGTCCAGTTAACTTTCTTGGGCATTTTCTTGGAGGTGAGTTTTGTGAGAGGTGTCACTATTGATCCATAATCCTTCACAAACCTCCTTTAGTAACCAGTCAAGCCAAGGAATGCCCTGACTTGAGTCTGGATTTTTGGAGCTACCCACTCCAGAATAGTCTGGATCTTGGGTTGGAGTGGCTGAACTTGGCCTCCACCTACAAGGTGTCCCAAGTAAACCAAAGTACCCTGCCCTATCTGACATTTAGATGACTTGATAGAGAGGCCTGCTGCTTGCAGGGCCTGCAAAAACTTCTTCAGGTGGACCAGGTGATCCTGCCAGCTGGAGCTAAAGACAGCAATATCATCAAGATAAGCTGCACTAAAGGACTCCAAGCCAGCAAGGACTTGATTCACCAACCTTTGGAAGGTGGCAGGGGCATTCTTTAAGCCAAAGGGCATCACAGTAAACTGGTAGTGCCCATCAGATGTAGAGAATGCTGTTTTCTCTTTTGCTCCAGGTGCCATTCTTATTTGCCAGTACCCTCCTGTCAAGGCAAAGGTCCTCAGGTATTTTGCAGCACCCAATTTATCAATCAGCTCATCTGCCCTTGGAATGGGGTGAGCATCTGTCTTGGTGACAGAATTAAGCCCTCTGTAGTCCACACAGAACCTCATCTCTCTCTTGCCATCTTTGGTGTGAGGTTTGGGGACCAAGACCACGGGGCTAGCCCAGGGACTGTCAGAGTGCTCAATTACTCCCAACTCCAGCATCTTGTGGACTTCCACTTTGATGCTTTCCTTAACTTGGTCAGACTGTCTGAACATTTTGTTTTTGACAGGCATGCTGTCTCCTGTGTCCACATCATTGGTACACAGGTGTGTCTGACCAGGGGTTAGGGAAAAGAGCTCGGCAAACTGCTGAAGGACTTGCCTGCAGTCAGCTTGCTGCTGGCCAGAGACGGTGTCTGAGTATATCACTCCATCTACTATGCCATCTTTAGGGTCAGTAGAGAGGAGATCAGGGAGAGGTTCACTCTCAGCTTCCTGGTCCTCATCTGTAACCATTAACATGTTTACACCTGCCCTGTCATAGAAGAGTTTTAGGCGGTTAACATGGATCACCCTCTTGGGGGTCCTGCTGGTGCTGAGGTCCACCAGGTAGGTGACCTGACTTATTTTCTCTAGTACTGGGTAAGGGCCACTCCATTTGTCCTGAAGTGCCCTGGGAACCACAGGCTCCAGAACCCAGATTTTCTGCCCTGGCTGAAACTCAACCATAGCAGCCTTTTGGTCATACCACATCTTCTGGAGTTGTTGGCTGGCCTCAAGGTTTTTACTTGCCTTTTCCATGTACTCTGCCATCCTTGAACGTGGGCCTAGTACATTGCCCACTATATTCTGCTTAGGCTCATGTAGAGGTCTCTCCCAGCCTTCTTTCACAAGAGCTAGTGGTCCCCTAACAGGATGGCCAAACAGAAGTTTAAAGGGGGAAAACCCTACTCCCTTCTGAGGCACCTCTCTGTAGGCGAAAAGCAGGCATGGCAAGAGGACATCCCATCTCCTTTTGAGTTTTTCAGGGAGCCCCATGATCATGCCCTTCAGTGTCTTGTTAAATCTCTCTACAAGACCATTGGTTTGTGGATGGTATGGTGTGGTGAATTTGTAAGTCACCCCACACTCATTCCACATATGTTTCAGGTAAGCTAACATGAAGTTGGCACCTCTGTCAGAAACCACCTCCTTAGGAAATCCCACTCTGGTAAAAATACCAATGAGTGTTTTGGCTACTGCAGGGGCAGTAGTGGACCTAAGGGGAATTGCTTCAGGGTACCTAGTAGCATGATCCACTACTACTAGGATATACTGATTCCCTGATGCTGTGGGAGGTTCAAGTGGACCCACTATATCCACTCCCACTCTTTCAAAGGGGACCCCCACCACTGGAAGTGGAATGAGGGGGGCCTTTGGATGGCCACCTGTCTTACCACTGGCTTGACAGGTGGCACAGGAGGCACAAACCTCTTTTACCTTCTGGGACATATTGGGCCAATAGAAATGGTTGACTAATCTCTCCCATGTCTTGGTTTGTCCCAAATGCCCAGCAAGGGGAATGTAATAGGCTATGGTCAGAATTAACTCCCTAAACTCCTGAGGCACTACCACTCTCCTAGTGGCACCAGGTTTGGGATCTCTTGCCCCAGTGTAAAGGAGTCCATCTTCCCAATAGACCCTGTGTGTTCCACTGACAATTCCTTTTTCTTGTTCAGCAGCTTGCTGCCTTAGGCCTTCAAGAGAGGGACAAGTTTCTTCCCCCTCGCACAGTTGTTCCCTTGAGGGTCCCCCTGGGCCCAAGATCTCAACCTGATAAGGTTCTAACTCCATAGGCTCAGTTCCCTCAGGGGATAGAACTTCTTCCTGAGAAGAGAGGTTCTGTTTCTTTTTCTGTGCTGAAGCTGGTTCCCTAGTCTTCTTTCCTTTTCTCTTGGAGGGTTGGGCTATTATTGTAGACTCCAACACCTCTTTTTCACCCTGAGCTCTGCACTGTGCCCTAGTCGTGACACACACCAGTTCAGGGATACCCACCATGGCTGCATGGGTTTTGAGTTCTACCTCAGCCCATGCTGAGGACTCCAGATCATTTCCAAGCAGACATTCTACTGTTATAGCAGAAGAGACTACCACCTGTTTCAGGCCAGTGACCCCTCCCCATTCTAAAGTTACCATAGCCATGGGATGTACGTTAGTCTGATTGTCAGCATTGGTGACTGGATAAGTTTGTCCAGTCAGGTATTGTCCTGGGGAAACCAGTTTGTCTGTCACCATAGAGACACTGGCACCTGTAACCCTCAGGGCCTCTACTCTAGTCCCATTAAGAAAGAGCTTCTGCCTGTATTTTTGCATGTTAGGTGGCCAGGCAGCTAGTGTGGCTAAGTCCACCCCACCCTCAGAGACTAATGTAGCTTCAGTGTGGACCCTGATTTGCTCTGGGCACACTGTTGATCCCACCTAGAGACTGGCTATTCCAGTGCTCACTGGAGTAGTAGTTGAAGTGGAACCTTTCTTGTGACAGGCGTTGTCTCCAGTTTGGTGTTCATGCTGCCTACATCTGCGACATCAGGCCTTTTTGGGATCAACGTTTTTACCCTTGTACCCAAATGAGGATTGTGAAGAGGCTTTGGACCCACCCTCCTGTGCAGGTTTTTGGGGCCCTGTAGAAGACTCTTTACTTTTTCCCTTGGATGTCTCAACATTCTCCCCCTGGGGAGGCTTTGTGACCCCTTTCTTTTGGTCACCCTCAGTGGAAGTCTTGGTCACCCTTGTCCTGACCCAGTGGTCTGCCTTCTTTCCCAATTCTTGGGGAGAAAGTGGACCTAGGTCTACCAGATGCTGATGCAGTTTATCATTGAAACAATTACTTAAAAGGTGTTCCTTCATAAACAAATTATACAGCCCTTCATAATCATTTACACCACTGCCATTAATACAACCATCTAGTGTTTTGACGGTGAAGTCAACAAAATCAACCCAGGTCTGGCTCGAGGATTTTTGAGCCCCCCTGAACCTAATCCTGTACTCCTCAGTTGAGAATCCAAAGCCCTCAATCAGGGTAGCCTTCATGAGGTCATAGGATTCTGCATCTTTTCCAGAGAGTATGAGGAGTCTATCCCTACACTTTCCAGTGAACATTTCCCAAAGGAGAGCACCCCAGTGAGATCTGTTTACTTTTCTGGTTTCACAAGCCCTCTCAAAAGCTGTGAACCATTTGGTGATGTCATCACCGTTTTAATATTTCGTTACAATCCCTTTGGGGATAATTAGCATGTCAGTATTCTCTCTGGCCCTATTTAAGTTGCTGCCACCATTGATGGGAGCTAAGCCCATCTCTTGTCTTTCCCCCTCTATGGCTAGGAGCTGTCTCTCCAAAGCCAATCTTTTGGCCATCCTGGCTAACAGGAGGTCATCTTCATTGAGGCTGCCCTCAATTCTTCCAGAGTTAATGAACTCCCCTGTGGGAGAACCAGCATCTCTGACTATCACTTGTGGAGTCAGGGTTTGAGGGACCCAGGCCTCCCTAACTAGGACAGGAGGGAGGGAATTATCCTCCGGGTCACTAGTTTCCCCCTCTGTAAGGTTATCTTCAGAGGGGGGGCGTCTCTTGCAAACTCTGCCAAAAGCTCCTGGAGCTGTACTTTGGTAGGGTGTGATCCAGTTTTTATATTTTTCATCTTACAGAGAGTCCTGAACTCTGACATCCTTAGATGCAAGTAAGGGGTGTGGTTGAGTTCCACCACCATCTCTTCTGTGCTAGACATTATTTTTCTAAAAGTTGGGATACTTTTTAAGAATCTAAAACTATTTCTAGAACTTAATCCAAACTTTTACAAAAATGTTAAACTCTAAAAGAAATGCTAACAGGGATGTACACAAAGCCCTAGCAGGACTTTTTAAAATTTAGAAAAATAGCTCAAATTGCAAAAATCACTTTCTAATGACAATTTTGGGAATTTAGTCATGTGATCAGGTATTGGATGAGTAGTCCAGCAAATGCAAAGTCTTAGACCCCACCGCTGATCCACCAATGTAGGAAGTTGGCTCTGTTTATACTATTTACAAAGTAAGAAATAGTGTGCACAGAGTCCAAGGGTTCCCCTTAGAGGTAAGATAGTGGCAAAATTAGATAATTCTAATGCTCTATTTTGTGGTAGTGTGGTCGAGCAGTAGGCTTATCAGAGGGTAGTGTTAAGCATTTGTTGTACACACACAGGCAATAAATGAGGAGCACACACTCAAAGACTTACTCCAGGCCAATAGGTTTTTATATTGAAAAATATATTTTCTTAGTTTATTTTAAGAACCACAGGTTCAAGATTTACATCAAACACTTTAAATGCAAGGTACTTCACTTAGATACTTTAGGAACTTTGAATGTAAACAATATCATGTACAGTCTTTGTAAAAATGGCAATAAACTATTTTCAAAGTGGACACAGTGCAAAAATCAACAGTTCCTGGGGGAGGTAAGTAAAGGTTAAATTAGTAGGTAAGTAAAACACTTACAAGTCTCAGTTCTGGGGCATAGGCAGCCCACCGTTGGGGGCTCAAGGCAACCCCAAAGTTACCACACCAGCAGCTCAGGGCCGGTCAAGTGCAGAGGTCAAACAGGTGCCCAAAACACATAGGCTCCTATGGAAAACAGGGGTGCTCCGGTTCCAGTCTGCCAGCAGGTAAGTACTTGCTTCCTCGGGGGGCAAACCAGGGGGGATTTTGTAGAACACTGGGGGGGACACGAGTAGGCACACAAAACACACCCTCAGCGGCACAGGGGCGGCTGGGTGCAGTGTGCAAAGCAGGCGTCGGGTTTCAGGTGGGAAACAATGGAGGGACCCAGGGGTCACTCTAGCGGTGCAGGCAGGCACAGGGGGGGCTTCTTGGGACAGCCACCACCTGGGCTAGACAGAGGGTCGCCTGAGGGTCACTCCTGCGTTGAAGTTCGGTTCCTTCAGGTCCTGGGGGCTGCGGGTGCAGTGTTGGTTCCAGGCATCAGGTCCCTTGTTACAGGCAGTCGCGGTCAGGGGGAGCCTCTGGGTTCTCTCTGCAGGCGTCGCTGTGGGGGCTCAGGGTTGTTGTTTCAGGTTACTCACGGGATCGCAGTTGCCGGGGAGTCCTCCCTGAGGTGTTTGTTGTCTGGATCTCGAGCCGGGGGCATCGGGTGCAGAGTGTGAAGTCTCACGCTTCCGGCGGGAAACGTGCAGTCTTGGAAAGTTGCTTCTTTGTTGCAAAGAAGTAGTTGGTTTTGAACAGGGCTGCTGTTCACGGGAGTTGCTTGGTCCTTTAGTCCAGGGCAGTCCTCTGAGGCTTCAAAGGTCACTGGTCCCTGTCGGATGCGTCGCTGGAGCAGGTTTTCGAAGTTGGAGACAGGCCGGTAGGGCTGGGGCCAAAGCTGTTGTCGTCTTCCTCCTTCTCTGCAGGCTTGTAGGTCAGCAGTCCTTCTTGTTTCTTTAGGTTGCAGGAATCTGATTTCCTGGGATCTGGGGATCCCCTAAATACTGAATTTAGGGGTGTGTTTAGCTCTGGGAGGGCAGTAGCCGATGGCTACTGTCCTTGAGGGTGGCTACACCCTCTTTGTGCCTCCTCCCTGTGGGGAGGGGGGCACATCCTTAATCCTATTGGGGCAATCCTTCAAACTCAAGATGGAGGATTTCTCAAGGCAGGGGTCACCTCAGCTCAGGACACCTTAGGGGCTGTCCTGACTGGTGGGTGACTCCTCCTTGTTTTTCTCATGATCTCCTCCAGCCTTGCCACCAAAAGTGGGGGCAGTGGCTGGAGGGGCTGGCATTTCCACTAGCTGGCATGCCCTGGGGCTCTGTAACAAAAGGGGTGAGCCTTTGAGGCTCACCACCAGGTGTTACAGTTCCTGCAGAGGGAAGTGAGAAGCACCTCCACCCAGTACAGGCTTTGTTCCTGGCCACAGAGTGACAAAAGGCACTCTCCCCATGTGGCCAGCAACATTTCTGGTGTGTGGCAGGCTGGCAGGAACTGGTCAGCCTACACTAGAAGTCGGGTATGTATTCAGGCGGCATCTCTAAGATGCCCTCTGTGTGTATGTTACAATAAATTGCACACTGGCATCAGTGTGCATTTATTGTGCTGAGATGTTTGATACCAAGCTTCCCAGTTTTCAGTGTAGCCATTATGGAACTGTGGAGTTCGCGTTTGACAAACTCCCAGACCATGTACTCTTATGGCTACCCTGCACTTACAATGTTTAAGATTTTGCTTAGACGCTGTAGGGGCATAGTGCTCATGCACATATGCCCTCACCTGTGGTATAGTGCACCCTGCCTTAGGGCTGTGAGGCCTGCTAGAGGGGTGACTTACCTATGCCACAGGCAGTGTGAGGCGAAGCTCTGGCAAATTATGGAATCCTTGGGGGTTGACCAGAATCTTTTAGAGTTAATTAAGCGATTATATTCTGATCTAACAATTGCAGTGCAGTTTGTTTTGCACAGTGAGAGATCTTCCTCTTTTCGTTTCTCGGAGAGGTGTTAGACAGGGCTGTATTTTAGCACCGTTTTTATTCTTGCTATATATTAACAGTCTCTATGATTTTTTTATTAAAAATGGAAAGGATTTCCCTAGAAGGGGAATGAGGCAGGTCCCTGTCCTTCTGTATGCGGATGATGCAGTTTTAATCACCCGTACAGCTAATGGCCTCCAAAGTAAATTAGATCTTTTTTTAAATTTTATGCAAAATCTAGATCTGAAAGTAAATTTTACGAAAACATTTGCCATGACTGTTGGTCCCCGAAATACTAGATCAAAATGATTTAGCATGGGAGGAAATATTATAAACAAAGTTAAAGAATTTTGTTATCTAGGTTTGCATGTAAGTTCCTCTATGTTATGGAATTCCCATCTCACTATTAAGGCTCATCAAAAGGTGAGAAATCTGGAAGCAATGTTTCGCTTTGCTCGCAAATTAGGCCATTGACAGTTAACCAGATTGTCAGGCTTTATAATGCAAAATGTGTATCAGCAACCATTTCTGGGGTGGGCTTGTGGGTCCTGACTAAAGTAGATTCTCTTCAACGTGTATAGAATAAATTTGTTCATAGACTATTGCTTGTACCAAGGAATGTAGCAAATAGGGACTACGACACACTGAAGATTTGATTGGTGTTGTTCCCCTTTTACTGTGGTTGAAATCTTGGTCTAATCCTGCGGCTAGTCTGGTACAAGATTGTACGACTGATTGCATCCAATTGGAAAATCTTAATAGAATTCCGTGGTTTCCTTATAAGCAAACTTCATTTTGGAATATAGGCATGGAGAGCATGTTTACCCATGCAGAGTCCCTGCCTTTAAATGCTAAGGTATTGGTCAAAACTCGATATTTCGAGTGTATTTCGAATCTGAGACTACAGGGGGCTCTGAATTTAAAAACTTGTGACTCCTATGTTCAGATTTCAACTACGATTCTGATTGAACCTCATTTAACTTGGTTCCCGAGTTCCTCATCATACTCTCTTCTTGTCTTATTTTGATTAAATCTGATACATTTTAGAGTGGCCTTGCCAAAGCAAAGCACTTGGCAAAAAGTGCTCCCGCATTGTCCTTGCGATACTATTTCCAAGCAAAGCAAGTGTCACTTTTTTCTATTTTGTTCACTTTATTCGGCTCATAGATGTACTTTCACATTTCCTCTTTTTTGGAAACTACGTATTCTTTCCCACAAAGACTCACTGATGTATGCCCAAAAATTGCCATCTACTCTAGTATGTTCTTCTGTTTTAAACTTTTTCAGATCAGCATTTGCAATTAGGAAATGATATTAACTGGTGGAAGCAGATGTTTATTAATCAAGGGTTACATTTTACAGATTTTATTTTTGATAATGTTACTGTATTTTAAATATCATCATGGGTATTTTGTTATATATATTTGTAAGTAGCTCTGTATCTTGGAAATGTGAGCCGTGCTTGCAGAATATTGCTTCATGTCTAATGTAACTGTGTTTTTTAAACTTTTTGGCATTATGCCAAATAAAGAATTTGACTGACTGACCAACTGACTGACACCTTCCAAGAATTGCATAGCTATGTAACGCATGGAAGGCCTCATTACTGTATGCCTACCATGGGGAGGCATAACGAGGAGAAACATCGGCAATTATATTTGTGTTTTTCAGTATTGTAAGTATGCTGCATTACACTTCACACAGAAAATGGAAAACACCTCCATTGAATATCCTTGTGATGGAATGTATCCCTTTCAGTACAAATACAATCATGTCAACAATGCAGACACACCTGCACCATGGGGCAAAGGTGCTGGTGTTTACTAAAGACACCAATTAGGGCACCTGTGCAGGCTTAAAGCAATGGAATGCCCCATATTTCATGACTTCAGACCAATTCTGCAATTTGTATTTGATGCTGGTCAGCACAGCCAGAAGCCTTCTTGGACTACCCTGCACCATCACTTGTGAATTGCGCTCCCACAGATTTTTGCTTGAACCTTTGTGTGTCCCATATGTTCTGTAATGTCCAGTTACAAAAGTAACTGCCAAATACTTGTGGTCCAAGAAGCACCTCTGGAGCTGCCCTGCCACACCTCAGTCCATATCAGAGAAGTGGCCCAGGGGACAGGCAGATGTAGCTCACACCTTGGCCTGGCCTCTCTATTGTCCTGCTAACAAGCCAGGAACCAATCTCAATGAGAGAAAAGCTGACCCCAGAACCAGTTTCGAGTGATCACAGGAGAGGGTTTCCTGGCGAAACCTCTAAGATGGGCAAAGGATCTCATCACAAGGAAGGAAATGTTCTGCCATCTTGGTTTTAGGTAGAGGGAAACACTGAGAGATTGTTTGATGTAGGACATACCGGAACTGCTCCAAAGGTGGGTAGTATTACCACTGGGAAAATGTTTCCTATTGGTCAGAGAGGGACCAGGATTCACCCTCATCCACAGGTTAGTGCTAGGCATAAATGTGGCACCCCTGGGCACCTTCTTCGGGACACTGCTGGACCTGTGGAAGATAGAAGAAGGCCTGCACCTGGAGTTGTGACCTGTGAGGAGAACTCTAAGTGCCCGACCTGCTGCCACTTCTACCCAGGACAAAGAACTGGACTCCACGGGTCATAAGGCTGACCTCCTGTTAAGCTACAGGGCCAGAAACATTGCAAGAAGCTTACTTTTTCCAAGATCCCAGCTGAAGAATTTGTCCTGGATCCTGCTGATGGCTTCTGGGAAAATGTGTCCTAACCCTCAAGTGTTGCCCCCAAGGTCCTAGACCCTTGGTTGGTGTTAGAGTGCACTCTTTTGACCCTAAAACCTGCATAACTGGACACTTAAAAATGTTTTCAGAATGTTTCCTCCGGAAAATCAGTGGAGACCAGGACTGACGCTGAAGCCACAGCTGCTGATGTCAAATCGCTGGTCAAATTCAACTCACCAGTTTCCCCCACTGAAAGGGTTTCTACTTTTATAAAACAATTCTAAGTCTGAATGTAGAATAACTGCACCAAGGCTGATGTCAAACAGATTCTAATGAGACCTTCCTTGGTAGAGATTCTGGAATTCGACCACTGAGAGCTTTCCTGCTGTCAACGCAGACTGTACCAAGTTTACTACCCAACATGAGGCTCACACTGAAGATCTGCACTTCACCAGGCTGCCGTCTTCAAACTATCCTTTGAATCCACCCTGCAGCCTTTCCTGCCAATGCCCATTGATGAGGATGTTTCTCCAGTAAATCCTCTAACTCAGAAGATACATTTTTCATCGAGACAAACCTTGGATCCGGTCTAGTGCAACGAAATGACTGTGATTGGCACTTTGCACTTTTAGGTACTATTTTGACTTAAAATTTCCAGACATCGTGTCTTTGGTTCCCTACATCGATTTTTGCTCTTTTGGTGTCTATTTGTTCATTAAATTTTACTCTAGTTTTAGAAAGTGGAATGCGATTTTTATTGTGTTGTGTTTTCTGCTTTTTTACTGTTTTGGTACTGATACATGCTTCTCACATTTCTCCTAAGTTAAGCCTGTTTCCTCTCTGCTACAAGTTTAAAGTATTGGGACCTAACTGGACCTAGAACAAAATGGTGATATTATTACTTAGTGAGGACTCACATCCCCTTCAACAAATAATCCACATACTAACATCATCATATTTCGGAAAGAATCATAAATGTTCTCTGTCTTGCTCAATGACAAGGCCACTGGGATACTATAGGAAAAGCTTGAAGCATTAGATCAATTCATGAGCTGTTCTTTATAAACACTTATGCATGTATTTTCAGCCTCTTTAAAAAGTGGGAAATTAACTACATTTATAAGCAAACTCCTAGGGCAGACACAAATCCACTTGAAACATTTTTACTTGCACATTGACAAGGATATTGAATGGAATGGAAAATGCATTATTTGATTAAATTCATTACTGAAAAGTGACTTGTGTAATTTATGGCATTTCATGCCATTTTTCATCATTTTGAGTGTCAATTCTTTCACATTTAAAGGACAACAATAGGTAGCATCTGTAGGAAAGTACCATCTTGCCTGGCATGTTACCCCCATTTTTCACTGTATATATGTTGTTTTAGTTGTATGTGTCACTGGGACCCTGGTAACCCAGGGCCCCAGTGCTCATAAGTGTGCCTGAATGTGTTACCTGTGTAGTGACTAACTGTCTCACTGAGGCTCTGCTAATCAGAACCTCAGTGGTTATGCTCTCTCATTTCTTTCCAAATTGTCACTAACAGGCTAGTGACCATTTTTACCAATTTACATTGGCTTACTGGAACACCCTTATAATTCCCTAGTATATGGTTCTGAGGTACCCAGGGTATTGGGGTTCCAGGAGATCCCTATGGGCTGCAGCATTTCTTTTGCCACCCATAGGGAGCTCTGACAATTCTTACACAGGCCTGCCACTGCAGCTTGAGGGAAATAACGTCCACGTTATTTCACAGCCATTTTACACTGCACTTAAGTAACTTATAAGTCACCTATATGTCTAACCTTTACCTGGTAAAGGTTAGGTGCAAAGTTACTTAGTGTGAGGGCACCCTGGCACTAGCCAAGGTGCCCCCACATTGTTCAGAGCCAATTCCCTGAACTTTGTGAGTGCGGGGACACCATTACACGCGTCCACTACATATAGGTCACTACCTATATGTAGCTTCACAATGGTAACTCCGAATATGGCCATGTAACATGTCTATGATCATGGAATTGCCCCCTCTATGCCATCCTGGCATAGTTGGCACAATCCCATGATCCCAGTGGTCTGTAGCACAGACCCTGGTACTGCCAAACTGCCCTTCCTGGGGTTTCACTGCAGCTGCTGCTGCTGCCAACCCCTCAGACAGGCATCTGCCCTCCTGGGGTCCAGCCAGGCCTGGCCCAGGATGGCAGAACAAAGAACTTCCTCTGAGAGAGGGTGTGACACCCTCTCCCTTTGGAAAATGGTGTGAAGGCAGGGGAGGAGTAGCCTCCCCCAGCCTCTGGAAATGCTTTCTTGGGCACAGATGTGCCCAATTCTGCATAAGCCAGTCTACACCGGTTCAGGGACCCCTTAGCCCCTGCTCTGGCGCGAAACTGGACAAAGGAAAGGGGAGTGACCACTCCCCTGACCTGCACCTCCCGTGGGAGGTGTCCAGAGCTCCTCCAGTGTGCTCCAGACCTCTGCCATCTTGGAAACAGAGGTGCTGCTGGCACACTGGACTGCTCTGAGTGGCCAGTGCCACCAGGTGACGTCAGAGACTCCTGCTGATAGGCTCCTTCAGGTGTTAGTAGCCTATCCTCTCTCCTAGGTAGCCAAACCCTCTTTTCTGGCTATTTAGGGTCTCTGTCTCTGGGGAAACTTTAGATAACGAATGCAAGAGCTCATCCGAGTTCCTCTGCATCTCTCTCTTCACCTTCTGATAAGGAATCGACTGCTGACCGCGCTGGAAGCCTGCAAACCTGCAACATAGTAGCAAAGACGACTACTGCAACTCTGTAACGCTGATCCTGCCGCCTTCTCGACTGTTTTCCTGCTTGTGCATGCTGTGGGGGTAGTCTGCCTCCTCTCTGCACCAGAAGCTCCGAAGAAATCTCCCGTGGGTCGACGGAATCTTCCCCCTGCAACCGCAGGCACCAAAAAGCTGCATTACCGGTCCCTTGGGTCTCCTCTCAGCACGACGAGCGAGGTCCCTCGAATCCAGCGACTCTGTCCAAGTGACCCCCACAGTCCAGTGACTCTTCAGCCCAAGTTTGGTGGAGGTAAGTCCTTGCCTCACCTCGCTGGGCTGCATTGCTGGGAACCGCGACTTTGCAGCTACTCCGGCCCCTGTGCACTTCCGGCAGAAATCCTTTGTGCACAGCCAAGCCTGGGTCCACGGCACTCTAACCTGCATTGCACGACTTTCTAAGTTGGTCTCCGGCGACGTGGGACTCCTTTGTGCAACTTCGGCGAGCACTGTTTCACGCATCCTCGTAGTGCCTGTTTCTGGCACTTCTCCGGGGGCTACCTGCTTCAGTGAGGGCTCTTTGTCTTGATCGACGTCCCCTCTCTCTTCAGGTCCAAATTGCGACCTCCTGGTCCCTCCTGGGCCCCAGCAGCGTCCAAAAACGCCAAACGCACGATTTGCAACTAGCAAGGCTTGTTGGCATCCTTTCGGCGGGAAAATACTTTTGCACGACTCTCCAAGGCGAGCGGAATCCGTCCACCAAAGGGAAAGTCTCTAGCCCTTTTCGTTCCTGCAGAAACCTCAGCTTCTTCTGTCCAGTCGAAGCTTCTTTGCACCCGCAGCTGGCATTTCCTGGGCATCTGCCCATCTCCGACTTGCTTGTGACTTTTGGACTTGGTCCCCTTGTTCCACAGGTACCCTAGATTGGAAATCCACAGTTGTTGCATTGCTGGTTTGTGTCTTTCCTGCATTATTCCTCTAACACGACTTCTTTGTCCTTAGGGGAACTTTAGTGCACTTTGCACTCACTTTTCAGGGTCTTGGGGAGGGTTATTTTTCTAACTCTCACTATTTTCTAATAGTCCCAGCGAACCTTTACAAGGTCACATAGGTTTGGGGTCCATTCGTGGTTCGCATTCCACTTTTGGAGTATATGGTTTGTGTTGCCCCTATCCCTATGTGTCCCCATTGCATCCTATTGTAACTATACATTGTTTGCACTGTTTTCTAAGACTATACTGCATATTTTTGCTATTGTGTATATATATCTTGTGTATATTTCCTATCCTCTCACTGAGGGTACACTCTAAGATACTTTGGCATATTGTCATAAAAATAAAGTACCTTTATTTTTAGTATAACTGTGTATTGTGTTTTCTTATGATATTGTGCATATGACACTAGGTGGTACTGTAGTAGCTTCACACGTCTCCTAGTTCAGCCTAAGCTGCTCTGCTAAGCTACCATTATCTATCAGCCTATGCTGCTAGACACCCTATACACTAATAAGGGATAACTGGGCCTGGTGCAAGGTGCAAGTACCCCTTGGTACTCACTACAAGCCAGTCCAGCCTCCTACATTGGTTGTGCAGTGGTGGGATAAGTGCTTGAGACTACTTACCACTCTTGTCATTGTACTTTTCATAAGAGAAAAATATACAAAACAAGGTCAGTGTATATACACATAGCCAAAAAGTTTTGCATTTCCTCTTTTCACTCTTTTCTAAGTGCTGAAAAGTACTTCTAAACTTTCAAAAAGTTCTTAAAAGTTTAAAAAGTTTTTTCTGTCTTTCCAAAAAGTTCTGAAAACTTTTTTTCTTTTTCTATCACTTTAACTCTCTCTAAAAAATGTCTGGCACAGGCCAAAGTGTTGATCTGTCCAAACTTGCATATGACAACCTTAGCTGGAAAAGAGCAAGGAGTCTCTGTATAGAGAGAGGTTTGAGTGTAGGGAAAAATCCTTCCTTGGAACTGTTACTTAACATGCTGAGAGAACAGGATAAGGCCATAGGTGCCCCATCTGTTGAAAAAGTACCTAATAGTTCCCAATCTGATTCAGGGACTCCCCCAGGAAAAGATTCAGGAAAGAAACTTCCTAGCCTGCCCATTACTAGACAATCTAGCATAGATGGTAATGATGATGAGCCACACCAAATAAATAGTGTTGTCTCACATCATAGCAAAAGCATTTATTCTCACCATACTGGTAGTAATGTTTCTGTAAACCAAGCTGTTAGGGTGGCTTCTGTAAGGGACAGGTCTCCTTCTGTTCATTCCCATCATAGCTCTGTTTCTAGGAATGTCCCTCCCACCAACCTTGATGACAGAATGTTAGAGAGGGAACTCAATAAGTTGAGGGTGGAACAAACCAGACTGAAGCTTAAAAAGCAACAGCTGGATTTGGATAGACAGTCTTTTGAATTAGAGAAGGAAAGACAGAAGTTGGGTTTAGATACCCATGGTGGCAGCAGCAGTATTCCCCATAGTCATCCTGCAAAAGAGCATGATTCCAGGAATCTGCACAAGATAGTTCCCCCTTATAAGGAGGGGGATGACATTAACAAGTGGTTTGCTGCACTTGAGAGGGCCTGTGTTGTACAGGATGTCCCTCAAAGGCAGTGGGCTGCTATCCTATGGCTATCATTTAGTGGAAAAGTTAGGGATAGGCTCCTTACTGTGAAAGAAAATGATGCTAATAATTTCCAAGTTCTTAAGAATGCACTCCTGGATGGTTATGGCTTAACCACTGAACAGTACAGGATAAAGTTCAGAGAGACCAAAAAGGAGTCCTCACAAGACTGGGTTGATTTTATTGACCATTCAGTGAAGGCCTTGGAGGGGTGGTTACATGGCAGTAAAGTTACTGATTATGACAGCCTGTATAACTTAATCCTGAGAGAGCATATTCTTAATAATTGTGTGTCTGATTTGTTGCACCAGTACTTGGTGGACTCTGATCTGACCTCTCCCCAAGAATTGGGAAAGAAGGCAGACAAATGGGTCAGAACAAGAGTGAACAGAAAAGTTCATACAGGGGGTGACAAAGATGGCAACAAAAAGAAGGATGGTAAGTCTTCAGACAAGGGTGGGGACAAATCTAAAAATGAGTCTTCATCAGGCCCACAAAAACACTCTGGTGGGGGTGGTGGGTCCAAATCCTCCTTTAATCAGAACAAGGAAAAGAAACCATGGTGCTATTTATGTAAAATAAAAGGCCATTGGACAACAGATCCCAGTTGTCCAAAGAAAGGCACCACAGCTCCTACCACTACAACCCCTACTGCTACACCTAGTGTCCCTACTAATAGCAGTAGTGGTGGGAGCAAACCTACTAATAGCCAATCCAAGGGAGTAGCTGGGCTCACTTTTGGTAATTTAGTTGGGGTTGGTCTGATTAGGGAGACCACAGAGGCTACTTTCGTCTCTGAAGGGGCTATTGATTTAGCCACTTTGGTTGCTTGCCCCCATAACTTGGAGAAGTACAAGCAACTAACCCTAATAAATGGTGTTAAGGTCCAGGCCTACAGGGACACAGGTGCCAGTGTCACAATGGTGATTGAGAAACTGGTGCACCCTGAACAACACATACTTGGACACCAGTACCAAGTAACCGATGCTCACAACATAACACAAAGCCACCCCATGGCTGTTGTAAATCTCAACTGGGGGGGGGTAACTGGTCCAAAGAAAGTTGTGGTAGCTTCAGATTTACCTGTAGACTGTCTATTAGGGAATGATTTGGAGACATCAGCTTGGTCAGATGTGGAGTTGGAGGCCCATGCAGCAATGCTGGGCATCCCAGGGCATATTGTTGCTTTGACAAGGGCTCAGGCCAAAAAGCAAAAAGGACAGGGAAGCTTGGATCCTGGAACAATGGACCAAGTGCTCCCTAAAGATAGGGCTAGTAGAAGCAAACCACTTCCTACTATCCCTCCCTCTACAGTGGATTCTACTTCTGAGGAAGAAGAATTCCCTCCCTGTGCAGAACCTACACCAGAGGAGCTGGAAGCAGACACTGCTGAGCTTTTGGGTGAAGGAGGGCCTGCCAGAGAGGAGCTGAGTGTGGCACAGCAAACCTGTCCCACATTAGAGGGTCTCAGACAGCAAGCTGTCAAACAGGCTAATGGGGATGTCAGTGACTCTCACAGAGTTTACTGGGAGGACAACCTCTTGTACACTGAGCATAGGGATCCTAAACCTGGAGCTGCCAGGAGATTAGTGATTCCTCAGGAGTACAGAAAGTTCCTCCTAACACTGGCACATGACATTCCCCTAGCTGGGCACCTGGGTCAAATGAAAACTTGGGACAGATTGGTTCCATTGTTTCATTGGCCTAGGATGTCTGAGGACACAAAGGAATTTTGTAAGTCCTGTGAAACCTGTCAAGCCAGTGGCAAGACAGGTGGCACCCCAAAGGCACCCCTTATCCCACTGCCTGTGGTTGGGGTTCCCTTTGGAAGGGTAGGGGTTGACATAGTTGGCCCCCTTGACCCTCCTACTGCTTCAGGCAATAGGTTTATCTTGGTGGTAGTGGACCATGCCACAAGATATCCTGAAGCAATTCCTTTAAGGACCACTACAGCTCCTGCAGTGGCAAAGGCCCTCCTGGGAATATTTTCCAGGGTGGGCTTCCCAAAGGAAGTAGTATCAGACAGAGGAAGCAATTTCATGTCTGCATACTTAAAGGCCATGTGGAAGGAGTGTGGTGTAACGTACAAGTTCACAACACCCTATCATCCACAAACAAATGGACTGGTGGAGAGATTTAATAAAACTCTCAAAGGCATGATTATGGGTCTCCCTGAAAAACTCCGCAGGAGATGGGATATCCTTCTACCATGCCTCCTTTTTGTCTTCAGGGAGGTACCCCAGAAAGGAGTGGGCTTCAGCCCCTTTGAACTTCTTTTTGGACACCCTGTTAGGGGTCCACTCACACTTGTAAAGGAAGGTTGGGAACAACCTTTAAAAGCTCCTAAGCAGGATATTGTGGACTATGTACTTGGCCTCAGATCAAGGATGGCTGAGTACATGTAAAAGGCCAGTAAAAGCCTTCAGGCCAGCCAAGAGCTCCAGAAGCAATGGCATGATCAGAAGGCTGTTTTGGTTCAGTACCAACCAGGGCAGAAAGTGTGGGTCTTGGAGCCTGTGGCCCCAAGAGCACTCCAAGATAAATGGAGTGGTCCCCACACAATTGTTGAAAAGAAGGGTGAAGTCACCTACTTGGTTGACTTAGGCACTGCCAGGAGTCCCCTTAGGGTGCTCCATGTCAACCGCCTGAAACCCTACTATGACAGGGCTGATCTCACCCTGCTCATGGCAACTGATGAGGGACAGGAAGAAGACAGTGATCCTCTACCTGATCTCTTCTCTTCCACAGAACAAGATGCTCTTGTGGAAGGTGTAGTTTTGGCAGATTGTCTTACTGCTGAGCAGAAAGACCATTGCATAAATCTCCTAGGACAATTTTCAGAACTCTTCTCTACTGTGCCAGGCACCACTTCTTGGTGTGAGCACACTATAGATACTGGAAACAGTTTACCTGTCAAAAGTAAGATCTATAGGCAGCCTGACCATGTCAGGGACTGCATAAAGCATGAAGTTCAGAAAATGTTGGAACTAGGAGTGGTTGAGCACTCTGACAGTCCATGGGCTTCTCCTGTGGTACTGGTACCAAAACCCAATTCTAAAGATGGAAAGAAGGAAATGCGGTTTTGTGTAGACTATAGAGGTCTCAACTTAGTAACCAAAACTGATGCTCACCCTATACCCAGGGCAGATGAGCTTATAGATACACTGCCAAGTATCTAAGCACTTTTGATTTGACTGCAGGGTATTGGCAGATCAAATTATCAGAAGATGCTAAATCTAAGACTGCATTTTCTACCATTGGAGGACATTACCAGTTTACTGTAATGCCTTTTGGTTTGAAAAATGCACCTGCCACTTTTCAGAGGTTGGTGAACACAGTCCTGCAAGGGCTGGAAGCTTTCAGTGCAGCATATTTGGACGATATAGCTGTCTTTAGCTCCAGCTGGGATGATCACCTGGTCCACCTATGGAAAGTTTTGGAGGCCCTGCAAAAGGCAGGCCTCACTATCAAGGCTTCAAAGTGCCAGATAGGGCAGGGTAAGGTGGTTTATCTGGGACACCTTGTTGGTGGGGAACAGATTGCACCACTTCAGGGGAAAATCCAAACTATTATTGATTGGGTTCCCCCTACCACTCAGACTCAGGTGAGAGCCTTCCTAGGCCTCACTGGGTATTACAGGAGGTTCATTAAGAACTATGGCTCCATTGCAGCCCCTCTTAATGACCTCAAATCCAAGAAAATGCCTAAAAAGGTATTATGGACAGCAAACTGTCAGAAAGCTTTTGAGGAGCTGAAGCAGGCCATGTGCTCTGCACCTGTCCTGAAAAGCCCTTGTTACTCTAAAAAATTCTATGTCCAGACTGATGCATCTGAATTAGGAGTAGGGGCAGTCCTATCACAACTTAATTCTGAGGGCCAGGATCAACCTGTTGCTTTTATTAGTAGAAGGTTGACCCCTAGAGAAAAGCGTTGGTCTGCCATTGAGAGGGAGGCCTTTGCTGTGGTCTGGGCTCTGAAGAAGTTGAGGCCATACCTGTTTGGCACTCACTTCATTGTTCAGACAGACCACAAACCTCTACTTTGGCTAAAACAAATGAAAGGTGAAAATCCTAAATTGTTGAGGTGGTCCATATCCCTACAGGGAATGGACTATACAGTGGAACATAGACCTGGGAGTAGCCACTCCAATGCAGATGGACTCTCCAGATATTTCCACTTAGACAATGAAGACTCATCAGGTCATGGCTAGTCTTATTGTCCTTCGTTTGGGGGGGGGGTTGTGTAGGAAAGTACCATCTTGCCTGGCATGTTACCCCCATTTTTCACTGTATATATGTTGTTTTAGTTGTATGTGTCACTGGGACCCTGGTAACCCAGGGCCCCAGTGCTCATAAGTGTGCCTGAATGTGTTACCTGTGTAGTGACTAACTGTCTCACTGAGGCTCTGCTAATCAGAACCTCAGTGGTTATGCTCTCTCATTTCTTTCCAAATTGTCACTAACAGGCTAGTGACCATTTTTACCAATTTACATTGGCTTACTGGAACACCCTTATAATTCCCTAGTATATGGTACTGAGGTACCCAGGGTATTGGGGTTCCAGGAGATCCCTATGGGCTGCAGCATTTCTTTTGCCACCCATAGGGAGCTCTGACAATTCTTACACAGGCCTGCCACTGCAGCCTGAGGGAAATAACGTCCACGTTATTTCACAGCCATTTTACACTGCACTTAAGTAACTTATAAGTCACCCTTATGTCTAACCTTTACCTGGTAAAGGTTAGGTGCAAAGTTACTTAGTGTGAGGGCACCCTGGCACTAGCCAAGGTGCCCCCACATTGTTCAGAGCCAATTCCCTGAACTTTGTGAGTGCGGGGACACCATTACACGCGTGCACTACATATAGGTCACTACCTATATGTAGCTTCACAATGGTAACTCCGAATATGGCCATGTAACATGTCTATGATCATGGAATTGCCCCCTCTATGCCATCCTGGCATAGTTGGCACAATCCCATGATCCCAGTGGTCTGTAGCACAGACCCTGGTACTGCCAAACTGCCCTTCCTGGGGTTTCACTGCAGCTGCTGCTGCTGCCAACCCCTCAGACAGGCATCTGCCCTCCTGGGGTCCAGCCAGGCCTGGCCCAGGATGGCAGAAAAAGAACTTCCTCTGAGAGAGGGTGTGACACCCTCTCCCTTTGGAAAATGGTGTGAAGGCAGGGGAGGAGTAGCCTCCCCCAGCCTCTGGAAATGCTTTCTTGGGCACAGATGTGCCCAATTCTGCATAAGCCAGTCTACACCGGTTCAGGGACCCCTTAGCCCCTGCTCTGGCGCGAAACTGGACAAAGGAAAGGGGAGTGACCACTCCCCTGACCTGCACCTCCCCTGGGAGGTGTCCAGAGCTCCTCCAGTGTGCTCCAGACCTCTGCCATCTTGGAAACAGAGGTGCTGCTGGCACACTGGACTGCTCTGAGTGGCCAGTGCCACCAGGTGACGTCAGAGACTCCTGCTGATAGGCTCCTTCAGGTGTTAGTAGCCTATCCTCTCTCCTAGGTAGCCAAACCCTCTTTTCTGGCTATTTAGGGTCTCTGTCTCTGGGGAAACTTTAGATAACGAATGCAAGAGCTCATCCGAGTTCCTCTGCATCTCTCTCTTCACCTTCTGATAAGGAATCGACTGCTGACCGCGCTGGAAGCCTGCAAACCTGCAACATAGTAGCAAAGACGACTACTGCAACTCTGTAACGCTGATCCTGCCGCCTTCTCGACTGTTTTCCTGCTTGTGCATGCTGTGGGGGTAGTCTGCCTCCTCTCTGCACCAGAAGCTCCGAAGAAATCTCCCGTGGGTCGACGGAATCTTCCCCCTGCAACCGCAGGCACCAAAAAGCTGCATTACCGGTCCCTTGGGTCTCCTCTCAGCATGACGAGCGAGGTCCCTCGAATCCAGCGACTCTGTCCAAGTGACCCCCACAGTCCAGTGACTCTTCAGCCCAAGTTTGGTGGAGGTAAGTCCTTGCCTCACCTCGCTGGGCTGCATTGCTGGGCACCGCGACTTTGCAGCTACTCCGGCCCCTGTGCACTTCCGGTGAAAATCCTTTGTGCACATCCAAGCCTGGGTCCACGGCACTCTAACCTGCATTGCACGACTTTCTAAGTTGGTCTCCGGCGACGTGGGACTCCTTTGTGCAACTTTGGCAAGCACCGTTTCATGCATCCTCGTAGTGCCTGTTTCTGGCACTTCTCCAGGTGCTACCTGCTTCAGTGAGGGCTCTTTGTCTTGCTCGACGTCCTCTCTCTCTTCAGGTCCAATTTGCGACCTCCTGGTCTCTCTTGGGCCCCAGCAGCGTCCAAAAACGCCAAACGCACGATTTGCAACTAGCAAGGCTTGTTGGCGTCCTTTCGGCGGGAAAACACTTCTGCACAACTTTCCAAGGCGAGAGTAATCCGTCCACCAAAGCGGAAGTTTCTAGCCCTTTTCGTTCCTGCAGAAACCTCAGCTTCTTCTGTCCAGTTGAAGCTTCTTTGCACCCGCAGCTGGCATTTCCTGGGCATCTGCCCATCTCCGACTTGCTTGTGACTTTTGGACTTGGTCCCTTTGTTCCACAGGTACCCTAGATTGGAAATCCATAGTTGTTGCATTGCTGGTTTGTGTCTTTCCTGCATTATTCCTCTAACACGACTTCTTTGTCCTTAGGGGAACTTTAGTGCACTTTGCACTCACTTTTCAGGGTCTTGGGGAGGGTTATTTTTCTAACTCTCACTATTTTCTAATAGTCCCAGCGACCCTCTACAAGGTCACATAGGTTTGGGGTCCATTCGTGGTTCGCATTCCACTTTTGGAGTATATGGTTTGTGTTGCCCCTATCCCTATGTGTCCCCATTGCATCCTATTGTAACTATACATTGTTTGCACTGTTTTCTAAGACTATACTGCATATTTTTGCTATTGTGTATATATATCTTGTGTATATTTCCTATCCTCTCACTGAGGGTACACTCTAAGATACTTTGGCATATTGTCATAAAAATAAAGTACCTTTATTTTTAGTATAACTGTGTATTGTGTTTTCTTATGATATTGTGCATATGACACTAGGTGGTACTGTAGTAGCTTCACACGTCTCCTAGTTCAGCCTAAGCTGCTCTGCTAAGCTACCATTATCTATCAGCCTATGCTGCTAGACACCCTATACACTAATAAGGGATAACTGGGCCTGGTGCAAGGTGCAAGTACCCCTTGGTACTCACTACAAGCCAGTCCAGCCTCCTACAGCATCAAAGAAAATCAGAAAAGGAGAAAATAAAATATTTTTCCATTTAACACCTACTTTCAAGTAGCGTTAATTTTTGGTGCAAAACACCTGTCTAGTATTGTTAGTAGATAGGAGTTTGCATCAAAACCATGGGTCGTTGCATGGGAACGCCCATGTACCATGTACCACCCATGCAACGCCCATTGACGCAGGGTTATGCATAGCAGGGTATAGCTCGGGTGTGCGTTAGCTTCAGACTAGTTTCCAGTGCAAAACATGTTTTGCACTGGAAAGTGAATTTCTAAAAGACATTTTGCTCTGGTTTGCCTCATAGCTCAGGGCAAAATGTTTCCAAATCTACTCCCAAATTTGTAAATAAACCCCCAGTAGGGACGGACCGTTTTTTTCATTGTACCTGTAGGAGCGGAGGGATTTTCACTTTTGCAAAATATCAGTTCTGTCCGTAAGTCAATGTGAGGACATATTGAAACCCTGCGGAAAAGTGAATTGTACTTGGGGGCATATTTATACTCCGTTTGCGCCGAATTTGCGTCGTTTTTTACGACGCAAATTCGACGCAAAACTAGCTCCATATTTATACTTTGGCGTTAGACGCGTCTAGCACCAAAGTACATGGAGTTAGCGTCATTTTTTGGCGTGAACACCTTCCTTGCGTTAATGATATGCAAGGTAGGCGTTCCCGTCTAAAAAAATGACTCCGATACTATTGCGTCGGATTTATACTCCCGGGCAAAAATGACGCCCGGGAGGGGGCGGGACTAAAAAACCCGCATTTGCGCCGGATTTTAGCGCCTGGGTCAGGGCAGGCGTTAAGGGACCTGTGGGCTCAGAATGAGCCCAGAGGTGCCCTCCCCTGCCCCCAGGGACACCCCCTGCCACCCTTGCCCACCCCAGGAGGACACCCAAGGATGGAGGGACCCACCCCAGGGAAGAAAAGGTAAGTTGTGGTAAGTATTTTTTTTGTTTTAATTTTTGGCATAGGGGGGCCTGATTTGTGCCCCCCTACATGCCACTATGCCCAATGACCATGCCCAGGGGACAGAAGTCCCCTGGGCATGGCCATTGGGCAAGGGGGCATGACTCCTGTCTTTGCTAAGACAGGTGTCATGTTAATGGCGACTGGGCGCCAAAAAAAAATGGCGCAAATCGGGTTAAGACGTTTTTTTTGCCTCAGCCTGACTTGCCCCATTTTTGGACGCCCAAACGCCATTTTTCCCTACGCCGGCGCTGCCTGGTGTACGTGGTTTTTTTTCACGCACACCAGGCAGCGCCGGTCGGCTAACGCCGTCTAACGCCATTCAATAAATACGGCGCCCGCATGGCGCTTCAGAATGGCGTTAGCCGGCGCTAATTTTTTTGGCGCAAAACTGCGTTAGCGCAGTTTTGCGTCAAAAAGTATAAATATGGGCCTTGGTGTTTATGAAGAAAAATTACGACTTCAGATATGTCCTCTCTGAAGATCTGCCCTCTTCTATACTCGGGAACGAATTCCTTATAGTTTTCGCCAGGTATATATATCCAGGGACTTCACTCTTTGTGTCGGGTTCAGTCTACTGTGCAGAGTTAAAAAATTATTTAAACTACTGTCTCTCTCTTGTAATGTTGCTCTTTTAGGTGCATTTAGTTTGTGCATAACCTGCGCAAGTGTCCTTTTGTAGTAAGATATTCCAAGTTATCATCACATGAAAGTTTTAATCTTTTCCAAATTGAGCATTATTTTCATGCATTTGAAATGGTTCCGAAAAAACATTTTTACATAGACTTTTTAGTGTTTGCGAAGTCTGCGACCATGTAAAGTTTCTTGTCTGCACTCGCGCTTTTCTGTCTTGCCAACTGACATTCTTGATTCTTTGTTTTCTTTTTCAGATTAAGGGCCTGATTTATACTTTTATAGCGGTGCATTTGCGTCATTTTTTGACAAAAAAGCGGCGCAAACTTACAAAATATAATTGAATTTTGGAAGTTTGCGCCACTTTTGCGTAAAAAAATTACACAAATGCGGTGCTAAAAAAGTATAACTCAGCCCCTAATTCAATTATATTTTGTAAGTTTGCTCCGCTTTTGCATCAAAAAATGACGCAAATGCGGCGCTAAAAAAGTATAAATCAGGCCCTAAGGGGCATATTTATACTCCGTTTGCGCCAAATTTGCGTCGTTTTTTTCGACGCAAATTCGGCGCAAAACTAACGCCATATTTATACTTTGGCGTTAGACGCGTCTAGCGCCAAAGTATGAGGAAAGAGCGTCATTTTTTTGCGTGAACGCCTTCCTTGCGTTAATGAGATGCAAGGTAGGCGTTCCCGTCCAAAAAAATGACTGCGACACAAATGCGTCGTATTTATACTCCCGGGCAAAAGTCACGCCTGGGAGTGGGCGGGGCAAAAAACCCCGCATTTGCGCCTCTTTTTAAAGCCTGGGTCAGGGCAGGCGTTAAGGGACCTGTGGGCTCAAAATGAGCCCAGAGGTGCCCTCCCATGCCCCCAGGGACCCCCCCTGCCACCCTTGCCCACCCCAGGAGGACACCCAAGGATGGAGGGACCCATCCCAGGGACATTCAGGTAAGTTCAGGTAAGTATAAAAAAAAAATATATATATTTTTTTTTGGCATAGGGGGGGCCTGATTGTGCCCCCCTACATGCCTCAATGCCCAATGACCATGCCCAGGGGACATAAGTCCCCTGGGCATGGCCATTGGGCAAGGGGGCATGACTCCTGTCTTTACTAAGACAGGAGTCATGTAAATGGCATCTGGGTGTCGTAAAAAATGGCGCAAATCAGGTGGAGGCGATTCAGAATGGCGTTAGCTGGCGCTAAACTTTTTGACCCTAAACTGCGTTAGCGCAGTTTAGCGTCAAAAAGTATAAATACGGGCCTAAGACGCAAAACTGCGCTATCGCAGTTTTGCGCCAAAAAGATTAGCGCCGGCTAACGCCATTCTGAAGCGCCATGCAGGCGCCGTATTTATTGAATGGCGTTAGCCGGCGCTAGCAGACCGGCGCTGCCTGGTGTGCGTGGAAAAAAACCACGTACACCAGGCAGCGCCGGCGTTGGGGAAAATGGCGTTAGGGCGTCTTAAAATGGGGCAAGTCAGGTTGAGGCAAAAAAATCGCCTCCACCCGATTTGCGCCATTTTTAACGACGCCCAGACGCCATTTACATGACTCCTGTCTTAGTAAAGACATGAGTCATGCCCCCTTGCCCAATGGCCATGCCCAGGGGACTTATGTCCCCTGGGCATGGTCATTGGGCATTGTGGCATGTAGGGGGGCACAAATCAGGCCCCCCTATGCCAAAAAAATATATAAAAAAAAATTCAATTATACTTACCTGAACTTACCTGAATGTCCCTGGGATGGGTCCCTCCATCCTTGGGTGTCCTCCTGGGGTGGGCAAGGGTGGCAGGGGGGGTCCCTGGGGGCATGGGAGGGCACCTCTGGGCTCATTTTGAGCCCACAGGTCCCTTAACGCCTGCCCTGACCCAGGCTTTAAAAAGAGGCGCAAATGCGGGGTTTTTTTTCCCCGCCCACTCCCGGGCGTGATTTTTGCCCGGGAGTATAAATACGCCGCATTTGCGTCGCAGTCATTTTTTTAGACGGGAACGCCTACCTTGCATCTCATTAACGCAAGGAAGGCGTTCACGCAAAAAAATGACGCTCATTCCTCATACTTTGGCGCTAGACGCGTCTAACGCCAAAGTATAAATATGGCGTTAGTTTTGCGCCGAATTTGCGTCGAAAAAAACGACGCAAATTCGGCGCAAACGGAGTATAAATATGCCCCTCAGTGTTTCATAGGTCGCCGAACGTCAAGCTGATTCGAGCCTGTTGAGCCAAAGCAGGAGCCTCAAAATACCGATCAGTCTCAGTTTTCCAGAAAAACTCAACCGCTTGCTCCACGAAACTGAAGCTCAAGTTGTTGGGGCATGGCCTGGGCAGGGATTTATAGGGAAAGTTTTTAGAGGCTGCCAGACTCAATCTCACAAGAACTCACAGAGTTTAGTTATTTGACCCTTACTTTCACAAAAAGATGCATCTTGGCCTTTATGAATTGGCAAACTCCAGATAATGTACGCTTGGATACAAAATAGAAAATGTGGTCTCATCAGATTTCTATACTGTTGTGGGGTCATTTTTTTTTCTGTCCCTTACTGTAAATTTTTTCCTGGTGGTGACAGACAGAAAAAAGGCATTACACCATAAAAAGGGTGGGAGTGTAATGTCCTTTCTACACTTGGCCCAATTTCTTCTGCCATCAGAGTACTTTTGCCAACGACAGAGAAAATGGAAGCTTGGTTGATGGAAAACTAAAGATTTACCCTTCTCTATATAAGACTGATGGACCAAGAGTTTGGCAGAGAGGGTAGTCTGTCAATTGTGCAATGGAGCACCCTGTCTGTCAAACTCTAAATCAGGCCATAAGTCTCTACATTTGCAGTGTCCCCCTGCTTCCTTTCCTCTCCACCAAAAACTTAAAATTGCCAACCCTATACTCACTTGCAACACTACGAAGACCAAAGTGACTCTTCTAGTTCTCAGCAAGTGGGATTACTTCTATAACTGCATGCTTAACACTATGACAAAATCAGAAATTTCATCCCACGTAGAATGGAATTTTTAACATCTATTGACGACATCAAGCAGAATGATTCGAAGTGTGACCTAGGTGGATCTACAAGTTCCTGAGTGTGGTATTCAAGCAGTACATAGCTTTCCCCCCCATCCTATATCTTGCATTGACCATCTCTCTGTATGCCCTTGGTCACCCTAATTTATCACAAGCCCAACAATACCATACCACCCATTTTTAGATCTAATGTATCCTCGCACTTGGCACCCACACCTCTCTGGAACATTCTCATCCTCTGCTATGTATGACTTAAAGACAATTGACACGGTATTCCAAATCGACATTCCTGAATTAATCCCCTTGTATTCAGGAACACCAAGTCTATTTCTCTTGACACATAAAATGTCATGAACTCTCTTTTGACTTTAATATAGATTACAGTAGCGAAATGTTGGTAGATTCATTGAAGACAACAGGAGGACAGAGAGGCAAAAGTAGGCTAAAACCTGAGAGAAGAATATTTTAGCCATTACATTTGATGCAACTGCTGCAGTCCTCTTTGTAATGTCTCCAAGACGCTACTTATCAGGCAACCCCTACCTCAAATTTCCTGTATGCTTTTTCATATAGCCACTGTACAGAAGTTCTCTTCGTGATGCTTAGTAAATGAATAAACACAAGTAACAGCTAGAATTGAGTGTGGATTGTAATCGACCCTGATTTATAACAGGTGCACAGATTCGAAAAATCACGAGGTTGTTGACTTGAATTACAACAGAGAGAACCAACCTCAATGACTAACCTCCTAACATGAGTAGCTGTTTGCCTTTCAGCACAAATTGCAAGGATGCCTCGGATCAATCTATCTATCTACACACAACAATAATGTTGATGATGTGATGCTGATGACAGAGGTCGATTTGAAGTCATGAAATAGCCCATGCACATACAAGTTCTATGTTGTCTAAATTAATGTATGGAGTCAGACAATGTATTGTATGCTGCAGCCTGATTACCATAGCAATAGGTGTATGTGTCTGTATACGTGCCTGTTCACTTGCATATAATTCACAGAGCAGACCTGCCTTTTGATAATCCAACCCCTGCCATCTGTCCCCTCATACTAGGTGAAATTTTTGATGCTAGTTTGGTGCTTAGCAGGATTAGCTTTAAAAAGTTTGATGTTAATCCTGCAAAGCACCCAGAGGCCCACTGAAAACAATAGGAACCTCTTTTTAATGCCTGCTCTGAGCAGGGGTTAAAAATGCTGAGAAAAACTGATGCAAAGAAATCTCTTAGATTTCTTTGTTCCATTTTTTCGGCCCCCCTAATGGGGGAATGCTCCCCTTGCATACAATGTACCTGGCGCGGGTATAATGTTGCGTGAGGGTGTACAAAGTGGCACAATGCATGCATTGCAACACTATAAATATGGTGCAGCGATTTTGACCTCGTTGGGCTACATTAGCTTTAAAAAAGTATGCTAATGTGGCACAAGGAGGCCCTAGGGTATCATAAATATGTCCCAAAGTCCCCTGCTTGGCCCTGAAGACCCTTGCAGCACTGCCCTAATTTTTGTTCTGTCAATTATGTATTTTCAGCTATCAGTGAACTTGAAAATCATGCAAACCTATTGAAGGCTCTCCCATTAACTGACAATGAAACCAAAGAGGCAGGCTCTGAGGTCAAGGAGACATTGAAAGTGCACCCCTCTTCTAGAAAGTGGCTATTTTGGCAGTGCAATACTATTGAAAGGAAAGGCTTTTTACCTGACTCATTTTGGAGGAGATGCCCACTCCCTCCCCATGTTAAAGGTCCCTTCAGCCTACTTTCTCCCCATGTTAAAGGTCCTTTCAGCCTCCCCTAATTGGGGTCCATTACCTCCATCATGCCTGGCACATGTATGGAAGGTGACTTTACCTGTGTATGTATGGCTTTGGATGAGTGTCTTCTCTGAAGCTGCCATGTTGCATAGTGGTGCCCAGTGGAATGCATGTTTTTTTTTACTTTAAATAGACACTGTCTTTGTGCAAAGCCTAAACATTGCATTCCTTTCCTCCCTGCCATCTATACATTGGCTCCTGTGCATGGGTGGCGAACCTCTCAGCACTTTGAAGTTGCTGCAGTTTATCTGACAGATACATATAAGCCTCTCCCTACTTCCTAACTTCATCTGCATCATTTAAGCACTTTCCATGTTGCTTGGGGTCAAAATACATTCCTCCTGGACCAGTCCAAACTACCCAAGAGGGTAGATAGGTTGTCATGAACCCAGTATACACTGATCAGATGGTGGTCATGCCTTTCCAGGATTTAAAGGGACCTCAAAATTCGATAGAGATAGGCTGATTTGTTATGACTAACCGTGAGTACCAGGTCTCTTTTGTTGCATGTTGATCCATCATCCAAGGAGAAGCTGCACACCAGCCCCGTAGAGAAAACCTGAGATCCTAGAGTTGGCCTTGCTAGTCACTGCCATCCTGAACCAAACTCTTAAGAGGATACACTGCAGTGAATATCCTGTTCGAGGACACACTGCTGATAGTGGAGACACTGCTCCATTTAATCTTTTGGGAAGAGAAGCTGTCTACCTTTAAAGTACAGGGCCCAGCTGACCAACTGGATTTGTAACAGCTGTTGTCGGATTGTGTCACCTCCAGGATGTGAGTCCTGACACACTCAGAGGCATATGTATGCTTTTGGTGCAAAACTGCACTAATGCAGTTTTGCAACAAAAAGTTTAGCACCGGCTTGCGCCATTCCAGAGCACCAGCCGTGCGCCAAGTAGGGCCCTCGATGACACTTTAATTTAAAATACTTACCTATATTTATCCTACTTACCTGGGATGGGGTCCCCCATCCTCCATTGTCCCTCTGGTTTGGGTTGGGGGTGTTCCTGGGGCTTGAGGAGGGCACCTGTGGACCAATTCCAAGGTGTTTAACCATGGAAATGGGTCCACAGGTCCCTAAATGCCTGGTCTGACTCAGGTGTTTAATAATGGGGCAAAGCAAGCTTTGCACCATTATTTAGCCCCTCCTCCCACCTGTGTGTCATTTTAGCACCTGGGATAAATACGGGGGTATGGGGTTAGCACCATTGTTTAGATGGGAGATGCAAGGTAGGTTCACACATCTATAAAATGGTGCAAACTACAATATTTTGACTTTAGACTAGTCTAACGTCAAAATATAAATATGGGGTAAGTTTTACGCAAATTTGATGAAAATGGGGTGTAAGTATGCCCCTAGGATGCACGAAGATCTGCCAACATCGTCTGCTGAGGTACCTAGGACCTAGTGGTCAATACCTGGCTTCCTGCTGACTGTACGAGCGCTGCAGTGAAGCCTGTGTTTAGTTTCAATATGCATCTAGGGGTCAGTCTTGAGGGTTATTTACCTGGAATTCATCCCCTGGTGTGGGTTTCCAAGAGGTAGCAATAGGGGGGTGCCATGAGTCTGGAATTATTAACTAAATCTGTCAAACTGAAGCGCTTTTACAGATATTTGAAACCTCTGAACCTTAGAATATGCATTGTCTCTAGCTTTGTCAATGAAATGGTTGGTGGCCAGTGCCATCACCCCTGGACATGTGGGTAGCTCTAGCACTGGAATATCTTCACCGTGAGCAGTAATACATTGATTGCATGCCAGTGAGTCATCTTGTGCCAAACAATGGGTATTGTGGTATACTGGCACCGAACATTTGATGTTGTGCCTGTACCCATTGAATTTACAGTTTAGCTTGTCTGGCTTGATGGGCACTGTCCTTTTCAGGGGAGAAATCCACAAAAAGTTCATAAAGTCTGAAGAGTGTAATGCAGATGAATTGAAATCCATTAGAATTCCAATACCAATAACTGCAAATCAAAATCACTGCTATACAAAATGCTACATTTACCCATTTACAGTGTAGCCAAATGATCAACTACCTTTTGCTTTAGATATTTGCAAAAGCAAGACATTGGTGCTAATGTTTCTCCAATCTTTTGCAAGAGTTGTGGTTGTTGGTGTTTCAAGGAATTGCAAGCACCGTCCGTTGATAATGTTGGTCATAGGCCCCATTGTTGATTTCAAATTGCTTTGCAAACAAGTGCCATAATAGCATTTGTGGTCATATGTTTTAGCAGAAAGGACGAGAGACTGTTGCTACCTTGTTGTTGATGTCTTCACACATACATCAACATCTTGAGTAACCATTGGGCTGCCCTGCCCAGCTATTCTGAGAGAGTTGAATGCTAGAAATGAATACTTGGTCATTCAATTTGGGATTCAATAGTTCTGTGGCCCATGAGATCAATTGTAAATAACTAAAACTGTCAAGTTGGAGACCAGAACTTCTGACTGCTCTGTTGTTACATGCCAATCCAACCCTGGTCACATCCGGCAGATTTTGCTTAGCCTTCTGACAGAGAAGATGTAACAACTTATGATTTAGAATGAGGAAAATAGACAGCTGGCCCATGAACCTCTCCCAAATGCACCTGAAAGGGACCCAAGTTAGGAATGCAATGACCTGACAGGGACTATGGATAATTTGTTGAGTTCTCATCACCCATTCCCTATAGACAGCACACACACAAGACTACTGGATTGGTATTATTAGATATATATATATATTTTTTTTAATTTGTGCAGAACATATGCAGCATTATTGTACCATATAAAACAATATATGTGGGTGTTGGACCTGGCCCTTTTTGCAGGTTCATCCCCAAACTTTGTCCTCCTTCTTCCTATATTTTCTGACTGTTTTTTGTTGGCTTTAGGACTCTGGGCACTTTACCACTGCTAACCAGTGCTAAAGTGAATCTGCTCTCTGTGCAAATTGTATTGGTGATGGGTTAATCCATGATTGGCACATTTGATTTACTTGTAAGTCTCTAGTAAAGTGCACTAGAGGTGCCCAGGTACTGTAAATCAAATGCTAATAGTGGTCCTGCAGCACTGAATGTGCCACCTACATGAGTAGTCGTGTAAACATGTCTCAGACCTGCCGCTGCAGTGTCTGTGTGTGCAGTCTTAACCTGCCAATTCGTTCTGGTAAGTGTACCCACTTGCGTGGCCCGAACCGTCCCTTTTTATACATGTACTGCACCCCTAAGGTAGGCCCTAGCTAGCCCCATGGGCAGGGTGCAGTGTATGTTAAAGGTGGGACATGAACTGATGCATTATACATGTCCTAACAATGAAATGCTGACAAATTCAGTTTTCACTGCTGCAAGGCCTACCTCTCTCAAAGGTTGACATGGGGGCTGCCTTTAAATAACTTTTATGTGCAGTTTCCCTTTGGGAGCAGATAGAGACAAAAATACAAATCCATATTGTGGTAAAGTTGTTTTTAAAATTGTCTGTTTGAAAATGCCACTTTCAGAAAGTAGGCATTTTCTTGCTTAAACCATTCTGTGACTCTTCCTGCTTGTGTATTCCCTGTCTGGGTCAGACTGACAGGTGGGCTGTTTGTGAATCTCCACTAGACAGGGACACAAAGGGAGTGGAGGGAGGAGTGGTCACTTACACCTGAAAGGGCTGTGCTTGCCCTCACACAAGGCAGTCTCCAACCCCCTGGTAAGCGTCTTGGGCAAGGCCTGGGCAAGGCAGGATCTTTTGAACAACAGAGACTTTCTTTTGAAGTTTGCCTACTTCAAAGGCAGAAAGGCATATAAGTAATGGACCCAAAACCCCAGATTTTCTGATTACTTCTGGAACCAAGAGGAACCTCTGCGAAGGAGAAGAGGTGAAGAGCTGGAGAGCTGGAGAGCTGGAGGAGGAGTACTGCCCCTTTGCCTGTGACTCTGCTTTGCAGTGTTGGCCTGCAGTTGATGCTTCTGCCTGAAAGAGGACAAAGACTGGACTTTGTGGTATACTCCTACTTGTTAAGAATCTCCAGGGGCTTGGACTGAGCTTGCCTCCTGTTTTGAAGTCTCAGGGCCATCAAAGACTTTCTCTGCCAGTACCTGGACCCGCTGCTGAGACTCCTGCCCTGCCAAGTGGTGTCCTATCCAGTCCCTGAGCTCTCGAAAGGTGAAGTTGGCAGAACAGGGACTGAAATCCACGCACAGGACACCATGAGGAGAAAAGTTTGATGCACCACCTGCAACGTGGTTGAAAAAACATGCACCAACTGCTTCGGGGCTGAAATTGACACACCACCTGCATCATGGCTGGAAAATTGATGCATTACCTGCATCCCAGCTGAAGAAATGATGCGACACCCACTTGCGGTTGCTGAAAACATCACAAACCCCATGCAGCATGTTTTTCCATCACCCTGCCGCCGGATTTCTCACGCATCATCGCTGGGCATCAAAAATCAATGTAGGCCTGCACAGATCTGATGTGCCCCATCCAGAAATCGACACATTGCTCTCTTGTGGGAGAGAAAAACAACGCACTGCCTACCCAACCGAAGAAGAAACGATGCATGGCCTCATTTGTGAGTAAGTAATCAACGCATTGCTTACTTCCTCAATGCACGCTCGCCTGTGAGGCTTTATTTTGATGCAAACCAGATACTTTGTGTAACAACAACGTTTTCATTGTTTTCTATGGAATGAGACTCTTATTGTTTTAAAAATTCATATCTTGTGTATGTTGGATTTTCGTCGTTTTGGTCTTGTTTGATTTAAATAAATACTACCTTTTTTTCTAAACTGGTGTGGTGTCCATTTTGTAGTGTTTTCACTGCATTACTGAGTGTGTTGGTACAAATACTTTACACATTGCCTTTGACATAAGCCTGACTGCTTATACCAAGCTACCAAGGGGGTGAGCAGGGGTTGTTTACGCTTGTATATCCATTGACCTAACTAGATTGATGATCCCTGCTTTGACAGAGTGCAAACTGACTGCCAACCAGAGACCCCACTTTTAACAGTGGGGATAAATAATTAACAGAATGTTAATAACACATACAAAGGCAATAAGTTATTCTATAGAACCCACCTTCCTACTGGGTCTTTGCTATTTAGACTTAATACCTAAAAGCCTGCAATCAACAGAGAGGCAGTGTGTAATAGCATAACTCTTTGGTATTGGAAGACTGCCTTATGCTCCCAAAGCCAGACTCTTTTTTATCAGCTTTCTATCTGCCAGTATCCTTGGCAGTGGAGAAAAAAACTCCCTGGAATCCAGCATGCTAGTCTGCAAGAACTACATTTTCTGTTTTGTACTGTTTCACTGAGCTGTAGTGAGAAAAAAAACCCTATGATGAGTGGTGCAGCGTGCAAAGCAATCAGCAGCAGCTGCTTGTAATAACGTGCGGGTGGAAATAAAATAAAACACCTAGCTGCCACATGCCCCCTCTGTATTATTCACAGCCTCTGTGTTTCTCTCTTTGTTTCTCTCCCCACCCAATCCAGACGCTTCTTCCATGATGTTAGCCAGCATGAGAGAAGTGCCTGGATTGGTCTCAGCAGCCTGAAATGCCGCTTAGCTGGGGACTGGGAGGCTGCATTGCTTCTTCACCCGGTCTGTACAACACAGCCCTCGTGGAGAGTTCTAAGCGAGCGTGTCGGTTTGGCCGGCCTTGGACAGCCAGCCAAACTAACATGATCACGTAGAGTGCACACTAATCCTCCTCTCATGCTGACGAGGATCGCCCCGCCCTGCCCTATGAAGAGGAAGCAAAAAATAAAATGATAATAGTTGTATTATCATTTTATTTTTCTGCTGCCTTTTAGCAGCAGGGCTACGCTTCTCCACCACAGCGGAGGGGCCGCCCCAGAAAGTAATGTATGAGAATACTTGTAATCCTACTTATGAATATCTTTATAGGAAATCAAAAGGCCAACATTATGAGAACATACAATGTTTTAATATGTGAACTTAAGGTATATTACCAATGCATAGAACATAAGTGACACATTGTTAATATAATATAGTATCACAATTAAGTAGCAATAATAATCAACATTAGCAATACATCACCTGTGTCCCGTGGCCATAAGTGCATGGTAGGCAGGCGCCTACTGGACATCAATGGAAGAATTGTGTAAAGAGATGGCACTGGGATCCCAGAAAGCAGGTCTTACGCAATTCTGTTATCTTAGCAGACAAAAAGGCTCAGTGAGCTCAAGGCTCATGGCTGAAAAACAGCAGGGTACTGGAATTCATACATTCAAATATCGACAATACAAACTTAGGGCCGTATTTATACTTTTTGGCGCACAACTGCGCCAACGCAGTTGTGCGTCAAAAAATGTAACGCCGGCTAGCGCCATTCCAAAGCGCCATGCGGGCGCCTCATTTATGGAATGAAGTTAGCCGGCGGAGCTGCCTGGTGTTCGTCAAAAAAAATGACTTACACCAGGCAGCGCCGGCGTAGGGGAAAATGGAGCTTGGGCGTCAAAAAATGGGGCAAGTCAGGCTGAGGCAAAATTTTCGCCTCAACCCGATTTGCACCATTTTTTTTACTCCCAACCCCCATTTAAATGACTCCTGTCTTAGCAAAGACAGGAGTCATGCCCCCTTGCCCAATGGCCATGCCCAGGGGACTTATGTCCCCTGGGCATGGTCATTGGGCATAGTGGCATGTAGGGGGGCACAAATAAGGCCCCCCTATTCCACCCAAAAAAAAAATATATATACTTACCTGAACTTACCTTAAGTTCCCTGGGATGGGTCCCTCCATCCTTGGGCGTCCTCCTGGGGTGGGCCAGGGTGGCAGGGGGTGTCCCTGGGGGCATGGGAGGGCACCTCTGGGCTCCTTCCGAGCCCACAGGTCCCTTAACGCCTGCCCTGACCAGGCGTTAAAAAATTACGCTAAAGCGGCTGGACGTAATTTTTTTGGACCCGCCCACTCCCGGGTGTCATTTTTGCCCGGGAGTGTAAATACGGCGCACATGCCTCGGAGTCATTTTTTAGAAGGGAACGCCTACCTTGCATATCATTAACGCAAGGAAGGTGTCCACGCAAAAAAATTACGCAAACTCCAAGATCTTTGGCGCTAGACGGGTCTAACGCCAAAGTATAAATATGGAGTTAGTTTTGCGTCGGATTTGCGTAAAAAAAAACGACGCAAATCCGGCACAGAGTATAAATATGCCCCTTAGAATCCCATCCTTCGTAGCCTGTAAACAAAGTACAATAAATTGGGTAACAGTCACATATGCAATGATATATTAGCTTTTTAAGTTTGATTTCACTTAACGGGATGTTGTTTAGCGAAAGGGACTTCAAATTCGGATCCTTGAGCAATAAAAATCACACCGTTAATTTGAATGTTTGTTCACTCTCTAGGTAGTATATTCTTGTCCTTTTGGCGCATAGGCTGCTTGAAATATATCTAATACATCACTGCCGTACTCTGCCAGCCTACTCTTTGAAACTCAATATGCTGGACAGTTTTGTGTAGCAGTGCGGATCATATTAGGTCAAAAGAAGAAAACAAATTTTACATTTCTTGATATCTGTGCCTTGAGATGAAACACACTCGGAAGTATCTCATTTAAATGCAAAGTAGTTCTGGGTATGTGCACTTGTTTGTGGGTCAGTGGGAGCGGAAATCTTTCTAAGCCCTTGTGAAGCGCGGACGAAGTGTAACACGCTGTGCTGTGACACGGAGTTACATGGGAACTTGATGCATTTGAGTAGTGGAATTGTGAGTAAATTGTCAACTATGTAATCTTAATGTTGATATAATGTTATTTATGCCAGTGGACAACAAACAAGGTTCTGCATAAAAAGAGAACATGCATCAAGAATTAGTATTATCCAAACTATTTCCCCCCTAAACAATTTAGAATGTGAACAAGCTCGTTTTTTGCACGTGTACAAATAAGCTGGGAGGTAAAAGGAAAATGGAAGGGCATTATTATTTTTGAGTAGATGATTTATATCATGTTAAGCAAATGTGTGACTGGTGGGGGCAGACTCATGTTTATATATTATTGGTAATAGAGTCACAGTTTGTTCCAAATTAAATGTTAATAGAACCTCAGATTACAGACTTATTTTGAGAAGCGGGTCCCGAAAATGTGCAGAGGACACCCAAGAACTGCGAATTGTGTAAATCTGAGAATCAAGCTTAGCAGGCGTGCAAGCAAATCACTCACTGATCCAGTCCGAGCTTTTGTTTTAGTGCTGGAGCTTGTAACTTTTGTTTATTGTTTTTTAAAATGGGACTACATAACCAAGAATGCAAAAACTGTGGAAGCTAATCATACTTGAACTTAGGTACCGTGGTAACTATGACAGTGAACGCCTCTCTCATTCAATAAACTTCTGTTTATCGAGGTCGGGATGCGCTGTGCAGCATTGGTATTAGCAATTGGGCACACGGGATCGATCTCCGCCTCGGCTCCCCATTGAGTGTAACAAGATCTATGCCATGGCACTGTGCCCAACTGAAAGTGTTAAAATAATGTGCTGTCCCACCAGAGGCGTGAATTCTGATAGGCTGCGCCTCTTCTCGTGAGAGCACATCAGTGGGAGACAGAGGGCCTCATTCTGACTTTGGCGGGCGGCGGAGGCTGCCCGCCAAAGTACCGCCGTCAGAATACCGCTGCGCAGTCAAAAGACCGCCGCGGTAATTCTGAGTTTCCCGCTGGGCTGGCGGGCGACCGCCAGAAGGACGCCCGCCAGCCCAGCGGGAAACCCCCTTCCACAAGGATGCCGGCTCCGAATGGAGCCGGCGGAGTGGAAAGGGTGCAACGGGTGCAGTTGCACCTGTCGCGATTTTCAGTGTCTGCTATGCAGACACTGAAAATCTTGGTGGGGCCCTGTTAGGGGGCCCCTGCAGTGCCCATGCCATTGGCATGGGCACTGCAGGGGCCCCCAGGGGCCCCACGACACCCGTTACCGCCAACCAGGTTCTGGCGGTCAAAACCGCCAGAACCAGGCTGGCGGTAAGGAGGTCGGAATCCCCATGGTGGCGCTGCCTGCAGCGCCGCCATGGAGGATTCCTCAGGCCAGGGGAAAACCGGCGGGAAACCGCCGGTTTCCCTTTTCTGACCGCGGCTTTACCGCCGCGGTCAGAATAGGCCTGGATGCACCGCCAGCCTGTTGGCGGTGCATCCGCGGTCCATGACCGCCAGGGTCGTAATGACCCCCAGAGTCCTATTTTGAAACTGCAGCTCTGCCTTTTAATGCTAAGGGACCTGGCCTCGTTTTTTTCAAAGCGCATGGATTCCCCATAAGAAGATACGGGGGCCCCTTCGCCCCCTCCTCCAGGGGTACCGCCGGAAGCAGGCTGACTATGCACCATTTCATAAGCTTTTGTGACAGAGACACGGGTATAGAACGGCACCTAAAACGTCAACCGTTTTCCATGTATTATGTATGATTCAAGAGTTTGCACTGCCGCAGCTTAGCTACTGAACAGAATGATTCAGGGAGAAGTGTGATAAACCTCACCTCACTGGCATGCGTCACAGGAGATTTTGATATTAAGAAGTGTTAACTCCGCCGAACGAAAAGGCAATTGCTAAGGTTCTTCTGTTAGCAGTGTTTAATAGAACCTTTAACGCGGTACATAGCGACTGTGACAGCAGCTGGCGTCCCCGGGCTCTGTCGAATGATCTGAGCATGTCAATCTATGCCTCGCCGCTCTCCGACAGGTAGAAACACAACATATAACTCAACAGTAACGCAATAAACCAGGGAAAGCAATATTTGTGAAAGCAGCAATACGCGTCTGTGTTTTCTTTCAATATCTGAGTGACTGAGTACACTTTGTAAAATCTAAAATGGTTATTACTAGTCTGCCTTTTGTCTTACATCTGTTGTACTCGTGTTATACAAAGCATTCGTTCCACTCAATTTAATAACACTATTACTAAATACATGTGTTAAGCCGCGAAGGAAGAACCACGAGGTAAACAGCGAAACTTTGCTTGGAAAGCTGAGAACAATGGACAGGGTTATACTAACAAGCAACAGAACAATGGGTCAAAACTGGCAACATCCCAGAGTATGCCAGTTTCTATGTAATTTCGCAGTCGAAATACTGTCGGATGTACCGTCAAGTGTCTGGTCTTTCTGAGCTCGGCACGGTTTCGACGACCAAGGCTGCCACTAGAGGGCACTACGGCTCCACGACTGTTTGTAAACCAGCCTTTTCCCTACTTATAAAATATATCAGGGAGAAACTATAAATCTTTCCTGACAAAAGCAACTCCAGAATACTCGGGATAAAGATCATTACTTTATTATAACAAGCCAGCACCCTTTAGCATGCAATCCTGGAGGAGCCAACGGGTCAGAAGAAATTATAATACATATTGTTCGGGGGCAGAGGAACCTCTAATGGGCTTTATGAAAAATGAGTACTGCTCTCCGGGATTGTGATCTCTGAAGTCGAGCGTGTTTTATCCAGAAGAGCACAGTATGAAGAATGACAGGGTAACTATTAAGATAAGAAAACAAAGCTATTTTTTTCACTATCTAAAATGCCTCCTTGTCTCTTTCCGAGATTTCTTTTTCTGCTTTTGAAGAAGCTCTACAGTCCACAAAACAGACACCACTTGCTTTGTTACGCTTTTTTGAACGCTAGGTGGCAGTGTAAGATAGTCTTTGGTTTTCAGCGACTATTAACTTTCAAGTGGTTCACCTGATGCAAAACAAAGCTGTGAGCCTGATGTAAATGCAAATCCAACCGACCACTATGAAGGAGCCGTCGACCCTGCAGCAGGTCTGCTAATGTCGCGTTTCGTCTCTTCCATGTCGTCGCCTGAGACTAGGGGACAAAAAAAACAAAATAACCATAGATTGTATCTGTGGAACTTAAGTGCTTGCGCTCTGTTCTGTAATTTATAGGGACTCTGGATGCGGAATAATCAGCCTGCCTTTTTAAGCAAACTCCTTTCATCTGAGGACAAAATGAAATCGTAAATCAGCATACCAAAGTGACCATGGTAGAGGTAAAGGCGCTTCCAGGCACGCACTCTACATTTTCTGATTGGAATAGCCACGCTATTATTTGGGAAAAGGCGATAATATAAACAGCCTACTCCCACAGCTGTGACCTGCGTTCACGGGGCCATATTTATACTCCGTTTGCGCCGAAATTGCGTCGTTTTTTTTGACGCAATTTCGACGCAAAACTAACGCCAACTAACGCCATATTTATACTATGGCGTTAGAGGCGAATAGCGCCAAAGTTCCCGGAATGTGCGTCATTTTTTAGCGTGAACCCCTTCCTTGCGTTAATGATATGCAAGGGAGGCGTTCCCGTCTAAAAAATGACTTCCAGGCCTTTACGTGGTATTTATACTCCCGGGCAAAAGAGACGCCCGGGAGTTGGCGTGGCAAAAAACGGCGCATTTGCGCCACTTTTTAACGCCTGCTCAGGGCAGGCGTTAAGGGGCCTGTGGGCTCAAAATGAGCCCACAGGTGCCCTCCCATGCCCCCAGGGACCCCCCCTGCCACCCTTGCCCACCCCAGGAGGACCCCCAAGGATGGAGGGACCCACCCCAGGGACATTCAGGTAAGTTCAGGTAAGTATAATTTTTTATTTTTTATATTTTTTTTTGGTGGCATAGGGGGGCCTTATTTGTGCCCCCCTACATGCCACTATGCCCAATGACCATGCCCAGGGGACAGAAGTCCCCTGGGCATGGCCATTGGGCAAGGGGGCATGACTCCTATCTTTACAATGATAGGAGTCATGTTGATGGGGGATGGGCGTCGTTAAAAAATGGCGCAAGTCGGGTTAAGACGATTTTTTCGACGTAACCTGACTTGCCCCATTTTAAGACGCCCATGCGCCATTTTCCCCCTACGCCGGCGCTGTCTGGTCTACGTGATTTTTTCCCACGCAAACCAGGCAGCGCCGGTCTGATTGCGGCGTCTAACGCCATTCCATAAATACGGCGCCCGCATGGCGCTTCAGAATGGCGTTAGACGGCGCAAAACTTTTTGACGCTAAACTGCGTTAGCGCAGTTTAGCGTCAAAAAGTATAAATATGGGCCACGGTTGGTTGGTTGCCCAGTGAAATGTATCTCAGGCCACGAGAGCATATCATTATGGAGAACAAACCCCTCTGGGATGTTACAACACAGGCAATATTTTGCTGAAAGGAATAATGATTGAATTTATCTGTATGGATTCTTAAGGGTAGGTTTACAAATGGCGAACATCTGAGAGGTGCGCAATAACCAGCTCCTACGAAAATAGCACATTGATTTGCATGATGCGAGAGGAACAGCCCATCAGGTTGCGTAGACTGCAGTTTGTAACAAAGAATTGGTATAGGCTAACAATACCCTTCACTGATGGTGTTCAGGTAATAATTGTATATCAGTCCATTCTTATGAATGTTAATATCGTGTGAGCCAATCGCGTTGCTCTGAATGTAGGCTGTAAAAGGCAATATAGTTTTTGAACTGAAGGAAGATAGGTCACTGCAGAGACAGGAATGACCGAAGATAGGAGGCATTAACAGCACACCTGGGGGCATATTTATACTCCGTTTGCGCCGAATTTGCGTCGTTATTTTCGACGCAAATTCGGCGCAAAACTAACGCCATATTTATACTTTGGCGTTAGAAGCGTCTAGCGCCAAAGTATGAGGAATGAGCGTCATTTTTTTGCGTGAACGCCTTCCTTGCGTTAATGAGATGCAAGGTAGGCGTTCCCGTCTAAAAAAATGACTGCGACGCAAATGCGTTGTATTTATACTCCCGGGCAAAAATCACACCCGGGAGTGGGCGGGGCAAAAAACCCCGCATTTGCGCCTCTTTTTAACGCCTGGGTCAGGGCAGGCGTTAAGGGACCTGTGGGCTCAAAATGAGCCCACAGCTGCCCTCCCATGCCCCCAGGGACCCCCCCTGCCACCCTTGCCCACCACAGGAGGACACCCAAGGATGGAGGGACCCATCCCAGGGACATTCAGGTAAGTTCAGGTAAGTATAATTATTATTATTATTTTTTTTTTGGCATAGGGGGGCCTGATTTGTGCCCCCCTACATGCCACAATGCCCAATGACCATGCCCAGGGGACATAAGTGCCCTGGGCATGGCCATTGGGCAAGGGGGCATGACTCCTGTCTTTACTAAGACAGGAGTCATGTAAATGGCGTCTGGGCGTCGTTAAAAATGGCGCAAATCGGGTGGAGGCGATTTTTTTGCCTCAACCTGACTTGCCCCATTTTAAGACGCCCTAACGCCATTTTCCCCAACGCCGGCGTTGCCTGGTGTACGTGGTTTTTTTCCACGCACACCAGGCAGCGCCGGTCTGCTAGCGCCGGTCTGCTAGCGCCGGCTAACGCCATTCAATAAATACGGCGCCCGCATGGCGCTTCAGAATGGCGTTAGCCAGCGCTAATCTTTTTGGCGCAAAACTGCGATAGCGCAGTTTTGCATCAAAAAGTATAAATATGGCCCCTGGGGTCTGATTTATACTTATTTAGCACCGCATTTGCGTTATTTTTTGACGCAAAAGCGGTGTAAACACAAAAATCAATTATGGCCCATATTTATACTTTTTTAGCGCCGCATTTGCGTCATTTTTTGACGCAAAAGCGGCGTAAACTTACAAAATACTAATGTATTTTGTAAGTTTGCGCCTCTTTTGAGTAAAAAAAAATGACGAAAATGCGGCGCTAAAAAAGTATAAATCAGAGCCTTGGCGATTTATGGAACTGTAGCCCATATTTATACTTTTTGACGCAAAACTGCGCCAACGCAGTTTTGCGTCAAAAAAATTTGCGCCGGCTAACGCCATTCTGAAGCGCCATGCGGGCGCCGTATTTATTGAATGACGTTAGCCGGCGTTAGCCGCCGGCGCTGTCTGGTGTGCGTTAAAAAAAACGACGTACACCAGGCAGCGCCGGCGTAGGGGGAAAATGGCGTATGGGCGTCCAGAAATGGTGCAAGTCAGGCTGAGGCAAAAAAATCGCCACAACCCGATTTGCGCCATTTTTTTATGACGCCCATCCCCCATTGAAATGACTCTTGTCTTAGCAAAGACAGGAGTCATGCCCCCTTGCCCAATGGCCATGCCCAGGGGACTTCTGTCCCCTGGGCATGGTCATTGGGCATAGTGGCATGTAGGGGGGCACAAATCAGGCCCCCCTATGCCACAAAAAAAACTAAAAAAAAATACTTACCTGGACTTACCTTAATGTCCCTGGGGTGGGTCCCTCCATCCTTGGGTGTCCTCCTGGGGTGGGCAAGGGTGGCAGGGGGTGTCCCTGGGGGCAGGGGAGGGCACCTCTGGGCTCATTCTGAGCCCACAGGTCCCTTAACGCCTGCCCTGACCCAGGCGCTAAAATCCGGCGCAAATGCGGGTTTTTTAGACCCGCCCACTCCCGGGCGTCATTTTTGCCCGGGAGTATAAATATGACGCATATGCATTGCAGTCATTTTTTAAGACGGGAACGCCTACCTTGCATATCATTAACGCAAGGAAGGTGTTCACGCAAAAAAATGACGCTAACTCCATGAACTTTGGCGCTAGACGCGTCTAACGCCAAAGTATAAATATGGAGTTAGTTTTGCGTCGAAAAAAACGACGCAAATTCGGCCCAAACGGAGTATAAATATGCCCCTGTGTCATTTTAAGGATTACGGGGGGTCCGAGCATGGCATATTTGGAAGCCTTTATACAAAATACGTTTGTATTTCAATATCCACATTTTGCTAATTCAAGACCGCATGACTCAAGCAATATTAAATTATACGTTATACTTTTACAGGGCCATATAGTAAGAGTTAGAATACTTCTTGTCCCTTAAGATGGCACAGGGTTGAAAGGCAGTCAGTTGTGGCTGTAGACAGAGAGGAAGAGTGATTTAGAAAGAGAAATAGAGTAGATAGAGATCAAATATAGACAAAGCTCACATTTCCCAGGAGACCCCTTGGAAGGTGGGGGACCTGGGCAATTGCCGAATTTGCCCATGCATTAAAATGTCTCTGGGAAGGAATGTTGGCATATTTGCCTAATACCATTATTGGCTTTTGAGCTGGTCAGTTAGTTATTGACCCTTAGTTTCCGTGGATAGCTTGCCTGTGGCTCTGGCCCTTAAGTTAGGCGAAGACCAACCATAACCCTGGTGTAAGGCTGCCTGGCTAATAATACTATATCAAGTGCACGTTAACCCAGCATTGCTCAGAATGCTACAGAACGACTCTAAAGTCAACATACTCATGCAAACTTTGACATTTTCAAATATTTGTAATCGTTTGTGTGTGTGGCTTGGCAATGCAGCTGTCTGCCATAGTTGAGGTCCCCACTGTTATAAAGAATATCCATACAGGGAGTGTGGGAGAGTTACTCAGGTGTTATTGACTCTTTGGTCTATCATTCCCGTCTCATGGAGTGCTTCCATTGCAATGCACGAGACAGACCATTTTACATTTCAAAAGAACTATAAAGCAACACACGTTTTTTTATCACATTTAAGAATTTTTGTCACAAGTGAACTTTTCTGTACAAAGCAATTGTGTTTCACTGCTTCCCGTGACACAAAGGCATTTTGACTGTGAACCTGACACTAATATGGTCTTTTAATTGCTTTTACTATACACATTAAAGGATGCCCTGGCCCTAAAGATGGTCATCCTGCAGACTAGTGAGAACGTAGCTTTTTGTGCTTTTATGCCCTCTTCACACCAGTGGCATAATATAGGCTCCCACAGCCCCTGTAGTGTGGTGGGGCCCCCGAGCTGTAGGGGACCCCCTCAGCAAAGTACCCTAGCCAGAGAGCTCCTGACTGAGTCCAAAGGGGAAGGGGCTCCATGTACCTGGCAGGGGGGCCCCCTTCAAGTTTTGTTTGACACCTTGCTTATTTGTGGTGTCTTTCACATCTCAGCGCAGTCCACAAAGTATGGCACATGTTTACATTTTGCATTGATGTTCAGTGGAAGGTGTTTTTCTTGGGCTATGCAAGTGTGCTATCAAGTTTCTCAATGAAACCACCTGCCATCTTCCCTTCTTCCCCTGCTAGGTGATTGTTTTAATATGTACAGCACCTGTGGCTTCCGTTATGTACTGCTCTCACCTAGCTGCTCATTTCTTTTTGAGAGAGCCCGTGCCTACCCTTCTTCACCCACTAGGCCCCTATTTTAACATGTTAATATTTGGAGCATTGGGGGATTTTCTGTTCTTGACGCAGGGCCATGTGCCTCTTCCACCCAGGGAGATTCTATCTTGATATTCAGAGGCCCGTATTTATACTCCGTTTGCGCCGAATTAGCGTCGTTTTTTTCGACGCAAATTCGGCGCAAAACTAACGCCATATTTATAATTTGGCGTTAGACGCGTCTAGCGCCAAAGTATGGGCAAATAGCGTCATTTTTTGGCGTGAACGCCTTCCTTGCGTTAATGAGATGCAAGGAAGGCGTTCCCGTCTAAAAAAATGACGGCGACGCAAATGCGTCGTATTTATACTCCCGGGCAAAAATCACGCCCGGGAGTTGGCGGGTCAAAAAACCCCGCATTTGCGCCACTATTTAACGCCTGGGTCAGGGTAGGCGTTAAGGGGCCTGTGGGCTCAAAATGAGCCCACAGGTGCCCTCCCCTGCCACCCCTGCCCACCCCAGGAGGACACCCAAGGATGGAGGGACCCACCCCAGGGACATTCAGGTAAGTTCAGGTAAGTATTATTTTTTATATTTTTTAATTTTATTGGTGGCATAGGGGGGCCTTATTTGTGCCCCCCTACATGCCACTATGCCCAATGACCATGCCCAGGGGACATAAGTCCCCTGGGCATGGCCATTGGGCAAGGGGGCATGACTCCTGTCTTTACTAAGACAGGAGTCATTTAAATGGCGTCTGGGCGTCGAAAAAAATGGCGCAAATCGGGTTGAGGCGATTTTTTTGCCTCAACCTGACTTGCCCCATTTTAAGACGCCCTAACGCCATTTTCCCCCTACGCCGGCGCTGCCTGGTCTACGTGTTTTTTTTCCACGCACACCAGGCAGCGCTGGTCTGCTAGCGCCGGCTAACGCCATTCCATAAATACGGCGCCCGCATGGCGCTTCAGAATGGCGTTAGACGGCGCAAAATTTTTTGACGCTAAACTGCATTAGCGCAGTTTAGCGTCAAAAAGTATAAATATGGGCCAGAGTGTCTAGCAATTTGTCTGCTGCTTTCCCTGGGTTAGTCTCTTAGGGGCTATCTTAAAAGCCCCTAGCACCGCCTTGCGCCACATTAGCGTAATTTTTTAATGCTAATGTGGCCTGAAAAGCTCTGAACCAGCGTCAAAAATCTTAACGCTAGTTCCCTAACTTCCACCATGGTGCACCGTATCTTAGATAGATATGGCGCACATATGGTGGTGTTAGGGGGGTGCTAAGGGGCGCAAGAAAAGTGGCGCTGCACTGGGTGCAGCACCACTTTTCCTAAATCAGGACCTTAATATTCAGAGCACTCTCAGTGGCGTAATAAAACGTGAGGGGGCCAACCACAAATTACATGAAGAGCCCCCCCACCCTGGCCCACCACCTTCCACTTTTGCTGAGGGAGGCCCCTGGAGCTCTGGTGCCCCCCTGCACCACCAGGGATGCAGAGGTTTATATTATGCCACTGAACTCTCTGTGGGTTGCCTGATCATCTTTCCAGTACAGTCAGCCAATGATTGAACCTGCATAGCTTCTGTAATTGCCTTGCATGAACGATGTAAAACAACAATAATATGCATCTAGGACCTGGAGGGCGTTTCTGTAAATTCACCTTTTATGTCTATCTCAACTGTCAAGATGGGGAGTATGATGAGCATTTTATTTTAACAGTGGCTGCATTCCTCAATTCTCAGTGTGTGTGCTTGTGTGTTGTGGGTGTTTTCAGAGAAGTGCAGTGTTAGGGTTTAATGAGCAGTGTCAGTGTTTGTACGGAGCACTTAGTGATGTAAAGTGCTGTGTGAGTTCAGTGCAAGGTCTATTGTGGTTGTACATTGTAATGCAGTACTGGGGTTTTGGGGCGCAATTTATGTAGTTTGCAGAGCAGTATGAGGGGCATATTTATGAACCCCTAGCACCACTGGAGCATCACTTTTCCTGAGGCTCCGGTGGCGCTATCCCCTGCTTCGTATTTACAATGTGGCGTCAAGCCACTTTTTGTGGGTAAACGCCACCTTGTAAATACGACCTTGTTAGACCTGACAAGCTTAGTTTGGTCATCCCACAACGTTTTGCCTGCCTCCCTATACTTGTCTGCCACTGTTTTTGCTGGTTTTAGGACTCTGCACACTTTGCCACTGCTAATCAGTGCTAAAGTGCATATGCTCTCTCCCTTAAAACATGGTGACATTGGTTCATCCCCAATTGGCATATTTTATGTACTTGTAAGTCCATAGTAAAGTGCACTACATGTGCACAGGTCCTGTAGATTGAATGCTACTAGTGGGCCTGCAGCACTGGTTGTGTCACCCACATCAGTAACCCCTTAACCATGTCTCAGGCCTGCCATTGCAAGGCTTGTGTGTGCAGTTTCACTGCCACTTCGACTTGGAATTTAAAAGTACTTGCCAAGCCTTAAACTCCACTTTTTCTACATATAAGTTACCCCTAAGGTAGGCCCTTGGTAACCCATGGGCAGGGTGCTGTATAGATGAAAGGCAGGACATATACCTGTGTGTTTTGTATGTTCTGGTAGTGGAAAACTCCTAAATTCATTTTCCACTACCCTGAGGTCAGCTCCTTTCATAGGCTAACATTAGGGCTACCCTCATATACTGTTTAAGTGGTAGATTTTGATCAGAAAGGGGGTAAATAGGTCAGGTTTAGTATGGCCAGAATAGTAATACAAAATCCTGCTTATTGGTGAGGTGGATTTTATATTACAATTTTTGAAATGACACTTTTAGAAAGTGAGCATTTTTCTGCACTTAAAATCCATCTGTGTCTTACAGCCTGTCTCCAGTCCACATCTGGGTTTGGCTGGATGACAGCTGCCTTGTGAATTTCACCCAGACAACCATAAACACAGGATACTCAGTCACACCTGCACTCATCTGCATACTGAATGGGTCTTCCTCGGCTGGAAGGGTGGAGGGGCCTGACACATTTCAAAGGCTAGTGGCCCGTCCTCACACAATGGAATGCCAAACCCTCTACTGGGACCCTGGCAGACAGACCTCTACTGAAAGGGGACCTTGTGCATTTCAAAACCACTCGTTGAAATCTCCCCCACTTCAAAGGCACTTTTGGGTATATAAACTGAGTCTCTGACCCCACCAACTCAGACACTTCCTCGGACAGATACTCCGAACCAGATCCTACAATCTGCAAAGAGGAGCTGCCTTGCTGCCCAAAGGACTCACCTGGAGTGCTTTGTTGTGAAGGGCTGCTGCCTTGCTGTTGCCCGGCTGCCTTGCTGGCCTCTGGCTCTGCTGAGAAGTGCTCTCCAAGGGCTTGGATTGATCTTGCTTCCTGTTCTGGAAGTTTCAGGGCCAAAAAGACCTCTCCTCTTCAAGGAAACTCCTTGTGCGGCAAAAATCGATGAACAGATTGCTGGAAATTACACACAGCTTGCCCAGCGGTAAAAGAATCACTGCATTGCCTAACCGGAATGACACAGCCCGGCTCCCCGAGTGAAGATGGACGCAGCGCCTGTGTTGCAACCGGAACTTCGATGCACTGCCATACCGGATCGACGCATCACCAAGCTGGATTGGCACAGCCTGACTTCTTGCATGAGAAATCGATGCAGCGTCTGCTGTGCGACAGAAACTCTGATGCATTACCCTACCGGATCGATGCAGCACCTGTGACTTCATCCCACACACCCAGAATTTCAATGCATTGTCCTTGGGCAAAAAAGACCCCGCATCGCAGTGAGGATCCAAGACTGAGCACTGGAAATCAACGCAAAGACCTTGCAGCGTGGGAAGAATCGATGCATCGTCTGTGAGGGTCAGGAAATCCGACGCACAATTTTCTTTCTCTATACATCTCCTCATCTGCGGGCTTCATGCGTGTAATTTTTATGCATACCAGGTACTTTGTGCACAGAAGAGACCTTTGTTGATTTCTAAAGACTTAAGACCCTTCTTATCATTACAAAATTGATATTTCAACTTGTGCTTCTCAAATCTTGATTGTTTTGACCTTAACTTACTCATATAAATATCTTATATTTTTCTAAACCTGTGAGGTGTATCTTTGTGGTGTTTTCACTGTGTTATTGCATGATTTACTGCACAAATACTTTACACGTTACATTCTAAGTTAAGCCTGACTGCTCAGTGCCAAGGTACCAGAGGGTGGGCACAGGATAATTTGGATTGTGTGAGACTTACCCTGAGTAGGATTGTGGTCGCTAGTTGGACAATGGTGTATATCTCTGCCAACTAGAGACCCCATTTCTAACAGACCCCTTCACACGCAGCCCTTTGCGTGGAAGGGGCGTGTGATGAGTGTTGCTTTGGGCGTGCCACTGCAACACTCATTGCAATTTGACACTGCCTCAGATTTACTAGTTTTCGTAAACCTGAGGCAGGGCCAAAATCTAATGCCACCCCAGGGGTGGCATTAGCAGGGCGCAACGAGGAGGAGTACTATTATTCCTCCTTGTTTTTTGCTTTTTTATGTGTGCTGCATTCTACAGCACGCATAGAAAGTGCAAAATGCCAGACATGATTGTTCATGTGTGGGAAGGTGTCCCTTCCTGCACATAAACAATCATTTCAAGATGACGCTTTTGGCACTTCTGTGTGTGCTACATTCTTGAGCACACACTGAAGTGCCAAATCGCCATTAGTGATTGTTTATGTGCAGGAAGGGACACCTTCCCACACATAAACAATCAAACCTCTCAACCCAGACATCCTTGCACAATGAAGCTAAATTTAGCACCTGCACATGGGACAAAACAGGGGCGCTGTATTCAATTAAATACGACACATCCCTGCGTTGTGAAAATGACAGAGCGTGGCGCTGCCAATTTTGGTGCAGGATCGCGCTCTGTCATGTTCCTTTAAATATGGGCCTAAGTATTTTGGGGAAGCCTTGTGAGGGCATTTGGTTTAATGTGGGCAGAGAGAAGGCAATAGGCTGTGGTGTCTTTGCTGACGGGGCTTTTAGGTGTCTTCCCAATGTTGTGACTTAATAGGTCTGGCGTTAATGTGCTATCTCATGCAAATAGCATTTGCCCATTTCACTCTTTGAATGCTAGCACATTAAAGACAGATCTATTAGCTAGAGGTGGGTGACCACCTGAAAGCTTGAGCCAGGCTCAAGCCTGAAGCCTGAATCTGGGTCAGAATGAGATTCTGTTAAAACTTCGAGCCCATAACAAGCTGACTTTTCATGTGGCTTCTACCTGCCTCCCTTCCCATACTCTGGATGTGGCATTAGGGCCAGAGTTCTCGAATTCAGACCTGGGGAACTAATTGAGTCTCAGCTTCGACTCAACATCCTGTGAATCGTGGCAAAACCACAGCCCAATGAACAATAAATGATGACCTTGTGCAATTTACCAGGGTCTTATGTAAAGTGTTCCAAAAACTTCTCATCGAGTTTGCAATATATAAAAACTGCCAACCGGTGCGCAAGGAGGTAAAAATAAAGCCTCAACACCTGGTATGTTGTTTTAGAATAATCTGACTCACTACAGGGTTTACATGATAACTCTCTTGGCTCTGACTTAATTAAAAGTTCACCAAATAATTAAAGACAGTAGTAGTAGGGTAATGATCGAAACTCATATCCTATTGGTAAAAATAGTATTGGGCAAAGTAAAATACAGCAAGAGAAAAAACTGTCAGCAAGGTGCATATCAATAATAAAGCCCTTCTACTAGAGGAATAACAGTCCCTGGCGCAAACTGGATCCACAGAACCTGTATATGCACAAAAGATACCAAATGCACTTTATGCACCCTGTCCAAATATAAGTCTTAGAATCCAGATAGTGGGCATGAGTAGACACCAGATGAAGTCTGAGTCTTTTATTGGTGTATAGCGTAATCAATTCTTCCAAATTTACAGATTCTATCCCCAACAGCCAACATATGTTTTGTCACAACTGTGAGTTTTTCAACTCTGTGAAGTTATGACAAAAAGCCATAGAGTATAAACACTACTGGATGACAGGGATCAAACTCAAAAAGTATGTGTGCATTACCAAAATGCAAAATAAAAAAAAATAAAAAAAAAAATGAAGAAAAAAGTCAAGAGATCTGAAAACACAATGTGACAAGAGTAGAGAGTGAAGCTCAAAGACTCAGGGCCTGATTTCGACCTTGGCGAAGGGGATTACTCCATCCCAAATGTGACGGATATCCCGCCTGTGGTATTACAACTTCTTTTATATCCTACAGAACTTGTAACATGGCAGACGGGATATCCATCACATTGGGACAGAGTGATCCCCTCTGCCCGGGTCGTGATCAGGCCCTCAGTTCTAGAAACTACCTCTAGGTCACTGTGCCAAAAATTTGTAAAAGCAAGACAATCAGTGCATTGACACATCTGTTAAAGAAACAAATTGAAATGTGCAAAGCCCCTTGTGAACAAGAAGAAAAAAAGAAAGAAAGTGGAGTATAATATAAAGGACAGAAATAGGGGCAAACTGACCTAGTATAATGTAATTTACCTCTAAGAGAGATGAAACGATTAAGGAGCAACTGTATTGAAGATCAGGTTTTTGAACATGAATTGGGTTTATTTGGGAACCATTTCAGAAAAAGGGGCTACTCTGAACATATACTTAAAAAGCTAGGAATGGAATTTCCAAAACACCTCGTAATTCTCTTCTCACTTGTAAAAAGCATACTAAGAGAAAAGGTAAATGTTTACCCTTCATCAGCCAATACAGTTCACAAAGCGATACACTTTATCGTATATTTAACAAATATTGGCATCTTCTCAAACTAGTTAATGCACTGTCTAAATGGATAACTAACAAAACAGGCATTACTCACAGTAGAGGTACGACTTTGAGAATTATGTTGTGTGGAAGTTAAATACCACCTAATCCACCTATCAATCTTCATGTTTGGCTACCAACTAAACCAAAAGGTTTTATCAAATGTACTCAATGCAATATGATGCAATATGTGTCCATTTGAAGTTGACAAAAACAGTCTTCAACTACAATTCAAGTAAAGTTTACACAATTCAACATTTGATCAATTGTAGCTCTAAATATGTGGTTTATTGTATCATTTGTATGTGTAATCTGGAGGCAAGATGGTGGTCGGATAGAGTGTGGGTCTCAAGCTCCCTATCTCTACCTAGCTTAACCACTGGCACTACGGTGCAAGGGAGCGGCAAGGAGACGTGACGGGAAATTGGACTCACAGCAGGTGAAGCACGGAATTCTGATGACCTGATGCCAGCTAACGGTGACTCACTTTGGGCCTAGCCCTCACCAGAATCTGTCTCAGGCTTTGCTGGCCACCTATTCCATGGTCGCAGAGGCTGGTGTGGTTGTGCTTGCCGTGGCCTCATTGTCGCGGGTGGTGGTGCGTGCCATATTACAGATGGTGTGTGCTGCAGTTGGGAAGTGCAGCAACTGAAAAGATGCCCCACAAAGCAGGGCGCTCCCTGTGCAAGAAGAGGGAGCCCCTTTGGAGTGAGGCCCCCGCTGAGGACAGATGCATCAGAAAAAGGAGGGCTCTTCAGCTACAGCAGCGCTAATGGCAGCAGTGGCAGGGTGTCAATCCTTGTGCTTCCCAGGCAGACATTAATCTGCAGCAAGAAAGAAAGGTACTATGTAGTGCATCTACAGAGAGTGTCTTGGGGTCTGCAGCCGGGCAGTCAACTATTGTGGGATACGTTTCCTCTGCCCCGCTGCCACAGGGTGCTGGATCAGATGAGGCCATTGTGGTCTCTATGAAGAGAATAGAAACAGAGCCAGATGACGAGCAGAGAAACATTGTTGCTGCTGGCAATGGACATATGAACCAATGTGTAGAAGTAACAACAAAGTATCAAGGGGGGTGTGCACAAGAGGAATCTTGTTCGTTCCCAAAGGGACTGATGACTGGGAGTTTCCACCCTATGGCAGCTACACGATCAACAGAGCTAGAGCTAGAGTCCCCTAGTATAGGGGAGGCTTCTGAGGTGTTTAACACCACATGCAAAACAGATAAAACAATTAGGAAGGATGCAGATTTAATCCACCCAGTTCTGGATCTGCCAGAAGGAGAGGTAGTGTTGCTATCAATAATAGAAAGAGAATCTACAAAACTGGTGGGAGAGCGGCATCTAGAGAGGGGCAGTTTGGCAGAGGGTATGCTGCATTCAGGATATTGTGACTGAATCTGTCTATCCCTCTACCTTCCCACTGGCTTCCCACTGATACCCACTGAAGAGCCAAATGCTAACAAGTGAAGCTTGAGAATGGCTTGAATGGATTCCTTGGAGCATGCTGACCAATTTTTCTCGCTCACAGATGGAACAGACTCTTTGTGTTCAAGCTCTATAGATCTGGGAAAATGCTGAGGAGATCTGATGCCAGACGCAATTGAGGCCTTCACACATTCTGGCTCTGACTCGGAGTCTTGCAGTACTTCGGATGATCTATGTGCGACAGTGCAGCCAAGGAGAAAATTACAGAGTAAGAAAGCTAGAAGTGCTGGCCCCAAGAGGCAGGCTGAAGATGAGAGCCACAGATCATCTTCTTGGACTTTGAAGTGGGATTACTCAGCCACAAATAAGATCTATGTCAATAACCCACAGCTCCAAAGGGAGCCACCCCTGCAGGATCAAGTATGGCTGACCGTCTTACCCAGGGAAGAACAATCACAGAGATTAATCTACAGTACAATTAGGCAACTCCAAAACGAGACCCAAATTGAGAGCAGGAGAACACAGCTGTGCAATAAAAAGCTGCAGGGCTCTATAAGGAGAGTGAACACCATGGCCCTCATTACGAGCCTGGCGGTCTGTGACCGCCAGGCTCGCGGTTGGCGGGAGCACCGCCGACAGCCTGGCGGTGCCCCTTAGGGCATTCTGACCGCGGCGCTTTGGCCGCGGTCAGTGCAGGAAAACCGGCGGTCTCCCGCCGGTTTTCCGCTGCCCGTCAGAATCCTCCAAGGCGGCGCAGCATGCTGCGCCGCCTTGGGGATTCTGACACCCCCTACCGCCATCCTGTTCCTGGCGGTTCGCCCGCCAGGAACAGGATGGCGGTAGGGGGTGTCGCGGGGCCCCTGGGGGCCCCTGCAGTGCCCATGCCAACGGCATGGGCACTGCAGGGGCCCCCGTAAGAGGGCCCCGCTTGTATTTCACTGTCTGCATAGCAGACAGTGAAATACGCGACGGGTGCAGTAGCACCCGTCGCACCTTCCCACTCCGCCGGCTCGATTCCGAGCCGGCGTCCTCGTGGGAAGGTTGTTTCCCGCTGGGCTGGTGGGCGGCCTTAAGGCGGCCGCCCGCCTGCCCAGCGGGAAACTCAGAATGCCGGCCGCGGTCTTCAGACCACGGTGCGGTATTCCTGCGGCGCAACTTTGGCGGGCGGCCTCCGCCGCCCGTCAAAGTTGTAATGAGGGCCCATGTGTGCCTAGATTGGTGAAAGGATCGCCACAATCGAGGAGAGAACCATAACGCTAGAACATGATGTTCAAAGTCTACAAAGTAAGGCGAATCGCAGGAACCCAAGCTAACTGATGTGATGTGAAAGCTTGAGGTCTTTGAAAATCATCAGCAAAGGAACAATCTGAGACGACCAGGCCTCTCAGAAGAGGTCAAAGGGAGAGATGCCAGGACCTTTGTGTTTGGACTCTTGAAGGATGCACTTCCAGAAATTCCATATGGAATTGGGATGCTAAAATCTAAAAGGCGCCTCGGTTTCCTCTATTTACTAAAAATCCTCGACCTGGGAAAGTGCCTCAGCCCGAGCTTTGCTGTTTTTTGGGGGGAACTACTTGCTGAGACAGGCAGTTTTTGAGAAGGCCCATCCAGACTCTAAGAAAGCTCATGATGGCCACTCTTTCTTTGAACATACTGATTTTTGTCACTCCACAGTGGAGAAGAGGTGGCGGCTGAGACAGCCTATTAAGTCTGTGCAAGTTTTGGGTGAGGAAGCTTTTTTGCTGAGCCAGGCTCTCCTAAAGATAGTTTTTGGGGACAAGATCCAATTTTTTTCCTCTGAAGGGAAAGCCTCAGAGTACATTTCATGTTCTGCATCTGGGGAAAGGAATGGAAGGGGAAATGGGAATAGGAATGGTCTCTGAGGTGATTAATGATGTCAATCTTTCGTGAAGGGGTGATTGTGATGGGGAGACTCTCTCTTCCCTTTTGCTTTGTTTTTCTGGGGCTCCAGATGAGATGAAATACACCGTATGGGGGGGGGGGGCAGCTACTATGGTATGTCAGGGAACATCAGTGACTGCTGAACTATTAATTTATAGGGTTCTTTTTGGTGGTGTGGTGGCATACTTAGGTTAGCTCAGATCTCCTAGCCAATAGTGTTTTTTCTCTCCGTAAGGCTAGGCTTGTGTTGTGAGGTGAGATGAGGTATCTATTGATCAACATCAGGGGAGCTTCTGAGGGGCCTGGCAGCCTCGTTTTGGTTGGGGGAGGGGAAGTGGGTGGGGCTTGAGGGGCCGGCTGGGTTTTTGGGGAAAGAGCTTGGGGGGAGCTGGGGGTGTGTGGGTGTTGGGGGGTGATCAGAGAGAATACCCGGGGAGGAGAGGGTTTTGGTTTGCTGTTAAGTAGAAAGAGGTGACTGGGGGTGGACAGACAGGGTTTTGGTATTTGCTATCCCATACAAAATACATGAATAAGCTTTGTATTTTGAGCGTTAATATCTGCAGCCTAAATGATGCCAGGAAAAGGAGGAGGGTGATATTTGATTTGAAAACACTCCATGTTAACATTTTGTGTTTTCAAGAGACACATTTGGGGGGCTCCAGACAGCATTTGCTAGAATCTCTTGGGTTTAAAGTGATTTGATGCACAACACAGGGGGTACGTTTCAGAAGTGTAGCAGTCCACACACATGGCATTGACTGTAGTTTTACGTGCACAAAGGTGGATAGTTGTGGGAGATGGGTGATAAGGCAGTGTGCATGCTTGAACAGTTAATTTTACCTGGCTACGGTGTTCAGAACAGTAATGGATGATCCATCTTTATTTGATTGGCTAAACTTGGAACTGGCTCAATGGCTACCACCAATAGTGATATGTGGGGACTTCAATTTTAATAGTGCTGGTGTACATCTTGAGGCTGGTCATTTACGATATACAGGTCGGAAGCCAGCGGTTTGTGATTCCCTAATACCCCTCAGAAGTATCCATGGACCATGTGATATCTGAGGCAAGCTTAAACTGACAGATCAAAGGTACACCTATTACTCATCACTTTATCAATCCCATGCGCTTCTAGACTACATGTTTATCTCTCATATGCTTCTTAATAATCCAAGAATACAAAAGCACCCTTGGGTTATGTCTTATCATAATCCACTGGTTCTTGATCTTACGTGGAGGAACCTGTGGCCCCCTGCCTCACACTGGACTTTTGATCAAGCTCTCTTGGCAGATGAAAGTTATAGAATGCACATGAAGGGCTGGATTTCTGAGCTTTTGGACATCAATTGAGGCTGTGACCCAATAGAGGTGGTATGGGATGTGGAGTACGTGGGGAGACAATGAGCTTTGGGTGGAACTATCATTAAAGTCAGTCACAACAACTTAAAAAGCTCTACATGGCATTGGAGGAAGCTGAATTGCAGCTTGTTGTGGCGATTGCTGCTAGTGATGGTATAAAGGACTTCAGAGAAACACACTGCGCAGAGGAGGGAGTGTTATGAATATGGTGAGTAAGCAGGCCACATCTTGGTGCCCTGGGCAATAGACAGAGCTTCAAAATCTGCGATATTAGAGATTATGGATGGGCGGAGCAAGGTAATTTCAGACCCTGATTATATTTATGAGGCATTCCGAGGGTTTTAGGAAAGACAACTCAGCTGAGGATGCAGCAGATAGCTCAGAAAAAGTCTGGAAAAGCTAAGCTTTTTAGATCCAACTTAGCTAGAGCTACTGAGCCCTACTGATAGGGAACTATTGGAATCCACCTTTACATTGGAGGAGGTTCAGGAAGCAATGGTAAGTTTGCCACTAGGGAATCAGAAAATGACGCAAGGCAGGTTAGAGTCATTTGTTTTTACTCTAACCTGCATCTAACATAATTTTTTGGTGCAAAACCCCCTTCCTCCATACCTCCAGCCCCACCCTGCTAACGTCATTTTCTTTTACGCTAGCCTACCCTTTTTACCGGCTTGCACCATTCAATAAATATGGTGCCCGGCTGGTGCTCAGAAATGGTGCAAGCCGGTGCTAAACTTTTTGGTGCAAAACTGCGTTAGTGCAGTTTTGCACTGTTGGAAAATGAGTTATTGGGAAGGGCAGGTAGGTGCCTACACTTAGCAATAGGCCACTAACCTCCACTTAGGTCCAGTTAGGTCTCAGTAAATTAAACCCAGCTCAACCCTTGGTAGCTTGGCAACGAGCGACAAGGCTTAACTTAGGAGACAGAGTGTAAAGCATTCAAATATCACATAACAGTAATTAAATAAAACACAGGAAACAGTTTAAAAATCCAAAACCAATTTATAAAAATAGATCATATTTTTGTCTTTAAAAGACACAAAAAGAATAAAATTGGTTAAGGGGAACAGGAGATATGAATTTTTAAAGAATTATTGTTTTTTTAGCGCCTAGAAAAAAAAGCGCCAATCGGGTCATCTGGTTGCACCTCGACTGGGGCAAAGTCAAAGTTTAAGGCCGACCGCGATGGAGCCCGGCTCGGCCTCGGTCAAAAGTTTACCTTCGCACTTAGTCGTTTTTCTGAAGATTTTCTTCAGCGGGACGAACCTGCCAGTCCAATCCGACCTCCTGGAACTCTTCTCCGGATACACGTCGCGGGAACCCTTGGTGGAGATTTTTACCTTCGGAATTTAGTCGTTTTTCGAGGTGAAAATCCTTCGACCGGGGTAAACCTGGATCTTGATCCGTCGTCCTTGGAGCCCTCCTCAGATACGCTGGCTGGGAGGTCCCGGTCAACTTTGTACGTTTGGACTTAGTCTCTTTTTTGGAGATTTTCTTCACCGGGACGAACCTGCAAATCAGGCCGGGTCGGGGTTGAGGCAAGCCGGCTAGAGTTGCCGCAGCGGGTCGGTCCCTCTATGGAGCTTTTTTTCAAAAGTTCTCCAAACTTCTCCAAACTTCTGGATCTTCTCCCAGATGTTCCTTTAAGGTTCTTTTGGGGTCCACAGCTCACCTCAAGGTTCCAGAAGCTCTGAGATGATCATTGGGGGTGTGGACTACAACTCCCAGAATGCACCTGGCGCAAACTCCTTTTTGGCCACTGGACAGTGGTCAGCTGGTTGATTTCTTCAGGAGTTGGTGCAGGGGACTCTGGTTAGCAATTTTACACCTGTAGCAAACAGGGAGTCCCTCCTTGAACCAGTTGAAGCCAGGCAAAGTCCTTCTTGTGGTGAAGCCCAAATGTGCAGCTGGTGCAGTCCTTCAGGCCCATATTTATACTTTTTTAGCGCCGCATTTGTGTCGTTTATTGACGCAAAATCGGCGCAAACTTACAAAATACCATTGTATTTTGTAAGTTTGCGCCGATTTTGGGTAAAAAACCGATGCAAATGTGGCGCTAACAAAGTATAAATGTGGGCCTCAGAGTGCAGGTTCCAGGTGCAGGCCAGGGGTCCAGCAGGGCAGTCCTTCTTCTCCTTTGGTTCTTTCTTGTTGGAATCTGATGGGGAACTGGTAGGGAACTGAGGTGTGGGTGCAGGTCTGCCAGTTTTATCCTTGCTCCTGAGTGAAAAACAGGGGGTTCTGATTCTCCAATCAGGTGCAGGGTCCTTCCCCTTGTGATGACCACTTCCTGGGAAGTGTGGCAAAAATCAATCCCAGGAGGCAACATTCCTCAAAAATCCATCATGGCTGAAAGTGATTTTTGGAGGTTACATCTGGCTGAGCCCACCCACTAGTGTAGCTAAAAATCATAGACACACCCTTCTCCTGCCCTCTCCTAATCTAATCAAGGGGGCACCTAGTTGTCTGGGGTTTCGGGATGTGGGGGTGTTGCTGGGTTGCTCCAAATGTCCTTCTCTGCCTTTGAAGACCAGTTTGGTAGCCCTCCCCCTTCCTGCCTCACCATCTGCTGAGGGGAGATCCCCTCCCACAGGCATATCCCTTTGTGTGAAGCCAGGCCACTTCACACCTCATCAAGGCAGCCTTCCCAGGATGCCAGAGGCTGGCCAATCAGAGCACAGTAGCAAAAACAATGCAGGGAAGAAGTTGGCAACTTTTCAGGTAAAGTTTAAAACTCTTTACCTGAACAAGTTATATTAAATCCAACAACTGGAAGTTGTGGGATTTATTATAACAATTAATTTGATACCAAACTCTTTGTATCTGTCACGTAAGGGGACTTTTAAAATTAAAATAACATCTCCCCATTCTAGCCTATGGAGGCCATTCACTACAATGAGGGAAACACGAATTTGCCTGTTTTACCTCACCAGGGCTTGTAAAACTATTTTGATAAGATCCCTGCTTATAGTTACATGGCACCCAGCCCTAGGGGCACATAGGGCACACCTTAGGCGTGACTTATATGTACAAATAAGGTAGTTTAAGACATTGGAACTACTTTTAATTCCAAAGTCGAATTTGCATATAACTTTAATTTAAAAGCAGCCAGCAAGGCAGGCCTGCCTTTAAAATCACACTGTGCACCTCAGCAGTGCACCTATGGGTGCACTACCTATGCTGGGGTCCCTAAACCTACATGCCCTACCATATACTAGGGACTTATAGGTAGGTTGACTTAGCCAATTATAATTAGCCTAATTTGCATAGTGATTTTACACAGAGCACAGGCCCTAGGACTGGTTAGCAGTACCAAGGGCACAATCAGAGTCAGGAACACACCAGCCAAAAGTGGAAAATGGGGGCAAAAAGTTAGGGGGCCTCTGCAATCAGCCCTGTTTTCTCACATACACCAAAAAGTATAAGTCAGGGCCTAAGATCTTCACTAAGATCTTGGCCTCACGACTGAACTAAGTATTTGGAAAAGTTGTCTTTTTCCGTAAACATGGGTTTGTCCCTGGCAGGGGCACTATCGATAATGTTCAATGAGTAATTGCCCTTTCGGATTCAGCAGCAGTTTTGGGGGGGGGGGCCACTGGCAATGAAAGAAAAAGTATTTGATACGGTATCACAAAACTCTTTATGAGCAGTGATGGGGCAGTTTGTTATTGGCTCATGGTATATAGAGGCTGTTAGCACTGTATATTGTAACCCCAGACTACAGATAATGAGGGGTCAATCGGGAGGGATCCGAATTTCTGGGGGTACTAGGCAGGGGTGCCCCTATGCTATTGTTTGCCCTTTACATCTACCCGTTAATTTGGAAACTTGAATATAATGCTCTAATCAAACCTTTTTGGAACTGGGGCTGGGACAGGAAGTTCCTGGCTTATGCAATCAACATTGCTGTTACCACGACAGATCCTATTGCTACTTTGCAACAAATAGAGCAAGAGGTGGCTATGTTTGGCTGCTTTTCGGGTTATCTTCTTAACTGTGATAAGACTCAGCTGGTTATTAATAAAAATTTCCAAGTACAGGATGAGAGGGTAGTAGAAAGTGCAGTGTATCTGAGGGTGACTGTAACATGTGACTTAGATCAAGTTGTAGAACGTAATTTAACCTTGGTAATTCGGACACCCGCTGATGATTTTCAAGGTGGAATAGCTTACATCTAACCATAGTCGGTCGGTGCAGCATGGTTAAAATGACGTTTCTCCCGAATGTGCTGATCTTCTTTTGGGCCGTTCGCTTAGAGTTGCATGACTCTTGGTTTAAGACTATAAATGCAATTGTAATACGATTCTTATGGGTATTTGCAAAGCCAAGAAGGGCACTTAAATGTCTGACTATGCCTAGGGAGAGAGGTGGATTGGCCCAGCCAGATTGAAAGCTGTATTACTGGGCAGCAGCACTCCAATTTATGCACCCCCTTCTTACGGATCCAGGGGGTGATGGGCAGGCTACAAGGACACCTACTATCTATGAAATTTTGCAGTGAAAAGAAGCACATGGTCTTTTTTTGCAACAGGTGAAACCCAGCTGCTTTAAAAGGCAATGTTTAAGATGTTGGAAGGGCCACTTCTTCGGAGTGGGTCACACTCCGAAGGAAATTGGGCCTCCGACGACTGCATTTCTACACTCGTATCCACCGAAATCCATGTCTACCAGATATTTTTTATGGTCCTGTCTTGCAGTAGTGGGCGGCCTGCGGCATCTTAAGGATGGGGGATTTATTTAGCCAAGGGGTAATAATGACATATGCAGGAAATTCAAGGTGTTGTGAAATGAGTTTTTAAATATCTGCAGGTTTGCAACCTTCTAATTAAGAAAGGTGGAGGAGCAGTTGTTTTTCTGGATATAGATCTTGTGTCTTGGGGACAGAAAACTGCACGTTTATTCGGATTTATAAGGAATTGGACGTATTAACCCCTGATGATCTGGAACGGCAGGCTGCTATGTGGGGAACTAGGCTGGGGTTAACATGGGCGGAGCATTTGTTTTTGGAATCCCTCTACCTTGCTAACTCAGTTCTGGTATTGGCTAATCTGCAGGCACAACATTTTAAAACAGTTTTCAGTCTTTATTATATCACTCTTAAAATTGCAAAATGGGGAGGCGCGGTGGGTATCAACTGTCCGCGTTATAGGTCCAGGCAGGCTGACTTAGTTCATATGTTTAGTAGCTGCTCTTCCTTAATAATTTTTTGGATGAGCTCTCTAACTTTATGGATATGTGTGTGGGCGTCAAGGTGGAACTAACTCACCAGTTTATTTTGCTGGGGGTGCGGAGCAGTAGAGTTCCTAGTACCGATTCAAAGCTTTATTTACATAGCCCTGGTTATCACCGGCCTCTGAATCGCCTCCTGGTGGCTGGATAAGACGCCCCAACTTTTCAAGAATGGTTTACGAGTCTACTGTCATTTTGTAATCTTGAAAGGGATCTGTATGTTAAGAAGGGCGTAAAGTCTAGGTGTACAGGGGAAGGCATATGGGCTCCTTTAATTGATTGGCGGAATCAGGTAGATCTCAGGCAGCGAACTGAGACTGATGGGGGAGCGGGCCAGGGGAGGGTGCAGCAGTATGATAAATCTCTTCTGGTGGTATGTGCACTATTTTGCCGTGGAACAGATTAGAGAACATTGGCCATAATGGCCACCCATTGTAGATTGGTGTCATATTTTCTTTCTCTTTTGGGCTTTTTTATCTCCTGCATGATCTCATTGTCTCTTTTCTTGGGGCCAGCCCACTTTTTTATTTAAAGGTATTCATGTCTTTGAAACTTGTTGCAAAATACTAAGGCCAGATTTAAGAAATGTGGTACTGCACCCAGAGCACCACCACTTTTCTTGCACCCCTTTCCGCCCCCCTAATGCCACCATGTGTGCAGCGTATCTAAGATACTGCGCACAATGGTGGTAGTTAGGGAACTAGCATCATAATTCTTGATGCTAGCTTGGAGCTTTGCAGGATTAGCATATAAAATGTCAGCTCTAATCCTGCAAAGCCCATTGAGACCCACTGTAAACAATGATGTGCCTCCTTTTAACGCTAGGTCTGAGCAGACGTTAAAAGTGCCAAAGAAGATGACGCAAAGAAATCTCTAAGATTTCTTTCCATCATTTTTTCGCTCCCTCCTAACGGGAAACGCTCCTTCTCATACATTATGCCTGGCGCAGGCATAATGTAGCACAAACGGTTACAAAGTGGCACAGCGATTTTGTCCTCGTTGGGCCATATTAGCATAAAAAAAGGCACTAATGTGGTGCAAGGAGGCCCTAGGGGCTCTTAAATCTGCCCCTAAGTTTGATGTCTCTTCTTGATGTCATTGGCTTTGGTATTGCTGTCCCTCCTGGGGGCGGGAGGGAAATCTGGGAGAGTTCCAATTTCTATAAAAAAGCGCGAGGTATTGGCAGGGGATGTTAAAAAGGAACTGCTTTTGAACAGAGAGGATGGAAAAGGGGATATTTAACAAATGGGTATACAGGTGTTTTGTTTTTGAAGATGTATGTCTTGTTTTATTTTCCCTTTTCCCGAATGTGTGAGAATGTGTGTCTGCTAAATAAAAATAAAGTAAAATAAATAAATAAACCAAAAGGTTTTTTTCAGAAGTACTCGATGCAATATGTGTCCATTTGCAGGTGACAACAACAGTCTTCAAGTACAAGTAAAGTTTACACAATTCAACAGTTTATAAACTGCAACTCGAAATATGTGGTTTATTGTATCATTTGTATGTGTAATCTAATCTCTAGTGACAGTTCGATATGTCCTTTGAAAGAAAGGACACAAGACGACATCAGAGCAATCAGGAACAATAGCTCCAACTACCCGTTGACCTTACATTTCAATACTGTTCATAAGGGCATTAAAATGCCCAACATCAGGTGTCATGGACTAGCACAAATAGATGCCAATCCAAGGGGTGGTGATAGAGCTGCAGACTTTAGAAAATCTGAGTGATACTTAGACTATGTGCAGTTGAGGCAGGACTTAATGCTTACAAGGTGCTTCATTTATTTCTAAGGAATTGAATAGAACGGTGTGCCTTGTGCTATATTGTACTTCATTCAGTTATCTTCAGTATCATTTGATTTTTGGCTATATTCTATGGAACGTTAATCTCTCCCATCTGCATTTTTTTGTAGTATATGGGGTGACCTGGGGATGGTACAATTGCAAAGTGTTTTAAACTGTTCCCTGTAGCTTTGATCCAATTTACTTCAGTTATCTAACATGATACTGGCATTCCGAGTTACTCCTACTTTTTTGTACATAAGTGTTCATTATGTGTTGATGATTAACTAAATGCTGTTCACGATACAATATGCTTAACCATTGATTTAGATGATTATTTTTCAGACCCAAACAGTGAGTTTCTAGACTGTTTTACTTTTGATGCAAACCTCTAGCTGTTTTCAAACGGTGACCACGTCACCAGGGAATTGGATGTTTTACTCCATCGTCTCTCTTCTGTTACTCCTTTATTACCTGTTAACTATTTTCAAGCTTTATTTTTCTTTCACTCAACTATCTCTGGTTTAGATCTCAGGTTTTGCCTTTTTCTTTCATTTCTCTTTTCCCCTCTTGTCTATACCGTATGTATGTGGCGCTTTAATTTTGAGCAGCACATACATCGGTTCATTCGATCATTTGGTGCAAGGTGGGCTTTTCCATCAGGAAGGCTTGTTATTATAAATATGGTTGCTCATAATATGGCCAGTTGGTATTTGATACTTGATTCCAAAGCTCATCTACTTTTTTTTTTTTTTTTTTTGTTGTAAATTCCCTGTTTCTGGTTGTCACTTTCTGAAGAGTTTACTTCTATGGAGTAGGCGTCTTGCTATACTACAATTTTTGTGCCTGGAGCGGTAACGAATGCCGTTTTTTGTCCTGTTTAATGTTTCTCCTTTCGATTTTGTTATGGTGAATGCATCTGAAATTTCGACAATTGACATATTTTAGGATTATTTTTCTTAGTACTATGGCCCTGATTGATACTTTTTGGTGCTAAACTGCGCTAACGCAATTTAGCGTCAAGAAGTATACCGCCGGCTAGCGCCATCCCAAGACGCCGGCCGGGCATCATATTTACGGTATGATGTTAGCCGGTGATAAGGCCCGGTTAAGGTCAAAATACTTGACGCTAACCTGGGTGGGGAAGGTGTAGGGAAAACTGGAGGCTGTGTGTCAAAGAATGGCACTAGTCAGGTTAGAGTCAAGAAAATTACTCTAACCTGATTAGCGTCATAATTCGGTGCACAACTCCCATGGACATGACTCCTGTCTAAGTAAAGACAGGAGTCATGGCCCCCAGCCCAATGGCCATGCCCAGGGGACTTATGTACTCTGGGCATGGCCATTGGGTTCAGTGCCATGTAGGGGGGCCCAAGTTAGGCCCCCCATGGCACTTAAAAATAATTTCAATATACTCACCTATACTTAGCTCTACTTACCTGGGATGGTGTCCCCCCATCCTTAGGTGTCTTCCTGGTGTGGGTCCCTGGAGCCAGGAAAGGGCACCTGTGGGCTCTTTCCATGGTCTCTGACCATGGAACTAGGCCCACAGGTCCCCTAACGCTTGCCCATACCCAGGAGTTAAATAATGGCAATAAGCAAGCTTAGCGCCAATATTTAAGGCCCCCAACCCTCCGTGCATGATTTTAGCATGGGGGGATAAATATGGCGCAAGGGCTAAAGAATCGTTTGGCACTACATCGGTTAATTCGATCATTTGGTGCAAGGTGGGCTTTTCCATCAGGGAAGCTTGTTATAAATATGGTTGCTCATAATATGGCCAGTTGGTATTTGATACTTGATTTCATAGCTCATCTACTTTTTTTTTTTTTTTTTTTGTAAATTCCCTGTTTCTGGTTTTCACTTTCTGAAAAGTTTACATCTATGGAGTAGGTGTCTTGCTATACTACAATTTATGTGCCTGGAGCGGTAACGAATGCCGTTTTTTGTCCTGTTTAATGTTTCACCTTTCAATTTTGTTAAGGTGAATGCGTCTGAAATTTCAACAATTGACATATTTTAGGACTATTTTTCTTAGTACTATGGCCCTGATTTATTCTTTTTTGCGCTTAACTGCGCTAACGCAATTTAGCGTCATGAAGTATACTGCCGGCTAGCGCCATCCCAAGACGCCGGCCGGGCGTCATATTTACGGTATGATGTTAGCCGGTGATAAGGCCCGGTTAAGGTCAAAATACTTGACGCTAACCTGGGTGGGGAAGGTGTAGGGAAAACTGGAGGCTGTGCGTCAAAGAATGGCACTAGTCAGGTTAGAGTCAAGAAAATTACTCTAACCTGATTAGCGTCATAATTCGGTGCAAAACTCCCATGGACATGACTCCTGTCTAAGTAAAGACAGGAGTCATGCCCCCCAGCCCAATGGCCATGCCCAGGGGACTTATGTCCTCTGGGCATGGCCATTGGGCTCAGTGCCATGTAGGGGGGCCCAAGTTAGGCCCCCCATGGCACTTAAAAATAATTTCAATATACTCACCTATACTTAGCTCTACTTACCTGGGATGGGGTCCCCCCATCCTTAGGTGTCTTCCTGGTGTGGGTCCCTGGAGCCAGGAAAGGGCACCTGTGGGCTCTTTCCATGGTCTCTGACCATGGAACTAGGCCCACAGGTCCCCTAACGCTTGCCCATACCCAGGAGTTAAATAATGGCAATAAGCAAGCTTAGCGCCAATATTTAAGGCCCCCAACCCTCCGTGCATGATTTTAGCATGGGGGATAAATATGGCGCAAGGGCTATAGAATCGTTTGGCACTACATCGGTTAATTCGATCATTTGGTGCAAGGTGGGCTTTTCCATCAGGGAAGCTTGTTATAAATATGGTTGCTCATAATATGGCCAGTTGGTATTTGATACTTGATTCCATAGCTCATCTACTATTTTTTTGTTTTTTTTTGTAAATTCCCTGTTTCTGGTTGTCACTTTCTGAAAAGTTTACATCTATGGAGTAGGCGTCTTGCTATACTACAATTTATGTGCCTGGAGCGGTAACGAATGCCATTTTTTGTCCTGTTTAATGTTTCACCTTTCAATTTTGTTAAGGTGAATGCGTCTTAAATTTCAACTATTGACATATTTTAGGATTATTTTTCTTAGTACTATGGCCCTGATTTATACTTTTTGGCGCTAAACTGCACTAACGCAATTTAGCGTCAAGAAGTATACCGCCGGCTAGCGCCATCCCAAGACGCCGGCCGGGCATCGTATTTATGGTATGATGTTAGCCGGTGATAAGGCCCGGTTAGGGTCAAAATATTTGACGCTAACCCGGTGGGGAAGGCGTAGGGAAAACTGGAGGCTGTGCGTCAAAGAATGGCACTAATTCAAGAAAATGACTCTAACCTGATTAGCGTCATAATTCGGTGCACAACTCCCATGGACATGACTCCTGTCTAAGTAAAGACAGGAGTCATGCCCCCCAGCCCAATGGCCATGCCCAGGGGACTTATGTCCTCTGGGCATGGCCATTGGGCTCAGTGCCATGTATGGGGGCCCAAGTTAGGCCCCCCATGGCACTTAAAAATAATTTCAATATACTCACCTATACTTAGCTCTACTTACCTGGGATGGGGTCCCCCCATCCTTAGGTGTCTTCCTGGTGTTGGTCCCTGGAGCCAGGAAAGGGCACCTACGGGCTCTTTCCATGGTCTCTGACCATGGAACTAGGCCCACAGGTCCCCTAACGCTTGCCCATACCCAGGAGTTAAATAATGGCAATAAGCAAGCTTAGCGACATTATTTAAGGAGCCCATCCCCCCGTGCATGATTTTAGCATGGGGATAAATATGGCGCAAGGGCTATAGAATCGTTTTCTGCACGGGGACGCCTACCTTGCATCTCATTGACACAGGGTAGGTTTCCACGTCCCAAAAATTACATTAACTCCATAACTTGGCGCTAGATGTGTCTAGTGCCAAAGTACAAATATGGAGTTAGGTTTGTACTGAATTAGCATAAATGAAATGACGCTTATTCGGGTCAAACCAAGTATAAATATGCCCCTCCATACTTGGACACTATGACCCAATATTAGGACGGTACATTTAGCGCACTAGAATCGAGTTATTCACTTTGGTGCATGGTTACATCACAGACAGCGACGTGGCTGTACATTTGAACCGCCTTTATTAACTTTTCAGTAGTCCGCTTTGTATCTCCTATTGATGAAGCACGCAGAAGTTTCACTTTTAATGGGGTTTGGTTATGGTCTTCTGGCTGCACATTGTTCGAGCTCAATACTTGTACGACTTTGTATCAATATACTGGTGCCTTGCAGTGTGGGGGGCCGGGTCTCGCACTATTCAGTTTACTTCTGCTGCTCTCGGTACTGTTCCTTTGTAGTGATAATACTATTCACCACTGCGGGTAGTTATATTTTTGACTGTTAAAAATAGGTCATTTGTTATTTGTGCCACAAACGTTTTATCCAACCGATCGTTGGGCTAGTAAGACTGTTATTTTTCAATCTTTCCGACTAGATTAAAGCATTTGCCATGCCTCTGATATTTACTCAGTAGGACATTAGGTTATGTTGTACAATATTTAGTGCCACTCTCTAGCTGACTTATTGATTCTTGCCTTTTTTTGTTTAACTTGGATGGGGGCTTATCCTGGCCCTGAACATTTCATAAACTCTTGCCCATAATTATACTTTTTTAGCGCCGCATTTGCGCCCCTTTTTAACGCAAAACCTGTGCAAACTCACAAAATACAATTGTATTTTGCAAGTTTGCTCCACTTTTGCGTCAAAAAGCGGCACAAATGCGGCGCTAAAAAAGTGTAAATATGGGCCTTTGACTTTTATTAACTTATACGTGCGACTATGGCGAATGAGGGTATGTTTCAGTGGTTGTTTTTCATTATGTTCTAAAATGTCTTTTACCTTTGGCTCTGACCGTTTGTGACTCAGAAGACTCTTTTCAATGTTTACATTTGTAATTATAGGCCGTAATTAGATTTATGACTTTGAATGCTGGACACAGACATTATTCACATACTTAAGGTAGCATTTCATTCTTTCAATCCTGACATGTACAATGTCTTATTAGGTAGGTTGCCTACAGTACTATGCTATGGAACTTTGCTTTTAGCTTCTCATTTAGTCCCCTTGTCTAATACTTACTTTGCCTTTCATGGTTTAAGGCTTACATTATTGGCCACTTGGATTGCTTCATTATTTGGGACTGGACCGGTTTTTTTTACGTTATACTAGGTCAGTTTGCCCCTATTTGTATCCTTTATATTATAATCCACTTTCTTTCTTTTTATTCAACTTGTTCACATGGGGCTTTGCATTTTTCAATTTATTTTTTTAACAGACTTATGTTTACACTCTGTTTGTCTTTCTTTCACTATTTTGTGTCACAGTAATGTGGAGGCCCTTTTTAGAATTGTGTCTTTGAGCTTCACTCTCTAGTCTTGACTTTTTTGTTTGTTTTCTTTTTGATTTTGCATTTTGGTAATGCACGCATACTTTTTGAGTTTGATCTTTGTCATCCAGTAGTGAATATTCTGCATGTTTTTTCACAGCCTTTAAAAAGTCACTGATGTGAAAAAACAGGTGTCTGCTGTTGAAAGAATCTGTAAACTTGGAAAAATTGATTGAGCTACACACCAACAAAAAGATTCAAACTTCATTTGGTGTCTACACATCCTCACTATCTGGATCCTGAAACTTATATTTGAACTGGGTGCTTAGAGTGAAATAAAAGATTATGTTTAAAAATTGCCACTTTTAATAAACTACTTCTCAGTGCAGTGCTACCATCTGATGTAATATTGTCAAAGCTTCTGCATCCTAAAAAGTACACTTTTTAGAATTTTGAAAAGACTTTATTATATTTTATGTTATGTTTGTTATATGATTTACATTACACATATCTTCAGGGCTTGACTCGTGCACGGGCTTTGAGAGCCGAGTCAGACCCTTGGCTCGGCTCTCCTAGCTAATTTGTTGGCTCGCCCACTTCTTCCATTAGCTTTCCCAAAGCCTTTTGTTTATAGAACAGCCAAACAATCTGCTGTAATTGTTCCTCAACTCTGAAGCAAGTAATATAAATAGATTTGTTTTAAATTTTATTGAACACTAAGCTATCAGTTCTGGCGACCCATAATTCTTGGTTTAAACCTCGACAGTACAACATTTATTAGCTTCTAGGATTTCATACGTGGCATTTGTCAGTGCAAGAGTAGGTTGCTCATCTACCTCTCTCTCTCTCTCCCTCTTCCTCTCCAGTTGCACATGTGGATACAATATGAAGGCAAGGTCTCTAAGCTAACACCTATGTCTCCTCTACTTCACTCTCTGACTCAGTAGTCTTCCAACCAGCATGCCATGTTACCTCCACAAAGTAGTGTAGTGCATAGGCATAGAAACAGTCACACTTTTTAATGCATACTTAACATGACATTAGAGACACAACCAAGAAAATCATGAATGGAAAAATATTTAGCCCCAATCATCTAGGGTCTAATGTTCCTCTCAGTATATATTCTGCAGTCAGGAGAGATGAATTCTTCTACCAGTCCTGGCAGCCACACCCCACCCCTGAACAGAAGGAATGTAATGGTAACTTCTTGAACAAGAGGTAGTAAAATGAAATATTCACAGGATTTTGAACAGTGCTAGTTGAATGTAATGTTGATCTAAGCCTTGGGCTTGGGTATTGATGAACAGGCAGCTGCAGTTCACTGTGAAAACAAATCAAGGATATGGAAGATTATATATGATTGAGTTGTCTGCGTGTAGTGTGCAGTCTCCTCACATAAAATGATATACATACTGAATAAACAATCACAGAGGTGTCAGAAATGGAAAATAGTGCCACTATTGATTGCAGTCCTTGAAAAGGTCTGATACTGTTTTGCGCCACAAGATCACCTCCAACTCAAGAGCATCTTATAGGTCTCTCTATAGAGAACATTTACATATGTGAAAGGTCTGACAAATAGATGTCCTTTACACTTGTGCAGTCCTACCACAGGTGTAGGTTTCATAGGTGCAGCAGGTGCAGTGACACTGGGGCCCAGGGTTCTGAGGGGCCCATTGAACCCTCATTTATTTCTATACTTCATAAATCAAACAGCAGCCAATGGGCACAATTCCTTCCTTGCAATAGGACCTATCACACTCTGGTTTGGATTGAGTGCTATAATGTGCCTAGAACCTGGCATGTGGGCATTGGACAAGAAGCTCTTCAACATCTACCAAAAAGGAATTCAAGGAGATTAATCTTATGGTACTATTTTTAATTTGCACACCTACAACCATCTATGGGAGCTATTTACAAAAAAGGTGAATCATCAAGTTTTGTCTTGAGACTATGGAGTGCCTGCCCAATGAACTTGTTTCAGAACATGTATATCCTTTCTTTGTAGCTATGTATCTATATATATTGCTTTACTCCTACTGTAGAAGAAAACAAAAATAAAAACCTTTGTCTCTCTTCAATGCACTGCTCTGTCTCACCCTATACCTCTTTCAATCGATCCTCTATCTCCACTCCTTGACTCATCCCAAACCGCATTCTACTACTGTGATCTCCAAAATAACCCTTCCTACACTTTTCCCTCCTCTATCCCCTCTGGCTCACCCCAAACCTCAGTTTACTACTATGATCTCCCAAACAACCCTACTACATCCTGCCTCATGTATGCCTCTTTTAACTCATCCCAAACCCAATTTTACTACTATGATCTCCCTAATCCCCTTCTACAGACTCAGTTTACATCACACAGACAATGAAACATACTTGTGTAAATCAGTGTATAGAAAATGTTGCATAAGGGAAAAGGAAATACAAGGCACTAGATTTACATGTCATCCATACTGGTAGGCATTTTTAGATGCCTTGAGACTCTCACGGGTGAGTAGCTGCTCTTTACAAAAAATGATTGACTGAGAAGCGCAAACTCAGGATTCAAAATGTAGCAAAATGGTTGGGATTGGGATTGTATTTATCAAGAATGTATTTCTACCCAAATGAATCCATTCAAGCAACATTAGGATAATAAAAGACTGGGACAAAAACATAGCTTTTGAACCTGTCCCATGCAGTTTTTATGCAGCTCTTTGATGGCAGTTTATAGCTAAGTGTGCCAGATTGCGATTGTAAGTTATGAACTGCAAGAAACAAAAGGATCTCTGTGACAAAAGCAGTAACCAACTGAGCTATGTAGATAAAATACAGTTCTTTCTTCACCATGGCACTCATTCTTTGCAGCAGGCATATTAACCCAATGCACTAGTGTTTATGGGTCAAAACTACCACTAGACTAAAACTCTGATTTCACTCCATCAGGAAGAATAATCACCAGAGATATTAATCTTTGCACTTTAATTTGCTGCTTAAAAGCTAGATTTACAAGGACCTCTGAGTGATTATGCTGGGCAGGCCTGCTGATTTTGTTACTGAGGGCCGATATTGCAAAACTGCTGCAAAATCAGCCCCTGTTACAAAACCGGCCCCCCACCCATCAGTCTACCATGAAAACACCTGATGCCCGGTATGGCCAATCCATCTTAGTCCCTGTGACAGCCAATAGCAAGACACCTGTGAAGAGGGACACGACACATCCCATTGAATGGGCGGTTCATGATACTGTTAATGGATCTGGAGAAAGTCAGGAGAAAATAAGGGACTCTGAGTAAGTGTTGACTACTTTTTGAAGACTGATGTGAACAGTATACAAATATACCTTTGCTTTTTTTTATATGGACCGCAACCAACTAAGCTGCTTCTTCTAACATGCACTGGAGCAAAGACACACCTGAGTTTGATGGTGAACTAAAGAGCTGGGCTCGAAAAGCAGAGTTTAACTGGGGGACAGATAAAAAGGAGATCACATCCATAGTAGAGCAGATATCATGGAAACACCTGCAAGTCACCTTTTACAATGCAAGGGCATTACAATGTATATCCTGCAGAATGGAGAGATCAGGGGCTGATAAAAACTGCAGAGGAAAGAAAAAGAATAAAGCAAGAAATGGAAGTAAAAACGTTGTTTTACTTGTTTTTCATTCATGATTCAACATGGCAAAAACGAAGAGCTGATGCTAATCCTTGATGGGGCTTGTTACCCATGAACGGAATCTATTTCATGATTGTTTCATCATTCAGAGAAGAACTGAACACTATTGGCTAGATGTACAAATAATTTTTGCATTCACAAACCACATGGCCTGATTCTACAAATTGGGCCATTACAATGGCAAAAATGCTTTATGTGATGTGCAAAGTCCAAATTGCAATTTGGTAACTTGTTACTGAATCACAAATTAGATTTTTGCGAGTCAGTATTTGGAAGGGGCGTGTTGAGGTTATCCCTTCCTAATACTGAATTGGAATGATATGTACAAATGTTTTGTGACTGAAATGCAGTCACAAAACATTTGTGATTTTCCACCAGTTAAAAGTTGATGGTAACCCATTTGCAAATGGCAAGGAGTCCTCAAGGGATCACTTCCTAAATGAGAATTGTTGGAAAAATATTTTTAAGAGCAGACGGTGTTAAGGACCATTGCCTACACTTAAAAAATGAAACTTCATTTTTTTTCTTTTTAAATGCATCCTGTTTTCCTTTAAGGAAAACAGCATGTGTTTTAAAAAAAGATTGTGTTTTTTAAAAGCAAAGACATTGTGGTCTGCTGACCCCAGCAGGTCACCATCTATTTGATGGCAGCGAATCCCAGTGGGTCACAATTGTGGCCTACCTAATTAGTGTTCATGAGGTAGGTCTATTTGTGACCCACTATGAATCACTAATGAAACTCAAAAAAGTTTCATACTTTAGGAATAGCAATTTCCTAATTTAGATTCACAAGAAATCGCAATTAGGTAATCACTACTTCTATTTTTATACATTTAGGGGCATGTTTATACTCTGTTTGTGCCGGATTTGCATAGTCTTTTTTTTCTCCACATTTATACTTTGGCGCTAGACCCGTCTAGCGTCAAAGTTATGGGGCCTTATTTATACTTTTTGGTGCAAAACTGCACTATCGCAGTTTTGCACTAAAAAGTTTTGCACCGGCTTGCACCATTTTTTAGCACCAGCTGGGCACCATATTTATGGAATGGTGCAAGCCGGTACAAAGGGTAGGATAGAGTAAAAAAAAATGACGTTAGGCAGGTTCGAGTCAAAATAAATGACTCTAACCAGATTAGCGTCATTTTTTGACGCTAAGGGGCATATTTATACTCTGTTTCCACTGAATTAGCGTAATTTTTTTACTCTAATTCGGTGCAAAATAAACTCCATCTTTATGCTTTGGTGTTAGACCTGTCTAGCTCCAAATTTATGGAGTTAAAGTCATTTTTTGGAAGTGGAAACCTTCCTTGCCTTAATGAGATGCAAGGTAGGCGTTCCCGTGCAAAAAGTGACTCTATGGTCTTAACCCCATATTTATACTCCCATGCAAAAATGGTGCAAGGGAGGGAGGAGGGGTCAAAAAATGGTGCAAAGCTTGCTTTGCCCCATTTTTTAAAGCCTGGGTAAGGGCAGGCGTTAGGGGACCTGTGGGCCTATTTCCATGGTGGAACACTGGTGCCCTCCCCAGGCCCTAGGGGCACCCCCATCCACACCAGAGGGACTGCGAAGGATGGGGGACCCCATCCCAGGTAAGTACAGGTAAGATTGCATTTTATTTTTTAAAGTGCCATAGGGGGCCCTGAAATGGGCCCCCATACATGGCACAGGGTGCAATGGCCATGCCCAGGGGACCCTTGTCCTCTGTGCTGGCCATTGGGGTGGGTGGTATGACTCCTGCCTTTTCTAAGGCAGGAGTCATGTGGCATGGTAGGTTTAGCACCATAAAATGACGCTAATCTGGTTAGAGTCATTTTTTTTTGTCTAACCTGCCTAAAGTCATTTTTTGCTGCTAAACCCTCTTCTTCTATACCGCCAATCCCACCCGACTAAAGTAATTTCTTTTTACTCTAGCCTACCCTTTGCACCGGCTTGCACCATTCCATAAATATGGTGCCCGGCTGGTGCACGGAAATGGTGCAAGCCGGTGCTAAACTTTTTGATGCAAAACTGAGTTAGTGCAGTTTTGCACAAAAAAGTATAAATAAGGGGCAATATTTTGTAAGTTTGCGCCACTTTTGACGTTAATGTGGCGCAAAAAAAGTATAAATCAGGGCCTTGGTGCTAGACGGGTTTAGCACCAAAGTATAAATATGGAGTTCGTTTTGCACCGAATTAGAGTAAAAAAATTACGTTAATTTGGTGCAAGCAGAGTATAAAAATGCCCCAGAGTATAAATATGCTCCTAAATATGGCGTTAAGGCCATAGAGTCATTTTTTGCATGGGAACGCCTACCTTGCATCTCATTAAGGCAAGGTAGGTCTCCACTTCCAAAAAATGACTTTAACTCCATAAATTTGGTGCTAGATGGGTCTAGCACCAAAGTATAAATATGGAGTTAGTTTTGCACCGAATTAGAGTAAAAATAAAAGACGCTAATTTGGTGCAAACAGAGTATAAATATGCCCCATGGAGTTTGCATCATGTTTTGGACGTGGAAACCTACCTTGCATCAATGAAATGCAAGGTAGGCGTTCCCGTGTAAAAAATGACTTTAAGGCATTGGCGCCTTATTTATCCTCCCACGCAAAAATGACGCACGGGAGGAGGAGGGCCTTAAATAATGGCGCTAAGCCTGTTTAGTGCCAATATTTAACGCCTGAGTCAGGGCAGGCATTAGGGAACCTGTGGGCTCATTTCCATGGTTGGAGACCATGGAAGCAGTCCACAGGTGCCCTTCCCTGCACCCAGGGACACCCCCTGCCACCCTCAACCAAACCTGGAGGACACCTATGGATGGGAGGACCCATCTACAGTAAGTAGAGGTAGGTATTTTTATATATTTGTTTTTAAAGTGCCATGGTGGGCCTAACTTGGGCCCTCCTACATGGCACTATGCCCAATGGCCATGCCCAGGGGACAGAAGTCCAGTCATGTCCAGTGTGTGTCCTGCTCTGTGTGTAGGGTTGGTGACCAGTTTATCCAAGCCAATATTTTATAGTCTTTTCAGGAGGTCAGTTGAGTTGGCACCTGTGGAATCGTCAAAATGGAAGCTGAGGTCTCCAAGTATACTGTAGTTCTCAGATTTGATGTCAAGCGGGGCGATGGATTCCGTGATGTGTGGCTTAGGCCAGCTCCTGGGCCTAGAAGTCTGTAAGCCAGGGTGCCATTTATTGTGGTGTTGTATTTGGTTTGGAATTTTAAATTCATGTGTTCCAAGAAAGGCGAAGTATTGTTGTTGGTGTTGATGCAGGTGACAGAATCTTTATGTAAGATGGCAATGATTCCTCCGTGTCTGTTGGTGCTGTCACAGTGTTTCATTTTGTAGCTGGGGACATGGCTGTAGCGATGTCTGGGGCTGAGACAGAGGTGATCCAGGTTTCCATGATAAAGTTAACATCGTGGTGAGGGTGGAAATAGTGCCCCAGATTTCAGTTGCATGCTTGCATTGTGATCTGGCGTTGATTAGGAGACATCTGAGATGTGTTGGGGTTGTGCTGTTGATGACTGGTTTTGGGCGTTGGTGCTGCTTTGTTTGGGCTGGCAGTGAGTCAGCAGTGCACACAGGAGAACGGTCCCTTGGTGTTCCGGGGCAATGCAAGGTTGGCATTGCACCCTGGGTGGAGTATGAGGAGATCCGTGAATGAACACTTCTGGGGGGTGTTGGGCCAGGGTCCCTGGCACTGGACGCGGTCCAGGCACAAACAAGCACAGACAGGTTTGCCTTTGGCACGCCTGCGGAAAGCCTGCTGCACGCACCTGCTGCATGCGCCTGCCTCACAGTCGCACAGTGGCCTCCATAAGTATAAGTAGTCCTGGGAGGTGGAAGGGGCTAGCAGAGGAGGTGGAGGGCGGAAAAGAAGGTACTGGGAGCCGTAGGACCAGACGCCAATGGCAACCGTCAACCCCTTGGCAACATATCTGCTATATTTGTGATGTTATGTATCGTAGTTGAAAATTCCTTTTACTGAACATGTTTTTTCTTGCTGAAGTTGGGAGTACTTTTCAAATAATCTTTATGTCTTTATTATAGTCCAGTCACTTTTGCTAGAAATATCGTATTTTTTGATGTGCTGGGCTTTGGTGTTCTTTTTATGGATAATAAAGACATTTTGTGAGGCAATACATACACCAGTTTCTTTGTATACTGACAATACTTCAAATGCTTTGCAAGGCGACTCACGATAACAGTGTTTTTATATAAAATGGGATGCTCAAACTTCACTGCAGCTAAACCTAAGGGTTATATTGTTTTTTTTGTTTTTATTGCACTAAAGAGCATGACGGATTTTTGTGGATATAAATATGTTTTAGATTTTCTTGGCAGGATATCAGTACTGCAGAATATTTTGCACAGATCCTAATCCCTTTGATCAAGGAGGTTTACTGGTGAAGTGCTATCAGAAATATACACACTTAATTGCAGGCCCTAGATGAAGTGAATAATGAAAAGTACATGGGATACATTCCCCTCTCTTCAGATAAATCATTCTCATTGTTTCCAGACAGTTCCAATGGAGAGTGATAATCAGGTGCAAGGACTTGCTGATGCAACATGGACTTGCATGGCCTTGCCTTGACTACAAAATCTCCTAGTAAAAATATTACCCAAGTTCTAGTGGATCTGCTCAGTGATCTATAATGAAGGTTAAGCACCACAGTCTTTGGCTCTCTGGGACACACTTTGCATGGAGTGCAGGGTAAAGGCATGAGGGCTTGTGCTATGTTTGCCCACTTCATAGGTGTCCTGGCCCTTCTAGTGCATCTCCTTTGTGGATTTAAAATCACAGCTCTGCCATTCAAATTCAGAATCTGAGGGGCGGTCGGCCAATGGGTACAAAGCACAGGGTCAATGATCTTTACCTGGGCTGACAACATCACAACCATTTTCCTTCTGTCTGAGATTCCCAGAAATGATAAAATCAAGTGTTGGGAGGATTGGGTTTGCACAGATTCTGCTGATGTTCTAAGTAAGCTACAAAGTCATGGATGCTAGAGGCATAGGCAAGTATCCTTGCTTTTTGCCCATGGCATCAAATCACAGGTATCAGTGTTCTCTAGTCCTGCACCAATGTAAGACAGTATTGTAGATTTGCACACACTAGCTTTGTGAAATAAAAGTGAATTGGGTTTTTCGGTTCTGGTAATATATTCAAATAGCCATCTGCTATTAAGCTGCACTCAGCTCTTGTGGCAAGATTCTACTGGTGGAAGGAAAATTGGATTTTGTTTTGTGCTATGTTCTCTGAGGCGGAGAGAACTCTGAATGCAAGTTCAAGCTGTTCTAAAAATATTGAAAGCATTGATTATCTTTTCTATATTAATTTAAAAGGTGCGTTGTGCTGAAGGGAGGACAAGTATTTGAATACAAGAATGAAGTAAATATTAATTGCATCTAGGGAGACAAATATATTTAAAGACTGGACAGATGTGTGAAGTAAAATACCAGCTATAACATACACTGTAAATAAAAGTAGATATTAACATATATCCAAACACTTGAATAATGATATGGTCACGTGTTTTGCACTGCATATACAATAATGATTCTGTCAGATTCACTCAAGCGAATCTTTTTACACTTATGTTAACGCTGAATTTTACTAATTAATATTCATGTATTCTGAATGTTGAATCGAGATAGAAAATGACTTAATATAGAAAATTACACACAACATTGGAATGGGACTACTTGAGTAACTGCCAGTAACCACGAAGTGTTCTCACTAATTGCTTATTAATGTAAAATGTCGTGCTCATGTTCAGATTAATGTAGTAGTAGGTTGTATTAATTGTCATGTATCAAGTATTTGCTTTATTATTCATAGGCCTTAAATGAGCGAGGTCTTCGGCCTAGTTACACAACCTCATGTTAAGTTGCATTGCTTAAACGAGTCACACAAAATGGCTGCGTAAAGAAATTGATTTGTAAATTTCCACCGTGTTGACCAAATGCTAGTAACTGATTTTTTTCCCATGAGAACTGCTTGCTAGAATACGCTGAATTACCGATAGATACATTGTAGAGTTTAGTGTGTGTGAAAGTGATGTTCCCAGGAGCTAACAATGGTTGCACTGGCTGGAGCACAAGGTGATACAAAACTGTTACCTGACAAGCCCGATGACGGGAACAGGAAAAGAGGAGCCAATCATCCACATATGAAGGACAGTTTAGTTATATCTCATATTTGAGGTTCTACTTTCATTGGACAGAATGTAAACGTATGATTCTTTGACCAATAGCAACGTGGGAAGAAGTCCTAGGGAATTTTCTCACAATCAGTTTACATTTGACTTTGTAATGCCCTCAAGTGTTCAATAAAATAGATAAAAGGATACCAAGAAAAGCAGTGCGAATTGCAAGAAATTACTTTCATGATAGAAGACAATTAAATGGAGTCAATGAAACTGATGCTTACAGTGAAATAATGAATTCTCTACAGCATTCCATGAAATCATAATTGCCATTTAAAAAATATTATTGTGGCAGCCCAGCCTATTGAATGTTTGAGCAAGCCCCTTTTGTTGTTGCTCATCTTTATCATCCCCCTGACCTACTAAGCAGTATGTAAGAAATAATATAATCAGAATGTCACTATGGTTGTTTCTGAGCATTCTTCAAACTATATGTATGATTTGCACCATGTGAGGTAAAATGTAGCCTGTATGATAAAAAAAGGACTTTTCATTCCATATGATAGGATAATTGTCAGTTAAGGAAACCCTTTCTAAAACACTTATCATCCATGAAAGCAGAATTGACAATTAAAGCATTATATAAAGTTTACACTGGGACTAGATAGATAGGTGACAGCCACAGGTCATTTTCACTTTCCACCAATTGGGATTTACATTTAAGCAGTTTTATTTGATAAATGCACTGTGGATATCTGTTCGATCTTTAGAAAAGACCTATGGTTTGCCTCCTATAAAACAAGTCATTCTGGACCGGTGCACTGGTTGCAGTCAGTGTAAAATGCCAAATAATTCAGTTTTACAACTTTGAGGTACTACGTACAGCACTGTTTTTTAAGATGGTATTATGCATACAGTTTGGAGGAGTGGTTGAGGGACCCAACAAAATGACCACACAATCACAGAATCTATGCAGGCCGACCTACATTATATCAAATTGATACTTATGTTTACATTTAAATTATCAGCTTGCTGCTGAGTTCATGACCTGATAATCTTGGTGCCCCACTTCAGAGGTCAGCACCACACTGCCCTATCCACTGGCACCCTTCCGTGAAAGTGGCCACTGGTGAGCCTGAGACTGATCTCAAGCTGGTCCTTCTGTACTAGGCAAGTCACAGAAGCTGCTACCCACTGAGGTGGTAGGGGCCAATGCGAAAGTGGGCCGGTGGTAGTGGAGTAGGCAAGAATGATGGCATCATGGAAGGCAGTTAATTCAGAGGAGACAGGCTGCCAAATCAACCCATGTGGGAACAATTATTACATCTATATTAGGGTGGACCACTCAATATTTTTTATGTCTGCAGATTTGCCCTTACTGATTGGCTACCTGACTGTTCCCTGTTGTTGGTCCATATGGAAAGAGAGTGGACTCTGATCTCTACAAAATAGTTCTGCAGAATAACGGGACCTGACATGCACCTAGATAATTGGCAGTGTTGGAGTCACCAGTGAGGATCTGTACTGCTTTATTGAGTCAGACGAAGATTGAACACTGTTGGAACCTATTGCTTTGCTGGTCTGATGACATAGGGCTTTCTCAATTGTGACAAGATTGGATCGCCACTGGAAATAGAAGTGCAGAACTCTTCAATTATGAATGAGTTGTCACTCGCAACAGGATACATGCAACTTGGCTTATGGGGGAAGGTGCCTGAGAGGGATTTTTAAATAAGAATAAAAGCATTATCTATTAACCTGTAAGAAAGGATTGTAGGCCTTGACTAAAACACTGCATTTAGATTAGAATTTTCAGTTGAAAGCTTGTACAATGACTTGCACTTGACAAATGTGCTAATGTTAGCAAATTCTTCTTTCCTTCCTTCCTTGTCTTTTAGGATTTTTGTGACCTCTGTCATGGCCACAAGTATAACATTTCATGACACAAATGTCCTATGATAACAAGAGAAAATATTAGTGTTTTTGTTTTATGACCATTTAACCAGAACAAAGAATTACTGCACTGTTAGATTAATCTTAAAAATGTTTCTTTTTGACTAAGGCTTTGCTAGAGAGATGTGGGAGGATGGAAATGGTTTCATCCTAATATTTTCATGCACTCACATAACTGTTCTTTCTTTCGTAGACATGTACAGCTGGGAACATCACTGGATGTATCATTGCTGTTTACAATTTAGTTAAAAGTATCTTGTATTTATAATGTTCCTTTTTTTAAAATTTGTAGTCTCCACGTAAGCTGTCCTGTTCACATGAAGGCCTTGAATATTATTGGCGAAGACTAAAGGTTATCTATATGATTATTTTAAAATGTTTCAATGTAATAAATTGACAAATGCGTGTTCCCTGGGAGAAGTTAGCGGACATAAAAATAGAGACATAGTCCTGTGCCCATTAGACTCAAACACAGCCGCTCTTCCTTTCTTTTGCAGATGAGTGTTCCTTAAGGCTCTCTGACCCTGAAACTTTTGATTAATTCTATTTGCCAAAGCCTCTTGAATCTGTTACTGAGAGATTCTACTGAACTTATGCTTTCATATGTGAAATTGGTGTTCTGCTGAATTTCACTTTCGGAAACTAAGACTAAAACAGAGTTTAGATCTTTATGGGACACCCTATGGCCCTTATTATGACTTTGGCGGTCACCTGACCGCCATGCCGGTGATGGCAGTAGTAACGCCGCCAGGCTGGCAGCAAAGACTTCCATATTATCACCACGGCAGTGATCCCTCCCATATACAGACAATGCACCACCGAAACCACCAGTGCGGTCCGGCCACTGACCACGGCGGTCGCCATCTTCAGCCCGGAGGAACACTATTTACTGCCTACCATATTACGGCATGGCAGACTGCCAGGATTTCCAGGTCGGGACCAGCGCCATGAAAAGCCTGGTGGAAACGATCCATATTAAAGGAGACACTCACCTCCAGGGACACAGAGGAGTCCGCGGCCACCCTGGAACCCAAACTGGAGGTCTTGCCGATGCTGTACCATGCAATGGGAGTTCAGGAGCAGTGACACAGATGAAGACGAAGATGACGACGGTGAGTACAGCCGTCTAGCACACAAGGGAGGGAGGGGAGAGTGACACACCCACACGCACAATACATGCCATGCACATATACCACACATGGAGAACAATCCGCTGAAAAGTACAACAGTAACAGGAAAAGAAAGCCAGGACACATACCTGTGATTCAACCATTGTATTCCAGTGGGAATAGCACCCACAACAAAACAAAAACTATATACAAAGGGCTATTGGCCAGTCCTATTGTCCAGGGCAACACACAGGGCAACAAAATAGGCCCAACTTGACTGCTGACAGCTCAAGGGACTCCACTGGACAGGGACATCAGTGTGGAAGGCAGGCACCTCAGGGGGGAGTGGGGGTTTCTTCTTGGAAGGGGGCTCTTTGGACTTTGGTTTGGGAGGGGGTAGGCTTTTTCTCCTCTGTTTAGGGGGCGGGGAGTGGGCCTGGAGTGGGTGGTGGGAGTGGCTGCCCTGTGAATCATACTTGGAGGTTTTTTAGTGGAGGGAGGGACATTTGCAACAGTAGGAAGGCCATGGGAGGACTGGGAGCCGGACGGAGTAGGCTGGGGGAGTGGGACCTTAAGTTCTGGGACAACACAGGGTTGGTCAGGAGGAGAGAAGAGGTCAAGGTGGGAAAGGAAAAGTTTTTTAGGTACAGTGGGGGGAGTGTGGGAGGAGTGTGGGAGGAGGTTTGGGAGTGGAGGTAAAGGACGTGGTTGTAGGAAGTGTAGGTGTGCTGGATTGGGTTGTAGGTGCATGTAAAGAGTGGATGGCTGTTGAGTGTCTGGGTGGGAGCATTTATGTGTTTTGGGAGGGGGCAGAGAGGGAGGGAGAGGACAAACAGGTTGTGTGCATGTATGTTTGGGTGGTGTCTGCAAGTGAGGTGGGTAAGCTGCATGTGGTTGTGATGGTGGTGGTGACTGTGCATGTGGTGAATAGGGTGCTACTCTGTGTGTCTGCTGTTGTGGTGACTGTGGGCAAGACTGAACAGGTGGCAGGATCTGGGACTGAGGATGCAGTGCTTGCAGGTGTGAGTGCTGATGTGATTGTGAGGGAGGAGGTGGAGGAGGAGACAGTGGAGGAAGTGGCTGTTGTGTGTGCTTCTGTGTGTTGGCTGTGTGTGTGCTTGTGGTGTGATCTGTGGTGCTTGTCTTTGCGAGTCCTCTCTGTTGTCTTAGGTGAATGCTCATCTGATTATGTGGGTGGGATGGGTGGGGGGAGAGGACTCTAGGACTGGGTACAGGTAGTTGGAGGGGGAACAGAAGATCTAGGGACACTGGCTATCGTCAAAGAGGGGGCCAGAGCCTGAAACAATCTCTGTAGGCCAGCCAAGCCACCGTGAATGCCCTCCAGGTAGGCAGTGCGCTGCTGCATCTGGGATGCCAGACCCTGAATGGCATTGCCTATGGTTGACTGCCCTACAGAGATGGATCTCAAGATGTCAATAGCCTCCTCAGTGAGGGCAGCAAGGGTGACTGGGGCAGGGGCTGATGTGACTGCGGTGAAGGAGATGCCCACCCTCCTGGGTGAGTGGGCATGGGTAACTGGGTGGGGGCTACTGGGAGGGCAGTGCTGGAACGGGGGGTGGTGGAAGATGATGATGCTGGGGTGGTCCCAGAGGGGTCCGCCACCACCAGGGAGCTCCCATCAGAGGAGGAATCAGAGTCAGTTGTAGCTCCTGTCTCCCCTGTGGTGCTCCCTTTACCCTCCAACCCACTGGTCCCCTCGGCATCGGTGGACACTGCCTCCTGGGTCTCATGGGCTGCAGCTTCGCCACTCACCGGTGCCCCTGCTCCTTCACCAGATGATGCTAATGCACACAAGAACAGGAGAAGAAAAGGAGGGAGGGTGAGGGACAAAGAAAGGGAGAACAGGGTCAGTAGCAGCAATAACAGCACATTTGGCATACACATCTCAATGACTCACTGGTAATTACACTATGCAGTAACAACCCCAATACCACACCATTGCCTGGGGACAACAGCTGAAATGTACTCTGCAGACACAACCATCTGCACACCTACTGAGACTCACTAACCCATGTCTGCCTGTTGACAAAAGCACTGCTACACTTTTCTGACAAAGTGACTACACAACGTGCATTTGCCAGGTCACACCACCTAGGCAGTGGACATCAGAGCATGACTCAAACACTGGTGAGTCAGGATGTAGGCCGTTACTGAAGCTGGAATACCAGCAAATGACCAATCCCAATTGTACATGCCACTCACCATAGCTATGCAGAACTTGACAACATAACCTACAGGGGCATACAACGGCATACACTGACTAATACCTTGCATCCAAAGACCATGTCAGGCATCAGGAAAGAAATGTACACAGTGTGTACTTACCCCCTTGTGGCTGCTTTGGCTGTTGTGCTGCCCTCAAGCGTCCATCCAACTACAGGTGGGTCACTGCCAGTATGCTGGCCATTGAGGGGGTCAAGGTCCGACGGGCACCCCGCCCTCATTGGGAGGACTTCCCCAGCTGGGCCTCCACGGTCTTCCCACCTCTTACTACAGTGGGTGCTCCGCTGGCTAAGGACCCCCAGCGTCTATACCTCCTTGATGATGGTACACCTTAACTCTTTCTTCTTATGGGCGCTGACCTGCATAGGACACACAGACAGAAAGACACCATTAACTACACACTACATTCTATTACAGAAATGGACTACATACTGCATTGATCTTACATTCATCTTACACATCACTCGTACCTCTGTGTACATATTGCATGCAGCAAACAACACTCCGTAAAGGACACACTGCATGCACACACATACATCCACATACAGCCATGTTGCATCCAAAAAACCTAAAAGGTGCTCACCTGTTGATCTGGAGGCCCATACAACTGTCCTTACAAGGGTAGGACCCCATCCACAAGCTTCTCCAGTTCTTCCGATGTGAGGGCTGGAGCCCTATCCCTGCATTATGGGTTCCAGACACAGGACGCAGCAGCTCACGCAGTAGAGGTCTTGATAGGGTGAAGTCAGGAGAAATGTGACATGGGCATCTGAAAAAGGCAGTCACGTCCGTGCCGGTAATCACCGTCACCCCCCAGCGGTGATCATCATTGCCCCTGTGCTCTATAGACTGCAATGTTAACCAATGAGGAGTTGCACAGCAGTTCAGACCGCCCTCCCCCATGACGAAAAAAGCTGGCGGAGTGAGGGCACTTCCACCTGTGCTCTGCATGCAGGGCAGGTGGGTGCCATTTCCTGATGATAGTATTTATGGTAGTCAAATAAATGTCTGCCATAGATAAAAATGGTACACACCAAGGCAATTCCAACACGTGTAGGTTTTAGGTTTGGTGGGAGACTCTGGCTCTTCAATGAGAACTCATGCCAGTGCACTGCTTGCATGAGAGTAGTTTGCAAAACATGTACATTTTGATAGCACAAATCACCTCTCACGACTTCAACTACATCTGTGAGGCAGTATGGCAAATTCATGAGAATGTATGGTTTCAGAAGTCTGTCTGCATATAGAGTACACCAAAGGAGACTCCAATCCTTGGTTGCCTGAAATGTATGAGACAGCTCTATTTACTGTGATGTTGTGTGTCTACCCTTCCTGTTATCACACACTTGTGATGTTTGGTTTGTCTAGATACCACCAACTGCAGAGGAGGAGGAGGAATGCACCACTGTACAGAACCCAAGTCGACTTGGCTGCACTGGTGGAATGCTATATAATTTTCACCTATCGTCTGGATAGGACCACAATCATTGAACTGTGTGCACAATTGGAGCCAGATCTCATTCCTGCTCTTTGTAGTCGCACTGCAATACCTCCTACAGTAAAGGTGCTGTCAGTGCTCCACTTCCTGGCCAGTGGATCATTTCAGGTGACTGTGGGCTTGGCTGCAGGTATGTCACAGCCAATGTTTACTAATGTGCTGAGTACAGTTTTGACTGCCTTGCTGAAACACATGAATAGCTATATCTCATTCCCCCAAAGTGATGATTTGCCCACTGTTAAGTCTGCTTTCTACACAATGGGACACATTCCACATGTAATTGGGGCCACTGACGGGACCCATATTGCTTTGGTCCCTCCCAGGATTAATGAACAGGTTTTCCAAAATAGGAAGAATTACCATTCCATAAATGTGCAGATGGTGTGCCTTGCTGATCAGTATATATCCCACGTTACTGCCAAGTTTCCAGGATCTGTGCATGATGCCTATGTAACGAGGAACAGCAGTGTCCCACAGATGATGGCACAACTACAGAGAGAAAGAGTCTGGCTCATTGGTGAGCATGATGTTTCACACAATGGATGTCACTGTATGTCACCTGGAATTGTCTTCTGTGCTATTGTACACAAGTAATGTGTGTTTCTCACTATCCAGGTGACTTCGGCTATCCAAACCTATCATGGCTGTTGACACTAGTGAGGAATCCCAGGACAGGGGCAGAGAATCGATACAATGAGGCACATGGACGGACCAGAAGAGTCATAGAAGAACATTTAGGCTACTAAAAGACAGGTTCAGGCGCCTCCATATTTCTGGTGGATCCCTACTCTACTCCCCTGGAAAGGTCTGCCAGATAGTGGTGGCTGCTTCATGCTTCAAAATTTGGCCCTCAGACAGCATGTGCATTCCTGCAGGAGGACGGGGGAGACAATGAACCTATGGCAACAGAAGACACTTAAGACAGAGAAGAAGATGAGGAGGAGGAGGATGTGGACAACAGGACACATCTGATACACCAGTACTTCCAGTGGCACTCAGAGCTGTGTGGCACCTATGTTGTACCAAGCACAAATGTGTACATTCTGTAACCTGGAACTGTTCCATTAGTGGTCAAAGCTTATTCTACCTATGCAGTGTATCAGCTGATTTGTAGTTTCAAATACATGCCCACGTCAAAATGTGTCCTCATCCCATACAGTACTTAGAATTTGTTGCTGGAAATGTTGTGTGAGTTACAATGTGCTTACACAACCACTCTGTGACTTCATTTTCCCTGAAAGTTTGGCCTGGACTAGGTTGTCCAGGGGAGGGATTGGCATGCTGCCAAAATGGCATAGCTAAAACTGTGATATCTTGTCTGAGGGCCTTATTTAATTTGTATCTCTTCACGTCTGGTGTTTGGAGTTAATTGCAGTGCAACAATTTGAGCTGATGTGACTAGATGAATGTAGGCTGTTATGTTACAGGGGCTCATGTTGCTTTACTTCCTTTTACTTCTCATTTGAATGCCACTATTGGTTTCCCTTTTTACAGATGTTTGAGTGGTCACTACTGTGAAGTCATGTAATGTCTACAGGCTGCTTTCACACAGTTTGGTGGATGGTGACTTGTGGCATACTCTTACACTGGTAATATGTACCCCAGGCTGACTGTACATTGAATGGATTCATACTATATATTACATTTGCACAGGGTAATAAAAGTCAAGTCTTTGCATATTGATTTGATAAAAGCAAAAATCATTCAGTTGTGTTTAAGTGTGTTTATTGAAATGACTAAAAGGAAGGGATAGTGCAATAGAGTGGGGTGATGGTGGACAAAATCCTCAGTGTAGTGGCCCAGTTAGTTTGTAGCACAGATCCAGTATTCATGGGGTCATAGGAAAAATGAGAAATGGCAGTCCAAAGTAAACAAGGTGTCTCAGTGGCACACAAGAGAGGCATGTAGGAGGGGCTCACTTCCAGGAAGTGGTTTGGGTCTTAGGTACAGTCTCTGGTGGATGTCTGGCTCGTAGGGAACATTTGCGAGGTGGTTCTTCTGCTGCAGAGGGAGGGGTGCTGGTGGTCTGTGAGCCCTGTGGCAGGTCCTCCTGTCTTCTAGCTGCAGCAGATGTGGAGGGCTGGTCAGTACACTGGCTAGTGGAAGAGGCCCGTTGGTGTGTTGTGTACTCACACATGATGGTAGCCATATCACTCAGCACCCCTGCAATGGAGGCCATGGTGGCATTGAAGGCCTGCAACTGCTGCATGACCTCCTGTTGGTGTTCCCCTGCAGCCTCTGGTTCTCCTGCAAGAGAGTAAGTACCTGGCCCATCCTGGTCTGGGATTTCTGGTATGCTCCCAGGACACGTGACAGTGCCTCCTGGCCAGTCAGTTCCCTGGGTTGGCCCACCCGTTGGCACACAGATATCCTCCCAGTGGCCCTGGCCCCCTGTGCTTGTGTCCCCTGAACTGTGTGCCCACTCCCACTGACATCAGGACCATCTTCGTCTTGCCTGTGAGGTGTTAACTCAGGTCCCTGTACAGGTGGGCACACTGTTGATTGATGTGTCCTGAGGACTGAGGTTTGGGACGATGGGTGGCTGCTGTGGTAGTGAAGTCCGATGTAGGGTGATCTGGGGTGGATTGGGTGTTGCCTGTGGTATCTGACTGACCAGTGATAACAGATGGGCTAGGGAGATCTTCCAGATCCAGACACCCAGAGTTGCTGTCATCACTGGGGCCTTCTTCTGGTGGAGGACCGGGTTAACGTGGCACATGCTGCCAGCTGACATTGGCTGGGGTGCCTGTGAATATGTATGATATTTTTTAATTACATTCTCAGATACATATTCAGCATTTATGAGTTTCCTATGGGATAGGTGTGTTTTTTCCACCTTTGGTTTGTGTATGGTGATGCATTGTGGGATTGGTAGTGCTTAGTGCTGACCATGCATTACTCATGTGTGTGAATGTTGACCTTGGAGAGCTGTGCTTGAAGTGGGTAAGGTATGAAGGGGAACATTGTTGAGGGTTTTTATGGGGGTGGTTCTCAGTTTGGGATGGAGTGGGTTGAAGGGAGATAGGGTGATGGGGAGACATGCCATGCAGGTGTACGTGGTGGTGGAGAAGAAACAGTGCCTTACAAGTGTCGAGCCCTCCTGTGATTCCAGTGAGCCTCTCTGGATGCAGGATGGCCAAGACTTTCTCCTCAATTGTTGTCAAATGTGGGGGAGGAGGTCGGGGTCCACCGCCAGTCTTTATTACGGCAATGTGGTGCCTGGATGCCATTGCATTCACCTTCACCTGTACGTCATTCCACCTCTTTCTAATGTCATCCCTTGTACGTGGATAGTTCCCACAGAGTTCACCTTGTCCACGATTCTCCACCATAGCTCAATCTTCCTGGCAATGGATATCTGCTGGACCTGTGCACCGAACAGCTGTGGTTCTACCCTGACAATTTTGTCTACCATGACCCCCAACTCCTCATCAGTGAAACGGGGGTTCTTTTGTGGGGACATGCCAATTGTGTAGTGGGTGTAGTATGTGTGTTGTGCAGAGGATGGAATATTTGGTGGGGGTGCAGGCTGTGTGAGTATGTGAGATGCTGTGAAGTAGTGATTGAGTGCAATGTTGTGTGTTTTTGGTGTTGAGGTATGATGTGTGGTGTGTAATGCATGAAGGGTGTGTAGGTGGCTGTGGTTTGTGTGTGCAGTTCTGGAGATGTGTGGGCTGGCAACTTGTAGCAGAATTTTTGGGTTTGCAAAGAATTGTGGGTTGTGTGCAGGTGTATTTTGTGGTGCTGTTGGTGGGTGTGTACAGTGTGTGTATGTGTGTCAGGAGTGGATTTTTCAATCTGGCACATGATGGCTTCTGTTGGTGTGGAGTGGCAAATTTGACTGCAGCGAGCTGGACCACCAATGGTTAGCTGCAGTTGATTGACCACTGTGATGATTCATGGGTCATTATTTGGAGGGCGGTTTGTTGTAGGTGTGGCGGGGAGGGTGGTGGGACCAACTCTCTCCCGCCTTCGTTGGCTCTGGCGGGATTGTGAATTTAGCTGCTTTGTGGTGGTTTTGTGTTTGTGACTCATGATATGGCTGGTGGATTGCCGCCTCAGTGGTAGTTTCTTGGTGGCCGTCATCATGGTGGTCTTCACTAAAGGCCGCCAAAGTCATAATGAGGGGCAAAATGCTTTGTTCTGTAAACTGTGATTGACTTTGATTGATTTGCTAAAAAATATGTTGATGAGGTAAATGATTAATGACATTCTTAAAATAGAACTCAAACTCTAATTTTTGACTCTATGAAGAATTGAGTATCCTATTTTTGACTCTGTTGAAGAATTGAGTATCCTACATGTTTTGATGTGACTTCCTTCCCTTCTTACTTGTCTCCAAGGTTAATTGCCTCCCAGTCCAGTATTAAGCGGAAATTGCTAAATATTTATTTTGAGTCTCCACTCCCCCATGTCTGAACAACACAAGAGAGTGGTGTCTGGCACAATTTGGTAGCACGATGGCAGGCCGTGAGTCATGACAAAGCAAAATATATTTTGAGCAGAAGACAACTCAGCTAACAGTGAGCAAGTGAGAGGAACAAAAGCATCACACGACCATGAAGAAACCACTATTTTGGGAAAGAGAGACAAGAAGTCTATTTTGCTTAACATAGAAAGTAGTCTAAAAATATAGAGAATAAGATAGCCATCCTGATAGTGTGAATGGACCAGTTGAAGTAGCGTCTGCACAGACACACTACTATTATATACCTGAGGTCCAAATATCACAAAAGTAAAATGATGCAAAACCCTGCAGTGAAAAAGTACATAACATGGAGAAAGTCAAAGTCATTATTAAAGCCAAAAATTAAGATTTAGAAGAATCATCTAAATAACATCCAGATTATGGGATAAGTGGAGAGTATAGACATTAGTAAGTGTGAAATGTTTGCAGAGATGGGCAGTCTTATGTCACAGCAGCCAAAACTGGCAAGAAGAACACTAGCAACAATAGCATCAGAAGAATTGGACCCAATCTGTGCACTGGCTTGCTTTCAAGTGGCAGGTCTTATGTCCACTGCAGAGACAAAGGCAAAAGAGGTCAAGCAAGTGGCAGCACCAATGACACTTTAGAGGATGTTCCAGGACTATCTGTAGGAGGCTGGACTGGCTTGTAGTGAGTACTGAGGGGTACTTACACCTTGCACCAGGCCCAGGTATCCCTTATTAGTGTAGAGGGGTGTCTAGCAACTTAGGCTGATAGAAAATGGCAGCTTAGCAGAGCAGCTTAGGCTGAACTAGGAGACGAGTGAAGCTCCTACAGTACCACTAGTGTCATATGCACAATATCATAAGAAAACACAATACACAGATATACTAAAGATAAAGGTAGTTTATTTTTATGACATTATGCCAAAGTATCTCAGTGAGTACCCTCAGTATGAGGATAGCAAATATACACAAGATATATGTACACAATACCAAAATATGCAGTAATAGCAATAGAAAACAGTGCAAACAATGAATAGTCACAATAGAATGCAATGGGAGCACATAGGGATAGGGGCAACACAAACCATATACTCTAGAAATGGAATGCGAACCACGAATGGACCCCAAACCTATGTGAGCTCGTAGAGGGTCGCTGGGACTGTAAGAAAACAGTGAGGGTTAATAAAATAGCCCACCCCAAGACCCTGAAAAGTGGGTGCAAAGTGCACCTAAGTTCCCCAAAGAGCACAGAAGTCGTGATAGGGGAATTCTGCCAGAAACAACAACACCAGCAATGCAACAACGATGGATTTCCTGACGAGAGTACCTGTGGAACAAGGGGACCAAGTCCAAGAGTCATGATCAAGTCGGGAGTGGGCAGATGCCCAGGAAATGCCAGCTGTGGGTGCAAAGAAGCTGCCACTGGATGGTAGAAGCTGTGGATTCTGCAAGAACGACAAGGGCTAGAAACTTCCCCTTTGGAGGATGGATGTCCCACGTCGTGAAGAGTCGTGCAGAAGTGTTTCCATGCAGAAAGACCGCTAACAAGCCTTGCTAGCTGCAAAGGTCCCAGTTAGGGTTTTTGGATGCTGCTGTGGCCCAGGAGGGACCAGGATGTTGCCAATTGCGTGAGGGGACAGAGGGGGTGCCCAGCAAGACAAGGAGCCCTCTCAGAAGCAAGCAGCACCCGCAGAAGTGCCGGAACAGGCACTACAAAGTGGAGTGAACCAGAGATCACCCGAAGTTGCACAAGAGGGTCCCACGAAGCCAGAGGACAACTCAGGAGGTCGTGCAATGCAGGTTAGAGTGCCGGGGACCCAGGCTTGGCTGTGCACAAAGGAAATCCTCAAAGAGTGCACAGGAGCCGGAGTAGCTGCAAAACACGCAGTTCCCAGCAATGCAGTCTAGCGTGGGGAGGCAAGGACTTACCTCCACCAAACTTGGACTGAAGAGTCACTGGACTGTGGGAGTCACTTGGACAGAGTTGCTGAGTTCAGGGGACCTCGCTCGTCATGCTGAGAGGAGACCCAGAGGACCGGTGATGCAGTTCTTTGGTGCCTGCGGTTGCAGGGGGAAGATTCCGTCGACCCACGGGAGATTTCTTCAGAGCTTCTAGTGCAGAGAGGAGGCAGACTACCCCCACAGCATGCACCACCAGGAAAACAGTCGAGAAGGCGGCAGGATCAGTGTTACAAGGTCGTAGTAGTCGTCTTTGCTACTTTGTTGCAGTTTTGCAGGCTTCCAGCGCGGTCAGCAGTCAATTCCTTGGCAGAAGGTGAAGAGAGAGATGCAGAGGAACTCTGATGAGCTCTTGCATTAGTTATCTAAAGAATTCCCCAAAGCAGAGACCCGAAATAGCCAGAAAAGGAGGTTTGGCTACCTAGGAGAGAGGATAGGCTAGCAACACCTGAAGGAGCCTATCAGAAGGAGTCTCTGACGTTACCTGCTGGCCCTGGCCACTCAGAGCAGTCCAGTGTGCCAGCAGCACCTCTGTTTCCAAGATGGCAGAGGTCTGGAGCACACTGGAGGAGCTCTGGGCACCTCCCAGGGGAGGTGCAGGTCAGGGGAGTGGTCACTCCCCTTTCCTTTGTCCAGTTTCACGCCAGAGCAGGGCTGGGGGATCCCTGAACCGGTGTAGACTGGCTTATGCAGAAATGGGCACCATCTGTGCTCATGAAAGCATTTCCAGAGGCTACTCCTCCCCTGCCTTAACACCTTTTTCCAAAGGGAGAGGATGTAACACCCTCTCTCTGAGGAAGTCCTTTGTTCTGCCTTCCTGGGCCAAGCCTGGCTGTACCCCAGGAGGGCAGAAACCTGTCTGAGGGGTTTTCAGCAGCTGCAGTGAAACCCCTGAAAAGGCGGTTTGGCAGTACCTGGGTCTGTGCTAGAGACCCGGGGAATCATGGGATTGTCTCCCCAATACCAGGATGGCATTGGGGGGGCAATTCCATGATCTTAGACATGTTACATGGCCATGTTCGGAGTTACCATTGTGAAGCTATACATAGGTAGTGACCTATGTATAGTGCACATGTGTAATGGTGTCCCCGCACTCACAAAGTCCGGGGAATTTGCCCTGAACAATGTGGGAGCACCTTGGCTAGTGCCAGGGTGCCCACACACTAAGTAACTTAGCACCCAACCTTTACCAGGTAAAGGTTTGACATATAGGTGATTTATAAGTTACTTAAGTGCAGTGGTAAATGGCTGTGAAATAACGTGGACGTTATTTCACTCAGGCTGCAGTGGCAGGCCTGTGTAAAAATTGTCAGAGCTCCCTATGGGTGGCAAAATAAATGCTGCAGCCCATAGGGATCTCCTGGAACCCCAATACCCTGGGTACCTCAGTACCATATACTAGGGAATTATAAGGGTGTTCCAGTATGCCAATGTAAATTGGTGAAATTGGTCACTAGCCTGTTAGTAACAATTTGTACAGAGAGCATAACCACTGAGGTTCTGGTTAGCAGAGCCTCAGTGAGACAGTTAGGCATCACACAGTGAACACATACGTATAGGCCGCAAACTTATGAGCACTGGGGTCCTGGCTAGGAGGGTCCCAGTGACACATAACAAACATACTGAAAACATAGGGTTTTCACTATGAGCACTGGGCCCTGGCTAGCAGGATCCCAGTGAGACAGTGAAAACACCTGACATATACCCACAAACAGGCCAAAAGTGGGGGTAACAAGGCTAGAAAGAGGCTACTTTCTCACACAACCCCCCCCCTAAACGAAGGACAATAAGGCTAACCTTGGCCAGTTGAGATTTTATTGTCTAAGTGGTGATAAGTAGAGAGTAGCTCTGCAGTATACTGGTTACTCCCTTTATCATCCACTATATGGGTACTTCCTTGTGGGGATGTAAACCACCCTGTTTGAAGTTTTTTAGCTAAGCAACAATGTGAAGATATATTTTCAGAGTTTCTATCAGTAAGTTTTAGTTTAGAGCAGTGGGAATTGTCCACTGAACCTATTTGTAATGATGAAAATACCAGACAGGGATGCTGTCTCAGTAAAGCCATAGCTGGGCAAAAACTTTGTCCATATGGCTGGAAGAGGGAACAGGGATGCTGTTTCTCTTTAGTTGGAGCAGGGCAGGGATGCTGTCCTATGAGCTCCACACTAGGGCAGGGATGCTGTCCTAAGTGTTGTGAGGCAGTGCAGGGTTTCTGCACTAGTTTCTCTGGGTGGGTTGGAGGGATGCTCCATGTTAACTAAAATGGTGCTCTTTTTCTCACCAATGTTAGTTATCCCACAGAGAGGTACTTCTACCTCAGGGAGTACAGCTATGCCAGCTGATGATTCCCTTGGAACAGGTGCCACCCCAGGAGAGGTTTCTCCCACCACAGGAATGGTATCCTGAATGGCAGGGTGGTTAGGGGATACTGTGATACCCTTTTTACCTGTTGTTGGAGAGGGATCCTGAGTTTTCAGGCCTTCTCTCCTTTGCTTTTTCATTTCAGTAGAAATGAGAGGGAACAATTCCTCTGGGATGCCCAGCATGGCTGCATGGGCATAAAACTCTACATCAGCCCAACCTGAGGCCTCTAGCTCATTACCTAAGAGACAGTCTACAGGTAAGCTAGGTGATACCACCACCTGCTTAGGGCCAGTAACTCCACCCCAACTAAACTGAATTATAGCTAAGGGAAGAAACTTAGTGGAGTTATGGACATCAATAATCTTATACTGTTGTCCAATGATGTGTTGTTCAGGAGCTACTAGGTTTTCAGTCACCAAAGTGATACTGGCACCTGTGTCCCTGTAGGCCAAGGCCTCAACACCATTTATTGAAACTGTCTGCCTGTACTTATCCATTGTAAGGGGACAAGCAGCCAGTGTGGCAAGGCCAATGCCTCTTGGTGTGACAGAAACTGTCTTTGGACTGACTACCCCAGTTTCTATGATGGACCCATAAGTGAACCCAACTACACCCTTTGCTTGACTGTTGCCGGCAGTCCCACCACTAGTACCACTACTGCTAGGGGCACTGGAGCTTGATGTATTAGTGGTGGTAGGCTCAGGGGGTTTACCTGGACAGGACTTATCCCCTGGTCTATGGCCTCTGTTTTTACACACAAAGCACCAGGGCTTTTTAATGTGTGCAGGTTGTGAAGAAGAAGAAGAAGAATTTGTTTTATCCCCACCCCCTGAAGAGTGTTTAAGATTTGAAGTGGGATCTTTGGTTTTACCCTTATCCCCATGCTTCTCTTGAGATTTTTCACCATCTTTCTTCTTGCCATCCTTGTCACCACCTGTATGAACTTTTCTGTTCACTCTTGTTCTGACCCGTTTGTCTGCCTTCTTTCCCAATTCTTGGGGAGAGGTCAGATCTGAGTCCACTAGATACTGGTGCAACAAATCAGACACACAATTATTAAGAATATGCTCTCTCAGGATTAAGTTATACAGGCTTTCATAGTCAGAAACTTTACTGCCATGTAACCACTCCTCCAAGGCCTTCACTGAATGGTCAACAAAGTCTACCCAGTCTTGTGAAGACTCCTTTTTGGTTTCTCTGAACTTCATCCTGTACTGTTCAGTGGTTAAGCCATAACCATCTAGGAGTGCATTCTTAAGAACTGTAAAATTATTGGCATCACTTTCCTTCACAGTAAGGAGCCTATCCCTACCCTTTCCACTGAAAGATAGCCATATGATAGCAGCCCACTGCCTTTGAGGGACCTCCTGTACAACACAGGCCCTCTCAAGTGCAGCAAACCACTTGTTAATGTCATCCCCCTCCTTGTAAGGGGAAACTATCTTGTGCAGATTCCTAGAATCATGCTCTTTTACAGGATGACTATTTGGAATACTGCTGCTGCCACCATGGGGTCATAACCCCAACCTCTGTATTTCTTTTTCTAAGTCTAAAGATTCCCTGTCTAGAGCCAGCTGTTGCTGTTTAAGCCTCAGCCTGGACTCTCCCACTCTCAATCTATTGAGTTCCCTTTCTAACAATCTGTCATCAGGGCGGGTGGGTTGGGCATGCCTAGACACAGAAGAATGGTGTGAATGAACAGAGGGAGACCTGTCCCTAACAGATGGCACTCTAACATTCTGGCCTACAGAAGTAACACTCCTACTGTGATGGGAAGTCACATTAGTACCAGCCATGCTAGGTGGCTTGCTAAGGGGCAGATTGGGAAGGTTTCCTTCTAACCTTTTTCCTAGGGGTGCCCCAGAATCAGAGTGTGAATCATCAGCTAGTTTCTCACCAGAAGTGCCAACTAAGGTCTTACCTTGTTCAATGAGCATATTAACTAACAGTTGTCTTGAGGGATTCTTCCCTTCCCCTAAATCTCTATCTATGCAGAGACTCCTTGCTTCCTTCCAGCTAAGGTTGTCATAAGCTATGCTGGCCAGATCAAGAGTTTGGACTGTACCAGACATGATAGAAAAGGTTTAAGGGACAGAAGAAGAAAGAAAAAGTTTTCAGAACTTTTTAAAGGACAGAAAAAAAACATTTTAAACTTTTTAAGAACTTTTTGAAAGTTTTAGAGGTACTTTTCAGCACTTAGCAAAGAAGTGAGAGAAGAAAAGCAAAACTTTTTGGTTAGGTGTACATACACTGCACTTGTTTTGTATATTTTTCTCTTATGAAAAGTACAATATGACAAAGTGGTAAGTAGTTGCAAGTACTTATCCCACCGCGGCACAACCAATGTAGGAGTCTGGACTGGCTTGTAGTGAGTACCAAGGGGCACTTACACCTTGCACCAGGCCCAGGTATCCCTTATTAGTGTAGAGGGGTGTCTAGCAGCTTAGGCTGATAGAAAATGGTAACTTAGCAGAGCAGCTTAGGCTGAACTAGGAGACGAGTGAAGCTCCTACAGTACCACTAGTGTCATATGCACAATATCATAAGAAAACACAATACACAGATATACTAAAAATAAAGGTAGTTTATTTTTATGACAATATGCCAAAGTATCTCAGTGAGTACCCTCAGTATGAGGATAGCAAATATACACAAGATATATGTACACAATACCAAAATATGCAGTAATAGCAATAGAAAACAGTGCAAACAATGTATAGTCACAATAGAATGCAATGGGAGCACATAGGGATAGGGGCAACACAAACCATATACTCTAGAAGTGGAATGCGAACCACGAATGGACCCCAAACCTATGTGAGCTCGTAGAGGGTCGCTGGGACTGTAAGAAAACAGTGAGGGTTAGAAAAATAGCCCACCACAAGGCCCTGAAAAGTGGGTGCAAAGTGCACCTAAGTTTCCCAAAGAGCACAGAAGTCGTGATAGGGGAATTCTAACAGAAACAACAACACCAGCAATGCAACAACGATGGATTTCCTGACGAGAGTACCTGTGGAACAAGGGGACCAAGTCCAAGAGTCACGATCAAGTCGGGAGTGGGCAGATGCCCAGGAAATGCCAGCTGGGGGTGCAAAGAAGCTGCCACTGGATGGTAGAAGCTGTGGATTCTGCAAGAACGACAAGGGCTAGAAACTTTCCCTTTGGAGGATGGATGTCCCACGTCATGTAGAGTTGTACAGAAGTGTTTCCGTGCCGAAAGACCGCCAACAAGCCTTGCTAGCTGCAAAGGTCACGGTTAGGGTTTTTGGATGCTGCTGTGACCCAGGAGGGACCAGGATGTTGCCAATTCCGTGAGGGGACAGAGGGGGCGCCCAGCAAGACAAGGAGCCCTCTCAGAAGCAAGCAGCACCTGCAGAAGTGCCAGAACAGGCACTACAAAGTGGAGTGAACCAGAGCTCACCCGAAGTTGCACAAGAGGGTCCCACGAAGCCGGAGGACAACTCAGGAGGTCGTGCCATGCAGGTTAGAGTGCCAGGGACCCAGGCTTGGCTGTGCACAAAGGAAATCCTCAAAGAGTGCACAGGAGCCAGAGTAGCTGCAAAACACGCAGTTCCCAGCAATGCAGTCTAGCGTGGGGAGGCAAGGACTTACCTCCACCAAACTTGGACTGAAGAGTCACTGGACTGTGGGAGTCACTTGGACAGAGTTGCTGAGTTCAAGGGACCTCGCTCATCGTGCTGAGAGGAGACCCAGAGGACCAGTGATGCAGTTCTTTGGTGCCTGCGGTTGCAGGGAAAAGATTCCGTCGACCCACGGGAGATTTCTTCAGAGCTTCTAGTGCAGAGAGGAGGCAGACTACCCCCACAGCATGCACCACCAGGAAAACAGTCGAGAAGGCGGCAGGATCAGCGTTACAAGGTCACAGTAGTCGTCTTTGCTACTTTGTTGCAGTTTTGCAGGCTTCCAGCGCGGTCAGCAGTCGATTCCTTGGCAGAAGGTGAAGAGAGATATGCAGAGGAACTCCGATGAGCTCTTGCATTCGTTATCTAAAGAATTCCCCAAAGCAAAGACCCGAAATACCCAGAAAAGGAGGTTTGGCTACCTAGGAGAGAGGATAGGCTAGCAACACCTGAAGGAGCCTATCAGAAGGAGTCTCTGACATCACCTGCTGGCCCTGGCCACTCAGAGCAGTCCAGTGTTCCAGCAGCACCTCTGTTTCCAAGATGGCAGAGGTCTGGAGCACACTGGAGGAGCTCTGGGCACCTCCCAGGGGAGGTGCAGGTCAGGGGAGTGGTCACTCCCCTTTCCTTTGTCCAGTTTCGCGCCAGAGCAGGGCTGGGGGATCCCTGAACCGGTGTAGACTGGCTTATGCAGAAATGGGCACCATCTGTGCCCATGAAAGCATTTCCAGAGGCTGGGGGAGGCTACTCCTCCCCTGCCTTAACACCTTTTTCCAAAGGGAGAGGGTGTAACACCCTCTCTCTGAGGAAGTCCTTTGTTCTGCCTTCCTGGGCCAAGCCTGGCTGTACCCCAGGAGGGCAGAAACCTGTCTGAGGGGTTGGCAGCAGCAGCAGCTGCAGTGAAACCCCTGAAAAGGCAGTTTGGCAGTACCTGGGTCTGTGCTAGAGACCCAGGGAATCATGGGATTGTCTCCCCAATACCAGGATGGCATTGGGGGGGCAATTCCATGATCTTAGACATGTTACATGGCCATGTTCGGAGTTACCATTGTGAAGCTATAAATAGGTAGTGACCTATGTATAGTACACACGGGTAATGGTGTCCCCGCACTCACAAAGTCCGGGGAATTTGCCCTGAACAATGTGGGAGCACCTTGGCTAGTGCCAGGGTGCCCACACACTAAGTAACTTAGCACCCAACCTTTACCAGGTAAAGGTTTGACATATAGGTGACTTATAAGTTACTTAAGTGCAGTGGTAAATGGCTGTGAAATAACGTGGACGTTATTTCACTCAAGCTGCAGTGGCAGGCCTGTGTAAGAATTGTCAGAGCTCCCTATGGGTGGCAAAAGAAATGCTGCAGCCCATAGGGATCTCCTGGAACCCCAATACCCTGGGTACCTCAGTACCATATACTAGGGAATTATAAGGGTGTTCCAGTATGCCAATGTAAATTGGTGAAATTGGTCACTAGCCTGTTAGTGATAATTTGTACAGAGAGAGCATAACCACTGAGGTTCTGGTTAGCAGAGCCTCAGTGAGACAGTTAGGCATCACACAGGGAACACATACATATAGGCCACAAACGTATGAGCACTGGGGTCCTGGCTAGCAGGGTCCCAGTGACACATAACAAACATACTGAAAACATAGGGTTTTCACTATGAGCACTGGGCCCTGGCTAGCAGGATCCCAGTGAGACAGTGAAAACACCTGACATATACTCACAAACAGGCCAAAAGTGGGGGTAACAAGGCTAGAAAGAGGCTACTTTCTCACACTATCTGGATGACGCAGAAGAGGAATATGTGGATCAAAACCCATTGGTCTATTGGTATCAGAAGATGCATCAATGGGCAGATCTCAGCAGGGTGGCAATAAAGTATCTGGCGTGTCCTGTAGCCAACATGTCTGCTGAATGTTCAGTGCAGCTGGTGGAGTTGTTACAGTGAGAAGGACCAGTTTCTTACCTCAAAATGTGGAGTGATTAGCCATGATCAAAATGAACCACCATTTTATGCCGCCTGAATACAGAATTCACCACACCGTAGGAGGAGGAAGAGGATGACTGGTCAGAAACAAGTGTACTTGCTGACCAACTTCTGGGTGGACCACTTGAGTTTGAGGACGAACTCCACTTCCCTGACTGAGTATGCCAGTGCCACCATAAACTTTTTAATTATTTCTCATTGAGCTTCTTTCTTTCTGCCCCACCATTTTTTTGTCACATCACATATATGGCTGGATTGGAGATGGACCTGTGTGCAGTGAAAAAGCCCCCACATTCCCTTTAGGACATTGGAGACAATACCTGCCTCCCTCACATGCCATTGCCTATCCTTTTTTACACCACCTGCCCCAGAAGATCATTGATTAAAAGACTGGCAGTGCCAATGCAAAATTCCAATGTGTTGTTATCATCAAAGAGGAGATAATATTTTGTCCATGCTTGGATTGGAAGAAGTAACTACTAACTATTGCACCAATGAGTGGTGATATATTGACTGATTATGAGTGATGATTGATGATGTATGTGGTGGCTATCAGTGAGGGAGGGAGTTAACTCATTTGTAAACTTGTTTCAAATGATTTGCAATGTTTGGAGGCTGATAGGTGATAATGTTTTTGTGACAGTGATTGGTCTTTCAAACTTAGTGAAATTTACCTGCAGTGTCCACTCCTTTTTTCTATTTCCTCAGACCAGACCAGTCACTTTAGTTACCAAACACAAATTTACACAAAATACTCCAGTTTTGTTTCTCATTTTGTTTTTCAATAGCAGTGCACTACACAGATCTACCTCACTCGTTTTGGGGCTGGGATGAAGTTACCCAGAATCAGGAGGAGGAAGATGGAAGAACTCAGGGATGTACTACCACAAATAGCTAGAAGGAAAAAGTTATTGACTTCAAAGAGAAAGCATGGTGATGACTAAGACTCTGAGGCCTAGAATTCTCTCAGCTCTGTGGACTGGAGAGACGTGCGTTGATTTGGGAAATGCTGCTGAGTATGTGTTTGCTGCATTGCTGGCTCAAACATGAAACTCCTCTTACATTCTTGCTCTGCCTCTGAGTCTTCTTGGTACACTCTGACTCTTCATGAAGCTTACTGTGCTTCCTTTTTCCTTTCTTTTACTCTATAATATAGATACTGGGTTTTTTCAATATGCAGGCCTTCTCCTAGTCCTGTCCTGCATGAACAAAACTTGGTGAAAGCTCAACACTGCAGCTTACCTACCAGACAGGTTCAGCCATACTCCCCAGAGTGACGGACACTCCAAGATGAATGGAGATGCACCGCCCAATTTGTCACTACAGTTTAATTTTGCTTTTAACAGTCATCATTTTTAGAAGTGGGTGGGTTAACTTCAATCCTTCATAATTTGTGTTTTTCAAACCTGAAAGACATAACTTTTAGAGAAATACTATCTTGGGACTCTCAAGGGCAGAAAGCTTGTTTGCAGTGCTGTAACTGAAATGTGTCATATTTATTCCTTCATCGTTGCCTTGCACAACAGATTGATGATGGTGTGCTGCTGAGCGCCCTGATGAATATTGTTGTAGTTTATTTTGTGTAGTGTTTGTCTTTGTCACACCTTTCCCCAAACTTTCTTTCTCATCCATTCATCGAGCCCCTAACCCTCTTCCCCCAAGTTGTGTGATTCATTGAGGTGTGACTTAATTTTACAACATAAATAAATGACATACTTGCTGTGGCGGATGTGGTGAAAGCTTATTGAATGCCCTTCTATTACCTGAGCAATATCCCACAATGGCCCCATCAACATCATCACTAGGACCCTTTGTTGTGTGTTGGGTAAACGCTTAACCTTGTCCAACCACTCCTAACACAATGATTTTATTTCCAAAGTTTAGTTTTTGTTAAATACTAGCTCCGCACCATTTCTCAGAAGAAGTTGACATTGCTAGATTTCATTATCATATTAGATCTTTCTTGTTGTGTGTCAAATGCTGTCATTGTGGTAGTCTGGTCTCAGTCTTCCTAAAGGTATGAAATAATGTGACCCATTACCTCTCTGTTTTATTTCAGTCAAGTTTACAGTGATAGATAACCCTTTGATTAATCCTGCAGTTGGAGTTTGCATAGGTAGGAGGGGCACCTTCTGTCTTCCCTGTTAGCACGCTAGTCTGCTACTACTACTATCACCCCCTTAAGTTAAGATGCCACCTTGGGAAACCCCTGCAGTAAGAAGACTGAGGTATCAGCCCTCACTTCAACTGTTCAGGTTAGAGAAGAACAATGGATTTAAATTAACTTGTTTAGTTAGTAATTAACTTCTACCAAAGAAGATGGTGTTTGTCTGTATCTAGGTTTCTGTAGACAAAATAGGCAATGCAGTCATCCCCTAGTGGTCAATATAGTTACAGAGGACAGTAGAGCAAGTGTATAAGTAAATGACATAAACTGTTTTAGCAGATTTAAAAAAACAGACTACAATAAAAGACAGCAGTTCAAACTAAAACACCAAAATAAACATTTGAGGAATAAATGAAGTAAAATAAATGTTCCCCTTTTATTTTTAACAAATAAGAAAACCTACCCTTTTCACCCACAACAGGCCCACCCCTCGCCCCCCAAAAATAGCCCAATGAAAGTTGAAAATGAAACCCGGTTCCAAATCCCTCTTCACCGTCCTTACCCACAACAAACCCTTCCCACCAAAACAAAAAAAATAAACAAAGGACACAAAAGAGGGCATTGTCTTTTTGGGTACAGAGCTGGTCAAGACTCTGCTTGATCCTGGCAAGCCAGCTCTCCACATGGTCCAACTTCTGCAGATGCACTGGAGTAATGCCCTGAGGGATGGGAGCAGCAGCAGGTGCAATCAGGGCCCCTGACAGCTGGTGGCAGCACCAGCAATAAGATGGCCGGAAGGCTGGAGGCTGGAGCTGGCGTGCTGCTGATGAACTGAGTCCTCGGACAGAGGCATCACAGACTAGCCACATTCTCCTGTCTGGTGGCTGGTGCTTGTCAACCAGCAGGAATAGCTACTTCAAGAAAAACAAAGATAAAAAAGACACAATGCTCTGCACAAACACTACTTTAAAAGTAAGTAGTGGGTGGCACAGTAGCAGTACATTGCTGGTCCCCTACAGACAATGGAATTTGATGTGATTATGATTAGAAGAGTCACAGGGCCAATTTTATTTCTTTACCCACACATGACACACATAAAAGCACTGACTGTCTGGTAGAAAATAATTAAGGCAGATTAACACCACATTAAAAAAAACTGCGAGTTCATTTTCTTTGTTTTAAAGGCTTTGCTAATAACTAAAAAGATACTTTTAGTGGAAGAAAATAAATGATCTCTCATTTATGAGTAAGGCATTATGTGCTGTGGAGTACAAGTTGTTGAGCAAAATTAATGGAGGCATGCTAGCCAGCTCTTCGTGTACCTTGCTACTGCCTGCAGCTAGGGCAGCTGTAGTTGACAATTATCTATCTTTAATTCCAATGGCCTTGCTCTTCTCCAAATGCCTTTCACTTAATTTCTACCCTCAGTCCAATGAGATAGATGAATAATAAATAAGATACTACATCATACATGCCATGTACAAAATGCAGCTATATTATCTTGTCTGCCATAAGTAGATGATGGGGAAAACAATGTATTGCACTACAGGGAAAGGAACAGATTATATAGATTGCATTTGGTAGGTTCAGCACAGAGTACCCCGTATGCCAAACTTGAAATCAAATCACACACTTACTAGCCCCACTTTTCTCACTGGCCTGGCACACCCCCACAAATTATTTCCAACAAATGAATTCACTGACCAGTAAGGAAAGGAAACTTGACATACTCTACTGCAGGGTAAGGCAAAGGGATTAGGCCAGTACTTAGAGCTTTTGCTATCGAATAGAAAGGTTTCCATGTTCATTGATTCATCATGTGCCTAAGCTTTGGCTTATTCAGTCACTTTAATAGACAAAAGTCTAAAGGAACAAATCAGAATAGGTGTAAAATAAATCCGTTATGAGAAGCCATAAAATATATTATGGAAACACTTCTCATGGCCATAATAATGTGGCACATGTCAAAAATGGATCTTTAATTTTTTTTTGTAAGCTGGGACAGAAAAACTTAGGAAAGAATAAAGGAGTGAAGTGCTAAGAGAGATGACTGAGTGGGCAAAGGCAAACACACCTTGTGTGTTCAGTTTGTAATGCATTGAAAACTTTGTAAATGCTGCATTAACTGAAGGTGACGCACATTGCACAGCCAACACTGCAGTCACAAATTGAACCATACTGCACTTCCTTGGTAATGGGTGGCAAAATTACTATAATAAGGGACACCCCTGTGTTTCCGCCTGCGCTGGTGCTCAATTGACCTGCCTAGCTCCACCACAGGCATACTTGCACCATTGTGCAAAGATGTCTGTGTTGAGGGGTTTGATTGTTTATGTGTGGGAAGATGTCCCTTCCTGCATATAAACAAACACTAATGGCGTTTGGCACTTCTGTTTGTGCTGCGGAATGCAGCACACACAGAAGTGCCTAAGCGTCATTTTGAAATGATTGTTTATGTGCATAAAAGGAGACCTTCTCGCACATAAACAATAATTTCTGGCATTTTGCTCTTTCTATGCTTGCTGCAGATTGCAGCACACATAGAAAAAGCAAAAAACGTGGAGGAATAAAAGTATTCCTCCTTGTCGCGCCTTGCTAACGCCACCCTGGGGGTGGCTATAGATTTTGGCGCTGCCTCAGGTTTATGAAAACCCGTAAATCTGAGGCAGTGTCTAAATGCAATGGGTGTTGCTGTGGCAGCCCTTGAGACCCCCACAGTTAGCAGCTACCGGGATGTCAGACTCCATGTCTTCAAACACTGAGGTGTGTGTTGGTCCTTCACAACCACCACCACCAAGGGCAGAGGAGACAACACACACATCAGAAGATGAAGACGTGGAGCAGATCACCTTCACCCAAGGTCCTGTGCTTTGTAACAAGCCAGTCTTGCAACAACTATACTCAAGCACTGTTCTTCAACCCACTGTTTATCTTGTCAGCCTGCCCTGTGAATGTCTCTCATTAACTGATTGGCAAATCCTGTCCCTCTGCACTGTCTGACACTTCACCCCAGCATGTCCAATGATATGTCCTTTTGCATTAAGGTAGCATCACAATGGAAGATGTCACACTAATGGACTCACAATCATGTATAATGTACATATAGCACGATAGCACTTATAAATAAATAGCACTTACACAACAAATTTGTCTCTGTGTAATGTGACACATCAACCGTGATGGCCATCAGTGATGTTAACCTGAGGTCAATGAGCATTGATTCTCTAGACACGTCACCTGAACGATTCTTGGCTGATAACTATGCATAGTGGCCTGGATTGTACCATCATCTGCCCTCTCTGAGGGTTATTTCATAGCAAAATAGAAACTATGCACCAAAATGCTGTGTTGTACAGAATAACGCCTCCTCGAGGGATGTCTAAGGCAGAAAAAAGTCCCTTTGATTGTTACTGACAGTCAAAACTTACGTATGTGACATATTTGCCAAATTTTACACACACCAAACAGCATGAAGGGATATGTATGTGTTACCATACAAATAAGTAACCGTGCTGAACATTGTAACAAATGATAGGTGTGAGTTATGTATATCATACTATATGAGAGCATACTACTACTCACCTTATAAGGATTTGCTGGGACATCAGGCTGCAGGCAGACTTTACACAGTGTCCTCAATACCAAATGTGGTAGCAAAGTATGCGACCTTGAAAACATACAGCACAAAATAACCACACTTTGGGATCCATAGTAACTTTGGGTGCAGCTGCCAATGTAACAGCTCAGTTGGGATATGGTTGCAGCATGGGACACAAAAGCAAATACCAAAGAGACACTGTTTACTCATGGCAAGGCCCTGATCCACAAGCATGTGACACATACTGTAAAGGGTTACCTAGATATCTATTTAACAGTAAAAACAGAAGCTAAAACCAGGGGAAACACCTAACCTAACCTATTCTACTCTAACTACACATTACCCACAACTGTCCCTAACTAACCTAAGCTAAACTTACTTGTCACATTTAACGAAACGATCTAAACATCAACCCCCACCCCCCTTATGAGACGGGACACATGGAGGACAACAGATACTAACCTAAACACATACTATCTTATACTAAACAAAGATACATATATTTTTTTCCATTTTTTAAAACACCAAAACCCCAACATTGCCCCCACCCCCACACATAATAAAAAACAGTTGAAAAAAGTATGAAATCCCCACCACCCACCCACTACCACTAACTAAACTAACAGCCTATACTAACCTAACACTAAGCCCCCAAAACCCACTAAGTTAAAGAACCAGGAAAGAGGAGGGAGGGGAAGGGAGGGAATCATGTCGGAGTCGAAGCCTACAAGTTGGTCCTCCTCAGGGTCTTTTTAATGGCACGCCTCCTGCTGCAGTCTGGTCATTTTCCGTAAGACACGGTCCAAGTTCCTTTGCATCTGGGCAAAAGCTGCAGGGTCTATGGCTGCAGCAGGGGTGGTCTGTATGCCAGTCAATGAAGTATGGGCCCTTGTCGGTGCCATGTCAGTAGGCTGAGGTGCAGGTGGTGCTGTGACTGGTCCTGGAGCTGTTGCTGTAGATGGTCCAGCAAAGGTCCCAGCTGCTGTTGGGGCCACCTGGGTGGTAGTGGTGGTGCTGGTGGTGGTGGCTGTGGTGGACACGGAAGGGCCCCCGTGTGCAAATGCCCTCCACACTCCGGAGGCTCTCTCATGGCGATATCGTCTTGCCATGTTGTGGTACCCAGACTCCACATCCAGAATGTGGCGGTAACGCATTGCTCTGCGTTGAAACTCTCGAAGCTGGATGGGAGTCATATTGGCTGCTGTTAAGACAAATAGAAAACCAAACACTAGGTACTGCATTGTGTGAAATGGCTCAAAAAGTAAATCAGACAATACATCTAATATACCTGTAACAGCCCATATCATCATACAGATCACTGATAGTCCCTGAGTAGGTACATGGCAAGCCAGCCTACAAATGTCCTATCATCAAATAGCACATCCAAACCCTACAAGATGGGGAACAACTGGAATGACTTTAACATCACAGTTCTGCCAGTTGTCAGCTACAAATCATGCTACATATCCTCCACCACTGACAGGCCAACAAATTTCTATGTTCTGGATGGCAATCTGGGGCCACAAAATCTGTGAGTTTTAAATGAACTTGCCAGTATAGAATGCACATGCTAATCATGAGTGGGTATCCTAGGTTTGGACAAGTGATTTACTGATTTACATGTCTGTGTACCGAACTTGGATCATCAATCCTAGGTACACTATTCACAATGCTACGCCTGTGTCTGAGGCGGGGGTGGACATGCAACTAATCATTTCTAACAACAAGGACACCCAGGAAGCTTTGGAAAGCTGTACATTGGTTTGGTCAACACACCACAGGTAAGGAGGAAGTCCAAATAGGATACACCCAAACCTTGGACAATCCCATCAACATTTATCTTTGAAAATGCAGACCATTGTCTACATCATTCCCTACCACTGAGCCATGACTTACAACAAACAGATAGATGCAAGCACACTTCTGGCCATGGGCTGCATGCACACCTAGGCCATTGTACTCAAGTGCCTCATACTCGTAGCACAACATGTGGAGCTACATGCTGCTAGTAAGTTAAACAAACAGTCCAACATTTTCATTAGTGATTATGGAAACTGAAGTCTGTGGGTAAGACTTTGGCATCTCCATTCTGTGAAAATCAGGGTCTGACTTGCTGATTAATTAACTAATATGGTACACTGCTACATTTTCTGATTTCAAGTTTTATCCACGTAACTCATCCCTATTCACATTGCCGTGCCTACAGGACTGACCTAGGATCCCAAAATATGCCAATAGGATAAGGATTGCCCAACTCAAAGATGGTGATATAATGATACTCCACTCAAGGAACAAAACAGATGATTGAACAGCGCATCACACCTTGCTGTGGGTCCAACACAGAGGAGTCAATCACACATTATCAGCAAACACAACACAGAACAGAAATATCAACACTTACTGGAGATGTCTGGGTCCGCAAATTGAGCCACCTCTCCAATAGTGTAGGGTGCAGGTCCACCTGTAAGGCATGCAAGGGAGAAAAGTGCTCAATGTCTGTGCACTGTACAACACTTCAAAATACAAATACTATGTGTAATATTAACTCAGAAAGTAAAGCCTCTCAGACATGATGATTCTACATCCTACATACCACTGCAAACATGTACAGACCCGGGGACTCCAGTGAGTGAAACACACATATCCGCACACATGCAGTGGCCCTAACTATCATGTGGTGTGCAAACATGCTCCTTCATTGGTGAGCAGACAAAATCATGGAGTGTATACCTCTCATCATGTGTATCCATGAGAGACATCCAAAGCCACTTTCCGTGAGGACTGCAATACAGGTTACTCAGACATTGTGACTAAGACCAATTTTAGACGCACAGGCACAATGTACAGAGGGCCAGGGACAGTTGTCAGCCCTCAATTTGTATAATTTTCTTCATTTTATGTGCCACAGCTATGGTGAGTTGCACCTGTGAACCTGTGTGCATACCTTTTGCCAGCCATCCCTAATTGAAAAGTGGCACTACAAACTCAAATTATCAGTCTAAGATGTTACCTGAGGTAAGCTATTGCTTGTTACATATGTGTCAGAATCCAGTTCACACATGTATCCGAAAACAATTGAGGGACACAATATTTAGCAAGGCAGCGCAAACTTCCAATATACAATGGTATTTTGTAAGTTTGCGCCGCTCTTGCTTCAAAACAGGTCACAATTGTGGTGCTAACAAAGTAGAAATATGGCCCTGTATGTTTTACTAGCATCCCACATGTTCAAAAACATTGCCGGCAGAATATGAACAAATCAGCTACTGTCACTACAGAGCATTTAAACGTGCACATTACTCTGATTTGTACTCACCAACAGGGCCACCAATTACAATCCCCAGGTGGTCCAGCAGATCTTGCTCCCTGGCAACAAGGTCAGCCCAGCAGTGCTTCAGCTGGTGGTCATTTCACGGTGTGTTGTATATTCTCTGCAGATGGTACAACACCTTTGCCCACCGGAGTCTCCTTGCCTCTGTGTGATAGCCTTGGATCACACGACCACCTGCCTCTATCATCAGGGGTAGGAAGTGGCACACCAGCCAAATAAACCCACCCAGCTCCTCCTATCCCATCCTGCCAAGACGAGGCCTACCCAACATTATTGTACCAAAAATAAAGAGGGGATAAAGGGGAACAAAGGAGAATAGAGGGAAAGTAGGACAGGAAAATGCAAAAACTGTTCAAACACAGCCCAACTATATCCAAACTACCACTACCCACAACAGACTCCCAACACAACAAAGACAAATGTTGAAAACACAACTGACCACAAAAACACTCAGACAGGATACCACAGACAGTTATTATACACAAAAAGACAATTTAAAGATCACACTGGAGACAAAATCACAAAATGCACAAAGAGACAGGTCTATACACAGCCACACAGTCAGAAAATATCGCAGACTGCAAAGTGAAAGTGAAAGTACACCCACTGTACCAATTCTGTAAACAGGATATCCTATTACATCACTTCCTGCCTCAAATGCGGTGCGTTTTTATTGTTATGCGTCAAAATATAATGCCGCTTACAGTCTGTGCGTCATTTTGTTTGACGTACATGATAAGAAATAACCCTGCATCCATATTGTTAAATATGTGTTATAATTAATCAATTTCCGGGTGGACAGTGTGGGAATTACCGCTCAGGGCCAATGGATGTTTCAGGGCATTGTGCGTCATATTTCGACGCATATGCATCATTTTTAGACGCATGTTCGTCTTTTTTTTTACGCATATGCGTCAAAATTTCTGTTATTAACAGGGTTTGGGTCATTTCTCATTTTGAATGGGAAATGACAGTTGTGAAAATACAGAGATAGGCTGATTGAACCCACATTGGGAATTACGGTGTAATGGGCACGTGACAGATCATACTACTGCGGACCATGATCCTCTACTTGGTGTACCGGATTTTCACGCATCACTGATGCAATACATGGCCAAACGTGTGGGATACAATTATGTATTACCCAGTTTGGGCATGTTTTGCGTCAAGAGAGGATAGCAAGGTGACGCAACTCACTATAATAACTCAAAGCCTATGAGTCAATGTGTGTGATTTGGCTACTACTATTGTTGTTGACCCACTGTGTGAACATCACAAGATGCATTTTTGCTAATCTGCTGGTATGCATGTGGAGTCAATGTGTCCACCCCTCAGATGCAAGTCAGTGTGGAAATGAGAGAGGACATGTGTTTGGCATACACATAGCAAGAACTACTGTGTGCACTTCCTAGCTTTTTTGGAACATAAACACCACCAATGACAAAGCATGCACTGGAATGTTCCAAAACTTAGCCATCACATATCCTGGAATGTTGGATACTGCTTCCTAGGCACTTGTTTGTTAACCCACCATGAGTCAGGCATGAGATCATACAATGTGGGTACTGTGTTTGTGACATGTAGTCACTAATATAATACACAATTGTAATGTAACGCCACAGGTGGAGTCATATAAATGAGTCATGTCTCTCCTGTGGCAGTGGAGGACCAGCAGACCAAGCAGCACGTGTTCTCATATTTCCAGTGGTAAAATGCACAGAGGTGTCTGTTTCATGTGTGTGGGCCAATGTTTGGCCTGTATAATTATAGGGGTCTATGTTGTCACAGTTACGTGCAGGTCCAGTCATGAGCCTGTGGAGCTATTTCCTGTATTTACAAAGTATCCTTCGCAGATCAATAAAAGGAAAGCCAATGGGGATTTGAGAACACACATGGGGATGGTCCAACCCTGTCACTGCAGACGTGTTATGAGACTGTCAACAGGGCAAACTTGGTTTGCTGGCAAAGTTAATGTCTCAGGAATCTTATACCGGCAGGTTTCCTGACAACATTTAAAATTCCCACAGCATCTGGGAACATTAGTGCCTCTGTGCTGATTACTCTCACAGCTATTCACCACACATGCCCCATCAATATGTTGGAAGCAATGTGATTCAGCATGTGGGCTGTCAGTGTCCTAACATGTGTAGACATTTCATGCACAATATCCGACGTTATTTGTTGTGCTGGAGGCACCATACCCAATCCATGCATACAGCCATGGTACACTGTCACAATTTGTCACTCATGCATACATGAGACCCAGACAAGGGATAGGCCATGATTCAGCTATTTGGAGAAAAGTTCCCCCCCATGGTGCAATAAATAAACTGATTATCCCTTACAATGTATTTGAGTATGCATTGTAGACCCACCTGACACAATACCCCAGGAGGATTATGAGAGTTGGGAAAGCAACTATGATACAAATGTAGGCCCAAGGAACCTTTAGGGTAACGCTAAGACAGGAGCCAGTCAGGCTCACAGGATGCAGGGTCAATCAGGTTCCAAACATTTCACAAGGTAAATACACAGTGGTCAGACTGAGAGTGGCCAAATGAGGAACAAGACAGTGGAAATGGAAAGGTGTGTTTGTCCTGTGTGTTGGAAAGTAACACATTAACCCAAGGGCTGTGTTACACAGCTGATTTATACTGGAAGGCACAACAGTGTTCTGGATGAAATGGCAGCTTCTAAGCTGTTCCAAGCAGCTGCAGAGGCAGTGCATGTTCAACTGGCTGGTGTCCATGGAGATGCTCACAGGTGTGTGCAGCTTCAGTCTATCACAAGTCCTGTAGGTGAGATTCAAGTTCAAATGGCCAACAGAACCTTTCACATGGGAAGCAATGTACAGGTGATAACAGGGCTTAGAGACTACAAGCAGTGCATTATTTAATATGACGTCCATGCAGACAGAAGTACAATGACTATGGCATACCATACTAAAGAGGGTAGCACACAAGATTTACATTGTGAGTCTGGGAGTGTGTAGAGGAGGGATTATCTGGGGACACATATTACCATTCCAGGAACCTCTGACAAAGGGTGGGGTGAGACCGGGAACATGGGTGTAGCTGGACTTAAGACATGGGCTGCCATGTGCAGGGGATGTCATGTGAACAATGCTAGTCATACCTGGGGCACTTGTGCTATGACTTTGCTACTTATATGGAAATCTAGTCACACATAGTCCTTGCAAAGATAGGTGATGTAACACTTACTGTTGTCAAGGGTCTGGTCATGCATTCCTGTTACTAATGCAATAGCACATCCACTGCCTCATGTATGAGGCATTTTTTTCCATTATTGACTGATGGTGTCTTAGGTGTGTGCCATATGCTGCAATGAACCATGCTACCAACATGTATGTGTGAAATAGATGTGGCCCTCTGCTATTGCCCTGTACAGGATAAATGTCCTTTACAGTGTGAGTTAATGTGGCTGTACATTTATAAACATCTAACTAGTTTGGCAATGTTCTGTGTCCTAATCGGTATTTCAGCAATGCTCCATGAGGCTACACTCTGATTCTGATAGTTAGAAATAATGTTATGCAAAAAAGATTATCCAGACCATGATATGGTGATTAGTATAGGTGTTTATTTACATATGGTAAGACAGTGGTGATGGGTGAGTAGGGTTAAAAGAAATTTTGGGCAATATGTTGTTTCCGACGCAATCCTGCAGCTGTGTTTGGTGGCCAGCATCCTCCTCTTCCTCCTCTTCAGGCATTTGTGGGCCGGGTTCATATAGGGGAATGTTCCTTCTTACACATATGTTGTGCAGGTTGGCACAGGTCAAAATTATTTTGCACACCATTTCAGGTGAGTATAGGAGGCTGCCTCTGGTGATGTTGAGGCACCTGAATCTTGACTTCAGGATGCCAAAGGTCCTCTCGACTATGGTGCGTGTCCTCGTATGTGCCTCATTATAGGCACGCTCTGCTGCAGTGCTTGGGTTGGCAAATGGGGTCATAATCCATGACTGGATCCCATCCCCCTGATCAACTGAAAGAGAAAATGAGTGAGAACATGTTGATGTAGCTTGCCCCATAAAAATCACTTTGCATGGCAGTAGTTCTCTTGTGTTGTCTGTGACTCATTGCTGTTTCTGTTATTGTGTGGATTCCTAGGCTTCTAGGATGTACCATCAGCATTGTGTTTTTTCCTTATCTGAACGGGTGTTTGGCTGTTGACCGGATGTCAGCAGTATTTTTGGAGAGTTGCAGTACTCCCTTGCATTGTGACTTGTGAAACAGGTGTACCTGTGTCTTAACTGGGGGTGAGATGATACTTCCATACATGGAATCATTTCGATAGTGGTGGTAACACGGTTGCATCTATGTACCCTGGACATCCCATACAATTTGACATATGCAATAGATTAATTTAAGCATCAGTGAGACCCTTAGATTTTGCAAGGTGACAAGGTGACAATGTGCAAAACATCTCCGTACGTTGTGAGCACTGACGTGTTAACAATTGACTATGCACTAATTTCACATGTGTGACAAGTACACTGCAGACCTATTTCTCTGCCCTTGCCAAGTCGACTCAGGTTGTAACGTGTTCCTATACTATACTACTGAACATGTTCAAGTTCCGATGGCTAACTTGGTTGTGAGGTTGTCATTTAGAGTTTCAGAAGGTCCGTATGGCAGTACATCTGTTGTGTGTGTGTTAATTTGTCGCAATGCGTATGTGTAGGAATGTGCACTTTCAATATTGTCCCATCAAGATGTGTTCTTCACACAGTCCACTTGCTTCTTGGTAGTGGGCAATGTGCGAGCAGGAGTGATGTGAGATATTGGTACGGCCTCAATGATTGCACGTGACCTTCATTGTAGTCATCATCATGCTATGTGTGTCATGGTGTTTGACCTGCAGCAAAAAACATTACACACCCCTTACACAGTACGTATTGGTTTGATGGGTGTTGGATTGAGTGTTATTGATGTGATATTGAAAGTTTAATCTTCCCAGATGTATTGCTAGTTGGGACCATGTGTTTGTCATTGTGTTGTTTTACATTTTCCCCTTGTGAGTGGAGTGGCATCAGTTGGTATTTGGAATGGTCATTTGTCCCTAGGTGTGTCTCCCATTGGGTGAAGATATCAAACATGCCTAGCGGTGTCACAACCTCAGTGTGTTCCTGTCCACGTGTCGCTGTCGCGGCATATGTGTTGTGTGTCCTAGAGGGTTGCTGTGCAGTGTGTATATAAGTAGGTTTCTGTACTTACCAACAAGTAGGCCATTTCCATATCGTCCATCCTGGAAGTTTTGATTGATGGTGCAGTGACGGAACATGAATGAATCATGTACACTCCCAGGATACTTTGCCACAATGTTGGTGATCAAACCCCGGTGATCGACAATGGCCTGCACATTGATGGAGTGTGTGTGCTTCCTGTTGCGGTATAGATGTTCGGTTGCAGCAGGTGGCACAATGCGTACATGTGTGCAGTCAATGGCACCAAGGACATGTGGGAAGCCATTAATTTGGTAAAACCTCTGTTCGGTCTCCTGCTGCTTCTGCTGTGTGTTGGGGAAGCTGATGTGGCGGGTGTGAGGGAGATGATGGCATCCAGTACCTTGGGGAGGGAGGCGGAGAATGATGGTTGTGAGATCCCAGCAACCAGGGCGCCAGTGGTTTGAAAGGAGCCACTTGCCAACATGTGTAGTACAGCTAGCAGCTTGGTTTCTGGTGGAATGGTGTGGGGTGTCTGCAAGCTGGGTGCCAACTGTGGCTCAATGTTGCGCAACAGCTGCTGAATGGCTTGCCAGTTAAGCCTGTACCTCTGAATGATGTCTTGTTGGCGGAGTCCCATAAGGGTTGTCCTGGTGCGGAATATCCTCTCCTGCCTTCTGCGTTGCCTTTGGGGTCCCTGCTTGTGTTGTGGAAGCTGCTGTTGATGGTCCTGTGCTCTGCGTCGGCGTGCATGCTGGATGAAAAGCACCTCCATGTCTTCCTTTTGGAGCTCTGCTGTTGCTTCTGTGTGTTTTTATTAAATACAGGTGTGTTTGCCCCATTTTAACGCCTGCCCTAAACCAGGCGTTATTTATTTACGCAAATCGGGTTGTGCGTCATTTTCCGCCTCCACCTCCCGGCCGTGCGTCATTTTTGCGCGGTAGCATAAATAAGGCGCACGGGTGTTTAAGTCATTTTTTGGACGGGAACGCCTACCTTGCATGTCATTAATGCAAGGCGGTTTCCCACATCCAGAAAATGATGCACACAGTGGGATTTTGGCGTTCGCGGGCGTCAAAGTTTAAATATGGTGCACGGTTTGCGCCGATTGTGCGTCAAAAGTTTTGACGCACATATGGTGCAAACAGAGTATAAATATGCCTCTTAGAGAGAAGTACAAGAATACATCAAGTGAATCATGTCTCCATCAGGATGGCCTCAGAGACTGCAGTTTCTGTTGCTCAGTTGGTGGAGTCTCTGGGCAGGTCCTTTTCTTTGTGTGTCTCATTGCTGCTACTTGAGTGCTAAATGACAGCCATATGCAGCACTGTGCGCTTCATTGTGCTTATGTTGTAGGAGTGCCAGACTGGAGGTGGTCCGGTGTTACAAGCCCTGAAAAATCACTGAACTAGACTCTGTTCTTCTTCATCCTACCCAGATTATCAGAGGGAAAGAGGTGGAGCACCTCAAGCACAAACATTTATAGTACAGCATTTCTGTTTTGGTGGTGCCTGCCATCAGATTTTATTGGGAAATTAAACCTTATTTAAATTGTATTTACCAAAGGGTTGGTGATGGTATGTGTGCATGTGTGAGTTTTCTTGGCAAACAGTGATATTGGATCATATGTAAAAATGTTGCTTTCTTCTACAGCTTTTTATGCTATCATCTAAAGTCTCCACAATATTCCTAAAAGCCCTACATGAAAACTGACCTTGTCTTAAACCTTCTGATTGTCAACACACCTCTCTTTTGTACAAATCTCTCATTCATTTCCGTCCCCTGTATGCACCATTTCTCAGGGCATGTGCTACTGTAAGCCACATGTTTGTTGTGCATTAACCCTTACTGCAAAAATGTGGCCCGCTTTCCTTAAGAGCTGAAGACTAATCAGAATAACTAAAAATCTACTAACTCTGTGATCTGGAAAAGAATGCTGCTCGGCGTAAAGCACTACATCCTCTAATGGGATAGTAAATGCTGAATAAATGCAAATACAGAACAAATATTAATTATAACTCACACTAGCAATAATATCATAACACTCAGTGGTTGGGAAGTCGATTGTAGTTCATACAGGCTGCATAATAATTCTCTTTTACTGTTTGACACTATTACATTCACATAAGACATAACTGCTAAGGTATATGTTTGGCACCCAGTACTATACCCATCCATAAAAAATAAAGCACCCATCAGAAACTGAACAGGAATGGAACATCTGAGGACATCTGCCACATGCTACAGGACAACAGAAAATCTTAATTTAGTCCACCATTGCAGGTCCCAACTAGGTACATACTATGGCTCCTTCTTTACATCACACAATGACAATCAGATATGGGATGATATTAACTAAGTCGATCCAGCAAACCTCTCCACCATTTCTTGTTTTAACATGTGCCTGCTCAGAACCATTAACGTTAAACAAAATAGCTCAGAACGGGCAACACAGAGCAGTTAACAGTGAAGGGAACTTCACGCTTAACAAATACCATAAAGAAACTCTCAAGGATCCTCAAAGCTGCCAACATACTAAAAACCATAAACCACATGCCTATCCCTCACATTTCATCATCCATCATCCTGCTAAGCAAAGCATCTCAGACATGATATCTGCAACTCATTGCTCTTCACACAGAAACTTCTCACACTGGATCAAAACAAAGACAATATCGATCCAACCACACACCCTACATGGTGTAGCTTGCTAACCATGTAGGCAACCATTTCAGTGCCCCACCTAGGTGTAGTAAGTGCTATATAAATATTAAAATACAATGCAACACAAGGCGCATGCAGGTAGGTTATGGGCCTGGTAATGGGACAGTGAGTAGCTCAAGACACACTTCATACTGTACAATGTTTCTTTTTCTTATTTTTTTACTAAGTGAAAATATTGGTTGTTCTAACAACTGTAGGACAAAACAAGTTGTCCATTCTCTGCCATAATCGAAGACCAAATCCTTACTTTTGGATGCCATAAAGAAACATCTCTGTTTTTAAAGCAATATAACATAGATCAAAATGTTTTGAACTTCTAACTTCAAGGTGCAATTCAATTATAATTTAACACCTTTGACTTTCTGGGAATAATTACATCACATAGGAATACTGGAAGGCACTACCACAGATAGTGCTTCAAATAGATCCCAGAGTCTGCAGGAACATATTGTATTTATAAATTAATAAAAAACATCCATCTTGAATACTTTTGAAGATAGTATGAAGACAACCTCATGAAACAGAAGGGCCGCGTCACTTTAATTTTTGAGACTCCATTCATAATTTGAGTTTTATGAAATGACAACAAATTATCAAGTATGTGCAGAATGAAAATGATTGCAATTCAAATTCTAGTTACGTAGCATTTCTGTCAATGATTACAATGACAGAGTGCATAACTGTCACATGGTTTTCATACCACTAGTGTGTGATGTTTCAATTGTTTTATTTTGCTATGTGTACCACTGTATTGCCTAATTTGTGGCACTTCGAATGATTCTGTATCACCAGTAAAATCAAGCTATGAAATCTACTCACAGGGATATATATCAGAAAGTCTCCCCTTCAGTGCAGTCAAAAAGCATAATGAAATGAACTTCAAACAACTACTATACCTTTCAAGTGCTTATATAATGTCACTAACTTATTTCCCCTTTTTCCCATGGTTGCACAGCAATCAACTGTAATATCATGATATTAGACAGGCATTTTGAACCATTGTCAAAGTTTGGGCTATTTCTCTCAAGGCAAGGCCACCTACATTCATTTTTATCGCATTCAGTTAAATTTAGTTTGTATCTTTTTAGTAGCATGACGTTTGATAGAATGTTATATATATTGACGAGGCACCAGCATGCTGTAGGTCCTCTAGATAGCAGCCTTGGCATGGACTGCCCTAACCCACATTTCTACACAGTCTCACTCCACCTTTGTCTTGTATAGCACTCCTGTGGTAGCCAGCCAGTTTTCTTGTGCTATGAAAAATGTACATACATGCATGAATACTGCTCTGTACATTATCATTTAGGTTTGGATGCTACCCCCCGTCCTTACTCAGCAAAGGCTGCAACTGCACCATGCCCAATGTTTACTACTGTACATCATGAGGACACAACCTTGATAGTGCTAGAATGTGCATCTACTAATCATGGTTTTAGGTATGATGGCTTATCATAACCCATTCAGGAGACTTTGGTGCAGGCAGGGGCTACTGGGCCACAAATGTGGGGGTGGAGGCCTTTTACCAACTTGTCTTTCAGTACCATTGAAAGTGAGCAGTTGCATGCTTTGTGGGGTGGTTAGTGTGGTGGTTATACCTAGCAGCTCAATAAAGTCAATGTCCAGTCCAGTGTTTTTCTTTGTAGAAAAGACAAATACTTTATTACAATGAAAAGAATTACATGACATAATCAATAATGCACAAATAGTCAGTTCACAGGTGCAACTATGTGCTCTAGGGACCTCTGCTTACCCAGATTCATTTGGGCCTACTGAATGGGCACACCACTCCAGGTAGCTGGTGGCTACAACGGGGATAAATGATGAAGCTCGCAATGCCCAGTCCAGCAGTACCACAAGTCGTTTGGTGCACTGGCTTAGCAAGTCTCTGTCACATGGACCCTATGTCAGGGTCAGTTACAGAAGTTCTTTCTATGATCCGTTCCACATGCATGGCTACTGCTTCCTTCCCTCACTCACAGATAGGATATCTTGTTACCTAGGACAGTTTAGTAGCTCTGCCTTCAAATCCAGTTCCAGGAGATGTTCCCTTGCTTCTGGGAGTTGTCTTCTCTCAGTGGAACATTATGTTCGCTGCATAGTATCACCCACGTAGGTTGAGGAGTATACCCTCCTCAATAGAAGAGACTACAACAATGAACAGTGATGGGTCTTGAGCTCCCATTTTAATGACAAATTCACAGATGGAGGTTATGCATTCCAGATCTACCTTGTTGGAACCAGTTTGGGTCAGTTCCCCTTTCATGTATTCTGGCCAGGCCATCCTCCAGCCCTTCCACTGCCTGCAAGGATGCTCTGCCCAGCAGTACAGTCTCAAGGTGGTGTGCACATCACAAAAAGGTGAGAGCAGGCTGCACCCAGCTACATACGACACCTTTTCACTGAGATCAAGGAGAGAGATTAGATGCTCCTTGTGACCTTTCAAAGGACTCTTTTCCTTAAGAACAGAAACTGTAGATGTCGTCCTGTAAACCATGCCATCTACCTAATGGCAACTGCAGTCAGACACTGATTAATAATTTGATGGACAGATTACTTCATCACAAACATGACACATATCCTACCTGCCTTACTGCAAGTGCATTATGACCTATGGTACTTGCAACAAGGCAGACGGGAAACCTGTCATGCTTGTGACGGAGTAACCCATCCACCAAACTGTAAATCAGGCCCAGAGTCATTTACAGACCTATGAAACTGGAAGTGTGTTGCCACTTATAAGGAAAGCTTGTCAAATCTTTACGCATCTTAGCGCTTGGTGGCCCCCCTCACATCTAGGAGATGCCAGTAATACAGATATGCTGTCTGGAGAAAGCAGCCTCTCCTTCATCCTGTACTTTGATCTAGGTTGTGGACTTCCAAAACAGAACCCGCAGGCCAGTATCACTTGTGCATGGCACACTATTAAATCCATCTCACACATACAATGCACAGGGGGTCATGTTCAGGACTCCAGGTTCATCATGAGCAGCACAACTTTAGCTGAATGGGCCGGTAAGTCCACATCCATATTTCACAGTTAAAAGCCTGTCACTAATTCACAAATCATGGTATTTTGCCAACACCACATTCCACACACGAAACCTATAGCAGAGACAGTAGTGCCCTGTCATTACAAGGATTCACTTGGTGTGCCTCTGCTGGTTCAGGACTAGCTCCAGAATCTATCATTGCTGGAGGCTCATCCTAGTTCAATGTGTGCACATAGAAATAATGCGTTGTGTGACCAAAAAATAGAGAAAAAAAAACAGGTATGTGGTTCAGGGACAGAGGGCAAGGAAGCACAACTGTACATAATGCAGTGGACATTCCTGTCCAGATCTGGTTCAATAAGATGAAATAAACTCTGTCAATTTCCAGAATGCACTTATGTGTATCCATGTATGAATGGGGGAAAACTGCCTGAAGCAAGTCAGTGACAGTACTAATATATCCAAGATATGCATGCTACAAAGGAGTGACGATTGAGAGGGGATTTCCAATGGAATATCCAGCAACCTCTATTAGATTCCCAACATTGACATATACACATTTACAACTTTTAGTCAACTATTACTTGCATGCTCATATTAGGAACAACACCATGTCAGCAGCAAACACACAATCAGTTTTCATGCTCCTCTAAAGATTTCCTGGACAACTTCAGAGGCATTGGGCTTCCCTGCTAGACGTGGTCGAGCAGGGAAAAGATAGAGGCCTATGTGCTGACTGGAAAACTAAGGATGCATGCACGTTGACAGCTGCTACTGAGCAGTCTAAGTTGTTCCTTCTCTGCTGCTTGAAGTCTGCTGGTGTTATTAAATGTTACCATGTATGTCTTTCTGTAGCCCTATCATTCTCTAAGACTGATATTTATCAGGAGTTTGCCACTCCAATGTGACTGAGATAATGTACCCCAAAGCAGACACAACTTGCACAGTACATGACAAATAGGAATATCATGATATTCTCTTGGCTAAGGCAGTAGTAGGTGTGCATTTATCTGGGCACAGGTCTCAGAAGTAAAATGCTGTATACCAATAGCAACAGATAATACATACAATTGTATAGTGCAGTCTACCAGTTCTCTAGTCTTTCACATTGAAAGCAGGTGCTAATTATGACCCAATTTAATCTTACTCATTGAATCAACACCAGAAGAATGAAAGTCAGAGTGGAACCACCAGTATTCAAACCACTAACTTTCATCTTACAAATGGACCTCTACAATGTTTACATTAGTTCTCATGGCAAATGTGGAGACACCTTTTAGTTATAATACCTGGTGCTTCCTCTAACCACCAAGGATACCACCAACATATTTAGGTGAAAGAAATATACCATATTGTGGTGGTCAGTGTGTTGGCTATGATTTTGTAAAAGGCTAATAATTTTTGTAAAACTATATAAAAAGTAACCTTTCAACATGCTTACAATGTGTTATTGTTGGCCTACACTGTAATTTTATTTCCTGTAATCGGGTTAGGCCATTGTTGAGGAGTTCCATGATTACATAAGGGTGCGTAGCTCTGAGGTGACTCGCAGTATCTTCATTATGTACTTCATCTTTTTCCATAACATTCTGTTGCATGTAGCAGTCATTCACTGCAAGACAGCTTCTTGCAGCAGAGAAGAGCTTATGCTTTCTGATCCCAGCTCAATCCTCCTGATTGAATCAACTTCTGAAAGATGATAGGCTGAAGGGAGTCACTAGAATTCGATCCTGTGGCAGCAGATGGAACACAGATTTCTGCTGCAGGCTCCTAAACTCAAACAGGTATCTTGCCAATAATTTGTACGTTTCAGGTCCTCTTTCCTCCCTTTATCTCTGTTGAAATGCTGACTGTGCCTCAGAACTCTCTGCAATGGCAACAAAAATCCCTACTATCATGACATCCACATGCAAACCACTGATGTCACACTGCCCCAGAATACTGGGCATCATGCCTTCCAGTCTTTTTTGTTCACTCCTCTAATATATATCACAATCCACATTTTGCACTTCCCTGTTCTCGTAGTCATGGTGGCCCCTTCTATATCTTTTTTTCTTAGCAAAAAATTGCTCTTGGGCAATCTAAATGTCAAGGTCACAAAGGGGTGGGAAATGCAGTACCTTTCAAACTGCTGCACAAGGACATAATTATCAGAAGAATATATTCACATTCAACCCAGTAATATTTGAAACATGTTTATGTGTTCTTTAAATAGTCTCCTTTTTATTTTGTTGTACAGTACATGGTACTTTTGGCTCAATCGCCCCATCCCTACCACTGCAAGCTCTTCCTAGGCATTTTCTATAGTTGAGCTCATTTCTTTTATTAACGCCTCTCACAGTGGGTGGATAGTGATTTGATTTATTGTAATAAAGGTTGATTCTCTTGGTTGTGTATACAATAATATAAAATGATAACATAGAGAAAATAGTATATGAAATTAAACATCTCTTGTGTACTTTATTTAAAAATGGGTATATTCACTTGCATGTGTGTAAAAGGTGCACTGTGTTTCCTCACTGTCCTGTGCAGTGTAGCATTTCTGTATTTATGACATTTTAGCAGTAGGATTGCAGAGTTCATCTGCAAATAAGGGAAACAATATAACTATGTCTTTTCCTACAAGAAATCTCAAAGATCTGAAACAAAGATCAGTACTGTATTTGTTCACTAAAAAACAGGAGTATCAAAGACCTTCCTATGGGTTCTAATGGAGGAAAGTGAATAGAAGAGTTGTCTGATGTCACTCAATCTAGTAGTGAAGGCATATGCTCTTATTTGTGTGACATCCCTGAAACATCATCTGTTGCCATTGAGGCTGCTTCTCCCTGTGCTGATAATAGTTCTGCCATTGTTAACATTAGTGTTATTTCTTCACATGCTGACAGTGCTGAGTGTTCATTCCACACTGAGGGTGAATATCCTTCTTCCTATGTTGGCAGTTTAGACAATATACCCCTTGCTGTCCTTGCTGGATGTTCATCATCCTGTGATGACAATACAGCCAGCTCTTTCTTGGGGGAGGCACCTCAAATCGAATAAACTGGTCAGACACCAACATCAAAATCCCACCTGTCAAATGAATTCTTGGCAGCTGACTTGTCACTGAATGATTATAGTGAACCAGTGCAAACAAAACTTGAAATATTCCCCTTAAATGCATGCGTAGGTTTAATGGAGATTACAGAACCCATCCTTGGGTAGAGTATTCAGTTCTTAAAGATGCTGTTTATTTTTTTGCATGTAGGCATTTTATAGATGTTAATGTGGGAGGAAGAGGATGTGACCCTGGCAGTGTTGCATTTGTTGATATTGGCTTCAGTAAGTGGAAAAAGCTTACTCATTCGTTGCCAAAACATTCAAAGTCAGAGAAGCATAAATCAACAATTATTGCTTGGACCAACTTCAGATGCTTACAGCAGCCTACAAACCATCAGCAGTCAGTTTCTTTCATACTAGTAAGAGATGTGGATCAGGAAACTGAAGTGACTAGACAGCATGTGGAGCAGCTGCTTAAGGTAGCATGTTTCTTACATCATAAAGGGCTTGCATTCCGTGCCATGGATGATGGTAGAATTCTCACAATAGGGTAAATTCCATTGAATTGTTAGAGATTATTTCTTCTCAAGATGAGATGTTAAAAGTAAAAATGGCCAGGATGTATGGGCATTATACCTCTCCTGATTACCATAATGACATGATCTCTATGATGGTAGATGTTGTCCATGAGTGCATTGTCAAAAAAGTGGCAAGATATTTTTTGGTGCTACTGGACCGAGGTAGTAAGTCAGGCTAAACACTCAGCATAGCAGTGTAGAATTTATATCCAAGAAAAATCCAATCCAAGGGCTCTACCTTTGAGACACCATAAACTGAGAAACAAACTGACAGATTATTTTGTCAGTATGTCTGTAGAGAAAAGACCCAGCCATTTTGATGACTCAGAAAGTCGAACTCCACTGCCTGAGCATTTAGAGCAGGAAGTTCTCTACTTTGGACACATTTGTAGCTGAGTTTGATGCTTGATTTACAGACAATATGGGTTTCTTGTCTGATGTTGGAATGTTCAATCCAAAAGCTAAAATGTTTTTGCACTTTTCCTCTGCACTTGCTATTGTTGATAAATATGCAGAGGCTACAATAGACGGAGCTCTTCTCCAATCTAAACTGGTACTGCAAAACTGTATCTTTCAGATAAGAATGCATCAGGTATTCACTCTGCCAGACAGTATCTCATGTATCTTCCAGAGGCTTTTCCCCAGGTTTGGCATCTTTTAAATCTAATTGTTATGTTACCTATTAATTCTGCTATGAATAAGAGATTCTTCTTCTGTATGAAAAGGGTAAAAATCTATTTGTGCAATAAAGGCAGGGACAAGGGACTCAGGGGACAATTCACAAAGGACATCCACACTGGTGGTGGGGCCTGCAGTGCTGGTGGGGGCTCTGCACTCATGGCAGAACTTCTGCAATGGGTAACTGAAGTATGGCACTACCAACACGAGTGCATGTTCCATGCCATGACTGAGGGGCCTCCGCTACAAGTGTGGAGGCCCTTTGTGAATTGGGCCCTCTGTGATTTGATGATAATGGCGTGTAGAACTGATGATGTTAAGCAGCTAAATTTGAATTGATCTATTGACAGATTTGCTGACATGTGCCACTAGAGGTATCCTCTTAAAAATTAGCTGATCCTTTCCATCATTCAGAGAAGCAGCCTCACACTTTGTATTCTATTTCATCTTCTCATGAAGGCAATCAAGTAGCATCAGAACTGAAGCAACTGGTGCCACTCCAATTCAATATGTAAACCACATGTAATACTCTGCCAGCGCCTATTATCTTCCTAGATTTCCAGACATTCAACAGTTGCCCTTGAGCTAGTTTCCTCTCACATGGAGGCATATGCCACCTGAATACATCTTGCAGTGATTGCAGAAATCAAAAACCTCTGCAGGGGCATGAAGACATCAGCTATCATACTGCCAAGCAGTATCTGCCTTCTCTTGATGACCAGGCAAGCAACCGTTGCTCACCAGTCAGTCTCTTCTCAGCATAAAGCATAAGCTGTCTATAGACATCTGCCAGTGTTCGCAGAAGTCAGTACCCCATGCAGCCACGCTCCTGTCTTTTTCCCCAGCGCTGGAGCACAACTGGCTACATGAGCCAACAAAGGCACCCTTGTACCATGGAACAAGGGTATCTGCGATGGGGTAAAGGACACCTTCCTGCCCAAAAGAAAATTACAAGGGGCATTTTTCTCTTTCTATGTGTACTACAGACTACAGCACACATAGAAAGAGGAATGAATGAGGAGATATAATAATATTTCTCCTCGTTGAGCCTCCCTGATGCCTCCCCTGGAGAGGCATAGGCTTTTGGCGCATTTGGCACATTCCCAGGTGCCAACCGGGGATATCTGGTCTTGCTGGCCTATGACAAAGTCAAAATTGCGGGTTGGCTGTGATGAAGCAAGGGCTGGCTACAGGAACCCAGCTTGGCATGCCAAACAAAAGTACCTTAATCTTGGTTGTGTCAATGTCAAGGATGCGCTGAGCAGGCTGAAGGAATGTGTTGGTGTTGATCCCCGCAGTGAAGGTGATGCATTGATCCTTCTTATGCAGTAGCAAAGATCCATCTATTTTCTCCATGCAATGGTGGCAATGCCTCTGGTCCGAGATGTGGTGGCTTCAAAGGTGATGCGGCAAGGTTGATCAGTGTTGGGGACATGATGTGTTGGCTGAGATCCTTGCAATGGGGCCGATGAACCGGTTCTGATCCACACAACAGGGGTGGTGCGCCAGATCCGATCTGCGCAGTAGTGGTGCTGTATTGGTTCTGACTGGAGCAACAGTTTATACCCACTTTCAAGGGCCCAGGACTGGATTGGCACCACTTGGCAGGGCAAGACTTAAAGTTGGAAGAGTATAGGTGCTGTAACAGGTGAGTTGAAAATATTTTGTGTCCCTGACAACTTCAGAAAACCGTAGGCAAGCCCTTGGAGTCTCTTTGGTTCTGGGTTGGAGAGGTGTAGGGTGTGAGAAACTGGGTTGCTGGTTGACTCAAATGTTAGTCTTGGTCAAGGAACAGCCACAATTCCTTGCAGGGTGAACCACAAAAAATCACTAAATTAACCTGTGCTTAACCCTGGGTAGCTTGGAACAAACAACAGTCAGGCTTAACTTAGAGGCAAGTATTTTGCAGCACACAAACAGCAATAACGTGAAAACACAACATAAGAAAGAACCAAAACCAATATAAAGTACAATTTAATAAATTGTTTGACACCAAGATGACAAAAGTCCAATCAGTAGAACGAGAAATATGAATTTTTAAAGTTCAAAATAGCTAGTTTTCAGTTTTAGAAAATGGCCATCTAGGCACCTTTAACATGAACACCAAGGGCCCAGGAGTGAAAGGAGACCACTTGGAGGTTTAGAACTCGCTCACGATGGGCCCAGGTCCAGGTTCAAGGTGGTGGGAGCCTGCTATGTGCATGTGGCTCTGAACAGGAGGCTAGCAAACTAGCACTTGGAGTCACTCCTGGAAGTCCTGGATGCAGGTGAAGATGCAGGGCTCAGCAGCAGGGCTGGCCGCTGATGGTTCAAGGCAGGCCATTGGCAGCAAAGCAGGCCTAACAGGTTCAGCAGCAGTCAGGTAGAATGCACAAAAGGTCACAGCAGCAGGTAGTCCTCAGAGAGTCAATCTGCAGGACCAGTAGTGAACTGAAGAGGAGGTCTGAGATCCCAACTTTTATACCCTAGTGCCCTGCTCCTAGAAGGTGGGAGAAGTCTCCAGAAACGTTTTTTGAAGTTCTAGGAGTTTCTTGCTATCCCTGCCCAATGCTTCTAGCTGGCTGCACTCTGCCCAGTGCTTCTAGCTAGCTGGCTGGACATTAAGGGGGTCATTACGACCTTGGCGGGCGGCTACCGCCGTGCGGCCCCCATAATGACATTCCCGCTGGGCCGGCGGGTGCAAACCAAGTTTGCGCCCGAGCCGGCTCCTAATGAGCCGGCGGTGTTGCGGCCATGCGACGGGTGCAGTTGCACCCGTCACGCTTTTCACTGTCTGCTATGCAGACAGTGAAAAGCTGGCTGGGGCCCTGTTAGGGGGCCCCTGCACTGCCCATGCCAGTGGCATGGGCAGTGCAGGGACCCCCAGGGGCCCCAGGATACCCCTTACCGCCAGCCTCTTCCTGGCGGTGCAAACCGACAGAAACAGGCTGGCGGTAGGGGTGTCATAATCCCCAGGGCAGCGCTGCTTGCAGCGCTGCCCTGGCGGATTCTCACCGCCGGGGCTAAAACGGCGGGAAACCGCCGGCCCCGGCGGTGCGACCGCGGCGCTTCTGCCGCAGTCGTAATAGGGCTGGAAGCACCGCCAGCCTGTTGGCGGTGCTTCTGTCCTATTAGCCCTGGCGGTCTCGGACCGCCAGGGTCGAAATGACCTCCTAAGTCTATTATGTGGGGGCAAAGCTCAGCCTATTAAGGTGCAGGTGGGGCTGTGCTTAGGTCCGCCCCCATCAAGTCAGTCAATGGCCCATTCATGCTCTGCTAATCCCATTATTGTGTGACTATCAGGGAGGAATTCACAAAGTGATAGCTGTCAGTTACACCCAGTCGTGTGACCTAAGGCATGCTGCAGGCATAGGGGGCTAAGGGTAGAAAATGCCAACTTTCTAAAAGTGGCATTTTGATATTGTAATGTTGAATTTGACTTTACCATTAAAGAGGGTTTATTCTTACAAGTTTATAAATACCCAACATGACATAACTACCTCCTCTCGTTTATGAATTACAGCTTATTAAATATAAAAAGGAATCCCCATTGTTATCCTGAGAGGGGTAGGCCTCACAGTAATGAAAAACGAATTTTTGAGTTTTTCACTACTAGGACATGTAAAACTTAAAAGTACATGTCCTTCCTTTTATTACACATCACCCTGCCCTTTGAGCTACCTAAGTCCTACCTTAGGGGTGACTTATATGTAATAAAAGTGGAGTTTAAGGCTTGGCAAGGGGTTTGGAATGCTAAGTCAACTTCAGGCTGCATTGGAAGGTCTGGGACAAGTTTTAAGGTGCAACTTACACGGGTGGCACAATAAGTGCTGCAGAGCCACTGGTAGCATTTAAATTATAGGCTCTGGGTATATGGTATACTACTCTACAATGAGCTCAAATGTAAATTAAATATGTCAATCAGGTAGATGCAAATCAAACCATGTTTTAGGGAGAGAGCACAAGCACTTTGTCACTGGTCATCAGTGGTAAAGTGCACAGAATCCTAGGGACAACCAAGCACAGATCCAGCAAAAATTAGAAGGAAGACAGAAAGTTTGGGGGTGACTCTGTAGAGAGGGCATGTGGGCCAAAAAAGGGTCTTTTTCTGACTTCATTTTTGCTGGCTTTAGTACTCTGCACACATTACCACTGCTAATCAGTGCTAAAGTGCATATGCTCTGTCCCTAAAACAAGGTGACATTGGCTCATACCCAATTGGCATATTTAATTTACTTGTAAGTCCCTAGCGCAGTGCACTACATATGCCCAAGGCCTGTAAATTAAATACTACTAGGGGGCCTGCAGCACTGGTTGTGCCACCCACATAAGTAGCCCTTAACCATGTCTCAGGCCTGCCACTGCCAGGCCTGTGTGTGCAGTTACACTGCCACTTTGACTTGGCATTTAAAAGTAATTCCCAAGCCCTAAACACCCCTTTTTCTGCATATAAGTCACCCCTAAGATAGGCCTTAGGTAGCCCATAGGGCAGGGTGCTATGTAGATAAAAGGCAGGACATTAACATGCATTTTCTGAATGTCCTGGTAGTGTAAAACTCCTAAATTCATTTTACACTGCTGTGAGGCCTGCTCCTTTCATAGGATAGCATTAGGTCTATCCTCATATACTGTTTGAGTGGTAGATTCTGATCTGAAAGGAGTAACCAGGACATATTTCGTTTGGCCAGAATGTTAATAGAAAATCCTGCTTATTGGTGAAGTTGGATTTAATATTACAATTCAAGAAATGCCACTTTTAGAAAGTGAGCATTTCTCTACACTTAAATCCCTCTTGCCTTACAATCCATGTCTCGCTGGGTTAGTTGACAGCTCCTTTGTGCATTTCACTTAGGATGCTCAGTCACACCTGCTCACATCTGCATACTGAATGGGTCTTCCTGGGCTGGTAGGGTGGAGGGCCTGAAACTTACATGGCAAAGGACAGTGGCCTGCCCTCACACAGTGGACTGCCAAACCCCCTTCTGGGTCCCTGGTAGACAGGATGGAACTGAAAGGGGACCTTGTGCACTTCTAAGCCACTCTTTGAAGTCTCCCCCACTTCAAAGGCACATTTGGGAATATAAACAGGGCCTCTGACCCTACCAACTCAGACACTTCTGGACAAGATACCACTGGTGAAGAAACTCTGAACCAGAACCTGCAATCTGCCAAGAGACGCTGCCTGGCTGCCCAAAGGACTCACCTGACTGTTTTGCTGAAAAGGACTGCTGCCTTGCTGTTGCCCTGCTGCCTTGCTGCCCTCTGGCTCTGCTGCGAAGTGCTTTCCAAGGGCTCTCCAAGGGCTTGGATTGAGCTTGCTTCCTGTTTTATGAAGTCTCAGAGCCAAAAAGACTTTGGGCCTTATTTATACTTTTTGGTGCAAAACTGCACTAAGGCAGTTTTGCCCCAAAAAGTTTTGCACCGGCTTGCACCATTTTTTAGCACCAGCTGGGCACCATATTTATGGAATGGTGCAAGCCGGTGCAAAGGGTAGGCTAGCTTTAAAAAAAATGACGTTAGGCAGTTTTGAGTCAAAATAAATGATTCTGACCAGATTAGCATCATTTTGTGACGCTAAGGGGCATATTTATACTCTGTTTGCACTGAATTAGCATCATTTTGTTTTTTACTCTAATTCAGTGCAAAACTAACTCCATATTTATACTTTGGTGCTAGACCGGTCTAGCACCAAATTTATGGAGTTAAAGTCATTTTTTGGAAGTGGAAACCTACCTTGCCTTAATGAGATGCAAGGTAGGCGTTCCCGTGCAAAAAAATGACTCTATGGCCTTAACACCATATTTATACTCCCATGTAAAAATGGTGCAAGGGAGGGAGGAGGGGTCAAAAAATGGGGCAAAGCTTGCTTTGCCCCATTTTTTAAGACCTGGGTCAGGGCAGGTGTTAGGGGACCTGTGGCCCTATTTCCATGGTGGAACACTATGGAATAAGCCCAGAGGTGCCCTCCCTAGGCCCTAGGGGCACCCCCACCCACACTAGAGGGACTGCGAGGATGGGGGACCCCATCCCAGGTAAGTACAGGTAAGTGCATTTTATTTTTGAAAGTGCCATAGGGGGCCCTGAAATGAACCCCCATACATGGCACCCGGTGCAATGACCATGCCCAGGGGACCCCTGTCATCTGTGCTGGCCACTGGGGTGGTGGGCATGACTCCTGCCTTTTCTAAGGCAGGAGTCATGTGGCATGGTAGGTTTAGCACCATAAAATTACGCTAATCTGGTTAGAGTAATTTTTTTTTACTCTAACCTGCCTAAAGCCATTTTTTGGTGCTAAACCCTCTTCTTCTATACTGTCAGCTCCACCCGACTAAAGTCATTTTTTAAAATTCTAGCCTACCCTTTGCACCGGCTTGCACCATTCCATAAATATGGTGCCTGGCTGGTGCACAGAAATGGTGCAAGCCGGTGCTAAACCTTTTGGTGCAAAACTGAGTTAGTGCAGTTTTGCTGCAAAAAGTATAAATAAGGGCCAATATTTTGTAAGTTTGCACCACTTTTGTGTCATAAAATGACGTTAATGCGGCGCAAAAAAAGTTTAAATCAGGGCCTTGGTGCTAGATGGGTCTAGCACCAAAGTATAAATATGGAGTTAGATTTGCACCGAATTAGAGTAAAAAAAATGACACTAATTCGGTGCAAACAGAGTATAAATATGCCGCAGAGTATAAATATGCCCCTAAATATGGCATTAAGGCCATAGAGTCATTTTTTGCACAGGAACGCCTACCTTGCATCTCATTAAGGCAAAGTAGGTCTCCACTTTCAAAAAATGACTTTAACTCCATAAATTTGGTGATAGAGGGGTCTAGCACCAAAGTATAAATATGGAGTTAGTTTTGCACCGAATTAGAGTAAAAAAAAAATGACACTAATTCGGTGCAAACAGAGTATAAATATGCCCCTTTATCTCTGCACAAAACTCCTTGTGTGGCGACATTTTGACGCACAGCCTGCCAGAAATGACCTACAGCCTCCATCGCAGTGAGAAAATCACACACGCCGAACAGGAACGATGCAGCCCGGCCCCGAAATGTAGATTGACGCAGCGCCAGCATTGCGACTGGAACTTCGATGCACGGCCCACTGGATCGACGCATAGCCGCGCCCAAATGATTCAGCCCAACTTCCTGTGAGAAGAATCGACACAGCGCCTGACATTTCCCTGCATCACCCACCAGATCGCCCTTCAAGCCCAGGATTTCTCTGCATCATCCCTGAGGCATCCAAATACCCCGCAATCCGAAGAGGATCCAAGTCCGCACGCCGGAAATCGATGCAAAGCCCTGGTTGCATGAAAAATATCGATGCATCGTTTGTGTGTGCCCGGAGAAACCGACGCACACCTCCCCATTTTCCACACATTTCCTCCTCTGCTTTCCGATAATTTAGACATAAGCCAGGTACTTTGTGCTTCCAAGAGACACTTATTGCTTTTAAGAACTTAAGACTCTTTTTCACTTTCTCTAAAGGGATATTTCAAATCTTGATTGTTTTGACCTTATTTTATCCAGATAACTATTCTCTATTTTTCTAAAACCTGTGTGGTGTATTTTGTGATGTTTATACTGTGTTAATGCATGATTTATTGCAAAAATACTTTACACATTGCCTTCTAAGTTAACCCTGACTGCTTGGTGCCAAGCTACCAGAGGGTGGGCACAGGATCATCTGGATTGTGTGTGACTTACCCTGACTAGACAGAGGGTTCTTGCTTGGACAGGGGGTAACCTGACTGCCAACCAAAAACTCCATTTCTAACAGGGCCATTTCCAACACAGGTCCAGACCTTCTCACTCCCAGGCAAGGAGGACTGCAGGTACGCACATCAGAGTAGCAGTCCAGCAGAGTGGCAGTCCTTAAAGCAACACAGCAATCCTTCTTCCTGGCAGAGAATCCACAGGTCTAGAAGTGTACTGAAGTGGTGGTGTCAGACTTCCAGTACTTACACCCACTTGTGCCTTTAAAGCAGGGAGACTTCAAAGAAAGGTCTTTGAAGTGCACAGAGGTCTTCCCTTCCTGTTCTGACTTCAGACTCACTACAGGGGGGTATTCAGCCCTTTGAGATATGGCAGGGCATAGCCTATACAGCAGTGAATGTCAGTTTCTCCCTCCCATCCTGCCCAGGATGGTCCATCAGGATGTACATGGCCCATCAGTCACAACTAAACTCTCTTTGTGTGTAGCTTTCTAGAGGGAGTGCACAAAGCCCAGCTGTCACCCACCCCAGAAGTGTATTTAGAGACAGGCAGTAGGCACCAAATGTCTAAAGTAAGAAAATGCCAACTTTCAACTTCACCATAAGTTGTGATTTTAAAATGTGAGCCCAGAGACACCAAACTCACAGAAATTATCTCTCCTAGATTGTGAATTACACTTAAAAAATGGAATGAGGTAATCCCAATGATATCCTATGGGATAGATAGGCCGTGCTGTAGTGAAAAACGACTTTGGGAGTTTTTCACTACCAGGACATGGAAAGTTAAAAGTACATGTTCAGCCTTTTCAATACATTGCACTCTGCCCTCTGGGTTGTCCAGGGCCTATCTTAAAGGTGACTAATGTGTAAAAAGGGAGGTTTGGGCCTGCCAAATTGGGTATTTTTACCAAGTCAACATGGCAGTGTAAAACTGCAGATACAGACTATGCATGGCAGGCCTAAGACATAGTTAGAGGGCTACTTAAGTGAGTAGTGATTCAGTGCAGTAGGACAACAAGTAGTATTTAATTTACATGCCCTGTTCACATGTAATGCACTTTCTCGTGGACTTATAATTAATTAAAAATGCCAATTGAGGTTAAGCCAATATCACCATGTTTAGGGAAGACAACACAAGCATTTTAGCACTGTGTTAGTAGTGGTAAAGTGCATAGACTCCTAAAGCCAGCAAAATGGGGTCAGAAAAATGGAGGAGGTAGGTAAACAGGTCAGAGGAAGACGACCCTAAAGCTGTCAGGTCTAACACTGCCTTCTTCTTTTCAAGGAAGGATGAGCAACACCATCATAATATATGGTATGGCTGCCAGCCTCTTAATTTACATCCATCAAAGTGCAAGTTGAAACTGACTATCCTTTTCCTATCAGTAATCTAATATCAGCATGACAGCCAGTATCTTTGTCCATGTAACAGCTTCCCATATATATTTAACACTCTCTAAACATACTACAGCGGAACATGCATACTATTGATCAACACACATACTGTCCAAGTGATGCACACGTATTCTGTAAAATAAATAAATAACGGTAAACCTGGAAAAGTTCAATGACCCCACAGCTTTGGATGTATGTATACGATGTCCTGGGAAGGAAGGTTGATGGTGGACCTTGACCTGCATTATATTGCACGGATATCTACATTCTAAGACTAAGAATTGATTACATTGTACTCTGTGGGCCATATTGACAAACACCTTGCGCCGCGGTGTGACTCTTTTTTTAATAAAACCACTTAAAGCTACACAAATCAACTTTATTTGGCTAAATAAATGCCAAACGGGATCTTAGCAAATCTGGGCCTTAATGTCTTACCACTGTGGTCTTGTTGACGTAAGAGTCCCACTCATGTGTACCATATTTAAATGCTGACAATTCTCCCCAAAAAGATAGTTGGATTTTGTATTTGGTAAGGATGTTGGGTACTCTACATCAGAGTTCTTTGATGCAAATGTAAGGTTAGAGTTTGTGCGGGGGCTTTCAAGACATAAAAATGAGATGGTTCTATTTATAAATAAGAAAGAGTTCTGACCTCTAATCAAACTCAGCTGGACTGTTTGATTGTAAATGCATGCCTGAAACAAATGATTTGGCTACTAATAGCGCGAAGACAATGGCTGAGATTATCACAGCTCTTGTTAAGAACTGAGGACTCACTAATAGAGAGGCGCTGTAGTTAGTTAAATAGGTTACGGCAAAACAATATAGGGAAAGAGAAAGACCTTGCCAGTTGCACTCAAGGCTTATTATGACTCGCAATGCCCTGATTACAACCACGGCAATATAAAATGGCGGTGACAGATTTGTAACAGTGATCAAGTTTTGAGATTATTTCTAGTTGTCAGCAACATCTGGGTGCTATTTTTTAGCTGTCTTGATGAGACTTAAAGAATGAAGACCGAGACAGAAGAGGCGTCTTAGATGGTGGCGTAGGTGACTTGCAGCTTTAAATTAATGTTTTGATTGACTAGAGTATTATGTAAAACAGGTGTCTGTAAACACTGATTTGAAGTAATTCTGTGGGCTGACTAGCATGTTCACTTCACTTATGACATATATTATTGTTGTATTCTTTAAAGTATTTTAAGTGCCTATAGCAGTTTTGTATATGATATATTTTTCGTTGGTGTATGAGGAAAACAATAAATAATTTTAAAAATGAAAAATCATTCTTAAACTGTCATAGTTCAACAGATCTACTTCTCAGAAGGCATCGGTAGATCATAAAAATGCTTAAGTATAAAGGAATTGTCTCAGCTCTCTGGATGTGCACCTAGTTTCCTAACTAATTTTGAACTGAAATTAATTAAAGGAATTTAACACTGGCACCTTCACCTTGAGAAGGTATGAATGTGCTGGTGTGTTGATTGCTAACATCATGTCTGTGCAGAAGAAGATTTCTGTTATTTGCTAATCAGGGTTTTGCTGAACATTACTTGCTGATTGAACAATGATTGTATTGCACCATGACCCCTCCCCATCTCTTTGCTTCGACATGATTAGATTGATAATATCAGCACAAGTGCCAGAATTCTTAGGACGGTTATCAACTCTGTTATAGAAAGGACACCTGTGTGACATGCTATGGAAAGTGCTTCTTTGTCAGAAGACACTGTCAACTTGGTACAAAAGATATAGGAATGAGGAATGCAGGAACCACTACCTGTACTTCAAAAAATATGTTCTGATCTCAGCAATAATAAGTATTTATGATTATTTAATATGTCGTCTGTTGGTACCGAGTTATAACACAGAGGAAAGGAAGGTTATCTGTGACTGAATCATCTTCTTAAGCTTCTTCTTAACAAAAGAAACAGCCCATTCTTAAATCAACCATACCATACAATATATGTGTTTATTTGCTGAGTACTAGCACCACCTTCCAGTCACTTCAGAGCACATACAGAGGGATGCACTAGTGGTCAATAATGTAGTTAAGTCCACGCATAGCCCAGGCATCGATAGTCTTTTCTGACTTTTGGCACTACATTTAGTTTGTTTCCAGGTGGAGATGGAGACAGTGAGAATCCAAAAGGAAGAAGACTTGGATGTACAGAAGTCTACCTGCAAAACACTTCTACTTAAGCTAATGAAATGTCAGCAGCCTCTGGCAAGAGACTTCAGAAGTCTAATCCGTTCGTAGCAATAGAAGGTGCCAGCAGCATCAACAGCTGTGGCATGGAAAAGAGTCCAATGTCACTAGGCCTGGAGTGTGTGGACCGAATAATTCAAGGCCTGGTACTAATCCAAATTCTGGGTGGGAGAACTCATCCTACATTTAATGCTTCAAGTGAAATTGCACCATTTGTAATGGGGCCCTTAGAACTTGAAACGTCTGAAAGAAGAAAGAAAAAATAGGTGTAGGACCATTGTTTTTGATGGTTGATGCTTAGGTATTGCTGAATCAACTAGTAGCTATTTGAGGATAAATACAAGTTCTTTTTGCCATTCACTTCACAAATGAGGGTGTCCAGAGGAACTTATTAACAGAGGTTCTAAGGCGTTAGTGACAGATGAAGTGAAGATTCGGCAAGGAGATCCATGCCCCACATGGCTCTCTATCAGTGAGTGGGCTTCACCTTTCTTGCAAGACGGCCTTGAGATATGATGGTTGAGTGGGAATAGATATAGGACAGACTGCACCTAATACAAAAAAATACAGGAGGCAGCCCATCTAGTACTCAGTCATGATTCTCCCCACTCCACATTAACAGAAATGCAAGATCATATAAAAGACATGGAGGCATAGATGTCATTTAGTGGTCTCCAGGGGTCGCAAATGCGACCTCTGAGACTTCCTTTGTGACACCTGATCTCAGAGGTGGCAAGTTCAGTGCCAGGGACACAGAGACAGCTCGTCCTAATGGATATCAGTTGGGGCTCCAGTTTTTGTTTTCAGTCAGTTTTTCTTACCCTAATATTGCATAATAATATATTATTCACTATTAGGGTAATACAAAATGGCCTACAATTAGCTGGGAATATGCCCTCCCATGGAAGCTGAGGTACGTGAAATTGCTTTTAAATGTATGCTGTGTGCGTGCTTGCGGGTGTTTTTGTGCGATGGGAGTGTGTGTATGTAAGTGTGAATTTGTGTGTCTGTGTAAGTGTGTGTGAGTGAAAGTGGAGGTTAAAGGGTGTGAGATGTCACTTCGGCTACCCCTGGCATTTTGGTGAATTGACGTCCATGCAAGGATGTCGGTATTATCTGAATATCATTTGTATTTGCAGCACCAAATCAAGCATAACATCACCAACATGTAGCAAAGATTTTCAATTTTCTTTGACAGTCAAAACTGATTTTCATCTATTAGCTATCTCTTTATGCTTACGAAAGCACCAAAAACTGAAACCGAAAAATACTAAAGACAAGCACAACTCTTTTCCACTTCATCTAAACATAATCGAGATTACCCAACTAAAAACACCTCTTCTTCCACTAATCACTTTGTAACTTTCAATATATGACAACAGTTAAAAACAATTTTAAATATTCTGGTTGAATTGAAAAAAAAATTCAAGACCTAACAACAAAACAGTCACCTCTAAAAAAGGACATTTCTGCTTCTTGGAGCAGGGGCTTCAACCATCTCGTAACTGCTGGAGCTGAGACCTGGCAGACATGTAAGATTATATAAAGATTATGGAAGGTTATGGAGAATACTATAGCTAGTTTTCTTGAAGTCTGACGCATTCCATGTGAACTACAAACAATTTAAAAACGAATTAACATCTCTCAAATTTTACACTTAAGCTTTTGTGGTTTCGTCAGTGGAATACTCATTATTATTATTTCTCTAAACCACAGAAACACCATGTAGTGCACATCCGGTTACTTATAATGCAAAGAAAGGTGAAAATAACTCAATACTTACCAAAGGACTCTCAGTGAGGTCTAGCCATCTCCACTGTACCACTGAAGTCAACAAACCTTACTGAGTACGTTTCTTTCTTGTCTCTCATTTCCAACATTCTCTCTGAAAAGCTCACAGTTTTTTGAGGTGAAGGTCCCTGAAGTTGCCAGAAACCACAGAAATCCTCCAGCCCACAAAAAAGGTTGCCTAATTAGAGTAACTTTGTCGAGATTCACCTTCAGGTCTAAAAGCATTTCGGTGAAGCGAAACAACCAGGTGTGCCAAGAACAAAAATTTAAAGCCATTGAGATCAGATGGACAAATGTACTTCTTATTACTAACATTAGCCTAACAAGAAGATGCATATCCTTATCATTAGCCTGCCCTGAAACATCTAGACTTGGGCTTCAACTGCAAGAATTTGACAAGTGAACCACCAGTCAAGAAACAATACGGTCCAACTAAAAGAACCTCAAATATCCCAAATCTTTAATTTAAAAAAACTTACAATTTAACATCAAAACATTGAAATTCCACTCATACCGAGAGTTCAATAATGCCAATGTGTTTGTTAGACTCAGCAAGTATTTAACTATGATGATATTCTTATCTGGGCAAAGGTGGTACAGTTTTGTAACTCACATCATAGTTCTTTTTGGTCCTTTTCATTTAAGAATGTTATGATAAGAATACTAGAGGCCTTATTTACAAGGTTATTGCACCATTGGAAGTCACTTTTTCCTACGTTCCGGTGGTGCAATGCCCTGCCCCATATTTACTAAGCGGCTTTAAGCCACTTTTTGTGGCTTAAGACCACCTTGTAAATATAACCCCTTTGTACGCCTTACTTTGTGTGAAAGGGATGTGCAATGGGAATTGCTTTGGTCGTTCCATCGCAACACCCATTTCATTTTGACGCTGCCCCAAATGTATGAGAAAACATAAACCTGAGGCAGCACCAAAAACTAACGCCGCCCCAGGGATGACGTCAGCATGGCGCAAGGAGGAGAAATAATTTTATTTCTGCTTGTTTTCGCTTTTTCTGTATGTGCTGCATTTTGCAGCACACATAGAAAGAGCAGAAGACCATTAATAATAGTTTATGTGCAGGAAGGTGTCTCTTTCTGCACATAAACAATCATTAAATAATAACGATTTGCTACTTCTGTGTGTTACCTTATGCAGCACACATAGGACTAACAAATCGCCATTATTAGCACCGGACCCCCAGATACCACACTGTAAATCGATGTGACCACAGTAAAAATATCTATCACATACTGGTGTTATACATTTGAAAATGACTTAGAATGCTTACAACCTTTGAATTACTCTGATTGACGATACTATTAAGTTCACGTCCAGGAATTTTTTCTCCGTTTTGGCATTTGAGCTATCGCTTCAATACATTAATATGGGTATGGGGAGATCAGACATCCCTCAAACATTCACTGAAATCAGAGTTAAAACAGAATATTAGGACCATGGGCTGATTTAAAATTTGTCAGTCGGTCCATCTTCCTTCAGGTCAACAAAGTAAATTACTTTGGCACCTAGGCAGAGGTCATGATGACCAGATTGTTAAATGTCTGTCAGGCCAGCGTACATTTAAGACAATGACAGGAACCGCCGTTAAGGCAGTTCCTGCCAGTGCATTGCAATTTTGCCGTACATGAGATGAGGGAGCCCTACAGCAAAGTTACTTTTTTTCTAAAGCAAAACCCCAAAGCGGGAGTAAAACAAAGCCATCTTGCCATAGGAGTTATCTCCCATGGCGAAGGAGGCCTTTTGCAATTTTCACTGCCCCTTCCCACCAGGGTTTTCCTGGTGGTGACTTGCAGTGAAAGGCGACCTGTAGATCCACCTAGCTAAATTAGGTGGGTGGAAATACAGGTTAACCTCAATGGTCCTTACTCCATCAGGCCATCAGAGGGATGTAACTATTGCAGAAATAGAGTAGTCTCCATCTTTATTACACCAATGCTCTACTGCATTTAACTTCTGCGAGCGGACCATTATCTTGGCAGAAAGGGTACTCTGGCTTCATTGCGACAGGGCACACTTTCCCACAACATACACATTGTTCCCCAACACTTAAGAATATTTGACAATATGTCAAGAATATTTGAATTGGGATCTAAAACATTGCCTAGCTCTTAAGAGAACACTATCTTTGTCCTGCATTATCAGGACAATTGGGCATGCACTTTTATATTTGTCTTAGAGACATGCAGATACTCATCTATGGCCTAATTCCTTTAAAGCTTTTTGGGCCGTGTGACAATTCCCCTCACCTGACAGATTGACACCTTGCCAATAATGCAAAAAGGTGGCAGAGAATATTTTGCCTGTTTTGCAATATTGCAAATTAGAACCTTTGTGCAAATGTATCTTTCCTCCGTTTTGAGCTCTTTATTATCACCAGCGTTTGCGTGACTGTAAAACATATTTAATGAAGTAATTATGAGCCCAAATCGAGCAAAGACATGTTTGCGTGCATTAAACGCCATTGCTAGAGGCGATCTGAAAATAAGACACAAACACTGGTTCCTTTATTTCCATTGGGCCTACATGTGGCTCATAGAGGCTCTACTTCTCGTAGCTTCACTGTGGGTTGCCCTGAATTGCCCCAACTGCTTCAGTCCAACGATCAGGTGAGTCAAATTACTTAAACAGCCCACACAAACTTTGAGAGTAAGTTGAAGAAAATATACAGTTTATGGAAGAAACGAATCGCTCGTAAACAGGAAAAATAGGAAACTCCTTTATAATAGAGAATAGGATTTCAGGTTTATTTCCTCGATGCCCAAGTTGGACTGTGTTTTTTCTTGGTATTTTAAGTTGTATACAGCTCTATCAATCAATATGTTCTATAAATGTCATGCCATGTGTGTTTATCCTTTTAAAACTGGCACTGAACAACAGCTGAATAATGTTTTTGTGCAGATCCAGAGATGTTAAACATCAGCAATGTCAACAAAATTATATTTTGACAATGTGTCATATGCTGCTAAAACATAAAACAACAGAATACGCATGGCAAAACCATCAAATGCAAAGAAAATTACATTTCTCGACGAATAATGAGCTCTTGTCACAATAACTTCAGAAGTGCTGAATTAACTAGAGTCTGCATACAAGCAGTTTTGTTAAACCCCACTATCACAACAAAACTGGGTAAAGTACTTCATTTTTCGCACACAGTGTTCTCCTTCTGAGATAAAATGCCACTTTTAACCACATTCTCTAAAAAATACACGTTTAACAAAATACAACCGATCAGCACAAGTGGAATGTTGTAGCATTCACACAGACATACTGATGATACAATTTTGGAAAAGTGAAAGTAAGACACGAGGGGTAAGGCAGGGCCCTGCAGCCCCTGCTGGGCAGGAGAAGGGGGCAACTTTTCAGGCTGACCCATTCAGCCCAAGGCCAATGAGACTCAGGGGGCCGTCATCACATTCTAGAACTGAGAGGGCATCATATTGCGTCTGTCGCTCAGTAGTCACCTATCCATCGAACTAGCACTGTGTTCTCAAACAATTGACCTTCCAGGGACTGAAACACTAAAAGGTCTGCATTCCATGCGTGCATGACCTTGGATTTCATATGCAGCTTTCCACACATTCTGCAAGGTTTAGGAAGGCTGTGTTATTCAATCCTATTATTGAGACACCTTTCTAATATCTACACACTGTCCTTGGAAATGGTTAGTGGTCTTTAAATCACACTAGTCCTCCAAAAAGAGATGTTTGTAACATAAATATCAACCAGGGCCTTTTTCGAGGGAGAGTGAGTATCTCAGTGCAGTGACAAAAGGCAAAGTTATTTTCTTGGTGAAGCACAGAGTGTGCAGCTGGTGCAGTCCTTATTGGTGCAGCTCTAGAGGTGCAGACCAGGGGTTCAGCAGTTCAGCCCTTCTTCTCCAGTATCTTCTTCCAGCAGGGATCTGAATTTTTGGGCAGCTCAGCCATATATATCCTTGCTCCTGGGTTGGCAAAAAGGGGGTGTCCCTGTCCAAATGGGATGCAGGGTGCCGCCCTCTGGGTTGACCACTTCCTGTGAAGTGTGGCCAAGATCAATTCCAGAGAGGTACAGTCTTTAAAAATCCAACATGGAAGAAATCTCTCCTTGGAGGTTACATCTGACTGAGCACACCCACTGGAGTGGCTAAGCCTCCCTAACACCTCCCCCCCAGCTCCTCTCCTTATCTAATTATAGGATCTCCCACCTAGCAGGGGGAACAGGAAATGGGGAGGTTCAGTTTCTCTCCTAGGTGACTTTCCCTCCTTTAAAACCAGTTTGGCCACTCTACCCCCATCCTGCTCTGCCATCTACTGCAGCACTTCTCCTCCCACCAGATGCTTCCTTTGTTTCAGCTCAGGCCAGAGACTGACCAATCAGGAAAGGGCACTACATGGCTGATTTTGGCAACTTTCAGAAAGAGTTCTAAAACTCTTTTCTCTGTACTAGTTACAGTAAACCTCGCCTTGGCAGGTTGTTGGATTTACTTTAATTTTACAGTCGATACCAAACTTAACAGTTTCAGCTCTTTTCTAGTGGAAATGAGACTTTATTAATTTAAATAAAGTCTCCCAATGTTAGCCTATGGAGCTAATGCACTACAATGGGGAAAATTAATTTGGCTGTTTTCCCTCACCAGGGTTTATAAAACATCTTTTATAAAGTACATGCTTATATTTACACTGTATCGAACCCTTGGGGCACAGAGGGCAGACCTTAGGGGTGACTTAAATGTAAAAATAAGGTAGTTTAGGACATTGGAAGAACTTTTAATTCCAAAGTCGAATTTGGAGTTAAGATTAATTTAAAAGCAGCCAGTAAGTCAGACCTACCTTTAAAATGAAACTGGCCACCACAGCAGTGCACCTATTATACTGGGGTGCCTCAACCTACATGCCCTACCATATACTAGGTACTTATAGGAAGGTTGTCAGAGTCAAATATAACTTAGCCTAATTTGCATATACCATTTTTACACAGAGCTCTGGCCCTGGGACTCGTTAGGGCACAGTCAGAGTCAGTAACCACCAGTATCAATCCAAATGATTGGGTTTGATCAGGGCCGAAAAGGTTACTTTCTCACAGTAATAATGCAGCATACAAACAGTAATAAAGTGAAAACACTACACAAGAAAAATACCAAACTAATTTAGAACAATAGAGTACATTTTAGTAAATAAAATGTCAATGAAAGTAAATACATCCAACCCGTAGAACTGGAGTAATGAATCTTTGAAGGTTTTAGTGAAAAATAGCACCTAAAAGATCAAAGCTCCAACTATGGGTATCTGGTTGCACAAGACCGGGGCACAGTCAAACGTTAAGGTCAAGGGTGTTGGAGGACAGACAGATACAAGGTGTGGATTGGCTCCAGTCTTGGCTTACCTTCAAATTTCAAAGAAATTTCAGAAGAAGTTCTGGAGAGGGTAGAGTCTCAGTGGAGCAATGCAGCAGGCTGTTTTTGAGGATGTGCCATCAACAGTGGGGAGTCGCTGCATGACCTCGGTGACACCATCAACGTAGGCAGGAAAAAGCTCAGGGAAAAGCCAGGGGGCATATTTAAGAAAAGTGGTGCTGCACACAGTGCAGTGGTACTTTTCTTGCATCCTTAGTGCCCCTCTAACGCCACAATTTGTGCGTCATATTTAAAATTCAGTGCAGGGAAAAAATTATGCAAACAAATCTCTTAGATTTCTTTGCACCATTTTTTCTGACCCCCCAATCTAATGGGGGAACACCCACTTTGCATACATTATGCATGGCTCAGGCATAATGTAGCACAAAAAGTTAAAGTGGTACAATGCATATATGGCACCACTTTGTAAATATGGCATGCTGTTTTGGGCCTTCTATGCCACATTAACGTAAAAAAAAAATGATGCTAATGTGGCGTTGGAATGGCTCTGGGGTCTCTTAAATATACCTCCAGATTTCCAGCCCAAGGAGGTCATCGTCATTGATGGGTTGCTGGTAATCAGCTAGCCTGGTGAAGATTTCTACCTTTGCACTTAGAAGTTTTCTGCAGCTTGGATTCCCCCAGTGCAACAAGGCTGCAGGCTGTAGCCGAAAATGCCTACATAAGTCCAGATACTACTTCCTGGAGGTCCTGTTGAAAAGGATTTGCTACTGCAGAGTAGAACATAGTGGGAGCTACTGTGAAGTCAGGCTGATGAGTGATGCACTGAGGAGGATCGGCTGGTGGGTAAGTCCTGGTCTTCTGTTGGTTCTTTACACAGTTTATTAAACACTTTCTCTGTCCCAGATTTTGGGTTCTTGTAGGAGGAGGCCACTCCTGTACCACATCAAGGGTCCATGAACTGGGGGAATCATTCTGGGAGGTTAGGATGTACTGCAGCAGAGGCTAGCAGAAAGGTTCAAGTTCTCAGGATCTTATTATGTCCATGTAGCTCACACAGGAAGCCAGCCAACCAGGCCTTGGAGTCACTCTGGCGGTCCTTGGTTGAAGGAGCAGTCTTTCTTCTGGATCATACACAGGTCCAGTAGTGTACTAAATAGTGGTTCTGGATGTCCAGTATTTATACCTGGTGCCAGTCTTCATGAGTGGGGTGACATCCTTTCCCACCCCCACCTCTTGTTCTGAAAAGTTCTTCCTTTCCCTGTTCAAGGCTCCAAACTGTCCGAGGTGATAAAAAGCTGATGTGAGGTTCCTTTGTGTGTACCGGAGGCACGCCTTTGAAGTGTAAGTAAGACAGGACACAGCCCTGCCCCAGCAATCCTGGCAGGATGGCGATCCTGCCCTCACCTAGTCCCCTTTGGGTCACTCTCTGGGGAGAAAACACAACCTTCACCAGCAGATCCATTCATAGTCATAGTCATGTGGCCCAGGATACCGGCACAAGGCACACATGGTTAAGACAAGAAAATGCTAACTTTATAAAAGTGGATTTTTCAGAATTGTGGCTTAAAACCCTACTTTATCATTAAAGAGGATTTAAAATTACAATTCATTTGAGTGTAAACAGCATATATCTACCTGTGCCCAACCCAACGTTAGGACTTATAAAATGTAATAATGTAACAGTTATTAGTCAATGGGAGAGATTGGCCTTAAATGACTTTAGAACATTTTCTCTGCTTGGACTTGTAAATCTTAAGTACACATGCCCTACTTTTCAAATAGAATTGCACTCTGTCCTAGGTGCAATTAGGGCCTCCCTTAGGGGTGCCTTATAAGTATTAACATGAAGGTTCAGGCAAGGAAAAAAGTTTAAATTGCCAGGTTTAAATGACATTTTAAAACTGCACTACAGGTTGCAGTGGTAGGCTGGAGACGTGTAAATGCCTACTTTAGTGGGTAGCACAATGGGTGCTGCAGTCCCACTAGCAGCATTTAATTTACACACCCTGGGTTCATGTAGTACCATTTATCAGGAACTTACAAGTAAGATAAATGTTCCAATTAGGTGTAGGCCAATTTGTCTATGCTTTAAAGAGAGAGCACTTTAGCAGTGTTAAAGTGCACAGAGTCCTAAAGCCAGCACAATGACTCATGGAAAACAGGAGAGTGCCCTTTAATAATAAGGGTGTTCCATCGTATGGACAGGCTCTCATACGTCTTCAGACATGGTTCAGACATGGTTTTAAACTGCTGATTTACTAAAATTTTATCAAACATTCTCAAGGTATAGGAAGTGCACTCTACCATTTTGTCAATTTTCACTGTCCTATTAAAATTGTATTTTACATTTTGTACAATGTTTTAAATTTTAAACTGATCCATTGTCTTCCATTTTGACAACACTGTTTAATTTTATTGTTTTTAGTATTAACCATGGATTTTTTTTTCCCTATTTTATGAAATGATATTAAGTAACTATGCATAAAAATAAGATCCAATCAGAATCCAGACAAAGCAGGAGGGGTGAAGGCAAACATTTTGGGGATGACCCAGCAGACAAAGAGGGCCGGGCCTAAAAACAAACACACACACACAGAAACTCCAAAGTGTTTCAGAGAAAAGCTCTCCTTGTTCAGAGGTTGAGAAATCAACACACAAACATTGTTTTTATCATGTATCAAATAATGCATGCCTGGACAACTGACAATGCTTCAAAATCATTACTGGTACAATGCAAAGTTGAGCCCCATCTTGGCTTAGTTATGTTGTGTCATACATGAAATAATAATCCTATTTGGCAAAATTCATTCTAGTCAACCATGAAATAAAAAGTAGCATATTGTGAGACCAAATGATAAGTCTAATAAAATGGAGAGCATTCACATAACTAAATTGCTCTGTATTAACACTTATTGTTAGAAATATGAATCCCAATTGAAACACAAGTGAGTTGACTCAGGTTGAATTCAAAATGTTACATAAAACAATTCGAGCAGTAAACTGCCATACTACTAATGTATTTTAGAAGCCAAAAAAATAAAAAATAAACTTAAAACTGCCTCAATAAAAAAGACTTAACAACCTATGCAGTATTTTCACATAGGAAATGTCTGGAAGAAGAATTGCTTGTAGATAATAGAAAAATGCCCTAATGGGCAGGGAAAACCCTGGCCATATTCCAGTCTATCACTTGAAAATATATACCATTAATGAATGTACAATGTATATCAGATAGTCAAAACTATATGTTAAAGAGGGGTGAGTCACTGAAAGACAGTGTGTGAGAAAACAGGGCTGATTGCAGAGGCCCCCTAACTTTTTGCCCCCATTTTCCACTTTTTGCTGGTGTTTTCCTGACTCTGCTAACCAGTCCCAGGGCCTGTGCTCTGTGTAAAATGGATATGCAAATTAGGCTAATAATAATTGGCTAAGTTAACCTACCTATAAGTCCCTAGTATATGGTAGGGCATGTAGGTTTAGGGACCACAGCATAGGTGGTGCACCCATAGGTGAACTGCTGAGGTGCCCAGTGTCATTTTAAAGGCAGTCCTGCCTTGCTGGCTTCTTTTAAATTGAAGTTATATGCAAATTCGACTTTGGAATTAAAAGTAGCTCCAAAGTCTTAAACTACCTTATTTGTACATATAAGTCACTCCTAAGGTGTGCCCTATGTGCCCCTAGGGCTGGGTGCCATGTAACTATAAGCAGGGACTTTATAAAAATAGTTGTATAAGCCCTGGTGAGGTAAAAACAGCCAAATTTGTTTTTCCCTCATTGTAGTAAATGGCTTTTATAGGCTAGAATGGGGAGACTTTATTTTAATTTTTAAAGTCTCCTTAAATGATGCATACCAAGAATTGGCTTCACACAAAGGAATGTGCCTGTGGGAGGGAATCTCCCCTCAGCAGATGGTGAGGCAGGAAGGGGGAGGGCTGTTAAACTGGTCTTCAAAGGCAGAGAAGGACATTTGGAGCAACCAGCAACACCCCCACATCCTGCAACCCCAGACAACTATGTGCCCCCTTGATTAGATTAGGAGAGGGCAGGAGAGGGGTGTGTTTATGATTTTTAGCCACACCAGTGGGTGGGCTCAGCCAGATGTGTCCTCCAAAAATCAGATTCAGCCATGATGGATTTTTAGAGAATGTTGCCTCCTGGGATTGATTTTTGCCACACTTCCCAGGAAGTGGTCATCACAGGGGGAAGGACCCTGCACCTGATTGGAGAACCAGGACCCCCCTGCTTTTCACCCAGGAGCAAGGATAAAACTGGAAGACCTGCACTGACACCTCAGTTCCCTACCACATCCAACAAGGAAGAACAACAGAAGAAGAAGGACTGCCCTGCTGGACCCCTGGCCTGCACCTGGAACCTGCACTCAGAGGGACTGCACCAGCTGCACACTTGGGCTTCACCACAAGAAGGACTTTGCCTGGCTTCAACTGGTTCAAGGAGGGACTCCATGTTTGCTACAGGTGAAAAATTGCTATCCAGAGTCCCCTGCACCAACTCCTGAAGAAAGCGACCAGCTGACCACTGTCCAGTGGCCAAAAAGGAGTTTGCACCAGGTGCATTCTCGGAGTTGTAGTCCGCACCCCCCAAGGACCATCTCAGAACTTCTGGACCCTTGGGGTGAGCTGTGGACCCGAAAAGAACCTTAAAAGGACATCTGGGAGAAGCCCCAGAAGTTTGGAGAAGTTTGGACAACTTTTGTAAAAAAGCTCCATAGAGGGACCGACCCTCCGCGGCAACTCTAGCTGGCTTGCCTCAACCGCGACCCGGCCTGATTTGCTGGTTCGTCCCGGTAAAGAAAATCTCCGAAAAAGAGACTAAGTCCGAAGGTAAAAAGTTGACCGGGACCTCCCAGCCAGCGCATCCGAGGAGGGCTCTATGGACGTCGGATCAAGATCCAGGTTTACCCCGGTCGAAGGATTTTCACCTCGAAAAAACAACTAAGTCCGAAGGTAAAAATCTCCACAGAGGATTCCAGCATCGCGGATCCGGAGAAGGGCTCCAGGAGGTCGGATTGGACTGGCAGGTTCGTCCCGCTGAAGAAAATCTTCGAAAAAAAGACTAATTGTGAAGGTAAACTTTTAACCGAGGCCTCCCGCGGCCTGTAGCCGAGCAGGGCTCCATTGCGGTCGGCCTTAAACTTTGACTTTGCCCCGGTCGAGGTGCAGCCAGATGACCCGATTGGCGCTTTTTGTTTCTAGGCGCTAAAAAAAATAAAAATTCTTTAAAAATTCATATCTCCGGTTCCCCTTATTCGATTTTATTCGTTTTGGTGTCATTTTAAAGATAAAAATATAATCTATTATTATAAATTGGTTTTGGGTTTTTAAACTGTTTCCTGTGTTTTATTTAATTACTGTTTTGTGATATTTGAATGCTTTACACTCTGTCTCCTAAGTTAAGCCTTGACGCTCGTTGCCAAGCTACCAAGGGTTGAGCTGGGTTTAATTTACTGAGACCTAACTGGACCTAAGTGGAGGTTAGTGGCCTATTGCTAAGTTTAGGTACCTACCTGCCCTTACCAATAACACATTTTCCAACACAGTGCACTTCCAAAACATAAATTGTGCAAGGAAGCAAGGCACTACAACAAAATTCACACAAACCTACCTAAGAAAAATGGCCCAAAGGGTCACACTACGATCTACTAATACTAATTCCATACCCAAAATCATACTAAGTTCTTAAGTAGTGAAATCTGACATAAAACAGTCCCATAAAAAATAGTATGGTTCCAAGTTATATTTCTGTGCTTATGATCGAAATTGAAAAAGTGAAAAAATTGGAAATGATATATCTTAGCTCTCTTGCATTCCCAATCCGTAAAGATGTATTGTTCAAGCCTGTATAACCAAACATAAAAGACAAGAAGTGAGTGTCACTTCTACTCACACACAAAGGACAAAACTTTACACAGGCCTCAAATAATCCAAACAAATGTACATATCTAAGGGATTCAGATATATAAGAAAACAAAACAGTTGTTATGCTTAATCCTAGGTGTACACATAATTATTCATTTGAATTGAGACCCATTGAGTGTAGAATTTCAAACTGATAATAAGCCTAGATTCAAATCTGAGTTTCTGTTAATCCTGCACACATCAACTGGTATTCTATCCAACACACAGAACTGGCATCACTTGAGTGTTCTGTCCTAAAATGTATGGCTACAGTGTACTGCTTATCCCTATGTGTGATGGTTCAAGGATTCTCTCTCTAGCCTTGTGGATAGTGAACTGCTGTCAATGTAAAATGTATTACAAGGGCATCTGAGGCTGTAAACACAAAAGTCAGAGTTACGGGATAAGTGTTTCCTGATTTGAAATTCCTTCAAGACTGAAGGAACTTTTAAGGCTTTTACATTCTTACTATTCTTACATGCGTTACAGTCATCACAGACAAAGAAACCCAGGACAGGGTTGTTCCTAGATATCTTCCTGAGTATGTTGTGGCAAAGTTCATCCCTCAGGGACTTGGCCCTTCTATAGGAGATTCTGGGATAATTGTCCAGGTATTTGGTAAGGATCTCATCTATGTGTAAGACATGCCAATATTTCTGTTAGGCCTTTCTGACGCCTGGAGATTTACTATTACAAGTAGTGATGAGTTTGACAATCTGTGAATCATTGTTGTCTTTTTGTTTTGACTAATAAGTCATCCTTTTGATAAGAGTGACTCTTCCCAAAGCTTTTTGAATAGTATAGTTAGATTACCTTTTTGCTTGGAATCTCCTAGTCACTTCAAAAGATTTTCATCAGAGCTAGAATTCCTCTTAGCTCTGAGTAACTCACCAAAGTGATTACTCTGTACCATACTACATATATGGCTACTCGTGGCATGCAAAAGGCTGTTGCCAGCTCTGTGTTTCCTATGTAATCTAGTTTATAACCTTTTATGTCTTGCTTCCACCTTGAAGTCAAGAAACTCAATACTGTGTTTGTTCACATGGTCAGTGAAATTTCAAATTAAGCTTATTGGTGGTAAGTATATCACCACTTTCATTGGCTGTTGTAAGGGAACCCTTCCAGATTCAAAAATGTAATCTACGTACCGCATCCACAGGACAATGTGTTCAGTGAAAAGCTGGATGTTACTGACCACCTGTTCCTCTTACCTGCCTAGGTATAGATCTGCATAGTAGGGTTGAAACACATGCAAATTGCAGCCCCCTGGGCTTGGCGATATACCCCTTAGTCAAAAAGAAAAAAAATATTTATGAGGCAATACCACATCATGTCAATCATTATCTCAGTGCGTAAACAAAATGAAAGTGAACAAGCTCTGAGGAAGTGCCTGCATGTCTGCACTCCTAAGTCATGAGGGATACATTTTTAAAGACTTTTTACGTCAAGGATCATAAGAAAGTAGTCATCTTCCAAAGTGACACAATCAATTATATGTAAAAAGTCTCCCGTATATCTAATATAGAAGGACAGACTCAACAAATAGACTGATGAAAAAATCTACATATCTAGAGGTGTTCTCCAATAAGCTACCAATGGAGGATATTGTAGGCCTACATGGTGGGCATATTGAATTCTTGTGTAATTTGGGAAGAAGATAACTCACATTTAAGGAACTGATATTCCTCCCATTTCAGTAGGCCTCGATCCCTCCAATCAATAAACTTCTCATAATAAATCTTATTGGCTTGTGAGTCCTCACTAATGCTGGATTTTGCATAGTCTGTTCTGTCTTCAAATTGACTATGTCATTCTTTCATATATAATTCAACAGGAAGGTTCACTACGTTACCCCCTTGTTGGAATGTGAGAAAATCATCCTTTTCACCCTAATCACCCTAATCACCCCGATTGTTTGACTAATACTGGTGGTTACTGACTATGCCCTGGGCTCTGCTAACTTGGTGCAAGGCAGTTCATAATTATATTTGGCTCTGACAACCTATCTGTAGGTCCCTAGTATATGATAGGGCATGTAGGTTTAGGTACCCAATGGGGTTAAGGCACTTATGAGTGCACTGCTGTGGTCTCTAGTGCCATTATAAAGACAGCCCTGCCTTCCAGGCTACTTTTAAAATAAAAGTAAGCCAACATTTGACTTTGGAATTTAAAGTATTTCCAAAGTATTAAACTGCCTTATTTTTACATATAGGTCACCCCCAAGGACAGCCCTAGGTGCCCCAAGAGTAGGGTGCCTTATAAATATAAGCAGTGATATTATAAAGGATGTTTTATAAGCACTGGCGAGGGAAAAGCTGCCAATTTTGTTTTTCCCCTTTATAGCACATTAGCTCCATTGGCTAACATTGGAAAACTTTATTTAAAAATAAGAAAGTCTATCTTTTGATAGGAGTGAGCTAAAAATGTGCTTCACAGTGTCAAAGCTATAGTTAAAATACATCCAACAACTTGCCACTGTTAGATTCATCATAAATATTACAGGGAAAGAGTTTTAGAACTCTTTCCTAATGTTACCTAAGCTTAGCGCTGTAGAAGCCTCTCATGTTTGGTTAGCTTTTGACGGGCTGGCCAGGCTGCCTTGAAGAGGAGTGAAGTGTCCTGGGCTGAGACAAATCAACCTTCTGGTGGGAGGAGAACTGCAGCAGCAGATGCCAGAGCAGGGAAGGATATAGGGGGCAACACTGGTTTTAAATTAGCAAAGACAGTTTGGATAGAAACCAGACCTTTCCTATTTCCTGCCCCCCTAATCATATGGGAGTCTGTCAGGGAGACCAGATCATCGGGCCTGCACACATTCCCAACATGTCCACCACTAGACAGCTCCAAAACTCTGATAGAAATATCACAGAGCCAGAGGGAGTCCAAGTGGGGGAAAAGGGGATTAGGTAGGGAACAGCTGTGAAGGAGACCTGTAGGAAGCAAAAGGTTAAACAACACAATATCAAGATATAATCACATTGACTTTCACTAGACTATGGTTCTAAGCGTTCTCATACTGTAACCATGGATAACCTAAGAAGTGACTATAACTAGACCTCAAGAACTCTGGGTACCTAGAAAAAATCAAGAATGGTTAATACAATGTTATATATGAGCATTTCATGAAATGTCACATACTGTCTAGGAATATAAGAACCTTCTAAAATAATGTTTCAGAACAAACATTGCATTTTTACATGAGGACAAAAGGCAATCTGAAACATTCCCTGGAAAACAATAGGAATTGTACTAGGGACTTAATATGCACAAAGAATGTCACATTTTGAATTTAGCATCTTCAGAGAAAATCCAAAAGTCCAGGATAAATGTGTGCACTTCAAAAAACACTACACATCAAAGTTTTAATTGCCATGAAATGATCGCTCACACTATTGCCGATCTGAACATCAAGTTTTACATGCTGGAAATGAATTGCGCACACTGCCGATTCGAACAAGAATATGCAAATGCCATGAAAGGATCGCACAAGCTGTTGCCGATCTGAACACCAAGTTTCACATGCGGGAAATGAATCGCGCACACTGCCGATTCGAACAAGAATATGCAAATGCCATGAAATGATTGCGCAAGCTGTTGCCGATCTGAACACCAATTTTACATGAGAGCAATGAATCGTGTACTCTGATAGTTTCACGAGTAGGCCCAAAACTCAAGAGTCTTTGAGAACGGGGTCGGGGGCCCAGCCTGACCGCCGCCTTACCACCCTGCTCAAGGATCACCAATATCATGTGGGGCAGGCCTGGAACATCAAGGTAGGCCTCCGGAACAGGAGTTCAGGAAGTTGCTGCTGCTCTGCACCGGAACCTCTGAATAGTGAGCACGTGGAGCTGGGCTGGCTCCCTTATATAGAGTCTGGCCCAGCCCACAAACCACACCCAGTCATGCTGCAGAGAAAGCTTCTAGAAGGACCTAGAAAGGGACCACACCCTAACACACTCAGTAAGCCTGCAGCAATACCTTGCAAATTAACAGTTATTGCAAACATCATTTATAGTGTTTTTCGAGGTTAAAGTCTGCAATGCAAAAGGTTAACATACTGCATATAAACACAATGCATGAATTATGCTCTTGCATAAAGGCTGGGTTTTTGCATTTTTGTCACCCACAGAGCACGCACTGTCCTAATGTTGACAAGTCCCAGAGATTAGATTAGGAGAGGGGCTGGAAGGGGAGTTTAGGGAACAGTTAGCCACTTCTGTGGGTAAGCTTAGCCAGACTTGAACCTCCGGGAGAGATTTTCTCAATTGTGAAATTTTGAGAAACAGTGGTTGCCACAACAAAAATGTGGCACGCTTCACAGGAAGTGGTCTCCACAGAGTGCCACAAGCTGTACCCCATGGTCAGGGGTGCCCCTGCTTGCCATCCCAGAAACCTGGGTAAAATTAAGAGAGCTGCCCTGCAACTCAGATCCCTGTTGGAAGAAATCAGAATAAAAAGAACTGCCCAGCTGAACCCCTAGACTGCACCAGCAAGGACTGCACTCTGAAGGACTGCACCTGAGGCACAATCTCTCCTTCACCACAAAAATGACTTTGCCTTGCTTCTAAAAATCCAGCAGTAAACTCCTTATAAGCAACAGGTACAAAAGAACTACCAATAGTACCTTGCATCAACTCTTGCTAGATGACCCCAGCTGACCAGCACTAGATGTGTTTTTTTAAGGATTTGACCAGGTGCATTGTGGGTTTTGGGATCCTAACTCTCCAAGGAGCAACTCAGAGCTTCTGGAACCTGGCCGGTGTTGTGGACCCTATAAGACCCCAAAAAGACCATTTGGAAGAACCCAAAGGTAACTATAACTTGCGCCCTCACCATGCACAGCTAATTGCTGAACATATTGTATCATTGATGACATCTTCTATGGCATCTTTGATACAACTGCAACATTTGCAATAAAATTTTTGATAAGAAAACTGTGCATTGTGAAGGCGCACGTTATAGCTATCTTAGGGTGTGAGTTATAGTTACTTGAAATAAATATAACTGCTGAATTTCTATGGTTTTGTAAGAGTAAATTCAGAACATAATTATAACGTCCTTCTAACATTTGTTTCTAACAGTGAATACATATATATATGTGTGTGTACATATATGTATATATGCATATATGCAGATATATGTGTATATATGCAGATATTTTTGTATCTATGAATGGTGGCAAAAAGTTAGGGGGCTTCCTCAATTAGCCCAGTTTTATCACACAAGCCCCCCCCAGCCCACACACCCAGAAGACTCAGCCCAATCATGTGAGAGTCTCCTGGCTTGTCAGGTGAGGAAGACAGTGAGGAAAACTGGCTGTCCCTTTGCAGTGCCTTCTCTGCCATACTTCCTCCTGTCATGGTCACTCCCTCTGGGTAGGGAACCCATCCCAACAGTAAAAGGACCCATTCCATTTTAAACTGTAACCTCCCTCTAGGGGGTTCTTCCTCTCTCTCTGCCAACTTGGGTAGTGATGTGGCCACCTCTCCTATCTCTAACTTTGCTAGGGCAACACCTAGCTTACCCAGAGGTGAGCCATCACTTGAGCAACCCCACCAGGACCAATAGGGTCAGAGGGCCCACTTTGCTTTTGGCCATGGGTCTGCTTCCTAGGCCAAGTGCAGTGCTGCCATGAAGGTCAGCGCCCAGCTGAGGCTACTGACAGCTGTCAGAACCCAGAACCACACCCTAAGATCTCCACTGACAGATGTGTGAGCTGCTTTAGGGGCAACTATGGGGTTCTGCCACCCCTCTTGCTGTTTAGAGTCGGGAGCTATGACATCATGTGGCAGACCCCTTCTTCCACTCTCTCTCCTGTTGGCGGAGGGGCAACACCCTGCAGCTGGACAGCTGCCTGACTACTCAGGACTTCCTTGGAGTCAGGTGAGGCCTAACCATTGCCACTCTGGGCTGCCCCCCTACTGGGGCAGAAGGTTTGTGACTCTCTGGAACCATCTTTAAGAGTTGCCTACCATTCTTTTTCTTCTTCCCTTTTACTGAGGACCCCTGTCCCCTAATTGTAGAGACTGGCTCCCTGGTACTTTGGGTTAAGAGACGCCCTGGGTGCCTGCCCCATCTTGGCTAAGACTCACTTCTGGGAGGTCAATGCCTAGGGTACAATCTACGGGGATGGCAGCACTGACCACCAACCTAACCCAGTCAAGGATACCCTCCCTTTCTAGGGGCACTATGGCTACAGGTTTGGAGGTGACCTCACCTGTGGCTATCCTGACTCTACTTGCCCCCCCTGAGACATACATTTCTGGGATCACCATCCGGTCACTCACTATGTAGTGTGACTGGCACAGGTGTCTCCCAGGCCAGTGGTAGGGATCCCATTCACCTAAATTGGGTGAAAGTGCCTACTCCCACCCGGAGGGGTTACCAGCTTACCATCTGGCACTGTCTCCTAACCCAATGCTAAAAGAACCATATCATCTGAAGAGTCCTGCTCCATGGCTACACTGGACAGCCCAGTGCTAACCACCTTCTTTGGACAGGGTGCATCTCCTCTGTAGTGACCCGTCTGCTGACACTCACAGCAGGCCTTATTGTCCACGAGCTTCTTTAACCCTGGGCCTCCCTGCCTCTGCCTGTCAGAGTGGGAGTGGAATTTACTCCCCTCCTTCTCAGGGTTCTGAGGTATAGAGGGAGTCTCTGTGGTGGGCCTACCACCCCCCTCTTTAGGTTTCTTGGGACCAGATCCCTCCTTTTTTGGAGTTTCCCCCCTGGGACTTCACAACCACCCTGGTTCTCAACCACTCATCAGCTGCCTCCCCCAGCTATCTGGGGTTGGTCAGCTTGGAATCCACTAGATGCTGGCGTAACCTCTCTTGGATACAATTGGTCAAGATGTGCTCCCTCATGATCAAATTATATAACCCCTAATAAGTATTTTTTACTTTGTTATCATGTATCCAGCCCTTTAGTACCTTAAGTTGAGGTGTCTACAAAGTCAACCCAAGATTGAGTATTGACCTTCAGGGTGTCCCTGAACTTCATTCTGTACTGCTCTTTGGTCAGACCAAACTTCTTGGTTAAATAACCTCTTCATACTGGGATAGGAACCTGCTTCCTCTCCCCCTAGGGTCAGGAGCAGATCCCTTCCAGATATTGGGACCAACTCCCATAGGAGTGAGCCCCAATATTGTGGCTTAACCCTTCTCGCTTGGAGAAGGGTTAAGCCTATGTCACCCCTCTCTGCATAAGCAGGAACAACCGACTTGGGTAACCTGGGGCAGAACCCACCAACCATGGACACCTCTACTTCTCTTTCGCTGCCACCATATCTCTGTTCCATCTTTGCCCACTTCTTTTGCTCTAGGGCCAACTTCTCTGCCTCCAAAGCAAAGAGGGCTACGTGGGCCTCAAGCTCCCTTTCCCTGAATTCCAGGCCTGCTTCTTTTTGGGCTGATGCCACAGACCTTCCCTTCCCACTAGTCTGGATAGGGCGCTAACTACTGATGTCACTGACAGTTGATCCTCCTCTCAAAGGTGGCAAGGAAAACTTCACTCTCCCTTTCTACCTCTGAAGCTTTCTCTGCTTCCCTCTGCACGACTCAGCTTTCAAGGGACTTGAGCATCACATGATAATCATAACCTTCCTAAGGCTGTTAGCAGCAGGCAATCCCTTCTTTCTATACAACAACCTATGCTCAGCTGCAGAGTGTGGGTAGGCTAGCTAGATCAAGCTCCATGGTCTCCCTCAAGTTTTATGTCACTTAAAAAAACTTTGGCACCAACTCATCAGAACAATTTAGAAAAATCAAAGCTGGGCTGATTGCAGAATCCCCCTAAATTTGTGCCCCCATTTTCACTTTCGCTGTTGTTTTCCTGACTCTGGTGGTGCCCTGGGTACTGCTAATCAGTCCCAGGGCCTGTACTCTGTGTAAAATGAGTATGCAAATTAGGCTAATTATAATTGGCTATGTCAACCTACCTATATACCTAGTATATGGTAGGGCATGTAGGTTTAGGGACCCCAGCATAGGTAGTGCCCCCATAGCTGCACTGCTGAGGTGCCCAGGGTCAATTTAAAGTCAGGCTTGCCTTGCTGGCTGCTTTTAAATTTAAGTTACATGCAAATTCGACTTTGGAAATAAAAGTATTTCTAAAGTCTTAATCTACCTTATTTTTACATATAAGTCACCGTTAAGGTGTGCCCTAGGTGCCCCCAGGGTTGGATGCAGTGTAACTATAAGCAGGGACCGTATAAAATATGTTTTTTATAAGCACCGGAGAGGAAAAATAGCCAAACTGATTGTTATAATAAATCTCACAACTTGCAATTGTTGGATTTATTATAACTAGTTCAGGGAAAGAGATTTAGGGCCATATTTATACTCCGTTTGCGCCGAAATTGCGTCGTTTTTTTTGACGCAATTTCGACGCAAAACTAACGCCAACTAACGCCATATTTATACTATGGCGTTAGAGGCGAATAGCGCCAAAGTTCCCGGAATGTGCGTCATTTTTTAGCGTGAACCCCTTCCTTGCGTTAATGATATGCAAGGGAGGCGTTCCCGTCTAAAAAATGACTCCCAGGCCTTTACGTGGTATTTATACTCCCGGGCAAAAGAGACGCCCGGGAGTTGGCGTGGCTAAAAACGGCGCATTTGCGCCACTTTTTAACGCCTGCTCAGGGCAGGCGTTAAGGGGCCTGTGGGCTCAAAATGAGCCCACAGGTGCCCTCCCATGCCCCCAGGGACCCCCCCTGCCACCCTTGCCCACCCCAGGAGGACCCCCAAGGATGGAGGGACCCACCCCAGGGACATTCAGGTAAGTTCAGGTAAGTATAATTTTTTATTTTTTTATATTTTGTTTTGGTGGCATAGGGGGGCCTTATTTGTGCCCCCCTACATGCCACTATGCCCAATGACCATGCCCAGGGGACACAAGTCCCCTGGGCATGGCCATTGGGCAAGGGGGCATGACTCCTATCTTTACAATGATAGGAGTCATGTTGATGGGGGATGGGCGTCGTTAAAAAATGGCGCAAGTCGGGTTAAGACGATTTTTTCGACGTAACCTGACTTGCCCCATTTTAAGACGCCCATGCGCCATTTTCCCCCTACGCCGGCGCTGTCTGGTCTACGTGGTTTTTTCCCACGCAAACCAGGCAGCGCCGGTCTGATTGCGCCGTCTAACGCCATTCCATAAATACGGCGCCCGCATGGCGCTTCAGAATGGCGTTAGACGGCGCAAAACTTTTTGACGCTAAACTGCGTTAGCGCAGTTTAGCGTCAAAAAGTATAAATATGGGCCTTAGAACTCTACCTTAAAGCTGCCAACTTCAGCTCTGTAGTGCCCTTCTCTGGTTGACCAGCCTCTGGCAGCCTTGCTGGGCTGCCTTGATGAGGTGTGAAGTGGCCTGGGCTGAACACAAAGGAAGTGCCTGGGGAGGAGATCTGCCTCAGCAGATGGTGAAACAGGGTGCAGGGAGATCTGCCAAACTGGTCTTTAAAGGAGGGAAGGACATTTGGAGCAGCTCAGGACTTCACCCATTTCCTGTAAACCCAGACTACCAGGTGCCCTCTTGATTAGACGAGGAGAGGGCAGGGCAGGAGAGGGGTGTGTTAAGGATTTTTAGCCACACCAGTGGGTGGGCTCAGCCAGACCTAACCTCCGAAATTCAGTTTCTGCCATTTTGAGTTTTTAAGGAATGTTGCTCTCTAAGATTGATTTTTGCCACACGTCCCAGGAAGTGGTCATCCAAGAGGGTAGTTCCCTGCCTGTGATTGGACAGTTCCCCCCCTGCTTTTAACCCCAGGAGCAAGGATAAGTTTGGCAGAGTTCCACCCACATCTCAAATTACTACAAGGAACAATACAAAGAAGAAGAAAGACTACCCTGCTGGACCCCTGACCTGCACCTGGACACGGCACTCTGAAGGACAACACAGCTGCACACTTGGGCTTCACCACTCAAAGGACTTTGCCTGTCTTCAACTGCTTGAAGAAGAGACTCTCTGTAAGCTATCGGTATAAAAGAGCTGCCCAGAGTCCCCTGCATCAAGTCCTGCTTGAAAAGCCCAGCTGACCAGCATCCAGTGTCAATTTGAGGATTCTGACTAGGTGCATTCTGGGAATTGTTGTCCAAACTCCCAAAAAGCAACTCAGAGCTTCTGGAACCTTGGATCAAGTTGTGAGCACTTCAAGGACCCAACAAGGACCTCTGGATTACAATCCTGAAGTTTGGAGACATTTGGAGCAATGGTTGTAAACAGCCCCATAAGTTGAAGAGGTGCATTGTGGGAGTTGTGGTCCCAGACCTCAAGATGCAAACCAGAGCCTTTGAACCCTTGGATGGTGCTGTGGGCCACTTTCCTGTATCAAGAAAGACTTCTGAAAGTAAGTGTAACAGTATTACATCTTAGGTGGCCTGAACTCTGAACTTTTTCCCTGTCCAGTGTGACCTTTTTTTTAACCCTTTGAGTGCTATTTGCTTCTCGCCTCTAGAATTACTTTTAATATTTAAAAATTCATATCTCCGCTTCCCTACATTGTATGTTTGTCATTTTGGTGTCATTTTAAAGATAAATAATTTCCATGTTTATAAATTGGTGTTGGATTTTTATTGCGTTTTGTGTTTTATTTATTTCCTGTTTTGTTGATATTGAATGCCTTCTGCACCTGTCTCCTTAATTAAGCCTTGTCGCTCATTGCCAAGCTGCCAAGGGTTGAGCAGGGATTAATTTATTGAGACCTGAGTGGACCCAGTGGGGGTTAGTGACCTATTGCTAAGTGTAGGTACTTACCTGCCCTTACCAATAATCCACTTTCCAACATTTTACGCTGTACCAAAAAGATAAATTATAACACTACTTTTGAAAGAGATTGTGCTAATTTTTAAGGGCAACAGAGGTAAAATACTGTCCTGCTTGGTACAAGAAAATTTACCATCATATATTTTTACATTTACTCACATTTTTTCGAAGCAAATTTTAAAAAACTTCTAGTAGTCACCTTAAAAATAATTCTGCTTATATTTTATTCAGATTGCACTGTCACATACTATAATTATTGATGTTTAAGGGTCTTTTCTATGTTTTTTTGTCTTGCATGACCACCTGTGTTTTGTCATGCTACTTTGGTATATGACTTTGAGTTTGCCGGAATAGTTTTGACTGCCAGACCTTGATCTGGCATGATACTCAACCAGATTTAGAAACATTATTGATTTTTTTTCTGCCTTAGTCAAATATAGAGGGACACAAGTCAAGACATCAAAAAAGAAAAAAGAACAGTCAAAATGGGGAGCACCCTGTCTTCCATTCCAGCATTTGTGACCCCAAGGCATCATGGTAAATGCAGTCATTAGCACGAATTTGAACAGAGTTTTAAAAGTTTTTCACCATAAGTTGGTGCGGCGAGTGCCGTATCTTCGGACACGTGTTTCTGGCTATTTGGCCGTCGTCAGCGAAGAGCAACGTGTAGCTGGCGGGGTTGCTTGAAATGCCGCCTTGAAAGTATTCACAGGTTTATGTACCACTCAAGAAGGCGCACAGGTGCTTCACCCGAGCTCGTCAGCTCAGAGGCTCACAGGAGCCTTAATTACAACAGTCAAAATGGGGAGCACCCTGTCTTCCATTCCAGCATTTGTGACCCCAAGGCATCATGGTAAATGCAGTCATTAGCACGAATTTGAACAGAGTTTTAAAAGTTTTTCACCATAAGTTGGTGCGGCGAGTGCCGTATCTTCGGACACGTGTTTCTGGCTATTTGGCCGTCGTCAGCGAAGAGCAACGTGTAGCTGGCGGGGTTGCTTGAAATGCCGCCTTGAAAGTATTCACAGGTTTATGTACCACTCAAGAAGGCGCACAGGTGCTTCACCCGAGCTCGTCAGCTCAGAGGCTCACGGGAGCCTTAATTACAACAGTCAAAATGGGGAGCACCCTGTCTTCCATTCCAGAATTTGTGACCCCAAGGCATCATGGTAAATGCAGTCATTAGCACGAATTTGAACAGAGTTTTAAAAGTTTTTCACCATAAGTTGGTGCGGCGAGTGCCGTATCTTCGGACACTTGTTTCTGGCTATTTGGCCGTCGTCAGCGAAGAGCAACGTGTAGCTGGCGGGGTTGCTTGAAATGCCGCCTTGAAAGTATTCACAGGTTTATGTACCACTCAAGAAGGCGCACAGGTGCTTCACCCGAGCTCGTCAGCTCAGAGGCTCACGGGAGCCTTAATTACAACAGTCAAAATGGGGAGCACCCTGTCTTCCATTCCAGCATTTGTGACCCCAAGGCATCATGGTAAATGCAGTCATTAGCACGAATTTGAACAGAGTTTTAAAAGTTTTTCACCATAAGTTGGTGCGGCGAGTGCCGTATCTTCGGACACGTGTTTCTGGCTATTTGGCCGTCGTCAGCGAAGAGCAACGTGTAGCTGGCGGGGTTGCTTGAAATGCCGCCTTGAAAGTATTCACAGGTTTATGTACCACTCAAGAAGGCGCACAGGTGCTTCACCCGAGCTCGTCAGCTCAGAGGCTCACGGGAGCCTTAATTACAACAGTCAAAATGGGGAGCACCCTGTCTTCCATTCCAGCATTTGTGACCCCAAGGCATCATGGTAAATGCAGTCATTAGCACGAATTTGAACAGAGTTTTAAAAGTTTTTCACCATAAGTTGGTGCGGCGAGTGCCGTATCTTCGGACACGTGTTTCTGGCTATTTGGCCGTCGTGCTTCACGTCAGGTGCTTCACCCGAGCTCGTCAGACAGGGTGCTCCCCATTTTGACTGTTGTAATTAAGGCTCCCGTGAGCCTCTGAGCTGACGAGCTCGGGTGAAGCACCTGTGCGCCTTCTTGAGTGGTACATAAACCTGTGAATACTTTCAAGGCGGCATTTCAAGCAACCCCGCCAGCTACACGTTGCTCTTCGCTGACGACGGCCAAATAGCCAGAAACACGTGTCCGAAGATACGGCACTCGCCGCACCAACTTATGGTGAAAAACTTTTAAAACTCTGTTCAAATTCGTGCTAATGACTGCATTTACCATGATGCCTTGGGGTCACAAATGCTGGAATGGAAGACAGGGTGCTCCCCATTTTGACTGTTGTAATTAAGGCTCCCGTGAGCCTCTGAGCTGACGAGCTCGGGTGAAGCACCTGTGCGCCTTCTTGAGTGGTACATAAACCTGTGAATACTTTCAAGGCGGCATTTCAAGCAACCCCGCCAGCTACACGTTGCTCTTCGCTGACGACGGCCAAATAGCCAGAAACACGTGTCCGAAGATACGGCACTCGCCGCACCAACTTATGGTGAAAAACTTTTAAAACTCTGTTCAAATTCGTGCTAATGACTGCATTTACCATGATGCCTTGGGGTCACAAATGCTGGAATGGAAGACAGGGTGCTCCCCATTTTGACTGTTGTAATTAAGGCTCCCGTGAGCCTCTGAGCTGACGAGCTCGGGTGAAGCACCTGTGCGCCTTCTTGAGTGGTACATAAACCTGTGAATACTTTCAAGGCGGCATTTCAAGCAACCCCGCCAGCTACACGTTGCTCTTCGCTGACGACGGCCAAATAGCCAGAAACACGTGTCTGAAGATACGGCACTCGCCGCACCAACTTATGGTGAAAAACTTTTAAAACTCTGTTCAAATTCGTGCTAATGACTGCATTTACCATGATGCCTTGGGGTCACAAATGCTGGAATGGAAGACAGGGTGCTCCCCATTTTGACTGTTGTAATTAAGGCTCCCGTGAGCCTCTGAGCTGACGAGCTCGGGTGAAGCACCTGTGCGCCTTCTTGAGTGGTACATAAACCTGTGAATACTTTCAAGGCGGCATTTCAAGCAACCCCGCCAGCTACACGTTGCTCTTCGCTGACGACGGCCAAATAGCCAGAAACACGTGTCCGAAGATACGGCACTCGCCGCACCAACTTATGGTGAAAAACTTTTAAAACTCTGTTCAAATTCGTGCTAATGACTGCATTTACCATGATGCCTTGGGGTCACAAATGCTGGAATGGAAGACAGGGTGCTCCCCATTTTGACTGTTGTAATTAAGGCTCCCGTGAGCCTCTGAGCTGACGAGCTCGGGTGAAGCACCTGTGCGCCTTCTTGAGTGGTACATAAACCTGTGAATACTTTCAAGGCGGCATTTCAAGCAACCCCGCCAGCTACACGTTGCTCTTCGCTGACGACGGCCAAATAGCCAGAAACACGTGTCCGAAGATACGGCACTCGACGCACCAACTTATGGTGAAAAACTTTTAAAACTCTGTTCAAATTCGTGCTAATGACTGCATTTACCATGATGCCTTGGGGTCACAAATGCTGGAATGGAAGACAGGGTGCTCCCCATTTTGACTGTTGTAATTAAGGCTCCCGTGAGCCTCTGAGCTGACGAGCTCGGGTGAAGCACCTGTGCGCCTTCTTGAGTGGTACATAAACCTGTGAATACTTTCAAGGCGGCATTTCAAGCAACCCCGCCAGCTACACGTTGCTCTTCGCTGACGACGGCCAAATAGCCAGAAACACGTGTCCGAAGATACGGCACTCGCCGCACCAACTTATGGTGAAAAACTTTTAAAACTCTGTTCAAATTCGTGCTAATGACTGCATTTACCATGATGCCTTGGGGTCACAAATGCTGGAATGGAAGACAGGGTGCTCCCCATTTTGACTGTTGTAATTAAGGCTCCCGTGAGCCTCTGAGCTGACGAGCTCGGGTGAAGCACCTGTGCGCCTTCTTGAGTGGTACATAAACCTGTGAATACTTTCAAGGCGGCATTTCAAGCAACCCCGCCAGCTACACGTTGCTCTTCGCTGACGACGGCCAAATAGCCAGAAACACGTGTCCGAAGATACGGCACTCGCCGCACCAACTTATGGTGAAAAACTTTTAAAACTCTGTTCAAATTCGTGCTAATGACTGCATTTACCATGATGCCTTGGGGTCACAAATGCTGGAATGGAAGACAGGGTGCTCCCCATTTTGACTGTTGTAATTAAGGCTCCCGTGAGCCTCTGAGCTGACGAGCTCGGGTGAAGCACCTGTGCGCCTTCTTGAGTGGTACATAAACCTGTGAATACTTTCAAGGCGGCATTTCAAGCAACCCCGCCAGCTACACGTTGCTCTTCGCTGACGACGGCCAAATAGCCAGAAACACGTGTCCGAAGATACGGCACTCGCCGCACCAACTTATGGTGAAAAACTTTTAAAACTCTGTTCAAATTCGTGCTAATGACTGCATTTACCATGATGCCTTGGGGTCACAAATGCTGGAATGGAAGACAGGGTGCTCCCCATTTTGACTGTTGTAATTAAGGCTCCCGTGAGCCTCTGAGCTGACGAGCTCGGGTGAAGCACCTGTGCGCCTTCTTGAGTGGTACATAAACCTGTGAATACTTTCAAGGCGGCATTTCAAGCAACCCCGCCAGCTACACGTTGCTCTTCGCTGACGACGGCCAAATAGCCAGAAACACGTGTCCGAAGATACGGCACTCGCCGCACCAACTTATGGTGAAAAACTTTTAAAACTCTGTTCAAATTCGTGCTAATGACTGCATTTACCATGATGCCTTGGGGTCACAAATGCTGGAATGGAAGACAGGGTGCTCCCCATTTTGACTGTTGTAATTAAGGCTCCCGTGAGCCTCTGAGCTGACGAGCTCGGGTGAAGCACCTGTGCGCCTTCTTGAGTGGTACATAAACCTGTGAATACTTTCAAGGCGGCATTTCAAGCAACCCCGCCAGCTACACGTTGCTCTTCGCTGACGACGGCCAAATAGCCAGAAACACGTGTCCGAAGATACGGCACTCGCCGCACCAACTTATGGTGAAAAACTTTTAAAACTCTGTTCAAATTCGTGCTAATGACTGCATTTACCATGATGCCTTGGGGTCACAAATGCTGGAATGGAAGACAGGGTGCTCCCCATTTTGACTGTTTTAAAAAAGAAAAAAGGCCTGGAGTGACTGTTCAGTTGCATTGCAAGCAGCAGATGTATGGCAACTAGGGACTGGGTATGGGGATGTGGATTAGTAAAATCAAAAGGTGCAGTGTTCTCTCTTGCCATTATATTTATTTTGAAGTGCAAGCGTTTTTTTTCTCCATTTTATGGGATGAAGGGCATTATTTAGAGTTTGAAAGGAGCTGAAGAGCCTCCAATTTCCAGAGGAAACACTAAATAAGGAGTAGAATCAACCAGCTGAATTTCCTCCACAGTACTATCCCTGTGTTATAGGGAATTCAGCAGGCCGATTGTACTGCATTTTTTGTTTCCTACAGAAGAAGGATTTCTAGTCCCCTACAAAATGCAAGACCCTAGGACACATCTGGAATATGTGGGGTTACTCAGCACCTTGTGGATTCGGGAAGACATGATAGTACATTGCATTATAGGTTCCCCAAAAACAATGCAATCAATCCAACCTGAATCTATGTCACACACAGCTCAGCGTTCTCATGCTCTGAGGTTTAGCAATTCTTGGAGAAGTATCTGTCATGGCATCATCTATCAAACAGATCCAGCACACACCAGAACTTCTTGATTATAGGAGACAGAGAAGCAGAAACAGGAGATAATGAGCAGGAGGCAAGGGGACCAGTACTCACCACAGCATATCCATGTCTACATGGGAAGAAAGGAACATATGAGGGCAAAGATCAGATTCTCATTCCTAATCTAAAGCAAAACCCAGATAGTGGTCCTCCTGTGCAGAGATCACATCACAGTGTTTCCACTGAATGAAAACTTTTTATATAAGATAATAGATCAAGTCAGCTTTTCTCAAATACCTCAGCAAACAATAACTAACTTTAATTTAGAGTACATTTTCTACAACATATGACATTAGTAAATGTTGCCATTTTAATGATCAGAAGCTTAGTGTTATGTCAGGTATCTACTCTCCCCGTCCCTCATCCTAATAGTGGTGGTGATAAAGATTTGTTGTTTTGTCCCAATATATTCACCTCAGAAGCAGTTGTGTTTAGTACAGGTGTCTCCAACTAGTAGCTCATGAGCTACTAGTAGCTCTCAACCTACCCATAAGTAGCTCTTCTCTGAGCAGCCCAGCCTACAAAAACTGAAAAGTGTATATTTAGAATAAACATGTAAGCTTGTCTGATGTGGTCAGTATTAAAATTCTAATAAGATTCGCAGCTCTGGATGATTTCCATTGAACACAAGTAGCTTTTACTACAGAAAAGGTTGGAGAGCCCTGGTAGACTGAAGGCTGGAAGCAAAATTCCTAACTCTCATTGCTGATGTGCTTGAGAGTGGTAACTAAACTTATAATTGGGAGTACTAATCACTTGTAGTTCCAGAATTTGAACTTGCTCTACATTGATTCAAGATATCAAACTTCACAACTTCAGATGTTTTCATTATTCTGTAAAATAAATGTTTGTTGAGTGAGACCCAAACAACATTCTGCCTTCTGTGCAGCAGCCTCATCAGCAGATGCAAAGACTGTGGGGACCTTAGGGGAGCAGAACCTTTGGACAGGGCTGCTCCATTGGGTCTAAATGTCCTCCATTTATATTCCATTTGAATTTAGGGAAGACAATGATTAGATACCTGCAACAGAAGGAATGATAAATTCCAAAGTCTGGGAAATCTGGGCTGAAGATGATATGGCAGTAGTCAAATAAAGGTATAAAATGCAGCGTCTAGTATATATTTTGGATTCCTATTTTGTTTAAAACTTAAAATGCTTATACTGTAGGTAAACCTAAACACAGTGACAAAATTGCAAGTAAACTGAAAGGAAGCAAGGTAGTCAGGAAGGACAAGCATTGGCAAAGCCAGTATGTTTCGCCTATGCAAGATAGATTGGCTTTGTCAGTGTTTTAAGCATGTTGCAGAAGATGGCTAAAAGTTAAGTAAATAATAAGAGTATGGTACTATCAACACTAGTCGCTTTGTAGCACTATTATTTTCTTTCCTTTAAGCCATGTTGCGCAGTAGCCACCTCTGCTGTGCAACCAGTCTAAAAAATATTGATCACGCCAATAAATCTCACATAGAAACCTACTGGCTTTGCCAATGCTTTTTTAAAATTTGTTTCTGTTTACTTTGTTTTCTGGCCTTTGACTACCCTTTCTCACCTCCTGTCAATGAGGCCGCACACAAGGGCTACATTTCAGTGCAGACTGACATCAAGCCTGGAGACAGCAGAAATTTGCAAAACAACGGACCCAGTGGAAGTGTAGTCAGAAGGTAGGAGAGTCTCACTGGGGAGGGCCTGAGCAACTCTTTAAGAAGGAAAACAATTGAAGAGAAAATGTGAAAGTAGTCACTTGATCTAGGCCCTTAATGACAAGATCCGCTGTACAGATAGAAGTCACTGCTGTTAAGCGTCAGTAAGACCTGCCTCCCCACCACCACACTGCTCCTAGCAGGGGTGGGGTGACCGGGAGAGCCAAGGATTGCTACCTGACCTTCTGAATTAATCTCACTGATTAACAAATAGCGGTAATTCAGGAACCACCGCCTTGTCAGAAACTACCAGCCCCCGCATTTAATTAAGCTCTAACGTACAGCTGACATCTGTGGATAGTCTGAAACTGTTGCAGTTGTTAATTCGGTAAAAAGGTGGCACAGTGAAAATTACATCCATTCCTAAAATATTTAATTACTTCAAGTTCAACTAAGGTGATGGGCTTCATAACTAAAACTAAAAATATAAAACAATACATCAATACACAAAAGTCATGTGAAATACCACCAAAATACAAACACTTTATTTATGATAAGTCCTGCCTTTGATAATTCACTAGTAACACTGTTTAAAATGTAACAATCTTACCACAAAGGGAGACATTTACACCTTTAAGACTGTGGTGTGCTATGCTAAAGAAACCTTTAATGCTTCCATCCCCTCCAAGGTGTGGGAATAATAAATGACTATAAGTATGTATAGAATGGCACTTTTCTTTATTTTGACTTATTGATTACTCTCCTCAAGATATAGGCCCTCATTTCAACCCTGGCAGTAAATGCCACCTACCGCCATGCTGATGGCTGCCAACATACCGTTAGCTTGGCGGTAATCCGCCACGGGTATTATGACCCACACATAGAATTCCGCTACTATACAGACACCCACACAAGTCCGCCACACCAAAGGTCAGTGATAAACTGGTGATAGCAAAAGCCACACCATTATGTCAACAGGAATACGCCCACAGTATCACGACCCACAAATCACTGCAGCGGTCTTTTAAATGCGGCAAACCATTGGCGGTACACACCCTGCGCTCAAAATACACACACACTAACAAAATAACACTACATTGGACAATTCAAAATACACACACCTGTACACACATACACACACCACACACCCAAACCACTCTAAAACACACACCCACAATACCCACAACCCCTTACGTAAAAAAAAAGAGACCAAGCACAGAGAGACAAGCAAGGAGCACCCACTCAATCAGAGGCACAGACAACCATCACTCATACACCATTCATGCACATCACAGCATACACCACAACACATCACCCCACACATCACCCCATACATCCTCACACATATCAATCTCACCACATCCATGGCACCCCAAAGACACCCAAGGTTTTCAGAGGAGGAGCTAAGGGTAATGGTGGAGGAAATCATCCGGGTAGAGCCACAGCTTTTCTGATCACAGGTGCAGCAGACATCGATTGCAAGGAAGATGGAGCTATGGCGGAGGAACGTGGACAGGGTCAACGCCGTGGGACAGCACCCAAGAACAAGGGTTGACATGAGGAAGAGGTGGAACGACCTACGGGGTAAGGTGCGTTCCGTGGTATCAAGACACCAGATTGCTGTACAGAGGACTGGCGGTGGACCCCCACCTCCTCCCCCACAACTAACAACATGGGAGGAGCAAGTCTTGGCGATCATGCATCCTGAGGGCCTCACACGAGTAGCAGGAGGACTGGACTCTGGCAAGTCAAATATTTACTACTATATCCCCCACCCTACCTGCATGCCATCCCAAACTCCTACCCCTACCCTCACCCACATCACTCCACCAACTCACATATACCCCACTATCACAACCCACCAATCCCAATACCAAGCCCTGCATGCAACACCAGTGCATGGACACCCATCACAGACCTGCATGGACACCCATCACCACAGCATGCCCAGTAGAGAGACTCACCCAGCCCCCAAAATCAGCACTCACACAAGGGCAAGCCAACAGGGAAATCACAATCAGAGATAGAAACACACCCATTCACAATATGGCCCACGCAGATAAATTAACAATGCATTTGCATACCAACAGGACCCCAACTCAATGTCATTGGAGAGGAGGTGCCAGCTACATCCAGTCTCCCCCCTGAAGAGGCCCACAGTGACGACAGCAGCTCTGCACGCCTGGATCACGATGACCAACCTGGCCCATCAGGGGTCTCTGGACAGTCGGTTCCCCTGCCACAGTCCCAACTCACCACAGAGCCTCCCCCTCAGGAAACACCAGCACAGCACCCACCCAGCGGGCCCATGCCACTGTCCCCAGGACACGTCAATCAGCAGTGTGTCCACCACTACAGGGATCCCAGGCAACCCCACAAACACAGGACGATCAGGGACCTGGGGTCAGTGGCAGCGGGCACACGGTTCAGGGAACAGAGGCACAGGACAACAGGGATGCTGGGAGGACTGCTGTGTGACAGGGGGAGAAAAAGCTCAGGGAACCGACTCTCCACGAGGCACTCTCAAACATCCTGGGAGCATACCACCATTCCCAGGAGACCATAGGCCAGATACTGGCCAAGTTTCAGGAGACCCAGCGGCTGCAAGAGGGACAGTACTTGGGGATCAGGGATGACCTAACAAAAATCTACACCATCCTGGTCACCACTGAGGGAGTGCTGGCTGACATGGGCAACACCATGAGAGAGACAGTGGCACAATAAAGGGCACCTGACACTAGCCAAACTGAGGAACAGCCTTCCACCTCCGCCGGTTCTAGTGGACAGGAGGCCCTGCCTCAGGACCAACAGGCCACCAGCACCCCACCCCCTGCAGAAGGAGGACCACCCCGCAAATGGTCCCTGTGATCCAGGCAGAAGACAGAGAACATTGCCAAGACCCCCTCCAGGAAATACGACTCTCCTGATTGTCACCCTTCTGTCCCACTCTGTTACCCTGTCCACCTTTAACTGCCATTGCTCCCCTTCCCATGCCCCCTTGGACAATGCACCTGTGATACCAAGAGACTAGACTCTACCATGGACTTTCCTCCATCATCAACCCAGCCCCTTGCACATACCCCTATATTTATTAGCACCTAAATAAATACCCTTGAAACAAATAACATTCTGGAGTCAGTCTAATGATTCACAAATGTATTAGTACAACATTATAAAAGCATTGCAACGTATATGTACAGTGAAATATACTACAGGGTGACCTTTGGTGGGCAGCAGTACATATAGCAGGAGCCAGAATGGGGCACAGTGATCTGAAAATAGAGATTCCAAAGGAACAGTCAGTGTCCATAGAAATAGGGAAACAGGCTGCCATGTACAATGCCCAACAGAAACTGAAATGTAAAGTGAACTTACAGTGTCATACCTTTGTGTCACTGGAAGTACTGCTGTATTATGTTTGTTCTGTTGTCCACATCTTCTTCCTCTGCCTCCTCTTCGTCACTGTCCACAGGCTCCACTGCTGCCACAAGACCATCTCCAGGCACATCCTCCTGCAGAAAAGGCACCTGGTGTCTCAAGGCCAGGTTGTGCAACATACAGCATGCCATGATGGTCTGGCACACCTTCTTGGGTGAGTAGTACAGGGAGCCACCTGTCAAATGGAGGCACCGGAACCTGGCCTTCAAGAGGCCGAAGGTCCTTTCAGTAATCCTCTTTGAACGCCCATGTGCCTCATTGTAACATTCCTCTGCGCTTGTCATGGCATTCCTCACTGGGGTCAGTAGCCATGAGAGGTTGGGGTAACCAGAGTCACCTGCAAATTTTGAAGGACAACTGTTAGACACACACTAACCCTTAGGGGCAATCCCATACCCAGACATCAACATATACTCGGATGGGGACCTTTGACTCACCTATTAGCCACACCCAGTGCCTCTGGAGTTGGCCCATCACATATGGGATGCTGCTACTCCTCAATATATATAGGCGTCATGCACAGAGCAAGGATATTTGGCATTCAAATGGGAGATGTACTGGTCCACCAAACACACCATCTGCACATTCATCGAGTGATAGCTTTTTCTATTCCTATAAACCTTTTAATTTCTCCTGGGGGGGGGACAAATGCTACATGTGTACCATCAATGGCACCAATGATGTTGGGGATATGTCCCAGGGCATAAAAGTCAGCTTTCACTGTGGCCAGATCCTCCACCTGGGGGAATACAAGGTAGCTGCGCATGTGTTTCAGCAGGGCTGACAACACTCTGGTCAACACTTTGGAGAACATTGGCTGAGACATCCCTTATGCCATGGTTGTTTGGAAGGATCCACTTGCCAGGAAATGGAGCACTGACACGACCTGCACTAGAGGAGGGATTTCTGTGGGCTGGCTTATAGCTGACATTAGGTCTGGCTCCAATTGGGCTCACAATTCTGTGATTGTGACACAATCGAGTCTGTATGTGATGATAATGTGTCTGTCCTCCATTGTCGCAAGGTCCACCAGGGGTCTGTAGACCGGAGGATGCTGCCATCTCATATGCTGCCTCAGCGGTTGAAGCCTATGGAAGAGCACGGTTAGCAGAGGGTCACCAATGTTGATTTTTTTAGTTTACAGAAGCAGTATGTGAACTCGAGAGTCAGTTGATGTGCCAATGTCTGCTGTGACGCACGTTGGTGCCATGCCCTGTGCCACCCTGAAATGGCAGCTGCCTGACCTGTGAGGAGGGAGAGGTGGAAATGAGGTAATAGCGCTGGCGTTGTGCGCCGTTGCGGTAGGCGGTCAATGATCGCCCGCAACTTCGCATTGGTTATTATTGGGCCCTATGGGTTCCAGGAGCCAATGGCGATGTACGCCGGCGGTGAAGGTACACACCGCCGCGGACATGACTGCCATTTTCTAACTATTCACTCACTTGCTACCTGACCTTTAACAGGAGAGGACCTACTCTGCAAGTGCTGCTGTGACCTGTGTCTGCAAGGGACAATGGCTCATGTGTCTGGGGAAAGGGTCTCTGCCTTCACTGCAGAGGAGTTGGAGAAACTGGTGGATGGGGTCCGACCCCAGTACACATTACTCTACGGTCCTCGAGACAAACAGGTGAGTAGACTGTGAGCATGATGCATGGGCCATGAATGTATGGAATGCTGTGGATGTAAGGCACATGTTGGGGGGTGCTGAGGCGTCCTGGACAGAGTGCAGCATGTAAGGTGGTCGATGTATGTGCATCAGGGCATGGGTGGGAACTGGTGGGCAATGAGTATGATGGTCTGGACGGGTGAGCGATTTCCATTTCTGCTGTCTTTTCCCTCCAGGTCAGCGCCCACCAGAAAAAGGGTATTTGGCATGCCATTGCCAAGGAGGTGTGGACCCTGGGGGTCTTTCACCTGCGGAGCACCCAATGCCGCCAGAGATGGGAGGACCTGCGACGCTGGTCAAAGAAGACGGCGGAGGCCAAGCTGGGGCTGGCCTCCCAACGTGGAAGGGGTGCCCATCGCACCATGACCCCCTAATGTTCTGCATCCTGGCAGTGGCCTATCCGGAGTTGGATGGGCACTTGAGGGCATCACAGCAGCCACAAGGGGGTGAGTACAGATTCAGATTCATGACTTTGCTCACGTTAAGGTGTTACCTGGGTGGGGGATGTGGGCTGTGGGTGCCCCTAGGCCAGGGCGAACATGGCAGTGTAGGTCCCTTGTTGGGCAGGCTCTGGAGCACTCCTACCTCAATGGTGTAAGTGGCCATCTGCTACTGGGTAGGGTCCTGTTGGTTTCTGGTGTGCAGATGCTGGTGTTAAGCATTGTACCCCATGGGCTGGTGACTAGCTGTGTAACTGGTAGTGCATGGGCTAGTGCATAGGGCAGCTCCCTGTGTGTAGTGCACACCAACGGTGGTGTTGTTGCTGGCATTGACCAAGTGTATCCTCTGTCTCTCCCCCCCTTTTTGTTTTGTCACCCTGTCCTTGTGTGCATTAGCATCATCTGGTGGAGGAGCAGTGGCACCGGCGATGGAGGGAGCTGCATCCCACATGGGCCTGGAGGCCGAATCCACTGAGGGTGAAGGCACCAGTGAGACGGAGGGTGAGGGGAGCACCACGACGCGGACAGGAGGGCAGACCACAGACAGCAACTCCTCCTCCAATGGAAGCTCCCTGGCGGACACCTCTGTGACCACCCCAACAACAGGTACAGTGCCACCCCCGCCAGCACCACCCTCCCAGCAGCCCCTCAGCGTGTTTCCCGTGCCCCCTCAACCAGGAGGGTGGGAATCTCCTTCACCCCAAGACCTCAGGTCCTACCCCAGGCAGCCCTTCTGCTCTCAGTGAGGAGGCTATTGACCTCCTGAGATCCCTCTCTGTTGGGCAGTCAGCCATTCTGAATGCCATCCAGGGTGTTGAGAGGCATTTGCAACAAACAAATGAATACCTTGAGGGCATTCACTCCGGCATGGCAGCCCAACAGAGAGCATTTTAGGCTCTGGCCTCAGCACTGATGGCAGCCATTGTCCCTGTGTCTAGCCTTCCCCCTCCAACTTCCTCTACCCAGTCCCAATCCCCTCAACCTCAGCCTATCCCAAGCACACCTTCAGACCAGCATTCACCCAAATCAACACACAAAAGTGGCTCAGGCAAACATAAGCACCACACTTCATCTCACAGGCACTCACATAAACACGATGCCCATGCACACACATCAACATCCACTGCCTCCACTGTGTCACCCTCCTCCTAATCGTCCACCTCCCTCCCAGTATCGTCTCCACTCACACCTGCATGCATTACATCCTCATCCACTACCTCCATCACCAGCACGCCCATTACAACACACTACTCACTGGCAGTCACCACCACCACAACCATTCACACGTCGCCTGTGTCCTCTCCCAGTGTGTTGTGACCCTTCCTCCCAAAGTACACAAATGCAAGCACTCACCCACCCAACAGGCATCCACCTCACAACAGCATCGAGCCCATGCACCTTTACCCAAACTAAGCAGACAGACACCTCCTATAACCACTCCCTCTTCCTCCACTCCCAAACCCTCCCCATCTTCCCATCCCAGTATGTATAAAAAAAAAATTCCTGGCTAACGTTGACCTCTTCGCTACCCCTCCCCCCATCCTTCCCCTCGGGCCAGGGTGTCCACATCCCAGGCCAGCACCTCAGCCACCAAGTCGGCGCCCGCTGTGGTCACAGCAACTACCAGAGGCTCAAAGGGGGCACCCATCAGGCCAGGCAGTGTACGACCGACCCCTGCAAAGGACCAACCCATTCCGCCACCTGCCAAGGTGAAAAAGGCGCCAGCATGCAGCACGGCCAAGGAGCACGACCCACCCAGCAAGGCCTCCTCCAAAACTCAAGCTGCCAGTGCCAAGGTCCCAGCAGCATCTGCCAAGGTGAGGAAGGGGCAGAAAAGCCCAGGCAAGGCACTTCAGGCCTCGTTGGCACCAGGTGAGGGCCTGGTGCCCACCATCAGAACCGACAGCCCCGCCACATGTACCGCCACAAGCACCGCCACCTGCACCGCCACCTGCCCCGCCGCGGCCACAACAACTGTCAGCAGCAGCATCCCCAGTGGGCAGCCATCCGAGGCTGCAGGAGATGGGCTGGTGCCTCCCTCCACCACTACCAGCACCTGCACGATGGACAGCACCGCCAGCATCCCCTCCGCAGGCCCCGCCACAGGCACAAGCACCTGCACCGCCACCTGTCCTGCCGCTGCCACAACAACTGTCAGCAGCAGTATCCCAAGTGGGCAGCAGTCCGAGGCTGTAGGAGACGGCCTGGAGCCTCCCACCACCACTGGAAGCACCCCCACCAGCACCGGCACTACCACCAGTATGCAGCCTTAGTCACCGCAGGATGGAGTAGGGGCCCTGCCTCCATGGAGTATCATGCTACCTGTTCCCTGCAAATCTCGTGCCTCAGACACCCAGGTGAGGGAATGTGAACTGCCACACCCCAAGTGCAGCATCACTGGGCACAAAGCCCCCTCCAGAACCAGTGGAGAAATGCATCCACTCCCCCTATTCTTGGCAGGATGAAGCAGACTGGGCACAAAGCCCCCTCCAGAACCAGTGGAGAAATGCATCCACTCCCCCTATCCTTGGCAGGATGAAGCACACTGGGCAAAAAGCCCCCTCCAGAACCAGTGGAGATGCCACCCACTTGAGAGACTGTGGCTTTGCACTCCCCAGGACCAAGCAGTGGGCAAACACCCACTTGAGAGACTTGAGAGACTGTGGCTTTGCACTCCCCAGGACCTAGCAGTGGGCAAACCACCCACTTGAGAGACTTGAGAGACTGTGGCTTTGCACTCCCCAGGACATCGCTGTGGGCATGGAGCCCCCTTGAGGAGCAGTGGCGTAGTACCATCTTCTGGCTGAGGTGCCCCCCCATCCCCGTCCCCCTGAGGTGCCTGTGTGTTTTCGACCTGATGCCCCTGCAGTGTTCTCTCCATAGTGAGGCAGAAGTCAAGTGTGGGCTTTGCCCATGATTTTTGGCCCAGTGGGCCACGGACATTTACAAAGGACAGAGTACGGCCTTCTGTACATATTGTAAATAATTGTATATCCTGTTTTTCCATTTGTTAAGTATATCTGCCTATTTCTAATATATCACTGGTTTGACTCCATTCCTTTTGTCCTTGCGTTCTTCCTGGGGGATACGGGGTGTAAATGTAATGTTGATGCATGTTTTTGCATGAATTGTGTTGTGGGTGGTGGTGGGGTGTCGTGTTTTGCGTGTGTGCACACTCTCTTTTTCCTCCCTCCTCCCCTGTGTGCTAGGTGCAGTACTCACCGTGGTCATCGCCGCCGCCTCCTGTGATATTCCTCGTGTATGAGGAGGTAGACCAGCATGGGTAGGACCTGCAGCTCGGGCTCCATGGCGTCCTGCTTCTTTGTTGAGTGTCGAGTGGTGAGTGGTCTCCCTTCTGTGTTCTGTTTCCACCGTGCTTTTGATGGTGTTGGTACTGCCCCAGAAAAGCTGGCGGATTGGCAGGTTGTGATGGGGTGGGTGGTACATTGTCTTCCGCCTGTCTGTTGGCAGTGACTGCCACTGTGTTTGTTGCTACCGCCGTGGCGGTCAGTGTGTTAAAGTGGCTGTCTGTGTTGGCAGTTTCCCCCGTGGTCATGATCCCATTTTTGTTACCGCCGGCCTGTTGGCGGTATTACCGCCTCTTTAACACCGACTGCCACAGTTGTAATGACAGCCATAGTGTTGATTTGTTCCCGATAGCCTCTTTTCCGTCTCTTGAGTATTCTTCCATTTCTTTTCCATACTTTTTCTTCTTCTTTTCCCTCCCCTTATTTTCCCTGTTTTTGTCTATTCTTCCTTCTGTAATGGTCTCTCTTATTTTTCCCTTTTTCTCTTATAATGTTCTCTTGTTGGGTTTTCCTTTTAGGTGCAGCTCAGGATTCCGTGGTCCTTGCTCCTGAGCATGAGGAGAGAACAAAAAGGACATAGGAACAGGAGGTAAGTCTTTCAGTAGGTCCTCTACTCATCCTTATTGGGTTAGTGTAAGTGAAGATGAGTGAATAATTGTGGATCCTCTTCTACTAACTTTTATACCCTTTAATTCCCCATAAATGTGTGCAAGTGAAGAAAAAAAACAAATAATTCAAAATCTCGAGTAGTTGTTTACATATATAACCCTTGCTTTTCACTACATTTGTTATCATATTTTTTTACTGTCGCCCTTTTGCCACTTTTCTTTCCCCCTTCCCTCCCAGTTTGTGCCTTTTATACCCTTTAGTTCCCCATAAATGTGTGCAAGTGAAGAAAAAAAACAAATAATTCAAAATTTCGAGTAGTTGTTTATATGTATAACCCTTGCTTTTTACTAAAATTGATATCATATTTTTTTACTGTCGCACTTTTTCCACTTTTCTTTCCCCCTTCCTTCCCAGTTTGTGCCTTTTGTCTCAAAGCAATGGTCGAGCCCCATATACAGGCACGTACTTGCTCTAGCCACATCCCTCCGGGGACATGGCGGGTTACTGGGTTCCACACCTGCATCTGCTGCCACTTTCTGTTTTTCCTTCGGTCGAGGCTCTGTTTACAGTCTCCTCTCCACTCTTCCGGGCTGTATTGTGTCTCGCTGCTGCCTCAAAACAAACATAGGTGGTCATTCTGACCTCGGCGGTAAAAGGCGCCTACCGCCGGTCAGAAATCCTCCATAATTCCGCCGCGGTCGCGGTAACCCGCCACGGTCATTCTGACCCGCAGCAGCCAAACCTCCGAAAATCCGACAGCCACAACAGACCGCCAGACCAGCGGTCGGCGGAAAAGTGGAGGTGACCAAACCTCCACCGTCACGCTAACAGAAATACGCCCATGCCATTACGACCCACGAATCCACGCGGCGGTCATTCAAACGCGGTTTTCCATTGGCGGTACACACCGCCGCGGTCAGAATACACACAAACGAACAAAACTCAGCCACATTGGCCAATTTGAATTCCACACACCTGATACACATACACACACCACTCCCACACACACAATACAATATAAAACACACACCCACATCACCCACAAACCCCTACGACAAAAAATTCAGAAAGAAGCACTGAGAGACACATCAGCGATCACAGAATACCATCACACAGAGGCACACTACACCATCACCCACACAATATCCACACACAAAACAACACACACCACCACACTCAACACACTTAACTACACATACTCCACCCCACACATCATACACACCACTCCATGGCACCCCAAAGACAGCCCCGCTTCTCAGACGAAGAACTCAGGGTCATGGTGGAGGAAATCGTTCGGGTAGAGCCCCAGCTCTTCGGCACACAGGTCCAATACACCAGCATTGACCGGAGGACGGAGCTATGGCAGAGGATTGTCGACAGGGTCAACGCTGTGGGACAGCACCCCAGAAATCGGGAAGACATCAGGAAGCGATGGAACGACCTACGGGGGAAGGTGCGTTCCATGGTATCCAGGCACAACATCGCCGTGCAGAAGACTGGCGGAGGACCCCCACCTCAACCCCCACAATTTACAACATAGGAGGAGGAAGTCTTGAACATCCTGCATCCTGACGGCCTCGCAGGAGTCGGCGGAGGAATGGACACTGGTAAGTTGAAGCTTCACTACTGCTTCCCCCCCACCTGCATGCCAAATCATACCCCAACCCTCACCCCCATCCTCGAACCCCACCCTCACCCCCACCCCCACCCTCACCCCCACCACCATCCTCACCCCCACCACCATCCTCACCCCCACCTCCAGCACACCTATTCCCTGCCAATGTCTCACCATCACAACCCACACATCCCAAAACCTAGGCCTGCATGCGTCCACTGAGCATGGACACCCATCACCAAAGCATGCCCAATGCATATACACATCCCCCCCACAAGCCACCCTCACCAAAGCCCCCACACACGAGTGCCAGCACTTGGGGACACGGGAACCCACAGATACACCCATATGCCACACATTGAAACTATAACCATACCTCTATACCCCTGCAGGACCCGACCGCCAACACACTGCCACGGAGGGTCCGGAATTCTCCACACCCCCCACCCAAGAGGCCGTCAGCGATGACAGCAGCTCTGTCGACCTGGACACCGATGACCAGCCCGGACCATCGGGGACCTCTGGACAGTCGGTTCCCCTCAGACAGCCACAGGCCACTACAGACCCAAACCCCTCTGGGAACACCAGCACAGCTCCCACCCAGCGGGCCCATGCCTCTGTCTCCAGGGCGCGTCAATCTGCGGTGTGTCTACCACTACAGGGCACCCAGGAAAACCCACCACCCCAACAACAACAGGGACCTGGGGGCAGTGGTAGTGGGCACACCGGCCAGGGGGCAGAGGCCCAGGGAAACAGGGCAACTCGGAGGGCAGCTGTGCGACAGGGGGGGGACGGGCCCAGGGAACCCACTCTCCACGAGGCCCTCACCACCATCATGGGAGCATACAACCGCTCCCAGGAGACGATGGCGACAGTACTGGCCCGGTTCCAGGAGATCCAGGTACTGCAGGAGGAACACTATCGGGGGTACAGGGAGGACATCAGAGCCCTCACCTCCACCCTGGTTACCATGGTCGGGCTGCTGCAGGACCTCATCAACACCAGGACGGACACTCAACAACAACAAAGGGCCCCTGCCACTAGCCTGGACCAAGAACAGCCAACCACCTCCGCCGGCGCTAGTGGTCAGGAGGCCCCCGCACAACAGCAGCCCACCAGACCCCCACCTCCTGCAGGAGAAGAACCACCCCGCAAGAGGGCCCTGAGATCTCGCAAGAAGACAGAGTAGGATGTCAAGACCCCCGCCAGCAAAGGATACCACCTGATGTCATCCCACTGTCCCACATTGTCACCCTGTCCATCCTTGAACTGCCCATGCTCCATCTCTCCACAGGCCTCTGGACAATGCACCTGTGTGACTGTTACTCTGGACTCTGCCATGGACATTCCTTCACCATAGCCCCCACCCACTTGAAACCACCCATCCCATTTTGAGCACTGAAATAAACACCTATTTTGCACAAAACCATCTGGAGTCTGGCTGTGATTTCAAAATATTGTAATTGACATGACAGTGCAAATATGTCCTTGTACATAGTGAAGTCAACAAACAGCTGCCACAAAGCTGTAGTCCATGGGGAAACGAAGCACAGGACTCGTAGTGGGGACCCCAGATCTGAAATAGGGAGGGAAAAGCCACAACTCAGTCATCATACACTGGGGCAAATAGACAGGCAGCAGAGATGCAGGAGAGTAGTTCACATTCACTAAATTATGTTTGAATTGTTACCTGTGTCCTATTGGAAGTACTGTTCAATGATTCTGTCCCTGTTGTCTGTTTCAGCCCCGTCGTCTTCCTCCTCGTCACTCTCCACAGGTTCCACAGCTGCCACTACACCACCGTCTCGACCATCCTCCTGCAGGAAAGGCACCTGGCGGCGCAAAGCCAGGTTGTGAAGCATGCAGCAGGCCACGATGATGTGACACACCTTCTTAGGTGAGTACATTAGGGATCCACCTGTCATATGCAGGCACCTAAACCTGGCCTTTAGGAGGCCAAAGGTGCGTTCGATCACCCTCCTAGTACGCCCATGGGCCTCATTGTACCGTTCCTCTGCCCTGGTCCGGGGATTCCTTACTGGGGTCAGTAGCCACGACAGGTTGGGGTACCCAGAGTCCCCCAATAGCCATACACGGTGTCTCTCTAGCTGTTCCATCACGTAAGGGATGCTGCTATTCCTCAGGATGTAGGCGTCATGCACTGACCCAGGGAACTTGGCATTTACATGCCAGATGTACTGGTCAGCCAAACACACCACCTGGATGTTCATGGAGTGGTAACTTTTTCTGTTCCTGTACACCTGCTCCCTGTCTCTTGGGGGAACCAAAGCCACATGGGTCCCATCAATGGCACCAATGACGTTGGGAATATGTCCAAGGGCGTAGAAATCACCCTTCACTGTAGCCAATTCGCCCACCTCAGGGAAAATGATGTAGCTCCTCACGTATTTCATCAGGGCAGACAACACTCTGGATAACACCTTCGAAAACATGGGCTGAGACATCCCAGAAGCAATTCCCACTGTTGTCTGAAATGACCCACTTGCCAGGAAATGGAGTACTGACAGGACCTGCACCAGAGGGGGAATCCCTGTGGGTTGGCGGATGGGGGACATCAGGTCGGGCTCCAGCTGGGCACACAGTTCATGTATAGTGGCACGGTCAAGCCGGTAGGTCAGGATAATGTGGCGTTCTTCCATTGTCGACAGGTCCACCAGCGGTCGGTACACGCGAGGATTCATCCGTCTCTTCGCCAAACCCAGCGGACGGTGCCTAGGAAGGACAACATGGAGCACAGAGTCAAGCAACCCACAGGTACGTACTCACAGCTTGCACAGTAAACAATTCTCTATGCAGTGAATGGCGTGTCTGAGTGGCTATGCAAGGCCTAGGCCTGTGTGACGCAGTTGAAATTGAGCCATGTGGACCCTCGAAATGGCGGCTGCCTGACCTGTGAAGTGTGACAATGGGATGTGAGGTCAATGCGCTGGCGTGGCACACCGCGGCGGTCGGCGGGCGAAGACCACGGCGCGAAGCCGCATCGGTTAACATTGAAGCCTATGGGTTTCAGGCGCCAATGGCAAAGGGCGCCGGCGGTGGCGGTACGCCCCGCCGCGGTACGCACCGCCGCAGACGTGACCGCCATTTCCTATCTACTTATCCACTTGCGACTTGAACTTTCACAGGAGAGGACCTATACTGCAAGTGTTGCTGTGACCTCGGTCTGGAAGGGACAATGGCTGCTGCGACTGGGGAAAGGGCCCCTGCCTTCACTGGAGAGGAGTTGGAGAAACTTGTGGATGGGGTCCTCCCCCAGTATGCGCTACTCTACGGTCCTCCAGACCAACAAGTGAGTTTAATTCAACATGGATTTGGGGCCACTGGCTGGCTTGGGGGCCTGGCGGGGGGCCTGGCGGGGATGGGGGGCATGTTGGGCCTGGCGGGGGGCCTGGCGGGGATGGGGGGCATGTTGGGGCTGGCGGGGGGCCTGGCGGGGGGCCTGGCGGGGATGGGGGGCATGTTGGGCCTGGCGGGGGGCCTGGCGGGGATGGGGGGCATGTTGGGCCTGGCGGGGGGCCTGGCGGGGATGGGGGGCATGTTGGGCCTGGCGGGGGGCCTGGCGGGGATGGGGGGCATGTTGGGCCTGGCGGGGGGCCTGGCGGGGATGGGGGGCGTTGGGCCACTGGCAACGAAAATGCAGACAAACTTGAACGTGGTATTTCTCCCTCCCTGTACGTGTCACATAGGTCCGCGCCCATGAGAAGATCGGGATTTGGCGTGCCATCGCCAAGGAAGTCCGGACCCTGGGGGTCCACCATCGACGGGGCACCCACTGCCGCAAGAGGTGGGAGGACATCCGCCGCGAGACCAAGAAGACCGCCGAGTCTCTGCTGGGGATGGCCTCCCAACATAGGCGGGGTGCCTGCCGTCAACTGACCCCCCTGATGTTCCGGATCCTGGCGGTGTCCTACCCTGATTTGGATGGGCGCGTGAGGGCAGCACAGCAGACACAAGGGGGTGAGTACAAGCATCATCTACTCTGTTGTCGCGCAGTGGAGGTGTCTGGGTGGGGGAGGAGGGCTGTGGGTCCCCCTAGGCCAGGGCGATATCTGTAGGCTGGGCACCCCCGTAAGCCCCTGTGTCCCCAGCCACCACCCTCAGTAGTGTGTCAGTATAGCCATCCCTGGGCCGTGTCATCCATGGGTGCAGTTGTCAACTCTAGGCGTGTAGGGCATGTTCCACGGAATGCGTAGCGGACCCCAAGTGCGCAACTTAGTGCAGGGGGCATCTGTGTCTGTCATGTCCGCTAACTGTACCGGTGATCCATGTACTCAAAATCTCTTTATTTCTCTCTCCCCCCCCCCCTTTTTGTTTGTCTTTCTGTGCTTGTGTGCATCAGCATCATCAGGCGGAGGAGAAGTGGCATCGGGGCAGGAGGGAGCTGCATCTCACATGGCCCAGGAGGGCCATGCCACAGAGTCTGACTGGACCAGTGAGACGGAGGGCGAGGGGAGCTCCACAACGGGGACGACTGGACCCTGCAGCGACACGGACACGTCCTCGGAAGGGAGCTCCCTTGCGGGGGTGGCACCATCCGTGCCCCCCGCCATTACAGGTACAGCCGCCACCCAGCGCACCATCTCCGCCCTCCCAGCAGCCCCTCAGCGTTCGCCCCGTGCCCGCTCTGCCAGGAAGCCGGGCATCTCCTTCGCCCCAGGCACCTCAGGCCCTGCCCCTGTTACCCCCGCTGCCCTCAGTGAGGAGGTCATTGACCTCCTCCGAACGCTCATTGTTGGGCAGACTACCCTTTTGAATGCCATCCAGGGGGTGGAGAGGGAGGTTCATCGCAGCAATGCGTACCTGGAGGGCATTCATTCTGGTCAGGCTGCCCATCAGCGATCGTTCCAGGCTCTGGCCTCAGCACTGACGGCAGCCATTGTCCCTGTCTCCTGCCTCCCTCTACTAACTCCCTCCTCCCAGTCTCCTGTTCCTCTGCCTGTCCCACCCACACCATCAGACCAGCCTGCACACACCTCAACACCCAAGAGCAGCTCATCCAAACATAAGCACCACAGATCACGCAGACATTCACACAAGCAACATTCCGATGCAGACATGCCAACAGTCACTACCACCTCTGTGACCCCCACCTCCTCGTCTCCCTCCTCCCTCCCTGTTACGTCTACACTCACACCTTCATTCACCTCACCATCAGCCAGTGTTTCCATCACCAGCATACCCTCCACTCCAGTCCGCACACGTGCAGTCACCACCCCCACTGCCATTTACACGTCCCCTGTGTCCTCTCCCACTGTGTCTGTCACCCCCTCTTCCACACCACACAAACGCAGCCACCCACCCACCCAACAGCCATCCACCTCACGACAGCCTCCCGCTCCTGCACCTGCACCCAAAGACAGCAAACTTGTCTCGCCTACAACCACATCCTCTCCCTCCACTCCCATACCCACTGTACCTACCACTCTCCATTGTCCCAAGAAAATCTATCTCTCCACTGCTACCTTCTTTCCTGACCCTGAGCCCCCCCCTCCTTCTCGTCGGGGTAAAAAGAGCACCTCAGCCACCACCAGCCCTGCAGCCCCCTTGACAAGGGTGCAGGGGTATTGGAGCCCACCAGCCCGCAGGTCTGGATCTTCGCCCAGCAGCAAGGGGACAGCCAGCCCACCCCCTGGGAAGAGGAGCAGAAGGCGGAAGGGCCGCCGCCGGAGCCCGGATTCGATATCCCCCCAGGACACTAGACAGCCACCGTCAACAGCCACAACTCCAAAGGGAGGAAAGGGCCACAGACTCCCGACTAAGGAGGGCAAGGGCAGCAAGGCGGAGAAGTCAGGCAGCAGGCCTGCTGCCCATGGAGGACCCGTCACAGCTGCCCAGGAGGAGCCCGCAACCTCCATAGCCGCTGCCCCGGGAGGAACCGGCACAGCTGCCCCGGGAGAGCCCACCACCCCCATAGCCGCTGCCCAGGGAGGACCCAGCCCAGCTGGCCAGGAGGGCCCCACCACCCACAGCCCAGGTGGGCATTGAAGGAGCACCATCCCCGCTGCCCAGGAGGGCACCACCAGGCAATGAGCAGTTGGCCATAGAATGGCCGCCGTCTCCAGCACCGCTCCGCTGGGGACCGCCGTCTCAAGAACCGCTGAACTGGGCCCTTCAAGGCAAGAACCGCTGAACTGGGCCCCGCCGTCTCCAGCACCGCTCCACTGGGGCCCGCCGTCTCAAGAACCGCTGAACTGGGCCCTTCAAGGCAAGAACCGCTGAACTGGGCCCCGCCGTCTCCAGCACCGCTCCGCTGGGGACCGCCGTCTCAAGAACCGCTGAACTGGGCCCTTCAAGGCAAGAACCGCTGAACTGGGCCCCGCCGTCTCCAGCACCGCTCCGCTGGGGCCCGCCGTCTCAAGAACCGCTGAACTGGGCCCTTCAAGGCAAGAACCGCTGAACTGGGCCCCGCCGTCTCCAGCACCGCTCCGCTGGGGACCGCCGTCTCAAGAACCGCTGAACTGGGCCCTTCAAGGCAAGAACCGCTGAACTGGGCCCGCCGTCTCCAGCACCGCTCCGCTGGGGCCCGCCGTCTCAAGAACCGCTGAACTGGGCCCCGCCGTCTACAGCACCGCTCCGCTGGGGACCGCCGTCTCAAGAACCGCTGAACTGGGCCCTTCAAGGCAAGAACCGCTGAACTGGGCCCTTCAAGGCAAGAACCGCTGAACTGGGCCCTTCCAGGCAGGAACCGCTGGCCCTTTGGCAGACGTGGCAGGGCAGGATCTGTCTCGGGCAGGGCTGCAGGATGTCCTCTGGCCAACATGCCTCCTCCAGTGGCAGTGGAGTCTGTTATGGACTGTTTGGACTGTGGCTTGGCTCTCCCCAGGATGGCCCAGTGGGTAGGCCACCCACTGTATGGACTGTTTGGACTGTGGCTTTGCTCTCCCCAGGATGGCCCAGTGGGCAGGCCACCCACTGTATGGACTGTATGGACTGTGGCTTTGCTCTCCCCAGGATGGCCCAGTGGGCAGGCCACCCACTGTATGGACTGTTTGGACTGTGGCTTTGCTCTCCCCAGGATGGCCCAGTGGGCAGGCCACCCACTGTATGGACTGTTTGGACTGTGGCTTGGCTCTCCCCAGGATGGCCCAGTGGGCAGGCCACCCACTGTATGGACTGTTTGGACTGTGGCTTGGCTCTCCCCAGGATGGCCCAGTGGGCAGGCCACCCACTGTATGGACTGTTTGGACTGTGGCTTTGCTCTCCCCAGGATGGCCCAGTGGGCAGGCCACCCACTGTATGGACTGTATGGACTGTGGCTTTGCTCTCCCCAGGATGGCCCAGTGGGCAGGCCACCCACTGTATGGACTGTTTGGACTGTGGCTTTGCTCTCCCCAGGATGGCCCAGTGGGCAGGCCACCCACTGTATGGACTGTATGGACTGTGGCTTTGCTCTCCCCAGGATGGCCCAGTGGGCAGGCCACCCACTGTATGGACTGTTTGGACTGTGGCTTGGCTCTCCCCAGGATGGCCCAGTGGGCAGGCCACCCACTGTATGGACTGTTTGGACTGTGGCTTGGCTCTCCCCAGGATGGCCCAGTGGGCAGGCCACCCACTGTATGGACTGTTTGGACTGTGGCTTTGCTCTCCCCAGGATGGGCCAGTGGTCATGGAGTCCCCTCGTGGATCTGGCGTCGTGTACTCAAGTGGCTGAGGTGCCCCCCCTTCCCTTCCCCCTGAGGTGCCTGTCCTTTTTACTTTCTGATGCCCCTGCAGTGTTCTCTCCGTGGAGTTCTTGTCGTGGGACTGGGCCTTGCCCCTTTGCTCAGGACCCCTGTGGTCCACGGACAGTGGTTGGACTACATTTAGTAGCTGTATATATTTTGTACATAGTTTATTTATTTATTTGGATTACTGCTGTCCATTTTTCAATATATCTGCCCGTTTGAGATCTCTTCTTTTGGTCTTTGAATTATTTCGGTAGGGGGGGGTTTGTGGGTTGTGACAGTGATCTGTGGGAATGCATTGATGTGTGTGTTGTAGTGGGTGTGGGTGGGTGGGTGTGTGCCGGTAATCTTTTCCCTCCCCTGTGTCGTAGGTGCAGTACTCACTGATGTCTTCCGCGCCGCCGGGCATGCTCCTGGTACAGGAGCAGGTATAGGAGTGCGGGGATGACCTGCAACTCAGGTTCCATACTGCCGGAATCTCGCGTGGTGTATGTGGAGGTGAGCGTTTTCCCGTTCGTAGTCTGTTTCCGCCGTGTTTTTATCGGCGGTGCTCCTGCCCCGAAAAAGGTGGCGGATTGGTGGGTCGTGATAGGGTGGGCGGTACATTGTCTGCCGCCTGGCTGTTGGCGGGGACCGCCGCGCTGTTTGTTTGTTCCGCCGTGGCGGGCGGAGTGTTAATGCGGCGGGCTGTGTTGGCGGTTCCCGCCAGGGTCAGAATTGCATATTTTGGACCGCCGGCCTGTTGGCGGGTTGGCCGCCGCTTTATCACCGACCGCCAGGGTCAGAATGAGGGCCATAGTCTTCTTCATCCCCTTGCCTCGGTTGGTCGGCTCTCTCCCCGTTCGCATCCTCTCCGTCCTCTTCTTCTCCTTGCCCCGCCGCACTTCCCCTTCCTGCTTTTGTAGAGCATCACATTGTATGGGCGCGATACTCTTGGAAGTGCACAGGGGCACTTCTCCATCGGCCCCAGTTGCCCATGAGGTTCCGGATACCGGGAACCCTGTTACAAAGACGCACTGTACAAAATGGCAATCTTAAGGAAAGTGCAATACAAACCCAAACACAGCCCCTAATGTGTACACCTATTCATTAGAACATGTCGACTGCTAAGATACTGTATGAAACAAGTCTAATAATAAAGGTACATGCAAGGAACTGTTGGTGAAAGGGTATAATTCAGTGGTGCTAACATAGTACACCGGTGCTAACTTGAGAAAGCACGCTTTACTATGCTCTGACTGAATACCTTTGTAATTATGCTTTACATAAAAAACAGAACAGCATAGATCAACGGTGCTAACAGAATAACATCAGCTGTGAATGGCATCTTTGCACCTACCTTTGCAATATCTCCAGCCTACTCTGCATTTTACACATACATTTTATATAGAGATAGAAGCAGAGAGTGTGAGATGTAAACTCGAACCATCTACTCAGCTAAAAGATTGCATTGTGTCAATTCATGTCAATGTGTACAGAATATCAGTAAATGAGTGTATGAGTGCATGACTGTCAGACACAAAGCCACACACTCTGATCCTAATAAGAGAAAGGTGAATGATTGTATTGCTGGCTATAACCAACTTACTAAGTATTCTACAACATTTTGAACATATATCCTTTGAAGTTGACATATGGCATGTATGGCTCTGAACCAACTCAATGGTAAGTTACCCAGATGGGAGTATCAGTACAACGTATTTGTGTGGAACAGTTCCAAATTTGCCTGTTGCCAGATGTGCCACACTTGCCAACAATGAAATTGCAGGGCCCCAACAATGACAGGTGAAGTACCATATTTACCTGTCCAAGATAAATTATACATACACATTATGAATGGCTGGAACACTGGATGGCAAATGTATGCACAAGTTGATGGTATGTAGCAGCCAAATTGACAGCTCCTTGGCCATAGGGGATGCACATGGTAATCCTTGTAAATCAAGACAGTATGCATACCCTAGGCCATTCCTCCAACTTGGCCAGTGCACTCATGAGAACCCATAGACACTCAATCAACTTACAAAATTGTTAATCCGAGAAAAGCAGGATTTATTGTAAAACCATATACCTACAACTAACCTAAAAACTACCCTATGCTAAACTAACCTATACTAACTGAACTTAACTAACAACTACACCTACCTACCCTATTCTAAACTTGGCTTACACATGTAACACCACACTCTAAAGATTGTCCCGACTCCTCTTAAGAGACAAGATACAAATTTTACAACATAAACTATGACTACACATGTACTAACCTAACCTATGGCCTGAATAAATATATAATGACTACCTTACACTAACCTAATACTACCCATCTAAAACCCAGTCTAAAACTATGTACAACAGTAAAAGGGAGGGGAAGGAACTGGGAGGCTGTAGAACAAGATAAGTTCATTTTTTAAATTTCCTTGAGTTTCTTTTTAAAATACCACAACATCCTCCTGTTGTCTGCACTCTCCTCCTCCAATTTGTCAAGTCTTGCTAAAATCTTGGCCATGTCCTGTCTCATGTCTTGTTCAAATTGGCTTGGAACAACTGCAGCAGGTGGCTGAACAGGTGCCTGGCTCCTGACGGGTGCAGCTGACGTGGAGGGCCTTGGACTTGCGGAGGCCCCCTGCACCCCTGATGTCTTTCCAACACTGTCCTTATGTGGCTGTGGCCGCTGTGGAGGTCCACCATGTGCAAACTCACGTCATTCCCCAGTTGCCTTTTCCCTGAAGAACCTTCTTCCCATTCTGCGGTATCCTGATTCCACCTCCATTACGTGCCGGTAGCATTTGGCCCTCTTGTAAAATGCATGCCTCTGGTCTGGTGTCATATTGCCAGCTGAAATATGAGGAGACTCAAGCATCAGATTCAGCATTGGGTGGAGGTTAAACAGACATAGGGGGTTATTCTAACTTTGGAGGAGTGTTAATCTGTCCCAAAAGTGACGGTAAAGTGACGGATATACCACCAGCCGTATTACGAGTTCCATAGGATATAATGGACTCGTAATACGGCTGGTGGTAAATCCGTCACTTTTCCGTCACTTTTGGGACGGATTAACACCTCCTCCAAAGTTAGAATAACCCCCATAGTGTGCACACTGCAACTGCAAAGAACACATACAGGCCCGTATTTATACTCCGTTTGCGCCGAATTAGCGTCGTTTTTTTCGACGCAAATTCGGCGCAAAACTAACGCCATATTTATACTTTGGCGGTAGACGCGTCTAGCGCCAAAGTATTGGCAAATAGCGTCATTTTTTTGCGTGAACGCCTTCCTTGCGTTAATGAGATGCAAGGAAGGCGTTCCCGTCTAAAAAAATGACGGCGACGCAAATGCGTCGTATTTATACTCCCGGGCAAAAATCACGCCCGGGAGTTGGCGGGTCAAAAAACCCCGCATTTGCGCCACTATTTAACGCCTGGGTCAGGGTAGGCGTTAAGGGGCCTGTGGGCTCAAAATGAGCCCACAGGTGCCCTCCCCTGCCCCCAGGGACCCCCCCTGCCACCCCTGCCCACCCCAGGAGGACACCCAAGGATGGAGGGACCCACCCCAGGGACATTCAGGTAAGTTCAGGTAAGTATAATTTTTTATATTTTTTAATTTTTTTTGGGTGGCATAGGGCGGCCTTATTTGTGCCCCCCTACATGCCACTATGCCCAATGACCATGCCCAGGGGACACAAGTCCCCTGGGCATGGCCATTGGGCAAGGGGGCATGACTCCTGTCTTTACTAAGACAGGAGTCATGAAATGGTGTCTGGGCGTCGTTAAAAATGGCGCAAATCGGGTTGAGGCGATTTTTTTGCCTCAACCTGACTTGCCCCATTTTAAGACGCCCTAACGTCATTTTTGCCCAACGCCGGCGCTGCCTGGTCTACGTGGTTTTTTTCCACGCACACCAGGCAGCGCCGGTCTGCTTGCGCCGGCTAACGCCATTCCATAAATACGGCGCCCGCATGGCGCTTCAGAATGGCGTTAGACGGCGCTAAATTTTTTGACGCTAAACTGCGTTAGCGCAGTTTAGCGTCAAAAAGTATAAATATGGGCCACAGTCTACCAACAATGACTTAGGCCCTCACTACAACCCTGGCAGTCAGTGTTAAAGCGGCGGTAAGACCGCCAACAGGCCGGCGGTAAAAAAAATTGAATCACGAACATGGCAGAAACCGCAAACACAGACCGCCATTTTAACACTCCGACCGCCATGGTGGTAGAAACAAACACCGCGGCGTTAACCACCAACAGACAGGCGGAAGATAATGTACTGCCCACTGTATTACAAGGCACCAATCCGCCAGCTTTTCCGGGGCGGTACCAACGCCATCAAAAGCACGGTGTAAACAGTCTTTGGAATGGAAACCACTCACCTCTTGACACCCAACGAGGAACCAGAACGCCATGGAGCCCGAACGACAGGTCCTGCCCATGTTGCTGTATCTCTTCATACACCACAAAGTGGAAAGAAGGCAGCGGCGGCGACGAACACTGTGAGTACTGCACCTAGCACACAGGGTAGGGTGGAGGAAAGAGAGAGTTACACACAGACACGCAACACGCAACACCGCCACCCCCAACCTCACCCACAACAACATACACACAGATACATTCATCAACATTACATTTACACCCCGTAACCCCTGGAAGAACGCAAGTACAAAATGAAATGATTGTAACGAGTGTAATCATCCAAAAATCATATATGGAAACAGCTCTGTAACAGATCATTATATACAAATATGTACAGCAACTACACAAGTCCGGATAGTGTTCCAATCATTGTCTGTGGACCAGTGGTCCCAAAATGCATGGGCGAAGCCCACACATGATACTTGACTCCAAACGGAGAGAACACCGCTGGGGCATCAGCTCGAAAATAAACAGGCACCTCAGGGGGAAGGGGAGGGGGGGCACCTCAGCCGGATAAAGGGACAACGCGACTGCACCACGAGGGGGCTGCATACCCACTGCTTTATCCTGGGGAGTGCAAAGCTACAGTCTCTCAAGTCTCTCAAGCGGGTGGTTTGCCCACTGCTTTATCCTGGGGAGTGCAAAGCCACAGTCTCTCAAGTCTCTCAAGTGGGTGGTTTGCCCACTGCTTTATCCTGGGGAGTGCAAAGCCACAGTCTCTCAAGTCTCTCATGTGGGTGATATGCCCACTGCTTTATCCTGGGGAGTGCAAAGCCACAGTCTCTCAATTGTGTGACATGTTCCACTGGTTCTAGAGGGGGCTTAGTGTCCAGAGTGCTTCATCCTGCCAAGGACTGGGGTAGTGGATGCATGTCTCCACTGGTTCTGGAGGGGACTTTGTGCCCAGAGTGCTTCATCCTGCCAAGGACTGGTGTAGTGGATGCATGTCTCCACTGGTTCTGGAGGGGGTTTTGTGACCAGAGTGCTTCATCCTGCCAAGGACTGGGGTAGTGGATGCATGTCTCCACTGGTTCTGGAGGGTCTTTGTGCCCAGAGTGACTCCATCCAGCCAAGGACTGGGGTAGTGGATGCATGTCTCCCCTGGTTCTGGAGGGGGCTTTGTGCCCAGAGTGCTTCATCCTGCCAAGGACTGGGGTAGTGGATACATGTCTCCACTGGTTCTGGAGGGGGCATGGTGCCCAGAGTGCTTCATCCTGCCAAGGACTGGGGTAGTGGATGCTGTTCTCCACTGGTTCCGGAGGGGGCATGGTGCCCAGAGTGCTGCACATGCTGTGTGGCAGTTCCCATTCCCTCACCTGGGTGTGTGTGCCACAAGATTTCCTGGGAAGAGGTAGCATGATACTCCATGGAGTCAGAGACACACTCCACCCTTCTGCGACTTTGCCTGCCAACTGCTGGTACTAACAGTGCTGGTTGTTGTGCCTCATGTAGTCTGTGCAAGGTCCAGGACTTCTCCTGCAGCCTTTGACAGCTGCCCACTTGGAATGTTGTCCATGTCAGCTGTGGTGGCACTTTCTGTGCACATCGCGGGCTGGTGGCGGTGGTTGCGGCGGTGTCTGTGGCGGAGATGCTGCCGGTGGTGCATGAGTGAGCACCTTTGGAGGGAGACAGCAGGACGTCTCTTGCAGCCTCGGATGGCTGCCCACTGGGGATGATGCTGGGGACTATTGCTGAGGCAGCAGACGTGCAGGTGGCGGTGCAGGTGGTGGTGCAGGTGACGGTGCAGGTGGAGGTGCAGGTGGTGGTGTCCACCGCCGTACAGGTTGCTGTTCTGTTTGCCAGAAGGGGTGAAAACAGTCCCTCAGCCAGAGGCTCCATGCCCTGTGCTGACTTCCCCTTCGCCTTGTGTCCCTTCCCCACCTTGGATGTCGCAGCTGGGCCCTTGGCACTGTCCCCTTTTGGTTTGGAGGAGGCCTTGCTGGGTGGTTGGTGCGGCTTTTCCCTACGGCATGGGGGGCCCTTCTTCACCTTGGCAGGTGGTGGAATGGGCTGATCCTTAACCTCGCAAGGTGCCCCACTGGCAGCCCTGATGGGTGCAGCTCACAATGTTACAGGACTTGCAGGGACCACAGTGCTGGAGGATTTGGTGGTTGAGGTGCTGGGTTGGGATCTCGACATCCTGGCCCTAGGGGAAGGACAGGTAGGGAGGTGTAGGGAAGAGGTCAATGTTAGCCAGGAAAGGTTTTTTAGACACACTGGGACAGGAAGTTGGAGGGGGTTTGGGAGTGGAGGAAGAGGTAGTGGTTGTAAGAGATGTACGTCTGCTGAATTTGGGTGAAGGTGCATGGGTCGGAGGCTGTTGTGAGGTGGATGGCTGTTGAGTGGGTGTGTGCCTGCGTTTGTGTACTTTGGGAGGAGGGCTCACAGACACACTGGGAGAGGACACAGGAGATGCGTGCATGGTAGTGGAGGTGGTGATTGCACATGAGCGGTGTGTGGTGATGGGCATGCTGGTGATGGAGGTAGTGGCTGAGGATGTAGTACATGCAGGTGTGAGTGGAGACGAGACTGGGAGGGAGGTGGAGGACGTGGAGGAGGAGGACACTGTGGAGGCAGTGGATGCTGGTGTATCTGCATGGGTATGGTGCTTGTGTGAGAGCCTGTGGGATGTGAAGTGCTTATGTTTGCAATGTCCACTCTTGTGTGTTGATGAGCGTGCATGGTGGTCTGATGGTGTGCTTGGGATAGGCTGAGGTAGAGGGGATTGGGTCTGGGTAGTGAAAGTTGGAGGGGGGAGGCTGGACACAGGGACAATGGCTGCCATCAGTGCTGAGGCCAGAACCATGAAATGCTCTGTTGGGCTGTCCCGCCAGAATGAATGCCCTCCAGGTATTCATTTGTTTGCTGCAAAAGCCTCTCGACACCCTGGATGCCATTCAGAATGGTTGATTGCCCAACAGCGAGGGATCTCAGGAGGTCAATAGCCTCCTCACTGAGGGCAGAAGGACTGACTGGGGCAGGGCCAGAGGTCTCTGAGGCGAAGGAGATGCCCAGCCTCCTGGTTGAGTGGGCACAGGAAACACGCTGAGGGGCTGCTGGGAGGGCGGTGCTGGTAGGGGGGGTGGCGGCTGTACCTGTTGATGCAGTGGGCACAGAGGTGCCCGCCACCGCAAGGGAGCTCCCATCAGAGGAGGAGTTACTGTCGTTGGTGTCTGCCCCTGTCCCCGTCATGGAGCTCCTCTCGTCCTCCGTCCCACTGGTGCCTTCAGACTCTGTAATTTCACCCTCCAGGGCCTTGTGGGTTGCAGCTCCCTCCTGCTCCGGTGCCAATGCTCCTCCGCCAGATGATGCTAATGCACACAAGGACAGGGTGACAAAAAAAAAGGAGGGGGGAAGACAGAAGAGACACATGGTCAATGTCTGCAACACCACTACCGTTGGCGGACACAACACAAAGGGAGCAGCCCTAAGCACTAGCCCAGGCACTAACAGTTCAGGGGAAAAGCACATGCCCATGCCTAGACCCATGTGATGCACAGTTGGAACCCATAGGAGCCTGACTAGGTGTAGAGGGCCACTACCACTTTTGGGGTTGGAGTGGCACTGAGCCTGCAAAACAATGGATCTACCTTGGCCCATCTGCCCTGGCCTAGGGGAACCCACAGCCCACTTCCCCCACCCAGAAACCTCATGAAGCGCTCAGAGGCAGCTGAATGAGACTGTACTCACCCCCTTGTGGCTGCTGTGATGCCCTCAAGCGCCCATCCAACTCAGGATATGCCACCTCCAGGATCCGGTACATCAGGCGGGTCATGGTGCGACGGGCACCCCTTCCACGTTGGGAGGCCATGTCCAGCTGGGACTCCGCCGTCTTCTTGGTCCCGCGGCGCAGGTCCTCCCATCTTTTGCGGCAGCAGGTGCTCCGTCTATGGTAGACCCCCAGGGTTCGCACTTCCTTGGCGATGGCACGCCAAATCCCCTTCTTCTGGTGGGCACTGACCTGGAGGAAAAGTGATGTAAGAATGGATGTTACTCCCCCGTCCGGTTCTTCTTACTCATTGACACAAACCTCCCACCCTGGCCCAGAAAAACATACACTCACCATCCTCACATGTTGGCCTCTGCCCCCGTGTCTTCCATCCACAACACTCCATACATTCATGTGCCATCCTCCATGCACACAGTTTACTCACCTGTTTGTCTGGAGGACCGTAGAGTAGTGTGTACTGGGGGAGGACCCCATCCACCAGTTTTTCCAACTCCTCGGCAGTGAAGGCAGGAGCCCTTTCCCCAGACACTGTAGCCATTGTCGCTTCCAGACTCAGGTCACAGCAGCACTTGCAGTGTAGGTCCTCTCCTGTTGAAGGTCAGGTATCAAGTGAGTGAACAGATAGAAAATGGCGGTCACGTCTGCGGCGGTGCGTACCGTCACCGCCGGCATACATCGTCATTGGCTCCTGGAACCCATAGGGCCCAATGATACCCAATGCGGATTTGCGCCACGGTCTTTGACCGCCTACTGCGATGCTGCACGCCAGCGCAGTTATCTCATTTCCCCTTGTCCCTTCGTACAGGTCAGGCAGCCGCCATTTCAGGTGGCCACATGGCAGGGCAACTAACTGCGTCACAGCATTTTTGGCCAGGAATATGGATAGACAGCGCCACACACCGATTACATCACGATTGTGCTAAACAGCCTTGTGAAACCTTTGTAGTGCATGACCGTCTGCTCACCCTTCTCCTCCATAGGGCACGTCCGCTCGGGCAGGTGATGAGATGGCATCATCCTCCAGTATACAGACCCCTGGTGGACCTGTCGACACTGGAAGACAGACACATCATTATCACATACAGACTTGATTGTGCCACAATCCAGGAACTGTGTGCCCAGTTGGAGCCAGACCTGATGTCAGCTATCCACCATCCCACAGGAATCCCCTCTCTAATGCAGGTCCTGTCAGTACTCCATTTCCTGGCCAGTGGGTCCTTTCAAACGACAGTGGTCATGGCATCAGGGATGTCACAGCCAATGTTCTCTAACGTGTTGTCTAGAGTGATGTCTGCCCTGCTGAAACACATGTGCAGCTACATCGTTTTCCCTCAGGTGGAGGATTTTCCCACAGTGAAAGGTGACTTCTATGCCCTGGGACATATCCCCAACATCATTGGTGCCATTGATGGGACACATGTGGCATTTGTCCCCCCCGCTGGAATGAACAGGTGAACAGAAACCGCAAAAGCTACCATTCTATGAATGTGCAGATGGTGTGTTTGGCAGACCAGTACATCTCCCATGTGAATGCCAAGTATCCTGGCTCAGTGCATGATACTTACATTTTGAGGAATAGCAGCATCCCTTATGTGATGGGGCAACTCCAGAGGCACCATGTGTGGCTAATAGGTGAGCCCAAGGTCCCAACTTAGTTGACATAGGTGTCTGGGTATGGGAGAGTCCCTTAGGGTTGGAGGATGTCTAACAGTTGTCCCTCGATATTTGCAAGTGACTCTGGTTACCCCAACCTGTCATGGCTACTGACCCCAGTGCGGAATCCCAGGATAAGGGCAGAGGAACGCTACAATGAGGCACATGGGTGAACTAGGAGGATAATAGAGTGCACCTTCGGCCTCCTGAAGGCCAGATTCCGGTGCCTCCATCTGACAGGTGGCTCCCTGTACTACTCACCGAAGAAGGTGTGCCAGATAATCGTGGCATGCTGTATGTTGCACAACCTGGCTTTGCGACGCCAGGTGCCTTTTCTGCAGAAGGATGGGCCTGTTGTTGGTCTTGTGGCAGCTGTGAAGCCTGTGGACAGTGAAGAAGAGGAGGCAGAAGGAGAAGATATAGACAACCGAAACAACATCATCATGAAATACTTCCAGTGAGACACAGGTAAGAGGATGGCACTGCTTCTCACTTATCATACTACTGTAGGACATTGCGTATATCTGCCTTTTTACCTCTGTGTATGGACCCTGACATGTCACTTTGGCTTTCCATTTCACTGATCTGGGTCCCACTTTTTCCCTTCTGCTATGTTTACTGCTGCCCAAATACTGTGTAACATTGGTATGTGAACATGAACATTGACATTGCTATATTTCTGAGAGGTTGCAATTACACATTTGTGAAAGTACAGACTGACTCTAGATTGATTTGTGATTCAAGGGTGTTTATTTCTGTGCAAATAAGTGGAGGGGGGTGTGCAATGGGCTGGGGTGATGGTGGAGGAATGTCCATGGTAGAGTCCAGTCTCTTGGTCTCACAGGTGCATTGTCCAAGGGGGCATAGGAAGTGGAGTAATGGCAGTTCAAAGTTGTCAGGGTGATAAAGTGGGAAAAAGAATGACAATCAGGAGAGTGTTATTTCCTGGCGGGGTCTTGGCAATGTTCTCTGTCTTCTGCCTGGATTGCAGGGACCGTTTGCGGGGTGGTTCTCCTTCTGCAGGGGGTGGAGTGCTGGTGGCCTGTTGGTCTTGTGACGGCAGCTCCTGTCCACTAGCGCCGGTGGAACTGGAGGGCTGTTCAACATTCAGGCTAGTGTCAGGGGCCCGTTTGTGTGCCACTGTGTCCCTCATGGTGTTGGCCAGGTCTGCCAGCACCCCTGCAATGGTGACCAGGGTGGTGTTGATGGACTTCAAGTCCTCCCTGATCCCCAGGTAGTGTTCCTCCTGCAGCCGCTGGATCTCCTGAAACTTGGCCAGTACCGTGGTCTCCTGGGAATGATGGTATGCTCCCATGATGTTTGATAGTGCCTCGTGGAGAGTGGGTTCCCTGGGCCTGTCCTCCCCCTGTCGCACAGCAGTCCTCCCACTTTCCCTGTTATCCTGTACCTCTGTCCCCCGAACTGTGTGCCCACTGCCACTGACCCAAGGTCCCTGATTGTCTTGGGTTGGTGGGTTTGGCTGGGGTCCCTGTAGTGGTGGACACACTGCTGATTGACGTGTCCTGGGGACAGAGGGATGAGCCCGCTGGGTGGGCACTGTGCTGATGTTTCCTGAGGGGGGAGGGTCTGTGGTGGTTTGTGACAGTGGCAGGGGAACCGACTGTCCAGAGGTCCCTGATAGGCCGGGCTGGTCATCTTGATCCATACTTACAGAGCTGCTGTCTTCACTCTGGGCCTCTTCTGTGGGTGGACTGGATATGTCTGGTACCTCCTGTGCGGTGACGTTGGGTATGGGTCCTGTTGGGGTGTAAATGCATAGTTATTGTATCTGTGTGTGCCATCTTTTGCAATGGGTGAGTTACCCTCTACTCCTGTGCTTACATAATTGTGTTTGTCCTTGTGTTATTAGTTATTTTGGGGTCTGTGTGGGTATCTGTACTGGACATACTTTGGTGATGGTGTCCAAGCAGAGGTGTTGCATGCAGGGCTTGGCATTGGGATGGGTGGGTTGTGATAGTGGGGCAAATGTGAGGTGTTGAAGTGATGGGGGTGAGGGTGGGGGTATGTGATGGCATGAAGTTGGGGTGGGGGGATATGGTAGTAAAGATTTGACTTACCAGAGTCCAGTCCTCTTTCTACTCCTGCGAGGCCCTCAGGAAGCAGTATTACCATGACTTGCTCCTCCCATGTTGTTAGTTGTGGGGGAGGAGGTGGGGGTCCACCCCCAGTCCTTTGTACTGCTACCTGGTGTCTGGATACCACTGAACGCACCTTCCCCCGTAGGTCGTTCCACCTCTTCCTGATGTCATCCTGTGTTCTGGGGTGCTGTCCCACTGCGTTGACCCTGTTGAAGATTCTCCGCCATAGCTCCATCTTCCTAGCAATGGAGGTGTGCTACACCTGTGATCCGAACAGCTGTGGCTGTACCCGGATGATTTCCTCCACCATGACCCTGAGCTCCTCCTCAGAAAACCTGGGGTGTCTTTGAGGTGCCATGATGTGGTGTGGGTAATGTGTGAGGTGATGTTTGTTGTGCTGTGTGATGTGTTGTGTTGGGGTGTGTTGTTTGAGGTACGTGGATGTTGTATGAGTGATGGTGTTGTGTGCTTGTGGATGCTGGTGTTGTGTTTGCTATTCTCTCTCTCTGCTTCTTCACAAAAATGTTGTTGTAAGGGGTTGTGGGTAATGTGTGTGTGTGTTTTATAGTGGTGTGAGTGTGTAGGTGTGGTGTGTGTATGTGTATCAGGTGTGCGGATTTCGAATTGTCCAATGTGGTAGTGTTTTGTAAGTGTGTGTGTATGGTGATTTGTGTGTCGTGATAGTGTGGGCGTATTCCTGTTGGCGTGACAGTGTGGGTTTTGCTATCGCCAGTTTATCACTGACCTTTGGTGTGGCGGACTTGTGTAGGTGTCTGTATTGTGGCGGATTACAAGATGTGGGTCGTAATACCTGTAGCAGATTTCCGCCACGGTATGTTGGCGGCCTTCAGCACGGCGGTAAGCGGGATTTACCGTCAGGGTTGTAATGAGGGCCTTACTCCTCATCTTTGACTGTTTCCTACCATCCATCTACAGTATCATGTACATGTCACTGGGATGACGGCTATCCATTGTTAACCATCGGGGCCCAGAGGTGAGTGGTCTAAATTGTCCATGATCAACATTTGTGTCATCAAACTTGTGAGGATCATGTGCCCCAACAAGTCTGGAATTATTGTGTCCCTGTGCACAAGGGAGGCTGTGCATGCAATCCACCAATTGGACACCCATGGTGAAACATCAAGGCTTGCCCATCCATCACGGATGCAAGGTGGGGGCCATTTGATAGGGAGTGAGTCTGAAACCTCTCACCGGCTATTCTAAGGTTTGGTAAATCATCATTCATATGTCCTCGTGTAAGACCTGGCATGAGCATACGTTACAAGGGGGCACACCATTGCCCATGATGTGCCCACATGTACAACTGATGCAATGTCCCCAGAAAGTTTGGCTAAAGCTTGACCTGCACATCAAAGTTGTTTACACAGTACAGAACTAAAGACCCCTACCTTGTGCTATGTTGTGCTACATGTGTTAAATGGCACACACACGGTGGCTGTATGGGTGACCTTAGGCCCACAGTGACTTTGGCACTGCACTGGGTGTCACAACAGTTCTGTGGTCCAAGCATGCATTTGTTGGTGCAGGTTACTGTGTAATATGCCAGTGATGGAGCAGATGTAGGACATCTCCATACTGTCAGTGAGATGTGGCAGGCCTGTGGAACTAACTCAGCACAGGTTTGTAGTAATAGACATAATTTGGGGTGTATGTGATACACAATGTACTGAGGGAGGAAAGTGCTAGTAGCCTGGACCCAGTGCATGGTTAAGCTCCCTTACATGGCCTTGGTCAATGACACAAACAGGCCGATTGAACGACAGTCGTGCAGTAGCAAGTGCATAACTGTGGCCCTTGAGGTCCTCAGTGCACCCCTTACCCCCGCCATATGTGTGGCTAATTTGAATTATGGCACAGCACGATGCAGGTTAGGTCCAACCGCATCTTTTTATGAGTAGGAAAATCATGTACTCAGCAGGAGTTGCAACACAACAGATCATCACAATGTCTGTTGAGTACATGGGGGCCCATCACATACATTTAGATGCCCCCTTATCACACCTGCTCTCAGCAGCCGTTCAGAGTGCATTAAATGTGGAATTTAGGTTTTTCTCATTCTCCTTAGTGGCTCATACATTTGACCCCCAAATAGGTTTTGAGACCCCCCCCCCCATACATGATGCATGGCACAGGCCTCATGTTGTGCTGCTCAATACCGAGTTGCCCTATGCATGCATCAAAACAATTTGTAAATGTTGTTCAGGGAAAATTGTAAAATTGTACATCTGCCCTGCCTCTGCATCATTATTGTACATTTGAATGGCAGGCCTAAGGTGTTGCTGGGGCTCTTCATACAGGTAGCATACGACATGTCCAGATCCATAACAATGACATGCAGCACTCAACAGTATATGCAACTGCCATGGGCATGCAAGAAATGGACTTTGTATGGAAATGGGATACTTACCAACTTCTCCATCAATCTCGATACCCAGATGATCCAGCAGATCTTTCTCCCTTGTTATGAGGTCTGCCCAGCGGTGCTTCAGTTGGCAGTGGTTTCTTTCTGTCGCAAACACTCTTGTGAGGTGGTGGAGTACCTTGCTCCACCACAGCTTCCGGGACTCTGTGAGGTAGCCTTGAAAGACATGGTCACCCAGTACCAGCATCATGGAGAGGTAGTGCTGTACCAGCATATGAACCCCCAAGGTCATCGGCCAACATCCTGGCCATCCTCCCTTTCCCTGACATAATAGACGGCAAATGGAGTTCACCAAAAGAAAATGTACCTACGACTACCCCAACAGCTATACTACCCCAGACAAACACCCAACTATACAGAGACAGAAACAGAACACTTACAATACAAAAGACAGGTTAAATGACAAATAAAACACAACAGCTACAGGACACTGCACAGTAAACACTCCAAAACTCCAGCACCAACTCCACACACCCTCACACAGTCACTGATAATAAGATGTGAAGTGAAAGTGAAAGTGGACTCACTGTACCATGTTTGCAGGCAGGATGTCCTGTTTCATAACTTCTTGGGCCTGTGTGTCACGTTTCCAGTCACACTTGATTTTTTTTTTTAATGCATGACGGTCATGCGTCAATTTTTTCCAATTTTGTGTGAAAATGCCTGTGGACGTGTGATAGACGTTCAGGGTCTAGGCATCTTTTAGCTAAGGAAAATAGTATGTTATATGCATATGCATGTAAATTATTGATGTATGACGGTCATGCGTTGTATTTTTCCACATTGTGCATGAAAAGGCCTCTGAATGTGCGATAGATGCTCTGGGTCCAGGCTTCTTTTACATGTGGATAAAAGTATGGGGTTTAGATGTTTGCGTCAAAATTTTTGATGCATGACGGTCATGGGTTGATTTTTCACAATGGTGTATGAAAAGGCCTATGAACATGTGATAGACGTTTAGGGCCCAGGCATCCTTTAACTGATGTTGCAGAATGTAGATTTGAGGCGTTTGCGTCATTTCCGTGGACACATGATGGGAATCAGTGGAATTTTGCAATGTAGGCCTAGAGTGCACCCAGATTCACTTGCCATGTCACTTGGGCTATGCAACAATGTTGTATATACAGGATGGCTATATGAGTGTAAATATCCTGTCATGTCAACGGTGATATTGTTATGTTGAATCCATAGGTTTGTTAATGAGTCTGCTGCATGCGATTACTCTTACATTGTGCATTTGTGCATGTGTAGCTACACTGTTTCCACATAAATTTTGTCACATGTGTACTATCAGTGTACATATGTGTTTGATTACTAATTTGTGGGAGTACTTCATTGTTAAGTCTGATATACAAATGTACACATACCAACATCACAATATATGAAGGCCTATGTCCAACACATGGTAAGGCATGTGACAACCTTGAAAATTTGGACTCAGAGTATGCAGTAGGACTTGGACTGGGTTGACATCATGTTACCCCTGCCAATTTGCGTGTGCATGTGTGTCCACTCTTTGGTGTGTTGGTTTTTACTTCATGATGCTCTGCTACCCGTGTGACATATGGTTCCCCCTGCATCTTGGTTGCACGAGATGGAATGTACACACGTGTTACTGAAGGTTGGTATATGCCGTGTTGGTGTAAAGACATGTGTAGTGTCATTTATTTAACATATAACCACAGTGGAGTGTTCATGGGATGTGAAACCTCAAATTACTATCTTCCTGCATGGACACATGTTGGCATTTGACAAATGCATGTTTAGTCACATCAGTGCCACCTATGTTTCTGTATGTCAGAACACATGTGCAGGTCATTTCTTACAGTCACTCATCTTGTGATACTTATGCCCTAACTTTTATTCTAGCTTTCCTTTTGTTCAGAATCCATACACATTACCATGTCTGAGTCATTACAGTGGCACATGTGTGCTGAGATATGTGCTATATGTGTGCATGCCACCAACTAGGCACTCACATTTGTCCACATCATGTTTGTTATGACTGTCCCATACAATGGAATACCACTGTGTAGCAGAGCTGCAGTTTGGAATAGATGGCAGCCTACTCATCATCACTACTGTGTGAGTTTGTGTTGCAACAAAAATCCATGGTTGCATGTGAGGGGGTAGGTTAATAGAGCTCCACTTTACTCAGCCCCCTATGCACATGCATAAGCCCCGTAACAATGTCATATGTTATGTAGCTAGAGCAGTGGTGTTCGGGTTTTGTGAGTGGGGGTCTAGCCTTTTCATGATTGCTACTCAGAAGAACAATGGACACTCCCCTGCAGACAGACACATGCACAATTGTGATAAAACAGACCGGCATATCACATTTTCCTTTGCGGTACTTGATATCAGCCTTCCCCGCTTATGTACAAAGGACTGGGCACTTATATGTGTAGGACATTTCCATCATTTGATGTCCTTAGTTATTTTCAGGGGCAGCTTGTTTAGGGGTTGTAAATTTATTGTGACTTCTATTTTGGGAACGTGTCAGGGTACAGATGGTGTTGTCTGTAACTGTCATGTTGGCATGCGATGGGCAAATACCAGGTTATGGAAGTGGCAAACATGACTGGGTTATGAACTGACCTGACCACCCTCTCTGTACATATGTTGAATGTTGACATGTAGACATTGATGTGTTGCACAGTCAGTATTGGTTTATGTGTTTCCTTCTCCATGTTTTCCTGCATCACTGGTAAGATATGTATTGTCTCCTACATTTCTCCTATTCTTTCAGTTGCTTGCACTTTGCACACATCTTCTACAGCAACATTGTCTGGTCATACATGGACAAGATGCAACATGCGACTTATGTAGTTTGTAGATGTACACATCTTCTAGTACTGGTTACATCATAGTTACCGTCCTATTGACAGTATTTGTGACATATAATTACATTACACCTGCCACAGCACTTGTGTTGTCTCCAAGTGACCTCCCATGTTGTATTAGCAAGTATCTGTGGGTATCTCTCAGCTGTCCGTTCACATCCTCAGTTGAACATGGGAATGCATTTCTTCCAGCATGCCACAACCTAGGTAACTTTTACCATGACCTAATGATACTGAGGCATGAAATCATCTCAGTGATGTATTTTTCATTAGCCAAATGGAACATCTACGGTTGGTTCTACTCCCATTCAGTTTCATGATGGGTCTCTGACATTATTGAACATTGCTGGACATAGTTGCACATCCCACACCTTATTGCGATGTTGGAACCCAAAACATTTATGGGATAATTTGTTATTGTTGCTAGCTTGCACTTGTTCTGTCATGTGAGTGACAATGAGTGGTGTGTATTGCTATGTTGTGTGCGAAGCTGTTATACTGAGCATACTAGGTAAACATGTTGAAAGATGTCAGGCATTGTTGTTACTAGCAAATCTGTTGCTACCTAGGACATACACCTGTACATCAGTCTTCACATCTTTATCTGGATTTGCTGTAGGCATGTGTCAAGACAGCAGATTTGCGTGAAAAGTGTGAATCATATGTACACAGGGGGCATAACAAACTCTGCCTACATTCCAACCAGACAATTATTTGGTGGTGCATTGTCCCATTACATTTTTAGGTCCTGACAATGGGTCAGGTGTTTGGATAGTGGTTCTGCACCCATAGCTGCTTAGTTTGTCTGGAAACCCATTGAGCACTCCACAGCTAAAGTGTGTGTGCCACAGGAGAGGTACAGTCCACCATGTGTCAGAGTTGTGCCCAATGACAATGCCAGGACACAATCCCATGGATACACTGTGCACGCTCTGCATCTAACATTGGTTTCAGTCTCTGAACAACTACTGAAGGTCTATAGTTACCAATGATGTCCCTCCTTGTCACACATGCATCATGCAGGAAAAGCAGCAAACACCCTGAGATGTGACATTGTTCAGTTCTGATATTACAGCATTTGTTCACAGACTCTACCTTATGTGTGCCTACCTTGCATACATTCTGGTGGACATGGGGCCTGATTATGACTTCGGCGAAGGGGATTACTCCATCCCAAATGTGACGGATATCCCGACCAGCGTATTACGAGTTCCATAGGATATAATGGACTCGTAATTTGGCGGGCGGGATATCCGTCACATTTGGGACGGAGTAATGCCCTCCGCCGAATTCGTAATCAGCCCCATAGTGTTGTTGTGGGCAATGGACTAGGTATTTGCACCTTGGCCACTTGATGACACAATATATGTAGTGGTGCATGGATCTAGGCCTTCAGGAGTCACATACCCGTGAATTGTGTGTCACCAATATGTGAGATGGAGGCAGTAGACCCTCTTACATCACAAACTATTTTGCTACCATACTTGTAACTATTGTGTTTCTTACCTGCTCCCTGCAGTTTGAGTCACATTCCAATGGTATATGTAGTGGAGAATGACTAGACAAATGAGAATCAGGTGCAAAGTATTTTATTTTTGCTAGTTGCAATGTGATGTTGTTAGTCCAGTCACTATGTATAGATTTTCTCTACTATGTGGAGTCTCCTGTGAACTCCAGCAGCAATGTTCTGTTTTGTTCCTCCTCCAAATTAGCTGCTCCGTCATCATACTCCTCTTCTTTGGGGACATCAACCTTTTCATCCAAGGGAACATTTGTTCTGACACAGATGTTGTGAAGGATTGCACATGCCAGTATGATTTTGCATTCCAGTGGTGGAGCATACAAGAGGCTTCCTCCTGTAAGGGCCAGGCACCTAAACCTTGATTTCAGAAGCCCAAATGTCCTCTCCACCACATTGTGTGTTCTTCTGTGTTCTTCATTGTAGGCACGCTCTTCCACCATTGTGAGATTGGCAAATGGAGTCATTACCCATGGAGGTGTGCCTTAACTTTGATCAACTGCAAAGGAATGAGAGAAGATGCATTGGTAAAGCTTGATAGTGGTTTGGAATATACCATGACAGTTTTTAGTTGTAGGCCGAGTGGTGATTCAGACTTGCTTGTAGTATAGTGTATGCTCCTGTTCTTGTGAAATAGTTTAATTGGACTGTGTTGGCGGACATGACAATCTTTGGTAGTGGCTCAAGGACCTGGGAATTTTCATATTGATTCCAAAATGGTGGTTATACTTTAGAAAAAATGTGTTGTATAGTACATATTTGAGGCAGTGTCCTATTGTTGGATGGAACCTACAACCTCCTTGCACCACAATGATGTCAGATGTACAGACACCATGGTAGCCCTACAAAGCCAAACTATGCCGCTCATTTTACCATGTGGCAATACGCATGCACTGCAACACTCAGTTAACCTTTGTGGCAGATGATGGTTGTGCTAGCCCTCAGGTATACAAGGATTTGTATCACACATTTGTAGGATGATCTAATTGGGCGCAGTAGTATCTCCTAGCTTCTAATACAGGCTTTATCACAGACACTTTCAGCACATGCACAATGCAGGGTTTGGGAGGGGGCACACCTTTTCTTCACATGGGTCCCTTACTACAGTGCATGTAAGGTCAGGTATGTCCTCTATGCTCTTGCCGAGTCCTACTATGGACTCCATGATCTTTACAGTTTTGCACAGACTCTGCACCATGGTGGACCATTTCTAGTACAGCAAACAGACATGGTGGTGTTAGGGGGCGCTAAGGGGTGCATGTGAGGTGGCACTGGAGTAGGTGCTGCCCCATTTCTCACGATTCTGCCCCATGGTCTTTTATGGCAGGTTAATTTGTATGTGAGCGACACATGCAGCAGACAGGTGAATGTGCACACTACAGGTATGTCAGTTATGTGTAGATGATATGTGGTTGGTAATGGCACCACTTGGGTGTCATTTGAAATAGGTGCTGCCAGAGGCTTGCACCCCATGATTCACGTGAGGCTGTGCCTATGTGTGACTTTCTTGAAATGGCCATGGCCTATGCCATTGACATGGCTGAGCTATTCTTTGTTTGGTGTAATGTGTGTAGGAGCTGTATTTAGTAGTCAACCAGTGGACACTTGTAGTGGTTTGTAAACAGCTTCTGTAGTCAAAGGGGACATTGCTTCACCTGTTCACATGTGGTGTGCCAGTCAGGGTGTGGCTGTGTTATGTACATGTGTGTGTATGTGTTTGTGAAGTGCTTGCGGTGTAGTGTGGCATGTTGTATATATGTTGTTGCCTGTACATCTGTGTTCCCCTGCCCATGTGTATTTTGAGTGGTGTTTGTCTTGTTCGTCCTACATGGTTGGTGTGTTGTGTGTGTAATGATTGGTATGGTGGCTTACCTATGAGTAGACCATTGCCATATTGCCCATCCTGGAACCGCTCATTGATAGTGAAAAGGCGGAATATGTAGACATCATGGACGCTGCTGGAATATTTTGGTAGGCTGTTGGTGAAAAATCCACTGTGGTCCACAATGGCCTACACATTGATAGAATGGGTGTGCTTGCGGTTCCTATATAGGTGTTCCGTTACCGCAGGTGGCACCAGTTGCACATTGGTGCCGTGCATTGCACCCAGCACATGCGAGAACCCAGCAATTTGGTAGAAACCTTGCTTGGTCTCCTGCTGCAGTTGCTGGGTGTTTGGGAAGCAGATGTGGTGGGGTGTGAGGTGTAGGATAGCGTTTGTCCAGGACATTAGGTAGGAGGACAGATAAGGATGGCTAGGACATACCATATACTTGTGCGCCTGTTATCTGAAAAGATCCAGACACCAGCATATAGAGGACAGCGAGTAGCTTTGTCATGGGTGAAATAGTAGTCGGAGTTGGCACCCTTTCTGTGATGTGTGGCACTATGTGGTGCAGCAGGCGTACAATGGACTCCTGGTTCAGTTGGTACATCCTGATCACATCTTGTTCCCTCAGGCCAAGAATAGTTGTGCACTGTCATAAGATCCTCTCCCACCTTCTGTGCTGCCCTTGTGGCTGCTGTGGTGGCATTTGGGGTTGCTGCAGTGGTGGTGGAGGGACTTGCTGTCTTCACTGACATCTGCAGCATGTGCTAAGCTGGATCAGTACCACTTCCTTATCCTCCTGAAGGTTTCAAATGCTCCTTCTGTGTGTTTTCCTTGTGTGGTGGTATGTGAGCCTCTTTTCAATGCCTGGTCTGACCAGGCATTAAATTTCGACGCTAATGGGACTTAGCACCGTTTTCGTGGTCCGCTTCGTTGGTATGCATAGTTTTTGCATCAGAAGGTAAATATGGCGCTAGAGAGCTAGCATCATTTTTGGGAAGGGAACGCCTACCTTGCATCTCATTGTCGCAATGAGTCGCATGGTGGGATGGCGCTCCCTAAAAATGGCCCTAAATCTGATATTTTGATGCTAAATGGGTCTAGCTTCAAAATATAACTAGGAAGTTAAGTTAGTGCCGCTTTAGCGTAAAGAAATTACGCTAAGGCGGCAAAAAACATTTTATAGTTATGAGCATAGGTGCTTTAAGACACTGTGCACCGTCGATGCTCGTGACCACTCCAGGGAATTCTGCACTAGGTGTCTCGCACAGTGAATGAAAGCAGCTCCCTAGATGTGTCCTCATTTGATCTGGCACTACACCCTTCTTGGAGGGGAGCCGGGCTGCTGCAGTGTCTCACAAGACTTTCTGCATCTCTGGCATTTCAGCTGTATAACATGGACCAGAGGAGCCTGTTCTTTGCCAGAGTTCTTTGCATGAACTAGTGCCAGATACCCTGTCCCATGGCACCAGTGCATGCACTTGCAGAGCACAACCAGGCCTCAAGCCCTGGAGGCACGCATTACACACAGTAGGATGTCAGATGGCATTTGGTACAAGCTCACGCACTGCCTCCAATGATAAGGCCAATCACATTGATAACATAGTGCTGGACACTGTCTGAAGAAGAATGCAAAACAAAGCAAGGTAAATAAAAACAGGAATGCAACATTTTTAAGTAAAAAAAAGTGCCATGTCACGGTCAACATTACCCACGTTGGGAGGGTGGTTGGGCCCAAAAAACAATGGACTGTGGGGCAAGGGTAAAGCAACATGAGATGGGAGGAGATCAGGGCTAAAAGAGAGGGATTTCGGACACATGCACTCTCAATGCATGTGCAAAAGTAAATAAAAAAAGAGTACCTCAAAGTGTAGTAGCCAGTGTACGGAGACTGGCCAGTATTGAATGGCATTGAAAGGACTTGTCAGTAGGGAATGGCAGTGACTGAAAGGAGTACTTGGTCCAGGATCCACAGGACGGCAGGGTAACAAAGCAGCAGAGAGAAGGAAGTGAAAGCAGATGACATGATGACAAATCAGAGGCATGTAAATTTGAGCGATGTTGTACTCAGCCAATGGTAAGGTACTTACGAGCAGGTTTCTAAGCCCCTTTTAGGATTTTTTTTATTTACAAATTATTTCACAAGCACAGTGTGCAAGTGTGCGCGTGCAGGTGAAACCTAAGTACAGTGATGTGAATGTGCAGGATTTGTGACAGTATATCTTGAACTCTACTTTCTATTGCTATTATTAATTATTTATTAATTTATTTAACATGTGCAGTTAGAGAAAACCATGACATGTAGAGAAAACTTAAGTAAAAACATACAGTATGTTATATCATACTGCAATCTAGTAATAACATTTGTTTAAATGTCCATTTAAAGTGCGATAAAATAATG